>NW_027266343.1:42408321-48400821 GCF_022045235.1 Haliotis cracherodii
ACTTCTTACTTGGTCATGCAACCTGAAATTGTCAGTAGGGGTAGCCATTTCACATTATTTTTTGGTGGTGGTGAGGGGAACGAGTGGCCCAGTCGTGTAAGGCACCGCGATTCACTGTGCAGAGTTGCGTCCCTTGGGAACGCTAGAAATTTATGATTGTGGGTTCGAATCCGGGTTCGCCCCGATGATTATGTTTCTAGGTTTGTCAGCACCATACGTACATCACAAATCGGTCATCGGTTTTGCTATATCATATCGGATCCAACATCGCTGGACCCGTGACGATCCGGGACATAATAGGCCTTCAGCAACCCATGCTTGTCGTAAAAGGTGACTATGCTTGTCGGAAAAGACGACTAATGGGATCGGGTGGTCAGGCTCGCGGACTTGGTTGATATATGTCATCGTTCCAAATTGCATGGATCGATGCTCATGATATTAATCACTGGATTGTCTGGTCCAGACTCGATTATTCACAGACCGCCGTCATATAGCTGGAATTTTGCTGAGTGTTGCGTTAAACAACCAACCAACCAACCAACATCGCTGACCCGAACGAAGTGAATGCTGCTTTTCGCCACGGTCAGCAATATTCCAGCAAATGTCACCTGGGTTGATAGCATGAGCAACGCGACACACCGTCAACTGAGGTAAATCAGACATTTACCTTTAAGTCGCATTAATACTTTTCATTCTACCATGGAAATTACTTGATTCTGATTAGCGACTCAAATGACTCAAATCACTATAAACACATCTGAAACGGATGCTAAGTTCTAGAGAAAAGTACTTCTTACTTGGTCATGCAACCTGAAATTGTCTTTAGTGGTAGCCATGGCCCAGTCGTCTAAGGCGCCGCGATTCGCTGTGCAGAGTTGCGTCCCTTGGGAACGCCAGAAACTTATGATTGTGGGTTCGAATCCCGGTTCGCCCCGATTATGTTTCTAGGTTTGTTGGCACCATACCCGTGCTCGTGGGTTTCACCAAACTGGAGACTTGTATTACTTCGGACCCTACGACTCTACCCACCCACCCCAACCCCAAATTAAGACGACACGCCGTGATATAACTGGAATACAGTTAAAAGCGGCGTTAAATCCAACTCACTCACTTCACGTTGGCTTACAAAGTTGCTGTGCTACACATTTGTAATCGCGGCATGTTTTTTGTGAAAGTAAACTATTATTATTTAAAAACAAAACAATGTTTGAAAATGTTTGTTATTGGCTATTATCGGTGTTTCCTTAATTGGTTTACATGTACTGAAAATACTGAACTCAACCCATGCCGCTTCAATGAATATACTGGTTAATACCCAAAAGTTGGCATTATATTTGGTCAAGGAAGAATATTGATAAATATGCTGTGTTTTCAAAGTAGATAAAGTCTACCTGTAGATTTAACAGTTAAATTGATTTTGAAACACGCATCGTAAGTTTATAAATGTTAAATTTATCGAGCATAAATCTACAGGTAACATATGTCTATATTAAAAACACACTATTTTTATCTCCTAATAATAAAGCTGAACGTAACGATTGGTATAAAAAAATGCACGTTCTTGCATTAACGTGGAGACAGATGCTTTGTTGGACTTCAAGGTCGATTATTGGTCGATTCACCAAACCAACGCATTGAAATAAAGCTTATTGTCCGCATGTTCTGCTGTGAAATGCTGGGAATTAATAACAGAAATATCGACCCAACACCCTAACTCGTGAAGCAATCCACTCGACGAGATCCTGTGTATAATATCAGCAAATCTGTTGAAATGGCAACTAGCATTTACCGAAAATTGAAAATCAGGGTTATTTTTAGGCTGACACATTCTCCATTCACATAAATATGTTCGTGAAAAAGATAAATATTTGTAATTAAAAGATTGTGTGGATAAACATTTATCGCTTTTGATATATTAACAAGTCAGCGACTTGTCTCGGAGCCAAATTACTTTTTCATGCAAACTGGATGTGGTTTCTCAGCAAGACGTCTTCAGTGTGGTGGCCAAGTGAGCAAGGAGTTGTAGCTATTGCTGCTGACGCAGATAACACGTGGGGCCGGTCTCACACAGCCATCTTAGCCTTATAAGTGGAGTCAATGAGTGAGCTTTTTTAACAGTTTTCCAGTTATATCACGGCGTGTCAGCTTAATGTGGGAGGAAAGCCCGAAGTAATGCAGGTCTCAGACGTTTACCACTTCGATGAAACCCACGAGCACGGGTATGGTGCTGACAAACCTAGAAACATAATCGGGGCGAACCGGGATTCGAACCCACAATCATTGGTTTCTGACGTGCCCAAGGGACGCAACTCTGCACAGCGAATCGCGGCGCCTCAGACGACTGGGCCACCCGTGCCCCATATAACTGGAGTGAGTTAGTGAGTGTGGTTTGACACCGCTTATAGCAATATTCCACCATTATCACAGCGGGGGACACCGGAAAATGGGCTTCACACATTGTACCCATTCCGGGAATCCCGGGTCTAAGGCGTGATGAGCCAACATTTTAACCACTAGGCTACCCCACCACCCCGCTTTTTATTGGGGAGCCCTATGACATGGGTGTCGCTAAGATTACTTTACGGGAAAGTTCTCTGTTTGTATTTATAAATTTAAATATAACGCCAGATAGGAATCAGTCTCGATTATCGATACGAAGACCGTTAAAAGCGCTCGTAAAATCTTTTTAGATATTTGATTTGTAAATGAAATTTTCCTTATCTATCATATTTGACTCAGTCTTTTCACTTTCTGAAAAAACAGTAAATCGTTTTCCGACCACTGATTACATAGAAATGGAATGTGTAGTGATAGAAAGGAACTACAATAGAACAACGAGAGAGTCTGTGTTTATTGTAATAGTCTGTGAAGATTTGCGTCCCTTAGATGTACAAGAGTCCGTTTGCTGAATGTGGATTATCAATCCATATTAAATGATTGTCAGACAACTGCATCAATCAATGTACAGTGAAAATCAGTCATTAAACCACGTGCAATGATTGCAATGATTGTCAGTCAATTATATCAATCCATATTCAATGATAATCAGACAAGTGCGTCAATCCATGTACTATATAGTTAGTTAACCTATACTATACTATATAATTAGTTAACCGTATCAATCCTCGTACACTGATTGCCACTAACTGTATCAATCCATGTACAATAATTAAAAGACAACTATTTCAGTCCACGTATAATGATCATCAGACAACTATATAAATCCGCGTAGAAAAAGGAGATGAACCTACTGAGTTTTGCAATTTGAGGTAGGCTATCTGTAGATTAGATACCTATTATTTTAATTTGGACCCGAGTGCATTAGCGCGATGTTTCAAGTATATAAATATGAGGTATCTACTCTATAGTTAGACTACCTCAAATTTCAAATAAGTGGTTTATCTCTATTCTACAATGACGACCAGAGAACCTTAAAAACGGTGTTTCGGCGGATTATTGTTTTATATTTGTTGTTTTATATTTACACAGGAGCAAAAAGGCCGCCTATATTCGAAATTCCGAAAAGGGAGACAAACGTAAATAATATTACTCAGGATTAATTATATTAATTACTGATATTCGACTATTTCAAATTAATAATGGTTACACGATACATCAAGTTTTCAAAGAGAATTAATGAAACAAGACCCCATAGACATATATTCAATGTCATCGCAACCTGCTGCATATTTGCTTTGCTTTCATTCAACCAAGTCATTCCTCACGCCTCAGGCCTCAGTAAAGCTTTCAAAAGTTGTTTGGTTTACATGCGGATGACATTTCCAAATTTGACGCATCAGTGACAAAAATGACATCCGATGCAATTCCGTATGTTCACCTGTTGTTGTTTTTCAGGTTAACAATTGACTTGCCTTTGCATGTGTTTCGTGACGAGGCCCATTCGTCTAAGACACCGTAATTCGCTGTGTACAGTGCGTTCCTCTGACACGACAGAAACCTAAGATTGTGGGTTCGAATTCAGGTTCGCCCCGATTATGTTTCTAGGTTTGTCAGCACCATACCCTTGCTCGTGGATTTCACCGAAGTGGTAAACGTCTAAGGCCTGCATCACTTCGGGCCTTCCTCCCAAATTAAGCTGACACGCCGTGATATAACTGGTAAACTGTTAAAAGCGGCGTTATACCCAACTCACTCACTCACTATGAACGGCGAATTCTACCGGTGGCGCAAGACAGGCTTCCCTTTTCACGAAAACATGGTGTTATTTCTGATTGTCAGTGGTCCATTCATATAATTTCCTTTTCGGCAGAAAATCTAGGATGGTTTTTCTCTTGCATTGACAAACAATATTTATGAATATGGATTTGGTTTTGCGGGTTTTATTTAATTGGGATCAACATGATATCTCCCATTGTAGAGGCGGTCGGGTAGCCTAGTGGTTAAAGCGTTCGCTCGTCACGCCGAAGACCCGGGTTCGATTCCCGACATGGGTACACCGTGTGAAGCCCATTTCTGGTGTCCCCCGCCGTGATATTGCTGGAATATTGCAAAAAGCGGCGTGAAACCATACTCACTCACTCACTCTTCCATTGTAGGGGTGACAGTTATTAGTGACAAAAAACGGTTAACTAATTTATTAGTTTTTAACTTGTTCTTCAGTTGTACTTATGTACCAGTTGGTCATAAGTAACATGGCTGAACTTGACCTGCTTCCGTCACTCATCGACCCGTGAAGATCCGGGGTAGAATAGGTCTTCAGCAACCCATGCTTGCCGTTAAAGGCGACTATGCTTGTCGTAAAAGGCGACTAACGGGATCGGGTGGTCAGGCTCGCTGACTTGGTTGATGCATGTCATCGATCCCAATTGCGTGGATCGATGCTCATGATATCAATCACTGGATTGTCTGGTCCAGTCTCGATTATTTACAGACCGCCGCCATATAGCTGGAATATTGCTGAGTGCGGCGTTAAACAACAAACCAACCAACCAACCAATCACTCATTACTGTCCATGGCTGCCAAAATAGTTCTTCACGGTAACAGTGCTATTTACAGAATGCATGAACCCAGAGGAGTGCACCGATCTATAGTTACGTACACCATAAATACAACAAAGGTTCATAACAATAAAACACCTGAGCAAAGAAATCCTTTTTCAAATCATAGTAATATTTCACCCTGTCGTTGCATGATACGACAAAACATGTACCTTTAAATTATCACAGCCAAAAATCGAAGCTTATCAGACTACCGTTGTAGGCTATAGACAAGAAATAAAAGATTGATTACATTTGAGGACAACAGCTTAGAAGTATAATAGTGACAGATTAACATCCTCATTCTAGGCAGACATCTAATGTAACGGGGTACCGTGTCGCTGTCGACGTTGCATCGTGACGGAGGAGGGTGAAGAACGTCCACAAACGTGATTACGTCCCTAATTAGAGGATTTCCTCTCGAGTTGGGAGCCCTGTCACCTGTCTGGATGAGATTTAGCTTGTCAGTGGGCAAGAGCCGGAGAGAAAGTGATGGAATTTTCAAACGTAATCAGCTTAATTCAGCGTTCGATCGACGGGCTACAAACAACAATGGTAGCTGCCATTACACGAGAATTCAAATTCATTGGATGTCTCAGGATGAAACACGACACAATTCCCGTTTCTGGATTTAGACCTCACGAACATGCGTTTCGACGCTGGACAAATTGGATTTATTTTTTACTCCATGAAAAAATAAATTGGCGTAAAGTGGAGCTGGTAGATAGACGGTGTTCGGAGTTCGTGTTAAACACCACATGTCAAAACCAGTCCTGGGTATTCATTGCGCTGTTCATTACTGTATTTATTGGATCTGTCAGCTGTTCGATAGGATGGTTTAACATGGATGTGTTGAGACTAGGGTAACTAATCCATACAGTATTTCATTGATTTCTCATGAACCCCCAGATGCAAACTCCACTGCTCGGCACGATCCGTGAATGTTGTATTTATTGAAATTGGAAAAATAAACTCCAACATATGCTGTCCTTTGTAATCATCCACAACTGGTCAGATGTGAATGAGTGAGATATAACAGCGATATTTTATCGGTATCACGGTAGTATGTTAAAAACGGATTTTGGTTGAAAAGCTAACCAACGTTCAGGATACGATGACACACTAATGCAGATCAGACATTGTGACCATCCGATCCATATTTGATCGGGGTACCCTGGAAAAGCTCCAAAATCTCCACTTTTAACAATAGTGATATATGTAAATTGTATATATTGATCATACGTGAACATTTATATCTATATTGACTGTTGACATAAATTTAATTTCGCGGGAACGGACGTCATGACTCAGAGTTGTGCAGAGTTGTCCATTTTGCTTGCAAGAAAATTCAACATTTTGTCTATTAAATCCAGTGTACATAGTTTAGCAAGCCTGTGAATCTTCTATGAAAGTGTGTCCTGTTTGGAGTTTAGTGATTACTCTGTCGATTCTTTTTGATGGATGGAGAATTTTTGGTTTGGTTAGTTGTTTGCTGAGTACTTTTTTGATTTGGCTATTTGAGTTTAGATATAGGTAATGCCATTTTTGGGTGATCTTTTGCTTGTTTACACATTTAATTTCTGATTTTGAGATTGGTAAGTTTAAGCTTATTTCTGGGATTTTGAGGGATAGTTTAGCTGCTTTATCGGCGTTTTCATTACCGTATGTTCCTACGTGGGCGGGGATCCATAAGAATGTTATTTGTTTGCCTGCCTTAGTTAGGTCGTTGGAGCTTTTAAGTAGTTGATTTATTAATTAAGGTCAGTCTTTGGTATTTTTGTTTTGGAGGGCTTGCAGTCCACTTAGGGAGTCGGTAAGTATTAGGATTTTTTTTGGTGGTTTTTGGAGTTTTGATTATGGAGGGCTGAGGCCATGCCCATTAGTTCTGCCGTGAATATTGATTGGTTGTTTGGGAGTCGGAAGGATTGTGTGGTTTTAGTGTTTATCGCGGTGTGATGCCTATGTTCATTGTTAGTCAGCTGGCTCAAATAATGACCTGTTTGGGTGAATGAGTTGGGTTTAACGCCGCTTCGAACCCACAATCATAGGTTTCGGGCGTGTCGAAACTCTCCACAGCGAATTGACTTGGACGACAGGTTCTCATATCATGTCTGAAACAGAGACATTGTTTTATTGTATTAATGGTAAAATTTATCTGTTATAATAATATTCATTTAATTTGCAAACAGACAAAATAATCTTTGAACAACCTGGCTTAAACCTGTTGGTGCTGTCAATTGGTTCGAGTATTTGCCCTTCTTTATCATTGCCATTTGCTTTCTTGAACAATACAATCTCCAGGGAGGCACGGTGAGCTATTGAGTATGTACATGTTTAAATGACGTCAAACCCGTCAATAACTAATTGTGTTACCACTCGTAGTGTTTGCTGCGTTCGGCATAACGGCATCACGTGACCACAGGAACGTGTTGTATCAGCATTGTCTATCGATCCCCTCGTGCTGCACGTGCTCCACGGTACACGGATGTCACGTGCGATATATTACCATTGATAAATATCCTGAAGATTTGATTAGGCTTTTCAGCAGTTTGAAGATGAACAGAGCGGGTCCTTGATCTATACCGTTCACGCGAAGTAGAAATAAAATGTCAGTGCAAGGGGCCAGGCTATATTATCCTCCGTAACAGATTCCATTTGACATTAAAGGACAAAAAAGCTGAGAAAATTAAAAAAAGGACCATTGAAAATCAGTGATGACAACAGGTGTTCGGGAAGCTATTCAGTCGACTTTGCGATCCCATTTATAATATTTTAATTTAAAACATTTTGGTTATTGTTTATTTATTCTATTGTCGGTTTCGTATGTCAGCACATTGCTTTTGTGATACAAAAAGCATTCTCGTATGCAAACTGATTTGTTGAGAGACATTTATTTGATTTTCTTCATTTTGAAACAAACATGTGCAACTTACCTCTAAAAACATATCGTCAACCAAAGGAAATCATAGCAACCAGCATTTTCTAATGCATAAAAGACATCTTGTGAAGGAAAATGTGATTGTGCTTTGTTCCTGTGTGTGTGTGTGTGTGTGTGTGTGTGTGTGTGTGTGTGTGTGTGTGTGTGTGTTTAACCTGAAATAAGCTGCGTTTTAAGGGTTGGTCGCTTCTCTCATAGAACCATAGCTGTGTGCACATATACTGATAGAACGAAATAAGCTGAAAACTGGATAAGGAATCCGTGAATGTATAATGTAACGTCACAGTTATCCCCCTTACAAATGTATCACGAGATCAAGATGTGGACTGAAAATAGACACACATCGTGGAGTAGAGGGGCAAAAGAAAGTATACCGAGTTTGTTTTTAATGTAACTGAAAATAGAAAGAACTGTTGTTAAATTTGATCTATTTTTTTATCTATCTAACCATCACTCATTCCTGCAACAGTTTGTAAAAGTAATCTGTGGCTGGGTCAGTTTGTGTAAAAATGAATTGGTTCAGTGAGGACCGGGATAAAACAATAAATTTGCATCCAGATGTTTGAAATATTGTAAATTTGTGTCTAAAGAAGCAAACTTATTGTTTATGAAAGATAAGATGTTTAAAATACACATTAGCAGTTGTGTATTATACGAAACTCTTAACTTGAAAGATTAAACCCGTTAAATCAAATTATATATAAATAAATATAAGCAAGTAGAAAGTTGAATGTTGACTAAACGCTAATCGGTTTATTTCTTGGATACAATATCGCTAACTTTAGATATTTTCAACTGAAAATCAAACATATGATAAAATTAACCGAGAAGTGAAGTTTCCTTTCCTCAGAGTAATTGAAACATGGGCCCCTTTCCACAAAACGACCGTTTGTCATAAGTACGTGTGTGTGTGTGTATGCGTGCGTGCGTGCGTGCGTGCGTGCGTGTGTGTTTGTGTGCGTGTGTGTGACTGACATATGCATCTAGTCTCTGAAATGAACATATTTTACAGATAAATGCAGTTGTTAAATTATAGTTGTAATGTAATACATGTATTGAATAGATTTGTTTCGCTCTTTAGGTGAACTATTTGTGAAGACATTGTTTGGTTTCCCCCGCGGAGATAATCCTTTCATGTGATTTATACTGGCCAAAATACTTTCAATGATCGAATGATCAACCAATATATCAAGTCTTTGAATGACATTTAGATGAAATACACAGAGAACTTATGTATGTCAACGTCTTTATCATGAGGAACACAACGTTTCGGGGAATAAATAATTCATACATACTCCTTCATCACTTGATGATATACTCCGAAACGTTGTGTTCCACATAATAAAGAAGGTGACATTCTCTTCCTTAGCCTTTGTATCATATTCACAGGTACACTGCATCATTAATCAAATTTAACGTCATAAATGTCTTCTTTTTTTTAAATCATGTCGTGTTTCTTTAAATTGTGTTCCATTTATAAAGGCCCAAAGGCTAAGTCTCCGACAAAGACTGCTACAGCACGTTTATATCACACAATAACTACCGTTATTTACCTCCTCAATCGCTATGCGTCATTGTCATGTACGATCCTAAATGTGTATGTAAATATAAGTATTTATATTGCGCAAAAAGAAAAAAAAATATCTGTCCGTCTATCTGTCTGCATCCCGTTAGTCGACTCTTACGAGAGGCGTGGGTCGCTGAAGACCAATTCTAACCCGAACCTTCACGGCTTGGCTTGCAGTGAGCGGTGAATCAGATCAGAGGAGGTAATGCAGTTGTCTGGATGCATTAGGGTACATTATGAATCATGTATGAAGTGCTGGACTTGATAGTTGGTTGGTTGGTTGGTTGGTTGGTTGGTTGTTTAACGCCGCACTCAGCAATATTCCAGCTCTGTGACGGCGGTCTGTAAATAATCGAGCCTGGACCAGACAATCCAGTGATTAAAATCATGAGCATCGATCCACGCAATTGGTATCAATGACATGCATCAACCAAGTCAGCGAGCCTGACCACCCGATCCCGTTAGTCGCCTTTTACGACAAGCATAGTCACCTTTTACGGCAAGATTGGATTGCTGAAGTTACCGTTAACGTAGGTTTTAGTGAGTTACCGTTAACGTGGGTTTCAGCGAGTAACCGTTAACGTAGGTTACAGTGGGTTACCCAACGTAGGTTTCAGTGGGTTAACGTTAATATAGGTTTCAGTGGGTAACCGTTAGCGTAGGTTTCAGTGGGTTACCGTTAACGTAGGTTTCAGTGGGTTAAAGTAAGTTTCAGTGGGTTGCCGTTAACGTAGGTTTCAGTGGGTTAAAGTAAGTTTCAGTGGGTTACCGTTAACGTAGGTTTCAGTGAGTTAACGTTAATATAGGTTTCAGCGAGTAACCGTTAGCGTTGGTTTCAGTGAGTAATCGTTAGCGTAGGTTAGCATGGGTTACCGTAAGAGTAGGTTTCAGTGAGTTACCGTTAAAGTAGGTTTCAGTGAGTTACCGTTAAAGAAGGTTTTAGTTGGTTACCGTTAACGTAGGTTTTAGTATGTTACCGTTAACGTAGGTTTCAGTGAGTAACCGTTTACGTAGGTTTCAGTGGGTTACCCAACGTAGGTTTCAGTGGGTTAACGTTAATATAGGTTTCAGTGGGTTACCGTTAACGTAGGTTTCAGTGAGTTACCGTTAACGTAGGTTTCAGTTAGTTACCGTTAAAAGTAGGTTTCAGTGGGTTTCCGGTAGCGTAGGTTTCAGTGGGTTACCGTTAGCGTAGGTTTCAGTGGGTTAACGTTAATATAGGTTTCAGTGAGTAACCGTTAGCGTAGTTTTCAACGGGTTACCCAAAGTAGGTTTCAGTGGGTTAACGTTAATATAGGTTTCAGTGGGTTACCGTTAACGTAGGTTTCAGTGAGTTACCGTTAACGTAGGTTTCAGTGGGTTACCGTTAGCGTTGGTTTCAGTGGGTTACCGTTAGTGTAGGTTTCAGTGAGTTACCGTTAACGTAGGTTTCAGTGTGTTAACGTTAATATAGGTTTCAGTGAGTAACCATTAGCGTAGGTTTCAGCGGGTGACCGTATGAGTAGGTTTCAGTGAGTTACCGTTAACGTAGGTTTCAGTGTGTTAACGTTAATATAGGTTTCAGTGAGTAACCATTAGCGTAGGTTTCAGCGGGTGACCGTATGAGTAGGTTTCAGTGAGTTCCCGTTAAGTGGGTTTCAGTGAGTTCCCGTTAAAGTTATCTGCAAAGAAAACCTTCAAATTCGATTGAAACCATAGCATTATCAGCAAACATTTAAAACTTCATACAAAATCAGCATCTACCCCTATTAGCCCAGGAAGTGCAACTTTGAAATAATCTCCGCAGTGATAATTTAAAATTGACACTATTTTTCTAAATACTTTAGACCCAAAAAGGCTACTCCTGGTGATATGCGACTGATCATGACATGTCAGAAGCTATATAAATCTTTGAGCTATAAAACTTTAAGATCTCCCTCGTCAAAAGAACGTCTCGAAGCGAAAAAAACCGAATTAATGCCATTTGGCTTTAATAAATGATACCGCAACAATCAATCATATCTCACAGTGTACGTATATATATCAAATCAGCAGATGTACTCAATCGTCCCTGCGTGAAGACTAGTGTGAGTCCCTGGTAACAAACAAGGTAACTATCCTGTGGTAACAAACAAGGTAACTATACCGGCTGTTGGTGCCCTGTGACGATCGGGGCTAGAATTGTTTTTCAGCAACCCTTGCTTGTCATGAGAGGCGGCTATGCTTGTCGTAAGACGAGCGGGATTGGGTGGTCAGGCTAGCTGACTTGGTTGATGCATGTCATCGTATCTCAACTGCGTGTTATATAGTATGGATCAATGTCCATGAGGGCGGTCGGGTAGCCTAGTGGTTAAAGCGTTCGCTCGCCACGCCGATGACCCAACTGCGTAGAACGATGCTCATGGTGTCAAACACTGGATTGTCTGGTCCGAACTCAATTATTTACAGACCTCTGTCATATCGCTGTAATATTGCTGAGCGTGGGGCTAAACAACAAACAAAAAACTTGTTGTGTTTACTTTGTGTTGCTTACTTTTATGCGTTTGATTTTCTTAGCTTGGTCTTCTGGGCATACTGATGTCAAACACTGGATTGTTTGGTCGACATTACCGAGGTCGGATTGTTTTCGGGGAGTCAGGATTATTTAAATACGGGTATATGTTAAAAAGGCTGACATAATGTTGATATCTCATATAAGAAATATACGAATCGTGGTCGTTGTTTATCGTACAATTATAGACTGCGGGGAGAATATACAACTCAGGGCTGCATCCCACATGGTTTATTCTCCCTGCAGAGTTTTATTGTAGGATAAACAACTCCCACTCGTAGTTTATTCCTTAATTAGAAGATGTACGTCTCTGAAGCGAGCGATCGTAATGTCAGTATTGCAGACTGACCTGGAGCTGACGGGATTCGCACATCAGTGGTTTGAATCCCGTTTCTTACCCCGGTTATGATTCTCGGTTTTGACGCATCCTGCTCGTGATGAAGAGATACTAAGACCCAATTTAATTTGAAGATAGTTTTAATGCTAAGGCGACTTTAGTGCGTAGGGGTGAGTTTAGCATATAAAACAATATAATTGTCAGTGTCGTTTTGTCGTAATATTTATATTGTCATGCTCAGCGATGTATATCACTTTCTGAATAGGTAATAAATTATTTTTTTATTAGTAGTAATTTTATTTTTATGGTTATTTATATTTCGTTTTATTTTTATTACAATATTTCTTTCGAAACAGGGTCAAAGATGTTGAAGCTGCAATTCCTCATCCTCCTTGTCGTCGTCACTGCCGTCGCCGTTGCACAGCGTAACTTCGGTAGTCGTTATCAAGGTAACTCCGCTAGTCGTAACCAAGTATACAACGGAAATCGTTATCAAGGAAGCTACGGTCAAGCAAACCCTAGTTACCAGGGAAACTCCGGTATTGCCAACCAGGGACTCTACGGTAATATCTACCAGGGACGCTATGGTAGTAGTTCCTATGGTAACAGGTACCAGTTGATGTATATGGACTACGACACCCCCGATCATCTCGATTTCGACACACCCGACTACGGAAACAGATATGGGTACTACAGTTAAGGCTTTCGGTCCGAAGGTTCTGGAGCCCTCGGGTAAGACTTATTTAGCGTGAATATGCCTCAGATAATCCCAGACCTGTGTTCAGGATATACATGATGATAATGCATCCCCGCCCGCCTCACTCCCAAATATAACGTCAGTTTATTCTTCTCATATACCTACAGAGAAAGAAAATCGCTAAGTGTTGGTTGAGTTGATGAAAACACCATGCGCTGGAATATTGCTCAAAACGGGGCCAAACCATTCTTAGACGCACCCACCCTAACCCCACCCTCAACCCCACCCTCAACACATCCCTCCTCACATCCACTCCCCACAATATATAGTATGGATCAATGTCCATGAGGGCGGTCGGGTAGCCTAGTGGTTAAAGCGTTCGCTCGTCACGCCGCCGACCCCCAAGAAAGAAACCGTATTTTCGATCAACAATACCAATCAAGGTTGTCTTTCAATGAAATGAAAGCTACCTATTTGAAGTTAAGGAATTTTTGAAGAGATAGATGTTTCTACATTTATGTTGATTTAAAAGAGATGAACAAATGGCATGTCCAACATCCTGCAATGGTAGTTTCCTTTGTTGACTTATAGAACAGCTGATAAAAAGATGAAAAACGATGATCGACCTGAATGAGCATGTTTAGTGACAACTACCAACCTGATGTTTCCTCTCCTTACTCTGTTTCCTCAATCACAGAGTTTTCCCGGACTTCACACATGAGGACCCAGATTGTCGAGAGGAGAGTACCGCGAAACAGCCAGCTAGTTCCCGTGATACAGTATACAAGCCTGTAACTTGGAAATAAAATACAAAATGAATCTGTTTGCTTGAGTATTATGTATGATCACATCATATTATAATCCATTTTGTGTGAACTGCCGGGCAAAAGATAGCATGCCCACCATGTTTCATGGGAGGTTAAATATGACACAAACAAGAAATGGTGATGTAATTGTCCGAAAGAACATTTGCTCTCAGTTGGAAGCTCATTGGGAGGACGAAAGACAAGGCGAGGTGAGGTGAGGCGAGGTGAGATGAGGTGAGGTGAGGTGAGGTGAGGTGAGGTGTAACGTCCAAGGTTTATTGCACTGACAAAGCGACGGGTGTGTGTGTGTGTGTGTGTGTGTGTGTGTGTGTGTGTGACTGTTTGTAATTGTCCGGACAGTACTATTTTATAGTGCCAGCCCACTGAGATACCACAGTTTAACATGAGCACCCCACTCAGACACATTATACTGACTCCGAGCCGACCAGTCCTTGTTTTAGCCCCTTAATTGCGAGCGCCAGGCCAGGCCACCAAGTACCATCTTTTAACGTCTTTTGGTATGACGCGGCCGGGGATCGAACCCCTGGCCTTCCGCTCTCTGGGTTGACGCTCTACCACTAGACCACAGAGGCGGAAGGCGGAAGACGGAATGACGGAAGACAAAACTCAAGGGTGAAGCTAAGGGCGACAGTAACCAGGTCTATTGTAGCAGGCTGAAATAAGTCGAAAAAGTACCTGTTGAAAGTAATCACATGACAGAACGCACACCGGGGCCGACTTGTCAATGCACCCGGTGCGAAGACCCGATCTGTCACTTTTATACAGGCAAGACGTCGGCGTACACTACAACGCAAAAGTCTTTTACTTTATTTCGCAAAGTTTCCGCAGAGTGTTTATAAAACTGTTGCGTAGCTACGCGGGGACTACGCCGTTTTTTTGTAAAGCGTTTGCGTAGCTACGCGGGGACTACGCAGAATGTTTGTAAAATTTCTGCATAGCTACGCAAACACTCCTCGGAGCTAATAACTGCAAACGTAATTGCCCCTTTAAGGGACCAATAAGTTTTAAGACCCCCGGGCATCGGCACATGCGTGGTTTTGAAAGATCGGTTTGTTGTTTAAGGCCGAACTCCAGCTATATGACGGCGGTTTGTAAGTAATCGAGTCTGGACCAGACAATCCAGCGATTAATGTCATGAGCATCGATCCACGCAATTGGGATCGATGACATGCATCAACCAAGTCAGCAAGTCTGACCACCCGATCCCGTTAGTCGCCTCTTACGACAAGCATGGGTTGCTGAAGGTGTTGAAAGACAAGTTATACATGTACATCCCATATTGTGACAGTTTTTCACTATTCATATTCTAATTAGTAAAATACATTCATAACACCACACCATTACATTACAATGACTTCAAATGTTAAGTACAATAGATTGAACGAGAACAAATGACAATGCATTGTACAAAGAAGGATTGTGTCTTGCAGATTTAGACACAGAATGTGATTATTCGAATTAGGACCGAGACTAATCAATTATCATGAATATGTATTTTGCAGTTAAGAGTTAGATATATGCATGTACACAATAGAAATGTATTCTCTTTAACGTCGTAAACGACCTTCGACCTTTGCGGGCGAGTTGAATGGTCCATGACTATTGGAACGAAATGTAGAACGGGTGTATAATTTTTTTGAATTTGGCAAAATACATGAAGGTTTGTTGAATATGATTATAAAACGAATTTCATTTTTATTCATTTCATTCAAAACAGAGCTGACGTGATGGGAGATGTGCACAAACAGGACCCTTAGCTCATATAAGGGATGTAACATCCCGTTGATCGTCCAGTTATCTTACTTACTGCTTTTTATCAAATAAGAGGACTGTATACGACATACGTCAGTCTAATGACGAAGTTTTGACAATTAATATTTTGAAAAAGACCGTCAATCGACAGTTGTGACAGGAAGAATTGTATGGTAGCTGAAGCAGACAGTTTGACAGACGTTGTCGACGAGAGCTGCATGCATCACTAGGTTATTTGAACGGCAGTGGCCTTCCAGAATGTGGCCAGTGACGGGCGTGGTTCAAACCCCTTCCACACTGACACCGCATGAAAGTTATTTGTGTGCCGATTACATCACTTTTACGGACAGGGTGGGGAAATGGTGTGGTAGTTCACGCTAAACGGATGACACTGTCTGTGTCTGCTGGACTGGGCCTTTGACATCGCCTCCAAACATACATGTCAAAGAATGAACCATTGAACGATGATACACGTCAGGAACGCGGAGAACAAACACGATTCGTTTTGGTTGTTGATCAAGGCACCGATTCATCTTTCATGTCTTTTTGCCTAATACATCCACAATTCACGAAAATATGTAATACATGTTTCTACAAAAGATATATGTACAGGCTAGGTATTTGCCCACAGCAAACACCAGCATAACTGTTTATTCACGCGTGGTGTGGCAGATTGTAATTGACGAGCGTAACGAGAGCAGGTATTGTAGACTCATCTGTAAACTAGGCCGCCTCTGTTATAGACACAACTCCACTCTTAGGCAAGTAATATTGTGTATTCAAGAGTAAACTGACCTAAGTATAAAAAGAAGATATCTTTGCTGAAGGTATGAATGAAACCTCATATACAGAGAGACAGTTTTAATGACCTGCGATTACTAATATCATGTACGGGTATTCGTGAACAAATTAAAAAATCGTTAAACAATTAAAAAACTAGATACACTATCTACTCTTAAGGATTTAACTTACAGATTAGACATTATACAACGTACTGGTGACAATATGGGAATTATAATCATAAGAGGGCTGGGTTTCTTTTCTGAATTGTTCCCAATTTCAAATCGAAAGAGGCAATGCATTTAAAATTTGCATTCGTGTCCCAATATTCATTCAATTTTTCACAAATAGCCGCAATATCTTATAACCAATTTTCGAGCATCCCCGCACCCAAATATTCCGATGTACATGATACATACATTCAATGTAAAGTTCTACATTCGAAAACTTAAACCCCAGTGTGCTTGTTGTTGGAGTTTGTCGTCATCTGTGTCTGTAACATAGTTACATATGATAGCGTACAACTTCTCCACCACAATGAACATGGATGGAAATCATATGTTCACAGTGACGAGGTGATGATAACTGAATCGCAAAACAAGTTCAACGACGTATTCCAACTCGATATATAAAGGGAGAGATTGCGAAGGTTTAAGTTTTTCACTAGAGTGTAATAACTGCATGTGTATCGTGTATCATTGGATCGATGCTCATGAGAGGCGACTAACAGGATCGGGTGGTCAGGCTCGCTGACTTGGTTTATTCATGTCATCGTGTCCCAGTTGCGTAGATCGATGCTCATGATGTCAATCACTGGATTGTCTGGCCCAGACTCGATTCTTTACAGACCGTTGTCAGATAGCTGCAATATTGCTGATTGCGGCGTTAAACAACAAACAAACAATACGTAAATGCCAAACGTCAGAACAATCAAACCTGGTTATTTATTATCATAAACTAAAAATATTTACACACATTCTTAACTTAAATCATCATACAGTTATTTTCGCTTGAGAGTTGCACACATTAACCATGTACATTGTGTTGTCATACTGCCACATTTGCCACTTTGGACTGATCATTCTGTACATAATATGGATATACACCGGCTATTAAATAGTCCAGCAATATATCGATAAGATAGGAATACATGTCGATGCACCACATTACAGGGTTCACATTGTAATCATAGGGGACATCATACCGAATTTAACGCGACAAAATAATGCTTCAACTACCTCCCCACACATTCAAGAGGCATTACTTGAACGCGTTGTTTAATATCTAGAGAAATACACAAAGATGCACTGACGACAATTGATGTTCATAACGCATTAATTACAAACTAAGACAGATAAGCTGTCTGGCCGTCTGTCTAATTGTAATACCATGTACAGTACGTGCAAAACGTGTTTGAATGTACACGTTCTTCTGTCAGAATGAGTGAGTGAGTGAGTTGGGTTTAACGCCGCTTTTAACAGTATTCCAGATATATCGCGGCGTGTCAGCTTAATGTCGGAGGACAGCCTGGAGTGATGCAGGTCTCAGACATTTACCACTTCGGTGAAACCCACAAGCACGGGTATGGTGCTGACAAACCTAAAAACATAATCGGCGCGAACCGGGATTCGAACCCACAATCATGAATTTCTGGCGTGACCAAGGGACGCAACTCTGCACAGCGAATAGCGGCGCCTTAGACGACTGGGCCGACCTAGCCCCCTATATCGCTATGGTACTGAGCATGTGCGGCGCACAGAAATATTCATATGTTATAGTTGTTTTTATGTGAATTACATAGAAATTGAAGTGTATGTGTCTAATGCAAATGCATATATAATAAGCAGTTTTGTAGGACTACACACAATGCACTTCATATTGTTATCAACGTTAAACTGTGTGGCCACACTAATCAGGACGTCCCTCCATAAATAAACATGGAATGCGTTTTTATTAACTGTGATATAACCAGCGTCAACGTGGTTTTGATCAAACCACTACATAAGTATATGCTAGTACATAAATGTATACATGTAGATTTGTACAAGTCAAGAGATACGACGCAAGGCGATCATAAACCAAATACACATGTCAATAAGAATGTTTAATGTTTAAGAATTATTCGCAAATTATTCGTGAATTTAATGCAATTCATCCGCGGATTATTCGCAATTTTACTGCAGAACATGATAACAAATGTTTGCGTTGTAGTGTAGATGTACAATCCGTCCATCATCTGGGCCCCGGTGTCTGACTGACAGGTTTTGTAGGATTGACACCATGTGGTCCAAGGTCAATGACCTTTGCACAAGTAAAAGATCCGGCGACGTAGAGAGGTGTTAATTGATATTCATAGATAGCGCTGGGGATTAAGGGTCCTGCCCGCAGGGGGCCTATGATGAGAGGGGATTCGCCAAATGTTTGCTGTATACATTAAAAAGACAGAAAAATAGTTTTGGAGCAGTCGTTCAACCATCAGAAACTAGTGAGTCACAAAGGAAATCTGGCAGATATGTAACTTGTTATCGCTGTCGTGCTATCGGCAACAATGTAGTTAAAATGTAGATTATAACGGAATTAACGCCTATCAATCATCATTGTTTTCCTCCAAGGTGAGGCGTTATTAAGTAGATAATGTTGCTTATGCTGACGGCGTACGTCGAACACAACCAGGCCTGGGGGCACACCGCCGAACGAAACCCTAGTTTTTGTCACCGATGCGTCACATTAGGAAATGTGCTCTTTTCTGAAAGATTTGATGAGGCCTTGAAAGTTGCAACCTTGATACAAAAACGTTTGAGAAGGAGCCTTGTTGCGCTCATGGATTCTCCGTAGAAACAGAAGGCTCGATTGTACTCAAACGGTATGAACTATAGACACCAAAGATTGGAGCTGCTGGAATATTGCTGGAGATAAAGGAAAAGTTGACTATTGGAAAGTTGTAGTCATCCCTCTTGTACGGAAACCTTTTAGCGCCATTTATGTATTATTTCTTTTATGAAATTTCAAGATACTAAGTTGAAATTTCAAGATATTAACTTGAAATTTCAACTTATTATCTTGAAATTTCAAGATCATTATCTTGAGATTTTAACTTAGTATTCAAGTTATTATCTTGAAATTTCAAGCCAAAACAACAAAGGAAAATGAAATGGCCCTGTAGGGCTTCCCTACTCTCGTCATACTTGGGGATATTTTTGTTACTCTCAATCTTTCGTATTCATCGACATTTTTTAAAAAAGTTATCCTCTTTCAAAAAGTCCAGACATGATGTACCACGTAGTGATATTGCAGGAATATTGCTAAAAGCGACGTAAGACCATACTCACTCAAGACATGATGCACATTATCCTATTGTTTAGCTGCAGTAAATGGAGATCTGAAGAATATTCGAAATTCTGATCGTTTTGAGAAGACAAACTATGGCCTAAATATCGCTTAATAAAAATATATCACATATGATGAAACAGGTCCATAATATATCAAGATCACCAGGCACGACAATGACTTAAGCACTACAAGTACTTCGTTCACTGTGAGAAGACGTCTCCACGCTACAGAATCAAGGTAAATGTAACTACCTCAGATTATCCACATGTCTGTTGGTGTATGTGTTGTTTGTGTTGCTTTACGCCAGTGAGTAATATTGAAAGCATGAGTGACATCCCGCACAGTCAGGTTAAGAAAAGTCTGACAACTGATCCCAAGCTTTTTGGGACCTCACCACAAGCACGATATAGACGGGACCTAGTCTGTCCAGCATTCCAACAGGCGACCACTACTGAGATGAACTTATGTACTGTTTCAATATATCATAGAAAACATAAGACATATAATTTACATTAAAGAATAAATGCAAAATAGATAACCAGTTTTAGGTATGATCGATATTTAATACGACTCAATGGTATTGCTACTTCTGTAAATAGTACGTGTGTTTGTGAACACAAATGATCTTGGGTTCGAATCCCACATTTGCCCTGATTTACGTCCTTGGTTTGTGAGTTTATGCCCATGTTCATGTTTTTTTTGTTTTGTTTGTTGCAAATATTTGTCAGCAATATTTCAGCTATATGACGTACATGGATTCAATCAGATTGGTAAACGTCAACGACCCATATAATTTTGAACTTTTCGCCAACAAGGTGACGCGCCGTGATATAACTGAAGTACTGTTCAAGGCGGTGTTAAGCCAACTCACCACTATGACAAACCCTCTGCTCTGATCTGTCTGGCTGTTTCTCATAACGTCGATCAATTTACTATGCTATAGTCCTTCACCACCTGACTACAATTTAGAAAGGTCCCTGAATTTTTGAGTGAGTGAGTATGGTTTTGCGCCGCTTTTAGCAATATTCCAGCAATATCACGGCTGGGGACACCACAAATGGGCTTCACACATTGTACCCATGTCGGGAATCGAACCCGGGTCTTCGTCGTGATGAGCGAACGCTTTAACCACTAGGCAACCCGACCGCCGCCTGAATTTTCAGAACATTTATATAGCCGACATTTCGCTCATTACTTTATGTTTCTTTGTATATATTGCTGGACTATTTAATAGCCGGTGTATATCCATATTATGTACAGAATGATCAGTCCAAAGTGGCAAATGTGGAAGTATGACAACCCAATGTACATGTTTAATGTGTACAACTCTCATGCGAAAATAACTGTATGATGGTTAAAACTAAAAATGTGTGTAAATATTTTTAGTTTATGATAATAAATAACCAGGTAAGTTTGTTCTGACGTTTGGTATTTACGTATTGTTTGTTTGTTTGTTTGTTGTTTAACGCCGCAATCAGCAATATTCCAGCTAATGACGGCGGTCTGTAAATAATCGAGAATGGACCAGACAATCCAGTGATTGACATTATGAGCATCGACCCACGCAATTGGGATAAGATGACATGCATGCACCAAGTCAGCGAGTCTGACCATCCGATCCCGTTAGTCACCTCTTACGACAAGCAAGGGCTGCTGAAGAGCTATTCTACCCAGAATCTTCGAGGGTCCATTACTTTATGAAATCTTTCAGCCAAGCATTATGAGAGGACCATGAAAAGAAGACTGTGTGTGATGTCCATTGCAATAATGTATTATTTTTTCTCTAACGGATATTTGCTTGATTTCTCAAACAGCGTCCAGAATGTTTACCATGCATGTCCTTCTTCTGGTCATCCTCGTCATTGGGATTGCCATTGGATACCCGATTGGACACTCAAAGCAGACATTTCGTCGTGGTACTAACCCCAGAGGCTACGATAGTTACAGGATAAACCGTAGTTACGTCTTTTGGGATGATGACGACTTTGACTACCCTGATTTCGACAAATATGACTTCGCCGAGTACTTCGGTTAAAGCGGTGAAGAAATATTGGATGTAAGTTGACGGGAAGTTTTTTGTTGTTTGTTTGCGATCTGTAAATAATCGAGTCAGGACAAGGCAACCCAGTGATTGACATCATGAGCATCGATCCACGCAATTGGGATACGATAGCATGCATCAACCAAGTTAGCGAGCCTGACCACCCGATCGATCCCGTTAGTCGCCCCTTACGACAAGCATAGTCGCCTTTTAGGGCACGCATGGTTTGCTGAAGACCTCTTCTATCCCGGATCTTCACGGGTCGTTGGATCGCTTGGTATGAATGTGTTATCTTGGGGTCGTACGCCAAACAAATAGAGAACTGACTACTTAACCTAATGTGATTTTTTTTACCCAACCGATGCCACACCACTCATCACGTCCACCCCATGAGGAAAGAGGTGTTATTTTTTGTCGTAGTAGAATGGAGATTTATCATTCAACGTTCAGTTATTTACCTATCAACGTTTACAATGTCTCATATATGTATGTATTTCAGGGCTCCGGTCCCAGGCCAGTAGTACGTCACTTCGGATGATTATGAGAGGCTTCCAACTCTATTTTTTTATCAATATGTACTGTAAAAGTTTTACGTCCAAATGCCATTTCGAAATTAAAGACTTTTCTGCTGCTGTTAAACATTATTTCATTTTTCTCGTTGAGAGTTGCTAGATTTTCAAAGTATGACATTCATATGTTTTAAAGATTTGTTTGTTGACCTAGTCAACACAGGGCGACCTGTGATATTAGTGTTCAGGCCAAGCAAACATCAATAAACTTCTTGCCACTCGTGCACCACTGTCATGCATTGTCTCGCCATGATAACCACGATGACAGTGACTGTCACCAAGAACAATTTCCTGTCAGTTTCGTACGCTACACGGCGATGTATTGGTGACATTATCTTATGCGTGTACATTCGGCATGCACAGTGATTACTGTACCTTGTGTCTTGGTACTTTCATACCTTGCAGGTATGATTGAATAACACCACAACATGAACTGTTCTACACTTAGAACACAAGGACTTGATTAGAATTTTATGTAAATTTAGATGCTCTTCTCATCACTTGAATATTCAAAAATTACGATCCTCAAATAATTTTAATTCCCCAAATGTATTAGAAAGTTTATGTGAACAAAGTGATTTGGCAGCTAAAGAAGATGAGTATCATTTTTTATTGGTATGCCCGGCATACAGAAATAGTCACCAACAATTTATTCCATCATATTTTCATAAATTTCCTTCAGAGGATAAGTTTAAATTGTTAATAGCAATAAGTGATGTACATGCACAAAAAAGAATTGCTCTGTTCCTTAAGAGCAATTTAATTTCTTTATAGTTTGAAACTGAACAAACAAATCAGTGTATGCCTTTTTGTTCAACGTATGCATGCATGTTGTAATGGATGAAATTTCACATTTGTTCTATAAAATATGAATGGATCTTTTGTACTGGAGGCCATAAGGCCCATTATTCAGAAATAAACACACGAACTGTTCGCAACCAACATCGAGTGATCCTTATTTACACACGTGAAGCGAAACCCCATTTAAACGAATTACGTATCGGTATTTCGTTTGAGGCGATGAAACACACCGATAGAATCAGTCTCAGTGTATGGTTAGTCTGGATCAAACACAACACACAACGTGAGCTACATGATTTCAAGGTCCCCATGTCTTTGGTTGACAAGCATAACAATTGCATAAAGCATACATGTGCCAAGCTCTTATGATCTTATTCACTCCAATAACCAATTGGAGTTATGCCTTCACTGCCTTATACTAAATGTATATATAGATTTTATATTTATTTTCCTGAATGACTGAGGATTTGTTAGGTTCAACGTTTCGTTTCATGGATTGAGCCGGAAGTCTATCTCGGGCGGATGTTGCCCTTTTACGAGTGCTTCGTTAAATACTCCCTTGATAAGTTTGGGTGTTCTTACACCAATAACTTAAGGATGTCGTCGGCTCGTGTGACTTTGAAGTCAGTCGGGTGCAACAGAAAATCTGTGACTTGAAACAGCATATTCGACACCAGGATACATTGTATATCACAGGACACCAGGATACATTGTATATCACGGGACACAAGGCCACATTGTATATCATGGGACACCAGGATACATTGTATATCACGGCACACAAGGCCACATTGTATATCACGGGACACCAGGCCACACTGTATATCACGGGACACAAGGCCAAATTATATATCACGAGACACAAGGATACATTGTATATCACGGGACACCAGGCCACATTGTATATCATGGGACACCAGGATACATTGTATATCACGGGACACCAGGATACATTGTATATCACGGGACACAAGGCCAAATTGTATATCACGGGACACCAGGATACATTGTATATCAAGGGGCACCAGGATACATTGTATATCACCGGACACAAGACAACATTGTATATCACGGGACACAAGGCAACATTGTATATCACGGGACACCATGATACATAGTTTATAACGGGACACCAGGATACATTGTATATCACGAGACACCAGGATACATTGTATATCACGGGACACCAGGATACATTGTATATCACGGGACACCAGGATACATTATATATCACGGGACACCAGGATACATTGTATATCACGGGACACAAGGCCAAATTGTATATCACGGGACACCAGGATACATTGTATATCACGGGACACCAGGATACATTGTATATCACGGGACACCAGGATACATAGTATATCACGCGACACCAGGATACATTGTATATCACGCGACACCAGGATACATTGTATATCACGGGACACCAGGATACATTGTATGTGAGGGAGATCAATTTTGGACTGATACTAATTTATTTCTATATCTACATTGTATATCACGGGACACCAGGATACATTGTATATCACGGGACACAAGGCAACATTGTATATCATGGGACACAAGGCAACATTGTATATCACGGGACACAAGGCCAAATTGATACATTGTATGTGAGGGAAATCAATTTTGGACTGATACTAATTTATTTCTATATCGCTAATACTAACTAAATACATGTATGTTATAAATCAATGTACCATGGGTTACAACGGACACAGACTGATTAAATAATTAATCCAACAACATTCATCATATTATGACAAATTGTATGTACTATGAAATGATATCCTTCATTGAAACAAAATATATAGTATGTGCCAGACAACGTTTCAATTAATGTGGGTGAAAATGTAAGTGAAAATGTGAGTGAAAAGGGAGAACACTTACGATGGTTACTAAATGAGATAAACACTCTTTAACCAAACATGGATCAAAGCTCCGGGAGATTAGTACCATGTGTTATATTACAATGGCAACTCAAATAATTTACATTAAAACAGTTATATCATTGAGTTGCGGCCTCCTGGAGTAGGTTAGGCGTTGTCTGAATTGACGATCACGTGCTCTATATCTGTAGTCAATGTTGCTGTGGCTGTAGCTGTAGCCGAACCGATTGTCGTAGTCATTGCCGTAACCGTTGTCATTGTTGTTTTCATTGCCGAGGATGTACACCTTTACATGTATATTGCCAAATGTGTCGTCGTAGGAATTGTCGAAACTGTTGTCGTTAAAGTTGTTGTACGTGCTGATACTGTTATAACCGTTGGCGTATCCGTAACTTCGCAGACGTCGCCTACGTCTTAAACTAGACTTTATGTGCGCACTTGCTGCAGCGACAGTGACGACAAGGAGGAAGATGCTTGTTAGATTCATCGTTGTGGCTACTGAAAGATTAGAGAATACTATTACTGCATGTTACCAAACAGTCTTCTTACGTTAAAAAACACTAATCTACTTTGAGAGGCAATTAGGAGCTAACTGTAATAAAGAAGTTGTTCATCCATATATCTTATTCTTACTTTTAAAAAAATCATCAAAACAATGTTTAACTGTGAGACCAATCACATAAGGTATCGTTCCGAGTTGCGTCCTAAGATTCGAGACCCGTGAAGATCCGGGGTAGAATAGGTCTTTAGCAACCCATGCTTGCCGTAAAAGGCGACTATGCTTGTCGTAAAAGGTGACTAACGGCATCGGGTGGTCAGGCTCGCTGGCTTGGTTGATGCATGTCAACGATCCCAATTGCATGGATCGATGCTCATGATATTAATCATTGGATTGTCTGGTCCAGACTCGATTATTTACAGACCGCCGTCTTATAGCTGCAATATTGCTGAGTGCGGCGTTAAACAACACGCCAACCAACCAAATAACCCAAGATTCGAATCCAAGCTTCGCCTTGATTTTGATATTTGGCAGTTAAGCACCATACATATAGGAGCTGATGTTCTCCCGCGTTGACCTTTTGTTTTAACTGATAAAGCTACATTTTCAACCTGCTTTACTAAAGTCTCTCTTTCGAAAAGAAGTTGACACGCCCTGATAGTAACTAAGATAATTTTCAAAGTATCAATAAATACACCTCATTTACAACATATTAAAGTCATCAATATGATCTTCAAAGCGTTTGTACCTTCTATGGAACTGTCAACATTGTTAAATTCTTTCAGAACGTTTAATGTCGTGATGACGACGTGTAAACAAGAGTGAGTGGGTATGGTTTAACGCCACTCTTAGCAATATTCCAGCAATATCACGGCCCAGAAATGGGCTTCACATGTCAGGAATCGACCCCGGGTCTTCGGCGTGACGAGCGAACACTTTAACCACAAGGCTACCCCCACCGCCCGTGAAAACAAGAGAATGGACAGATTATGCAGATGTTGCAACAGGACTAAGGCATCCAAACTATAGGACCAATTGTGTTCCTCATAAATTGTCAAGTATCCATGGGGGCATTAGTTGGTGCACCCTCTATGTTGGATTTTGATACCCGAGCCCAAAGGGTCTGGTTGACAACGAAGTTATCTTACAGCACACCTAATTTTATTGCAGGTATGTCTCATGTATGCATACTTTGGTCCGAACCTGAAAGAAAACCACAGTTAGGCAAACATAGCAGACAACAGAAACAAACTTAGAGTTATTCCCCCTATTGCCTATTTGTATGCAATACCACTTGTTTTAGCAAAGTCCATTTTAATACTTTATCGATTTAATTATCTCGTATCCATTAGAACTTTGAAATAAAAACGTTAACTTTTTCAAGTTGGATTAAAGAAGGTTCACTTACCAGAAAGCTTCCAAATGTGGCTTCTCTCAATGAACTTAAGTGTTCCTTAATCAACTGTACCAAATCATATATTTGCTAGTCTACACATAGTAATGTATATAGGGTTGTCTATAGGAGTCCCCCGACGCATGCTTTCCTCTTTTATCAACTCGTGTTGATATATTTGATATCAAAACCCAATAGTTATGCCAGTTGATTTTGACGTCTTGGTAACCAATGATGTCACGCTGGTCTGCAAAGCATTGTGATGCAATTCATTGCAGTGATATCTACAATGTAGATATCGCTTGATCTGGCCCAAGCGATATCTCCTGTGGGAACCCGTTTTGGAGGATAAATGGTAGTCTACACCATAGTATGCTTACCAACTAAACTATTATGACAGAAAACGACAATCAAACATACAAATGAATATTCCTGGCACACAATACATGCTAAGATGAGCAGATACCTGAGCGAGACAATAGCATGTGTGACAAGGTGGTGAATACCCAATTAACGAGGCAGTAAGTAACTTTGGGCATCGTATTTTCTATGTTCCAAGGAGGAGACAATGGACATTTTTGATCCACAGGATGACCTTATAGAAATTGTAATGAAAGTTATTCAACATATTTATGTGAAGGAGAACTAAATTTTGTTCATTCAAACATTTGCAATTTGGTGACATCAAATGTATTGGTATATTTTTGGTCAAACGGTGAATGTTAGAGTGAGTGAGTTGGGTTTAACGCCGCTTTTAACAGTATTCCAGTTGTATCGCGGCGTGTCATTTTAATGTGTCAGGAAGTCTCAGACGTTCCCTAAACCCAAGGAACCTAAAAATATAATCGGGGCGAATCGGGATTCGAACTCACAATCTAAGGGTTCTGGCGTGCCCAAGGAGCGCAATTCTGCACAGCGAATCGCGGGGCCTTAGACGACTGGGCCACCCGTGCCCGTGAATGTTAAATGTTTTCTTGAAGCATTTGTTTAGATATATGAACATGATCATGTCTATAACCCCTGTAAAATAGTTTGGGGATGCAAATAAAATGAGTACAAATATACCATTAACAAATCATTTCAGGTAACGTACTTACTCAAAGTTAGATGTTTCTCTTGAAATTTGACAAATCGCCAAAAGAAAGATAAAAACCCAATCAGCCAGGCGCCCATGTCATATACTTCTTCTCATCAATATTTCCCAGTTTATCGCAACAGTAAGGTTTGACATTTCCAGTGGGCCAAAACGTACCGTTATCATACCTTGTCCTTTAACAGATTTCAGTTGCCCTTCAGTCGTCACTCTAAGAGTGTTTTCAAAATCCAAGTATTTTTCCGTTTGGAGAACAAATCCCACATACTTCACGCAATTACTTGTTTCTTCACTGGTGGTTGTCATTCTTAGAGTGTTTTCAAAATCCATATATTTTTCCGTTTGAAGAACAAAACTCACATCCCCACAAAAACCACGATTGCTAGTTTCTACACTGACACGCCGTACCAGTGTAGATAAAGAAGTTGTCATGCATACGAATTTCTTATCGTTACCCTACCACACTTCTTAATTTTAATCCAAGAATGAGCATTTACATTGTCACAAAGGTACTACAAAAGAACAGCAGAAGAAATGGTTAAACTCATACTCACTTGTAACTTCAGTCAAAGCAAATAATCTCAAACAATTGTCACGAGTACATGAGACCTTTATAGGGCTTAGCTATTGGGGATGCTGAATTATGAGTGATGGGGGTCATTGCCGTAATTCATTCAACGCCACTAAAGTACCCGTTATGTAACAGTCAAGAATGCATTCTTCGTGTCATTTATTGAAGATAAAGGTCGTGGAGAGTCCATGTGTACTGATACTTCACTATACATAGCTATCACGGAATTTTGTTTTTAATGAAATATTATTTTACACATGAACTTAATAATTGTAATTAATTTGATCGCTTTATCAGCAACATGCTAGTCTGTGTATCACTGCGAATACATTTCTCTTTCTGTTTTAGTAGCCACTTTATGAGAATATTAATTACATTTTGAATAGGGTTTATTGACAGTTGAGTCGACACAAATGCTGGTGTATAATTTGATTGATTCCGAGTTATCTAAACAGTTTATTGCACATTTTGTAGGACAGTATACAGTCGGAATCACTTAATTTTGCTTTCAGCAGATATTTTGTATGGAAAGGGTTTTGTCCCTTTTATTTACCCGTTCGAAACGCTTACTTTGACGAGCTTCTTTATGGAATGTTACTGTCTAAAACCATTTGTGTTGCTTAAAATACCGTGATTAGATGTATAAAAACGTTTTGCTAATTAATAAAAAAAATGATGAATAATATATTTAACGAATAGACGTTGTGATACATAGAGGTTATCACGCGAGTGTGTTTGGGGATGGTAAATATCCTGCATTAGGAATAAACATTGTATTTAGCGAGCCTTGGCGAGCTAAATACATACTGTTTATTCCTATTAAAGGATATTTACCATCCCCAAACCCACAAGCGTGATAACCTCTTTATCATATAATGTCATTCTTTAATTCTGCGCTTTAAAATCGCCTTCCCTCTCTCACAAACATTACCGAAACATTGCCTGGAATGCGCGCATTAATATTTATTACGTCTCAGGGTTAGTGATGTGTCAGTCGGACAGTGACAGTAGCCAATATAGTTCCAACTGAAATCTGTTTCTCATACAGTGGCGAAGCAACATATACGCAAAACAGCAATTGTTATTTATTGCCTTTCGCGGCAATCCATCGGTCTGTCCGCTAGAGTAACTGCCTTTTGTCAAAGGGAAGTTACTCTAACCCTAGTCTATGAGACGTCACGGTCAGCTGTTGTTGACAGTCGGTCTGTCCTGTCGTGAGATGTACACACAGCGACAAAACGAAACAAGGTAACAATTCAAACATATTTCGGCCAAATCTAACTATTTTAATTTGTGGAGAAGGTTTCAAACCGCAGAGGTCTACAAGCACAGATATAGCTAATGATCCCGCTTGGCTAGGCTTCGTGCCCTAGCAAAAGTGTTTCGAAATTTATATCTCCAAAGTTGCCAAAACATATAAAATGCCTTAGCTACGTCACAGTTAGACACTGATTTTCAGTATATTAGACTGTTCTTTTGATAATGAGAGCAATTATCCCTTTAAATCTGACTCGATCGCCGAATGACGAGGGCGATGTTTGTTTATAAACAGTGAAAGTAGTCCTACTTGACCTTTGATATTTGCATCTCTATCCGCATATGACCCCAACGGATATCGTTTTTATCCGTTGGCTTTATCCTGCCGAGAAACCTACCCATTATATGATAAAGTGGCTCAACTCCATGAGAAGTATACTTCCGTGAGGTACCGATTCATCGTTTTTAGCAGAGATTCCTTATGATCAAGGAAAGTGTTTTGTTGCATTTATTACCCCCAATCAATATAGCTGAAACTGAACATACATACTTTTTTAATTATTTTCAAACTGAAATAGTATTGTTTAGTCAAGACACATATATGCAAGGAATGTTTTTGATAATGTATCGTTGAACTGTAGGGTCGACTCGAATGTTTGATTGAATGTTGACGAAATCGAAAACTGAAGTCAAACACTATTGAAAAATGTTTAATAATAATCAGTACACCATAACACTCTATCATCACGGGATCAGAATGTGAATTACAGACGCAAAATTTGTGAATGGTTTTAGTTCTCAAATAATTTATAGGTGCACCATCCTTTATACCTGACAAATGATAAATGGATGCGCTCTTTAGGTACTGAATGCTTGTGTATGTAAGGCTAATGACGGATTCCCCTGTTGAACGACTGACCCGCGACTGACCGTTGCCTGTCACGTGATTGGTATGCCATGATGTGCAAAGTTTGTGCGGTTGAAACAATCGGACATACACCAAGTAGACTATTTTTGCGACTGGTCTGAAATTGACAGGCTCATTGAAATATCTTATCCCATCGGAATTGTTCTGGGCCTGTGAAAATAGTTGTGTTCATATTTGAGCCAATGACATATTTGTTTGTTTGTTTGGTTAAACATATTTTATTCAGATTGAAATGGATTGGGAACAAGGTATCCAACTTAGCACTCCCTCTCCATGGTATTTACAAAAGCTTGTACAGTAAATCATATACGAGGAAATCAGAAAAGAAGATGAGTGTGTAGATATAAAAGAAATGCACAAAAGAGATTCTAGTATATTTACATAAAAATGTTACCCAAATCTCTTTGTATGACTTAAAACATTTGCACTGCCTTAAAGATATGCTGATTTTCTATAATGGACAAACATCCATTTCCGTTTAACATCGAACTTAAATCTAATTTAACATTGTTGTTCACGGCGTTCTGTAAAATTTCCCGAATTATCATTAACATAGATTTTCTTTGGTGGCCATACAATAGACACTTTAATATATAATGAAATGCGTTTTCACATGGATTACCACATTGACATATTGGATCTCTATTCTGTATACAACATAATTTAACTGGCTTTTCGTGTATGATAAATATTCCACTTTCTAACACCACAAGAAAAATATGGAGGTGCAACACATTGCTCTTTCTGTATGTATGACTTGAATTGATCAGAACCTCTTGACTGGGCGCCGCCATTTTGTTTGAAGCAAATGCAAGTGATACGAGAGGTGGAATCTGATTAATCCATGGAAGAGGCTTAGAAGGGACATAACTCGTGATAGCCACCGGTTGCGCTACGATAGAGCCCAGTGATTCCAGCCTAGTTCGGCAAGGGAACTGGACTTTTAAAGTCAGTTAACTCTCTTGCCTCTGGAAGATGTACAGTTGATGGAATAAAAGAAGACGTTGAGTGTTTTAATCTAGTATATGTAATTACAATATTCTCTGCATTTCGTAAATTATATGATACATTTGAACCTACAGTGGTTGGTACGATGTCTTTAAGATAAGTTGGGATAATGCTATTTTGTATTTTGTAGAACAAACATAGCCTACGTTTCCTCATTCGTTCTATTAACGTTTCCTATCCCGTTAACTACTGTTAATGACACCATACCTTACTCTAGAGTTGAAATTACTGATCCCTAATACTTAATCGCTCCTGTTCTTGACACCTCAATTGCTCAATGGAAAATATGGACAACAAATTAATTCAAAGTTTTGTTTAGAATTAATGTATAAAGACCAGTTTGGAATCAATCACTATTCAGTACAACCTCTTTAACTAGACCTTTTGGGGACAATCGAACTTATGTCGAGGTTTCGGTCGTTCGAGACAGGTGATGTATCGATATTAGGTCATCACGTTATCTCATCTTAAACGGCAAATCCAATATGAGAGTTTGTATTACGAGGAATGGCTTAGAAACTCTGAGCCTTACTACGAAGGACGTGCAGTATACCCTTAAATGTTTGCAATACTTTCCATTCTTACACCCGTGAAGATCCGGGGTAGAATAGGTCCTCAGCAACCAATGCTTGCCGTAAAAGGTGACTATGCTTGTCGTAGAAGGCGACTAACGGGATCGGGTGGTTAGGCTCGCTGACTTGGTTGGTGCATGTCATCGATCCCAATTGCCTGGATCGATGCTCATAATGTCAATCACTGGATTGTCCGGTTCAGACTCGATTATTTACAGACCGCCGTCATATAGCTGGAATATTGTATGACAGGATCGATCATTCCATATATTAAATTGCAACCAATTTCAATTTTTTACAGCGAATACTCGAACAGTCAAAATGTATTTACTTGCTAAAAAATAAGAGAAATGATCCTATGTTAATTCGTATAACCACAAAGCATAATTATCATGAAATATTATTCACATACAATGCAGAAGTAATTAATAGCGATGCATAAATGTCAAATGTCACTGCACATGGCCACAATATGGCACCACCATTCACAAAAGTTCATTTGTCGCTGGTCCCAATTGAATTCACTGGCTCCTTTCTGGTTTCGAAAAGTCAATTGGTGGAACGCTGTCCAACGTCCTTGAATCCTTGAAAACACACGGCCTATGCACACAGTCTGGTCCTCAGCTGGGGTGGCAAAGCGAGAGGTCGTCTTTTCTTGACACTGCTTGAGTGTTGACTGGTCTCTCTCTAACTACCGCCTGTTGTCAGGCAGTGGAAAAGTGTAGCAAGACAATGGTGTCGCCTTAAGAATATGTCTAGTAGGTTAAACAAACACGTGTTTAACTGGGCTGATAGATACGCTGTAAATGGTTGTAAAATTGGTTTTGTAGGGTAAGAAAGAAGTTTACTAATATGGATTTAGGACATCTATTAAACGCTACAGGTTTTATTGATAAATTTTCTGTTTGTACACAGGTGGAACAATGGTGTATGAATGAATATGTTACCCGTTGGAGTGATATGTTAAGAAAGGAAGAGGGGCGAAATGGGCTTAATAAATTGAGAATATACCGATGTTACAAACAAGTATATGGGGCAGAATACTATGTTTCAAATAAGATGCCCAGAAACTATAGATCGGCACTAGCCAAGTTTTGATGTGACGTGGCTCCTATTCGAGTCGAAACCGGTCGGTACGAAGGTGTACCCGTCAACAATAGAAAATGTTTTCACTGTATTGACAGCGTAGAAGACGAGGTCCATGTTTTGTTTCACTGCGTATTATATGACGATATACTCTTTTTAATGAATGTATTGCTAAATCTTGTAATGTTTTATATATACCTGATATCGACAAACTTTGTTTAATTTTCAGGGACTCCAGTGTGTGTTTTATACTTGCCAAAGTCTGCTTTTTAATTCTTAATCGTAGAAAACATCTTTTATATGGATAACTTTTTACTATATCATCTTTATATAATTTATGTATAAATTCTGTGATAATTTGTCTCTCATAATTCTATTGAATGGTTCTGTACATTCTATCTATGTCAAGTTGTACAAAGCTGTTTTATGTATGTACAGAAGTGAGACGTTAATAAACTATTGTCTGTATGTCTGTCTCTAAAGATGTATGCCGATAGAGTCACAGCGTGTATGCGGGGTTCGTGAGCACCTGTAGAAGTAGACGTCGGGGTTGCTGACAGATATGGATAACCCTCTGTGGCTTGCGGCCTGTGTTCAGCGGCAGAGGTGATAGGACAGCGTACACCCTCGACCGCAAGCGTGTAGCCAGAAGCCAGATTAATGAGTTGGCGTGGAGCAGACGACAGCGGGGGAAGTGCTTGACTCTCCGCCCTATAGAATGGGGTACGGCCATCGTCTACAACACTTAAAAATACTGGTAATTCACGGAACAACAAGTGAATAATACCATACCAACTATAGAAATATGAATACATATAAAGATGTGACAGCTGCAGCTCAGACTTTTGCCTGTACAAATAAGACTATATAAACAATAATAGTCTTCTGGCATATGCATATCTGCATATAAGGATCATTACAGCAGGAATCGAGTTTCTGGATTATTCATTACAGGTTCACTTGCATAGACAAATATAATCATAAAAAGACATTAATAAGCACGAACAAATCGCAAAACCCATGGACTGCATGAACACTACAGTCGGATAAACTATCATAAACTTCTAACCAACCACATTCGCAAATGCTTTGTAGCTAAGAACACCAAAACGAACAACATATCAAGGGATGGACTGAGAGCACACATTGAAACACCGATAGTAATTGAACGTAGCAAGTAATATAGAAGATACACAATAGTAGAATAATGTAAGGTAATGTAACCAAGTGACCATCATATGAGAGAACCCAATTCCAAATATAGGTCTTGTCTCTAGAGAAAAGTAATTAATTCAAATATTGTCACAATAATGAGATGTAACAAGTAAAAATAAACTTTTCTCCTTGTAATTCGGTATCTGTAAAGGGGGATAACTAATATGATAAAATATTTCAAATTCGTAACCATTTTATAGTCTTAACTTCTCACTGTACCCTACTGACAAGCGTTTATAACACTCACAAATAACTGGTCCGTAAAATGGTTAAAACGGGCAAAAATAAAATATCTAGATAAGGGAATCATCATCATTATCGTCCCATGGCAGATGGCAATTGATATATGCATTATGTCAGAGGTAACGGAAAAGCGACTCGACAATGTTGAAGTGTTATAAATACACCTGTCATTGAAGGAAGGAATCGTTTTAAACGAAACGCCATTAGACAACTTACACAAATCTTTCCCGAAATATATATAGATCGTGTCGGGGTTTGAATCTGCAAATTGTGACAATCAAACAGTAAATAATAAGTAAGGAATACCCGCTGAATACGAAAATTAGTTAAAGGATTTCCAGCCGTTAACGTGAGGTCTCGGGGACAAAGATAGAATTGTGAGACCATAATTTCATGACAAGCAAAGGAATTTGTCAAATGTAAAACCAGTGAGGTAATCGGTCGATTTTTTATTCTTCGAAAAAGCAAAATAAATACCAGAAATACTGTCGATATGATCAGAAAAAAATCCATGGAAATAGTGGATTTAATCAACGACATAAATGAAGGAGGGGGATAATTTGGATAGGGTGTAGTATGATGTGTTTTCCAAATTGTCAAACCGTCAGTTGGGAAGCCTGCTGTAAGTAAGGTCAATGCAAAAAATAAGCGTCGAACTTTAAGCCATAAAAAAAAACGATTATTAAGAGATATAGGGATAAACCCGCGGCTATGCTTGCCGTTAAGTGTTATGGGTTGGTAAAATCCCCATTTATAGCGTAAGGTGGAAGGGAATCCAACCAATTACCATCAATTAAATTATCCGAAATGACCTGTACCTTTTTCATACGTTGAGAAATAAGGCGTAAATCAACTTGAAATTCTGTGTCCTTTGTACGAATTTCATCGAAAACTTTATCATCGATAACTTTATCATCGATTGTGGGATCTTAAAACCGGAATCCTTAAGAAGGGGCTGTAAACTGTCAATGTTTTTTTCAGGTGGATGCATTAAATTCCGATAAAAGTAAGAGATTAGGTGGGTATAATTTTAAAGCAGTTGATTTTTTCGCACATTTATGAATTCTCATGTCTATGTCGAATTCATCCAGTTTCAACGCACAGTAACAAGGAATGTTAAATATACAAATCTGACAAGCTGGACGCTTCTCAATGCGGCCCTTGCACGTTAGTATTATGATTTTATGCCAGTTTAAAGAATTGTGCCTGGTTCGATTTCGACAGCCATTGAACGTAGCCCATTTAATCGGAATCTTGTATATCACACAAGGATTTAATTTCTTGTGTGTCTTGAGTAAACAAAGCAAGTGCGCATGTGAGGGATGTTTTTGGTTTCGGACTATGAAAAATTGGACAGTGTTTTTCGTGTTTACCATAAAATGTTTGAAAATCCCTAGCCGAAAATTTAATATACTGGTCTTTAGCCTCCGAAACAGCAAGATAATCTGGTAAATTCATAACCTGAGTGACATGCGTACTTGATTGATTAAGTGGTAAGCCAAAAGAATTTATTCGATATACATCAAGGAGAGTAGAATGAGTCTGGATAGGAACAATAAACGAAATTAAAATCGAATTTGAATTCCGAGAACAGTGAACAGTTCGTTCCCGATAATAATAACCTGGATCCTTATGTGCAACGTGAAACAACGGGAATTCTGCATTGAGACGTTTGGGAATCATTTGTAACGCTTTCTTTACTTCGGAAACTGGGAGTAAAGATGGACTCAATTGCAATCGTTGATTAACTAACTGTTGAATGCCCAAATACATTTCATCAATTTCTTGTCTAATAGTAGTTAGGAACGTGAGGCGATCTAACAAGATTTTCATCGTAATGAAAATAAATATCTCCTCATCTTGTATTTGTTCAGTGACTATTTTAATATCGTTATGGTTTGTTTCAATACCCGCGAGAGCGGATGAAATGCGTTTATTTGTTTTAATCAGAAATGACGACATCTGACGAACTTGCACTTGAAAAGCACGAGAAGTATTAGCAGCATGCAACGACAATTGTTTAACATACTGCGCCAGTCGTTCAACATCCTCGACTTGGCAGTACCAAACAGCGAACGACTTATTGAACCAACAAAAGGAAGTATCGCTCGTTTCGTGCGGGAATCTTTGTGAAAAAATGTTAATAAGGGGAATTAACAATGTCATGTTAATGTCGTTATGGACATTTGTCCAATACGCGAGCAACTCTCGTTCGGCCTGTTCTATATATCCATCTACCGCCGAAACGGTATAACAAGCCAAAGTATGTGTGGCACAAGTCTCGATATCTTGATCTATTGCCCATTCCTTCTAAATCAGGCAATTTATATTGAAAAATATGAATCCATTTATTTTGAGAAATGTCGATTCGTGACATATGTACGAAGACAACTCCCCATAAAAGTCGGAGTTCCATATGCACGGAATTAACCCGATTCTGGATGCTAACAAACGCGATGAGAATGAATAAGACCCATACCGGTCGGAGGAGGCCTCTGGATTCTAAAATTCAAAGGAACAAATACATAAACATAAATATTTAGTTCAAATAAAATAAAATATCATATATCACTCATGTTTCGTAAGAAAGGTGTTCATGTCTTGTGAAACCTAGTAACTGTCTGACTGTATTCATCTCGAATTTTCACCTCGCTAATAACAACTGACTGTCTCTTAGAAGTATGATAACAATTGTCACAAGTAGGTAATATATAATCTCACGCTAGGAAGCAACATCCAACAATAGTGAACATGTGTTACAGTATCAACATATATCATCACACCATTATTCATTGCCTCGTCATTGTATTTCACGTCACATGACTGTATCTCAATTCTCATTATCGTATTTCACTTCACTGTAATTGTAACTATATTGTATAACCATGCGACCCGTAGTCGTCATTTCTCGTATATTGTAACTCATTTGTTTTCTCGTATATACACACAAAGCGTACTTGCTTTATAGTGGCCTGCAAAATTCACGTGCAGCCATAACCCATGAACATGATTTGTATTCTTCAATGTCAACCAACACATAACTGTAAATAATCCGAGTATTCGGAGTATTCAAAACACAATATCTAACGATAACAATACACATTTTCAACATATATGCACGATTGCATTTCCTATAACCTTGTGACAATTGAATCATCTAACAATGTAATAACGATCTGTAGCATGTGCTAGCTCCATGCATATAGCATCATGTAATTCTAAACCTGAAATAAAACACATGCAAAAATCAATATTAGAGGGTACCGTCTCCAACACGAAGTCTGCAGTGTCTGAACTAAAAAGGAAACGAAATATAAAAAATAATCTGAAACACTATATCTATATTGAGATTTCTAACGCTTGCGCTTCTTTTTTAATGACTTCTGGATCATGTAATCACGAATCAATCCATGAGGGATATTAGATTCGGGTTCCCATGTAGCTTCCTGTGAAGTGAAATTTTCCCAGTGAATTTTGTAGTACTTTTCTCCATTTACTATTTTATGCGCTAAGATTCGTTTTACTATGAATACGTCGTCCTCCTGTAAATCAAAATCGGGATTCTGTGCCTGCTTGGGGGTTAATGTCTGAGGCGTCGGGGTGGTCATCTCTGTTTGATTGTTGTCAGATTGAGACGGAATTGTTTGGTTGTCCGTAGCAACAACTGGGAGTGGGTTAGTTGGTCTATCTTTCGGGTTGACAAACCGTTTAAGCCGGTTCGCGTGGACAAAACTTAAATACTCTGTGATCATTATAACAAGATAGGTTGTAAGTGACATATTACAATTCACTTGAATCGTAATATTGCCTTTATGCTATCGACTAATTTCTATGGGGTCTGAAATTACACTAAGAGGGAAAGGAACTGTACTGTCAATCATACAACTCTGATACTATATCTGGTACAGTCAAAGGCGATATTTTATCGTCGTCGTCAGCCAACTTGGCGAGATCATTGTCTGAACGGTTCTTATCAGTAGCGAACAAAAAGGAAACATCACAAAATGTGTCATTTGATTCTGGTGGCAAGGTTTTGCCCGCTCGATACTGAACTGCTCAAGTGAAGTAACTTTAACTGGGGAGGAATTGTAATATTTTACAGCGAAAGAACAGGTTTTCATTTCTTTGCTCTGTGGTCAGTGTTTGTTGACCAGCAACAGGTGGTAAAAAAATACCATTTACCCAGATAGGAACGGTCAAAGTATGATATTGAAAATTCATGACAGCGTTTTGTTGTATCAGAAAACCTAAGCCTAAAATCAGAGACGCTAAATAGGCAACAACTTAAAAAAAGTTGTTGTATAAAACGTCACAATAGTGATAGGAAGTAAAACATATGACTTTTGCAGAACGATGTCTTTCCACAGACTTAAGTCCTTGAAAACTCCAAGACTTAGAAATCAAATAGCATCTCCTGAATCCCTAAATAACATGAATCCTATGCCTGTTGTCATTTTGTTTTAAATGACTTGCCAATGAGGATATTGAGGCCGCTTACAACATGGAGAATTGGAAACCGGTTGGTCAGGTGACGTCAAATAAGTATGGTCAAAAGTCAATAAGTATGGTTTGCTCTGCACAGTGGGAAAGTTGCCTGAAGGATTGTGACTATAATTGTTCATGGCTGGGTGGGGGACCTGAGTGATACCTAGCTGTACATACTTCTGTGAAATGTCAAATTTTCAGACATAAATGAGACTGTCCTTTGCATACGGAACACCTATCAGAGTAAAAGAAACATACTTACCACCACTGGTGAGGTAAATTGAGAAGTTGGTTGCCGTCGTCAATGATGCTGTTGATCCGGTGTCACGAAATATATTCGCCCCCAGAATAAAATCTCCCCCCGGCGAATTTATACCGGTACAGTTCCGCCCCTCTCGAAATAAACTCTCCCCCACCCTACGAAATAAAATCTCCCCCCAGAATATTTCCTCCCCCGGTCGTTTTTTAAATACTTGCCATGCAGTTGCCAATAGTTTTAATGTTAATTTGTTTATGTGTTTTTTTATTCATTTTTTTTATCTCCTTTATTTTTTCTGAGTTATACATTTAGTTACTTGTGTGTGTGTGTGTTGGGGGGGGGGGGGGGGGGGGGGGTATTTGTTGATTTTTATTATTATTTTATTGATTTTGAGGGTGTGGGGTCCCACCTTTCCTTTCGTTTTTCATAATAATATATTTTTAAGTTGTATATAACGTATGAATCCCTTCTCAGATTACTTTATCTCAGTTCTATATGACGTACTATTTTACTTCTCTGTGTCGTTCTTGTTTTCTCTTCAGTGTGAGATTTAACTGTATCATTTTTACTATTTTGATATTTTGCAATATGTTGTGGTCATCAGTTATGCAAATCAGTTTCGGTGTGTCTTTTTAACAAGGTGTTCTTCATTAATATTCACCGCCAGCCCCATTGTAACAATTACATGTACACTTTGCTTTGACGATGCCGGTTGATGTTGTTCAATACAGGTGTTTTTGAATCTATTCTACATGCTAATCATTTCGGGAAGATGATACACATTTATCTATATTTTGGGTTACTTTGCTTATAAAGATTATACATATAAACGTACGCAGTCTTAGTAGATTTTAAAGTAGATTTAATCAGTGCTGAATTAGATAGCTATGATGTTGTATGTTTAACAGAAACCTGGTTGCACCATGATATTCTAGCCCCTGGTTTTACACTGATACTTTTTTCAAATCGTAGCCTGTATTAAGGAATATATTTTAGATCTTAAATCAGAGTATAACGGCATGGATATGTTGACAGTTTTTACGTAGTTAGTGTTAAAACCGAAAGTTTGCGAGGATTAATAAGGCGAATTTATACCGGTACAGTTCAGCCCCTCTCGAAATAAACTCTCCCCCACCCCACGAAATAAACCCCCTCCCCAGAATATCCCCCCCCCCCCCCCCCTCCCTCCGGTCGTTTTATAAATACTTGTGTTTCGCTTGTGTTGGGTCCGACTTGGCCCGGACTGTCAAAATCCACTTTAAACACACAGATGTATCATCAAATGTGTTTACATCCATAGACAAGCCAAACACTTCTGATAGAGACGATGTTGAGAATGTGGTGTGAAAAGGGCTTCACGTTGAGCACTGTGCTTTCTTTAACTACCGCGATATGTAACAATAAAGTGGTATATAGGTAGATATAATACTAGTCGTTAGATATAAAGAATGTTTAGTAACTTTAGAAGTTCTAGCACAGTTATTAACACATGTCATGTCAGCCCTATGACATTCGCGATTGTCCACTTCCAGAAAACATCCTGTGTTGGTTTAACATATAAAGGTTAATTAGGGATGCCCAACACGTTAATTAATGAAAGACGAGTAGTCAAAACACTGTCATTTCCTGCCCAGGATATCACACCCCTACACGCTAAGGTCGGTGAGAAACATTCTCATCAAAGAAAACACACAGTCAAGACACTGACTTTTCTACGAGGACTCACGGAACATTTTCTCCCCCGAACTATATATTTATATAGACTTGTCATGCAGTAAAAATAAACGATCTTACCTTGTCAGCCCCAAAAACCAAAAGCTATAGAAAAAAACTCACCCAAAACGTAGCAAGCAAAAATCTAAACAACTTAGTCCTCCTACTAGCTTACGTGTTAAAGCAGTCTGATCCAGAAGCCAGCTCCAAAGCCTTCTTTGGTGTAGCACATAAACTAAAACTCGTCACCACCTCTTTCGACCGTTTCAGCAGCAACCTTAATAACCTACTAAAGTAAATACCTAAACCAAGCCTAAACCAAACATAAATCCACCCAGTTTCCCAATGGAAGGCCTAAACATTTTTCAATGGAATGCCAATGGCCTCGCCGGCCATGGTTCTGAACTCAAAGCTAAATTCAAAATAGATAAAGGTCCCCATGTAGCTTGTATTCAAGAAACCAAATTCTCACATAAAACTAAATTCAACCTACCAAATTATAACGCAGTGAGAACCGACAGGTCCGAAACCATGCCAGGCAGAACAGGAGGAGGTCTAATCATCTACGTTAGAGAGGATATTAACTACGAGGAAGTTAAAGTAAACACTCCTAATCTAGAAGCTAATGGAATCCAAGTCACCATCAATAACCAAAAAATAAAAATCATTAACATCTATCACTCAACACTAAAACCAATTAAAGATACAGACCTAGATATCCTTTACCAATTAGGAAATAAATCAACCATCTTCCTAGGAGACTTCAATGCCCATCATCCTACCTGGGGCATTGCAGATAAACTAGACAACCATGGACAACTATATCAGAGTGGATCGAAAAAAATGACCTAATACTATTAAACAATAACCAACCAACTAGATACGACAAAACCCACCACACCATGTCGGCTATCGACTTAACAATATGTACGCCAGACTTAGCACAAAGTCTGATGTGGGACGTCCACCCAGTACCTCTAGGCAGCGACCACTTTCCAATTAATATAACCCTAGGAAATATAAAAATACCAAATCAAACCCCTAAACAGGAACCTAAATTTCAGTACAAAAACGCCAACTGGGACCAATTCCAAGAATTATGCAACGAAGCTAATCTAAACGATTTAGAAACAACAGACCCCGAAACATTCTGTCAAAACCTAACTAACTTCATAATCAACGCAGCCAAATCCGCAATCCCCTTCAAATCATCCAACCCAGGAAAACCCACTGTCCCTTGGTGGAATGAGGAAATAGAGCTAACTAGACTAAAACGCAAATCAGCTTTCAACAGAGCTAAAAGAGACCCCTCTCATCTCAAAACAGCTCATGAACTTAACCACCAAGTGCAATACCTAGTTAAAACTGCTAAAACCAAAAACTGGAAAAAATTCTGTGAGGAGCTAAACCACCACACCGACGCTAGGAAGGTGTGGCGCAAAATTCACGCCATCCGAGGCATCAAACGGCACAAAAAAAGCCCCAATATAAACAACTCAACTAACCCCACCGAAAAGGCCAACAACCTAGCCAAACACTTCTCTAAAGTTAGCATCAACAGTAACTTCAGTAAGAAATTCCAAGATAAACTAAATAAAGAAACCAAATTCTCCAAAGAAAACAGACAAGACAACCTAGAAATAAATCAACCTTACACCATAGAAGAACTAAATCACGTACTAAACAATAGAAAAAAAGGAACAGCCCCTGGCCTAGACCTCACCTCTTACCAAATAATCAAACACTTACCTACCAAACTACTCCAAACTTTACTTAAACTATACAACCTAGTCTACCTAAACGGACAGGTCCCATCCTCATGGAAGGAAGCTCTAGTAATTCAAATACCTAAACCAAATAAACCAGCAGATCAGGCAAACTCCTATAGGCCCATCTCCCTAACCTCAAATCTCTGCAAAATAATGGAACTTATGACTAAAAATAGGCTACAGCACTACTTAGACCAAAACAACATCATAAATCCTGACCAAAGCGGCTTCACTCCTGGCCGATCAACTCTCGATAACCTTGCCCGACTAGAACAGGATATAAAAACAGGACAGCTAAACAAGCAATACACCATAGGCATATTCCTCGACTTCTCTAAAGCTTTCGATATGGTATGGCACCACGGGCTAATACAAAAACTAAAAAAATAGGACTAAAAGGTCAAATAATAAACTTCATCCAAGATTTCCTAAACAATCGCAAAATTACCGTGGGTATAGACCATACACTATCGGACCAGTGTCCCCTAGAAAATGGCACTCCCCAGGGCAACATCCTCAGCCCAACCCTCTTCAATATAATGATAAATGATCTATTCGAGGGCTAATCCCCTAAACTAAACACTTCAAAATTCGCGGATGACGGAGCCCTATGGATCCGCACTAAAAGCATTAAAATGGCAGAAAACTTAATCCAAAAATCTCTAAATAAAATACAACAATGGGCAGACAAATGGGGCTTCTCCCTTAAATCAGATAAAACAACAGGAGTAGTATTCAAACATAAAAACATGAAACCTGCATACCCAATCCTCCAGCTAAACAACCAAACAATCAAATTCCAAAAACAAAAAAAATTCTTAGGACTTATTTTCGATCAACACCTCACCTGGGAGGCTCACGTCCAAAACCTAAAAACTAGATGCAGCAAAGACCTTAACACATTAAGATGTCTCACCGGCTCTAACTGGGGAGCCTCCAAAGATACCCTCCTCTCACTATATACAACACTAATTAGATCAAAACTAGACTACGGCTGTGCCATATACAATACCCTAAATAACTCTCTTTCTAAAAAACTTGACTCAATACAATATCAGGCTCTCAAACTAATTACACGCACCCAACATGGCACCTCCTACACCTCACTTCAGGCCCTTACAGGAGAAATGCCACTAAATCTACGCATGGAACATCTAAGCCTTAATTTCTGGGCCGCGTCCCAAACAAACCCTCTCATCCAAAACCTAATTAACCAAAACATTAGCCCAAGAAACCAAGCTCTAGCTCGCAAACACCCCTTACTCACCCCAATATCCCTAAGAATAACAAACTACCTCAATGAACACCAAACTCAAAATCTTAAACAAAACTGCAAAAAATCAAATATCTTCACCCCTAAACTCAAAATACCCCAAATAGACACAACGCTAGCTAACCAAATAAATAAACAAACCGACCCAAACATAGCTAAAACCACCACACTTGCATACATACACGAAAATTGGCCAAATTGGTGTCACATATACACTGACGGATCTTCAGACCCGATCTCCAACCACACAGGCTTCGGAGTCCATACCACACAACCAGTTATATCCACACAATCTTACCGACTCCCTAACAACCAATCTATATTCACGGCCGAACTTATGGGCATGGCCTCAGCCCTGCATAACCAACAATCTAAAAACAAACAAAAAATCCTAATTCTCACTGACTCCCTTAGTGGACTACAAGCCCTCCAAAACAAAAATACCAAAAAACGACCTAAATTAATAAACCAAATACTTAAAAGCTCCAACGACCTAACAAAAGCAGGCAAACAAATAACCTTCTTGTGGATCCCCGCCCACGTAGGAATTTACGGCAACGAAAGCGCCGATAAAGCAGCTAAATTATCTCTCAAAATACCAGAAATAAGCCTAAACCTACCCATCTCAAAATCAGAAATTAAAAGTGTAAACAAACAAAAAATAACCAAAAAATGGCATAATCAATATCAAAACTTAAATAGCCAAATCAAAAAAGTGCTCAGAAAACCACTAGCCAAACCTAAAATCCTACACCCCTCTAAAAAAATTGACAGATTAATTACAAAACTCCAAACAAGACACACTAACCTAAATAACCACCTAAAACAACTTAAAAGACACACCACAGGCAACTGCCCCCACTGCAAACAACCCGAAACCACAGAACACGCACTCATTCACTGCACCCACTATCAAACACACAGAACCACACTACAAACCACCCTCAATCTAAATAAGGTTCCTACTCTAGATGAAATACTAAACCCTCAAAATAAACTAGAAAACTTCAAGGCCCTAGGCGTATTCCTAATCAAAACAGACCTAATTAAGCGCATCTAAAAATTAATTAATCTACCAATCCAAAATCCAATAAACATACAAACACCCACCTCACCCGGCTCCCTTAGTTCCCTCCTCCACCCACCTCGGCATTTATTCCAAATTTCAAAATTTCAAAAAATCAATAAAGGCAACCCCTAAAAGTCCCCTCTTGGGTTGCACACACCACTTTCACCCTTCTTGGAATACACTAAATGGTCCGGCCAGGCCCGTGTGCGAAATACGCTGTAGTCGGAAAGCGCACGTTAAATCTTCTATATCAGTCAGTCAGTCAGGCAGTTCAACATTTGTAATTGTCTAAAACTGCTTTCGCTATGTGGTGTCTTTGTGGTATATTTTGATGGAGAATATCAGCTTCTGAACAAGTTTTACTTGCGTGCATTATTGCGTGTATTAATGGTTGAAGAATTTTGAACTGAACTGTCCGGAAGTTTATATCTAACATTTTGGAATTGAAGACAGTGATAAAGTCTTATATCAATATGTGGACTCATAAATATTGGTTTTATGTTTTAACGGAGATATGATATTTTCTTATGAAATATCGCGTAATAGAGTAATTTGCATGCTTTACCATTCATTGTACCATTCTAAACCATGTGAATGTTGTATGTCAGTCAATCGGGTGAGAAAACAGCCCAATCCTCGCTCTATAAAGGACTATGTCAATCATTTTGCAAGTTGAAATGACCCCTGATACTTTATGAATACTTTATGACAGTTTATATAGTAAAAATCAATGTTGATTAGTCAAACCGCTATGTTAGGCTTACCATGCGGTTCAAGATAATCGATTTTAGCCGAGCGGTCCGAACAGCGCCTATGGAAATACTACACCATAAATGAACTGTTTCGATGTAAGGTGTAAAAAGCTTTTACATAAAAGAGCAAAATACATGGGGAGAGTAAATACATAATTCTATATAATTTTCTTGAATGGAGCACATTTGAGAAAAAAAAGTTAATCCAGGCATATGCGATATTACCGTGTTGAAAGAATTTATATCAGTCATATATTTCTAACTTAGATCACCGGTATGTAACCCAGGTAAAGCATGCATATCGGGGAACATTGTAATGTTGGTACAGTTTATCATGTCTTCGGCTTTACATTGGCTTTTCACATTCCTCAAGGTTTTAATGTTTATTTGTTTATGTACTTATTTATTTATTTTTTTCTCTCCTTTATTTTTTCTGGGTTAGATATTTATCTAAATATACATTTAGTTACTTGTATGTGTGGGGGGTGTTTAACAGAAACCTGGTTGCACCATGATATTCTATCCACTGATACCATTTTTAAATCGTATAGCCTGTATTAAGGAATATATTTTAGATCTTAAATCAGAGTATAACGGACAGCCTGAGCGAGGCGCGCACTGTTGACAGTGTTTAAGTAGTTAGTGTTAAAACCGAATGTTTGCGAGGATTAATAAGATTTCTGAATTCAGTTACAACAGTAACCGTACATGTATTTGTTACATTAAGTCATTTCATTCAAATTTGTTTGGTATGCTATATATCTTATAATTATTTTAGGATGGAAGGTACAGTTACCAAATAAAATATACTGAAATATCTATTCATTATGACCATATTTCATAATCTATTTTTTAAAGCAACCCTCCTTACATTAAAGATATCTATTTAAAGAATATAGTACTTAAAGACATTGCAACAAACCGAATAATCAGGGGGGAGACTTTATACCGAGGGGGGCGCGAAATATATCCGCCCGGGGGAGATTTTATTTCAGAACATATTCTCCGGGGGAGAATCTGTACTGGTATAAACTCTCCGGGGGGAGAATTTGTACGGGGGAGAGTTTATACCGGGACACCGGCTAGTGTTGAAACTCTTGTCCTGTCTGCTCTCACGGCTGTGTTGGGTAGGGAGGATATGGTCCGAGGGATTGTGGATACTGATTCTAACTCCAGTGAAAAGTATTGATCTCGGACGGCGAAAAAACAAGTGTCGCCAAAAGGGTAGCAAACTGTTCGCTCAGAGTCTCGATTGCCATATGGACTTCCGTAATCTCTGTTAGTGCGGAGCGGAGCGGATGAGGGCGGTGGTGGGGATGAGCGGCTGAGGAAGGTGTCCTCGGTAGAAGGGAAGTCCAACACATGGATATTACTCACGGAACGACAATAGGAAAAACAAAGAAAGGGATCGTCTTAAACATTTTGTTCAAGAGAAAACCCGCATACTCCACCATGTCGTAACTGCTTTCGGGCGTCCAGTGCGACCCTACTACAGTTACTAAATGTATTGCCGTTCCTGGTCATCATGGTCAATTACGCCATGACTTTGCACCTCGTCTAGTCCGCAGCGGCTAGGCTCCGTCAAGGAGTGATTGGTCTAACGACACTTACTCCAAGTTGTCTCTGTCAGCATTCATACTCGCATAATAAAGAAACGCAACACCAGCTTTATACTCACATAGTTTTACTTACTCTCAGCCCATCTATCAATACAGGACTGGATCAGACCGGCCAGACTCGTCACTAACTGGGGAAAACTTAGAACGATTCGGATTCGACTCAACACCGCCCCAACAAACAAGTAGGGTTTACTGAGTGAGTGAGAGAGTTTTGTTTAACGCCGTTTTAATGATGATTCATGAGCATTCAAATTACTGCATCCAATTGCAGCATTATCTTGAACCTGAATTAAAATCAAAGTATATGACCAAAGTATTACATTCCTAACGCCGAGTTTATTCTATTTAACCTTATTTGAGTCAATATGATAAAATATACTAAGAGTCACCTATTTGCTTTGTTTCTTATGCATATGTTCAAGTAATTTGTAAACCTCACAGAGGAAGCATTGCTGAATTGTATATTGCGAATAACTTCCGGTTACGTATTGAAGTCGAGTCGCGTCATTGCATGTTTTCATTTTATTTTAGATTTTTTTAAATGGTGTCTATTTTCTGAATCGTGAATTCCGAGTAAACATCGTCTAACTGGTAATGGCCCTTGTGACTACGGCAACAAAAAAATCTAAAACGTTGATCATGAATTAAGCGATTATGTTAATTGATACGCAAAACAATGATAGCATCAATATAACACTTACTGTTCGTCTTGTTCTCGTACAGATACGTAACATTCTCGTATCTGCTGCAACTTCCCTTATTGATCCACATGGGTAGAATAGATCTTCAGCAACCCATGCTTGCCGTAAAAGGTGACTATGCTTGTCGTAGAAGGCGACTAACGGGATCGGGTGGTCAGGCTCGCTGACTTGGTTGGTGCATGTCATCGATCCCAATTGCGTGGATCGATGCTCTTGATATTAATCACTGGTTTGTCTGGTCCAGACTCGATTATTTACAGACCGCCGTCATATAGCTGGAATATTGCCTAGTGCGGCGTTAAACAACAAACCAACCAACCAACCAACATGGAGCGACCTATACAGCAACTGAGCGCTACAGCACATCGGGGGAACGCGAAAAGTATTGTGAGGGAACGCTTCGTGTGTGAACACTAATATATTGTTTTACCATTTCAGATAGGAGCTTGGGAGCATGTCTCCAATCGTAAGTGTATATAATAAGTACTCTATATCTCTGATAGAGTCGGGTTTTCACCTTTATCAAACCCCATGCAACCAAATGCATAAGTAAGAAAGGAGGTTATGGTTGTGGTTGGCATTATCTCTGGTGGGGTATCAGAATCACGATAAAGGAAGACAAAACGAAGTACTGATTTTATCATGTTTACTTAGTTTGACACCTATTGACCTTGAATAATAATAACGATGATTCGTACAGCTTGACCCTCGGAAACATTCTGAAAATAGATACAAATTTTATTATTATGTTTCAGCTAAATGTTGAATAAAACATCAAATCGACGTATTTTTTAGACTTTTTCAAGCAAAAGGATACACATACGTAAATATAGACAATGTTCATTCTGTTGCAGAATATACACAGACTGTACGCTATACATTTTTTTATGATTTTAATCCTTTTTGCAGTACACAAACAATGTTTACAGAATATAGTTCAAATGCAATCTTAAATACATACAAGTTACAAATTATATCTATAGATGATAACAAACAAAAACTATTCCAGTGTCATATTCTTGGATTGTGCAAGTTCGTGGTTTTAAACGAATAGGTGGTGACAGAGAGAACAAAATGTCATGAACTGTTTGTATTTACATTGTGAAATGGTATATATCTGTCGATATAATATGAATCGGTTATTTCTTGTTTGATGTGTGGGAAATTTGGTATGGAGTCGGAAATGTTTGATTTGAATATGTTTTGCTTTGTTACAGTTATAATATGATTTAATACATCATTTCGTTTTTTTTTTGATATCCAAATAAAATTGTCAATTTTGAAAATTCTAGTTCTATTCCAGTTTTGTCTTTGATCCATTTTGTTAGGTTGTTCCAGATATGTTTTACAATTTTTTTCACTCAAAGAACATGTGAACTAAGGTTTGTTTTTCTCGTTTACAAAAATTGCAAAGAAATGATTCTTTATATCCCATTTTGTACAGTAACTCCATTCTTGATATAATTCTATGAATAATACTGTATTGGGACAATTTTTTGTTTTGAGGACACGTTATATCTATGGGGGCTACGATTAATCGTTTGTCAATCTTTTTCCGTCATGTTAAGGCCAAGATCTTGTTCCCATCTTTGAATGTATTTTTGGGATATCATATTGTTGGATACTTTATTTAAGATATCATAAACTACCCTACATCCCCCCTCTCCACTAAGTTTTCAAGGAAATATGGTATTAAGGGCAGATGTAACTTAGATGTTAGGGCTATACTCTTACGCTTTAGATATTGTTTTATTGCTTGGATAAGACTAGAATATTCCAGAAAATGTGTTTTACAGTCGTATACATGTTTAAGGTCTAAAAGAATTAGAAAATTTCCGTTCTCGTCTATCAAATCAATTACAAGATTAATGCCTTTCCCTAGTAATGTTTATAGTATACCGGAGTGTTCCCGATTCTTATATTCGTATTTTGCCATAAAGGTTGTGGTTATATATCTTTTTCCTCTTTGATAGAATTTCCTATTTTTTTCTATTAAGTTTATCCATGCACACAGAACATCTTTCCAAAAAGCATTGGTCCTATCATTAATAACCTTTTTCCGAAATATAGAATTGGCATTTTTTCAGAAAATCAATTTGTGTTGGAGTTATATTATTAATCAAAAGAGCTAACATAAGCTGACTGTCATAAAACATGTGTGAGCTCCCCATCGTACTAAGATTTCGTGGGTCGATTCTCCTGCTTTGGATCATTAGTTTTGTAACACTATTATAATAGCAATCAACAACGTCCCAAGGAGGACACATATGGATCTCCGTACATTTGTACCGAAAAGTTATTGACTTTGGAGATATGACAAAACAAGAGAGACATTTGGGCGAATGAGTATACTTACAACGATACACAGTTATATCATTCATCGTAGGTCGTTGGTAATAATGGGTTGAGCGTCTGCCATAGTGACGACCACGTGCGCCTCTCATCGTGTTATACATGAGGTAGTCACTCTCGCCGTTGCCGTAGCTGTTGTAGTCACCATTGCCATAAAGGTTGCTGTAGCCATAGCCATCACCGTAGCCGTTGCCATAGTCGTAGTAGTCGTAGTTGCCCAATATACTGTCGTAGTTATTGTCGTAACCGCTTTCGTAGTTCTTTTCGTACATATTGTAGGGGTCGTAACGGTTGGCGTAGCTTTGAACACGTCTTCTTCGCATGAAGCTGGACCTTCTGAACGCTGCTTCTGCAGTAACAGTGACAACAAGGAGAAGGACGAGGTATTTTAGATACATCGTTAAGGAGACTGAAACAGAAGATAAAGAAGACGATGAGGATATTTTAGAAAATACTGAAACAAAGAATTTAGTAACTGAAAATGAACATGTTTGTGTAGAACTTATTTGACGTTTACATCATTTCAAGTATAATATGTATTACACAGACGACGTTTCAGCACTATCTTTGTTCAAAAGGAATATTTAACACACAAAATATTTTTGACTATTTTGGCAACCATCATACATGTTTAAACATTTCCTCCTGTAGCAACTTATTTATTTCATTTAAAAAAAATGGGAGCAATTTACTTTATATATAGTTGTTAAAACGTCTGAACGTCAATCCATGACAATCCTAGCATCCTGCTGGTAATACGAGACGTCACGGCTATGTCACACAACCGTATTGACTATGCATACGATACCCGTTGGGATTCCGGGACAGAATAGGTTTCTGGTACCTACTATACGTTGGGGAACGGGGAACAACAGGTACTCAATGCTTAAGGAAGAGAGGCAGACTAATATTGGTAGACTGTTTACAATATGTGGCCTGGCCGACTGAATGTAATCGGGTCTAGAAGGCGTAGATCTACTGGTTTGTTCAGATTGGATTATGTTCGGTCATATGTTTTTATTAAAAAAAGAATAGAACATGTTATATGAACTCCGTGATATATTCCGGGCATTTGCTGTATATATCTATTCGTTGACTTGACTCTGTACAACGGCATACGTTATGGTAACTTATGTAATCCCATGGTCTTAGTTGTAAGATGAGCAAACTTCTATGTAATATTTATGAAAATGTAAAAGTATGTGTCAGAAATAACCGGGAATTGACGGAAATGTTTGATAGTGAACTTGGAATGAGACAAGGCTGCATACTAAGTCCTTTTTTGTTCTCATTTTTTTATTAATGAATTAGCAACACAAATTCAAGATAAGAATAGATACAAATAGAATTCAACTACATCCTGACATAACGCAATTATTTTTACTATTATTTGCGGACGATATGATATTATTCTCAAGTAGTATTGGCGGCTTACAGACACAAATTAACAAATTAGAAAAATACTGTGATGAATGGAAATTAACTGTCAACAAAGATATAACGAAGATAAATTCACATCTCTGTTAAACAACTGTAAGTACTTACTTTTACAAAATGTATCTATGTACATTTATCATGCAATGAGTGAGTGAGTATGATTTTACGCCGCTTTTAGCAATATTCCAGCAATATCACGGCGGGGGAGACCAGAAATGGGCTTCACACATTGTACCCATGTCGGGAATCGAACCCGGGTCTTCGGCGTGACGAGCGAACGCTTTAACCACTAGGCTATCTGACCGCCTCCATCATGCAATGAGCCACAGGACAAATATTATGTTATAGACACTTCTGCTCTGAATGTATAAATCATAAATGTACCCGTGGCCTCCCCAGTACGGAAATAAGGAAATTGAATATCCTGTATTTATGCTTATAATGAACTACGGTTATAACAAACTAAACGTTGTGGTCGTATTAACCGTAGTTTACTGAGGTTCGAGTATTGCTGACTGTTGTGTTGTACAACATTCACTCTCCCACTCGTTCATGTATGCGCGTACATGCATATACTTATTGCTTACACTGTATCATTGCACCTCCCACGCTAAGTAGTTATGGCAGTAATTTCAAATACTAAATATGAAGTAGAAATCGTACTAAAATAATGGCTTTATAATAAGGCAGCCGTTGAAAACTAATCATTGAATTGGTGAGTTACATGTAGTCTCTACACATGGATCTTATATGTCTGCCTGACATCAGCCGTGGGGAATAAAGCGACAAAACCCTTTCCACATACAATAGAAATATCTGCATAAAGCAAAGTCGATTGTACGATTCCGACTATATCATGAGCATGTGTTTATGCTTAAGAACACCAGGATTTAACATTTGTTTGAAGTGAGTGAGTTAGTGAGTGAGTTAGTGAGTGAGTTAGTGAGTGAGTGAGTTTGATTTTTTCAAACGGCGGTGTTTGAAGTGATATGCCTACAGGAATAAAACTAGTACTGGTCTTTGGTATGAACACACAATGCCATTTAGAAAGTGGTAAAATGTAACAAATGTTACATAGGTCTTGGGTAGTTTAGATGAAACTTTCGGAATAATTAGATATATTCGTCCAGATCGTAAAGCAGAACAAACACCAGAGTTTAATATTTGCGATGGCAAAATTGACAACATTCTCTTGGTACAAAACATTATGGTTCTCGCATACATATCTTATATATCAAAGACTCGCATTTGTTTTTAAATCCCCGAGCTTTGAGCTATTGTATAAATAGAGAGGTACGACTGGGAAATTTAATGTGTACTGAAAGGAAATACAGCAGGTTTCATAAGGCGAAAAACGAAGGAGAATTTGTTATTGGAATTACAAAACATGAAAAATGTACTTACTTCAGCCAGAGCAAACTGTCACAATAGACGGTTCTTGGATGCTTGCTTTTGTACTCTACAATGATGCAGAGAATATAGCTATGACACTGGAAGGCTAACGTCATGTTAACCAATTTTATGTAATGTCATCAATGGAAACCATTAATTTTCATGGGCATCTATATCTATTTATATATGTAAATAGTAGCGGATGACTTCCCTTTGATTGACACTATTACCGCCACTGTCCTATGAACGTCAGTGTGCCATGTGATGCTGATTACGTAATACTTTATTCAAGAACGTCAAATAGGATTTCTTGACATTGCAAACATCCATCCAAAATTGAAGTTATCTCATTTCTTCAAATGCATGGCAGTCTTTAACATTGAACCATATATACATATATGTGACCAACCCTGAGATAATGGACAATTTGACTTTTTATTCTATCTTAAACTACAGTATCTTAGGACCACACGAATTCAATTCATAAGCTTCAATTAATTATGTTACATTTTCAGACATATAAGTGTTTATGTAATGATTGCAGTTTTTAGATACGAGTATATTTTCAGATTAATTGAAAGTAGACATGTATGCTGGAATATTTTGGAATATTGGTTTAATTGCATTACGAAAAAACAAGATATGTTTGTACAGTTCGCATACATGGCGATTTATACGGAAGTAAGTTGACGTCAAACGTCTTTCTTTATAACGCATGCTTGCCGTAAAAGGCGACTATCCTTGTCGTAAGAGGCAAATAACGGAATTGGGTGGTCAGGCTCGCTGACTTGGTTGATGCATGTCATCGTATCACAATTACGTAGAAGGATGCTCATGATGCCATTCACTTGATTGTCTGGTCCAGACTCGATATTTTACATACTGCCGTCATACACCTGGAATATGATTGAGTGCGGCGGTAAGCAACAAACAAACAATACCAACATCGAAACCAATACCGATCGCTGGTCAGGACGATGACATTGCTGAAAAGAGTGAGTGAGTTGGGTTTCACGCCGCTTTTAACAGTATTCCAGTTATATCACGGCGTGTCAGCTTAATGTGGGAGGAAAGCTCTAAGTGATGTAGGTCTCAGACGTTTACCACTTCGGTGAAACCCACGAGCATGGGTATGGTGCTGACAAACCTAGACACATAATCGGGGCGAACCGGGATTCGAACCCACGATCATAGGTTTCTGGTGTGCCCAAGGGACGCACGCAACTCTGCACAGCGAATCGCGGCGCCTTAGACGACTGGGCCATCCGTGCGCCCTTGCTGAAAAAAATGTTGTGAGGATTTAACAAAGACGTTACCGTAGTCAAATCACATATGCGTCATGAACCCAGTGTCCTGAAATATCCTACCGGGGCATTGAGGATGAATGGGTAGGGATTTCTGACCACAACGATTTTAAAATCCCTCGAAATTCCATATTAACCAGAACCAAATTTGAGAAGCTATTATAAATTAAGGCAGTGGCAGTCATAACATCAATCAGACCTTTCTGTTCCGACAGATAATCGAAACCTATTGTTTTATATTTATATAGATCGACTATAGCAATGCCAAGACATGACTGTGAGATTCTATGTGTGCTATAAGGTAATCCAACTGGTTTAAGAACTTTAACATGCTTACTCTAGCAAACTATCACACCAGAAAGTTACGAGTTCTGGAACGCTGCCTTGATACTCTACAGTGATACAGAGAATATTATGAGGATTTTGTACCCTAATAACATGTTAGCTCATTTTATATATACAATTAACGGAAAGCATTGATTTATATAGGCACGTATACATAATTATCAATATTGACAGTAGCTGGTGACATCCCTTTGAGATGCAGAGATACTTTATAAAACACTGTGAAAAAGAATTTCTTAAAATTGCAAACATTCTGGCTTAACAATGAATAATATTTTTAAACACTTGTTTACTAACATTGGAACCTTGGCGAAAGACGATAATGCAGAAAATGAGTATTATGTTGATTTTGACAGCGTCGATAAAGAAATCATCGCACATATGCTTCATTGATATCTGTGCGTCATCCGAAATATCCTACCGGGGCACTGAAGATGAATTAGCAATTTCTAACCACGATGAATTACCATCCTTCAAAATTCCATTTCAACCGGAACTAGCTTTCAGAAGCGATTCAAGTTACTACTGAGGAAGAGTTGTCACATCAGTGAGAATCAACGAAGAAATATTAAAAGTGGGGGATCATAATTCTTCAAGGTAAAACAGATTCATAATCCTTTAAAAAAAATACTCGCTGGGCAAAAGTCACGGTTTTACTGTGAGACTAAGTCAAAAGATTCTGTATTAAAACCGACCAAGTTCTAAGACTACCACAAAACCACTTTGAAAAACATTCGTGAAGCCACTAACCGTTATCTATCTGACATCGGTAGACTGTTTATCATTATCCACAATTGTCTAAAAATGCAAATCAGGCTGAACCTGAGGAAGTTTGTGTACATCTGCTCCCATGTTATTATTACATCTAGTCGTGATTTTTATTTGATCGTTGTATATGTTTTGGTGAGTGAGTGATTCGCCGCTTTGAACACTGTATTAGTTCTATCATAGCGTGTCAGATTACGACTTTTGTAAAGCAAAAAGTGCAAGGGTATGTGCTGACAAATCTCGAAGCATAATCAGGGACTCGAACGAACTACAATAGGTTTCTGGCACGCCTAAGGGTACATACTGTATTTAAATATACAATCTCCACATAATTTTGCACGTATCGACGTCACTTAGTATTAATATGCCATTATTGTGTAACAAGTAAGTGTGTTCCACCTCAAAGTGGACTCAAATAGATGCCCATTTAAATTTAGTTCTAGACCACAGGATTGTCAACATGTATATAAAGGTGAGTGAGTGAGTGAGTGAGTGGTTTTACGTCGCTTATAGCAATATACCAACAGAATTCGAACCATCAGCTTTACTGTCGAACACTTTTACTACTAAACACCTTCATCACCACTATGGTTAGCAAATCAATGACACTCACAAACACTTTTAATTGTAATATAAGGTCACTATATATATTTTTCAAATATTGATAAGAACTAGTTGTCCATTTTGTCACAAATAAAATAAGTAAAATGCATTGAATATGATATGTAAATAATAGAAAAGGCACGAGTACATTGTACATTTTAAACTTGTTGATTTGTTTATTGAGATCGACCAGCAAACCAACAAATTTGTAATCTGTTCATGGTGCGTGTATAAGTTTCACGTTCACAAACAACATGATGATTCACATTGAATAACAGGTGCGCTTTTAAGTTTCACGTTCATAAACAACATGATAATTCACATTAAATAACATGCATTTACACTAAAGTGTCCGAAGATGATGCAGTGTTATGGTATTTCAGATCCGTCCACATCTTCTTCTTACACACATCTGTCCACATGTCGTGTTGAAAGTTACGGCATATTGTATCACCTGATCGTCACCTACTGTCTGTTTAATTGCAATCAGCATATGGTGTCTTATATTATGCATTGTACATTTGATTAATGATTTCGTGAATATCGAACATCACCAGGCAGGTATAAGGAGTTGGTCTCCAGAACAGGCATTGTCTGTTGCCGAATCTTCAAGTTCAGTCCGAGCTACAGGTAGGTTTCAGGTACGCTATTTCACCACTGTGTCTGTTTCCAAAACCATATGTCAGCGTTGTATATAACACATACCAGTACATGTATATAGTAATATGGATAACGGTATTGTTGCAATCCTATTGTTCTTTGCAAGTGGCCCTTGTGGTATTGCACAAAGTCATATCACAGAAAATAACACCATGTGAGACAAGGCATCGCTGATACACTGAATTGAAGTGCCACACTTCTAATATTTTGGTAGAAAAGTTGTGGACTTGTTCAGTAAACATTGGAATAGTTAAGAATACTGACATTCAGAGGTTTGTTAGCACCATACCCGTAGTCGTGGGTTTCACCGAAGTGGTAAATGTCTTACACCTGCATCACTTCTCGGTTTCCTCCCACATTAAGCTGACATGCCGTGATATAACTAAAAGACTGTTCAAAACGGCGCCAAACCCAACTCACTTTTGGATTCACTAAAATGTGTGAAAATTGCCGGTGAAAGATTACGTTCACGTTCATATTCAGCCCGATGGAACACTTTAATGTATAAGAGAGGCGTGTTTTATACGGGTGTTGCTGAAACTAATATATGATAGAGATATACATGATCCAGTAACGTTTGCCTTTGAGTGAATGAGGGAATTGGGTTGCACGTTGCTGTGTTATTTCAGTTTTATCACAACGTGTCAGCATGGTGTGGGAGGAAAGAGATGCAGAGCTTCTACGTTCACCACTTTGGTGAAACCCACTAGCACAAACCTATACACATAATCAGAGCGAACCAGGAATCGACCTCTTGGTAACAGGTTTCAGTCACCCCTATGAAAGAATTGTGGTGCGAAGACGACCCCGCCTCCCTTGCACTACATCTCTTTACTAACGACAAAACGTCTTGGACCTGCAGCTGGTTTTGTGGAATGGATTTTCAAACAAAAACAAACCCGAACGGCTCCAATTCTGCCAGATTCCTCTGTAAAGTTTGATTCGAAGGTCCGGGTGGATTTTGTTTGACAATACCTTATCATAATGTCCGTAGCGCTGAAAGGATGACACGCGTCAGCAAGTAGTGACAGGTAGTGTGGGTTTAGAGTCGACATGTCACTGTGTTAATATTTTCTTATACACACTATTGATTAACCGACGGAAAGGAAATTTTGTAAAATGTCTTAGTTTGCATTGACAATGCACATGTATGTAACACATTCACCAAGCGTTGTAAATGTACACATCCTTGGTGATGTGACATCTGTGGTTTTCACCATGTATAAAATCTGAGAGAACTGGAGAACCGTACCTAGTGATCTCCTCTCATTCCTTGTCACGCAGAGAGCGGAAGGTCCGGAGTTCGATCCCTGGCCGCATCATACCAAAAGACGTTAAAGGAAGGTACTTGTTGTTACCCTGTCTGGCGCTCGGCATAAAGGGGCTAAAACAAGGACTGGTCGGCTCGGAGTCGGTATACTGTGTCTAAGTGGGGTATTCATGTTAAACTGGGGCATGGTATCTCAGTGAGCGAGTACTATAAATCGGCATCAGTCGGGAGTAGTACAAGCAGCCACACACACACACATACACGCGCATGTCGCTATAAAAGTGCACTAATCTTGGACGCGACGTTAAACCCCATTTCACCTCACCATCTCAGCACCTCACCACCTCAAGGTGTTAATGAATGTAACGTCACCATGATAATGATGCATATCTTTTTGATAAATATACTCCATTTATTTCTCAGGTAATTTGAGACTTTAATGCAATTAATGTTTAACATTTGAATATATATGTCCTATTAAGGTATCCTTCACAGTCATGCATCTGAAGCACGTCTTCCTCCTCCTTGTCGTCATTGTCGCCATCACTAGTGCAATGAGAACGACTAGTCACAGGAACAAATATCCATATGGTCGCTACGGCTATGACGTCGACACCCCTGACTTCCCGGACTTCAACTACAACATGTACATGTACATGCTGGGACGAGGTGGTCGACGTGGAGGACGCAGGTCACAGAACATTTACAACAAATTTGCCAAGCTCGCAAGGCTTGAAGCTTTGGACTTGATCTAAGGTAGGGTTGATTATGAAGTGCATTCTTGTGCTATTTACTATGTGATTGTGTGCTTAGTGTGTAATACTAAACACGATGCAAATGAGTTTACTGTATAACAAGTGAAGCCAAACATGAATCTTCACAATTGTGAAAACCAGTGCTTGTATTTTTTTTCCAATGGTTGTTCAAATATGCTTGAGTTTTAACATATACCATAATTTGATAAGATAAAAAATCGTGTAATTATCACCTGTCAATCGCCACAAAAATGTTTTAGAGAAGTAGGCCATTATCCGTATTTGTTGTGGTCGATGCTTGTTAGGATAATTTTAGATGGCACTGAACCCTCAAACATGTGGATATATTGTGTCTCTATACACGTTATACACCGATATTTGTATCATCGTTGCATGATAAGTTCCGTTTTAAATATTCGTACTTTTGATTAAGGGTTTATTTTCATTTTTTTCAGAAATGGTCTGTTGACGAGACAATTGGTGAAAAGGAAACCCTTTATTGTTGATTAAATTATGTATTTATTTGATTATTAACATGAAAATAAAATGAATGATCCCACATATATACAGTGTTAACTGTGACCAAACAAATTAGAACTACCAGTCACGGGAAAAAATTCCAATATGGTCACTACAGCTGCGACGTAAACATCCCTAACTGCTCCGACTTCGACAACATGATTGGACGAGGTGGCCTACGTGGAGGACGTAGCCCACACGCTGACATATTACAAAATGGCATTAGCATGGCATTGTAAATAGGCGTTTCTGGGTTAAATGCTCAATATCCAACCATATCTTCCCTGACATTTCACATACAAGAAGCTACGAAACAAACAAGGGGATGCTGAACTTTGCGTATAATCTTGGAATGATATCATATGTGATCTGAGTGAGTGATTTGGGTGATTTTAACAGTATTCCAGTTATATCACGACGTGTCAGCTTAATGTGAGAGGAAAGCCCGAAGTGATGCAGGTCTTTGCCGTTTACCACTTCGGTGAAACCCACGAGCTGACAAACCTAGAAACTAATCGGGGCGAACCGGGGTTCGAACCCACAATCATAGGTTTCTGGCGTGCCCAAGGGACGCAACTCTGCACAGCGAATAGCGGCGCCTAAAACGACTGGGCCACCCGTGCCCCCTATGTGATCTGAAAATATGATACAAGAAAACTGGGATTCCAACCCACGACCATAGGCTTCAGTTATGCTATTTTGCACAGCGAGTGCGACGCCTTAGGCGGCCTGATCTGCCTGTCCCAGCATGTGTAATATCATTACAATATCAACCTTACGGATTGAAACGTTGAGTGTTATAACTTCCAAACTTTAGACCCGTGAAGATTCGGGGAAGAATAGGTCTTCAACAAACCATGCTTGCCCCTAAAGGGCGGCTATGCTTGTCGTAAGAGGCGACTAACGGGATCGAATGGTCATGCTCCCTGACTTGGTTGAAGCATGTCATCGATCCCAATTGCGTGTATCGATGCTCATGATATCAGTCAATGGATTGTCTGGTCCAGACTCGATTATTTACAGACCGCCGTCATATAGCTGGCATATTGCTGAGTGCGGCGTTAAACAACAAACAGACAGACAGACAGACAGACAGACAGACTTCCAAACTTTGCACGTATATTTACTAGTAACTCTGAAAGCGATTGTTCAATGCTATTGTTCACAAACAGATAAATAAGATCACATCTGTGCTGTTTGTATGGTTATTCATCAATGTAAACCGCCGCGTCCATGTCCAGATGTGTGAGAGGTTAAAACTATATTAGCGCAGCATTGTTATTCGCAATGAAAGAAAAGAACGGGCACTGTGTTGTATCATCATCTGCAAAAAAACCTGCAGTCTTGTGAAAACCAATATTTTAAATTCCATCCACTGACATGGACAATGCCAACTAAGACTGAAACAAAACGGTTCAACAAAGAAAGCCAACATGTACTGTAATGGTATTTGGTGGGTTTCACCCTTCGGGCGTCCCTCCCACATTAAGCTGCAATATTGTTGAAAGAAACGTTAACCCAAATCACTCACTCACTCGGGCTGTATATGTCCATCAATCAAGGACGTCATGAGCGACTCGTCATGCTGAGCTTTGCAAGTCAACAACGTAATACTGATCAGAATCAGAATCAGTTTATTCTCAAAAACCACAAAAGGTGGTACAAGAGCATATTACAATAAATATTTATGTATATGTACAAATAGAAGACAAGATGGCAACTAATAACAACATGTGATTACTAGCATTTTTAATACTAATGGACATATCAACAATGAATCTCGATAAATTCCTTAGATCCTCTGTGTTTGTTGTTGATAAGAGTTTTACAAATTTTATAATATTTGGACATTCAGTATAATATGATGATAGAAATGCTTGCAATCGTAGTATTGGAATAGATATTCGTTTAGGCAATAGAAGATATTTTTCGAGAACCGGAGTGTCCTTTAAATGTTCATAACATAATCCTTTAGAACTAGAATTAACGTCACTTCTCCATTTCTGAAAAGAAACTTCTGTTGTGCAAATTGGCGGATTGCTGAATACATAAGATAAAAATCTTAATTGTTGTTGTTTTTATATTTACATGTAATTTCCACTCTTCACAACATTCATTAAAAGAGTCTAAGGCTTTTTGTAAACCTTCTGTTGATTCATCAAATATTACAGCATCATAAGCATACAATAAAATTATAAATTGGATCCATACATGTATGTCTGTATCTCCATCGTAGTTGAGGTTAACTTCCTTCACACCCAGATGAAAGCAAAAAGGTTTCCACGTCATTTACGAAAATTGAGAATAATAGAGGGGATAAGTTTTCTCCCTGTCTAACACCTATATTACAAGGAAAGTTACCAGACATTTATCATCACACTGTATCAACGATTTAATACTTTTATACATATTTTGAACTAACGTAAGAAATCTACCTTTGATGCTAACAGTCTGCATTTTCCTCCATAATCCCACCCGCAAAACAGTGTCAAAAGCTTTAGTAAAATCTTTGAAAGCGCAGTAAATAATTTTTGTTTAGTATTTCTTAATATTTGCATAAGTATATAAATTACAAATATATTGTAAGCAGTTAAGAAACGTTTTCTGAATCCTGCTTGAGCAGGTGTTAGAATATTATTTTTATCTAAGAATTTAGTCAAACCGTTGTTTAAAATTCTGGTGAATAGTTTTCCATAACAACTAAGGATAGTGATAGGCCTGTGCGAGTTAGAATCACGTGGGTCACCTTTTTTCTTGTAAATCGGGTAAATTATTCCCACTAACCAATATTCTGGAAGTATACCCTTTTCAAATATCAGGTTAAATAGTTCAACAAACAAAGTGTTTAATAAATCAATACTATCAGTCAAATAATAATTTTCTATAAAATCAATACCGGATGCTTTATTTCTCTTTAGTTCTCTTACTGCTATTATAACTTCATCAGGTGTGATATCTCCATTTATAGTTTCACAGTCATATTGAGTATCCATAGTACATTCCTCCATTTCCGGGTCTTCTGAAGTTGTCTCATTTAGCGAGTTAAAAAACTGGTAAAATACTTCAACTTCAGGACAAATATTATCATCCTTTTTATCTCCATTCAACATTTTCCAAAACTCTTTTGGAGAGTGTTTGTGTTTTTCTCTTAACATTTTATCTAAGTTATCTTTATGTTGTTTTATATGCTTATCCATACATTTCTTATAAGCCTTAGATTCATATTTTAACAGGCGTTTATTATAAATAGAATTAAACCGTTTCAACCAGCGTTTTGCTTTGTAAAAACTTTTTCTAGAATGAATACCTTCCTTTCTAAACCATGGTTTGTTCATCCTATATATAATTTCTTACCGACACCCTGCCTCCGGGTCATAAATGCAGCGCGTGCAGCGAGTCTATCAGCACATGCCCGGCCTCTTCAATAATGTCATTGATCAGATGTGGGTCAGCTTGGCCTTGTCTAGCCACATGTGCTTCCCGATTGAGAATGTTTACCTTTTCAGCATTTTGAACAAACCTGTTAGTTCCATCTACATCATAACGTTGTTCAAAGCAACGTTTACCCAAATCACACACTCACTCACACATCAGTCGATCAATCAAGGACGTCATGAGCGACTCGTCATGCTGGACTTTGCAAGTCAACAACGTAATACTGACACTGATGATTGCCAGCTATAGTACACATTTACCTACCCCCGAGGGATCTTGAAGCCCGTTCCACCTGTCCCTATCTACAACGCCACATTCTCGGCGTTACTTCTACCAGTGAGTGTCTTTAACGCAATCACTTGTAATTCATACTGTTACCAAACGTGCGACAAGATGTATTGCATGAGATGGCATACAGACATAATTCAATTTGTTAACATGCCTAGTGTGGTAAAGGGAGACTTCACAATCTAAGGAATAAGGAGTATCCGCTTGAGTTGGGGTCGATAATATGACCTTGTAATTGTATCCATGTTCGGTATTAAGAAGCGATTTACAGTTATACCATTAGATATCTACATTTGTTAAAAAATGGGTAGGTTTCTCGGCAATATAAGGCCAACAGATAAAACGATATCGATTAAGGATACGCAGATAAATATGCAAATATTAAAGGTCAGGTAGGTACTAATTTCGTCGCCCTCGTCTATCGGTGATCGCGTCGGGGATTTGGACAAATTCCTGAAAGAATGTTATCATTATCAAGTCTTGCGTAAGCGTAGCGGAGGCATTTTACAAGTTTTGCCAACTTTTGAGACATTCACTGCGAAACAGTTCAGCGAGGACAGCGATGTTCCAGGATCGGTTTCCATGTTAGTGGTTGTCAGGCTCTGCGGCTTGTGGTCTTTTCCCAATTTAAAAGAGTTGAATTTCGTCGAAATATGTCCGCTTTGTTAGTTACCATGTTTCATTTTGTGGGTGTTTAGACATATGATTACATTTCGTAACGTTATGACAGGCAAGGAAGACTTAAAACAAGCGTAACGTCTCACAGCTTTCCTTTGATACATGGCAATCATCCTAGCGGAAGGACAGATCGATTGCCGTGAACTCAAGTAGAAAACAGAAGAATAGGCAATTGTTAAATTGCTTACATATAGTTACGCCATTGTCTAAAAATATATTGGAACCATATCACCTGTTGTTTTGTCCGATTGACTAATCGCTGACCCTGAGACGTAATATATATTAATCCGAACATTCCAGGAAAACTTGCAACGTCTAGGTACCGTTTGTGAGTGTAGAGAATAGTATTTCGACGACAGAATTTACGAATGTCATTATATGATAAAGAAGTTATCACGCTCGTGAGTAATTGGATGGTAAATATCCTGTATAAGGAAGAACAATCGGTATTTAGCTCGCCGCCAAGACTCGCCAACTACTAAGTTCATTCCTAATATAGGATATTGAACATTCCAAGCCACACAGGGTTATGTATAGTAATCACCCTTCGAGGAACCGGATGGTGATGGTGTCGATGTGTATAGATCTACAGAGAGCAAATAATTCACATTAAAAAAATAATGATATTCATCAGCTACTATTAGGGAGGTACATAGTTGGCATGTTCGTTCTTCTCTTGTGCGTTTTTTTCCACCTTCCGGTACTTTCTTAGCTTGTAGTGCTGCAACCTTAACATGTTACCCCGTGATAAAGTTCTTGTAAAAGATCAACCTAAATATTTGTACGAGGTTACACACTCAAGACTGGAACCATCAAAATTCCATTTCTCATACTTTGATAAAATACCACCTTTTTTAAAAACAATGACCTTAGTTTTTTTTCCGATTAACACACAAATGGTAGGTATCACAAAAATATTTTAGCGTATCAATACGTTCCTGAAGACCATATACAGTGTCAGAAAGCAAAACAACATTATCTGCAAATAATAACAAAAATAGTTGAATAAGTTCAGGATGAAACTGTATGCGTGTTGAACAAGATAATTCTATATCCATTGCCAACTCATTTATAAGCATAGAAAATAATAATGGACTTAAGACGCATCCCTGCCTTAAGCCAAGAGGACAATGCAATTCTTCAGAGAAAATATTATTTGACCTTACACTAGCCTTAACACACTTATATATAGACTTTAAGGAAAGTAAAAACATGGCGGATACACCCTGCTGCATTAATATAGACCACAATTTAGACCGATCAACAAGGTCAAAAGCCTTTTTAAAATCTACAAATAATGCATACATTTTGCCATGCTTTTTTGCTAAATAACGCTGAATAACTGCCTGTAAAATATAAATGTTGTACTGTATTCTTTCCGAAAACCTGCTTGGGATTCCACAATTTTATCATATGCACTGGACCAAAAGGATAGCCTGTTATTTAAAATTGAAATATAAAGTTTTTCTAAATACACTCAATAAAGTTATTCCTCTATAATTATTGGGTAGGGAGGTATCACCTTTCTTATGTAATGGAATTATTATGCCAGTACACCAAGATTGTGGAAAATTACCTGTGTCCAAAATAATATTAAAGACAAGTTCAATATATGGGACTAAAATATCCTGAGCAGCCACAAAGAACTCTGGTATTATATGATCCAACCCTGCAGACATTGAACATTTAAGCTGTGAAATTGCTTTTAATATTTCCTCTCGGAAGAATCTAGAATATTCTTAGAGACATCATCGGTTAAGGTATTTACACATGGTTTAAACAACGTCATCAAAACACTCATTGTCAACTTCACCATCATCTTCATGTGGGCCTGACGAATAAACAGAACTATTAAACAAATCATTAAAATGCTCATACCACATACTTGTAGATAGAGGTCATATATTATTACTAGATGATGAACAATCTCTCAATATTCTCCTAAAATCTTTAGCATTATTAATGTGTGACAATAATTTAACTCTAATCTTCTCAGCATAAAGTCTCTTTTTGTTCCTAATAACAGTTGTGTACAAATTACGGGCTGTAATAAAGTTCTGAAGAGATATATTGTCCCTGAGTCGTCTGAATACTTTCAAAAGTCTATCTCTTTCCATCCTGAAGTAAACACATTCCTTATCATACCAAGGTTGTGATTTCGGTTTTATGAACAGATCCCTTTTCATACAGTCAGCTGCGGAGCGTATAGCTGTGGTAAGTTTGTCTATAGCTGCATCAATATCAGTCATAGCTACGTCAGAGCATGACATTCACATATTTATAATACATTGTGACATAAGGTTGTCCCTAAAATCAGACAGCTTGTCAGTGTCCCACATATATTTATAACTGGCACTTGCACCAGCACGTGCTTCTTGCCTCTCTGCATGTGCTGAAGACTGAACACGTGATTGAAATGAACATGAGACCGGTAAGTGGGGGGATTCCCCTCTCGAGACAATGTTAAAGCTATCACGCAAAGAAAACAGGTTGCTGGAAGCAATAATATAGTCAATCACACTTGTTCCTGTGGAACTGATATACATGTAGGTAAAATCACCTGTACCGGCATCACGACCCACTCTTCCATTTAATATATTCAGATTCAAAGTTGCACAGAGATCCAACAATTTTCGGCCATATTTGTTGATTGTTTTTGTCACATGAATGCCTAGTAATATTGAGACTATCACACATAAAAAAACCTCATCATTTAAAGTAGAGGCGACATTTCTGTATAGATCCTTATACCGTTGTCAAGCAAGGCAGAAATGTGAGTGAGTGAGTATGGTTTAAGCAATATTCCAGCAATATCACGGCGGGGGACACCAGAAATTGGCTTCACACATTGTGCCAATGTGGGGAATCGAACGAACGAACGAACGCTTTAACCACTAGGCTACCCAAAAGCTGAATAATGGACATGGTACATATGGTCGGCGGAGGATTAACAGTAACAACAATTGCATACAATGGAGAGGTCAACATGAGTAGGTTAGCTAATGACAACAGAAGGATAAAACTGTAACAACATGATGGACAGAGAACACATGATGAGGAAACCAATAAGACAGGAAGATGATAAAACAGAATTAAGTGTACAAGGTTGGGTGATTATTGTTCAGAGTTGGCGGATGGGATGAATAGCCTTGATCTCTGTTGATTGATGGCTTGTGGCGACGAATGTGGACTGCTTCTTTTAGTTACCTTTAAATGGCGTCCTGGTTGTTGTTGGAGAGGATTTGGGTGTTTTACCAGTTGATGTGCCTCGAGCAGTTGCTGATATGGCCAGATATGACTGATTTACTGTCTGATTTGATGGTTGAAGTTTTGTGCTCTTAGATGGTGTCGTGCCGGGTACTGTTGGGGTATTTGTCCCACGAAAGCGAGAAATGAGTAATGGCTATAAAAACACCGGATTACCGTAGTTTAGATTAGCGCCCGTGCTGTTCAAACAGAGGAGAGGAGAGGAGAGTCGTTTCTTAAGAATACATACAGTATGTATTTGATGGTATATATAAAGATTGCAACTTATTTATCTATGTCCAAAATGGCTAATGCACAAGTTCGAGTGACCATGGTTGATACCGTGCGAGGTGGTCAGCACTTGTTTTATGAGGGATTCAAGTTTCTTTGTAAGAAAACGGTCCGTGAGAAGAAGTATTGGAACTGCGTTGTTGCTGCCTGCAGAGCGTCGGTGATCACTGAAAACGGCATTCTTCAAGCGGCTTTGCAGGTTAGAAAATCATGCACATGATCATGATGGTAATAATCTTAAAGACATATACTCAAAAGACTTTGCTGAACAAACTATTCAGTTATTTATTTTACTTATTATTATTACTTATTTTTAGATACCACAGGTATTTTTCACATGTATGTATTTGTTTATAGTTAATATTAGTTTAAATGCAATTATTTAATTGCAGGTGAACCATACCCACCAACCTATCCAATATGAGATGGAAGTGGAATCTTTCAAGTCCAATTGTTACCTCAATCCTAATTATAATATACATCTATGAAATATTAAAGTATTAGAGTTATTAAATTTGTTAAATGTAAAGTACTTTTGTGCAACTATACTATACTTCAGCATCTAATAAATTACTACTGTAAATACGATATACGCATTTCTGTGTTTTTCTTGTAATTTGAGAGTCCCGGTACAGCAATATCCCGTGTTTACTGTAGCGTGACCAGTCTTACTGTAGCTTCACGAAAGCGAAGAGATTTTAGAGTTGATTATGACTAGGTTTCGCTCTTCCGGCCCATAACCCTCTGAGATTACGGTGTTGATGAGCCGGGATGTTTCCCCTACGTAGGATTTCCATAGTTACAGCCAATTTTATAAACTACACTCTTAGGTTCTGCCTTTGGCTCTTAGTATGGTATTGCGGGAATGGGAACTGGTGAATTAGGTGTCAATGTTGGCTTGATGTTGTGGGAAGCTTATCCTCTGATTGGGTGGGCGATGCGGAAGGGCGCCGATTCAGGTTTAGAGTTTGCAGATGCGCATCTGGGATGGAGTAAAGTGGAGATGACTTTGTCGACGTGTTTTAGTGGATAAGTGTTGAAGTGAGTGACGACTTGGCGGATGTGTTCGATCCCAGGTTTGGGGTCAGCAGAATTCGAAGAAAGGTTGATGGTTCGATTTGTGAGTGTAAAAATGATGCAAGTCTTAGTTCTGAGGGGATGGTTGGAGTTGAAGTTGATGTACGAATCGGCGTGGGCGGGCTTCCGGTAGACACTCGTTTGGATTCTGTTGGTTGGGGTTCTGGAGACAAGGAGATCTAGGAAGGGTAGTGGTTATTGTTTTCTATTTCAATTGTGAACTGTACTCTGGGTGATGTTGGTTTAGATGTTATACGGTTGTGTCTTCGTCTTGTTTTATGATGTATCAGGACATGGGTTGGATGGGTGGGAGGCGAGAGCTTGCTGTTCGAAGAAGGTCATGTAGATTTCCGTTAGTATAGGAGAGAGTGTAGATCCCATGTGTAGGCCGTGTATCTGTTGGTTGTACTCGTCGCCCCAGGTGAAGTAAGTAGAGGAGATGCAGGCGATGGTGATGATAGATTCTGTGTATAGGCTGGTTTCATCATTTGACATCTATTGACATAATAAATAACAACAATGCATTCGTAAAACAATACAATTTGCCACTGCATAGTGTCTTGGAAATAAACAAGTAAATCTGAAAACAGATACTTGAAAACACATACAAGACCACGCGCGCCTCTCATCATGTTATAGATGTCTTGACGGTGCTGTAGCTGCTGTCGCAGCCATTGCCGTAACCATAGCTATTACTGTAGCCGTTGCTATAACAATTACCGTATCCATTATGAAAGCCGTAGCCGCCGTAGCTATTTTCGTAGATATTGCCGTAGTTATTGTCGTAACTGCTTTCGTCGGAATTGAGCGTTGAACACGTCTCATTCGCCTGTAGCTGGACCTTCTGAACGCAGTTTCTGCAGCAACAGTGACAACAAGGAGGAGGAAGAGATGGTTAAGATGCATTGTTATGGAGAATGAAAGAGAAGACGGTCAGGACATTTTCATAGATACCGTTTCTATTAGTTATTAACAACATTTAATTTATAAAATTTGTTAATAACTTATCTAACACTCATAAGGTTTTAATTAAAACTATTTCTTTTGCAGAGGACGTTTTTTTCTCTTTTCCAAAGGAATATTAAACAAATGAAATATATTGGAATGTTTTGGAAACCTATTTAAAATCTCTTCACGTAGCAACTTTTTTATTTCATTAACAATTGGAGCAAATTATTTTTTATATATTTGGTAAAAATGCTTGAACGTCCATCCATGGCAATTCCATCCTGCTGTCAATGAGAGACGTCACGAATTCGTCACACACTCATATTACTTATGCTTGCGATGCTATGGGATTCAGGAAAAGAATAATTTTCTGGTACCTACGTTGGGGAACTGGGAACAATAGGCCCCAGTCTTCAATTCTTGTAAGTTTGTTTGTATTTTAGCGCCACACTCGGCACTATCCCAGCAATATGACACCGGTCTGTGAATAATCTAGTCTGGACCAGACCATTCGTGAATTGACATCATAAGCATCGATCTACGCCAAAGGGATACAGTGACATGCTGCATCAACCAAGAGCCGGATCATCCGACCCTGTTAGTCGCCTCTTACGGCAAGCATGGGTTGCTAAAGACAAAGTCTAAACCGGATGTTCACGGGCTACTCAACTCATGAGTAAGAGAGACAGGCTCGCGTTGGTTGGTTTGAAGTCGAAGATGTATTGTTTTGCTCAGACTTGATAATGTGAGGTGAGGTGAAATTGGGAGTATTGTCGTGTCATTATTGCACTTCTTTCGACGTGTAAGCACACTGAGATACCGCAGTTTAACATGAATGCCTAACTCAGACACAGTATATTGACTCCGAGCCGACCAGTCCTTGTTTTAGCCCCTTAATGCCGAGCGCCAGACAGGGTAACAACAAGTACCATCTTTTATCGTCTTTTGGTATGACGCGGCTGGGGATCGAACCCCGGACCTTCCGCTCTCCGGGCGGACGCTCTACCACAAGACCACGAAGGCGGTCGCAATTATCTTGGACCCGACGTTAAACCCAATTTCACCTCACCCCCAAAAGGAAAATCAACGGAAGTGACCTCAGTGACCATATTAGTTAACGAAGTAAGGTAAGGGGTTCATTTAGTCAACGCAGTGTACCTAAGTGTTTCTTTGTGTATAAGGCGACTACATGTTTAGGGTGAGTGAGTAACTGATGCCTTTCGCCAGTCATCAATATTCCAGCTGCGTCACGGCGGCCTAAGGTTAATCGAATTTGGACGAAGTGTCGAATGGTGCTTGATTTGATGTCGGTATTTGTTGTTGCTGTTACATGATGTAGAAAATCTGTTTTTTTATTAAAAACATAACGCATGATCTCATTCGAGTGAAAAACACATGCCGAGCCCTACTATCAAATAAATAAATAAATAAATATATAAGACATGATAGCTAAAATCATATTTTGGAGTTTTCGGGTTTGTTTCTTAATCGTTTACCTTGTGGTGTTGTCCCCCAACTTGTAGGTTATTTTTCATTGTAGATGAGCGGTACAAACGGCGCCACATACCTGATCAACAGAAGATATCAACAGAAATATTACTGTCAATGTTAAATTCACGTTTATGTTGCATCCATAGCACGACCCACGACAGCATACAGGAATATGCATATATCGCAATGTTCCATACCACTAATATATGATGAAGTATGGCAATGCTCATGTTCTGTTAATATTTCACTGGCCAGTCGTTGAGTATGTGTCTCGCATTCCACGTTTATTAAGTAAAAGTTAGATCATGAGGACCTGTTGTCTAATCGTTGAGATGGTTTGTTAGACCACGAGAGCTTCGGGCTCGTGGTCTAACTAACCATTTCAACGAAGCGCGAGTGGTCTAACTAACCATTTCAACGATTAGACAACAAGGTCCGAATGGTCTAACTTACTTAGACCATTGCCAAATAATAATAATTACATTTCACGAGTTATTTAATCAACTAATACTTTATTTAATCATTTCCTCGCGAACTATATTGTGGCAAAACACACACATGAGTTGAAAGTGTCTCTGTGCAGAACAGTTATGAAGCTCGCAAATGTTGTGCGCATGGGAATCACATGCTACACGTGCAGTGTTTCGGCGAAGACATGCGCAGTTCGAAACCACATGGTCAGTTGGGGAACCCATTTGCCTTGGAAGCAGCAACATGAGTAGTTCCGACGAAGAGATTCTCTGTTCACAAACTAAGTTTATGGAAATTGAGGATTCGGAATTAATTGCAAAGGAATCTACTTACTTGCCCCAGTACAGTGATATCAGTGATTTTGAGACCGATATGCTCAAAACGGATAAATCACCTGACTTCTCGTCGAGCGAAGACGAAATTTAATACACTGCGTCTCAAAGGTTTTGAGGGTGAACAGGTCGGGGGAAAACCCCCAACTGGTGACAATGAACCCAACTGGTGTCAATACCCCTAACTGATAAAATAAACTGGTCCTGTGTGGCTATAAAAACATGCGATTTTCGTCCGTGCGTTGTCTGTACTACTTGGCGAGTCAATTTCCATAAGGAACTTCATCAAGGCATTTCTGTTGCGTGGAGTTTTTTTCCATCGGTATTGGATGCCATCAGTTCATTGTCAATGAATGTTCTTTGTTATGATTTGATTTAATGGGTTTCCAAACGCATATATCATAGTACATTATGATAACTAGAAAAATTTAATTCAGAAAAGAACTGAATATTGTCACATTTTAATACGTGTGTGTAACCCTTGAAACAAACCGGAATGCTTTCAAGTTTCTTCTGGATGGTTTCCACCAATTGTGTAATAGTCATTTTGCTGGGTTTTTCTGACTCTTTCCGCTCTTCTGGCGTAAGGATCAGTTTGTTGAGTCTGGGTCTTCCACCTTTTTCTAGGAAGTTCTCCTTAATAATTATTTCTCTGAAATAATTTGGGAAATAAATGTCACCATTTTCCTGATAAACGAAAAAAAAGTAATGTGTTTGTGTGTGTGCGTGAGTGTCAGAGTGAGAGATACTGAGAGAGTGAGTGATATATATATATATATATATATATATATATATATGGCGTATATATAAATACCTATATTTTCTCCTGTTTGTTGCAATGTCGAGCCACTGGTGTACATCTGGATCTAACAGGTGGTTTTCGTCCAGGCCTGTAAGTTTGGGTGTGTAAGGGCTTGCCTCTAAATGTTTGCTTTGCCGAAGCCACGATCTCCACCTTGCTATTTCCGGTGACAGGGAATTGTCAGTGAGAGTTGTAAATTATACTGATAAGTCAGCACCAACTGCCAGCAGTATGTTGTTTTTCATCTATTATAAAAAAAATATTCATTTTAGAGTATGTTTTTAGGTTGTTGATTTACATAAAACAACTGGGGCTGAAGCGTACTTAGAAGTCAAAGGGTCGGAGGCCAGTGATCCCAATCAGGTGGCCACATCTGGGTATCAACGGGTCCAAAAGGTATTTAATATGTTGTCCGCACATATAAATTATATAAAATTTTGATAATTGAAAACATATAATGTGTAGGTTTAATGAACCGCAAATATGCATTTAGTAATGTTTTCATTTTTTTGCAGCTTAACCAAAGTTTTCCCATTAACAATGAAACCATTAATGTAACCAAACTTTCACAAGCTCTGCTTTCACCGATTTCAACACCCTCTCATGCTGCTACCCAAACTTTTCCTCACCCACTCCCGAATTCCCAAACTTTATCTTCGACTTCAAACCCAATACCATCCACTTCTATGACTAACTCCCCATGGACCCTAGCATGGTGGTCTACCTTCAGTTGCTGGCGATCTATAGCCCGTTTTTATACTGTCATGTTTTGAATAGTGCTATTGATTTTATGATTAAATACTAGTTTTACATTTATTTCTGTGATATATCTAGTTATTTTACTGTCCCTCGTTGACAGGTTTTTACATAAGCTTCAATCTATGTATTATACTTAACCATTGCTAGTCACGATATGGCTGAAATATTGCCGATGTGACTTAAAACTTAATCACTCACTCATTCTATGACTAACTCACAACCAACAATACCAACGCTTCCAACCACAAGGGACACGACCTCACAACAAAGATCAAGCCACAGACGTAAAAAAAAAAAAGAAACAAGACGAAAGCAAAATATTTGCCCCATTTGTGAGATAGTGTATGGTTGCCCCGAGGACATTAAAGTGGATTGGATGTGATCATAAGAAATCCCTCTGCAATTATTGGGTTCATTGTCAATGCATCGGCATTTATGTAAGGAAAGTTGAAGATTTGAAAAACATCACATATATGTGCCCAGAGCACAACAAAATGGAAAAGTCTAAATAAAAAAGACAAATAATATAATGAATTTTGTTATGTTTTTACTAGCCAAAAATATTTCTATATAAGTATTACTATGAATAAAAATAAAAATGTTCTTTTGCATAATACATTTACTTGTGTATATAAAACTTTAAAAAAAATGCCCAAGATGGGATTCGTACACGCATTCCCTTCACCCGTAGGCGGCGACGCTACCAACGACGCTATTGCTGCGCTTGTAATTTGAGGAACAATTAAAAGTACATGATTGTACAAGACATTGCTAAGAATATAAAAAAAATACTTATACGCCGCTATGTACATAACAGCGTTATAGTTTATTTAATTGTTACCAATTTATGGTTAAATAATTCACGTGTCTTTGTTATATTCTATTTATAGCACTTCAAATTACCCATAATCCTTCATCATTAGTACTTTGAGACACGTGCTTGACCATTTCTTACCTGTTCCAATTTGGGAAGATTTCTGCAGCTCCTCAGCCATGCATCATCTGTGGGTACACCTGGAGGCATCCACATTTTAACTTTTCTGTTTATATTCTCTGATACAAAGTCGCCAACTTCACCTTTACTGTGGTGACCAGAGGGAGAAATTACCTCAAAAGCATTAAGGTACTGAATAATTTCTGTTGGGGCTGGTTGTCTCATCATTTCATCTCGTAGTATGAGTTCTTGATAGGAGGTTTTATTCATCGCATAAAAAGCCTTGAAAATGAATCCCGGCTGTGTGTCATTGCTTGGCTGTTGTTTCTCCTAACAGCAGAACGATATATGAATAATGGAATGATGAGTTCCAACAAAATGCCTGACTGGAACACGACTTTGGGATTTGTATGTTGCTTCAGCCAAGCATGAAATGCAGAGATAGTGCACAAATGATGCTCAGGTGCCTTTGACAGAAGGAAACTATACAAAAGTTCGTCTGTGGAACCATACAGAAAAATAAGGAGCATTTCCCAAGACTTGTGGTGGTTGGTGGCTGACTTAGCCATATTGACCGCAGCTGGTGAAGAGAAGCCAAGCAACTTTGCAACATGTTGTAGATATGGCCACCATAGATATTTGAAAAATGACCTCACAGCATTTATCTCAATATGTCCTGCTCCAGGTACAACCAATATATGCTTGTAAAGTTTGTGACTGCCATCAACAACAACATCATCATTGGGGTGCTCAATACCACAGTGTTTAATCAAACCCTGCAAGCCCTTTTTCACAATAGCCTGACAAACTGGACATTTGTACCATTTAGTAAGTATTCTGTTTAATAAATTGTAGGGAGAACCATCGCATCCGAGAACTAGCCACTTTCTACTGTTACCGAAGTCACTGTCTGAACATATCTTATCCAGAACCGTTTGAAGACTATCATATGATGCAGGATTGACCATGGCTGGATCACCCAGACTAATTTCGGGTTGAATAATTTGATGGCCAGAGGTTAAAAATACATAAGGATTATCCCTTTTTTTAAAGGAACCACTGGAAAATGAATGTGTACATTCATCAATATTGTCACCGAACAAACCATTTCTACATGTGAAGCTGTTAAGAACTATTTCCAACCTGCTTTCCAAGAATGTATCCACTAAGGAAGACAATTCATGATGAAACGTGTTACTAGCTACATCCAAAGCCTGTGTCATATCATCGCCCAAATTACATACTTGTAACCAAGCGATTGGTGATAACTGGAGACAACATTGGATGTCACTGTTGGGATCATTTATGTACATAATGTTTGTCATGACACTGCATTTTTGTCTTTGATTTATTGATGCATGCCAGGATCTACCAATCACTTGGTTATTATCAAAGAAAACTGTTAAAGAGCCTTTTTTAGGTGCTATGAGAGGTGTTTCCGTGCCCACTTTCAACGAGGATGTGAGTGATGGATAGGAACCACAGGGTGAGGTGGAATTAAGTACATTAACACAGTTTTTGCTACCAGATATGAAATAAGTGAGTACGGATACAGCAAATGATATTTGCCTGATGATTGTGGGAAGGACAGCAAAATATAGAAATCCCACACATCTTGCTAACATGATACTTTTCTTTGAAGATTGAAAACTTTCGGTATCCTCAACTGTGTGACAAACTAATGCACCTAAGAGTGTCAACAAGAGAACATTTCGACTTTTCAACCAGTCCTGAATGTTTAGATTGTCATAAAAATTGGGAGATTTATATTGGTCTCCAACCTCTCTTATGCCATCTTCTAATTGGGAATGGATGTAGCTGCCAAGGCCACGTGACAAAGAAGTGAGTTCATACTCCGACAGGTTATCATGGGACAAATCATCCAACACACTTTGTACTTTTTACTTCAGTTTCTCTGTTTCAGGAATGGAGATTAATTTTTCGTTTGTATACTTTGCACAGGCAGTACACAGGTACATGTGGGTTGATCTTGGTTGAAGGTACTTTAGTTTTTTTAGTTTTTCTTCTACTTTTGGGGGGAATTTTCTTGATTTAATTAGATAGACTTGGAACTCTTTTCGGCCCATCTTGTACTTTCAAGATATATACCTGTAACATTACAATAAATAGTATGAAATCTTTTAATATATTACATTTGTTTTCTTTTATGACTTAATGCTGGTAACCAGAAGGACATTTACCAATAACACTCCAAGCTATAAACCCAAGGTAAGCGACGTAAAAGCATATGTCCTAATTACGAACGCTTCATTCATTTCTGCGACCAACGTGGCATGTCTTGTCTACCATAGTTTTAGTGGGCGTTGGCTCACGATTTGGGTGTTACCTCCCTTGCCGGGACTGCAGGTGGCGTGGCAGAGTAGCAAGCATGGCGGACGGAGAGAGGGGTTGACTAAGTACATTTCAGGTAATTTTGGACTTTCAATGTTGTCCTTATGACTGATTTATAGCACAGAATGTGTCCTAATGGCGGAGGGGTACTCGGGTTCACAAGAACCTGCGCAACAAACGGGGTACTGTAATAAGAATCGATGAATGAAAGAAGTTTTCGTAATGAACATTTTATACTCACCATCATGCGCCAAGTAGTACAGACAACGCACGGACGAAAATCGCATGTTTTTATAGCCACACAGAACCAGTTTATTCTATCATTTAGGGGTATTGACACCAGTTGGGTTCATTGTCACCAGTTGGGGGTTTTCCCCGACCTGGTGAACGTATTTCTGACAGATTTGCCGAGCCAAAATCCGACGATGTTGTGAATGAAATGAAAGAGAAATTCGTACCGGAAAAAAACTCGCAAGAATATCGACTGGGCATGTCGACTGTTCGAAGAATGGCGCTGTTCAAAGAATTTCAAAAATTCTCAGAGGCGATACATCGGGTAAGCGGCTTAGTCCGATTACCAATAAACTATTGGATTTGAATGACGACGAACTGAATTATTGTATGTGTCAGTTTATCCTCGAGGTTCGGAAGCAGGATGGTACGGATTATCCACCAACGACTGTTCGTCAACTTGTTTTACTCATACAAATGCACTTGAACAACGACAATCGTGATGTCCAGTTTATTTCCGAAACAGTGTATACGCAGGTTCGAGTCACATTGGACGGAACGGCATTGCGCTCACGCCATGCTAGCGTCATTACCGATTCTGTGGGAAAAGGGATTTCTCGGTTCAATATGCCCTCAAACACTCTTGGATACGAATGTGTATTTGGTTGGATTAAATTTTGCACTGCGGTCGGGCTATGAACATAGAATGTTGAGCAGGTTGGGGATACCCCTGAAATGAAGGAAATGGACCCACCTGAGTATAACACCCCCAAATGAGTGAATACACGCACCCAAACTCCTTTAAAAAGGTGAAAATTCCATCTTGCGGCGTCTGAACAAAACGTCGCAAGATGGTAAGGCACTTTTGATCAGTACGGTACTACATTCTCCACTATGCAACACATGCCGACATGAACACGTGCCTCGGTGCATGCGTTGATAAACATTTAGAAACAGACATTCACTCGTTATACAACAACTTTGACCTGTCACATTGCTATAACGCTACGATACAACTCTCAATTTACACCAGAACGGCATTAATATCCCCTCTCAACACACACTAACCTGCCGGAAACGATGGCCGCTCATGTCACTCGCCATCTGCGAAAGAGCACTCGTCAGAGATGTGGTCAGGAACTGTGGTGAACCGAAAGGGACACAATTCGATTTCATTCACGAGGGAGTAAACCCTGCACGCATGTCATCATTTAGGGATGTAAAATCACTAAATTGCATAGGAAAACAGTTATTTACATGAAGAGATATATAACATCATCCAGCTGCAACTACATGAAATTTAATTATTGCCACATTCAAAATACAACATTGTTTCTGAATGTCAAAGGAAAGTAAAGTACACAAAACGTAAGAGGGCAACATGGAAAAGTGTCCAAAAGACGTCCTCCACATCAAAAGGTCACCACACGTGCCCTAAAGGACAAGCTTTCATTGAGGACCCCAAGGACAGGGCCAAACGTTTTTCCAAGCGGAAATTAACTTTGATTAAAATGGTAATTTATTCAGTATACAATGTGTTTACCGTCATAAGGAGCGTCGCATTCCATGGCAGCCTCCGCATCCATGAGCTCTTTATAAAAGACAAGTATTTTTGACTTTGTACTGGAGCGTATTGCCTTCCATTGACGACGCATGTCATCATCAGCCTGAAACAACTACTATATAAATATACACATAAAAATATAAATACAATGCATACCAAAGAATACAAAAGTTAGGGTAATCTATGAACATAAACGATTATTACTATGTTATCAAAGGTACACGTTTCATACCTGTACATGTTGCAATTTGACCTCCACCAAGGTAATTAGTTCGTCTTTTGTACGCTTCTCTATTTTGAGTGATTCCTCCCTGTCTGCAGTGGTAACCATGATCTTTGATAAGGGTGTTCCCTTACGGGAAAAATCCCCGCAAATGGCCTTATCCCTGTTTAAATTAAAAGCGCATAAAGTGTTACAGTATGAAAATGATGCACATACACTTAACTGTGTAACGTTACCAATTGCTAGTGTCCGTAATACAAGTTTCAAGAAATGTATAAGGATGGGTACAATGAGTAAAGATCAATGCTGGTGTCCCCCGCCGTTATATTGATGAAATATTGCAAAAAGTGTCCGAAACCCATACACACTGAAGCACAGTATAACAAATAAGTACTAAATTATTAATAATATACACACCTGTATATTTGTCGGTTTTGCTGACATTGTCGCACACAATTCACAAGGTCTGCATCAAGATGGAGGCTCTGGTCAAGGCCAACATGCGGACGATTACTTTCAGGGTTTTGAAAGTAATGCAAGTGCCTCAACCATGACCTCCATCCTGTATTTCAGCAGCCACAAAGGTAAGTGTGTGACAGTTGAAAAGTCATGGCTGACTGTCATGCCTGCAGCGTCGAACATGGCTGATTTCATCTATGGGAAAAGAAATAATGACAATTATGATACACTCTTCAAATGAACAGACAATACATCAAACCTAATATTAATGTATATTATCATGTATAACATGTATTTATGTCCAGTTTATAACAAACAGGTAAAAGAGTGCATAACGACCACTGGAGCAGATGTGTATCTGGAGTTTTGTGCCGATGGGGGTGGTGCACATTTCTATATGGCCACGCCCTTTTTTAGGAGAAATATGGTGTATTTATACAAATAAGCACTTTGTGATAGAAATGGCATATGGAGGTTATATTGCATACTTAAATACACTTTTATGAATGGATTCCCTGATCAATTTGAAATGCACTCACTATTTTAACACGAGTGTTAATGGAAAACTAATAATATAACGCCTTATGCAGGAACACGATGGAGCAGAAGCCGTTCATCATAAAACTATCAATTCCCAAACCAACCCACATTATCACCCAGACACCTAATTTGCCATTACCACCACAACCATCGACATCTGCCACATCACCTTCCCACTGTATGGAACCGTCCATTTCCATGAAAACATCAGACCCGCCCATTCAAGAAACAACATCAACATCATCCGCCAAAACGACAGCCCCATCCAGCCGACCCAAGAGAAAGGCCACTAAAACGTTCATGTAAAAAGTCATTGTAAATCATCTAAAGTTGAAACTGTTACAATTTGCAGCTATTGTCAGAAGGAATATACGCCGGACGATCAGAGACTAAATGAATGGGTGGGGTGTGAACACAAGTGTGACCCCGAATGTTCATTTTGGTGTCACATTGGCTGCATGGGTGTTCATATTAAATCAACACAAGACCTTAAACCCTTAACAATTTACTGTCCCGCCTATAATCAATCATTAAAGTTATAACATGAATCACGTGGTTGTTGTTTGCTGAATTAATGTACTGTTTATTGTGCAAGGATGAGGGAGCGCCACGTATACTGGTATTGCTTCATATGAAGTATGTCATAGGTTTCGATGTGTTTTATGCAGATTTTAAGCCGTAACTATATACAGGTGTGGGCATGTATTCTATATAAATCATGTTCATACAGTAAAAAATGTGACGGTTCACATCATATTCATATTACATAATATGTTAATTTTTGTAATTCATGGTATTGCAGTAAATTAAAGTGTGTTAAGAAACACAACTTATACTCCTGAGATTGACATTGTACCAGGCTATTATTTGCCTACTCCGACGTCCGCGCCTCACATATTTAAGCCGGGGGAATTTTACAGAGGTCAGTCAGTGGTCATTTGGCTGGATGGAAGAACGCGTGAGTTGAAATATTGCTTGTAAAATAAGTCCTATACACTATCAGTTTCCGGCAGGTTAGTGTGTGTTGAGAGGGGATATTAATGCCGTTCTGGTGTAAATTGAGAGTTGTATGGTAGCGTAATAGCAATGTGACATGTCAAAGTTGTTGTAAAACGAGTGAATGTCTGTTTCTAAATGTTTATCAAGGCATGTACCGAGACACGTGTTCATGTCGGCATGTGTTGCATAGTGGAGAATGAAGTACCGTACTGATCAAAAGTGCTTTACAATCTTGCGACGTTTTGTTCAGACGCCGCAAGGTGGATTTTTCACCTTTTTATAGGGGTTAGTGGGTGCGTGATTCACTCGGGTGGGTCAATATCCTTAACATAACTGAATAGTTTCTGGAGAAAGCTTATTTTTTAAATTGCGGCGTCATATTTGATTACCAAATCAAGCGCATAATCGGATTCATCAATTCCTTATTTTTTTAGGTTTTGTAGGTTTATACACTAACCACTCTTTGCGTGCTACGTGTGCCACACGCCTCTACCAGTCAGGAGTTGAGGAGCAGTTGATAGCAAAACGGACAGGGCATCGCAGTAACGCTATCAGTAGCCATGACAGTCAATTTGTAAGCACAACACAAATAGTCCAATGAATGACAGTCATAGATACATAGGCCCTCCAAAACATCCAAGAGGTAAGTGTTGATTGTCTAAGAGCAACTGCTAACCTGGTGAGAAGAGGTGATCTGCACTGGTAAGTTGAGACACAATAGGTCAAAGGGGGACAACTCCATCACTCTGAAAGAAGTAAATGAAAAAAGAGTGTGAAAAGTAAAATAGCACATTTGAAAATGGAAAAGTAGCAGTAGGAAAATATAATATAAGTAATGCATAATGCACACTGAAGTTTTCCGAAAATTTGTAAAATAGGCAACTATTTTTTTAGGCCTAAATATGAAGTAATGTACAATTGTGAAGTTATGGCAGCAATAACACAATTTAGGAAATTTACTTACTACATGATAAAAGTGTACGTAAATCACAGTACATAAATGAAAATAAGCAAAAAGAAGAGGCAAGTACATTCAAGTGATAATTGTGCAAGTAATTTACCCTTACAAAACACATTATTTCTAATATTTTTTGAAAATCTTATCACAGATGGAATAGAAATGAAGTGCAATGTACACATACAAAGTACCGGATTGTGAAGGGAAGTGATTGAAAATGGCAACAGGTGATCATAACAACCTTACAACCAGCTTGTGTGGAATAATACTAACGATATGAAATTGTAATAAATAAATAATATGTGCATATGTTAAATATGACCTTGTATTGGTAAAAAAATATGCACCCAAAATAGGCATGATTGTGAAAGTCTGTGATGTGTGATAATGAGGTCGTCTGCATCAGAAAGTAGCATTTACCGGCAGATGAACCAAAATGCTAAGTACAAACCTCACACAAACAAGAATGAAAATGCAAAGTGATATGAAATAATGTAAGTTAGGGAGATAGAAATAATGTTTCGGCTGTGGGAATTGCTGCAAGGGATGATGGAAACAGTTGTCATACACCCTAAAAGCACTGTCACCATCTGGTGGACAAAAATGTTAGTAATTGTGAATCATGTCCATAATTTCCATGTTTAATGGGCTTTTTACCTCGAGCATCTCCACACCACCCATGTCCCAATCCTTCTCCAATCGAACATGGTGAACCTCCTCCTCATCATCACACTTGATGTCAAAAAGGACGTAGTTGGCCAGGTGTGTGGAATCGTCATCATCCGAGAAGAAAGGCTTGGTGCCAGCAGTACTTGGGCCTAATTAATACTCTGCCACTGTACCAAATATGGGTGTTGCTGATAGGGTGTTTCCAATGATCGCGGATTTTCTGTCCTGAATTGGTCCCTTTCGCTTTACACCTCTTCTTGCAACACCTGGCAGAGTATAAGAACAAAGGATCTTCTTCTTTGCATCATTTAACTTACCACTCCTCACAGCTTTAGCGGCAACTTCCGTGGTGGATTTAGGGCTCTGAATTGCCTGTAGTGAATCTCTGTATTTGATAATAACTGTTCGCAGGTGTTCAGCGAGTTCCATGTTGTTGACAATATGTTTATTGCGGCTGGCTTGGTACAATACTCGGTTCACTGCAGGGGGCTTTATTACTTGCTTATAGTAATTCAAATTATTTTTTAGTGTTCCTGTCAAAGACTTGTTCTGCATGTCACCCATAAAACTTTGCAAGAGAGTCCAGCTCCTCCAGTGTCCCCCTTCAGCTACAACTCTGTCAACTGCTTTTTCCCTCGTCTCTGAGGCTCACACTTCTTTCAGCTCCTGTGTGGCTTTCTTAGCTGCTAGTTGACGGAGACATTTTGCCTGAGGTTGATGCGACGCTCCTTGAACAGTTTATGAAACACAACAGATATCAAATGATATTTTCTTGTCCTCGGGTGCCAAGTTATCCAACCATTTAGTGGTTTTATGAGACCACGAGATGGTAGCCTCTATGTTTTCTGTTGTGGCATTCGGCCTAACCTGTCTAAGGTGTTTCAACATGCCCTCCCCAATGCTGTTGGACTTTGGGACAGAAGCAGTTTCCTCCCGTGATGTTGACGGAGCAAGCAGAGAAACTTGGCTTTGGTACTGTGTATGTGACGAGGGCATATGTCACAATAAGACTGAGGACTTCCATTTGAACATCCATTACCTGTTCATCCTTGGGCTGACAGATGGTGATGTCCTCATAAACTAGACATGTCACGTCTGGCCACATCTGATATGGTGTAGAAGACAGAAGAAGGAATGGATTCCTTGAAATATCTTCACGGGAAATTCTCATTGATTCCATGCATTTTCCAACATCCAGGATGTGGGTGGCAATAAGTCTATGAAAAGGCTCTGTCACATGCTTATAAAACATTGCCACAGCTGCTATTTCAGCAAACAACAAGTCATCTTCAACATCGCCAGCTACAGACTGCACCAACTTATTGTAAGTGACAACTATGTCCAGAAAGGCATCACTTGATGTCTTCTCTGTGATGGACGACAGCAGCAGCATTTTGAAAAGTTACATTACATCTATTGTGCTCAAAACGGACAAGGTGAGATGTTTTACCACGTGAAGACAGGGACACCTGAAAATCAGCATGAAGTCCAGCTGTGGCATGACCAGAAGGTGTCAAAAGCTGACAAATAGATCTGATGGCTTCCATGACCATGGAATATTCCCTCTTGAACTTTCTGCCAATGTTAGCTTTTTCCCTTCCCATGGGAATCTTGTTCGATTCAGTGAGTATACATTGTACTTCAAGACTTCAAGACTCTTTTATTCTGTAATAAAGGCATCCAGCCCAGAGTACGTGTGTATATAATCAAGTCACAACAATTTTCAGTTACAAACAACAATTACAATCATTTAGAAGAGATCTACTATAATCATCAAAAGTAAGTAAAGCACTCATAAACTGTATATAAAGTTGTCTCCAATTAACCTCTGAGATAAACCTGCCTTGCCTGCGTGCATTTAACAATATACAGTGCTAAAGATTCTGACAAAGAATTATCTGTAATAACTTTCTCAAATTTGTCGAGAGTACAAAGATTACTAGTACAAATACTTGGCATAAGCATATTTCTGAACTTGTTATACAAGTAACATGATGAAGTAAGACGAGTTCTATGGATGAACAACTTCTTTATTACAATTAGTGCGACGTAATAAAGAAGTTGTTCATCCATTGAACTCGTCTTACTTCATCACTCCAACTTCTAAATGCCACTGAAAGAAGTAACATGATGTAATAAAATGAACTGCATCCTCCACAATTGATACTCAGATTATCAAAACAATATTTACATACTCTATCCTCTCTAGCAACTCCTCCCCACCGCCCAATTTCAACAGCCAGTTTGTGGTTACCACATCTGAATCGACTAAGAACAATTCTTAATTTTTTACTCTTCATATTGTGCAAATACACTCATATTCTTTCAAGCCTTTATCTACAGCTTCTGAAATTCCAGGGACATGAAGTAAGCAGAAAAAATGATTGACCTTTACAGCCGGTTCACGTCGATCATCAGAAACTGTCTCCCACATTCCTGTACACTTGTCAATCAGTTGACGACGCAGATCTTCAAAATCCTCTTTGAACTTTTTATTGACCACATGTTGATCGCTCATCAGATTCCGAATAGACATCAGCTTGGTGTAAATGGAGTCCTGGTCCTTTCCTGTCACTGACAATAAGGTGGCATAATCTTTGCAAACTAATTGAAAAGTTGACATCTGTGTTTTCTTGTCGCCTTTCCAAGTTTCATCTTAACACATAATCATTGATGGATATTCTGAACCGGTTACTTGAAACCCCCCAAAATGTCTTTGGTGGTCTGTTGTCCTATCAAAATGCAAAGTATTGTGTTGCGTGGTCACCATCTGTTCACCAACCTGAATTTTCCCAAGTATGTTGGCTTCCATCAAAAAGTTCTTTACAGTGCTTGTCTTGGGTAACTGTCTAATTTCAACGTGAAACAATTTGTTGGTAACTGTCTGAAAGCAACTGGTGATTTTGTTCACACCTACTCCCCAGGAATGAAGAGACATTACTGTTTCCCGGACGTCCTGTGTGTATGCCCTAACTGTTATGGTTTCTAATTGCAGGGTGTCATCTTTCAGTTCTTCAATATCCTGCAACAATGGCTGTATTTGTCTATCCTTATTTCTGCACTGAATCTTCATCTCTTCCATTTCAATGTCTGGCTTTTGCACCTCAACCCTCAGTGTGCCACATTTTTCTTTAAAATAGGATATGGACTTCTGAAGCTGTTTACATTGGTCTTTCTTTGCTTTGACTGTTCTCTCCATTACTGAAAAATGAATGTGTGCATTATCCTTGGCTGCTAAATGTTCCTGATGTAGTTGTATATTTTGGGACTTCAAGGTTTGGATTTTCTTACCAAGGGCTCCTACTTTCTCATCTCTACGTTTCAAGCGCTTGTTGGCATTTTCTGGTTTCCATTTCGCTACTTTCGTCCTAGCAACAGCCAATTTCTTTCGTAAGTCTTCTGCCTCTTTACACAATAAACCATAGTCTTTCTGAAGATTCATTTTCACTTCAATTTCCTCTTCATAATTCTTTGGTAAATTGCGCAACTCTCCTCCTAATTCCTTCAAAGACTGGAGGCTTCCATGGTTGAGATCACGCAATCGACATATCTCTTCATCCTTTGCTATATCTTGAATGTGACTTTACCCTTGTCTGGTACATGTAGAACATCTTTATGTGCTCTGTTACATGTCACCCCTGTATCATTCCTGGTTTGAGAAGATGTCCCCCTTTTTCCATGGAAATGCATAAATAGTACAATTATACTGTTGCACATTATCCATCAGTTTCTTCACTAATAAGTTTCCTCGAACTTTCTGGATTGATGATACACTCTGAGTTAGTGATTGCACCGTAAAAGTGGAAGTATTAACTCCAAGATTTTCAAGCCAAATCACGAAATTCTTCCATGTCACTTTCCGGGAATTCATGAATTTTTTCAATTCTTAAATTATTCCATTACTGAGAGGTACTGGTCTGCATATTGGCTGTCTTCCTTCTATAACTGCTCTAGTTATTCCAGTCTCATGGCAGTATGGTCCAATGTAGTCGTCCTGTTCGGCTGTGTTCTTCTCCAACCATTCTACAGTTCTTGACATATTCCCTTTACTTTTGGATTTGCCGATTGATAATTCCAATGCCAGGAATTTTGGACTCATCAACATTAGGCTTCAGTGAACTTAGTATAGTGGGTAACGTGCGACATTACACTTTACAATGAACTTCAGGTCATGGTAGTTGATGTAATTTTCTGGTGTCCAGTGATCTAATGATAATGATTGCAATGTAATGGCTGTGATATATAATGTTGTAACATTATGTCATTTGATATAAAGCCTTTTTCTAAGAAAATGAAAAAAACTTTCTTACCAGGAATAGTTCCTGTATCCAACAATGTGTCAATGTCATCTTCTGTGAAACTTGACATTGTGGTATGTAATGAGTCCTATATGACTGCAAAATATAAACAATCACACAATATTAAGGTTTCCACAAACCCCTTTGAACACAACATAAAAGTTGCAGTAGAAGGCAATATGAAAACGTTGGAGAAAGGATTAAAGTAATGGTCACTTGTATACATTACACTGACAATATACATGTTTTTACATCCATAGAATTAAATGTAATGTGCATATTCACATTCCTTGTAGACATATTTATACTGATTTGATTATTGTAGTATTAAATGTGATGTATTATGAAATAATCATGATATACTCACATCAGCGGGATATACACACGTGACCGTGCATTTGTGGGCTTTCGCTCATCCATATGAAAGAGTGTTACACACACACCAAATCTGAAAACAAACAATACATTAGCCTCATATTTTTTTCCACAGAAAGGGGACATAATTATACGCAGTTATCTCCCTTTACAAAAAACACTAACTGCCTTGGAATTAGATGTTTTTCTTATTTTAGGTATAAATAGTTCTAATGCAGTATGCGGTAATACATATTTTTAAGTATGGCATTGCTTGCACTAATATTGTTAAATTTGTTATTGTTTTTTAAATGAATATATTCATCCATGTACGTACATTTACAATATAGACAACCATGTTCTTGAAACGGTAAAACAACTGTCCCTCTTTTTAAAAAACATTAGTGTACATTAAACCTTTTATACAATTAGTAAAAATAAAGTTGTTAATAATATAACTTAAACCATATATCCCTCTAAAAATAACGTTGAACACATTTGCCACGTATTCCAAACATTTTTCAACATCAATTACATCAACATCGTTGCAAATAGTGCTACCTGAGTCAGATGATATACTGATTATATAAGGAACTGTTTCATCTGAGTCATTTGTTGGCATTGAACGTGGGGATTGTGTAGTAGTAGAATGTGTATGTAATGCAATGCGAGGGGTTGGAACTTTGTTAAAAGTTCTGTTTATTTCACTTGCCTCTTCAGATTTCAGTGTGAAAGTGAGAGAGTTTGATTCATACTGTGTCTGGGATTCCAGTTTGAAAGTTTGTCTTATCTGGACCTTGGGTAATGTTTCTTCATTTAAAAATTTTGAATGACAAATAAAACTTCATATTTTATGCATATATTGTGTTGTGTATATCTTATAATGGATATTAATGATATACCCACATCAGCTGGATGTATGTTGTCTTTTCTGAGAGGCAGGTTCACTTTGTAGCAAATACTGTGCGTTCAGTGCCTATTTCGGGGGAAACACACTTAAATGAGCACTCTTCACTAGCTAGGCATGTTTATTCTTATAAAAAAAATCTTAATTACATTTAATATTTATTAGTATTTGTTCATCATGACAATATGTATTATGTGACAACCTTCATATTCGACAGTGCTATCATATTTTATTTCATTCTATTCATGGCAAAGTGTGCAGATAAATGGGGCTGTTTACCTGAAGTGATTTGCATTTTACCAGGAAAATGTGCTGGCTATGGTTGGAGTAGGAACGTATTTAAGCTGCAGTTATATAAAGAAACACGACATACTTTGTTCATATGCATAATGTAACAGGCAACCATTCATCATATTAAATATTTGACGGTGTATTCATACCGTATTCGACGTAATAATCGCCCTGCTCCAATAACCGCCCCCTGGAAGATTTTACCAGCATTTTCGAGGTAAAATTCAATGAAGGGCCCACTGTGGTACACTTTTCTATCGATTATACAAAGAAAAAAAGAACTCTTTTTCATACACATCAGATGTTTCATAATTTTCACTGAGCTACTTTCATTTTTAACATTTTCTTATTATAAGCGCCCCCAGGGCGCTTATTACGTCGAATACGGTAAATCATTTCCTCTATACTTAATGCATATTCCTGCTTAATATTATTGGGAGCCATTTTTAGGATTTTGTGAATCAATTATATTTATTTCATTTATTGAACAGTACACTCATTATATGTTTTATAAAAAAATGTTTTCATTGCCAACCAAAAGCGTACCAAGTAGAATATCTTCCAAACAAATACCGAATATGCCAAGTATTAGTAAGCACCTTTTGGTGGTACTAAGTCATGTAATCTGAAAACAATAACAAAAGTTACGTTATATTTTATTTCTAATTACTACTAACTGATGTTAATATGTATCAGAAACCATTTGGTGAATTACCTCACCATGCTCACACTGAAATACACCTTACACATTGTACACACAATACATTTATTTTCAATACTAAACATAAATTAATCACTGTATCTTTAAACAATTAATATTCCTTAGTAATTTCATATTAATTGAATAACACTTATAGGATGATGTATGCAACAGTGAAATCATGATCTTTTAGGGGAATATATTTGTTGCCAATCAAGTACATACCCTTAGTACATTCAAAAGATCTTTTACCATGTACCAGGCAGGCACCTTGTTCATTGGTTATACGAGGACAGTTAACCTGTAATAATGTAATAAAATATAATGTAATTTTTATAAAATACACATTTGTTAACAAACTACATGTATTTTCAGTGTTTGTTTATGTCCATGTACAATCTAATTATATCTGTATTTTTATGTTAATCTATATCTGTATTTCTATGTCATACATACTTACATGTATATTTAGTGGATATTTCGTTACCTCAATTTTTTTATATCATGTAGATCTATATTTCAGAGCTTATTTCCACTAATCTACCGTTAGAGAAATCATTATGTGCGTTTGTAACTAATGTTATATACTACTCAAAATTTGATAAGGATCGTAGATATTTTTCTTAATAAACAAACAAAATAACTGCATAACTGGCAATATTGTGTTCAAGTGAAATCAAAAACGTCTCCAACACACGTGTACGTGCATTTCATGCCATGGGAAATGCGTTTCACATCACAGTTCATGCTTTTGCTACCATTGCACGATTTCCAATCAGGCAACGGTGTCTGATGCATTGTGAAACTGTAAACTCAATTGAGTGTTTACACTACGTTTATGTACGCAATGCCCCCTCAACGTGTAAGGCGTCGCCTGACGACAGAACAACTGGGCAGATGTATTGGAATGCTTGATGCTGGCTATTCACAACGTGACGTTGCCAATGCACTAAACGTCAGCCAGAGCGTTGTAAGCAGGGCCTGGTCCTGACAGCAAACTTTTGGTACAGCAGCACACCGACATGGGGGTGGTCGTCAGAGGTCGACAACCCAACGCCAAGATCATTTTGTGGCTCTTCAGGCACGACGTCATCACTTCTGGACAGCAACCAGCCTACGTAACGACCTCCTGAACGCCTCGGGGGTGAATGGGTCCACTCAGACGATACGGAATCGTCTTCACAATGCAGGTCTCTACTCGAGAAGGGCATGTGTCCGAATCCCCCTGACTGTTCGACACCGGCGGGAGCGATTGGAATGGGCTGAAGATCATGTCACTTGGACACGGAACGATTGGGTTCCAGTTCTGTTCACCGATGAGTCCAGGTATTGTTTGGACTTTACAGACAGGAGGCAGCGGGTGTGGCGACGACAACGTGAACGTTTCCATGATGCCAACATCAGTGAACATGACCGTTATGGTGGTGGTTCCATTATGGTCTGGGGTGGAATCAACAGAGATGGAAGGACAGATCTTCATGTCCTGGAGAGAGGAACAATGACGGGGGTGATGTACCGGGATGAGATCCTCGATGTGTACGTCAGACCCTACGCTGGTGCTGTTGGCCCTGAGTTCATCCTGATGGATGATAACGCCCGTCCTCATCGCGCCAGGGTGGTTGAGCAGTACCTTGAGCAGGAGACAATTGTCCGCATGGATTGGCCAGCGCGCTCGCCGGACTTGAACCCGATTGAGCATGTCTGGAACATGCTGCAGGTTGCCCTTTCACGCCGTAGAGCACAACCCACTACTTTGGCGGAGCTCGGACATGCCCTCGTGGAAGAGTGGAACAACCTTCCCATTGGGAACATCCGGGTGCTTATTGACAGCATATCTCGACGTTGTCAGGCCGTCATTGATGCAAGGGGAGGTCATACTCGATATTGACACTTCATCGACTAAGTGTAATGATGGACTATCCCTCATAACTGTGTAATTCTTTCTCTTGTTTGTTGTTAACATTTTTTAATGAAATGCCTTTTGGTGTTTGCAGATTTCAAACATTCCATATTGATACAAGTTCATGCCGTTCATGCATTTTCATTCATAACATGATTAAACACGTTTCTGAGTCAGAGTCATGTCTTTTGTTATGTTTGTGGTAACTTACACACATATCACCTAGTGATCCTTATCAAATTTTGAGTAGTATATTTGGGATAACACTTTCTTAGTAAAGTACAGATTCTAGTACTTTTTGGGGTTGAGTCCCGTCCGGGATTCGAACCAACACCTGTGAGGCACCTAATCGCCAGCACACAAAGTCGGCGATCTAACCCACTCAGCCACCGAGGCTTCCACAAAAATGGAAGTCCAACAACTGGTAGTCTAGATCACATACTTTGAGTACCCCCCTGACAAGTGTAAATTGGCACGGCTCCCATGGCCGAAAGCTATGAATACACAATGCCATTTAGAAAGTGGTCAGATGTAACTAACGTTATATTTGGGATAACACTTTTTTGTGGAAGCCTCGGTGGCTGAGTGGGTTAGATCGCTGACTCTGTGTGCTGGCGATTAGGTGCCTCACACTGGCAGGTGTGGGTTCGAATCCCGGACAGGACCCAACCCAAAGAAGTACTGGAATCTGTACTTTACTAAGAAAGTGTTATCCCAAATATAACTTTAGTTACATTTGACCACTTTCTAAATGGCATTGTGTATTCGTTATGTGCGTTTGTTTTTCCATTTAATTGTGTCACATTTTCCGTCAATATTATTGCTTTCATTTCGTAGATTGTTCATATAAGCTTTTATTCTTTTTTGCAATGTGATTGTTTCTATCGGCCGTGCTCGTTGTCAAGCTGTCGATTTGTAAACGGAATAGATAATAGGCTACTCCCCATCATTGTCTGATGTCAATTTCAAAATGTCTATTTGCAAATCCTTATATCTCATAACATTGTTTTGCAAAGTAACACCCACCGATGTTATACAAAGTTATTTTCAATCAGGTTCACCTATTGCAAACTGCATTTCTGTCGATACAGCACGATTTCTTCACGAGTGTTCGAGTCGTGCCCCTCACCCGATGGTCGCCATTTTGTCGTCTGCACTGAATGCCTCCCGGTAATTGAGATGTTAACGTAAATTTTGCCAGGGTTGTACCTTTGTTTTCAAAAATAAATTCTTTGCATATTTATTCTTCTTGTTATTTTTTCACAAGTACCATATAACTTTAAACCCGTTTAAGGGCCGGTATATTATTTCTACCGTATTTTCTGACTGAGATTTTTTTACATTAATATATTAGACCAACAATCCCTATTAAAGTTGATGTGGTATTCAACGAAATGAAAAGGCATAAATCGCGCATGATCTCTTATTTTTTAAACAAGAGGTACGACGCTGGCTTTTAGAAATCGGTCACGTGATCTCTTTAGTTTCTATTTACTGCCTGGCCATTTTTCCCCCGGAGTTGCAGGATTGACAGATGCAGGGAGGTTGCTATGGTCGAGTGGGCATGAAAACTTTGCTTTTAGCAGTATTTTCGTATGGATTTTGCTTACATGACTTGTGATTATATTATTTTTTGGCTGTTTATTTCGATTTATTTCTTTCCCTTTCCATTATCTTTCAACAAACTTCTATCATCAGTGTAGTTCGACATATTCTGTGACGTCATCCAACATCGCTACTATCAGGTCATACAAGAGGACAAGTGACGAGCAGGAGGATGATGTAAACAAGATTGTGCAGGGTCTGCGCAAGCATACAATTGCAAGTACTGCAACTTCGCCATCAACAGAAACGGCAAAGTATGCGGCGATGGATGTCGGAGGTTCTCGACCTGTCAAGGTGGAGTTCGACATCAACATCACGTGACATGGTTATAAAGCTTCAAGGGATTGCCTATTCTCTGTCGCCCCGTGAGATCAACTGTAAGTTTAAGTGAATAAAGAGATTCAGTTTATCTATGACCTTGTTCTTTTCTTTTTCTATTTCTGGTCAGTTGTAGTCTCTTAAATACTACCTGTATGACTAGAAGTAAACTATGCATCCAGTCAGAAATTTCATCGCAAGACTGGAGCTACTTTGCTTTGAAAAAGTAGTTCCGTCCATGGTCTAACTGAAAATGACGTTGGTTAGACCACGTTTGTAACAAAGGAGCTATGGTCTAATATAGAATAGAACTTAACACCTCGAGATGTATTTAGAAGTAGAGCAGATAGATAGATAGATAGATATAATACTAAAGTCCAAAGATGAGCTGTATAATTAATTTACTCAACCGGTTTCACGCATGTGATTTTCAAGAGTACAGGTATACAGTTACATGTACGTTGTTTTGACGTCACAGTGCACTCTAACATAGAATGATGTCATAGTGCAATCTAACTTTGTAGACAGGCGTAAGACGACAGGGCAGGCGTACGACACATACAGAAATACGTATTGTAGTGGCAGTAACATGTACAATACATGTAATTGTATAAAATAATTCAATCATTTCAGGACATTTGATTTTGGTTTGAAAGTATTATTAAAATAACTTTCTTTTATCTTTCTCAGTGCATCATTGTCACATTTGAAAAACGGGAATATCACAAAATTTGGTGTTTTATTCCCGGCACACTGATTAGTGTGTTGAGTGGGATACACTGACAAGATTTATTTGTTGTCGGTGGAACCTCACTCTCACTCTTAGGGTGTCCCCTGTTTGTCCAATGTATTCGGCCTTGCATACAGCAAATTGTATGATATAAATCAAGTTTTTTGAAGCACAATTAATATTTTCACGGACATAGAAAGTTTTTCCGTCTTTGAATGTAAAAGAACAACATTGTAAAAATGAGGGCAAATACCACAATTTGGTCTGTAACACTTTTGTACTGTTTTACATTCTTGTTTTCCATTCGAGAAAGAAGCCCTAGTAAGAATCTGTTTCAGATTTTGGCTCTGTCTTTTACTTTTAATAGGTTTATTTTGTAATATTTTTTGTTTTAGTTCTTTACACTTATTCAAGGATTACATTGTTTCCCGAACACTTCCAAATATTTCCGGGTTTTAGGGATTAAAGGGAAAGCACGTTTGGTTTATCTTTAGGTTTTAAAAGATCACAACGGTTTTGTGATTTAGCCTTGTTTATTGCGTCTTCCACTATACTTCTAGGGTAGTTTCCCTCAGATCATTGAGTCTATATTGTGCACGATCTAAATTAGATACTATCGCGCGGATTCTACGTGCTTATGAGTAAGGGACGCTGTTTTTAGTATCACGGGGGTGACAAGAATTGTAATTGAGGTATTGATTGGAATTGCTTGGTTTGTAATATACATCAGTTTCAATGTTATTGTTTGAAATTGTAACCATTACATCTAGAAACGATAGATTGTTATCGCCCATCTCTAAAGTAAAGATTAAGCTTGGATGGGGTGTCTGTAAAATATCTAGCAAACACTGTAGATCGTTTTCATTCCGATTCCACAGAACAAAACAATCATCTAAAAATCTTTCCCATTTATCTTGAAATCCCTGTCCAAATTCAATGCCGAATTTTTCGTCCATTTTTGAGTACAGTTTTTCCTCCAAATAACCAAGTACAAGGGTTGCATGAGTAGGGGCCATTTTTGTCCCCATTGCTGTGCCTTTAACTTGTTTGAAATGAGAACCAGCAAAATTAAAAGTATTATTGTTTAGAATAAATTTAATACTATCGATAATGAATTCCGAGGTAAAGTCTTCTCGGATTTCCGGGGGCGGTCGGGTAGCCTAGTGGTTAAAGCGTTCGCTCGTCACACCGACGACCCGGGTTCGATTCCCGACATGGGTACAATGTGTGAAGCCCATTTCCGTGATATTGCTGGAATATTGCTAAAAGCGGCGTAAAACCATACTCACTCACTCACTCACTCGGATTCCGAACGGTGTTTATTTATCCAGTATTCAATAGCTTCTATGCTGAGATCATGGGGAATGTTTGAATATAAACTAATTACATCAAAACTGACCAACTTTGTACCATTTTCGACTGAGGTGGGAAGTTGGTTCAGAAAATCAGTGGTATCTTTTATGTAGTTCTTGACAGGTTTAGTTATTGGTTTCAACACTTTATCCATAAGGTCATTGATTCTGTGTATGGGACATTTGGGTCCCGCAATTATTGGCCGTAATTTTAAATCATTTACAGGGGCTTTTTGACATAAGCAGAATTCAATGTTCGACATTTTTCTTGGATCTGGGCGCTCTTATGAACTTTAGGGAGGCCATAAAATTACTTTCTTTCGATTCAAAATTATATATATCGCTTACTAATAGGAGCGGTCGGGTAGCCTATTGGTTAAAGCATTCGCTCGTCAATGCCGAAGACCCGGGTTCGATTCCTGACATGGGTACAATGTGTGAAGCCCATTTCTGGTGTCCCCCGTCATGATATTGCTTGAATATTGGTAAAAGCGGCGTAAAATCAAACTCACTCACTCTGTCTGTTAATAACTTTTGCAAAAACAGTATCTAACGGGGACTCATTTAAACATTACATTTTATCCAAATTCAACGTTGACAAAAGACGTTGGTGCTTTAAGGGTGGTGTATTAATACAACATTTGTGACTGATGATTCGACTATAGACTGTCCTCTCAAGATACCGATTCTAAAACCGTGTTCATTACAGCGTATATGTACAGTAACATCACTAATTAAGAAACATCTCCATTCAAATGAAAGTCTAGCTTCAAACTCCGAGTTCAGTGGAAGAGGAGGGAAGCCCGCGAGACGATCGACTCATCGAGTACTGGCAGAAAAATAAAATATTATCCAATGATTGATAATAATAGAACGTATCTGACATATGTACATGTAGAAATCTCATGCGTTGTAGTAATGTTATAATTCAAAGCAAATTTATGTTTCAAAATCCGTGTAAAACTGAAAACAATCACTTTGTATTGAGAAAATATGTGTTAACTCGATCCATAATACCAAGATACCTATCGTAATGTGATGAGATTTAATAAGCCCAGTGGATTGTAACTTCATTCAATATCAATCTGCCTCTAAGGCGCCGCGATTCGCTGTGCAGAGTTGCGTCCTTTGGGCACGCCAGAAACCTATGATTGTGAGTTGGAATCCCGGTTTGCCCCGATTATGTTTCTAGGTTTGTCAGCACCATACCTGTGCTCGTGGGTTTCACCGAAGTGGTAAACGTCTGAGACCTGCATCACTTGGGGCTTTCCTCCCACATTAAGCTGACACGCTGTGATATAACTGGAATACTGTTACAAGCGGCGTTAAACCCAACTCACTCACACTATAAATCCACGATATAGTTTACTTGATACTGTGGACAAAGAGACATTCTTTTTCTGCCACATGTGTATACTTACTGTAACGCAGTCAATGGAAGTGAAAGATGCTGATTCGATGTGAATGGAGGAGTGTGTTCAATAAAGCTTGCGTATGGTCTTATATACATGTGCATTGCAAGTAATACTCACTGAGCATTAAATCACATATGGCTTACTTGCATCAATTCTGAACTGTCACTCCAATAATGACATCATTTTCTGATCACCAATGCAACACGTGATTTTATTCAGGCGACAATTACCGCAATAATTTGGCAATCTATTGCACATGTGAAAGGGTAATGTTTGAACTAATTGAAGTAATTAATGGGAAACGGGTTTGACATCACTTGATGAAGCCAGGACAGTGCATCATGATGGAAGTGGTCCAGTAATGTTTTCACCCTCTGGGGCCGCCTCCGTGGTCTTGTTTTAGAGCGTCCGCCCGGAGAGCGGAAGGTTCGATCCCCGGCCGTGTTATAACAAAAGACGTTAAAAAATGGTACTTGTTGTTACCCTGTCTGGCGCTCTTCATGAGGGGGCTAAAACAAGGACTGGTCGGCTCGGAGTCAGTATACTGTGTCTGAGAGGGGTATTCATGTTAAACAGTCTCAGTATCTCAGTGGACTAGCACTATAAAGGACTAGTACAAGCAGCAACAAACACACACACGTGCATGCACGTCGCTATATAAGTGCAATAATCTTGGACGCGACGTTAAACCCAATTTCACCTCACCTCACCTCACCTGGGTAATATTGTTAATTATCATCTGTGATTGACTGTCCGCTTCTTTGTGGTACTTGGTGTTGTTACTCTGCGATCGGCTTAAAGGAGATAAAACAATGACTTCGGCTCGGTGTATACTTTTAGTGCTACGTGTGTACATTTACTGTAACGCAGTCAGTGGAAGTGAAAGGATAAACAGCAATTTTAAGAAAGTGATATGTGAACTGCGGAATTTTTTCAAAGCGTATGAATACTTGAACTTTCTTCATAACTATAGTATTTTCTCAATCTCAAACTTGAAAAAGAGATTTGCGGATTTTTGAAGTCGATCTTTTTGGATGTCAGCGTCCATGATTTATTTCAACAGTGCAATTTTTGTCTACCCATCAGGTTGTACCGACGAAAATAAATAATTTAACTACTTAAGAAGGAGTGAGTGAGTTAGGTTTTACGCTGCGTTTAGAAATATTCCAGCAATATCACGGCGGGGGACACCACAAATGGGCTTCACACATTGTACCCATGTCGGGAATCGAACCCGGGTCTTCGGCGTGACGAGCTAACGCTTTACCCACTAGGCTACCCGACCCACTTAAGAAGGAGGTGAAATAAAGTTTAACGCCGCGTCCAAGATTATTGCGCTTATATAGCGGCGTGCATGTACGTGTGTGTGTTTGTGTGGCTGCTTGTACTAGTCCGGACTGATGCCGATTTATAGTGCTAACTCACTGAGAAACCATGCCGCAGTTTAACATGAATACCCCACTCAGACACAGTATACTGACTCCGAGCCGACCAGTCCTTGTTTTAGCCCTTTAATGCCGAGCGCCAGACAGGGTAACAACAAGTACCATTTTTTAACGTCTTTTGGTATGACTCGGTCGGGGATCGAACCCTGGACCTTCCGCTCTCCGGGCGGACGCTCTACCACTAGACCACGGAGGCGGTCACTTAAGAAGGAACGTATGATAGATATATAACATTTTCTGAAGGCATGAACTGCACACATACTGCGAACTGTTAGATATTCTCTCTTTAATCTTTAATGTGCAAGAACCATGTGTCTTCCACCTGTGTGTGATAATGCGCACAATTGATGTGTATAATTATAATGGGCCAAATCCACACCTTATAACCTGTTCATATCGCTACATTATTCCCCATGTTAGTGGATCAATGTGCACTCGAACTTCATTCTCAGCTCTTTGGGAGTACACAGAGGCTGGACAACTGCATAAGCTCCAACATGAACTACATCCTGATACTGAACATTCAGACTTCCACGCTCGTACCATAAACGGACACTAAGAGCCTTTCAGCATATACTTTCTCAGAGAAAACAAACAGATTTATTATTTCATATGTTTATTTTCTTAATAAATAAATATATTATTAAATATTAATCCCATCAACTGTCCAAATGCATGCCATATGCATGACATATCACACCCGTGTATTCTGAAACGAAAAAGTAAAACCAATATATAGATGAATATGACAGTACGTAGACATAAAGCTATATATCCAGTCCTAGATGTTATATATAATTATGTGATATGTATCTTTTGGAAACATCTACATATGACATTGATCTTATTTGGATAATGTCTAAGATACCACTGATAGCTGCTTGCTGAAAAATTGGAACAAAAACACTGTGTATTTCTTCAGATGGACGCAAGTACTGAGTTATTTCAAAGGACACAAAGACACAGGGGAAACAATTAAAATGATAGTCAATATTAACCACTGCCAAGGAACACTTACAACACATGACGTTACATAATCGATTAAAAGTTCTGCATTTCTGTACACAGAAACAAATATGTTTCGCCAACCAATTAAAACCTTTTTCATAAGAATATATATTGAGAATGTGTAATAGGGAAACAACTGACTAGTTCTCACCTAACTCAAATAAGGTCATAAGCCTCAAGTCTGGCAAGATTCCTCAATGTGTTGTAGCGGTTCGTGTTCTGTTTGCTCTGTCTGCCTTGTCGACGACCTCTCGTCATCAGATATCTGTACATGTAGCTGTCAAAGTCGGGGAAGTCGGGAACCTCAATGTCGTAGTCGTAGCGGCCGTAACGACCGTAACGCCCGTGGTTCCTCAAAGAGTTGTACTGACCCCTGTAGGCGGCTGTCATGGCCACAGTGGCGACCAGAAGTAGACAAACAATCTTCAGTTGCATGGTTGTACTGGAAACGGCTGAAATAACAAACTTTAGTGTCAGGTACGATTATGTTCCCAGTCGTCAAATTACAACAATACTTGCATATGTAAACTCTCACACCTATTTACATGAACAAATATGTCTATTTTCAACTGTATTGGAAAAACAGCCTATGGTCTGTTTTTTACAACCGCAACATGATTTACTGCCAGAACCTTTGCATTTAGTTAAATAAATTCACAAGGCCATAGGAAAATGATGCATACCTGTGTGGAGAGGCTGATTCAAATCTTCGAGGTGAATGGAGTTGTGTGTCCAATTACGCTTGTGCCTGGTCTTATATACATGTGCATTGCAAATAATACTCACTGAGCATTAAATCACATATGGCTTACTTGCATCACTTCTGATCTGTCACTCTAATAATGACATCATATTGTGACCACCAATGCACGCAACACGTGTTTTTCTTCAGGCGACAATTACCGCAATAATTTGGCAGGATATTGGACATGTGTAAGGATTATGTTTGAACATGAAGTAATTAATGAGAAAAGCGTATGGTGACATGCGAAACGGGTTTGACATATCACTCAGATGAAGCCAGGACAATGCATTATGATGGAGGTGGTCCATTCATGTTTGCGATTACTGCAAACAATACAACCGAGCACTACAAACTGACACATATCCGGACCAGTAAAAGCTCTCTCTCTCTCTCTCTCTCTCTCTCTCTCTCTCTCTCTCTCTCTCTCTCTCTCTCTCTCTCTCTCTAAAGCTTAGACTCTTATGGCTTCATTGACATTACAGTGTTTTCTAAACCGTGATTTTAACATGAAGTATTATTTTAGTGTATTATAAATAAAGTTGTACATGCATATGTGTTTTGTTAATCCAATTTGCATCATATCATAATGTGAAATTCATAGAACACAATAATTCATCGCGTGTCAAAGTTTTCTGCTCTTAAAGTCACCATTGAAGCTAAATTTGAATTAGTCCTGCTGAATGCCCAATCACAGATGATAGTTAAACCTATTACAAAGATCGTACAAACATTATTGGACAACCTACGTCATGGTGCGATCTCCTGGCTTCATCAAGTAATATGTCAAATCAGTTTCGCATGTCACCTGACGATTTTCCCATTAATTACTTCATGTTCAAACATGTTCAAATCTTACACATCTCATTACATATGTCAAGTACCGAACTGAATTGGTAATTGTCGCCTGAAGAAAAACAGGTGTTTCACACTATGCTGTCATTATTGGAGTGACAGTTCAGAGTGATAAATAAGCCATATATATGCTCTAATGCTCAAGAAGCAATACTTGCAATTGCAGTGCACATGTATATAAGATCAGACACAAGCTTAATTGGACACACTCCTCTACTCACCTCAGAGATTTGAATCAGCCTTTCCACACAGGTATGCATCATTTTCCTATGGTAATGTGAATTCATTTAACTATATGCAAAAGTTCTGGCAGGAAATCATGTTCCGGTTGTAAAGAACAGACCACAGGCTTTTTATGCCATAGAATTGATAATAGACATATTTGTTCATGTTAATAGGCGTGAGAGTTTACATGTGCAAGTATTGTTGTAATATGCAATGACGATTGACAACATACTAGTACGGAACTAGCTTTTATTATTTCAGTCGTTTCAAGTACAACCATGCAACTGAAGATTGTTTGTCTACTTCTGATCGTCACTGTGGCCATGACAGCCGCCTACAGGGGTCAGTACAACTCTTTGAGGAACCACGGGCGTTACGGTCGCTACGACTACGACATTGAGGTTCCCGACTTCCCCGACTTTGACAGCTACATGTACAGATATCTGATGACGAGAGGTCGTCGACAAGGCAGACAGAGCAGACAGAACACGAACCGCTACAACAGTTTGAGGAATCTTGCCAGACTTGAGGCTTATGACCTTATTTGAGTTAGGGGATTACTAGTCACTTGTTTGCTTTGGCACATTTTTGCACACGCACAAAATCGCGCGCACACACATACTTTGTTGTGTGTCATGTTTTTCAAGAACCTGAAACAGATTATGTAATTGTATGTTTTGTAACTGTTCCTTGGCAATTGTTTTTAGACTATCATTTGAACTGCTTCCGCCGTGACTCTGAATCTTATATGAATCAGTACTTGCGACCATCTGCAAAAATGCAGTGTTCGTGTACAAACCGTTCATCAGGTTTCTTTGAAAATTATCCAAATAGGATTAACGTCACACGTAGCTATTTCCAAAGATACAGTGAATGTCTTGGTATATAAAAAACAAAGAGGTGGTGATTAACATTTTTCAGTTTTATATATTATATCTTGGCCTTGAAACATACCTTTATGTTTACGTACACTCATTTTCATCTATATATAGGTTGGGTTTTTTTCTTTTCAGAATACAGAGGGTATCAGAGGCCATGGACGTGTCATACACATAGGATGTTGAAGGGTTGTAGACTAAACCACAAATTTACGAAGAAAATAAATATTTGAAATAAAAATGTGTTTGTTATCCCTGAGAAATTATATGCTGAAACCCTCGTGGTACCCAATCATGGTACGGGCGTGTAAGTCTGAATGATCAGGTCAGAAAAGATATCAGAAAAAAAGCTAATACATCATGGGCATTGACATCCACATACTTCAAATTTCCGGGCATCATATGCTCACTAAAACCCATAAATCTGAAAACTTTCTGACGAGACGTGTTTGTTTGTTTGTTTGTTTGTTTGTTTGTGTGTGTGTGTGTGTGTGTGTGTGTGTGTGTGTGTGTGTGTGTGTGTGTGTGTGTGTGTGTGTGTGTGTGTGTGTGTGTGTGTGTGTGTGTGTGTGTGTGTGTGTAGCTGCGTGTGTAGCTGCGTGTGTAGCTTCGTGTAGTAGGCCGGACTATTACTGATTTTACAGTGCGGTCCCACTTAGCTACCATGCCGCAGTTTAACATGAGTAGTGAGTGAGTATGGTTTTACGCCGCTTTTAGTAATATTCAAGCAATATCACGGCGGGGTACACCAGAAATGGGCTTCACACATTGTACCCATGTCGGGAATTGAACCCGGGTCTTCGGCGTGACGAGCGAACTTTAACATGAATAACCAACTCAGACACAGTGAACTGACTCCGAGCCGATAACAACAATAAGTACCACCATGGAAGCCGACAAGTTCTTGTCTTAGTCCCTCAATACCGAGCGCCAGGCAGGGTAAAAACAAGTGCCATCTTTTAACGTCTTTTGGTATGACGCGGTTGGGGATCAACCCCACGACCTTCCGCTCTCCGGGCGGACGCTCTATCTACTAGAACAGAGAGTCAGTTTCATCACAATGGCAACAGTGTAGCAGCAGTTGATCAACATTAGTTTTCGCATTATCTTTACGATTCCGCAGATTTTTAGATTATTAAACTATGCAAAAGTGCGAAACTTATCTAAAACCTGTTTGAAATAATAACGTCTTGACATGTGAAACCTAATTTACAGCACCAATCGTATCATGTGATTTTAACATTTTATAACAGACGTGGGAGTTGTCTTCGGATTCATACGAATTATCTTTACACAGATATTTTAAACACTCACTAAAATATACGAACAACACAAGTTCCTGTGACATTGAATAAGATTTAATGCAAAGTTATGTTTTTTACCAAATCTTAGACAATTTCGGTTTGCAACAGATAAAAAACTCCTGTTAGTTTTCAAATGGTTTAATTTGCCATTCTGACTTCAGAAGATGCGTGATTTCATTAAAAAAACATGAACATGCCAAAATGTCCAATTTACAAATCAATAGCGTACGTGTGTGTCCACTTCTGGTTGCGATGCAAACAACACATCTTCGTCTCATGGAATGGACCAGGCGTCGCACAAAGACCTGTGGGATATCTGTCCATATCTGCTGGAGCATGTTTCGAAGTTCCTGGAGTGTCTGTGGAACACGTGGTTCACCTTGAAGGCGCCGATCCATCTGATCCCACATGTGCTCGATTGGTGAGAGATCAGAGGAGCGAGTCGGCCAGGGGATGACATTCACGTTGTTTTGTTGAAGAGAGTCCTGAACAAGTCGAGCAATATGAGGCCGGGCGTTGTCATGTTGAAAGATTATGCCTGGGCCATGACGACGCAAAAACGGTAGAACAACAGGGCCGGTGATCTCATCGCGGTAGCGCTGTCCATTGAGATGTCCCTCTTCCAGTATCAAACGGGTCCTCTGTCTTGCTGTAATCCCACCCCATACCATAACGCTGCCGCCCCCGAATCGATCTTCTTCCATGACACAATGATTGACGTAACGTTCACCCCGACGTCGGTACACTCGAATCCGTCCATCGCTGTGGCTGAGGTGAAAACGAGACTCGTCAGTGAATAGAATTTGTCACCACTGCATGGCCTTTGTCCACTGTAGACGTGCTTGACGGTGGTTTCCCGCCAACATGGGATGTCTGGCGGGTCTTTTGGCTACAATCCCTGCACATCTGAGGCGACGACGTACGGTTTGTGAAGATATTCGTCGAAGGCCAGGGATGCTTCTCGCAGTCACTGTTGCTGGCTGGAATCGATTTCGTAGGTGTGTTGTTCGAATTCAGTTGTCTTGTCGATTATTGGTTACGCGTGGCCTGCCGCTCCGAGGATTGTCTCTGCATTCATCTGTTGCCAACGTTGCCATAAAAACCAAATGGTGTTTTTGTGGACGTTAAATTGTCTTGCAACATCACGTTGACTCGATCCTGCTTCAAGCATACCAATGGCTCGCAGACGCTCATTTTCGGACAGGCGAGGCACTTCGTAATGTTGAATAATTGCGTAATTTTGTTGTTTTTCTGAGTGGTTGTTGTCAGCAAGATGCTAAGCAATGCATATGGAATCCCGTTAACACACATGTTTTTATACCTATTCTTTGGTAGTGAAATGCATGGGGATTGCATGGAATACATGCTTTTCTGTAGCTGTTGCGTTTTTGTGACTTGATTCCATACATGTACTACATTATTGAAAACCAAACTTTACTTGTTTGAAAAATACACTAAAATATTGGTGTCACGGAACTTTTGTTGTTGAGTATAGCTTCTCCACAGATTATAATAGCCAACTTCTCTCAAAACGGCACTTGTTGGTGATAGTTTTCCCAATTTCAAAATTATTTTAGAAAATAAACTGTGCATATTTTCTATAGATTGTGGGTACATATACCCCCAAATTACTCTACAATAATATAGAATGGTTGCAATATTTTAATAAAATGAAGCAACAATTGTCTTCAATGATATATCTGGAATAACGGAAAACATAACTTTCTAGCTTGAAATGAAATAGTCTCACAAGCTTCAGACCAGTTAAACCTAGAAGAAAATATAATGCCCACTGTAATGGACAGTTGCTTAAATTTCTACAGACTTATAGAACCATTTGCCATTTTTTTAGATACCCACCATTTATGAAACCAATAATATTTTATTTGTCCATATTACCCCAATTGCCCATTTATTGTGAAATAATTCTAATATATCTAATTTTCTTTGCAATTCTATCCCCGAGTCTACAATAAGAACACCACCATCTGCAAAGAGCAGCAGCTTAATTGTTTCAATAAATTCACTCACACAAAATTACACAAGTTACAGGACCGTCGCCGTGGTCTAGTGGTAGAGCGTCCGCCTGGAGAGCGGAAGGTCCGGGGTTAGATCCCCGGCCGCGTCATACCCAAAGACGGTAAAAGATGGTACTTGTTGTTACCCTGTCTGGCGCTCGGCATTAAGGGACTAAAACAAGGACTGGTCGGCTCGGAGTCAGTATACTGTGTCTGCGTAGGGTAATTTCCCCATTACTTTTAGGAGAGATATTCCTGTAGGAATGTTATGATTTTTGAGTTACTTGATTTATACAAAGGAATGACAAATCAAATATTCCAAGCACAAGGAAAAGACTCTGTCTTTAAAGTTACATTGAAAAGAAGATTTAGTAGAACTCGGGTGGTATTCCATTAGATTTTTGCCTTTCCCAATTTTAAAGTTTTCAGTACTTGTCTTTTTTCCACATCCGTTTTCAGTTCTAAAAACATTTCTGTATGGTTACATTTCTCACAATGATGTCTGATTAAAATCTGCGACATATTTATCAAACTTATCATTAGAAATGTGTTAAGAAATAAAATTTCATGAAAGTAAGTTACCCATATATACAGACGGTTGCACCCCAATCCTCACTACCAATATATCCGTCGTAATATGATTAGACTTCGTAGACCCAATGGTTTGCTTCTTCATTCATTATAAATACACGATAGTTTACACTATATGGTGGATAAAGCGTCACTGTCCTCTACTACTTGTGTATAGTTACAGTAACGCAGTCAATGACAGTGTGCTCCAAAAGGATGTATAGCAATTATCGAAAAAATGGGAATGTGTGTTTCCGAAATCTTTCACTGCGTATGACTACTTACTTGATAAGTGTCTTTTTTCTCAATCTCAAATTTGAAACGTTTGGCTTGACGAAATGGATATCACACTAGCAGGAGAGTACTTAAACAAATGACTGATAGCCTATGCATTTTACAATGCCAATAAACGTCTTAAGAATTGCAGAGTGAGAGGTTAGTATTTGCTGGATGTGTTTGGATGTCAGCGTCAATGATTTATTTCACCGGTGCATTTGTTTCTATCCACCAGGTTGTACCAACGACATATGAATAATTTAACAACTTAAAAAGGAACATGTGAGATCTAGAGATAGAACACATGTTCTGAAGGCATTTACATTTATAATGGATCAGGGCGGTGGGGTCGCCTAGTGGTTAAAGCGTTCGCCCCTCATGCCGAAAACCCTGATGGGTACAATGTATGAAGCTCATTTCAGGTGTCCCCCGCCGTGATATTGCTGGAATATTACTCAAATCGGTCAGACTTACGCCCTCGTGCCATGAATGGGTACCAGGAGGCTTTCAGCATATAATTTCTCAGAGACAACAAACAAATCTATTATTTCAAATGTTTATTTTCTTCTTACATTTGTGGTTAAATATGAAACCCCTTCCACTGCCAATATTTATGTCATGTCCCTGCCATATGGCACCGGTGTATTCTGAAAAGAAACAAATAAAACCGATGAACATGACTGTACGTAGACATAAATGTATGTTTGAAGTCCTAGTTGTGATACATACAACTGTCAAAAATGTTAATCACACCTGTTCTTAGTTTTCTATGCCAAGAAATGCCATGTATCTTTTTGAAATATCTACATACAACATTGAACTTATGGATGGATTCATTAATAAGATACACTGATTGATGGCTGCTGAAAAATTGGAACACGAACGATGTGTATTTCTGCAGATGGTCGCAAATATTGAGTCATATTATAAGATGTAAAGACACACAGCAAGCAATTGAAATGGGAGTCAAATATCTCTTGTCAATGAAAAGCTACAAAACTTGTCATTACATAATCAATTTCAGGTTCCGTTTTTCTGAAGACAGAAACAAATATATTTCGCCAGACGGTTAATATATTTTTCGCCAGACTGCACACACCACAATGTGTACGCGCGCGCGCGTGTGTTAAATGATGTAAATGGGAAAGAACCGACTAGTTCTCACCTAACTCAAATAAGGTCATAAGCCTCAAGTCTGGCAAGATTCCTCAAACTGTTGTAGCGGTTCGTGTTCTGTTTGCTCTGTCTGCCTTGTCGACGACCTCTCGTCATCAGATATCTGTACATGTAGCTGTCAAAGTCGGGGAAGTCGGGAACCTCAATGTCGTAGTCGTAGCGACCGTAACGCCCGTGATGCCCGTAGTTCCTCAGAGAGTTGTACTGACCCCTGTAGGCGGCTGTCATGGCCACAGTGGCGACCAGAAGTAGACACACAATCTTCAGTTGCATGGTTGTACTTGAAACGGCTGAAATAATAAACGTCAGTGTTAGGTACTAGTATGTTTCCAGTTGTCATTACATATTACAAGGGGCGGTCGGGTAGCCTAGTGGTTAAAGCGTTCGCTCGTCACGCCGAAGACCTGGGTTCGATTCCCGACATTGGTACAATGTGTGAAACCCATTTCTGGTGTCCCCCGCCGTGATATTGCTGGAATATTGCTAAAAGCGGCGTAAAACCAAACTCACTCACTCACTCACATATTACAATATTACTGCATATGTAAACTCTCACAGTTAGTAACATGAAAAAATTTGTCTTTTATCAATTTGTATTACAAACAACACAAAACATAATGAACAGCATATGATCTGTTCTCTACAATCACAACATCAGTTACTGCCAGAACCTTTGCATTCAGTTAAATGAATGAACATGACCACAGCATGAACAATGGAATATGATGCATACCTTTATCCAAAGGCCGACTCGAATCTTTGAGGTAAATGGAGGCGTGTGTCAAATACAGCTTGAGCCTGACCTTATATACATATGCAGTGCCAGTAATACTCAATGAGCAATAATTCACATATGGCGTATTTGCATCACTTCTGAACTGTCACTCTGATAATGACATCATATTGTGATCACCGATGCAACACGTGATTTGCTTCAGGCGACAATTACCGCCACAATTCCGTTAGGTATTTGACATTGTAATGATTATATTTGAACATGTAGTAATAAATGGTAAAATCGTCAGGTGACATGTGAAACGGGTTTGACATATCACTTCATGAAGCCAGGACAGTGCAGGCAGATGATTTAGCTTCTCTTTCGTTTGAATTAAACGGTTCTATATTGTCACTGACGTGTTTTGCTGAACAATGCTTAACACATACAAGCAGGAGGTACATATTTAACAATATCCAACGTTTCTGTGTTTATTCATTAACGTACAGTATAGTAATCCGTCAGAATCGTTTTGTTATTTATTATACATAATGATTTTTGATGATCAAATAAATACGATTCCCCCCTATTACATTTTGATATAAAATATATCAGTACTTTTTGTTTAAGTCGATTTGTATGACAAAATTGACAAGAACTGAGTGGGATTCTTTTTTCTTGAATACATGTTTGAGGGCGAATTGCAAAATGTAAATATAGTTGTTATTTAAAACCATGATTTCAAATATAGTATAACTTTCCGTGTATTGTAAATAGAGTTGTACATGTATAGGTATCATGTTTATGGCATTTGCATAAGATCATAGAACATAGAACACATTAATCAATCGCTTGTCAAAGTTTTCTACTCTTAAATTCAACACTGGCTGCTGATCGGGGCTTTTCGGGCTCACATGTAGCAGTTAAAGCTAATTTGGAATTTCTTGTTTTGTAATGTTCTTTGGCAATTACAAACCACTCCTGTCGTTAAGACTTTATGACAGTAGAATAGAAAAGCATACAATGAAATCAATTTTGTTAATCTTCATCAGTGAGCACTAATTTGTACGTTGTTTTTGTGGACTTGAAAAGAAACACTTAACTTACAGTTCAGTATATTATCCTCTCTTTAAATTTGTGGATTTCAAAACTTAATTTGAGAAAAGTTTGTTTAAAGATAAAACACTTTCAAAATTCTAAAAGGTTCACAGTACCATATCAAAAGACATCATTGACAAGACTGACAAGAATGACATTCATTCCATACAATCATGTTTTGTGAATTTGTATCTCTAAATTACTAGACTAAAACATTCTATTGTAAAGTCACGGCTGAGTGTGTCATTGTGAATCACCACCACCCACCAGCCTTGCGTTGACTCATTGAAGTCAATTATAAATATTCAACAGTAACACATCAAACTGTGCAAACAGAAGTTGTAAATATACGTCTTTCATTATGTGCATTTTAAAACATACATGTTTATAAAGTAAATTTTCCAAATGTTCAAGGGAAAGGAAACATACTTCAGGTACACGACTTCCTTAAAAGCAAACAAATATGTTTCAATTTGATGAATTTCCTTTCAGTACATGTAAACCATTAATACATGTACAATTTAAAATCACATTAATATTTTCACTGACGTTTCCGCGGTACGATATTCATATTGATAATTCGAAACATGTATGTTCTTAAATTTATGGGATGAAACAGTTTATAAGTATCCTTAGAGCAGAACTCGAATTACAGATTTACTTGGAATAAAGAAAGATTTGAACCAGTAGTTATAGAAACTGAGTATCTTGAGAGTAGAACACGACTTACAGATTTACATGAAATAAGGAGAGATTTGAAACCCCAAGGTATAGAAACTGAGACAAAGATTCCTCACTCAGCATAAGTAATATCAGAAAACCTCACCCCAGATGGGACGGGAAACAATTATACAATGGGTGCTATATTGAAGCAATAAATGAATGCTATTGATACAATTGTACCTGAGATCACTAACCACACATAAGCAAGGAACACTACCAGTGCTTCCTTGCACCATCAAGATGATACTTTCTGACTATATACCTTCATTCAATGATAAATAGCCACCACACTACGAACACAGGTCCCGTTAATTTCAAGTTCATTCAGACAACTTGAAGCTGTGCGAGTATTATTAATACAGAAACTGTCTTGTTGACCTCTCACGACATAAATGTTGGTGGCGTAAATCAATCTTGAAGATATTTAGCTGTGATCCGTTTGTTCAGAATGTGATGAAAATTTATTCAGTAAACAGAGCTAGATATGTTAATGGTGTGTCATTTGAGATTTCTATCAAGGCGTCCCTTTCAGCAAATGCATTGTTAATTTATGTATTCCAAACGCATTTGCATGTTATCATTGATTCAGGTTATTATTTCTTGTGTTAAGACGAATCGATATGGTATTGTATACAGTGAAGGCAAATCAGCTGATTGTTCGATATCGAGTCACGTGTCGTCGATTCTGGATTATTATACTTTGTGAGCACCCGATTCCCACCGTGGGGTATGTGACATACAATATCGTGTATCGTCACGAATATATCTTTAGGTATGTAAGTGTTTCTATAAGTTAGATTAATTTTCAAAATACGTGTCCAAGCATCTATTTCGTATTTAGATCTATGCATAAAGATTCAGTGTGACACAACACTCCCCACCCGACTGTATGACAAGAGGGATGACTTAAACTTTCCAGTAGTCAACTTTCCCTTCATGTCAAGCAATAAGTCTTTGGGTGGCATTTAGAAGTGATACATATGAGGAAGAGAATTTATGGAATTTAACTTCTTTATTATGAAGAACACAACTTTTCGGAGTACATATACTTACTCCTTCATCAGATGAATAAATGCTATGAAGCAGAGAACATATACATGTACCTATAAAAACGAAAGCAAAATGATAACAAAGGTGGAAACTTAACAATATGTTTCCGCTAGAAAAGATGACATCTCTGTTGGCTTTGTTCTTGATTGTGGCGGGAGTTGTAGTTGATGTGCTAGTCTAAGTGTGTTGGCTTGTGGTACATTGAGGTTCTTAGTTCTTCATCATAGGTTTGAAGGGAAACCCCTAGGAAGGGAAGGTGTTGATTGGTTTCGGTCTCCATGGTGAACTAGATTCTCTGGTACTGTGCGTTGAGATGTTTTAGGACCTCTGTGGGGTCGTTCTGGTGGGCTATGGTGGTGAATGTGTCGTCCGCTTTCCGGTACCAGAAGAGAGGTATGACGGTGCTGTGGAGAGGGATGATTCTTCGAAGGATGTCATGACGATTTCATTGATGATTGGAGCCAGAGAGGAACCCATATGCATATCCACAAGAAGGTTTGCACAAACGGTGCTCATTGGTAAGCCTTCTTCTTGCCTTAATGTCCCCAAAGTTTTTTTGTGGATGTTATCAATGAGGAAGTTCAGCATTTCACATATTATTTTCTCAGTAAACTTTAGATGGCAATTGCTTTCATGTTTCACAATGTGTCCTGAACTTCTGCATATAGATACGTAACTGGTCACCACGTTTTGTTACAAAAAAAACATGGATCAAGGAGTGAGATTTTTCCTTAAGTTTGTTATTTGGGACAGTAGTGTACAAAGTTAAAAAATCAAATGTTTTGAGATTGCAAATAGTCAAGCAAATCCTTAGAGTTTTTGAGAATCTACGTGGTATTAACTCCATTTGTCTCAAGAACTTCCTGTGAATATAAGGAAAGACCTTCCTTGATTGTAACAAGGATTATGTTTAGCCTTGTATACAGGGATTTGGTGGTACATTTGCCGGACCCCTCAATATATCTCTCTTTAATTTGTACGGATTTTTCCAACACTCGAGGGATTGATCACCCATTCGACTTCTACAGCAGCTAGCAAGTATTCATTCTTATATTCCACAATAGTAGAGATCGTCACCTGCAGTGGACTTGCCATGACCGGGCCTTCAACAACAGAACATTATTTTTCTAGAACTGGAAGAAGAAAGGTGTTGTTTTCGCTGATACCTTTGGAAACCATTGTTGTGGTCTAGTTATCATGTGGTTATTACTAGCCGTTTACCTCACCTAAACATAAAAACATTTTTTTTATTGTGTGTTATAATAATAATATGATTAACTGTTTCTGATAATCGTCTACATTTATCTGGAAGTTCTTCTCTGAATGAAATGGTGGTTTAGCACAAATACTCATTAACTTCACATGTACAGTCAAATGTATTTTACGTACAAGTATATGTTCAAAACAATCCACGTTTTTGTGCTAGTATTATCGTTCACTAATTTTTTTAACATTGGTGATCTCATTCTGAGTCAGAATAGGTCACATTTTTCCCATTCCTTTGGCACGAAGACACAAATGAAGATCAGGTGGTAACAATCTGTGACCTTGCTGCTTCTGTGTCATCTATGGAATATAGTAAAGGCCATTCTTGTGGTCTCATAATTTGCAAATATGTGTATATAGGCGTGAAAGGAAGTTATCTTATTAAAAAGTCGAGATCGCGGGATTAAAAGAACACGAGAAGATCCCAAACAGTATTCCCAAGTCATTAATTTAACGATGACATTCGCGTGCAAAAACACAATTGCCTTCAAAAAGCAAGGATTAGTATCATACCTACAACTCAGATGACAATCTATTATACGTGGTAGAGTTCAGTCTTACAGGATCCGTAGTGTCCTAGGAGGAAATATGGCATCCATGCGTATGTGTGTAAAATGTAATTCATGGAAGTTTTAATGTTAAGAGAATCGCATGAATGTGTCATCGCAATTATTCACGTTATAGAAAAACGTTCGTCTGGTATTGCAATGGCAAACTAAAACATGAAACATTGTCCCTTCAATTCGATGTTTATTCAGTTTCTCTGATGTAATACAGTGTGTATATCAAGCAGAACCTAGTTTACCTGGAAACCATCTGAAAAAAATAAAACAGACTTTTGTAAATATACATGAGCGTACAAATTTCAATGGGTAGAAGATTATTCATCCAATTAAACATCAGATTGTGTTTTTTAAATTTTTGATACAGTATTTATTTATCAAAATTATCTAAATAAATAAGTATAGTTTTCAATAACGTTTATACTGTGATATTATCTATGTATACACAAACTCGTTATTTATTCGTTATCGGTGCCTGTATCTTTGGTATCAAACACTTACATAATTTGGACAGAATGATCAGGATAAAGTGTTGGTGTATAGGAAATGATATAATTGATGAGACATCAGAAAGAATGCCTTCTCTTCTCACCTCAGAACTGGTTATTGAAAGTCTAATATCTGTTGTATCTCCCGAAAAAGTTGTTGTTGCTACGCCCAGTATTGCGGTAGCCCCATCCTCTTCCATACATGTACATGGAGTTGTAGTCGTCGTCCATGTAGTCAGGAGTGTCCATGTCACTCATATAGTTATACTGAGCAACATTCCTCCAGTAGTTGGGCAATCTGTACCCGCTAGAGGCGGCAACAGCGACGACAAGGAGGAGGAAGGCGAATTTCATATGCATGGTAAATGGCAGTCTGCTGGAAAAGAAATACTTATGTTTCTTAAGGAAATATCTTCTCGTTAGTACTGTAATAGAACCTCGTTTTTGTTGACAGCTAATGTTTCTGTTACAAATGCAAGGTTTAACGTATTTCTTGATTCAAAACCAAAATAATTCCAATATTATGTGTATTTATTACATACTATTTTATAACAGCCTAGACGGTCAATATTCTTTAACAAATATGAATCTCTGTTTGTATTGTTACATTACCTTTCAAAGCCTAGGTGCTTGTGTAGAGTTCAAGTTCCCTTTTGAAAGGAAATAGGGGTTTATATACACACAATGTTGATGTGCAATGTGAATACATGGAACATGTCAATTCATCATTAATGTGTCACCTACAAGTGTTCTTGGGGCACAAAGCGTATCATCGTTACGATTAGGTCATTTACCAAATTACTGTGCATTTTGCAATCATGGGTAATCATTGATATGTTCATCACTCAATGCGTTGGAAAGCCATTAGTCATATGGTGAGATTGGCGTAGCTAAGTAGGGTATGACATGCATGTATGTGTATGTGCCTCCCTTATCATACCTAATCACAATCTGATCTAATGTGGAATAGTTCAATTAATAAAGCGACAAAACCCTGTCCATATCCAAAAAAAGTATCTGCATAAAAGTCGTTTGTACAATTCCGACTATATCATGAGCATGTGTTTATAAATCACTATCAAATAGTGATGATACCAGGTGTTCGCGAAAAGGTGAGAGTATCCTGCCACATCGGTGGTACCCGTCACGAACACATGCAAAGGCAAGTCAATTGTTCTCCTGAAAAAGAAACATGGGAACATATGGTACAAGTCAAAGTAGGGAATTGCATCGGACATCATTTTTGTCACTAATGTGTCAAAGCGTCCTCCACATGTCCACCATAAAACCTTTTGGAAGCTTTACTGAGGGCTAGGATGTTGTAACCTTGTTCAATTAACTTCTGAGCAAGAGTCGTATGACGCTCTTTGAAACAAGCCATATTTAGATGGTTGTGCAACTCTGTGTGTTTATGCTGAAAGGACAACATGTACCCGCCTTAGATACAATGCAACTGCTTTTACATTTCTATAATGTAAGCTAAGTCTATATTCATCCTATGATATGTATACTAAGTATGTTATTGTGATAGACCGTAGATAATGAATAGTGTATTATTAATGTCAGATCATGTCAAGTCCCAACAAATACATTATAAACTTTCAGTATTCGGGCCTTTAACATAGGGATTACTGTGCCGGATATATTTCTTTTAAGTTTATTTGACGTTTACGCCACATTTAGCAATATTACAGCTTTTTGACAGAGGCCGGTAGATGGATGTAATACTAGTCTGTGCCGGACAAACCAGTGGCAGATCATGTGAGCAGCGTCCCACAACGTTGCGGATGCTTACATCCCGCTGTCGGTTCGTACGACAAGCATTCATTCCCTCAAACCTGTGCCAAACTGGAATCTTCCACCGTGGATACGTTTCACATGTCCCACTGTAACAGAAAGCCCACCTAGAGAAAGTGTGGTTGACCTGTTTGAATGGATGTCACCGTATCCCCTATTTCTGCTGTTATCCCAACTATCCTACATGACAAGCCTGTGAAAAGACTTCGTTCCTTGAATCATGTGACATTTGTCATAAAACGTGGTTACCATGCTAGATATAGTTATATCCCGTTCTTCACAGGTTCAGAACAATTTTTCAAGAGTACATGTATAACCAAATATCATCTGACATTTCCTGAGAAAACAGTTTACGTTATGTTGGACTTCGTACTTGATAACATTTACTTGAAATTTTGGGATAATAAATTTAAGCATGAAATAGGACTTTCCCTTTTTGTCGAGCTGTATACCAGCGGCTGTACGTATGGTGTTTAAGACATCTATGTAAATATATACTGGTGGTGTAAAAGGCTTCCACATATGAATTAACACGTTACTTCTGTTTCTTTTGTGTAGTACTTACCACCAACATGACCGGCACAGTTATATAACAAATTAAACCATTTTTGAAATTACACTTACTCAAAAATATGTTTTTTACGACGTTCTTTTACAAGAGAGACAAACGATTCAACTTAATAAATATCCATATTTCTTGTAAAGATAATGTTATAAATTAAACGTTAAAGTTAAAATACACAATGAACTGTAGATTTTGTGTTCACTTTTAATTACGTATTGTATGTATAATAAATACCTCAGGCTCGCTTCCCTTTGAAGAATACTTAAACCTATATGATAGTGCCTTGTTGATTAAAAAATAGCTCATGTGTGAATGACTATATTCTCATGAGTTTAACCATTACTTAATTTCATGGTGAAAGATCCTACAGTAAGTTCAATATGCTAACGCATTCCAAATATGATCAATAGCCCCGTCGCTAGTTTCACGTGACAGAGTTAACAAGCCAAGAAGGGATACACGTGATGGTGCAACCATAGCACATATCCAGTTAATTATTAAGCTTTATATTCACACGCTCAACAGGACGGATTGCAATTAATATCCGACGAGTTATGTACACTATGATCAGTTATACACTGGTGTCAAAGGGTTAACACCTGCAACTTACTGACCCAATTTTAGTGATATTTATTTTTTACGACGTGTATATAAACAGTTTGAATTTGCAGAAGTTCACAGAATCACTTACACTCAAATGCATCTGCTTTCATCCCGACTTTCGTGTCTATATGTCTATTTTACTCTATCTATTGGAATCGATACTTTGATAATTAGTATTTAACACATTTAATTAATAAATAATTGATACTTAAACTAATGTATGTTTCTGATTATGAGACATATTAAAAAGATGATCATCCCAGACTCTCTCTCTGCCATCTGCTGTTGAGATACAGTAACGTCTCTCGTCTGAGAAGGGGACTCTTCTCCACTGCTGCTGGTGCCAATCTTGATGCTGTGTACCCCACTGAAGACGGTCCCGCCGAAGACTTGGGGTCAGAATGGGTCTTCGGTGTGGCCTGTAGCAGTGGAGGTGTTTACTCGTCAATCGTCGACGCACGGTGTCCACACTTATGTGTCGCTGGTGTGTCCCAATGGTCTGTCTGTTTCCGCAGCAGTGACAAAGCGATCTTGAAGATGCTGTCGCACGATCTGACGATCCTGACGTCGGGTGGTGACCCTTGGTCTTCCACTGCGTGGTCGGTCATCTGTAGTGTTGGTGGTCTGGTACCGTTTCTGGAGCCTGCATATGGTCCTTACGTGGACTTGAAATTCATTGGCTACTTGCCGGGCGGTTTGTCCAGCTTGCAATCGTCCAAGGGCTTGGTGTCGCTGATTTCTTGTCAATCTTGGCATGTGGTAGCAATTCAATAACGAATGAATGTTATCCGATCTGGTTGGATTTTTATAGAGCAAGAAATGTGCATTTCAATTTGCACGGAACTCGGAACATGCATCGGGTTACAATGGCCGTTGCCGTGATGCATTTGGGCGATCGGTTTCATTGTCATGTGCTTATTTTTTTATCATCAAATTTCATTTTTTCCGGACAAAGTAATGTTAAATTTAAGAAACTTAGTCAAAGATTACTCAAACAACTTTTCATGCAATGTTACTAGGGGTGACGTTTCTTTTGTGGTTCAGTATATATTTATAAAAAGGAATTGTGAAACCCTGTTGTCTGTAAGTTAAATTTCACGAACATTTTCCAAGTTCTTAATTGTCTTTTACATCACCTATACAAAAACATTCCTTGATAATAACATGCTTGAAACCATTGGAAAGGGATGAGGAAAGCGAGTTGCTTAATGAATGACGACTTATAGATTCCAACTACTTTAGTATTCTTTCAAAATATGAAGTTTCGCTATTTTCGGTACTTATAAAACAAATTGAAATCCATACATCAGTTTGGTCTTCTTTATTATTACAGCTTCAATTTCTCACTTCAGATGGTCACAGGAGTTTAGGATACTACAACAGTTATTCATATGTTTCGCAACTTCAACGTCTCATTTTTCAACAGACAAAATATACCCCGTCTGTCTACAGTCTCGTTACGTATTTTGCACAAAGAGGGCATACTGTTGCGCGGTAGTGTTGCAAAACTGTTTTGGTATCAAAACTTTCAACAGGTCCAATGTCCTTCGTGACATTCATATTTGTTAAGTTTGCAAGCCATGTCGTTCCCGTAACAGCAGGTTGCAATTACGCTTCGACGAATAATCACTTAAAATACATTATTACATATACATGCAGTTTTGAGCCGCATACACTACATAAATCTCAGAAGAGGTTTCAAACACTACGGGGTGAATATGGTTCTACGCCGCTTTTAGCAATATTGCAGCAATATCACGGCGGGGGACACCAGAAATGGGCTTCACACATTGTACCCATGTCGGGATTCTGGAATATTGCTGAGTGTGGCTTTAAACAACAAACCGACCAACCAACCAAACCTTTACCAAGCTACTATCATGCAACTTATTACCATGTTCAGGAGACATGTGCAGGAAGTGTGTGTTGTAAATATTTCCTGTCTCATTTTTTTTGCGTCAAAAATAGACACCCTGCTATCGCTGAATAGGGTTGGGTGGCCTGCCTAGATTAAGATATAAGTCTTATCTAAAACTCTTTTCCACTTTATAGCAAATTTATAAGGATCACTTGTGTAAATCGTGTCTGAAAATTTCACCTTACATTGTACATATGGATAACTAGAAGTTGTTGACATCCTAACATACAACACCTACAAATATATATGTGTGACATATGGACCAAGAAGTTAGGAAATTGTTATTATTAGTTAAGTATTATTACTGCGCCAGATTGGCCTCTTTCCTGTTGCCAAAACAGAACTTCCAGATACATCCAATATATATCTGTTGCTTGACATTTTCGTCGACTAGAATTCAATCACAGCAAGAAATGAAATGAAATATAGAGTGTATATAAATATATTTATTTATCGGGTCAATCAAATCAGTCTCCAAAATAAGCAAAACAACAGACACCCCGTCATTTCCACATTATGACCACACTTTGAAAGGTCAAGGACCGGGGTTTAGCGTTGCAAAGAGCATTGGGGAATGAACGTTGACTTATACATGCCTTTCATCCACGTACACATATAGCGACCTTGAACTGCTGACCATGAAGGTATACTTATGGGCCTCAATGAAACGGGGGATATTACTGCAACACGAATTCGTGATAGACAGGATATACATAAAAGGCCGTTGTCCTTAAAATGCCCCTTGTTCTATATGAATGCATGCACGAGCGAAATGTATTTTTTTACTTGTATCGTCAAGGAGTCAACATATTACCCGACATTAGTCTCTTTAACTGCCATTGTTCTTTTGTCAGTTTCTATCCTGCACAAAGAATTATTATGTTCACACTTTTTTCATATGTATTTGTTTATGGCTTAGGTACAGGTATATAAGCTTCTCGATATTCAGTTTGTTCAAAACATTATCATTTTCCAGACTAAAGCAGCTAATCTTTGCGGTATCTCAACAGTAAGTACAAAGGAAGTTCTTGATGTTTTTACATGCAGAAGTAAAAACTGTATATATATGCATATGGCTCAATATTTTTTTTATTGAAAGGTATACACAAGAGTTAAATGTATAGTTTAAATATAATGCTTCTGCATAATAACCTGTCCTAAACAAAATACAGTAATGAGCTCATATCGATCATATCATATCTTCTAGCGCCTCACAGGCAGCTTGGGTTGTATACTCCCCAGGGAGCTGAGAATGAAAATCGAGTGCTCTGATCCATTCGGGGTAATAATAGTGTAGCGCTATGAGCATCCACTTGGTGAATGGAATCTGGCGCATTATAATTGCACTTATTATTTATATTATTATTATTATTATTATTATTATTATTATTATTATTATATTTGTCTTCAGATTAAAGACTAAGGTTTACGGTAACACATTATGGAGATATTTCTTTAAATAACTATTTCTGTAAGATCACGCATACTAATATAATTAAGCAATTGGAATTTCATCTTTTTCAGTCAATATCGTCACCATGATTTCCCAAATTATGCTGATTGTCCTCGTCGTCAACGTTGCTGTCATTACGGCGTTCCCATCGCCAAATAGCACCAATGGTACCAGTACAGGTTCAGCGACACCTTTCAACCCCTACAGTTTCGTCAACATGTTCACGCCAAGGCAGAATTCAAACAATGGTGGCTTCTTCAATCAATTGTTGAACCCTTTCAACCCCTACAACAGAATCCTGTATGGATTATTCGACATAGAGCCCTTCTTCGACTTTGGATTCAGGTAAATGATGTTTTCTGGTAACTTGTACAAATATATCAGTGGGTAATTCAACAAGTAACTGCTGCTTAACGCCGCAATTCACTTCAAGCAAATTCAAGTTTTACTGCTGTGGTCAGTAAATAATCGAATCTGGGTCCCGCAAACCAGTGACAGAAAGCACAAACAATTATCCACACAGCTCATTGAATCCGACCAGTTGTCGCCTGTGACGACCATCAATATGGTGCTGGGGACAATTCTAACTCTGGTCCCCATGGGTATTTGCCAAAGACATACATGTACATGTGCATACATGCGGTTAGAATGGGCACGCTAGGGCGGCTCACGGAATCTGACCAGCGGTTCACTTTAGTCTCCTGTGACGACCATCAATGTGGTGCTGGGGACAATTCTGGTCCCCATGGGTATTTGCCTAAGACATACATGTACATGTGCATACATGCGGTTAGAATGGGCACGCCGGGGCACGGCTCACATAATCTGACCGGATGATTCAATTTAGTCGCCTGTGACGACCATCAACTCATTCTAACTCTGGTCCTCATGAGGATTTACCTGGGACGTACATGTATACAAATGTATGATTAATATGGAGTAACAAACTAAATGAGTTGATAAAACGTACAGTTGTGTTATATATGACATTTTACAAAACAATGTTCGAGATGAGAATAATAATTAACAATCTATGTTCATTTGTTTTCAGATAAACCATTTTCCTGTACTCATGATGGATTTTGGCTACAAATCAAAATGAAATTGAATGACAAATGGCGAAAATAAACATTTAATCTTTCCTATTTGCGTTTGTATTAATCTACACATTGGATGCCGTGGTATATTTACACATAACGTGACGGGGCAGTGGGTTAGCCTAGTGCAATGGCTAAGGCGTTCGCTCGTCAGGATTTCCCACATGTGTAAAATGTGTGAAGCCGATTTCTGGAGTCCCCCGCTGTGATATTGCTAGAATCTTACTAAAAGAGGCGTGAAACCATACTCACGTTTGGGTTTGGGTGATCCAGGCACAGTCAGGCTGGTTAAGCAAATACTTATAAATGTCGTTTGAGTTTTGAAAGCAGATAGCTGACTATTTTGATTTAGTTATATTTGAAATAGCATGTTGCTGTCTTCTTCTTTGAATTACTTCCGTGATCACAGTGTATAACCAAATCAATTTCATGAAGATTCCTGTGTAAATCGGCATTAGTCCGGACTAGTACAAGCAGCCACACAAACACACACACGTACATGCACGTCGCTATATAAGTGCAATAATCTTGGACGCAACGTTAAACCCAATTTCACCTCACCTTCAGACCAGATTAACCTAGAAGGATATATAATGCCCAGGTATTTATAATGGAAAGTTCCTGAAATTTCTACAGACTTATAGAACCTTTTTCCACATTTTTAGAGACACCCACCATTTATGAAATAATATTTGATTTGTCCATATTTACCTCTATTGCCCATTTATTGCAAAATAATTCTAATATATCTAAGTTTCTTTCCAATTCTATCACCGAGTCTACAATTAGAACACCACCATCTGCAAAGAGCAGCAGCTTAATTGTTTCAATAAATTCACTCACACAAAATTACACAAGTTACACAAAATTTCGTCCACTTGCCTATATTTCAGACACTAAATGATTGATGAAGAGGATAAACATACAGCCTATAATAGCATTGAAAAGTAGATTTGTATGGGACAATATTCATACGATATTTGTAGAACTTCGGTTGTATTCCATTAGATTTTTGCCTTACCCAGTTTTATAGTTTTCAGTACTTGTCTTATTTCCACATCTGATTTCATATCTAAAAACATATCTGTATCGTTACAATCCTTATCAGAGGACCATGATGTCTGATTAAAATCTGCGACATATTTAGAAAACTTATCATTAGAAATATGTTAAGGATTAAAAATTCATGAAAGTAAGTTACCCATATGTACAGACGGTTGCACCCCAATCCGCAATACCCACATATCCGTCGTAATATGATTAGTCTTGGTAGACCCAATGGTTTGCTTCTTCATTCATTATAAATACTCGATAGTTTACACTATATGGTGGATAAAGCGACACTGTCTTCTACTACTTGTGTATAGTTACAGTAACGCAGTCAATGACAGTGTGCTCCAAAAGGATGTATAACAATTATCGAAAAAATGGGAATGTGTGTTTCGGAAATCTTTCACTGCCTATCAATACTTTCTTGATTAGTTTTTTTTTCTCAATCTCAAATTTGAAAAACATGTCACGTTTGGCTTGACCAAATGGATATCACTCTAGCACGCGAGTACTTAAACAAGTGACTGATAGCCTATGTAGTTCACAATGCCAATAAACGTCTTAAGATTTGCGGAGTGGGAGGTTCGTATTTGCTGCACGGATATTTAAGTTGAGGTTGTTTGGATGTCAGCGTCCATGATTTATTTCACTGGTGCATTTGTTTCTATGCCCCAGGTTGTACCGACGACATATGAAGAATTTAACAACTTAAAAAGGAACGTGTGAGATCTAGAGATAGAGCACATGTTCTGAAGGCATGCACAACAGACGGGCATCCTGGTTCACAACTCTTTATTGGCCGAGTCCTTCGTACCATTAAATATGTTCTGAAGAATAAAATAAATATTCTCTTTAAAAGTATTCAAACATTCATAATGTACACCCACAAAACATCCCAAATAAAGTTTACTTTGCATTATGAAACTAGGATTTCTCCCTAAATGTAACTCGCTCCAAAATTCCCATTTACGGTAAATAAACATTTTCTTGGATTGACATTTCCGCAACAAAAAATACTTATACAATTTAGGCGATATAACTTCAGAAATACTTTCAGCATATATTTTGAGCAATCAAAGATGTTAGAAAATCGAACAACACGCTCTTTGACATATGCAAAATGAATTATCAGTAAAGCTGACATATTTCCAAAACTTGCACTTATGACATGATAATATATTAAACAAAAAACAGAATTTTATACCTGAAGATTAGTGCTCAGCCACTAACTCTCTGCAACACACAGAAATTCTCACCCTAGTTGACCATCGCGGGTCACTCACGCTTATCGCTGGAGCTCGCAAAACACAATAGATAGAACAAAACGGCTTGATCAAAACGGCTCACTAAAATATTTCTTTCTTGGCATAAATGAAATTAAATATTGGTTATTTTACATTCAAATATCACTTCAACCATATACAGTGAAACGAAAATTGCTATTTTTTTCCTGCAGGACGTTTGAATGTGCAAGAACCATTTGTCTTTCACTCGTGTGATGATGATGTGTATAATTGATGTGTACATTTATAATGGGACAGGGCGGTGAGGTAGCCTAGGGGTTAAAGCTTTCGCTCGTCACGCCAAAAACCCTGATGGGTACAATGTGTGAAACGTGTCCCCCGCCGTGATATTGCTGGAATATTACTCAAATCGGTTAGACGTACGCCCTCGTACCATGAATGGGTACCAGGAGGCTTTCAGCATATAAATTCTCAGAGACAACAAACAAATATATTATTTCAAATGTTTATTTTCTTCGTAAATTTGTGGTTAAATATGAAACCCCTTCCAAAAGCAATATTTATGTCATGACAATATGACACCGGTGTATTCTGAAAAGAAACAAATAAACCCGATATATAGATGAACATCACTGTACGTAGACATAAATGTATGTTTCAAGTCCTAGATGGGATATATACAACTATAAAAATTGTTAATCACACCTGTTATTAGTTTTCTATGACAAGAAATGCCATGTATCTTTTTGAAATATCTACATGCAACATTGATCTTAGTGATGGATTAATTGATAAGATTCACTGATCGATGTCTGCTGAAAAATTGGAACAAGAACGATGTGAATTTCTGCAGATGGTCGCAAGTAATGAGAGGAAGCATTTGAAATGGTAGTCAAATATCTCTTGCCAGCGAAAAGCTACAAAACATGTCATTACATAATCGATTTCAGGTTCTGTATTTCTTAAGACAGAAACAAATATGTTTCGCCAGACAGTTAATATATTTTCCGTCAGACTACACAAACCACAATGTGTAGGCGCGCTTGTGTGTGTAAAATGGTGTAAATTGGAAATACATAATCTGTTTCAGGTTCTTGAAAAACATGACACACAACAAAGAATGTGTGTGCGCGCGATTTTGTGCGTGTGTAAAAATGTGCCAAAGGAAACAAGTGACTAGTTCTCACCTAACTCAAATAAGGTCATAAGCCTCAAGTCTGACAAGATTCCTCAATGTGTTGTAGCGGTTCGTGTTCTGTTTGCTCTGTCTGCCTTGTCGACGACCTCTCGACATCAGATATCTGTACATGTAGCTGTCAAAGTCGGGGAAGTCGGGAACCTCAATGTCGTAGTCGTAGCGACTGTAACGCCCGTGGTTCCTCAAAGAGTTGTACTGACCCCTGTAGGCGGCTGTCATGGCCACAGTGGCGACCAGAAGTAGACAAACAATCTTCAGTTGCATGGTTGTACTGGAAACGGCTGAAATAATAAACGTCAGTGTTAGGTACTAGTATCTTTCCATTCGTCATTACATATTACAATATTACTGCATATGTAAACTCTCACAGTTAGTAACATGAAAAAATATGTCTTTTATCAATTTGCATTACAAACAACACAAAACATAAATTAACAGCATATGATCTGTTCTTTACAATCTCAACATCAGTTACTGCCAGAACCTTTGCATTCAGTTAAATGAATGCACATGACCACAGCATGAACAATGGAATATGATGCATACCTTTATCCAAAGGCTGATTCGAATCTTCGAGGTAAATGGAGGAGTGTGTCCTATAAAGCTTGAGCCTGACCTTATATACATATGCAGTGCCAGTAAGACTCAATGAGCAATCATTCACATATGACGTATTTGCATCACTTCTGGACTGTCACTCTAATAATGACATCATATTGTGATCACCGATGCAACGCATGATGTTCTTCAGGCGACAATTACCGCCACAATTCCGTTAGGTATTTGACATTTGTAATGATTATGTTTGAATATGTAGTAATTAATGGTAAAATCGCCAGATGACATGTGAAACGGGTTTGACATATCACTTCATGATGGCAGGACAGTGCAGGCAGATATGATTTTGCGGGAATATTGCTGAATGCGACATTTAGCAACATTGACTTACTCATTCGTATAAGTTATACGCTTCTATAATGTCTCTGACGAGCTTTGCTGAACAGTGAGTGATTGAGTGAGTGAGAATTTACGCCGCATTTAGCAATATTCCAGCAATATCACGGCGTGGGACACCAGAAATGGGCTTCACAAATTGTACCATGTCGGGAATCGAACCCGGGTCTTCGGCGTGACGAGCGAACCGTTTGATGTGACATATATCAGTACTTTTTCTTTAAGTCGTTTTTGTTAACAAAATTGACAGGAGCTGAGTGGGATATTGTTTTTCTTGAATACATGTTTGAGGTTGAATATGCAAAAAATACAGTGTTATTTAAAACCATGATTTTAAAATGGAGTATAACTTTTCGTGTATTGTCAATAGAGTTGTACATGTATAGGTATCATGTTCATGCATTTGCATGAGATCATAGAACATAGAACACATTAATCAATCGCTTGTCAAAGTTTTCTACTCTTAAATTCAACACTGGCTGCTGATCGGGGCTTTTCGGGCTCACATGTAGCAGTTAAAGCTAATTTAGAATTTCTTGTTTTGTAAGGTTCTTAAAATTCTCAATTACAAACCACTCCTGTAGTTAAGACTTTATGACAGTAGAATCGAAAAGCATACAATGAAAACAATTATGTTAATCTTCATCAGTGAGAACTAATTTGTACATTGTTTTTGTGGACTTGAAAAGAAACACTTTACTTACAGTTCAGTATATTATCCTCTCTTTAAATTTGTGGATTTCAAAACTTAATTTGAGAAAAGTTTGTGTAAAGATAAAACACTTTCAAAATTCTAAAAGGTTCACAGTACCATATCAAAAGACATCATTGACAGGACTGACAAGAATGACATTCATTCCATACAATCATGTTTTTGTGAATTTGTATCTCTAAATTACTAGACTAACACCTTCTATTGTGAAGTCACGGCTGAGTGTGTCATAGTGAATCACCACCACCCACCAGCCTGGCGTTGACTCATTGAAGTCAATTATTAATATTCAACAGTAACACATCAAACTGTGCAAACGGCAGTTGTACGAAAAAAATATACGTCTTTCATTACGTGCATTTTAAAACATGCACGTTTGTAAAGTAAATTTTCCAAATGTTCCAGGGAAAGGAAAGATACTTCAGGTACACGATTTCATAAAAAAAAAAAAACATGTTTCAATTTGAAGAATTACCTTACAGTACATGCAAACCATTAATACTTGTACAATTTAAAATCACATTAATATTTTCACTGACGTTTCCGCGGTACGATATTCATATTGATAATTCGAAACATGTATGTTCTTAAATTTATGGGATGAAACAGTTTATAAGTATCCTTAGAGCAGAACTCGAATTACAGATTTACTTGGAATAAAGAAAGATTTGAAACCCCAAGGTATAGAAACTGAGACAAAGATTCCTCACTTAGCATAAGTAATATCAGAAAACCTCACCCAGATGGAACGGGAAACAATTATACAATGGATGCTATGTTAAAACAATACAATGAATGCTATTGATACATTTGTACCTTAGAGACTGTAAAAATCACTCAACATGCATAAGCAAGGAACACTACCAGTCTCTGAAGCAAGTGCTTCCTTGCACCATCAAGACGATACTTCCTGACTATATACCCTCATTCAATGATAAATAACTACCACACTACGAACACAGGTCCCGTTAATTTTAAGTTCATTTAGATAACTTGAAGCTGTGCGAGTATTATTAACTCAGAAACTGTTTTGTTGACCTCTCACGATATAAATGTTGGTGGCGTAAATCAATCCTGAGGATATTTAGCTGTGATCCGTTCGTTCAGAATGTGATGGAAATTTATTCAGTAGACCTAGATATGTTAATGGTGTGTCATTTAAGGTTTCTATCAAGGCGTCCCTTTCAGCAAATGCATTGTTGATTATTTATTCAAAAAACATTTCCATGTTATCATTGATTCAGGTTATTATTCCCAATGTTAAGACGAATCGATATGGTATTGTATACAGTAAAGGCAAATCAGCTGATTGGTCGATATCGAGTCACATCCCAGCAGGCATTACAACGTTGAAACAACGTTGAAACAACGTCACTCTTCAACGTTGAAACAACGTTGCAAATTGGTTTCATATGAAAATTGAACTGACGTTGACACTTCAACGTTGTTTCAACGTCAGATGTCAACGTTGTTTCAACGTCAGATGTCAACGTTGTGTCAACGTTGTATCAACGTTGATGTATCAGAGGACCCCTTGTAAACCTTGAAAAAGTGGGGTTTTTTTCAGTACAGCATCAGCTCAAGAAGTGGTGGCCTCCCTGATATTTGAGATCAGTGAAATATTCTAGACGGTCATAATACACACCAAAAAACGAACCATTATGTTTTAGTTAAACAATAAATAAGCTGAGCTATAGCTAGCTTAATTAGGGTGTTAACCAATTTCACTAACCTCAAAGAAGTGTGGAAAAAAACTAATACTGTAAATCTGGAAATTAATACGACTGCTGACCCCTAACCAGAAATGCCACTCAATATCAATGCCAAGGTCACTGATTGGTATGAGATGGCCTCAGCAGTGATAACTCAACAGCTGCCCATTGTGTAATTCCCTTCCTTTGAATGGTTTGGGTTTCCAGCTATATGATGGCGGTTTGTAAATAATCGAATCTGGAACAGACAATCCAGTGATTGACAACATAAGCATCGATCCACGCAGTTCGGACCGATGACATGCATGAACTTAGTCAGCGAGTCTGACCACCCGATCCCGTTAGTCGCCTTTTACAAGCGCAGTCGCCTTTTGTGACAAGCATGGGTTGCTGAAGGCCTATTCTACCCCCGATCTTCACGTGCCTATTCTTTGAATGACATTGTTAAATACTTATAACTGATGCTGATGATGAATGAACAACAAAGATACATTGTTTTCAAAAACTGTATTCAAAGATAATTAAAAACAACAACTTAATTTCAAATATATACAACATAAGCTCTTCTTTTTTCTGGGTGGCAAAGAGGTCCTAGTGCTTAGGCCTTCCATCTCCCCCACGTTCTGCCAGGGGCATATTTAAGAAATCGACTGATCATATCCTGAAGTTCCGTTTCCATTGTCTTTGGAAAGGTCAGGAGGACTGAATCTGAAATAATATTAACATGCAATTTAATACTATTATTAAGTTATTCAAAACTTGTGTGTATAACATTAAAACTAAAACGACAGATATTGTGTTATTATATATAAAAGAATCTTAATTATGAATATCCCCTAAGCTTAATCACTGAATGAAATAGTATCACAGATACATTTCCTTTTAGATTTCATTTCATGTGTACACAGTATCCTCAGATCTATATATATATATATATATATATATATATATATATATATATATATGTGTGTGTAGTGGTAGCAAACACAAAGATATGATTTTAGCTTGAACAAAAGGTGTTATGTATACAGATCGCTTTATATGAGTGATGGTTTAATTTCTCTCATATCTCTATATAAAAAATATTATTATAATTACTTTTTACCTTTAATCAACACACACAAAGTAGTACATGAAACGCAGTCTTGGTTTTCTTCCCCTTCATGTTCATTTTGGACATGGGCGAGTTTGTCATCATTCTGAAAAATTACCAGTAACATATCTGAGGATGCAAATTCAAAGTATGGATCGATGTTCTTGATGTACATATATAATCATTGACCAACTGATTAATGATTTGTGTGTGGATGAACACCACTTCCTTATTATAAACATTCCACTTATCTTACAATGAGGCAATAAAAGTATATACCTTACCACATTTTCAAAACTCAAAAAACTTTATCCCTACCACTACTTGTACCAGTCTATATGGATCCATGGACCTGAGTTCTACCTACTGAGCTACTGTAACCTTTCACCAATTTCATTCTATTTTACCTTAGCATAGCCTTTTCCACGTGGTCATCGGCATTCGTCCCACCAATCCTTCTTAAGTAATTTTCTGTAAAAAGAACATTTGAACTTTATATGTGGTATGAAAATCATTATATAAGTATATTAATTCAACCAAAACTTATGGCATGTTACTGTTTACTTTTGTTTCGAAGCAATTCATAACAAATAACATTCTAATCTTACAATGTAATAACAGTACCATAACTTCAACTTGACTTACCAAGCTGGCCTGATATTCATCCTCTCTCAGTCTCCCCTCCAGAGTATCCAACTCATCCAGTGTATTGAGTTGCTCAATAGAGCTTACTGATACTGTGTCTGCCGCTGAGTCTTGATTCTGTTTCATTAGGTTCCTAATTTCCGTCAAAAGATAGAGAACCTTCTCTGGAATCCTGTGAAAAAGAAATAAATACATAACAATAAAAGATAGTTTGTTGTAGACATAGAATGTAACAGGTATAGATTCCTTTAGTGTAACTCAGAAAGTAGCACAATATTTAAAGCAAATTGCAAAGCCATAAATACCCTAATTGTGATAAGTTAATCTGAGTGAGTATGTCTGTAGGCGCATGGTTTTAACATCAAAGTTGCCTTGACAACATTTCTGAAAAGGTATAATTAAACAATCAAGCAACTTAATTAAAACAAAAACAAATCATATTTAAGGTGCTAACAGAACAAACTGGAAATGATAATACCTATTGGTAAATTATATCTTTACTTCTGTTGGAATGTAAATAATTTATCTTTTTTTGCCAACAAACTGAAACACCATTTACAACAGTCGCTATTTCATGTCTTAAGACCTGCATGCCAATGAAATGAACAGCTGATGGTGGTAGACATGCATCCTAAACGATCTATAATTGACCTTGCAATTAATTGTCCTAAAGTCAACAATGAACATATATATATAAATATAAATCTACTAATGCATTAATTTTGGACACTACTGCTAATATTTTAAAATATTCATCGGAATAATAATGTTCAAAACTATCGGAGGATATATCTGTATAATCTAGTAACATTAATTGCAACATAATTTGAGTCAAATACCGAATATCAAATAGTTTCCACATTGACAGCCAATCAACCAAATCTGACAACCCACCCAATTTATTAAGACCTAAGTATTGGCACTGTAATAATTCATAATGTCTAATGGAACAGTTTCTTAAGTTCTTCTTGTAGAGATGGCAAGTTATTAATTTGACGTTACACGTGCATTACACCCCGGACACCTATCCGCCATGTTTGTTCGATGCTACTAACGAAGCGGCACGTGACAGCATCAATACTTGAAAAAAGAGGGCGATAAAGGTCAAAATAAGCAGAAATATTACCCCGCTTGCATTTCTATGGTTTAATATGATTTAACTTTGAAATTGAACATCAAAGCGATTCATGAAGTCGAAATTTGGACATCAACACAGAAAAAGTACCCAAAAATAGAAGGTAAATGATGGCGTGCACCGACCTCATTAGTGACATCCGTCGGAGTGACATTTCAACAGACACGTTGTATTTTGTATGTACATTGGTAATACTATTTAAACATTTACTTACGAAAGAAGTTAATTCAAGCCGTTGTGTGTTGGGCCCCCTGTTAATTTAGCAAGGCGAAATAAATGTCGTCTAACGAACTTAGAAACCGTCACTGAGGAATGAGCTTGTGCACAAATGGCGCGAAACCCATGTCATTTTAGCGAGGCCACAAAAAATGGCGTCTGAAAAAATTGGAAACCATTAGTAAGGAATGAGCTCGTGCACATACCTTACCAAAAATGGTAGGTGTCCGGTATATTGCATTCAAAGCAAGGCATTAAACATTGAAAATCTACTTCATGCAACATACTGATTGAAGATTTACACTGAAATACCGTAACACAGAAATTCGATAATGGCGCGCGGCAACCACGATCAACATGGCTACACCCGCTCCGTGCATCGGGTCCACATTTCAACAACTAGGCCCATGTAGATCTGGTATTTTTCAGTAACTTCACTCAAACATATACGGATATAAAAACAATTAACTACACGTCAGTAAAAGTCAATTCATATATTCGCGCGTGCCGACTGAGCCATGTTGTAGCCCACTTACACAGCCTGCCCAGCCTATCAATGGACCGATTGGATGGGCTATTTATAATCTGTTCGTCAAAGGTGTGTGCGAAAATGCAACTTTACGGATCTACGTGTCATAACTAAATGACCATTGAACTACAACTCATTTTCAACATAAGAATGGAAACAAACATGCAAAGAATGTCAAATGTTACTTGAACTTACCTTCTCGACCGAGTATCCGCCAAGTTTTGACTTTTCTGCGCAGTCGCAAATCCACTTCCTGTCCTCGCTGATGCTAAATATCCAACTATCATCAGCTGCAAGTACCGAGTTCAAGTCCACGCGTCAAGATATTTATTTTTCAGGTTAAACCCTTTTCAACTTCTCCCTGAAGATAACACTGAAACACGTCGGGGAATCATCCGTGTTGTGTAATTATTTTGTGAATCTCTTTACATATGTGCACGTATATATATAAAAATACACATATATAATTTAATATACCTGGCTTGTTCAAATTTGAATAGGCAGCCTAACTGATCATGCTTGGGTTTCAACGCAGTGTTTAAACAGGTGAAACGGAGTGGAAAAGTATGGTGATTTGTCGATTTTCGAATAGGCGTACGTCAAATTGAAATGATGTACGTACGTCTTAAATTCAACGTTGTTGTGACGTCAGTATCACAACCATGGCTCAACGTTTAAGATTTAACGTTGATACAACGTTGCGTTTTGGTTGATCAACGTCACAACCTAAACGCAACCAATTTTAAACGTTGATCCAACGTTGCGTGCCTGCTGGGATGTTACATTATGGTTGATTCTGGATTATAACACCCGATTCCCACCGTGGAGGTATGTGATATACAATATCGCGTATCGTCACGAATATATCTTTATTACCCATATGGGCTCAAATATGCAGGGTAATAACTTTTTGATATTTGCACAATGTGCAATTAGTGATTCTCGAAGCTGATTGGTCAGTGGAACAAAGATCAATTTTCATTGGACAACGGAACTTTTTTTTTCTCATTCCATTCATTCACAAATCCAAGCCTTTCCCTTCATATGTTTTACGTGCTACAATCTCACTGATTCGAGATTTTTAAGACAAGACACATAGTTTCATTAACAACATGATTTCACATTATCATTTTTTTCATTTATTTCACATGATTTTCATTTTACAGTAAAAACCAAAACTACGTCTCCGTTTGTAAACAAATATGGGGGGGGGGGGGGGGGTGGTGGCCATTTGAGACCTGTCAAAGTAAGTGACCTCGTTAAAGCGGACGGAGATTTGACTGACATGAAATGTTATTCGTATAATTCAACCTCTGAACACATTTGATGTCTTTGTTGTCAAAACTGCATATGGCCAGATTGAAGTTCCAAGATTCAGATTGTGATGTTGCCAGAAAATGTTCCTAGGGCGCCAAGATCATCACCACCAAGTCCTGGTTTGCGTCTGTGTTAAAGGGCTTGCTGTTTGATGAATTTTTCGACCACCCGAATCCAAAAACCGGACTTTGTATAGACAGGTTTGCCTTTGTGAACGATCATGACATCGATAACTGCCAATGAAAATGAAAACACAATGAAAAAGTCTAAACTTGACAAGTTGACATGAACTTAGTTCACAAATGTATAAAGAAAAACACGAAAAATATGACTACTTACACTTTCAACGATGGCATGAGAATATGGCCATGGCAAAACAAATTCATTTTGCAACGACATTTAGACTTTCCGAAAGACATCATAAAGATACACTATTTCGTACAATTTCGTAACCGCGACGTCTGCTGAACGGTAAGCAGGCTGACTGACGTCCGCTGACCATATGACTATGGGGGTTAATGACACAGGAAAGGTGCAACTAAACATTATTATTTGCAAATTTATCATTTCGGCATGCACATCAGACAGTTCAGAATTCGAACTGTCTACTTTGAAGGAGATGAAGGGTAGCATAGAGTGTTACCTTAGCGACATGATTACCAGCATCTGGTTGCAAAATCGATGCACTATGTTGAACTCGGAGGTTTTGAAATCAAAACAAAAATAATTAAAAATACAAGGAAAGGAAAACTTACCCCAGTGAGCTGATCCTGTGTCCGATATTGAACTAAATGAACTCCGTGAATGCGGACAGCTTAGCACCAAGTCTCGCTAAAGCTCGGAACTTAAAACATTAATTTCACGAGTGACATATTTTCCGTAATCACTCTTACCGAGTGGGTTATTCTATAATTAGTTATGTACGTGTTTCTAAAAGTTAGATTAATTTTCACCATACGTGTCCAAGCATCTGTTTCATATTTAGACCTATGGATAAAGATTCAGAGTGACAGAACACTCTCCATGGCCACCAGACTGTATGACAAGAGGGATGATTTAAACTTTCCAGTAGTCAACTTTCCCTTCATGTCGAGCAATATTCCAGAAGTCTTGAAATGGCATTTAGAAGTGATACACATAAGGAAGAGAATCTATGGATGTCAACCTCTTTATTTTGAGGAACACAACCTTTCGGAGCATATACTAAGTCTTACTTCTTCATCACGTGAATAAATGCTATGAAGCAGAGAACATACATACACACAAACAACCATATATATATATATATATATATATATATATATATATATATATATATATATATATATATATATATAGTTGGGGGTAATTGGCAGTGGAGAAGTGTACCAAAATCTCCATGGATCAAGGAGTTTTTCCTTAAGATTGTCATGTGGGATAGTAGTGTACAAAGTTGAAAATTCAAAAGTTTTGACAGAATGGAACTTGGTTCTTTTCTGAGACTGTAAATAGTCAAGCGAATCCTTTGAGATTTTGAGAGCCCACATTGTATTAATTGCACTTGTCTCAAATATGTCCTGTGAATATAAAGAAAGACCTTCCTTGATTGTATTTAAGATTATGTTTAGCCTTCGAGACAGGGATTTGGTGGTACATTTGGTTTACAACAATATATCTCTCTTTGTACGGATTTGTACAACACTCTAGACATTGATCACCCATTCGATATTTACAGCAGCTAGCAAGTGTTCATACAAATATTCCACAAAAGTAGTAATCGTCATATGCAGTGGACAGCCACGACCGACCCTTCATCAAGATGATATTATTGTTCTAGAACTGGAAGAAGTAAGGTACAGTGTGGTTTACGTTGATACCTTTTTTTGAAACCCATTTTGTTCTGGTCTAGTAATCATGTGGTTGTTATGAACTGTTTACATCACTTAAACATACATTATTATTTTTTATTTTGGGTTATAATTATAATATAATTAACTGTTTCACATATTTGTCTACATTTATCTGGAAGTTCTTCTCTGAATGAAATGATGGTTTTAACGCAAATACTCATTAACTTCACATGTAAAGTCAAATGTATTTTATTTGGAAATACATGTTGAAAACAATCCAAGCTTTTTTGTTCTAGGATTATCGTTCAATTATTTTTTTAACATTGGTGATCTCACCCTGAGTCAGAATAGGTCCCATTTGCCCATTCCTGTGGCCTTGCTGATATCGTTTTTAATGTATTTTTATGTGTAAATGTTATGTGTTATGTTTTTTTGTGCTGGTATCAACCGTCACGTATTTTTTAAACATTGGTGATATCACCCCGAGGCAGGGACCACAATTTCCCATTCTTGTCGCACAAAGACAAAAATAGAGATCAGGTGGTAACAATCTGTGAGCTTGCTGATTGTGTGTCATCTATGGAATACAGTAAAGGCCATTCTCGTGGTCTCGTAATATGTAAATGTGGAAAAAAAAGATCAAGAAAGAACCATGTGCATAGGCGTAATTGGGAGTTATCGTATTACGTATGTCCGCGGACAGCGACTTTAACACTCTTGTTCCACACTACAGTTGTTACAAGTCGAGATCGCGAGATTACAGAGAACCCGAGAAAATCCCTAACAGTATTCCCTAGACATTAATTAAACATTGACATTCGCGTGCAAAAACACAAGTGCCTTCAACTAGTAAGGATTAGTATCATACCGACAACTCAGATGACAAACTATTACACGTGGTAGAGTTCAGTCTTACAGGATTCGTAGTGTCCAAGAGGAAATATGGCATCCATGCGTACATGTATGTGTGTGAAATGTAATTCATGGGACGTTTAATGTTAAGAGAATCGCATAAATGTGCATCAGCAATTATCCACGTTATAGAAAAACGTTCGTCTGGTATTGCAATGGCAAACTAAAACATGAAACATTGTGCCTTCAATTCGATGTTTATTCAGTTTCTCTGATGTAATACAGTGTGTATATCAAGCAGAACCTAGTTTACCTGGAAACCATCTGAAAAAATAAAACAGACTTTTGTAAATATACATGAGCGTACACATTTCAATGGGTAGAAGATTATTCATCCACCCTTATGTCAATTAAACTTCAGATTGTGTTTTTTTTAATTTTTGATACATTATTTATTTATCAAAATTATCTAAATAAAAAAGTATAGTTTTCAATAACGTTTGTACTGCGATATTATCTATGTATACACAAACTCGTTATTTATTCGTTATCGGTACCTGTATCTTTGATATCAAACATTTACAATATTTGGCCAGAATGAAAGTGTTGGTGTTTAGGAAATGATTTAATTGATGAGACATTAGAAAGAATGTCTTCTCTTCTCACCTCAGAACTGGTTATTAAAAGTCTAATATCTGTTGTATCTCCCGAAAAAGTTGTTGTTGCTACGCCCAGTATTGCGGTAGCCCCATCCTCTTCCATACATGTACATGGAGTTGTAGTCGTCGTCCATGTAGTCAGGAGTATCCATGTCACTCATATAGTTATACTGAGCTAAATTCCTCCAGTAGTTGGGCAATCTGTACCCGCTAGAGGTGGCAACAGCGACGACAAGAAGGACGAAGGCGAACTTCATATGCATGGTAAATGGCAGTCTGCTGGAAAAGAAATACTTATGTTTCTGAAGGAGATATCTTCTCGTTAGTACTTTAATAGGACCTCGTTTTTGTTGACAGCTAATGTTTCTGTTACAAATGCAAGGTTTAACGTATTTCTTGTTTCAAAACCAAAATAATTCCAATATTATGTGCATTTATCTATTTTATGATAGCCTAGACGGTCAATATTCTTTAACAATTATGAATCTCTGTTTGTATTGTTACATTACCTTTCAAAGCCTAGGTGCTTGGGCAGTGGTCGAGTTCCCTTTTGAAAGGAAATAGGGGTTTATATGCACACAATGTTGATGTGCAATGTGAATACATGGAAGATGTCAATTCATCATAAATGTGTCACCTACTAGTGTTCTTTGAGCACAAAGCGTATCATCGTTACGATTAGGTCATTTACCAAATTACTGTGCATTTTGCAATCATGGGTCATTGATATGCTCATCACTCAATGCATGCGTTGGAAAGCCATTATTCATATCATGAGATTGGCGTAGTTAAGTGCGGAATGACATATGTGTATGTGCCTCCTTTATCATACCTCATCACAATCTGATCTAGTGTGGAATAGTTCAATTAATAAAGCGACAAAACCCTTTCCATATCCAAAAGAAATCTCTTCATAAAACAGAGTCGATTGAACAGTTCCGACTATATCATGGGCATGTGTTTATGAATCACTATTAACAGTAATGATAACAGGTGTTCGCGAAAAGGTGAGCGTATCCTGCCACATCGGTGGCACTAGTCACGAACACATGCAACGGCAAGTCAATGGTTCACCTGAAAAAAACATGGGAACATATGGTACAAGTCAAAGTAGGGAATTGCATCGGACATCATTTTTGTCACTGATGTGTCAAAGTGTCCTCCATATGTCCACCTTAAAATCTTTTGAAAGCTTTACTAAGGGCTTGGATGTTGTAACCTTGTTCAATTAACTTCTGAGCAAGAGTCGTATGACGCTCTTTGAAACAAGCCATATCTAGATGGTTGTGCAACTGTGTGTATTTATGGTGAGAGGACAACATATACCCGCCTCAGATACAATGAAACTGCTTTTACATTTCAATAATTTAAGCTAAGTCTTTAATCATGCTATGATATGTATACTATGTTATTGTGATAGACCGTAGATAATTATAATGAATAGTGTATTATTAATGTCAGATCATGTCAAGTCCCAACAAATACATTATAAACTTTCAGTATTCGGGGCTTTTACATTGGGATTCCTGTGCCGGATAGATTTCTTGGGAGTTTGTTTGACATTTACGCCATATTTATCAACATTCGAGCTTTATGACAGAGGCCGGTAGGTGGATGTAATACTAGTCTGTGCCGGACAAACCAGTGGCAGATCATGTGAGCAGCGTCCCACAACGTTGCGGATGCTTACATCCCGCTGTCGGTTCGTACGACAAGCATTAATTACCTCGAACCTATACCAAACTGGAATCTTCCACCGTGGATAAGTTTCACATGCCCCACGGTAACAGAAAGCCCACCTAGAGAAGGTGTGGTTGACCTGATTGAATGTATGTCACCGTATCCCCTATTTGTTTATCCTGCTGTTATTCCAGCTTTCCTACTTGACAAACCTGTGAAAAGACTTCATTCCTTGACTAATGTGACATTTGTCACAAAAGGTGGTTACCATGCTACATGTAGGTATAGTAACACCTCGTTCTTCACGGGTTCAGAACAATTTTTCAAGAACAAAACCAAATAGCATCTGACGTTTACTGAGAAAACAGTTATACGTTATGTTGGACTTCCCCTTTATGTCGAGCTATATTCCAGGGGCTGTACGTTTGGTGTTTAAGACATCTATGTAAATATATATGGGTGGTGTAAAAGGCTTCCACATATGAATTAACCCGTTACTTCTTTTTCTTTTCTGTGCTATTTACCACCAACATGACCTGCACAGTTATGTAACAAATTAAACCATTTTGGAGATTACACATACTCAAAAATATGTTTCTTTCGACGTTCTTTTACAAGAGAGACAAACGATTAAACTTGATAAATATTCAGATTTTTGTAGAGATAATGTAATAAATTAGACGTTGTAGTTAAAATACACAATGAACTGTAGAATTTGTGTTCACTTTTAATTACGTATTGCATGTATAAAAAACTACCTCAGGCTCGCTTCCCTTTGAAGAATACTTAAACCTATATGATAGTGCCTTGTTGATTACAAAAATGAGCTCATGTGTGAATGACTATGACAATTCACAACAGAGATCATACGGGAGAGGTTTCTTGAACCACTACAACCCTTTCAACCCCTACTCTACATTCATGTACAACGCTCTAGACATTGATCACCCCATCGAGTTCTACAGCAGCTGGTACATATCAAAAACCGTCCTTCCATCATAGCTTCATTATTTCCGCTAATTTGTGAACTATACCAATCTATGATTAAAATCGTAAGAATGTGAGGTCCTCACAATGTTCCAGCCAAAATGGCAAAATAAATTGGGTTAACTCAATTTGGGATGTTTGTCGTTGAGGCGCAAGGACGCCGTGAAACGTGGCTTCCTTTATTCCCTATTGCTTTTATAAGTATTATCAAAGTGATTGCATTAACTTTATTTTTCATACGGTTGTTCCGTTTTTATTTTTCTAGATGAACGTCACCAATCAGTACGTCTTTGCCCTAATGGAATCAGCATCCATCTGCACTGGGAATACATTAGGCGGCATGTAGATTTGCAAGAAGGAATTGAAAAACTCTGTTGTCTATAATCAAAATTTCACGTACATTTTCCAAGGTGGATGTGCTTCGTTATATTCATAGCTATAGTTGTCTTTTACTTCATCTGCACAAAAACATTCCTCGACAATAACATGCTGGAGTGAGTGAGTATTGTTTAACGCCGGTTTTATCAATATTCCAGCAATATCACGGCGGGGGATACCAGAAACGAGTTGCTTAATTAATGAAGGCAGGGTCGACTTATTCAGTTGACTTTAACAGTTATTCACATGTTTCGCAGCTACAATGTCAACTCTTCCAACCTCTGACTGTCTCATTATTCAACAGAGAAAATATATCCCGTCTGGCTACAGTCTTGTTACGTATTTTGCATAAACATACCTTTGCGCGGTACTGTTATAAAACTGATTTGATGTCAAAACTTTCATCAGATCCGATGATCTTCGTGATATTCATATTTGTTAAGTTTGAAAACTATGTCACAGTGTATTTCTTTCCGACAACTGTCAACGGCGAGTCAGGGAGTGAGTTGGAGTATACGTCACTTTCAGCAATATTACAGCAATATGAAGTCGGGAGACACCAAATCATCTTCACATATTTTACCCATGTGGGGAATCGAATCCGTGCCTTTGTCGTGACGAACGATCAATTAAAGCACTAGGCTGTCCCACCGCCCCTCAGCAGGTTGCAATTACGCTTCGACGAATATCACTTACAATACATTATTACATATACATGCAGTTTTGAGCCGCATACACAACATACAGGTGGCAAACACTACGGAATAGCTGAGCTGAGGTTCCCTTTACCAAGCTACTATCATGCAACTAATTACCATGTTCAGGAGACATGTGCAGGAAGTGTGTGTTGTAAATATTTCCTGTCTCATTTTTTGCGTCAAAAATAGACACCCTGCTATCGCTGAATAGGGTTGGGTGGCCTGCCTAAATTAAGATATAAGTCTTATCTAAAACTCTTTTACCATTTTATAGAAAGATTTATAAGGATCACTTGTGTGAATCATGTCTGAAAATTTCACCTTACATTGTACATATGGATAACTAGAAGTTGTTAACATGCTAACATAGAACACCTATACATATAAATTGTTATTAATAGTTAAATAATATTACTGCGCCAGTCACAGAGATTGGCCTCTTTCCTGTTGCCAAAACAGAACTTCCAGATACATCCAATATATACCTGTTCCTTGACATTTTCGGCACTCGTGAAGAGCAACCTCCTCGTGGTGAGTGCTGGGTAACGCTAATAGCTCTTCCCCCGTGTGGAACCGGGGCAGAATATTTCCACAGCACCCCATTGCTGGTCGTATGAGGCGACCGAATTGGGCAACTTGTTTGCCTTGGGTTGCGTCCCTGTGTCGGCAGAGGAAGGGATTCTGGTGGTTGAGGACGCCGGAGCCGGCAATAGTGTTCCTCAGTCCAACACACCACTTTGACCCTAACTTTGCCTAGACGGGTGGTAGGATGGGCCCGGTCCTATCAATCGGCTGGTCATGCCAAGCCCTGTGCGTCAATATTATCTTGTTGCACTTGTTTATCAAAATTTTGAAAACTTTGTTTGAGTCTTGGCTATGTGATTTTTGATAAATTCCCAATGTATAGTTACAATTTCTTCTTTGCCTAGAGTCGTATGCCCAGAAGGCGGTGGCTCATGGGCCAATCTGGTGGATTTTATTGTTCTGCTGGAGTATAACATTCCTGTATCCCTATGATGTTAGTTTGCTGGATTACCGCTTACGTATGGCATCGCCCTTGTTGGCGCTCCATGGTGGGCAGGGAACAGGTTTGCCGAACCACATTAATTACAACCATGGGAAAACAAAATCCAAAAATACCAAAACGTCAACTATCAGATTCAGATTCTGACCTTGATTCATCTGATGATGAAACTGTGACAAGGTTATTGTATTCCGAAAGGGATACTTGCCCACGGTTCCTTGTCATGGAAGCTAAGGGTGACCGTACCCTAGCTTCATATTCACCCTTTCTTTTAGAAAAAGGACTCAAAGGTAAAGCTGGTGAACTCAAAGATGTCAAAAAATTACGCTCTGGTGCTCTTTTGATAGAGTGTTCCAGAAAAACACAAGCCATCAACTTAATGACTTCCACAAAATTAGCAGATATCCCCGTTACCTGCTCTGCACACAAGACCCTAAATTTCTGTAAAGGCTTAATCCGTGATCGTGATAGGAGTCTAGCTGATGAGACTATTGAGGAAATTGTGTCAGAACTTCGCAGTCAAGGTGTGATCGAAGCAAAACGTTTCACCTATCGAAAAGATGGCCGTATTTTTCCATCCAACACGTATCTCCTCACTTTTGATACTACGGTTCTACCAAATTCAATTAAAGTTGGTTGTTTTTCTATGCCTGTGGACCTTTACATCCCACGACCAACTCGCTGTTTCAAATGCCAGAAATTTGGACATGGTCAAAATTCCTGTACACGTAAGGCTACTTGCTTCAGGTGTGGAGGGATTGATCATGATGGAAATACCTGTACTCAGCCATTGAAATGTTCAAACTGCCAAGGTGATCATATGTCCTCTTCCATTGACTGCAGTGAATACAAGTTTCAGTCCATGGTACAAAAAATAAAATATGAACAAAATATCAGCTACTTCGAAGCCAGGAAACAAGCTAAAGCAGTCACGTCCGCTAACACTACAGGGCATTCTTATGCCTCTGTAGTTAAAACTGTAACAGCCGTTCCAACAACATCAGTTCACTGTCAAACAGATTTGTCATGGACAGTGGGAGACAAACCAAAGCCGGTTACTGACATCGAAATTATCCATCCCAAAACAAACACGGTCATTGCTCCAAAATCAACGCAAGAAGCATCTACTTCAACATCACCTGAACCAGCCCCTCAAACTGTAGTATCAAATACTATAAAAAGTCCAAAAAAGAAATTTCAAACTGACAGAGTGTCCAAGGCACTCAAAGATCCAGTCCAACTTTACAACAAGTTTGGGTCGCTCGAGGATATGGATACGGAAGTATCCCCTCACTCACTCCTTAGTGGTCATACACGTGGCCACTCTCCGAAAAAGAAAGACAGAAGTCGATCCCCTGTTACTCCACCTTGATGAGTAACACACATAATCTAGTTCAGTGGAATTGCAGAGGTCTTCGGACAAACTTTAATGAGTTACAGCTAATCATTCAAGACTATACACCATCAGCAATCTGTCTCCAGGAGACTTATCTAAAACAGACAGACAACTTTGATTTGCGTCGGTACACGTCTTATCATTCATATTCGCCACCAGGAAATAAAGCTACTGGAGGATCTACGATTTTGGTGAAGCAGGGAGTGATCCACAGCCCTGTTTCACTTCATACTAATCTTCAAGCTTGTGCAGTACGATTAACTTTGCACATAACTCTTACTTTGTGCTCTTTGTACATTTCACCTTCATCTGCTCTTCAACAGTCTGATATTCAGAAGCTATATGATCAGCTCCCAAAGCCCTGCATCATTATGGGCGATTTAAACGGGCATAACCCTTTATGGGGTAGTGTCAGTACAAACAATAAGGGGAAAGTCATTGAAGATTTTGCATCTGATAATAACTTATGTATATTTAATGACGATTCAAGCACTTATTTACATCCTGCCACAGGAACGTATTCTGCACTCGATCTGTCCCTTACAGATTCAGACATTTACAATGAATTTGAATGGTCTGTACATGACGACCTATGTGGAAGTGATCACTTCCCTACTGTTCTAAAAGCTGTAAAACCGGATGATGACCCACCTTTTTCGCGGTGGAATTTTACAAAGGCAAATTGGTCCTTGTATGAACTATTATGTACGGAACAATTAAAGCCTGACCTTTTCAGGAATGTATCAGATCCCATACAATTGTTTTCGGCTCAACTCAATAATATTGCTCACCAAACAATTCCTAAGTCCTCTGCAAATCCGCATATTCGTAAACCATGGTTTACTAACGACTGCAAACAAGCAAGAACATGTAGGAAGAAAGCGGAAAAGTATTTCCGCAAACACCCTACTGTTCATAATTTGAATAATGTCAAAATTACTAGTGCCAAAGCGCGACGTGCTTATAAGCAAAATAAGCGCCAATCTTGGAGGAACTATGTCTCCAATATCAATTCACGGACACCCATGTCTAAGGTATGGAACATGGTTAAAAGAATAAAAGGCAAAGGTTCCAAATCGTCTGTACACCATCTTAAAGACGGTGATAACTGTATAACTGATAAAATTGATATTGCAAATAAACTTGGCGAAACTCTTGCCAAAAATTCTTCATCTTCAAATTATGTTCCTGAATTTCAGAGATGTCAGAAACATCAGGAAAAGAAAAATGTTAATTTTGACTCAAACAATGGTGAAGATTACAATGAAGTATTTTCATTGCATGAGCTACATACCGCTCTTGAGCAAGCTCATGATACTGTAGCAGGTGATGATAATATCCACTATCAGTTATTAAAGCATTTGCCTAAATCATGTCTTGAGACACTTTTAGACATTTTTGACCAAATATGGACTTCAGGGAATTTTCCTCCTTCGTGGCGTAATGCCATTGTAGTCCCCATACCAGGGATCATACAGATCCATCAAATTATCGCCCTATATCGTTAACCAGTTGTGTTTGCAAAACCATGGAACGAATGGTGAATAATAGATTAGTTTGGTATCTGGAAACCAATAACCTTCTCACAAATATTCAGTGTGGTTTCCGGAAAAATAGAAGTACTATTGATCATTTAGTACGGTTAGAATCCTTTGTTAAAAATGCTATTGTTAATAAACAACACGTAGTATCCATTTTCTTTGATCTTGAGAAGGCATACGATACTACCTGGAAGCATGGCATTCTGACGGATTTACATGATTTTGGCTTGAGAGGTCGTTTACCTCATTTTATATCTCAGTTTTTAACAGACAGGCAATTTCAAGTCCGAGTGGGTACAACCCTGTCTGATCATTATAATCAGGATCAGGGTGTCCCACAAGGCAGTATCTTGTCTGTCACCTTGTTTAGTATTAAAATTAATAGTCTGTCCAAGGTTTTAAGTAATTCAGTGGATGGATCACTGTTCGTGGATGATTTTAATGCATCTTGTTGTGGTAAAAATATGCATACAATAGAGAGGCAGTTACAAATCTGTCTCAATAAAATTCATAAATGGTCTCTCGAAAACGGGTTCAAATTTTCTATGTCTAAAACTAACTGTATACACTTCTGCAGAAAATATAAGCCGCATAAAGACCCTGAATTATTTTTGAATGGCACCCCTATCAAAGTAGTAAAGGAGGCCAAATTCTTGGGACTCATCTTTGATAGCCATTTAACTTTCCTTCCACATATTAAATACCTTAAAGCTAAATGCCTGAAGTCGCTCGATTTATTAAAAGTTGTTTCTAATTCAAAGTGGGGAGGGGATCAGACAACCCTCCTACACTTATACAGATCACTGATCCGTTCCAAACTTGATTACGGCTCCATCGTCTATGGTGGAGCATGTAAAAGTAATCTAAAAAAACTAGATACTATCCATCACCAAGGACTGAGGCTTTGCCTTGGAGCCTTTCGCACTTCTCCTATTCCAAGTCTGTCTGTTGAAGCAGATGAGCCGTCTCTAAAACAACGCCGTTTGAAACTTTCTTTACAATACATCACTAAATTATATTCCAATCAGTCAAATCCAGCTTTTAATTGCATATCTAATCCTCTTTACGAAGATATTTACAATAAGAAAAAATCTCTTGTTCCACCACTAGGACTAAGAATTAAATCTGTCGTTTCTGCTGCGAACATTACCTTTCAGGATATAGCTCCCACAAAACTTTTTTCATCGCCTCCTTGGCAGATGGTAAGACCAACTGTTGATCTCACATTAACTAGACTTAAGAAATCTGATACAAATCCCCTTATTTATAAACAAGAATACAATCAATTACGAAACACTTATGACACTTATAAATCTATATTTACAGATGGATCCAAGGATGGTGGCGCAGTTGCTAGTGCCACCATCATTGGATCCAGAACAGTATCTTTACGTTTACCCGATAATAGTTCCATATTCACAGCAGAAGCACACGCCATTTTAACGGCACTAAAATATATCAAGAACAAATCCAAATATAAAGAATTCATTATATTTTCAGACTCACTTTCGTGCCTTCAGGCTATTAAAAATATGTCATGTAGTCATCCATTTTTAATTGAAATTCTTGAATTATTTAATGATCTTGCGACTGGCCAATATGACATCGTCTTTTGTTGGTTACCAAGCCATGTTGGGATTGTTGGTAATACATTGGCTGATGCTGCTGCAAAAGCAGCACTCGACAAATCTGTGACACCACTTCTTTTACCATACAGTGATTATAAACCTATAATTAGATCTTACATACGTGATCTGATGCAAAAGAAGTGGGACACCCAAGTAGGTATCAATAAATTACACGTAATTAAACCCAATATTGGTTACACCTACTTGGACTGTCAGTCCAGATTTGAAGAGGTTATTATGCGGCGATGTCGTATTGGCCACTCGAGATATACACATGAGTATATATTAAAGGGTGAGGATCCTCCGTTTTGTATCCCTTGTGATGAAAGAATCACGGTCAAGCATGTACTGCTTGACTGTATTGATTTTTCCATCACAAGGGATAAATATTTCAGTGTAAAAACAGTGAGGGACCTTTTTAGTAAAGTTAACTCTCATTTAATACTATGTTTTTTAAAAGAAATAGAACTTATACATAAATTTTGATGTAATTGTTGTATTGTTTTAAAGATTGGTAGTGCAAAATTCATAACTGAGATTGTTATATGGCTGTACCCTCGAGGGGGGTTGAAGTAGCGTAAAATTATTGTCCCCCTAAGAGCGTATGTAAGTCCAATATCATTCAAAGTATTTTTTCTGCATGCCAGGTTTTAATCGTAGAATATTCGTCATTTTAGTTTGGCTTAATTGGTACACTGTCGCCAGTGACTGAAGGGATGATATAAATCCTGCCGGGGTCCATGCAGGAAGCAAAGGTACTGTAAGTCCCCATGAACCCTAGCATGGTGATCTCCCTTCAGTTGCTGGCGATCTCTAGCCCATTTTTATATTGTGTTCTCTGATCTTTATGACTTTTATATATTCTCAACTAGTTTTAAATATATTCTGTGATATTCTAGTTATTGTACTGTCCTTCGTTGACAGCTTTTTATATTGTAAAAATATATGTATTATTAATGTACTTTTCGTCACGATATGGCTGAAATATTGCCGATGTGACGTTAAATATTAACTCACTCACTCACTCCTTGACATTTTCGTCGATGAGAATTCAATCACAGAAATGAAAAGAAATACAGAATGTATGTAACTATATTTATTTATCAGGACAATCAAATCAGTCTCCAAAACATTTTCACATTATGACCACACTTTGAAAGTTCAAGGACCGGAAAGTAAGTGTTGCATAGAGCATTGGGGAATGAATGTTGACTTATACATGCCTTTCATCCACGTACAAATGTAGGGACCTTGAACTGCTGACCATAAAGGTATACTTACCCTGGACGGCCTCAGGATGTAGCTGTCATGGGCCTCAATGAAACGGGTGATATCACTTACTACGACACGAATTTTTGATAGACAGGAAATACATAAAAGGCCGTTGTCCTTATAATGTCTCTTGTTCTATATGAATGCATGCACGAGCAAAATGTATTTTTTTATTGTATCGTCAAGGAGCCAACATATTACTCGACATTAGTCTCTTTAACTGCCATTGTTCTTTCGTCAGTTTGCATCCAACACAAAGAATTATTATGTTCACGCTTTTTTCATATGTATTTGTTTATGGCTTATGTACAGGTATATAAGCTCCTCGATATTCAGTTTGTTCAAAACATTATCATTTTCCAGACTAAAGCAGCTAATCTTTGCGGTATCTCAACAGTAAGTACAAACGATGTTCTTGATGTTTTTACATGCAGAAGTAAAAACTGTATATATATGCATATGGCTCAATATTTTTTTTATTGAAAGGTATACACAAGAGTTAAATGTACTACAGTGTATACTTTAAATATAATGCTTCTGCATAATAACATGTTCCAAACAAAATACAGTAATGAGCTCGTATCTATCATATCATATCTTCTAGCGCCTCACAGGCAGCTTGGGTTGTATACTCCCCAGGGAGCTGAGAATGAAAGTCGAGTGCTCTGATCCATTCGAAATACACCGGGGTAATAATAGTGTAGCGCTATGAGCATCCACTTGGTTAATGGAATCTGGCGCATTATAATTGCACTTATTATTAATATCATTATTATATTTGTCTTCAGATTAAAGACTGAGGTTTACGGTAACACATTACGGAGATATTTCTTTGAATAACTATTTCTGTAAGATCACGCATACTAATATTATTAAGCAATTGGAATTTCATCTTTTTCAGTCAATATCGTCACCATGATTTCCCAAATTATGCTGATTGTCCTCCTCGTCAACGTTGCTGTCATTACGGCGTTCCCATCGCCAAATAGCCCCATTGGTACCAACTCTTCCAACCCCTACAGTTTCTTCAACATGTTCACGCCAAGGCAGAATTCAAACAATGGTGGCTTCTTCAATCAATTGTTGAACCCTTTCAACCCCTACAACAGAATCCTGTACGGATTGTTCGACATTGAGCCCTTCTTCGACTTTGGATTCAGGTAAGTGTCTTCCAACCATGGATTCGTTAAGTGATGTTTTCTGGTAACTTGTACAAATATATAAGTGGGTAGTTCAGCAAGTAACTGCTGCTTCGCGCAGCAATTCACTTCAAGCAATTTCAAGTTTTACTGCTGTGGTCAGTAAATAATCGAATCTGGGTCCCGCAAACCAGTGACAGAAAGCACAAACAATTATCCACGCAAGTGCACAGCTCATTGAATCCGACCAGTTGTTTCAACTGAGTCGCCTGTGACGACCATCAATATGGTGCTGGGGACAATTCTAACTCTGGTCCCCATGGGTATTTGCCTAAGACATACATGTACATGTGCATACATGCGGTTAGAATGGGCACGCTAGGGCGGCTCACGGAATCTGACCGGATGATTCAATTTAGTCGCCTGTGACGACCATCAATGTGGTGCTGGGGACAATTCTGGTCCCCATGGGTATTTGCCTAAGACATACATGTACATGTGCGTACATTCGGTTAGAATGGGCACGCCGGGGCACGACTCACAAAACTGACCGGATGATTCAATTTAGTCGCCTGTGACGACCATCAATTCATTCTAACTCTGGTCTTCATGAGGATTTACCTTGGACATACATGTACATGTATACAAATGTATGATCAATATGGAGTAACAAACTAAATGAGTTGATAAAACATACAGTTGTGTTATATATGACATTTTACAAAACAGTGTTCGAGTTGTGAATAATAATTAACAATCTATGTTCATTTGTTTTCAGATAAACCATTTTCCTGTACTCCTGGATTTTTGCTACAAACTAAAATGGCGAAAATAAACGTTTAATCTTTCCTATTTGCGTTTGTATTAATCTACACATTGGATGCCGTGGTATATTTACACATAACGTGACGGGGCAGTGGGTTAGCCTTGTGCAATGGCTAAAGTGTTCGCTCGTCACGATTTCCCACACGTGTAAAATGTGTGAAGCCTATTTCTGGAGTTTACTAAAAGAGGCGTGAAACCATACTCACTCACGCGCAAAGAGGGTTTGGGTTATCCAGGCACAGTCAGGCTGGTTAAGCAAATACTTATAAATGTCATTTGAGTTTTGTAAGCATATTGCTGACGATTTTGGTTTTGTTATATTTGAAAAGCATGTTGCTGTCTCCTTGTTTGAAGTGCTTACGTAATCACAGTGTATCAGACCCTGTAGAACGAAATCAATTTCATGAAGAAATCCCTGCTTAGCGCAGATTCATTTGTACGACTACAAGTATGTGTTTAAATCAATCACTATCGAATAATGATAATACCAGGTGTTTGATAAAAGGTGAGTCTATTCTGCCAATCAAGCACATTGCAAGCTACATTATCAGGCTATCAGATTGTCACAAGAGGTGATGTGAAATAGGGTTTAACGTCACGTCGAAGATTATTGCACTTGTATAGCGACATGCATGAACGTGTGTGTGTGTATGTGTGGCTGCTTGTACTAGTCGGGACTGATGCCGATTTATAGTGCTAGCCCACTGAGATACCATGCCGCAGTTTAACATGAACGCCCCACTCAGACAGAGTATACTAACTCCGAGCCGACCAGTCCTTGATTTAGCCCCTTAATGCCGAGCGCCAGACAGGGTAACAACAAGTACCATCTTTTAACGTCTTTTGGTATGACCCGGCCGTGGATCGAACCCTGGACCTTCCGCTCTCCGGGCGGACGCTCTACCACTAGACCACGGCGGTGGTCTCTAGATATCTGAAATATGGGCAATGTTTAATAAATAATTAATACGAAATGAGAAAAGGTTTAGTGACAATATGTTGTGGAATCGCTTGTATATGATGTCAGAAACATTCATTATGATGGGCCCACCATTGTCGACATTAGCGGGTTTATGGTTTTGTTTAGCCAAGATGTGTTCCCACGGAATGAATCCACTCACGTGACATTGACATGTATTTTGTTGTTGATTGATTTTTTAAACGTCTGGCTAACCTCTTCGATGAGAGAATGAAAAGTAACCAATTGCGCACTACACTCGGTTTCATTGAAAAACATAATATAATTAATTACACGTACTCTTTTGTTGCAATCTTACCCACCACATAAATTATTATACATTGACTTGGTCAGGGTAGACATTATAATGTGATAATACTGTAAATACATACTATTCATTCGTACTTGGTTACCTTTATTTATGGGGGCGGTAGGGTAGCTTAGTGGTTAAAGCATTTGCTTGTCACACCGAAGGCCCGCTTTCGATTCTCCAAAAAGGTACAATATGTGAAGCTCATTTCTTTGAATACTGCTAAAGCGGCGTAAAACCATACTCACTCACTATCTGAAACAATAACTTGTGAAACGAGCATAAAGATTGTTGGCAGAAAACGAATTTGAAATGTTTTTTAAGAAATAGTCTACCTGATACTTTATGTATCACCATTAAACACGACATGTATAGAATTCAAATGATCTGCAAATGAATTATTGAAAATAAAATATGATATCAGATGCAATTTCCTATTTTGATTTGCTCCCTATCAATATGTTCACGTGTTACTTCAGGTGAACAATTGACTTGTTTTGTATGTGTTTGTGATGGGTGCCACCGGTGGGGCAGGATATGCTAACCTTCATGCGAACACCTGGTATCAAATCAAACAAGATTTAATTACCACCCTCACCCGACGATCCATAACCAACTGTAATCCGCACAGTCTCAGCAAAGAAATTCAGCATCTGAAACACTTTCCACACTGGTGGAGAAAACTCAAGAAAAACAGCCAAAAAGATCCCGTTTCCAACCAAGTCCAAACCAACCCCATTACCCATCCTCCTCCTCATCCTCGTCAGGCCCTACCAGTCACCAGGTCAGCAGGCTGCTCACCAAGACAGCCAACACAGACGTGGCTTTCACTTCAGACAGGACACTAAAAACATGCTTCATGCCAACAATGAAGGTCCAAACTTACACTTACAGTGACCACTCAGCATATAAAAGTGACAGTGAAAATGACAGATATATTGACACGTTATGCGCGAATCAGTGAGCATGTTACTTGTTTATCCCTGATTTACAATAGTTCGCCTTGGGCGATTGCATAACGCCGCCCTTCTTTGTTGTAATGTGTCGTGATCCACACTGGACGTATGTCAGAATATGTTTACAAGTATGATGTATGATGTATAGTATGATGTATAGATGTGGTCATATGTACTAGTATATAAAGTTTAACACATTGTTAGAGAAACATCATCATCACTTCGGTCCTACACTGAACATCCCGTGCAGCAAAGCCGAATACGCCGTTAAAAGTAAGTTTTCTCTTTTTGGAGAACGGTATCATATACCCTAAGTCAGATGTGTATCAGTCGCAAAATTGATTAACATTACATTTCCATGATTGCTTTAATATTGTATTATACACATGCTTCATACAAATATGAATAGCATTGAAAACAATATTATTAAAGTGTGTATAAGTCGGGTAAAGTCGGTATAAGATTAGAAGGTGACAACCGTCTGTCTCATAGTCCAGATTTAATCACAGAATTAACCCAAGACATCTTATCAGTATGTGGTATACGTTTTAAGGATCACGATTATGTCATATTAACTATGTTATTTGTGCGCATCACAATTTAGTAACGAAAAATTACTTCAACAAATGGGTATTCCCTGTGTCTTAAATCTAAGTTCAAAAGTTAATAATGGTGACACGTTTTGAGGATTGGTATGTCCAGTTATCATAATATAATCTAGATACGGCAGTCATTGCCTTCTATTGAAGCCAAACATACTGAATATTCAATACTCCGCGTCGGTCTTCGCAAGAACAATTCAGTTAACCACTGCGTCTTAAGTATATACAAATAGGTAGAGTTATTCCTTTAATTATTTCAAGAGAAATGTGTTCAAGTTCAACGTTCAAGTCCTCATTCTGCTATTACCAATGTAACATAGCCACCTTGCAGCATCTCCTCATATATGAGGATATATATTATATATGATGAGGGTACTATGTCTGTCCATGACAGCTATTTTGGCGTTCTCCACTTAATCGTTGACTTTTGGACAATTTCTTCTGACAGGACGAAATATAGTAACAAATGTAAAATATACATTTGGGATGTTCCTTGGCAAGATGAGCGGAAGCTAAACGGCAATATAATAACCTATCAGTCACTGTGTCTCAATTATTTTGTCAGTAAAAAGTAATATTGAAATCGGCCAATAGTGTTAATAGTTTGCCCATATCAATATGGTTCTAGGGGAAAGTGGAAGAATTCCTCACCAGTATATTTATATGACAAGAGCAGTTAAATATTGGACTAAACTTTTTAATTTAAATGACAATAGATTACCATTTCAATCTTATAGCATGATGTTAACACAGGATGAGAGTGAAAGAGTAAATTGGGTCACACATATGAAACATTTTCTGTTTCAGTTGGGATTTAGATTTGTTTGGGTTGCACAGGATGTGGGTCATATTGATACATTTATTTCAACATTCAAGCAGAGATTGTTTGATAATCTCCATCAAAAATGGGTAGTTCTTCAAAGACATATTATTATTGGCAGTTTAAGTCATTATTCAATGTTGAATTGTATCTATCCTATAATCTACCTTTATCTATCAGGACAGCCATGTCAAGATTTAGATGTGGTAATTATGAACTTGCAATAGAAACGGGACGTTATAATAATATTGAATACTTAATGCGATTGTGCCATTTTTGTCTCAAGGAAGGTATTTCATCTATTGAAGATGAACATCATGTATTACTTGTGTGTAAACAGTATGATACCTTAAGAAGTATGTACATTGTTAAGCACTTTAGATCAGCCTCATTACAGGCGTTTACAAGTATTATGTCATCAGATAATTATAATGTTATTCATGATACTTGTCAGTATTTACAAAAAGTTTATAAACACAGAATTGCATTCTTAAAGGAAGAGTGATATTAATAGTTCATTCAAACATAATGTTCAATGATATTTATAGTTCATTCAAACACACTATTTATAATGTTAAACAACATGTACCACACTTCTTGCAAAAGTATTAGGTCATCAGATAATTATGTTATTCATGATACTTGTCAGTATTTACAGAAAGTTTATAAACACGGAACTGCACTCTTAAATGATGAGTGATATTTATAGTTCAATGAAACATAATGTCTCAATGTTAAACAACTGTTGGTAACATTTGAAACATGTACCACACTTTCTTGCATATGATTGTACATCTACCTTTACATTAGCGTAAGCGCAGTACATGTTAATAAGATCAAGCATGTATTATGGGCCTTTGGCCTTTATACTGTAACAAAGAATCTGAATCTGAATATATGAAACTAATTAAATCTGAGAATCTTTTTTCTTCTTACGTGTATTTATATCGGCAACCATCTGGTCTCACAATACATAATAGTGCATATACTCATTCTTGGCTTTATTTTACTTCAGCCCCTTCCACAATGCAACTGAAACACGTCTTCCTTCTCCTTGTCATCTCTGTTGCTGCCGCTTGTGCATATAGAACGGTCAGTTCCAGGAACAGATATCCATATGGTCGCTATGGTTATGGCTATGAGATTGAGTTCCCTGACTTCCCTGACTTCCCCGACTTCGAGTTCCCCCTGTACATGCTGGGACGAGGTGGTCGACGTGGAGGCCGTGGAGGACGCAGGTCACAAAACACTTACAACACATTCGCCAGACTCGCCAGACTGGAAGCTTTAGACTTAATCTAAGGTAAATCAAATATCCCTCATGTTGATGTCATGTCATGTGGGGATCCAATGCTAAGATCTCGAGTACATCCTATTTGAGGTGCACACTAACTAAAGTTGGGATCGATGAAGACAGAATTTACCTATTTGTTATAACGTTGATTTTCCACCAACGCGACGTTTCGGCGCGGTGCTAGATAAAGGCAAAACACCAACACCGAAACGTTGCTTTTAAAGAATAATGACATTGTAATATGTAAGAACCATCAATACTAACTTCTAAAATGCCACTTCCAGATAACGTTGGGATGGAAGGTGTGGCATTGTTAATGATATACCATCATACATGTACCTTGATTGCTTAAATCCAATAAGTATATTGCCTCATCCAGAATCGACTATTTACAGTAACAGTTTCTTGTAAATGGTTATTTACTCCCTGCCTTGTTTAACGTTGCATTGATCAATTTGCACTATTCATGCAAGGTTAATCAATGCCAGATCGTTTAGGCTGATGAAAACGGCTTTTATCACTCCATCATTTAACATTATGTTTTCACTTTAAATACCCTGTGAATGTTCATGATCGTTGTGAATGTACGGACATATATTTTTACACTTAATTTTTACTTTTCAGAAAAAACTACGGACTCTACACCGGCACCAGTACTCGTGCAGAAGAATCTATTTATAATTTAACTTATTTGATATTTATTTGTCCATTAAAGAATATTCAAAGAAAATAATTATTGACTTTTTTATTGCTTAATATCAATCAGTTTTCAATGAGAAACAAAATGCTAAATCGGCAGATAATCGAGACTGATTATATTCTCTGGCGCTGGCGTTTTGAATTTGTGTTCAACAGCAATAATAATTTGTCTTCTTTATCACTCGCTTCCTCTGCTTCTTTGCAACATTTGATAGGACCTAGTGCATGGGTATGCCTGCGACTATCTGAGCGAACACGCAGTGTTATACGTGTAGTACCAACTTTCATCGGTATATCGGTGACATGTGTATGTGGTATAAACAATGAGTTTAATTCCATATGTAGACATTTGCCAATATGGGAGTTCGTGATATTATAAAAAAAATACAGGGAGGTGTTATTTATTGTCTAGGTTCATATCTCACAGTGAATGCAGACTGTAATTCCTCATTATTACATGTTTGAAGGGATGTAAAAACCCAATACTGTATGTAACTCCATGACAGCGATCCCACATATGGACAATGCATCGATGACACAAAAAATATGGTCCCCTTTTCAGATTATGTAACCCCGATATATAAGATCCCAAACTGAATGGTCATAGATATTAAAAGTATACTTAGAAAACCTAATCGCCAACTCAATACGAAATAATAAAAACTAATTTAAAATTAAATTGAATGAAGATATTATCATATTATAATTATCATCATAATTAATACTCTTGTTCAGGTGGAGTAAAGATAGGTTAAGCTCCTAGTTACATTGTGCCATATATAATTTTACAATTGATATCCATGCAATTGATCTTGGAATCACCAACACGGTGTAATTCATAGAGAGCAGCTGCCCGAAGAGGGGATGATCGATTGTTCCTAACCATAGCTGGGTCATTCTAATAGACGTCAGCAGGTGACACTTGTTTCCCTGAGTGACGCTCGGCATTAAGAAATAAAACAAGGACCGGTCAGCTCTGAGTCAGTATAATGTATCTGAGGAGTATAAATGTGAAATTGTGTTACAGTATCCCAGTGGGTTCGCACTTAAACCAGTATACGTCAAGACTAGTACCAGCAGCCACTTATCCACGTGCACGCGTCGCTTTACAAGTTAAATAATCTTGAACGCAACGGGTTTATCTCACGATGCTCACTTGAATAACTAGTTATGCCTTGGGTAGCGTGCTTTGAACTCGACATTGAAAACGTCAGTAATATGTGTATGAAAGCCCCGCGACACTGGTTCGACACTGAACACTGGCTCAACGTTGCATGATTGTAACTGATCATTAGGGTTATCATGCATTGCGTGATTGTGTGAAACACAGGCAATGTGTCCGTGTAACTAGTGTTACCATGCATTGCGTGATTGTGTGAAACAAAGACAGTGATATTGTGTAGGATAGGATAGGATAAGTTTTATTCCATACTGAAAGGCCTCAGGCCTATAGTAGAAGTCTGTTTTCGGGAGTGATTAGGATTCGTTTAACAGGTCATATGCTAATTAACCTAGCATGATAAATGAACATTGATAGATTTTTTAGAGTATCTTTTAAGTTGTTGACATGATCGTTGTAAATTTTTGTAGAGTGGGATGTACATAACCAGGCAGATCAATATATTTCCTTCTAAGGTGGTCGTATTTTGGACAAACTAACAGAAAATGAAACTCATCTTCAATCACATTTAAATCACACTGCTCACATATTCTCAATTCTCTGTCTATGTTTCTATGCCTGCCTACTTCGATCCTAAGTCTATGAGAGCTGCATCTAAATTGTGCTAAACTTATTCTAAACTTTTTAAAGTTGATGTCAAACAAATAGTATTCTGGGGAAATTGTTGTCTTGAAAAGCTTGTAATAATTGCAATTGCAATAAACCACAATCATTTAATAACGACTTTACATCATATACCCAATTGTGGATTCCATGTTTTTCATACAATAGCATCATCTGGTAACATTTTCTAGGTAATCTATCAATAAGCATTTTAAGAATCTTGAACCAATACTTGAGAATTCTAATATGTTAAAATGTGTAAAGTGGTACACGTCCACATTCACCATATACAATAACACTCGATGTAGAGTTTTTTACGCTAAGGAATCGTTTACAAGCATATAGATGGACCAGTTCAATAGTTCTGTATTCAGTATGCCCCCAGACCTCTGCTCCATATAAAAGAATTGTAGAGTAATTTTTGTATCAAATATTTTGAGGTTTTCAAAGGTTTGATATGAAAGATCAGTGAATGTTTTTAAACTATGTAAGATTCCCATTAGTATCTTTTTTGCCTGCATTGCTGCATTACTATTGTGGTAATTCCACGATAATCTGCCTGTGAAGGTTACCCCCAGATATTTATAAGAAATGACAATTTTGTAACGGTTGTGAGTTGAAGAACCATTTTTCTCTACTTCCCTTTTTGAACACTAACACTTTCGTTTTCTCAGTGTTCACTTGGAGTTTACAATTGGAACAGTACAGCTCCAGTTGATCTATCATATTCTGTAAACCTTTTATCGTACTAGAGAACAGGACTATATCATCAGCAAAAAGCAACAGAAATATCTTCACAATATCTGGATGCAGCTGTATACCATCCGTACAATATTCCTTAATTTGTGCAGCCAGTTCATTGATGAAAAAACAGAACAGGAAGGGGCTAAGAGTAAGGCTTTGGCGTACATAAATGTTACATGTGAAGACATCAGAATATATTCCCCGATTTTTAACACATGACTTTCCATTTTGATAAATATTGCATAATAGTTTACCCATTTTATTACTCACCCCGTTTGAAAGAAACAATGACAACATTATATTTCTGTTTACAGAATCAAACGCTTTTTTGAAATCAACAAAAATTGCATAAAATTTTTCACCTTTTCTCTGCATGTATTTGTGAATAATCGCATTAAGTACGAAAATATTATCCGTGGTTGAATACCCTTGTCTAAAACCTGCTTGTTCTTCCGAAATTTTATCGTATGAATCTGACCAACAGTGAGTCTTTTATTGATAATGGAATTAAATATTTTGCTAAAAACACTCAGAAGGGTAATTCCTCGATATTTTTTGGTATCGGTATGTGATCCCGATTTATGTAGTGGAACAATCACACCGATAGTCCACTCTTTTGGGAAATAAGACGTTTCTAAAATCATATTAAACAGTATTCAAGGTATAGGAGTAGAATATTAACAAAATGTTTTAAAAATTCTGGAATTAAACCACCTGTGCCGAACCCTTGCTGTTTTTCAAATCGTAGATAGCTTTTTGAATTTCCTCTCTTGTGATTTGCGAGTCAAGAATTGTAGCAGTTATGTCATTATCACATGTTTCCTGATCTGATAATTCAAAGTAGGTATCATTCCAAACACCATTACCACTAAACATATTTTTGAAATAATCATATTTATCAATTTCAATATTATTTTTAAACTCATAATGTGGATTTAGCCTGTGGAGGGTTGTCCAAAATTTCATTCGACGACTTAATGTTATCTTCCAAATATTGTTTTTTCTTTTCAAGAAATATAATCTACTTTTCCCTGCACGTGGTTTTGTAAAGATTTCTAATTCTTGTATAATGACTGTAAATCTTTATCTCTTCTGAATTTGTTGAGGCATGTACATCTCTCTATTTTTAGTAACTGACATTCCCAATCAAACCATTTTTGTGTTTTCTTGTCCACGTGAACCACTTTCTTCATTTCGTTCCCAGCATAGGAGAGTGCTTCTCTAATCAATATTTGTGAATACGGTATCTACTGCTTTTTCAACCAGTGATACAAACTTGTCCGAAGCTAAGTTACAAAGAAATATTCCTTCTTTATCAATTCTTCGCATAAATCTAAATGTAACTTGCATAATTAATATCATCATGACCTTCGATGACTGAGTGAAGCGTACACGTACGTATAGCCATTGTTAATGGAAAATGTTGCGACTCGTACCGTGTGTCTATGTCGAATGTTTTACATATATACGGTGGAGATAATACATTGTATAGTCATTTACGCTTGCCCCTGTACTACTGATGAATGTATAGTCCCCAATACCAGCGTCACTGCCACAACGACCATTCATAATATGAATATTCATTGTTATAATGTTATTGTGTAACTAGTGTTATCATGCATTGCTTGATTGTTTGAAACACAGACAATGTCTCTGTGTAACTAGGGATATGATGCATTGCTTGATTGTGTGAAACATAGACAGTGTTATTGCGCAACTAGGGTTATCATGCATTGCTTGATTGTGTGAAACACAGAAAATGATTCTGTGTAATACATCCAAAAAAATGAACTAGCAGATCTAGCAACTGTTATTTGAAGGGAGCGAATAAATTTTGTTAGGATTGCCTATTAGCCGAGCCTAGTGACCCTTTAAATGCGCGTTTATAATTGCGAGAAGTGTAGCTCTGATTGATTATAAAATGTCAACAGTATTGAACAAAGGGAGATATTAAAGTCAAACGAGATGCACGTTGTACATGTAGACTTCAAACACCTTTATACACTCATGCAGATACACACATTTAATCAGAAACAACGGCAGGTTTTAATTTCCATTTACAAAGAATCATAATTCCAGTAGTTGTTCCAGTCTAAATAGTGTAAGGAGATGAGAGTCGATGTTTGTTTATGACTAGAATGAACCGACTTATATGACAAAAAGACCCTTTCATAGAATATATATAGGCATACACTCATGCAGATACTGACATTTAAGCAGACAGAACAACAGGTTTCCATTTTCATTTAGAAAGAATAATAATTTCAGTAGTTGTTCCAGTCTTACGAGTGTAAGGAGATTAGAGTCGATTTTTGTTAATGGCTAAAATGGAAAGACTTATGACAAATATACCCTTACTCACTATACCCATCAAACTCTCTTAAATCATAAACGATCTCGGGAGTTTTGCAAATGATCGTAAAAATGACCTTAAAAATAGCCTTACCTTAAGCTAAATCTATTAGAGAGACCAAGACTACTGTCAATTCAATTATCAAATTATGCTCCTAGTCACAAAGAAGATATAAAGCTATGCCTGTAAACTCTTGAAGAATATGCTGCATCTGTAAGCTTTGCTTGGGGACGTTTGAATGTATCTGTCGGTATAAGATAGGAAGTGGTGCATTGGGCATCACCAAATTGATATCAAAATGGTTGGAGGTTTTTACACCAAAGTGGGGAGGGGAATATCATTTTAAAAGATTACGTATCTGTGTCACATGATACTTCACGTTCATAAAATGGATTTGTTTATCCAGGGGTCATGTCGTACATACATATCGTACAACAGTGTGTACATTAAGAAATACGTTAAAAAAAGGAAATCTCGTATCACCCTAGATGACTAATACATCTGCTGTGCCTCTAGAATATTTGTCTTAATGTAAATTGACGTAAATTTGTTTGCCGATCTATTGATACTATCATAAAAAAAAAACCTATGATTTCGTCATTAATGTTTTTTTCACATTTAATATGAATATTGCTCAACTTACATGAATATACATAACTTTACGTTTCGGAGTATGTACTTACTCCTTCATCAGGTGACTGATGAAGGAGTAAGCATATACTCCGAAACGTTGTGTTCCTCGTATTAAAGAAGTGGACATCCATAAATTCTCTTCCTCATGTGTATCACTTCTCAATGCCTTTCAAAGACTATACTTACATGTACTGCCGTCAATTGTACATACCACTTTGTTAAACTCGTTGAAATACCTCTAGTAGCTAAACTGAGGGGCATGCACAAAAGAAGGTATACCGACTTTGTTTTTTATGTAATTGAAACCTGAAAGAGATGCTGCTCACTCTTTCTTGCAACAGTTTGTTAAGAGTAATCTGTTGGTGGCTGGGTAATTGTATGTATAAAGCACACAGGTTCATTGAAGACTGGTGTAAGAAATTATTTTGAAACCACATGACATAAGCAGTTGTGTATTTACGAAAATAAACTATAATTTTAGAAAACCTTAAATCAAATTATATTTGAGAACTCACACCATTAGAAGTAATCTTTGTGTGTTGACTAAGCGCAAGTGCATTTGTGATATTATATAATAAGGTATAAATATCTTTGGATATAAAATCGATAAATTAAGATATTTTCTATTTTAAACCAAACATGTTTGATAACATCAACTTAGAGGTATAGTTTCTGTTGCTCCTCAGTTTACGATGTGGTCATTTCTGAACACCTGAATACTGATTTCACGCATCTGCTATCTGTAGATAAACTTATCCAACACATACTCAATCTCAACTTTCTAAATCATCTGATCACGTACTAACATGTAGTAATGAAATCCCAATGTATGTGACAACATGAGTGACAGGTTGTAAATCATGCATAATAGTAACCTAAGTTTATGGTTCACAGAGTCGAAATACACACAACTAAACGTGATTTAATACCTTTATTGCATGGCGACTATGATGTATTATACTGAATAGTGTGTATATATACCGTATGTATTTCTTTACTTTCTATACAGTTGGACCAAGTGTGTTCCTGACCACAGCCACAAGTAAAGGTATGCTACTTATAACTTGGTTTATGTTAACTTTCATGTCACAATTGCATTTGCATACGATTTTCTGCATCGCGACCTTAATCAAAATATATATCATCGAGTGTCTAGAGCAAACATGCAGCTTAAAAGGAGCTTTGGTGCAATAATCAATACTCATTGTACAGTTGTGCAGACTATGGGATATTAATTTGTAATCATATGATAATAACTGAAAATGTACATACCGTTCTATTTCAGCAATCACCAAAGCAAATCATGCAGCTGAAAAACGTCTTCGTCCTCCTTGTCGTCACTCTCGCCGCCACAACCGCCTTTAGGAGGCCCGGCTTCAACAACATCTATGCCCTGTATGCATACAGCGACATGGACACCCCGGACTTCCCCGACTTCTACAACCCCTTGTACAGCTACATGATGGGTAGACTCGGCAGTCGTGCTGGTCAGAGAACAAACAACAATCTCAGGAATCTGTTCAGGATGAAAGCTCTCGACCTTATCTGAGGTAAAATACTACCAAATAAGATACCCATGAAATGTTGAATTTGACAGATTGTTACACGGAACAAGCATGTATACAAAATTTCTTCACGGTCATTTTCACTTCATCAACTAATGTAATCGCATTTGATCATCTGATTGTGGGTTTGAATCCCAGTTCGTCACGCTTATATTTCTTCTGGGTTTCACCAAAGTGATAAACGTTTGAAACTTGCATTTCTTGAGGGCTTTCCTCAAACATTAAGCTGACACACCGTGATATAAGTGGAATACTGTTAATAATTGAAAACTGAAAAACCAGTCACTCACGCACTCACGAGTAATCAAGTTACCAGAACACTGTAACGAACTGATAAACATATGATTGTTATTTTCAGGCAGAGAACCCGAACGAAGGATGACCTGCGTGAAGGTCCAGTTGGATTGTTTGGTAAAATTATTGGTATCCTTGAAATAAAGACAAATAACCACAATGTTTGATTTTGTTTTCTGTGAAACATAGTTAATGGAGTTTTCGTCAAACAGAATACACGTCCCATTGAAATTGGAAGCAGCGTCCTAATTTGCACGTATGAACCAGTGAAATGACACCTTTACAGGTGTGCGTCAAGGAAAGGTTCATTTCGTTCCATTCCAGGGGTTAGTCTGCTGTCAAGTTATTCGTGCATGCTGACATATCCAATCATTTAGGGGCACGGGTAGCCTAGTAGTCTGAGGCGCAGCATTTCGCTGTGCAAAGTTGCGTCCCTTGGAAGGCCAGAAATCTATGAATATGGGTTCAAATCACGGATCGCCCCGATTATATTTCTAGGTTTGTCAACACAATACCAGTGATTATGGGTTTCACCAAAGTGGTAAGCGTTTGCGATCTGCATCACTTCGCGCTTTCCTCCCACATTAAGCTGACACGTCTTGAAAGAAAACTGGACTACTGTTCAAAACGGCGTTAAAACCCAACTGACTGACTCACTCACTCACTCACTCACTCACTCACTCACTCACTCACTCACTCACTCACTCACACACTCACTCACTCAAAGTATGAAAAAGTGTACCATGTTTCAGGTACACGATTTAAGAATAAAAAACGTGTTTTTGATGAATATGTACGTCATTACCACTCATGACATCTAAACCAATAATATGTGTATCATTTAAAATCAAATGTATATGTTGACTGACGTTTCGGCTATTTGTGTTTTTTTGTCTACATTTAATTACAACAGTGTTAAAATCTTGATCTGAACATAACATATATTGGTTTATACAATTTACTGTCATCTAACATGTTTTGAATCATTCCTACCTACCTACTCTCCAGTACAATTCATCATATTGTGAACCTCTTTCTCCTATCAAGCACAACACGTCGATATAATTTGTGAATCATTCCCTCTTATCTAGTGCAATGCATCATATTGTGAATCACTTTCCCTTATATATGTGAATAAAAATTGTCAATGCAAGAGAATAACCAGCCCAGATTTTCTGCCGAAACAGATTCCACTTGGCGTAAAGGACAAAAAGCTATGGAAATTATATGAATGGACCACTGAAAATCAGTAATGACACCAGGTGTTCACGAAAAAAGTAAGCATGTCCTTCTTTCTAGTGCATACATCATACTGTGTATAATTCCGTCGTGTCTAGTACAATACAGGGTGGAAACTGGACTTTTATAGTCAGTTTACTCCCTTGCATGGGGAAGATGTTCACTGGTTCCTCGTGTATGATTTTCATGTGCACAGGACCTTTTACAAAACCTTTATAAATCAAATATGAGGAATAGAACATCATTAATCTTTTCTGACGCTAAACCCCCAAACTTATGGTGTACATCTAAATTGGTGTAGTCGACTCTTCTACCGTCTGTGTACCCATCGTGAAGAACTGCTATGGATCACTACGTGTTTGCGTTGTGAAATTCCTTATTTTCACGCATGGGTAATTTTAATTCAACCCTGAATTTGAAATTTACTCGATTCTGATTGGTCAATCAGAGGCTATTAAATCACAATAAACCCCCTCTGAATGAAACAGCTGGTTTGACGGCCGCATCACCGCGGAAGCTAATATTCATAGAATAGCTCTATTTTCAGTCATTGTCGGAAGGCATATTTAAATAATTATATCTACAATTACAGGTTACAAAATGCATAGATGCGGTTACTACAATATTCAAAGGATGTGTGGCAATACATTTCATGCAGAAAACACGATATAAATCTACAAAGTGAATGTATTTACGTTTTGGAGACAACAGAGAGCTTGGGATTTTGGCGCTTTTCTATATACGACTGTGACGTCATATCTTTTGCGTCACAATAGCGATATGACGTCATCATGATGACGTGCGATGTAGAGCGAAAGCCTTGCAAAGCTTGCTTTGTTTTCTTTAGGGATGCCCACTTCATGTTAGCTTACCAAGTTGCCGTGCTTATATGCTTTCAATGCCTGTCATATGTTCGAGTGAAGTATAACGGTGTAAACAAACTGCTTGAGTATATACAGCGCCATATTTTGTTCGGTGATTCCGTAATTCAGATCGATAACCCACTCAAAACACTGGACTCAACCCATGCCGCTTCACTCAGTATATTTGCTAACACCAAAGAGTTCGCGTTTTATTTAGTCATGGTAGAATGGAGTGAGTGAGTGAGTTTGGTTTTACTTCGCTTTTAGCAATATTCCAGCAATATCACGGCGGGGGACACCAGAAATGGGCTTCACACATTGTACCTATGTCGGTAATCGAACCCGGGTCTTCGGCGTGTCGAGCGAACGCTTTAACCACTAGGCTATCCGACCGCCCCTGGTAGAATGGAGATAAACATACTGTATTATAAATGTAGAGCTAGGTTACCTGAAGATTTAACCGCGCTAAATTAAACATTTGAAACCTCACGCTGCGCGTTCGGTTCCAAATTCAACACTAACACTTGAGAGATTACATAAACTCTTTTCTATACTTTGAGTGAGTGAGTGAGTGAGTGAGTGAGTGAGTGAGTGAGTGAGTGAGTGAGTGAGTGAGTGAGTGAGTGAGTGAGTGAGTGAGTGAGTGAGTGAGTGAGTGCGTGCGTGCGTGAGTGCGTGCGTGCGTGAGTGAGTGAGTGAGTGAGTGAGTGAGTGAGTGAGTGAGTGAGAGAGTGAGTGAGTTGGGTTTTAACGCCGCTTTGAACAGTAGTCCAGTTTTCTTTCAAGACGTGTCAGCTTAATGTGGGAGGAAAGCGCGAAGTGATGCAGATCGCAAACGCTTACCACTTTGGTGAAACCCAAAATCACTGGTATTGTGTTGACAAACCTAGAAATATAATCGGGGCGATCCGTGATTTGAACCCATATTCATAGATTTCTGGCCTTCCAAGGGACGCAACTTTGCACAGCGAAATGCTGCGCCTCAGACTACTAGGCTACCCGTGCCCCTAAATGATTGGATATGTCTGCATGCACGAATAACTTGACAGCAGACTAACCCCTGGAATGGAACGAAATGAACCTTTCCTTGACGCAAACCTGTAAAGGTGTCATTTCACTGGTTCATACGTGCAAATTAGGACGCTGGTTCCTATTTCAATGGGACGTGTATTCTGTTTGACGAAAACTCCATTAACTATGTTTCACAGAAAACAAAATCAAACATTGTGGTTATTTGTCTTTATTTCAAGGATACCAATAATTTTACCAAACAATCCAACTGGACCTTCACGCAGGTCATCCTTCGTTCGGGTTCACTGCCTGAAAATATCAATCATATGTTTATCAGTTCGTTACAGTGTTCTGGTAACTTGATTACTCGTGAGTGCGTGAGTGACTGGTTTTTCAGTTTTCAATTATTAACAGTATTCCACTTATATCACGGTGTGTCAGCTTAATGTTTGAGGAAAGCCCTCAAGAAATGCAAGTTTCAAACGTTTATCACTTTGGTGAAACCCAGAAGAAATATAAGCGTGACGAACTGGGATTCAAACCCACAATCAGATGATCAAATGCGATTACATTAGTTGATGAAGTGAAAATGACCGTGAAGAAATTTTGTATACATGCTTGTTCCGTGTAACAATCTGTCAAATTCAACATTTCATGGGTATCTTATTTGGTAGTATTTTACTTCAGATAAGGTCGAGAGCTTTCATCCTGAACAGATTCCTGAGATTGTTGTTTGTTCTCTGACCAGCACGACTGCCGAGTCTACCCATCATGTAGCTGTACAAGGGGTTGTAGAAGTCGGGGAAGTCCGGGGTGTCCATGTCGCTGTATGCATACAGGGCATAGATGTTGTTGAAGCCGGACCTCCTAAAGGCGGTTGTGGCGGCGAGAGTGACGACAAGGAGGACGAAGACGTTTTTCAGCTGCATGATTTGCTTTGGTGATTGCTGAAATAGAACGGTATGTACATTTTCAGTTATTATCATATGATTACAAATTAATATCCCATAGTCTGCACAACTGTACAATGAGTATTGATTATTGAACCAAAGCTCCTTTTAAGCTGCATGTTTGCTCTAGACACTCGATGATATATATTTTGATTAAGGTCGCGATGCAGAAAATCGTATGCAAATGCAATTGTGACATGAAAGTTTACATAAACCAAGTTATAAGTAGCATACCTTTACTTGTGGCTGTGGTCAGGAACACACTTGGTCCAACTGTATAGAAAGTAAAGAAATACATACGGTATATATACACACTATTCAGTATAATACATCATAGTCGCCATGCAATAAGGGTATTAAATCACGTTTAGTTGTGTGTATTTCGACTCTGTGAACCATAAACTTAGGTTACTATTATGCATGATTTACAACCTGTCACTCATGTTGTCACATACATTGGGATTTCATTACTACATGTTAGTAGGTGATCAGATGATTTAGAAAGTTGAGATTGAGTATGTGTTGGATAAGTTTATCTACAGATAGCAGATGCATGAAATCAGTATTCCGGTGTTCAGAAATGACTACATTGTAAACTGAGAAGCAACAGAATCTATACCTCTAAGTTGATGTTATCAAACATGTTTGGTTTAAAATAGAAAATATCTTAATTTATCGATTTTATATCCAAAGATATTTATACCTTATTATGTAATATCACAAATGCACTTGCGCTTAGTCACAAAAAGACAACTTCTAATGGTGTGAGTTCTCAAATATCATTTGATTTAAGGTTTTCTAAAATAATAGGTTTTTTTCCCATAAGACATAACTGCTGATGTCATGTGGTTTCAAAATAATTTCTTACACCAGTCTTCAATGAACCAGTATGCTCATTACACACAATAACCCAGCCACGTAGAGATTACTCTTATCAAACTGTTGCAAGAAAGAGTGAGCAGCATCTCTTTCAGGTTTCAATTACATAAAAAACAAAGTCGGTATACCTTCTTTTGTGCATGCCCCTCAGTTTAGCTACTAGAGGTATTTCAACGAGTTTAACAAAGTGGTATGTACAATTGACGGCAGTACATGTAAGTATAGTCTTTGAAAGGCATTGAGAAGTGATACACATAAGGAAGAGAATTTATTGATGTCCACTTCTTTAATATGAGGAACACAACGTTTCGGAGTATATGCTTACACCTTCATCATTCACCTGATGAAGGAGTAAGTACATACTCCGAAACGTAAAGTTATGTTTATATTATGTAAGTTGAGCAATATTCATATTTAAATGTGAAAAAAACATTAATGACGAAATCATAGGGTATTTTTTATGATAGTATCAATAGATCGGCAAACAAATTTACGTCAATTTACATTAAGACAAATATTCTAGAGGCACAGCAGATGTATTAGTCATCTAGGGTGATACGAGATTTCCTTTTTTAACGTATTTCTTAATGTACACACTGTTATACGATATGTATGTACGACATGACCCCTGGACAAACAAATCCATTTTATGAACGTGAAGTATCATGTGACACAGATACGTAATCTTTTAAAATGATATTCCCCACCCCACTTTGGTGCAAAAACCTCCAACCATTTTGATATCAATTTGGTGATGCCCAATGCACCACTTCCTTCCTATCTTATACCGACAGATACATTCAAACGTCCCCAAGCAAAGCTTACAGATGCAACATATTCTTCAAGAGTTTACAGGCGTAGCTTTATATCTTCTTTGTGACTAGGAGCATAATTTGATAATTGAATTGACAGTAGTCTTGGTCTCTCTAATAGATTTAGCTTAAGGTAAGGCTATTTTTAAGGTCATTTTCACGATCATTTGCAAAACTCCCGAGATCGTTTATGATTTAAGAGAGTCATCTAAAGGGTCACTAGGCTCGGCTAATTGGCAATCCTTACAAAATTTATTCGCTCACTGCAGTTGCTTGATCTGCTAGTTCAATTTTTTGGATGTATTACACAGAATCATTGTCTGTGTTTCACACAATCAAGCAATGCATGATATCCCTAGTTGCACATTAACACTGTCTTTGTTTCACACAATCAAGCAATGCATGATAACACTAGTTACACGTACTCACTGTCTGTGTTTCACACAATGATGCAATGCATGATATCCCTAGTTACACAATAACACTGTCTGTGTTTCAAACAATCAAGCAATGCTTGATAACACTAGTTACACAGAGACATTGTCTATGTTTCACACAATCAAGCAATGCATGATAACCCTAATTTCACGTTAACACTGTCTGTGTTTCACACAATCAAGCAATGCATGATAACACTAGTTACACGCAGACATTGTCTGTGTTTCTCACAACCAGCAATGTATGATAACACTAGTTACCCAATAACACTGTCTGTGTTTCACACAATCAAGCAATGCATGGTAACACTAGTTACACAGAGACATTGTCTGTGTTTCACACAATCAAGCAATGCATGGTAACACTAGTTACACGTTAACATTGTCTGTGTTTCACACAATCAAGTAATGCATGATAACACTAATTACACGTTAACACTGTCTGTGTTTCACACAATCACGCAATTCATGGTAACACTAGTTACACGTTAACATTGTCTGTGTTTCACACAATCAAGTAATGCATGATAACACTAATTACACGTTAACACTGTCTGTGTTTCACACAATCAAGCAATGCATGATAACAATAGTTACACGGAGACATTGTCTGTGTTTCACACAACCAGCAATGTATGATAACACTAGTTACACAATAACACTGTCTGTGTTTCACACAATCATGCAATGCATGGTAACACTAGTTACACGGACACATTGCCTGTGTTTCACACAATCACGCAATGCATGATAACCCTAATGATCAATTACAATCATGCAACGTTGAGCCAGTGTTCAGTGTCGAACCAGTGTCGCGGGGCTTTCATACACATATTACTGACGTTTTCAATGTCGAGTTCAAAGCACGCTACCCAAGGCATAACTAGTTATTCAAGTGAGCATCGTGAAATAAACCCGTTGCGTTCAAGATTATTTAACTTGTAAAGCGACGCGTGCACGTGGATAAGTGGCTGCTGGTACTAGTCCTGACGTATACTGGTTTAAGTGCGAACACTGGGATACCGTAACGCAATTTAATACCCCACACATTATACTGACTCAGAGCTGACCGGTCCTTGTTTTATTTCTTAATGCCGAGCGCCACTCAGGGAAACAAGTGTCACCTGCTGAGGTCTATTAGAATGACCCAGCTATGGTTTTGAACAATCGATCATCCCCTCTTCGGGCAGCTGCTCTCTATGAATTACACCGTGTAGGTGAATCCAAGATCAATTGCATGGATATCAATTGTAAAATGATATATATGGCACATTGTAACTAGGAGCCTAACCTATCTTTATTCCACCCGAACAAGAGTATTAATAATGATGAAAGTTATAATATCATAATACCTTCATTCAATTTAATTTAGTTTATATTATTTCGTATTGAATTGGCGATTAGGTTTTCTAAGTATACTTTTAATATCTATGACCATTCAGTTTGAGATCTTATATGTCGGAGTTACATAATCTGAAAAGGGGACCATATTTTTTGTGTCATCGATGCATTGTCCATATGTGGGATCGCTGTCATGGAGTTACATGCAGTGTTTGGTTTTAACATCCCTTCAAACATGTAATAATGAGGAATTACAGTCTGCATTCACTGTGAGATATGAACCTAGACAATAAATAACACCTCCCTGTATTTTTGTCATAATATCCCAAACTCCCATATTGGCAAATGTCTACATATGGAATTAAACTCATTGTTTATACCACATACACATGTCACCGATATACCGATGAATGTTGGTACTACACCTATAACACTGCGTGTTCGCTCAGATGGTCGGAGGCATACCCATGCACTAGGTCCTATCAAATTTTAGACATTAAATTTTAAAAATATTATTTACTATTGCTGGTGAACACAAATTCAAAAAGCCAGCGCCAGAGAATATAATCAATCTCGATTATCTGCCGATTTTGCATTTTGTTTCTCATTGAAAACTGCTTGATATTAAGCAATAAAAAAGTCAATAACTATTTTCTTTGAATATTCTTTAATGGACAAATAAATATCAAATAAGTTAAATTATAAATAGATTCTTCTGCACGTGCCGTTGTAGAGTCCGCAGTTTTTTCTGAAAAGTAAAAATTGAGTGTAAAAATACATGTCCGTACATTCACTACGATCATGAAAACATAATGTTAATTGATGGAGTGATAAAAGCCATTTTCGTCAGCCTTAATAACGATCTGGCATTATTTAACCTTGCATGAATAGTGCAAATTGATCAATGCAACGTTAAACAAGGCAGAGAGTAGATAACCATGTACAAGAAACTGTTACTGTAAATAGTCGATTCTGGATGAGGCAATATACTTATTGGATTTAAGCAATCAAGGTACATGTATGATGGTATATCATTTACAATGCCACACTTCCCATCCCAACGTTTTCAGGAAGTGGTATTTTAGAAGTTAGTATTAATGAATACAGAGATCGCTTACATATTACAATGTCATTATTCTTTAAATGCAACATTTCGGTGTTGGTGTTGTTGCCTGAATCTAGCATCGTGCCGAAACGTCGCACTAGTGGAATATCGACGTTATAACAAATAGGTAAATTCTGTCTTCATCGATTCCAACTTTAATCAGTGTGCACCACAAGTAGGATGTACTCGGGATCTTAGCACGGGATCCCCACGTAACATGACATCAACACGAGGGATATCTGACTTACCTTAGATTAAGTCTAAAGCTTCCAGTCTGGCGAGTCTGGCGAATGTGTTGTAAGTGTTTTGTGACCTGCGTCCTCCACGGCCTCCACGTCGACCACCTCGTCCCAACATGTACAGGGGGAACTCGAAGTCGGGGAAGTCAGGGAAGTCAGGGAACTCAATCTCATAGCCATAACCATAGCTACCATATGGATATCTGTTCCTGGAACCGACCGTTCTATATGCACTAGCGGCAGCAACAGCGACGACAAGAAGAAGGAAGACGTGTTTCAGTTGCATTGTGGAAGAGGCTGAAGTAAAATAAAGCCAAAAATGAGTATATGCACTATTATGTATTGTGAGACCAGATGGTTGCCGATATCAATACATGCAAGAAGAAAAAAAGATTCTCAGAATTAATTAGTTTCATATATTGATATGGGCGAACTATTAACACTATTGGCCGCCTTCGAAATTACGTTTTACTGACAAAATAAGACACAGTGGCTGATAGGTTATTACATTGCCACTCAGCTTCCGCTCATCTTGCCAAAGGAACGTCCCAATTATATATTTTACATTTGTTACTATATTTTGTCCTGTCAGAATATATTGGCCAAAAGTCAACGATTAACTGGATTGGTAATAGCCTAATGAGGACTTGAACGTTTTTATTAGGAACTTATTTCTCTTGAAATAATAAAAGGAATAACTTTACCTATTTGTATATACTTAAGACGCGATGGTTATCTGAGTTATTCTTGCGAAGGCCGACACGAAGCATTGTATATTCAGTATGTTTAGCTTAAATAGAAGGCAATGACTGCCATAACTGGACTATATTATTATAACTGGACAGGCCCATCCTCAAAACGTGTCACCATTATTAACTTTTGAACTTAGATTTAAGACACGGGGAATGCCCATTTGTTGAAGTAATTTTTCGTGGCTAAATTGTGATGCGCACAAATAACATAGTTAATGTGACATAATCGTGATCCTTAAAACGTATACCACATACTAATAATATGTCTGGGATTAATTCTGTGATTAAATCTGGACTATGAGACAGACGGTTGTCACCATCTAATCTTAAACCGACTTCACCCGACTTAAACAGACTTTTATAACAGCTTTTTAAAATACTATTCATATTTGTACGAAGCATGTGTATAATACAATATTAAAGCAATCATAGAAATGTAATGCTAATCAATTTTGCGACTGATCATACACATCTGACTTAGAGTATATGACACCATTCTCCAAAAAGAGAAAACTTACTTGTAACGGCTTATTCGGCTTTGCTGAACGGGATGTTCAGTGAAGGACCAAATTGATGATGATGTTTCTCCAACAATGTGTTAACCTTTATATACTAGTACATATACGTAATGACCACATCTATACATCATACTTGTAAACATATTCTGACACACGTCCAGTGTGAATCACGACACATTACAACAAAGAAGGGCGGCGTTATGCAATCGCCCAAGGCGAACTATTGTAAATCAGGGATAAACAAGTAACATGCTCACTGATTCGCGCATAACGTGTCAGTATATCAGTCATTTTCACGGTCACTTTTATATGTTGAGTGGTACCTTCACTGTTGGCATGTAACATGTTTTTAGTGTCCTGTCTGAAGTGAAAGCCACGTCTGTGTTGGCTGTCTTGGTGAGCAGCCTGCTGACCTGGTAGGGCCTGACGAGGATGATGAGGAGGATGGGTAATGGGGTTGGTTTTGACTTGGTTGGAAACGGGATACCTTACATGCACAACAACTAGTACCAGCAGCCACTTATCCACGTGCACGTGTCGCTTTACAAGTTAAATAATCTTCAACGCAACGGGTTTATTTCACGATGCTCACTTGAATACCTAGTTATGTCTTGGGTAGCGTGATTTGAACTCGACATTGAAAACGTCGGTAATATGTGTATGAAAGCCCCGCGACACTGGTTCGACACTGAACACCGGCTCAACGTTGCATGATTTGTAATTGATCATTAGGGTTATCATGCATTGCGTGATTGTGTGAAACACAGACATTGTTATTGAGTGACTAGTGTTATCATGCATTGCTTGATTGTGTGAAACACAGACAATGATTCTGTGTAATACATCCAAACAATTAGCAGATCAAGCAACTGTTATTTGCAGGGAGCGAATAAATTTTGTAAGGATTGCCAATTAGCCGAGCCTAGTGACCTAGCTCTGATTTATTATAAAATATCAACAGTATTGAACAAAGGGAGATACTAAAGTCAAACGAGATGCACGTTGTACATGTCGATTTTGTTTATGACTAAACTGGACAGACTTATGACAAATAGACCGTTACTCACTATACCCATCAAACTCTCTTAAATCATAAACGATCTCGGGAGTTTTGCAAATGATCGTGAAAATGACCTTAAAAATAGCCTTATCTAATGCTAAATCTATTACAGAGACCAAGACTACTGTCAATTCAATTATAAAAGTATGCTCCTAGTCACAAAGAAGATATAAAGCTACGCATGTAAACTCTTGAAGAATATGTTGCATCTGTAAGCTTTGCTTGGGGACGTTTGAATGTATATGTCGGTATAAGATAGGAAGTGGTGCATTGGGCATCACCAAATTGATATCAAAATGGTCGGAGGCTTTTACACCAAAGTGGGGAGGGGAATATCATTTTAAAAGATTACATATCTGTGTCACAGGATACTTCACGATCATAAAATGGATTTGTTTGTCCAGGGGTCATGTCGTACATACATATCGTATAACAGTGTGCACATTAAGAAATACGTTAAGAAAAGGAAATCTCGTATCACCCTAGATGACTAATACATCTGCTGTGCCTCTAGAATATTTGTCTTAATGTAAATTGCATAAATTTGTTTGCCGATCTATTGATACTATCATAAAAAAATACCCTATGATTTCGTCATTAATGTTTTTTCACCTTTAGATATGAATATTGCTCAACGTACATAATATATACATAACTTTACGTTTCGGAGTATGTACTTACTCCTTCATCAGGTGAATGATGAAGGAGTAAGCATATACTCCGAAACGTTGTGTTCTTCATATTAAAGAAGTGGACATCCATAAATTCTCTTCCTTATGTGTATCACTTCTCAATGCCTTTCAAAGACTATACTTACATGTACTGCCGTCAAATGTACATAATACTTTGTTAAACTCGTTGAAATACCTCTAGTAGGGGCATGCACAAAAGAAGGTATACCGACTTTGTTTTTTATGTAATTGAAACCTGAAAGAGATGCTGCCCGCTCTTTCTTGCCGTACATATTCATCAAAAACATGTTTTATTTTTAAATCGTGTACCTGAAACATGGTACACTTTTTCATACTTTGAGTGAGTGAGTGAGTGAGTGAGTGAGTTGGGTTTTAACGCCGCTTTGAACAGTAGTCCAGTTTTCTTTCAAGACGTGTCAGCTTAATGTGGGAGGAAAGCGCGAAGTGATGCAGATCGCAAACACTTACCACTTTGGTGAAACCCATAATCACTGGTATTGTGTTGACAAACCTAGAACTATAATCGGGGCGATCCGTGATTTGAACCCATATTCATAGATTTCTGGCCTTCCAAGGGACGCAACTTTGCACAGCGAAATGCTGCGCCTCAGACTACTAGGCTACCCGTGCCCCTAAATGATTGGATATGTCTGCATGCACGAATAACTTGACAGCAGACTACCCCCTGGAATGGAACGAAATGAACCTTTCCTTGACGCACACCTGTTAAAGGTGTCATTTCACTGGTTCATACGTGCAAATTAGGACGCTGCTTCCAATTTCAATGGGACGTGTATTCTGTTTGACGAAAATTCCATTAACTATGTTTCACAGAAAACAAAATCAAACATTGTGGTTATTTGTCTTTATTTCAAGGATACCAATAATTTTACCAAACAATCCAACTGGACCTTCACGCAGGTCATCCTTCGTTCGGGTTCTCTGCCTGAAAATAACAATCATATGTTTATCAGTTCGTTACAGTGTTCTGGTAACTTGATTACTTGTGAGTGCGTGAGTGACTGGTTTTTCAGTTTTCAATTATTAACAGTATTCCACTTATATCACGGTGTGTCAGCTTAATGTTTGAGGAAAGCCCTCAAGTGATGCAAGTCTCAGACGTTTACCACTTTGGTGAAACCCACGAGAACGGGTATGGTGCTGACAAACCTAGAAATATAAGCGTGACGAACCGGGATTCAAACCCACAATCAGATGATCAAATGCGATTACATTAGTTGATGAAGTGAAAATGACCGAGAAGAAATTTTGTATATATGCTTGTTCCGTGTAACAATCTGTCAAATTCAACATTTCATGGGTATCTTATTTTGTAGTATTTTACCTCAGATAAGGTCGAGAGCTTTCATCCTGAACAGATTCCTGAGATTGTTGTTTGTTCTCTGACCAGCACGACTGCCGAGTCTACCCATCATGTAGCTGTACATGGGGTTGTAGAAGTCGGGGAAGTCCGGGGTGTCCATGTCGCTGTATGCATACAGGGCATAGATGTTGTTGAAGCTGGGCCTCCTAAAGGCGGTTGTTGCGGCGAGAGTGACGACAAGGAGGACGAAGACGTTTTTCAGCTGCATTATTTGCTTTGGTGATTGCTGAAATAGAACGGTATGTACATTTGCAGTTATTATCATATGATTATAAATTAATATACCATAGTCTGCACAACTGTACAATGAGTATTGATTATTGCACCAAAGCTCCTTTTAAGCTGCATGTTTGCTCTAGACACTCGATGATATATATTTTGATTAAGGTCACGATGCAGAAAATCGTATGCAAATGCAATTGTGACATGAAAGTTAACATAAACCAAGTTATAAGTAGCATACCTTTACTTGTGGCTGTGGTCAGGAACACACTTGGTCCAACTGTATAGAAAGTAAAGAAATACATACGGTATATATACACACTATTCAGTATAATACATCATAGTCGCCATGCAATAAGGGTATTAAATCACGTTTAGTTGTGTGTATTTCGACTCTGTGAACCATAAACTTAGGTTACTATTATGCATGATTTACAACCTGTCACTCATGTTGTCACATACATTGGAATTTCATTACTACATGTTTGTAGGTGATCAGATGATTTAGAAAGTTGAGATTGAGTATGTGTTGGATAAGTTTATCTACAGATAGCAGATGCATGAAATCAGTATTCCGGTGTTCAGAAATGACCACATTGTAAACTGAGGAGCAACAGAAACTATACCTCTAAGTTGATTTTATCAAACATGTTTGGTTTAAAATAGAAAATATCTTAATTTATCGATTATATATCCAAAGATATTTATACCTTATTATATAATATCACAAATGCACTTGCGCTTAGTCACACAAAGACTACTTCTAATGGTGTGAGTTCTCAAATATAATTTGATTTAAGGTTTTCTAAAATTATAGTTTATTTTCGCATAATACACAACTGCTGATGTCATGTGGTTTCAAAATAATTTCTTCTTGAAAGATACAGATTTCACAAGAGAATGCAGACCGAAAACGAAACTGTTTCACAATATGTTGTTGTTTTGAAAGGACTGGCTAGATTTTGTGACTTCGGTGCTACACTGAATGAACGTTTAAGAGATCAATTAGTTCTTGGACTGAAAAGTGTAAATGTTCAAAGGAAATTGCTTGCAGAATTAGAATTGACACTTGAACGCGCAGTTTCAATTGCAAATTCTGTGGAATTAGCTGCGAAAGATTCAGAAGAATTGTACCGCAACGGATTACCGAAGGAACAATCACAGTCAGAGGTGTTTTCTTTCAACAACAGAAGATTTAATGCAAGGTATGAGCGTTATTGTTATAGATGTGGAAAGCCTTCGCATTTAGCTGATACTTGTAATTTCAAAGATACAGTTTGCTCATTCTGTCAAAAGAAAGGCCATATTCCGGAGGTATTCAAAGCGAAGAAATGGAGTCAAAGGTCAGGTCAAAGTTCAACATCCGGGTTTCGTCAAACAGGAAGTGCTAGCTCCAGCAATGCAAACAGAAACGGTAGGCGTCCAACTTTTCGTGTAAATGCTATCAATGAAGAACTTTGTTCAACCCATGAATATGAAGATGACATTCTAGATGATTTAGGTGACTGTCTAAATCATTTGCTCGCTATTCACGGTGCTGCAGATATCATATGGGTGACAGTGAATGTAAATGGACGTGATCTGAAGATGGAGTTAGATACTGGCTTAAGAAGTTCTATCATTACTGAGGGCGTTTACAGACAGAACCTTTCAGAATGCAGCTTACAAGAATCGCCAATCCCAATGAGAACATACACAGGTGAGCTTGTCACAAATCTTGGTATCATACATGTTAACGTTCGTGATGGTGAAAGAGTAAACCAGTTACCACTACATGTCGTGCAGGGAAAAGGTCCTCCGTTACTGGGGAGGGCGTGGTTACCATACGTAAATATTGACTGGAAATCATTAGGAAATAATGTCAACATGTGTCACAAAATGTCAAGTGAAGATCAACTCAGTGAAATGTTTGTGAAATACTGTGATGTATTTTCTGATGGACTGGCTACAATTAATGGAATCAAAGCCCATTTAGAAGTGAAAGATGGCATGTCTCCTAAATACATGAAAGCTAGGCCTGTTCCTTATGCACTTCATGATAGAGTGAATGAAGAAATTTCAAGAATGGAGAAAAATGGCGTGATTATCAAAGTAGAACATTCTGGGTGGGCTACACCAATAGTTCCAGTGGTCAAAGCTGACAAATCTGTCAGAATATGCGGCGATTTCAAATCTACTGTAAACCCAGCTTTAAATGTGAACCAGTATCCACAAAACAAGATTGAAGACATGTTTGCTCAACTTGCCGGAGGTCAGAAATTCTCAAAGATTGATCTTGCTCATGCTTATCAACAAATGGAGGTAGATGAAGACTCACAGAAACTACCCACCATCAATACTCCAAAAGGACTCTACAGGTACACAAGACTTGCTTTCGGCATTGCTTCAGCTCCTGCAATTTTTCAAGCTACAATGGACCAAATTCTTCAAGGTTTGCAGAAAGTATTATGTCATCAAGATGATATTCTAGTGACCGGTTCAAATGATGAAGAACACTTACAGAAGTTGGATGCAGTTTTGTCAAGATTACAACAATTCGGCTTGAGAGTAAAACAAAGTAAGTGTAAATTCTTTGTAGACTCAGTCAAGTATCTCGGTCATGTTATTGACAAAGAAGGACTTCATACTTCAGAAGATAAGGTGAAAGCTATCATCAGTGCTCCAAGACCTGAAAATGTGACACAACTACGTCCCTTTCTCGGTGGAGTCAACTACTATGGCAGATTCATCCAGAACCTTTCTACAATTGTTCACCCGTTAAACGAACTGTTGCAGAAAGACAAGAAATGGCTATGGTCAACTGAATGTGAGAAATCTTTAAAAATGTCTAAAGCAAAAATTGCAAGTTCCGATGTGTTGTGTCATTATGATCCATTGTTGCCAATAACATTGGCATGTGATGCATCCTCCTATGGCGTGGGTGCTGTGTTGTCTCATGTGAGGAGTGATGGTACTGAACGACCGATTGCATTTGCTTCAAGAACACTGAACAAGGCTGAAAAGGGATATTCACAAATTGACAGAGAAGCCCTAGCAATTATATTTGGTGGTAAAAGATTTCATCAGTATGTGTATGGTAGGCATTTCACTCTCGTGACAGATCATCGACCTCTCACTGCCCTGTTTGGTGAGGGACGGTCAGTACCATCATTAGTTGCTGCTCGTCTACAGAGATGGGCATTGATTCTCAGTGCATATGATTACAAATTCAGTACAAATCTTCCTCTGCCAATGCAAATGCCGATGTGTTGTCTCGTTTACCTCTACCTGATACAACAAATTGTGTGAATGATGATGTAGCTTTGTTCTATGCAAGTCAGTTTGAACATCTGCCTATTACAGCAGGTGATGTGAGAAATGAGACAAGGCGAGATCCTGTTCTTTCACAAGTGTACATGGCAGTGATGAACGGTTGGGATAATGATCACAGTGAGAACAAAATAATGAAACCATTTCACTCAAGAAGATATGAGCTTTCCATTCAATTAGGATGTATTGTATGGGGAATGAGAGTAGTGATTCCTTCTAAACTCTGAAACGGTGTTTTAAATGAGTTACATGGTGGTCATTTGGGAATGGTGAAAATGAAATCAGTTGCTAGAAGTTATGTGTGGTGGCCTGGAGTAGATGCTGATATTGAAAGTACTGCAAAAATGTGTATTACATGACAGAATGTTCAAAATGATCCAACAAGAGCTCCCTTTCATCATTGGTCATGGCCATCACAACCATGGTGTCGCATTCATTTGGACTTTGCTGGTCCTTTCATGGGTCACATGTACCTCATTGTTGTAGATTCTTATTCCAAGTGGTTAGAGGTGATTGTTATGAATTCAACTACTGCTGATGCGACAGTGAAAGTGATGAGAGGTTTGTTCGCGAAATATGGATTAACACTGCAAGTTGTTACAGATAATGGTCCACAATTTGTGTCAAATGAGTTTGAAACATTCTTGAGAAGTAATGGTGTAAAACACATTTTATCTGCTCCATATCATCCTGCTACAAACGGACTTGCTGAGAGAGCTGTTCAATCCTTCAAACAAGCTATGAAATCAACTAGAGGGGATGATGCAACATTGCAGAAGAAGATTGCTTGGTTTCTGCTACCCTATCGTTCTAGTCCCCATTGCACAACTCAAGAAACTCCAGCAAAACTTTTTCTTGGAAGAGAACTAAGATGTAGACTTGACTTAATCAAGCCTAACCATGCTGATGTTGTTGCTACAAAACATTCTTCTTCATTGTGTCAACCTGGCGACACAAGACAGCTAAATGACAATGATAAGGTGTGGGTGCGTGAGTACAACAAAGAAGACAATTGGACTGCTGGCAAGGTGATGACAAAATGTGGTGAAAGACATTATGATGTTGACATTGGCAATAGAACTGTCAAGCGTCATATTGATCAATTAAGGTGTAGAGATGCAACTAGTAACCATGGTAACGAGAACATGATTGTTCAAAGTGACTGTAGTGCAGGGACTGTAGAAAGTATCAGGGTCAACAAAGGCGACCCTATCGTAATACCTAGTGCATCACAGCAATGTGATGAACACCAGTGTGAAGACAGTGAGGTGACAATTGCAAATGTACCAGCAAAACAAACCGTGAGACGTTCAGAAAGAGTGAGAAAACCTCCCGATAGACTAACCCTGTGAGAACACAATGTAGAAACTGACAGTTTTGACAATTAAGTCATTGAATAAAGTTGTGGTTGAAAGTTGTAACATTGTTAAATTATAACTTTAGAAAATAGCTCATAGTACTGTGTTCTGAATATTGTAAATGTATTGGTTAGAGAAGTAGAAAGTAATTTCTTTTAAGGGGGAGAAATGTTGTGCATGTTAGGTATGTTTACATTGTAAGTGCGCCAATGCACACGTGCAGTGACGTCAATTTAGGTGCGACGTCATTATGTTGTTGTAACCTAGGCAGCTGTTTGAGGCAGTGCCAGTTCTCCATTAAACAGTGATTGAGCCAACTGCGGTTTTGTTATGTGTTGAAGATTTGATGTTCCTCCAATGTGCGGGTCGGACAAATAACATAATACATACACAACACTAGTCTTGACGTATGCTGGTTTAAGTGCGAACCCACTGGGATACCGTAACGCAATTTAACATTTATACCCCACTCAGACACATTATACTGACTCAGAGCTGACCGGTCCTTGTTTTATATCTTTATGCCGAGCGTCACTCAGGGAAACAACAAGTGTCACCTGCTGACGTCTATTAGAATGACCAAGCTATGGTTAGGAACAATCGATCATCCCCTCTTTGGGCAGCTGCTCTCTATGAATTACACCGTGTAGGTGATTCCAAGATCAATTGCATGGATATATTGTTTATACCACATACACCTGTCACCGATATACCGATGAAAGTTGGTACTTCACGTATAACACTGCGTGTTCGCTCAGATGGTCGCAGGCATCCACATGCGCTAGGTCCTATCAAATGTTGCAAAGAAGCAGAGGAAGCCAGTGAAAGGGTAGACAAATAACTATTGCTGGTGAACACAAATTCAAAACGTCAGCGCCAGAGAATCTAATCAGTCTTGATTATCTGCCGATTTTGCATTTTGTTTCTCATTGAAAACTGCTTGACATTAAGCAATAAAAAAGTCAAGAATTATTTTCTTAGTATATTCTTTAATCATCAAATAAATTATCAAATAAGTTAAACTATAAATAGATTCTTCTGCACGAGTACTGGTGCCGGTGTAGAGTCCGTAGGTTTTTCTGAAAAGTAAAAATTAAGAGTAAAAATACATGTCCGTACATTCACTACGATCATGAATATTCACAGGGTATTTAAAAGTGACAACATAATGTTAATTGATGGAGTGATAAAAGCCATTTTCATTAGCCTAGATAACGATCTGGCATTATTTAACCTTGCATGAATAGTGCAAATGATCAATGCAACGTTAAACAAGGCACAGAGAGAGTAAATAACCATTTACAAGAAACTGTTACTGTAAATAGTCGATTCTGGATGAGGCAATATACTTATTCGATTTAAGCAATCAAGGTACGGGTGTGATTGTATATCATTTACAATGCCACACCTCCCATCCAAACGTTATCTGGAAGTGGTATTTTAGAAGTTAGTATTAATGAACACAGAGCTCGCTTACATATTACAATGTCATTATTCTTTAAAAGCAACGTTTCGGTGTTGGTGTTGTTGCCTTAATCTAGCACCGTGCCGAAACGTCGCACTGGTGGAATATCAACGTTATAACAAATAGGTAAATTCTGACTTCATCGATTCCAACTTTAATCAGTGTGCACCACAAGTAGGATGTACTCGGGATCTTAGCACGGGATCCCCACATAACATGACATCAACACGAGGGATATCTGATTTACCTTAGATTAAGTCTAAAGCTTCCAGTCTAGCGAGTCTGGCGAATGTGTTGTAAGTGTTCTGTGACCTGCGTCCTCCACGTCGACCACCTCGTCCCAGCATGTACAGGGGGTACTCGAAGTCGGGGAAGTCAGGGAACTCAATCTCATAGCCATAACCATAGCGACCATATGGATATCTGTTCCTGGAACCGACCGTTCTATAAGCACTAGCGACAGCAACAGCGACAAGGAGAAGGAAGACGTGTTTCAGTTGCATTGTGGAAGAGGCTGAAATAAAATAAAGCCAAAAATGAGTATATGCACTATTATGTATTGTGAGACCAGATGGTTGCCGATATCAATATACATGCAAGAAGAAAAAAAGAGTCTCAGAATTAATTAGTTTCATATATTGATATGGGCAAACTATCAAAAGTATTGGCCGCCTTCGACATTACGTTTTACTGACAAAATAAGACACAGTGGCTGATAGGTTATTACATTGCCACTCAGCTTCCGATCATCTTGCCAAACTAACATTCCAAATATTCTTTACATCTGTTCCTTTATTCATCCTGTCAGTATATATTTGACACAAGTCAACGAGGAACTGGATAACGCCAAAATAGCTATCACGGACAGACACAGTACCCTAAACACATATCTGTCCTCATATATGAGGAGATGCTGTTATAGCAGAAAGAGGACTTTAACATTTTTATTGGGAACTAAGTTCTCTTGAAATAACTAAAGGAATAAATTTTACTGTACTTAAGACACAATAAGTAGTTGAATTGTTCTTGCGAAGGCAGCCATGAAGTATTAGATATTTAATATGTTTGGGTTCTTGTTGTGCTAAAATGCAATGTAGAAGGAAATGACTGCCATATCTAGACTATATTATTATAACTGAACAGACCCATGCTTAAAACGTGTCACAATTATTAACTTTTGAACTTAGATTTAAGACACAAGGCATTCGCATTTGTTTAAGTGATTTTTTTCATGGCTAAATGGTGATGCGCTAAAATAACACAGTTAATACGACATAATTGTGATACTTACAACGTATGCAACAGACTGATAAGATGTTTGGGGTGTCACGTAATTTTGTAATTAAATCTGGACCATCGGATACACGGTTGTGTAAACGTATACCTTCTAAATGTATATCGACTTTACCCGCTAGCTTTTATAAAGCTATTCATATTGTACGAGGCAACTGTATAATACAAAAACAAAAGCAATCATAGGAATGTAATGTTAATCAACTTGGCGACTGATACACACCTGACTTATGTGATGCCATTTTCAAAAAGAGAAAACTTACTTGTAATGGCGTTTTCGGCTTTGCTGCACGGGATGTTCAGTGTAGGACCGAAGTGATGATGATGTTTCTCCAACAATGTGTTAACCTTTATATACTAGTACATATACGTAATCACCACATCTATACATCATACTTAAGCTTGTAAACATATTCTGACACACGTCCAGTGTGGATCACGACTCGTTATAACAATGAAGGGCGGAGTTATGCAATCGCCAAAGGCGATCGCGAAATGGTGCAAATCAGGGATCAACAAGTAACATGCTCATTGCTTAGAGCATAATGTGTCAGCTTAACAGTCACTTTCACGGCTGAGTGTAAATTGTAAGTAAGTTTGATTTGTAAATTGTGGAATTATTTGGTGTTTTTTTACGTAAATGTGCGAGAACAAGTAAAAACATCTTACCTGACTCCCGTTTATACTTCGCATACTTGTGTTCTTGTCGAAGGAAACAGAGGAAAACAATGATACTAGGAATTAACCTGTGTCAGAATTGCTTCTTCCCTGACTGGATATGCAGCTATGTCGTAATTATAAGTTGACATGGTCAACGTGTATGTTATATTAGCCGAGGGCAAATTATGATAAAATTCATTGCATCGTGCAACATCCTTAACCTAAACAATCTTTCTCCTATATTTTAATATACTTCAATTTGTCAGTTTTATACAATTGTACACCACAAATTTAAATTACCATAATTATTATTACGAGGACAAATTTGACGAGATGAACCGCAATGCATTAAAGGCTGCTAGTTAAAGAAGTTAATTGTTAATTAGATTATACCAAACTAAAGTAGTACGCCTTCGTGCTAATAGAAACACAAGTTCTAGGATAATGTTTGTTTACTGATAACAAAATCATCTCAAAACATTATTACGTGTCTCCCACTTGACGTGGATGGGATGAGTATGCAGCCTGTGTATAAGGCCAGGTTGCATACGTTTACCACTTTGATGAAACCCATGAGCACATGTACTGACAAACTCTTGAATTCGACACTGACACTCAACTCGGTACACAGACCTATGATACCCCGTATCACTAAATCAATCATGCATACTGATGTCAAGTAATCGAAAGAATTAGGGATTCAAACCCAAAACCATCATTGTCTGACATCTCAGGATCGCATTTCTGCTGAATGTCTCTGTCCAGTGTGTCTATGGCAGTGATTTAGACCCATGTCTCAATGTACAATTACCTCAGAGGACCACATGTTAATGGAAAATTTTGATACGAAAACAGTCACACATTTAATATACCATGTGCACAAATCTGGGAAAAACTTGACCACCAAATCACAGGCATGTTTTTTTAAGTTTAGTATCATGGGATGCAGTTGTATGAGACTTCAGATATTGCTTACTTCTGAAGGTATAGCATCAAGACATGTCAACATATCAACGTAAATAAATAAAAGTGACAAAACCCTTTCCATACTCATAAGTGTGTGGTTTTACGCCGTTTTTAGCAATATTCCAGCAATATCACGACGAGGGACACCAGAAATGGGCTTCACACATTGTCGGGAATCGAACCCGGGTCTTCGACGTGACGAGCGAACGCTTTAACCCCTATGCTACCCAACAGCCCCCATATTCATAAGAAATCTCTGCTTAAAGCAGAGTCAATTGTACGAGCATGTGTTTAAGAATCGCTATCAAATAGTGATGATACCACGTGTTCGCGTAAAGGTGAACATATCCTGCTTCCGTCACAAACGCATTCAAAATCAAGTCAGTTTTCATCTGAAGGAACGCGGGAACATATTGATATAGAACAAATGAAAATGGAAAATTTCATCGGACATCATATTTTTGTCACTGATGTGTCAAATTAGGAATTATTCTCCTCATGTCCACCATAAAACATTTTGCACGCTTTGCTGAGGCACTTAATGCTGCAACCGTGATCAAACGACTACAAAAAGATAATATTCTTATGTATTACACTGTGAATGATTCGAAGCACGTAATCATTTCTTTGCAGATCTATTGAATTCTATACATGTCGTGTTAAATGGTGATACATAAGGGAATCATAAAGTGTAAAGGTAGAGTATTTTTTAATGAAATTTTTAAATTCATTTTCTGCCTGCATTTTTTGTGGTCTTTTCACAAATTATTGTGTCATGGTTCATTTCCATAAGAACAACGAAAATTAGGTGCTTTTGCTTGTACCTTTATACGCATTAAATTGTATCAAACCTACTAACAAAGTACTTTGTTATGTACACAGATATGATCAATTGCAGAGTTTTAAATTCCTACATAGCATATTCATTACCAAGTTTCAGTACAAAACTGTGTGTTTGTGTGCATATAGCCTCACTGACTAGTAAATAAAGTCGATTAAAACCCTTTAGATAATCATAAGTAAATACCTGTGAAAAGTCCATTGTCCATTGTACGATTCCATCTATATCATGAGCATGTGTTTATGAATCACTGTCTAATGGTGCATATATCGATGCAACTGCTTCCTTTCACACAGGTTCATGCTATGGGAATGCAAAACCCAAATGGTGACACTGTTGTGTACATCCCATGAAAGTTATTGATTACATCCCATACTAGTCTATGAACTAATAAGGAAACCCTCGGTAATGATCCCTGGACACACAAATCCTATTTGCGACATTGAAACATCATGTAATACAGATACGTAATGCATTAAAATGATATAACCCTCCCCAATTTTGGGTAAACCCCTCCGACCATTTTATATGAATAATATGATGTCAAATGCATCACTCTCCATCTCATATCGACGGAATACATTTAAACGTCCCCATGTAAAGCTTACTGATGCAACATATTCGTCAAGTGGACGGTTTACAGGCGAAGCTTTAAATATTTTCTATGGGAAAAGGAACATACTTTGATAATTGTATTGACAGTAGTCTTGGTCTCTCTAATGGATTTAGTAGAAGGGTGACGTTACTTTTCAGGGCATTATCATGATCATTTGCAAAACGTCCGATATCTGACGTAAACGTCAATTTTTGGAGTTTAATGGGTATAGACATACAAGGAAGTTTTATGTTTGCCTTAAAAAAATGAGTGCTTCACCATGTTTTCATCTGCATTCTGTCGCTAGTTGGCTCATCTAAATCGTTTTCGTTCAAATATATGCACACGAGCCTTCACCGACTCAATTAACATCAGCTGAATCTTGTGGCACCCGCTCAACCACGCAAACTGCCATGGCATGCCGATAGATTCAGACACCTTGTGTGTTTATGGTAATATGCAAATTACTTGTGAAGTTATATGTCAACGTGATTGATAACGGTCCATCGTTAGGCAAGTTGATGTCATGCGGAAAGGTACAGTGGCCCACGCTTTGCTGATAACGTCAGGGTCTCCTTAAGATAAGTGTGTCCATTTCAGGCAAAAACAATAATCAACTATCCCTTCATCTCCCTAGAAGCCTGGAACAACTTCAAAAAATTTTAGTCTTTCTAAATGGAATTGAAAACTGATGTTGTCTCTGAGTAAAGCTGTGTATCTGCATGGGTGTATACTTATAGATATATACTCTTCAAAACAAGAAACGCAAAACGGATATATTTTGCCATAAAAGCAAAGTTAGCTGACCAAGAGGTGCAAAATGAAGAGGTTTAATGTATTAATGTGTCAGTGATAAGTTTCCCGGATCAAAATGATCACAGCAAGGACATGCAAACCATTAGTCTGTAAACACGTACGATTCAGGAAAACGCACCCACTGCATTAACAAAAGGGCCATGGAACTGCACGTACTGCACGTGCAGCTGCACTATGAACGGTATCAAAGTACAGGGTTTGTGATTGCCTGGCATCTGCATAATTCGAGCAGTGACAGTTCAACAACATGCCAAGATAAACAGAAGTGTAAAGAAACAACGTCATTGGCCGCTTGCAGGCAGGGGAATCCCGATCTGCTGTAGCCAGGGTTTTCAATGTAGCGCCCATAACCATCACAAGGCTATTGGATCGGTTTCAACAGCATGGGTCAACACGTGATCGGCCAAGGTCGGGACGACCAAGAGTAACCTACCCCGCACAAGATCTCTACATTCAACTGCGCCACCTACGTGAAAGGATGACCAGAGATACCTCGACCGCATCCAAAATACACGAACTGTACAGAATCTCCGACCAAACCGTACGAAACCGTTTAAGAGCAGCAGGTATACAAGCAACGTCTCCTGTTCTCCTGTTCGACGCGTCATATTGAGTCGACAACATCCTCAACAACGACTGCTTTGGTATGGCCTCAACTGCGATGGAGAGAAGTCTGGTTCAGCGACGAATCAAGATTTCTCCTTCGTCGACGGGATGGAAGAGCACGGTTCTACAGACGTCGGGGAGAACGTTACGCCGGAAACTGCGTACAGGAAGTGGACAGATTTGGTGGGGGTTGGCGGCTATTTCTCATCGTGAGAGGATAGGTTTGGTCCATATGGAGGGCAATCTTACGGCTCAACGATACATCATCGAAATTCTCCTACCACACGCAATCCCATTTGCAGTTAAAGGCAACGGTGTATTCCTAGTCGACAACGCTGGAGCGCATACAGCACGGATCACAAAAACCTGTTTACTCAACAACGTTGATGTTCTCCCTTTGGCCGTCCAGATCCCCGGATTTGAACCTGACTGAGCAGCTGTGGGATGAATTGGATAGACGGCCACGCGGACATCAACAAGACGTTGTAGCAGTTGCCTTTTGCGTTGCAGGCCGAGTGGGATATCATTACCCAGGATGTGATTCGCATACTCATCTCTTCCATGGGCAGAAGATTTCAGGCCGCTATCGATTTCAAAGGGGGTCATACGCGTTATCGATGGCTGCTGACCTTCACTCTGGACTTTTGCTATGTACCGATAACTGAGATGACTACAATCACCAAGTGTTCTCTCCACAACATTTTGGCTCAATACCTTTACAGTTCCTCGTATAAATGTATTTTCCTGCATCACACAAATCTGGCTTTGCGTGGATTTTTAATAGTTTTATTTCTTAAATACTGTAATTGTTCCAGCAATGAGGCCAATATGATCACATAAAGAAATCATACATGTACATAGAATAGTCAATACCATGTTTGATCACCCTCGCCTTATCAGCTTGTGAGTTTCATCAAAGTGATTGAAGTCTACAAGGTGCGTCTCGATTGGCTTTCTTCCTATATTCAATACAGTTGAAATATAATAATAACTCAGTGCTACACTTTTCACAAGTCATTTAAAGTGCCATTAATAATGATGATGATAATTATGATATGTATAGTATTACATTATATACTTTCATGCGCTTGATACAGTTCATATAATTGCGTATTTAAATTAGCAATTAGTCTTTCTAAGCATACATTTAGATGTATGACTATGACTTTCATGCGCTTGATACAGTTTATATAATTGCGTATTTAAATTAGCAATTAGTCTTTCTAAGCATACATTTAGATCTATGACTATTCGATCTAGTGGGGTTACATTATCTGAAGAGGTGACCATATGTACTGTGCCATCGGTGCATTGTCCACATGTGGGATCGCTTGGGTTTCAACATCCCTTCAAACATGTAATAATGAGGAATTACAGTCTGCATTCACTGTGAGATATGCACCGAGACAAGATTGAGAACCTCCTTTTTTCATAATATCGCGAATTACTATATTTGTAAGTGTCTATATGGAATTGATCTCATTGTGACATGTGTTTGATCCCACTGACAACTGCTACCGGTATACCGATGAAAGTTGGTACTACATGTATAATAACACTGCATGTTCGCTCAAAAGGTTGCAGATAGATGTATACACATGCACTGGGTCACATCAAATGTTTGCAGACAGGCAGAGGAAGCCACTGAAATGGTAGTCAAATAACTATTTCTGTTGAACACTAACAATTCAAAACACCAATGCCAGAGATAAATCAGTCTCGATTATCTGCCTTAACAGATTCCATTGGACGTAAAAGGAAAAATGGAAATAATATGAATGGATCACTGAAAATTAGTGACCAAACATTTAATAAGATCATCGGTGTTTTAATATTATTGTATCACTTTGTGTACAAAACAAATGTCTTTCGCAAGACAATAATCACGAATAAACTTTGGTACAATCACTATGTCATATGGAAATATACAGTGCGATATTAACTTTTAGAGGTCTAAATATATCATATAGTATCTGTTTCTGATGTCCTTTTTCGAATTACAGTGATAATTGACACTAGATAATACATCATCCATGCAGAAAGATTGATTTTGTATTTGTTTCCCACTGAAAACTCTATATATGATGCAAGAAAAAAGTCAAGAATTATTTTCTTAGAATATTCTTTAATTGCCAAATAAATATCAAATAAGTTAAAATATAAATAGATTCTTCTGCACAAGTACTGGTGCCGATGTAGAGTCCGTAGGTTTTTCTGAAAAATAGAAATGAAATATAAAAAAAACATGTCCGTACATTCACGATGATCATGAACATTCAAAGAGGTACTTTAATGCGTTTCCGAGAAAATAATGTTAATTGCTGAATTGATAAAAGCCATTATCTTCAGCCTAAAAAAACGAGTTGTATGAAGAGTTCAAATTAGCCAAACCAACTTGCAGAGAGTGAATTGCGCTTACACAAAAAGTAGAAATATAACAACTTTATCTGTTACTGCAAATAGTCGATTCTGGATGAGGCAATGCAGTTAATGGTGGTATGAACAACGACTCAGGCAATCGAGGTACGTGTATGGTCAATTCTGTCTTCATCGATCCCAACTTTAATCGGTGTGCACCACAAGTAGGATGTACTCGGGATCTTAGCACGGGATACCCACATGACATGACATCATGAAGGATATCTGACTTACCTTAGATTAAGTCTAAAGCTTCCAGTCGAGCGAGTCTGGCGAATGTGTTGTAAGTGTTTTGTGACCTGCGTCCTCCACGGCCTCCACGTCGACCACCTCGTCCCAGCATGTACAGGGGGTACTCGAAGTCGGGGAAGTCAGGGAAGTCAGGGAACTCAATCTCATAGCCGTAACCATAGCGACCATATGGATATCTGTTCCTCGAACCGACCGTTCTATATGCACTAGCGGCAGCAACAGCGACGACAAGGAGGAGGAAGACGTGTTTTAGTTGCATTGTGGAAGTGGCTGAAGTAAGATAAAGCCAAGAATGAGTACATGCACTATTATGTATTTTATCACCAGATGGTTGCCGATATAAATACACATAAGCAGAAAAAAGATTATCCGAATTGATTATTTGCATATATTGATATGGGCAAACTATTAACACCATTGGCCGATTTTAACTTCACTTTTTACCCACAAAATAAGACAGTGGCTGATAGGTTATTACATTGCCAATCAGCTTCCGATCATGTTACCAAAGGAACATCCCAAATATATATTTTACATGTGTTACTATATTTCGTCCTGTTAGAATATATTGGACAAAAGTCAACGATTAACTGGGTAACGCAAAAATAGCTGTCACAGACAGACACAGTACCCTCTTTACATATGCATCATCATATATGAGGTGATGCTGCAAGGGGGGTATGTTACTTTGGTTATAGCAGAATTTATTCATAACCCTTGAAAGTAAAATGAAAATTGAAATTAAATAGAAGACAATGACTGCCATATCCAGACTATTTTATTGCTACTGAACTCGTGTCGCCATTACTAACTGTTTAGAACTTCATGATTTAAGACACAAGCGATTCCGATTTGTTCAAGTACTCTTTGCATGACTAAATTATGATGCGCACAAATAACAGAGTTAATATGACATAATTGTGATCCTTAAAACGTTGGCCACATACTAATAAGATGTTTTGGGTGTCACGTAATTATGTAATTAAATCTGGATCATCAGATACACGGTCACCAACTTCTAAATGTATATCGACTTTACTTTATCGACATGTTTTTATAAAGCTATTCATATTGAACGAAGCATACAATGATAAAAGCAATCAAAGGAATGTAATATTAATAAATTTGGCGACTGATACAAACCTGACTTATATATTTCCATTTCAAAAAGAGAAAACTTACTTGCAACGGCGTATTCGACTTTGCTGCACGGGATGTTCAGTGTAGGACAGAAGTGATGAGGATGTTTCTCCAAAAATGTGTTAACCTTTATATACCAGTACATCACCACATCTGTACATCGTGATTGTAAACATTCTGACACACGTTCAGTGTGGATCACGTCAGCTTACAACAATGAAGGGCGGCGTTATGCAATCGCCTAAGGCGAAATATTGTAAATCAGGGATCAACAAGTAACATGCTCATTGCTTAGAGCATAATGTGTCAGCATATCCGTCACTTTCACGGTTGAATGCAAATTGTAAGTAAGATTGATTTGTAAATTGTGGAATTATTTGGTGTTTGTTTTCGTAAATGTGCGTGAACATGTAAAAACATCTAACCTGATTCCCGTTTATACTTTGCATACTTGTCGAAAGAAACAGAGGAAAACCACGATACCAGAAAATGAACCTTTGGTTCCCTGACTGGATATGCAGCTGTGTGGTAATTATAAGTTGACATGGTCAACGTTTATGTTATATTAGCCGAGGGCAAATTATAATAAAATTCATTGCATTGTGCAACATCTTTAACCTAAACACTCTTTCTCCTTTATTTTAATATACTTCAATTTGTCAGTTTTATACAATTGTACACCACAAATTTAAATTACCATAATTATCATTACGAGAACAAATTTGATGAAATGAAGACAATGCATTAAAGGCTGCTAGTCAAAGAAGTTAATTGTTAATTAGAATATGCCAAACTAAATTAGTACGACTTCGTGCTAATAGAAACACAAGTGCTAGGATAATGTTTGTTAACTGACAACAAAATCATCTCAAAACATTATTGCGTGTCTCCTACATGACGTAAGTCAGATGGTGAGTGGATGTGATGAGAATGCAGCCTGTGTATAAAGCCAGGTTGCATACTTTTACCACTTTGATGAAACCCATGATCACATGTGCTGACAAACTGGGGATCCAATCTGGAATTCGACAAACGGACACTGATACACAACTCGGTACACAGACCTATGATACCCCGAATAACTAAATCAACCATGCACACTGATGTCAAATAATCGGAAGAATTAGGGATTCGAACCCAAGACCAGCATTGTCTGACATCTCAGGATCGCATTTCTGTTGAATGTCTCTGTCCAGTGTGTCCATGGCAGTGATTTAGACACATGTAATGGAATATTTTGATACGAAGACAGTTACACATTTTAATACCATGTGCACAAATCTGGGAACAACTTCACCACCAAATCACAGACATGCATTTTGAAGTTTAGTCTCATGGGATGCAGTTGTATAAGTCGTCAGATATTGCTTACTTATGAAGGTATAGCACCCAAGACACGTCATCACATTAACGTCAATAAATAAAAGCGACAAAACCCTTTCCATATTCATAAGAAATCTCTGCTTAAAGCAGAGTCAGTTGTACGAGCATGTGTTTATGAATCGCTATCAAATAGAGATAATACGAAGTGTTCGCGTAAAAGTGAACATATCCTGCTTCACCGGCGGCACCCGTCACAAACGCATTCAAAAGCAAGTCAGTTTTCATCTGAAGGAACGGGGGAACATATTGATATAGAACAAATGAAAATGGAAAATTTCATCGAACATCATATTTTTTTTCACTGATGTGTCTAATTAGGAATTATTCTCCTCATGTCTACCATAAACCATTTTGCACGCTTTGCTGGGGCACCTTATGCTACAACCGTGATCAAACGACTACAAAAAGATAATATTCTTATGTATTACACTGTGAATGATTCGAAGCACGTAATCATTTCTTTGCAGATCTATTGAATTCTATACATGTCGTGTTAAATGATGATACATAAGTGCCTCATAAAGTGTCAGGTAGGGTATTTTTTAATAATTTCATACTTTGAAGTTGACACTGTTTCTTTCATGCTGATTGGCTGAAGGGGTAGTCACGTGATCTGATATTTGGACAATAAAAAGTTAACACGATGTGAATAATTTTTTTGTGAAATTGATCGTGTGAACTTTTGTCAGAACTACTTTCTGGGGTTTCCCCGAACTCGTTTTTCTATTTTATTTTTCCTTTTTAATACCTGCATTTATCGGCATTAAAATTAATTATAGTATTTTGCCTGGCCTCGTAACATTTTATCTGACTTCAAAATAAATGCATGCTTTGGTTCTGGTGTTTGTTGTCGTCTGCTACATGAAACAAAATGGATTGTCCTTACGGTGATTTTGATATGGAATGGCTATCTATGAATACTAGTAACGCAAGTGAAGAAAATGAAATCTGCAAAACTACTGAGGTGAACGAAATCGATTTATTGAGCGATATTGACTTTGATGCATTGTTTTCGGAAATGACTGCGGAATCTAGCATCAAGACAATTGTGAGTGGTACCAATGTTGTAGCCCCCTTAGATGTGGCCGCCGACGCAGAGATAAAAGCGACTGCTAGTGATCAACCCCAACCAAAAACCCGATTTACTATCGTTTCGGAAGAAAACCTCCAAGATTTAGAGAAACAGAGGCACAGCAAATCAACAATGAAAAACACTAAATGGGCTTTGAAAATGTTCAATGGTAAGCCAAATAAAATCAATAAAACTTCAATTTACTAAAAATACTGAAAAAAACTTGCCTTCCTGTTTTACAGATTGGTCATCGGAGACCAGAAAACTATCCGCAGACTGGATTACTATTCCGGTTTGTGAGTTGGCCGACCTTCTCCGTGCATTCTACGCCGAGACGCGGCGGCACATGAGGAAGGATGGGAAGGGTCCAGTGTCCGATGCGTACCATAGAAACACGATGAAGAATATGAGAGCTGCCGTCAACAGAAATATCCGTCTGTTGGGTCGCCACATAGACATCGTAAAGGACAAAGAATTCCAAAGTGCCAATGACCTTCTCAACAGAAAATTAAAATCCACACGAGAGTCCACTCTGTGTTCTGCATAAAGCTTGGTTCGACATCGCTGTTCATTTTGTTTCACGTGACCTAGAATTTCACTCTCAGCTGAGACCTGGTTCTTTTGAATTTCATTTTGATGACGAGGGTTGCGAATATGCCGCAATTTCACACGACACAATCCAAAAGAACACACAGTGGGGTTTGGATGACCCAGAAAACAACACTACGGACAAACGCATGTATGCTTCAGGTACGTCACGGTGTCCCGTCGCAACCTTGAAACTTCTCATGTCAAAATTGCCCCGAAATGAAGAAAAGTTGTTTTGCATTCCCAAATCAAGTGCCATGGTAAATGACCCTGTGTGGTACTCGAGTAAGCCCATGTCGGAACGTCAACTTGGTTTGATCATTCGCACAATTTCCAAGGAAGCAGGTCTCAGCCGGGTCTATACCCCTCACTGCATTCGTGCAACCGCCATTCAAGCACTAGCCGATGCAAATGTTGAATTGCGTCACATCATGTACTTGTCAGGGCATAGAAATGAAGCTAGCATCAGGTAATACAGTAGATCCATCTCAGGTGACAAGAAACACCAGTTGAGCAAAGTATTACAGGAGATCGTACAGGACAAATCCCAACACCAAACACAGTTAAAACACAAAATACATAAGTTTCCAAGCACTCCGTTGAATCTCCACCAGTCCAATCCACATCGTCCGAATTTGTTTGTGATTATCCAAACACAAGGAACACCTTCACAAATCAGTCATATTCCCAATGTGCTAGTGCCATGGGAGGGTTCATGCCTCGGGGTGTTTTCCATAACTGTTCCATTAACTTCACATTAAACAGCAGTAAGTAAACTCCGTCCTCGTGCTCCCGTTTGAATTGAAATACACCTCTTCACAAACTTCTATGACGTAATGTATAAATACGCCCTTGAAGTTTGACCCCGCCTCAGTGCCTCGGATCATGTATATATTTATATTTACTCTCCTGTTACCTTTTTTGAAGATAAGATTAATTCCAAACATTGTTTGTCCATTTGTTCAGAGAAAAGAATTATGTTGATGTTGACATATTTTCGGCTTATGTTGTATATAGTCAAAGAACTATTTTTCTTTGCGTTACTGAGTATGAGTCGGTGGAAAAGTATGTGACCGAGAGCCGGCAAATACCGATCAAGTAACATTGTTGCAATGTTTTTCTTCGAAACCAGAGAACTTCAAAGTAAGCAATCACTGTGTTGCAATATTATTAAGCGATACCAGTAAACTACAAAGTATGAAATTATAAGAATTGAACGTCAGTTTGGATGGGTTTATTGAAGTGTGAACGATTTAAAAGCGCTTCTTAAATGCTTTTCAAATTCATTTTCTGCCTGCAATGTTTGTGTTCTTTTCACAAATCATTGTGTCATGGTTCATTTCCATAAGAACAACAAAAATTAGGTGTGTTAGCCTGTACCATGTACACGGATATGATCAATCGCAGAGTTTTAAATTCCTACATATCATAATCATTACCAAGTTTCAGTATAATACTGTGTGTTTGTGTGCATATAGCCTCACTGACTAGTAAATAAAATCGATTAAACCCCTTTTGATAATCATTAGTAAATACCTGTGAAAAGTCCATTGTCCATTGTACGATTCCATCTATGTCATGAGCATGTGTTTATGAATCACTGTCTAATGGTGCATATATCGATGCAACTGCTTCTTATCACACGGGTTCATGCATTGGGAATGCAAAACCCAAATGGTGACACGGTTGTGTACATCCCGTGAAAGTTATTGATTAAATTCCATACTCGTCTATGAACTAATAAGGAAACCCTCAGTAATGATCCCTGGACACACAAATCCTATTTGCGACCTTGAAGCATATTTTAATACAGATACGTAATGCATTAAAGTGATACAACCCATCCCTCTTTTTGGTAAACGCATCCGACCATTTTTATATGAATAATATGATGCCAAATGCATCACTTGCCATATCATATCGACGGAATACATTTAAACGTCCCCATGCAAAGCTTACTGATGCAACACATTCGTCAAGTGGTTTGTAGGCGAAGTTTTAAATATTTTCTATGGGAATAGGAACATACTTTGATAATTGAAAGACAGTAGTCTTGGTCTCTCGAATGGATTTAGTAGAAGGGTGACGTTACTTTTCAGGGCATAATCATGATCATTTGCCAAACTTCCGAGATCTGACTTAAACATCATTTTTGGGAGTTTTGGAGGAATGGGTATAGACATACAAGGAAGTTTTATGTTTGCCTAAACATTTGTAGGATAACGACTGCTATACTATGTTTTCATCTGCAATCTGTCGCTAGTTTGCTCATCTAAATTGTTTTCGTTCAAATATATGCACACGAGCCTTCACCGACTCAATTAACATCAGCTGAATCTTGAGGCACTCGCTCAACCACGCAAACTGACAAAGCCATGATGATAGATTCAGACACCTTGTGTGTTTATGGTAATATGCAAATTACTTGTGAAGTTATATGTCAACGTGATTGATAACGGTCCCTCGTTAGGCAAGATGATGTTATGTGGAAAGGTACAGTAGCCCACGCTTTGCTGATAACGTCATGGTCTCCTTATGATAACTCTGTCCATTTCAGGCAAAAACAATAATCGACTATCCCTTCATCTCCCTACTAGCCTGGTATAACTTCTAAAATTATTAGTCTTTTTAATTGAATTGAAAACTGATGTTGTCTCTGATTAAAACTGTGTATCTGCATTGGTGTATACTTATAGATATATACTCTTCAAAACAAGAAACGCAAAACAGATATATGTTACACAACAAGAACATGCAAACCATTAGTATGTAAACACGTACGAATCGGAAAAACGCACGCAGTGCATTAACAAAAGGGCCATGGAGCTGCACGTATGGGACTTGCAGCAGCACTATGAACGGTATTAAAGTGCAGGGTTTGTGATTGCCTGGCATCTGCGTATTTCGAGCAGTGACAGTTCAACAACATGCCAAGATAAACAGAAGTGCAAAGAAACAACGTCATTGGCCGCTTGCAGGCAGGGGAATCCCGATCAGCTGTAGCCAGGGTTTTCAATGTAGCGCCCAGGTTATGGGATCGCTTTCAACAGCATGGGTCAACACGTGATCGGCCAAGGTCGGGACGACCAAGAGTAACCACCCCCGCGCAAGATCGCTACATTCGACTGCGCCACCTACGTGAAAGGATGACCACAGATACCTCGACCGCATCCCAAATACACGGACTGCGCAGAATCTCCGACCAGACCGTACGAAACCGTTTAAGAGCAGCAGGTATACAAGCAACGTCTCCTGTTCTCCTGTTCGAAGGGTCATATTGAGTCGACAACTTCGATGGAGAGACGAATCAAGATTTCCTCCTCCGTCGAGGGGATGGAAGAGCACGGTTCTGCAGACGTCAGGGAGAACGTTACGCTGGAAACTGCGTACAGGAAGGGGACCGGTTTGTGGGGGTAGCGTTATGATGTGGGCGGGTATCTCTCATCATGGCGGGACAGGTTAGGTCCATATTCGGCTCAACGATACATCAACGAAAATCTCCTACCACACGCCCTCCCAATTGCAGCCAAAGGCAACGGTGTATTCCAGGATGACAACGCTCGACCGTATACAGCACGGATCACAAGAACCTGTCTACTCAACAACGTTGATGGTCTCCCCTGGCCCTCCAGATCCCTTGATTTGAACCCGCTAGAGCAGCTGTGGGATGAATTGGATAGACGACGTCAACCAGACGTTGCAGCAGTTGGCTTTTGCGTTGCAGGCCGCGTGGGCTACTATTACCAAGGATGTGATTCACATACTCATCTCTTCCATGGGCAGGAGATGTCAGGCCGCTATCGATTTCAACGGGGGACATACGCGTTATCGATGGTAGATGACCTTCACTCTGGTCTTTTCCTATGCGCCGATAACTGAGATGACTACAATCACCAAGTGGATAAATGTATTTTTCTACCTCACATAAATCTGGCTTTGCGTGGGTTTTTTAAGAGTATATAATAATTTTATTAATTAAATACTGTAATTGTTCCAGCAATGAGGCCAATATGATCATATAAAGAAATCATACATGTACATAGAATAGTCTATACCATGTTTGATCACCCTCGCCTTATCAGCTTGTGAGTTTCATCAAAGTGATTGAAGTCTACAAGGTGCGTCTCGATTGACCTTCTTCCTATATATGTTCAATACAGTTGACATTTATTAATAACTAATAATTTACAATCCTAGTAGCATTTTAGGAAGTATACCAATTGAGTAAAGCATTAAAACCCTAATTACAATGTTTAGACTAAGGCAGGACATGGTCACAGGACTATCGAGCATAGTCTCTCTTTAATACTTTGTAAAGGAACTTTTTAGCTTGCAACGTCGAGCCAGTGTCGCGGGGATTCCATACACATGTTAGGGACGTTTTCCATCTCGAGTAAAAAGCACGCTACCCAAGGCTTAACTGGGTAAATTCGGGTGAACGTCGTGAAATAAACCCCCTTGCATCCAAGATTATTTCACTTATAAAGCGACGTGCATGCACCTAGGCGTGCTGCTGGTACTAGTCCTGACGTATACTGGTTTAAGTGCGAACCCACTGGGATACCGTTACGCAGTTTAACATTTATACCCCACTCAGACACAGTATACTGACTCAGAGTTGACCAGGCCTTGCTTTATATCTTAATACCGTGCGTCACTCAGAGAAACAACAAGTACCATCTTCTTACGTCTTTAGGTATGATGCAGCAAGGGTATCAAACCATCGATCGTCAATTCTTCGGACAGATGCTCTCTATAAACAACACCGTGCAGGCAATATATTTTTTAATGTTTACTACGTATAGTTCTTCCTTCGTGGCCCTTTGAACTACCTGTTGTGTATACAGTGGGAAAAGTCCGAACCCCGTTAATCCGCAATCCCCCAACTCTCTTTCCACTACACCAAGTAGGCGGCCAGACCTCGTCAGAATGTGCATAGTCTACACGGAAGGCAAACATATCAGTCGGCATTACATATATACGTATGTATGTCAGCTTGATAGGCAGGAAACATTCGCTAGTGCATGGATATCAGTTGTCAGTCTGTAATTGTAACTGTAAGCGTTGTAACTGGGCGCTTAAGCTATCTTTATTGAACCCGAACAAGAATAATAATCATGATGATAATTATAATATGTATAGTATTACATTATGTACTTTCATGCGCTTGATACAGTTTATATAATTGCGTATTTACATTAGCAATATGTCTTTCTAAGCATACATCTATGACATTCAATTTGACATCTAGTGGGGATACATCATCTGAAGTCATTATCATGTGTACTGTGTCATCAATGAATTGTCCATAGGGTTACATTAAGAGTTGGGTTTAAACGTCCCTTCAAACATGTAATAATGAGGAATTACAGTCTGCATTCACTGTGAGATACGAACCTAGACAGGAAATGAGCACCTCCTTTGTTTCATAATATCCCGCATTTCCATATTTGTAAGTGTCTGCATATGGAATTGATCTCATTGTGACATGTGTTTGATCCCACGGACACCTGCTACCGGTATATCGATTAAAGGTGGGACTATATGTGTAACACTGCGTATTCGCTCAAAAGGTTGCAGATAGATGTATACACATGCACTTGGTCACATCAAATGTTTGCAGAGAGGCAGAGGAAGCCACTGAAATGGTAGTCAAATAACTATTGCTGTTGAACACTAACAATTCAAAACGCCAGCGCCAGAGATAAATCAGTCTCGATTATCTGCCTTAACAGATTCCATTGAACGTAAAAGGAAAAATGGAAATATTATGAATGGATCACTGCAAATCAGTGACCAAACATTAAATAAGATCATCGGTTTCTGTGTTTTAATCTTTTTGATCCACTTTATGTACAAAAACAAGTGTCTTTCGCCAGAAAATAATCACGAATAAACTTTGGTACCATCACTATGTCATATCGAAATATATTTATATACAGTACGAGATTAACTTTTTAGAGGTTTTTGTGTATTTTATAGTATCTGTTTCCCAGGTATAGGAGATGTCCTATTTAGAATTACAGTGATATTTGATACTTGATAATACATCATCCATGCAGAAAGATTGATTTTGCATTTGTTTCCAAATAAAAACTCTTTATATGATGCAAGAAAAAAAGTCAAGAATTATTTTTTTAGTACATTCTTTAATCGCCAAATAAATTATCAAATAAGTTAGAATATAAATAGATTCTTCTGCACAAGTACTGGTGCCGATGTAGAGTCCGTAGGTTTTTCTGAAAAATAGAAATAAAGTATAATTAAACATGTTCGTACATTTACTATGATCATGAACATTCATAGGGGAACTTCAATTCGTTTCAGAGAAAATAATGTTAATTGCTGAATAGATAAAAGCCATTATCTTCAGTCTAAAAACCGCGACTTTCATGAAAAGTGCAAATTAGCCAAACCAACTTGCAGAGAACGAATTACCATTTACACAAAACGCAGAAATATAACAACTTTATCTGTTACTGCAAATAGTCGATTCTGGGTGGGGCAATACAGTTATGGTGGTATTAACAACGACTTAGGCAGTCGAGGTCAGTTGTGTCTTCATCGATCCCAACTTTAGTTTGTGTGCACCACAAGTAGGATGTACTCGGGATCTTAGCACGGCTCCCCACATGACATGACATCAACATGAGGGATATCTGACTTACCTTAGTTTAAGTCTAAAGCTTCCAGTCGAGCGAGTCTGGCGAATGTGTTGTAAGTGTTCTGTGACCTGCGTCCTCCACGGCCTCCACGTCGACCACCTCGTCCCAGCATGTACAGGGGGAACTCGAAGTCAGGGAAGTCAGGGAACTCAATCTCATAGCCATAACCGTAACCATAGCGACCATATGGATATCTGTTCCTCGAACCGACCGTTCTATATGCACTAGCGGCAGCAACAGCGACGACAAGGAGGAGGAAGACGTGTTTTAGTTGCATTGTGGAAGTGGCTGAAATAAAATAAATCCGAGAATGAGTATATGCACTATTACGTATTATATCACCAGATGGTTGCCTATATAAATACACGTAAGAAGAAAAAAGATCCTCCGAATTGATTATAGGCGGATAGGTTATTACATTGCCTATCACCTTCCGATCATCTTGCCAAAGGAACATCCCAAATATATATTTTATATGATACTATATTTCGTCCTGTCAGAATATATTGGACAAAAGTCAACGATTAACTGGGTAACGCCAAAATAGCTGTCACGGACAGACACAGTACCCTCTTTACATATGTATCCTCTTATATGAGGTGATGCTGCAAGGTGGCTATGTTACATTGGTTATAGCCGAATTTATTCAATTCTCTTGAAATAATTAAATAGAAGAAAATTACTGCCATATCCCGACTATTTTATTATTACTGAACTCAAAACGCGTCGCCATTACTAACTGTTTAGAACTTCATGATTTAAGACACAAGCGATTTTGATTTGTTTAAGTAATCTTTCCATTGCTAAATTGTGTTGCGCACAAATAACACAGTTAATGTGACATAATTGGGATCCTTAAAACGTTGGCCACATACTGATAAGATGTTTGGGGTGTCACGTAATTATGCAATTAAATCTGCCACCTTCTAGATGTATATCGACTTTACCCGCATGCTTTTATAAAGCTATTCATATTGTACGAAGCATGTGTATAATACAGTAATAAAAGCAATCATAGCAATTCAATGTTAATCAATTTGGCAATTGATACACACCTGACTTATGTAGTGCCATTTTCGAGAAAAGAATACTTACTTGTAACGGCTTATTCGTCTTTGCTGCACGGGATGTTCAGTGTAGGACCAAAGTGATGATGATGTTTCTCCAGCAATGTGCTAATCTTTATATACTAGTACATATACGTAATGACCACATCTATACATCATACTTGTGAACATATTCTGACAAACGTCCAGTGTTGATCACGACTTATTACAGCAATGAAGGGCGACGTTATGCAATCGCCCAAGGCGAGATATTGTATATCATGAACCAACAATTTGCAATACATGCATGAAAGAGCCAGTTTGGGATACGCAGTTTGACATGATATCGTGTTGATCTAAAAGTCACAGCTGTTGTAATATGTTGCTGTTTGTTGTCGTGTAAAACAAGGTAACCTGGTGATTACAACATTCATTTTTACTGCTAATATTGATACACTGTTTCATGTAAGCAGTAAAACCGGAGTCTCGTTTATACTTTGCATACTTGTGTTCTTGTCGAAGGAAACAGAGGTTTTCAGCGAGTCAAGGAAATGACCCTTTGTCATAATCGCTTCCTGCCCTCACTCTACATCAATTTGTCAGTTTGATAAAATTCTTCACCATGTATTTGAATTACCATATTATTTCGAAAGGCTGTGAATTCATAAAACATTTGACGAAGGAAGTGAATGGTAATGCATTGAAGGCTGCTAGATAAAGAAATTAATTGCTAAGTCGAATATGCTAAACTAACGCCATCATGCTAATAAAACACAAATGCAAAGATACTATTTGTTAACCAGGTGTTCGCGTTAAGGTGAGCATATCCTAATCTACCGGTGGCACATGCCACAAACACATGCAAAAGCAAGTAAATTGTTCATCTGAAGGAACACGGGAACATAATTATATAGAACAAATCAAAATAGGGAATTTCATCGGACAATAAATTTTGTCACTGATGGATTAAATTTGGAATTGTTGTCCACATGTTTCCCATAAAACCTTTTGAATGCTTTTTTGAGGCACTTAATGTTGTAACCGTAATCAAACGGCTCAAAAAGGTCATATTTTTATGTATTACACTGTTTCGAAACACCTCATACTTTCTTTGCAGATCAAATACCATTGTGTAGTGTGTTTAATGATGATACATAACGGCCTCAAAAAGTATCAGGTGGACCATATTTTTAATATTCTTAATTTTTCAAATACATTTTCTGCCTCCACTTTTTGTGCTCTTTTCACAAGTTATTGTGTATGGCTTATTTCCACAAGTACAACCAAACATAAGGTGTTTTAGCGCTTACCGTTATACGCATTAAACTGCATCAAACTAACAAAGTACTTTGTTTTGTACACACATATGGTAAATCACAAAGATTTAAATTTCTTTATATCATAATTATTACCAAGCTTCAGTTGTATAAACATTGATGTTCTTTGTGTGTATATTTTCTCACTAACTGGTAAATAAAAACGATTAAAACCCTTTCAATAATCATATATACATATCTACTCAAAGTCAACTGTACGATTCCGTCTACTTCATGAACATGCGTTTATAATTAAATTTGTGTTCATTGAAATTCCTGCATTCTGATTTTCTGAATTGTCACGTGTTAATGCATTCATTTCCCAATGAATGTAAAAAATTAAGCCACGCCCGCCAAAGCGGACTACTTTTATTACCACGGAATGTCGGGGAATCCCAATATTACAGTCGAGGGAATTCCCTTTCTGCTCACGTGTATCGTCATGCACAGGACATTTAGCGAAATTCATACATATTCATTTTCCAAACAACCCTTGGAGACCAAAGGCCGAGAAGGACTGAAACAGCAAACGTGCAGGCTGGCTCGCCGGGTGTTTTCCCGCTCGCCTCGGTTCCACAACTTTCATGCCTTCGGGTTTCATTTCTAACCAGCATGTTTCCAACTGTGTCTTCCCGTTCTCAGGGAACTAATGTTTGAATCTGGCGGTAACTGACTATATCCTTTGAAACAGCCGCCTTCTCCCGGACATATTTGATGCGGCTCGTTACAGTCTGACTGTTACAGTGCTTCTCACCTCTTGTCTTGATTGACAGGTCCTATGAACATTGTTTTGATCTTACTCTCCGTTGATTGGCTACTGACTTTGTAGGCGTGTCAAGTTATGTGCATAAATTAAACAATCACCTGATTCATGTCACGCCACAGTATGTATTCCTACACCTGGAATGTTTATCAATCTCGTCATTTTTGTCTGCTTACGTTGTCGAATTTAATTATAAGCATTGACTGTGTATTGTTTTCGATTCATTGAGGTATGAATCGAAAAACCAACGTGCAAACTGAATGAATCCGTCACCCATCAAGAGTTCATTTGAAAAACAAACATTTGCACACATGAGCGCACCCCACCCCTCACCCCCATACACCCCTTCCAATATCAAATCGGTCCCTTCTGTATAAGATGAGTGTACAGTGTAAATCTGAAGATAAGATAGTTCTCACTTACACGCTTTTATGATTTATTTCTATAAATTGAATTTCACATTTTTCTTGTTTCAATGCAATTAAGTATGAAACGCCAACGACAGTCAACGTCAAAACATTCGATCTTCGTTGTTGTTTTTCCATTCACGAAGACACATTGGCCAGAGGAAGATACAATCTGAAAAGTGAGTGTAAGCATGCTATATACCAACGATTGCTAGGTGCGACACGTTGATCAATTAAGAATACATTTCTACATCGGAAAAAAAACGGGTCATTTATTTGATAAATAAAAACTTAAGATGGCATATGCATTAATTTGTTTGTGACATTGTTTCAGTGAACATTGAGGAGCCGCCGTTGGAATGTATGTTCAATTTTCAAAAACATTTCTCGATACCAAAAGTAAGTTATAACTGATCTATTGGTTTATGTACTGATCTTTTTTGTCGCCCATTACTGAAACTGTGCTGGTTCACATGACACCAAACGTATTACAAATGTAAGGTTTTACCATTTTTTAAGATGTTAATATATTCTTCTATCACTTTTCATGAGATCTAACATATACTCTTATACTATACGCATAATCTTAGATTTCAACAGATGGGATGCTCTTTTTAAAATTTATTGTTTTAGAAACTTACCTGAGTTAAAAGAGTCCCATATCGAAGGGCATATCTACATCAAATGCTCTATACATGAATGTAGAGTATGGGTTGAAGGGGTTGAATCTGTTGTTGAAGAGGCCACCTCTGGAAAAGCTCTGTCTTGGATTGTACTGGTTGTACAAACTGTATTGGTTGAGCATGTTGAATGGGCTTGCTGCACCACCAGAAGACATGGATGGACTATATTGGGATGTTGGAAACCTTGGGAACGCCATGGTCATGGCGACGTTGACGAGGAGGAGAACTACTTTCAACATCATGCTTGTAAAACAAATGTGACTTGGTGAAAAATAAATATTAACCTGTTACATAAATTAAGGTAATTCAGTTAGGGTATTCATGAGTACTTTGTGGTTTAACGCCGCTTTTGACAGTCCTTCACTGTGAGACTATCTAGATAACGCGACGATGTTTTTCATCTATACGTGTACTTAATTCTCATAAAAAATCAACTGGTATTGAATATCTATTGAGAGAAGGTGTCTTAGTTTCGCTAAGAAAAAGTCTAATTACAACGTCAAGACCAACACTGAAATGGTAACCAAATCGTTTAGCACTGTACATTTTTGGACTTTGCGAAAAAAGATATGTCAAAAATTAAATAAGAACCGAACAGAATTTATTTCGTATGATCTGGCCAATATTACAGATAATCAGATAATTTAGTCATTTTGTGATTGACAGAGCGCTTCAATTTTGAAATTTTGAAATTTAAACAATTTTTGCAAGATAGAGAGCAATCTGGAATATGATGCTGTCATCATTTGTTGACAGTAAAGATACAAATTTGTGCATGTTAGGATATTTATAATAATACAAGGCCAAATATCTTGATTTTAAGTTAGTTAAGTGAGAATAGTACATGGTATTCATCATCTCAGTCTTCTCCACACAAATTGCATAAACCGTCAGTACAATCATGATCACCAGACATTCTATTCATTTATCTTTCATTTTAAAGTCATTTGAACAACATCTAAATTCTGTAAGAGCTCTTCCTATATTTAGAGGCTTAATCAATGACACATTTTGTTCAGGTTGTAATAAAGATTTGCAGGTACACTTTAACTCTGGTCTTGGTGAATTTTATGTACAGTCTGACCATTCTTGCATACACAAATATCTTGTTCTTCGCTTTCATGTATAACTAAAATCATTACAGTCTCTAACATCTTGCATCAACTATACATTACTAAATTCACAACTAAAGAACATCTGTCTTTCAAATGAAACCCAATTTTTACAACCTAAGTCATCATTTTTACATGAAATAACAGTGCTTTAAATAATGCATTCTGAAAAAGGCATTCTTAATAGTTTAATAAAAAACTGAATGACACAACACCATGTTCACACATTTTCATTCTTCACAGTTTACCCACAATAGCAGTATTTGAAGATCTGTATCCTATTTTCAAAGCGCATTTACAATGTTTAGTATTTATACAATGGTTTTGCTTACTTCTGTACACTATATTTCCGCACCTCATAGCAAAATAGTTTAAAGAATACAAAGATTTTGAAATATACATCAACGTTTAAATATGGATTCTTGAACATTATGTGAATATGTATATTCTACTCTATGAAAACGATAAAAGACTGCCAGAAAAATACTCACCTAAATCTTATCCTAAAAGCAAATGAAGTTTGAGCCCCTTCTCTAAATTATCGGTGTATATATACCAAGGACACAACTATAAATACCAAACTATGAAAGTGGGATCACAGTAATCTTAAAGGAATGCATCCCTCCGTTGTCCGTTGTCACGCCTCGACTGGACATATTTATGTGGTCACCGTTAAAGTGTAATTGCTCTGGGGTGAGATGGGGTAAAGAACAACGGGGATATATTGCTAAGCGCCGAAAAGCAAACAATCAGGTATGGTGATATACTGGTATGTCTGGAATACTTGACAATATGATTTGCCTTTTGAGTTCTGGCTTTAGTGTTTGAAATGTGTGTAAATGAAGTTTTACGATTAGTGAACCCTTGGAGTGATTTGGAGTGTTAAATCTCCTTTCAAAACGATTTGCGGAAATTTCATTTGGGAAGAAAGTCCAAAGTCACGCAGGTCCTGACTTCTTTGGTACGGGTATCTCGTTTACGGAAACCTTTTAGGGCCATTTGTCTTCTTTTTTTTTTTGGGGGGGGGGGGGGGGGGGGGGGGTTCGATACTATCTTGAAATTTCAAGATACTAAGTTGAAATTTCAAGATGCTAAGTTGAAATTTTAAGATAGTATCGAAACAAAATTTAAAAAACAAATGGCCCTAAAAGGCTTCTGTAGTCGTTGGCGAACCAAGGAACATATTGTGGGATATATGTCACATTCCGGGGATCGAACAAACGATCAACGGCACGCAACGAGTACGGGTATATTGCTGGCAAACATAAGGCCATATTGAGAGACATAACACACATCCTTTCAATCGAACCCACGGTCAACAGCTGAGGGACGCCACGAGCACAGGTATGAGGCTGACAAACCTAGAAACATAGTCAGTGCCAATATGTGATTCGAACCCATGATAATTGGTTTTTGTATGCTTATGGAACGTAACGAATTGCGGTGCCTTAGACGACTTGGCAAGCACTGCCTCCGTCGCGCTTTTGACAACTTGGCCACGTTAAACTTCCTGATGTACACACTGATTGATAGCTTCACCCGACTGCGCACGTGCATGCATTAGTATTTTAGCTTCATAATGCTGTTATACAGTGATGAATAAGTCAGTGATTTGGGTTGAAAGATAGTAAAACAATTACACATGCTGAAGTCATATTCGTTGTTTGAACTTGAAACAAGTGCGTAAAAATCCACATGACTCAATGTGAGAACGAGTTATGCTTCCAAGATTGTTTGAATCCCGTTCTGTAGTGCAACGACTTACGACAACATGAGTATAACAAATCGTTGATCAAAGCTTTGTAAAAAAATGTTTTTTGCTTTCATGTTGAAGTCATTTGATTTCAAAACAAAAGCCTCGTTGGTTGAGTGGGTTAGATCGCTGACTTTGTGTGCTGTCGATTAATTAGGTGCCCTACTCGGGCAGTGTGGGTTCGAATCCCGGACGGGACTCATCCCGAAAATGTACGAGAATCTGTACTTTACTAAGAAATTGTTATCCCAAATGTAACATTTGTTACAGGAATAATGAAGAGCCTTTCTTTTCTTTTTGTTGTGTGTTTGTTTTCTAGATTCAGTTTAACTTCAGAGGTATTCTTGTGTTTATAAAAGTTTAAAGGTAAATCTGTATTAACGTTTCTTCCTCCTGGCAAACACAAACTTCAACAGCCCATAAACATAAGTCAACGGCACAGTTATGAGACAAGCATGATACATCATAGTCGTGTATCAACCTACAAACTAAGCCAACTTCAAAATTTAACGTCCTTCACAGTCAAACATATATTAGTGGAATGATACTTAAGGACATAAACATGCCACACCTAAGCCAATAAGTGGCTACGTGAAATATTGCGCCCTATTTACAGCGCCGAGGAATATCTGTTGGAATAACCCGGTCTCAACTGGGAACTTATATAAGATGTTATTTGTTCATGTACATATTGTTGATGTTATGTTTGTTTGTTTATTTGTTTGTTTAGGGCCGCACTCAGCAATATTACATTTATATGACGGCGGTCTGTAAATAATCGAGTCTGAAACAAACAATCCAGTGATTGATATTATGAGCATCGATCCACGCAATAGGGATACGGTGACATGCATCAACCAAGTCAGCGAGCCCGACCACCCGATCCCGTTAGTCGCCTATTACAGCATAGTCGCCTTTTACGGCAAGCATGGGTTCCTGAAGACCTATTCTACCCCGGATCTTTATGGGTCTGTGGATGTTATGAATTCAGCGTCACATTATCCTTGATTTGTGTAGTGTGATCTGGTATCGCAGTGACCATATATTGTTAATGTTTACAAATATTACAGCAATTCTATGAGAATTAAACCCTAACATACCAGCATTAGCTCCAATTGCCCATCTTCCCCAGGCAGGGGCGTTAACTGACTATAAAAGTCCAGTTTACACCCTCAGCGAACTGGGGTGGAAACTAGACTTTTAGTTAACGCCTTGGGCAATGGGAAGATGGGCACTTACGAGCAATATCAACACTCCAGTACCGGATCTGTTGCATCTAATCTGAACCTATCTGGTGGAGATGTAATTACTCTCATCCATCAACAGAGATGGTGATTTTGTCACTGAGTTTGAAGGTAGAACGGCGAGAATGCTGTCTTCATGAACATCTAAGTTACGTTTGTCGAACAGACTGCTACTTTTTCTGTTTTCAATTACCCCTTGGCGCATAATTCAAGTGTTATGCGCATCTCCGGGAATGTATAAATTGTATGTCGGCACAAACCATAATGTTATACATGATAATGGATCACATGATCAATGTTTGTATTATGATCATATTGATAATTTTATAAGCGCCCGTTCATTCGGCAAAATTTAATTCTTCCAACCTTGTTTGTTGATACGTTTAAGGGGATCAGAGAGGCGTACGTGTATAAACAAACAACGATAACGATTATCCAGCCAACTAGTGAGTGATCACACTTTGTCTACGCAGTGAAACGTGATATATTCTAAGGCTACGTGACAAAGGCTACGAACCAACACGTGTTCGTATACATGTACACAATCATGTGCAACCCATATTTTCAGTGTATATGGGGCGGTCGGGTAGCCTAGTGGTTTAACCGTTGGCTCGTCACGCCGAGGACCCGGGTTCGATTCCCGACATGGGTACAGTGTGTGAAGCCCATTTCTGGTGTCCACCGCCGTGATATTGCTAGAATATCGCTAAAAGCGGCGTAAAATCAAACTTTCTCACTCAATTTCAGTGTATGTGACACGGCGGCCTGTAATAAGTTCTCAGCGCCACTAAACCAGTGGTTGATAGCAAATCAACTTTGACACACATTGGAATTATCCAATCTCAATTGTATCGGCTATAATGACAAGCACGTGGTTCTGAAGTTCCACTCTAAGACAAAATACTAAGACAAAAGAACCAAGCATTTAAAAGCAAATAAATATTCTTTTGCTGCAGAATATAATGTTTCAAAATACGTTTTTTTGTTTGTAAGTTGTAAGTTCCACTCCGACTGTCATTAATTAAAAGGAACATCTAAGGTGCCGCGATTCGCCAGGAACCTATGATCGTGGGATGGAATCCCTGTTCGCCCCGATTATGTTTCTTTCTCTGCCAGCACCATAACCGCGTTCGTGGCTTTCACCGAAGTGGTAACCGTCTAAGACCTACATCACTTCGGGCTTTCCTTCCACATTAAGCCAACTATAACTAGAATACTGATCTTCAGCGGCGTTAAAATCAAACCACTCACGCTCTCAATCAGTAATTAGAACAACTCATACACTCTACATCTTCATAAACCTTTATCAAAGCATAGAATGGGTGATTTTTATACACTATTACCACAATTTTACCAATGTACGCACATTCATCTGCAAAGATTACATCACATTCATCCATGGCATGTTTGTAACAACGTCGAAGGAGGCCGGAGCATAAAATACCATGCAGTCACTTTCGTCATTTCCCATCACATGTTACTATGTTCATTGTGATCAAAACAATTCTTGAACAAATATTAAGTATAGCAAATGTTATATTTGGGATAACACTTTCCTAGTAACACTTTCTTTCTCGTTGATTCATAGCTTTCGGCCAGGGGAACCGTGCCAGTTTACACTGGTCAGAGGGGTACACAAAGTAAGTGTTCTAGACTACCATTGTCAGACTTTCTTTTTTGTGGAAGCCTTGGTGGCTGGACGGGATTCAAACCAAAAAATGTACGAGAATCGGTACTTTAATAAGAAAGGGTAATCCCAAATATAACATTTGTTACATTTGATCAATTTCTGAATGGCATTCATGTGTTCATAACTATTAAGTATACTATAGCTTGAACAAAGTGAATAGAACATGCTCAGCTGTAGGACATGAACACCCTGTGTCATCACAGTAATTTTCCAGAAATTCGTGAATATGTTTCTTTCTGTTTGTATTATCAAGTATCCAGGTGTCTGTAGTTCAACACAGAAATAAACAAAGTTGATTCTAATATATTTATTTTCTGTTTTGTTGTTTTACATGTTCTCATTCTGATCACGTTCCTGTTTGTGGTGAAAGATTCCGTACAAGGAAGCAGAAGGTTGAAGGGAGATATTTATCTGAAAAGTTAACCATAAACACGGGTCCATTCGTGCGTTTTTTGTTGCAGACTGAACAGCTGCCCTAAGCTAACATTCACCACAAACCATGTGGTATATTAGGTAGTAAACGACCGTGTTAAGATAAAGATACAATGTCAGGGAACTAATTTAGATTGGCTCCGTCTCTACATGTCGCAAGTTGTTTCAGGGCTCATACGGTTAACAGTCACTGCTATATGTATCTTACTGCGCGGCAGCCCGGTAACATAAGCTTGTCGTGAGAGACGACACATATGAACCAGTGGCCTGTGTCTGCGACTTGGCTGATTGCGTGTCAGCGTATCCTGAAGGCGTGGATCGTTGTTCATGCTTCCAGTCGCTTATTTGTGTTGTTTATTTACAGGTCACAGTAATGAAACTTGAACATTTCTGACTACAGCTGCAAACAATATTCACTTGACTGACAGGTGGTCACTGTGCCCCGATAGTGTGGATCGTTGTTCATGCTTTCGGCCACTGGTTTGTCCATGTATTTTTGCCTGCCACTGTTATGCAGCTTGGCTATTACTAACTTAGGCCTTAAATGACATTAATCCCCTCACTTAGCTAATCCATTTCCGGCTATATTGATATATGTTCCTGTATTTTCTTATGTAGATAAGTTCTTCTGATTATGGAAAAGGTTTTGTCGCTAGTATTTAAGATATTACGTCACATCAGCATTATTTCAGCCGACATCCAATATATATAGAAAAAATACAAACATAAATATCAATAATTAAACGTTTATTTTCCAAAGCGTTTCATTTTACAGTCCATTTGTCTATCAATTTCATTGCAGTTTGCACAAAGAACCCACTTGTTCAGGAAACTGGTTTATCTGAAAGCAAATGAACATACATTGTTAGTTATTCTATACTCCAACAGGGTTTTGTGAACCGTTACATACATAACACTTATGTTTTATCAACGCGTTCAGTTACACCTTATTGGTCATGCTTACCTCGTTTATGTTCAGGCAAGTCCCTAGGGACTAGAGAATGAGTTACAGGCGAACTAAATTGAATCATCCGGTCAGATTCTGTGAACCGTGCCCCAGCGTGACCATTCTAACCGCATGTATGCCTTAGACAATTACCCATAGGGACCAGAGTTAGAATTGTCCCATTTACCACATTGATGGTCGTCACAGGCGACTCAACTGAAACAACTGGTCGGATTCAGTGCGCCGTGCACTTGCGTGGATCATTGCTTATGTTTTCTGTCACTGGTTTGCGTGACCCGGATTCCGTTATTTACAGACCGCGTCTGTATGGCTTTAATATTGCGAATCGCGGCGTCAAGCACCAGTTACTTGCTGAATTACTCACATGTTTCTGTATAAATGGCTACAAACACTTAACGATGGGAAGACATTTACCTGAATCCAAAGTCGAAGAAGGGATCAATGTCGAATAATCCGTACATGATTCTGTTGTAGGGGTTGAAAGGGTTCATAAATTGATTGAAGAAGCCACCATTGTTTGTATTCTGTCTTGGGGTGAACATGTTGAACATACTGTAGGAATTGAAAGGGTTGACAGGAGTCGCCGAACCTGTACTGGTACCATTGGTGCTATTTGGCGATGGGAACGCCGTAATGACAGCAACGTTGGCGACGAGGACAAGCAGCAAAAGTTGGTGCATCATGATGACGATATTGACTGAAATGGTTGATATTTCAATTATGTGATTAGCTTCATGTCAAAAGTGGCTACTTGTCTTATTATACATGATGAAACACTGTTTAAGAAATGTTTCCCTAACTTAAATAGTAATAGTGAAAGATTTCTGTTTCCCGGCATGTTGATTAATCGTTGTGACAATGTTGACTAATAGTGACGACAAACAATCATGGATTGCATAACTAAGATGATCCCCCTACAGTTGGTTTGTATGATAAACGAGAACCACGAATGGATTAAGAAGCAAGAGAGCTTCTCTGTGAAAGCTTCTTTGTGATCTCTCAACTGGGAAATTGCTTTGAATGAGTGAGTGAGTATGGTTTACACCGCTTTTGGCAATAATCCAGCAATATCACGGCGGAGGACACCATAAATGGGCTTCACAGCTTTGACGATATAAGATGAACTACGATAATATAGTAAACAATAAAGTTAAGATCAAGAAGAATGAGTGAGTGGGTGGTTTTACGCCGCTTTAAGCAATATTCTAGCAATATAACGGCGGGGGGAAACAAGAATGTTTATTGTACCCATGTGGAAAACCGAACCCGGTCCCTCTGACTGGCGAAAAGGTAGCTTTAAAGTAACTATCATGTCATCAAAGTGTTTATAATTTGTTAATATAAAAAGTGTGAATATTGTACCCACATGTACCTTCAATGCATGTATATACAACAAGACAATAGCGAATTACAATAATAGCGAATTACAAATTGTCTTGACCATATGTCACAATATATTCGTAAAGACTTCAGTTAATCTCAATGTTGTCTCTTAAAATAACCTGGTCCAGTACAGTCATGCCCTATTAGTGAATAGTTTTACATTGCAAAACATTCCCTCATACCAGATTGTCCATAGAATACATAGATACGCTTATAATATTTTGCATGAATTGTAACAAACGAAAGTTTATGTGCTCAGTAGCCATGTTTGATATGTATGCGTGATATACCGGAATATACCTAAATATAAAGTAATACCAGAATCAATGGATGGATATGTAAAGACATTATGGCACAGACCAAGTTCTCGCAATGGATTTCGTAAGGTTTGTTATTTAGTCCAGAACTCCACCTGTACCCTTTAATAGAACAAACAATTTTAAACAGTGTTTAAAAATTTTCAAACACTTCATTGTAAAAAAACCAACTCTAAAGCTCATATACTAATTGTGTCTTTGAAACGTTCTTCTTTAAATAGTTTTATCATAGAACCATAGAGCATATATATATATAAATAATATTGTTTGTGATATATGTAAGAAATATAGTTTATACTTACATGGTCTGTGGAGATCGTACACTTCAGGACAATGTTTCTTTGTAGAGGAACTGGCATGCTTATATACATTTACTAAAGTCGTAAACATATACCAAAATAAATCATGACCCTATCAAATATTCACTGGAATTCTTGACAAAAAGTGACAAAATGATAAAGAGTCTCAGATTCTCTAATGTGCAGTAAACATGTCAATTGTTGCCACTGTGACGGATGCGGCGACAGGTGACTCTGGTCGTTTAAGGTCATCTGATGTATAATGATTTTTTTAGTAGTTCATGACCAACACAGGTCAAGGTCATTGACTGTGGACGGTAATTAAAGCCTACACGGATATAAAATATATGCCCATGTCTTAGTGTCGGAAAGTTAAGAGTAATTGCCTATGGGACCTTCATCTTTCATAAAATACTGAACAAACAATATGCTTGATCTTAGATCACTTTCCAATTGTTTCCGAAATTTCCCTAATTTATATTTATTTTGCTTTAGAACAGATACTGGAGAGATGGGTGATTGTGAGGGTTTACATCCGTATATCTATATCATTAAATATCCCGATTTAACCTTTCCATATTCATAAGCATATTCATGCTAACAGCAGAGTTCATTGTACGATTCGCTATAACATGAGCGTATCCTGTCCTACCTCTGGTACCCATCACAAACACATATAAAGACAAGTCAATTGTTCAAATGAAAAAAACAAAGGAACATGTAGAATTCAAAATAAGGAATTACATCGACATCACTCTTGCCCGTCATAATTAAAGTTCGATTTTTAGACTGTGTATATGAGCGATTCCACTACATAGGCAAGACTGATTCAATATGAATCGTTCATTATATTGTTTTAAACCATTTTTAAATCAATCACACATATACATGTCTCTTGAGACATTCTGAAAGTTTGGTAACATAGTGTTCAATGTGATTTGATGGGTGCCACCAATAGAGCAGCATACGCTCACCCTTTAGCGAACACCAGGTATATATCATCACTATTCGATAGTGATTCGACCCGTGAAGATCCGGGGTAGAATAGGCCTTCAGCAACCCATGCTTGCCGTACAAGGCTACTATGCTTGTCGTAAATGGCGGCTAACGGGATCGGGTGGTCAGGCTTGCTGACTTGGTTGATGCGTGGATCGATGCTCATACTGTCAATCGCTGGATTGTCTCGTCCAGACTCGATTATTTACAGTCCTCTGTCATATAGCTGGAATATTGCTGAGTGCAACACAGAGAGAGAGAGAGAGAGAGAGAGAGAGAGGGAGAGAGAGAGAGAGAGAGAGAGAGAGATTCATGAATACATGCTTATTGTCTTAATCGTACATTGTATTACTTATGAATATGGAATGGAAAGGTAACTTTTATTTACAGAGTCTGATACACTTGGATTTGTGAGTACATCAAACAAGAAGACGTTTTCAACAGCAACTTCTTATTATAAACTGACCATAATCGCCAGCCGTATGTATTAAATATCAAACTCCAAAAGGAACATGAATATGTAAGTATCTATTGCCCTTCAGGTATCTGTCACAGTAGTTGTCAACGTTGATCGTCCCTGGACCAGACTGACACAATGGTGAGTGAATATAAGTACCACGATGACAGATAATTAATAAATGAGAAGCATGCCCTCGGGCTACTGCGTACAAGTGTTTGCGGTGATCATATCGCCAATACCTATTTAATAGTTTCCATAATTAGCCATTACAGAAAGCTTCACAAACGGTTTTAGTCTTACTGTAAAGATAACCACCACAAAATCATCTACCGGAAAAACGAACGTATACACGTGATAATTGATGCCCCAAAATTACAAACATTATCAAAATGATCCTAGGCTGATAACAGTCCCCGAAATAATGTGAACTTAAGGCCCTAAACACAATTGTCACATCCGTATGAAATACATTTGCATACTTTCTTTATTGTGTACACAAATATGATAAATCGTAAAGCCTTAGATTTCCACATATCATAACTATGACCAATTTTCAGTTATGGAAACATTGATATCATGAGATTTTTCTTGGAGTACATATATATCCACACTGACTGGTGAATAAAAGCGACTAAATGCTTTCCACAATCATAGTGAGTGAATGAGTTAAAATTTTAAGTCACATTGGCAATATTTCAGCCATATCGTGACTATCCACAATCATAGGAAATCCGCTCTAACAGCAGATATCAAAGAATATCAAATTATATGAATGGATCACCGAGAAACAGTGATGACATCAGGTGTTGGCGAAAAGGGTGAGCATGTCCTGCCCTGCCGGTAGCACCCTCCACTCACAAAATTTACGCGAAAAGTTCCCTTGCCATGTAAAAAAGGGGTGAATCAGAAATCCAGTCACACGATAGAGCATATACTGATCTTGCTGAAACTTAAAATGATGTCTTAATTTTGAATTAAAGTTTTATTCCATTGTACGATGCCTACTTTATCATAAGCACGTGTTTGTGATTCACTATCAAATAGTGATGATATCAGGTGTTAGATAAAAGGTGGGCGTTCGATTCCCCACATAGACACAATGTGTGGAGCCCATTTCTGGTGTCCCCCCGCCACGATAGTGTTGGAATAGTGCTAAAGCGGCGTTAAACTATAAGTGAATACATGAAACATGAGAGAATATTTTAGTTTAGCAGCATAGGAACAATGGTAGGAATACGTGTCACTAGGAGTCCATAAAGGATTGATAAGCAGTACTTAAGGACGTCTAATGCGGATTATGTAAGATGCTGTAATTTACTGATGAGAGAGACAGGGAACCAAATGTACATGACATGAAATGAACCAAATGTACATGCCCTGAAATGAACCAAATGTACATGACATGAAATGAACCAAATGTACATGCCATGAAATGAACCAAATGTACATGCCATGAAATGAACCAAATGTACATGACATGAAATGAACCAAATGTACATGCCATGACATGAACCAAATGTACATGCCATGAAATGAACCAAATGTACATGACATGAAATGAACCAAATGTACATGACATGAAATGAACCAAATGAACATGGCATGACATCCGGTATGCACCACGGCGAAGAGGAAGGCGTGCTCAAGCCTTGACTTAAGATGTAAGCTTCCAACAAGAACATTATTACCACACTGTGTGAGTTGGTATTAAGATTTATGAGGATCGGTGGTGTAAACAATATTTGAAAATTTCACTTCACATTGTACATATGGATATCGAGATACACGACGTTGTTAATATGCTAACATAGAAATATTTGTTAGTGGCATACGAACCAAACATTGGAAGTTATTAGTTATTAGTTAAGTAATATTAATGCCAGAGTCACAGGGATTTTGTTTTTATTCTGTTGCCAAATCTGTGCTTCCACACACATCCAATAAATACATGCGGCTTTACATTCTCGTCGATGAGGAATCATTCATGGCAAATAATGAATAGAAATAAAGAGTTATTTAGCTTTATTTATCAGATCACTCCACAACATAAGCAAGACATGTACAGTGGACACTCAAAGGTGACACTTTGAAAGTTCAAGGACCGGGGAGTCATCGGAGTGTTGCATCGGACGTTGGGGAGTAAGCGTTGGCTTATACACGCCTTTCATCCACGTCTTGATTGAGAGTCCTTGAACTCAGCTGACCATGAAAGTATATTTACCTCAGACGACCTTATAGGTATGCAGCTGTCATGGGCTTCAATGAAACCGAGTGACATTACTTACTACAAAATTATCCCTGATAAACACATAAAGGCGGTTGGCCTTGTAATGCCCCTTGTTTTATATGTATGCGTGCACGAACGAAATATTATTATCGGCAAAAAACAACGTTTTTTACCATATGTCATCAAGGTGTCAACGTATTGCCTTATCTTACTCCTGTTTTACTACCAGCTTCCCTTTGTCAGTTTGTATCCTGTACAAAGAATTATTATGTTCACGCTTTTTTAATATGTATTTGTTTATGGTTTAGGTACAGGTATATAAGCTCCTCGATATTCAGTTTGTTCAAATAAGAAACATTGTCCACACTAGTGCAGCTCCTCGAGATATCTCAACAGTAAGTAGAAACGATTTTCTTCATACGCTACGTTTTACGTGGGTTTTTTCATATAGTGCTGCTTGTAAACTTAACTTCATATTGGCAGAATCCTTCCTTTGCGCCTCGTAATCGCAGACCTTGTGCAAATGCTTCTTTCACTTAAACCATATGAACAATCTGTTCAAAACAAAATAGGTATGGGTATCAGCATATATTTGTGTTATGAATTAATTGTGACACACTTTCGTGAAATTTAAGACAGTATATTATATTTAACAAACTATTACTTTTTGATCACTTACATCAAATAAAAGCAGTGATTTCTACTTACTTACTTACTTACTTACTTACTTACGTACTTACTTACTTACTTAAAATTGAAATGTCATATTCCAGTTGATACTGTCATCATGATGCACCAACTTATGCTGCTTGTCCTCGTCGTCAACGTTGCTGTCATTACGGCGTTCCCAGCGCCAAATAGCACCAATGGTACCAGTACAGGTTCAGCGACTCCTGTCAACCCTTTCAACCCCTACAGTATGTTCAACATGTTCACGCCAAGGCAGAATACAAACAATGGTGGCTTCTTCAATCAATTTATGAACCCTTTCAACCCCTACAACAGAATCATGTATGGATTATTCGACATTGATCCCTTCTTCGACTTTGGATTCAGGTAAATGATTTCCCACCATGGATTCAGCAGTTGCAATTTTTTGTCACTTGTTCAAAAATATAAGTGAGTACAGTAAGTTATTGATGCTAAACGCCGCAATTTGCAACATTCAAGCAATACTGTGGTCTGTCAATAATGAAATCTGGGTCCTGCAAACCACTGACAGAAAGCATAAGCAATGATCCACGCAAGTGCACAGCTCGCCTGTGACGACCATCAATGTGGTGCTGGGGACAATTCTAACTCTGGTCCCCATGGGTATTTGCCTAAGTCATACCTGTACATGTGGATACATGCGGTTAGAATGGGCATGTCGGGGCACAGCTCACATAAACTGACCGCATGATTCAATTTAGTCGCCTGTAACTCATTTTAACTCTGGTCCCTAGAGATTTGCCTGAACATAAACGAGGTTAGCATGACCAATAAGGTGTAACTAAACGAGTCGATAAAACATAAGTGTTATGTATGTAACGGTTCACAAAACCCTAATGGAGTATAGAATAACTAACAATGTATGTTCATTTGTTTTCAGATAAACCAGTTTCCTGAACAAGTGGATTCTTTGTGCAAACTGCAACGAAATAGGTAGACAAATGGACTGTAAAATGAAACCCTTCAGAAAATAAACGTTTAATTATTGATATTTATGTTTGTATTTTTCTATATATTGGATGTCGGCTGGAATAATGCTGATGCGACGTAATATCTTAGATACTAGCGACCAAACCTTTTCAATAATCAGAAGATGAACTTATTTATATAAGAAAATACGGGAACATATATCAATATAGCCGGCTGGTTTGTTTGTTGTTTAACGCCGCACTCAGCAATATTCCAGCTATTTTACGGCGGTCTGTAAACAATCGAGTCTGGACCAGGCAATCCAGTGATTGATATCATGATCATCGATCCACGCAATTAGGATCGATGCTCATGCATCAACCAAGTCAGCGAGCCTGACCACCCGATCCCGTTAGTCGCCTTTTACGACAAGCATAGTCACCTTTTACGGCAAGCGTAGGTTGCTGAAGACCTATTCTACCCCGGAATATTCACGAGTCCAATATAGCCGGAAATTGATTACTGCTGAGTAGTGCTCAGTGAGGGGATTAATGTCATTTAAGGCCTAAATTAGTAATAGCCAAGCTGCATAACAGCGGCAGGCAAAATACATGGACAAACCAGTGGCCGAAAGCATGAACAACGATCCACACTATCGGGGCACAGTGACAACCTGTCAGTCAAGTGAATATTGTTTGCAGCTGTAGTCAGGAATGTTCAAGTTTTATTACTGTGATCTGTAAATAAACAACACAAATAAGCGACTGGAAGCATGAACAACGATCCACGCCTTCGGGATACGCTGACACGAAATCAGCCAAGTCGCAGACACAGGCCACTGATTCATATGTGTCGTCTCTCACGACAAGCTTAAAATATGTTACCGGGCTGCCGCGCAGTAAGATACGTATACATGTAGCAGTGACTGTTATATACTCGTTGTATACTCCCCAGGAGTATCTAGGACGATGTGTCATATTGTCGGTCATCATGGAAGTCATCGCCAGCGTGTAATTGTCCTGTTTACATTGGTTCTCCTACATCTTTCCATCAGTATATTACAACACCTTTCATAATCTGCACTGAACGTCCGTTTTCACTGCTTATCAATCCATTATCGACCCCTGGTGAAGCTTAATCCTGTCATTTTGCAAGTGATTGTTTCCTAACGTCGCAAAGCAGTACTCCTGTCATACGACGGCGGCGGCCTGTGAACAATCGAGCCTTGACCAGACAATCCAGTGATAGTGATTAGACAATCTAGTGACAACTGTTTGCATCTCAAAGGGGAATTCTCCATTAACTGGAGCCCTTAGTCTGCAATGTCTATTTCTGGCGCTTCTGATGATAATGCCTTCTTTCGGGAACCTTTTATTCCGCTTGATACAACGAATTTACTCAGTCAAGAAGACTACACGTATAGTTTAAAAAAGGGTCATGACAAATGTGGACAATCAAAATATATTTGTTAACTGGTTTTATGAAGTGATATTCTAGAATTGGTTGGACAGTTTTAGTATAAACATAGATATGTTCTGTAGTGTTTCCCTCTGTTTTGCCTTTGTGTATGATCACATCATGGAATTGTACATAGACATCTGTTTACAAACATGGCTATATTTTTTGTATAATCAATTTTTGTTAAATTTGTGTAACATTTTAGCTTATAATTATTATGTGTAGAAGATATGGTTGATTGTATTTAGGTTAAGATGAATGAGATACTGAATCTCCAGGTACAATTTGTGACAGTTTTCGTTAATCATAAGTATGAACATACAGTTAGAAACTGGTAACCTGTTCAACCAAATCCCATACTATGGTCATTACACGGAGTTTCACACCTGCTTACTGGCACTTTTGTGTTTTGTGACGACAGTTGTGTGAGTGCCCACACTCCGGTGCAGTGGTGACTCAGCATAACGCCACTGCCATAGGCTAATTTGCATATCACGTGACCGGACTTTTTTCTTGCTTGAAACCAAACGTGCTTTTTCAGAAATCAGAATAGAACGGACTAATACAAGTATTTGGAGGCGCTTTACATATTGTTTTGCATAATTATATAGATACGCTACTACAACTGCGACAGTGAGTTGCATGAGAATATATATTTATACATCAAAGTGACGTATCGCCAGCTCTCCGTTGGGCTTCGATGACAGCACGTTGAGCCTTACAACCAATGTAAACAAAGGATAACTACGCAAAAACAAGTAGGTTTTCACGTTTTAGGATACTTTCTTAGTCAACCGTAACCATTCTTTGACATTTGTTTATGAAAATGTGAAAACTTGTCAAAAATGAAAGCATACGCAATATCTTGAATGGAGGTGAAAGATGGCTGCCGACCGCAAGGAACTCTTGGTAGGAGAGTGTGTGAGTGCCGTGGGCTTCCGGTGGAGCACAACATGTGTATACCTTTTTAGCAAAAGATGGTATAATCGCTAATTTCCAGCTGCCCATTTGCATTTTATTTTCATCACTAACTTGCCTTTTACTTTCAATGGAATCTGTGTCGACAGATTGTTAAGACTGGCATGAAATGAAATTTTTGTTTGGACACCGCTAATATTCCAGCGAAATCATGGGAGTGGACACCAGAAAAGGTCTTCCTATATGGTTATGTGGAGAATCGAAACCGGGCCTTCGGTGTGACGAACAAAGGCTTTAACCACACAGCTACACTACCGGCCCCATAAACTCTTGAATAAAGAAAACAAAGTAAGGATGAATAGTATTTTTTACAGTACTATCACATTCTAATGACTACTCTGTCAAAGTGTAATATTGTGTGTGGGGATAAAGACTGAAACAAAAGCGTACGTGTAATTAATTATATTATCTTTTTTAAATGAAGTCCTAATGAATGCGCCATTGGTTACAGCTTTTCCCTCTCTCATCAAAGAGAATGTGACACGATTGACAGTCATTTTTCAAAATCAATCAACAACATAATACATCTGTATGTCATGTGATTTTGAATATCTCTGTGATTGTGACGTTGGGTGTATTTAATATGATTACATCCTGGCAAAACAGAAACACAGTTCTAACAAGACTACATATATGAGGGATACACCAAGGCATGCAATATATCACTTGAATATTATGTTGTCAGTAAACCATATGTTTCATTTTTAATAATCATTAATTATTCAAAACAGATTGCCAATCAAGTATCTGCTCAAATGCGGTTTTATTTTTTCCCCGACCAGTTATCGTTCTCAATGTCCTGGGGAGTATACAACCCATTTGCCTACGGGCGCTAGAGAGTGTTTACAGCCACCTCACATATCGGCTACCCATTTCCTGCTAGGTGAACAGAGGCACATTTGTACTAAGTCTGAGGAGGCGTCACACTTTTGGACACATGTTTTGATGGTGTATGTGCGTAGTCGTGTTTCCACCATCTGGTCATCTACCATCGGACGAGTGAGCTATTTTAAGTGCACAGGGTGTATTTACACCTGGGGTAGTGACAACACTGTAAAGACCTGTAAACATTGTTGGTCCCAAGGCTGAATATCAACCCGGTCACTAGCGGGATATCATCTTAGCATCTGGCGCCTGGCGCTTTTGACCGCGTGCCCACTCCGCCCCAATCGTTCAGATATCCAGACTTCTGATCTTGTGACAATCTGATAGTTTGGTTATGAAGCTTGCAATGTGCTTGTGACGGGTGCCTCCAATCGTGCAGGATACACGCACATTTTAGCGAACACGTTTTATTAATCATATTCGATAGTGATTCATTTAAGCACATTCTTGTTGTCGGAAAAGAAATAGCACAGATTTCATCTGATTATGAAAAGGGTTTTTTTCTTCTCTTTTTGATCACGTACGTTCTTCAAACAGGGAGACAGCAACATGCTATTTTGAATATAACCTAACCACAATCGTCAGCCATATGTTTACGAATATCAAATGACATTTATAAGTATTTGTGTATGGTCATCTGTCACAGTAATTGTCAAGGAGTAGTGTCCCTAGGCCAGCATCACACGTTGGTGAGTGAATAAAAGTTCAACGAAGACAGATGACCAACAAAAGATGAGTATAACCTCGGCCAGTCTGTTCGAGTGTGGGTGGTGGTAATTCATTCATACCTGTTTAATAACGTCCATAATTGGTCATTAGTCATAGCCTCACAAACCGCCCGTTAACGGTTTTGATCATATTATAAAGACAGCTTCCACAAAATAGACTGCCGGGTAAAAGAAAATATACACTTGCAAATTGATGGCGGTATCAAACACATCACTACAGAATAATCATTTCCTCTCTGTTTCATTTTTAGATATCACCCAACATAGGTGTATAACTTACTCTACACAGCAGACATGTAGCAAAGAGAAATGCAATAATGCACATTTATTTGTCTTATGATCCTCTTTTGAAAAATGTTAAGACATGATGACAAGGCATTCCACAGTTTCCTTAAACGAGCCAAGGACATGAGACATAATCTCAATGTCAATATTGATTTTGTTGATGGTTCGTTCTGTACTGCTAAGGAGAGGCTATCTGAACGGCCGCTGCATCGAGCTTATGTGCAGTGTGTTGAGAAGTTGGATGAAGTCGACTGGCCTGAAAAGCGAAACAGAAGGCTTTCTGTTTGCTGCTCATGACCAGTCACTTCCCACTCGAAACCGTAAATGATTTGTAGATTACACAATGACTTTATTGAGACTGTCAAAGATATTGTCAGTGGATGTCCAGCATTGGCACAGACACATTTTCTTAAGCGCCATGAGTGGTTAGATCCTTGTATTACCGTGTGTCGTTTTGACACAGATCCATGAATGGTACGACCCAGAATATGCAGAGAGCGTCATGATAATTTCAAATAATAAATTCGAAATTCTTTCGAATAGGGCAAATGTGATGGTAAGATGGAGTGCCTACATGGGTATCCACATCTTCAAAAGAAGCTCGGTGATCGGTTATGTCACTGGGCAGGTATATGGTGTAGCATCCATCACCACAACTACACACTTGAACCAAGGAGACAAGGACTGGATGGTTTCTCATGCCAGGGCAACAACCATTCCGCTGAGAGGAGCATCATTTTCATATAATATCACATCAAGTTGTTGTTTCTCACTGCTACCATGAACAATAGTGAGTGAGAGAGGTTGTGTATAACGCAGTTACGTCATTGTGTATCAGTCATAATGCGACGAAAGTGGAATATGTGAGTGAGTGGCTTGAAAAATCTCCAGTAAGCAGCTTAAAGTTATAACATACATGAAGGTGAAAGCTAGTCGGAAATAAAAATTCCATCCTGTTTTCAATCAGACTCGTGTAAAAAACGTTTAAGTCAATTTCATATACTTCGAGGCGACACACAATCAGGCGATGCAAGTGTGACATTTCAAAAGCGAGGTCCGCAGATTTGCCATGATTTTCCTGAAACTTGACACTTACACTAGTGTCAAAAGGGACCGAAAACATAAGATAATGAATAATTCCATTGGATTTATCAAAAAGGACAAGATCAGGGTCGTTGGCCTGGATATATTTGTGAGGCCGTATAGGGCCTATTCAAACGACTTTTGTATTAATCAATTTCCACGACTATAATTATGTACAGATTAAAATAAATGCAGCAAAAAGGGTTTGGGTGATCCTAGCACAGTCAGGCTGGTTAAGCTCATCATCGGCTGAGGACCCTTGCCGCCTATTCACGCAGCCCAAACAGCGAATGGACTTCCAGGAAGCGCTGCCTTGTAGAACCCATCCAGAACTTGTCAGAGGATGTGAAGACATTGCAGCCTTCTGTATTATCCAGATAGTCAGCAATTCCGGGTACTCGCACAATGTCAGTCAACAGATTGGGAGGTACCAAACCTTAGGCACGGAAAACACTGGGAAGTCGGACAATTTAGTACGTGGGATGCAAGCGTGACATTTCGTAAGAGAGGTCCGCATGTTTGCCATTTATTCCTGAATTTTGATAACCACATTAGTGTCAAAAGGCACAGAAAATTCAATAAAAAATATTATTTCATTGGATTTATCAAAAAGGACAAAATCAGGTTATTTGGCCTGTATAGGTCTGAGGCTGTATACGGGCCTATTCCAAAGGTTTTTTGCATTTATCATCCTCCATTACGCCCAACACATATTATGGGTCGTAACAAAATCAACATTGACATTTAGACTATGTCCCACATCCTTGGCTCGTTTAAGAAAACAAACTGTGGAATGCCTTGTTTTCATCATGAGTCTTGACATGGTTCACACGAGGATCATCAGACAACTAAATGTGTGCAAATGAGCGCAACTCAATTCTATCATGAAGAGCCTCCACGTTAATCAAACCACACCCTCCTATCACGATTATGATTATGATTGTGATTATTAAATCAACTTTGGTAAGTCAGCAACATCACATTACAACTAAAAAAGTCGGAATTTGAAAGAAATTTACAGCTCAAAATTATCAACCAGGTTACATTGTTGCCACTGGATCTCAATACAGGCAGCACCTAGTTGTCCAATTGGTCTTCGTTTCCTAATTACACTGTACAGAGTTGTGTTCCTCAGTCAAAGTCAGCGTCCATTGGTTATGGCTTTGAAACCAGGATTGTCCGCTTATGATTTGTCGATACCACGCCACGACAATGGAAACGTCTCCTGAGGAGGATAGTTGGATTTGACAAAAGTGAAATAGTTCACATTTCCTCTCTCAAATGGTAGTCATGTAAGTCGTTCTTTTTTTAAATTTAACATTTGTGTATGGGTTATTATTCAGAACTGACATAGGGAAGTCACTTGTTCATGCAGACAAAGTGAGTGAGTGAGTATTGTTTTACGCCGCTTTCAGCATTATTCCCTGAATATCACTGCGGGGGACACCAGAAATGGGCTTCACACATTGTACCCATGCATGTCAGGAATCGAACCCGGGTCTTCGGCGTCACGAGCGAACTCTTTACCCACTAGCTATAGGCTACCCGACCGCCCCTCCAGACAATAAATTGTTGTTAGCTAATTGGAGTAAATTCTCGTTAATTCAGTATCTCCGAAAGATGGAACTTTGTTATTCAAAACGCATCCTACCAAAAGCATTTGGAATAACAAACAGACAAACAAACAGAAAAATCACCAAAAAAACAAAGGAAAATACCAGCAAAATAACGAAAATAAGGATCATCACGAAAGCTATGACGCTGCAACCAGTCGCCCAAAGGAAACACTTTCAGTATTTCGAGGTTTTACGCATCTGATTTAAAACTTGGAACTTGTGCGTTAGTTGAATTATTTTGACAAGAGGTTTTGGAAATAGGAATGTGGGAAAAGTAAGCATCCAACCTTGATGCAGTTCCGGCAAAGCTTACAGAAATAAAAGCCAAGAAAAATCCCGAATAGAATAGGAAACGTTTCAACTTACACGGAACTACATTCATTTTTTCCCTCAGCCTCTCATATTTCGATCACAGTGAAACCAATGTTGGTCATTTGTCATCATATCTTTGAAAGGCAATTAGAAGTGATTGTGTTCCTCATAATGACTTTTAATTAAATTCTCTTCCTTATTTGTCATCATAGTTGATTTTATGGAACTTCAGTGAGTTGGTGTAAAGTATACTGCTGGAGTGGAGTTGCGTCCCTTTATATAATCATCCTCGACCGCTGTTCGCTCCAGCCAAATCGTGTTTGATTCTCGTGTAGATAATGGGCTCAGGTATTCAACGTGGTACATTGGAGATATAATATTGGAGAATCAAGGATAGGGGTAAATTAAGGTGCTTGCAGCAAATTATCTTAATCAGGACGACTCTGTGGTTCTAACCCAAGATCAGCGGATCCTGACATGGCAAAGGAACGCAATTCTGCACTTTGAAATACAATTGAAAATCGGTCAGATCAATTAGCAATATTAGGTGTTTACATATCGTTCATAGTTTGTCATCTGCTCAGTTTGCTATTTTGAAGCCATGGCTGCTATTTCATTCATAGCTTCAGTTTCCTTTCCAAATAGATTTAGTGAACTCTGAGAATTGTGTGCCTTAAATCTTACAGATCAGTGGTAGATCGATGAACGCTTGTGTATTTAGGAATCTAACGTAACTGATTTAATGATTGAGTGACGTTCAATGCCGCAGTCAGCCGTATTCCAGCCAAACTATGGCGGCCTATACAAAGTCGTTACCTGGACTAGATAAACCAGCAGCTGGAAACGTTAGCAACGATCAGCATCATCTGGGCAGGATAACACATCATCATCCATATCACAGAATCTGATAAGCTGATGGTAGTTATCTACTACGAAGAGCATGGAGAACTGAAGACCTGTTCTCCCCCTGAATCCTCGTAGGAAGGCAAATGAAATCAATCCATATGTTCAAAGCGTATTATCTCATCCAGTACCATATAACATCATTGAACATAACACGGCGGATCCGATTCGTATATACATATATCATATAATGGGTAGGTTTCTCGGCAGGATAAAGCCAACAGATTAAAAATGATAACCAAAGGTCAAGTAGGCCCTTGTCATTTGACGATCGAGAGAAACTACTGGGATAATTCCCATTAGTATCAAAGGTTAGTATTATATACTGAAAATCAGTGTCTAACTGTGACGTGCATAGGCTAAATTTGTTTCAATCAACTTTGGAGATATAAATTGCGAAACAACTTAGCGAGGACAGTAGCCTAACGGGATCTCTCTCTCTCTCTCTCTCTCTCTCTCTCTCTCTCTCTCTCTCTCTCTCTCTCTCTCTCTCTCTCTCTCTCTCTTTCTCTCTCTCTCTCTCTCTCTGCTCGTAGACATACACTTACAGTCGGAAAGCGCACGTAAAATCCCCTATTTAAGATATAAAGTCATGGACCTCTGCGGCTTGGAACCTTTTCAACAAGTTAAAAGACACGACAAAGGGAACATCTTTGATAAGTAGAGAGGATATACTAAACAACGCTGTGACAGGCCCGACACAGGGCAAGTCGTACTTAACGTAGAGCGGACACACTTAACAACACTGTTACGACAAAGGGAACGTCGTTGTCAACGTAGAGTGGATATACTAAACAACGCTGTCACAGGCACGACACAGGGCAAGTCGTAATTAACGTAGAGCGGACACACTTAACAACACTGTTACGACAAAGGGAAGGTCGTTGACAACGTAGAGTGGATATACTAAACAACGCTGTCACAGGCCCGACACAGGGCAAGTCGTTGTTAACGTAGAGCGGACACACTTAACAGCTCTGTTACGACAAAGGGAACGTCGTTGTCAACGTAGAGTGGATATACTAAATGACGCTGTAAAAGGCACGACACAAGTTAATGAGCACGGTTTTTACGTGTATCCGCTCAATCAAAATGGAACAGGTGATCGGTTATCAATGGACAACTCAATATTATTATTAGCAGTACATGCAGGTTCATATGTAAATTTGATCTACTTGATTATTTTAAAACCCTGGGAAAATGCGCTTTTTGGTGAACCTGTCGTCAAGAGGATGAGCTTACAAAGGACAATTCTGGTTGACTTCCCTTCACGGTTGTCACGGTTTGGGGGCTAGCTGTTCTATGTAAGATATTCATATTCTATATCTGGGAGACAACGTACGTTCCACGGATGTTTGGTCATTATCAGTGTAGACCTACATGTAGGTCTATTGTAATAAATGTGAAAGTGAAAACAGTCTCTGAGTAATTGGAGTAATTATTAACAACAAAAGTTCTCCACATCATAAAGGATAAATCGGAAGACAGAAAACGCAGGGTGTTATCGACGTAAATATAATCAGCTGTGATTACCAAACATTGCCTTTGAAAAATAATCTTTTTATGTATCAAAGAACTAGACAGGCACAATTACTACCGCAAAATCAAGTCACATGAAATATTATTCTGAAAACAGTTTCTAGCATCACTCACGTTTTATTTAAGAATTGACTTTCACTTTGTGTGAGTTCATTGCATTATGATCCTTCATAGAGTGAGGGGCGGTCGTGTAGCCCAGTGGTTAAAGCGTTCGCTCGTCACACCGAAACCCGGGTTCGAATCCCGACATGGGTAAAATGTGTGAAGCCCATTTCTGGTGTCCCCCGCCGTGATATTGCTGGAATATTGCTAAAAGCGGCGTAATACCATACTCACTCACCAAAATGTAATAACGTCAGAGATTGCGACCTCAAACGACGTAGACCTTGATCTATACACAATCATATTTAGGATAGAACGTGTGACTTCATGTTTACACTGACAGCCATAAAAAAATCATACGTATCGCGGAATAAAATAGTTCCTCAAAACGAGAGGTGACGTGAGCTTATGTAAGTATGTAAGTCAGTCACAATGACAGCGCGTCGTAATACATTTACATCAAGTACAAGACGTCTTAATGGCCGACACAATAAACTTGACAGGAGAGATTTCCGAAGTTGTAAATGAACCTGTGGCGGTTACATGTGTTAGACATCATTGACCGACTGGCCGATAATTGAAAGGTGATTAAAGATGAGTCAAACCGACACTAAGGTAAAATCACAGATTGCTGTAGGCGGTCACTGTTAGCCTCGACACGGATCGAGTCGATACTACGATAGTTTGAATGTGCATTTCTTCGTTTTGTTCATTAGGAAGGACTGTTCATCAGGATGATATTCGCGAACAATCATGCAGACAAACTCTCTGACATTTCTAAATGAATACTGAAATGCTTAGTTCAAGATTAAAGGTTCTAAATAATCAGAAAGAACGCTTCTGTATGTATTCATGCTCAGGGGCTCCCCCAGCAATGTGGAAGTAGTCCGTTAGTGTTTACGTCATTTCAAGAACACGGTCTCGTGAAAAACGTATGAACACTTATGAACGTCAATTTCGCGGTCATGTGACCGACCTCTCGTCCAAAGGAAAAGCCGTATATCGTGTTAACGTCAAATGGAAAAAAATATTCATTTAACAACTCACTTTCCTCCTGCCCCAAAGGCTTCTTGCATGTTATTGTCAATGAATGTTTTTATACGGGTGAAGTTAATGCCAACTATAGTTATGCATATTACGAAACACATACACCTTGGGAAACGTTCGTGAAATTTTAATCATAGACATCATAGTTTTATAATTCCTCATTACAAATCTACACGCCGTCTGTTGTATTCCCAGTGCAGATGGTTGGAGTCCATTGAGGGTCGAGGATGACTTGTTGGTGCTGTTCATCTGAAAAAGAACCAAGAACAGTTAAGGAACAACCACATGCAAAATAATACTTTGGTAGCATTTATAAGGGCAATATGGAATTCACGGCAAAATTTCTCCACAAGGAAAACCAAATTTTAAATTCCCAAAATTAGTTAACCAGTTTGTTTGGTCGATTTAGCTTGGACATTGTGAAGACTTTACATCTTTATTATTTTAATCATAGAAATGGTACAGTTCACAAATTAGTGGAAACAATGAAGCTATGACTGAAGGAATGGTGCGACTATTGACTGTTTTTTTTATATGTACCAGTTGCTGTAGAAGGGGTGATCAGTATCTAGAGCGTTGTACATGAATGCAGAGTAGGGGGTGAAAGGGTTGTAGTGGTTGAAGAAACCTCTCCTGTATGACCTCTGTTGTGAATTGTAAATGTTGCGATGATTGTTACGACTGAAAATGTTAAACTGGTGAGACAGGCCGATTGAACTTCCAACGAAGCTATTCTGAAACGTCGGGAACGCCATCAGTACTGCAACGTTGACGAGGAGAAAGATGATTACTTGTTTCGGCATGGCTACAACGATCACTGAAAAGAAAGATCAGATGTTTTAAATAAGGTACAACTACCATGAAAGAACATGTAAATAAAGACAGCGATTTTGGTAAAAGGAACCGTATATGAGAAGTAGAAATAGAAGTAGAGTGGTAAATGTTACATCTTACACCTTAGATAGACAAATTGAAACCTTCGTATTCTTGAAAATTTGAAAAGGTTGACTGGGACAGACGGATTAGTTGAATAAAAACCTCGAACTCCATCATCACGGCAGCATAAACAAGAAGAAAGCCAACCACTTCATGGATCACATAGTGACTCATACCCTGTAGTGACTGTAGACTGCAAGAATACACGTACTATTATTTGCACTGCTCAGGAGATTAGTATTCTACGCTTTGTGTAAAGACCATTCATTGATGCACGTTCAACATGTGTTTGACACACAACAAGGGTTGTCTCTTAAAAGCAATGTTACTTCTGTACATAGTTAGAAACATATACTAGTTTAGGTAAGAAATATAAATTATTTAGTAATTAAATGTGTTCAATACTAATTACCAAAATATCGATTGCAATAGATAGTGTAAGATAGTCGGACAGATACTTTTGTGAACGAAAGAAGATACTGTCACTGAACTCACGAAAAGTCTCGATGAAAGCAGATGCTTTTGAGTGCAAGTGATTCCCTGAACATCAGCAAATTCAAACTGTTTATATACGTAGTACAGTAATAAATATCACTGAAATATGGTCAGAAAGCTGTAGGAGTTAACCCTTTGACGCCAGTGTACAATTGATTATAGTGTACATAACTCATGGGATATTAACTGTAATCCGTCTTGTTGAGAGTGTGAACATAAAGTTTACTAATTAACAGGATATGTGATATAGTTGCGCATTCACGTGTATCCTGTCTTGACTGTATAAGACCTTGTTACCTCTGCTACGTGAAACTAGAGACGGGTCTATCTATCATATTTGGAATTTGTTAGCGCATTGAACTTAATGTATGAACGTTCACCATGGAAATAAATAATTGTTAAACCCATGAGATTATAGTCATTCTTACAGGAGCGTTTGTGGCCAACAAGGCACTTTCATATGTGTTTTTGTATTCCTCAAAAAGCGCATAACTGAGGTGTTTGTTAATTTATACGATATGTAATCAAAAGTGAACACAAATTATTCACTTCATTATGTATTTTCACTCTAACGTTTAATTCATAACATCAGCTGTATATCTGAATATGTTTTTAAGTTGAATCGTTTGTCTTCCAAAATGGTTTAATTTGTTACATAGCTGTGCAGGTCATGTTGGTGGTAAAAGCACACAAGAGGGACAGAAGTAACGTTTTAATTCATATGTGGATGCCCTTTACACTACCAACGAATATTAATATAGATGTCTTAAACACCAAACGTACAGCCGCTGGAACATAAAGGGAAGAACCTATTTCTTACCTTAATGTTTTTACCCAAAATCCACATAAATGTTACCAAGTCGGAAGTCCAACATTACATGTAATTGTTTTCTTAGTAAACGTCATGCCAAAATGTCCTGACCCTTGGAAGAACGAGATAAGACAGACAGGTAGACAAACAGTTTATTAAGTATGTCTATAGTACAGTTCAGCTAGTACATGAAAAACAACTTGATCTTTAACATATACATGTAGCATAATGTATATTCACATTAGTCTAAATACATGTTTTGAATACATTGCTAATTTGATAACATCTTCCCTGTTGGATTCAACAAATCGATCGTTAATTGATTGTCTTTGTGTGTAATATCTACATAGAAACTTTGATCTCAGTGTATACATGTTTCTCATATAAAAAGAACATTAAACTCATCTTCAATATATTGGTTGGTATAGTGAGTACATATACAATTTACAGAACCAATATCCATGGTTCTACGACATATTTTTACTTGGAAGTTACAAAGAAAATTTACAAGAAGCACTCAATAGAGTTTTCACTTGTAATACATAATATTTTTTCTGGTTGTAACAATGATTTGATACTTGCATAATGCTTGTGAAAGTGTGAAGAGGAGATTTGTTGGTGCCAGTTTTGCAGAAATGTATCTAATACTCTTTGTTTAAATGCGTTTAAAAATAGTTCTTTTCATTACTTGTCTCTTGTGAGATCAATTAAAAGAAAAATCCAGTATTCAATAATATGTTTATTAAACCAGACACCCTTTGTTTTCCCTTCATCATCCAATTTCTTCAGCATTTTGCAACATTGAAACAGGTACCTGTGAGCTTTCATTTTAATAATTTTATCCAATATTTAACAAATGCTGCTGGCTATTAACATATATACTAATGCGTCAAATGTCACAAACACACCATGATGACATACTCTTTCTTTGTAAATTTCAGAAACAAGTTTGTTTATAAAAAAGATAAATAAGACGGGGCTCAAGATGCAACCTTGACGAACACCACCGGAAGTAGTGAAACAAGGAGTTATGCCCGGTTATACTCAGTTTCAATGCATGCTTTGACTGAGGAATATATTTAACTACCAAAGACATCCTTTAGTGATCAATAGGTACCACATATTTTTTTTCTATCAACGTAATCAAAAGCTTCGCGAAAGTAAAGAAAAGGCGCAATGAAAACGACTTTGAGGTATACTTATTTTTTGGAGCAAAGTAACTGTTACTTCAAGCAAAATTCAAGATTTTCCAGCAATAAATGCAAATAGTTTTCCCATTACATTCAAAACAGATATATATTTACCTCTTTAATTGTTTGGTCGACTGTTATTTCCTGATTTATATAAAGACATTATCATTCCGATATTCAATGCATATGAGAACATACCCGATTATTGAAAAAAGCAACTAATATGGTATTAGAAAATCTTTTGATATTTTGAAACATTCTGGTGGGACACCATCACCGCCTGACGCTTTACTATTTTAAAGATTTTTTAATGCTTCTCTCACTTCATGTTCTGTGATCTCACTAGATAACAATTCTTCAGCAAATGGAAGTTCAGTAAGTCCATCACACAAATGAGTATCTAAAAAGTCAGATATTGATAGGTCAAATTCTGTTTTTGTCTGTAATGCACATCGGATTCAATAAATTCTAAAAATAAGAAAGCCCTGCATTTCAAGTTTTGCATTACGATATATTACGAAACGACATCTGAAGTATTTGAAAATCGTTTCACAATCTCCATTACGCGCTGCTGGCTTAATGTCTTCACTCAAGTTTATGTCATAGAGTTTTTTCTTATGTTCCAAAAAAAATTGAAATCAAAAGCAGGATAAACAAATAGGGGATACAGTGTCATAAATTCAACCAGGTCAACCACACCTTCTCTAAGAGGACCTTCTTTTACATTGGGGCCTGGTAAACTTATCCACCGTGGAGGATTACAGGTTGGAACAGGTTCGCAGAAATTTGTTCTTGTCGTACGAACCGACAGCGAGGATCGGGTAGTGCGCATCCGTAACGTTGTGGGACGCTGCTGACATGAATCTTCCACTGGTTTGTCCGGCACAGACTAGTATTACATCCATCTACCTGCCCTTTTCATAAAGCTTGAATGCTGCTTATTGTGGCGTAAACGTCAAACAATTTCCCAAGAACTCTTTCCGGCACAGGAATCCCTATGTTAAAGCCCCGAATACTAATAGTTAATAATGAATCTGATGGAACTTGACATGATCTAACATTAATGATACACTATTCATTAAGTAAGTTCTATCACAGTATTATAGTATACATATAGGATGATTATAGATTTAGATTACGTTGTTTCCCAATGGAGTACCCCGGTGTCCATTTGAAACAAAATTGGCAATATTCCTCCAAACGTCCACTAATTGAAATGTAAAAGCAGTTACAATGTGTCGAAGACGAGGACATATTGTCCTCTCTACATTAACACACATAATTGAACAACCATCTAAATATGGTTTGAACTATTCCACATTAGATACACAAGATCAGATTGTGATCAGATGTTATTAAGAAGGCACGTACACATACATCATACCCTACTCTCTAATGCTCCAACCTCACGATATGAACATTGGCTTTCAGACGCATTGAGTGATGAGCGTATTGATGACTCATGATTGCCAAATACGCAATCCTTTGGGAAATGTCATAAGCGTAAGAATGACACGGTTTGTGCAACAAGAACACCAGTAGGTGGTACATTTATGATGAATTGACATGTTCCATGTATTAACATTACACATCAGCATTGTGTGTATAATAATAATACAAAACAGGGATACAAATTTGTTACAGAATATTGACCGTCTTGGTGAAGATCATTACTATTGTGGAATATTTGGATGAAAACCTACCAGCTGCTGTAGAAGCCTAATGCTTTGTGGATGTCTACAGTGTTGCACATGAATGTAGAAGTACTAGTAGTAGTAGTAGCAGCAGCACCAGCGGCGACAGCTAGTAGTAGTGTAATGCCCACATGACATGCGTTTGAATATTCGCAATTCAAAACATTTTGCAATGTACTGTTGCTATGTCGGTGTTATTTTAGATATATACTGCAGACAATTGGTGGAAAGATTTTAAAAATCGCAAAAACACAACTATGTGTGAGCCGGGTCCTCAGCATACCAGCATGACATGCACGTGCAACATCACCTGTTGGTCTATAAAAACGTTGGGTTTTCATTTGCATGGCATCACAATCTTACAGTGAACAGCGAAAACATGCCATGTAATAAAATGTCAATTATGATAAGCTTGAAAATATCCAACTGAAGCCGCTAGAATAGTTACTGGTCTTCCTATCTTCGCATCTCGAATTAGTACAATTATTAAAGAGGCTTGGATACATTATCAAGCAGTCGTAATACATGTTTAATATCTTTAAATGACAACCAAGAGAAGCCAACATTTATCACCATAATCCAAGAATGAAAAGTAATACTGGTATTCCAGAAGCTCGAAATGTTACTTACCAGCACGATTATACACTAGACTCACTCAAACTATGGAGTAACAATGCACACGAATGGAGACCTTCTTCCACTCTTTCATGTTTTAAATGGATTGTTAAACTAGAAATATATTTACCCCCTTGTTACTTCTTATCTATTTATCTATCTCATCTATCTATGTAATTCATACTCCCTTAATACGTTCCTGTAGTTCTCTCAACGTATATTTCTTTATAGTCAATTTGTCAAGAAAACTTAACGATGTGTACAAATCCAAGTGGGAAACGTCTTTCACTATTTTCTCGAATGTCCTAATTATAATCATTAAACATCATTATATAGCTATATAACATCAGTTGTAAGTCTTTTCTCGAGCCACTTCTCTTTTTGTGATATTCCATGCTCATAAATGCATAACATTTGTATATTTAAAACATGCAAACATATATTCTGAAAACAAAGAGATTATGTTTGTCACACTTTATACTCATAGACAATTTTACATTTATTGTTTTACCATTTGTAACCTATCCAAACGACTGGCATTCATCATTCATCCCAGTAATAGTTTATGTAATTAATTATTAGAGGCGATGGGGTAGCCTGGTCGTTAAAGAGTTGGATCGTCACGCCGATACCGGGTTTCGATTCCCTACAAGGCTACAACGTGTGAAACCCATTTTCCGGTGTCCCCCACCGTGATATTGCTGGAATATTGCTAATAGCGACGTAAAACCATACTCACTCACTTACTAATTAATAAATTATTAACGTTACTCTTTCCACCGAAGAATCAAGCCAAAGTATTGCGCTTTATCTGTTTCATTGTTTGATATCTACTCTATTGTCCGCCGTCAATATATATCCTTCTGGAAAGAGCGTTGTAAGTTGGACAACTGTTGTCCTTTAATGATAATAACATATATTTGAAACAGAAAACGCCATACATGTATGCACTATTTGGTATGTTTGGTATACCAGAATGTATAAGTAGATAAAATGAACGTACAAAAAGGATATTCAGGAAGGATATCAAACAAAATAGTAGAGAACTATAATTACTCAATACTCTAAATTTGTTTTACGAAAATATTTTTTGCATTACAGAAACGTCCACATAAGTTCTGAAGGAATTCGCTGCAGGTATAAATAAATGTTGAAAACATGTTAAACAGTAAACAATTATTTTTATCACTTAACGCAGCACCCGATACTTGTGACATGCCTGAATTATATATAAATTCCAAGCTCCCATTTGTGAGTGAGTGAGTCACTGGATACCTTGTCTACTTATAGGCATGCGACTATATCTATTTCGTTTTGAAGCCAGGTTCTTGACAACTATGTATGCATACATGTGCTAAGATTGTAATCTATGAATACAGTAAGACCTTGTTATGAATGTGTATTGGTAATATTCTGAATCAAGAGTCGTGCAGATGCAGGTAAATACTTAGTCCATGTTTGTAAAAGAGACCAGCAAAACATCAGCTGATTTAACTTTACTGTATTCTCAATCGATCCACTCTAAGATTGGAAATAATAACTCATTCAATGATAACATGCAAATAAGTTTGAGAGAAATAATCAACACAACATATGATGGTAGGGGCGCATTGACAGATAACCCAAAAGACACACCATTAACATATCTATCTCTGTTTACTGAATATTCATCATACTCTGAACTAAAGGATCACAGCTGAATATACCCGGGATTGATTTACGCCACCAACATATATATCGTGAGAGGTCAACACGACTAACGGCAAGCTTTAAGATTTCTGAATGAACTTAAAATTAACTGGATTTAAGTTCGTGGTGTCATATATGTGGTTATTTATCATTGGTATGTAGGTATATAATCAGGGAGTATCGTCTTGATGGCCAGAGAAGCAGCATCTCCCTAGACTTGCCCTGGTGTCATCCCTGTGTATCTGCAGTAAGTTTTTCGTTCGTATAATTATTTCTGATATTTTAAGTGATTTGGTGACAGTATCTAAGGTCAAATGTGCCAATAGCATTCATTCAAATTGCATAAAACTTCGAATTGAGAATATTTCCATCACAGTGTGATAAGAATGCACATCGACAAGTCGCTAAAAGTAATATATTAGAGGTTCTTCTCCATAAAGCTGTTTCCATTTTTGATTTACCGCTACTGAATTAATAGATACTATTCCTGTCATACTGCTTTTGCCGAAACTAACTCTCCGTCCTCTCCGGCCTTGGCCTGTGTTGTTCCTGGCCTGATACATTTGTATTCTTTTTCAGCTTTAATAATAACCATGATGAAGCAGGTCACCATCTTTCTCCTTGTCAACGTTGCAGTACTGATGGCTTTCCCGACGTTTCAGAGTAGATTCAGTAGAATTCCAAATGGCCTGTCTCATCAGTTTAACCTTTTCAATCGTTACAATCAGCGCAACATTATCCACTCACGGCAGGGTTCCTACGGGAGAGGTTTCCTCAACCAATACAACCCTTTTAACCCCTACTCTACATTCATGTACAACGCTCTAGACATTGATCACCCATTCGACTTTTACAGCACCTGGTAAGTAATTATAAGTATATTCGATGCAGCGGAATAGCCACAATCCGCCCCTTACCAAGAGGAATATATTTACATGGAACTTGCAGATGTGTTTTCGCTTATGTGTTTGGCGACAGTTCGTATCAGTGATAATGATATGGTTATTATGGACTGTTTACATCACTTCAACATAAAACCAATTTTTATTCTGGGTTCTAACGATAATATATATTGATGTTTCAGAAAATTGCCTACATTTGGCTAGAAGCTCTTCTCCGAGAGAAATGATGACCAAAGCACACATACCCATTAACTGTAAATGTTGATTCATATGAATTTTATGTGGAAATAAATCTTGAAAACAATTCATGCTTTTTGTGTTGGTATTAACATTCACGTATATATCAAACATTGGTGATGTCAACTCGAGGCAGAATAGGCCCATACTTTCCCATTCTTATGGCATAAAGACAAAAATGGGAATCAGGTGGTAACAATACGATTGCAAAAATACGAGTATTCCATTGTCATAATGTAAACATTGACATACGCGCGCAAAAATACAAGTGCCTTCAGTTAAAAAGGATAAGTATCAAACCAAGAACTCAGATGACAAAATATTACTTCAGTCTTACAGGATCCGTAGCGTACGGAGAGGAAATATGACATTCATACTTATATGTGTAAAATGTATTACATGGAAAACTGTATGATGAGAGAATGTGATGAATGTGTATCAGCAATTATCCACGTAATAGAACTGTGTCATGTATTATTTAGTTTTCTCTGAAGTAATAGAGTGCGTATTTTAAGCAGAATTCGGTTCACTCGGAAACATCTGAAAAATTAAAACAGTATACATGTCAATTGGTAGAACGTTTGTAACGTACACATTTCATAGAGTAGAATATAATTAATCCATTCTTATCACAATTGATCTTCCGATTGTTTTGATTTTTTTGTACTTAAATTGATATGGATAAAAAGAATAGTTCCAATTATTTTTGTCCTAAGTAGATGGAACTAAGTAACCACAAACGCGTCATATATTATGTATCAGAACCTGCACCTTTGATAACAAATTAAATATTTACAATATTTGGACAGGACAGACCAATTTAAACTTTCAAATATCAAAAGTGTTTGAGTATACGAAATAATAGGGTTGGTGAGACATGAGAAAGAATCTCTTCTCTTCTTACCCCAGAACTGGCTATCTTAATCCTTATATCTGTGAATCTCCCGAAAACGTTGTTGTTCCCATGCCCAGTATTGTGGTAGTCCAATTCTCTTGCATACATGTACATGGAGTTGTAGTCATCGACCACATAGCCAGAATGTCCATGTCACTCATGTAGTTATACTGAGCATAGTTTCTCAAGTAGTTGGGCAATCTGTACCCGCTAGAGATGGCAACAACGACGACAAGGAAGAGGAAGACGTGTGTCATGTGCATGGTCGTGGACGTGGTGCTGCATCACAAACACAAAAGTACATTTACACCAGTCTGCGGGAAAATACATTTTTATGCGTCTGAAGGAAATATCTTCTCGTAAATACTGAAATACATTGAAACTCGTTTATGTTGATAGCTATGTTTTTTTGTAAAAAAAAACAAGGTCTAACGTATTTCTCGTTTCAAAACCATAATAATTCCAATAGTATATGCATTTATTACATTCTCTTTTATTATAGCCTAGACGGTCAATATTCTTTAATAATTTTGAATCTCTGTTTGTATTATATGACCTTTCAAAGCTACTCCTTTGGGAAACAATGTTAGCTAAATTTATATATAATTCAATCAGGTACATGTGTATGTTATATTATTGTGAGAGGATTTAGTTAAAGAATAGTGTATTATTCATGTTTGATCATGTCAAAGGCTATTTGAAACTTGATCCATGGGGCTTTTGTTACAAGGAGTAGTGACCATAGATTCAGTTACATATCTATCTTTAGAGGGACAGGGCAGTTTGTCAAAAGTGAATGTTTACTGATCGTTTACACATTACTGCTCGGATTGGCAAAATAAACAAAATGTTCATTTGTTTGGCCTAGAAGTTAAACTTAGGCTTCTGGTATATCAGTGATCTGATATCTTTCAATAACACTCAAATATCCATTTCCCTTCCACTGATTCACCCACCTGAACCAGAAATAAAAGAGATCCGTGAGACATCATCTGTATCATATTTAGATCTATGCATAAATATTCAGAGTTACAAAACACTCTCCACAGGATGGTATGACAAGAAGGATGACTTCAACTTTCTAAAAGTTAACTTTCCTTTCATGTCGAGCGTTATTTCAGCTGCTCCAGCCTTGTTTTAGTAAAATCGAGCATGCTCTTTCTTCCAAGATTTCAAATAACGTCACACTACTCTTGCTCAGAAGTTGTTTGATCAAGGTTACAATAATCAAGGCCTTAGTAAACCTTTAGAAAATGCTGTGGTAGACATGTGGAGGCCAGTTCCAAATTAGTAACAAAAAGTATGTCTGATGCAATTCCCTATTTTGACTTGTCCCGTATGTTTTGTTTTTTTCAGGCGAACAAGTGACATGCCTTTGAATGTGTTTGTGATGGGTGCCACCGATCGAGCAGGATACGCTCACCTTTTCCCAAACTCCCAGGAGACTCACTTTTTGATAATGATTCATAAACAAATGATCATGCTGTAAAGGTTTTGTTGCTTTATTCGGATGCCCCAAGGTTATAGAAGGCCCACGTAGAGGTGTTGTTGACCTAGTTAAATGTATGTCACCGTTTCCCCTATTTGTTAATCCTGCTTTTATCCAAACTATCCTACATGACAAACTTGCTCTACCGGTGGAACCCGCCACTTAAACCCATTTATAAAAAAGTTAGTGTTGCCTTACGCCACCCCCAGCAATATTCCTGCTACATGACAGCGACCTGTAAACAATCGAGTCAGACAGAGTCAGAGTCGAAGAGCGTGACTACCCGATCCATGAAAGTACATGTAATTTCAAGTGAGTAAGGAGGTGTGAATACTGTGAAGATCATAGTTTGCGATAGCATCGCGCGACATGTTGGCAAGCAACGTGTCATATTAAGTAAATTCCTCTGTATGTTTCCAATACTATTTCCCATATTTCCCTTTATCTCGCATTCACGTGGTATTTTTCCTCAAAAATCGAGAACGCGATAATACATTCGGAAATGGTGTAAAGTACAGCAGTATTGACTTGTCAAATCAAGCCACTAATGCGAGAATTCGCATTGTCACTTGCTCGTGTTTTATACGCTGTCCGCGCGCATGCGTAATTACAAAAGGTAGAGGAGCATGCGCTCTTTATTACTCCTTTTCACTTGCTTCTTTCTTCGTCTCCCTTTTACTATATTCCATGTACTGAGACCGCGAGAATGTCCCTTCCATAGATGATCAACAAGGTCATAGATTCTGCGACATGAAGAGGAAGCTGTGGACATATTATGCCCCGGGAAGATATCACCAATGTTCAAGAAATAAGTGAAAGATAATACAAGTACAAGAGAGCATGAATTGTTTTCAACATTTATTTCCACGTAAAATGTGTTTGACTCAACAGGTACAGTAAATGGGTATTAATGTTTGGGTCATTCTGTCGGTCAGAGAACAGCTTCGACAAATGTAGACGATTATCTGAAACAGGAAAAATATCATCATTATCAAAAGCTAGAAGACAAAAAAATTAAAGTAAAAAGTTCAAAATAATTATACCATTCTTGTATGAGAACAAACGTGTCCAAACACATGAGCGAAAAGAACACCTTTCTTCTTCCAGTTCCAGTTAAACAATTAGCTATTGATGAAGAGCGGGTTATGGCTATTCCGCTGCATGTGACAATTATGACTATTGTTGAACATGTGGATATGCTTACCAGCTACTGTTGAAGTCGAAGGGTTGATCAATGTCTAGAGCGTTGTACATGAATGTAGAGTAGGGATTGAAAGGGTTGTAGTGGTTGAGGAAACCTCTTCCGTATGATCTTTGTCGTGAGTTGTAAACGTTGCGCTGATTGTAACGACTGAAAAGGTTAAACTGATGAGACAGGCCATTTGGACCCCCACTGAATCTACTCTGAAATGTCTGGAACGCCATCAGTACTGTAACGTTGACGAGGAGAAAGAAGATGACTTGCTTCAGCATGGTTATAGTCAAAGCTGAAAAATAAAAATATGAAATAATAACAAGCACCAAGGGCGGATAGGGAGATGAATTACTTGTCACAGCAAAAGTAGAAGCAGCTGTTACCTTAGAGGCAATGACAAAATAACTCCAAAAAAATAGAAAAGAAAAACTCACTTGAGTTGCCCAGGAACAATATCAGTGGAATTCTAGGCAGCTGCTGTTTGTCTACACACCAAGCCGACACTTCCTGATTATATACCTACATTCAAATGATAAATAACTGTTACATCACGAACATTGATTCAGTAGATTCCAGTTCATTCAAACGACTTAGAAATCTGCCATATTATTCACACAGAATATGTCCACTTGACCCCTTGACTCCAGAGTTACATCTCACGAAATTAATTTGATCTCGTAAATAAATCCTGGGGATAGTTAGCTGTGATCCGTTCCTTGAGAGTGTGAACACTAATTGAGTATACTGAGCTAGATATATTGATGGTGTGCGATATGACGTTTCTCATTAGACTTCTCTTACAACAACTTTAAAGTTGTTGTTTTTTCTCGCCGAATGTTTAAAGCATAATATCTTGTTATTATCGTTGGTTGATGCTCCAATCTAAAGACAGATCGAATATAGTATACAGTAAATGAAAATGAAGTGATGCCCTGCATGCCTCATTTACAAATGCTGGCTATCTGTAAGACAAATATCAACAATTTGATCGTTAAGTATGTAATACGTTTATGACAAAAGCCATTATTATCATTTTAAAATCTTCAGCAGACTAATGCACGTGAGTTTTTAACTCATTTGCTTCGGGACTACAGAGCATGCACTATATATTCAATTTCATCAAAAGACACATTTTTCTTTTAGCTTAACTTTTCAATCAATGTAGACCATCATAGTTAGATTCAGACCTTTTCAGTCACCCCTGGTATGTGTAACTGAATATGTTGCAAATACTATACACTCACATTAGAATGGACATTTCATAAATATTCGCCATAGCAAAGTTAAACAGTCTCCTTCTAATTTGTAATGACATATTTGGAGATTCAGATATTTTTCAATAATATTCAGTTAGGTAAGTATCTTTAAACAGGCACTGAAGATGTATTCTGTCTGATAGCTTAGCTTTCTTACCACAACATATGCATTTATAGCTAAACACAATAACATATGGCACAAGTCGAAACAGGGAAGAGCAATGGACATAATTGTTGTCAGTGATGCGTCAAATTTGGAAAAGTCTTCCACAAGAAAATATTTTCTGAAAGTGTCACTGCTTTAGCAAGAGTCTTCACGCCCTTTAGCATCTTTGTTGACATAGCATATCTACTGTTAGACAAAAGTGTTTTCATGGACACATGATAGCTAAACAATCATTGTGTGTTGTTCACATTAAAGACACGTGTGTGCACGTGCGTGCGTGCACGCATGTGTGTGTGCGTGTACGCACATACGCCTGTTATTTCGATATATCTGATGTGTTCTGCGACAACGTTGAATTGTTATATGTTTACCCACATTAGGTCGACGGCAGAGGAAATTGGCACATCGCAACCAACTTCGAACTCCTTGACCGCTGATTGGTCTGTTGTTAGTCATTCGAGCATAAATCGTTGCATATATCTACCTTGTACACGGAGATGTGACGTCATCAGGTAAATTGCGGAAAGATGGACAACATGGTGTCTAGCAACTCGTGGCACGCTCCATCCAGCTTCTCTATGTCCGATTTCCCTCATCCGATCTCCATATTTCTATCGACTTGAGATCGGTATGATTTGCCGTACAGCTGTATATTACATTCATCATATATTTTTAACAAAGTGCTTCATTTTCAAGATTGCCTATTTTCAGTTACTGGAATTTACTAAATCGTAGAAAGGGGTATAAACATGTATCACGCATCCCGATCTTTCCAGAAAATATCCATGTTTGTGGATGTCACATACCAAGAAGGACACTACCGATAGCAAAGCACTAACTAAATGTTGCTGTACACAGGGAACCATACTTGGTTGTCTAAATGGATGATACATCCTTACATATTACATGGGTAGTTGGAATGGGAATGACTGGACTGTAATGTAAATCTAATGTATAAAATCATACTGTATTGATTACATTGTTTTAAATAAAGCGACTAACCCCTTTCCATATCCGAAAGAAATCCTTGTAAAGGCAGAGTCGATTGTACGATTCCGACTCTATCATGATGATGTGTTTATGAATCACTATAAAATAGTAATTATGCGAAGTGTTCGTGAAAAGGTAAGCGTAACCTGCAACACCGGTGGCACCCGTCTGAAACACATGCAAAGGAGGCAAGTCAATTGGTCACAAGTCAAAACACGGGAACATATGTACAAATCAAAATATGGAATTGCATCGAACATCATTTTTGTCACTGATTTGGAAATGTCCTCCTCATATCTACCATAAAACTTTTTAAAATCTTACTGAGGCCTTGAATATTGTAATCTTTATCAAACAACATCTGAGCAATAGTTGTGTGACGCTCTCTTAAATCATAGTAGAAAGAGTATGCTGGATTGTATTTCAAAGGTCTCACACAGTCCTGTGGAGAGTTTATTGTCACTCTGAATCTTTATGGATAGATGTAAATGTGAAACAGACGAGGCGGTCTCACTGGTCTCCTTCATTTCCAGTTCAGCTGGGCAAATCAGTTGATTGGAATTGGATATTTCGTTGCTATTGAACGATATCAGATCATCGATATACCTGAAGCTTAAGTTACACATCTTGGCCAAATTACCTTGTTTTTATGGTATTAATTCCACTTGTCTCAAATACTTTCTTTGAATAGAAAGAAAGTCCTTCTTTGATTGTATCAAAGCTTATGGTTAGTCTAGCATGGTGCGTATTTGGTGTTAACTAAGTATCATTTGGGGTTGCAGACATATATGGAATGATACATACATGTATGCACCAGTGGGTGTATTTTGTACACTGAAATATGTAAGTAGAGAAAATATACGTTCATAAAATTAGCTGATCTGCCTTAACTGTTTACTGTATCGATCCATCTTAACATTGGAAATAATAACCTTAATCAATGATAATATGCAAATGCATTTGGAGGAAAAATAAACAGTACATTTACTGGAAGGGACGCCTTGATAGAAACTCCATATGACATGCCACTTACTTATCTAGCTCTGTGTCATGAATAAATATTCAGCACACTCTGAACGAACGGATCACAGGTAAATAACCCCAGGATTGAATTACAATACCAACATTTATATCGTGAGACAGTTTAACCTTTTCAGTCGTTTACAACTCACGACAAAGGTCATACGGAAGAGGTTTCCTCAACCACTACAACCCTTTCAAACCCTACTCTACATTCATGTACAACGCTCTGGACATTGATCACCCCTTCGACTTCTACAGTAGCTGGTAAGCATATCCACATGTTCAACAATAGTAATAACCGTCACATGCAGCGGAATAGCCACAACCCGCTTTTCATCAAGAGCACATTATTTAACTGGAATTGGAAGAAGAAAGGTGTTCTTTTCGCTCATGTTTTTTGACACGTGTGTTATCATTCAAGAAGGGTATAATTATTTTGAACTTTTTACTCTAAACAATTTTGTATTTTAGTTTTTAATTATGATGATATTTTTTCTGTTCCAGATAATTGTCTACATTTGTCGAAGCTCTTCTCTGACCGACATAATGATCCAAACACTAATACCCATTTACTGTACCGTACATGGAAGTAAATGTTGAAAACAATTCATGCTCTCTTGTAATTGTATTATCTTTCACTTATTTCTTGAACATTGGTGATATCTCCCTGGGGCATAATATGTCCACAGCTTCCTTTATTGTCGCAGAATCTGTGACCTTGTTGATTGTGTCATCTATGGAATACAGTAAGGAACATTCTCGCGGTCTCAGTACATGGAAAATGGAAAAGGAAGAAGACAAAAGAAGTAATAATCGTCTCATATATTCGGTATCAGAACCTGCAGCTTTGATAACAAATTAGATATTTACAGTATTTGGACAGGATAGACCAATATATCAAAAGTGTTGGAGTATACGAAATGATAGGGTTGGTGAGACATTAGAAAGGATCTCTTTTCTTCTTACCCCAGAACTGGCTATCTTAATCCTTATATCTGTGAATCTCCCGAAAACGTTGTTGTTCCCATGCCCAGTATTGTGGTAGTCCCATTCTCTTCCATACATGTACATGGAGTTGTAGTCATCGACCACATAGCCAGAATGTCCATGTCACTCATGTAGTTATACTGAGCATAGTTTCTCAAGTAGTTGAGCAATCTGTACCCGCTAGAGATGGTAACAACGACGACAAGGAAGAGGAAAACGTGTTTCATGTGTATGGTTGTAGCCGAGGTGCTGCATCACAAACACAAAAGTACATTTACACCAGTCTGCGGGAAAATACATTTTTATGCGTCTTCAGGAAATATCTTCTCGTAAATACTGAAATACATTGAAACTCGTTTATGTTGATAGCTATGTTTTGTTGTTACAAATGCAAGGTCTAACGTATTTCTTGTTTCAAAACTTTATAGTATATGCATTTATTACATTCTCTTTTATTCTAGCCTAGAGGGTCAATATTTTTTTAATAATTTTGAACCTCTGTTTGTATTATATGACCTTTCAAAGCTACTCCTTTGGGAAACAATGTTAGCTAAATTTATATATAATTCAATCAGGTACATGTGTATATTATATTATTGTGAGAGGATTTATTTAAAGAATAGTGTACTATTCATGTTTGATCATGTCAAAGGCTATTTGAAACTTGATCCATATAGGGCTTTTGTTACAAGGAGTAGTGACCATACGTAGATTCCGTTACATATCTCTCTTCAGAGGGACAGGGCAGTTTGTCAAAAGTGAATGTTTGCTGATCTTTTACACATTACTGCTCGGATTGGCAAAATAAACAAAATGTTCATTTGTTTGGCCAAGAAGTTAAACTAAGGCTTCAGGTATATCAGTGATCTGATATCGTTCAATAACCTCCAAATATCCATTTACTTTCCACTGATTCACCCAACTGAACCAGAACTAAAAGAGATCCGTGAGACATCATCTGTAGCATATTTAGATCTATGCATAAATATTCAGAGTTACAAAACATTCTCCACAGGATGGTATGACAAGAAGGATGACTTCAACTTTCTAAAAGTTAACTTTCCTTTCATGTCGAGCGTTATTTCAGCTGCTCCAGCCTTGTTTTAGTAAAATCGAGCATGCTCTTTCTTCCAAGATTTCAAATAACGTCACACTACTCTTGCTCAGAAGTTGTTTGATCAAGGTTACAATAATCAAGGCCTTAGTAAACCTTTAGAAAATGCTGTGGTAGACATGTGGAGGCCAGTTCCAAATTAGTAACAAAAAGTATGTCTGATGCAATTCCCTATTTTGACTTGTCCCGTATGTTGTTGTTTTTTCAGGCGAACAAGTGACATGGTTTTGAATGTGTTTGTGATGGGTGCCACCGATGGGGCAGGATACGCTCACCTTTTCCCAAACTCCTTGTAGACTCACTGTTTGATAATGATTCACAAACAAATGATCATGCTGTAAAGGCTTTATTCGGATGCCCCACGGTTATAGAAGGCCCACTTAGAGGTGTTGTTGACCTAGTTAAATGTATGTCACCGTTTCCCCTACTTGTTAATCCTGCTTTTATCCAAACTATCCTACATGACAAACTTTCTCTACCGGTGGAACCCGCCACTTAAACCAATTTATAAAAAAAGTTAGTGTTGGCTTACACCACCCCCAGCAATATTCCTGCTACATGACAGCGGCCTGTAAACAATCGAGTCAGACAGAGTGAGTAAGGAGGTGTGAATACTGTGAAGATCATAGTTTGCGATAGCATCGTGCGACATGTTGGCAAGCAACGTGTCATATTAAGTAAAATACTCTGTATGTTTCCAATACTATTTCCCATATTTCCCTTTATCTCACATTCACGTGGTATTTTTCCTCAAAAATCGAGAACGCGATAATACATTCGGAAATGGTGTAAAGTACAGTAGTATTGACTTGTCAAATCAAGCCACTAATGCGAGAATTCGCATTTTCACTTGCTCGTGTTTTATACGCTGTCCGCGCGCATGCGTAATTACATAAGGTAGAGGAGCATGCGCTCTTTATTACTCCTTTTCACTTGCTTCTTTCTTCGACTACCTTTTACCATATTCCATGTACTGAGACCGCGAGAATGTCTCTTCCATAGATTCTGCGACATGAAGAGGAAGCTGTGGACATATTATGCCCCGGGAAGATATCACCAATGATCAAGAAATAAGTGAAAGATAATACAAGTACAAGAGAGCATGAATTGTTTTCAACATTTATTTCCACGTAAAATGTGTTTGACTCAACAGGTACAGTAAATGGGTATTAATGTTTGGGTCATTTTGTCGGTCAGAGAACAGCTTCGACAAATGTAGACGATTATCTGAAACAGGAAAAATATCATCATTATCAAAAGCTAGAAGACAAAAAAATTAAAGTAAAAAGTTCAAAATAATAATACCATTCTTGTATGAGAACAAACGTGTCCAAACACATGAGCGAAAAGAACACCTTTCTTCTTCCAATTACAGTTAAATAATTTGCTCTTGGTGAAGAGCGGGTTGTGGCTATTCCGCTCCATGTGACGATTATTACTATTATTGCATATGTGGATATGCTTACCAGCTACTGTAGAAGTCGAATGGGTGATCAATGTCCAGAGCGTTGTACATGAATGTAGAGTAGGGATTGAAAGGGTTGTAGTGATTGAGGAAACCTCTTCCGTATGATCTTTGTCGTGAGTTGTAAACGTTGCGCTGATTGTAACGACTGACAAGATTAAACTGATGAGACAGGCCATTTGGACTCCCACTGAATCTACTCTGAAATGTCTGGAACGCCATCAGTACCGAAACGTTGACGAGGAGAAAGAAGATGACTTGCTTCAGCATGGTTATAGTCAAAGCTGGAAAATAAAAATATGAAATAATAACAAGCACCAAGGCCGGATAGGGAGAAGAATTACTTGTCACAGCAAAAGTAGAAGCAGCTGTTACCTTAGAGGCAATGACAAAATAACTCCCAAAAAATAGAAAAGAAAAACTCACTTGAGATGCCCAGGAACAATATCAGTGGAATTCAAGGCAGCTGCTGCTTGTCTACACACCAAGCCGACACTTCCTGATTATATACCTACATTCAAATGATAAATAACTGTTACACCAGGAACATTGATTCAGTAGATTTCAGTTCATTCAAACGACTTAGAGATCTGCCATATTATTAAGAATATGTCCACTTGACCCCTTGACTCCAGAGTTACATCTCACGAAATTAATTTGATCTCGTAAATAAATCCTGGGGATAGTTAGCTGTGATCCGTTCCTTGAGAGTGTGAACACTAATTGAGTAAACTGAGCTAGATATATTGATGGTGTGCGATATGACGTTTCTCATTAGACTTCTCTTACAACAACTTTAAAGTTGTTGTTTTTCTCGCCGAATGTTTAAAGCATAATATCTTGTTATTATCGTTGGTTGATGCTCCAATCTAAAGACAGATCGAATATAGTATACAGTAAATGAAAATGAAGTGATGCCCTGCATGCCTCATTTACAAATGTGGGCTATCTGTAAGACAAATATCAACAATTTGATCGTTAAGTATGTAATACGTTTATGATAAAATCCATTTTTATCATTTTAAAATCTTCAGCAGACTAATGCACGTGATTCTTTAACTCATTTGGTTCGGGACTACAGAGCATGCACTTTATATTCAATTTCATCAAAAGACACATTTTTCTTCTAGCTTAGCTTTTCAATCAATGTAGACCATCATAGTTAGATTCAGAACTTTTCAGTCTGATGACTTAGCTTTCTTACCACAACATATGCATATATAGCTAAACACAATAACGTACGGCACAAGTCGAAACAGAGAAGAGCAACGGACTTAATTGTTGTCAATGATGCATCAAATTTGGAAAAGTCTTACTGCTTTAGCAAGAGTCTTTTGACGCCCTTTAGCATCTTTGTTGACATAGCATATCATTCTAAAATCTTCAGCAGACTAATGCACGTGATTCTTTAAATCATTTGCTTCGGGACTACAGAGCATGCACTTTATATTCAATTTCATCAAAAGACACATTTTTCTTAGAGCTTAGCTTTTCAATCAATGCAGACCATCATAGTTAGATTCAGAACTTATCCGTCACCCCTGGTATGTGTAACTGAATATGTTGCAAATACTATACACTCACATTAGAATGGACGTTCATAGACAATCGCCATAGCAAAGTTAACCAGTCTCCTTCTAATTTGTAATGACATATCTGGAGATTCAGATATTTTTCAATAATATTCAGTTAGGTAAGTATTTTTAAACAGGCACTGAAGATGTATTCTGTCTGATAGCTTAGCTTTCTTACCACAACATATGCATATATAGCTAAACACAATAACATATGGCACAAGTCGAAACAGGGAAGAGCAATGGACATAATTGTTGTCAGTGATGCGTCAAATTTGGAAAAGTCTTCCACAAGAAAATATTTTCTGAAAGTGTCACTGCTTTAGCAAGAGTCTTCACGCCCTTTAGCATCTTTGTTGACATAGCATATCTACTGTTAGACAAAAGTGTTTTCATGGACACATGATAGCTAAACAATCATTGTGTGTTGTTCACATTAAAGACACGTGTGTGCACGTGCGTGCGTGCGTGCGCGCATGTGTGTGTGCGTGTACGCACATACGCCTGTTATTTCGATATATCTGATGTGTTCTGCGACAACGTTGAATTGTTATATGTTTACCCACATTAGGTCGACGGCAGAGGAAATTGGCACATCGCAACCAACTTCGAACTCCTTGAGTGCTGATTGGTCTGTTGTTAGTCATTCGAGCATAAATCGTTGCATATATCTACCTTGTACATGGAGATGTGACGTCATCAGGTAAATTGTGGAAAGATGGACAACATGGTGTCTAGTAACTCGTGGCACGCTCCATCCAGCTTCTCTATGTCCGATTTCCCTCATCCGATCTCCATATTTCTATCGACTTGAGATCGTTATGATTTGCAGTACAGCTGTATATTACATTCATCATATATTTCTAACAAAGTGCTTCCTTTTCAAGATTGCCTATTTTCAGTTACTGGAATTTACTAAATCGTAGAAAGGGGTATAAACATGTATCACGCATCCCGATCTTTCCAGAAAATATCCATGTTTGTGGATGTCACATACCAAGAAGGACACTACCGATAGCAAAGCACTAACTAAATGTTGTTGTACACAGGGAACCATACTTGGTTGTCTAAATGGATGATACATCCTTACATATTACATGGGTAGTTGGAATGGGAATGACTGGACTGTTATGTAAATCTAATGTATAAAATCATACTGTATTGATTACATCGTTTTAAATAAAGCGACTAACCCCTTTCCATATCCGAAAGAAATCCTTGTAAAGGCAGAGTCGATTGTACGATTCCGACTCTATCATGATGATGTGTTTATGAATCACTATAAAATAGTAATTATGCGAAGTGTTCGTGAAAAGGTAAGCGTAACCTGCAACACCGGTGAAACCCGTCTGAAACACATGCAAAGGAGGCAAGTCAATTGGTCACAAGTCAAAACACGGGAACATATGTACAAGTCAAAATATGGAATTGCATCGAACATCATTTTTGTCACTGATTTGGAAATGTCCTCCTCATATCTACCATAAACCTTTTTAAAATCTTACTGAGGCCTTGAATATTGTAATCTTTATCAAACAACATCTGAGCAATAGTTGTGTGACGCTCTCTTAAATATAAGTAGAAAGAGTATGCTAGATTGTATTTCAAAGGTCTCATACAGTCCTGTGGAGAGTTTATTGTCACTCTGAATCTTTATGGATAGATGTAAATGTGAAACAGACGAGGCGGTCTCACTGGTCTCCTTTATTTCCAGTTCAGCTGGGCAAATCAGTTGATTGGAATTGGATATTTCGTTGCTATTGAACGATATCAGATCATCGATATACCTGAAGCTTAAGCTACACATCTTGGCCAAATTACCTTGTTTTTATGGTATTAATTCCACTTGTCTCAAATACTTTCTTTGAATAGAAAGAAAGTCCTTCTTTGTTTGTATCAAAGCTTATGGTTAGTCTAGCATGGTGCGTATTTGGTGTTAACTAAGTATCATTTTGGGTTGCAGACATATATGGAATGATACATACATGTATGCACCAGTGGGTGTATTTTGTACACTAAAATATGTAAGTATAGAAAATATACGTTCATAATATGAATATACGTACTATAAAAACCTAAAATAATATAAATTCGTTTTGTGAATTATTTATTTTTACATTACAGAAACGTTCACGCCAGACAACGACAAGCACATTCATTGAACTAGCGGTAGATATCAGCAATGTTGAAATCATGTTAAATCGTAAACGAGTTATGATTTATTCACTTAACGCAGCACCCGACATTTTAATATCTTGTGACATGTCTTAAATTCCAAGCTCACATTAGTGAGTGATTGACTGGATCCCTTGTCTACTCACAGTGATGAGACAGTTATCCACTTCGTTTGTGAATCATGAAGTTTATAACTTTGAAGGCTTTCATTTATGCATGTGCTAAAATGGTTATCTTTGAATACAATGAGAACTTGTAATAAACGTATCTTGTAGAGTCTGAAACCGTATTTATGCAGATGTATGTAAATACATAGACCATGTTTGTAAAAGATACCAGCATAACATCAGCTGATCTGACTTAACTGTTTACTGTATCGATCCATCTTAACATTGGAAATAATAACCTTAATCAATGATAATATGCAAATTCATTTGGAGGAAAAATAAACAGTACATTTACTGGAAGGGACGCCTTGATAGAAACTCCAAATGACATGCCACTTACTTATCTAGCTCTGTGTCATGAATAAATATTCAGCACACTCTGAACGAACGGATCACAGCTAAATAACTCCAGGATTGAATTACAATACCAACATTTATATCGTGAGACAGTTTAACCTTTTCAGTCGTTTACAACTCACGACAAAGGTCATACGGAAGAGGTTTCCTCAACCACTACAACCCTTTCAACCCATACTCTACATTCATGTACAACGCTCTGGACATTGATCACCCATTCGACTTCTACAGTAGCTGGTAAGCATATCCACATGTTCAACAATAGTAATAATCGTCACATGCAGCGGAATAGCCAAAACCCGCTCTTCATCAAGAGCACATTATTTAACTGGAATTGGAAGAAGAAAGGTGTTCTTTTCGCTCATGTGTTTTGACACGTTTGTTATCATTCAAGAAGGGTATAATTATTTTGAACTTTTTACTCTAAACAATTCTGTATTTTAGTTTTTAATTATGATGATATTTTGTCTGTTCCAGATAATTGTCTACATTTGTCGAAGCTCTTCTCTGACCGACAAAATGACCCAAACACAAATACCCATTTACTGTACCGTACATGGAAGTAAATGTTGAAAACAATTCATGCTCTCTTGTACTTGTATTATCTTTCACTTATTTCTTGAACATGGGTGATATCTCCCTGGGGCATAATATGTCCACAGCTTCCTTTATTGTCGCAGAATCTGTGACCTTGTTGTTAGTGTCATCTATGGAATACAGTAAGGAACATTCTCGCGGTCTCAGTACATGGAAAATGGAAAAGGAAGAAGACAAAAGAAGTAATAATCGTCTCATATATTCGGTATCAGAACCTGCAGCTTTGATAACAAATTAGATATTTACAATATTTGGACAGGATAGACCAATATATCAAAAGTGTTGGAGTATACGAAATGATAGGGTTGGTGAGACATTAGAAAGGATCTCTTCTCTTCTTACCCCAGAACTGGCTATCTTAATCCTTATATCTGTGAATCTCCCGAAAACGTTGTTGTTCCCATGCCCAGTATTGTGGTAGTCCCATTCTCTTCCATACATGTACATGGAGTTGTAGTCATCGACCAAATAGCCAGAATGTCCATGTCACTCATGTAGTTATACTGAGCATAGTTTCTCAAGTAGTTGAGCAATCTGTACCCGCTAGAGATGGTAACAACGACGACAAGGAAGAGGAAAATGTGTTTCATGTACATGGTTGTAGCCGAGGTGCTGCATCACAAACACAAAAGTACATTTACACCAGTCTGCGGGAAAATACATTTTTATGCGTCTTCAGGAAATATCTTCTCGTAAATACTGAAATACATTGAAACTCGTTTATGTTGATAGCTATGTTTTGTTGTTACAAATGCAAGGTCTAACGTATTTCTTGTTTCAAAACCATAATAATTCCAATAGTATATGCATTTATTACATTCTCTTTTATTCTAGCCTAGAGGGTCAATATTTTTTTAATAATTTTGAACCTCTGTTTGTATTATATGACCTTTCAAAGCTACTCCTTTGGGAAACAATGTTAGCTAAATTTTTATATAATTCCATCAGGTACATGTGTATATTATATTATTGTGAGAGGATTTATTTAAAGAATAGTGTACTCTTCATGTGAGATCATGTCAAAGGCTATTTGAAACTTGATCCATATAGGGCTTTTGTTACAAGGAGTAGTGACCATACATAGATTCCGTTACATATCTCTCTTCAGAGGGACAGGGCAGTTTGTCAAAAGTGAAAGTTTGCTGATCTTTTACACATTACTGCTCGGATTGGCAAAATGAAAAAAAATGTTCATTTGTTTGGCCAAGAAGTTAAACTAAGGCTTCAGGTATATCAGTGATCTGATATCGTTCAATAACACTCAAATATCCATTTCCCTTCCACTGATTCACCCAACTGAACCAGAACTAAAAGAGATCCGTGAGACATCATCTGTAGCATATTTAGATCTATGCATAAATATTCAGAGTTACAAAACACTCTCCACAGGATGGTATGACAAGAAGGATGACTTCAACTTTCTAAAAGTTAACTTTCCTTTCATGTCGAGCGTTATTTCAGCTGCTCCAGCCTTGTTTTAGTAAAATCGAGCATGCTCTTTCTTCCAAGATTTCAAATAACGTCACACTACTCTTGCTCAGAAGTTGTTAGATCAAGGTTACAATAATCAAGGCCTTAGTAAACCTTTAGAAAATGCTGTGGTAGACATGTGGAGGCCAGTTCCAAATTAGTAACAAAAAGTATGTCTGATGCAATTCCCTATTTTGACTTGTCCCGTATGTTGTTGTTTTTTCAGGCGAACAAGTGACATGGTTTTGAATGTGTTTGTGATGGGTGCCACCGATGGGGCAGGATACGCTCACCTTTTCCCAAACTCCTTGTAGACTCACTGTTTGATAATGATTCACAAACAAATGATCATGCTGTAAAGGCTTTATTCGGATGCCCCACGGTTATAGAAGGCCCACTTAGAGGTGTTGTTGACCTAGTTAAATGTATGTCACCGTTTCCCCTACTTGTTAATCCTGCTTTTATCCAAACTATCCTACATGACAAACTTTCTCTACCGGTGGAACCCGCCACTTAAACCAATTTATAAAAAAAGTTAGTGTTGGCTTACACCACCCCCAGCAATATTCCTGCTACATGACAGCGGCCTGTAAACAATCGAGTCAGACAGAGTGAGTAAGGAGGTGTGAATACTGTGAAGATCATAGTTTGCGATAGCATCGTGCGACATGTTGGCAAGCAACGTGTCATATTAAGTAAAATACTCTGTATGTTTCCAATACTATTTCCCATATTTCCCTTTATCTCACATTCACGTGGTATTTTTCCTCAAAAATCGAGAACGCGATAATACATTCGGAAATGGTGTAAAGTACAGTAGTATTGACTTGTCAAATCAAGCCACTAATGCGAGAATTCGCATTTTCACTTGCTCGTGTTTTATACGCTGTCCGCGCGCATGCGTAATTACATAAGGTAGAGGAGCATGCGCTCTTTATTACTCCTTTTCACTTGCTTCTTTCTTCGACTACCTTTTACCATATTCCATGTACTGAGACCGCGAGAATGTCTCTTCCATAGATTCTGCGACATGAAGAGGAAGCTGTGGACATATTATGCCCCGGGAAGATATCACCAATGATCAAGAAATAAGTGAAAGATAATACAAGTACAAGAGAGCATGAATTGTTTTCAACATTTATTTCCACGTAAAATGTGTTTGACTCAACAGGTACAGTAAATGGGTATTAATGTTTGGGTCATTTTGTCGGTCAGAGAACAGCTTCGACAAATGTAGACGATTATCTGAAACAGGAAAAATATCATCATTATCAAAAGCTAGAAGACAAAAAAATTAAAGTAAAAAGTTCAAAATAATAATACCATTCTTGTATGAGAACAAACGTGTCCAAACACATGAGCGAAAAGAACACCTTTCTTCTTCCAATTACAGTTAAATAATTTGCTCTTGGTGAAGAGCGGGTTGTGGCTATTCCGCTCCATGTGACGATTATTACTATTATTGCATATGTGGATATGCTTACCAGCTACTGTAGAAGTCGAATGGGTGATCAATGTCCAGAGCGTTGTACATGAATGTAGAGTAGGGATTGAAAGGGTTGTAGTGATTGAGGAAACCTCTTCCGTATGATCTTTGTCGTGAGTTGTAAACGTTGCGCTGATTGTAACGACTGACAAGATTAAACTGATGAGACAGGCCATTTGGACTCCCACTGAATCTACTCTGAAATGTCTGGAACGCCATCAGTACCGAAACGTTGACGAGGAGAAAGAAGATGACTTGCTTCAGCATGGTTATAGTCAAAGCTGGAAAATAAAAATATGAAATAATAACAAGCACCAAGGCCGGATAGGGAGAAGAATTACTTGTCACAGCAAAAGTAGAAGCAGCTGTTACCTTAGAGGCAATGACAAAATAACTCCCAAAAAATAGAAAAGAAAAACTCACTTGAGATGCCCAGGAACAATATCAGTGGAATTCAAGGCAGCTGCTGCTTGTCTACACACCAAGCCGACACTTCCTGATTATATACCTACATTCAAATGATAAATAACTGTTACACCAGGAACATTGATTCAGTAGATTTCAGTTCATTCAAACGACTTAGAGATCTGCCATATTATTAAGAATATGTCCACTTGACCCCTTGACTCCAGAGTTACATCTCACGAAATTAATTTGATCTCGTAAATAAATCCTGGGGATAGTTAGCTGTGATCCGTTCCTTGAGAGTGTGAACACTAATTGAGTAAACTGAGCTAGATATATTGATGGTGTGCGATATGACGTTTCTCATTAGACTTCTCTTACAACAACTTTAAAGTTGTTGTTTTTCTCGCCGAATGTTTAAAGCATAATATCTTGTTATTATCGTTGGTTGATGCTCCAATCTAAAGACAGATCGAATATAGTATACAGTAAATGAAAATGAAGTGATCGTTAAGTATGTAATACGTTTATGATAAAATCCATTTTTATCATTTTAAAATCTTCAGCAGACTAATGCACGTGATTCTTTAACTCATTTGGTTCGGGACTACAGAGCATGCACTTTATATTCAATTTCATCAAAAGACACATTTTTCTTCTAGCTTAGCTTTTCAATCAATGTAGACCATCATAGTTAGATTCAGAACTTTTCAGTCTGATGACTTAGCTTTCTTACCACAACATATGCATATATAGCTAAACACAATAACGTACGGCACAAGTCGAAACAGAGAAGAGCAACGGACTTAATTGTTGTCAATGATGCATCAAATTTGGAAAAGTCTTACTGCTTTAGCAAGAGTCTTTTGACGCCCTTTAGCATCTTTGTTGACATAGCATATCATTCTAAAATCTTCAGCAGACTAATGCACGTGATTCTTTAAATCATTTGCTTCGGGACTACAGAGCATGCACTTTATATTCAATTTCATCAAAAGACACATTTTTCTTAGAGCTTAGCTTTTCAATCAATGCAGACCATCATAGTTAGATTCAGAACTTATCCGTCACCCCTGGTATGTGTAACTGAATATGTTGCAAATACTATACACTCACATTAGAATGGACGTTCATAGACAATCGCCATAGCAAAGTTAACCAGTCTCCTTCTAATTTGTAATGACATATCTGGAGATTCAGATATTTTTCAATAATATTCAGTTAGGTAAGTATTTTTAAACAGGCACTGAAGATGTATTCTGTCTGATAGCTTAGCTTTCTTACCACAACATATGCATATATAGCTAAACACAATAACATATGGCACAAGTCGAAACAGGGAAGAGCAATGGACATAATTGTTGTCAGTGATGCGTCAAATTTGGAAAAGTCTTCCACAAGAAAATATTTTCTGAAAGTGTCACTGCTTTAGCAAGAGTCTTCACGCCCTTTAGCATCTTTGTTGACATAGCATATCTACTGTTAGACAAAAGTGTTTTCATGGACACATGATAGCTAAACAATCATTGTGTGTTGTTCACATTAAAGACACGTGTGTGCACGTGCGTGCGTGCGTGCGCGCATGTGTGTGTGCGTGTACGCACATACGCCTGTTATTTCGATATATCTGATGTGTTCTGCGACAACGTTGAATTGTTATATGTTTACCCACATTAGGTCGACGGCAGAGGAAATTGGCACATCGCAACCAACTTCGAACTCCTTGAGTGCTGATTGGTCTGTTGTTAGTCATTCGAGCATAAATCGTTGCATATATCTACCTTGTACATGGAGATGTGACGTCATCAGGTAAATTGTGGAAAGATGGACAACATGGTGTCTAGTAACTCGTGGCACGCTCCATCCAGCTTCTCTATGTCCGATTTCCCTCATCCGATCTCCATATTTCTATCGACTTGAGATTGATATGATTTGCCGTATATTACAGTCATCATATATTTCTAACAAAGTGCTTTCTTTTCAAGATTGCCTATTTTCAGTTACTGGAATTTACTAAATCGTAAAAAGGGGTATAAACATGAATCACACATCCCGATCCTTCCAGAAAATATCCATGTTTGTGGATGTCACATACCAGGATGGACACTACCGATCGCAAAGCACTAACTAAATGTTGTTGTACACAGGAAACCATTCTTGGTTGTCTAAATGGATGGCACATGGGTAGTTGGAATTTGAATGACTGGACTGTTATGTAAATCTAATGTATAAAATCATACTGTATTGATTGCATTGTTTTAAATAAAGCGATTAACCCCTTTCCATATCCGAAAGAAATCCTTGTAAAGGCAGAGTCGATTGTACGATTCCGACTCTATCATGATGATGTGTTTATGAATCACTATAAAATAGTAATTATGCGAAGTGTTCGTGAAAAGGTAAGCGTAACATGCCCCACCTGAGGCACCCGTCTGAAACACATGCAAAGGAGGCAAGTCAACTGGTCAAAAATCAAAACACAGGAACATATGTACAAGTCAAAATAAGGAATTGCATCGAACATCATTTTTGTCACTGATTTGGAAATGTCCTCCTCATATCTACCATAAAACTTTTTTAAAATCTTACTGAGGCCTTGAATATTGTAATCTTGATCAAACAACATCTGAGCAATAGTTGTGTGACGCTCTCTTAAATATTAGTAGAAAGAGTTTGCTAGATTGTATTTCAAAGGTCTCATACAGTTCTGTGGAGAGTTTATTGTAACTCTGAATCTTTATGGATAGATTTAAATGTGAAACAGACGAGGCGGTCTCACTGGTCTCCTTTATTTCCAGTTCAGCTGGGCAAATCAGTTGATTGGAATTGGATATTTCGTTGCTATTGAACGATATTAGATCATTGATATACCTGAAGCTTAAGTTACACATCTTGGCCAAAGTACCTTGTTTTTATGGAATTAATTCCACTTGTCTCAAATACTTTCTTTGAATATAAAGAAAGTCCTTCTTTGATTGTATCAAAGATTATGGTTAGTCTAGCATGGTGCGTATTTGGTGTTAACTAAGTATCATTTGGGGTTGCAGAGATATATGGAATGATACATACATGTATGCACCAGTGGGTGTATTTTGTACACTAAAATATGTATGTAGAGAAAATATACGTTCATAATATGAATATACGTACTATAAAAACCTAAAATAATATAAATTTGTTTCGTGAATCATTTATTTTTACATTACAGAAACGTTCAAGCCAGACAACGACAAGCACATTCTTTGAACTAGCGGTAGATATCAGCAATGTTGAAAACATGTTAAATCGTAAACGAGTTATGATTTATTCACTTAACGCAGCACCCGACATTTTAATATCCTGTGACATGTCTTAAATTCCAAACTTACATTAGTGAGTGATTGACTGGATCCCTTGTCTACTCACAGTGATGAGACAGTTACCCACTTCGTTTGTGAATCATGAAGTTTATAACTTTGAAGGCTTTCATTTATGCATGTGCTAAAATGGTTATCTTTGAATACAATGAGAACTTGTAATAAACGTATCTTGTAGAGTCTGAAACCGTATTTATGCAGATGTATGTAAATACATAGACCATGTTTGTAAAAGATACCAGCATAACATCAGCTGATCTCTTTAACCGTTTACTGTATCGATCCATCTTAACATTGGAAATAATAACCTTAATCAATGATAATATGCAAATTCATTTGGAGGAAAAATAAACAGTACATTTACTGGAAGGGACACCTTGACAGAAACTCCAAATGACATGCCACTAACTTATCTAGCTCTGTGTCATGAATACATATTCAGCACACTCTGAACGAACGGATCACAGCTAAATAACCCCAGGATTGAATTACACTACCAACATTTATATCGTGAGACAGTTTAACCTTTTCAGTCGTTTACAACTCACGACAAAGGTCATACGGAAGAGGTTTCCTCAACCACTACAACCCTTTCAACCCATACTCTACATTCATGTACAACGCTCTGGACATTGATCACCCATTCGACTTCTACAGTAGCTGGTAAGCATATCCACATTTTCAACAATAGTAATAATCGTCACATGCAGCGGAATAGCCACAACCCGCTCTTCATCAAGAGCACATTATTTAACTGGAATTGGAAGAAGAAAGGTGTTCTTTTCGCTCATGTGTTTGGACACGTTTGTTATCATTCAAGAAGGGTATAATTATTTTGAACTTTTTACTCTAAACAATTTTGTATTCTAGTTTTTAATTATGATGATATTTTTTCTATTCCAGGAAATTGTCTACATTTGTCGAAGCTCTTCTCTGACCGACAAAATGACCCAAACACAAATACCCATTTACTGTACCGTACGTTGAAGTAAATGTTGAAAACAATTCATGCTCTCTTGTACTTGTATTATCTTTCACTTATTTCTTGAACATGGGTGATATCTCCCTGGGGCATAATATGTCCACAGCTTTCTATTATTGTCGCAGAATCTGTGACCTTGTTGATTGTGACATCTATGGAATACAGTAAGGGACATTCTCGCGGTCTCAGTACATGGAAAATGGAAAAGGAAGAAGACAAAAGAAGCAAGTTTATAGGAGTAATAAAGAGCGCATGCTCCTCTACGTTATGTAATTACGCACGTGGGCGGACAGCGTATAATACACGAGAAAGTGAAAATGCAAGAACTCGAGAAAGTATGATGTCGCGTTCTCGCGATTTCGTGTTTGAGTGGCTTGATCGATACTGCTGTACTTAACACCATTTGCACATGTATTATGTCGTTCTCGGTGTTTTAGAAGAAACCCAGCACCTAGTAAGTAATTACCCATATATTCGATGCAGCAGGATAGCCAAAATCCGCCCTTCATCAAGAGGACTTTATTAACCAGGAACTTGCAGATGTGTTTTCGCTTATGTGTTTGGCGACAGTTGCTATCAGTGATAATGATATGGTAATTATGGACCGTTTACATCACTTCAACATAAAACCAATGTTTATTCTGGGTTCTAATGTTAATATATATTTCTGTTTCAGACAATTGCCTACATTTGTCTAGAAGCTCTTCTCTGAAAGAAAAGATGACCAAAGCACACATACCCATCAACTGTAAATGTTGATTCATATGAATTTTATGTGGAAATAAATCTTAAAAACGATTCATGCTTTTTGTGTTGGTATTAACATTCACGTATATATTGAACATTGGTGATGTCAACTCGAGGCAGAATAGGCCCATACTTTCCCATTCTTGTGGCATAAAGACAAAAATGGAAATCAGGTGGTAACAATACGATTGCAAAAATACGAGTATTCCATTGTCATTAAGTAAACATTGACATACGCGCGCAAAGATACAAGTACCTTCAGAAAGGATTAGTATCAAACCAAGAACTCAGATGACAAAATATTTCTTCAGTCTTATAGGATCCGTAGCGTACGGAGAGGAAATATGACATTCATACTTAAATGTGTAAAATGTAATACATGGAACACTGTATGATGAGAGAAAGTGATGGATGTGTATCAGCAATTATCCACGTAATAGAACTGTTTCTGGTATTATTTAGCTTCCTCTGAAGTAATAGAGTGTGTGTTTCAAGCAGAACTCGGTTCACCCGGAAACCATCTGAAATATCAAACCTGACTTTTGTAACGTTAATATTTCAAAGGGTAAAATATTATTATTCCATTCTTATCACAACTGAACTTCAGATTGTTTTGGTTTTTGTATTTAAATTGATATGGATAAAAAAGAATGGTTGCAATTATTTTTGTCCTATGTAGGTGGAACTAAGTAATGACAAACGCGTCATATATTCGGTATCAGAACCTGCAGCTTTGATAACAAATTAGATATTTACAATATTTGAACAGGATAGACCAATACATCAAAAGTGTTGGAGTATACGAAATGATAGGGTTGGTGAGACATTAGAAAGGATCTCTTCTCTTCTTACCCCAGAACTGGCTATTTAAAACCTTATATCTGTGAATCTCCCGAAAATGTTTTTGTTCCCATGCCCAGTATTGTGGTAGTCCCATTCTCTTGCATACATGGAGTTGAAGTCATCGACCACATAGCGGGGAATGTCCATGCCACTCATGTAGTTATGCTGAGCATAGTTTCTCAAGTAGTTGAGCAATCTGTACCCGCTAGAGATGGCAACAACGACGACAAGGAAGGGGAAAACGTGTTTCATGTGCATGGTCGTAGCCGAGGTGCTGCATCACAAACACAAAAGTACATTTACACCAGTCTGCGGGAAAATACATTTTTATGCGTCTTAAGGAAATATCTTCTCGTAAATACTGAAATACATTGAAACTCGTTTATGTTGATAGCTATGTTTTGTTGTTACAAATGCAAGGTCTAACGTATTTCTTGTTTCAAAACCATAATAGTTCCAATAGTATATGCATTTATTACATTCTCTTTTATTCTAGCCTAGAGGGTCAATATTCTTTTAATAATTTTGAACCTCTGTTTGTATTATATGACCTTTCAAAGCTACTCCTTAGGGAAACAATGTTAGCTAAATTTATATATAATTCAATCAGGTACATGTGTATATTATATAATTGTGAGAGGATTTATTTAAAGAAAAGTGTACTATTCATGTAAGATCATGTCAAAGGCTATTTGAAACATGATCCATATAGGGCTTTTGTTACAAGGAGTAGTGACCATAGATTCCGTTACATATCTATCTTCAGAGGGGCAGGGCAGTTTGTCAAAAGTGAAAGTTTGCTGATCTTTTACACATTACTGCTCGGATTGGCAAAATAGACATAATGTTCATTTGTTTGGCCTAGAAGTTTAACTGAAGCTTCAGGCATATCGGTGATCTGATATCGTTCAATAACACTCAAATATCCATTTACCTCTCCACAGGATGGTATGACAAGACGAGCGATCTTTCAGCAGCTCCAGGCTTTTTTGGTAAAATCGAACATGCTCTTTCTTCCAAGATTTCAAATAGCGTCACACTACCCTTGCTCAGAAGTTGTTAGATCAAGTTTACAATATTCAAGGTCTTAGTAAAGCTTTCAGAAAGTGTTGTGATAGACATGTGGAGGACATTTCCAAATTAGTAACAACAATTATGTCTGATGCAATTCCCTATTTTGACTTGTCCCGTATGTTTTGGTGTTTTTTTCAGGCAAGTGACATGCCTTTGAATGTGGGCTATCTGTAAGACAAATATCAACAATTTGATCGTAAAGTATGCAATACGTTTATGATAAAATTCATTATTATCATTTTAAAATCTTATCATACCAGGGGTGACTGAAAAGTTCTGAATCTAACTATGACTGTCTGCACTGATTGAAAAGCTAAGCTCTAAGAAAAATGTGTCTTTTGAGGAAATTGAATATAAAGTGCATGCTCTGTAGTCCCGAAGCAAATGATTTTAAGAATCACGTGCATTACTCTGCTGAAGATTTTAAAATGATATGCTATGTCAACAAAGATGCTAAAGCAGTAAGACTTTTCGAAATTTGACGCATCATTGACAACAATTAAGTCCGTTGCTCTTCCCTGTTTCGACTTGTGCCATACGTTATTGTGTTTAGCTATATATGCATATGTTGTGGTAAGAAAGCTAAGTCATCAGACTGAAAAGTGCATGCTCTTTAGTCCCGAAGCAAGTGAGTTAAAGAATCGCGTGCATTAATCTGCCGAAGATTTGAAAATGATAATAATGGATTTTATCATAAACGTATAACAAACTTAACAATCAAATTGTTGATATTTGTCTTACAGATAAACAGCATTTGTACATGAGGCATGCAGGGCATCACTTCATTTTCATTTACTGTATGCTATATTCGATCTGTCTTTAGATTGGAGCATCAACCAACGACAATAGCAAGGTATTATGCTTTAAACATTCGTCGAAATAGAAAAATAACTTTAAAGTTGTTGCAAGAGAAACCTAATGAGAAACGTCATCTCGCACATCATCAATATATCTAGCTCAGTATACTCAATTAGTGTTCACACTCTCAAGGAACGGATCACAGCTAACTATCCCAAGGATTTATTTACGCGATCAAATTAATATTGTGAGATGTAACTCTGCTGTCAAGGGGTCAAGTGGACATATTCTGTGTGAATAATATGGCAGATCTCTAAGTCGTTTGACTGAACTGAAATCTACTGAATCGATGTTCGTGATGTAACAGTTATTTATCATTTGAATGTAGGTATATAATCAGGAAGTATCGCCTTGATGTGTAGACAAGCAGCAGCTGCCTAGAATTCCACTGATATTGTTCCTGGGCATCTCAAGTGAGTTTTTCTTTTCTATTTTTCTTTTGAGTGATTTTGTTATTGCCTCTAAGGTAACAGCTGCTACTATATTTACTGTCACAAGTGATTCATCTCCCTATCCGGCCTTGGTGCTTGTTCTTATTTTTTTTTTTTTTATGTTTCAGCTTTGACTATAACCATGCTGAAGCAAGTCATCTTCTTTCTCTTCGTCAACGTTACAGTACTTATGGCGTTCCAGACGTTTCAGAGTAGATTCAGTGGAAGTCCAAATGGCCTGTCTCATCAGTTTAACCTTTTCAGTCGTTACAATCAGCGCAACGTTTACAACTCGCGACAAAGGTCATACGGAAGAGGTTTCCTCAACCACTACAACCCTTTCAACCCATACTCTACATTCATGTACAACGCTCTAGACATTGATCACCCCTTCGACTTCTACAGTAGCTGGTAAGCATATCCACATTTTCAACAATAGTAATAATGGTTACATGCAGCGGAATAGCCACAACCCGCTCTTCATCAAGAGCATATTATTTAACTGGAATTGGAAGAAGAAAGGTGTTCTTTTCGCTCATGTATTTGACACGTTTCTTATCATTCAAGAAGGGTATAATTATTTTGAACTTTTTACTTTAAAGAATTTGTCTTCTAGCTTTTGATAATGATGATATTTTTCTGTTTCAGATAATCGTCTACATTTGTCGCGAAGCTCTTCTCTGACCGACAGAATGACCCAAACATTAATATCCATTTTCTGTACCTGTTGAGTCAAAAGCATCTGACGTGGAAATAAATGTTGAAAACAATTCATGCTCTCTTGTACTTGTATTATCTTTCACTTATTTCTTGAATATTGGTGATATCTCCCCAGGGCATAATATGTCCACAGCTTCCTATTATTGTCGCAGAATCTGTGACCTTGTTGATTGTGTCATCTATGGAAAACAGCAAGGGACATTCTCGCGGTCTCAGTGCATGGAATATGGAAAAGGAAGAAGACAAAAGAAGCAAGTGTATGGCAGTGTGTGGATACCTGTGCTAGCCCGCTGACATTTCATGCCACATGGATACCTCATTCAGACACAGTCTACAGACTCCGAGTCGGCGAGTCCTTATTTTATCCAAGCAGGAAACCAGAAAGTACCATGTCTTTAATGTCTGTTGGTACGACGTGGATGGGGGCTCGAACCACCGACCTAATGTTCTCCACGATGACGCCTCTTAAGCAAAGTGTCCAGGTAGATGCATACAAATGTGACCATTTAACAGTTATACCACGTTTCATAAACAAGGGAATTTCGTAATGCACGGTTTCACTTGTAAGAAACTGACAAATGATATATACATAGATATATATGTCACAATATTTTATTCAGTCATTGACAAGTGGTATGTACATTTGTTCCCAGTCATTTCATCTGTAATTCATCTGAAAAAACAAAACATCATTTGTGAAAATTAAATAGAAATGATTTGTAGTCATTTGGGACACGTATGTGATTAAACTGCTCCTTTTGAAATTAATTATTTAAAGGTAAGGTTCATCAAATAAATCAGACCTTTAAGTCTCAGTCCAAAGAGGTAAAATGAGGTCTGCTGAGGGCTACTTATGAAAAGGTAAGAATTAAGGCGGCTTTAAACAGTATATCAGTTATATTATGGTTTGTCAGCTTTATGTTGACGATTACCACTTTGGAAACACATGTGTCCCTAGGAAGCGGTGAAAGGTAGACTAGAAAAGTCCACGAAATATATAAAGTGATACGTTGCTCCCCATAGGCCTTACATGTGAGTTTCCAAAGGGGTAGATGGAAAAGATGTCTTCTCGTCTTACCTCAGAACAGGTTGTCAAATGTGTTATATCTGTTGTATCTCCCGAAAAAGTTGTTGTAGCCCCGCCCAGGATTGCGGTAGCCCCATCCTCTTCCATACATGTACATGGAGTTGTAGTCGTCGTCCATGTAGTCAGGAGTGTCCATGTCACTCATGAAGTTATAGTGAGCAAAGTTCCTCCAGTAGTTGGGCAATCTGTACCCGCTAGAGGCGGCAACGGCGACGACAAGGATGAGGAAGACGTGTTGCATGTGCATGGTCGTGGACGAAGTGCTGCAAACACAAAAATACAGTTAATTGTGAAAGGGTAAACCTTCGAAACAGGTAGTAGCATTGAAAGCAATGGAGCTTCGTTAGGCCTGAGTTATTGTGTATATCAAAAATAGATATCACGGTTTATTCCTTTAAGAGGTGTAGCCCATGGGTGATTGAGTAAATGAGTAAGTTCGGTTTAACGCCGTTTTGAACACTGTCAGTGTTCCTGTTATATCGCGACATGTCAGCTTAGTGTGGAAGGAAAGTGAAACCCACCAGCACTGGTATGGTGCTGACAAACCTAGAAACATAATCGGGGCGAACCGGGATTCGAACCCACGTTCATAGGTGTCTGCGGTAACAAGGGACGCAATTGCTGCTCATTAGACGACTGGGCTACCGATTACGGGTTAGAATTAGTACTCAGTTACCCATGCTTGTCGTAAGAGGCGACTAAATGGATCGGGTGGTCAGGATTGCTTATTTAGTTGATTCCGTATCATCATCGTACCCGGCGACGATGGACGAAACTCTTAATATCAACCTCTGGTTATCTGATTATTTACAGACCGTCGTCATGTATCACTGAACAAATCGGCGTAAATACTCATTCGGTGGATATCGATAATAGCTTGGTTATACTAGAGTGAGTGAGTTTGGTTTTACGTCGCTTTTAGCAATATTCCAGCAATATCACATCTGGGGACACCAGAAATGGGCTTCACGCATTGTACTAATGTCGGGATTCGAACCCGGGTCTTCGGCGTCACGAGCGAACGCTTTAACCACTAGGCTACCCGACCGCCCCTGGTTATACTAGAGACATTCTTATTAGAATACACTCTGTATACATCATGAGTAAGGTGTTTTGTTCATCGCAGCTTGGAACAGTGCTTCTGTTAAATCACTGCGTGTCACCTTGATATGGGTGGATGGCCCGAAATAGTTCATCTTTGGTGAAAACAGCGGATATTGTGCTGATAAACCAAGAGACGTATACGTAATTACGACGAATCTGGGATTCGAACTCATGTTTCTTGCAACGCAACTATGCACAGTGATTTACAGTACCTTAGACGACTGGTCTCCCTTGCCCCCATACACATAATGTTAAACATACAGAACATTTATGCGCTAGAATATGTAGATTGCTGATAACTACCTTCACCTCACAGAGCTCAAGCTGGATCCTGGTCTGATGTTTTTTTCAGAGTGATAGGGAAGTATAAAGACGCGTGCATATATATCGCCGAACTGTAATGTTAAACTGTACATGGTCACGTCATCACAGCCTGTCACTCATTAATCTTCCCAGTTCTACAAAACATGTCATTGTGAGGAGGACATACAAGGTGTTGAGTACCTTTTGTTAAGCATCTTCACGTGTCAGCATGTCAATCTGCCAAAACGTTCCTTATACTGTATCGTGAAACACTCTTGAAGTCAAGATGAACATACAAGATGAATATGCAATGTTTGTGCAATCCTTTTTGAGTAATAAGCATGAGTAAGCTGACACTTTAATCCTTCATTTATTATATATGTATACAAATGTGAATATGTGCGAGGCAATATATGATCATGACACCTCATTCGGATGAAGTAAACACCACATATTATACACGTTTGCTTAAAATTAAGTTAACTTATAGGAAGACGTACATATCCAAAGGTACGTTCGTGACGTATGCCACATACCCCACGGTTGGAATCAGGTTGTCACAATGTCCTGACATAATCCAGAGTCGACCATAATGTAACAAGCGACACGATATCGACCAAATATACAGAGACTCAGTTTAACCTCATTCACATACATATAGATTATTCAATTATTGTCTTTTTTTATCAGCCACTACGTTTGTATTGTTTGCATTGTACAAAGAAGGATTTCGTCTGACATCTCGCAGATTTAGACTCAGAAAGTGCTCATTCAATCTCCCCAGGGCATAATAGGTCCACAGGGACCTATTCTTGTCGCAGAATCTATGACCTAGTTGATCATTTATGGAATACAATAAGGGACATTCTCGCGGTCTCAGTACATGGAATATTGAAAAAGGGAGACGAAGAAGAAGCAAGTGTATAGGAGTAATAAAGGGCGCATGCCCCTCTGCCTTATGTAATTACGCATGCGCGCGGACAGCGTATAAAACACGCGACTTCTCGCATTAGTGGCTTGATTTGACAAGTCAATACTGTTGTACTTTACACCATTTCAAAATGTATTATCGTGTTCTCGATTTTTGAGGAAAAATACTTTTTACTTTGTACACAAAAAAAACGTGAATGCGAGATCATGGGAAATATGGGAGATGTTATTGGAAACATACAGAGGAATTTACTTAATAAGACACATTGCTTGCCAACATGACGCGCGATGCTGTCGCATACTATGATCTTCACAGTATTCATACCTCCTTACTCACTAGCACTTACATGTACTTTCATCGATCGGGTCGCCATCTCGGTGACTCTGACTCTGTCTAGACTCGATTGTTTACAGGCCGCTGTCATGTAGCAGGAATATTGCTGGTTGTGGCGTAAGGCAACACTAAAAGTTTAATTGGTTTAAGTGGCGGGGGGTTCCACCGGTAGAGCAAGTTTATAGGATAGTTTGGAGCATGTAGGATAGTTTGGATAAAAGCAGCTTTAACAAGTAGGGGAAACGGTGACATACATTTAACTAGGTCAACAACACCTCTAGGTGGGCCTTCTATAACCGTGGGGCATCTGAATAAAGCAACAAAACCTCTATAGCATGAGCATGTGTTTATGAATCATTATCAAACAGTGAGTCTACCAGGTGTTTGCGAAAAGGTGAGCGTATCCTGCCCCATCGGTGGCACCCATCACAAACACATTCAAAGGCATGTCACTTGTTCGCCCGAAAAAAAAAAACATACGGGACAAGTCAAAATAGGGAATTGCATCTGATATCATTTTTGTTACTAATTTGGAACTGGCCTCCACATGTACTATCACAACACTTTCTGAAAGATTTACTGAGGCCTTGACTATTGCAACCTTGATCTAACAACTTTTGAGCAAGAGTAGTGTGACGCTTTTTGAAATCTTGGAAGAAAGAGCATGCTCGATTTTACCCAAAAAAGGCTGGAGCAGCTGAAATATCGCTCGACATGGAAGGAAAGTTAACTTTTGGAAAGATGAAGTCATCATTCTTGTCATACCATCCTGTGGAGAGTGTTTTGTGACTCTGAATATTAATGCATAGATCTAAATATGCTACAGATGATGTCTCACGGATTTATTTTATTTCTGATGAGGCGGGTAAATCAGTGGAAAGGAAATGGATATTTGAGTGTTATTGAACGATATCAGATCACCGATATGCCTGAAGCTTCAGTTAAACTTCTAGGCCAAACAAATGAACATTATGTCTATTTTGCCAATCCGAGCAGTAATGTGTAAAAGATCAGCAAACTTTCACTTTTGACAAACTGCCCTGCCAATCTAAAGATAGATATGTAACGGAATCGATGGTCACTACTCCTTGTAACAAAAGCCCTATATGGATCAAGTTTCAAAAGCCTTTGACATGATCTTACATGAATATTACACTATTCTTCAACTAAATTCTCAAACAATAATATAACATACACATGTACCTGATTGAATTATATATAAATTTAGCTAACATTGTTTCCCAAAGGAGTAGCTTTGAAAGGTCATATAATACAAACAGAGATTCAAAATTATTAAAGAATATTGACCGTCTAGGCTAGAATAAAAGAGAATGTAATAAATGCATATACTATTGGAATTACATGTATCATGGTTTTGAAACAAGAAATTCGTTAGACCTTGCATTTTTGACCAAAAAAACATAGCTATCAACATAAACGAGTTTCAATGTATTTCAGTATTTACGAGAAGATATTTCCTTCAGACGCATAAAAATGTATTTTCCCGCAGACTGGTGTAAATGTACTTTTGTGTTTGTGATGCAGCCTCTCGTCCACGATAATGCACATGAAACACGTTTTCCCCTTCCTTGTCGTCGTTGTTGCCATCTCTAGCGGATACAGATTGCTCAACTACTTGAGAAACTATGCTCAGTATAACTACATGAGTGGCATGGACATTCCTGGCTATGTGGTCGATGACTACAACTCCATGTATGGAAGAGAATGGGACTACCACAATACTGGGCATGGGAACAACAACGTTTTCGGGAGATAGAACAGATATAAGGCTTTAAATAGCCAGTTCTGGGGTAAGAAGAGAAGAGATCCTTTCTCATGTCTCACCAACCCTATCATTTCGTATACTACAACACTTTTGATATTTGAAAGTTTAAATTGGTCTTTCCTGTCCAAATATTGTAAATATTTAATTTGTTATCAAAGGTACAGGTTTTGATACCGAATATATGACGCGTTTGTGTTTACTTAGTTCCATCTACTTAGGACAAACATAATTGCAACCATTCTTTTTATCCATATCAATTTAGATACAAAAAAAACCAAAACAATCCCAACTTTAATTGTGATAAGAATGGATTAATAATATTCTACTCTATGAAATGTGTACGTTACAAACGTCCTACCAATTGACTGTTTTAATTTTTCAGATGGTTTCCTGGTGAACCGAGTTCTGCTTAAAATACAAACTTTATTACTTCAGAGAAAACTAAATAATACCAGAAACAGTTCTATTACGTGGATAATTGCTGATACACATTCATCACATTCTCTCATCATACAGTGTTCCATGTATTACATTTTACACATTTAAGTATGAATGTCATATTTCCTCTCCGTACGCTACGGATCCTGTAAGACTGAAGTAATATTTTGTCATCTGAGTTCTTGGTTTGATACTTATCCTTTTTAACTGAAGGTACTTGTATTTTTGCGCGCGTATGTCAATGTTTACTTAATGACAATGGAATACTCGTATTTTTGCAATCGTATTGTTACCACCTGATTTCCATTTTTGTCTTTATGCCACAAGAATGGGAAAGTATGGGCCTATTCTGCCTCGAGTTGACATCACCAATGTTCAATATATACGTGAATGTTAATACCAACACAAAAAGCATGAATTGTTTTCAAGATTTATTTCCACATAAAATTCATATAAATCAACATTTACAGTTGATGGGTATGTGTGCTTTGGTCATCATTTCATTCGGAGAAGACACATGTAGTCAATTGTCTGAAACATAAATATATTTTATCGTTAGAACCCAGAATAAAGATTAGTTTTATGCTGAAGTGTTGAAACGGTTCATATTAACCATATCATTATCACTGATAGCAACCGTCGCCAAACACATAAGTGAAAACACATCTGGAAGTTCCTGGTTAATAAAATCCTCTTGGTGAAGGTTGGATTTTACAACTCACGACAAAGGTCATACGGAAGAGGTTTCCTCAACCACTACAACCCTTTCAACCCCTACTCTACATTCATGTACAACGCTCTCGACATTGATCACCCCTTCGACTTCTACAGTAGCTGGTAAGCATATCCACATATTCAACAATAGTCATAATCGTCACATGCAGCGGAAGAGCCACAACCCGCTCTTCATCAAGAGCTCGTTGTTCAACTGAAGTTGGAAGAAGAAAGGTGTTCTTTTCGCTCATGTGTTTGGTCATGTTTGTTATCATGCATATGGTATAAGTATTTTGAACGTTTTACTTTACACAATTTGTCTTCTAGTTTTTGATAATAATGATATTTTTTCTGTTTCAGATAATCGTCTACATTTGTCGAAGCTGTTCTCTGACCGACATAATGACCCAAATATTAATACCCATTTACTGTACCTTGACGTGAAAATAAATGTTGAAAACAATTGTACTTGTATTAGCTTTCATTTATTTCTTGAACATTGGTGATATCTCCCCGGGGCCTAATAGGTCCACAGCATCTTATTCTGTTCACAGAAATACAATAATGGGGATCAGGTGGTCACAATCTGTGACCTTGCAGATTGCGTCATCCATGGAATACAGTAAGGGAACATGGAATATGGAAATGGAACACGAAGAATGAAGCAAATATATAGGAGTAATAAAGCGTGAAAGTTCCTCTTCCTTACGTTACGCCCTCGCGCGGACAAGTATAAAACAGGAGAAAGTGAAAATGCGAGAACTCGAGAAAACGAGAGGTCGCGTATTCGCGATTTCGTGTTTTTGTGGTCTGCATTATCAAGTTGAGACTGCTTTACTTTCATATTGTCCAAATGTTCTCGCGTTTTCGGATTTTGAGAAAAAATGCTTCGTAGAAATAATACCACGTACTGCGAGATTACTACTTGGCAAAATCTCGTGATCTCGCATTCTTGCTGTTTGCACAATTATCTTGTTTTAAGAATGTCTCTGACAGTTCACCATGGTCATCGCACAAAAGGCTGCTGGAGTATTGCTGGAATGCCAACTACAGCATTTGAAACCAACTCACTCATACATGAAAGAATCTTTGAATAATGCTTGTGTATGTGGTATTATCAAAGATAATTATACCAGTTGAAATGTAATCACATTGCTCAGATCTCAAATTGCTAGTTTTCCCTTCAATTAATATGTTTCATAAAGATGCAATCATATTTTCATAAGCCGCTGGCACGGTAATGTTTCTATGTAGATATATGTGAAAGTTTACATAAGACCAAATGCTCAATACAAATGATATTATTTTATAAATGGACCATGTACTGACGAACGTTCCGGTACTGGTTGAGCAGCAAAAATAGTTCTCCTAAGATCATTACGTTTTCGCATACAATAAAGGAACTATATTCTAAATGATTTAGACCGCTCACAGTTGAATTAAGATCGTCTTCTTGAGAAAACAGTAATAAATACGTACTAAAGGTAAAATGCTTAAAGCTTATGTATTTCTGCAATGGATGTGTCATGGTGTACCATGCAACGGTAGATTGCTGTTTACTGTCACATAAGTGTATGTATATATTCAAAGTTCATGGAAGGACACACTTCACTTATAGCTAAACTTTTCAAGGCCAGGTTAAGTCATTCAAGAAATGTTATGGGAATATTCAGAGGAATTTACTAAATATGACACGTTGCTTGCCAACATGAAGCGCGATGCTGTCCCATACTATGATTTTCATAGTATTCACACCTCCTTACTCACTAGCACTTACATGTACTTTGATGATTCGTGTTTACTCTGGACTCGATTGTTTACAGGCCGCTGTAATGTTGCAGGAATATTGCTTGGTATGGCGTAAGGCAACACTAACATTTTTATAAATTGGTTTGAGTGGCCGGTTCCATAGGTAGAGCAAGTTTGCCATGTAGGATAGTTGGGATAAATGCAGGATTAACAAGTAGGGGAAACGGTGACATACATTTAAATAGGTCAACAACACCTCTAGGTGGACCGTCGATGTGGACACTATGAGTAAGTGTTTATGAATCATTATCAAATAGTGAGTGTACCAGGTATTCGCGAAAAGTTGTGCGTATCCTGGCCCATTGATGAAAACCGTCAAAAACACATTCAAAGGCAAGTCACTTGTTCGCCTGAAAAAAGCACGGAACATACGAAACAAGTCAAGATAGGGAAATGCATCGCACATCATTTTTGTCACTGATGCATCAATTAGGAAATACCCTCCACATGTCTACCACAACACATTTGGAATGTTTACTAAGGCTTCGAATATTGTAACCTTAAACAAACAACTTCAGAGCAAGAGTGACGCTCTTTGATATCTTGGAAGAAAGAACATGTTCGATTGTACCAAAAAGACTGGAGCTCCTGGGATATCGCTTGACATAAAGGGAAAGTTAATTATTGGAAAGTTGAAGTCATCCTTCGTGTCATACAGTCCTGTGGGGAGTGTTTTGTCACACTTAATATTTATGCATAGATCTAAATATGAAACAGATGATGTCTCAAGGATCTCATTTAATTCTTTTTCAGGTGGGTAAATCAGTGGAAGTGAATTGGCTATTTGAGTGTTATTGAACGATGTCAGATCACTGATATGCCTGAAGCCTAAGTTATTCTTCTTGGCCAAACAAATGAACATTTTGCTTATTTTGCCAATCCGAGCAGTAATGTGAAAAAGATAAGCAAACTTTCACTTTTGATAAACTGCCCTGTCGCTCTGAAGATAGATATGTAACTGAATCTATGGTCACTACCTCTTGTAACAAAAGCCCTATGGATCAAGTTTGAAATAGCTTTTGACATGATCTAACATGAATAATACACTATTCATTAACTAAATTCTCTTACAATAATACAGCATGCACATGCACATGTAACTAATTGAATTATATGTGGATATAACTAAAGCTGTGTCCCAAAGGGAGAGCTTTGAAAGGTCAAATAGTACAAACAGATATTCTAATTTATTAAAGAATATTGACCGTCTAGGCTTGTATAGAAAAGAATGTTATACATGCATATGGTATTAGAAGTATTATGGTTTTGAAACAAGACATACTCAAATCTTGCATTTGCAACAAAAATCATACCTGTCAGCATAAACGAGCTTGAATGTATTTCAGTATTAACGAGAAGATATTTCCTTAGGACGCATTAATATTTCTTTTCCAGGTGTAAATGTACTTTTACATTCAGATAACTTAAAGCTTGCCATTAGTCGTGTTGACCTCTCACGATATATATGTTGGTGGTGTAAATCAATCCTTGGGATATTTAGCTGTGATCAGTTCGTTCAGAGTGTGCTGAATATTTATTCATGACACAGAGCTAGATAAGTTAGTGGAATGTCATTTGGGGTTTCTATCAAGGCGTCCCTTCAAGTAAATGTACTGTTGATTTTTCCTCCAAATGCATTTGCATATTATCATTGATTCAGGTTATTATTTCCAATGTTAACATGGATCGATACAGTAAACAGTTAAGGCAGATCAGCTTATGTTATACCGGTATCTTTTACAAACATGGTCTATGTATTTACAAACATCTGCACAAATACGGTTTCAGACTCTACAAGATACGTTTATTACAAGTTCTCATTGTATTCAAAGATAACCATTTTAGCACATGCATGAATGAAAGCCTCCAAAGTTATAAACTTCATGAATCACAAACGAAGTGGAAAACTGTCTCATCACTGTGAGTAGACAAGGGATCCAGTCAATCACTCACTAATGTAAGCTTGGAATTTAAGACATGTCACAAGATATTAAAGTGTCGGGTGCTGCGTGAAGTGAATAAATGATAAATCGTTTACGATTTAACATGTTTTTTCAACATTGCTGATATCTACCGCAAGTTCAAAGAATGTGCTTGTCATTGTCTGGCTTGAATGTTTTTGTAATGTAAATATAAATAATTCACGAAACAAATTTAGATTATTTAGTAATTATAGTACGTATATTCATATCATGTATGTATATTTTCTATACTTACATATTTTAGGGTACCAAATACACCCACATGTATGTATCATTCCATATATCTCTGCCACCACAAATGATACTTAGTTAACACCAAATACGCACTATGCTAGACTAACCATAATATTTGATACAATCAAAGAAGGACTTTCTTTCTATTCACAGAAAGTATTTGATACAAGTGGAATTAATACAAAAAAAAGGTAATTTGTCCAAGATGTTTAACTTAAGCTTCAGGTATATCGATGATCTTATATAGTTCAATAGCAATGAAATATCCAATTCCAATCAACTGATTTGCCCAGCTGAACTGGAAATGAAGGAGACCAGTGAGACCGCCTCGTCTGTTTCACATTTACATCTATCCATAAAGATTCAGAGTGACAATACACTCTCCACAGGACTGTATGAGACCTTTGAAATACAACGTTGTTGTTTCATCAAGGTTACAATATTCAAGGCTTCAGTAAAGATTTCAAAGTGTTTTATGGTAGACATGAGGAGGACATTTCCAAATCAGTGACAAAATGATATCCGATGCAATTCCCTATTTTGACTTGTACCATATGTTCCCGTGTTTGGACTTTTGACCAATTGACTTGCCTCCTTTGTATGTGTTTGTGACGGGTGTCAACGGTGTTGCAGGTTATGCTTACCTTTTCACGAACACCTGGCATCTTTATTATTTGATAGTGATGCATAAACACATGTTCATGATAGAGTCGGAATCGTACAATCGACTCTGCTTTTACAGAGATTTCTTTCGGATATGGAAAGGAGTTTGTTGCTTTATTCATCAATGCTATCAATACAGTATGATTTTATACATTAGATTTACATTACAGTCCAGTCATTCCCATTCCAACTACCCATGTAATGTGTAAGGGTGTGCCATCCATTTAGACAACCAAGTATGGTTTCCTGTGCACACCAACATTTAGTTACTGGGTTGCGATCGGTAGTGTCTTTCCTGGTTTGTGACATCCAAATACATGGATATTTTCTGGAAGGATCGGGATACGTGATACATGTTTATACCCCTTTCTACGGTTTAGTAAGTTCCAGTAACTGAAATTAAGCAATCTTGAAAATATGCTATGTCTACAAAGATGCTAAAAGGCATCAAAAGACTTTTGCTAAAACAGTAACACTTTCAGAAAATATTTTCTGGTGGACATTTTGGAAGACTTTTACAATTATGTCCATTGCACTTCCCTGTTTCGACTTGCGCCATATGTTATTGTGTTTAGCTATATATGCATATGTTGTGGTAAGAAAGCTAAGCTATCAGACAGAATACATCTTCAATACCTGTTTCAAATACTTACTAAACTGAATATTATTGAAAAAAATATGTGAATCTCCAGATATGTCATTACAAATTAGAAGGAGACTGGTTAACTTTGCTATGGCGATTGTCTATAAACGTCCATTTTAATGTGAGTGTATAGTATTTGCAACATATTCAGTTACACAACCAGGGGTGACTGAAAAGTTCTGAATCAAACTATGATGGTCTGCATTGATTGAAAAGCTAGGCTCTAAGAAAAATGTATCTTTTCATGAAATTGAATTAAAGTGCATGCTCTAAAGTCCCGAAGCAAATGAGGTAAAGACTCACGTGCATTAATCTGCTGAAGATCTTAAAATGATAATAAAGAATTTTATTATAAACGTATTGTAAACTTTACGATCAAATTGTTGATATTTGTCTTACAGATAAACAGCATTTTTAAATGAGGCATGCAGGGCATCACTTCATTTTCATTTACTGTATACTATATTCGATCTGTCTTTAGATTGGAACATCAACCAACGATAATAACAAGATAGTATGCTTTAAATATTCGGCGAAAAAAAACAACAACTTTAAAGTTAAGAGGAGCCTAATGAGAAACGTCATATCGCACACCATCAATATATCTAGTTCAGTTTACTCAATTAGTATTCACACTACGGGAACGGATCACAGCTAACTTTCCCCGGGATTTATTAACCCGATCAAATTAATATCGTGAGATGTAACTCTGGTGTCAAGGGGTCAAGTGGACATATTCTGTGTGAATAATATGGCAGATCTCTAAGTCGTCTGAATGAACTGAAATCTACTGAATCGATGTTCGTGATGTAACAGTTATTTATCATTTGAATGAAGGTATATAATTAGGAAGTGTCGGCTTGATGTGTAGACAAGCAGCAGCTGCCTAGAATTCCACTGATATTCCTGGGCATCTCAAGTGAGCTTTCGTTTCTATTTTTCTTTTGAGTGATTTTGTCATTGCCTCTAAGGTAACAGCTGCTACTACGTTTGTTGTCACAAGTGATTCTTCTCCCTATGCGGCCTTGGTGCTTGTTATTATTTTTTTTTTTTTTATGTTTCAGCTTCAACAATTACCATGCTGAAGCAAGTCATCTTCTTTCTCCTCGTCAACGTTACAGTACTGATGGCGTTCCAGACGTTTCAGAGTAGATTCAGTGGAAGTCCAAATGGCCTGTCTCATCAGTTTAACCTTTTCAGTAGTTACAATCAGCGCAACGTTTACAACTCACGACAAAGGTCATACGGAAGAGGTTTCCTCAACCACTACAACCCTTTCAATCCCTACTCTACATTCATGTACAACGCTCTAGACATTGATCACCCCTTCGACGTCTACAGTAGCTGGTAAGCATATCCACATATTCAACAATAGTAATAATGGTTACATGCAGCGGAATAGCCACAACCCGCTCTTCATCAAGAGCACATTATTTAACTGGAATTGGAAGAAGAAAGGTGTTCTTTTCGCTCATGTGTTTGGACACGTTTGTTATCATGCAAGAATGGTATAAGTATTTTGATCTTTTTACTTTACACAATTTGTCTTCTAGCTTTTAATAATAATGATATTTTTCTGTTTCAGATAATCGTCTACATTTGTCGAAGCTCTTCATTGACCGACATAATGACCAAATAGTAATACCCATTTACTGTACCTGTTGAGTCAAACGCATTTGACATGAAAATAAATGTTGAAAACAATTGTACTTGTATTATCTTTCATTTATTTCTTGAACATTTGTGATATCTCCCCGGGGCCTAATAGGTCCACAGCATCCTATTCTGTTCACAGAAAGACAATAATGGGGATCAGGTGGTCACAATCTGTGACCTTGCAGATTGCGTCATCCATGGAATACAGTAAGGGAAATTCTCGCGTTCTCAGTACATGGAACATGGAAATGGAACACGAAGAATGAAGCAAATATATAGGAGTAATAAAGCGTGCAAGTTCCTCTACCTCGCGCGGACATGTATAAAACAGGAGAAAGTGAAAATGCGAGAACTCGAGAAAACGAGAGGTCGCGTATTCGCGATTTCGTGTTTTTGTGGTCTGCATTGTCAAGTTGAGACTGCTTTACTTTCATATTGTCCAAATGTTCTCGCGTTTTCGGATTTTGATAAAAAACGCTTCGTAGAAATAATACCACGTACTGCGAGATTACTACTTGGCAAAATCTCGTGATCTCGCACTCTTGCTGTTTGCACAATTATCTTGTTTTAAGAATGTCTCTGACAGTATACCATGGTCATCGCACAAAAGGCTGCTGGAGTATTGCTGGAATGCCAACTACAGCATTTGAAACCAACTAACTCATACATGAAAGAATCTTTGAATAATGCTTGTGTATGTGGTATTATCAAAGATAATTATACCAGTTGAAATGTAATCAAATTGCTCAGATCTCAAATTGCTAGTTTTCCCTCCAATTAATATGTTTCATAAAGATGTAATCATATTTTCATAAGCCGCTGGCGCGGTAATTATTCCATGCAGATATATGTGAAAGTTTACATAAGACCAAATGCTCAATACAAAATTAAAAAATGATATTATTTTATAAATGGACCATGTACTGACGAACGTTTCGGTACTGGTTGAGCAGCAAAAATAGTTCTCCTAAGATCATTACGTTTTCGCATACAATAAAGGAACTATATTCTAAATGATTTAGACCGCTCACAGTTGAATTAAGATCGTCTTCTTGAGAAAACAGTAATAAATACGTACTAAAGGTAAAATGCTTAAAGCTTATGTATTTCTGCACATGGATGTGTCATGGTGTACCATGCAACGGTAGATTGCTGTTTACTGTCACATAAGTGTATGTATATATTCAAAGTTCATGGAAGGACACATTTCACGTATAGCTAAACTTTTCAAGGCCAGGTTAAGTCATTCAAGAAATGTTATGGGAATATTCAGAGGAATTTACTAAATATGACACGTTGCTTGCCAACATGAAGCGCGATGCTGTCCCATACTATGATCTTCACAGTAGTCACACCTCCTTACTCACTAGCACTTACATGTACTTTGATGATTCGTGTTGCTTGGTATGGCGTAAGGCAACACTAACATTTTTATAGACTGGTTTAAATGCCGGGTTCCATAGGTAGAGCAAGTTTGCCATGTAGGATAGTTGGGATAAAAGCAGGATTAACAAGTAGGGGAAACGTTGACATACATTTAAATAGGTCAACAACACCTCTAGGTGGACCGTCTTTGTGGACACTATGAGTAAGTGTTTATGAATCATTATCAAATAGTGAGTGTACCAGGTATTCGCGAAAAGTTGAGCGTATCCTGGCCCATTGATGAAAACCGTCAAAAACACATTCAAAGGCAAGTCACTTGTTCGCCTGAAATAAACACGGAACATACGAAACAAGTCAAGATAGGGAAATGCATCGCACATCATTTTTGTCACTGATGCATCAATTAGGAAATACCCTCCACATGTCTACACTTTTGGAAAGTTTACTAAGGCTTCGAATATTGTAACCCTAAACAAACAACTTCTGAGCAAGAGTGACGCTCTTTGATATCTTGGAAGAAAGAACATGTTCGATTGTACCAAAAAGACTGGAGCTCCTGGGATATCGCTTGACATAAAGGGAAAGTTAATTATTGGAAAGTTGAAGTCATCCTTCTTGTCATACAGTCCTGTGGGGAGTGTTTTGTCACTCTTAATATTTATGCATAGATCTAAATATGAAACAGATGATGTCTCAAGGATCTCATTTAATTCTTTTTCAGGTGTGTAAATCGGTGGAAGTGAATTGGCTATTTGAGTGTTATTGAACGATGTCAGATCACTGATATGCCTGAAGCCTAAGTTTAACTTCTTGGCCAAACAAATAATCATTTTGCTTATTTTGCCAATCCGAGCAGTAATGTGTAAAAGATAAGCAAACTTTCACTTTTGATAAACTGCCCTGTCGCTCTGAAGATAGATATGTAACTGAATCTATGGTCACTGCCTCTTGTAACAAAAGCCCTATGGATCAAGTTTGAAATAGCTTTTGACATGATCTAACATGAATAATACACTATTCATTAACTAAATTCTCTTACAATAATACAGCATGCATATGTACATGTACCTAATTGAATTATATGTGGATATAACTAACGCTGTGTCCCAAAGGAGTAGCTTTGAAAGGTCAAATAGTACAAACAGATATTCTAATTTATTAAAGAATATTGACCGTCTAGGCTTGTATAGAAAAGAATGTTATACATGCATATGGTATTGGAAGTATTATAGTTTTGAAACAAGAAATATGTTAAATCTTGCATTTGCAACAAAAATCATACCTGTTAGCATAAACGAGCTTGAATGTATTTCAGTATTAACGAGAAGATATTTCCTTGGGACGCATTAATATTTCTTTTCCAGGTGTAAATGTACTTTTGTGTTTAGGTTGCACCACTTCTTCCACCACCATGCTTATGAAACACCTCCTCATACTTCCTGATTATATATCTACAGTCCAAAGATAAATAACCACATATATGACACCACGAACTTAAATTCAGTTAATTTTAAGTCCATTCAGATAACTTAAAGCTTGCCGTTAGTCGTGTTGACCTCTCACGATATATATGTTGGTGGTGTAAATCAATCCTGGGGATATTTAGCTGTAATCCGTTCGTTCAGAGTGTGCTGAATATTTATTCATGATACAGAGCTAGATAAGTTAGTTGAATGCCATTTGGGGTTTCTATCAAGGTGTCCCTTCCAGTAAATGTACTCTTGATTTTTCCTTCAAATGCATTTGCATATTATCATTGATTCAGGTTATCATTTCCAATGTTAAGATGGATCGATACAGTAAACAGTTAAGGCAGATCAGCTAATGTTATGCCGGTATCTTTTACAAACATGGTCTATGTATTTACATACATCTGCACAAATACGGTTTCAGACTCTACAAGATACGTTTATTACAAGTTCTCATTGTATCTTAAGATAACCATTTTAGCACATGCATGAATGAAAGCCTTCAAAGTTATAAACTTCATGATTCACAAACGAAGTGGATAACTGTCGCATCACTGTGAGTAGACAAGGGATCCAGTCAATCACTCACTAATGTGAGCTTGGAATTTAAGACATGTCACAAGATATTAAAGTGTCGGGTGCTGCGTTTAGTTAATAAATGATAAATCGTTTACGATTTAACATGTTTTCAACATTGCTGATATCTACAACAACTTAAAAGTATGTGCTTGTCATTGTCTGGCGTGAACGTTTCTGTGATGTAAAAATAGATAATTCACGAAACAAATTTAGATTATTTAGTAATTATAGTACGTATATTCATATTATGTACGTTTATTTTCTATACTTACATATTTTAGTGTACCAAATACACCCACTGGTGCATACATATATGTATCATTCCATATATCTCTGCCACCCCAAATGATACTTAGTTAACACCAAATACGCACCATGCTAGACTTACCATAATATTTGATACAATCAAAGAAGGACTTTCTTTCTATTCACAGAAAGTATTTGATACAAGTGGAATTAATACACAAAAAAACAAGGTACTTTGGCCAAGATGTGTAACTTAAGCTTCAGATATATTGATGATCTGATATGGTTCAAAAGCAATGAAATTCAATCAACTGATATGCCCAGCTGGACTGGAAATAAAGAAGACCAGTGAGACGGCCTCGTCTGTTTCACATTTAGATCTATCCATAAAGATTCACAGTGACAACACACTCCACAGAACTGTATGAGACCTTTGAGATACAACAGAGCATGCTTTTTCTACTAAGATTTAAAAGAGCATCATACAACTATTGCTCAGATGTTGTTTGATCAAGGTTACAACATTCAAGGCTTCAGTAAATATTTCAAAAAGTTTTATTGTAGATATGAGGAGGACATTTCCAAATCAGTGACAAAATTATATCCGATGCAATTCCCTATTTTGACTTGTACCATGTGTTCCCGTGTTTGGACTTTTGACCAATTGACTTGCCTCCTTTGTATGTGTTTGTGACGGGTGTCACCGGTGTTGCAGGTTACGCTTACCTTTTCACGAACACTTCGCATAATTACTATTTTATAGTGATTCATAAACACATCATCATGATAGAGTCGGAATCGTACAATCGACTCTGCCTTTACAAGGATTTCTTTCGGATATGGAAAGGAGTTTGTTGCTTTATTCATCAATGCAATCAATACAGTATGATTTTATACATTAGATTTACATTACAGTCCAGTCATTCTCATTCCAACTACCCATGTAATGTGTTAGGGTGTACCATCCATTTAGACAACCAAGTATGGTTTCCTGTGTACAACAACATTTAGTTACTGGGTTGCGATCGGCAGTGTCCTTCCTGGTTTGTGACATCCAAATACATGGATATTTTCTGGAAGGATCGGGATACGAGATACATGTTTATACCCCTTTCTACGGTTTAGTAAATTCCAGTAACTGAAAATAAGCAATCTTGAAAAAATGCTATGTCTACAAAGATGCTAAAAGGCGTCAAAAGACTCTTGCTAAAGCAGTAACACTTTCAGAAAATATTTTCTTGTGGACATTTTGGAAGACTTTTACAATTATGTCCATTGCACTTCCCTGTTTCGACTTGCGCCATATGATATTGTGTTTAGCTATATATGCATATGTTGTGGTAAGAAAGCTAAGCTATCAGATAGAATACATCTTCAATACTTGTTTCAAAATACTTACTAAACTGAATATTATTGAAAAATATATGAATCTCCACATATGTCATTACAAATTAGAAGGAGACTGGTTAACTTTGCTATGACGATTGTCTATGAACGTCCATTCCAATGTGAGTGTATAGTATTTGCAACATATTTAATTACACATACCACGGGTGTCTGAAAAGGTCTGAATCTAACTATGATGGTCTGCATTGATTGAAAAGCTAGGCTCTAAGAATAATATGTCTTTTCATGAAATTGAATATAAAGTGCATACTCTTTAGTCCCGAAGCAAATGAGTAAAAGACTCACGTGCATTAATCTGCTAAAGATTTTAAAATGATAATTATGGATTTTATCATAAACATATTGTATACTTTACAATCAAATTGTTGATATTTGTCTTACAGATAAACAGCATTTGTAAATGAGGCATGCAAGGCTTCACTTCATTTTCATTTACTGTATACTATATTCGATCTGTCTTTAGATTGGAGCATCAATCAACGATACCAACAAGATATTATGCTTTAAACATTCGGCGAGAAAACAACAACTTCAAAGTTAAGACGAGCCTAATGAGAAACGTCATATCGCAAACCATCAATATATCTAGTTCAGTATATTCAATTAGTATTCACACTACAGGAACGGATCACAGCTAACTTTCACCAGGATTTATTTACGCGATCAAATTAATATTGTGAGATGTAACTCTGGTGTCAAGGGGTCAACTGGACGTAATCTGTGTGAATAATATGGCAGATCTCTAAGTCGTTTGACGGAACTGAAATCTACTGAATCGATGTTCGTGATATAACAAGTATTTATCATTTGAATGTAGGTATATAATCAGGAAGTATCGCCTTGATGTGTAGACAAGAAGCAGCTGCCTAGAATTCCATTGATATTGTTCCTGGGCATCTCAAGTGAGCTTTCGTTTCTATTTTTCATTTGAGTGATTTTGTCATTGCCGCTAAAGTAACAGCTGCTACTACTTTTGCTGTCACAAGTAATTCATCTCCCTATCCGGCCTTAGTGCAAGTTGTTCCCCGCCTAATGCATTTGTTATTATTTTTCAGCTTCAACAATAACCATGCTGAAGCAAGTCATCTTCTTTCTCCTCGTCAACGTTACAGTACTGATGGCGTTCCAGACGTTTCAGAGTAGATTCAGTGGAAGTCCAAATGGCCTGTCTCATCAGTTTAACCTTTTCAGTCGTTACAATCAGCGCAACGTTTACAACTCACGACAAAGGCCATACGGAAGAGGTTTCCTCAACCACTACAACCCTTTCAATCCCTACTCTACATTCATGTACAACGCTCTAGACATTGATCACCCCTTCGACTTCTACAGTAGCTGGTAAGCATATCCACATATTCAACAATAGTAATAATGGTTACATGCAGCGGAATAGCCACAACCCGCTCTTCATCAAGAGCACATTATTTAACTGGAATTGGAAGAAGAAAGGTGTTCTTGTCGCTCATGTGTTTGGACATGTTTGTTATCATGCAAGAATGGTATAATTATTTTGATCTTTTTACTTTAAAGAATTTGTCTTCTAGCTTTTGATAATAATGATATTTTTCTGTTTCAGATAATCGTCTACATTTGTCGAAGCTCTTCATTGACCGACATAATGACCCAAATATTAATACCCATTTACTGTGCCTGTTGAGTCAAACGCATTTGACTTGAAAATAAATGTTGAAAACAATTGTACTTGTATTATCTTTCATTTATTTCTTGAACACTGGTGATATCTCCCCAGGGCCTAATAGGTCCACAGCATCCTATTCTGTTCACAGAAAGACAATAATGGGGATCAGGTGGTCACAATCTGTGACCTTGCAGATTGCGTCATCCATGGAATACAGAAAGGGAAATTCTCGCGTTCTCAGTACATGGAATATGGAAATGAAACACGAAGAATGAAGCAAATATATAGGAGTAATAAAGCGTGCAAGTTCCTCTACCTTACGTTAAGTCCTCGCGCGGACATGTATAAAACAGGAAAAAGTGAAAATGCGAGAACTCGAGAAAACGAGAGGTCGCGTATTCGCGATTTCGTGTTTTTGTGGTCTGCATTGTCAAGTTGAGACTGCTTTACTTTCATATTGTCCAAATGTTCTCGCGTTTTTGGATTTTGATAAAAAAACGCTTCGTAGAAATAATACCACGTACTGCGAGATTACTACTTGGCAAAATCTCGTGATCTCGCATTCTTGCTGTTTGCACAATTATCTTGTTTTAAGAATGTCTCTGACAGTATACCATGGTCATCGCACAAAAGGCTGCTGGAGTATTGCTGGAATGCCAACTACAGCATTTGAAACCAACTAACTCATACATGAAAGAATCTTTGAATAATGCTTGTGTAAGTGGTATTATCAAAGATAATTATACCAGTTGAATTGTAATCAAATTGCTCAGATCTCAAATTGCTAGTTTTCCCTCCAATTAATATGTTTCATAAAGATGTAATCATATTTTCATAAGCCGGTGGCGCGGTAATTTTCCATGTAGATATATGTGAAAGTTTACATAAGACCAAATGCTCAATACAAATGATATTATTTTATAAATGGACCATGTACTGACGAACGTTCCGGTACTGGTTGAGCAGCAAAAATAGTTCTCCTAAGATCATTACGTTTTCGCATACAATAAAGGAACTATATTCTAAATGATTTAGACCGCTCACAGTTGAATTAAGATCGTCTTCTTGAGAAAACAGTAATAAATACGTACTGAAGGTAAAATGCTTCATGCTTATGTATTTCTGCACATGGATGTGTCATGGTGTACCATGCAACGGTAGATTGCTGTTTACTGTCACATAAGTGTATGTATATATTCAAAGTTCATGGAAGGACACATTTCACTTATAGCTAAACTTTTCAAGGCCAGGTTAAGTCATTCAAGAAATGTTATGGGAATATTCAGAGGAATTTACTAAATATGACACGTTGCTTGCCAACATGAAGCGCGATGCTGTCCCATACTATGATCTTCACAGTAGTCACACCTCCTTACTCACTAGCACTTACATGTACTTTGATGATTCGTGTTAACTCTGGACTCGACTGTTTACAGGCCGCTGTAATGTAGCAGAAATATTGCTTGGTATGGCGTAAGGCAACACTAACATTTTTATAGACTGGTTTAAATGCCGGGTTCCATAGGTAGAGCAAGTTTGCCATGTAGGATAGTTGGGATAAAAGCAGGATTAACAAGTAGGGGAAACGTTGACATACATTTAAATAGGTCAACAACACCTCTAGGTGGACCGTCTTTGTGGACACTATGAGTAAGTGTTTATGAATCATTATCAAATAGTGAGTGTACCAGGTATTCGCGAAAAGGTGAGCGTATCCTGGCCCATTGATGAAAACCGTCAAAAACACATTCAAAGGCAAGTCACTTGTTCGCCTGAAAAAAAACACGGAACATACGAAACAAGTCAAGATAGGGAAATGCATCGCACATCATTTTTGTCACTGATGCATCAATTAGGAAATACCCTCCACATGTCTACCACAACACTTTTGGAAAGTTTACTAAGGCTTCGAATATTGTAACCTTAAACAAACAACTTCTGATCAGCAAGAGTGACGCTCTTTGATATCTTGGAAGAAAGAACATGTTCGATTGTACCAAAAAGACTGGAGCTCCTGGGATATCGCTTGACATAAAGGGAAAGTTAATTATTGGAAAGTTGAAGTCATCCTTCGTGTCATACAGTCCTGTGGGGAGTGTTTTGTCACTCTTAATATTTATGCATAGATCTAAATATGAAACAGATGATGTCTCAAGGATCTCATTTAATTCTTTTTCAGGTGTGTAAATCAGTGGAAGTGAATTGGCTATTTGAGTGTTATTGAACGATGTCAGATCACTGATATGCCTGAAGCCTAAGTTATTCTTCTTGGCCAAACAAATGAACATTTTGCTTATTTTGCCAATCCGAGCAGTAATGTGTAAAAGATAAGCAAACTTTCACTTTTGATAAACTGCCCTGTCGCTCTGAAGATAGGTATGTAACTGAATCTATGGTCACTACCTCTTGTAACAAAAGCCCTATGGATCAAGTTTGAAATAGCTTTTGACATGATCTAACATGAATAATACACTATTCATTAACTAAATTTTCTTACAATTATACAGCATGCATATGTACCTAATTGAATTATATGTGGATATAACTAACGCTGTGTCCCAAAGGAGTAGCTTTGAAAGGTCAAATAGTACAAACAGATATTCTAATTTATTAAAGAATATTGACCGTCTAGGCTTGTATAGAAAAGAATGTTATAAATGCATATGGTATTGGAAGTATCATAGTTTTGAAACAAGAAATATGTTAAATCTTGCATTTGCAACAAAAATCATACCTGTCAGCATAAACGAGCTTGAATGTATTTCAGTATTAACGAGAAGATATTTCCTTAGGACGCATTAATATTTCTTTTCCAGGTGTAAATGTACTTTTGTGTTTAGGTTGCACCACTTCTTCCACCACCATGCTTATGAAACACATATGACACCACGAACTTAAATTCAGTTAATTTTAAGTTCATTCAGATAACTTAAAGCTTGCCGTTAGTCGTGTTGACCTCTCACGATATATATGTTGGTGGTGTAAATCAATCCTGGGGATATTTAGCTGTAATCCGTTCGTTCAGAGTGTGCTGAATATTTATTCATGATACAGAGCTGGATAAGTTAGTTGAATGCCATTTGGGGTTTCTATCAAGAAGTCCCTTCCAGTAAATGTACTCTTGATTTTTCCTTCAAATGCATTTGCATATTATCATTGATTCAGGTTATCATTTCCAATGTTAACATGGATCGATACAGTAAACAGTTAAGGCAGATCAGCTTATGTTATGCCGGTATCTTTTACAAACATGGTCTATGTATTTACATACATCTGCACAAATACGGTTTCAGACTCTACAAGATACGTTTATTACAAGTTCTCATTGTATCCAAAGAAAACCATTTTAGCACATGCATGAATGAAAGCCTTCAAAGTTATAAACTTCATGATTCACAAACGAAGTGGATAACTGTCTCATCACTGTGAGTAGACAAGGGATCCAGTCAATCACTCACTAATGTGAGCTTGGAATTTAAGACATGTCTCAAGATATTAAAGTGTCGGGTGCTGCGTTTAGTTAATAAATGATAAATCGTTTACGATTTAACATGTTTTCAACATTGCTGATATCTACAACAACTTGAAAGAATGTGCTTGTCATTGTCTGGCGTGAACGTTTCTGTGATGTAAAAATAAATAATTCACGAAACAAATTTAGATTATTTAGTAATTATAGTACGTATATTCATATTATGTACGTTTATTTTCTATACTTACATATTTTAGGGTACCAAATACACTAACTGGTGCATACATGTATGTATCATTCCCTATATCTCTGCCACACCAAATGATACTTAGTTAACACCAAATACGCACCATGCTAGACTTACCATAATATTTGATACAATCAAAGAAGGACTTTCTTTCTATTCACAGAAAGTATTTGATACAAGTGGAATTAATACACAAAAAAACAAGGTATTTTGGCCAAGATGTGTAACTTAAGCTTCAGATATATTGATGATCTGATATGGTTCAAAAGCAATGAAATTCAATCAACTGATTTGCCCAGCTGAACTGGAAATAAAGGAGACGAGTGAGACGGCCTCGTCTGTTTCACATTTAGATCTATCCATAAAGATTCACAGTGACAACACACTCCACAGAACTGTATGAGACCTTTGAGATACAACAGAGCATGCTTTTTCTACTAAGATTTAAAAGAGCATCATACAACTATTGCTCAGATGTTGTTTGATCAAGGTTACAACATTCAAGGCTTCAGTAAATATTTCAAAAAGTTTTATTGTAGATATGAGGAGGACATTTCCAAATCAGTGACAAAATTATATCCGATGCATTTCCCTATTTTGACTTGTACCATATGTTCCCGTGTTTGGACTTTTGACCAATTGACTTGCCCTCCTTTGCATGTGTTTGTGACGGGTGCCACCGGTGTTGCAGGTTATGCTTACCTTTTCACGAACACCTGGTATCTTTATTATTTGATAGTGATTCATAAACACATGTTCAGGATAGAGTCGGAATCGTACAATCGACTCCGCTAAAACAGAGATTTCTTTCGGATATGGAAAGGAGTTTGTTGCTTTATTTATCAATGCTATCAATACAGTATGATTTTATACATTAGATTTACATTACAGTCCGGTCATTCCCATTCCAACTACCAATGTAATGTGTTAAGGTGTACCATCCATTTAGACAACCAAGTATGGTTTCCTGTGTACACCAACATTTAGTTACTGGGTTGCGATCGGTAGTGTCCTTCCTGGTTTGTGACATCCAAATACATGGATATTTTCTGGAAGGATCGGGATACGAGATACATGTTTATACCCCTTTCTACGGTTTAGTAAGTTCCAGTAACTGAAAATAAGCAATCTTGAAAAAATGCTATGTCTACAAAGATGCTTAAAGGCGTCAAAAGACTTTTGCTAAAGCAGTAACACTTTCAGAAAATATTTTCTTGTGGACATTTTGGAAGACTTTTACAATTATGTCCATTGCACTTCCCTGTTTCGACTTGTGCCATATGTTATTGTGTTTAGCTATATATGCATATGTTGTGGTAAGAAAGCTAAGCTATCAGATAGAATACATCTTCAATACTTGTTTCAAAATACTTACTAAACTGAATATTATTGAAAAATATGTGAATCTCCACATATGTCATTACAAATTAGAAGGAGACTGGTTAACTTTGCTATGACGATTGTCTATGAACGTCCATTCCAATGTGAGTGTATAGTATTTGCAACATATTTAATTACACATACCACGGGAGACTGAAAAGGTCTGAATCTAACTATGATGGTCTGCATTGATTGAAAAGCTAAGCTCTAAGAATAATGTGTCTTTTCATGAAATTGAATATAAAGTGCATGCTCTTTAGTCCCGAAGCAAATGAGTTAAAGAATCACGTGCATTAATCTGCTGAAGATTTTAAAATGATAATAATGGATTTTATCATAAACGTATTGTATACTTTACAATCAAATTGTTGATATTTGTCTTACAGATAAACAGCATTTGTAAATGAGGCATGCAAGGCTTCACTTCATTTTCATTCACTGTATACTATATTCGATCTGTCTTTAGATTGGAGCATCAACCAACGATACCAACAAGATATTATGCTTTAAACATTCGGCGAGAAAACAACAACTTCAAAGTTAAGACGAGCCTAATGAGAAACGTCATATTGCACACCATCAATATATCTAGTTCAGTATACTCAATTAGTATTCACACTACAGGAACGGATCACAGCTAACTTTCCCCAGGATTTATTTACGCGATCAAATTAATATTGTGAGATGTAACTCTGGTGTCAAGGGGTCAACTGGACGTAATCTGTGTGAATAATATGGCAGATCTCTAAGTCGTTTGACGGAACTGAAATCTACTGAATCGATGTTCGTGATATAACAAGTATTTATCATTTGAATGTAGGTATATAATCAGGAAGTATCGCCTTTATGTGTAGACAAGCAGCAGCTGCCCAGAATTCCATTGATATTGTTCCTGGGCATCTCAAGTGAGCTTTCGTTTCTATTTTTCTTTTGATTGATTTTGTCATTGCCGCTAAAGTAACAGCTGCTACTACTTTTGCTGTCACAAGTAATTCATCTCCCTATCCGGCCTTAGTGCAAGTTGTTCCCCGCCTAATGCATTTGTTATTATTTTTCAGCTTCAACAATAACCATGCTGAAGCAAGTCATCTTCTTTCTCCTCGTCAGCGTTACAGTACTGATGGCGTTCCAGACGTTTCAGAGTAGATTCAGTGGAAGTCCAAATGGCCTGTCTCGTCAGTTTAACCTTTTCAGTCGTTACAATCAGCGCAACGTTTACAACTCACGACAAAGGTCATACGGAAGAGGTTTCCTCAACCACTACAACCCTTTCAACCCCTACTCTACATTCATGTACAACGCTCTAGACATTGATCACCCCTTCGACTTCTACAGAAGCTGGTAAGCATATCCACATATTCAACAATAGTAATAATGGTTACATGCAGCGGAATAGCCACAACCCGCTCTTCATCAAGAGCACATTATTTAACTGGAATTGGAAGAAGAAAGGTGTTCTTGTCGCTCATGTGTTTGGACATGTTTGTTATCATGCAAGAATGGTATAATTATTTTGATCTTTTTACTTTAAAGAATTTGTCTTCTAGCTTTTGATAATAATGATATTTTTCTGTTTCAGATAATCGTCTACATTTGTCGAAGCTCTTCATTGACCGACATAATGACCCAAATATTATTACCCATTTACTGTACCTGTTGAGTCAAACGCATTTGACATGAAAATAAATGTTGAAAACAATTGTACTTGTATTATCTTTCATTTATTTCTTGAACATTTGTGATATCTCCACAGGGCCTAATAGGTCCACCGCATCCTATTCTGTTCACAGAAAGACAATAATGGGGATCAGGTGGTCACAATCTGTGACTTTGCAGATTGCGTCATCCACGGAATACAGAAAGGGAAATTCTCGCGTTCTCAGTACATGGAATATGGAAATGAAACACGAAGAATGAAGCAAATATATAGGAGTAATAAAGCGTGCAAGTTCCTCTACCTTACGTTAAGTCCTCGCGCGGACATGTATAAAACAGGAGAAAGTGAAAATGCGAGAACTCGAGAAAACGAGAGGTCGCGTATTCGCGATTTCGTGTTTTTGTGGTCTGCATTGTCAAGTTGAGACTGCTTTACTTTTATATTGTCCAAATGTTCTCGCGTTTTTGGATTTTGATAAAAAAACGCTTCGTAGAAATAATACCACGTACTGCGAGATTACTACTTGGCAAAATCTCGTGATCTCGCATTCTTGCTGTTTGCACAATTATCTTGTTTTAAGAATGTCTCTGACAGTATACCATGGTCATCGCACAAAAGGCTGCTGGAGTATTGCTGGAATGCCAACTACAGCATTTGAAACCAACTAACTCATACATGAAAGAATCTTTGAATAATGCTTGTGTATGTGGTATTATCAAAGATAATTATACCAGTTGAATTGTAATCAAATTGCTCAGATCTCAAATTGCTAGTTTTCCCTCCAATTAATATGTTTCATAAAGATGTAATCATATTTTCATAAGCCGCTGGCGCGGTAATTATTCCATGTAGATATATGTGAAAGTTTACATAAGACCAAATGCTCAATACAAATGATATTATTTTATAAATGGACCATGTACTGACGAACGTTCCGGTACTGGTTGAGCAGCAAAAATAGTTCTCCTAAGATCATTACGTTTTCGCATACAATAAAGGAACTATATTCTAAATGATTTAGACCGCTCACAGTTGAATTAAGATCGTCTTCTTGAGAAAACAGTAATAAATACGTACTAAAGGTAAAATGCTTCATGCTTATGTATTTCTGCACATGGATGTGTCATGGTGTACCATGCAACGGTAGATTGCTGTTTACTGTCACATAAGTGTATGTATATATTCAAAGTTCATGGAAGGACACATTTCACTTATAGCTAAACTTTTCAAGGCCAGGTTAAGTCATTCAAGAAATGTTATGGGAATATTCAGAGGAATTTACTAAATATGACACGTTGCTTGCCAACATGAAGCGCGATGCTGTCCCATACTATGATCTTCACAGTAGTCACACCTCCTTACTCACTAGCACTTACATGTACTTTGATGATTCGTGTTTACTCTGGACTCGATTGTTTACAGGCCGCTGTAATGTAGCAGAAATATTGCTTGGTATGGCGTAAGGCAACACTAACATTTTTATAAATTGGTTTAAATGCCGGGTTCCATAGGTAGAGCAAGTTTGCCATGTAGGATAGTTGGGATAAAAGCAGGATTAACAAGTAGGGGAAACGTTGACATACATTTAAATAGGTCAACAACACCTCTAGGTGGACCGTCTTTGTGGACACTATGAGTAAGTGTTTATGAATCATTATCAAATAGTGAATGTCCCAGGTATTCGCGAAAAGGTGAGCGTATCCTGGCCCATTGATGAAAACCGTCAAAAACACATTCAAAGGCAAGTCACTTGTTCGCCTGAAAAAAACACGGAACATACGAAACAAGTCAAGATAGGGAAATGCATCGCACATCATTTTTGTCACTGATGCATCAATTAGGAAATACCCTCCACATGTCTACCACAACACTTTTGGAAAGTTTACTAAGGCTTCGAATATTGCAACCCTAAACAAACAACTTCTGAGCAAGAGTGACGCTCTTTGATATCTTGGAAGAAAGTACCAAAAAGACTGGAGCTCCTGGGATATCGCTTGACATAAAGGGAAAGTTAATTATTGGAAAGTTGAAGTCATCCTTCTTGTCATACAGTCCTGTGGGGAGTGTTTTGTCACACTTAATATTTATGCATAGATCTAAATATGAAACAGATGATGTCTAAATGGATATTTCAAGGTTATTGAACGATATCAGATCACTGATATACCTGAAGCCTAAGTTTAACTTCTTGGCCAAACAAATGAACATTTTGTTCATTTTGCCAATTCGAGCAGTAATGTGTAAAAGATAAGCAAACTTTCACTTTTGATAAACTGCCCTGTCGCTCTGAAGATAGATATGTAACTGAATCTATGGTCACTACCTCTTGTAACAAAAGCCCTATGGATCAAGTTTGAAATAGCTTTTGACATGATCTAACATGAATAATACACTATTCATTAACTAAATTCTCTTACAATAATACAGCATGCATATGTACATGTAACTAATTGAATTATATGTGGATATAACTAAAGCTGTGTCCCAAAGGGGAAGCTTTGAAAGGTCAAATAGTACAAACAGATATTCTAATTTATTAAAGAATATTGACCGTCTAGGCTTGTATAGAAAACAATGTTATACATGCATATGGTATTGGAAGTATTATAGTTTTGAAGCGAGACATACTTAAATCTTGCATTTGCAACAAAAATCATACCTGTCAGCATAAACGAGCTTGAATGTATTTCAGTATTAACGAGAAGATATTTCCTTAGGACGCATTAATATTTCTTTTCCAGGTGTAAATGTACTTTTGTGTTTAGGTTGCACCACCCCGTCCACGACCATGCTTATGAAACACCTCCTCATACTTCCTGATTGTATACCTACATTCCAATGATAAATAACCACATATATGACACCACGAACTTAAATCTAGTTAATTTTAAGTTCATTCAGATAACTTAAAGCTTGCCGTTAGTCGTGTTGACCTCTCACGATATATATGTTGGTGGTGTAAATCAATCCTTGGGATATTTAGCTGTGATCAGTTCGTTCAGAGTGTGCTGAATATTTATTCATGACACAGAGCTAGATAAGTTAGTGGAATGTCATTTTGGGTTTCTATCAAGAAGTCCCTTCAAGTAAATGTACTGTTGATTTTTCCTCCAAATGCATTTGCATATTATCATTGATTCAGGTAATTATTTCCAATGTTAACATGGATCGATACAGTAAACAGTTAAGGCAGATCAGCTTATGTTATACCGGTATCTTTTACAAACATGGTCTATGTATTTACATACATCTGCACAAATACGGTTTCAGACTCTACAAGATACGTTTATTACAAGTTCTCATTGTATCCAAAGAAAACCATTTTAGCACATGCATGAATGAAAGCCTTCAAAGTTATAAACTTCATGATTCACAAACGAAGTGGATAACTGTCTCATCACTGTGAGTAGACAAGGGATCCAGTCAATCACTCACTAATGTGAGCTTGGAATTTAAGACATGTCTCAAGATATTAAAGTGTCGGGTGCTGCGTTTAGTTAATAAATGATAAATCGTTTACGATTTAACATGTTTTCAACATTGCTTATATCTACAACAACTTAAAAGAATGTGCTTGTCATTGTCTGGCGTGAACGTTTCTGTGATGTAAAAATAAATAATTCACGAAACAAATTTAGATTATTTAGTAATTATAGTACGTATATTCATATCATGTATGTATATTTTCTATACTTACATATTTTAGGGTACCAAATACACTAACTGGTGCATACATGTATGTATCATTCCCTATATCTCTGCCACACCAAATGATACTTAGTTAACACCAAATACGCACTATGCTAGACTAACCATAATATTTGATACAATCAAAGAAGGACATTCTTTCTATTCACAGAAAGTATTTGATACAAGTGGAATTAATACCAAAAAAACAACAAGGTACTTTGGCCAAGATGTGTAACAAGCTTCAGGTATATCGATGATCTGATATAGTTCAATAGCAATGACATATCCAATTCCAATCAACTGATTTGCCCAGCTGAACTGGAAATGAAGGAGACCAGTGAGACCGCCTCGTCTGTTTCACATTTACATCTATCCATAAAGATTCAGAGTGACAATACACTCTCCACAGGACTGTATGAGACCTTTGAAATACAACGTTGTTGTTTGATCAAGGTTACAATATTCAAGGCTTCAGTAAAGATTTTAAAATGTTTTATGGTAGATATTAGGAGGACATTTCCAAATCAGTGAGAAAAATGATGTCTGATGCAATTCCTTATTTTGACTTGTACCATATGTTCCCGTGTTTGGACTTTTGACCAATTGACTTGCCTCCTTTGCATGTGTTTGTGTAACTGAATATCACAAGGGGTGACTGAAAAGGTCTGAATCTAACTATGATGGTCTGCATTGATTGAAAAGCTAAGCTCTAAGAAAAATGTATCTTTTCATGAAATTGAATATAAAGCGCATGCTCTAAAGTCCCGAAGCAAATGAGTTAAAGACCCACGTGCTTTAATCTGCTGAAGATTTTAAAATGATAATAAAGAATTTTATTATAAACGTATTGTAAACTTTACGATCAAATTGTTGATATTTGTCTTACAGATAAACAGCATTTGTACATGAGGCATGCAGGGCATCACTTCATTTTCATTTACTGTATACTATATTCGATCTGTCTTTAGATTAGAACATCAACCAACGATAAAAACAAGATATTTTGCTTTAAATATTCGGCGAAAAAACAACAACTTTAAAGTTAAGAGGAGCCTAATGAGAAACGTCATATCGCACACCATCAATATATCTAGTTCAGTATACTCAATTAGTATTCACACTACAGGAACGGATCACAGCTAACTTTCCCCAGGATTTATTTACGCGATCAAATTAATATCGTGAGATGTAACTCTGGTGTCAAGGGGTCAAGTGGACATATTCTGTGTGAATAATATGGCAGATCTCTAAGTCGTTTGAATGAACTGAAATTTACTGAATCGATGTTCGTGATGTAACAGTTATTTATCATTTGAATGAAGGTATATAATCAGGAAGTGTCGGCTTGATGTGTAGACAAGCAGCAGCTGCCTAGAATTCCACTGATATTCCTGGGCATCTCAAGTGAGCTTTCGTTTCTATTTTTCTTTTGAGTGATTTTGTCATTGCCTCTAAGGTAACAGCTGCTACTACGTTTGCTGTCACAAGTGATTCTTCTCCCTATGCGGCCTTGGTGATTGTTATTATTTTTTTATTTTTATGTTTCAGCTTTGACTATAACCATGCTGAAGCAAGTCATCTTCTTTCTCCTCGTCAACGTTACAGTACTGATGGCGTTCCAGACGTTTCAGAGTAGATTCAGTGGAAGTCCAAATGGCCTGTCTCATCAGTTTAACCTTTTCAGTCGTTACAATCAGCGCAACGTTTACAACTCACGACAAAGGTCATACGGAAGAGGTTTCCTCAACCACTACAACCCTTTTAACCCCTACTCTACATTCATGTACAACGCTCTAGACATTGATCACCCCTTCGATTTTTACAGTAGCTGGTAAGCATATCCACATATTCAACATTAGTAATAATCGTCACATACAGCGGAATAGATACAACCCGCTCTTCATCAAGAGCACATTATTTAACTGGAATTGGAAGAAGAAAGGTGTTCTTTTCGCACATGTGTGACACGTATGTTATGGTATAATTATTTTGATTTTTTTACTTTAAAGAATTTGTATTCTATTTTTTGATAATGATAATATGTTTTTCTGTTTCAGATAATCGTCTACATTTGTCGAAGCTCTTCTCTGACCGACATTATGACCCAAACATAAATACCCATTTTCTGTACCTGTTGAGTCAAACGCATTTGACGTGGAAATAAATGTTGAAAACAATTAATGCTCTCTTATACTTGTATTATCTTTCACTTATTTCTTGAATATTGGTGATATCTCCCCGGGGCATAATATGTCCACAGCTTCCTATTTTTGTCGCAGAATCTGTGACGTTGCTGATTGTGTCATGAATAGATTACATTTAGGGACATTCTCGCGGTCTCAGTGCATGGAATATGGAAAAGGAAGAAGACAAAAGAAGCAAGTGTATGGAAGTGTGTGGATACCTGTGCTAGCCCGCTGACATTTCATGCCACATGGATACCCCATTCAGACACAGTCTACAGACTCCGAGCCGGCGAGTCCTTATTTTATCCAAGCAGGAAACCAGAAAGTACCATGTTTTTAATGTCTGTTGGTACGACGTGGCTGGGGGCTCGAACCACCGACCTAATGTTCTCCACGATGACGCCTCTTAAGCAAAGTGTCCAGGTAGATGCATACAAATGTGACCATTTAACAGTTATACCTCGTTTCATAAACAGGGGAATTTCGTAATGCACGGTTTCACTTGTAAGAAACTGACAAATGATATATACATAGATATATATGTCACAATATTTTATTCAGTCATTGACAAGTGGTATGTACATTTGTTCCCAGTCATTTCATCTGTAATTCATCTGAAAAAACAAAACATCATTTGTGAAAATTAAATAGAAATGATATGTAGTCATTTGGGACACGTATGTGATTAAACTGCTCCTTTTGAAATGAATTATTTAAAGGTAAGGTTCATCAAATAAATCAGACCTTTAAGTCTCAATCCAAAGAGGTAAAATGAGGTCTGCTGAGGGCTACTTATGAAAAGGTAAGAACTAAGGCGGCTTTAAACAGTATTTCAGTTATATTATGGTTTGTCAGCTTTATGTTGACGATTACCACTTTGGAAACACATGTGTCCCTAGGAAGCGGTGAAAGGTAGACTAGAAAAGTCCACGAAATATATAAAGTGATACGTTGCTCCCCATAGGCCTTACATGTGAGTTTCCAAAGGGGTAGATGAACGATTGGAAAAGATGTCTTCTCGTCTTACCTCAGAACAGGTTGTCAAATGTGTTATATCTGTTGTATCTCCCGAAAAAGTTGTTGTAGCCCCGCCCAGTATTGTGGTAGCCCCATCCTCTTCCATACATGTACATGGAGTTGTAGTCGTCGTCCATGTAGTCAGGAGTGTCCATGTCACTCATGAAGTTATATTGAGCAAAGTTCCTCCAGTAGTTGGGCAATCTGTACCCGCTAGAGGCGGCAACGGCGACGACAAGGATGAGGAAGACGTATTGCATGTGCATGGTCGTGGACGAAGTGCTGCAAACACAAAAATACAGTTAATTATGAAAGGGTAAACCTTCGAACCAGGTAGTAGCATTGAAAGCAATGGAGTTTCTTTAGGCCTGAGTTATTGTGTATATCAAAAATAGATATCACGGTTTATTCCTTTAAGCGGTGTAGCCCATGGGTGATTGAGTGAATGAGTAAGTTCGGTTTAACGCCGTTTTGAACACTGTCAGTGTTCCTGTTATATCGCGACATGTCAGCTTAGTGTGGGAGGAAAGTGAAACCCACCAGCACAGGTATGGTGCTGACAAACCTAATCGGGTCGAACCGGGATTCGAACCCACGTGTCTGCGGTAACACGGGACGCAATTGCTGCTCATTAGACAACTGGGCTACCGATTACGGGTTAGAATTAGTACACAGTTACCCATGCTTGTCGTAAGAGGCGACTAAATAGATCGGGTGGTCAGGATTGCTTATTTAGTTGATTCCGTATCATCATCGTACCCGACGACGTGGGACGAAGCTCTTAATATCAACCTCTGGTTATCTGATTATTTACAGACCGTCGTCATGTATCACTGAACAAATCGGCGTAAATACTCATTCGGTGGATATCGATAATAGCTTGGTTATACTAGAGACATTCTTATTAGAATACACTCTGTATACATCATGAGTAAGGTGTTTTGTTCATCGCAGCTTGGAACAGTGCTTCTGTTAAATCACTGCATGTCATCTTGATATGAGTGGATAGCCCGAAATAGTTCATCTTTGGTGAAAACAGCGGATATTTTGCTGATAAACCAAGAGACATATACGTAATTACGGCGAATCTGGGATGTTTCTTGCAACGCAACTATGCACAGTGATTTACAGTACCTTAGACGACTGGTCTCCCTTGCCCCCATACACATAATGTTAAACATACAGAACATTTATGCGCTAGAATATGTAGATTGCTGATAACTACCTTCACCTCACAGAGCTCAAGCTGGATCCTGGTCTGATGTTTTTTTCAGAGTGATAGGGAAGTATAAAGACGCGTGCATATATATCGCCGAACTGTAATGTTAAACTGTACATGGTCACGTCATCACAGCCTGTCACTCATTAATCTTCCCAGTTCTACAAAACATGTCATTGTGAGGAGGACATACAAGGTGTTGAGTACCTTTTGTTAAGCATCTTCACGTGTCAGCATGTCAATCTGCCAAAACGTTCCTTATACTGTATCGTGAAACACTCTTGAAGTCAAGATGAACATACAAGATGAATATGCAATGTTTGTGCAATCCTTTTTGAGTAATAAGCATGAGTAAGCTGACACTTTAATCCTTCATTTATTATATATGTATACAAATGTGAATATGTGCGAGGCAATATATGATCATGACACCTCATTCGGATGAAGTAAACACCACATATTATACACGTTTGCTTAAAATTAAGTTAACTTATAGGAAGACGTACATATCCAAAGGTACGTTCGTGACGTATGCCACATACCCCACGGTTGGAATCAGGTTGTCACAATGTCCTGACATAATCCAGAGTCGACCATAATGTAACAAGCGACACGATATCGACCAAATATACAGAGACTCAGTTTAACCTCATTCACATACATATAGATTATTCAATTATTGTCTTTTTTTATCAGCCACTACGTTTGTATTGTTTGCATTGTACAAAGAAGGATTTCGTCTGACATCTCGCAGATTTAGACTCAGAAAGTGCTCATTCGAATTAGGAACGAGAATAATTGATTGTCATGAATATATATAATGCACTTAAAGGTTATGCATATACACTGTAATTGCATTCACTTAAAGTCATATCCGACCTTCGACCTTCGCAAGCGAGTTGAATGGTCAAGGTCCATTGGAACGAAATGTAGAACGGGTGTATAAGTTTTTGAATTTGACAAAATACACGTATATGATTATAAAACGAATTTCATTATAATTTCTTTTATTCAAAATGTCTTCGAAAATTATATTATGCTTCAGACATAGAGCTGACTTGATGGGAGATTAGCCAAATGAGATTGTTCATGTTGACACACAGTTGCACCGACTACATCATACATGTAGGCCTTTTTGTTCAAGCAGGGATATACATGAAATTATATGTAACAATTCTCTGTCTACTAATTACACGTTTCTATATTATCAGTTCTGCGTTCTGAGTTGCAGTAATGTAAGTGTCTGCTACAGTTAGCAATATTCGTATACAATAAAATATTAAATAAACTTCCTTCTGGAATGTATGGTACCAATCATTCGATCGGAATATGTATGACTAGACAAAGCAAATATTCATACCCGATAACCAAACCTCCATATTTCAGTAACAGTGCTATTATATGACAATTGGAAATTCTAATTAGCAGATGAATTAGAGAAAGTTACGACGTGTTCATAATCCCAATAAATTAAAGCTGTCAATAATCTGCCAATCATATCGATAGGAGACAACGAATTTTACTAATCAAGTTGTTTTCAATAGTATTTCAACTGTAATTTGACATAATTTTCAAACTATTTCAAGAGAAAACCAGGTAGTCACTATGACGTAATATGTATAACAGACCATTTCGCAAAACTTTATCGAATGCTTCACTTACATGTATGTTACAGCTCTGACTTCTTTACCATCATCCATTGCCTAAGCAATGAAATTATGGAAATGTGTGAGTCGATACACAATAGAATCACCACCTGTAAATCCCGATTGCAAAGAAGCAATTATTATAAGAAAAGTATTGACATATGTTTAAATAACATTTCTAAAATACTTTAACCTTAATGTTCTTGTCAGTGACTGATTTCAACAACATATTTGGGTGTTCCCAAATCTCGTGTCTCATTAAACACTTTAATGTTTCTCCTTCCTAATCTAACGTTATAAACACTTAAATGTTTCTCCTTCCTAATCGAACATTATAAACACTTTAATGTTTCGATAATGTTTCCTAATCTAACGTTATAAACACTTAAATGTTTCTCCTTCCTAATCTAACGTTATAAACACTTTAATGTTTCTGCTTCCTAATCTAACGTTATAAACACTTTAATGTTTATCCTTCCTAATCTAACGTTATAAACACGTTAATGTTTCTCCTTCTCCGATGATACACATCAGGATCGCGGAGAAACAACAAGCATCCTTCTTTCGTTGTATAGTAGTATCAAGGCACCAATTCATCTTTCATGTTTTATTCTGTTTTGTGTATTTGTGCATTATATATCCACAATTAACGAAAATATGTAATATATGTATCTACAAAAATAAATAGAGAGGCAAGGTATTTGCCCATAGAAATATATGAATAACTGTTTATTCATGCATGGTTAGGCAGATTGCAATTGAACGTTATGATAACGAGAGCAGGTATTGTTGACTCACCTGTGAATTAGGCCGACTCTGTTATTAGATACAACTTTCTCTTGATATCATGTATTCAAGAGTAAACTGACCTAATTATAAGAAGAAGAGATTTTACTGAAGGTATAAGTTAATCGGCATACAAAGAAATACGGTTACAATGAATTGCGATTACTAACATCATGTACGTCTATTCATGAACAAATTAAAACATCGTTAACAAAATTAAAAACCTATATACTATATCGACTCTTAATGATCTCACTTAATGAACATGTTTCTATATGTTCTAATAACAACAGGGCATATAAGGATTAGACGTAATATGAAGTACAAGTGAGAACATAGGAATTATCATGAGAAGGCTGTTGCTTTTTCGTGACTGTTCAGATTATTTAGAAGCTGCATTCTTGCCCCAATATCAATTCAAACTATCGACAATCGGCGAAATATCATTTCACACATTTTCGACCATCACCGCACCCAAACATTCCCTATGTACATGGTATATACCTTCAATGTAAGGTTCTGCATTGCACAACTCAAAACCAGTGTACATATTATTGGAGTTTGTTATCACCTGTGTCGGTGACACGGTCACATATGATTAGTTACAACTTCTCCAGCACAATGAACTTAGATGGAAATCAAATGTTCATAAAAAAGAAGGTGGTGATAACTGAATCACAAAACAAGTTCAAAGGCTGATCCTAACTCGGAATATAAATGAGGGGATTGCGAAAGTTTAGGTTCGTTACTGGAGTGTATTAATTACATGTTTATCGTGTATACACAATACGTAAATAACAAATGTCAGAACAATCTAACCTGGTTATTTAATTATCATAAACCAACCATACTTACACACCCTTTTAATTTTAATCATACTTAATTAATGACACTAATTATGGACAGCAACTTCTTTTATTCCTTGTCACGACGTATCAGAGCTACTTCTTGCTCTTTCACTAGGCGGTCTCACTGGTCTCCTTTATTTCTAGTTCAGCTGGGTAAATCAGTGGAAGGGAATTGGATATTTGATTGTTATTGAACGATATCAAATCATTGATATACCTGAAGCTTAAATTAAACTTCCTGGCCAAATTACCTGGTTTTGACTTTGCCAATCCGAAAACATTCTGATTCATATCCATAAAGAAACAGATACGCTAGAAGGGGAGCACAATTGGTGCCCATGGGGATGCCTACCTTGCCGAAATGTCTTACCCCCAAATTTTATATGTCAAATATATTATTTTAGTTTGTGCACAAACCACTAGTACCTTAGCCGCATATGTTATCAATGAGGAAGTCCAGCGCTACTCAGTAAACGTAAGATGGCATTTGCTTTCATGGCATAATGCACTTCATATTGTTATCAACGTTAACTGTATGGCTACACGAATCAGGACGTCCGTCTATAGATGTATTTTGTTTATGTACTTATGTTTGCATGTATTCATCACACATTACAAGTAACTGTAATTTCTTACCAGTGTCGCATCAAAGTATTCATTGTACATGTATGGAGACTACTGCAATGGCCCGCCACGCGTTGACGTGATGATAGTAACATAAAACTCCTAAAGTGCCATGAAATAAAAAAAAAAAATCGAAGAAATCCACGGATATTCGCGGATTATTCGCGAATTGTTGGCAAAATTTTCGTTAATTATTTGCAACTTATCCGCGGGATATTCGCGGATTATTCGAATATTTACTGGCATACCCAAGAGACGCAACTCTGCACGGCGAATCGCGGCGCCTTAGACGACTAAGAAATGTTTAGGCTTCTGTATTCATGTGTTCATGTAAAAAGAAAAAGTGCAGTTTACACATTGTAAGAACCACACATTGAATCAGTCTTACATAACTTGCTTGAGACTTATTTTCCAAGTGGCAGATCAAAATGTATGTTCCTGGTCTCTCTGGCGCCAAACAAGTTTTAGATTTGATTAGGGGATCAGGAAGCCTCGTGGTTAAAGCGTTCGCTCGTCACGCCGAAGACCCGGGTTCGATTCCCGACATGGGTACAATTTGTGAAACCCATTTCTGGTGTTCCCCGCCGTGATATTGCTGGAATATTGCTAAAAGCGGCGTAAAACTCATTCACTCACTCACTTTTAGATTTGATGAAAATATTATCTTTGATATCGGACTGGTTCTCTTGAACATCAGTCTTTTTTACAACTCGGTATTTGTTAAATATTTATTAAAAGAATGTTTTTTCCAAACTATCACTAATTTTCCTTAATTAGACCAATGGTCCAAGAGATTATTTGGATATATACAACGTGAACATAAGTCATTCAAAGTGGGCGACGTGTGAACAAAGTGACAACTTATTTACGATGTTCTAAACTGATGTGTTCCCTGAGGCAGTATTGAGACATGCTAATCCGACGTCTTGTAGTCCTGTCACCATCAATAACAATGTAACGATTACATAATGCAGGCACTTTCAGAGTGACGTAAACGACAGCGGGACGTAAGTCACGGTTATAAAGGCGAGATCAGCCAAGGTTAATCATTGTGTCATCTGCTTTTGATCTTCTTCACACCATCCTCATCCTAACAAAGTGAGTATGTTTATCATCTTAACGAGAGGTAACAGTCAATGCTAAGTTATGTTAAAATGAAGTGTTTCTTCTTTACAATATACTGTATAGTATCAGTGAAATATGTATCTTATTTTTTTATATTCATCATATTGTTACTGTCCTGTAACATGTTGCAAATATCAAACTGTAATAATTTAACATTACCGCTGTTATATTTTGGCAAATCGCCTTTCGGATGTATTTTTCAGTCTCGTCAGTGTATTATGGTGTGAGTGAGTGAGTATAGTTTAATGCCACTTTTAGCAATATCCCAGCAATATCAGGGGACACCAGAAATATACTTCACATATTGTACTGAATTATGGGGTCATTTAGATTTCTTGAAATACATTTTAACATGACGTCATGAACACATGCATTATTGACCTCACGACTGAGGCCAACCGATTCCCTTTTCGATCAGTTACTATGACAAGCAAAAGGTTCCATACGCAAGTACTTACGGCAAATACAGGCAAAATATCGCCTGCTGTTGTAACATATGAAAACGTTTCATGGAATCATATGTGTCATTGCAGACTCTAGTTCCATCACGATGCTGCTGAAACACGTCTTCGTCCTCCTTGTCGTCACTGTCGCCGTCACTAGCGCCTACAGACTGTCAAACTACAATAATAGGTTTGGTCTTTATGGGTACGGCTACGACATTGACACTCCTGACTTCCCCGACTTCGACTACCCCATGTATATGTATGGACGTCATGCACGACGTGGTGGACAACGATCGCAAAGCAGATACAACAGTTGGGCGCGACTTGCAAGAATGGAAGCTTACGATCTGATTTAAAGGTAAAAGAATATACATATTGCTCAGGACAAATTTGAACAAGAAATTCTATCATGTGACATCGTGAAAATACAGGTTACTTACTTTTGGAATAATTTAGCATGCATTAATCCCACACATGTGATACATATGTGTTGTGATGACCACATGTACGTTGTATTAGAATACTCTTTTAATGTGTTAGATATTTGTTAGAGGTATATTATGCATGACATGAGCATAGAGCATAATATATGGATTATTTTAATCGATTGTATCTACGTTTGCACTTTGAAACTTTAATTTGAGTGTCTGAGAATACTGTTATGGAATTCTAAATCATACTCTTTTACTTATTTTATTAAAATAAAACTTATTCACTATTCAATCAAGAGTTTTGTTTAAATATGTCTATTTAAGAAACGGAATCCATGTTTTGTTTGGTGCAATAAGCTTAATGCATCAAACATGTGTTGTATTGTTGCAGGAGTGGTAACATCATTCGTGTACGACTGGCTTTTTCCATCCATCGACCTGAAGATATCGGCCGGAATATAATTTATTGACATGCATATGTAGTATTTATTTAGGAAATAAAATTGTAAAACATTTGTTTGTGAGTATTTCATTGTTTGTTATGGAGACCCAATTCAGAATCACTGTGATAATCCTACTTTGGGACAATTACGACAAAAATATTAGCGTCGACATTGCCGAGAAGTGAGTGAGTGAATTGAGTTTACGATTGTGTGTCAGGTATCACAACAAGGCCCAGCGTGATGCAGGTCGTAGAAATGAACTTTGATATAATGCTGACAAACCAAGGATCACAGTCTAAATAAATCTGGGATTCCTGTTTGTTCCTGGCACAACTAAGGTGCACAACTCTACACTGAGAATGGCGGCGCCTTGGGTAGTGGTGGATAATTGTAGGGTTTTATCACTATCATCTATTGTTGACATGAATAAATAATAGCATGCACACTGTCGTCTACTATTGAAGACCGCTTCCGTGGTCTAGTGGTAGAGCGTCCGCCCAGAAAAGCGTCATACCAAAGGACGTTAAAATGTGATTACTTGTTGTTGACGTGCGGATCGTTCGGCATTAAGGGGCTAAAACAAGGACTGGTCGGTTCGGAGTCAGTATAAATATTATTTGTCTGAGTGGGGTATTCATGTTCAACTGCGGCATGGTATCTCAGAATATCACTACCTCCGTTGTCTAGTGGTAGAGCGTCCGCCCGGAAAAGCGGAAGGTTCGAGGTTCGATCCCCGGCCGCGCCATACTAAAAGACGTTGAAAGATGGTACCTATTATTACCCTGACTGGCGCTCAGCATTAAGGGGCTAAAACAAGGACTGGTCGGCTCGGAGTCAGTAGTCTGTGTTTGAGTGGGGTATTCTTGTTACACTGCGGTATGGTATCTTGGTATCTCAGTGGGCTAGCACTATAAATCGGCATCAGTCCGGACTAGTACAAGCACCCACACACACGAGCATGCACGTACTTATAAAAGTGCAATTATCTTCGACGCGACATTAAAACCTATTTCACCTCGCTTATTATTGACTTCTGTTGTTGAGCAAAAAGGTATGAAACAGTATGGCTTCCTCTCGTTAATCATGTAATAGCCGTAGCTCTGAAACCAAGATGTAACTCAGATATCAAAATTTTAATTGATTCATACACATATTTTCACACAAGATGAATGGAAAGCATCATTGACCTAAGTGAGTTGGGAAGAATGGCTGATCAGGTATAACCTGGATATCATTTAGTAAATGAGATAATTATACTATAGTCCCAGACCATTATGCCTGAGTGAGTGAGTTTGGTTCTACACCGCTTTTAGCAATATTCCAGCAATATCACGGCGGGGGAAACCAGAAATGGGCTTCACACATTGTACCCATGTCGGGAATCGAACCCGGGTCTTCGGCGTGACGCGTGACACCGTATGACATTGCAAACGGTTACATCGCCGAAGGCTAACAAATTGTGACAACCACATCGCGAGTTACTGCTAATATACCTAGTTGTGGTTTCAAGGCAGGATTGCTTAATGAGGACATGGTCTAGTGTGTGTTGGTGTGTGGATTATTACTAATGCTATTAATTACTGGTCAGTGTGACCCATATTTGCTATGATTCAGATGCGTAAGACAATATTCATTCAGTTACACGTTTGTGCAGGACATGCCCGTTCATTGCGGGATCGTGTTTAAAAACCAAGGTATGGTGGCATCCAGCGCGAATTCTGACCAGAAGAGTGCCCAATTACAATGTACATACTCGTTAATCCGACATAACTATCTGCATCCAACCATGTCGGATTAACGGGGCTTGACTGTACTACATCTATATGCAGTGGCCAACAGAGGGTGACGGTGGGTGCCCTGGCTCCATTAATGTTGTCAAGGTATAGTACGCGATGTACAATAACATTCAATCAGTAATTAATTTGTTTAACCGGGATGTTACATTTTGAAGGAGCTTTTGAATTAACTTTTTGTTTCTGCTTTAGGAAATATATCAAAGCCATAATTCAGGCCAAATATATGTGATATATATTGTACTTGTGTATTTGAATACACAATGTCATTTAGAAAGTGGTCAAGTGTAACAAATGTTATATTTGGGATAACACTTTCTTAGTAAAGTACAGATTCTCGTACTTTTTTAGGTTGAGTCCCGTCCGGGATTTGAACCCACACTTGCCGGAGTGAGGTACCGGCAGCTCATCACTTTGTGTGCTGGCGATTAGGTGCCTCACTCTGGCAAGTGTGGGTTCAAATCTCGGACGGGACTCAACCTAAAAACGTACGATAATCTGTACTTTACGAAGAAAGTGTTATCCCAAATATAACATTTGTTATACTTGTGTATTGCTGAAAAGAATGGGGCGCATGGTAGTACCAATCAATCTCATGCGGAACCGCTGTTTAGAAGAACAAATATGGAGCGTCTAAGATTAGCCTTTGAATCGCATTTAATAGATGATATCACGCGAAGACATGATTTTTTTTATTTTGGTTAAAGACGTTTCATAGCTCCTCCTTGTCCGCTCTTTGGGTGAATGACCGAAGTACATGCACATGGTGATTGATATACAAGCTGATGATTATACAGTCTTCAATGACAATCACATTCTAGAAAACACGGACTGTATGATGAATATGGACCAATCAAGTTTCTCTATATCTAAAAGAAACATAAATGTCGTTATGATATGATATACATTTGATATATCATCACGTTGGAGGGTATTTGATGTGTGATAACATTTACCTTGATGGCCACTATGTTCGGACGACAAAGAATATTTACTTTGGAAATGAATGAATGAATTTACCATGATCCCCAATTTTGGACTACTAAGAATGTTTACGTTGGAAATGAAGGAAGGAAGGAGGGTAGGAAGGAAGGAAAGAAGGAAGGAACGAACGAATGAACGAACGAAAGAAACGAACGAACGAACGAACGAAGAGGGCAGTGTTCCGATGTATTTGTGTGATTGACACTTGAGGTACGCCTTACAATCTTATCACTTGATTTATTGCAATTGTGATGCAACGACAAGATCAATGGTGACCAAAAGCAACGGGGAATGGACAACGGAAATGATACGATATCTAAATACAACACTAGCTACACGGGAGAAATATTTGGCAATTCCTGATAGTTCATGTGAAGATATTGAAACATCGAAAATGTGAAGGGGGACAACTCTTGGTATCTTAAAGGATAAGTACCACGCGACACGCAAATCACCGTGGCAATATATGCATGCTTCTCTTAGTTTCATTGTTTCGAGAGAATATTATTGTTACTGGGAGTTAATAAATGTGCCTTCAAATGGTATGTTGTACTTATCCTCATACTTGCAAAGAGAAGCGGAGGTCATAATAATTAGTTCCACACAGTCTACGGTTCACAATTAGCGTTAAATTTAAACTGGATTCTCTGCGATACACCTTTAGTGGGGGTAGCAGCGGTAATGGACGTAAATCTGGAATAAATTAACATTTTTAGAGGATATTTTTATTTAGTTGTTTACGTTTATATTTTAAACAGTCACTTAAAGATAAACATGATTTGATTTCATTTTGACCACTTAAATACTACATGAATTTGTAAATCTACCGTTTGGCTTCGCACACAGTGGTGTACAACTAACAGTGAGTGAGTGAGTAAGGGTTTACGTCGCTTTTAGCAATATTACATCTCGGGGACCAGAAATGGGCTTACACATATTGTGGCCTTCGGCATAGCGAGTAAACGCGTTAACCACAAAGCCACCACTCCGCCACAACAACCAACAGAATATAGTACACCCTCGTACTGTCATGGGGTGGATAGTCAGGTGTGGGTTAGGTGTAATGGCACGGTTTTGTCGCAGTAGTCGCACGGTTAGTCGCAGTAGTCGCATTTAGTAAGTGAGAGTGAATGATGTGTAATGCCGTAGTCAGCAATATTCAAGCTATATCAGTCCGTAAATATTCCGGACCAGAATAAAACAACCTGTCCGAGTACGATGACAAGCAATGAACCCAGCCACGGAGGCTGACCACTCTATCCCCTTAGGTCAAGAATGTATGCAGGTTGCTGGGAACTAAGCTAACCCGTAAAGCAGCTTGGGTGATGATGATGATGATGATGATGATGTTGATGGTGGTGATGATGATGATGATGATGATTGTGGCGGTTATGATGATGATGATGATGATGATGATGGTTGTGGTGGTGGTGCTGCTGCTGCTAATGATGATGATAGTGGCGGTTATGATGATGATGATGATGATGATGATTATGATGAGTGTGGTGGTGGTGGTGGTGCTGCTGCTGATGATGATGATAGTGGTGGTGGTGATGAAGATGATGACGACGGCGACGCATCAATATGATCAGTGTCGTTTACAGATCAATGTGATCCTGCAAATGAGTGACGGAAACTATGATTTATCACAACAACAAGTCAGAGAGTTTCACGGTACAGACATTGTTATTATGACGATCCTTCGCAGTCGGCTGGACAAGATGAGCTGAATGTGTGCCATGGTTCCTCAGAGACGCTACACCGACCCTGCTCGCCCCGTCACTAATTAATATTGGGACAGATATGAGTAGACGCCGACACACGTGGCAGATGATCAGGTTTATGGGTCTGCCGAGAATACTCATATCCAGTGAAACTTTTGATGTACGAAATAAAGTAATTACTACATGGTTTTGTGTCACACATGTAAGATTAATTACTTGTAGACTGGAACGGCTGGTTTGCAATCGCGAAGGTGATAATACGTATTGGCAGAAAGGCAGTACACATTTTACAGCGTCGTGTTTCTCTGCACAGACTACTCGAGGGGACCCAAATTTGATTGTAGCGAATGTGGTGAAAGTTCTCTCCTACTCAAAGGCACGATATGATTGGGTGGTGATGGGTGTATGGGTCATCTAAGGCGCCACAATTCGCTGTGCAGAGTTGGGTCCCCTTAGCGTGACATGGTCCTATGCTCGTGGGTTCGAATCCAAGAATCGCCCCGATTATGGTCATTGGATTGTCAGCATCATATCTGTGCTCATGGCTTTCACCAAAAGTTGACCTCCGTCCTTTCGGATTTTCTCCCGCATCAAGCTGACAGCTGTGATATAACTGTTGTAATAAGGCCCAAAGCGGCTAAAAACTCGTTCCTTTCCTTTTTGTACACCATGAGACTTTCCTCACAAGAAACCAATAAAATTCATAACTCCAATGTCATGATTTACGAGCACGAAGCTTAAGGTTTTTACTTGATTAAAATAGAATGAACAATAACAAGAATCAACGAAAATACACCAGGCATGTATTCTCAACAAAGACGCCGCTGTAACCATGGCAACAACAAACAACTTTGGAGAATCCTCAAGGTTAAAGATAGCAGTTACAAACATGAATTAATTTGTTGTTGTGTTTAATGAATCATACTACGGTCCCCTGAGGACGAATTGTGTACGCTCATTGAGGTTATAGTTTTGCCACCTTCACCAAGCTCTATTGTTAATAACGCAGTCCTCAAATTCCGATGGCCAAGCTGTTGATTGAACCAACTGACAGAATTGGGTGAAGCCTGCGGGAAATGAATAGTTTGTGTTAGACAGCTCGTACTCCAAAACCGACCGGAATTAGGTAACCGAGGACATCATGCTTCCATCCCGGCAACCACCGTAACTCAGCTAACTTCCGGTAACGATCTCCCGATCTCATCAATCAAGGAAAGCTCCTGGAATTGCGATCTGTGAGATAAATTGATATTGTGATGTAAAAATGGAAATGTGGAATTGCATATTTGTTGTAAGGAGAAATTGTGGATTTTTTTCTTGAAATATGTGCAAGGGCATTGATGTGAAGCAAACACGAATCACTTTATGATGACGAAATACATTTCTATGTGTGGAAAAATGGTATTACTGTACATGTTTCTGCAGTTGTAAGCACAAATACCAACCAAAGACGCATGGAAGCTCCTGTCGTGGAAGTTTAAACTAAAAACTAACTGCTGTCGGGCAATATTACATTCTGTGAATAATGAACCAAATAAACAAACAAGTTCCTTTAAAATGGCATCCATTGAAAGAGAATAGTATTGTGCTGTCTTCACTGGCACAAGGTCCGTTTCGAATCAATATTTATTCCAATATAAAGCCTCAGCCTTAGTTTGATCACAGTCTAAAATCAATACATATTGTTTAACTTAACATTAGGTATATTAATGATCTGACATCGTTCAATAACCATCAAATAGCCATTTCCCTTCCACTGATTTACCAACCTGAACTAGAAATACAGGAGACAAGAGAGACCGCTTCGTCTGTTCATATTTAGATCTACGCATAAAGATTCAGAGTGACAAAACACTCTCCACAAGACTGTATATAACAAGAGGAATAACTTCAACTTTCCAATATACAACTTTCCCTTCATGTCGAGCCTTTGGTGTGTATATTTCACAACTTTTGAGATACAATCGAGCATGACCTTTTCTACCATGATTCCAAAGAGCGTCATAGGACTCTTGCTCAGAAGTTGTTTAATCAAGGATACAACATTCAAGGTCTCAGTAGAGGACATTTCCAAATATAACGCAATTCCCGATCTTGACATGTACCATTTGTTCCCGTACGGTTTTGTCTATGCATGTGTTTGTGACGGTGCCACCGGTTGGGCAGGATACGCGCACCATTTCGCGACCACCTGTTATTATCACTATTTGATAGTGATTCATAAACACAAGCTCATGCTTGTCGGAATCGTTCAGTCGACTCTGTTATTGGTACAAGGTTTTGTCACTTTTACTTTTAACCGAAGAAGCTAACCTCCAAAATGGGTTTCAGAAATATCACCAAGTGTAAGCTTGGAGGAAAACCAAAAGATTCGCGGGTGATAAACGTTTATCACTTCAGTTTAACCCACGAACACCTGACAAAACAGATATCAATAAATTAAACATAAATTTAAACCAACAATAGGTTATGCTACATGGGCTGTCATTCAAGAACATTTGCGACGATGTTTTATCAGTCTCATTCAGTTTTCTCATACATGGATTAATAACCAGGGTATGGTGCCGAACCAGCAAGGGTAATACAGGGCCAAAGCTCACACAGTGAGACACAGGAGATCTCACGCATCTAGAAATACTTTTCAGACACGTTGATAATTATATTATAGTTTCATTCTGTTCATAAACAACATGAATAAAGATTCTGATGAGATGTTATTATTAAACATATTTTATTATCCAAAAAGACAAGAGGATTGGGCACAAGTGCAGCACTTATTTAAACCCCATGAGATGTGTGCGTACATCTCCTGCTATGATGGGGTTGCATGTGTTCTTAGGCAAATACGTTTTCGTCCAACAGGCGTGCCGGGAAATGCTGATCAAAGGTTCCAATCCATGATTGGTCGTGATAATAATTATTGGTTTGTCAGCATCACACCCGTGGACTTCGGTTTCGTGAGACTTACATTTAGTTTCCTTCCATATTAAGTTGGTCACAAACGTCGTGGTATTACTGACAGAATTTTCAAATCGGCGTTAAATCCAGTCCCCTAATCAAAACCACCGTTCCTAATATTGATATTAGTTTATCACTGAATCCCTTGTTGTTGGATCTTGGCATGAAGGTAAAGTAACCATTGGTGTTTTTTTTCTCTTTGAAAGGCCCCGCATAGTCACGAACCAACAGATTGGTGTTAAGAGACTCAGGTCAATGATTTGATAATGGATTCTCTTTGGCGATACATTCGGCAGGTTGTAATCCCATTTAACACTAAATGGACTCAGATTTCTCCCACCATTAACGAACAGCCATTGACTGGCGCTACCACCCTGGTGCGACATGCATGTCGATAGGCAGTATAATTGCGCGGAGGCAGAATGACAACCAGTTGGTGGTGACTGAAACAACTGCTTCCTGTTCCTTTACGTAGTTGCTGCTGATCGCGATCATGCTGTCACATGCCGGACGTTGGGGGCACTGCAGCATGAACAAACATGCGCGGTGGTGTGATTAAGCATTTCCCCTACAGAGATAGATGTATGTTTGTGTCGTGCAAGAAGCTTTCCACACACCAGAGAGTGAGACCAAAGTGGGTTTGAGATAGAGATGCCAGCTTGTATTGGATGATATATATGCACGACATTAAATTGTTAATGGGGCATCTTTTCCATTAGTAACACGTATGCCTGGTCTTTGGCACTTTATTTGTCGTGAACTGGACTGAATAGTATCATACACACCCGATGGGTTTCCGGGGTGAATTGGTCCCCTGCAATCTGTAATAGTTCTCAGCGTCGACTTAATGGACAGGTGATAAGCCTTGGTGAGCTTGGTCGATTGCTGTAATATTCCAAAATATAGTGGAAATATTGTTGAGTGCGGCGTTAAACAGCAAAAAGTATACAATACACCATACCACGTGTTTGTACTTGGGAGTGCCAAACGTGATGAAGCACTGATAATATTCCGAGTCAGACTTTTCGAAAGGAAACCTAATCATTATCTCAAAGGCGGAACCCACTGATGTTTATGACTTTGTGTGATTACACAACATTTATATAACAAACATTAATTTTATGTCTACTTTATGTCAGCATGTACAATTAAATATACAGAAACCTCGAAAAGGGTTTCAACTACTACTTCTACTTCCAATTCAACCTTAATTTTTAAAAATGAAGACATGGAAATGAAAGGCAAGTCTTATTTGAAAAAGCAATCGTTCAAAGCTTGTTTGAAGAATGATTGTAAAAATGAAATAAAAACAAGTTGCTCTGTTGTGTACGGGAAAGTTAATTAAAGTATGTCTTCATGCACGAAGGTGAATGTATAGGGGATCAGGTATGTCAGAACAATGCTTTTGTTCGTGATTTTTCGAGAAGAATTTATGTTTCCAGGTCATGAAGACTACTGCACTGATTGCTGATGGAAACCAGAAGCAAGGCACACTGGTTATGAGAACGCGAGGACAGTTATGGCAGAGGAGAACCTCAGTAATAGTTAATATATAAGCATTGCCTCGGTAAGAACAGTAAGAGCTTCACTGAGCATTGTTCATATTATTCATTTGTCTGTCATATGTCATGTATATTTGTATTGATTTGCACATGGATCGATGGCTTACAAGACAGTGAATAAAACACTTGTGTTGTAAATATTAGTGAACGATGTAAGTGCATAAAGATTGTAGCTACCTTCGACCAAGTGTTAAAACCTAGTGTTTCAGAAATAGTTTCGAGAATTAACTGAAATTGGTTTAACGCCGCTCTGAATGGTATTCCAGTTATGTATCATAGCGTGACAACTTGATGTGGGAGGAAAAACTAACGAGACGTCAGTCCTGAATGTTTATCTCTTTTGTCAACTCCCCGGACACGTGTATGGTGCTGACAAACCATGAAAATACTCATGGCCAATCTGGGACTCGACCCAACGATCACCGGCTTCTGGAATGCTTAATGATGTCATTCTGCACAGCGAGTTGCGGCACTTCAGACGACTTAACCAACCTACAGCTTCGGAAAAGAAGGGGTAATATGTTTATGATTTATATGGGAACGTGGACTCGATAGATGGCTTGTAGCAAGAGGTAATGCTAATATATCATGTAAGGACGCTGATTTGTGAGAGAGGGTGAATGTAGTTTTTAGCCACTTTTAGCAATACTCCAGCAAACATTCAACAATGGTCATTAAAGAGTGCACACGGAAATCCGGGTCTTCAGCGTGCTTGGCGGGTCAACCGCCCTTATTTTGTATAAAGCTTCGCGCAAGATACTTTGCTTTTATCTGAAAAACCGTAGGAGCGCGAACTTAATAGCGATCCCCGACAAAGTGATAATGCCTACACGTATATATTTGTCAGTATGTAACGTTATTAGAAGATAGATGTAGAGGAAGAAGGTGAGGTGAGGTGATAATGGGTTAAACGTCGCGTCCAAGATTATTGCGCTTATATAGCGACGTGCATGCACGTGTATGTGTGGCTGCTAGTCCGGACTGATGCCGATTTATAAGTGCTAGCCCACTGAGATACCATGATGCAGTTTAACATGAATACCCCACTCAGACACAGTATATTGACTCCGAGCCGACCAGTCCTTGTTTTAGCCCCTTAATGCCGAGTGCAAGACAGGGTAACAACAAGTACCATCTTTTAACGTCTTTTGGTATGACGCGGCCGGGGATCGAATCCCGAAGCTTCCGCTCTCCGGGCGGACGCTCTACCACAAGACCACGGAGGAGGTCTAAGAGGAAGAAGAAGGATATACATGAATACAGTTCGTTGGCATACTCGATATACAATGTGTGTGTAGACGATTTATCACACAAAAACTCATATGTTTATATATTTGTAATTTGATGAGAAATGTTGTTTTAATTACATGGACATATATTTAATACTATAGACATTTTGGGAAGATAGAATATTGATAAAACTATGACTCTGCATGATTATTTTCTGGGATCAATTTGTCCCTGCTTTATTTGTCAAATGAACAAATTAACACGGGTTGATATTGTTTAGGTTAGTAATACGCTAGCTGTGGATTTGAACATTAAACCCTGTGTCCTGTACATTCAGAGCTAGGAAGGAACACTTACATAAAGTTGTAAGGAGATCTTTTTCACATACTAAAACAGACAGATTTGCAGTGTTGTTAAATAGGGACATAAACAGTTCAAGCCGCCATACCCATATGCATATGTTTGAATGAGTGTGTTAGTTGGGTTTAACACAGCTTTAAACTGTAATCAAATTATATCAACTGATGCAGGTCTCCGACCTTTACCAATGTGGTGAAACCCACGAGCACGATAATGGCGCTGAAAAACCAAGACACATAATCGAGGAGAACCGGGATTCGAACCCACCATCATAGGATTTTGGCGCTTAAGAGACGACTGGGCCACCCGTGTTGCTCTCCCCCGCCAGATATGATTTTGTTTGTTTGTTTGTTGTTTAACGCCGCACTCAGCAATATTCAAGCTATATGACGGCGGTCTGTAAATAATCGAGTCTGGACCAGACAAACCAGTGTTTGACATGAGCATCGATCCACGCAATTTGGATACGATGACATGCATCAACCAAGTAAGCGAGCCTGACCACACGATCCCGTTCGTCGCCCCTTACAACAAGCTTCGCTTTTACGGCAAGCATGCACAAGGAATTTCACGGGTCCCACCATATATGAAAGCCTAGTATGATTCAATAATAATCTTATAATCTTATAAGAGCTATATTGTACCAGGCTTAGAAGATTAGGCCGCATGCGTGCGTGCGTGCGTGCGTGAGTTTGTGTAAGTGTAAATGTGTGTTTAAGTGTATTTAAGTGTGTGTGTGTGTGTGTGTGTGTGTGTGTGTGTGTGTGTGTGTGTGTGTGTGTGTGTGTGTGTGTGTGTGTTTTGTACAACGTATCGAAGCCCATTGCATATAACAACTCAGAAGCTGCATTGTGGTATGAATGAAATGAAGCAGGCTCCCCGTCGGTCATCAAGACCTCGTCATAGCAACAGTTACAATGTATGATGACTTCCCGGGAATGGCTTTGACCATCTGCGACCACAGTGGGCAGTAATGACTCCTCACACGTGGTCCTATAAATTACTGCTTTACGTGCCACGGGGCCATCCCACACGCGCTAAATGACGTGATTTTATACGCTCGCTCATTATCTCTAACGTTCTCGTTGTCTTCTACATTTCGTCCTGTGTGCCGCGGTGTCACTTACTCAAAAGAAACTGCCCCCATGCATTTCCTGATGAAAATGTCTCTGTGCCACCGTATTTACTTCGTTAACGATAAAATAACAAGCTCTTGTTTCATTGATTAAGAAATAATTGAATTGTGAATAAACATTGCACAGGTATGGGAGTAAATGAGAGTCTTGGGAATTGTTGCCGTTTTGCACTTTGCGACATGAAACAAGCCATGAACAGTTCTGTTTTGTCCCAAAGAAGGACGACAATGACACTTTGACTCAATCCACATGTACGTGTGGTTTAGATAGTTTTACGAAAAACTGAACCTAATTCAATTTAATTTGTCAGGGCAACGTTGGCAAAAGCCGCATTCACAATAACACTTTACATGCCTGTGGAAGGTACAGACTTCAAACGCCTTGGGTATCATATCAATATATGACTGTCGATTCTCCCATATTAAACACAGTCTGACAATTGTAGTATAACATGACAATCACGTGTGTCTCTTGTTCAAATTTTGAACCGTATAGAGATTTGATTAACACGATTTTATTTTCTGTCATTGTTTAACGCCGCACTCATGAAAATTCCATCTAGATGAGGGAGTAAGAAAGGGTTTTACGCCGCTTTTAGCACTATTCCAGCAATATCACGGCAGGGTTCACACATTGTACCCATGTCGGAAATCGAACCAGGGTCTTCGGCGTGACAAGCGAACGCTTTACCTACTAGGCTACCCGACCTTCCCCCATCTAGATGACGGCGGCGTGAAGTAATCGTGTCTTGACCAGACCAGTGACATGCAATCAGCCAAGTCACAGAGGCTGACTACCGATCCATCCGGTCGCATCGTACGACCAGAATACATATAGGTAACTGGGGACTAATTCTAACCCTGAATCCACACAGGGCTGATGAAAAAAGACATGTTGCTATTTTAGTAATATATCCCATGGTAAAGTGGATAGAGTGTCAGTTCGGAGAGCGGAAGGTCGGTGGTTCGATCTCCTAACCGCATCATACCAACAGACGTTAAAATATTAAACTTGTTGTTACCTTGCCTGACGCCCGTTATAGAGCATATTAAGCATGAAATGGTCGGCTCGGGTTCAGGATGAAATGTCTGATTGGGGTATCCATGATAACCTGCGGCATGGTATCTCAGTGGGCTACCATCGGCATAACTCCGGACGAGTACAAGCAGCCACACAGAGGCGTGCTTTCAATGTAAAGTAAAGTGTTCTTGAAAGCGACGTTAAACGCCATTTCACCTTACCTATCGTTTTTTAACCATTCATATTTATATCACTGTTGATTATGCCATTCAATATAAGGATTGTCTATTTATACAATGCATCCGGCATTAATGTATTCGTTTATAGATTTTGCCCTTACAATAAGCTTAGGTTCTTTTTGTCATTCGTCATAAAGTCAAACTGTTCCTGGATGTAGTCCTAGTCCTATAACCGTCATATAGCCGTAGTAATAATGTCTAATAAAACAACAGGGAATGCGAATCCTGATCGAACACAGAAGGGCATCCCTGTACGGAAGACCAATGGAGGCAACTTAAATCCACGCGATACATATAATCCGATTAGGATGGTTAGACGGATGATATTATGACATCTTTGGCCACTGGCAAATCTTCGTCCCCATTGGTCCGACTGTAGAGCACCAACTTGCCTCGTCCAGGAAAACCAATATAAAATGAAATATTGGAGGATTTAAATTGGTATAGAAGAACGTAGAATTTATTACACCAACTATAATGATACCTATGAGTGCTATGTGGACATTTGTTCCTAACGAGCAGAATAATGTACATCAGTGTCTGATACGACCCAGACGTTGGCTCCTAGCACAAGGCACTGATGCTATGGAGAAATTAGTTCTTAGACATAATCACTTCGTACGATACAGACTACCCACGGGCATTAAACACGAGGTTTCACAGTCAGGCACTTCCAGTGCTATCACGCCTTGTCTGGTTTCCTCACCATTGCAGGGACACGGGTGGCCAAGTCGTCTAAGGCGCCGCGATTGCGAGTTGCGTCCCTTTGGCACGCCAGAAACTTATGATTGGTTTGACCCGATTATGTTTCTAGATTTATCAGCCCTATACCAGTGCTCTTAGATTTCACCGAAGTGGTAAACGTCTGAGACCTGCATCAGGAAAGCTCCTCCCATATTAAGCCGTGATATAACTGGAATTTTGTTAAAAGCGGCGTTAAACCCAACTCACTCACTCACTTACTCACCATATTCAAGTCGACTCTGGTGGTACAAAGTACCATCGCTCTTTGATTGTTGGAATCGTACAATGGAAGTTTAACTTAATTTTCAGGTATATCGATGATTTGATATCTTTCAGTGATGGTCAAATAACAAATTCACTTCGAATTTTTTACCGGGATTCTTACTCACGACCGTAGGTTTCTATCGCGTCGAGGTTTTTGCGATGCCTTAAACGACCAGTGCTCCTATAAATCCACATCTGGTATATGTACCTACAACTTGAAGGGAAGAGGGCTTGGTGACGCGCTACTAACTAGCTCAGAAAGGTTAAGAAGGTATAATAATATATTTACGACATCTAACATAAAATAAAAGCGACAAAACCCTTTCCATATTCAGAATAAATATCTGTCAAAAGCAGAGTTGTAAGATTCCAGCTATATTATAAGCATGTGTTTATGTATTGCTATCAAATAGTAATAAAACCAGGTGTTTGCGTAAAGGTGAAAAGATACGCTACGTTTCCATGCCAAAGACACACACATATCCTGCAACAAGACTCTTATCTGTGATAATTCATCATTCTTCTTGTACTAATTCTTTACAATTAACACTGCGTCCAGACTAAATCAAAACAAGATCTGGACCTTATCCCCAAGTCCATCAAAACCAAGATGACCATAGCATATGTTACACGAAACAATCACGCTTCGAGACAAAGGCTAATTACAGGACGTGTCCACCATATTAATTCGTGTTCCACATCTGCCGGAAACACATGGGGAATGTCCTGGTGTCAACTATACGGTTTCCGGCACGGACATGTTGACTTTGAGAAACGAGTTTGAGGTTTATGTAACACCTTGTTAGTTTCGGGGCACCATTCGATCCTACTGTGTCATTTGCATGGATGCAGGTTATAAATATCATTAATCTCGATAGAGGGTAATTGGAACTTCGGAGGGACCTAAATATGTCATTAGCACTGCATACCGCTGCCATCTCAATTCTTTATGCCATCAGGAAATGTCAGTTTTCATTTTTGTTTAGGTGTGACGACAAAGCTGGAAGGAACATTCATGACGGGCAGTTTTGCCATGAGCCTCACTCTTTTCTCACTATTGCCACTCCCCTTAGGTCCCCCATGTCAGTCAAAACAGTATTTATAAAATAACTCTAAACTACAAAGATATTGGGATTAACGTTCACATGACGAAACTACCCTTTGACATCGATTGAAAATAATAGGAACAACTTCTTTAAAAACTTCGAAAACACGAGTTACCTAACGTGAGTTAACGATAATCAGGTTAACCGTAAATTTGAACATAACCATAGAACCCAAAATTAAAAAGAACAGGGGTAATTTGCCTTCGGTTGAATGAATCACTTAAAATCGACATGTAGACCGTTTACTTCGACTTAGGGATGCTCACTTAAACATTCATATACTACGATTCCCTTCAACTTCGACTTCATGAGACACTTTTAATCGTTTTGCCAAAATTTTCATCACTCTTTTGAGCAAGAATTGTTTCTAATAGTGCCCTACGTAAAACAACATCCCTTCTCTAGAATAATGATTCCCACTTATCGTTTACGGCGGTCTATGACAAACGTTTCTTCCGAAACAGAAATTGCCCTAGTTGCCTGACTGGTGTGACTGTTTCTTCTGTCTCTACAAACACAACTCTTTCAATGTTCAGGCCATAAAAGTATTATTGACCAAGATGAAGCCCGTTGACAAGGATTGGGAGATTACTGGAGCATTGTGTCAAGGATGTTCAAGTCCACGTCCCCACTTCATTCTTTTAAGTCAGCAACAGTTGAATGAAAATATGAATGAAAATTAATGAAAATTACACAGTCATGCCTTAATGAATGAATGATAACGTGAATAAGCTTTGTCAAAAGAATGCAGAGATGTTACAGTGGAACAGTTTACACAAATAATTGTAAATACACGTAAAGCTGTTTTTCTTCAGGTAAACTGAAAAAGGTTCACTGCAATCTCCTCCTGCTTAACAATTGATCGTATGTTTTATGCTTCATATCTGTGTTACCTGACAAATTGGACAAGTCATCGGATTAACAATTGGTATTGTTTCATTACTTGATACGCTTTATATTTACGTAATGCCTCATCCTTGTGCTACACATTCATATTATCCGGGGGCGGTCGGGTAGCCTAGTGGTTAAAGCGTTAGCTCGTCACGCCGAAGACCCGGGTTCGATTCCCGACATGGGTACAATGTGTGAAGCCCATTTCTGGTGTCCCCCGCCGTGATATTGCTGGAATATTGCTAAAAGCGGCGTAAAACCATACTCACTCACTCACTCACTCATATTATCCGAGTAGAAGCAGAGCCCTATTCCCGTAGAATATTTCTTCAATACTGTATCTGTTTACCTTGCAAATTAACATTTGATGATGCTTTTCCAATTGCCTACAGTATGGTTAAGGACAAAGCATATCTTGCAACTTTAGCTTAAATCATGTCATGAGTTTGTTATTACAGTTGTGTTACACTGACTTCGTGAATATGTATGAAGTTGTTTCATGCCGTCTTCAACAAAGGCCACATAGTGTTGTTTGATCATCTGCATGTATGACACGTCGAGACAAGTATATGGTGGTCGCCGAGCGTTCCAGGAACTAACTAGTTTGGCGAATTTGTTGACTTCGTTACGAATTCAATCGGTCGACTGTATTAATCAACGTGTCAAAAGAATCCGTCCTTTGATGAATATCTTCTGTTGAAGTTGCAAGTTCCTAGATGATGCCATTGTCATTTTCTTGCTAGTCATGAAAACTACTTTCAAACACCCAAGGCACAATTATACATACGTCAGATTACATTGAGAGAAAGTAGGGGGCGGGTGGGGAAGGTAGCCTTGAGGGGTAGGCCTAGTTCGATTTCGAAGCCCATTTCAGGCACAATGATCCTCCGCCTTGATATTGCTGGAGTATTGCTAAAAACGGTGTAAAACCATACCAGTCATTATTCCCTGACTTTGGCGTATGATTCCTGCATGCGTTTCGCGAACTGATGGTGAATTCTGAGGACAGATATGTGAACATCAACTCATCAGGCAGAGCTACTTTTTCACAATACAACAGTTACATGATTTATAATCAATGCGTTGGTAGGTTTGAACAGTATTAATCTTGTACAGGCAGCATGGTTGTGTTCTGTAGTGACGTTCAGTTCATTGCAGACTGTAATGCAAACATCTACACGTTGGAACCCTCCTTACATAAACATGTCAAATCAGATGTTGATTCATAACGGAATAGTTCAAGGTTTACATGCACACGTCACATATGACTTGGCGGGAACTCGTTACTTAATCAATCACAAGACAAAATGCTTCTAAATCATTCAAAATCGGAACCACAAAAGTACCTGCGTGGGATATGTTTAAATATGCCCCTAAAATGTCTAAGACCCATGATTTGTATCATCATTGATCCCTCTGATTACAAATACAAATAGCTCAAATTTTGCTGTTTCACCAATAAACATCATCGATTACTGGCCATAAATCCTCCCTCACGTCCACAGATTAATAAACGACAAATAATATCAATCCATACCAAGAAAGGCTGACATTTATTTCATTGGATGTCATATTAATACCTGGTTGTAATCTATTTATCATGATATCCTTCTTGGACGCTTCTGGATAAGACCATCCATTTCTGGACGTCTAGGCCAAATACAGAAAGGGTTTGCACAATCGCTGCGGTGTTCAATCGGTATGGTATCGTTGTGTGGGCGGTATTATCTCTGTTGAGATACACGTCAAGAGACCACAATTAGTCTGTTTACTGGATCTAGGGGAAACATATAACAATGTACATACACATACAAGTGTTACAAATAAGCCTATTTCCCAAATTGGAATATGTAGTGGGAGTGTGACATCTGTGTCTATAAATCATATTCCGAGAACTATGTATACGCTGGAGCACAAAGCCATTTCTTCACATACTGTTCTAGACTATATATGCTATGTATTGTTCTGTCTGGACCAGGCTATCTAGTGATTGGTATCATTACTATTTGATAGTGATTCATAAACACATGCTTATGATATAGTCGGAATCGTACAATTGACTCTGCTTTTGGCAGAGATTTGATAGAATATGGAAAGTGTTTGTCGCTTTTATTTACACCTGATTCACCCACTCTCCTCAAGCCGTGGATATTCCATCGCGTTTGCATTTTGTATGATCAATTAAAGATGCTATTTGTACTGGACACGACTAATAGCCTTTTGTAATCGAGTCGCTTGAAATTTAACGTACGCACCACATAAATAATTTACGCAAGAACGTCGAGCAGAGGCCTAATGTAAAGGTTAATCAATGTGAATGAACCATAAAATAAGACACTGACGACGGAGTCAAGTCCCATGTGTACGACCAATCGTCCTTGGCCTCGAATCCCCTGGACAGAATCAGAATCAGGACAGAATCCACTGAGAAGCAGTCCTAACGCCAAACGATTTAAATATCGTCAAAATAAACTCAAGATATTTTGAAAACACATAAACGAACAAAGATTCATAGTCAAACAAAACACTAAGGAGGTTTTACAGAATTTGTTTTAAGTAAAAATTCAATAATCTTCAACTTATGCTTTCATCGACGATGTGACTGCAGGAGCAAGTTAGTAAATCATAAATAAGTTAGTAAATCATAAATAACGTCAGCTCTGTACCGCAATAGCCCGGTATAGGATACATGGGTAATAGGTTTACTTAAATGTACGCATCTCAGTTCATCACTACCCTTACTACATGCATGTCTTGCATCAATGTAGTTTACGTTAACCCTTCCCTACTATAGAACAGGGTTTCTTATTCAATATTTACTTATCTCTCTCTCTCTCTCTCTCTATATATATATATATATATATATATATATATATATATATATATATATATTATTGACTTCTATAGTACTTCTATATTTGTCTATATATGAGGTATAAGAACAGGGTTTCTTATTCAATATTTTCTTATACCTCATATATATTTATACATATATATATATATATATATATATATATATATATATATATATATATATATATATATATATATATATTGACTTCTATAGTACTTCTGTATGTCTATTGTCTATATATGAGGTATAAGAACACGGTTTCTTATTCAATATTTTCTTATACCTCATATATATTTATACATATATATATATATATATATATATATATATATATATATATATATATATATATATATATATTGACTTCTATAGTACTTCTGTATGTCTATTGTCTATATATGAGGTATAAGAACACGGTTTCTTATTCAATATTTTCTTATACCTCATATATATATGAGGTATAAGATTATATTGAATAAGAAACCCTGTTCTATAGTAGGTAAGGGTTAATGTCAAAGCCAGTTAACCCTTTCCTACTATAGAAGTCAATAATATATAACCAGGTTTCTTATTCAATATATATATATATATATATATATATATATATATATATATATATATATATATATATATATATATATATATTTATATATATGTGTGTGTGTGTACACCTCAACGGACATCATTTTTGTCACTGCTCCACATGTTAAATAGCCATGTTTGGACTTAGTCAAAATACCCCCAATGTAATCACTCAATCAACCAGTTATTTACCAGTCGAAAATTTACCTCACCCACACATTCTTCAAAAACACACAACGATTCATCCGTTCACTGAACCATCACCCTCGATCATTAGTTACCTCATCCATACAACCATCACAACATCTCACCGACCCATCCGTTCATTTAACCTTCACCGTCAATCATGAGTTACCTCATCCATACAACCATCCACAGTTCTCGCCGATTCATCTGTTCTTTTAACCATCATTGTTTACCTCACCCACACATTCATCAAAAATACTCATCGATTCATTCGTTCACTTCATCATCACCCAAATCATTAGTTACCTCACCCATACAACCATTCACAATTCTCACCGATTCATCCGTTCACTTAACCATCACCCTCAGTCATTATTTACCTCACCCACAAATTCATCAAAAACACACAACGATTCATCCGTTCACTTAACCATCACCCTCAATCATTAGTTACCTTACCCATACAACCATGCAAAATTCTCACCGATTCATTCGTTCACTTCATCATTCAATCATTAGTTACCTCACCCATACAACCATCCACAATTCTCGCCGATTCATCCGTTCACTTAACCCTCACCCACAGTCATTATTTACCTCACCCACACATTCATCAAAAACACTCATCGATTCATTCGTTCACTTCATCATCACCCTCAATCATAATTTACCTCACCCACACATTCATCAAAAACACACAACTATACATTTGTTCATTTAATAATGCTTCGTAATGTTTATGTCGTAATGTTCGTGCGCCTGTCCAAAACACCCATCTACTCATTCACTCAGTCAACTCTCATTCAGTCATCCTCACAGATAATAATAACAGATAACTTTTAACTACAACTGTAGAAACGGGTTATACAAGATGACAGCTGAGCCTTCTAAATCTCAAAATGTTATTTTAGATAGACGGAATTTGAAGGCACATATATATCTTGATTGTAATAATTTTATGTTTTGAACCGCATCTATTTGACAATAATTGTACATTGTTTTCCATCAAGTGTACGAGAACAGATGCATTGTTCTTCTAGTATCATGAAATCATTTGCAGTTTCCCAAGCAACTAACGTATTCAAAACAGCCGTCTGAAGTGAATGTGGTCGATCTCTATTATGATTGCGCTTTAGGCCTGCGGCAATCCTAGTTAGCACTACTGACCCACTGAACTGGGGATTGATGGCGACTGCTCACACAGTGACGCGATGATTTGCGCAGAATGGCATTTTAAAACGGATATTTTCACCAAAGACCTTTTTGGTAAGTGCCTGCTTTAGGAAGCATTTTCCTAACTGCAAGTGGTAAGATCCATTTCACACGTTGCATCAGAGACTCATCAAGTATTTGAAGAGTTTAATCTTTTTGTCATGTGTCCCACTGACCTTTTCCTGTCTGTAGGCGCTCTGCAAAGCCAAACCTTGATGACTGCAAGGACTCCTCGTGTCTGTCGTTTATCACGGTGCGCTGCTCGGAATAAATAGGCCGTCAGAAAAGAAGCCGTGCAGAAATAATGGCACCATCACAGTGCATTTATTCTATTCATGCACACCATTGTACCAAAGACAAACGAATTATTTTCAGAAACCAGGTTTCTTAGAAAGTATCGAAATGGAAAAAAACCCTGTAAGAGCTTCCATCATATACTCATTCATTACAGTAAATTAGTCTATGTTGTATTATAGCCTTGTTAATATGTATTCATTTTATAGAACACAATTAAGTTTTGGTTAACTCGGTTATGTTATCCCTTGTTATATTTGCACAATGTTTATCATGTAAAGGGTATGCTGAAAATAACAAGGCTTCAATATCTTCAAAACTTCAAAACACAACCATATACTCTTAAAACACTAGAACACTTGACACATTTCTGGTGTCACTGATATCAGTTTTCAAATACCAAATACCTTTTCGATAACATTTATTAGTAAGTGATTATACTGACAAAACATTTATGCTTTAGAAATCTAAAGAAATCCATTATAGGTAGGTAACAATTCAGACATGTTTCCAAAGTGGTATTCCAGCTAATTCAGGTGTCTGGAACACTGAATCTGGACAAAGCAAACCAATCGCTGAAATAAACCTCAACGACCCCCGCTATCGAGGCACCATGACACACAAGGAGTTAAGTCGTGATCACCCGATCGGGCCTTGCGACAAGTATGAGTTACTTTGGACTTAAAACTGACACGGATTCTCGTCAAATAAATATAAAACGTCTACAGCAGAGAATACCCAGTCCAGATTATCCAAACGAAAACCTTAACATATTACAGACAAAATGAGACAAATTATTGTTTGTTTTCCACTCTTCCAATTAAAATAAACATGGTCATTTTTAACATTTCTGATGAAACACCATGAGACTAGTATTCAAAATATAAAACCGTCAATACTGTGCCAAAAATGGCAAGAAAACTAACCAGTGCATGTCAAGAATGACATCTGTGACGCTTGTACAAAATGACATGTAATGCTTTGCAATTTAGTTATAAATTTGAATTTTGTTTTGAAATTGTAGGCGCTGCTTAGCAGGGCACAAATGCATTTCGAACCAACTACGAATAGAATCATGTAGACACAACCAAGATTCAAGAAATGAAAGATTGTGTTTATTATGTAAAGAAGGTTATATTGTGGATGAATATCATTTCGTTCTTGTCTGTGAAAAATGACTTTCCTTCAAATTTTAAGTTTCATGTTCACCCGTCTGTTCATAAATTCCATTTACTCATGTCAACAAATATAAATCAATGTTAAAACAGAGTGATGTGTATGTTTATAACGCATTATTACTTATATATCAACTGAAAAGAAAATGTTGTCTCTCTGTCCTTTTCTGTGATATGGGCCGATGGCCTACACATTCTTTTGAAATAAAGATAAGGTAGCTTTCAAAAATAACTAATTTTAAGTTTCTATAAAAAAAAAAACATACTACTGTAATTTCCTGACTTGTATCCGAGTATCTAAAGTATAAACAAAGGAAACAGAAAAAGCGCAGTCGTGTAGCTGCCATTACTCCAGGATGCTGATCCGTTGCAAGATTACCTTACCCCCCTGAAAGCCTTTTATCACAGATCAGTCTATGCATTACCACCTTGAGATCTTGCTCTAATATGTTAACCTCCTAAACCAAGAGGCCAGCCTCTCAACCGGTATTCGTGACCAGAATCTCTTGAGAGTTCCTGTTCTAAGACGAGAGAGTCAGTTCCACAGACAACCCAACTGTTTTTCTCGAAATTGCATCCTTTGTGTTCCAAACAAATGCTTGGCGTCAACCGCCTAACTGGCTAATAGAAAATACGACTCCAATGAAGAGACAGATGAAATAGAAGTTTGACTGAAAGATAAATCGGTTTATTTTCTATCCTGCCTTCATGACTAGAAAGAGAAAACGTTCGTTATGCAGTCTATTATTATCAATTGTCTGAAATTCCTTATTTCCACGCATGTGATCCTCTCACGCAAGATGTTATTATGGATTTATTCCTAAAGGTATACGGCAGACAGTAGCAATTACCGTGGTGCAACAAACAAGCAGCGTCTCGCTTTACACACGGTTTATGATTAATGATAGATATATGGGCGGAATGAAGAAATTGGATTACAGAGGATAATGTGTTTTGTATTGAAGGTTCGTATCGGCTCATGGGTTCATGTTCCATCACAAGAGACATCTAAAAAGAGTCATAATTGAGCTATTTAGCTGATAAATTGTTTGGGAACTTGACCAAATACACTGATTTGCTCCCTGATTAAATGACCACCTCTTCTCTGTGAGCAAAGGTATGCCCGCTTTCCCCGATTACGTTGTGCTAAATCAGCGAAATAAGCATTTTTGGATTGTGTTTCATGAAACCCACGGGTTAAAACATGAGTCGTCCACACAAACAAACCAAAGTAAATATGATAGAAACCTAACCCTGCGAACTGCTGTCTACTTTCACATTCACTGTAACGCAGGAATCTGTAGAAATTCAGATGTCCAAGGACCATAACATGGTGTGCTGTTATCCAGCTATTCCCGATGTCATTGACTTCTAGTTGGGTGACAATTAAAAGCTTATTAAATTCGTTGTTTGGATTATTTGTTGTTTAACGCTACACTATTCAAGGTATATGTTGTAAATAATCGAACCTGTATTACATTTTTATTCATGTATCATTGATTGTGGCTCATAAAGTAAAAAACAGATTCAAGGTTCAAAATAACATCTGTTAAAGCTGATCAAACTTTAATTTTTCCGACCAACACGTGCTTGTTTTTGTTTTTAGCTTGTGATTGTGTCAATAACATATTGCTAGCCATACATTACTATATTTCGGCTAAGTGACAGCGGTCAGTTAATAATCGAGTCCGGACCAGACAATCCAGTGATCGATATTGTGAGCAACTCGATATTTTAAGGCACGATGCATGTCAACAGATCAGTTTGGTCGCCTCTTACAACTAACTTCCTGTTGGGGTCCTATTCTAACCCGGAATCCTAACAAGGCTTTTTTTTTCGTCGGGCAAGAACAAAACGGAAACAACTGTTGTTGTTCCGTTTTACACAAAATGTTTCATTATGAAGATACACATTTTCTGCCCGGAATTAAACCCATCCCTACTGTAAACGTATATTTTCAATGAAATAACTACATATTTCAATTAAATATATCACAATAAAAATATGAAGTTTGTATGATTCTCCATTATCGACAATGTCCTCTTCTCATAACATGGGCCATAGGGTAGCCTAGTGGTTAAAGCGTTCAAAGACCCGGGTTCTATTCCCCTCATGGGAACCATGTGTAAACCCCAATCTGTCTGGTGTCTCCCGTAGTGACATAGCTGTAATATTGCAAACATCAGCGTAAAGCCAAACTCACTTACTCACTCTCAGTAACACAAACCCAAGGGCGTATTACGCCTTCGTTCGGATAAATAACTTTATATATTTATATATAGATATGTTCTTAACAAGAGACTCGCCTTCGTGCTAAACGAAAAGAGACCTTTCGAGATCGAATCAAGATAAATGTCAGAGTACACTCGACAAAAAGTATTACAAGATAGCAATAAACTTAATAGCCTTCAGAAAAGGATTTCTTCTACCTCTTATGTCACCTGTTGCGTTAGCGTTAGAATATGATAGAATATATCCTCACTCCTGGATCCGCTCATGGCTTTGAATCCCTGAATCTTTTTGATTGAGATCACTTGACCATATACTTGCACCTGGGTTTCTTCCAGTTTCTTGACAGTGGAAGCAATCGAAACTGCTGAGGGGGCACGGGTGGCCCAGTCGTCTAAGGCGCCGCGATTCGCTGTGCAGAGTTGCGTCCCTTAGGCACGCCAGAAACCTATGATTGTGGGTTCGAATCCCGGTTCGCCCCGATTATGTTTCTAGGTTTGTCAGCACCATACCCGTTGGTTTTTGAAGTGGTTACGTCTAAGACCTGCATCACTTCGGGCTTTCCTCCCACATTAAGCTGACACGCCGTGATATAACTGGAATACTGTTAAAAGCGGCGTTAAACCCAACTCACTCACTCACTCACTCCCAGTTGTGAACGCGTGCAAGACCTGCATCACCTCTAGCTTTACGTCCCTCATTAAGCAGACTGTAATGTCATTGAAACTCTGTACAAAAATGTCACTTATCACCTCATTCATTACCTTTACCGTCATGAGCACTACAGGGCCAACTGAGTATGCCACTAATCACCCCTTGTTCGACAAATTCTAATCCGGTTTATAGGTAACTGTGCTGGTTTCTAAATGTTAACGTAAATGTTAAACAAACGTGTATGTTATTAGGTATATATTTAAAAAACGTTTCAGGCATATGAACAGAACAAATGAGCTAACGAATCATTGTATTGGTAAAATGACCCCGGGTGGTCTTTTATCAGATAATTATATATAACCTCATCCTCATCCTCATCCTTTGTCGTGTGAACAAAACATGAAAGTTAACGTCTGATAATTATTCCTGGTATACTGGCGCCCAGCCGTCTCAGGCTCCGGTCACAGTGCAAAGATGGTTTATAACTATGTTTCTCGGCTTTTTAGCACCTTGCCAAATCTCGTGGGTTCGACTTCTACCAAAGTGGTAACCGCTTGGGACCTGCATCACTCGGACTTTCCATTCCGTGATGTAACTGAAGCTCTACCGAAAGCTCTCACTTACACAAACCCAATAATTACTCCATCAAAATCTACGATATGTTTCATCTCAAGTAATTATTAGAGGGAATTTCCTGAATCGCAAATTAACTTTGCAGTAGCATCCTCGGGCGGTCGTTGAAACACAAAATGAATCTAGCAGGTGGTCGACGATTTCCTCAATGCAAGTTAAATATCCATTAGTGATAGTTGAACACTGCAAATGAACAAATACGCAGTCCAATACACTCCTCGTAGAGGACTTGTGAAAACCACTGGCCCTTCATGACACGAGCCGTAGGAACACCTTGAAACACCCATTCACAAACGTGCAATACTCGCACACCTAACAGTTACAGGGAAACTGATTTGGGGGTCAACGTCGCTTTGGTTTGTTATCGGGCGGTAGCCTAGTGGTTAAAGCGTTTGCCCGTCACGCCGAAGACCCGGGTTCGAATCCCTAATAGGTGTGTCACTCCAACACCACGCACCACACGTCACACACCACACCCATGGATATCAATTGCAACATGTACATGTACCTCAGCGACACAGGGCATTGACGTTTTCCACTAAACCCAAAGGTAAGGATCATTATCATATTTGATATTATGTAAGTTCATAGTACTCCTCATCCGTGAAGTTCCGAGTAACAATAGTTCTTCAGCAACAAATGCTTACTGTTAAAGGCGACTATTCTTGTCGTGAGAGGCGACTGAAGGGATCGGGTGGTCTGGCTCTCTGACTTGGTTGATGCATGTCATCGATCCCAATTGCGTGGATCGATGCTTCCGATGTCAATCGCTGGACTGTCTGGTCCAGACTCGATTATTTCCAGACTGTCGTCATATAGCTGGAATATATCCAAGTGCGGCTTTAAACAACAAGCAAACAAAATCATATCACGCCTAATTCTTTATTTTCATTAAGTGAGGTGGCCTTGGTCAAATGGATGTGCCAGAAAGCTATGGTCGCTGGATCGAATCCTTGTTTGCCCTGATTACGCTTCATGCTTCGTCAGCATCATTCCAGTGCTTATGGGTTTCACGAGAGTGGTAGGGTTAGCATCACAAAGTTCCCTGTGACATCGTCCAGATGGACAAATGTCCTATGGGATTGGCCATTTATTATAGAAAGGGGCTTCCGGTGAGATAAAAAGGGTCATTTTCAAATAAACTACTATACATTTGAACATTATATGGGGACAGGTCATTTATCATAGTGGATGGTGGCGGTGGTGTGGGTGCGGGGTTGCATGCAAAAAGGCAAAAATGTGACATGAATTTGGGGTTTGGGAAGGGTGGGGCTTGTAAAAGTGTTGCACTGAAACTCCAAGACACTCAAAGCAATTCAGTTTTTAGCAAAGCAAAAAGAACTCAATTCATTGTGATTCCTTCGTCAGAAGCATATACTGGGGGACGACGTAACAAGTGCAAATGTGTGTCACTTATGAGAAAAAAGAATATGTGACGTCTGAAACGTGAAACCTTTTAAAGAAGAGGTACGTGTTATTAAAAACGAGATCGATCAGCAGAAAGAAGAACAAGCTATCCTAAGACTTGATATAGGTGCTATGAATAATAGAGTAGAAGACATAGAGAGTTATTTGGATGGTATCGGTGAATTGGAGTCTAGAGTCGAAAATCAAGAGAGACAAGGTAGAAGGAATAGTATTATCCTCTACGACGTGCCCGAGAGTGGGGATGAGTCCTACAGTACTTGCAGAGTGAAAGCAGTAGACGTAATTAACAGGGCTAGAGCCAAGGATGAGAAAGCGCCACTACAACATAGAGACATTGAACGGGCCCACAGAATCTCCTAAAAAAATGACCATAAACCACACCCACTGATTGTAAAAATGTGTCATTGGGAGGACAAGATGCACACTATCCGATTAAAAGAAACCCTCAGAGACATGGGATATGGCGTAGCAAATGACTTGACATATAATCAAAGACAAGAACTCAATAAATTACGAGCTGAAAATCCGACTAAAAGATTTTTCTATAAAGGAGGCAAAATCGTAGAGGATATTAGACGCGAAAAATGACAACACACAGCAGAGTCAAGGTAGAGACATAAGCATTAGACAAGGTGACAGGAGAGACACACGGACAACACAGGATGACTCTGGGAGCGGGGAGCGAAGGAGACGTTATCTTAGGTCAACCTCTCGCTCCCAGACCCCTGGTCGGAAGGCTGTGAGATAGGGGTGTGGCCAGGGCCATGACAATTTACGGGTGCCTCAAACAAGTGTACCCCACAGAACTATCAACAAGGATGTACAATTTTTATTTTGGAATGTATCAGGGCTGATGGCATAATTACAGGATCGTGACTTTGGAAGCTTTATATGTAAATGCGACATCATTGGATTGACAGAATCCTGGTCCAAAGAGATTGACTTACTATCCATATATTTCCAGATTTTAAGGTTATAACAAAACATGCAGAAAAAATATCTGACTTCGGCCGCCTTTCAGGTGGAATAGTACTTCTTATTAGAACAAAGTTTGAGAATTTTGTGAAATGGACAAAAATCCGTAAAAGTGGAATATTTGTGTTATTAGACAAAACCATGTTTAATATAGATAAGGATGTAGTGTATTCATGTGTTTATATTCACCCAGAATCGTCACGCTGGTACAGTACGTTATCACCTGATTGCAGTAACGGTGTGCTATTGTTGCAAGAGGAGCTACTAGATGTTCTTTCTCACTGCGGCAACTATTATATTATGTTAGGTGGAGATTTCAATGCACGCACAGGTACTGAGCCGGATTTAGTTGAAGATGATATTCTTGAATATTTAGAAAATGATAATTCTTCCGTGTATAGTTTTCTACTCGACCATTTTAACATGGTACGAGCGTCAGCAGATAATGTGTTAAACAATTTGGGAAAAAGTTTGATAAATTTATGCAGTGTCATAAATATACATATCATGAATGGAAGATGTGGGTCAGACTCAGAAGTTGGAGACTATACGCAAGGTGCTAGCGTCATAGATTACATAATCTATTCATCTGGGTTGTTTGACGTATGCTGTAATTTCACCATTGTATCACGCACGTGATCCTGTCATCTTCCTGTCATGGCGAGCTTATATACTTCTGTGCAGACTAAACCCGTGCAAGCTCATGGTAATAAGAAGGCTTCCAAATTCGTTTCGGTCAATGATAAAGTTGACTAATTTATGTATAACTTGTTGAGCAGTGAATGCTACTCTTTATTAGAAAAGGCTGTTGACGAAGTGTTACACAATATAGATGAAATTGTTAGATACGTGTCAGAGGCCTTGTGCACGGCAGCAAGCGACATGAAAAGAGTGTGTACTTCTAACACATCTAGTCAACAGTGGTTTGACCGTGAATGTAAGCTACTCAAAAAAGAAATATTCAAACAGTTTTAGGAGAAAAAAGGATGATAACTCATTATATGAGTATAATTATATTAGAAATACATATAACAGTGTATGCAGAGAAAAGAAAGCGATTTTTTTCAAAGAGAAACAGGAAAAACTTGAACATTGTATACGCGATTCTAAACAATTTTGGGCCACTCTTAAAGGGCTAAATACTAATCGTTATACACAAAACAATATCCCAATTGATGATTGATTATTTCAGGGATCTGTTTTCAACTTCTACAGAGAACGAGGAAAGATGTTTTGATATCGACGAATGGAATGCATTTGATAACTCTTTTTGTCAGTTAACTTCAGATATTCTTGATTCACCTATAACAAGAAATGAAATTTCAGAAAGCATTGCAAACTTAAAAAGCAACAAAGCAGCTGGTGAAGGTAATTTGATTCCTGAATTTTTTTAATATTCGTCCGATATTCTCCTCCCCTACCTTGAAATCCTTTTTAACGTTATGCTTGAAAAGACTTTTTTTCCAGAACAGTGGACTTTGGGGATGGTAATTCCTTCGCACAAACAGGGATCACCTAATGTCACCAACAACTATAGGGGTATAACTCTTTTGAGTGTCTTCAGTAAGATTTTTACCGGTATTATACACAAACGTTTAGTATTTTGGACAGATTCGTTTAATAAGATAGATGAAGCACAAGCCGATTTCAGGCATGGATACTCTACAATTGATAATGTATTTGTATTGCAGACACTTGTACAGAGATATTTAGCACGAAAAGGAGAAAAAATGTATGCTCTATTTGTTGATTTTGCTAAGGCGTTTGACTCAATTAACAGAAACATGTTGTGGTCCCTTTGTCAATCTCAAGGTATCAGTAATAAAATTGGTAAATTACTATGTTGCATATATCACAATGTGAAGGTCTGTGTTCGAAACAATAACACCTTATCTTATTCCTTCTACTGTAATATTCGGGTTAGACAAGGATGTATTCTAAGTCCATTCCTGTTTTCGTTTTTCATACATGAACTTTCGATACAAATATCTGAAAATTGTAAGGAGGGTATCCAACTCCATCCAGAAACTATTAAACTTTTTCTACTCCTTTTTACTGATGATATAGTTATGTTCTCGAGCACAGTACCTGGACTTCAATAGTTAATAAATGAACTTGAGTATTATTGTAACAAATGGAAAGTGAAGGTCAATATCGATAAGACAAAAGGTATAGTTTTCAAAAATGGAGGGAAATTATCAAAACGAGAAAAATGGCTTTATAAAGGTGAAAAACTTGAGGTTGTAAGAAGTTACAAGTATTTGGGGGTACATTTTACAAATCGACTTACTTGGTCACTGCACTGCAACAAAGCCGCACTGCAAGCCAAAAAGATTTTAATTGGCATTTTATAAAACCTAAAACATAAAAAATATTAGCTATGAGACATTCTCTAAGATTTTCGACACTAAGATCAGTCCTATTCTACTCTATGGTGCTGAAGTCTGGGGCCTAGAGAACTATGATACAATAGAGAAGGTACATCTATTTGCGTATAAAAGATTTTTAGGAGTAAATTCCAACACTCCAAATGTTACAGTTTACGGGGAATGTGGGAGATATATTTAGTTACATAAAAGTAATAAAATATTGGATAAAATTGCTTAAAATGCCAAATACCAGATTCCCAGAGAAATGCTATAACATGATGATTCTTTACGATAGCAGAGGTAAAAAATAACTGGGCCTCGGATGTCAAAAAGGATTCTCCAATCTTGCGGGTATGAGTACATTTGGTGAGAGCAACATGTAACAGTACCTGATCGTTTCATATATGATTTAAGACAAAGGCTAAAAGATATGTATTTTCAAAAGCAGTAATCTTCATAAGGTTTACATAATAAGTTAAAGCATTACACCTGTTTTAAATCATTCATTCTGACGGAAAAATATCTTTTGGATATAAATGTTAAGAAATTCCGAACAGCACTATCCCGTTTCAGATGTAGTTCTCATGACCTTCTAGTAGAAAAAGGTAGACATTTAGCGATACCAAGGGAAAACAGATTGTGTAAATATTTTCTTGCCAAGAGATAGAAGATGAATACCATTTTTTGCTAGTCTGTCCATTGTATGCAAATATCAGAAAAGAATACATACATAAATATTTTTATCTGAATCCTAGAATAGACACATTTTATGTCCTCATGTCATCCCATAATGAAACAGTCACAAAATAGCTTTCAATGTATATATGTCATGCAATGAACATCAGATCCTCTGCATTATAGATGTGATATTTTGTTACGATATATGTAATTCCTATTGCACCCATTGCTACTGTATGTATATATGTACTATAGGCCTTTTCAGTACTTGAAATAAAGATTGATTGATTGATCGATTGATTGATTGAAACCTTTTCGCGTCTTCAAGGACTGTCCGTTTTTAATACAATCTTCATTAATACAGATTTGTGAAAGATCTCAATACGCCGTCTCCAGTATATTGGCCTGTTCTAGGGGACTATGCGGGTGAATCTGTTCGCGCCGTTAAATGTCAAGTGTTGTAGTGCTACAGGTTTAAGTCACATCAGCACAGTTTTAAAGGCGGGTATTATAGGATCTATATCAACTAATACTGTGTTTCTAGAAATGTATATGGTTAAAACAGTTACGGTGTGTGCATTGTTGTTATTAAACTTAAACGCCAGGGAATACTCAGCCTAGATTAACAGACTCCATTGCGCGCAAATGACGAAACAGCGGTGACAATTTACTTTATAGATAAAAGATCACTGAAAGTTCACGTTCTTCAGCTTAACGATGACCCAAAGGAATTCAGAGTCGCTGGCTGGCAGAGTGAAACACGCCGTTGACAAATGTTACACAGCAAAAAAAATGCAGTTTCCGGTATCCGGATACCTGCCGGATACCACCGGACACTTACCCAAAACGCGTCCGGGTATCCGGTGGCAGAAACCTTGCCGGATACCAGATCTGTGGTATCCGGCATGGACACCTCACCTGAAAGTATGTCACCTGGAATCCGGGTATCCGGCACCGGATACCTCACCGGATACCTCAATCTGGGTGTCCAGGGATCCGGCACCGGATACCTCATTCTGAGTTTCCCAAAACATGTCACAATTTGGGGGGTGCATTTTGTTCAATTAAGTGTGAAACACCTAAAAATATATTGGAAACTAACCATGAAAATTGAACATTGCTGAAGGTATCCGGCAGGTATCCGGCAGGTATCCGGATGCAATTTTTCGAGATGTCTTTCTCCTAGTAAATAATGTTAGCCTGGGCATAGTAGATAGCTGTAGTAATATTCTGTGTTATTTTGGTTGTAAATATCCCCTTAAAGTTGAGATCTATGGGCAGGTACTTTTGGTGAAAACATTTTTCAAATTCATATATATTTCATTTTAGATGTTCAGCGTATTAAATGAAAAGCATTCAGTCCTGGTATGATGGTATCCTTACATTTCATCTTCATATTCCCAGTTTGTTCTAGCTTCTCGTGGTTGAAGCGCTCGATTCACCACATCGGTACATTGCTTGGTGTCACCCATCATTATATTGTTGGAATTTTGCTCATAAAGTGACATAACACCATATTCACTCTGACAAAACAAATGAAAGTCATTGGCTATGTGCTCACTTGGGCATTTGTTCCTGGTGAGATTAAAAGATTATTTTGGAACTGTATCAGTACTTGTTACATCTTGACAGACGAGTTTCATTGAAGTTTGAAACAGAATATCATTAACCCAAATGGGTGCATCCACAGAAAACACCTAATAAAGTACCGGTACATAAAAATATCAATGTAATTTTTCTACTGACATGGAACTAAAAACTTCATTCAGTGAGCTGTATTAATTGTAGGAAAACATTCAGGGCATTAGTATATTTGATATATGTTAGCACCTATGTTATGAATGATCAATATCATATTTCTTTAAAGAAGCAAAACAAAAAAAGTTGTTAAGATAACAAATCATATTTATTGATTTTATGACATTTCATTGGTTCAGTAACCAAAGGTGTTTGCAAGAACATTCAAAAACAGAAACAGATGCTTCAATGCCATTTTCTAAATAAACAAATCGGTCAAATCTCAGAAGAATTTCAAGGGAGAAGAATATCTAAAGTCAATTATGTTTGTGCAGTAAACCACAAAAGTCATTCAGATTTGTATAGTCAGCGTCAGTGTACACCACATAAACATAGTCTCACTGCTGTGGTATTAATTCCTTTAGACTTGATTAATGTCGTAATAAAACAACCTACAGAATCACACTGATGTGGCATTATTCATTCAGAATCATCACTTTCTGAGGTGAACCTGCTAGTTGTTCTGGGGAGGATTATTCATCACCCTGAGAGTCCTTTGTATGACTTGTCTGATCTGGTGTCATTGTGAAATCCAGGTGCCTGAAACAATTTATAACATCTTTAAAATCTTGTTATTAAAAATATAAGAAACACACATATATTGACAAAGGGTAAAAAGTTGGTTTCTCAATGAGTAAGGTAATGACAGTTTATCAAGCAACTGTTAACCAAACCATGTTAACCAATGTAAAAAAGCCATAGCAAACAGTAAATTTTACAGAAAATACAAAATTGTAATTGATCTTCTGAAAACAATTCCTGTAGTGCCATAAGGCAGGCTCCCCTGAATTTTTCTCAAATGTTTGCATTACATCAAAACATAAGGAAGGGTAAACAAGGCAATGCAAATTGCATAAAATAGGTTCTTATACATAAAAACAGAACTACCGTATTTGATGTAATAAGTGCCTCGCTCTAATAAGCGCCCACGGGAATATTTGCTAATATATTGGCTAGTTAACAATCCCAATTAGCACCCTTTCCAATTGATCAATGTATACAACGCTTATTTATTTGCATATAATACACATTCGTGTGTGATATGCACCCTTAATTATGGGGAATTTCATTCTGGAAAAATATATTTGTCGTACATTAACATTTCAGGCTGCCAGCATAAAGCACAAAATTTTGAGAGCGCCCTGGGCGCTTATTCTGTCGAATACGGTATTCATAATTATCAAAACTTTCAATCACACAAGTCATGTAAGTGATCTCAAAATATTATATAATGAGTGTGCAAGTTAGTATAGTTTCACAGAGCTTTTAGCAATATTCCAGCAATATATCTGCGGGGACACCAGAAATGGGCTTTTCACACAGTACCCATGTGGGGAACAGAACCCAGTGCTTCGGAGAACGCATTACCCACTAGGCTACCAAATACAAATATCATCTCAAATACAAAAGTAAGTAACATTAGGATTTCATACAACAGATATTTTCACCAAATATCAAGTCACTATACAACTGATTGAATTACTGATTAGAGAAGCAAGAACATATAAATGTAGCAGCTGAATCAGGCTTAATTTGAATCGTTCCTTGCTTCAGTTGCAATGGGAGCCACATTGAAAATAATTATCTCACTTATTATTGATAATTAATATCTACCATTAATTGGTAGGCCAAAATAGACACTGATGCAAAAAAATCAACTGAAAAGAACCACCTGAACAATCGACTAAAAACTATGTATATTACATTTTGGGGACCTTGCTGGCAATAGCATGGGCGGATACAGAGGGGGGGTGCTGTGGTGCGCACCCCCCTTTTTATTTCGAAAATAAATCTTTATTTCTGTATAAATTACCACCAAAGACAATAAATACTGTAGCTGTAAAAAAAGCTGTATCTGCCCATGATTAGTCATGAGTAAAATCATTATCATATTTTTATCATTTATCCTATCTTTAATTAAGATTAACAATAACGGGAAAAACTGCCAAATATATTGGTCAAGTGTAATCATTATTTAAGTAGTTCTATTTGGTTTTGGAACTTTTCAAGGGTCATTGTAAAAATATGTGTATTCCTATTTGAATACTCGTTTGATTGTTATAAAGTTACACAGTATTGCATCTATCGTCTGTTTCTAAATACAGTGGAACCCATCTTTGACTTGTGTGACATAATTGAATCATACCCCAATTGAATCATACCCCAAGTGCATTGTTATGCATCTGCACAGAGTGGTCAAAGTCCTTGTCACACACATAGTTTGCTACAAGGCAGAATCCAATACAGTTGAGACATCAGGTTGTATCCAGAAAAACTGTCTGATAATCTCAAGTATGGTCTTGGTAGGATCAAGGGATGTAGCTAATCCTAAATAAACATTAAACAAATGACATAATCTCTTCTACAGAACACTTGATCAAAGCCTGCCCCACCTTTGATGTTTATCATCTTGTTACGCTCACAACAGCTCATTAGCAAGATGAACTCAATGTCAACTCATGGTGGATTAGGGATTAACAGGGCAATTAGTGTCAGGTGGGTATTATCACTTGCAATTATCTGTTAATTACTTAATTGAGTAGTGACAGCTTAGTTAGTTTCCAACCACACTGACAAGTCAGTTTACAGTTTACTAGTAACATGTTTCTGTGGACCAAGGAAATGTATCTTGCCAGATACTTAAAAAGTTCTACTCATAAGTGATAAAATAATGTCAGTTTTGATATGCAATTCTCCCTTCAAAGACATTTAAAGGGGCACTGATCTAACGCAATTCCCCGGACTGGTTGTTGCCTTTGTTATTGTTTTTTCCTCCGTGAGTACCCGGATGATACGCAACGCAGCTGAGCGTGACCAGAGACTGGGCTACCGTCTGCAAGGACAGCTAAATAAACTTGGAGGCTGAAGGCAATTTTTGTTTTACGCGTTTTTGCATAAACACTGATTGGTTAACTGTGATCTATAAAGATTTCGACAAAGGGCGCATGTTAATTAATTTCTTCAGCCTAAACAAACAGACAAAAAGAACGGCGGAGCTCATCGGATGTCGTCATTTGGAAATACCCCAGATGGTTATAGTTTAATACTAAAAAAAGTATCCATGCAGTGAAAGCACTTTCGGATTTCGGCTTTGCGTCAATAATACGATTACTACTCCCTTGTTGTCATCCACGTTTTCTCGTCTTACCCTACACTTGTGTATTTGTCGTCATTCACTTGATGCTCAGTTAATGTATTTATTACAGGTACAATTAGTGGTAGCACCACTTAGATTACCTGACAAAGGTTCCCATTTGGCATTTATTGTGTCTGGGGTAATTATTCAATCTAAATCCAGGTTTTAAGTGAGGTGAAATGTATGTTATGTAATATGCACGTGGCAGCCCAGCAAGAGGTTAAATGATCAGTTGATTTACTTTTTTGTTGTAAATCAACGGATCGTTCCTAGTCATCAAAGGATTAACAGAAAATACGTTGATTGATTAATCACAGTTATCTTGCACAGTGGATATGTCAAGAGTGAGTGTTTACATGTCTAGGTTTACTAAAACAAAGGGAATACACTCATATCATGGCGTGAAGTGCCGATGTAAAAACAACATACTTTGTTCAAAGGGTTAACTGATAATACGTTGATTGATTTATCATTGTTATCTATCACTCAATGTATTTTTTAGGAACCGTGGACGTTATGAAAATAGTTGTCACGTGGGCTTTGTCAGCCGACCATTGAGACTTGACACCTATGTAAAACACCTGAAACAATCCAAGTGATCAGTTGAGAAACGAACACGGGTTATAATATCCAGAAACGATATATATCTTTTAAAATATTTGATTGTTACGGAGACACGTGACATCGAATAAGTTTCTTTGTACAGCCGCAGACGAATGGGATATTGTTCCTTTGTGTGGATATTCACGGATACATTCCTCGAACAAGGAAGCTGCCTAAAATTTATACCCATAAATTTGGTGGGTTGTAATTATGATATTTGCATTTTGTTTTCCTTCATTTGAACCGATTCATTCTTGTTTCTCTACGTCTTGGTTGGGAAATTCTTCAATGAGCCATAGACGTTGTTTTCACAGGTCATTTCCTTTGTAAGCGTGTATATATTACCGTCAATTTGTAAAATGTGATTCATTTTGACTAAAAAATCTGTCCAGATTGATTAAGACGATCAAAAGAGCCTACAAACATCACAACAGATTATTATGTAGGATTAGAAGCCAAACAACATAGAAATGTACTTTTCAACGTAACATTTTCAGTCTCTTGGTGATGACATTAAACATCAAAATGTTTGGAATTCGTTATCATAATAATACAGATGGAAATGTTTTTCAGTCACTTTGTAAAATAACTGAATATTTAGTCGTTTAATAAATTTGTTTCACAATTGACAGTAAAAATATATACACACAATAAAAATAGCAATGCTCTGGTGAAATATTTACTTTGTGCTGCAAGTCAAAATAGTGTAAACGAAAATCGCAAAATTACCAAGCAAGTGACTTATCAAAACTTCGTCACCATTACCGATGCTACCTACAAAGATACCTACATTTCCTTATTATCTCGAAAACTGTATTTCATTTTGTTGATCAATGTGACCATACGCCCTTATTACTACCCATAAAAGTGACTAATGCGCTTACGAATGGCGCAGCAGAGGTCGCGAACTAGTCTAGATTTTTGCTATACATCCGGGTACTCACTGGGAAAAAACAATAACAAAGGCAACAACCAGTCCCGGGGAATTGCGTTAGATCAGTGCCCCTTTAACATTTGATATACATAAACTGTCTGTTGAAACTATGATGATGCTAATATACAAGTCGCACAAAACAACTAATTCCTATACTGGTACCTAGCCAAACATACATATTTTTTATACGCGTATGCACATGCTTGTACATATATACCTCTACTGGCACATCACACATACAAACAATCATTAGATGGATGTAATGGTTCAAAAATATTTTACATACACAAACAAGTGAACAGATTCTGTAATAGCATGGTTAATATTGGGAGATGTTTAAGCATTTCCATTTTCACAGAATCGAAGGCATATCCTTTCAGGACTCAGATCAGCTTGTAGTGATTTAAATTCACATAAAAATGATTCATGTGAAATGACCTATCCCGCATGTGTGGCACCTGTTATAAAAATACCATTCATTACTTATATGTGTGTGACAAATTATGCTATTATTAGAAATAATAGGTATTATTATTATACAGCATGGATATTAGTGATTTAAATTCACATAAAAATGATTCATGTGAAATGACCTATCCCGCATGTGTGGCACCTGTTATAAAAATACCATTCATTACTTATTTGTGTGTCCAAATTATGCTATTATTAGAAATAATAGGTATTATTATTATACAGCATGGATATAAGAAAGCTTTATATGGAATTGTTGAAAATTATGTACAGGAAAACATTGAAATAAATCAATCAATACGTGCATTTATCTCAGAATAGATTTAATCAATATGGACTTCTCCTTCATTATCTAATTATAATCAGATGATTACATTATTGCTCAACTGATAGTTTGCAATAGTATAGAATTAGTATTATATTATTAATTATTTTGTATTTGAGCATCATTTAGATAAGCCAATGAAAAAAATATATGTTTAAAACACATGTAGTAGAACATATTGCAATAGTTAAGACCCGAAAAGAAGTTATGTGTAGGATCCTCAAAATGGTATCCACAAGAGCAGGTTGTAGAATCATGTTGGTGTTTGTTGTTTAACTCTGCACTCAGCCATATTCCAGCTAAATGACGGTGGTCTGTAAATAATCAAGTCTGGACCAGACTATCCAGTGATTGACATCATGAGCATCCATCCACACAATTGGGATACAATGACATGGATCAACCAAGTCAGCGAGCCTGATCAGCCGATCCATTAAGTTATCTCTTACAACTAGCATAGGTTGATCATGTTGATGGGGACTAACTTCAACCTGGAATCCCCATGTGAGTATGTATGCGGCTGTTAGCTTTGTTTGATGTTTAACGCCACACTCAGCAATATCGCAGCTATGTGGCAGGAATCAAACCTGCATGGGTCTTCAGCACGAAGAGTGAACGCTTCAACCACTAGGCTACCCCACCACCCAAAATTCCCCCATGATAAAGTTGTCATCATGGTTATTGTTCAGCTAGTTCAAGTGAAAATGTTCATACCCTTAAAATGTCTTATCTTCCACATCACGATGATCTCTGATGCAAAACTTCCCTGTCATTAAAGCTGTTCTTGATTCTTCACATCTGGAAAAATATGTTGAGGCTATTAATCATCTCACAGAGTAAAGGGAGTATATGAAATAAGACAGTGAGTCACATAAGCATAGAAATTATCCAGTTAAAGTAAACATATTTCTTCATTATATACATAAGCAAATACTAACATATGATAGACAGGCTACTTGTTATATAAAAATATAATTATATCCTGATACATTTACTTACATGTTGGCTATGAAAGTTAATGTGTCACATGTGACAGGCTTACATGTGGTAAATTACTTTAATACGTGATCATTGTAATATTCACATATTCCTTACCTTAATGTGTCACTTCAGCTGCCAGCATTACCTCAGCTGCAATCTCAATATTTGGCCAATTTTGACGAAATGACCGATCGTTTTCAGTGTATAAGCTGGGCCTCGTCTTTAATATAACTTGGCTCAAGTTGACGACGCGCATAGAGAGCCGGGAACCAGCTTATGTCGTGTTAAACGGGTTCCGGGCTCCCTATGCGCATCGCCAACTTGCGCCAAACAATATTGTGATATTAGAGACGGGGGCCCAGCTTTGTGTTAACCTGGAACAAGCCAATTTACCCATATTCCCCTGCGGTCCAGGGCGCCATTTTAGAACATGGACGTAAACAAACCTCGTGTATCGATATACACTGTCATGCTTGATTACGATAAGCTTACCTCGTGTATCGATACATTGTTCTCATTCACCTCCACCACGGAAATGCCGGCCGAAGTTCCTCTGAGCCATCCACAACGCGGAAGTCAACAGTATTTGGAAAGGCGATTGGCAGCAAATGCGGATGCCAGGTACGTAGCAGGGCTTCGTGACCTTATGATTTCCGTGCAGAGATCTTATGGAACGGATTGATTTTGATATTTTCCTGCTCTACATACTTTACCGTAAACGCCAAGGGTCCTTTTTTTAGTATTATGGTCAACTGTTTGTTATGACGACAAGGATTTGCATAAGGGGCGTAATGGATTTGTGGTCAAAACAAGATGATCCAAATTAGATCCGCTTTTTATAGATAATGAAGAAATGTACAAAGATCTAGGAACGATTATTAACTCTAAACTTTTGTGGGATGCTAATACAGACTATAATTTACAATAATGGCCACCAAAGACTTTACTTTTTTTACGCTTAACATATTTTTATAATTACACTGTTATGGCCTTGTTTTGTATAAGCTTCATAACTAAATAATTCAATATTTCATGGAATGACTCTGACCTTGGCGAGGATCTTTTTTGCAACAAGTGATTCCCTATGTAAAGTGTATGTTGAATGACCCAATAATTGTTTGACAGTTGTTAAATATGGGATTATGTTTTATCTCTGAATGTTTGGGATGAAATATTTTAATAAGGACAGTTCTAAGTTGGAAACTCAACTGGGGCCTTTTCAATTGAATTCAATGTACAGCATGTACAGTTTGGATAATTCTGTAATGTGAATGCTACTTATTTTTGCAGAATGTCTGGATGAATGAATGAGTCAGTCATCTGCACAGCATCAATGGAAAAAGGGAAGCAATGAGGAACAAGAGAAGAGTAGCAGTGAGTGGTAAATATTTGAAATTATTCTGTTTGGTTCATCATGTTCATGTAGCTATTCTGCAAATATTTTTTCAGTTTGCTTGTTCTTTATCACCTGTTGGCATGGATGGCCTAATTATCAAAGGCACCACAACTTGCTGTGCATAGTTGCATCTCTTGGGCTTGACAGAAACCAATGGTCGTGGGTTTGAATCGAGGGTAGCATCATACACTTGCTTGTGGGTTTCATCAAAGTGGTAAACATGTAAGACCTGCATCACTTCGGGCTCTCTTCCCATTTCACTCATTTAACACCACATCCAACAATAGTTCAGCTAAATGACAAGGATTATAAATAATCAAATCTCAAATCCCAACTAGGCAAACCAGTGAGTAATGTTATGAGCTCGATCCAGACGCACCGATGATGACTGTTATGGACAACATCCCACGTTATTGGGTACGATTACGAGCGATCAATGAGCCCACTTGCTACCTCATCTATTACTTTGGCTTGTATGGGAAGCATTTTTAAGAGATGTCAGTTAATGATTGTTTCAACTCATCAGCATGGAACAATATATATCTCAAATGTTTGGTATATAACAAAACTCAAAGATGATAAATTAAGTGAATTTGCTGCCTTTTATCTGTAAGTACATGTTGCAACAATTCTTTTCTATTGCTACAATCTTTATACATAATTTTGCAGAAACTGAAGTCCAGCTTGAGATACCCGGATGACTGGTTGACAGTCTGGAAGGACCCTTCCAGATATCAGAAGTGATAGGCAGACAGTGATGAGGAGAATCCTGTTATTTCAATGGGGGCCTACCAAGAAGTTATATCCCAATTGACACTGGGACACACTCACAAAGGCTGGTCTGGCTAATGTGAGAAGACCAACCAATGCCAAGTCGGAGAGGGACCCTTCAAGGACGTTGAAGAAATTATTGTCTTTGGCCATGTGGTAATCACTTGAAAGGAATGATGTTTGCGACTACTTGTCTATAAATGTGGACCCAAACACCAAATAGAATGTTCACAATTCTACTAACACAATGCAACAGGGATAGAGCCGATCTGGCCTCCCCTCATCCTGGTTCCTGTTTTTCCATGGCAATATAGAAGGGAAAGGATATTTGAGGGCAAGTAACTCTGAACTGGTGAGCATGGTCTGCTTATGCTTTCAAGCGAACAGTTATCCCACTCTGTTATGAGTATTGAAGAATAGGAGGAAATTGCATACTGCATCAGGAACCATCATGTGAACAATGTTCAGTGTGTGATATAGGCATATAAATAAAAGAAATTGATAATTTGTTTGTTGTTTATGTTTCTTTAGCCAGGTGTGTAAATGGGGATTTTCCAATATTTTGCCTCAGTTTGATAGCCACAGTTATCGGATGAAACCATGCATTGCTTGGACATCTTTGGAATAACACATTGATCTGCTATGTCAAAGGTCAATGTCATAGCCAGACAAAAAAATTGTTAATGGCCAAACTCTTCCTTAGGGCAGGGATAGAAGTTGGCAACAGGTCATACACTTACTTTTTACCCCCCCCCTCCCCCCCCCCCCCCCCGGCATATAATACGGGGTGATATAGCGATCAGCCAGTCTGTCTGTCCATCCGTAATCATTTCCTTTTCCAGGGGAAGGATTCCCAAACCATTCAGTGTATTTGATCGAAACTTGGCAAATCTATCAGGCACATACTGAAGTGGTGCCTTTTGGTATTTTGGGATTTTTCTAAAAAAAAAATAATTTTTTTTTTATGGAATGACGTTGGACATAGACTCAATTGGGGATGGGGTTCGTTTCCGGGGCAGAATTCAAAAACCATTCAGTGTATTTGATCGAAACTTGGCAAAGCTATCAGGCACATACTGAAGTGTTGCCTTTTGATATTTTGGGATTTTTCTAATTTTTATTTTTTTAAATTTTTATGGAATGAAGTTGGACATAGACTCAATTGGGGATGAGGTTCGTTTCTGGGGCAGAATTCGAAAACCATTCAATGTATTTGATCAAAACTTGGCATTCATATGGATGCGACCATGGTGGATCTTTTGTGGATAAACAATGTATGCTTCTTAAAGAACTTTAAACTGTTGACTCATTACATACAGAAATGCACATTTACTAGTGGTTACTTTACAGACATCTGCCGGGGGGTTATGTCATCTTTCTGATGACTCTTGTTCTCTAATGTGCCTTTTCCTGCAGAAGTCTAAATAACTCTTACTCATATAGTTGTATATCATTGTCATATGTTTGTCAATGTTATACTGAATGAAGCAATTTACAATTGTTTTTGAAATAGTCGCAACTGATATTGAAGGTCAGATTAACTTTTAAATGTCTTTCAGTAAAAATGTTCACAGTAACTGAGGAACAGCTCTCTGTAGTGTGATGAAATCTGGTACATGTCACCCTCAGAGTGAGGCATATTGTGTTTCAAACTTAAATGAAGCTGGTATGCTCGTAACAAGTACTTGTACCTTTACAAATAATCATATTATCATCTCACTAGGACCAAAGGCCCAAGTGAGCACACAGTCGATGAGTTTATACTTTCACTCAGAACAATCTGGAAGTCTGAACATGAAATTTAAGGATATCATCATACACGTATTAGAACTGATGTTTGTTCATTAAACAGCTTAACATCTAAAAAGATTGAAAAATTGTCTTCTCCAAAAGTACATGCCCATAGATCTCAACTTTAAGGGGATATTTACAACTAAAATGACACAGAATGTTACTACAGCTATCTGATATGCCCAGGCTAACATCATTTACCAGGATTGCATCCGGATACCTGCCGGATTCCTTCAGCAATGTTCAATTTTCATGGCTAGTTTCCAATATATATTTAGGTGTTTCACACTTAATTGAACAAAATGCACCCCCAAATTGTGACACGTTTTTGGAAACTCAGAATGAGGTATCCGGTGCCGGATCCTTGGTATCCGGTGCCGGATCCTTGGACACCCAGATTGAGGTATCCGGTGAGGTATCCGCTGCCGGATACCCGGATTCCAGGTGGCATACTTTCAGGTGAGGTGTCCATGCCGGATACCACGGATCTGGTATCCGGCTTGGTATCTGCCACCGGATACCCGGACGCGTTTTGGGTAAGTGTCCGGTGGTATCCGGCAGGTATCCGGATACCGGAAACTGCATTTTTTTTGCTGTGTTACCACAGTGATCACCTCGATGCATATGATGATGCCTTGATTGGTCAAGCCTTTGTAAATCGGGTGTATTTGTGTTCAGCTCTCAGATTGTATGTATTGAAGAAAACAGACATTGATTCTCTCTCTCTCGATCGAATATATATCAAGTGAATTATCTTTTGAAACCCGACCGGAGGTGATTTAGGTCAGTTTCCTGTGATTTGAAATAAAATATCTTCGACGCCAGCGCAATTCACAAAGCGCACACTGCGGGTGAATCAATCGCCACTTAATCGAGGTTTAATGTGATGTCCTTGGCAAAACTAATAAAAACGATCGCTATAGACGTTATTAATTTTCGACAGCGCGTTTTGTTTAAACAGTCATCATGTCGTTTCGGAAGCCTACTTATCGTTGTTGGAATGGGTGTCTTTCTATGTTAATTTTGTACTCGATTCTCGTGCCACATGTTTAACATGGTATTCGTAGCCAATTATTCATTTATATAGAACATGATTGCATCTGATCACTAAGGTTTCTAATTGCTTCTAAAGCTTGGAGTTGTCAAAACAGAAAGCGTTTATACAATGATGTCTGATAAAATTCCTTATTTGGACTTGTACCATTTGTTCCCGTGTTTTGTTTTGTTTTTCAGGTAAACACTTGACTTGCCTTTGCATGTGTTTATGACGGGAATTATCAACGGGTCAGGATACGCTCACCTGTTCGCGAATACCTGGTATCATCACTATTTGATAGCGATTCACATGCTGATGATATAGTTAGAATCGAGGTATCCTATAAATGAGGAAATGGCCTTGTCTTTATCTGTAGACATGTCAAACTATCCTACACAAAAAGCATTCATTATATCGAGACCCAAGACTTCATCAGAAAAGTAATAAAGGTTCTAGTTTGCTTTATCAATTACATCTATACCCATTATATTTCCTATCCCTGCCGTTATATCCTTAATAACAGTCATGGACATCAATGTAGCTTACTGAAACTAATTTTTGTCCATAGAAACCGCAAGTACACACCTTCGGATTCCCTTATACAAAACTAAAAATATAGTCATCTTTGTCTGGGCCAAACAAAGCTTCTCATATATTCTTAATGGGAACTTTGTAATTACTCTGCAGGTATATTCTCGACATCAAGCTGTATGATGGAACTCGTTACTGTCATGTTATTGGAATACGTCTAAGACATATTTTTCAACAAGCACAATCAGTGTCTGTCAAAACCCTCTGTAAATGAACGTCAACAGAATTATAGAAATGTATATCTGCAGTGCGTGCATGCACATACGTATATTAGTTATATCATACTTGAAGAGGACTATGCACTTTTCACCGTCTGGATCTGTGCATTTAAATTGATAATGATGAATGGGGATGATTTCGATTTGCAAATCGTGAATTTTTCTCCTTCAGGTCGAGTCATATTCCATCAACTCAAGCTTTTGACGTCGATATTTCTCAATAGCAAAGGTACTTTTCAGAATGTTATTCAAACTTCAAGGAAAAACACATTTTGCTTCCTTCAAAGTTTCATCATCAAAGGCCTGGTTAAATTATTCATGAAATTACATGGTAGATACCCCGAGGAATGTACTAAGTATGAGACGTTTCTTGTCAAGATGATGCGGGATGCTATACCATATCGTGACCATTAGATTGAGTTGTCACACCTCCTTACTCACTGGCGTTTAACTTCTTCATGACAAGCGTGTGAGTTGACGGGAGCTGGCGGTATATACGCCTTGTGAAATATGATCCATGATCCAATACAAACGTATGGCTAAAACGAGTGACAAAACAGGTGTTCCAAGCTATGAAAATCTAAGTGAGATCTAAAACCCAAGATGGATATTTAACCATATGTTTCTTCTGTTGTGATCTGCATTTCCTAATAAAGTGTGGGCACATACTTGCTCATGTTCAGATATGTGACACATGCTTCCTGAAAAACCTAAAAAAAACCATTTTATATTTACCCATGCATTTGGTGTTGTAAAGAGTCCAAAACATGCAAATGAAGAAGGTTTTAGCCTAGCTCTTACAATTTCTATAAGTTTTCCTCAAGTCTTAAATTATGAGAATCATGTGGGCCAAAGTGGGCTGTTATCCTGTTTCGTCCTCAGGACATACGGCTGCCAATTTGCCCGATCCAAGACCCTCTTTAATGTCCATGTGTGTTCAACAAAGTTAACATATATCAACATATTTCCCTTTCAATCATGGACTAAACATAACTTACATTCCTTGTCTCAAAAATAAATACCATTCTGATGAGTGGCATGGGATTTATTTCGAAAAACAATAACTTGTTCCAGACAAACTAGACACAAAGAATCATATTTCCATAATCATATCAAAATAAATGTACATATGCGTAAGACCAACGGAATCTTTATCGAGTTAAAGATTGTTTTCATATATTGGCTTGATTTCACACAATTATTCAAGCCAGGTGAAGTCAAGCCATTTTATTCTCAAACCAAGCACGGTGGTGCAAGAGCAAAATAAACAGAATATTTGCAATTATGGACATAATCATACGTGACGAAAGACAGACACATAAATACTAAGGAAGAGAATATATGCATGGATTTCAACTTCTTTATTATTGTGATCCTCAAAATAAAGAAGTTCACATCCATATGTTCTCTTCCTTATGTTCACTTCTAAACGCCTTTCAATTTGCAAAGACCTGACATAAATACTACTATGATATACAACCTCATGTTTTATTGACAGAAGTGAGAATACTCCGAATACATTTTCTTGATATCTTTCAGTTTTCTAGGGCATGAAATACGCTTGGCCAAGAAAAGTATTTTTCCTGTAATACATACATCTATTAGAACTAATGTAAGGACATTTAAATCGATAGTGACATTACCCTGTAATGCACAGGCGGCATGTGCTGTCCTCACGGGGTAGACCACGTCATCTGCCGGTCATGTTATTGGGATTCTTGAATACCTCAAAAGTCCATAGTGGTCCACAATATGGCTGAAATATTGCCGATGTGACGTTAAATTCTAACTCACTCACTCACTCCACTGTGGTCCCAATGAATGACCATATTACCATGATACGGACCTTGGTACTTAACTGTATGTATTTAGGTGTATGAATGAGTGAAGAGAAGTTAGACCACGTCATCTGCCGGTCATGTTATTGGGATTCTTGAATACTTCAAAAGTCCATAGTGGTCCACAATATGGTTGAAATATTGCCGATGTGACGTTAAATTTTAACTCACTCACTCACTCCACAGTGGTCCCAATGAATGACCATATTACCATGATACGGACCTTGGCACTTGACTGTATGTATTTTAAGGTGCATGAATGAGTGAAGAGAAGTTTTTCAGTTCGATCAATGCGTGTTGGTTTAATGTGCGAGGAAAGTCAAAAGTCATCCAGGTCCTAGACGTTTACCACTCCGGTGAAACCCGAGAACGCGTGTACGGTGTTGACTAACCATAACTCATGACTTCAGGTTATCGGATTTTGGCACTGCAAAAAGATGCAACTGTGCACAGTGAACTACGCGCCTTGGACAACGGGATCATCCGTGTCCAATAACTTTAAGACCTTTGAAAATACATAAATACTCATGAAGCCAACACTTGAGTGGTTAATACAATGTGAGCTCCTGAACCACGGTCCAATGTTATTCGAGTGAGTGAGTTGGGTCTAACGCCGCTTTTAACAGTATTCCAGCTATATTGCGGCGTGTCAGCTTAATGTGGGAGGAAAGCCCGAAGTGATGCATCTCTCAGACGTTTACCACTTCCATGAAACCCACGAGCACGGGTATGGTATACATGGCGCATACATAACTTTGTAAATAACATGTTGTGGAATCATCATGAATGAGCATGTAAGATGCGGGTTGTCTTGTTCGTAGTGTTTAATAATGTGTACTGATAGTAATTTGATGACAACTTGCAATGATGAAGGAGAAAAGTCTGCAAAGCGCCCCGACTTAACCGAAATATCAATATCATGGTTAAAGGCCACAACAAAGTGATTGTTTGTTTATCAAGAGTTGGATAGTTTCTTCAGTTACGAATGATTTATATGCAGTTTGTTCTTTTGCCGCAGATTGTATTTGACATATTTTGTGCAAGCCACTTTGGCAATATAATTGATTCAGTGGTTATAGTGTTATGTTCATATGATTAACTCATTAAGTTAGCAGTCTCTCAACTGGAAATGAAAAGGCATAACTAACAGTTGTACTGAATGGCCTCAGCAATCATGTTCTGTAATTGCAGAAACCGGAACAATAATTTCCGATGTTTCCAGTCAAAGTGTAATTCAAATTATTAGCATCCTGAAAACAAAGGCTACCCAAGACTACTTGATTGCGATCCATTATAGGGTTACAGCTGCATGGTGTGCAATGGGTACACTTTGTAATCTTGTCAACATCCACGTTAAAAATATCAAGTACACAGATGTCATGGGATGGTGAGTCTTTGAGTATTACCTTTCTTAATATGAATTTCTGAAGCGTATGTCTTGGCGTCCAGGGACATTGCGACGAACCGTTCGGGGACATTGTGAATCAGGATGAACTGTCTAGGAACAATGCGAACCGGGATGAACTATCCATGGACATTGCGAACTGGGATGAACTGTCCAGTGACATTGGGATCATGATTAACTGTCCAGTGACATTGCGAACAAGATAAACTGTCCAGTGACATTGCGAACCGGGATAAACTGTCCAGTGACATTTGGAACAAGATGAACTGTCCAGTGACGTTGCGAACAAGATGAACTATCCATGAACATTGCGAACCGGGATGAACTGTCAAGGGGCAGTGCGAACCGGGATGAACTGGAACTGTGAACTGGAATGAACTACACAAGGACACTACCCACAGGGATGAAATATTTAGTGACATTGCGAAACCGCCGTGATGACCTTTCTAGGGTCTCGGTGTACTAAGATGAACATCACAGACAAATTGTAACTTGATGAACTCCACTCGACCTTGAGAACTGGAAATAACTGTCAAAGGGACATAGTGAACTAACATGGAATATAATGAACCAGGAAACTTACTCCTTGTGTATATTGTCCATCGGACATTTGTAACTTTGAGACAAGGTAAAATGTATCTCTGTTACAAACTTAGATATAAAGTCGATGCTGGGTTTAGTCACGCTTACATCATATCAAATGGCTGGAATCCCTGAGCACACGTCTCCTTTAAACGCCCTGTCTGAGACATTCGTGACAAACAATCGTCCACATCTTCTGCCTAACAGTGACCGTAGCCCATGTTAAAATAACGGAGTCGTTTTGAGAACGGACCCGTCATGTTACATGAAGGATTTAAGGTAGTCGTGTAATTCAGGACTGTTAATAAACCATTACAGGGTTTCACTTGAAAAATATACAACCAACGATTATAACACAGAAACGCAAATATGAAGCTGGAAGGTGATAAACACGGCAGAACTCGGCTAACATCCATTTACTAATCAATGCGTGACAGTTATTGTGGATATTGGATGTAATTCCACACAGAAGATTGGCGTTTCCAATGGAATCAAAATAGAATCCGTGTATTTGTACTAGTGGTATTACACCATTGTTGTGAAGGAACCATGAATGGAATACAATCCCACGCATCTTGCTGCCGCGTGCTTTTTGCGACAGGACCATTGTTCCGAACGTAGTTTGCACAATAAATAGTGGTAACATTGCAACTGTTTTCCAAAGCGGTTCCGCCATTTACAACCACACGAAATAATCCGAGTGAGAATTTAATGTCTCAATTACCGTAGATCATATATCTTAACGCGATTATTTTAAATAATGCGATTACCAATGGAAAATACATGTTCATTGGTGAGAGCAGTTTAGTTTATTTTGGACATTGTCCACGGTCCGTATACTTTGTATGTTTTTACGTTAAAGATTTCAATATTCACATACACCGGATATAAAATATCACATTGTACAGCAATGTACTAGTGTTCAAACATGCGATGAAACTAATGTACTCTTTGTCTCACATTATCTAATGACACAACTGTGCATGCAACTGATATAAGTGACGTTAACTCACCCAACACACTCTCTGCATATTAATATTTAATGGACAAATCTTGGTTACGTTCCACAAAGACACTCCAACGCTATGACTGTCGCAAATATATGTTAAAGTATTCGAGTTTAGATCGCTAAGAACGCTTTCTGGAACAGGGATCTGTACATTCTTTTCGCCCCATGAAGATCCGGGTTACAACTGGTCTTTAGCAACCCTTGCTTGTCGTAAGAGGCGAGTAACGGGATCGGGTTTTCAAACTCGCTGTCTTGGTTGATGCATTTCCTCGTATCCCAATTGTGTGGATCTTTGCTCAACGCTTCCTTTTGTGTATTCAAGTTCGGACTCCTGGCCATTCCGAAGTTGTCCCGCCCTGCCTTTCGTGATCCCAGTCATTGGACTATTTGGTCCAGGCTCGATTAGATCGCTGTCATGTGTCTTGAATACCGCTGATAGCGGTGTAAAACAACAAACAAACTGTCTACTCGACGTTCTGGGTGCCTGGATTGAATGCATATTTGACGTGAAATAGACGTGTCGTTGGTCGTCATTTGACGTGTCAAGGTCTCATCAGTACCAGGTGTCAATACAAGTCATATAGTGTCATCACTGATCCATTTATTTAAGATCAGGGATCAATTCATAGAATTTTCATCACAATTGTGCCCTTTAAGCCCTAAAGAATCTGTTTTGGCAGATACTCCCGAATGAATATTCTTTGAATCCATAAAGAAGCAGGCTTCAATTAATCCACACACTTTATTACCTTTGCATCTATACTCAACACATTACACAAAAATGTGTTCCACATTCAAGTGTTTGTGTAGACCACCATGATAACTGTTTCACATCACAGAAAGATCATGTTTCATCCTCATTGGACCCACCGGTCAGGTAATCACGCTGTAGATGATGGCTATCATGTTTCCCACTTGCCACATCAAAATCATTATCTCTCATTTAGACCCAACGGTCATAGTATCACATTGCCGATAGTAGATATTGTGTTCAACACTTGCCACATGAAAGATCGGTGGTTCGAGAAGGGAGCTTGCCCTTTCGAAAGAACAAGGTGGACCCAAATTCGAAAGTAACGATCCTGTGGTAAAGAATATGAACGTTGTAGAGTAAATGTATAGGGAACTACTCTTCTGTCAATATGAAGAAGGTTTCCTTGCTATTAAATTGATTGGAATGTACCAATAAGTAGAAACTACATTAAAATGTACTTCTATTTCGGCTTATTAATAATCGCGAGTTTTTTCTTTTATGGAACAATTGTAAGTTCCCGGAAAGGTTTGAGGTCACAGGTAACAGGCTTGTCTCATGTCCGAGTTCCATACAAGTTAAGCAATGATTTACCGGTTCACATTTAAATACCGTAAGTCCCGAAGTGTTTAAAAAAGCATCTGGAATATATATGACATACGGATAATATTACGCAACGAGTTGACAGTTCTTTTAACTCTACCCGTTTGCGCTAAGACGGAACCTAGTCGCAAAAATGACCACGTCTTGTCCTGGAATAACAACGAGTTGATCACGAATGAGTGACCTTTATTTCCAAATATGAAACACCACAAATGGGGTTTTGCTCGATTTTCTTTGTTAATGAAAATCACATTATTAATAATTAATTCAATAACTGCACTTTATATGAAACCCTGAACATAACTCGAGCATGATAAATGATAAAATATGTACATGTGTACCACGTGGCGACTTGTTTCGAACGTTGGGCGACGTCATGACCCTGTTCCATAAAGCTAGCTTGGTGCCAAGATGATTGTACTTAGACAAACGGCATTGGTATCGCTACCATCGCTAGGTGGAACAATGAGTGAGCGAGTTAGTTGGGTTTAACGCAGCTTTTTACACTATTCAAGTTATATGACGGCGTGTCATCGTACTGTGGGAGGAAAGCCCGAAGTGATGCAGGTCCTGGACGTTTACCACTTCGGTGAAACCCGAGAGCGCGGGTACGGTGTTGACAAACCTAGAAACATAATCGGGGCCAACCGGGATTCGAACCCACACAATCATAGGTTTCTGGTGCGTCAAAGTGACGTAAATCCGCAAAGGGAATCGCGGCGCCTTAGACGACTGGGACTGCGTCACTTTAGCCTTTCCTCCAACAACAAACTGACAGAGCCGTAATTCTGTTTAAAGCAACGTTAAAGCAAGCTCACTCACTCACTCACTGATAACACCGTATTGTCCGTCCCAGATTGTATTATTTGTAAATTATAACAGGTCGTTTTGACTGCGGCCTAAACGCCATTCCATCTACTGGTGTGCCGTTGTGCAAACGGATCTTAACGCTGAAGTGACCCAAACTCCCATACTCCCATCAACGACACCCACACCCACAAGTTTATTTTTTATTGCATTTTTATGTGATGTAAAAGTGCCGTACTTTGTCACGCATAATTTACTGAATTTGTATATTCTAAAAGATTTTTTATGAGATGATGTTAAAGATAGTTACAAATCTGTTAAATTTGTTACATCAGAAGGATTGCGCTTGACTTTTAACACAAGTTTATTTATTCATAAACAGCTTTCAAAGTTAATATACGATGGGGGCGCGTTGGCAGAAAATAACCCAGGATACTTAACATCGTGGTGGACAGTGCCTCACAGCCACAATAACGTAGTTTCCTTATAAACACAGAGCGAAATGTATGATTTGAAGTTTTAAAAATTATATGAAACTATGACAGAAGGCTTGTAACACCCCTAAAACATATGCTCCCTTACGTTATGTGATTCAGAGGATAACTTTGTTCCTTCACATTTTGTAGCCATGGTAAAATATTTAAAAATATAATACCAATATTGTAAGTGAAATGCCCAAACTAACCAAGCGAGCATTTGGATGTACCGGAAGACATTTATTTCTGACACGGGAAGTATATTGATTTAATTAGTGTGCTTGATATTGTCAACTTTGGAAATAAATCAAACATGTGAAAGGTCAGTTCGTCAATAACCGATTATGAACATTTTTGGGTAGCAACATTCTAGCAAAGTTAATGTACCCAAAGGGTGCTCACTATCAACCTTCGTTTACAAGCCACCATTCCTGCACTGAATTTTACTCCCCTTCCAATGTAAAACTCTCAACACCTTACTATCACAGTTACCTAAAACTGAGAAAGAAACAAAACACCCACACTGTTCGTTTGAAATATCAATTCCTGATCTAACAATCATGAGCGACTTATGGTAATGTCCCCAGCACACCGAGAGGTGTCTGACACTGAGATCTTCAGAGATTAACAGGCCCAGCCAAAGCGTGGTCGGAGGAGGCAAACAAGCAAAGCCTTGAAATCCTCGCTCAGCAATTGTCATGTTGGGGGTCTTTGATGTGAGCAAGGGAGAGGCAGGGGTGATGCATCGTCACACCTGGTCCATCGTGGACGTCAATCTCGTCCCAGTCAGTTGCGTGGGAGCAGGTTATTTAGAGAAGACCCGCCGGTTACTACTAATCGGCATAATGAAATGATGTGAAGAAGCTTGACTAAAGTGATGCCAGTAATAGCATCAATGTGGAAATTCCGCGTGAGAAACTGGATCGTTTTTCTTTGGTATTGCTAGAGACATATCGAAGTGCAAGCGTTCTCAGTTCGGTTTTCAATCCTTAAGGCGCAAATGCATTCATATAATTATCTACAGTTATTTAAGGCTTGCTTCAACGTTTCGAGTAGACATCGTAGCTCACTTTAATGTCTCTACAAGTACGGGAATAATATTGCATGACAAATGAACAGTAGCAATATACTAGTATCACTTCATTCATAAAATGCACGAACGGGCATACATAAATATATAGTTTTATCGATAATTACCAAATTATTCTTGTGGCACCATATCTATAAGCTCAAACATTAATACACACATGATCAGATTCAGCTAAAACGGCCGTTCTCTTCGAGATAATTGCACACTGTGCAGTAACGTGTTTTTATCCAGGGTATTAAAACTCTGCAAAGTAGTTGCAGCCTGGTTTTGAAAATGTCAATACTCTCTGACATTTACAAAAGGTATACTTATATGGATCAGTCTTGAAGTCTCATCTGATAGCATTAACATGTATATAAATCAAGTACAGTTTGAAGTTAAATCGAATACCAACCTCTGATCATATATATAAAGGATATCAATTCGAAATATATCCAGCGGATTGACATGCTATTTCTTCCTTCAACGTTAATAACTACAATACAATTGTAATAATTGTTGTTGATGTCATGTCGCAACAATATTAAGAAAGTAAAAAATATATATATTAGAGAAAGAATAAACCATCTTTTGAAATGTTGTTCATTTAATCCAGGGTAAGGGTATAATTTGTCTTCGAAACTTGACAGGTGATTATATGTCATTAAGTGATGGAACATCCCAAACGAAAAGCACATAACAATACTCTGATATATTCATCATTTATTTCGATGTGGCTGCAGTAAGACATAGAATGCGTGCAGTATAAAGACAAAGGCATTGTTCCAGACATAAATGCTTGGCATTAACTCGTTTTTGTCGTGCATCAGTACATTTGTACATGTACATACCGTTAATGCTCTGTCACTCGTCAATTAAAATTGATTTTAGGTAATAGTATTTTGTTCTAGAACAGAGAGTTTATTGTGGGGTGTTAATTGCAAGATTCGTTATTAAAGGAAGTCAATTTACTGGTTAAAGATGCCTCACACCTCACCACACCCCACTAGATGAGTGGAAGTGAGTGAGCATTGTTTTACGCCGCTTAAAGAAACATTCCAGTAATGTCACGGTGGGGTACACCTGAATTTAACTTCAAATATTGTACCCAGGTGGGGATTCGAACCTGGGCCTTCGACGTGACTAGCGAACGCTTTAACCCCTTGGCTAACCTTCAGAAAAAAGGACAATTATGAAATAACAAGAAGAACCGGGTTACAACCTACAGCGGGCAATTTGTGTGTTCTAAACTGAACCTTCAGGCTCGACGACCTTGTGTCATACCAAAATTTGACGCCAAACTGAAGCCAGTGGCACAGACAACGTAGGCGCTGGCGGGAAAGATGATGGGCGTGTACATGTATGTTCTCAGACGAATCCACATTCGCCCTCGACTTCTGTCATAGTCGTTGTTAGCATTTTAAGTATTGCCACTGAACGTAATGCTGACGTCAGTTTCAGCCATATCGTAGTGGTTCGGTGATGGTATGGTAGAATCACCATGATGGACAGGACATGATAGCAGCATCAGAACATCGTCAAATACTATGGCCAGCTCTCAGCCCAGATTGTTTCCCCATTCATCACATGTGGGACGTCATCGGACGGAACCACCCACACCTCAAAGACAAGTTTGCTGAAAGAGGCCTTGCGCCCAAAATACCCAAAATGTTTCACCCGGAGCAGAACTTTGTTTGTTAATCGAAGTGGTTTCATCCATCACTAAGGACACATTTGCAACGTGACTGTGTCAGAATTCAACCTAAGTGACTCTGATGAACTCATTTACAGTCAAATCCCCTATAAGATTATTACTCACGATAATAAGGATTTGTCAAAAAATTAATTGGTATAGTCTTCTCCACACCTGCATATTCAGATCCGTCGTAATTCTTGGATATACATATTTTCTGAATAGAACACCAATGGTCAATCATTTGTTACATCCTCTCCTTGTGTATAATACCATCCTATATCACCACTTTGTCAAATACCAGTAATCAACCCCAATGGTTTGTAGTCAAGCAATACATTCAATGCGTTTCTGTTAAATATTTTTTTTGTGAAAAATCAGTTAACAATGCTTTACGATGTGCAGAGATAAAAATAATTGGAAAGAATGAAATTTAGAATTGATGACATCAACCTCCGGAATACGCGCCTTTCAAATGATGAGCCGATAAAGTAACGTTTGATTTCAATTACAGTCCAAAATGAACATGAACAGTAACTCTTCCTACACGTAACCTTTCCATATCGTTGTAGATTTCGCTCCAGGTAAAACTGACGCATCCATCAATTGACATATGATTATGATCTAAATCTACGCTTTTAAAAAGTAACTATCTCACAACAGGTTTCAGCGACAGATATCTATTTAACCATTCCGGTTTGGACATAGACGGACACTTCACACCGGGGAGTCCATTAACACGCACATATCTCCACAGTAATGGCGACATACAACTCAATTTCAATATCGAAACAGGGAAGGAAAAATTGATAGAAAGTGTCGTGTCAACGTTTTCGTTGAAATAGAATGTCATGATATATAGGTAATGACTATCCGTAATATAATCTGTCTGCTCCAAAATTAACAGACAAGGACAATTTTATTGCACCTCTGACATGTCTTTATCGCATGATAGCTTTTTCATCCGCATCGAGCACTAGTTTTCAGTAACAGGAATCCAAATGCCAAAGTTATTCCTAAATATAGGACAGAGATTCACGTGTTCGTATTCCCCAATCTGCCGATAGTTGCGTTACAACCCGAGAGGAGAAAAGATGAATATAAGAATTTTATTCCAGGGAAACACTATGACATAGAGAGGCTTATGTAATATTATCGTGAGTGGTTTGGGGAAATCAGTGGGAGTGACATGTCCTTAAATAGAAGATAATTGAGTATGAGCATTGGCCTGAGAAGTAACGTCGAGTGGGTCTTGATTTTTGAAAAAAATTGTCGCCAGTTGAAGGGAACATATTCTTCCTGAATTGATTTCATTTCTATTCTGAAATACTGTATCCATCAGAATCGAACTTTTGTTACATCGAGGTCATCGGTATAACCTTGCTGGGTGTAATAAACATTATGATAGAAGGTATTCATTCAAAGGTCTGTTTATTCAAAATGGTTAGAAATAGCCGGGTTCATAACAATCGTGCAAGTACTAGTGCAAATATTTCGTCACGCGCACCATTATATTGTTACGTCATTCAGGCGGCATTATTGACGTCATTCGAATCTTTGTGACAAGGTGGGAATGACGTCAAACGAGACAAGTGAAGATTGTTGGAGTCATTTGTAGTTTTCAAAGACGGCGGTCGTGATTAGTGCAAAATTCTTAAGGGGAGCTCAGAAAGATTAGGAAGTTATGGGTAATAAAGACTGTATTATACTCACATGTGCGTCATACCGATTTTACGAAACGTGAAATAACTACTGTATTACTCTCGCTTTCGCTGGGGAAATACAAGAATTCTGACACTCATTCTGTGGAAGCAGTATGACACACATGCTCCTATAATCACCTCTTTATTCAGTATGTACACATATAAATATGGTTTTCAGGAGGACGCAGATGGCAGTAGTTCAACGGGTTAATGGGTTTGGCGAGCACGATATTGAGAGCGTTCTTAACACTCCTCCTTTCTTTGCAGTGTATAGTTTGCACGTTTTGGACACTCTTATTTGAGTCATAGTAGGGTGAGAGCTGCTTCCTTCTGTTTCAAAATGCTGTTGACGTGAGGTGGTGTAAATTATCTCCAATGTCCTTCAAAGTTCTATTCAAATCAGGTATCGATTTTTCATCTTCCAATTTCGATAGAACGATAGTTGTTACACTATAATTTCACTAAAATTCCCAGTTGACTGTCACAATGTTCCTGTTGAGACAGGCCACTAGAATGAGTCAGTGAGTTGGGTTTAACGCCGCTTTTAACAGTATTCCAGTTATATCGTGGCGTGTCAGCTTAATGTGGGAGGAAAGCCCGAAGTGATGTAGGTCTCAGACGTCCACTAGAGTGAAATTCCTTGTAACAGAACTATGTAACTTGCTTGTCATTGTAGACTTGTTTCAACAACTGCTTCGATGTACAGTTTTTACCTTACATCAGTTATCCTGATTTTCGTGCTTGTTTGTTTGTTTGTTTGTTTTTGATAACCCAAATGCTAGCTGTATTCCTGCTATATGACAGCGGCCAGTTAATAAAAGACTGACCACCCTTTTCCTGCGATCACCTCTAACGATCATCAATAGATGCCGGGGACCAAGTGTAAGCTGGAGTCTTCACCGCCGTCCTAATTACAAGAAAGTATCGTAAGTCATTCAACTGTTCATTGGGCACTGTTAATTTAAGAGATCGTCAAGATTCAAAATGTGAAGGAAATAAACTGCCCGGCTAGAGAAATATTTGATGGTGGCTAAAACTGAAACAAACAAGAAATGGTTATTCGATGGTCATGTATTTGTTTGGGTATAGTTGTATTTCGGACCTTAAGTTTGCAATGTTTCGAAGACTTGTTTTCAGCAGAGTAACGTTATGATCACGTTTATGATTTTTTTAATCAAATTCAATGTTCAAGTGTAATCTAGACTTAGAAAATGAAATTCATTTTGTGTTTGTCTGTCCATTTTACAATGATCTCTATGAGAAATATATAAAAGATTATTTAATAGCAATGTCGCCGATAAACGCCTTTGTAGTTATGCTGACGACAAAGAACGAATCAAATATATTAAATCTTTCTCTTTATATTAAGCATGCATTAGCCAAAAGAAATGAATTAATCAAACAACGTGTATGTCCCAATGTGTAACATATATGATTTTATCTACATGCGTAACTCTTTCTTGTATATGGGCCGGTGGCCTTTTGTACAATAAACTTCTTTTGACTTGAAGTGAATACTTTATTTTGCCTGGCAGTTAATATAACTGTATTCAGTAACATCTAATTAATACCTATATGTTGTAAAAGTCAAGATAGCGGTGGCATTTATATGAATGGCTCACTGAATATCAGCACTGAAAGATAAGCTGCCCTACCGGTAGCACAAGCCACTCACGCAATTTGCTTTAAAAAGGATGGGTTTTTTTCCTGACGCCGCAATCTTGAACGTGCCATGCCATAATGGATGTATAACATTTTGCTCTTGTAGTATTATTATTGGTTACTCACAAAAATAAAAAGATTCTCGGTTCATAACAAAATCCGTTTGTTAAACTTTAATTTTTCCCTCTAATTCATGCTTTCTTGTTAATAACGCCACCACATATAGCTACATCAGCTATATTCCGACGGCCAGTAAATAGCCGAGTCTTCAGCAGAAAATCCAGCGGTAGATATTATGAACAACAATTCTCCGTGGAACGATGGTACCAAATGAACCAATCACAAGCCACCGAGCATGACCCCCCATCTATTATGTCGCCTCTTATGGACATAATCGGCTACGTGTGACCAATATGCCAGTAACGATTCGCACCTTTGATGTATTCGCAAAAACAGGTTTTAACAGAAACAGCAGAGCTTATCAATGTATATGAAGGAATGGAGGTACTCTGAGTGACTGTTATAAAATCTTAACTCGTCTGTATAGGGTAATGTCAGCAGCTGGAGAAACGTGAAACCAAAAGAAACTTGCTCTCGCGACATATATTGAACAACAAAACAGCTGACAATGCAGTTCTACTACAAATAGGTTTTCAACAAACAGGAGAGAAATATCTATTCCGTTTAATTAAACGTATATGTTATAAATGATTACAGCTTAAACCCTTACGTATATTTATGAATATCCTTACGTCAGTAACAATGAGTTTTTCTGCACAGTAACTTTGCTTATCATGTGTACCACAGCCTACGTAGAGCTGTGATGGGAGTCCGTGATGCATGGACTCTACGTTTGATTATTCGTGTGTTTCAGGATGCGGCAAATGGGTACACAACGTGACTCTGCCAGCGATGATCACACTCACAGAGGATCCCAGATGTTTCAGCGTAGGTTGAGGCAATGTCTGCAAGAACAACTGAGACAGAAAGCATGTTCAGCCCTCAGATTATACATGACATTGCTCATGAGATGTTGCGCTTCGCTCAGAAGTTTCGAGTGAGTGAGTGAGTTGGGTTTAACGCCGCTTTTAGCAGTATTCCAGTTATATCACGGCGTGTCAGCTTAATGTGGGGGGGAAAGCCCAAAGTGATGCAGGTCTCAGACGTTTACCACTTCGGTGAAACCCACGAGCACTGGTATGGTGCTGACAAACCTAGAAACATAATCGGGGTGAACCGGGATTCGAACCCACAATCATAGGTTCCTGGCGTGCCCAAGGGACGCAACTCTGCACAGCGAATCGCGGCGCCTTAGACGATTGGCCCATCCGTGGCCCCTCTGCAGTTTCGATTGCTTCCACTGTCATGGACACCAGTATAAGGTTTCACACAAGGAAAATACTCTTTTACCACAAGGCAATATAAGAAGTTTCTTTTACTGGACGAACTACATGCTAGGGGCGACCACCTCAGTGGTCTAGCGGTTGAGCGTCTGCCCGGAGAGCGGAACCAAAAGACGTATAAAGATGGTACTTGTTGTTACCCTGTCTGGCGCAAAACAAGGACTGGTCGGCTTGGAGTCAATATACTGTGTCTGAGCGGGGTATTCATGTGAAACTGCGGCATGGTATCTCAGTGAGCTAGCACTATAAATCAGCATCAGTCCGGACTAGTACAAGCAGCCACACAAACACACACACGTACATGCACGTCGCTATATAAGTGCAATAATTTTTGACGCGACGTTAAACCCCATTTCACCTCACCTCACCTCACCTCACCTCACCTCACCTCACCGTGCTAGTGTTTTTTTTGCGCAAGCCTTTAAACTTTCTACGCAACCATTTATTGTTTTTCTCAAACGTTAAGCCGACAATGCATGAGATATTGTTTTAAGATGCGTTGAACTCGCTCATTCACTGACGAAATAACCATAGCTAAACATATTATCACCCCAGTATGGTGTAGGAGATACTCTCAGGTTGTATTGATTAAAGACATGGGGGTAGCCTAGTGGTTAAAGTGTTCGCTCGTCACACCGAACACCCGGGTTCGATTCGACACATGGGTACAATGTGTTAAGCTACAATGTGGTACAATGTGTCATATTTCCAAAAGCTGCGTAAAACCATTTTCACTCACTAAACATACTATTCGGAAGCTATTTATTTGATTGTTGACATATCTTTTCCAACAAAATGTGCGTGAGTGAGAGAGTATGCTACTATCAAACATGGTATCATTTACGATTTTGCATAGAATTCGAGAATAGAATGGAATACTTTCTCCTACTGCTAGGGATGGTGGGGTAGCCTAGTGGTTGAGGCGATCGCTCGTCAGGCTCGTCAGGTTCGATTGCCCACACGGAAGCAAAGTGTGAAAAAACATTTCTGGTATATTCCTTGAATACGGCTAAAACCTCTCTCTCTCTCTCTCTCTCTCTCTCTCTCTCTCTCTCTCTCTCTCTCTCTCTCTCTCTCTCTCTCTCTCTCTCTCTCTCTCTCTCTCTCATGTTTCTTCATGTTTCTTTATACACTCTCGTTAACCTTTCCAGATTTACACAATCAGTATCGTCATTCAAGTATGTGTTGGGCTCATCTAAAACGATCCAAATTTAGATGATAAACGACACTCAAAATCATTGAGAAATGTCATCACCATTTATGTTTAATGTCATTGGTGTAGCATTCCTTCCGACACGTTAGTTTTAATATATATTTATTTCTTTTCGCTTTAATGAATTGACGGCAAGAACTGTAAATCATTTTAATACGTACACAAACATATTATTCATGAAGTATGCAGTGGACGTGGCAGGTCATCAAAGGCGCAGTAATTCGCTGTATAGAGTTCAGTTTCTTAGGTGTGCCAGAAACCTATGATTGTGGGTTCGAATCCTCGATTCACCCCATTACGTTTCTTGGTTGGTCAGCACAATACCCTACTCGTGAGTTTCATCAAAGTGGTAAACGTCTAAGCCCAACACAACTATGGACGGTTTCCTCCACATCAAGATGACATACAGTTATGTTAATGAAAAACCTACAAATTACGTTAATGTCACTAGCTCACCTGGGGCGGTCGGGTAGCCTAGTGGGTAAAGCGTTCGCTCGTCACGCCGAAGACCCGGGTTCGAACATCCCGACATGGGTACAATGTGTGAAGCCCATTTCTGGTGTCCCCCACCGTCATGTTGCTGGAATATTGCTAAAAGCGGCGTAAAACCATACTCACTCACTCACTCACTAGTTCACCCACATGTACACAGATGGGAGACCGCCTCTGTGGTCTAGTGGTAGAGCGTCCGTCCGGAGAGCGGAAGGTCCGTTAAAAGATGGTACTTGTTGTTACCCCATCTGGCGTTCGGCATTATGGGGCTAAAACCAGTACTGGTCGGCTCGTAGTCAGTATACTGTGTCTGAGTGGGGTATTCATGTTAAACTGTGGCATGGTATCTCATTGGGCTATCACTATGAATCGGCATTAGTCGAGACTTGTACAAGCATTCTCTCTCTCTCTTTCTCTCAATCTTGGACGCTTGGACGTTAAACATCATTCCATCTCACCTCACAGCTTGGACAGCCTAACTGTTAACTCATCCATTCGGCTCGTCAAACCGCTTCCCCACATGCGCATAATTACACCAACACCCAGTCTCTGAAAATACATAATATTGATACAAACAAATAGCCCCATTTAATTTAAAAAGGACCCTGAACTATTGCTAAAATATATTCGTATGAATACACGGGCTGAGGGATGGGGAAACAATTTTTTTTTTCAGATAAAGACATTGTCTTGTTCCCCACAGCTGATTTCTATATAACACGAACGCTTGTTTAACCAACAGGACATTCTTCAAAGGTGTGCTTAACAATTATTGACGTTATGTTGTTTCACAATGCCGATTCATCCAACAAAACATCTCTGCCCACGCTCTGTGTACCCTAGATGTGCTTATTGACTGACACCCACAGATTGTCTTGTCGGAAGGATGTGATACAAAAAACTTCACTATCGTGATATGTCAGGGTATATTGACGTGGGGGACATGTTTAATTGAGAGCAATGGTATTGATATAATAATATTAAGTGCATTTATAATGCGCCAGATTCCATTCACCAAGTGGATGCTCATAGCGTTACACTTATATTACCCCCAATGGATCAGTGAACACTCGATTTTCTTTCTCAGCTCCCTGGGGGGTATACAACCCAAGCTAATAATAATATTAAGTGCATTTATAATGCGCCAGATTCCATTCACCAAGTGGATGCTCATAGCGTTACACTTATAGTACCCCGAATGGATCAGTGAACACTCGATTTTCTTTCTCAGCTCCCTGGGGGGTATACAACCCAAGCTTAAGCGATATATTTGTTGTTACCTTTACATGGAATGAGTGAGTAAGACTCTTACGCCTCTCTACGCGTTATATTTGTTATACTACGGCGTAAACCAAGGATCATAATCAGTACGAGCGGGATATTCGAGCCCACGATCACAGGATTCTGCATGCCTAAGGGGCGCAACTCTGCAAAGAACTTGAGGCGGTTTGGACGACTCGACCTACTGCATCCTCTACTTAAATTCAGGACAACAGTATAACTATATGTCATCACAATGAAATAAATACCCCTCTAAATAAATACCTCTCTGCTGAAAGCAACGTGCATTTGTGATTCAGACTACATCATAGTCATGTGTTTATGAATCACTATCAAATAGTGAAGATACCAGGTGTTTGCGAAACGGAAAACGTATTCTGCCCCACCGGTGGCACCTGTCAATCGTTCATCTGAAAAAAGCACGGGAACATATGGTACAAGTCAAAGACATCAGACATCAGACATCAGACATCAGTTTTATCACTAATGGGCAAGGAATCATATACACACATGTTGGAATAAGTGAGATATTGAATCAATGTTGTTTTACTGAATAAAATGATCAATATAATTGCTTCATCTCAGCACTTGACCAATCTGGACCACGAATACCAATGATTGATATCACCAACAGTGATCCAACAGAGCACAAGCAATCAGCCAGGTCACACGGTGTACACACTCGAGTTCCCTATTACATGACTTACAAGTATTGGGTACTGATGATTTATTCTCCCAGGAACATAAATACGTCAATTTCCAGGTATGGAAAACGTGTTTGACCTCACGTTGATATTGATATCGTTACTATTGTAACGCTTGTGATTCACCTGGAAATATTGACATCTGATCAAGCAGTCACACAGCTGTACCGTATGCTATCATATATGTTACCTTCGCTTTGACGTTTACATTGACGTGCATGCGATGGCATCAACATGCTATTTTTAAAGGAACATTATGAACGCTTATTCTCTAATCACGGGATAAAAATATTCGCAATAGGAACTGACCAAATGTTTTGCACTCAACTGAAAGGTAAAACAGACCAAGAATCTTGTTTACCGTCCATCGTCCGTGACAGGTGTTAAATAATCCGCCATATAATTGCTCTCCGAGCAAACAAAATGTCCTTAAATGATATAGTGGTTTGTCCGTTTCCCCCGGGGTGAGCGCCGTAGAAGACACATGTATACCCAACGCTGAAACAGACTGGGAAACCAGGAATGGCTGCTGACAATTGCTGATACAAGTAGGAGAAATATTCCCTGATGTTTATGAGCAGCTCTGTATAAATCCTGTTGTATTTCATTACAGGCATGTAGACAGTGATAGAGTACGGGGTGTGCTTTTTAATTTGGCAAAAATGAAGCCATGGTGGGACGCGAGGGAAAATGTTTACAACGAAGATAACCACGAAGGAGTCCAACCCAGGCTGTCGGCGTCCCAAACGGATGTATTGCATGTGGAGATGATGAAACATGTATATGTTAAGGACTGTGTAATATTGACAGGACCTAGGACGCAATATATCGTAGACCTCATTCTTCAGTACAATGTATCCCGTTAAGAAGTTGCAATTACCTTTTGAAGAAACTCCGTCTGAACTTTGGATATATCTGCTTTGGCAAAAACAGATGTATCGGTTGTGCATGTTCAATTAGAGGACACTATTTCGTTCTCACACTCTATTTCTGTAAAGATTTCTCATGGCCGCAATGAAAATATATGTTTTTTTATGATCGCGTCGTGCCATAACATAGAGAATATCAACGGTGCTGCGGCGAAGCTGAAATATAGACTGGTTGTAGCAGTGCGTTGCGTTGCGTCATTTTGATGATGTGTACAGCTGGATTCTTGCCGCGATCTATTCTGTTAAATTATTTTTAATTTGCAGAAGTCCATATAATGATTTACATTCTGTCTCCACGTAAAGATCCGGGGAAAAATTATCTTCGGCAATCCTTTTTTGTCGTTCGTGGCGACTAACGGGATCAGGTGATCAGGATCCCAATCGCGTAGATCGACGCTTATGATCGATGCTTATAAGTTCGAATTTCTGACAACGTAAGTTTATATTCATCTTTGTTTTTAACACACCTTTCACCGAATGATAACATAATACATCATATGTCAGGTTTCTTCCTTGGGGATTAATAATGGTCGCATTGTTAATGCCACTTTCCGGATGAGGACAGGAGGTTGCCAAGGTTGTCAGACAAAGAGGACAAAGCCGTTTAGAAGGTGGGTGGAAATACGACCATATTAATATCTGATCGCTTTACGGAGCAACGTTCAGCCTAGGATGAGAAGATTAAAACGGCACGCAGTCAGCCACAGAGGTCACATATCTGCCAGGTGGATTAGGCCGTCATGTCAATGAGGATTTACTCCACCAGCATGTGTGAGTGTGGGTGAGGTTTAGATGAACATAGTCTGTATACCACATTGCCTTATCCAGCAGCTCAAGCATTTCCGTGTAAGGGTTAGGGATAGGGACATACAGACAACAAGTATGGATCTCCATGGGCACTGATGTCCTCCCCAACTCCCTGATCTGTTTCTTTATGCATGTGAATTTCTGCTTGTATTGGCAAAATGGGAATACTTTAGCTTTCTTATTCACATTCTTATACCCAGCAGCCTTTCCATGTAAAAGTTAGGGACATGCAGGCATTAAGGAGGCATCTCTATGAGCGCCGATTGTCTTCCCCTGTTTCTTTATGCACAAAAAATTCTGTTTGTATTGGTAAAATGAAAACAAGCGAATTTGGCCGAAAAGTTTAACCTATTACAATCAGCTTCAGGTATATCAATATTCTGATATCATTCAATAATGGTAAAATAGCCAATTACCTTCCACTTACATACCCACCTGATCCAGAAATAAAAGACACCATGTAAATTCATATTATTTAGATCTATGTATAAAGATTCAGATTGACAAGAAACTACCCACTGTATGACGAGGGACTTTTACTTTGTAACTGCCAACTTTTCTTTAATGGGGGCAATACTTTAGCTTCAGGTATATGGATGACCTGGTATCGGTCATTAATGTTCAAATAGACAGTTCACTGATTTACCCACCTGAGATAGCAATAAAAGCGACCGGTGAAACTGTCTCTTCATTCTTCATATTTAGCTCTATGCATAAAGATTGAGAGTGACAAACATAACCCAGAAGACTGTATGACAAGAGACATGACTTCAATTTTCCAATAGTCAACTTTTCCCTTATGTCCAGCAATATTTATGTCTACATTTCATAACTATTGAGGAGGTACAATCAAGTATGCTCTATCCTCGAAGATTACAAAGAGCGGCATACGACTATTGCTCAAATGTTGTTTGATCAGAGCTACAACATTCAAGGCCCCAGTAAAGCTTTCAAAATGTTTATGGTTTTATGGGGAGATCATTGCCAAAATTGATGTCCAATGCAATTCCCTATTTTGAATTGTACGATATATTCATGTGTAGTTTCAGGTTTACATTTGACTTGCCCTTGCATGTGTTTGTGCCAGGTGCCACCTGTGGCACAGGATACGCACACCTTTTCGCGAACACCTTGTACCATCACTATTTGATCGATATTCATAAACATATGCTTATGATGACGTCAGAATCATAAATAGATATTGCTTTCTCCAGAGATTTCTGATGATGGGTATTTATTTCTGGGTATTTATCTCTCTGATGACATATGGTTTGCTGTTGTCTTCAGTTGAGGTAGAGGTCACAGGAGGCCGAGTCGTCCAAGGTGCCTCGATTCATTTGTAGAGTTGCGTCCCTTAGGCATGCCAGAATCCTTTTATCGTGGGCTCCAACTATGGATTATGGAAAGGAGTTTATCGCTATTACTTGAAATAATATGAGACTCAGAACTGGTCCGTAGAACTAACTCCCGTATGATAACATCGTTACATCAACGTGGTAAGGTATACCTTTGTTCATTTGAATTTTACTTGCAGAAACAAACAGAGACGTCTTCAGAGATTTCTTATGATTATGGAAAGGATTTTGTCCATAGCTGCTACTTAACCTTAATAATCGGCTGACATCTTGTACAATAGTGTGACATGGATACAAGGCAACGTCTATGTTGAGACGAATATGGTGAAACCCAGAACATGCCAAAGGTGTTCAATCGGTGACATACAGGTTTGACTGGACGAGCTCTGTGACTCTGCACTGTCATCCTGGAACTCAAAGTTTGACGTACGCACTGAGCAAATGGGATGATCACTGGACGTAAACTTTGGTCCACATACCGTTGACCGGTCATATACCCTTGCACGATCATCAGATCGGCCCTGTTGTTTTAAGTGATGCCAGCCCAGACCATGACGCTGCCGCCACCGTACCTATCGTGCTCTTGGAGGTTTGCCAGATAGCACCTCCTTCCACGCTGTCTCCAAACAAAGACACGCTGTCTCCAAACAAATACACACTATCTCCAAACATATATAACGCTATCTAGAAAACATGTACACCCGATCTCCAAACATATACACGCTATATCCAAACATATACCCGCTATCTAGAAAACATATACACCCGATCTCCAAACATATATAACGCTGTCTCCAAACGCATACACCCGATCTCCAAACATATATAACGCTGTCTCCACACGCATACACCCGATCTCCAAACAGATATAATGCTGTCTCGAAACGCATACACCCGATCTCCAAACATATATAACGCTGTCTCCAAACATATACACGCTATGTCCAAACATATACACCTGTCTTAAACATATACACGCTGTCTCCAAACATATACACGCCATCCCCAAACATATACACGCTATCTCCAAACATATACACGCTATCACCAAACATATATTCACGCCATCTCCAGACATATACACGCTATCTCAATACATATACACGCTATCCCCAAACCATCTGCAAAGCGCACACAGTACCTCGATTCATCAGAATAGATGATGCATCTCCACTGTTGAGGACCTCCAAACGACTGTCCCTACACGTCCGCAATTTTTCGTATATTCATTAATATACCTTAAACATTTTCCTCGTATATATGACGACGTCGATACCAGAGACAGTAAGTTCCTCTCAAACCAGGTGACAATCACAAATTAGTGTCTGCACCAGACAAGCAAACTACTTTCTGGTATTTCGAGACATATATGTCTGATTGAAATTGTGGGTTGTGATTTTCAGGAACCAATCCCAAGAGAAACTTTTCGAGGTCATGTACATGTAGCCTAGATTCTAAATTATTATTATTATTATTATTATTTAATCATTTTGTTAACAATGATGAGTTAAAACTTATTATACCACGACTTTGGAAATATGCGATACTGATTGGTCAATATTTGGGTATCAAATCTTAATGAACGACAAGGCAACATAAACATATTGTCTTTCTGGTTAAAGCCCCATATAAGACGTTCAATGCCAGCTTTTCAGACCAAGGTGGCTGACATGCCCTCACTTAAGAACACGATGGCTGACTGTGTAATCACATAAACTAGACCAAGCTCGGTCGAAGTCGCTGAACTCTTTCAGCAATAAACCTATAATAAGCTTACCATTTTCCATACTTTTTCTCACTGACAAATGAAGGCGATTTTTTACCACGCCCTATTACATGTATTTGTTGGTAGAAAAAGTCATTGATGCTGGGACAATATTAAGCTAATCGCAGACTAGTCCGATAGTAAGCTGCCTGCAAGGTAACATAAAAGCCTGACATCACACCCTTCGTATTGAATGGAGCTACTTAAGTACAACCCACGCCTTCGTGATGGACATTATCGGCGAGTTCCATGCTGTGGAACAGATACGCTTATTCGAACCACGACCGAGGATCATAGTGCTTGGTTTGGATAAACTTCTTTGTTATAAGGTCCTTTTATTTTTTTTTTAAATGTTTCTTATAATTGTGCGGACAGGTTACACAATGCCGTGCGAGGTTTTTTTAAAAGGCATCTAGACATCTTTGTTTGGTTTTGTCCGGAAATAATTTAGGATTGTTCGTATTTTATAAGGGAGTTGTTTTTTAGTGTCTAAAATAAAATTATGGTAGTTTGGTTTCTTGGACTTACTGCCTCGTGAAAAAGGGATGGGGATCATGGACTGGTCTTTTGAAACTATTTTTCTGATCATTATGCGAATCAATAATACATCGTCCCATGAGGCGCTCTAGTCTGTGAGGGAGACGAATCCTCAAATAGGTGTAGTGTTATTCCTATTTATATTCCTGGTACCTTGGTAGCACACCTTGACTATGTTTACATCGTTGTCTCACTCGGACATTAAGCAGGGCACAGGCGACCCTATGTACCTGTTTTAGGCGCAGAAACTCCCCATGCAAAGATCCATTGATCACTGGTTCGACTTAGAGGGGAACGGGTGGCCCAGTCATCTAAGCCGCCGCAATTAGCTGTCTCTTTGGCGTGTCTAATATCTGCATCACTTCGGGTTCTGTTCCAACATTAATTTTACATGTCGTACATAACACACTCACTCCAATGTGAGATTCACCCTGGTTATAGTCCTACGTCTCTCAGCGCCATGTCCGTGCTCGTGGGTTTCACCAACGTGGCAAACGCCTACGTCCTACGTGATGAACAGCTTTCCCTCCACATTTAGCCTGTACGCCGTGAGATAAGTAAAACACGGCTCAAAGAGGAGTTAAACCACGTTATTACCAAAATGGGACATAGATGGTTGTGAATTAACATTTCAGTGATAATTATCACTTTTCACTGATTGGCTTACTAAAACATTACCTACTTTAATTGGCTGATAATAAGGCGACACATAATCCCACTGCTGCAACCGATATATTACATAGCAGAATTGTTTTCGGGACTCACTCGGCGAAATTGTGTATAACAAAATTCTAAAAGATAGTAAAAACTTTATTTCATTACAAAATCTGAAATGAAACGACGATCTTCAAATGATATTACAATATGCCTTCCTGAAGCCAAAGTCCCTATGTCCCTATGTCCCTGTTTCCCTGTGTTCCTGTGTTCCTATGTCCCTATGTCCCTATGTCCCTGTGTTCCTGTGTTCCTATGTCCCTATGTCCCTATGTCCCTATGTCCCTGTCCCTGTCCCTATGTCCCTGTCCCTGTGTCCCTATGTCCCGATGTCCCTATGTCCATGTGTCCCTATGTCCCTGTGTTCCTGTGTTCCTATGTCCCTGTGTTCCTGTGTTCCTATGTCCCTATGTCCCTATGTCCCTGTCCCTGTGTCCCTATGTCCCGATGTCCCGATGTCCCTGTGTCCCTATGTCCCTGTGTTCCTGTGTCCCTATGTCCCTATGTCCCTATGTCCCTGTCCCTATGTCCCTATGTCCCTGTGTCCCTATGTCCCGATGTCCCAATGTCCCTTTGTCCCTATGTCCCTATGTACCTATGTCCCTGTCCCTATGTCCCTATGTCCCTATGCAAACACGTCCCTTGTCACTGATCAGCTGTAACCTTGTCCAAATACAATATCTCTCAAGCGAATTACGAAATTTCTTATTCGGTCCCTTTCTAATTCGGCTTTCCTCAGACGAAAATTTAGTCTGAAAAACACTGATTATTCGCGTACTTCGTCGATGTTGACAGAATTTAGATAACAGTTTCTTCACATTGAATATAACGCACGCCGCTATCCAAAGCCCGATATTTTGGTATCCGTCGACGACGATTCTAGACCGTTCCAGTTTCTACTAATATAGTAATAGCAGGGATGATTTACTTATCATAGCGTGAGGGAGTAAGTGAGTGAGGTTTTACGCCGCTTTTACCTATATACCAGCAATATCACGGCGGGGGACACCAGAAATGGGCTTCAGACATTGTACCCATGTCGGGAATCGAACCCGGCGTGACAAGCGAAAGCTTTAACCACTAGGCTACCTGACCGCCCCTAATTATCATATTCTTCCTCTTGTTTGGATTATGGTAGGATCATGCACTTCTGTTTATTTGCTCATATTTCTCATAAAGCAACCTCCTTTAGGATATATTTAATGGAGAAATCATGGGAAATCATTTCTCCGACTCATGTCATAGAATTTTCCTATGCTTTTCCATAATGACCAGTCTATATTTGCGTCCGTTTTGCTTGTTAAACTGCACGCGATGAATGATTATCACTCCTAAATAGTCGTGATACCATGAGTGTATCCTGCTCCACCGGTGGCACCCCTGTCACGTTTTTCAGTCTCTTATACAAAGAAAGGAGAGATTTCACGTCGCGTCCAAGGTTATTGCACTTATATAGCGACGTGAATATGCACGTGTGTGTGTGTTGCTGCTTGTGCTAGTCCTGACTGATGCCGATTTATAGTGCTAGCCCACCGAGATACCATGCCACAGTTGAAAATGAATACCCCACTCAGACACAGTGACTCCGAGCCGACCAGTCCTTGTTTTAGCCCCCTTATGTCGAGCGCCAGACAGGGTCACAAGTACCATCTTTTAACGTCTTTTGGTATGGCGCGGGCGGGGATCGAATCCCGGACCTTCCGCTCTCCGGGTGTACGCTCTACCACTAGACCATGGAGGCGGTCTATACTAGGAAAGATCTACGTTGATCTGAAAATAGTAACTACGGGGTATAGGTAGCGAACAGGGATGCACAATATGGCTGCGTGAAAGTCCTAAAAATGGCTGGTTGATTTCTCCAAAGCCGTAGCGGCCTTTCTCATTCATTTGAAATACTGTTCAAAGTTGCTTAAAAAATACATTCACTCATCCACCAACCATATGAAGCGTCTTGGTATTTGTAGTGAGTTTTGACTAATCATTATCAATACGCCAACGTGTCGTGCCAATGTAAACAAAAGTAGTTGGTGGTTCAGTCATACCGTGGGTGGCAGCTTGATGTGAGAGGAGAGATTGAGGGGATGCAGGACTCACCATTTACCACCATGGTGAAGCGCACGAGCACGGGTATGGTGCTGATAAGCCTGGGAACGTCATCAGGGCGATTCGAACCCACCATGATAGGTTTCAAGCACACCCGAGGGACACAACTCTGCACAGCGAAATGCGGGGCCTTGGAATGTGTATGACATGCAGCGACTTATTATTTGTGCCCCGTGCCCCCGTGCCCCCGTGCCCCTGAACGAATGGAAATTCCTGATCATACTGTGACATATTCGTTTACGCTACCTCAATTTTAAAATTTCGAAGTCGATGCTTTATCTACAAACTATAGAACCATTAAACACATTAACTGTGCCCAAAAGCACATACATCGCAGAGTTTCCAAAATGGGAGAAATTAGGTGTGCAAAAAACAATGCGTGTCGCAATAGCCAGCCATTAAGGATCGGGTGGTGATGGTATGGACCTGGGGCTCATTTCACATGCGACCTTAGCGACTGTCGTTAGCCTATATTAAAGTATGGGAGTTTCCGTTACCTTAGCGCAACGACTGTCGTAACCTATGTTAAAGTATGGTAGTTTCCGTTACCTTAGCGCAAAGACTGTCGTTAACCTATGTTAAAGTATGGTAGATTCCGTTACCTTAGCGCAAAGACTGTCGTAAGCCTATGTTAAAGTATGGGAGTTTCCGTTACCTTAGCGCAAAGACTGTCGTAAGCCTATGTTAAAGTATGGGAGTTTCCGTTACCTTAGCGCAAAGACTGTCGTAAGCCTATGTTAAAGTATGGGAGTTTCCGTTATCTTAGCGCAAAGACTGTCGTAAGCCTATATTAAAGTATGGGAGTTTCCGTTACCTTAGCGCAAAGACTGTCGTAAGCCTATGTTAAAGTATGGTAGTTTCCGTTATCTTAGCGCAAAGACTGTCGTAAGCCTATGTTAAAGTATGGGAGTTTCAGTTATCTTAGCACAACGACTGTCGTAAGCCTATGTTAAAGTATGGGAGTTTCCGTTACCTTAGCGCAACGACTGTCGTAACCTATGTTAAAGTATGGTAGTTTCCGTTACCTTAGCGCAAAGACTGTCGTTAACCTATGTTAAAGTATGGGAGTTTCCGTTACCTTAGCGCAAAGACTGTCGTAAGCCTATGTTAAAGTATGGGAGTTTCCGTTATCTTAGCGCAAAGACTGTCGTAAGCCTATGTTAAAGTATGGGAGTTTCCGTTATCTTAGCGCAAAGACTGTCGTAAGCCTATGTTAAAGTATGGGAGTTTCCGTTATCTTAGCGCAAAGACTGTCGTAAGCCTATATTAAAGTATGGGAGTTTCCGTTACCTTAGCGCAAAGACTGTCGTAAGCCTATGTTAAAGTATGGGAGTTTCAGTTATCTTAGCACAACGACTGTCGTAAGCCTATGTTAAAGTATGGGAGTTTCCGTTACCTTAGCGCAACGACTGTCGTAAACCTATGTTAAAGTATGGGAGTTTATGTTATCTTAGCTCTAAGACCGGTTGGAGGAACTTGTCCCTGGATTATTGTCTGTAGAGGGCCCTCAGTGGTATTACACGCTGGTTTGAGCAAGATCCGAATATTCAAAGGGTGATACATCTGGAATAGTGCTCTGCGGCGCTTTACAACATTCACCCACCCACGCCTTTTTTAGAAGTACATTAACTAAGTCAACATGTCGTGTCATAGCAGTGATACAAAACTATACATTCTACAAAATACAAACAGAAACCAGACCACATGGTGCTCAATTTTCAATAAACATTAGCGTGACTATAACAGGTTTGACAAAGTGATGACTTGTAGTCCAGAACGTGTATTGTTGTAAGACGTGCATGTAGGTGTATCCGTATCCGCCTGCACGTATCCATGAGTCAATATCCATGTTGATGACCACGAGGCACGAGTTGTTAACGGTACATCAAAATAGTATGAAAGCGGGACACATTGATTCTCCTCCAAATAGTTTCCCAGAGCAATCAATGAAATTGGATTTGTCTCTGTTACATGACAACACACTGGACTGAACTGTCTGCAATACCTACAGTAGCATTGTAGCTATATGCTCCTTTTATGCTCATAAAACCGACGCATGCACGACCATAGGACCATTAGCTGACAAGTAAACATTTACGTGGGCAAAGCATCATCCTAATCTGTTTCAACTGTTCAATGTCAACAGCACTTAGCCAACTTCATGCAGTGCTATATGAGAATGACACTCCAGAATCATATGTTTGAAACAATGAATATTTTCCTTAAATAAAAGAGACAAAACCCGTAGGAAATCTCTGCCAAAAGCAGATTCGATTGTTGAGCATGAGCATGTCTTTATGAATAACTATACAATATGCTGAGTCAAATTAAAAACTTCTCATTTTTAAAAGTAATCCCATATATGATATACAACGGACAAATGTATCAGAGAAGGTAATTTTTAATCATTAATGTCCAAAGAAGGATTTTAATTAACGGTGGTAACCACACTTTGTTCCAAGCACCTACGGTATTCGGTAAAAATACAACTGCCACACAACGCTTCCGCATGGACCTTGTGATGCTTGTGAACACATGATTAGGAAGACGACGCCATTGTTGCTGCAAAATGTTGCCAAGATCTTGCAAATTCTGTGGTTGGTTCTAAAGAGTGCGCAGACTTCTGCCAAGACCATCCCAGACGTGTTCGATGGGATTGAGGTCGGGAGACCTTGACGGCCAGTCCATGGCGTTGACTCCCGCATTCTGAAGGAAATTCCTTGTCAAAATTGCTGTGTGGGGTCTGGCCAGGTCCATGTGCTGCCATAAAAGGCAGAAGTTCAGGTGCCAGTACCTGGTCGCGGTAAGCAGCAGCGTTGAGGTTGCCACGGATGACAAGAAGCCAGGAACTTGCATTGCCACAGAAAGCACCCCACACCATGACACTTCCGCCTCGAAATCTGTCAACTTCCTGTACACAACACTGGGCGTTACGTTCATGACGGAGCCTCCACACCCTCGCCCTACCATCAGCAAATAGAAGATTAAATCGGGATTCATCACTGAAGACGACTTGATTCCAATTCCTCCGAGTCCATCGATCGTAAGTGTCGCTGTGCCCACAATTGACGTTGACGTCTGTGTAATTGAGTCAGAATCGGCCCGCAGTATGGCCGTCGTGCTTGAAGGTGAGCAGTTCTCAGACGGTTTCGAACAGTTTGCGCACTCAGTCTACCCCTAAACAGTTCATTTCTGGTTGATGTAGCCGTCAAATATCGGTTACGGAGGTGACGTAAGACAATCTGACGATCCTCTGCATGTGACGTCACACGTTGTCGACCTGGCCGAGGGCGATCAGCGGTGGTACCCGTTTGCTGTAGACGCGTCTGTAAATCATAAACAGTCCGTCGACTACAACCCATCGTCCTTGCGACTTCAGCTACTGACGTTCCCGTCTGCAACATGCCGATGGCACGTTCGCGTTGCACATTTGAAAGGCGTGTCATGACAAATGGACATAAGACTTTTGTTTTCTTGTGTTTTTCTTTTTTTGTTAATGACTGCTAACAAGTATGGCTGAAAACACGTGCGGTATTATGGCCACGTGACCAGTTGCACGTGAAAAACCATTTTTGCCACTATACTGCTGTGCACATGATTTTGATTCACCTGATTCACCTGCACAAAAACGGGTGTTATCTGAAGACAATACGTGGCCATTGCTGTTTAAATACACAATAAGGGCCCACAATGATAACTGGTCAAAATGTTAAAATTTTAGGATTGTGAAGTTTTTAATTTGGTTCAGTATAGTAATGATACATTTAGCTCAAGCAATGAATCCAAATGTTATTTCGAAACGGCTGACGGGGTGATTGAGTTTCAACGCAATCCTGCTCAGCTATTTTCGGTGCCTTAGGCCATCGTTTTCCCGAAACTTTTCTCATGTTTGTGTGCTGCTAAATTATATGTTTCTGTTTACAGCAAGGCAGTGGCAAACATAGCGTCATCCCTGAAGAGAGCTAGGTTTCGTTAACTATTAGTAGTAATTTATGATAAAGAGTTCGAACACTATTGTGTGTGTGTCTTTTCTAAGACATTGAACAATGTACACCAATCAGGTTTGAACGTTGTCGTCCTCTCGTTTGATCCTTAGGGATCGACGATTGAATTGTTTAAGAGATGGTGGTGATTAGGGGAGCAAAACACTGTTCGACATATATGTTCGATATCCTAAAAAAAGTTTATTCAATGATTGCTCCCTTACAGAATTCCAAATGCACCTCAACGTCCACTATGACAGTGAATAAGTACAAATTTCATTTTGTCTTTTACTACATGTTACGTGTATTTTCAGGTGAACAATTGCCTTGCCTTTGCATGTGTTCGATGCCACTGGTAGGGTAGGACAAGCTCACCTTTTCGCTAACACCTGTTATTATCACTATTCTATAGTGATTCTTGAACACATGTTCAAGGTGCAGTCGGAATAGTACTATGGACTCTGTTTCTAGCAAATAGTTCTTATGTTTTTGGAGGGGGGCACGAATAGCCCAGTCGTCTAAGGCGCCGCGATTCGCTGTGCGGAGTAGCGCCCCTTGGGCACGCCAGAAACCTATGATTGTGGGTTCGAATCCCGGTTCGCCCCGATTATGTTTCTAGGTTTGTCAGCACCATATCCGTGCTCGTCGTGGGTTTCACCGAAGTGGTGAACGTCTGAGACCTGTATCACTTCGGGCTTTCCTCCCACATTTAGCTGACACGCCGTGATATAACTGGAATACTGTTAAAAGCGGCGTTAAACCCAACTCACTCATAATTAGGTTTTTGGAAGGGTTTTGTCGCTTTTATTTACGTGAGACCCAGACCTTATCTGTCAACCCTTGTATGATAAACTTCAAGGCAACTCGCCTAAAAGTATCACCAACGCGGTGACGTATACCTGTGTTCCTTTTGGTTTTACATACACAACAAACTGGGACGTCGTCAGTGGTGTCTTATGATTATGATCATTTTGTACAGGGTTTGGTCCACACCTGTTTTTAGCTTCATTAATCGACTCACCTTTTCACGAACTCCTGTTATCATCACTATTTGATAGTGATTCATAAACACATCCTCATGATATAATCAGAATCCTACAATGGACTCTACTTTTAGTGGGGCGGTCGGGTAGCCTAGTGGTTAAAGCGTTCGCTCGCCACGCCGAAGACCCGGGTTCGATTCCCGACATGGGTACAATGTGTGAAGCCCATTTCTGGTGTCCCCCGCCGTGATATTGCTGGAATATTGCTAAAAGCGGCGTAAAAGCATACTCACTCACTCTACTTTTAGTAGATATCTCATAGGGTAATGGAAAAGTATTTCTATCTTTTATTTCCATGTGGTTCACAACAATACCAGACCACCAACCACTAATGTACTATTACTGATTATATGTCCATAATACCCTTTAGTTCAGTCATTCAATATTCTAATAGGATTACAATAGTGCATACTTTCGTTAAATGAATCTGTGACAGTTCTTAAATAACGACATCGTAACTAAGTTACGTAACCAGTGTAGAAGTCCATTGACTTAAAGTTCACGTCAGAATGATTGACACGGTTAATGCGTTGGTAGACATATTTAAAGTGTCGTAATTATATTATCTGTTCTACCTCAAAGTTGAATTGTGTGGTCGCAATTACGTCAAGTAAACACTTGATAAATGTTCAGACCAAAGCTGGCAATACAAATAGTTCTGGTGATACATGCACAGAGAAACGTTTTGGTAAACTTTATGTCTTTTCCTGGTTTGTGTACCTTCATACAGCGTTATACAAGACCACTGTGTGATACTTGGACGTTAATTATTATCTGTCACATTTTACGTGTTCATTCAGTTCACCCGTGAAGATTCCGGGGTAGTATAGGTCTTCAGCAACCCATACTTGCCGTAAAAGGCGACTAACGGGATCGGGTGGTCAGGCTCGCTGACTTGGTTGATACATGTCATCGATCCCAATTGCGTGGATCGATGCTCATAATGTTAATCACTGGATTGTCTGGTCCAGACTCGATTATTTTACAGACCGTCGTCGGAATATTGCTGAGTGCTGTGTTAAACAACCAACCAACCAGCCTTTTTGTGGGAGAAATGAGAACTATACATGATTGTTCGTTTACCCACGTTCGTTTTGGCAACCAGGGAGTCGGGCCCATGACACCATATGGTTTATTTGTTTAGGATAACCGATGTTTACACATGACGGCGGCGTGACAATGCTTACTTCCTTAAATAGGGAAACCGAATTACACTTGTGAAGTAACCAACCCAGAACCATGACCTCATCGGTGCCCTGATGTACAGAAGCGGGCACTGATATACCTGAGTAACAACCATTGGAACGTCTCGAGGGTGAAATAGGTGAGAGAATATATGATAAACAAAAACACTGCGTCGTACGTTCGCCGCCATTGTCGAGGTGGTCAAACAGACCTGCTATGACTATTATTTCATCGAAGTAACACGATAAGGGGCGAATTGGTTTCCCTAACAACATGTTCAGGAATTACAAAACAAATAACCAGGACGTGTTCCCAGTTTCTTGCGGATAGCGTGAAACATCAGTGACATAATTGCATCATGGAGCTACAAGTTCAATATCTCATGCAGTACGTACACGTAGTTAGTCACTGTGTGATGTGGGCATGTGTATAGCGCCCACAAAACCACCGGTAGGAACTCAATCACGGCGAATCTGGAATTCGAACCCATGTTTTGCGGATCCTGGATCGTCTCAATGGACCAGTTGGCTGGAAATGTTGAAAGTTTATGAAGACAATAAGATAATATATTATATTTGATTGTAATATAACCTTTTTGTTGGTCCCCCCACCTCCCTACACAAGTGAAATAGTAATTAATTAATGAATTTTTAAAATAAAACAGGTATGGAGTGTTGTGTAAAACGTGTTCACAATTTTATATAAATAACATTAGTAGAATATAGAACTACCTACAAAGCCATATTAGACATTAAATCCACGTAAATATTTTATGATCATGTATGACGTTTCTTTCAATAATTACAACCACCTGTATATTGTGAACGAAACGGTGGAAATCAGTCAATCAATCAACCTTTCATCAATATTTAAATAGCATGCTGTGTTTATCAGTGGCAAGGAATGAATTTTGCTAAAAACAAACTAGAATTTGAGTATATTCCGATAGCTCATCAAGTTATCGGTCAAACTTGAGATAAGACAGATGAACAGAAGTGACCAGTGACGATAAGGTTCGAATGACATTATCAAGTTCAGTGACATTTGATGGAACGTTGATGGATTCAGACGCGGTGACTTAATGTTGAATAAATGCTATGAGGCAGAAAACATGATATATACACCTGATTTATTCACCTGATGAAGGAGTAAGTATATACTCCGAAACGTTGTGTTCCTCTTAATAAAGAAGTTGACATCCATTAATTCTTTTTCCCCTTTTAAGTTATCAGTACGAGCATTCAGTCCAGCCTTGCTCATTTCAGAGTCTCGAAAATAAACTGAAATGATACGCCATCGAAAGGCGAGAAAAAAGCGGGGTGTCATTCAATTGCCATGGATATTTTACACACCCTCCCTGAGCATCTACCTCCAGCATAGAGTACAATCGAAGGTGTGCGCTCATTTGTACAAAGTCGACATTTCCGAATCACTTAACGTGACTTTCCATAGATGTGCTCTCATATCTTAACACAGCATTCTTGTATCAGTGTAAGAGATCTCACTTTAATGAGTGAGTGAGTGAGTGAGTGAGTGAGTGAGTGAGTGAGTATAGTTTTACGCCGCTTTTAGCAATATTCCAGCAATATCACGGCGGGTGACACCAGAAATGGGCTTCACACATTGTACCCATGTCGGGAATCGAACCCGGGTCTTCGGCGTGACGAGCGAACGCTTTAACCACTAGGCTACCCGACCGCCCCTCATTTTAATGAGATTTTGTCGTGTACAAAACGGCCATTCATCACAAACTGAGAGCTAGGTATTTAGCCACTGTGAACAGTATTTCAGTTGTATTACAACGTGTTGGGCGTCTACCACACTGGTGAAATGCAAGGGAAATGTGCTGACAATCGAAGAGGAAAAGTCGGATAATCTGAGCTTCAAACCAACGATCATAGAATTCTGGCACGTCTAAGGGCAACTACTCTGCACAGCGAATTGTGGCACCTTGAATTACTTGTGCTTCCACATGAAGGTATCACCAGAGAATTGTTTCGTCAGTGACAGGAGAAGAGTAGGAATAACATTAGATCCATCACTGTAACGGGTTCTATTAGAAGTAAAGATATGGTGTAAGAGAATTAACACTGGTACTTGAGTTGTATACACATGATTATGAGATTATATATTCTCTCACCTATTTCACCCTCGAGACGTTGTTACTCAGGTATATCAGTGCCCGCTTCTGTACATCAGGGCACCGATGAGGTCATGGTTCTGGGTTGGTTACTTCACAAGTGTAATTCGGTTTCTCTATTTAAGGAAGTAAGCATTGTCATGCCGCCGTCATGTGTAAACATCGGTTATCCTAAACAAATAAACCATATGGTGTTATGGGCCCGACTCCCTGGTTGCCAAAGCGAACGTGGGTAAACGAACAATCATGTATGGTTCTCATTCCTCCCACAAAAAGGTTGGTTGGTTGGTTGGTTGGTTGTTTAACACCGCACTCAGCAATATTCCAGCTATATGACGGCGGTCTGTAAATAATCGAGTCTGGACCAGACAATCCAGGGATTGATATAATGAGCATCCATCCACGCAATTGGGATCGATGACATGCATCAACCAAGTCAGCCAGCCTGACCACCCGATCCCGTTAGTCGCCTTTTACGACAAGCATAGTCGCCTTTTACGACAAGCATAGTCACCTTTTACGGCAAGTATGGGTTGCTGAAGACCAATTCTACCCCGGAATCTTCACGGGTCCCACAAAAAGGAAGATGGAGAAAGAAAGTGAGGATTGCTGGTGGACATGTTTCGAAAGACTGAATAGTTTCACTGTAATCATTGCAATAACTTTAATCACACTGACAGATATGAATCATGTAATAACCTTATACCAGATCCTCAGTGTTTGATGATTATTGTCATCCAAGAACGTCCAAATTAAAGGACGAAAATGATAGAAGAGAGTAGATCAAATCTTGAACTTTGATACCGAGACATATGATCATTGAAATTAAAGCTTCAGAATAACATGAAAGTCACGTTTAAGTTCAACAACGTGTATGATGTATTTCACAACATCAAACCAAATTCAAGTTACAAAGAGGGTAAATCAAACGGAACCTTCGATCCAGGTGAAGTCCAAACTGAGGCTCCCAGATCTATATTAGTAAATACGCATTCCTACCCTATTAAATAACCTACTGTGTATAACCTTAGTGGGATGCGATGCCCCACAAAACCTAACCATTTGGGAGCGTGTGTTATATTTGTTGTTTCAATAATACAAAAAAACAGTCACAGGTTTTAAAGCAAGTGCCAACTGATACATTTTTCAAAGCATTCAACTAGAGCGATGAAAGATATCAGCGACGAAGTATAAGATAAGGCTTCTTTTATAACTTTATAAACGAATTCAATTTGTCTGAACCCATAGTGTATGTGTCCGTAAATAATTACACAGAAATTTCATCATTAAAAAATATGTTACTTAAATTGAGGTTCAAAATAGTCAAAGAGTACTTCCCTTTCACTTTTTTATTTATATAAAGGGGGTCTGTCGTTTAAATTTTTAATTGTGAAATTTTAGATCGATAGATCCGTTGTAGCAAATACTTGAAAAACGCCAAGGGATTCCTCCCCAAATACATGACACGTGACGACGTTTCAGAGCTCCTTCATGCTCCTACATCAGAATGAAGGAGCATGAAGGAGCTCTGAAACGTCGTACAAAGAATAAAAAGAAGCTGCTATCCATAAAAAAGTACCATGTATTCATGTTCTCCAAACTTGTAAATGCCTATCAAAGACTTGATTCTTCCTTTATCAGCGGTCCAAGAAAACGAACACGTGCAGCCAGGGTTCAACCACAAATAGGTTCGTCGTTGGTGTAATAACTGAAACAGTATTTGAAGGAAACAGAGTAAACTTATTTGCAGACACATAATTTCTTAATAGAGAGCCTACGGAGGTTAATCAAAGATTACAATGCATGCTCATGTTAAAAAAATACTGCTCGACCGCGACTGCATCGCGAAATATTCGCGTTACGGTCGCAAATATTGTTACGACTTTACTTAACCTCATTGTATTAGCGATATTGGACAGCAATATCAGCATGAGACAACAATTTAATATGACTCTGGCGACGCAGAATATTCATATATGTCCTCAGCTCTCCTTACGGATCTCAAACGGTCAAGCTGAATGTTTTGTATGGTGGACTGGAAGACAACAGTCTACAAACTCATGAGCGTGATGTTCCAATTTGGCTGACAAAGTGTGATGTAATTGTTTCATAATACATATTTCATCGAATGTAGGATTGCTTAGTATACTTTAGGTTTCAATAGATCAATTCTCGGAAAGCAGTTTCGACATTATGAGGTTAGATGGTGCCAATATAGTCTGGACATCCCCAGCAGATGGTGTTAAATGACAACATCCAAAAGCTCTCAAACAAACCAAAGAAACAATATTAATCTGTCGTCACAAACCGTTGATCAACAGAGATCAAGGGTATTACATCTCGCCAGCCTACGAAAAGCTGATCAGGCAATAAACTTTTACAATTAGTATCCAACCAGCATGATAAATGTATACCCTGAACAACCCCAGCAGATGGGGTTAGATGATGGTTGTATAGCCTGGACAACCCCAGCTGATGGGGTTAGATGATGGTTGTATAGCCTGGACAACCCCAGCTGATGGGGTTAGATGATGGCTGTATAGCCTGGACAACCCCAGCAGATGGGGTTAGATGATGGCTGTATAGCCTCGACAACCCAAGCATATGGGGTTAGATGATGGTTGTATAGCCTGGACAACCCCAGCAGATAGGGTTAGATAATGGATGTATAGCCTGGACAACCCCAGTAAATAGGGCTAGATGATGGCTGTATAGCCTGGACAACACCAACAGATGGGGTTAGATGATCATTGTATAGCCTGGACAACCCCAGCAGATAGGGTTAGATAATGGATGTATAGCCTGGACAACCCCAGCAAATAGGGCTAGATGATGGCTGTATAGCCTGGACAACACCAACAGATGGGGTTAGATGATCATTGTATAGCCTGGACAACCCCAGCAGATAGGGTTAGATAATGGATGTATAGCCTGGACAACCCCAGCAAATAGGGCTAGATGATGGCTGTATAGCCTGGACAACACCAACAGATGGGGTTAGATGATCATTGTATAGCCTGGACAACACCAGCGTATGGGGTTAGATGATGGCTGTATTGCCTGGACAATCCCAGCAGATTTTGGGTTAGATGATGGTTGTATATCCTGGACAACCCCAGCAGATGGGGTTAGATGATGGTTGTATATCCTAGACAATCCCAACAGATAGGGCTGGATGATGGCTGTATAGCCTGGACAACCCCAGCAGATGGGGTCACATGGTGGCTTTATAGCCTGGACAACCCAAACAGATAGGGTCAAATGTTGGCTTTATAGATTGGACAAACCGCTAATCTGAAAAATGACGCCTCTGTATCGTTGTCATCCCAAGCAGACGTGGTTAGATTAAGTAACAACATCACGCCATTGATTGTCACAACAACTTGTCATATTGTTGTGACATTTGTTTTCAAATTATTCTTGATAATTGTAACAACTTTAACTACTTTGACTCAAGTGGTGATTAAATTGCTGAAAAGAAAGAAACATGTGCAATTAACAATTAATAAAACCATTGGTGATACTTTGATAAACAAAATTAATCATATTACGAGGGAGGTTGTCATTCGACATAGCCCGCGGATACGATTGCCATTCATGGTCTAAAACACGTTGAATAAGATTAGTTGCTCGAGATGAATGTTCGCTTCAATGGTTTCTCAAACCTTAAATGGGCAGAAAATAATGTTCTCATAGATCGCCTTGTATTCTCTCGTAACTCCGTGTCTGAGAACTGGCACATGCTAACAATGAGAGCACCAGCTGACAGTAGGCGAGAGAGTGGGACTCCAGCAACTGTCAGCTATATTTGGCTTATGTGGGTGGATGTCAACTCAGCAAAAGATAGTCCACTTTTTCTGTCAACGACAAGTTCGCATTGAAGAGAATATTTTTTTGTATAAGGCATGCTTTCAAATGAACTTCCAAGATAGATATGACCTTTGTGTACAAATAAAGTGTTTGATTTCAATAAGTTCGTTGGATATGTCAAGAATGTAGTTATTTCAGTATTATTTTCAAATAATTTTATTCATGATCTTAATTTAACCTCATTAGACGATATTCATAAGAATATTTTAACAAATTGGAAGTATTATATCTCCATGCAAAGGCATTTCTTTATCTTTGGTGTGTGACGCTCCAAACCAATGACATAAGAGACATTTTATTGTATTCTTTTTTTTATTGTTACACAAAGTAACCTAATCATTTTTTAAATGCAGATACTTAAACCAATCATCTAATGTTTTGTAACTGTAACTGTTCCATGGCACTAGACAATTGACTACCCTTCCCAATGCTTCCTCCGCTGATATCATCTCGCATCGTATGGTATGATAATTTACTTGCTATCATCTGGAGGAATTTATGTTCTTACTTTACAGCATGTATCGGTGGTGTCTTAGACATAATTATATCTTAATGGAATAAATGGTAAAAACGTATGTACCTATTTCCAAAAGATACATGGAAGATCAGAATACATGAAAAAGAAGAATGGTTCGTGTTTTAACTTACGGCTATACAGTATCAGGTTTTACGCCATTGCCAATCAAATTTAAAAGACAAACCCCTTTCCATAGTCATAAGAAAGTTCTACACAGACTAATGTACGACTCCGACAATACCATAAGATTGTGTTTATGAATCATTATCAAATAGTGATGATATCAGATGTTCGCGAAAAAGTAATCATGCCTGCCCCACAATTGGCACCTGAAACAAACACATGCAAAAGCAAGTAAATTGTTCAAACAAACACAACAATATGTGGTAAATGTGCAAGCCACATGTCTACCATAAATTCCTTTGAAAGAATTTACAAAGCTTTGAATGTTGTGAACTGTCGACACCAGAGACTGGAAATGTAACAGAAAAACTGTTGTACATAAAAGGAAAGTGAGTGAGTGAGTTGGGTTTAACGCCGCTTTTATCAGTATTCAAGTTATATCACGGAGTGTGAGCTTAATGTGGGAGGAAAGCCCGAAGTGATGCAGGTCTCAGACATTTACCGCTTCGGTGAAACCCACGAGCACGGGTATGGTGCTGACAAACCTAGAAACATAATCGGAGCGAACCGGATTTGAACCCACAATCATAGGTTTCTGGTGTGGCCCAAGGGATGCAACATTGCACAGCGAATCGCGGGGCCTTAGATGACTGGGCCACCAGTATGTCTCTAACTTTTACATGGAAAGGCTTGAGCTGTTGGATATAAGAATGTGAATAAGAAATAGGAAAGCTAAAGTATTCCCATTTTGCCAATACAAGCAGAAATTCACATGCATAAAGAAACAGATCAGGGAGTTGGGGAGGACATCAGTGCCCATGGAGATCCATACTTGTTGTCTGTATGTCCCTATCCCTAACCCTTACACGGAAAAGCTTGAGCTGCTGAATAAGGCAATGTGGTATACAGACTTTGTTCATCTAAACCTCACCCACACTTACACATGCTGGTAGAGTAAATCCTCATTGACATGACGGCCTAATCCACCTGGCAGATATGTGACCTCTGTGACTGACTGCGTTCCGTTTTAATCTTATCCTAGGCTGAACGTTGCTCCGTAAAGCGATCAGATATTAATATGGTCACATTTCCACCCACCTTCTAAACGGCTTTGTCCTCTTCGACTGACAACCTTGGCAACCTCCTGACCTCATCTGGAGAGCGGCATAAACAATGCCACCATTATTAATCCCCAAGGAAGATACCTAGCTCATAATGTATGATGTTATCATTCGGTGAAAGGTGTGTTAAAACAACGATAAATGTAAACTGTTGTTGTGAATTCGTGTTCTTCATCATATTTATGACACAGTATCATATTCTATGGGGGTTATACATGCCAGCATGACTTATGAGTATTGCTGGCAGTTCAACAGCATTAATCATGATCGGATTTGGCCTATCATAATGATTTATTTGTGTTTGTATTGAGAGCAAATCATCGGAGTCACCTCTTTTGGAATGTTTTGCATCTGCATAATATTGCCATTATTTTACAATGATGATATCAATATTTCCGAGGCACTTAATATCATGAACTTCTGGTAACATTTCATTTAAATGTTATGCGACATGTTAGTCGCTCTACCTTAGCGATCAAGGATTGGACCGCCTCCGTGGTCTAGCGGTATAGCGTCCGCCCGGAGAGCGGAAGGTCCGGGGAACGATCCCAGGCCGCGTCATACCAAAAGACGTTAAAAGATTATACTTGTGTCTTGCGCTCGGCATTAAGGGACTAAAACAAGGACTGGTCGGCTCGGAGTCAGTATACTGTGTCTGAGTGGGGTATTCATGTTAAACTGCGGCATGGTATCTCAGTGAGCTAGCACTATAAATCGACATCCGTCCGGACTAGTACTAGCAGCCACACACACACGTGCATGCACGTCGCTATATAAGTGCAATAATCTTGGACGCGACGTTAAACTCCATTTCACCTCACCTCACATCAAGCATTGAGTGTTATGCAAAAAAATCTTGGCAAGCAATTTAATGAAAATATATCCTAGCTCCATTATTTGAATAAACACAAGCACCTGAGATGTACTAAGTACTGAAGCAAAAATAAATTGCTTGACGTTGTGAACAACCTGTAAAAAAGACAATCAAGTCTATTCGTATGTTTGTATCAAAAATGGAATGGATAAACTAAAAAAAGCACCAATTTCCATATGTGCACACAAATCAGGCCTGTGACGATGAGTGTTAGAGTTGATCTTCAGCAAGCCGTGCTTGTCGTAAGAGGCAACTAACGGGATCGGTGATCAGGCTCGCTGATTTGGTTGACGTATGTCATCGTTTCCAAATCCCGTCTGTCGACGCTCATGGTGTGATTGACTGCACCGGACCGGAATATTTACAGGATGTTTTCACATAGTTTGAATATTGCGTCGTCAAACGACAAACAGACAAATATACAAACAAGTCAAGGGACAAGAACGTCAATATTTCATGGTTTGTATACGCTATAATACTCCATCACCCGTGAAAACACATGGTTGAGGTGAGGTGAAATGGGGTTTAACGTCGCGTCCAAGATTATTGCACTTATATAGCGACGTGCACGTACGTGTGTGTGTGTTCAAGTGGCTGCTTGTACTAGTCCGGACTGATGCCGATTTATAGTGCTAGCTCACTGAGATACCATGCCGCACTTTAACGTGAATACCCCACTCAGACACAGTATACTGACTCCGAGCCGACCAGTCCTTGTTTTAGTCCCTTAATGCCGAGCGCAAGACAGGGTAACAACAAGTGCCATCTTTTAACGTCTTTTGGTATGACGCGGCCGGGGATCGAACCCCGGACCTTCCGCTCTCCGGGCGGACGCTCTACCACTAGACCACGGAGGCGGTCGAATACACATGGACATCGCGTTCTTTTGTATGAACATTTCAAAGAGCGTCATACGACACTTGCTCAAAAGTCGTTTGGTCAATGTTATAACATTCAAGACCTCAGGAAAGCCTTCACAAACTTCTGTGGTAGACATTTAGAAATAATTCGCTTTAAAATAGCGTTTGAATGATGGCATTCCTAGCTTTCTGAGCTAATTTGCAGAAGAGTCGTTTTCTTTGCCAGTCGCTGATGACAACAGCCCATAACACAAGTCGTCACTGCAAACATAATTGGGCCTCACTGATTGAGTGGGTGAGTTGGGTTTAACGCCACTTTGAACAATATTTCAGTCATATTACGGCGTGTCAGCATACTGTGGGAGGAAAACTTGAAGTTATGATACCACTTTGATGAACTCCTCGAGCACAGGTTTGTTGTTGACACATCCAGAAACGTGATCAGGGTAAATCAGGATTCGAACCCAAGACAATAGGATTATGGCACGCCTGAGTTGTCAGCCCTGCACAGCGAAGTCCTGCTACTTAACCTGTCGTGCCTCCTCTAAATAGGAAATAGGAAGGTTGTACATTGAAATAATTACTGCGTACCTGAGGTCAAAGCTGGATATCACATACAAAATCATACTTTTCACGGACCTGGTGGACTGTTGTTCAGATTATGTAGTACATCAGCGTAAAGCGTATAGCCTGAGAGTGTCTGTGTGTTGTCTCATTGTGAGAACTTTGTAAGACGTTTAAACTATCACCTGATGACACTGGTTCCCTTTTCACAAAGTGATCACAGTGCCACGACTGTCGTAAGTCTGTGCTAAAGACCATGAGTTGCGCAAGTCGTAGCGTTACAATCGCTTTGTGAGTGAGTGAGTGGGTGAGTTGGGTTTAAAGCCGCTTTTAGCATTATTCCAGTTATATCACGGCGTGTCAGCTTAATGTGGGAGGAAAGCCCGAAGTGATGCAGGTCTCAGACGTTTACCACTTCGGCGAAACCCACGCAATCGCTTTGTGAAACGAAAGCAAGGATCTATGAAGGCGGGGAACATGGTGCTCGTATCGATACGACGAGTTGTTGTTCTGACAGGCACAGGAGTATGTAACACAGTAGGATAGTGTTAAACCAGGTAGTTACAATGTGTGGTGTGGATGTTTGTTTGTCAGTACTGCTCAAAGAACCTTAAGTGGTAAACGTCTGAGACCTGCATCACTTCGAGCTTTCCCCCACATTAAGCTGACACGCCGTGATAGTGGAATAGTGTTCAAAGCGGCGCCAAACCCAACTCACTCACTCACTCACTCACTCACTCACTCACTCAAAGAACCCGTGAAGATTCCGGGGTAGAATAGGTCTTCAGCAACCCATGTTTGCCGTAAAAGACGACTATGCATGTCGTAAAAGGCGACTAACGGGATCGGGTGGTCAGGCTCGATGACTTGGTTGATACATGTCATCGATCCCAATTGCGTGGATCGATGCTCATGATATCAATCACTAGATTGTCTGGTCCAGACTCGATTATTTACAGACCGCCGTCATATAGCTGGAATATTGCTGAGTGCGGCGTTAAACAACAAACCAACCAACCAACCAACTCAAAGAACCTTACTATCTGATAGACGAGTCGTCTTCTTGTAAAGACAGAATACACCAAAAACATGGTAAAAGTTCCATAACATCGTCCTAAAAAATCTGTAAGTTCAAACTTTGTCTGCAAATCACTCCATGGTCTGGCTCCAGTATACCATCAATAACTTACAAGGTTTTACCAATCTGAACGGGCATTACGATCTAAATACCAACAACAGATGGTAGTGCCATCAGCCCGGACAACAATGTATGGAAATAGAACGTTTAGCAGAGTGGGCGCTGTTTAATCACAGAATGAGCTTACAGTAGCTGTCGGGAGATCCAAGGATTTCAGCAGCTATCAAGGTCATTACTGATCACTCTTGGTCTTATCTGGATACGATGTGTATATTTAAGGATTATACGACAATACAATACAATAAAACACTGCAGAGAACTATACCACGAGCGACGTACGATAAACAACCACCATGAGTCGTTTATTTCTTACATGAGATATCAACATTATGTACAGCCTCTTCAAGGATGCTGATATAATGTACAAGCTTTAAAAATATGTACCCGTATTTAAATAATGGTGACTCCCTTAACAGACTCTGACCTCGGCAATATCGGACAAATCCATTTGATGCACAGGTGGGTATTTTCCGCATATTATCACAAGCATCACGTCGATTACCTTACCATTTCTACCAAACTGAATACAGATTGTCATGTTTCTCCCGCTCTTGGATGCTTCCGTTCGGCTATCGTGTTTTTCTGTGTTGCCCAGCTTCATCAGTGGGGAAGTCCTCACAAGACACCCACTCTCAAATATACGACGTCATCAGGGTGCGATCACATATTCAAATCGTCATAGAACAACGTTTTATCATGACTAAAAACACATTTCGTTCTTCATTGTTCTTTGCTATATATCGCGAAGCTATCGTATATAAATATATGATATTGTTATGGTTAATTTGTTATATGTAGAAGTTCGAAAAACATCCATTTTTCGCAGTTTTGCTATACTGAGGCACTTGATTAGGTCAGATGTCCACAACTCGTATTGGTTAGAAAGAAAGGCAAGCTGTACACCATGTGAACTGAAACCAGTGGTTGATACCCTAAGCACTGACCACTATGCAATCAGCCGAGACACACATTACCCACTTGGTGGACTGTTATTGACAGCTGATGGTGCCAAAGATGTCCTACGGGGTCTCACGAACATGAGATGGAACAGCAAGCTACGAGCTTTGGTACATATATATATTTACACAAGCAGGTACGTGAAGCGACGTAAAATGTACCCCACGACGCACCCCAAAAGGGTATATACGCACTGAAAGGTAAATGTAACCGTTATCCGTTAAAATGTATCGATAACTTCAAATGATAACGGTGTGCAGACCATGGTAGCTGGATGCTGTTTGAATGTGTATTGCGTCATCATGAAAGTCATGGATCAAACTGTCAGTCTCTTTCAATCTGCTGTATATGCATAATGCGGTAGTAGTGAGTGAGTGAGTTGGGTTTAACGCCGCTTTTAACAGTATTCCAGTTATATCGCGGCGTGTTAGCTTAATGTGGTTTCACCACTTCGGTGAAACCCACGAGCACGGGTACGGTGCTGTCAAACCTAGAAACATAATCGGGGCGAACCGAGATTCGCATCCAATTACTCCAAAGGCTCAGTTAAATAAGTTTGTTTTATGTAATTTATAACTGAAAGAACTGTCATTAAATTCGATTATTTCTATTAAACCATCACTCATTCCTACATCAGTTTGTTAAAAGTAATCTGTGGCTGAGTAATTTGTGGGAAAATAAATTGGTTTAATGAAAACTGGGGTAAGAAATGAATTTTTTTAAGAATTGACTTTCACGTTGTGTGAGTTCATTTGAGAATGAACCTTCATAGCGTGAGGGCGAAACTGTATGAACGTCGAAGCTTAATGTCTTAGTGTCTTAGTCATCATTGATCAAGAGGCCGATTATTGAAAGGTGATTATTAATTATTAGGTGTCACATTGGTCTAAGGAATATAGACAGTTTGTTGTAGACTGTCGATTGTCAGTCTAGACACGGATCGAGTCATTAGTTTGGATGTGCATTTCTTTGTTTTGTTCACTAACGTGGGTCGTACCGAGGATATTCTTGATTATATTTTAACACTCTGATTCATCCCAAAATATGCTGAAAGACATGCATTGAGTAACGGGTCGAACTAATCAGAAACAACTCTTCTGTATTTTTTCTAGGCAATTTCCAGGGTTTTATTCAGAAATGTAAAAGTAGTACGTCAGTGTACATGTTTACGTTATTTCAAGAATGCTCTTTAAAAACGCATGAACGTCAAAATGTGTCCTTCATAAACTTATGAACGTCAGTTTCGCGGTCATGTGACCTTCCTCTCGTCCAATTGAAAAGCCATATATCGTGTAAACTTCACATTAAAAAATTATAACCACATGCTCTATACCATCTACAAAATGTATATTTGAGCCGGAAAAAAAGCAAAATTATTCATTTTCAATGATTATATGTCTAAGATACCCATCAGCAATTGTGTATTATGCGAACAACTTATTTATTTTTTTTAAATCAAATTATATCTTAAAAATATACCATGTAGAAGTAGTCTTTGGGTGCTGACTAAGCGCCAGTACAGTTCATTTGTTTATATAATATCGATGACTTGTGACATTTTCAATTGAAAATCAAATATATGTGATAAAATCAAGTAAGAGCTATATTTCCGTTTGCTTAGTTAACATGCCCATTCCACAGAGTTACGACGCAGTGGGGTAGCCTAGTGGCTAAAGCGTTCGATCGCCACGCCCAAGGCCCGGGTTCGATTCCCACATGGGTATACTGTGTGAAGCCTATTTCTGGTGTCCCCCTCCCTGAAATTACTGGAATATTGCTAAAGGCGGCGAAAAACCATACTCACTCACAGAGTAGTGCGTGTGTACCCCCCGAAGCAATAAACCAGTTGTAGAATCCTCCGTGTCGTGTTACCCTATCAGTGCCACTCTCCACTCATATAGTTTGCAGAGATCTCTGGAGGTGACATGTCGTCAAAGTGATATCTCTGTCACTAAAAGCACCTTTTTTCATTATCTCTGTAGAATTGATTAATATGGCTCCACGGATTTGTATCTGACACTGATTGATAGGGTCAGCCTTCTGAAATGATACTATTTCCTTCAATTATGTAGCAATTGGGATCATTTGCCTCTGTGTAGTAAATATACATTAATATTGGATAGAAAGAGAAAGAATTGTAAATTGCGCTGGCGTCGATGATATTTTATTTCAAATCACAGGAAACTGACCTAAATCATCTTCGGTTGGGTTTCAAAATATAATCCACTTGATATACTGTAAATTTTGAAATGCGACTGCTGGCCCCTGGCTAAAAATGCGACTTAATATGAACGCGATTCCCCTCTCCAGCGCCTGTTGAATTCTAGTATATATATAGAGAAAATGGCCTCTGTGAGGGTTTAAAGGAGAATCCTTATCTTAAACCAACCATAACCCAACCTTAATCCAATTAAACAGCAAATACCAAAGAGCTCGATAGTACTGTGTAGATCACTTCCGTAAAAACAAGAAGTGTGTTTTCCTAAAAACAACAGATAATTTATTTGCTTATTCGTTTGACTGGAATTAAGGAAGTTCAAAAGAACATGGCATTTTTCGCATATTATTCACGCTCGCTTTAATTTCGAGATTTACAGAGTGCGTGAATATTGTTTTAGCCGTATTCAAGGATATATACCAGAAATGGGTTTCGCACTTTGTTTCCGTGAGGGGAATCGATCCTGACGAGCCTGGCGAGCGATCGCCTCAACCACTAGGCTACCCCACCACCCCTAGCAGCAGGAATTATGGAGGGAGTATACCATCTCGAATTCTATGCGAAAAATCGTAAATGATACACGTTTGACAGTAGCATACTCTCTCACTCACGCACATTTTGTTGGAAGAAATATGTCAACAATCACAAAAATAGCTTCCGAATAGAATGTATAGTGAGTGAATATGGTTTTACGCCACTTTTGGAAATATGACAGCAGCTTCAGACATTCTACCCATGTGGGGAATCGAACCCGGGTCTTCGGTGTGACGAGCGAACGCTTTAACCACTAGGCTACCCCACCCCCTTCTAGTATGTATAACGCTCTCTGTGACTGTAAACATTCGCAAGGGACCAACTCATTGCACATGTATGTTTCCCTGTGTTTGTCTCCCTAAACCAATTTCCAAATTACAGAAGCGTCGTCATGAGAAACAGTAGGGTTTCATGGAAGCAGAGCATGTTTTTGACACAGAATGTTCTTCTGAAAAGCTGTCGATTTCAATAGGCCGGCGTGTCACCTGCCACGCTACCCGCCAGCTACCACGTGACTCGGTGACCCAGTGCACTGAACAGTCTCCTGGATACTCTACTGACCTACTGACACCAGACTGGGTGCCCGTCTGACGGTTGCGCACTCAAGCAGCGAAATCATTACCAGGACACTGACTAAAGTGGGTCTCTATTAGCAACCTCGGTAGGAGTCGTTGTGGTTACAGTTGATGATGTACTTAGATGAAAATAATGCAATTGTTGTAGAAGTAATAGTATTAGTTGTACACGGTTGTAGAAAGTGTAGTCGTCGTTATGGTTGTTTTTTCATGGTGGTGAAAAGTTAAAGTACCATAGAGAGTATTTCTAGTATTTGTAGTATTACTAGTAGTCAGCGTTATAGTCTTCAAAGTATATTTTTGTTTCAGAAGAAGTTGTGGTTTTGTTTGTTTGTTGTTTAACGCCGCACTCGGCAATATTCCAGCTATATGACGGCGGTCTGTAATTAATAATCGAGTCCGATCCAGACAATCCAGTGATTGACATCATGAGCATCGATCCACGCAATTGGGTTACGATGACATGCATCAACCAAGTCAGCAAGTCTGACCACCCAATCCCGTTAGTCGCCTCTTACGACAAGCATCGTCGCCCCGTAGTCCTGGTAATTTTGATAGTCAATCATGCAAATCTGTAATAGTTGGCAAGTCTAGATTACTGCAGTTTCTGAAAATTGAACCTTTCCCTTTTTTTAATATTTTATTAAGATAACTTAACAACGGTTGTTCCTGTAAAGTATATATATTTCAGAGACTAGATGTAAGTCTATACTATTGATAGTGGTATCATTACTATTAGCGGCTATTGTATTTGAAGTACAACACAAGGGCTGACACTTTCTGATGTTGTACATGTATTTCGAAGCCGTATTAGAAAATAGCAGTTAAGTTTATATCGTTGTTGTGTATATGTAGGCTGTATCTGTCGTAGTCGTCGTAATAGCGGTCATTCGTGTAGTATAAGTCCTTGCAGTAGTTGTAGTAGCTGAGGTAGTATTAGGAGTAGTATTAGGAGTAGTCGTGAGGTGAGGTGAAATGGGGTTTAACGTCGCGTAAAAGATTATTGCACTTATATAGCGACGTGCATGCACGTGTATGTGTGTGTGTGTGGCTGCTTGTACTAGTCCGGACTGATGCCGATATAGAGTGCTAGCTCACTGAGATACCATGCCGCAGTTTAACATGAATACCCCACTCAGACACAGTATACTGACTCCTAGCCAACCAGTCCTTGTTTTAGTCCCTTAATGCCGAGCGCCAGACAGGGTAACAGCAATTATAATCTTTTAACGTCTTTTGGTATGACGCGGCCGGGATCAAACCCCGGACCTCCCGCTCTCCGGGCAGACGCTCTACCACTAGACCACGGAGGCGGTCAGTCGTAGTAGTAGTAGTGGTAGTGGTGGTGGTGGTGGTTGTAGTAATATAATTTGTTTAGTAGCAGCAGCAGCAGCAGCAGCAGCAGTAGTAGTGGTAGTAGTAGTAGTAGTAATAGTGGTAGTCGTTATATGTATTGTAGTTGCAGGAAAAGTAGTGTTAATAATAACAATAGTAGTAATAGTAATAGGTATAAAAGAGGTACTTGTAGGAATTGTAAGCATCGTTTCCATACCTGTAGTAGTAGTTGTTGTTGTTGTTGTTGTTGTTGTTGTTGTTGTTGTAGCAATAAAAGTGAGTAAGTGCGTACGCCGCTTTTTACGCCGCTTTTAGCAATATTCTTGCAATATCACGATGGAGGGTGCCAGAAATGGGTTTCACTCATTGAACCCATGTGGGGAATCGAACCCGGGCCTTCGGCGTGACGAGCGAAAGACTTTAACTACTCGGCTACACAGACCCCAGTAGTAGTAGTAGTAGTAGTAGTAGTAGTAGTAGTAGTAGTAGTTATGTAACAGTAGAAGTGGTAGTCGCATCTGTCTCAGCAGTATATTTTGCCATTATCGTAGGAAATTAGTAATTGTAGCAATTAGTAATACCTAGTAATTAATAATATTCGAACTTTAAAATAATTTTATCTCTATTTAGTTCTTTTTGTTAAAATATCTTCATTGTCGACTTCAAATATTTCCCAATACCACGTCCTGGTGTTATTTCCGAAGATTGCGTCACCTGTAATGGGCAGGTTGTTTCCACGCTTCATGTTGTCTTTTGTCGAGCTGCGTGATTCACACAGGAGTGGTCGTAGAGCGGGTGGAAGTATTCACTGTGCCCAGCTCCTGCATGACTGCACGTGAATGGGAATGACTAGAAAATTATGTCAGCAAGACATGTCAAGTTTTTGTTAACCTCAGTAGCTTCCAGACTTCAGGTGCATTATCATAAAAAAAATACTATTTCTTCAACGCCTAGAATTATTACATCATCTAATGACAGGTGTTAGATAACACGCGGGAACATGCACGCATACCTGTTGAGGATAGTCCGAGAGTAGCCAACACCCCATCCTACCAAGCATTCAGGTTCATTATCATAATCCTAAAAAATCTTATTCTTCAACGCCTAGAATTCTTTCGTCACCTAATGCACGCATAATCTTGGAGGATAATGGAGGACATTGTTGAGTATACGTTTAATTCAAGCGGATTAATATATCCTGGACACATATCTATGTATAAGTATTGCTTACATTTGTACATATCAACCACTGTTTAATATTTGTATTTGTAACCAGGTCATTAAGCCTCTGAACCCGTTGTTATCTTAATCCCTCATTAATTATTTACTTTGTTTATTATAATCAGTCCCACTTAACAACGCAAGCAACAGAGCTAAACATCATTGCAACCGTGTCTAGAAATAGATCTTGTAAGCCTACCAACCATAATCGTATTATAGGTGTTAGACTGACTGTTTGCCAACATTATTCTATCAAACATGAGGAGGAGTGAGTGAGTAAGTTTGGTTTCATGCTGCTTTTGACAGTATTTCAGTTTTATCACGGCGTGTCGGTTAGAAAGTCCAAAGTATTGTTTGCTTTCTTTGTTTGTTGTTTAACGCCGTACTCAGCAACATTCCATCTATATGACGGCGGTCTGTAAGTAATCGAGTCTGGACCACACAATCATGAGCATCGATCCTCGCAATTGGAATATGATGACATGCATCGACCAAGTCAGCGAGCCTGACCATCCTATCCCGTTAGTCGCCTCTTACTCCAAGCATAGTCAGCTTTTAGGGAAAGTAGGGGTTGTAGATGACCTATACTAACCCGGTTCATCACGGGTGAAAAAAAGTCCAAGTCATGAAGTTCCTTGACGTTTATTGTTTGGTTAAAACCCTAAAATACATTGCTGACAAATCTAAATACAAAATTAGGTTGGTTGGTTGTTTAACGCCGCACTCCACAATATTCCAGCTATATGACGACGGTCTGTAAATAATTGAGTCTGGACCAGACAATCAAGGGATTAATATCATGAACATCGATCGACGCAATTGGGATTGATGACATGCATCAACCAAGTCAGCGAGCCTGACCACCCGTGCCCGTTAGTCGTCTTTTACGACATGCATAGTCGCCTTTTACGGCAAGCATGGGTTGCTGAAGACCTATTCTACCCCGGAATCTTCACGGTCACATAATTAGGACTCAGACCTTCAGATCATTTGGTTCTGGTGCGGCAAAGTGAATCAACCCTGCACAGCGAATTCCCCCGCCTTTGACGTCTTACGTCAGAAGCAAGTTGTGAAGGAAATCTGGTATCTCGAATTCCACTCGAAATCATAACTAAAACCGACAAAACCTTTTCCATAATCAAAAGAAATCTCCACTAAAAGCAGAAAACATTTACTGTTTCAACTATATAATAAGCATGTGTTGATGAATCACTATGACATAGTGATGATACCAGGTGTTCGCGAAAATATGAGCGTATCCTGCCTCTCCGCTGGTTCCCGTCATCATAACAATCTTGCCATTTGTATTGCAGTCGAATTATATTTGTAGTGTGTAGCTGTGAAGTTTATCCGTAAGTAAACAGAAAGGCAAATGCATATGCTATTTATAATATGCAGAATTTTCTTTTATCAAAACTGCCCAACAAATTAACGTTGAATCATTGGTGGTCCTGTTGCCGACTATCACCTTTAAAATGTAGTATTTCTTAAAAGTCTAATACTGTAACGCCAAAACGGGAAGCCGTTAATGTTGCTCATTAATATTCACGTCTGAACGATTTCCTTCAGATGTCTACATATATATTCAAATTCATTGTAAACACGTCACGATGTCGTGTTTCTGAAATTGCTGTTTGTTGAATAGCGCGTACTACATCACACGCCCAGTCATGATGCTGAAGAGACAGCCAATCTATGTGGACCACTGATTCACTGAAGACAACCCTCGTAAAGGTCAGACAGAAGAGCTAAAGAGAGAAGTATTAGCTTACCCCTCAGACGTTACCTCGGGGTGTCCTCTAAGCACTTTTCTCATTCAGTTCTCCTTTACACTCAGCTGAGTACATCGAACTGGTAACATATGAAAATAAAGATACGAGAACCGGGGCAAGATATTGTGACAATTTTACAAGATCTAGGAAATATTATGACCTGGCCTATATACATTTATAGGGATATGGACAAACATGGCTCAGAGCGGCATGTGAAGTTTAAAGGACCAATACCTTGACAACATGTGGCATTAACGGAAAATGTCCTTGTCAACACATGGAATATAGAAGGATAAGGGCCAAGGCAACATATTGACCTAACAGGACAAAACCCTTGGCAATGTATTACAATAAAAGGAGAGAAAAAAAACTAGACAAAATACGGACATGAAACACAAGGACCTAATTAGGAAAGGCGTGGGGATACAGGAAAAGTATCTGAATGTATATGGACATTAAAGGAAAAGTACCTTGACAATTTATTAAAACAAAATATGGATATCAGAGGAAATGGACTTTGACAACATATGAAAACAAAAGGACGAGAACCTAGGTAGTATATGGACATAAACAACGACCAAACAATATTAGGAAATAACGAAAATGGACCAAGGCATTATATGGACTTCAAAGGAAAAGCACCTGGACATCGAATTGACCTAAAAGGACAAGTTGGTAGGTGACAAATTGATAAAGAAGGAAAAGTACCTGACAACATATGAACCTGAAAGGAAAAGGATCTAAACAACATACAGGCCTAAATAGGACAAGGAACCTACCAACATATGGACTCAACAGGAAAAGGACACAGTAAACATGCGAGCATAACAGACAATGACCTGGATAACACATGGACAGAAAAAGCCATATGCATATATGGTAAATAATAGACGATGTGGACATTCAAGTCAAAGGACCTGGGCAACATTTGCTCATAAAAGGAAAAGGACCTGGATAACAAATGAAGATAAAACTTCAAGTCAAGGCAATACCATGGCGATTTCAACGCATTGTGAGCCTAGTTTATGAAGGACTGAAATAATGCCGTGAGCTTTAATGTTTTTTTCCACATAGTCCTCTTGCAGTTCAATAACTTGTTCCCTGTTCTTCCTGATCTGTCAACTGTCAAGTTGGCATAGTATTCGCCATTCTTAGTTGTTCCCCGAGGTAAATAATTGATGTATATTGTGCCTTTGCTGTCCCAAAATAAAATGGGCCTATGTTGTTGTTTTGGGGGTTTTTTTCGTTTGTGGTTTTGGGAGGAGTGTTTATTCTCCATCGGTGTAATTGAAGTGAGGATGTCTTTGATAGATTATTCAAACCTGAAATAAAATCAGAAATTTATATTTTTATCATAGTATTCCTATTACCAAAATATGATAAACTAACCACAGATTACCAATACAGAAGGGGCGATGGGATACCACGTGAAGATAGAGATGTAATCATTGTAGTAAGATACATATATACCAACAACAAATAAGGGGAATAAACGACGAGGGACAAAGAAACACAAGGACATGTAAGAGAGTACAGACTAGCATCATCATGAGATAAAGACGCAAAATAATAGGCAAGGGCCTTTGAAACTTAATGTTTTAACATTTACGATATACGAGGGGTTGCTGAAGGTCCTCAGTCCAGTAACCACGAAGGCTGTATAGCAGAACCTTAATAATTTACACTGTTAAGTACAATAAATTGCACCTTCCATGCTTACAAGCTGCATTTGAACCAAATGCACAACCAGGCAGCATATTTCTGCAGGCATCAAAAGAACTATAGTAGGTATTATTTGTTGATTGACAAAATTGGCTACATCGCTGTCATCTCCAACTGAAATGGCTTACTCCAAAACTCATACATGTGTACATGGCGTCAACCTTAGATGATGATGTTCCTATCTTTGCCACTGTTAGAAGAGGTTGACAGCGGAGATCTAGAGAAAGAGAGTTTTAAAGATTATCCAAGAGATCCAAGATCTTCAACTGCCCACTGAGGAATATGTTGATAAAAAACATAATATGATTAGGATCTACGACTCTCCTCCATTTACACAGCCAATACAGTGGTAGGCAGAGATATAATTAAGAACATAAGAATGAACTGGGAATGTCAAAGTTTAGTTTTCAGCATGCTGGTTCCTTCTGGATCTGGGTCAGAAGAGCTCCAGGTTCAGACATCAGAAAGGTTCGGCGTTCGATCCCCGGCCGCGTCATACCAAAAGACGTTTAAAGATGGTACTTGTTGTTACCCTGTCTGGCGCTCGGCATTAAGGGGCTAAAACAAGGACTGGTCGGCACGGAGTCGGTATACTGTGTCTGAGTGGGGTATTCATTCTGCGGCATGGTATCTCAGTGAGCTAGCACTATAAATCGGCATCAGTCCGGTCTAGTACAAGCAGCCACACACACACACACACGTACATGCACGTCGATATATAAATGCAATAATCTATGACGCGATGTTAAATCCCATTTCACCTCACCTCACCTGAAGCAGACCCAGATTTTGTTGAGCGATTTAGTTGCAACCATTGTTGAGTCTTGGGTTCGCCGCAACCGGCCGGAGACTGCACAACAGTGAAAGGAGTGACAACATCCAACGTAATCTCCCCCGAAGTCTGTTTCATCAGCTGGCAAGGTGATGACTTCAGTTTTCTTGGATTCCAAAGGAATGCAACTGGTGTCCTACTTGCTGAAAGAACAGGTCATTAATTACCGTTATTGTGTTAATCTGCTTTGGCAATTGCGTGGGTATATCGAGGTTAAACATCGCAGAAAACTAAAGGTATGCTGCTTCACCAAGCCAATGCACCTATGCACAAGACTGTCGCCATGGTTGCAATGCATGGCTGTGGCTTTGAACTAATTGAACATCCCCCATATTCACCAGATTTGGCACCGTCAGATTTCCATTTCTTCCCAAACTGCCTGGCAAGCACCATGCAAATTATGACAACGTCATTTCTTCTGTGGAGGACATATTTTAAGCATTCTACACCAGTCGGATCCACGCACTCCAGGATGGAGTGTTTGCTACAGGGCCGTACATAAGATCGTTTTGTGGAAAGGTGCCCCTCACTAAAACATCAGGGTACAGGGTGATCACCTTCACAGCAAGTGCCACTTAAAACAGAAAGTTATATCAAAGTCGCCTTAGACGAGACAATACAGCCTTTTGTAATCCCACTGCAGTCGATGGAAATATGCAGTAATAAGTGTGCCTGATTCTACACCGTTTTCAGCAAAATTCCAGCAATTATTGCGGGCGGGGGGCTTCACTCATTGGTGTGGTTTTTTTTGTTACAATAATAATCGAATTTGGACCAGACAATCCAACTGTTGCTACAATGAGTATCGATCTACGCAACTGGGATACGATGACATGCATCAACCAAGTCAGTGAGCTTGACCACCCGATCCCGTGTTGCGCCTCATGCAAGCATGGTTTGCTGAAGACCTGTTCTAACCCGGATCTTTACGGGTATTGACACATTGTACCCATGTAGGAATGGAACCTGGAAGCAGTATTGGCAAGATTTGGTAACGGAATGCTTTTTAAGTTTCTCAGATTCGCTTCTTCCGAAGGTTTTATAAAAACACAAAAAATAAATTAAAACCAAGACGGCACATTGCTATCCATAAAGTCAACATGTTTATACAAACTCAAGAGTACATTGCTTTGGGAAATGTGACACTCCCAACAAGTTTCATTAAAGTTATTCCGATCCATCACTGTTTTATCTCTCCCATTTCTGGCTACTAATCTTTGCTAATTACCCATTTTACATGGACTAAATATCTCACTTTCAAATGAGACAATAACTTCATGGCCTAGACTTATGCTGCAAAGTCTCCTTTTAATTTCGATCACATTCTTAATTATAAGCAGGGAAATCTTTGCAACTTGTGATGGCGATATTTTCATTCATTTTTGTAGGTTTGTTCCCACATATTGATACAATGCGGGTAACACATTTTTTAACACCCATTGTTGGAATATTTCACTTAGCAAGGTAAAGAGTAAAACGACTTTATTATTTGTCTATTACTTGAGATAACAGACACTGAAGGAATGAGAAAATGTCTATAATTATTTGGAGTAATGCATTGGGGTTAATGTTTCCTTTTTCCTATATCTAGGTCTGAATGTAGTGAACCTGTTGAGTGTTACATAACATACACAACTGTGTTAAATATCTTTGCTGATCTTTGGCCCAGATTGTACATGGTATATATCTGTAGGAAATACCTTTACAAAAGCAAACACTACATCAAAAGCATCGATCAAAATATTGCAGGAAATGTTTTCCCGTGTCTGGTACTGAGCCCCCTCCCCTCCCCCCTTCTGTACGCGACTCTCCTCGGGCTTATAGTACATGACCCGGCGTGACCGTTCTTACGTCACTTCTGACATTATACTGACGTCACTTGTAACCTTCCGAACCATCTGTCTGTAAGAGTATATTGATAAAGACATAAAGCAATTGGCATTTTCCGGTAATATGATTGAGGGGTGCCAGCTTTTTATGAAACAGCACCTGTGACGAAAATCATTTGCTCATAAACTTGGCAGTTACGAGAAAAAGACTCTTACCTCTTTCATTTCGCTCATTTGTTATGACAGTTTATATACATATTTTATCGGCCCCTAGGGGAGCCCAGTTTCCTTCCGACCTACCCCGGGGACTTATGTTATTAACGTAACGCCGTTTCCGTTAATACATTGCTTAACATACTGATATTGCACGATATTCCGAGTGAGTGAAGTGGGTTTTACAACTCTTTAACCATTGTTCAAGTCGTACTGCGAGAGACAAAGAATGAGTTTCACACATTCTACCGATGTCGGGGGTTGAACCCTGGTGTTCGGAATGCATATGGCGAGCCATCGTTATATAACCTAGCCTCCAGACCCCCACCCTGATTTAGACAGTGGAGTGCAACATACCATCGGTTTTATTACAGAAGCCGTTTAGTTAGCATCACCATGTGTATATGTATATATAGTCCCCTAAGGCCGACTAGAGGAAAAATGATTCTGAGGCAGTGCAACTTAGTGGTTAAAGCGTTCGCTCGTCACGTCGACGACCCGGGTTCGATTCCCGACATGGGTACAATGTGTGAAGCCCATTTCCGGTGTCCCCCGCCGTGATATTGCTGGAATATTGCTAAAAGCGGCGTAAAACCATACTCACTCACTCACTAATCGTCCTATGAATTTTCGACCATGGATCGAACAAACCAGCTTTAGAAAGAACAAGATATTCTTCACCTATCACTGTGTTCCTTTTCTATATTATATTATGCATTTTTGCTTATGTACTCACTTCACTATCGACTCATGGATATGGGAAGGGTTTTTTCGCTTTTATTTATATCCTTTGTTTATGTGCACATATTCTTTAACCGTTATTAAATTATTTGTAAATGTGCATATATTCTGTTGCCGTTATTATATACTTGTTTACGTTCATATTTGCCGTTTACTATATCACGTTTGCCGTTACTATATCACCGTTATTATATTATTTGTTTACGTTCATGTATTCGTTTGCCGTTACTATATCACTTGTTTGTGTGCATGTATTCGTTTGCCGTTACAATATCACCGTTATTATATTATTTGTTTATGTTCATGTATTCGTTTGCCGTTACTATATCACTTATATATGTGGATGTATTCGTTTGCCGTTACAATATCACCGTTATTATATTATTTGTTTACGTTCATGTATTCGTTTGCCGTTACTATATCACTTATATATGTGGATGTATTCGTTTGCCGTTACAATATCACCGTTATTATATTATTTGTTTACGTTCATGTATTCGTTTGCCGTTACTATATCACTTATATATGTGGATGTATTAGTTTGCCGTTACTATATCACTTATATATGTGCATGTATTCGTTTGCCGTTACTATATTACTTATATATGTGTATGTATTCGTTTGCCGTTACTATATCACTTGTTTATGTGCATGTCACTCTATTATTCGTTTATGTTAATGTATTCTGTAGCAATTACTATGTGATTTGCGGTTATCATTATGTACAAGTAATTACATTCTTACTCCATTACTACTCTGTTCGGTTGTGTCTATGTCCTCATTAATCATTAATAACGTAACCACCATGCCGAGGCTGCCTCTGTTGCCTTGTGGATAGAGCGTCTGCCCGGAGAGCGAAAGGTTGGCGTTTCGATCCCCGGTCGCGTGTTACCAAATTACGTAAAAAGAAGATACTTATTGTTACCCTGCCTGGCGCTCCACAAGATCGGGTCCCAGTCACTCTCAGTGCAATAATCTTGAAAGCGACGTTAATAAAGCGACAAAACCCTTTCCATATCTAATATAAATCTCTGCATAAAGCAGAGTCGATTGTACTATATCACGAGCAACGTGTTTATAAATCACTATTAAATAGTGACGATATCACGCGTTAAACCCTTTTCACCTCACCTCACCTCACCTCACTCATTAATCCCGATGAAATTCACCATTTTATTTCAGGAACACACAGTGAATGAAATAATTTCTTTCAGGAACACATTGAATGAAATAATATATCACGCAGTTAACATGTTTGACATGTGTGCACTCGGGACAGACACTGTCAGGCTTTTAGCCTATGTGTAAGTGGTTTTGGACATGCTACCTTTAAGACTATCATTATCACAATGTACACGCGCCTTTGTTGTATCAAGGACTTAGGTCAGACGTTTAAATATCACTCGTTGAGGTTATCAAGTAAATATTTAAATTAACGATCCAATTGAGGATATCCGTTTGGCATGGCTATGGACGATGTCATTGTTTACAATCAGATTTTCTTTCGTACAGCTTCCATATTGTCAGATCATCAAGCTACTGCACTTACCCTCACACTCAAAACATTAAAACCCCGTCTTCCGTTTCTCTTTGACCCATTTGTTCGAAAATAGCCCACGGAGATTTCGTTAAAAAGAAAATGCGCATTTTCTTCAAGGTGAAGGTTACTGCAATATCTCACCTGTGCAATGGATGTTTAAATGTCAAGGGCGTTTGTTGTTGTAAACACTCGGGATCTTGGTTTCTGGAAAGCTTCTATTTATTGTTCGCTACTCGAAGTGTTTACATTGCGTCAGCGTTCCTACTGACCTATATAACTGCATCCTTGCTGTGTGTTTAAATATACCAAGAAAACCCTGATACCTTTATATGTTATTTTTGCGCTGTATAAAGATGCATTATCGTTTCTTATAACTTCTAATCGTCTATTTTGATGCATTATATTGCAATGTATTTCGATGTTTCACAAACATATGTGCTTGCTAATTGATAGAAATGGATCGTGCTTTTCTACCTTGACAAAATATATCATTATACTATATGTGAATAAAGCGACAAAATCCTTTCCATATCCAATAGAAGTCGATTGTACGATTCCGACTATATCATGAACATGTGTTTATGAATCACTATCAAATAGTAATGATACCAGGTGTTCACGAAAAGGTGAGCGTATCCTGCCAAAGGGGTAGCACCCGTCACAAATACACGCAAGGCAAGTCAATTGTTCACCTAAAAATATGGGAACATATGGTACAAGTCAAAATAGGGAATTGCATTGGACATCATGAAGCTTCCCTAATCTCTAAAATTATAATCATAAGGGGTTTTTTTTCATTTTTTTAATAGGCATATCCTTGAAGTTAACAGATTACAAAGTAGATAGAGGTGAGGTTAAATGGGGTTTAACGTCGCGTTCAAGATTGTTGCCCTTAAATAGCGACGTGCATGCATATGTGTTAGTGTTAGTGTGTTACGGTTAGTGTTAGTGTATGTGTGTGTGTGTGTGTGTGTGTGTGTGTGTGTGTGTGTGTGTGTGTGTGTGTGTGTGTGTGTGTGTGTGTGTGTGTGTGTGTGTGTGTGTGTGTGTGTGTGTGTGTGTGTGGCTGCTTGTACTAGTCCGGACTAATGCCGTTGTTATAGTGCTCGCCCATGGAGATACCATGCCGCAGTTTTAACATATCCCACTTAGACGAGTCCTTTTTTAAACTTCTTGACGCCGAGTCAAAACAGGGTCAAAACAATCTTCTCACTTCTTTTGGTATGACGCGACCAGGGATCAAACCGCCAACCTTCACCTCTCCAGGCGAACGTTCTACCACTAGACGGCGGTCCAAAGTCGATGAATAGTTTATGTATAACAACTTCTTTAATGCACTATTATAGCGACGTTTCGGTATAGACCCTTATACCATTGTCAAGCAGGGTTCCTTCCACCTCATGTTGGTGTGTGATAAGACTTTATTATATGGTAGTTCACATTACATGACATACATATAGACTGAGATGTAAATATTATTTAAGCTCAACAATGTATCAAATTAATACATACAACAAAGAATTGATTATGACTGTGTTTATCACATGATTGATCATTATAATATTTCTTAAACAATTCTGAAATGATGTTAAAATTCAATCAGCAAAATTCGAACTTCAATTTGTGATGATGGTTCTTCAAAATAGACACGGTGTCTGTGTTGAAGCCCACGCAACAGCTTCATAGTCAAGATTTGACAACGACTTTTTTAATAGACCTGAAATTGACATTAACTTTTTTTCAAATTATGACATTTATTTATTTTCTGACGTATTTATTGACATTATGAAACACTCAACTCCAAAAATTGCTCAACAAATTATGACTCATATTAGGTGCATTCAAATCTGGTTCACGTGACATGTGGAAAACATTGCATCAGCTTTGAGCTTAAGTGTTTGACCTACTTAACCATACACTAGGCCAGTGTTTGTAAACATATGAAGGTTGTAAATATCCCCTACAAGTTCCCTTACAGTGGTCTTATCTGAATGTTTAAGCAAACAGGTTTTAATCAGATTGGACTGGAGCTAGCAAATGTACATGTACTCTACCTGGATCTTATCGTTAAACATGTTGAAGGTCAGAAGACATGGCTATCCGACGACTATGTCGATGGATGGATTAAATATGAATAGGTCCAACCAATATATATATACATGGATGTAAATAAGTCAAAATTGTAAGGAACACATATATCCAAGACTGCACTTCAATACATATAATTGAAATGATGGATTTTGACATTTACGTTTTAGTAGGTACGTGTGCGCATAAAATGCGCGTGTTTATTACATAATAACACACTTACTCACTCACTTACACACACATACATACACATTGTAAAAAGAATGTACTACTCAACTTTTTATAGGAATGATCACATGATGTCAATCTATTTAAGGGGGCACGGGTGGCCTAGTCGTCTAAGGCGCCTCGATTCGCTGTGCAGAGTTGCGTCGCTTGAACGCCAGAAACCTATGATTGTGGGTTCGATTTCCGGTTCACCCCGATTATGTTTCTAGGTTTGCTCGTGGGTTTCACCGAAGTGGTAAACGTCTAAGACCTGCATCACTTCGGGCTTTCCTCCCACATTAAGCTGACACGCCGTGATATAACTGGAATACTGTTAAAAGTGGCGTTAAACCAAACTCACTCACTCACTCAATCTATTTAAATTTCCATGTAATGAAGAACAATTTTGTTTATCATGGAAAGACAAAATAATATCCTTATCAAAAGTGGAGAAGTAAATGATGCTAGTATATTATAACTACAACACGTATTACTAAGGATTTTAACGCAACAATAAATAGTTTAGTCTTTTAATGTTTGTAGCCAACTTATACCTAACCATGACCGATTTCCACCAAGAAACAAAATAACCGTCCAAGAGGGATTTTATCGAAAAAGTAAATTGTCCCCGAAAATTCGCGAAAACATTCCTCTGCTTTAGATTAACTACAGAAAGGCAATTGCCTACCACACGAATTACATTGTTGTCTTGAATAATATCAGGCACATAGTTTCAAGTGTCTAGTTTTGTACCTGTATCTTGAAAATATCTAATCTTGGCACGTGTTACGCTCACATGTGACGCTGATAAGTGTCGGGTCACCATCAGGTGTATGACATGCGCGGCTGGCCCAGTCGTCTTATGCGTCTCATTCTTCTGTGTGGAGTTACGTCACTTAGGCGTGCCAGGATCCTAGGAACGTGGGTTTGGATCCAAGATTCGCCCAAATTATTATTGTCCGCTGTACTAGTGCTCGTTGATTTCACACAAAAAAAGTGGCAACGCCTCAGACCAGTATCACTTTGTGCTTTCCTACCACATCTAACTGACACGGGATATAAATGAAACCTATATCGGAATGAAAGCCAACTCACCCACTATGGAGTTCTCTAAAATGCACATATTGACGCTTGAAGTTTAGGGAAGAACAGTTAAATACCACTATTCCCCTGTGTCAGTACGTAATTTAAGGATGGAATGGCACAATTATCAGATGTCACTGGGGCCACTGACAGTCTCACTATTGCTAATGTACATCTCTGATCGAATTCCATAGTCACCCTGATTATGTTTCTAGGTTCGGCGACACTTTAACCAAACACGTGGGTTTTCAGAGTCATACGAAATATCTGCTGAAAGATGTCTACGATTCGGACTGTATCATAATCATGTGTCAGATGATGATGATCAGATAGTGATGGTATCAGGTGTTCGCGAACAGGTGAGCGTATCCTGGACCATGTGTCGGATCCGTCACAAAAGCATGCAATGGCAAATCAAGCATTCACATGAACAATCACGTACAGGAACATATGGGACAAATCAAATTAGGGAATTGTATCGGATTGCGTCAAAATTAGAAAACCATAATAAAATACACAAGCATTTCATCGACGTGGGTCGTATTATATTCTACAATTAAATGTTTTGGACCGTGTAATTCACCGTATACACATGTCAACTGGTCAATTAAATTATATCTGAGGCAAACCCTGCATAGCTCTTCCTTTGCGTGTTGGGCGGTAGGGTAGCCTAGTGGTTAAAGCGTTCGCTCGTCACGCTGAAGACCCGGGTTCGATTCCCGACATCGGTACAATGTGTGAAACCCATTTCTGGTGTCCCCCGCCGTGATATTGCTAGAATATTGCTAAAAGCGGCGTAAAACCAAACTCACTCACTCACTCACTCACTCCTTTGCGTGTTTTCTTTTTTTTCGCTTTTTTGTGAGTGTGTTTTGTTCTTGAGTGAGTGGCTAATCTATCTGGGTTTGTACTTGTCTAGGTTTCCATAACCTTCTGTGTGCAAATTCTAGGTGGACTGACATTCAACTCTGCAGTATCTCCCTGATGGGGTCAGTGCGATTTCTTTTCCCTTTTTCTTAAATACATACTCAGCGTCATTATTGAAGGGTCGACTAGGATGTAGTGAGTGAGTTGGGTTTAGCGCCGCTTTTAACATTATTCCAGTTATATCACGGCGTGTCAGCTTAATGTGGGAGGAAAGCCCCAAGTGATGCAGGTCTCAGACGTTTAACACTTCGGTGAAACCCACGAGCACTGGTATGGTGCTGACAAACCTAGAAACATAATCGGGGCGAACCGGGATTCGAACCCACAATCATAGGTTTCTGGCGTGCCCAAGGGACGCAACTCTGAACAGCGAATCGCGGAATGTGTTGAAGTTGCCCACAATCACTGGTTTGTCTGGTCCAGACTGGATTTTGTTGACCAGCATCATACAATCTTGTATTAAACAACAAACAAAAGTCAAACTAAGGAAGAGAATTTATGGATGTCAGTTAGCTTCTTTATTATGAGGAACAAGACGTTGTGTTCCTCATATTAAAGAAGTTGATATCCATAAGGTCTCTTCCTTATGTGTATCACTTTTACATGCCCTCCAAAGACTTAAAAATCAACTTCGTACTTTCTGCCTTTTCCGTTTATTGTATTATGACACACCAAAGTCACAGAGATTAAAACCAACCCTATTCGGATGTTTATAATAATGTATACAGAACGTTTTTACTTGTAATTATCACACATGATCACACATGATCATACACAAAACTATGTCTACTGTTAGACTAGACAGTGCTATCTTTGAATTATGCGTTTAACACGATAGCCGACCGTCTCAAGGGCTCCAGTGTCTGGATATTTTTTATGAACCTTTAATCTCCTTTCTTTTTCAGATAATGTATTCCGAACATAAACCACTCTGATCAGAGATATAACGATTCATAGAACGTTGGGTACAATGTATTTGAGTGAGTGAATGAGTGTTGTTTTACGCCGCTTTTAGCAGTATTCCAGCAATATCACGGCGGGGGGCACCAGCAATGGGCTTCACACATTGTACCCATATCAAGAATCGTACCCGGGTCTTCGGGCGTGACGAGTGAACGCTTTAACCACCAGGCTACCCGACCACCCCTATAGGACGATTAAGTTGCACTGCCGCAGAATCATTCTTCCTCTAGTCGGCCTTAGGGGACTATATAAACAGATATATAACTAGGCTTCCCGACAGTCCCACAAAATATTGGAACACCACAGGAGGGCGTTGTTGATAAACAGCCCTTGTTTGAATGAGAGCCCCTCATGGCTTTATCCTGAATGATAAGTTATCAATGTCGTACACTGTCTTGAGTAATATATCAGTCACTGCTATCGGATGGGTGTCAATTACGGCGTTCTACGATGATACGACAAACTTCATATTCAGCATACCCTGTTGATAAAGAGCGTTTTATCTGCCGGCCGGCGTGTTCTGCCGGTAACGTGTTTGTACTTTACCTGGTATTTATTAGTTTACCTCTATATATGACAAGCTCCGGGATACCAACACTTACAATGTATGTAACAAATCAACAAGGTTATCGGGCCGTTCGCTCGTCACCCCGAAGACCCGAGTTCGATTCCCGACAAGGGTACAACGTGTGTAGCTCATTTCTCATGATCTCCCTCCGTGATATTGCTGGAATATTGCTAAAGGCGGCGTAAAACCATAGTCACTCACTCAACAAGGTTGTGACAATTGATAGAATTGAGAGAAATTAGCGTTTCTTTGTCATATTTTTTTTCTACCTATTGTTAAATCACATGTCTTAAATTCTCGTCAGATCTCAGTCCACTAAAATGACACCAAATTTGAGGCACATTGTTTTTCGTTGCATTCGGAATGTACACAGACGAAGGCGGTGTATGGAGCTCACGTTCTAGAAAGAATGTGTATGGATGTCGATAATCTTATAGTCGTGTATAATGATATAAGATTCGCCTTAATAATTTTTCTTATCAGCAACTCGTGCTCTCAGGGGTCATTTATGGCTTTCCTCTCACAACAACCCGAAAAGCAATAATATTTGAATAGTGCTCAAAGCCACGTTAAACCCAACTCACTCACTCACTCACTCACTCACTCACTCACTCACTCACTCACTCACTCACATGTGTTTGCTGTTGTTATCCTACACGGGCATGTCGTCATTATAAGCTAACAGTATGGCCTAAGACAATGTCGTATCGACAGCTATCGAAGTTTACTAAAATAATTATGTCTTTGCTTTAGTAATTGGCCGTTGTTCTGCCAGTATTACACTGCCATAGATCGTTACTACAAAAGCTATAAGTTCGGAATCATTCTATGGTATACTTGTGGGTTTAACCATGTTCTTTTTAAGAATACTGTGTGTTTGATATATAGATTTGTAGTACAAATAGTCCACCCACATGTATTACACAAGTAAAAAGTGTCTTGAAAGAAGCATTTCTTTGCTTGTTGTCATAACATTATTACGAATCGAGATAACGCGAGTGTTTAGTACAGTTTTCGCCAAAAGTAACAAACAAATCGTCTGTTACCACAATCTAAAAACCCGTAGTTATTCATGAACAAAGCCTTATGATATAGTTGCAATCGTACAACGGACGCTGCTTTTATCAGAAATTTCTCATGGTTATGAAACGGTTTTGTCAGTTCTATTTCCGTGGTTGATTATCATCTCACTTAGTTTGAGGAAGACCCTGTGTGATTCGGGTTTCACGCCACTTTAAACAATATTTCAGTTATATGGCACCGCGACATCTTCATTACTCACTCACTCACTCACTCACTCACTCACTCACTCACTCACTCACTCACTCACTCACTCACTCACTCACTCACTCACATGTGTTTGCTGTTGTTATCCTACACGGGCATGTCGTCATTATCAGCTAACACCATGGCCTAAGACAACGGACGCTGCTTTTATCAGATATTTCTCATGGTTATGAAACGGTTTTGTCAGTTCTATTTCCGTGGTTGATTATCATCTCACTTAGTTTGAGGATGACCCTGTGTGATTCGGGTTTCACGCCACTTTAAACAATATTTCAGTTATATGGCACCGTGACATCTTCATTACTCACTCACTCACTCACTCACTCACTCACATGTGATTGCTGTTTTTATCCTACACGGGCATGTCGTCATTATCAGCTAACACCATGGCCTAAGACAACGGACGCTGCTTTTATCAGATATTTCTCATGGTTATGAAAACGGTTTTGTCAGTTCTATTTCCGTGGTTGATTATCATCTCACTTAGTTTGAGGATGACCCTGTGTGATTCGGGTTTCACGCCACTTTAAACAATATTTCAGTTATATGGCACCGTGACATCTTCATTACTCACTCACTCACTCACTCACTCACTCACTCACTCACTCACTCACTCACATGTGTTTGCTGTTGTTATCCTACACGGGCATGTCGTCATTATCAGCTAACACCATGGCCTAAGACAACGGACGCTGCTTTTATCAGAAATTTCTCATGGTTATGAAACGGTTTTGTCAGTTCTATTTCCGTGGTTGATTATCATCTCACTTAGTTTGAGGAAGACCCTGTGTGATTCGGGTTTCACGCCACTTTAAACAATATTTCAGTTATATGGCACCGTGACATCTTCATTACTCACTCACTCACTCACTCACTCACTCACTCACTCACTCACTCACTCACTCACTCACATGTGTTTGCTGTTGTTATCCTACACGGGCATGTCGTCATTATCAGCTAACACCATGGCCTAAGACAACGGACGCTGCTTTTATCAGATATTTCTCATGGTTATGAAAACGGTTTTGTCAGTTCTATTTGTCACTCACTCACTCACCCACGCTCACTTTCACTCACTCAAACCCACTCACTCACCCTCTCACTCTCTCACCAACCCCCACCCTCCCCACTCCACCCCACACACTCACACACACACTCACTCACGGGGAAGTAATTCTAATTATGTTGATGTCTGCAGGCGGTTGGCAACTAGAAGAAAGTAGCCTTTGTAAAAAGTAAACTCTTAGATTAAAAGTCAAGACATCCGAAAAGATTTACATGCGATAATCAAATTAGTTGACGAAATACGTTCCTGTTAGCTTTTACTCACTGTAACAATAGCCCTTCACACCAAGACGGAACAAGATTGTATACGTCAGTCAACCGGAAGGAGTGGGTCATGAACCTGTTTGCCGGAATTCTGGGAAACCTAATGAGATTCAGATTAGAAACGTATTTAGAATTCCAAACATGCCGGAACTGCTGAGCTTAGTAGAGATTAGCAGAAAGCAGTAGTTTTATACATTATTTTTAATCACTTCAGGACTGCAGTTTGGTGAAGAAGTTTTTATTTTGGGAAAAAATATTTTGTCACATAGTTTTTAGCTGAACAGTGATGTTCTTATTTAAACTATGAACCATCTTACGGCAATCGATAAAATTTATATTCGGCAATAATGTCAATGAAAATGTCATTTGTCAAATGAACATTTTGTCCGCCGTCATTTAGCTGGAATAGTGCAATCTGTGGCAAATAACAAATAATCATAACGTTTTCATTGGAAGACCGCCAACGACAGCAATATATTCCAAACCTGAAAATGATCGAATGTACGAAAGCAAACCAGTGGTTGAGAGCATGAGCAATGGTCCATGTCGTCGGAGTAGGGTGAGAAACAGTCAGCCACACTAGACTCCTACGACATGCGTCCTTCCCTTAATGCCACAAGGTGCGTATGAAACTAAATATTCGGTTTAACTAAGATTGTTTTAATTTACAAAACACATAAGGTGAGGTGAGATGAAATGGGGTTTAACGTCGCGTCCAAGATTATTGCATTTATATAGCGACGTGCATGTACGTGTGTGTGGCTGCTTGTACTAGTCCGGACTGATGCCGATATATAGTGCTAGCTCACTGAGATACCATGCCGCAGTTTAACATGAATACCCCAATCAGGCACAGTTTACTGACTCCGAGCCGACCAGTCCTAGTTTTAGCCCGTTAATGCCGAGCGCCAGACAGGGTCACAACAAGTACCATCTTTAACGTCTTTTGGTATGACGTGGCCGGGGATCGAACCCCGTACCTTCCGCTCTCCGGGCGGACACTCTACCTCTAGACCACGGAGGCGGTCTTTCAATTACGAAACGCATCAGGTGAGGTGAGATGAAATGGGGTTTAACGTCACGTTCAAGATAATTGCCCCAAGCGACGTAACTGCCTGCGCTGTACAGTGCATACTGCATGAAGGTTATTCGGCAATAATCAGATAAGCCTATTCACATCTTAAATGAAGGTTTCTCAACATCAGACTGGCATTAACTTTTGCTGGAACAGGGTTGAAGTAGTCTCCAGGAAGGACTGTTACCTGTGGTAACTGGTGACTAACTAGAATCAGGTAGTAAGGCTCTGTTATTGCTGATTATTTAAGCGTTGTCGTGCTCCGATGGCATGATCGGTGTTTACTGGTTTGTCATGTGTGTGTGTGTGTGTGTGTGAGAGAGAGAGAGAGAGAGAGAGAGAGAGATGGGGAGAGAGAGAGAGAGAGGGACAGAGAGAAGTGATCAAGTGATGATTGATTCACCCGCAGAGTGGGGAATTGCGCGGCCGTCCAAGATATTTTATTTCAAATCACAGGAAACTGTTCTCATTCATCTCGGGTAAAACGTTTAGACGTAGACAGAAAATACCTCTGACAATAAAATCGCCTCAGGTCTGGTTTCAAAAGATAATCCACTTACTTACTGTTAATCTTGAAATGAATGTGTCTCCAAATGAATGCGACTCCCCTCCCCAGCCCCTGTGGAATTACTATATGCATATGTATATTTGTCTGTGTCTGTGTCTGTGTCAGCGTGTACTAGTCAGGACTAATGTCGGCCCACTATGCTAGCCCACTGAGATAACATGCCGCAGTTTAACATGGATATACCACTGACTCCGAGTATACTCCGAGCTTGTTTATCCCTTTCCTGCGTAGCGCCAGCAGGGTAACAGCAAGTACCATCTTTTGACGTCTTTTGGTTTTACGCGTCCGGGGACCGAACCTCTGACTTTGAGCTCTCTTGGTAGACGCTCTATCCACAGGACCACGGAGGCGGTTTCGATACCACATCAGCATATAGATAGGCCCTCAAGTATAATTATGATTCAGCGATATCTTACACATGTCTGAACACACTTCCCAAGAAGAATGCGAAACATACACAACTCACAGAGAGGGAGTTCCTTTCGTCTTGCAGGAAATTATATTCATTCAAAATGTCAATGCCAGAACATATTATATGCAGGAACAGATTCCATAGGACGTAAAATAGACGAACATTTAGTCCCAGATGTTAAGTTACCTTGTTTAAATATATGTATCTACAACATAAAAATGACTTAACCACTTCGCTGCCTCACTGCATTGATGGATTAATCCATAATTTAGAAAAATCAAAGTAAAATCAAAATTCCAACTTGCAAGGATTCCAATATCGATTAAGTAATTAAGAAGTTGTTTAGTTTAAGTTGGTATCGTAATTACTGGCATTGAGTCCTCCCTGGCAGAAATCCCAAAAGCAATATAAACGCCCCTGTGCAACACTAGCAATCAGCGATCATGTTCCAATGGCCCCGTCTGCCATTTGCTGTCGAAGCTAAATCATTTCTAAACTCGTTAAGTCATGGCACAACGGCCGGCGAGCCCTTTGTTCAATGGTCCAATACAAAAGTAGGACTATTAACTAATGGGGAAAGTCCCCAGTGGACTATATGTGTCGACCAATGCTTATCCCTGAATCCGTTGTAAGTAATCAAATGAATAGAGTGGCTGCTGCCTCAGTGGCGAAGCTTACAAGATTTAGTTTTACGACTGAACCGGTGACCGATTTGTCGACTGCCTATTTTAGACCGGACACTAGATGCATAAGAAACAGTCGTGATAAGAAGTGGCGCACGTCATGTTACTCTGCGTCTAATCCGTTACCGTTTGTATTAAGATCCACACTGAGTATGTCGCCTACACAGAATTATTTCCTTCAGTAATGTTGGTAATGCCACTTCCGCACACTGAGCTACACAGTCCTCGTGTCTCATTGCCAAAATATTCCACGTTTTCTGCCGCATCAATATCAAGCAGCAACCTCACCCCACTGACACATGAGAGCAACCTTATCTTATTGACACATAGCAGCAACCTTACCTGACAAACACATAGCAGCAACCTTATCTGACAGACACATAGCAGCAACCTCACCTGACAGACACATAGCAGCAACCTCACCTGACAGACACATAGCAGCAACCTCACCTGACAGACACATAGCAGCAACCTCACCTGACAGACACATAGCAGCAACCTCACCTGACTGACACATAGCAGCAACCTCATCTTACTGACACATAGCAGCAACCTCACCTTGCTGACACATAGCAGCAACCTCACCTGACAGACACATGGCAGTAACCTCACCTGACAGACATATAGCAGCAACCTCATCTTACTGACACATAGCAGCAACCTCAGCCAACAGACACATAGCAGCAACCTCACCTTGCTGACACATAGCAGCAACCTCATCTGACAGACATATAGCAGCAACCTCATCTTACTGACACATAGCAGCAACCTCACCTTACTGACACATAGCAGCAACCTCACCTTATAGACAGATGGCAGCAACCTCATCTCACTGACACATAGCAGCAACCGCATCTTACTGACACATAGCAGCAACCTCACCTTACTGACATAGCAGCAACTTCACCTGACAGACAGATGGCAACAACCTCACCTTACTGACACATAGCAGCAACTTCACCTGACAGACAGATGGCAGCAACCTCATCTCACTGACACATAGCAGGGGAACCTCACCTAACATACACATAGCAGCAACCGCATCTTACTGACACATAGCAGCAACCTCATCTGACAGACAGATGGCAGCAACCTCACCTTACTGACATAGCAGCAACTTCACCTGACAGACAGATGGCAGCAACCTCACCTTACTGACACATAGCAGCAACCTCACCTGACAGATAGATGGCAGCAACCTCATCTCACTGACACATAGCAGGAACCTCACCTAACAGACATATAGCAGCAACCGCATCTTACTGACACATAGCAGCAACCTCACCTGACAGACAGATGGCAGCAACCTCACCTTACTGACATAGCAGCAACTTCACCTGACAGACAGATGGCAGCAACCTCACCTCACTGACACATAGCAGGAACCTCACCTGACAGACACATAGAGGAGACCTCACCATTCAGACACATAGCAGCCACCTCACCACAGATATATAGATATATAGATATATAGATAGATAGATAGATATCTATCTATATATTTATATACATATATATATATATATATATATATATATATATATATATATATATATATATATAAGGAGAGTTTGCTGTTATACGTCTCTAGTGACGTTGCTACTGTGTGTCTGTTGGGTGAGATTGCTGTTATGTATATGGAGGGTGAGGTTGTTGCTATGTGTCTGAATGGTGATGGTATATACACCTTACAGACACACATCAACAACATCACCATTCAGACACATAGACTCATAGACATAGACTCACCTCATAGACATACAGCAGCAACCTAACCAAACAGACACATAGCAACCTCACCTTACGGAGCCATGACAGCAAACTCACCCTTCAGACACACTGCAGCAATTTCACCCTATAGACACATAGCAGCAACCTCACCAAACAGACACATAGCAGCAAACGTACCTTACGGAGCCATGGCAGCAACCCTACCTACAGACGCACATCAGCAACCTCACCCTACAGAGACAAAGCAGCAACCTCACCTTACAGAGACATAGCAGTAAGCTGACCTTGCAGACACATTGCAACAAATTACCCTTACAGACACATAGCAGCAACCTCACCCAACAGACACATAGCATCCTCCTCACCCAACAGACACATAGCAGCATCTTCACCTGACAGTCTCTCTCTCTCTCTCTCTCTCTCTCTCTCTCTCTCTCTCTCTCTCTCTCTCTCTCTCTCTCTCTCTCTCTCTCTCTCTCTCTCTCACTCTCTCTCTCTCTGCTCGTGATTGTCATTATTGCAACAAAGCATAATCAAGATTAAGATTAAGAGTTGATGCTCTGTTATTATTGCTTCAAACCATGGATGTAAAGGCTAACATGACGAGAACCAAAACGTTGATCGTTCAAATCCAACACTGAAGCCAGTTGGTTACGATATCGCCGAATCTATGACCCGAGCTAAGGGAAGTCAATTACGAAACATAACACCACTCTAAACCATCAGGCTGCAGGTACAAATGACTTGACCCTAATCGTGTTTTAAGCACACATTGTGGATGATTGGGTGGGATTATTTGTCGAGCAACATTATGCTTCATGGCAAATGTCCATCTCAATTACAGGGTCCCGTTTAGGTAAAAGCTATGTCTTACAGCCTATGGATCGTGTAACCGGTAAAAATAGAACTGTTTGACATTGGGAAACATTAGTGATAAGGGGCTCGTGTATGATTTACCAAGAAAGTGCTAAGGGTTGAACTAAATATGTTAATAGCTTTATTGGCTTACACGCTGAGACACATTCTGGTGTAAAGTATTATGCTTGGTGATAACGTTATACTGTAAAAGGTGTCAAGCCATTTTGTACTAGCCACACGAACCGTCTTATCATTATCGATACAAATTTCATATTAGAAGGTATCAAATGTTAATTATAATGATTTGATATTCCAGAATAACTTATTGACAATATGTTTGTTCCATTTGTATACCAGAACACATTTCAGATAACAAAATGTACTGATATCATGAATGATGTTTGTGGCATGTCATGTCAAAAATGAAGCAGTTTATAAAATGCTTAACAACATAATTTGTCATATTACATCAGTTATAAGCCGCGATCTTGACAGTTAAGACGCCAGAATCTGAGAATACCCCGACCAACCGGAGGCGCTCATTTTGTTAGACGTCTAAGGTCATCATCAATCGCAAGGCAAAGGATTCCTCTGTAATGTAAATGTAAAATAGTTCCCATGGGACGCTGTATCTGCTTACTGCCTCAGAATGTCTAGTATGACAGAAACCATTCCTGTCTTTGACTCGTGGAATATTCCTCAGGCTGTTGCATCACACACGCGTTGCATTGTTAGATAGTCCGCTGAGAACTGCAGTACCTAGTGTAGCTTTTGAGCAAATTGCTTTTTGGTCAGGGATGCAGGGATATGCGTATCCACTGGGACGGCAATTATGCAGGAATGTCCACTTCACACTGACAGTTCACAGACCGTAATGAATTGTTTAAGGCGGCTGGAACTTTTGTCACGAACTGGTGTCCTTCGTGACCATATCACATGATGGGATTGTATGGAGGAATATACATAATTATGTGTAATCATTATTGATCGATGATGCAAGAATGTAATATATTCAACAGTCACTTTAATATTTAGTAAGCATATGCATGCAGACATTGTGTCAATTCCATCATCCATAATCCAACAAACATATAATTCCTTCAGCAATACATGTTAATCGACGCCCCAGAACTTTAAAATAATTTGATTAATTTAACTTTGATATTTATGTCGACCTCCATTAAAACTTCTTTTTTTTAAATAGATTTATATATATCTACTGAATATATTGTTGGGCGTTCATGATAATTTATGCTTAAAAAGGACATAAACATATACAAAATAATAATGATGTAGGTTAATTGTTTGTTGTTTAACGCCACACTAAGCAATATTCCAGCTATTTGAAGGCGGTCTGTACGTAATCAAGCCTAGAACAGACAATACAGTGATTGGCACTTTGAGCATCTATCTACACGATTGGGATGCGACGGCATGTATCAACCAAGTCAGACAGATTGACCACCCGATCCCGTTAGTCGCCTCTTACGACAAGCATGCCTTGTGTTGCTGAAGACCTCGTCTAACCCTGGTCTTCAGGGGGAATCAGGACACAGACGCTATGGTGTAGACGTGTGTACATATAGATATTAGGGATTAAATTATTGAAAAAAGTTACGTAGAGTTTTGAAATAGATAGTTTATTTAATTCGTTATGTATATGAATAGAAGCTTAAAATCACGAAACCTTCTTGAGATATATATCAGAAAAGAATGTTCTGTGAACTTTTCATAGAATGTTGTATTGTACTTGAGAAATACATATTTAGTATCCCCTTATGTTGTCAACAGTTTCTTACCAAAGGTTGTAAAAGTACGAATTCTTTTTCGGGGGGTCATTGCCTGTGAGAAGTCTGCAAAAAAGGCATGTTGTTGAAGAAAAGTTGGAAGTGTCAGGACAAATGATATCGAAGAAGATGCCTTGCGTCGTCCTTTTACTCTATATCAGACAATGTTCAGAAAGACAATGAAGGTACTTGAAAGATATGACGAACTTTCAAGCGGGTAAAGATTGTGTTTCAAAATAATACACACGACTTGAACATCAAAGGAATGCGTGGTACATGCGTGGAAGGGGAAAATTCTGTTGCCGTATCTTGATGTCCTTAGGCTGTGGCTACTGTTTCTCTGAAGATAGAATGGTGGTACATCGATCATACAGCTACTCTCAGGAAGAGGTATGGAAAATTGTTAATTTGGCATAATTACTTAAAACTAGCTGGCTCTGAAGCACACCATAGAAAAATTATAAAATCATACATGTTTGTCTGTTTGTTGAGAATCGAGATAATCAATATGAAATATTTTATTTTCCACGAAAAGCTTTTTTTCTTGTACATGTCCATTATGTTTAATTGGTATGTTTGTTACGTATTGGTGTGGTCGCGGCATGAGTGAAGAGTGAGTGAGTATGGTTTTTAGCAATATTCCAGCAATATCACGGCGGGGGACACCAGAAATGGGCTTCACACGCCTGTGTGTATATAGGTGAGTGAGTATGGTTTTATGCCACTTTTAGCAATATTCCAGCAAAATCATGGGGTGTGTGTTTGTGTGTATGTATACGTACGTGTGTGTTAGAGAGAGGTATTTGAATGAAGTTTAATCAGGGGTAAGGTCTATATAAATTGGCTGAACTAGCTTTGGCAGCCTTTGAATAAGCACATAATATGTTGAAGTCATTGCATGGTTAAACCGAACGGCAAAGGGTGGTTAAACGGTATGCTAACGACGTGACTTCACGTGCTTCACTGAACTGAGTGAGGGTTATGTAAGATAAGTTTATGCTTTTTTAACCCCATTTGTGAATTTGGAATTTGGAATTTGGAAAAGCTCATATAACATACTACATACACAAATGCAGGTTAAAATGAAATGACGATGGTACTACAAAGGTATAATTTAGCAACCCATGCTTGCCGTAAAAGGTGACTATGCCTGTCGTAAAAGGCGACTAACGGGATCGGGTGGTCAGGCTCGCTGACTTGGTTGATGCATGTCATCGATCCCAATTGCGTGGATCGATGCTCATGATATCAATCACTGGATTTTCTGGTCCAGACTCGATTATTTACAGACCGCCGTCATATAGCTGGAATATTGCTGAGTGCGGCGTTAAACAACAAAACAACAACAATCATTATTTTTGTTATTATCATTATATCCTACCGTTCAACCACCGGTCAGTTGACCCATGCACCCCCACGAAGATACACCGTCATGGATCATTGGCGTACCTGTCGATATGTGTGACCGGTGGTTGAACGGTGTGATAACTACGGTAGGTGTTGGGTGAAACAAGGTAGAAGTTTACAGCGGAGGGTGTTATTAGGGTGATGCATGGTTGAACAGGGAGGCGGCGGGTCTTGGTGGTTTGTACTTAGTGGTGGTGGGTCTTACTTGGGCGGTACATCGTTCACCTGTGTGGCAGATTGTGTTGTTTAGGGGGTGCATTGTGGAATCCAATGACGATGGGTATTTGGTTCTGCAGCTATTTCTGTAGATAGCATAGTCCGATGCTGCTTTGTCACTGTGCATTTAACAGAATAAATGAACAAAATGGATTCCTAGCGACACAAGTACGCTCGTGACTAGGCGTGAGGTAATACGTGTAGTAATCACGAGACGTTTATCTGGCAACAAAGCCAACTGATAAACCTACATTCTAACAACCTGGAACTCTGTTTGGCACAGATCCATAGCTGGTTCGTTTAATGTTCCAAGTTTATCTTTTAACTTGTTTTTTGCAGTTTGTGATAAAATTTAATTGGTCGGGTTTTTTTTAATTGAGCAAGCAATGTAGAGTTAACGTTGTTCACTATCTAATTTGTGATGACAGGGCATCCTTTAATCCTATATTAAAACTTTCACGTCTCAATACGAAACAGTCAGAATGTGTGGTCAGTAGATATAAGTGTTACTTGTTAGACGAACACCTAGTCTTTGAAATGATACTACTCTAAGATATAGTTTGTTAAATTGTCATTCAATTTATAATAAAAGGAACTTAAAAGGTTTGTATATTTTCCTTAAACTGAAGAAATCGAGGCTTGTCAAATTAGTGGAGGACTGTTTGGAATGTTTCTGATATTTTTATTTCAGGAGAGACAGTTGTACACTCAGATGTTGTAGTCAATCAATGTAGTCAGTCGGCGTGGCATGATATATATATAGTCAGTTGCTGTAATCGTGGCTGTTATCAGTTGTTATTGTCAAATGGTTTGGTCAATCGCTGTAGTCAGCCACTGTATCCAGTCGCTGTAGTCAGCCACTGTGTTCAGTCGTTGTAGGTAGTCACTGCATTCAGTCGCTGTGGTCAGTCACTGTGTTCAGTCGTTGTATTCTGTCGTTGTAGTCAGTCACTTTTATCAGTCGTTGTATTCTCTCGTTGAAGTCAGTCACTGTGTTCAGTCGTTGTATTCTGTCATTGTAGTCAGTCACTTTTATCAGTCGTTGTATTCTCTCGTTGAAGTCAGTCACTGTGTTCAGTCGTTGTATTCTGTCGTTGTAGTCAGTCACTGTTATCAGTCGTTGTATTCTCTCCTTGAAGTCAGTCACTGTGTTCAGTCGTTGTATTCTGTCGTTGTAGTCAGTCACTGTTATCAGTCGTTGTATTCTCTCCTTGAAGTCAGTCACTGTGTTCAGTCGTTGTATTCTGTCGTTGTAGTCAGTCACTGTTATCAGTCGTTGTATTCTCTCCTTGAAGTCAGTCACTATGTTCAGTCTGTGTAGTCATCCACTGCATCCAGTCGTTGTATTCTGTATTTGTAGTCAGTCAATGTTATCAGTCGTTGTATTCTCTCGTCCAAGTCAGTCACTATGTTCAGTCTGTGTTGTCATCCACTGCATCCAGTCGTTGTATTCAGACGTTGAAGTCAGCTACAGTGTTCAGTGGTTGAAGTCAGCACTGTGTTCAGTCGTTGAAGTCAGCACTGTGTTCAGTCGTTGAAGTCAGTCACTGTGTTCAGTCGTTGTATTCTGTCGTTGAAGTCAGTCACTGTGTTCAGTCGTTGAAGTCAGTCACTGTGTTCGGTCGTTGAAGTCCATCACTGCATTCAGTCGTTGTATTCTGTCGCTGAAGTCAGCTACTTTGTTCAGTCGTTGAAGTCAGCACTGCACCCAGTCGTTGTATTCTGTCGCTGAAGTCAGCTACTTTGTTCAGTCGTTGAAGTCCGCCACTGCATTCAGTCGTTGTAGTCAGTCACTATGTTCAGTCGTTGAAGTCCGCAACTGCATTCAGTCGTTGTAGTCAATCACTATGTTCAGTCGTTGAAGTCCGCCACTGCATTCAGTCGTTGAAGTCCGTCAAGCATTCAGTCGATTGTAGTCAGTCACTATGTTCAGTCGTTGAAGTCCGCAACTGCATTCAGTCGTTGTAGTCAGTCACTATGTTCAGTCGTTAAAGTCCGCCACTGCGTTCAGTCGTTGAAGTCCGTCAAGCATTAAGACGTTGTAGTCAGTCACTATGTTCAGTCGTTGAAGTCCGCCACTGCATTCAGTAGTTGTAGTCAGTCAGTATGTTCAGTCGTTGAAGTCCGCCACTGCATTCAGTCGTTGAAGTCAGTCACTTTTTTTCTAGTCGGTATAATCAGTCACGGTATTAAATGGTTGTAGTCGTTGCTTTTGGCAGATGATGTAGTCAGTAGCTTGAGACAGCTGATGTAGTCGGGTGATGTAGCCAGATGACGTAGTCAATAATTGTTGTTGCTGTTATCTCTTAATTGGTGCAATTTTTGTAATGTATGTTTTTACATAAGCAAAAAAGGCAAATTTGCTTCTAACTTTCCGAAATTCCACACTAATGTCCACGACAAAACGTGTGCGTCCGATGTAACGCCTCTCATAGGTCAACGACACTATATAAGTTGGCAGTGAAAAGGTATATATACTAACTACCTTTGTCCAAATCATTAACAGCTTGCCGTGGATACCTCCATTTCAGTACCATCAATCGTAACGCACTCAGCAATATGGTTAGCGTTATCCCACCTATTAACAGTGAATACGCCGTTAATCCAATACTAAGAGTCGGCAACGAACTTACGTAACGTAATAATGACAGAGCCACTGTGGCCACGAAGTAATTGCCACCACGTTACACGGTCAATACAACATGACATCGACAGGGCAACAGCAGTCGCCAGCAGTGCCCAGGAGGCTGATCCTATTACGGTCATGTTTTAAGGGAATTATAAACCTATACCTTCCACGTGGTACTGAACGGATTCACGATGTGTCTTTTGCTGTTAGCAAGTTATCCTGAGATTGCCCTCTCCAGCCGAATGACGTGAGCGAATTGGTGGAGGCTGGTTTACGTCGCCGACAGCATCATCCTCGTACCTATAAGTCACGTCGTAATGGAAAAAATCATGCATGAAGCAGCAATGACTGGTAGTATTGGCAAGGATGAACAAGATCGGCTCAGCATGGATGCTGAGAATCTTCTCTGGTCTGGAATTCCCACTGGGGCTAAATAAAGGGATTCGACGTGGAAATGACGCTGGTTCATCACTATAGTAATGGTACTGCTTTTGGATGGGATTTCTTTTCGTAAGGGGTTGAGTCGCCTTTGTTTGGACATAAATTCATGCTTGTCCCTCGTGGTGTCGTGATGGGACATATATGTTTCACGTGATGTATAATGATTGTACATATATGTCCATAGTGGTTACAGTGATGGTACATATATGTTCCATGGGATGCATTGTGATAGTACATGTGTCCCAATTGACGTTTAGTGATGGTACATTTATATTCCACGTGATATATAGCGATTGTACATGTACATGTATGTCCCTTGTGGTCACAGTGATGGTACATGTATGTCTCTAGTGGTTGCAGTGATGGGAAATGTATGTCCCTTGTGGTCACAGTGATGGTACATGTATGTCCCTTGTGGTCACAGTGATGGTACACGTATGTCTCTAGTGGTAACACTCATGCTACTTCTATGTTTCTAGTGGTCACAGTGATGGTACATGTATGTCCCTAGTGGTTACAGTGATGGTACATGTATGTTTCTAGTGGTCACAGTGATGGTACATGTATGTCCCTGGTGGTCACAGTGATGGTACATGTATGTCCCTGGTGGTCACAGTGATGGTACATGTATGTCCCTAGTGGTTACAGTGATGGTACATGTATGTCCCTAGTAGTCACAGTGATGGTACATGTATGTGCCTAGTGGTTACAGTGATGGTACATGTATGTCCCTAGTGGTTACAGTGATGGTACATGTATGTCTCTAGTAGTTACAGTGATGGTACATGTATGTCCCTTGTGGTCACAGTGATGGTACATGTATGTCTCTAGTAGTCACAGTGATGGTACATGTATGTCTCTAGTAGTCACAGTGATGGTACATGTATGTCCCTAGTGATGTTTAAGTGACGTTGCATGCTTGTGACTAGTGATGTTTAAGTGACGGTGCATGTTTGTGACTAGTGATGTTTAGTGAAAGTACATGTATGTCCCTTGTGATGTATAGTGATGGTACATGTGTGTCCCTTGTGGTGTTTAGTGATGGTACATGTGTGTCCATCACGATGTTTAGTGATGGTACATGTGTGTCCCTTGTGGTGTTTAGTGATGGTACATGTGTGTCCCTTGTGATGTTTAGTGATGGTACATGTGTGTCCCTTGTGATGTTTAGTGATGGTACATGAGTGTCCCTTGTGATGTTTAGTGAAGGTGTATGTACATCCCTTGTGATGTTTAGTGAGCGTGCATGTCCGTCCCTTGTGATATTTAGTGACGGTACATGTATATCCCTAGTGATGTTTAGTGACGGTGCATGTTCGTCCCTTGTTAATGTTTAAGTGACGGCACGTGTACGTCCCTAGTGATGTTTAGTGACAGTGCATGTACGTCACTTGTGATGTTTAGTGACAGTACATGTATGTCCCTAGTGATGTTTGGTGATTGTACATGTATGTCCCTATAGTGATGTTTGGTGATGGTACATGTACGTCCCTTATGATGTTTAGTGACGGTGCATGTATGTCCCTTGTGATGTTTAGTGACGGTGCATGTATGTCCCTTGTGATGTTTAGTGACCGTGCATGTCCGTCCCTTGTGATATTTAGTGACGGTACATGTATGTCCCTAGTGATGTTTAGTGACGGTATCTGTATGTCCATGGTGATGTTTAGTAACGTTGCATGTACGTCTCTTGTGATGTTTAAGTGACGGTACATGTATGTCCCTAATGATGGTTAGTGACGGTACATGTATGTCCCTAATGATGGTTAGTGACGGTACATGTTTAAGTGACGTTGCATGGTTGTGACTAGTGATGTTTAGTGATGGTACATGTATGTCCCTAGTGAGGTCCAGTGACGGTGCATGTATGTCCCTTGTGATGTTTAAGTGACGGTGCATTTTTGTGACTAGTGATGTTTAGTGAAAGTACATGTATGTCCCTTGTGATGTATAGTGATGGTACATGTGTGTCCCTTGTGATGTTTAGTGATGGTACATGTATGTCCCTTGTGATGTTTAGTGATGGTACATGTGTGTCCCTTGTGATGTTTAGTGATGGTACATGTGTGTCCCTTGTGGTGTTTAGTGATGGTACATGCGTGTCCCTTGTGATGTTTAGTGATGGTACATGTATGTCCCTAGTGATGTGTAGTGACCATACATGTATGTCCCTAGTAATGTTAAGTGATGGTCATGTCATGTACGCCCCTAGTTATGTTTAGTGAAGGTACACACATGAAACAATGTGACCAACGTCACTAATCTCACAGTCTACCCCATCACAGGAACGGTTAAGAAACTGTTGCAGTCTGTTTTATACCACTAATCTCCATAAAACTCAAGATGACGCATTTCGGCATTAGTACTTGATACCATGTCTTGATACCCCTTTCGCCATGCTGACAGGCGTCAACTAACATCAGTACAGCTCCCCATCAGCACCAAGCACTGAAAGGGCAACGAGGCTAGCAGTCCTAGCAAATTGGATACATGACCCTCAAACACCACTATTCCACTTTTGATAGGGAAGTCTTTTATCTCTCCACGATACACAAAATCGATTCTCAAGTCAAGTCAAGTCGATATGTCAAGTTATAGTTTTTAGATAGAATGATAGATATTATCCCTATCAAAAGTAGAGTAATATGTATAAATGTTAGTTATAATAACACTAATTAGACAATATTTCAGTTTGACACACGACACTGTCTAGACCTGATGTGTAGACCTAGAAACTCGGCACCAGGCCGTAGAACATAGTGAGTGAGTATGGTTTTACGCCGCTTTTTGCAACATTCCAGCAATATCACGGCGGGGGACACCAGAAATGGGCTTCACATATTGTACACATGTGGGGAATTGAACCCGGGTCTTTGGCGTGACGAGCAAATGCTTTGACCACTAGGCCACCCCACCGCCCCCATAGACTATGGTCGCCCTACCGGTGCACTACAGGTGTGTCATGATACTCTAAAACCCAGTACTAGGCACTCAACCAACAAATAGGAAAAATTCAGCGGAACTCGGAAATACAAAGATAAGTTCATTTATTTTTCTTAGATTTTATCAGGTATCTGTAACACGTAACAGGACGTTAAACAGTTGGACTCTGTGACCTGGAACTTGTTGCAACATTCCATACGTTCAGGAATACATGTTCACTATAATCATGGAACTGCTCTCAACATAAACAACTTACAACAATACTCAGTAATATATTCAACAATGGCTCGAGTGAAACTTAATCCGTTATATGAGCCATATTTGGTCTTACGGGAGCAACCATTTCATTTTCGGGAAGGGATGCGAATTTTGGTTTGGGATCAGCATGTTTTTTTATTAGGAGCGCAAATATTTTTTTTCTAAAAAGCAGGTGCTATTTTTTTAATACAAAAAAATGATTCTTTGGTCATTTTGATAATAATTGCAAGAAAAGGGCACATTATTTATTTCCTTCAATGAGGCATTATATTTTAGCATATATACCGAACCCCTCTCCCCAACCACACATCCTTAAAATCAAATGATTGCTCCCAAACGACTACTTGGCAAAACAAAACAACAGAGAGTAGATATATACATAATTTGCATAAAATTTATTCTCTTTCTCCTCGTCCTCATCCATCAAAAAAATAAATAGACCTTATTGTTGTGAAAATATTCAACATAGGAGACAGTTAACCAAAAAAGTGAACACAAGTATCAAATAAATAAATAAATTAGCATGAAAACTCCATGGCACACAAAGTCATTTCTGGCTGTTAGGCAGGTAACAATGAATGGGACATGGCGTCACACCAGATAGCCGGGATCTGAAGATTGCATTGAGACCGATGATGGCATATAGTACCGCACTGCGACTTGGCGCCGCTGGCGTTGTCAACAAAATGGACCTCATAAAGAACCGGAAACTAAAAACTCCTCCTTCCTTGCTGCGCATGCGCAGAGCACCTCCTTCCTCTGTGAGCGTTCGCACACCTTGAAGTTGTTCGGTAGAGACCTGTGACACCTCAAAGGTTATTTACACTGGTGGTAGCATCTCTTCCTCGTCGTCCCGGTACGTCTGAAACCAAAACAGATCATAATAACTTATTGTTTGTGAAGGGGCGGTTCGGTAGCCGAGAGGATATAACGTTGTCTCCTCACGCCGAAGCTCCGGGTTCGATTCCCCACATGGGTACAATGTGTGAAACCCATTTTCCGGTGTCCCTCTCCGTGATATTGCTGGAATATGCGTCGTAAAACCATACTCACTCACTAATGTGTTAAAGTGAGCGAGGGAGTAAATATGGCTAACGCTGCTTCAGCAATATTCCAGCATCGTCACGGCAAGAAACACGGACTTCACAGATTGGCGAATCGAACCCAGGTCTTCGTCCTGTCGGGCCAACACTTCCACCAATTGGCCACCCCACTACCGAAATTAATATATATCTAGCAATTTCCTAAGAATATGTTTGGACAAGGTGAATTAATATCACTTGGTATCTACATTTGGGGCCTAAAAATGCGATTGGGCTACAAAAGCCTTCTCTAATAAACCACATAATTAGTGTACTTTTTCTGAACGTTTCCAATATGTATCAATATCAAGCTATAGTGGTCGTTGTTTGTTGTGACCAACACATAGATACTTACAGGATATAAGAACGACTCTGCCGAATCCTCGCCATGTTTGTTAGATGCCGTGCATGTATACACGCCCATATCAAACCAGTTGATGTTCTTTATGATAAGATCTCCATTTTCAGCAATCTGGTGGAATAATAATAAAAATAATAATATAAAGTATTATAATCATCATCATCATAATAGTAATGCCACTTAAATTAAGTCAACTTTCAGCATCTCATACTGTTATATCCGACTCGTTTTATTCAAATACAAATACCGAAATGCATAAACCTATGTAGTTTTATTTATTTACTAGTATGATTATGTCCTTTAGGAATTGTTGAACCCACTGAAGACGTCGAGATACCAACATAACGAAAGACCAGGACCAAAATAGTATATATAAATTTCACGTTATAAAACCAGTCAGTCTGACAAGCAGTGGAAGAAATTTGACAAAACAAACGTCCCGCTATGAGCAATAACTCGATAAAAGCGATCAGGACCAAACATTTTGTTCCACGATTGCGACTGTGATGATGTATGTTTGAACTATTTTCTAAACGTTTACAAAACAATCGTTCGCAACTGGGACTCGAACATGTCGTTTAACTATCAGGGTGGGTTGTTTTATTCACTGATAGTATAGACTCAAGTATATTGGAGTTACGAAAGAATGTGTACCTCGTATTTGTGCCCCGGCTGGATAGGCTCCCCTTCGGCATCATACCACGTAAGTCTTGGTGCTGGAGATCCCGACGCTCTGCAGAATAACTGGACCCTGTTCTCCTCGAACTCTACACGTGTGGCAGTCCACATGTATACCTGGGCTTTTTCACCTAAAATACACAACCATCCGTGTCTTTCAGCTATTTCTAGGCTCTGTTTTATTGTAGCAACAAGTTACCGGTAATATTCAAGTACTAAAACCATCATTTACTAAAACTTTATATTATCACTAACCTCTGTTATTTAAGTCGGTTCATCAATTTACCCTACTCAATAACTGATATTAAGATGATAACGTTAGTGTTACTAAGTTTTACTCTTAACAACTGTATCATAGCATCCACTACAACAAGGTTATATATACACTTACCCTTTATAGATTTCTTTAACAAGCATTCATCAAATGATCCGATAGCACGAGAAACTGGAAAAGAGAAAATGTTTGCTATACTGAAACTGTACAAAAACTGTATAAAACAACATATAGACGTCAGCCGTAACATACTTTGGACTTTTTTGTTTTTTTCATTGCAAAACACAGAAAAAAGCATACAGATAACAAATAACAATAAGGATAGAGACACAATTGGTGAGTAAGATTACTGATGTTTTAAGCAAGTAGGATATCAGTCAGTAAATTTATAACCTTTTCTGTATGTAATGAATTAGGTTTTGTCAAGGTCATCCTTATCCTGGCCATTCAGGACATATATCTCCCATAGAATACTTACTGACTTTAACTGTTGTGGACTGGCTTATTCTGTCGTATGGTGTTTCAGCAACACATGTATATTGTCCTTCAGTTTTAGGGCTAATGCAGTCAATGTGTAACTTTGACCTTGTTGTGGAAAGGCGTAACAAGGGGAGACCATCCTTCCCTATCGTATCTTCAAATGAGGCTTCGTCGTCTTGGTAATTTTCGAACATGCCCTGAAAAGATAAAAATATAGATGATATCAAAAGTAACAGATTGTTACGAAGAGGCATAATCGGTGTTGATGAAGCTGGAAGCCCATTGCATTGCATCGTTCTTACTTTAAGTTATCTCCCTTGAGTAAATGTCATGTCAAGGTCAGCTGTGATGGTTGGTTAGAATGGCACTGTATTAGGGTGGGTGGGTGGGTGTGTGTGGGGGTGGGGTGGGGTTGGGGGGTAGCATTTCAATCTAATCCGTTGTAAATCACTGAAACAGAGTTGGCGAAGGTTGAAATCCTAGTTGTTAATTTAGAAAGAATATACAGTCGGCGCCCATTGGGAGAATTAATCCATTAACAGGATAGAAAACCAAGGGATGCCCCAGGGTCACATGTACGTTGAGCGGTATCGAAGTTCGGCTCTTTGTCTTAGACTGCAAGGCATTTCCAATTTGTCAACCATCCCCATCGCGATGTCTTAAGACCACAGTAATCCATCTGTAGTACCTGTATATGCTGGAGGCTCTCATGGATATTAAACACAAGTCCGTCTATCATGTGTTCGGAGCCTTTCATTTTCGTATCAGATATTGCGACAAATCACTTCTGATGGTTCGCCTACATATTCCTGAACTAGTAATTATCAGATTTAGGTTCGGAAACTACAATTAAGTGGTACTGTCTTCAGTTTTTCTCGCCACAAAACCTTTGATGACATTTTATTGATACGCGTGTCGCCTATATGAACGTGTAATGATATAAAAGGTTACATGTTCATCTTCCACAACATGAAATCATCTTGTCAAACTCGTCGCCATCGGAATCGGATTATTGAGTTCCCCAACTGAGCTAATGAGTCTTATTCTTTTCTAGCACTGTGCTGTTTATCACAAATGAAAGATTATCAACATATTTTTGTCTTTTGATCAAAGATAACCTTCGCCCTATATGCCACCATGTTGTTACTTTCTAAACGTTTAAATGAAAATGTGTTACAGTGTATATAAAAACACGGAACTTAATCTAATATAAATACTTTAAAATAACACTAAAAACTAGGGAATAGACTTTCTCATAATCTTTTAAAACGTTGTATACACAATACATTATTTTGTTTCTTATGCTGATTTCATATATACGCTAGAAGTGTCCTACAGTGTTTTGTGGACATGAAGTCCAGTGACAAGTGCTGAAGCTCACCTGTTCAATTCGTTCCCCATCCTTGAGCCAGTGGATAGAGGGCCCGGGGCTACCTCCAGCTTCGCATTCCAGAACGGTCTCGTGGCGTCTTGTCACCCGCGTTGTCGGTCTCAATGGACGGCCCTTGAAAAACAGCTTAGGTCCTGAATCATCAGGTTCTTGCCTTTTGGACACTGGAAATATGAACAGTAAAAAACATTATATGATAAATGGGGGTACCTCGTCTAGAGTGGGGTAGTTCCTTTGTGGAGTTGCGTCCCTTGGGTACGCCAGAAACCTATGATTCGAATCATAATTCGAATCCCGTTTCGCCACGATTATGTTTCAAGGTTTGTCAGCACCATACCATGCTCGTGCGTAGTTTCACAAAAGTGGTAAACGTCTAAGACCTGCATCGCTTCGGGATTTCCTCCCACGTCAAGCTGACACGCCGTAATATAAATATAATACTTTTTAAAGAGGCGTTAAACCCAACACTCACTCACTAAGTTGAACAAATTCGCCAATTGAACAATAGAATAGCAATTAGTATAATTTTAATCAATAACATTAAATATGTCATTAGTTTTTAACCAAACAAACATTCCCAAATGCATTATACAAATTCCAAAATGCATCTGACGTTATGAGATAAAATTACAGTTAAAACATTATTTGTGATTCGGATATCACTGCAGTCCAAGCGGAGAGAGTCTACGACTGTTAATAGCAAATACAATCAAATTTCAAATCAAAGAACAAAAACAATAAACAATCAAAAACGTACCTGCTGAATTATGTTTTCTATTCAAAAGGCTTTTGTGTTTTAAACTCTGCAACAAAAATAAAAACAGTTGTTAATTTTCATATTATGTGAGGTAAAAACATTATGAACATATATATCATATATCCGATTCAAATATTATATATACTAACATTGAGCGTTTTGTGTCGGATATGCTTACGTTCAGACAAGTCTGAAAGGGTTCTTTCAACGAGACGCGTGGGCGTGAGACACGTGACGTGTAACGGTTCACTTCTTCTATGGTGAATCAGCCACCCGGTACATCATAGCCGGGATAAAGCTATCGTCATACGTGACGGCTCGAGGTCGTTTGTTCTTCCCTCTTACATCCGTGTGTGGGAAGCCTTTACAATATATCCGTGTCAGAACATCGTCACAATAGAAACTGATAGTGGCCTACAAAGGAGTTTAGTAAAGAACATCTTAATGATGCATCTAAAACATGGATACGCCAAGCCTCTTAACTGTGGTACGATCTATCAACAATACAACGTCCCAATAACGCATACTTTACATCTATTTCTGGTAAATGTAGTTAATTTTGTAATTCGGTTGAAGAGAAAAAAGAAAAGTACTCATACGTATCTTTAAAGTGTGGCAATGGACGACAAATTCAAATTATCACGGATGGTGATTATCGACCCAGGGACATGGATGACGCATGGGTGTTTGTATGTGACGAACTTCAACTATTAATAGGGGCATATATGTGTATGTGAGAGAGCATAGTGTTATAAACAGAAACTTCTTGTCTGAGATTGAGTGACACCTACGTGGACGGTGACACAAGCTATGCTTGTTAGACTGAAACCAATAGTAACAACGTGGGCTTAGGGTCACTTAGGAACTTACAATGACATGACTTGGGAACTAATAGAGATTATGCTACATATCCATAATGTTTACATACCACACAGACAACCAACCATCTTACATAACTATTTGGGATAACATTTTTCTATTCAATACAGTTTATCGTCATGTTTCTCAATATTTCTCCTAATATGGCGCACGTTTTACTGTTTCGTCATATGGTTACCATAAAACACATGCAACAATACATTATAATCATTCATATAGGCAATCACTTCGGTTTTCGCAGTTGAACGTTTGACTTGCCTTTGCATGTGTTTGTGACGGGTGCTACCGATGGGGCAGAATACGCCCACTTTTCAAGAACAGTATCATCAGCATTTGATAGATATTCATAAAAAAGTGCTCATGACATAGTCTGAATCGTACATTAAACTCTTCTTTTAGCAGGGATTTATTTTGATTATGCAAATTTTTGTCGCTTTTCTTCAAATCATTTACTAATTAGGTCTATTTTACATATTTCACCATAAGGTCTTCTTGCAACACATACAACACTGTTACATAATAATTTGAGGATTTACAATCATAAATCAAGTTAAGGTCACTCTTTTCAACATTTATTATCATTTTATGCCGTTATCATATTTCTCCAATAACACATTTAACGTGTATATGGTATATGTAGTAATGCATATACCCATGTTCTACAGGTTTTCAAGGAACACATTTGCATTTTTATTATTTTAGGCAAAATATAGGCATTTGGGGACTATTTCTAGAAAACTTGATTTACTGTTATACATATTTCACTATTGTCCCTTTAACGGTTTGAGGCTCCCCATTTTTCGATGACGACAGATATGAGGAAACCTTCGGAGAAAATCAGACTTCCTGGCTTGGATGAAATATTATATTCAAGTGCAAGCTACCCCCAGACGGAGCGGAATGCGGTTAGTCGCACATGCCTCGGCCCTCCACGACCCCCACATCCGTGCATTCCGAGGCTACGCTCAAACACCACGCTGCCTGCTAACGATAACACATAATATGCATGTATCCCATTCATTGCCGCACTGAGTGTGCTATTGACAACGTTCAACAAGGGGTAAATGATCTATGCGCGTCTAATAACATGACGTCATAATCAACTTGTGCGCATACCTATCGGGCCAGTGGGCCGGGTCGGGACGAGAGTTCAGTGGGCCACATTTAGACGGCTTGCTTGGGTTTAGTCGCACCTGTGGAACTGCGCTGTTGGGAGAGCGGGCCGGGAAGTGTTGTGGTTTTTCTCCTGCTCAACTACCAACAAGTGTCCCGCGCGATACGCCCGCAGTGATAGCTTAGTTTTCACGAGGGTTCCCATAGAACTACTAGACAATTAAAAACCGCTTTTGACGGAATTAAATTCCCTCGCACGTGATTTTAATATTCCTGTGTATCTTTTCTTGCATTTTCAGTTTCATATTTTAATTACATATTTGAAGTTATATGGTACGATACAGTACAAAATTAAACCATGGTACATTGAGACTTATTGCATAAATGTTAGATATTCATTGTTAAAAAGACATTAAATTTTATGGATAATATTTATCATTTCAATTTAGGTTCAGAAGAAAGGCAATAAAATGACATTTATGTCACCTGAAGCATTAAAAAATATTAAAACACAAAGTATGTTTATAAGGTGCTTTACAACTACCAATCCGAATAATCGATTTTGTGAAGAGCATAGGATTCTGTCAAAGCCAATTCTGAGAGCAAATATGTCCAATCTTTGTCAGTTATGAGGAGATTATTCGAGGGAAGAGGTCAGAATGTGAATCCATAGCCCATTAGTTATCACATCGCCATTACAACAATGATGAAACGACTTCATGGTTATATGGGATTCAAAAGTTATACATATTTTTGTGAAAATCTGATTTAGTTGCAGTTTTCAATCATATCTGGAATATTCCAGTCGACGGTAGTTTAGACTCGCGATGTGACCTTTTCGGGGTCAAGCACAGTCACGTGGTATTTCGAGGGGGGGGGGGGGGGGGTGCACTGCGGGGAAGTCCCTCATTTAAGCCACTAATAAGCCACGTCAGAAGGATGATGCAATCTATATATGTCCCAGTACTCATACCATGCTTTATAACATGTTGCCAGATTCGGCGGAATAAACAAAACAATAGAAATTTTCAATCTTGTTCCCACAACCGTCATTGCTATAATTAAACTTTAGTCAGCGGACGCTCTCTCCCTGTATATATACAATGCCTGTTCTTGTTTTCGACTGTTAACTAATATCCATATTTTATATGGATAATATCTATGAACATTTTTAAGCATTATGAGGCAAATAGTAGTTAAACCTGTTTTATTCACTCATGGTCTGTCAGTGCATGTTTTAATATGTCTGTCGTCCTCATGTTGTATACATTCTAGAGTGTTCTAGAGAAGTGTTGAGGGGATGTTTCGATCTGCCCCGTTGGTAGTGCCCAGTACAGGGAACAGACAGTGTAGATATGATCATAGCAATATATTTGAAACTTTTCTTCCTCGAAGTTAGTTGAATGCATAGAAATTTGTAAAAAATCGATATTACTTGTCTAAAACTCACCTTAAGAAATGCGGACGATACACAAGAGAACAACGCAACGGACACTGCTAACATCAACAACCGCTTTAAACTGGTCATTTTCTTTTTATAACTGTTCAATCTGTAAAATATAAAATTAACTTTGACTATTTTACCCAACATACATTTTTTTTCTAGTATATATCAATGTGTCTTCTAATTTTGAAAATATGGAATATTAATGTATACAAAGACGTGTATGTATCTTATTAAATGTAGCCATTAATGTATACAAAATTTGAATGAAACACAAAAATCAAACATTTCATAGAAGCATGTAGAATGAGAAAATAAATCAACCAACACGAAAATGTTTGGTATTGATCTATAAGTCGATAATTACTTCGCCCTATGTATTGATAGACAGGATCGAATAGTAAAAGCATCACCACGTGTTCAACTTACCTTGAGCGTTATCAACTTAGTCCGAGAACAAGTCACCAATGTTTTGTTTAGGCACTGCGGTATCTCACGATCAGTCCTTTCCTGATTCCGTCGGCTTCGCTTTTCTATATTGATTCTCACCGCCAATGGTCGGCGATTTATAGGCGATCTTGATGACGTCACACTGTCCCCGCCTCCTCGAGCGAAGTATGAATGAAATAAGTGACCAATAGAAATCAGCGCGCGTACCGTGTGTGTACTCGAGCGTGCAGCCGTCCTCTCCTCTGCAGTGATAGCCGAGCGGCGTTCAGTATGTATGTCTCGCTTTTCTCCGTCCACCACTTGTCTATCGCCTGTCTACAGCCATTTAGTGGAGTTTGTGATGTCCAATCAGGCAAGAATTACTGGATCCGTTTGTATTTATTGAATAGTGTTCCATGTATTACATCAACACACTGTCCTGGTACACACATGTCACACGACGATACAACGCCCTGTACACGCGGACTGTGATTACACATGGGTATAAACACTGTCGGGCTACACACGGCTGATAGCTGACATTATCTGTGTAGCCGATATATTGACATTTATACCTCACGGGAGACTTGAGACTCTTCCATACTCAAATGTATTTCACAAGACAATAGGTGTGATGCCTAAGTATGTGTTTAGTTTTCCTTCGACTCCTAATCCAAATAAAACACTTATTCAATCCGTTGAATGTACAGGAAGCTACGTTTATAACGAACACGCTTATAACGAACTGACAGATATGACGAACTTATTTTTTAGTCCCGACCATTTGTTGTATAAATAACGGACTTGTATAGGTCCGTGTATAAATGCAGTATGTATGCTTATAACGAACTACGGATATCACGAACTAAAATTGGTGGTGCCTTCGAGTTCGTTAAAACCGTAGTTTACTGTACTTATAGATGGAATGTACATCGTATTTATATTGTTTAATTTATTTGTTGTGTGAGTAGATTATAAACGCCACCTATTCGTATGCATTGTTGAAGACACGGGCATGTATATATCATGGACATCATGGATATCTAGTTTGATGACAATGTAGATTTGAATGACAGAGGACTGTAATATGAATTCAATGTTCAAATATAAGCATTCAGAATGTTAATGAAAAGGTAAGCACAGGGATAGTAACTATGCACGGTTCTGGATTAATAAGGTTTTTTTAATGACGTTCCCGGAGAAATATTGTCTAGATTAATTGGTGGTGAAGAGCTACACTGCCCAGATTAACATTCCCAGATTAACAGGGTTTCGTAGTAATGGTCAAATTAACAAGATCATTATTAATGAGGTTTTCATAGTTCACACTGATGACGTATTGTTGACAATAAGGTTTCCTTGGCAAAAACTATTTTCATAAGTTTCCATGGTAGCATACAAGCTGAGGTTGATGACGACACCAAGATGGCCCATACCGATGACATTCACACAGTGAAATATCACAACATGTGACCAAGGAATTACGTATCTGTAGTTGAAAGGTCCAGAAAATTAATTTTGCCAAATGATTAAGTGTCCATGCTGATGTCGTTACGCCATTAACAAGGCTTAGAATATTGCCTTTTTAGACACATATTCTAGATTAATGGCAAATGTTTTTAGCAAGGTCCAGATGAGACCAAACCCGTTTCCTTGGTAGCCAGGACCAGACAAGTGAGATTATTTTAGTGACCATTTTCAGGCCAATGATAAAGTCTACATTTTTATTGAAACAACCTTCACCTCAGCAAGGCCCAAATAATAATTCATTTCCCTAGGGCACCATGTCAGTACCAATAAGATGTTCATGGAGACAATATTTAGACTAATTTTATGTCTGTGGTGACAATGTCCCTTCTAATGAAATGGCCAGTCTTAAATGTCCTTAGTAACACTGTCTGGACTATTGAAATGCCCTCAGTATCACTGTCCGGACTATTTAAACGTCATTGGTAACAATATCCGGTCTAATGATATGCCCTTAGTAACACTGTCCGGACTATTGAAATGTCCTTAGTAACACTCTCTGGACATTTGAAATGTTCTTAGTAACACTGTCTGAACTATTGAAATGCCCTCAGTAACACTGTCCGGACTTTTGTTCGCCGCACAGCAAATTCCAGCTATATGACAGCGGTCTGTAAATAATCGAGGCTAGGACAGACAATCCAGTGCTTGACATCATGAGCATCGATCCACGCAATTGGAATACCATGACATGCATCAATCATGTCATCGAGTCAGACCACCTTATCCCGTCAATCGCCTCTAACAACAAGCATAGTCGCCAGACTATTGAAATGCTTTAGTAACACTATCCGGGCTATTGAAATGCCATTGGTAACACTATCCGGGCTATTGAAATGCCATAGTAACACCTTCCGGGATAGTGAAATATCAGTAACACTGGCTGGACTATTGAAATGGCCTGGTAACACTATCCGGGCTATTGAAATGTCCTGAATAACACTGGACAGTATATTGAAATGCCATCGATACCAATGTCCGGACTATATGTAAATGGACATGGTAACACCGTCTATGGCACTATTAAGTGCTTGATTATGACTTATGCAATGACCTTGGTAACAACATCCCACATTGGTAAGTCATTGGTAGCCATGTCCAGGCATCCGCGGCAGTGTTGTATGTACAAACTAAATATGTATACAGCCAAGCCTCTCATTAATTCAGATTATTGTGTTTCTGGTAAATAACGAGACAGACTACAAGAGTTAGAAGACACTGGGGACAGAATGTCATCTGCTGACCTGGTATAATCATAGCCCACAGTGACCAAACAATGGTTCAAAATAGCTGCAATCTACCACTAGGATTCGGTCTGAAATCACTGGCGGAAATAAAGATTTAATAGAATGATTGTTGAGAGCAATTTCCAGAACCAATCTCAACTATAGGTTTTATCGATCTCGCCACCAACGCTTGTGATCGACAAAAGGGTCGTAATGTATTGGGACACATAGTAGCTGTAGTACGCCAGCTAATGGGAAAATGGGAATCACTCATTGCAGACGATTATCCGCAATCAACAACATATAATTATTGATATGATTAATGACTAATTTGCCACAGACTAGCCAAAATGGAAATGTCAAATCCTCCAATGCTTAAACTGTATTCACTTCACGCGTGTTTCGTCTCATAAAAGCGACAACCCCCAGTTGAAACATTAGTGATTCCTGGAGGACAGAACATTACACCTCAATATACTAAAATCATTAGTTTAATGTCCTACAACGTATATGGCACGTTGTTCTTTGACTGACAGCGTGGCCTTTGGCCTGACAGACAGACAGACAGACAGACAACCACATATGTGATAAAAAACTGTCAGTTTGGTATACATGCGGGATGGGTGTTTTATATAACCGTCCATCAGACAGGGGTTAGTGAATAAACCAGCTCAACGCCGCTTTTAACAACATTTCAGCTAAACTATGATGTGTCAGTTTTATGTGGAGGTAAGCAAAGAAATGACGCAAGCCCACGTTAAATGGGGACATTAAATGTGAGTGAGTGAATTTCCTTCCCGACATACAAACGAGCCAATTGAAATTAGATGTGTATTTTGACATCACTGTATATCCACGTCGCTATGTGAGTGCAATGATATTGAAGGAGTCGTAAATCCCATTTCACCTCGAACCGATTACTTTTTATCTTACTCGGACAATTAAATGGGACTAACTTTGAATAAAACTAACAAAACCCTTTTCATAATCATTAGAAATCACAGGACTTCACACGGTCATGATCTGGGTACATGTCTACCGTTGACGTGAGACAACGCGCGTTGTCCCAGGCTGTGTGTGGTTTTATGTTCTTTTCCTCGGTGTCATTTGACTGAGCTGCTCTTGTGTGAATGACAATGTCAAATTACTACGTTGCCACATAGCACACATACATGACAAGCAGAAATGAAGTATGAAGAAATAGGTTATTGTCCCGTCAGAGTAAACAACCTTGAACTTATTCCAGTACAATGTATACTACTCAAAAGAAGTTAAAGAACACCGGATTATTTCATGGCATGAGATATTGAATATAGTACCAAGAAATATTTTTGTGTTCCTTAACTTCGTATATAATTGTTATCACAGTATGCTACGTGTGTACGCTTGTGTATGAGACACAATTGGGGTGGTCCATGAAATTAAAATTTAAATGAAACAATAAGAGTATGATGCCAGTTTCGACTTGCCACTATCGATTTTTATCCCTACAGGAAAGATTTAATCTTGACACATATTTCATAAATTCTCACACATATAACCATTTATTTTATCGTAATCTTTTTTTTTCAATGTGTGTTTATAGTCATATTTATATGTACAAAATGAATTTGTCTGATTGGGATCGAAAAGTATTTTCACATTAATATGTACCAGTCAATCTTCACTAAGCACTTCAAAGATTTTTTCAGCACACACGACAGAATGAGTGAGTATGGTTTTACGCCGCTTTTAGCAATATTCCAGCAATATCATGGCGGGGGACACCAGATATGGGCTTCACACATTGTACCCATGTCGGGAATCGAACCCGGGTCTTCGGCGTGACGAGCGAACGCTTTAACCACTAGGCTACCCGACCGCCCCTTCAGCACACACGAGACATAGCTTATACTGAATCAAGACAGATATGATATTTAGGTATTTAGGTTAATCAGAATGGAAGAACGTACGAGTGAGTGAGAATGGATTTCAGGGACATCAGAAATAAGCTTCACATCGACCCATATGGGGGTCACGTGTGGCCCAGTCGTCTAAGTCGCCGCGATACGCTGTGCAGAGTTACGTCCCTTGGGAACGTCAGAAACCTATGATTGTGGGTTCGAATCCCGGTTCGCCCCGATTATGTATCTAGGTTTGTTAGCACCATACTCGTGCTCGTGGGTTTCACCGAAGTGGTAAACGTCTGAGACCTGCATCACTTCGGGCTTTCCTCCCACATTAAACTGACACGCCGCGATATAACTGTAATACTGTTAAAAGCGGCGTTAAACCAAACTCACTCACTCGACCCATGTGAGGAATGGAACCCGGGTCTTTGGACGAAAAACTAGGCTGACCTAGCTCCCCATCATAAGACCTTATGAGCACATTACACTGACACATGTACATCATTTTATGTGTTTGTAAAATTCTAACCATGTTTTGCTACATAGCAACGATTAAAACTTCTTTCATATTATAGCAGTAATTCATTTTTTCATTTAATGCATGACACTACATGTAAACCAACAGGTTATTAATATTGAAATCGTTTCCATACGAATAGTTAAACCCATGCACTCACAATACCACAAAAACACAACATACTGTAAAATACTCTAAGTAATCTCACATTAGTTTTCATCTAATAACTACATCCCCTAAACATTATCTTAATCTCTGCATGTAAAACAATACCTAGCACAACATGAAATACAATTTAAGTGGTAAATCATCATGTCTATTGATGGCAATCTTGATGTTAACCTTCCAGCAAGTAACAGGCAGTTTGGGTTGTATACTCCCCAGGGAGCAGAGAATGATTCTTGAGCGCACAATGATCCAGAGACCGGGGTAATAATAGCGCTTTGAGCATGCCCCTGAGTGGTGTGGAGATTTGCACAATATAAATAGCCTATTCATAATTATTATTATTAATAATAATCACAAACTCACATTGTTATTGGCCACGTTATAACCTGTTCGTTCACCTGAAGAGGGATACAAGTAACCCTCTTGTCAACATTCAACTTTGAGATATAAATGCAAGTTAATCATGCGAAACAAGACCACTTGTATTTCACCCATTAAATTACTCTCGCATTAGTATCAGTACTTAACGTATATTGCATAACAAATATTTATCCTCTATCATTGATTACTCATTTAGAACCTTCCAACTGTACCATGTCACACACGGAGAAAGGAAAGAACACACTGGAAAGCACACACTGACTGCATTGGCTAAAAGGTTGGGATTGCCCTCAGAGCAAACAACGCGATGCTCAATTTGAACACCGTGTGGTAAATTTGAACATCGTGTGATAAATTTGAACACCGTGTGTTGCTTCAGTTTGTATTAACCATACGTTAATTTTAACTCTTTTTCAATGCTGATGTGTTTCCAAACTGAAATGTGCATAGTTATCTTTGTATGGGTCGCCTCCCAAGTGGCGCTGTAATTAAAGGAGAAGACAGGAATGGACTATGATATGGTCGGAATCGTACAGTCGACTCTGTTAGGGTAGAGATTTATTATGAATATGGACATGGTATAGTTGCTTTTGTTATTATCAATAGCATGGCAATGACAGAATTATATACGTACTTCATCATACATGTTTTGTTGTCATCTTTTATTTGGGTGAGCATTTCGCAAAAGTAGATTGTAATGTGTATGTTTCTTGCATGGCTTTTTGCTGGATGTAGCCACATGTCCTTAGTTGGTCGTGAGTGAGTGAGTGACTGAGTGAGTTGGGTTTAACGCCGCTTTTAACAGTATTCCAGTCATATCACGGCGTGTCAGTTTAATGTGGGAGGAAAGCCCGAAGTGATGCAGGTCTCAGACGTTTACCACTTCGGTGAAACCCACAAGCACGGGTATGGTGCTTACAAACCTAGAAATATAATCGGGGCGAACCGGGATTCGAACCCACAATCATAGGTTTCTGTCGTTCCTAAGGGACGCAACTCTGCACAGCGAACCCTAGTTGGTCGTGACTAAGTTTCCTTTTAGACGAACATCTAGTCTCTGAAATGAACATACTAGTATCGTACAAAAATAAACAGTTGTTAAATTATCTTATAAAAATATAATAAAAAGGAGCCCAAAGACTCTTCATTTTCAGATTCAGATACTGCAGTAATCTAGACTTGCCAAACATTATAGACATGTATGGACTGTATTGGATATACTTGTATCAGAGTCTGTATGGCAGACTATTTCCTTTTGAGTTAGCTTCAAGGGATACAGGTTTAACTTTGATGGCCAACCAGGCTGCTGTTCTTACATACATGTTTCTTCAAGCTCCTTCAAAGCGGACCGCCTCCGTGGTCTAGTGGTAGAGCGTCCAGTCATACCAAAAGACGTTAAAAGATGGTACTTGTTGTTACCCTGTCTGGCGCTCGGCATTGAGGGGCTAAAACAAGGACTGGTCGGCTCGGAATCAGTATACTGTGTCTAAGTGGGGTGTTCATGTTAAACTGCGGCATGGTATCTCAGTGAGCTAGCACTATAAATCGGCATCAGTCCGGACTAGTACAAGCAGCCACACAAACACACACACGTACATGAACGTCGCTATATAAGTGCAATAATCTTGGACGCGACGTTTAACCCCATTTCACCTCACCTCACCTTCAAAGCGTGTGACACCCTCGTTACCTTCCTTGTTTCATCGCTGCCAACAATGTGCTAGCGGCTATTACAAGAATCTTCAAAATGTTCCCCCAAACCCAAAGTGTAGTTATATTTGTGTGCATTTCTTTGGGAATGTCATTACAGTGAGGTGGGAAAAGATTTACGACCAGCTTACTATTTCCCAGGCGAAATTACGTTTGTTTGCGTTATCAGATTGGTTCGAGATTGCAGATTAAGCACCCAACGTCCCCATTACATTCTCACTGTACTTATTACGTGATAGTTGAAATGAAAAAGAATTTTAAACTGATCAACATAGAAAATAATTTAGCTGGGGAAGCGTACTCGGTGTCACAACAGTCGTCACTTGCTTGTAAACATCACTGTCAGTCGGTTGCCAGTTTAACTCCATGCCAAGCACATTTGGAAGCTAGGACAGGTGGTAGCTACAGTAAACTACGGTTATAGCAAACACGCTTATAACGAACTGACGGATAAAACGAACTTACTTTTTTGGTCCCGACTATTTGCTGTAGTTATGCTGTATACTAGTATATGCTTATAACGAACTACGGTTATAACGAACTAAATTTAGTAGTCCCTTTGAGTTCGTTATAACCGTAGTGTACTGTATAGTATAGAGAGCTTCGCTAACGCTACAGCTGTTATGAGCTTGATGGGTCATCTGCTTGACAACAACTTTGGGTATTTGTGTTTGTAGATAACTTACTGAAGGAATAGGGGCGGTCGGGTAGCCTAGTGGTTAAAGCGTTCGCTCGTCACGCCGAAGACCCGGGTTCGATTCCCGACATGGGTACAATGTGTGAAGCCCATTTGTGTTGTCCCCCGCCGTGATATTGCTGGAATAGTGCTAAAAGCGGCGTAATACCATACTCAATCACTCACTAACTACTGAAGGAATATTAATAAAGTAATAACCATGCGAATGATACATGTAGAAATATTGCGGATATACATACCTCTCTTTTACGGAACGGTCAACTTTAAGTATAACCAATTTAAAGGCTTTAAACGAATAAGCTATCTACATGAGTGCGTCACATTCACTTTGAACAATATTTGTGTTACATCATGGCTCGGTTTATTGTGTAAGGACGTATGCTATTTTGGGGAAAACAAAAAGCGACAAAATCATTTACATAACCATGACTTAAGCGTTTCTCCGGTGGCACCCGCCACAAACACATGTAAATGTAAGTAATACTAACACAAAAACATATGGTACAAGTCAAAATAGGGAATTGCATCAGACACCATTTTGGTCATTGAAGCGTCAAATTTGGAAATGTCATCCATGTGTCCACCGTAAAACGTTTTGTAAGCTTTACTGAGGACGATGAAACCCACAAGCACGGGTATGGTGCTTACCTAGAAACATAATCGGGGCGAACCGGGATTCGAACCCACAATCATTGGTTTCTGTCGTTACTAAGGGCCGCAACTCTGCACAGCGAATCGCGGCGCCTTAGACGACTGGGCCACCCGCGCCCCCTTGGTTTGAGCAATGACTTGAAACGACTAGTATCATGTCTTGAACTTTCGTAAATATCTTATTGCCATTTCTGATTAAATATATCAATGGCACGCATGCGAAAGTGCTTTATAAAACATGAACAACATCGGAACTTTTCATTTAAGGGCGAAATAGTGTTATATCTTTGTTATGTCTGGTTTCTGTTAAACCCCACTACATACGTACAGACCCGTGAAGATCCGGGGTAGAATAGGTCTTCAGCAACCCATGCTTGTCGTAAAAGGCGACTAACGGGATCGGGTGGTCAGGCTCGCTGACTTGGTTGATGGCTATCATCGTTCCCAATTGCGTGGATCGATGCTCATGATATTAATCACTGGATTGTCTGGTCGTGACTCGATTATTTGCAGACCGCCGTCATATAGCTGGAATATTGCTGAGTGCGGTGTTAAACAACAAACCAACCAACCAACTTACGTACACTTTGACAAGTACACTTTCAACCAGAATTAGATTTATATTGCATCATTTCTACCTTCTTTCAACTACTTTCATTCGATGAGTACTCATTTAATGGTTGTGTGATACAGATAGTCGCTACATGTAGTTCAATTCCAATATCAATGAGCGTTAATGGTCTCCCATTCACAGCTATTCAGGGTTAACATAACAACTCGATAGATGACCCAGACAAAACCGGTTCCTATCAGGACAAAGAAAGTGGTAAGTAATCTCCATAATACGGTTAAATTCACAGTGAGACGTATCTGGTCTGTTGATATACAAATACAGCCTTGGCCTACATTCGCCATGTTTACCTGGCCACGACCAACCTGGTAACCGACACTATCACAATGGCCGCCTCATATATACAAGTCGGGGAGAAAAATTGCAGAGCCCGAAATGCATTCAAACAGCTCATTAAAGAGCGATTTGGCCCAAAAAAAATTTCTGTGTTAAGTACGAATGTGATGTAGGACACTTAATATTGTATGTTATCTGGACCTGGAACAAGCTCTCAGACCACACCCATCCCCCACCCACCCTCTACCCCGTCCCCGTTCTACAATACACTTTGACCTATTTCAACAAAAAATGAAAGCCCCTGAGAGGAAAAAAATAGTACATGTTCACGACTGGTCCAATCAGTCTAGTTAAGAAGACGATGTTTGGAATATTAGCTAAACTATAGCTATAACAGTTTTACTTGAGGGTAACTCAATCGGGGTATGAATTTCTGAACTGTTGGCATAGTAATGAAAGCGGAAAGAACATTTCTGATGGTTTGTTCTAATTGCGCTGCTTTTCCACAAGACTGTAAGAAAAGAGGAGTGACTTCCACTTTCCAAGATTCAACGTTCCCTTCATGTCGAGCAATATTCCAGCAGCTCCAGGCTTTGGTGTTTACATTTCACAACTTTTGAGGTACAACCGAGTATGCTCTTTCTACCAAGATGTCAAAGAGCGTCATGCGACTCTTGCTCAGAAGTTGTTTGATCAAGGTAACCACACTCATGGACTCAGTAAAGCTTTCCAAAAGTTTTATGGTATACATGTGGATGGCAATTCCAAATTCACGCAACAGTGACAAAAATGATGTCCGATGCAATTCCCTATTTTGACTTGTACCATACATTCCCGTGGGTTTTTTTCATGTGAACATTTGACTTGCCTTTGCATGTGTTTGTGACGTATGCCACTAATGGGGCAGGATGCGTTCACCTTGACGCGAAACCTGGTATCAGTAGTATTTGATAGGGATTCATAAACACATGCTTATGATGTAGTCGGAATCGTTTATGCAGAGATTTCTATTGGATGTGGAAGTCGTTCTGTTGCTTTATTCTTTTACAAATATATGCACTTGTGACCAATGTTTGTAAACCTGAACCGTCACAAAAACAATGTGACATTTCCTGTGGTTTCTAGGGCCAGTTTGACACACGTGAGAAGCTGCAGTAATAGCGTTTTGGGGGTGAGTAAGGGAGCTTTGAACAGTATTCCAGTTATATCACGGCGTGCCAGCTTGATTTTGGGGGAAAGCCCGAAGTGATGCAGGTCTTAGACGTCTACCACTTTGATCAAATCGCCACTCGTGCCCCCAATAGTGTTCTGTAACTAATGCAGATGTACGATCACGACTCGTGCTCAACAAGCATCCTTAAAAGCATATATGGCGATGTAATCATACCCTTCATGTTGTGTAATAGTCCTGACACCAATAACGACACCATTGAATGTGTATGTGTGTTGGAAGAAGCTGGCTGTTTAGAAGCTCAGACTGAAGTAATAGCCTGCCTGAAAATTCAAGTAGCCCTCTACCGCAATATTTACATTGAGATTGTCATTATGTTTGCAATACGCCTGACAGCAATGTAAACACAGACATGTATGTAGGCTATAGTATACGGCCTTGATCCGCGGTAACTCTGTCTTGATTGAAACGTGTTCACCTTCACGTGTATGACCTTACCCAGGCACTTCCAACCATGAGGTACAGTGTCTCACATGCAGCGTTATTAGTACCTTGATAAGCTCATGCACTGAAGTGCCTGTGAAGATCCGGGGTAGAAGTTGGTCTTCAGCGACCCATGTTTGTAGTTAAAGGCGACTAAAGGGAATGGGTTGTCAGGCTCGCTGACTTAAGTGATGCATGTCATGAGAGCAATGCTCAATGTGTCTGTTACTGGATTTTCTGGTCCTGACTCGGTTATTTACAGATCGCCGTCATAATAATATCTGGAGTGTTGCTGAGAGTGGGGTTAACAGGTTACTACAGGTAACAATTAATAAAATCATGCACTGACGAGATATCGGCAATAATGATTCAATGGGGTCTTGATTCACCTTGTTACAACCTAGAGTTGTATGTAATTTTATCTAGTTTGTATTATCGGGAAATGGGAAGCGAAAGTACGGTGGCCAATACCCGCCACTGGTGAGATCATTTTTCACTGTATGACTCTATATTTTATCTGGCGGCCGCCAGATACTTCCACTGGTGAGATCATTTTTCACTGTATGCCTCTATATTTTATCTGGCGGCCGCCAGATACTTCCACTGGTGAGATCATTTTTCACTGTATGCCTCTATAGTTTATCTGGCGGCCGCCAGATACTTCCACTGGTGAGATCATTTTTCACTGTATGCCTCTATAGTTTATCTGGCGGCCGCCAGATACTTCCACTGGTGAGATCATTTTTCACTGTATGCCTCTATAGTTAATTTATCTGGCGGCCGCCAGATACTTCCACTGGTGAGATCAAATATAGAGGTTTACAGGGGGAAATGATCTCACCAGTGGCGGGTATGGGCCACCGTAGGTATGGGCCACCGTACGAAAGCACCTCAAATGATTGTTTAATGTATTTCGTTGAACACAGCAAACTCTTGTTAGTCCTGCATTCCCGCTTTCTGGATCAGCACTGATTGGAACACCTACTTGAACACAAAGTATAGTATAGTAAACTACGGTTATAACGAACTCAAAGGGAACACTGATTTTAGTTCGCTATAACCGTAGTTCGTTATAAGCATATATACAGAAAATGGCCTGGACCAGACATATGTTCGTTATATCCATCAGTTCGTTATAAGCGTGTTCGTTATAAACGTAGTTTACTGTACACTACACAGCTTTCTTTACACAGCTGAGTACGTATGCGGCTGGATTAACGAGGTTTTATTCAGCAACTGTGTAACAAACATATTTATAATATTATATGAGAAAGTACACTTTTGTATCTATCAGTTTCTAAACAGTGAACAATACCGGAAGTATCGAACTACGTGTAGAGCGTTAAACCCATTTGCTATTCATGGAAACCTTGATCACAACATATTAAACCTTCTGACGTGCAAAAGGTTTTCCACGTGTCTGATGTAGTTTTCTTCATATTATGTGGATCCGTGAAGATCCGGGGTAGAATAGGTCTTCAGCAACCCATGCTTGCCGTAAAAGGCGACTATGCTTGTCGTAAAAGGCGACTAACGGGACTAGCTGACTTGGTTGATGCATGTCATCGATCCCAATTGGGTGGATCGATGCTCATGATATTAATCACTGGATTGTCTGGTCCAGACTCGATTATTTACAGACCGCCGTCATATAGCTGGAATATTGCTGAGTGCGGCGTAAAACGACAAACCAACCAACCAAATCATAGTATGTGCCTCTGATGTCTGGAAGTTGAAGTTTAAAAAGAATATATGAACGAACATGTAAATGCCTGCTTTGTACATTGCATACTAATAAACGAATTATATTATCCTGCGATAACACTAACACCATTCAGTATCTTAAATGACGGTTTCTCAACATCAGACTGGAATTAACTATTGCAGGAACTGCAGGAGCTCCCTGTCAAAACGGGTGTCTAACTGGGAACTGGTTGTGAGGCTCGGTGACCTTGCTGATTATCTGTGTCCGTTTGTCCGGATGGCATGATTCCTGGTTTGTCATGTGTGCGTGTGCGTGTGCGTGTGTTTGGTCTTTTACGCCGCACTCAGCAATATTCCAGCTATAGGGCGGCGGTCTGTAAATAATAAAGTCTGAACCAGACAATGCAGTGATTGATATCAGGAGCATCGTTCTACCTAATTTGGATCGATGACATGCTACAACCAAGTCAGCGAGCCTGATCATGACCACCCGATCCCGTTAGTCGCATCTTACGACAAGCATAGATGCCTTTTACGGCAAGCATGGGTTGTTAAAGACCTATGAAAGTATGAGACAACGACGTAACAGAACACTTCCTTTGTACTTCCTTACTAAGTAATAAAAAAATTTTCTACCATCCTTCAAATTCTTTCCCCGTTCCCTTCTCAAGGAACCACTGGGACTGCAAAAAGTATGAACAAGACTTTACTAGTTGAAAATCATAAACCGACTTCAGCAACTTTTGTGGGTCTACAAACAATAAAAATCAACAGTGCGACAAAAGAGCACCGTTCTTGATGCTACTCTGAAACCACAAATAGTCTGCACTAAATCCGAAAAGGAAATTTGAAATATCCAAACAGATATTAATACTTTAAACTAAAGTAAAAAAATAAAAAAATTGCTAAGAGGTTTAACTTAGGCTTCAGGTATATCGATGATCTGATATCGTTAAATAATGGTCAAATAGCCAATTCAATTCTAATGATTTACCCACCTAGAGCTAGAAATAAAAAAGAGACCAGTGAACCAGCCTCATCCTTTTCATTTTTAGGTCTGTGCATAAACGTTCACAGTGAACAAAAACTCTTCACAAGACAAGAGGGGTGACGTTCCCTATGTTTCGAGAACAGTTTCAACTATTGAGGTAAAATTGAGCATACCTGTATTTTTATATCTATAATCGGAATCGTACACTGGACCCTGCCTTGAGCAGAGATATCCTATCGGATTATCGGATTATCGGATTAATGTTGTGTTTATAGAAATATATTTTGAAGATACAACAAAAAACGCGAACCTAATTGCTTGAGAATTACACCTGTAAAACAGCATTTAAATACTTTATGTATTTAAGATGTGGACATCTTGTAAAATACCAGATATTGGAAATCTAAGAATTACCAAGCCTCAAGAGAAAAGTGGAGAAGTGAGTGAGTAAGTTTGGTTTGACGCCCCTTCGAACAGTATTTTTCTTATATAAGCCCGAATTAAGCTAAGGTGTTAGCAAAGCTCAGGTGTTAACCACTTTGGTGAAACCCACGAGGACGGTTAAACCACTAACACACCTAGAAGCATGATCAGGGCAATACAGGTTTCGAACACAAAATCAAAGGACGGAACTCTGCACAGCGAATTGCGGCGCCGTAGACGACTTTGGCACCGGTGATCCCCCAGTTGAAGTGAAGGTGCTCCAGCCACTTCAAGTGAAATAGAGAAATTACATTCACGCATACCTTTATTACAGCTTCTACACTTCTTACATGGAATAAGTTACGTTAGCAATGGTCGAGATGTGGACACATACTACAATATAAAACACCCACACACTCTATCAGTATGATAACAAATAATTCTTTCGTCTCGAAGTGACTATAACTTCAAACTAGGCATCTTTTCTAAATCTTTTTATATCGATGTTGAATTTAACAATATGTTCCCTTTAATCGACTTTGACGTTGATGGCACGGGAGGGGCGCATCTAAGACGCTGTGCACAGTTGCGTCCCTTGGATGCACAAGGCTCCTCTGATCGAAGCGTCTAATGTAAGATTCGCCCCTATTACCAAAACGTCTAAGAACTGCATCACTAGAAATATTCTTATCTCATTAAACTGACTGACATTGGCGATATGACATGTCTTCAACACATGTTATGGGCGGAAGGCCTCCACACCTTCCTTGAATATACATCTATAACAACAATATTGGCGATAGCAACAATGTTACAACCGAGTCATGCCATTTTATAGTAACATTTGAAGATAAGGTTGGTGTTCTAGAGGAGAGGAATAGAGTAGGACGTTGTAAATCCGTGTGGACAAGCGAGTGTGTGAGTGTAGCTCTACGACGCTTTTAACAACATTGCAGCAATATCACGGCGGGGGACTTTTGAACTCACGACCATAGGTTTCTGGCACGAGGAATGGACGCAGCACTGCACAGAAAATTGTGACGTCTTATACGTCTTGGCAACCGTTGCCCTCTGTAGACTATATATACCAACATAATGCTTTTAAATAAGTAATGAAAATGAATGAATATTTTGTTAGAATGGCTGTGTACTATCCTGAAAACTTTGGTTGGTTTTGGTTGGTTTGTTGTTTAACGCCGCACTCAGCAATATTCAAGCTATATGACGGCGGTCTGTAAATAATCGAGTCACGACCAGACAATCCCGTGTTTAATATCATGAGCATCGATCACCCAATTGGGATCGATGACATGCATCAACCAAGTCAGCGAGCCTGACCACCCGATCCCGTTAGTCGCCTTTTACGACAAGCATAATCACCTTTTACGACAAGCATGGGTTGCTGAAGACCTATTCTACCCCGGAATCTTCAAGGGTCCCATCCTGTAAACACGTGTGAAAGGATGTGATAATCGTGATGGCAATCTGCATCTCTGGATCATGGTACCATGCGCACAAGCACCATGCGGACATGAGTTCATACATATTTACATGTTTATGTAATAGTATGCTTCCACACACGATCACATTTACACATCGACAGATGCATACGTTATAACTGACGCAACAGGGTAATCCAGTTAAATGGACAGATACCAACTATTATGCGAGGATCCTTCGGGAATTTGTGGGGATCATGAACGCCTTGAGCGTAAATGTTCAAAAATGAATTACAATGTTGCAATTATATCACTCTGTGTCAGGACGTTAATGATTCATGACGCACATTAAACAGTGTCACGTGAACAGCCATCGTGATGTGTTGACGAAAGAGTATCATGTGTTTTGAACACCTGCTTTTATTTTGGTGATATCTTGAGAAAAACACTAGCAACCAGGATGTGTACCAACCTCCTCGCGGCATCGTTCTTTATAAGGGTTTATGCGGTTTCTCATAAACACATTGGGTTTTTTCTGTAGCCTTATTGCGCGTTACTTTTCATGTAACATGTTAATGAAAAAGGCCTTTGATCGATCTACCGTATGGCGTCATTTTAAGAGCACGGATCTTTATCAAAAGAAACAAATATTTCCCCGTCTTTTCAAAATAAACAGACATATATCAAATCACACTCTTTCAGTAAACAAATACTGACAGTTTATACATACTCAGAAGGTTAAGGGTAAAATCCTGCAAGTTTTTGTTATAAATCCTACAACCTGAAGAAGCATAAGGCTATGCATGAACTCGTATCACTCATGCATCATTGCACAACATGCAGAACATCACTCATTGCTCATTGCATCCCATACAGAATATCACTCATTGCTCATTGCACAACATACAGAATATCACTCGTGCTTCATTGCACAACATACAGAATATCACTCATGCATCATTGCATCCCATACAGAATATCACTCATGCATCATTGCACAACATACAGAATATCACTCATGCTTCATTGCACAACATACAGAATATCACTCATGCTTCATTGCACAACATACAGAATATCACTCGTGCTTCATTGCACAACATACAGAATATCGCTCATGCTTCATTGCACAACATACAGAATATCACTCATGCTTCATTGCACAACATACAGAATATCATTCATTGATCATTACACCCCATACAGACTATCGCTCATGCTTCATTGCACACCATACAGAATATCACTCATGCTTCATTGCACACCATACAGAATATCACTCATGCTTCATTGCACACCATACAGAATATCACTCATGCTTCATTGCACAACATACAGAATATCGCTCATGTTTCATTACACCCCAAACAGAATGTCACTCATGCTTCATTGCACCCCATACAGAATATCACTTATGCTTCATTGCACAACATATAGAATATCACTCATGCTTCACTGCACAACATACAGAATATCACTCATTCTTCATTGCACATCATTCAGAATATCACTCATGCTTCATTCCACCCCATACAGAATATCACAAAGCATATCATAGAACACACCGCTCGTGCTTCACTTCATGACATATGGACAAACCTGAATGCTTCATGACACATGTTATTGTTTGTGCAGTTTATCTAGAGACAACTGAAGAAATGGTAATATCATTCCTCAGTTCATTACAGTTATCGATAGTGAAATAGGGAACCACATGATGAATTGTTTGATAGGCATTACTTAGAAGTTGATGGATGACAAAGTAGACACAGTTTAAGGATAACAACTTCTTTAATACTATCAAGGCGACGTTACAGTAAGGATCTATACCGAAACGTCGCCTTTACAGTATTAAAGAAGTTGTTATCCTTAAATTGGGTCTACTCATTGAACCACATGATGTTGCTCAATTCAAAGGAAGCAAATTGTTAGGGTGTTTATGTACTCAAATACATGAAAGGAGTTTCTTTTCTCTTAAATTATTATTTCATCTTATATCATTTAGTAAGATTTATCTTTTTATTCTATGAAGTTTTAATTCAAATGTCTCACACAAAAATTCGCTAAAAGACAGCCATATCTGGCATCTTGTTTTATTGAAATGTGTGCCCCAGATACAATCATATCACTTTTCATCACATCAGTCATGATACCGCCTTACAACATAGAAAAACGTACGCAATAACTTTATATCATCATTTTTATCAAAGTCTCCCTGACTCCTCATCTGTGTGGATTTTTTTAACCTATGATATTCGTCATCCAGTAATAAAATGTTGTGTTGTAATATATCTCCCACTTTATCAGAGAAAAGTCTTTGTGATATACTAATTGTGCTTAGCTTGCTTCTTTCAGGATAATGGTCGCATTTGCATTTGCCATTCAGACGATTCTATCTCGCAACAAGCAACTGAACAAGAAGAATGCAAATTTAAAGACGCACTTTCACTTAGATGTTTGAAATGCGTATTATGGGCAAGGCTTGGGATGGGCAGATGTGTAGATTATCGCCCCCCTACGATCACAGACGGGGGCTTGACGGCTCATTGTTTTTATAACAATGTGGGAGAGGTGGGTACAAGATCTCGCCTTACAGGACGTGCCTGAACGAGACCAGTAGCCTTGGTCTGCAAACTGATATGTGTACCGAGTCACCTATGAGGGGTCACTCGGTCTATCGTGTAGAGGCAGCTACTGAAGCACGGTCCGAGGGGACTTAGTGATATTTGCGTGAGTGAATGATGCAGGGTGATGAGTGAAACTGAGTGATCAAGGCTTTCCACCTGGGTGTGTGTGGATCATGGCATTCACCCTCATGTCGATTTTATGCTTTCAGGGATTGCCAGTGGATGCTTTTTCTTCACTAAACTCTCCTTTCCGCACTAAACTCTCCTTTTTGTATATTATTAACATGTTAGAAGGTAGACTAACATCTAGTCTCTGAAATGAACATATCGTACAGAAGAAACAGTTGTTCAGTTATCCTAATAAAAACATAATATAAAGGCGCCCAGTGACTCCCTTCATACTGCAGTAATCTAGACTTGCCAAACATTATAGACTTGCATGGGCTGTATTTGATACATATTTGTATCAGGGTATGTAAGACAGACTAGTTAGAAGGGTACGCGGTTTTGTTCAATTGGTCTAGCAAATTTCATTTTAGTCATTCAAAGTCAACTTCGTTTTTAGTGTATTGATCAGTCTATCAAGGTAGGATCAACACTTTCAGTTTTACCCTTCGTCCTTGTATAAATTTTGTTGAAAATGATCAATTGACATTGGAGCATATACTTCTTTATTAGTTCCACATTTCTTTCTTTGTTTCTTCTTTGATTCTTTCTTTGTTTCTTTGTAATATTACAACGGCCTGTAAACAATCCTATTTGTGCAAGACATTCCAGTAAATTATAATATGAGCATCGATCGTGCCACACGGTTGGGTATGATGACATGCAATCAACCAAGTCATCGAATCTGGCGGCCCGATCCATCTTAGTCGCCATGTAAGACAAACAAAGTTTACCGTTAACCTTCAGAGGCTGCACTGACATGTGCACCGACATGACAACGTGTCAGATCTAATTGAAACCGCATACATATATACATGATATAATCTCCACACTCTCAATCAAACATATAACAAACATGTTGAGTTGTCAAAAGCTCTACATGAGTGAGATATAACTAGAATTATGTTAATGACTGTGGCATAAAATAATACTCAGTCACCAGTTCTCTTTTATGGAAGTCCATTGGCAACACTGACCATTTGGTGTAGAAATCAATAATGGGATATTAATACTATCAACACGGCATCCTGGCGCTCGCGTCTAAATTCGCATATATTGGTTTCATCTCTGTTGGATATGGTTAAAATCACGCACTTGTGTAAGTTCAAGCAGGATATGGGATTCAAAATATTGATTAATAAAATTAAAGTTGTAACTACACTGATTTTTTAAAAAAAATCATAAATTAAAATAGACACTCTGATTCAGTCTACACAGATTCATCCATTCATTGCATCTCACCGACTTGTAAAATGAGGAAGTGTTCAGAGGAGGCCATTTTTCCGTTATGTTACTAAAATATCTTTCCGTGTCATTTTTGTTGAAGGAAGTTATTTCCATTTGTCAAAATGTCGTTCAGATTGCATGTACAGGATATAAACTGGCTTCCTTTCTAGGAATAGGGTTAATATGTATTTCAACTTTAATTCCAAAAATCAAAAGGATTCCTGGTAACTATTTAATTGGTGGGAATGATATATATTCAAATGACTGCTAAATGCAGTAGCAATATATTCAATTTATACTTCCTACTCAAGAATGAATGTATTTTCCAGAGTGTGGGAAACCTACGCTCGTGGGTTCAAATCCCAGATTTGAGGTGATTATTTTCCTTGTTTTGTCAGCACCGTATTCGTGGGTGTGGCAATAGTGTTAAACGTCCACGACCTGCATCACTCCGGGCTTTCCTCCCCCATTAAATTGGCACGCCGTGATAAGATTCAAAGAGTGTTCAAAGCGGCCGTAAACCAAATTCACCCACTTACTATTGCCTGTCGAAAGAAGATACTCCAATACTAGGTGTCAGACTCGCATAATAAGTTGAAGTTGTTTTATCGTACAATAAAACACTGTAGGGAGAATAAACCACGAGGGGCGCAGGTTTTTGCTCCCTGCAGTGTGTTATTGTACGATAAAAAAACGACCCCGAACCGTTAATTTCTTACATCAACATATCAACATAATGAACAGCCTCTTTAAGGATGTTGATAAAATGTACAAGCTTTAAATTTATTAACCCAGATGTTAATAATGATGAATCCCTGAACAGAATCTGACCTCAGAAATGTCGGACAAGTCCATTTTACGAACAGGTGGGTTACGTTTGGTATTTCTCACATATTCTCACAATCCTCACGACGTTCATCTGTACCTGTTTTCTCCTAATACCGATTGTCATATCTCTCCCACATTTGGATGCGATCGTTCAGCCACTGCGTTTATCTGCGTAGCCAAGCTACATCTATGGGGAACAACTTACTAGACACTCACCCTCTCAAAAATAACGTCGTCCAATATATGACGTTGCGACCGAACGTTTAATTTCCAGAAATGACTTAATGATAGAACAATGTTTTACCCTGAAATAAACCACTCTTCGTTTTTCATTGTTCTTTGAGATTTATCACGAAGATATGTTATATTCTAAATAAAATCGACAAAACCCTTTCCAACTTTGTCAAAAGTAGAAATTATTGTACGATTCAAACTACGTCATGAGTATGTGTCATGAATCACTATCAAATAGTCATGACACCAGGTGTTCGCGAAAAGGTGAGCGTATAATGCCCTACCAGTCGCACTCATCACAAACACATGCAAAGGCAAGTCAATTGTTCGCCTATCATCCACTGGCCTGTCGGTCTAAAAGTCGATGAAGCGCATGTGTCTGAATCCAGATTATGATATCTATGAAGTCTTATCTAGACATCTGTTAAAATACTTGTTTCTAAACACCTCATGATATCAGTGATTGGTTTAAACCAGCAGAATGTATTTTTTTCAAGCATTTCGGGAGATACATACATAAAGTACTTCAAAAAGAGACCCGGGGTAGAACAGGTCTTCTGCAACCCATGCTTGCCATAAAAGACGACTATGCTTGTCGTAAGAGGCGACTAACGGGCTCGCTGGCTTGCTTGATGCATGTCATGCTATCCCAATTGCGTATCGATGCTCATGATGTCAAGCACTGGATTGTCTCGTCCAGACTCGATTGTTTACAGACCGCCGTCATATAGCTAGAATGCTGCTGAGTGCGGCGACAAACAACAAACAAACAAACAAAACAGAACAGTAAAATGTAAAAGGCATATCTAGTTTGCGAAGTGTAAGCGAATATAATCAAGCCCAACACAAACTTCAAACAATGACCTTGAAGCAAGGTCAAGGCTCGCTGGGACCTTTCTGTATTTCTATCAAACACAAGTAGACCGAAATGATAGCACAAATCCTTGAACATTTACACGAATGTTGGTTATCAGTTAATTATGATTTTGAAATGAAACTAACTTATTAAAGACCAACATGGCGAGTCGTGCTATCAACAAGTCATTGTGTCGTTATGTTACATCCCTGGTCAAGTAAGATGCTCTTCAACAGAAATTATCAGAGTAGATTAGATATGTGCATATCTACTTTCATAAGGAAATCATTAGTGTGTTTTCATAGATATCAAGTTAAATTCATTTTTTTCGGGGCTATTGATGTTCAAGAGAGAATGATATTAGTATTTCCTGTCTTGATCAAAGATATGGTTAAAAGGGAACCTGAAAATTGTGTATAATTACTTGGAGTCTGTGTGAAATATAACTAGGTTATGTTTACTGCACGATATTACCCCAGTTGAGTTTTTAAATATGAGTTAAACACAGCTTCTAATGTTTTGTTTGCTTAGACTAACATTTAGTCTATGAAATCTTATATTACACAATATTCTTCTTGACTAAAATAAAAAAGATTCCCTGTACTGATGTGGAATAGAGCTAGCTAGAGCTTTTGTATGCGTTTCTTGATTGTTTTTTTATTTTTTTCATGAAATACATATATATTCCACAGTCATGGTGCAGGACCATGCTTGCTGAATGGTGTAAGATATGAACTTTGCAGTCATGAAAGCAATTATAGCTGATCCAAAAGGTGATAAAAACTATCACGAACACCTGACTTTAAGAGTGGTTTTAGCATATTGTCGTAACAGCACCATCCCTTAAAGCAATACATTCACCTGTACTTTACCTGGCTAATATTCACATATTTGAGTATTGAGAAAACTATTCCACTTAAAGCTGTTTCCCATTCAGATACTCACAATTTTATTAAAATGTAAATGGGATGCATCTTTTTAATCGACTTTATAACATTATCAGTTTTGTTAGATGTAATATGTTGGATGTTTCTGATTGTGGTGGTTGGTTGGTTTGTTGTTTAACGCCGCTGCACTCAGCAATATTACAGCCATATGTCTGTAAATAATGGACCAGACAATCCAGTGATTAACACCATGAGCATCGATCCATGCAATTGGGATCGATGACATGCATCAATTAGGTCAGCGAACCTGACCACCCAATCCCGTTAGTCGCCCCTCACGACATGCATAGTCGCCTTTTACGACAAGCATGGTTTGCTAAAGTCCTATTCTACCCCGGATCTTCACGGGTCGCCTGTTACAATAATCACTGGGTTGTCCACAGTCCAGACTCGATTATTTACAGACCGCCGTCGGGCATACTAATTAGTGCGGCATCAACAAACGGGGGGTTAGCCTAATGGTTATATAGCGTTCGCTCGTCACGCCGAAAGTCCTGGTTCTATTCCCAACTTGACTACTATGTGTGGAGTCCATTTTGGTGTCCCCGCGATGATGGTGCTGGAATGTTTCTAAAACTGCGTTTCTGAAACTTTACGCACCACACTATCACAGTGACAAGGAATGGGTTTTTTTAAACTTTAATAAAGTAATTAAGTGATAATGGCCGCACGTTCTGTACGCCTGTACGTAAGTCTTCCAAAAATCTGCATGTTTCAATTACCATGATCCAGAGGAACCTTCCGGAAACCATGTAAAACTTGCTACAGAAACTATCAACTGTCCACGTACAACATCCATAACATTTGCAGCAGCTTTCCCGCCTTGAAAACTATTCAGACAGCAAAACAAGACATATTTAAACCAGAAGATTATTCATTCACTTCCTATCATTTGTCCCTATTAATCAAAACTATTTCTATCTGCTCTGTCACGGAGGTACATGGTACGGTTATATAACGGTTCATTGGTTCTATCACCCAAAAACGCTTTGTAACAGTTCGGAAAACAAACTTACCATGTAATTATAATGGATGACTGTGCCACGACCGTCCGTCAAATCATTAGAAATATTTTCGATATCTTTGACCATAGTTTACCGTGAAATGACATGATATACACTGTATATTATCAGACAAACATAAAGGTCGCTTGTTGATGATCAGTTTATTAAATTGTTGAACAAGCATACAAACTCTGATGACACATTTAAACCAAATTGACTCAAACGCCAACAAAGCACATTCTTGATCGTTGCCAGGGCACGGGTGGCCCCGTCGTCAAGGGCGCCGCGATTCGCTGTGCAGAGTTGCGTCCCTTGGGCATGCCAGAAACCTATGATCGTGGGTTCAAATCCCGGTTCGCCCCGATTATGTTTCTAGGTTTGACAGCACCATACCCTTGATCGTGGGTTTCATCAAAGTGGTAAACGTCTGAGACCTGCATCATTTCGGGCTTTCCTCCCACATTAAGCTGACACGTCACGATATAACGGGAATAACGTTAAAAGTGGCGTTAAACCTCAATCACTCTCTCTTGATCTTAGCATAAATTTCAGCGAGGCAATTTTGAGTTCGTTTGACATTCTTTGTCGTTATTTAGGCTGTTCAGAAGAAGTTATTTCAGCGTCTTAGTGAAGACAAATAATATCGTGTAAACCGGGTTCGTCACTCGTGTCGAACCCATCCGCCACGCGCGTGCAAACACGTGACACACGCTTTTCGGAGGGAACAAACTTTTTACTAAAGGTGGACCCATGTTAAACTGAAATTGGCGGTAGTCACAAAAAGAACCATTTTTGATTTCCTGACGAAAGATTTTAAAACACATTATGTTAGGTGCGTGCTGATGTCTTCTTTTTAGATGTGATTTTGTTGAAAAATATTAGTACTGTGTACTTATTTATACGACCATTGGTTTCTACACGATCTCTTGCGATGGTGTTAAGAGAATTCATTATTATTGTCAGTGAAACGTTTGTGTGATTTGATATTAAACGTCTTGAGGACGACTTCAAGTGATTATATTTATGGAGTTTGTCGGGGCATTGTTTTTATTGGACCTTAACCATTTGCGAACATTTAACAACCCGTGACAATCGTGTCAACTCGGGGGACCCTGTAGCGTATCTACATTCACTACTTTTCTACTGAAAATAGCTCAAAATATATGCTTTTGCTGCCTTTGCCGATTTTAAAAAGGGCGTTCAACTCTGTGAACAGAGATGTACAGGTTTATACTTGTTGCTGAGGGTGGTATAACTGATAATATACTACAAGCAATTAGATCTTTATATGATATCGTGCTGTGCTTTGTGCAGATCAACTATTATCAGACTAATGTTTCCCTGTTGACTCAGGTGTACAACAAGGTTGTGTATTATCGCCTACTCTATTTGCCATTTACATAAATGATCTGGTGGTGGAATTAAAGAACACTAACAATGGTATCAGGATTGATGATATATAATGACGCAGTGCTCATGTATGCCGATGATATTGTTTTATAGTCCCCTGAGGCAGTCAGCCTTCATCACAGGTTAAATATCCTACACCAGTGCATAGGTAAATGGAGGCTGTGTGTAAATAGTAAAAAGACCAATGGAATCCATTTTCGACAGAGACGTGTATCTCAGTGTGAAACTGTATTCAGGTGTAGTGACGTGTCGATAGATTATGCTGATTGTTTTAAGTACCTAGATCTGTGAATCTTCATCTCGAGCTCTTGGCTTTTTGTAACATAAGCATTATTCATGTGGAGATATGGATTTCAATGTTTTCACTTGTTTGTATGAAAGCATTGTACAACCTGTGGTTACTCATTGTTCAAGTATTTGGGGTGTTATCAAATACCCCGAAATGTATACCATACAACACAGAGCATGTAGAGCTTTTCTTGGTGTTTGTACAAATACGCCTAACCTCGTTGTCCGAAGGCATATTGGTTGTTAGACCCCTAGTACAATATAGTATAGCTTTTCTTCTTTGTGGTTCTCTTTAATTAGAAATAGAAACAGGCAGATCCAGTAATCTCCCTACTCCTCCAACAGAAAGATTTTGTAAATTCTGTATCTTCTAATTGTGTCGAAGATTTTATAATGATATTCGCCTCAATGAATTATCCAGTATATTTGATAATCCTGCTTTTGTCAATAATACACAGGGTGCAAAAATTATAACAATTATGCAAAATGCCCCAGCCGTCGTCGACTTAGTCAAAATGTGTTCTAAAATGTATGCCCGGCGAAAATGCTTTTTAAACGTTGTTTAACAAAGTAATATTTACCAAAGTTCTATTTTTTCTTTTACTGTACATTTTATTATATTAAAACATAGAAAATATGTAATTCATGTGTTAGTGTATATTGTTTCCTCGGTCTATATTGGCCTTTCTCAACGTTCTCAACGTTCTCAACTTTCTCAACCTTCTCAACCTTCTCAACGTTCTCAACGTTCTCAACGTTCTCATCGTTCTCAACGTTCTCATCGATCTCAACGTTCTCATCGTTCTCGTCGTTCTCATCGTTCTCAACGTTCTCATCGTTCTCGTCGTTCTCAACGTTCTCAACGTTCTCAACTTTCTCAACGTTCTCATCGTTCTCATCGTTCTCAACGTTCTCAACGTTTTCAACGTTCTCATCGCATGAAAGGGGAATGAACTTCTCGGCAGTACTGTAGGCTTTTGGCCCATATAGACAATTGTGGTCCATTATTCAAGTAAAAAAACATTGATATACTGTGGTTGACAAAATACACTAGACAATCTATTATTTGGGAATGAAACAGACAAAAACTAAAAAGAGTTGACATGGTTGACAAACATTTCTGATGTTTGATGGTGTTTACATTTGATGTTGATGACAGAATATCAAAATTATGGACAGAGCGTTGCGTTACATACTTTTACGTATAAATATTTCTTCCGAAGAAGGGGCGGTCGGGTAGCCTAGTGGTTAAAGCGTTCGCTCGTCACGCCGAAGACCCAGGTTCGATTCCCGACATGGGTACAATGTGTGAAGCCCATTTCTGGTGTCCCCCGCCGTGATATTGCTGGAATATTGCTAAAAGCGGCGTAAAACCAAACTCACTCACTCACTCACTCACTTCCGAAGAAAATCATATTTGTCACATACTAAATCACAAATTATAGTCACTTACATAATTATTTTTACAATTCATTAACCACCTTTTTTCCCGAGGCATGTTATTTTACGCCCACTCTCAATTTTTAGATTGTGTTAACTGCAACGAAATCGTGCTAGTGCAAGTATGAATTTAAGAAGAGTTATACAGTTTAAATAGAGCTCAAAATTAAATGAAATTTTGAAGTGGGTATATTGTTTTGATTTTGATTTGCTAAACAACCTTGCATGCCAGTCTTGTTCGTAAACACTTTATTCTAAATACAATTTCTGATAAAAAACATTTATATTAAAACTACGTTGCATTTCCCACACAAAACCGAAACCAACACGGAAAGGTATTGCCGTGATTTATGCTGTTCAGAACTTGTAATTTCAGCGTCTTAATGAAAAAATAGCATAGTTTTTACGAGGACACGGCGTGATATTGCAGTGGGTATTGACGAAAGCGTTGGAAGCGAAGGAGTTAGACGAGGCACAATTGGTAACCTGTTTCTTATCCGCGTAACGTGCTGTTGTCGCACGTATTCACCCCTTTTGAACTGTGAGCCGCGATGCTTAGATGGCTTCTATTACAAGGATCTCCAAGATTCTTGGTGAAGACTATGGCTGGAACCCAAGATAGATGACGTCTTAATTGCATGTCGAATGACAGAACTGTAAAACATCGTGTTTGCGTTGAGTTGCCAGATCCGGAATTACCACAAAATCGATGAATTAGCGGTGGTTTCTCAAACTGGAGGTGACACGTTTGGGGCAAACAACAGCAATATGACAACAAGGGCAAGTTAGAAAGGGAAATATCAAACAAGGGTAGACGTTGCCAAGGGCATATATAACGTGATGTCAATAGTGATCATATCATTACACTCTGTTGGGAGTATGCTCATTCACAAGACGAGACTGGCTTCGGATTTACATGTAGATAGATAAGTACAGGGTATATGATAGATGGGTCCCAGGTACCTAGAGAGACAGGTAGGTGGTGTAAGAGATATGTGTGGAGAGGTATCAAGAGACTATGACAGGCCAGGTGGGAGAGAAGGGTACCAAGGTACCTGGAGAGGCAGGTAGGTGGGTAAGAGAGATTTGTGGAGAGGTATCAAGAGACAATGACAGGCCAGGTGGGAGAGAAGGGTACCAAGGCACCTAGATAGGCTGGTAGGTGGGTAAGAGAGATTTGTGGAGAGGTAACAAGAGACAATGACAGGCGAGGTGGGAGAGAAGGGTACCAAGGGTACCAAGGTACCTAGATAGGCTGGTAGGTGGGTAAGAGAGATTTTCGGTGAGGTATCAAGAGACTATGACAGGCGAGTTAGGAGAGAAGGGTACCAAGGTACCTGGGGAGGCAGGTAGGTGGGTAAGAGAGATTTGTGGAGAGGTATCAAGAGACAATGACAGGCCAGGTGGGAGAGAAGGGTACCAAGGGTACCAAGGTACCTAGATAGGCTGGTAGGTGGGTAAGAGAGATTTTCGGTGAGGTATCAAGAGACTATGACAGGCGAGTTAGGAGAGAAGGGTACCAAGGTACCTGGGGAGGCAGGTAGGTGGGTAAGAGAGATTTGTGGAGAGGTATCAAGAGACAATGACAGGCCAGGTGGGAGAGAAGGGTACCAAGGTACCTAGATAGGCTGGTAGGTGGGTAAGAGAGATTTGTGGAGAGGTATCAAGAGACAATGGCAGAGAGGTAGGCAGGGCAGGGGAGAAGGGTACCAAGATACCTAGTTAGAGTGGTAGGTAATCGTTGATGAGGTTGGTAGAGAGGTAGGCGGGGTAGAAGAGAAGGGTATAGAGAGGTGAACGGAGAGACTACTAAGCAAGGTAGGGGAGATGGACAGAGAGACTGGTCGGGGTAAGAGAGATGAGTACCTTGATGCCCAGGGAGACTTGTAGGTTGGGTAAGAGAGATGGACAGAGAGGTAGGTGAGGGTAGGAGAGATAGACAGAGATATCTAGAGAAACTGATAGGGTAGGCGTGATGGGTTTAGTGGCATATAGAAAAACTGATAGGTGGGATGGGAGTGATGGTTAGAGAGGTAGGTGAGAGTAGGAGAAATACCTAGAGAAACTCATAGGTAGGGTAGAAGAGTTATAAGAGAGACTTGTAGATGGGGTTGGAGAAATTGATACCTCGATACCTAGAGAAACTGGTAGAATGGGAGAGATTGGTACCTCGATATTTAGAGAAACTGATAGGGTAAGAGAGGTGGGTCGAGAGCTACTTAGAGACTGGGAGATGGGTTTGGAGAAATTGATACCTGGATACCTAGAGAGACTGGGAGATGGGGTCGGAGTGATGAACAGAGAGATGAGTACGTGGTAGGAGAAATGGGTACCAAAATGGCTGATAGGAAGTCTTTTGAGAAAGGGGTAAAGATATATCTGGAGAGAATGGTTGGTTGTCTTAAAGACATGGGTACCTAGATACCTAGAGAGACTGATAGTAGGATAGGCGAGATAGCTGGGAGGTAGATCCTGGACACCTAGAGAGACTGATAGGTAGGTTAGGCGAGAAAGGTAGGAGATGGACCCCAGATAGAGTACACGTAATTGTAGAGTAAGTGGTATCTAGTGGGACGGGTGCGTACGAGGCTGTCTGAAAGTTCTGCGTTACACTACGAGGGGCGTATAATACGCATCGTTGACATATAAGTGTAGGGGAGGATGGTAGAAGCTAGAGCGAGTGGTATCTGGATAGTTAGGGTGTGTGACATATAGGTATAGGGGAGGGTGGTAGAAGCTGGAGCGAGTGGTATCTGGATAGTTAGGTTGTGTGACATATAGGTGTAGGGGAGGGTGGTAGAAGCTAGAGCGAGTGGTATCTGGATAGTTAGGGTGTGTGACATATAGGTATAGGGGAGGGTGGTAGAAGCTGGAGCGAGTGGTATCTGGATAGTTAGGTTGTGTGGGATATAGGTGTAGGGGAGGGTGATAGAAGTTAGAGCGAGTGGTATCTGGATAGTTAGGTTGTGTGACATATAGGTGTAGGGGAGGGTGGTAGAAGCTAGAGCGAGTGGTATCTGGATAGTTAGGGTGTGTGACATATAGGTATAGGGGAGGGTGGTAGAAGCTAGAGCGAGTGGTATCTGGATAGTTAGGGTGTGTGGGATATAGGTGTAGGGGAGGGTGGTAGAAGCTGGAGCGAGTGGTATCTGGATAGTTAGGGTGTGTGACATATAGGTATAGGGGAGGGTGGTAGAAGCTGGAGCGAGTGGTATCTGGATAGTTAGGGTGTGTGACATATAGGTATAGGGGAGGGTGGTAGAAGCTGGATCGAGTGGTATCTCGATAGTTAGGGGGCATGTAAAGGATAAGAGGGAAGAGACACAAATGTGCAAATGGCCGGGTAGGTAGGTGAAGATAACTTGGATTGAAGATAAAGGGAAGCCTAGGAGCTTTTCTATCCAAGGACCCTTAACGTTTAATTCCACTTTTGCGGGGATTTTAAGCTCCAACTGAATAGGGCTTCCTACAATTAAAACACTTGAATACCAATGCAATTGTGTTATATAAAATTAACTGTTAGTTCATTTACCTCTATGGGTCTGTTTCCCGTGTACTTGCTCCCATGTTAACGTTCATGGTTTGCACTGTAAAGTCATTGTAGACCTCGCTCATTCATAAACCTTTTATTCTGTCAAATAAAACCATTATGTGTACATTACTTTTCAAAATAAATACTTATTGTTCTGGGTTTTTTGTTCGGATAGACCATTAATGTCTCAATGCACACGGACTCAATCGGGAACAATCTTCGTTATGTCCCACAATGCTGTATCGACATATACCGACAGGCTATAATTGTTATGTCTATAGAGCGTGGTTGTCCGTTCTTTCCATACAATTTAAAGCTTGTGGGACTTCATCACAGAACCACAAATATCCTATAACCAAACAACGCCATCGGCCCACGTGTCCGCGAATGCCATGCTCTCTACACTAACGCCCGTAGCACCGAGTAGACCTTGACAAGTCTACATGATCACTCGCGTCAACACACGCTGTTTTCAGTCTGATCAATTTTTGATGAGTACCTAATCTACAACCATACTCCCCCGCGAAACCGACATGACTCTCGGGCACCTTGTGTCTGTGAATGGAGTGTACATGGACGCATTTAATGGACTTAGTGTGTCAAAGGAAAACACAACAATCGTTGAGCAATATATTTTGGTGATCTTAATCAATCTTTACTTCATGCAAATTGCGCGTTTATATAAAAGCGTAAATCATAGTGGAAAACACACATGTTTGTTTATTGGGAAAAGCCTCGTTAGGTTTTACTGAATCGATATTACATCTTTCCCATCGCGAATGACGTATGGCAGTGTTCGATTTAGCTACAGGGGCTAAGAAATGGCATTCTAACCAGCAAAGAAAACGGATCAGGGACTGAGTGAGTGAGTGAGTTGGGTTTAACGCCGCTTTTAACAGTATTCCAGTTATATCACGGCGTGTCAGCGTAATGTGGGAGGAACGCCCAATGTGGTGCAGGTGCTGACAAACCTAAAAACATAATCGGGGTGAACCGGGATTCGAACCTACAATCATAGGTTTCTTGCGAGCCCAAGGGACGCAACTCTGCACAGCGAATCGCGGCGCCTTAGACGACTGGGCCACCCGTGCCCCCTCGGATCAGGGAAAAGGTTCACTCCTCTTAATTTCGTTTTATTTCGTAGGAAATATTTTATATAACGTTACGATGCATACTCGCTCACTTGGAATGTTAACGTCAGATACTTTATAACCTGTGAAAACTGTAAAATTGTCGGGTATAAATTGTGTTATTTATATGACATTGGTTATGTTCATTCGTACTTAAGGACAGGTGTCCATGTACTTTCTGTCTGTTCATGTCACACATGTTCACAAATCATAGACCGACATATTTTGTTAGTTTCCTGAATGGTAAAATTGTATTACTTCACAGAACGTTTAGACAATGGTGAAGGGGCATACAGGCTACTGATACTCGTCATTCTTTGCCAGTTTTTGCAAAGGATTTAGTGCGATGGCATACATGCATCATTTGAATTCCTGAAGGTCAAGTTTGGGGTATAGTTGGTTGGTTTGTTGTTTAACGCCGCACTCAGCAATATTCCAGCTGTAAATCGGTCTGTAAATAATCCATTCTGGACCAGACAATTCAGTGAATGACATCATGTGCATCGATCCACGCCATTGGGATCGATGACATGCATCAACCAAGTCAACGCCTGACCACCCGATCCCGTTAGGTGCCTCTTGCGACACGCATTTTACGGCAAGCATGGGTTGCTGAAGGTCGACTCTACCCCGGAATCTTCACGGTAGTTTGGGATATAGACACACACACACACACACACACACACACACACACACACACACACACACACACACACACACACTGTTTCATGGTTTTAGAAAGATAATTAATTGTTTTTGGCAAATTTAAATGAAAGACAAATATTTAAAACAAATAGCTTTACAAATAATTAATATTTGCATATTAAACTAAATAGCATATAATGGCAAATGTATGTGTCTATTTCTTTCCAACGTTCATTGATGGTACATGGTGGAAATATCCTGCCCCTCCGGTCATAAACACATGCTAAGGCAAGTTAAGTGTCCACCTGAGAGAACACGGGAACATGTTATTCAAGTCAACATCTAGAATTACATGAAACATCATTTTGGTCACTGAAGCGTCAAATTTGTACATGTCCTCCACATGTTTACCAAAAACCTTTTGGAAGCTTTACTGATTCCTTGAATGGTGTAACCTTGATCAAACATTTTAAGCAAGAGTCGTATGACAGAGCATGTACCTCAAAAGTTGTGAAATGTAGGCGCCAAAGACGCAGGAATATTGCTCGTTATGAGGGGATGGTTGACTACTGGAAAGTTGAAGTCACCCCTCTCGTCATACACCCCTCTCGTCATACACCCCTCTCGTCATACACCCCACTTGTCATACACCCCTCTCGTCATACACCCCACTCGTCATACACCCCACTCGTCATACACCCCTCTCGTCATACACCCCACTCGTCATACACCCCTATGGTCATACACCGCTCTCGTCATACACCCCACTCGTCAAATACCCCACTCGTCATACACCCCTCTCGTCATACACCCCACTCGTCATACACACCTATGGTCATACACCGCTCTCGTCATACACCCCACTCGTCAAATACCCCACTCGTCATACACCCCTCTCGTCATACATCCCAATCGTCATACAACCCTCTCGTCATGCACCCCACTCGTCATACACCCCACTCGTCATACACCCCTCTCGTCATACACCCCACTCGTCATACACCCCGTGAATAGTTATTGTCACTCAGAACCTTTCTGCATAGACCTTAATATGCAACAGACGAGGCGGTTTCACATTACAGTTAGTATAAAGTTAACATCTTAATCAGGCTGGTACTTCTAGAGAGTCACCTAGCACCAGGCATGTACTTGGGGGGTTTCTCTGACGACTCGACCTTTCAGAAGTCGTTACCTCTTCAGTCTCGATCGATTGTCTGGGTTTAATTGATACCACTCAGTCTGGCTTTTCTTTTGTAATTATGACCCCTAATTCGCAATCCAGCACGTTGTGTGTTAACTTTTTAACAAGGAGAACATATACCACGAACTAATTGATGTTGCCTGACTCGCATCTATATGAACTCCCTTGTCGTTGCTTGGTTGGTTTGTTGTTTAACGCCACATACAGCAATAATCCTGCTGTATGACGGCGGTCTGTAAATGATCGAGTCTGGACCAGACAATCCAGTGATTAACATCACGAGCATCGATCCACGTAATTGAGATCGATGACATGCACCAAAAATGTCAACGAGCCTGACCATCCGATCCCGTTAGTCGCCTTTTACGGCAAGCATGGGTTGCTGAAGACCTATTCTACTCCGGATCTTCACGGGTCTAACACCCTTGTCAGTCAGCAACATTGTTAACATGAAAGCAACATTTACAAAAAAAACTTTTATATTTAGGTTAATTAATACACTTAATATTCACGTTCGGGTGTCATTACCAACATGATACATTGAATACTCTACATTCACCGAATCACTACCGTAACGTACATTAGCATAAGACGAACATATAGTTTTGTGTTTAGCTTTAGTGGTTGCATGATCAGAAACATAATCCGCTAATAATAGAACATAACAACATGAATATTTCATAGTTCATTTTTTTAAAACAATGTGTTTGTATCGTTATCCATCATGTAGTTGTCCGATTGTCGATCACGAACGTTGCTACTACTTAATTTCGTTTATCCGACGTACTCGTTAATCCGACATAATCATATGTAACCACCCTTGTCGGATTAAAGGGACTTGACTATACATACATACATACATACATACATACATACATACATACATACATACATACATACATACATACACGCACGCATACATTTCTATTAACATTCACAGAAGCATGAACATATTTATATACATGACATCTACTTTCAGTGAAAGCATGAACGAATGTATATTGACAATCATAAAGCACTGTAATATAATCAGTACTACTATACACAAATTGAAAACATTCTGCATTGTCCGCATAAAAGATTGAAGCTTCGTCTCGACGACTGTTTGATGGAGACATAGTGTGAATAGCCACATTAGAACCATTCAGTAGACACAGGTATTGACTTTTCTCATACAAATGTAAGTTGAAACGAAACCAATTTGTTAAAAAAATAATGTTTCATTTTCGTAATTAGTTAACAAGTTTAATTTAACCAAAGAAACAACTAACATGTCAAATATTAATTTAATGCGAAGAAGAATTCTTATCTTAGTAAGTCATCTTAGTCACGCCTTAGGAGCATGTGTTGTTAATTGTGAACCTTAACCCATGGCCCATTCTCAACCATCATCAAATGGAATTCTCAGGATTTCCAAATCATGAAACTGTATATTGTCTTAATGAACTGAAGAGACTGACACTTTGGGCTTTCCAATTAACTCTGGTCAGATTGCATCAAGACTGCGTCACGTGGAATACACCACATTCTAAAATAATCCACGAACAGAGGATTAATTCTTTTGAATCACGGAACACTGCCATTGGCATGGGTCCTCTATATCTACAGAATCAGCACAAGACCAAGGACATTATGGAGAGAAAAATATTTCCCCTCTATCTTCAGTGAAAGGATTATCAATAATACATTGAAGAAGGCTTTGTCTTGTAAATGTAGTTTCTTGTTTCATTATTAAACAGGTAAACATAACTAGTGTTCTCTTTCATATACTGGTAAACTATTTTCACAAATGTCGATTAATAAATTACAATTAATAATTCATAAGAAACAAGACTTACTATTTACCTAGAGAAAATTATATTAATTGAATCTGCATGTTACTAATGGAACAAAATTTGCTTTGATGAATTTTGCATGAAATGCGCTCTGGCAATATCTTCCGACGATGCCAATATCGAAAAAAGGTTTCCAAAGCGTTGATGAATCGTGTGTACTTTTACTTGTACGTTAATCTTGGAACCACAGTTACCTTGGTATCGGTGCCAAAAACACCCCCGCCCCCCATCAGGTCTGGCTGGTAACATTAGCAAGAAAGAAATACCGTCCTATTAGTTCACTTATCTTGGAGCGCCCTTTTATTAGGAGAAACCGTCAAACTGCATAAGTCGGCGTCTATTTGAATTTCATTTATGAGGATTCGATCAAAGTCCAGTTCCTAAAAATGATCGAATGTGTAACGTTATAATGGATGTCACGAAATCGCTTGTTCTCTTGTGGAAGATTTTTGTTGTAGAAGACAATATTTTACTGCAAATTTCAGCAAAATATATAAGCATGATTCGACGATGAGAAAAAGACAGTGCTGGTCACTCGTTAACGGTTATGCGTTGTGAATACGGAATTTGGAAATAAAAGCATGAACATTACCAGTGCAGCACTGAATTAACGTGGAACACTATACAACTAAACAATGGAGATGTTATTATGATAACCAAAAAGAACGTATTGTGATTACATATATAGTGTAATGACATAAAACATAATACCAGGATAACTGTGGCTCCAACATAAACAGTTAAAATATAGAATGTTGAAATTATGTTTATCTGACATAATATGGTAAAGAAAGAAGTTATTGTCAAAAACCAAAACGAGCAACAACTATCTGAGCGCCCTCATTGTATATATGAAATTGTATAAGCGTTTATAATTATGTACCCACAGATGTACATTTCTGGACCCAGCAATATATCTATCTTTGTGTGGAATTTGAAAGAGTTTTGAAAACAAAATACAAAAGCGAAGGCTTTCGAGTCAGGCCATACGTAGATAGTACTGACGCGAGGTTTGCTAGATGTGTTCCTCAGTAAACATACCGGCCTTATATGTGGTATTGATGGTATGTCACTCATACCTAGTTCTTTAATCAATTATGTTCCTAGGTTTGTCAGCACCATACCCATGCTCGTGGGTTTTGTCCGAAGTGGTAAACGTCTGAGACCTGCATCACTTCGGGCTTTCCTCCCACGTTAAGCTGACACGCCGCGATATAACTGGAATAAGCGGCGTTAAACCCAACTCACTCACTCTTTGATGAAAACAATCTCAACGAGATCGCAACAATCATCGATAACAGGCTGTCTGTAGCCAGCATTGATTGAAGTACGTGCGTCTACACACGAACACGTCTGTCACGTATCAGTTGTCGCTGGCAGTGTTTACCGCCTGCGGAGTTGGCTCCCTTTCCTTAAGAATGGACTCATTAGGCGTTATTAAGACATCAGAGAAACATGGAAACGTACTTTGCTTATCACCACTGATCGAGAGCCAGTCTTGGGAGTGGGCACTGGAATTGCGTCAAGAGTGATCTTTTAGATTTGGGAGGTCGTTAAAGGAAACCACGCATATGCAATATCGTACCAGTGTTATTACCCGTGGTGTCAATATTGTACATTGCCGAGTCTCGGTGATATACGGTTTCTTGGTCCTCACTTGGTCCATACGCCACGGCTCCCACTGGGATCCGTCTGACTCGTGATCATTGTTCATAGAAACTCTCCCAAGCGGAAAGTAAAACATGTTAACTACTCCTATATGTTACCCAATGTCGAATGGATCGCGTCACCAATATTGCAGAGGGATTGTTATATGTCTATGGCCTACATGGGGAATCTGTATTTGCATATTCTGATTGAGATATGTTTGGTTTCATTTATTTAACTAATCGCCGAACAGATTGACTTTCATTCGCATTCCCTCTTGACGTGGCATGTTCGTGTATAGACAGATTTGCATATATTTGTCTTCAGAACACCGAATCGAATTTTAGCCGTTAATTGTGCTGAGATTGCCGTTAATGAGCACCGAAACCCTTGCTCCCGTTTCACAAAAGCGAATAACGTCTGACCTGCATCCAAATGTCCAAATGTTCACATATGTATTGAGTCAGATAAATCTGGAAATTGTTTTGGATTGATAAAAACTATATTATCATGTGTCGACATTGTAAAAGTGAAAAAGAACATTAAAAATTCAGTGACTGCAGGGGCAGGTCAAGGAGTGCCTCAGTACATTTAAGATAAAATAACAGTAAGTGATTTTGTCATGTAAAGTCTGTCAAGCATATGTCTAATGGCTTTCTAAACCCAAATACTTCTTTTTCTTGCATCATAGATCCATTAATTATACTTCATAAGTCGCTAGAAATCTTTTAAGTGGCATATCAACAATGTCAGCGTGATAAAGTATCAAATAAAGATATGACTTAATCGCCCACACCTAGATTTTTTTGAGCAGGCAAAGAAATTCCACAAAGAACAGTTCGCTTAATGGTTTGGCCTTCTTGAAATCGCCTCTCACTGTGACTATAATGCTCCTTCCTTAAGGTTTAATCTGTGCCTCTGGGGTACAGCATTCTTGATCTGACGGTACAAGACGGGCATCCAGTACTGTGACACCGTATATATCCAGCTTACAGAGATTATAAGTCACGATCACGCCTGGGAGTGATGACGTCGTATGTCACCATACATTTTAATATCCATGACCTTGGGACAGGCACTGACGTCATTCCCTCAAAGACCCCTTCCAAATATGTGAGAGCAACTGAAAGAGGCTTTTGATCTGCATTGTGCGGCAGGGGCACATTCAACCCAACCGTTCTTGCTTCATGCGAAATTATGCAGATTAAGATGTTAGTGGTTCGGTCGATTAAGTGGTGCTTTAAGTGGTTCACTTTAAAGCAATTGTAAAATCTAAAACAACATGAATTATTGTTCAGAAAAAGAACAAAATGCATTTAATATATCACAGAACCTGTTTATAAATACAATAAATATGAAAAAGAGAAAAATATGTCATAATGTGTCACCACATTTTACAAGATACAAACACCATAAAGGAACATCCAGAAAAATTGCTTTATTTTTTTATAAATGATATTGTTGCCAACATTGTTTCATCTCTTTATTAAATTATAATTCAAAAAACAGTTTTCGTCAAATAAAGAAAAGAATATCGTATGCAAAAATGAACTCTTTTTTTCTCTTTGAAATTTCTTTATGAAAATTCTTTGGCAACAATATGAAATGATATCCTTTTCACAAATAAAATTCTAGATGTTCATATTCAATTCGGCTGAAGGTCTAAATCTTTTCACAAAATGACTCATATCAGATCCATAAATGAAACATACAGTAAGTGTTATAACATTCAACAGAATACCCACTACCGAATGCAATGACAAAGTTAAACGTGAAGCGTAACGGGATTCTTTGGGATTGGTGCTCAGACCGCTGAAGTTGGTTTAACACACCGTCACCTAAACAACTTACTCAATGACAAATTTGATGAATGGGTCACGACTCCAACCTTGACATGTTTCGTCTGTGTAGGGACAACCGGTGACCAGGTCAACGTATTTTGCCTCGGGCCTGCATTCCAACGGCATAGAATGTTCTCAGTGTGAATGAAATACCCTCCCACCTCGTACATTCGTCCTTCCCAGGCTGACAGCCTTGGGCATTGTTACACCATGTCGAAATAGTGGTAATTACGATTAAATCGCTGTAATAAGCCTTAAGTAATATAAGTTGGAGAATAACGCACCCTGCAACTATACGTTAACGATGTTTGCGATATCGAATAAAGATTGAAGGAAACGACGCAGGAACCTATTGTTGTCAGTGTTCAGTTATGACAACCGGTTGACATTTCATCACGGCAAACGATGACTGGCGGTGGGAATTACAAGCATTTAGATTCAAGGGGAGCACAATTAACGAGAATATTACTGTAAATCTTAATCGACGTTTTTTGTAGTTTTTGTATGTGGCTGTGGGAGTGGATATTTGATTCGGTGTGACGTTGACGTTGTCATTATAATAGAATGAATGTGTTGGCATATGAGTAGGATTTTGTGAAGGGAAGTGATTAAGGTGTTATTGTCTCGAGCTCTCTTGTAGGCCCCTGAGCATATATTTAATAAAACATTCACCCAATTCCTCTCTCATCTCCTTTTCAACTCTAGGCGCCTAGATATATTCCTACCCTCTTCAACTCTAGTCTGGCGGTCCTTCATAGTTGAGGGTTACTTTACAGATCTATTTGTATTGGAAGTTTTATTAAAGCGCCAGCCGTTTGTGATCAGAGTGTCTTTTGTCCTGGTAATTATAAGCAATCATATGATATCCATATGCATGATCCCCGAGTTTAGGATGGGAAAGGAATATATGTCTGTAGAATAACGTCTCTGTGATCACTGCCCAGTCCTTGAAGATGAAGAACACTATCTGATGTCTTAGATGATGTCAAATATTCATATGTAAGGCACTCCCTGTTTAAATGTCTTATATTAATTATTTTGAAAGTACAGAAAATATATAGTCTACTTTTTTCAAATAATGAACCAGGTAACATAGACATAATCTGCTATCATGTACACAACTTTAAATAAATCTGACATACTTGTTATAGAAAATCCTAGGTCAAAACATAATATTTTGTATTGGTACTTTGTATTGTTATCCTGACTTATTATAAATATGTTAATATAGTTTACAGAATAATTTCACTGTTCCTACATGGAACGTTTGCGCAATAAAATCTTGTATTTTGTATCCTCTTTTCTAAGAGGGCAAGATGCAAAAAAGTAACCATTTTTATTTCAAAATGTAAAAATATCCTCGCAAACAGAAACTTACTATTTTTGTAACGAATTCAAAAGGGGGGAAATGATGTCAGAAAAAGTTCGGTCCTTTATGAAACGAGTATTCAGGTTTAAAAACGTAGCTCCTTACAAGAAAGCACCCAACATGCCAGTTTTGTCTGTATAATGAAAACAATATGTTGATCCGGACACCTGGAGTACTAGACCGTAAATGCGAGTCTTTTATTAACCACCAAGGGCAAACGGTTTCAGGTCACTGAAATTCCCGAGACCCTGAACTTGAACCACATGTGTAACATTGCCATATATGGTCATGTGTTGGGAAAGTTGTGACGGTCGCGTCAGTGGTATAAAAAGGAACTGATGTAATCTGTTTTTTGATTGGCTGTTTAAGCACGCGCCAATCGTTCCCATTGACGGGAAATATGTAAATCATCCCACGAATGACATGACAGGATATCACGTGACTGCGTTATCGCCTTCCGCACAGATACGACATACCACGTGTTCTTAACCTTTGATATTAGGGGTTTGTAACAATGACCTTAGTCTAGCACCCAAGGGGTCAACCAGTGTTAGTGACCGACATTCCGTGCCGGTAGGCAAGGGCTATTCAAGGGGTGCGGGGAAGGAAGGCCTTGCATCAGACCTATTACAGTATTTGTTAGGCTTTCCGGGAACTTTTAGGATTCTAGAAACATGAACTTATTGGCATCTAACGAACACTTCACGGTTACATCAAAATAGCTTTTGGTTGATGAAATTCGTGAGTTAAGAAAAGCCTAATCGTCAAAATAAAATCTTAAATTCAATAAATTTGTGTATTTAAACTGTTTTTAATTATGCTGAAGATGGTCGAATAGTGGGAAAAAGTGTTTGGATGGATAACAACGTCGTTTCTTTACAGTAAAGGCGACGCTTCGGTATAGATCCTTGCTTGCTTGACAGCGGTATAAGGATCTATATCGAAACGTCGCTTTTACTGTAAAGAAACGACGTTGTTATCCATAAATTATCTCTACTTTGTCATCCGTCAACATCTATCAAACAATTCATACGTCGTCTACATGGACACGTGGCAGTCAATTCTGGCTTGCTTAACACGGTATAAGGATCTCTGCCGAAACGTCGCCTTTACTGAAAATATAGAAGTTGTGATAAATTATCTCTTCTTTGTTATAGTGGGGAAAGTTTTAAATTTAAAAAATATGATTTGAACAAATTTACAATTTCATATACGAGTTCGGCCTGGCAATTGAGTGTTATTTACATTGTCATTATCTGTCTGGTTATGTTCATTCGCCGTTATAGATATAGATGTACAACAGTTTGAGTTAAATAAAAAGCTACCTTTGGTATGTCTTGACAATAGGTTTGCCATACACTAAATATGACGATAATTGTTATCTATTCTGCAGGCATCAATACATTAATATGATCCGAGTTACTTTTATTGTCGGATAAAGCAGGAATATCACTGACATAAACCAAAAACAAATGAATTGTGCAAGTACCGTTTTCATGACTAACATAATAAGTATCTCTGTATGAAGTAATTTGCTACAGAGTAATCTTTAAAGCCCATTTGGTTTTCCATCGTCGATATATTATTGAAATGCTGGAAAGGCGGCCTGAACCTCATACACTGCTTCATGTGATATAGATCGGCAAAACCCTTTCCATAATCATAAGAAATATATATGTGCAAAAAGCAGAGTTCGTTGCACGGTTCCGACTTATCATAAGTACGTGTTTTTTGTATCACCTAGACTAACATCTAGTCTTTGACATAACTATATTTTTCGGATAAAAAACAGTTGTTAAATCATAGTTATGAAATATAATAAAAGCAAGTTCAGAGACTCTCTATATTTTCAGAGACCCCGATATTGCAGTAATCTGGACTTGCTAAATATCATAGACTGGCAACGGCTGTATTGGATATATTTGTTTCAGGGTCTGTATGACGGACTATGTATCACCATCAAATCACCGTTCTCATCATGATCACGGTGTGTCAGCATCATACTCATGCTCGTATGGTTTATCATAACGGTAAACGTCCTATACAATAAATACGTTTTATCTTTCCTAACTTAAGCTGACATAAAATTGTTGTGAATACCCATTCTTCGCTTTGGCGTATAAATATACGATAACACTACAACTGAATGTCAACTTCACGAGCGGTCTTGATGACAAGTTCCTAACTGACCAATGGCCTAATCATCTAAACTGCACGTGCAGATTGACACGTTAACCCGACATGTGTGAGTGGACGCACGTATGACCTCTATCCTCAGGTTACTTCGCACAGGTCAAGTTACCCGTGCCATTGCTGACCCTCAGCTGCTGAACAGACAGCCCATCAATTATAGAAAGTCATTGAAACCAACATTAAACAATACATTAACATAGTGCATTCTATAGGGGCCCTTTCGGGGTTGGGGATTCACTGGTTGTGACAAAATAGCACCAGACAGTTGAGGTACACGTCCGCAATATTTCATATGATGTCACATTAATAAAAAGACGTCAAAACTACGAGCACTGGAAATAAATCAAACAAACTAGTAGAAATTAATTATATTTAGACGACTTTATCAAATATTTATAGTGACGAACAGATAACATTAGACAAGGTGGTCACCTTGATGACTCCTTCTTTGAAGCGCCATACGACTCTTGCTCAAATGTTGTTTGATCATGTTCAATAACTTAGTGAGTGAGTGAGTGAGTATGGTTTTACACCGCTTTTAGCAATATTCCAGCAATATCACGGCGGGGTACACCAGAAATGGGCTTCACACATTGTACCCGTATCGGGAATCGAACCCGGGTCTTCGGCGTGACGAGCGAACGCTTTAACCACTAGGCTGCCCGACCGCCCCCAATACCCTAGTCAAGCTATCAAAACGTTTTACGGTAAACATGTGGGGGCATTTCAAAATTTGAAGCTTCTGTGTCAAAACGTGTACCCGATGCAATTCCCTATTTTGTCTTGTACCATATGATCCCTTGTTTTGTTTAGGTGACAGCCCGTTAGTTCGATAACCCCATATTTCCTGAAATAAATGTTAGGACCGCATGCACTGCACGTGTATATATAAAGGACAACTAAATGTATATCTTATTAAAAAGACATAACTGTTTTTCAGCCGAAAATATGTTCTTTCGGATTATTTCACTGGAAATGGCACCGCGTGGATTAACGAGGGTTTACTGTAAATTAGTCATATACATCTCTGCACCAGAGACCATATAATAGATATGGTCTTTGGCCGCATCAGCAAATTCTCAAGGCACGCTAGACTTTATTCGTCTCCGAGATAACGACGGTAAAGTATAAGCAATCTCCAAACCCTTACTGAACCTTGTACACTTGGGTGGCAACTTAAAAGCAGGCTCGTCTTGTATTGTCCCTGTCATGGTCATATCACTACTGGATGAAACTGACCTTTCCATGTGCTTCTAACACACATTGAAATTGACCTTTCCAAATATTTCACCTTAAATGCCGCTTCTGGTTGGCTGAAATCTGGGTTAGACAGACAGGCAAGCATCTTCCAACTCCAGACATCAGTCTGACCATTGGTGCGGTCAGTGACCTCGACGTTCAACTTAGCACTAACCCACATTGGCCTCGTTGGTCATCGATATATCGGCACATGTTGAACGAAGACCTTGTGGTACAAGAAAGGCAATCAAACATTGGAATCTCATTGTGCTTCTCACTTAAGCTCATTTAAAAAAGGAAATCAATCTCTTTTCTCTTTTTCGTTTCTTCTCTTTTCAGCAGAATCTCGACATTCGTAGAACTTATGATTTGAACGTAATTTAAACCGGATAAAAGCAAACAGTATTGAAGTCCCTGAACAAAATCGTTCTCACGGGATATTTCTGATGTCCCACACGAGGATGAGACTTTTGTAGCTTTTATTTACACTGGGGGACGAACTTAAATGGTATTGTTTGACCTACGTACTTGAGTACGGTTTCTGTATTATAGTATGTGCCTTACAATGAGAAACCGAAACTTATCTCTCATATTAACTCTTAAGAAAAAATACGATTTATTCGATGATATTGATGTTCATGTTTATATATTGTACATTATTAGGTATTTTTACAGATTTCACTGACAATGAGGTACCTACAGTAAACTACGTTTATAACGAACATGCTTATAACTAAGTGACGGATATAACGAACTGGATTTTCTTTGTCCCGGCCGTATATACAGTAAATATAGCAGCTTATTTAGATTTCACTGGTCACGAGCCTACTTGAATTTTGACGATTCAGTCGTTTTAATCGCAAATAACAATCCAGAGCATTTTCGAATAAAAGCTGTGGAGACCGTTTGGCATTAACACTGTATCAGACAAGTGGCGATATTCATGATTTATGACTGCGTTGCAATGTATATAAATATTATCAATATTTTACATACGCGTTGTGCTTTTAAGGTCATCATCATGTAGTGTGTATGGTTTGCAATATCCAGTCGTTTCACGGAGTGAGACATCGACTTTGGGCTTCTCATATGTAAGTTTGTTTGTTGTTTAACGACGCACTCAACATTATAACAACTGCATACCGGCGGCCTGTAAATATTCGAGTCTGGACCAGACAATCCAGTGACTGACATCATGAGCAACAATTGGATAAATTGTATCAACCAAGTCACCGAGTCTGACAACCCGATCCCGCTAGTTGCCTCTTACAAGCAGGGTTCCTGAAGACCTATTCTAACCCAGATCTTCACGGAGCTCACGTGTGAGTAATCGAATCCGGGTCCTCTATGCTAACACCCACCATCATCCCAGCACAACCCCCCCCACCCCCCCCACCCCACCCCCCACCCCCACCCCCTACCCCCCACCCCCACCCACACACACACCACACACACCTCCCACCCGTACCCGCACCATTATAAACAGTACTCATCGTCACATGATTGAAACAATGCCGGTACGACGTTAAATGTGAACTTACTCATACCGTGTTACAGCAGCATTAATACTTGTCACTAAAGTAGCGAAACCAAACTAAACACAAGATTTAATCAAATCAGTCAATACGCATGACTTTTTAATCATATTAAACAACAGTTATCTGATCAATGATTCAGCCACATCAATGTATACACTAGCTTGTACCAAAAACGTTTGAATATATCTTAATAGGTAATACAAAACTTAACTGCGTTGCTTTGAGATCAAAAGGAATTTAATCAACTCATTTTACGACACATAATGTTCACTTATGTACCCTTAGGGACAATGACGTCCCCGAAATAACAAAAGTGCGATTAAGGGCCATCAAGATCAGATCATGTGTGTATTTGGAGATACAAATATTGGTCGATTGTTTTCATACTAGATCTACCCAGTGTGCCAGAAATATTCCCCGGGCGTAATTCTGAAGTATAAAATGGTAGGTGAGTAGGCGGGGATGTTTGACATAACTATTTATGCAGACACATTCAAGATAAATGGTACTTATATGATAGAGAGTGTGGGAGGGAGTTTTTAATCCGTAGTCAGCACAAATTCCGCTTATAACCTCGATCGTACTGTGTGGGTGAGCTCGGTTATATAGCAGTTGAACCCATGCGTAAATTTATCGATCTGCAAGTTCACTGCTATAAATAGGTAGTTTTATTTTAAGATGACCGAGTTGGTTCGTTGAGTAAGCATGTTATATTGTTATCTAGTGTTGCGATGCGATGCGATGCGATGCGGGCGGTGAGATGCGACGCGGCGCGTCGCGTTGCGTGGAATGACGGGATAGGGCGTAGATATGTGATGCGATGCAGGCGGTAAGATGCGACGAGGCGCGGCGCGGTGCGTTGAAGTATGGGGCAGGGAGTAGATATGCGATGCGATGCGATGCGATGCGATGCGATGCGATGCGATGCGATGCGATGCGATGCGATGCGATGCGATGCGATGTGGGCGGTGAGACGCGACGCCACGCGGGGCGGTGCGGTGCGTGAAAGGGCGGGACAGAGCAGGGCGTAGATATGCGATGCGATTTTGCCTGACGTATAGAAACACATTCCATTGCTACAGGTTATCGCAACCTCGAAACGACCATAAAAATGGCATCGCACATCTCATCACATCGTTGTGTATTGGTCGAGTATGACACCATCATACATCCTGCCTGAAATTGGTGACAACTTCATCTGGACACCACGATGTCCTGATCCGTTGTTCCACTTGATCTACTCCGGCGCGTAAACATTTATACATGCAGAACTATATTCAAACCTTGCCCACATGTGACAAAGCCAAAATTACTTCATTCAAATAACAAGCCTAAACAACGGCACGAAATTATTGGAAGCGTTCTTATGCATTGCAACTCCTTCCATTCCCTCTCCTTACGTTCCTCCCATCAATTTAATTGTACAAGTATTGTGAAAATGAATCACATGTTTTGTTGTCATGTCCATTGTATAACTCCATTACAAAAGAACAATTTAAACAAATGCATTTGATATTCTGTCAACATATTTGATTTTCCACATTGTACAACACTCTCCCAATGGCAAAACTTCATTCCTTGGTTAATGGGCTTTTGTTACAAACGTGGTGACCATAGATACAGTTACATATCTACCTTCAGAGGTTCAGGTCAATTTGTCAAAAATGAAAGCAAATGCCATCTGAAGTTTACTGAGAAAACAATATGTGACATGCTTGACTTCCTCATTGATAACGTCCATGTAAAATGTTGGGATAAAACATTTAGGCAAGACGTGGTCATCCCCATGGGCACCAATTGCACTCCCTTCTTGCTGATCTTTTTCTTTTACATATGTATCAGAGTTTCTGCTCAAAGTCAAAACAAAGTAACTTGGCCAAGAACTTTAACTTAAATTTCAGGTATATGGATGATCTGACATCGTTCAATAACCATAGAATTGCACAATTCCCTTCCACTGATTTACCTGGAGATTCTTTATGAATATGGAAAGAGTTTCTGACTTTCTGTATGATTATGGAAAGGGTTTTGTCGCTCTTATTTTTTACATCAACTAATCTAAACTTTTATGTTGCCAAAACCTGCCTTAATATTTTAGGATACAGACGCAGGACTGTATAATGTTAATATTTTAATTATATATATAATGTGAAATTATTAGTAGAACTTATTATGCCGTCTTTCGTTCCCCGCTTGGCGGCTGCTCTTTTATGTAGTTCATGTTTTATTTACTTTTATACTTGTACTTTATGTCGTTTGAGAGTGAAACGCAAGATAGACTATTTTGTCTGTCTGTCTGTCTGCCTGTCTGTCTGTCGGTTTGTCGGTCTGTCTGTCTACCTACTCTGCTCGTATTTACTTACAGGTGATCTGAGAAGCTCTCCGTGGGAAAGTCGATGTTCGGATGATACCGCGTGTCCTTGAAGTAATGCAGATATGCGTTCTCTTTGAGCTTGTACAATTGTGTGGTGCATTTTACGTTACATAAACACGTGCACGTGACGTTGGTTCAGCGTTTGATAAAAGTCCGATATTGTGACCTAGTTTCATTCTTATTTATTGACGTTTCTTAAGGCCACAAACAGATTTAACTAGAGACCAATCACGTTTGGGGACTTTTTAAGACGTGATATATTTATATACAGTTTTTAACGAAGCATTCTATGTTAAACATTAAAAACAGGTTATCTTACGGAAACCATTTCCACACGCAAGCGTGCGTCATTTTAGGGCACGTAAATAGGGCATGTCAACACTGAAGGTTTCATTCCACAACTTTTACGACCCTTAGACAAACACACAGTGACCATGGGCCGTTCCATAAATTGATCTTAGCACTACGACTGTTGTAAGTTAATGTTTAAGTCAAAGTCACGATCGCCTAAGCGCTTATATGGCTTTGTGTAACGATCTCATATAGTGTCTTGGCCTTCTATATATTCTATCTTTAATACAAGGGTGGGTCATACGCGCACTTTTCGCGATCGACTGATCTAATTGTTGTCATCACAATATCTTATATTTATCCACAAACAATGATATTTTTTTTTTTTTTTTTGCTGTTCAACGCCACACTCAGCAATATTCCAGCTATATGACGGTGGTCTGTAAATCATCGAGTTTGGACCAGACAATCCAGTGATTGATAACATTAGCATCGATCCACGCAGTTGGGATAGGATGAAATGTATCAACCAAGTCTGACCACCCGATCCTGTTAGTCGCCTCTTACGACAAGCATAGAAGACTTATTCTACCCCGGATCTTCACGGATCCATGATGTGAAGTGTGTGTGTGTGTGGAACACGGAGAATCAATTTTGTTGCAATTGATTTATGTAGTTATGTAGTTATTTGTACACAAATAAGTGCTCGAACAGCTTCACTTCAGTAACATTAAACTTATCTTAAACACGACATTGGCATTGTATTTCAATAAGACCTCCTCTGTGGTATGGTGGTAGAGCGTCTGTCCGGAGAGTGGAAGGTCGGGGATTCGATCACCGACCGCGTCATACCATAACATGTTGTTTAGATTTTACAATTGCATTAAAGTAAACCACTTAAAGCAAATCGCATGTTGGTGGCGGATCGACCGAACCACTAACATCTTAATCTGCATAATTTCGCAGAACGGTTGGGTTGAATGTCCCCCTGCCGCACAATGCAGATCAAAAGCCTCTTTCAGTTGCTTTCACATATTTGGAAGGGGTCTTTGAGGGAATGACGTCAGTGCCTGTCCCAAGGTCATGGATATTAAAATGTATGGTGACATACGACGTCATCACTCCCAGGCGTGATCGTGACTTATAATCTCTGTAAGCTGGATATATACGGTGTCACAGTACTGGATGCCCGTCTTGTACCGTCAGATCAAGAATGCTGTACCCCAGAGGCACAGATTAAACCTTAAGGAAGGGGCATTATAGTCACAGTGAGAGGCGACTTTAACAAGGCCAAACCATTAAGCGAACTGTTCTTTGTGGAATTTCTTTGCCTGCTCAAAAAATTCTAGGAGTGGGCGATATTTGATACTTTATCACGCTGACATTGTTGATATGCCACTTAAAAGATTTCTAGCGACTTATGAAGTATATTTAATGGATCTATGATGCAAGAAAAAGAAGTATTTGGGTTTAGAAAGCCATTAGACATATGCTTGAAAGACTTTACATGACAAAATCACTTACTGTTATTATCTGAAATTTACTGAGTGAGTGAGTATGGTTTTACGCCGCTTTTAGCAATATTCCAGCAATATCCCGAACTGGGCTTCACACATTGTACCCAGGTCAAGAATCGAACCCGGGTCTTCGGTGTGACGAGCGAACGCTTTAACCAATAGGCTAACCGATCGCCCCTAAATGTACTGAGGCACTCTTTGACCTGTCCGTGCAGTCACTGATGTTCTAATCTTATTTTCACTTTTACGATGTCGACACATGATAATATAGTTTTTATCAATGCAAAACAATTTCCGGATTTATCTGACTCAATACATAAGTAAACATTTGGAAAAAGTGATGCAGGTCAGACGTTATTCGCTTTTGTGAAACGGGAGCAAGGGTTTCGGTGCTCATTAACGGCAATCCCAGCACAATAAATGGCAAAAAATTGATTCGTTGCTCTGAAGATAAATATATGGTTTGTTAGTTTGTTGTTTCACGCCGCACTCAGCAATACTCCAGCTATATGACGGCGGTCTGTAGATAATCGAGTCTGGACAATACAATCCAGTGATTGACATGATGAGCATCGATCTACCCAATTGGGATACGATGACATGCATCAACCAAGTCAGCGACACTGACCACTTTGATCCCGTTAGTCGCCTCTTTCGACAAGCCGAGGTTGCTGAATACCAATTCTAAGCCGGATCTTCACGAGTGTCATTAGTCGCCTTTTACGACAAGCATAGTCGCCTTTTACGACAAGTAAGGATTGCTGAAGACCTATTCTACCCCGGATCTTCACGGGTCAAGAAACACTGATGTGAAGTGTGTGTGTGTGTGTGGTGGTGGAACACGGAGAACCCATTTTGTTGCAATTGATTTGTATTTTATGTTGTTATTTGTACATAAATATGTGCTTGAACAGCTTCACTTCAGTGACATTAAACTTAACGTAAACACGACATTGGCATTGTATTTCAATAAGACCTCCTCTGTGGTATGGTGGTAGAGCGTCTACCCGGAGAGATGAAGGTCCCAGGTTCGATCCCCGACCGCGACATACCAAAACATGTCCAAAGATGGTATTTGTTGTTACCCCGCCTGGTGCTTGGCGTTTAGGGGCTAAAACGCTGAGGCAGTTTACTGTGTCTGAATGGGATTTTCATGTTAAACTGCGACATGGTATTTCAGTGAGCTAGCACATTAAAATCGGCTTTAGTGATAATACATGCAGCCACACATACACATACATACACACATGCATGCACGTCGCTATATAAGTGCAACAATCTTGGACGCAACGTTAAACCCCATTTCACCTCATCACCTGTATTTTAATATGCAATCAAACACGTCTGCCCCTCACAGGACACAAATTGTCCTGTGGTTATACGGCGCCGTTTCTGGGTTCGAATCGTAGTGTACCCGATTATGTTCCTTCATCTGTCAACACCACACCCGTTCTGTTTCGCAAAAATGATAAAATCTCAGACCTCGCAACAACTTCGTGAAATAACTAAAATATTAAACCTTAAGTTAATTTGACAGGCTGAGCCTCCCATTCCTTTAATTTTATTTCACATTTTATTACAACGTACAATCACCAGTCCCACTTTTTTAAAGTAAAAACTAAAATTGCATTTTTTCGATGTTTGCTTCTGATATCAATTTCGGTGGTGGTGGGTCAGTATAACCACGCTTTCAGTGTCACGTCCTTCTTGAACTCATCAATCAAACAAAGCGAGGAAGGATATTAATATATTTTTTCTTGCTTGGAGTCAAGGTAGTGAGGAGATACCACGGGCATATTTGTGTCAGAACGTCCTGTCTTTGTAAGATAATCAGACAATCACCTGTGTTTGGCAAGGTGTTATTTCTCGCCCAGAGCATTGATAGGCCGACGTCGTTAAACGATTTCTGGAAACACGTGAGGAAATAGAAACAGAACCCTGCAGGCCCTAAAAAGATTTCATTGGCAAATTTGATTCTGAGGTCAATTTGATGGAGGGCACCTACCAAATAATACTATGGAGCTTGCATTCATTCAAGGGAATAATGCGAAGTCTTAATTAAAGCTAATTCCACACACATGTAAAGATCTGTCATTCCTGTGAGTAAGTGATATAATACTTTGACTTCAAGAGGTAAAATCGGATTTGAAGGTCATTTGGTTTTACTGTTACAGTGGAGTCTTATTAATCCGGACACCGTTGTTTGGACGATTGCTGCCGGTGAGGCTTGCATTTATTCGTAAGAATGATGCAATACTCCAGTGAAGCTTTCAAAACGTTTTATGGCAGACGTAAACAAATTTAACACATCATCGAATTACGTTCGATGCAATACCATGTTTTAACCCTGTGCCATATGTTCCCGCGTTGTTTCAGGTGAACAATTGTCTTGCCGTTGCATGTGTTTGTGACGAGTGCCGACGGCGGGGCAGAATACCCATACCTTTGCCTGGTGTGATCACTATTTGACAGTGATTAATAAACACATGCTTATGGCATGGGCGGAGTCGTTCAATGGACTCTGACGTTTGTAGAGATGTTTTATGATTATGGAAAAAAATTCTTTGCCTATTTATCAGTTCGGGCGATTTAGTCGAACGCTCCTGTCTGGGTTTCCCTATACATCAGAATACAGCTTGCTGTTGATGGGAAAACAGAAATGATGGCGTGCGCTAACGTTAAATATTTTGGTAAATCAAACGTACCATGATGGTTCGAATTCCATTGAAGATACCACACCTTTGCTGTGTTTCAGCATTACCTCAAACACCTACCCTACCACCAACTTTACATGGGTGTTACCCTAACCCTGCGTATTTTATCAGTTATATGTGAAACAACACATGTTATATGCACCTCCCTCAATACCAGGCCGCCTCCGTGGTCTAGCGGTAGAGCTTCCACCCGGAGAGCGGATGGTCCGGGGTTCGATCCCCGGCTGCGTCATATCAAAAGACGTTAAAAGATGGCACTTGTTGTTACCCTGTCTGGCGCTCGGTATTTTGGGGCTAAATCAAGGACTGATCGGCTCGGAGTCAGTATAGAGTGTCTGTGTGTGGTATTCATGTTAAACTGCGGCATTGTATCTTAGTGGGCAAGCACTGATCGACATTAGTCCCTCAATATAGCATTGATATACGCACTGCCAATTGTCTTATTTCCATGAGGGCTCTCTATGAACAATTTATTCAACCTTGAGAATTCTTTGTACGGTCATGTTGACATTTCGCCATCGGCGGTCAGAACATCTTGCTATTTATTCTTAAAAATATCTATACAGATCTGTGTTCTACTTTCTTACTGTTCAGTTATTTCAGACATCCAGATGACTAGAGGATGATTAAAGAACTCGGTTTCATTCTTCTGGGTTGTAAAACGCTAATAACATTTGAGACCATTCACGGGAGAACAGAGCTTAGTGAACTAAGGCTCCGAAATTGTATGTTCAGAGTTGCGCCCATTAAGCCGTCAGAATCCGTTGAGCGTGGTTACGAGTTCAGCATTCAGCAAATAATATTCCTTGGTCTGCCAGTAGCCTACCATGTCAATGGGTTTCAGTGGTAAACGTCAACGACCCGCTTCATTTATGCACCCATTGTAAGCTACCATGATAGCACCCGTGAAGATACGGGTTAAAATAGGTCTTCAGCAACCCATGTTTACCGTAAAAGGCGTCTATGCTGGTCGTAAGTGAGTGAGTGAGTATGGTTTTACGCCGCTTTTGGCAATATTCCAGGAATATTCACGGCGGGGGACACCAGAAATGGGCTCCACACATTGTACCCATGTCGGGAATCGAACCCGGGTCTTCGGCATGACGAGTGAACGCTTTAACCACTAGGCTACCCGACCGCCCGCTTGTCGTAAGAGGCTTCTAACTGGATCGGGTGGTCAGGCTCGCTGACTTGGTTGATCCATGTCATCGTATCCCAACTGCGAAGATCGATGCTCATGGTGCAATCACTGAATTGTCTGGTCCAAACTCTATTATTTACAGACCGCCATCATATGGCCGGAATATTGCTGATTGTGATGTTAAACAACAAACAAACGAACTTATGATTATGGAAATGATTTAATCGCTTTTATTAAATGTTTCTTTCCCTCACATGGAAAAATACTGATGGAAACGAATAACAATGAAAAACACTGTCAGTACATTTGCAATCGCGCGCATACACATTAAATACATGTCAGAATCAAATGTTGATATGTGTTTGTGTGCATTGTTTCACACGCGTATAGGTAGACAAGGATTGGAACCCATGATAGCATATCATTTTACTATGTCTAAAACTAACTGTTCCCTTATTCATTTCCACCAGTATAATATTGTGCAATACAATTGAATAAGAACAGTTGATGTCGAGAAATCGATAACACACTGCGCACCGACCAGACCTTCCCCCACACCTCTCTCCGCTCCCTGACCCCGGGCCGACACTCCCTATCTCCTAGGGTACGAACTGTGCACCTTAAGCTGTAAAGAAACAAGACATTGTCTCGTGTTCGTCCACTACCAATATGTTGGCGTTTACAGACAACATTAGAGAGGCATGGCTGTTGTTAACAATACCTTGCGATGTGTACATAAGGGATAGCGATAGGGGCCTTCTCCGCAGCAGGATGAGAACGGAATGCCCGCTTAATGGAACGTGTATGCCAAGGGATCCAAACTCGTGCCCTTGTTGTCGTCGTTTTTTGGATAATTATATTGCTGACGTTATGTCGTCTTTGACTCAGCAGGTGTGGAGCTATTCAACACGTTCGTGAAAACATGTTGTTATTAGAGCTACGCTTAGGTATGGAACACTGTAAGGGACATGTTCGCGTTCTCGATATCTCGACTTTGATATCAAAGCTAAATAAGCAAAGAGTGCGAGAGTGCGACATCTCGAGTTTGGCCAAATTGTCACACTTTCGAACTTTTCGCAATTTTATGTATTTTCCAAACGTCGAAATCGCAAAGTGGAGATAATGTCCTTACAATATTCCATACTTTAGGTTTTAATCAAGAAAGAGACAGAACCATTTGTATAAAGTTAAGAAATCACTGATAAAAGCAGATTATACGACTTCATCATAAGCATGTATTTTGGAATCACTATTGAATAGTGAAGTGAAAAGGTGTTTGCGAACACCTCACGTGTTTCTGCATTTACCATTATAAGTTGTAGCACGGGGTTCATGGAATTTTATGCGTCCTGCGTTAGGTTTTATACCACGACCCGGAGGTGAAACTTCCATTGATTCGGAAAAGGTGCGTCTTTTAGCCATGAGGCTTGGTATGAGGGATTTATATTATGCCTCTCAGTAATCCACGTGCAGCCTGACTTGCTCTTGGCGGGGTATAAGTGATTTATTTACCAGCTAAGAAATGTATTTCCCTCAAGGCGGAATATAGTATTGTATCAGAATCACGTGAACCAATCAGATCTCATCAGTCTGGCATGGAAGTATGATAACATATGTTAGAATGTATGTTTGGAATGCATTAGCTAATCAAATCTTTACTTCCCCCAACGAATGTTTGAAAGAAACTTGTTTTGAACCCGAATGTTTTCTTAAAGTTCTAATCTCTTACATTAAACAAAACAGTATGCGAAATCGTGTTGATTAAATCAAAGGATGGGCGCAGACAAACAACAAGGAATTTAATTCTGCTTTAGATCTGAGTATTTCATACTTGTCCCCTTTAGTTCATGGTCTCTATTTAGATAATTGCTTATCGGATTAATGCCAACGTGCAGTGACCTGACTTGTTACACATTCTTGTACTGTGATGACGTGTATAACGCTCACAATATCAACCACTATTCTGAGTGTTCATCTACATAAACAAATCGTATGTTCTTCACATCCTTTCCTTTCTTGTTAATAGTCATTCTTCTGCTTAAGCCACTACACTCCTCTGGAACACGATCAGCGGAGCGGGTTACGTTCGTCATGACTCTTCCAACCGCTTTCGTAATAAGATAAATGAAGAAACACTTACACCGTTTTTTTTTTTATGTACTCTTCTTGTTACAGAAACCCAATAAACCAAACGGTTCGGAGGTAATTGGTTCAACGATGTTCCGCCGAATTACAAATACACGTAGAGCACTATCTTCATGTACATGGGTTTAAACAACTGCTAATGGCAGTGGAAGAAAACACATGAAGCAATGTGATTTAATGGCGTTCGTGTCTTTATGCTCATGCACTGGTGAGACAACAACCAATGTGCACCCTGTCCCACCACCCCGTGCTGTAGAAACAGCAGGGACAACCATATGGGCATTTAATGGGTGTCTTGGAGTAACTAAAACACACATGTATGCAGTGCAAGGTTAAGTTGATCCAGTGCGTACAGTCGTCATATATCATTGCGATGTAAATGTGCGGAGCTAACATGTACACACAGACGTCATACATTTTCTGCAGATTAGATGTATTACACGATTTACAAAACTATTCATACAAACAAGTAAGGAGTGACAATAATTTGCTTCCTCTGCATATTTCTTTACATTATGGCATAACTGTTTAAAGTCTTACATGACGTTAATAACGAGTGACAGAGATTTTAGACCGCTACAAGCAGAACAACAATTTACTGCACCTTGACTTCCCAGTTGCAATAAACAAGGGGGAAGAAAACCGTGAAAAGTATCTTCCATATTGCACAGATACATGAAGATAAACTCTCCATATGGCGTTTTACTGATACAGTGTCAGAAAACGGTTTCATGGTATTTGATTCATATCGATGACCTTTGACATTTGATTCGTTTCCTTGGAAACCTTAAATACAGTTTTCAAGTGGGGCAAGTTCTCGCGTAGGAATAGGGAAAGAGCCAAAAATGAATATTCCAAGAACTTCACGAAAGAATCTAAGACTGTACAAGACCTGAGAAACATTTTCATAATGTTTTTCAATTAGCATGGGCCGCCCTTTTTCTCATGATCATGTTATGAAAATCTTCGCACAAACTCTTTTCACTCAATTAAGTCCTAACATTAATACATCTTGGTGTGACTGGGTTAGAAAAGGTCGTCACCAACCCATGTTTGTCGTAAGAGGCGACTAAAGGGATCGGCAGGTCAGGCTCAAGAGGCTAATGACTGGAATGTCTGGTCAAGACTCGATTATTTACAGACCGTGGAAATATAGACGAAATATTCCTGAGTGCAGCGTCAAACAACAAACGATCGTTTGTTATCGATCCAAAACATGCAAGGATTGCAAAGAGTGAGCGAGTGAGTGAGTATGGTTTTACGCCGCTTTTAGCAATATTCCAGCAATATCACGGCGGGGGACACCAGAAATTACGACGCTTTGTATAAGCACCGAAATGGCGTTATTAAGGTGTTCACGGGCGCTTTGAAATATACAATTGTAAAGATTTCTTATAAGCTTTGAATTGTCAAAAGCTATTTAGAACAGGGCCCACTGGCACAAAGCGATCTCATCGCTAAGACGATCTTAACTCCCATACTTTAGCATAGGCTGGCAATGGTCTTAGCGCTAAGATCGCTTTGTGCAAGTGGGTCCAGGTGTGTTAGTGTTTTAAATAATGCAGTTTTAGCGGGGCATAAAGGGTCCCTCACACATATATCTTTCTTCCTCAACCCCTTCGAACATGCATATCAGATGATAAAAAGATACTTTATTTAAAGAGTGAGTGCGTGAGTGAATCAGAGAGATGTGGTTGAATGCCGATTGAAACAGTATTTCAGCTATATTAAGGCGGATGAAGTCAGTGTGGCAGAAAGACCAGACACGTTTACGACGTTTACCATTTTGACTAAACCCTCGATCACAGGCACCATTCTGACAACCAAGGCTCATAATTGGCTGAATCTGGGAATCGACCAAGGCTAACAAACTCTGAACAGCAAATTGCTCCATCTTAAAACATTCGGATACCAGTACCAAAAGTCTGGAAGAGAAATAGGAGACTAGATTTGGTGATTGGGAAAAACAAGTATGGTTGGGAGAAGACACGTGGCACTTTGAGCTACATACACTGTCTTCCTTTTGAAATAATAACGCGATTTAACAGTTTCATATAAACGTTTATACACAAGGGTACCAATGTCTTAATATCCAAAACTGCACAGCTCCTCAAAATTATTTTTCACGTCATGACCCATGTTTGTGTATAAATAAAGCATGATGTCTAAAGGCAATATTTCTGACCAAATATCTGTCTTTCATCTTGAAAAAAACGTTATCAGTCTATCAATACCAAGCAGCCATAGTTGAGTGCCCTTGTTGCTGTTTCTTTACGAGGTGACCTCAAGTAAAACATTATCATGTCTGCAACTTGCATTATTTGTCATTTTCAATTAACCCCATTTTAAGATCCCACCCACGCGTCTTGTTGCCCCGAGGTTGGTAATGAATGACATCACTGATTTAGGTATCGTGCCAAAGAATCCTCAATATTACGTTATGCTAATAGCATTAGCTCGTTTTTTTCGAAGAAGAAGCCTTCAAGCTCGATGTGTACCAGTTAACCAAAGTCAATCATTCTGTCAGCTAAGGATCTGCCAGAGCGAAGAACAAGCGTTGGCGTTTCTGGTTTTCAAATCTAATTTTCTCATTATCCGCCCTGACGTAACTGGATAATTGTTGTTCTGTGGCCATTTCGTAGATCTCCCTTGGTCCACTGCAACATATACTCTTTCCGTCCAATTTCCGATCCTATTCAGTGACAGATTTCCCGAGAGAAGAAGTCTTTAATAGACCTTTCAAATGCATTAACATATATTATCAATCTACTAGAATCAGTAATGAAGTCACTGGAATCAAGGCTGCACGTGTAATTCATGTCAAGGTAAGGTGGATAACAAGTTTAGAAAAATAATTGAAGCTTCAGGTATATCGACGATCTGATGTCGTTCAATAACCATCAAATAGCCAATTCCCTTCCACTGATTTATTCACCTGAACTAGAAATACAGGAGAAAAGTGTAACCGCCTCATCTGTTTTATAATTAGATCTATGCATAAAGATTCGGAGTGACTAAACACTTTCCAGAAGATGACTTCTACTTTCCAATAGTCAACTTTCCATTTATGTCTAGCAATATTCCAGCAGCTCAAGCCTTTCGGGGACGGTCGGGTAGCCCTGTTGTGAAAGCGTTCGCTCGTCACGCCGAAGACCCGGGTTCGATTCCCGACATTGGTACAATGTGTGAAGCCCTTTTTCGGTTGTCCCCCGCCGTGATATTGCTGGAATATTGCTAAAGCGGCTTAGAACCATACTCACTCACTCCATGCCTTTTGGTGTGTACATTTCACAACTTTTGATGTTCAATCGAGATGCTCTTTCTACGAAGATTTCAAAGAGCATCAAACGACTCTTGCTCAAGGTTTGATCAAGGTTACAACATTCATGGCCTCAGTAAAGTTTTATAGCAGACATGTGAAGTGGCAGCAAATACAAACTGAGGGTTGGACACAAGGGATTGGTACTATATAGCACCTGGGCTGGAAATAAAGGAGACCAGTGAGGCCGCCTCATCTGTTTCATATTTCGATCGATGCATAAAGATTCCGAGAGATAAAAGACTCTCCACATGACTGTATAACAAGAGGGATGACTTCCACTTTCCAAAGGTCAAATTTCCGTTCATGTCGAGCAATGTTCCTGCAGCTTCAGTCTTTGGTGTTTACATTTTACAACTTTTGAGATACAATCGAGCATGCTCTTTCTACCAAGATTTCAAAGAGCGTCACACGACTCTTGCTCAGTCGTTCTTTGATCAAGTTTAACAACATTCAAGGCCTCAGTAAAGCTTTCAAAAAGTTTTATGGTAGACATGTGGAGAACATTTCCACATATGACGCATCGGTGACAAAAATGATGTCCGATGTAATTCCCGATTTTGACTTGTACCATTTGTTCCCGTGTTTTTTCATGTAAACAATTGACTTGCCTTGACATGTGTTTGTGACCGGTGGCGCAGAATACGCTCACCTTTTACACCTGGTAACATGATATGTAAATCGACAAAGTTGTGTTATTTGTGTCCTACAACACAATATTTATTGTCAGATGTTGTATTAAATATTGATGATGTAGCCGGATGGTGGTGCTGACTCTGAATGAGTTAGCCACATAAGTACCACCCTCTCATTAACCCCCCCCCCCCCCACCCCCACCCCCACCCCCACCCCCAGTATATATATATATATATTCATCCATTATCAGCATCACTTCATTCTGTGTTCATTATATGTTGTTCTTTTCTGCAGTTGAATGTCAGCCAGCTAACATCAACCTTGATACCCTTTTACAACCTCTGTGATTTCTCCAGCTTCACCTGGACTTCCCCTATCTATTTTTAGTTATGTCAACCACTTCTTGTCACTGTGAAGCATCTTAACTTCCTTTAATACCTGTCAGAAGCTACTTTTCTTCAGATTGGCCCTTTGCTCCACTTCTTTAAACTTCCTTTCTCACCTGCACTCTTCATGCATTCTGCATGAACTCTTTATCGAGGGGGGACTCTTCTTTCCAGGTGAGAAACATTTCAATATTCTTATCTTTTCCAACCCTCCTTTGGAAAAAAATATATACATAGAAAGTGTATCACAGCTTTTCATTAAAGTAAAATATATTTAATTACATTATTATTAAATATGTGCCAGTTCACACATTTGTGTTACATTTATTGAGTACATGGTCTTCAACCATGTGCTACCCCACTTACCCATATAAATGATGGTCTTTTTAATTTTGGCTTAAATTAAATTATATTATTCCTCGTGAACTCTTTATGGAGAGATGTCTCTTTTTTCCAGCTTCCCTCCTATCATCTGACAAAAGCGAGTAAACATCATCCTCATCCAAGAACTGCCTCATGTTATAACTAGCAGCCCAGTGGCTGGACAGTAGATACCACGCCCGACTACAATGACAAAGGGACGGCCTCGAATGTCCACCTGTGTCAAGGCAAAGTACTCAATGCCCTTATACATACTCCACAATAAGACATTCTTAAGAGCGTGTACTACTTATACTGAATGAAAAAACACGTACGTCACATTTTGATGGTTGAAAAACGTTCAGTCAAGTGTAGAATTTCATACAAGAAGGTTAAAAAAGAACCAAAGGTATACCGACAAAACGATCTTCAGATTTGAACAGGATAGTCAAGTGTTGCTGCGGAAGTCATACCCTTCTTGGTCCCATGACATTTTTTTGTAGTGGCATTTACCTCAGAATATTTCTGCAATTGCACTGGTTTATCCATGTTTTCTTCACGAGGTTGTCACATGGAATCACCGTCAACTCTTCTGGTGATTCTGTTCTTATAGGGGACATAGGTGGTAAGTTCATCATAGGTGCTGCAGTTCCCAGTACAGAGTCACGTCACTTTGGCGTTCCAGAATCCTGTTATTTCGGTTAGAAATATCAGATTCATCCTTTCTTGGTTTTCCAGCAGCAGGCATGTGTTCTTGGGTTACATAAATTGCTTGGGTCTTTCCTTCAATCTGGGAAGGCATGATATAACTGAATGCTATTCAAAGTCGCATTAAAACCAAACTCACTCATTCAGCCTACCGCAGGCCAATGGAATAGCCAATATCTTTGATGAGGTAAGGTTTTGCGCCTCTTTTAGCCTCTTAATATGCCAACAGTCTCACCAGGGAGGGCACCAGAAATGGGCTTCCCATATTGTATCCATGAGGGGAAAAGAACCCAAATCTTCGGCGTGACGAGCGAACGCTTTAACCACTAGGCTACACCACCGCCCCTTTGGAGAGAGAACACGTTTGCATGGATGGAGACATATATTCCATTTTAAGCTTAAAATATGTCCAGACACCTTGTGTTTATTAGTTAAAAGTTAGGCCCTAATTATTTGAGCTAAGACCTATAGGACGAAGGACCTTTTCGCCCGTAGGGAAAATTAAACGCGGCTATATACAGATCAGGTATAACATCAGTAGATATCTTTTTCCACGATGTAATATAAATGAACAGATAATTACAAACTACTGGTTGGTTGCTAGTTGTTTTCAAGAATAGGGGATTATGGGTTAGCCGAATAGTTGCAGCGTTTGACCTTCATGGGGTTGATTGACAATTACTCATATGGATTCAATGTCCTGATGGACCGACCACTTCATATTCTAGGAGGGGGGGGGGGGAGGATTTTGTATGGAGACTAAGTATTTTCTAAGCTACATCTGCAATACCTTTTTTTTAAATTAATACTTTGAACTTAAATATGTTTGGTTAGGTTTGAAAAAAAAAACACCTTGCAACAATGTATTTTCGTGGCTGACAACATATTTTGTTTTCAGCAGAGTGAAGCATTATATTTTTCATAAACTTTCTGGGGCAATTTATTATTTTCCATAAAATCTCCGCACCTCACAGGATGCCAAATGGTCGGCCCTTGCTTTGTCTCCCTGTCATTATATTACTCAAATGTTGCTGAAGTCAGATATATAGTGTTATCAAGGCCAGAGACAAATCCCCAAATTATGGTATCATGATTCAGTAACAATGTAGTTAATTTAGCTAAATACATTTATAATGCTCATGTTGAAAGAAACTTATTATCCAATGTTCAACAGCCTGTCTGTATTATTATATCTGTACACAAAGGCCTGTGGCCTATACGTATTGAATAAAACAAACTGAAATTGATTCAGTAACGAGGTCACCCAGCAGGAACTACTTTTAATCTCAAAACATCGACACCATGTCTGCTTGTTCCGAGAACAATTCCATGAGTTTAGACATTGGCTTTACTTCAAATAAGTTTTTCAACTCCAAGTCAAAGTCCAATCATTGCTCATGACATTGATATCAGCCACTGTATTGTCTGATACAGACTCAATTGATTGTATGCTGCAGTCGTATGGCAGGAGCATTGCAGGGTGTGCCATTAGACATCAAACAAACACATACCCTTACGCTTACAACCTTGCATGTGTTTATGACGTGTGTCACCTGTGAGGCAGGATGGGCCCACCTTTTCGTGAACACCTGGTGTCATCACTTTCCGAGATACTCGAAATCATAGGGACTTAAAGCAGAGATTTCTTTTATATATGGAAAGAGTTTTGTTGCTTTTAATGAATTATTATGAAAACTATGTGAGTAGGGGTGCTAATGGTGCAATCACTGATTTTCAGTGATCCATTCATATGATTTGTATCAGCCTTCTTACGCCCTATGAAATCTGTTTCGGGGAAAAATCGAGACTGTCATTTTATCTGACGTTGACGTTTTGAATTTTTAGGATAAAGAGATTCATACCCTCAAGTGTTTCCGTATCGTAAATACCATACATTAGGAATAATAAATACATGTTATATCATAGGCTCGCACAATACATTGTTTATGCCAAAGGTATGATACAGAAACACAGAACTAAAATATCTCTATTTATCAAAAGAAATATGCTGACGCTTTTCAAGTTGTCGAAATAATATAAGAACAAAATCTAGCATAATAGATAGTTTCCATAACTAGTGAAAATAGATGACAGTGCGTGACCTCTATCTTGAGTCGTGACTAACGCAGCTTGAGGTCAGCTAAATTGGGCTGAAATCTGAAAGAAACGCTAGGTGAAAACTCCCCCACCACGAGCTATTATAATGATAGACTGTACGTGATGCAATGACGTCATTGCTCAGTGGCAAGCTAAGGAAGCGACAAGTTCAGTGTTCTGTTATTGAAATTTCAATTTGTTTTTATGCATTTGTTAAGCATGGTTGAGACATTGTCTGAGTCCCTTGTACGATTCCGACAATATCCTGCGCACGTGTTGATGAATCTCTATTAAATAGTGATGATGTCAGGTGTCGCGAAAAAGGGGGCGAATCCAGTCCCACCAAATTTGGAAATGTCCTCCATATGTCCACCATTATATACTGAACCGCAAAAGAAACGTCACCATGGATAGTTATATGAGAAACCTTATTTTTTCTATAACTGTAAACATATTGTGAGACATATTAAAAAGATGAAACTTGGCAAAACTGATCATCAAGGTTAAAATTAAAGTGTCAAATGTTCTTAAAGTGAAACACAACACTAGTATCTAAGAAAATGGCATCACAAGTCAGTATCTCGTGTGTCTGCCATGTGCATTGATGACTGCCGTGCAACGTCGATACATGGAATGGATGAGGCGGTTGATGAAGGCCATAGACACTTGAGCCCAGGCTCTGAGGAACGCCTGACGCAGTTCAGCTGCAGTTGTCGGCCTTGGTCGGACGTCATTCAGGCGTCTTTAAATCTCGTCCTGCAAGAGGAAGTCTATTGTTGCTTGATCAATGTACCGAGCTGCTGTGACACTTTTGCCTCTCCCTGGACCGATGTTCTGGAAGACAGGGTCGACCCTCTGTGCAAGACCAATTCCACCACACACCATGATGCTCGGACCACCCATCCGAATAACGTTCCCCACGGCGTCGCCATACTCTCTCTCTCTCTTCCATCTGTTGTTGAGATACAGTAACGGCTCTCGTCTGAGAAGAGGACTCTTCTCCACTGCTGGTGGCGACAATGCTGGTGTAGTGTTGCCCACCGAAGACGGTCCCGGCGATGACGTGGTGTCAGAATTGGTCCTCGGTGTGGCCTGTGACAGTGGAGGTGTCTGCTCGTCAATCGTCGACGCACGGTGTCCGCACTAATGTGTCGCTGGTGTGTCCCCATGGTCTGTTGAGCAGTGTACGCAGCAGTAACAAAGTGATCATGAAGATGCTGTTGCACAATCTGACGATCCTGACGTCGGATGGTGAAACTTGGTCTTCCACTACGTGGTCGGTCATCTGTAGTGTTGGTAGTTTGGTACCGTTGCTGGAGCCTGGATATGGTTCTTACGTGGACTTAAAATGCATTGGCTGCTTGCCGGGCGGTTTGTCAGCTTGCAATCGTCCAAGGGCTTGGTGTCGCTGATTTCTTGTCAATCCTGGCATGCGGTAGCAATTCAATAACGAATGAATGTTATCCGATCTGGTTGGATTTTTATTGGGCAAGAAATGAGGGAACGCATGTGTATTTCAATTTGCACGGAACTCACGTGCATCAGGTTACCATGGCCGCTGCCGTGATACGTTTGGGCGATCGGTTTTATTGTCATCTGCTTTGGGGGGGTTTTATCATCAAATTTCATTTTTCCGGACAAAGTAATGTTAAATTTTAGAAACTTTGACAAAAATTACCCAGATATTTAAATGGCAACTTTTCATGCAAAGTTACTTTGGGTGACGTTTCTTTTACGGTTCAGTATATTTGTTGAGGCCTTGAATGTTGTAGCCTTGATCGAACTTTTGAGCAAGAGTCGTATTATGTTCTTTGAAATATTCGTAGGAAAAGGTCAGGCTCGATTTTAAAGGCTGAAACTGCTGTAATATTGCCCGAGATCATTTAAAAGTTGAAACTATTGTGAAGATGATATGATACAGATGAGGTTTCACTGCCATCTTATATTTCAAGTGGATAAATCAGTGGATGGAGAGTTGCTATTTGACCGTCATTGAACGGTATCAGATTATCGATATACCTGAAGGTTAAGTTAAGCTTCTTGACCAAGTTGGTTAAATTCTCTCACTTGGTGTTGCCAACGCGATCCATATGCATAAAGAAATGGACCAGAAAGGAGAGGATCTCAATTAGCAACATTGGGTAAACATGGAATCATTGAATTTCCAACAATGTTTCCTTGGTGTAGGTCCATTGTGCGGGTTGATTGATTTGTTGGTTGCCTGGCTCATTGGTTGGTTGATACCAGTAATACCAGTTTTGTACCAACACTTTCCAGAATATGACTCATCTTCAAGTGTTAGAAAATGTCAAGCTTCAAAACGTCCACCCTAGGTTAAAGATATTTTATCTTAATTGAACAGTTAAGCTCAATTGAGATTTAAAAAATGTTTAACCTATTGATCATGAATCCCCATCGTTTAATTGACGAAAATGTCTGAAATCAGCCCATCACATTCCAACACTATGTTGCATAGAGGCATTCCATCCAGATGTTGAAAAATCTACCCTGAACAGAAGAAATGTAACATTATTCTTGAGTTCGCATATTCCATTGAAACCACTACAGGACGCATATTGGGAAAGTGCAAGGATCGAAGGAGCGCCAATACCCATGATGCTGATAGAAGACACGCTCACACAAGAGAGATGAAAGTAGCATTATGTTAAGCTCTACAAGGTCAGCATGGCACTCTTTATATGGGTTGATGATAATCTTAATACACAAAACATTGTCAGATTCATTCGTACTCCACGTGCTTTATTGTGATTGGAATTGGTGTCCTTGTCATGGAAACCTTAGTCACAAACAACTCAGAAGCAGGCAAACCTCGTCTCAAGATTGACAATCGTTAAGTTCAAAGGACTGGAGATTCGAAAAGTAAAAACTACCTCAAGGCTAATGAAGAACTATTATACAAACTTCTGAGTGTATGACGCAATTACACCTAAAGAGTTAAAAATAATGGGACATTACTATTTTGTACGCATATCAAAGTTATTGAGCAAGTCGAGTAAGTCCTTCACACAACCTGATCTAATCGATTCATTCGATTGGTATATCTTTCATACTTGTCAATGTAGTTATTTGCTTGTTTAATCTCTTCCAGAGATAATGAACACAGACGTGGAGGCATTTGAAGTAGTTTGGTGGAAAAAGTAATTTTAACGGTATTGGTCATAGAATTAGTGGATGAGCGTTATGTTCGAGATTTGTAAACAATCCTGGAATAAATCCGTATCAGTGCACTTCATAAAGCGCTCTCAGCGCAAACGCAGATAGAAACCAGACTTTATGACATTGATCTCACTGACATATTTATTCCTTTCTCGTCAGGGAAGAAATATTGGTACACACAAAACAGTGACGTCATCATTCATGGCGTATTTCAATGAAAGCGTTTGGTTGTGTCTAGCCTTGAATGTAACATGCACTTCAGTTGTCACCATAACCCTAAGAGCTGAAATATGTTTTCATCATAATATGCAATATTTTCTTCAACGCCAAAATAAGAACAGTAAACAAAACCAATCTGGCACTTTGACCATTATCAAAGAACAAATATACTTTATTTGGAATCATCAAAATTACCTTTCAGGATAAAACTGGTCATGGGGCTATCATAACTCTTTGGGGTGGTTCCAGAAATGGACTTTACTCAAACATTTAATTACCGAATTCAAAGCTAGCCTTAATTAAGTTATTGAAATGTCATATACTTAAAGCCAACCTTTTAATATCAGAATATTTGATACTCACGTCAAAGAAGAGTTTAGCATCTGAAACCCTGTTTGAGATCCTGTGTATTGACTATAATACTTAAGTTCAAACATGACAGCCCTCCAAGTAGCCCTCCAAGTAGCCCTCCAAGTAGCCATTTGCGAGACACTGTAGCTGAAAATAAGTCTTGACTTGACATTTGATAGCGTAAAAGAGGAACTACGTGTAAACTCCTGTCACATTGTTGCTAGTTTAGTCTGGAGGTAATTAATGTCATTTATGAGCCTGAGACGTTGTGTAATGACAGTTATGAACTGCTTTGGTGATACCTAGAACACTGTTAAACTAAACATCACCTCTTTGTATATTCAAATGTCCCAAACACCATGTTTTCTTTTGGAAATACCTTCATATGATAATGATCTCATTTTGAAAAATGACTAAGTTAGCTCCGATACCTGAAACGTTGACACAAGAACGAAGTAGTCGAAACCTAGGATGAAAAAAGAGAAAGCTAATGAAAGAATGGTCAAATAACTAATGCCACAGAACAGTAAGTTTCCAAACAAAACAAAACAAATCTAAATTGAAATAAATGGAGTGTGTGTGTGTGTGTGTGTGTGTGTGTGTGTGTGTGTGTGTGTGTGTGTGTGTGTGTGTGTGTGTGTGTGTGTGTGTGTGTGTGGACAGTGGTGCACTTCTACGATGGCTCGTCAGCTTCACGTGGGAGGTAATGGAGTGAACTGATGCAGCATGTAGCTGTTTACCACATTGATGAGACAAATCCTGACTGACCAGAGATGATGGTAAAATACGAGTGAAACACATTTCTTCACAAACGTTTACAATATCAGGCACCCGCGCCAAGTTGCCATTTAATGAGATGACAATGATTCAACGAGGTCTTGACATGCAGTAATTACTTACTTTGTTTGTGTACATGGGTTCAAAGCACACCACACGTCACAGGTCCTACGTTAATTCAACAGTGACGGTGATGTAGTCGTGGCTTCTGGTATTTCTAGACAGAAGGACGGTGCAACGCAGATGAAACGTTCTGACCTTTTGCAAGTGGCTTTCAGCGTTAACCATTCAGCTTAAGTATGAATTATGAATGGGGATGAGAGATATTACTGTCCCGTTTGACGTCTACTTGTCAAACATAGAATGACATGGAAAAAAACGATGACCGAGCATGGGTTATGGTTTTATAAGTTGCCCTGGAAGGAAATGTGAGGGGGGAATTTTGGTATGCATATAGAGTGTTGTCCACAGGGTACACTATTGGAGCATGTCAGTCGCTGAGATTAAAAGGTGTAATCACTTTTGCAAAAGGAATATTGGTTTGATTGAAACATAATTTGATGTGAGACAAGTTTGATTTGGGCTGGGGTCTAGTATGTTTCCCGTGGGACATGTTTAAACACGTATCTCAGGATCTGTGTCTATCACAAAAATAATTCCTTTTCCCATGCTGAAATATTTCTGACATCGAGAACAAGGCCATCTTGTACTCACCCACACGTTCGTCCCCAGAGAAAGTGAATTTATCCTTTGAAACAACCCCCGGTCTTAATAGTTTGACTTCAAAAGAGCAGTATAGAAGTTATAGGGCAATACACGACATACATTAAACTGGCATTCGAATCCTTAACGTAACATTAAGACCATTCTACCACAAGTCCAGGGTGGCATCGGTGGCATCGTGCATCAAATAAACTCTGAGGTTGCACGGAAACATTATGGATGAACACATTGCACCGACATTACGTTTAACATTGCATTTTGATACATCAGTGATATATAATTTTATTACTTGCCCGTGAAGAGATCACCCGTTTAATAAACGTACAGCTGTATCACACATTGTGTTTAACAAAACGCGTGCTTATGTACTCACGGAACACGTTTCACGAACAAATATTGAAAGCTCTCAACATCCCTTGGCTTATTCAACGACATTGCGCGTGGAGTTGATAGATCACTGAGAGGAGCTTATGCAGACCCGATGACCCCAGCAACCTTGTTGCTAGGCTGACGTCACATGGCATTGTTTCGCCGATGGATCTTGCAACATAATTCCACAATTTACGTCATCGGGTATTGTGACGTGTTGTAAACTTTGAGGTGCAAGGCCCGTTCCACAATGCGATCATATTGTAGCGCTATGGCAGTCGTTGGTCTAAGTTAAAGTGTGTGAGTTGCGATAGTCTTAGCCCTACAATAATTTTGTGGAACGGACGCCTGAATTCTAAAGGTGGACCGTTGTATGGTATAAAATTCATACGTTTAAACTTTTGACGTGTTTAAAGGATTATTCTGTTAAACTCAATTGGACTATCACGTGGATCGTGTAGGTGTCAGCCTATACATACTCAACAGTATAATTCTAAAAACGTTATAAATGGCAAGTAATAAAAAAAAAATACTGAACTCGCTTCCCGTGTAAAACCAATTTTATGAAACTCGTGAATAGTTGTGGTATCTGACTCGCGTCAGATACCACAACTATTCACTCGTTTCATAAAATTGGTATTACACGGGAGCTCGTTTAGTATTCTATAATTATCATATAATGGGTAGGTTTCTCGGCAGGATAAAGCCAACGGATAAAAACGATATCCGTTGGGGTCATATGCGGATAGAGATGCAAATATCAAAGGTCAAGTAGGGACTACTTTCACTGTTTATAAACAAACATGGCGTCGCCCTCGTCATTCGGCGATCGAGTCAGAATTAACCATAGGGAATCTGGATAAACTACAGGGATAAATGCTATCATCATCAAAAGAACAGTCTAATATACTGAAAATCATAGTCTAAATGTGACGTAGCTAAGGCATTTTATAAGTTTTGTTAACTTTGGCGATATAAATTTCGAAACAATTTTACGAGGGCACGAGGCCTAGCCAAACGGGATCAGTAGCCATATCTGTGCTTGTAGACCTCTGCGGCTTGAAACCTTCTCCACAAATTAAAATAGTTGGATTTGGCCGAAATATGTTTGAATTGTTACTTTGTTTCGTTTTGTCGCTGTGTGTACATCTGATTACACTTCTTAACGTTATGACAGGACAGACCGACTGTCAACAACGTCTGACCGTGGTCGTGACGTCTCATAGACTAGGGTTAGAGTAGCTTCCCTTTGACAAAGGGCACTTACTCTAGCGGATAGACCGATGGATTGCCTCGAAAGGCAATTAAAAACAATTGTTGTTTTGCGTATATGTTGCTTCGACACTGTATAAGAAACAGATTTCAGTTGGAACTATATTGGCTACAGTCACTGTCCAACTGACACATCACTTACCCTGTGACGTAATAAATATTAATGCGAGCATTCCAGAAAAACTCGCAATGTTTCGGTAATGTTTGTGAGAGAGGGAAAGCGATTTTGAAGCACAGAATTAAAGAATGACATTATATGATAAAGAGGTTATCACGCTTGTGTGTTTGGAGATGGTAAATATCCTTTATTAGGAATAAACACAATGTTTATTCCTAATAAAGGATATTTACCATCCCCAAACACACTCGCGTGATAACCTCTATGTACTAAATGATAATACTAAGACTTAGCAATTAAGTCAGAACACTCTGATTGAAACATCCGAGCAACTACTGGTATAGCTCCCCACCAGGTAATGACAGACTGGATGATCACTCGCAGACTCATCATCCGAGAGAATGACAAGAGTATCCTAGGATCGTCTTATCGTACTTATCGTCTTATCGATACAGATACATCTATATCAGGAGTCCCCCATTACCACTGATACGCCTAACCCGATCTCAGGATCACAGGGCACCATCTTCAAGACTCTTTGTAGAGGATCCAAGCTGATAAGAAAATGGTAAAAGGCAGCAAATGACTCGTGCTCTTTCAGATGGCTAAAATATGCCTAACATATGAAAAGTACCTTTCGCTAATGATCTGGTATTGTGTACGCTACTGTGACAAATACGAGAAAGATTGCTTGTTCGTTTTGAAGTGGCCATGTAGCTAGAAACTAAACTATCTTTTAATGCGGTCACTATAATGTTCGACCACAATTTCTCATTAGGTACCTTTTCATTACGATAGAGTTCGTTAGCAGCCAATACATATAGAGACGGTGGTGAAGATGTTCATTTTCCATTGCCGTAATGCAGTGCTTTCGACCCGTGAAGATCCGGGGTAGAATAAGTTTTCAACAACCCATGCTTGCCGTAAAAGGCGACTAGCGGGATCGGGTGGTCACGCTCGCTGACTTGGCTGATGCATTTCATCGATCCCAATTGATCCCATGGATCGATGTTCATGATGCCAATCACTGGATTGTCCGGTTCAGACTCGTTTATCTACAAACCACCGTCATATTGTTGGAATATTGCTGAGTGCAACGTTAACCAACCAACAAACAAACAGTGGAGGTTTTATCTTGAATGACACGAATTCGTGTCTGATTTCGGTAAACTAGGAATCTATAGTAAGAACTATCTACATTTCATTATAAAGAGAACTGCAATTAGTTTACATTTGTAAGTTTAAGGTTATCAAATATACATAAACGCCAACACCAATGAATAATCAGTCCCAAGTACTGATTTTGCCATGTACGATTTTTACCATATCACGAGCTTGTGATATCGACCACGCCCTTTCACACGGGAACATGTGGTACACGTCAAAATATTGAGAATCGTCGGACGTCTTTTCTTTTTCTCTGATGCGTCAAATTTGGAAATGTCTACCATAAAACCTCAAATCTTGGATGTTGTAACCTTGATAAATAGTTGCTATAAATATTTTAGTTATATCACAGCTTGTGAGCTTCATGTGAGCGGAAAATGTTGCAGGTCTTAGGTGTTTGCCACTTTGGTGTAAGCCTAAAGCAGACAAACCAAGTATAATGGGATTCAAACACACGATCATCGGATTCAGGCACGCCTAAGGGACGTAACTCTGCACAATGAAAAACCGTGATTTCGATGAATGGGACACCTGTGACACTTGAAGGCGATATATCAATTATGTTGTAACTAATGCAAGTGTTCTTCGTCATGCTATTAGTACTTGAAACGTTTACAAGTTGAGGACGTCATGGTTTGATGCCCTGTTCAAACGAGATTTTATTGACGTGTTCGCGTGTCTTTCAAGTGCTTCGAATTTTAATTACATTAATAAAAATAAAATCGTTTTAACCCACAATCCAAACAAAGCCAAACTTAATATATTTGCAAAGTTTTTTTAGCTTGAGAGCGGATACATAAATATTTGTTAATTGCTGCTATAAATTGGACATGCTCAGAATAGGTTTTTGATGTGTTGGTATTTTTAATCCAACACAGAAAGTTGCTGGTGATGCCATTGGTAGCTGAATATTCATCCATAGTATCTTGAATCTTGGGCTCCAATTGCATTGATATTTCCTTTTAAGCATATCAGCAACGGAACTCCAGCAAATGATACATGAGGACAATATACGCCTAGCGACATACGCCGACGATGTTTAAAGGAATTATAATGAAGTAATAGCAATTTGGGAATCGCCCACTGGGGACCTTTCTTACACACAACCCACTTGCATGCTGCGACTAACATTCCCTTGCTGCCAGAAACTGTGAAAAAGTTATGTCGGCATCGCTTCAAAAGCGATCACAAGGAGTGTACATCTTATTACAAGCAATAACACGAGGCAATAGAGTATAAAATGGTGTGCCCTGTGGAGTTAATCGATGACGCCAAAGGTGTGGCCAATAACTACACTAAGCCAAAGCGACGTTGTCCAAATACAAGCCTTCCAAAACATTACCGGTGTCAGCAGAGGGCTCTCAATGACTGTCTAAAAGTCGGCTATATTTAGTCACCTCATCGCAAGTGATCTGAAAGGTTTTGTCGGCATATTTGGCATATCCACCGCCCCCGCCTCGAGTCGATCAATGCATTGACAGCTTTCTCGATCATCTACAATTGCTTTAGCGCTGCTGCCTCTGAAACAGGATCAATGATGTTGAATGAAACGCTCAAGTTGGGTCCTTTAATTCTGTGGTTTCTATATCGATACTCATTTGGAGTCACAAGCTTAATATGAGTAACACGCATTACAGTTTAAGGAGTAACGATAATATAAATAGGTCGAAAGGTTTTAGAGAAGTTGGCAAATATCTTGATGATGATTTGGCGTGACTCTTGTCCTGTAACAGTAACGTGAGTGTGGATTATGGAGGATAGTTAAAATTAAATTAAATAATCCCCTGTATTGTAATACACGTATCTGGCAACTTAAGTGAATGGGTGTCAGAAAAGGATGGGGTTGACTTAAGGTAAAATGTCATTCCTTGATCCATGGGGCTTTGGTTACAAAACGTGGTTGAGAACAATTTGTGAAAAATGAAAGCAAATGCCATCTGAAGTTTACTGAAAACACAGCATGTCAAATGCCGGATTTCCTCATGAATTACATCCATGTAAAGTTCGGGGGAAATCCTTTAGGCAAGAAGTAGATATCCCCATGGGAACCAACTGCTCGCGGATCTGTTTCTTCATGCATATGAATTGGAATTTCTGCTCCGATTGGCAAAGCCAAGAAGTTTAACTTAAGCCTCAGGCATATCGATGAACTGATATCGTTCAATAACCATCAAAAAGCCAATTCTTTCCCCTGATTTACCCATCTGAACTAGAAATAAACGAGACCAGTGTGACAATCTCACCTGTTTCATATTTCATATATGCATAAAGATTCAGAGTGACATAACAGTCTCCACAAGACTGTATGAGGGATGACTTCAACTTTCCAGTAGTCAGTTTCCATTCATGTAGAGCAATATTCCAGAAGCTCCAGCCTATGGTGTTAACGTTTCACAACTTTTGAAATGCAATCGAACATGCTCGTTCTACCATGATTATAAAGAGTGTCACACAACAAAAGAGTGACTTTTCCAAATTTGACGCATCAGTGATAAAATTGATGTCCGATGCAATTTCTAGTTTGACTTGTACCACATGTTCCCGTGCTTTTTCAAGTGAACAATTGGCTTGCCGTTGCATGTGTTTGTGACGGGTGCCACCGGTGGGGCAGGATACGCTCGCAAACACCTGGTATCATCACTTTTCGGTATTGATTCATAAACACGTGCTAACGACACAGTCGGAATTGTACAATGGAATCTTTTACCATAGATTTCAATTGAATATGGAAATTTTTTGTCGCTTTTATTTAGATAACATGCATTGACCCTGTACTCTTATTAATTCAGCCGAACGAATTGTGTTTGATGAGCGTTGTATTTGATTGGATGGTCCAATGGATGACGTCCGTGACTTGCAGATTGTGTGGTATCGTACCCCGATGTCGATGGTAGTTGATCGTGGCTTTATGAGCTTTTATGTACATGTGTTCAAGAAAATTCTATATTCAAAAGGTGTTTGAAAAAGTTATGCATGAAAGTATGTGCTGTTATAACACCTTGTATTTCTACGTTGTAGTTAAATGTTGAGCCCTATCGACTGTCATTTTTGAAAAAGTGTGCTGAGGTTATCGCCCTTTAATATTATTTCAAGAATATGTAGCGGCCATAAAATTTCCGAGTCCCGTGATGGGATTAGAACCACGGATCTTCTGAACCGAGGTCGGACGCCTTGTCCACATGACCAAAGAGGTTAACCCCGTCAGCAAGCTGACAAGGTAAGGATGTCATCTGTGGGATGACTCAACGCCCTGCTACATACTCCCCCGTCAACAGAAGGCACGTCTCGGGCCGCATAGTAGGGTACTGAGGCTTATTTTGCTCAAATTTAATATGAGCGTGCACAGCCCCACGTTGGGCGTGAATGTAGCGGCCATAAAATTTCCGAGTCCCGTGATGGGATTCGAACCACGGACCTTCTGAACCGAGGTCGGACGCCTTGTCAAAATGACCAAAGAGGTTAACCCCGTCAGCAAGCTGACAAGGTAAGGATGTCATCTGTGGGATGACTCAACGCCCTGCTACAAATATTAGTCGTGAAAGACTAAGTGAAGTAAATCTTGGACGTTTACCACTTTGATGAGACCCACAGGTACGGATATGGTGTGTACAAACCAAGAATACTAATCAAAGTGAAGCTGCTTACGACCATAGAGCTCACCACCCATTACAGTAAACTACGGTTTTCACGAACACGCTTATAACGAACTGACGGATATAACGAACTACTTTTTGGGTCCTGTCTATTTGTTCTATACATTCCGTACATTTGCTCATAACGAACTACGGTTATAACGAATTAAAATTAGTGGTCCCTTTGAGTTCGTTATAACGGTAGTTTACTGTATATTGGCCAGGTGCTGTGGATTTCTATGATAACGTAAACTTCATTTGCACCATATGAAAAGTGTCCTTATTGCATCTTATACTTTAATTTGTGACTTAATAGTAGGTTATTCAATGGTATTCACACATGTTGAACGTGGTTGTGTCAGTACCTACTGCTTCTGTCCTTATGCATGTATTGTCACTGCGTACATTGCATTTCTAAAAGGAAATGGTAGTTTCTGCTATGATACAAAGAAACATTGTATGATGTTTTAATATTTGTAGTTTGTTTGTTGTTTAGCGCGCACTCAGCAATATTCCAGCTATATGACGGCGGTCTGTAAATAATCGAGACCAGACAATCCAGTGATTAACATCATGAGCATCGATCTGCGCATTTGGGATACGATGACATGCATCAACCAAGTCAGCGACCCTCACCACTTTGATCCCGTTAGTCGCCTCTTACGACAAGCCGAGGTGGCTGAATACCAATTCTAAGCCGGATCTTCACGAGTGTCATGTTCGTAGAGGAAGAAAGTCGTAATTTGAATGTCAGGTGAATGAAAGCATATTAAATACTTCAAGGTAACCCTAGAAAAGCGGTATGCTTCTCTGAATTTAGGGAGTAAGTATGTTTGGAATTTGACGCTTGCGTTTTCTTTGAACTTGTGTTCCGGCAGAAATGTGAAATATCACACACAACGGGGGGGTTCTAAAGAGCATTTAAGTAAATTTGAGGTTTTTTGTTTAACATTAAGATCAAATGTATCTCGAGTTATCTCAGCGTGAAGGAGGATTTACGTCACTTAGCCACAAGCCAGGGGATCGAAAGCCAGCATTTAAGTAAAATTGAGTTTTTTTGTTTAACATTAAGATCAAATTAATCTCGAGTTATCTCAGCGTGAAGGTGGATTTACGTCACTTAGCCACAAGTCAGGGGATCGAACTGTTAAAACACAACTGCCGGGCAAAGAAAGTTTACACTCATGTCTGAAGGTGGCTAAAAATGAAACAAACAAGAATGGTTATTCGATGATGATGTATTTGAGCATAGTCAATATTCCATGCATAATATCAGTGAGTATCTCGCTACAAGACTGAAATATTGCCGATGTGTGGTTAAATATTAACTCACTCACTCGCAACAACTGACGTGCACATGACGGCAAAAGGAGCACGAGCGTCGAAGAGTCACAGTACACAGTAATGAGCAGAGTCAATTGTTAATTTTCAAGTGTATACTTTCTTTTTACCGGCAGTGTATGTCACAGTGTGGGAAGAGTATGTTTCATGTAATATTGACGCAGAATGCACCGGTGTACCAGTAGGTTATTCCACTGCTCAAGTCATTTAGAAATCTAAGGGACTAAAACAAGGACTGGTGGGCTTGGATCAGTATACTGTGTCTGAGAGGGGAATTCATGTTCAACTGCGGCATGGCATCTGTCCGGACTAGTACAAGAAGCCACACACACACACACACACACACACACATACATACATACACGTGCATGCACGTCGCTATATAAGTGCAATAATCTTGGACGCGACGTTACACCCCATGTCACCTCACCTCATATCTAATGACAGTCCTACTCTCAGGCTCTCAGTACCAGCAAAATGAGACAAAATGTAGCAAAAAAAGTCCCTTCACAATCCCAATGTCTGGAATGTTATAATCTGGTTTCAAAGTAACAGACATTATGATTGAAAGAACATTTAAACTCGGCTCACCGCGAAGAACAGCATGGGAGCAAAAGCCGTGCAAGGACTGGGTCACCCAATTCCACAGCTTACCATGGCGTAACAGGGCATCGACCTAGCTAATGCTAATATAAGACATGACTGCAATTGTGAACGTCACCAGCATAATCGCATATAATGAAGAGATTAATGGAGCTGATAAAACTATATGTGTACGTCATACTGGCTTCCATGCTGAACAACTTTATTGAGTGATAAAAATGTTGGTTCTTGTTTCTGATATTTTGCACGTATAAGCCATATAAAAACCGTTATAATTATGTAAGGTTATCAGGAGTTTCAGCGTTGTAGCCATGTGGGGAATGAGTGAGTGAGTGAGTTTTGTCTAACGCCGCTTTTAACAGTATTCCAGTTGTATCACGGCGTGTCAGCATAATGTGGGAGAAAAGTGATGCAGATCTCGTATGTTTACCACTTCAGTGAAACCCACGAGCACGGGTATGGTGCTGACAAACCTAGAAACAAAATCGGGGCGAATCGGGATTCGAACCAACAATAATAGGTTTCTTGCCTGCCCAAGGGACGCAACTCTGCAAAGCGAATCGCGGCGCCTGCGCCCAAGTGCGTGGATCGATGCTCATGATGTCAATCACTGGATTGTGTGGTCAAGACTTGATTATTTACGGACCGCCGTCATATAACTGGAACTTTGCTGAGTGCGGCGTTAAACAAACAAACATACGAACTAAATTTCATGTCATTGTATCCAAATTGCGTACATCGATGCTCATGATGTCAATCACGCGATTTTCTGGTCGGGAACACGATTATTTACAGACCGCCGTCATATAGCTGGAATATTGCTGTGTGCGACGTAAACAAATAAACAAAACGTGTAAACGTCTTCATGCACATGGCATGTATAGGCTTATTGTCAGTTGTTCATATTGTATAGGTGTAATGTAAAGGACAATCTACACACTGAAAGTTTGTCATATATTCTTCAGATGGTTGGGTTCAAATAAAACGCCAAACAAACTAAATCTTTATCTTTATAACCTGTTGCCAAATCAATCACATGAGAAACATTAACGCATTGTGTCACCACTCTACGAACAACACCACTCGAGTCCCGTCACATGCAGTCACGTCAAATGCATGCCAAATGTTTAACACTTCTATCAGGATTATAAATATTGATGCTAGTTTTGCTGCTAAAATATTTGTCACCTGTGTCATTTTTGTATAAAAATAATAAATAATTTAGAATGTTTTCAATTGGCGCTCTCGGACCTGTTGTAACCCGGAGGAGAATTTTCAATCAAAAACATTATCAAGATGTTTTCGGGATGTTAAAAACAGACGTGTAACTTGCACATGAAAGGCATCAATATTTATATTGTACTATACAACGTTGTTACAACAGACCCAAACATTGAACATACGTCACCTTACACATATTACTGATATCAAAAACATTAGACCAAAATTTTACTTTTAAATCCCCAAATGTTATAGTGAGTGAGTGAGTTGGGTTTAACGCCGCTTTTAACAGTATAATGTGGGAGGAAAGCCCGAAGTGATGCAGTTCTCAGACCCACGAGTACGGGTATGGTGCTGACAAACCTAGAAACTCAATCGGGGCGAATCGGGACTCGAACCCACAATCATAGGTTTCTGGCGTGCCCAAGGGACGCAACTCTTCACAGCGAATCGCGGCGCCTAAGACGACTGAGCCACCCGTGTACCCTCCAAATGTTATAAGTTTGGAAACACCATATAATAATACAAGAGAACGACCAGGCCTGATCATTCACAGAAACAGACCCCACTTGGCCAGAAGGGCAAAATAGCTGTGAAAACCACATGAATGGACCACTCAAAATCACTCCATGTAAAGCAATTTCCTACACAGAAACTCTGGATTACAAGGTTCTGTGTAATCTACCTCAGTGAGTTGTTACTTAAATTTCTGATCGATTACATATATTTTTTTCTTTTCAACGGATTCTTCCATACTGCTACGCCACTCCTAGAGGGTTTTAATGGGAATCTTTGGCGTAGCTTTACATAATGTACCCCTGGCAAGGACAAACAAGCTTTTAACGACGAGAGTATGATGCAATGAAACTGAGTCCCATTCACAACGCTCCAAATGCCAACTACCCCCGCATGGCTGTATATAGCCCTGTGGTAAGCATCCATTAATTGATTAAAAGCATTGGAACTGTACCGATCTAACGTCCACTGCTGTGCTTAAAAACAAGCTTAAATGTCACACGAGGGAATGATATTTGAAGAACGTTTGAAGGTGCACGTACATTCAAAGTGTTTTAAGTCCAGTAGGTCAATGTATTCTTCACGCGATGGATCAGTGAGCGACATTAGAACCAAGCAGGTAAGCATGAAAGAAAATACCAAGGTATAAATAGGGAGACAATGGTCTAAATAAGGAAATAACAGCGTTAGCAAAAAATATGCGTTGTTAGTGTGGCATCTGTTTGTATAAAATAGGCTTCTTCTAAGACCTTTACGTTGGATGAGAAAGGCTGAGGTCCCTGTCTGTTGGTTAAATGAGACAATCAGATTTAGCTCATTTGGCGATTTAAGTGCGTTTTACACCCAGCATGCTCAAAGACATGCTTTAAAGGGATTGATATTTAGGTAAAGGAATTAGCAGCCATTTCATTCTTTATTCAAATGGTTGTGTCAATTTTGAAACTTCTAATTTAAATGGTTCAGTGTATTTTGAGAGTCGAACAGTAAAACTGTGTATGTCATCTTAGTTCTAAGAAATCTGCAACTCTATAGAGATATAGCATGCAAGTTCCATCTTAGAAATATCCCATTAGGCTTGCTCTTAATAATGATTTCAGACCTATAGTTTCGGCGTATTTATTTGTCTAACGTATATATAATTACTGATTTTGAAAACACATGTACATTATATACTGTTTTCAACGTTTTTTAGGGATGCACAGTTGTAATTTTATATGTTCTGAAGGGAAGATAGATAAAAGCGGGGGCGGGTTCGCTCGTCACGCCGAAGACCCGGGTTCGATTCCCGACATGGGTACAATGTGTGAAGCCCATTTCTGGTGTCCCCCGCCGTGATATTGCTGGAATATTGCTAAAAGCGGCGTAAAACCATACTCACTCACTCACTCACTCACTTTCCATGGGCACAAGAAATATCTGCTGAAAGCATAGTCCATTATAAGATTCCGAACGGATAACGTGCACGTGTTTATGAATCACTATCAAATAGCGATGATACCAAGTATTCGCAAAAAAGGTCAGCGTATCCTGACGATTGGTGACACTCCCCACAAACCCATGCAAAGGCAAGTCAACTGTTCTCCTGATAAAAACACGGAAACGTATGGTACAAGTCAAAACAGGAAATTGCATCGGACATAATTGTTTCCACTGATGCGTCAAATTTGGAAATGCCCCCCACGCGTCTACCATAAAACCTTTTGAAAGCTTGACAGGGGTCTTGAATGTTGTAAACTTGATCAAACAACTTTTGAGCAGGCGTCGTATGACGCTCTTTGAAAGTTTAGTAGAGAGAGCATTGTACAGAACTATAACAATAAGAAGCCTCACGTGTACTAACCTGCGTGGGCTAACCAAGGTACCAGTTTCTGTGTTATTTGTAATGTTTCGGGGTACATAAATCCTCTTCTTTTTTGACGATTAAGTGACTGTTGTTTAATGCGGGTTAGGATGAACGTCACAGATGTCATACATATATGATGTGTGTTTCAATCACAATCCAAAGAAATTAAAATATATTCATTCTTTGTTAATTGTCTGTTTTGTTTCATAATCCTCGTTAGCAATGTACATACATTTTAAGGGGCGGTCGGGTAGCCTAGTGGTTAAAGCGTTCACTCGTCGTGCCGAAGACCCGGGTTCGATTCCCGACACTTTCTGGTGTCCCCCGCCGTGATATTGCTGGAATATTGCTAAAAGCGGCGTAAAACCACACTCACTCACTCACATACATTTTAAAGCGACAGAAAATGAAAGGCGTGATTTTTTACCTCAATAGGCTAAAGGAATCAGGGTACCCTGGATTGCTTCACATGTGGTTTGTTATATATAGTTAGTCATGACGCCAATATCTTTATAATTGCATTTAATATTAAGGTTCTGTTATCAGTAACTTAATATGATCACAGTAATTGGCATCAAGTTTATATTACATTTGAGGTTGAGTATAAGAAAAAGGTGTTCATACACGTACCAAGTACAATTTTTTACAACTTATCTCTTTATACTTTATTCTTGGTACAAAACAAATAATACAAAATAAAAACAGTTATCGGTTACTTTCGACGAGTGCTCAAACACATGTGATGCAGACAAGACATTACTCTGGAATGCTGGGACAGCCGGATCAGATCGTTTTCTTTAAATTTGGGGACCCGTGAAGATTCCGGGGTAGAATAGGTCTTCAGCAACCCATGCTTGTCGTAAAAGGCGACTATGCTTGTCGTAAAAGGCGACTAACGGGATCGGGTGGTCAGGCTCGCTGACTTGGTTGATGCATGTCATCGATCCCAATTGCGTGGCTCGATGCTCATGATATTAATCACTGGATTGTCTGGTCCAGACTCGATTATTTACAGACCGTATTCATATAGCTTTGTGCGGCGTAAAACAACAAACCAACCCACTTTAAATTTGGGACATTTCAAGAAAATATTCATGCCGAGTGAGATCCTAGGATGTTTGGGGGTTCCGATTCATAAGAAAACAGTATTGTTTTAACCAATCAGCACACACCCATAATCTTTTACAATAGGATATCACTTTAAACAAACTGAATGGTCCTTTCCTCTAGCATATTGTAGCAGCTGGCGTCAAAGTCACGTAAGCTGGTAATGGAAAAACACTTACTGTAGTAGTTGCTATGAAAAAACCCAGTCTCAGGTCCAATGGAGATATTGAACTCCATCTGAAGCTATGAACATGACATGAACTCAATCAAAGGCTATCTTCCCGACATTAGGCTTAGCCGTGTGTGTTGAGGAACCGACCATTTCATATTCTTTGGGGAACTGGGATTTTTTAGGGAGATTAGTTATGTTTCAGCTGGAGCTGCAGAACCAGATATCTTTGTACTTTAAACTATAATCCTTTCCAAGAAAATCACCTTACAACAATGTACTTCTTGTGACAGACAATTATATTAAATAATTATACATTGCTTGACATTCATTTTTGACATTGTAACGAATGTCGACGAAGCACATTAAGACCTCTGATTTCTACCGATAGGTCATCTTGGTTATCTTTCATGTGATGTCAAAGTCTCTTCGGCGTTCCTTGTCTTTAATGCCACGGCAATAACAATACATTATCTGAGGCCGAGTCAAGTAATCTTAACACATTTTCTTTTAAAAACGGACCAACACTTAAACGAATCTGAATTCAAACAAGTTATAACTGAAACGCGGCCCAACGCGCTTCGTTGACGTCATATAACCCGAGAAGCGTTTCCGAAGGCCAGTTAAGACTCTTCACGTGAGAACGTGATGGAACACATAACAGGACCCTTATCTCTCTTCTGTTTTTAGATAACAAGTATTGTTGAATCGCAGTTGTTTCGGGGCAATGCTTTCATCTTAACAGGGAGACTGTAATGTTGGTTCAACCAAAAATGCATTAAGATGTAAAAAAGATATTGAAAGATGTTTAATATTAGCAATACTGAAATGATCCTACATCATGCCTGGTAAAGCTTAAATTACATGGGAAAATGCGTGTGTCCTTCTATTGAATCCATTGAGCAAATTATTTGGAGACTAAATTATTTCGGTGATATAATCTTTGCAATCTTACTGTCATATGAAATCTAAACATGTGGTCAAAATCAAATACTCAGACGCGGAAATTAATATATATCATGTTAAACTTGATCCTTAGACTCTCAAAACTTCCCAGTTGTCTTTTATAGTTTAGGTTACCCGAATTCATGTTGTCTTATTGATGCGCAGTATATTTAGCTCTGTCTATAAATTTATGAAGATCAACATGTTGATTTCAGTTTACAGTGACAGAAGTAAATACCTTTAAATATGCTGTAATGGAAATCGATCATTTCAACGAGACCTAGATTAACGATAACGATTACCGAAAAGGATTACATATCTGTAATTATCTGAAAATCTGTCCTTTTCACGTTTTTTGCTACAATGAAATGACACCGCGATGGCACCGAATCTCTCCTTATCAGAGGGCATAGAAACGCACCGCATCGCAACACATCGTGTCGCGTCGCATCGCATCGCAAGGGAATATTCAGACACGGTTGGTTGGTTGGTTTGTTGTTTAACGCCGCACTCAGCAATATTCCAGCTATACGACGGCGGTCTGTAAATAATCGAGTCTGGACCAGACAATCCAGTGATTAATATCATGAGCATCGATCCACGCAATTAGGATCGATGACATGCATCAAACAAGTCAGCGAGCCTGACCACCCGACCCCGTAAGTCGCCTTTTATGACAAGCATAGACACCTTTTACGGCAAGTATGGGTTGCTGAAGACCTATTATACCCCGGAATCAGACACGGACGAGCCCAAGCTGGCTTCATACACAGCATGTTACAGCAAATTATATTCCAAAGAACAAAGTTTATGAGCCGAATTGGTTTTCCTGTGTTTACGAAATGCGTTACAGTGCTGAACCGACAATTAGGACTGACCGCATGTTGCAAAACAAAAATCATTTTTTATAGGCCTTCAACGCGTATATCCTCCCAGAAACCAGAATATGATCCACTTCAAGTCCTTATAAAGAATATCAACACACTTTATAAATCCTTTTGATAAAACATTCAACCCACGTCCCACTTAAATGAATTAGAAAGTCTACGCTACAAGCCTGCAAGAATAGTTACATCGTACCTTCTTGGCAAAGGAGGCTAATTTGAAATGATTATTTCAAAACGCCACCTACGACACCAATTACCACTCGTTTCGCATCAAGAAGGCTCTAATTGCCGGCTCTTAAACAGGATTGGCTGCATCACTTCTTCAAACGAGCACGTTCATTAGCCTTAGTGGCCTCGATTCTCTGTGTTCTTTAATGTTGTATAAGGTAATCAGTGTATAGACACATGTCGGGTGTTAGATATAAAAGACCAGATGGTGCCTTACCATCAATAATGCATGGAAGCTTCCTTACTTAACGAAACATTGTATCATCATATTTTCCGTGTACATGGTGCTATATTGTCTATGCTTCATCCGTTAAGGGAGCGAGGGTGGACAATAGGTATAAGGCGTCACGAAACGTTGTTCTAGGTTGACAGTAGGTTCGAATCCAAGATTCCTCTTGATAATGATTATTAGTATGTCTTAACCAAAGTTTGGCTCGTTGGTTCAATGGTAATACGCCTACGATCACGATGCAGATGGCATAACTGAAATACCGTAGCGTTAAAACCCAATTTCAAAGCGCTATTTTAGTTAGGGGCAAATGAGGGCGTAGTAAAAGTATGGAATGGATTCTGGATTGGAATACTGGAATGGAATTTGGAATGAGAAAAAATGGAAATTTTCTCATCTCTCACTGAAAATAAACACTGTGTTGTAAGTCCCTTATTGATAAAATAACGAGCATTTAACTGACAGTTTGTAAACAGTTCCCACCATGACGTTGAAACTTTGCAATTCTGCTGTCAGTGACATGTGTGACAATGGATAGACATTGATTATAGATAGCCTTTTGATGATACTAAACATGATAAATATCAAAATAAACCAGGATATGTATTTTGTTCTTCGCGTAGTGTTTCGTTGTGCTTCATTACCATAATAAAATGTTTCCTCGTCTAGGTATATCTCTGTGGGCAATGGCTGGGGAGAGACGCTGACACCCACGCCCCTAAGCTTATCTGCCAAATATCGGTGAGAGAACTGTCTCACCATATTAGATGGAAGACTTGTTTGTAAATAGGGTATGTTATTTCTCCGCTTGCGAATTCTATTCCAGTGTTCCAATACAAATCCCATTCCATGCTCTATGCCGTAAACGAGCGGAGGACGTTTACAGTACTATTCAATGTTAAAGATTACGGACATCCAGATTAACGAATCATCATTACCAATTTGTACAGTTGAACCTTGAAAACGCTCAAACTTTAAATCAATTTCGTTGTTTAAATGTTATTGAAAGATATATAACAGGTTCATCCAGATAAAAGAGGGTTAGAGTTACGGCCAGGTTACTGTGAACCCTGTTACTCCGAAAACCAGGACTTTCGCACGAGTACCTTTTGGGATGTCTTCTCTGGATGCTGCATCAGGCAACAAACAAACAGAAACTGACTTCTTTATGTAACTTGTGAAAGTGGCGGGTGCTGCCGGTAGAGCAGGACATCTTTGCCCTCTTCGCGAACACCCCGGTTTCTCCACTGGCTTTCGGTGATCCATTCATATAATTTAACCCGTGGTTTGCCTTTTACGCCCTGTGGAATCTGTTTCCGCAGAAAACCGAGATGGTTATTCTCTTGCATTGACATTTTATTTTTCATATGTGTGTTCCAACAACGTAAATGCTGAGGGAATATGTCTAAAGCCTGATTCCCTCAGAGTATACTAGTACATCATCACCGATTTGTTCCCGCTACGAATAGCTTGTTGGAGGAACAAACTGAAACGTATTCATCGTTGGCATACACTTTTGACTTTGTTTGTTTGCTTGTCTGTTGGTTTGTTGTTTAACTCTTTATTCCAGCTAAATGGTGGCGATCTGTAAATGATAAAATCTGGACCAGACAATCCAGTGATTAACATCATGAGCATCGATCTATGCAAATGTGATACGATGACATGCATCAACCTAGCCAGCGAGACTGACCACCCGATCCCGTTAAAGCATGGGTTGCTGAAGACCAACTCTAATCCGGATCTTCACGGGTCATGAAGGAGGTGGCTTTTTGTGATTACAAAATGGATGCGTATGCTTACGTGATGCAGTAGGTATTGACACATTTCATTACCCATCCTGATGGGAAGGAGCATTAATTTAATTACTTGAAACCAATGGGTTACATAAAGGCATTAATTTAATTACTTGAAACCAATGGTTTACACATAGGCATTACTTTAATTACTTGAAACCAATGGTTTACATGTAGGCCTTCCTATATAATTCAATATTTGGTCAAGTAATGGATGTCTTAGGGTTGATACAAGAAAGAAAGGGCGATTTAGTCCATGGACTTTGTATCGGAAAACTCTCTTTGGCGTCTAAATGTCATGTTACGTTTCATCAGTAACATCAAGCGGAAGTCTTCAAGACAAAAGCAATGTGCCCAGAAAAGAAAAGGCAATCAGAACTTAACGAAAACCCTCATAACGAGCTACCAATGTACCGTAACAGCTTAATAGGGGTTGCTGTGCCAACATCCATCTTTTCATTTATCTAAACAGGTCTTCAATATGATTGATCTGTCGAGGAAGAATTACGATATTCTAAATGCTCCTGGGGAAAAATCTTTTTTTCAGGACAATGACAAACAAATGAAGTAGAACTATTGACATTCAGACTACTTGGTCATTATGGGGGATTGACGCTGTATAGAGTAGAATACACATGCTGAAACCAAAGGGACACCTGTCCCATGTGTCCAGGGCACCGCACTTCATATTCGCTGTGCAGAGTTCCGTCCCTTAGGCGGGCCAGAAACTTGTGATCGTGGCTGTGGGTTTGAATCCCGGTTTGCCCTATAAGAGTGTCATATGTTTTTACATAGGCCAGATGTCTAAATATAAATTATGCACATACATAATGTGAGGATCGGTTTTCCACATGATCCATTTTTTAATAATTTAATATAGACATACATTTATGAAGATGTTCTGTCTGAAGCTGAAACAGGTTTATCAGAACAAACCTTACTCTCCGCCGTGTGCAGCGACGGGACGAAGAGATACGGCACCCGCCACAGACACAGTGTACGAGGGCTGGTCAAACCGTTCCAAGCCTGACTAACTTTCAAATGTTTCACAGAAATGGATAAGAACGAGTATCGAGCAGTCATCAGGCATTTTACTTCAGAATTCACTACCACGAAATTCATGACCGCATGTCACAAATGTATGGGGATAAGTGTCCAAGCTTTCCACTGTTAAACGTTGGGCAGCTATGTTTAAGCCTGGCACAATTCCAATTCTCCAGCACCAAAGAAATTCAAGTCTTCAAGTTCAGTGAAGAAAGTTATGGCCACCGTATTCTGGGATGAAAAGGGTGTGATCCTTGTTGATGACTTAGAAAGTCAAAAGACGATTACCGATGCCTACTATGCTGATTTGCGAGATTGCGATATCAAAGAAAAGCGGTGAGGAATGCTGACTGCTGGAGTTCTACTATTTCATGACCATGCCTCTTCTCAGACCTCTCGACTTGTAAAGGCTGCTGTGCTACAATATGGGTTCAAAGAGCTTCCTCACCCTCCACCCATAAAATCACTTTCACAATTGTTGGTTTTGTTTGTTAAGCTTAGTACTTTTTGACCAGCCCTCGTAGCACAAGTGAGTTTGTTATTTATTCATTTATCATAAAATCCAAATATCCCTAAATTCGTATTGCGAAATGGCTAAAAATCAATTATATGTTAAGAAAGTATTTTGTATATCAAATGAAATCAGGGGACACGGGTCGTCCGGTCGCCTAAGGAACTGTGCAGAGTTGCGTCCCCTGGTCATGCCAGAAACCAATGATCGTAGGTTCAAATTCCGGTTCGCAACAATCGTGTTTCTTGGTTTGTCAGCACCATACCCGTGGTCGTGGGTTTCACCAAATGTAGTAAACGTCTAAGACCTGCATCACTTGGGGCTTTTCCCTCACATCAAGATAACATGCAGTGATATAACTACAATACTGTTCAAAGCGTCACATACTCACCCATCATTATTGGGGATTGACGCTGTACAAGTGAATTTAACTCATTGTTCATGCTATCAATCACTGGTTATATATACAGATCACAGTGATATAGCTTGCATATTGCTAACGATGGCATGAAATAACAATCACTCATATCTGAACATATCTGAACATATCTGAACAAACCAACGATAAAACATGATTGATGAAAATATGATAGGCAAGTCCAACTACACATAATTAGATTTTGACGTGGAACGCAGCAGGGGGACCAATTGCACTCTACATGATCTCTGTTATTTGATACTGAAAACAATACGGTTTGTTCGATAAGACACTGTGACGTCCCGACGTTGACGCAATAGGACGCCAAAGGTCATCATCAAACAATGGCTCTTTATGGTTCGGCGGGTTGTTTTTTCCGGCCTAGATCTAGACTACGACAACAACTGTCCCTTACTTTCCTGACATCCGTATTTCCTAGAAAACGAAGGCTGGAAGATCATGGTGGCGTTATAATTACAGTCCAGTGTGAACCGGAGAAATTGTCTCCGTGTTGGGTGATCGTTAACTGTTTTTGATTTTGGTTTGGAATGATTTTAATCAAACTTGCTTGGACCGCTTGTTGAGTGAGTGAGTGAGTGCGTGAGTGAGTGAGTGAGTGAGTGCGTGAGTGAGTGAGTGAGTGAGTGAGTGAGTGAGTTGGATTTAACGCCGCTGTTAACAGCATTCCGGTTATACCACGGTGTGTCAGGTTAATGTGGGAGGAAAGCCTGAAGTGATGCAGGTCTCGGACGTTTACCACTTTGATGAAACCCACGAGCACGGGTATGGTGCTGACAAACCTAGTAACATAATCGACCGCATGTTGACCAAAGGGCTTGTCGCCTTCAAAGTTATTTTCTCAGCGTGGATCACTCATATAGATCCAATATCAGTTTGTTCTCATGTCTTGTTATTTAATATAAGTAATGATCTCGCAATACATCCTGCTTTTTGGATGGGAAGGTAGCCTTGTGGTTAAAGCGATAGCTTGTCACGCCAAAGGCCCGGGTTCGATTAACACATGCATGTGAAGGCCATTTTCTGGAGTGCCCCACGTGATTTTGCTGAAATGTTGTTAAAAGCGTCGCAAATCCACTCACTTGTCCATGAATTTACACAAAGAATTACAACGTCATACCTGTATCGTTTTTCGTTCTCCTCTAGAACCCCGAACATGTCATATTCATACAATTACTCACAAAGTGATGATTGAGACCACGGGACAATGAAATATAGTCAATTCAGGATATATTGAATTCGGATATTACGAATACTCGTTGAAAAAATTGTCGCAATCGCCATTGAAATTAAGTTAGTTAGTTTAATGAGACCGGAATGTTTCAAAATGAGGTCTTAGACGTTTTCCACTATGGTGAAACTGAGATGCTGAAAAGGCAAGGGTCATAATCGGGGCCAATCTGGGATGAGAAGCTCCGATCATAGGAGGTTTGAGCACCCAAGGGAGGCAACTCTGCAAAGGGTCTTAGATGCTCCCTCTAACGTAATCAACGTCAAACGTTAACATTGAAGTCGATAACAGAACAAATATTGATAAACATCATGACAATGCCTACCTTCCCAATGAAGTTAGTTACTTCGAGACAAAGGGATTATTTGTTATCAAATTGATATATTGTGTGGGTGTGTCACATGTACTATGTGTCTGCATCTTGATCATTGCTAACATATCTATTTCTGCGTATTATAGAAGCTGGTGATTCAAAAATATGTGAATGCGATTAATCTGAAGAGAGTGAGTGAGTATGGTTTTACGCCGCTTTTAGCAATATTCCAGCAATATCACGGCGGGGGACACCAGAAATGGGCTTCACACATTGTACCCATGTCGGGAATCGAACCCGGGTCTTCGGCGTGACGAGCGAACGCTTTAACCACTAGGCTACCCGACCGCCCTAATCTGAAGAGAGCGATCTATATACCAGTCAGTGGCTAGAACACCTTGCGTTCAACTTCCCCAACTAACATCTTTGTCTGTCCTCGATAGGCACACGTAACGAGGGAGAGTAAAAATTCGCCATCTAAATATGATTATCTCGAATCTAACACATAAACTGAATACTTGCTATTCATCAAGTTCATCTGAAAACGGATCCACACATGTGACATGACCACATCACCCTCCAAGTCAAATACGCTTTGTGCAAATGAATGATGTCACACATTACTCTATGAAAGCATAGTAGTGTTACATTTTAAAATTAAATATCTACGCAGATGATACTTTCATCTACGTAGATGATATGGGGTTTTTTAGAATGTGGCACTAATAAGCTTCCGTAGTGCTCTGACTTCACGCATCGAGAATTATCATACTGAAACGTCATAGTGTAAACTTTACGGATCTACTCCCATTGACGTTTGCCTTAAGCAGTACGCGACCTGTAGTGAAATGGGAAGTAATTTACTTCTTGTTTGATAAATTACATAGTCGATTGACTATTAGTCTCTTATTATAGGTTGAATCGTTTCATCTTGGCGAGAGATTGACACCGGATGCTACCGATAGGGCAGAGCATGCTTACATTTTCGCGAACACCTGGAGTCATCAATGATTTTCAGTGATCCATTCATATAATTTTCACCGCTATTTTGCCTTTTGCGCCCAGTGGAATCTGTTTCGGCAGATAATCGAGACTGGTTATTCTCTGGCGTTGATGTTTAAATGAAATAAATGTAAAACACAAAGCCACACCAGTACGTATTGAATGCAAGTTACCTTGGCGTATGTCATTTCACGTCGTGTCGTAATGTGTTTGTTTGCTGTTTAACGTCGCACCCAACAATACTCCAGCTATATGACAGCGGTCTGTAAATACTCGTGTCTGGACCAGCCAATCTAGTGATTGATATCATGAGCATAAATCTAAGCAACTGGGATACGATGACGTTCATCATCTAAGTCAGCGAGCCTGACCACCTGATCCTGTTAGTCGCCTCTTAAGACAAGCATGGGTTGATGAAAATTCTAACCTGGATAATCACGGCGCACACAGTAATCGTGAGTAATCGAGTTCGGGTCTTCAAAGTAGCGAGACAACGCTTATCCACTATGCTACCCCACCAACACTGCCACTACCACCATCCCACCCACAGACACAGACATTCACCCCAACCCCAACCCGAACCCCAACCCCAACCCCAACCAACCCTCCGGCCCATACCGTTGCAACATAACCGTTACATAAATGAGAATGAAACAATATGACGTTAAATGTGAACTCACTCATACCGTTATAACATTAATAGCTTAATAACTGTTACTTAAGCAGCGGAACCAAGCAAAAACAACATGTAATCACTTCTATCAATATGCATGACTTTTTAATCATAATAAACAACAGTTATTTTAACCCGGATCTTCACGGGGGCGTGGTGACATGAAGCGTTCGCTAAAACTGTTATAGTGTTATACTGTTATACTGCATCATATGTTGATTTAGGATGATAAGGAGAAACACACAACACTGCATGCGTTCACTACAGAGGCCGTGGGCAATCAAGATTAACTTATCTAATAACAATAGAGGAATATGGACAATCAAGATAACTTCATTTCATAAACATAGAGTGATATGAGTGAGTGTGGTTGCTTTTAATAATATTCCAGCAATATCGTGGAGGGGGACACCAGGAATGGGCTTCACAAATTGGACCCATGTCGGGAATCGAACCCGGGTCTTCGGCGTGACGGACGAACGCTTTAACCACTAGGCTACCCGACCGCCCCTATAAACATAGAGAGATATGGAAAATCGACATAACTGCATCTTGTAACTGTTATCAACAATAATCATATGGGTGTCTGGACTGGGATGTAAATTATAAGTGTGCACACTTTGCTGATGAGTGAGTGAGTGAGTGAGTGAGTGAGTATGGTTTTACGCCGCATTTAGCAATATTCCAGCAATATCACGGCGGGGTGGGTGCGGGAAGTAACTAGAACTGTTGTCAGACTCAACGTTAAACCCAAGTCATGCCTATAACGATCATAGCGTTCTTGGTTCGTTTGTATTCTTGACATTGAGATCATTCAAGCTGACTTTTGTATGCATAAACAAAGCTCCAAGCAACGACCAACCGTTGCCGTTGGCTTTTTAATTTGATATTATGTCAGTGTGTCTGGTTTCATCAAATCAGCCCGTGCTGGTCCTAATACGAGATATATGGTAGGTCGAACGACAAGATGATCAATGCATGGCAATGGTAATCTTCTAGCACCGGTGGCAAGGATGAGATATGGAATCTCTGAGGAGGTGTATTCCCATGGAATCATAGTGCAATCTCTGTAATCATATACCATAAAAATAATAATAGAAATACGGGGTGTAGAAGTGTCCATGTCAACAGACATCCCCGGCAACAGAAAGACATGGTACCCTTGATTGTTCTGATGTATTAGTTTTCAATGTTTAATCAAGATTATTAGCCGATTAGGATTCCTTATCGTAATATCATATAATGGGAATAGGCGAGCATAAAATATAGTTTCTTATTCGGAATATATGATATTTACGATGAGGCAGCACACGAGGTTAGAAATCTCTTTATCATAAAATAATTTGATCAAGACGTAACTCTACTTAAATGAATTGTCTATAAAAACGCGTATGAAACAATGTTTGTAATGATTAAGATTGTGATGTCCTGATGTGTAAGTGTTTATGTCGAGCGACACACCTGCAAGTTATGTGCACAATATGATACACGGGGCAATCAAATTAAATTGGAAAGTTAATTTGTCAGTTCTTTATTTAGCAAGCTGACATTGCATCGACATGTACTGGTACTTTCCTCCAGGTGACCGCATGTGCATATTTATCTGATCATGATAGCAGAGATCTATTTTATTGTCTCTGATGATACCAACTTTGTCCGATTGGTTTATCGCATCAATAATCACTGTCCACATGAAAAGATATTTACATGATAACCGTTTTAACAATAAGGTGACCTTCTGTTAAACTATTGCAATGTTGGAAAAAAACGGGTCTTCATATTTGTATAGCCTTGTCTAGAACATTAGGATATTAATATGTTTTTAGGTATGATATGTGTTTTGCGATCCCGAATAATTAGTTTGATTACCTTCCCCTTACGAATTACCTGAATAAACACAAGCCACTGATCTTCCTCGTGTATATTATACGTAAAGGCCGCCATTGTCCCTAGTCTGGGCTGGAAACGAGCGTATTTGCATGTGACATTATCCCAATCCCTCCTGAGTCTCTGGGACAACAGTCTAAGATGGTCGTGCCAGATTACAATCAGAAGGAGATGCTTAGCCATCAACAACGTATTAGGTAGGTCCTAATGGAGGTGGTCCTACTGACCTTTAGCGTTGGGCACAGCAGGTAACAGGGCTGACGTGAATGGAGACGCGTGTGCAGGATTAATGTGCGACACCCACATACACACGTACAGAATATATACACATTGTTTGGAATAATAAATCAATGCATTAACAAATTAAATGGCTCACTGGGAGATTCTTCCAGCAAGTCCAGCCACAATTTAATTGATTCTTCCAGCAAGTCCAGCCACAAGTTGACTGATACTTCCACTATGTCCAGCCACAAGTTAATTGATTTTTCCAGCAAGTCCATGCCACAAGTTAATTGATTCTTCCAGCAAGTCCAGCCACAAGTTAACTGATTCTTCCAGCAAGTCCAGCCACAAGTTAATTCATTCTTCCAGCAAGTCCAGCCACAAGTTAATTGATTCTTCCAGCAAGTCCAGTCACAAGTTAACTGATTCTTCCAGCAAGTCCAGCCACAAGTTGACTGATTCTTCCATCAAGTCCAGCCACAAGTTAATTGATTCTTCCAGCAAGTCCAGCCACAAGTTAATTGATTCTCCCACCAATTCCAGCCACAAGTTGACTGATTCTTCCACCAATTCCAGCCACAAATTGACTGATTCTTCCAGCAAGTCCAGCCACAAGTTGACTGATTATTCCAGTGAAGCTACGTATGATTCGCACAGTCAATCCTGATTCAATAAGTCTACTTGAAATAGACTGGTTCGCCCCATCCATCCACAAGTTGACTGATTTCCCCAGCCAATGACTGATTCATCAAGACTTAATTACCAGGTCAACGCAGTCTTTGACTGATTCACCCAGTCTATCTACAAGTTGACTGATTCACCCAGTCTATGTACAAGTTGACTGATTCACCCAAGTGTATCTACTAGTTGACAGAATCGCCCAGTCTATGTACAAGTTGACTGATTAACCAATTTTATCTACAAGTTGACTGAATCGCCCAGTCTATCCACAAGTTGACTGATTCACCCAGTCTATCTACAAGTTGACTGAATCTCCCAGTCTATCTACAAGTTGAGTGATTCACCCAGTCTATCTACAAGTTGACTGATTAACCAATTTTATCTACAAGTTGACTGAATCACCCAGTCTATCCACAAGTTGACTGATTCACCCAGTCTATCTACAAGTTGACTGAATCTCCCAGTCTATCTACAAGTTGACTGATTCACCCTGTCTATGAACAAGTTGACTGATTCACCCAGTCTAACTACAAGTTGACTGATTCACCCAGTCTATCTTCAAGTTGAGTGATTCACCCAGTCTATCTACAAGTTGACTGATTAACCAATTTTATCTACAAGTTGACTGAATCGGCCAGTCTATGTACAAGTTGACTGATTAACCATGTCTATCTACAAGTTGACTGATTCACCAAGTGTATCTACAAGTTGACAGAATCGCCCAGTCTATGTACAAGTTGACTGATTAACCAAGTGTATCTACAAGTTGACTGAATCATCCAGTCTATCTACAAGCTGACTGATTTACCAACTTTATCTACAAGCTGACTGAATCCCCCAGTCTATATACAAGCTGACTGATTCACCCAGTCTATCTACAAGTTCAGTGATTCGCCATGTCTATCTACAGGTTGACCGATTAACCAAGCGTATCTACAAGTTGACAGAATCGGCCAGTCTATGTACAAGTTGACTGATTAACCATGTCTATCTACAAGTTGACTGATTCACCCAGACTATGTACAAGTTGACTGATTAACCATGTCTATCTACAAGTTGACAGAATCGCCCAGTCTATGTACAAGTTGACTGATTAACCATGTCTATCTACAAGTTGACTGATTCACCCAGTCTATCTACAAGTTGACTGATTAACCAAGTATATCTACAAGTTGACTGAATCGCCCAGTCTATCTACAAGTTGACTGATTAACCATGTCTATCTACAAGTTAACTGATTTACACGGTCTATCTACAAGTTGACAGAATCGCCCAGTCTATGTACATGTTGACTGATTAACCATGTCTATCTACAAGTTGACTGATTCACCCAGTCTATCTACAAGTTGACTGATTCACCCAGACTATCTACAAGTTGACAGAATCGCCCAGTCTATGTACAAGTTGACTGATTAACCAAGTCTATCTACAAGTTGACTGAATCGCCTAGTCTATGTACAAGTTGACTGATTAACCATGTCTATCTACAAGTTGACTGATTCACCCAGTCTATCTACAAGTTGACAGAATCGCCCAGTCTATGTACAAGTTGACTGATTAACCATGTCTATCTACAAGTTGACTGATTCACCCAGTCTATCTACAAGTTGACTGATTAACCAAGTATATCTACAAGTTGACTGAATCGCCCAGTCTATCTACAAGTTGACTGATTAACCATGTCTATCTACAAGTTGACTGATTTACACGGTCTATCTACAAGTTGACAGAATCGCCCAGTCTATGTTCAAGTTGACTGATTAACCATGTCTATCTACAAGTTGACTGATTAACCATGTCTATCTATAAGTTGACGTATTCACACGGTCTATCTACAAGCTAACTGAATCGCCCAGTCTATCTACAAATTGACTGATTAACCATGTTTATCTAAAAGTTGACTGATTCACCCAGTCTATCTACAAGTTGACTGAATCACCCAGTCCATCTACAAGTTGACTCAATCACCCAGTCTATGTACAAGTTGACTGATCCATCCAGTCTATCTACAAGTTGACTGATTCACCCAGACTATCTAAAAGTTGACTGAATCGCCCAGTCTATGTACAAGTTGACTGATTAACCATGTCTATCTACAAGCTGACTGATTCACCCAGTCTATCTACAAGTTGACTGATTAACCAAGTGTATCTACAAGTTGACAGAATCGCCCAGTCCATGGACAAGTTGACTGATTAACCATGTTTATCTACAGGTTGACTGATTCACCCAGTCTTTCTACAAGTTGACTGATTCACCCAGTCTATCTACAAGTTGACTGAATCACCCAGTCCATCTACAAATTGACTGAATCACACAGTCTATGTACAAGTTGACTGATTCATCCAGTCTATTTACAAGTTGACTTATTCACCCAGACTATCTATAAGTTGACTGAATCGCCTAGTCTATGTACAAGTTGACTGATTAACCATGTCTATCTACAAGTTGACTGATTCACCCAGTCTATCTACAAGTTGACTGATTAATCAAGTGTATCTACAAGTTGACTGAATCACCCAGTCTATGTACAAGTTGACTGATTAACCAAGTTTATCTACAAGTTGACTGACTAACTATGTCTATCTACAAGTTGACAGAATCGCCCAGTCTATGTACAAATTGACTGATTAACCAAGTTTATCCACAAGTTGACTGATTCACCCAGTCTATGTACAAGTTGACTGATTAACCAAGTTTATCTACAAGTTGACTGATTAACCAAGTGTATCTACAAGTTGACTGAATCACCCAGTCTATGTACAAGTTGACTGATTAACCAAGTTTATCTACAAGTTGACTGATTCACCCAGTCTATCTACAAGTTGACTGAATCACCCAGTCCATCTACAAATTGACTGAATCACACAGTCTATGTACAAGTTGACTGATTCATCCAGTCTATTTACAAGTTGACTGATTAACCCAGACTATCTTCAAGTTGACTGAATCGCCTAGTCTATGTACAAGTTGACTGATAAACCATGTCTATCTACAAGTTGACTGATTCACCCAGTCTATCTACAAGTTGACTGATTAACCAAGTGTATCTACAAGTTGACTGACTAACCATGTCTATCTACAAGTTGACTGATTCACACGGTCCATATACAAGTTGACAGAATCGCCCAGTCTATGTACAAATTGACTGATTAACCATGTCTATCTACGAGTTGACCGATTAACCATGTCTATCTACAAGTTGACTGATTCACCCAGTCTATCTACAAGCTGACTGAATCGCCCAGTCTATATACAAATTGACTGATTAACCATGTTTATCAAAAGTTGACTGATTAATCTAATCTATCTGCAAGTTGACTGATTAACCAGGTTTATCTGCACCTTGACTGAATCGCCCAGTCCATCTACAAGTTGACTGATTCACCAAGTTTATCACCATGTTTCACTGATTCACCAAGTGTATCTGCAAGTTGACTTAATCGCCCAGTATATGGAAAAGTTGACTGAATCGCCTAGTCTATCTACAAGTTGACTGACTCATCCAGTCTATCTACAAGTTGACTGAATCGCCCAGTCTATGTACAAGTTGACTGATTAACCAAGTGTATCTACAAGTTGACTGATTAACCAAGTGTATCTACAAGTTGACTGATTCACCCAGTCTATCTACAAGTTGACTGATTCACACAGTCTATGTACAAGTTGACTGATTCACCCATTCTTTCAACAAGTTGATTGAATCACCAGTCTATCTTAATGCTATGAACAGATATCTTAGTACCTCTTAGTCCATTATGAGTAAGGTTAAGTGCCGTATCGTTTATGGGACACTTAGCGTCATTTTACGTACGCTCTACGGTGTAAATGGGCTACAGGCCGTTCCGTTACCACGTCATCGATTGTATAAACAACTGAGGGAGACTTTCATGTATGTTCTAATATCAACGTGTTGTACACATAACATATAGTATCAGTGCATGCCGAGGCCGTCAGAACGCTTGACTGGTCCTCAGCGAGAAGAACAGGAGAAATGTAAACCTTCCTTTGACTCCACTGGAGGAAAGTATTCTTTCTCCGATTCCGCAGGAAGAACAAATACAGGACAAAAGTATACTTTCCTCGATTAAACAGGAGAAAAGAAACTCTCCCTCGAATCAACAGGAGGAAAGTATCCTTCATTCGATTAAACAGGAGAAAAAATAATTTCCCTCGCCTCAACAGGAGGGAAGTACTGTAAAACAGGAAATTAATGCGAGCAGAATATTAATGCGAAAAATGCGAGTGACGGAAGGTCGTATTAATTTTATGAGCATTAATTTTGTACCATCAAAATACGGAAACAATCAACAAACGAAATAAATCACTTCATTATTATTTACTAGTATTACATCAAAAACAATGATATCAGATCATTACAAGTTGATAGCAGCCACTGACAACAATCAGTCACAAAGGTAATAGATAAATAAATCACTAGACAAAATAACAAAGTCACCTACACAAAGTGAAGTTGAGTAGTGGTCAGTTCACGTCCTGTCAAGCAGCCCAGGATTGTATACGTTCAACAGGAGAGAAGTATGCGTTCCTAGATTAAACAGGAGACAAACTACTCTCCCTCGCCTCAATAGGAGAGAAGTATGCGTTCCTAGATTAAACAGGAGACAAACTACTCTCCCTCGCCTCAACAGGAGGAAAGTATGCGTTCCTAGATTAAACAGGAGACAAACTACTCTCCCTTGCCTCAACAGGAGAGAAGTATGCGTTCCTAGATTAAACAGCAGAAAAAAAGTTTGCCTCGAATCAACAGGAGGAAAGTATGCGTTCCTAGATTAAACAGCAGAAAAAAAAACTTTGCCTCGAATCAACAGGAGTAAAGTATACTTTCCTAGATCAAACAGGCGACAAACTACTCTCCCTCGCCTCAACAGGAGGGAAGTATGCGTTCCTAGATTAAACAGGCGACAAACTACTCTCCCTCGCCTCAACAGGAGGGAAGTATGCGTTCCTAGATCAAACAGGCAACAAACTACTTTCCCTCGCCTCAACAGGAGGGAAGTATGCGTTCCTAGAGTAAACAGGAGACAAACTACTCTCCCTCGCCTCAACAGGAGGGAAGTATGCGTTCCTTGATTAAACCGGAGATAAACTACTCTCCCTCGCCTCAACAGGAGGAAAGTATGCGTTCCTAGAATAAACAGGCGACAAACTACTCTCCCTCGCCTCAACAGGGGGGAAGTATGCGTTCCTAGATTAAACAGCGAAAAAAACTTTGTCTCGAATCAACAGGAGGAAATTATGCTTTCACTCGATTCCACAGGAGGACAAAATGTGTTTAGACTAGGGCCTGATCCGAGTCCATCGACAGCCCTCAAGGTGAGCTTCCTGTTGAGCATTATGAGGTTAGGCATAAGTTACAACTGTCATCGGGCTAATATCTCTTTACAGGACGAGATAGTCCTAGAAGCTGGGTAGTTCAAGGCTTTCTTGTTAAGCATTTTCTTCAAGATTTCATGACGACCTAAAGTTACTTCTAATCTTAACGCAACTGTATGCCAAAGAACGGGTTCTGTCTGACAGTTGCGAAACTTTGGTTGATTGGTGTCGGTCACACAGGAGTCAGCTGATCAGACATTTACATCTGCCGGGACAACATACTTTAATGTCATCATTTTAAACATGTCTGCTTCAACATTTGTCCTTTGGGTCACTTTGAGAAGAAAATAAATATTGCTTTTTAGGGAGTGTTTAGTTTGGTTTTGTCAAAACAGTACTTAGTCTATATTCGTATACCTAAGGCCAAGGGCTCCGTTTCAAAATATAAAAAAGACATGTCACGATAATGTTAGTCTGTCTGAAAGAATGGGTGTTAATTATTCCAGTGCCAAGGTACCCTTGGCAAAGACCTCCTTAAGTTGCTGTGCTATCTAGATGGGATGATCATGAGTGCACAACGATATTTTTTTATTATCATAAAATGTGTTTGATACGATGATAAAGTAAATTAGTGTTTTTAAGCAAGGTGACTCACAAATTGGTCACAAGTTGTAATGACGTTTATACATTCATGTTTGAAAGAGTGTGACAAACATTATCGCACTTTCGTTGACGTCAATTGATGATATTCCTGTGAACATAACATATCCTGTATGTCATTACATGAATCCTCGGGAAGGAGATAAAGATGGAAACGTCACAGAGAGAGAGAGAGAGAGAGAGAGAGAGAGAGAGAGAGAGAGAGAGAGGGAGAGAGGGGGGAGAGAGGGATAAAGGGACACGGGAGAGGAAGTCCTTTCAAGTTCTCACTGGCTATTTACAAATCAAATGTGAAACACTTTTCCCGTAATATTTGCCATGGCACCATCCTGTACACTGCCTTATTTGGTATATGTAAATAAAAGCAACACAACCATTGTTCATTTGCAACTATATCACGTGTTTATGTATCAGTATGTATAGTGGTGATAGGTGTTCGCGAAAAGGTGAGCGTATCCTGCCAAACCCGGTGGCACCCGTTTCCAAAGCAACCCTATAGAGGTCGTTCCAGCAACACCTATTTTGGAGTTGCTGTCATCGACTCATTTCAGTTTAACATGTAAAACAAGCGGCAATGAAAGCTCCAGAATGTCTTGGTATCATGCAGAACCTAAACCTACTAAGGATACATCCGTCAAATAGCATCTGCAAAACCATTAACTGTTTCAAGGATATGTCGAATATCTCCACATCACAACCTAGTTTGCATACATTCCGTATAGCAAGATTCCCAATTTCCAATTCAGACGCAGTCGCCATAGACATTTAGCCGAAAGAGGAAGGCATGTTGAAATGTATAGAAAACAAGGAAATGCAAAATATGTAAGATAACAGATATTAAAAATGAGTATCATTTCCTTTCTATTTGTTCCCTTACTATCAGTCGTAAACATGTACGCGGAACAGCACTTCTTTGTTAAAACTATTCCATAATCATGAGAAATATCTGCTAAAAGTAGAATTGATTGTCCTTTGGCGACTAGATCGTGTGCATGTGTTTATGAATCACTATCAAATAGTAATAATACCAGGTGTTTGCGAAAGGTTGGCGTATTCTTTCCCACCGGAGGCAACCGCCACAAACCCATGCAAAGGCAAGTCAAGTGTTTACCCGAAAAAGTCAAGTCAAAATAGGAACTAAATTGAACATCATTTTTGTTCCAAATTCAGAAATGTCCTGCACCATAAAACATTTACTAAGGCCTTGAATGTTGTAACCTTCATCAAACAACTTCGTCGTATGAAGCTCATAGAATTCTTCAAAGAAAAAGCCCGATTGTACATCAAATGTTGTGAAGCTGTTAGTTGCTGGAATACGGGCGACGATGGAGTGTTCCCTTCCCTACTGTAACTTAAAACCTGAGAGACTATGGATTGTTCCCTTCCCCACTGTAACTTTGAACCTGAGAGACGATGGAATGTTCCCTTCCCCGCTGTAACAAAGAACCTGAGGGACGATGGAGTGTTCCCTTCCCCACTGTAACTTAGAACCTGAGAGACGATTGAATGTTCCCTTCTCCACTGTAACTTAGAACCTGAGAGACGATGGAGTGTTCCCTTCCCCACTGTAACTTAGAACCTGAGAGACGACGGAGTGTTCCCTTCCCTACTGTAACTTAGAACCTGACAGACGATGGAATGTTCCCTTCCCCACTGTAACTTAGAACCTGAGAGACGATGGAGTGTTCACTTTCCCCACTGTAACTTAGAACCTGAGAGACGGTACAGTGTTCTCTTCCCACCATAACTTAGAAGCCGAGCGACGATGAAGTGTTCCCTTCCCCAATATAACTTAGAACCGGTGAGAAGATGGAGTGTTCCCTTCCCTACTGTAACTTAGAACCTGAGAGACGATGGAGTATTCTCTTTCCACTATACTTGGAGCCTGGTGGGGTGTTCCCTTCCCACTTGTTTGGAACCTGAGAGTCGGTAGAGTGTTCACTTTCCCCACTATAACGTAGCATCTGAGCGACGAAGAAGTGTTCTCCTCCCCGCTGTACTTGGAGCCTGGGAGACGGTACAATGTTCTTTTGCCACTATACTTGGAGCCTGGGAGACGGTGGGGTGTTCCCTTCCCCACTGTAACTTAGAACCTGAGAGAAAGGTACAGTGTTCTCTTCCCTAATAGCTGCTGATCCAGACCTAAAACACTTTAAAAAAATCCATCCTGAAATTCAGCTTCACTTTGCATGGCAGATTGCCAAACTATTTCCCTTGATGAAGCCCCTTTGCAGACTAATTGTGAATCTGTGTGCTTGCTGGAGACCAGGGAAAGAAAAGGGCACCTGTGTCTTGTGTAATGCTGACATCAGTGACCCACTTATCACAGTGTGTGCTCGTGTGTGTACACTGATCTTGTGTGTCCTCTGCTCTCGTGCAGACCTCCACTTCCTCTGCCAGAAGAAGATACAATAAACTATGCATTCGCATCAACTCCTGAACTTTAAAATAACATGTATCTAGTCCCCTAAATATTTTTTTTCTTCAATATTTTGCCCTGCGTATTGTACTCTCCTTTGGAGGAATAAAAGCTTATGTATAACTTAGAAGCCGAGCAACGATGAAGTGTTCCCTTCTCAACTATAACTTAGAACATTAGAGACGGCGGAGTGTTTCCTTCGCAACTGTAACTTAGAACCTGCGAGAAAGTTACAGTGTTCTCTTCCTACTATACACGGAACCTCGGAGACGCCGGAGTGTGCTCTTTTCATACTCCACTTTCCCACATGGGCACGATGTGTGCAACCTAAATCAAATCTTTGGTGTGACATGTGGCAGGAGCCTGGTGGCCTGGAACACGGTCAATGCCATCTCGAGGTTCACGGAAACTTGTCAATAACAGAAGTAGATGTGGAGGGAAATGTTTTATTTTGGTTTCAGGAGGAAGAGAGAACATGCAAATGCCCTCAAGGTACGTGAAAGAGGGACAAAGTACATCCATGCCACAAGGAGACATGGAACATATAAATAAGCAGCATTCGTCACAGGAAATAATGATGGTCCCAGTTAACCCTAGCCGAGATCTTGTGACCCCGGCATGGTTATTTGTAGCCGATGTGTTGATATTACAGTGCTTGAAGAATTATTTCAAATTCTAGCCACAATGAAATGTAAATTGGTGTAAATTGTCCATTGACGTCCTTTCTACGATTCTGACTGCATCATGCATTTCTCAATTACTTCGGTCCTTTAAAGCATGTTCCTTTTATTCAATTTCCACGGAAAGACACATTTTACATGAAAAACTTCATTCCTTGCGCCATTTTGACTTTATCATAAGTTCCAACGTGTGTTTATTTATAAAACAATGCACATGATACAGACGGAATCGTACAATCTACTTGTATTAACCTGAGCTTTTCAATTAATGTTTCACCACCAAATGCCAAATGCAATTATATGGTTGCCATTCAGAGAAATGTTCTGAATATTGGCATTAGTGTGAGCATTGGTCCCCGTTTGTGTTGTCTTAGGTTCGTCATCCACCAAAACCATCATCGTCAGCCATGTTTGCCAATAATGCGCCATATTAGTCGCCCCGAATGACAAGCATCTCACTTGTCTCCTGTCCACGCAATATAATTGTGCCATTTTCAAAAGGGCAGCGAAGAGTGCTAACAAACACTGAAATGCATCACTTTGGTACTATGGATGCACGCTGTAGGCACTCACAGTTTATGACGTTCCTGATAATAAACTGCCAGGCAAATGAAAGTAAACACTAAAAACTTGGATTTGACCATGAAATTACAAACGTTATCAAATACCTATAATCCTATAAAGTGCTTATTCGTTTATTTTGCGGTATCCGTTCAAGGAATGTAAGTGTGGTGGTTGTAGTGGTAGGTATACCAAATGCATACCAAATATCTGCCAAATGTAAACCAAATGTCTGCCAAATGTATACCAAATGTATACCGAATGTATATCCAATGTTTACCAAACGTATACCAAATGTATATATAATGCATACCACGTGTATACCAAATGTATATCCAATGTTTACCAAATGTATGCCAAATGTATACCAAAATTAATGTATACCGAATGTATATCCAATGTTTACCAAATGTATATACAATGTTTACCAAATGTATACCAAATGTATATACAATGTATACCACATGTATACCAAATGTATAGCAAATGTATATCCAATGTTAACCAAACGTATACCAAATGTATATATAATGTATACCACGTGTATACCAAAAGTATATCCCATGTTTACCAAATGTATTTATAATGAATACCACATGTATACCAAATGTATACCGAATGTATATCCAATGTTTACAAAATACATATCCAATGTATACCAAATGTATGCCAAATGTATACCAAATGTATACCGAATGTATGCCAAATGTATGCCAAATGTATACCAAATGTATGCCAAATGTATACCAAATGTATACCGAATGTATATCCCATGTTTACCAAATGTATATACAATATATGCCAAATGTACACCAAATGTATGCCAAAAGTGTACCAAATGTATACCAAATGTATGCCAAATGTATACTTAATGTATACCGAATGTATATCCCATGTTTACCAAATGTATATACAATGTGTACCAAATGTATTACAAAATTTATGCCAAATGTGTTCCAAATGTATGCCAAATGTATATATATATATACATTGTGTTATATGTAGGTTTCGTGATAATGTAGGTCTTCCACTCTGGGTACAGCTCGTTCATTCCTTTAAGGAACCAACCATATGATAGTGTAGTCACGATGTAATGGGTCAAATGTGTGAATCCAATTTCTGGTGTTCCCCGCTGTGATATGGCTGGGATATGGCAAAAGCGACGTGTAACCCAACTCACTCACTCACTCATAGCTGAGCTCTTACGATAAAAGGGAATCCCACAAGTATAAAGTGAAATGTTTCTCAAGGAAATATTAATTATAAACACGGTAAGAAGAGATTACATGCCTCGGTGGGTGAACCATTTATATAAATGACGCGAATAGGGACGAAAATGCCACGAATAAGAGCTGGAAAGTGTGGAAGACTGATCACGTGACGTCGACAAGGATGCCTATATGCATTAGATCTTCAACAATCAACTTCCAAACAATGCCCCCGTGTTGCCGTATATCAGCTTTGTGAAAAACATGAAAGGATGAATTCACAGTTGTCATTTGCACAAGACGTTTGCGAATCTTTACCATGGCCGATCGGCACGTTCCCACTTCCTGCGGCTTGTACGCATTGCAGAACTATTTTACGACAAATCGTAAGATTGTCGGCTCGAATAAGAAAGCTTTATTATTTTATTCAGGTATAAAGCTTACATGTCCTCCACACGTAACCACGACATAGATTTTATGTCTTTGAACTTTGACCCATAGGTCAGACTTTAAACATCAATGCTCAGTGTTCAGTGATGGTGTTAACCCTTTAACCCATCATGTTATTATCGCAGCCCTGCTAATACCGCTAAGGGCTTCCCGTGTTTTCTTAGCGTAGTGAACATCCTCGAATAATCGCTTGCATCACGTGATTGCTAATCCGCGTTGTCACGTGATAGGGAGCAGAAGAATGGGGATTATGTTGTTTATAAATGTTTGTCATAAACAGGCTGGAAGGGTAAGAATCATTTTGAGGAAGTATGGAGGCCAACGCGAATAGCAAAACGTGATTGCTAATCCACGTTGTCACGTGGTACGGAGGAGAAAAAACGGGATTATATTGTCTTTAAATGTTTGACATGAACAGGCCGGAGAAGCAGGAGTAATTTGGGGGAAGCATGGAGGCCAAAATGAACATCGTGTTTTTTCTAATGTTCTTTGTACAGGCATGTAAGTATTAAACCGATATTGTGAAGGTTCAAATCCCGGCGTTAACGCTACGATTGGCGTGAGTCTAACGTTGAACTGCACGCATGGCGAAAGCCGCAGATTTAAGATGGCTTTTTAAATGAGTTGTTTAAATTGTGATGAGGTTTGCTTTTAATATGTTGTCATGGCAGGTGTATTTCGGAGGGTGCCTTATTGTACTAACATGTCATTATTTCTGACATTAAGGAAAACATATTTTGCTTGAAAGATTGGTGTTCATGGAAAACATATTTTACTTGAAAGATGAGGCAGATAGTGGGGTATAGCGGTTTATGCCTTAGGTCGTTACGCTGCAGGCCCGGGTTCGACCCCCCCCCCCCCCCCCCCCCCCCCCCCCCCCCACCCCCCACCCCCACCCCCCACCCCCCTCACTGATACAGTGTTTGAAGCCCTGCGTAAAAAGAGGAAATATTGAAAGCGGCGTTTGAAGGCAAACGCACTAAGTGAGTGAGTGAGTGAGTTGGGTTTTACGCCGCTTTTAACAGTATTCCAGTTATATCACGGCGTGTCAGCTTAATGTGGGAGGAAAGCCAGAAGTGATGCAGGTCTAAGACGTTTACCACTTCGGTGAAACCCACGAGCACGGGTATGGCGCTGACAAACCTAGAAACATAATCGGGGCGAACCGGGATTCGAACCCATAAACATAGGTTTCTGGCATGCCCAAGGGACGCAACTCTGCACAGCGAATCGCTGCGCCTTATACGACTGGGCCACCCGTGCCCCCCAAACGCACTCAGAGTAAGGGAGCTAAGAACGAAGCATCGTCATCGTCGACTAGGTATCTTCTGGCAGATCTTTGCAAATAAATACGTGTACTTATCATTTTGAATGAATACATATAAATGACACGTTTCCTTTCCGTGAACATCTTCCAGATTGTTTCAACGTGAGATGTCCGAGCGGGTTCATCGCTTATGGTGGCAAATGTTACAAGTTCGTCAACTGGCAGGCGTCGTGGCCAGAAGCAAAGGTATCGTAAAACAATGACACGTTTAATATATAGGTCTCGATCTAAACATCAGGGGCGACCACTGATTTCTCTGAAACTAATGCAGAATAACTGATATCATACCCTCACAAACACACAAGTGTCTAGGTTCTTTGGGAAGCTAGAAAATGTGTTAATGAGCATATCTGGTTTCGTTATAAACGAAGGGATATCCACACGTTTCTTCACTGGCGGGTTCGGTAGCTTTCGTACAGAAAAGCCGCACATCAAAATCATATACTGAATTCCCTAATTCAACACTTTCTTCACATATACAACTGCCTCAGATGTCATTTAAAGATATCAAACGCGGATATTTTTAACAAGAATAAACCGTAAAATAAGTTACTATAATTTTCAACGCTATTTTGCCTTTTACGCTCAATGAAACCTAATAATCTAGACTGGTAAATCTCTGACGGTTTGTATTTATTATCAGTATTTATTCGTTATGATTTTATTACTTTTATCGATAATATCAATAGTGCAGGGGATTGATACTACCAACATTTTAACTTTTCAACGATAAACTGCCATCAGACAATGGCTAATATACTGCAATACACTGCCAGCCTGTTAAAACCGTACAGAAAACTAAAACCTTGCATCTGTTGATGTGAACACGATAAAACAATTAGATTACAATTGGTAAACAAAAAATGTGGGTTCAAACATGACATTTTAGCATTCGTGTTGCAACTCTTCTATTGTATAATCACATGATAGAAAAGACGCTTGTGATCTTGGTTTAAGTGTTTGATAAACACACCAAAGTACCCTGACGAACCTGAGTTATCTGGTTGACAAGGAACGTCTTGAGGACATTGTTTGTTAACAGTCAACTCTAAATAACATCTCTGGTTATCTGAAAGTGTCACGTTGTCTATCCCATCAAACAAATGGGTTTTAAATGTATGCCATATTATTGCGCAGTCAGAATCTCTGAACACATACAGTTTTTTCACGCCCCAGAAGCCAAAGTAATCTCTTAAGAAGTTTTGTTAAAATGTTTCAAGCTGCGACTAAGTTGTGTTATTATATTCCCCAGCCTTCGAATGTCCTCCAATAGTTTTTCTTGTTTATTATTAGCTCGTTTCAGTCATAAGATGTTTGCCGCTTGCTTTGTAAATATTGACGTCCGGATTATTCCGCACCAAAAGCAAAAATATTGCCAAGCAGATAACACCCTTGTCAACACAGCTGATGCGGTTTCCTTTTTTAGGGGGTGAATTTTGTTCTAAAGAAACAAAAAACTCTTAAATTGAATTCAAGAACGGGGATGGTCTGCGTTAGAAAATTGTTTGATCTGAATCACGCGTTGTTTGAAATGACGCAGTTATCAGTGGTCCATTCATATCATGTCATCCCTATTTTGCTTATTTAGATATGGTATCGGTTTTAGAAAATATTCTCTGGCGTTGACTGTTTGAATTTACATTATTGTTATTATCATAAGTGTCTGTATGTTGACTATTTTCATTCATACCAATATAGTTTTGACAATAATCTTCAAGAAACAGATTTAAGTGAATCTGAGCGCAATCTGGTTGGCTATAATTTATTTAGAGTTGATTTGAAAACAGGACATATACTTCCATTAATGCTGCGCGAATACCTTTCTTTTGAGGTACAATCGAGCATGCTCTTTCTACGAAGGTTTCAAAGAGCGTCATACAAGAGTTGTTTAATCAAGATTACAACGTTCAAGGCCTTAAATCTTTCAAAACGTTTTATGGTTGACATGTGGAGGAAATTTCCAAATTTGACAAATGAGCGACAAAGATTGTGGTTGATGCATTTCCCCCATTTTTCCAAATACGTCTTATTCTACTAAACCATCAAAGTGTCAGTGGGTGCATTCTTGGTTAAGAATGTGTATATATTTTAATACAACTGAAAATACAACAGTATAATACAAATAAGATAAATGCCATTCCAGGAAATACAATCAAACAGTCAGTTAAACAAGTAAAATTAATGAAAAAAGAAAATATATTGTTAAAATAATGATCAAAAAGAGATTAAGTCAGTTGAGCATGTATTTTACAATGACAAGTTTAACGAAAAAATGTGCTTCTTTAGCCACGTTACCCCCACCACACCCTCACAGAGGCTGAATTTGTTGTCTGTTTTCCTGTCTAGTCAAAACGAAACTTTCTCTTCACAAGCAAAGTTTGTGTTCTCGACAATACAATCCAGAATGGTGTGTCTCTTTATTCCTTGTCGTTATCTTAGAAACAAGCTAAATCATATACAACCTTCACGTTAAAAATGTGCACAATATGTGCACTTGAGACTTTTGGAAGACAAATATTCAAAAAACTATAGAACAATACTGTAAAATACTTGGAGATATAGTCCGAATTTTCATTGATATTGTTCCAGAGCTCTGAACATTCTTTGATAGTTTTTTTATTCTTTGGTGGGCTGAGCGATCTGACAATATAGGAGATGCAGAGCCGTGATTGCTGCCCGGGGCGGTCACACGATATACTAAATTCAGCGCTACATTGTGGCCGTATGAGACGTGACAATGAACAGTTTTCAATGTCTTTGTACAACTACATGTGACTATCGAGCTCCAAAATTTCCTATTTGTATCTACAATATTGACTATATCGACTTTACTAGGTACAATAAATTTACAAAAGATCTTTTGCGTTTTTGAAGAGTGTAGATGTATATTGCTGATTGCGGCGATAAACAGCCTATATAGTTGCCTTACGTCACTGTCACTGTAGACCAAGAATGTATATTTATGTTCATGTTTTGTTCCTATTCAAGATACTTTGTGAGAAATATTGAACTTGATCTCTCACATATGCTACAGGTGATGTGTGATGTCATGGATGCGCACCTGCTGGAAATAGACTCGCCATGGGAGGAACAGTTCATCCTAGAGAGAATCGACTTTGTTGAAAGTGGGTTGGAATAGATTTTGCTTTGACTTATTTATTCATTGTACGGTCTGTTGATACTCCTAATAAGTGTTCTGCAACAAATATTTAAGAATGTTTACAAAATGGACAACGAACAAATGCAGTCTTTTAAGCTTAATATCAGGGCATTGAACAGAAAAGTGAAACTGTCGAATTCAGTCACTTCAAGGCTCAGCTAATTCAAATGCACCTAATACATTTGTAAAAAATATTCAAACGTCCAGACTAAAATCGGGTCGTAGGAATTTCAGGTAAGAAAATATTCATAAGTTCCCTTGGTTTGTCTTGAGAAAAAATTATAAAAGGGGTCGAGAATTTACAAAGAATAACCTTGTTGAATGTGTGTTATGTTAACTGAACAGTATGCGTGGATCTTTGACCATTACAAGATATGTCCCCCTGGTTTGTCGGGCCATGACTTCTGTAAATAAAGCGACAAAACCCTTTCTATATCAAATAGAAATATCAGCATAAAGCAGTGCCGATTGTACGATTCCGACTATATCTTGGGCATGTATACGTCATTCTCTGTGTTGACGCCATGTTAAATAGTTTCGTATGATTTCAGATGAGATTTCTGAAGGCTCTTTGTGGATCGGCGCCACGGACATCATCAATGAGAACGAATGGGTTTGGATGACGAGTGGTAAGCGTGTTGGCTACCGGAACTGGAATAGGGAAGAACCGGAAGCCATGATGAAAGTTCATGGTCATTGCCTCGCTGTCACTCCCAAGCCAAAGTTTATCTGGGATGAGATACCATGCAAGCAGGAGCTGTTCTTTATTTGTGAAATGAAGTAGGTTTAATTTATTTATTTAAACGTAAATGTTATACTTTAATTAGCCGTTTAATTATTATACGAGCGGCGTTCAATAAGTTTTGCAACTTCAATATAAGACCAAGTCGCAGAATATCTTTTTCACTTTTATTTTCAATATAATCTCCGTTCTCCTCAGAACACTTATTCCATTTGTCCTTCGGGCTTTTAATACCACTTTTGTAGAAATCTGCAGATTGGCCCTCTAACCACGCATCTGTGGCAACCTATATGTCCTCGTCATCCTGGAAGCGTCTTCCACGTAGGGCAGATTTCAGTTGCCGGAACAGGAAATAGTCTCTGGGGGCTAGGTCTCGGCTGTACAGTTAAATCACCCACCCTACAGCCAGGACTTAGCCCCCAGTGACGCTTTAACCAAAAATTGTGCATGGAACAGGTTAAAGTGCAAGACAACAGGTCACAGAAGGTCAAACGACGAGACATGCCTAACTAACACTGCACCCATATCCACATATTCAGCTAACGTTTTGTAGAACAAGACAAAATATCTAATATCTTTTTTTATTATAGTTTCCACCTACCGACCAGGATATTTAACACAAAACATTTAAAGCAAGAAATAAAAACAGCCAGGACAGACAGACAGGGAAAACAGCCTGGTTTAAGTAACTAAGTTTGAAAGGATTGACTAGTTTCATGATGCCAATTGTTTATTATTGTTCTTTCAGTATGGACTAAGATACGAGTATGGACATACACAGCTTCCTGGCTCCATCATATCAGTCAATATACGGGTCGTACAACATATGTTGCCAAATTTTAATGGATGGACATTTAATGGATCTAACTGAGTTCCCTACATGAAACAAAGTAATTTATACCTGTGAATATACAACGTTTAAAGGATAATAAAATTGTGATTTAACATGAAATCACCTGTTTTATTTTCGTACATTGCTTGTCGTTAGTGTTAGTTAGTTATGTTTATGCTCTTAACACTGTACATCACGGCGCTTTAGCTTAATGGGGACCTGAGGTGAGATGAGAAGAAAAGAGGTGAGGTGAAATGGGGTTTAACGTCGCGTCCAAGATTATCGCATTTATATAGCGACGTGCATGTACGTGTGTGTGTGTGTGTGTGGCTGCTAGTACTAGTCCGGACTGATGCCGATTTATAATGCTAGCTCACTGAGATACAATGCCGCAGCTTAACATGAATATCCCACTCAGACAGAGTATACTGACTCCGAGCCGACCAGTCCATGTTTTAGCCCCTTAATGCCGAGCGCCAGACAGGGTAACAACAAGCACCATCTTTTAACGTCTTTTGGTATGACGCGGCCGAAGATCGAACCCCGGACCTTCCGCTCTCCGGGCGGACGCTCTACCACTAGACCTCGGAGGCGGTCTACTAGGCTGTTCATAAGAGGCTACTTAATGAATTGGGTGGCCAGGTGAACAGTCCTTGTTTCATCCCTTAATTATTTACAGGCCGCCGTCATTTACATGTAGCTGGAATATTGTTGCGTGAGGCGTTAAATAACAAACACACAAAACACTATTCCTCTGTCAATTAGTCCATATACATGAGTTAAACAAACAAGGAAGTACAGTAAACTACGTTTATAACGAACACGCTTTTAACGAACTGACGGATATAGCGAACTTACTTTTTTGTCCCGACTATTTGCTGTAGTTATGATGTATATATGCTTATAACGAACTACGGTTATAACGAACTAAACTTAGTGGTCCCTTTAAGTTCGTTATATCCGTAGTTTACTGTATCATAAAGACATCTGAGTGAGTCATATGGTTTTCGACGCTGTCATCAATATTCTAGCCATGTAGCGTGGGGAGACGTCACAGCGGGGTGAACGAGCGAGTAATATGGTTTTACGCCATTTGGAGCAACATTCCAGCAATATTTCGTAGAGAGACGTCACGGCGTCGTGAACGAGTGAGTATGGTTTTACGCCGTCGTTAGCAATACACCAGCAACATCACGGCGGGGTGTACCAGAAATAGGCTTTAACCCATTTGAGGAACTGAACCCGGACCTTCGGCGTGACGAGCGAACGCTGCAACCACAAGACTACATAACCGCCGGCGTGTTGAATGCAAGCTTTAATCACTTGGCTGCGTTAAACAAATCACGGCGGCAGATATCTGAATTGATGTTTAATGTTAATTTCACAGAAAAGAACACATTACAAAACAAATCCGACAGATGCATAATATTTATAGCTATAGAATAAAAACCAGGAGCATGTCATGAGACAAATTAAATCAAACACAATTTCCCTCTGGAAATACCAGTTCCATTTGAAGAGAATAAACACGATTGTATATCACCTTAAGCAGCCTCTGTATCATGTCGCCACTAGGAAGACCAAGAATTAGATTTACAAATTGTTCCCACGCGATGGCCTTGGGTCCGACATATTAAAACCGGCACCCCCAGGCCGTCCAACCATTTCTGGAGCCCCGTGTCTATTTTTTAACTTTTGACAAAAAAAACTTCCTTCCTTATCATAAGCTTAGGGGCCTTGTCCAAAGTTTAAATGAGCTTATAAAATAGGTTCATTGAGTTTCTGGTTCACCCCGTGTAAACGTGTTCGAGAGTGCTTACTTCCAAGAACGGAAGTGCCCGCCCCCCAATGCGAAAGGTATGTTTCAATTTTGTCAATAGGAGTGGGATCTTAATAATATGGACGTTTAACACATTATACTCCAAACCGTAAACTAAAACGGAATCATGAGTGCACATGCACCATTTCTGTCATCAAGCTACCTTTAGCATTCAGCTGGACAATGTGTGGCATAAAGATTTAAGCTATCAGTCGCAATTTTCCTTTATTAATAACATAAACCTCAAAGTATTAAAATTATTTAAAATAATACTAGTCATTGTGTTAAAATAGCCTTGCCAATATTTGTGAATATACACGTCTGATAGTAGAGCGATGTGGCGATATGAGTGTTTGAACATCAGACTTCGCGTCGACAAGTGTCCGCCTTCAACGCGGGTGTGTGTTTCCTAGCAAGAACACGTTTGATCATTCATGTGTCCTCCACCAAGTCGACAAATCTAACGCTAGCCCTATTTATTTGAGGGGACACGGGTGGCCCAGTCGTCTAAGGCGCAGCGATTCGCTGTGCAGAGTTCCGTCCCTTGGGCATGCCAGAAACCTATGATTGTGGGTTCGAATCCCAGTTCGCCCCGATTATGTTTCTAGATTTGTCAGCACCATACCCGTGCTCGTGGGTTTCACCGAAGTGGTAAACGTCCAAGACCTGCATCACTTCGGGCTTTCCTCCCACATTAAGCTGACACGCCGTGATATAACTGGAATAATGTTAAACGCGGCGTTAAACCCATCTCACTCACTCACTCACCTATTTTTTTTTATAATGTGCTCGTGGAACTATGTTGAAAGGTTCACCGTCCTTTAAGTTAGTGAATATGTTTGATATGCAATAGATTTATTAAGGTCTCTCTGCTTTCTGTGGCACTTATAGAACATTGGAAATGCATCAGTTTCCAGTCTGAGAGCAAATATTAGGGAATGAAGTGTTGCGTCCTCGCCAAGATCTTGGGCGTACCAGAAACCTTGGTCCAAGATCTACGCTGACCATTGTCCCTACCTCAAATTAGGGCGGGGTATGGACCCCGACCGTCCGTCAGACATCAGATTCTCTGAATCCCATATGGATACAAGGATGAAATTGTGCATTGCATCATTTAGGGATAAATCTGATGATCGATTTCGTAAACCATAATTGAAAATCAATATTTCACAGAGTAGTGAGCCTTGTTTTCTAGCCATAGTGCAAGGACTAGTTACTCAAAAACGAGGACCAAACACACAAGTTGGTTGGTTGGTTGGTTGGTTGGTTGGTTGTTTAACGCCGCTGTCAGCAATATTCCATCTATATGACGGCGGTCTGTGTGTGAAATACAGTCCCTGGATCGAAACATTTTTATTGGTTGCCTAGCAACAGATAACAGGGAGAAAATAAAAACTGTAATCACACATAAGATAGTGTGAAAAATTGACTTCGTAAAAAAACAGGTGAGGTGAGGTGAAATTGGGTTTAACGTCACGTCCAAGATTATTGCACTTATATAGCATGCACGTGTGAGTGTGTGCGTGCGTGCGTGCGTGCGTGCACGTGTGTGTGTGTGTGGCTGCTTGTACTAGTTCGGACTGATGCCTATTTGTAGTGCTAGCTCACTGAGATACCATGCCGCAGTTTAATACGAATATCCCACTCAGACAGAGTATACTGACTCCGAGCCAACCAGTCCTTGTTTTAACAACAAGTACCATCTTTTAACGGACCTTCCGCTCACCGGGAGGGCGCCATACCCCTGCTCGTGGGTTTCGACAATAGTGGTGGACGTCAAACCTGCATCACTTCGGGCGTTGCTCACACATCCAGTTGACGCGTCATGAGGGGATTGCCTAGAAGTCGGGCCATGAAAAGTCGGCCCGGGCCGGATAGCAGAATAATGAAACGAAATGTGCGACTCTCTGATTTGTAGTGATTTACTCGCAATAACTTTATTATTCTGCACGTTTTGGGTTTGAAATTGTTCATTATGTGTGTCTGTTGCATCAATAATATGTAGGTGTGGTCGTCGATAATGGAGTCATTAGCCAATAATAACGTTGATCCGTCTTGGCCCGACCCGGCCCGACTATTAGGTTGAGGAAATACTGTTTATATCGGCGTTAAAAACGAAACTCACTCATTTACTATTTGCCAAAATATGTTTTGATAACTTTCAGAGCCCTGTGATACTGTTTCTCCCTGTTCTATATATACAGACAACATAGACTGTTCTCATGCTGCACAAATCCCAGATCCGCTTCTACAAAGCGGGTCTACACTACTGGAAATTTCGCCTTTTACAAACTACGCAAGACATTTTTGACACAATTTATGGACAACAACTCCCCTGTTTTACTGTAATGACGACGTTTTGGTGTATATCATTATACCTTTGTGAAGCAAGGACTGCCACGTCTCCACGTAGTCGACGGATGATTTGTTTGATAGGCATTTCTTACAAGTTGACGGATGACAAAATAGACACTTTATCCATAAATTTGTAAAATGGCTATCAAACAATAAATACGCAAGACATTCATTTAGAAATTTCCGATGTTTTTATTTTCCACGAATATATAAGTTTGAGCGAGGAAGCAATGCATCTGTTATATTAAATTGTAAATGTACATCCACTTATCCAGACATGACGTATATATGTATGTCGACAGTTATGTCTGAATATCCCTTTCAAATACTGTAATGAACGTTATTAATAGCATATTTCTTACATATGGATTATCCAACTGCCTAGCTCTATATTTTACTTATCTATGAAGATATTGATAGAGTCGCCGACACAATAATGACAAAGTTTTGCCCTTTACAGTTCTGTAACAAGAGGACATTTTATAATAACGAACTCACGACAAAAGAATATCCGTACCATTATTGATGCTCACTCTCTCCTGACTGCAATGTACCCTATCATTATTCTCTACTCCGTCCTTTGTGTCTTCTCCCTACCAATTTCATTATAAAAATAACCCCCACCTCTTAGATAGGGACACTATTGATACCTGTAAGAGTCCACTATTCTGGAGGCGGCTGGTCTAGGAGGCGGATTCCGATACCGCACATTTAAATACAAAAATTCTCCTCAACGACAAAGTTTCATTATTTCATGTTCAGCAATGTTTTTGTCAAAAGAATAAAATAGAGTACATCTGTCAAGACAATTCAATGAGTGATTGAGTTGTGTTCAGCGCTGCTTTAAACAGTATTCCAGTTATATCATGGCGTGTCAGCGTAATGTGGGAGGGAAGCCCGAAGTGTGCATGTCTTAGACTTTTACCACTTTGGTAAAACACAAGATCACGGGTATGGTGTTGACAAAGCTAGAAACATAATCGGACCGAACCGGGATTCGAACAACAATCGTAGGTTTCTGGCGTGCAAAAGAGACGCAACTCTGCACAGCGAATTGCGGCGCCTTGGACGACTGGGCCACCCTAGTCTGGAGTGAATCCCAAAGTGATGCTGGTATTAGACGTTTACTTATTTGTGAAATCAACAACTGGGTATGTTATTGACAGACAATGTTTCATGAACGAGGCGAATATGGGATTCGAGCCAACGACCAGTGGAGCCTGTCTCGTCTGAGGAATTCAACCCGCACCCGCTTAGGAGATAGGAGTGTTTGGTTTAACGCCGCTTTGAACAGTGTTTTAGTTATATCTCGGCTGGCCGGCTGTATGTGGGAGGAAAGGCCAAAGTTATGCAGGTCTTTGAGGTTTACCACTGTGGTGAAGCACTGGTCTGGTGCTCACAAACCTAAAACATTCGAACCCTAGATCATCTTTTACTGTCACTCTGAACGGATGCTCCTCTTCACAGCAACCCGCAGCGCCTTAGATCACAGAGCCACCCGTGCTCCATCGGGAAATAGAAAATAATAGACCTACTTGTTTAAAAATTGTGAAAAGTACTTCAAGTACACAGCCGGTAGCCTCTGGCATCGAGCGTTTGTCCTAATCACACCCACACGCTTAACATTCGCAATGTAAACGAGGGCGGTGTTTTCCTCTCAAAACAACATATTTTCGTTACATATTTCCAGTAACCCGTCGCAATGGATTAGTAAAATTAAAACATTTTTTTTTTTATGAACCTGTCGTGATCAACATTACGTAAAATAGTGTTTGCACGTTTCCTTGGTTACTTTTTAACCACCAATCTAAGATTGCAACTTTAGAAAAGAAAAATATATATGACAAGTCACTTTCAGATATACACGCATCTTGTGCTCTTCAGGCAAATGGTGTCAGGCTGGAACCAAAGCTTGTTTTAAAGATCTCAGATGCGTACTTCTGACGTACAAATTATAGGTGCATACTTTTTCATTTCTCTTTGGGTGTTTCAGGGAGTGTACAGTATCGCTTAACGTAGCAATGCATCGATCAAAAATATTATAGGGTCTAAAATATATGCTTAGAAAGTTGTTTCTACATAACTTCCTTCCAAAACTGTATAGGAACTGGTCTGTGTGAATTCAGATTCAATGTTTCCGAATATTCCAGGGTTGCCTAAACAATCAAGTAAGTGCAGCTATAGTTTCAGTGAAGCTCAAGCAATGCGGGAATGATATGAGGGGGTGTTCAAATGAAGCCCTAGTTAGTCAAGGACTCAGTTGAGGCTTCTGTTGTTATATGGGCATTATCAAGTTCATTACACGACTTCTTTAGAAAAAAAATATTTCGAAGAGTTGACCTTTCCTTACTCCCCTGAGTCTGAGTTTTGTTGTTTGTTGTTTAACGCTGCAGTATTCCAGCTATATGACTGCGGTCTGTAAATAATCGAGTCTGGACCAGACAATACAATGATTGACAGCATGAGCATCGTTCCACGCAATTGGGATACGATGACATGCATCAACGGAGTCAGCGAGCCTGACCACCATCCCGTAAGTCTCTTCTTAGGACAAACATAGTTAAGGCAAGGGTGGGTTGCTGAAGACCAATTCTACCCTGGATCAAGTCAGCAAGCCTGAACACATGATCTTGTTAGTCGTCTTTTACAACAAGCATGGGTTGCTGAAGATGTTCACGAGTTGCCTATAGTAGGTATCTTGCTATCTCACAGTAAGAGGAACTACTCTCAAGAGAGACCTGCTGAGAGGTTGTTCATCGGAATTGTAAAACCTGCTAAGAAGAGTTTAATTTGAAATGAAAGACCAAGGTTTTACATCGGAATTGTAAAACCTGCTGAGAAGAGTTTAATTTGAATTTAAAGACCAAGGTTTTACAGCTGAATTGTGTGAATTAATTTTTGACTGGCTGAAAGTCACACTTTCTTTCACATGAAAATTCCATGACATCAATCAAACCTGCCTCTTCATACACCATGACACTAACAGTATTCCCACTGAGTCACCGGGTGATGAAAACGTGTCCAATCTTACACGTGACTAACTTCAGTCTGTCACCTGGTCTTCTTCTGGCTAGCTGGCATTGGTTTATACCACGACTATTGTATTGTCTCACTGTAAGGTATCCCGATGTAAGATGTTTCCTTATTCTTTATGGCATTTCTTGCATCTAGATGGTTCATAAGTTAAATAAAACACTACTCTGAGGGTTTGGTTGAAAACTTTAAACCTCAAGCTCCAGGTTTTGACCTTGGGGTTTTACACTATCAACCAAAACCTCAGAGGAGAGTTTTAACAATAACATCCCCACACAGTCCACTTTTCACCCCAGGGGAAGTGTGGGGTAAAGGATCCATGACAAACGATAACATCTCACCTCTACCTCCCCTATAAATCATAATTTGTAAAAACACAACAATAAAATCCTGTTTGCTAAAATTTTATTGAAATATAAAAATATAATTAATAACAAGGTTTTGTTCCGATGACATGAAAGTATATGATAAAATCAGCGGCTCGGCCCCTCAGTGAGTATCAACCAGCAAGTCTATACCATCTGTGGTCACTGTTGAGTAGGAACTTCTCGGATGACCCTGTTCACTGGCATAGGATCAGTACACCCATGTTTCAATCTGCCACATGCGCAGACATACAATATCCAATAAAACAGTTAACAATATAAGTGAAATATCACACCTAGTCTGGAATCTTTGTTTTTACAAAAAGTACAGTTGAGAATGTCACTATGTCACTAGGTTCTACTCAATTTTCACAAAGGTATTCCTTTTATTTATTGATTCATCAATGTGATTATTTATAATAAATATATGTAGCAAGTATGGAATATTTCCGTATCCTAATCAAAAGTTGAGTGCTACATATACAAAAGGACAATGGTCCAATCCAGACAATTATCTCCAATCCAGACAATTCAGTCAAATCCGGACAATTCAGTGGGAATTCAATTCCGAAGTGGTCAGATTAAACAGGTTTCACAATATAGAGTTTCTTGAATATATATTTGTTTATAATCATAAAAAATCAGTGGCTACACGGTTCTTGAACTACACCATTAATTTGGTTAGAGCATGCTGCCAGAAACATGGTTTCCATCAGTGGATTCTGTCAGGGTCCTTCATCGCAGATTATCACAGTAGTTAATGCCATGGAAAAGTCACAGTACCCAGTAGATAGTGGTGTGTTACTTTATACAAGAAGAAAATTCATAAAATCAATCATGTGGACACAGTTTCATAATATCAAAGGTCATAGATGGACCTTAAATTCACCAACAACACGTCCAATCAACAATCTGTGTCTAACTAACAATGGTTAGATTTTACTGTTACACTTACATCTGCTAGTGTTTCCTGCAGACTGTAGCAGCATCATACAGCTCCCTAAAGCACAAGTGTAAGTGCTTGTTTAGGCAGGTGTATTTTTACTTTGTTTATGGTCTGTTGACCTAAAATTTCTAAAATGTAAAACATTTCCTGAATCAGTTCTGTTAACTTTATACATGGTTCCCTGATTCCATATCTGGGACAAAAAAGCTAGACACTCAAACTCAAACCCATCCCAAATATATAATATCCATGCTTGCATCATGTCCAAGGCCCAGTTTTGTAGCAATCATAGCACTGTGACTGCTGTAATTCCCATGCTTACAGTTAGGGCTGGGACTTTACTACCCGGGTACCCGATCCCCTATTACCTGGCCCTACCAGGGTACCCGATCCCCTATTACCTGGCCCTATCCGGGTACCCGACCCCCTATTACCTGGCCCTACCCGGGTACCCGATCCCCTATTACCTGGCCCTACCCGGGTACCCGATCCCCTATTACCTGGCCCTATCCGGGTACCCGATCCCCTATTACCTGGCCCTATCCGGGTACCCGACCCCCTATTACCTGGCCCTACCCGGGTACCCAATCCCCTATTACCTGGCCCTACCCGGGTACCCGATCCCCTATTACCTGGCCCTACCCGGGTACCCGATCCCCTATTACCTGGCCCTACCAGGGTACCCGATCCCCTATTACCTGGCCCTATCCGGGTACCCGACCCCCTATTACCTGGCCCTACCCGGGTACCCGATCCCCTATTACCTGGCCCTACCCGGGTACCCGATCCCCTATTACCTGGCCCTATCCGGGTACCCGATCCCCTATTACCTGGCCCTACCCGGGTACCCGATCCCCTATTACCTGGCCCTATCCGGGTACCCGATCCCCTATTACCTGGCCCTACCCGGGTACCCGATCCCCTATTACCTGGCCCTACCTGGGTACCCGATCCCCTATTACCTGGCCCTACCTGGGTACCCGATCCTCTATTACCTGGCCCTACCTGGGTACCTGACCCCCTATTACCTGGCCCTACCCGGGTACCCGACCCCCTATTACCCGGCCCTACCCGGGTACCCGACCCCCTATTACCTGGCCCTACCCGGGTACCCGATCCCCTATTACCTGGCCCTACCCGGGTACCCGACCCCCTATTACCCGGCCCTACCCGGGTACCCGATCCCCTACTACCCGACCCTACCCGGGTACCCACTGCAGGTCTCAAGAGTTGGGAACAAAATGGCAGATTGGGAATTGTTTTATCACAGCCCTGGCCAAGTCTATTTAGATACATGTATCAAACGATCAGTACACTGAAGTTGACTGAAGCTTTATCTTTACTCAGCCATATACAAGTCAGAAAGAAATGCGAACATTAGCGACTTGTGGTGTAACCACTGAGCTATAGTGAGTTTTTGACATCAAACAAAATATCACGTGACTAACCATGGGTCCGGGTAGTCCTGTGGGTACCCGGGTCCTACTCAGGACCCACCCGCTCCGAATACCCGAGTTACCCATCCCAGCCCTATTTGCAGAGTGCTATGATTGTGAAACTAGTCTAGGGTGTAATTTACGTTGATAAAATTACCACTTTCTAATACATTTACAAAATGCAATATGGTTCCTGATTGAGGTATTATCGAGGTATGTGAGAAGACTGACCACACCCTTTCTCCACACCATATCATATAACACATAGGGAAAGGGTGCAGTCAGGTCTGACCTCCATATTTTATGATACTTTGTGAAAGACATGCTCTATCGCTGACCACAGCATGTGCATCCAGGATTCAAACTCACAACCAGCAGATCCTGGTAATAGCTAAGGGACATAACTTTGTACACAGGTTCTGTCAACTTTGTCCATGAGAACACCCCAAAGAAAATGAAGGATTGGTGATGAGGTACTACATACATTCATATGGTTAAAAATAATTGTGTTGCATAACTTTTTACCATTAATATGTAATGGCAGATAGGAACACCACACACCACACATGATCACTATCAGCAATCATCAGGATAAAAAAGAAGTTACACTTCATTGCTTCTTGATAATAAATTTGACAAATAAAAACATACACATAAACATCACTTCATCCAAAAACATCAATTATGACTTCTTATAGGTGGGTATTTTCAGAATATCATGAGATCATCACAGCTTGAACATCACAGTGTTTATACAGCTAAATGTTCATCATTCTACAACCGTGGTTATATTATTATCGTAGTGCAGCCAGGAAATTTGACATTTGTTGGGGTGGGCAATAACCCTAGAAGGACCTCCAAATATTTCTGTTATACAACTTTCTCACACCAGCAACAACTTGGTGTGGTGAAAGTCAAGGCCTACGTCTCTACAGTAATGACTTTCTCAAGATGGTGCTGAGGCCAGGGACCCTCTTCCACTAAGCACTCCTAACACTACAACTGTTGTAAGCCTATGTTAAAGTATAGGAGTTACGATCTTCTCACCACTATGACCGGCTTTGTAGAAGGGGACCTAAGGTTGCTCCAACAATGACCGAAGTGCTACAATTGTTGTAAACCTACGCTACAGTATGGGAGTTACGATCGTCTCAACATTACGAATGCTTTGTGGAACAGGCCCCAAGGATGTTCCAACAATGACCAAAGTGCTTCAATTGTTGTAAACCTATGTTACAGTATGGGAGTTACGATCGTCTCAACATTACGAATGCTTTGTAGAAGGGGGCCTAAGGTTGCTCCACCAATGATCGAAGTGCTACAATTGTTGTAAACCTGCGTTACAGTATGGGAGTTACGATCATCTCAACATTACGAATGCTTTGTGGAACAGGCCCCAAGGATGTTCCAACAATGACCGAAGTGCTACAGTTGTAAATCTATGTTATAGTGTGGAAATTACAATCCTCTTGTGGAAACAACTTTGTGTGGTGACTCCTGGATGGTGTCAGCACGACATGTGTGAGTTACAGTCATAGTCCTATGATGGCTTTCTGGATTAAGGTCATAACAAGTATTTTTCCACTTTGCACTCAGCAAAGACTGAGGCAACATGGTCATAGCAGTATGTTCCACCAATAGGGGCAGTTAAAAATCCCAATAATTAAAATCAAAACTAAATCCTGCCCTGAAATATCCTGATGATCTGCGACCCGTGTGTTAGGAAGTAATAGAGAGGTTGTGGTTGGTTGGGATGGTTACATCCAGGGCTGGCTTGAACCGGGGATACACAGCCAACGTCTTCTTGAAGTTGGAGACATTCTCCACAATGATAGGCTGCAGCAAGAAAAGTGTTGGCAAAGTCAACAAATAAATATGGTTTTCAAAATATTCAATCTTCAAAAGTCAACTCTATGTTGGAACTATTTCAAATATTTGACATTTCAATAGATTTTTCTGAGGCCAGACCAAACTTTTTATAGTTTTACTGAATGCATATACCGTTTCTAGATTGTGTATAAAATTTGGTTTGTGGTTGATCAAGTCAATAATTATATCTTGAGACCCTGTCTTCAAGAATTTCTACCAAAACATGGGCACCAGAAAATGGTGGCCCTGCATGTTTAGCAAATACGATGATATTAGCCTAACAACTACAATTAGAATCAAGGTCATCTTTTGATATTTAAATCAGTAACACACCACTGTTAGTTTGAAACCTGATGCATTTTGGAGATAGATAGATTTGATCAAAACTGTGACAAGACGGAGTGAATGATGTTTAAGTCAGTCTGCACTATTACAGCTATATCAGCCTGTAAGTACACAGTTCTAGAAATTGGCACTAGTCCTATTGTCCTTGCCAAAATGCCCAATAGTTAAGGTATCATAAGGACCAGTAGAAATTTGCCATTTTTAAGGGTTTTGCTATATGTGACCATTATAAGGACTAGTGAAATAAAACTGTTAGTTTCTACTGCTGGTACTCCAGTCAGACCAAGGACATGGACAGTGGTTTGTAATCACTCAATCCACCGTGTAGTCTGCTCTAAAGGACAGGACACTGGGAACATATTCTGGGTCAGAGTACCCCAGAGGAACAGACAACGGGCTAGAGGGTGCCAAAGTACAGCTGGTATCCACACTTGGTTACCTTATCTGGAGTGCTGCTCTCCACCTCCATGTTCTCGACACAGTCTGTGGAGTCCCGCTCTGCGGTGGATATCACATGCACAGACACCTTCCTCCGGTGTGGGGCAGCGTGGGCTATGTGGTCCTGTAACAACATCCAGCATGCAACTCAGTGTGTGGACCAAACTGCCGTAGGCAACAAGTGAGTGGGTGGGTGGGTGGGTGGGTGGGTGGGTGGGTGAGTGAGTGAGTGAGTGAGTGAGTGGGTGGGTGGGTGGGTGGGTGGGTGGGTGGGTGAGTGAGTGAGTGAGTGAGTGAGTGAGTGAGTGAGTGAGTGAGTGAGTGAGTGAGTGAGTGAGTGAGTGAGAGGTTTTACGCTACTTTTAGCAATATTTCAGCAATATCCAGCAGGGAACACCAGAAATGGGCTTCACACATTGTACCCATGTGGGGAATCGAACCTGGGACTTCGGCGTGACAAGCAAAGTCAGCAAGTCTGACCACCCGATCCCATTAGTCGCCTTTTACGACAAGCACAGTCACCTTTTACGGCAAGCATGGGTTGCTGAAGACCTATTCTACCCAGGAATCTTCACGTGTCTCCCACCGCCTCTCCAACAACAAGCATAGTGCACAGCAGTCAGCAGCATTTACAACATATCTAATCAACATGTATGTGAGCGAGTGAGTGAATTTGGTTTAACACAACAGTATTCCAGTCATATAACAGTGTGTTAACTTAATGTGAGGAAAACCTGAAGTGATGCAGGTCTCAGATGTTTGCCAATTTTGTGAAACCCACGAGCATGGGTCTGGTGCTGACAACCTCGAAACATAAGGGTGAACCCGTGATTCGAACCAACAATCATAGGTTCCTGGTATTCTCAAGGGATGCAACCTCAGCACAGCAAATGCCTGTAAGCAACCGAGTCTTGTGGTTGATCGGGGCAAGATGAATTTCAGTCAAGACAGCAAACAAGCCTGTCCACCTGATCCAATTTAACAGCCTCTTATGACAAACAATAGAGTGGTGGGCAACTATTCTGAACTGTTTCCCCGAAGAATCTTACATTAATAAATCTGTTATATGGTTGTACTCAAAGCTCTTTCACTCAAACATTCCATGTCAGAAGTGACAACATGAGACATACCTCTGACATCTGAAGGAGAATGCCAGAACAGAAAACATTATTAGTTGACAGGCATATGTTTTAAACAGAAGGATTTACACATACATCAAGTAATTATGTCTCATAAAACATAGTACATGTCAAACAATTTCAAAGGTATGATGAATGGTAAGACGTTGCACGCTGTATGAGTTTGAATGGTCTGGGCTGTTCCTATGTCAACTCACCTTGAAGAATGCATAAAGGTCACTCTTTGTCAGGGTTCTCAGATGAGCCACCTCAATATTATCTGAAACCATGCACAGACAGATAAAAAAACATCTGTAACAAAAGAATATGACTCAAGAGGAAAGCAAAGTGACAGTTTAAGCTGTGTTTGATTCCATCAGAAATATGTTGAAGGAGCTATAGAGTCACTAAGAAAAGTCTGAAATCCAACAATGTACAGACAATCTCAGCCAGCATTTGGAGAATTCTTTAGTGGAACTAGTTGGTGGTTTGGCTGTTTCAGTGTTCCATATGTAAGGACACTAAAACCACCCAGTCCATATGTAGGAACACTGAAACCAACCAGTCCATATGTAGGAACACTGAAACCACCAAGTCCATATGTAGGAACACTGAAACCACCCAGTCCATATGTAGGAACACTGAAACCACCCAGTCCATATGTAGGAACACTGAAACCACCCAGTCCATATGTAGGAACACTGAAACCACCCAGCCCATATGTAGAAACACTGAAACCACCCAGTCCATATGTAGAAACACTGAAACCACCCAGTCCATATGTAGGTACACTGAAACCACTCAGTCCATATGTAGAAACACTGAAACCACCCAGTCCATATGTAGGAACACTGAAACCACCCAGTCCATATGTAGAAACACTGAAACCACCTAGTCCATATGTAGGAACACTGAAACCACCCAGTCCATATGTAGGAACACTGAAACCAATCAGTCCATATGTAGGAACACTGAAACCACCCAGTCCATATGTAGGAACACTGAAACCACCCAGTCCATATGTAGGAACACTGAAACCACCCAGTCCATATGTAGGAACACTGAAACCACCCAGTCCATATGTAGGAACACTGAAACCACCCAGTCCATATGTAGGAACACTGAAACCACCCAGTCCATATGTGGGAACACTGAAACCACCCAGTCCATATGTAGAAACACTGAAACCACCCAGTCCATATGTAGGAACACTGAAACCACCCAGTCCATATGTAGGAACACTGAAACCACCCAGTCCATATGTAGAAACACTGAAACCACCCAGTCCATATGTAGGAACACTGAAACCCTCCAGTCCATATGTAGAAACACTGAAACCACCCAGTCCATATGTAGGAACACTGAAACCACCCAGTCCATATGTAGGAACACTGAAACCACTCAGTCCATATGTAGAAACACTGAAACCACCCAGTCCATATGTAGGAACACTGAAACCACCCAGTCCATATGTAGGAACACTGAAACCACCCAGTCCATATGTAGGAACACTGAAACCACCCAGTCCATATGTAGGAACACTGAAACCACCCAGTCCATATGTAGGAACACTGAAACCACCCAGTCCATATGTAGGAACACTGAAACCATCCAGTCCATATGTAGGAACACTGAAACCACCCAGTCCATATGTAGGAACACTGAAACCACCCAGTCCATATGTAGGAACACTGAAACCACCCAGTCCATATGTAGGAACACTGAAACCAGTCAATGTGGAACAACACACTTGTACCTATACAACGTCAGCAGACATGTGTGTACTACCTTGTATTCGACTGTAAGTGATTGTAAGACTGTTGCTTCACTACACAGTCAAGAATACTACAGCTATATCTCAGCAGCCTGCAAATGACCAATCAAACTTCTACCAGGAAAACCAGAGGTTGAATGCATGAACAACAATGCATATCATCAGGCCATGATGAGGCACAGTCATCTCAGAATGACCCAGGATCAACATGAAGAGACAGGCATGGGGTACTGGGGACATGCTCTGACCCAGAATCAACATGGAGAGACATGGGGTACTGGGGACATGCTCTGACCCAGAATCAACATGGAGAGACATGGGGTACTGGGGACATGCTCTGACCCAGAATCAACATGAAACGACAGGCATGGGCTACTGGGGACCTGCTCTGACCCAGAATCAACATGCAGAGACAGGCATGGGGTACTGGGGACCTGCTCTGACCCAGAATCAACATGGAGAGACATGGGGTACTGGGAACCTGCTCTGACCAAGAATCAACATGCAGAGACAGGCATGGGGTACTGGGGACCTGCTCTGACCCAGAATCAACATGCAGAGACATGGGGTACTGGGGACCTGCTCTGACCAAGAATCAACATGGAGAGACAGGCATGGGGTACTGGATACCTGTACTGACCCAGAATCAACATGGAGAGACAGGCATGGGGTACTGGGGACCTGCTCTGACCCAGAATCAACATGGAGAGACAGGCATGGGGTACTGGGGACCTGCTCTGACCAAGAATCAACATGGAGAGACAGGCATGGGGTACTGGGGACATGCTCTGACCCAGAATCAACATGAAACGACAGGCATGGGGTACTGGGGACCTGCTCTGACCAAGAATCAACATGGAGAGACAGGCATGGGGTACTGGGGACCTGCTCTGACCCAGAATCAACATGGAGAGACAGGCATGGGGTACTGGGGACCTGTTCTGACCAAGAATCAACATGGAGAGACAGGCATGGGGACTGGGGACATGCTCTGACCCAGAATCAACATGGAGAGACAGGCATGGGGTACTGGGGACATGCTCTGACCCAGAATCAACATGGAGAGACAGGCATAGGGTACTGGGGACCTGCTCTGACCCAGAATCAACATGGAGAGACATGGGGTACTGGGGACCTGCTCTGACCCAGAATCAACATGGAGAGACAGGCATCGTGGTAGTGGGGACCTGCTCTGACCCAGAATCAACATGGAGAGACATGGGGTACTGGGGACCTGCTCTGACCAAGAATCAACATGCAGAGACAGGCATGGGGTACTGGGGACATGCTCTGACCAAGAATCAACATGGAGAGACAGGCATGGGGTACTGGGGACCTGCTCTGACCCAGAATCAACATGGAGAGACAGGCATAGGGTACTGGGGACCTGCTCTGACCCAGAATCAACATGGAGAGACAGGCATGGGGTACTGGGGACCTGCTCTGACCCAGAATCAACATGGAGAGACAGGCATGGGGTACTGGGGACCTGCTCTGACCCAGAATCAACATGGAGAGACATGGGGTACTGGGGACATGCTCTGACCAAGAATCAACATGGAGAGACAGGCATGGGGTACTGGGGACCTGCTCTGACCAAGAATCAACATGGAGAGACAGGCATGGGGTACTGGGGACCTGCTCTGACCCAGAATCAACATGGAGAGACAGGCATGGGGTACTGGGGACCTGCTCTGACCCAGAATCAACATGGAGAGACATGGGGTACTGGGGACATGCTCTGACCCAGAATCAACATGGAGAGACAGGCATGGGGTACTGGGGACCTGCTCTGACCAAGAATCAACATGGAGAGACAGGCATGGGGTACTGGGGACCTGCTCTGACCCAGAATCAACATGGAGAGACATGGGGTACTGGGGACCTGCTCTGACCAAGAATCAACATGGAGAGACAGGCATGGGGTACTGGGGACCTGCTCTGACCAAGAATCAACATGGAGAGACAGGCATAGGGTACTGGGGACCTGCTCTGACCCAGAATCAACATGGAGAGACAGGCATGGGGTACTGGGGACCTGCTCTGACCCAGAATCAACATGGAGAGACAGGCATGGGGTACTGGGGACCTGCTCTGACCCAGAATCAACATGGAGAGACATGGGGTACTGGGGACCTGCTCTGACCCAGAATCAACATGGAGAGACAGGCATCGTGGCAGTGGGGACCTGCTCTGACCCAGAATCAACATGGAGAGACATGGGGTACTGGGGACCTGCTCTGACCAAGAATCAACATGCAGAGACAGGCATGGGGTACTGGGGACATGCTCTGACCAAGAATCAACATGGAGAGACAGGCATGGGGTACTGGGGACCTGCTCTGACCCAGAATCAACATGGAGAGACAGGCATAGGGTACTGGGGACCTGCTCTGACCCAGAATCAACATGGAGAGACAGGCATGGGGTACTGGGGACCTGCTCTGACCCAGAATCAACATGGAGAGACAGGCATGGGGTACTGGGGACCTGCTCTGACCCAGAATCAACATGGAGAGACAGGCATGGGGTACTGGGGACCTGCTCTGACCCAGAATCAACATGGAGAGACAGGCATGGGGTACTACCTATTCAGAAGATATATTTTACAAAAACTCAAACCCCCATTCCATTCCACTCCTCAGCTCCATTAGCCCATACTCATCTCATTCTCAGCTCTTGAAATTAAGAGACATGGGGGGTTCCCCTTATAGAATTATGTTTACCTCTTACACCACTTTATTTCAGGACTAGGGGCTGTCGTGTAGCCTAGTGGTTAAAGCGTTCGCTCGTCACGCTGAAGACCCGGGTTCGATTCCCGACAATATGTGAAGCCCATTTCTGGTGTCCCCTGCCGTGATATTGCTGGAATATTGCTAAAAGCGGCGTAAAACCATACTCACTCACTCACTCACTATTTCAGGACTATATGTGTAAGCACCACCAGCTGCGTCCAAGACTCAGGGAGACTGCTAGACACAGATATTACTCATATCAGTCAGATGAAGATGTGAAAAATACAGTCCCTGACTCATTTTTTATTGGTTGCCTAGCAACAGCTAACAGGGAGAAAATAAAAACTGTAATCACACATAATAGAGTGTGGAAAAATTAACTTCATGAAAAAACATGTTTTTTCATTTTTTCAGTCAACGACATGTGACAAACATAAGGCTTGTTGAAATGAATTTCTTGTTTCTCATAAACAGCCTGCCCATTAAATTGCACCCACCCTGTTTTAACTGTCAAGCACTGTTCAGTTTAAATTTCATTTTTGCACTGGATTCCAAATTTTTGCACATGCCCTTCAAAGGCTGTCACATTAGGTCTGTCTCTTCCTACAGTTACAGGAGGCATGGTAAAAGGTCATGAGGTATAGAGCAAAGTTTACCATTGAAGTTGGTTGGTTGGTTTGTTGTTTAACTCCGCACTCAGCAATATTCCAGCTATATGACGGCGGTCTGTAAATAATCGAGTCTGGACCAGACAATCCAGTGATTAATATCATGAGCATCGATCCACGCAATTGGGATCAATGACATGCATCAACCAAGTCAGCGAGCCTGACCACCCGATCCCGTTAGTCGCCTTTTACGACAAGCATAGTCACCTTTTACAGCAAGCATGCGTTGCTGAAGACCTATTCTACCCCGGAATCTTCACGGGTCTTTACCATTAAAGATGTACAACACGGAAGAAATATACAGAAAATCTCACCCAACTGTCTTCCGAGTTACAAATATTTGAGGCTTGCCGAGGATATTTTCACTTTTATCAAGGAGTCTTGACATATTTGAGGATGGAAGACATGAGGGTGAGATTTTATTTATCATCCCAAACCATTCAACATTTTCTGTTTGCAAACAGTAATAACCAGTGACAAGTTTGTAAATAGTAAGGCTACAACTTCAGTGACAAAGGGGTAAGTGATGTCATCTAATTGTAATGTCATGGTAACCAATGATGTCACAATGGTCCACAAAGCATTGTGATGCAGTTTCATTATAACCTGTGGAAGCCAGCTCTAGATGTTAAACTATAAAACAATATCCAACCTGCCTCCTCAGGCAGGTTTCAATAAACTCATGAGAAACAAGACTATTTTTGTAGTTGCCCTAATATAAAACTGATGTCAAAAGGAAAATCCTATTTCTTCTCACTAAATCCAGATGATTCCGTATATTTCCCAGTCGCCTATGGTTGATGTAAGAGCAGACTGATGAGGGTTGCAAGTGCTGATACAGATCCTAGGAAAGGAGGGGTGCATTTTGAAAAACAATTCTTGAAGATAATATATTGTTATTTTATTGTTAGTGAAAACATATTACCGAATGATTTAGTTTTAGGGCTGTAATATGTGAACCAGCTGAAAGAAATAATCATTCAAAAGTATAAATGTTAAGAACACTTGTAATCTCCCTCTGCATCCACATATGGACTGGGTGGTTTCAGCATTCCCACATATGGACTGGGTGGTTTCAGCGTTCCTACATATGGACTGATTGGTTTCGGTGTTCCTACATATGGACTGGGTGGTTTCAGTGTTCCTACATATGGACTGGGTGGTTTCAGTGTTCCTACATATGGACTGGGTAGTTTCAGTGTTCCTACATATGGACTGATTGGTTTCAGTGTTTCTACATATGAACTGGGTAGTTTCAGTGTTCCTACATATGGACTGGGTGGTTTCAGTGTTCCTACATATGGACTGAGTGGTTTCAGTGTACCTACATACGGACTGGGTGGTTTCAGTGTTCCTACATATGGACTGAATGGTTTCAGTGTTCCTTCATATGGACTGATTGGTTTCAGTGTTCATACATATGGGATGGGTGGTTTCAGTGTTCCTACATATGGACTGGGTGGTTTCAGTGTTCCTACATATGGAATGGGTGGTTTCAGTGTTCCTACATATGGACTGATTGGTTTCAGTGTTCCTACATATGGACTGGGTGGTTTCAGTGTTCCTACATATGGACTGGGTGGTTTCAGTGTTCCTACATATGGACTGGGTGGTTTCAGTGTTCCTACATATGGACTGGGTGGTTTCAGTGTTCCTACAAAAGGACTGGTAGGTTTCAGACATTGAGATGCTGAATCACATACATGAATCTTTCCTCATCACTGAACCAATAAGCAATGACATTTCATAATTACATGTTGATATTAATTCACCTATGATATCAATAACAAATTACATTTCAGTTGCATGAGCAAGTCATACACAATGTCATCATTACACTGAAAACACATCGCTACTTTTACGTTCAGGTTTTCCTGTCTTCCAGTTTCAATTCTCAGTGGGAAAACTCATCATCTAAAGTTAGTCATAGTGAACCTACTTGTCCTTGACATGGATGTGTTTACATATCTTTCAGGAGTAAACAGTTCCTCTACAAGTCAAGAGGTCCTAAAATATACTGACCTCCTTTCTTAACAAATCGTTCCAAGTGTTCATATAGTTTGAAATCATAACACATTTCACTTTTATACTCACAGGTTAATCAAAGATTGAGACTCTACTTTTGAGGAGGAGAACTGTTGGGAAATGGTGGCATTAAACTTCATAGCACATGACTTTAGCTTCTGTCAAGACAGTTTGACAGTATCTTGAAGTGTGAGGATAAATAAGTGCTGATAGACATTGTCTGCTACTGACTGTTACTTCAGAGTCCTGAATCTATAAAATATGTGGCCTGTTTTCTCTATATAAGATTTCTTAAAACTGACTTGAGATACAGATGCATATATTATTGTCAAAATAAAGAAATATGTCAATAATCACAATAATCACATATGACGGAAGCAAATATTAAGATACATGAAAAGATTTGATGATTCAAAGAAGCATTCTCTCCCGATATGTGAGATATCCTTGAGCAGGATCTGTGGCGATTTACATTAAAAGGGGCATAACTCTGTTTCAGATAAAAAGTAAGACCCAAGTGAGTTTTCAAATAGACATTGTCAGGACATTCAGATATTTTTGTACAGTCCAAACACATGGCGATTTTTATGGAAATAAGTTGATGGCAAACGTCTTTTTTTATGACATCACAGCACAATTGCATCCTAGCACCCTTAAGGTCCCTTTCCCCTGGTGGGTCACTTATTGTCTTCGGGAAACAGCATACAAGCCTGACATACCACGGCCTCCATACTGCTAACAAGGGCTTACCAGCATGAGGTTAGAGTGATAACTTTAAACCTATGTCAGATGCAAAAGAATATTTTGCCTTTCTAAGATATGATCAAGGGCCGTGTCTAACCTCTATCAAAGTTGTACACTTGATCTTCAATCTCACTGAGGTAGTCAGAGTTTTGAGATCTCATCCTTTTCGGTTTCTCCAACCTCCGAGTTGACAGCGCCGTCACATGATTCCTGAAGTCCTCCTCACTCATGTCTTGAATGTAGGTCTGGAACAACGCAGGTTTACATCAGATCACATACTGCATATTTCACATTCTCATGTGTGTGTGTTTGTTGTTTAACTCTGCAATATTCCAGCTATATGACAGTGGGCCGATAATAATCGAGTCTGAAAAACACATAGCTTACATCTACGGAATGAAGGAAGGATCATAATAACATATCTTACATCTATGGAATGAAGGAAGGATCATAATAACATATCTTATATCTATGGAATGAAGGAAGGATCATAATAACATATCTTACATCTATGGAATGAAGGAAGGATCATAATAACATATCTTATATCTATGGAATGAAGGAAGGATCATAATAACATGTCTTACATCTATGGAATGAAGGATCATAATAACATTATCTTGCATCTATGGTATGAAGGAAGGATCATAATAACATATCTTACGTCCATGGCTTGAAGGAAGGATCATAATAACATATCTTACGTCCATGGCATGAAGGAAGGATCATAATAACATATCTTACATCTATGGAATGAAGGAAGGATCATAATAACATATCTTACATCTATGGAATGAAGGAAGGATCATAATAACCTATCTTACGTCCATGGCTTGAAGGAAGTATCATAATAACATATCTTACATCTATGGAATGAAGGAAGGATCATAACATATCTTACATCTATGGAATGAAGGAAGGATCATAATAACATATCTTACATCTATGGAATGAAGGAAGGATCATAATAACATATCTTACGTCCATGGCATGAAGGAAGGATCATAATAACATATCTTATGTCCATGGCATGAAGGAAGGATCATAATAACATATCTTACGTCCATGGCATGAAGGAAGGATCATAATAACATATCTTACGTCCATGGCATGAAGGAAGACTTCAATCCTACTTTCAACAAACGGAGTGGACTTGTCAGACTGCACCAGGAGCCTCAGCCCCTGAGCTCCGTAACACCGCCGAACCCGAGTCCACACTATATACCCTGCAAGTGAGTGAGTGAATGGTCAGCAGTACTCAAGTAAAGGACTGAAGCGTTAAAGTACAAGGGAGTTATGTATTCCTTCTACAACAGGAAGTGGTCACAAATAGCCGGGACATGACTGTGCTGTTGTGAAAGCATAGGACACACTGAACACATTGTCAAAATGATAAAATATGTTCATTAACTTGAAGAAGAAAAACTTGTTTGTTCTGTGCTTATGATGGATGAACAGCAGAACAAGACCCATGATCTTAGGTCACTTTGAGGATTGTAAATAGTGAACAAAAAAAGATAATTTTTATATTTCAGCCCTGCAATGACAATCAGTTAGGGGGGATAATCTCTACCTAACTGTTCCTTGGTACGGAGTGTGTCAAATGCTGGTTCCCCAATGACCTGTTTGAGAAGCTCCAGCAGGACATTAGACCGAGTGCCCTGCAGCCCTATCTGATAGTACACACACACACAGCAGCTCTTGTGGACAGAGTTGGTCATCTGGTACAGGTGGCAGGATTCTGAAGTAAACATGGCATAAGGATTACAATACATTTCAGGTATGGGGGAGGTAGTCTCGATTTTCATAGCCGTTTTTCACTGTGGCAAGCACAGAATGACTAAGTTGCAGTTGCACTTGCAGTCACACAGTCACAGTTACAGTGTCACAATCACCAAGGCACAAACACAGAGTTACAGTCACCGAGTCACAAGGTTACAGTTACACAGTCAAAAAGATACAGTCACAGATTCACTAAGACACAGAGTTACAGTCACAGATTCACAAAGACACAGAGTTACAGTCACAGCTTCACAAAGACACAGAGTTACAGTCACAGATTCACAAAGACACAGAGTTACAGTCACCTAGTCCCAGAAATAGTCCTAGAGTCACAAAGTTACAGGCAGAGAGTTACAGTCACAGAGACCCAGAATTCGTCCCAAAGTCACAAAGAAACAGACACACAGTTAAATTCACCATGTTCACGGAGTCCCAGAATTAGTCCCGAGTCACAAAGTTACAGGCAGAGAGTTACAGTCACTGAGTCACTGAGTCACAAAGACACAGTCAGAGTTACGGAGTCAGAGAGTCTACAATGACTGACCTGAGGGCAGCTTCATCTCCCTGAAGTGCACATGTTGACTGGGCAGCAGTGGCTGGGTGCCTCCCTTCTCTCTCAGTAGCTTCTCCACCACACCCACAGTCTCCAGGGCTCCCTACATGCACAAGGCTTTAACTGTATTCTAGAACTGACTTTCACTTTGTGTGAATTCAGTGGAGCATGAACCTTCCTAGAGGGCCAAACTGTTGGAACATTCAAGCTTCTGAGTTGGTTTTACATGTCTTATACTAAAGAAATGCCAGATGTAAACATCAGTTTGGCCATTTAGCCATATCTTATTTTGTGTCACAACAAACCTAATTGTCGGTCAATGCATTACAAGGGTTTCTAAGACATACACATCTAATATCTTCTTTTCAAATACACACCTGTTTAGTGACATTCCCATACACCAGACCCTCTATATAGAGGCGGGATAACAACTGATGGATGTAGGCCTCCAGCTTCCCTGTTGTCACGTCTGAAACACAGTGGTGGGATACAGTCTCATACAACCCCCCTCTACACATAGTGGGATAACAACTGATGGATGTAGGCCTCCAACTTCCCTGTTGGCGCATCTAAACACAGAGGTGGGATACAGTCTCATACAACCCCCCTCTACACATAGTGGGATAACAACTGATGGATGTAGGCCTCCAGCTTCCCTGTTGGCGCATCTAAACACAGAGGTGGGATACAGTCTCATACAACCCCCCTCTACACATAGTGGGATAACAACTGATGGATGTAGGCCTCCAGCTTCCCTGTTGGTGCATCTAAACACAGAGGTGGGATACAGTCTCATACAACCCCCCTCTACACATAGTGGGATAACAACTGATGGATGTAGGCCTCCAGCTTCCCTGTTGGTGCATCTAAACACAGAGGTGGGATACAGTCTCATACAACCCCCCTCTACACATAGTGGGATAACAACTGATGGATGTAGGCCTCCAGCTTCCCTGTTGTCACTTCTGAAACACAGATGGGGATACAGTCTCATACAACCCCCCTCTACACATAGTGGGATAACAACTGATGGATGTAGGCCTCCAGCTTCCCTGTTGGCGCATCTAAACACAGAGGTGGGATACAGTCTCATACAACCCCCCTCTACACATAGTGGGATAACAACTGATGGATGTAGGCCTCCAGCTTCCCTGTTGGCGCATCTAAACACAGAGGTGGGATACAGTCTCATACAACCCCCCTCTACACATAGTGGGATAACAACTGATGGATGTAGGCCTCCAGCTTCCCTGTTGGCGCATCTAAACACAGAGGTGGAATACAGTCTCATACAACCCCCCTCTACACATAGTGGGATAACAACTGATGGATGTAGGCCTCCAGCTTCCCTGTTGGTGCATCTAAACACAGAGGTGGGATACAGTCTCATACAACCCCCCTCTACACATAGTGGGATAACAACTGATGGATGTAGGCCTCCAGCTTCCCTGTTGTCACTTCTGAAACACAGATGGGGATACAGTCTCATACAACCCTGTTGGTGCATCTAAACACAGAGGTGGGATACAGCCTAAATTGGATGGGGTGGACAGACTCAGTGCCTGAGTTGACTGCATGTCACTGTACCTCGATGGAGAGTGACATTGCTCATAACAACCACTGGTTTGCCTAATCCAGACTTGATTATTTACTGCTTTAAAAAAGATTGACTTCATTGTAACAGAACATTCCCCCACAATACATTCACTCATATACTAAGTGTCATCTACCTTGCAGGGGATAGGGGTAGTCTAAAGTCTAAAGTGCCAGAAGTTGCAGCGCAGAGTTGCGTATCTTGGGCAAGCCAGAAACTTATATTGGGGGTTCATTTGTTTGGTGTTTAACACCGCACTCAGCAATATACCAGCTATATGCCGGGTGTCTGAAAATAATCGAGTCTGGACCAGACATAGATGATTGACATCATGAGCATCGATCTACGCAATTGGGATATGGTGACATGCATCAACCATGTCAGCGAGCCTGCCCGGCCGATCCCATTAGTCACCTCTTATGACAAGCATTGTCGCCTTTTACAGCAAGCATGGGTTGCTCAAGACTTATTCTACCCTGGATCTTCACGGGTCTGTTGGGGGTTCGAATCTCTGGTCGCCCCGTTAATGTTCCTCGGCCTGTCAGCATCATACCCATGCCCGTGGGTTTCATGAAAGTGGTAAAAGTCTGAGACCTGCATCACTTCGGGCTTTCCCCTGACATTAAGCTGACACACCGTGATATAACTGGCACACTGTTCAAAGCGTGTAACCCCAACTCACGCACACATTGACTCATCTACCTTGCAGGTACAGTAGAGACTCCTCCTTGGTCCAGAACACACTGGCCATGAGCTGTGACAAGGCATAGGTGGCATGCTGGCTGGGCTGGTCCGCCATGAAGTTCCGGTACGACCTCTCCAGCTGAAACAACAAGCTGTCATCTCAGTTCTGGTGTATTGTGTCAGTGAGGCTCACTACAACTACTTCCAACCTTTCTTCCTGTCCCACCAGGAGTGTGGTTGTGACTGATGCCGCCCTGCTTCAATAACCGCTGCAGTGAACCACACAATGCTTCTGGGTATGTATCAGTGTCCGAAATAACTGCTTTCCTGTCTGCCCGTGGCTAGAAACTTTTCCGTTGGGCTGCCTGAAATTTTCCTCCACCTGCCCACTAGTCTGGCAGATAATTCCGAGACTGCTCCTTGTAGATTTTCAAGTAATTGTTTGCATTATTTCAACCGAATCAAGATACCATTTGTCTCTTATTTTTGGTGATCTTTCCATATCCATGATGTCTGAATGCAGGCAGGTAATTTTGAAGATGGGCAGGCAATACAACGCACCTTTTTGGGTTCTAAAATTATATCAAACACTGATATGTACACACTACATATCCACTATGTATCCATCACTCATCAATACAAAGGGCCGATATGCAGCGTAGTGGTGTTGTGTGCCTATATTCAGTCCAGTTATGAAATGATGCTGTGTATATCTCATGGATGTAAAATAAGCCCAACTCCTGCCCTACTTTGATACCACAGGGCAAGCTGCACACGTTACCATCAAGAAACAATGCCACTTGTGTGATGAATTTTTATTTGTTTGTTTAACACCCCACTCAGTAATATTCCAGCCATATGACAGCGGTCTGGAAATAATCTAGTGTGGACCAGACAATCATGAGCATCAATCCACACACAACTGAGATACGATGACATGCATCAACCAATCAACAAGCCTGATCTCCCAATCCTGTTAGTTGCCTCTTATGATAAGCATAGTCACCTTTTACGGCAGGGATGGGTGGCTCAAGACCTATTCTACCCAAGGATCTTTACAGGTCAATTATTGGTATGAATAATCAAAGGTTTCCCTCTTGCTGAAACCAGGCTGATTCCTAACAAAAATAGCAGAATAATAACAGGTACAATGCAAAGTGGCTTATGTATTCACAGGTGGTGGAGGAGAGTAGTGTATACAAATCCCTGAAGTCATTACAAAGCCAACATGCTAGTGAGGGGAGGTGACATAAGGTTTAACTTGTTGTTCAAGATTATTGCACTTATATAGCGACATGGTTGCTTGTACTAGCCTGGACTAATACAGGTTTAATAGATCTACCATAACGCAGTTGAACATGTACACCCCAATCAGGCACAGTATTCTGATGCCTAGCCGACCAGTCCTTGTTTTAGCCCCTTAATGCCAAGCGCCAGACAGGATAAGAGTAAGTTCCATCTTTAAATGTCTTTTGGTATGATGAGGCCAGGGATCAACCACTGCAACATGCTAGGGGCATTGTAAAATAAATGAAGAAGTAGTCATGATTCCCCCACTTATCATCTTGGAGTAACCCTGGACACACAACGCCCAGACTGTCTGTTCCTCTTCAATTCTCAAAGGACTGCCTCCATGGTCTAGTGGTAGAGCGTCCGCCCGGAGAGCGGAAGGTCCACGGTTCGATCCACGGCCGCATCATAACAAAAGACGTAAAAGATGGTACTTCTTATTACCCTGTCTGGCGCTCGGCATTAAGGGGCTTAAACAAGGACTGGTCGGCTCGGAGTCAGTATACTGTATCTGAGTGGGGTATTCATGTTAAACTGCGGCATGGTATCTCAGTGGGCTAGCACTATAAATCGGTATCAGTCCGGACTAGTACAAGCAGCCACACACACATGCATGCAATAATCTTAGACGCGACGTTAAACCCAATTTCACCTCACCTTCAATTCTCAAAGCAAGTTTTCAATGTACGTCAATGTTTTCCCTCCCATCGGTGTGTGTGTCTGAATCCGATCGTGCAGCACCACGGCTATTTACTGCAACAATGTCCAGTCATAATTTTGAGTCTATTTGACCTACTTTTTCCTTCTTGATGTTGAACCTGACGGGATCAACTGTAAAGTTGGTCATCTTCTCTACGATCTTCTCCAGGAGGATGTTCTGCTTGTCACTGTAGCCGCTGATGGAGATCTAGAGGAGGGAGAGAGGCCATGTTTATACTGCAGTCAGTAACATGACAGCCATCACCATGGAGGCATGAGGAATTACAGGTTATCTCCCCTGAGGGAAGGAATAGTGTAAGCCCCAAGCCTATGGCGAGGGATTTACACCAAGCATTTATGCAGAGCAGGTAGTCAGTACATCAGACTTTCAAATAGGTTCTCCTTTACATTTCTCATTGCCAATTGAATAAAGAGTAAGAATAGAAACTCTTCCTTGCTGTCGGCCCATAATTCACATATTGTAATGGTCTCAACAATGAAGTAATGCGAAGTGATATTTGACCAATCAGCATTGAGAATTGCTTAAGTGCACATGTGCAAATACGAGGTAGTTTTAGCCCCTAAGTGTAAAATGAGTTCTGCCGGGCAGGGGTACTCTATGTGCTACTATATATACAACAGTTGCCATGGTTACAGTAATTACATTAAAGCCGTCCCTGAAGCTACTGAAGGAGTATGAGAGTCCTGCCAGGTCGGCGGAGTAGGTGTACTCTATGTGCTACTGTATATACTACAGTTGTCATGGTTACAGTACTTACATCAAAGCCGTCCCTGGAGCTGCTGAAGGAGTATGAGAGTCCTGCTAGGTCGGCGGAGTAGGTGTACTCTGTCAGGGCATCGTTCATCAGCGACACAAACAGAGACAGCATGCACACACACCCGGGATCAGTGTAGGCCGAGGGGCTGGGACAAAAACATCACAATACAGCTGAAGGCAATAGAGGTCTTCATTGAGGGATACCCGAAGATTCCTGACTTAAAGTATCATGTGACATGAATATGGAACAGTGGAATTGCCTTGCACAAAATTAATTTACTACTAATAGAGCGATTGTGGATGTTGGATTTTACATCGGTTTGACCTATATTTTAGTTGTACAATGTAGGAGGAAAGCTGAAATGATGCAGATATTTGCCATCTACAACCTATAAGCATGGGCAGGGGCTGACAAACCTTGAATCACAATCGGGCTAAATCTAGGATCATTGGATTCTGACATGTCTAAGGGATGCAACTCTACACAGCAAAGTCAGGAGCATTAGATAACTAGGCCACCCATACTGCCTACTTGGACATTCTGCTGAATTCCAGACATAGTAACACACAATGTCCATGTACCAGTCAACAGTTATGTAATAAATCTGCATAATGGCATTTGTATTGCCTGGCCACAGTACGAACATCAACCTCCAAAACTGTTTGTTTGTTGTTTAACACACCACTGAGCAATATTCCAGCTACATGACAGCGGCCTGTAAATAATCCAATCTGGACCAGACAATCCAGTGATTGACATCATGAACATCAGCATACGCAATTGGGAAATGATGATATGCATCAACCAAGTCAGCAAGCCTAACTACCCAATCCCATTAGTCACCTCTTACAAGAATGGGTTGCTGAAGATGAATTCTAACCCAGATCTACCTATAAAACTGCAGAGAAATGTAGGACTTTGGGAGCAGGAATTTGTCATCTTGTTTGAACCACAGTCTTGTCAGGTCATCATTCTGAAAACAGCAATAACCCAAGTATTCACCATACTGCATTCAGACTTTCCTGAACTAAAGAAATTTATCATGAAAATGTGTTTACCATTTTTCATTTTCTATCCACAATATCAGTGCATAGTGAGTCTAACTTGATTTATAACAATTAATTTTTTTTACATTTGCCAGAATGAAACATGTCACTGCTTTCACATACTTTTAGACACAACCAGTTTATTGTTAATTCACTGGAATCAATGCATATTCTTTTAATAACAACAAAATTAGGGACTAAGGATGATCAGGAACACATTGCAAAACTTTGCTAATAAATTCCTTGTTAACAATTAAAAATACTTGGAAGATAAATAAGGAAGCCTTTTCCAAAATGGCTGAATAAACGTGGTTCTTTCCACGACTTGTTCAAGCAATAAATGTTCAGATACAAGGGGGGCGAGTAACGTCTGTATCATCTTCCTGAGGCAAGGGAGCTATCTGACTATAAAAGTCCAGTTTCCAACATTGCTCGAATTTCCAGACTTGATTGTAGTGGCTACAGTGGTGATAACGAGTTACATCCCAAATATGTCTCTTCTATTGTCTATTGACCAATCAGATTCCACCTCTCTGATGACTTGCATTTGTTTCAAACAAAATGACGGCGCCCACTCAAGACGATCTGATCAATAATCAAGATCTATATTGTAATTAAACAGGTCCTACCTCGGGAAGGGCATCAAATCACCCGAGCACCTTGATTAAAAACATGGAAAGATTTGGAAAATATCTGTCGACGCCCAGTTGACGGTACACATGCTTTGCAAATCCTACAGTCGACCAAAATCTGCATGTTGAAATCCATGTTGTTTATGAACTGGATGTCTAGTTCATTACAAAATTTTGATTGGACTATACATGGTCCAGCAAAAATATAAATTCTGGAATTCCAGCTAGTTAACCTACAAGATAACTTACCTTTATCATAACAGGAAATGGCGTCACCTGTAACAAAAAATAATAATCATAATAATCATAAGAGAACGTGCATAGCTAACAAGTGAATACAGAGGGGGTTGCATTGAGTGTAACTGTTTGTTTGTTGCTTAATGCCAAGCTCAGCAATATTCCAGCTATATGATGGCAGCCTGTAAATAATCACATCTGGACCAGACAATCCACTGATTATTGTTGTGGTAGGACACACTAACAACCAACTCACCAAGCCTGACCACCCAATCCACTGATTACTGTTGTGGTAAGACACACTAACAACCAACTCACCAAGCCTGACCACCCAATCCACTGATTATTGTTGTGGTAAGACACACGAACAACCAACTCACCAAGCCTGACCACCCAATCCACTGATTATTGTTGTGGTAGGACACACTAACAACCAACTCACCAAGCCTGACCACCCAATCCACTGATTATTGTTGTGGTAAGACACACTAACAACCAACTCACCAAGCCTGACCACCCAATCCACTGATTATTGTTGTGGTAGGACACACGAACAACCAACTCACCAAGCCTGACCACCCAATCCACTGATTATTGTTGTGGTAAGACACACTAACAACCAACTCACCAAGCCTGACCACCCAATCCACTGATTATTGTTGTGGTAAGACACACGAACAACCAACTCACCAAGCCTGACCACCCAATCCACTGATTATTGTTGTGGTAGGACACACTAACAACCAACTCACCAAGCCTGACCACCCAATCCACTGATTATTGTTGTGGTAGGACACACTAACAACCAACTCACCAAGCCTGACCACCCAATCCACTGATTATTGTTGTGGTAAGACACACTAACAACCAACTCACCAAGCCTGACCACCCAATCCACTGATTATTGTTGTGGTAGGACACACTAACAACCAACTCACCAAGCCTGACCACCCAATCCACTGATTATTGTTGTGGTAGGACACACTAACAACCAACTCACCAAGCCTGACCACCCAATCCACTGATTATTGTTGTGGTAAGACACACTAACAACCAACTCACCAAGCCTGACCACCCAATCCACTGATTATTGTTGTGGTAGGACACACTAACAACCAACTCACCAAGCCTGACCACCCAATCCACTGATTATTGTTGTGGTAGGACACACTAACAACCAACTAACCAAGCCTGACCACCCAATCCACTGATTATTGTTGGGGTAGGACACACTAACAACCAACTCACCAAGCCTGACCACCCAATCCACTTGGTCGCTTCCTACGACCAGCATAAGATGCTGGGGTCCTGTACTGACATGGAATCCCCATAGGGTCATTTGGTACACATCCCACCTTTTATTCAGACACTGCAAATCTCAACCTGTGTGTATTTGTTCCTGTTCATGTGGTGACTTGGTTTAGAATGAAGCCCATTTCTCAAAATTCTGCCTCTGATGCTTATCATCATACTCATACAGCATTCATACTCAGAAATTTAAGATATTCGTTATCAATTACAAACTACAGCATAAAATTACTTTCTTTATTTCTCCAGAAAATAAGTGGCACACAAACCTCCTCCCTTGGAACCAAGTCAAGATTTTCAGGAATGAACTCATTGATGTCTGGTAAATGCAGGTTGTCATGAAGACCAGCATCATCCCAGTGCTGAAATAACAAGGTGAAAAGTGAGTGTGGCTCACTAATACCCCCGACCCGCCTAGTGTGTCAGTAGTTTCAAATTAAATAATGGATAGGGTTAGGGTTTGAAAAATTCATACAAAAATGGAAAATTGATAAAAACAATTTTTTTCTTTTGACTGCCCCTCCATATGACACAGATTAAATGTACTAAGTTTGAGATGAATCCACTGAATAGTTTAAGAGAAATCGAGCGGACAAAGTTTTTGGACGGACTGACGGATGGACAGACGGACAGACCTATAAGGTCAGGGGTATAATAAAACCATTGCCATCCATGTAAAGTGTAACTTGATATGATTGCTGAAATACTCTTGCTCTTGCTCTGCTGAGAATAAAAATATTGAAAACATCACTACAACTTTGTCTTTGAGTGAGTGAGTTGTGTTTAACACCATTTTTAACAGTATTCCAGTCATGTCATGGCATGTCAGCTTGATGAGGGAGAAAAGCCCACAGTGATGCAGGTCCTACCACTTTGGTGAAATACACATGCATAGTTCTGACAAAAAAAGAGTCATGGTCACAATAGGAAGTCCGAGACTAGAGATATTTGGTGAGGACTAGTGACTTTAACTTGTGGACCACCACTTTCACCATTAGGTAGATGGCAACCGGGTATCACATCATTTTAGCAGACTAGTGAAATTAATAAATTTTCGATATCCTGATAATCAGGCAATTTTGGAATTTGAACAAAATCTAAGTAGACAAAGTAGTCACAAGGCCTTGCTTGACAATGATATAAGGATCTATACAGAAACATCGCTTTTACAGTAAATACACAAGTTATCCATACATTTTGTCTACTTTGTCATATAACTTCAAAGTAACGTTTGCCTATCAAACAAACAAAATTCAGAGTTTTCAGCAATAGATAAATGCCATATGAGAAAGTTCCCTATCATGATGTTTACCTTCAGTTGGGTTTTAGAATAGGGCTCCACCTTGTACTGGGTTCCATACCACCTCTCTGACAGGTCTGCCACTCCCTCGTACTTCTTGGCCACAACTGTCACACTGTAGCCAGATTGAAGGAGGGAATTAGTCAAAGACTGTAGAACACACTACTTCATTATGTAGCCCCGATATTGGTGAACTCAGAAATGAACCTTCATAGCGGACCATTTAGGTCACCATTTCACAAGAGACCTTTCTACAACAGAATGTTTACCATGTTCACGGAGTCTTACAAATTTACCTGCCATTAATGTTGACATCATAATGGCCATTGCAATACATTTACAGTAAACCACGGTTATAACGAACTCGAAGGGACCAGTAATTTTAGTTCATTATAACCATAGTCCGTTATAAGCATATACACGACATTTATACAACAAATGGTCGGGACTGAAAAATAAGTTTGTTATATCAGTCAGTTCGTTATATGCGTGTTCATTATGGTTTACTGTATAATCAAAGAGAATGGAGTAGCCTCATGGTTAAAGCATTGACTTGCAGTGCCGAAGAGTCGGATTAAATTTCCCACAAAGAGCGAAGTGCATTTAATGTATATCTCCCATGGGGTGACTGTGAGTGAGTGAGTTGGGTTTAGGTCCGTTTTGAACAGTATTTCAGTCACATGATGAATGTCAGTTTGATGAATGAGGATGGAAAGGACAAAGTGATGCAGGGCTTCGACGTTTACAGTTTTGGTGACATACACAAGCATGGGTAAGGTGCAGACAAACCAAGAATCATTATGAAGGCTAACTGGGATTCGAACCACAATCATGGGTTTCTGGGCATGCCTAAGGGGTGCAACACTGCACAGTGAATTGCAGCATAAAACCACATTTCACTCACTCACTCACTTGGTGTATGATGAGAACTTTTAACTATATATAGTATAGTTTTACGCCACTTTTAGCAATATTCCAGCAATATCACAACGGGGGACACCAGAAATGGGCTTCACACATTGTACCCATGTTAGGAATCGAACCCTGTCTTCGGCATGACGAGCGAACGCTTTAACCACTAGGCTACTCGACCGCCCCACCACGGAGTGACCGTCAGACAGTAACACCTACCTCATGTTCTGTGGAGTCAGTTTGTTGAGGAGGTCCAGGATGAGATCAGGACGGAACTCGGACAGGAGGTAAGGTCCAGACAGAGCCTCTTCGATCTTATATATCTGTAGAGATTGTTAGTCAAGATTCATCATACACGACACTGGGCCCATGTGACTAGGAAAACAGACACAACCAATGGCCATGCTCCTCCTCGGCCCTCTCAAACATGGCTGCCAGCTAGCATTGTCACGTCTTCACAGTCACTATGCCAGCGTGGGCATACGTTTCTCCAATAAATGACTATAAAGGTAGGTACTTACGTCAGCCCATACAATTCCCCTTAATCTAACCCACCCATTACACTGGTAATACATACATCTACCATAAAATCTGGAGTCGACCACACAAAATTTATCACATGTTACCAACTACAGCATCAGAGTGAGTGAGTGAGTTGGGTTTAACACCCCTTTTAACAGTATTCCAGTTATATCACGGCCTGTTAGCTTAATGTGGGAGGAAAGCCTGAAGTGATGCAGGTCTCAGATGTTTACCACTTCGGTGAAACCCACGAGCACGGGTATGGTGCTGACAAACCTAGAGACATAATCGGGGCAAAACAGGATTCAAACCACAATCATAGGTTTCTGGCGTACCAAAGGGACGCAACTTTGCCCAGCGAATCGCGGCGCCTTAGATGACCGTGCCCCCTACAGCATCAGATAGATGATCATCAGTACTTCACAGCTTTGTGTACACTATGTTTCTCCATCCGCGGTAAATACTACAGAACTCACGGGAAGTCAAAGAACACCAAAATGTTTCATATTACTCAAGTACTTGAGTAGTATATTTTTACCAACTTGTTGTAAGCAGCAACTAACGAGAACGGATGGTCAGCCTCCTTGACTTGGTTGATGCATGTCATCAAATGCATAGATCGATGCTCATGGTGTCAATCACTGTATTGTCTGATCCAGATTTGATTATTTACAGACCACCGTCATATGGCTGGAACATTGCTGAGTGCAGCGTTAAACAACAAACAAGCTAATCACACAAAGGCCTGGTTCTAGGTTATGGTATAGACACACAGTTTGCTCATTCACTTCAATATGAGTGAGTGAGTGAGTTGTGTTTGACGCCGCTTTTAACAGTATTCCAGTTATATCGCGGTGTGTCAGCCCGAAGTGATGCAGGTCTCAGACGTTTACCACTTCGGTGAAACCTACGAGCACGGGTATGGTGCTGATAAACCTAGAAACATTATCGGGGCGAACCGGGATTCAAACCCACAATCATAGGTTTCTGGCGTGTCCACAGGACGCAACTCTACACAGCAAATCACGGCACCTTAGACGACTAGGCCACCCGTGCCCCCTTCACTTCAATGAGAACTAAAAGGCCCAATTGTTTAGAATATTAAATATAGAACTGTGTCACTTCTACACTACATGATGGCTGTAGGTGAGGTGAAATGGGGTTTAACGTCGCGTCCAAGATTATTGCACTCATATAGCAACGTGCATGTACGTGTGTGTTTGTGTGGCTGCTTGTAATAGTCCGAACTGATGCCGATTTATAGTGCTAGCTCACTGAGATACCATGCCGCAGTTTTACATGAATACCTCATTCAGACACAGTATACTGACTCTGAGACGACCAGTCCTTGTTTTAGCCCCTTAATGTCGAGCGCCAGACAGGGTAACAACAAGTATCATCTTTTAACGTCTTTCGGTATGACGCGACCTTCCCCTCTCTGGGCTGACGCTCTACCACTAGACCAAGGAGGCGGTACATAATGGCTGTATATACTAGTATTCACAGGTGATGGTGGAATCTAGTGTATACAAGCCTGTCAAGTATTGACATAGCTGGTTAGAATATTGATAAACCTTTCAACCTTTAGGTGAACCAGAAATACAGCTATTCCATGGCAACGTGTTGTGTCATCAGGTGTGGAACAGACAAAGAGTCAATAACTTTTATTCCAGAGTATCAACATGATCAATGTTTTTTTGGTTTTGTCAGGTAAAATAACTGGTATATGTCCAGATTGTCTGGATTTTAACAGAAGACTTGTTTTTGAAAAAAGACAGCAGTTTTGCTATGACATTAAATTTGATTTCTGCCTGCTGAGGAAAAGATGGAAAAACCTCACTGTGATTTTGAAAATATGCCTCTGATAGGAAACATTTTTGTTCCCGACCTTTGTGTAACAGCTTTAACTCACATGGTTGTCTCGGGCTAAAGACGTCGCATAGCTGTTTGGAGTTTCCTTGTCCTTGAACTGGAACTTGATGGTCTTCAGTTTCTGTATCCATGGTAACACAGGAAAAACATTTATATACAGGGAGCTTGAACAAGCTAGAAACTAATACATAAAAAGCTAGTACAGATTATCAGTTACGAAATCATGAAGTCACTTGACATTGACAACCACCCCTTGGCCTTGGTGGAGTCCCTTAGACTGCCCCCTCTACTGGCCTGGTATTATTACATGGCAGTTCTCATATCACCCCATATCAGCCCGAGACCCCCAAATCAGCCCGAGGGCTGATATGGGGGTCTCGGGTTGATATGGGGGTTTGGGCTGATATGGGGGTTTGGGCTGATATGGGGGTCTCGGGCTGATATGGGGGTCTCGGGCTGATATGGGGGTCTCGGGTTGATATGGGGGTCTCGGGTTGATATGGGGTATGATATGAACACTGCCAATAAGAACTTTTTATCATTTAACAGAACATCAAATTTTAAAATGCTTCCATTTATAAAACATATCTAAATTCTGTAAGTGTCCGTAAAATAATTTCTGAATAGTTTCATGTCACTGTTGGTCTTCTTGTTTTTCATTTTGTTCACAAAACCTTCCCTGTCCATTTCTCTTTTAATAAAAATCTATCCTCAGTTTTTTCCAAGATAGCTTTTAGCTCCATTATTCCATTTGTAAGTCAATGCAAAACATGTTCACCTTGTTTGGAAAACATTGTCACGGGAAAGCTAGCCGAGCAGACAACGCACCAAGGGATGTAACTCTAATTCCTTCGCACCCGGGCTGATATCGATCACCCATTTAAAATGCATTGACAAGCCATATCAGCCCAGCAGATAATACGGATCTGGTTATTACACCCCCTGTGATATGACCGTCTCCATGTTAGCTCTATCGCACATGCAAAGTGACCCAAAGTTGATCTCAGTGACCTCAAGCTGATCTCAGGGACCCCAAGCTGATCTCAGGGACCCCAAGCTGATCTCAGTGACCCCAAGCTGATCTCAGTGACCACAAGGTGATTTCAGTGACCCCAAGCTGATCTCAGTGACCCCAAGCTGATCTCAGTGACCCCAAGCTGATCTCAGTGACCCCAAGCTGATCTCAGTGACCCCAAGCTGATCTCAGTGACCACAAGGTGATTTCAGTGACCCCAAGCTGATCTCACTGACCTCAAGCTGATCTCAGTGACCCCAAGCTGATCTCAGTGACCCTAATGTTGATACTCCCAACTGACCTTGCACTCATCATGCACCCACTGGTGCACTCCTTCCTTCTGCAGCAGGTGGATGTACTGATACACCAAGGTCACTATGTCCTCTGTGTGCTCTGTGGAGATACACGTTACATGTCTCAAGAAGACCATCACTCACTTCCTTCCCCTCTCCCTCCCAAGCCTCCCTCACTTCATCGCTCACCTCCCTTCATCTCTCTCTCCCCGGCCTCCCTTACTTTATCACTCACTCCCTTCATCTCTCTCTCCCTTCCTCTCTCTCTCCCCGGCCTCCTTCACTTCATCTCTCTCTCCCTTCCTCTCTCTCTCCCCGGCCTCCTTCACTTCATCTCTCTCTCCCTTCCTCTCTCTCTCCCCAGCCTCCGTCACTTCATCTCTCACTCCCTTCATCTCTCTCTCCCTACCTCTCTCTCTCCCCAGCCTCCGTCACTTCATCTCTCACTCCCTTCCTCTATCTCTCCCCGGCCTCCCTCACTTTATCACTCACTCCCTTCCTCTCTCTCCAGCCTCCATCACTTTATCACTAACACCCTTCCTCTCTCTCTAGCCTCCGTCACTTCCTCTCTCACTCCCTTCCTCTCTCACTCCCTTCCTCTATCTCTCCCTTCCTCTATCTCTCCCCGGCCTCCCTCACTTTATCACTCACTCCCTTCCTCTCTCTCCAGCCTCCGTCATTTCATCTCTCACTCCCTTCCTCTCTCTCTCCCGGGCCTCTCTCCCCGGCCTCCCTCACTTCATCTCTCTCCCTCCATTCACCCTTCATTCAGTTTATCCATCACTTCTCCCTTACTACCTAACTTTCTTCCCCTTTAACCCTTCATTCATTCCTTACTCAATCCCCCCATCACTCCTCACTTCTCGCCCTCTTCCCTTCCCTGACCACCTCTCCCTCCCTTCATCCCTGATTCTCCTGTTTCCTTTCTTCATCACTCACTCCCTCAACTCTTTCATCTCTCATTTCCTTCATCCTTCCTACCTCTCTCACTTCATCCCGCAATTCATACATCACTCTTCCCTCCATCCCTGTCTCTCTCCCCTTCCCTCCTCTTTACTCCCTCTGACGTCCCTCACTTTATAACTCTCTCCCTCCATCCATTCATCCATTTCTTCATCCTTCACTCATTTCTCCCTCTCTCTTCCCTTCTTTCCTTCTTCCCTCCAAACCTAACTCCCTCCCAGCATTCACCCCCATATTTCCCCTTCACCTTTATTCATCCTTCACTCTGTCCCTCATTTCTCCCTCTCATCTCCCCTTCTTCCCTCACTATCTCTATCTCTCCCTCCTTTCACCTCTATATTCATCCTTCACTCAGCCTCTCATTCTTCCTTTCTTCCTTCACTACCTAACTCTCTCCCTCCATTCATACATTTCTTCATCCTCCATTCAGTCTCTCATTCTTCCCTCACTTCTTCTCTTCTTCCCTTGTTACCTTACTACCTAACTCTATCCCTTCATTCACCTCCTTATTCATCCTGAGTTCTCATTCTTCCTTCACTTCTTCCTTCCTACCTCTCCTTTCATAACTTCCTCTCTGACTGACCTCATTTCACTAACTAATGCTTGGTGGGGAAGTCTGGAATAAGTGACAGCAACAAAATATTAACAGACTGTTTACAGACAAACAGGGAGATGTGAAGAAGATTGGAGGTTTTCAAATAGTTCAAACTTAAATGGTGGCTGTTGCCAATTCAATTTAAATACTTAAATAACATTAATTACAAAATGTATAACGTTATGCCAGCATCCTGCACACACAAGATGTGCACACAGTACGCTCAGTACAGTACCTAGACCATCTTCTGTGAGATCCACTTTGACATAGAAGAACGCAAACCCTCTGGCACCACTCTTCCTGCCGGCTGTCAGGGAATTACTCCAACCTAGAAAACAATGTCAAACACTTTCACTTCAATGGCTCCTTCAAAAATTAAGTTATTACTCTGGGTAACTTATTTCAGATGTTGCAACTCTATTTATGAAGCAAGAACAAACTCTGTATGCCTTAAACATAAGAACGCAAAAGTTGCAGAAAAGTTCATTATTTGTTTGTGTGTCTGTTTAATGCCTGGCTCCAGCAATATATTCCAGCTAATATTCCAGCTATATGATGCCGGTCTGTGAATAATCGAGTCTGGACCAGACAATTCAGTGATTGACATCATGAGCATCAATCTACACAATTGGGATACAATGACATGCATCAACCAAGTCAGTGAGCCTGGCCACTCAATCCCGTTAGTCGCCTCTTGTGACAGTAACTATTCATATGATATGTGATGAGCTCATTGGTTCCAGATTGCAGCCGGGCTGTGTTTTATCACATGACTGTCCTGATCACAAACATGACTGAGACTCCCTGGTAAAACCCTGATCAATGATTTATGTCTATTGAATTTTGCATTTGGAGAAGAATTTTGTAACCTTCCAGTTTGAGCTGAGACAGGAGACTTCCTGGCCCTTCATGTCCGAGGAGATGGCTGAGGTAGCTGGCAGGCTGCAACAGATTCATTAAACAGATTCATTAAACAGATTCATTAAACAGATTCATTGAACAGATTCATTAAACAGATTCATTACTACAGCTTCACAACAGTGACTGAATGTTGTTTAGCACTCTGCAAAATGTCAGGTTTAACATGTCAGTCTCTAAATAAACAAGTCTGGACCAAACAAACCAGTGGTTGATTTTATGAGTAATGTACTATGACATTGACATTCAATGACACGCAATGAACTCAGACACCTATCCTGACTCCCCCATCCACTTAACACATGATTGTTAGCAACATTTGTTGTACATTCACACTTTATATATTCATAATGATCCTATATTCCTATGGCATAATACAAGTTCCTATAAAACCCCACATAACAAAAGCTGTGACTATACCTTGGAGTGGTAGTACTGGGAGACATCCGGTATCGGCCAGGTGACGGTGAGTGAGCGGACATCCTTCACCGGCACCACACAGATCTTCCTCTGAGGACAACAGATGATGACATGAAGATAAGAATCACAGGTTTGTTTGTTGTTTAATGCCGCACTCAGCAATATTCCGGCTATATGCAGCGGTCTGTACATAATCTAGTCTGACCAGACAATCCAGTCATTGACATCATGAACATCGATCCACGCAAATGGGATACGATGACATGCATCAACCAAGTCAGCAGCCTGACCACCTGATCCCATTAGTTGCCTCTTATGATAAGCATAGTCACCTTTTACGGCAAGCATGGGTTGCTGAAGACCTATTCTACCCCGGATATTCTCGGGTTATCACAAGAAGGAAACATACTGCACCACACAGGGTTGTCTGTTATTCCTGTGAATGTCTTATACCACTAAACCATGGTGCTGCTATACTGCAGCTACTGGTGACTGCATGTGTCACTGTGTCCACCAATTGGTCAGCTTCCAATGCATGGACAAGTCAGCTTTTTGGTGTACATGTAGCGGCCATAAAATTTCCGATTTGAACCACAGACCTTCTGATCCGAGGTCGGATGCCTTGTCCACATGACCAAAGAGGTTAGCCCCGTCAACAAGCTGACAAGGTAAGGATGTCATCTGTGGGATGACTCCACGCCCTGCTACATACTCCCCCGTCAACAGAAGGCACGTCCCGGGCCGCATAGTAGGGTACTGAGGCTTATTTTGCTAAAATTTAATATGGACGTGCTCAGCCCAACGTTGGGCGCCAATGTAGCGGCCATAAAATTTCCGAGTCCCGTGATGGGATTCGAAACACGGACCTTCTGATCCGAGGTCGGAAGCCTTGTCCACATGACCAAAGAGGTTAACCCCGTCAGCAAGCTGAAAGGTAAGGATGTCATCTGTGGGACGACTCCACGCCCTGCCACATACACACCAGAGAACACTGACACTATCTACATACACATGTAGGGGATGCTATACCTGTAGTTGTTCCACCTGGTACGGGTGTTCCGGCCACTCCGGGATTTGGATGTTCTTGTTCTCCACACCAGAGAACAGCCTGACAGTCATCTCACTCAGTTCATCCAAGGACTCTGCAGGAACAACAGATATAAATGATAATATACTGATATTAATCTTAATCAAACATCTTTCACTTTAGGTGTGCATACTTTTTCTCATGAAGACACAATAAAAGGAGGTGACTCATTATTCCTGTCAGATGACAGCTGACCAGTTTAACAATAGTACATGGATGATGATAGTACATGGATGATGATAGTACATGGATGATGATAGTATATGGATGATGATAGTACATGGATGATGATAGTACATGGATGATAGTACATGGATGATGATAGTAAATGGATGATGATGATAGTACATGGATGATGATAGTATATGGATGATGATAGTATATGGATGATGATAGTATATGGATGATGGTACATGGATGATGATAGTACATGGATGATGATAGTACATGGATGATAGTACATGGATGATGATAGTATATGGGTGATGATAGTACATGGATGATGATAGTACATGGATAATGATAGTACATGGATGATGATAGTACACAGATGATGATAGTACATGGATGATGATAGTACATGGATGATAGTACATGGATGATGATAGTACATGGATGATGATAGTATATGGATAATGATAGTACATGGATGATGATAGTATATGGATGATGATAGTACATGGATGATGATAGTATATGGATGATAGTACATGGATGATAATAGTACATGGATGATGATAGTATATGGATGATGATAGTATATGGATGATGATAGTATATGGGTGATGATAGTACATGGATGATAGTACATGGATGATAATAGTACATGGATGATAATAGTACATGGATGATGATAGTATATGGATGATGATAGTATATGGATGATAGTACATGGATGATGATAGTACATGGATGATAGTACATGGATGATAATAGTACATGGATGATGATAGTACATGGATGATGATAGTATATGGATGATAGTACATGGATGATGATAGTACATGGATGATGATAGTACATGGATGATGATAGTACATGGATGATAGTACATGGATGATGATAGTACATGGATGATGATAGTACATGGATGATGATAGTACATGGATGATGATAGTATATGGATGATGATAGTATATGGATGATGATAGTACATGGATGATGATAGTATATGGATGATGATAGTACATGGATGATGATAGTATATGGATGATGATAGTACATGGATGATGATAGTACATGGAAGATGATAGTACATGGATGATGATAGTACATGGATGATGATAGTATATGGATGATGAGAGTATATGGATGATGATAGTATATGGATGATGATAGTACATGGATGATGATAGTATATGGATGATGATAGTACATGGATGATGATAGTATATGGATGATGATAGTACATGGATGATGATAGTATATGGATGATGATAGTATATGGATGATAGTACATGGATGATGATAGTACATGGATGATGATAGTACATGGATGATAGTACATGGATGATGATAGTACATGGATGATAGTACATGGATGATGATAGTACATGGATGATGATAGTATATGGATGATGATAGTACATGGATGATGATAGTATATGGATGATGATAGTACATGGATGATGATAGTACATGGATGATGATAGTATATGGATGATGATAGTTTATGGATGATGATAGTATATGGGTGATGATAGTACATGGATGATGATAGTACATGGATGATAGTACATGGATGATGATAGTACATGGATGATAGTACATGGATAATGATAGTATATGGATGATGATAGTACATGGATGATGATAGTATATGGATGATGATAATAGTACATGGATGATGGTAGTACATGGATGATGATAGTATATGGATGATGATAGTATATGGATGATGATAGTATATGGATGATGATAGTATATGGATGATGATAGTACATGGATGATGATAGTATATGGATGATGATAGTATATGGATGATGATAGTACATGGATGATGATAGTACATGGATGATGATAGTACATGGATGATGATAGTACATGGATGATGATAGTACATGGATGATGATAGTATATGGATGATGATAGTACATGGATGATGATAGTACATGGATGATGATAGTACATGGATGATGATAGTACATGGATGATAGTATATGGATGATAGTACATGGATGATGATAGTACATGGATGATGATAGTACATGGATGATGATAGTACATGGATGATAGTATATGGATGATAGTACATGGATGATGATAGTACATGGATGATGATAGTACATGGATGATGGTAGTACATGGATGATGGTAGTACATGGATGATGGTAGTACATGGATGATGATAGTACATGGATGATGATAGTACATGGATGATGATAGTACATGGATGATGATAGTACATGGATGATGGTAGTACATGGATGATGGTAGTACATGGATGATGATAGTACATGGATGATGATAGTATATGGATGATGATAGTACATGGATGATGGTAGTACATGGATGATGGTAGTACATGGATGATGATAGTACATGGATGATGATAGTACATGGATGATGGTAGTACATGGATGATGGTAGTACATGGATGATGGTAGTACATGGATGATGGTAGTACATGGATGATGATAGTACATGGATGATGATAGTATATGGATGATGATAGTACATGGATGATGATAGTACATGGATGACGGTACATCCTCCTCCGCCCTGAAAGTCCCCTGACAGAAGCAGTCACCTTGCCCAACCACACACAGCTGCATGATGTTGGAGGAGTAGAACCTGGCGTGGAACTTGAGCAGCTCCGCCCGGACATCGGTGCCATTCTGCTTCGGGATCACGTCCAGGGTGTCTTTGTTACCTGTATAGAACATCGTACGTTTTAACACTTGACAGGAGTAGTCAGCCACTACCATAGACTTCAACAGGAAATGTTGGTTATTTCCCTTACATGGGAGCTTTTCTTTCCTAAAATCTGAAAAATGTCTGACCAGGAGAAAACAAAAACAAAACAACTTCAATCAGTTTCCCAAATAACTGGTAAATGGCTGGTAACTTTTCTGTTGGGCTGCATGAAATTTTCCTCCACCTGCCTGAGGTAATTTTAAGACTATTTATGTATTCAGGTTTATTATAACTCCTCGTAGATTCTCAAGTAACTCACTGTGTGCATTATTTCAACTGAATTAAGATGCGATTTGTTTCTTATTTTTAGCGAATGTCTGAATGCGGGCAGGTAATTTGGAACATGGGCAGGCAACGTTTGTGGGTCACCTGCCCAACTGTCTTGTTGGGTATCGAAATTATTTCAAAAACTGACTTCAACACACACCTAACAAATTTGCTTGAAGTAATGGCAGTATACATATATGATCATGAATATACTTTCATAGCAAAACTCAATATTCAAGCACATCCAAATGCCCATAACATCTCCCCACCTGTGCCGAACCTTCCGTAGGGGTGTTGTGGGTGAGACAACATCCTACCAAGCTGGTACAGTCTCCGAGCATCGTTCTTCACATTCTTGTCATTCTCCGAGTTGACAGCATTTACCTCTCTCTCCGTCGCAGACTCCGTGAACAGAGGACACAGGAAGAACTGAGCAAATCTGCAGCATTAAATGATACTTGTCAGTTTGTTGGTAAACGCCACACTCAGTATCATTCCTGTAATATGACAGTACCCTGGAAGAAATTGAGGCTTGGTCAGACTATCCAGTCAATGATATAACGAGCACTGATCCATGTCATCAGGGTAGGATGACTTGCAATCAACAAAGTCACCAAGCCTGGCCACCCTATTCAGTAAGTTGCCTCTTATGAACAACATACGTTTCAGGGGCTCAAACAATACTAGAAAAGCTGACTAAGAATACCGGTATATTCTTTTAAAGAACTTGGGTACAATGTGTGCAGGTAATTTCTGGTTTCCCTCTGTTTTTCTGCTTACATCATATATAGGAACAAATTCTAAAGCACATTATCATGTACAGTCAAGTCTCATTAATCCGACACTCAGTTATCCGACAATCGGCTTTATCCGACACAAATGATGGGTCTCGATTTAATCAGTGCTATTTAGACCCGTTAATCCGACAGTCTCGCACTCCAACTCAGACACACCTAATTTGCAACGAAATGCTGAAATCACCCATTAATCAGTCTTGTTAATCCGACACAGTGATCAGCGTACTCTGTGGTCATCTGCCCGCGAGTACAGAGACCCGTGTTTTGATGCAAGACGAGTTGGCGAGTAGCTGCATATATCAACAGCTGCAGAGATAAACTTGCTTAACAATAAACAATTATTTTTTTTGATACACAAAACAGGATTAATCACATGCCTAGATTACCTCAAAATCGGATACACATTCTTGCTAAGACATCCCATTACAGGTCACGTCAGAACGACCTTTCGCGTACTTTGACAGACCAATGAAATTACTGACAGGATGTCCAATTTTCGATCACGAACGTTGATACTACCCAATATCGTTTATCCAACATACTCGTTAATCCGACATAATCATATGCAACCAACAATGTCGGATTAACAGGACTTGACTGTACTTCCAGTAACTGCTAACCAGTATTGCTCAGTATTTCAGTAATTCTTATGATTTATGAATTATTAATAAACATCATCAGGTGTTAGTTTCAGTATGTGTTCAAGACGTCACAAAGGATGGACTGGATCTGCATGTTCCTATAGTGATTACCTTAGGCCTGTGATTTATGTATACATAACTGATAAGCATAGAAATACTCTGTTAAATACACAATGTAGTGAGTGAGTGAGTGAGTGAGGTTTTACGCCGCTTTTAGCAATATTCCATCAATATCACGGCGGGGGACACCGGAAATGGGCTTCACACATTGTACCCATGTTGGTAATCAAACCCGGGTCTTCGGCGTGACGAGCGAACGCTTTAACCACTAGGCTACCCGACCACCCCAAATACACAATGTAACATGTCACCTGTCCAGTGCTCCGGCAAGATGTTCTGGTCCGACATTGAAGTGATACGTGGTGTGTTCTGTGGAGGTGCTTGCATTGCTGCCACCCCCATGTTCATTCAGGAACTTCATAAAAACATATGTATCAATACAAGTACTCAAAAGTAGTAAAACCATAAACAAAGTATATGTTGTGTTAATGATAAGTTATAATAATAAATAAGTTCTTCAATATCTACATTCAAAAGCAAAATATGGAGTTTAATTAATTTTTTTTGTTATTTGTGTTTAAAAACAGGATGTGCGTAATATTGTTTCTTCAAATCTGTGGAATACACTATTGAATATGATAAAATAATAATCATTGCTGATAATGAATGTTGCAATACTTACTTTCCCATACTCATTTTCATTGGGGAACTGGGAAAAAACAAAAACACTATTTGATTAAGAATGTTACAACCTTGTTAAGCATGTTAATAGTGTAACCAAAAAGTTTAATCTCACAACAGTAAACTTCTATGGTAAAGTGAGGATACAACCAACTCAGGCAAGTATCATCATCATCATCATCATCATCATCATCATCATCATTTATAAAATATCAAATAAGGTCCTTATCATTGCTTATCATGCTTATATTACATCTGGCCTTATATATTTCACATCATCATTGTCATTATCAGCATCAGCAGCAGCATCAACATCTTCATCGTTATCATCATCATTACATCATCATCATCATCATCATCATCACCATCATATCATCTTCAATAATGAACTAATATCAAACAAGGTCTCATCTTACATTAGATTTTGTTTCATTTATGAGTTAAGCATGGTGACGAGGCACACGCTGTAACACATGAGTCTATGACTGTACCTTCTCTGTCCCCAGGAACAACATGTGTTCACAGAAGTGAGCCAGACCGGGCAGCTCTCCTGGGTCACTCATGTTACCTAGCAACAACAAACAATATGACTTGTCCAAAACGTAACCTGATTCTGATCACACAGATTTCAAACTTAGGGTCAATCATATTGCTTTATTTTTACATGATGTTCTAAAAGAAAATACAAAGGAAAACAAATGAAGTCCTTTATATATAGAGCACAAAAAGGAGGAAGCACTTATTGGAGCAGGACGCCTAATTCAGTCATGTTTTTTGGCATGAAGAGGGGGTAAGTTGACATGTAACCTTGTCAGAAGCCAGCAATTGTTACTACATATATCATGATATATAGATCAGTATATGCATGGTCACTGTTTGTACTTGCCAATATGGACATCGAGTGCAGCAGCTGACCGGTCAGTGTTAGGGTCACTGACCAGGAATACTGTCATCCCGTTGATCAGTTCTAAACAACGATAAGTGCGGTCATCTGCTGGTGACTTGGTGATGTCCTCATTCCCGTAAACCTTCTTCACCAACTCCTGGAAGCCTGTCATCATTCCTCAACACCATACACTTCCTGTAAAAGATGAACAATCCTTATGGATCCCTGGACTCTTTTTAGCAGATTTACCACATACTTTTCGGTCTTTAAGTAGAGGAATGTAGTGTGTACAAGAGTGCAATACTGATGATGTAGTTTACCATTTTTACCAATTTTTCAGGTCAACAAAGTGAAGCAAAACATGATGAAACAAGAAACAAAAGAATGAAATAAAAATATTTTTCATAAACAAGTAAAAAATGACACTGAAAGCAACTGTTGATTTTTCTTAACACAACAAAATTACAAAACTGCATGTAAAAGAGTAAGTTTCTATGGCTGGACCAGATGTGCCGTAACCCTGCTAGTCACGCCTTTTTGATGCTGGGATGTGATTCAGCTGATAATATCAGTATTATTGTCTGAATCATAAATGAATGTTAAATATAAGATATATTAAAAATAAAAAAATTGTATCATGAATTAAAAAATTTGAATGGTAATATTAGTTAACATAATGTTAGAGGATTTGGCATCATAGGATATACATGGGTCAATATTTGTGTATGTATTTTATGGGTGCAGCTTGTCAGCTACGCATTCTTGTGCATGGAAATGCGGAATGTTGCTTACATTAATAATTGGAAGATTTCGCCTATATTGTACATGTTGAACTGGATAATCTCTTGTGTACGACTTAGTTTGTGTGTATGAACATGATCAGTTCATGCATGAATGAAACATTCTCTACATTTGGCTCACGGTTGCAGGTAAAAAAGACACCAGTTCTCACAGCTGATCACGCAATGACACCAATTACGGAACAGCTTACCGACCAAGTCTTTTTCAGATCAGAACGTTTGGGCCTTATACGGCTATATGATACTTTATCAGCTGTTTATCGGGTCATCGTGATAAAGATTTCGTGCACACATTTAATTAATTGTGCATTCAACCTCAAAGCAATACTAATCATAAGATTATTCAGGCACCTCAATAAACTTTGTAGGTCAGTACTCCAGTCAGTGTTAGTCCGCATGCACATTGAATGTCAGCTGTCAGTTTGTTGCTTTGTCATGGGCGCTGCCATTTTCCAAGGGGTATAACTCTGAATCATCACTTCCTACGAATGCCGCTAACAACAAAATCTGTGATTTTGGGGTTGTGTTTAGGAGTGAGTGAGGGAGGGAGTTGGGTTTAACCCAGCTTTTAACATTATTCCAGTTATATACTGCGTGTCAGCATAATGTGGGAGGAAAGCCCGAAGTGATGCAGGTCTCTGATGTTTACCACTTCGGTGAAACCCACAAGCACGGGTATGGTGCTGACAAACCTAGAAACATACTCGGGGCGAACCGGGATTCGAACCCACAATAATAGGTTTCTGGCGTGCCCAAGGGACGCAACTCTGCAGAGCGAATCGCGGCGCCTTAGACGAGTGGGCCACCCGTGCCCCCTTGTGTTTAGAGAGGGTGACCAAAAGACATGTTTTGAGAAAGATCCCAGCAACAGTTATACCACAATATTTAATAGTCATTTTACTATTGAAATACTGGAAAATTAGTACTCTTGTGTTCATCATTTTGTTTTACAACTTTTATTTGGTGATTTCTGCAGACATGTTATTTCAGTTCGTGAAATGTGATCGGCCGACAAACCTGGAGTGAGTGAGTGAGTGAGTGAGTGAGTGAGTGAGTATGGTTTTACGCTGCTTTTAGCAATATTCCAGCAATATCACGGCGAGCGACACCAGAAATGGGCTTCACACATTATACCCATGTCAGGAATCGAACCCGTGACGAGCGAACGCTTTAACCACTAGGCTACCCGACCGCCCCCGACAAACCTGGACGTGTATTGACATTCATGCAGATATTTGGATGGTGTTTTATCTAGAAAGTGTTAATATCATAGTTATTCCTAACGGTACACGATTGTCACATGCATGACACTTCGTGTTCCTTTACGTCTGTTTATGTCAATGCCATTGTTTTCCTTGGATTGTTAACATATTCAAGAGGTATATGGACAACTGGAGCCTCGATCGTTGTGAAACGTATGCAGATTATAAAAAAAAAATTTGGCAATATCAAAAATGATGCATGTTGCTCCTTCGACGATATTTGCATCTTGAATTGGTTAGTTGGTTTTATCCTTCAGTGTTGCAAAGACTTGGTGCGGAGAAATCCAAAATGAGGAAAATTTGGATCTGACGAACTAATTTCAACAACCCCTTTGGTTTCGTTTTAATTGTGTTTTACTGTTGGTAGAATGTCCATCCATCTCTGCCAGACAGCACAGAATGGGTAACATAATATAGCTTTACGCCCTATTACCTGCAACGATTGGACAGGCCTGGAAGGCGTGATGTCTGAATCTTGCTGGCCTGGTGTCCGGCTCCAATCTTTGCCGCCGTCGGGGTCCTTTGAGCAAAACGATTGTCAAATGAAGGGTATTTTAATATTTTGGACCCCTCCCTTTCTAAAATGCTGGATCCACTCTTGTATTCACGTGTTATACAAAGAACAATTTTTATGAAGATTTATGCGTCTTGCGTACGATCCTAGCGTGGCAATTGTGGTCATCTAAACAATTCAAATGCTATGCATGATTATGAACCAGTTTACGACACTAAATATTCAGGTGTGTCATCACCGATTTCCAGTGATCAATTCACATAATTTTCACCGCCCTTTTCCCTTTTACGTTCAATGAAATCTATTTTAGTCTGGCATTGATGTTTTATATATTTATCATTGGTTAGTTGGACGTTGGATTGAAATTAAACATGTACACCCAAGGCGGCGGAATATCCTTTTGCCAGTGGTAGGCTGCCCCGAGCGAGCGACCACAATGATACGCCTGATGGAACAGGGGGACAATGAGTCAATTCACAACTTCCTAGAAAATGTGAGGAACAACAGCAAGGTCACGTGGTCATGTGTTTGTTATCTATTGTTGACAATAAGTAGAATCATTTTTCGTTTTAATTTAAGCTGCTACTGAATAGCAATTTATGTTTTTCCGTAACTTTCAAGAATTACTTCCCCTTAGTGTCACCTGCGGTCCAACACAGTTGGAAACATGAAGAAACTCGGTTGAAGGTAAACACATGTATGACGTGCTATGAGACGCATGAAGCAAAAACACAAACACAATTTCATGTATCCAAGTGATGGTGTAGCAGGAATAAACTTTTGAAACGAATGACTTTAATTCTTTATGTTCTCTCACGAACATAAAGTTTCCAACTGTGTGTAATGCAGTGATCGAAAACTGAACACTATTTACGAAACACGTGTTTTGGAAGATTGTAGTTCGCCATGTCAGACGACGATTCTGTGAACACAAACAGGGATGAATTGAAGCATGTCCGTCGTGGACATGCAGCCCATGTTACTGCTTTGTGTAATAGAGCTTCAAGTGAAATGACAGCCGGTCGTTCCAAACGAAAACTCGGGCAAACACTTGAACAGTTAGAAGCGGCAATAAAATCGTTCACTATTGCACACAAACGTTATATTGACTCGCTTGACACTGAACAAACTCGGTATGAAGAAGAGTGGTTTAATAACAGATTTGATGTGGCAAATGATGTTATTCACCAGATAGCAGTGTATTTAACTCAAACCAGTGTTAAAAGTGTATCAGTTGCTTCCACATTCAACACACAAGTTACTGAAAACAGTGCAGCAATGAAAAGTGAGCAAGTAAAGTTAAAAGTTGTTCATGCTGAGGAAAATGCAAAACTAGTTTCCCAAATTGCTGACTTAAAAGCGGAAAAGGCGAGACAAGAGGCAAGACATCTTAAAGAAGTGGCCGATCTTGAACATCGTATGTACCAAACTATGCTGAACCACAATGAAAATCAAGCTGATCTGCTTGCAACTAAACACGACAGTAAAGCGTACATACAGCAGTGGCTGGATCATACTGATTTAAAACACACAAGTCATTTTAATCCTCATGCAAAGCCATTCTACCAAGAACCCATGACACAACAACTACCACAGTCAAGACTTGAACAAGTGCACATGAAACAGCAGTCTATTGATTTGTGGATAGACGAATTAATCATCGGACAAGAAACCACACCAGTGTTCCTGGATGCACATGAGAATTTGTCACATACACTGATAAAACTTGAAAGTGAACGTGATCTACCAAAGATCGACTTGCCAGTGTTTAATGGTGAAGCTCTTACCTGGCCACGATTTGTTGAGCAATTTTATGTGCAGATACACTGCAGACCTGCCATTACAGACACCAGACGCATGGACATACTTCAATCGCATGTTGATGGTGAAGCCAAACGACTTATTCAAGGACTTGGTTACAGTGGAAGAAACTATGCTTTGGCACTCAAGGAACTAAAATCTTCATTCGGTCATAGAATAAAAGTATGCAGAGCTTTCATTGATAGCGTGGCCTCAGGAGCACAAATCCCTAGTCATGATCCATCTGCATTGCGTAGACTCTATGTTGCTGTTCGTGACTGTATTGCGACATTGCAGCAACTGAATTACCTGTCTGACCTTAACAGCTCTGACATTGTGTTGAAAGTTACAAGGCGCCTTCCCATCGACAAAGTAACCCGGTGGAATGAGTTTGTTAGAAACATTGTTTCTTTCAGAGACCCGAACCTCACTGATCTGCAGAACTGGTTGAGAGATCGTGTTGAAGCAGACTTCAACCCATATGCCATCCCGATTTTGAGTGAGCCATCACGTGAAGACACAAACAAACGTCGCAAGAATGACACACGGTACACCAAGCCTCAAGAGAAGCGGATTGTCAGAAAGCAATCAACAAAACCACCAACAATCATTGACAATGTAGATACAACACCAAAACAGGCAAAAGCGCCATGTGCATTGTGTGGTGAGTCTCATTACCTGTACAGGTGTCCTATTTTCGCAAACCAGACTGCATCTGAGAGAAGGGACATAATTGTCGATCACAGTTTGTGCTTCAACTGTCTTAAACCATCACATCGAGCAAACAAATGTTTCTCTACTGTGACTTGCCAAGAGAAACATTGTGGTAAAAAACATCACACACTACTGCACAATGTTTTTTCTGAGCCACTGGTGGTTTATAATAAGAAACTGCAGTCATCCAGAGCAAAAGTGTATTTGCAGATTGTTCCTGTTCATGCTTTTGGTCCAAATGGCAGAATAATCAAGACTTTTGCCTTGTTGGACTCAGGAAGTGATGTCACCCTTATTCATAGGGATCTGGTAAAAGATTTAGGTCTCCATGGAGAGAGAAGAAAGCTCAAGGTTAAAACATACAACAGTGTTTCAACTGAAAACTCCCTTAAGGTATCACTTGACATTGAATCAGCTAGTGATCTTGATGCACAGAGAATCCATTTGAAAGAAGCTTGGGCAGTTGATACTAATGCCTTTGATTGCCTTCCTCAGCGCATCAGTGATGAATGGGAACACCTCAAAGACTTGCGATTGCCTGATATTGAACCCACCCAGGTCAACATGTTGATTGGTGTTGATGTCCCTGAAGCACACCTTCAACTTGACATGATACAAGGACTTGAAAATCAACCCGTTGCAGTCAAAACCCTGCTGGGGTGGACAGTCATGGGAATAGCCCACAGTGATGATGAACTGTATCATGAAACTCAAGCTAGAATTAACCTCACAATTACTCGTGATCAACATTTGAGTGATCAGCTTGAAGACTTCTGGAAAACAGAATCTTTTGGCATTTCACACATCAAGACAAAGCCCTATTCAACTGAAGATGAAAAGGCACAATACATCCTTGAAACAACGACTCAACTTATTGAAGGACACTATCAAATTGGCATGCTGTGGCGTGATAAATCATCATTGCCAAACAACTTGAAAGCAGCTCAAAGAAGACTCAAAATCTTAACCAAGCGCATTGTGAGAGACTCTGAATTTGGTGTTCTTTATAGCAAAACTCTCAACGATTATGTGTCAAAGGATCAAGCAGAGAAACTCTTGGCTCAAGAAATTGACAATTCATCATGTCGGACCTGGTACTTACCTCATCACGGTGTGATGAATCCTAATAAGCCAGGGAAGGTGAGAGTTGTGTTCGACGCTGCGGCTTCATACTTGGGCACATCTCTGAATGACAAATTAATGACTGGTCCTGATCTCGTCAACAGTTTGTTTGGCATTCTCCAGCGATTCAGACTTTTTGAAGTTGCGATAGCTGCTGATATAGAAGGTATGTACCATCAAGTGGGGGTCCCTAAAGAGGACTCTGAAGCACTCAGATTTCTATGGAAATCAGATCTCAAGACTCCTGGTCCTCCGGATGTGTACAGGATGAAAGTACATGTGTTTGGAGCAGCTGACTCATCCTCTTGTGCAAACTACGCTGTGAAGCGCACAGCTAAGGACAATGCTGACCTATTTGAGCAGTCAGTGATCGATACAGCCCTCAATGATTTCTATGTTGATGATCTTTTAAAATCAGTTGAGACTGAAACTACTGCAGTGCAGCTGATCCAAGACATTACATACCTCATGAAAATGGGTGGATTTCACCTCCACAAGTGGATTTCGAATTCAGAAGTTGTGATGAAATCAATTCCTGAAAGTGAAAGAGCTGTTAGCTCAAAGAATCTTGATCTTAATGAAATATCCACTATCAGAGCCCTTGGACTAAAATGGAATATTGTCTCCGACACTTTTGTGTTTGATCCAAGAATTCACAACAGTGCCAGAACAAAGCGAGGTGTGATAAGCATGGTGAGCTCCATCTTTGATCCTTGTGGGTATTTGGCTCCATACACAGTTCGCGCAAAGTGTCTCATACAAGACTTATGGAAGCTAGGTCTTGATTGGGATGATGACTTACCACTAGAAATTCAATCAAGATGGAATGGCTGGCTGGAAGAAATTCAAGACTTGTCATCATTCAACCTGTGCAGGCATCACCAGGGCTTTTCATCAAAATCTAGTCTCATTGAAGTTCATCTGTTCGCGGATGCCTCCGAGAAAAGCTTTGGAGCATGTGCATACATGCGCTACAAATCTTACCCTGACCAGGATGAAGTGACTTGTTCATTCCTGGCTGCAAAGACGCGCGTGTCCCCCCTAAAGCCTGCATTGACAATTCCAAGGCTGGAACTGCAAGGTGCAGTATTAGCGGTTAGACTTTGGCTTTCTCTCAAAGAAGAATTGATGGTCCCTGTCCAGAGAATTCAGTTTTGGACTGACTCAAATACAGTGTTACAATATTTGAACAATTCCAACAAGCGATTCAAGCCTTTCGTCGCTAACAGGATAGCAGAAATCCACGATTCCACAAAACCTCAACAATGGCGTCATGTCCCATCAGATATCAATCCGGCTGATCACTGTACTCGCGGACTTCAAGCAAAACAGCACACAGAAACACATCCATGGCTACGGGGTCCAGAGTTCTTATGGAAAAGTGAAGACACATGGCCAAAACTGTCAAACCTTGTGGATATGCTCAGTGATGATCTTGAAGTGAAGAAGAGTATGTTCAAGACCGCTAGAAATGCATCATCTGAAATCAATCTGAATCAAAGACATTTGACTGAACCACAAATCACAAATTTGTTGAATCCAGCTGAATATTCTACATGGCAAAGACTGTGTCGCATTTCAGCTTGGGTTCTCAGAGCAGCCAGAAACTTTCTGTCGAAACTCAGGCATCTTGACCTCAAACCTGTAACAGATGAAAGTCTGACAGTGAGTGAATGTGAGGAAGCGTTGCTCGCCTGGGTTCAAGAAGCACAAAAGGATGCATTTCAAGGTGAGATTTATTGTGCTCAATCCGGAAACGAAATATCTCCAAAATCATCTCTGATAACACTATCACCATTCTATGATGGACGACATCTCAGAGTGGGAGGACGACTTCGAAAAGCTACTATTCCAAGAGAAGCGAAGTATCAACTCCTCCTTCCAGATTATCACCCAGTCACACAGCTACTGATGAATAAAACTCACAAGGAAAATGCTCACTGTGGTACTGAACACATTATAGCTACAGTAAGACAGCGATTCTGGCCTCTTCATGCAAGAAAGTTAGCAAAGCGTGCTGTCAGAAGTTGTCAAGAGTGTAGGAAGCGTTCCGTGAATCCAGTTGCACCCAAGATGGCAGACCTTCCATCATGTCGTGTAAGCCTTACCGATGGAGTATTCTCTCATACTGGAGTGGACTACTTTGGCCCGATTTTGGTAAAGTTCAAGCGAAGCACAATGAAAAGGTGGGGATGTTTGTTTACTTGTCTGTCTGTAAGGGCAGTACATATTGAGGTTGCTGATTCATTGGAAACAGATGATTTTCTTCTCGCCCTCAGAAACTTTATCGGGCGTCGTGGAAACCCTCAACATTTGTATAGCGATAACGGTACAAACTTTCATGGAGCAGACAACGAACTCCGTCAGTGCCTTCACAATCTCAAACAAGCCAAAATCAGTGACTTCCTGTGTGTGCGAGGTATTCAGTGGCACTTTAATCCACCGCTTAGTCCGCACTTTGGTGGTGCATGGGAACGACTGGTGAGATCTGTAAAAACAGCCTTAAATTGTGTTTTGAAAGGAACCCTTGTTCATGAATCTGTGCTTCGCACATCTCTGATTGAAGTCGAAGCAATGCTGAACAGTCGACCTTTGACTTACAACAGTGCAAACCCAAACGACTTCACCGCCTTGACACCGAACCATTTTTTGCTCGGCAGATCTAACCCATTCCAACCAGTTGATGTGTTCCAGGACAAAGAGATGTGCAGCAGAAAAAGATGGCGCCAAGCCCAAGTCCTTGCAGATCATCTGAATCGCCGATGGATGAGAGAGTACTTACCTAACTTGACAGTAAGGCATCGCTGGAGAGTTGGTGGTTGCAGAATATCGGTCGGTGATCTTGTTCTGATAGTTGATGACTCTAAACCCAGAGGTCAGTGGGAAATGGGAAGAATAATTGACATTCTGCCTGGTGATGATAGTGAAGTGAGAACTGTGAGAGTGAAAACTCCCAAGGGTGAATACACAAGACCTGCTGTGAAAGTGTGTGTTCTTGAATAGACAGTGTAGATGTGATCTCCAATCATCTATCATTGACTTACCTGTTTATCAGGTACATAGACTGTGACGTTTAACTCTGTCAGGTGGGGTGGGGTTTTGTTGACAATAAGTAGAATCATTTTTCGTTTTAATTTAAGCTGCTACTGAATAGCAATTTATGTTTTTCCGTAACTTTCAAGAATTACTTCCCCTTAGTGTCACCTGCGGTCCAACACAGTTGGAAACATGAAGAAACTCGGTTGAAGGTAAACACATGTATGACGTGCTATGAGACGCATGAAGCAAAAACACAAACACAATTTCATGTATCCAAGTGATGGTGTAGCAGGAATAAACTTTTGAAACGAATGACTTTAATTCTTTATGTTCTCTCACGAACATCTATACTAAGTGTTAGTTTATGTGAAATTTGGTTTGAAATTACTTATTGTTTGAATTCATGACAAGCATGTATTGGCTGTAACCCGCTTAAATAGAATTATATCTTTGTTGTGATTGGTGGATATGTGCCTTCAACCATCGAGAGATAATGGGTACAAACAATAAATAATTATTTTTACCAAATGCAACGATTTGTCAATAGTTACGCTGTAGAGTTGGGACATAACATCAATACAGGATACACAGAGATTGTTCTATAAATAAACAAATATACACCTTATGTGCAAAATAGCCTTTTGTTACCCTTGAACAAGCAGGTTTTTGTTTTCCATGGCCACATTACTGAGCGAGTGAGTTTAATGCTGCTTTTCACAGTATTCCAGTTATATCACGGTGTTTCAGCTTAATGTGGGAGGAAAGCCCGAAGTGATGCAGGTCTCAGACGTTTACCACTTTGGTGAAACCCACGAGCACGGGTATGGTGCTGACAAACCTAGAAACAATCAGGGCGAACCGGGATTCGAAACCACATTAATAGGTTTCTGGCGTGCCCAAGGGACGCAACTCTGCACAGCGAATTGTGGAGCCTGAGCCGACTGGGTCAGGTGATCGAGTGGTCAGGCTCTGTATCTTGGTTGATAGCGTGTCATCATACCAGACGGGGTGCATGGTTGTTTACAATATGAATCACTGGATTGTGTGGTTCAGCCCATTGAGATATCATGCCCCAGTTTTAACATGAATACCCAACTCAGACACAGTATACTGACTCCGAGCCAACCAGTCCCTGTTTTTTAGTCCCTTAATGCCGAGCGCCAGGCTGGGTAACAAGAACAATCTTTTGACATGTTTTGGTATGACGCGGCCTGGGATCAAACCCCGGACCTTCAGCTCTCTGGGCGGGCGCTCTACCACTAGACCACGGAGGCGGTCAAACAGACCCTGAAAATGTCATTACATATGCGAGTCATCAAGTCCGATCTTGTTACAAAGCATAAAACATAAAACATAAGATGTGTACTTGGGATTCTTCAAAGTGCCTGCACAGGTCGCCCACTTGTCTAAGGTGCAGCAATTCGCTGTGCAGAGTTGCGTCCCTTGGGCACACCAGAAGCCTATGATTGTGCGTTCGAATCCCGGTTCGCCCCGATTATGATTCTAGGTTTGTCAGCACCATACCCGTGCTTGTGGGTTTCACCTAACTGGTAAACATCAGAGACCTGCATCACTTCGGGCTTTCCTCCCACATTAAGCTGACGCGCGGTGATATAACTGGAATACTGTTCAAAGTGGCGTTAAAACCTTCCCACTTACTCACTGAAAGTGCCTGCACAGTTGAGTTGAGATACAACATGTTCATATCTTCATACATTCCACATTATTATCTCACAGTTCATCGTACTGAAAAGCAAACATGACCTATAAAGAGATAACGTTTTTTCTCTGAAATCTCTATCAGGTTTGATTCGTGATCTTTACTTGGTCCCGGCAGTCGAAATCAGGAAACAGTCACAGTTAAATAGGTTTAGATAATGTATTATACTATTATATCTCCCCAAATGCCACTTTCTTTTACAGTTAATCATATATAATGCATGCAGGTTAAAGCAAAGCCTTTTCCCCTAAATACTCTCAACATAGTGTCTGTCTGTCTATTTGAAGTGTTTGGTCAGATTTGGTCTTGGTGGTCAATATCAACCGAGCAATGAATACATAACTGTGTAGACTTTACAAAAATAAAATGGATGATAAATGTACAGAAATTGTTGAAAGGACTGGGTAAGATGTGACCAAACCTACATGTATTAGTCGCAAGTTAAAAATATAAACCTGTCGTCACTTCAGGCTCTAGTATTGTCGGCATCTTGCTCATTGTACCCATCCGAGGTACTACTTTGATGTAAGACCTGAGAGGTTTTACATTTAAATTGTGTAAAGACACTTTTAATATACATCTAGTGTTAATTTAAGACCCTTTTAATATACATCTAGTGTTAATTTAAGACCCTTCTAATATACAACTAGTGTTAATTTTTTTTTACTAGTTAAAAGTCACATGATCTCACAATTGGGATACGATGACATGCATCAACTAAGTCAGCGAGCGTGACTACCCGATCCCGTTTGTTACCTCTTATGACAAGCATAGTCACCTGTTACGGCAAGCATGGTCACCTGTTACGGCAAGGATGGTCACCTGTTACGGCAAGCATGGTCACCTGTTACGACAAGCATAGTCGCCTGTTACGGCAAGCATAGTCACCTGTTACGGCATACATAGTCACCTGTTACGACAAGCATAGTCACCTGTTACGGCAAGCATAGTCACCTGTTACGGCAAGCATGGGTTGCTGAAGACGAATTCTAACCCAGATCTTCATAGGGCCTTGCAGTCAGTTCAAACACTCCGAGAAAATGGGTGAAAATTTAAAACCTCATTTTTTCACTATAACATAATTGCCAGACTGTCAAGACAAGGCAAAGTCTTACTATACAGGATTACACACTAGATACACACTAGATACACACTAGATACACACTGTAAAAAATGCGTGACAAGAGAACAAAACAGAAATCATCATATCATTTATTTGTGAATTTCTACAATTGTCTCATTTTTTCATATTTTTGTTACACAGTCAAGTATTATTATATCACATATGGCTGCACCGATGTCTGCATATGGTGTATTTTGATTACCTAGCTATTGGATTGTGTATATACCACTACACATAAAAGACATGTAAATCAATACTTTCACAAAATAAACAGATTCTTAAACAAAATAGACTAATTTGCTGTAACATACATACATACATTACTCTACAAAATAGCATTATTACCAGTCATCCATATGTATATTTTTCATAAATAGAACAAAATGTTGTTTCAAAAAAACTCTTCTTTTCAATTATATACATTAACTATACATTCCAAGGTCACATGTCTAGAAGGGTATCTATCCCAGACAAGGTAGATTTAAAAAGATGTTAATTACCCCATTGTAAAGTTTAGGGTATCTAAACCTCTTTGCACTTCTTGAAAATGCTAATACAATAATTGGGCAAAGATTGAAACATTTGTGCAATGATATTGCAAAGATTATAACACTAGTGCAATGATATTGCAAAGATTATAACACTAGTGCAATGATATTGCAAAGATTATAACACTAGTGCAATGATATTGCAAAGATTATAACAGTAGTGCAATGATATTGCAAAGATTAAACAGTAGTGCAATGATATTGCAAAGATTATAACACTAGTGCAATGATATTGCAAAGATTATAACACTAGTGCAATGATATTGCAAAGATTATAACAGTAGTGCAATGATATTGCAAAGATTATAACACTAGTGCAATGATATTGCAAAGATTATAACACTAGTGCAATGATATTGCAAAGATTATAACACTAGTGCAAAAATATTGCAAAGATTATAACACTAGTGCAATGATATTGCAAAGATTATAACACTAGTGCAATGATATTGCAAAGATTATAACACTAGTGCAATGATATTGCAAAGATTATAACAGTAGTGCAATGATATTGCAAAGATTATAACACTAGTGCAATGATATTGCAAAGATTATAACAGTAGTGCAATGATATTGCAAAGATTAAACAGTAGTGCAATGATATTGCAAAGATTATAACACTAGTGCAATGATATTGCAAAGATTATAACACTAGTGCAATGATATTGCAAAGATTATAACAGTAGTGCAATGATATTGCAAAGATTATAACACTAGTGCAATGATATTGCAAAGATTATAACACTAGTGCAATGATATTGCAAAGATTATAACACTAGTGCAAAAATATTGCAAAGATTATAACACTAGTGCAATAATATTGCAAAGATTGTTACACTAGTACAACAATATTGCATACACTAGTTCAATGATATTGCAAATATTGTAATGCTAGTGCAATGATATTGCCAAGGAAGTGATACAAGTGCAATGATGTATATTCACTAACCATAGCTCTCAAATGTAACCACTGATAGCGTCATGTAACATAAATGTCATTTATCAATGGTTAACCTTTCTAATTAGATTGCTTTCTGTATAATAAGACCTTTACGTATCAGAAAATCTGTTACATAAAAGACTGAATGGATATTTCAGTCACTGTTTTTTATAAATGCATTATTCAGCATGGATCCAATTAACAACTATGAAAAGCAAAATCAGAGGGGTTAAAATGTTTTTCAAATATTTGGAATGTCTCATAAACAGTAAAACTTTTAATATCAGTGTTAGAATATTCAGTATATTGGCAACCATAAACTGAGTATCACCAGAGATGTTTATCAGAAAGTAAACAAGCAAAAACAATGTACAATATGTCAAGCAATCCTAAATTGGTTCTTTGAACTAGAAAAAGACAAACTTTTAATATCAGTGTTAGAATGTTCAGTATATTGGCAACCATAAACGGAGTATCACCAGAGATGTTTATCAGAAAGTACCGGTAAACAAGATAAATTATTGTACAATATGTCAAGCAATCCTAAACTGGTTCTTTGAACTAAAAAAAGGAAACATTTAAGTCACAGTTGGTATTGTTGTTCAGTAAGTCAATCGGTTGTAACAACTTCTGTATGTATAAAATTTACAAAAAATATTTTTTAAAAAACAAAATAAAATTAATATCGCAGACAAGAGGTTAACAAATGTAAACACACAAGACAAAATGCTAATCAACCAACTGACCAAGACCAGGCCATTCACAACATTCTCACTGAAGGTGTTTATTGTCATAAATGCTATTGGTCAACAAGAATAAAAAGTTAGCTCTTCTGTAAGCAAAACCCAAACCCTGAGAAGCTGTTTACTATTTCTACACTGAATATAAACACACAAAAATGACAACACGATGTATTTGTCAGTACATTGTTTATACGATAACATGCAATAAAACATTTCGCTTAAGTGTTTGTGATTAGGAGATTTGAAGAGAGGACTTTGTCATGATACCGCATTCGACGTAATAAGCGCCCCGCTCTAATAAGTGCCCACGGCGATATTTGCTAATATATTGGCTGGTGAACAATCCCAAAAGGCACCTCTTCCGATTGATCAATGTACACAAGACTTATTTATTCGTGTATAATACACACTCGTGTGTTATATGCACCAATAATTACAGGCAATTGAATTCTGGAAAAATATGTTTGTCGTGTATAATATGCACAGACTTTTCTTTTGTATCATTCAGACTGTCAGCATAAACCACGAAATTTACGATCTTTCAACTCTGTTTTATTTTTCACCCAAATTCTATTAAGAGCCCCCTATGTCTAATTTTAAGAGGGCCCAGGATGCTTATTACGTCGAATATGATAATTTACTTATTGCCTAAGAGACAAGTCATGTGTAATTATTGAATTTCTTTTACATGTATTTAGGGGGAGGGCTTGAAAAAATGTTGCAACAAAATGGAGGTTGTCAGCAAAATATGATACTGTTAAGACCAACTATTTACAGAATCATTGTTATGGGGAAATGTCCAATTCAATGTAGATGTTCCTCACAGCAATCATCCAGGGTTTCCAGATTAACAGTGTCCCTTCTGAAGGGGTTTCACTGTACATGGTGACACTGTCCTAGGCTATTACAATATATCAACTACGGTATTACCCTGCTATCACAGCTGTGTCATGGATGGATTCATATGAGGTATGCATGGACGGTCATGGACGGTCATGGACAGACATAGGTATAAATATTGACCAAAAATAACCATGTTTGAAAAAACTTATCAACACTGGTAAGAAAATAATGGAATGCTGCATTTCACTTGGAGGGAATCACGTTTGAGATATGTATGGACGAAAAGAATTGTTCAAAAACATTAAAACCCAGATCGTGGTTTCTGTTTCCTGTAAGAGGTATCCTATTTCTCTACTTTGAGCAACAACGTAGTAAAACTAAGTACGAAAAAATGTAAACCTTCCAATTGTGACACAACTGATGCAAAAAGCGAGCTGTCGTATCAATTACCCAAACAAAAATATATACAGGGGTATATAAATCAACATAAATGTCATCAACATTATCAATATTGACATGACAGAAACCGGTCAGTATGTAGCTAAAGGCATTACCCTACTGAACAAGCCTTGTTAGAGCATGTTACATATTATGCAGGTCATAGTAAATATCACTGATACTTGATCACCTGGCCAACCTGGTTTATTACCTAACTGGAATTATTCAGATTCAGATGGATGCAGTGATGGTAGCCTAATGGTCCATGTGTTTGTCGCACTGTAGGACCAGGTTTGATTCCGACATGGGTACAATGTGTGCTGCCCTTCCGGATGTCTCCTGCTGTGGTATTGGTGGAGTAATACTAAGTTTGTTGTTTATTGCCGCACTCTAATGCCACACTCTGCAATATTTTGTTTGTTTGTTGTTTACTGCTGCACTCAGCAATATTCCAGCTATATGACAGCGGTCTGTAAATAATTGAGTCTGGACCAGACAATCCAGTGATTGACATCATGAGCATCGAACCACGCAATTGGGGTCAATGACATGCATCGACCAAGTCAGCGCGCCTGACCACCCGATCCTGCCAATCGCCTCTCACAACGAGCATAGACGAATCTTACAGCAAGCATGGATTGCTGAAGACCTATTCTACCCCGAATCCTCATGGGCAGAGAATGCTAAGACCTAAAACCTACTCACTTATATCATATCATACACATATTATTTTTTAAAACATGGCACAAATATTATGAAAAATGTTCTTCCCTCTACCATCGTAGGCAGTTCTTTGTGATAAATCTTCTGCTCCTGTCAAAACTGTGGTAATGCTCTAAAAATATATAGCTTTTATAGAAACCAACAACTCATTTGAATTGAAAAGGAGCCCCAGTGAGATGGTAGATTCAGAGGAAAATCTAGACTTGCTTCATTTAGGGCGTTTGCATTAAAGCAAGGTCTGGATGGAAAAGAAAATAATAAGGTTCAGGGACTGTGAGACAGTCTAACACTGGTGGCATTGGTGACCTTATGTGAGCAATATTTCAACACATTTCAATTTCATACCTTGCACCCATGTAGAGAATCAAACCTAAGCCTTCAGAATTACAGGTGAACACCTTAACCACAAGGCTACCCTACCTCCATTGGTTGAACAGAAGTTACCATGGTTACTAGGTATGTCTGTCTTGGACAAAAATGGCGGAATTAATGTCCTTCCCCAACTGCAGTCCCATCTGAATACATCAGTAATCCAGTTGATGACGACAGGTTGGCCATATTATGCTGGCATTTGTGTAAATCTGGAAAGTTTTGTGATAAGGAAAGAACTGTGAAAAATGCAAGCAACACACACTCCCAACATTTTCATGACAGTAATTTTCATCCTGTTTCCTTATTACCCATAGTCAGTCGTCCAATCAGGATTGTTCACTCACCTGCCACACCTCATCAGTTCGCTTACAAAACACTGAGTAGTCCAGACATACGCCAGCCAGTCTATACTGTGAGATTAACACACCACTCCAACCTTCCCTGTCAACTCCAACACATGTATCAATAGTTTAAAAATCACTGAATGGCACTAAGTTACCCTTTCGTCACACGGACTTCCTCCACATAGAATAAAACATGAGCAAAAGCAGCTTTGATCATTGGTAATCCTATCAACTTTCCAGGCACAGTTGAGGCGATTGTTAGCCACTCGCAAAAAATTCAAGGCGCAAAACTTTCCAGATTTACAGTTCTTCATAATTACAACACATGTAAACATAAACAAAGGACAACTTGCACTGATATGCTGTAAACGCAACAGTAGAACAAATACACCAGCAGTGTATTCATTTGTAGGCATTCTGTGTTAATCACAAAATGTGCATGAAATTTAAAAATATTAATGGTATTAAACACCTGAGAACACACACAAAAAAACAGCAGTAAGTTTGGACAAGTAGTACCCTCTCATGTCATCATAATTTACACGTCAATCTTATATACAAGTCATTCCTGTATTCACTGATACAACAGCTTCTAAATACCCCTTTAAAACACTTATATACAAGTATACATACATTGAATATTCTACCAATACGAACATGGATCATACAAAAACCAACTGTTGAACACAACAAAATTATTGAACCAAAATATGAAGGAAAAATCTTCAAAAGAAATAAAGTTGATTACATTCTTGAAATGAGTATCACGTAAACTTAAATAAAAGCATTATGTATGTTTTTAGATTTATCAGTTGGATACCAAAAAGAAAATTAAGTTTAAAGTTCAAGGCCAGATTCTATTTCACTGTTTAAAGTTTTCACATTTTGCAAGAGGGATGGTTTTATTCACAAACAAATTGAGTGTTGGTTTATTTACTGTGTTCGTATTGATAGAACTTGTATGATTGTCAAGTGTTTGAAACACTCTTAATGAATGATCAAAACAATAAATACAATTGTCATTACAATACAATTGTCATTACAATACAATACATTGTGAATACAATACAATACAATACAGAATACAAAGTCATGTATATTCTCACGACACTTAGCAACACTACCAACAGGGTCACTGTATAACTCTTTAATATCCCATTTTCAGTAATATCTTCAAATTTATTGATAATATCAATCTGTATTATTGAATATATAATATGATGATATAAAAATAGTGTCATGGCACTGTAGCTCACCTGGATATACAGTCATCAGTTTACAAATGTCAACACTTTAAAATAGACAGCCACTGAAAAAAAATTGCTAGAATTGATGATATTTAAAAAGTTTTTTTAATAAATACCTATTACTGATTCTAAAATATAACAAAGTGAACAAAATAGGACGTCATCATGAGGAAAAATGCCCATGCTCTGCAAGTTTGGCACTTTCAGAGAAGTTTCAGACGCAAATATGCATTTTGAGAGAATTTAAGAGCATGAGAGTTTAGGGGTGTGGTCTTAGGTCAATGGAAGGTCAAAGATCTCACAAATCAGAACATGTGTGTAGAGCCCCACTTAACTACACAAATACGAAATATCCTTACAATATGAAACAAAATCTTTCTGTTTGGTCATAGTAAAAAGGTCAAATCAAGGTCAAACTTGAGGTCAAGACAGAATATATTAAGCACCAGCACTAATTACACATGTACCAAAATTCTTTACACTTTAAATAAAACTTGCTGAGTAATTGACACAAACTACTTGTTCAATATCAATGCTGTGTGGGCATATTAAAATCATTCGCACTTCCTTAAATAATTTGGGAGTCTTTTTTGTGGTAAAAATGAATGTGAAGCTTCACTGGCTCAGCGGTTTCTGCGGAGAAGATATGGAGAGGTAATGCATATTGAGAGAGTTTAGGAGCATGGGTAAAGTGCAAAGGTAATATAAAGGTCAAAATCAAAAACATAGCAAACAGAACATATATGTGTTGAGTCGCACTACTAACTACACAAATACCAAATTTCATTACATTTTGAAACAAAATGGCTGAGAAATTTCCATGAGGAGCTTCATCCCCAAGATAAACGGTCAAACCAAGGAACAAATTAGTTAAGAAGTTATAATACCGCAAAAAACATAATATATATGAACAGCCAACAACTAACACCACATGTACCAAATTATATTTCATTTGAGTAAAATCTTGCCATTACTTGACTTGTAATGTCATTAAATAGCTTTTTTATATTATATGGCCACCACGCCTGCCATATTCAAAATTGAATTTAAAATTTTTGAACAAATTTTGGGGAATTATGTATGTGAAGTTTCATTGGTCTAGTGGCTTTTAATGAGAAGATGTTTATGACGAACAAACAGAACCCAACATACACTCACATGACCTTCAGTCAGGTGAGCTAAGACTCACAAGTGAAAATGAGTTCAGCTTCGTTTGTAAATACTGGACAAAAATAAACCTTACCGGTATATTGGACAAAATATTCTAAAATAGGAAACATCTTCCCTGTAGTCAGAGGTTCAAGGTAAAACTGGTTCGTAAGACTATCTATGGCAGGAGTTTATGCAATACAAGCATCTTGCTGGACGGGTTTCTCTGCATCTCATGCCTAGGAATATCATGTGGACATCATTTCAAGAATTATGCATATCTAGCTGTGCTTAATATCATAATGGCCCTTATCAAAATCCAAAGTCGGAGAAAGTGCCACTGGATTTCCATGACAAAGGAGCATATTCACAAAGCTTAGAGATCATGTAAAACTGACTCATGTCATCATACTTGAGGCTACAATTACCAATATATTACATATAAGGGCTGGGACGAGTCCAAATTTCCTACCCGTGGACCCGACCTCATATTTCCCTACACTGGTACCCGCCTGTAGGTTTCAAGAGTTGGATACAAAATGTCCAATTAGGGAATTGTTTTACCAGGGCCCTGGCAAAATCAATTTAGATACACATATTAAGCAATCTGGTCATGCACGCACTGAAGCTGACTGAAGCTTCATCCCAAATTCAAATACCCAAGCTGTTCAGAAAGAAGGGACAAGAATGTTATATTATCAACAAAGATAAGATATATATATGTATTGGCACCAATATCAGGCAATAGCATACATGGCACTCTCAGTTCAGTGACACAGAAATACACTCTTTCAGACATATAGGAATATTATTAAACAACAACAACTGGCATTAGGACAAAATTCAATCTACAGTCTACCTACTTGGTCAGAAAACCCATATGAGACGTCGTTGTTTTTCAGGCCCCAAAATTATGTATGACTTCTGTTTCAGCCCATCAAAGAAAAGGGCAGGTAATTCAGTATCGTTGAGGTTTCTTCTGACATTCTTTTATACGAATAACAGTACTTTGCCGTATGTTGGAAAAATCTGCTTCAACGACAATTAAGTGTCACCCTGTTGAAGATAGTGACTGGTTTGTCTATCAGGAAGTGCAACAAATTTATGATAGTGGCTTCAAATATAAAAATGCAGTTGTGCAACTCGGGAAATACTTGAAAAATGGAATAGGGGTTGAGGGCTCCTGAGTAGGGATGGTTGAGAAACAAGAAACACATAGGCAGAGGGTTTTTTGGCCTTTAGGGATCAACGTCTTAAGGAAATACTTCTGACCCAAATTTATGCTTCAGTAGTGGTAACAGTTGCGTTGGGAATTGATCTCCTTGGAATTTGTCATGTTAAACTTCTATTTCTAAAAGTACATGTCATTTCAGCCTAAACTGCCTTGCAAATGGATCATGCATCATTGGAAACTTTTGCCTTATAATCAGATCAGGAGATGATCAAATTTCTAACACTGTAGTCCATGTTTATGCAAATTTGAAGGATCTCGTTTACTGTGTGAATGTGACTTCTAAGTTTGTCACATCATTGAAAATCTTATCCAACAAAAAATGACATCATTTCAACAATTCTCAGCACAGCATCATATCTACCTATACTTATTCCTCGAATAGCTGTGATCTTGTGATGCGCTAGATCTCTCCAGTTCCATCAACCGTTCCTCCAGATCAGAAATACGCTTTCTTTCCTGTCTCCTTGCACGTCTGTTTGCTAGAAATCGAGAACTTTGGGCTGATTTGGAAACATTCTCATCATCAGAGAAATCAGGGGACTGCAGTTCTCGGGGAATCTCCTTAGTTTGAATGTTCAGAGTATTCAGACTTCTTGACGTCTGCTTCCCATATATATCATCCTCTGACTCACTCCAGGGTAGCGCCTCTGATCTGGATTTCAAGAAACTTTGTCGTGGGGAGAGTGGAATTAATCCTCGTGGCGCTGAAGGCAGTGGATGCCCTCTAGTCGGTGAGCTGTCGCTGTCCATATGTTTGAAGGAGTACTCCGGTTTACGATCATAATCCGCAAGGTTGATGTTTAGCTCCTTGTCCTCATCATCTTCAAACCTGTCTCTCTTCTTCTTCTTCTTCTCCTTCTTGGACTCCCTCTTAGGTTCCTTCTTTGCCTTCTTCTTCTTGTGTTTCTTCTTCACTTCATCCATTACAACGTCCTAGAAGAAGAAGAAGTTGAAGAAAGCTTAGTTCGGCAAGGGAGGAAACTGGACTTTTATAGTCAGTTAACTCACTTGCCTCGGGAAGAAGCAGACCCACACAACCTTTTCCAGACGCCTGAAACTTGTCAACCAAACAGATATATTCTAAACCATTTGGACATCACCAGAACGGGTGATAGATGACCACATCAATATCTAGCTGTATATACTTTAATCCTTTATGTTGTCCAGTGCAATACAACTTTGAAACAGAAAGTCCCATGTCTCTAACTACCTTGACAGGCAACTGCTTCATATTAATAAGATACTGTCTAAACATAAACCCTCCGACTTGAAAGCCTTACGTCTGCATAAGTCAACAGTTATTTTACAAGGTAGTAGAAGGTACTGTCTAAATATAAACCATCTGATTTGAAAGCCTTACGTCTGCGTAAGTCAACAGTTATTTTACGAGGTAGTAGAAGGTACTGTCTAAATATAAACCATCTGACTTGAAAGCCTTACGTCTGCGTAAGTCAACAGTTATTTTACGAGGTAGTAGACTCTGTGACAGAGTCCACCCATCTGCAACAGTATACATTCTACCATGACATTTAATGATGATATAATTTGATTGGTTAAATTTACTAAATTTGAAGTAGTTAATGAGAGTTTGTTCTGTTTGGTTGTGGGGCGGTCGGGTACCCTGGTGGTTAAAGCATTAGCTTGTCACGCCAAAGACCCGGGTTCGATTCCCGACATGGGTACAATGTGTGAAAACCATTTCTGGTTTCCCCCGACATGATATTGCTGGAATATTGCTAAAAGCGGCGTAAAACCTGGGTCTTGATGAGCTAACGCTTTAACCACTAGGCTACCCGACCGCCCCTCAAAATTTGAAACAGAATAGGTTGACCTCCTCAATAAAAACTTATTCACTAATTGTTCTTTTGTTTAGTTTTAACAGTAAACAAGTGAAAACATGTAAAGTTACAGTCCCTTAAGAAACAATAAAATATCAGACACTAGGAATCCAATGCAAAGTTTGGACATCCTCCAGATGACATCATCACCAAGATTAAATGTGTATTCAACTTCGTGCTATGTGGCCTTCACTCTCACAAACTGGACAAAATCTACATGTTACAAACTGTGAATTAAAACATGTTTGTTAATGTCTCAGATAAAAGTACAATGTTTTAGTAATAGGTTTTCTCATGATGTAATATCAAAACTTCACAAATAAACATCAAATAAATAACCCTTGAAAAGTAAAATTCAGCCATGAATGTTGTGTTTTAGTAGTTTTGCAGCTGTGTCACCAAAGAGGACACCAACATCATGCTGGGACAAAGCAACCAAAACATCCAATGTAAGCCAACACACCACCCATTGTGCTACCCCAGGCAGGAATGAATGAAGAGTTGCCATGGTAACAGGTGTGAATTGAATGCTTTTGTGGAATGTTTTGCCAATACATGCAGAGTGAATCTATCCGTGCTAACTGGTTAGAATGTTCTACATTCTCAATCCAAATATTTTCACACAAAAAAGCTTACATTACAAATGTTTACTATTTTCATTACAAGTAACCTGTAAATTTCCAAAATCACAAACAAGAATGCATAATATTTATGAAAATTTGTACACAATTAATAGAAAATTGATAACAAACATTTTGTCATTACCTTCTTTCTCGATAATATTGTAATCTTTAACCATTTGAAGCAAAGTGAATTCCGGTGAAATAATAATGATATTTTGTAAGGATAGGGATTGGCTATATAGAAGCTCCACTATCATGGTTAAGGATATGAAAGACGATATTGAAAGTTGTCATATACAAAGAGGGAGAATGTGAATAATCTAATAGCTGTTGTTAGTGTATAATTCTGTTTCTTCATGCACCACAGAAATGTTCGCCATTTTCATGGATGTCAAAAATGTTTCAAATTTCAATAATTTTGCTTTTTCATTTTTCATTTAGGGACTGGTCATTTATTATAGGCGTAGGGGGCCAGTGATAAAAAGCAAATAAAAAGCAATCGAACATTTTTTAGGGACTGGTGATTTATTAGTGGGGGTCGGTAAAACATAATACAGTCCTATCAATCCTCCCCCTACCCTCTAAAATAAATGACTAGTCCTTAAATGAAAAGCAAAATTATCGAAATTTGAAACATTTTGAAACTATAATAATCAAATATAATGTATTATTTAACATGTTTAAGAACATAATTCAATCTGTTATCTGTGATCGTGACACATTTCATAGACAATTATCAGACAAACAAAAATGTGATGTTCACCTTTTTCCTTGATGTTTCCCCCTGAAATTAATATCATAATGATTGGAGACAATGGAATATAGCTTTCATTAAACGAGTAGTTTGTAATTTATTTTAACAAGTGTATCGTCTTGTACATGTTGTATCGATACAGAGAAAAAATATATTTTGTGTATTGCATTGTCGCATGAAAACTCAAGGTGCCCTCCCTATTGCTGCCACCAGTCAAAGCTCCCCACTGTGCCAGGTGGCCTACAACCATGCATGGAGTTGAGAACTCACAACAAGTGATACAGAATAGTCTTCCCCAAGCTAAGTTGTTTTCTTTAGCATGTAATTAGCATAGTGACAATGTAAGGGGGAGTGGGGGTGGTTTTCTATTAGTCTGCAATCTCGAACCAATCTGACGAAACAATCAAACAAATGTAAATGCATCTGGAAAATAGTGGGTAATCATAAACTTTTCACCAATTCACCAAAATGGCATTCCCAAAGACATACACCAAAAATATACATTTGGGGTTTGAGGGAATAGTTGTTGACATGGCTGCTTGCCTACGAGCTGCAGGAATGATGCTGGAGGGTGACGAAGGTGTCACGTGCCAGGCAGGAGCTTGTTTGAATGTTTAGAAAGGGAGACAACTATACAGACAGATCGATGGTGATCACAGGAATATTCTTCTTCTACAAGGCTCAGTGAGTGAATGAATGTCGTGCTGCAGTCAGTAATGTTACAGCTATTCACACACCATGTAAATACTTAAGTCTTGGTCAGGCAAACCAATGGTTGACACTGTCTCGATCCAAATGTTATAATGCATATACTTGAGCAGATACAACTCATGAATATTAATTAGACCATTCACTAAGTTAACAGATCGTTATTATAACAGAAACAAACGTATGTTTTCCATGTAATTCTAAAATGATATTATTTGTTACTAACTGTCCGGTGAACTAAACAATTTAAATTTAAACAATTTATAATTCATCATATCATGAATACGTAACAACTTGTAATGTGTGTGAAAAGTCGTACTTAAATATGCTATTTGAAGGGGCGTGGCGTAAATGCAAATGTCCGATTGGGATTTTAAATTTTCCGGACCCCTGGTTGACAGAGTGAGCAACAATCCCACTACAAGGGTTCCATGACCCAGAGGCCACATAAAGAAACTCGCCCTAACTGATCACAGCACTACGACTTCATAAGTCTAGGCGTTACGATCATCTTAGAACTAAGATTGCTTTGTGGAACAGGACCGGGATCTTTTCTAACCATCTCTTATGACAAGCATTGGGTACTGGGGACAAATTCCACCCCCGATCACACCCCAGGGTACTTCAGTGTGTTTTGAATCAGTTACGTTCTTAGGTACACAAGATACTTGAATCGTCAGTTTGTGAGATCACGATACTCTATAAATAGAACAGAAACAAACTGAGTTATCTCCCATAATGGCAGAAGTAGCATAGCGCCACCAGTAAGCATGGCAGATTACAAGAACGTGGAGGATGAGGAAGCCCCGACTAACTGTTACAGTTAATTAGCATCCCTTAATTTCAAACTGTTTTGTTCTTGTAGTTTTCTTTGTTAAAGTTTTTGAGCTAACAATAAATAGATGTTTGAAGAAAGAGGTTTTAGAGCTGTATTTCAGTGATTTCATCATTACTTACTATTTGATGTCGTGTATCGTGATACCAGTCAGTTCATATCATTATACAAATCATATCGCAAGATACAAGGCGATACTCAGCTCTAGTTTTAAGAGACCACACCAACACAAACATTGCCAGAGAATTATTGAATGTACAACATCCACCTCTAACTTATGTTTGTTATAAAGGTCTTCTGGTGCCTCTGCACGTTATACAAATCATATCACAAGATACAAGGCGATACTCAGCTCTAGTTTTAAGAGACCACACCAACACAAACATTGCCAGAGAATTATTGAATGTACAACACCCACCTCTAACTTATGTTTGTTATAAAGGTCTTCTGGTGCCTCTGCACGTTATACAAATCATATCGCAAGATACAAGGCGATACTCAGCTCTAGTTTTAAGAGACCACACCAACACAAACATTGCCAGAGAATTATTGAATGTACAACACCCACCTCTAGCTTATGTTTGTTGTATAGGTCTTCCGGTGCCTCTGCGAAAAGGTTGTCAATGTTGAGCCCTTCCTGTAGCCTCTGCTCCTCGTCACGTAGCTTCAGGACACTCTTAATGGACGGCCATCTTGATATTTTCTTCTCAGGCTTCTGTTCCTTCACCGGCTGGGGCAGGGTCTGTGTTTGTCCAAGCATTGTAGTTTCTGTGCCGAAGCCGTGTTGTTCTGCTATGAGTTCATCCTCGATCAACTTGGTCAATTCATCAACTCTGAAGAAACAATAATTTGTATAACTTCACAAGAAATCATTCAGACAGTTTTGTCGCTCTGGCTTTACTAGGCTCATAGAATGACGGTCATTGTTTAAGAAAGCATTTATCAGTTTACAAACAATGAGTTTTGTTTGATGAGGAAAATACTTTGTCTCTTCATTTATAAAATCGAGGAAAAAATTTCATGGAGAGATTTGGGCTAAAAAAATAATAGTCTTGGTTCTCAGGCACTGCTTACCTCATCATAAAGTGTGCCACACATTTGTTTTTATTTCCATTTTAAAAGACAAAACACAAAATCCTTAAATATTCCTGGTCCAACAGAAATCCAAAACTCTATTCCAGTATTTTACTCATCAAGGAATACATTTATGAAGGGAGTCCCTTTCCTAGGTTGATTGTACACAACTGTTTATTTGGTTACATACCAGTTTGAACATCACCCCAGGGTAACCAATGACTGAAAGAATTACCATTTAGGAGACACCCAAGAGTATAGCTATGATTGCAGTCAGAAATTAGCCACCACACAATATCATAACAGGCAAACAGACAATTCACAGGCCTTCCATTCCTATGTGGAAGCCTATTCTGGGCTGGAATCCTCCAAGGGCTGGATGACACCATTAAGGGACTACTCACCTCTTCTGCAGGTTTTTCACCTTGGTCTCCAGGCTGTTGGACTGACTGGCCTTCTCATGGCGGAGGTAGTTGGCCATCATCTCCTTCTCAAACAGCTGCAGGTACGCCAGATGCCGCTGTAGGTACTGCTGGGCTGGAACACAAAGAGATCCTCACAGGGTTTTACCTTGACCTTCAAAACTAGGGGTCCAGTGGACACCCAATTATTAATTTCAATGGTCCTCAAAATATGAGGATCCTGTAAAGTAATGAAATGGTGTACTGTACTGTACAATACTATACCAAGATTTAAAAATTACTTGAATTACAATGGGGTGGTCGGGTAGCCTAGTGGTTAAAGCGTTCGCTCGTCACGCCGAAGACCCGGGTTCAATTCCCAACATGGGTACAATGTGTGAAGCCCATTTCTGGTGTCCCCGCTATGATATTGCTGGAATATTGCTAAAAGCTGCATAACACCGTACTCACTCACACTTAATTACAGGACCTTCAAATTTTTTCAAGTCAATCACCTGATGAAGGAGTAATCATATACTCAGAAACATTGTGTTCCTCATAATAAAGAAGTTAACATCCATTAATTCCCTTCCTTTATATTTCTTGTCAAGATTTTGGTACAATGACTATTGTGTGTCCCACTGGATGTAATACTTTTCTTTCTGCTTCCATTCTACACTGGATGCACATTCATGCGTCATGTAAAAACCTGTCCCAAGATAATCATTCTGTCCATTCTGTCATGAGTTACAGTGTCCAAAGAGACATAAATTGTGTCTACTTTGTCATGAAAGAGTCGCCATGTCAGTTAAAAGTTGTAGTAACAACTAAAGAATTGCCATGTCCATTACAGAATTGTTCATACAATACTTGTCATGTCCATTAAGTAGTCTCTTTGGCCATTAGAGTGTGCCAAATCCACATAGAGTCACAATGTCTGTTAAAGAGTCACAGCATCCAATTAAGAGTTGCCAAATCCACATAGAGTCACAATGTCCGTTAAAGAGTCACAGCGTCCAATTAAGAGTTGCCAAATCCACATAGAGTCACTCTGTCCGTTAAAGAGTCACAGCGTCCAATTAAGAGTTGCCAAATCCACATAGAGTCACACTGTCCGTTAAAGAGTCACAGCATCCAATTAAGAGTTGCCAAATCCACATAGAGTCACAATGTCCGTTAAAGAGTCACAGCGTCCAATTAAGAGTTGCCAAATCCACATAGAGTCACTCTGTCCGTTAAAGAGTCACAGCGTCCAATTAAGAGTTGCCAAATCCACATAGAGTCACAATGTCCGTTAAAGAGTCACAGCGTCCAATTAAGAGTTGCCAGATCCACATAGAGTCACACTGTCCGTTAAAGAGTCACAGCATCCAATTAAGAGTTGCTAAATCCACATAGAGTCACACTGTCCGTTAAAGAGTCACAGCGTCCAATTAAGAGTTGCCAAATCCACATAGAGTCACAATGTCCGTTAAAGAGTCACAGCGTCCAATTAAGAGTTGCCAAATCCACATAGAGTCACAATGTCCGTTAAAGAGTCACAGAGTCCAATTAAGAGTTGCCAAATCCACTAAGAGTCACACCGTCCGTTAAAGAGTCACAGCGTCCAATTAAGAGTTGCCAAATCCACATAGAGTCACAATGTCCGTTAAAGAGTCACAGCGTCCAATTAAGAGTTGCCAAATCCACATAGAGTCACAATGTCCGTTAAAGAGTCACAGCGTCTAATTAAGAGTTGCCAAATCCACATAGAGTCACACTGTCCGTTAAAGAGTCACAGCGTCCAATTAAGAGTTGCCAAATCCACATAGAGTCACAATGTCCGTTAAAGAGTCACAGCGTCCAATTAAGAGTTGCCAGATCCACATAGAGTCACAATGTCCGTTAAAGAGTCACAGCATCCAATTAAGAGTTGCCAAATCCACATAGAGTCACACTGTCCGTTAAAGAGACACAGCGTCCAATTAAGAGTTGCCAAATCCACACAGAGTCACAATGTCCGTTAAAGAGTCACAGCATCCAATTAAGAGTTGCCAGATCCACATAGAGTCACACTATCCGTTAAAGAGTCACAGCATCCAATTAAGAGTTGCCAAATCCACATAGAGTCACACCGTCCGTTAAAGAGACACAGCGTCCAATTAAGAGTTGCCATATCCACATAGAGTCACACTGTCCGTTAAAGAGTCACAGCGTCCAATTAAGAGTTGCCAAATCCACATAGAGTCACACTGTCCGTTAAAGAGTCACAGCGTCCAATTAAGAGTTGCCAAATCCACATAGAGTCACACTGTCCGTTAAAGAGTCACAGCGTCCAATTAAGAGTTGCCAAATCCACATAGAGTCACACTGTCCGTTAAAGAGTCACAGCATCCAATTAAGAGTTGCCATATCCACACAGAGTCACACTGTCCGTTAAAGAGTCACAGCGTCCAATTAAGAGTTGCCAAATCCACATAGAGTCACACTGTCCGTTAAAGAGTCACAGCAACCAATTAACAGTTGCCATATTCATGAAAGAGTCATTGTCCATTAACACATTGTAGTGGCCTTTAAAGACAGACCATGTCCATGAATGTGTGGGAATGTCCATTAAAGGGTCGGATGACCATGACAATTAATGCGTCACCATGTCCATTTAATAGTAGCAGTGTCCATTATATAGGCACCATGTCCATCAAACTGTCCATCAAAATTCTTATTGAATGATAAATATAAACTGATTCTGTGGCATTTGATTGGCTAACTAAACTAAGTCATTTTTTCAATGAACTGAAAAGAACCAATGGACTACTGTTTCCTGATTTGCGGATAATAGAATGGGCGGGGATTGTGTGGCATTATTGCGCAGAACATTGTCACAAATTTCTTACTGTTGTCCACAGTGTTTTTGTGTCAACGATTACAAAAGCAGTCTGTGAAGGTATTACTTTTGACATATTTATTCATAAAAATTGACTTCAATATGTTTTTGTGCTTATGGAGCTCTGACCATAAAAACAGGAGTGCACCCACTTTGGGTAAATCAGAACACTGATTGTTATGTTATACCTCCATGAATCCATTAGGTAAAACATATTGAAGTCAATCTTTAATAAATATAACAATGACTAAACTGAAGACTATAACAGCACATTTGAATAATGAGTGAGTGAGTGAGTGAGTGTTGTTTTATGCCACTTTTAGCAATATTCCAGCAATATACAGCGGGGGTCACAAGAAATGGGCTTCACACATTGTACCCATGTCAGGAATTGAACCCGGGTCTTTGGCGTGACAAGCGAACCCTTTAACCACTAGGCTACCCAACCGCCCCTCCGCATTTGAATAAAGCCATCACAACAGGCAACCTATCACCATGTCGGTGGTCAGTGAAGAACAAGACAGCCCTAGCACATACTTTCCGTTGTCTTCTTGCAGCATGTTTTCCTGAAGAGCCACTTGAGGAGGTAGAAGGCATGCTTGATGATGTTGAAAGGGGGAATGATGCTGGACTTGATGTCGTACTCCATCACCAGGTAGTACATCTGGAACTTCCAGATCTCGATCGAGTTCTGCTCCACCGTGTCAAACACGTGACTGAAACACACAGGAAAGTGAGCGGTCAGAAATAACCATTCTGGACCTTATACACTGTCAAACTGAGAACTGGAGATTGTGAACTCATGTAGAAACTGTGCAATAGTTGACAACTTTCACAAATTAATCTGAATACATAGCCAAACAACATCTTCAAAATCAATCCCATCAAGTTGCCTGACAACCTCTTCAAATGAACCCAATTAAGTAACCAGACCTCTTCCATTGAACCCAATAAAGTAGCCTTACAACCTCTACCCTTGAACCCCATCAAGTAGCCTGACAACCTCTTCAAATGAAACCCATCAAGTAGCCTGACAACCTCTTCCATTGAACCCCATCAAGCAGCCTGACCTCTTCAAATAAACCCCACAAAGTAGCCTGACATCTTCCATTGAACTCCATCAAGTTGCCTGACAACCTCTTCAAATAAACCCCATTAAGTAGCCTTCAAGTAAACCCCATCAAGTAGCCAAATAATCTCTTCAAATGAACCCCATCAAGTAGGCAGACAACCTCTTCCATTGAACCCCATCAACTAGCCTGACACCCTCTGCCTTTGAACCCATCAAGTAGCCAGACAACCTCTTCAAATGAACCCAATTAAGCGGCCTTACAACATTTTCAAATAAATCCCATCAAGTAGGCAGACAACCTCTTCCATTGAACCCCATTAAGTAGCCTGACAACCTCTTCAAATAAACCCCATCAAGTAGCCAGACAACCTCTTCCACTGAACCTCATCAACTAGCCAAACAATCTTTTCAAATAAACCACATCACATAGTCCAACAACCTCTTCAAATCTACCGTAATCATTTCCGGGTCATGTTTCGAGACACAGGTACACACTCACACATTCCATTTGTGTCCATCAGCCCTACAACACTGCCTAGCTACCCCACCTTTCCGAGGCAAGGGCGTTAACTGACCATAAGAGTCTAGTTCCCACCCTAGCCGAACTAGGCTGGAAATGTTGGGCTCAATTGTAGTGCCACCAGTGGCTGTTACAAGTTCTATCCTCTACATGTCCTTCCTATTGACCAATCAGATTCCATCACTCATATCACTTGCATTTACTTAAATAAAATGGTGGCATCCAGTCAAAAAGATCTGATCCAGTTCATTACGTTAATATTACTAGACTACGCATAGACTCGTTAGTAGCTCATGACTACAAGCCTAGTTTGGCAAGGGTGGGAACTGGACTTTTATAGTCAGTTAACGCCCTTGCCTCCGGAAGATGAGCTACCCCAACAGATATCATGTAACAGACATCTGTCTAGACAGGCACTGCTGTCCTCCTTCCAGCCAACCAGTCCCTTGATGAGTCTGTTACCTGAAGATGGCAATGAGAAGGTTGAGCAGGAGGATGTTGCCCACAGACAGATATATCCCCAGCAGAATGGGCACCATCCAGTTGGACGTCCTACACGTGTTGTTGAAGGGTGTCACCGATGTCATGTTCTGCAGAGCAGCCATACACGTCTGATCAGCTGTAAAAGTAATTACACAAACCATATACATCCCACATGTTACATGTTTTCAGACAGTATGGCAGCTCAGGAAACAGGGAATGGATGACAGATATACCTCAGCAAAAGGTCTGAGAATCTAGTTCATATTAGGCTAAAAAAAATAATAGTCTTGGTTCTCAGGCACCGCCTGCATCATCATAAAGTCTGCCGCTCTTTTCGTTATTATTTCCATTTTCAAAAAGAATGAAATCATTAAATATTTCATGTCCCGAACACAAGATCCTGGCAGTGAAATGCTACAATACCTAAGAACAACATTCACCGAAATGTTTGTAAACAATATTTGGTTACATACTAGCGTGAACATTCATTTTCGTTTCTTGACCAGCGTGTAGTCCCTCGCTTCCAACAGCAGTTTCATAGCTTTCAAGAATATATTCTTTTGAAGTTGATTTTGTATGAGAAAGAATTTTGGTGACGTCAAATATATTTTATTATTTTTGTTTATATTTAGCAAACTCAGAAGGACTTTTTAAGTCGCAATTACAAGGGGTGGTGAAATGTCCCTGCATGTTTGGTTGGGGGAATAAACGTTTCAAGGTTTTGAATATGGAATGATAAAAATTAAATTTCTGGTAGACTGCTCAAATGTTAAAAATAAATAGGATATTTCATGTGTCAAGTGAAATATCATGTTTCTCTCATCTCGTGATGGGTTGGTTGGTTGGTTTGTTGTTTAACGCTGCACTCAGCAATATTCCAGCTATATGACGGCGGTCTGTATATAATCGAGTCTGGACCAGACAATCCAGTGATTAATATCATGAGCATCGATCCACGCAATTGGGATCGATGACATGCATCAACCAAGTCAGCGAGCCTGACCACCCGATCCTGTTAGTCGCCTTTTACGACAAGCATAGTCACCCTTTAAAGCATGCATGGGTTGGAATCTTCACGGGTCTCTCGTGCCGGGGGAAAGGAGACATTTTGACAAGTTCACTTGACACATGGAATATCCTCCATATCCTCTCTTGGTCCGACACAAGGCTCGACAACCTGATTCCCATGTTAGGCCCTAGTTGTGTCTGACAGCAAATGAATTCCTCAAGATTGTGTAGCGTTAAGTGAGCTAAAATTTGATGTAACATTGGCAATATTTCAGCCATGTCGTGAGGATTGTACATAGGGGGAGGACTTGGGTACTTCAAACAAGTTGAGTCAGAATCAAATCATCTTTCCCGGAGTCCACTCACTCTCAATTTCATCAAGGAAGATCTCCCCGTACAGCTGCCAGTAAGGGTAGAAGACAATGTCCTTCAGGATGACTGCGTCGGGTTTACGCTGCGGGTAGAGCAGACCCTGGCTGGCCACGCCATACGCCAGCAGGAACACCACCAGGATCATCACAAACAGCACCAGCTCCTCCAACTGGAACACCACAAACACACATTCCAATTACAGGTACAAATTTATCACAGAATGACACAATCAAATTTTAGAATGACAATTCGAATCTCAGATTGGCTTCTTCAAGTCACAGAATGAAACAGTCCAGTTCCAAATGACCAAAACTAGCCTCAGAACGACATAGTTTAATAGTGAATGACACAATCTGGTTCAAGAATGACACAATAAGGTTCAAGAATGACACAATCTGGTTCAAGAATGACACAATCTGGTTCAAGAATGCCAAAAATCTGGTTCAAGAATGACACTAGTGAATCGCAGGATGACACCATAGGGTTGTGGAAAGTCACTGACAGTTCACAGAACAACACAATCTAGTTCTGGAATGACACAATCAATTCACAGAATGACACACAAGAGTAACAAAACAGTACAATTTAGTTACAGAATGACAACTGTTGACAAATTAAATCTGTTTTAGTTAAAAGCATCTGCATTATCACAACCCAAACCAGGAGATCTGTTACTGAGATCTTTAAGATGCTAATTATTGATCCATTGCCTCACTATCAACATCACTATATGCCAATGAGACCTAAATTACTAATGCACTCACTATCAACACTGATCTATAAGGCCTTCCCCCAATCCTTAAGAAAATAGACACAAGCTAAAACATTATGTCAATAGTACTGAAGCAGAAGAAGGTTTGAAAGGAACTAAATATTCACCATTCTCATGATCATAAACAACTTGGGTCCGAGTTGGCTGTTGGCTGTGTACACCTTCAGGATCCGGAGGTAGAAGATAATCACGTTGAAACAGTAGATCATCTTGGCACTGAAGAACAAATGAGGAAACCAGCGTAATCCAAACCCGATGAAGACCAGGATGAGGTTACAGATGTCCATCTTGTCCAGGAGGCCGAACCAGTCTCTCAACTTGCCCTTCCACGTTGGGATCGGGAACATCAGAAACTGCAAGGGCAAGGTCAGATAGTAGGTCATTAACACAAATAATATTATCTCATGAATAATAGGATCTAGTCTTGCTACTGGCCCTTCACAGGTGAAAATAGGTCTTCAGCAACCCATGCTTGCCGTAAAAGGCATGGATCGATGTTCATGATTTATTCAATATTGCTGAGTGCGGTGGTAAACAACAAACAAACTGGTCCTTCTACGTCAGGGTCAAGGTCACATAGTAGTGAGTGAGTGAGTGAGTTGGGTTTCATTCCAGTTATATCACGGCATGTCAGTTTAATGTGGGAGGAAAGCCCGAAGTGATGCAGATCTCGGGCGTTTACCACTTCGGTGAAACCCACGAGCTTTGGTATGGTGCTCACAAACCTAGAAAGATTATCAGGGAGAACTGGGATTCAAAACTACAATCATAGGTTTCTGGTGTGCCCAAGGGACGCAACTCTGCACAGCGAATTGCGGCGCCTTAGTTGACTGGGCCACCTGTGCCCCCGTCACATAGTAGGATCATAAACAAGGGAGCCTTATCTTCTGTTCCTCATATGTGGTGTATAAGATGAGTATGAATATACTGCTGCTACTGCTGGTGTCTACTCACAGTGTGTGTTTCTCCGGTGAGGAAAGAGAGAGCCCACAGGATGCAGATCCACTCCACGACGCTGGGCGTAGCTTTGAAGTCCACCAGAACCAGGAAGGAGAACAGGGCCAGGAACGCCAGGTAAGACATCTGTTCAAGGATTACAAGCATACATATAGTCATGGCCAGGAACGCCAGGTAAGACATCTGTTCAAGGATTACAAGCATACACATAGACATGGCCAGGAATGCCAGGTAAGACATCTGTTCAATGATTACACGAATACACAGAGACATGGCCAGGAATGCCAGGTAAGACATCTGTTCAAGGATAACAAGCATACACAGAGACATGGTACTTCAACAGTACTGAATGAAACTTACTATAATTAAAAATGTGTACATTAGTCAACAAGGAATTACTACCAAAGGACACCAAATAAACAATGAGATTTCTACCAAAGAACGCCAAAGATTAATAAAAATGTATGATTCAAGTGCCTTACTGTCTAACATCCAAAATGTGTACCTTATAAATAAACAAGGGATTTCTACCAAAGAACACCAAATAAACAATGAGATTGCTACCAAAGATTGGCAACAATTAACAAAAATGCATGATTCAATGGCCTTACCGTGTAACATCCAAACTTGGTCATTGGTGCTGTGTAGAAGGTGAGGAGCTTCTGGGCTACAGATAGTCGAGTCTCCCCCATCTTGGCCACCTCCACGAAGAAGATGAAGGGTGGGATGAGAATACCCATCAATACCTAAACACAGCAAAATGTTATGAGAGTCCTGCGAGTCATTTAGTGGGTTAGTGAGTTAAAATCTACAATCTCCTCGGCATTATTTCAGGGATAATAGTGTCAGGAACAAGCAATGGAACTTTATGAAAATCCATCTATTCATTATAGTTACATCATATTTTGTCCGTTTGTATTTTGTTTTACGCCGCAATATTCCAGCTATATGACGGCGGTCTGTAAATAATCGTGTCTAGACCAGACAATCCATTCCATAAACATCGACCCACGCAATTGGGAAACGATGACATGCATCAACCAACTCAGCAAGTCTGACCACCCGATCCCATTAGTCGCCTCTTCCAACAAGCATAGTCGCCTTTTACGGCAAGCATGGGTTGCTGAAGACCTATTCTACCTCGGATCTTCACGGGTCCTGTTCACCTGGTGAAAAGATGTGTGTTGAGGTCTACCATTAGGACATGTAAAACTAATTATTAGATTTCTGTCACTGACAAACAACCTTCTCACATCTTTTAATGTCCCAAAGTTTCTCCAAAAAGCACTAGATATGGTTTCTTCTTTCTCTACTTGATGAAATACACCATCTGTGTACTCAGTCACTGTGACGCTACATTACAAACACTGGCAGTATAAGTAAGAGAAGACTGTAGGTGACTTACATATTTCCAGCTGGACAGGATTCCATGTTTCCAAGTTGTGTTGATGGAGTCTTGGCAGGCCACGGACGACAGGAAAGCCTGAAACATTTCCATTCATACATGAGTGAGTGAGTGAGTATGGTTTTTCACGACTGTTAGCAATATTCCAGCAATATAACGGCGGGAAATGGGCTTCACACATAGTACCCACGTGGGGCATCAAACTTGGTCTTTGGCATGACGAACCAACGCTTTAACCACTAGGCTACCCCAACACCCCCATACCTGAGGAAAGAACTACTATCAGCGTTTGCTTTTGTTTTTCAACGCTGCACTCAGCAATATTCTGCCGTCAGTCTACAATGACGCGCAATCAACCAAGCTTGACCACCTGGTCCATGAACATGCCTCTTACAACCAGCAGAGGTTGCTGGAATAGGCAGATCCAGAGGGGGTGGGGTGTGGGGTGGGGGGGTGGGGGGGGTGGGGGTGGGGGGGTGTTGTTGGCAGTAAAATTATCTGTGAGATGATTTTGATATTTTGGACCCCTCCCTTTTAAAAATGCTGGATCCACCCTTGGCTGGGGACCTATTCTAACCCAGAATCCCCCTGGAGTTCTCACACTATTAGTCAGTGAGGGAATGTTGTTTCAGCCACTGTAAACAAGAGTACAGTTGACGTGTTATATACCATAACAGCTGGCGTATAACCTAGTCTAGCCAAGATAAACCATCGTTGCTGTGTTCAAGATATCTTGAAAAAGTTTTCACACTCAGAACAAATTAAGTCCATTTTTTATGTGCATATCCGTTTTCAAGAAGCCAAATTATTTAGCGTTTGATCTTATTTCATTGACATTTTAATCTTCTTTTTTATGTAACTTTTATGCAACTTCTTCCTGCGACTCAATTTACAACACCATACATGATACCAGACTCTCAAGTAACCATGGTAACAGTCACACATTTTTACCACCCATTTCCATTCCAGTCAATTTTCACACTATTCACATGGAATTCACCAAAGCCACATGAATCACATGCTTACTTATCTTATAAAATATTTTCCTATGATATCTATTTCTCATTTATCTTAGGTGCGGTGGGGCAGCCTAGTGGGTAAAGCGTTGGCCAAAACAGACCTCACTTCTCACAAACTCGGGGGATGGACAGCTCCTCAGATCCCCACATGGTTACACAGTCAGCTCACATTACATTCATATTTTACTTGGACGCCTTCGCTCACTGAGACAATGTCTCACCTGATCATTGGCGGAGGCAGCCATCTGCAGACAGGACATCTTGCTCCAGATGAGGGACTTCCTCTCCACCAGCATCATGGCCTTGCTGGGGTCCACCAGGTGGCACTCATCCAGCACCAGCATCGCCAGCTTCTCAAACATGCTGCAGAAGGGACAATACCATACAGAATATCATCACACCCAGAATGCCTTGTACAGAGACTATCATCACACCCACAATGCCTTGTACAGAGACTATCATCACACCCACAATGCCTTGTATAGTGACTATCATCACACCCACAATGCCTTGTACAGAGACTATCATCACACCCACAATGCCTTGTACAGTGACTATCATCACACCCACAATGCCTTGTATAGTGACTATCATCACACCCACAATGCCTTGTACAGAGACTATCATCACACCCACAATGCCTTGTACAGTGACTATCATCACACCCACAATGCCCTGTACAGTGACTATCATCACACCCACAATGCCTTGTACAGGGACTATCATCACACCCACAATGCCTTGTACAAAGACTATCATCACACCCACAATGCCTTGTACAGAGACTATCATCACACCCACAATGCCTTGTACAGAGACTATCATCACACCCACAATGCCTTGTACAGAGCCTATCATCACACCCACAATGCCTTGTACAGAGACTATCATCACACCCACAATGCCTTGTACAGAGACTATCATCACACCCACAATGCCTTGTACAGAGACTATCATCACACCCACAATGCCTTGTACAGAGACTATCATCACACACACAATGCCTTGTACAGTGACTATCATCACACACACAATGCCTTGTACAAAGACTATCATCACACCCACAATGCCTTGTACAGAGACTATCATCACACCCACAATGCCTTGTACAGAGACTATCATCATACCCACAATGCCTTGTACAGAGACTATCATCACACACACAATGCCTTGTACAGAGACTATCATCACACCCACAATGCCTTGTACAGAGCCTATCATCATACCCACAATGCCTTGTACAGAGCCTATTATCATACCCACAATGCCTTGTACAGAGACTATCATCACACCCACAATGCCTTGTACAGAGACTATCATCATACCCACAATGCCTTGTACAGAGACTATCATCATACCCACAATGCCTTGTACAGAGACTATCATCACACCCACAATGCCTTGTACAGAGCCTATCATCATACCCACAATGCCTTGTACAGAGACTATCATCACACCCACAATGCCTTGTACAGAGACTATCATCACACCCACAATGCCTTGTACAGAGACTATCATCATACCCACAATGCCTTGTACAGAGCCTATCATCATACCCACAATGCCTTGTACAGAGACTATCATCACACCCACAATGCCTTGTACAGAGACTATCATCACACCCACAATGCCTTGTACAGAGCCTATCATCATACCCACAATGCCTTGTACAGAGACTATCATCATACCCACAATGCCTTGTACAGGGACTATCATCACACCCACAATGCCTTGTACAGTGACTATCATCACACCCACAATGCCTTGTACAGAGACTATCATCACACCACAATGCCTTGTACAGGGACTATCATCACACCCACAATGCCTTGTACAGAGACTATCATCATACCCACAATACCTTGTACAAAGACTATCATCACACCCACAATGCCTTGTACAGAGCCTATCATCACACCCACAATGCCTTGTACAGAGACTATCATCACACCCACAATGCCTTGTACAGAGCCTATCATCACAACCCACAATGCCTTGTACAGAGACTATCATCACACCCACAATGCCTTGTACAGAGACTATCATCACACCCACAATGCCTTGTACAGAGACTATCATCATACCCACAATGCCTTGTACAGAGACTATCATCATACCCACAATGCTTTGTACAGAGCCTATCATCACACCCACAATGCCTTGTACAGAGACTATCATCACACCCACAATGCCTTGTACAGAGACTATCATCACACCCACAATGCCTTGTACAGAGCCTATCATCACACCCACAATGCCTTGTACAGAGCCTATCATCACACCCACAATGCCTTGTACAGAGACTATCATCACACCCACAATGCCTTGTACAGAGCCTATCATCACACCCACAATGCCTTGTACAGAGCCTATCATCACACCCACAATGCCTTGTACAGAGCCTATCATCACACCCACAATGCCTTGTACAGAGCCTATCATCACACCCACAATGCCTTGTACAGAGACTATCATCACACTCACAATGCCTTGTACAGAGCCTATCATCACACCCACAATGCCTTGTACAAAGACTATCATCACACCCACAATGCCTTGTACAGAGACTATCATCACACCCACAATGCCTTGTACAGAGACTATCATCACAACCCACAATGCCTTGTACAGAGACTATCATCACACCCACAATGCCTTGTACAAAGACTATCATCACACCCACAATGCCTTGTACAGAGCCTATCATCACACCCACAATGCCTTGTACAGAGACTATCATCACACCCACAATGCCTTGTACAGAGCCTATCATCACACCCACCACAATGCCTTGTACAGAGCCTATCATCACACCCACAATGCCTTGTACAGAGCCTATCATCACACCCACAATGCCTTGTACAGAGCCTATCATCACACCCACAATGCCTTGTACAGAGACTATCATCACACCCACAATGCCTTGTACAGAGCCTATCATCACACTCACAATGCCTTGTACAGAGCCTATCATCACACCCACAATGCCTTGTACAGAGCCTATCATCACACCCACAATGCCTTGTACAGAGACTATCATCACACCCACAATGCCTTGTACAGAGACTATCATCACACCCACAATGCTTTGTACAGAGCCTATCATCACACCCATTTACACCAGGACACAGAAAATTAGTTATTGATCATATAAAAATTAATTATCCTTTTATTAATGCTGATTTGAAGAGCATCAGTCATATCACAGTGTGTCAGCTTGATGTGGGAAGAAAGCCAGAAGGGATTCAGGTCTTAGACATTCACAACTTTGGTGAAGCCCACGATTCCTGGATGGGACTCAACCCAAAAAAAGTACTAGAATCTATGCTTTACTAAGAAAGTGTTATCCCAAAATATCATTTGTTACGTTTGACCACTTTCTAAATTGCATCGTGGGCTGATAATAAGAACGGTATCCAAAGGCATAAAGTTCAGTCTTCACTAACTCAGCAGGTACATTAAGCAGCTGTAAGACCCAACTAGGTCAAGATGGCCACACAGCGCAGGGCCTTCAAGGTTTACAGCTGAAGTATACTTCAAACGAACACATATCACCGTCACCTACATTTTCATCTCCACAAAGTCTTGTCGGATCTTCGTTTGGTACTTGGGGATCTTCTTGAACATGCCTTGACAGATCCTGGTGATGGCGATGGCACTTGATATAGGCTCCTCACCCATCTCCCAGAAGAAGAGAGCAAGGTCGACCCTGGCAGGAACACACAAAACAATCTACACCATTCATAAACTTCCCTGATAAAATCGTGGGAATACGCTAATGATTTCCAAAGCGAAAGAAAAAAAAAAGTTTTATTTCCCAAAGTAAATTCACTGGCCACAAGGTAGTTTGTAATTCTTAATATTGAGTGAGTGAGTGAGTATGGTTTTCAACGCTTTTAGTAATATTCCAACAATATCACGACGGGGACACCAGAAATGGGCTTCACACATAGTACACATGTCGGGAATAGAACCCAGGTCTTTGGCGTGACGAACGAACGCTTTAACCACTGGGCTACCCGACCGCCCCTAGTTCTTAATAGGAATCTGTGACACATCACAGGAGCATAAGAAAGGTTACATATTAATCCTCTCACTCTCGTATGGTGTTGTACATGCACCATTTGTACCTACTTTAATTGTATAAACTAAACACTTAAAGCTGGAACAATATTATGAATGAGTACCACAGAGCACCATAGTGAACTCATGCACAAACAGTGGGCAGTGTAGTGTTGATGTTGTGACAATGTTTAACCGAAAACAGAAATTTGATATAGTCTCACTGCAGATTAGATACCTCCATTTTGTAACCGATACTTGTATATATAAATGTTGGGATGCAGCTGTCAAATCGGCTGTTTAAATCAGAGGTTGTTATTGCAATTTGATAGCTCTGATTGGCCAATCAGAATCAAGTTCAACATTCAAGGTAGAATTAGGAGATAAACCTAATGTGTTTTGAAATTTGATGTAGTCCTACAGTAAAGTAGATACCTCCTATTTTAATTTGGAACAGAGCGCTTTAACACGAGGTTTCAAATGTATAAATAAGAGGTAATTTCGCGAGAGCCATGGATCCGGCATGTATTAGAGACCTGGCTTGTATTAAAGACCAAGGGTTAATAGACGACATATCAATACATTTTACAGTTCCTATGGGTGATCGATCGGCAGCCATTTTTTATGAATTGATATGTAGGCAGCTATCGATTTATTCATGCACACGTTTTTGGTGTGAAAAGGGATTTCCGTAGCAAAAAGGAACCCTCATTTTAACCCATCAAAATCAAGCATTCTTCATGGTGGAATAATTACCAACCCTCTGTTTCACTTATCAGTTTAACTAGGGAAAAAACTACCCACCTGTTCATGAGAATGGCCCATATAAGCAGCTGTTTGTATGGCCGCTTGAACTGATCTTTTTCCTCGATATCATCTGTGTCTGTAGATTCCATCATCATCTTGGGTTTTCGGACACTGGATGACTGACTGATGACGGCCAGCTTCTGTGTGTCACCCTCCTGGAACTTCTCGTCATCATACTTGTCAAGGAGCCTCGTCAGGAACGCGCCAATATCACTCAAGCAGAAATCAGTCTTCTTTGAAAATCTTGTCAACAGTGGACGGAGGTAGCCATGCTTTGGAATCTGTGTGTAAAATCAATGTATGATTGCATTAATGTCATACTCAAGGCCAAAAAATATTATGTTCTTATTTCTCTTTTATTAGTGTGTTAGTGTTAGTTAATGTGTGTGTGTTAGTTAGTGTGTTAGTGTTAGTGTTAGTGTGTTAGTGTTAGTGTGTTAGTGTGTGTGTGTGTTAGTGTGTGTGTGTGTGTGTGTGTGTGTGTGTGTGTGTGTGTGTGTGTGTGTGTGTGTGTGTGTGTGTGTGTGTGTGTGTGTGTGTGTACATGTGTTGTTTAAAGCTGCACACAGCAATATTTCAACCATATGACGGCAGCTTACAAATAATCAAGTCTGGACGAGAAAATCCAGTGATATTGACATTGACAGAGAAACGATCCACACCATCAGGGTACAAGGACGGCCTTCAACCAAGCCACTGAGCCTGACCACCACCCCATTCAGTCGCCTCTCAATACCAGCCTAGTTTGCTGGGTACCAACTCCAAACAGAACCCCCCACGGAGCATGATTACTGGAACCATATACCTCAAAACTCCTATCGTTTTCTTTGAAGACTTTAAGTGTAAGTTTGGGGATGGGTATTGGATGTTTAAAGTGTATCCCAATATTTTGCAATGCACAAGCCTGTATTGCAATACGTATCGCAATATATTGTATAATTCAAAATTTTGAATTCAGAAGCAATTTGAAACATCAATGCAGGATTTGAAGTTCAAAAATGGAACAAAACAAGATGCTGGAACAGCATATAATGTATACTCATTCAATAATTACACACGGATGCATGTTCTGGGACAGTGATGACTTGGTGTGACATCACTGCCACAAGATGTCCTGAATGCCAACTTGCATTTTGAATAACAGAAACATTTCAAAGGAACATGTATCTGGCATGTGTATAACATTAAACACATGGTAAAAAAAGTTATTTGAAATCACCCAATATATCAAGCATTAAAACATAATATTGTGATACGCATCATGGAAAGAATGAACCTCAATTACTGATATACTGGTAATACAGTAAACTACAGTTATAACGAACACGCTTATAACGAACTGACGGATATAACGAACTTACTTTTTGGTCCCGACTATTTGCTGTAGTTATGCTGTATATATGCTTATAATGAACTACGGTTATAACGAACTAAAATTAGTAGTCCCTTTGAGTTCGTTATAACTGCAGTTTACTGTACCTTACACCCTTACTGATCATAACTAGGACAGATGGGCTCACCTTGTTATAGAGACTCTCCAGTCTGTGTCCAAGTACTCACCTTGTTATAGAGACTCTCCAGTCTGTGTCCAAGTACTCACCTTGTTATAGAGACTCTCCAGTCTGTGTGCAAGTACTCACCTTGCTAGAGAGACTCTCCAGTCTGTGCCAAAGAACTCACCTTGTTATAGAGACTCTCCAGTCTGTGTGCAAGTACTCACCTTGTTATAGAGACTCTCCAGTCTGTGTCCAAGTACTCACCTTGTTATAGAGACTCTCCAGTCTGTGTCCAAGTACTCATCTTGTTATACAGACTCTCCAGTCTGTGCCCAAGTACTCACCTTGTTATAGAGACTCTCCAGTCTGTGTCCAAGTACTCACCTTGTTATAGAGACTCTCCAGTCTGTGTCCGAGTACTCACCTTGTTATAGAGACTCTCCAGTCTATGCCCACGTACTCACCTTGTTATAGAGACTCTCTAGTCTGTGCCCAAGTACTCACCTTGTCATAGAGACTCTCCAGTCTGTGCCCAAGTACTCACCTTGTCATAGAGACTCTCTAGTCTGTGCCCAAGTACTCACCTTGTTAGAGATACTCTCCAGTCTGTGCCCAAGTACTCACCTTGTTATAGAGACTCTCCAGTCTGCGCCCAAGTACTCACCTTGTTATAGAGACTCTCTAGTCTGTGCCCAAGTACTCACCTTGTCATAGAGACTCTCCAGTCTGTGCCCAAGTACTCACCTTGTTATAGAGACTCTCCAGTCTGTGCCCAAGTACTCACCTTGTTATAGAGACTCTCTAGTCTGTGCCCAAGTACTCACCTTGTTAGAGATACTCTCCAGTCTGTGCCCAAGTACTCACCTTGTTATAGAGACTCTCTAGTCTGTGCCCAAGTACTCACCTTGTCATAGAGACTCTCCAGTCTGTGCCCACGTACTCACCTTGTTATAGAGACTCTCCAGTCTGTGCCCAAGTACTCACCTTGTTAGAGAGACTCTCCAGTCTGTGCCCAAGTACTCACCTTGTTATAGAGACTCTCTAGTCTGTGCCCACGTACTCACCTTGTTATAGAGACTCTCCAGTCTGTGCCCAAGTACTCACCTTGTCATAGAGACTCTCCAGTCTGTCCAAGTACTCATCTTGTTATAGAGACTCTCCAGTCTGTGTCCAAGTACTCACCTTGTTATAGAGACTCTCCAGTCTGTGTCCGAGTACTCACCTTGTTAGAGATACTCTCCAGTCTGTGTCCAAGTACTCACCTTGTTATAGAGACTCTCCAGTCTGTGCCCAAGTACTCACCTTGTTATAGAGACTCTCCAGTCTGTGTACAGTGAGGTATTCCCGCATGATTATGCCCTGATTGAGGATAAGCCTCACAAAGTCCATTTTATTCTCTTCTAGGGCCATGGTCATTGCTTCCATCAAATGTTCTGCAGGATGAAATAAAATAAATTACTCAATATATATGCAATGACTTCCCCCTCCCAAATATGTTTTAGTTTCTTTATCGCCCTACTGCTGACAAATAGAGATTCTCATGTGAGTATCTTTTGATATTTGATATAAAAAACTCAAACCTGAGATTTTATTTATCATCATGATTCTTCGAACTTTTTCACTTTGTAAACAGTAATAAGCAGTGGCACATAAGTCCCAGAACACCAGCATGGTGACCTACCTCAGAATCCTGTACTATTGAATCTGTCTGTAAGGGCAAATATGCCTCAGAACAACTATGGCGCCCTACTTCACAATCCTCTACAATTGAATCTGTCTGTATGGGCACATAAACCCTGGAACATCAGCCATGGCACCCTACCTCAGAATCCTGCACTATTGAATCTATCTGTATGGGCACATAAGCCCTGGAACAACCATGGCGTCCTACCTCAGAGTCCTGTACTATTGAATCGATCTGTATGGGCAGATAAGCCCTGGAACAACCATGGCGTCCTACCTCAGAGTCCTGTACTATAGAAACGATCTGCAGGGGCAGATAAGCCCTGGAACAACCATGGCGTCCTACCTCAGAATCCTGTACTATTGAATCGATCTGTATGGGCACATAAACCCCAGGACAACAACCATGGCTTCCTACCTCAGAATCCTGCACTATTGAATCTGTCTGCAGGGGCACATAAGCCCTGGAACAACCATGGCGTCCTACCTCAGAATCCTGTACTATTGAATCGATCTGTATGGGCACATAAGCCCTGGAAGAACCATGGCGTCCTACCTCAGAATCCTGTACTATTGAATCGATCTGTATGGGCACATAAGCCCTGGAACAGCCATGGCGTCCTACCTCAGAATCCTGTACTATTGAATCGATCTGCAGGGGCACATAAGCCCTGGAACAATCATGGCATCCTACCTCAGAATCCTGTACTATTGAATCTGTCTGCAGGGGCACATAAGCCCTGGAACAACCATAGCGTCCTACCTCAGAATCCTGTACTATTGAATCGATCTGTATGGGCACATAAACCCTGCAACATCAGCCATGGCACCCTACCTCACAGTCCTTTACAATTGAATCTGTCTGTATGGGCACATAAACCCTGCAACATCAGCCATAGCGCCCTACCTCAGAATCCTGTACTATTGAATCTGTCTGCAGGGGCACATAAGCCTCAGAACAACCATGGCGTCCTACCTCAGAATCCTGTACTATTGAATCTGTCTGCATGGGCACATAGGCCCCAGGACAACAACCATGGCGTCCTACCTCAGAATCCTGCACTATTGAATCTATCTGCAGGTCTTATACCCCGCGTACCTTGTGACCAGTTGACGTCTTCCCGGAAGATCTCCTCCTGAGCAATGTCCGCCCTGTTCCATGTCAAGGCCAGCTTCAGCTGGTTCAGCTGGTCCAGATGGTTGCCCCCTGCCTTACCTCCACCTCCAGCTGCAAACAGAAGCGAGTCAATCAGTCAGTCAGTCAGCATGGTAAGTAAGTGAGTCAGTCAGCATGGTAAGTGAGTCAGTCAGTCAGTCAGTCAGTCAGTATGGTGAGTGTGTGTTGTTCAATGAATAGTCAGCAATATTCCAGCTCATCAGGACCAGACAAACCAGTGACTGAATGTGTTAACAGTTGCAGATGTAGCACTACGCGAAACGGCCTACTGTCTCTTGTATACAAACGGTTGTGGTCTGTGGTACTTGATTAACAAGCATGGAGAAGGGGAATGCATCAAGCATATAACATTCTAGATTAATGTCCTCAATTCAAAAAGAAATACAACAATCCATGTTTCACATTAATTATCAGTCACGTTTACCTTTCAAAAGAACTGACAAAATGGCTAGATCAAGGTCTTCATGCTTGTTGATTGGGAAGATTATGATCTGAAATGACAAATTTACTGCAACTGTAATTTATGAAACAATAATGATGGTCACTGAACTACATGAAAATTAAAAATACATCCAAATGTTTTAATGATTTGCTGATGATTGCACAGCAACATATACAGCACCTAGTTACATGGTCAGGCATACCACCATTGGTGAGTGAACTGGTTTTATTGCCAAAATATTTCACTCAAATCATGGCGTTTCATCCCGGAGTTTTACAGGAGGCATAATTCCTGCCTGTTTGATGGAATAATTCCCTGATATATAAATTCGCAAAACGGTTTGACATGAGTCCTAACTGACGCAATAAATTTGCAAAAGAAATCTAAATTCAGACTGAGTATTTACAATATCTAAATCCACCAGAATTTTAAAACAAAACAAATCTACAAACTTTAAGAATCAAATTTGACTGAAATAACTTTAATAAAATAGTAACATGGAATAAATAGCAATGCGTAACTGGCATGACTACACACCATCAAATCAGCTGCAAATATTTCTGTCTCTCATTTACTGCAGTCACAGTGTGTTGGACATCTGCCAGGTGCCATCCGGCAAGTACCATCTTTTAACATCTTTTGGTATGATGTGGTCAAGGAAGAAACCACCGCTCTCACAATGAGACTACAATGCAGTGACATCAGTTTAAAGAGCGGTGCGGCACTACTCCCATCCCTTGGTGCAAGTCACACACGATAACCATAAACCAGGAATAAATTCCTTTCTAACTTGCTTTTTTTCTCCATATCGTTATGACTTTACATCTAGAGTCTTGGCTTCACCAGTTCAGATGGGCGATAGATTGACTTACATTATGGCATCAGACCACTCCAAGGAGATTATTTCAGATGCACAATGACCATACAACTAGGGCTGGGCCGGGTAACTCGGGTCAGGTGGGTCCTGAGTAGGACCCAGGTACCCATAGGACTACCCGGACCCGTGATTAATCACATGATATATTTAATGTCAAAATTGATCTAGAACTCCATGGTTACACTACAAGTCACTAATATACATTTCTTTCTGACTATGCACCCATTCCTTCTGACTTTTATGTGCTTGAATCAAACTTCAGTCTATGCATGACCAGATTGTTTTATTAGAGTATTATATATATACATTTTGCCAAGGCTGTGGTCAAACTATTCCCAATCGGACATTTTGAACCCATCTCTTGAGACCTACAGCAGGCCCCGAGTAGGGTCGGGTAAAGGGGGTTGGGTACCCGGGTAGTAACTTTGGACTCGTAACCGCTCTACATACAACCTACCCTCTCCTCGTACTGACAACATTCCTTGACAATCTCCATGTACTTGACACTCTCAGTGTCCGCCTTCTTGCCCCACGACTTCCCATACGCTGTGAACAGTTTGTTCTCCAGGACTCTCAGGTGTTTTTGTCTCATGAAACGCTCTCCACTGTTGAGACAAGTATATGCAGGGTGAACACCATTGATGAATAGACTTTTTTTTTTGTTGTATTTCCAAACATATTGCATTAAAATCAGATCTTAGTTCTAGCTACCGCTAAACAAAGATCTGAGGATATCCCATTAGGGTTCACGTCAGAACGACCTTTCATTCGACTAATCAGAGCGTCACTTACCAGATCATGAAAGTGACAGTCAGAATGTGATTTCTAAGGATGCAGCCTCGAAAACTTTAAAACGGGGTATTCCGAACGATAGTTACGGGCTTAACGACTTAATCTATACAATCTAGACCATATATTAGCCATTTGAGAATGTTCTTTTGTTCAGGTTTCAAATTTTTAAGCAAGAATTTGTCAAAATATGTTTCGAAGCGTAGTCGCCAATTTGAAATTAGTGCCGTAAAGCACGAGAAAGCTGCCTTCTGATTGGCTAATATCAACTTCTTGTCAGTAATTCCATTGGTCGGTCAGAGTTCGCGAAAGGTTGGTCTGACATGACCCCTAATGGGATGTCCTCAGATCTTTGTTTAGCGGCAGCGAGAACAAAGATCTGATTTTAATGAGATTGCATTAGGAATAACAGTGATAACTACAATTGATAATATACTACTCAAAAGAAGTTAAGGACAACCCAATTCTTTCATATAACTATAGTGAATCTGTCATACCATGGCACATTAACTATAGTAATATGAAAGAATCATGTCTTAAACTTCTCTTGAGTAGCATATATTTTTTCATATTACAATAGTTAACCTGTCATGCCATGGTCCTTAACTTCTTTTGAGTAGTATATATACGCGCTGGTTACAGGGACCCCTCATGGGAAAGTATAACATGAATAAAACACTTTCATCACTTTGCTGTATAATGTAGTCTGTATACAATGGTAAAGTTTCAATGAATTTACTGTCATGAAATTATGAACTTCATACAATGAAAGCGCTAAAGGTTGCATGACAACTCCATGAGCCATAGCTATTAGGAATTTTGAGGACCTCTAAAAAGAATTCAGGTGATGTGTTGGTGGGAAACTGCATGCCATGCTTCAGATATTTACAATTATCGGAAATACATGTTCATTTAGGCTGACAGTTTTAGTGATCTAAAAGTCAGCTAAACTACAGAAACTTGTTTTGAATGTATAGAGACTCACGTTGTTGCCTTCAACGTATGAATGAAAGTGGACGCAAGTGTTGACTGCATGGGTTAATGCATAGGGACTCACATGGGTGCCTTAAATATATTGGTAAATGCATAGCGACTCACATGGGTGCCATAAACATATGGGTAAATACATAGCGACTCACATAGGTGCCATAAACATATGGGTAAATACATAGCGACTCACATGGGTGCCTTAAACATAGGGGTAAATACATAGCAACTCACATGTGTGCCTTGAAATTATGGGTAAATGCATAGCGACTCACATGGGTGCCTTAAACATATAGGAAAATGTAGAGCGACTTACATGGGTGCCTTAAACATATGGGAAAATGTAGAGCGATTCACATGGGTGCCTTAAATATATTGGTAAATGCATAGCGACTCACATGGGTGCCGTACACATATGGGTAAATGTATAGCGATTCACAAGTGTGCCGTACACATATGGGTAAATGCATAGCAACTCCCATGGGTGCCGTACACATATGGGTAAATGTATAGCGACTCACATGGGTGCCTTAAACATATGGGTAAATGCATAGCAACTCACATGGGTGCCTTAAACATATGGGAAAATGTAGAACGACTCACATAGGTGCCTTAACTATATTGGTAAATGCATAGCGACTCACATGGGTGCCTTAAACATATGGGTAAATGTATAGTGACTCACTTGGTTGCCTTGACTGTATGGTTAAATGCATAAGCAAGAATATCAGCTGCTCTGCCAGTTCCTGAACACACCACAACAGGGATGCCCTGCTTCAAAGATGTGCCTGCATCCATGAGGGCATCTTGTCCACCCTCCACCACCACCAGCACCACAGGGATGCCCCTCGCTGGAAACAGATGCAAACAGTAGGTATAGCTTCAGTGTATGTTTGTTTGTTTGTTTAAGGCCGCACTCAGCAATATTCCAGCTATATGACGGCGGTCTGTAAATATTTCTGAACCAGACAATCAAGTGATTGACATCAGGAGCATCGATCCATGCGATCCATCGATTCACCTCATCTCACCACATACATCAATAAAAGCAAACTGTTGTTTCACCATGAGTTATATTCAATATTCACAGCTCACTTCAGGCGACAGTTTCCTGTACAGTAACATCTGGGGAGGAACAAGCCACTCACATGACATGATGTTCTCCTCGAACCTCGCCCGAAAGTCCGCTACTCCCCCGTACCTGTTCCTCATCCCATCATCCACGAAGATGAAGTGGGTGTGGTCAGCATTGAGATGGACGGGCTGACCGTGGAGGATGGTGTTGCTGGTCCTGTAGTGGGCGTTGAACTTACCCTGGTGTAAGATACACATAGTTATAAAACACTGTTATCACGGTTATATATCAGCCCTACTTTCAGCATTGATGACCATTCAAAAATAATTAAATTTTCGTTGTGTTCATTGAAATTCCTGTATTCTGATTAGCTGAATAGGTCACATGTTATTGCATTCATTTCCCAATGAATGTAAAAACTTAAGCAACGCCCACTGAGGCGCACTACTTTTATTACTTCGGAATGTCGGGGAATCCCAATATTACAGTCGAGGGAATTCCCTTTCTGCTCACGTGTATCGTCATGCACAGGACATTTAGCGACTTTCATGCAGAAGTCAATCATTAAAAAGAAGAAGAAATGTTGTACAAAGCTCACGTTCCTGAGGCAAGGGAGTTAAATGACTCTTACAAGTCAAGTTTCCACTCTTGCCGAACTCGGCTGAAATGTCTGGGCTCGATCATAGTGCCATGTGGCGATTACGAGTTATGTTCTCTCTATGCCCCTCCTATTGTCCAATCAGATTCAACCTCTCATATCACTTGCATTTGATTCAAACAACATGGCCGCACCTTGTTAAGATGATCTGATCGATGATAAAGATATATGTTGTAATAAAACAAAGTGCATCAAATCATGTGAGCACCTTAAATGAAAACATGAAAAGATTTGAAACATATCTGTTGATGCCCAGTTGACGGTACACACTTCTGGCAAATCATGCAGTCGACCAAAATCTGCATGATGAAATCCATGTTGTTTATGAACCAGATGTTGATTTCATTACGCAATTTTGAATGGACTATGCATAGACTCATTAGTCCAGCCATACTGTAACTCCATTATTGCAGCCTAGTTAGGCAAGGGAGGAAACTGGAATTTTACAGTCAGTTGCCTCGGAAAGATGTAAAAAGATAAGTCAGCCATATTCCATCCCTATCCCACTATAGCCTGGAAGGTAATTTAAGGTACCGACGTTTACTACAATATCTGAAAAACTATTGGACCTACTCCAGTCAAAGTTGGTATGAGATTATTAAACAGTCATACATAACTGGATATTACATTTAAAGACAATCGGTGCATGAATAAAAAATCTGTCTATTTAGCTATCACTATATTTCATCAACAACCAGACCTGTTCGTCACGGGTGGAACGAGCATTCATTGTAACAGCCATCTGCATAATGCTACACCTGCGTCACAGGGCCATATGACACAGTTGAACCAATCAACTCAACTTGAAAGGGTGCACGGGAATCACGCACGTTGAGACGCCCAACACTAACACCATATTCATGCGTGCGTGATTCCTTCCAGACTATAGTTATCAGGTTATAACAACTAAACCAATGACCTCAGAGTGATCAGACAATATAATCAGCATAATACTGTGACATACCTTCAGCTCTTGAGATACAGGTACCTATTCTGACCCAGAATCTACAATATTTTGTGACATTATTTTCCTGAAAGTGACAAAACATATCCTTACCTTTCCATCTGAACTTTCCAGGAAGTTCCTGCCCTTCACATAGCCCCATGGGGCTATACCAATACAGCGCAGTACGTGGGTCATCCTGTCATTGTCCCACTGGAAGGTTTGGCCCTCATGGACTGCCTGGCCCACAGCCTTCATCACCCCCATGTTGAACCCCGACGTGATCAGCCATGCAGATGTGGTCTTGGCAGCCTAGGATAGAATTTATAAAATAAATAAAATAAAATAATAAGAAAATAAGAAATAAATTTTTAAAAAATAAAAAAAGGAAAATAAAATAAAATTTAAAATTTAAATAAAAAGTGTCTTGAAGACACGATTCCATGCACATGTGTATTCAAATTACATTCACAATTCTCTAGGGAGGAATACCCTACTGCCCCCAATAGTTCATGAAACATGATACTCACGTCTATATGTTACCTAGTTATTTCAATATGTTCCACAAGAAGATGGTAGGATAGCCTAGTGGTTACAGCCTTTTGCTCATCATGCCCAGGTTCGATTCCCTACAAGGATGCTAAGTCCGAAGTCGATCCACAGTGATATTTTTGGAATGTTCGGTAATTGGTTACGACTGCAACATGATAGCATGTAAAGCTCATTTACCTTTATAAGACCACTGTTAAATGTGTCCCGCATTCTCCCATCCAGTTTGAAGTTCTTGGCGCCGCCTATGACGGAGATGACAAGTTTCGGTGGAACTGGTTCCAGTATTCTCCAATACTTCAGCATCATCTCCAGGACGTGCTTCTCAGAATCTGTGGAAGCCACTCGGATGTACTGTAACAGAACAAGATGTATATCCATTAACAACAACAACAACATCAACAATAGGCCTATCTATATTGCGCTATATTCCACACAGTCGCCATCTTCCCGAGGCAAGTTAGTTAACTGACTATAAAAGTCCATTTTCCTACCCTTGACAAACAAGGCTGCAATTATGGAGTTTTATTTTGGCTGGACTAACAAGTCTTTGCATAGTCCAATCAAATTCGAGTAACAAAATCAACATTCGGTTCATAAACTACTGCGCAGATTTCGGTTGATCGCAGAATTTGCAATGCATGTGTACCATCAAGCAAGCGTCAACATATATTTTCCAATTTTTTCATGTTTTTAATCAAGGTGCTCACATGATTTGATGCACTTAGCGAAGTAAGACCTTTTCATAACAACAGATCTTGATTATCGCTCAGATTATGTTGACTGGGTGCCGCCATTTTGTTTGAAGAAAATGCAAGTGATATGAGAGGTGGAATCTGATTCGTCAATACGAGGGACAAAGAAGGGACAAAACTTGTACTAGCCACTGATTGCGCTACAATCGAGCCCAGACATTTCGGCCTAATTCTGCAAGGGTGGAAACTGGATCTTTGCAGTCAGTAAACTCCCTTGCCTCAGGGAAGATGCACAATCGCATGCTCAAAGAGCTACACTATAACAACAATTATTTAAGAGCACCTGTAATATTTTCGAAATTTTGGGCCAAAGTTCATAGCAATATTTGCTGCCCTGAATATCCAGACTGTTTGGTTGAACAGACTCACAGTATCAGAATAAAGGAATAAATATTGCTGTCGGCAGCATCAAACAGTATCAGGACATGCACAACTATGTAGAACAATGTTGCTTGACCTAAACCTTCTCTCAGCAGATTTAATCATGTCTTGAAGATGTTTAGACACCGCATATGAATACAACACCAGAGTGAACCGCCCCAATTATCATAGTGCTAAATCATCTGAATGCAATGAAAAGTAGTTCCTGCTTGGATACATACTTATGGGATTGTGATAACTAGTTTTATTGCATCAATAACACAATCTATTACTGAAAACGATTCCTCATAATCTTGTAACTTATTCACACCACCTGATAAATTATCAAAATAACATGGCCTTATTTTCATGAGGAAATATATTTAAAACGGTTAAGCTCGAGATACAGCATAAATTATCACAGTTTTACCTTGGCAGGCTTCATGCCTCCAATCTGTTCGATGTCAAACGAAATCTTTCCGAAAGCGTTGGTTGTAAATGTTTGAATAGCTTTGCCTGCATTCCAGGCCACCTTCGGCATGTCTTCCGGCGGCTTCGCTCGTTCATTCTTTACTATATCCGCATATTCTGAAAACAGGAAAAACATTTAATGCATCCAAAATATCAACTAAACTATTTGATTTTAGATTGGCTGTTGAAAAGTTCCTGGTGCCCTAAGGCTCTTGGAAAGCTGGAAAGACAACAAGTTTTAATTTTTTATCAAAACCTAAAACAAATTACCAATAACACCGAACAAAGTAGTTCTTGTTCTCCATACTTGTCTTATACTCAACATGCTTAAGTACATGTATGTACCAAAAATATGGTACACAAGTCACCCTTTTATCACAGATGATGGTCATGTGCCCACATCAGAGATCTATCTGGACCTGCTCAGTGTGTGTGTGTGTGTGTGTGCGTGCGTGCGTGCGTGCGTGCGTGCGTGCGTGCGTGCGTGCGTGCGTGCGTGCGATCGAGTAAGTGAGTGAGTTCAGTTATATCACAGTACGTTTGTTTGATGTGTGAGGAAAGCCCAAAGGAAAGCTAGAGGCACAGACAAGATGCTGACAAAAGTAGAAACTAATCAGGGCAAATCCGTACTTCCAACTCCCAGTCCCAGGTTTCTGCCATGTCTAAGAGGCAGAAAATAACTCTACACAGAGGATTGCAGTGTCACAGACGACTGCGCCACCCGTGCCCCATCATAGGGGGATATCGAGGTAAATGCACTGATAATAGTGCACCAACAATAATAGCTACTTCTCAGTGGTGTATGAATTAGTTGCCGAAGTTCACTGGCCAGAAGGGCTTGTTAAGAAATATGTGTTGAAAGGCCTCGTCATATCTTGCTACCCCAACTTTATGAATACAGCCTATATATTTTGTGTTAACCTACATGTATTGTGTGTTCTGAGACCATTACGCTAAACAATCATCAACCTCATTGACTGCTTGATACCATACGTTTGTCTGACGTTTATGGTGGTTCTTAGACTTTCACAGGTATTGCTAATAACGTATGTACATGCATATCAGACCCGTGAAGATCCGGGGTAGAATAGGTATTCAGCAACCCTTTCTTGCCGTAAAAAGCGACTTTGCTGATCGTAAGAGGCAACTAACAGGATCGGGTGGTCAAGCTGGCTGTCTTGGTTGATGCATGTCATTGTATACCAATTGTGTGGTTGGATGCTGATGATGTCAATAACTGGATTGTATGGTTCAGACACGATTATATACAGACCGCCGTCATAAAGATGAAATATTGTTGAGTGCGGCATTAAACAACAAACAAACAAACAAACATGCATACCAGTCATAATCAGTGTACAGCAAAAAATGTTTACTACTACGATATAAAAACAAAATGACAACAGACTTTGAGATTCAATGACGGCATGATTCGTAGAAATAAATACGTATTGACCAGAATTTTCATCAAGACTGTCAGGCAAACTTCACGGAAATGTTACTAGTCCAACTAAAAGTCGCTGGCATTTGGCTAGCAGGCAAAAAGTTATTTCGAGCACTGGTTACAACTTACCTGCAGGTACAAGAAAGGATTGGGCAAACTCCAAGTGAGTGGTGGCCATGTTCTTCTGTCTCGTTGTTTTCCTCAAGCCAGCGTGGTTGTACAAGATTTCCCCACAGTGGCATCTGTGGTTAAGGTTTGACAATATCTATATTGGCATCTACCATTATCATGATCAGTAAAACAATAAAGATGAGTAAACATTATTAGCCTGTCTAACTATACAGGGCAAAGAAAGTTCAGCAAATGTATTAACCTCGGATGTTGTACTGCCATCTTCCAGAGGCAAGGGAGATAACTGACTATGGGAGTTCAGTTTCCACTCTTGCCGAACTAGGCTGGAATTATGAAGTTATATTTAGGCTGGACTAACGAGTCTATGCATAGTCCAATCAAAATTGCCTAACAAAATCGACATCCAGTTCGTAAACTGCCATGTAGATTTCGGTTGATTGCAGGATTTGCAAAGCATGTGTACCATCAATTTGGCATCAACATATATATTCTTTTCATGTTTTTAATCAATGTGCTCATGTGAATTGATGCACATAAAGTAAGACCCATTTTATTACAGTAAAGATTTTTTAATTATCAATGAGATCGTCTTCACCAGGTGCTGCCATTTTGTTTGAAGCAAATGCAAGTGACATGAGAGGTGGAATCTGATTGGACAATAGGAGGGGAATAGAAGGGACATAACTCGTTATAGCCCAGAAATTCCAGCCTAGTTCTGCAAGGGTTGAAACTGGACTTTTAACAGTTAGTTCAATCCCTTGCCTCGGGAAGATATTGGATGCAAAGAGGATTGTCATGTAAATATGCTGGGTGCAATGGCTATGGACAGTTTGTGCAATGATGTTGGTTCCTAGATTGCTGCAAACTTTCATGCCCGTGATGTCCTGATTGCGTCACCGAATACTGATAATCATGTTGGCTTGGGGCGAGGTCTGTCGGTAACTTGTACAGTTTGCTGTTCACGTTACTTCAGATGCAGTAACGGTGCGGTATACACATTAATGTCTGAGCAGTACTCTTTCTGACTCTTGTATACTTCAGAAGGTTGTGTCAATGTTGGAAGGACACAATGATTTCATGTGCATTCAGGCAACTTATGTGTGCAACATGTGAAACACTCAGTTATCCAGAAAGAATGTCAGGGGTGTTTCACACCAATACAACTGAAGACAAAAAAACTTGATAACACTATATCCTCAGAATATTATCGATATCGATTGCGTGATTATAAGAAATAAAGATCTACAGATCTGCTAAACTTGTTTTGCACAGTATATATCATGCATATGTTTTTTAAATATATCACCTTTTGTACTACATGTATATTTCATCACCCAAACTCCTAAAAAATCTGAAACTTTTCCATCACAAGCCAAAACAAGTGTGTTTAACAGTGTGAGTGACCAGTCATCACTCAGTAAGAGTCTGTGCGACAGCGCCTTGTGAGTTAATGAGCTCGAACTTGGCTTTTTGTAAGGTCAGTTGATAAATGTCCATATTTTAACGAAACAATATACTAAAAATGAGCCAAATTCAGGCTTGTAGATGCAAAGTTTTTTGGCACAGACCGCGATAAATACATAATAGCTAAATAATTAAAAATCATTAACCTAACAACTAATTTATGACCCCCTCAGTACCATTGTACAAGACAGCTTAGCGCTATGATTGTCGTAAGTCTATGTTAAAGTATGGGAGTTACAATCAACTTAACACTAAGATTGCTGTGTACAACGGCACCCTGGACACATGCAGCAAACCCCCCCCCCCCCCCCCCCCCCCCCGGTCTTTCTTCACAGAATACAGTCTACTGATCATGATGCTTCCACTTACTTCAGATCTTTTACTATCTTCACCTTCTGGTCTGGTTTGGGTACAAACTGTTTGCATTCTTTCATGTGGAAATGTGCCCTGATGAATTCAGTCTGTTCCTCCAACACCTGGAATAAAACTCATCCTGTTACCATGGTTACCAGAGTACGACCTTTCTACACATTATAGACTACTCAGCCTCAAGTCAGGCCAAAAACCATGTTTCTTAGAATCTCTCTAAGGGACCAATATTCTGAAGGTGCACCTGTGAATTCTTTTTGATATTAGATGTTGTACAAAATACTTAAAGGGGCACTGATCTAACGCAATTCTCTGGGACTGGTTGTTGCCTTTGTTATTGTTTTTTCCCAGTGAGTACCCGGATGTATAGCAGAAATCTAGACTAGTTCGCAACCTCTGCTGCGCCATTGGTAAGCGCATTAGTCACTTTTATGGATACCGGTAGTAATAAGGGCATATGGTCACATTGATCAACAAAATGAAATACAGTTTTCGAGATAATAAGGAAATGTAGGTATCTTTGTGGGTAGCATCGGTAATGGTGACGAAGTTTTGATAAGTCACTTGCTTGGTAATTTTGCGATTTTCGTTTACACTATTTTGACTTGCAACACAAAGTAAATATTTCACTTGAGCATTGCTTTTTTTATAGTGTGTATATCTTTTTACTGTCAAAATGTGTATCATATTTATTAAACGTCTAAATATTCAGTTATTTTACAAAGTGACTGAAAAACATTTCCATTTGTATTATTATGATAATGAATTCCAAACATTTTGACGTTTAATGTCATCACCAAGAGACTGAAAATGTTACGTTGAAAAGAACATTTCTATGTTGTTTGGCTTCTAATCCTACATAATAATCTGTTGTGATGCTTGTAGGCCCTTTTGATCGTCTTAATCAATCTGGACAGATTTTTTAGTCAAAATGACTGAAATATTTACACATTTTATAAATTGTCTGAGAGAATCACATTTTACAAATTGACTGTAATATAGACACGCTTACAAAGGAAAAGACCTGTGAAAACAACGTCTATCGCGCATTGAAGAATTTCACAACCAAGATGTAGAGAAACAAGAATGAATCGGTTCAAATGAAGGAAAACAAAATACAAATACCATAATTACAACCTACCAAATTTATGTGTATAAATTTTAGGCAGCTTCCTTGTTCGAGGAATGTATCCGTGAATATCCACACAAAGGAATAATATCCCACTCGTCTGCAGCTATACAAAGAAACTTATTCGATGTCACATGTCTCCGTAACAATCAAATATTCTAAAAGATATGTATTGTTTCGGAATATTATAACCCGTGTTCGTTTCTCAACTTATCACTTGGATTGTTTCAGGTGTTTCACATAGGTGTCAAGTCTCAAGGGTCGGCTGAGAAAGGCCACGTGACAACTATTTTCATAACGTCCACGGTTCCTAAAAAATCCATTGAGTGATAGATAACAATGATCAATCAATCAATGTATTATCAGTTAACCCTTTGAACAAAGTATGTTGTTTTTACATCGGCACTTCACGCCATGATATGAGTGTATTCCCTTTGTTTTAGTAAACCTAGACATGTAAACACTCACTTTTGACATATCCACTGTGCAAGATAACAGTGATTAATCAATCAATGTATTTTCTGTTAATCCTTTGATGACTAGGAACGATCCGTTGATTTACAAAAAAAAGTAAATCAACTGATCATTAATCTCTTGCTGGGCTGCCACGTGCATATTACATAACACACATTTCACCTCACTTCAAACCTGGATTTAGATTGAATAATTACCCCAGACACAATAAATGCCAAATGGGAACCTTTGTCAGGTAATCTAAGTGGTGCTACCACTAACTGTACCTGTAATAAAATCATTAACTGAGCATCAAGTGAATGACGACAAATACACAAGTGTAGGGTTATACGAGAAAACGTGGATGACAACAAGGGAGTAGTAATCGTATTATCAACGCAATCCGAAATCCAAAAATGCTTTCACTGCATGGATACGTTTTATAGTATTAAATTATAACCATCTGGGGTATTTCCAAATGACGACATCCAATGAGCTTCTTTTTGTCTGTTTGCTTAGGCTGAAGAAATTAATTAACATGCCCCCTTTGTCGAAATCTTTATAGATCACAGTTAACCAATCAGTGTTTATGCAAAAATGCGTAAAACAAATATTGCCTCCAGCCTCCAAGTTTATTTAGCTGTCCTTGCAGATGGTAGCCCAGTCTCTGGTCACGCTCAGTTGCGTTGCGTATCATCCGGGTACCCACGGGGAAAAAACAATAACAAAGGCAACAACCAGTCCGGGGAATTGCGTTAGATCAGTGCACCTTTAAAAACTGTTCACCACGCATCATGGTAAAATACTTTTTTTCTTTCGTGAAAAAGCTACAAGTCTGGAGGCAATGATAGGAGAAATATTCTGTCTTGAAAACAATACAGGTACTTACTTGCTCATAACCATCTTGGAGAGTCGATGTTCGTTTTGGAAGTCTAGGAAGTCCAATCCGTTTGCGAATGTCTGAGTATCTTGCATCTTCAAGAGTCACATAAGATGTCAAAGGTTCTGACGGCAGATCGGACATACGAGACTGGAGCCCCCCTCTATAACCATGGAGATGCCCGGTCATATCCTCGGAGGGGTAGATTCGACGTCCTGTCGACGCCATCTTGTTTTTGTGAGTTATCTGCCCTTAGGCCATCATGCTGTTTTAGTTTCAGTGGTATAACCAGTTATCTGTTGTACAGGAAACAAGTATAATGTTACATGAGGGATTTTGCTGAAATCAAAGCATCTGTTATTATTCCAATAATCATTCTATTATAAATACTGTAAACCCATTTGCTACCATCAATTTGTCCTAAGCCTGGTTCAAAGAACTCAACACTTATAGATGACCAATGAAGGTTTTCTCTCAAGCAAGAAATATTTTGTGCTAAGATACAGACAGGGAAAAATAGCGGTGATTCTGTCACTTCAAACATGAAGCTATGGTTGTGTTTGTTTGTTTGTTGTTTAATGCAGCAATATTCCGGCAATATGATGGCAGTCTGTAAATAATCGAGCCTGGACCAGACAATCCAGTGATTGACCTCATGAGTATTGATCTTTGAAATTGGGATACGATGACATGCATCAACCAAGTAAGCGAGTCTGACTACCCGATCCCATTAGTCGCCTTTTACAGCATGCATGGGTTCCTGAAAACCTATTCTTCCCCGGATGTTCAGGGATCATATGGTAGTGAATGGGTGCAGGGAATGGAGATATAACACACAAGATAATCAAGGACAGAATAAGATGTGTAAAAGCTTGTAAAAGGATGTATGTCACAATGTAATGTGATATTACATTTTCATGACAATAACAATAAAAAAAAACAGTGAAATAAAGACAGAACATTTTTTTTCAAATAAACTGTAGAACTGAAAAATAATTTTGACAATAAGACATCATCCAAAAAAAGTATGTATTGGTATATCTTATCACATGATCATTGGTTATATAGTTAAAGAGAAACAACACTCCCAGTTTGAAAGTATTGAAATATTGATCAGCTTTTTCTTTGCGGATTCAAACCTTGCTTATTATAGACTATAATTTCAACTGGTTTGACGCCTGTATTGATGTGCTGCATGAAGCGACACCTATCAGAGGATCGAAGAATGAAAAGCCGTATATCATAAGAAAGGATATAGCATAAAGAGCTGCAGCTAAACTGACTAGTGTTTTTACATGACTTGAAAAGGTGAAGCTGTCTGTCATCATCATATTATGCACAGTAAAACACTACATGCTATCCCTTCAGATAATTCAGGTAAACGAATATGTGATAACAAACTTGGTCACAAAGAAATGTAAAACTTGAGATAAATTATCACTAGACATGATGATTTACCATATACGGTAGTCATATTTTCTGTTCTACTAGGGGCTGTTTTATATGCAGAAAAAAAATGAGTGTGTGTATTTTCTCATAAACTTAGCTGGAGATAGCAATCAAGTGTACACATATTTTCCAATGTCTCTGTGATTCGGTTAGAAAATACCCAATAACATAACTTCTAAGATTTTTGATGCACTGGTTGGTTTAATCGTATCTGAAACTATTATCTTATGAGAAATAATATATTCCAACATCAAGTTATTTTAGTTGCAGATAAATAATAATAACCTTAAGCGTAGCACTTTGGAACAACTGATTGCTTTTACCAGATACTTTTAGATGTAAGGATATGGGTGTATTCCTTCTGCTTTAGGGGGCACGGGTGGCCCAGTCGCCGCAATTCGCTGTGCAGAGTTGCGCCCCTTGGTCACGACAGAAACTTGTGATTGTGAGTTCGAATCCTGTTTAGCCCCTATTATGTTTCTAGGTTTTTCAGCACTATACCCATGCTCATGGGTTTCACCAAAGTGGTAAACGTCTGAGACCTGCATCACTTCGAGCTTTCCTCCCACATTAAGCTGACACGCCGTGATATAACTGGAATACTGTTAAAAACAGTGTTAAACCCAGCTCACTCATTCAATCTGCTTTAGTAAACCTACATATATAAATACTCAATTTTGACAAATCCGCTGTGCAAGATAACAGTGATCAATCAATCAACATATTACCGTTTAATCCATTGATCAATGTTTGATGGAAATAATGCATAATTTCACAAAGTTTCCTTCCGAATGCAAGGTAGGACTATGCAGTCTTCGACAGTAAATGAAAAGTCTAATTATCTATAATCGTGACAAATAAGAATTAACTGTTTGTGACTGTTCTTTTCTCAGTGAACAGTTGAGGTGGTACTTTAGCCTACATTTAGTCAGGTAACCAAATAGGCCTAGTTCTGGGTGGGTCATTCTCTTTAACTAAATACGTACACACATATACATTGATTAGCATAAACGTATGACTACCTATATAGAATATAGCAATTACTGTCACCTTCAAATATGGACAACAGGTATAATGGTCTTCCACACGGGGGGCTCCTGAGTTCGAAACGGAAGTTTACAATGCTGCCATGGCAAAGGCATGCGCATTCGAAATGAGCACCAACAGGAAGAATGTCACGTACCAAAACTAAATAAGTCATGACCAATCATTAAGCGACAATTACATATCATAAAGCAGTATATTTCAATAAAATAATATTAATACAAGTGCCATGATAGATGTTTATTTTAATAAGCGCATTTAAAACGGAATTCGAAATCGACAAAAATAAACTCTTCGTACCTCAGCGCACCTGTTCCGATACACTTCCGGTTTTAGTTTAGACCGTTGGCGGGACATTTAGCAAATTGTTTCGGCTTGAAGCTATGTGTTTTTGTTTATGACACTATGTGTTTGTAATGATAATTAAGTAAATATTTACAGAAGATGTTAGAGCTGAAGAGGAAACGTTCATTTACTGATGACATATGCCGAGAAGTGCCATCGGTGAGATCGTTATACCTCAATTGAATATTTCATTATTATTTGATCTTTTCTAGCCTGAAAGTCATCAGCTGGTCATGCCGGGGCAAATTCAAAATTGGCTACATCAGCTAAAATCAAATCTCAGTTATGGTTATGATAATGTCACATTGTGCACGTTGGTGAAATACGCATCGAGAACAAAAAGCGGATATAGTCACTCCCTGGATCTGTCGTTTTACCTGTTTCCAGCTGGTAACACAATGCTAATATTAATTTTATCCTAAATAGGTATATTGGCTTTGTGTTATAAATCTATCTTGGGTATAACGTATAACAAGATGCAAGTAGAAGTCTGTCAACTAGTAAACTTTAAAGGGTGCAAAAAGGACCGCACTTGAAGACATGCACGTGTATTTGTGACCCAGATTATCGATTGCTTAGAAAACATTTTGAAAATAATGAACTCTTTCTTTTCAATTTTTATTGACTTGATCTAGCATATAGAATTAAAACACCTCACACACTTGATTAAGTATGCATAACACATTGATATGGCTTTGCACCTGATGTGCATAAATCGCCTATATGTTCGAATGAAATAATTATTTTTCAACATAAGTTAAGTGGAGACACCATTTCATGACCTTCCCTTAATCAAAACTTAAATGTTGAACCTGAATGAGCAAGTTGTTAAAACCTGTTCAGGGATTACCATGATTACACTCAGAATGCTTTTATCTGTTTACTCAAGAGTAAACACTATCACAGAGACTTCATGAACTGGACTTGTGCGATCTGTAACCATGGTAACATGACCATGACATGCTCAGTTTACAAATTCATATTGTGTAAATGCATCTAATGTATATGAAAAAGTATTTGTGACATGTCTGAAATATTTGACAATTAAGTAGATGTTTTAAGATAATAAATCTTTTGCTGTGTATAAAACATAAATCATGTATACCATTAACAGCTGGTAGTGTGTTGTGAGATATTAAAAGTATGATGATAATTGGAATTTATGTTTCTTAGCATATATGAAATATCTTATCAATTGCATAAATGTTTGAAATAAAGAGAATGTAATCATGGTAATGTTACATCGTTCAACAGATATATTCATGATCTTCTACGTCTTTCATATTTTTGGCCATTCTTTTATGGGGCCATTTTCATGAATGAGGAGTGGGGCTGCTTTCAGAACTGAAATGTATGACATACATGACTTAAGTTTAATTGTGTACCTGAAAAAACAATTAGAATACTCAAAGGTGAATTTTGGACATGGATTGAACATAAAAGTTGTGATTCCTTTGAAATTGTTTGAATCCAACATGTTATTGTCATTTCAAATCTTACCTGTCCGACTCATCTATTCTCCAAGATGTCTAAAGCCATTGAATAATTTACATTTTATTGTTTTTTAGGAGAAAAAACTGTGTTGTGGAATCTCAAATGAAATAACCACAATCTCACCAAACATCTCTGCACATCAGAACCAGGTTACAGCCTTAGACTTGTCCACAAGACCACGTGAAAGTTTCAGCCAAACACTGCCGCACATTCTTGAAAATTCCACAGACATTAGGGTATGCATTGTAAATGTATTCTGTAAACATATTGGTCATGCTTATGAAATTCTTAGATCATTTGGAGCAGTCGGGTAGCCGAGTGGTTAAAGCGTTCGCTCGTCACGTAGAAGACCCGGGTTCGAATCCCAACATGGGTACAATGTGTGAAGCCCATTTCTGGTGTCCCCCGCCGTGATATTGCTGGAATATTGCTAAAAGTGGCGTAAAACCAAACTCACTCACTCACCTAGATCATTTGTTTTGTTTCCAATTAGCATTTATTTACTTACAACTTTATACATTATCCAGGCGAGTTGTCTTGGAGATGTTTCAAATGATGGCCTTGAAAGGTTATGAAGGAAATATGTTCATTGCATGACCACCAGTTTTGATAAGACAAAAGTTCTTTCTTACCGGCATTATTTTATTGAATCTTTGAACTAATCACTGACAAGTCTAATCTGATCTCAAATTATACCTCATTGTCATGCAGTACTTGTCACAAACCAGTGTTATTAAGTTAAGTATAATGTTTATTTTATTGTACCAAGATTCAAATACATGTACTATTGTAGCAAACTTCAAAGAGCCCTCGATGCCCTTTAATTATCAACACTGATTTCATAATCAGTACCTGTCAATATCACGAATGTTTTGTTTTAAAGAGGGGGCATGGGTGGCCCAGTCGTCTAAGGCACCGCGATTCGCTGTGCAGAGTTGCGTCCCTTGGGCACGCCAGAAACCTATGATTGTGGTCTTGATTCCTTGTTCGTCCCAATTATGTTTCTAGGTTTGTCAGCACCACACCTTTGCTCGTGGGTTTCACCGAAATGGTAGACGTCTTGGGACCTGCATCACTTGGGGCTTTCCTCCCACATTAAGCTGACACGCCATGATATAACTGGAATACTGTTAAAAGCGGTGTTAAACCCAACTCACTCACTCACTTTGTTTTATAGATGAAGCAGGCATGCACTGGTTGGACGACAATGGATGTTGACCATGCTGACCACTACAGTGTCGTATCTTCAAGTGTGCTGCCTCGATGTGCCAAATGTGCTGCTGGACAAGGGGTAGCTACACCTCAACCTCCCTAAGGATCATTCCAAACCTTGAAACAAACAACATGCAGGAAATTAATGTGTTGTCCAATTGCGAAGAATGCTGTCCCCTAGTTTCAAATGGGTCTTGAAATTTATGGGAGAAGCTGTACCTTTGAAATCAAAAACAAATGACAGCACCAGGAATATTTTGCTTGAAGCCGAGGGCAAGAGAACCAAGATTACTGTATTTGTTTAGCCTAATGATAGATTGTGTAGTGGACAGATTGGTTATAACATAGTCGTGTTAATGATAAATATTACTATCTTGAAACTGTAGAATGGAGTGCTCAAATCAACACACAACTTTTGAACTTTGCTCAGTTTTATTTTTATCTGATTTAACATGTTCCTGTCAAGTAATTTTTGTTTCACATATTTTCCAGGGCCACATCTCACATCTGTTGAGCTGATGCTGGCATTATTCTTGGGCAGCAGCCCTCAAGACTTGATTCACCAAGGGAGACAACTCTTGAAGACTTGGTGCAGTGTGATGCAAGATGGGAGTTACTGTTACCATGGTGATAGACGATGGTTATAGTCTTAACATTCCCTTGTTTCAACAGAGAATATGGACAAAGCAGTATCATATTAATATCAAAGTGCAGCTGCTATGTCTCCAGCTCTTTTAAGCTGTACTCTAGTCTCTAGGAAGATATTAAACTAGAACTTTCGAATGTATAAGCCTCCTTGTGTTCACAATAATCATGATAGTGATATAATTTGCAGATGAAAAAAATAGATTGTAAATGATTGTGTATTTATGTTAATTTTCAAAAGTGTAAGAAAGAAATTGTCAATAATTTATTTTCCTTATCAGTGAGACTGAAAATTGTTTGTTTTTAAGAAACAACTCTGAATTGATCTGGTAACAATATTTTTTGCATGCTCAATTAAAATAAGATGTGTTGATATTCTTGCATGTTGGTACAAAGTAATCAATCAAATGGTGAGAGAAAAGGACTTCTTTTTTAATTTATGAATTTGTACAACTTATTCAGTACTTAGTTAAACATGTTAAAGGGGCGGTTGGGTAGCCTAGTGTTTAAAGCATTCACACGTCATGCTGAAGACCCAGGTTCAATTCCCGACATGGGTACAATGTGTGAAGCCCATTTCAGGTGTCCCCTGCTGTGATATTGCTGGAATATTGCTAAAAGCGGCGTAAAACCACACACACACACACACACACTCACACACACACACACACACACTCACACACACTCACTCACTCACTCACTCACTCACTCACTCAGCACTTGTTAAAGGAGTACAATATTTTGTACAGGTGAAATTGTTATGGCCACAAGCAGACCCCTCCAGGTTAACTACTACACAAAAACATTTACATCTGTAGTTGAGGAATGTGATAGAAAGAATAAACAACTGAGGCATTTTTGCAGGTTTCACTTTCTCCAGATTCCGGTTGTACTTGTACATTAAGACAGGACTACCAAAGGAGCAATTAGCAATATTCCAGCTTTATCACAGTTCCTTTGGAGTCTGGGTTAGTCAAACTGGTGGTTGAAAGCACCAGCAACATCCTATGGAATCAGGCATGCCATGCAAACAAGTCAAGAGCCTGAACATCTTGTCTGAAACAGGTGTGAGGAACCTATTCTGACCCAAATCCCCACACTGATGGGACATAGCAGTACACATGTATTTTTCTGATATAGAATACAGATTACTGGTGACCTGTGAGGAACCGGGGTAGAATAGGTCTTCAGCAACCCATGCTTGACGTAAAAGGTGACTATGCTTGTCGTAAGAGGCCACTAACGGGATCGGGTGGTCAGGCTTGCTGACTTGGTTGATGTATGTCATCGTATCCCAATTGCGTGGATCGATGCTCATGATGTCAATCACTGGTTTGACTGGTCCAGACTCGATTATTTACAGACTCTGTCATATAGCTGGATTATTGCTGTGTGAGGCGTTAAACAACAAACAAACAAACAAACAACATATAACTTGTCTTTTTGTTCGTTTTAGTTTGTTAGGAATTTGTTTGTGTGTTTGTCGGAGTAATACTGATGGTGAAATGGTAGAGAAGGGCGACTGTGGAGACACACTACAGCTCATTTTGGTGGTCTAGTTTCAAAATTGTTTATGTGATCTCTGTGTTACGTATGTAGCAGTTTTATATCTAAAATAAGTTAGTCACAGGCTGATATGACTGCTGAGGTTTTTATCAAGCAGTTGTTTTTTATGACATATTGGTACAGTTTATGTCCGTAAGTTATATTAATTAATGTGTATTTGCCACAGTGTTTTGTTTAACACACTAGAATCTGTTATTGGTGCTATAATAATTGTTTTACCTGTAAACATTCTTGGTATTTCATGTTTCATTGAGTAATTTTCTCAGACCTGCTAAAAGGAAGTGTTTGTTTTTTCATGTTTCACAGTTTGTCATTTCAGCATCCAAATGTTGGCCATATTTTCCAACTGAAAGTAACATTCTTCTCATGGAACTGCTGTTGTTTTTTAACATGTGATAAGTTTGTTGACATTTATGAGGACATTTCTTTGCATTTATTCTTGTGAGTTTAGAAAAGTCTATATCTATGAAATTATTTCAGTTCCAAGGTATATGTCCTACCAGTGTCTAGGAGGCAAAAGTAAGTACTGTGCTTCTGATTATTAAGATGTAACTCAACATTCTGAAAGTTTCTGGTTTTGCACATTTGACAGATGCAAAAATGTACAAAGCTTAAATGACAAGTATGTTTTTTGTGGATTTCACAAGTAAATAAGAAAATTGTTTATTATCTGTTGACAATAATGTAATGCTCTTTAATTCACCGGAAAAGCAACAACCTTGTGAATAGTAGTAGTAGGATCGCAAACAAAATCTTTCTTCTACTGTGAATCACTCTTACCCAGGTACACATTGAGTGAGATCAGTGTTCGAAATAAGCCCCTGTCCGTAGGCCCGCGGTAGGCCCGATAGATCTTATCTCAGGCCCGTAGTTTCAAGTTTATATTGTTTGATAGACATTACTTAGAATTTGATGATGACAAAAAAGACACAATTTATGCATGGGGTCTTGTGGCCTGCAGTAAATTTACATGTTGATATATTTGTCACAATAAGCTGCAGTTTTGTAATGAGTGGCTGAAGAGTTTAGTCAGGGCCTGGAGCTTCTAATGTCTGTGGGTCCTGATGGCAGCCTGGCAATGTATTTCTATTTCAAACACTGAATGTAATAGCTTGAGCATTGTGGTATGAGCAAGCCTTGAGGTTTGTCTTGCAAGATTTCTTCAGCTTCAAGGGGGCACGGCTGGCCTAGTTGTCTAAGGCGCGGCGATTCGCTGTGCAGAGTTGCGTCCCTTGGCACGCCAGAAACCTATGATTGTGGGTTCGTATCACGGTTCGCCCCGATTATGTTTCTAGGTTTGTCAGCACCACACCCGTGCTTGTGGGTTTCACCGAAGTGGTAAACGTCTGAGACCTGCATCACTTCAGGCTTTCCTCGCACATTAAGCTGACACACCGTGATATAACTGGATGATGTTAAAAGCAGCATTAAACCCAACTCACTCACTCTGCAGCTTCAGCAGATGTGGCCAAAGATGTCGGTAATATCTCATCAAGTGTGGCTTTGTTGTTCATTGTTGTATGTAGTCATTGCTAGTGTAGTTTGATATGATATCACTGTTCAAGGTTTATTTCTATACTGTTAATTCAATAATTGTCCCAGCTGGGGTAGAATACCAGTATCATGCTTGCCCTAAAAGGCGGCTATGCATGTTGTCGTAAGAGGCAACAAACGGGATCAGGTGCTCAGGCTCGCTGACTTGGTTGATGCATGTCATCGATCTCAATTGAGTGGATCGATGCTCATGATGTCAATCACTGGATAGTCTGGTACAGACTCGATTGTTTAAGAAATCGCCCTCATATAGCCGGAATATTGCTGAGTGCGGCGTTTAACAAACAAACAATAACTGAAAAATAAAGAACTTGTGTGTTTTCTGTTCACTGGCACACTGACACAAAGTGTTTTTATGTTGAGAGGTAGGAGACAATGTTCAATACCACAATGTCTCTGTTCCTGCTGTACTGTTCGGTGGTTTTGTCATAAATTGTAATATTATGTCCTGTGAGACAGTTTTAACAAGAGAATGCCTGTGGTGTAGTGGATACAGTGGAAGGTCCTGTTACCATCCCCGAATGTGAAATGCCAAAAAACGTTGAAAGTGATACTTGTTACCCAGCCTTTGCTCTAAGTGAGGATGATGAGTGGGGTATCCATATTAAACTGCTATATGGTATCTCAGCCTGCTGGCATGAGCATGCACACGCACCACACACACACACACGTCACTAAATAAGTGCAATGCACTTGAATGCAGCGTTAAACCCTATTCCACCTCACCTCAACTTATCCAATATCCAGTATATGTTTACCATAACACTGATTGATTTTGAAAATAGTTATATTTCCATAATATGAAAACTTTAACTGGTTGACCAGTGTGTTTTTTGACAGACAAAAGTAAATATTTCAAAGGTACAGAAAAGACATGGTCGCATCTCTTTCCTCTCTTCCCCCCCCCCCCCCAAGGGGGAAGGAAATGAGTACGTGAATACTGAGTTTAGTCCTTGAATTTCATATGGACGAGCATGATGCATGTTGCCATAGTCATTGTTCTATTGTAGGTAAGAACCGATATATTTTTATATTTTGTTCTCAAGACTTTTCACTTTCTTTCCTGATCAGTGCTTCAACATTTATATCGTGTTTTTATTTGTTTTTGTTTATATAAAAAGGATAAAATAAAATGATTTTGTTTTGTAAGATGCTTTCAAACATTTTCTTGGGGAAACTCAAAGCGCTCACTCGCTCACGCGCAGACGTACAGGAAACTTACATTAAACTGTTGGAGAAGAATACATGGGAACCGTCGGAAGTCAAATCCGACTCAAGGAGTGTCCTTGTGATCTAGTGAGCTGAGTACGCCCGTTGAACAGAACAGTTCTATCGCGGCATGTCAGCATAAAGGCTAAAGTAAGCACGAAGTGATTCAAGTGATTCAGTACGGTGACCACTTTAGTAAAACCCACGAGCATGGGTGTGTTTGTCAAAGGTATGGTAATGGTGCTGACACATCTAGAAACGTTCACGACAAACCGGAATTCGAGCCCACAATCAGTTTTGGCACGCATTAAGAGCGACAACTCTCCGCAGCGAATTGCGGTGCATTTGGCCACTGGGATATCTGTGGCCCCTCTTGGTATAGTACTCTGTAAATTACTTTACAGTCAGGGTGTTACGTATGTCAGTCCTGTGAAGATCCGTGTAAGGGCTGGTCTTTAGCAACCATTTCTTGTACGAAGCGGTCAGGCTCGCTGACTTATCTGATGCATGTCATCGTGTCCCAGTTCCGTAGATCGATGTTCATGATGTCAATCACTGGATTGTCTGGTCCAGACTCGATTATTCACACACCGCTGTCACACGGCTGGAATATTGCAGAGTGCGGCGTAAAACAAAAATAAGACAGTCCTGCATCCTCCCGAGTTAAACTGAACTTAATGCCCTTGCCTCGCGAAGATGACGGTACTGTAGATATAGGAGTGACCCCAGGGTCACCCCATCCAGCGTGCAGTCATACTCATCTCATCATGGCCGACATATAGTGACCCGGGAATAGGATAGGTCACTAAGTGTTATATCAACCTAATGGTCCATTTGATAGTTATAAATATCTGATTATCGCTAAATAGCATGTCGCGAGTGTAATCTGCCAGACATGGCCGACCAGCTCCGGGCCTCGGGCAGATGCCTGGACAGGTTGTCCATATACCAGAGACCATATGCATGTAGTTGCACGATAGTTTTTTATACAGCCTTCAATGCACACTCAACATGATATTTACTGAATAAATGTCCAGCGATGATGCTTTCACATATAGCCGTGGAAGCTCATATCTGCTATTGGAAATATTAATACGTCCTCTCGCTAAACCATCGCGTTCCCTCCTAAAACTGTTTTTGTTCTCCCGCTAAGAGTTCGTTCTCAGTGAATTCAATAGTATAGCGAGTGATCGTGAAGATTGTTGCGTGGTATTAAGCGCCACAGCCGATCGAGGAAAGCTATAGACAAGCAAGATAGAAGCAGAAAGACCAATGTAATTAACTACGTCAAACAAGCAAGATTTACATTATTTAAACCACATATTCACCATCTCTGTCAGCACAAATATGTCTTAGACACTAGTAATATTTATGTTGTCCCAAAGGCTACAATCTATGAAACGACTTAGCCAACGCAAGTACCACAGGTATATTGGAAAGTTTAAGAATGGGAATTGCGACCGTCCTTATACCCTGAGATCGTTGAAGAACGACACTGATTTGTTTGTTTTTTTATGATATGAACATGTGAGTCTGTGAGTCCTGAATCTGATTTTTGTATCTAGAGTTCTGCTCGAGGGGTCTAAAGGCTACATTGTATCTACGTGTCTGTGTTACCCGGCCAATGTAGCTTTATGGACCAAAGGTTGCACTTGGTACGATATCATGAAAAGGAGAAAAACTACCATGGTCAAAGTTCTCCGCATTGGCATTGCCGAGATATTGCTACGTGAAACCAAAAGCACTCACTCATTCAACCACCCACTCCACCTCAATCAATCAATCAATTAAAGTTTTAAAGGCCAACACACAGAAATGCCGGTTTGCCATTCCGGGACAAGCCGATTGTTGCAAGTTACGGAAACGTGCGAGTGGTGACGAATGGCCCGTTTGCCCGTCGTTTTATTGTTAAGCAGCACACTATTCTATATTAGCTTTATGAGGGAGTCTCATAAACGACCCTTGACTTGACAACCCAGTGATTGATATTATGAGCAAATATAACCTGCAATCCAAACTTTGACGATGTCTTGTTATTCCGGGACAAGCAGGTTACGGAAAGGGGCGAGTGGTGACGAATGGCAATCCACATAGTCACTGAGCCTATAACCCGATCCGCCTATGGTCGCCCCTTTCGACCACCACAGCCTGCACATCCAACATCATGATTGAGTGACTGGTGTTTGTACAAGAAGACACATATAGTTTAGTTATATCACATCTGTCACGAAGAAGGGTATGGTGCTTGGCGGACCGTTTCTGAATCAGAGCGAATTACGCAGACCGTGCGCCCAAAACTCGTCTGTTTCCGTGAGCACACGCCAAGACCTCGTCTGTTTCCGAGAGCACATTCCAAGACCTCGACTGTTTCCGTGACTATTTTGCATGTTCGTCGAACCACTCAAATAAAAAATCTTCGGTAAATGCAAGGTTTCCATAACGACACGTCTAACTCTCTAAAGAAGGGTATCAGAAATATATGTATTCTTGCGGAGTGCAAAACAGATTAACAGATATTTCCGTACCGAAAATTAAACAACGAGCTTGTTATAAAGCTACCCCCTTTCAATAACTGCAGCGCGAACACATGATGAGTTTTCAGTGTGTCTGTATTACGCCCAGAGTTGAAAATAACAGTTCAATCTCAGTTTCCATATTGACTTTCATTTGTTACCATGGCAATGCGTGGTTACGTGTGAATCACTCAGTAATCAGAAGCCTAGAACTATCTCAGGTGAGTTTAGGCTGTGCTGCAAATATTCGTGATGGTGATTGCTTTTCCATATAAATCACGTATAGAAAAAGCTCCTTGAAGATCCGGGCTAGAATTGGTATTAGGCAACCACTGCTTATGGAAAGAGGCAACAAGCGGGAATTGGTGGTCATACTCGCTGACTTGGTTGATGTATGTCATCGTATTCAAATTGGGTCGATTCTCATGATGCCAATCACTGGATTGTCACATTTTCAGACGCGAGTATTTACAGACCGGCGTCATGCATATGGCTTGAATGTTGCTGAGTGCAGCGTTAAAAAACAAACAAACAAAACGTTTATAGATACCGGAAACACCCTTATAAGGTTTCTGTGGATGGTACGAAGAAAAATATCAATTTAAAGTTTGGACTGTCAATAAGTTACAAGCTTGCGAGTGAGTGTTGTGTAACGCCGCATTCAGCAATATTCCAACAGTTTCACGGCGGTCTGTATTTAACAAGTCTGGCCGGACTGACCACTGGTCGATATCAGCAACATCCATCGAGGAAGGTCTGACTAACCGAGCCATTATATCGTCGTCTCTGACGCATACTCGATTATCCAGCCTATTCATTCTTCGAATACACAATGCCAATTAGAAAGTGGTCAAATGTAACTAATGTTATATTTGGGATAACACTTTCTTAGTAAAGTACAGATACTAATACTTTTTTGGGTTGAGTCCCGTGCGGGATTCGAATCCACACCTGCCTGGGTGAGGCACCTAATCGCCAGCACACAAAGTCAGCGATCTAACCCACTCAGCCACCGAGGCTTCCACAAAAATGAAAGTCCGACAACTGGTAGTCTTGATCACGTATTTTGAGTACCCCCCTGACTAGTGTAAATAGGCACGGCTCCCATTGCCGAAAGCTATGAATACACAATGCCATTTAGAAAGTGGTCAAATGGTCAAATGTAACTAATGTTAGATCGCTGACTTTGTGTGCTGGCGATTAGGTGCCTCACCCTGGCAGGTGTGGGTTCGAATCCCGAACGGGACTCAACCCAAAAAAGTACTAGAATCTGTACTTTACTAAGAAAGTGTTATCCCAAATATAACATTAGTTATATTCAATCTTCGTTCTATTGTGATAGTTACCCTGCCCTGTTCTCGGCTATATCTTCTTTTTAAGCTTTTTGAATGACACGTCGCTTAAAAATACATCCAAAAACAATAATGATGTTTATCGCTTACAAAATGGATTTTTCTTGAAAGGCGCACTTTTTGCATTTGTTGTCATTACGGTAATATGTCTTATCGACGGAACGTCTTGTTTTCACTCATTATTAGCACAAGTATTAGCCTATGCGGCTATCTTTGTTGATTCACCATCATGATATTTCGTGATTCTATTTCGATCAAGGGACGAGGACTTTTACTCGCTGACTCACACTACTGTCAAAGGGGAGATCGTCCCGATTAACAAGTGTCCGGAATAACGAATCATGTATACGTCATACTGTGCTTGTCATCATTCGTACGTACTGAAGTATATCAAGTCGTCCTTTGCATCCAAACTAACATCTGTTCTTGATGTCAATTAATAAATAGTATTATATTATTTAACTTTTCAGATGGAAACAATATCCCCTGATTCGCCTGTTCAGGTGGTGTTGTTGTACAGGGTCGTAACAACGTTGGTTGGTTGTTGGATTGTTGTTTAACGCCGCACTCAGCAATATTCCAGCTATATGACGGCGGTCTGTATATAATCGAGTCTGGACCAGACAATCCAGTGATTAATATCATGAGCATCGATCCACGCAATTGGGATCGATGACATGCATCAACCAAGTCAGCGAACCTGACCACCCGATCCCGTTAGTGGCCTTTTACGACAGGCAAAATCGCCTTTTACGGCAAGCATGGGTTGCTGAAGACCTATTCTACCCCGGAATCTTCACGGGTCCGTAACAACGTGGAATCATGATGTAATAAAGATGCTATAAACAATAATTATATTAAAAATGATAAGTAATTGTCCACAATACGGACACGGATACGGCTGGCGGACGAACGGAGTATAATTGTACATGAATTATTTAAAGTATTGACTTCCTATTATGTATTTGTTTGTTTGTTTGTTTGTTGTTTAACGCCGCACTCAGCAGTATTCCAGTTATATCTATATGACGGCAGTCTGTAAATAATCGAGTCTGGACCAGTGATTAATATGGCCATCGATCCATGCAATTGGGGTACGATGGCATGCATCAACCAAGTCAGCGAGCCTGACCACCCGATCCCGTTAGTCGCCTCTTACAACAAGCATAGTCACCTTTAACAGCAAGCATGGGTTGCTGAAGACCTATTCTACCCCAGATCTTCACGGGTCGACTTCCTCTTAAACAACCCGTGTCGTTCCGAGTCACAGTCAGTTACACGGCATCGATCGATACAAGGACTGTTAGACACAGCAAGTCTGCACCGGAATAGATTAGACTTTGCAGACTACCCCGATATAAAGCCAGACATGACTGCCGGTTTGGGAGTAGTTGGTTCCCTCTCACAACTCTGCGATCCTTTAAGGTTAAAATGCCCATGCAGTAACCTCTTATGCATAAACTTCACATGCCAAAGCCACCTTTCTGCCATTTGTGTTATTCTGGTGTCGTTGACGGGAAAAGGCAAGATTTGTGCCTATACAATTTCTCTCAGCCAAGTGCACGATTCAATACTATAAATATTTTATCGACATATCCCCTAATGTGCATGTATTGCCCAGCACTATGGAATCGCACTCTTCAATCGCAATCATTTCGGACTTTCTCCTATATCAAATTGACAAGCCACGAGTTAACTGATATAATGATAACGACGTTAAACCCAACTCACTCACTCACTCACTCACTATTTCCCAGCACTATGAAATCGCTATCTTCATTGAACAAGCTTACCCGTGCTCGTGGGTTTCACCAAAGCGGTAAACGTCCACCAATAAGGTGTACTTGTGTCAAACATGAAAGTCAAAAACTAGAGCTATAGATAAGATACTGTACAAAGAGTGAGTATGGTTTTACACCGCTTTTAGCAATATTCTAGCAATATCAAGACGGGGGACACCAGAAATGGGCTCCACACATTATACCATTTCGGGAATCGAACCCGGGTCTTCGGCGTGACGAGCGAACTTTTTAATCATTAGACTACCCGACCGCCCCTACTGTGCAATGACCGAACTGATTTACATTGTCTTGACAGTGTTGAGCGACATCGAGGTACGACTATTGTTTTACACCGTAGTCTGTAGTAGCCAGGATATCAAATGAGGAGCAAAAGAAACTATACCTCTCAGTTGATTTTTTCCTAAGTTTGATCTTGATTATCTTTCGCATAGTGCACAGCTGCTGGTGGATTTCATAGACATCTTATCTTGGAAAAAAAGTTTTTTGTCTTCTTCGGCAAAAATTTACATTTCAAACATTTGTGGGTGTCATGTGGTTGCAAATTCTTTTCTTACCCTACCCAACCAATATATTTTTACACACAATTACCCAGCCACAGATTACATTTAGAAACTGTTGCTTAAATGAGTGATGGTTAAGTACACATAATCAAATTAAATAACAGTTCTTTCAATTTTCAGTTACATAAAAAACCAAACTCGGTATACATTTTTTGCCCTTCTGTTTATATACATCCATCACTCGCATCATTCATCTTGTCCAGGGATGACGAGAGGTAAATTTGACTTGAGATAGGCCCTCGCTATTGCAGACGCTCTGCACGACTTACAAACATGCCAATCTCATCTCCCCACGTCGTTTCAAATACTAGTGTTAAATTGAATGTAATGGCACTCGACCCGGAAAGCTGTAAAATATCGATCAACTCGAACAACTTGAATAAATATGTTCCTCAAAGAACGCTGTGCCACCACCCCACAATCAATATCTCTTCACTGCAGTAGACCAAAGTGTTAAGCAAGGTTATCGCATCGACCAAGGCAGTGGCCTAAGCTTACACAGTCGTTATAGGGAATCAGCTTCTTTGAGATGCATTAAGCAGTTGGAGTTGGTTTGGTTGGTTTGTTGGTTAACGCCGCACTCAGCAATATTCCAGCTATATGACGGCGGTCTGTAAATAATCGAGTCTGGACCAGACAATCCAGTGATTGACAGCATGCGCATCGATCCACGCAATTGGAATCGATGACATGTATCAACCAAGTCAGCGAGCCTGACCACCCGATCCCGTTAGTCACCTTTTACGACAAGCATAGTCGCCTTTTACGGCATGCATGGGTTGCTGAAGAATATAATACCCTGGAATCTTCACGGGTCGCAGTTGGAGTACTAAGTAAGGATAAGATATATGGATGAACACCTTCTTCATTACAATTAGGTGCGACGTTTCGGTGTAGGTTCTAACACCGTTATCAAGAGGAATGAAGTCTAATCACAGGTAGATAGTGGTTGGCAGGTGAGAGACGCCCAGACAAATGGGTTATCATCCCCCGAAACGTTATCTCGGTGCCGGCACGTAATCATCCGTCATCGTCATCAATGCACATTAGGTCACAATCAGGTCAGAGTCTGACAAGCAAGAACCACGGCCGATTATTGTTTCGTCGATTTATATTTGTTTAGTTTTGCATGTGTGATTATTAAATTGCTACGTGCGAAGAATAATAAAAACAGGCGATCCTGAAAAAAATAACATAGATCTATTTTATTTCGTTATGTTTATATTTGACTCTCGGTGCCGTTTCATTATAAAAGACGTTTCAGTCAGTCTGGGGATATTTTCCTGAAGCTACAGTCTGTCATGGTCAATAGTTCACGGTCTTGTAAACGCTACATACCTCCACCATCCGCGAACACAAACAGAGCCATATTGCGGCGAAACTCCGATTTAGCGTCCTTTTGAATTGAGAGCTTTCATTGGACCCTTATATTTTGACCTGCTGCTTAAGGCCAATAGTAGTTTCCTATGAAATATACGGAACTGTGTTGTCTATAAACAGTGGGATTTCAAGGCACCATGCAGATGAGAGTGAGCGTGGTGTGTTTAACGCTGATTTCTAAATAAGAGGGGTGGCCTGAAGGTTCTGAGCCAAATTACGAAGGAGTGAGTGAGTGAGTTGGGTTTAACGCCGCTTTTAACATTATTCCAGTTATATCGCGGCGTGTCAGCTTAATGTGGGAGGAAAGCCCGAAGTGATGCAGGTCTAAGACGTTTACCATTTCGGTGAAACCCACAAGCACGGGTATGGTGCTGACAAACCTAGAAACATAATCAGGGCGAACCGTGATTCGAACCCACAATCATAGGTTTCTGGCGTGCCCAAGGAACGCAACTCTGCACAGCGAATCGCGACGCCTTAGACGACTGGGCCACCCGTGCCCCAAAATTACGAAGGATGTTTTAGTGAACATTTAACACTTTGCATGCTTTAAGTACAATACTTGCCATGCTCACAGGCTGCATTTGAACCAAATGCATAACCAGAGAGCATATTTTAGCAGGCATCACAAATACTAGGTATTCTTGGATGAGGAAAATGGGCACAAATTGGCTGCCGCTCTGTCATGAAGTTTCACCATCTGAAGGGCTCACTCCAACAGCCGTCCATGCAGACAATGCCAGACATGGTGTCAACTTTAGAGGATGATACTCCTTCCTTTGCCACTGGGTGCTCAGCGGAGTTCGAAAGGGGAAGAGATGGTCTCGAAGATTATCCAAGACCTTCAACTGCTGCCATTAAGGCAAATGATGACAAAATGTATGATATGATTATGGATTATCGATGACACAACACGTCACATAGCCAATGCAGTAGGCATCTCTCACGAGGCCCGGGATATGACCTGGGTATGACAAAGGTTTCAACATGCTGTTGCATACTTTTTACTCCTGATCAAAACCCTCCAGGCTCATCATCTCTCGGCAGAATTATCGTCGTTTTGAAGCAGATCCAGCTGATTTTGTTGAGAAATTTGTAACCTTCAGTCAGAGACTAAACAACAGTGTTTTTTTGTTTGTTTGTTTGTTGTTTAACGCCGCACTCAGCAATATTCCAGCTATATGACGGCGGTCTGTAAAATATTCGAGTCTGGACCAGACAATCCAATGGATTAACATCATGAGCATCGATCCACGCAATTGGAATCGATGACATGCATCAACCAAGTCAGCCAGCCTAACCACCCGATCCCGTTAGTCGCCTTTTACGATAAGCATAGTCGCCTTTTACGGCAAGCATGGGTTGCTGAAGACCTATTCTACCCCGGATCTTCACGGGTCCAGGTGAAGTACAGTACTGTGGCACAGCTTGAATATGTTGCCATGGTGGATCCAATGACCATACTGAAAAGCAGCATGCATTATAATACAATTCTCCTGTCTGGGGGCATCCTTAAATACAAAGCTCTTGTCTAGCTTCATGGTCAACGTCAGAGACCTACATCAATTCGGGCTTTCCTCCCACATTAAGCTGACACACTGTAATATAAAAGGATTACTGATAAAAGTGGCGTTAAATCCAACTCACTCACTCACTAACTCACTCACTCTGGTGTCATCTTTAGACCACGCCAACCAGCCAACCAACCAACCTGGCTATATATGTCGTCAGCAGACCAACATTTCATCAATTACAGTCACTTAACAAATTTGCAGGCGGCACTGATATCCAAGGATCTTCTACATAAAGACTGCACTAACACAAAAACCGTACTGATTTGAACAAAACACAAACGTCAAAACTAAATGTAAAATGTTGAGTCCTTCTACTAACTTAGCATATACAAAATTGAATTACATTTTAAAAAAAAGGCCACACATCGGTTTAACAATGTGGCTGCAGAACTTCCTAAGCAGATTGGGGTGTCAGCAGTGGCGGGAACAAGCATGTTAAGTTTCAGCTGCACTGGTTCAGTGGTTTCTGAGGGGTAATGTTTACAGTTCCACGAAATTCACTTCGAGAATCTAAGAGCATGGTCTAATCACAAAGATCAAAATGTAAAATGTTGCATTCATGTTGATACCTACGACTTACTAACAATAATAACAAAGTTCATTGAAGTTTGAACAAACATTGGCTGAGTAAAGGCCCTAAATTATAGGTTTTTCATTGTGGCTGTCGTGGCGGCCATATTGAAAATTGAATTCAGACCTCAAAGTGAATACAATTTATGGATAACAACTTCTTTATTTACTGTGAAAGCGACGTTTCGGTATAGATCAGTATACCGTTGTCAAGCAAGGCTCGGACCTCTTGAACAATTGAGGTGTCATCAGTGTTGGCAACAAGCATGTGAAGCTTCATCTTCATTGGTCCAGTGGTTTCTGAGAAGATGTTTACGATGGACGCCGGACAATCAGGCCGAGGCATTCACTCACTTTAATTTCATGCAGGTGGGATTGAAATGTATTAATTTCAATATATGTAACTGGTGAAAACCTGCAGACTGCTGACCCGTACACTCTACAAGTGCGCCCATACACTATATAGTGGATTAATAAATGACTGCATTAATATCCTTTGATCAGAAGCTCGTCTCGGTAGATTGTATGGTTGTTCCTTGCGTCAACAAAGGGTGCCATTACTGCCCATGCTTGTTTGACAATGTGTACACGTTGCTATAGCAGCACCGGACTAGTGAAATACTGAAGACAGACACGACATAGTTACGTGTATTGTGTGAATGTCTATCCGGGTACTTGTCGGATTAATTGAACCCACACCACGGCACGAAAAGGCCCATTTCCTGACATTGGAATGGTGTTGGTATTGCTGTAAATGCACTCATTTCTAAGTATTCCTGATCATTTGGTTATACATGTTGTTACATGTATGCCTAGTTTGGAAATGGTGTAGACATGCACTCATTTTCATCAGTGTCCATACACGTTCATTATCCTGGCAGATGTGTTATGTCACGTCAGCCAGGGGGTAGAGTGACTGAGTGAGTTTGGTTTTACGCAGCAATATTCCAGCAATATCACGGCGGAAGACACCAGAAATGGGCTTCACACATTGTACCCATGTCGGGGGGTAGAAACACTCAACCATATTAATGATATTTGTATGTGTGCGCAAACCATTTGGAATAGTTTGGACAGTTTATTATTTCAAACCTTCTTTCAAACGTTCGAAATGAAACATTTCCTTTAAATTTCCAGGTATAGAAAGTATTAGGACATTTTACAATTTCTAATCTTTTGCGTACGTTTGGTATATATGATTTTTTTTTTTTTTAACTCCGCACTCAGCAATATTCCAACTATATGACGGCGGTCTGTAAATAATCGAGTCTGGACCAGACAGTCCAGTGACTGATATCACGAGCATCGATCCACGCAATTGTGATCGATGACATGCATCAACCAAGTCAGCGAGTCTGACCACCCGATCCCGTTAGTCGATTCTTACGACCAGCATGGTCGCCTTCTACGGCAAGCATGGGTTGCTGAAGACCTATTCTACCCCGGATCTTCACGGGTCTTGGCATATATGAGATACGATTAGCACCTGTACGTTTGGTAGACAGAGAAACACTAGTCGTATCAGTTAGCTGTGTGTCATTTCCTTTCCTTTCATAACCATATACAAGCATCAATGTTCAATCAAACCATATGAAATACAATTGGAAATATAAGGACATTTAACTAATTAAGGAGCTCGGTATCCCTGTAGAGTCTGTAAACAAAGGCAAAGCTAGTTAAGTTGGACAAAGGATGCTCGGTGCAATAGCGACGGATATGTTTTGCAAGTGGCCTTGGGGAAGATAAAGCCTAAGCTTATTTGTAACATTATCACAGAGGACATTTGACGAAGAAATCTAATGCAAGTAACTTTGTGCGTCAGTTGCAAGTTAACACGAAAATGTGAGAGCTTACTTTTATGAACAACAATAACAATATTTTCCCAGGTAACAATCATGTGAACTTTTTGCTTGTACTATAACATTCCAACATTATTTACGTCATGTTAGTCTACCGCCATAAAAGTATGTTCAGTGAAAGATGCAATAAAGTTCGCCGATCTGTTCATTTTGCAATGTTGCTGAAGATGCGTAACAGCAAGTACTGTCTCTCGCTTGTATGTGAATGATGCAGCAAAAAATTTATTCTCTGAACAAGCATGGATATAGCAGGGCCATCTTTTCATTGTCATTCTTTGAAAACACTTTCACAAATTTGGTTTAAAAAATGTTTGGTATGATAAGTCGGGCAAACAACCATGATATATTTACAACCTGTACATAAACGAAACTCGTCATGAAAACAGTATCCTTCCAAGCCGACCCTCCGTCAAGTCAATACAAATAGTAGAACCACACCAGCTAGACTAACATTTAGTCTCTGAAATCTTATATTACACAATATCCTTCTTGACTCTAAAAATAAAAATAAATTCCCTATGCTGAGCTTGAGCTGGCTAGACCTGTTTTGTATGCATTTCTAGTTTTTGTTTTTTCATAAAATATTCCACGGTCATGGTGCAGTACTACACACCAGCTGTCAATGATCGTGCCTGAAAGAATTATTTTGGATCTCGGAACCAATCTTCTCCCTTGTCATTTCAACAACCTCAAATCTGTTGAAGTGTCCAGTTATGTAACTGCTGATATCAAAATGTATTTGTGCACATCATCGATATTGTAGGGATATTGTGGTCCGAAAACCTCTGTGTCTGAGATATATGAGTTGAAGTATTAAAAAATCAAGATGCATTCGCGCATTTCTGCTAGAGATATTTCTATCATTTTTCCTGTTTAATTAGTGTTACAGGAGTTGAATACACAATTTCAGTTTTATAACTATTTATCTGACAATACCAGTATAATAAATATCATAATGGTTTTCTTCAACACAAACTAACTCAACATATTGTTGATGTAAAATTCGTCGTTATCAATGATTATGACAAATTGAATAGGTTATTACATACAGGAATTCAAAAGTCCGGATGACTGTGGGTAGTCGTTACGTGTCTATATGCAGGCACGTTCTTGGTATCAATAATCGTATATGTGCTCATATAGTTTTTGTCTTTACTTTGTCAATTCAAAGTAAAGGAAAATTATAACGGCCACAAACGCGATCGTTCACTTGTGGCCGCTAAGTCTGTAGAAACATTCTGGTTCTACGAGATGGTTGCTGTTAAATATCTTGGTTTATCAGGGTTGTTTTATGTACTCTAAGTTGTGGGGAGAAGTAATGGAACAAATGGAAAATGTACTGAAGATTTGCTGATAATTTGTTTGTCGTTGTACTAATGACTAGGTTTCACTTATTGTGGTCAAATGGTAACAATAGCCTCTGTCCCGCAGAGAGAGTTACATCACCATATGGAGGTCAGGACATCATGTAACCTTCTAGGCAATGGGAGACATGTGCTGGAAGCACTATATCCTTGCTGTGGATTTGCTGACCTCAGTCTGACCAGAAAAAAAATTGGAGATTGTGGTCAAATGGTAACAGTAAACTCTGTCCCGCAGAGGGAGTTACATCACCACATGGAGGTCAGGACATCATGTAACCTTCTAGGCAATGGGAGACGTGCTGGAAGGACTATATCCTTGCCGTGGATTTACTGCCCTCAGTCTGACCAGAAAAAAAATATTGGAGCCCCATTTTATCTCATTTAGCTGTTAACATTTTGTTTAAATATGTTTGTAGGACGACCACGTCACTATAATTTACAAACTTCGGGTAATCAGGCCACAATAAATATATCTCATGTGTTAACAATAAAGACAATCCTTGGTTAAAGGGTAACACCAGCTGTTAGCTAAGATAGTAAAGAACGGAACTGATATCCCTTGGCCCCTCAAGGGCAACTTGTATGCAGATGTTTCTACCACTACATATCCATGTAACAAGTATTTAGGAATAATATGTGGAATAGTATTTCGGTATGAACTGCATGCCACAAGTATATATGTCAACACATGAAACGTCGTCAAATATTATACGTGTGCGCCTATAGTTAAACTCATGCAATTTGAAACAATACCACAGACATTATTTACGTATTAAGTCTATGTTGTAGTTACATGTATGCCTGACTGGAGACTGAAAGGAGACTGAAATATATATAATCAGTCGGGCATGGTGATATATCCCTATAGCTGGTTGAGCAAAGGTTAGTTACCTCAAATTCCCGTAGACGACTACAATCACATTGTAGAGAAGTAGTGGTTAGCTGAAGTTTGATGTCATTCCTTATATCAATATATATAAAACATTCGTATCAAACAGGCAGGTATTTTTTTCGTAGAAAGGTCGTTAGGCCTACAGTACAATTCACAGTTGCAATTAATTAATAAACTATCTAAGAACAAAATGTTTTCACCTTCATGTCCATTTAAATATGAGTAATCCCCATGATGTAAATATTGTAAATATAGTTGTATCGTCTCTGTCCCACAATTACATGGTCTTATTTTTCATTACTTAGAATAAGACCGTGTTGTGACAAGGCCCATACGCTTACTTGGATAGATTTCAGCCTCTGGTACAACGAACCATGACCAGTGTTTTCAAAACTGTAGTTCTTAGTTTTTGTAGCCTCAAAGCAGAGGCGTGAGGGACAATCGAAGCATGTTATACAAGAACATGATATATCAATGATACTTGTTTTTTAGTTAGTTGTGGATCTATGACACCAAGTTATTGTATGAGCTTATTGTAATATCAGGTACTATACTTTTCTTTACTTTTCATATCAGAAACTATATGATTCTGTTGCAATATTGGTATCAAAAATAATTTGGCCAGGGTAAATAAAATCTTGACTTATTTAATCACAATTTCTTGGTGTTCTTAATATATATAACATGATAACTAACATAAGAAATCCTTAATTTGTCTTTTATACCATAAAGAATGTCACCAATAATATATTTGATTAAATAATGGTTAAAGTAAGCATTGAGAAAAATTACATTGGGGGAGATTTGCCTTTCATAGTTTCTCAAAGGCAAGTTGTCTGTTTAGACAGCCATTCCTCCGCTTCGTTTAGACATTGTCTATCTGTGTCATTAAAAGGCACATGCTCCTGATCCAAAACAAAGGACCCCCCCTCCCCTCTTCTATAGAGAGTCACCACTATTACGCTCTCTCGTTGTCGTAAGACTTGCGTTATGACTGATTCGCTCGGTACTTGAGCTTAATATCAGGTTACAATGTATATCCATGAACACTATCGATATTACTAAAGAATGTCCAATATATTTCACACGTCTGGAACTCTAGAGATATGTTGTATGGCGGACATATGTGTAAATAATAATATCATATGCATCACTTTCAAACCCTATGGAAATAGTTGGGGCAGGGTCTATTTTATTTCCATTAATTTCAAATATATAATTTCTAAAACTGGCCACATCAAATGCATTCATTCCGTTATGTTTTAGCACCTTTTGGAATACATGGAAATAATTCATTTTATGAGCTTACGTTCCTAACATTTGGCATACAGAGACATAGTTCCACATGACAATATCATTTTCAATAGGTGATGTCTCCTATGGGCATAGAATCCAACAATTCCACGCCTTATTCCAGTCATAAGGGCATACCTGGAAATACAGAATTTCACGCAGTGTAGGTTGTCATGTACTTTAGTCCATATGAACTTATAACGCTTGTATATATCAGTATATGAACTGTTGACTCTCTGCCAGGTCACAACCAGCCGAGCGACAGATGTTATCATTAGTTTTGACCTGATCAGTTGCACCGTCATTACTTCTATGTATACATTTATCTGTATCATCACGTAGCTGCATGTGGGCCAAGTTGCGAAACATGATTTACCTATAGATTTCTTTGTCTTAGTATAATTGCGACTGAAACGTTAAAGACAGTGTTTGATGTATTGCGGTGAGGTGAGGTGAGGTGAAATTGAGTTTAACGTCGCGTTCAATATTATAGCGACTTGCATGCACGTTTGTGTGGCTGTTTGTGCTGTTCAGGACTAATGCCTGTTTCATAGTGCTAGCCTATAGATATATATACCATGCCGATGTTTGACATGGATAGCCCATTCAGACACAGTATATTGAGTATAGCCTACCAGTTCTTGTTTTATCCCCTTAAGGCGGAGTGACAGGCAGGGTAACAACAAGTACCATCTTTTGACGTAGTTCATTATGAGGAAGCCGGGGATCGAACCACCGATCTTCCACTCTCCGAACAGACGCTTTATCCACCAGATCACGGAGGCGGCCCCATGTATTGCGAAACATCCGTATTTCAGGCCATTTTGCATAGAACAAAAGAAAACATGCAAACGTACATGTAGATGTAAAATGTCATGTGATTATTTTCCTTTCTAAGCCTCATTTTCTGGACCCCAATCGTCTGTAAACTCCGCCATCCGGGCGATTACAGTAAAAATGTTTCTGCATGATTATATGAGTGAGTGTGGTTTTACTCCGCTTTTAGTAATATTCCAGCAATATAACGGCGGGTTACACCAGATATGGGCTTCATACATTGTTCCCATGAGAGGAATCGAACCCGGATTTTCGGCGTGACGAGCGAACGCTTTAACCACTAGGCTACCCCATCGCCCTTGTATGATAATAGGAACATTCCCACGTTTATCCGTTATTCGTCCATCCGGAAATACGTTAATCAGAAAAGGGGCTTGTTGGATTTCGCGGCATGTGATTTTGGTATGGTAATCGGCTTAAAAGCCATGTGTGTTGATGGCAAGTGTGTGTGGGTGGTAAGTTGAGCGTTAGGATGGTAAGTCGTGTGTTTTGGATGAATGACAAGTCGTGTGCATTGGAAGATTGTTTGTCGTGTTTAGATGGCAAGTCTTGCATTTGTGTAGATGACAAGTGTGTATGGGTGGTAGGTCGTGCATGTTTGCTTATGGTAAGTAGTGTGTGTGTGCTATGCATGGTAAGTCGTGTGTATGGATAAGGAGTGGTGAGTTATGTGTGTGGATAGCAAGCTATCTGTGAAGATGACAATAGTGTGGTTAGATGATACGTCGTGAGTGTGGATGGTGAGTGAGTGAATGAGTGGTTAGTCGTATGTGTAAATGACAAGTCGTGTGGGAAGGTGGTAGCTCGAGTGTGTAGATAGTAATAGACACATGGGAAATCTTAACTCTTGATATAAAAGTTTATATGTGTAGAGGAGTCGTTTTATGTAAACTGATACCACAGTTGCAATTTCATGATAACACTTGAGTGTAGAGTGAGTCCAGCCTTAAGTCTGGCTGCCTTATGTTGGAGCCATTTCTGATAGACCCGTGAAGATCCGGGAGAGAATAGGTCTTCAGCAAACCATGCTTGCCATAAATGGCGACTATGTATGTCGTAAAAGGCTAGTAACGGGATCGGGTGGTCAGGGTGGCTGACTTGGTTGATGCATGTCGTCGTATCCCAATTGTGTGGGTCGATTCTCATGATATCAATCACTGGATAGTCTGGTCCAGATTCGATTATTTACACACCGCCGTCACATAGCTGGAATATTGCTGAGTGTGGAGTTAAACAACAAACAAACAAACATTTCTGATCACAAAATCTATTGGAAAAACAAAACAGACACAAAATCTATATGTTTGGTAAGCTTCCATTCTCTAACAAATATATTTCATTATTACAGTAGAAAATCTTAACAAAACCTACTTCAAATTAAAACCAATACAGCAAATATCACATCATGTGAAGACAGGGTTAGTCGTTATATATCATGACATTCCATGATCCATTCAATACCACCGGCATTTTATGTACTGCCATGTTAAATCTTTTCAGCATTAGAAATTGGCACTAGTCCTGCAGTCCTTACCAAACTGCCCAATAGTAAAGGTATCCTAAGGACTTGTAGAAATTGGCCCGTTTTAAGGGTTTTACTATATGTTATCATTATAAGGTCTAGTGGACAAACACTGTTAGTTTCTAACCCTGCTTTTGCATTGGATGTTGGACTTCATTCTTGCATAATGCATGGACAAACTGCATTGCTTACGTAAGGTTCTATAGGATTCCCAATTACTAACCTATACTGCGTGGGTGAGTGAGCAAGTTATTTTGGTTTAAGGCTGTTTTGAACAGTTTTTCAGTGATATCGTGGCGTGTTAGCTTGGTGTGGGAGAACAATCCACAGTGGTGAAGGTCTGAGTCGTGTACCACTTCGGCTAACCCCACAGGTACGGGTGAGATACTAAAAATACAAGGATCATAATTCGGGCAAATCTGGGATTCGAACTCTGAACAGCGAAATGATGCGACTTAGACCTACTGGCAGTCCGTGTGTATCGGTTAGGCGTAAAGATCTCATCTAATCAGTTTGGTAAACCCTATGACATGTATGATGATATTCTACTGTTCATCGTGATGAAAATAATCTGCACAAATATATAGACACGTAAATAGCTTCCTATTTGTTAATATCATATATAAAGTCACAACATATCAACAAAGCTGACATACAACACCTAACTGCCTCTTAAACAGTAACATTATACTTGAAGCGCCAACCAACAAGCGTGTCAGTTGGTGACAAAAGGCTAATCATCTGAGACATATATTGTGCAATCCAAAAGGAAATGATCTCCACGCAGAGTAGGGCCCGGGAATATGCATCAAGCATGCTCTTGGGGACACTTAAAACACGAACTTATCATGATACATTTTTCTTCTTCTACTTTTTAAATTCCTCGGACTGGAATGTATTCGGACATATAAGTTATGTACTCGGAAAAAAAAATTACAAATAAATATCAGGCACAGCAAATACTTATACACTGCGGAAAAAATATTACACATAATATCCACAATCACACTGCATAATGAACAGAACGAAATATAACTGTTTGCATTGCAGTTGCATTATCACAGTTCTCATACAGAAAAAAACAATATTCCACACATTGTTGACACCTGTTTCTGAAATGTACATGCACCAGGTTGTATGAGTATACACACATACACACATATGTGATACACGACCATACTTCTGTACTGGCTAGCGACAATCTGAGCACCCCGTATTTAAAGCACACGTGATGGCGACTTGTTTTTACCGTTATTATTTTCATTAGAAGGGAGACGTATTTTTCTAACAATGATGAACAAAATTGCCTTTAGATTGGAAACATTTAAAATACATCAAATAAGCACCTTGCTAAAAGATACCTTTAGAAAAGAAACACGGGGATGTCGTGTGACTAGTTCACGTACACAGAAATCCAACAAAGTCATACACATTTAGTTTTGTCATTGCTTACAGTCCGGCTGTCATTTCTCCCCGAAAATACGATATTACAACTTAAAAATGCACTTGTTTTCAAACATGCATAACCCGAATGTATCGCGAAATCCGTAATAAACAGTAATACTTATTAGCATGTGCAGGCGTTGGTGATAACTTGTCTATAGGAAAGTGCTATTTCCACTGTCTTCATTCACATATAGAGGGGTGTGATTTTTTTTCTCTATAACAGAAATGGACTCAAAACATTTCCACGGACTGAAATAAGCGCATTTGCTCAATGTTCTACAAAGGTCAAAGTAAGTGGTACCGTAAGCTTTAATTCCCGAATTCTTCAGAAATAGAATGAATAAATGGAAACTGGTCGGTGGTCAGTAAAAGATATCAAATAGTGATTGCTGTTTGGTGCATTACAAGGTCACATCGAAATGATTACACCGCTACATCTTTTTCCAGATTTTTAAAAATTAAATCGATCATATATTCAATTAATTAACCAAGCATATGTACACGTCAGTTCTCAAAAAGGGCAAAAATCTGTCCCAAATACTGATTTGTGATGAATTCATTAAGAGTTTCAGTCTGATGTACAAGTACAAAAAGCATACAAGAACGAGGAGAAAGAAAAGCTTTTGACTCATATTCTGATGAAGACAATTTTTCACAAACAAAATCGCTGCTAGCTTCTTACTCTCGATAAATTAGCCACCCAACAAGTAATCAACTTGACATTGCCCTAACGAACTTAGGAGACAAGTTAGGTTTTCAATTATGCCATCAACTTGATCAGCATAAAAATTATAACGATCTTAAACGATCAATGTTCATTTTTAATATACTTAATCGTTGATTAATCCACAAGGATAGCACTGGCAACAAAATCCAACATTTTCAAATTCGTTGTCAATAAGTTACTGAAGCCCAACAAAATGAGTGATGGGTGGGGCATTCACCATCAGTTCCTCGTACTTATCAATGAACAGACTCAGGCGGTTGGAGTACGTTTCTTCGTTGTAAGGGAGTCCACTTTCCTTCAGGAATTTGGAAACCAGGGGTTTGATCTTCAGGCACATGTTGTCCGAGAGTCTTGGGAAGAGATGATGCTCCACATGACAGCTGATGATGCTGTGCCCAAAACTATAATCAAGAATCGGATTCCTGTTCAGATTCAGTACCCCTGTTGCCATCTGGTAAATCCTTTTGGGCCTGTCTTTGTTTGAATACATGGGTAAGCCAATATGCTGGAAAATGTTGACATGGATGTATGGAATCGCGAGGGTAGCACGGCTGGCAAATGTGCAGATTATTGCACCAAGCAGAGAAAAACCCGAAAAAGTCATTAAAAGGTAAAAGTGGAAGGCAAGGCCTAACGAAACAACAATGATAGATCGAAGCAGCTTCATCCATTGACCGAAAAGGTTTGAAAATCCAACAAACGGGGTTGCTGTTGGGAGCAGAATAGGCGCTACAAACATGTAAATGTAAGATGGGAGCATGGGCATCTTCCATGTGCTTGAGTCACCGAGTCCGATAATGTTAGTGTGAGGATGGTGATACTTGATGTGTATATCGATCGCAGCCTCCGATGAAAACGAACCGACAAACTCGACAAAAACCACAGTCCAGAATTTGTTCCAAGCAGACGACTGACACACCGCTCCATGCGAAGAGCAGTGACCCCCCTTCGTTGCGATAACTGAATGACAGTACCCCATTAACAGGCCTCCAATCACAAGCGTAAATATCGAGTCGGATTTCAGCAACCATAAACTGAAAGCCGTCCCTGCAATACCTGTCAGAAAGATCATCCAGTCGATCCCATATAACTCCATCCATGTAGTTCTTTTCAGTAAATCATTTACCTTTTCACTGAGATCACCAAACTCAGGCAGTTGTTTCAGTTTAACATAGTCGTAGACTTCTCCGTGCGCCATCACCTCACGCTTCGAGATTTCCACCATCTTTGTGTCGTCTGCTTCCATGCAGGACAACCGCCGAGCGACAATGTTGAAGCTATCGGTTCACGAATAATGATCCTGTTTGGAATATACACACGAGTCACGGTGTCTTTGGACTTTGTTCAAGTTTAAAGGACAACACGCATTCAATATCCAGTCACAAGTGGCGTTTGGCAAGCGCGCGTACACATTTATAACACTGCCCTCGGCGTTCTTCGCCCTGATATGATGGGTATTGTAGGAGTGAACTTTGACACATGGGGACCAGTCGTTGTAAAGATATGCTATGGACGAATTCCGCAAACAATGAAGTATATGGCTATTGTTTCTGTCATGTTCAGGCACGTACTTACAAAACCAAATTGAGATGATATTTTTATAAGACATAAAGCGTCCTTGGTAGTTCATATGTACCTTCATGCATCACCTTTGTATCACTGATTCACTAGCCGGTCCATGAAATTGACTTGACATGCAGGACAGGTGCTTGTGTTGGTAGTGTTGATAGCACCTGATGTATATGGGGCAGCTGTCAAACTTATATATCACCATGTAACATTTAATTCAAAGGCAAAGCAATACATTACATTACAGACCTTCAGATGAAATATTCTAACATGCAATGTGCGTTTAGCAGAGAATTTATTTATTAGACACTCGCCCACTATTTTAATAGCATAATAATTATCATAATTTTACATATAATATTATAAGCAATATAATGATATCATTTTAACGTTTCTATACATGCACTATTAACTTTAATGAACCAGAGAAACACTAAATATAGTTACCGATTGCAACGAACAAGGTATGTTAATTAATGCTCGGGTTCGAATCCCCATATGGTACAGTGAAACCCACGAGGGCCATGCATCTTCATGTGCATTATGTCATTTCAGAGCTATGTCGTAAGCGATTCAGACAGCGCATAATCTGACGCAATTAATTCTTCAATATTTTTAGATTAATAATTTTCAAGTAAACCTTTGTCCAAACTAAACTCCACGGATATACAACCTACACTAAGTGACACCATTTTTTAAATATCTGAATACAGTGTGTCGCGTACGTAATGTCATTAAATGTTAATGTCAAAATGATCTCGCGTGTTGATAGAACTCAACAAAAGGCTGTGGTTGTTCAAGCAGTTCGAGACGGGAGACTCTTGTATTGATTTCCTTGCTGCAGGCAATTTGAGCGGTCCTGGCAGCTTTCAGCAACTGAGCGTGTTCGGCAGTGCAGCTTCGCCTAACAGTGCACACGCTGCCATAGATGCACCGATCACTCTTTCCTTCTCTGATAACAATGTGCATATTGATTATGGTCCCGATTGTAATGATAATAACATCACAATATCATTAAAATCAGATCTTAGTTCTTGCTATCGCTTAAGCTTTGTTTAGCGGTAACGAGAACTAAGATCTGATTTCAATGAGATTGATAACATCATCAATATTCAAAATTAAGGGGCTGTCGTGGGGACAATTTTATTTGACGTCGAGATAATAATAATGATAATAATAATGATAATAATAATAATAATAATTTGAAAAAATGAGACAATGTAATAAGTGATGCTTACAGTGGTGGTGATATTTTAGATGTTGTTATCACTATTACGATGGTAATATTGTAAATATTTTTACAGTGTACTTTCAATCAAAGGTAAGAATGCTATTTCTCCCTTTTCCCAGTCTTCAATGTCAGATATATGGTTTTTTTCTTCTCAATTTCATTAAAATCAGATCAAACTTCTAGCTGCCGCCAAGCTTTGTTAAGCGATAGCGAGAACTAAGATCTGATTTTAATGGGATTGTTTTTTCTAAGACGAATAGTACAAATGGAATATCACAATTAAAACTCTTCCATACATGTAAATGTTTCAAAAGACGGAATCACTAATTAGCATAACTCTTGTTGTAAATAATGTATCTTCAAACTGATGCAGCAGTTATATTTTAAGATTATGTATTTCTGTAAGCGCTAAGTCAGATGAAATATTTTTTCACATAGAATTGGCGATTAGAGCTTACAGCGTAAACGATTAAATTATGTACATTATTGCTTATGCCATTCTAGTGTCTCGCAAAACTGTTATGACAATTTCAACACCCTACTAAGCAGCATTATATTTGACCACGTGCGTTATTTTTTTTATTAAATAATGTTTTGCACAAGGGTTGTGAGAAGGATATTGCAAGAAGCAGCTGTAAAAGAATCGGAAAAAATATATGCAGTTGTCTTTTCCTGGTTAGCGAAAGGTCATGGTCGTTGTCTGAAAAATGGAGGCCTGTGCAGCAGTAGAACGGGAAATAGACAGAGTTTTGTCCAAATTCACATCCCTCCATAACCACAGCCAGCGAACTGTTGAAGAACTAAGCACTTCCATTGAAAGTTTACGACGAGAACTAAATGAAGGTAAGATTTGGAGCGAGAAAACACTATTTTCAACAGTGTGTTTGAGCACCATCCGTTCTTTGTTTGTAAACAAACTTGATCTTCTGAGTTTTCAAGTCATGTTGCCGCGATTAGGACCCGCTGGTGCAGTATTTGGTGTATATGATTGTTATTGGATATTGTAATGTAGTTTGTGAGGATTTACGGGAACTGTTGGGTAGCAAACATCCTTCAACAATAACTATTGATCATGTTGATTAGGCTGGGAATGATAAACATGAGGAATATGACATTTATCATGGCTTACACTGAACATGCTGAAGTTAACATGCAGACATTTTGTTTTCATAGCAACATAGACTACTGATCAGGATGATACATGCAGGTTTGTGGAGTGTGAGGAGTATTCTCATAGCCATCTTGAAGCTTCGAAAGATGAATTAGTTAATTAGCCACCACTTTACAACAGATCCACAGGGCTATCACATACACATGATACAATTCATGCTTGTTTTTTCTGGTGATCAGCACATTTGTGTGTATGTGCAGTGGCTGCTCTTTCTGTGAAAGTCGGATCTGAATAAAAATTTACTGAATTACTTCAGATTTCATAAGGTTAATTTCTTAACCCTCATGGTGTCTGGCTTTGCATACTGCTCAGTGCTGCACTGTGATGATGTCGCGGTTTCAAAAACATATACATTGTATCAAAAGTGTTGCATCTTCACACAGTGTAACTAATTTGTAAAACATGCAACTCGAGTTGATTGTCTTTCTATCATTAGCTAAAGTTAACCTATCCAAAAGATCTAACCACTGCATAGCCAAAAGTGCTGGTAGGGTCAAATTCCTACTTTTCTACATTAATTGTAAAATGGAAGCACCCGAATGTGGCAAGTAAAGTCAAGTAAGTGCCCTTGTTCGAAATCTAAATGTCCAGTAATTCATATAATTGGAAAAGTACATATCCTAACGGTGGTAGACATATGAAATTTATTTCAAATATTTTGAGAATTTCCAGTGATTTATATTTACCGATAAAAAAATCCAGATGAAATTGTCAGTGTTATTGACGTAAAAACAAATTGACGGAATTGGTAGTGATTAGTTATACGCAGACTGTTTCAAAGATTATGTTACAATACAAATGACAGTTGGAATGTATTTCTTGAAGAAATCCTGATTACATCCATGTAGGTTTTAGCGTCCATCACTCCATTCTCTCTCATTAGTGATAAAAAACATCTTCAAGGTAATCGACATCAAAAATTATCAAAAGGACAAAATGTGAAAGATCACTAAACAGCCCTGACAATACTCAAATTGACATTGCTCAATATTGGATGTTATTATTATTTCTCAATGACCAACAAGATTATATTTACGTACTACCCCCCAAGAGTAAGTGCACTTAGATTCAATCAAAATCTTTGAAACGTTTTCATGGGCAGCAAATCTATTCAACAAACCTATTTTCGATCACTCATTAATATATGGTCCCATGGCAGCAAGCAGGTTAAAGGAGGTATACAACCAACCCTATCTATACGATAACTATCCCTAAGCATGCTTGTAAAGAAACATGTGAGATCAATGAATTGAGAGCCTCACCAAGAGTAGCTGCGCTAATCCTATCTCCGTGCTGCTCCCTATCAATGATTTTGATATTAACTTGAAGCTACACAAAGCTATGGGCTGTCCCATTGTGTTTTCCTACCAGATCCAAATATGCATACCACTTAATACTCTTCAGCAAAGTGCATGTTTACTTGGTCTCAAACCATTACCTTTGATGCTCAGTATATTCCAATATTTTGATGTATGAAAACTGCCATAATGGGTATTACATTAGAATATCATCTATTGATCCTTGTTGACAGTACTAAAGGAACATATTGAATACTCATTCTTAATCTGAATAAGTCAATACTATGATTAGTGACCCGCAATGTTTTACCATTGCAGTGCTTTTCTACCCTGAGTTTCATAACACTCAAATATGTTTTTGGCAAAGATGGTGTCCAGACTTGTTTGTTAAATTGCTGCCATTGTTAGCATGTTGTTTTTCTGCCTGTGGCGTTAGGCAACAATTAACCACTTACTTTTTATGAAAATTGTGTGAGTGAAGGGTTCTACTGGTAGAGCAGGTCATGCTTACCCTTTTCATAAAAACCTGGTGTTATCACTTATTTTCAGTGATCCATTCATATAATTTTCATCACAAGTTTGCCTGTATGTCCAATGGAGTCTGTTTTGGCAGATAACTGAGACTGATCATTCTCTGGCATTGATATTTGAATTCACTTTGGAATTTATCCTTGATCGTGTTGATAAGCTTTTCAAATTAAATGATATTTTGCACTGCATTCCTAGTTTTGAGAACATGGTGACTAATGTCATAAAGTTACATTTCCAATCTGTTTTGAGGGGCGGTCGGGTAGCCTAGTGGTTAAGGCGTTCGCTCGTCACGCCGAAGACCCGGGTTCGATTCCGACATGGGTACAATGTGTGAAGCCCATTTCTGGTGTCCCCCGCTGTGATATTGCTGGAATATTGCTCAAAGCGGCGTAAAGCCATGCTCACTCACTCACTCCAATCTGTTTTCATCTGCCCCATCCCTAGTTACAGAGGACCATGAGCTGACCCACACACAGTCCATGATCCTGTCACAGAGCGTCAAGAGAATCCGAGACGCTGTGTCACGTCTCAGCACAGAGCACAAGGACCTGCATGGAACTGTCTCCAAAGTGGGAAAAGCTATAGATCGGGTGAGATGTTGGTCATGTTTAGTTATGACATTTTGATTTCATTAAATGCTTCACACTAAAAGGGTTTTTTGAAACCATAATTCACCTCTTTGGTTACCTCCGTTACATAGTTTCACCTACCAATCTCCTGCCATTTACGCCATAATTCTACTTCCTATGATGTCATCAAACTTTCTTTCTCATCATCACCATTGTCCATTATGTTCAGCAGTTCTTTGCTTTTCATGATTATGTGACACAAAACTAGTTAGGGGTCATGAATATAATAGTTGCTGCCCTTATCATTAGTAGATTAATAGCATTTGTTTGTTATTTTAACAATTTGATAGACTTGATCATGTTGATATTAGGAATTGAAGGTTGTCAGCTTGTCCCCAACTGGGGACATAAGTTTATTCATAAAGCATAATGTTAGATGTACACACAAGCTTTAGGATTAGCCTCTCATGGTAAAATGAGGTATATTTTGTAGGGCTGTTATGATTCACTCTTGTATTCGGTGAATCGACCCGTAACCATTCATGAATTGAATTCGTTATTCATGGCCACTAGAATCGAATATTTATGAATATGCTATCATGTATATCATGTATCATATTATATGCATAGATTTTTTTCAATGACAACACTCTTATAATATTTATTTTTATAGTATTGTTGTCACTGGTCATTGTCGCATTGGGGCAGATACTAGTACCTGGATAAGTGCAGTATATAAATGTATAATTTATTGATAATGAACAAACCATGTCGAATAAATTATGATGTTATTGTTTCACTGATTATAATAAATGCTACATAAACTGCTGACTTGTAATTGTAATTGTGAATTAATATTCGTATTCGTTACCCTATATTTGTGATATGAATCGTATTCGCCTCATAGTATATTAGTTGCAGCCCAAGAAAATATTTGTTTTTGTGATTTTATGCCAATATTCAAAATGTCAGAGAACCTAGATGGTTATTTCTTCTTCTTATGATAGAATGGACATAAAATACACTGGATATTTGTGGATGATGATTAACCAACTAGACCAATTGTTTCATCTTCCTAAAAACTAGAGAAAAATTTCATCAAAATATGATTATTATTCTCATGACAAAATGTGAATATGTCTTTCCTAGATTCTTGTGTGTAATGTTTTCAACTTTTTCAGAACTTTGTGTCGGACTTCTCTGCCATTACTACCGAGGGAGCATTTGATGGTGAGGACAAGCAGAAGCTTCTGAATGAGGTTGTGTGTGAGCACTTCCTGAGACAAGGCATGTTGGACATTGCGGAAGCTCTCAATGAGGTAATGTACACAAGAAAACTATTGTCTAGCGTTGTTTAAGCAAAACTGTTGAAACCCTCTTGATGAACCCTCTTGTGATGTTGGTCAGAATAGGTCCCCAATCAGGGTTCGAAATTAAGTGCAAGTTAAGTCTGCAAATCTTAGAAAAATCCAGGAAGAACCAGTGACAGTTCTGTGTGAAGTTAAAATAAGGCTAAAAAAATAATAGTCTTGGTTCTCAGACACTGAGAACTTATCATAAAGTTCAATGACCGATTCATTTTTGTTGCCATTTTCAATTTTTTTTTGTGCATTCTGTTTAAGTATTAGCAGGGTTAGAAACTAACAGTTTTTGTCCACTAGTCCTTATAATGATAACATATAGCAAAACCCTTAAAATGGGTCAATTTCTGCTAGTCCTTAGGATACCTTTACCATTGGGCAGTTTGGTAAGGACTACAGGACTAGTGCCAATTTCTAATGCTGGTATTAGGATTTTAATATTTTTTGGTAAATGGAAATAAAAACAAAACATGCGGTAGACTTTATGATGATGCGGGTGGTGCCTGAGAACCAAGGCTATTATTTTTTTAGCCTAAGAGTCAATCATGCGTATGCTGGCTTCAATATATACTGGTAATGATGATGGGGATTCTTTGAAAAGCATGAACTGGTGGGGTACAGACAGTGATGTTTATTATAACAAAGCAAGAAACAACATTCCCTCTCTCTCTCTCTGTTTTTATTAAGTTACTGCAGACTGTATTAAAGAGAGACTGACTTGCATAGACTGTTAATTTGCGAAGTCTAGTTCCTGTTTAAAGGTCACACATTTTGTTGTATCCCATGGAGCTTGAATATTTATTTGGAGGGAATTTTCAGAAGTTTCTTCAAACGATTAAGGTTCAGTGGCCATGCGGTTTATGCTGTTGCTTGTCACATATCCCTGGTTTGATTGGGCAAAATGTAACAGGATTTTTTATGAAGGTCAATGATTATGATGACAGAAATCTGTCGTCATGGTTACGAGCATGCATGAATTTTATGACAGGATGCAGCACTTCAACTCGACGGCGACAGGAAGGAGCCATTTCTGGAGCTGCATAGAATTCTTGGAGCCCTCAAGCTGAGAGATCTACGACCGGCTCTTGGGTGAGAAAATAAGGTCTTATTAAACCAACTTGCTTCAGTCATGTCAGTACAAGCCATTTAACAAACACCAGCTCTTGCTTTATTCATGTTATTTACCCCTGATAGTAATTTTCTAAATATTTGAATGATGACCACATGCATGACCTGAGAAACTGATCTTGAGGCTCTAGTGTTTTGTCAAAATATGAATTTTGATAATCGATTAGATCGTCTTGACTGGGTGCCGCGATTTTGTTTGATGAAATGCATGTGATATGAGAGGTGGGATCTGCTTGGTCTTAGACCAGTTCTTACTACTTCGGTGAAACCCACGAGCACGGGTATGGTGCTGACAAACCTAGAAACAAAATCGGTGAGAACCGGGAATCGAACCCACAATCACGGGTTTCTGGTCTCTGCACAGCGAATTGTGGCGCCTTTAATGACTTGGTCACCCATGCCCTCCTGGTAGTGATGAGAAGCACAGGGCATCAACAAATCTTTGTGCTGTGTTTTATTTCCCCTTTGACCCCAGGACTATATAGACCTCGGTGAATCCCTGTCGACATTACACCAAGTATATGGGTATCCTGAGATAGAACCTGGAGACATTACTGGAGGTTTATGATCACCTGCAATTACTATTGACCATATATGTAAGAGTCTTCACAGTCTTCACATGTCATCGGACCGCCTCCGTGGTCTAATGGTAGAGCGTCCGCCTGGAGAGTGGAATGTCCAGGGTTCAATCCCCAGCCGCGTCTTGCTTAAAGACGGTAAAAGATGGTACTTGTTGTTACCCTGTCTGGCGCTCGGCATTAAGGGGCTAAATCAAGGACCGGTCGGCTCGGAGTCAGTATACTGTGTCTGAGTGGGGTATTCATGTTAAACTGCGGCATGATATCTCAGTGTGCTAGCATTATAAATCGGCATCAGTCCAGACTAGTACAAGCAGCCACACACACACATACACGTGCATGCACTTCGCTATATAAGTGCAATAATCTTGGACGCAACGTTAAACCCCATTTCACCTCAACTCTTCACATGTCGTCTGCAATGTGTTCCAGCTGGGCAGAGGCTAACCGAGACCGTCTGCTCCAGAAGAACAGCTCCCTGGAGTTCAAGCTGCACCGACTGCAGTTCATCGACCTCCTCCGCCAGGGCCCGGAACGCCAGAAGGAGGCTCTGTGGTATACACGCAACTTCTCACCTTTCGCACATCAACATGCAAGAGGTGAGCAGGACACTGCACTATTTGTACAGGACATGGTGTTGAACCACAGTAATTCAGACAATAATTCTTTCATAAGAGAGAGAATTTATGGATGTCAACTTCTTTGTTATGTCCACCTGATGGAGGAGTAAACAATTACTCCAAAATGTTGTGTTCCTCATAATAAGAAGTTGACATCCATAAATTCCCTCTCTTATGTGTATCACTTCTAAATGCTATTGAAAGACTTGGTAATGCTCCCTTTGAATTAGTTGGGTTTGACACATTGCAGTTAAGAATCATACGCATTGTCACTGATCTGCGTTAGTTCTATACTGAATCTCTTCTGCACATCAATGAAAGTGATAAAAAAATGTCGAAACTGTTTTGTGTGAAATGACCAGGTAAAAATGTTTCTTGTGTTGTTTGTTTTTCATGATAATCCATCAACCTTTTTGTCGTTCAGGTCTTTATTTTGCGGTCATGTTTAAAGCAGAGGGGCAGAGCTGTGTGAATTTAACCTTAGTACTGTTGCAATAAGAAAGTGAATTGTCTCATTACTTTTAAATCATCAAATACTGATATATGTTTGTAAACAAGTAGTAGACTCAACAGCCACCTTTTTACTTCTCTCAGAATTGATACTTTTTGTCATGAATGTGGTGAAATAGAAATGTCTAGTTATTTCCCTTGATATGAAAACTGATGGGGTTTGTTCTGTTCCTTTTCACTCTCATGGCTGTCAGTGTGTCATCACGTTGTCATGTTTTCATTTTGATCTATCTCCAAACCTTTCAATCCTCTCATACTTTGGTCAGAGGTTTATTTGATACTGTGAGGTATTGTTTATTCAGCAAGAATATTGCTCAGATGAAGTTGCCTTGTTGTGAGGTATTCTGTTTATTCAGCAAGAATATTGCTCAGATAAGTTGCCTTGTTGTGTTGTGACAGTGTTAAATGCCCTGATAGGAAGTCTCCTGTACATTTATTTGAGTCTATGCGGTAATCCCTGTGGTAATATTGCCTTATTGTGTTGTGACAGAGTTAGATACCACTATGATAAGCCTCCTGTACATTTATTAGATTCTATGCGGTAATCCCTGTGGTAATATTGCCTTATTGTGTTGTGACAGAGTTAGATACCACTATGATAAGCCTCCTGTACATTTATTAGATTCTCTGCAGTAATCCCTGTTAACATGGTTAACATTGCCTTATTGTGTTGTGACAGAGTTATATACCACTATGATAAGCCACCTGTACATTTATTAGATTCTCTGCAGTAATCCCTGTTAACATGGTTAACATTGCCTTATTGCGTTGTGACAGAGTTATATACCACTATGATAAGCCACCTGTACATTTATTAGATTCTCTGCAGTAATCCCTGTTAACATGGTTAACATTGCCTTATTGCGTTGTGACAGAGTTATATACCACTATGATAAGCCACCTGTACATTTATTAGATTCTATGCGGTAATCCCTGTGTTAACATTGCCTTGTTGTGTTGTGACAGAGTTACAGGCCCTGATGGGAAGTCTCCTTTACCTGAGACAAGGAGTGGAGAACTCTCCATACTCTTCCCTGCTTGATCCCATCTACTGGGAGGAAATCTGTGACGTCTTCACGCGTGATGCGTGTTCTCTCATGGGGCTGTCTGTTGAGAGCCCCCTCAGTGTCAGGTACTGTCAACTCATCCAGTCCTTGTGGGCTTATGGCATATTTGTCTGGGGTCTGTTTGTTGTTTTAGTTTTTTTTACAGAACTGAAACTTTGTGCAGATAGTAATGATTTTAATTTCCCGTTAGGCACCATAGTCTGTCAGCCGGGCACCCATATTTGACTAATCGGTACCATTCAAGGGGGCAAATTCTAACCTTGTTTTTTCAAAAGGGAAATATCCCTGCTTCATAAAAATGCATGATAGCAGTCTGTAACTGGTAGCTTTATATATAAAATATGTCCACGAGTACGTCCACCATTTTGAGACAAACTAAAATCTTGTCATTCCATGAAACGATGCTCTCTTTCAACAAACAATTCAAGGACAGTTTAACTTGTGAAAAGAAATATCTGTAATATCTTTTCATTGCATAATATTACACAATTGATTCATTCTTTGCACTCACAACGTTATTGGACATTGAAAAGTCCTCTTGTGGTTGATAACCTCTAACCACCCTAAAAGTCGACTTCATCAAATTCATCCTCAGATGAAACATCAGTTCCTGTGTCAACCTCATCCTCTTGATTTTCACACATTTTCAGTTTACACATGCTAGAGCACTTCATTCTGTTGACCATGCATGGACATGATGGTAGCTTGCATGATCGTGAGCATTTGCATGCAAGAAATTCAAGTACTGCTTCTGGTGCTGGTGCACCGTCCATCCAATCAATGACAAGCTTTTCTCCTCCCTCAGGTGCACACTCAATTCTCCAGCCAAAGCCATCAGGACTAGGCACCTCTGGTTTCTGCTGCAGGCTCCTCTTCCAAACTGCTGCTTGGTAGTTTGCCCTCTCTGCATGTTTGTGAAGAGCATCCTTACATGGTGGCATCTGGTGTGACTCAATTGCACCTTTCTTGCTGTAGAATAGGTGATAACGGAAGTCGTTAACTCTCATTGATGGCATTCGAGATCCATATAGCTGGCAGGTGTACGTTTCCAACTTGGAAAAGAGTGTTGATGACAGTGTCCATTCCTGACCAAGTTCTTTAAATACATCCTGTGCAGCTTTGTCATTCTCTAATGTTCTTAGTGCACGAATCTTCCCACGACCAGCAAAAGCACTGACAGAATCACAACCTGTGAAGGCATGAAGCCCAAGTATTCCTTTACACACATCCATACCAACAGCTCTTGCAACTTTTCCAACATCAGTGAACCTTGTTCTGGTGATATTGCCACATTTCTGGTAAAGTGGAACATGTATGGAGTCACTGAAGGCAAGGCACAGAAGAAATACATCAGTGTCTTCTGAGGCAATAACAACTGCAGAAGTATGATTGTCAGCAGCATGGGCAGCGTGGAGTAGTAGTCTGGTATCAGCCTCCTCATGACTGGACTCCAGCTCTAGTACCTCTTGTGTGTCGTCTTTTGTGATTCTATAGCATTTCTCTTCATTTGTCACAAACAATTCCTTCTCTGCTAATAGTTCACGTGAGGTTGGATGTTTCCATTCAGTGACGAGGAACTCAATCAGTGAGGTCTTATTGTCAGTACTTGACAAGAAGTTTCTCCATTGGCGAACAACGTGTGCAGATGCTATGTTCTTGTACTGGACACCATTGTCTTGACAGCGATTCAGTCTCTCTGCCTCCTTGATACTGTGATGCTGATAAACATCAAATACTATGTCAATCCGTGAACTATGGGCTCCTTCTCTGAGGGCTGATGACAGAATCAAAGTTGCGACTTGACCAAACGTTTTCTGATCTCCCTTCATTTTTTTAACAAGGGCCAAGCCATCAATTATTGTTGTAGATGGCTGTGGAATGTTTTCAGCTACAGATGCTCTCTTCTGCAACTCTCGTGCCAGTACTGCTTTGTTGGTTTTCCTTGGTTTACCATCAGGTGTTGAGACCGACCATGGCAGTGGTCCAAGGGGATAGCAAAGAACAGTTTTCATCTGCAGCTCTTTTCTGGCCTGTGCAATCAGAATCATCTGTGCAAAAAGTTTTCTTTCTGCCACGAGGATGATATCTTTCCCACATGAGTTTACTTTGGTTTTCTTCTTTGACATGTTGGTGAAGGTTTGTAGCTTGTGTTGTGGCAATTTGTCATGAAATTTGATTGTTGGTGATTCATTGTCCAATCGTTCTTCTCTAAATCTTTTATAGGCATTCTCACCCACTTTCTCTGCCCTAAGGAGGTCATTGGCAATTTCTGTAGTAGCAGCTGTTGCAGTGGACAGGCTCACTATTTCCTGATATCCATCAAAAGGATTAATCCAATTCTCAATGGTATCAACAACTGTTTTCACTGCTTGTTCATCTTTCAGCATTCTTGGTGACTGGAGTTCTGCATGATGCAGATCACATCTGTTTAGTCCCAACATGTCTCTGAACTGACGAAGGAATGCACTCCGGTATTCAGCAGTTAAGTAGAATCTTGTTACAGCCCCTGCTTTCAAACTGTATTTCCTGATTCCTCCTGGCACTTTGGTGTCCTTGCTCACGGTCTCTTCAGTGGCTTGGTCGACTGGAATTTTGCCGAAAGGATTATCTTGACTGAGTTGCACAGAGAACCTCCCATGCTGAAATTGTTCATATACATCAGGATGTTGTGTTGGTAGCATTGTCATAGACAGGCAAATATCTTGCATAGTTCACTTTGTCATAGGCAAAACACCAGGGAATCATAGCACGCACTGCTGCCAAGTGAAGTTCCCAGTTTCCTTCACGTGACGCCCTTATCAGTCCCAGCAGTATTTTCTGCACCATGTCAATGTAAGACATCCAGTAAGAAGAGAGCGGTCCATTGTCATTCCTCAGAAAATCCAGGTAAGATTGGAAGGCTTTGACTGTAGCTATGAAAGAAGTGTTTTCCAAGACTTCATCAAACTGTTTCTGGCAGACATTGTCTTGAAGTTCAGTTATCAGTTCCTGTGTTTCTTCAAGGTTACACACTTCTCCAGCTTGAGTTTCTCTGAGCCAGGGTACAAAACCTTTCCAAGCAATCCTCATCATTGCTTCAAGCACATACTTGTGAACACGAACTGCTCGGTTGTACTGTCATCCTTCCATTACAGCCCCAAGAGAACCTTCTGCAACAATACCCGACTCTATGCAAAGATCTCTCAAGCCTGCATCCTGAAAGCGTTTCCCTAAAATGCTCAGTACATTGCAAATAGTGTGAAATGTGCCAAGTCGAAGGATGATACCAGGATAATGGTCCTTGCGCTTCCAGATAACTTCAGCAACTTTTGCAAACATTGCTTGGTCAAAGACTATTACCACCTTTTTAAGATGTAAGTTCCCCATGATATTCTTCGCCTGGTTTAAGATTTCAAAGCATGTTGCTAGGCTTGTTGCAGGAGCGTTGATTGTTGGAAGGTAGCCTATGTTGTCTTGGCAGACATCAAGATCTTGGCGGACTGAAATGTTAAACCCTGTCCAGCTACCAATGGTTTGCTGTGATGAATCTGTTTGCCGAGTGAGGAACCATAAGACATCTTTTCTCAATGCCTGATGCAATGTGTCATCTCTGTTACTGTCAGTAGTGGTCAGCTGCCCAGGTCCACATCTTTCCCCAGTATTATATACTGGCAGTGCAAACTCTCCATCAGGAATGCTTCTCTGTTTCTTTTTTTCTACTATTGGTAGCTGAGGTTTCTCTTCATGTGGTCCGTGCATTCTTGGCTGAACGATAATGCCATTAACCCTATGACTTGTGCCTTCCCCTGTCAATGTCTCTTCTAGGATGTCAATATTATCCCACGCCATGGTTGTGAATACATGGGGCTGAGCAGTACTTGGAAGCACAACATCACCATCTACAGAAGATGCCATTTTCTGTAGGCAGAGTGCAGTCTCGTTTTCCTCAAGCTGTGAGTAAGATACCCCATGGCCGAATCTATTTAGTGCTTGAATCAGTTCAGCATTTCCAGTGAGATTCTTGACAACAGCTGGCAAAAGGATGTGTTTTGGTGGTTTCTGCTTGCCACAGCTCACAGCATAGAGGAGGTCCTGTCCAAATGAGTTGACAAGCCAGGTTACCCTCTCTGACGGTTGCTTTGGTGAAATGTCACCAGTTAGTAGCCCCAAAAGAAATTGTTTCAGTGACAAAGGCAGTTTTATTGCAGCTATGTTAAGTGATTCTGGTAAGTGCGGCCATTCCAAAACATCATCTTGCTCCTTGATCCTTGAGCGCAGCAATATGGCAGCAGAGGTTATAACCCCCTTGTCTTCTGATGACTGACACTGCTTGGAATGAATATCATCTGTAAGTTTTATATTCTCCTTGGAAAGTTCATAGATACTCAGGTTGTCTGGTATAACAAGAAGTTTGCCTTTATCATCTGGAAATATGTGAATTGCTTGACAGAACTCAGCTTCAAGTTTTCTCCGAATGTGCTTCTTTGTAGATTCCCTGATGTTACTTATTCCAGCCATCTTCATGTGATCCACCAGGACTGTTGTGAGGTCTACCATTTTAACAGTCTTTGGAATTGAAAACAGGGTGTTTCTGATATAGCTAAACAGATGAAAATATGCATCAGCTTCTGCTTCCTGGTACTGGATGTCATGTTCATCAACTTCTGGAATAGAACAGGGAGTGCAGTCAGGTGCCCTTGTGTATTTTTTATAACATGAGCGATGGTAGTGGGCCTCTGCTGCAACAATATCACGTGCTACAAAACTTAGTACTGCTACATCTTGTTTTTTTATGGCCATGTCCCGTACTCTCCTATCTGCAGGGAGATCAACACACTGTATAAGGAGTTCTCGACTTTTCTGGCCCTTCTTATACTTAACCTTACGGCAAAATAAGCATTGCTTTTCATAAACCCTTGATGAAGTTGGTGATTGCCTGTTCGATCTCCGGTTTTCAACACAAGCATGGCTACCTTCTTCTGTTTTGCTTGACTGTAGTGACTGTAATTCCCGTTTTATTGTAAATCTACAACGACATTTCCGATGGTAGAAAATGTTTGGTATCTCAGATGTACTCTTTGCAAACTCCAGAAGTGGTTTGTGATTTCGTATTTGTGCTGCTTTCAGCAGAGCTTCCCACGATTCAAAGCTATTAGGTTGAACCAAGTGGCTTTCCATATCTTCACCTTCATAGTGAATGATGCAGGATGTACTACTCCTGGGCTTTTTGCATGGCGGTTCATCGGTGACAATGTCTTCCATATTGCAGTCACTACAGCTATCAGCACTTGTCCCATCTCCATATTTGTCCATTAGAAGTAGTAGTAATACAAATGGCAACTTGGTGTTTAATTCATGGTTGAAGAATGAATTTGTAATCTGTAAGATAATGAAACAAAACATTACAAAATATGTTTAATGTATACTGTATAATTGTGAATAGATCATGTGTTTAGTATGAATGAGTAATAATTTTAAATAAATTTAACATGTAAGGATACTAGTATGTGAACTGAAACAATCTTCATTATTTGCAGTTGTTTTTTGTAGATTTTCTGTTTCTTAATTCAAAAGTAGGCATCATTCATTTTTAGGTATGAGAATAAGAAATTTTAATTTTCTCATTTTGGGAATTTTATCATATCATAAAAGAAATAATCAAGTACATTCAAATTAACATGTGTTTTAATATTTTACATCTAAGGATACTTGTATGTGAATTGAAACAACCTTCATTAATTGCAGTTGTTATCTGTAGATTTTCTATTTATCAATTTCTAAATTCAAAAGTAGGCATCTTTCATTTTTAGGTATGAGAATGAGAAAATTTAACTTTCTCATTTTGGGAATTTTATCATCATATCATATAAAAATATAATCAATTACATTCAAATTAACATGTGTTTTAACATTTTATTGGTAAATGTAATAATTATGCAGAAAAAAAAGAAATTCCAACAATAGTTCAAATAAAGGTTAAAATAAGATAGTAATGATAATTAGTTGTAAGTAAGTGCTATGTACCATTACATCATTATTACATCATCATTACATCATCATTACCAAATTCAGAGATGCTATTGATGCCATTAACTTTTTTATTGAATTGTTTCATAACATTAGATAAGAGTCAACACTTCTACAGTGTACCCTACAACTTTGATGAAATAAAAATTACAATTTTATGACATGTTGACAGACAGTCATTGATAAAAAAAACGTTTGGCACCACTTGGTGCCATATACTTATATACTGTGTCTGAAAAGCAGTTTTTGGCTCCCTTTTTTATTGGTAAGATGTATAGTAGTATATGCAACAGCCAAAACAGCAACTTACCCCTGATAGATTGAAATATGATCACTTATGTTCATTAATTACTGTTGCTATGGTCAAATCACCAAGACAGGAAGTAAACAAAGAAGTGAATTATATACTACTCACCGGACAACATATTGTACTGGCCATTAATCTGTGCCAACTTTGGAGACCTTCAAAAGAACTTTAAAAAAACATGCAAAGCTACTCGATTTCAAATGCTATCATATTTATTCTACATATAGATAGCATTACCTTCAAATTTAAACCGGTAACAATTTGCCCCCTTTTTGGTACCGAAATTTTGCCGGGCTGATAGACTACCATAGTTAGCACTCAATCTGACTGTTGTTAATAATGTTGCTCAACTGAAATATTTTGTATATTGGAAACTGTTTGAATCAAATGTAGGCACAGTTGGCATGAATGTTTAATACTTTGTTTCTCTACATATAGGTATCATAATATTCTGCTCATTTCAAAATGCCTTTTGAGCATCATTGCGTGGCACTATTTCTAGCTGACCAGTTGAGTACATGTGAAATGAGTGTAATGTAAATTGCAGTATTCGAGCCGGGTGCAAGTCGCTGCCTCCCCTGTTGAGTATACGACAAGTTATGCAACAGAGACAAGTCACCGGGGTTTGGACTAACAAGGATGAGTTGCCGGTAAGTAGCATCATATTCACAGGTCATAGGTCACAGGGTCTGGACTAACAAGGAGGAGTTGAAGGTATATAGTATCACACTGACAGGTCACAGGGTCTTGACTAACAAGGAGGAGTTGAAGGTAAATAGCATCGTATTGACAGGTCACAGGGTCTGGACTAACAAGGAGGAGTTGCTGGTAAGTAGCATCGTATTGACAGGTCACAGGGTCTGGACTAACAAGGAGGAGTTGAAGGTAAGTAGTATCACACTGACAGGTCACAGGGTCTGGACTAACAAGGAGGAGTTGTTGGTAAGTAGCATCGTATTGACAGGTCACAGGGTCTGGACTAACAAGGAGGAGTTGAAGGTAAATAGTATCACACTGACAGGTCACAGGGTCTGGACTAACAAGGAGGAGTTGCTGGTAAATAGCATCGTATTGACAGGTCAGAGGGTCCGAACTAACAAGGAGGAGTTGATGGTAAATAGCGTCGTATTGACAGGTTACAGGGTCTGGACTAGCAAGATGAAACGTACATTATGTGGTACATAACAAAATGGAGCATTTCAGATTTCCTTTTTGTCCACTGTTTAGCATGTCTATTTTTCAAGGTTTGGCAGATCCATAATCCAATTTTTAAAATGTTTCTGATAATGATTGGGAACATACAATCAGAAGAACATGCATTGCATGAGAGCACATTTTGGATTGTTTGTATTTCACTTCTACAGGTTGAGATAGACTTGGGCCCCGAGTACAGGTATCACTCCATCTTCGCCTGCCCCATCCTCCGCCAACAGGCTACAGAAAACAACCCCCCGGTCAGGCTGGTATGTGGCCATGTCATCTCACGCGACGCCCTCAACAAACTCTCTAATGGAAACAAGTAAGTATTTATGCGCAACCATTCACATGTCAATTGATAGGGTGTTATGTATGTTCTATATTGCCTTTAGAATGACAAACGGTTATGGGGCACATTTTGATCACCCAGTCCTCATTAGGCTAAAAAAAAAGGTCTTGGTTCTCAGGCACCAGCCGCATCATCATAAAGTTTACTGCATGTTTCATTTTTTAAATATTTTTACTATATTTAAAAAAAACATTGCCTGAGAACCAATTCTTATATTTTTTAAAGCCTTATAGTTTTATTTTATCAAAAACAAATTCACACCTGTCATCATTATTCTTGGAAAAATTGGTACAATATATAACAGAAATTGGAGGGTCGAAAACATATGATGTTAATGTGTGTCATTGAACTTGACATAATGGAAAATAACTGATATCAACCTCAGATTTTCCTTGCCCAGGATTGACTGTACATTGGCTGTTGTGATGTAGCTGGAATATTGCTGACTGTGATGTAAAACAACACACTTTCACACTTACCTAAACAATTTATGAGAATAACTCAAAATGGATAAGTACTACCTTATAGTAACCAGAATATCATCATGATATATTTCCAACAGTCTCAGACAGATAGACAATAGTTTATTAACGTCTCACTCCTGTACATACTCCTGTCTCATGTCTGGATTTTCAACACATACTTCCATTTGCCAGTGACAGACCATTTTCCCGAGGCAAGAGCGTCCACTAGCCTTTCTATCAAAGTCTTGTTTCCTCCCTTGCCACATCAAGCCCACTTTCCTGTGTTAATTATGATTGGACGATCACTCATATCAATAGTCCAATCAGAGAACATATCACAAAATCAACATTCATGACTGGTACACCTTCGTATGAAAGTGATTTACCACTGCCTGTCTTTGTTGACACGTCTTTTTCATCTTTTAAACCCCCCAAGGATTGCCTATGTTTTTGTGTCAGAATGAAAAGTTTGAAAACCTAACTTGGTCGTTGCCTATGGTGGGCACCTAAGATAGTTGCCATCTTTGTGAAGCTATACCAGATAAGAACAGCGACCTGATTGGATATCGTCTGATCTATGCGAGCAAAGAAAAGTGGCCTTGATGTGGCAAGGGTAGAAACTAGGCTTAGACTGGTGGACACGCTTGCCTCGGGAAGATGGTGACAGCCCATCATCATACATTGGTAGACCAGTGGTTAAAGTGTTGGCTGATCATGCCGAACACCAAGGTTCATTCACCACATGGGTACATATTGTGAGGCCAAAATCTGGTGTCCCCGGCTGTGATATTGCAGTAATACTGCCAATTGTATGGTAAAGCTCACCTATTATCAGTCATGTTGTTAACATTTAGATGTGAATACAAAGTGCATCAATTGTTTCATTGATACCGAAGAAATTATAATGATGCTTATCACCACTTTGTAAGTACCATGTATGCAGAGAAAATGGCTTGCTATTAATAAAGATAATTATCATGTCATTAGAAAATATTTTTCAATTTTAACCAAATCAATAGGAATGGCATTTTTGTGACTGAGGATGAGGAAATGGGTCTTATGATTCAATAGGAATGATTTCTTTAACCATTGTAGTAGACACAATACCATATGAATGACAGTGTGCTTTATTCCAGAGTGAAGTGTCCATACTGTCCGATTGAGCAGCTGCCGGCTGAAGCCAAGAGTATTTTCTTTTGATCTCATCACTTTGTAGTAACACATCTTACAGAGTTGTCTCCCCAGTAAAATTAGATTGAGAGTTATCTCCCCCTGATCCCAGCAGCTCATTGGTACACCTTACCGTGTTTACATATTGGCAGTGGCGGGTGAGAAAACCCGACCTTCTCAGCAGCAGCAGCAGTTTGATATTCAGATTGCTTGACTTTTATGTTCCATAACAAATATGTAACTCTGCCATATTAACTTATGTACAAGTTTGACATCATTCACCTACCCTGGTTGAAGCATGTCGTCGATCGCAATTGCATGGATCGATGCTCATGATATCAATCACTGGATTGTCTGGTCCAGGCTCGATTATTTACAGACCGCCGTCATATAGCTGGAATATAGCTGAGTGCGGCGCTCCACAACATACCAAACAAACCAACATTCATCTACCCAGGCTTCAAGAAATGTACTTGTTTTAGGTAGCCAGTGCAATTAGTGCTACATTAATTCTATGATTCCACAGAAAATGTGCTAGACAATTGCAAAACATCTAAGTATATGTTCGCAAATATTCTGCCAGTTTCTGTCCCTTCATTATATTTGAAGTAACAGAATTGACCGACATGTCATATAGTCCTCCAATCTCATTTAAATAAGATCTAAGTTCTCGCTGACGCTAAACAAAGATCTTAGGACATCCCATTATGTGTAACGTCAGAATGACTTATCTCGAACTTTGACCAACCACTGAAATGTCAACATTCAAGAAGTTGACATCAGCCAATTAGAAAGCAGCTTTCTCGAGCTTTACAGCACTGGTTTCAACCTGGCGACTTCCACTTAAACTATGCTTGAAAGACATGTTGACACAATTCTCGATTAAAATTTGAAAACTGAACAAACAAACATTCCTGAATGTCTAATATATGGTTGAGATTGTTTGGGGGTGCTTCCTATGTACCGTGCAACTCCTCCTCCTTTCAAATGTTTATCCCACGGAAGCGAGAGAAAGACGATAATTTTGACAAAATCAGCCGTACTGGCCGTAACTGTCGTTTGGAATACTCCATGTTAACATTTTCGAGGTTGTATGATTAGAAAACACATTCTGATTCACTTTCATTATCTGGTAAGCGACGCTTTGATTAGTCATATGAAATGTCGTTCTGACATGATCTGTAATGGGATGTTCTCAGATCTTTGTTTAGCGATAGCGAGAACTAAGATCTGATTTTAATGAGATTGTATTGTCCTCTGGGCAAGAAGACAACATCATTTCAAAATTACTGGTCCTGATCAACGTTTTTTACATTTGTCTGGTGGATGAGTTTTTTGTCGACACCTGTTTGCATATTTCTCTCTTTGCCCCAAAACATCTTCCAAATGGTTCCTCCACAATGAATTGAAAATAGAATTCTTGAGAAACATTCTTGCAAGGAGGGTTCTCTTTTCTGATGTGGTTAGTGTTTACTGTATTTAGTCATGTATAGAAAGAGTTTGACATAAAGCTTTAAATGTGTCTGTGACAAACAGTCTGCATTGTAAAACACGAGATTATTATTAACTGCATGGGTTCAAATCAAATATTTTCATAAAGCAAGTTCACATATACTCTCAACCAACTCTTACTTCTTATTTGGGGGCACGGGTGGCCCAGTCGTCTAAGGCGCCGCGATTTGCTGTGCAGAGTTGTGTCCCTTGGGCACGCCAGAAACCTATGATTGTGGGTTCGAATTCCGGTTTGCTCCAATTATGTTTCTAGGTTTGTCAGCACCATACCTGTGCTCGTGGGTTTCACCGAAGTGGTAAATGTTTGAGACCTGCATCACTTCGGGCTTTCCTCCCACATTAAGCTGACACACCGCGATATAACTGGAATACTGTTAAAAGCGGCAATAAAACCAACTCACTCACTACTTCTTATTCACTGTAATACCTGTTTGTTTGGGTGGTGAGATTTGCAGAGAGAGTATGACATGACCATGAGAGATGTACTGAGAGAGTTATGTCCCTTAGCCATGAGAGATGTCAAGCTCCTTACAGTGATAGCCCACTCGCGGAGCTCTCTCTACTATTGCTGCCACCAGTCAAAGCTCCAAATACACTTACCCCTGCTGAATTATTTTCTCTTTGTTTGTCAATATTTAATTTCTATTTTATTACAAGTATCATGTAAATTGTAATTGGTATAGTATGAATGTAAGGGGGAAGTTGGTTGATTTTCAGTTTGTCTGCAATCTCAAACCAATCTGATCAAACAAATAAAGAGGTATATTCATCTTGGAAATATGGTTAGTCGTAAACCTTTTCAAAGTTCGCTATGATGGCAATCCCACAGACATAAACAAAAGTGTTAAAGTTACTACATTTGGGGTTAGAGGGCAAATTTCAAGATTCTTGTAATGCCCGCACCCACACTAGTGGCAATTTGCGAGAGATGTGCAGAGAGAGTTATGTCCCTTAGCCATGAGAGATGTGCAGAGAGAGTTATGTCCCTTAGCCATGAGAGATGTGCAGAGAGAGTTATGTTCCTTAGCCATGAGAGATGTGCAGAGAGAGTTATGTCCCTTAGCCATGAGAGATGTGCAGAGAGAGTTATGTTCCTTAGCCATGAGAGATGTGCAGAGAGAGTTATGTCCCTTAGCCATGAGAGATCTGCAGAGAGTTTTGTCCCTTAGCCATGAGAGATGTGCACTGAGAGTTATGTCCCTTAGCCATGAGAGATGTGCAGAGAGAGTTATGTCCCTTAGCCATGAGAGATGTGCAGAGAGAGTTATGTCCCTTAGCCATGAGAGATGTGCAGAGAGAGTTATGTCCCTTAGCCATGAGAGATGTGCAGAGAGAGTTATGTTCCTTAGCCATGAGAGATGTGCAGAGAGAGTTATGTCCCTTAGCCATGAGAGATCTGCAGAGAGTTTTGTCCCTTAGCCATGAGAGATGTGCACTGAGAGTTATGTCCCTTAGCCATGAGAGATGTGCAGAGAGAGTTATGTCCCTTAGCCATGAGAGATGTGCAGAGAGAGTTATGTCCCTTAGCCATGAGAGATGTGCAGAGAGAGTTATGTCCCTTAGCCATGAGATGCTGATCATGGGTTTGAAACCCAGATTCATCCTTGGTCTATCAGAACCTTAACCCTTGCTCATGGGTGTCAACAATGTGATAAATCCTTACACTCTGTGTCACTTTGGGCTTTCCTCCCACATTAGTCGGACACACAAAATAATTGACAAACTATGGTAGTGGACGTTTCTGATACAAATGTTTCAGATTTATCCCAGCTGTGCACTAAATCATCATCTGGGTGGGTGATTAACAATGTATAAACAAGCTTAACAATAATCACCACAATGTATTACAACAAAGTTAACATCACAATAATGTATTAGGTACAAACTTAACATCATAACAATGTGATAATAACAAACTTAACATCATAACAATGTTTTAATTACAAACTTATCATCATAACAATGTATTAATAACAAACTTAACATCACATCAATGTATTAACAAACATCAGACTCCACAGTTGTCACATCCCTGTGCTGTGAGTCCGACAATATGTCCAATACTTTGTATGTGGGTGGTGTTGTTTTATTTTGTTAATTAAGGTGTATTTTTTGTTGAATGTTTGGTGTGAATTTGTATTATCATTTGTAATATTTTATACTATATCTGTCAAGTTAACCACGGATTGTCGCTAGCAGGTTCTCGTTACAAATCATTTATACATGTGTGGTGTATGTTGTTTTCAATGAGTTGGCAGGAAGGGGTATGTTATTTGAAACTTTCTTATTCAGAAGTTGAATTATTGGACTTACTTCTAATGTTGAAAGCAAAGTTCCTTAGTTATGAATTCTTTAAGTGATTGAATGTATATATTCCAGTGAAAGGGTTGATTGAGAATCATCACAAAGGCTTTGAATTTCATCAGTTATTAAGTCATTGTAAAAAGTAGTTTGATTTTCAAATGGTGAACGAACTGAAGTAATTTTCTCCAGTGTTATAAGTTAAACATATATGATGCATGTAGATTTAAAGCAAACTAAACCAGCTGTGGTAGAATTGGTCTTCAGCAACCTATGCTGGTAATAAGAGGTGACAAAATGGATCGGTTGGCTGCGCGTCATTGTACCCCAACATCGTGGATCGTTGCTTGCAATATCAATCACTGGATTGTTTGGTCCAGATTAAATTAGTTACAGGCCTGCCTTATATAGATGGAATTATTCTTAGTGCAAACAAGCAAAACAAAGGGTTAAAGATTATAAACTTTGTTAAGATTATAGCAGTGCTTCCAGGAGAAATATAATTAATTATTTGATCCATCAGTCCATAGTAATGGCATATATTTATTTAGATAGTATTTTGTGTCAGTGTTCAACCCTGTTGATGTCAGTGACAGAATCCCAATGAATGCTCCTTCTAAGGCAGATAGAAATAGACTCTCCAACATGTGCTGGTATGCTTAGTGTGTTTAAGTAATTAGAATATTCATTTCTTCCCAATCTGATTTATTGGGGGTGTAATAATTTGTATATCTTTGAACATAAATGATCATCAGAGTCAAGTGAAGGATTTTGAGAAGGATGGGGGTGGTATCCACAAGCACATACGGTAATGTACCAGGCTGACAAAGGATGCATGGCCTTGGGATTCTCCCCCTCTTAATCCATGAGTGATGATGATCATATTGATGATAAAACTAGTCATTTTATATTTTATATATTTTTTAACCGTTCAGTGATATTTGTTTAAATGACTGAAAACATTAATACAAATATACTGAATGATAATATACTTTCTTTCGAGTTACTATGTATGACATGTAAACTTTTGGTTTATGAGGAAGAGAATATATGGATGTTAATGTCTTTATTATTTTGTTCCTCATAATAAAGAAGTTGACATCCATATATTCTTTTCCTTATGTGTATCTCTTCCAAAAGCCTTTCAAAGAACTTTTGGTTTCTGTATGACATTTCTCAAGAAAGGAGAATATCATTTGGATTCATTATGCTCTTCCTATACAGTCAAACACTGTTGTTTCAAACGTTTGGGTGTCTTGGAGTAAAAGCTTGGTCCCTGAATATTCCTTCCTGTTTCATCATTTTCAGTTGTCGGATAACTCAAAGTATTGACATAGGTCCATTCTACTTTGACACTACGGTGTTTGATTGGTCCCTGTTTCTTTACAGCCTTCAAGGGAAGGATTTGTGTTAGAATAATTTTGGTTTGTTTCAGTTATTAGTTTTAGATATGATTATCCGTATACTGTAGATATGTGAAGACTCTAACAAAAAGATAACATGTTTTGTATGTAAAATATTTTTTGACATGAGAAATATTATTGATTTCCATTTCTTTTTGACTAGAGTAATCAAGTTTAGGATTTATTTCCCACATTGCTTGGTCTGATACGACTGTGTTAGAATTAGGTTTTGCTCACCATAAGGACTGTCTGCGGTCATGAAAAATCAAAGGTGGTGCCCAGGCGGCTCAGCGGGAGCAGCAATTTGTTGTGCAGAGTTGCGTACCTTGGATGCACCAGGATCCACTGATCAGGGGTTCAAGTCTGAGATTCTCAATGAATGATTTTTTGTTTGTCAGCACCTTACCCATACTCATGGGTTTTCCAGGGTGATAAATATTTAGGATCTGCATCACTTCAAGCTTTCCTCCCATGTGAAGATGACAAGTAACAATATAACCAAATTAATGTTTGAAACTGCAATAAAATCAGCTCACACACAGTTAAATTAAAAAAGATTGTTTGTGGGTTTAAGGAGTCCAGGTTGTGTACATATATGTTTAAAAAACAAAAAATATGCCCAAATACATTTCCAGTTTTGTATTTTATAAGTTGTGGTTGGTGAATATTAATATGACCTATTTATTTGTGCAGCTGTCATGGCTAATCCTGTGTATATATGTAAATATTACTAATATATTATTGCCAACAGATCTGGTGTATGGTAGTGTTAGTCATACTCCTGGTTACTCCTGTGTAGTTTGTTACTATGAAGGTCTGATTCCATGTTTGTGCCTACTGTGTCAGTCATTGTGCCATTGCATTTGGAAGGTGAATATCTTGGAATAAAAATTGAAAAATAGGACTCTTGTGTTTTTGATTGATGTCTATTTGTTTGTCAACAACTGAATATTCCTGGCAGCATACACCTCGCTAGCTGTCCCCCAAAATATGGCATACATCTACTGTGCTCTGGTCTGATCCAACCTTGTTTAACATGGACATGGACAATCTTAGAAGGCAGTTGTCCACCTTGTAAGCCTATGTTTAAGTTTGGGAGTTACGATCATCTGAGAACTAAAATTGCTTTGTGGAACGGGGCCAAGGTCGACACATGAACATTCAGAAGGTGAAGATGGCCTTCTCCACCGACCTGCTGTCCACTGCAAGTGTTGTCTACACCCCTGGAGACATCGACGTTGGTGTTCTGCCGTCAGGATTGGCAGTCTGGCTGGGAGCTTCACTAATATGCCATACATGTGTAGATGTCATGAGACTGCCTTTGCAGATACCGGCATGCTTCTGTTTCCAAGGAATGTACGGGCTGTAAAAGTTGCTGTCTGGAACCTGAGTTGAGGTTGCGTGGTTCGGATTCAGATGTCCAGGGCGGCCACTACGGGAAAGGTCTCTCACGTGGTTGTTCGTTGCGTTTCTTCAAGCTTTTTAACAAACATAATTTCTGGTTCAAATCCAAAATTTCATATAAAAATCCAAGACACAATAACTTTAGCCTTTAGTTCCCTTGTAATATGACCACCTTCCCATCCCATCTTCCTCTAGTATATATGATATGTCTACATATGTTGTCCATCACAACCATTATTACCGACACTAGAGTTGGCTTGATATTGAACTTAACATTTTGTTGATGTTAGGTTCTTTGTTGTTTACATCGCACTCTGCTATATTCCAGCCATATGATGGCAGTCTGTACATGATTGACATCATGAGCATCGATCGAGGCAACTGGGATACAACTAAGTCAGCAAGCCTGACCACCCGATTCCGTTAGTTGGCACTTACGACAAACATGGTCACCTCTTACGGCAAGCATGGGTCGCTGAAGACCTATTCTAACCCATAAATGAATGACCATGAACAAGCATGATGGGTCCAGTTTGATGTGAATCAACACGTAAAGATTTGCCCTCAAATTAAAATGTTGACACAACAGAGATGTAGCATGAAAGGACAGTCCAGCTGAGTTAGCAAGCATGGTTCAAAGTCTGTTAAAATAACCACAAGCAAAGCTCCTTCTTCAATTTATTCCCATGAAAAAACATGTAAATCTGACTAGCAAAGAGTGACAACCCCACAAAATCTGTGTATCTAGTTCCTACTGTCATGGAAAACAATGTGATGGTTACTCAGTGTGCTAAATAGCCACCTGCCACAGAGCCTGTTGCTAGCAAAATTTCAATTTGGCTAAGGGCTCCGAAATGTCCCAAGCCTGACTCGCTACTGAAATTCTTATAGGGATTTATTTATTTACACCTCTGAGTTAAAATATTATCAAAATAATAAAATAAATATGTAGTGTTACAGGGAAAAAACTCAACTGCGTTTTTTGCTTGTTGAGTAACGTAGGTCATCTTGTAGTCCCACCCAACTGATTTGCAAAAACATTTTGCACACTTAGATACTTCCACACAATCAATATCTATCGGTCTCAATGTCCGAGACCAGTAAGATATGACTTACTTAGCAATTAACATGCTTTTATCTTAAGGTACATCATTTTAGACTTTCTCATAAATATGATATGAACTATTTAAATATCTTTACATGTGGCCAAAATCAGCTCTGTCTGAATGAAGAAAGTCCACATAATGGAAATATTTCTTTGTTCATTTTGAAATTTTTATAAATTTCTGGTGCACAAAAACTTGAATGGTGTAACTAATATAAAAATCAAGTCTGATATTTCCTTCTGATCCGAGTTAGCATAAAACAGTTAACACCGCATGGAACAACACATTTCAACACATGCTTTACAAAGGCACAATAAATAAACCAGGCAATCTGCATCAGTGACTGCGACATGCTTCGGGAGAAGGATCATAAATTATCAGTTTTAAAAGTTTAGAACATTTTTTTGCTGAAGTGTCTGGTAAAAGGGGTATACTGTTCTGTTGTCATCTCTACCTTTGTAACTATGTAATTATTCCAAGATCCATATTGGTCCAATTGTGTTTATGCCACCATCTGATTAATCTGGTATTAATTGTAATGAAGTTTAATCATTTCTTTAACTGTTTCTAATCACGTGATACAGGACATTCTACCCGACTGAGACACCGTAATCTATCTGCATCTGTTTGACACCTGTTTGACACCCATTGCCTGCCAGCAAGTAGCTGGTACTCGGGGGATGGAGACTGTGTTTTCTCATCGAGGTGTCACCATGATATCATACAAATAATTACTCTTTGACGAGGTAAATATGCGAAATCAAGAACCCGACCCTTGAGGTGGTCCGGTCAGACCGCCCAAGGGGTTGGGTCTGAGGGTCCTTGTTTTTGCATATTGACCTTGTCAAGAATAATAATTGTTTCCTAAAAGCAAAATTCACGTTAAAGTTTTTGAAGTCTTTAAACCGTCCTCTGTTTCATTACAGTAACTTAGCTGCGAATGGTAAAATGTAGTATACCAGACACCATCTTGTCAATATTTATCACGTGACAGGTCAAAACTGATCATGTGACGAGTCAATATTTCAGGTCAGTGTGAGTCACATGATTTGGGGTTATACATTGAAATATATTGTTTCGTCGTGTGGTACGGATTAACCAATGGAAATGTCAGATTCTTAATAGTGACATATCCTTGTGTAAATACTGGTACATATAGTCTGGAAGGTAATTTAAGGTACCGACGTTTACTACAATATCTGAAAAACTATGGGACCTACTCCAGTCAAAGTTGGTATGAGATTATTAAACAGTCATACATAACTGGATATTACATTTAAAGACAATCGGTGCATGAATAAAAAATCTGTCTATTCAGCTATCACTGTATTTTAACAACCAGACCTGTTCGTCACGGGTGAAACGAGCATTCATTGAAACAGCCATCTGCAAAATGCTACCCCTGCATCACAGGGCCATATGACACAGTTGAACCAATCAACTTAACTCGAAAGAGTGCATGGGAATCATGCACGTTGAGACATCCAACGCTAACACCGTATTCGTGCGTGCGTTATTCCCGTGCACCCTGTTGACTTGTTACAACTTGTGTTCCCCTACTAGGCACTGTTGAATTCAGTCGATGCAACAACAAAAAATGTAATCACATAATGTAGAAACATGCCAAGGCCCCCTCTGTGTTTCGGGTTACCTCAACAGAAATCTGACAAATGATTCCAATATAACAGAACAAACTCATCCTGTATAATCATACTACTATATTACAGGAAAAAGAACAAAACAAGGTCATCAACGAGGGCTTCCATGTTCAGCAGACAATTAGCTACCAATATGCGGCTCTATTTATCTCTATAATTATTAGCAATAAATAATTGCGTACACAAACTGTAAATAAACAGCCAACTAAACAAATACATTAATTTTGCTGTCCCAAATAATTTAGTGCATGAGGTAAACTATTTCATTAAATGTCTTCAGTAACCATAGTAACCAAGAACGTTGAGCATGTCCATGAATAATGGAAGAATTCCACCATACAGATAAACGAAGTGGTGGCTACAGTGCTGGCTTAACATTCGCTTTGTAGACATAATGGGTTGACTGTTTCAAAACAGTTAATATTCCGTTTTATGTCAAAACATGTTTACATAACCATATTCATCAAAAGACAAATCTAGTGTCATGTGCAAGGACACTCAAGTCTTCTCACATGACTATTTATATCTGGAAGCCTTGTTGTAGCCCTCGGTGATGACCTTTATTAAATGTCTATAGCAAATGTCTATACAAATACAAAATGTACAAATAGCACTAAGAAAAACTATTATGCTTTACAATGACACACTGGAGTCGAAATACAAATTGAAACATCTCTTGATTGTGTTCTTAACAAAACATGTAACAAGTTCTGCATGATTCCCAAATTTACTTATTTGATATTGTGAATTGTTGATAATATTCAGATTTCAGTATACACATATTTTGATTAAAAATGATTGTTATATTATTTATCACAACTGCAAGCCCTGATTATTCTGGTATATACAATATGCTGAAAAAATATTCCCAAATAACATATGTTTGTTATCAACGAGCTTAACAAGTTATCAAGCAAAGCACAGCAAGTTATTACCAAAAGTAGTCTGTATTAAAGAATTAAAAGATATTGTTCTGATTATACAATCAATAACAAATACTGAAGCAAATGAAAAATACCATATTTATCCTTTATTAACTCACAAATTATTTGAATTGGGTATTACACTACTTTGAACAGTATTACAGTTATCATTGGATTCTGGCACACCTAAGGGATGCAACTCCACACAGAAACAGCTGAAACCACTGGGCCATCAGTGTTCCCGTATATAAGTAATAATGTGATAGCCATTCAAGGCTATTTTAGTTACCAGAGCGATTTACCTAGGATTCCAAATCAAGTGCCCTTGGCAAGCAAATCGGGGAACTATTGTTATTTTGTTCAAACTAGGGATTTTTTTAAGTTCCCATTTTCTTAAATTCAAAAGTATTTAATTTTTTATATTAACATTACATTTGAAGCAATAATGTAAAACTAAACATGAAAGCCTCTTGTTTCTCATATCACCTCTACAAATCCATCAAGTTAGTTATAACCATACAGTATACATGTAAACATGAAATTGGAAACTCTTAATTTTGGAACTTTTAGTCATTTGCAGCAGTCTTGGTCAAATATCAACCTCTGAGCAGGTCTAGCAAAATCAAAATGGCTCCACATCCATTTTAGCCAACAAATTGAATCGGATCAAATAGATTTCCAATCAAAACAATAACAAAACATGAAAATCTATTCTATTATGATAACTTAATATTCGGATGTTTAGCATTAGGGTTATGACAAGGACCCCATGATTTTCGAGGTTGATATAACATGCCAGTGTATGACTGTGATGGTAGGACACTTTCTGTGTTTATACCACCGCCAGATCCTGGCTCACATCTCAGAGATTCTGACTGCCGCTCTTGGACAGGTATGCTGACACAGACCTCCACAGTGCTTTGATGTTTCCGAAACCGAACCCTGACGCTCCACATCGCTGGATGATTTCTAAGAACAGAGTGTCGCGGTCGAACAGTGGGAGGGTAAACTTTTGCATCAGATATCTGAAAGTAAAGCCAGTCAACATGGTCAGTGTGTATGTGTTGTTACTGTCGCACTGGGTGTCAGGTCAAACAGCGGATGGGCAAACTTTAGCATCCGATATCTGAAAGAAAAGCCAGTCAACATGGTCAGCGTATATGTGGGGTCACTGTCGCACTGGGTGTCAAGGTCAAACAAGGTCAAACACATGGTGGCAGAACCTCTGCATCAAATATCTAAAAGAAAAGCCAGTCAACATTGTCAGTGTATATGTGGGGTTACTGTGGCACTGATTGTAAAGGTCAAACAAGGTCAAACACAGTGTGGATGAACTTTTGCATCAGATATCTGAAAGACTTGCCATTGTGTATGTGGGGTATATGGTGTATTTGCTAAGAGCCTTGGTGCCTCTGTTGATACTTGTTTCAAAACAATTTGATGCTTGTCTCTAATTTGAATAAAGCCATTATTAAGTTGATACTTCTGAGGGAACCAAGGCAACAAGGCACAACAAGGTCAGGGGTTAGTATCATCCATGTACACATGGTAAATGTAAGGCTTTTTTTAATCCGTTTTTTTTCTGTTCACTAATTTCAGTACAACAACATATTCAATCTGGGTCCATACAAAAAGGGATGTAATGTAAGAGTGAAAATTATCCTTCCCTATTTTTCATCCTGGGGATGAAATTCTCAAGTGTCAGGTGAATTTGAACCCACACCAGTGTGGCACTAAGGTAGGATACTATACTCTAGAGTAAAACTTCCCCCGAGATAATATTTAGGTTGGATATAATCCTTGCTTACAGAAACACTTTCACTTTGCATCTCAAAGCACTGTTTCATTTCTTTCTTATTTCTCCCAACTGACAATTTTCAAAATGAAAAAATATGTTAAAAATCAAACATGTTCGCGAACACCTGGTGTCATCACTTTCAGCAACCCATTCATATAATTTCCACAATATTTTGCCTTTTATGCCAAGTGGAATCTGTTTCAAGATCGATTTTTCTTAAGTGTTGACATGTCATATTATCTTAAATTTTATATCTATTTATATTTAGGCAACTGACTTAAGGCTTTGGGAAGGACATCTTAAACCATGGGATCACACAGAAGACACCAAATCAAATAAACCCTGTGTTTCTAGGGAATAGGGGGCGCGGGTGGCCCAGTCGTCTAAGGCACCGCGATTCGCTGTGCAGAGTTGTGTCCCTTGGGCACGCCAGAAACCTATGATTGTGGGTTCGAATCCCGGTTCGCCCCTGTTATGTTTCTAGGTTTGTCCGCACCATACCCGTGCTCGTGGGTTTCACAGAGGTGGTAAACGTCTAAGACATGCATCACTTGGGGCTTTCCTCACACATTAAGCTGACACGCCGCGATATAACTGGAATACTGTTAAAAGCAGCGTTAAACCCAACTCACTCACTCACTCTAGGGAACACCCATAATGCAGGAGCATCTCTCACCTGTGTGTGTCTGCACTGTCCTGTTTGTCAGCGTCAGCCTCCATATCAATCAGGATCCCCTGTGACTTAAGCAGCTCGGGCTTCAACCCTATTGTCTGTATCTCTTCCAGCTTTCCTTCCTGTCACCATGGAGATTTGTAAAACCAAATTATTTCTGAATTTAATCCTACTAGCCCCACTTGATGTCCTATACCCATAAAAACTGAGAATGGATGCAAACCAAAGAATTAAGCCCCCAAAAACATAAGTGAGAGTTCCCTGGACTGTCAAATAGAAAGGCCTGGTAAATCTCTGTGAATGAAAAGGGTTTACCGTATTCGACGCAATAAGCGCCCTGCTCTAATAAGCGCCCACGGCGATATTTGCCAATATATTGGCAAGTGAACAATCTCAATTAGCACCCCTTCCAAGTGGTTTACGTACACAAGACTTATTTATTTGTGTATAATACGTACTCATATGTTATATGCACCCTTAATTATGGACAATTAAATCCTGGAAAAATATTTCTGTCGTATATAAACATTTCAGGCTGTCAGCATAAACAACGAAATTTACGATTTTTCAACTCAAAATAATATTCTAATTAGAGCCCCCTATTTCTAATTTTGAGAGTGCCCTGGGTGCTTATTACGTCGAATACGGTATGTTGATTTTAGCAATATTCCAGCCATCTTACGTCTCAAAAATGTGCTTCCCACATTGTACCCATTTGGGGTATCAAACCCAGGTCTGTAGCGATGATTGAATGCTTCAACCACTAGGCTACACCACTACCCCATAAGGGCCTTACATCAATCTACCAATAAGAGCAACACTATCACTGCAATAGAGACCTAAACCAATTCCTTTGGCAAACACCTTACCTACCAAGCTAATGGTCTGAATGATGCATGAAAATAAATTATCAAAACAGAATATGGACAGAAAATCAAAAACTTTAGATGAAATTAAGTTTCATAGTCTGTTTCTGCCATCCAAACAAGCCTGTATGTTTTGGAATAATCCCCAGGGAGTTGAGAATGGAATTCAAACACACACTTATTGCAGGGGTAACATCATGCTTGTCACAATCTGTGTTAGACAATCTACAATCCAAACAAGCCTGTATGATTTGGTATGATCCCCAGGGAGTTGAGAATGAAATTGAAATGAACACTTATCGAAGAGGTAACATCATACTTGTCATAATATGTGTTGGACAGTCTGATATCCAAAAAAGCCTGCATCTTTAGGAATGATCCCCAGGGAGTTGGGCATGAATTCAAACACACACTGATTACATGGGTAACATCATACTTGTTCGGAGTCTGTCACAATCTGTGTTGGACAATTATAGGGGATTATTCTTACCTCCATATAATAACAGGATGGTGGCTCAGCGAACTTGACTCCCTTCTGTCTGAGCCCAGCAATGGTGGAGATGATGTCGGGTGTGTGTAGAGCTATATGCTGCACCCCGGGGCCGTTGTGCTGCTGGAGGAATGTGTCAACCTGACTCGGCCCTGAAATACAGAAGTGAACTTAAACCTGTCTGTTCTCATTCAACCAAACTTGGCATGTACCAGGATATCCAGTATCATTGCTGAGCCTGGTTCCAACAGTCTGCTATCACTCAACTTTATTGCATGTGAAACTCAGTGCACAGGAACTGAAAAGCCACATTCATAAGTGTCAAATCGAAGCACATTTCGTTACTGAGACCATGAGTAGGATTGCATGAATCTGATTTGTCAAAAGTGATCTGCTACATTACCGGTAATTAAACCAATCACATACCACATAAGATGGAGCTTTGTACACAAAGCCCCCTCCTTGTCTTGACAGTTCCATAAACAAAGGACAGCTACATGATTACTGGTAAATGTATAATCACAACAACAAGTGAAATTCAAGAACCATTTACATATTTTCAAAACCTAAACATGCCAAAGGTAAATTTCTAAATCTAAAACAGAGTTCTGTTGAATTCTAGAATAACACATAATCTATTAAATCTTTCATTACGCAACACACATCACTGCTCTGAAAATACTTTTATTCCTGATCCTGATTTGACAACAGATCTGGCTAGACTTGCTTTTATTTTGTTTGTTTCTGGCTTCTTTAGGGACACAACTCTGCATCTTAGACCACTGTGCCACCTGTGCCTGCTACTGGGGTGGGAAAGCAAGTGGTTGAACATATGGTCCATTGTCCCGAGGCAAGGGAGTGAACTGACTGTAAAAGTCCAAACTTTTCCAAACTTGCTGAACTTTAAGGGTGGAATTTCCAGCTTGATCGTAGCGCCACCAGTGACTATTACCGGTTATGTCCCTTTTATGTCCCTTCAACTGACCAATCAGATGTAACTCCGGAATTTCAGCCTATTTCAGCAAGGGCGGAAACTGGACTTTTATAGTCAGTTAACTCCCTTGCCTCAGGAAGATGTATCTGGGCATGACAACATAAGGTTAATCAGGCCCCACACTGTGAACACCAATCCTCATTTTAGTTGGTCTTTTGACAGCATGGGGTACTGGGGACCTATTCTGACCAGAAACATTGTCTTACCTTGACAAGGCAAGGACTCTGCCAGTACAAATGTAATCCGATCCTGGTTCCGGCTCGGTGTCGTCAGACCCACCTCGGCACACTTCCAGTACTCGAAGGCCATCATCCTCAACCCGATGTTGTCCCCCTGGATCACCATGCCCTCCTTCTCATCCTCATCTCTGAAAGAGTGGATAAAAACTGCAACCATGTCAGCTGGCTTGGCAATCTAGATCGAAGCGATGCTCATTTAAACTTTATTTTCAGAAAATATATGTTGGTGATTATACACAGTTTTTGTGTTATTTCGGACAAAGTGCAAAGTTGTACTGACAAACAACATCAGTGCCAGGCTGGGTATAAAATGCCGATTGGCATCACCAGTAGAACCTGAAAGTGAAACAGCTGGAAAAAACTGTAAGATCTATCCCATGTAAAGGGTGACCCCACTTTATAGTAGGGTAGCCTAGCAGTTAAAGCGTTAGCTTGTCAGGTGAGAGAAACTAACAGTTTTAGCCCACTAGTCCTTATAATGATAACATATAGCAAACCCTTAAGATGGGCAAATGTCTACTAGTCCTTATGATATCTGAACTATTGGGCCGTTTGGCAAGGACTATAGGAATAGTGCCAATTTCTAAAGCTGTTGTCATGGCGAGGACCCGGATTCAATTCCCCACATGGATACCATGTGTGAAGCCCATTTTTGGTAGCAATTGTAGCATATTGCTGGAATATTGCTATGTGGCGTAAAACTAGTCACTCACTAGGTACAAAACACTTGCCTTATAGATGGCAATGTACAGTATGTGCAACACAAAGTTAGGATTTGCTGTCAACATTCGTTGTGCTTGATTAGAATGTTATTATGTTGATTTATGCAATTGACAGCAAAGCTACAAGTGATAGTAACATCACTCTGACCAGTTGTTGATTCTGTGGGAAGAAACTTATGATAGATTGAGATGGATGTCACTTCCCACTAAGGTGTGTTATGTCCATTGTCCTAACGGGTCATTATCATTATAAACTAATGTGCCAATGTTGGGCTATTCCATTCAGACGAGAGGGGAGCGAGTCTTTGCATTGTTGTGTAAAGCATAGCATGTTGGTAACCTACGTGGCATAAGACAGTTACCATTCAATGATAAATGCATATTAATAAATCCATATAAATGCATTTCAGAGAAGTAATTGGTCTCCATGTCATGGTTGGTTGTTGGTTGGTTGGTTTGTTGTATAGCCGAGCTCAGCAATATTCCAGCTATATGATGGCGGTCTGTATATAATCGAGTCTGGACCAGACAATCCAGTGATTAATATCATGAGCATCGATCCACGCAATTGGATCAACCAAGTTAGCGAGCCTGACCACCCGTTCCCGTTAGTCGCCTCTTACAACAAGCATAGTCGCCTTTTACAGCAAGCATGGGTGGCTGAAGGCCTATTCTACCCCGGATCTTCACGGGTCTCCATGTCATGGTCATGCTGGAGTATGGAGACCTGTGGGGCCTGTCTGATTCAACTGGGTTATGGCTATTGTCCCTGAATGACTCCATCTCTGCCACAACAAAATAGTGGACACAAGAATGTATACAAATAACTCAAAATTCTGAGTAGAAAAATGAAAAAAGATGTATTTTTTCAGAAAATCAAAACATTAAATGAAACTTGGCACTGCATCTCTCCTATAGGAATAAAAAGTGTTTGCCAAATTTGAAAAGAATCTATGAAATTGTTTTCACATTATTGGTCACATATGTAATTATAATAAACTACAGCATAACATGAATAATGTCTTCAAAATGCATTATTTATATAACAATATATAATTCATTAAAGTAAATCCGATATAAATATGTACATATTCAGTTTGCTCAATTGGTTCAATAAATTTGTCAACAAGATGACTTTTATGCCTGACCAGATTATTTTAATGTCTTCACTGATCAAGTACATTTACAGTAGAACATGGACATAACGAACTCCCAGGGATGAGAAAAATCAGTTCATTCGATACATTGTTCGTTTATATATACTGTATATATACCTTTTCTCTAAGAAAATGTCTGCCATATAGATAAAACGAATAACATTAATTGTTGAGATGACCTTAATGTTCTATGTTCACTGTTTATTTTACATCCAAGATCAGTCCAATTACAGATAAGATTAACCTAATGCAAGTTTAACAAGGTTGAATTGTCACCACTGATTGTGTGGATTGAGTATAACCATTTGTCAGTGACACTTAACACTGGGGGAGATTTCTCAGTTCGCTCTACATGCCACTAAATAGTCAGGGAAAAAAATCAGTTCGCCGTATACATTTATTTGCCTTAGAAAGTTTGTTATTTTTTCCATTTTATATAATGATATACGCTGACAAAAAGTAGGAAATATTTGAAAATAACTAAAAATTGTAAGAGATATTATTATCTAGTCATAGTTGTATGATACTAATTAGCACATTACAACCTATCATGACCTATAGAGAAATATGCCAGCAGATGTTATGACTGCCAATGATCTTGAAGGACGACAGGGGTAAGATAGGAAATTGCAAAGTCGACATTTTTAACGCTAATGATATATTTTATGTGCATAATATTTTATGACCCTCCGCTAGAGAGTGTCATATTTTTTGGCGACCTCCCTGGTTCTCTCTTACCCACCCCATCCTATAACAAAGGACTGGTTCTAACTACTCACCACCACAGGGGCTATATATGTGTTTACTGTTCAATTCACAAGTTCAATTGAAAGTATGAATTAAAGAAGAAATAAATACTTCATGTGTGTGGAATGTTTGTGATCATTAAAATGATTCTAGGTCGAATGTTCATAGCATGATACATATTTTTATAGCCCATCAGATTTAATTACATCCTCAATTGGCAATAAAAACTCGCTCTGTACCTGGCAACATGTGCATATATAAATATCTATTGTACCATATTCAATGTATCAAACACCCTGTTCCAGCACACACCACCTGACCTACTGATTGCATAATCTGCAAGTATTCATTATAAGCTCCCTGTACTACGTCTGAAGTTTTACACGACAGTCCATATATTCTCATCTTCCTGAGGCAAGGGACCTTAAAAGCTAGGCTGGAATTTGTTGGTTCAATCGTAGCGCCCATAGTGGCTATTACAAGTTATGTCCCTTCTATGTCCCTCCTACTTACCAATCAGATTCCACCTCTGATATCACTTGCATTTGCTTCAAACAAAATGGTGACACCCAGTCAAGACGACCTGTTCCATAATCAAGATCTATATTGTAACAAAACTGTTTATACTGTTTATACAATTGAGTAGGTTTAAGATGCAGTTACACTGCTGGAGTGGAGAAGCCCGTTATGTACATAGAAGGGTAAAGCATATTGGTCGGTGAAGTCTGTAATATTAACAAAAGAGTGAAGCCAGTATTATAAACTTCATGGCTTCTCCACTCCAGCAGTGTAACTGCATCTTAAACCTACTCAACTGTATAAACACTGCCTCCTGTCCTAATTATATATACTTGTTAACCATACTCTGTTCATCACTTGTTTGATAACGGTGTTAGAACCTACACCAAAACGTCGCTCCTAGTTGAAATAAAGAAGTTGTTCATCCATATATATCTTACCCTTTCATAATAAGTATCCTCTGATTGTCAATTTTCTAAGCACCAAGGGGGCTTATTATGGTGAATAAAGTATCTGTTGACAGACAACAGCTAACTATGTACAGTAGTGTCTGACAGTGCGTCATTCAATCAACATCTGCTTGACCTGATGACTGGCGTTGTTGATTTCATCAGTGGTAGTTTCAGTTCCTAACCATGGCACTGATCATATCTTTATTATCCTATCACAATAAAGAAGATGTTCATCCATACATCTTATCCCTACTTGAACATATCTCACTGATAATCATGATTTTATTCCACCGTAATGAATTTATTTGGATAAATGTCATTTAGCAATATTTAGCTAAATGGTGTTATTGACCCACCTGATAAACCTACCATAACTTATCATCTTATTTTTAATTCCAGGCATATCAAAGTATCCTATGTACATCATGTATTCACTTTCATCCACACACATAGGCTCACACTCATCCATTCATACACACACCCGCATTCAACTTTACATAGTCACACTAAGATACAATCATAATACACTCCATGACTCTGTAATAATATAAAACAATACACTTTATGATATGCAACAACCACAACGATAACATGTGGCCTTGTTGCCAAACAAACACTTCTGCTTGTTACTCATCTTTGTTTTGTGTCTCCTGTGGCATCATATTTATGATGTCATATATATTACGTCCTTTGAAAAACATTCACTTCGCCATCTTACAACTGCTATGGTACGAGATTACACTTATATAACAATTAATAAAATTGAGTATAACTGTGAAACAAATAATTGACATGTATAAAATTACAAATTGTCAATGAGATGAGGTGAGGTGAGGTGAAATTGGGTTAAACATCGCGTCCAAGACTGTTGCACTTATATAGCGACGTGCATGGACGTGTGTGTGGTCACTTGTACTTGTCCGGACTGATGCCTATTTACAGTGCTAGCACACTGAGATACCATGCCACAGTTTAACATGAATACTCCACTCAGACACAGTATACTGACTCCGAGCCGACCAGTTCTTGTTTTAGCTCCTTAATGCCGAGCGCCAGACATGGTAACAACAAGTACCATATTTTAACGCCCAAGATGCACATACATTAACTTTAGAACAGCTGGGCATGGTTAATGCTAGGGATGTTAAACGAGTAGCAGAATGGGTACCCATTAGGACAACACTAGTTGAATATTGTATTGTCAAAAAGGACTTGTTTACCTACCTGTTTATCGTGAACCTGGCCATTCCGAAGTGTTTTTCATACCAACTGAGCACATCACTGAGCGTCCCCATTTCACACACAAATGTCACATGATCAACATGGGTTAAGTGTACATTGTTTACATTGTGGGAACCGTTAACTGAAGTTGTATTCACTGTCCCATCAGACGTCACTGGAGCAAAACCTGGCATAAACAGCCCTCTGTAACCATTACTCTGCACAAGGGTGTGTTTCACGTCCCCAACGCATGATACGATAGTGGCAGTCTTCACGTCTCCTTGATCGCTCTTATGACATTGAATCGGCCTGAGACATTTCACTCCGGAGTCGATTAATTTCTTTACACACTTTTCAATGTCTTGGACTTGAATTGCGACATCGAACGCTGAATCGTAATTCAACTTGCTATTTCTCTCTCTTTCCGACCCATTCGTGCCAAGTCTGTTCGGATCAAACCACAAATTGACAAACGGATCAGCGATTATTTCTTCATAGACTTCGGATGTAATTTCTGTCAGGAGAAATCTAGCCTGGCCTGTCGTCAGCACCCACTGTTTGGCAACAGCAGAGGTTCTGGTGGCGATTAGCTTGAAAGAATACTGAGAAGTTAATTTCTGGATCAGTTTAGAGCCATCTTTAACACCCAATTCAATGTGATGAAGGCACAACTGGTCCATTTTGTCAAGTTCACCCCTCAAGAAAAACATGTGCCTTTCGGTGCTAACAGCAGACAGCTATTACAATCTCTCGACACCGCTCGTCCTGGTTATATAGTGCATTAATATGCAATGAAGCGAGCCCACTAACGCGGCGCGGAGTTAAACGCTCTGTAAACATAGATACCAAGCTCCATACAGTGTTATATTCCCATTCACAAACATAATCCTCGCGCAAAAGGTGACACGCGCTGCCGCTAAGTGTAAATGGATCATGAAATGACTAGATTTCTTACACGATCAGGTTTAACCAGGATGGGACAAATTCTAGAGATAGTATGGATAAACATAGAATTCGGTTTATAGATCTATATATGCACACCCCTTCGTAAAGAAATACCCAGGAAACGAACAAGAAATTTCTAACTTGTTCAAAGAAATTTTTAAAAATGTAAGAAAACAAAATTATTAGATATGATGGTTTACAATTTCAGTTGTATTTACTGTTATGGTAGACAGTGTTTTATATGCAGATATTAAGATTACTGTGTATAATTTTCTTGTAACATATGCCGGAAATAGCAATCAGATGTGCACATCTACCGGTGAATAAGTTATAAATTACCCTACATTATAACTAAAAACCGGTATTTATGATGATACCGAGTGCGATTTGAAAAAATGAATTGACCAATGATTCAGTGAGTGAGTTGGGTTTAGCACCAATTTCAACAATATTCCAATTATATCGCAGCATGTCAGAAAGATGTGGAAGGAAAGTCTGAAATGTTGCAGGTCTCAGACGTGGTGAAACCCACAAGAACTTGTATGGGGATGACAAACCTAGAAGCATAATCGGGGCGAACCGGGATTAGAAAAAAACATAGGTTTCTGGCGTGCACAAGAGACGAAACTCTGCACAGCGAATTGCGGCGCCTTAGACGACTGGGCCACCCCCGATCAATGATTAATATATGTTGGGGAGGCATTTCAGAATAAGAAACACCACAGGTGTCTGTAAAGGAAATGATTTCTTCAGAGCATGTTTAAGTATCGTATTGTTTTCGAGAAGCTGGGGAAAAATAAAGTACGGAATTATATTGGAAAATAATAAAACGAAACGAACCGCATACATACATAGATAGTGGTTATTTTTCGCAATGTGTTCAAATATTATTGCATTCTGTACAATAAATCGTCAGCTGTGACAGAAGCCGAGTTAGTGAGTCAGTGAAAATTGGGTTTAACTCCTCTCTGAACAATATACACGTATAAAGGGCCCTTGTTAAATCTATATTTACCGGACAGGACATTTCAGTAAACTACGGTTATAACGAACACGCTTATAACGAACTGACGGATATAACGAACTTACGTTTTTGTCCCTAAGATTTGCTGTAGTTATGCTGTATATATGCTTATAACGAACTAAAATTAGTGGTCCCTTTGAGTTCGTTAAAACCGTAGTTTACTGTACTAGAATTTAAGTTGTACACAGTTGCCTCTTTAAACTGAGAGACCAACCCAAAGTGAGGCTAGTATAGGTCTCAACATGTTGGTGAAACAGGCGTGCATCACGGGAACTGATGCTGAAAGACCAAGGCTCATATATACATAGGGCAATCGTTGATACAGCTGTTAAAGGAGGACTGCATTTTGTAGTTTGACAATTCGCGAGATGAATTTGATATAGTTTTGTTATACGTTTTCCTTTAGTATACACTGTCACGTATAATTCCCGAGTGTATAAATGTTTAACGTGCTTAAAAAGGGGCTCGGTGGGAATTGCGTGCCCGCATTTCAAATCGTTTTAATATTCTCTCTTTATGTTGTCTATTCCTGTTGTAGTGAACGCGTATTTCATGTTGCGGAATTGAATGTGTTTGCTTGAGGTTTAACATACTCAAAAGAAGTTAAGGATCACCCTATTCTTTCATATTGCAATACTAGTAGTATTTAACTATAGTAATATGAAAGAATCGGGTGGTCCTTAACTTCTTTTGTGTAGTATACATATCATGAAAGCAGATTATTTTCCCCATCTCAATAAATTGTGCTATGTGTATATTGCAACTATATTTCTCATGATAGAAAGTGGCAAATTGATTGAGACGCTCGTTTGATGCCCTCCCTTGGATGTATATCTTCCAAACAAGCCTCAGACTTTTATCAACTCGTGTTGATATATTTGAAGACACACGGTTGAGATTCTCTCTATATAAGTTGATTGTTACTGATTGTCTGGGGTTATTGAATCATTTAATTCTGTACGTACCTATTTATAGGTTAACCCTCGCGGTTCAATTGAGGAGTGAGTGAGTTGGGTTTAACGCCACTTAACAGTATTCCAGTTATATCACGGCGTGTCCGCTTAATGTGAGAGGAAAGCCTGAAGTGATGCAAGTCTCAGACGTTTGCCACTTCAGCAAAACCCACAAGCACAGGTATGGTGCTGACAAACCTAGAAACACAATCGGGGCGAACCGGGATTCGAACCCACAATCATAGGTTTCTGGCGTGCCCAAGGGACGACTGGGCCACCTGTGCCCCCCGTACAATTTGGGAACCAACACGAAACAAATGCATGTGTGTACAGTGCTACCAATGAAGAAGGGGTACTGCAGTATCTAACAGATGTGGATGGGGGATAATTAGGAGACCAAACATGGACCAGGATGTGCAATCCCCGACTATTGTAACACATGTGATGTCCAGTTACCATCTCCTTGTAGATCATGAAGAAATCAGGAATTTAAAAATTTGTCTTTTCCGCATTCAAGAACATTTAATTCATTGGAAATTCTAGGAGAATGCGACGTCACAGTATCATAAAATATATGCGAATGAGCGAGTAATGCTTAACACCGTAGTCAGAAATATTCCACCTATAACGTGACGACCTGTAAATAATCGAGCTTGGACCAGGCAAACCGATGACTGAGGGCATGAGCCACGATCCACGCCATGGGTCACGATGACACGCAATCAGCCAAATCAGAAAGACTGGGCGCCGAATCACTTTTCGTAACCTCTCACACGAAGGGTTTGTACGTATATATGCAAAGTTCCAAAAGCATATGCATATTAGGCTTAGAACCTGGTCATTACATTTGAGATTATACTTTATAATGCATAATGCAATATAAAATAATTTTATGAAGGAACCAATATTAGCTATGGAGAAACAGGGTCATGGTATCTTTCTCCCTGCGTTTGAATAGAAGTCCCACATGTTTGTCACTTAAAAAGGTGAACAACCCATTTATTCCTCCATTGATCTACACCACCCAGAGCTGATTTGATAGTTTTTCCCAGATTTGTGAAAATCTCTGTGTTTTACCCATAGTGCTCCGTCACCAGCGAATTTAGAAGTTTGGGTAGGAGAGTTGACATGTTGAGATAAATCATTGATCATGATGTTAAACAGGGTTAAACAATGCTACCTTGTGGCGTGCCATTGTCCAGTGACATGGGATCAGATTGAGTGTTCACTATTTGAATTGGCAGCGACCTGTCTTGCAGTAAGCTGTTTACTAAGTTTGCTATGTTCCCTTCTACTCCATTTCGTGCTAGTTGTGTTGAGAGTCCATAATGCCATATTATGTCGAAAGCTTTGCTGAAGTCCAGAAATACCGCGGTTAGGTATTGTCTGTATTGAGCTTATTTATTTCATTTTCCAGTCAGTAAATGGTTCAGACATGAGTGTCCCTTCATGAGCCGCTTAGATCAGGCTTGACGTGGTTACCAGTTTCAAGGTGATATATGGGCCTTTTTTAACCTTGGCTTCTATAACTTTGCACATGTTTGAAGTGAGTGAGATTGGTCGATTAAAGGCTGGTTGGGCCTCTGTTGCTTAAAGTGTTTAAGACGTCGCTTTCTGCCTTATCGATTTCGACTGACCTGTTCTTCTTTGGGACTCATGTGTGGCTGTAGGCTACACAATTTTTTTGTAAGTTTTAGTATTGATTAAAATTCTGTTTTTGCATTGATAAGAAGTATATTCATATGATTTCATTTTTATCTTTGGCTGCTCTGTTTATATACGTTCAAGTAGCTGTCCATCTCTCAGAAATAGGGCTAGTTTGTCCCTGGCTATTGCATCTCTTGACGTTTGGAGATCTACAACAGATAGTGGATCTAACTGCAATTCTTGTTTTATCCGGGTACTGGCTGCTAGAGCTGGGAAAGGGATGGGTATATGCTGCTAGAGCTGGAAAAGGGATGAGTATAGGCTGTTAGAGCTGGAAAAGGGATGTGTATATGCTGTTAGAGCTGGGAAAGGGATGGGTATATGCTGCTAGAGCTGGAAAAGGGATGAGTATAGGCTGCTAGAGCTGAGAAGTGGATGGGTATAGGCTGCTAGAGCTGGAAAAGGGATGAGTATAGGCTGCTGGAGCTGGGAAAGGGATGAGTATAGGCTGCTAGAGATGGGAAGAGGATGAGTATAGGCTGTTAGAGCTGAGAAGGGGATGAGTATAGGATGCTAGAGCTGAGAAGGGGATGGGTATAGGCTGCTAGAGCTGGGAAAGTGATGAGTATAGGCTGCTAGAGCTGAGAAGGGGATGGGTACAGGCTGCTTGAGCTGAGAAGGGGACGGGTACTTGCTGCTAGGGCTGAGAAGGGGATGGGTACTGGCTGCTAGAGCTGAGAAGGGGATGGGTACTTGCTGCTAGAGCTGAGAAGGGGATGGGTATAGGCTGCTAGAGCTGAGAAGGGGATGGATACTTGCTGCTAGAGCTGAGAAGGGGATGGGTATAGGCTGCTAGAGCTGAGAAGGGGATGGATACTTGCTGCTAGAGCTGAGAAGGGGATGTGTACAGGCTGCTGGTGTTGGGAAGGGGCTGTGTATAGATTGCTAGAGTTGGGAAGGGGATGAGTACAAGCTGCTGGAGCTGGGAAGGGCTAGGGTATGAGCTGAGAAAGGGATGAGCTTGGATGTTAGAGCTGAGAAGGGGATGAGTGTAGGCTGCTAGAGTGTTAGATGGTTTACGTTTCAAATATCAAGAATATGAAATTGAATTTTTTTTTATAAACGTCCAGCCGGATAATGAGGCTTAAGAATAAAAATACAACTACAAATTGTTCTTATGGGACTGAGACAAAAAGCACTCTTTCAAATCCCGTAAGTGTTTGCTCAAATAAGACCCATGCATACCCTTATGGTTACTCGAGGCAGCGTAATGATATGGTACCCTAGTAAGCCTACGTATGTACAATTTCTAACTTTCCTGTCACTTTTCTAAAGAAAATGCCAAAAGATAAATAGAGAGTTTGAATTCTTTTCCAATGCCACCCCTTTATTCTTAGAAAAACAGAAAAGAATTGAATAATTGTATTGTATTTTTATTTATTTTTATTAACACGAAAGTTGGCGAGGTTAGATGCTGAACGTATGTCGTGCCCGATGGCGTGGATTGCAGTGACTGCATTACTTGTCTGGCCCTGACTGTATAATTACAGGCTGTGAATACAGCTAGAAACTGCTGACTGCGTTAAATCAATTCACTCAATGTTTGGCAGGTCTATCTATGGAACTACTGAGGCGGCATTAAATATATTAATTTATACTTTCTGTTTGAATTTCGACAAGCGACCGTGTCGGTTTTAGTGGTGAATGTCAATCTATTTTCATTGTCATGCAAACTTAAGGTATAATTTTTCCAATTAAGTGTTTCGGTGGAAATAACTGTGAGTTTTTCAAGCTTTCATAAAGAACACAGTACACATACGATCGTCACGGATTGGATACCGCAATGTCTGTTTTATAAATTAAACAGCTAGGAATGAAGTTATCTATTCCATAAAGTACAGCAAACGCCTATGGAGATTTAATGAGATGGACCCCCAATTGATGTTCTCCTCCATTGTGTTGAGTAAACATGTATCTGTAGATCGTCATCATCAATAAAAACATGAACTATCAACACATGAATCTGACAGACAGGTGGCAGCGTAATGTTGGGCCTGGAAGTGTAGGGGGATGTAGTGTTGGACGTGAAAGTGAAGAAGAGCGTAGTGTGGGGTGTGGAAGTGTAGGGGGGTGTAGTGTTGGACGTGAAAGTGAAGAAGAGCGTAGTGTGGGGTGTGGAAGTGTAGGAGGGTGTAGTGTGAGGTGTGGTGGTGTAGGAGGGTGTAGTGTGAGTTGTGGTGGTGAAGGAGAGTGTAGTGTGAGGTGTGGTGGTGTAGGAGGGTGTAGTGTGAGTTGTGGTGGTGAAGGAGAGTGTAGTGTGAGGTGTGGTGGTGTAGGAGGGTGTAGTGTGAGTTGTGGTGGTGAAGGAGAGTGTAGTGTGAGGTGTGGTAGTGTAGGAGGGTGTAGTGTGAGGTGTGGCAGTGAAGGAGGGAGTAGTGTGAGGTGTGGAAGTGAAGGAGGGTGTAGTGTGAGGTGTGGCAGTGAAGGAGGGTGTAGTGTGAGTTGTGGTAGTGTAGGAGGGTGTAGTGTGAGGTGTGGTAGTGTAGGAGGGTGTAGTGTGAGGTGTAGAAGTGTAGGAGGGTGTAGTGTGAGATGTGGTAGTGTAGGAGGGTGTAGAGTGAGATGTGGTAGTGTAGGAGGGTGTAGTGTGAGATGTGGTAGTGTAGGAGGGTGTAGTGTGAGGTGTGGTAGTGTAGGAGGGTGTAGTGTGAGTTGTGGTGGTGAAGGAGGGTGTAGTGTGAGGTGTGGTAGTGTAGGAGGGTGTAGTGTGAGGTGTGGCAGTGAAGGAGGGAGTAGTGTGAGGTGTGGAAGTGAAGGAGGGTGTAGTGTGAGGTGTGGCAGTGAAGGAGGGTGTAGTGTGAGTTGTGGTAGTGTAGGAGGGTGTAGTGTGAGGTGTGGTAGTGTAGGAGGGTGTAGTGTGAGGTGTGGCAGTGAAGGAGGGAGTAGTGTGAGGTGTGGAAGTGAAGGAGGGTGTAGTGTGAGGTGTGGCAGTGAAGGAGGGTGTAGTGTGAGGTATGGAATTGTAGGAGGGTGTAGTGTGAGGTGTTGAAGTGTAAGAGGGTGTAGTGTGAGGTGTGGCAGTGTAGGAGAGTGTAGTGTGAGGTGTGGTAGTGTAGGAGGGTGTACTGTGAGGTGTGGAATTGTAGGAGGGTGTAGTGTGAGGTGTTGAAGTGTAAGAGGGTGTAGTGTGAGGTGTGGTAGTGTAGGAGGGTGTAGTGTGAGGTGTGGAAGTGTAGGAGGGTGTAGTGTGAGATGTGGTAGTGTAGGAGGGTGTAGTGTGAGGTGTGGAAGTGTAGGAGGGTGTAGTGTGAGGTGTGGTAGTGTAGGAGGGTGTAGTGTGAGATGTGGTAGTGTAGGAGGGTGTAGTGTGAGATGTGGAAGTGTAGGAGGGTGTAGTGTGAGATGTGGTAGTGTAGGAGGGTGTAGTGTGAGATGTGGTAGTGTAGGAGGGTGTAGTGTGAGATGTGGTAGTGTAGGAGGGTGTAGTGTGAGGTGTGGAAGTGTAGGAGGGTGTAGTGTGAGGTGTGGTAGTGTAGGAGGGTGTAGTGTGAGGTGTGGCAGTGAAGGAGAGTGTAGTGTGAGATGTGGTAGTGTAGAAGGGTGTAGTGTGAGGTATGGAATTGTAGGAGGGTGTAGTGTGAGGTGTTGAAGTGTAGGAGGGTGTAGTGTGAGTTGTGGTAGTGTAGGAGGGAGTAGTGTGAGGTGTGGAAATGTAGGTCGGTGAAGTCTGAATTCTGTTTCCACTTTTCTATTAAAGCGCAGAAACTGTTCATGCCCGTCCAGGGGAGAAAAATACTTGGTAAGAGAATTTATGGATGCCAACTTCTTTATTCCACATAAAAAAAAGTTGACATCCATAAATTATCTTCCTCATGTGTATCACTTCTAAATGCCATTCAAATACAAAAATATTGGTTTATCAGTTTCTAAAGTTTCAATCGACATTTAACCATTACGACACTCGGGCCGTTATTGAGTCAACGTAATCATGTTCATTTTGATCAATGAAATATTAATTATGCAATATTACTACGTATCATGTTCCTTAAACTTCATATCAGCTCCGCATGCAGATAGTAGACATTTTCTAATTTTCTAAGGATTCTATTTCACAGACTAATCGCCGTGCAAACGATCTAAACACTAAGTTTTCCATACAAATAGGTTTTCGATATAAAGATACTGTGTCTAAATTTTATTTGAAACATATAAGCAAAACTTAATGATAATCATCATTTGTTCTCCTGTATTGAGGGGATTCAGGGTCGGAAGTGATGAAAATATGCAAATAGAAACCATACACGCAAAATAACTACATGAGTTGATATTTCAAACTTCTATTCATTCTACACACAGTCGGTCAAAATCCAGTGTATAAATATTGTGAATGATTAGCGTATTTCAAACCGTTTGATAACCTGATATAATTGGAAATAAAATGGAAAGAAATGGAGGTAAAAGGAAAGTTCTGCGTTCCCAAATATTTTCGATGCAGTCAAAACCACAGCAGACCCAAGTTGATAGCAGCGGCTGTATAATCCACATTTAGGCAGCTACAGCTGGACACGCAGAGCTTTTGCAGTGGCAAACCACATCCTTTTCGCAGAGCGTAGGTAATAGATGGCTGACTCGCATGTATATGGAATACTGTGTGATAGAGGGATTTGACGGATTCTTGTGCTTTAAGAAATGCAGAGTGCGAAAACGCATTTTGTTGACCTTGTAAACACATCAAGAATCGCATTACGTAGACTTCTGGTGTTGTCGGATTTTGAAAAAATAGCGACAATATCCTTAATTTCCGTGAAAGGGAGATCGGGAGAATATTTTACTTTTTGATTTCATAGTGTTTTTTCAAAAACATACATCGCGAAAATAACAGTATACGCCTCTTCCTTTCAGTAACCCCCCCCATCCCCCCCCCCCCCCCCCCCCCCCCCACCAACACCCACCCACCCTAAAAACAAAACAAACAAAAAAAAACCCCTCAGATAACACCAACCAGTACGTATATGTGTGGAATACTGCCTGAAGTACGTGTATGGTGTATTTGCATTGATGTCAAACTTCACCCAAACGGAAGTTTAAAACATGTCCAATCAGTTCTCATTCTAAGGCTCAAGGTATGATAATGCCCCCTTCCAGGAAGCATTAAAGATTTTTTAGGACAGTTATCAGACATGTTCAAACGAATCAGAGTAAGTCTCTGTTTATTTCAACACTTGCATGTTTTGGACTTATAACAACACGAAATGTACACGCTAAGCTAAAATGTGTCGAAAAGGCTGATTTTAGAGAGTTTTAGAGCACAGGTTTTAATATTTAAACATGAGAACGTTTTGACCCCATCTGATGTATATAAAGACAATACAGAAACATTGCAAAAACGAAAATTGTGGGTCACAGACCTGCTCATAGTTGGACTTTTACTTGAAGTTGGTAAAATCGGTCTTTCAAATGTAAGAAAGAAAATGGCTTGATGTCAACCATTTGATCGCGTCATTAATTTTCATGACGAATTTGCAAAGTGTTTCGTAACTTTAAAGCTTGACATTTCCAGTGTGCCAGTGGACTCTGATACTCTTTTGGAAGTGACAAAAACACAACACCTACGCCCCATGACACGGAGACAGGCGAGTGTATATTTCAAGTTATATCATTACATGGTATAATCAAGGCTGTCAGTTATGTTCAACCTTTGACACGTGAAATCCCTACACTATAGATTTCGAATTCTGATTACATAATTATTTCCTGTTGTGATATCCTGCGCTGATTGGTTGGACTATCAACGTATTGCGCCATATCCCTCCTCCCATGGTAATAACGGGCTATATGGTCCATGACGACCTTGGTAAATCAAGGGGTGACTATGTCAATGCGCTGGGTCAGAGTAAATTAGTATTAATTGGCCGTGCAAGCATCTGCCCACTCACCACGCAGTGTTTTATATGTCAAACCACGTTTCATCACACTGCCTTCACAAAATACCAACAGTTATATGAATACTTTTGATGGTCTTCAAACACGATTCGATATTCTGAAAATATCTTTAGATGTTTGCTGTATATTACGCGAAGACAAAGTACGGGTTTGTTTTACAAGTCTTAAAAGTATCATTGCAGCTCATTTAAGAGAGAGAGAGAGAGAGAGAGGGGGAGAGAGAGAGAGAGAGAGAGAGAGAGAGAGGAGAGAGAGAAAGAGAGAGAGAGAGAGAGAGAAAGAGAGAGAGAGAGGAGAGAGAGAGAGAGAGAGAGAGAGAGAGAGAGAGAGAGAGAGAGAGAGAGAGAGAGAGAGATATTAAAAACGACGAACATGTTGATGTACGATCTATAGAGACGTACAAGTTATTGCATGAACATGAGTGACTGAGTGAGTTTATGCTTTACGTCACATCGGCGCTATTTCAGCCATATCGTGAGTGTTGCATGAACAGCTCTGTTGTTTGCATTGAGATACCAAACAGCGCTAAAGTAGAAATTTGACACTGCGAAATCTACTGATAATATTAAAAATCATTATTGCAGCATTATCACAAAATACATGATTTTCCGAAATACTTTTCTAGATATTGTATATCAATTTCTTTCTTTTCACAAACAGCACATAGTATATTTATAAACAAACAAGATAGATAAGAGTATGACACATCTAGACGATAATATAGAATACATAGTACATGTATGAGTCACGTACTTTATATACAACACACAAGATAGAAATAGTAAAACACATCTAGACGATAATATAGAATACATGGTACATGTATGAGTCACGTACTTTATATACAACACACAAGATCTAAATAGTGAAACACATCTAGACGATAAGATAGAATACATGGTACACGTGTGTCACATACTTTATAAAAAAGACCCAGATAGATAAAATTAAAACGCCTATAGACGTAAATATAGAACTATGATCCATCTATTATGTCATTAGGGAAAAGCTACACTGTAGTAAATGTATGTAACGTGTAATATACATGGTACTTAAGGTCATTAGGGAAATACTGCACTACATGTCTCTGTAATATTTCATATACATTCTACTTCAAGGTCCCGCTTTGGTACTGAAACTGCCCACAGCTGTGTGTTGCAATGTTTCTAACGGGTTACTTGATTGATTGTGATTATGTGAATGTGGTCTTTGATGTTACCATTTCTTTGGTTTTTCAACAAGTGTAGTGTGGTGCTTAGAGCAGCTGACCGTGTGAGTCAGTCTGTTAACATTTGATGCCTGTGGCTGGTTGTTTACGTTTTTGTGAGTTAAATATCTTTATCATCGTCATTATCTTCACAAATGTCAGCGCTGGCATGTGGGCTTTGTGTACATACATACGTCCGGGATAGGTAAGTCTTGTTTGCATTAAAAGCCATAAACGTCATACCAATCAATTAATGTTTATGCATGATATAGGCCTTTCAGCCGACAGTTCACATAATACTTTGTGTTATTTCATGACAAATCAACTATTGATCACAACTATGGCTCTATAAATAATATCAGACATACATAAAACACAGATTTCATTAAACCTATGAGATAGTCTTGATTATAGATAAATAGCTAAAATCAGAGGCAAAAACAAACAGAAGCATTTGTCGTAACTAATAACGGCAACAATGCATAACCAACAATAACACAAACCACAGCTTATAACGATTCACATCGAACAGTTACATACATAATCATCATCATTATCATCATCATCATCATCATCATCCATAACCAACCACACCGAACACGACTCAGAGCAACAAACATCAACCAGGATCAAACAAGATCAATCATTCCTACCAAGAACATCCCCAATCCCTAGCATCAATGTCCATCATCTACTAACGCCGAACAACATCAACCTTGTCTGCCAAGTACATCCCCAATCCCTAGCATCAATGTCCATCATCTACTAACGCCGTGTAACATCAACCTTGTCTGCCAAGAACATCATCAATGCCTAGCATCAATGTCCACCATATACCAACGCCGAACAACATCAACCTTGTCTGCCAAGTACATCCCCAATCCCTAGCATCAATGTCCATCATCTACTAACGCCGAACAACATCAACCTTGTCTGCCAAGTACATCACCTATCCCTAGCATCAATGTCCATCATCAACCAACGCCGAACAACATCAACCTTGTCTGCCAAGAACAGCCCCAATCCCTAGCATCAATGTCCATCATCAACCAACGCCGAACAACATCAACCTTGTCTTTCAAGAACAGCACCAATGCCTAGCATCAATGTCCACCATCAACCAACGCCGAACAACATCAACCTTGTCTGCCAAGAACAGCCCCAATCCCTAGCATCAATGTCCATCATCAACCAACGCCAAACAACATCAACCTTGTCTGCCAAGAACAGTACCAATCCCTAGCATCAATGTCCACCATCAACCAACGCCGAACAACATCAACCTTGTCTGCCAAGAACAGCACCAATGCCTAGCATCAATGTCCACCAACAACTAACGCCGAACAACATCAATCTTGTCTGCCAAGAACAGCACCAATGCCTAGCATCAATGTCCACCAACAACTAACGCCGAACAACATCAACCTTGTCTGCTAAGAACAGCACCAATGCCTAGCATCAATGTCCACCATCAACTAACGCCGAACAACATCAACCTTGTCTGCCAAGAACAGCACCAATGCCTAGCATCAATGTCCACCAACAACTAACGCCGAACAACATCAACCTTGTCTGCTAAGAACAGCCCCAATCCCTAGCATCAATGTCTATACCATCAACCAACGCCAAAAAACATCAACCTTATCTGCCAAGAACAGCACCAATCCCTAGCATCAATGTCCACGATCCATCAGCATCGAACAACATCAACCTTGTCTGCCAAGAACAGCACCAATCCCTAGCATCAATGTCTATACCATCAACCAACGCCAAAAAACATCAACCTTATCTGCCAAGAACAGCACCAATCCCTAGCATCAATGTCCACGATCCATCAGCATCGAACAACATCAACCTTGTCTTTCAAGAACAGCACCAATCCCTAGCATCAATGTCTATACCATCAACCAACGCCAAAAAACATCAACCTTATCTGCCAAGAACAGCACCAATCCCTAGCACTAAGGTCCATTATTAAACAACGCCGAACAACATCAACCTTGTCTGCCATGAAGATTACCAATGCCTGGCATCAATGTCCACCAATCAACCAACGCCGAACAACATCAACATTCCTCATATGGCATATTTCATATGATATAGACAAACCAGCAACAGAAGCAACACCACCTAACATCATTCAACAACAATAACATTCATCACAAATGAAACCAATAAGGTAGGCCATCACAAGCAACACCATCAACCTCCGATGACTCCACACCCCCCACCAACCTGCGCATCAAGGAGCGCCTCATTATCCATGGCAACTGCTAATGACACACCGATACGTACACGAGGGTCAGATGAAATGTGAAGCGAAAGATCAGGGAGAAAATTACTTGGAATTGGCGCAGAGAGAGCAACTGTGTCGCGGTATAGAATTACAGTAAGTGGGTTTTAATTGCCCAATTAAACTTAATCTCACTCATATAAGAGTTCCAACAACTGGCGGTAGTACAAGACAGTGGATAAACAAGCAGACATGAGTGGTTTAGTCTATGGGATCCTCCTGTTTTGGGCTGCATTGTGCGGTAGGTTGATTGTAGACGGTATATATTGTAGTATTTTCAAAACACTTTGCTGTTGCTTGTTGTAAGTTGAACTTAGTGCATTTTAGAGATTACCCCAACAGTTCGTTTAAGTGTTCTATAATACTTCAATCAATGTTGAAACGCACGTATATGTTCGCTTTAACTATTTGGCTGTTTCTTTCGTTTTTTTGTTAACTCCAATTTAACCAAGATTTCCGGTACTTACTTACATTGAAACAATAATGTCATGTCACCAAACTTTAGATCCAGTTAAGATTCCGGGTTTGAATTTGTCCCCAGCAACTTATGGGTAGTAAGGCTCGGTGACTGTTGATTCCGAGAGCTTCGTACATTGCTTATAATATCATCAGAGGATGATTATGTACAGGCCGCCGTCTTGTAGCTGGAATATTGATTGGCACGGCATTAAACAATAGACAAACCAAATTATATAAGCACTTTCGGCTAACCATCCACACATGCTCTTGTGCAATGTTTGCATCATATGAGCTAATAGTAACGTGCATGAATTTAAAACGTCAACCAGCAATGCATTTTAAAATAATTACATAAACACGGACTGATGAATACGAATACCTCCTTTTACGAGTGAGTGGGTGAGTGAGTATGGTTTTATGTCGCTTTTAGCAATATACCATCAATATCACGGCAGGGGACCCCATGAATGTGCTTCACACATTATACCCAAGTAGGGAATCGAACACGGGCATTCGGCGTGACGAGTCGTCGCTTTATCCACTAGGCTACCCCAAGGCACCACAGTAATAATAATAATAATAATAATAATAATAATAATAATAATCACCTCCTTTCCATGGATGACCTTGAACTTATTGCCAATAGAGGATCTACACTCAAAAATACAGATTCTGCTTGTCGAGTCCTTTTCTAATGATATCGGCATGTCCTTTGGACTCGACAAATGCAACATTCTTCATTTGAAACGTGGCAAGGTAGAAGAGGGAGGATCAGTCAATTAACTTGGAGGAGGAGATATTGACCATCTTGTGGAAGGTCAGGCCTATACGTACTAAGGGATGCAGATTAGGGACAAACTCCAGAATGCCCACATCAAGGGCAAAGTTCGGGCAGAGTACAAATGTAGACTAAAGAAAATCTGGAGTTCAGAGCTGAACGCTCGCAATATAGTCAAAGCCACAAATACTTATGCTGTGCCCGTCCTTTCGTATTCTTTTGGTGTTGTTGATTGGACGAAACAAGAAATTCAGGGTATTTACACCTCACACGAAGAATCATGTCAGACAATAGATCCCACCACCCTCGCTCTTCCCTCAATCGCTTATATTTACCAATTATGATGGGAGGGCGTGGTTTGATTAATGTGGAGGCTCTTCATGATAGAATTGTTTTGTGCACTTTTGGCCACAATTATTTGTCCGATGATATTGAAGCATGGCATTCCACCGTTTTCTAAAACGAGCCAAGGATGTGGGACATAATCTCAATGTCGGTGTTGATTTTGTTGATTGTTCTGTACTGCTGGACGGTACAGAAATGAGTGTCAACCAAGCGAAGTGCCATATAAAGTCGGCCCATACTCAGTTTTTAAAGGAGAGGCTATCTGGACGAACCCTGCATCGAGTTTATGTTGAGAAGATCAGCAATCCTGCAGAGTCCTTTGCTTGGATGAAGTCGTCTGGCCTGAAAAGAGAGGCAGGAGGTTTTCTGTTTGTTGACTGACTGGGAGTGTACCCGGGTTTGCTACCAGGAATACAGCCCTTCTGACAATCTGGATAATACAGAAGGCTGCAGTGTTGGGGAGTCTTCACATTCTCCGAAAGGTTCTTAGTGGTTTTGACTAGGCAGCGCTTCCTGGGAGAAGTCCCATTCGGTGTCTGGGCTGCGTGTAGAGGGGGCAGGGGCCCTTAGCTGAAGATGAGCCTAACCAGCCTGACTGTGCCAGGATCACCCAAACCCTCTTTGCTGCATTTTTTATTTTAATCTGTAATAATAATAATAATAATAATAATAATAATAATAATAATAATAATGAGGATGTTTTAGCCTCTTAATGCCGAGTGCCAGGCAGGGTAACAACAAGTACTATCATTTGATGTATTTTGGTATGACATGGCCTGGGATTGAACCCCGGACCTCCCCCTCTCCGGGCGGACGCTCTACCACTAGACCACGAAGGCGGACTAGTTTTGTGGCCTAATCATGATGAATGTATAACGTTTACACAGTATGGGATTGTATTATCCTTAACGGATTACATAGATCTTCATGAAGTAATTATGCTATGACGGGGTAATTGTGCCACCGTGATGAAGCTTGTTGCTATCGGAGACCAAGCTCTCCCCCGCATTCCCTCATCTTTAATTAAGTAATTTAAAGGAATATAGGCAATATTAGGTAAAGGTCAACGCCAGAGAATAACCAGTCTCCGAATGAAATCTTATTCTGAATATAGCATCGTAACATATGTGATACGCATTAAACAAGCAATACTAAAATAAATATCACTAACACCCACACTTTGTGAACACAACACAGACATTGGCAACCAACGCAAATAATACTAACACCACCATAACTAACAAACATGCATGGACAACCCACACAAACAACACTACGACCACCATAGCTAACACACATACATTGACAACCTACACAGTTAACACTAACACCATCATAACTAACAAACATACATTGACAACCCACACAAACAACACTAACACCACCATAACTAACAAACATACAACGAAAACCACACAAACAACACTAACACCACCATAACTAACAAACATACATTGCCAACCCACACAGTCAACACTAACACCACCATAACTAACAAACATACAACGAAAACCACACAAACAACACTAACACCACCATAACTAACAAACATACATTGCCAACCCACACAGTCAACACTAACACCACCATAACTAACAAACATACATTGACAACCCACACAAACAACACTAACACCACCATAACTAACAAACAGACATTGACAACCCACACAAACAACACTAACGCCACCATAACTAACAAACATACATTGACAACCCACAAAGTCAACACTAACACCACCATAACTAACAAACAGACATTGACAACCCACACAGTCAACACAAAGACCACCATAACTAACAAACAGACATTGACAACCCACACAAACAACACTAACACCACCATAACTAACAAACATACATTGACAACCCACACAAACAACACTAACACCACCATAACTAACAAACATACATTGACAACCCACACAGTCAACACAAAGACCACCATAACTAACAAACATACATTGACAACCTACACAAATAACACTAACACCACCATAACTAACAAACATACATTGACAACCCACACAAATAACACTAACACCACCATAACTAACAAACATACATTGACAACCCACACAAACAACACTAACACCACCATAACTAACACACAGACATTGACAACCCACACAGTCAACACTAACACCACCATAACTAACAAACAGACATTGACAACCCACACAAACAACACTAACACCACCATAACTAACAAACCGACATTGACAACCCACACAGTCAACACTAACACCACCATAACTAACAAACATACATTGACAACCCACACAGTCAACACAAAGACCACCATAACTAACAAACATACATTGACAACCCACACAAACAACACTAACACCACCATAACTAACAAACATACATTGACAACCCACACAAACAACACTAACACCACCATAACTAACAAACATACATTGACAACCCACACAAACAACACTAACACCACCATAACTAACAAACATACATTGACAACCCACACAAACAACACTAACACCACCATAACTAACAAACATACATTGACAACCCACACAAACAACACTAACACCACCATAACTTACAAACATACATTGACAACCCACACAAACAACACTAACACCACCATAACTAACAAACAGACATTGACAACCCACACAAATAACACTAACACCACCATAACTAACAAACAGACATTGACAACCCACACAAATAACACTAACACCACCATAACTAACAAACATACATTGACAACCCACACAAACAACACTAACACCACCATAACTAACAAACAGACATTGACAACCCACACAAATAACACTAACACCACCATAACTAACAAACAGACATTGACAACCCACACAAATAACACTAACACCACCATAACTAACAAACATACATTGACAACCCACACAAATAACACTAACACCACCATAACTAACAAACAGACATTGACAACCCACACAAACAACACTAACAGTACCATATGATGAAGGTAGTAAACTTCTAAGACCCGCATCGTTTTGGGTTTTCCTCCCACATTAATCTGACACGTCTTATTATAACTGGAATACTATTAAACCCATCTCCCTGTTTTAGCCAGCAGCCCCTCCTCCCTGGCCAGGCGGCAGGTGTATACCGGAGCCTGTGATGAGCAGAGCATCAAGACGGCACAAGAAAGCTGCTTCGGGGCCTTGATGAGTGTCGGTGGCATGCAGCCTGCGAGTGGAGTCAACGTGGATGCTGACATCAGGGAGTCATGCCGGTAACCTATACACAATATTGTCTGACACGACAATAACGTTCTGTTCCACCCTCAAATACCGTGAGATGTCAAGAGGTGAAACGTGTGTGTGTGTGTGTGTGTGTGTGTGTGTGTGTGTGTGTGTGTGTGTGTGTGTGTGTGTGTGTGTTAGAGTGTGTGCGAGAGAGCTTTTGAGTGTGTGTGTGTGTGTATGTGTGTGTTTGAATGTGTGACTGTGTGTGTGTACATGTGTGTGTTAGAGTGTGTGTGAGAGCTTTTGAGTGGTGTGTGTGTGCGCGTGCGTGTATGTGTGTTTGAATGTGCGACTGTGTGTTTTACTGTATGTGTGTGTGAGTGTGTACATGTGTGTGTGTGTGTTAGAGTGTGTGTGAGAGAACTTTTGAGTGTGTGCGTGTATGTGTGTTTGAATGTGTGACTGTATGTGTGACTGTATGTGTATGTATGAATGTGTATTAGTGTGAGTGTTTGAGTGTGTGTGAATGTGGGCGTGTGTAACAGTGTGTGTGTGCGTGCGCATGTGCGTGCGAGTATGTGTATGTGAGTGCGTGTGTAAATGTGTGTTCATTTGAGTATGTGTGAGTGTGTGTGTATGTGCGTGCGTGCGTACGTGTGTGTGCGTATGTGTGTGCGTTTGTGTGGGCTTTACTTGTTTTAGTTCCGGAGTTATGATACTTTCATAGTGCTCGTCCACTGAGTTACTCTACAGCAGTTTAACAACCCTACTCTCAGTTTACCGTCCCCCGAGCTGACCACTTCTTGTTTTATCCGCTTACTGCCGAGGGCTAGGCAGGGTAACAACAAGCGCTATCATGTAACATGTAGTCCCCAACATCCACACTTGACGGTAGAGGCGACTACATGGGTCGGATGGTCAGGCATGTGCAAATCTACATCTTCGTTTTTCCAGTACCCTTGAAGCAGCAAATAGATGCTTTGAAGAGGAAATGAAGAAGTGTGGCGCAAACGGAGAGATTTTGGCGACAATGTTGTCCAACGTTTTTGAATATGCGTGTGAAGAGGGGCTTGACAGTACGTATTTTAAAAGTACATTATTTCCAAGTTATAACTATATACCTTGAAAAAGATTTAGCACTACCCCTTCTATATTTTCATATATCGTACCTGTATCATTCTGAAATATCTACATACTACATTGGGACCTGTGTCTTCAGCAACTCGTGCTTGCCATAAAAGGTGACTATGCTTGTCGTAAGAAGCGACTAAAGGAATCGGGTGGTCAGGTTCGCTGACTTGGTTGATGCATGTCATCAATTGCGTAGATCGATGCTCATGATGTCAATCACTGGATTGTCTGGTCCAGACTCGATTATTCAAAGACCGCCGTCATTTAGCTGGGATATTGCTGAGTGCAGCGTTAAACAACAATCAACATCAACAACATATGTCATTTGGTCATGTCATCTAATGCAAGTGAAAGAAGCAGGGATGCATTAGAAAGTTTAGTCAAAAAACTTTTGAGGTGGCGCACTCACGACATGTGTCATGAAATAATCGATTTCGATTTCCTTACTTCAATATTGGTATGCAACTGTATTACCAAACATACATGTACATTCATGACTCACTCCCTGGCTGTGTATATTGATGTTTCACTCAATCAATCACTCTCTCTAGTCATGTCTCATTCATCACTGTGTATATCCAGTAACGTGCCACTCACCCTGTCTAGTCATGTCTCACTCATGACTGTGTATATCCTGTAACGTGCCACTCACCCTGTCTAGTCATGTCTCACTCATCACTGTGTATATCCAGTAACGTGTCACTCACTCTGTCTAGTCGTGTCTCACTCACCACTGTGTATATCCAGTAACGTGTCACTCACTCTGTCTAGTCATGTCTCACTCACCACTGTGTATATCCAGTAACGTGTCACTCACTCTGTCTAGTCATGTCTCACTCACCACTGTGTATATCCAGTAACGTGTCAATCACTCTTTCTAGTCATGTCTCACTCATGACTGTGTATATCCAGTAACGTGTCAATGACTGTGTCTAGTCATGTCTCACTCATCACTGTGTACATCCAGTAACGTGTCACTCACTCTGTCTAGTCATGTCTCACTCATCACTGTGTACATCCAGTAACGTGTCACTCACTCTGTCTAGTCATGTCTCACTCATCACTGTGTATATCCAGTAACGTGTCACTGACTGTGTCTAGTCATGTCTCACTCATCACTGTGTCTATCCAGTAACGTGTCACTCACTCTGTTTAGTCGTGCCTCACTCATCACTGTGTACATCCAGTAACGTGTCAATCACTCTCTCCAGTCATGTCTCATTCATCACTGTGTATATCCAGTAACGGGTCACCCACTCTGTCTAGTCGTGTCTCACTCACCACTGTGTATGTCCAGTAACGTGTCACTCACTCTGTCTAGTCATGTCTCACTCACCACTGTGTCTATCCAGTAACGTGTCACTCACTCTGTCTAGTCATGTCTCACTCATCACAGTGTATATCCAGTAACGTGTCACCCACTCTGTCTAGTCATGCTGTCGGAGGGCGACTGCTGGGCCCACGAAAATTTCACCTCGGACATTATGGGGTGCTCGAAGACCATGGAACAAAGTTTTAACACAATGGGCTATAATGGCTTTTGTCGGTAAGTTTTTGTTTTGTCAGTTTTTGTTTATTGTTTAACGCGGCACTCACCAATATTTGGCGGCGGTCTGTAAACAATCGAATCTGACTAGACAATCCTGTGACTGACGTCCTGAACATCGATCAGGGCACTTGAGATACGATTTCATGTTTTGCAGATGAGTAACATGTCTGATGCTATTTTGCCGCAGTATGTAAAGGAAGGCCAGTGAGCAGGGTAACACGACAAATGCATCTATTTACAGAGCCACCAATGAATTCATTCGGTGTGTGGGAGACAGAATAAACAGCAAAACTGTCTGCTCTGAGGATGCAGCCTGGTTTATGCAGGAGTTATTCAGGAGGAGCATCAAGCCTGCAGCTGACATGATGAACTGTTTCCTTAACACCAGAGCTATACGTAAGTCGTGACGTCGCGTACGTCGTTAACTTCACATACGTCATCAACCTCACATACGTCATTAACTTCACATACGTCATCAACTTCACGTACGTCATCAACTTCCCATACGCAATTAATATCAAATACGTCATTAACTTCAAGTACGTCATCAACTTCACGTACGTCATCAACTTTCCATACGTCATCAACTTCACGTACGTCATTAACTTCACGGACGTCATCAGCTTCACATACGTCATCAACTTCCAATACGTCATTAACTTCACATTCGTCTTGAACTTCACATACACCATCAACTTCACATTCATCATTAACTTCACATACACCATTAACTTCACATACGTCATAAACTTCACATACACCATTAGCTTCACGTACGTCATTAACTTCACGTTCGTCATTAACTTCACGTACGTCATTAACTTCACGTAAGTCATTAACTTCACGTACGTTATTAACTTCACATACACCATTAACTTCACAAACGTCATTAACTTCAAGTACACCATTAACCTCACATACGTCATTAAGTTCACGTACATCATTAACTTCACGTACGTCATTAGCTTCACATGCGTCAGTAACTTCACATACACCATTAACTTCACATACGTCATGATTTCACATTATTTGTTTCGAGGATCTCATCCAGTCTCACTGACAAGCGGTCCAGCCACATTAGCAAACAAATCACAACTTACTGAATTATTCATACGAATATAACATACTTATATTGCTGAATCAAATGAATGTTGTTTGTATTCCAGGAAGTATTGTTGACATGCTACGAAGAAAGTAACTGCTGGTATGGGGTCTACATCAACACGAGTTGAGAATCACTGTAATATTGCATTCACTGTTCAGAATTAAACCGACGAATTGTAAATAGTGACCAGGCAAGCCTGTGAATAAAAGGTGATTGGCTTTTTTCTGATTGGCTAATTCTTGTCAGTCATTTCATTGGTCGGTCAAAGTTCGCGAAAGGTCGTTCTGACGTGACCCGTAATGGGATGTCCTCAGATCTTTGTTTAGCAGTAGCGAAAACTAAGATCTAAATTTAATGAGATTAATGTTCATAAGAAATCTCTACCAAATACATAGTCGAGTGTACGATTCTGACTATATAATGAGCATGTGTTTATGACTCACTATCAAATACACACTACCAAAGTCACAGGTCCTGCTCATGGGCATTTATGATAGCAGAGTAAAGTGAAGAATGGAGCCTCTCCTGGCGCTTAAAGATAACGTGACAGACTGCAACTAAAGCAGCATTCATGACTCGCTTGTTTGTTTGTTGTTCAATGCAGTATAACGGCGGTCTGTTTCCAACCGAGTCTTGATCAGACAATCCAGTCATTGATATTGTGCGAGACGATCCACGCCATCAACCATGTCACCGAGCCTGCCCATCCGACCTATTTAGTCACCTCTTTAAAACCAGGACAGGTCGCCAGTGACCTATTCTAACTCGGAATACAATGGGTTATTTTGTATTCGTAGGGTGTGGATCGAGGAATATATTAATTTCCTGTCGTATTTGCAGGGAGCACTGAACGATTGTGACTTGCTTGACTTTATTGTCAGCTTGACATTGTTGTCTTGCTGGGGACCAATTCCCACTCGGGATCCCCATAGGGGTTCTCACCTACGATATCAGGGCATGGCGATCTCAGTCGCCCGATAGGTAACACATCGACAAGCATCACATGGGAAACTTTGCCAATATTAGACTTTAAGTTACGTTAATGTGTGAAGTGAATGACAACGTAATTCAAAATTAATTAAATTCATGCATGTTAACATGATATTTCCACCGAAGACATGTCTAAACGTGGTAACATCTGAACCTTCAAAGGTTCAGGGCATTTTGCTACAAATGAAAGTTCACTGAAAAAATAAAATGTGAAATGCTGAACTTCCTCATTGACAAATCTATGTGGAATTTGGGGGTATAACATTTAAGCAAGAAGGCATCCCCATGGGCACCAACTGAGCTCCTATCCTTGCTTGGTTGGTTTCTTTATGCATATGAATCGGGAATTTTTGCAATCTTGGGAAGTTGGCCAAGAGGTTTAACTCCAGCTTCAGCTTTATCGATGATCTGATACCGTTCAATAACGTTCAAGTAGCCAAGGTGAGGTGAAATTGGCTTTAACGTCACGTCCAAGATTATCGCACTTTTACAGCGACGTGCATGTACGTGTGCGTGTTTGTGTGGCTGCTTGTACCAGTCCGGACTGATGCCGATTTATAGTGCTAGGTCACTGAGATACCATGCCGCAGTTTAACATGAATACCCCACTCAGCATACTGACTCCGAGCCAGTCCTTGTTTTAGCCCCTTAATACCGATGAAACAAATTTCATCTTTTAACGTCTTTTGGTATGACGCGGCCGGGGATCGAATCCCGGACCTTCCGCTCTCCGGGCGGACGCTCTACCACTAGACCACGGAGGCAGTCTAAAGAAGCCAAGCTCCTTCCACTTAATTACCTACCGGAACAAGGAACAAAAGAGGCCAGTGAAACAGGGTCATCTGTTTCCTATTGAGGTATATACACAAAGATTCTGAGATACAGAAGTGAGTGAGTGAGTTGGGTTACCGCTTTTAACAGTACTCCAGTCATATCACAGCGTGTCAGCTTAATGACGCAACTCTGCACATCCCCTCCTTAGACCCCCCGTGCCCCCAACTCTAAGTAGACTGTTTGACAAGTGCGATGAGTTCCGCTTTATAATACACGTATCTGTAACATATCAGCATATACTGGGGCAAGGATGAAATACTCCCCTCAACAAAATGCTGTGCTCCTGACCCCATGGAGCTGATGATTATAGGGTTTGTTTACATATGACGTTTTAAAATCACCGAGATCCCGTATCGACTGTTTTTTTCTATGTCCGCAGGATGCATTGATTGATATGATTATGTGAATATAGCCAATTATTTCTTGGATATTCAATGAATGTCGCGTAATGCTTAGGGCAACGGACCGTGAGACCCAGTATGTTAACATTTGATGCTGTTTATTTTTTGGGTCAGTAAGATATCCTTATCATCGCTATTACACCAACGAATGTCAGAACGTAGGATTTGTGTACATAGACTTAGGTTGACGCAGTGCTGAATGCATGTCATGAAAACAACACTATAAATGGGCAATAAAAAACTACGGCCCAGAACATAAAACACTCATCACCAGCTACACAGCGTGAAGAAAGAATGGTCACATCCTCTGGATCTAACCTTACTAGCAACAACCGTATCAAACATCACCAACAACTGGATCAAACAGCACAATTAACATCTACTGGATCAAACATCAACAGTAACATCTATTGGATCAAACATCAACCGTAACATCTACTCGATCAAATATCAACAGTAAAATCTACTGGATCAAACATTAACCGTGAAATCTACTGGATCAAACATTAACAGTAACATCTACTGGATCAAACATTAACAGTAACATCTACTTAATCAAATATCAACAGTAACATCTATTGGATCAAACATCAACCGTAACAGCTACTCGATTAAATATCAACTGTAACATCTATTGGATCAACATTAACAGTAAAATCTACTGGATCGAACATTAACAGTAACATCTACTGGATCAAACATTAACAGTAACATCTACTGGATCAAACATTAACAGTAACATCTACTCGATCAAATATCAACTGTAACATCTACTGGATCAACACCAACAGTAAAATCTACTGGATCAAACATTAACAGTAACATCTACTGGATCAAACATTAACATTAACATCTACTCGATCAAATGATCGCAAAGACTGAGTCAGTGAATGGGTACCCGGGAGGGTGAGATGGTCACGTGACTGGTAGCCTAGCACCCCACTAGGGAATGGAGACAGAAATTTGAGAGAGGAACATCGACATGGGTAACAATCGTGTTAGCGCTTTGAACATGCGTCAATATAGCGCATCATCAATGCCAATTTATTAGTATTATATTATTATATTCTATAAGTAGCAGAGAAAGGAACTGAGAGAACAGAACACTAACTATTACCATGAAACATCTACAAAACGTGGCTTTTGATAATGTCTTTTGGCAACGGCGTTTCACGACGTGTATGTCCCTTTGCAAGCATAAACAAAAGTGTTTGTTAGAACATTAATACAGGACATGACTACTTCCTATCTAGTAAACAGTAATAATTGTTCAAGGGTGTATAAGAATGCGTAGATAGTATGTATTATACTGAGTAAAAAAGGATCATAAATGTTTTTGAGGATATTCTTATGAAATTGTGTGTTCAGTGTTCAGTACAAAAAATCCCCCAAAATATTGATGATCCTAAACTTGTTTTGTTCAGTATATATTGAGACGATATCGAGATAACCGAAATCGGAAACAAAAACATAAACCCAGCAGTAGTTTTATGTATTTATTTATTAATTTACACGGAAACATATCAGCTATTGTTAACTTTTGTCAGACGAAACATTCGGGAATAAAATATTGTCAACAGGCGCATCTTTTGGGATCGTAGCCAAGAACACGTGTATTTTATCAAGCAATGCTGTCATGTTGAGCAGTTTCTAGTGTTGGTTTGTACACGAACGCACTGAAGTTCTGCAGGTGCAATGACCAAATGCGAGTGGAATAACTAGGTTATGACAGTAGAGTTTTTAAGAACTGGAACTCGTGTCACATTCCACAAAGCGATCTTATCACTACGACTATCGTAAGCCTGTTAAAGTGTGGGAGTATTGTCGTAGAGATAAGGTCGCGTTAGGACATGGCTCTGACCCTATGCTTCTGTCATCACAACTGTTCCCTGCTGACAGTGGCCAGGGCACAACGTCATCAAACAAGTGACGTCACAGATACTATGACATGAATCGACTGTGGATGTAGCAATACTCCAGCCGCCTACAGCTCCCGATCAGTCACAGACAACGGTCAACACTTCAGCTGGGCGGAGAGTCTCTCAGGGTTAAGTGCCCGGATGATGAAGGCGGACAGATTGTAAGGGCATCTCTTGATGGTCCAGTCTCCCATGCATGCCCACACGAAGTTGTCGAGGGAGCTGCAACATGGACGACTACATCATTCACTACGACAGTCACGAGTTTCAAGTATTGTCTAACGACAATCATTGGTATTATATTACCTAACGACAATCACTATGCCAATATTAACTTTACGACAATCACGACAATTCCATGTATTGACCAACGATAATCACGACTATTTCATATATCAACCAACGACAATCACGACTATTCCATACATTTACAAACGACAATCACGACTATTCCATACATTAACAAACGACAATCACGATATTATGGAATACTGAAATGGCCAAAATCTCACGTTCTCGCGATCTCGCATTCTCGTGACATTTTGTCAAAAGTCGACAACGCGAGAATACGACATATGGACATAATCTAAAATCTCGCAATCACGACATCGAGATCGCGAGAATGACCCTTACAGTATTCCATACGATATAGACATATATTGTACTTAAACGAACTTTTCAGCGGGAATCGGTGACATCTAAGAGAGTATCAAAATGAGATGTTATATGAAGTTATTTCCGAGGATATTTTTCAAATTATTAAGGTGTTTGACGTTTTTCCAGGCGTAATTCCTGAAGGTTTTGCTCATGCGAACCAATTCTTATCCAGGAGCTCTGTGTGTATGTGGCACATCGTCCCAACTACGAATATGTGTCCCTGGAACCTGAATCTATCGCCCATAAAAAGCACTGAAAAGGACCTGGTGTGTAGTTGTATCACCAAGTTGTTTTCGAATACATGTGAGCAATAGATATTAAACAGAATAGTGCGCACAACCCTCGACAACGCATATACCTTTATCCCTGAATAGAGGACCTGGCATCTGTTAATTTCCTAGACGTTTTCCGCCCGGCGTCTATTCAAGGCAGGCATCTCTCTTTAAATTTCCGTGAACACTTTTAATTGCCTTGAAGATGGGATGTGTAATTTATATAAAACTTGTGTGGTGTGCATTTTGTGTGAAAACTGCTTTCGTTTTCCGATAGGAAAAGCTATGTTTCGTTGCTCCGGCCTGTATTCGCGGCAGGCATCTATTCGTTTGTTGTTTAACGCCGCACTCAGCAATATTTCAGATATATGACGGCGGTCTGTAAATAATCGAGTCTGGACCAGACAATCCAGTGATTAATATCATGAGCATCAATCCACGCACTTGGGATCGATGACATGCATCAACCAAGTCAGCGAGCCTGACCACCCGATCCCGTTAGTCGCCTCTTACGACAAGCATAGTCACCTTTTACGGCAAGTATGGGTTCCTGAAGACCTATTCTACCCCGGATCTTCACGGGTCGGCAGGCATCTATTGAAAGATATACGGTAGCCGAGAGTATGGGGCGTAATATCGGGGTTTGATACCTATACGGTAGACGTTTCTATATGAGATGAATATAAAGTCTGAACATTAAGTGACATCTCCTCACCCGCAGTACGCATACGTGTCGGTGATGTTGCCATCATGCACTCTGGTGGCGATGTTGTCGATGTCGTGTTTGGCCTTGCAGTGGCGTATCCGGGAGGCAACGTTGTTGTTAAGCCAACAGGACGACCCCGCAATTAAATCTAGAAGAAATTACAGAAGAAGCTTACTTATATGTGTCTTATTGAACGGAACACAGATTTATTCAAGTTATAATGACGACGGTCTGTAAATCAACTGACAAAGTCAAAGAATGCGTTTTCCAAATATCCAGAAAGGCCTCTACAAAAATAATCTACATATGTTAAGTCAGATTTAGAAATATTGGATCTTCTAAGCGTCATTTCTCATGAATTGGTGTTATTCTTTTTTTTAAAAACCGTTCCCACATAAGCTGGAGACAAGGTTTATTAACAGGGCGTATATGGGATTCGAACCCGCAATCACTGGATTATGGAATCTCTAAGTGACCCAACTCTGCAGGGCCAATGGCAACGCCCAATATCACTAGGCCACCAGCGGACAGTAAGCTGAGGGGACTAAGCATGACTGTCCATTTAGTTGACCTTGACAGTAGTATTTGCCCGAATGGTTAAAACGATTTTGTTTTGGGTCGGAGAGCCGTTCAGTCAGAGTCGCTTTGTGGCTTGAAGAAACAGGCAGTAAACATTATCCATGTTGGGATTCGAACAGAGGCCTTAAGCGCAAGCACTCATTGTCAGGTCACACTGAGGTGAGGTGAAATGGGGTTTAACGTCACGTCCAAGATTATTGCACTTATATAGCGACGTGCATGCGTGTGTGTGTGTGTGTGTGTGTGTGTGCGTGCGTGCGCGCGTGCGTGCGTGCGTGTGTGTGTATGTATGTGTGCGTGTGTGTGTGTGTGTAAGGCTGCCTGCACTAGTCCAGACTGATGCCTATTTATAGTGCTAGCCCACTGAGAAACCATGTCGCAATTTGACATGAATACCCCACTCAGACACAGTATACTGACTCAAAGGGTGACAACAAGTACCATCGTTTAACGTATTTTGGTTTGACGCGAACCCCGGACCTTCCGGTCTCCGGGCGGACGCTCTACCACTAGACCACGGAGACGGTCCAGGTCACAATGATAGGAATTCCATTCTGTTGCTTCAGCGGTCATTGATGTAAAGTGACAGAGTGGTTGATTGAGGCTTGGATGATATCGACAGCTGCTTTTGGCAGGGTAATTTCTTGTTAATCATTGCAGATGTTGTTGATTAGTGACATTTGTCTGCCACATTATCTCAAGAATGTTGATTGCGAACTAGGTCATGACAGGTCCCTGCACTACAGAGATAACAGTGATGTTCCTTATCGGTTTTAAAGTCATAGCAATGTCAAGTCTTTGAAAGGCATTTAGAAGTGATGCACATAAGGAAGAGAATTTATGGATGTCAACTTCTGTATTATGAGGACATGACCCTGGTTTCCCGTTTGCACATTGTCCATTGTCTATAGACCAATCAGTGCTAATTCAAATCCTCGCTTCCAGTTGCCCGTAACTATCAGCGCTAATTACTGTGAAATGTTGGCTTCCAATGACTTTGGCTAATCATCTATCAGCGCCAATTATCTGCTGGCTTCACTTGTTAAGATTCCACCTTTTGTTCTCTTATTACTTTTGATGTTCCTAAATGTACATATATTGTTCTCTGCCTCGTAGCATCCATTCACATGATGAAGGAGTAAGCATATACTCCGAAACGTTGTGTTCCTCATAATAAAGAAGTAGACATCCTTAAATTATCTTCCCCATAGTTTGTCAATTTTATAATTATAATAATTATCCGGTACATGGCCGTGTGTCAGTTCGACGCATGTTTCGAATTTGGCACAAGTTGAAGTGTTACAATAAGCGTTGAAAACACACAACAGTCTGCAGCGGCCTTGGGTCGGGGGTGTCAGTTGACTTAGGTGACTACATGGGCATGGCTCAATTGTTGACACAAGTTGTGCGCAAAATTGACACACATATGCTCACACACACACACACACACACACACACACACACACACAACACACAGTACACATGCAACACACACAAGGTACACACAGCACACACACACACACACACAAACACACGAATAAAACATAACAAACAGCACACAGTGCATATACACACAGACACATACACAACACAACGTACAAACACACTGAACACACAGAATACTCGCGACAGACACACACACACGCACACGCACGCACGCACACACACACGGAACACACGGAACACACACCGCACACACAACTCACACACCACATACACACAGCACACACACAACACACAGTACACATGCAACACACACAAGGTACACACAACAAACAGCACACACACACACACACACACAAACACACGAATAAAACATAACAAACAGCACACAGTGCATATACACACAGACACATACACAACACAACGTACAAACACACTGAACACACAGAATACTCGCGACAGACACACACACACACACACGCACACGCATACACACAAAACACACACGCACGCACATACAACACAATATACACAGCACACACACAAACACACGCACAACACACAAACACACACAACAAGCACAACGCACACATAAAACACAGAGCACATAAAAACACAACCATCACACAAACACACACAACACACACACCTCTTCTCCATACAAACACCAACGCACACTTCTTCACACACATCGCACCTTTCCTTCCTTCTCCACACACATAGGACAGCATCCCGGCTCTGTCCTCCACCCCGTCAGTCTTCACGTGACCCTCACAGTCCGGTAGTCGGTTGTACACACAGCTCAGGCTTCTTTGGGCCTTCCTGTTAAATACAAACAGTACACACGTAAATCAGTCGATGACTGTTTTCTATCGACACCAAAAAGTGAAAACAGGTACTTATGTCCTCATCATACACCATACCTGCAGAATTTCTTCACAGCAGACTGTGGGTCACTGAAGTCTTCAGGGCTCTTGGATTCGATCATGGGAACCTGCAGGTGAGATATGGCTGTAGCGCACCTGAGGAATCTCTTGTGGTGACAGCGGTTGTCATGGGAACCCAATACTTGACCTGTTAGAATATATGGGCATGTCATCAGTGTATGGATTCAAGCAATAGGTTCAATATTATGATGACTTTTCTTGACCGACCTTTGGGTATTCTAGGGGCTTGAGATATTTTGGAAAAAATATGTTCTTGAAGAAAACAATGGCCAAAAAATCATTTGTTCTCTGGTTTTACTAAAAGACGAATACACATTATTTGCTGGATATGCTAGATGTTTTGTAAGATGTGAAATTGAGCATCATGACGAATTTTGGACCGACCATTGGATATTCCTGGGGCCTGGGATGTTTTGTTAAGGACAATTTGTTAACAAAATAACTGGCAAAAAATCATTTGTAGTAGAAAGTGTTCCTTTTACATTTGTCGGCCCCTCCTTTTCATAGAACATATATTTGTGTTTTGAAGTAATGAAAGAATTCCTGGCTCTAAACAAAAGCTCGCGCACCCCGTGTAGGGCACGAAGACCATGTCGACATACTCCAACGTCGTTTCTTCATTCTCCAGTGATTGGCTGAATGGGTCACGTGTCAGTTGTTAGGGAAGTTGTACTTGGGGTGGCATTTTCTCGGTCAGTCCTTGAAGATCACCTGGGGGAACATGTTTCCTGGGGCAGCGCTGCCAAGCAGCATGGTGATTTCACGTTTGTCCTCAACACCTGTTACGTTTTACTTCGCGCCTTTACTCGCTCGTGTCCAATTGGAAACGGGTACGATTTTAACATCAGTTTGGTCAAAGTTAATGACCAAGTCAGATGGGATCGAATTCGACGCAACTCTCCCCCCACACTTTTCAAAGTCAGCTGGTATTTTCCTAGCAGCTTTTTAAGCTTTCCTTTCACCAAATAGGTACCTGATGAGGAAGGAATATGATCACGTCTTATTAAGTAGGATGGGGCCACCATTTTCAGCAAGAAGGAATCTGTTTTCGTGCAACACAATGTCACTTACAGTAGCGATTACAATATGCCAGTTTATAATTCTACCAGCTGCACTGATTTCAGACAAATGGTCGTACTCAAGTTTGTCCAACTCACCCCACAACAATGGTCGACCATTATGAGTAACTTCGGTCACCTCAGCTAGTGTGTCTGCAGATTTACATTAGCATAAGCCTTCTTCATTACACAGACAACACTCTCCCCCAGACCAACATCTAAAAGTTTACTGAAATGTTTTGCAGCTCGAGCAATTTTAACACGAGTTGGAAGCGAGTAGTTGTTATTGGTCCTTTTCTCTTGACACCACGTCGACTAATCGTAAAATCATCTGAACGTGATGCGTCTAGGATTGTCTTGTTTACTTTTTCCATCCTGACAGACTCTCAGGGGTCGATGCCTTGGCTGGACCAGACTAGACTAGACGAGACCAGACGAGACGAGACCAGACCAGACCAGACCAGACCAGACCAGACCAGACCAGACCAGACCAGACCAGACCAGACCAGGCCAGGCCAGGCCAGGCCAGGCCAGGCCAGGGAGCCTCTTGGTGGCCGTGACGTACAATGTACTTTAAAAGGATTGTGAATACCAGTACTATTAAGTCATGTTATTTATATTCCAACACTGGAGACAAAACATTTAACTTGAGTTGGTTCGATTATTTATTTCCTTTGAACTTCCTCAATGCCAGTCAACAGTGCGGGGAGTCCCATTCATACCGAGTCGCATTTTTTGGCTAGGGGACAGCAGTCGCATTCATTAGGATTGGAGACACATTCATTTCCAGATTTACAGTAGTTGTTTGGAGAATGAAAGGACTATTCCTCTATTCCTTATGTCGTTAAGTGCACACAGTCAACATAGTGGTGGTGATGCGGTGCATAGTGTTAGGTCCCTTGAGTGTAGTTGTGTGAAGGCATTGATCTTGTTATATGAGACTAATTATTCATTAGCATGTAATCATACCTTTATTAACTATCACGTTACATCATTACATCCAATTGTACTAACGTTACCGTCCGTCTGTCGTTAGTTCGACACCACCCAGTGAATGATCGGGCTATCATTGGCAGGTCATTAAGGACAAACATGGGTACAAACACAACACTAGAACGCTTCAGAACGGTCATGTTTTCAGACAGGAACACGGATCACTGGTCAGTGTGTGGCCGGGGTCCTGTTCGACTGACGATGTCGTCAAGGTTCTGCAGTGTTACCTTACGGGTCTTCTCTATACATCGCCAGTAGGATGTCTCGTTTCATGTCTCCGTTTATTTCAGAACGTGTATCCTCTATAAGTTCGATGTCCATCGACTTATAGGTTAAGCTTGTCTGAAGTTGCTTATTCACTATAATGACATGTTCTCATGTTCTATGGCTTTAATAGATAACAATAAGCTAGTGACAACATTTACTTAGATTGTAATCTTATTTCCGTAAACTTCATCTCACTTAGATCTTAGAACTCTGTTTAAATTTATATATCTCCTAAATAATGGAGAAGAGAAATGCCGACAAAGTCATAAGTTCGTTGGGTATATCGCCAACCGATTTTTTAATCTCTTCTAATCCCTTCACATTTGCGACAGTTATGCTCGATATATACTTGGCTTTTCGACAGTTCGGTATGAAACATAGCAACATTGCAATTTAGTCCTCATATATAAATTATTTCCGACATTTCGGCCATGAACCGTTTGATGGTTGCTAAAAGTGAATGAAACAAGAAATAGTTATTCGATGGCGATGTAAATGATACAGGTATTATAGTTGTGTTTCGGGCCTAATGTTTGCAGTGTTTCGGCTGTAACGTTTGGATAAAGTTTGGGGTCAAATCCAGTCTTTAAGTGCCTACTTTCTATTGCCAGGCAGTTTAGCCAATAGCAGTTTAGCTGAATTTGATTCCGTTCTGAAAAGGCATTGATTAGATTTATCTTTGAACAGTTCACCTTTATTCACCCAAACAGAACCACTTAATTTCATTGGAATGAGAAAGATCGACATAATAACAGTGTTTTGAGTAGGCGCCGTTGGTTTAAATATAATTTATCGAAATTGAAATATCACACAGTTGCTTATTGGAATTATATATAATAACACACATAATTGTGCAATAACTTATCACGATATGAACGCTCCCATGTACTTCAACACAATTAGCACACGAAGTAAACATTAAAGTTTGATATACGCGACTTACCCAAACAAGTGAACCACGCAACGGACAGAATGATGCACGGCTTCATAATGGCGACCATGAAAGAACAGTAGGCCGTCTGCGAATCAGGACAGGAATGTAGACATTGCCATGGCTGTTGAATGCTAATGGTAGTCAGGCCTACTTGATGCAAATGTCAGTCAAGTCATTACTCAGCAAATGAATCGCTTCCGTTGAGTCAATAGCTAGTTGTAGTTGATGGTGGATGTTGACAAGCACTTGGCTGTTTCAAAATGTTAAAGTTATTCTTCTGGGAATTAACCGTTTTAAACCACGCTTAGTTTACAAAACGAAAAGCTGATTTAAATAATGTGTGGTGATGTGTTACACTGTCAGTTTTGATACAGTTATTAGGTGAATGATATTTGATATTAACATTTTTGGTACATCCTGTTTCATGAATATATGGATGTCAAATACGTCTATATATTCGCGTAAATAACGTTTCTTTCAATGTCATCATCATTCCTGGCTAGACAAGGTCCCCAGTTCCTCCCTGGTTTGGTGCGAGGGCTGGTCAGAAAGCTCTAAGTCTGACTAACTTTCAACTATGGGCCATAATAAAATGAACTAGTCAATGTAGTACATTGTTTGAGCAGTTCACCGCAAGTGTATTTGGTCTGTTAAGGCCGTTTGTATATTAGTGACAGTTGAACGTGATAGGCGTCCAAATGGACAGAGAAATAGAAAAGTACGAGTACCGAGTAGTCATCAAGTATTTGACTTTAGAGAAAAGTACTCCCCTAGAAATTCATGACCGCATGTCACAAGTGTATGGGGATAAGTGTCCTATCTATTCCACTGTTAAACGATGGGCAGCTATGTTTATGGCTGGCACCATTCCACTTCTCCAGCACCAAAGAAATTTAAGTCTTCAAGATCAATGAAGAAAGTTATGTTCACAGTATTTCTAGGATGCAAAGGGTGTGATCCTTGTTGATTACTTAGAAAGTCAAAAGACGATTACCAATGCCTAATATGCTGATTTGTTTCATCGGCTGAGAGATTTTATCGAAGAAAAGCGGCGATAAATGCTGACTGCTGGAGTTCTACTATTACATTGTACATGACAATGCCTCTTCCAACACCCCTCGACTTGCAAAGGCTGGTGTGCAACAATGTGGGTTCTAAGAGCTTCATCATCATCCATACTCGCCAGACCTTCTCACCAAGTGATGTCCATCTGTTTCCTTAACCTAAAGAACACCTTCTTGGAAAGCTCTATGACGACAACGATGACCTCAAAGCTGCCGTGGATGGGTTATTCAGGGTGGCTTCAGAAAACGTCTTTCTGACTGGGATTGAAAAGCTCCCTATTGATATGAGAAGTGTATTGAAAAGCAGTTGAAAAATAACATTGAAAACACTTAAATAATTGTTGGTTTTGTTTGTTAGGCTTAGAACTTTTTGACCAGCCTTCGTAATGATTTACTCAAATGGGAATCGAATGGCCACAATGTCCATTGAGTATGGCTGGAAACACCTGCTCTCTGTTCACCAGTGCAAAGTATCCGTGGTTGTGCTAACAAGCTCCACATTTGCTTAATGGACGACCTTATTGCCTGAAATGTTTGAAACTCGCTGGTTATGGTGTTGAAGTCGCCGAAAGAGGTACACACCATCAGCTTAAGGCAATGCGTTCTCCATTAAAGCACAACTTTAATAAAAGGCAGCATGACTAATATATGGAGTTGGTGAGCTTATTATTCTTTCACCGCAGTTTTAAATACATACATACCACACCAGCCCGAGAGACTCCCGTTTTGTAAGCGAATCATCCAAGTCAGGCGAACCACTGGCCGAGGTTCTATCCATGTTGTCGGGGTGCGATTATACACTAATGCAGCCAGGCTGAAGCTGATATTCCTTCCCTGTGGTAACGTTCTCACTTTGAAATCTAAACCGCATTAAACCGTGTCTCCTTTGTCTTTGACGGTAAACCGATTTCTTCATTTTATATTTTATTTATTATTCTATTACAACAGTGGATATATCTTGATTAATCACCAAATCTTCTGTGTGACGATTTAGTGATCCAAGCATAAAATTTTAATCACTATTCTGACTTTTACGCCTATAGGAGTCTGCTTCTGCAGATATTCGAGACTGATTACTCTCGGGCGTTGAATTTTTATATGTAAGTCAGATTATTCCTTTGCAGCAGTGGGAAATGTCTCCACAGACACCAGGTCCTCGTTCTCAAACCCAATCGTATTCTGTGCTGTTAAAATCAGAATGATAAAAGCGTCCGGAAAATCTCCAATTAGCAGCTGCAAGCCTGAGTGTTCATGTCACTATTCACTGAAGGCTGTATTCGACCAGGCGCTTTCGTTACATTTTTTCGGACTTATGCTGAAAACATTTAATTTGTTTTCAATAAGTGCAATGTGTTTTATATATAATATGTTTATTAATCAATGTATTGAGTCATATATTACTGAACCGTTTTGGTTTGGTTTTAATTTTGGATTTGTTATATAAATGTTGGACCTTGGATTTGATAGAAAAACTGAGAGCCTCCACTTCCAACACAGACCATTGATAACGCGAGCTGTTTGGTCACCGCGGCCCGGCAGTGTGTTCATGTTACCGGCGAGCATGGCCTTCGACGTGTTTTCACTCTGGAGAACTGTCTTGGTCATAACTGTTGGTATAAATACGGACCGCATCCTTGGTCTAGCGGATAGAGCGTCTGCCCGGAGTGCGAAAGGTAGGTGGTTCGATCCCTGGCCGCGTCTGACTTAAAGACGTTAAAATATGGTACTTGTTGTTACTCTGCCTGATGCTTGACATTGAGGGAATCAAACAAGGACTGGTCGGTTCGGAGTCAGTATTGTGTGTCTGAGTGGGGTATCCGTGTTAAACTGTGGCATGATATCTCAGTGGGCTAGTAGTATAAAACCGGCATTAATTGGGACTAGTAGAAGCAAGCACGCAAGCACGCACGCACGCACGCACGCACGCACACACGCACACACACACACACACACATACATTACCGCACGTCGCTATAATCCTGATTGTGACGTGAAAACCCCATTTCACCTTACCTCACCTGTGAACACTCAAGTTTATACTCAAGTATAGCTTTTGCTATAGCTACGAATGTTTCAACATTAAGTTCAACCCAGGCATCCTAAAGATACCAACACCTGTTCACGTGTTGTAATTCCCGTAAAGCTGTTCGAATATGTAACATCGGATGTGATTGATCGTCATCTATGATAAATGCCCTGTATTTGGAGCACCATGGACGTGTCGTAAGAACCGAGGGGTCGAGTGATCAGTCTCTGTGACTGGCAGACTCTGTGCCATCCTACCCCGGGACGTTACTCATGCTTTCAACCATTGGTTTGGCAGGTCCAAGCTTGATTATTCACAGATCGCCCTGATATCTTCAGCTTTACACTGTATTCCTTGGGGGGAACATGTCTACAGTAACACATATTGGATTTCCCTCTTGGGCGGAATATGTCTCTACCAACGTGTACTGGATTTGTTCCTTGGACGGAATATGACTGCAGTATCGCATACTCGATTTGCCCCTTGGAACATGTCTACAGTAACACATACTGGATTTGCCTCTTGGGCGGAATATGTCTCTACCAACGTGTACTGGATTTGTTCCTTGGACGGAATATGACTGCAGTATCGCATACTCGATTTGCCCCTTGGAACATGTCTACAGTAACACATACTGGATTTGCCTCTTGGGCGGAATATGTCTCTACCAACGTGTACTGGATTTGTTCCTTGGACGGAATATGACTGCAGTATCGCATACTCGATTTGCCCCTTGGAACATGTCTACAGTAACACATACTGGATTTGCCTCTTGGGCGGAATATGTCTCTACCAACGTGTACTGGATTTGTTCCTTGGACGGAATATGACTGCAGTATCGCATACTCGATTTGCCCCTTGGAACATGTCTACAGTAACACATACTGGATTTGCCTCTTGGGCGGAATATGTCTCTACCAACGTGTACTGGATTTGTTCCTTGGACGGAATATGACTGCAGTATCGCATACTCGATTTGCCCCTTGGAACATGTCTACAGTAACACATACTGGATTTGCCTCTTGGGCGGAATATGTCTCTACCAACGTGTACTGGATTTGTTCCTTGGACGGAATATGACTGCAGTATCGCATACTCGATTTGCCCCTTGGAACATGTCTACAGTAACACATACTGGATTTGCCTCTTGGGCGGAATATGTCTCTACCAACGTGTACTGGATTTGTTCCTTGGACGGAATATGACTGCAGTATCGCATACTCGATTTGCCCCTTGGAACATGTCTTCAGTAACACATACTGGATTTGCCTCTTGGGCGGAATATGTCTCTACCAACGTGTACTGGATTTGTTCCTTGGACGGAATATGACTGCAGTATCGCATACTCGATTTGCCCCTTGGAACATGTCTACAGTAACACATACTGGATTTGCCTCTTGAGCGGAATATGTCTCTACCAACGTGTACTGGATTTGTTCCTTGGACGGAATATGACTGCAGTATCGCATACTGGATTTGCCCCTTGGAACATGTCTACAGTAAGACATACTGGATTTGCCTCCTGGGCGGAATATGTCTCTACCAACGTGTACTGGATGTGTTCCTTGGACGGAATATGACTGCAGTATCGCATACTGGATTTGCCCCTTGGAACATGTCTACAGTAAGACATACTGGATTTGCCTCTTGGGCGGAATATGTCTCTACCAACGTGTACTGGATTTGTTCCTTGGACGGAATATGACTGCAGTATCGCATACTGGATTTGCCCCTTGGAACATGTCTACAGTAAGACATACTGGATTTGCCTCTTGGGCGGAATATGTCTCTACCAACGTGTACTGGATTTGTTCCTTGGACGGAATATGACTGCAGTATCGCATACTGGATTTGCTCCTTGGACGGAATATGACTGCAGCATCGGATACTGGATTTGCTCCTTGGACGGAATACGACTGCAGTATCGCATACTGGATTTGCTCCTTGGACGGACTATGACTGCAGTATCGCATACTGGATTTGCTCCTTGGACGGAATATGACTGCAGTATCGCATACTGGATTTGCTCCTTGGACGGAATATGACTGCAGTATCGCATACTGGATTTGCTCCTCGGACGGAATATGACTGCAGTATCGCATACAGGATTTGCTCCTTGGACGGAATATGACTGCAGTATCGCATACTGGATTTGCTCCTTGGACGGAATATGACTGCAGTATCGCATACTGGATTTGCTCCTTGGACGGAATATGACTGCAGTATCGCATACTGGATTTGCTCCTTGGACGGAATATGACTGCAGTATCGCATACTGGATTTGCTCCTTGGACGGAATATGACTGCAGTATCGGATACTGGATTTGCTCCTTGGACGGAATATGACTGCAGTATCGCATACTGGATTTGCTCCTTGGACGGAATATGACTGCAGTATCGCATACTGGATTTGCCCCTTGGAACATGTCTACAGTAACACATACTGGATTTGCCTCTTGGGCGGAATATGTCTCTACCAACGTGTACTGGATGTGTTCCTTGGACGGAATATGACTGCAGTATCGCATACTGGATTTGCTCCTTGGACGGAATATGACTGCAGCATCGGATACTGGATTTGCTCCTTGGACGGAATATGACTGCAGCATCGGATACTGGATTTGCCTCTTTGGCGGAATATGTCTCTACCAACGTGTACTGGATTTGTTCCTTGGACGGAATATGACTGCAGTATCGCATACTGGATTTGCCCCTTGGAACATGTCTACAGTAAGACATACTGGATTTGCCTCTTGGGCGGAATATGTCTCTACCAACGTGTACTGGATTTGTTCCTTGGACGGAATATGACTGCAGTATCGCATACTGGATTTGCTCCTTGGACGGAATATGACTGCAGCATCGGATACTGGATTTGCTCCTTGGACGGAATACGACTGCAGTATCGCATACTGGATTTGCTCCTTGGACGGACTATGACTGCAGTATCGCATACTGGATTTGCTCCTTGGACGGAATATGACTGCAGTATCGCATACTGGATTTGCTCCGTGGACGGAATATGACTGCAGTATCGGATACTGGATTTGCTCCTCGGACGGAATATGACTGCAGTATCGCATACTGGATTTGCTCCTTGGACGGAATATGACTGCAGTATCGCATACTGGATTTGCTCCTTGGACGGAATATGACTGCAGTATCGCATACTGGATTTGCTCCTTGGACGGAATATGACTGCAGTATCGCATACTGGATTTGCTCCTCGGACGGAATATGACTGCAGTATCGCATACTGGATTTGCTCCTTGGACGGACTATGACTGCAGTATCGGATACTGGATTTGCTCCTTGGACGGAATATGACTGCAGTATCGCATACTGGATTTGCTCCTTGGACGGAATATGACTGCAGTATCGCATACTGGATTTGCTCCTTGGACGGAATATGACTGCAGTATCGCATACTGGATTTGCCCCTTGGAACATGTCTACAGTAACACATACTGGATTTGCCTCTTGGGCGGAATATGTCTCTACCAACGTGTACTGGATTTGTTCCTTGGACGGAATATGACTGCAGTATCGCATACTCGATTTGCCCCTTGGAACATGTCTACAGTAAGACATACTGGATTTGCCTCTTGGGCGGAATATGTCTCTACCAACGTGTACTGGATTTGTTCCTTGGACGGAATATGACTGCAGTATCGCATACTGGATTTGCTCCGTGGACGGAATATGACTGCAGCATCGGATACTGGATTTGCTCCTTGGACGGAATACGACTGCAGTATCGCATACTGGATTTGCTCCTTGGACGGACTATGGCTGCAGTATCGCATACTGGATTTGCTCCTTGGACGGAATATGACTGCAGTATCGCATACTGGATTTGCTCCTTGGACGGAATATGACTGCAGTATCGCATACTGGATTTGCTCCTCGGACGGAATATGACTGCAGTATCGCATACAGGATTTGCCCCTTGGACGGAATATGACTGCAGTATCGCATACTGGATTTGCTCCTTGGACGGAATATGACTGCAGTATCGCATACTGGATTTGCTCCTTGGACGGAATATGACTGCAGTATCGCATACTGGATTTGCTCCTTGGACGGAATATGACTGCAGTATCGCATACTGGATTTGCTCCTTGGACGGAATATGACTGCAGTATCGCATACTGGATTTGCTCCTTGGACGGAATATGACTGCAGTATCGCATACTGGATTTGCTCCTTGGACGGAATATGACTGCAGTATCGCATACTGGATTTGCTCCTTGGACGGAATATGACTGCAGTATCGCATACTGGATTTGTTCCTTGGACGGAATATGACTGCAGTATCGCATACTGGATTTGCCCCTTGGAACATGTCTCCAGTGACGCATGCTGGTTAACGTAAGGGACATTCCAGATTTTGCCGATGTACCTAATGGCGTTCATCAGCGTTACATTGGGACTCGTGAGATGTTCTTTAAAGATGAGTTTAAACGTATTTTATTCACGGAAGTGAAATGAATTGGGGACAAGTTATTATAAGTTAGAAAACCCCTCTCCATGGACATATACACTCTACAATATTACATACAAACATAAAAAAAACGAGGTTGCACGTGCTGTTACGAGCCGTCTATTCTTGTAAATAGATCGACGTTCGGTCTCGTGGTATATAAACCCACTCACCCAGCTAGTTCATTTACCTCGCACCCTACACATGTGAGTCATGACACTAGGACATATAAAAAAGCATTCTTGCACATGGTGAATGAGTTACTGTTTATGAAATCCCCTTGTTTGTAAAATACTGTATTGTTGAAATGCTACGATTACATTCCTATAAGCCCCAGCCCATCTGTAACTGCGTATCTTCCATATTGTGGTGGACGTGAAACGATTTTCCATGAAATCAAATAACTCTGTAGAGAAATAGTATGCCAGACATATCTATGAAATAATTAGGAATAATAACTCGTGACACTTGTCTCCATTTCCCCTCCTTTTCTAGAGAGTCCATGAGTGGCTCCAGGCGATCTTTGTATTCATCCACGTCTCTCAGGAACACTTCACGCATTACTATGCATATAATTCCGCCTGGAAAACAAAATGTTCCTTGCAATTTACACTTGTCTGAGGGGTACACAAAGTACGTGATCTAGACTACCAGTTGGCGGACTTTCAAGTTGTCGAAGCCTTGGGGGCTGAGTGGGTTATATCGCTGACTTTGTGTGAAGGCGATTAGGTGCCTCAATCTAGCAGTGTGGGTTTGAATCCGGAATGGGATTCAATCCAGATAAGTACTTGGATCCTGACAGTTACACTGTTAGCTACTGGAGCCACATAGTGAAACATTGTTAACAGAAAAACAGTGTTTTCACTTTGGATTAGAGAAACCCGAAAAAGTCATCACACACCTCAGATTAGGTCTTGTAAGGCAGACCGAGAGTTCGAAACAGTTGATAATACCTTATTACTGGAATACGATGATTGCGAACAAATTATAGAATCTATGCTGACACACTATCTTCACCAATAAATCTAAAATCTCAATCTGACAGAAATACAAGCCAATCTGGATTTATCAATACTCCTAATGTGTTCGGCTGCTTAACATGACTAGAACAAGAATACTTTAAACAGTGACCAAGCACATCTAGTACTCACCTGGTTTTACGATCCGGATCATCTCAGGAATTCCGGAACACGGAATGTGTCCTTCCCCCATCCCCCCGCTGGAGACGGCACAGTCGTATGTATCTGCAATGTTTGAATATCAATTATTGAGACCCCATTGAACGTAAACACCAAATAGTAATCAAAACCATTGTTTACCAGTGTCTGGTACTGTGAGGCCATGAAGCCTAATCACACTAAAATACAACAATAACACCAGGCGTCAATACAATCAAAAACATTCATCTCTAACTTAAGACGTTTAAAAAGTAATAAAATGATAATAATTATGTTTAGCCTTTTAGACTGAAAAGATAAGTCGACAACATTTTGGTATTCAATCCTTCCAAACATTGCCGATTTCAATATGCCACACGATGAAGTTCCCAATATTGAATGTTCACACTCTGGTAATCAGGATACGTTGAGCCAACTCATAAAACGCGTTTGAGACAAGTAGGCGGTGTACAGAATTTGGGCAAACATATTTGGTTTGTTAGAGGTAGGGAGGGTGCACGCATGTTGGGCACGTGCAGGTCATGACGATGTTATTGACTACGCTCCCGCGTGTTGTTCATCAGAATATTAAGAGGTCGGTGTGACAAGTCGATACCAGAAGACTTAGAAGAGACCCTCACATATCCATCGTTCTACTTGTCGCGGACCACCCGTTATCCCGCATTTATTGTCATATGGGGTTAGTTGTCAAGTCACAACTAAACCTTTCCTGGCTTACCAGTAATAGATTGTACGTGGTATTTTGGGCAATTTCCGACAAGGTTCGAAAATCTTCGGTACGAGCATAGTCTATCAGATTTACATTGTCTATTCATATGTTGACTAGATTACCATTGGGGATAGACAGTGGGACCTCGCACAGATACTCGATGTAATAGTCCTCGTACAAGCCCTTCTCCTTCGCCCTCAGCAGCATCTTGCTGGAAGGTTCCAGTGCGTCAATGTGAACAAACCCATGGGTCTTCAGCTGCAACAAAGGCGACACATATTATGTCCCATTCCATATCTTTATCAGTGTGGCTACTAAGACAACCCTCAGAGGGTTACCCTGGAAGACCTGCCATGCTAAGAGGGCCAGTGTGTCACTATTGCTGTATCACACTGTACATTCGGACAATACAATATGATTCAAAATACAAAAAAGATAAGGCAATGCATTTTCACTGTGATCGCGCCCGGTCCTAAAAATGACACATCCCTTGTTTCATTGACCTTGAGTATATGCTTCTTGATGAAGAGTTACTGTCTGAACAAACTTCACGTCAAAAATTCCTCAGGGCTATAAAAGAAATATATTTGATATTTTATCCTTGATATGGCCCTGAACACTGCATGATTTCAAAACCAGTGCGGCGTTGGTCAAATTCTGGCAAAACCTGAAATCATTCCCTATTTACATTGGGCTGCGGAATTATTTACTCAGATCCAATGACCTTACATGTTCAGCTACGAAGCCAGTTCCTGCAGCGATGTCTATAATCTTCTTCTTCTCCCTGTCGTCTTCAAAGTAATCAGCAACTACCTTGCCTGCTATCATGGGACCCTTGTACCGCCCTGGACAAAGATCCTGAAATACATCTGCTTGATAGAATTCAATGAAAGGCTCGGTAGCTCAACTGTTTTTACTGGAATGTTTCCAACAATAGATTTATTAGAAAAAATCGTAAAAAGAATACACAAATAGGCCAGAGGATGAAACAAAGCTTTATAGCAGCGTCAAGCAACATTTTCAGTGATCCATTCATATAACTTTCACAGCTATTTTGCATCCTCTTCCCAATGGAATTTGTTTCGGCGGATAATCGAGACAGACTATTCTCTGGCGTTGGCGGTTTATGTTCACACTATGTTCCTACCTTCTCATATTTCCTACTCCAGGTTGAATATTGTTCAACAGCCTGAGAAATTGTTATCCCCTTCCTGTGAACACAATGCGCCTCCCTGATCGCCTCGAAGTCTTCTTCGTCCCAGACATGGGAAACGGTTTTTTCACTCATCACTGGCTATGCTTCTCTGCTGATAACATATGGTGATCCTCGCTCTTTATGCTCTGGACGTTCTGTGGTCAGGTAGAAGTTTTATCAAGTACAAAAAACCTCTGGTTCTCGACCCTTGTTCTCAGCTGATCAGCTGCTGTTCTCCCGTTGATCTCCACAAGTTATCTGTCTCCTCTGCTAATCAAATCTGTATTTAAGGGGTAGGAGAAGGTCAAATTCCTCAAATTCCGTTGTACTTCAGGGTTGTTCAGTAAAAAGCCTATCCCGAGCAAAGATAGATATAGCAGCGGGCAACAATACCGGGCTCCAAGCCACACTTCCACGAACCGGATTTTCACGTGAAACATACATGGAGGACTATTTGGATAGTCTATATTATGGCTAAACAGAACCAGATTATTCATGGCTTTAGCTAACTTAGCAGACAGACATTTATATGTGTGTCCTTTTGAAAAAAACTCAGATACATATTAGTTTCAAAACCAAAAGACTAATGGTTCAAGAACCATTTTAAAGAAAATTATTTGTACTTGAGTTTGAATCCTTGAGTTTGAATCATGTCACTACAGGTTTAGGAAAACACATTCTCACTGCATTAGAATCTTAAACCTACCTTCATGACAAGTATATAACACAGATGGTAGTACCTCCAGTTTGTTTAATGTCACTACACGTTTAGGAAAACACATTCTCACTGCATTAGAATCTTAAACCCACCTTTCTTGACAAGTATATAACACAGATGGTAGTTCCTCCAGTTTGTATCATGTCACTACAGGTTTAGGAAAACACATTCTTACTTCATTAGAATCTTCAACCTACCTTTCTGACAAGTATATACCACCTATAGTTTTACCCCCAGTTTCTATCATGTTACTACAGATTTAGATAAACACATTCTCACTACATTAGAATCTTAAACCTACCTTCCTGACAAGTATATAACACTGATAGTATTACCTACAGTTTGTATCATGTCACTACACGTTTAGGAAAACACATTTTTACTTCATTAGAATCTTAAATCTACTTTCCTGTCAAGTATATAACACCTATAATAGTACCTATAGTTAGTATCATGTCACTACAGGTTTAGGAAAACACATTCTTACTTCATTAGAATCTTAAACCTACCTTCATGACAAGTATATAACACCTATAATAGTACCTCCAGTTTGTATCATGTCACTACAGGTTTAGGAAAACACATTCTCACTGTATTAGAATCTTAAACCTACCTTCCTGACAAGTATATAACACAGATGGTAGTTTCTCCAGTTTGTATTATGTCACTACAGGTTTAGGAAAACACATTCTTACTTCATTAGAATCTTAAACCTACCTTCATGACAAGTATATAACACCTATAATAGTACCTCCAGTTTGTATCATGTCACTACAGGTTTAGGAAAACACATTCTCACTGTATTAGAATCTTAAACCTACCTTCCTGACAAGTATATAACACAGATGGTAGTTTCTCCAGTTTGTATTATGTCACTACAGGTTTAGGAAAACACATTCTTACTTCATTAGAATCTTAAACCTACCTTCCTGTCAAGTACATAACACCTATAATTGTACCTCCAGTTTGTATCATGTCACTACAGGTTTAGGAAAACACATTCTCACTGTATTAGAATCTTAAACCTACCTTCCCGTTCAGTATATACCACCTAAAGTATTACCTCCAGTTTGTATCATGTCACTACAGGTTTAGGAAAACACATTCTTACTTCATTAGAATCTTAAACCTACCTTCCTGACAAGTATAGAACACAGATGGTAGTACCTCAAGTTTGTATCATGTCACTTAGGGTCCTAGCTCCTTTCATAAGGAAGTAGTTAGTACATCCGGTTTGGATTACCTAACACATTATTCCTGCATTAAACTAACATGGCCTCTGGTTCTAGCTCAGCTTCATTTAAGTAATTGATACTTTCAGGTTTTTTTTGTCACTTCCGGTTATAAAACTATCAGGTTTACTGCTTTAAAACTAAAACTATAGTAATCACTGTAACATAATTTACAACAAAGTGTTTGGTCTTGTTTTAAACATTATTTAATTCCCAATTACCCAAGTTGGTAGACTGATATCGGTCCAGAATTCGAAATATTTAACCCTTTTTATTTCTAAACGTCAGTGTGGGAAATAATCAGTCCCGATTATTTGCCGTAACAGATTATAGAATAACGATGAAGAGTTTATGAATGGATCCCTGTGATGACACAAACAGTGTAAACGTGTCCTGCATAATGCTGATGAGGAAGCAACTTCTTTCTATGAATGTCTACCATTTCTGGAACGACTTGACCAGGACTCTTGATGGTGAAGCCTTGATGAAAAAGCTAAGCTGTAAACAATATGTATCTTTCTATGAAATCTTAATAATAATTACATGCTCTGAAGTGCTTAAGCAACTGGCTGGAAATGCAGAGGACAATCGTGATGTGAAAACAAAAAAAACCATTCCCCCTTGCCATACAGCAGAAATGTAAAGAGCAAACTTTAAGGCTCTAGTTCATTGTTAGGCTGATATCTGTGCAAAGTTTGCTTCAGAAATATTGAACAGTCTTTGGCTTATGTTCCGAGAAACATACCCTACCTTCAATTGAAACAGTCCAGTTTTTAATTATTCCTAAATAACACATTCTCACTGTATTAGAAACAAGTTCGTGACTAGCCTGATGTCTGTGCAAAGTTTTGGTCCAGAAATTCTGAACTGTATCTGATTTATGCACTGGAAGCAACGTGGCGGAAGGACTTAAGCATACGACTTTTATTAAGCAAACCTGAAAATTCATTATTGAATGCCCCAAAAATGAAGACGCAACATATGTTTATACATAATGACACCATTCAATGTTTTCTATGCAGAACCTTTGAAGAAACGATTTAAAAAGTATTTTTATAAGAAATTAGAAGAAGATTCCCCACAGGTCCGCAACCAAAGGAAATATTTGGAAACAGTTAACACGATTGGATGTTACCGAGTTAGGAGAAAACTCCTTCTTAGAAAGTCTGGCAATATTTCACGTGGAAGGTTCAGAGGAAAAGTGTTTGAAGACATAAATGCACTCACAAAATGCAACCAGGAACAAGAGTGAGTGAGTGAGTGGGTGAGTGCGTGCGTGCGTGCGTGCGTGCGTGCGTGCGTGCGTGAGTGAGTGAGTGAGTGAGTGAGTAACGACGCTTTTGAAAATATTCCAGTTTATCATGGCGTGTCGGCTTGATGTGGGAGGAAAGCCCGAAGCTATGTAGGTATCTGACGTTTACCACTTTAGTGAAATCCACGATCACGGGTGTGGTGCTGACAAACCTAGAAACATAATCAGGGCGAACCGGGATTCGAACCCACAATCATAGGTTTCTGGCGTGCCAAGGGACGCAACTCTTCACTCTGCGCCATAGACGACTAAGAAAAAAAATGTGCAACATATGGCATCAAAACTACATGCAAATTTTCAATATTGAACACGAATAAAGTTTGTATTGCAAAATTTATGAGAGAGTAGAAATAAATAAAATCTAATATGTCCGCAAAGAAAAAGCAGATATCAGAAAAAGGACAACACAGACTGATGTATTAAGTATCGCGATAATGAAATCCTAGAAAGTTTTTGAAACTAAAACAATACGACGATTACAATAGGGCTTCCAGCCATTCTGGTTTGTAGCCCTAATAAAATATACAAATTGACATTGTCTATCTCCCCGCTTGGACAAACAACCATTCGAATAACCATGTGTAGTGACTATTAAACGAAGTCATGCACAACATGATTTAACATGGTTTATATGCTTGTATGTTTTTGCATTTATGAAATAAACAACGACGATCGTACAATAAAACACTGCGCATCTCGTGGTTTATTCACCTTGCAGTGTTTTATTGTACGATAAACGATCACGGGTCGTTTATTTCATATATGCGTTCCCCGATTTCTTGCCCTATAAAAATCCACCCAAATCGGATAACATTCGTTTGTTATTGAATTGCTACCATATGCCAAGATTGACAAGAAATCAGAGACACCAAGCCCTTGGACGATTGTAAGCTGGACAAACCGGCCGGCAAGTAGCCAATGCATTTCGACAGGCCATGGGGACACACCAGCGACACAATAGTGCGGACACCGTGCGTCGACGATTGACGAGCAGACACTTCCACTGTCACAGGCCACACCGAGGACCCATTCTGACACCACGTCATCGCCGGGACCGTCTTCAGTGGGCAACACAGCACCAGCATTGGCGCCACCAGCAGTGGAGAAGAGCCTCTTTTCAGCCGAGAGCCGTTACTGTATCTCAACAGCAGATGGCAGAGAGAGAGAGTCTGGCGACGCCGTGGGGAACGTTATTCGGATGCATGTGTTGTTGAGAGAGACTCGTGGGGTGGTCCGAGCATCATGGTGTGGGGTGGAATTGGTCTTGCACAGAGGGTCGGCACTGTGGTCTTCCAGAACATTGGTCCTGGTAGAGGCAATGGTGTCACAGCAGCTCGGTACATTGATCAAGTCTTGAGACCACTAGCCATACCTCATTTGGTACGTCGCCGCAATCACGAGCTTCAACATGATAACGCTCGTGCCCACACTGCGAGAGCAACAAGAGACTTCATTCGGCAGAATGGCATCAGAACCATGCAGTGGCCTGCCCTCATCTCATTGAGCACCTTTTGGACGAGATTCAAAGACGGCTAAATGACGTCCGACCAAGGCCGACAACTGCAGCTGAAATGCGTCAGGTGTTTTTCCACGGCCTCCATCAACCGCCTCATCCATTCCATGTATCGACGCTGCACGGCAGTCTTTAATGCACATGGCGGACACACGAGATACTTGTGATACCATTTTCGCCGAGAATAGTGTTGTGTTTCACTTTAAGAACATTTGACACTTTAATTTCAACCTTGATGATCAGTTTTGCCAAGTTTTATCCTTTTAATATGTCTCAAAGTATGTTTACAGTGTTTGGAGAAATAAGGTTTATCATCTATATATCCATGGTGACGTTTCCTTTGCGGTTCAGTATATATGAAGGCTGTTTTACTGGTCTCTTTTATTTCTTGTCAGGTATGTAAATCCGTGGAAGGGAAGTGGCTATGTGGCCATTATTTAACAATATCATTAACACTACGTAACCTTTGTGGCCATACCCCAACTATATCAACAAGACGATAAGGGTGCTTTCTAAATGACTGCAGTAGTGACTCTATTGAAAATCGGATTCAAACCACTTGAACAAAATCTGTTTCAGCTTCATTCGTCCAGTAGTTTCTGAGAAGATGCAGTTTACAGTACCCAGATCATACGACGAAACACCCTAAGAGTAGTAAAGGTGCAAATGTCAAATCAATATATAAAATATACCCCATCCCCACCCCCCACCCCCCACCCCCAGATCGGAGCGTGTTGAGCCCTATTACTAACGTATCAAAGTCCATTTCATTTTGAATCCATATTGATAATCGGATTCAAACCTCTTGAAAAGATTCAAGTGTCATCATTAGTAGGAACGTGCAGATGAAGATTCATATTGATTGGTCCAGTGGTTTCTGAGAAGAACATGCCAGCGGATGATTTTAAATACATATCCCACCTAACGTAGGTCTTATAGTCACCTACGGCAGGTGAGAGAGAGAGGGAGAGAGAGAGAGAGAGAGAGAGAGAGAGAGAGAGAGAGAGAGAGCGAGAGAGAGAGAGAGAGAGAGAGAGACACACACACACACACAGAGACAGAGGGGAGGGAGTCTCATAAGTCTCATATTATCCTTATAGATTCACTCAAAATGTAAAGGTACAATCAATATCATGAGTATTCACTTAAATATGTCGGCAATATTCCTTTAAATGCCTTCCACTCGAATAATCTATGATGATAACTCGCGTCAACTCACGTCCGATACCCACACCTATCAAATATGTTCAATTCACATACTGGTTTGGATAAAAAGCAAAGCATAGATTAATAACTATGGTCCGTTCCAACTTTTTGTATCTTTAGTTGAGTAAGAATATTGCTGACATCAAGAAAAAAATCAAGAATCTGTCAAACTGTAGACAGTCGTAAGCTCTGGTGAGTAATCACTTTTAATTACATTATCATATTTGAAACTAAAAAAGTAAAACTTTTTTCTGATAATAAAATGTATATTATTATGAACATATTTTATATTTCATGTTTAATTTATTACAACTTAGAGTAGTGTCAATATGTCACCTTTGAAGAAAAAAAGACAAAAGGATAAGTTAAGCAATGCATTAATATAATCTGCTATCTTTCAAAGAGTGAGTGAGTATGGTTGTACGCCGCTTTTAGCAATATTCCAGCAATATCACGGCGGGGGACACCAGAAATGGTCTTTCAAAGAACACGGGCAACGAAAGGACCTGTGACAGGTGTGATATCGCTATCAAGACTATTGGTTTCTATTAAGTGAGTGAGTTGGGTTTAACGCCGCTTTTAACATTATTACAGTCATAGCATGGCGTGACAGCTTAATCTGAGAGGAAAGCCCGAAGTGATGCAGGTCTCAGACGTTTACCACTTCGGTGAAACCCACGATCACGGGTATGGTGCTGACAAACCTAGAAACATAATCCGGGCGAACCGATATTCGAACCAACAATCTTAGTTTTTTGGCGTGCCCAAGTGACGCAACTTTGCACAGCGAATCGCGACGCCTTAAATGTCTGGGCCAACCGCGCCCCCGGTTTCTATTAAGATACACTTTATATACAGTAACTCCTTTGTGTCGAAAATGAAGTGACGTACGTTAATACTTCGAAGTACCCAAGGTTCGACACAATAAGAAAAATAGATGAATAAAGAAGGAATACGCAGGAATCAAGCTTTCACTTCGAGACAACCGTTAATTCGACACATCAAAGTTCGACACAACGGTGTTTGAATGTATGTCATATATATCATATGTACATACACACTGCATGTTTCCAGATTATTAAATTCATTTTTTACAAATTACATTTTATAATACTATTAATAGAAATGTTTAGTGATATTATTTATATACTCAGGGGTAAAAGGAAGTTTACAAATATTGACACAATTATTTTCACACAATATTCTATGTCTAGCATTAATAATTATATCAACATTTTTTCGTAATATAAAACATCATTAAATTTTGCTTGTCCGAAAAACGTTTACAACTCCAGTTTGCACCTGAGTTTAGTCACAAAAGCTTTGGATCTAAACGACCATTGGTTAGACATAAAACAGATTGTGGTCGATTTACAATCTGATGTTTATAGGGGGGAGGGGGAGGGTTGAGGGTGTGTGTGTGTGGAGGGGGGCGGGGGGGGGGAGAGAATGATCCTGAAAGGGGAGTGATTTGATCCTAGGATAATTACTATCTGGGGTATGTATGTCAGTCCAAGGATTGCATCACTCTCGAGTGATTCTATCCGAGGACAGAGTCACTTTAGCGGGAAATTTAAAAGGTGTGATTTAATCCAGTAACACCGGCTCTGCTCCCCCCCCCCCCAACACTGACACATCAGTCTTCACATGACCCTCACAGTCCCAATCTCATTAAAATCAGATCGCTACCGCTAAACATTCGAAATGGCCTCAGATCTTTGTTTAGCGGTAGCGAGAACTGTGATCTGATTTTAATGAGATTGCTCAAAATCCGGTAGATAGTTGTACACACAGCTCAAGCTTATGTGGGCCTTCCTGTTGAATACAAACTGTCCACACGTAGATCAGTAGATGACCGTTTTTTATCTACACTAAACGAGGCACCAGAAAGTGAAGACAGGAACATATGCCTTCACCATACACCATATCTGCAGAATTTCTACGGGTCACTGAAGTCTCTTGGATTTGATCATGGGAACCTGCAGGTGAGATATGGCTGTCGCGCACCTGCGGAATCTCTTGTGGTCGGGTAGCCTAGTGGTTAAAGCGTTCGCTCGTCACGCCGAAGAACGGGTTCGATTCCCGACATGGGTACAATGTGTGAAGCCCATTTCTTGTGTCCCCCGCCGTGATATTGCTGGAATATTGCTAAACGTGGCGTAAAACCATACTCACTCACTCACTTGTGGTGATATCGGTTGTAATGGGGACCAAATATGTGACCTGTTAGAATGTAGGGGCATGTCATTAGTGTATGGATTTAAGCAATGGGTTAAACAGCATGATGACTTTTAGGGACGGACCACTGGTTTCCACGGTTTCACTGAAAGAGAAATACACAAGTTGAGTTCAAATTTCTTAAGACGGTAATAAAACAATCAAATACAATTACAAGTCGAGGGGTGATTCCAACCCTATTACTACAAGTCAAGTCCAGCAAGCAGGCGTATCCTACTAGCGGCTGTACAAACAGGTGCAGTCGGAATACCAGACTGACCAACATTATAGATGTTAACAAAATGGACAGCAATGGACAGAAATATAGACAATGGCGTTACTTTGAACATATGACTTATGGATGTGATTACAGACACGGCCCAGGGGATAATGGATTAAGGCTCTAAATGCCGTCATATGAACCGCTGTGTTAGACTGTGGCCCAACACCGCTATAACGCATGGATTACATCATGTGAAATAGTCTAGATTTCCCAAACGATATAACTCAACACTGCACAAATGGGAAGTAGTCCAGAAGCTATAATTCTTAAAAGAAAATAGTTTGACCTTGACCTTGACCTTGACCTTAATAACCTTGTGTGACACGTCCATGAGCGATGAAGACGGCGTCCTTAACATCCTATTCACAGAAACAACTAGACCAATGAAGCTAAAACATGGTATCCTGGTTCCGTGTTGTCACCTGCAGTTGACGAAGAGGTTCGAATCCCAGTTTCTATATGGTCACCATGCTCAACCATAATGAAAACACAATTTTTGGCCTTAACTCGGACATTTGTAGTTTAAAATATAATGATTTGAGACATGTGTTACTTTCTTCCTTTATATGTTTTTTTTTCATTTGACCTTCTCTAAAGGTGCACATTCGACTCTGAAAACATCCTCTTCTTCCTATAAAGCTCATATTTAGCATAGGGGCACGCTTGGCTCAGTCGTCTAAGGCGGCTCGATTCGCTGTGCGGAGTTGCGTCCCTTGGACACGACAGAAACATATGATTGTTGGTTCGAATCCCGGTTCGTATTATGTTTCTTGGTTTGTCAGCACAATACCAGTGCTCGTGGGTTTCACCGAAGTGACAAACGTCTGAGACCTGCATAGCTTCAGGCTTTCCTCCCACATTAAGCTGACACGCCGTGATATAACTGGAATAATGTTAAAAGCGACGTTAAATCCAACTCACTTACTCACTCAGTCACTCATATTTGGCATGAAAGTAAGGATAACATCATAGCTTGTTCAAATCGTTGTGATTTTATTAGTAGTATTTCAGAAAATGCCGCAAAAGTCACAATAATTGGAAACATGTTATTTTTAGGGTAACAAAGACTAAATAAGCTCAGGGTGTGCTGAAGGTCATCACAAATGTGTGTTGCCAAGTTGATTTTGCATAAAATAAACACAACAAATAGTTTGCGTTTTTTCAGAAATGAAAAATCAAATTATGGTTTTTAAAAATGTAATGGTTTCATAAAACATCGAGGTCAAGAAATAATTGGCATTGTACCGGAAGAAACTTTGGGGGATTTAAAGTCAAGTTTAATGAATATTGCTCAATTATCAATGCATAATGGGTTCCAAAAGACTGCGCAGGCGCATCTGTTCTAAGATGCTGAAGATGTGGTGCCAAGCATGGCAGATCCTCCCCTGGCACCGTAACCAAACTAGAGCACATGGCATTACATTACAGATACGTCCGACAGAACAAAACCCCTTATCTTTGACTACATGGATAATTTGACGCCGCTTTGAACAGTATTTCAGATATAACATCATGGCATCAGTTTGATGTTGGAGCGAAGCAGGTTTTAGACGTTGACCACTTCGGTGAAACCCACAGGTACAGATATAGTGCTGACAAAACTAGAAACATAATCGGGACAAACCGGGATCGAACCCACTATCATAGGTTTCTGGTGTGCCCAAGGGATGCATTTCTCTAGAAGAACATTAAATTATGCAGTTGAAGTGATTATGTTGCTTACAGTATTAGTAACAGTTGAAAGAAAATGACCAAAAGAAAACGTCACACAGTGTTTAGTCTGTTGGTGGAGTGGTTTTATGAGTCTTGTTTCCGCGTGTTTGGGCCCTATATCCACGACCCTGTGACACAGTCCATAACTGAATCTGCAACGCAGCTCATCCACACATCCTCTACCTATTGATGGGTGGTGGGATAGCCCAGAGGTTAATGCGTTCGCTCGTCACGACGGGATACTGCTAGAATATTGCTGAAAGCGGCAGACAAATATACTCACTCACTCTGCCTCTTGCTGGTTTTAATGTTGATGTCGACGAAAGAGGTACATACCATCAGTTCAAAACAATGCGTTCTCTATTAAAGCACAACTTGATATAGCCAGCATGGTTAATAAGTGGAGTGTGAGTGAGCGTATTATTTCCCCCGCACTGTCCTACGTTTTAACCACACGCATATCACACCGGCCTGAAGTATTGAAGAACACCTCACTTCACCTCACCTCACCTCGCCTCACCTCACCTCGCCTCACCTCACCTCACCTCACCTCACCTCACCTCACCTCACCTCACCTCACCTCACCTCACCTCATCTCATCTCATCTCATCTCATCTCATCTCGCGTCGCCTTGCCTCGCCTCGCCTCGCCTCTCCTCTCCTCACCTCACCTCACCTCACTGATTAAGCCTGCGATTACACACTGATGCAGCCAGGCTGAAGCTGATATTCCTTCCCTATTCCTTCAACGTGGCAACGTCCTCGGGTAGCCTAGTGGTTTAAGCGTTCGCTCGTCACGGCGAAGACCCGGGTTTGAATCCAATGTGAGAAGCCCATTTCTGGTGTCCCCGGCCGTGATATTGCGGAAATATTGCTAAAAACGGCGTAAAACCATACTCACTCACTCACTCACTCACTCAATAGATATATGTCTTCGTTCTCAAACTCAAACTTATTTTGTTTTTTTAAATCAGAATGGCACAAGCGTCCCTAAAATCCCTAATTAGCAACGGCAAACGTGAGTGTTGGAAAATCATTAAACGCAGTATTCGATCAGGCACTTTCGTCACATTTTTTGGTCGTACGCTAAAAGTATTTAATTCCTTTTACAACATTTTAGCGTAATGGGTACAATATATTTTATATATTTCTATTCATTAATCAAATTCATACATAACCAAACTATCTTGGGTTGGTTTTAATCTCTTGGAATTGTTTTATCTATCTTGGACCTTGGATTTGATAGAAACACTGAGAGCCTCAGCTTCCGACACAGACCATTGATAACGCGAGCTGTCTGGTCACCGCGGCCTGGTAGTGCATTACCGGCGAGCATGGCCTTCGACGTGATTTCACTCTTAACAATTGACTTGGTCATAACGGTTCGGATCGAATCCTTGGTCTAGTGGATAGAGCGTCTGCCCAGAATGCGAAAGGCAGTTGGTTCGATCCCCGGCCGCGTCTGACTTAAAGTGAGTGAGTGAGTGAATATGGTTTTACGCCTCTTTTAGCAATATTCCAGCAATATCACGGCGGGAGACACCAGAAATGGGCCTCACACATTGTACCCATATCGGGAATCGAACCCGGGTCTTCAGCGTGACGAGCCGTAGCTTTAACCACTAGGTTACCCGACCGCCCCGTCTGACTTAAAGACGTTAAAACATGGTACTTGTAACCCTGCTTGACGCTAGACATTGAGGGGATAAAACAAGGACTGGTGGTACCCCAGACATGTCGTAAGGGTTTCGGGTGATCAGTCTCTGTGACTGGCAGATTCTGTGCCATTCTTCCCGACGGCGTGGGACGTAACTCATGCTATCAACCATTGGTTTGGCAGGTCCAAACGTGATTATTCACAGATCGCCTTGATATCTTCAGCTTTATACTGTCTTCCTTTAACGGAACATGTCTACAGTAGCATAAACTAGGTTTGCCCCCTGGAAAATGTCTCCAGTAACGCATGCTGGATTTGCCCCTTGGAGGGAACATATCTCCAGGAACGGATACTGGTTTTGCCCCTTGACGGATTATGTCTCCAGTAACGCATCCTTGATCGGTTGGTCAACATAGGTGATATTCCTGATTGTGTCTATGTATCTAACGGCATTCATCGGCGTTACATTTGTGATTGGTTTGGTTGGTTTGTTGTTTCACCCCGCACTCAGCAATATTCCAGCTATATGACAGCGGTCTGTAAATAATCGAGTCTGGACCAAACAATCCAGTGATTAATATCATGAGCATCGATCCACGCAATTGGGATCGATCACCCGATCGACCACCCGATAACGTTAGTGGCCTCTTGTGACAAGCATATAGTCGCCTGTTACCGCAAGCATGGGTTGCTGAAGACCTATTTTACCCCGGATGTTCACGGGTCTCTTACATTTGTGACTAGTGAGATGTTCTTAATTTAAACGAATTTTATTCACGGAATTGAAATGAATTTGGGACAAGTATCTTATAAGTTAGAAAACCCCTCTCGATTGACATATCCACCATACAGTGACATACAAACATAAAATAAAAACAACATACAAAAAACCTGTGACTAAAAAAGGATTGTGGATATTGGAAGGAAGCCATGTAGAACGAGGTTGCACGTGCTGTTACGAGCCGTCTATTATTTTCAATCTCTCAACCTTCGGTCTCTTGGTTTACAAGCCCACTCACCATGCCACACATGTAAGTCACAATACTAGGGACCGCCTCCGTGGTTTAGTGGTAGAGCGTCCGCCCGGAGAGCGGAATGTCAGGGGTTCGATCCCCGGCCGCGTCATACCAAAAGACGTTAAAAGATGGTACTTGTTGTTACCCTGTCTGGCTCTCGGCATAAAGGGGCTAAAACAATGACTGGTCGGCTCGGAGTCACTAAACTGTGTCTGAGTGGGGTACCCATGTTGAACTGCGGCATGGTATCTCAGTGTGCTAGCACTATTAATCGGCATCTGTCCGGACTAGTACAAGCAGCCACACACACCGCATGCACGTCGCTATATAAGTGTAATAATCTTGGACGCGACGTTAAACCCCATTTCAACTCACCTCACACCACTAGGACATATGAACAAAACAATCCTTGCACATGGTGAATGAAATAAAGGTGATCAAATCCCATTGTTTGTGTTTACAATTTCAGATTATATTGAAACTCTACGACATTATTTCTTTCAAACCTACACCATCTGTAACTGCGTATCTTCCACATTGTGGTAGACGTGAAACGATTTTCAATGGAATTAAATAACTCTGTAGAGAAATACTACGCCAGACATATCTATGAAATAATTGGGAATAGTAACTCGAGACACTTGTCTCCATTTCCCCTCCTTTTCTAGAGAGTCCATAAGTGGCTCCAGGCGATCTTTGTATTCCTCCACGTCTCTCAGGAACACTTCACGCATTATTATGCATATAATTCCGCCTGGAAAACAAAATGTTCCTTGCAATTTACACTTGTCAGAGGGGTACACAAAGTACGTGATCTAGACTACCAGTTGTCGAACTTTCATGTTGTGGCAGCCTCGAGGGCTGAGTGGGTGAGATCGCTGACTTGCTGGCGATTAAGTGCCTCATTCTGGCAGTTTGAGTTCGAATCCGGAATGGGATTCAACCCAAATAAGTACTAAATTCTGTATTTACTAAAAGAGTGTTATCCCAAATATAACATATGTTACATTTGACAATTTTCTTGCAATAAAGGTTCTATGTCCCTTTATCACAGACTTATTCGCAAAGAAAGAAGCTTTTGAAATATCTTCACATGGAGGAACCACATTGATTATCTCATCCAAATAAATAAAAGAGTTCAATATGAAAAAAGAATGTTTGGGCGGCCTCAACCCCCGGAATCACTCAACTAAACCTTCACAGGTTAGTAACGAGATCAAAACGAAGATGTGGTTTCAAAATTCAACGGAAATTCAAAAAGACCAAAATAGATTAGGTCTTATAAGGCAGAACGAGAGATGCAACAGTTGATAATACCTTATCACTGGAATAAGAAGACTACACCCAAAGTACAGAGTATAACGTGTGGCTGCTAAACATGACTTGGACAAGAAATTAAACAGAGTGAGTGAGTGAGTTGGGTTTACCGCCGCTTTTAACAGTATTCCAGTTATATCAAGGCGTGTCAGCTTAATGTGGGAGGAAAGCACGAAGTGATGCGGGTCTCAGACGTTTACCACTTCGGTGAAACCCACGAGGACGGGTATGGTGCTGACAAACCTAGAAACATAATCAGGGCGAACCAGGATTCGAACCCACAATCATATGTTTCTGGCCCAAGGGACGCAACTCCGCACAGCGAATCGCGGTGCTTTAGAAGACTGGGCCACCCGTGCCACCCTTTAAACAGAGACCAAGCACATCATCTTGTACTTAATTACCTGATTTTACGATCCGGATCATCTCAGGAATTCCGGAACACGGAATGTGTCCTTCCCCCATCCCCCCGCTGGAGACGGCACAGTCGTATGTATCTGCAATGTTTGAATATCATTTATTCGGATCCCATTGAACGTAAACACCAAATAGTAATGATAACCATTGTTTACCAGTGTCTGGTACTGTGAGGTCATGAAGCCTAATCACACTAAAATCCAACAATAACACCAGGAGTCAATAGATAGAAAGCATTCGTCTATAAATTAAGACTTTTTAAGAGCGATATAATGAAAATAATTATGTTTAGCTTTTCAGACTGAAACGAGAACTCGACAACATATTGCTATCCAAAACGTTTTCAATCCTTGTTGACAAATTACCGATTGCAAAATACCTCGTGATGAAGTTCCCAATTTTGAAAGTGCACTAAACATACTGGTCATCCAGAATAAGTTGAACCAACTCATAAAACGTGTTGGAGACAAGTCGCCGGAGCATTAAAGCTAGGCCAACACGTTTAGTGTGTTACAGTGAGTGAGTGAGATTGGTTTTAGGACGCTTTTAGCAATATTCCAGCATTATCACGGCGGTGGACACCAGAAATGGGCTTCACACATTGTACCCATATCGGGAATCGAACCCGGGTCTACGGCGTGACGAGCGAAGGCTTTAACCACTAGGCTACCCGACCGCCCCTAGTGTGTTACAGGTAGAGAGGGTGTACGCATGTTGTGAACGTGCAGGCCATGACGATGAAATTGACTACGCTCATCGTGGACATAGGTGTTTCTCATAAGACTATTAAGAGGCCGTAGTGATAAGTCGATACCAGAATTCTGAGCCGTGGCCCGCACATGTCCACCCGCTAACCCTTTCTTTACAATGGTAAGCGCCAGTGGGCGGACCTCATGTATAGTCATAGGGGATCAACTGCTGGTCACAACTCTACTTATCCTGGCTTACCAGTAATATTAAAAATATTCATCTCTAGCTTAAGACGTTTAAAAAGTAATAAAATGATAATAATTATGTTTAGCCCTTTAGACTGAAAAGATAACTCGACAACATTTTGGTATTCAATCCTTCCAAACATTGCCGATTTCAATATGCCACACGATGAAGTTCCCAATATTGAATGTTCACACTCTGGTAATCAGGATACGTTGAGCCAACTCATAAAACGCGTTTGAGACAAGTAGGCGGTGTACAGAATTTGGGCAAACATATTTGGTTTGTTAGAGGTAGAGAGGGTGCACGCATGTTGGGCACGTGCAGGTCATGACGATGTTATTGACTACGCTCCCGCGTGTTGTTCATCAGAATATTAAGAGGTCGGTGTGACAAGTCGATACCAGAAGACTTAGACGAGACCCTCACATATCCATCGTTCTACTTGTCGCGGACCACCCGTTACCCCGCATACATTGTCATATGGGGTTAGTTGTCAAGTCACAACTAAACATTTCCTGGCTTACCAGTAATAGATTGTACTTGGTATTTTTGGCAATTTCCGACAAGGTTCGATCATCTTTGTTACGAACATATCAGATTTACATTGTCTATTCATATGTTGACTGGTTTACCATTGGGGATAGACAGTGGGACCTCGCACAGATACTCGGTGTAATAATCCTCGTACAAGCCCTTCTCCTTCGCCCTCAGCAGCATCTTGCTGGAAGGTTCCAGTGCGTCAATGTGAACAAACCCATGGGTCTTCAGCTGTAACAAAGGCGAGACATATTATCTTCTATTCCACATCTTTGTCGGTGTGGCTACTAAGACAACCTTCAGAGGCTTACCCTGGAAGACCTGCCATGCTAAGAGTGAGTGAGTATGGTTTTACGCCGCTTTTAGCAATATTCCAGCAATATCACGGCGGGGGGACACCAGAAATGGGCTTCACACATTGTACCCATGTCGGGAATCGAACCCGGGTCTTTGGCGTGACGAGCGAACGCTTTAACCACTGGGCTACCCGACCGCCCCCCATGCTAAGAGGGCCAGTGTGTCACTATTGCTGTATCACACTGTACATTGGCAGGTGAAAATGGCCAACGTTTTTTTACGATAACTTTCACTCTGATCGCGCACGGCCCTAAGAATGATCGCGCACGGCCCTAAGAATGACATATACCATGTTTCATTTACCTTGAGTATATGCTTCTTGATGATGAGTAATTGTGTGAACAAACTTTTCAGGCTATGACTATGACTCTCCACGGGACTGATCAATGTCTAAAAACAAAAATTCCTCAGGGCTATAAAAGAAATATGTTTGATATTTAATCTTTGAAATGGCCCCGAGCTCTACATAATTTTAAAACCAAATGACTTTACATGTTCAGCTACGAAGCCAGTTCCTGCAGCGATGTCTATAATCTTCTTCTTCTCCCTGTCGTCTTCAAAGTAATCAGCAACTACCTTGCCTGCTATCACGGGGCCGTTGTACCGCCCTGGACAAAGATCCTGAAATACATCTGCTTGATAGAATTCAATGAATAGGCTCGGTAGCTCAGCTGATTTTGTTTTCTGGAATGTTTACAACAATTGTTTTGGGGGGTTTTCAAAAGTAAAAACAAAAAAATGAATACACAAATAGGTCAGAGGATGATAAAAGCTGGGCAAACAAGATTTTCAGTGATCCATTCATATAACTTTCACGGCTATTTTGCCTCTTTCCCCGAATGGAATTTATTTCGGCGGATAACCGAGCCGAGACTGACTATTCTCTGGCGTTGACATTTTCCTACCTTCTCATATTTCCTACTCCAGGTTGAATATTGTTCAACAGCCTGAGAAATTGTTATTCCCTTTCTGTGAACACAGTGCGCCTCCCTGATCGCCTCGAAGTCTTCTTCGTGCCAGACATGGGAAACGGTTTTCAAACTCATCACTGGCTACGCTCGCTCTTTATGCAAAGATATGAACCACTCGTTTAATGGCCCACTGGTTCTCCCGTTGCTCTCCGAAGTTATCCGCCGTCTCTGCTAATCAAATCTGTATTTAAGGGGTAGTGGGAGGTCAAATTCCTCGTTGATAAAAACAAGTTGTTCACAAGTTACTGCGAAGTAAACGTTGGTCCACTTCTAACTGACTTGCAGTGTATCACCTCGGTATACTTCAGAGTTGTTCAGTACAAAGCCTATCCTGGGAAAAGATAAACATAGCTGCAGGCAACAGTGTGGAGCTCCAAGTGACAAATCGACGAACTTGATTATGCAGTTAGACATACATGGAGGTCTATTTGGATAGTCTATAATTTGGCTAAACAAAATGGCTTTATCTAACTTTGCAGTCAGACATTTATATGTCTGATCTAATTAAAGACTTTCTGAAAAGACACAATTACATATTAGTTTTAAAATCAAAAGTCTAATGGTTCAAGCTACATTTTAAAGAAAATTATTTTTTTAAATGTTATTTTTTCAATTCGGAGGGTACATAGCATTGCGATCATAGTCATCGTACCATAAGAGGCATCAAATTACATGGTAAATACCATGAGAAACATGTACAGTATGTGCAATGACAGTAAGTTCATCTTCCAATGTACGTTGTAATAATTGTAGGGGATATCGATTAGGTAAGTCAATCAGCCTGCTTTGTGGTTTTCTCCATTAAACTCCACATTTATTAGAAAAAAATATTGTTCTGTTTCTTCTTGCAAGAAACAACTCGTCATTTTAATGTCTTTCAGCATATTTCTATATGATCTAAAACATGGTTTTATTCCTGTAATATGTTACGTATGTGTGTGATTGTTCATATCAATAAGTGATTCTAGATATCTAGTTTTGTAATAATAACATGACCAAAAATAACATTTATAAAAGCATTAAATTAGTACCAGACTTCTTTAGCATAAGAACTAAATATACGTTAGCAATGTTTTCATTTTTTGAAATGCAAAATGAACTTTCAACTTTCAGTTCATCTTTAACAATTCCTTTTTAGTGTATATAATTTTGTGTAGGAATTTCCATTGAAATTCTAATAGTTTTGTTAGTATTGTAGATATTCTATCTTGTGAAAATATATATTTCCAATTAATTTGATTGTTAAATTCACCTTCCCACGTTTCACCAATTTCTGGAAAGTTGGAGGATGAAATAAAGTTATCATAAATTTCCTTGAATCTCTGCTTGCCTAAAGTAAATCAGGCCATGGAGGAGAAATGCTTAATAGCATTGTGTTTAGATTTATTTTCATCATGCACAAGATCGTCTCAGTGCTTAGCGATGTTTAAGAGTAAACCGTTATAGTCTAATAAAGCCACACATACTTTTAGCTCAGGAAATGGAAAAAAGCCGTTTGAGTCACATACATCTTTAACATGGAAAATACCCCTTGTATACCAAATCCGGAAATTTACGTTAATGATAGTACTAAAGTGGTTGCATTAAGACTTCATTCACATCGTTTTCGTTTAGTACGTACGTTTTCATTTATTTGTTCCAAGCGCCTAATGTATCTTTCCGAAAAGGGTCAGTGATACGGAAGTGGTTTGGAATATTGGCGCCCTAACGGAAAATATGTTGTAAGGGAAAGTTTGAAATAGCTTTTTTGTTTGAGAAATATGTATTGTTTGATACACAATAACCTAAATAAACATTGTAATATCAACCTAAGGCCACCATCTTTCTAACTAGGTTTATTCTTTTTATTTTGTCTTTCTTTCCATTCCATATAAGGTTGAAGAAAAATGCTGTTTAATTCTGTTATAAATTCTTTCGGGGATTCATTAAAGCAGTTAATATATGAACTAGAGTTGACAAAGCCAAGGTTTTTGTTACGGCTTTTTTCAATATTAATATCAAGTTCCGCCAGTTTGAAAGACTTCTTTTAATTGTTTTCTATCGCTGATAAACAAAAGGGGTTTTTTTTAATCAGCTTTTAGTTAAATTCATCGAAATCTCCGTTGTTCCAGTCCGATATTAAACATAAGGTGAGTGAACTTCCTGCCATTGAACCTAGCCATGCGTCTTTAGCTTTGTCAGTTTTCAAAGTATAGTATAGAAGTTACATGGTGTACTTATTGCTACATTTAGAGACGTTGCTGAGCAGTCTAGAAATAGTTCGGTGTCATCTGCATATTGACCTATTACATGCTCAATTTCTCCAAGAACTATTATTTTTCTTATCATTATCCCCAGTATTTCTGCGACAAACAGAAACAAATATGGGGAAATCGAGATCCTTGTCTACATCCTCGCTCGTTGTCGAAAAATAATGACAAGTGACCGCTTTGTATGACACAAGAAGTAGAGTTTAAGATCAAGATGTTTTCCCATATTTTCTTATAAGTTCAAAAATCAAATTTATCTTGAACCTTCATAATGAATCGTTTAGAAGCTGTGTCAAAGGCTTTTTTTTAAAAATCAATTGATATTGATAGACCTTTGTTCTTTAATCATTTTGTTTCAAAGATGATGTCATATAAGAGTCGAATGTTTTCGCTGATACACCTTACCGGGATAAATCCCGTCCGATTATCTGATAATGAGATCCGGTGTCTTTTTCATCTTTTATATAATACAAGCCTTAATAATCTTATAAAGAGCATTTAAAGGAGAAATAGGTCTTCCATTTTTTTAATAAACGTCTATCTTTATTTGGTTTTGGAATATATGAAATAATTCCTCTTTTCATTGTTAAACTCTGTGTTTTTGTAAGTGTCGTTGATATACCGATAAATCAAACAATATTTTGAAAATTCGATAGGAAAACAAGTCCGGGCCTCATATTAATTTTCATTGACTTACAAGCTGCGGTTACCTCGTTAAATTGTATTTCTTCATATAGTTCTTCTGAAAGATTTTAATTTAAAGTTGGAGTGATAATGTCTTTTAAACAGTCTTAACCTTCAATGTCAATATCGTCTAAATTTCTTTTCTGTTCAATTATCATTAAAGAACCACCTGTTATTTCTTCACTATTATCAACAATAATAGTATTGATAAGTATATTCGTAAAGTAATGTTTTCTAAGTAGCAAAAGTAATTAGTTGGTGTCTCACTTTTGTTATACCGCTGTATTCTATTATGTATTTGAATTCTCTCACTTTTTTTCGTTCTGATAGTTTGGATAACCATGTTTCGCTAACGTCGCTTCTTACTCGTTTTTCTTATTCCATTATATTATTTTTTATTTCTTTATATTTTTTCTCTTATATTTTTTAAGTGTATAGAATATGAGATAGTGTTCCTCTCACTTTCATAAAAACGTCAACATGAATAGCGAATCAGTAATTGTAAGATCTAAAGTTTCGTCTGGGATATTTTTGGTACATGTACCTTCATTTTTACAGGTAGCATCTGTGTATTCACGTTTAGTTTCGTCTAAAACATCTATTACCATTTCTACATATTCATCTTTTCGTAGTAATGATGTATTTTACCAATATCCCCTCCCCCTTTCTCTATCTTGTTGACACGTAAAGATCCGGGTTAAAATAAGTCTTCAGCAACACATGCTAGCCGTAAAAGGCGACGTGAAACAACAAACAAACAAACAACAACAACAACAATTTTGATGATTTGATAGCGACAATGGAATAGCGAATGATCAGTTTTGTAGCCGGGTAAGATTGAGGAATGAACAATGAAATTAAAAAAGATTTTCAGAAACAAGAAAAAAATTAAGTTCACCTTTTTGACGAGGGTTGTTTTTCCACCAAGTTAATGTATTGTTGTTCGGATTTAGTTCTCTGTGCATCTATTAGGTTTAAAGATTCAATTTTATCTAAGACTGATTTTCTTGCATTAGGATTATTATTTTAATAGTTTACTAAAGTCATTAACTATATCTTCATTGATTTTTGAATAATGTTTTGTAAAATAAAGGGTTATCAGAGTTTGGACCATACACTGTGGTGAGGGTAAACTTTATACTGTCACAGTCTCTAACATAATAAAATTACCACTATCGTCAACACATATCTTGTGTATTTTAAATTCAAAATTGTGCAAATGACTTGTACGGAGCAATAACACTGTCAATACCACATGCACTTTTTATTACCCTATCAATTAATATCCTACAAACAAATTATAGAGTATTTCTTTTTTTTATATTAATTCATGATTTCCAGTTTGGATCATGTCACCACAGGTTTCGGAAAACACATTCTCACTGTATTAGAATCCTAAACCTACCTTCCTGCCAAGTATTTAACACAGATAGTAGTACCTCCAGTTTGTATCATAACGAAGTAGTTAATACATCCGGTTTAGATTACCTAACACATTCTTGCTGCATTAATCTAGAATGGCCTGGTTCCAGCTCAGTTATTGACACTTTCGGTTTTATATTGTCACTTCCGGTTCGAAAACAATTTGGTTTACTGCTTTAAAACTATGTCACAAACTTATGCAAATACAAGACAAGTGTTCAATTGAAAAACACTAGAACATTTGGTGCAAGTCAAAATGGGGAATTGCATCTGACTTCATTTTGGTCACTGATGCGTCAGATTTAGAAATGTCCTCCTCGGATCTTCCCATAAACATTTTGAAAGCTTTTCTTAAGGCTTTGAATGTTGTAACCCAGGTCAAACGGCTTTCTAGCTGCATTACGCTCTTTGAAATCTTCGTAAACAGATCATACACGATTGTACCTCAAATAGCTGGGGCTGTTGGAATATTGCTCGACGTAAAGGGACAATCTTAATAATATATATTTTTAACTAAAATATATATGAAGGCTGTTTAACTGATATTTTTTATTTCTAGACAAGTATGTAAATCAGGGGAATTGGTCATGTGACCAATATTTAACAATATCAGATCATATACCTAACCTTCTTGGCCACACAGTCACTATATCAACAAGACAGACGATGAAGGATGTTTTCCAAATGGCTGCGGTAGAGATGCAGCATGGTAAGCCTTATTACTAACGGACCAAATTCCATTGCATTTTGAATAAACATGGCTGAATAATGTCCATGTAGTCCATATCAATAATCGGATTCAAACCTCTTGAAAGATTCAGGTGTCATCATTAGTTGGGACATGCGGATGACGTTTCGTCTTCATTGGTCCAGTGGTTTCTGAGAAGAAGATGCTAACGGACGACGATATAGGGCGACGCCGGGCGCCGGACGCCGGAAGCCGGACGCTGGACAAGCAGGACATTACTTGTAGGGATCTATTCCTCGTCTGTACGTGGAGCGATGGTACGAACGAAAACCCAAATATATATTCAAATTTTGATAAAGCTGTTCAGTTAAACACATATTGTGTTATAGATATCAGACATTGATGGCTGTAAGGCTAACGTAAAGTATCAAGTGTGTAAAGCCAATACATTGAAAAAGGATGAAATATTAAAATAGCTTTTAAAACCTACAGTAGCATCTTCAAGTGAAGTCTACAGCTAGATCTTATGTTTATACTTTTATATCGCATTAGGAACGTAACCAAGTCAATGTTTTAAATAACATTTGTGATAATCTAGTTATTGAACAGTCCATCGACGAGAGGTTGTATATTACCATCTATGTATTGTATATTAATGTATAACCTGTTCCCGTCACAATATGGATGAAATATTATATATAAATTATATATAAATAACTCACTCACTCAAACCACTTTACAATAAAGGTGATCCGACACTATCCTCAAATTAATATTATATCCCAATATCAAACTCAAAATTATTTTTTATGACATGGTGAGTCAGTAATTCTTGATAATTTGAAGAATATAAAGGTCAAACGCAATATGAGAGTAACGAAATACACATACCTACTGCGTATAAAATGTTTTTATTGAATAAATATTGTCAAAACTGACATTTGAATATGACCTTTACGGTCATGTTTAAAATTGGTTCAAACTTATATGACGGTATTTCAAAGACACCATAGATCCCTCATAGAATGTTGGGCATTGTGGTTTTAGAGATGTAGGCGTTTATAATTACAAATATGATTTATCTGGTACATAAATGTAACACATTTGTTCCACATGAACAAACTTGATTAAATAGTTTAATACCGATGCCATTAATTTTTTGTATCACGTTAATCCGGGAAGTAATTGAATTATGATTACAAATGCACTCAAAATGATTTTTCTTTTTTATTATCGAAAACCCAAATGTTTAACAGTGTTGTTGAATTTGGTCACATATATATGTATAAATAATTGCATAAAATAATGTACATTAAAAGTGAGTAAGGAAAGAGCAGGATAATGATGCTACTATGTTTATCACATTTAAAGGATATTTATTTCGACTTTTAAAAACATAATACTTCACCATCCTAAAATTATAACATTTTGTTTGACCAGTTATCATTGTGGGCCCTTATTATGTATTTAAACAGTAATGGTCACGTATTGTCTTCAGATAACACCCGTTTTTGTGCAGGTGAATCGATCAAAATCATGTGCACAGCACTATAGTGGCAAAAGTGGTTTTTCACGTGCAACTGGTCACGTGTCCATAATACCGCACGTGTTTTCAGCCATACTTGTTAGCAGTCATTAACAAAACGGACTATTTATGATTTACAGACGCGTCTACAGCAAACGGGTACCACCGCTGATCGCCCTCGGCCAGGTCGACCACGAATGACGCCACATGCAAAGGATCGTCAGATTGTCTTACGTCACCTCCGTAACCGATTTTTGACGGCTACATCAACCAGAAATGAACTGTTTAGGGGTAGACTGAGTGCGCAAACTGTTCGAAACCGTCTGAGAACTGCCCACCTTCAAGCACGACGGCCATACTGCGGGCCGATTCTGACTCAATTACACAGACGTCAACGTCAATTGTGGGCACAGCGAATCCCGATTTAATCTTCGATTTGCTGATGGTAGGGTGAGGGTGTGGATGCGCCGTCATGAACGTTACCCCCAGTGTTGTGTACAGGAAGTTGACAGATTTCGAGGCGGAAGTGTCATGGTGTGGGGTGCATTCTGTGGCAATGCACGTTCCAGGCTTCTTGTCATCCGTGGCAACCTCAACGCTGCTGCTTACCGCGACCAGGTACTGGCACCAGAACTTCTGCCCTTTATGGCAGCACATGGACCCGGTTTGATCTTCCAACACGACAATGCCAGACCCCACACAGCAATTTTGACAAGGAATTTCCTTCAGAATGCCGGAGTCAACGTCATGGACTGGCCGTCAAGGTCTCCCGACCTCAATCCCATCGAACACGTCTGGGATGCTCTTGGCAGAAGTCTGCACACTCTCCAGAACCAACCACAGAATTTGGAAGATCTTGGCACCATTTTGCAGCAACAATGGCGTCGTCTTCCCAATCATGTGTTCCCAAGCATCACAAGGTCCATGCGGAGGCGTTGTGTGGCAGTTGTCAACGCACATGGTGGCCATACACGCTATTGAACTTGTGTGCCATCAGATTCTCGTGCTTGGGACTTATGATTCAAACTATTGATGTTATTACTGAATACCGTAGGTGCTTGGAACAAATCATGGTTACCACCGTTAATTAAAATCCTTCTTTGGACATTAATGATTAAAAATTACCTTCTCTGATACATTTGTCCGTTGTATATCATATATGGGATTACTTTTTAAAATGTGAAGTTTTTAAATTGACGCAGTATACTTACAAATGACTGTACACAATTAACCATATCATACAATCAGTATTTAATTAATTACTTCAGAAACAAGTTATTATTAACTGAAAAATGATGATGGTATAAACAGATGAGTCAGATTATTTATATTTACTGTCATGTGTCTGCTTTGTCAATTACCTCTGCCATTAACATTACAATTTACTACATACTGTCAGATTTGCTGAACATTATAAATCATATTATAGTTTATGATATATTTGGGTAACCTATTTGTGAAAAGGCAGTGTGGGTTTGGGCGTAAGTAAATGGGAAATACATGCATTGTCAATTTACACAAATATGCGTTTATATAAGTTTTGCTTCCAGAATTTATTTTCATGTTAAAATACAGAATATTTTCATCCCGAGTTCTCAAGGACACAATAACCGTTTCTGAATATTTTCTTATACTGTTCATGAACGTTTACCATCCAAATAGCTTGTTTTCAATGAAAAGTTATTCAAGTAGCTCACAAACATTATATAAACTCGTTATACAGAAGGGATCCTCGATGTAACCTACTGGCTGGCTGTATGAATAGAAGGGACACCCGATGTAACATAGTAGCTGTTTGTATGAATAGAAGGGACACCCAATGTAACCTAGTGGCTAGTTGTATGTATAGAAGGGACACCCGATGTAACCTATTGACTTGTTCTATGAATAGAAGGGACACTCAATGTAACCTAGTGGCTGGGTGTATGAATAGAAGGGACACCCGATGTAACCTAGTGGCTTGTTCTATGAATAGAAGGGACACCCGATGTAACCTAGTGACTGGCTGCATGAATCGAAGGGACACCCGATGTAACCTAGTGACTGGCTGCATGAATAGAAGGGACACTCAATGTAACCTAGTGACTGGCTGCATGAATCGAAGGGACACTCGATGTAACCTAGTGATTGGCTGCATGAATAGAAGGGACACTCAATGTAACCTAGTGACTGGCTGCATGAATCGAAGGGACACTCAATGTAACCTAGTGGCTGGCTGTATGAATAGAAGGGACACCCGATGTAAGCTAGTGACTGGCTGCATGAATCGAAGGGACACCCGATGTAACCTACTGGCTGGTTGTATGAATAGAAGGGACACCCGATGTAACCTACTGGCTGGCTGTATGAATCGAAGGGACACCCGATGTAACCTACTGGCTGGTTGTATGAATAGAAGGGACACCCGATGTAACCTAGTGGCTGGATGTATGAATGGAAGGGACACCCGATGTAACCTAGTGGCTGGATGTATGAATGGAAGGGACATCCGATGTAACCTAGTGGCTGGATGTATGAATGGAAGGGACACCCGATGTAACCTAGTGGCTGGTTGTATGAATAGAAGGGACACCCGATGTAACCTACTGGCTGGTTGTATGAATAGAAGGGACACCCGATGTAACCTACTGGCTGGCTGTATGAATAGAAGGGACACCCGATGTAACCTAGTGGCTGGTTGTATGGATAGAAGGGACACCCGATGTAACCTACTGGCTGGATGTATGAATCGAAGGGACACCCGATGTAACCTAGTGGCTGGATGTATGAATGGAAGGGACACCCGATGTAACCTAGTGACTGGCTGCATGAATCGAAGGGACATCCGATGTAACCTAGTGGCTGGCTGCATGAATCGAAGGGACACCCGATGTAACCTGGTGGCTTGCTGTATGAATAGAAGGGACACCCGATGTAACCTACTGGCTGGCTGTATGAATAGAAGGGACACTCGATGTAACCTAGTGGCTGGTTGTATGAATAGAAGGGACACCCGATGTAACCTGGTGGCTTGCTTTATGGATAGAAGGGACATCCGATGTAACTCACTGGCTGGTTGTATGAATAGAAGGGACACCCGATGTAACCTAGTGGCTGGTTGTATGAATAGAAGGGACACCCGATGTAACCTAGTGGCTGGTTGTATGAATAGAAGGGACACCCGATGTAACCTAGTGGCTGGTTGTATGAATAGAAGGGACACCCGATGTAACTTACTGGCTGGTTGTATGAATAGAAGGGACACCCGATGTAACCTACTGGCTGGCTGTATGAATAGAAGGGACACCCGATGTAACCTGGTGGCTTGCTGTATGGATAGAAGGGACACCCGATGTAACCTAGTGACTGGCTGCATGAATAGAAGGGACACCCGATGTAACCTGGTAGCTTGCTGTATGAATAGAAGGGACACCCGATGTAACTTACTGGCTGGCTGTATGAATAGAAGGGACACTCGATGTAACCTAGTGGCTGGTTGTATGAATAGAAGGGACACCCAATGTAACCTGGTGGCTTGCTGTATGGATAGAAGGGACACCCGATGTAACTTACTGGCTGGTTGTATGAATAGAAGGGACACCCGATGTAACCTAGTGGCTGGTTGCATGAATAGAAGGGACACCCGATGTAACCTAGTGGCTGGTTGTATGGATAGAAGGGACACCCGATGTAACCTACTGGCTGGCTGTATGAATAGAAGGGACACTCGATGTAACCTAGTGACTTGTTCTATGAATAGAAGGGACACCCGATGTAACCTATTGACTTGTTCTATGAATAGAAGGGACACCCGATGTAACCTATTGACTTGTTCTATGAATAGAAGGGACACCCGATGTAACCTAGTGGCTGGTTGTATGAATAGAAGGGACACCCGATGTAAGCTAGTGACTGGCTGCATGAATAGAAGGGACACCCGATGTAACCTAGTGGCTGGTTGTATGAATAGAAGGGACACCCGATGTAACCTAGTGGCTGGATGTATGAATAGAAGGGACACCCGATGTAACCTAGTGGCTTGCTGCATGAATCGAAGGGACGGACGGTAGCGTAGTGTTGACTTAATGTTGAGAACTTGGAATAAAACTGGATGAAGTATACATATAAGAAATATAAAATGTCAACGCCAGATTCTCGATTATCCGTGAAGCAGTGACATAGCCTTCTAAATTTGACTTCACAAACACCATTTCAGTACAAACCATTTCGTTCTTAGACTAGAGTGTCTGCCCGTAAACGAAAGGTCGTTACTTCGATTTCCGGCCGCGTCATTGCAAAGGACGGTAAAAGATGCTATTGTCGTTACACTGCCTATACCGCTCGGCATTAAGAGTATAAAACAAGGACTAGTAGGCTTGGAGTCACTGAACATTCATGGGTATCCATGAGAAAACTGCGACATGGTGAGGTGAGGTGGAATGGGGTTTAACGTCGCGTCCAAAATTATTGCACTTATATAGCGACGTGCATGCACGTATGTGTGTATGGCTGCTTGTACTAGTCCGGACTGATGCCGATTTATAGTGCTAGCTCACTGAGATACCATGCCGCAGTTTAACATGAATACCCCACTCAGACACAGTATACTGACTCCGAGCCGACCAGTCCTTGTTTTAGCCCCTTAATGCCAAGCGCTAGGCAGGGTAACAACAAGTACCATCTTTTAACGTCTTTTGGTATGACGCGGTCGGGGATCGAACCCCGGACCTTCCGCTCTCCGGGCGGACGCTCTACCACTTGACCACGGAGGCGGTCTGCGACATGGTACGTCAGTTGGCTATATTAGTGCAATTTTCTTGACGTCAAACATTGACCTCTTCCTATGACTGAGGAAAGGGTTTAATTACTTATATTTAAATTACTATTAGGAATATAATATTTCCTTTATGTTAAAATTCCATGTAAAAAGTTTCTACCTGGAACCATATTAAAACTGACTTTACAGTCCATATGAACTCACTTAAGTCTTGTATACGGGGTTGCAACCTAAAGATGTATGACCTGAAAGTATTGCTGTAGGTGGCAAAGGGTATCGCCAGCTGAAACTATATCACATGCGTTCTCACCTTCTCGTACTTCAGACTATCATCCACCCAGTTGGAATAAAACTCAGTAGCTTCAGATGGTGTTATTCCCTTTCTGAAGGAATTATCTACTTCTCTGTTTGCCTCCACATCATCTTCATCCCAGGCATGGAGACCATCAGTGTGGATGGGGGTTTCACACATCGCATCAGATGCCAGACGCAGCTGCTCTCCCTCCATTTTTACTGCTGACATTCACTTATGGGGTTTTATAGAAAGATGAAAAACGCTCGACTCAGTGTAATCCCCATTTTTCCAATTACGTGACAAGGTGTGTTTCCATGCACCAGTGCCACTGACGTTTGATATGAGCAATGTGTATCACATAGCACTGAATCCCGAAAACAATTGCGTCAATACACCGGTGTCATCAGGTATATTCACAGTGTGAGTGAGTGAGTGAGTGAGTGAGTGAGTGAGTGAGTGAGTGAGTGAGTGAGTGAGTAGGGTTTTTCGCCACTTTTAGCAATATTCAAGCAATATCCCGGCTCGGGAGACCAAATATAGGCTTCACACGTTGTATTCATGGCGGGAATCGAACCCGGGTCTTCGATGTCACGAGCGAATCACAGTGATAGAAACGTTACATGTGGCCCCCAATTGGCTTTATAATTTTTGATATACTCTTCAAAAAATGAAACGCAATGTCAGATTTGTGTGAGGTAGGAAAATACATTTATACGAGGAACCGGACAAGGTATTGAGCCAAAATGTTGTGGAGAGATTGTAGTCATCTCAAGTATCGGTACATTGGAACAACAACGTTGTTGTTGTGTAGACAGTCTCTTGTGATCCGTGCTGTTTGCGGTCGAGTGTTGTCCTGCTGGAATACACCTTTGTCGGTGGCTGCAATTATGAGGACGTGTGGAAGAAGAATTTCGTTGATTTATCGTTGAGCCGTAAGATTGCCCTGGATATGGACCATATCATAACGCTACCCCCAACAAATCTGTCCACTTCCTGTACGCTGTTTCCGGCGTAACGTTCTCCCCGACGCTCTTCCATCTCTTCGGCGGAGGAGAAATCTTGATTCGTCGCTGAACCAGACAACTTTCTGGCATTGCAGTTGAGTCCATACCCTGTGTTGACGACACCAATGCAGTCGTTGTTGACGATGTTGTCGACTCAATATGACGCGTCGAACATGACGTCTTGCTCATAGACCTATTGGTCTTAAATGGTTTTGCTTTTGTGTTTGGACCATTTTTAAAAATTCTTTCAAATGCATTTTTGGCTTTGTAAATTATTTTCCTGAAGCAATTGCCACACTTAGCAAGCTTAATGTATTATAATATGTTTTCTTTGGATGACATCAAATCTGTAGAATTTAATAAAGTATTTAGTACCAAGTTTTTATTCAGAAAATATTGGTTTTGTTTTGTTAAGCGTTAATTTTCATGTGAGGTACAGTACCGCGACACTTCTTTTTCAGTTATCCAACAATTGCTGCTTTAAAAGTACGAAGCATATGAAACATTTACAATTCATACGACAAAACAACACACACACGCATTATCATATTAATTCATTATTTAATTACATATTTGTGTGGACATTCAATGCGAATCTTAAATGTATTCTCAAACAAGATGGGGATATCCGAAAATAACAGATGGCCACTGAAATACAAAGAGGTATCGAGTAACGGTAATGGATAAATGAGACCAAGAAAGGAGTAGGTGTAGCATTACAATCAACAGAACATAATGGAGGCGTATTGTAAGAGTGGAAAAGAGGTAAATTAAAAATATTCCTCTTTCTTTCAACAAAGTGAGTGAGTGAGTGAGTATGGTTTTACGCCGTTTTTAGCAATATTCCAGCAATATCACGGCGGTGGACACCAGAAATGGGCTTCACACATTGTACCCATGTCGGGAATCGAACCCGGGTCTTCGGCATGACGAGCTAACGCTTTAACCACTAGGCTACCCGACCGCCCCCTATCAAAGGAAATGGGACAAAGCCCATATACATGATGTATATCACAAACTGAGGTCAATGTACGGTGAGAAAACGATGAGCGAAACACGCTATTTCTTCAATTGCGTGTATTTATTGTTTTACTGTACTCGTCTCATTTAGTTTGTTGAAAGAATTTTCTTTGTTTAAAATATTGGCTGATCTGTGTATGATTATTATATTACGTCGGATCACAGATTTTCGGGCGTCAAACGTTTTCGGACGGCCATGTTTATCGCGATTACTCGAGCTATAACGGGGGGACACAGACATTGTAAATACTCAGATGATGACTTGTTTTTAAGAGAAAATTGTCTTTTAAAAGTGGATGAGATGTTTTACATGTAAGCGTCCGAAAACCCATAACACGGGGGTATATCATCAGTAAGTAAGTGAGTGAGTGAATTTGGTTTTACGCCACTTTTAGCAATATTCCAGTACTATCACAGCGGGGGATACCAGAAATAGGCTTCTTACATTCTTTAACCACTAGGCTACCCAACTGAGGGCCAAAAGAAACGTTACCAACATTAACTGATTTGCCACTTTGAAACAAAGATGCCAGCCTGTCCAAAAACATTAAAGAACACATCTCACGAATACAGCCTTTATGTTCTATGTCGTTCTTTGCAAATGCTTTGCGGATTTTGGGAGATATTGGTGTTTTTCAGCAATTTTTTAAAACATTCTTTCCCAAATTATCATGCAATTTCCTGGTATAAATTACGCACGGATCTGTTCCCTATCATTGGTTGCGATGATTAACACCAACGAACATGCCAAGACTGACCGCTGTCAAGAGGGAGAAAGCCATAGGTATGCTGCAGATGGGAGCGACACAGAGAGCGGTTGCTATTAACATGAACTGCTCCAAGATGACCATTACCAGACTGGTCGCACGTCTCCGACAGACTGGCAGAACGGCAGACAGACCACGGAGTGGCAGACCAAAGTTCACGACCCCGCAGGATGACAGCTTTTTACGGGTACTTCATCTGAGGAACAGATTTCTTACTGTGACGTCATCAGCTGCCAACAGCTTAGGACATCCGGTCAGCAGACAGACAGTGACCAGACGACTACAACATTATGGTCTCCGGGCTTATCGCCCTTTCAAGGGCATGACCTTGACCCGTCAACATCGACGTGCCAGATTGACGTGGTGCAGGCAAACTCAGCGATGGCAACAAAGGGAATGGCGGCGAGTGCTGTTAATTGACGAAAGCAGGTTCCAACTCTTCAAACCTGATGAGCGGACGCGAGTTTATCGACGACGTGGTGAACGTACGGCTCCTTGTTGTGTCCAGGAGGTGGAACTTTACGGGGGCGGAAGTGTAATGGTCTGGGGCGGCATTTGCGGGGACGAGAAGACTGAACTTGTCAGCATCGAAGATAATCTGACAGCACAACGCTACATTGACAATATCTTACGGCCAGTGGTTCTTCCTTTCACCCAGCGTCAACAACGGACGGTGTTACAACAAGATAACGCCACACTATGGAATACTGTAAGGGACATTCTCGCGATCTCGACTTTTGGAAATGTGGTAGTATGCCCAAAAAGCGAGAATGCGAGATCGCGAGAAATCGCGATCTCGCATTCTCGTGTTTTTGGTGCATAGCACTTTTGTCAAAAGTCGACAACGCGAGAATGCGACATTTGGACACGATGCAAAATCTCGCAATCTCGCAAGCTCGACTTGTCAAATTAGGCCCCAAAAACACGAAATCGCGAGAACGCGAGAATGGGACATTTCATTTTCTCGAGATCTCGCGTTCTCGTGTTCTCGCGTTTTAGAGGCTGTCCGTGCGCATGCGTAATATCATAAGGTCAATGCGCATGCGCACGTTAGTAGTCCTTTGGTCGTGCTTCTTTCATGCTCTTCATTCTCCAAGTAGCATTTAGCAAAATTATGACTTGAGCTTGAAAATGCTATATTATTTACATACACAAAGTCTGAGTCATCTCCCGTTGTTATATGTCTTTTTATATTAAAACCCTCAACATGCTCAATATAAATGTGTCCGAAAGCAGGAAACACCGTCAGTGAGTGAGTGAATATTGCTTAAAGCCGCATCAGCAGTATTGAAGCTATTGGCGGCTACACTGTCAGTTACAGAAATAATCAAGAGCCAGTGATTTTCTCCATGAGGCAATATTATACACGGCCAGCATATTCATGAAAGGCAAAATACAAAATTAATTATCATATTTTCATCTGCTCCAACCTGACTACAAAACATCCCGCTTTACATTATTGTATAGCTAAAATGGATAAAATAATCAATGACATTAAACCGCCATTACCATTACCATTAGCTAACGTATGACGTTCAATAGTGACGTCATCTGGTTTGTTCTATGTCGTTTCCATATTTGTAAACGTGGGTCACATTTGTTGTTCGTTAATTGCAGTGAATGTTTGAAAACCGATATTGTACAATTTAATTTGATAACAAATGCTATCCGTTTAGCAACGCTATTTTTTAGAAAAATAGTTTTACCCTTCTACTATTGCCTCCAAGTTCCTGGAACGATATATACAAATACATATCGCTAATATGTATGTGCCTACTTTCTTTCCTTGATGAAATACTCCAAACACGTAGCCCTACTGAACACACATTATCCATGTGAATCGCACCCTTCGACAGTAATCAATCAAACTGTAACTATTAATTTATTGCGGCCTTGCCATCTACGTGCTGGGCAAGTGTGTGATTTTGGCTAATGGACACAAAAGCACGAGAACGCGAGATCGCGACATTGGTCAAGTGTCGCGATCTCGCGTTCTCGTGTTTTGTGCTAATTGCCTATACAGTGATATGTAACTATTTTCAAAAACACGAGAACGCGAGATCGCGACACTTGACCAATGTCGCAATCTCGCGTTCTCGCGTTCTCGTGCTTTTGTGCTAATTGCCTTTACAGTTATATGTAACTATTTTCAAAAACACGAGAACGCGAGATCGCGACACTTGACCAATGTCGCAATCTCGCGTTCTCGCGTTCTCGTGCTTTTGTGCTAATTGCCTATACAGTTATATGTAACTATTTTCAAAAACACGAGAAGGCGAGATTGCGACATTGGTCAAGTTCTCGCGTTCTCGTGTTTTTCTGCCAATTACCCATACAGTCATCTTGTGGCTCAGGCGTCTGAGTGTGCGAAATTCGTTGTGTAGAGTTGCGTCCCTTGGGTGTGCCAGAAACCTACAATGGTAGGTTTCCTCCCATTTTACAAAGGGGCACTGATCTACAGCAATGCCCCGAGACTGGTTGTCGCCTTTGTTAGTGTTTTTCCCCCGTGACTATCCGGGTGATATAGCAGAAATCTAGACTAGTTCGCGACCTGTGCTGCGCCATTCGTAAGCGCATGTATCGCTTTTATTGATAGTATTTCATTGTGGGTATATTGTTTTTGCCAAAATGTATAAAGTTTCACTTAGGCAATTTTTTAAATGCCTAAATATTCAGTTATTTTACAAATTAACTGAAAATCAGTCCATTTACGTCATCGTTATTGCGAATTCCAAACATTTTGTATGTTTTAATTTCATCACCCAGTGACTGAAAATGATAGGATTAAAAGAAAACGAAATTCAAAGTACGTTTCTATAGTTTTGGCTTCTAATACTAGAGGGTGGGGTGGGGGTGAGGGTAGGGACGGGTAGCCTAGTGGTTATTGCTGGAATACTGGTAAAAGCGGGATAAAATCAAAAACACTCACTCACTCTAATACTAGGATAAATAGTCTATTATGATGTTTTAAGCCCTGTTGAACCTCTTAAAAATTGTTAGTCAATCTGGACTTGAATTCAGTGAATCACATTTTACACATTGAGTGTAACATATACACGCCTACAGGAACAGGGGGAACAAAAATGATTCTATCCAATGTAACAGCAATTGAATGAAAAGAAAATGCAAATATAGCTGCAAAGCAGCAATGGCGGGCTCCAAGTTACACAAACGTCCACGTGCACAAACGTCCATGTTCGAATCCTCAAAGGGTTTCCTTGTACTAAATCCGTCACGTGTAGGCACAACTTGCAGGGTATCGCCGCTACGAAATTGACGTGTGCTAAGTCTGTTCTAGACCCATTTCCGACATCAAGCATGTTCGAATCCTCAAAGGGTTTGTTTGTACATAGTCTGTCAAAAGATAGTCACCGTTTGCAGGACATCTACGCTACGAAATTGGCATGTTCGAGGGGTGTCCCAAATATTAATCAAATATTACCACCAAGTGTGTTACTTTTTTCATGCACCCAAGAAAATAATATGCATGTGATACACTAACTTCATGTAAACTTGCAATAGTTTCTGTCAAACTACCAAGAAATGATCTTTACAGTAAATTTTCGGTAAACAAATGACCAAAATAAAAATAAAATACAAGTGCAACTAAAACAGATACCCAAAAATGGCTATAAGAGTTTGCTGTGTTGTTTGTGGAGACAATTCTCAGAAAGTTTGGAAGCATTTCATGCAGTGGACTCGGAGTTGTTTGCGTTTGAAGACAGGTACCCAAACGACACTGTGAAACCTTGAATCCAATATGGCTGCCAAACCACGTGACCAATGACCAAAGTCAAAGAAAAAAAATGAGACACATATTGCACACTAACTTCATGTAAACTATCAATAGTTTCTGTGGAGAACCTTACAAAATATGATTTTTAAAGTAAAATTTCGGTGAAAAAAAATTGATCAAAATCAAAAAACAAAATGGCCGCAACTAAAAAAGATATCCAAAATCGGCTTATAACTTTTGATGCGTTACGTATGGAGACAATTATCAGAAAGTTTGAAAGCATTTCATGCAGTGGACTCGGAGTTGTTTGCATTTGAAGACAGGTACCCAAAGGACATTGTGAAAACCTTGAATGCAATATGGCTGCCAAACCACGTGACCAATGACCAAAGTAAAAGAACAAAGAAATGTCAAGCAGCTGAAGCAGAAGATACTTTCAAGGTTTCAAAGCAATCGGATAAGCGGTTGCAGAGCAATAGGGAGAAATACATCTTCAAGAAATTCTGCTCTTTTTTTTATCTGCCCTTGGCCTTAGGGCCTACGGCCTTGGGTTTTTGGCGGGCACAAGTACCCAACGGTCTACATACACACACCCAAAATGTGAACAAAATCGAGCCAGTGGTTATTTTGCTAGGTCTGGTACAAAAATCGGCGGAATAATAAATGATAATGAAAAATAAATACAATAATAAATAATAAATCGAACGATTACCATAGGGCTCTACAGCCTTTCGGCTTGGAGCCCTAAATATCATAATTACGACCCACCGAAGTTTTATGTATAAATTTGGGCAGCTTCCTTGTTCGAGGAATGCATCCGTGAATATTCACATATAGGCACACTATCCCATACGTCTGCAGCTGTACAAATAGACTCATTTGACGTCACGTGGCTCTGTTACAATCAAATATTTTAAAATATATGTATAGCGTTCCTGAATATTATAACCCGTGTTCGTTTCTCACCTGATCACTAAGTTTGTTTCAGATGTTTCACAAAGGTGTCAAGTCTCATCAGTAGGCTAAGATGTCCATTATGTCCAAGGTTGTTTAAAAATATCCATTGAGTTGGAAAGCAATGAACAATCAATAAACGTATTATCGGCTAATCCTTTGAACCAAGTATGTTGTTTTTACATCGGCACTTTACGCCATGAATGAGTGTATTCCATCTGCTTTAGTAAACCTACACATGTAAACACTTACTTTTGACAAATCCACTGTGCAAGATAACAGTGATTAATCAATGAATGTATTTTCTGTGGAACGTTTGATGGCGAGGAATGATCCGTTTACAAAAAAGTAAATGAACTGATCACTCCTCTTGCTTGGCTGCCACGTGAATATTACACCTTTGTCAGGCAATCTGAGTGGTACTACCACTAACTATACCTGTAAAAGGTTCATTGACTGAGCTTCAAGTGAATGGCAACAAAGACACAGGTGTAGGGTTATGCCAGAAAACGTGGATGACAACAAGAGATAGCAATCTTTTTATCCGCGCAATCCAAAATCCGAAAATGCTTTCACTGCTGGGATAACATTTTTGTACCTATTAAACAAAAACTGTCTGGGGTATTTCCAAATAACGACATCCGATGAGCTTCCATCGTTCTTTTAGTCCGTTTGTTTAGGCTGACGAAATTAAGTAACATGCGCCTTTTGTCTGTGATTCATAGATTACATGTAACCAGTGTTCTTGAAGACGGTAGCCCAGTCTCTTGTCACACTCAGTTGCGTCAACGAGCAAATCGACTCACGGCAGATAGTGAGCCAAAGCTGGCAGTGTTAGACAGCCGAGAGGAAGATTAGTGCCCCTTTAAACCGACAAGCCGGGATATAACTGAGATATAAATACTCTTCAAACCGGTGTCGAGGCAAACTCACTCACTTATTCAGAGCCATGCCGGCCCCTTAGGCTGGATATAGGGGGTACTTTTCCAGTATAAGCATGACTGTCATTTGGATGTTGAGGCCGCAAGGAATTAAAAGTTACAGTTTGATTGATTTTTAATAACATGGGAGACAGGAGGCATTTTATTTTTAACGTTTTATTTTGTTCTTATCGACCTACTTTAGGCATTTGTGTACTATTGCTGTCGACGGGTGCGATTCACATGCATCATGTGTGTTCAGTCGGGCTAAGTGTACGGAGTATTTTATCAGGTAGGAACGTAGAGAAGTAGAAACACTGATATTAACGATACTTCTATTTCTAGGAATTTGAAGGCATTAAAATAATGTAAGGCCGGATGTTTTGTTGTCAGGCGGGAGCGGGTGAAAATCTATTAATTAAAGAAGCCAATATGGTATCGTATAAAAAAAACCATCGGAAAATATCATTTCAACCGAATGCTACAAATTGGTCTGTGAGAATATTAGTTTAATGAATATTATAAGCGTTTAAAATTGCCTCATTGAGAAACTCACTGGCTTTTGATTATTTCTGTAACTGACAGTGTAGCCGCCAATAGCTTCAATACTGCTGATGCGGCTTTAAGCAATATTACTCACTCACTCACTGCCGGTGAGTTTCCAGCTTTCGACCACATCACTATCATTGGACATTCATGTACACAATTTCTTTTGTTAAATTTAATTGAACATGTTGAGGGTTTTAATATAAAGTACATAGGAAAGTGTCACAACGGGAGAGGACCCTATTCCACATAGGACTTAGTAACTTAGATATTAAAAGAATTTAACTAAAGGAACTCAACACGAGAACGGGTATCTACATGTGTGATATCAATTATTAATTTAATTCAAATGATGGCATATTATACTCAGGTGCAAAATTTACGAATACCAAGATACACTCTAGTACATGTTGTTTCGTTTGTTTGTTTGTTTGTCTGTCAAACTACCTGGCAAGCCTTATAAATTAGTATGCTTATAAGCAGTATACTGTCCCGGTCTTGCCTTAGGAACCTCAGATGCAGTTGACACCAAGCTAGGCGTGCCTGACGGTGACGTTGAAGCAACATTGGGCTTATCGCTCGATGTCGGGGCCGGATGCTGTGCTGCCTCAGCCGATTGCGTACGGTTCTGGCACTAATTGGTCTCAACCCAGGAATTTCCCTTTTTTATGATTTTATACAATTTCAAAATCAAAGCTTTCCACAACTTTTCAAACAGCAATTGTTTATGTTCTGCGGCTTGTTTGTTAATGTACGCCACAGTCAGCAATAGTCCACCTCTGCCGCGGTGGCATGTAAATAATTGAATCTGGGACAGACAAACCATATGAAGAGCATTGTCCCACGCGGCCGGGTTTCGATGACATGTTATAAACCAAGTCACGGAGCCTGACACTCAGATCAATGTAGTTGGACGAATGCAATGGACGCATATCACTCATGTCACAACTGCCAAATAGTCTGTCACACTACCTGACAAGCCTCGAAAAACTAGTTCTGCAAGAAATATCATATTGCCCATATATTAACGGCACAAACCACAAGCCCATTCTTCAATGTCTCAATTATAATTATATAAAATATATTCGGTACAAACCTTCCACTTTGAACCAAGTATGTTGTTTTTACATCGGCACTTTACGCCATGAAATGAGTGTATTCCATCTGCTTTAGTAAACCTACACATGTAAACACTTACTTTTGACAAATCCACTGTGCAAGATAACAGTGATTAATCAATGAATGTATTTTCTGTGGAACGTTTGAAGGCGAGGAATGATCCGTTTACAAAAAAGTAAATGAACTGATCACTCCTCTTGCTTGGCTGCCACGTGAATATTACACCTTTGTCAGGCAATCTGAGTGGTACTACCACTAACTATACCTGTAAAAGGTTAATTGACTGAGCTTCAAGTGAATGGCAACAAAGACACAGGTGTAGGGTTATGCCAGAAAACGTGGATGACAACAAGAGATAGCAATCTTTTTATCCGCGCAATCCAAAATCCGAAAATGCTTTCACTGCTGGGATAACATTTTTGTACCTATTAAACAAAAACTGTCTGGGGTATTTCCAAATAACGACATCCGATGAGCTTCCATCGTTCTTTTAGTCCGTTTGTTTAGGCTGACGAAATTAAGTAACATGCGCCTTTTGTCTGTGATTCATAGATTACATGTAACCAGTGTTCTTGAAGACGGTAGCCCAGTCTCTTGTCACACTCAGTTGCGTCAACGAGCAAATCGACTCACGGCAGATAGTGAGCCAAAGCTGGCAGTGTTAGACAGCCGAGAGGAAGATTAGTGCCCCTTTAAACCGACAAGCCGGGATATAACTGAGATATAAATACTCTTCAAACCGGTGTCGAGGCAAACTCACTCACTTATTCAGAGCCATGCCGGCCCCTTAGGCTGGATATAGGGGGTACTTTTCCAGTATAAGCATGACTGTCATTTGGATGTTGAGGCCGCAAGGAATTAAAAGTTACAGTTTGATTGATTTTTAATAACATGGGAGACAGGAGGCATTTTATTTTTAACGTTTTATTTTGTTCTTATCGACCTACTTTAGGCATTTGTGTACTATTGCTGTCGACGGGTGCGATTCACATGCATCATGTGTGTTCAGTCGGGCTAAGTGTACGGAGTATTTTATCAGGTAGGAACGTAGAGAAGTAGAAACACTGATATTAACGATACTTCTATTTCTAGGAATTTGAAGGCATTAAAATAATGTAAGGCCGGATGTTTTGTTGTCAGGCGGGAGCGGGTGAAAATCTATTAATTAAAGAAGCCAATATGGTATCGTATAAAAAAAACCATCGGAAAATATCATTTCAACCGAATGCTACAAATTGGTCTGTGAGAATATTAGTTTAATGAATATTATAAGCGTTTAAAATTGCCTCATTGAGAAACTCACTGGCTTTTGATTATTTCTGTAACTGACAGTGTAGCCGCCAATAGCTTCAATACTGCTGATGCGGCTTTAAGCAATATTACTCACTCACTCACTGCCGGTGAGTTTCCAGCTTTCGACCACATCACTATCATTGGACATTCATGTACACAATTTCTTTTGTTAAATTTAATTGAACATGTTGAGGGTTTTAATATAAAGTACATAGGAAAGTGTCACAACGGGAGAGGACCCTATTCCACATAGGACTTAGTAACTTAGATATTAAAAGAATTTAACTAAAGGAACTCAACACGAGAACGGGTATCTACATGTGTGATATCAATTATTAATTTAATTCAAATGATGGCATATTATACTCAGGTGCAAAATTTACGAATACCAAGATACACTCTAGTACATGTTGTTTCGTTTGTTTGTTTGTTTGTCTGTCAAACTACCTGGCAAGCCTTATAAATTAGTATGCTTATAAGCAGTATACTGTCCCGGTCTTGCCTTAGGAACCTCAGATGCAGTTGACACCAAGCTAGGCGTGCCTGACGGTGACGTTGAAGCAACATTGGGCTTATCGCTCGATGTCGGGGCCGGATGCTGTGCTGCCTCAGCCGATTGCGTACGGTTCTGGCACTAATTGGTCTCAACCCAGGAATTTCCCTTTTTTATGATTTTATACAATTTCAAAATCAAAGCTTTCCACAACTTTTCAAACAGCAATTGTTTATGTTCTGCGGCTTGTTTGTTAATGTACGCCACAGTCAGCAATAGTCCACCTCTGCCGCGGTGGCATGTAAATAATTGAATCTGGGACAGACAAACCATATGAAGAGCATTGTCCCACGCGGCCGGGTTTCGATGACATGTTATAAACCAAGTCACGGAGCCTGACACTCAGATCAATGTAGTTGGACGAATGCAATGGACGCATATCACTCATGTCACAACTGCCAAATAGTCTGTCACACTACCTGACAAGCCTCGAAAAACTAGTTCTGCAAGAAATATCATATTGCCCATATATTAACGGCACAAACCACAAGCCCATTCTTCAATGTCTCAATTATAATTATATAAAATATATTCGGTACAAACCTTCCACTTTGAACCAAGTATGTTGTTTTTACATCGGCACTTTACGCCATGAAATGAGTGTATTCCATCTGCTTTAGTAAACCTACACATGTAAACACTTACTTTTGACAAATCCACTGTGCAAGATAACAGTGATTAATCAATGAATGTATTTTCTGTGGAACGTTTGAAGGCGAGGAATGATCCGTTTACAAAAAAGTAAATGAACTGATCACTCCTCTTGCTTGGCTGCCACGTGAATATTACACCTTTGTCAGGCAATCTGAGTGGTACTACCACTAACTATACCTGTAAAAGGTTAATTGACTGAGCTTCAAGTGAATGGCAACAAAGACACAGGTGTAGGGTTATGCCAGAAAACGTGGATGACAACAAGAGATAGCAATCTTTTTATCCGCGCAATCCAAAATCCGAAAATGCTTTCACTGCTGGGATAACATTTTTGTACCTATTAAACAAAAACTGTCTGGGGTATTTCCAAATAACGACATCCGATGAGCTTCCATCGTTCTTTTAGTCCGTTTGTTTAGGCTGACGAAATTAAGTAACATGCGCCTTTTGTCTGTGATTCATAGATTACATGTAACCAGTGTTCTTGAAGACGGTAGCCCAGTCTCTTGTCACACTCAGTTGCGTCAACGAGCAAATCGACTCACGGCAGATAGTGAGCCAAAGCTGGCAGTGTTAGACAGCCGAGAGGAAGATTAGTGCCCCTTTAAACCGACAAGCCGGGATATAACTGAGATATAAATACTCTTCAAACCGGTGTCGAGGCAAACTCACTCACTTATTCAGAGCCATGCCGGCCCCTTAGGCTGGATATAGGGGGTACTTTTCCAGTATAAGCATGACTGTCATTTGGATGTTGAGGCCGCAAGGAATTAAAAGTTACAGTTTGATTGATTTTTAATAACATGGGAGACAGGAGGCATTTTATTTTTAACGTTTTATTTTGTTCTTATCGACCTACTTTAGGCATTTGTGTACTATTGCTGTCGACGGGTGCGATTCACATGCATCATGTGTGTTCAGTCGGGCTAAGTGTACGGAGTATTTTATCAGGTAGGAACGTAGAGAAGTAGAAACACTGATATTAACGATACTTCTATTTCTAGGAATTTGAAGGCATTAAAATAATGTAAGGCCGGATGTTTTGTTGTCAGGCGGGAGCGGGTGAAAATCTATTAATTAAAGAAGCCAATATGGTATCGTATAAAAAAAACCATCGGAAAATATCATTTCAACCGAATGCTACAAATTGGTCTGTGAGAATATTAGTTTAATGAATATTATAAGCGTTTAAAATTGCCTCATTGAGAAACTCACTGGCTTTTGATTATTTCTGTAACTGACAGTGTAGCCGCCAATAGCTTCAATACTGCTGATGCGGCTTTAAGCAATATTACTCACTCACTCACTGCCGGTGAGTTTCCAGCTTTCGACCACATCACTATCATTGGACATTCATGTACACAATTTCTTTTGTTAAATTTAATTGAACATGTTGAGGGTTTTAATATAAAGTACATAGGAAAGTGTCACAACGGGAGAGGACCCTATTCCACATAGGACTTAGTAACTTAGATATTAAAAGAATTTAACTAAAGGAACTCAACACGAGAACGGGTATCTACATGTGTGATATCAATTATTAATTTAATTCAAATGATGGCATATTATACTCAGGTGCAAAATTTACGAATACCAAGATACACTCTAGTACATGTTGTTTCGTTTGTTTGTTTGTTTGTCTGTCAAACTACCTGGCAAGCCTTATAAATTAGTATGCTTATAAGCAGTATACTGTCCCGGTCTTGCCTTAGGAACCTCAGATGCAGTTGACACCAAGCTAGGCGTGCCTGACGGTGACGTTGAAGCAACATTGGGCTTATCGCTCGATGTCGGGGCCGGATGCTGTGCTGCCTCAGCCGATTGCGTACGGTTCTGGCACTAATTGGTCTCAACCCAGGAATTTCCCTTTTTTATGATTTTATACAATTTCAAAATCAAAGCTTTCCACAACTTTTCAAACAGCAATTGTTTATGTTCTGCGGCTTGTTTGTTAATGTACGCCACAGTCAGCAATAGTCCACCTCTGCCGCGGTGGCATGTAAATAATTGAATCTGGGACAGACAAACCATATGAAGAGCATTGTCCCACGCGGCCGGGTTTCGATGACATGTTATAAACCAAGTCACGGAGCCTGACACTCAGATCAATGTAGTTGGACGAATGCAATGGACGCATATCACTCATGTCACAACTGCCAAATAGTCTGTCACACTACCTGACAAGCCTCGAAAAACTAGTTCTGCAAGAAATATCATATTGCCCATATATTAACGGCACAAACCACAAGCCCATTCTTCAATGTCTCAATTATAATTATATAAAATATATTCGGTACAAACCTTCCACTTTGAACCAAGTATGTTGTTTTTACATCGGCACTTTACGCCATGAAATGAGTGTATTCCATCTGCTTTAGTAAACCTACACATGTAAACACTTACTTTTGACAAATCCACTGTGCAAGATAACAGTGATTAATCAATGAATGTATTTTCTGTGGAACGTTTGAAGGCGAGGAATGATCCGTTTACAAAAAAGTAAATGAACTGATCACTCCTCTTGCTTGGCTGCCACGTGAATATTACACCTTTGTCAGGCAATCTGAGTGGTACTACCACTAACTATACCTGTAAAAGGTTCATTGACTGAGCTTCAAGTGAATGGCAACAAAGACACAGGTGTAGGGTTATGCCAGAAAACGTGGATGACAACAAGAGATAGCAATCTTTTTATCCGCGCAATCCAAAATCCGAAAATGCTTTCACTGCTGGGATAACATTTTTGTACCTATTAAACAAAAACTGTCTGGGGTATTTCCAAATAACGACATCCGATGAGCTTCCATCGTTCTTTTAGTCCGTTTGTTTAGGCTGACGAAATTAAGTAACATGCGCCTTTTGTCTGTGATTCATAGATTACATGTAACCAGTGTTCTTGAAGACGGTAGCCCAGTCTCTTGTCACACTCAGTTGCGTCAACGAGCAAATCGACTCACGGCAGATAGTGAGCCAAAGCTGGCAGTGTTAGACAGCCGAGAGGAAGATTAGTGCCCCTTTAAACCGACAAGCCGGGATATAACTGAGATATAAATACTCTTCAAACCGGTGTCGAGGCAAACTCACTCACTTATTCAGAGCCATGCCGGCCCCTTAGGCTGGATATAGGGGGTACTTTTCCAGTATAAGCATGACTGTCATTTGGATGTTGAGGCCGCAAGGAATTAAAAGTTACAGTTTGATTGATTTTTAATAACATGGGAGACGGGAGGCATTTTATTTTTAACGTTTTATTTTGTTCTTATCGACCTACTTTAGGCATTTGTGTACTATTGCTGTCGACGGGTGCGATTCACATGCATCATGTGTGTTCAGTCGGGCTACGTGTACGGAGTATTTTATCAGGTAGGAACGTAGAGAAGTAGAAACACTGATATTAACGATACTTCTATTTCTAGGAATTTGAGGGCATTAGAATAATGTAAGGCCAGATGTTTTGTTGTCAGGCGGGAGCGGGTGAAAATCTATTAATTAAAGAAGCCAATATGGTATCGTATAAAAAAAACCATCGGAAAATATCATTTCAACCGAATGCTACAAATTGGTCTGTGAGAATATTAGTTTAATGAATATTATAAGCGTTTAAAATTGCCTCATTGAGAAACTCACTGGCTTTTGATTATTTCTGTAACTGACAGTGTAGCCGCCAATAGCTTCAATACTGCTGATGCGGCTTTAAGCAATATTACTCACTCACTCACTGCCGGTGAGTTTCCAGCTTTCGACCACATCACTATCATTGGACATTCATGTACACAATTTCTTTTGTTAAATTTAATTGAACATGTTGAGGGTTTTAATATAAAGTACATAGGAAAGTGTCACAACGGGAGAGGACCCTATTCCACATAGGACTTAGTAACTTAGATAGCATTTTCAAGCTCAAGTCATAATTTTGCTAAATGCTACTTGGAGAATGAAGAGCATGAAAGAAGCATGACCAAAGGACTACTAACGTGCGCATGCACCTTCACCTATGATATTACGCATGCGCACGGATAGCGTCTAAAACGCGAGATCTCGAGAAAATGAAATGTCGCATTCTCGCGTTCTCGCGATTTCGTGTTTTTGTTGCCTAATTTGGCAAGTCGAGCTTGCGAGATTGCGAGATTTTGCATCGTGTCCAAATGTCGCATTCTCGTATTGTCGACTTTTGACAAAAAGTGCTATGCACCAAAAACACGAGAATGCGAGATCGTGAGAACGCGAGATTTTTGCCAAATCTGGCGTTCTCGCGATCTCGCATTCTCGTGTTTTTTGGCATATTTAGCTCGTTTCGAAAGGTCGAGATCGCGACAATGTCCCTTACAGTGTTCCATACCACACCCCATAAAGCTCGTATTACTAGAGACTTCCACAACGCCAACAACGTGACTGTCCTGCCGTGGCCGGCGCGATCACCAGATCTGTCACCCATAGAACATCTCTTGGACCAGCTGGGGCGTCGTCTTCGGAAACGTCAACATCCTCCCTTCACGAGACAAGCGTTGATCGTTGCCCTCCGTGAGGAACGGAATCGGATACCTGCAGGTCGATGTGAGGACGCTTGTCTACTCAGTTCGACGCCGCATTCGAAGATGCATTGCCGCTCATGGAGGTCATTACCCGTATTGAACGGTTTGGGCCGTCGTCACCTTAAAGTTGTAACCAATGTTGTTGATCGAATACTGGACAAATGACCCCTTGTCAAGAAATGTCCCTCTTGGAGGTCAAGGACTTTGTTGTTGAATTAGAAAATTCGCATTTTACTGTTCTGAATGATGAATTTCTACAATACAATTGTTAGTGCTGCATCAATTTGTGTTGGTCATATTTTATCCTAGAAATATCGTTGGTAAAGTTTCTTTTGGCCGTCAGTTTACTATGGAGAATGTTTGCGTACTACTGATAGCGACCGCAGCGCGTCACTGTTGCACGAGGACCACAGTGGATGGACTGGTTTGAGCAGCAGCGTGTGTGTTTCACTGAAACCATCGTGGAAAAATACAGGTGTTTTAAATTCCATGTATTGGCTGCATGAAATAATCACATTAAAATTAGAACTTATGGGATGGGATATCTCAGATGTTTGTTTAGCGGAGCGATACTAAAATATGAATTTAATGAGAATGGAGCATGATACTCCAGTTTCGAGAGGAGATTTGTTATTAAAAAAATAAAGGTCAATTGCGTCATTCACAGTTTCTGGAAAAAGGACTTGCTGCACATATTGTTTTTCATTTGACAAGTGAATTCCCGAGCGTTTGACTACTAGACCTTGCTTTATTAAACTTACCGTCATGTTATACATTTGATTGGGATTTTAGACCCTTTAGACTTTTAATAACGTTATACAACAATAAACACCAAGTTGAAATGGTAGCCTATATTTCGGTTTGGTTGTAAAAAAACACCAGGATCCAATGTGAACGGAATACACATATATATATATATAAAAGAAAACGGGTATCTACATGTGTGATATCAATTATTAATTTAATTCAAATGATGGCATATCATACTCAGGTGCAAAATTTACGAATACCAAGATACACTCTAGTACATGTTGTTTCGTTTGTTTGTTTGTTTGTCTGTCAAACTACCTGACAAGCCTTATAAATTAGTATGCTTATAAGCAGTATACTGTCCCGGTCTTGCCTTAGGAACCTCAGATGCAGTTGACACCAAGCTAGGCGTGCCTGACGGTGACGTTGAAGCAACATTGGGCTTATCGCTCGATGTCGGGGCCGGATGCTGTGCTGCCTCAGCCGATTGCGTACAGTTCTGGCACTAATTGGTCTCGACCCAGGAATTTCCCTTTTTTATGATTTTATACAATTTCAAAATCAAAGCTTTCCACAACTTTTCAAACAGCAATTGTTTATGTTCTGCGGCTTGTTTGTTAATGTACGCCACAGTCAGCAATAGTCCACCTCTGCCGCGGTGGCATGTAGATAATGGAATCTGAGACAGACAAACCAGTGGTTGATTGAAGAGCATTGTCCAACGCGGCCGGGTTTCGATGTAATAAACCAAGTCACGGAGCCTGACACAGATCAATGTAATTGGACGAATGCAATGGACGCATATCACTCATGTCACAACTGCTAAATAGTCTGTCACACTACCTGACAAGCCTCAAAAACTAGTTCTGCAAGAAATATCATATTGCCCATATATTAACGGTACAAACCTTCCCCGCCCATCCTTCAATGCTTCAATTATAATTATATATAATATATTAACGGTACAAACCTTCCCCGCCCATCCTTCAATGCTTCAATTATAATGATATATAATATATTAACGGTACAAACCTTCCCCGCCCATCCTTCAATGCTTCAATTATAATTATTACATATAATATATTCGGTACAAACCTTCCCCGCCCATCCTTCAATGCTTCAATCATAATGATATATGATATATTATCGGTACAAACCTTCCCCGCCCATCCTTCAATGCTTCAATTATAATTATATATAATATATTAACGGTACAAACCTTCCCCGCCCATCCTTCAATGCTTCAGTTATAATTACATATAATATATTCGGTACAAACCTTCCCCGCCCATCCTTCAATGTTTCAATTATAATGATATATAATATATTAACGGTACAAACCTTCCCCGCCCATCCTTCAATGCTTCAATTATAATATATATAATATATTCGGTACAAATCTTCCCCGCCCATCCTTCAATGCTTCAATTATAATGATATATAACATATTATCGGTACAAACCTTCCCCGCCCATCCTTCAAAGCTTCAATTATAATGATACATAATATATTAACGGTACAAACCTTCCCCGCCCATCCTTCAATGCTTCAATTATAATTATATATAATATATTCGGTACAAACCTTCCCCGCCCATCCTTCAATGCTTCAATTATAATTATTACATATAATATATTCGGTACAAACCTTCCCCGCCCATCCTTCAATGCTTCAATTATAATTATTACATATAATATATTCGGTACAAACCTTCCCCGCCCATCCTTCAATGCTTCAATTATAATTATTACATATAATATATTCGGTACAAACCTTCCCCGCCCATCCTTCAATGTTTCAATTATAATGATATATAATATATTCGGTACAAACCTTCCCCGCCCATCCTTCAATGTTTCAATTATAATGATATATAATATATTCGGTACAAACCTTCCCCGCCCATCCTTCAATGCTTCAATTATAATGATATACAATATATTCGGTACAAACCTTCCCCGCCCATCCTTCAATTATAATTACATATAATATATTAACGGTACAAACCTTCCCCGCCCATCCTTCAATGTTTCAATTATAATGATATATAATATATTCGGTACAAACCTTCCCCGCCCATCCTTCAATGCTTCAATTATAATGATATATAATATATTCGGTACAAACCTTCCCCGCCCATCCTTCAAAAATACATGTTTGTCCGCCATGGATTATTCTAAACCACGCAAGTACATGTGGGTAATCTTTATATGAACGTGGGAATCCCAGGAGAGAATAGATACCCAGTATGTCAGGTTTGTTGTGGGGAGATTAAGAGTAGAAATCGTATGAGCAAGCTCTGCTCATGAGGCTTCCGGTCATACGTCATAGTCATGTGCTTTAGTGTGAAATGGTTACGAGTAAGTCGGTCAGGTTTGAAGGAGGAACCAGTTTGAACCGAATTAGTTGCATAAGAATTTGAGCTCAATTATCTCAACACGTGCCTGGGAATCTAAATCGGCCATCGATATAATCTAGGGGTCAGAATAATCTCCATTTGTTTTGTAAACACAGTATGCTCCGGGACAGAAATAAGGAACACCAAAGTATTTCCTGAAACGTTGGGACTCGGGTTACAAAATGTCCCCAGGACTTATCATAACAGGCCACAGAGGTGAAGTGGGGTGTGAAATGGTGTGTGTGTGTGTGTGTGTGTGTGGCTGCTTGTACTAGTCCTGCCTGATGCCTATTTAATAGTGCTAGCGCAATGAGATACCATGCTGCAGTTTAACATAAATACCCCACTCAGACACAGTATACTGTTCATGCTGTCCAAGGGCGTTAGTTTCGGCCCTCGGATGGTAGCTCAGGGTGATGACGGAATACAAAACTCAGGGGGGAAGTTTAGACGACAGCAGCCATATTTATTGTTGATGGTTGAAATGAGTCGAAAAGGTACATGTTGATAATAACGTGACAGAACGCACACCGGGACCGAGTGGCCAATCTTCCCGGGTGGGAGAACCGTTCTGTCACTTACCTTCTGGCTGTTCTCTAGGCTGTCTCCCTGACTGACCATGTCAGTCGGGTTTTGTAGAGCGAGGTATTACATAACGTGTGGCAAGGTCATTGTCCCACGTGTATGTATAGACGTAAGATCCGGCGACGTTAGGAGGTGTTAATTGAAATTTATTGATAGCGCTGGAGATTAAGGGTCCTGCCCGGAGGGCTTATGATAAGAGGGGATACGTCGAATGTTTGCTGAATATATTAAACAGACAAAGGGCATAGAATTTCGGTGCACTTGGAAACATATTGAACCAGTTAGGTATTTAGATAAATGAAATGTAACATAAAAGTATTGAAATGGTTTGCACTATAACAATACCCCTGAACGTCGTGGAGCTTTTGTCCTCAAAAGCTTTTTAAAAATAGTGACAATATGGAGTACAAGTACAAGTACAGATCAATGCAAATGACATCGACAGGTTGACAAGTGGTTGCTTCATGCACTACACTTGACTGAGATGAATGAAATGACAGTAGATAAGATGTACAGGCGTGTAAAAGTAAATAAGTGAATAACAACATTGTCAATATCGGTGAAACAATTATACATAACATTAACAAGTTGAGCGGAGGTGCCGGCTCGTACACACAAAATACAGGTGAGCGGAGATTCCGGCTCATACACAAAGAACATTGGACGAGTTTCCACCGAGCAGCACACCCTGCCCGCGGTCGCCCTTGCAGTCGGAATACCAGACTGCTACATCACAGGTATCACATTGAAACACACAATAAACATTGTTGAAGTTAAGTACACTGATGACGTAGGGACAAAAACATAATGTGCGTAAAGCGTTGTCGTTTGCATATGAAAGTAATATTTTCATGATAACAGTAAGATCTTTGAAATTGGGAGTCTTATATTGTGAGCCTAGACTCGACAAGGCTAGCAGATGTGAAGTGTGATCTGCGCTAAAAAGTAGAATGTGTATGCAAAACCTAACCAACTTCAAAAGTCTAAACTGGAATGTAATGAAAAATTCAATCATGTGAAATTGTCTCGAAGATATTTGAACGAATCGTATTTTGTGTGCCAGAGACCATTTACGGTTGATTGCACGAATATACATAGTTTTCGCCGGTATCATAATTAAGCACAAAATCACGTTGGCAAAACGAAGAAGTAGGATATAGACTGTATACACAGTCTCCACTGAATAAGCTTGGTAAGCAATGAGGCTCCCTAACTTATTATACTTCTACAAACGCTGCTACTACATCGATTTTATCAGTTTTCACAAAGAGTACAAATAATTTCAGTGCTTACATACTCCAAAAGGAATAAATGAAGATATATAAGCAGGAAATTGTAGGGTATTGGATAACTTTTTGAAAGCTATTGTCTATAGTAATGGTTATAGGGCCACAAATTAAAAGAAAAATCCTTGAAACCGGGAGTCTGATTTGTATGGGAGGACTCGGAACCCGCAGATATCGTGGATCTGCACTAAATGCGTATAAGCGTAGGGTGTAGGACATGAATAGAGTAGGAGCCTAGCCGATTTCAAAAACTTAATCTGATAAGGATTGTACCTTTGATAACAATACATAGATTGCAATACATACTCATTAACGAACAACATGACAAAAATTTTAAGACAACGAAACAATAATGACTTGATTACATAACATACCTTACATGAACAAGAATGTCCGTGAGAATACGTTTTAGCACAGTACTCATTTAGAGTTGGAACGAAGGTTCAAATATATTGTCACACGCACACACATATATCGGTAGGCACGTGCTGAAGAATCTTGATGATGGTCGACTTGATCTTGGGTGTCGGTAGCGTGGCTACATGAATATTGTCTTGATGTCGTTGTTGCTGACGTTCGGGTAGGCTGGGCTGCTGTCTGTTGCTGCCGATCGGGTTGGCTGGGCTGCTGTCTGTTACTGACAATCGGGTTGGCTGGGCTGCTGTTCATTGCTGACGATCGGGTTGGCTGGGCTGCTGTCTGTCTTCTTCTTCGCTTTCCCGTCAAGATGGCGGCTGGCTTGACGCTGCTTTTGTCTCCCATCACCTCAGAACTACCATTTGCTTTGCTGCGAGTTAGGGTAGGGGGATCGTGCGTGAGTCACAGCAAACTCACGCTACCCGGATTATTCTCCATCATCTGTCCAAGGGCGTTAGTTTCGGCCCTCGGATGGTAGCTCAGGGTGATGACGGAATACAAAACTCAGGGGGGAAGTTTAGACGACAGCAGCCATATTTATTGTTGATGGTTGAAATGAGTCGAAAAGGTACATGTTGATAATAACGTGACAGAACGCACACCGGGACCGAGTGGCCAATCTTCCCGGGTGGGAGAACCGTTCTGTCACTTACCTTCTGGCTGTTCTCTAGGCTGTCTCCCTGACTGACCATGTCAGTCGGGTTTTGTAGAGCGAGGTATTACATAACGTGTGGCAAGGTCATTGTCCCACGTGTATGTATAGACGTAAGATCCGGCGACGTTAGGAGGTGTTAATTGAAATTTATAGATAGCGCTGGAGATTAAGGGTCCTGCCCGGAGGGCTTATGATAAGAGGGGATACGTCGAATGTTTGCTGAATATATTAAACAGACAAAGGGCATAGAATTTCGGTGCACTTGGAAACATATTGAACCAGTTAGGTATTTAGATAAATGAAATGTAACATAAAAGTATTGAAATGGTTTGCACTATAACAATGCTTTAGCCCCTTAATGCCGAGCGCCAGGCAGGGTAACAACAAGAACAATCTTTTAACGTGTTTTGTTATGACGCAGTCGGGGAACACTGGACCTTCGTCACAGTGGCCACTCGGCTCATTTTGATTCGGATAAACCCGTAGGGGCCATGGGGTAATCTACTGGTTAAAGCGTTCACTAGTCACGCCAAAGACCCGGGTTCGATTCCCTACATGGGTACAATGTGTGAAGCCCATTTCTGGTGTCCCCCTCCATGATATTGCTGCAATTATGATAAACGTGGCGTAAAACCATACTCACACATTCACTCACTCACTCACTCGGGTAAACCCACCCCAGCTCAAAATAAGAAGGGAAGGTGGAATGGGGTTTAACGTCGCGTCCAAGATTATTGCACTTATATAGCGACGTGCATGTACGTGTGTGTGGCTGCTTCTACTAGTCCGGACTGATGCCGATATATAGTGCTAGCTCACTGAGATGCCATGCCGCAGTTTAACATGAATACCCAACTCAGACACAATATACTGACTCCGAGCCGAACCCTCGTTGTTTTAGCCCCTTAAAGGGGAAGTGTACACGCAATAATCACTTTCTTTCTTTTTCTAAACAAAACGTAATTTTAGAATTAGTTAGTATCTGTGTTTGTAAATATACACTCATTTTTTTTCACAGTAAAAGTAGGAAGCTCACAATAGTGTGAAAGTAATATGCCGTTATGAGGCCTTCGTTTTACGAGCGAAATAGGCCTGAGTTACCCCCCTTAGATTATGACGTAATTGGTGCCAATTCAACTGGGTCCCTGTCTATTCTCAACGCAAAAGATATCAAGGACCAGTTTGCGGTAAAACAACATGGTCTACGACACACTCCGGCGCAGTGGTGTCTCAGCATAAGACAATTCTGGCTAGCATCTGAGATGCTAGAATCACAAAACTGTACCTACACCACGTGAAGCGGCTCTAACAAAGCATGAGGACGTCATAATGTTTATCAATTGGCACCAATGACGTCATATTGCAAGGGGCATAAGCCATGGTGTTTTTGTTATGGAAATAGAACACTTGGTAAATGGGAAAAATATGAATCGTTTTAGTGCAAAAAATATGTTAATTAGATATGATGTTTTTATATTTTTGTCTATGACACTTCTATGTTAACACTTTTAATGTGGAAAAAGTACAAGAAAAAATGGTTCATTTCCGTGTGAACTTGCCCTTTAATGCCGAGCGCCAGACAGGGTAACAACAATTACCATCTTTTAACATCCTTTGGTATGACGCGGCCGGTGATCAAACCCCGAACCTTCCGCTCTCCGCGCGGACGCTCTACCACTAGACCACGGAGGCGGTCAGAGCTCTATATAAACTCCTTCGCATTCACATGCAGGTTACGTACTGAAGATCCACTTTTTGTGGTACAATTTTTTGGCATTGCATACATTGATGATATTAGCTCTAAAATAGGTCGTCTTTTAAGCTTGATACCGTTCAAATATTTTTTATCGCTTCGCCGAAAATTATCTGTTTCGAGACAACAGTGGCTTATTAGCAAGGTTACACATCTTAACACTTAATTGTAGATTTAATATAGTGAGTGAGTGAGTGAGCGAGTGAGTTGGGTTTAACGCCGCTTTTAACAGTATTCAAGCGTGTCAGCTTAATGTGGGAGGAAAGCCCGAAGTGATGCAGGTCTCAGACGTTTACCACTTTGGTGAAACCAACGAGCACGGGTATGGTGCTGACAAACCTAGAAACATAACCGGGGGGAACCGAGATTCAAACCTACAATCATAGGTTTCTGGCGTGCCCAAGAGACGCAAGACGACTGGGCCACCCGTGCCCCCAGATTTAATATAGCTAACAAGAGCGAAAGGTCGATGGATCAATCATTCCCCGGCTGCGTCATACCAAAAAAAGGTAAAAGATGGTACTTGTTGTTACCCTGGAGCTCGTCATTAAGGGGATAAAACAAGGACTGGTTGTCTTGAAGTAAAAATAATGCGTCTGAGTATGGTATCCATGTTAAACTGCTGATGCATGGTATATCAGTGCACTATAACACCCGTATATTATAAAGTACGGATAAATACAATAAGCCACACACACATATGCATGCACATCGATGCTTGAGTGAAATAATCTTTGACACGCTATAAAACCACGTTTCACCTCAGCTTACCTAATATAGATAACGGTAACTTTTCCAGCATAAACTGGCGGAACTGCGCCTGTCGACAAGCAGGCTTACTGATTTGACACTGGGCGACCCTCTCTACAGGCCCTGACTAGCGCCAGTCATAACTGGAATACTCCGGATTTATATCAGACATACGGGAGTACAGCGGAGTGTCTTATCATTGTTTACTCCATAATAATCAAAGTTCGGGGTTTTTTTCCAACCCAGTCACCCCAACCCGCATGTACAAATCATGCAACAGGCGACATCACGATCTAACTTAGTGATTTTTCGAAGTAATTCGGTTATAAATAGAATCATCAGCAGTGCTTTATTTACAGCTCTCTGTAAAAGTATATTTCTTCCCGCTTTTTGGTTCCCTGGATACCGAGCCCTTTTGTTTGTTTGTTTGTTTGTTGTTAAACGCCACTCTCAACAATATTCCAGCTATATGACGGCGGTCTGTAAATAATCGAGCCTGGACCAGACAGTTCAGTGATTTATATCATAAGCATCGATACACGCAATTGGGATACGATGACAAGCATCAACCAAGTCAGCAAGCCTGACCACCCGATCCCGTTAGTCGCCTCTTACGACAAACATAGTCGCCTTGAAATTACGGCAAGCATGGGTTGTTGAAGACCTATTCTACCCCGGATCTTCACGGGTCTTTTGACTAGTAATCCGGATGCCACAGTGAAGTACGCTGGATGACCATAAAATGTTAATCTGGTTTAATACAGGGTTGCAAATATTTCAAGGTTGAAATATATTTTTTTGTTTTTTTTTCTGTCTTCTTACAAACAGTGACAAATCAATCATATATTTAGCTCCAACCTTATAATGATAATATATTTTACTTTTACCAGCTATGTACACTGGTATGAAAATTAAGTGATATAATGTCAGTCAGTTTAGAAGAAGTTGGTTTCACTTGCCTGATGATAACTTGACGTATATAACCGATCTTTCTCGACCCTTAGACTGTGAAAATTGTACTAGTCACGATTACAAACAATGAAGGTATAATAGCGAAAAAATCACTGAAAACGTCCAGTGTACACCAGCATTACTCTTGCATCAGCCAATTCTTGAGCTAATAACATAAATCCTCTAGAGTAGATTTCAAATGAAAGTGTCAATGTGTTTTCTAAAGAGGTAAACAGAGACGTGGTAAATGTGACTTGTCACCGTGCAGTTGAATGATGCAACACCACAAACGAAGGAGCGGTGTATTGCAGAACCAAATTCAGTAACGATATGCACGCCACATGAGGTAATCCACTGGTGCGGATTCTTGGCGATTTATACTTAGCTGACACTTTGTTCAACAATGATTATTTCATACCCATTGAACTCCCCCTTTATACCACGAAATTGTTTGGACACAATGTGTTTTCTAAATCCTATATTGGCGGCCATCTTGGATTAATATGGCCGTCATTTTCTTAGGATTTTGCGCCTAAAATGAAACAAAATTATTTCTTTGTAAACATAGAACGGAAATAAGTTACATTATAATTGCTAAATCAACACGTTCTCATTCCCCAGTGAGATATCATATCACCACTATGTGTAAGTTACATTGTACCCATGTGAGTGAGTGAGTGAGTGAGTGAGTGAGTATGGTTTTACGCCGCTTTTAGCAATATTCCAGCAATATCACGGCGGGGGACCCCAGAAATGGGCTTCACACATTGTAGCCATGTCGGGAATCGAACCCGGGTCTTCGGCGTGACGAGCGAACGCTTTAACCACTAGGCTAAGCCACATGACTGTGTACACAATCTATACATGATATGGTCATGCAACATGACTGTGATGACGATATGAACATGATAACCGTGATACAGTTATACAATACGAGTGGTTGATTAAGTTGGGTTGAACGCCGATTTGAACAGTATTCCAGTTATATCACGACCTGTCAGTTTAATTTTGGAGGAAAGCCCGAAGTGAAGTTTACCTTTTTGGTGAAACCCACGGGCGGAAATGGTGCTGACAAACCTAGAAACATAATCAACACGAACCGGGATTTGAACACACGATCATAGGTTTCAGGCGTGACCAATGGACGCAACTGTAAACAGCGAATTGCGGCGCCTTAGGCGACTGGGCCACCTACAATACGAGTAAGTTGACCATATGAACCTCCTGTGGGGACTTCGGGTTAGAATAGTTTCATCAACAATCTATATGACGGCGGGGCGGTCGGGTAGCCTAGTGGTTAAAGCTTTCGCTCGTCACGCCGAAGAAACGGGTTCGATTCCCGACAAGGGTACAATGTGTGAAGCCCATTTCTGGAGTCCCCCGCCGTGATATTGCTGGAATATTTCTAAAGGCGGCGTTAAACCATACTCACTCACTCACTGTATGACGGCGGTCTGCAAATAATCGAGTCTTGACCAGAAAATCAAACAACAACAACAACAACAACTTGTACTGACACATTGAATGCAAACTGGCGTGTTTCTGTCAGCAACATACATGTGGAAAGGTACCTCCCTTGTATGACATAAACACCCGGAATGAAATATGACGGGAAATGATGCAGATGGCAAGTGCTTTTGTCGACCTCAGAAGGAAACGCCCCCTAAACGTAAAGAAACTTACCTGTTTATGAAACGCCCAATTGATCGACGTAAACAAACGAAACTGTTTATGAAACGCCCCCTTTATTTGCGTGAACAAATTATACAGTTTCTCGTGGTCCTCAACTATGTGGATTCTGCAGTAAGGAATACCCATTATAAACAACCGTTCTCGTCCAGCACAGGCACAAACGGAAAAGATGTCAAACAACGCAAATATCTCTGGTCAACTGGGCAGCTGGCGGGAAGACGATGCGCTCGCCTATACACAGAATTCCCGAGCATTTCGAAAGGGAATTTCAACTTTTGAAGCTGTCGACTACTACTCCCAGTGGGCCGAATGTCATCAATATGATGAGGTAAGACGGGCATAGAGGTTCTGTAAAGTATTCTTCTTGAGATAATTAATTTGCTAACATTTTCCATTGGTCCCTCGAAAATTATTCATATTCATAAATTATAGTATTCAAAATTAACGATCATGTTTTTATCGTTTTGTTATTTCTATTCATTAGATTTTCCTTGTTTTAAGTTGTTTAATTAGAATATGTGAGAGAAATAAAGATGATTGGATGTACATTTAATTTCAGGAGATCTAAATGATGGTCATAAATATTATATTTGAAAGTTTGTATTAGTTCTGAATATTATCGAGTGTAATGAATGAAAATATGAAATCATTTTATTGCCCCAATAGTATTTACGGGAGCTCGGAATTTATTTGTTCCAGTTTCTATTGAAAATAAGTAAGCGAGAATGGTTTTCCGCCGCTTTTAGCAATATTCCAGCAATATCACGGCGGGGGGACACCAGAAATGGGCTTCACACAATGTGACCGTGTAGGGAAGCGGACCCAGGTCTTCGGCGTGACGAGCGAACGCTTTAACCACCAGGCTACCCCACCGACCCTATTGAAAATAGGGTGGGGAATACCTTGACGGATCAGGAAACCAAGAGGGTTATATCACGATACGTTGTATATACTGAACCGCAAAAGAAATGCACTATGGAAGGATATATGAGAAACCTTATTTCTCCAAACACTATAAACATACTTTGAGATATATTAAAGAGATGAAACTTGGCAAAACCGATCATCAAGGTTGAATTTAAAGTGTCAAATGTTCTTAAAGTGTAACACAACAGTAGTCTCTGAGAAAATGGCATCACAAGTCAGTATCTCGTGTGTCCACCATGTGCATTGATGTCTGCCGTGCAACGTCGATACATGGAATGGATGAGGCGATTGATGAAGGCCAAAGGCACTTGAGCCCACACTCTGCGGAACACTTGACGCAGTTCAGCTGTCGCACAATCTGACGATTCTGACATCGGGTGGTGACCCTTGATCTTCCACTACGTGGTCGGTCATCTGTGGTGTTGGTGGTCTGGTACAGTTGCTGGAACCTGTATATGGTCCTTACGGGGACTTGAAATGCATTGGCTACTTGCCGGGCGGTTTGTCCAGCTTGCAATCGTTCAAGGGCTTGGTGTCTCTGATTTCTTGTCAATCTTAGCATGTGGTAGCAATTCAATAACGGATGAATGTTATCCGATCTGGGTGGATTTGTATAGGGCAAGAAATGGGGGAACGCATGTGCATTTCAATTTGCACGGAACTCACGTGCAACGGGTTACCATGGCCGTTGACGTGATGTGTTTGGGCGATTGTGTTTTTGTCATCTGCTTTGCTTTTTTTTATCATCAAATTTCATTTTTCCAGTCAAGGTTATGTTTAATTTTAGAAACTTTGGCAAAAATTACCCAGATGTATAAATGACAACTTTTCATGCAATGTTACGTTTCTTTTGCGGTTCAGTATATATTACATGTACACCGAGCGAACATCCAAGATACACCGAGCGAATACCAAGATACACACTCATACATTTTGCTTTTTTTTTGTTCTTTTTTTTTGTTCGTTTGTTGTTTAACGCCGCACATAGCAATATCCCAGTTATATGACGTCGGTCTGTAAATAATCGAGTCTGGACCAGAAAATCCAGTGATTAATATCATGAGCATCGATCCACGCAATTGGGACCGATGACATGCATCAACCAATTCAGCAAGTGTGACCACCCGATCCCGTTAGTCGCCTCTTACGACAAGCAAAGTCGCCTTTTACGGCAAGCATTGGTTGCTGAAGACCTATTCTTCCCCGGATTTTAACGGGACACATTTTTTTTCGACTCAATACACCTGTTTATGTTTGACGAATTCAATGCATGCACATCACGCATATTACGACTGCCAAATAGTCTGTCACACTACCTGACAAGCCTAATAAACTAGTCCTGCAAAAAATGTCGTATGGTCCATATATTAACGGAAATAAGTAACTGTGTTTCATATACTGAGTGGTGTGTCATGTTACTGAAAATGAGAGAGAGAGCGAGAGAGAGAGGGGTGGGGTGGAGAAGGGGGGTGGGGGTGGTGGGGTGTGTGGGGGTGGGGGGTGGGGCTGGAGTGGAGAACGAGTGGGCCATGGCAGTATAACAATGTTATGATGACGTTCAAATTGCCAATAACAATGGCGAGTTGTGTTCTCCCTTGAGTTGTGATGCCACCCCACACCATTACACTTCCACCCCAAATTTGACATTGAGTAACGGACGCGTTCTCAAGATGCCTGTTGATCTTACACGACCATCAGAGCTGTCCAGATGGCAGCATACTGTCCCGGTTCTTGTCTTCTGAACATCAGATGCGTGCCAGACGGTGACGTTGAAGCAAAATTGGGTCTATCGCTGGACGTCGGGGCCGGAGGATGTGCTGCCGCAGCCACTTGTATACGGTTCTGGCACTAATTGGTCTCAACCCAGGAATTGACAATGCACGCATATCAAGCATGTCACGACCGCCAAATAGTCTGTTAGCTTCTTCACAAGACTGATAAACCTGTCCCCAGAGAGAGACAGAGAGACAGAGAGAGAGTGGGCCATGGCAGTACAGCAATGTCATGATGCCTCCAAAACTCTTCCACAACACACAACACGTGCAACGTGTGGGTGGGCTACGTGACGTTACGTCCCTGCCTTTGCACAAAGGGTAGAACATAATCTCGAACGACGTCGTCCCGGTAGCGTACGACCTTCAAATTGCCATTGTGATGCCACCCCCTACCATTTTCTGCCATTATTCCAACATGTCTAACCACGGAGTGCAGCTACGCCGTGAAGACCTGCAGTGTGATTGTGTTCTACCATGTGAAATCACTTCCCAAACGTGGTGAGCTGATAAGAATAAAGTTATAAAAAACGCTTGTACTGAAAACAAAGATAAGGTAATTATATGAAACGTGACTCCCTACCCTCTCGTTACGTAAAGAGACCCTGCTGGACAGATAAAAGGTTGGTAGGTTAGCAAAGGAATTCCCGATTGGATGAACACTGGCACGAACCAGATATTTCTAGTTTAGTTCTCGATTACGCAGCAGTGAAGGTGCAGTGCATTGGTGTGATTGTCTGTTATCAGACAATGTGTCGGGCATGTCGTCACGGACAGATGATGACGGTGGCTCCCTAGGCGTTGGATGGACCATTGATAGGTGGTATATTTGCGGTGAATGTAGAACTTATTTGTTTGTTTCTTAGAGACGCAGTTTTGGGGATTCAGTTCTATTTGAATCAGGTTGGGCACACACACACACACACACACACACACACACACACACACACACACACACACACAAACAACAAACACGTAAAGCATGGGTTCATTATCGGAACAGATTCAGCCACTGAGCCGGACTTATCTTTCTCTGACCGGACTTTTACATCATTTAGAATTAGCGTATGATTTAACATTAGACCATTAAAAATATATTATAAGATTTTCACCCGCATCTCTCAAAATGTGAGGAGGTAGGCATTTTATTTTTACATGTTATTTTGAGATAAGCTTTATTTTTGAAACTACAGCTACAAAACCAGATATTTTAAAACAATGGCCTGAATGTTTGTTTCAGAAACGCGCGTTGCACCGATGTAATTTTTGTGGCGGCAATTTCTATTTTTTTCAACAATCACAGGCATAATTGTTTTTTCGAATATTTTCGAGTACAATTTATTTTTTTCGACAAAATCCCAGCTGTAAATTGAGATACAACATATATTCCGAGGACATTCAGAAACAATCCATCCCAACATTTCCAAGAAATGACAAACTACTCCAAAATAGTACCCTCTGTGTGCACCATGCCCTGCCAAAGTGACCGCCTCCGTGATCTAGTTGTGGATCGTCCGCCCAGTGAGCAGAAGGTCGGGGCTCGATCCTCGGACGCGTCATGCCAAAAGACGTTTAAAGATGGTACTTGAGGGGCTAAAACAAGGACTTGTCGGCTCGGAGTCCGTATACTGTGTCTGTGTGGGGTATTCATTTTAAACTGCAGTATGGTATCTCAGTGTGCTAGCACTATAAATCAGCACCAGTCCGGACTACTACAAGCAGCCACACACGTGAATGCACGTCGCTATATAAGTGCGGGCACTTTCACCTGGGGTCACGGGTGGCCCATTCGTCTAAGGCGCCGTGATTCGCTGTGCGCCGTGATTCGTGAGTTGCGTCTCTTGGGCACGCCAGAAACCTATGATTGTGGGTTCGAATCCCGGTTCGCCCCGATTATGTTTCTAGGTTTATCAGCACCATACCCGTGCTCGTGGGTTTCACCGAAGTGGTAAACGTCAGAGACCTGCATCACTTCGGGCTTTCCTCCCACATTAAGCTCACACGCAGCCATATAACTGGAATACTGTTAAAAGCGGCGTTAAACACAACTCACTCACCTAAAGAGAAAGTACACATATACCTGTGGCCTGTCGGGTCCGTCATTTAAACATGTTATACAGGGGGGAAATTAACTATAGCACAATATTCACTTAATTTATGTGTATTCAGATTATCACATACTTTGGATAATCGGGATCGGGACCACGATTCTTATTTACACACCCTGTCCTGCTTGGTTATTTGTACCGTTATCTCGAATATATTTCAATATCTTGAATGGTAAACACGGGACCATACAGATTCGCGATAAAGATGTTTATTTTTATAAACGATATACATGTAGTATTTAATGTCTACTTTAGATCTGCACTTAACATGATAACTCCACACGCTGTCCCGATAACGTTGAGGCCGCGTAGCTGATATGTACCGGACTGGACTGGTCAGTTAGTTGTGGAAGCATTGCCTACATCTTGTCTAATCTAGTCTAATCTAATCTTGGCTCTGCGACGCTGTGACGCAGGTATATGAATAATGAATTACGAATGCTTTGTATATGTAATGAATTTTAATTTTAGATGACTAAAATAATAAACAACGTTTTTGTTTCTTTGTTGTTCAACGCCTCAATCAGCAATATTCCTGCTACATGACGGCGGTTTCTAAAACAGCGTACTTGTACAAACGCAATATAGTTTCTTTCCTTCTATTGATGAGTTAAATACTAACTTGTTTACGATTACACATACAGTTAAATCTTTTCAACTTATTTTAATCACTTCACAGATTTACTTCAGCCCACCTGGTGTAATTATAACTTTTCTCTTTTTTAGTCGCGGTGTGAGACAGAATTTTACAAGTTTGGAGAAGTGGTTGAGTTTGTTTTCACTAATATCAGGTCGGAGGACACAGAAATCGGCACTGTACCCTTGTGGGGAGTCAAACCCGGGTCTTCAGCGCGACCAGTAAACACCTTAACCACAAGGCTACCCTATCTCCACTTTTGACATAAGAGCACCGCGAGCATTTATTTCAGGAACATACAGAGTGGCAGACTGAAACAGATCTGACGATGGTTTTTCGAACCAAATTAAGCCAGAATTTGATGTTTTGTTGTCTACCTTCAGGACCTGCGACCTGGGCGGTACAACGGCCCCCTCATTACCGCCACCGCTGTTGCGGGTTTCTTCCCCCTGGATAGGGAGGAGAAGAAGATTATGGATATTGCTGCAGGGACTGGATTTGTAGCAGAACATGTAGGTTTCTTTAAATAATATTTCCTTTGTCAAAATTCAAAATTGGAGTATGTGTGTGTGCTCCCCGGTCTTGTCCCCTTTACAATTGTCCATATATATATATACATATTAGTTTCATTCATTTGGCAATTAGGGTATTATTAGGTCACGTGTTACTTTCTTGCCCCCATTTCACTACGACCACGAATATCCCGAATCACCCCAAATAGGAAATTTTCATGTTCGTAGATAAATCTAAATAACTTCTTGAAGTTCTTAATTGAATCTTATTTGATTCCCAAACATTGGTACAGTTCGCGGGAGTTTCGTCAAAAACTTTCGTGGAAGGGTCCCCGAATTGCAATTTCGTGGATGTATCGTAATCCATTCGTTATTCGTTCTGATGTTCCGTAACAGTTTCGTAATCGATTCTTTTGCATTCTTGGCTATTCTTAGCGATTCGTGGCTCTCAAAATGTCTTGTTCTCAACACGAAAACATCCCGAAACAGCCACGAATGTCCCGAGGCAACTACGAATTATGTAAGAATTACATGGGTTATTCTTACAATTCGTGCATGATCCGTTCATGAATCTTGTAATTAGTACATGTTTCTGAACCCATTCCTGGCATTCTTCATATTTTTCAACCCGATTAGCCACGAAAGTTTGCCTTATTGGCCGAATCATCACGAATTTCGAAAGTTTCCGATACGGGGTGATTCGGGATATTCGTGGTCGTAGTGAAAGGGGGACATTAGTCTTCCAACCTTTGTGTATCGATCGATGACTTCCTTTACGTTTACACGAAACCTGACTACGGCAGTATGTATATCCTCTTTGCCTAGAAGCAGGAAATGACGTAGCAAGATATACGTACATGCACATCCTGGTGTGTCAGCATGACGGTGCATTTTGCTGGAATCTCTACGCTCGTTATATCCAGCCAAGTAAACAGTGTCTTTGCAGAGTTACGTGTAGGTTTACTGTTGATCGACAAATTAAAGGCATGTCAGCACAGCGTTACTCATGTATTTAATCAGTGTGCTCAAGTGTCCCAATCTCATTAAAAGCAGATTTTAGTTCTCGCTAGTGCTAAAAATAGCGGTAGCGAAAACTAAGATCTGATTTTAATGAGATTGCAAGCGTGCTCAAGTGTGCTCATAGTCGCGTATGTGGTCCTGATAGGTTAGTTGTTGATAAGTGAAGACTGTATGGCTTACGTTTGCTCCTAACATATGAACTATACTAAGTGATACCACAATTTACTCTTAAATCTAAGGACCCATGAAGATTCGGGTAGAATAGGTCTTCAGCAAACCATGCTTGCCGTAAAAGGTGACTATGCTTGTCGTAAAAGGCGACCAACGGGATCGGGTGGTAAGGCTCGCGGATTTGGTTGATGGATGTCGTCGTATCCCAATTGCGTGGATCAATAGTCATGATATTAATCACTGGATTGTCTGGTCAAGACTCGATTATTTACAGACCGCCGTCATATAGCTGAGTGCGGCTTAAAACAGCAGTCCAACCAACCAATCTTAAATCTAAGAATGTCCGTATGTCATATTCATTACAGCGTTCATGTCAAAGGTTACGTTTAACTTGTCTAAGTGTTAAGAAGACTTTTATGATCTCTAGAATTTTCCTAACGTTTTAAAATGTCCGCTTACACAGAAACGGGTGTGTCAGCTGTAAAAATTAGAAGTTAAAGTAACTGCTATATTAACTAACAATTTCCATGCAATCTGTGATGATAAATTTAACATCAAACATTATACACGTAATGCTATCTCACCATATAACTTCTAAAGTTAAGGAAGAGTTTCTCTCAGGATTTAATATCCGCCTGTCTCCACATGGAACGGCATCCCAACTTTAACTTATTTGGCATTCAACAACTTGGAAACTCACGATCATGGGCCTATGTAAGATTCGAACCCTCTGCCAGCTGATACCATCATGGTACAAGATGTTGTGTACACTCCTGATGTGCCGCCTCTTTCGTTCCAGGGGCGGTCGGGTAGCCTAGTGGTTAAAGCGTTCGCTCGTCACGCCGAAGACCCGGGTTCGATTCTCGACATGGGTACAATGTGTGAAGCCCATTTCTGGTGTCCCCCGCCGTGATATTGCTGGAATATTGCTAAAAGCGGCGTAAAACCATACTCACTCCCTCACTCACTCACTCTTTCGTTCCAGCTGAGGGAAAAGGGGTTCCTCCATATCGACGCCCTGGAGCCGTCAACTCAGATGCTCCTCAGGGCGAAGGAGAAGGGCCTGTATGAAAACTACTATAGCGATTTCCTGACCGAGGACCCGCTACCGACAATCATGGAAGGTGAGCTACAGTCTGATATTACCAACAATCACGAAAAGCGGGCTTAAGTGTCATATTGCCAACAATTATTTAAGGAGAGCCTTAACAGCCTTCAGACGTACGTGTAGTAGACTGATTTTGAGTGGTTAGCTATAGCCCAGCGGGTAGGGCGTTGGCGTGTCAAGCTCAAGTTCGATTCCCTACATTGGTCAATTTGTGACCCTAAGTGCTTGTTATTCAAGGTCCCATGTGGCTTCACAAAATGGCGTCACTCAGGGCTGACGTTGAGCTTAATAATGTTTGAGAAAGAAGGCGTGGCTAAATATATATATATATATATATATATATATATATATATATATATATATATATATATATATATATATATATACGAACACGCTTATAGGGAACTGACGGATATAACGAACTTATTTTTTGGTCCCTGCCATTTGCTGTATATATGCTGAAAACGAACTTCTAGTGGCCCCTTTGTGTTCGTTATAGCCGTAGTTTTCTGTATATATACATGTACCGATAACCGACACTGTATTTATTCTTTGTGTTTCAGACACGTACGACTGTGTTGTTATATGCGGCGGAATGGGTGAAGGTCATATACCGTGTTCCGGAATTAAAGAACTGATCCGGATCACCAAACCAGGTAAGAATCGGACTACAATTACCTTTTATAAGCGAGTGAGTTCTATGCTGATTTGAACAGTATTAATGTTGAATCGTATTAAAAGTATTAAAGTCCAAAGTACGCAGTGAAGGTCTTTGGCGAAACCCATTAGCACGGATTTCCAATACTGGCTTACTAATGGGGTCGACCCGGGATACGTACAAGCGGATCGTTGACAGCGAATTGTCATGTGTGCGTTCTTAGAACTAATATGCTTATTGTTAAACACATTCTGGATTACAAACATTAACCAAAGGTAGATGTGACACACTGTAGGTAAATTTGAATTAGCAAAAATCTGATGATCGACTAGAAAAGTTTCAGTACAAAATCTATTGTATGTTCGGTCCGCTGAGTTCAACCAATTATTTAACAATCCGTAATTTCTGTGGCCCATTTGGGTAGTCTTGAGCTGGTTCCAGTATAATTATTGCCTCCGTGGTATAGTGGATAGAGCGTCAGCCTGGAACGCGGAAGGTCGGTACTTCGATCCCCTGGCCGCATCATACTGAGAGGCGTTAAAATGTTGTACTTGTTATCCTGAATTAATAGGATAAAACAAGGACTGGTTTTCACGGAGTCAATGTACAATGTCTGAGTGCATCTTCCCGAGGCAAGGGAGCTTACTGAGCCTCGGAAAGATGGTCTGAATTGTGTATCCATGTTAAACTGCGGCATGTAATCTCAGTGGGCTAGCACTATAAAACCAGCACTAGTCGAAACTAGTACCACCCCAGCGTAAGAAATTGATACTAGTCCTACAGTCCTTGCCAAGCTGCCCAATAGTTAAGGTACCATAAGGACTAGTTAAATGTGCCCTTTTTCAAGGGTTTTGCTATATGTTGTCATTAAAAGGACTAGTTGACTACAACTGGTAGTTTCTATTGCTGCAAACCACACACATGCAGGTACCGCTATATAAGTGCAATAATCATGAACGCGGCTTTAAACCATATTGCACCCCAACTTACCCTATGCACTATTTTCAGGCGGGCTGATATGTATCGTGATGCGTGAACAATATCTGATAGAGGTGGACGAATACAAAGATCGTCTGGAACCATTGATGGACTTTCTAGAAATGGCGGGGAAATGGGTCCAGGTAGCACGTGACACGGTCCAAGACTACTTCATCAATATCCCGGGCGTTGTGTACATGTACACCAAGATATGAACTCTGGCAACCAGTTTTTCAAATGAAACCCAGATGACGTCCACTCGCCCCTCGAGTTTAGCGTAGATTTGTGCTTGTCGCTGTGCATATGGGTTACGTCTGCTCTTGCTCCTTCTAATATATCAGAGGCTGGTCCAGAGTTAATATCTGAATGAATCCATATCACTTTCGTTTCATTTTGCCAACAGAAGCAAGACTATTCGTTCCATGTAATATTAAGATTTTTAATGGAGCCCTATAACACTACCGTTGCAGTAAACAGAGACAAAGGTTCCTTTCAGACTGTTTCCACTGCATACGACAATCAGACTATATTATTATCGTATCTCCAAAGATATGAACAAGTCCTTAAATAGTATTCAAAACCAAGAGACACCCTTCAAAGTACCCAGACAACATGCCGAGTATATATGATGGTATCCATCTTTGTGTTGGCGCAGTGTTGTATCATAATTATATCCCCATAAAGTTGAACATGTGTAAATGAGCGCTGGTGTAACCCTCTCGGCCCAGTGAAGAACCTCTGTACACAACGTTTCCTCCAGTGAACTGAACCCTAACCCAGGAAATACCCTGACCCGTTTATTTGAACGGTAATATTGAAATATCTATGCCCAATGAATTCACAACGAAAACACACAAATTGTTCACATTACTAAATCTACAACCCGTGGTGTAGGTACTAGCACAGGCTGGAACGTACGGTGGCTGAAAAGGGTGGCTCTACCACTATACGGTGGCTGAAAAAGGTGGCTTAACCACTATACGGTGGCTGGTATAGGTGGCTCTACCACTATATGGTGGCTTAACCACTATACGGTGGCTGATAAAGGTGGCTATACCACTATACCCCTTCAGATCAGCCCGTTACCAACGATCCACGTCATCAGGGCACGGTGACACATTATAATTTCCCGGTCCTCACTGGTTCTGCACAAACTTCAAGTACTCGGACCCTTACCGGAAATCCCCAGGATCCACCGTTCCTGTCATTACATAGCAAATTGTTGTATTTCTTACATGGTGTAGCTTGCTATTTGCTGCGAACGTTTTTCTTTCCTCCACGTTTTTTTCCATGTGGGCGTAGGGACTTGGTGTGTTTTAACAGCAGTCAGTGAGAATCTATGACTGATCATGTTACGATCTCATGTATGTATTCATAGAGGAAGTAAACCTGGTTTAGCATATGCGGTTGTGTTGTTACTTTCATTGCTTTGACGTTGTTTTTTTTGTTTCTTTGTTGTTTAACACCGCACTTGCAGCTATATGACAGCTGTCTGTAAATAATCGAGTCTGGACCAGACAATCCAGTGATTGACATCATGAGCTTCGATGCACGCAACTGGGATACGATGACATGCATCAACCAAGTCAGCGAGCCTGACCACCCGATCCCGTTAGTGGCCTTTTACAGCAAACATGGGTTGCTGAACCACCTAGTGGATAAGCTGGGTTTAACCCTCCTTTGGAACAATACAGTCCCAATAATACTAGACCAGTGTTAAAATGGGCTAACTTCACAGTGCATCACCGGCATTTTAATTTCGCGGAGTTTTCAAATAAAGATTGAGTGAGCTTGAATAAGGCCACTTTGAACAGTGGTTCGGTTATATCAAGGTGTGTTGGAGGAACACAAAAAGCAATGCATGTTTTAGACCTGTACAACTTCGGTGAAACCCACCAACAGGAGTATGGTGCTGACAAACCTGAAACATAACCAGGTCGGACCGGGACTTAAACCCATGATATGAGGGTTATAGGATCAGGCCATTACTGCTCCCTTCAAATAAAGGCTAGGCATGGTTCTAAATGAAACTTGGAGTGAACTCTTGGTCCAGATTGTATGGTTACATGCACTGAAAACTCTGTGTTTGCATATATGCGTGTGTGTGTGTGTGTGTGTGTGTGTGTGTGTGTGTGTGTGTGTGTGTTTGATGTTCATATTTTAACCGTTGACACTCATATTTGGCACCTGAAGGGTGTGTGTGATGTCAGCTATATCACAGCGTCCAGTCTGGGCCAGGCAAATCAGTGACAGCAAATAATGAGAAATATGACCAAATCGCTGAGTGGGCCATCCAACCTCATTAACCAAACAACTGGTTGATAACACAAGCACATAGTATCCACTCGATTCCGATTTTGTAGGCTCTTAAAATTCATCTGGGGAACTAGGAACCCTTTGAGAGTCCCTTTTCTTGAGATGATGGCGAAGATACTGCAGATGTAAGATCCAAAACATTTGATCACTTGGGACCTGAGCTTTTATTAGTGTAATGTAAATGGCCAACATTTCCAATTATGTTATGTCACATAGGTCAAAATCAAGGATCCGGCTCTGGCAACTGTCTCGTAAAATAAGCCTGAAATAGCAATAAGGTGTACACACATTTCTTCCAGACCTACAGGTGAATCAGTTAAAAAATAACCAATATTATAACTGAAAAGAAATTTAATGCAATGATCGGAAAAAATTATTATTGTACCAGAAATAACATATTCTAATATTTTGTTTTTCTTGTTGCTACTTTTTCTATATATTCATTTAAAATATCAATACCCTTAATTGCATCACTTTGTATATTACAGGAACATATTTACATTAGGAACAATTTGATGCGTCTGGATTCGAGGTTTCCCTCAGTCTTTTTACCTTTAAACACTAGACCCGACTGCCCCTATAAAATAATGGAGGGGCACTGAAGCTGACCTGGATACATAGTCTACAGTTTAGAATTCCAACAGAGGCAGACACTTAAGAAAATTTGCTGTCAGGACTGATATTCAAATATTTCCTGCATAAATACCGAGGACTAAAAAATAATATAAAAATCTAAAGTATTGAAGATATCGTCCCGTTTCAATATTTTCAGAATGCATGCTGCAATTGCATTGCATTTCAAATGGAAAAATCGGCTGAGCATCTAAGCAAGAGCTACAATATGGCTGAAACACAGCTGAAACGCTGTTAATTATAACATGTCTTTTGGAACTAATGAAAGTACCATCTTACAAAACAATTTCCTATTTGCCATTACTGAACAACACTTACATAGTGTCTGTGATCCTTACTTTCAAAGATGAAACTTTCTGTAACTATTATGTTTTTATTAAAGTGGGCACTCCTTGACAATGCTTCCCCCATAAACTGTCATCAGAACCAACAAAATGGTTCCCAGCATGTGCAAAATGTGACTTAGCTTATGAGGAATGATATTCATGCAATCAGCTAAAAAGAGTTTTAGAGACAAGATTTTATCATGTACAGGCCAATTTCTCAAGCACTGCTGACTGATGAGTAAAACAACATTCATCTGTTATTCATAACTGACTGAACCTGCAGCTGCTATGTAATGACCAGATATGCATTATAACACTGTTCCCCAAAGAAGCCTTCAAATAACAACAAACATAAACTATCCACATCAAACAATTTATTCCAAAACATAACAAAACTGTTTTCACAAAACAGTCTGCACATTTTCACTAACTGAACAGGGATACACAACTGTGCTCATATTATCATAATAAAGTCACCCATATATGCTGTCAAATCATGTCCTGTACATGTACCAACATGAATACTTCCAAGTGACCCTTTGCTTCATGTGTGATAACATTGTGCCATCACAAAAGGTGATAATGTAGTGATCAGAATCTCCTTAATGGTGTTCCTGACTCTAGTTTACTTGTTATGCAGCCAAAGATGATTTCTTTGTTATACAGTCTGTGACTTTAGCCACTCGTCCGAGGCCTGGTTTCGTAAACGTTTCTACGATCTAGTAAGCTCTGCAATAGTAGTCAAGATAATAACACTAAAATATACTGAAAATGATACTAAGAGCCTTGTTCAGGATAGTAGACTCAAAAGTGCTTAGCACAGACTGGTTATATCTTATCTTTTAAGTGGCACAGAAGCTGTAATAACAATGAAGATAGACTTGTGGATTTGAACTTCTTTATCATTTCAATGCAAATCAATGAATCACTTGTGGGTACTAGCAGTCAAACACAAACTTTGCATTAAAATATTTAAGAAGATGTAATCTGTAAATCAACAGTTCCCCGATTTCAATGTTGTATGTTTAAAAGTGGTATTGATCTGTCAAAGACAATCCTTCCAAACAGCCTGAAAACTGAAAAGCTGTTCAAAAATCAATAAAATACAAACCTGGCCAATGATACGGATATAACAAAGTAAAAGAACATAAAAGAGCTGAACACAATATCAAAAAGGAAACAATATATTAATGTACCAAACATGGGAGGGATTACACTGGAACAAGGGAATGAAAAATAACTAAATAACACATCACTGGAAAGTATTATGAGAATACATGGACTTTCCATGTTTAGATTTTCATTTTCTTCCAGAATTGAGCTTGATGAATACACATGTGGTACAATTGTGGTAAACATTTCAGGCAGAACATCACAAAGAAAATATTTCACATCACCAGGTTCATAATTTTCAATAAATGAAGAACTATATATTTTGAAGGGTGTGTACAGGCGTGGAGCAGACAATTCAGTGATTGACCACATGATCATCAGTCTCAACAATTGGGTTACGATGACATGCATCAACTAAGACAGTGAGTTTGACCACCCTATCCCATTAGTTGCCTCTTACGACAAGCATGGGTTGCTGAAGATCAATAATGAAGTTGGTAAATCATAAATCATTCAGTAAACAGTTCATTATTGCAGACATGAAGATACCAAGTCTACTCATAAGGTCAAATACATCTCACAATAAACAGGTATTCTGAATAATATCTAAGATGTAAAGTCTTGTAATATATTTCTGAATAAGTAAACGTCAGCATAAATCATTTGATTCAAACTTCTTGCACAATAGTAATGTAAAGTCTCTTAAATTGATTCAATTCAACGCAGACATATGGGTAAGAATTTAATACACATTCGGTGGTCTGAATCAACATTAGACAGGATGTAGCGCATCCATGAAATCATGAACAATATGCACTCTCATAACCATTATATACAAACAAACAAAAACAACCTTCATACACTTTGTACATCTTGTGCTTTTCACTCTCACAAAAATATCCTGTGCAAAAATAAGTCATATGTACACACTACCGGTAATTCTTATCATGGCAATCACAAAGAGCAATTCATTTACAATATCAGTATAAATGTAATTCTTCATGCAAACAAAGTCTCATACTGTTGGTACCGGGGTTGTTGCATAATCGCAATGCGAATGAAATGAGATCAAACAAAAGACCTCACCATAGTAATTGGTAAAATATGTCATTCAGTGGCTGCTGTCAACACCACATCTGGTTCAAGATATGTCTGAATAAGCTTGAGACATTTACTGAGAAATGACATAATGGCTGACGATATATGGAGACATGTTTGTAAAACATGTTGACATGCTAGGTTGATCACAAAGCTGACGACACAACACTGAGACATACCGGTAGCTCTTTGCACTGCAAATTTCATGGACTCTTTGCACAAAGTCACGGCATATATTTGTATTCTGTACACTAAAAAATGTACAATCAGGAATTGTTTGATTGCTATTGATCTAAGTTTTTAAGGGGACCTCTATATAGCATAATCCAATTTGAAAAGGTGCTTGTAAAATTCGGTCCACTGACCATTGCTGACTTGCAATCCTTCAGGCAAAGAATTTCATAATAGACAAGCCGTTGACATACTTGATACAAAGTGCACTTGTATTTATCAAGTAACAGATATTAGGATAACATTGTATCAGGGGTGCGAACTTGACACGAGCCAGCTTGCCTAAGTCTGCCAAATGTCTAAAGTATCCCGAGGGATAGAAGAACTGCAGGCTTTCTACTGGGTGTCAGAATATGTTATCACCACTTAGTAGCTAGTAGATGTCTTAAATTAAGTTGCGTCCCTGTGTACACAAGAAAAGAGGCTTTAAATATATTAGAGGTCACCCTGACTGCTGCCCTATTGCAGGATATCCCTCATAAGCCCCCTTGAACAATAAAACCGATTTATTCCAGAATGAATGTACACTGACTCTTATACCTTCACATAAGTAATTTCCCCTCGATTTAAACACATTCCATTTTGCATGTGCACTCTATATCACACACACAAATAATCATCACAATAATCATACATCTCATTACTACTATATACAAAATTAATTCTACATGGATTTCATCAATATGATGAAATCCACAGTGTGGATAACAATATTTACATGTGTTGGCCCTGAGTACTGTAGTAAGCATGGTGAACTATTATGCAACTTAATATAGTATGGTGAGGTTGGGGATAGAGATCACTCTGCAAACTGACACTTGTGACAGTCATCTTTCACACTAGAATCTAACCTACTACGCCATATATAGTAGTAGTGACCACAAATTGATGTCTATTCGTCTCAAGGATGATTTGATAATTATGCAATGGATGTAACTGTTGATTAACTTCTTCAAGTAAGAATATTTCTCAATTGGTACAATAAATCATATAGTCATTATGACATAGATATTAAACCTTTAACACCATGTCCTTAAATTCTGGTAAACAAAGTTTCTTCTCCAGTATAACCAGCATCTTCAAGATGTTTTCTTGGATACAAATAGTCAATAATACCCAACCATTTATTCCATAAAAACTACAGCTATGTGGTTTTGCTATAGGGAAAACATTATCAGTGTCAGCATTGAGATCAATATTCCTTGAGGTATGTGTACTAGTAGATAAAGGGAAAGTATATTCAGCACTGATTCACCAACAATAAGTCTGTAGGCAGGTGACAGAGTTCTTGCTTCATGCAAACAGTAACACTTCTCATTTTTTCATGCGAAACAGGAAATGCTTCCTGCTTTGATGTATAACTTACGATCTTACTTGGATTCAACATGTTCCAAAGCATTGCACAGTTCTTTGTCACAAATAATGTGCTGTCATGGAGACATTATTGTCATTTAAATTTCTACATATTCTCAGGGTCATCTTTGACGTCTTCTTTCTTATTTTGTGATGCGGCAGCAGCAGCCTTGGCAGCTTCGGCTTCAATTCTCAAGCTCTCTGTCTGACTGTCAATGTACATCTTCAGCTTCTGCATAATGTCAACTGGTGTTGACATTGTTGTCGGGGATGACGGACCACCGGAGGAGTTGCTGGAAGAAGGGAGACTGTGTCCCACTGAAATAACATTGGCAATTTGGGCAATGTCAGTAAGCTGTTAGTAACATAGTTAAATATGATAACAATCTAAGAATATTTTAACAGGACAAACTGATTTTGATTCCCTAAATTCAGATGGAAACGTAATGTCAAATGTCAGGAACAAGCATGTAACCACACAGAGGTCCATAATAGGATTCTTGAGTAATGATACAATGCATTGATCTCAATTTATTTGGTGCACTGTCTTTGCTTGTCTAATGTGTGTACGATACTCATCTTGTGAACACATTTTAGATATCATGTCAAATTTAACACCAAGTCATGATTATATCATATCCATGATGGTTCTAGGGTAAAACTGTTCACTGATAATACTGCATATGAAATAGTTCACATCACTCATCGCACTGACCAAACATTTACACAGAGAAAACACTGCAGATGTTGGGTTTATTTTATTACTTCCACAAACATGTGAAGAAACATAGCCAGCCATGCCTCAATTTTCTAACTACTGATAAAAACTCTCACTTTTCAACAAGAAACAAAGTGATCATCTGAAATGAAATGAAGAAATGTAGATGAAGATATCTGTGTTTTTTTATAACAGTCTGGGAGGGGGTAACTTCAGGTTAATTGTCACTTATTAATTATAAGATATATTATTGGAGTTAGTGTTTTATCTGGATCTCACTCGTGATGTTAACTCATGATATTACATAATTGTACAGGGTGAAATTTGCATAATGCAAATGACTTGACACCAACATACACAATTAGTCGTGATTTCAATCAAATGGTACATGTCTGGCACAGACACATTTTTTAAGAGATGTGAGTAGGTTTTTTTCATCGCCTAAGCCTCCCAGATCATGCCACTGATATGATCGCAAAATGAACTTCATTTCTGTGAAAACCTTACTAAACAACTGTGGAAATCTTGCTACATCTTTAAATATTTGGTCAAAAGTTAACTTTTTATACAAATTATACAGCAAAATCATTGTCTTTGTTCTCGGGTACCACATGCATCAATCAAACATCACACACTACACCTGTCACATCAATCATACCAACTTGCCCAAGAACAACCTGAAATTTGCCTACAACTGAGTCAGTATTGTTTCACACAACCTTCAGCAACATTTCAGCACTAGCACAGCAGGGGTACACCAAGAATGTCATTCACACATTTTACCTGATGTGGAGAATCAAATCTGACCTTTGGCTTGATGAGCGAACGCTTTAAACACTAGGCTACCCCACCTCCCTTTTTCCGTCAAGCAATGCATATTGAGCTTAAGCAGAATAAGATCCATCCTCAGTTCCTTGACAATGAAAGCCATTGAATGTTGTCAAAGAAAAAGATCTGAGAGTAAGTCTTGAGGTGCTAGTGTATTGGAGAAACCAGGCTGACTATTAGTGCCACTGGTAATATTAATGGTGCATGCACGAACCTCTAGAGACATTGAGGGGCAAGCCAGAGGCGGTGACAGCGGGGTGGGTGGATTGGGGGCCGACCATGCTGTATGGCGGTGATGCAATCGGGGTCACAAACTTGGTGTTGGTTGCGATACCCAGAAAGTCATCCATGTCCTTGAAAGTTAGGTTGTTGTGTAGAGTCTCCAGTGGCCGTAGAGATGGAACCATTCCAAATCCACCAAAAGCTACAAAGAAACAATGTGTGCTGATTATTTATAAAGAATTGATAGTTTAGGCCTCAGTACTTTGACCTAGAATTTTGAAAAATCAACTCAGTTTTGAAAAAAGTGCATACTGATAGATGCTCTGCTTAATTTGCATCTAGGTCCATGACTAGTAGTATTGAAAAAGGCCTGGCTGAGTTGTGCAAATCTCTGTTCAATAGTCAAAGTACTAGGACCACTATGTTGTAATTGTTTCTGTAACAGAATAATAATTACCGAAGAATGAAAGGTTCTTCCCAATATCATTAAAATAGCCACAAAGAAATAAATGTTCAGATGTTTATAACAAACTCAAAAGTGAAATAGATTATCTTGGATATAAATTAGAGACAAGCATTTAGAGACAACTAGAGGAGACAATTGATGCAATTTTAGAACATTTAAACAAAATAATTGAGACAAAAAACAAATCAATTAAAAATGCGAACTTGAAATTAACAATGAATAGTTCCTATAGGTTAACATCTAACCATGCATGCATTATACAAGAGGACAACAGAGGATATTTGTGGATAGGGGAGGATTGAACTTTTTGTGAGGAGTGGAACATAATTATCTAGGTGTGGTATAAATACACAAAACACCGTTGAAGGGTGCAGTCCCTAATATATGGATTTATCAGGCAATTTTCACATACAATAAATTTAAGATAACATTTGAAATTCTTAGTTTCCATTATAGAATAATTATCAAATGAAATATGACTGTAACTTATCTGAAGTAATTGTATAATGTCTATTATGTTATCTTCACAGCAACACCAAAAGCATTTTACATGTTCATACAGATCCGAAATCCAGCTATAATGGAACTCAAGCAAGAAAGCATCTCAGCTTGAAACACTGTCAAATATAATGAAACACCAACATAAGAACAGAAACAGAAACAGTTTGTATGTATAGTACATACTTTAAACATAAGCAAAGCATGTGGATGGAACTTAATGAGCCCTTTGCTCTACCAAACCACATATACAGTCAAACACTGATGTCTCTAAATTAAAAAGGACTTTCGTAAATAAAAAATTTGAATTATCCAAAGTTCGACACAACCGAAAAATGAGAGAATGATACAAAATGAAGGAATACGCAGGGACTAAGCTTTCCCTATAAGACAACTTAAAGTTTGACACAATGGTGTTTGACTGTATATAATCAGATCATCACTCCTCGTGAAATGCTAGTACCCGGGGTAGCTGACTTCACCCTATTTTATACCATTAGCTTTTCCTAAATCTTCTTGCATTTACTTAAACCTAACATGGTTCTAATACATGTAATTACAAAATGAACTGCACATTAAACTATGAAACTATGATTCATGTACAACTTTGTTAATTATTAATTTGTTTAAATCATGCTTTCCTAAGACATTCTACTTCTTGATGATTTTTTTTTAAAATCAATTTGTCCCATCCCCTAAAAAGGATTATACAAGAGAAACTATTGACAACAATAAAACCATCTTCTAAACAATATCAAATAATCATGCACATACAAAAAATACACAATACAAAACAACAAAGAATACTACACATCTTTTCTCATCGTGCTATTGATGTCATGCTTCATGTAAAACTCCCCAAAACCAGTCATTCTAATATAGTTATTTGATTTGATGTAATCTGCATTACTCATTGACAAATCATAAAGACACACATGTATTACCCCCTGTATTTACCATACTTGGTCATATCTTATATGGTGTATGTTCTACAAAAAGGATAGCTGTCCCATGATACCAAGTAGCTGTACCAGCATATTTGGTATTTGGTAGGAGTATTATCATAGAGAGTGGCATGGCCTCATCTTTATCAATAATGATGCAAGAATTATCACCCACAGCTGGGTATCTCATATACCTCAACATGCATTATTTCATGACAAAAACATTTGTCAATGAAGCACAGCATTGACTGGGATAGATCATACATTAAATAATAATAATAACATAAGATGCTTCCTTAGACCAGATAATTTATCAAACGTGTGCAAATTTCTTAACATAAAGCCTATAATATACAATGTTTGTTATTTGCTGAATTCAACATCTAGCAAAACCAAATTATGTTATCTAGATCTGATGCCAGTGATCGATAAGTTCAAATTCCTTATGGTCTGATAAGACAATTTACACAAATTAAAGAATGTCTTCATTTCTTAACTTTTATATGGTGGTATCAATTTCAAGGTTGACACTAATACCTAAAAAAACCCAAAATCTTTATGTTTTTCATTAAGATCTTGATAAATCCATATATTTGGGGCCAAAAACACTTCAGAATGGGAAGGACGTAAGAAATTCATAAAAACAAATGTTAACACATGTAACACAATAATGTAAGCAAAATGCCAGATCAAATTTTAACACCGATTTCAATGATTTATTTAACACTGGTTTATCAAACCACAGCGTTACTATGTTTTCATTTTTTGTTTACTGTTTGTCATCTCAATGCTGCAATTAAACATGTCCCTCTGCAACATGATGCATGACACAACAGGACACTAACAGTCAGTATAACCACCTTAACCGCATATCTACTTGGACATTGCAGTGACATACAGACCTGTAACCAATGTGCTCCTTTTGGATGCTTTATGAGGGGAAAGAAATGATAACTATGCAAAATAAACCAATATGAAGATGAACAAAGGGGAGAGGTGAGTGATAATTAAACATGTTAATAGAGAAACATGATAGTCCTACTGCAATCTTGACATCAATGGGCAGAATATACACTGTTCTTGCACGGTATTTCAAACTGAACTCTTTGCATCATTTTGACGTCACAAAAGTTTTATCGAAATGAAGTTTGACAAATTTTGGGAAACCATTTTACTTATTCCAAATCATTTGTCATCTTTGGAAGCTTGAGAAAAATAAAATTTCAAGGAAACATGTCTCCTCTTTTGTATATAAAGCAATGTCGAAAGACTGGTTCAAAACTAGTGCACGGCACTGTGGCTCACCTGGACAAACTGTCAACAGCATAAAATATCAACCAAAACAGAATAACAAGGACGTGGCTGTCAGTATTGCTACTCAAATATTTTCTGCATAAAAATTGTGGACAAAAGTATCGACAAATATGAGTGAGTGAGTTGGGTTTAACGCAGCTTTCAACAGTATTCCAGTTATATCACGCCTTGTCAGCTTGATGTGGGTGGAAAACCCAAAGTGATACAGGTCTCCACTTTGGTGAAGCCCATGAGCACAGGAAAAACAAAAATGAAATAAATTCAAAAAGTTTCTAAATGAGCAAGAATGAATATACAAATTACTTTTGTGAAACATTTTTGTTATACACAATGGTTAAAGTTATTTAACTGAGTTGCCATGTCAACCATATATAAAATTGGATTTGAACCTCTTTCACAAATTCAGGTGTTATCATTCATGGGAACAAAGAATATGAATTTTAAGTTGCATCAGCTTCTGAAGAAATGATGTTTACAATGAAAAAAAAATGCACTTGGGGAGAACTTAAGAGCATGGTCAAGTGCAAAGGTCAAATAAAGGTCAAAATATAGAAAAATGAAAAACAAAATGTGTTCAACCCCACTACCAACCACTAAGGGGCGGTCGGGTAGCCTAGTGGTTAAAGCGTTCGCTCATCACACAGAAGACCCGGGTTCCATTCCCGACATGGGTACAATGTGTGAAGCCCATTTCTGGTGTCCCCCGCCGTGATATTGCTGGAATATTGCTAAAAGCGGCGTAAAACCATACTCACTCACTCACTACCAACTACACATATACCAAATTTCATGACATTTAGAAACATAAATGGTTTTCCATATTGCTGCTGTAGTGGCGATATTGAAAATCTGATTCAAACATCTTGAACAAATTGGAGTGTCAAGTTTCAGTGTCATTGGTCCTGTGGTTTCTGTGGAGAAGATGTTTACGACAGATGATGAATGAAGCATGACGGATGACGGACAGACTACGACATGAGCTCACTTGACTCTCTGACATGTGAGCTAAAAACTCAAATGGCTCAGTTGTCATGATTCTTATGTTGCACCTCGCATTGCTATCATGAGTCTAAAAAATGGAAATGTGTTTTTAGATTGAATAGATTAATATTTCATTATTTCAAAATTAAACAAGAGAGCAGTAGGACTGTGAAAGTCAGTAAGTTGTGAAAACTAAGGCAAGAAAAGCTAAGCCAAACTATAACAAACAGCACCATGTGAGACATACCACCATCATTGTTGAGTTGATAGGTCATGAGATCGGGCGTGCTTGCTGAGCCCAACAGTAAACTAGTACTTAATAAGCCTGTGGAAAATAGGATTTGAGTACTTACATAGCAGACACTATAGTTAAGAAATCAGGCTAACTTCCTTGTTCATGCTTTTGAGTTGCTATTCTCTCTGAAAATCAGGCTGATCTTTACTTGATCTGATCTGCATACAATTTTAATACTGTAAATCTTGAAATTAATGCGTCTCCAAATAAATGCTACTACTGGGCCCTACCCCAAAATGCGGGATGTGACTTCCCCCAGCCCCAATAATCCAACCTTACCTTAATCCAATTAAACAGCAATTAGATCTGCTTTTTTAGCGCTGAGTATAAAACAATAGTGTCTTCTTAAAAACAACACTTAAAATTAATTAAGTTATTTAAATGTTTATTCTGGACGTGGAGAAGGTGTCAACAAACTTGAAAGCAGATGGCAAGAGGGTACAGATCTGAGGATAAGTGTGATGAGGCCTATCTATACGCACTGGGTCGTATTGACCTTTGATGCAGTCCCAGAGAACAAAAATACTGTGTTGCATGGTTTGCGTCTGTCTGGACTTGCTGTAGTACTCAATGATGCCTAGTTTGAAATGAGTGAGTAGAACTCTTGACCCCAGTAGTGATAACTCACCGGATGTCCATTATGTAATTTTTAGTGTTTGAAATAATATATTGTTCTATACTAGTCACAACTTTTGCTCAATAAACTGTGATGTGGAAATAGATAGTTTTAAGTGTTTGTATTCAAATTGGTGTTTCCACTATTCAAAGTGTGCAGTGAGGCCGTCTTATCAACAGTCATTTCTGGGACATAAATGCAAAGCTCAATTAATGTGAGCAAAGACCATTCGCACTTTTTTGCACTTTATTCAGTCTTGCATTAATTTCAAGATTTCCAGTATGTCTGTAACTATTGCTCATTGAGTGGAGGCTGTGACCATATTGGTGAGTTCATGTCAAATCAATTGGAATATTCTGTTTTATTTAAGATTGCGAATACTTCAAGTAAGGTAACTTAGATTTATGCAGTTTTTCATAACAGTGAACACTGTGTTAATCCATTCTGCGAGTTTGGTTAAGTAAGCCTGCTCTTGGCCCCTTTAAACTCACCTCTCCATAACATATATGCCTCTTTTCTCTACATCTACATGAAAACAACTATTGTCTCATTTCTACAAATTTGCTCTACATGTTAAGATACTAGAAGAATTTAGGGACCCCCAAAAATGTATTTTTTAGAGTAAAAATATCATTTATACTTATCCTGACTCATACTTATTGCTTATCTTTCTCTCTTCCGAATAGGTAGTGGAAACTTCCTGTGCTGTTCCCAAAGAACAGAGAAAACAGCTCACCCAAACGCACCCTTATTCCGCACATGCGCACCGGAACCATGTGACCAAGCCCAGTAACTCATCACTCTCTCTTATTTCCTACTTAATGGTCGGAACACAACAGTGGAAAGAGGGGAAGGCCGGGGGGGGGTACTCATTTGTATGAGTCAGGATAAGTATAAATGATATTTTTACTCTAAAAAATACATATTTTATCTTATCCTGACTCATACTCATTGCTTGAATCTCACAGTAGGTGGTGGGTTCCACCTGTATGTGTGATTAACGTCGATCTGTTCTATAAACCCCATAGGAACTTTGTTAATCTTCTGTGTAAATTCTTTATTGGGGACCACCTTCCTTTTTTGTGAGCAGCAAAATGGAAGTAAATCATATAGAATTGTGGATTTATAAGGTTTCTAAGATTAAAATCTTGTTCACCTTAAATGATTAAAGTGTTAAGAAAAGAGCAATAATCTTAACACAATCATGGAACAGTAACCTGACGTCATCAAGTCTACGTGATACTGGGTGAGTGTGATCTTCTAATGTCGTCTGGTAGGATTCGTGAGTTGTTGTGTTGTGTTGTTTTGTGTCTGAATTGCTGAATACCAGCTAAGTCTTCTGTAGCAAGGTCTCTGAGGTAGTGATTGGCCAAAACTGTATCTGATTTCCAGAAACAGCCTTCCATAATAGTTGTTATGGAGCAGTTGCAGTGAAGTGCCAAAGTTGAGGCTAAGGCTCTTACTTCGTGAGGGTTGGAGGCTGAATGGGGGTCCAATCCCACTGCTCTGTATGCTCTGAGATAAACAGCTCTCATCCAAAATGAGATAGTTGTTCTGGATACCTCTGTGTGTGTATTCCTTAATAAAGGAATAAATAGTCTCTTAAAACCTTGTCTTCTAGGTTTAGACTTTTGTAGGTATAATCTTAAGGCTCTGACTGGGCATAGTTATAAATCCTCTGTATCCTCTGCACCAAGGACGGAGGAAAGAGCCAGAACATGGAATTGTCTGTCTGGTTGGCCTGGTAACTGGTTCTTTGCAATAAAGTCCCATCTTAAGCCAAGGTGCGCTGATGAGTTCTTACCACTGTCAAATGTGATGCGATTGAAGTCTATCGCTTGGATTTCAGACATTCTGGTTGCCGTAGCTAATGTCAGAAGAAATAGGGTTTTCTGCGTCAGGTGTTCAAAGTCGGCCTGTTGGAGCGGTTTGTATGCATCACTGGTTAGGTGTTGTAGCACTAGTTAGGTGGTTAGGTCTCATGCTGGGGCTCTAAATCTTTTCTGTTGGTCCTCAAGTCTGAAGGATCTGAGTATAGGGCTATCAGCTCAGGAACTTTAGTAAGTTTTATCCCGTTAGCCATTGTCAGTACAGAACTGATAGCGGCCAAATAAGTGCCCAGTGTTGAACCTTTAAGATTCCTTGTACTTCGTAAGTGACATAGGTAATCTGCTACTTGTAGTATAGTAGCTTTGGCTGCAGAAAAACCCTTGGATGTTGCAAACTGGTCCAAACTTTTCCATTTATCGTCATAGAGATTCCTCGTTGATCTACAAAGTGCCAAGGAGACTGCCTTAGCTGCTCTCATGGAATATCCTCTTTTAACGAGACTGCTCTTGATATGCTCCATACGTGAAGTTCGTATAGATCTGGTCTTGGATGGACCTGATTGGAGTGAGGATGTAGCAGTAGATTTGGCCAGTTTGGAAGTTTTAATAGTGAATTTCCTGCTAGTTCGACGAGATCTGGAAACCATGTTCTCGCTGGCCAGTAATTTGCTACTGCTGGTATATGTCTTGTCTTTATTGTTAAGTTCAGATTGTCTCCTAGCTTGTAAAGTTGACATGTCAATTTCAGGAGGGTCAAGGTTTATATTGTATGCCACAGTTGAATTGTCTGTTCCGTTCATCAGACATTGGTTTCTTAACTGTGGGGCCCAGTGAAATAATGCACGGATTACTGCCTCACATTCCAGATAATTGATGTGGTAGACCTTTTCTGTTTCTAACCATAGGCCTGCTGTTACTTCTCTGTTGAAGTGAGCTCCCCAGCCTTGAAGTGAGGCGTCCACGAATAGGTGGTTGTTGTAATCCGGCTTGTTTAAACAAGTTACTGCGCAACTCTGGGTATGGATTACTTTTGAGTCTTGAAGCACTTCTTTGTTGATTTTGTTTATGTTACCATTAAAAACTGGCTGGGGCCTCCCAGGGTTGTCTTAATAATTCTTTGGTATAGGTATCTGACAAATTAGAATTATTTATAAGACCTTGTCGCCGTAGTACTGTTAAACCTGCCGACACTGAACTCATATGATCAGAAATAATTTCTTGATTTTTCTTTTGATTGACGAGAGCTGAAAGTAGCATTCTTTCGCAGTCGTTCTGAGGCTCTTTTAATTCATAGAACATAGCTTCGTTCATAGCGCGTGACATCGCTTGTCCAAAGAATGCATGTCTTGTAGTCGTATCAAGTTGTGCAATTTTCTTATCCTCAATGCGATAAGATTTTACTTTTGGAGTCTGACATGAGTGAGTAATCTTCATCAATCTCCGGTGAGCGAAGAAATTGCAACATGGCGTGCATGGGGAATTTCTTAGAATTAAAGCTCGGTGTTGAAGTCCTTGTGATTCGTGGCTTTTGCAAAAGAAACATTAAGATTCTCTGCAATGTTGGAGACTGGTTTTATCGGTCGGATGGTTGGTGTGTCTATATCGTCCCCTTTGATACAGTATGTATCAGTGGGAAAAGAATTTCTTGACGGGATGATATCGGCAGTCTATCTGTAATCCACGCCATTAATTCATGATCCTCATAAATTGAAGGGTAATTTTCCCCCGATGTGTCCTCATTTTGAGGGGGCTCGAACACATCTTCCTCTCGCAGAAGATAGGAGGGGTTAGAATTCGGAGCCGTAAATGAAGGCTGCGACATCTGCGAGCTATTGTGTGAAGAGGTAGTCGACTGCATGCCAGGTTGTTTACACATTTGTTGTTGCATAGCCATTACGACTTGTGTGATATTTGCTATCACATCTGTATTAATAGCAGGCGTTAGTAAAGTACCTTGTGTAAAAAAGGTAGTCTGCGTGAAGGTAGTTGGCAGTGTAAGTGGTAGTAAGGCGGGAGCCTGCGTGAACACTTGCATCTGTGTATACTCTTGTTCATTAATAGGCTGCGCGCAGGTCAACCCCAGCGCGAAGGTAGAGGATTGCGTAATTGTTGTGTTGGGCTGCGAGAAGGCCAGTATCTGCGCGAAGGTCTGTGGTGGATTGAGGTTTGTATCGAATGTATTTGTAGCCGGATTGAATGACAATGCGGGCTGCGTGAACCTCTGGGGTTGTGCGGACGTAACTGTCTACGCACAGACTTTCTTCTGGCTAGAAGAAACAGCTGATTTTCTTGAAACCCCTTCGTGACTACGGATGAAGTCCGTGGTTTTGTAGAGGTAATAACCTCTGCAAAAACATGCTCTCTCCTAGGGGAAGACGGCTTCAAAGTAGATGATGCAGTACTCTTTTCCTTAGCTAGTTGTTGTAGATTGATAGCCTGACTGAAGCGTTCAGTAGGTTTATTCTTAGACCCTCTAGACTTCTCACTGGTAGACGAGGAAGTAAGTACGGGGGGTACTGCATCATATTCAGCGGGAGTAATTTGAATAATATCAAACGAATTCCTCTGACGAAGGGCAGGGCGTAGATTCTCGCCTCTTCTTACTCTTAGCTGTCTCCGTGGATGATAACGAGCGTGATGACTCAAGTCGTTTCCGATCAATCTTTTTCCTCTGCACTGCAAAAAGATAATTACTAAATTCTTCCTTCCCCAAAGGGGCGCAGAATTTGCATCTATTCTCTGCAGTGCAGTTCTGTACTGTGCAGCTGGTACAGGTTGGATGAGGGTTCGAATCTGAAACACGTAATTTACATCGGTTACATGTTTTCATAATCGCCGATAGGGGCTGCATTTAAGTCCAAATTAAAAAAAATTCTAATGCCAAATATATAAAATAATCGTTAGATATGATGCTTAGAATATCACAGAAGATGAGTGATGAGTTACTGGGCTTGGTCACATGGTTCCGGTGCACATGAGCGGAATAAGGGTGCGTTTGGGTGAGCGGTTTTCTCTGTTCTTTGGGAACAGCACAGGAAGTTTCCACTACCTATTCGGAAGAGAGAGAGATAAGCAATAAGTATGAGTCAGGATAAGATAAAATCAATTTATTTAGCAAATTTATCTCTCCAAACACCTAATTTTCCACATTGACCATCGTCAAAAATATGCTGTTAATACTGTTGGGAGTCTGACCTTATTTGTTATCAATCAATGGATTTGGGGGACAGATTTTGAGAGAAATGTTCCTTCATTAGGCCAGAAAAATATGTTTTACTAATTATAGACAAGAAGCACAATCAGCAAGTAGAAATTTAGTTTTACACATATAATGGATCAAGTTGATTAATTGCAGGTCTAAATAGGTACATTCTATGTATCGATATACATAAACAAAATAGTTTATAATTAGTTTTATTATCAATCAATATAATGATATATCGTGATATTTTTGAGTCGATATGTGGATACAAAAATGTCCAATCAATGACACACCTAAATATTAAACACTAAATATCCTAGTACATGTATTTAAATAATAATTTCATATCAGTGTCTAATGTGAACAGTTTGTGTGCTGATAACATGACATAGTATTATGGTGCTATTTCATAGATAGTTATTGTAAGTTTTCCAGTTTAGAAGCATATTTAGTTCCCAGTGCATATTTTTTTATATAACCTGGAAATACAAAGCCTGTTAAATGTTAGGTAATCCCACATTAGGCACTATTGATGCATATAGCCAAGTAGGGCTGGATAAAAGTTAAATAAAAGATACCGGACAAAACACTGCACAGTAGCAAAGAGCCTCCTGACAGAAAGATAACCAAATTATTAACAAAAAACATAAAGAGTAGACAAGAAAATCATTAGCATACTTGCAGTAATGAAATTATTGTATCAGTTAAGAAACATCACATATGCTTTTCAATGTAGTGAGTACATTTACAATGGATGTAATCATAAATACAGATGGGAGACAGTTTAATATGAAGATGAGGATGAGGATGAGGATGTTGACACTATGATAATGTTGACATATCAGAATATTATTGATGCCCATGTTTAAAGCTATTCAGATATACTCAATTGTATGTGTTAGCATATGGCTTTCACAGATGAATATTCAGTGTCTTTAGGGGTATTAGCAATGTGTGGGATATACATTATGTTAATCAGCATATAACTATAGTTAGGCAATTAAATTCAAGAGAAATTCCCTGCTATTTATGTCATCATAACATCTGTAGCATAAATGATAATTAATCATGTTGACACTTCCTTTGTAAGGAAATGTCTGGTGTTACCCCAAATCATAAGAATACATTCTAAGTAGCTGTTTCCATTATTAGACAAATTAGTTAGCATCAGTTTGTTGTGTTAGCAGTTGGTTATCACCTGTGATTCAAGTACTGTTCATAATATATTCCTGAAGCAATTGTAGACAGATCATACCCATTTCCAAGCCCATTTAACAGGAGGGATAATGTGGGTTCATTCTACCCTATAACTGGGGGTGTCACGATACATCTACCTCACATTAGAAAAACATATGATGATACTTGAGTCATGATACAGCAGGTAAGTTTCACAACACTTATTTGTGACTGCTAACAAGAGGCTGTTTCTAGCAACCAGCTTGAGATTTACAAGCTTGACCGATAAACTTGCCATCAATTCAACAATTAGTTTTATGACAGAAGGTATGGTAACACAAGCCTGAGTAGCTATCAGGCTGGTTATTGCACAATATATTCAGGTATAAATTTGTGATCAATACACCAATAAATCGTGACACCCCTACTCAAGTCTCTAGGGGTAACCTATTTATGAGAAAATGATTATGAAAACAAATGAAATGAAAACACAGAAGGCCTTCCTGAAATACACACTTAAGAATAAAAATAATGAGTGGGTCTAAATGAAAATACAATAGGCCTAGTTGAAGAAAAGAACGAGTTGGTCAAAAACTACAAGGGTAGTTTGGGGACTTCTGACTGTTGAACTGGGAATGGGTTGAGGAGTGGGTGGGGAGTGTTCCAGGTGTAAGGTATCGGTGGGAAACAACAACATTACACACTGACAAAACAATACCGACCGACAGTCTCAAACCAAAGCATATCTTGAATGGGTCCAGGTTTACCAAAGCACACATTATTGAAAATGTCCATGCATATCAAAAGCGAAAAGAAAATATAAGTTAATACACTCTTGTGTGCATAGTTTAGAATTTTGTTACTGAGGGACAGAGGCGACACTATCTAAAAATGTATCATTAACATAAACAAACGGTACCAATTTCATTGATTTGTAAAGCAAGCCAGAATTGCATCATATCTGGGTCATCTGCAAAATGATTAAACTGATATGAAAAAATAAATTTAACATAATGATAATAAATATTGACTACACACTGAAACAATACAACTTTCAGGGGAAGAGTTTGTGTTAGGCAGTTTCCCATACTGTTCATGTCTAATGGATATTGGAAGTGTGCAGTTGACAACCTCATTAAAATCAGATCTTAGTTCTCGCTAGGAAGTACTACCATATAACAGGGTCATCAATTAGACATTCCAGAATTTTCTTTGTTCAGTTTTGAAATTTGGAATAGAGAATTTTAAGAAAATAGTTTTCCAAGCAAAGTCTAGAATGGAAGTCACCAGTTAGATACAAGTGCCAGAAAGCTAGAGAAAGCTGCTTTCTGATTGGCTAATGTCAACTTCTTGTTTATCATTTCACTGGTCTGTCAAAGTTTGCGAAATGTCGTTTTGAAGTGAGCTGTAATGGGATATCCTCAGATCTATGAGTAGTGGTAGCAAACACTAAGGTCTGATCTTAATGAGACTAATAGTGTGATGGCCATGCATGTTTATTCAAAGATCTCTGTTGTGGATACTGATATTTTTTGCATGAGAATTGTTAGCCTACATGTATATTGTCTTCGATGATCATGGGTGAAAAGCATTAAACATCATGTTGGTCTGCTTTTCCAAGACTTGAACTAGTACTAGAGCCTGACTTCGCAAAATATTTATTTACAAGGTTTTGTTCACGCTACTTCAACTTGTTAACCCAGTTGTGATAACAAATATCTCTGCTTCCATGCTGTAAGTTACAAACTAACATATACTAACATGTTTCTACATCTAAAAACAAATCAACATCAAGCATGGTTACAATAAGTACATGTAAGTGAAAACCAATTCTTCAGAATTGACCGTAACTCAATGACTAGCTGATTCCTATCCTGGACAAATCTCCATGATTGTCAGTCCTCTTTGAGCAGTTCTTGTTGTAGAAATATAAATATTATTTCTTTCTTAAATGGCTATTTATTTCATAAAATAATCATTTTAGGTCTAGTGGCTTGAAAAATAAAAATGACTATGTACCATCAAAATAAACATATATATTATGTTTATTAAGCAGCTTGAACAAGCAGTTGAAGGAGTGTGAATGGGAACACAATTAATTGTGACATTAGTAACATTTGACACACATTTTGAAGCAGACAAACTGTAAATGAAATGTCATATCTAGTGTATGCATCCTTAGATTTCCAGTATTATGTATTTCTTAGAAGTGTTGCAACCATTACCCTGAATCAGCAGGACATAGCATCATCAAACAATGATCAAGGAATTCATCAAGGGTGTCAAATGGCTTAAAACTACGTTCTAAAATACTCCCAGAAACTCAAATCTTTATAATATGATTGATCTGTGGAAGATTGTCATCACTGTATAATCTAGGATATGCATATTCAGTCTATCTGAACAGTCAAATCAAGATTGAGATAATGGATAGGTCACTGAATTTCAGTTGTGCATTAAAGAACTTGTCAGGATACGCGTTTTGTGGAGCAATCATAGTCAACATTCGCAGCTGTCAGCTGATGATTAAGAGTGAAATATGTCTATCCTGCAATTCAGTACTAAATCCAGGTTAGATGAGTGAAGCCAGGTCCTCTTAAATCTAGCCTAGATGGGATAGCTGTAATGATGGTCATAAAATCATATTGTCTCAGAATGCTTGGTCATAACAAAGGTTTTTGGTCGAAATCCTACACGGTTTTTGACAGCTGTACGTGGATGTGCAAAACTCTAAATAAAGATACAGTGATGGCAATGGTTGGAAACTACTTCTGCTGGACAGTTGTCTTAAAGACCAGAGCATCGTTCCACAAAAGCGATCTTAGCGCAACAACTATCGTAAGCCAGTGCTAAAGTATGGGAGTTACGATCACCTTAGCGCTAAGATGGCTTTGTGGAACGGGGCCCTGGGCAGATCTTAACTCCATAACACCTGAGACAATTACCATGACAAATAGTACATTTCATCAAAAATTGAGATCACTGATGGTAACATGTCCATTGAATTCAAGAAGAAAGTGCATAATCATTAGCATTAAAAGTACTGGAAACTTAAGGATGCTCTTTTCTAAGACTGATCCAGGTATTCGGGTCTTGAGACTGACATTACTTTCCAATAGTGTGAACATAAAATGCTCAAAAAGAATAACTGACATGACTTAGGTTTCAGAGGTTTTCCCAAAACATGATTAAATGATTAGTAATTTAAAAAATTAGTTTCTCACACTGGTTACTGTTATTAAATGATGAATCTTAACATACTGAATGTAAATATGCTCTTAGAAGAATTATCTACCTCTTTCAAACAAGAAATACACATTAACCAGTTTAAGTTTTATAATAATAAACATATGAATTGTTATTACATGTTATTGATTATCTGGCAGAAAATCAAAAATGGGTTTGTATTAAGAGGAATATGAGGGAGTAGGAATGAAAGTGTTGTTAATGCATACCAATATCTGGAACACACAAACAAAAAGGATTATTTATTATTACATGAATTCTGCTCATATACATCAATAACAATTTACATAAAATAGGAAAGAAGAGTATGATGCCATACCCCTCCCCTAATTCTGATTGTATTAAAAAATAACATATCTCCTCTACATGACCTACACATCTTCTTTACCTCAGATTTGGAAACTAAACACCTACTGATGCATAAGCTGAATCATGAGATGTAAAACATGAAAAAAATACATGCAAAAAGCATAACTATCCACAACTTAAATATTCTAAATGATATGGTTCATGTGAGAGTCATAAAACAGTGAAAAATAAACACTACAGAATCAAAAACAAAAAGAAACCCCATGTTTTAGATGGTTTGTCAAAGCATTCGCCTCGGTGACAGTTCTGTGCTTTGTTAATGTAAAAGTGATACATGTATGCAAAGTACAAAAAGCAATGGCATTCACTGAGTAGGATGAAAAATGATACAATGAAACAGCATTCAAATTATGTCTGATTAAAGGAGTAGATATATGGCAAGCTGAAGTAAATGCATGATACCGTGCCTCTGGTTACTGTTAGAACATAGCAAACATATCTGCTTACCTTTAAACACATCAGTGCTGAGGTAGAAAAGGCTGGAAAAGGAATGATGTTGCCGAGACGACAGGGGTAAGTTGACAGTTTTGTAGTGACGTTGTACATATGCTGCAAGAAATAAACATGTGTTAAAAATAGCCTATGGCTTTTACTTCATGGTCTGTAATATTGCAACCAACCAAATCATACCTAAAGTATGTTCTATAGTAGAAGCTAGGGAGACTTACAGATGGGACACAGGGATAGATTATTTGAATGAGGAATCTTACATGTGTAAATGCTGCTGGTTCTTTGTACCTGTTCAGGTTCTCACCAAAAGTGACTTAAATATGTGGTTTCTGTATTTGGCAATGTCAATGTATACACAGGCATAAAAAGAAATGTCAATTAGGCTTGAAAAAAAAAAAAAAAATTGGTTCTCAGGCCATGTTTTTTAAAAATATACCGGGTAGAGCAGTCTGGCGGTGTCTTTTTTCTTTTCTACACTAGTATGGAACCAAGTTAACAGTTGTGTAACCAAATAGACAATTGTGTACAATCAACCTGGGAAAGGGCCTCCCTTCTTTGAACTTAAATACACTCTAATGGAATGCGTTCAATGGCTATTACATATTCAAATGGATCAGTGTGAATAAGGGAAGCGGTCTTGTCAAATCTTTTTGTGAATTGTCACATGTCTACCTGTTTTCTATTATCATCATGACTACTGAGCTGATAATCATAAGAAAACAGCATGAAGTAACTAGGGAGATTATGTTTTTGCAGATATTTATTTAGTATCACCAGATCAATCGGGGTCTCAACATGGTTGAACTTAGCTACAGTATTCTATCAATATCCTATCAGGAAAGAATTAACTTCATTTTCATCACATCAAGACTGTCATCATAATATTCCAATAGGTGTTTAAGCAATAGCAAATTAATCAGAAATCTATGACATGTTTCCCCATCATTTTGAGCATATCTTTCTTTTAAAGTATTTCTAACTGCATAAAAAAAGGCCTAAAACTGACAGCTGAAAGTTTCATGACATAGACTGATACTGCCAAAACTATTTCATTACAACATCAGGGGAATCAAAGAGGGTTATAAGATAATTCTACCAATAAAGGTAGCTAAACTATTTCCACCATGGCAAGCAACAAACAGTCTGACACCAGGGGATTAGGAATTCTTAAAATATAGTGAAGGACTGAGGTGGTAATAAAAGAATACAGCTGACAACCTGAAAGTCATTATCATGCAATGAAACGAATAAAGTCCAACATGAAATAACTAGTTTGATTAAGAGAAAAAGAATACAAGTCTACCCACAATAAATGCGATGAAATGATGCACTTTGTCAGAACAATACGTGTGAAAACTAACTGACTGGGAGTTTACTAACATTATAACTCAATATAGGATTATCATGATAACAAACTATCACCTTCTTCCAGAAGAAAATATTTTAATTATTCAACAGTGCATGGAAATACTTATTCCATTCCCAAAGGTAATGAACAGAGGTTCTACAGCTAACAATATACACATTTTAACATTAGCATGTTCATGGACCCAGAAAGTGGGACATTTATCATCCAAGATTTTAACAGGGACAGCTTGTATTTTTTATTTTGTTCAAATTTGGACATTACTGACTTCTTTTCCTGGCTTCTTGAAACATTTCTAAATAGTATGTTCTCTAGTACTGAAAATCATGTGTACTAGACACTAGTTGACTAGTACTGGATATTTATATCAGGCCAATTTCAGGCATGGTAACTTAACCTACTTATTATTGATCAACTTGACTGTTTATATACTAGACTTGTATAAGAGAATTTCTAAAATCCAAGTTGGTATATATGCCATCAATATTTGTTTAAATTATCACATAGAAACCAAAAATGTTTAGATATCAGTGAATGGATGACAGATGCCAAGCAATTGTGTTACTGATCGACAAGGTGTGACAAGTTACCTGTTATTGTTGACCATTCAAGACACACGAGTTCACAACAATAACATACATCCAATGTAACATTACATAAGACACACCAAACAAAATATTATTAGAATTAGGAATAGTCCTGTGACTAACGATTCTAGCTTCTTAAAATCATCCATGCAAGGTATCTTCAGAAGTTAAGCAAACGGATACCAATGAACTACAACATGCCATGGCTTCAGCAAAGTTTGACCTTGTGTTCTAGAGAAGTCTCAAGATAAAAATTGCTATTCATGACATTCCTGAAGTTTAAGCTGGTTTAAGTGAGTGACCAAATGAGGATTTACAAGGTCAACCAGTGGTTGATAGCATGAGCATAAATCCACACCATGAGAGCCAAGACAAAATCCCTATTAGATTCAGGTCAAGACCAAAATGACTTCATTTATTTATGAATGTGGGAACTTTAATCTTAATTCCTAATTAAGTTACTAAAAGGAAGCCATTAACAGTCAACTCACAACTGTACCATGGCTCTCCGCTATGTTTAATCAGGCATAGGCTGTAACTGAGTGAGCATAAATGAACACTATTGCAGCATGATACACTGAAGGACTGAATCTGAACAGGATTCATACAGAATAAAAGTCAAATTTCAAGCACTTTTCAAGGAAAGAAACCTGTTTTCAAGGACTGCTTTATTTATCCCCCCTAAAACAGGCCAAATATTCATCTGAATAGTCGAAATAGTCAGCTAAAACACTTTCAACTTCCACATAATCATTTATCAAGTCTTCTATACAGTCAGGCAGACTAGATACCTGATACTCATGACACTTTCACTCATCGTACCGATGCCAATTTCTTCATACTGCAGAAATACAGTTCCTTATTTCTGTCCATCATGTACACCCTTTGGTAAGATGCACACCACTCACTGTGAACAAGCATGGTTCTATTAGCCTATTCAAAATGTCCTCAAAATGCATATACTGGGTCAGGACAGCCACACAACCTACTTGTGTTCACTGGTCAAAATGATGCTGTAATGCTGCATATGATATCAAACTTATGATAGTTCATGCATTAACATTAATGTCAATCAGAGTTCGAAGTAGGATGGAGGCCGACAGATTTGATTTAGAACTGATAGTTTCAAATTTCAGCATGCCCTTACGACCTGCAGTTTATTTAAGTAATTATATATTAAGAATTATTTAATTAATGTAATAAAAATAACTTTAATATTTATTAACAGTAGGGTTAGCCCTTTCAAGTGGTGTATAACATGTAGTCACAAAGATGTTTTACAAGCTGATAGCAGCAAAAGCTTCTGGTTGACTGTTTGTGTTTTGTAATTTATATTGTAAGAGTGTGTCTCCCTGTTTCAGCTAAAATGTTTGGGCCTACAATTTTTCCACTGGGCCTACAGTTTATCATATGTGCTGGCCCTTAAGGCTCTGTCTACACTGCTGAGTTTCAGACACTGATGCCAATTAAACTAGCAAAAGAGGAACACAGTGTCCTGTTGATTAAACCTGGAAGTGAAATTAAAGCAATAATTACTTTATTAGAACTTTCAAGGAGAGGTTAATACCTGTTAGGGTGAGTTAAATGAACAATGTGTGACAACAGTTACCTGTTATTGTTGACCATACAAGACACAAGAGTCAGTGAGTGAACAGTTTTTATGGTTATGCTGAAGGAGTAAAATCACAGCAATATCATAGTAGTCAGAACCAGGCAAATCAGCAGTCAATAATGTTCTACGCACACCACAGACAACACGATACACAATACAACAGGTCTCAGCTGAAAGTGAGTCTCCTTGTCAATGCCATTGCATGAACCATTCATTCTCAGCAGGTACTGTCACCACCTGATTGCATTTCTTTCAAGAATAGAATTGTCAATTGTAACAGTATCAACAATTTGTTTATATGTAATGATTCAAACAACCATACTTTTTGCATCCCCAAGGACTAGCAATGTAAAATGCATCCACTGTCAATTTGTATGAGCATACGACACAATATTTGCATCTGGTAGAACCCGGTATAACACCGTATAACACACAATGTGTCAAGACTGTTTGACACATTGCTTTCCTAGTAAATGTGTTTGCGCATCAGTGTATAGTAAACATCATAAGATTATTGTTCTCATATTTTTTTCACATAAAGGATACTGTTTCCTAAACGGTTTTCTTTTTACATTCATCATTAACCAAACCAATGATCAACACTACTGCCGAGCATTGGGGAAGAAGTGAATCTCACTGTGTTAAAAGTAACTTCTGAAATACAACCAAACACCCATCAGATGATATAAGTGAAAAAGTAACACAGATGTTCAAACAAAATAAATTAGTTTGCTAGATCCATCTAGTGTGCCAACTACTTGGTATAAAACAGTCTGATAGGTACAAGCACAGAGTCTGAAATGAAAAGAGATATACAAATAGCAAGGCAAAGTTGCATGTTGGGGTGTGAATGTGAATGTGGGTAACGAGCAAGTATGATACAAGCAGGCAACATGAGCAGTCCACAGCTCAAATCTCACCTGGTTCAGATGTGTTATCACCATTAGAGTTTTTGTCCTCTAGACTTCGGCTGCGCTTTTTTTCTGCATACCATAAGTTTAAAATAAATGTATTTACCCCTTCAATACCAAGATAAAGGTTACCATATTCGACGTAATAAGCGCTCAGGGCGCTCTCAAAATTAGAAATAGGGGGCTCTTACTTGGGTGGAAAAAAGAACAGAGTTGAAAGATAAATTTCGTGGTTTATGCTGACAGCCTGAAATGTTTATAGACAACAAATATATTTTTCCAGAATTTAATTGCCCATAATTAAGGGTGTATATAACACACGAGTGCGTATTGTACACGAATAAATAAGTCTTTTGTACATTGATCAATCAGAAGGGGTGCTAATTGGGATTGTTCACTAGCCAATATATTATCAAATATTACCCTGGGCGTTTATTAGAGCAGCGTGCTTATTACATCGAATACGGTATTAGAGATTTCATAATCTGTGACTTTCTGGTAGCTATTGTTTGAGTAGGACACTGTTTTATAAAACACATAACTATGTTTAAGGTAATGTGCCTAAACTATTACATAATCATACATCTAATTAATGTCACACTGTAAACCATACCCATTATGCAATAAGCAAACAAACACTCTCAAGAAAAGCATACAAATCTATTTTGAAAAAACATCTTTTGTTTGATTATCTTGAACGCTACAGGAAACAAACACACTTCAACATTCCTTGAACCATTTTTTTCCAGAGTGAAGTAAAGATTTTTCATTAATTACACTAAGCAAATGTTTGAAAATATTCAATGCATATGGGGTTATTCGAAAATTACAGAACTTGGCCTTCACTGAAGAGTAGGAAACACGCATTTTCAGAGCATAATCAAGCATGATATCAAATCATGCAAGGACCTAATTCCATATCCATAGTGTAGCATGCAGTGTGACAACGTACCTGGGTCTCTAACAGTGTCAATAGACTTATCATCAAGGCTACGACTCTTCTTGTCATCCAAACTCTGGCCACCATTTGTTCCTGTCAAGTGAACAATATATATGTCTCACAATGATGAGCGTGCCTCAGTGATCCAGTGAGGTTATAGGCAAAAGAAGCAACAGAAGCATAAAAATATACCATTCCCTTTCGTAAGCTATACAGTGTTCGATATTAAGCAGGGAAGCCAAAGGTCCTCATCAAAACCCTAATGTCAAAAGGTAAAGATTTGGAGGGTCCCTAGATTCAAATATGATAGTGCTAACCTAAATGACCCCAGGAACCCCCCTTAATATCGAACACTGCTATAACAGAGAGCCGGAAGGAGGGATAGATGGTCTAAAGAGACATTAGGGCTTGCTTACTGATACATCCTAAATCCAAACAGGTTATAACTGGACTTAAAATTCCTTCATGTGCCATGATGCAGTCTGTTTGCACCACAGGAATGTAAATGTGGCCCTTTGCTTAGCATGCTTTGAAATTATTTCAGTCACAGCAACATTCCAAATATTAAGAAGTTACCTTGTTAGCTCATTAATCTTGTTACAGATTCAATTCTTATGGAACCAAAAAATTTTCAAGAGGCCAATTTTACAATTATTTCAAAACAGGTTTTATCAGATTTTTAAAAATGAAAATAATATGTTTTTAGGATACAGCTCATGGCATTATGTACAATAATGACATGTTCAACAACTGATCAGCCCTTAATGTTTACAGCCAGGCAGAAGGCAGAATCCTGTAGAGTTTAGACAGCATTAATGTTTGCCAGATTACCTGATGGGCAACTACCACTCAGCTTGTTGCTGGAGGAATTCCTTGAAATGGCGATGGGTTTGGAGACACTGTTTGTAGAGAGGGTCTCATCAGACGCCTTTGTTTCAGACACTTGCTTTTCTTCATCTGTGTCAGGACTCGATCCCTTTGTCTGTCAACACAACAACACATACTTATCTACCAACAAACCCTACCCATGGGATTCAGCTGAGTCTATCCAGAGTAGCAAATAATAGCTTGTCCCACGGTCCGTGACTCGTTAATTTCACGAAGGGCGGGTGATGTACAAAGTCTACCTGTCCTATGGATGATCGTATTGTTTCTGTCCATTAGTAATACTTATCTCCATGATGTCTACAGAGTACAAACACTGAACCCTAATTCAAGTTCGAAGTAATAGACAACAGAAAAAGATATGCATACAATTTACGAATGGCAACTTTTGACAAGGACTGGTAAGATATTTCAAGTTGCCAGTCCTGTGGTCTGGGGAAATGTATTTGAAGTCTGCAACACTGGAGTCTTATCTATTTTCAAGTCCAGGGGACTCACAATAACTAATTTTGTGAAGCATGAACATGGGTTGTTCCCAGGCTGAATACATGGAGCAACTTACATTCCCGGTACATTGGTGTATTGTTCATACTAGTATACAATAAACTATGGTAATAACGAACTCAAAGGGACCACAATTGTTTTCATTTTTTTTTCTGTAGTTTGTTATAAGCATTTATAGCTAAAATGGATAGAATTATCATAAAAACGCCCGCATGTTATCAGAAATGAGCGGGCCACTGTAACTTGATAATGCCCTCATATTACTTGACGACGGGCCATTATCGTGCCCGTTGTTAGGTGACGTCATAGGATAGGGATAGGTGACGTAACGTTCAATAGTGACGTCATCTGGTTCTATGACATTTCCATATTTGTAAAAGTGGGTCAGTGACATTCGTGTTGATTGCAGTAAATGTTTCAAAATCGACATTGTTGTTTCTTTACATTTGATAACAAATTCCATCCATTTTAGCTATAATAACGGTAACGCTATTTTTCAGGGCATTATCATTTGCAGAGCCCTTCGTCGGGCAGTTAATGGACCTCGGGCTTCTGCAAATGATAATGCCCTGAAAAATAGTGTTACCCTTATAATATATACAGCAAATGGACAAGACCACAAAACAGTTTGTTATAATCGTCAGTTTGTTATAAGTGTGCCTCTAATAAACATAGTTTACAGTACCTCTCCTGTTACAACATATTGCAAATTCCCAAAACCCAAAATGTGCCTCTACACTAGTTGACAGGTCAGTTACCTCCCCCTTAACCCCAACTTTCCTCTCATCTCAGAACTACTGAAAACCTTCAGATGGGGAAGGCAGGGAAGGCTATTGTATTAGGATAAGTAGAATGATAATAAAAACACTCTTATTCATGTAAATTATTTCTTATCCTAATAAATCATACTGCAAACTTTTCCACAGTTGGCCTCATTGTTTGTAGTTCGCGATGCTGATCTGTTGGTAGCCTGGACAGGATACATCATGGACTGGACTAATGACTCCACAAGAGCACTCTTCAATAATCCCATATCACCTGTCACATCTTACCTCAGTAGAATCATCAGTCCCCCAGTCCCATTCTGGCATGTTTGACTCTATTATCTCATCCGGCTTCGATTCCTGTTGGAGGTACATGTTCTGTGGAAATACAACATGATAATAACCCGTTGATAACATGGGAACTCAACGAGACTGTATATATATATATATATATATATATATATATATATATATATATATATATATATATATATATATATATATATAAGATATTTTGTTGGTTCCTAGTAATGAATTTACCTGAGCCCATGATAAGCTGTGTATTTGCATCAAATACACAAACAAAATCACCATCACCCAATTAATTTTGGGTTGCTTGTGCACAAATATGCATGAAATTCAAAAAGAGAATACCCCCGGTAGTATGACAATGTTCTGTGTAAATACTCATTTAACTTTTCAGCATTTCATTACTGATCCTTATTTATTGATCCAATGAAGACATCACACATACATGAACTCTGTTGCAGTGAATAAGGAATAAAATAAGGAGCTACATCTCAAATTATTGTTGTTTATCACTATTGGTGTAGAAATACCCAATAAACTGGTCCCCAGGTATAAAAATGTATTGATTACCAAAACATATCTTCCAATACCCAATGTGAATGATAACTTGTGAGTAAATACACAATAGCTGGAATTAGCTAGAGGTCTGAATTTACCTAATAAAAACATTTTAATTTCCAGAAATCTATAATGATTAGTGAATCAATGAAGACCCTTACCTCCAGAGACTCCAAAATGGTGGCTTGATGTTCCGAGTGTGAGAGTCGTGGCTTCAAGAAGGGGTCAGGAGGTAAAGTGTAACTCTGCCAGGATGCCGATCCCTTGATAGAGCCTTCTACAAAGCCCTTCTCCTTCTGTTATCAAAATAGAATCAGGAACAAGGTTGTTGAAATGTCGAATAACGTTATCTAGTACAGGGTTTTTACAAGATGCAAAAATGTGAATACAGTCCACACAAATGTAAAGAAGGGAAAACAAATATTGCATTGTGAGAGACACCCAATAACATCTATTGTACTAAATTCTTAACAAGAAAAAGGTCCTGTGTAAAAATAATTCTCGAAACTTACACTACACCATTTCATTACTTTACAGAACCCTCATTCTTTCTGTAAGTTCCCTTAGTTACTGAGGTCACCTGGACCTCAAGTTTTGAAAGTCAAGGTAAAACCTTGCTAGTGTATTTTTTCTATCACTTCATTTATTTGTTACATGAAAGCCCGAGACAATGTGCTCATTCTTTAATACCAAGCAAGTTATGATATTTAAGTCAGCTGTCATGTGAAAGATTGTAAGCTTGCTTTGTAAAGAGATTTTCATTTTCTGTAAATGGCAAACTATGGGTGATAACATTGTAGTGAAAGACAAAACAGACCTATCAGAAAAAGTCAGCTCAAAGTCATCAGTTTGCTACATCTAGGGAATCATCCTAACAGTGATGTTACCTTGTCAGATTTTGGATTAGGTCTATATCCCATACTACAAGAAGGAGCCAGACTGGTATCACAGCAAGTGTAGGCACCGGGACTGAAGTGGAGCTCCATGTGGAAGCGCTCATCAGAGTTGGGGTCCTGTTTCAAATAATCATCAATTTTTCTTGCAATTCAATCTTAAAAGAGCATGATAAAGTTAAGAAGTCCTTTCCTTGATACTAATGTTAAAAAGGTTTGGATTTCCTTAGGTTAATCAACTCCAGCAACACACTTCAAGAACTCCAGGATTCACCTCAACTGCACAGTGAATAGCTTCCATCGATGATTATGAAAATTGCATCTTCATTTTCATGTCATTTTATACACAGACGTTATTTCCGGATTCCAAAATCTAAACTCTGATGGTTAGATTGGGTTAGAAAGGGTTTCAGAGCTATACATATTTTCGACATTGACTGATTGTCATCCAAAATGTCCAAAGGGTATTTTCAAATTTGGATAAAGGCATAGAAATTGTCCTAATGCTTTTTGTCTTTAAAAATCACTTCCATAGAATATGAATACAAAACAGTTGTGTGGTAATTTATGAAACAAAGGATGGAAGACAAAACAAACCAAATCAAAGACATTGTATTTTCTATATTAAATGAAGCATACCTTGCTAGGGTCCTCAAACATCATTAAGACAATCTGAGTCATGTAGTTGAGCTCTGCTGTTGCACTGAGGAAGTCCATAGCCCTCTTCCACTGCTCATCTTTCTTTGGCTACACAGACAGAAGGTCACCATGATCATGTTATCAAGTTTTCACACATAGGTAAAAGGAGAAAAGGTACATATACACCACGTGAAAATTGTGAGAATATCAAGGAAATACCAAACTTACCCCCTTTTCATAAATTCAACTTGTCCAACATTGCCAAGGTTGGATTGTTTTCAGGGAGTCATCATTATTCAAATACAGGTAATTATTTCTAAAGCTTGTACTTTATATTAACATCCTTAATGTTAAGGGCTCTAAATATTCACTTGCACACTCGTATTGAGTGGCAGCATGTGCAGGGTGAGAAAGAGGTAAACAAACACTTGTCCTTCTGAGCAAGTACATATTTCAATGATATTTATTCATCTCGACTTGTTTTCATCAAAATATGCAAGATAATTTTGAATGTTGTATGTTGTCAGTAATGATAACGAAATACATGTCGCTTGTATCATGGACGGACGACATACTTGGCAATTGCTCAATTGGAGAATAAACAGAAAGTGTGTTTGTGTAGTGAGCCTCGAAACAAATGTTAAAGGGAGGAAATAAAACACTGCAGGGAGAAAAAAACACTCAGTGCTGCTCCCCTCATGGTATATTCTCCCTGCAGTGTATTATTGTACGATAAACAATGACCATGAGTCATTTACTTCTTAATAAGCTTTCACACATAGGCAGTTGTACTAGAATTCAGTTGGCAAAATAATGTGAATGAATTCTTACATAGATTGCCCCTCTTACATCTGATACAGCTAAATTTGTTTGGACAATCTAGCTGAGAAATGAATACAGAACAAAATCGGACAACCAATTATTGCTGCAGATTGACAGTAAAATATGTCTTGAAGTTTAATCATACATAATCTCAATGATAAGATATCGAATATGTTATTCAAATTAGCATGCAGTCTAAATTGTACTTGACACAAACAATATGAGTCCACACTTGAGTGATGACGTCATAAATGACATATTTACAATAAAGGAACGTCATATTAATGATCTAAATGAATAATAACATGTACATACATCACAAAGTCCTCCATATCTGAGCATAGTGAGCAGTGAGTGAATGTGGCTCTCACTGGTGAAGTACAAGCGTGTCCGCACAAATCTCTCTGGAGATGCAACACCTTTAGAATACCTACAAAAAAAATAGTTGGAAGTATCAGTGATGATACTGATCTCTGAAATAACAGTCATTAACTTCTTTGTATCTGAAAACCCTATCTGTGTATTAGACAACCCTGAATCAATAGGCAACATACAAAGTACTGAATTAGTTCAACAATTTGTTCTTCACAACTTGGCAAAGAAAACATCTCCACAAAATATCTCTGCATCTAAACATGTTCACACTTACACTCACATATTTAATATTAAAATAATGGCAAGGATTTTTAGGATTTCATTTGCAATTTCTATCAGTAGAACGGTGAAACATTACCTTGAGTCAAGTCTTGTGGCATTATCATCCATCGTGGAGTCACTGGAGTGGAGACACTGAAGCAAGTCACTACGTATTTTCCGCATCAATGGCGTGCAGTAGTTTTGGGCGATATGCAGTTTCTCCTCCACAGTGATACCATATTCCTGTAGTAACAAATCTCAACATGAATTAATGTTGTTCAATGCCGCAGTTGGCAACATTTCCTTTGTTCCACAATGTCCTGTGAATACTAGAGTTTTGGCCAGCATACCAGTGACATAAAACCTGAACACTGATCCTCACCATCTTGATACAATGACATGCAATCACCAAAGTAATAGATCTTGACTACACAATTCCAATTTTAGAAAGCCCTCACGACAAGCATTAAGTACCGAGGCCCAAGTCTGAATCCTCATTCTCAAAGGTGTCTATGTACTCTACATGGCTCTACACATCTATGATCTAAATCCCTATACCTTGAAATAGACCTGCAATGGTTACATGTAAAGAGCCCATTTTCACAATACAATCTAATTTTTTGTTTGTTGTTTAGCACCACACTGGGCAATATTCCAACTATAATTTATGATGGCAGTCTGTAAATAATCAAGTCTGGACTAGACAATCCAGTGATTGACATCATGAGCAGCAATCAATGTCAATGGGTATAAGATGACATGCATCAACCAAGTCAGGAAGCCAAACCACCCGATGCACTCAGCAATATTCCAGCTATATGACGGCGGTCTGTAAATAATCGAGTCTGGACCAGACAATCCAGTGATTGACATCATGAGCATCGATCCAAGCAATTGCGATCAATGACATGTATCAACCAAGTCAGCGAGGTAAAGTTTTAACGGTTGGGATGCAAACTCGCATTTCTCGATGCTGCATTTTCCCCTTCAAGTGAATCTAACTGCCTTGCAAATTCTGATTGTTGTCCTTTACTTATGATGTAACATCTGGCATGTGATACCATTCACATTTGTATGACTACAAACTAACCATTGCACTCATACTTGTCTCATTTTGATATCATAGGTACAGGTATTACAGATTACAAGATATTGAAAAATAACTCAAATATAACTGAGGTAAAAACAATTGGAAAAATATTAAAGTAGGTAGACCCATGATCCCTGTGATGAAAAAGGTTGGCCTTGCCTGGGGAATAATGATGTCAGCAAGAGCTTTAGAGCACATGAACAGCTCCTCTGCTCTCTCAAACTGCAATGTCTTCTGGTTGTGCTGTAGATCATACTTAATGCAGTCATATATGTCAGGGATCTTGCTGATGTCAAACCTCCCTATCTTTGTTTTGTAATCCTTTTCCAACTTGGCCCATCTTCGGATTAGCAACTCCCATGATTCTCCATGATACAGCTTCAGGTCTGCAAGGATACAAAGTGAGTGAGTGAGTTGGGTTTAAGGCTGCTTTAGACAGTGGAAGTCAATGGGTCTGTATTCCAGTCTCAGCAACAGAATTCTTCAATTTTTTTATTTTTACATTGCAGTCAGGTCACCAATAGAGGACCATACACATTGTACTAATGTTGGGCTTTAAACCTGGGTCGTCAGTGTGACGCAGAGTAAAAGAAAAGAAACAATAACAGACACTCACCCCTCGACTTGAGTTCCACCTTGAGAGCTCTGATTTTGGACGTTATTTCATGGATCATTTCATGAACTCGTTCACACATCTGTCTAGGGTTCTTGACGAACTTCATGGCATTGATTAGTGATATACTGGTTGTTGGAGCCAGCTGAAGGAACAAGTGCCATCATTAAAAGCAAGTCAGCTTTTCAAAAAGGAATGAGGTTGTGTCTTTCTTTGACAAGTTCTTACTTTAAAATATTGTTTAACTGTAACAAACATCTCCAATATCATTTATTGACCATATCTTTAAGACAGGAAAACTCTCACCTTCTCATAATCTTCTTCAGTGAAATCTTTGTCTTCATTAAAAATATCTTTCAATTTTTCCTTGACACTGGAAACAGAAATAATTTCAAGGATAATGCAAAAACACACATAAGTCTCATGTAAATTTGAGAAAAGCATTCATCAAATTGTACTCAGGTGGAAATGATAAATCAAAATGTAAGAAAAAAGATAAAGCAAACTTAAGACTAGCGTAGTTTATAATTTAGGGAAATTATTAAATGAACATCAAGAATACAAACAGAAGTATGAAAGAAAGAAACTACCAACCAAAATATGTATAGAGGAAAGAAAAAGAAATAAAACAGAAGGGAGAAGCACAATGAGTCTAACAGATGATTAACTCCAAAGAATTGCATGACCGAGAAATGGAATATTGTCAAATTCTATTTATTGTATCTGCTTCAAGTATCTTGTATCTAGTACTATCACTAACTGCAAGTAAACAACTTTGAGACAGATTAACCTAACTAGAAGGTGCATTGTGGGTAAAGCACAGCAAGTGTGGTCAAAAACAGCAACAATGGTGAATTATGGTAACAGTAAAACTACTGCTTACTCTGTGTAATTTCAAGGCATGTTTGTAAGTTTCAAACAGCAATAGCAACCACACAATTTTCCCCAAAGGTATAGGTTATACAAGCTTTCCATCAAAACCAAAACATTTAGTCTGGGAAATGCAACTAGCATAAGCAAATCCATGCAGGCTTTAGCATTAAACTAGTTTAAAATACTAGAGAAAGAAAGTTACTTTCTATTTCACACAGCAAATGTTTTACTATAAAAATTTAGTACCAAACAGACACTTAGTTCAAAGGTAGCAATATAAATTCACTCTTCCTGATTATAGATGTGACAAATATGTAATCATATCAGGGAAATGTGACATTGATATGCTGTGAAAAACACATTTGAAGTTGGTGGTTTTGTTTAGCTATACCGGCCAGGCTGACAACTTTTGATTAAACTTGGCAAGCAAACACAAATGAATGAATAATATAACAGAAATAGATACATAGATGGACAAAAAAAATGATAGGTAGAGGTGATAGAGGTGTAGGTAACTTTTGAAAATCTCTTCAGCATTTTCAGTGGAAAAGAAATGATATGGGAATAATTCTAGATTCCTACAAAACATATGACTGTCTATGGCTCTCATTATGATGTTGATACCTTTGTCACTCAAGTGGGAACAAATCAGTATCCTCTGTATGCCTTCTTACTGCACTTATTCACCCAAGTAAAGCACATACTGCTACAATAAAAGTACCATATGTTGTCAAAAGTTGATACAAAACTAACACAAAAAAGGGAATAATTTTCTATGGCTAGAAATTAGGGCTGGGACGAGTCCAAATTTACTACCCAGGTACCCACCCCTCTATTACCTGACATTACCCGACCCTACCCGGGTACCCGCTGTAGGTCTCAGGAGTTGGGTACAAAATGTCCAATTGGGAATAGTTTGACCTTAGCCCTGGACAAAATCTATTTAGATATACAAATAAAACGATCTGGTCATGCATACACTGAAGTTGACTGAAATTTTATCTTTATTCAAACATATAAAAGTCAGAAGGAATGGGTTCATAGTCAGAAAGAAATGCAAACATTAATGACTTGTAGTGTAGCCATGTAGTTCCAGATAATTTTTGTCATTCAACAATATATTACATGACTAACCACGGGTCCGGGTAGTCCTTTGGGTACCCGGGTCCTTCTCAGTACCCAGCTGACCCGAGTACCCAAGTCACCCGCCTCAGCCCTACTAGAAATAGTTTGGAATTCATTTTATTTAGGATATAGCCAGGAGTTTATCAGTTAAGTAGACTACAACTTTGATTGACTTGCTAAATAAAGCATTTCGGGTTAGGTATCTAGCAATATCATTTGATGTATTGTTCAGAGCATCATGATACATACGGTATCAATAAACTTGTCACTGGTACATAGTCTTTAGGTACGAAAATGTATCTATTATTAAAAGATTTCATTATAGGAAAAATACATTTAGTAATAGATCTGGATTAATAATATGTCTGGAACTAATTAATCAGGTCTTTTTTAACTAACATCTATTTAATCAAACACACAGTTGTACACAGAAATTGTAATAATAAACTTGAAGATATTTCTTTGTGTTCATGAATCATTACTGTTATGGACTCCTACTTCAAGGATGATAAACTGAAGTGTAGCTCCAGGGTTAGAAACTAACAGCTTTCGTCCACTAGTCCTTATAACATGTATAATGATAACATATGGCAAAACCCTTAAAAAGGGCAAATTTCTACAAGTCCTTATGATACCTTTACCATTGGGCAGTTTGGCAAGGACTATAGGACTAGTGCCAATTTCTAACACTGAGCTGCTCCTTACTGGCTCTGTCCACTGTTGTGTGATGTACATGTATTTGCAGATCTAGGTTAAAATACTTGCAACTACTTAACACTTGTAAATGTTTAATAAAATCCAAAGCTTAAAAATTTTCACACGAACTGTTACAGTTATATAGGTTTTCAAATGTTGTTGAATGTGAAAGGAGTTGTCAGGTTCCATAGGGCAACAGCATTTAGACTTTCATAATCAAGGCTCACTGTGATAACAACCTCTGACACTGTAGATCTGGAAAGTTTTGCCCCTTTACATTATTGCGAGTGGCCAACATGACTGTAAATGTGCCTGGAAAGTTTTGTGACATCCTGTTGATAAGATTACCAAAGATTAAAGCTACTTTGCACATGCTATCTTTATAAGTAGGATGCAGTGAGATGAAATGGTAACTCAGTGTCAGTTAGTGATTTTTAAACCATAGATACATGTCTTGTTGTAATGGACAAGGAGGATTGTAGTAGTGTGTTTATCATACAGTATAGACTGGCTTGCGTCATGTAAGCAGCTTGACAATATGTGGCACATTTGTTAACTTTCCTGATAAGGTTATTGACACTGAGTGATCATGTGTACTTAAGGTAACAGGGTGTGAGAGATTATTCAAATAATCATGTACTGGCTGGTTTGACAATGTGTGGAACTGAATAAAAGAAATATGCCTCCTTAATTATATATTTTGGGCATCGGTCTGCCAAAATAACTGCATCATGAAACCAATGTGAATGTGTGTCACTTGCAGTTTTCGCAGGACTTGCCTGCTCGCAAACATTTCCAGATTTACAATATTTAAGGACATATGTACCTATCTGAGCTGCTTGTTCTGTGTCAAATACAAAGACTGATTGAGCAAGTTGGGTTTAAGTTTAACTCTGCTTTGAATAGTATTTTTAGTTATTTCAAAGTGTGTCAGCTTAATGTCAGGATAGCCTGAAGTGATGCACGTGTTACAAGTTTACTACATTCCTGAAATCCAGGTACAGGTATGAGCTGACAAAACTAACAGAATAATCAGGCCGAATATGGTATTTGAACCTGTGATTGAGTGAGTGAGTGAGTTAATGCTTTACGTCATATCGGGAATATTTCAGCCATATCGTGACGGACCTGTGATTGGAGGATTCTGATATGCCTAAGCAAAGCAGATACAAGGGCAAAATAGACATCATTTCTGCATTGTTCAGTCAGTGCATTTAAGAAATAGCCTGATCTCATCCAGTACTTTTCTTGTCAAGATATATTACACAAAATATTTTACACAAATGTGTCTCTGTTATATTTCAAACAATTTACAATGTGAACCTGCAAATGTTATGAACTAAGTGAACAACCCTACAGAGAAAAAGACTAAAACTGACTGGTCAGAGTAAATTTAGCTTACAAAAGCCAATATGTAGACATTATATCTGTCAGAATCAAGTTCTATGAAGTAAAGTTTGTAAGACTTTTGTCAAAAATAGTTATTCCTAACATTGCACCAAATATGGATTCTTGCATCTTGGGAAACCCCAACTGTGTATGGATATAACTGACTAGTACAAAGTTTACATCTGAAAGTAAAAGGGCACATAACATCGTATTTTTATGAAAGAGTTTATATACTTTATAATGATGAAACAGGGTCTATAGTTGAATGCAGATATCTGGATACTGAGGGGGGTGGGAATATACTGAGTTAGCCACACTTCAGACCAAACTGTTGAGTGGCATTAGAGGGTTGAGAGCTGATTGTTGTCAGTTAGTGTAGCAGTTTAACAGGGTCAGAACCATACAGTCATGGAGTGCAGTGCTTACAAAGCCTGGTGATTGTTCCATCTGGAAGAAATAAGCCTACTAAAAGTCTAGTATATCAGGAGGATTTCAAACACATGGAAAGTCTGAAAACAGTGCCACAGTGCCGTAAGCTCACCTTTTTGTAAGATATATTCACTTAAACGGTTCAATAAAAAGAAAAGAAAAGTCACCAAATGTCAAGGTTTGTATTAGCAAATAGATGAAAAACACTATACAGTTGTTATATATTATACATGTTCCGGGGTCCAATATTTATGATTCCACCCCCCCCAAAACTGAATTCATGAGTCAGCACTTGAAAAAACAAACCAGTTTAGGCAAAGACTATACCCACAATAACAGCTTCAGTCAAGTTTTCCCTGGACATGCCACTATTTTCCAATTTTTGGCAAATTGTCACCTGCAATGGCCAAATATGTTGGATCAAGATGTTTTGAGGTAAACAGAAATATTGAAAATACTAAGTTTCCTTTCTAGGCCTTCTTTTACTGAGCAAATTCAATTTTATTATGCTTAAAGTAACTAACATCCATCAACTACTGTAATGTCATCTAAAATGGCTGCTGATCATGATGCCTTAAAAAAACCTTCAACACTATATTGCACATTTTCACACACTGTATTTGCTGTCTGTAAAAAAATTCAAAATGATCAAGTTGTGTGTTTTTTTCCAATTTGTTTAAGAATAATGAACATCTGTCCAGTATTTTCAGTTTAATTACTTTTAATTTTGATAAACATATTAATGAATGGAACAACTGGGCAAACTTTGGTGCCATCATTTGTGTGAACATTTATGAAAGGTTTTTGGCTTATTGAAGGAAGAGTTTGTCATTTCTAGAGAAGATGTTCCTGAACAGCAATATCAGACAAACAAGCCATGACACATGCCTCCTCAGACCTTTGGTCCAGGTGAGCTAAAAATGATATGTGAACCATCCAAAAAATTAATTTGAAATAATCGATCAACACAGTGATAAGCAAGTTGAATTGCCCTTAAAGGGCTTACAGGTGAATACTGCCAACTTTTTTTTATAGCAGCTGCATACCAAAGTACTTCCACAGAATGTAATGGTTTTGAAAACTTGGAAATTCAAGAATATAGACAACAAATATTATTTGTATCAGAATAAGACTTGCTTTACCCATTATGCAACAACTAACGTCAACTAAGTCAAGGGCAGAATCATGGCATAACATAATTCTTATACAATGAATTACTATACTTCTAAGATTAGTGCCACAACTCTATCAAGTATTATCACGGTCACAATGAAATACTGGGTACCTACCTACACCATCAAATTTAAAGGAAATCAGCTGAAAGTGATAAACACAGGTAGTACGTCTAGCAAAAGGGTAGGAAGATCTAGAGAGATGGGACAGAAGCACAACACAAGTATTTTTCTCAATGGAAATAAGGGATGGATATGAGTAAGCTAATTTTGTAATGGAGAATGCAAACCTTCAAAATGTGTTCTGAACAAATCTCAAGAACATCCTATAAAAAAGACGGGATCTATATTATCCTAACAGTACTTGGTACAACTCTTTGTAAATGTATCCAGTAACTTAAAGATCTTCAGGATTCTGATATGAATATAACTGTAATGTAAGTGATGACATGCTATATCTTGTTGCTAGTACTATCCTACATTCTACTGTTATTAGTTATGTCTCATACATGATGCATCAAAAACAGATTGTTTACGAAAAAAAGCATTCTCTAAAGTCTAAACTATCATATTAAACCAATGCCAACCCTCATCCATATAAAAATGACAAATAATTTCAATACCCCAATCATTCAAAATTGAAACCATAAACAGTTAAAACATCACTGCCATAAGACTATCCTAAGCGCAGTTATAAAGCAAATTGGCTCAGTCACAGAAAAGTGGTGTTATTCGGTGCTGCATGTTTGCAAATTTTACTACCAGCAAACATAACCTCAGTAATTGCTAAATATTAATTCTGTTATGAAGGTAACTACCAGATTATTTGAAGCTGTTCTAATGAGATGTAAGAACTTGCAGTTTTCCTTGTCATGCTGAGTATTCTTAAAGATTGCAAGCACAAAAAAGGGCACATACACAAGCTGGTACTTGGATTCCTTCCCCTCGCTGTCCAGAAGTCCGTTATTGTTGGCACTCTTCACCATCTGGATCAAGATTGGAGTTAACTCCCCTTCAAGAGCCAGCAAACCCTGCAATGTATAGTTTCTTCTGTGAGGACACACAGGTTACTCCCCTTTCTCTGCACAAAAGGGTGTTTGTTTAACACAAGAACCCCTATGTTGGAACAAATATACAATAAGCATGTCCATTACATGTTCCATAAATGCTGAAGCGACAAAGTACAAAATAATAACTGCATGATTCATAAGTTCTTAGTCTCATATAGAAAGACTTGACCTAAAGACATAAAATGATATGATTTTCAACATAATCTCCTTCCACATTGATACACATTTGCCAAGATGTTGGAGGGATTGTGTCTCGGTTTTGTAGAAGTCCTTCTCTTGGCTGTTCAAAACGTTCTCCACAGCTATAAATGCAATGACGTCATCTTCTAAGTCAAAATGGATTATGGCGTGAGATTTCTTCATGTTAGGGAACAAATGGAAGTCTGAAGGAACCTGCTAAACCTTTCACTTTTGACAATAGGGTAATGACACTATGGACACTGATCCCTTTACTTTCAGGCTTAATTTCAAACACTGCATGAATATGGTGTTGAAGACCAAGGATCATAATGAGGACAATTCTAGGAATCAAACCCATCATTAGTTGATACAGGCACACAAAGGGATGCAACTGCAACATGTGTACCCATAAGCCACAGGGCCCCTTTGTGTGGAGTACACCATTTCCCAAGTAGTGATTGTCTTAAAGTGTGGGTGATGACAGGTTGTCTGCCAACACATTTCCATTGATAGATCTAGAGGAGGGTGCAGGGGCGGCACCCCACTTTTACTCAGACACCTAATACGCCAACCTATAATGTTATTGTTCACTTCCTGACAAAGGTACAGTGTGCACGCCCCTTTTTCAAAATCCTGGATCCACATCTGCATTCCTTTCCTCTTTTTTTGTAATGGATTGCTCTGAGAAAAAGCACTCTTAATTATGCTTCATGTGCACATTCCTATATCAAACATCAAAGTTTTGGGGAGCTTGTTATCTTGCTTGTTGATATAGAAGTGCACGTCAAAACAAAGCTGATATGTTCCAAACTTGGAACTAAATAAAGACTTAATATGCACGCCATTGAAAAACTACTCTATACAGACGCTACAAGAAATTGCATTTCCCTGCAGTAATGTCCATGAGATCCAACATGGTAGTGCTGTATTTACCTTGGCAAAAGCTGCTGCAGTCATCTGGACTCGACCTTCATCTGATGCATATATCTTGAGGTCATGCCTGAAGGTGCTGTGTAGTCGCAAGAAGCCCAACCCGGGAGATTCAAACTGACCTATCATACCAAAAATAAAGAGCAAAGCACATGGATTAATATACAGTTTAACTGCTCACACATCTGGTCCAAACTTGTGTAAGACCTTGAAATGTTCATGCAGGATAATGTTTACAAAGGTTACGCATCTATAGTATAAGTCTGTTTGCATCTCAATAACGATATCAAACAGCAAGACAACTATAACAGTTGGAGGGTGAGAATTCCTGACCATTCTCACTAATTTGCCACCTAACCAACTATTCAAACTTTGATCAAACTTGAGAGAGTCAAGATTTGACATATTTTAAGATAAGATTGGTCTCTGTAACCTGTGAATAGAAAATCTACCTACTACCATGACGAAAGTTACCTTGTTCTTTCCACCATTTCAACTGCAAACATGTTCACTCTTCCAATGAAAACAACTACATCTCTACACTAATGTATATGAATACAAGCAAAAAAGTCCTGCATTTCAGTTAAAAAGTGTAATGTTAGTAAATGCAATGACTGGAATAACATCACGTCACGTGTCATAATCAATCATGTCAAAAGCAAAACACATCTGAGTTTCCCTTGACCACATGTGGAATGATCTGCATTACCGCATAAGAAGGTTCTTAATAAGTTATATTCACAAAATGACTGGCTCTCATTCTATGAAGCTTTCTACTCAAATGAACTCAAGGAAAGTGAATGTCAATTCTAACAATCTTCTTATATCACTATTTTATACCTCAAAGGATGTATACACATCTTAATTCAGTAAGTGTTACTTTATGTTCACAATGACAGCAATATGACTGTATCGCAGAATAAAATAGTTCCTTAAAAGTAGAGGTCACATGAGTGTATGTATGCTCAAATTGCCCCACAGTAACATTGTTTCTAGTTGGTTAGAACAAATAGATTCAAATAATATCATCATTAGATGAGAAAGGTCTGACAAGAACTACCTCACTATGTCTGTCACAGTATCAGTGCATCATAATAAATTTACATCAAATACAGGATGTCAAAATGGCTGACATGATAAAAGTGATGGAAAAGATTTCAGAATATGTTAATGAACCACAGTGATTAAAAGTTTTAGGTATCACTGATTGATTCCAAGGAATGTGGAAGAAGTCCAATAGTGTTTAGTCATTTCAAGGATAGTCTCGTGAAAAACGTATGAACATCGAAATGCGTCATTTGTAAGCAGCGACAAGCTTATGGACATCCTCTTATCCAATGGATAAACTTCTCATTAGATAAAATCACAACTTGACAGATGGGTGTTGGGTGAGAATGTTAATGAGAATAGAATCAGTAACTATGCTATCTCTATGCAAGTAACAAAGTAAGCCTTGCCTATACCTATGCTAAGAACATGGCTAAACTAAACATGCACTGACCCTGACCTCCGGGGTATAAAGTACGGAAAGCCTTTCCAAGATCTTCTGCTTGAATCTTGCCTGCAGGAGTTAGCTCCCCTCCCCACTTTACAATCAGCAGAAGGGAAGGATCTCGTGGCACATCATCTAAAGGAAAAGAAATAATAGCATTGATCTCATTTGTTGTATGTGTATACCACTGACTTAGTCTTGGAAAGGTGATAGGACAAGTACAGTGTCCAACCCAGAATTGAAAATCAAGGGGGGACTTGTCCCCCCATCATGTAGAAAATAGGAGGGAATTTGATAAAGTAGGGGGGATAATTGCTTTCTTCAAAAATGTCTTATTTTGTATTATGTACTGGAACATCATCATATAAAAGTGTAACAAATCAGAATAAAGAACTGAAGTGAATAACAATGCTTTGTGCTTTTTTCTATTTTGATTAAAAAAGGCTGTAATTCTTTTGTTTTTGCGCGACATGGTCATTCACTATTCAAAAGATCGTCTGCTATGACAGTTGGCGATTCATATTGTGTGATTTCAGAAACGAAACTAAAACGAACTAAAATGCTCAAAAATATTTTCAGAACTATTCAAGATAGAATATTTATTGTCTTTAAACATCTTGTTTTGATACGTTTTCTACTAAAGTAAATCAAATTTCGTTACCTATGCCAATCCTATCGATAATTTATTCAGCAGCCTAAAGGACGTCAATCGTGTTCAAACTTCCGGTTGTTATCGATCGGTCTTCGACAGTTGTTTACAATGTTTGCTGTGAACAGTCTTTCTTCGTTAATTGATTAAAGATTTAGTGAGTATTGAATCTAAAGGTATGGATAAACAGCTGATAAAGTTAGTGACTGTACAAGAAATTACTGTGTGCGACAGATGGCGCTTTGATTTTTTTATGAGGGGCGATTCGATTTTTTTTAGTGTGAATCGCGCAATCGCGCAGCCTGGGTTGGACACTGCAAGTAGACGCTAAGTCACATGTATTTAATACAAAAGTAAAATGTTGAGTTGAATGGAAAAAACACTCTTTTGAATTTTATGTTTTATAAATATCTATCTCTGAAACTTAAACTAAAAGTGCAGGCCAGAAGAAAGCCAATGGGATATTGAAAGTAAGGCAAGACCAAAATGTCAAATAACTCTTTTGCTTAAAGTAAACAATGATACCTTTATCTAATATATTTGAAAAATTTGAGTTGCTTGCTCTCATCAATTTGAACACAAGAACACAATAAAAGGAACAGAAAATTCATAAGACTGAAAAATTAAATTCAGTCAGGACAATGACTACTGTATGTTGGAAGTGTGGGCATTGTTTTATAGCCAAAGTCATACCCGAAAATTAAGAACATAAATTCCTCATTATGTATACTAAGTCTTGACATAGTTATAAAGTTCTATGGATGACAATGTCCTCCTGTCACTATATTTGGCTGATTGTGCTCTTCAGATTGCTAACAAAAAGAAAATCAACACATTTCCTTCACAAGTCCCTGCTGGAGAATGTTTAATTATTCAACAAATTAGAGGAAATGATTACAGTACAGGGATCATTCTGCAAATTTTCTGATGAGCGCCCATTTAGCACTGTTCAGTGAAATATTGAACAGTTTCTGTGTGATGCCTATATAATACAATGTTATCAAGCCCCACTGCTTTTGAAAGGTGGGCCTTCTGTTAGCTTGATGGGCCAAAAGCAAAGGGCCCTTTCCAGAATTATCCCTGCAAGTCTACAATGTTTAATCTTATTTAGTTTCCTTGTAGCATGTTAGCTTGGATACCTTGAAATAAAAATAAAAATAAACACATGTAGCTCAATTTCTTACTTTCATTTGGAATTAAGTTCAGTAGGTCGCTTCTTAGGGAAGCAAATCATTTCTAATTCTTTTGAAAGTGAAGAATGCTAAATATTTTTGCAGCAACATCTACATGTATTACTTATGATAGAGCAGGTTTTGTTTTGTTTTCTTAGGTGTTAAAATTGGCTAGAGAACATATTTAAAGTGCATATGATTAATTATCATTTGAAAAGTTAGATCATTTTTGTTAGATCTTGCAGACATATTAGTTTGTTTTCTAACCCACCAAAGATGATGTGGTAAGGCAAATATAAGTAATTTTAAACTATTGTTATTCTATTTTCTTATTATCATGATTATGATTATTTTCTTCAGACTGATGAATCTATAAACAGTAAAATTAGGTAAGAATAATAATATAAGAAACAAATGGCTGCAGGTATTTAGTTGACAGGCCGGTGGGACAGCGAGAGGTTGTTAATAAGTTTCCAATTGCCAATTTCAGCTATAGTGAAATCAAAAATAAGTGGTCAAATAGTTTTTATTACTGTAACAAAACTCTTTGTTGGTTACTTGACCAAAGGTAACAAAGTCCTCTAATGGGTATCATCAACATTAGTTAGCCCTTTTCAAGCAATAAATAGCAACAGTTCTTGAAGCATCTTAAAATGTTTACAGAACTGAAACTACTATTAAGCCATACATTCATGTCACAACAAATTACCAAAGTGATCTCATCTGTTATTATTTTCCATTAATTTATTAGGAACTCATGAAAGGAACGAGAGACGTTCGCTGTGCAATATTTATCCTCATATATTAGGAAACCGAATAAAAAACAATCAATGGTATATAAATTGAAGAAGGAAGAAGGAATCCTGATAAATAATTTGTTGTGACTACATGTACAATGACACAAATAATAACATCACGCAAAATACATATAAAATCATGAGGTCTTTATGGAAACCTGCAAATCAAATAAAGTATGAAAATGAATGCATTAAAGGTGCTGATGACAAGGATACATGATGATGTCAGCCCACTGCAAACAAGTCCTCACTACACAGCAAACACTACTGTCAAACCATGCATTGTTAAGGGTAGGTTGACTATCTACGTTCAATACAAACACTAAGTTACAAACTAACTACATCATAGGGTGAAGAGCTGTAGACATATATATCAAGCCCATGAGAGGAAACCTGGATCACCTATGATCATGAGTCTTTCACAACATGAAAAAAACAATACTTTTTGTGTTTCAAAGCTACAGTCAGTGGACATAAGTATTCATCACTATACACAACGCTCCAGCAAAACATGTGACAAAACACTCCTTTTCTGTTGCATCTCGAAGTGTGACACTGGAGTACATCCCACCCCAAACTTGTGCTATATTTAGATCAATCAAGTCATGTGACAAGCAGCTTAATTCATCTGCTGGCCCTCAAGATGGGTAAAAAATCAGCAATACAAAGAAATATTGACCACAAAACACAAAGGAGTGAGTGAATAAAATTTAACGTCGCATCAGCATTATTTCAGCCATGTATCGACAAACACAAAGGATATCACTCGAGTTGGTCTACCTAGGACAACTACTGGGTATCAACAGTATCAATCATTGGTATATAGGTATGAGTGGGTTCTGTAGAAAATCTGACATGTAGATGGCAGAAAAAATCTCTTTGTACCAGAGATGACACAGAACTTTCACAGGTCATAAAAGGAAACAGAAAGGCAACTTTACAAGACATTATCAACACCTTTAAGGAGGTAACTTTCTCTACAAACACTATCCAGAGAAAACAGAAAAGAATGGCAGACGACTGTAAAGAAGAAGATGGAAGTGTGATGCAAACAAAACAAAATCATGTCAAATTGCATCAAGAAAGAAAGTTATGGAGTGTTAATGACCACTGGAGAAATTTCATATTCTTTGATGAATGTCAAGTTGTAGTTGATTGCAACAACCATATTTACATTTGGAGAAGGACACTTAATCAACAGTCCTCATCTTGTGTGCCCACCTTGGAAATGGAAGGTTTTTGTTATTGTGTGAGGGTGCATGTTATGACGGTGTCAAAATACAGATGGCAAAGGTAACATAAATGCTCTGAAATATATTGACATTCTTGAAAGTAATCTCTGGTTTGTTCTTGCATGGCATTTCATAAACAAACATCACCCTCAATGATGACAATGCTCCCATTCATAGGGAACATGCTGTGAAAACGTACATGGAAAAGAATGATGTTGATGTGACTTAAAGATTGGCACAGTCTCCGGATCTCATTATGATAGAGCACATTTGGCTTAAAATCAAAAGAGGTCTTCAAACAAAAAATCCAAAACAATCAGTAACCCGCTGAAAATTTCACATCCATCAGGAACATTTGGATTAATATTTGTTTGGGGTATATTTGGGAATTGTATTCCACAATTCAAGCTATGGACCCTTGAAGCAATTCATATAAAGAGTAATGTGACCAAATTTGGGGTTGTGTATTAAAAATGTCTATCAAAATACAATGTTTGCAACGAATCAAACTTTTGAAACATAATGGCAATCATATTGAAAGTGATTAATACTTATGTCCAACGACTGTATAAAAGAAAACTTGTGTTCCAAATAATCCAAATATTTTTACATCAGAAACGGAAATGAAAACAATGTAATAAACTTTAATAACTTCAGAGCGGAACCTCAACATCTCCAAAATATCTACATTGACTGCAACTGATGTTATCACCATTATATTGGAAGCTACTAAGCAAAGGGTCTGAGAGGGGAATTCCATCAAACATAGAGAAACAAACTACCTTTGAAATTGGAAGTTTGGAACGCCATATGGCCTTTCAAGCAGTGATTTGTTGACCAGACCCATAAGATTCACACCAACAGTGATGTTAACAGTCATGACACTGTTGCTGATATGGTTTCGAAATGCACATTAAGGAAACTATTGTTCGCATATTATGATAATTAATGGCTCCTATAAAGCTGAAACCAATTAAATCACAGATAACTTCAGGTGTAGTAACTGACCCATTTTTTAAATTCACATAATAAAGCTGAGTAATGTTAATAAATATCAATAAAACATCCTGCTTTTAGTAATGACCCCAAACAAAACTTCCAATACAGCTGGTTAATAGGACCAACACTTGGTCAGCAGTGTTGCCTGCCATCCTTTCACCTTCAGTGGCTATTGAGGAGCAAAGTGTTCACATCCAGACAACTCACAACAGCAATAGACAAACAGCCCATGACATTAGCTCACTTGGACCAACACCCTATGTGGACTAAAAACGTGTACATGGTAACCAAGAAATCTATGTCTTACTCCTAACCATAGGCATTAATGATAATCAATTAGGTACTTTTTGTCACCAAGATGTCAACTGTCAATGTTTTGAAGAATGCATATATCAACAGGGTTCAAAATGAAGACATTTCTATGGTGTGCAAAGCAACATCTTAACAAATGGCCAATGACCTGACAAATCATTCACCATTTAGATATTGCTTCTGACCTTTCTTGGGCAAGATTATTGCCATAATTTTGAACCTTGGTTTAGTACAGAAATGTATAAGAAAGATCATTCACCCAATAAAGTTAAGCATAAGAAAGGTCACAGACAGGACATGCATTTTCAACCCTTCATAAGTGAATAATAACTTGTTAACAATGTTAAACAGGAGAATATTGATAATTTCCTTTCATGCTCAGAGCTACAGATAAGCTTTTGGTGTTGTGGGTATTTTACCCATGCATTTTAAAATCATTGGGTATCAGTAATTCTATCTGCGTATTCAAATTTCTGTTACAAACTAGTTTTTACACATGTGGGTATTTAAGTTAAATATTTAAAAACACTATTCATCTAGTCCCTGCAAACTGGTGTCGTGTGGGTTCGAGAGCTTTATAGGACTCAAAAATACTACATTACTTCCACAAGAAAGTGTGATGGCAAATGATCATGATGTGACAGTCATCGTGGAGTTTGGCAAGGTTGACGGAATGCCCGTTTATAATTTCAAAATAAGTTGCTGATTTGCTAATCGAATACATAGGGTTACTTCACAAATTTTGATGATACGCACACGTTTTATTTTTGTAGCGTATCTGTAATGTTCGTTGCTCATTTGATACGCTTGGATTATATTTTACTGCGTATTTCTGCATTTTTGATGCGCATTTCACGCAGATACGCAGATACGCAGCTTATCTGGAGCTCTGATGCTTTTTCTCTCCAAATGTTATGGTATCACAATTATAAAGCTTCAAATGATAGAACATGTTGCAATGTCATCTATCAACTAAAACGTTTGTCAATATGCTCTACCGATATACTTAAGTAGGAATCATACAGCCATTACAGCTATTGTTTTGTTACCACTCACCGCACCTACTTTTATACACATGACTTGTTCATGCAATCAAGCAGTCTTTTGAAAATCTTTTAATCCACAGTATACATGAAACAAGGTTAGATAAAACCAACAAAAATCCCAGGTTACAACAGATAAACCTTGCTGTTACTTGCTGATTGACGTAAGTTACTGCAGACCTCCTACCCTTACACAGACAATCCATATCCGAACATAACACTGCCAAGCTATCGGTGTTCTCAGGTCAAACTCTTGGTTCAGATCAAACAGAGCAATACAAATAATGAAACAATCCAACAACAAGCAGCGAACAAGAAGCCAACTTGGATCACATCTAGGTTACAAACCCTCACTGGACGAGCTGTGTAGATGGCCTAATGGCTGATTCTTGAGTTGAACTTTACGATGAATGCCCGTGAACTCGTACCTATATGTGTCCAACAGAAAAATTTACATCAACACGCAGAGCAAAGAAAGAAGCCGTGCAAGATGGCAAACTTGAATCTATAGTGTATCATGATGACATCAGGACCTAGTTTTCTCTTAACAGTTCATTTTTCTCAACTGCCAGATCAGGAAAAGAAAATGATTCTCTCTTTTTTCCCAAATTGGTAAGAAACTATTAAAAAATTAAAATTTTTCCTCTCCCAAAAGATGTCTTATTTTCCCTGACAGGTCAAGACCTTAGCATATTCCTGTCATTATTCTAAAAGTCCAGTCATTATTAAATGATCAAAAGAAAGTATTTATTTCAACATATCAGGTTTAACAGAGTCTCTCTGAAAAAATTACGTGCCCAAAAAAATTGAAAATAGAAAAATACATGAAAACAGTCTAAAATCAATGAGCCTTCAGGCTAAAGTTCCATCTGTAAATCAACTAACACCATCCTGACTGACAATGAAGCTAAAAATGAAATCAATCAATCAATCTAGTTTCTATTTCAGTTTTTTTCACCGCAAATCAATGTCTTTCAACATCCAATCCATGATATCTTCCCCAAACTTATTAATCTTTTGACATTTCATTGTTTGCAGTCCATCTCATTACTGTCGAGAGATAATTAAGTTCTGAGGTTAAAATTGATTTTGATCACCCCAAATGATCATGCTGAAGCTGTTAACATTCAGATGACACAACCAATATGTCAAGTTTACCACCTTGCAATGGACAGAACGGAACACTGAACAGTGAACAACAAGTACCGGGATTCCATGACTGTCCAGTCACAACCTGCAATGATGCTGGATCACCAGACGACTTCTCAAAACTCTCTAAAGGATAGTCTAGGGAAAAGAAATATTAGTTAAAAATCTTGAACCTAGAAGAAATCAGAAACTTGGATTAGATACACTGCCTTACAAGCTCAGAGTTATGTGGGCAATTGTTATCATGAGGGCCCTAGTTAGTTATGAAGTTCTTAAGCAAGCTATGTCAATGCAAAAGGGATTTGGGAGATTTTTTTAATTTAAGGAATTGACTAAGTAAGACTGCTATTGTTATCATATACTATGAAATAGAATGGTCTTACAAGGTTGCTTGACGGTAACACAAGGATCTTAGTTTAACTACCACTACCAGCATAGGAGTAGGAATACAAAGTTATTTGAGGCAACATAACATATTTATCCTGCAGATTTTGGAGAGCATTTATAATGGGCAATGGAACTAAAAGGGTAAGCTTTTTCAACCTACAGAATTTACATTGTCACCAAACCATACATTATTTGGAAGGGCTTTCACTATACACATTAGTTAACCAGAGTAGCTTAGCTAAGTCAATCATATCATTCCTGTTTGACTGATTAAACAAACCCACTGCACGACAGAAGCCTTGTTCCCTTGGTTCGGAAGACTACACATGCTTCACAAAAGGCGTACTATTGACCATGCACTGCTAGCAAGTCAGCCAAAGTCCCCACACAAAACAACACAGAGCCTCAACATCATGGTGTCTGGATTACAAATCTGAAGACCATTTACACACCCTCTTCACTGGAGGACTTCTTAGGGCAACCCTGAGGCTGGTATTTGATCTGCACTTTGCGATTTATTCCAGAAAAGTGTCCATACCTGAAACATTATGTCACCAACACACATTAGTGGGCATATCAACATCAATATGATGATGAAATTACATTCTCCATCATGACGTCACTGGAACAATAGGATGGCCTGTTCATCCCCTTAAAGGAGTAAAGCCACAATTACATACCGCCGTGTGGACAAAAAATAGAACAATAATTAATTGTATAACCATAATTACATATGGAAAATCAAGTGTGGTCAAAACACAGAACAATAACTAATTGTAACTTTTGAGCAATTTTGAGTGGCAGTTTTATAGGGAACTAGAAAATAATTGACAAGTGTTGTTTAAATAAGTCAAGAATTGAGTATTATTCAAGTCAGGCAATCCGGTACTTGTCTGCATGGAAAAAGATTCACACCATCTGGGCACCCGTGAAAATCCGGGATAGAAATGGTCTTCAGCAACCCATGCTTGTTGTAAGAGGAGACCAAAGGGATCAGGGGGTCAGCATTGCTGACCTGGTTGAGGCAAGTCATTATATCCCAATTGCATAAATTGATGCTCATGATGTAAATCACTGGATTGTCTGGTTCTGACTTCACTATTTACATTCTGCCATCATATAGCTGGAATATTGCTGTGTGTGGTGTTAAACAACAAACAGCAACACCATCTGTGCATCTATGATAATCAACCAGGTCACACATTGTAACCGCCTCTTCATTCAGCTCTTACAACAAGCAAGAGCTACTTGTGACCTAATCTGCCCTGGAATCCCAGATATAATTTTACTCATAACTGAAACATAAAGAACGTATCAGTAATTTGGCAGGCGACAAATGTCATCAGGACATTTTCATCATTTAAGCAAATATTGATAAGACATTGTGCTATACCTTCACGAAGATGGAAAAATATCTTTAGGACATTTTTTATGTCATTTTTTAAAAGTTTTTCAAGTCACTTGGATGGGTGGTAGCGAGGATATTCGATCACAGGCATGAAGTCAAACACTTATGACCAGTTTCAGGGTCATATGACTGTGCCTCTCATCCAGTGGAAAAGCTGAATATCGTGTAAAATTCACATTAAAAAATTAGTAAGAAATATATCATCCAGAAAGAGACTATTTTACAAACTAACATTTCTTTACTGTCAATACCATCTGATCATGTTAATCACATTTACAAGAAAAACAATATGACCTGGACCTATCAAAATCATATCCTGGACACTGACAGATAACACTTACATTTCTAAGACAAGTTTAAGCTGTTGCAGCTTGGCCTTCTTCTCCTCCACTTCCGGATCCACTTTGTACTGGCTCTCACTCAGGAGGTGGCGGACAATGTCAAGCACTTCCTGAAGCTGCTTTGGTTTCTTGAGCTTTAGGTGAGCCTTCTTCAGCCCTCCATACTTTTCAAACAGTTCAAAGAACCTGGAAGAATCAGACAAATGATCAATAACCCACAGAATCTTTGTACAGTGTTCAAAATCAAAAATGTAAGTCAAGGTGTCCATGTCATAACTCTCATCATGCCAATGTCAAGTATTAGGGAAGCCTTCAGATACAAGAGAATAAATAAACTGAAAAATTACATTGTCTTCAAATTCAAATGATCATCAGTAGGGCTGCAACGATACAGGAAGGTCACGATACGATACGCATCTCGATATTCTGGTCACGATACGATACGTATCTCGATACGCAATGATAAATAAAACAAGACTTAAAGCATGTCAAGATTGAACCTTTCATGATTTTGGAAGAGTCCAAATTATTTTATAATAACAAGACTACTGAAGTTGGAACTTTCTCAAACTTTCCTTAAAAACAATTCAAAGTTCAAACACCAGAAAATAATTAATGTACTCCACCGGTGATACAACTTCAAAGAATTTTATCAGGAATAATATATTCCAATATCGTGTTACCTTAGTTGCAGCTTTTACTATATATATATATATATATATATATATATATATATATATATATATATATATATATATTTCAAATTATAAGAACCACAAGTGTAGCATTTTGGTACTGGTGATTGCTGTTGCAGGATATTTTTACGTATGGAACAATTTGATCAGTCACCCTAGGGACTTCCCGTGCTACATGTATTTCGATTGCGAAAACCTTATGTTGACATATATTCGCCAAATTGCCACACACATGACTTTTAAGGAGTCAAAGTATGGCATTTTTAATATATGTATCCATTCTCTAGCAACTAAAGTTCGTTTCAATACGTCAAAAGCGGTAATCTGACCGTGGTTGCAGTATCTCTTCACACACGATTTCACATAACTTAATGAAAAAAATATTAAATGAAATTTTGAATAAAATTAATAAAATATATTACAAACACAAGTCCAGATATATAATGAACACGTTTTAATAACAAGATAGTATAGTAATGGTATTTAATTGCGTACTTCAGTTCGGATTTGCTGACAGGTATTTCCGGTGTTATGTGCTTGCGGGGATCAGCTGATAATGTTTTTTGAGATGGGGAAAAACATGTCGGTGTAAAACCTGAGCTTATTAAAAATGTAAGTACGTTTTGGGGAGCCATGCGTTACCGCGCGCTATAACCAATTTAGCGGTTTATTGAAAGGCACAATAGCGAGGAAACGCTTTACTTGAGATTTGCGTTCCGTATCGTGGCGTATCGATAAATGGGCCCACGTGTATCGTATATCGTATCGTGGGTCAAGTATGCATCGGAATATCGGTGTATCGTTTCACCCTTAATCATCAGTGAAAATGCAAATATTAACTGGTCTTGAGTTCTTTTCACAAAAAAATACATTACTTGTTATAACAGAGCTGTCAATAAAAAGCCTCTTTCAGTCTTGTTCTGAATGGTTGGTTGGATGGTTTGTTGTTTAACGCTGCACTCAGCAATATTCCAGCTATATGACGGCGGTCTGTAAATAATCAACTCTGGACCAGACAATCCAGTGATTAATATCATGAGTATCAATCCACGCAATTGGGATATGATGACATGCATCAACCAAGTCAGCGCGCCTGACTACCCGATCCCGTTAGTCACCTTTAAGGACAAGCATAGCCGCCTTTTACGGCAAGCATGGGTTCATGAAGACCTATTCTACCCCGGATCTTCATGGGTCAGTCTGTTCACGAGTTAGCAATTTATCAATATCCAAAATTTATGAAACAAAAACTCACTTTTTATGTTTGACCTCCATCTTCATTTTCTGTTTGGGTGTCCGATCGCCATGACGAATAATTGCACTTACACATCGTAGCTCCATCCTGATTTCAACACAAATCTTGAAGATGAAATTAATGCTCCAACCAGAAGTAAAAAGTTCACTCCCTAATGAAAGACTTGAATCTATCATGGCAATGAGCTCTGATTCACATAATCATGATAATAAGAAAGCATTCCATTAGTGCTGTTCTGATAATAAACAGAACTTTTTATTCAGTGTTAACTTCAAATGTTTAACCAGTCATTAAATCTATCAATACATAATTACCCACACTCATCATTAACATGCGATCAATGACAATTGCATCATCATAATCATTTAGGAATAACATTTCATAATTGTCAACAATGGTAAATTGAAGATAAATTATGCAAAATATTAAAACTGATGAAAATCAATGATTGAAGATGAAATAATGAGGAATCAGAAGCACACCATGCATTATTCCTTCTTCTTTCCATCCTTACATGGAAACGTGCTTGAATAAAGTTTCCAGCTTCAAAAAAACAATTGACCCTAACATATCCGAGCATCACCATGGTCACCATCCATACAAATGGGTCACCTACTGTAATCCCTTGCATCGCGACCTACACGACCAGTTCATGTCAATACCCCAATACGAGCATTCTCTTTCGCATGAGTGGATTGTCGGGAGGGCATATAGCACGTGAGATAGGATAAGTATATAGATTTACAAATTTTTAATCTTATCCTATCTCACACAATGCATTTATGCAACAGTTGGACGGTGAGGCGCAGATAGGCCACCACCATGAGACATACACAAGGAACCGGGTGCTAAACAGTGAAGTAAAGATTCTATAACACTGCCTAGACAACAACTCATGAGCAGAAAAACACACCATAACAGACGATATTCGTTAGTCAGACAGCATGAAATCAGGTATAACATGCTTTACATGTTTTCATGTATGACATCTTTACATGAACAATTACATGAACAATCGATACAGCATACAACAACTTATGATCAATCTGGTAGGGGTCTCCAGCCAATCGATTCTACAAGACAGGTCAGAGCACTATCTCCCACAGCCAATAGGGTGTGCCTGCTCAGCATCTCTTTTAACGCATCATCAAAGCTATCAAACCGTCCGAGACATAGAAGCATGCTAAGACGAGAAGAGGAACAATCGACAGTATCCACAAGAGGATCTTCGAACCAATACCAGGCTGCACATGCCTAAAGAAGAGGTGAGCGGGTAAGGGTTCAGGACACTGTCGTAACAGCCGTGCCTTAATAGTCATCCCCTGAATCATGCCAAACAGGATTGGTACGTGATGAATCAGTAGCGTCCTTGCAGGGAGCATCTTTCCTGAAAAGGTCTATACTCAAGTCATTCAACCCCCAAACGTCAATCCCGAGTGTCAATCCGGAGGGAGACCTGGCAAATCAGAATGACGATCATCAGATTGTCGATCCCTAGGTGAGCGATCCTTAGAGCACTGAGTGACACAAGGTGGTTGATGAATAATCAGCCAATCATCCCCTAAATCATGCCAAACAGGAGTTGTACGTGATGAATCAGTAGCGTCTTTGCAGTGAGCATCTTTCCTGAGAAGGTCTATACTCAAGTCGTTGAACCCCCAAACGTCAATCCCCAGTGTCGATCCCGAGGGTGACCTGGCAAATCAGAATGATGATCATCAGATTGTCGATCCCTAGGTGAGCAATCCTTTGCGCACCGATCGATTATTCTTGGAACGGTGATCTGAAGTAGAATTGCAGGATCCATCTGTGATCAATCAATCCTTTGTAGGGGGTTAACCCGTTCAACCAGTGTCAAGGGTAGCCTTATTCGTCACCATTGATGGAAAAGCGGCAGTAACGTTGGACAGAGAGGAGCGATCACCATCAACCTGAACATCATGCGAAGGAAAGGGAGACGAAAGACATCTGGTAGCAGACCATCTACAAGCACTAGGAGGGTTGACTGAAGGCATATCCGAGGCAGCTTTGGACGAATCACGGAAGAGAGAACCTTGTGAACGCTCAATGTAGCTGGTGGTTCCGTCATAGACGTGGACCCAGACACATCAGGAACGGACTGTTGAGCCGGTACAATAGGGACGTCGTCGGTAAGAAAACTGAGACACCGACATCTGCAATCTGGTACAGAAGCCAAGATGGTTTCACTGCAACGGAGGATGGGATGATAAATAACCCACAACTGATGGCCAGAGATTGCTGGGAGGGTTGGCAGTCTATATTGTCGAGGATGGAGTAGATGAACTCTCTTTGACATAACTGTGCCTCCGTCGATGGGAGCACGTTGGTGTGGTACAACTGCACTAGTAATGAGTGAGTGAGTATTGTTTTATGCCGCTTTTAGCAATATTCCAGCAATATCACGGCGGGGGACACCAGAAATGGGCTTCACACATTGTACCCATGTCGGGAATGGAACCCAGGTCTTCGGCATGACAAGCGAACGCTTTAACCACTAGGCTACCCGACCGCCCAACTGCACTTGTATCAGACAGCTGGTTCATTTTGGAGAGAACCTAAGGAAGGTATCTGATACAATGATAAACAACACACAAATTAAAGACAAGGATGGTATGGTAGACGTAGGAGTCGGTTTCACAGCTGTTATGGTGGAGGAAACAGTCAACTTGGTAACACATTGGGCTGTTTAGCAGAGAAAGGCATGATCATTTCCTAAGTCATGACACTTAGACAGCCGATCAAACCTATGCTATGGCATATGTGTAGGTCATACAAAAGGCTTCCTCCAAGGGGTGAGAACACTGGGAAAATCTATGGTCCTGAGAGAGACAATCACAACGAATATCCTCGGGGCTCGCCAAGAAAAAAATACATCTGCATGTTATACAGGCTTGGCGTAAATGTTGGCTATTCCCATCTTCTTCAATATGTATTGTAGGTGTTATTAACAACCAGGAGGTAGCTTACACACACACAAAAAATTGTTCTCTATTTTTCTATTTTTTTTCAACATGTCTCCACAGGGTGGTGATGAGAAAGAAAATGATGTGGCAGGATAGTGATTGGTATTGGCCTGATATTCGAATTGCAATCTATCGCACTACTTATGTGAGGTGAGGTGAAATTGGGTTTAACGTCGCGTCCAAGATTATTGCACTTATATAGTGACGTGTGTGTGTATGGCTGCTTGTACTAGTCCGGATGCCGATTTATAGTGCTAGCCAACTGAGATACCATGCCGCAGTTTAACATGAATACCCCACTCAGACACAGTATACTGACTCCGAGCCGACTAGTCCTTGTTTTAGCCCCTTAATGTCGAGCGCCAGGCAGGGTAACTTCGATCAAGTGCAAACGCAAGTACTGTTCTATATATACCTATGAAACATTATTAAAAGGGACAATTTTAGTTAGTCTTATTGACATCTCTGCTACTAGACTTCTACTTACATGGGTCCCTGTGTTGTAGGCACCACTGGGATGTCTTCCGGCCCTGCCCCTAACACCCATGGAAGCTGAAGCTGAGGGGCTAAGGCTCTCATGATCATTGTCCTGTGAGAAAAAGTACAGGGTATGTAGGTTAGCATAGCAACCAATCACTCATTTGAAACTCAACATACTCAGGTGAAAATGTCATCTGACAAAACCATGAACAGGCAAAACTACAGATCAAAATAGTACACCCAAGACAAATCTCAGTGCTCCAGATAGCCTCAGGAGTAACATATCTAAATCTTCAGCAGAGGAGTGTCCAAATGGTTAGATACATCCTCACTCAGTATTCACTGCATAAGGTGATTCAGAATGATAATTATTTCAAACTGTTAGATGAGTGCTGCAAAAATCTTTACTGGAAACATTTCTGCCTATTTATCTCTGTATTGTATACATATATAAAAGAATAAACACTTGGGATTTATGAAGCAAAAACCAGAAAAGAGTAAACTACTAAACATACTAAAATGTCCGTAAAATACTTACCCAAGTATTTTGGCACAGTCATCATAGTATTTGCTGGAAGTCTTCACAAAGCTAAAACCATTTACATCGCACACGTAGGACTGGCCACTAGCTCTCAGCAAGTCAAACCCACATACATTTTGCTGAAAGGTGAAAACAAACATCAAACATCATGAAATATGTGGCAAATGGTGTTTTATAAAGGATGTAATACATTATTAAAAATTCATTTCATACATATACAGGCAAGAGACAACATGCAACATTAAAATTAAACCGTCTTATCCTGTAACCATTGGTAAACACAATCCTGATTCAAAATCATGAATGAAGTCCAAGAGTAAAGGAAAGAATTTAGGGGGTGTCTATATTTATCTTTATGACATTGAAGTCAGAAAATACATGTACAAAAAATTGTATAAAATAACAAGGTAAAACATTGATGTTTTGAAAAGATACACAAGGTTGCCTCTCTTCTTAACATACTTAAAATAAAATAGACCTAGACATCAAGCCAGAAATAAACTTCATGGTGTTTGAGATATGTGGGCAAATTCAAGAACAAAATAATTAATTCTACAATGAATTTGGATATTCATGATATTAGTATACTTATCCTGACAAAACTAATTTACTGAATTTCCTTCTGCACTTCGATCCTATAACCCAAAACCAAAAACATGCCTCTTCCTCCTCTGGGGCACTACACCCCCAGCCCTTGGTGACCAACAGGAGTTATCTGTCCTTGATCCTTTACTGTGTTCTCATCAGTGCTTCGCTTGAATGAGAGATGGCCTGAGTCTTGTTGTGTCAGGATAGGTATACTAATGTCATGTATATCCATATTTATGTAGATTATTTCATATTCTGACACAACACATTGCAATGCTTATCCCACAGATGGCTGCCGAGTCTGCAACTTGCGGTATTGGTAACTATCCGGATCACATTTGGATTAGGCTCTGCTCAGCGGGTGCCCTCTTCACTGATCCCATTTCACCTGTGACATCTGATACCTAACACCAAGAGGACTGGAACTACAGGATGTAGTGCATAACAACCCAAGGCCAACAATTCCTCAGGATATTTATTGAGCTACGTGTGACACAATGAAAATATCTGGCAACGCACTGAACAGTGCTTGAGCTTGTGGCACGGGAGACCTGTCACATCCTTACTCTAACATGTAAGACTATGCTCCATGTCTGGGTATCTGTGCAGCTTCCAGTACATGACGCCCAGAGGATCGGAACTAAAGGATGTAGTCAGTGCCAAATATTTATTGAGCCACATGTGACACAAGTGAAATATCTGGCAATGCACAGTGATGATTTTGTCTACAACAAACAGCAGGATCCGACCTCTTCCGTGAGGTGAAAAGGCACTTAGGAACACCATTAGATATTGTCAGACAAATACTTATTCATGAATGGTATTCTGGATATAAACAGCGTCAAAATCAATGACGCAAATGTGGGACAGAGAGGTCCCTCGGATAGGTGAGGTGAAATTGGGTTTAACGTCTCGTTCAAGATTATTGCACTTATATAGCTAGCTAGCTAGCTCGCGTGCGTGCGTGCGTTTGCCCGGACTAATGCCGATTTATAGTGCTAGCTCACTGAGATACCATGCCGCAGTTTAACATGAATACCCCACTCAGACACAGTATACTGACGACAAGCCAACCAGTCCTTGTTTTATCTACCGTATATCGCTGTGTATAAGGCGACCCCACGTATAAGACGACCCCCCTGCCTTCAAAATCAACCCAAAATCCTATCTGGGTTTATAATCCTATAATCCGTGTATAAGGCGACCTGGAATGAAGCACATCACAAGTGCGCACACAAACCTTATATATGCAATAAAAATATGTTTATCTTACGTTGTTTTTTCTACGATGATTGGTCGCGTGTGAAACTCCAGCACACGTCGCCATTTTGTGTTTACACGGTACGACACCAAATTGGTGCCCGTAAAATAAAATTCATTTATGACAATCTGCATCGATATGAGGGTCATTTCAACTTTATTTGCAGAAATTATTAAACTTTATTCAAGGAAAAGAGATACAAATCATGTTTACGTATGGAAATAGTTATTGGAATAGTTATTTAGGAGGAAATGCGAAGTTTTTTTGTCAACTGCTGGGCTAGCTATCGGACGCCGGTTGACATCGCCAGTGGAAAAAATTGTGAGATCTTCGACTCCGTGTATAAGACGACCCCCCTTCTTAGCCCCTTCATTTTAGGTACGAAAAACTCGCCTTATACACAGCGATATACGGTACTTTATGCCGAGCGCCAGGCAGGGTAACAACAACTACCATCTTTTAACGTCTTTGGTATGACGCAGCCGGAGATCTCCCCGGGTGGACGCTCTACTACTAGACCATGGAGGCGGTCATCCCTCAGATAGAAGATACTGAATGTAGTGCCGGTGCGGCAAAACCCCCCTTGATGACATCCGTCATGGCACAGTTTGTATGTACCAACATCGAGAATGCCAAAGCTCTTATTTCATGGGGATGGTGTGCCTGATTGGGTCCAACCCTGCATGCTGATATGCCTGCAGAATTGTAGCACAAAGCCAAAACACCATGGTTATCTTCGTCATCCCCGCTCTACTTTTGGCCGCCAGAGGTAGGAATAATCGCTTCCTCTGCTTCTTGGAACTCTTCGTCATTTCGAAGTAATGTCTGAACGCTTGGCACAGGACATAATGACAGATCCTCAGTGTAGACCCAAAGGCATCTGACTGTAATAACTTGATTTTGAAAGGGAGGAGACAGCTGTTGTAATCTGTATGCCATGGCTCCCATCCAATGGTGTAGCTGATTGGATAACTACACATGGTGTGCAAAAGGGTTAAATCGTGCATCAGTCGGTGGGTAAGCGCCTGGCACCGTTGCCAAAGTCCATCCCGAATTCTAGCAGGCGCCCATGTTCCATGCGGTGCTCTGATTGACACAAGTCTAGTGTGTGAACTATAATGGCGCCCTGGCTGAAGCCCTACCAGTGCCTCTATTGCCGTTGTTAGCTCCCCTGCAGATGCTGGGGCTCATGCTGCCATTGATGCCTCAACCGACGCCAATGCTCAAGCTCCAACCAGTGCCTCGTCCCCCCCCAGCACTAGCCTCATAGTCAATAACGCTCGTTCCAGTCAGCTCTTCTACCGGCACCAGCACTCGGAGAAGAACCAGTGGGTGACCCCAAAGAGCTTGTCTTCCTAGAACTAGGGGATGTCTGGACCAGAGAGGCAAAAGCTGTTAAGAGTCGTAATTGTCCCAGCGAAAACATATACCGTGGCAGCCATCGTGACCAGGCCAGTAGTCATGGTCGCCACCTCCCACATTACCAATTCTCTGCAGGCCTAATACTAGACCATGGAGGCGGTCATCCCTCAGATAGAAGATACTGAATGTAGTGCCGGTGCGGCAAAACCCCCCTTGATGACATCCGTCATGGCACAGTTTGTATGTACCAACATTGAGAATGCCAAAGCTCTTATTTCATGGGGATGGTGTGCCTGATTGGGTCCAACCCTGCATGCTGATATGCCTGCAGAATTGTAGCACAAAGCCAAAACACCATGGTTATCTTCGTCATCCCCGCTCTACTTTTGGCCGCCAGAGGTAGGAATAATCGCTTCCTCTGCTTCTTGGAACTCTTCGTCATTTCGAAGTAATGTCTGAACGCTTGGCACAGGACATAATGACAGATCCTCAGTGTAGACCCTAAGGCATCTGACTGTAATAACTTGATTTTGAAAGGGAGGAGACAGCTGTTGTAATCTGTATGCCATGGCTCCCATCCAATGGTGTAGCTGATTGGATAACTACACATGGTGTGCAAAAGGGTTAAATCGTGCATCAGTCGGTGGGTAAGCGCCTGGCACCGTTGCCAAAGTCCATCCCGAATTCTAGCAGGCGCCCATGTTCCATGCGGTGCTCTGATTGACACAAGTCTAGTGTGTGAACTATAATGGCGCCCTGGCTGAAGCCCTACCAGTGCCTCTATTGCCGTTGTTAGCTCCCCTGCAGATGCTGGGGCTCATGCTGCCATTGATGCCTCAACCGACGCCGATGCTCAAGCTCCAACCAGTGCCTCGTCCCCCCCCAGCACTAGCCTCATAGTCAATAACGCTCGTTCCAGTCAGCTCTTCTACCGGCACCAGCACTCGGAGAAGAACCAGTGGGTGACCCCAAAGAGCTTGTCTTCCTAGAACTAGGGGATGTCTGGACCAGAGAGGCAAAAGCTGTTAAGAGTCGTAATTGTCCCAGCGAAAACATATACCGTGGCAGCCATCGTGACCAGGCCAGTAGTCATGGTCGCCACCTCCCACATTACCAATTCTCTGCAGGCCTAATACTAGACCATGGAGGCGGTCATCCCTCAGATAGAAGATAGTGAATGTAGTGCCGTTGTGGCCAAAACTCCCCTTGATGACATCCGTCATGGCACAGTTTATATGTACCAACATCGAGAATGCCAAAGCTCTTATTTCATGGGGATGGTGTGCCTGATTGGGTCCAACCCTGCATGCTGATATGCCTGCAGAAATGTAGCACAAAGCCAAAACACCACGGTTATCTTCGTCATCCCCGCTCTACTTTTGGCCGCCAGAGGTAGGAATAATCGCTTCCTCTGCTTCTTGGAACTCTTCGTCATTTCGAAGTAATGTCTGAACGCTTGGCACAGGACATAATGACAGATCCTCAGTGTAGACCCTAAGGCATCTGACTGTAATAACTTGATTTTGAAAGGGAGGAGACAGCTGTTGTAATCTGTATGCCATGGCTCCCATCCAATGGTGTAGCTGATTAGGATAACTACACATGGTGTGCAAAAGGGTTAAATCGTGCATCAGTCGGTGGGTAAGCGCCTGGCACCGTTGCCAAAGTCCATCCCGAATTCTAGCAGGCGCCCATGTTCCATGCGGTGCTCTGATTGACACAAGTCTAGTGTGTGAACTATAATGGCGCCCTGGTAGAAGCCCTACCAGTGCCTCTATTGCCGTTGTTAGCTCCCCTGCAGATGCTGGGGCTCATGCTGCCATTGATGCCTCAACCGATGCCGATGCTCAAGCTCCAACCAGTGCCTCGTCCCCCCCCAGCACTTGCCTCATAGTCAATAACGCTCAAGTTCCAGTCAGCTCTTCTACCGGCACCAGCACTCGGAGAAGAACCAGTGGGTGACCCCAAAGAGCTTGTCTTCCTAGAACTAGGGGATGTCTGGACCAGAGAGGCAAAAGCTGTTAAGAGTCGTAATTGTCCCAGCGAAAACATATACCGTGGCAGCCATCGTGACCAGGCCAGTAGTCATGGTCGCCACCTCCCACATTACCAGTTCTCTGCAGGCCTCCTGAGATTTTTTCTTCATGATGCATTTGAGAAAAACCTCAACCTGATCTGTGGAAAACGTGCTACATTCAGCACAGCGAGGAACTAAGTCACACACAGATTTCCAACAATCTGGACAATCTACATGTGGATCACTGTGAAATTTTCCCGTGACATGTGAAGCACACCACCACGTACACACATTTTCAGCTATGCTCGCACCATCCACCAGAATAGTCAAAGATATTTCTGCCATGCTTCGCAATATAAAAAACACATACAAGCATGTACAAACCTCCCATAGAGCATAGAAACCAAATGCAAATGACACCAGCAATATACAATAGGGAATGGAAACACATAAATACTTTTACGGTTGAAAATATTTCCAACACACCATGTGACCTTTAAATTTTTCAAAATTTGCATGCTTAATGAAAAATTCTCACACAGTGTGAAGAAGTATCCTCCTAAACAGGCACTGACGTAGAAACAGTTGGAAAGAACGACGACAACATTTAAAGCACAAGGATATAGAAGTCAATCGCAAGTGCACGTCTATCACCACAAGCGATGTAAAGCAAGTGAAGGGATCAGGGACAGATAACTCCTGTTGGTAACCAAGTGCTGGGGGCACTCAAGAGGAAGAAGGGGCACCCCAGAGGAGGAAGAGGCATGTTTTGGGTTTTGGGTTATAGGATCGAAGTCAAGAAGGAAACTACAATGTGTTGTTTCAGGATAAAAAATAATGAAATAATTTAGCACCTTGTTGTCCTATTATCAATTATCGTATGTTTACACAATGTGATTTTAAAGCATTTGTTTTATTATAAGTCAAAAGGAAATATTTTTTAAAGTATCCTTACCTTGAAAGCTAGACAAACTTTCTTGGCAATCATCTTCTCTTTGGCACTAAGTATAACAGGGTATCTGATCTCCTTCCCGTCCACGTCCCGCTCCACCTTCCCATCCAGTGCTGGGGATTTCCTGGCCTCGGCATGGGCATAGTCAGGACCCACTGTGTATACCTGGATCATAACACCTCAATGTATTATTTCAGACCACATAATATAAAACTTCTAGTCTTACCAGTTCAAAATTAAACCATTTTCCCAAATATAGTGTTCCTATTTTACAAAAGAGACTGGTCAAAAACTAATCGTGGGGTGAGTGAGTCGGGTTTAACGCCGCTTTTAACAGTATTCCAGTTATATCACGGTGTGTCAGCTTAATGTGGGAGGAAATCCCAAAGTGATGCAGGTCTCTCACGTTTTACCACTTCAGTGAAACCCACCAGCAAGGGTATGGTGCTCACAAACCTTGCAACATAATCGTCGCGAACTGGGATTCGACCCACAATCATAGGTTTCTGGCGTGCCCAAGGGACACAACTCTGCACAGCGAATCGCAGCACCTTAGACGACTGGGCTACCTAGGCCCCCACTAACCATGGACTAAATGCAGTAAAACACTTAATCAGGAAAGCACCATTCCAAGTAAAATTGTCTGGATTTATCCAACTCAGTATTGTCCCTCTGTATACATTCGTAGATGTCCACAATTGTCCCAAAGGCAGGGTTTCAAGAATAACAGAGTGTGTTTCCCTAAATTTCCCAAGATTTTTAGTGTCATGTTGCCTATTATAAACAGAGTTTGACAATAATTATAATTATCTACTAGACAAGTCCCACTTATTAAACAAGAACAGTAACCTCTAACCTTGAGGTGGTGGTGGCAAGCGGAAAACTATGAAATGCGAAATCTCATCTTTTTGTTAAATTATATTAGTACTTAAATATTTCAGTATAGTTTATGGCATCCTCTGGTCGGACAAGGTCCCTACATAGCACACCATTTATATCTCATGCGTGTATCTCTAACCTGGGTTTAATAACCTTACATCGCATCACAACGGTATGATCACTTTCCATTTCATATATTCCTACTTCTGTTAAAACCATGGGAATACACAGCGGCCTTGCAATCACTGTTTATAAAATATTAGTCCTATTTATATGACAGAACTTAATTATCCTAATGCCTTATTATAATCAACGTCCGCATATCAGTTTGTATTTGGGTGTTTTTAACTATGTAAATATGTGTATGCAGTTCAACCACTGTTTGTTTATCAATCCATATTTTGGTATTAGCCAGGTAGACATAGGTCGTGCGCATGCAGTCAGCCATTAATCGTGTCTCGTGTAATTTTAAGTGCAAATGTTATCCCACCTCCACCTTTATTTGCAGGTCATCGATCGCTCCCAGCATTTTGATCTTCTTCTCATCCGTTTAGGTGATGTCCTCCGACACATTTAACACATTTATTATAACTTGCTTAAATATGTATATATCATGTTCTGGTCTAGCTCATGCTTTTGCAGGTCTTGTGTTTTGTACCACCATCCATGTACATCATGGGATTCTAGTGGAGCCAGCGGCATCATAACCCCTAAGGCATAGGCGGCATGTATCACCCCAAGATTATCTTCAACAATTTACAGTTGCTTTGGTAGGGCATACACCTTCAGTCAGCTACACCCGTGGGGGTATTGTCTGTTGGCTACACGGTTATATGTAGCTAGTTTATACCCGTCGGGGTATCGTTGGCCAGCTACACTGTCATCTGTAGCTAGTTATACCCGTCAGGGTATCGGTTGTCTGGCGTCAAGACTACAGCAGACTGAAAGCGTATCTCAATTCTGTCACGTAGCACACCCTTAGTTAGCTTACCCATCGGGGTAAAGCAGTAGCGTTCTATTTTGTCAATAAACAGTGTGCTACCGGCTCAACGAGAATCCCCAATTAACCCCAAAACAATAAATATTTTATTTAATCATTTGCCTTATGTTGTCTTGTCCGAATCGGAGGAAATAAGGTGGAATAAAAGAATAAAAATTGGATGAATATTTATGATAGAAAGATGTGATACTTATTGACTGTCCAGCCAACATTCTGAGGGATAATATTTTTTTTCTGTAGCTACATGATTGAATAATATGTTCATAACTGAAGCCTTAAAAAATTACTTCTGTCCCTGTTTCTCTCACCAGGACATCAATAAATTAAAGTGTTCAAGTACATACCTTCACATCAGTGCCATCTGTCGGCATGAAGTCTTCATAAATATATGAACCAGCAGACCTGACACGACTCATAACAGAGTACACACTACTGCGGTCATGAACCTGCAATGCAAGGTCAAGGCCAATATTGAAGTCAGTTATGAACTACAAATAACAGCTATGAACATGATGAAAGGCTCTTGTAATAACTATACTTAAATTTAGGAGTAAAATCTTAATATTTTTTACATTTGTATACTTACCCTGTATTACTCCTTAATGCATTTACTGCTTAATTTTTGACATAATGAAGCTGTTCAGGGTCCAGCTGAAGAGAAAAAGTTCTAGCCAACCTGATGCAGGACCCAAGCACAATACCCATGTGACCTCGGAGTGATGACATCACGCAACTTCACATCTGAATAGATTGTGGGGATGAAGGTGTGCAACGATTGGGCCTTAGATGTAGTAATGCAGGATAAGTATACAAATTTTTTAAAATATTTAGACTTTACTAATTTTTTTAAACTTATCCTGCATTACTCCTTAATGCGTCTGTATCAGACTGTATGGCTGTATGACTGTGACATAAACTATCCAGTAGTTCATGGCAGTTATTAAGCACATCACTTGCGCAGATCTGCAAATACTTCTACAAATCCTTTCCGCAGACGGTGTGAGTGTATGAGTACGCCCCGGTAATGATTAGCAAGAGAAATTACTGTGCGCTAAAGTCTAGGTACAGATTTACCAAGCCAACTGCTGGGCAGCAGAATGAGCCTCTTGTTGAGTGTTTGAACACTGCTTGAGTCGGGTAAGGCTGGCTCTGGACAGGAGCTTTTCAATGGCAACGAGGATTTCATGACCTGCTGGGCTACGACCAAAACTATGAGTGAGTGAGTGAGTGAGTATGGTTTTACGCCGCTCTTAGCAATATTCCAGCAATATCACGGCGGGGGACACCAGAAATGAGCTTCACACATTGTACCCATGTCGGGAATCGAACCCGTGTCTTCGGCGTGACGAACGAACGCTTTAACCACTAGGCTACCCGACCGCCCCACCAAAACTATGAACGCCTTCTACATCTTCCAAGGCCACATTCCTCAGGTAGTGGCTTGCAAAGACTGTGTCGGACCACCAAAAACATCCTTCCATGATAGCTCTAATACAGCAGATACTGTGTAGAGCCATCGTAGAAGCAACTACCTGGACCTGGATCTCATGAGGATTGTTAGCCCTCGGTGGCGATCCAAAGGTTGGCAATCTCATAAGCCTGAACGATGATGGCACCCAACCATGATATGGTGTTGCTGTTGCGGCTGACTTAAGTTGAGGTAGTCTGGTAGACGGGAATAAACAGACATTTCCGAGCCTTGGAGCAACAGATGTAAACTCGCAGTGCGTACACGGGGCACAATAACAGTTCCTCCTCGTAATTGGCTCCCACAATGAATGATAACAGTGATATGGAGAATGACCTGTTTTGCTGTCCCGGTAATTGATTCTTGGCAATGAAAACCCAGCAAATCTGAGCGCACCAAGCTCAAAGCATACACTGGTAATGTCAAGAGCATGAAGCTCTTTTAACCCTTTCCGCCATAGCCATCGCCATTAAGAAGATCGTCTTCTTTGTGAGGTTATAAAAAATGCAGCGTGGAGAAGTACCACATTAAGATCCAACGCAGGAGGGCGAAACTTGGCATTTTGTTCGTCAAGGCTAAAGGAGCGTAAAACAGCCTGCAGTTCCCGGATCTTGGTCATCTTCCAATCTTCCGGAATTGCCGACACCGAGTTGAGAGTCACCAAATACGTAGTAATGAAGCTGCCTTTTAGGTGTTGCTTGGTACGCAGATAAAGGAGGTATTCAGCCAAGAATTGAGGAGAAGCTGAAGTGGGGTCCCAATCCTTTCCTTTACCAAAGGTTTTGAAGGATCACCACTTATCATCATAAAGGTCTCGGGTCGAAGTTCTGTGTACCATAGCAAAGACCTTAGCTGCCTGCGCTGAATAACCCTTAATGCCTTGCACTCTCTTAAGATGAGCAATTCGTGCAGGTGGTAACCTGCTGTGTGGATGGATGAGTATAGGTTTGGCCATCCTGGTGGATCACTTCATGCAAGACTTCTGAGATCTACAACCACCTACTCGCCGGCCACCAAGGCACAATCGAAATCAGAGCGAGGCTCTTGGTTGCCTTGATCTTCTGAATCATATGGGATACGAGATAATATGAGTGCAAGAAGAAAGTGTATAACAGTTTAAAAAGTTTTTAGATGCTAAATATAATTAGCATGTACCAATACCAAGCTACACCGTAAGACATAAAGTATACCACAAAAACACAAGACACGATGGCAATTCAAAATGGCAGATTGGAACAACATATACACAGATGAAAAACGTTGACAAAAGTCACATTTCACGTCCAAATCTGGAATTAAAAGCACAGCTACATGTAAAAAAAGACTCCAACAATCACAGGACGGAGTAAAATGTACACAGCAAGGCTATAAACAAGACGAGAGGTTAGACCAAAGACTGGACAATTTATTGAAGCAACAAGCAGTAATAATCGAGTCTGGACCAGACAATCCAGTGATTAATGTCATGAGCATTGATACGATGACATGCATCAACAAAGTCAGTGAGTCTGACCACCTGTGCCTTTAGTTGCCTCTTACGACAAGCATAGTTGCCTTTTACGGCAAGCATGGGTTTCTGAAGACCTATTCTTCCTGGGATCAGTGGGTACTGCACTTGGGCCCTGCATCAGGGTAGTTGGAACAACGTTTTCTTCAGCTGGACCCCACACAGCTTCATTTCTGTCAAAAGTAAGCAGTAAATGCATTGAGGAGTAACGCAGAATAAGTAAAACAATGAAATGAATAGCAATTTCATAACTTTAATATTTTGAATTCAACTTTTAGTTTAACAAGTGATGTTGATCTAAATGACAGCAACAACAACGGTTTCTGATCACCATAATCACATTAGCCAATTTTGTACAATATACCAATAGTTTTCTTAATAATATTATATGCAACATATAGCAATTACTAGTGGAAATGTACATGAAGATATGATTAAACAGAACATGATGAATGGTATCTCTATACTACTGACAAAAACATGATAATACCAGACAACATGGTCAAATAAAACTAGAAATCTACAGTTTTGCTTGAAAAAAAATATGTTCTACAAATTATGTGCATTCTCTTAATAATCCACTATCTTCCTAAAAAACTAAATGTCATCTTACATTTGTACAAAATATAACCTCGAGGAACAAGCTAGGATATATCACTGATACCAACTTACTCTAACAGAATGCTTTCATAAAACCTGCAATGTGGTAATTATCAAATTGGAGTTTTCAGATTTTTCCAATAAACATTTTACTGTTTAAAAAAAGTATTAATTAAATGTAAAAAAAACCCACCTTATCAAAAAATGTAAATAGTTCAGTACCCATGATAATTGTCTGAAAAACATAATGGGGAGCTGAGAATGTTGTTTCACCTCATCATCGGCACTACTCCATCCCTATCACTGGCCTGTAAATATTAAGGTCTGGACCAGGCAAACATTATTTTGATAGCATGAACAGCTATCCAAAAATCATCACCCGTGCCATCAAGGCACAATGACAAACAATCAGCCAGATATTCCATTTTAACCACAAAAGTATTTGGTATTTGAGAACTATTGGGCATATAATCTCCAAAGGGGTTTAAACTGAAATATGAAGCGAATTAACCAAAAGCATGACACATGCACCTGCGATCTCTGCCGCTACCCTGGCTACTGTTTTGCTTACCCATCACCACTGAGCTATGAATACATGTAAAGGATGCTTATACAGCTGGCCTGTCAACTCAAGTAATCCTAAGAGTTAAAACAGGAAATTATCATGAAGTATATTTCATTTAAACTGATTACTGGTGTTATACATTTGCATTAGCTTTAGGGGTGAAACAACACAGCTAGGTCACGTTACGCTATGTATCATGGTACATAAATCACGATATGATAAGTATTGCGATACACATATTTACGTCAAATTGCGAGGCAACTTCTTGACTTTTATATTTCTGAGCAGGTTCAGAAGAAAAAGCCAGCTGTAGACACATGTTCAAAGTGGCTATTTTTAAAAGTGAACTTGAAACACTAAAATTTACAACACATTTTGCAATATATGACTGACAAAAATGTTGAGGTTCATTAAATGAGTAGAAAGTAGTTATTTAACACGTGTATCATCTTGTATCGATACAGAAAAAAGGTTATCTTGTTTCGTATCATCACATGAAAACTCATGATGCACCCGTGCATCAATGTATCATTTCACCCTTAACCTCCATATGTTTCATGAGCCATATAGAGGTTGACCTAGGCATGACCTAGTCTAATGAATCTATGTTTAGCTAACAAGTTGGTGAAATTTAATAAATGTTTAAGTCAGCGGTAATACCACTTTTTCAGCTATGCCAAGGCTACACGTGAAAATAATCGAGAAAAAATCAGACAAACCAGTGACTGCACAATCAAAGATTCATGTGACTGGGACACAATAAGACATAATCAGCGAGATCACAACATGTTACCACCTGATCCTCATTAGTCTGTGATGAGCATGAGGTACGGTACCTCTTTTTTCCTTGCATCAAAATTTTTAAAGATGTGATCAGAGCGTTGACAGGCCAGTTTCAAACAATACAGAGCTAGGAACTGATTGTAGTGACTGCTAACACAAAGCAAACTGGGAGCAACCAGAAACATGGAAACCCCATACCTGTCGTACCTTACGAAATAAACGTGTGCTACCTCCACCTGCTGACATAGGGAAATAGATGTGAATGTTGTGGTCTTCTGCATCCACAGGCTTCTCTACAAAGGGTTTGGGAAACAAGACACCATCTATCTCTATTGAGTCTTCAGTCTGTACATATTGACCTGAAAAAGAGTTGCTAATGTTACCAGAGATTCAGCGATAGAAAATGGCACTAGTCCCATAGTCATTGCCAAACTGCCTAGTAGTTAAGGTATCATAAGGACTAGTAGAAATTTGCCCTTTTTATCGGCTTTGCTTTATGTTATCATTATAAAGACTAGTTGATTAAAACTGTTAGTTTCTATTGCTGAGGTTCCAGCAAAACTTGAGAAATTGAACTTAATGTGATCTGTAAAGCACTGTATGTGTCTGTATGGTTACTTCCAGATCTTTATGGTTATCCTTATAATACATGTACATGATATATAACATTATTAATAATGATATACTCGATGGGCTACAAGGCTCTTCCAGTTTTTTTATCACTGCCACTGTAGTGCATACATTTGTCTTGCTTCAAAACATTTAACAACTTTCCATAGATAAATGTACAGTGTTCGAAATTAAGGGAAGTCTTGAGGTCCTTGAGGTTTGCTCCTATGGTAATTAGATCTAGAGATCCCCTTAATCATTACCTTTTAACATTAAGACTATGACAAGGAGCTCTTGACTTTCATGCTTCATTAATAAAACTGTATATACTATGTATACAAATTACAATGACATCAGATAATTTGTGTCCACTCAGGGAATCTAAAATCAATCATTTACCTTTTAATCTAACTGTCGACAATTATTACTAGAAACTGTTAAAAGAATTTAGCAGTACTTCTATTGTGGCATAACTTTTTGCCCTTAATAGAAAAAGATGTGTGGGTTAGTAATAATTTAAACTATTTGTGATATACATGTATAAGGACTGCTGCGAACTTGGTAAACTCCAGTCCAAACTCAGACTTGATTTCAAAATAAAAACAGAAGATTATATCTCTAAAGATCTGGATAAGAATCATTGACCCAGAGCAGTTAGAGCAGTATTGTTCTACATTTCATAAGCACTAACTGATAGCTTTTTCTTCATTTCTGTTGAGGACAGCATATCTTGGGTGAGCAATTCCTTCATGGACTAGAATCTGGTACACTTGTCGCCTAAAATAAAATGTAAATATTCCATTAATTAACATTATTAAAGAAGTAATGAGATGACATGTAACATTTTCTGATTCTTACTTTCTAAGAATTTCTCACATGACTTCAAAAACTTCCAACATGTTGGAAACATGATGATAGTTTAAGATTATACGCTATCTACTATGAATCTAAATGAACATGAAATTAACATTTGATCATAAACATGATCAAACTTATCTTGACAAAGTGAAACAAAATTCTATGTACATTCTAGTAAAATGCTCGACGGACAAAGGTGATGAGGTATGCAGTTTAGTGGTCACATCAATGTTCGAAATTAAAAGCAGTCTGTTAGACTTAGACTACATGAAGTTACATTTCCTTGTGGACTATAACTTTTACTTTTTGTGTTTGCAACAGTAGCACATCATTTGCCAACTAGCAAAAATCATAATAAATTTTAATCCACATTTTGGTAAATTGAAAACATTCACTAAGTCATCGCTTGCACTGACTCTTTAACATCATGAAGTGTTAATGAATACTTGAAACACACAAAAATATGTCAACAATACTAGTTTGATCTTTTGCTACTGGGATTTGCCTTTCTTCACGTTCAAGTGATTTGGCTAGAGACAAAAGACTGAACCTTTTTGTGACTTTATCAACTTTTGATAGGACCAACAGACATGGTTTTATGACAAAAAATAGAAAGAGTACAAAAGTCTCTGCCTGCAAATGAACACCCAAGAGTTCCTCAGCCAATAAGGTTATACCCCTTTGATTGCTCCATCAGTATGATCAAAAACTTACCTATCTCTCAGACAATACTGTTTTTCTAAGTCATTGATGACAAAAGGTTTTCTAAGCTTCTCATAGGCAATGGCCTTGTTAAGTGGGAAGCCGTTTGAGTAGAAAGATATAAGAGCATCACAGATAGGCCAGTCTTCGATGGCATCATTCAAGATTACAGATTCCTCGAACACCAGAACCTGTATTCTCTCAAAATGTTCAAGTCTTTGAAGAATTTCCCTCATTGGCTTGGACATTGCCTTCTTCGACATTGCACATACCCCAACCACAATCCTTCTGTCACCAGAATCAGATCGCTGAAATAGAAATGTTTTAAATATCATACATGCTTACGAAGGAAATTTTCTTTCAAGCCTCTTATCATGCTTATGAGGAATGATGATAATGTAGTGTTTGAAATTAAGCATGAAAGTGAAGGGGTCCTTGTCATAACCCTAATGTTGAATGATAGAGATGAGGGGGTCCTAAGATTCAAGTTCAATATAGGAGCAAACCTCAAAGACCTGAGGATCCCCCGGATTATGCAGAATTGGGCTCAAAATAGACATGAAAGAAGTAGACGTCATCTTTAGGTCATTGAGTTTCATACTGGGGCACAGGAGAAAGTTCTTATATTCTAACATCTGGAACTTGTTTCAAATCCTTTAACAGGACAGATACGACAGATCTGAAAGATTAATACAGAAATACCTTCCACATATTCAGGAAACTCTATGCAACTCATAGGTAAAATATCAGCCCAAAAGGATGGTGATAATTAAGTTAGTAAAACAAGAGAATTAGAAAGATGAAGTCTCGACAAATACAACTAATTTTTTTACATGGAGTAATTTAAAACTACAGAAATAGACATTCAAATTTTTAAGTTTTATATTTAAATATTTACCTCATAGCAACCTGGACTGCGAGGTCTATCTTCAAAGTCATCACCGATCATGAACTTCACCCTTGGGGAATGTGGTCCCCCTGCTGCCTCCTGTTCTGCAGGGGTGACGTTCACCCAGATGCCTGGAATTGGTAGCTCCTCCTTACCCTCCATGTTTCAATATGTGGTCAGCACCTACGTCTCAGAAGGTCTTGTAACATCTTTATCCATAACTCATGGTGCATATCTACACCGGTCTGTCACCTTTAAAAAAATAAGATGGTGTAATTATATGACTAAACAGTACTGTATTGTAATACAAAGCTGCAACACAAATATAAACAATACCTTTTCTTTAATTTAATTTTCAACCCGAACATGCTCGAAGAGAAAAACAACAACCTTAATTGTTTATGTAAATTCAATGATTAAATCTGAACCTCATTTTAGTTCAACATATCTTACCAAATATATCAGCTTTGTGCATGTTTTGGTTTACATGGTTTCAGAGGAGATGACTCTTAAATATCTAACCTCACAATTTACTATTTTTACACAATAGATTATCAATGTTCCATGCCTTTAAGAAATCCAAGTCACATTATGGTCCTTTTCATAATCTCCATAGTTCACCAGCCGAAAGTATCATGTTAATAGATGGCTGGACAGCTGATCAGCTGATGGTGATACTGATAGACTACTTCTTATACTCAGTGGTGAACTAAATAATTGGTTGAAATTGGTAAAATAGTTACAAAAATCAAGGAATAACACCATTGTTGACAAATAAAAGTGATACAGATGAAATAAACCTTTATCTAAGCCAAGAAGCTGAATATGATGCCTGCATACAAATGATATCTTGTCACGTGGACAGTTATCATCATTTGGACTTTGAACTTTCCAGGGACTGTATTTATGTCTGTTGTTCTTATGACTATATGTCAGTCACCATTGCAGTAAATGACACATGATCAATGTTTAGTATGAAAAGCGAAACATCCATTGTGGTCTTCCAACCTTTTTAAAAAGTAACTCTGATGATACTCGTAGCACAGTTACAGCTGCTACAGATATTCATTTATTTAAATGTTATTCTAACTATGCAGGCAATAATAGTAAAGACCAATCAAACACTATTATATGGTGTTACATTTTGCTGCTGCACAGGGTCCAACTCAAAATTAAGGTGGTACATGTATTACAATTTACAGGAGGGGGGAAAATGTTTTAAAAAATTAATGGAACACTGAACAAGCAGAAAGATTGTAAGAAACATATTCTAACCAACATTTCAAATGCATACAGAGAGTAATTAATAACATTTATTAAGCATGTTAAGTGGACATTCTGAAAGAAGTATTTTCTAAATCAATGAATAGGAAAATGTTTTGATCCATCCCATTTTGCAACAAAGTTTCAGTTAGGACAGGCAAATGGATCACCATTCTGTACCAGTGATGGATTAACTTGTCCAATTCGTAAAGAGCACTGTACTCAAGCATGTCCTGTTAAAACATGACCACCAGTCAACTTGTGCATGACCAGTGAAAATCAGAAGGACAACTAGCTTTTTTAAAAGATCTAGTAATTCCACAACAAACACAAGTCCTTATGAGATTTGGACAAGTTAAATAATACTCACTGTATCTACCTCAGTGCAACACATGCTGACCCAGTACTCGGAAATTAGAAAGAGTAGCATGCACAGTAAGATGCTGGGCAACCCTTCAATGTGAGATTAGTAATAAAGTTTTTATCTATAGTGCTGTTTTAAATGGCCTACATTGATTCATAACATAACATATGTCATAGTGTCATAATAGCTAGGAGGATGTTCAAGATTTTACAATGTCATATTAAAATAAATAATCTTGTACATCAATTTGAACATACCAGCTACATTTGTACATCATATTTCATATATGCTCATACATGGATAATTCTAGGGTGGGACCTTGTGCTTTTAGCCCCTAAATTGGAAAAAATGCCTACATTTTCAAAGACAATGGGGCATTTTAACATTGTGCTGTATAGGCAACTTCTGGAATATTTCAAATTTTCAGAAAAATTACCCATGTCAGAAACTTCTAGAGTGAACCTTGCTCACATCATATATATATATATTATAATAAACTTGGGCTATAAAATATATAACTAGACCTGCTCAGAAGCCAGTATTTGGTTTCAAGAGTGCAGCAAATGTTAGCATGGTTAGTATAAATTAACGAATGGGAACTACAAATTTCCCTGTGATGGCTTAGTCAAGCTGACAACTATGATATAATGATTACCAGACCACCAAAGAGAAACATGGAATGCTAAACTGTACAGTATTTCATTTAATGTAAAGTCATAATATAGTAAAGAACTTAATATAGTAAAAATAATATTTTCCCAAAATGCAAGGGCACTTAACTTAGAATCCTAGATACATTCATGATAACAGGGTTCCCCCTAGACTCCAATATCTGAGAGTCCCCTTGACTCAGCCTATGAATTTTTGGGAGTCAAAAATATTTTTGGAAAGTTTTTTGTTAATGTTACACTTAAATATTATATGTCTTTAGTTTAAGTTAACAAGTGCTAATTAATGTTCTCAGCTGATTGTACTACAGAGAAATAAAGGATATATGAATGAAAAACAAAGTTTATTGGTTTTATTTTTTTCTTTAATTACTTCACTGCTCATGAAACAATTTACAGTGACACTTATACAGGATGAATAAATAACATCAGTCTCAACAGTGAGACATAATTTTTAATCATGGGTGGATATTAAAATACATTTCATGTCAGATTATAATTTAATACCACTAACTCATTTACATCTTTTATCCAGTTATCTTGTATTATCTATCAACAGTGAAGTTGAACTGAAGACTTGTGAACACTCGTAATATTTTCTGGTTGAATACAGTTTATTAGCAACAACAAACACGCCCAAAGCTTTACATTTCGTATATACCATATTTGTTCGTGTATAATACACACTCGTGTATAATACCCTCCCCTAATTATGGGCAATTAAATCCTGAAAAAAATATCTCTCGTGTATAATACGCACAAACTTTTCTTCAGTCTCATTTCAGGCTGTCATGATCTGTCATCGGAAATAGCATAACAAATCCGAATTGAATTACCCAAGTTAATCCTGTTGTTACACTATCTGGTAATAAAAATGTGTTCTCTGTATATCTGACCTTATGTTTGTCATCTATTTTATTAATTTTATTTAAAATTTCATTCAATAATGTTTACCTAAATTTCGGCAAAAACATGTGTCCCTCCGATACTTACAACTTCTGTTTACCCCGTTCCATAGGGTTCCGCTTAACCACATACTGTGACCGCGCCATATCACATTATTCACCACAACAATGATAATATTTTCTTTTGTTTCATTTTTTACAAGTCTACACATCTAGATAAACATATGTCATGGTTAACTTTTAGTGAGAAAATATGCCGAAACGTGAAAAACCTTGTCCATTAGCGTAGTTTTCCTTTGTTTACATCATGTGCTGTCATCGAAGCCACACGGAGTGTGAGAGTTACGTTCACTTTGATGAATAAATATATTTTGTCGTGTACCTCATAGTCGCACAGTTTTAGTAGCATATCTATATAATTATGCAAAACAATATGTTAAAGCCCCCGGCTGTTCTGATTTTAGCGTTTGTTTTAAAACGAGAGAAAAGTCTGGTGATGTGACAGGCTATGCAAATTAGCCTGTGGCAGTGGTGTTATGCGAAGTTATGTTACTTCTAAAAACGACGATCAATTAAAAACTAGACGTAAATTTTAAGACTTTTACATATATTGTCTTCGGAAAATGTTTATAAATTAAGTTCAGGTGAGTAGTTGTAATATTTTCATTCCAAAGCTGGTAAACAACATCATGAACATAGATATTTTGAAATTGCGTCAGTCATGACGCAGTCATTTATTTCTGGACGCATTTTTCCTTAATTGAGAGTCATATACGCAAGAATTCTGCGTCAGGGGAAACCCTGTGATAACAACCAATATGATGTGAGGGTAGCCAGAATGATCATTGACGATTCGCTTGACCATGTAACAAACTAGAATACAAGACCTATCAAGGCTAGACCATTGGAATAACTAGGAGTTCACACAGCTATTGGATGTTGTTCTTGGCACAGGTGTAGTATAACTCTATAGTATCATGGGCTCTATAGTATCGCAGTATCGGGTGGGGCTTGGATGGTACACCAACTGTGAAATTTGATATGTATCACAATACCTTGCTCACGATCCGATATGTATCACAATACGTGCATGTGCTTCTATCTGTGGTGCGTAAGCCATCTTTTTCATAGAGAGGATGGCCAAATATCTGGCACACTAATGATTTACAGTTGGCAGTGTCCGGCATGGTGCAATGGATGAAAACATTTACTTTTTCACGACTCATTTTCACTTATAATTAGTGTTTGGTGTAACATTAATAAAAGAATACATATAAGGTAAGAATCGATACCTTTTACATAGTGTAAGATTGTGATTGATACTTACATCAAGAAGTAAAAAATTACGATCCACCAATGCATCGGTGTATCGTCCCACTACTAGTATCAGTAAATCTCGTAATCCATACCCTCCGCCAACTGTTTACTTATGCAAATATAAGCATGATATTTTATCACTTGATCGAAAACAGGTCTAGTTGCAGTATGTCACGACTACTCATAACTATACACGTTAATTCTTTACAAGTTTATGATACTTTCTAGATGATTTTTGAAGTGATATTAGTACCCCTACCTCCATTTGGTAAGAAAAGAACCCATTTGTTTGGACAATGTCGACTGACCCAACCTAGGTTATACGCATACTTATCATGCATAATCCAAAACTAGAAATGATGTAAACCGCATATTCCACGCATATCACATCATAAGATAGTGATAACACGAAAATATAGAGTTACCTAACCTTGAGTCGCTCGAACTCGGTAAGGAAATTCAGCCTCAATCAATCCTTATTTCATGTGTCATAAATGTTGAACAAAGGAGAAGAAACATTTTTCGTATGACATATTTAAAAGGTTAGTATGGGTGCGCCATTACGATCCATTATTAAAAAACTGCCGCGACAAGATAGCGTACCATGCTACCTTTCAGTACATGCTGTCATTTTAGTACATATTTTGAGTCGACAAAAAATTGAGGTAATAAGTAACATTAACCAAAAACTGGCACCATAAGATTCAAATCCGCCTTTGAACACCGGTTTGGAAGGTTGTTAAGTAAGGAATACAAGACACTGGGATCTCACTCAGATATCTTACACGAACAGAATAAATTCACGTCTGCTCGACCTCTGGGACTGACTAACTGTTGAGCGTTATGAATACACCGCCTTTGACTAGATATTTAGTAAGTTATGATGAAAGCATTCAATATATTAGAAAGAAGGGAGTTATTTTACCTACCGTGTTATGTTTTTTTCTCGTTAACCAATGGAAAAAACATCATTTATGCAGTTACACAGGTCTGCATTCTTTCGTAGTTGCCATTGTCAAAACGGAAGTGAAAACAATCAAGAGAAGACAACTCTTGCAATGACCTTCTTCATTGACCTCTGCTTACTCGGCAACTTCTGGAAATCTGTACCACAGATTGTTTTGTGGGAAACATTAGAAAAAAATGTTAACATGTCATTGTGAAGTTCTGGTATACTTGTAATTACGTCGTTAGTGAAATTAACTACCGCGATAATATAGCGTACCATCCAATGACACTTGATGGTGCCTCAAGATGAGATTGACCAATCAGTGAGCAGAACTACAAACCCCGTATGAGTGAGTATACCGTCAGTAAAGATCAAAGATGATTGTTTGTTTGTTTGTTGTTTAACGTCGCACTCAGCAATATTCCAGCTAACTGACGGCGGTCAGTAAATAATCGAGTCTGGACCAAACAATCCATGCAGTGATTGACATCATGAGCACCGATCTAGACTACGCAACTGGGATACGATGGCATGCATGAACCAAGTCAGCGAGTCACCCGATCCCGTTAGTCGCCTCTTTCGACAAGCATGGATTGCTGACGACCAATTTTAACCCGGAATATTCACGGGACCCAAGATTGCTGTAACTGACCTGATATGAGATCTACCGTCAGTGACATCCATTTTGGATGTTTCAACATCCACCTCACATATTTCACATGTAAATTCTGGAAGATTTCTACAGAAATTTGTTATTCGGCACAGTTTTGTTTTTTAATACCATTAATTGTGATGTGCAAAGACATTATATTTTAAAGAAACTATGTTCGTACTATAGAGAAAAAGACTCACGACGGAGGTAATTGAATTTTATATATATACTCAAGGTTAAATCATTGCTGTTTTCTTACGGATTTGCAGAGGTATGGCTTCAACAGGGTGTTGGTAGATCTGACTTATTCTTACATCAGTTTAGGCAAAGGAGCGTAGACGTTGAAAATCAAGTGTTTCACAATAATTGTGAATCTTGTTCTAAGCTTGAATTGTTCTCTGATGTAAGGGATAAATTTTCATATAATAACTGGATTCGATTAATTCATGTAACATCATTTCGAATTAATATCTTGAATTTTCTTGGATCCAATCATCGTCTTATGGTTGAAACAGGCAGATATCATAATACACCAAGACATGAACGTTTCTGTCCCCTCTGTGCTGTAAGTGCTATCGAAGATGAGTTCCACTTTTGTATGGTGTGTCCGTTCTATCTTGATCTGCAGTCTAATCTCATACCCAATTATTATCACATGTTTCCAAGTCGTGAGAAAATATGTCCTTATTATTCAGCTCGACTAATCAAAGTATTTGCAACAATTTAGTAAAATATGTATTTCTTGCTGGTAAGAAACGTAATTCCATTTTCAAGGGAATACCTGTGTCATATAATTAACTCCAATATTAACAGTTTGAATACTGCATTGTAAATCTTATAATTCAGCGCTCTGTCATATTTGTATGCCATCATACTCTGCACGTGTATAATGGGCCGGTGGCCTCATTACCGGAATAAAAGCTGCATCAGCAGCATCTATAGACGCAAATTTCATTTTGACATGACATGTGCGACATGTGTAATTATGAGTGAGTGAGTATGGTTTTACGCCGCTTTTAGCAATATTCCAGCAATATCACGGCGAGGGACACCATAAATGGGCTTCACACATTGTACCCATGTCGGGAATCGAACCCGGGTCTTCGGCGTGACGAGCCAACGCTTTAACCACTAGGCTACCCGACCATCCCTGTAATTATGAAGTGCTGGTATACTTTACGTTGGAGCAGGATCACGAGGGGTATGTGGGGTTTTAGACGTCCTGCGTTTGGTTTTATAAGAACGAGCCGGAGGCTCGCATAAAGAGGTACGCATAAAACCGATATACCCCGAGTGATCCTGCTGCAACGAATTTATCTTACCGACATGTTTTAATATGACATTGTAAAAATAATTCAAACATTTTCAACATTGATAGAAAACAGCTATCACGTGACTTCCATTGACTCGGAAAAAGCGTGCGGCTTCTTGCTTTGATGTGGTGTATAAGGGATATATTCTGTCTCTCAGAAATCGATGTGCAACCTGATTTGCTCGTGGCGGGGTATAAAAGATATACAGTATTTTATCAAGATTTACGTGGACCAATCAGATCTCATCATTCTGCCATGGAGGTATGATAATTGCAATTGCGTCCTTGAGGTAAAATACATACGCACCTTGGTAACGGGACGCTTCTGAGACTTTTGATGATTCCATAAAAGAGAGAATGTGCCTATGCTTGGTGTTTTATATCACCAAGGAGTCAAAATAAATCTCTTTATATAAACATTGGTTTACTTATTTTCTTTTTCTATAAAACTATATTTGGTAGGACCTAAATAAAATTAGGCCCTTCATTATAATATTATTTTGTTTCTTGTTTCAACAAAACCAGGGTCGGTATGGGCTATGCAACTCACCTGGATTGGTAGTCACTGGTTTAAAAAAAACCACAGCCACTGAACAACAGTTCAGCAGTGATATTCAGATATGTTCTGCATAAATACTACAAATAGCAACACTAAAATCTAATTTGAACAATTTGATCATGTCTCATAAGGAGACTTGTGCATGTCGAGGTTCAGCTAAGATCTCAAATCTCAGAGCACAAGAAGGTTACAGTCGTAAGTAAATTTTGAGAGAATTTAAAAGCATTGTCAAAAGGTAAAAAATTTGGATATTGAAAACAACCCAGAACATATATATGTTGAATTCCATTACTTAATACACATGTACCAAATTACATTACAGCTTGGCATCATGAACAAATTCAGGTGCCATTTTTGGGGGAACAAACACTCCATTGCTTAAGTATTTTCCGAGTTGAGAGAAAATGCATTGGATATTGGAACTGAATGATAATAAGTAACATTATCAATAGTATTATACCTAGCGGAATACTGATGTGTGTTTCATTTACCCCAACAGTTGTTTTTGTACAAGAAGGCATATGATTGGTTGCGTCGCTTCCTAAATGAAAGACACATTTCCATTGGTTGCAAGTTTCGTTTTTGGGGGCCTTTTGTTTTGCTGGTTCTTTTTTGAATAAAGTGTGAAATAATAAAAGTCTTCAAAAAAAAAGAAACGCAAAGTAAGATTTGTGTGAGGTAGGAAAATACATTTATACGAGGAACCGTACAAGGAATTGAGCCAAAATGTTGTGGAGTAAACACTTGGTGATTGAAGTCATCTCAGTTATCGGTACATAGGAAAAGTCCAAGATGAAGGTCAGCTACCATCAATAACGCATATGTCCCCCGATGGAATCGATAGCGGCCTGACATCTCCTGCCAATGGAAGAGACGAGTTAACTAATCCCATCCTGGGGAATGGTAGCCCTGCAACGCAAAAGCCAACTGCTGCAACGTCTGGGGTTGTGGTTGACGTCGGCGTAGACGTTCATCCCACAGGTGCTCTGTCGGGTTCAAACCCGGGGATCTGGAGGGCCAGGGGAGAACATCAACGTTATTGTTGTGTAGACAGGCTCTTGTGATCCGTGCTGTATGTGGCCGAGCGTTGTTCTGCTGGAATACACCGTTGGAGCAAACCTGTCCTGCCATGATAAGAGATATCCGCCCACATCATAACGCTACCCCCACCAACCTGTCCAGCTCCTGTACGCAGTTTCCGGCGTAACGTTTTACCCGACGTCTGTAGACCCGTACTCTTCCATCCCGTCGACGGAGGAAAAATCTTGATTCGTCGCTGAACCAGACATCTCTCCATCGCAGTTGAGGCTTACCTGTGTTGACGACACCAATGCAGTCTCAAAAGTATTTTTTTGACGATGTTGTCGACTCAATATGACGCGTCGAACAGGATGTCTTGTTCGTAGACCTGCTGCTCTTAAACGGTTTCGTACGGTCTGGTCGGAGATTCTGCGTAGTGCGGGTATTTGGGATGTGTATGAGGTGGATTTCACGTAGGTGGCAGGGTCGGATGTAGCGATCTTGGGCGGGGGTGGTTACTCTTGGTCGTCCCAACCTTAGCCGATCATGTGTTGACCCATGCTGTTGAAACCGATCTCATGGCCTTTTGATGGTGCTGGGGGCTAGATTGAAACCCTGGCTACAGCTGATCGGGATTCCCCTACCTGCAATCGGCCAATGACGTTGTTTCTTTGCACTTCTGTAAATCTTGGCATGTTGTTGAACTGTCACTGTTCGATTGACGCAGATGCCAGGCAATCAAAAATACTGCACTTTAATACCGTTCATAGTGCCGCTGCACGTGCAGTACGTGCAGCTCCATGGCCCTTTTGTTAATTTACTGGGTGCGTTTTTCCGAATCGTATGTGTTTTCCGACTAATGTTTTGCATGTCCTTTTTTCAGATCATTTTGATCCGGGAAATTTGTCACTGACACTATAAAACATTAAATCTCTTCATTTTGCACCTCTTGGTGGGCTAATTTTGCTTTTATGGCTAAAAAGTTCCGTATTGCCTTTCGATGTTTGAAGAGTATAAAATACGGTAAGTATTAGTATTTATTTTGCAGGATCCTTTGTAAGTATACTGAACCGCAAAAGAAACGTTATCCCAAATAACATTGCATTAAAAGTTGTCATTTAAATATCTGGGTAAATTTTGTTTCTAAAATTTAACATTACCTTGTCCGGAAAAATGAAATTTGATGATAAAAAAACAAAGCAGATGACAATAAAACCGATCTCCCAAACGCATCACGGCAACGGCCATGGTAACCCGATGCACGTGAGTTCCGTGCAAACTGAAATGCAAATGCGTTTCCCTATTTCTTGCCCTATAAAAATCCACCCACATCGGATAACATTCATTCGTTATTGAATTGCTACCACATGTCAAGATTGACAAGAAATCAATGACAGAAAAGCCCTTAAACGATTGCAAGCTGGACAAACCGCCGGCAAGTAGCCAATGCATTTCAAGTCCACGCGTACGTAAGGACCATATACCGGTTCCAGCAACGGTACCAGGCCACCAACACTACAGATGACCCACCACGTAGTGGAAGACCAAGGGTCACCATCCGACGTCAGGATCGTCAGGATCGTCAGATTGTGCAACAGCATCTTCAAGATCACTTTGTTACTGCTGCGGAAACTGCTCGACAGATCAGTGACACATTAGAGCGGATTCCGTGCGTCGACGATTGACGAGCAGACACCTCCACTGTCACAGGCCACACCGAGGACCCATTCGGTCGTCAGTGGGCAACACAGAACTAGCATTTGCGACACCAGCAGTGGAGAAGAGTCCTCTTCTCAGCCGAGAGCCGTTACTGTATCTCAACAGCAGATGGCAGAGAGAGAGAGTCTTGCGACGCCGTTGGGAACGTTATTCGGATGCTTGTGTTGTTGAGAGAGACTCGTGGGGTGGTCCGAGCATCATGGTGTGGGGTGGAATTGGTCTTGCACAGAGGGTCGGCCCTGTGGTCTTCCACAACATCGGTCCAGGGAGAGGCAAAGGTGTCACAGCAGCTCGGTACATTGATCAAGAGGCCACACGCCATACCTCGTCGCCGCAACCACGAGTTTCAGCATGATAACGCCCGTGCACACACTACGAGAGCAACAAATGACTTCCTCCAGCGGAATGGCATCAGAACCATGCAGTGGCCTGCCCTCAGTCCCGATTTAAATCTCATTGAGCACATATGGGACGAGTTTCAAAGACGGCTGAATGACGCCCGACCAAGGCCGACAACTGCCGCTGAACTGCGTCAGGCGTTCCTCAGAGTGTGGACACAAGTGCCTATGGCCTTCATCAACCGCCTCATCCATTCCATGTATCGACGTTGCACGGCAGTCACCAATGCACATGACGGACACACGAGATACTGACTTGTGATGCCATTTTCTCAGAGACTAGTGTTGTGTTTCTCTTTAGGAACATTTGACACTTTAATATTAACCTTGATGATCAGTTTTGCCAAGTTTCATCGTTTTAATATGTATCAAAGTATGTTGACAGTGTTTGTTACAAATAAGGCTTCTCATATATCTATCCATGGTGATATCCATCTGTTGCGGTTCTGTGTATATCCGAGGTGAGGAGGACTTGGGGATCATTCGGTAAGTGGTAAGTGAAATTGGAGGGATTGCCGTACTATTGTTTTGTTTTCAAAGGATTAGCCGAATCCTTTGTAAACACTATTGTAAATATGTGTTTCGATATATATATGCAACAAGAGGACAAGAAGATAACAATATAAATTGTCATTTAAGATTTGAAATACATTTGCCACATAAAAATTTAATATGTCTATGTAACAAAACAATACAAAAGTCTTTTTCCCAAGTTTATTTGTTTTGTCTACGAGTTCACCCTGTATTTTGTCTACGAGTTGGGAGTTGACTACAAATTCTGCATAACTACGAACAAGTTTGGTTACGAATTCAACTTAAGCCATTTTTGAAGTTGAAAATTGCTAATTTTCGCTTCCCACTGTTGTCCTGTTTGCAAAACAAGTATTCTAATATGCGGTAAGGGACATATTTGTCATATTTGCAAAAAGTACAACAGTGGAAACGTGTCCAATGTGAAGAAATTTCATGGCCCTGCACACGTGGCCGTTGTGCATGTATGCTGAACAACAAAAGTTCCTGTGACATTGAATAAAATTTTAATGCAAAGTTCGGTTAAAACAATTTCGGTTTGCAACAGGTAAAAGACTTCTGTAAGTGTTCAACGGTTTAATTTGCCATACTGACTTCAGAAAATGCGTGATTTCATAAAAAAACAAAAACATGAACATGCCAAAATGTCAATTTAAAAATCAATAGCGTGTGTGTCCACCTCTGGTTGCGATGCAAGCAACACATCTTCGTCTCATGGAATGGGCCAAACTGTCGCACGAAGTCCTGTGGGATATCTGTCCATATCTGCTAGAGCATGTTTCGAAGTTCCTGGAGTGTCTGGAACACGTAGTTGTCGTCGAAGGCGCCGACCCATCTTATCCCACATGTGCTCGATTGGTGAGAGATCAGGGGAGCGAGCCGGACAAGGGATGGCATTCACGTTGTTTTGTTGAAGGGAATCTTAAACAAGTCGAGCAATATGTAGCCGGGGGTTGTCATGTTGAAAGGTGATGCCTGGGCCATGACGACGCAAAAACGGTAGAACAACAGGGCCGATGATCTCGTCGCGGTAGCGCTGTCCATTGAGATTTCCCTCTACTATCAATCGGGTCCTCTGTCTTGCTGTTATCCCACCCCATACCATAACGCTGCTGCCCCCGAACCGATCTTTTACCATGACACAATGATTGACGTAACGTTCACCTCGACGTCGGTACACAAGAATCCGTCCATCGCTGTGGCTGAGGTGAAAACGAGACTCGTCAGTGAATAGAACTTGTCCCCACTGCATGGCCGTGCAGCGTAGACGCTGTCTGCACCACTGTAGACGTGCTTGACGGTGGTTTCCTGTCAAAATGGGACGTCTGGCGGGTCTTCTGGCGACAATCCCTGCACATCTGAGGCGACGACGTACGGTTTGTGAAGATATTCGTCGAAGGCCAGGGATGCTTCTTGCAGTCACTGTTGCTGGCTGGAATCGATTTCGTAGGTGTGTTGTTCGAATACAGTTGTCTTGTCGATCATTGGTTACGCGTAGCCTGCCATTCCGAGGATGGTCTCAGGCTGCATTCGTCTGTTGCCAACGTTGCCATAAACACCAAATGGTGTTTCTGTGGACGTTAAATTGTCTTGAAACATCACGTTTACTCGATACTGCTTCAAGCATACCAATGGCTCCCAGACGCTCATTTTCGGACAGGCGTGGCATTTCGTAATTTTGAATAATTGCGTAATTTTGTTGTTTTTCTGAGTGGTTGTTGTCAGCACGATGCTAAATCCCGTTAACGCACGTTTTTATACCCATTCTTGGGTAGTGAAATGCATGGAGCTTGCATAAAAGTCAACTTTTGCATGGAATGCATGCTATTCTGTAGCAGTTGCGTTTTTGTGACTTGACAACCAAACTTTACTTGTTTGAAAAATACACTAAAATATTGGTGTCACAGGAACTTCTGTTGTTGAGTATATATCCAGAAACAATATAATCACTTTTCAGGAAAAACGGTCATGCTCAGCGTATTTTGGTAGGAAAAACAAACCAAAAAGAAAGGAGATGGGGGAGGGTTACACCAGAATTGCCACCGACATTCAAGTCCAAGCCACGTCGTATAAAAGTATGTTTGACCAATCGATGGGGCATGCCCATTATTGATCAAGTCATCTTCAAAGTTCGTTTCACACACACACACACACACACACACACACACACACACACGACGTCTTTCATGGTTGTTTGTACTCGAATCGCTCCGGTTCGCTCCGATTATGTTACTAGGTTTGTCAGCACCATACCCGTGCTCGTGGGTTTCACCGAAGTGGTACACGTCTGAGACCTGCATCACTTCGGGCTTTCCTCCCACATTAAGCTGACACGCCGCGATATAACTGGAATACTGTTAAAAGCGGCGTTAAACCCAACTCACTCACTACACTCATTAACCCATTACCGTTACTCGATACCTCTTGGTTTTCCAGTAATAATCTGTTATTTTCGAATATTACCTTCCTTTTTTGAGAGTATATTAGGGATTCTCATTGTATATGTCCACAGCTGTTTAAAATATTTAAAAAACGTCATATAGCTGGAATATTGTTTCATGCGACGTAAACAACGAACAAATATACAATAAAAACATAAATGTAATTAAATATTTTTAATGAATTAATAATTCAGGCACACCCTCGGTATAAATTAATACTATGCGTGTTTTGTTTCGTCATAAGAATTGTAACTGTTTTATACTACTTTTACTTGCACAGCAGGAATTGTTGGATGACTGAATAAACAGTGTCGCGGTACTGTAGCTCACATGACAATTAACACTTAACGAAACAAAACTAATATTTTCTGAAATTAAAAATTGATACCAAAAACTTTCACTAAATTCAACAGATTTGATGTCATCCAAAGAAGACATTATAATACATTGAGCTTGCTCAGTCTGGCAGTTGCTTCAGCGAAATTCCTTTTACAAGGCCGAAAACGCAAAGAAAGAATTTAAAAATATGGTCCAAACAAAAAAAGCCCCAAACAAGGTACAATGTATACTTTATAAACATGGAACAACTGCTTACCAATCTGTCATTACAAATTCAACTAACATGGTTGAGTGATGGTCACAAGAAGGGTTATCAATATGGCTGCTGTGGTAATTGAATGTCTTGAACACATCGGATGTCGTTATTGGTAGGAACAACCATGTGGAGTTTCAGCTTAATTGGCCCGGTGTGTTCTGAGTTGAGGTAGTTTACAGTGCGAGCATATGTATTTTGAGAGAAGTTAGGAGCATCGTCAAATCATGATCAAAATGTATAATATGACAAAAACGCACAACAATGTATTGAACTACTCACTACTTATATATCAAGTTACATAACAGCGACTGAGTAACAGCGATAAACAGGTTTTCCAATATGACCACTGCGCTTGCCATATTGAAAATCAGATTCCAACTCCTTGAAACGTCCAGGTGACATCACTGGTGGGAACAAGCATGTGACGTTTCAGCTTTATTCGTCCCAGTGGTTTCTGAGAATAACACGGTCAAACCGAAAAGTTCAAATCAAAGTACAACTTTATGATATTGCCAAAATATTTACATATGCGTTCAATCCTTCTACTAACTACCTATCTACCTAATGAAATCACATTCTGAAAACAATTGCTGAATAACGGCCATAATTGTTATTTTTATTCGATATGGCTGTCGAGGTGGGCATATTGAAATACGGATTCGAAACTCTTCATTAAATTCAGGTGACATTATTGGTGTAACAGGCATGTGACGTTTCAGCTTTATTCGTTCAGTGGTTTCTGGGACTTCAATAACAGGTCATACCGTAAAGGTTAAATCGATGTAAAATATCGATACTTTGTTAATAGTATCGAATATCGAGCTACTTTTGGTGCATATCACTAATATTTTGCCTTCAACTAATTAGAAATTGTTATTCTAAATGAACTGGTATCATTTAAAACATAATTTGATTCTTGAATAAGCTAGATGAATGGCAAAATGGCTGCCGAAATATTATAAAGATCAACGAATGTGTAATTCTTTTAGGGATTACTGATTATTCTGAATTTTCAAAAGTGAATATTGGTTCAAGGATTTCTTCACATACATACAGTCAGTTTTGGTTTCTTCCTCATCATCAATAACATGGTTAGTGAGTGGGTTGAAGCATACACTGGAGCTACAGTGAGTGAGCTGGGTTTAACACCGCTTTTTAACAGTATTACAGTTATATCGCGCCGTGTCAGCTTAATGTTGGGAGGAAAGCCCGAAGTGATGCAGGTCTCAGACGTTTACCACTTTGGTGAAACCCACGAGCACGGGCATGGTGCTGAAAAACCTAGAAACACAATCGTGGCGAACTGGGATTCAAACATACAATCATAGGTTTCTGGCGTGCCCGAGGGCCAACCGTGTCCCCCTGGGGCTAATGGAGCAGAATACTGTGGAAGGTAACTGGGCGTGACTGCAACCACATCGATTTGTCCTACACGGTGTCACTACCAAATGTGCACTTCACAAGTTTCAAAATATATTGTGGTGCTAGAGAAACAATTTCAGATGCAGTAACTGTAAGCAGGCACTTTGATGTAATGTCTTTATGGAAACCAAACTGGGTTAGATCCAACACAGGAGGGTCTGGCTGTAAAGCCGCCTTCCACACACTAGTTTGGAGATGTGCCCGCTTCACATTTTCCAAAAAGGCTTCATCTGTTGACGGTTAAGTTGAGAGCTGAGGAAATTGAGAACAGCCTCTTTCAGCCATGCTTGCCCAAACTTGTAAGCGAGCTTCTATGACAGATGTGCAGTTCGGTTTGCCATAGCTGCTTGTAAAGAGATTCCGAGTAAATCTGCTGTCTGATCTCCAACCAGTGAGAGAGAATGACCATCTTTTAATGCCTTAAACACTTTTCCTTTAACAACCCCAAGACATGATGCTGTTGTATCACATCCACTCAATGCATGTGCTGCAAGTAGGTCTAAGACAATAGGTTCATTTTTGGAAACAGAAGCTCCAATGTCAATGACAGTGGTCACTGGAACAGGTGACTCCATGTATATCTGTACCTTGATATTCTGCAAGTAGTAGAAATCTAACAGCAGGAGGAATACGTCAGTATTATCTGACAGAACAGTCAGTTGAAGGAGTCCATCTGCTGCTACTGTTATAAGGTAAATATGCATCCCAAAAACCTTAGAAAATTATTCCAAAGTCAACCTTTAATTTGATGGTTATAGTTGTTAAAAACGATGGAGACAGAAAGTCAAACAAGCAGGAAATCAATAGGGCGATGACAGCGGCAGGATATTTCCAATGGTGTTTCCGCCAATTAATTAATAGACATCTTCTAATCGGTCACAAGGGTCCAGTAATTTTCCGATCACGACACAAACACGAGCTCATGGTCTGATATTGTTTTTAACCAATTGAAATGATCTATGTGGACATGTGACAAAGACAGGCCAGGCCCGAAAAACTAAATGATACCGTCAACATTAGGTGAGGAGAGCGCGGTTTGCAGTCGATCGATTTAAATTCTCCCCATTTAGTGACCAGCCTGGCCGGTCTGATCCTGTCGTGTATTGATAGATGGACTGCGAGTAAGTAAAACTAATGTGAGTATAAAGCTGGTGTTGCGTTTCTATATTATGCGAGTATAAATGCTGCTGGTGACAATTCGGAGTAAGCGTCGTTAGACCAATCACTGGTCGATGCTGACAGGGCGAGCTGGACAGTCATGGCTTAACTGACCATGATGACAAGGAAAGACAATACTTTGAGAAACTGTAGTAGGGTCCCACTTGACACCCGAAAGAAGTTACGACACTACTTTAATTGTTTGTTGGACAATTATGTTGCCAGTTTCTTCATGCGTTGTGGCCAAATGTCATGTCTGTTGGATATGATGCCATTGACTACTTCATGTGGGACATTATTCTATCCTTTAATTACAACGTTGTGTTCTTTAGGTTGTACATGAAGCAGATCATCGTCATTTAGGAGATCATGGGAAAACAAGTCTATCAACGCATGGTTGTTTTCTTTTACTGTGAGGACGACCTTCTGGGGAGGTAAGATTGTTTATACCTTCATGTGTTGAACTCTACTGCTGGTATTTGTTGCTATTCCCTATGTGAGAATCTATCTGGATACACCCACATCACATGAAGGGCAACTCAAGTTATTGATCACAGGTGAATACTGTGATCTCTTGACCTGTCATTTGAGTCAGACGCTGAGCACCAACTAAGGAAGTCATCATAGTATCAGGGTGTGATGGAGTCATGTCTATAAATGGTGGGCACATAGCAGTGGTGCTTGGTTTCAAGGTTCCATCATTTTCCCGACATTGAATTCTAGGCACTGGTCCTTTGTAACTGCATCCTTTAGGAACAGAAGTCCTTCTTAGCTTCATATGATGACACAACACGTTGGCATAATACCTTCAAAAGCAGTGGTGACTTTAGTCTTGCAATTTCAGGCCTTGGTGGCTTCTCGGAACCATGGTAGCGAGTAATGACAGGCTCATAGTCAATGGGAACTTGCATATCTTCCTTTCTAATTCGCGTGATCAGAGCTTTGTTGTCAGATGATGTGTGTCATCAGTCAGATTCATAACCTAGAATGTGTACTAACAAACCCAGCAATAAAAAAACTTTATCCCCCAAGTCTAGGTTTTGGTTCTCTCTGCCGGACAACACAGAACGCAAACCCATTTGTTTTGTGACTGTTATAACATAGACTTTATATAAGCCAGCCACTTTTGTATGTTGCAAAGTTGTAAATGCCGTACATGGCATTAAAACACATCCGTGACGACACTCTATTGTTTATCGATCCATTACTTTTTAAAAAAGGATAGTTGGTTGGTAGGTTGTTATTCGAAACTGCATATCTTGAACCCACATTTTAATTAATGTACATTTGGAATTGACGGAACTGGTTTTCAATTTGACACTCAACGAGTGGTTTCGTCTGAATCGTTCAAAGGACGATATGTTATGATTGAGTGAGTGAGTGAGTCTGGCTGGGTTTACGCCGCTATTATTCCAGCAATATCAAGTCGAGGGACAACACAAAAGGGCTTAACACATTGTACCCGTGTCGTGAATCGCACCCGGTGTGACGAGTGAACGCTTCAACTACTAAAGGTTTGTCATGATTATGTAATGGGTTTTGTCGCTGTTCTCTTCAAATTTAGTCGGACATCATGCGTCACAAGCGGGGCTCGAACCCACACCGTATGATTTGAGGATATGTAATAGCCGACCTCGCCCATGTCGACACATTTCAGAACGGTATGGAATAAACTGGTAAAAATATTTTTGAATCATTTGCATCTGCCTTAAAGACTTGGAACAATATATGCTAAATGTTTGGTTACATAATGTTACCTATGACGATGCTAATTTTGAAGTACTTAGATGATGAGAAAACTAAAAAAAACCCGGAGAAACACGGACTGACACACGTACGCATGCACGCACACACGCACACACGCACCTAGCACCATGCATTGTAAACATCAGGTATTTCAAGGTATTTCTTGCATCACGCATAGGCGGTTCACACGGTATAAATTACAGACTAAATAAAATCTGCTTTGTGTTGTCTTAAACATTCTTCGAAAATGTTTTTGGCCAAATTCTACAAAGTTTGGTGTATTTTATGTCGGAGAAAGCTTCGTATTTGTCCATTTCTGAAGAGTGTTGGACAGACATTCGGACTTTGTCCCGAACTGTACAATCAGTAGTCATGCATGTTGCCTAATGGGAACAGCTGATAACATATATTTGAGAGCAATATTTGATGAGTATTTTCCAGAAAAGTTTGGCAGATTCGAACAATGACTTCTTTATTTAAGAGAAATTTGTTTACAACTTCAGGAAAACCAATTTAACAATTTTGTCGCGAATTGTCAGTATTAATAACATATTTTTGTGCTTGCGTAATGAAGAGTCAAGCTGTTTGTTATACCACAAGTTGTTACAATAGGACCTCCTTGGATCATTCAAAATAAATCTATATTTTATCACATGCATGACACTGACTTTTTATTCCGTTTGAACATATGTCAATGTCGATTTATGTTTTAAATAGAGAGTACACAGTTCATATACAGTGTCCTGCTTGGAGCAAATATACATGTATGTGTATAGATTTCCAAAGTAATCAATGCAGCTATTAATTTAATGTGCAAGGAATGAAGTTTTGTCACGTGGAATAGAGGTGACGAAAGTTAAAACAATAAACTGTTTTTACAGAATTGAACCTGGTTCTTTGATCAACCATTTATGTAGTGATGTAACATAAAATGGTTATGCTACTTGAGGCCTTGTCAGTGAGAACAACTACACACCGTTTCATGTTTGGCAGCCAGACTGTAGATGGCAGTTGGCTGGGAGAGAATGTGTTTCTCCAATTCCGTGCATTCTACCAATGATAACATCACACATTGACTTAACCCACTCTGAAAGACATTCAACAGGTTCCTCTTCTCATGTGGCCCATTTATTGGCATATGCTTCGACAGCATCCATAATGATTTTTTAGGTTGTGATCCCAGTTGGTAGGAGGCTGCTCGCGGTATTTTGGTTCACATTTGAATAACTGACGAAGATTGTTATCGTCAACAATTGAGAACTCTTCTGCGATTATTTGACCTAGAGGTTGGTAGCAGTAGGAGTCTTGGCAACCACAAGTAGTGGAATGTAGATCATGAGCTGCCAAGTCCACGTTCTGCAAAACCTTCCCATATGATTGAACAACCTGGATGAAGTAGGGCTTTGAAAGGAAATAGTTGTTGGTTCCTGAAGTTTGAAATATTGTGGCACATTTTGGGAAAATGATTATTGTCTTAGAATGTTACTTCAATTGAAGGCGTTGTAAAAATGTTGGAATTAGAACCAGTGTTTGATTGGTCACTCTAACCAAGTATTTATGCGGAGACACATTTTGCGTTCTCTGACACATGACAGACACAAACCATTGGTCACTCGTTTCATCATCAGCATTATCAGAATCAGAGTCACTTTTTTCTTCTGTCATATCTATATGAGATAGAATGTCTTTGAGTTCTGGTTTCAAGAGAACTTTGTCGTTGATGACTGTTTGATATGTGGTGGGATCCATGTCACTTCATCTATCTAGTATAGAACTAGGTGAGGTGAAATTATTGCACTTATACAGCGACGTGTGGTGTGTGTGTGTGGGAGAGAGAGAGAGAGAGAGAGAGAGAGAGAGAGAGAGAGAGAGAGAGAGAGAGAGAGAGAGAGAGAGAGAGAGAGAGAGAGAGTGTGTGTGTGTGTGTGAGAGTAAATGTGTGTGAGTATGTATGGGTGCCACACTTATGAACACCCATCCATGCTTCATGGGGCTTCTCTGTCACAGATTGAGATCTGGCCTGAAAAAATAAATTTAATCAACATTTTTAAAAAAAATAAAAATTCTGTCACAGACATTCATGCAATTGGTTGACTTTATATTAGATATTCAGCAGCTTCTAAATGACATTTATTCTTGTTTACACATTCAGAAACACATACTAAGGTGCCGCACGGAACTAGTTGCCACGGCCGTAAATATATATATTGCTTGTTCAGATAATTAAACAATTAAAATATTCACTTTGATGACTTACCTAGTTAGGCACTTGGTATGTGCAGAGTTGTACATGGTGAGACACGTGTAAACCCATCCATTTTCAAACAGAGTATAGCCCTCAAGTGAACGAAAACATTGCGAACTCAAAGAACCTCGCGAATCTATGAGATAGGTGTACAGGTCGCCATACTCAAAGTTTGGCTACTAGGAAACGTCGTCAATCGAGTGCTTATTAATTATATACGGTTCCCAATCTAGCGAAAATCCAAGTTAATTTATTTTTTTCTTAGTAACGAAGCTTGTCTCTAGAACAAACATGTTTGTAGTATTCACTCATGATAAATGTGTAAACACGGAACGTATATACGGCAGCGCGAAGTTTGACAGCTCTCGTTCCTTTGCCGCACGTACGACGCGCATACGCGTCCGGAGATCGAACAGCAAGTCTGCTGCAACTCATCTATACCACAAGATGTTGCAATAGGGCATGCTCGCACGCACGCACGCACGCACGCACGCACGCACACATATGTGTTGTTTTGGGGAAGCCTGAGTCTAATCTAATTGGACCAGACAATCCAGTGATTGACAATATGTACATCGATCTACGTAACTGGGATACGATGCCATGCATCAACCAAGTCAGCGAGCCTGACCACCTTTTCCGTAAGTCGCATCTTACGATATGCAGGGGTTGCAGAAGACCAGTTCTAACTCGGATCGTGACAGGGTTGTTTATACTTTATACGAACAATTGTTTCATTCTCAAAAGTTTTATGAATACTAGTTGTACGCATAGAGGGACGTTGCCGACTACTTAAGTAAATATTGTAGTGTAGTTTGTAACACTCTTACCTGGATATAGTAGATACCTTTTTGGGAGATATATGTACAATACTTTTGTGACCACTTAAACATGAGTAGTATGGCTTGCCCCACGAAAGCTATAACCTCATTAAATTGAAATATGGCATTCACGGTCCGTAACGGTGTATCGCCCGGGGCTCATTGTCTTTAAGACTGGGACTTCTGAGAAACTACTTTACAAATTGCAGTGGTGCATTACATTAATGCCTGTTACCATGGCAATGGGAAATTATTACAGTGTGATAATATTACACACTGTCCTCTCACATCAAACTATCCACTGTGAAGATTCGGATTAGAAATGGTCTTCATCAACCCATGCTTATCGTAAGAGGCGACTAACAGGATCAGGTTGTCAGGCTCATTGACTTGGTTGATGCATGTCATTGTATCCCAATTGCGTAGATTGATGCTCATGACGTCAATCACTGGATTGACAGATCAAGCCTCGATTATTTACAGACCGCCATCATATAGAAGGAATAGTGCTTGGTGCTGCGATAAACATGAAATAAAATATCAAACATTTTAAAGCCAATTAACAGTCGCACTCTCATATCCCGAGGGCTGAAATATTCGCCACATGTAACATCCTCTCGCTGTGAATCTACCCAGTGAGCATCGATGCATTGGCACCATTGTTAACGGGCTTCAGTGCCTTAAGGATATGTGATGCACATTGAGCTTATCAAACGTCATTGGCACTGATGCACGAAAAACACACCTTGTCACGCGATTAGACAAATGGGGTTAACGTTGTTAATTATATTGAATTTTGCAGAAAAAAAATGATATTTAATATGTGAACCAATGACAGAGTCGATCGTTCTCATCTTCCTATAAAATCCAACAAGCGAATGTCAGCAGTTGAAATTGAGACAGAGCACCTGCGTCTGGCACCTGATGCGATGTGTGAAACCCCCATCCACACTGATGGTCTCCATGTCTGGGATGAAGATGATGTGGAGGCAAACAGAGAAGTAGATAATTCCTACAGAAAGGGAATAACACCATCTGAAGCTACTGAGTTTTATTCCAACTGGGTGGATGATAGTCTGAAGTACGAGAAGGTGAGAACGCATGTGATATAGTTTCAGCTGGCGAAACCCTTTCCCACCTACAGCAATACTTTCAGGTCATACATCTTTAGGTTGCAGGCCCGTATACAAGACTTGAGTGAGTTCACATGGACTGTAAAGTCAGTTTTAATATGGTTCCAGGTATAAACTTTTTACATGGAATAGTTACATGAAAATATTTTGTTCCTAAAAGTTATTTTAATATAAGTCCCTTTTCTCAGTCATAAGAAGAGGTCAACATTTGACGTCAAGAATATTGTACTAATATAGCCAACTGACGTACCATGTCGCAGTTTTCTTATTCATACCCATGCATGTTCAATGACTCCTCGTATACTCTTAATGCCGAGCGGTTGAGACAGTATAACAACAATAGCATCTTTTACCGTCTTTTGCCACCAACCTTCCGTTCTCCGGGCAGACACTCTGTCATCACTGATTTTCGGAGAAACATTTTTACCGCTATTTCACTGCTCAGTGGAATCTGTTTCGGCAGATAATCGAGAGTGGTTATTCTCTGGCGTTGACATTTTATATTTCATATATGTATATTATATTCAAATGTTCTACATCTCGCTAACGTCCTTCATATCGATGACAAGGCATTTACCTGTGCAAAACAATACTACAAATATAGCAGAGCGGTGACATTTAGATATTGGGACACAGTCGAGCAGATCTTAATATTTATCATATAATGGGTAGGTTTCTCGGCAGGATAAACCCAACGGATAAAAACGATATCCGTTGGGGTCATATGCGGATAGAGATGCAAATATCAAATGTCAAGTAGGGACTACTTTCACTGTTTATAAACAAACATGGCGTCGCCCTCGTCATTCTGCAATGGAGTCAGAATTAACCATTGGGAATCTGGATAAACTACAGAGATAATTGCTATTATTATCAAAAGAACAGTCTTATATACTGTAAATCAGTGTCTAACTGTGACGTAGCTAAGGCATTTTATTGTTTGGGCAACTTTGGAGAAATAAATTTCGAAATTCTTTTGCGAGGGCACGAGCCCTAGCCAAGCGGGATCAGTAGCCATATCTGCGCTTGTAGACCTCTGCGGCTTAAAACCTTCTCCACAAATTAAAATAGTTGGATTTGGCCGAAATATGTTTGAATTGTTACCTTGTTTCGTTTTGTCGCTGTGTGTACATCTGACTACACTTCTTAACGTTATGACAGATCGACTGTCAACAACGTCTGACCGTGGCCGTGACGTCTCATAAACCAGGGTTAGAGTAGCTTCCCTTTGACAAAGGGCAGTTACTCTAGCGGATAGACTGATGGATTGCCGCGAAAGGCAAATAAAAACAATTGTTGTTTTGTGTATATGTTGCTTCGCCACTGTATAAGAAACAGATTTCAGTTGGCTACTATATTGGCTACTGTCACTGTCCGACTGACACATCACTAACCCTGTGACGTAAGAAAATAATAATGCGCGCATTCTAGGAAAACTCGCAATGTTTCCGTAATGTTTGTGAGAGAGGGAAAGCGATTTTGAAGCACAGAATTAAAGAATGACATTTTATGATAAAGAGGTTGTCACGCTTGTGTGTTTGGGGATGGTAAATATCCTGTATTAGGAATAAACACCATGTATTTAGCGAGCCTTGGCAATGTTTATTCCTAATGCAGGATATTTACCTTCCCCAAACACACTCGCGTGATAACCTCTATGTTCATCACCTGCAGAGCAGACACGACTAGGTAAACATGTTAGACTGTTTAAGCAAGGAAGTGCAACAGTGTATGCTGTGGTGTAGTACGAATTTTACCTCTTGCCAAATATCGCAACTCTGCTTGCTTAAAGACACTATTCCTATCCTAACATTCTCGTAGAGGCTAGTCCTTACCAAATATTGGATTTCAAACAAAATGGGGAGGGGAGATTTTAAAGGTGAAAATATGAACGACCAGAGCCAGGGTTGAACACTTCTGTTCTATTCAACAATGGTGACAGATGAAACAGTTACTTTCTACACATGGAAAACAGTTGCAAGCGGCTGACAACTCAAGGTAACAGTCGTTGTCCAGTCGTCTCGGTGGTTCAAGAAGCTAAGATTAGATTTCAAGACAAGGTCAAAGCAACCGAGCAGCTGATGGTGAAGAAACCTGACAGTGAAGGTTTCAGTGGATGAACTGTACGGTGTCCATGTGATTCAGTATATTGAATCCTTGCTGACGTGTTACAGTTGGACGTCGAATGAGTTCTGCTTTGGTTGTATGTTTGATGAAGCAGTGCATGTTCACATTTGTCATGACCTGTCTGAACAAGACAAAGTCAATCAATACTTTAACATTGTCAGGAGTTAATGATGATCACGTGATTGAGACGTGGATTCAACTGAAACTTCTGTATTCATTGTATCAAATAGTGATACTACCAGGTTTTCGCGAAAAGGTAAGTGTATCCTGCCCCAACGATGACATCCGTCACAAACACATGTAAAGGCTAGTCAATTGTAGACATGAAAAACACAGAAACATGTGGTACACGTCTAAATAGGGAATTGCATCATTCTTGTCAGTACGAAATATGAGAAGGTAGGAACGTGAAATTGTTTTCAGCTGATAGACGCCGATTGACTATCGAACCTTGCAAATAAATAAAAGCGACAACACCTTTTCTATATTCTTAAGAAATCTCTGTTAAAAGCGAAGTCGACCCTACGATTCTGACTATTTCATGTGCACATATCTATAAATCACTTCAGACAGTGATGACACAAGGTGTTCGCGAAAAGGCGAGCGCATCCTGTACCAACGGCAGCAGGCGTCGCAAACACATGCAAAGGCAATACCACTACTCCATGTAGTATAATTACTCCCTATTTGATCAGGTATGATCAAATAGTCAAGTTGCATTAAGCGCAAGAAAGTTCTCATAGTATCATTACTACGGCGTTTGATAACATTCCCTCGCGTGCATCCACCAGTATTGTACATAGTGATGACGTTCAAGTTGGAAGCGGGGTCATCATGGAAAAGGTGGAATTATTTATATCATACGTCCTCATGACGCTCGGCAAATTGCCAAGTTTTATTTGTTTCATTGTTTTAGGCCACAGTCAGCAATATTATATTATAGCTGAACCACCCCGGTTCGTAAATATTCGAATCTGGGCCATAGGAACCACTGCTTGATACAAAAGCTCTTTTTTAGAAACCAGAAGACCCAGAACATGGCTGAAGATGTGTTGGACATTAATATCTTTTTGAGTTGTTCAAACTGGGAATAAGTTTATTATAGTTTTCTTTCAAAATTGAAAATAATATCCTCCTTACTTGAAGGCTGGAGGTTTCATAGCAAGTGACACTCGACTAACTATTAATCTACATTATTTTATGAATATATTCATCAATATAAATGTAACCAAATTCAACAACACTATAGACATCTGTGTTTTTTATAATTAAAAAGATAAATTACCATTTTTAGTGCACTTGTGCTAACAATTGAATTGCCTCCAGGATTAACTGGCTACAAAAAAATAAAGAATAATGGAATCGGAATGAAGCTATGTAATTAAGTATGATGATGTGGAACACATGTGTTACATTTATATACCAGATAACTCATAACTGTATATTTATTATTAAATAATTATAAATGCTTACATATCTCACATCTCCTCTAAAACCACAAGGAATATATAGCCCAACTTCCCATGGGTGATCTATGGTGTGAGATATGTCCATAGAAGTTTCAACCAATTTTAAACATTGCCGTAAAGGCAGACATATTTAAATGTAAGTTGTGACAATATTGATCCAATAGTTACATTTAATGCGCAATAAGTATGTGGTATTGCGTATTTAGTTACCCTCATATGGCGTTTGACCTTCATGTGGTCGCTTCCGTGGCCAGTGTTAGACCTTCGGACCGGAGAGCAAAAAGTCGATCTCCAGCCGCGTCATGCCAAAAGACGTTAAAAAGATGGTATTTGTTGTTACCCTGTCTGGGGCTCGACATGAAGGGGCTAAAACAAGACTCGGAGTCAGTATACTGTGTCTGAGTGGGGTATTACAAAAAATTGGTATGAGATCGAACTAGTACAAGCATCAACACACAAAACACACACACACACACACACACACACACACACACACACACACACACACACACACACACACACGTCCATGCAGGTCGCTATATAAGTGTAATAATCTTGAACACGACATTAAATTCCATTTCACCTCACTTTGATCCTCACATATGTCAAATACAATGGTATCCTCTCTCACACCATAATGTCAAACAATGTTGTCATTATCTAAAAGGGGGCACGGGTGGCCCAGTCGTCTATGCAGAGTTGCGTCCCTTGGGCACGCCAGAAACCTATGATTGTGGGTTCGAATCCCGGTTCGCCCCGATTATGTTTCTAGGTTTGTCAGCACCATGCCCGTGCTCGTGGGTTTCACCAAAGTGGTAAACGTCTGAGACCTGCATCACTTCGGGCTTTCCTCCCACATTAAGCTGACACGCCGTGATATAACTGGAATACTGTTAAAAGCGGTGTTAAACCCAACTCACTCACTCACTCACTCTCTCATTATCTAAAAACATTTTTTGAGTTTGATATCGGTTTATAATGTGAGGATAGTTTGGATCACCTTTATAGAAAAGTGCCATTATGAAGGAGAGAGTTTCCACTGAGTGAGTGAGTTAAACGTTAACGCCATTTATTCTTATATTTCGACAATATCTTGATGGGAACAAGTTCTACATGAATGATAAATACTGTGAAAGGTGATTGTGACTTCGTTGTGTGTCATTGTCACCACCTAATTGACGCATAATTGAAAGTAACAATCACTTCCTAACTGATTGAGGATCGCATATAAGACATAAGTATTAAGTCTTTCTGTACCTCGTGTCTAAATTACATGGGGAGTGGTAGGCTTCCACCAAGAGTGTGCCCGGGGAGTCCCGAGTCCCGTGGGTCCCGAATCCCCTGGGTCCCGAATCCCAGGGTCCCGGGTCCCGTGAGTCCCAAGTCCCGTGGGACCCGAATCCCGCGAGTCCCAAGTCCAGTGGGTCCTGAGTCCCGTGGGTCCCGAATCCTGTGAGTCGACTGCCGCTCCGGTCGCGTCTCTCTTCTTACCAGTACAAACATACAGTTTTATACATGATAATGATGAATTGAATTTGACATTTGCAGTTTTAATGCTCTTATGGTTTCTCATAATGTGATCTAGGTTCTGCAAACTGCATCTTCTCAGACACTACTGGACGAATGAAGCGGAAACTTCACATGCGCGTTCCAATCAGTGATGTCACATACAAGTGTTCAAGAGGTTGAATCCGATTTTCAATAGTCACTACCGCAGCCTTTTGGAAAACAACCTTCATCGTCTTGTTGATATAGTGTGTGTGTGTGTGTGGGGGGGGGGGGGGGGGGGGAGAGAGGGGAGGGGGGAAGGAGGGGGGGAGGGGGGGGGGGTTTGGCCAAGAAGGTTAGGTATATGACATGATATCATAAGGGTAACGCTATTTTTTCAGGGCATTATCATTTGCAGAAGCCCGAGGTCTTCTATTAACTGTCCGACGAAGGTGGGCAGTTGAAAAGACCGAGGGCTTCTGCAAGTGATAATGCCCTGAAAAAGAGCGTTACCGTTATTATGGCTAAAATGGATGGATTGTTTTAATCAAATTAAAAGAAACAACAATATCGGGTTTGAAACATTTACTGCAATCAACACGAATGTCACTGACACACGTTCACAAATATGGAAAAGTCATAGAACAGACCAGATGACGTCACTATTGAACGTGGCGTCACCTATCCTATCCTATGACGTCACCTAACAACGGGCGTGATAATGGCCCGTCGTCAAGCAATATGAGGGCATTATCAAGTTACAGTGGCCCGCTCATTTCTGATAACATGCGGGCGGTTTAGTGATAATTCTATCCATTTTAGCTATAATATAAGGGTAACGCTCTTTTTAAGGGCATTATCATTTGCAGAAGCCCGAGGTTTTCCATTAACTGCCCGACGAAGGAGTGCAGTTGAAAAGACCGAGGGCTTCTGCAAAATAATGATAATGCCCTGAAAAAGAGCGTTACCGTTATTATAGCTAAAATGGATGGAATTTGTTATCAAATAAAAAGAAACAACAACATCGGTTTTGAAACATTTACTGCAATCAACACGAATGTCACTGACGACATTTTACAAATATGGAAACGTCATAGAACAAACCAGATGGCGTCACTATAATACGTAACGTCATTTTCTCTACCCTATGACGTCAGCTAACAACGGGCTTGATAATGGCCCGTCGTCAAGCAATATGAGGGCATTATCAAGTTACAGTGGCCCGCTCATTTCTGATAACATGCGGGCGGTTTGATGATAATTCTATCCATTTTTAGCTATAATGTTAAATAATGGCCACATGGCCAATTCCCTTCCACGGATTTACATACCTGACTAGAAACAAAACGGACCAATAAAACATACTTCATATACATGTAGGGTGACACAAATCTGTCCACAAGACTGTCCCTTTATATCGAGTCCAGCAATATTCCATAGCTTTTATGTTTTAGGAAGATCCGTGGAGGACATTTCTAAATTTGACGCATCAGTGACCAAAATGAAGTCCCCATGCAATTTCCCATTTTGACTTGTACCAAATGTTCTCGTGTTTTTCAGGTGAACACTTAAATTGTATTTGCATTTGTTTGTGACGGGCGCCACACACCTTGTGTCATCACCATGTGTTAAACAGTGTACGTACATGGTCATGATATACAATGAGTGAGTGAGTATGGTTTTACGCCGCTTTTAGCAATATTCCAGCAATATCACGGCGGGGGACACCAGAAATGGGCTTTACACATTGTACCCATGTCGAGAATCGAACCCGGGTCTTCGGCGTGACGAGCGAACGCTTAAACCACTAGGCTACCCGACCGCCCCCATGATATACAATGGGTCGCACAATGGACTCTGCCTTTAGTCACAATTGTGTAGGCGTAATTGTCGCTTAAATTATTATGAGTATTTTCTTGCAATCAAACTTAGGCTCTGTAGACATCACAGGAACAACCACGGGAACAATGAAGCTGAGACTTCACATGCTTGTCACCACAACGTGACATCCCTTGTTCCAGCAGATCGCATCCATTTTCTATATGGAATCCCACAAGGGCCATTTTGAAAACCTACTTGTATTTGTCCATTATTCAGCCAGTTTTGTGATGTCATGAAATTTGTAGCTTTTTAATCATTAGTGGGTCTCAACACGGGTTTCCTTTTTCATACAATTTGTTATTTTGACCTCTCAGTGGATAAGACATAGGGCAGGGCGTTTCTTATGCTGAATGGTGATAAACAAACACACACAAGCATATAAACAATGTTTTTTAATGTTGTGCATGACTTCGTTTAATAGTCACCACACGTCATTATGCAAATGACGTTTGTCCAAGCGGGGAGATAGACAATGACAAGTTGTATATTTTATTAGGCCTCCAAGCCAGAATGGCAGGAAGACTTATTGTAATCCTCGCTGCCTGTTTGGAGTCCATCCCCAATGAAATTGAAATTGGCATGTGCAATTATGTCTTTATATGCCAGCTGTTAGGAACATATGCTCATAAAATTATTTATTTCCATGTATTCCTAATGGTCCTTAAGCATAACGGAATGAATGGATATAATTAGCTCAGTTTTAAACATGAGTGAAATTAATGAACATAAAAGATCATACCTCAGCCGTTTCCATAGGGTTTGAAACTGATGCAAATGACAGGATTTATTACATATATTCCAAACGTGAAATGGTATTGGGAATGTTTGTCCGTCATACAAAATATTTCGAGAGTTCCAGGGGCGGTCGGGTAGCCTAGTGGTTAAAGCATTCGCTCGTCATGCCGAAGACCCGGGTTCGATTTTCGACATGGCCACAATGTGTGAAGCCCTTTTCTGGTGTCCCCCGGTGTAATCGTCTAATGTCAATGCTTTATGTCAGTTGTTGTAGGTTGATGGCAATGTTTTAAACATAATAAAATAACATTCACTTGGGGTGGTTTAAATAACTTCAGTTACAAATATCCCTATTTGTATGCAAGCCCTCAATTTGATAACGCAAGACGTAGAGTTCTCATCTCATATGTCATAGATCTGTTCTGTGGGAGCACCTCACTTATTATACGAGGAATGTGATCTCCTGTTACCCCTTAAATACAGAGGAGATTATCAGAGAGGGCAGAGAACGGGAGAACAGCAGCAGACCAGCAACCAGAAGGTCCCGAGTTGACAACCAGAGCCACTTCGTACTTGATAAACCTTCTACCTACCTACAGAACGTGTTGTGTTACACCGATGGGCCAATAGACAAGTGGTTCACATCTTTGCATGAAGAGCGAGGATCACCATAGGAACGTAGCTGGCGATGAGTGAGAAAACCATTCCCCTTGGCTGGGACGTAGAAGACTTTGAGGCGATCGGGGAGGCACACTGTGTTCACAGAAGAGGAATAGCAATTTCTCAGGCTGCTGAACAATGTTCAGCCTGGAGCAGGAAGTGTAGATTTAAAACGTCAACGCCAGATTATAGTCAGTCTCGATTATAGACGCCAGATTATAGTCAGTCGAAACAAATTCCATTTGGGGAAGAGGGAAAAAAGCCGTGAAAATTGTATGAATGGATCACTTAAATTGTTGTTTGACCCTGCTATGAAGCTTTGTTTCATCCTCTGGCCTATTTGTGTATTCTCTGTTACGTTTTTTTTCTAATAAATCTATTGTTGGAAACATTCCAGTAAAAGCAGTTGAGCTACCGAGCCTTTTCATTGAATTCTATCAAGCAGATGTATTTCAGGATCTTTGTCCAGGGCGGTACAACGGCCCCATGATAGCAGGCAAGGTAGTTGCTGATTATTTTGAAGGCGACAGGGAGAAGAAGAAGATTATGGACATCGCTGCAGGAACTGGCTTCGTAGCTGAACAAGTAAGGTCATTGTATCTGATTAGATAATTCAGCAGCCCAATGTAAATGGGGAATGATTTAAGGTTTTGCCAGAATTTGACCAACGCCGCACTGGTTTTGAAATCATGCAGTGCTCAGGGCCATATCAAGGATGAAATATCAAATATATTTTCTTTATAGCCCTGAGGATTTTTTGTTTGGCGACATCGATAAGTCCTGTCTTCGTCATCGCCTGAAAAGTTGGTTCAAATAATAACTCATCGTCAAGAAGCATATATACCCAAGGTCAATGAAACATGTTACATGTCATCCCAGTGAAGGTGATCGTAAATACGTTTGGCATTTTCACTTTTTATTTTGAATCATATTTTATTGTCCGAATGTACAGTGTGATACAGCAATAGTGACACACTGGCCCTCTTAGCATGGCAGGTCTTCCAGGGTAAGCCTCTGAAGGTTGTCTTAGTAGCCACACTGATAAAGATATGGAATAGGACATAATGTGCCTCGCCTTTGTTGCAGCTGAAGACCCATGGGTTTGTTCACATTGACGCACTGGAACCTTCCAGCAAGATGCTGCTGAGGGCGAAGGAGAAGGGCTTGTACGAGGACTTTTACACCGAGTATCTGTGCGAGGTCCCACTGCCTATCCCCAATGGTAATCCAGTCAACATATGAATAGACAATGTGAAGCTGACAGACTTGATATTTTCGTACCGAACATTTTCGAAGCTTGTGCCATCTGTTGTTGAGTGTCCTTTCAAGATTGGGAACTTCATCACGTGGTATTTTGAAATCGGCAGTGTTTCAGCAAGGATTGAAAACGTTTTAGATATAAATATATTGTGGAGTCCTCTTTTCATTCTATTAAATTAAACATAATTATTATCATTTTATTACTTTTAAAACGTCTTGGAGAGTTGGAGATGAATGCTTTTGATTGTATTGACTTCATGTGTTATTGTTGTATTGAAGTGTGATTAGGCTTCATGACCTCACAGTACCAGACACTGGAAAACAATGGTTATCATTACTATTTGGTGTTTACGTTCAATGGGATCTGAATAATCAGCCTTGAAACATTGCAGATACATACGACTGTGCCGTCACCAGCGGGGGGATGGGGGAAGGACACATTCCGTGTTCCGGAATTCCTGAGTTGATCCGGATCGTTAAACCAGGTAATTAAGTACCAGATGATGTGCTTGGTCTCTGTTTAAACTATTCTTGGTCTGGTCATGTTTAGCATACGTACATGTTAGGAATATTGATAAATCCAGATTGGCTTCTGTTTCTGTCAGATTGAGATTTTAGATTTATTGGTGCAGAAAGTATGTCAGCATAGATTCTATAATTTGGTCGCAATCATCGTATTCCAGTAATAAGGTATCATCAACTGTTTTGAACTCTCGGTCTGCCTTACAAAACCTAGTCTGAGGTTTGTGATGACTTTTTCGGGTTTCTCTAATTCAAAGTGAAAACTCTGTTTTTCTGTTAACAATGTCTCACTATGTGGCTCCAGTAGCTAACAGTGTAACTGTCAGGATCCTAGGATCATCAGTGTGTATGATGGACCTGCTTGTGGACGTGTTATGGTTTAACACGTGTGCCAAGTGAAGTAGAATGACATTTTCCATCTTGGAGGACTTCATGGGGTTAGGGAAATTCCAGTAACCATACCTTTGATGAATTTCCGTAGATTTCTAAATAACAGCTCTGACAAGTCACTATATTCCAAAATCTTTATTCAGTACAGTACAGGCCACAGGCCCTTTGTACAAACTGTATGGCATATTTATGGCAACAGTCACAATGATAAAATACGTGTTCTTTCTTCTTTACTGTGATACAGATATTTAGCGATATTAATAATCAGCTTTGTGTTGGCTGTAGATAAAAGAATGTTAAACTTATGGACATTTGGGTGTAGATAATATTTTGAAGGAATATAGAGATAGCGTAGGTGAGTGTATGCAGGGCACACTAGCAGGAAATGAAACTTGTTTTCTATTAGGCCAACTTGACATAGTTTGCAAAATCCTTTTTCGCGAGGGATATTAAGTTTTCTACCAGTTTCTATTTCCAGCCAGTGATCGCTGCATCTAAACCTTGACATACATGACCGGAATTTACTCACGGTTACACAATACAAATAATCTTCACACTTCAACGTTAATTTAAAATGAGAATAGAAGGACATTTTGGAGCTATTACATAAACTTCTATGCCATATTTGTTGAAAATTATCTTTCAAACGTTGAAATAACATCGAAGTAAATACCTGTACGTTACCGGGTGATTGTGATAACCAAACACGACCGAATCCGAGAGAAAATAACGTTGTTCTAATATTAGTAACCCAATTCTTCTTTCCTTGACTATCGTATGGATACATCATTTCATAGCACTTTTTAGGTAAGCGGATACCCGGCATACACATTAAACGTAGCCAATATTTAAAAGCTCTCATCATTGCATTGATATGTAAAGGGAATCTGCCACAAGTGTAAATTGCACATGACTTTTTGTTTTCCAGGCGGAATCATATGCATAGTAATGCGTGAAGTGTTCCTGAGAGACGTGGATGAATACAAAGATCGCCTGGAGCCACTCATGGACTCTCTGGAAAAGGAGGGGAAATGGAAAAAAGTATCGCGAGTTATTGTTTCAAATTATTTTATAAACATTACCGGCGTAGTGTTTCTCTACAGAGTTATTTGATTTCATGAAAACTCGTTTCACGTCCACCACAATGTGGAAGATACGCAGTTACAGATGAACTAGGGTTTATAGAAATGTAATCGTAGAGTTTCAATAAAAAATCAATAATCAAGTATATTGTAAACACAAACAAGGGGATTTAATAAACAATAATTCATTCACCATGTACAAGGATTGTCTTCTTTATATGTCTTAGTGGCATGACTCACGTGTGTGTGGTGCGAGGCATATGAACTAGCTGGGTGAGTGGGCTTGTACACTCCAAGACCGAAGGTTTAGGAATTGACGAGAATTGACATCTCCCAACAGCACGTGCAACCTCGTTGTACATGGCTTCCTTCCAATATCCACAATCCTTTTAAGTCTCAGATTTTTTTGTATGTCTGTATGTAATTGACAGTGTATGTGGAGAGGGGTTTTCTAAAGTGTCACTACTTGTCCCCAATTCATTTCACTTCCGTCAGTCAAATATATATAATATTTCACTAATCACTTTTGGCCCTGCCAAACCAGTGGTTGATAGCATGAGGAACGTCCCACGCCGTCGTGTGTGTGTGTGTGTGTGTGTGTGTGTGTGTGTGTGTGTGTTCGCACTAGTCCCAACTAATGCTGGTTTTATAGTGCTACTCCCCGAGATACCATGCCGTTTTTTGACATGGATAGCACTCAGACACACAATACTGACTCCGAGCCGACCAGTCTTTGATTTATCCCCCTTAATGCCGAGCGACAGGCGGGGTAACAACGAGTACCATCTTTTAACGTCTTTAAGGATAACAAAGCAGTGCATCTTACCGCTGGCCTTTCGTACTCCTGGCAGACGCTTCATCCAATATAGCAAGGTATCGGTCCGTTTTAATAACAATAATTATGGTCAAGGTAATTCTTTAGAATGAACACACGGTGAAAGTCGATAACATGAGCACTGATACACACTACCAGGCCGTGATGACCAAACAGCTTACGTTATCAACAGGGGAGCGAAGGCATGGTCCAAAATTGATATCAGAAATTGATAACACCAAAACAAAATAGTTAGTTATATATGAATTATTTGTCATTTGATTAATGTGCAGAAAAGAATAGATAGAAAATAGTGTACCTTATATGCTGAAATTTTGGAAAAGAAAATGGCACCTCCGAAAATTTACGGAATGTGATAGAAATGCTGCGCTAAATGGAAGTCTGACCTGGACACTCGCGTTTTGCGGCTGCTAAGAGAGGATTTTAGAGACGCTTGCATCATTCTGTTCAGAGCGATAAAGATTTTGAGAGCACAGAATAAGTACAAGTTTGAGAACGGGAACTGGTGTGTAATCGTTGAAATTATTAGTTCAGGCGTGGATAAGATACCAATGTCCGAATGCTCTAACCTATTTAACGGTTCCCTCTCATTAGTTACACAAACCATTTGTGACACGGATTTTACCAGTTGTCACACACAGGATATGGTGATTAATAAACACAATTCATACTCGTTTGGGTTGTTTCTGTTATCAGCTGTGCTCTGTCTCTACGCCTTACAAATAATCACAGAGGAAATACAGCCATTAAACATACTAACATTGACAAACATTCATTCGCTTTGGTTTAGAAATACTACATAAAACACATCAACGTGTATTCATATTTAATTTAATTTTGAAAAGAACTGCTATATCACAGCTGCCTGTAATTAATTGAGTCTGGGTCAGGTAAACAGTGATTGACATTATGAGCATAGTACAAAGAGCACAATCACCAAAGTCACAAGCACTGCAGACCTATTCAGTATTCTAAGCCAGATTTCCACAGTCATGTGGTGAAAACATTCAAAGCTCCTCCTTAAATATAATGGTGAAATATAGATGTTATCTTTTTGTTTTTATAGAAATTCAATTTAGACATCTTTATTTTTAGGGTTGTTAGTTTATAGTTAAGGGAGCAGTTCAAAAGTTTGTAAGATAAATCTTCATTCCTTAAGTGTGAGGATGTGGGATCAACAGATCTGCAAGTTTTCCATCAAATGAAATCAACTTTTCATGGATTATACTGCTATGATCATCATATATTTACCCTGGACTTTACTGTGATTAGTTCTTTTTTTATTGCTCACCTGATCAGTTACAAATGGCAAAAAAAGCAGCTTGAATGGATCAAATGCATGGATTGTCCCTTACTGCTAAAACAATTGCAAAGAAAACCAACTCTTGTCTAAAAGAATGAAACTTCTTTTGCATTTATTTTTCAACCACAAATGTTACATTCCAAAAACAATATCAAATAAATCAATTTGCATTTATTTATGGGTCATGTCTGTCTCATGGTCTAAACTGATGGTTACATGTCAACTTTATGGTCTAAACTGATTATCACATGTCAGTATGATGGTCTAACCTGATAATCATGTCAGTCTAATGGCTTAAACTGATAATCACGTCAGTCTAATGGCTTAAACTGATAATCACGTCAGTCTAATGGTCAAAACTGATAATCACATGTCAGTCTAATGGTCTAAACTAATAATCACATATTCTAATGGCTTAAACTGATGGTTGAAAGTCACAGGTCTATTCAGAAGACTGTAGATGTGCCCATGATGTACCAGTACTGAGAGACACTCGGATCGGAACGTTGAGTTTAGTCATGTCTCCACACAGACCTCCGCTGTCTTCCATGACAGCTTTCACAATACCTGGAACACATCACATGAAATAACACATATGGCAATACTATAGTTACAATGACACAAGTATGAAATCTACCCAATCAATAATTTTAAGTTATAGGCATAAAAAGAAGTATTTTGAATGCTTTTTCAATGTCCACCATTCAAGACAGAGAAAAATCCCGGGACTATGTATGAAGATTTTGACATGTACAGTAAGCAAGTGGCAGATCATCCTCAATTATCCAGTGTTCCAATATTTTATATCCTGTACCTATTCTTTAACATTGCTTAATAGAATGAAGATAAAATACACTGAATAATTGAGGATCGTGATCAAACATTCCCTATTTCTGATGGTGGGAAGACAAAACTAGTAGTTATGATATAAATGAATGCTGCAGACAGTAACATTCTTCTGACCTTTGACTGTGTCCAGGTGTTCCTCCTCCACCTCATACAACAGCTCATCGTGGATCTGGGCCAGAAGTCTGCCAAACATCAATACATAGGGACTGTCATGTAACAGATGGTTCACAACCTGGCATGTGGCACTGTATGAATTAGGGTACACCAAAGTAATATTACAGCTTATACTTTTATTTGGATGGATCATGCGACGACTAAAGTGTATTCCATAAATCCACCTATTTAGTGTGACAAATAAGTTCTTTCTAGTATAAGTTCAACTTTATGAAAAAGCATAAAAAAGGTTAAAGTGATGCACTGTGTTCTGAATTGAGAAAGACAAGATATGCCACAATTTGACATGGATACCCGACTCAGACACAAGACACTGACTCCAAGATGACCTGTCCTTGCATTATACCAATAATATCGGGCACCAGTCAGGGAAAAAACAAGTACCACTTTTGGTATGATTTGCTGAGATCAATCCACCATCCTTCTGCTCTCCAGGCAGTAGGGATTTTAGAGATCACTTGATCATGGAGGCAGTGCTCAAACCTCAAGGACCAAATAAAAAGGATACAAAATGAGTCCAGTGACTATTTGTTAAATTTCCATAAACTGTTGATAGTGACATTTGCAACTAGATTAACTGATACAACATCCTTCATACCTAACTTTGGAACTCATGCCATGCTCGTTGAGATGGCTTTGGACTTGTAGCATGGCTGCCTTACACAAGTCGGCCGCTGATCCTGTATGGTGAGACATGGAATGTGGTCACCAGGGAGGAAGAATAATGTGTAAATAACAATGTGTAGCCGGATGTAATTCACCGTACAACTTTGAAAAGAGCAATTACATATTTCAGAATCTACATCCGTTTGTATCCTCATAAAAAGCTAGGTAAAGTATTAATAAAATAGCAGTGTGCGAGCTCAGCCTATGTTACCGCTTATAAATGAAAACCAAGCCTCGCTTTCACACAGGTTATAAATAGATTCAATGCTAAAGACCCCATCGTGACGTCACAGCCCCTGTCACAGGAAGTGAAAAATCCTGGGCTCTACACCTACCTCATATAAACCTTTAATTACAAATCCTATATGTACATGTAATGTTTTCATATATTTCCCATTTCCACATATGTCAATTTATCAAAATAATACCTAAATATAACCCATCCATGCACTGTAGAGGCTGTGAGAACATGTTTATTGAAGTCACGTGACCTCAAAATATTCTCTCACAGGGTAGAAGTCATTCACAAAAATATGGGTTCCATCTATCTTAAAGGGAGGAGGGGCCAATTCCTATGTTTCCTGCAATCACTGATCACTAAGCTTACTATATCCAACTTAAAATAGGAGGAGTTACAACTGTAAACATGTTTTTAATTGGATTAAAGACAGTCCCCAGTTTCCCCCTCGGAGTGACCAAGAAGTCCCACGCAGAGCGGCCAGAAACATAAATACATCTGGCACCTTACAGATAGCATCACATTCTAGTGACAGATATGTTACTTTAGGGCGGTTTAACACCGTTTGTTTAAATTTGAGTTGACTGATATGTCATTGAGGGACTAATTTGTGTGTCAGGGGTCTTAACTGATGGTTTACAGGTTGTGGTGTTTGACATTTGGTTCTTTCTGTCTTAAGCTGTCTGGACATAGTTTGTCAGTGTTATCACACTGAACAGACATTTGCGCTTAAATAAATCAGAACTTAAATCTCAAATATGTATTGGTTTGTTAGTTTTAATTAGGGAAAGTAAGCCTTCGCAGCACCGGAAGTAGTCAAGATTTTAGTCAGGTGACCTCTATCAGTAAAATGATTGGCTCAAACCTATCGTCTGCTGTAGCAGTATACTACTTTTACTGTTGTGGTGGACGATTACTTTTGGATTATACCTTGGCTATTGCATTTCTATGCTCAGTCATGGCTAAATCATGTGTTTCAACTGTTATTTTCTTGGAACTCACTTGAAATACCAGTCTCTTACCAACTATTTATCATGATGCAACTTCCAAGTGACACCACTGGAGATTTGTCAAGAAAGGAATGAACATATTGGAATTCTGGCACCTCTAAAACTAATGAATTTTCAAGTGGAAAATATCAAGAGTACATTTGTACCAATAAGGCTTGTGTATTAATATTATATAGAAGTTTAAGCGCTTGTAGAATTTTTCATCTTGTGAATGTATGTGCATTTATGCCATCCAACAAGTCAACAAGAAAAAATAATGGTATTCCTCCTGAGAAAAATGTAAGACATCGTATCATAATGGTAGCCCATGTCGTCCTTGTCAGGTATGCATACAGTTAGGACAATTTTAAAAAAGATGATCCTCATCATGAAATGAATAAACCTTATTATCCAGGTGAAAAGCATTAACATCCAGTGAATATATTTTGTAATATGGAAAGCTAATAAAAGTACAAAAAAGTTGTTTCAGTAGAAACCTCTGTTTAAAAACTCCAGTTGACAGAGACTATAGAGTGAATATGTCATCTGCTAGCAAATTGTATTTACTGTTTGTAGGTCACACTTGAGAACGAGGCTTGGTTTTTACGGGAAAAGATATCAATTACAAAATTGAGGCTAAGCTCGCACACTGAGTTGGTAACAAAAACATCTCCTTCCAGACTACAAAATATTGATATAACATGTAAATATTTTTCAATGTTTTTAGAACTGTCAAACTAAATCCAAGAGAGAGATCTAAAAGACTTATGAAGACATGTTTGTTATATGATTACCCTGAACGCAGAAATTAACAGCCTGCCTCCCGGCCTGTGCCCTCAGTTGATGAGATGGGTGGTTAATGTTCGGAATGAGACGTTTCCTCTTGAAAATTGTATGTGTGAAACCTAGAAAGAACAGAAATATCATATTGCCATTGCACATATGTACACTTCCACCTTAAGGTCCGATATCAATAGCTCAAAAAAAAGATGAGAAAAGGATTTTTCTGTTTATAAAATCTTCTGTAATGTCTGCATATAAATAATAAATGATAAGGACTGACCATGTTGTTGGCAGAAATCAACACACTTCTTTGTGAAGCTGTTTACAGCAGGGAACTTTGCTGAAACAATAGGTAATCAAACTTGATGAATAAAACAAAGAGAACTGGTAGAGATGTAATTTTATCTGACCGCAATATCTATGCTCCATGATCAGCTGTCCATTTCCATGCTAGCTCTGACCATTGATATGTATGATAATATTTAAGTATTAGGTCTTTGAAGGATTTGAATCCAAATTGCTGGGACAGACAAACGGCCTAGGCATTAAGCCCCCTTTGTAGGTCTTATCAAAATTATATGTGCTTAAAAAATACAAATAATAATTCAAAACCATTAACATGACTCTGAGAAGCCACTGAATATCTCTAATGAATAATCAGACATACTCTCCTCTCCATGGTCATCATCAGCATTATTATAACTAATAAATCAGTTGCTATACGTACTGAGGAAACTGGTCATGATAGCCTTGGCATTGTTGGAGCTCACTTTGAGATATTCAGCCAACTTTTCTTTGCCTACAACAGAACATGGACTTCTCTTTAAAGTCATATGATCCCTGAAAGAGTTTAGACTGGTGGTGAGTTTTCCAAAATGATTTCTACATTCAAAGGATTTTTACACAGTAAAATGGGGATATGAAAGGAACTCTATTCTCAAAGTGAGTGTTGGTTTTAACGCTGCTTTGAACAGTATTCCAGTTAAATCTTGGCATGTTAGCTTCATGTGGGGGAAAGCCGGAAGTGATACAGGTCTCAGCATTTTCCACAGGTATGATGCTGACAAACCTAGAAACATAATCAGGGATTCGAACCAACAATCATAGGAATCTGGTTCAGTGATAAAAGAAACAGGTAAGTTTCTTTTTACACTTCTCATTGATGGATGGATGTAAACATTGAAAAATAAATAAAATAATAACTACTCAAGCATACATCTCATGAAGAGTGTGGAAGATATTTCAACATGAACAGTGAAACATGTGTTCTTTAATGACTACATACTCCCTGCGTAATTTCCTAGTTACTTGACGAGGACAGCCTAAACTCACCTACTCCATACATGACGGAGTAGACTATTCTCTTGGTCTGTTCTCTCTCTGGCGGACTGACTTCATCAGCTGACTTGCCCAACCTACATGCAACATTGGATTGATTCAGAGTGAGAGTGAGTTAAAAGAGTGAAAAGAATGATTGAGTGAGTTAGGCTTTAACGATGTTTTGAACAGTATTCCATTTATATCACGGAATGTCAGCTTCATGTGGGAGGAAAGCCAGAAGTAGCGCTTACCACTTACGAGCATGGGTATGGTCCCGACAACCTAATCATTATCATAAACACAATCAGGGCCCACCGGGATTCAAACACATGGCCATAGGTTTCTGGTATGCCCAAGGGACACAACTGTGCACAGCGAATTGCAGTGCCTTATACAACTGGGCCACTTGTGCCCCCTTCTCAGCCTAAAGGAACAATTATATGAATACAGTGTTCTAGTATTTCTGCATTACTTTCTAAAGACAATACTTTAATACAATTTTCAATTCATAAAGAATCATTTTCATGTTTAGGATTTTTTCACATCGTTATTGAGTATTTCAACAAATAACATATGCTGTTCAAACCATTGTGATGTGAGTTCAATAAAGATGTCATGAAGTTGGGGGTTGTTGAAGATACCCAGAAGGACTTGGTCATCAGCCAGGTGTGCTAACAGTCGTAACTCTATCTGTTGGAAATCTAGAAACAAACAGATAAGGCATTGAATAGATAACCTCGGGTGCTGCTTAATAAAGTTCTAGAAGAGGTTCTGAAGAAATATCTTTACAAACAGTTCTCATGAAATAATTTACTGATCAAGAATGAAGGAATATATATTGGTTAAATGAAACTAAAGCTGAAGGCATTTCCCTCTGTGTTGTAAGAAAGTGCTATTATCAAACTGAGTGGTGCTGTCATAAATAAAAGGCTTGGGACTAATAATCATACAAAGCACATTTTGATACACTACAAACACACGCAATTACTATTATGTGCTTATCATGGGAGGGTCATTTATCATATTTCTACCTAAGATTAGACAAAAATAATGAAATCCTGAATAAAAATAATTACTGTTGGGCAATGTTTGAAGGACAAATGAATTTCTCTACCTGCTGCCAGTAACAGGTGCCCCTCATGGCTGATGAACGGTTCTCGTGCGAAGATCTGTGTGGTTTGCTCACAAACTTTACCTGGCAGAACAATCCATAAAGCATTTTATCGGCAGAACTCTTTGTACAGCTTGATGCTCTTTGCACAATTCTCACAAATACTGTTCTTTAAATTTCTAATACACTGGAGAGCTTCAGATTGATAAGAACACATGTGCAAATGACAGGCCAGGCATAAAAAATGTGGGGCCCAGGATCACTTGGCTCATATATGGAAGGTCATTGGTTTCTCCTGAGGTCAGTAACCAAGGACAACTGTCAATTTGAAACACTGATATTGTAAGTATATGTTTAACAGTGATTGCAAATATTTAAAAACTTTTGACTTTTATTATAAATTTAGATATCAATATATACATTGTTTATATACACAAAGTATATATTAATATCTAAATTTAAAATAATAGTCAAATGTTTTTGAATATTTGCAGTATCTATAAGGGCATAGGGACCTGGACATTTTCCAGGTCTGCTGAATGACAAGAGGCAGTGGTAGGAAAATGACATAATTATCAAACTGAAGAATTAATAACAACGTACTGGAATATTTGGCCATACTTTCTTATTTTTTATGGTACACAGACTTTTAGCTTATCAATTAGCATGATTAGCTTTGGTAGGTTAAATTGAAAAACAAACAATTTTTTGACACTCCATGTTAAATTAATTTGGATTGGTCTGTCGAGTGGGGGAAAAAAATGATTTTTCTGCCAGAGAAGGCTTTCTTCGCTTTATAAAAGTTGAAACAACAAGAAACTGTATACAATGCATTTCATCAATAATTTAAAATGGTAACAGCTTGATTATTGTTGTTATCTTTTTTTCTTATTCATCAAAGAAAGAGTGGTGAGAAAAACATAATGAAGAATTCTTATTGTATTCCAATTGTGGTTTTTGGCTCATCAGTCAGTTGAATGCATAAACTGAAAATATAAAAAAGTGTTGCCTCACCGACAATAAAGTTGTCATGAACATCTGTGATGGTGACAGGGACCTTAGGGATGGCCTGTATGTTGGGCTGGAACGATGTGAGTCTCCCAGTAACAGCAGCTGTCTGGTCCCAGTGGGTGGACAGGTAGCCTTTCCTCACACACGATGCCATCCCATCCACATATGTAGACTTCAACTTCTGGAGCTGCCACAAGCATAAATCATCACAGGTACAAGATAACATTTGCTAGGTTTTCGAAAATATTATAAAGTATACTGATAAAAAATATATCACAGGTATTTACTGGACACTGTACCAACATCAGAGACAAGGTTTCATTAGCTAAAAGATCTGTCCCAACATATGATTTTGCAGTACAAGAACAGCCTTGAACCTGTCTATATGAAATAGCTCTATTGCAGTGTGTGACAAAAAATCACCTAAGTACACTATTGCTTATTGTAAGAAGCATCTACATTGGATCCGGTAGTCACTCTGTGTCTTGCTTCATTGCCTGTAATTGCACCATGACAGCTAAGGATGTTGTTCATAATATAAACCAGTGGTTTGTCTGGCCAAGACATTATTATTCAAAGGCTGCTGTGATATAGCCGGAATATTGCTGACTGAACTGTAAAACATCATAGGAATGACTCGCCTGCCTATATTCCAACACTATTGCTGGTAGAGTGTGAGTGTCCTTCAGCTGGGTCAAGGTGGCTTCAGAGGTTGACTTCTGATGTGCCACAGTGGTCTTGGCTATCCTACTCCTACCTGGTAACTTCTCATCCAGTCGCAGCTCTTCATACAGCACCTGAAGGTATGATAACTACAAATGTACATAACACCTAACCTGGCTTGACATAAAAAATATAAAACAAGATATTACACTAACGGGATTCATAGTGAAACTAGATTTATTACCCATATGGGCTCAAATATGCAGTGTAATAACTTTTTGATATTTGCACAGTGTGCAATTAGTGATTCTCGAAGCTGAACAAATCAGTTAAACAAATGTCAATTTTCATTGGTCGACGAAACGATTTTTCTCTCATTGAGTTCATTCACAAATCCAGGGCATTCATTCACGTTTCAGGCGCTACAATCTCACTTAATCGAGATTTATAAGACTAGAACATAGTTTCATATCAACCACATGATTTCACATTATAATGAATAAAGCTCGGAACTTAAAACATTAATATCACTCGTGACATATTTTCCGTAATCACTCGTACCTCGTGGATTATTTCTATAAGTAACTTCATGCACTGAATCAGAAAGACATACATTTACAGATTAAACAATGGAAGGTTCTAAGGGGCACATACAGGTTTTAGATTTTAAGTGTGTAAAATTCGTAAAAATATTATTGGATAAGTCCCAAAATCTGCATGTTATACGAGGCAGTTCAGTTAATGCCCATCAATGACTGTTGCAATAACATGTGCTTTTTGACAATATGTATGAACAAATGTTATATTTGGGATAACACTTTCTCAGTAAAGTACAGATTCTCATACTTTTTGAACTGACACTGCTAGAGTGCAAAAAGAACAAGAATCTGTACTTTACTAGAAAGTGTTATCCCAAATATAACATTTGTTACATTTGACCACTTTCTAAAATGGCATTGTGTGTTAATATGTACGAAAATATATAATTATCATTTACAAGCTTCTTTTCCTCTGTATCCCACAACGTCCCTTGGGTACGCCAGAAACCTATGCTTGTGGGTTGGAATCCCGGTTCGCCCTGATTATGTTTCTAGTTTTGTCAGCACCATGCCTGTGCTCGTTCGTTTCACCGAAGTGGTAAACGTCTGAGACCTGCATCAATTCGGGCTTTCCTCCAACATTAAGTTGACACGCCGTGATATAACTGGAATATTGTTAAACATGTTAAAAGCAGAGTTAAACCCAAATCACTCACTCACTCACTGAATGCCACGGAATTCCATGGCTTGGTCTAGTGTGTATTTCATACAAGACATCAAGTTGTCTGTATTCTATGTGTCAACTACCCACCTGTCTTAGCTGAGGATGACTGTTGATACAGAAACTGTGTCCTGCTGAAGCAAAGGCTTTCTCTTCCAACTTTGTAAGCTTTTTCTATGAACAAAAGTAGGAAACATACTCAATGACACCTCAACAGCTGTATAAAATATGTATAGTTTACTATGTGACAGGAATAAGTCAGAGCTCAAGACACAAGGGTATTTCCATCACAGAGGTATCACCATAAAGTAGATCAATTAACTATTTCTTGAAGCAGATTGCATCAAGGGTACATCTGTACAAATCAATACATTGTCACATATCAAAGAGGACTGAGAACTAGTCTGCGTGAGATTGACAATTTAAAAGGCATGTAACTGTCATTGGCTAAAAGCTGTCCCTGTCAAATCAACAAACATGAAATGTGGTTGAAAGGCCTTCAGCAAACATGAACATGAAAACTTTGGCATTACTTATCATCATTATTGTTAACCAAACTCAGGCATCACATTCCTAACAGGCCGTTAGCTCCACTCCCCAAATAAAAAGTTAAGATATCATTGAATTTTACCTTCAGTTTATTAGAAAAGGCAACAAATGTTGCTGTGTTGACTTTGAATCTCTGCATCTCGAGCTGAGCTAACAAGGGAATCAGGCGTGTCTCGATGTTGCAGAATAACCCCCAAAGATCATGTGACCATAGCCGCTCTCTCATCTTGGTCATCATGTCATGGAGAAGGCTTAGATCAGCGTCCAAACTTTTTACACCATCGTGAATCACCTACATTCAAACATAACTGTGCTGAGAGAGGCAGAAAACTTACGAATAAGGTAATTAAAAGACAAGACCAGTATCATGTAAACATAGGCTTGAGACCACTTCTGTTGTCTAGTGGTAGAGCATCTGCCCGGAGACTGGAAGGTCAGGGTGTTCGATCCCCGGGCTACATCCTACCAAGAGGTGTTAAAGATGGTACTTGTTGTTACCCTGCCTGGCGCTCGTCATTAAGGGGCTAAAACATGGACTGGTCAGCTCGGAATCAGTATACTGTGTCTGATTGGGGTATTCATGTTAAACTGCGGCATGGTATCTCAGTGGGCTTGCACTATAAATCAGCATCAGTCCGGACTAGTACAAGCACACACACACACACACACACACACACACACACACACACACACACACACACACACACACACACACACACACACACGTGCAAGCACGCCGTAATATAACTGGAACACTGTTAAAATAGGCGCTAAACCCAACTCACTCACTCACTCACTCTTTGTGTTATGATTCCATCTGTTAATCATGACAAACATTTTGATTTGACTAAAATAATGTTACACTGATAGTCTGTTGGACTCCGGACTCCTTTATGACATCTTGTAGACACCAAGGTGGTTTGTCAGAATTCAGCAGCCAGGAACCAACTACTGGATCCAGCAGTCTCCATGAAGAACAATCTGTAAAAAAGCAGTCGTAGAATACAAAATACCTCTGTTAGTCCGAAGCACAAATCTCAGATTTTATTCTTTCCTTCAAATTACTTCATAATTTTCCTCAAGCATATTGACAGGTTTACATTCTTTATTTCAATCACCAAATTAATGTTATATTTGTACATGAATCATTTAAAGATATAGGATAAAGAGTCATGGCATTTAACAAAGGACTAGTGACCTATCCGAATATGGGCAAGTTGTTCCCACATGGTCCTTATGGCTAGTTTAAGAAATACTGAGCTATCCTACACTGAAATGAAAATACACAATGTCAATCTCATATTGGTTTGAAAAACATCCTACACACTTTCCCTAGGCAGAATTATTGGTAACTTTTGGTTCACCTGACCATTCAGATTTAACATATCTTATACATTTGTACCCTGTACAGCAATGGGAGATGCATTTCTGTTTGCACAATGAAGGACGAAACAGATTATTATCTTCTTCTGTATACTGACTTATTTCATTCTACTCGTCTCATACCTGATGCATGATGTGGTATGTACAGATCTATGATGCACTTTAGTCAGGGATAGAGTACATGATGTCTGAGTTGTCTCCCTTGATGTGCTCTGCCAGGTCAATGTAATAATTGTTCCATAACAAAAAGCTAGCAGGACTGGGGAAATATTTTGAACACTTGATCATAGCAGAAGATAGGAATGTGATTTTATGGCACTTTCTGTTAACTGCTAATTCAGAATATGCTAATGTCAGCGTTAGAAATTGGCACTGGTCCTATAGTCCTTGCTAAACTGCCCAAGAGTTAAAGTATTATAACGACTAGTAGAAATTTGTCCTTTTTAAGGGTTTTGCTATATGTTATCATTATAAGGACTAGTGGACTAAAACTGTTAGTTTCTACCACTGTAATGTGCTACATATTTGGTTCATGTTTAGATAAAGATGCAATTAATTATATGTCAAATGGTGTCACCAGTGTAGCTATCAGAACCTTATTGACCAAAGTCTCCTATCTCACACTACAGAAAACATTGACTATGCATTCTTAAAGTGTTTCAGTATTTGATTGTAAACAACAACCAACCAACCACACTGAAGGTCTGTTTAGATATTTATTTCACTGTTACAATATAAAAATGAAACACTTTGAGAATGCACAGTCGATGTTTTCTGTAATATGCGGCAAAATGGCTAAAAAATCAAACTAAGTTGTTCCTGGTATTTAGGCATGAAATATACAAACACACAATGTCGTCATACGAGTTTTTATTTTATTCAATGTGTTTGGTGATGCACATAAACACATCTTTTCTGATTTTGAGTCAAATTTGATTATACATTTTCAAAGTGTTATAGTATATTATACCCTTCTGCCAGTTTTCTTCCAAAAGCTTGAGCAGTTCAACACATACTTGCTTTCCATTCATCACAATTTTCTCAATGTTATTATTCTCCATTATCTCTAAGATCAGATTTCTGAAAATATAAACGTTTTGAACTTTTCAATGGATATCATCAGTACTGTTTCAAACAAACATGTGGTACAATTATCTCCGTATTAAAAACAGAATAATGAAAGTGTTAACAAACACCCAAATACAATGAATAATTGTAGTTGAACTTTAGGTAAACGAAACCAGCTTAAAACAAATGTGTCTACTGCAAATAAGGTCATCACAATATTTGATCATTTACGTAGTCACTTGGTCTATTCAACATACCTGAACCATCTCAGGTAAGATGTATCATCTGCCGTGCAGGAGAACAGAGCCACAGAAGATCCTAGATGGGACTTCACAGCAAACACTTTCACAGCTACAAACTTCACCTGAAATGGATAAGTCTTCTTGGATTTTTTGTCAGAGATAAGCCTCATATATTATTTTCTACCTAATTCATCCCACTGATGAGGATCCTTGGGTACTTGAAATCTTCTGCTATAGTAATTACTAATATAAAAAATTCATATAAACTGTATTTAACAAAAAGTTGTGACTGAGATCTTAACTGAAGATTCCCTCTGTGCTTATGTGTAAGAAACTAAACATATCTGTATGAAGACAAAGCAATGTTGATGCCGACACCTTCTGTTGATCACTTGTTTGTCTGGCCAAAACTTGATCACTTACAGGTCATGATGACCTACCTGTGATATTGCTGACTGCTGCATAAAATAACACTTACTCACTCATGCCAAACATATATCACTACAACCAAGGAATGGCCACATTGATTTTAATCAAGATTTTTAGACTTAGGCTATAAACTAAGTTGTACAAGTGAGACACTACAGCTAGTCCTTATTTTAAGTTATAATTAGTCCCAGGTATAATTATACATCCAGGAGTACCTTCCTAAAGCTAGTAATTTCAGTTCCTATGAATATTGTAACTACTGCCTCATGTTGGGTTTGAATGACCTGTAGTTTGCCTCATGACTAGTGGTGTAATGATATAGGGATACAGTATTGTATTGTGATACGAGGCCCACGATACAATACATTTATTTACGACCCCTGTATCATGATACACATGATATATTTCTTTATTTTCTTATATTGGTGTAAACATGTGAAAAGATACAGAAACTGTTCAACCACCAGCTTTTGCAGATTCTCTAGTATTTCATAATTGTACATGAATAGCATATCATTCACAGTGCCCTCTAGCCAATATGTTTCTGCCCTACAATAATATCCCATATCTGATCTCTAAATTTTAATAACAAATGATGCAGGGTTGTGATTCACCTGCAAAATATTATCAACTCATGAAATATGAGTATTCTATGGGGATACGAATCATATCGCACAGATAGTATCAGGATACATATCATATCACGACCCCCACCATATCATTACACCTCTACTTATGAATAGAGATTAAAACCTAATTGCATGCTTCAAGTGTGGGGATGGCAAAATATCAGATAGTTCTTTATTATCCTCAGAGAATATTGTTTTCCACCATTCCATACATTCTCATCATCAAGAATTGTTATGAACACAAACCTTAAAAATACATAAGAAATGTAAATGAATAATGGTTCAGATGATGATATTAACTGGTATCAATGATTGGAGAAATATGTTTGTTCTTGTTTTTAACAAAATTCCCCACATTCTATGTGCATACTTTTGCCATACTTCCAAATCCCATGGTTTCACCTTTAGCCCTGATGGCTGGAAGCATCTCATGCTAGTAGTATTGTCTGAATACACAAGACTAAGGCACACTGACTGACTGCTGCAGATGTCTTCTCTCATTCTGTTCCTAGACTGCTCTGACAAGTGTTGCACCTCAATAACACTGGCATCTCCAACTGTTGTTTGGTCTTGATTTAACTGGGAAAAACAGGAACAAAAAGATAAATTCTAACTAGGCATGTCATTGAAGATTGCAACATTGATGTACTGGTGATGATTGCACATATTACAATTGTATTGTATCAGTTGATCACGAAATTCACTTACAGACAGAAATATTCAGAAAAAACCTATAAGTCAATCAAACTCAAATACCGACAGATTCCAATTGAAAAGCACATTATGCCTAGTTAATGTACCTTCAACATTACCGATTGGTGATAGAGCCTTTCTAACAATGCTAGGTTTTGCAAACAAAAATGGCATCCCGGAGAGGGAGCCGCAAGCAGACGTGGACAGGTATACTACTATTCATTTAGTTTTAAATTATTTATAAGGATTGTTACGAAAAAGGTTTTCAAGTTAAAATACCCACATGTCATGAAATAGGTGGGTAAAAAAGCTTTAAATACCCTCTAAAACATTTCTTACAGTGTAGTTTAAATCACTATACCATATACAAACAAACGGTTTTCATGCCAGAAATACCTCGGTGCAAGTGTGGTGCCGGACAAGAAATGTTCAGTGTAGCCTTTAAAGGAGGGAACAAAAGATTGAATACAGTAGTAATATATTCACTAATTACTACCTGATCAGTCTGTTTTCCACAGGACATTTTTGACCTCCTTGCTTTGCAAAAATCAGGAATCTTGGGAGTCTTGTCAGTGTTGCTTTTTTCTCCTGCAAATCATGAGGGACCTTCTCATGACATGAGATTCCATGTTTCATGTATGTTAATTAATGATTGCATAATGATTACTGTTCTATGTTATGTTAAACACATCTATATTGTTCACTGCAGTGTAAGACAAATATGAGTACTCAATCTTATGCGCTGCCAATGTTAGAAGCATCACTATGTTTAACACATGGTGGGGTTGCATGGGTTGCTGTAGTTCTTTTGCTTCAAAAATTCGCCTGCTTTTAACTTTAGACTTCCATATCTTTCACATACAGCATCATGGGTAACTACTTGTTGTCTTCACATCAGGGGAAGACAGGTCGGTGATGTTTTTTGTTTTGTTTGTCTGTTTGTTTGTTGTTTAACGTCGCACTCAGCAATATTCCTGCTATATGACAGCAATATTCCTGCTATATGACAGCGGGCTGTAGATAATTGAGTCTGGACCAGACAATCCAGTGATTGACATCATGAGCATCGATCCACGCAATTGGGATATGATGCTATGCACCAACCAAGTCACCAAGCCTGACCACCCGATCCCGTTAGTCGCCTCTTATGACAAGTGTAATCGCCTTTTACAGGAAGCATGGGTTGCTGAAGACCTATTCTGACCTGGATCTTCACGGGTTGGGTCAGAATAGGTCTTCAGCAACCCATGCTGGTTACAGTACAGTATGACCTCAGAGGTATCAAGCCTCAGTCGGCCGTGGTGTTACAGGGGTAGACACAACTGGTCATTGGCAGCTCATTTCGGAGTAGTGCTTATGGAAAATAACTTGAATTTTAGATAAAACCAGATAAAACAACTATCGGACTAACGGATGTGTCTTTCTCTGGTTTTATGATACTGTCAACCAGGGTTACACTGAGGTGGCCAGTTCTAGGAATCTACCTTTAAATTTGTGATCAATAATTGATATCAGTTGACTATCAATATTTATCGACTGTGAATGTTGGCAAGCTCTCTGAAGTTTATGACTATGTTTAGCATGTGTTTCCATTTCTGGTTGAATTATCTTTATTTGAACAGCATATAGCCTTTCCTAAAGAAATTCATATATTGTTGAATGGGAGGGGAAATCAAGGAAGAAAATGTTTGAAATTCATTGAGTTAGTATTTATATATTTTTATTTTATGTTTATGCCATATTTTGGCACACAAGGGGTCATAAAACAGATCATATGATCTATTAGTGAATCACCATCATGTTTTTCATGGTTGTCAAGAAGACAACATGCCTGAGAGATAAGACTATTTCTTTTACTTTAGAATCACTGCATGTAAAAATGTGGTAACATATCATACCTGGCATGGTTGTTGATCCTTTCTTTTTTCTCTCTGTTTCCCTGCAATACCATATTTGAATAGACTGTATAAACTCACGTTTCTGAGTTAACAACAAGAAGGTGTTTATAGCACTAAACCTGCAGTCCAATCATGCATGCCAATTAGTTGAGACATCCTTGTGCTGCCTTTATGTATAGGACTAGTTAAATGAAAACAATTAGTTTCTACCTTTTTAAACTTGGATGGTTTTTCATTGTATAGTTAGCATATTCTTTTGACATGTTTAAGTGGTTCGGGTTTAAACAATTAAATATAGAATAAATTATATGAAATATTTTACCCATAGGCATGACAATTGTAGCAGGTAGCAGCATCTGAAACACCAACACAACATTAGGAGCCAACTGAGTACCTCATTTGCTTGTTTAATTCCAGTTTCCTAGCAACAGAGCAGGGTTGCCTCTGAAAATAGTTTTCAATGTGACTTTGACCTTCTGTCTGCATAACTGAAGTCCTTTGTTTATCAGCTACAACAACTTCTACTCTATTTATATTCCTGTCTTCCATCTCATACGTGTCTCTCTGCTCAGCTGAAAGAGGTTCCCCTGGTATCATACTGTGGTTTGTGCTTCCATCAATAATGAAAGTAGTCTCAGTATTCTCCTCCCTGGAATAACTGGCAGGATTTAAAGCTTCTATCTGTAGGCACTGATTCTTGTAACTGTGGTCAACCATATCACATGGAACATCCTCATTCCTGCTTGAGTCATGTTCTACATGGACAATGCTTAGTCCCTGTTCCTTCTGATTCTGCATCCTCTGTACATTAACCTCTTGCTTTTGATCAAAGGTTATCTCATCACTGCTGACTTGCACAGGTTCTACCTGGGACATGAACAGATCTTGAGATGCCAAATACAGATCCTCATCAATTGCCATGGTGGAGATATCAGCTTCTAGAGGCAAGGGAGGAACTGGGGTTAATTCACATTGTTCCAAAAAGCCAAGGTTGAAAGATGTCTCTGGTATCACATCCAATACTGATTGTGATCTATTGGGGCATTCTGAAATGGAACTTCTGTGATTATTTTCCATACAAAGATTTGAAAGTTTTTCGGGTCCAGCTCTGTCCTGAATACTTAAATCATATGCTCTCAGTTGCTTTGTTCTATTAAATTCCTCATGTAATGATGCATCTGATCTTTTCCTTTTTTCCAGTTTTGTCCTTTCTCGGTCATTGGCTGCTAAAAGGCTCATAGCATCAAGGTCATATGTGTGAGCAGGGAATTCATTTTTTGTTGATGAATTCTTATCAAAACATGTTTTCTGGTTTATGGTAGGGACATTTTCGGCTGCATGTATTTCACTTTTCTGTGCAAATTCAAAAGGTCTCTTAAAAATATGATCAGTGAAACATGGTGAATCTGGCGGTTCTGCTTTAATGTGTATAGGTTCATCTGTGCTCAGTTGGAAATGGGAACCAGTTCTTTGAGAGTTAATATGATTGTTGTTACTTCTCAGTCTCTGAATTGGATAGTTGTTGGTGTTGGTCTTAGGTCGACTGGGAGTAGGCTCAGCCTTGAACTGATGAGAATAGAGTGATCGGTAGTATTCATTTGGATCTGAAAGAAACAACAGGTTACTTTGTCACTAAAGTGCATGAACATACTTGTTATTATAGGCATTACAGTTATCAAAATAGATCTAAATACCAAAATCTCTGTTTTTGTATTTTGATGATCAGTGGATAGGTTTTTTTCCCTGGCTAGATTTGAGGCAGAGGGTTTTCAGATAGAAGTCATTTATAAGACTTGTTCATCAATTATTCAGATTTGATCCTGGACTTATCTAACTCATATTGATCATGCTAACAGACAGTCTTGACCAAGTTCACTGACAATTCCTATACAGTTAGTAGGGCTGCAACGAATACACTATGAGGGGAATACAATTCGTATCATGAATATAGGGTAATGAATACGAATATTTATTCATGAATATAATAACAAGTCAACAATTGATGTATTATTTGTTATATTCAGTGAAACAACATAAGTTATTTGACTTGGTTGGTTAATTATTAATATATTAAACATTTACATGCTTCACTCATCCAGGTACTAGTATCTGCTCAAATATGACGATGACCAGTGACCACAATACTGTCAAATATTATAAGAGTGCTGACTTTGAAGAAATCTGTGCATAAAATGTTCTTATTGATAATTTTAGGTACAGTGTATGTAAATCCACATGCTTGCAACAGTTCGATTCACCGAATACACGAGTGAATTGTAACAGCCCTAACAATTAGTATGCTCATTTCCCTCTTAATCTTTCTGTGCACAGAGAACACTGTTCACTTGACATACTTGATGTTCTGTAAAATAATGTGTTGCTGGTCCAAAGAAAACTGGTTGACTCCTTCTTTCACAGAAAATAATTGTATGTTTTGATTCGCTGACTGAAAAAATAACTTTTTAAACAAAAATTCCAGGCCCCCTAGAGAATATTAAATGGCTGGTCCCTTACCCTGAGACATACGCTCCTTCTTCATTTGTGACAGCAGGATTTGGTCTCGCATCTTGGTGTACTTCCTCTGTAGTGACAACATCACCCGCTGAGCATCAGGGGACAGGTTGTCGTACCACTGGAGGGGAAGTAACTCCTCACAACAAGACAGCTGCATCCTGAAAAAATATAGTCAGATTTGATTGTTGATTGATTGTTTGTTGTTTAATGCCACACTCAGCAATATTCAAGCTATATGACTGCAGTCTGTAAATAATCACGTCTAGAACCAGACAATCCAGTGATTGACATCATGAGCATCGATCCACGCAATTTGGATACTATGACATGCATCAACCAAGTCAGTGAGCCTGACCACCCGATCCTGTTAGTCGCATCTTACAACAAGCATAGTCACATGTGACAGCAAGCTTGGGTTGTGGAAGACTAATTCTACCCCGGATCTTCACGGGTTGATATTGATTAACTGTTACTATCAAATTGGGGGGGCACAGGTGGCCCAGTCGTCTAAGGCGCTGCGATTCGCTGTGCATAGTTGCGTCCCTTGGGCACGCCAGAAACCTTTGATTGTGGGTTCGAATCCAGGTTCGCCCCAATTATGTTTCTAAGCTGACACGCCGTGATATAACTGGAATAATGTTAAAAGCGGTGTTAAACCCAACTCACTCACTCACTCACTCACTCACTACTATCAAATTGTTTGATAGGCATTACTTAGAACTTGAGGGATGTCAAGGTAGACACAATTTTATGGATAAGGCTGAAAAAAAAATAATTGGTTCTCAGGCAATAGCTTTTGAAAATATCATGCGGGTGGGCGGCCCTTTTTTTATTTTTTGGTTGTGTACACACTAGTTAGAATCCAAATCCATATATCGCTGTGTATAAGGCGAGTTTTTCATAACTAGAATTATGGACGTTTCAGTATAGATTGTTATATCGTTGTCCTTTCTTGAAAACATTATAAGGATCTATTCCGAAACGTCACTTTTTACAGTATAAAGAAGACGTTATCCATAAAATTGTGTCTACCTTGTTACTATCAAGATTGTGGGCATATAAGACCTGTTCATTCTGAGAGTCAGAAGTATTAGATTAAATCTGTTGAGATTTATATATATTCTTATACACATGGAAACATTTTTTCAGGAGTGACTAAACAGATTAGATTTTACAGATAATGTAGATCTAGCCCTCCTCCGAGAACAATATTCTGTCCCAAGTGTGCAGCAAATGTCAGTTACAATTCCCTATTGAAAATTTAATAATTCGCAATTTATGTTAACATTAGGATATGTAAGAGCAGTTTTGGGGGGTTTAACCTGAAGGTTTCACCTTTCTTATTAGACTACATAATGTTGGTTTCAATGCAAGCTACTGACAACATAGATCTACATGTCTTAGCCTGTATAAATTAAAATTTGTATGCAATAGTTGTAGAATACCTATATATTGCAAAACTATGGTGAAACGTGCTTTATCTATCACACCCACATTGAAATATTAAGTAAACAATACTGAAAAATGTCTTGGTCAAGTCACCCAGGGCAAAACGAAAACACGACCAGACTATCCCAATCTCATTAAAATCAGATCTTAGTTTTCGCTACCGCTAAACAAAGCTTTAGCGGTAGCGAGAACTAAGATCTGATTTTAATGAGATAGAGACTGTCCTGATCTATCCTGCACCAATCTAGACCTGTGTCATATATAGACTCATTCTAACACATGGTTTTTATCATAACATTCAGTTTTATGTGGAAGGTTGCATGAAGTTTGATATCACACTGAAACGAATACCATATAGAAATCTACCCACTCATGAATTTTCAGAAAGTAAGAAGTGAAAAGTTGTCTCAAAGGGCAGTGAAGCAGACGATGTTTACAAGCTCCACTTCCGGTTCCATTCGGTATTTCTCGGGAAAGGTCGGAAACCGATGACGCACAAAAGAGCGTTGTGACATTTTCCGGTTTTATTCACATATCGTGTTGGTGGTTGTCTTGAGCACTTTTTGAATTGCAAAATTTTCGAGGATTATTTTATTTTTCAAAAGTAGAATTAAATAGTTACAGTTGGACACGTTTTATTAGCAGTTATTCTGCTGTACAGTGTATACATCGAATTTTAGCTGAAACAATGGACCCAATTTTGCTTCTGACATTTATTATATAAGATGTATATAGCCTACGCGTAACTTACAGTGAGCAGATGTTTTTGTTTACCACAGCCCTGTGAAAAGCGCTGAACGCAAACAACCATGATATACGAGTGTGTTTTCCCCTACCGAAATATACTTGTGAATAAAACTGGACACCCGTGTATACTCATGGTTTTTAAAAGATCTTTTCCCTGGAATCGTCGCCATAATACCTTATCTGTTCAATTAAAAATAAGCTACGCAGATATTATTCGGTTTCCGAAATACGACTGACAGTGAAAGGAATCAGCGTGGTCAATTATATAATTCGCATGGACATCAAACATACTTTCAAGAATGTAATGTTCAAAGTTATTTTACCACAACAAAGCAGGCGGTGCTATGCTGCTGAGGACAGGGTGTTCCGGTTGAATAAAGCCTGGATAGTTTTGTTTTTTATACGCATCCTTTTGCAGGGATAAATGTAAATGTAAAGTAATGTAAACGGCTATTTTCCTCCCACGTTAGTCTGTCTTACACACCCTGATACAAATATATATCAAATACAGCCCATGCAAGTCTATAATGTTTGGCAAGTCTAGATTACTGCAGTATCTGAAAATGAAGAGTCACTGGGCTCCCTTTTATTATATTTTTATTAAGATAACTGGGTTTTTTTCTGTACGGTATGTTCATTTCAGAGACTAGATGTTAGTCTAGTCCCACGTTAGTTTTAACCCTGGTCGGAAGGTTGGCCACACTGAAGCGACTCCACATTCAAAGCCATGCCAAGTAGCCTAAACTCACCACACAGACTCACCAGTAAAGAATGCTCATGCAATTCAGCAACAGTTCTACCAGTTTCTGATCCTTTGTAAGCCCTGAGCCAGATCGTTGCTGTCTGCGGAAAAACGACAGCAACAGCAACAATATCTGCAACTGCACATTTGCACTGCCTGTGTCAACCTGCCGCTCTGTGTCTTGCGATGGTGAAGTCTAGATCTGATATGACTTATGGGTGTGTTTTCATCTTTCACAGTTTCAGCTGAATCCCATGCAAATCGCGCTTTTACCAATGATAAATGTACGACAATTACATAGATAAAAAGCACACATGCTACCTACTCAGCCTATCTTAAGTGAGTGAGTGAGTATGGCTTTACGCCCCTTTTAGCAATATTCCAGCAATATCACGGCGGGGGACACCAGAAATGGGCTTCACGTGCGTGCGTGCGTGCGTGCGTGCGTTCGTGCATGCATGCATGTATGTATGTATGCAGTTTATTTTGTTTATCCGCTTGTGTATGTCATGTGCACGTGTAGGTTTGTCTCCCTGTGTGTTCAAGCCACAGTCTATTAATATTATCTAACTCGTTCAAGTCACATTATGGCTGAAATATTGCCGACGTGACTTTAATTAAACTCTCGCACTCACTCAAGCCACAGTCCATGTAGCGAGCAGACAATGACCGTGACAGCTGAAATCTATCAACGATAACACGAAGGTGGGCTGTAAAGAATTGTGATGTTTCTTTCTAATTTTTCTTTCCATTCAATATTGCGAAACGTCTGACGCTAACTATTCGGTAAAAAAAAACGTGAAATGTCAGCGGCGTAATTTGAAACGGGCCGAAGAAGGCTGCAAGGAGGAAGAAAGGGAAAACTCCCCAGTCATAGGATCGTTCGAGGTACATGAATTATTACATTATAATTCCAATGTTACAATAACAACCTCCTTTACTCTTTATCGCTGTATTCATATTTCAACATCAGACAGATGTGGTATTTCAAAAGCCCGAGTTCAAACTCAACACATCTTTGATTTAAACAAACATATTTTAAAACCGTTATTTGTGGAAAAGCCCTAACGCGTTGACATTTAAATCTGGACTGAGTGACACGGTAGAGGCTATAACGCTTGTCGGCTTGGTTGTTTAACGTTCCGGCGGACCAATTATTACCACGAACAAGTAAAGTGCTTCCTGCGGCTATCAGAAATGAATTGATACCAAATGTGTAGGAGATAAAGCTGTTTTCACTGTAATGACCAGCATATGGATTGAGAAATTTCAATTGTGTTCCGAAAGTTGACTGTTCTGCCCTTCCTATTCACCCGAAATGACTTTAGGATAGAATATTTTAACATATTCAGTTAAAACAAAAAAGAAGCGCGCGAACAAAGGGATTTTACGACGCTTCCTTTCTTGTTGCGACAGGTCCAACCAAGGGGAATAACTCTTTTGACCTTAATCGTCTATGTCACTGTGTGTTTGCTATTGTTCTGCTTGATAGTCACCACATACGAAATATAGGGATTAACTAAATTCATATATCAAGTCTTTCATGTGTAAGGGGGAAGCTAAATTTAAGAAAAGTTTTATATAGTTAAGGCTGTGTGTTTTCTTCTTCCATATGAAACGGAATATCTATTTACTGCATGATGTGAAATGGGGTTTCAAGTCGCGTGTAAGATTATTCCACTGATATGGGACGTGTATTCACGCCCGTGTGTGTTTGTTTGTTGTGATTGTTTGTTGGCTGTTTGTTGTGTGTACAAGTCCGGACTAATGTCGGTTTTATAGTGCTAGAACTCGGAGATACCATACAATAGTGTAACATGGATTAACCCCACTCAGACCCACACTTGGCTTGTTTTAATACCTTATTGCCGAGTGTCAGGCAGCGTAACAACAAGTACCATATTTTAACGTATTTTCGTATGACGCGTCCAGGGGTTCGAACCACCAACCTTCCGCTCTCCTGGCAGACGCGCTGTCCACTAAATCACAGAGGCGATCTTCACTGCATGAAAAAGCCGAATGTATAAAAAACCCAGAGAGATTGCCCAATTCCCCTCACAAGATGCTAGGCTTCATTACACAGGCTACCATTACGTCCGTTCTACAAAGGGAGACGTAGAACTAGGATCGCTTTGTGGAAGCAGGCCCAGTTCTTCTCTAATAGTGAGTGAGTTAGTTGGGTTTTACGCCGCGCTTAGCAATATTTCCACACCATCACTAGAAATGGGCTTCAAACATTTAACCTTCGTGAGGATTCGTACCCAGTTTTTCTGCGTGACGAACACACGCTTTATCTAAGAAAACGTACAACTTTAAGGATAAAACTTTATTTTTTTGGAATTTAATTTTATTAATTTAATTGCATAGAGCGACGTTTGGAGCCACTTCTAGCTGAAGTGACAACAATCAAATGATGAGAGGCATATATGTATGACATGTTGTTTAACTCATTTAATCCTTACCCTTACTGTATATATGGCTTCATTATCTGTCTGCTATTTGTTATTCACACATAACATTTGGCTTCATACAATTATGTGTATGCTACTTGTTATCTATTACCTGTTGGTGCCAATGTTAATCTGCTGCTTATCACAACATGTCATGCATATGTACCTCTCATCACTTGGCCGTTGTCACTCCAGCGTGATTACGGTGTAAGAATCTACATGGAAACGTCGCTATATGCAATAAACCAGAAGTTGTTATCCATAAAGTTGTACGTTTGCTTACTTGCTCACCAACTTCTAGAATGCCAATAAAACAGCTTGAACGCTTTAAATAACCACAAGGAAATTTGTTAGACTTGGTTCAGTTGTTTTATTTCTCTATTTAAGGAATTACATACAGATTTGTCCCATTAGTGGATATGTACTTTTGAAGAGATTCGAACCCAGGTCGTTCGTGAGTGACAGGCAAACAACACAATACTACTACAGAGCGGGGATGTGTTCAAATAGGCCTGTTGACCAATCCATTTTGAATAAAAAATATTGTCTAAACCAGTTCCTTGTACATATTGTACAGGATTCTGGATGAAAGCATGATTAGGAGGTATGCTTTAGAGAAAACCATATTCCTATGATAAGGATTGACACGGGTGTATTTGGTTGAGTTGGGTTTTACACCACTATGAACCCTGTCCACGTTGTGTTACATTAATGTGGGAGGCCAGGTTACAGTGAAGGGGGTCTTAGACCTCTACTTCTTTGGTGAGCACGGGTACGGTGCTGACAACCTAAAGTCATAATCAGGGCGAATCTGGGATTCGATCCCCCACTATCGGATTCTGACAGGACGAAGGGACGCAACTCTGCATAGCAAATATCGGAGCCGTAAGCGACATGGCCTTTGCGGTCTTGAGGCCAACATAGTAAGGCCCGAACCACAAAGCGTCACCAGAACCACCGCCAAACGTATCGTAACAACAGGAGCGTGGAGCATATTTATGACTGAAATATCTCGCAAAGTTAATAAAAAAACAAAACAATAAGAGATGCTTTGCAGCTATTTTAGCAACTTACGACAAGGTATTTGTATGTATATCCTAGTTAAGAAGGTTTAGTCGATCGCCCACTCTTGTCGCCTATTTCGACTATCGCATTTTGTCTGTCGGCAATTCCTATCGCCTATTTCGACTTTCGCATTTTGTCTGTCGGCAATTCCTATCGCCTATTTTGAGTTATCGCAAGCCCACGCTTAAGTCACATACGGTCTTTTTTTAGGAGTTCTCTACCAGACAAACTCGTAGTCGAAGATGCATGTTCCTTCATCCATGAATCTACCAGAGCAGCGTTTCCAATTTTCGCGATCTCCCAATTTTTTTTCAAGTTCCCCAGACATTTGACAAGTGCATCACGACAAACAGAAACCAGCCTGTTGCGCCTGAATTATTTATATGGCTAGTTGTGAGAATGAAACAACCATTTGGTGTTGTAACACATATAACCAATATAGATATGGAAATAAACACACAGATTCCGAATCTCAGGTTACCGCAGCGTCTGCTCTTCATCGTCCAACACGTGGACGTCGTCAACAGCACATGGAATCGTGCACATCTGCCCTCCCCATTATCCAAGATGGCTATTTACCTTCGGACCCCGATCCTTTCATAACGTGTGAAAACAATCCGCATTTGTGCCGTGAGCTGAACAAACTGCAACACAACAGTGGCTTAATGCAGCACATATGTACATAACCTTGAATGGTTCAATAAGCAGGAATTGACACAGGTTTATTTTTTCAGTCGCATTTTAGCTGTGTCTTATTAAAATGAGTTACTCTCGATGTTATCAAACTTCCGACCTGTAGGAAACAAGATTTACATGCTGTGGAGTTTACAAATCAAGGAAATGTATAATCTGTGTGAGTTCTGTCGGCAACAACCGCTGAACATTACCGCTCCAGGTTATTCTGTTTTGCTGTCGTAACTACGAGGTATGTCGCACCTAAATGGAAAGCAGCGCGGCAGGTGAAATTCATTTAGCATTTAAATCGAAAACAATGTAACGTTTTAAGACTACAACCTATATGTTTGAATCTGAGGTGAAATGAGGACTCCAGTCACTTTTCTACAGCATGTGTGTGCATGAATGTGCACGTGTCTTTATATGCATGTGTGTGTGCACGTGTGTCGTTTTGCCTCTCGGCTATGTGTGTATTTGTTTGAGGTTAGTCTATAAGCTTGCTTATGTGTGTCTATGTAATTGCGTCCTGTGAGTATAAGCTTGCCTCCTTGAGTATGCATGCTTACTTCTGTGTGTCTATAGTGAGTGAGTGAGTTGGGTTTAACGCCGCTTTTAACAGTATTCCAGTTATATCAAGGCGTGTCAGCTTAATGTGGGAGGAAAGCCCGAAGTGATGCAGGTTTTAGACGTTTACCACTTCGGTGAAACCCACGAGCACGGGTATGGTGCTGACAAACCTAGAAACATAATCGAGGCGAACCGGGATTCGAACCCACAATCATAGGTTTCTGGCGTGCCCAAGGGACGCATGTCTGCACAGCCAATCGCGGCGCCTTAGACGACTGGGCCATCCGTGCCCCCTGTGTGTCTATATGCTTGCCTGTGTGTGTGTTTATATCCTTACGTATGTGTGTCTATATGCTTACTTCTGTGTGTCTATATGCTTGCCTGTGTGTGTGTGTAAATATACTTACTTCTCTATCTATATGCTTACTTCTGTATGTCTATATGCTTGCCTGTGTGTGTGTTTATATGCTTACGTATGTGTGTCTATATGCTTACTTCTGTGTGTCTATATGCTTGCCTGTGTGTGTGTTTATAACATTACGTATGTGTGTCTATATGCTTGCCTGTGTGTGTGTATCTATATCTTTACATATGTCTGTATATATGCTTATGCTTGTGTGTTTATATGTTTGCCACTGCGTGTCTATATTCTTACTTCTTTGTATCGATATGCTTACGTCTGTGTCTATGTGCTCAATTCTTTGTATCTATATGTTTACTTCTGTGTGACTATGTGCTCAATTCTGTGTCTATATGGTTACTTCTGTGTGTCTATGTTTTTACTTATGTGTGTCTATATGTTGACATCTGTGTGTCTTTTTGTTTACTTCTGCGTGCCTTTATTTTTACTTCTGAGTGTCCATATGTTTACTTCTGAGTGTCTTTATTTCTACCTCTGTGTGTCCATATGTTTACTTCTGAGTGTCTATATTTTTATTTCTGTGTGTCCATATGTTTACTTCTGAGTGTCTATATGTTCACTTCTGTGTGTCTATATTTTTACATCTGTGTGTCCATATGTTCACTTCTTTGTGTCTATGTGTTTACTTATATGTGACTGCCTGTGTCTATATTTTCACTTCTGAGTGTCCATATGTTCACTTCTGTGTGTCTATATTTTTACTTCTGTGTGACTGTGTGCTCAATTCTGTGTCTATATTTTTACTTCTAAGTGTCCATATATTCACTTCTGTGTGTCTATATGTTCACTTCTGTGTGTCTATATTTTTACATCTGTGTGTCCATATGTTCACTTCTATGTGTCTATGTGTTTACTTATGTGTGACTGCCTGTGTCTATATTTTCACTTCTGAGTGTCCATATGTTCACTTCTGTGTGTCTATATTTTTACTTCTGTGTGACTGTGTGCTCAATTCTGTGTCTATATTTTTACTTCTAAGTGTCCATATATTCACTTCTGTGTGTCTATATTTTTACTTCTGTGTGACTGTGTGCTCAATTCTGTGTCTATATTTTTACTTCTGAGTGACTATATCCTTACATATGTGTGTCTGTATGTTTTTTTATGTATGTCTAGATGTGCTCGTCTCTGTGTGTCGATCTAGGCTTACTTCTGTGAGTCTATATGTTTATTTCTGTGTGTGTATATGCTTACATCTTTGTATCGATATACTTACGTCTGTGTGTCTATGTGCTTAATCCTTCGTTTCTATATGCTTGCATCTGTGAGTCTAAATGCTTGCTTCTGTGTTTATATCCTTTCATCTGTGAGTCTATATGCTAACTTCGGTGTGTGTCTACATACATGCGTGTGTGTCTATATGCTTGCCCGTTTGCGTCTAAATGCTTACTTCTGCATAGGCGCGTGTCTGCGTGTACCTGTGTCTATGTATATGTACGCGCGCGCGTGCATGTGTGTGTGTGTGTGTGTGTGTGTGTGTGTGTGTGTGTGTGTGTGTGTGTGTGTGTGTGTGTGTGTGTGTGTGTGTGTGTGTGTGTGTGTGTGTGACCTTGCACACATGTGTGCAGCTGTGGGTTACTGTGTGGTGGGATGTATCTTAACGCTCTTTCAAGAAAGAAAAATAACAGATGGTATATGTACACGAATAAATTATTCAAATAAAATAATTTACATGTGTAATATTATATGCAGGATGTGTAATTGTATAGTGTTGTCCAAAAGCTTGAACATGTATTAAACATATCTTTGACATTGTATGCGTCCCTATGCGACCTATTCATTTTTTATAGACATTTTCATTGTTGTAAATAAAACCCTTTCCATATTCATAAGAAATCACTGCTAAGAGCCGAATCCATTATACGATTCCGACTACATAACGAGCCTGTGTGCACGAATTGCTATCCTACATAACGCTATAACGCTATATCAGACAGGACATGACCTGCAATGTCGTGACAAACTTTAAAGGTTTCACGTCTTCTTAATGCCAATCGAAAATTTCATTTTCATAGGTATCCTCATACAGTCGCTTCATGAACACAGTCTGTGGCGTTCTCCTGACAAGTATTTGGTTGAGAACTCGAGGAGAGTATGCACGACGACACCACCATGTATAAGTAACACGGAATGTGGTTATATCATTTAGTTGTATTCGAATCATAGCCGCGGGGACGCGCACGTTCACTTGAAAACACGTGGAGGCGTAAATAGCAGGACGTGTATAAGTCCGTGCCTCCAGTAGCAAACGTCGACATATCGATGAGGAAGAGAATTCGTGGGTGTCAACTTCTTTACGAATAATAATAATAATACTCTTTTTAATAAAGAAGTTGACATCCATAAATTCTCTTCCTCGTGTGTATCATTTCTAAATGCCTTCCAAAGACCTGACGTATCAATGCATATGGTTTCATATTTTTAGCGTCAGTTGGAAGTTAAGGGTACCTTGACATATTCTCTCAAACAAGAACGATATGTTCATAAGTAAATTTCGTGGATGATTAGTATTCCACATCGCACTGCTACGTGCAACTAAATTCTTCATGGGTTTTTTTCTTTCTGATAAAGTGAGTGAGTGAGTTGGGTTTACGCCGCTTTGAAGGATTTCAGACATCTTTCAGGGGAAAGGGAGTTTCCACCTTTGCCGGACCAGACTGGAATTTCGGGGTTTGATCGTAGCGCCACCAGTGGCTATTACGAGTCATGTCCGTTCTATGTACCTCCTATTGACCAATCAGATTCCACCTTTGGTATTACCGCATTTGCACAAACAAAATGGCTGCGCCCAGTCAAGACTATGTGATCGGTAATCAAGATGTATACATTATCTATAGATCTGTATTGTAATAAAACGATGCTTTCTTCGTGAAGTGCCCAAATCACTCGAGAACCTTGATTAAAAACATGAAGATATTTGGAAATTATCTTTTGAAGGTAACTTGATGGTACACAAATCCTGCAAACGACCGAAATCTGTACAGCAGTTTACGAATTAGATGTTGATTTAGTTGAGCGATTTTGATTGGGCTTTGTATAGTCTCGTTGTCCAGCCCAAATATAACTCCATAGTTGCAGTCACTTAACTCCCTTGCTTCGGGAAGATGTTTGAAAGACGTCATGCCAAGACTCAATAAAAATGCGACAAAAGCATAATGTCCTGCAGTGAGTGAGTGAGTGAGTATGGTTTTACGCCGCTTTTAGCAATATTCCAGCAATATCACGGCGGGGGACACCAGAAATGGGCTTCACACATTGTACCCATGTCGGGAATCGAACCCGGGTCTTCGGCGTGACGAGCGACAATTTAACCACGAGGCTACCCGACCGCCCCCAATGTCCTGCAGGATATTGGCAACATGGCACCTCTTGAGATGGTTCAAGATCAGGAAGATCCCGCATCACCACAGCAGCCCAGGGTTGCTGTATCCTCGTCCTCCACCGTCGAGACAGGAGACTGACTGCAATGTACACTGCGACATAAATTCTGGTTTCCGTTTCCGAACTGTAGGAATCTGAGCCCAACGTTGCGTTATTTCACCTCAACGTAATCGACCACAGCGACTGCAGTGGTGTCGGTAACATCATCAATGGCTTCCCTGACGTTGGCGTAACGAGAGTTATAGTGGATTTTACGTCAGGTGGGCCACGGGGTTAGCGTGTGAGTGAGTGAGTTGGGTTTAACGCCGCTTTTATGAGTATTCCAGCTACATCACGGCGTGTCAGCTTAATGTGGGAGGGAAGCCCGAAGAGATGCAGGTCTCAGACGTTTAACACTTTGATGAAACCCTCGAGTATGGGTATGGTGCTGACAAATCCAGAAACATCATCGGGGCGAACAGGGATTCGAACCCGCGATCATAGATTTTATGAGCGCCCAAGGAACGTAACTCTGCACAGTAAATTGCGGCACCTTGGACGACTGGGCCACCTGTGTCCCCTGTTGTACAAGAAGTCGACAGGATCGGTGGAGGAAGTATCATGATATGGAGAGACATCTCTTATGGACGAAGAACAGATCTGGTTCATATGCAGGACAATTTAACAGGTGCGTTGTCGTGACGAGGTCTTAGTCTTCCTGTGGTCAGGGTTCTTAAAGCACCAAGCACCGTCCTTCATCATGGCAATGATCCTCCCCACTAGCACGAGTCTGTACTGATTTCCTGAGAGCCAAGCACATAAACGTAACGTCGTGGCTGTCAAGGTTTCCGGATCTCAATCCAATAGGGCATCTGGGGGGTGAGCTAGAAGTCAACCAGGGGTCGCAGAACTTGCTTAAATATGCCAATGTCTTCAGGAAGACTAGGCTGCCATTGCAGAAGGTGTCATCCGCAGGCTACTTGGTTCCATGGGCAGGAGGTGTCGTGCGGTCATTCAGGCCAATGGTGGGCACACACAGATCTTGGCTTGACGACAGCCGTGCTTTAGATGGTCACGTAACCGGCACATGCCAAGACTTGACGTGAACTCTGGTGCCATGTAGCCAAATAACAGTCAAAGTATTTTTCTTTTTTGAGTATATATGGGATCTAAAGCTTTATTTACGATATATTTAATAAAATTCAGAAAATAGCATAATGACTACTAAAATGTGGAAAGTCAATTTATATTCAAGAGGTTCCCAATAATCAAGCCATGAGGAATGTTTGTGTGTTTCGAAAGTTTGGCCACAAGGTCGTGTAATGAGAGAAAGTTTCTCATTGGCAGAACGTCAACGGAAACTTTATACGTAATTACCGTAGCAGTATAAAAAATTGATTTAATATGTCAATGTCAATTATGTGCTGACGACAAAATCCATGACAACATGAGCGTAATGATCTTACGCTTATGACACGTGATAGTTAAATCGAATTTGTTGGAACGTTTTCATTTACATCAAAGAGAAAATTGTTTTAACGCCACATGGATTTGCCAAAAAGTGAAGTTCTTTCACAAATGCGGACAAAAATATGTCTTTTTTATTTCTTGAAACATGCATTTCTGACAAGTATTGTCGCATTGAAATGGTTTGGGTTATTTCAGTGATCGTTAAAAAATGCAGTTAGTTTCAAGATGTAATTGTGGATGACATTTTGATGCATGTTAGAAAATTGAATTTCGACAAATTGTATAGATTACGTTTTGTTTGCATGCATATTTGGAAACCACATCAGTTTATATCTTCATATTTACTCGCGGAAGCATCTCAAATGAAATAAAAATCAGCTATGGTCCTTAAAAGTGTATCATTTACTGAATATATAAATATTCAGGGAAAACTGATAGAGGGGAATGTGATAGAATGGTCGAATGGAGTTCGGTAATTGTTTTCAGTCGCATAAATACCTGCCTCGTGTAAAATATATCTTATGAAAATTCAACCTTTCTCTCAAAATTCATTTGATAAGATTTGGAGGCGATTATTCAATCTGTATATGCGAGTGGGTAAGTAGATTACGCGTTGCACTCGTATCGCAGCAATATCTTGCAGGGAAATCAATGGCAGGATGAGCATTGACCCGTTATGGTCAACCGATTCCATTATTGAATATACCTAGTTGAGGCCTTGTACCCTCAAAGATACATCATCGGAGAGAATTTCGGATTCGAACCCATGACTACTGCATCCTGACCGTACGTCTTAAGGACCTACGCGGCGAAACCTCTGGGCTACCCGTGCCCAATTAAAACATGTGGACCCGTGAAGATCCGGTAATAATTAGTGTTCAGCATCCATGCTTGTCGTAAAAGGCGACTAGCGGGATCGGCTGGTCAGGCGCGCTGACTTTTTGGTTGATACATGTAATTGTATCCAAAATGTGTAGATCAATGCTCACGATGTCAATCACTGGTTTGCAGTCCATCATTTACAGACGGTCGTCATTTAGCTTGAATATTGCTGAATGCGCGCTAAACAAAGGAATCGCCAGGTCCAAAATGCTGAGCACTATAGCTAAAGAGGTATTTTGAACACCGCCACCAGCGAGATTTACACGATATAACACGGTATAAGATGGAATATTGCCGAACCTTCCATAGATAGGGTTAAGTTCTACCCATTTTTGTTCAAGTATGCGTGTAAATAGCGCCCATGCTAATGGTATCTAATGATAGGAATCCTTAAGACCCTTCCTTTGGCAGCACAATACCCGTCACTTCAGACTTTCCTCCCACATCAAGCTAACACCCTGTGATATGACTGAAATAATGTTCACACAATTCACTCACTCACTCACTCACTTCTTGAGATCATGAGATCAAATAAATCTTAATATATACCGTTTGTCAGGACAGTCAGATGACATCAACGCGTCATACAAATATGTACCGCGCTGAATGTAGAGATCCTATCGAACGGAACTTCGATACAATATAACAATTTTGAAAACAAAAGCAAGTTAGAAATCGCCTGCAGCACAAACATCATTTCCGTCAGCGTACAAATGAGTGTTTTGTGTCGACACAAGGGTCATTTCCATGTTAAACCCATACAAGGAAGTGTTGATGGAGCGTCCCTTTAAATAATTCATGGCCACAATTTCAGCTTGGCCCTTTGTCCCCAAAGCCGATGTTGTATTCTACTGAAAACCGTCATGCAAATGTACGTTAAATTGACAAATAATATGCTTCAAATTATTGTAAAACCATATCTCAACTACTGAATGGTTCCTCTTTGTTCCCAACATAACGAGAACGCCACCAAGGGTAGATAATCCACCACTACACACCTCAATAATGGCCACATGGTAATTAAAATAATCCCAAGATGTAATCTTATTCCGCTAAAAGTCCCACCGGATTCAAATGGACTTTCGCACCAAAATTTAATTTCGACCCGTCAATCTTGTTTCAAATCCGACTCGGGTAAATTAATATTTGACCTCTCAGAACTGGGGATGTAGGAGAGGTCTGCATCAGGTTACGTGTGTTAATAAATAGAGTCCTCCGACACATCTATAATTATGGCCAGAGTGGTCGGCGGCGACTGTGGCTGAATTACAAGGGATTCGGTCAGATAAGCGTCCGGAACACCGGGCAGGATCGTCAATATTTAAGTGACAGATGAAAAGATTGTTGATAATTAATGTTTTCGCGACCTCTATGCGGGTTAATTTTTGGGGCCATTCAGTCTCTGGTAAAGGTTGATCTGGAGCATTATAATAGAGATTGACATCTGCCAAGGGCGATCATAGATTATAATATTCGTTTATTGGATTATAGACGGTAATGATTTATATTTTCCAACTTAAAGATGGTCTTATTAAGGAGGATGAGGAGGAGGTCGTGTTAGGATTAAATGAAACACACATTGAAACAAATGATCAACAACAAACAATAGGGCAGGAAATCATGCGTGTATTTGGTACCAGACAATTAAATATACGTACCATAAGGGTATCATTCTTGTGTTTAAAAGATTTTTTAAAATCTGGTACCGCCTAATTTAAAAAAATATTAATTAGTTAACTGTTTTTTACATAAATATAAAAAGAAATAAAATAGACATAAAAAATTGAATTAAACTGAGTTACAGTCGGTTGGTAATATTTTCTTTTGTTGAAACACGAAAGAAACGAAACAAATTTGCACCCAATTAAGGAAGTATACTTTATTATGATAATAATAGTGATAAAATAACGAAAAGTGTTTGAATAGAAACTTTTGACAGTGTCAACGTGTGTTGACTGCAAAGAACATCGGAATTCTTTAATCTGGGAAGATCATCATCCGGACTATTAAATGATAAGTGTCAACCATTTTATTACCATATGCACTAGGTTTAGATGCAAGAGATCCGAACAGTTCGGATTAGATAGGTTCGAATTGTCATTGGGTTCCAATTATCACTACGTACATGTTTCGAATAAGATGGATTTACATGACTGAACTGAGTTTCAACACCTGGTGTCATCACTGATTTTCAGTAATCCATTCATATAATTTTACTGCTATCTTGCCTTTTACTCCTAATGGAATCTGTTTCGTTGAATGACCAAGACAAATTCTCTGGAGTTTGCGTTTAATATTTACTCTTAAAACACACCTGATATTTTACTTCGGGGACATCAATAACATGATCTTTATAAACAGAGGGACATCAATCTATCTATATTATATTTTGTTATATCTCATATTCATATACCTCATACTTATATCATAATATAACAATAGATGAATGAGAAAATTGAATTTATGTTCTATCCCTTACACTGCAGAAAGTTTAACTCTTCCCCTACTTTTTGTTTTAATTGAGACATAGCATATAGTTTTTACAATTCATCACTATCTACAGACATATAAGTCCATAAACAGTTGATTGTGTTTCACTGCAGCAGGTTTGGCTGGTAATGTGCTGAAATTTTAACTACTAAACAAATTTAATATTTTCTCAACTTTCGCCAATTCTAATTTAAAAAATAACAATTATTTGGCGATGCTCTTAGTATTACCCATCTCGTTGTAGTGTTAAACTTATCATTTAACAGAATATTTTTTTCTAGAGTTTTTCCAGTTTTCAGTTTATAAACATCGCAACACATTTAATATTTTATGAACATGTTTACAACTAAAATAAATGCAAAGAAATTAAAGCTCTTGCGTTGTTTACATTAACCGTCTCAATTTCAGACCCATTCTTCAATACGCTTTTGTAGTACCAGGCTTAACTAATTACAGACTTTGATCGTGTCTGAGGCAAAGGTGTTCCAGTGTGAAGAGCCTGAGAGACAGACATGTGTCAAAATGACGACAAAGTCCACGAAGTGCATTATTTCTCGCTGTGATTGCTTCTACAAACATTTGAACCACCTCATGCATTTTCTGCCTGGAAGTCGTTGTATTTATTCATGTGCTCAGCATTTGGATAACCAGATCCAATATTGTTTTCTCCAGCTGTCGAGCTGCCATTCTCACGGATTCCGGGAAGAAATCCGGCAAAAAATGCGAGCCATCTTTCCTCTTCGTCTGCGCAGGCAGGATCCACCGAGCCCCTCGTTTCCTTTCACATCTGATTTCAAGATGGCCGTCTTTCGTGACTTCCGGTTATGGCGGCCTAACGGGGACCTTCTGCGCACGCTCCCTTGTCTGGAGTTTGTCATGTTTATTTTAGTTGGCGGTTTGGAATGTGGTAGACACGTTGTGGTCAAAGTTTATTTTCACAACACAATTTACCAATTATATATGCATTAGTATACTATTGTCACGCGCTCGGTCTACTTTCGAATTCATTTTTCTAGGTCAGATTGAAATGGCGACGATACGCAGCTTTTTGCGTTTTAAAACATAAACGGAAATTCGCAGTAATTTGGCAGAAAATATATATGACGGAAAACCATTAGTACATATTGTTTCCTCTTGGGAGAGATTTTGTATGAACTGTTGTACGAATCAATATTCAACTATGGAAACTTTACTTTACTTTTGCCGTGAGAATATTCTTAGCACTCGAAAGGCTAGAGAGTCGAAGTAGTTTATTCAACGTCCGACAATAACACAAAATAGTTAAAAAGATAATATGAAAGGAATCGCAGATACTTTGCATGTGTCTTCACAGCAAAAGAGAACCCTATTTTGTGTTTATGAATTAAATATGATGTTGGCTAAAATAAGAAGTAGCGGACAAATATCGAGTTCCGTCCAATACAAATAATGGCGAGGATCGTATTCATCCCTCTGTTGTTAGGTTCTTTTGATTATCATGGTTCTCCAGCTCCGAGAATGCCGACTCACATATGGGAATGAACAACTCACGTGTGAGGGTATTGCGAGTCCATGAGTTCAGGTGACTGCTCCTAGCGGGAGCCACCTGCGCGAGCATACTCTGCGGCGTTGATAGTTCATGGCGCCACCTGTTCGAAAGTGTGTTGTTGAACAAGCACGTGCACCATTTGTAATCCCAATGTCAATAAGTGCTGTTCTACGAGACAGCGAGGGACGTAGATAACTGTTGTTACATGATATTTATATGTACGCCCATGGGGGTGTTTGGGTAGCCCAGTTGTTAAAGCGTTTGCTCGTCATGCCCAAGGCCCGTGTTTGATTCCCCACATGGGTACAATCTGTGTAGGCCATTTCTGGTGTCCCCCGCCGTGATATTGCTGAAATGTTGTCAAAAGCGGCGTAAAACCATACTCATCCACTCCCTCCCTCACCTAATCAGCATTCATGTGAGTTACATGTACGTCATAATTATGTTTAGTTGGATGGGCATTACACCGCTTTGAGTGAGTGAGTGAGTGAGTGAGTGAGGTTCAACGCCGCTTTTAACAGTATTCCAGTTATATCACGGCGTGTCAGCTTAATGTGGGAGGTAAGCCCGAAGTGAGGCAGGTTTTAGACGTTTACCACTTCGGTGAAACCCACAAGCACGGGTATGGTGCTGACAAACCTAGAAACATAATCGGGGTGAACCGGTATTCGAACCCACAATCATAGGTTTCTGGCGGGTCCAGGGGACGCAACTCTGCACAGCGAATCGCGTCGCCTTAGACGACTGGGCCACCCGTGCCCCCTACACCGCTTTGAACAAAATTTCAGTTAATCACAGCATGGGATCTCAATGTCAGATGAAAGCCTGACATGACAGGTCTTAGACGTCTACCGCATTGGCGAAACCAACGACCACCGGTGTGGTTCTGACAAACCAATGCTTAAAGAAAGCCGAATCTGGGAATCGAATCCATGATCATGGGACTCCAAAGGGTGGGAACTCTGAACAGGGAAATACAAAGCACTGTCGAGAGCGGTAATAAATTCACTCACTCACTCGCCATAGACAGTTGGGTCGACAGAAAGGTCTTCAGTGCCACATTCTTTGACTTAAATTTAGTCCCAGAAAGTACTTTATCTCATTTAACAATATATATCTACAAATTAAAATTAAAATTATATTCTTTTAATAATAAAGCTTTAACATTGTTGATTATGGCACAAAACAACTTTCCTCCAGTGAACCACTCAATAACTCAGGTGAGATGGAATGGTAAAGGGGTGCTGGTTATCTGATATGACGTTATCGCTGCTGTCGGAGTAGCTGTTGACGACGTTGTTGGGGATATGTCGACAGCAAGACATTGCCGCTTACACCTACAGACGCTGTTGGGAGTCTTCATTCCGCCCATCACAAGCAAACATGTCGGGCAACTGTGAAAACAATGCACATTTTCCCTAATTGGCCCGTGCAGCATTGACAACATTCGCAGCCATCACGTCATCACGTGACATGCCACTCAGCTGTTGGACTGGTTCCGTTGCCTCCATGTGCATATCGGCATGCAGTTACAAGACAAGACAGTAGCCCAGTCGAGTGTTGGCGTCGAAGGTCAAGGCTGGGCAACAGAATGCAATACTCGTTTGTTTGTTGTTTTAATGCCATATGCACTATTAGCGCTATACGACGGCGCTCTGTAAATTGTGTTGTCTGGTCCAGTTGCACTAGTGGTTGATATCATGAGCAACAATCCTCGCCGCCTAGAATCATTGAAATACAACTATCTAGGTGAGAGTGTATGATCTCTTCATTTGTCGGGTGTAAGGACAATCGCATCATCCGAGTGAAGATCCGGGGTAGATTAGGTCTTGAGCAACCAATGCTTGTCGTAATTTATAAGAGCAGACACACGGGATCGGGTGGTCGGGCTCGGTGACTTGGTTACTGCATGTCATCGTATCCCAATTGCGTTGATCGATGCTCATGATATCAATCACTGCATTGTCTGGTCCAGACTCGATTATTTACAGACCCCCGTCATATAGCTGGAATATTGCTAACTGCGGCGTAAAACAACAAACCAAACCCTATAGTGTGGATCGATGCCAATGATGTTAATCACTGGATTGTCGATTATCAACAGACCGCCGTCATACAGCTGGATCAAACAACAAACAAACAAATTTCATCTTCCCCTGATGCGAAGAAGATCAGTAGTTACCTGTGCTGCCTTTTGTATAGGAGCAGGCGAATTACAGAAGAAGGAGAACTTCAGCAACCCCACAACAACACATACCGCTCCACCCCCACCCCCTATCCCCGCAGAGCGCACCCTCACTGCAGGGGGCACCGCACTCGGCACCTAGACTAACGTTTAGTCTATGAAATCTTATATTACACAATATCCTTCTTCACTCTTAAAAAGTACCCAAAAAATCCCTATGCTGATGTGGAATAGAGCAAGCTGGAGCTGGCTAGACTTGCTTTTGTATCATGCGTTTCTAGAATATTGGGGTTTTTTTTCATAAAATAAAAATATTCCACAGTCATTGTGCAGGACTATCGGCACCCAACACACCCTATTAGTTTTCCATACGGTGTGTCACCACTGTTGTCGCTAACACGAACATCTGCTACATCAGCTGATGGTGCTTACAGGACAACCTCACCTTCGTGGAGGGAGGGAGTTTGGTTTAACGCCGCTTTGTACTTGTACAGTTTTACAGTGATATCACTACGTGTCTGCTGGATGTGGGAGGAAAGCCCGAAGTGATACATGTCTCAGACGCTTACCACTTCAACTACTACTATTACTACTACTAATTCTACTACTCGTCCTACTTATCTACTACTTCTACTATTACGACGACGACGACGACCACCACCACCATCACTTTTACTGATACTACTGCTACGTCTACGACCACCACCACGTGCACAATACTACCATTTCGTTTACAGCTACGTCAACTACTACTTTTACTATTACTACTACTACTTTCTAAAACTAATACTACAAACTCTACCACAACTACTCTTAATATAGACTAACATCTAGTCTCTGAAATGAGCATATTTTACAGAAAAAAAACAGTTGTTAAATTATAGTTTTAACATATAATAAAGAGGAGCCCAGAGACTTTCTTTATTTTCAGATACTGCAGTAGTGTAGACTTGCCAAACATTATACTTACATAGGCTGTATTGGATATATTTGTTTCAGGGTCTGTATGACAGACTACTCTTACTACTACTACTACTACTACTACTACTACTACTACTACTACTTTTACGACTATTACTACCGCTGCTACTACATCTACTACTACTACTACTACTACTACGACCACACCACTAGCACTACAAATGCTACAACTACTTATACAAGTACTTATACGTACGACAACTACTACAACAGTGATAATCCATATGACCCACATTATATTAAGTTTGTATGAAACACCTGTTCCTTTCTTTGAAGAAAACAATTTGTTGAATTTCAAATTATTTAACAGGATCTGCTGGCAGGGTGTGCCGCTGTCAGACCCCAGGGTGGCCTCTGTCTGCCGGGGTGAGACTGTCGGATGCTTCCAGTTAGCGCCTCGCATAGACAAACACGATCTAGATTCTACTCACATGACAACATAACATTTGTTTGTGTTGCCTCACGGCGGTCGTCTGCTGCCATAACATGACCATCTGTCGGGGAAATAGTATCTTCTGTAGCCTTCCCTCACGCCGCTTCCGAGGAATGCCGGGAAAATAGAGATAAGACGTGATTACTGTATTATGTTTTGATTTCAATAATCAAAATAAGAGATATTTCAGACCTGATTAGTGGCATATTTTACGCAGCTTGATTTGATCATAGCAGCGCGCATGCTGAGAAGAGGAAAATGAGCAGACTGGGATCATGTCTACAAATTATGCAGGAGCAATGGGCATACACGATTGCGGACTCAAAGGACGGAACCAGTTAAATATAAAAAACACGCACCAACATTGCCCTGAAATGAGATGTTGGAAGAGCCATACAAATTAACTATCACTGACTGAACACCATTGCCAAGATGTTGACATCATAACATCCAAATATATCGTCTGCTGTTTGTTTCAACTCCTTGTTACAAACAAACATGTTGACATTATGAAATTAAAAATTGCAGTTTTTGAGTGAAAGGGTTAGTACGACATATGTAACCTGAAGCTCAAGTGACCTTTTGTAATAAAGATCTTGGCATTTAACATATGGCGATATGTTATTTTCCGATTCTTTACGCTGTTACATAAACCTCATTAACAGGGAACTTACACTCATGTACATGTCATTTTTTTTTAAAAACAACAACAAAAAAGCTGCAGATGAAATTTAACACAAACTTACGAGATACCATCGTCCTAGGCGCCACTAATCGCTGTGCAGAGTTGCGTCCCTTAGCCATGCCAGAAACCTATGATCATGGGTTTCGAATCCCAGATTCTCCCTGGTTATGTATGTTTCTTGACTTTAAGCACCATACTCGTGCTCGTTGCTTTCACCAAAGTGGTAAACGTCTGAGACCTGCATCATTTCCGGCTTTCTGTCCACATCAAGCCAACACGCCGTGACATACTGAAACATTGTGAAAAGCGGCCTTAAACAAAATCACTCCTACAGGTTTTCACAATATTCCCCTGACAAAAGACATCTCACAGTACTTCAAGACAAAAAAAACCAACACATTCTCCAGACATTAGATGTTATACAAAGCAATTCCAACCCTATCATCTGATATAAAATCCAAATTAAACATGAAATTCATCATTTTCATGCTTATTTAATTACAACAACAAAGCATTCCCGCGAATACACGCACGTGAACATAAGAAAACACGTGCAGCTCGTGTTAAGCACGAATGTTTCCAACAGCCCTTGGCGCCACCTAGCGGCTGATGAGAAACACAGACTTCATGCAAATATCAGACTCTTGAATCTTGACTGGTACATCTACTTGAATGCGTGGCCGCACGTCCATGTTAACATTTACAGGTATCGGTATATAGAATCCCAGTCTATCGTGAGACGGATACTGTGTTTCCCATCAAGCGAACTGCACTCATTCAGCCCCGGTGTCATGCTGAGTACTTCCCATCATACATCGCAGTCGAGACAAAACACAACAGCCCACCTGTGGCTGACACACGTCACCTGCTCCCACAATTGCCCTGACCGGAAGTCATGTGTCAACTTGACCCGCCCATGCATATGACGCCGGATAACAAGTAAACGTTTTAATAAGATGTTGTAAACAAGTTAAGAAGTCATATTAATAACGGTGGTGTGCAGACCTTCTTTAAAGAGGCTATATTTATCTAATACCAGTAAACATAACAGTTCTATGCCTGTTTCGATAAACTGCCCTTCAAAGTGCTCGGTCTTATTTGAAAGCCAAACAAAAATGGGATTATGTTTTGCAGTTGACTCGGCCTCATTGCTACATATACAGGAGAAAGACCTATTCTGTTCATAAATTTAGAGGTGGCACGCCGTTTATCTGCTAATGTGACCTTTAGCGGCGGTGTTAAATCAACGATGAACGACTTCGAGATTTAAAATCAGAATAGGTATCTACATTCTACCATGACTACCTTGCGCACGTATTCAGTCAGAAGCAGTTACGCTAATTAACCACAGTGCTTTCAAATTAAAAATAACCAATCAAATTTGATCATCCTTCAATCGCAAGACAGAACACTGGTTCAAGGACGTATTGACAACGTGCTGGTTGGACCCGTGAAGATCCGGGGTAGAATTGGTACATATATATATATAACTGTGACATAATGTCTGTAATGTGCTCTGGATATATAAATTAACATGACGATAAATAAGAGATACACAAGGACACGTGTCGAAAGAACCCCTGAAGATCCGGGTTAGAATAGATCTTCAGAAGCCCATGCTTGTCGTAAAAGGCGACAATGCTTGTCGTAAGAGGCTCGCTGACTTGGTTGATACGTGTCATCGTATCCCAATTGCGTATATCGATGCTCATGATGTCAATCACTGGGTTGTCTGGTCCAGACTCGATTATTTACAGACCGCCGTCATGGCTGTAATATTGCTGAGTGCCGCGTTAAATAACAAACAAACGTGTTGGCCAGGTTGCGTCGTGTTTTCCTGTGGTCAAACCGTTCACTTGCACTGTATTATGGTTCGCAACCGTATGGTCTCTGGTTTGATACATCCTCGATTATACAGTGAATTAAAATCGCCCTTCAGTTAAGATACCCTGAGTCAAATTGCTACCACGGCTTCGTTTCGAATGACATGACGCACACATTGAGTGAATGCGAGATATTGGAGAAGTGACATCCAATCACAGATGACGCCATGTCAGGGAAATGGCCCAGGGTATTCAGTCGATAAAATACACTGGACAACCGAGGATGGGGCTGCTGCCCATTATTTCCCAAATCCCCAAACGAGGCTTACCGTCCTATTTTCACAGTCTACACATACGGTAGTCACAGCACTTGTGTTGTGTGGGAATTCATTTTGACGTATTAACGTCACGTGTTTCTTTACGTCTTGCAGTCTGTGGATATCGCTCGATGGCTTTCTTTTCAGATTCATCAAACATGGTGGCAAATAACGGCTTATTCACTTTTACTTACCTTCATTAAATATTTTGTTTGTTTCTCATCAATATTCCTTCAATATGACGACGGGCTGTAAATAATCGTGTCTGGACCAGACAATCCAGTTATTGACATCATGATCATCGACCTACGCAGTTGGGAAACGACGACATGCATCAACCAAGTCAGCGAACCTGACCACCCGATCCCGTTAGCTGCCTCTTACAATGTAGACATATTGTGAATGTAACCTTACCGCCGTTACCAACAATGCAGTGTCACGTGTTTAAAAGACTGCATCTGCGTCATCTGTGTCTGTATATATACGTATTATAAAATACCATTTATTGTGTAATAATTCAGTTTGACAGTCTGCGCCTATGTTAGAGTTCTATTGAGGGGATAATTAGTTGTAGCGTTTATAGCTCCATACAATATTGATACATGATGTAAGCGGCTGTTCCGGAAGCACGTGATCGGAACCACGTGATTGGGGACAGGTGCGGGGAGTTCGCCGAAGCAAGAGATCAAAGCATGGGATTGCCAGTATTTGTGGAGGAAAAAATTGATGACATATGTTGGTTAGTAAATATGCAGTGTGTATCGTTGAGTGGATAAAGATAGCAACTCTCCAAAAATTAGATTAAAGGTTTCAGGCAACCGCTGCTCACATGCCGTTCGGACGCCATCTCACATAAATCGAAAAGCATTTTTCGCATTTTTTAAGACTTAGCTAAAAAGTAGAAACTGAACACTCGCTTCTTTTTCCATAAATACGACTTAGTTATGTTTGTAATATAAAAAAAAGTTGCGAAACATGGCTCTTTTGTTTATGTTCTTTGATAAATCCTGCTTTGAGAGTTGACGTTGATGCGGGTATGATAAAATGATAAAACTAGACGCTGTCGCATGGATTGAAGAATTCTTGAAAGGATCTGATGAAGTCATCAAGAGGATCTTGAGGTTTTCTCATCTGGCTTAACTTATTGATACGACTGTTCGTGTAAAAGTTAGACGACAACACGCGGAATCTCGCACCTGTCCTCAAATTGACACAGAAGCAGGGGACGAAAGCGGGAGACTTGCTGTCCTTTGAGAGAGTTAGGAAACAATGTGTGTTTTACTGATCACAAATCGTGGAGAGAAAAAGACATAATTCTTTGTGACAATAGAATCAGAATGGATAAGTCAGTAGACATTGGTGTGCGGCGTGTGTGTGTTCGTTGGGGGGTGGGGGGTGCGTATGTGTGCGTGCGCGCACGTGTAACGTGTACATTCCCGAGAAGTGTAGTGTAGGCATGTGGACTTGTATTATTGATTGATTCTTTTTATATGACTGAAGTAGGCAAATTTCCTCTCCCTTCGTCCCACCCTCCTTCTACCACTCCCTCACTCACTCATTCACTGTTAAAATGGGTTTTTTTCACAAACTACTACCAGAAGACCTCCATGTATTCAGACAGCCTCCTGCAACCCCGGAGCCAATATGTTTAGTTTATCCAAATCTGCTATTGTAATTTAATGAATAATCTAACATCTTCAAGACGCCTGAGTTTGACATAAATTTTAAATGAGATCATTTAAAACATGAAAATGCATTGGGAAATGTCATAGCTTGGCGTCAAGCTACCTTGTAAAACAGAATTCTGAACCCAAGACTTGACTAATAGTCAAACGCTGATTCATCTTTGGAGTTCGATATCGTTATAACGCCCGTGTTCAGGCGTTAGACTTATGCTGACCTTTTACTCAACATGTTTACTGCGCGTCTTCGTGTAACGTAACACGGTGATATAGCACAGGTAAAAAGATGACATACTTTTTAGAACATGTTGTTTTGTACCCGAGTTCTTCACCTTTTCGCCCCCGTGAAGTTCCGGGTTAGAAGGGTCTTCAGCAACCCATGCTTGTCGAAAGAGGCGACTAACGGATCAGGTGGTCAGGCTTGCTGAAACCCATTTCTTGTTTCCCTCGCTGTAATATTTGCTTGAATATTGCTAAAAAGCGGCGGACAACCATACTCACTCACTCATTGGAGGTTGGGTAGCCTTGTGGTTAAAGCGTTCGCTCGTCACGCCGAAGGCCCGGGTTCGATTCACGCATGGATACACTGTCTGATGGCCATTTCCGACGACCCCCGCCTTGATATTGCGGGAATAGTGCTACAAGCAGCGTAAAACTATACTCACTCACTCACTCAGTGTAATATAAAACAACAAACAAAACAACCAAATTGTTTGTACCTAGAATGAGCAAAATTCAAAATAAATAAAAAACATTTTTTCCTCAAAACTAACAGTTCATATACAAACAGCGTTCCAAATAACTGCATGCCCGCCTTCACGTGGCAGGTAACTTTACTGTCGGGCGGCATGGAATCTTCCTGCACCTCTCCGACTGTCTGGCAGATAAATTAAAGACTACTTACGTATTCAGTTTTATTACGTCCTTGTAGATTCTCAAGTAATTGTTTGCATTACAGTACACTAGGGTTATAACGAACACGCTAATAACGAACTGACCGATATAACGAACTTATTTTTTAGTCCCAGCCATTTGTTGCATATATGCTGTATATATATGCTTATAACGAGCTACGGTTATAACGAACTAAAATTAGTGGTCCCTTTGGGTTCGTTATAACCGTAGTTTACTGTATTTCAACTGAATCACGACTTGATTTGTCCCTTAGTATTTGCGATGTTTCCATATTTATAACACCTGAGTGCAGGCAGGCAACTTTGAAGATTGGCAGGCAAGACTTTAGGTCACCTACCCGACTGTCTTTCAAGATGATTTAAAACACTGTATACAAAACCGTCCATTGTTGAAATGAAAACCCGTTGTCACTTACACCCACTCCTCGCCGCATGTTTTTGTCGGCAAGTTTCTCCCGGCTGTCAAATCCATAACACTGATGGAAAAGCCTCCATTTTCGAGACCGCCCTACACGTGAGACGTGAAAGGAGGTAGCTCAATCATCATGTATCCCTTGTTAGTTCACCTACTATGTTTTACTGAAGGTAACGTATCGTCAGGCGATATCTTGTGACTTGTGACAACATCCACGAGTACTTAAGAAGAAAAACGTGAGGAGAATTTTCTCGTGGGAATGAAGTAAGATTGCGACTTGGTAGAAGAAACAACTAGCTGAAGAGGCAGTGCTAACGCTGCTAGACGAGGCGGAGGGTGACCACTCCATTAACGTCAGGTCACGACGTTGCGGCTACCATCACACACTTACAGCAGACGTTCTTGTAGTACGCCATCATGTAGGATGGTTGGCGACTGCATTCGTCACCACTCGCCCCATTCCGTAACCTGCAAGAAGACTCGTCCGCCTAGCGATGAATGTTGTGTTCAAAAATACGACAAACCAATCAGAATGCGCGTTGGATTTCAAGTTCTTCGTCAAACAATTCCTCAGAAATAATTTTTTTATTTTACATATGTCTTTCATCTAAAAATATACTTAAGACACAGTTAAATGTGTTCAATCATACTGAAGAATTCCGCATGTCCCGATGTGCTTTAAATTGCATCTGAAATACATATAATATATGGGGAAATATATTTGAACCATTACGCAACGAGTAAACAATTGTTTTAGGTATGCCTGTTTGCGCTAAGACGGAACCCGGTCGCAATAATGGCCATGAGAGGGGCACGAGTCGCTATTCGGCTTGTCCCGGAATACCACGAGTTGGACACGAATGTGGCGACGGATGGCAGTTCTTTGGTAGCCGTACACCTGACGTAATTGAGCGATCAGTGCACTCAGATGGCGCTGTACAGTGTCACACGTGGGTTTCGAACCCGACCGTCTGAATTGCACGCTAACTAAAACGGTCACCATACACCCAACGTTGAACTGACCTCTGTGAGTGAGTGAGTGAGTGAGTTCCAGCCCGTCTGTATTGCAAGCTTACTAAAGCCAGGAAGACTATAGAAAGAGTACCTGCTACAGCCACCATTCACCCAACGTTGGACTGACCTGAGTGAATAAGTGAGTGAGTGAGTCCGTCACCCCACCCTCCAGAATATCAACTAGTCAGTCCCTAAATAGACAAAACATCTTTTTTGTCAACAAACATTTTTATCTCATCTCCTGGCCTGACAAAGTTGACATTTTCACTCGTTACTCTTCGCTTGTTGAAATATCCATGTTAATTGACAAGAATAACAAAATATCTTCTTTTCCTTTTGTTTTCAGTCTTTTCTGTGAAAATACATGCATCAACACATAATGGAAAATAATAGTTTTGCTCCTTTAATATAAAGGACGAGGAGAGAAGAAATATATAAGAACGTATTGTTATATTACAGTGTTAAAGTTCTCCCCGCCTCGAAAATAACAGAAGCCCTACAGATAATAAACAAACGGGGAAATAAAGTGTACACTTAAAATTTGGACTTGACCAAATAATTATAATCGTTATCAAAACTTTACTAGGCTGAGAACTGTGGAACAGGACTCCTTTAGTGAGCATTCCCCGTCGCTTTGCTTTGATAGCAACTGTCTCAGTAGGTCAGCATAATATCTTCCATTGATAGTCTGGCCTTTTTCAAGATAGTCAATCAGTAGAAGACCCTTGGAATCCCAAAAGACTGAAGCCATCACCTTTCCAGCAGAAGGATACGACTTGGCTGTTTGGGGGGCTGGTGATTCCGGATGCTTCCATTGTTTAAACTGAATTTTGGTTTCTAGTTGAAAGTGATGAATCCAGGGCTCATCCATGGTTACAAATCGGGCCAAAAAATCATCGGGATCTGCTTCAAATCGGCATCAATTGTCACGGGACGTCAGGAATCTGACACGTTTCTGATCCGCTGTCAAAAGCTTTGGCACCCATCTTGCAGAAACTTTTGTCATTCCCAACTCGTTGGTGATCATGTGCTCAACCCTCTCATGAGAGATGCCCACAACACTAGCAATATGTCGAGTGGTCAATCGTCGATCAGCCATCACCATGTCATGCACCCGGGTAATGTTTTCCGGAATGATTGCTGTTGAAGGCCATTCTGGACGCGGGTCATCGTCAAGGCTCTCTCTGTCACGCTTTTACACTTTTTACAGTGGAAAAGGAAGGGGCATCATCCCCTAAAGTGGAGACCATGTCAGCATGTATCTGTGTTGGAGATAGCCCTTTCAGTTGCAGGTACTTGATGACTGCCCTATAGCCAGTTTTGACCATTTCTGGTGATTTCAATGGGTAGGTTCACAAGATGGTCTGGTACAAAGACAATAATAACACTACAGTTGCAGTTCATATGTCTATGATTCATTAAATGATTATACTTGTTGGTGGCAAAAGTTTGTTTCAATCCGATTGAGATATCCCACTTAGGCTTAGAACTTTTCAGCCAGCCCTCGTACATCACCATCGAGACCCGTGAAGATCCGGGGTCTTCAGCAACCCATGCTTGCCGTAAAAGACTATGCTTGTCGTTAGAGGCGACTAACGGCATCGAGTTGTCAGGCTCGCTGACATGGTTGGTGCATGTCATCGTATCCAAATTGCGTAGATCGATGCTCATAATTCCAATTACTGGATTGTCTAGTCTAGACTCGATCATTTACAGACCGCCGTCACATAGCTGTAATATAGCTGAGTGCGGCTTTAACCAACAAACAAACAAACATCACCATCGAATAACCACCATCAAATGTAGGTGTACACTTATTATGCCCGGCAGTTTACCCTGATAACTCCATAGAAAAATAGGATAACATTTTTCAAACTTTTCTAACGTCCATCAAGCTGTTTTTGCGTTTCAAAAAATGTTTTAAAATCAATTTTGACTCAAAACACCATTACAATTTATAACAATAATCTTTATCGTAAAAACGTGTTTTCCTGTTTGCGTCGGAGCGGTTGCGCGAGCTACACATAAATCCTGTCGACACCAAAGTGGTTGCAAACCACTTCCCTAGTCATTGTCAAGCACGTTTGACTACACAAGAAACACTACATACGAGTTGTCGCCCAAACAGTTAAAACATATTATTGGGATCCATCTAACGCTCGTCTATAAAGCTGCACTATTGCTTCCATCTCACAAAACATCCACGGTTAAATGCATGATAGATTACTGTCGAGTTTACGACTCATTTTTCACAACTTTTTATGTTAGTGAATTCCCAAATTGAATATAGAAGCCAATGCTGAATTTTTTCCGATGCTTTCCAGAAAACAGTCAACGGCGTGTTTTTGTTGGGGAACTGGATCTTTTTCAATGCAAGAATCGATATTCCAATGCGAGCCATGCAAAAGCTGTTGTTTTTGTTATCAGTTGTGCTATGGGCTGTGATCAATCAAAGACCTTTTACGGTTATATGTATCGGTTATTTTATACAGCTATTTTATACAATAGTATTTCTAGCAAATTTACTAAAAGGTGTTTTAATGGACAAGCTTATGCGTAATTGTGTAAAAGCTGTCCGAAATGTCAATTATCAGCAGTGCATGAAGTGGGCTGAATGAGCCCCTGCCATATCAAGAGTTTCTGAGCAATACATTTTGTGATTTGTCAATAACTTTGTTGGTATATGGAGGTGAAAATCGAGGTTCGCAATGATAAAAGGGTAATAAATAGAAATGCCTCCTTTTTTCGCACACTACTGAACATAATAAGAATCAATCAGGGCCCCGTTCCTAAAACGATCGTAGCGCCACGACTGTCCTCAGCCAATGTTAAAGAATGGGAGTTACGATCACGGTGGCTTTGTGGCCAAGCGTACTGTTCACGCGACTTTTCATAGGGATATGGGGGGCACGGGTGGCCCAGTCGTACAAGCCGCCGCGATTCGCTGTGCAGAGTTGCGTCCCTTGGGCATGCCAGAAACCCATGATTGTGGGTTCGATCCCGGTTCGCCCCGATTATGTTTCTAGGTTTGTCAGCACCATACTCGTGCTCGTGGGTTTCACCGAAGTGGTAAACGTCTGATACCTGCATCACTTCGGGCTTTCCTCCCACATTAAGCTGACACGCCGCGATATAACTGGAATACTGTTAAAAGCGGCGTTAAACCCAACTCACTCACTCACAGATAGGGATATGTTTTATCACTCCATAACTGATTCTCATGATATGTCAAATGAATGTTAATATAAATGGGACATATCTGATTATCCCTATAAAAAATGCCTAGTATAGTTAATCATCACTATTCATGGTAGGAAAAGGTCCTCATCAACCTATGCTGGTCTTTTGAGGCCACAGGGATGGGTTGATCATGCTCCCTGACTTGGTTGATATCGAATCTCGTACCCCGACGGCTCGTTGCTCATAATCGTCGATCACTGGATTGTCTGGTCCAGACTCGATTATTCACAGGTCGCCGTCATGTATCTGGAATATTGCTGAATGCGGCGTTAAACAACCAAAAATACAATAAGGGGTGAGCGACAATTGCTCAAGGTCATATAAGTAACGCTGCAGCTGTTCGTATGGATTAAGGGATCCAGATAAACAATATGCGTGGACGTATCTTTGTTTGTTTGTTGTTTATCGCCGCACTCAGCAATATTTCAGTCATGACGGCGGTCTGTAAATAATCGAGTTTGTACCAGACAATACAGTGACTTATATCATGAACAGCGATCTACACATTGTGATACGATGACATGCATCAACCAAGTCAGCGAGCCTGACCACCCGATCCCGTTAGTCGCCTTTTACCACAAGCACGGCTGCTGAAAGCCAGCTCTAACCCAGATCTTCATGCTATCACTATCCATAGCAAATACACTGCCGGCAAAAAGAAAGTACACATCTATGTTTGATGATGGCTAAACATGAAACACACAAGAAATGGTCATTCGATGGTGGTGCATTTGATATGGGTATCATAGATGAATTTGGGTCCTTTAGTCTGCAACCTTTCGATAACCTTTGTCATATTTTTGTCGAATTCCATTTTAAAGTGTATACTTTCTTTTGTTCGGCAGTTTATATTAACACATATTCGGACCGCCTTCGTGGTCTAGTGGTAGAGCGTCCGCCCGGAGAGCGGAAGGTTCGGGATTCGATCCCCGGCCGCGTCATACCAAAAGACGTTAAAAGATGGTACTTGTTGTTACCTTGTCTGGCACTCGGCATTAAGGGGCTAAAACAAGGACTGGTCGGCTCGGAGTCAGTATACTGTGTCTGAGTAGGGTATTCATGTTAAACTGCGGCATGATTTCTCAGTGTGCTAGCACTATAAATCGGCATCAGTCCGGACTAGTACAAGCAGCCGCACACACGTGCATGCACGTCGCTATATAAGTGCAATAATCTTGGACGCGACGTTAAACCCCATTTCACCTCACCTAACACATATTCTAACTATTAAACACGCAGTATTAACGTATTTATCAACCAGTTATTCGAAACTCGCGAATGTCTGGCGCAAACAGACGAATGTAAGACAATCATGTTTTATGACTCTACTTGACCGCTATCTGGATCATGGCATTGGTATATTCTATTTCACTCACGTATGCACGGTGTCGGATCAAGACACCCCGGAGTGGCGAGACAACACAGCAATTTAGACACCAGCGGGGTGCAAAAGCATAGACTATGGCAGCATGGGATCATTGTTCTGACCATTGTTAGGTATTCACCTGTAAAAGCTTAGATTTATGGCTTTTTGTGGAGTTACCAGACTCAACCTTGACATAAAAGGAGTTACCAGTATTTATTTTATTTCCAGGGGGTCTTTGAGTTTTATAGGTTTCGTCGTAATCTTTCGACACGTTGGTTTGTTTGTTGTTAACGCCGCACTCAGCAATATTTCAGCTATATGACAGCGGTCTGTGAATAATGAAGTCTGGTCCAGACAATCAAGTGATTGACATTCTGAGCATCGATCCTCGCAATTGGGATACGATGACATGCACAACCAAGTCAGCAAGCCTGACCTCCCGATCCCGTGACACTGTGGTCCGCATCCGAGTTGCCTCTCCTTGTCGTCCCAGGATCCGATGATCGGGTCCGAATCCACATTCGCCCTGTTTATGCGCCTTGGTTTGACAGCACCATACCCACGATCGTCACCTTGGGTTGTCGCCTCATTTCTAGGCTAGCATGTTGAGATATACTGAAATATTGTGGGAAAATCCCCCACTCTCAGTTTACAAAACACATGAATCCCTGGTATCCCCCGAGTCCATTCTACAGAAAACGGAACGGACGATCTGCACGTGCAATGTAGAACACAACTATATTCTGCTATATATTCCATTTATAAAATGACTTTTCAGCTTTTGCCCGCCTATCCCTAAAGGTCGAGAGGCATTCGTCATGTTTGTGAAGTTTGTTTCAGTGAATGTCCGATGACGCTCCTTCGTCGGGCAACCCACACTGCGCTCAGCTCGTGTTGCACGTGCCATATGTCGTCAAGTAAGCGTGACGCTGCACGAGCTTTCCGTGTATTAATTCGCACCAGCTTACACATGCGTGGAGCAGTTTACGTTTGATAGCGGTGATTAACATATGGACGCCCATTGATGTCATGATGGAGATAGAGAGATATTACTTAGAGTAAATCGTTTAGTTAAAGAGACGCCCTTTCCTGTATTCTCAAGGGCGTCTTAAAACTTGCAGAGTCATGATAGTGTGTGTTGAATAAGTGGTTGTGGCCAAACGTGCATACGGTTGGGCTGGAAGATTGGATACCGTCCGCGAGGCTTGCACCGTTAGTTAACGTTCAGATGAACTCAACTTTAGCCAAGCACTGGTCTAACGAATTGCAGTGACGTCATCAGGTTGGTGCTATTTTCGTCTTGTTTTTGTATTCTTGTTTGTTAAAAAAACGGCTTATATTTCCTCACTGTTGTCTGAATGGTATGATAATATGGTTTCAAAAAGCCACGGAATTACTGAAATATGTTTTTTTCAGGAAAAAAACAGCTAAGTTGAAATAAATAATATATTTCCAGTGATTATTAGTGAATGTCGGATGGATAAAATTAAGTTTTTTTAATCGACATTTATCGAGTGTTTACTAAGATTATGCACTCAACTTGAATCATCTTCCCGAGGCAAGGGACTTTTATAGTCAGTTAACTCCCTTGCCTCGGGGAGGTGACTTAAAGTGGCGCCGCGTTAGAATTTGCCGCTTGTGTCTTTGTCCCACCGTGTACATTCCCGCCTATCTATAGAGGTCAAGGTGACGCCATTCGTAACAGATAATTAGAAAGAGAACTATTACCGATAAGGCTGGATTTACCGCTAGTCTGTGCTCACGGGACAAAGGTCACGCTGAAGGATGACATGTTCACTGTCAGACGCATCCCTGAGTGGTGTAGATACGTACATTTACCCAAGGTTCACCGCCGTCATAAGGCTGGACTATTGCTGAGTGCGGCGTTAAACAACAAACAAACAAAACCCAAGGTGGTAAGAAGTACACATCCCCCCCCATTACCAGCTGGTTAGGGACCGATGGGCTGGGATCTTGTTTCGAGCTACAGCAACAAAACCAGATATCCAGTTATTGGCATCATGAGCATCGATCTACGCAACTTGGATACGAAAACATGCATCATTCAACCAACCACCCGATCCCGTCAGGCTCTTCCGACCTGCTTGTGCTTCGGGATCTGCCTCAATGTACGTGACACACAAGTCTGTTCACTAGTCTATTATACTTGCCTCTTATAACAAGCAGACGATGATGGGGACCTGTTACGATTCCAGACCCGTGAAGATAGAATAGGTCGTCAACAACCCATGCTTGCCTTGGAAGGCGACTATGCTTGTAAGAGGCGAGTAACGGGATCGGCAGATGCATGCCATCGTATCCCTATTGTATAGATCCATGCTCATGATATCAATCACTGCATTGTCTGGTCCGGACACGATTATTTACAGACCGCCGTCATCAAGCTGCAATATTGCTGAGTGCAGCGTTAAACAAAAAACAAATGTTCCGATTCCCAACGGGGATGTCAAGCACGTTAAAGCTCAGCTGAGACAGATGGCAGTTACAGCGATACACATGAAGGAAACACCATGAACCTTATCATGTATAGATTAAGAAGTCCCTTCATGCACAGAACTCAGTACCGCCGAGCTCCATGGCAGTGTGTTGACTGACAAAGACAGCGGCGTGTTGTGATCACTTAAAACGTCAACTCTGTCATTTAAAGCTCTTACGATCATAACGTTCACCATGAATGTCAAAGATATGTAAGTTCATGTCAGAAGCCGAAAAGGGATATGGCCGACAGACGCCAATTATGATATCTTTATCGCAGTGGATATATGCCCTCGGGAAATTCGCCGTGAACTGGTTCTCTTAATGTACGCTGTGTTCGCATTTGTTTATACAGAACTCTGTGCTCGTTCAACACAAACCTCTTGGTATATTCTTCCCCAGGGTATTGGCATTTTCAAATCTGACTTTAGTGTTTGATTAAACGTTGATTTAAAGCGCAGTTAGCAGTATTCTCGTCACATATTGCCTCCATCCTCGCGTATCCAGGGTGTTATAGCTCCATTCTATTATTATATACCCTGGATCCATTCGGCGCCATAGCTTTCGTAAGTGACGTCACCAGCTCAGTCTCTTATCACCCTCGTGCAGCTATTAACCCTTAAGTATTCCAATCAGGGTTATAATTCAGTCAGTGAGTTCGGTTGAACTTTTATTTTAGTTATATCACGGCGTGTCAGCTTGTAGTGATGCCGTTCCTTGGTGAATCCCACGAGCTCGGGTCTGGTGCTGACAAACCAAGAAAACACCATGAGGGGGAATCTGGGATTCGAACACAAGATCACCCTCTTCCCGAGGCAAGGGAGTAAACTGCCCGAAAAAGTCCAGTTTCCTTACCGAACTTGGCTGGAAATAGTGGGCTTGATAGTAGTGCCACCAGTGGACATTACGAGTTATGTCCCTTCTATGTCCCTCCTACTGACCAATCAGATTCCACCTCTCACATCGCTTGCATTTGATTCAAACAAAATGGCGGCACCCAGTCAAGACGATCTGACCGATGATCAAAATATATTGTCATAAAACGCGCCTAGCGAAATGAATCAAATCACGTGGGCATCTTGGTTAAAAATATGAAAAGAATGGAAAACATCTGTTGACGTCCTGTTGACGGTACACATACTCTGCAAATCTTGCAATCGAACGAATTCGGCACGGCGGTTGCCATGTTTACGAACCAGATGTCGATTTCGTTACGCGATTTTGATTCGACTATGTATAGTCTTGTTGGTCCAGCCAAAATAATTGCAGCCTAGTTCGGTAAACTGGACTTTGACAGTCAGTTAACTTCCCGGCCACGGGAAGATGCAAGATCACAGGTTTCTGGCACTCGGACTGATTAATCATCAAACATCGTGCATTCACATTCGTAAAGGATCCGTTTCGTTGCCCTGAGTAACAAGTGAGAACAACTGAACGACATTCCGTTTATTTACCCAGGTATCGTGTGAGGTTCCCTTACAGCTGAGTGATTGTTATTACTTTTAAATTAGTTCGTTTTATATTAAAATTGTTTCGAATTCATCCCATTTTATGTTTTAGAAGCTTAAATTGGAAAACAAATATTTAATTAGAACCATTATTCTCGGATTTAAATCGTAAACGCGTCAGGATTTAAGTTTTTATAGATGTATGCGCGTGCTTGTGGCGACGTTTTAACGTAAAAATGTCAGCATCGACAAAGAATTCCATCATTTCCGCGTTTTACATTTTGGCAATAGTCATTTCTTTAAGTTGTAGAGACTTGCGTTCGCCAGACCGTGGAACGTTCAGTTTATCTTGTCGTCGAGTTGGAGACTAGAACAATGTTGACGTGTTTATTTCTCAATTTTTGTCATTTTTTAAGCTGGTTCACAATACTACACTGTTTAGCTGTAATCTCGGACAAAATCCGCACAGCTTAAAACAGTGTTTTCCCCGTCAGCTGAGTCGTCCAGGACTCTCATTTAATAGTGCACCTTCACGTGGGTACTTCCTGATGTATTACACCGGCCATGGGGTTACATCACATGGTTGATATATATACTTTGTATACGTCCCGGCATGTGATATATGTGTGGCGAAACAGCAGGGTATCTATCTCCCAATGTCATTGCTCCTAGTGACGTCATCGTGGCTGAAATGGACAACTTTGGCGAACGGGGTCCCGGCGTGTATTGTAAGCTGTTAATGAATTGATGCTACTGTCAAGACATACTGAACTTATTAAAATACATATACTACTTAAAACAAGTTTGAGAACACCTACAGTTGGACGGATGTGTGTTGCAATACCCACCAGCCATGACAGAGTAATTACAGTCACCTGAAGAAATCGGATGTTCTTTAACTTCTTTTGAGTAGTATATTTCATGACAAAATCTGTTTTGCTCATCCAAGCATATGCGTGTAAATTATGATTGAGTTGAAGAACAGATAAGGGTGTGTATTTATGTTATACCATGACCTAATTTGAGGGGAAATGAGGGGACTTAATGATTGGTTTGTTTGTTGTTTAACGCCATACTCAGCAATAGTCCAGCTATATGACGGCGGTCGGCAAATAATCTAGTATGGACCAGACAATCCAGTGATTGATATCATGAGCATCGATCCACGCAATTGGGATCGATGACATGCATCAACCAAGTCAGCGGGCCTGACCACCCGATCCCGTTAGTCGCCTTTTACGACAAGCATAGTCGCCTTTTACGGCTAGCGTGGGCTGCTGAAGACATATTCTACCCCGGATCTTCACGGGTCGGGGACTAATGAGGATCTTGTGGCTACAATGTCGGACATGACCGATATAGGTGACATCGTGCGCCAGAGGCATGATATATACTCTGCAAAAAGACCCCGCAAAAGTGATATTAGATGTATGACCAAACATTTTTACAGCCCAACAAGTGATGTTGCACGTACATGTCATGTAGGCGTGTTTCAGCGCCAGGCTATCACGTGGCTGTGTTTTTTGCATTTTTTCCATCTTTTCACCACATTTCTGCAGTACTTCCTTCTTTCCACAGAAATCAATCTCAATCCATGCATAAATGGCCACTTCATTGTCGATATTAATTTTGGATGGATGTAGGCAACACTCTGTCAGATATTGACGATTTTATAACTTTGGCGTTTCTTTTTTTTCACTCACTCGTAATGTGCAGTGTAGCGGTGATAGATCACATATCCTAATCAGGCCGTATCTTGGATTCAACCCATGGCAAGGGATTCCGGCATGTCTAAGGGACGCAATCCACACAGGACATTTCAGACCATTGTTACACCCGTGTCCCCTTAGCAGCGTAACAGGGAAATAAAACTGCTATTTGTTGAAAACATGTCATGACATACGATACGTTTTGCTTAACTTTATTTATCCCACACCAAAACCGCGTTGCTGGATTTAAGAAGGGGGCACGGGTGGCCAAGGCAGCTGAGGCGCCAAAATATGATGTTTAGAGTTGTTTCCATATCCGCCCTATTATGATCATTGGCTTGTCAGCCATATCCTTCATCGTGGATTTCACCAAAGAGAAAAAAACCTTCAAAGACCGCAACATTTTGGGCCTTCCTCCCACATCAAGCTGACACGCCGTGATATACTGGCAACACGGGCGTTAAACCCAACTCACTCACTCACTCACTCTCTGACTGAGAGACACCTATGTCCAGTGGGCTTTCTTCCAAAGTTATAGGGGCGTTGGGGTAGCCTAGTGGTTAAAGCGTTGGCTTGTTACGCCGAAGACCCGGGTTCGATTCCCAACATGGGTACAATGTGTAAAGGCAATGTCTGGTGTTCCCCGCCGTGATAATACTAAAATATTGCTAAAAGCGGCGTAAAACCATACTCACTCACTCCTACGTTATAACTTACCACTGATTTAACAGTGAGTGAGTGAGTGAGTTGGGTTTAACGCCGCTTTTAACAGTATTCCAGTTGTATCACGGCGTGTCAGCTTAATGTGGGAGGAAAGCCCGAACTGATGCAGGTCTCAGATGTTTACCACTTCAGTGAAACCCACGAGCACGGGTATGGTGCTGACAAACCTAGAAACATAATTGGGGCGAACCGGGATTCGAACCCACAATCATAGGTTTCTGGCGTGCCCAAGGGACGCAACTCTGCACAGCGAATCGCAAAGCCTTAGACGACTGGGCCACCCGTGCCCCCCTGATTTAACAGACATGCACCTTATAAGACCATTATTGTGTGTTCTTTCTCATATTCTGTCACGTTCGAACGAAATGGAAGCCGAAAATTCAAGAACTTACACCAACGCCACCACCAGCTGGTGAAAAGTGCTCACCTCGCGTTTCGTTTTGCCTTAAAACTACAACTGTCTGAGCCTCAAATCAATCACTCACTCCGTGTTGCATAAGAATGCGTGAGAAATCCTTTCCCAAACTCGATTCGTATTTTGCGTGTTGACAATAATGGACCTTATGAATATGAACATATGACGAACACCATTAAAATGACAGAACACCCCATCTCATTATCTCAGAATATTACGAGGTTTTTTCTTTTATAAAAACTAAAACTACACGGACGAAACGGAGTATCTGTCTTGTAGTCCTGATAGGCCTTTGTCTGGTATGGTCATGCTCGTTACACAGATATTTTGAAAGTCAAATGAGGCCACCATGACTGGAGTGACCACACGTGGATTATTGTTCAATTATGTCGAGCTTTCTGAACTCTCTCGGTAATCCGCAATCTCAATACACGTCTAAATGCGCACACTATACATGAATATTCAGCAGGGACCAATGGGAGCGATTCCAAAGCTTTTGGGACCAAAATATGGTTGGTCCGAGATGAGATGTCACCGTCCGCTGGTTCCAGTTTAAATGATGCATTGTCTTTTACATTTGGTTTGTGTTTAATGTAGTCATTCATAAAAGTTAAACAAATATGCATGTTATGCAGAGTTACGTTGAGGGTAGCGCACACGGAACTAGACGTTCGTAACAAATTATGTACGAGCCATCGATGCTGGCAAGTATCATTATTTGTAACGTTTGTCCAGTAACGTGTGTGTTAACTGACTAAAAATACAGCATCAAAGTAACAAAATACTGCTAATTCAGATTAAAAATACAACCTGAAAGTTAAAATGAATCATTGAATATTTGAAAAATAACACAAATATGCTGCACAGAAATTCCATGCAGTCCATTCGTAATACATGAGAATCTTTTCCTTCCCGCTTCGATATTCGTGCTGCATTTGAACAAGCCCGTATATTAGTACTGCACGTGCATTTTGTGTTATTTGATCGTTTAGCCCGTATATTCGTACTGCATGGGCATTTTGTGCTATTTGATCGTTGTAGCCCGTATATTCGTGATGCACGTGCTTGGAATTAATGCATGATATAATATTTGCATTGCAGACATTAGGTCAGTAAACTGTCAATTCGCAACAGATACTCAATGATACAATGATGTCAAAGATGTATTATAAATATTGACAACACTAAAATCGGGAATACAGCAAAATTTGTCACTTGTTGACATGCACGTGCTGAAGGCTGCACGTGATCCATGAAACAATTTCCATTTGATTGTCAGAAAAAAAAGAAGTTTTATATATATCGACTAGTACCCTTACCTGCAATCCGATCATAAATAAAAGCATTTTCATTCATGTAGGCCTATAAATGTTAATATGCTTTGAAAGGGGTGGGTGGGGCGATATTCAAACCTCACTCACTCCAAAGCGGGGGAACACCGTTTCTCACCGTTGCTTGAATAGAACCCTGTTGACTGCACGGTAAACACGATTCATTTCAGGAAGTCTAATTGTCAGTCTGACACATGACACTACATTGTGAAATTTACTATTAAATATGTTTAAATAGTTGCATAATCCTAAAAGCTAAAAATACAATATGTATATAATGTTGTGTTACAGCTGGTTACCTATAACAATGTTCATTTTTAAAGCAATCAGATAAACCTGTGACGAGGGAGAAAAACAAACATCATATCCTTGTTCAGGGCTCTATAATTTCCTACAATCCCGTTAGCATGTATTTTCAACGTTCAAGCGATTGACAAGTTACGGACCCCATGAAATTATGAAGAGCCGTGTTCCATGCATTGTAGATATCAGCTCGCGGCGGAGCTTGGTGCACGTGCAACAGCAGCAGAGAACGTATTCCTCGTGCATCACGCCAGGGCGACTCCCACAGTATAAACACAGTCTTCAAGGAAACCTTGTTTATTTTTCAAATATTTTCCACAAGAGAGGGTTTTGTAAGTGTAAAAGTGGGATTGTGTTTTAAGTAGGATTGTGTTGTAGGTAGGGGAATATCCTCGTAACTCTCCATTCCTTAAAAATATTGGTCCTCGGACGCTGCGGGGCCTCGACTCCATTATTTTAAGGAAAAGAGAGTGATTGGGACATTCCTCTCTACTTACTGCTGTCTGTCTGTCATGCCTTGCACACCATATTATGCCATGGTAGATTAACTATAGTAATATGAAAGAATCAGGTGGTCCACGAGTTCTTTTGGGTAGTATAAGTGTTACCCTTGTGATCGGCATCATGCATCCACTTAATGACCGGGCCTCGGTCCGCCCTGATTAGGATCCTTGACTGTCAGAAAGCCCGTGAAGATCCGGGGTAGAATAGGACTTCAGCAACCCATGCTTGCCGTAAAAGGCAACTATGCTTGCCGTAAGAGGCGACTAACGGGATCGGGTGGTTGATGCTTGTTGCTGCATGTCATCGTATCCCATCTGCGTAGATCGGTGTTCGTGGTGTTAATAACTGGATTGTCTTTTTCAGATTCGATTATTTACAGACCGCCGTCAACTAGCTGGTATATAGCTGAGTGCGGCGTTAAACAAACAAACAAACAAACAAGTCAGCAGCGTATCCATACATGTTCACGGATTTCACCAAAGTGGTAAACGTCTCCGACTGTCGTCACCTTTAGCTTCGGCTACCACATTAATCTGACAAGCCTTCACATAACTACTGTTTAAGGTTGCACCGCACCTCTCTCGCTCTTCTAACGTCAAGTTTTAAGAACTTTGGACCTAATGTGCACTTCCATTAACGAAAATGTAATGCAAATACACCGATCGTTTTCATATTACTATTGTTAACCTGTCATGTCATGACAGATTAACAATAGTAATATGAAAGAATCGGATGTCCTTTAACTTCTTTTGAGTAGTATACGATGACACCGGGTGTCGTGTTAATAACGATCGTCTCAGATCCCCAATGATTGTTATTTTTCTAAAAAAAACGGTTTCTTAAAGATTATATCACAGCGAAACGATCCCTTTAAGAGAAGTTAAGCGACTTGTTAAGTACATGCCTAGCTTCCCTTCGGTCTTTTCATCAGACATGTTTATGACATTGATGATGGTACATAAGTGCACTTATCGGCCGTGATATGACAAACAGGTGACCCAGGAATTCACCAACAGCACGGAGGACACGCGTTAAATGCCGAGTACCTCAAACCGCCACGCCGAGATACCGTTATAGCCCCCTCAAGGTCACGTTAAGCCGTGCATTCCCATCTGAATCATCCGGGCACTGTGCACGAGCAATGACCATTTGGTCCCGGACTAATCGTGCAACCGAGAGCACTACAACTCCCTGCTGAAAGTCTCGACACTTCACTTGGCACATTTATCCTGTTCTCGTGGAAACCATGGTTATAAAATTCTCAGTTTCGTCACCTGACTGGACGTTGGTGTATATTACGGAGGGACGGAAACCAAATTAGCATCACAGGTGTTAATGACACATCATCTGTCCGTGTTAATTAGCCTGTTCATCTAGCTAATGAATGCCAACTTGGCACATTTGACACCGAGTCTAAAGGCCGCTGAAAGTAATTATTTTTCAATGACCATGAAAATCGTCGATGCCTTTGTGTGTTGGTCCTGTTTCCTCATCATTGTCCGCTATGGTGGCGAGTGCTGTGGAGAGGAGCAGGGATTAAATAAGTAGGTTCACACTACATGTTTATACCCTGTTTATGGTAGGAGGGGCGGTGGGGTAGCTTAGTGGTTAAAGCGTTCGCTCGCCACGCTGAAGACAAGGGTTCGTTTCCCCACATGGGTACAATGTGTGACGCCCATCTCTGGTGCCCCCTGTAATATTACTGTACAATTTCTTGACGAGGTGTAAAATTATTATTATTATTATTATTATTTTTATTATTTTTATTATTATTATTACTATAAGCATAGTGGTTAAAGCGCTCGCCTGTCACCTCGAATGTCCAGGTTCACTTCCCATGTAAGTAGGATGTGTAATGTCCATTGGCGTGTTTGCCACCGTGAAATTGCAGAAATATTGCTGACAGCGGCGTAAAACCAAACTGACACACTCACTCACTCCTTGGAGATTTGATCTGCAGGTCGTGCGAGGCGACTCGATGGATCGGATGGTCAGACTCTGTGTATTTTTTGATTGCGTGTCATCGTACCCCGACAGCATGGGACGGTGATCATATCAAACACTGGTTTGCCATATATATGATAATGAAGCTTAAAACTTCTGACTGCTGCGTTAAAGGATAAACAAAAAGATACTTGATGATTCCGGGGCAGAGTAGGGACCGATTATTCAATTATTGTAGTCTTAAATGAGGAGACCCGTGAAGAGCCGAGTTAGAATAGGTCTTCAGCAACCAATGCTTGCCGTGAAAGGCGAATATGCTTGTCGTAAGAGGCGACTAACTGGATCGGGTGGTCAAGCTCGCTGAATGGGTTGATGCATGTCATCGTATCCAAAAAGCGTAAATCGATGCTCATGATGTCAATCACTGGATCGTCTGGTCCAGACTCGACTATTTACAGACCGCTGTCATAAAGCTGGTGTATTGCTGATTGCGGCTATAAACAACAAACAAACACAAAAACTTGAACGAGGATCGGGGGGTTACAAAGTGTGATCTGGCTGACAATGTATCATCTCACCCGACACGACATGCTCTTGTCAATCATTGGTTTGTCTGGCCCAGACTCGAATATTCACAGACCTTTTATCAGATCATAAATGCAACCAATGTTCGATCAGTCCATGTCAGTTGTAATGCTCTCAATCACCAAGTTTTGATTCCAACAATATAACCCTATCTATGAGATACACGGCTCTTCACACATACTTTCTATGTGATTTACAGTTGGTACAGTTTCTGGGTTGCAAAGAGTCCCCAGTCCTCTCACAAATATAACTCCCAGCAATGTCATATGTAAATTTTGTGGTATTGATGAGAATATGGCACCGAATAGGATCGACTTCGTAAGTAAGTATTGGAGGCACGGGTAGTATGGTTGTACATCTCTGTGAAGAGTTGCGCCAGGAACCTATGATTGGGTTCGCATCCCGGTTCTCCCTGATTGTTTCTGAGTTTGTCAGCACCATCTCGTGCTTGTAGTTCCAGCCAGTGGTAGGTGACTAAGACCTGCATCACTTCGGGGTTTCCTCCCACATCACGCCGTGCTATAACTGAAGTACTGTTCAATGCGGCGTTAAACCAGATTCACTCTCATATATGGGGGCACGGGTGGCCCAGTCGTCTTAGGCGTTGCGATTCGCTGTGAAGAGTTGCGTCCCTTGGGCACGCCAGAAACATATGATTATGGGTTCGAATCCCGGTTCGCCCCGATTATGTTTCCAGGTTTGTCAGCACCATACCCGTGCTCGTGGGTTTCACCGAAGTGGTAAACGTCAGAGACCTGCATCACTTCGGGCTTTCCTCCCACATTAAGCTGACACACCGCGATATAACTGGAATACAGTTAAAAGCGGCGTTAAACCCAACTCACTCACTCACTCTCATATATATTGTTTCGACTAATGCTTAATCCCAGGTTAACTTCATTGTGGCGGTACTGATAAAGTTAAACATCGACGACATCGTGTATTTCAGAAATAAGAGTTCTTACCTTCCAACAGCTCTCTTTAGGAGCAAAAAGTACACTCGGCTTTCAAACTCAAGACGTCAGCACAGCTGCGCGGAGTGGAGGACTTGCGCACTGGGATTTGAAACGATAAAAAAATACAAATATTGACCTTCACTGTGAAAATGATATCGATTTTATAAGTAGCGAGAAAGTAAATTGATGGCGTTTGTATAAATACATTTTAAGGTCAGCATGATTTAACAGAAGAATAAGAGTAATAAAACTTTCAAACTGACTAACATTTAAGCTGATATACTGCCAAATCGTGCAAGACACTAAGTCACTTGTCTGTTTCAAGAAAACAAAGATGATATGCGAGTAAACCTTATGTTAGCCTGCAAACAGCATTGTTGTTGTTTTCCTTCCACGTGGAACTATTTTCTACATTGTTATCTCAAAAAATGAAAATCGAAATATCGAGTTCAATCTCCCATACGAATATGAATAGAGACAAAAATACTTATTTTCTTCGAACAAATCTTCTTTTAGACTTAGAGTACGTTGGGGAATTGTCTGCCCAATTCATCACAAAAGAGCGATATTGATGTGCTTTTTCATCAAAAACAGTCTCGAAGAGCGTTTTATAGGCATATAGATCCCACGAGATTTCAAGGGGAAGTTCCGCCGAGTCGTAACCTAAATGTAACAACCATCAGCCGACGAGCAGAACTGAAATGAGTGTCGGATATTTTTCCGGAGTTGATATAAAACCAAAAGTGATTGCTGTGTTCAGGCTCATTGATCAAAATGGCCATGAGAGATTTGAGCCAAGCGTCAGTGGCAATTTGACATTCACAATAAGACATTTTTACGGCTTGCTGAGGGGAAGTAGTATGGTTGTACATCAATTTGACGACCGGTTATTCAGTTTAGTAGCACTCGGGTCCGCTCGGCTCATTCCGCTGCACACTTTATACCTCGGACAGAAATGGAGTAGTGATACTGCTGTAAACCGTGTAACGACAGATACCTCCGCATATAGTTCGTATAACATCACGGTGGTTTTGTAAGACAGGATTAACTCCGCATACCACAAATTAGGCATACAGTTATTCAAAAACTAAAGCAAACGGAAACAGTTTTAAAAGTTATGAGGTTCACGGATGCCGTCAGTTTGTGTTGTCATGTGATAGTCACGTGACCGAATCTAGTTCAGCTGTGGATTCCTGCCAGTGGATCCGAGGTTCGAGTAAGTTTTGACTAGGTCCCTGGGCTTGACGCTACGAAATTTACATTCAAACAATCCTGTTGTACAACATATTCTCAGAGTGTTGGATAGAGCGCCTGCCCGGAGAGGGAAGATCGATGGTTCGAGCCCCTGACTGCGTTATAACAAAAGACGTTAAAAATATGGTACTTTTTGTTACCCTGCCTGGCATTTCGCATTTAGGAGATAAGGAGACTGGTCGGATCGGAGTCAATACAATTATTAATGTGTCTGGGTTGGGTATCCATGTTTAACTGCGGCATGGTATCTCAGTGTACTATGTGCCGGCGTCCGGACTAGTACAAGCAGCCATGCACGCACGCACGCACGCACGCACGCACGCACATCGCTATATAAGTGCAGCAATCTTGAACGCGATGAACCCCATTTCACCTCACATCAGATGAGTGTCACCTTCAGGTTACAACGACTCAGCTCCCGTCACAACTTCACATGGTTGAACGCAGCATGAACCCAACCTGGAGGCTGTTGACGTAACAACCATCCATATTTGTCTTAATTACGTTATTGACGTGGATACTAATTAACAAAGCAGTCTAGGTTTGTCTAATTAAACGCCGAGAGACGTTACTGTATATCCCTTACTACGACGTAGACAACACCGTTGTGCTAAGATCGCTTTGTGGAACCAGCCCTGTGCCACAGTGATGTTAGCACAACAACAGTTACTGTGTATCCCTTACTACAACGTAGACTACACCGCTGTGCTAAGATCGCTTTGTGGAACAGCCCTGTGCCAAAGTGATGTTAGCACAACAACAGTTACAGAATATCTCTTACTATAACGTAGGCTACACCGCTATGCTAAGATCGCTTTGTGGAACCAGCCCTGTGCCACAGTGATGTCAGCACAACAACAGTTACTGTGTATCCCTTACTATACCGCTGTGCTAAGATCGCTTTGTGGAACCAGCCCTGTGCCACAGTGACGTTAGCACAACAGTTACTGTGTATCCCTTACTACAACGTAGACAACTACGCTGTGCTAAGATCACTGTGGAACCAGCCCTGTGCCACAGTGATGTCAGCACAACAACAGTTACTGTGTATCCCTTACTACACCACTCTGCTAAGATCGTTTTGTGGAGCCAGCCCTGTGCCACAGTGATGTTAGCACAACAACAGTTACTGTATACTCCTTACTACAACGAAGACTACACCGCTGTGCTAAGATCGCTTTGTGGAACCATCCCAATGTCGAACTTAGGGCTATAGATTCCCATACCAAGGGCTAACTCCCATTCTTTAAGATTGACTTACGCCCCAAGACCGCGGCCCCGGGACTTTCTATTTAGGAGAACCCTTGCTTGCCGTAAATGGAGACTATGCTTGACGTAAGAGGCGACTAACGGGATCGGATGGACTTGGTGGATACATGTCATCGTATCCCAGTTGCGTGGATCGATGCTCATGATATCAATCACTGGATTGTCTGGTCCAGACTCGATAATGTTCAGACCGCCGTCACAAAGCTGGAATATTGCTGAGTGCGGCGTCCTCGTAACCACACACATCTCCGATCACACATCTCAGGTTAGCGCTGTACTGAAAAGTGAATGTCATCGATTCACGCATTTGTCCGTTGCTGCTATTGTTTGCATTAAGGGATAAATAAAACCAATAGTCCTCTGCTGTAACAGAACCTACATGCTGCTGCTCGGGTGGCCATGTAAGGTGTATCGATTCTCGTAACATATTGCTGCATGTATTGTTTCCGTGCTTTATTAGATTCCAACGGACACCTTCGCTCAGAGGAGACTCCCAAGGTGCGATCTGACCCTTTGAACCCGCACTTTATGACCTCTTATTACTCTCGAAATCCTTACAGACCTTTCCCAGTTGACCCTTAGTGAGAGAATCGACAACTCGTTGGCCTGACTGGAACATTATACTTTTTAATTCGTGCTTCTGATATTTATGTTTAAGTTGAAACATATAAGAGACGTTTAAGGGGAGTGGGTTAGATTAACATTTAGTCCTCCTTCCCTCTTAAAATAATATAAAAATAATGTAATAATACATATACAAAATGGAGCCAAGAACAATGCCGAATGCCTTGAGCTGAGGCAATCTACACTTTCCACATCATTCTAGGCTTGAATTGGATTCCTTTTGTAAACTTATTTTCTTGGGTCTAGAGAGTGAGCGGGATTGTCGTGGAGTGAGAGGAGAGTAATAAAGGTAGACTAGTCGTGGAATCAGGGGAGAGTCATGAAGGTGGGCGTGTCGTGGAATCAGGGGACAGTCATGAAGGTGGGCGTGTCGTGGAATCAGGGGAGAGTCATGAAGGTGGGCGTGTCGTGGAATCAGGGGACAGTCATGAAGGTGGGCGTGTCGTGGAATCAGGGGAGAGTCATGAAGGTGGGCGTGTCGTGGAATCAGGGGACAGTCATGAAGGTGGGCGTGTCGTGGAATCAGGGGAGAGTCATGAAGGTGGACGTGTCGTGGAATCAGGGGACAGTCATGAAGGTGGGCGTGTCGTGGAATCAGGGGACAGTCATGAAGGTGGGCGTGTCGTGGAATCAGGGGAGAGTCATGAAGGTGGGCGTGTCGTGGAATCAGGGGACAGTCATGAAGGTGGACGTGTCGTGGAATCAGGGGAGAGTCATGAAGGTGGACGTGTCGTGGAATCAGGGGACAGTCATGAAGGTGGACGTGTCGTGGAATCAAGGGAGAGTCATGAAGGTGGACGTGTCGTGGAATCAAGGGAGAGTCATGAAGGTGGGCGTGTCGTGGAATCAGGGGACAGTCATGAAGGTGGACGTGTCGTGGAATCAAGGGAGAGTCATGAAGGTGGACGTGTCGTGGAATCAAGGGAGAGTCATGAAGGTGGACGTGTCGTGGAATCAGGGCAGAGTCATGAAGGTGGACGTGTCGTGGAATCAAGGGAGAGTCATGAAGGTGGACGTGTCGTGGAATCAGGGGAGAGTCACGAAGGTGACGTGTCGTGGAATCAGGGGAGAGTCATTAAGGTGGACGTGTCGTGGAATCAGGGGAGAGTTACGAAGGTGGGCTAGTCGTGGAATCAGTGGAGAGTCATTAAGGTTGGCTAGTCGTGGAATCGGGGGAGTGATGAAGATGGGCTAGTCGTGGAATCAGGGGAGAGTCATAAAGGTAGGCTAGTCGTGGAATCGGGAGAGTCATGAAGGTGGGGTAGTCGTGGAATCAGGGGAGAGTCATGAAGGTGGGGTAGTCGTGGAATCAGGGGAGAGTCATGAAGGTGGGCTAGTCGTGGAATCAGGGGAGAGTCATTAAGGTGGGCTAGTCGTGGAATCAGGGGAGAGTCATTAAGGTGGGCGTGTCGTGGAATCAGGGGAGAGTCATTAAGGTGGGCGTGTCGTGGAATCAGGGGAGAGTCATAAAGGTGGGCTAGTCGTGGAATCAGGGGAGAGTCATTAAGGTGGGCTAGTCGTGGAATCAGGGTAGAGTCATTAAGGTGGGCTAGTCGTGGAATCAAGGGAGAGTCATAAAGGTGGGCTGGTCGTTGAATCAGGGTAGAGTCATTAAGGTGGGCGTGTCGTGGAATCAGGGGAGAGTCATTAAGGTGGGCGTGTCGTGGAATCAGTGGAGAGTCATGAAGGTGGGTTAGTCGTGGAATCAGGGTAGAGTCACGAAGGTGGGCTAGTCGTGGAATCAAGGGAGGGTCATTAAGGTGGGCTAGTCGTGGAATCAGGGGAGAGTCATGAAGGTGGGCTAGTCGTGGAATCAGGGTAGAGTCACGAAGTTGGGCTAGTCGTGGAATCAAGGGAGGGTCATTAAGGTGGGCTAGTCGTGGAATCAGGGGAGAGTCATTAAGGTGGGCTAGTCGTGGAATCAAGGGAGAGTCATTAAGGTGGGCTAGTCGTGGAATCAAGGGAGAGTCATTAAGGTGGGTGTGTCGTGGAATCAAGGGAGAGTCATTAAGTTGGGCTAGTCGTGGAATCAAGGGGAGTCATTAAGGTGGGCGTGTCGTGGAATCAAGGGAGAGTCATGAAGGTGGGCGTGTCGTGGAATCAAGGGAGAGTCATGAAGGTATATGTGTCGTGGAATGAGGGGAGAGTCATGAAGAGGGAGAGGATGGGGTCAGTCTCGGTTGAACCTTATTGATGTAAATTAAGTAAAACTAATTTACTTTCAGTAGATCAGACAGTGCAAGACTGTTGTAGCCTCATTCATACATCGCCATGGTGACGAGGTTGTTCTTCCTTCGGAAAATAGGTAAATGAGACGCGCATTGTAAATGTAAAACTATGACAAAGCTCATTATTAAAACTATTATTCCTCAAATTTTAAAGTTGACATTTCTTTTAATAAAAACAAGTACATAAACGTGCATAAACTCTTTATTTAGAATAAAAGCTTGTATTAGACTGTTCCCTGGCTGTCCTTTAACGATTCCCAAACATTGAACACAGTACAATTGCCTGACCTTCAGTGAAGACGTGCCATTGTACCATCCAAAAACCGTATGTGTTGCTAAGCTGAAACTTGATTTAAGGCACGTGCTCACGTGTTGAGAAAAAGGTTAATTCACTAAGACGATCAGGACAACACAAACATCTCTGCCAGATCTACATAAATAAAAGCCAAAGTTTGTATTCTAACCGGAGATATTTGGACGCATCGCTTCTGTGGGGAGCAGCTGGGATCCCAAAAAACATCGAATCACCATGTTGACGGAGAATTTTATTTTCAGACGATTGCCAATGGACGAGAGTCCGTATCCTAACTCGTATCCCCTGAGTGGCTTTTCTTCTTCATCGTCATTTTCCAGTTCATATAGGATGTAAGCGGCATGTATTTATTCAGCGCCCTCTCCCAAGCCCCACACATCATGCGTAAATCAACACGCTAACGAGAGCAAGACTGGTTAATGAGAATGTAATTGAGCTTCGCCTGGCATGAAGGACCCCCTTAATAGCCGCGTAATGAAGACTCAATACTCAAGCAAGGCTAATAGGGGACATGCTCATCTCTCTTGGGATTTATGAGGGAGCATATTTGTGATTTGTTCAGAATGAGAGCCTTTATTCCTGGGTAGGAGACGTTATGCGCTGTGTTTTTGTTATGGAAATGTTCGTTGGCTTTTACGAGTCTCTACGGTCGGACCGCCGGCGGATGATGACTGGAGAGTAACAACGTCCACAAGCGCTGGATTCGGTTAGGATGACAGGTGCATTAAATAAAATGGTTTCCTAACCCAGGAACATTTCATTCCCCTCTCATTATGTTTAATGCTCCCTGGGAAAGTACGACGAGATAGTGACGGGGACATGGTGATGCGTTGCGTAATGCTGGAGGAGGGACAGTGATCTAGTGGGCAGTGGTTCTGATCACTGTCATCAAGAAAGGGACATACAAACTTGAATTCAGTGAAAATGGAAAGATATAACTGGTATAGCTTGTAGAAAACTTGAATTCGGTGAAAATGGGAAGATATAACTGGTATAGCTTGTAGAAAACTTGAATTCGGTGAAAATGGGAAGATATAACTGGTATAGCTTGTAGAAAACTTGAATTCGGTGAAATGGAAAGATATAACTGGTATAGCTTGTGGAAAACTTGAATTCGGTGAAATGGAAAGATATAACTGGTATAGCTTGTAGAAAACTTGAATTCGGTGAAAATGGGAAGATATAACTGGTATAGCTTGTAGAAAACTTGAATTCGGTGAAAATGGGAAGATATAACTGGTATAGCTTGTAGAAAACTTGAATTCGGTGAAAATGGGAAGATATAACTGGTATAGCTTGTAGAAAACTTGAATTCGGTGAAAATGGGAACATATAACTGGCATAGCTTGTAGAAAACTTGAATTCGGTGAAAATGGAAAGGTATAACTGGTATAGCTTGTAAAAAAACTTGAATTCGGTGAAAATGGGAAGATATAACTGGTATAGCTTGTGGAAAACTTGAATTCGGTGAAAATGGAAAGATATAACTGGTATAGCTTGTAGAAAACTTGAATTCGGTGAAAATGGGAAGATATAACTGGTATAGCTTGTAGAAAACTTGAATTCGGTGAAAATGGGAACATATAACTGGTATAGCTTGTGGAAAACTTGAATTCGGTGAAAATGGAAAGATATAACTGGTAAAACTTGTAGAAAAACTTGAATTCGGTGAAAATGGGAAGATATAACTGGTATAGCTTGTAGAAAACTTGAATTCGGTGAAAATGGAAAGATGTAACTGGTATAGCTTGTAGAAAACTTGAATTCGGTGAAAATGGGAAGATATAACTGGTATAGCTTGTAGAAAACTTGAATTCGGTGAAAATGGGAAGATATAACTGGTATAGCTTGTAGAAAACTTGAATTCGGTGAAGATGGGAAGATATAACTGGTATAGCTTGTAGAAAATCAAGATGGCAAAATGGATACTCGGACCTAAAGAAACTATCAAATGATTTTATCATATGCACAGTTTCATTTTATCCTATTATGTTATAAATCCTTGGCAAATACGTGTGCACACGCTTCTTTAGTCTAACATTAATTAGACTCTGAAAATTAAGTTATTATTTTTTATAAATTGACTTTTGATTTATAAGAGAACAATAGCCAAATGAATATCTTCATTTTCAGACTGAAACTAAAGAAATATACATAAGGAAGAGAATTTATAGATGTCACTTCTTTATTATGAGGAATACAACGTTACAGAGTGTATGCTTACTCCTTCATCAGGTGAATGAATGCCACGAGGCAGAGAGCACTATATGTACATGTAAGGACAACAGAATTGATAAGATAACAAAAGGTGGAAACTAACAAAGTTGGTGGAAATTGACAAGGGAAGGCAACAGATGATTGGCGTTGATAGGTGATTAGCAATGGACAATGGAAACCAACACTTTACAGTAATAAGCGCTGATGGTACGGAAGCTATTTCAACGACCCGAAGAAATATATATGATAACTAAATTGTTTCAGGATCTGTAGGGCTTTCCTTGCTTCATTTTAGTTGTTTTTTTAGAAGAATCGGTTCAGATTCACGGTGCAGAGCACGCCAGAAACCTATGATTCTGGGTTCGAATCCGCCCCGATTATGTTTCTAGGTTTGTTAGCACCATACTCGTGCACGTGGGTTTCACCGAAGTGGTAAACGTCAGAGACCTGCATCACTTCGGCCTTTCCTCCCACATTAAGCTGACACGCCGCGATATAACTGGAATACTGTTAAAAGCGGCGTTAAACCCAACTCACTCACTAACTGGGCTGAAATGAAGCATTGTTCCGGGCTCCATTTGGAATGTTTGTGTTTTATTTTGTAGTTTTGTATTTCTAACAAAGATAACTTTATTTCTTGTACTAAATGTTAGTCTATAGGCATGCGTTATAGTTCTCATACAAATCTGTGTCCTATTGTAATTTGTAGCTATCGAACTCCTGTTTGTATAGAATCATGCACACGGGTGGCCGAATTGGTCTAAGGCGCCGCAATTTGCTGTGCAGAGTTGCCTCCCCTCGGTACGCCAGAAACCTATGATAAACCTAGGATATATATGGGATACTGTTCAAAAGCGGCGTTAAACCGAAGTAGTAGTAGTGTATAGCATATTTTAAATATCATTTTTGTTATTTTATCTGGATGCTTGGATCAAGTCATTCATATAAATCCTTTCACAAGCCAAGAATCCTGGTCTTGTTTTTTAAATGGTTATGATAATAACGGAGGCAAGTTCTCAAGTTCATACCTGTCATGTATCACGCCCTTGACCTCCATGGTGAATCTAGGATATGATAGGGCGACGAGGAGCCGACAAATAAGGTACAAAGAGGGTGGATGCAATGAGTGACCTAGCTCATTGCGTGTCATCGTGCAGGCGCGGGTTGTTGTTCACGCTGTCGACCACCGGTTTGCCTCGATCTCCGTGATACAGCTTGAATATATCAGACCGCGGAATGTGGATATTCCAATAGCCAGAATGTGGCTATTCCAGTAGTCAGAATGTAGATATTCCAATAGCCAGAATGTGACTATTCCAATAGCCAGAATGTGGCTATTCCAGTAGTCAGAATGTTGTCATTCAAATGGTCAGAATGTAATGTTTATGATCACGAGAATGCAGTGTTCATCGCATTGCATTTGGTATTAAAGGTTATTGCTGTCGACTGTATTAAGATTTTGTGGAAAAGGCTAAAAGCTTCATGATTGGATAGCCGTGTAATTAGTTGTAAGTATGTGTCCATCAGACTTGATTCACGCAACCAGTCAAAGCAGAATGCTCGTTATATACCGCCGACCAAGAACAGTTGTCTAGAATATTGTATCAGCCGAAGTATTGATCCGGGTACTTCGGTCTCATATTGTTTCCCGGTCAACAAGTAACATTTCGTTGCAATAAGGTTAATATACAACTGCACGTACTCTGGTGTAGTTTATGAGTTGAGTGGTATTTTGTGGGTGCTAGCGTTCTAATTACATCCCAAATACCCAACGCGCCATCTTATGTTGAGGGTCACCAGGATCAGATTCAATTAGTTGTAATTACAGCAGTACTTTCATCAAGGGCGCACCCCTCTTACCCTGTCACGCACTGTGCAATTAAACCAATTAGTCTTTGAGAAATAATCAAATTAAATCCGCTCACTATCATTACTGGTTTGTCTTTAGGAAAATAGTATCTGAAGAAAAACATTCCCGTTGTTACAAATCGATCACGACTAGGAATATAGTATTTTCAGAATATCACGAGCTTGAGTGAAACTTTAAAATAACGTTTCAAAGCGTGATTTCAAATTACTGAATGCTAAATCATAAAGTTTACAGTTTGTGAAATTGAATTAGAATTTTCAATTTGCCCTCTGGTGTTGCAAGTCACGCGGAAAGGTTTGCGCAGAACTGATGAACTCCGTTGTGGGTTGGCCCTAACATCGCTGTTGTGTTATTTGTCAATTATGAAACATATCATTGTGCTGAGTGTTTAAATACACATATATTTTTCGTAAGGTTTGTAATACGAATGCACACCTTTTTTTCTTCGTATAAATGTGCTTCATTTTTGTATCAATAAGCCTAAATTTAAGAAGGGCACAGGTGGCCCAGTCGTCTAAGGCGCCGCGATTCGCTGTGCAGAGTTGCGTCCCTTGGGCACGCCAGAAACCTATGATTGTGGGTTCGAATCCCGGTTCGCCCCGATTATGTTTCTAGGTTTGTTAGCACCATACCCGTGCTCATGGGTTTCACCGAAGTGGTAAACGTCAGAGATCTGCATCACTTGGGGCTTTCCTCCCACATTTAGCTGACACGCCGTGATATAAATGGAATAATGTTCAAAGCAGTGTTAAACCCAACTCACTCACTCACCTAAATTTAAGCTGGTTTGGGGAAAGGTTTTAAGTTGCTTGAGGAAGAGGGATTCCGCTCACCAAGGGTTTTGTAATCTTTGTTGACCTGGTCATGGTCCTTGGTATGTTTCCATCATCACTTTTTTATGTACCAAATGTTTCAGTCTACAATATGTCACTTTCCTCTGTGGGACAGGGGTCCCGTACAGATTCCGGGTAGAATACGTCTTCAGCAACCCAGGCTTTTCGTAAGAGGCGACTAACGGGATCGGGTTGTCAGGCCCGTTGACTTGGAAGATGCATGTTAACGTATCCCTGGATTGTCTGGTCCAGCCTGATTATTGACAGACCGCCGTCATACAGCTGGAATATAACTGCGGCGTTAAACAATAAACACACAAACAAACAACCTGTGGGGCCATGGGAGGCCAAGTCGTATGACGGTCCGCAATCTGTTGTACAGAATTTCTATCCTCGAACGTGCCACAAACCTGTGGTAAGATTGTGACTTCGCGATCGAACCCCAGATTCACACTGAAGCACTGAATATGGTACCAGGTACCCCCCCCCCCCCCCCCCCCCCCCCTTCTCTTCCCCTCCCCACCCATACACATCAGTGTTATAACCGTACTGTTCAAGCGGCGTTAAACCGAACTCGCTCACCCCCACTTATTGCTAAAAAGAGTAGTCAAGTTATGAGAGCATGTGGGCCGGCTCATAATATTCATATATTGCGGACCAGATGCATGGCCCAATTTATTAGATAACACGTCACATGTTTTTTGTACATGACGCGGTTTGTGAGTTAAGCCAGTGTCAGGTTAGGTAACACGAATGCATTGTCTGGACTTAATAACAGCTGAACATGCGATGTCCAAATCCCTCAAACATAGGAGGCATGGTGGTCGGTTTTATTTTAGGTGCATTGAAAGATGACAGCTGATCATTTAAACAAATGAAATTATGCAAAACGTGTGTTTTCTTTCTTAAACTACATTGAGTTTTCCATAGTGCTGATTTTAAATGCCATCGAGTGAGGATGCACCAGAACAGCTACGCAGATGACAGGAGTCGTGAGTGTCCTAGTGCTTTCTGATGGCAGTGAAGTGCTTTCTGATGGCAGTGAAGTTCTTACTGATGGCAGTGAAGTGCTTTATGATGGCAATGAAGTGCCTACTGATGGCAATGAAGTGCTTACTGATGGCAATGAAGTGCCTACTGATGGCAATGAAGTGCTTACTGATGGCAATGAAGTGCCTACTGATGGCAATGAAGTTCTTACTGATGGCGATGAAGTGCTTTATGTTGCCAATGAAGTGCTTTATGATGGCAATGAAGTGCTTTATGATGGCAATGAAGTGCTTTATGATGGCGATAAAGTGCTTTAAGATGGCAAAAATGTGCTTTCTGATGGCGATAAAGTTATTTATGATGCCGATGAAGTGCTTTACTTTATGATGGAAATGAAGTGCTTTCTGATGGCTATGATGTGCTTTTCTGATGGCGATAAAGTGCTTTCTGATGGCGATGAAGTGCTTCATAATGCCGATCAAGTTCTTTATGATGCCGATAAAGTGCTTTATGATGGCAATGATGTGCTTTATGATGGCGATAAAGTGCTTTATGATGGCAATAATGTGCTTAGTGATGGCCATGAGGTGCTTTATGATGGCAATGATGTGCTTAGTGATGGCCATGAGGTGCTTTATGATGCCGATAAAGTGCTTTATGATGCCGATAAAGTGCTTTCTGGTGGCAATGAAGTGCTTTCTGATGGCAATGAAGTGCTTACTGATGACGAAGCGCTTTCCGATGGCAATGAAATGCTTTATGATGGCGTTGATGTGCTTCCTGATGGCGATGAAGTGCTTTTCTGATGCTGATGAAGTGCTTACTGGTGGCTATGAAGTGCTTTTCTGATGCTGATGAAGAGCTTACTGATGGCAATGAAGTAGTGCTGTCTGATGGCAATGATGTGCTTTTCTGATGGCGATGATGTGCTTTATGATGGCGATGATGTGTTTTCTGATGGCGATGAAGTGCTCTCTGATGGCGATGAAGTGCTTTTCTGATGCTGAAGTGCTAACTGAGGGCGATGAAGTGCTTTTCTGATGCTGATGAAGAGCTTACTGATGGCAATGAAGTAGTGCTGTCTGATGGCAATGATGTGCTTTTCTGATGGCGATGATGTGCTTTATGATGGCGATGATGTGTTTTCTGATGGCGATGAAGTGCTCTCTGATGGCGATGATGTGTTTTCTGGTGGCGATACGTGCTTTATGATAACATGAAGTGCTTTTTGATGGCGATGCTTTCTAATGACGATGAAGTCCTCTCAGACGGAATTGTCTTAAAGGGAAACCATACGAAATCGTAACTTATTAAACGTTTGGTGTGTTGCATGAAGGAGTCCTCGTTGTGTGTGTAGGGACGTAGGGGTAGCCTTGTGGTTAAAGCATTCGCTCGTCACGCCTACGACCCCGGTTCGTTTCTCCACGTGGGTAAATTGTGTGGAGCCCAGGTGTCACTTGCCGTGATATTGCTGGAATATTGCTAAGATATTAACTCCATTAACTCTTCCCCTCCCCCTTTCTCAACTGACTCATCCTATCTCATGACCCATCAAACCCGTTAATATCCGCCCTCACCCACCCACCCACCCTCTCATTCACTCGCCCTTACTCACCCACTCTCTCATTCACTCGCCCTCTCATTGAATCGCCCTCGCCCGTTCAACCCTCTCCTGAACTCCCCCTCACTCACTCTTCCTCTCACTGACTGACTCCCTGACCTGCCATAGACTCACGGTTTATCCATCAATCGCCCTCTCACTCATTTGTTCTTAAACAACCTCTCACTCACTCGCATCCTATTCGCTTGTCCTCTCACTCATTAGCCTATTTCCACCCAATCTTCCTCTCATTTTTCAGTGTCTCATTCATACTCTCACTAACCAATATCCTCACTTACTTATTCCTATATCACGCCTGTGTGTAAAACAATCCGTCACGCCTGTGTGTAAACATGTCTGTTACGCTGTATGTAAAACAATCCATCACGCCTGTGTGTAAAACAATCCGTCACGCCTGTGTGTAAAACAATCCATCACGCCTGTGTGTAAAGCAATCCATCACGCCTGTGTGTAAAACAATCCATCACGCCTGTGTGTAAAACAATCCGTCACGCCTGTGTGTAAAACAATCCATCACGCCTGTGTGTAAAACAATCCGTCACGCCTGTGTGTAAAACAATCCATCACGCCTGTGTGTAAAACAATCCGTCACGCCTGTGTGTAAAACAATCCATCACGCCTGTGTGTAAACATGTCTGTTACGCTGTATGTAAATCAATCCATCACGCCTGTGTGTAAAACAATCCGTCACGCCTGTGTGTAAAACAATCCATCACGCCTGTGTGTAAACATGTCTGTTACGCTGTATGTAAAACAATCCATCACGCCTGTGTGTAAAACAATCCGTCACGCCTGTGTGTAAACATGTCTGTTACGCTGTATGTAAAACAATCCATCACGCCTGTGTGTAAAACAATCCGTCACGCCTGTGTGTAAACATGTCTGTTACGCTGTATGTAAAACAATCCATCACGCCTGTGTGTAAAACAATCCGTCACGCCTGTGTGTAAAACAATCCGTCACGCCTGTGTGTAAAACAATCTGTCACGCCTGTGTGTAAAACAATCCCTCACGCCTGTGTGTAAAACAATCCATCACGCCTGTGTGTAAAACAATCAGTCACGCCTGTGTGTAAAACAATCCATCACGCCTGTGTGTAAACATGTCTGTTACGCTGTATGTAAAACAATCAATCACGCCTGTGTGTAAAACAATCCGTCACGCCTGTATGTAAAACAATCCATCACGCCTGTGTGTAAAACAATCCATCACGCCTGTGTGTAAACATGTCTGTTACGCTGTATGTAAAACAATCCATCACGCCTGTGTGTAAAACAATCCGTCACGCCTGTGTGTTAAACAGTCCGTCACGCGTGTAAGTAAAATAATCCGCCATGCAAGTGTGTAAAACAATCCATGACGCCTGTGTGTAAACATGTCTGTTACGCTGTATGTAAAACAATCCATCACGCCTGTGTGTAAAACAATCCGTCAGGCCTGTGTGTAAAACAATCCGTCACGCCTGTGTCTAAACATGTCTGTTACGCTGTATGTAAAACAATCCATCACGCCTGTGTGTAAAACAAGCCGTCATGCCTGTATGTAAAACAATCCATCACGCCTGTGTGTAAAACAATCCGTCACGCCTGTGTGTTAAACAATCCGTCACGCCTGTGTGTTAAACAGTCCGTCACGCGTGTAAGTAAAACAATCCGCCATGCAAGTGTGTAAAACAATCCATCACGCCTGTGTGTAAACCAGTCTGTTACGCTGTATGTAAAACAATCCATCACGCCTGTGTGTAAAACAATCTGTCATGCCTGTGTGTAAAACAATTCGTCTCGCCTGTGTGTTAAACAAATCCGTCACGCGTGTAAGTAAAACAATCCGCCATGCAAGTGTGTAAAACAATCCATCACGCCTGTGTGTAAACCAGTCTGTTACGCTGTATGTAAAACAATCCATCACGCCTGTGTGTAAAACAATCCGTCATGCCTGTGTGTAAAACAATCCGTCACGCCTGTGTGTAAAACAATCCATCACGCCTGTGTGTAAAACAATCCGTCATGCCTGTGTGTAAAACAATCCGTCACGCCTGTGTGTAAAACAATCCGTCACGCCTGTGTGTTAAACAATCCGTCACGCGTGTAAGTAAAACAATCCGCCATGCCAGTGTGTAAAACAATCCGTCACGCACGTGTGTGAAACAATCCGCCATGCCAGTGTGTAAAACAATCCTTCACGATGTTTATATAACAATGAGTCACGCCTGTGTGTAAACAACCCTTTCACGCCTGTGTGTAAAACAACCCGTCACGCCTGTGTGTAAAACAATCCGTTACGCTTGTAAGTAAAACAATCCGTAACGCTTTTAAGTAAAACAATCCGTCACGCCTGTGTGTAAAACAATCCGTCATGCCTGTGTGTAAAACAATCCATCACGCCTGTGTGTAAAACAATCCATCACGCTTGTAAGTAAAACAATCCGTCATGCCTGTTTGTAAAACAATCATTCACGCCTGTGTGTAAAACAATCCATCATGCTTGTAAGTAAAACAATCCGTCACGCCTGTGTGTAAAACAATCCGTAACGCTTGTAAGTAAAACAATCCGTCATGCCTGTGTGTAAAACAATCCGTCACGCCTGTGTGTAAACAACCCTGTCACGTCTGTGTGTAAAACAATCCCTCACGCCTGTGTGTAAAACAATCAGTCACGATGTTTATATAACAATGAGTCACGCCTGTGTGTAAACAACCCTTTCACGTCTGTGTGTGAAACAATCCATCACGCCTGTGTGTAAAACAATCCGTCACGCCTGTGTGTAAACAACCCTTTCACGTCTGTGTGTAAAACAATCCGTCACGCTTGTAAGTAAAACAATCCATCACGCCTGTGTGTAAAACAATCCGTCACGCCTGTGTGTAAACAACCCTGTCACGTCTGTGTGTAAACAATCCCTCACGCCTGTGTGTAAAACAATCAGTCACGCCTGTGTGTAAAACAATCCGTCACGCCTGTGTGTAAACAACCCTTTCACATCTGTGTGTAAAACAATCCCTCACGCCTGTGTGTAAAACAATCCATCACGCCTGTGTGTAAACAACCCTTTCACGCCTGTGTGTAAAACAATCCGTCATGCCTGTGCGTAAAACAATCCATCACGCCTGTGTGTAAACATTTCTGCTGGCCACCAATTTGAGTACTCATGATAACAAGTCGTCATTTTGACCAACCGATCGCCAAAAAATACTCGGTAGGTACAAGGCGTCGAATCTTGATCTGTGCATGAACAAACGGCTGTTGATGTAGAGTTTTAACTATTACTGTGAATGTGAAACTGCATGTGCAGCGATGGAAATTTTTAGTCCTATAATCTTTGCCAAACAGTCCAATAGTTAAGTATCACAAGGACTAGTAGAAATATGCCATTTATAAGGGTTTTGCTGCATTATAAGGACACATGTGCTATTAAAAAATATTTATTTCTACCACTGATGTATAAATAAGGGTACATTATGTCTAATCAGCTTAACAACGTCAACACATTCACTGAAATACAACTACAGTTATTAACCAACACCAGAGACCATAAATACATTTACTTGTATAGTATCCGTCAACTCACACAAGCATTGTAGCAAGACCCCATGTTACAAGGAACGCTGCCAGCATTGACTTCCCACTGAAGCTCCCACTCCGATACGTCAACCAGTCGCCCCACGCTGATGGTGAAAGAAGCGGCCTCACAATCCCTGTCGGCCATCACTGTCAGCGCCGCGGGGGACTTGGGGACATCCGGGTATTTACATCCTGCCAACCTCGGGCACTTCCGACAGCAGTCAGAACTGTCACTCCACGTGAGTTGGACCTCGGATATGAGAGCGGCATGTGGACACTTATTAAGGAAACGAGTTTCAGCATAGTATCAGCTGACTAACTAACTAAATTTAAGTCCATTATCTTCAGTCCCGGTTTCTGTATCTTGTGAGACAGGGATACCCTTAGGTACCGGCGATTCTAATGTGCTCTGCATGCCGACAAATTTACTGGAATAAGGTTATGTCTGAAAAAAAATTTTTAGTCAGCAATGAAAAGTTGGAATTACTTATTATACATTTAACCTCTTTTACTCGAAACTCCATTGAAATTATTGAAACCCATTGAAAATATATCGAGCTGTTCATAGTTCTTAGAAGTGCCGATGTTAGACCATTTTGTCTTTAAGGTTCTGTATGGACAATAAGTAATATCATCCTTACGATATATCGAGATAATTGTAGATCCAGTCAGAGGTTATACTGTAGCTGCATTTACGTTCCCCGTGTATCAGATCAAATAACGTTTTACGACGCAATTACGGTTACACAATAACCGTGAATTAAACTGCAATCGGGGTCTGCTTTCGCACAATTGGGGCATTAAACGAACGTAATACCACGTCGTCACAAGATTTATGTAAACACAAATAACTCAAAAAACTATAACAAGCGAAACATGTTTTTCACATCAACACTTTCAAATACCAATGGAAATATCAAATGTCTTTATATTTCTAAACCTCCAATATCCCAACAACCTGCAGTGAAGGAGGATGCAATAGGGTCCTAAATTTGGGACTAACAACCTATTTATATCACCTTTATAACATGACGTTATTCGATCTACAAAATAGATGGTAAACAATTCTTGGAAATTGTCCTTAATATGTAATAATGACATCCCGCAATAACACTATAACGGCCTTGGTAATTACGTGTTATTTACGTCACGACTGAACTGATGGCATCGGGCGTCTGGATGAAGGGCGAACGTTGAGTTTTCTGACAGTAAAACAATAACACTACCATTCCCTAGCGAAATGTCAGTACCATATACAAAAATAATTACTTACGAAATAGGTACGTAGATACGTATTTTCGTACACGATGACATTAATTTTCTGTTGATGTAAATTATTGATTACTGCATAGAGATTCCTAAGCTTTAACGACCGTTATTTGACATTTATGCCGTTTTTACAATGTTAATATCGCTAACGTTGACGTAGCCGCGGGTGACTGTCACTGCGCATGTTCCAACTGTCGCCCTCTGCCGTCGAAACTGACGTACCTGACATGCGCCTTAGGGCATACATTTCCTCCCAGCCTCCTCTCTCAGCGCCACCTGCCGACCGGAAGTAGCCGGAAATTATCAACAGAGAAACAGCGTTCTTCCCTTCGCTGATTCGCCGGCCGGATATACTTGTTGGCTTGATGTATACTTGTCATAACTAAATGATGATGTAACTGTAGCGTATATGCCAGTGTGAGAGGCATTATCGACTCCTCATACAAGCAAAACGCACGCCTAAGCTTTGGCATTTCACATGCAAAAATCGCCGAAGAAGAACTAACAGTCTGGCTAACAAATGAGCCTTTTGTTCACTAAGCTCAAGGACCGTCCCTGTGATATTTTGATGAGTGGGTTGGTGCTTTTGAAAAAAAAAACGTTCCTGAAAATTCTGGGAGAATAATTTGTTTATAATTTTGGTAAATAAAAATTCTGAAAAAGGATGTTTTGTGGCCTTGAATCTTTTTGAAGCGTGTTTCCAACACGCATTCCATGGTTCCCCAGAGTGGTAGTGTGGAGGTGTAATGTACTTTAGATGTAAAATACTTATCCGGTTATGTTAAAGCCAATTTACATTGACTCGGCTAATCTGCTTCAGGCTGTGTGTGTAACAAGGACCTTTTAGTCGCTAGTCACAGGAGAGTGGGGGCGGGGGGCGGTCGGGTAGCCAAGTGGTTAAAGCGTTCGCTCCTCACGCCGCAGACCCGGGTTCGAATCCCGACATGGGTACAATGTGTGAAGCCCATTTCTGGTGTTCCCCGCCGTGATATTGCTGGAATATTGCTAAATGCGGCGTAAAACCAAACTCACTCACTCACAGGAGAGGGAGGGGCTGCTATGCTTCATGGTCGGGGCATATTTCCTTCCAGTCCTAGGTCAAGACATTGAAATAAGTGTCATCTGTGAAACTGAGACATAATATACATGTCATTAAGGTAATTAACAGCTGGGCTGATGTAGATAAGACAAATGTGATTATCAGACTGTGGTTTGAACCTGGGCGGTTAAAAGGGGTTGTCGACCCAGAGAATCAATCAGGTAAAAGTTTGGCTAGAACTCTTCCAAACAAACAGTTTAATTAAACCCAATATCCCCTTTCCCCCAACACATTCCCTCCACCACAGTGGTTGTTGGTTGACGATCCAATGTCCCATGAAAGTTGTAAACGCCTTGACCCCTGCAAGGAAATCGCCTATTCACCTGCACAAACTAATTCGCGGAGCTGATTCATTTGTCACGAACATAGGTGCTGCTGGCATGAAGTAGTGTGAACTAAATCACACGGTGACATGCGCACTGCTATATCAATTACACGTGACCCCTGTCACGTGCCACACCTGGGGTCATTGCGAGGCCAACTAATTTCCACTGCTTCAACGAGTTGACAGAATGATTTAGGGAACGATCACGTGTGCACCCAGTGTAGGTTGGTGGAGTATGCATGTTATTGTAAAATATCTTACTCCATAAAAAACATCAGTTGGTGGTTGTGCAGTTCTGGTGGTTAAAGCGTTCGGTCGTCCCGACGATGGTCCGGGTTCGATTCTCCTCATAGGTACAATGTGTGAAGGCATTGTCGTAAACGTTTAGTGCCATATACTACTGAGCATTAGTTAAAGACAAAAATAGTCATCTTTTGTCAAATGTGTGGTCCTTAGCAAATGTTGAGTGGTATATATCATAATAAAGTATTATATGCTACAGAAGATGCGAGTAGCAGGATTTGAATGGCTGGGTTTATACTTTCTAGGATAAACAGTTTTGTCAGAGCCAAGGTTGGAGGAGATGCCTGAAGTCCCGGGTTCGATTCCCAAAAAAGGATGTTTGTTTTCATGCATGTTTGGAATATTGCTAATATGGGCGTAAAACCATACGCAGTCACTACAATCACCATGACTATAATGAGATAAGGGGCGGTCGGGTAGCCTAGTGGTTAAAGCGTTCGCTCGTCACGCCGAAGACCCGGGTTCGATTCCCGACATGGGTACAATGTGTGAAGCCTATTTCTGGTGTCCCCCGCCGTGACATTGCTGGAATATTGCTAAAAGCGGCGTAAAACCATACTCACTCACTATAATGAGATAATACGCAATAGTATAACTATAAATGGAAATGATCCAGCCGAATGATGATTGTTTGTTGTTTAACGCCGCACTCGGCAATGTTCCAGTAATATGATGGCGGTGTGTAAATAATCGAATAAGGACTAGGCAAGCCATTGATTGACATAATGAGCATCAATCCACGCAAATGGGATACGATGACATGCATCAACCAAGTCAGCGAGCCTGACCACCCGATCCCGTTAGTTGTCTCTTACGCCCTTTACGGCAAGCATGGGTTGCTGAAGACCTATTCTTCACGGGTCTCCAGCAGTGTAGGCAACGATCCAAGCCATTAGGTTGCGATGACACGCAGTCAGTCATTTGCAGAACCTCCATTCTATTTAGTCGGCTCTTACCTCCACGTAGAGGGATCTATTGTTCTCAGCTGACACATGGCTGATTGTGTATCAGTATCCTGTAGTGGTGAATCGTTGCTCACACTATCAACCCCTGGTTTGTGTGACCAAGATGCAAACCCGTCACTATGTAACAAACTTACGTAAACCAATATTCACTGGCAACCATACTCGAGACAAAATGGTCATGTAAAGGGAGACAATCGGGATCAGTCCGGAGCTATCAAACCTGATACCTTGCCTTGAGGGATACGTGAGACTATCGGGCAAACTATGAAACAGACAGTAGCAATTTGGAGCGAATATCCGTAATTGATTTTTACTTTCATTTGATCCTTTTTCTTTAAACAATTGAGCTTCGGCTGCTCAAAGATGCACAGCGCTGATAATGGTTCTCGGAGCCTAAGGGTACGTTGTTCATTAGGACACTTTCAATGTTTGCTCGCGTGGCCTGTTCGTCTTCGCTGCTTTCAGAGACCCCTAGCGGCCATTTAGTCGCGCTTCGATTTCGCTTTGTTTTCATATTGGAAATAATAACAAAAATCCATATTCGCGATTGTTTTGTTTGAAAACAACAAGTTTTGAGAATCGTCTCGCCCCTGATAACAAGATCGATGAGAGGGGTTTTTTTGTTGGCCGTTTTGGAAAACGTAGTCATTGCTTAAGAACCATGGTATGTGAGTCACTATGGCGATCAATCCCCGCTGACAGACACATCACTGGACGTAAGTCTGGAAACCGAGGGCCTTCTTATCATATCAATGGATATGGAAGCCAAACAAATTGTTCCGGAAATCAAAGACTAAAGAGTTGTTTTTTGTGTGTATCATACCCCCATCATGTTTAGTTGGTTTTGGAACAATAATAGCAAATATATTGTGGTTGGCGTTTACTTTCCTTACACTGTACCAAGGGGGAAACCCGTGAAGATCCGGGATAGAATAGGTCTTCAACAGCCCATGCTTGTCGTAAAAGGCGACTATGTTTGTCCTAAAAAGCTTACTGATACTGTGAAAGCATCTCCCTCTCTCTCTCTCTCTCTCTCTCTCTCTCTCTCTCTCTCTCTCTCTCTCTCTCTCTCTCTCTCTCTTGCGATTGTTCCTCACGCCCTAAACCCAGGTTCGATTCCAGACATGGGTATTATCTCCCGTGATCAAACACACAAACGCGTGCCATCAAGCTGTCAAATGTCCTAAATGTCAATGTCACCTCGGTGCTGTCTTAGTCGCATCAGAAGCTTATGAAGCCCACGGTTGCGAAAAACAGTTAGATCCCTGGAAGAATTTCCCAAAATGACTAGCAATATTTGAGTCTCTTAATCCATAAATCATATCAACACGAAATAGTCGTTAAGAAGGCTAATATTACAAAGACATTTAAATCAATTTCAATTTTGGCAGTCGCATTTATATCTATTATTTGTCTGAATAATATTTGCTTATAATAACAAGGTATTAAGCTTAAAGGTCTTCAGACTGGGCAAAACATACAAACTTATTAACATTTAACAAAATTGAAAAAAATGCCCATTACACATTCGAATGTGATGAATACCAAGATTACCAATTTCTGTACAATGGACAACCAGTATTTTACAAAATTACATTGACTTAAAACTTCTGAAAACAAAATCCTAACTCACGCTAACAATTGTTAAACCGAAAATTATATTTGTTTACGATTTTCCACGTTTTCTCAGCATTGCTGCAAAATATTGACCATCCTAAGATACCTATTTTGCTAAGTCCACGCCTTTAGCTGATCATCGGAAAACAGTACAAGAAACTCATTAACCAGTATTGACACACGGTCCATTAAACCTACATCGCAGGAATCGACCGTTCCTTATAAAATACACTTATGAAAAGAACCGCTCGAGGCATATTTGTAAGCAGATGTACAGCGTGACGGCAGTGTTATCGGGATTTTCACGCGAATAGAACTCTTATCAACGCAACGGACTATTCGTTGAATACGCGCCAACTGTCTAACGAAATTAAGATTGACTATGTCAACAGTTTCGTATTTTTCTTCCAAACATGCAGAGCTGGTTTAAGCCGCGAGTGACGTATGATTTCCCATGATGCCATGTGACTGTCACGTGTCATGCTCGGTTCTCATCTCCTGCCTCGCGGAGCGCCCTCTGCTGGGTGATTTGGTGTTATTACTGTAAACAAATGATATCATTTAGTATTACTAGCCGTCAAATATTGGCGCTACTGGAACAGTGAGATGCGTTTTTAATTTGGGAAACAAACAGTAATCACTGGAATTGCCGTTAACGCTCAATCCTCCATATTATAGCTGCATCCGTTGATCAACAGTTATAATTCTACGACCTTTTAGCGTCATTAAAGTGTGTGTCGGTAATACACTTCTAACTGTATAACAAAGTCCGGATTTCCATACAAAAATACCATACATATTATTCATTTTTGTCTGTTAGTTTGGACAGTGTAAGAACTCCTGTCTGGACTGATGATGAATTTCCGTTTCTCGACCACAAGTTACAAAACCACGGGGGGATGCCTGGTTCCAACAGGCCTATGCATCATACATATACTGGTTGTAAGAGGCGACCAAATGGATCGGGGGTGGTCAGCGTTGGTTAGCTGCGTGTCATCGTACCCGACGGCGCTGGTCGTTGCTCATAATATCAGTCAGTGGATTGTCTGGTCCAGATCAGATTATTTCCACACCACAGGAGTAGTGCGGCGTTAACAAAAAGGCAAGTAAAACAACGTAGACGGTGGCAACGTTTGTTATTTGTTACCCTTCGATTTTGGCTTAAATTTTACGTGACTAGACGATAATGTTGACCGAGAGTAATTTTCTGGTTTGTTTATTTTTCAAGGTATTAAAAACTTCTATTTTTCAAATTCATGGTCAAGGTATGTCCCCAAACATGATTCTATTTTTCGTCTATTAATTATCGTTAAATAGTATGAGTAATGGTAATCATTGTTATCATAATAATAATCCCTTTGACAATAATAAATAAAACAATACAACAATTGAATTCGAAGTTAACGTGATTCCTAAACAACAGTTGTGAACCCGTGAAGATCCGGGGGGAAATAGGTCTTCAGCAACCCATGCTTGTCGTAAGAGATGACTAACGGGACCGGATGGCCAGGCCCTATTGCGTGGATCGATGCTCGTGACATCAAACACTTGATTGTCTGGTCCATTATTGACAGACCGCCGTCGAGTGTGGCGTTAAACAACCAACAAAATTTGGATACACAGTTACGACATGACAAAACTTGGTTCTTGCATGTCATCGTATCCAAATTGCGTATATCGATGCTCATGATGTCAATCATTGGATTGACAGGTCCATGCACGATTATTTACAGACCGCCGTCATATAGCTGGAATATTGTGGAATATGAGTGCGGCGTGAAACAACAAACAAGCGAAGCAAAGCAGGAAAACCCCATATCTCCCTTTAGATTTCATTAAATCACAATTATAAGTATACCATTGTAGATAGATATACATTTACACTCTTAAAAACAATCGAAATAGACGCTTCTGTATATACACTGTTACTTTTGATAAAATGTTATTATTTTATTTTGTATTCGAATCAATCACATGAGGTCAATCTATCAAATTCGCATTTCAAAAGTAAGTTCACTTTTGTTGTATTTAGCCAATCAAAACGAAACGTAATGGCATTTGTGATATATGTCTCTGATAAAGACCACTTATAACCTACTCTCTACTTCTTGGAATTATGGTTTTATTCAGTAGACTTGTGAATGTAATTTGAAATGGTTAGGATATTGAATTAAAAGTTAAATCAAATTCGACTTACCTACCAATTTGAAAAAAAGAAAAAGTCGATGATAAACAGGAATAGTTTCTATTTGGCATTTATATGTCTATTTAATAAAGCATTCGCTGTCATGTCCCCAGAGAGGCAACTGAGCGATGAGCCTAGCGTATTTGCGACAGTCAATAAAGTCCCCGTGTTCGTTCTTAAAGCACTGCAACATCGACTACAACATTGACTACAACCACTACAGGCGATAATGAGGAGCAGAGGAAACGGCATCAGAAATTACATGTTCACATTAATTTCATATCCTCATCTGCTTGGTACCTATTCTGATGCCTTGTGGCAATTTATTAAGTTTTTATTAAGCATTGTTTCCGATTCCATCGTTTGTATCGAGTTGCTGTCTAAATGAATTGTCCATTGACGATCCACGTGACATTTAGAACCGGAGAATCAAGTCACGTGGAAGATTGGCGTGACCGGGTTATAGAAGTGAATACCTTGGCCCGGTTCCACAAAGCGATCTCCCATACTTAAACATAGGCTTACGACAGTCGTAGCGCTAAGATCGCTTTGTGGAACGGGTCCCAGGTCGTAGCATGTGTGAGTATTGTTTTACATCGCCTTTAGCCATATTCCAGCGTGGTGGGTTTTACAAGTGGGGAATCGAACCCCGATTTTCGGCGTGACGAGCGAGCACTTAACCATTGGGCTATCCCCGTTGACGGAAATGTGTATGAGTGAGTAAGATAGCGTGTGTTGTTTAACGTCACAGACAATTATTTTCCAGGTATTTAAAGTCGGCTTTTAAACATTCGGGTCAAGGCCCGTGACACCAGTGGTTGATAGCATGAACAAACAAACCACGGCTTCGGGCACAGTGACACTCGTAACCACCGAACCACGTGGGGCTCAAACTACTACCGTCGATATATCCTCAGTATATCCTCAGTATATCCTCAGCATGCTGTATCTTCTGATCGGACACTGGGTGCCTTTGTGATCCCAAGCGCCCCAGAGCTATGTTCTTTAGATGCAAGGAGTCATCAGATTCGACCTCGTGTTTTCCGTGCACTCGTGTCCACTTGTGTCTCCAAAATATAAACTGACACGCCACGCCACGCCACGCCACGCCACGCCACGCCATGATATACTGTAGGTGAAATAGTCTTTCGATTCATAAACTCGCTTAATCACCTTTCCGACTGTGCTGGGGGCACGGGTGGCCCAGTCGTCTTAGGCGGTGCGATTCGCTGTGAAGAGTTGCGTCCCTTGGGCACGCCAGAAACCTATGATTGTGGGTTCGAATCCTGATTCGCCGACTTGATTGATGTATGTCATTCATCCCAATTGCGTGGATCGATGATCATGATATATTAATCACTGGATTGACTGGTCCAGACTCATTATTTACAGACCACCATCATATAGCTGGAATATTGCTGAGTGCGGCGTTAAACAACAAACCAACCAACTTCGAATTTGTGAATGAGGTGGTTAGTTTGTGGTGTGGTTTAATGCTGCTTTGTGCAGTATTCCTGTTATATCACGACATGCCAGAAAGCCCGAAGCGAAGTGATGAGACTTTTTACGTTTGTACTTTAGTCAAGAATCTTTATCATAATGGATCTCGGATCTTTCCAAAAAATAAAACTCCTCTGTCCAACAAATACCAAAAGTAAAATAGTTTGTAAACTAAAGTAAACAGACATGAATTCTTCCACTACGTCTAAACAGGTAACGATTCCAGGTAATGTTGCCATCAGCGTTGTTAATGGTGAATAACGATCTCGGTCAACAAACAGTTATTTCAATCCACATCAAAGGCGCCGCCGCACTTTAAACTCACAAAACCGTGACGAGCGGGGAACCGAGATCCGCAACACCTGTAATCTACAATAGACAGTAGGAGTGTGAATAGCGTGTATGATTAATGGATTAATGGTGTGTTTCTCCGTATGTAAACTCCTCACCAAACAAAAACTCGTGTGAACAAACAGCTTAAGTGGTTTAAAATGGGGCATGTGAATCGACCTAGGTAGATACCTCGTCAAGCGGAACAATTACTTGAACAAGTGCGTTCAAATAATAATTAGGTCAATGTGACAACAGACAATTTAGAGACTCTTGCCTGTTTTTTTCCAATTACGATGTATATATCATCGAGTGAAGTTTGAAAACCATATTTTCCGAAATAACGAATGAAAATGTTTTTCAGACTTCAAGAGATGAAAAAAAGTATATTTATCATATAAAGTTGACGCTAAAATACCCCCTTTTTCGAAGATTTGTCAACAGCTCGCCAAGTCGCATTCTCAGTCACGACAGTGATCGACAGCTTATCCGTAAAATAGTTCCTCATTAAAACTTAACAAACAAAAACACCAAAAATTATGTTTTTATAATTTTCAATATATATTGTTGATTCTCCATATTTGGAAGAACATAACATCTTAGAAAATGAAATTAAAGCTGTTTTGTTGTGCACCATGGGAAAGGTGTACAGGTATAGAGCAAAGCGGCAATCAGGGCAAAGATCAGTAGTCCGCTTCGCCGCAAGTTTGTGGAACTAAAGTCAAACAACAACACAACATACTGCAAAGTGTTGGGTTTTTTTATAATATGAAAGTTGTATGACGTCAAGTAGTCAAAATCACAAGGTTAAAGGAGACAACATTCAAGGGCGGTAACTCTGGATGAAAATCGTTCCGTCATCCCAGGGCACTGGTTTTTATTTTGATGACAGTGAAATATGACTTTTGACGAAAATAAGACTTATTCTTTGATATATAACTGCATATGTCACACGCATGTAAACAATAAAGTGATTTATTTCATGAGGAATTCACGTACGGGTACGATGACACACAATCAACAAGGTTCCCAACCTATGTCGTCTGAGGAGCCGCAATTCGCTGTGCAGAGTTGCGTCCCTTGGGCACCCCAGAAATGATTGTGGGTTCGAATCCCGGTTCGCCCAACATCTAAGACCTGCATCACTTCGATGTCCTCCCACATTAAGCTGACACGCCGTGATATAACTGGAATACTGTTCAAAGCAGCGTTAGAGTCGATCAAGTAGAAAGGATGCACAAGCCCGCTGATTTCGAGTCTTCGTGCCCCGATGGCGTGGATTGCCCTCATGCTTTTAGTCACTGGTTCGCCGGGTCCAAACTCAATTATTGACATGCCGCTGTTATATAGCTGAAATGTTGCAGATTGCGGCATTACACCAACATTCAATCACTTATTCCCATATTGAAACACCTGTTTGATCTTGTTTTCTGATATTCCGACGTGAGATCACAAGCTGAAACTTGAACCATGCAATATGCAATATCTTATTTTCAAATGATATATTGCGCACACTCTCCGACTTTTTCTCCAGATGAGAGCAATTCCCGGGATGTCCACAATATTCTGACATGCATGCAGGTTCTGCCATTCATGAAGTGTTATTTGTAGAAAGGACGAATGGTTAATCAAGACATTCCAGGCCATCAAAGACTGGGATTTAGTCTATAAAAACATTATTTTTTAAATAATTGCAATATTCTTTCAAAAGAACCTTTCTTCTTCTGCTGTGTTCATATGTGGAATCAAGAAAACTAGACTTGGTTTAGTTTGATCTGGACTTGCCCAGGCATTTACTAAAGAACAATATGTAATACATTTATATAATCTATATTCCACAGTCATGGCGCAGGACTAAGGTCATCACAACGCGTTTGGTAATGTTTTGTTTGTTGGTCGTTATAAGCCAGCTATATGTCGACGGTGTGTTAATAATCGAGTTTTGATCATACAATCTAGTAACTGACAATATGAGCATCGATCAACGCAAATGGGATACGATGACATGCGTCAAAAAAGACAGCGAGTCTGACCACCCGATCCCGCTAGTCGGCTCTTACGTTTTGGGCAGCAATTTGACATTTCCAGCTGCGAGTTGATCTGTGACCCAGCTCTGCGTTAAATTCAACATACAGTCGTGAAGATGAACTTATCGACAGGGCAATCGAATTTCATGGCGCAGATCGGATGATTGGAACCGACAGATTTTGAGCACACTGCGTTCCTGAGATTACAGTCGAGTCAATAGTATGCTTAAATTTCTTCAGTCCCAGGGACTTAACAAGACCAGGAGCCTCCAAAGCGGTTGGCACCAACATCGGAGTCAAAGGCACCAAATCTCGTGGGTGGTTTCAAATTGAAATTCCGCCCACCGCGTGGACTCGAAGACAGAGTTATGCCCCTTACGCGACGATATCGCGGGAAACACGTCAGCTGTGTCAGTCGGTGTCGTCTGCACCAGTGCAAGTGCAATCATGTGGCATTCTGCCAGCTGATTTCCTTCTGTCATGCAAATTGATGTTGGCCCATGTGTCAGTGGTTCGGTCCGAAGTCGCAGAAATTGTCGGGGCCCTCCTCCACGAGTAACGCGCAGATGTTGTGACCAGACCCGCCATTTTGTCTCCATCACAATCCGACCTCGAGGCTAAAATCTTTACGCCATTTTGCGTGTTTGGAATTAGTAAATACCCGCGAGAACACCGAATTCGTTAAACGTGAAAAGTCGTCTCCCACTGGTGCCAGAAGTTGGTTCGCGTCATTGTTACAAGAAAATAGTACCCATGTAATTACGACATTTAACTTGTGAATCATCCTTATTTACGGCAGTATTGAGGAATGGTGGCGGTGCTTCCGTGACAATAAACAAAACAGGAAGGCGAAAAGGCGAATTAAAAGACATTTTAATCTCGACTTGATTGTCCTTATCAGTCGTAAATCTGAAACACGAAACCTAAGTCCGAAGCAGCTTTCATTCGAGTGTCAACTGGATGGATTTACTGGAGGTAAAGACAAAGCTTCATTAACTGATAATTACTACATTGCTAATTGAAATAATCATAGTTCTTGAACGTTTTTTTCCACGGGGTCCCATAACCTAGACTCGTCGGCTTCTTCAGAGACAGTTTGATTTCGTAATGTTTGTTTTTTGTGATAAGCGTGACGCCATTTTCGAAACTGAGGTTTAATTACAGGATCTCGATGCTAGCTCTCTCTCAGTGGTGTCATTCACTGCGCTATTGTAATGGGAATATTCGACTTTAATACCGTATTGGTTACATAGGGAAATCACACTGAACCTTTATCGTTCAAATTGATAATTTGTATTATTGTCACTTTACATTCTGTTATTTGATTCAGATTTGAAATGAAAAGGTAACAAGAGGAAAGCCAATGCTTGGCTACATTGCCTCACTTTCAGACTACTGTGAAGAGCAAATGTACCACTTAGTTATTTAACGTAGCACACAACCCTCTCTTTACACCTGGAGGAAAGCTAAGCACCAACATGTTTTTTAGACATTCTGATCTTTCTTTTGATTTTTAAATGTCCACATATGACATTTATCAAATTTTGATACAGATCTTTACTACCGGTAATTGCTCAACCGCTGGTACAAGAAAAATACGTATTTCTGCTCGCATGTATCACGTGATGTGGGGGAAACAATTAACATGGTAGTCAAGTAAATATTGCCTGAGACCAAAGATGTATTGAATTAATTAATTGATTAAGTGATTTCTGGTTCTGTATCTTGTCATGTGTATCTCACTGTGTGTACAAAAAATGTCTTTTGTCAGAATATGAAATACAGGATCCGATTATTTTTTCATGGAGGCATAAGAAAGCGGTGATATTTACATTTTTCCCAAGCAAGACCAGGGTCCACTTGCACAGGACAATCTTAGATACAATCGATCTTAGGCACCTACAATCAACTTTACAATCACCATACACTTGTCCTATTCCATTTGCACAAACTGATCCTAGGGCGATTGTAAGACGGTTTGGAGTTGAGATCGCGATCGCAGCTCAGATTGAAATCTTCAACGGTGGAGGTACGAATATCTTAAACTCAGCTCCTGTCTACACTTGTCTGCAAGCGCGCATAACTTGCTGCGCATACGATAAGTGGAACCAGTTACGACACACAACACGTTCCTACCTCCATCGCACTTCGCTCAGTTTTAAGGACGGTCTCAGTTATTTGAAGGAAACGATAACTAGAATCGTGGCATTATTATTTCGGCATTGATGCTGTCGTGGTTTAGGAATTGTAGTTTTAATCTTGCGACTAGCGAAATAAAGATCATTTCAGGTAATATGTACAACATCATACTGTATATCCTCGTTAATTCGATGTTTATCTAAATGATGTTTGTTTGTTGTTTAACGCTGGACTCGGTAATATTCCAGCTAGATGACGACGGGCTGTAAATAATCTAGTCTGGACCAGACTATTTAGTGATTGACAACATGAGCATCGATCCACGCCATTGGGATACACTGGCACGCACCATTCAAGTCAGCGAGCCTGACCACCCGTCAGTCGCCTCTTACAACAAGCAAGGGTTGCTGAAGAGCTATTCTAATATTCACGTGTACTTATCTCGATATATCGTTGATGTCTGAGAATGTAATTTTTAACATTCTTCCCGAGTCTTTGTCGTACACAAATTGACACCGACATATGTTTGATGACCCACACAGCTTAGAGTTGAACAGAATTTCTCTGTATATCGTAATCAAGATGTCTTGAACGACCTCGTACTGTTGAGTGTATGTTTATAGTATTGATTTGTTGCTGACATACAAACCAGCCCGTTTAAACAGGTTTCCACTTACTAACTTGACGTAGATTTCGACAAGCATGGTCTATGTTGTCTTGCCATGTTTAGGTTTAGACGAGAGCTAGTGAGTGGGGTAACGCCACTTCGAAAGTAAGTACCTGTCACCTCAAGACGCCCGAGGAGCTGCTATTCGCTGTGCAGAGTAGCCTCTTATGAACCGAAACCTTTCAATGAGGGTTCGAATCCCAGGTTCGCCCTGATTATGTGTCGAGGTGCCCGTGGGTTTCACCTAAGTTGTAAACGCCTGTATAACGTCGGACCTTCCTCCCACATCAAGCTGATACACCGTGATATAACTGTTATACTGGTCAACGGGTGAACATTCGTGAAGAAAGGCCCCGGTGCTGACACATGAAGGATCACAACTGGTCCTTATCCTGGTTTCGAAGCCACGGCCAGAAAATCCTGACACGGTAAGGGGACGCAACTCTGTGTATTGCCCTAGACCACTCGCCCACGGTGCATCTACTTTCAAAGCGAGAATAACTTCATCCAAATTATGTATTGTCATTATTATGACGATTATTTATCTTCAACGTGTCCAGTTAGTTAAGAATTATGATAGAACAAGTATCCGCTTGATCATTATTAATATGGTATATTCCACATTTCTTATTAATGGCCTCGTCCATCTGTGCGATTATGACCATGCAATTCTACAAATAATAAACTGTAACTTGATATCTCCCTCAGCACTTAATGGGCATTTCTGTCAGGTCTGCCACGCCCTTTCGCTGCGTCCGTACCCCGAGTGGCCGAAGGGCCTTGTTTAGGGGCTTTGTGCTGCAGAATAATTTCATTTCACAACCGCTCCTAGTTTTCAGTCCGCATAAAAATGTCGACTTGTCAGGCAATGATCAATCATGTAAATTAGAGATATTCGTATTTTAGCCGGGAAATTGACAAGGGCGTCGAACCCGGGTTGAAACCCGACCCCGCCACAAAACATTCTCTCGCGTAGACTGACAAGCGTAACTAATTTCCCGAATACTTGTCAACCCATTGTTGTTGTTTTTGCGTGTATATTTGGATAACTTGTGAATCATTTCCTTTTCATGACAATGTTATATTCTGTTTCATTAATCTTTTTGGAAAATGGCAGTTTGGAGGTCACACGTCTTTAGTCCAAAACACAGCTCGTGTGGAGTGCTATCGTACAGAAATCCCGACTCTCCGGACAAATATTGCTGGGGTCATTTGTGCGTGCGTGTTTCTATACTGCTCAAAATAAGTTAAGGTCCACCCGGTTCTTTCACATTACGATAGGTAATCTGTCATAGAATTTTGGAAACACTCGATTCTTTCATATTACTTAGTTAATCTGTCATGTCATGTCATGTTATGTCATGTCATGAATAATCGGGTGACTCCGTAAACATGTCTGTGCTGAAGCTATAACTGAGAACTGAAGCGTTAATGGGGTTTCAGTGTACACGCCTTTCTTTCTTCCTAAATATCTCATATTAGTACTGAAAGATGCCACGCCTTATTATTATTATGATGATGATTATTATTATTATTATTATTATTATTATTATTATACTGATGAAAACGGTGAAAGGAACACTAACGCGGGATGGAGAGTTTTATAGACTATTAATGAAATGATGCGGTCGATACCAGTTATTCCAAGTTGAATGCTACTGACTGGCGCTCACATTTACCTCATGTTTTATACTCGACATTTGGTGAGGACCAACACAGTCAAAGGTGCAGTCCTCGGCAAATGTAGATTTCTTCATTAATTTCGCATATGAGGTGAGATGAAATGGGGTATAACGTCGCGTCCAAGATTATTGCACTTCTATAGCGACGTGATGCACGGGTGTCTGCTTGTACTAGTCCGGACTGATGCCGATTTTATAGTGCTTACCCACTGAGATACCATGCCAAGTTTAATATGAATACCCCACTCAGACACAGTATACGACCAGTCCTTGTTCAGCCCCTAAATGTCGAGCACCCGACAGGGTAACAACAAGTACCATCTATAAATATATGATTTTAATAGTGCATTAATTAACATGTTCGTATGTCGTTAATTATGATCTTCGCATGCTCTACATTCATAGACAGTATGCCAATGTACGAGTTATAAACGGAATACACAGGCTTATTATGTGTTGACAAAGGGATATAAGTGATGATGTCAACTATTAATACGACGGCTAATATGTTTTATGGACATGCTTACCCTTTTCGCGAACACCTGATGTCATCACTGATTTTCAGTGGTCGATTCATACAATTTTCACCACTATTTTGCCTTTTCGGTATGGTATGTTTCGGCGGATAATCGAGACTGGATGTTCTCTGGCGTTGGCATTTAATATTAATTTTATATTATGTACCTACACTGGCACTTCCAAATGTTTAATGACTTTAACTATCTTTTCTGTTATGTTCCGAAAAAAATAAACATTAAATGGCACTTCCTCAAGTGCCATCCACTCAGTTGAAATATAAAGTGTTTGGGAAAGCATATATAAATTATTATTGCTTTGTTGCTTAATAGAGCGACATATCCTAGCTACAATAAACTACGGTTATAACGAACTCAAAGGGACTACTAATTTTAGTTCGCTATAGCTGTAGTTCGTTATAAGCATGTATACAGCATAACTACAGCAAATAGTCGGGACCAAAATGTTAGTTCGTTATATCCGTCAGTTCGTTATAAGCGTGTTCGTTATAACCGTGGTTTACTGTATATTACGGCGCCCTGTAAACAACGAGGCCTGATGCAGTGAGTGAGCGTCCTCTGCCGTCGGGGTACGATGACACACGGTCCATCCGGGCCACCCTGGCCACCCGGTCGATTCAGTCGCCGCGGACAGGCATTGAGTGCAGGGGACCTAGCAATGGATGACATGATGATTGAAACTGCAGTCAATCAGACCGCAGATACCAAACTGATCACGAATGACGATGACAATGACCATGAAAGCAACAAACGCAAGAAATATAATGTACATTATTAGATAATATTATGTCTCTCGAATATATAGTGTGGATCATTCAGCGTGTAACCACTCTGCGGCGTTAAAAAATAAACTACTAAAAATGATTAGGGCCCAACCTATCTTTCACATTACTATAGTTAATCGCACGCCGTGACAGGTTACCTATAGTGACAGGAAAGATTAGAAAGAGTAGTATAGCACGATGTAAGCCTCGTTTTGGGATTAAGCAGCGCTTGAAAGAAGCATTCGATGACATTCTTTAAATATTATGCAAGTGGCCATTGATGGATAAAGCCATGCATTGGATGGTTCAGAAAGTCCCCAGTGAGTGGAATACGCGCTGATGACATACTGTATACTACTCGCTACTCGCTGATCACAATGAACAGTGGCTTGGAAAAAGGCAGTTCTGAAAAGCAGCATTTACTTAATCCACCCACTGCCCTATATACACACAGTAGTCTCCAATACGCCACCACACTCATTAGATTAATGCATTCCTAATGTTGTCAGCTGCAATTTGTACATCATCAAAGATCTCACAATCTCCCCCTTTTAGAGAGACATTCATTTCATCTTAATTCAACCACTGATGTTCACCCGAGGCCATTTCTTTGTAATCTTCTACATCGACTTAATAAATCCTAAAAAACGGTTGTCCTTATTTTCAGAAATTTCTTTTCTCCGTAATTGACCAATTTAGTTCATGACCCATTTACTTCTACCGATCTGTTTTTAGTTGCTTCTAATAGTGATGGCCTTTGTTTGTAGTTTAACACTCCACACAGCAATATTCCAGCTATATGACGGTCTGTAAATAATCGAGTCTGGACCAGACAATCCAGTGATTGACATCATCTACGCAGTTAGGATACGATGACATGCATCAACCAACTCAGCGAGCCTGACCACACGATTCCGTTCGACAAGCACAGTCAACTTTTACGGCAAACATAGGTTGTTGGAGACCTAAATATAGTGATAATGATATGTGTAGGTATGGCATGTTTGAAATTGACACTTTGATTTGATTGATTTCCCGTGGGTTTCACGTGGTAAACGTCTGAGACCTGTACCACGCCCATGTCAAGCTGACACGCCCTGATATAACAGAAAGCGGCGAAAAACCAAACTCAGGCACTCTCTCACCCCATGGACCCGTGAAGATTCCGGGATAGAATATGTCTTCAGCAACCCATACTTGTCGTAAAAGGCGACTAACGGGATCGGGTGGTCAGCTTTGCGTGGATCGATGCTCATGATGTCAATCACTGGATTGTCTGGTCCAGACTCGATTATTTTACAGACCGCCGTCATATAGCTGGAATATTGCTGAGTGCGGCTTTAAACAACAAACAAACACTCACGCCATGGTGTTTCGTCAATAAAGAGCGTCGTTTTCTGAATCAGGTATTCGTGCACTTAAGGGTAGTCCTACAACCGCATCATCTTCGAAATGGCATGTATGTAAACCTAACTGAAGAGAACGAGTGTTATTTCGTAAAGACTGTATTTAGTTGCCTGTAGTTACGACAGAGTAGGAATTGATTTCGACGAGATGTGAGTATTTGCCTCTACGTTCTTCTAAACATCAGCTGCGAGGGCGGACGTGCATGTGTTGTTCTAATGGGGCTGCATGGAGTTTATTATCCTGTACCTATCTGGGATAATATTTACCTTCTGAAATACTGTTTTCTAAACATCAATTTCACAGAACCCCACCAAGGCGTATCCTTTCAACTACATTGTACACCATGAGACAGACGGTTTTGTACGATAGCATTGGATATATATCTGTCTATATCACACTATATATATATATGTTGTTTGTGATAAACAAATTACAATGGGTTGTCTGAACCGGCATGTGTTTTGACAGAGTACTTAGACTCGAAAACCACGGGAGGCGGTGGTTTAGATCAAATCTCGGAATACACAGGTGCCGTTTTTGATAGAATGTCGGAAAACGCAGGTGCTGACTTAGATAGAATGCACAGATGCCGGTTTATAAAGAATGTCGGAATACACAGATGCCGGTATAAGTGGAATGTCGGCTTACCAGTATAAGTAGAATGTCGGAATACACAGATGCCGCTTTAGATAGAATGTCGGAATACACAGGTACCGGTTTAGATAGAATGTCGGAATACACATATGCCGCTTTAGATAGAATGTCGGAATACACAGATGCCGGTATAGGTAGAATGTCGGAAAACAGATGCCGGTATAGGAGGAATGTCGGCTTACCGGGATAAGTAGAATGTCGGATTACACAGATACCGGTTTAGATAGAATGTCTGAATACACAGGTACCGGTTTAGATAGAATGTCGGAATACACATATGCCACTTTAGATAGAATGTCGGAATACACAGATGCCGGTATAGGTAGAATGGCGGAATACACAGATGCCGGTTTAGATAGAATGTAGGAATACACATATGCCGCTTTAGATAGAATGTCGGAATACACAGATGCCGGTATAGGTAGAATGTCGGAAAACAGATGCCGGTATAGGAGGAATGTCGGCTTACCGGGATAAGTAGAATGTCGGATTACACAGATACCGGTTTAGATAGAATGTCGGTTTACACAGATGCCGGTATAGGTAGAATGTCGGAATACACAAATGCCGGTATAGGTAGAATGTCGGAATACACAAATGCTGGTATATGTAACATCTCGAAATACCGATTTAGACAGGAAGCTGGGGATCACTGCAGAATCTCTTGATTCCGGAAGTGAAATCAACTCAACCCTTCGGGACCCGTTGATTCTACTGCGCCAACACTCCATGGAATACGCTCCGTAGACCCTACACGCGAGTGGTATTGGATGGATCTAACGACGGACGGACGGACGGACAGATGAAAGAATTCTTCTATAATCGAGCGGATTGTTGCTTTAATCCAACATTTGGCCCGTTGTTATCAGTTTGATACCCAAGAGTCACATGATCATGTGAACTTTAGTGTTTGTAATTCGAGCCGCGCCCTGAAAAAATAATTTCAAATATTTAAAGGAGCTTTAAGCACAGGAAAAACATTTCTGGCGAGACGACCAGTATTTCCATAACTGAATAAACGCCAAATTTTGCACCCCTGGGGGTTGTAATTTTCCGAAATCGCGTTTGTTTGTTTTCGCGGAGCCATTTTTACCTTCAAGACGAATACATGCCAAAAAGTAAGAAAGCAAATTAGTTATTTCAAGACTATAATATTTCAATCATAAATACCTACTTTGGACCCTTTAAGAGGTGGCACATTGAGATGAAACGAAGCAGAGGTAGTTCCTGAAGCCCCCTGGTACTTGTGTTAGTTTGTTTGGCGCGTTTACTCATTGTAGGAATACATGATTATCAGCGCCGTATCACAGCCTACGATATAAGATACATCCGCTGGTCTACGTTTGTTGTCCGGAGTGAGAAACATTCCTTCTTCTGAATCGTATACCAGGAACTACGTATTATATTGTTGTGTAATGCCATGATGGAGGTGTATGGCATGCAGATCGGATTTTCTTAAAAATGCGGGACACGGGTAGCTCAGTAGTCTGAGGCGCAGCTATTTGCTGTGTTTGACGCACATCATGTCATTGTTGTGAGACGTTAAATCAGCTGTTCTCATCCCCACTACAAGCGCATTGTCAGCGGTAAATAAATGACATGACAACAATGAAGAGACTATTTTGATTTGGACATGAACTTTCACAATACTGGTATTTTTAGCTAGGTCAATGGGGATTAGGGGGACCCGGGTGGCCCAGTCGTCCAAGGCGCCGCGATTTGCTGTGCAGAGTTGCGTCCCTTTGGTTCACCAGAAACCCATGATTGTGGGTTCGAATCCCGGTTCGCCCCGATTATGTTTCTAGGTTTGTCAGCATCATACCCATACCCGTGGGTTTCACCAAAGTGGTAAACGTCTGAGACCTGCATCACTTCGGGCTTTCCTCCCACATTAAGCTGACACACCGTGATATAACTGGAATTCTGTTAAAAGCGGCGTTAAACCCAACTCGCTCACAAAATGGGGATTATTATTCGATAATAACCAACTTTCGTCACATGATTGTGGGTTTGATACAAAATAATTGCGAAAAACCGGGTGCCCAAATGATGGTGAGCGGACTATAGTGTGTGTCATCAAAACTGGTCAACGTTTCAGACCTGCATTTCTTCGAGTTTGGCTCCGCGCTGACGCGCCGTGATATAACCGAGAAGCGTTAAATCAAACTCACTCACTCATGTAAAATGTGTGCCAGTTTAATATTAAAGGCAGTCGTCTTATATATATGAAGGTATGTACTTGCGTGCAAGTCATATCTTTCATATCAAATAAACTTGCGGGTACCTTTGCCTCAGCTCCCGGGTGAGATAGGTCACCACAGCAAGCTGCGTTGGTTAATGAGGCTATCAGATGGTGGTCAGGCTCGGTGACTTGGTTGATGGCGTACCCCGACGGCGTGGATCGTGTTTCGCTGGATTGTCTGGTCCAGATTCGAATATGTATAGACCGCTGCCATGTATCTGGAATATTTAGAGCGCGGCGTTAAACAAGAAACAAACAAACCTTTGTTTCCAATAATGAAGAGTTCGGCAGGGGAAAGTCCACGTGTGTACAAATGGGTTCTATGTTTGGTCTAGCGACGGTATAGTGTTGTGTGTAGCCTCATCGTTAAGTACTTCATGGCGGGGCCCGTGAAGATCCGGGGTAGAATAGGTCTTCAACAACCCATGCTTGCCGTAAAAGGCGACTATGCTTGTCGTAAGAGGCGACTAACGGGATCGGGTGGTCAGGCTCGCTGACTTGGTTGATGCATGTCATCGATCCCAATTGCGTGGATCGATGCTCATGTTATCAATCACTGGATTGTCTGGTCCAGACTCGATTATTTACAGACCGCCGTCATATAGCTGGAATATTGCTGAGTGCGGCGTTAAACAACAAACAAAACAAACAAAAAACTTCATGGCGGTAGGGTGTGTAGGGGTTTGTTGGGGCGCTTGTGGTCACAGCCCGTAGCTCTGTGTAGCGACACGTTACAATCATAATCGTTTATAGGGAGCAGAACAGAAGTATGGTTACCACAGCTATTACGCATATGAATAACACTTATGTAGTCCTTATGTGGTCCATTTACTATCATATCCTGTCCTGTACGAAAATATTGCTCTTTACATGTTTAAGCAATCAAGTGATAAAAACATGATTCATCAGTAAAGATCGCGTTCTAATCTGTCTCCTTAAAAAAAGTGACGCAGCGCATAAAAAAACAGGAACCATACTGAAGGACAATCATTTTGTTTAGCTCGTGTTACGTCTTCGGTATGGGGAGCAAGGTATTGCTGTGTGAAACTTCGATAAATTTGTTAATACAAAAATCTGATCTTACTCAGTTAATACTGGGATAGACTGACACATAGTCTCTGAAAAGATTTCTTAAATAACGGTATTATAATTCTTCGAAAGAGCCTTTCCTCTTCTGCTGTGTTCAAACTAGACTTGGTTTTAAATAATTTTAACAATGTTTAAAACAGATGGCTTGTTTAAGACCAATGTTAGCTGCAATGTTTTCGAATTTGCTTTTCGAATAGCTTTAGCACCGATAATATGCGAAACATTTGAATATTATTCTAATGTTAAATATCGGTTTCATGACGTTGTTCCCAGTGGTGATAAAAAACATTTAGGTCGAGTTACCTGAGTGAGTATGGTTTTACGCCGCTTTTAGCAATATTCCAGCTACATCACGGCGGGGGACACCAGAAATGAGCTTCACACATTGTACCCATGTGGGGACTCCAACCCGGGTCTTCGGCGTGACGAGCGAAGTCTTAAACCACTAGGCCACACCACCGCCCCTCGAGTCACCTGAAACACAAGTATTTTCGTTTTGGCCCGAGTGAACTAATGATCCACAGTCCCGATTCCACGGACGAGTTTGTATGAGATGATCTCCCCAATCTGTTCCCCAGCTGACAATGTCCAAGCCTATTTGATGCCACATGTGTACACACCTGTCAATGAGCTTCACAGCCAGTACTAACCTAGTGATAGGTTGATTAATGTTCACTTAAGCAGAGAGACTGGGGTGGGGAGCATCTACAGACACTGGATTCACCTGTTGTCTTAACGGTACCTGTAGACTTCGGGAGGCTTGGGTTAACCCAGTCTTCTCAGGCGCCAGAATTCGCTGTGCAGGGTTGCGTCCCATAGACGTGCCAGCAACCTATGAATGTGGCTTCGAATCCCAGATTCGCCCTATGTTTCTTGGTTTGTCGGCACTATATCCGTTCTCGTTGGTTTCGTAAATAGTAAGAGTCGTAGACCTGGATTACTTTGTTTGTTTGTTGTTTACCGCTGCACTCAGCAATAACCCAGCTATATGACGGCGGTTTGTAAAAAAATCGAGTCCGAACCAGACAATCCAGTGATTGACATCATGAGCATCGATCCACGCAAATGGGATCGATAACATGCATCAACCAAGTCAGCGAGCCTGACCACCCGATCCCGTTAGTCGCCTCTAAGGACAAACATGGTCACCCTTTACGGCAAGCATGGGTTGCTGAAGACCTATTCTTCCCGGGTCTCACGGGTCACCGGGATTTCTACGGGCTTTCCTCCCACAACGGCGTTGAATTGAACACTCTCACGTGTGGACTGGGTACAGGGTGATAGGGTGAACGGATTTTGGAATATTTATGTTGAACTATAGCTGGATTGGGTTGAGGATAGGAGTATACTAATATATACTATTGAAAAGTAGTTAAACACCCGAATATTTCGTATTACTATAATTAATATGTCATGACAATGATATAAAAAATCGGGTGTTCTTTAATTTATTTTGAGTAGTATATGTTAATTTACACCGATCACACCAATGTTGAATGATCTTGCCATTCCATTATGACAAATACCCTGGTACTATTCCCTACTATACCTCGTTTTGGAAAGTGACATCACTAGTTCTATCTCTGTAACAGCAACTTTAATTTGAACGTAATGTGTTGAGTGTAATGGGATTGACTGGCTATTTTTACGTCATGTCACTCGCATCGGACTCAAAACGGTGCCATGGTAACGAAGCGTCCAGGGTATTTGTCATAATAAAATGGTTGGTTGGTTTGTTTGTTGTCTAACCCCGCAGTCAGCAATATTCCAACTATATGACGGCGGTCTGTAAATAATCGAGTCTGGACCAGACAACCCAGTGATTAATATCATGAGCATCGATCCACGCAATTGGGACCGATGACATGCATCAACCAAGTCAGCGAGCCTGACCACCCGTTCCCGTTAGTTGCCTTTTACGACAAGCATAGTCGCCTTTTACGGCAAGCATGGGTTGCTGAAGACCGCGAAAGAAATACCGTTATAGTAACTGACTTCCGAAACGTAACTGACGTCCCCATCCCGAAGACAATATACTTCGATTATTTAAAGGCCGCCGTGACATAGCCGTAGAATAGCTGATTGCGGCGTAAACAACAAAACAAAAGGCTACTTCAACACAATAAAATATATCATTTGGAACTGAACTTCAAGTTCATGGGTACGGCTCTCAAAGTGCTTGTAACTCTCAAAAGTCGATGTGCTTTGAAAATACACGGTAAATGTTACACAGCTTTTTTTAAAAGGAAGGGGTGTTTATGAAAGCACGTGACGAGCGAAAAAACAAAAACATTGTTTACTTAATTTTCAGGTACCACCCACCCTCTCTGAGTCATGCCTCTAATTGCTTCGTGTTCATTGTCAGTCAATCTCTCTGCTGGATCTTCAACAACTAATAGATGCTTCGATATTATCTCGTTCTTGCAGATAGAACATATAGACTTACAGTTACTTATTGAATTTCTCCTGAAAACGGCCATATACCATACGACAGCTGGTTCGTTATTTCCATCAACCAATCTAAGCTTGCTCACCTGAATGAGGCGGCTTCTTTCATCTTTAATGAGACTTGCATTCTCGTGGAATGCAATTTCACAAAGGTAAAGGCGAAACAGGGAAATTTGTTTGAGCTGAGTTGAGGGATAAAAGCATTTATCGCAGACTTTGTTCATTGTAATCATTTTCCGAAGGCTTAAATTGAGATTGGTGTTCGTGTGCTGAAGCCAATGCATTGCAACAAAGTAACTCAAAGATTTACATTGAATTCCCTTAAATGCATTTTTTCCTCTTTGATTTGACAAAAAGTCAATATTGATGTATAAGAATAAAAAATACTGTCAGATGTACTTGCATTAGGCCGCTCCATCAGCAGAACGTGATCTAGAAACTCATTAGCAGGACGGGCGCTTCAATTCTTCTTTCCTCGACCTCGAGTTTGAAGTAATATGAACCATAAACTGCCAATCATTCTCATGCTTTTAAAACAATCTATGAACCTCTATTAAGAATTTTTCGATCTAATTTGACAGGAGAAAGCACAGAGCAAAATCTCATCCGTTTCCGTGCTTTTTATCGTTACGAGCGAACAAATCATTTAAAGATGGCGGCGGAACGACTGGTTTTGCGACCATGTTTTTTCGCGCAAATGAAGACAAATTGCTTAAAATTCAGCCCTGATGCTTAGCGGTCATATGAATCCCGTGTTTTCCGTGCAATGATGTATGAGCACGTGGTGGCGCGAACTTGATGTGTTTAAACAAACCTGATCACACGACATACAAGAAAATAACACTGCAACTCGCGCAAGATATTTTTGACCTCAAATTCAAAAGATGAATGATCATTTTTCACGGAAGATTCAGTGCGATGTGACCGCTACATAATAAGCTATCATTAGTTATCTATTGTATCAGTTAATTAATATGAATCGAGTTTTTAATTTTTGGATTGAGTTCAGGATTTTAAGTCGGAATTTGTTTGCTTTGTGATGGCGGTTCCGAGAGATTTTGGTTTTATATCAAACGTTTTGTGTGTTGTGTCGGTGAATAAGTTGGAATTTACGCTCATAAAAGATCATCTCAGCTCTAAAATGGCGGGACATCACCATTGATCCCACATTATACTCATGTAGGGAATCGAACTGGGTTTTCGGCATTGCGAGCGAACACTTACCCCTTGCGCTACCCCACTGCCCAACAATGAACTAGTTAACAGGAACACAGGAGGAACAATGTATTGAAACAAAAACAAGAATCACAATCGAGTATTATAATGGTTGACTGAGGTGTATCCTGCCCCAACGGCGTGTATAATTGCTCATGCTGTCAATCATTGGTTTGTCTGGTCCAGACTCGGCGTTTTGGCCGGGAGGTAGTTCTGTGCTTGTGTGACTGATGCTCAAAAAGATGATCATAACTGTTCTCAAGCTGTGAGTTTTCTCTTACTCTAGATTCGCTGTGCAGGGTTGCGTCCCTTGGACACGCCAGAAACCTATAATTGTGGGTTCGAATCCCGGTTCGCCCCGATTATGTTTCTAGGTTTGTCAGCACCATACCCGTGCTTGTGGGTTTCACCGAAGTGGTAAACGTTTGACACCTGCATCACTTCGGGCTTTCCTCCCACATTAAGCTGACACGCCGTGATATAACTGGAATACTGTTAAAATCGGCGTTAAACCCAACTCGCCCACTTGGGGGGGGGGGGGGGGGGGGGGGGGGGGGGGGGGGGGTGTGTGTGACCAAGAATAGGTTTAACACCAAAACGGAATCAAACCCGGGTCTATGGCGTTACAATGTCCTCCAACATCATATCCATATTAAACATCAGATATTTGTTTGAATCTTTTTTTTAAATCCACACGTATCGGCAGGGTCATTTGTATTTGCAATAGAGATCACGTGTACACAATGTGAAGAACCTACTCGAACCAGTCCCAGGGAAGCCGTCACGTTGTATATTCTTGACATATCATCACCTTACGACTGGATAATCAATTTCAATTTGTCTGTGCCCTAATTGTCGTTTCCGGATAAAATGCATTACCTCAGGCCCATTTTCCGGTTTGAGAATGTTCTTAATGACCCGAAAACAGTGTGCGGGTTGTTTTTTTCCAAATGTGTCACCCATCGTATTCATGACAAGTTGAACAGTTGCAACTTACGTTTCTGGTGCACCGACCTTTCGCCCGAACGCAACTGTTAAGGCCTTGATGCCACCTAGATGTTTCGATAAAACAAAAGCAGACGTCAAAACGTATTTTCCCTCCCACAAAATAGATGGTCAGAAATTAAGATCCAGACCACAGATGCCGGTAGCATGTCCATTATGATTGACTGTACCACACGACCAGCGATTAGCCAAGACCTCCTCCGGCTCATCTCTGTTAGGCCCGGGCTGATAAGAGGTGACAAATTAGGTAGGAAATCCCCTCTTTATCGTCTCATCAGCATCAAAGACGCGGGATGGGGCTTCTGTTTCCATGATGGTCGCTGGCAGGAATTTCCTTTGGTGCTTCTCTTGAAGTACAATTTGCCAGCTATATGATTTGTTTGTTTGTTGTTTACCGCGGCACTCAGCAACATTTTACCTATATGACGGCGGTCTGGAAATAATCGGGTCTGGGCCAGATTATCGAGTGATTGATATCTACGCAACTGGGATAGATGACATTCATCAACCAAGTCTACGAGCCTCACCACCCGATTCCGTTAGTCGTCCTTTCGACAAGCACAGTCGCCTGTTATGGGAAGCATGGGTTCTCACCCGGATCTTCACGGGTCAGGTGCATTTTGCTTCAGCGAAACGATAGTTGTGTTATCGGTTGCCCAGTCGTCTTAGGCGCCGCGATTCGCTCTGCAGAGTTGCGTTCCTTGGGCACGCCAGAAACCTATGATTGTGGGTTCGAATCCCGGTTCGCCCCAATCATGTTTCTAGGTTTGTCAGCATCATACCCGTGCTCGTGGGTTTCACCAAAGTGGTAAACGTCTGAGACCTGCATCACTTCGGGCTTTCCTCCCACATTAAGCTCACACGCCGTGATATAACTGGAATACTGTTAAAAGCGGCGTTAAACCCAACTCACTCACTCACTCACTCACCAAAGTTTCAAAAGCTTTAAATCTCAAAACAGGGGGATAGATGTTAAGAGACACCAGGTGTGGTCTCCTCGTCATCTCAAAGCATGTATTCCAAGGTAGAATCCTTTCTCACCTCCATCTCTGCACTCAGTTTAAAACCGCACTGCCAAATATTCCATGTTTGTGACGGCGGCTTGTAATTAAACGAGTTTAAAACTGCACTGCACGCCAAAAACCTATGATTGATGTTTTTACAAAAAGTTCATTCATTGTGTGGCGACTAACGGGAACGGGTGGTCAGACTCGGTGTCTTGGTTAAAGCGTGTCATCCTGCCCCAGTTACGTAGATCGATGCTCATGATGGCAATTACTTGATTGTCTGGTCCAGACTCGATTATTTACAAACCGCCGTCTTATTGCTGAGTGCGGCGTTAAACAACATACAAACATTCATTGGTCGTGAAACATAAAGAAATGTTGCGTCTGAAGTTTAAACAATAAACAAAACGTAATTACTTTCACAATGAAATCTCCATGAAGTCGGTTTCCATGACGTTTTGCTGCATCTTGAATCCGTCCATTCACAAGACGTATAGGCGTTCAATAGGAACTGCCGCAACGCGCCTGCAAATAACTCGCCAACAAAACACCACTTTGCAATAAAAACGAAGAAAATGAACAACAAAGCGATGACGTTTACAACGTATTTACAACTTTTTAACCTAAGAACTACGCGGAAATAAATGTCTAGAAAACGTGAAACACATACCGTCAGTGAAATTGATCACATTCAGCGTTGAAATACGTGAAACATCGCTTCAACTTGGAAAAAAATGAATAACAAATAATCTTACGCGTGGCTTCTTTGATTAACATATCTATCTGAGAGTAATTGTCCTTGTAGAATACGATACGTCAGGCTGACCAATCAGTCAGCACTTTACGCATATCCTTTGAAGTTAGCTTATTTAGAGATGTCTCATTCATTTGTAAACACGTGCTTCAGTTCACTGCAACCTAACTTCCGAGCCATACAACAAAAACAAATATTTTCCAACAAAATTAAACCTCCCCATTAACTTTACGTGTTTATTTTTTCTCAAGATTTACACAAATCCTTTGGGTATTCTAAACAGCTTTTTCATTCAATCACGTCATTACTTCATTCCGTTTTCCGTATCCTTCTTCCGGAACAAGGTTATTGTATTACCCGGGTCGAACTCCTAACATCGTGCCTCTTGCTTGAGCTAAAAGCATTTCCACTTGTACCACAAATGTTTGTGTTTTAGACGAAAGCAAAACTTTCGTTGGCTTATTTGTGCCTTTGAACTTGAACGGTAAAAGAGATAAGGTTGCAACCGTTTGGCATGTTGGATTTGTTCAGACTGAAACCTCACTGGCTTTGTCGGAGTATGCGGAGCAGCGAATCCTTGTCTCGAAATTCAAAACTGCATCTAACGAATTGAGGATTTAGTGTAACCGCAAGTTTGTCACTTTCAAGATCTCGGAGAGTCTCGCGGCTTTTGGCGATATCACGTGCTGGGGGAGTTGAGGCGGCATCACAGCTTTTTTGGTGACGTCACGGGTGTTTTCCCACGAGTTTCTGAGACAGCGCGTCGTGTTGAATTTTTGTTTGCTTACGACGACCTAGACTTAATAATAATTAGATGCTTCAACTTGGGTAGAAAACTTGACATCTCACACATGCTAAACTCGTAAAGATGTCTTTTGATGACGTTTCCGGTTGATGTTTTTATCATGCTTATATGTTTGCGTTTTTCATGTTTTATGCCACACAATGGACCGTGAACAATGTTATTTTTTATTCAATTCAAACTATTTGCACAAATAACAAATTAACAAAGAAAAAAGAGACCGGGTTAGAATTGATCTTAGCAACCCATATTTGTCGTTAAAGGGGACACTGCTTGTCGTAGGAAGCGACTAACGGGATCGGGTGGTCAGCCTCGCAGACTGGCTGATACATGTGACCGTATCCCATTTGCGTAGTTGCCGACGGAGTGGGTTGTTGTTCACAACATCAGTCACTTGATTGTCTGGTCCAGACTCGATTTTTTACAGACATCCCCCCATATTGATGGAATATTGCTGAGTGTTAAACAACAAACACAAATTTCGATTGAGTTGTTTACTTTTTAATTTTAACGCGAAGGCCAGGGGTTCGATCCCCGGGCGCGTCATACCAAAAGTTGAAAAAATGGTACTTGTTGTTACCCTGTCTGACGCTCGGCATTAAGGGACTAAAACAGGGACTGTTCGGCGCGGAGTCAGTATACTGTGTCTGACTTGGGTATTCATGTTAAACTGCGGCATGGTATCTCAGTGAGCTAGCACTATAAATCGGCGTCAGTCCGGACTAGTACAAGCAGCTCAACACATACATACACGTGCAAGCACGTCGCTATATAAGTGCAATAATCTTAGACGCGACGGTAAATCCCATTTCACCTCACCTATACTGTAATGTTATAGCCCTAAATGAAGCGAGTCTAGATTTTCCACAGGTTTTGCCCTCTCATTGGGGCTCCTTTTTAATGTAAATATAGTTGATTGTTTCCATCAAAGTTCTATATTTCCAGAGACGTTAGTCTAGCTCACAAGGGTACAGTCTGGGGCGTCACATCTGTATGTTTTCTGCGTCTATGTTGCATTAATGCAGTATATTGCTTAAAGGGGGGATATACCTGATTGTCTGCACTTCCAGCTATGGTCCAGACATTTGTAAATGGTGCCAGGGTGAAACTGAGACAGTTTCATCTGTAACTGCTTGGTTGATCGACACCAACTTGGCACACACATCGGGGTTCGATGGAGATTCGTCAGACTGACAATATGCCCAAGCCTGGTACCTTTACTTAAAACTCGACTCGCAGCATAGGAAAGTATTTTCTCAACGCTGACGGTCCTAAAACCGCGGCCCGTCGCCGTGGTTTCTTTTTCTTTCTCATTTCGTTTCCGGTTTCGCATTTTGTAAGATATTTTCTTCCGGAAGCTGCATATTTTAGTGTAACCCGTCGTGAAGCCCAGTAGTGACGTCAGCGACTTTGCTAATCAGGAAAGGCTGCGATATTTTGAAGCCTGTTATGAGCATATTGATACAGTTGTTAATTCTTCCCCGCAACGCGTTTTGCGGGAATATTAAAATGGACACCGTCAGTCAGTGCAAGATGTCGTTTCCGGAGCAGGTCTTGAAAACCGTACGATATTTCTTAACCAAACTTTGCACGTAGATAGGTCTAGTGGTGAAGTGGTGCCTTTTGATAGTTTGGGAATTTTGAAAGTAATATTTTTCATGTGTCCATGTGTGTTTCATATATTTATTCACGACAAATATTTACCATAGCGGGGGATATCGATGATATTATCCTCTTGTATAAAATTTAGGTTGGAGTGTTTGGGAAATCGAAATAAAAAATACTTAAAATTAGATCAACTTGCCCATTTATTTATTTTTTAAAAGTGACGGGAAACAAGAATAGCTTTTAAGATGTCCCAGGAGGATGCGTGTCTTAATGTCAGATAAAACAGAAGTGGGCGTGAAGATTAATATTGTTTTTAATTAATAACTACCCTCGATTGAAGAGTAGATGCAAACAAATCGCTCGCTGAATTCAAATTATATTCCCATTTATGTTGACCAAGGTTTGACAAACAACACAAGCGAGAACCTCAACAAGCGATCACATTTTAGTCATGTTTAATGAGCCGCCCACAATGTCTACAAAGGTGACAGGGAGATTTCAATATAATCCATCTCGATGTCCCCCAGTGTGTAGTGTAGCCTTGTGTGATGTTGTAACTCGACACTGCTTGAAGGTGCTGGATCTTAGCTTTAGGGTGTGCCCTGTTCGATCAGGTGAACTGGTTGTACTAGCAGGTGTCGTTGAATTCGAGAACGACACCCTGTAATGCATCATATTATTGCCAGCGTGACGTCTTAATGGCAGTCTTTGTATTGTTTTTTCCCCGTTACCGTTGGAATGGCATGTGTAAGGAGCGAGATGGATCTTGACAGACATGTGATGCGCGTGTTAATTGTGCGCGTGACACTTCCAATAAAACGTCCACGAACGAACAAGATATGGAATTTTCTGTCGATCCTCAATTTACCGTAAAACGTTATTTAATGTGTTATGTCATTCCGTAAATGGAATATCCCTATCAAATGCCCTCGTGTCCGGTGCACGGCTTCGCAACATCGATACTTACATCTCTTTTGTCTGTTTTTCATTGATGACAATTTGCGACAGCTTTGTTTAAATTCAAACCATCAACTCAAGAGAGTTAACAGTCTCGAATATCTGCCGAAACAGATTCCTTTGGGTGTAAAAGGCAAAATAGTGAAGAAAATTGTGTGAATGGATATTTTCAGAAAATTGTGTGACTGGATCACTGAAAATCAGAAAATTGTGTGACTGGATCACTGAAAATTGTGTGACTGGATCACTGAAAATCAGAAAATTGTGTGAATGGATATTTTCAGAAATTGTGTGACTGGATCACTGAAAATCAGAAAATTGTGTGACTGGTTCCTGAAAATCTGAAAATTGTGTGACTGGATCACTGAAAATCAGAAAATTGTGTGACTGGATCACTGAAAATCAGAAAATTGTGTGACTGGATCACTGAAAATCTGAAAATTGTGTGACTGGATCACTGAAAATCAGAAAATTGTGTGAATGGATCACTGAAAATCTGAAAATTGTGTGACCGGATCACCTAAAATCAGAAAATTGTATATATGGATCACTGAAAATCAGTGATGACACCAGGTGTCCTGTCCTGTTAGTAACTTCATCCATCACGTTAAAACATTGGCTAACGAACAAATAACATACTGCTTTAACGTTGTATTGCCAGTGCCAGTGACAGACTGTATATATTACTCAAAGAAGTCAAGGACCACGGATTGTTCCAATGTTACTACAGAATCGGTTGATCCTTAACTTCTTTTGAGTATTATATACATGTATTGTACGTATTTCAAGATGATGGTGGAATGGTAACCTGGTGTATCGTCACCTGGTCAGCTTATATACTCAAAGAATGAGAGCCAACGAAAGTTCAATATATATATTAAATTAATGAATTTATGTTAGCCTGATTAAATTAATGAAACTTATGTTAAAAAATCTTCTCCTTCGCGGATTATGGCATGACCTTTAACTGACGTGTAATGGCGGTATTTCAGATGAGTTGAAACCCCTCTCCTATACGGTAACACTTTGAAGACGCATGGTGTATTTTGACTCTTGATAAGTAACATGTCACCGGAAGCTTGTGTCCAGTTATGTCAACGTGAAAGCAAACTCGGACAAATTATGGCAATGTTGAACGCCTTCAGGCCTCACTGCCACTTACCAATTTCTTTGTTTTCTGTCAGTTCGCTGAAAATTGTTTCCCAAATTCCTCTATGCGTTTTCATAGTGTGTCAGAAGATATTACACGTGATGTGTACAGTTACACCCCGATAATCCGGACTACTGTTCCGGGGCATGGTAATTCTCTTTAATTATAAATGTATACAACGACAAAAACAGTTGACCGAAGGGTGTATCTGAACTGAATGTTTCGGATTAAGGAGGTTCCCGTATTAAGTATGTAATTACAAAAAAAAACAAGTAAACTCTTTTTCAGCGAAATGATATCTAAAAGCACTTTCGTTGTAAAGAGGAACATTTCAGTACCAAATTGGAATGTATTTAATAAAACAAAACTAGTCACAACATCTAATGACAGTTTGGAAGAGGCTTAATATGAAACATGTTATGAAATTAGATTAAACAAGTCTTTGTTTTCTTCTTGGAAATCAACCAGTTGATGAATGTCACTGTTTACAAACCCTGTCAGAAATGTTGGAAATTCATAATCTAAATACACGTGATATGAGAAATCATGTCTAACAAACTTTAACTAAATCATATTATTCCTCGGAGAACATAAAAACATTACTTCAAGAAATAATGTGTAATTGAATCTGCTTCATTTAATGTCAAGAACTACGCAAATACCCACAGCTACAACCCACGAACAAAAATCACGCGGTCTTAAAAAAAATCCACTTCTCATTAGCTATCAGAGGATCAAACTTCAACTTTAAACGCCGACAGTTAAAAATTCTAATTAAAATCTGCATCTCCTCAATCTGTCACCTTTTCGTGTCATTTGAAGTTGGTTAGGCTTGCGTGATATCATCAATAACAGATGATCGTCTTGAACAGAACACAGAACTCCGTAATAGTCTCAAGTCGGGGGCAGGCACCACGCAGCTAAACCGCGACGCTAGAGGCGCTTTTTAGCGGGACGTGTGCAAAATCGCTCTTCCGCTTTCATGTCGGACAGTTTTTGGAGCCGTCGCCGTACGTTCGGGGTTGGTTTGGTCGCCAGGAACAGCTGATAGGTCTTGGATATGAATATTTCAAGCCATGTTTGGTTTTGGCCGATTACTACAGCTCGCTTGGGTACCTTTGTATTGACAATGCAACCCTTGAGTTTAATTAGCCGAGATTGCATGACATCGCATATGCCCCTCCTGCAATGAATTTTGTATTGAGTCTCTCTGATGACTGGCTTGAGATTATTTATGGGACAAAGTTGCATATTGGTCTTACCCCCGGTTCTGTGGAGGACGGGATGACATGCTTGTATTCTGGGCTGACTTAATGCGAAAAGGCAGGTTGATAAATATCCGATGATGTAGCGCCTCAACATGTTTGAAAACGCCTTCATGTCTTGTGATACAAATAATTATAACTATATATCTTGCCTATCAAGAGGTACACAGATATGGATTGCTTAAGGGAAAATTTCATTCCATACTTGCATTAATTATATAAAATAATTATATAAAAGCGACGAATCCCTTTCCATATTCACAAGAAATCTCTGCTAAAAGCAGAGTTGATCGAGCGGTTTACGAATATATCATGAGCGTGTGCTCATAATCACTATCAAATAGTGATGCTAACAGGTATTCGCAGGATTTAATTGTGCTGGACATGTGGTTAAATTACAATTTTATAACATAGTGGTCACACAAAAGAAAACTACAATATTGTTTGAGTGCCATGGTTTAACAGACATTGATATTACTTAACTTCTTCATGATTGGTGCGAAGCAATTAATTTACCAAAAGATTATAACGGTTAAAAAACATATTTTGGAAATGATTTTTTAGAATTTTTACTATTTAACTTTAATTTGAAAATAGTTCAGGACAGGATTTTGGTTTAACGTATTCCAGTTATATCACGGTGTGTCAGCTTGAAGTGGGAGGAAAGCCTCAAGTGGTTCAGTCCTTAGACGTTATGGTGTTGACCAACCTGGAAACAAGTCAGGCAAGAACGAGAACGAATGCTTACAGATTGATAACAACACTTTACTCTGTGTGTTGTATTCGTTACAATTAAGTTGGAGTTGGGGATAGTGTATCGTTCCATGGCACAGTTCTGATAAATCGTTTTATCAAAACTAGACATGTGTTCCACGGAGACGCGTTGTCCGCCGACGTCAAGCGTGCAGACCATGCCAATACTATAACAATAAGGGCAAATTTCCGCACTCGAAATATGCCCCGACCAACAGCGACGCTAAATATCATCATTTCCTTAGCATGCCGGATCCGTGTCCGTCAAGATTCCGCAATTTCGATAACCCAATTTACATTTACCCACTTTGTTATGTGGAGAGGAAATGGTACGAGAAAGCTGTGTGTCAGTTTTCTCCGGAAACGCCTCTCTAGCCAGGACTGACGATTGTGAAAGGTTATGGATAAAGCACGTATAACCAGTACTGATAATTCGAATATCAAATTCACCTCATGACCAATTGTAGATATATAAAGGACATAATTATCAGCAATGGCCGCAGTCTGGGAAATGGCTGGTACATTGTGACGGTCGTTATATATATGATAGCGAAAATGAGTTTCGATATTTTTTTTATCGTGAATTTATATCATATATTTACAACAGTTGCTTGATGATTTGAAAAGTTGTAACTGCTGCGTCCCTAAGGCGTGTCAGGATGAATGACCGTAGGCTCAAATTCAAGAGACGCAGTGATCATGATTCCTGCTCTGCTAGCACTATAGTCGAGCTTGCGAGTTTCACCAAAGTTTCAGGGGGCACGAGTGGTCCAGTCGTCTAAGGCGCCGCGATTTGCTGTGCAGAGTTGCGTTCCTTGGGCACGCCAGTAACCTATGATTGTGGGTTCGAATCCCGGTTCACCCCGATTATGTTTCTAGGTTTGTCAGCACCATACCCGTACTCATGGGTCTGAGACCTGCATCACTTCGGGCTTTCCTCCCACATTAAGCTGACACGCCGTGATATAACTGGAATACTGTTAAAAGCGACGTTAAACCCAACTCACTCACTCACCAAAGTTTCAAAAGCTTTAAATCTCAAAACAGGGGGATAGCTGTTAAGAGTTTAAAACCGCACTGCAAAATATCCCATGTTTGTGACGACGGCTTTTAAATAAACGAGTTTGGACCGACATATTAGTGATTGATATTATGAGCATCGTCCTACGCAATCAACCATGTCACCGAGCCTGACCACCATCCATCTAATAACCTTGAAAGTAGGCAAAGAATACATGAGTGGGGACCTATTCTAACCCGGTAACTCTTGTCACTACAGGGGCTGTCGGGTAGCCTAGTGGTTAAAGCGTTCGCTAGTCACGCTTGATTTCGAAAATCGAAGACGACTATTCTTGGTCTCTCTGGTTCCAGCTAAAACCATTCATCACAAGAATGCCAAACGTCTTAGACCTGTGTCACGAATGGCTCGGAGTACTTACTTGTGCAATGTGAACACTAACGTTACGCCAGAAAGTATTCTTCACAGTTTTAAGCTTCAGGCTCCTTTGGATAGGGGCACGGGTGGCCCAGTCGTCTGAGGTGTCGCGATTCTCTGTGCAGAGTTGTGTCATTTGGGCACGCCAGAAACCTATGATTGTGGGTTCGGATCCCGGTTCACCCCGATTATGTTTCTAGGTTTGTCAGTACCATACCCGTGCTCGTGGGTTTCACCGAAGCGGTAAACGTCTGAGACCTGCATCACTTGGGGCTTTCCTCCCACATTAAGCTGACACGCCGTGATATAACTGGAATAATGTTAAAAGCGGCGCTAACCCCAACTCACTCACTCATGATCATTTCATAAAATCACAATGGCTCCTGAACGGCAAATGCATGTCAATGATTGATGCCAGTTGATATGGATGAACTCCTAACATTTCCTTAGCGACACCCAAAAGGCTTTCATGATTACGAAGATAATCGATACATACAAAAGCATGCAATTAGTACCTTGTGTATATCAAGTGCACTCCTTAATAACGCTATCATTTTCGTAACGACGAACAAAAGGCATGTTCCCGCTATATCCCACATCAATATAACGGCCCTAGAGCCTACCATTTTCTTACAGACATGTTATTGATACGTGTTCCTAAAAGAAAGTCATAAACGGTTGAAACTATTTTTCAAATATTTGCTGCATGACACGGAGCTGTGGAAGGCGGTGCCGAGGAGCTGTGGTGTATTGAGTCACGTCATTGACATATCCCAGGTGTCGCTCCATGTCGATACACTGTAATCGTCATGTCGCTGTGTGGAGTTGTGAAGGAAGATGCATGGTAGTTTACAACGGAGCCTGCCGTACTCCATGACAGGGTGTGGCATCGCGACTGCGGCATCTGCAATTATGGCAGCTTGGTCCATGTCTAGAATTTCTGTGACAAGCTCCTGACACTTTCATGGCGACACCTGGTGGTAAATCAGCTGTGGAATTTATCGGAATATTGCGCATGTCCGTTATTGTCTGCAGAAGTAAATGGTTATGCATCTAAATTATGAATCACCAGCAGATCATACATAGGGCAGGAACCCGCGAAGATCCGGGTTAGAATAGGGCTTGAGCAACCCATGCTTGCCCAAAGAGGCGACAAGCATAGTCGCCTCTAACGACAAGCATAGCCGCCTCTAACGACAAGCATTGGTTACTGAAGACCTTTTCACGGATCTTCACGGGTCCAACTGCCATGTCCATATCGTGTGTTAAGCAGTGTACACGTATCAACGGACCCAATGACACCTGATACATGTTGTGTCTATTATTAATTGTTTTAATAATCTTTAAAAGAAAAGGCTTGGGGTAATTAATATGGATATTTTTTATGACATGTGCTCTGCCTTCAGTGAGAAAATTGTCCCCTAAAATGTTCAGGATCCCTAACTTCTTTTGCTCTGTATATGTTTACCAGGACGTCCCCGTGGGGATTTCGGGTAAGAATAGGTCCCCAGCAACCAATGCTGGTCGTAAGAGGTGGCCAAATGAGAGAACCGTGAACATCCGGTGTAGTATAGGTCTTCAGCAACCCATGGTGGTCGTAAGAGGTGGCCAAATGAGAGACCCGTGAACATCCGGTGTAGAATAGGTCCCCAGCAACCCATGCTGGTCGTAAGAGGTGGCCAAATGAGAGAACCGTGAACATCCGGTGTAGAATAGGTCCCCAGCAACCAATGCTGGTCGTAAGAGGTGGCCAAATGAGAGAACCGTGAACATCCGGTGTAGAATAGGTCCCCAGCAACCAATGCTGGTCGTAAGAGGTGGCCAAATGAGAGAACCGTGAACATCCGGTGTAGAATAGGTCCCCAGCAACCAATGCTGGTCGTAAGAGGTGGCCAAATGAGAGACCCGTGAACATCCGGTGTAGAATAGGTCTTCAGCAACCAATGCTGGTCGTAAGAGGTGGTCAAATGAGAGACCCGTGAACATCCGGTGTAGAATAGGTCCCCAGCAACCAATGCTGGTCGTAAGAGGTGGCCAAATGAGAGACCCGTGAACATCCGGTGTAGAATAGGTCCCCAGCAACCCATGCTGGTCGTAAGAGGTGGCCAAATGAGAGACCCGTGAACATCCGGTGTAGAATAGGTCCCCAGCAACCAATGCTGGTCGTAAGAGGTGGCCAAATGAGAGACCCGTGAACATCCGGTGTAGAATAGGTCCCCAGCAACCAATGCTGGTCGTAAGAGGTGGCCAAATGAGAGACCCGTGAACATCCGGTGTAGAATAGGTCCCCAGCAACCAATGCTGGTCGTAAGAGGTGGCCAAATGAGAGACCCGTGAACATCCGGTGTAGAATAGGTCCCCAGCAACCAATGCTGGTTTTAAGAGGTGGCCAAATGAGAGACCCGTGAACATCCGGTGTAGAATAGGTCCCCAGCAACCCATGCTGGTCGTAAGAGGTGGCCAAATGAGAGACCCGTGAACATCCGGTGTAGAATAGGTCTTCAGCAACCCATGCTGGTCGTAAAAGGCGACTATGCTTGTCCTAATCGTAACCCAATTGCGTGGATCGATGCTCATGATGTCAATCACTGTATTGTTTGGTCCAGACTCCATCATTTACAGACCGCCATCATATAGCTGGAATATTGCTGTGTGTGGCGTTAAACTACAAACAAACAAAATGGATCGGAGGGTCGGACTTGATGACTGGTTGATTGCATGTCATTGTACCCCGACGGATTGGATCGTTGTTCACAATATCAATCACTGGATTGTCTGGTAAAGACTCGATTATTCACAGGCCGTCGTCACATTGCTGGAATAAAGCGTTGTAAAAACAAACAAACAAACAAACAAACAAAACCAGAACGTGCCAGAGGATGTAACTATTTATAGAAAAGTAAACATACAAGGTCATATATCCCGTCTTTGACATGTCACGTGACAGTTATACGCCACGTGGATGCAATAATGTCGTCTATTTCCTAAAGCACGTGACAGACGTTTCCCACAAATGTCGTCGTGTCTGATCCAGCCGGATGTGACATCTTTCATATTTTTAGTTTCATTTAACTTTGTTATTAATTTCTGCATTGCGGCTGACAAGCGGAAGTGACGTCATACATATGTGAAAAAAATACGCTTTTTGTGTAAACATGGACAGGACGTGTAAACGTTTATTATTTAGGGTTCTGAATTCTCATCATACTTTGTGTACATTGAGGGCGTCATGTATTTGTAGTCTATAAAAATAGAATCTTTAAATTCAGTTTTGTTTTAGACTCCAACGGGTTCTAAAAACACTCGTTGGCAAAGTTGATATGGAAATCGTTTTCACTGCAATTGCAAACGGCTTTGAATAGCTAAGCTTAAAATTTGATGCAAAATATTTTCATAATCGACATCACAAGAAACTGGAAATTTTGATAACCAACGAGTGTATCTCATACGCATGGCTCAAATCAGAATAATTCTGTTCAAACTTTGATGTGTAACAACTCACAGATACGTAGCACCAGCAGTTTCCTAGCATGCAGTTTATTTAAGTAATTCTATTTACTGCATAAGCACAGATTGACGATCATAATCTCCCATAGATCCTCTTTACCCTTCACATATTGTATAATTGCTTACCCGGCCCGCGATCTTCACGCCATTGAGGAACCTACTGCGCATGTTTATCTTGGCCGAGTGTCCCCCACGCGCCACACACGCTACAAACACATGCCCGCACCACAGCCGCGCGCGATCAAAGATAGCGCTACAGACAACATAAATATACATTCTCACCCCAAATTTGACCACCTAATTAAAACCATATTTACCAACCTTGGTGCCATACTACAAGCTTTACTTATCTCCAAACAGTATCTGGAGATATTCCTTTCAACCGTTTTTACACACGAACCGTTTGGTCCTTGTTGTTTCCCGAGCGCATTGAACAACTCCGAAATATGTCTGGCAGGTTATGCAATGATAAGAATGTCCGCAGGCATACACCATATTGCATACAGCATGACGGTTTCATAATTTTGGTCTGAAAAGAGGTTGATTGAAAAACATTCTAGTCAAGCGATTTGACAACATACTCATCTGAACAAATCGATAGGTATATGCATCAAATATGTGTCCAATGTGAGCATATTGGAATATGATAAGCACATGAACTGACAGGCGTTGCGTCGCAGGATCTTCTGACCGTCGGTTCGAATCCCGGATTTGTCCGGATTATGATCATTGGTTTGTCTGCACCGGACTCGTGCACGTGGGTTTCACAGATTGTGCAGGCGTCTGGATGTGCCTTGTTTGGGGCTGTAAACCACGCATGCACGCACGCACGCACGCACGCACGCACGCACGCACGCACGCATTGCATTACGCATTACGCCGACACGGTCACATAACTGAAATGGGTTGGTTGGGTAGACCAGTGGTTAAAGCGTTTGCTCGTCACGCCGAAGGCATGCGTTCGATTCCTCAAGTGGGAATGTAAAAATATGTGTGAAACCCATTTCTGGTGTCCCCTGCAATGACATTGCTGGAATTGTGTTAAAACAAACGCAAAACCATACTCACTCACCCGATCATAGCTGAAATAATGTTAAAACTTGTGTTCACCAAACTCCAAACTCACTCTGACGTCAGTCAATTGTCAATATACCGTTATTTTGTACAGTTATTACCGGAACATGGCTAAAGATATGCAGTTTGTAATTTTCCATATTGTATTGTTCTGCCAACACCGGATCGTACAGACGAATCAAAAATCTATTCTTTAGTGAGTGACTGTTTGTTTGTTTGTTGTTTAACGCCGCCCTCAGCAATATACCAGCTTCTTGACGGCGGTTGGTAAATAATCGAGTGTGGACCAGACAATCCAGTGATTCACATCATGAGCATCGATCTACGCAAATGGGATCCATGACATGCATCAGCCAAGTAAGCGAGCCTGACCAGCCGATCCCAAGCATAGTCACCTTTTACGGCAAGCATGGGTTGCTGAAGAACTATTCTACCCCGAATCTTCACGGGTACTTAAATGACTGAGATAATTGGATTAATGCATCAACATAGACCATCATATGGTATAATTCCTGGCATTGGCAACAAGCAGAACGTCTGTTATTTATTGTGTGTTGTAGAAAGACATTCCTACAACGCGATGCATATCATAGACCTTATTTGTTATTCCCAAATGGAAATCAAAGAGCCGTACAATCTTTGTATTCTCCACTGACCTCTTTGTACAACTTTATACATCCACACAACTTCATCATGGACTACATCTGGAGCCACACGTCTTCGGCCATCCACGAGCACGGAATTCACTCTTCTCTATGGGGAGGCACGATTTACCCGCCCGTGCATGTCTTCATAGGAAACATGCATTGCAGCAACAAAGACTTCTCTTTAGGGAAACACGGTTTGCACGAGCATCTGATGTCAAGATGGCCGCTCTGCTGTTGGGTTTCTGGTCGCAACATGCAACCCTCTGATTGACCACAGACCTGCGGTAGGCGTGAAAACTGGCCAGTATGGCAACACGTGGGGGTCATATTGTTCCCCCGCTCTGCAGTGGCATTACCGAATTCTGTAGCTATTTTGGACCGAAGATAATAGGGCTTACAAAGGTTTCTTAAGAGCACTCCAGCACAAACACTGTGTTTGCTTTCAATATTGGCGTTATGGAATGCAACGCTGCCTTGAAGGAGATGGTCGTGATGAGGACAGACTGTGCGATGCTTCTATATGCCACATTCTGGTATCCAGAAAGGTTAGGAGCTTTATTGAATCGGAAATAGCATGCTTGTATGACCCAAGGACGTGTGTCGAGATAAGATTTGTCTGCCAGAATCTTGACACAGGTGAATCCTGCACATGGCCCTTGGTAGTTGTCATGGCCACAACAATGCCCATATAGAATCCACGCAGAACCAACCCAAGGGGCGTCTGGGTAGCCTCGTGGTAAAAGCGTTGCCTCATCACGCAGAATACATGGAATCGATTCTCAACATGGATACATTGTGTGAAGCGCATTGTAATCCGTTCTTTCATAGTACTTCTGTATATGTGGGCAAGAGACCTTTGACGATCCGGGGTAGAATAGGTCTTCAGCAACCCATGCTTGCCATAAAAATGAGTGAGTTGGGTTTAACGCCGCTTTTAACAGAATTCCAGTTATATCACGGTGTGTCAGCTTAATGTGGGAGGAAAGCCCGAAGTGATGCAGGTCTCAGACGTTTACCACTTCGGTGAAACCCACGGGTATGGTTCTGACAAACCTAGAAACATGATCGGGGCGAACCGGATTTCGAACCCACAATCATAGGTTTCTGGTGAACCAAAGGGACGCAGCTCTGTACAGCGAATCGCGGCGCCTTAGATGACTGGGCCACCCGTGTCCCATTGCCATAAAAGGAGACTATGCTTGTCGTAAGAGGCGACTAACGGTATAGGGTGGTCAGGCTCGCTGACTTGGTTGATGCATGTCATCGATCCCATTTGCGTGGATCGATGTTCATGATGTAAATCATTGGATTGTCTGGTCCAGACTCAATTATTTACAGACCGCCGTCAAGAAGCTGGTATATTGCTGAGTGCGGCGTTAAACAAACAAACAAACAAACAAATGTGTCCAAGAACGGTATCCATTCGGTGTGACAGAAAATCTATGCTCGCGGTTCAATCCAGATTCGCTCCGATTATGTTTGGTTTGGTAGTTCCATTCTCGTTGGTTGCACGAATTTATTGAACGTCTAAGACCCGCATAATAGTTGTCCTTTTTCTCACACTTATCCGACACGCGGTGATAAAATTTTAATACTGTTCAAAGCAGCATAAACCAAAACACACGACTTTTTCCTGCTTTGTTGGCATCCGCATCGCAAGAAGAATAGATCTTTTTGCTGATGTCATCTATTATTTACGCTTTGCGGGAAATGATATAATGAACATGTAAGTTACAGCACATTCACATTGGGAATACGTGTGATGAACTTTCGTCGCAGTGCGCTGTTATTCCTGTTCGAGGCACGTTATTATTTTGATATTTTTTCAACACACAGAATAAAAAAACAACATGAGTGACAGATGATTTTTTGTCATTCATATTTTATGCAGAAACCCTGATGATATCTGATAAGTTATTCATTTTCAAGTGGAACGAAACGACCAGAGAACCGGTGTCTTCACGTTTGACAACTATCTATATACACCCTCCTCAGAAACGCCCGAGATATCCAAAGCAGCTCCACCCGACAGCCACAGGACAGGGACCTCTAACTTCCGTGACCACATGGCTCCACACAACAGCCAAAGGACAGGAACCTCTAACTTCCGTGACCACATAGCTCCACCCAACAGCCACAGGACAGGGACCATTAACTTCCGTGACAACATGGCTTCACCCGACAGCCACAGAACAGGGACCTCTAACTTCCGTGACCACATGGCTCCACCCGACAGCCACAGGACAGGGACCTCTAACTTCCGTGACCACATGGCTCCACCCGACAGCCACAGGACAGGGACCATTAACTTCCGTGACCACATGGCTCCACCCGACAGCCACAGGACAGGAACCTCTAACTTCCGTGACCACATGGCTCCACACAACAGCCAAAGGAAAGGGACAAACATATCAACTGCGGTCGCCTTCCATGACGACACAGCTGTACCCCACCTACTGTCACAGATCAACTACGGTCGCCTTCCCTGACATCACAGATTAGTCCAGTAATTAAAAGGTCCAGGTTCAACAAAATTGACGGAAAAGGTTTATTGCTGGATTTTGGTGCCTTGACACATATACATTAAAATAAAAAATAGTTTACCAAAATCGGACATGGGGAACCATCCGAAAATAGGTCAAATCCAAGATGGCCGCCAACAAAAGTAATAATAGTCATAAACGTGGAACCAATAACAATAAAAACATTTATGATGAGTCTATCTATATTAGCTTGCCAGGATAAATGCAAAGAAATGTATATTTAACAATTTTGAAAGGAAAGTTCACATAGAAATTTAAAATAATGCTTCAAAATGACGAAAAAGTACATATATTTGTTAATATCAGTACCGATTTATTATAATGTTGACTTTTTACATATAAAATCATACAGTTTATTGTCTTCACATAAATAATCAAGTTAGAAACAAATATAATTGAAAAAACCCAAAGTATTCCCTTCTTCAAAATGGCGGCCATGCATACAATGTTTTAAAGATAGACCTCAAGAACATAAAGGTATGTTTAAGCTATTTTTCTTTTATAGCTAAAATGAAAACTTGTATAAGATATAGTTGATTGGCTCTAGAGAGGAATAACTGATGAAAATATGAACAAATATAAATATAAAATTCGAAACAGAGCCCTAAAATTAACATCAACATTTGTTTCAAGGAAAATCAAGGGAGATAATCCAAACTCCAGGAAGCAGTTATTTTTCTCAAATGGTATTAGCTTCTCAGAAACTTTATTAAAAGTTAATTCAGAAGATATAATCAAGACATTTAGCACAAAAATCATTTGCTATAATCGGAAAAGCAACATTTGTATCTGGACACATGTCAACCATATTTCTATCAACTGTTACTATTCGCAGGGGACTATTCTCAACTGAAGGTGTCCTATGTAGATCACAGATGGCGACTTGTTTGCTATGTATGGAACCAGTTAACCTGGACAAACCCCAGGATTATGTGAAGTTGACAGCAAAATGCTGCTGTAGCATTAATTATGCAAACAGACTGCACAAATGAGATGCACCAGACATCATATACAACTGTAGCCTGTTGGTACACAGACAGTGTCGAAGTATGCATATAAATCCAAAGGCAATCAAAGTAGCTGAAAACTTTTCAATCATATGTTTAAGCCTTAAATTTTAAAACTCACTGTTTTCTATGTGGTACTTGTATTGACCAGGATGTCGCATACAAACATCCATATAGAAGTGTACTTCAGCCGTGCAATGGCTCTTGAGTTACTCAACATATGTCTGCAACATACTGTGTCAACAGGCAAGATGATTGGGCCAAGATGGTACAGTCAAGTATCGTGCCCATATACGATCTACCAGCTGAAGAAGCTATCCATCACCATGCTTGTGATAAGAATTTTCGGAGAGGGACAAGAATACCTGAAGCTTATATTGAACATGAAGAGGCTCCACCGAAGAAACGGAGACTTGGTCGACTGAAGTGTATGTCCTAGATGACAGCATTTGAGATTGCCATTTATTACTTGGAAGAGAATGATGATGAAACGATTCCTTTGGACAATTTGCATCACATTATGAAGTCAATGAGTGCACTGAGTGATGATCAACTACACACTACATCACAACTGAAAAGGGAGTTCATGAATCACTATGGGAACAAGGTATTCATAACTTCAATCAGGCAACAACCTAACATTGCATCTGTTACGGCATATGAAAATGTTGCAAAGGTGGACAAATCCGACATGGACAGTTTGATTAAAGTTGGGTGAGAATACATTCATACGCAGGTAGAGACCATGTCGAAACATGTTGATGTGTATCTCGACAATGAGCAGATGGCATTGATTGACACCAATCTTGATTACCTCCCACATGCATTACGCATCCTCCTTCAAGCATCATCAAGAGCTGAAACAGTAAACCCCATACTGCGTCATTGGGTCAGGCAATAATGCATTCGACATGTCCCCATCATTTCTGCCTCCTCGACAAGTGTGACAAAGTATCACACTATAACACAAATATGGTCATTGTAATTTAGTGGATATGATAAGCCAACTCGGTTTCAGCTCCTCGTAAATTTAGAAAATTCTCGGTGACTACTCATGGTGTTCACCTAATCAGAGACATTGCAGATACATTCGTGCAATACCAGGCACTGATGGGACTGGCTCAATCCATGCCATGGGCGAGATGGTGAAACGGAGGGTACCAAGACTTAAGGTGGACTTGGATGATGTTAAAAAAATCAACAGTGTCAAACTATTCTCACAAAGAAATCCAAAGGCAGTGCAGGCGAACATTATCTATCCACCAATTGGTGACTTCTGTCTTGATGAAAAGAATAGCAAACTAGATATTTTGTGGACTGCGCCACTTGTGTGTGTGTTGACCACTGTGTTCCGGTTGCATGCAGTTGCTCCATTCTGACATTCCATACCCCAGGAAGAGCTCTGAGATGCTCTTGTTGATTATCAGCATGACACCAAGTGACAAATCCTGTGTCAGATCAATGCTGGAGTATATTTCCAAACATGCCAGACGACATGGAATCACACCGGTTATTACAATCGACCAGCAAATTTGGTGAATTGCATACATGATCATCGAATCACGGCCAGCTGAGAGCCCCTTGCATCAAATAGCCCTGGTCTTGGGGGGGAGGGGGGGGTTCCATCCTTAGATGAGTTTTGTGGGTACAGTTGGGAATCTAATGGCTGGATCTGGGTTAAAGGAGATCATCACTCAAGTATATTCAGAGGGTAGTGCAGATCAGATGTTGTCCGGCAAATCAGTGTCACAAGCTGTGCTGGCTCATTTCTTGAGGAACCACTTCTGCAATGCTCTTATCGTGTTTGATGGTTATTGTGGTGTTTTTCGACCATGGATGAGACCCATCAGAGAAGAACTGGAAGTGAGATTGGAGTGGATGTGGATTTCACACCGGACATGATTCTGAAAATGAAGAAAAAGCCCTTTTGGCAAATGAAAGAAACAAACAGAAATTCATCACTCTGTTGGGGTCAAAAATCGAAAAAGGTGGGTTTTCAGATTAAACACTCATCCGGAGATGCTGACTATGACATTGCAATGTCTGCCTGTACATTGGCTCAAAAACTAGTGGTAGGGAATGACACCGACCTTCTCATCCTGTTGCAATATCACTTCAGACTCGATACCATGAGGCCATCTTTCTTCAGACAAGTACAAAGATCATTGAAATCTTCATCCTACAGATGATCCTTGATCCTAATCTCAGCCATTCTTTGCTCTTTGTATATGCATTGTCAGGGACCGACACAGCATCGAGGCCATATGGCATACGGATGGTCTCAGGAATATTCAAAGGTTTTCATGGTGACAGGTGGAAACCATGCAGAAATCGAGCAGGCTGGTAATCAGGCACTTGTAATCCTCTACAGCTGTATGCCTGGCTTGGATTTGAATTCTGAACGTGTGACAAAATTCACTGAGAAGGTATGTATCAAGCTCGAATTACCTACCCCTTCGACACCTTCCACCGACATCAGATGCTGCCAGATTGCCCAGCCAACGAGTCTGACTCCAAGTGCAGACCTGGCTAGGCAACAATATGGATGCGACAATATTAAAGCATCCATTGCTAATCTATGTCAACAGGCTACAGAATCCATGTATTTCGTACTACGTAAAAGCCGAAACCTTAATTTATCAATTCAATGCCAATTATATCTTTTTGACACAATGGTAAAACCAATCTTATTATATGGTTGTGAATTATGGGGTTCTGTTAATCTAAAACAAATTGAAAATGTACATATTTGTATTATGAGAAAATTATTACCTGTTAAAAAGAGTACCCCTTTATGCATGCTTTACGGTGAACTAGGTAGAGTTCCGTTATCTGTTGATGTTAAAACCTGTATGTTAACCTTTTGGTCGAAATTACTTACAGATAAATCCAGCAAAATATCTTCAATCATTTACTCTATTGTATATAACATCCATAATACAGGTGTTTACAACTATGACTGGATTTCATGTATTCAAAATGTTCTAAACAATATTGGTTTAAGTTATGTATGGTTGTCACAGTCTCCTGTTTCATCTTCCTGGCTCAAAGCAACAGCTCACTCTATTTTAACTGATCATGCTAAACAAACCTGGAGCTCTGAGGTGGAAAATTAAAAAAAAGGTGTAGTCTATTCTCTCTGGAAACCACAATTTGAATTAGAAAATTATCTGACGTCCCTACCCCTAAATAAAGCTATCCCTCTACTTTTATTTCGTACTTCATGCCACCACTTACCAATTGAAAAAGGAAGATGGAATGGGATACCTATTTGTGAAAGAAAATGTAAACCGTGTTTTATTGATGATATTGGAGATGAATTTCACTATATTTTTAAATGTCCATATTTTACGAAAGAAAGAATTTTGTATATCCCACTTACATATTCTAAAAGACCTAATATGATTAAATTTCAAAGACTTTTCACTTGTAAAGAGATATCTGTATTAAAAAACCTTAGTAAATTCTGTAAATATGTAATGCAAATTGTAAAATCTTCCGGCTAACCACTTATCCGCTATTATAATGTGTATTTTGCTGTCATTTTGTATCTCATATGCCGAGGATCTCGGCCTGAGCGTAATAAAGTTCTGTTCTGTTCTGACAGAATGGGGCTGGACGCTTCACAAGAGCAACAAGGGCGCTATATTGAAACCAATCACAAGGCACCAAGCTGTCACTCCTAAATTTCTGTTGAAAATAATCAGATACAATTGCACTGGAAAGTGTGATGAAAACACATGCTCATGCAGAATATTTTTGTCTACAATGTACCTCAGCATGTGGACAATGCAAAGAGATGACATGTTCAAATGGACCAAGTCATGACTTTTCTGACATTACTGAATAATCGTCTCTTCATGTACAGTATATGAGTGTGATTATAAAGACTTTCTTGAACTTTAGACATTTAAATTGATAGTACGTTTGACTTGTAAACTGTAGTATTGCAGGGTTATATCCTCTTTATAAGCCCGTGTTAAGTATTTTGTAGTCTGATATGGAACAATTGCATTTTTTTCACATTTCGGGCAGCCGTAATTTATTTCTGTGTAAGATTTCACTTCAAAATTGTTATATATATATTCCCCTGTCTGGATCCTATGAAGTTGATTTTAAATAGTCATCAGCCATGTTAAGATTTTGATTGATTCTTTTTTTTTAAAAGTTTTCGATTTTCGTTTGTACTAATGGCGGCCATCTTGGATTTGACCTATTTTGGGTGTTTCCCCATGTCAAATTTTGGTAAACTATTTATTTTTTTAAAGTAGACCTATCAAGGCAGTGAAATGTGTTAAAAAACCTTTTCCGTCAATTTTGTTGAACCTTCATAAAAAATAAACCTTTAATTACCGGACTAGATGTACAGTTCCACCAACTGCTGCGCTCAACCAAATGACACCGAACAAGTATCGACACCTTCCGTGACATCCCGGTATAACTCAGCCTACTTGTACAGGTACGCCTAATGGTACTGTTTCACAGATGCGAAAGTTTGAATAGTCATATTCCGTGACTCCTGAATGAGGGGACCGCCTCCGTGGTCCAGTGGTAGAGCGTCCGCCCGGAGAGCGGAAGGTCCGGAGTTCGATCCCTGGCCGCGTCATAGACGGTACTTGTTGTTACCCTGTCTGGCGCTCTGGGGCTAAAACAAGAACTGTTTGGCCCAGTGAGTGAGTGAGTGAATATGGTTTTACGCTGCTTTTAGCAATATTCCAGCAATATCGCGACATATTCACGCATTATTCGTCAAACTACATGGTGAATGTCATAAGTAAATTATACAAAAAGTAACATGACAATAGTTGATATAATAATGCAGGTGGTAAGAATACGCTATAACGATTACTTAATATCAGTCATTTTGCTGTATGTTTTCCTCCATCAAAGCTACCTTTTAGCGAAGACGTGGTTCAACGTATCACTGTCCCCAATCAGTATAAAAAATGTTTAACTCCAAAAAACACACATTGATGTTATCGCTATGCATTATCCTGTAATGACATGATTAATTTCTCCGCTACTTATATCCTGACAAATAGCCTCCACGGACGAGTCAGTAATCCAGATCCCGACTTGCAGAAGCCAGCTAGCATCTCTGAGACTAAACAACATTGGCATAATGCATCTCCCGGTCACATTGTGTTACTACCATGATGTGTCACAGGATCTCAGTGAGCATCAATGACACCGGTCAAGCTGACATTTAATAAGCAAACTGGCGATTCTATACCCCAGCGAGTCAACAATCTGACCTCCGCGTTGATTCTTGTCAGACCCAAGTCGCCACGATATACGCCCGTAATCAGTAAGGCTCCCACGACTGCAAAAACGCGAACGTCAAACATTACTTAATGCAATATTTGCTTACCATCAGCTTGAAATGAATTTCCTCTGGGAGTTGACGAAACCAAATAAGTCTCCTCTGGTTGTCAACTTGTACTTTGGATGAATGTTTAAATTAATTTTTCATGACTTCTGCGTTACATTTAGATGGATTAATGTAACAACATAGTGGCTGTTTTCATTTTAAAGTTTTCAGGTGTAAAATGGCTGACATTATGGTGCCGCGGCCATGTATAATGTAATGACTTTTTAAGGTTGTTTTCAATAGAATATTGACAGGCCTTCGTTGAAGACGCGCCTCGTGTAGCAAAATGATTCATCTTCTAAAGTTTTTCGACAGCATTCTTTATCTGCATAATCCACTGATGCAGAATTCTGATCGGGTTGTCAAGCTGATGACTTGGTTGATAGCGTGCCGTCGTACCTCGACGGCGTGGGAAGTTGCTCATGATATCAACCACTGGTTTGTCTAGTCCAGAATCGATTGTTTACAAACAGTCATAATAAAGCTGGAATATTGTGAGTGCGTCATTAAACAACAATCAAACAAATGACAGTAGCAGCAACGTCAATAGTGTTTGGAGGTCAATATAGGTTATGACTTTAGCCACAGAAGAGTATTTGCAGCATCCACAGAAGAAGAGTGAGTGAGTGAGTATCGTTTTACGCCGCTTTTAGCAATATTCCAGTAATATCACAGCGGGGGACACTAGAAATGGGCTTCACACATTGTACCCATGTCGGGAATCGAACCCGGGTCTTCGGCGTGACGAGCGAACGTTTTAACCACTAGGCTACCCGACCGCCCCCACAGAAGGAGAACCATCAGCACCACAAGTAATGGTTGCAACAACAATAGTAGCAGTAGCGACCCGCGAAGATTCGGGCTAGAATTGGTCCTCAGCAAGTCATGCTTGTCGTAAGAAGCGACTAACGGGATCGGGTGGTCAGACTCACTGACCTGGTTGATACATGTCAACCTGGATCGATGCCCCTGGTTCAAATCACTGGATTGTCTGATCTAGTCTCGATTATTTTCAGACTTACGTCATATAGCTGGAATATTGGTGGGTGCGGCGTTAAACAACAAACAGACAAAGCATCCGCAGCACCAGAAGTATTTTGGAAACACTGTTGCTTTATCTATTGTAGTCTGTCATATAGTCTGTCTTACAGACCCTGATACAAATATATATCAAATACAGCCCATGCAAGTCTATAATGTTTGGCAAGTCTAGATCACTGCAGTATCTGAAAATGAAGGGAGTCACTTGGCTCCTTTTTATATTTTTATTAAAATAACTGAACAAATGTTTTTTTTCTGTACGATATGTTCATTTCAGAGACTAGATGTTAGTCTATCTGTCATATAGACCCTAAGAAATATATATGTGTTCAATACAGCCCATGCATAATCGTCGGCAAGTCTAGATTACTGCAGTTTCAAAATGAAGAGATTCTCTGGGCTCCTTTTTGTTATATTGCATAAAGAACAACGTTGTTAGTTTTCTGTACAATATTTTCATTTCAGAGACTACACGTTAGTCTATATCTGTTGTGGTGGCATGGCAAATAATCGTGGTCGCAGCCTCAGTAAAAATAGTACTTGTAGTAGTAGTTTGCAGATGATGTCGTAATGGGAATCGTAGTAGTTGTGGAGTAACAGCAACAACGGAAGTTGCAGCAGCAACAAACAATAATGTTGAGGGCCCGTGTATTGACTCACTCACTCACTCACTGAAGATTGTACAGTAAGACAAAATGAAGTGAGTGAGTTTGGTTTCACGCCGTTTTTATCAATATTCCAGCAATATCACGGCGGGGGACGCCAGAAATTGTACCCATGTCGGGAATCGAACCCGGGTCTTCGGTGTGACGAGCGAACGCTTTAACCACTAGGCTACCCGACCGCCCTGATGTGAGTGAGTTGGCTTTTACGCCGCTTTTAGCAATATTTCAACCATGTCTTGTCTGATTCAGACTCGATTTTTTACAAATAGCTAGAATATTGCGGCGATAAAAACAAACAAACACAGCTGTACCACGGCGGGGAGCATCAGAAATGGGCGCAATATAAAAACAGTAAAATATTTTTCAACGCTTGCATATGCACACATCGCAAACAACACGAGACCAAACGGCTCTCACAACTTGGAAATATATCAGAGGATGGATTTTATTGTTGACTCCAAGTCCTTAATGACAAAGAAAAATGTGTACATCCACCATTGGTATTTAATTCTAAAAGCAAAACATTCCAAACCATGGCGATCATTAAACCATCATCATCATCACCATCATCATTATCATCATCATCATCATCATACCTTCGTGTTGAAGAGCACCTTGATGCCTGCCTTAACACAGATAGGCTATGGCAGAGGAACCAACTTTAGTGGAAATTCCATCAACACATTTTATCCATCTACAAATCAATATTCATTTAATAATTAACCGTAATGTCCTCTTTTATGACTTGGCGAGAATGAACATATCCACGCGTGATGTTTATTTCAGTATGTTGGTTTATAGTCTTAGAGAACGGGTGCCCATCACATCGCTGGCATGTCAACGCGTCCGTCTCCTGAGAGAGACTTAATTGAGGTGTTAGTTATGGGCCCTATGCACACGATTGTTAAGGTGTTGCGTGAATTCGACTGATCGTAAACTGGCACCTTATGTCCGCGCTCCGATTGCCAGATGGCCGTTTTGGTTAACGGCTCGCCCCAGTGCACAGGAACGGGACTTTCATGTGTATCCCCTTACCGGTGGATTTTGACACTGCGTGGAATTACGTAATTTGTAAATTTATGTGGTTATGGTCATAAGGTTATAGCGAGGTTTGAACATGGCGGGATGTATGCCTTTTTTCAAACCTTCCCCGATTTAAAAAGTCGACAATTGTGTTAACGTTGCTTCGTGCACGAATCTCTCAATCACGTGAAAAAGAAATCTTATCTGTGAAGTTAAAAAATACTGACCTGCTTCGTATGATGTTTACATTTGAAATAAACGACAGCTATTGGGATTATTTCGTAATGTTGGTGATTGAGTGATATGGGGAATCCGTAAGAAAAAATGACGGTCAAAGAATTCTGAAAGTGCTTTAATGTTAAATTGTTCATTTGTCACAGATTAAACTTCAAAAGGACATTAAGAGCATGCCACCTTTGTAAATACCCATGTAGATAATGTCTATCGACCTCATGTCTAGTTCCCCAGGATAGCGCGCATGCCGCGCCCAAAACACCCACCCACCCACATCAAGGGAATGTCTCCATACCGACCCACGCCGCAACAGAAACCTTTCAGTTACGCGAAACAATAGCCTCCATAACGGGTGTTTCCTTGTGAAGCAGTCTACTGTTTGGCAGGTCGTGCAACAGACCACAGTCTCAAGCACCTGCCCGTCATGCTGCTTGGCATGTGCTTGAAATGCGGGTGTGTGCTTAACGGCAAATTGCTTTTTGAAGGACTTGGGCGATTGTAATGGGGAGTGTTACGTGCAAATATGACAAGATCGCCATACACTTCATAAAAGCATTGTCCAATAGGGGACCGACCAGTTGATATCCTGGGCAGGTTTGGGAGGATATTGGAAAAGAAATTGAATAAAGATTGTTCATTTTTCGACCTGAAAAGGTTATTGTGTGTTCCAAAATAATGATCTGGTACCTGTTTTCAGAGGATATGTTCGTTTCCAGCAAATCACGCTCACACTAGATTTCTTAGCCTGGTTTACAAAAGGTCACAATAAATTAATTATTACATTTTAATCAATAAAACTTATCGAAAATTCTGAGGTGGAAGAATTTTATCTTTCACCTTGATTTATAAAGCCGCAATAAAGTTCTACATTTTCACACAAATGCATCCGTTCCATTTTATTTTTGTTATGTTTTATGTGGGGGTTTTTTTAAACGAAGTGTTTAAAGCATCAGTGTACATTATTTGTCGACGGTGAGGTGGGGGAAGCCTAGTGGGTAAAGCGTTCGCTCGTCACGCCGAAGGCCTGGGTTCGGTTTCCCACATGAGGGAATGTGTGAAGCCAATTTCTGGTGTTCCCCGACGCGATTTTGCTGGAAAAGGTCTAAAAGCGGCGTGAAACTATACTCACTCACTTAAGGCATCAAGTAACGGAGTGTTGCAGCAACCACTCGATGTTCCACGTGTGGCCCAGTCGTCTAAGGAGCCGCGATTCGCTGTGCAGAGTTGCGTCCCTTGGGCACGCCAGAAACCTATGATTGTGGGTTCGAATTCCGGTTCGCCCTGATTATGTTTCTAGGTTTGTCAGCACCATACCCGTGCTCGTGGGTTTCACCGAAGTGGTAAACGTCTAAGACCTGCATCACTTCGGGCTTTCCTCCAACATTAAGCTGACACGCCGTGATATAACTGGAATACCGGTTGTGCTTATAGTGGTACCGAATACTCCATATTACCTACACATGAGTTCGCCCGATCTTTGTGGTACTATAAACGATTTTTATTTCATTTTGAATTCCAAGAAAAGGGTGAATTCTTAATTAAAAAAATACCGTGATTAATTCATTTTGTTGCTACACGTCCAACCAAAATATCACCTCGTAGCCTTTTGGTTTCTAAGAAGATGAAAGTTGAACATTTTCCGCAGTTGAAATACTATTTTATTTTTTTATATTAAAAATATGTTCAATTGTAAGCTCGATGGGTGTGGGTTTCTGAGACGATTTCTACAGATGTTCTAAACAATAACAATAAACATAACTATGAAACGTCAACGCCAGAGAATACTGAGAATATTATCTGCGTAAACGGTTTGTTTGTTGTTTAACGTCGCACTCTGAGCGGCGTCAAACAACAAACAAACAAACAAACAAACAAGGACACTGAGAACGTCGATACGGGCGATACAAATTTAAAAACAGAAGACAAAAAAATTAACATTGTCTTGAAAATCGTTCAACCAATACCCTTTCAGTCTTCAAAGAGCAGTCGGGTTGCTTCTAAAACAACCGCAACATGGTCTATAAATTACTTTTGGCTTTCATTATGTCATTTAGTAAGCAGTTCTAAAGTTTGCTGTCGGATAATTAACGCTGTTTCTTCCTCGCATGTTTGAACTGAATGGTCAAGAGTCTGCCGCATTGCCCGATAGCTCATGATAATGTTAGACCCGTGAAGACCCGGGGTAGAATAGGTCTTCAGCAATCCATGCTTGCCGTAAAATGCGACTATGCTTGTCGTAAGAGGCGACTAACGAGATCGAGTGGCAGGGTTGCTGACTTGGTTGATGCATATCATCGTATCCCAATTGCTCATGATGTCAACCACTAGATTGACGGGTCCAGACTCGATTATTTTCCAGACAGCCATTATATAGCTGGAATATTGCCGGGTTCGGCGTTAAACACCAAACATGACAATTTTATGTTGTGGTTTCTCACATCTCGATCCATAAAGTTAAATATTATCCCGCTATATTCTATAGACACGTGACCCTTGTCGTCTGCTTGGCGAATCACGTGTTACAGGCACTAAAATGACGCCATTTTGGAACACTCCACACCTCAATAACATACCAACTGAGCCAACTAATATATGGCTTAGGCAGTGTTGACTTCAAGGAACCGCGGATTGCGGTACACGAACGCCCTCCCCCAACCCCCCACACATGCGCACAATGACTCCTGTCCTTCAGTAATGTATGGTGTTTTCAACTCGTTATGGCAAAGATTGACGGAGTAATCAACCGCGCATGCGCAGTTTGGGATCACGGCTTTGAAAATATGGAGGTTTGGAAATCGGGTGACGCAGACGAGCCATATGCGTATATCCTACTGACAGAAAAGAAAATTAGTCTTGTCCCGAATTTCAACCCATACATCAAGTGACGGTCTTTGCAACGCAAGAAATTGGCCTCAGTGCGCTGTCTCGGAGTTCTTGTGAAACATGGCGGGGGCCGTCTGGCAAGTCTCGTGCAACCACGCGTTATCTAGACTGGTCAGCGCCCCCTGCAAGCCACGGTAGCAAACGGCAAAGAACAGACGTTGTTTATAGATACGCACTGTCTCCAGCGGTGTTGCGGCCAGTGAATTAAACACACGAAGGTGGAGACTCCCGCTGTGTTGGTTGTTGAGATGTCTGAGCGGTCAGAGCTCCATATCTACTTTATTTTCTGTACGATATGAACAGGAGAACTATGACACCCGACCGACAAAATAGGATTCCGTGGTGACAGTATTGATACCGACATCCGAGATACACCATGAGTGATCGTCTAACTGCACCTGAGGCCTCTATCAATGTCGGCATCAACAATAGTATAAAATTGCAAGAAATTGATAGTTGTAATCGAGGTGAGGTGAAATGGGGTTTAACGTCGCGCCCAAGATTTATTGCACTTATATAGGGACGTGCATGCTTTTGTGTGTGTCTGTCTGTGTGTGTGTTTGTGTGTGTGTGTGCGTGCGTGCGTGCGTGCGTGTGTGTGTGTGTGCTATTTGGGACTAATGCCGATATATAGTGCTTGCCCACTCAGATACTATGCAGCAGTTTAACATGAATACACCACTCAGACACAGTATACTGACTCCGAGCCGACCTGTTCCATTTTAGTCCCCTAAGGCCGAGCGCCAGAATGCGTAACAACAAGTACCATCATTTTTTTAGCTTCTTTTGGTATGATGCGGCCGGGCATCGAACGCCGGGCGGGCGCTCTACCACTAAACCACAGAGGCGGTCAGTTATAATGGAAAGGTCATGAACGAGCAAAACCACAATCTGTTCCATACATATTGGAATTTTTTTTTAAAGAATGTGTTAAATATTCTGTCTCTAACAAGACCCCACCCCCACCTCGGAATTTTGAATGGCTAATCCCCAAGGGACCTGAATTATATTTTCGGAGCTTAAAATATTTAATGCCACTTTGTGTGTAGGCGTAACGCGTGAGAGGGAATCCAAAACGGAATGAAGTAGGATGGGGGTGGATCTCAGCAGCCGATCCTGGTTCACCTAAGGGTCGCAATTGTTCACAGCGAGATAGCGCGCTTTCAAAATTTATCATAAGTTCCCCCATCTGTGTGTGTTTATAAACAAATTCTTATTATGCTTCATCAGCATGATCAATATCATAATATCTGCTTGTTGATGATTTCTGTTTTGGTAAATAAACAGCCGTTTCATCAAAATAATTCATAAAAATTCCCCTCGTGGTTTAGCCTAGCTTGCACACTGCATATGTATTCCTCTAGATAAAAAATACATGTACTCGTGTCAGGTTTTTGAAATAACTAAATCTATAAAAAATGTTCTCTATTCTAACGATTGTAAAAACGTTGGGTAACCGTAGGAATCTCCGACCGTGTTGATGTTGCTCAGACATCTTATTACTTCCTTGCCCATCACGCTGCCCTCGGACCTACAAGGGAACGTGACGTGCCGAGGTGGGCCTAAAAGACTTGCTGGAAACTTAAACTGTGCAAGAAGAAAAAACAATTGAGGCAGTGTCCAAAAAACTTGAAATTGAATCGTTAATGAGATAAGCCAGATTTCCAGGTTTCTCTAACTTGATGCTCATATTTACGTTTCGGAAGAAAAAAATCGTCTCTTTTAGGTAAGAAAGCGGTTATTATTTGTGCACAACTCTCAAAATAAACCGGGTGAAAAACAATGCTTTTAACACATTCCTCCAGCGTCTCCACTAACACGTACAACATGACGCAAAAATCTCGCTAACCATGCCCAAAATATTTGGCACTGAGGCCGGCATGTCTTGTCACTAGACCGAGCCTAGTCAGAAAAACTGTCACGCGCAATCGGGGTTCCCAGAGATCACCCGTCAAGCGCTGCAGTAAATACATACTTCGGTGCACGTCAAGCATTTTCCCGTCCACTCTCGACTTAATCTCGTTCGTTAGAGGGAGGCTCCATTTGCATTTTCGGCATTTCGCCAAGCAGTTTCAGTAAATATGTTGTAGATTTGAAACTGTATCAAAGGAATCGAGTTGAAAGCGTAGCTGTTATCCATTCAATCAGTAATTATTACATGACAACATGATTGAGGGGTTAACTTGTTACGAGTTTTTTCATCAGATTATCTTCCAATTGAACCGCTTTTTGAAAACAATTTTTGGCCACATGTGACACTCGTCGTTATGATATCAACACGTTTATGAATATACACTAATGAGACAGCTGGCAAATAAAGAAAAAGTGTAATTTCATCAAGGACCATGTCATCTCTGTAATCAGCCCAGGCATCGATCAAAAACAAATCTAATAATGTGACTGTGAATTTGGAAAATGGAACGGTTTGGCCAAAAAACACACTATATTTCAACACTGCTGAAGCAGTCTCGACAACAGTTCACTCCAAACTGTAACGGTCCGTGGTCAGTGGTGTGAGTGAGTGGGTTTTGTTGTGTTTTTTTGTTTTTTGGGTGTTTAAGGCCGCAATATTCCAGCTATATGACGGCGGTCTGTAAATAATCGAGTCTGGACCAGACAATCAAGTGATTGACATCATGAACATCGATTCAAGAAATTTGTATCGATGACATGCTTCAACCAAATCAGCGAGCCTGAACACCGATCCCGTTAGTCGCCTCTTACGCCAAGAATGGGTTGCTAGAGACCTATTCTACCCCGAATCTTCACAGGTCGCGTGAGGGAATGAATAAGTGAGTGAGTGAGTGAGTGAGTGATGATTTACCCCTCTGTCAGTTATGTTCCAGGCACATATCACCGTCAGAAATAGGCTTCACATATTGTACCAATGTCGGTAATCGAACCGGGTCTCCAACGTGAAGAGACGCTTTAACCATTAGGCTATCCCATCGCCAGTGGTATGAAGAGCGAGTGCTCATTCTATCAAACACTGGTTTTCATGATGCAGACAGACCGCCATGTAAACAATATAGTTATAATGCGGCGTTAAATAATATTTACTCATTCACGCAAGATGCATATCAAACGTCACACAAGTGCTTCTATGATGATGACGGAATAATATACTTCGCACATTGTATCCACGTGGGAATCGAACCAATGTCTTCATTACTTCAGCTTTAACCACTAAGCTACTCCGTCCGACCCCGACAGGATGGATCCGGCCTCAAACTGTTATGTTTGTTTATAGAGGTTTAAGAATGGGATCGGGTGATAGCTGATGAGAATGTATTGTACCCGCAGGAGTGAAGACCTAGAGCAGAGACTTGGGCCGCAACAACGAGGTTCAACTATTTTGCCCGTTTGCACAAAACTTTTGTTGCACTACGATCATTGTAGTTTAACGTTAAACAGTAAGTCTTAGCCCTAAGATCCTTTTTTGCAAGTGGACCCTGAAGTGGCGTCAACCGGAAGTTTAGATAGTCCTCGGAACACCACCCACAACGGGATCTCAGAGCGACGGCTATCGTAAGTCAGTGCTGAAGTATTGAAGTCATCTTATGCTAAAATCACATTGTGGATCGGGGCCCCGGGCCACAAGATTGTCTGCGACTTTCGTAAGTTAGGCTATCTTATAGTCCCCGAATTGAAGTTATGTCTAAGGTTAAATACAAATAATTCAAGGACGAACGTAGGTTGCTAGAGCTGACAAGGGGGTGAATGTAGGTTGCTGGGGCTCACAAAGGGGGTGAGTGTAGGCTGTTAGAGCTCACATGGGGTGAGTGTAGGGTGCTAGAGCTGACAAGGGGGTGCATGTCAGATGCTAGAGCTGAAAAGAGGATGGATGTAGAGTCGAGAGCTGAAAAGAGGATGGATGTAAGTTGCTAGAGCTGACAAGGGGGTGAGTCTAGGGTGCTAGAGCTGACACGAGGGTGAGTGTAGGCTGCTAGAGCTGACAAAGGGGTGAGTGTAGGGTGCTAGAGCTGACAAGAAGGTGAGTGTAGGCTGCTAGAGCTGACAAGAGGGTGAGTGTAGGCTGCTAGAGCTGACAAGGGGGTGAGTGTAGGGTGCTAGAGCTGACAAGAGGATGAGTGTAGGGTGCTAGAGCTGACAAGGGGGTGAGTGTAGGGTGCTAGAGCTGACAAGAAGGTGAGTGTAGGCTGCTAGAGCTGACAAGAGGGTGAGTGTAGGCTGCTAGAGCTGACAAGGGGGTGAGTGTAGGGTGCTAGAGCTGACAAGAGGATGAGTGTAGGGTGCTAGAGCTGACAAGAAGGTGAGTGTAGGCTGCTAGAGCTGACAAGAGGGTGAGTGTAGGCTGCTAGAGCTGACAAGGGGGTGAGTGTAGGCTGCTAGAGCTGACAAGGGGATGAGTGTAGGGTGCTAGAGCTGACAAGGGGGTGAGTGTAGGCTGCTAGAGCTGACAAGAGGGTGAGTGTAGGCTGCTAGAGCTGACAAGGGGATGAGTGTAGGGTGCTAGAGCTGACAAGGGGGTGAGTGTAGGCTGCTAGAGCTGACAAGAGGGTGAGTGTAGGGTGCTAGAGCTGACAAGAGGGTGAATGTCGGTTGCTAGAGCTGACAAGAGGGTGAGTGTAGGCTGCTAGAGCTGACAAGGGGATGAGTGTAGGGTGCTAGAGCTGACAAGGGGATGAGTGTAGGGTGCTAGAGGTGACAAGAGGGTGAGTGTAGGCTGCTAGAGCTGACAAGGGGATGAGTGTAGGCTGCTAGAGCTAACACGAGGGTGAGTGTAAGGTGCTAGAGCTGACAAGGGGATGAGTGTAGGCTGCTAGAGCTGACAAGAGGGTGAGTGTAGGGTGCTAGAGCTGACAAGGGGATGAGTGTTGGGTGCTAGAGCTGACAAGGGGATGAGTGTAGGGTGCTAGAGCTGACAAGAGGGTGAGTGTAGGCTGCTAGAGCTGACAAGGGGATGAGTGTAGGGTGCTAGAGCTAACACGAGGGTGAGTGTAGGGTGCTAGAGCTGACAAGGGGGTGAGTGTAGGCTGCTAGAGCTGACAAGAGGGTGAATGTCGGTTGCTAGAGCTGACAAGGGGGTGAGTGTAGGGTGCTAGAGCTGACAAGAGGGTGAGTGTAGGGTGCTAGAGCTGACAAGAGGGTGAGTGTAGGGTGCTAGAGCTGACAAGGGGGTGAGTGTAGGCTGCTAGAGCTGACAAGAGGGTGAATGTCGGTTGCTAGAGCTGACAAGGGGGTGAGTGTAGGCTGCTAGAGCTGACAAGGGGGTGAGTGTAGGCTGCTAGAGCTGACAAGAGGGTGAGTGTAGGCTGCTAGAGCTGACAAGAGGGTGAATGTCGGTTGCTAGAGCTGACAAGGGGGTGAGTGTAGGCTGCTAGAGCTGACAAGGGGGTGAGCGTAGGGTGCTAGAGCTGACAAGAGGGTGAGTGTAGGGTGCTAGAGCTGACACGAGGGTGAGTGTAGGCTGCTAGAGCTGACAAGAGGGTGAGTGTAGGGTGCTAGAGCTGACACGAGGGTGAGTGTAGGGTTCTAGAGGTGACACGAGGGTGAGTGTAGGCTGCTAGAGCTGACAAGGGGATGAGTGTAGGGTGCTAGAGCTGACAAGAGGGTGAGTGTAGGCTGTTAGAGCTGACACGAGGGTGAGTGTAGGGTTCTAGAGCTGACACGAGGGTGAGTGTAGGCTGCTAGAGCTGACAAGAGGGTGAGTGTAGGCTGCTAGAGCTGACGAGGGTGAGTGTAGGGTGCTAGAGCTGACAAGAGGGTGAGTGTAGGCTGCTAGAGCTTACAAGGGGATGAGTGTAGGCTGCTAGAGCTGACAAGAGGGTGAGTGTAGGCTGCTAGAGCCGACAAGAGGGTGAGTGTAGGGTGCTAGAGCTGACAAGAGGGTGAGTATAGGCTGCTAGAGCTGACAAGGGGGTGAGTGTAGGCTGCTAGACCTGACAAGGGGATGAGTGTAGGCTGCTAGAGCTGACAAGGGAATGAGTGTAGGCTGCTAGAGGTGACAAGGGGGTGAATGTAGGCTGCTAGAGCTGACAAGGGGGTGAGTGTAGGCTGCTAGAGCTGCTAGAGCTCACAAAGGGGATGAGTGTAGGCTGCTAGATCTCACAAAGGGGGTAAATGTAGGCTGCTAGAGCTCACAAGGGGATGGGAACGGAACTCTCTCGTCTGTAAGAGAGACTAGTCGTAGGTCAGTTACGATCGTCAAAGGTCTGATGTCGCTCTGGGGAAGGGTCCCGCCTGGTTGTGTCGTTCCATACCTGACACCATGATACGAACATGCAATGATACCGTTATTTCTACGAACGCAGACAAGGAGCAGCATTCACGTTAACTTAACCGTTTATAACTTCTTTGAAATATATCGACTGCTGTCCAGATGAGTTTCGGAAGAAAAAGAAAAGTGGGTAAATAGCATGGTAATGAGTAATGATTTTAGATAACAAATGAATAATAAATAACACTTATATTGGCTTCGTTTGTAAACGAATGTTGCAGGCATTTTTTAAAGGTATAGAAGGAGAAAAAACCTGGTCGAAAAAATGTCCATTTCTCCGAAGAAAAGCAATTATATCTTTACACGAGGAAGAAGCGCCTCGGAGTACCGTACTTAATGCACGGGGTGACATGCGCACTTGATTAATGTTGTGTAACATGAGGTGAACGCGTTTCTCATATTCCAGGTTTCGTGGACGACCTGTTAGGAGCCAACGTTGCTGTACACGTCGTCACGATTGGCGTCGGTGACATCTGTCTCCAGCGACTGCAGTCGTAATTCAACGTGGAATTTATCCTGACAAAAATAATGAAAACCCATATCGAGTTTCTGAGTGGGAGTCGTATGCGGTTAGTCCCGTAATCGGTTTGTAAGTTAAGTAATTCTCACATGGATAACGAGATTGTGGGTGGTGCCATCTTGTTTTACAAGATGCTGATGTGTGGAAAGGGTATCATTGAGAAATGGTATTTCTGGATGCGGCTGCTTGTATTTGTTTTATGGTGGCCCACTGAGACACCATGCCGCAGTTTATTACGAATACCCCACTCAAACACGGGTTACTGACCTCGAGCCGACTAGTCCTCGCTTTATCCATTTAATGCCAGGCAGGGTAACAAGTACCGTCTTTTGATATGACGCGGCGAGGGGATCGAACCACCGACTTTCCGCTCCCACGCTGTCCGGGAAGACTCTGGATCCACTACACCAATGAGACGAATGAGCATCGGTTGGTAAAATCAATGTGTGACCTTTAGAACATGTCATCATGCCCCGACGGCGTGCATTGTGATTCCTGCCATCAACCACTGGTGCTCCTAGCTGCGATTCGTTTTACAGACCATCCTGACCAGCCGCGAATAAGTGACTCTTCTTCTCAAACAACACCGTGATATTCTTGTATGGTATTGCTAAAACCGGCGTAAACTTCAACTCAGTCACTCTTCGGAAACAGGGGCGGTCGGGTTACAGCGTTTGCTCGTCACGCCGAAGACCCGGGTTCGATTCCCGACATGGGTACAATGTGTGAAGCCCATTTCTGGTGTCCCCTGTCGTGATATTGCTTGAATAATGCTAAAAGCACTCATTTCGGAAACAAATCGGGAGACGCAGATGTATAGTTGGTTGGTTGTTTAACGCTGCACTCAGCAATCTTCTAGCTATATGACGGCGGTCTGTAAATAATCGAGTCTGGACCAGACAATCCAGTGATCAATATCATGAGCATCGATCAACGCAATTGGGATCGATGACCTGCATCAACCAAGTCAACGAGCCTGACCACCCGTCGCCTTTTACGACAAGCATAGTCACCTTTTACGGCAAGCATGGGTTGCTGAAGACCTATTCTGACCCGGATCTTCACGGGTGCGCAGATGTATGAGTTGACATGACACGAAGCGCAGCGTACCGTGTTCGAATCACATAAACATGCGACCAGTCCTTTCAGTCAAAAGATATATTTCTCGAATATAACGTCACCTTTCAATGTTAGTTGACGTCACTAGGAGAGTCTCACACATATGAGTATATTGGTCATTGTATGTCGCTGAAAGGAAGGGAGCCATCTTGAAACACACCCGTCTATTTTTGTTCTTTTATAGTCGGTCATTAGAGATCTCATATTTACCTAGGTGTTCGACTCAGCGAAGCCCTACCTACTGATTCCGTTCATGGCTTAGATATGTATCCTTGACATTTCGCTGCAATTACCGAGATATAAATAATGTGATTGGCGAGTAACGCAATTTGAGTAACGCTGTTTATATTTTGGTCAAAAATAGATTTAATTTTCGTACCGTATATTATTCTATTATGTACTAATGTTAGCGTACATTCTTATAGCTCCAAAAGCAATTTTCCAGACATATTTTGCCTTCGGCAGGCAATTATTATAGGCTTGTGTATCGGTGTATTCCTGTAACGTATGGTTAGCCTGGTAGTGAAAGCCTTTGCACGTCATACCGAGGACACAGTTTTGAATCCCCTTGGTACTATGTGTAAAGATTCATGTCCTCATCTCTTAGCTCAACTGAACTCCTCATCCCATCTTTCTCTCTTCCACACGGATGGCACAGTACTCCAAGGTGCCACATTTCTCTGTGCAGAGTTGTGTCCCTTGGACAATCCAGAAAACCATGATTGTGGGTTCGAATCCCGGTTCGCCCCTATAATGTTTCTTGGTTTGTCAGCAACATACCTGTGCTTGTGGGGTTCACCAGCTGTAAACGTTTGATACCTGCATTACTTCGGGCTTTCCTCCCACATTAAGCTGACACGCCGTGATATAACTGGAATAATATTCAAATACTCACTCACTCACTCACTCACTCACTCACTCACTCACTCACGCAACATTTCAGCTATATTACAGCGTATCTAAGCATGATCAACGCCTAACGCCGTGGGGTAACGAGGACACAAGAAGGTCAAAGAGGCCTGACCAACCAATCACCAATTTAGTCGGCTCTTACTACAAACATGAGGTACTGGGAACCTATTCTGTCCCAAAATCAAAAAAGAATTAATTCAGATGTAGCTATGACATTTTAAAAGCTATTTCCAGACAAAGACATTGATGTTGAGTTTATTTCAGGAATTTATCTCAAAGAGTCCAATATTTATCTTAAGACAAGATGGTTACATAAATCATACATGTACTTGATAACGACATGCCTATATCTTATCACTGCATGCATCTTGGTGAAGCTTTCTATTATATATTTATACGATAGATAATAATGTCTGGCAAGAACAACCTTTGTTGAGTTTCAGACTCAACATCTCTGCGATTATTTCCTTCCTAGAGATTCTGGATAAGATAATTCCCCAATTTCCAATTGGAAATAGTATTAAATTGATTTTGGCTCTAGCTTGTGATTATTTAAAGGAATTCAATGATTAGTAGCTTTCCTCCTGATTTGGCCAGAGGCCATATATACCCATCCAAGAACCAATGTTAATAAGTTTGTGTAGCGCTCTTATTGTATCACCTGTGACAACCGTGAAAATACACCTGGCGACAAGTGTTGCCTCCAAATATATATACAACTGGATTCGTGGGGAAACTGGTGCAAAGATAATGTCTCGTTTATTCAATAATATTTGAAATAAATGTATAAATTGTTTCTTCTTATCGCCTAGCTTACACATTGTTACAGCTTGTTTCAGTACTGTTTGTTTGGATCTTGGCATATTTAAGAAACTAATTGTACATAAATTTTTTACATCTTGTAAATTGTCTTTTTTTGCTTTGCTGTCTATCCTTTTCAAACTACGAGTAGTAATAGCGTTGTTAATTAGTTATTTCTATGATCGATAAAAAACACTTTTCTCGAATAGATTTTGTTTGTTGTTTGACGCCACACTCTGCTACATTCCAGCTGTATGATGACGGTCTGTAAATAATCGAGTCTGGACCAATTGGGATACGATGACATGCTTTAGCCAAGTCACCGAGCCTGATCACCCGATCCTGTTAGTTGCCTCTTACAAGCACAGTCGCCTTTTACAGCAATCATGGGTTGCTGAAGACCTATTCTAACCCGGATCCTCTCATGTCTTTCACGCTAAGAATATAAGAATGTACATGTGTATGTTGGGTAGCCACAACGACTGGGAAATATAGATCCTACTTTGGGGGTGCTGGGGGAGGGGGAGGGGGAGGGGGAGGGGGAGGGGTGGGAGGAGGAGGAAGGGGGGGGAAGGCGGATCCTGGTTTCGAATTTTGAATGATCTCTGATTATTACTGTTGGTCTGTCGCCATATTTGGGATCTTTGGTTTGACCAAAGTGATAAACGTCTATGTCCCGCGTTAATGCGTTAGACCAAACTAACTCACTCACTCACTCGCCGGTTGACGGGTAGCAAAGTCGTCTGAGGCACCGCGATTAGCTGTGCAGAGTTGCGTCCCTTGGGCGCACCAGCAACCTATGATCTTGGTTTCGAATCCCGGTTCGCCTCCGATTATGTTTCTAAGTTTGTCAGGATCACAGCCGTGCTCGTGGGTTTCACCAAAGTGGTAAACATCTGAGACTGCATCACTTTGGGCTTTCCTCCCTGGAAATAACTGGAATAATCTTCGAAGCAGCGTTAAACTCACTCACTTACTTCCCACTATAAATATGATACGCTGTAAAAACTATTCACGGTGGCATTAAACACTCACTCATTCACTCGCTCCTTACGTAAAGCCAACAATGTCGAAAGGAAGAGCACGTGCACCACGTGGTGTCAGCATTCCTCACGTCATCTGTTTGTCTATTGCATGTCATTCAAACTGCGACACGACGAATCGTCTGGCTGTGTCGGAATCTACGTTTTGACCCTTGACCTGACCCCACCTACGAGACAATGTACACGAATATTTACGAAATAACAAATACGAACACGCCTGTCATTTGTCATCCATCAACATGAGTGACATGTGTCAGAATGTATGATGTACATAATCAGTATAGTTTCACACATGTGTTCCATGGAGAGAATCAACACCTGGCCACACCTGCATACATTGGCATGTCACTCATAACATTAATTGCCATGTACACACAACGCCGCTTTTAGCAATATTCCAGCAATATCAGGGCGGGAGACACCAGAAATGGGCTCACTCATAGTACCCATGTCGGGAATCGAACCCGGGTCTTCGGCGTGAAGAGCGAACGCTTTACCCACGAGACTACCCGATCGCCCCCATACACAACAGGCTCGCTGACTTGGTTGATGCATGTCATCGTATCCCAATCGGTGTTAAAAGTATTCTTCGGCAACTCATGCTTGTCGTAAGAGACGGTTGAAGGGATCGGGTGGTCAGGCTCGCCGACTTTGTTAATGCATGCCCCCGTATCCCAATAGCGTGGATCGATGCTCATGATATTAGACACTGGATTGTCTCGTCCAGAATCGATTATTTTACAGACCGCCGTCATATAGCTGGAATATTGCTGAGTGCGGCGTTTAAACAACAAACAAACAAACAAAACTAAATAATTGTGTATGTTAGCATGGCTTGGCCAAAATAGAGTGTTTCGGCAATCTAGCAATTTTCATTGCATTTAACGACGGCTTCAGACATATACCCATTCGGGATTCGAACCTGGTTCGAAAGCGAGACGATCGAGCGTTTTAACCAATTGGCAACCCCCGTGCCTAATTACCTGTTCACATGCATATCTTAACACACAATTAGATTTGTTTTTGAACGAGGATAGGTTAGTTGAACAGATTTGCTGCCGATGAAACGTTTCAACGATTTCAATTGAATCTACGTATACATACTCTTGGGTGGTAGAACGTCACTATAATCTTGTTTGATTATTAAGAAATAATGATGTCCGATATTTAGCGATGTGAACTTGAGTATTGTTAGGGCTGTTCTGCGACTTTCACATTTTGTCCTTTGAAACGTCCGTTGTCAATTACCCCAAAGTTGTTTTTATCACTAATAAAAGAGCACGGACACTGAAACCTATATGGACGTAACCTGAATAATTCTCAATGAATGTGAACTTCGACAATTGCCACATTTCTGTCACCGTTCGTATATGTACTTTCCAAGGATAGGAATTAAGGGACGTTAAATTTCAAACTAGGGCGCTTACTTGACTTTGCTTGCCACATTCGGGTGCTTCCATATTACGATTAATGTAGAAAAGTAGGAAAGTTACAATACCAGGACTTTTATCGATGGCTAGGCACTGTATAGATCTTTCGGATTTGTTGACTTTAGATACTGTTGGAAAAACAATCAACTCGAGTTGCATGTTCTACAATTTGGCTACACTGTGTGAAGAAATGAGAACGTTGTAACACTTTCGACACAATGTATACGTTTTTTTAAAACTGCGACATCATGACAATTAATGTGTGTATATTTGCATACGTTTGTAAACATACATACATGAGTATACTTGACATGTTAACGCGGTTATATTACTCATGTGTTTATATCTATACGTGGAGCAAATTTACATCGTGTCTGGAGCAGATGCAAATGTAAATGTGGACATCACACTCACTCACTCACTCATTCATTCACTCACTCACTCACTCACTCCAATATAAACCTGTGAAGGGCCTTGTTAAAATAGGCCTTCAGCAACCCATGCTTGACGTAAACGGCGACTATGCTTGTCGTAAGAGGCGACTAACTGGTCAGGCTCACTGACTTGGTAGATGCATGTCATCGTATCCCAGTTGCTAGGATCGATTACCATGATATCAATCACTGGATTGGCTGGTCCAGACTAGATTATTTACAGACCGCTGTCATGTAGCTGGAATATTGCTGAGTGCGGCGTTAAACAACAAACAAACAAACAAAACAAACACTCCAATATAGTTCACGAACTTTACTCGCACCCTGGCCCTCAAACGGTAACCTTACCACGACCATATTGTGTCTCATGATTCTATCAATGCACTCAGACATTTGACAGGTGCGTGGACGTAGACTGATGACGAACATCAGCTTTACGCATGTGTAAGAATACACACCCATATAGCCAGTGTGCGCGTGACCTTGTAAATATGTATCCCGTATGTAGGTACATATGACTGATTCTGCTTCATACCTTTCCAGTCATTCTCCATTTTTCAACGTGCTCTTTTGTCAACTGTCGTATAAAAATATTAATTTCTTAAATTGTGGGTGGGAGGCTGTTAGTCGGGCAAGTCAGAAGTTTTATAAGACATCATACTGTGAGTCGTTTGTTTTTCTTACTATTATTTTTCAACTGCATTCTTAAAAAAACACATTTCGGTTGAAAAACACCCCACTTCCTTGGGTATTCGCGGAAATTGTTTCTTTAATCTGTGCATATGTCATGAAGTTAGGTCAGACAGATGCTACCCTTCACCAACACCTGGTGTCACGGCCGTCTGTGGCTGACACTGCCTGTGTGACAGACAGCGCAGGACAATGAGATGCTGTTTCGAGGAGACATCATGTCTCACTGTATTTGTGGCCTTCACCTTGCTCAGACTTAACTCAAATCATTTCGTCAGTTCGTTATTTATTTGTTCATTGTATTAATTGTTCATGTTCCTATTTTGTTTTAGTTTGTATCGTATTGTATTGAAGTATGTTTTCATATTCATATTTTTATTTCGTTTCATATCATATTATATGTTTCTCTTTCCTTATATGTGCTTCATCTTTCCTTCTTTCATTTCAGTTTCCCTCATCCTTGTTCAAAACACTTTAGTAATTTTGTTTTAATTATCGTTAATCATTTTCCAACTTGACCGCCTCCGTGCGTCCGCCCGGAGAGCGGAAGGTCCGGAGTTCGATTCCCGGCCACGTCATACCAAAAGACGTTAAAAAATGGTACTTGTTGTTACCCTGGCGGTCGGCATTAAGAGGCTGAATCAAGGACTGGTCGGCTCGGAGTCAGTATACTGTGTCTGAGTGGGGTATTCATGTTAAACTGCGCCATGGTATCTCAGTGAGCTAGCACTATCAATTGACATTCCCAACTAGTACAAGCACACACACACACACACACACACACACACACACACACACACACACACACACACACGCGTGCATGCACGTCCCTATATAAGTGCAATTATCTTGGATGCGACGGAAAACATAGGAATAGTTAGCAATTATCTGATCATTTAAGTCTAATCTACCCAGATAAATTAACCTTACGATTAGTTAAAAATTGAAAGAATACTCTCTCTGCACAAATTGTTATATTAAATTATTTATTTCCTGTAACCTTTTCTTACTGATACTTTCTTTCCGTATTTTTTCTGTAACATTTTTTCCTGTATCGTCTCTTCTTAAAATCATTTCCACATGATTTTTTTAACCCTGCCACACACGCACATTCTGAGATCAACCAAAACTAATCAATGATCGACTGAGAAATACAGTGAAGCAATATAGAATGGGACTTCACCAAATACGTACTGGAATTTGTACTTCACTAAGAGAGTGTAATCCCAAATGAAACATATCTTACATTTGACCACTTTGTGAAAGGCATTGCCTATTCGAAGCAGTTATATATAGTTGAACCTACTCAAGATGTTTGTTTAAAACAATTAATTAGCCTTCCTCTCAATATGTGGAAACTATAAGAGGTAATGTATTTCCTATACGGCAGTATAAACCCTTTCCGCTCATTGTGTAGTACAGACGTATGACCAACATCTCAACTTCACTTCAAGGAGGGGGAATATTTATAACAAGGGAGTATCAATTTATTTCCTTGAAACGCCACGGTGAGAACACTTCACCTCGCCCGCCCAGCGCAGGCAACAAGACTTCACATCTGTGTAAAGCGAGGCTATAATCAAGTCTGCTGAAGTCAGAACTCTGTACATTTCAGTCCAACGCCAGACATGTGTTCAAGACTTCCTGTTTGGTGTCTGTCGTAGAGTCATACAACATATACCGACGGAAAACAGTAACTGTGTTGAAAATCGTTTCTTTGTTTGTTTGTTTGTTGTTTAACTCTGCACTCACCAATATTCCAACTATATGATGGCTGTCTGTAAATAATCGAGTCTGGACCAGACAATCCAGTGATTGACATCATGAGCATCGATCTCCGCATTTGGGATACGAAGACAGCGAGCCTGACCACCCGATCCCGTTAGTCGCCTCTCACGACAAGAATAGTCACCTTTTACGGCAAGCATTTGTTGCTGAAGACCTATCTATGCGTTTGTCATATAAGCAAACAGCAGCAGCGGTAGTAAGTAGTAGAAGCTGTAGTAGAAGCTGTAGTAGAAGTTGTAGTAGATTTTATGTTCGAGCAACTTGGGACACACAAGTTATGAAGCTATTATTATACTGCGTTACACCCCCCCCCCCCCCCCCCCCCCCTCCCTCCCCCCCTTACACGAGTAGACTGTCACACTGGTTAATATTGTAGTCTGGTCATGTTACAATTGGTACTAACGCTTATTTTAGTAACACTGAAATGCTTATAGTATTGGTGTATTGGTAATGTTGATGCACTGGTTTGATTCGTTTTCTGGTAATATTGGTATTGTGATAATATTGTATCTTGTCATATGTACAAGTTGATAATATCGGTATGGTAGTAATACTGGTATGGTAGTAATATTGGTGTATTGGTAATGTTGGTAGTTGCCAATTATTCGTAAGTTGGTAATATTGATATGATGGTAATATTTGCGTGCTAATTAAAGTCATTTACTATGTTGTTAATATTGATGTGTTGTCAATATTGATGTGTTGGTAATACTAACATATTGTTGAACTTGATATTGGTAATATTGATATGATGGTAATATTTGCGTGCAAATTAAAGTCATTTACTATGTTGTTAACATTGATGTGTTGGTAATATTAACATATTGTTAAACTTGATATAGGAAATTTTGATATGTTAGTAATATAAACATCTTGTTTAAATTAATATCGGTAATATTGCCATATGGTAATATTGATGTGTTGTCAATATTGATGTTTTGCAAATATTAACATTTTAAAATTGGTTGGTTGGTTGGTTGGTTTGTTGGTTTGTTGTTAAACGCCGTACTCAGCAATATTCCAGCTATATGACGGCGGTCTGTAAATAATCGAGTCTGGACCAGATAATACAGTGATTAATATCATGAGCATCGATCCTAGCAATTGGGATCGATGACTAGGATCGATGCTCATGATGTTAATCACTGGATTGTCTGAAATTGGTATGTTTCTAATACTGATATGCTGATAGTATTGATATGTTGGTAATATTGATATGCTGATAATATTGATATGTTGGTAATATTGATATGTTGGTAATATTGATATGTTGGTAATATTGCTATGTTGGTAAGATTGATATGTTGGTAATATTGGTGTGTTGGTAACATTGATATGTTGGTAATATTGGTGTGTTGGTCACATTGATATGTTGGTAATATTGGTGTGTTGGTCACATTGATATGTTGGTAATATTGGTGTGTTGGTCACATTGATATGTTGGTAATATTGGTGTGTTGGTCACATTGATATGTTGGTAATATTGGTGTGTTGGTCACATTGATATGTTGGTAATATTGGTGTGTTGGTCACATTGATATGTTGGTAATATTGGTGTGTTGGTCACATTGATATGTTGGTAATATTGGTGTGTTGGTCACATTGATATGTTGGTAATATTGGTGTGTTGGTCACATTGATATGTTGGTAATATTGGTGTGTTGGTCACATTGATATGTTGGTAATATTGGTGTGTTGGTAACATTGATATGTTGGTAATATTGGTGTGTTGGTAACATTGATATGTTGGTAATATTGGTGTGTTGGTCACATTGATATGCTGACAGTATTGATATGTTGGTAATATTGATATGTTGGTAATATTGATGTGTTGGTAAAATTGGTATGTTACTAATAACGGCATGACGATAATAGCCACTATTGAGGTTAATCTGTATCAATTGATCACGGTACATGTTGCAACACATGTGTGCCATCTGAACATTATTACTTTGACACCTGTCAGTGCAGTTCAATCTCCATATTTCATATGGATAAATATTTGATTAAATTTGTAAGCTCGGGAGCCCCGACCCCATAACGCGCAGCCCAGTGATCGGGAGAGGACTTTTCAAAACATGGCTGACTCGAGGGAATTGTCAAATTTGTATTTTACAAAATAATTGGTTGACCTTGAGAATATTGAAAATACAGTTTCCGTTGAAATACAGATATTTTGCTTTTTTCATATCATTGCTTACCCAATTCTATCGCAAAGAGAGTCTGAAACATATGAATAAGCAATTGTTTGGCCATAAGAATGATCAAATGATCTCACATCACTGTCGGCCATCAGCAATCCACCGTCACCATCCATTGTCTGTTTACGCTGAAAATGTATTGTGGAAAGCTATTTACGTTTATAAATAAAACATGTCAACATAGCTATCTTTTATGGATCTCACATTGTCGCCCTGACTCAGTGTAACGGAACGTGAAGTCGTTACATCACGTGACATCCCAGCCACTACAGCAATGTCCGCCATCGATTGCTATCCATATTTAATATCATATTATTTGTTGTGCTGACAGAGATATAATTAACGAGGAGGTCCGCCCCATGTCAATCTACATTATCAATACCCGAAATGTTCCGGCTTTGCTAACATGTATAACATTAAACCTCAATGTTTACCTGAGCCAATTAACGCTACCCTCGCCAGATAAGACTTAAGGGGGATCAAGGTAGATACCCACAGGTGAAAATCAATCAGCCTTGTTTGCGTTTGTGGTTCATCTCACGAGAAAGGGATTGTTTAGGATCAAGATCAAAAGACCAGAAAATACATGTACTGAGCCGTTTTATCTCAATAGTTACGTTTTTGCGTGTTTTGTGTGGAATTCTTTAATTAAACATGATTCACTTAGTTTAAAACGTACTTAAAGAACCTACAATAAAACAATAATGTCGTCATATGCTGAGTCAGGGCAATGCAACCCCTCCCAGTCATGAAAACTGTCACCATTTAGCTAGACACGAGTGAATATGTTGACAAGTTTGTATGTACTACCTAAATGTCAACTGTAAATGGTTTAAAATATTAATTATATTGCAGTCTAATTGTTCACTAAATCATAGTCGTCTGATATTGAATATTAATGTATGTGGCTGTTTCAATGTTTTAGGTGATATTACAAAGTTATACTTGTAAACATTCATGTTGTGTATGTAAAGAAATTCACCAATCCTTCATTCAAACACGATTGTCTAATATACATCTAACTATACAAAAACACTGAACAATACTGAACACTGACCCCATAGACTTTCTTAGGATTTATTTTACAGTTATTTAAGGGGGCGGTCGGGTAGCCTAGTGGTTAAAGCGTTGGCTCGTCACACCGAAGACCCGGGTTCGATTCCCGACATGGGTACAATGTGTGAAGCCCATTTCTGGTTTCCCCCGCCGTGATATTGCTGGAATATTGCTAAAAGCGGCGTAAAAACCATACTCAGTACAGTTATTCAAATTGAATTAGATCAAATCATGTCTTTGTGTTCTTTACAGCAGCTAGGGTGAAATATATTTATTTTTTCATTCCTCTTCCAACATGTACAGCAGGCAGAACATTTGAGGTGAACTTGATTGTAACTCAAATACTCACTAAAAATGGCATCAAACTTGCCTTATACTGGGGTGTCAAGAAGGCTGTCGTGTACACTGACACATAGAAGACGGATCAGTATGTAACAGAGTCAAAACAACATATATAGTATCAATTTGCAATGTCTACTCTCTGCCCTGTTGTTGCACTGGAGTATGCATCGGTTGAAGAATTTGTCATCTCTTCTAAAATATGTGAATTTCCTCGTTCATTGACACCCAGAGTAGAATGTATGTTTAAAAATATAACACCCTTTCAACCTATCATTTAGGAAACACATCTATTCGGACCAATCAGAACAAGATTCTCTGTGCTTTCAAGTCATCTGTAGAACCAATTTTGTCCGACTTCAAAGACTCGAACACGAGACAAATTGTGTGTCGACATATTACAATGTGGGCAAACCAGTCTAGCCAGACACTGCGAATCCGGACTGCTATACCAAGGATGTGATGAAAGGCAAAACCCAGTCAGCGTTCTCTTTGGCTGTTACCTGTGCAGGTGAGGAGCTGACGTACGGTGCAGTGACATATTGATGTGGTGGATTAAAGCGTTTCATCTAAATAGGCCAGGGCAAAATGACTGATTGCTTCTTTCAGGCCTGGGGAAGATAAAAAGAAAACTCTCTTTATGTTTGATGTCCTTTCTTTGGTCAACCTGCAGTTTCTGTGTACAGTTTCACATTAGGGGTCACTTTCCACTATTTCCCTGTTGATTAGACCCAAAGGAATATTTGAAATACCACCACTTCGCGATCCAACAAATAGGTCTGAATTTTGCGTAGCATGGCGATGCGTGGCGTGGCGTGGCGTGGCGTGGCGTGTGTGTGTTCCAGCTGTATGGCGGCTTCCTGGACTCGTGACCAAACAATCAAGTGATTGATATTATGAGCAAAGGTCTACTCCGTCGGGGTACGATCATACGCAATCAACCATGTCACCGAGCCTGGCCATTTAATCGCTCCTTGTGACCAATCATAGCAATGCTAGGCTCCAGGTTAACATCACCCACACCACAGGTATGGACCTGGACAACCTAGAAACATAATCGGGGCGTACTGGGTTTCGAACCCACGATCATAAATCTCTGGCGTGCCTAAGGGGCGCAACTCTGCGCAGAGAATTGCGGCGCCTGAGACGACTGGGCCCCCCGTGCCCCCCGCCACAGTATGGGCTATATCAGTATCCCTATCAGACGTTGTGTGGTATAAGTGTTAACACACAACTGTTTGTCTTCTGTGATCTGTGTCCGCTGATACAATGTTGAGATACCGATGGTGAATGTCTGTCACAGATTGTTGTATTTGGGGTATTTTGACATTTTTTTATCAGAAGGCAATACCAATAGAATAATATTGTTATTGTGACATGTTGCAGATTCCTGTAGTATTTTGCATCTGAACAATGTTTGCGTATTTATGCAAGACAATATATGAAAAAATACATTCCCTCTTTGTTACATTACCGTCTGTCTTTAGGTGCTTACATTACAAAATCGCAAGGAAGTTTATGACAGAAAAGTTATGCCAACAAACTCTATACACACGACAGGAAGTCGAGTTCCGACCTTCTGCACATGCGTGTCAAATTTGACCTTTGACTTCCTGTCTGTATCTGACAAGTAATATGGCGCAATAGCCCACGGCACGTGTCAAGTCTCGGCAGGTAACGAGATTCTCGTGGCTTGTTTTACTATGGCGACATGCACTTTGGCACTGACAGACATCTTGATTACTGTTACTAATCTGTTTATACGCACAGAGTACCCTCTTTTGAATGCTCGAACGCTGCCCGTTTTCGTCTGACGTCTGTTTGGCAGGATGAAAACAGAGACCACCGTTCTAGATGTTTAATACATGCACAATGTATCGGAATGAGCCTTCGCCCACTGTGTACCATTCAGAAGCAAGGAGACAAGTTTATGTCCTCGCTCGAGGGGGGCTGAGTTTATCTAGGATCGCTGAATGAACACTTACAATCCGCCTGGCAGGTTTAGTGTCCCTCTTTCCACTCAATTTGACTATACGACGCATTTAAAGTGTGTTGTTAAGCCATAAGTTCAAGTGTGCAAGTGACATTATATATATCTTCTTAAACAGACCTGCGAAAAACTGTTCAAGGAATGTATTCATTAGAACAATAAAAAAACGTCTGGATTCAAGCATTTTCTGTAAGACGCTGGTACTGAGGACGATGAAATGGGTACAGTTTCTTTCCAAATAGCTTCAGTTCATTTACAGAAGGTGGAGTGAGGTGTTTGAGGGGTGTGTGTGTGGGAGGGGGGGCAGCCCAGTCGTCTAAGGCACGCAATTCGCTGTGTCCCTTTTCGTCAACTGAAACCTATGATCGTGGGTTCGAATCCCAGTTCTCCCCCATTATGTTTCTAGGTTTGTCATGTTCATAGGGGGCAATTCGTGTACAAAGTTTCGTCGCATTGGCGTGCCAGGATCCGAGGATTGTGGTTTCGAATTCAGGATTCGGCCCTATAATGACCCTTGGTATGTCAACACCATACTCAGCCAATGATTAAGAAAGAGGCAAACAGGGACTTTATTTTAACACGCCGTGACATACTGTTCAAGGGGGTAAAACATACTCCCTCACTCACTCAACGTCACATGATACAGGGGTCGGTCATAACATGAAGGTGCGTTCTGTATTGAAATCTCCCAAGCCTTTAATTCCAATCGTTACACTATAATTTTGATCTTAAGTTTGTTCAACGGACAAGAACCATTCAACTCTTATCACAACATATGATTCACGCCATAACTGCCTCGGCTTGTAGGAAACCCTTTCATGTTCTGTGATAGTAAAAATCAATCATATCAATAGGAGAGACATGCCATGAATCACAAAAGGTTGATTGCGTAAGGATTGCAATTTTCAGCTGTTATCGAAATGTCCACATGGATCCGGATCTTCTCTGTGTCGTGCCTTGTCCACTTCATTAGAATTCACTTTTTGTGATGCAGATGCGATGTTCTGGCAGCCCCTGAGACAAACTTAGTGGATGGTCTGTTTGAATTTGACTTCAAGATATCACATTCGTGGTGTGTTTAGTTTTAAGGAATGTTCGTCGTTTTCATGTTAACTCGGGCCTATATTGGTTTTGGGAATCTTTCTTCTTCAATCTTAGAAAGATAAACTGCGTCTCAACAGTGTGGCTGTAAGAGTAAATAAATATTAATCGAAGTCAAACCTTATGCAAGATTGCCGCACGAAACGGTTTTTTTTTTGTTTTTTTTGTTGTTTAACGCAGACGTCGTCAATAGTCTGGCTATATGACGGCGATCTGTCAATAATCGAGTCTGTACCAGACAATCCAGTGATGGACATTATGAGCATCGATCTACGCTATTGGGATACGGGGGCATGCATTAACAAAGTTAGCGAGTCTGACCACCCGATCCCCACCCGATCCCCACCCGATCCCCGAAGAATGATTTTTACACCGATCTTCACAGGTCCCGCTAGACTAACATCTAGTCTCTGAAATGAACATATCGTACAAAAAAACCAGTTGCTCAGTTATCTTAATAAAAATATAATAAAAGGGAGCCCCGTGACTCTCTTCATTTTCTGATACTGCAGTAATTTAGACTTGCCAAACATTATAGACTTGCATGGGCTGTTTTTTTATATATATTTGTATCAGGTCCCGCAATACCACCATATTCCTCTCAGTCTCAATTGCGTAGATCGATGGTCATGATGTCAATCAGTGGATTGTCTCGAATATTAACTATAGCTGGAATATTCATTAACGACGCTCACCCAGTGTATGACGCGGCCGGGGATCAAACCCCGGACCTTCCGCTCTCCGGGCGGACGCTCTACTACTAGGACGCGGAGGCGATCGTACGATGAATGAAAAGCAGTTGTTATGTGACGTATATTGACGACTGTTGTGTTTTCATAGACTGTACAATCTGAGGTCGTGAGTTTTAACTCCAAGTTCGCCCTGGTAATGTTTCTAGGTCTGCCTGCACCATCCCCGCTCTCGTGTCTTTCACCAAGGTGGTAAACCCCTTAATATCACGGCGGGAGACACCAGAAATGAGCTTCACACATTGTACCCATGTCGGGAATCGAACCCGGATCTTCGGCGTGACGAGCGAACACTCTAACCACTAGGATCGCCCCTGAACGCCTCAGACTTGCCTCACTTGGATCATTCTTCTCACACCATCGACACGCCGTGATAAATAGAAATGTTGTTCAACGCGGCGTAAAACCAAACTCACTCACTAGCATACGATTCGACAACAATGTTTATGTTATGACAATAATCTCAGGATAAACATGTTTCCTTTGTCTTTTTTCGGTTACAAAATATATCCAGCAAATGTGATGATGAGATGTAAAGAAGTGGAATCACACTTCCTTCAGTGAAGTTGTCCGTCAATATTGCTTCTCCTTTCTCCCAAATCGACTGCAAGGCTTTTAGGGACATCACTGTTTATCTTAGCTCAATAGGCAAAAGGCAGGCGTAATTTTCAACTGTCTTGCATGTCATGAAAACAAAAACGATGCTTTACAAGAAAACCTCCAAAAGCTGGATAAATAGTCCTCCGCCCGTATTGCAGGCAACTCTGAGGACGAGGACGTCAGAGTTACTGGAATCACAGACTTGAGTTGACAGACTATCTCCTCGGAGACCGTCCCTCCATAAATATAGATAATCTTCTGACAAATCCCCCGAACCTTGACGGGCCTGAAATGTCTCTATATCTAATTAGTGCCTCTGTCCTCCGGCTTAGTCGTAATAATCTCCCGTCCTGAGCGATTTGTCACCTTACAAGGATGGTCACAGTTGCACCCTGATCACTCTCGTCATTAAATGGACTTAGAGTCGGACATTAAAACACATTTCAGAGACCAGGAAGTCTCTAAGAGGATTTGCTTCTGATTTAGCGCCCTCTGGCGGTCTCTTGGGCATACCAATCAAAGAGGAGACAACTCTCAATTTTCTTTTGTTGCAGTCTAAAATTCTTAGTCGTCATATCTTGTAACAATCCATTTCCTTTAATAAAAAACCGTCCGTGCTCATTCTGTTGGGGTTTTTTTAATAAAAAAAGCTACATCTGCTTAAATGAATCAATGTAACTCCAATTAATATTGACTACTACTAGTGTTACTGCAGCTGCTAATACTACCGTACTGCTGCTGTTGCTGCTGCTGCTACTACTACTACTACTACTACTACTACTACTACTACTACTACTACTACTACTACTAGTAGTAGTAGTAGTAGTAGTAGTAGTGGTAGTAGTACTACGACTACCACTACTGTTACCTACTATTATCCGTTATTAGCTTAAAAGTACCTGAAATTGGCGAGATGTATGATTGGTGTGTACATGTATATTCAGTGAAACCTCGTTAATGCGGACGGTACAATTTGACTAGCTACGGTAACTGTACCCCAGCGCTGCTCCCTAAAACGACGTTTTTATATTGACGCGTGGTGCACATAGCTACGGACTGTTCCGTAGTGTTTCCTTATAGATTCCCCTTTCAGAACATATTCCTCTTGCAATCCCACGAAAGCCGAAATCACGAATTGCTCGTAAATCACTTGCCTCATGTGAACTTGCATATTCGATCATGTACTTTCTATATACTTATCAAGTTGGACTCGTCGAGAGGGTATGTATGCTTGGCCGCCATCGCTGAGAGAGGAAGTGAATCAGGTTGCATTTGTCGTTAGATCACTACGCATACTCTTTGCTGAAACACATAAAGTGCGATGCAGATTTGAATCGGGAATCTGTCATGAAAACACGGCGGAACCGCCCGTAGCTCTGTGTAGCGACAAGTCAATATCAAAATCGTTTATAGGGAGCAGCAATGAGATAGAGTTACATCAGCTACCACTTGAACTGACTGGTGAAGTCATCATCTTCATCACTATCATTCTTTACAAAAACATAATCGAGATTTGGTCGTTTAACAACGGGATGTGTCAACGGAAATGTATTCTGTGGCGCATACAGTGAAACCCCTGTTAATCCAGATGGTACGATTTCCAGTGAAATGTCTAGATAAAAGATTATAACGCGTGGCAATATCACTTTAAATTCCTGTGGAACCCCGTTAATCCCTGTGCAGTCGTCAAAATTAAACGAAGAAGCAAATACAGGTTAAGATGAAGGTGAAATATTTTTTTAACGTCGTGTTCAAGGTCATTTACCTTGTGTGCATGTGAAAGGGGTAATGTCGCTGTGTATGTATGTAAGCGTTCCCCTAGGTGGTGGGGTAGCCTAGTGGTTATAGCCTGGTTCGATTCTCCACATGTGAGGAGCTCATTTCTGGTGTCCCCCAGCGAGATATTGCGGGAATATTTCTGAAAGTGTCGTAGACTATACTCGCTCACTGTAAGCACTACCAGCAGTCTGTTGTCGGTCCCGACGTCCCGACGTCAATTGCGAAGGCTGAGATCCCGGACAAAGGGGATTCACTTTGAATATACTAATATTTAGACCTCTGAAGCAATGGGGGTCACCGGTAGCCCACTCGTCTAAGGCACCGCGATTCGCTGTGCAGAGTTGCGTCCCCTGGGCACGCCAGAAACCTATGATTGTGGGTTCGAATCCCGGTACGACCCGATTATGTTTCTAGGTTTGTTAGCACCATACCCGTGCTTGTGGGTTTCACCGAAGTGGGAAACGTCTGAGAACTGTATCACTTTGGGCTTTCCTCCCACATTAAGCTGACACGCCGTGATATAACTGTAATACTGTTAAAGGCGACTCACTCACTGAAGCAATGGATTACAACGTTAGACGCAAAAATGTCGTGATGTATAAGAATTACATCGAAAATATATCTTTGTAGAAAGGCCTTTTTAAATTTGATTCAACATAACAAAAACTAATTACGTCTGTTTCATTACATGTCTGTTGTGTTATAGTCGTTGGCGGTGATTTAACGTTGTCAGAACCATTGCAAGCAACCCTGTTGTGATGAAGTAGGCAAATTAACTAAGTACAATCCACATTTCCCGTTTAATCAGCCGAGGGGTCGTGGCATGTACATGAAAGGTTCATTTAATCACGGAAATTGTCCGACTGTCAAAGTAAGCATGGTCATTCGTTTCAGTTCGGTCGATTAACTATGCCAACATGCACGCTGCTCGCTCGCGACATATTGTGCAATTGACCGTGTGCTGATGAGATATGAATCATTAATACGTAATAAAATTAACAGTTGCACTGTTGGCGTGCCGGGTCCTCACGCAAGCGTTCGACAACATGGCGGAATGTGACTTTTACGATCAGTACTACAGGTTGAGATAAAATACTTTGGGACATCACGACAACGGATTATTTTTTTATTTTTTTCTTATTTGTATGTTTAACTCTTTTTCGCCTGTCTCAAGACATTACCGTCTCAAATGTACAAGTTTTCCTCTGCGAATATCATTAACCCTTAATTGGCCAACATAATTGGAGAGAACATCTTGATCATATTTGTCGTCACATTTGTGTTAAAGTTGAATAAACAATTGTTGTCACTGGTCATATATTTTGATAAAACTATTTCAGAAATCCTCCGTCAAATTATGTTGTATGACATTATGTCAGTAACTTCAGATTTCTCTTTCGAATACGCTATGCTTCTTGCGCTCTAATAATACTCTGTAGACAGGGCACCATCGGCTGAAATCGATGTCCACCATGGAGATTATAAGTGTTTCCATGTTAGTCGAATTTGTAATGATCGACCTGTCATCTCGTAGATTGCATTTCATACGTTATATTGGTTGGTTTGTCAAAGGAGTCAAATCCGTCGTACCAAACAACGTGGACTAACGAGATTGGTATCACGTGACTTCATGGCGCCATTTTGGCGGCGGGAAAATGACAGATCGTCTGTTCTGCGGGCAAATTGTACAATGTCTTCTTTTCATATATGTCAATTTTCACAAAGAAAGGTCATTTCAAGAGCTGGCGCTATATGGAGTCTCAGCGCGTCAGATATAGTCACATACATGTTCATGCCCGACTTAACCCTTTAGGTTATACGGGAGCGGCGGAATTAAAATAAAATGGTCGGCGTGCTATGTAAACATCCCACGTAGCAATGCATCTCTACACAATACCCTCAACCGAGAATGTATACACTACACCTTATTAACAATAGCCACAACACCGGATCCGATTCGACGGAGCATCCGTTTTCAATATCAATATATTGACAGTCAGATAGAATCTGATTATTCTAAACCCAGGTAGGCCTGAACAATATCTGTACTTACATTGTCACCGACGTTGTTTTCTTAACGTCTTCATGTGCCGTCACAACTCCTACCCAAAGTCCTCAAAACGGGTAAGGTTTCGCCTGGGGTCCATCAACATAATTATCATTGTTGATTAGCGGCAAGGTAAACGGTACCCGAGCAGCCATGTTGTTGTTTCACAGTCGCCATTGTGTGGCTTGCATAGTAGAACCCCTTGAAGCAGACAGACTAGCCCCCGCATTCAGAGGCGTGGACCGTGTACTTATATAGACTCATGGAAAATAATTAAGCTCCACTATTTCTACATTTTGAATATCCCGAACTTCTATATTTCTTTTGGAAATGTCTACATGTGACATTGATCTAATTGTGAAAACAATCGGTTGGAATCGGACCCCACGAACCCATGTCGTCGTAAGTGCCGATTAAATGGATCGGGTGGTCACGCCCTTGACTTGGATGATTGTATGTCATCGTACCCCGACGGCGTGGATTGTCGCTCATAATATCAACCACTGGATTGTCATGCCACCGTCATATAGCAGGAACATTGTGCGGCATTAAATTTAAAAAAAGACGCATGCATGCACGCAGGCACGCACGCACGCACACGAATGTCTAGGATGCGACTGGTACTTGCTGTTACGTAATAATATGTGAAGTGCTGGACTTGCTCAGAATGTGAAATTTTGGGGTAATTAACATTTAGGCAAGAAGTATGCATCCCCATGGGCACCTATTCTGCTCCCCTTCTCGTTGATCTGTAGCTTTATGCATATGAATCGTAATTTCTGCTCGGATTCGCAAAGATAAAAACCGAAATTTGAATAAGTTTGACTTATTAGCTTCATGTATATCGGAGATCTGATTTCGTTCAGTAATGGTCAAATAGGCAATCCCATCCACTGAATCTCCCGCCTGTACCATATGTAGATCTATGCATAAAGGGGGCACGGGTGGTCCAGTCGTCTAAGGCGCCGCGATTAGCTGTGCAGAGTTGCGTCCCTTGGGCACGCCAGAAACCTGTGATTGTGGGTTCGAATCTCGGTTCGACCCGATTATGTTTCTAGGTTTGTCAGCACCATACCCGTGCTCGTGGGTTTCACCGAAGTGGTAAACGTCTAAGACCTGCATCACTTCGGGCTTTCCTCCCACATTAAGCTGGCACGCCGCGATACAACTGGAATACTGTTAAAAGCGGCGTTAAAACTCACTCACTCACTCTATGCATAGATATTCCGAGTGACAATAAACTAATCACAAGACTATGACAAGAGGGATGACATCAACTTTCCAACAGTCAACTTTCCTTTCTGTGGAGCAGCTCCAGCAGCTCCAGCCCTTGGTGTCCACATTTCACATCTTTTGTGCAATCGAGCACGCTTTCCTCCGAAGGTTTCTGAGAGCGTCATAAGACTTGATCAAAAGTAGGTTGTATAAGGGTTCCACCCTTCAATGCCTCAGCAAAGCTTTAAAAAAGGTTCACGGTAAATCTGTGGAGGATATTTCCAAATGTTTGACAAATAATGAATTCTGATGCAGTTCCCTATTTTTAACTTGTACCGTTTGTTCCTGTGTTATTTGGGGCGGTCGGGTAGCCTAGTGGTTAAAGCGTTCGCTCGTCACGCCGAAGACCCGGGTTCGATTCCCGACATGGGTACAATGTGTGAATCCCCGCCATGATATTGCTGGAATATTGCTAAAAGCGGCGTTAAACCAAACTAACTCACTCACTCCCGTGTTATTTTCAGGTGAATAATTGACTTGCCTTTGCATGTGTGTTGGATGAGCGCCAACGGTGGGGCAGGATACGTTCACCTTTCTCGAAACCTGGTATCAACACTGATAGTGATTCATAAACATTTTATTTATGATTCAGTCGGAATCGTACGATTAATGGACTCTGCTTTTAGCAGATATTTCTTATGATTATGGAAATGGTTTAGTCGTTTTTATATAAATTCCATGGCAATTCTTTACTGCTTCAGCGAAACCCCAAACCACCCCTCATTTGTTGACAGTCGTTTCATGATCTTCAACCTTTCTGCTACTGAGGCCCACACCTGTTTCTCGTGATTGTATCATGTGATCGATTAGTTTCAGAATTATCAATGGGTTTGGGTTTTGTCCGGCAAACGCTCTGGTTCTGATGATAACGACAGACCTCGTATTTCAATACTGCCCGCATGTTAGTATGTTCCCAGTTTAATTAATTCCCTGTTGCTGTCCTATGTATGCTGGGGGACTCTCTTGTCGCAACAGTGAACGGGTACCAGTTTACCTCCATGGTTGCCAACGAGTTTGAGACCCGAGAAGATCCGGGGTAGGATAGGTCTTCAGTAACCCATTCTTGCCGTAAACGGCGACAGTACTTGTCGTCAGAGGCGACTAACGGGATCGGGTGGCCAGGCTCGCTGACTTGGCTGATGCATGTCATCGTAGTGCGTCGTTTAACAACACACAAAACAAAACAAAACACAAAGCCAACGACTTTGAATCAATTTTCTTCTTACAAAACGTTACATCTTTTCATGGCTTCAGACATGTTTGAGTCCTCCCAACTCTGGTCTCGTCTCGGAACGGTCGTAGTAAGACAACTGTTAAATGACTGGGTGGGCGTTGGGGGGCCTCTTTAACCATATGCTCCGCTGAACTTAATCTCAGGAACAGTTGGAACCACCACACCCATTTCCTTGTAACACGACCTGTTTTCCCTTGCAATGGCAACATGAAGAGTCTTTTGAAGATTATCTTCAGAGTCTGCGAGTCTCTCGCTATCAGCAACCCCCACAGAGGGTAGTTTTAATTAACAACACTAGCAAAGGATATACTAGTTATTCCTATTCAGCGGGGGTCTTGCTGATCAGCAAGATGTTGTATCTTAACCTTCCATGTCGTCTGTCGTTGTGCTTCGTTAAAGGGATTCCGTGTTGAGCCGAGCTCGTTCTATATATATATATTTGATTTGCCCAACATTCGGGCAACTTGGATAATGATGCCCCCCTTCCCCCCCCCCCCCCCCCCCCCCCCCCCCTCTATAGTACACACAAGTCACCATTTTGCCTGTTCCTTGAGATACTGTCTCGGGGCATTTTTCAGCGTGTGCTTAGCTCGATTGTATTGGTGATTGTGAGTTCCCCCACGCGCGCCAACACTTTGGCTACTGTGTGCACGTGCATTACGTGCTGTTCATACATGATGTGACTTTTCATTGTGATTAGATGTTGCGTTCAGATGCAACTCCACGGTATTGTAAATGTACACCTCAACGGTAGCTTCATTCAAATCATCAGTTCCCTTATTTTTTGACGGTAGTATATATAGTTTTTTGCAGCCGTGAAATTCAATGAAATTTTCCTGTTATCTCGAAAAGGGCAACTTTGAGATATTCATGATTTCGATTTTGCTGTTTTGCTGTTAGAAGAGGCACCGGGGTTTATGCGTGGTCAGTTCGACCCATCAGTTGTTGCAAGAATCGGGTAATGTCCTATGATGCAAACCAAAAAAAGAAGCAATTGAAAGGTGTTGTCAAATATCTGTTACTAATGATTAGTTACAAATTATGTTATTACATAATGGATTTAGTCCCCTGTGTTTCAGTAAAAGAAACAAAATAAATACAAGATACGATTTTTTTAAATTTGCGATTTAATATGAAACTAGACTTATCGCACGCGGTGTAAGTGTGGACGGTTTCAGCACATATGAACGACACCTGCTGATGATGCTCAGGTACTCAGACAAGTCTTGTGACCCGTGAAGAGGTAGAATAGGTCTTCAGTAACCCATGCTTGCTGTAAAAGGTGACTATGCTTGTCGTAAAAGGTGACTAACGGAATCGGATGGTCAGGCTTGCTGACTTGGTTGATGCATTGCGTTGATCGATGCTCCTGTTGTCAATCACTTGATTGTCTGGTCCAGACTCGATTACTAACAGACCGCCATCATATGGCTTGAATATTGCTGAGTGCGGCGTTAAACAACAAACCAATAAACAAACAAACTATTATCCTACACTGTAGATCATTGGAACCTTAACCTATACAAGAATAGGAATGAGTGAGTGAGTTGGGTTTAACGCCGCTTTTAACATTATTCCAGTTATATCACGTCGTGTCAGCTTAATGTGGGAGGAAAGCCCAAAGTGATGCAATTCTCAGACGTTTACCACTTCGGTGAAACCCACGAGCACGGACATGGTGCTGACTAACCTAGAAACATAATCGGGGCGAACCGGGATTCGAACCCACAATCATAGGTTTCTGGCGTGCCCAAGGGACGCAACTCTGCACAGCGAATCACGGCGCCTTAGGCGACTGGGCCACCCATGCTCCAACAAGAATAGGAATAAAAGTCTCATTACTGGGCCTGTCCTATTGTTACCAGAAGCGGGCACAGGGACATATAGAATCCCAGAACCCAGGTCATTCAAACGCCACTCTACTCTGCTCCAAACTGTATGTTTTATTACGTGGATCAGTCAATATATGGCTACCCTCATTACAAAAGACAAGTCTCAAGTTCAGTAAAGGCGGTACTTAATACGTCTAGATTGGCCTATAGTTTAAAATACATTCATATATATATAATACATTTGATGAATTTATTGTTGCCCTTAATGCACGCCCTATGCCGACGTTGGATATGCTGTATAAGATCAGACAATATCAGATGAGATATTATATTAATTACAAAACATTCCACTACGGACAATATTGGCCATACAAGGTCATATACACACAATCAGTTTACATAAACCCACATGCTACATTTAAAGCATATTTCCCAAAAGAAATAAGAGAAACGGCATATATATATATATACATATATATATATATATATATATAACACTAACATACACACTAACACACACACTAACGCTGACACTAACACTAACTCTAACTCTAACACTAACACTATCACACACACTAACACATGTATAAACCCATGCTTGCCCTTAAAGGCGACGGGATCGGGTGGTCAGGCTTGCTGACCTGGATGATGTACTTCATTGTATCCCAAATACGGGGATCGATGCTCACGATGTCAATAACTGGATCGTCTTGTCCAGACTTGATTATTTACAGACCACCGCCATATAGCAGCAATATTAACAACAAGCAAGCAAACAAACAAAATCATAGGGATGGTTGTAAAACCCGGTTTTGATGTCTCCGTCTTGGTCAGTTGGAATATTACTACAATGGCATAAAACAAAATACAATCTTTCAGATTTATGAAAATATGTAACTCACAGAGCGCCCAACGGTTAAGATATAGCATTGTCAACGGTTAAAACTTTCATTTGTTTATGACTTTACATATTTTGTCACTTACTCATACAAACTAACGACTGACCTTGGCATGCCCTGATATGTAAACATGACCTTAGGCGTAGGGGCAACCACTGACCGCAGAGGTAAACTGAAATTCTTGCTTGCCAAACATGAAAACAACCGTTATCAGCTGACCGATGTCCGAAATACTTTAAGAAGATAAAGATCTGCTAACAGGCACGCCGAATAATTAGGAGAAACAGCAGTGTGATCGATGAAAGCAACTCAAATTTGCAATGTCAGCTTTCTAAAAGGTTAAAGAAGCCCCATGTCTTCCTTGCTTACCCATCACAGATGGCTGGCGGAGGGGAGGGGAAACATTAGATGGGGCTCGACTTTTTTCTCCAAATTGCAGGTGACGAGCGACAAAAGATGGAACATTAGTTTAAAAAAGCAGATGAAAGAAGGACTGTCAAATGTCATTACCTCCCTCTCCCATCATGCCCCTTTCTGGTCTGCAACCGGAAGTGCTTCGTGTCATGTTCCGTGAATGTTAAGTCGCGAGATTTCATCGAAGATTCCAAGTCGAATTTTTTTCCTTTGTAAATGAGTTTTTCTGAAACAAGGAGTTTTCGTTACCAATAAGTATCTATCGTTCAAAGACAGCTGCATTCGTTTGAAGTAGATTATCGGCTAATCCTCAAATACGGCTTAAGGCTTTATACTTTTGGAGGTCCTTCGATAAGGTTACAGCATCGTTCATGTAACCTCGATGAGGATAATGTCGTCAAGGAAGAGACATAAGAAAAGATGGGTGACACTTATAACAAGGCAGTCGCCAGAATTCCCATAATTATCTCACGGGCAAATTCCAAAAACGCATCAAGCGTAAAAAATACGTTGATCCACACAAGCTACGCTCACTATGGTCGCTAATCATCGAAATTTATTTTGACATGTAAGAGTATAAACTTACATTCACATCAAAGAAGCACTTAGATCGCTGGAGCCTGATATCTATTCTGTGAAGGGGAGGTCTGGAGATTGCCCCGAGTTGTGGGAGCAGATTTAGGTGGTGTGTTGGGGAAGGTCTGGGGTAGAGATGTGGGGACAGGTTTAGGTGGTGTGTTGGGGAGGTCTGGGGTAGAGATGTGGGGACAGGATTAGGTGGTGCAGTGTTGTGATAAGGGTACGACTGCCCTGAGGTGTGAGGACAGATTTAGGTGGGGTGGTGGTAAGGTCTGGGGCAGGATTGCCCCGACTTGTTTGTGCTTATTGAGGTCGTGTGTTGTCGTGGTTGGGGTAGAATTGCCTTAGAGGAGGGGACTGATTTAGGTAGCCTGTTGGTATGACCGTGATAGCTGACCATGATAGCTGACCGTCATAGCTGACCATGATAGCTGACCATGATAGCTGACCATAAGGTCGCGACAACTGGCAATGATAGCTGACCGTCATAGCTGACCATTTTACCTGACCATGATAGCTGACCATCATACCTGACCATGACAGCTGACCGTCATAGTTAACCATGATAGCTGACCGTCAAAGCTGACCATGACAGCTGACCATGATAGCTGACCATTATACCTGACCATCATACCTGACCATGATAGCTGATCATGAGGGCATGAAAGCTGAAGGAAATATTGTCATCTCTCTAAAGTGTGGTTTACCCTGTTCCCGAACATCAGGTTTCATCGCCGATTTTCAGTGTTCCATTCTTATTGTTTTCATCAATACTTTACCTTCTCCACCCCATGGAACCTACAGCGGCAGATATTCGAGAATGGTGATTCGCTGGTTTTTACGGTTTGATGGAGAGATATATTGAATTTTCAGTTTGAACTAGTTCCGTTGTGAAGCTGCAAAGCAAAGCTCCAGGTATATCTGGTTACAAGTTAGAGCGGGAGCACTCGGGGTACATGGGGTTTATGCGTCCCTCGTGAGGTTTCATACCACGAGCCGGGGGCGCATAAAACCCCATGTATCCCGAGTGACCCTGCTTCAACGAAATTATCTTACCGACATGTTTTAATATGATATTGCAAAAGAATTAAAACAAATTCAAAATTTATAGAAAACAGCTGATTGAGCTGAGGTTAACTTGTGCTATGTCAAGTAAATTTAATTGACTCGGAAAAAGCGTATGGCTATTTGCTTCGAAGCGGGGTATGAGGGATTTATTCTGCCTCTCAGAAATTCACGTGCAGCATGACTGGCTCGTGGCGGGGTATAAGGGGTTTATTTCCCTATATGGTATTTTATCAACATCACGTGGACCAATCAAATCTCCTCATTTCGACATGGACATTTTCCAAAATTGAATCAATTATTTTCAATTAAAATACAAAAGCTGAAAAGTTAAACATTGTTTTCATTTTCCTGCCATTAAGAACACTGACTCCTATCATCAAGCTAGAAATCCCCCTCAAGTACCAGGCTCATTCCTACAGGTGTATACGGAAATATGTTGAAAGCTAACAGACTGACGGACGGCGAAGAACGCGCTCTGCCATTAACGCACCTCGTCCTTTGGCACCCCAGAAGCCTCTGATCGTGGGTTTGAATCCCGGTTCGACCCGATTATGTTTTGAGGTTTGTCAGCACCATTACCACGGATTTCACCAAAGGTGTGAACGCCTAAGACCTGCACCACTTCGGACTTTCCTCCCACATCAAGCTGACCTGCTGTGATATAACTGGAATGTTTTTCAAAGCAGCGTTAAACCCAATTCACTCACTCACCCACTTGGCCGTATGTCCGGGTGAGCTAATAAGAAAAGATTCCCGACACATCCTAATGATTCATCCTAATCATAACGTTAGTGGCATTAAACTAGCCCCCTCTTTCAGAGTGAGTGAGTATGGTTTTACGCCGCTTTTAGCAATACTCCAGCAATATCACGGCGGGGGACACAAGAAATGGACTTCAAACATTGTACCCATGTCGGGAATCGAATCCGGGTCTTCGGCCTGACGAGCGAACGCTTTAACCACTAGGCTACCCGCCCGCCCCTTACTTTCAGAATAAAACTACACTTATATGAAGATATAAATACCCGCCTGTTGTGTTGGTGTAAAACTGTTCGTGGATCTCGCCCAGCATGGCGACTGACACCACCTACACTACCATCACCTCCGTCAAACCGAAAACTGAAACCACTTCCCCGAAGACTACTCTAGATTGACACCCGCGTTTACATGACATCGCTGAGTAGCATGTTATGTCATCGTGTTGATTTATTGACGAGTCGCTCTACAGCAGACTTACCCGTTGGGCTGGAACCAACAACGTCAAGATGACGGAGATAGGCCTGTTGAAGACAACAGCTGTTATCGGGGAATCTTGCCTATCTTTTCACAAACCTACTGTCGATCGTGTGAAGTGTTCGTTAGAACAAAGATCGTGAGGCGATAACAACCAGAATTTCTGAAACGTCATTGGAAAGATATGTAAGTCAATTAACACGCTTTAGCTAATGCGGTGTGACTAACATGCATACAAGATTGTCACTGGCGGTGAAAAAGTGCTTTTCTGATGTCAAGGACGCGGCAACACGAGAACGGGGTCGGTGACGGCGTCGGATAACGTCGACGTGATGAAACGTGGGTTAATAAGAGGTGTGTATGCGTGCGTGCGTGCGTGCGTGCGTGTTGTTTAACGCCGCACAAGCAATACGTCAGTTATATGATGGCAACTTCTAAATAATCGAGTCCGAACCAGACAATCCAGTGATCGATATTGTGAGCAACGATCCACGCCTTCACGGTACGAAAACACGCAATCAACTCCATCCATTTGGTCTTACGACCGCCAGCAGGGAGTATGGTGTGTTAATGTGACTTTCGAGGTGAGAAAAGGGTACGTCTGAACTCTGCAGACCGGATACGTATTTTTTTAACAAGAGGGGTGCGTTTGGTGATTTGACGAGTCGCGTTTTGTAATCGTGTTGAATATATATCACCAAATTGTAAACAGGTCACAGTGCTGTTATAGGTTCACTTTTAGCATACCAAAATACCTGTATGGTACATATATGTTTCGTATTCTCTGGACCCGGTGTGGGCTCTTTCGAATTCGAAGGGGGAACGGGTGGCCCAGTCTTCTAAGGCGCCGCGATTCGCTGTGCAGAGTTGCGTCCCTTGGGCACGCCAGAAACCTATGATTGTGGACTCGAATCCCGGTTCGCCCCGATTATGTTTCTAGGTTTGTCAACACCATACCCGTGCTCGTGGGTTTCACCGAAATGGTAAACGCCTGAGACCTGCATCACATCGGGCTTTCCTCCCACATTAAGCTGACACGCCGCGATATAACTGGAATAATGTTAAAAGCGGCGTTAAACCCAACTCACTCACTCACTCGAATTTGTAATGCCGAATGTTTCAATATTTACAGGTTTCGGTAGACAAACATATGGTTCTTGAAATTTTAAAAAAATATGAAAGTCTTCTGTTATTCTATTTTCTATGAATGCAGAATTTCATAGAAAGGATTAAGGTACCGGTTTCGTAATGTAATTCAACATGCGTCTGGCATCCCAAATATTGGCCATATTCCAAATATACTTCCTTGAGCCTCGTTTATCTAGACGCTACTCCTACCGCATCGTCTAGAAATATATAATACGGACATTAGATAATCCGGACGGGATCTGGGGAACGGTACCATACAGTTTTACTGTTGCTTTCAATGCAAACTGATTCTACATTTAGATTATATCGACGATCGTGAATTGACCATATTGTCTCCTGGTACCAAACCCCGTGTTAATGAACCGTGTCTACGTCCTTACTGGTCCCTGGGTTTTTCTCCTTAATATATAATGTGGCGCTCCCGTGCCGACCTCAATACCTCCGTTGGTACAATGTTCGAAGCCAATTTCTTGGTGTCCTGGCCATGAAATTTGATATATATTTATATTAGGTGTATCCTTATGTCACATAAAGCGTATTTTAAGTATGTCCTTATGTGGCATACAACGTCTATCGTGTATATCCTTACCTTATGTGATATACATCTTCCACCATGTATATCCTTATGTGACATAAAACGTCTATTATCCATGTCCTTATGTGACATACGACGTCTATTATGTATGTCCTTATATGACATACGACGTCTATTATCTTGTCCTTATGTGACATATAGCGTCTTTTCCATATGTCCTTATGTGGCATACAACGTCTATCATGTATGTCCTTATATAATGTACACCATCTATTATGAACACCCTCATTGTACATACAGCGTCTATTATTTGTTCTGTTTTGTGATATACAACATTCATAATACATGCTCGTTGTGTATATTCCACGTCTAATATTTTTCCCCTGTGTGATATACGTTTGTATATATGCGCTTTGTGTACGTCTCTGATGTATGCCATTACTTGATATACAAGTGCCATTCTGCATGTCCACATGTGATATAATTATACATTCAAATTCGTGTAGGAGTAAGTCATCCCTTGGCATTGCTCAACTTGTCAAGACGCCCTGTCGCCAAACACAATCACATTTTCAAGTACGTCTTTCCACGTCAGCGAATAAACAAACACAAAGCGGCACATCAGTTTTGTTTATTTATAGTGTAATGATGCCGTATTTACCCCACCCATTTCCACCGAAAAGGTAGCGTTGATTTGTCGGACATATATATTCAGAACTACAAATGAACCGCGATTTTAATAACATGAACAATTTTCAGCTTTGCGGGTGGTGGTTGAGAGAATTCGTGTTGGCAGCCATCTTTAAAATGGCGACCCCTACATGTGTGGTCTCTTTAGAGAGTGAAATCATATACTATTTGCTTACAACCCATCATAGTGTTTTCTAAAAGTTTCCCCAAGCTTTAGATGATTGCAAGTAACACTTTCCACTTTGAAAAACCCAATAGAGCTTATCAAACCACTGCGCAACTAACGCGATGTGATACGAAAGTATCCGGTTACAGGGAATTGTGGGTATTGGTTATTCATGCGAACGTTTACCGAGTTATTTTGAACAAAAAAGCTCAGCACAGCCCGGGGCCAAATTAAACTTTCTTTAAAAATTCGGTGAGAAAATTAGAAATGTAAACATAGCTTCCTCGAATAAATCTCCAACTAATTGCGGGGAACATGCAGTGTTTATTCTGTTTACAGAACATGTTAGGTTTTGAAATGTAGTCTTAAATGAACTTCACAAAATATCAGAGAAAGTCATGGTTGATTTGACAAACTGATGTGTATTTATTAGTTCACACTCGACGCACAGTCCAGATTTTTTGTAGAAAAAAGTTGTATGGGGTTTGTTGTATGTTATCTGTTACCTACATCATCAGACGAAGCGAAGTTGCATATACCTGGTTGCACGTCACACAAAAAAAACCAGATTACAAATACGTTTCCTGAACTTTACATGAATGAATGTTGGTGTAGGTTCTAGAGCGTCAGTGAGTGAGTATGGTTTTAGGCCGCTTTTAGCAATATTCCAGCAATATCACGGCGGGGGACACCAGAAATGGGCTTCACACATTGTACCCATGTCGGGAATCGAACCCGGGTCTTAGACGTGACGAGCGAACGCTTTAACCACTAGGCTATCTTTAACAGAGAGTCAGCTTAATATAATAATATGGGGGTGGGGTGGGGTGGGGTGGAGTGGGGTGTGGTTATAGGTGATGGAAAGTGTGTGAACTAGAATGGTTATGAGTGCATCATGCATAGGAACCAACGGCGTTTGACGTTAACCATACTATCAACCACTAGTTTGACTGCGGTGTTTGACATTTACCATATTATCAACCACTAGTTTGACAACGGTGTTTGACGTTTATCATACTATCAACCACTAGTTTGACAACGGTGTTTGACGTTTACCATACTATCAACCATTAGTTTGACAACGGTGTTTGACGTTTACCATACTATCAACCACTAGTTTGACAGCGGTGTTTGACGTCTCAGGCTCGATGTTAAAATAACATTCATTCACTCTCTCGCCGTTAGGCTTGCCCCATTCATGGAGAGAGACATACAAAGAATCTCCAGTCGACACAGGCATTACAGCTTTTGATGTGAAAATATTTGTTTGAAATGAACTTGCTATACATAAACGTAAATTCCGTTTCACAGATCAGAAGATAATAGAATTCCCCCGCAAATGAAACAAAACGTACGTGACATAGTGTTTTTTTCTCATTTCAAAGACGATAAAACATACTCGTGTTTCAGGTAATTTGTCAGTCATTTCACTTGCAATTCTAATATTTCATTTCATCCAGTCAAGAAAGCCCATTATGATCCCGTTAGAACTAAGATTGAAGAAATGAGAATATTTTGTTCCCCATCTACTTCCCCTCACCTGCTGTATGCCTGTAGAACGAAACACAAGTACACGTCTTGAGCCGGAGAACGAACACTGCTATAGTCATGACGGTGAAATCGATGTCGAGCTTATTACAGATCCTATGCAGACGGGAACATTATTACATTTCTCTGGATGTTGTACTTTCGAGCACGATGAATTGAAAAATTAAAAGGTTGGGTCCATGACGCTTTGGGGTAAAATGTCGTAAACTAAAGCATATTTTTGAAAATTGACCAAAGTTCATATTTTACATTTATACATTAAACTCAGCAAACGTTAATTCACTAAAACGCCCTATCACGAAGACAAAAAACATATATTTTGACCACAACGATCTTAAAACTCTGCATTCAATGGCGTGGGTTTTTTTTTTAATAATGACAATAACTTGTATACATGTAATATTATTAGTGATTGTCTCTTTGCTGCGACAATATGATAATTCATCATTTATTTCTTAAAGACGGGCGGTCGGGTAGCCTAGTGGTAAAAGCATGCGCTCGTCACACCGAAGACCCGGGTTCGATTCCCGACATGGGTACAATGTGTGTAGCCCATTTCTGGTATCCCCCGCCATGATATTGCTGGAATATTGCAAAAAGCGGCGTCACTCACTCTTTCTTATATAAAATATAAAGAATTATTAGACAGTGACACGTTTGAGAAAGGTTCACTGCAAAGTTCACTGCAACCTAAATAAGAAAGTCATTATTTATTTATTATTCACGTTAGTTTCCAGTTGTGGATATTATTATCCCTCTCAGACACAACTAATGAATTGATACCTTAGTGGGCGTCCGTCATCTTAATCGTTTCATCAATAAATCTTCCCCTCATCTTTGGGGGTTGCCAGTGTTGAAAAACAAACAAATTGAACCAAATTATCTACCTCGTGTCAAACTGTATTGACGGACAGTCCAACAAAGGAAAAGTTCGAATGTAGTACAACATATGACTGACAGATGTTTATTGCGATGTCTATTTCTGAAATTGACATCAGTGGGTGAACAGCTGTGACGTCCCGGGAAATAAATAGATAATAGCCAGTGACAACTCCATGTCGCATGTGATCCAAAACAACAGCCAATCTTCCTAATTCCAATCAGAGACGTTCATCAAATGCAAATAATCGCTCATAATGGCTACAAATTGAGTTTCCTTGCTCAAAGAAATCGCCATTGGCTACGTTGACTTCTATGAACTATAGGACGCTGTGAGGAGCTGTCTCCTTATCAGTAATTACCCCCCGTTGCGCATCCTCTTTCATCTTGGTAACATCTTTACATATGACGCAGCCCTGTGGAAGAGCACCTCTTTCAAAAATATCCTCGTCCCCCCAAATCATCCCCTCTACGCCAGAGGACATAAGATATCCGGTGACCGTCAGGATTCAAAGACGCACCCCTCACTGAGAGAAGTAAATTAATTAGTGCTGCATTTTGCACACATTTGTTCAACATCGTTGAGGTTTTCTTCAATGGTTATGAAAATTAATTGGCTCTTTTTTCCATCATTTTTTTCGAAATCTTAAAGTTTTATAACAGTGCATTTAGTAATTTTAGGTTGTATGTATTTTAATGGCGATATCGTATTTAGGTTTTGTAAGTTTCAAGCGTGTATTTACAAGTCTGAATACAAATAGGTAATTTAAGGTTGGTGGGTTTCATTTCGGTGTTGATGTGGCATTGTAATCGCAGTTGTCATACGGTTGGTGTCGGTTGTGACTGGTGTGGCTAAACAAATAACCTTCTGCCATGTTAAAAGTTTTATCACCTGCTTGATAAAAGTGTCAGCACATGTTCCGATGTGATCCCTTGCTTACAAAAGAGGCACCAGCACATGTACCGATGTGATCCCTTACTTACTAAAGAGATACCAGCACATGTACCGATGTGATCCCTTACTTACAAAAGCGATACCAGCACATGTACCGATGTGATCCCTTACTTACAAAAGAGGCACCAGCACATGTACCGATGTGATCCCTTGCTTACAAAAGAGATACCAGCACATGTACCGATGTGATCCCTTGCTTACAAAAGAGATACCAGCACATGTACCGATGTGATCCCTTACTTACAAAAGAGGCACCAGAACATGTACCGATGTGATCCCTTGCTTACAAAAGAGATACCAGCACATGTACCGATGTGATCCCTTACTTACAAAAGAGGCACCAGCACATGTACCGATGTGATCCCTTACTTACAAAAGAAGCACCAGCACATGTACCGATGTGATCCCTTGCTTACAAAAGAAGCACCAGCACATGTACCGATGTGATCCCTTACTTACAAAAGAGATACTAGCACATGTACCGATGTGATCCCTTACTTACAAAAGAAGCACCAGCACATGTACCGATGTGATCCCTTGCTTACAAAAGAGGCACCAGCACATGTACCGATGTGATCCCTTACTTACAAAAGAGGCACCAGCACATGTACCGATGTGATCCCTTGCTTACAAAAGAGGCACCAGCACATGTACCGATGTGATCCCTTACTTACAAAAGAGGCACCAGCACATGTACCGATGTGATCACTTGCTTACAAAAGAGATACCAGCACATGTACCGATGTGATCCCTTACTTACAAAAGAAGCACCAGCACATGTACCGATGTGATCCCTTACTTACAAAAGAGGCACCAGCACATGTACCGATGTGATCACTTGCTTACAAAAGAGATACCAGCACATGTACCGATGTGATCCCTTACTTACAAAAGAAGCACCAGCACATGTACCGATGTGATCCCTTACTTACAAAAGAAGCACCAGCACATGTACCGATGTGATCCCTTACTTACAAAAGAAGCACCAGCACATGTACCGATGTGATCCCTTACTTACAAAAGAGGCACCAGCATATGTACCGATGTGATCCCTTGCTTACAAAAGAGATACCAGCACATGTACCGATGTGATCCCTTACTTACAAAAGAAGCACCAGCACATGTACCGATGTGATCCCTTACTTACAAAAGAAGCACCAGCACATGTACCGATGTGATCCCTTGCTTACAAAAGAGATACCAGCACATGTACCAATGTGATCCCTTACTTACAAAAGAGGCACCAGCATATGTACCGATGTGATCCCTTACTTACAAAAGAGGCACCAGCACATGTACCGATGTGATCCCTTACTTACAAAAGATATACCAGCACATGTACCGATGTGATCCCTTGCTTACAAAAGAGATACCAGCACATGTACCGATGTGATCCCTTACTTACAAAAGAGATACCAGCACATGTACCGATGTGATCCCTTACTTACAAAAGATATACCAGCACATGTACCGATGTGATCCCTTGCTTACAAAAGAGGCACCAGCACATGTACCGATGTGATCCCTTACTTACAAAAGAGATACCAGCACATGTACCGATGTGATCCCTTGCTTACAAAAGAGGCACCAGCACATGTACCGATGTGATCCCTTACTTACAAAAGAGGCACCAGCACATGTACCGATGTGATCCCTTACTTACAAAAGAGACACCAGCACATGTACCGATGTGATCCCTTACTTACAAAAGAGGCACCAGCACATGTACCGATGTGATCCCCTACTTACAAAAGAGGCACCAGCACATGTACCGATGTGATCCCTTACTTACAAAAGAAGCACCAGCACATGTACCGATGTGATCCCTTACTTACAAAAGAGGCACCAGCACATGTACCAATGTGATCCCTTACTTACAAAAGAAGCACCAGCACATGTACCGATGTGATCCCTTACTTACAAAAGAAGCACCAGCACATGTACCGATGTGATCCCTTACTTACAAAAGAGGCACCAGCACATGTACCGATGTGATCCCTTACTTACAAAAGAGGCACCAGCACATGTACCGATGTGATCCCTTGCTTACAAAAGAGATACCAGCACATGTACCGATGTGATCCCTTACTTACAAAAGAGATACCAGCACATGTACCGATGTGATCCCTTGCTTACAAAAGAGGCACCAGCACATGTACCGATGTGATCCCTTGCTTACAAAAGAGGCACCAGCATATGTACCGATGTGATCCCTTACTTACAAAAGAGGCACCAGCACATGTACCGATGTGATCCCTTACTTACAAAAGAGGCACCAGCATATGTACCTATGTGATCCTTTGCTTGATAAAAGTACCATGACATGTATCGATGTAACCCTTTGCTAGAAAAAGGTACCAACACATACACCAATGTGATACATTGATTCATAAAGGTACCAACATATACACCGATGTGATCCCTTGCTTGGTAAAGGTACCAACATATACACCGATGTGATCCCTTGCTTGATAAGCATCGCATCGAAAGAATAAAAAGTTGAAATCAATAAATTAGCCCTGTCATCCTTAAGACAATATCTTCCAAAAGCCACCTAAAAAAATTGAAATACAATACGAGATTTATCAATAGCCATACATAAAACGCTCGTTGGGACATCATACATTTCTCAAAATTATAAATGAGATAAATTATCACTGTAAAGGATTTTCCGCCTGCAACCGACAACCAGCAGTCTAAACGGGAACAAACCCATGATAATATTTTCGTTACAACTGACAAACGATTCTACATTCATGATATATACCTCGTCCATCTTTTTGTTACCAGCGGGACACAATCAGTTGTATCGCTATTAGGTTTTCTTGTCTGGGGTCAAGAGGTCAGATAAGAATATGACCTATAGTCTTCTCTCTGACATATCAAAGTCAGGCGTGACGGATCACGTGATCTGATGACAACGAGGCTGTCATACACGACCCCTGGCGGGACATCGCGTATGTTCGAGCTGTGATAATGCTCATATTTCACACTCACGAATAATATCAGATAGGCTTGCCTGACTGGAGGGAGGAACACGGGTGATATAAAGTGTTCATGAGTTCCTGTACAAGGCCCGTTACATTCCTCACAGGATGACTGTCTTATAAGAGTATGTATGTCGACAGGCGAGGGTGTGGGGTGTATGTGTCTCTCTCTCTCTCTCTCTCTCTCTCTCTCTCTCTCTCTCTCTCTCTCTCTCTCTCTCTCTCTCTCTCTCTCTCTCTCTCTCTCTCTCTCTCTCTCTGTGTCTGTGTGTCTGTGTGTAGGAAAGCCCGAAGTGATGCAGGTCTTAGACGTTAAACTTTGGTGAAACCCACGAGCACGGGTATGGTGTTGACAAACCTGGAAACATGATCCGGGCGAACCGGGATTCGAACCCCAAAACATATGTTTCTGGCGTGCCCAAGGGAGGCAACTCTGCACAGCTAATTGCGGCGCCTTACACGACTAGGCCACCTTCACCCTCGAAGTATGACTGGATCGAGTACGAGGGGTTGCTGAAAGGTTCTGTGCCTAACTACGAAGGGTGTGTAGAACACCCTAAACAATTTCCACGCTATTAATACAATACTTTCCATGCCTACAGGCAGCGTTTGGAGGGCCCGGCTCGGTAACGTGGGAGATTGCATACAAACATGCCCTGATAGCGTGCATCATTGTTCATGCTGCAGTCTCTGTTTTTCCTGATCCAGAACTGACACAAATGGGGATCGGGTGGCCACAATGTGTGATCTTTATTTACAATGTGTCATGATACCCCGGCGCCTTGGAACGATGCTCATGCTGTCAACCACTCGGTTCACCTGTCCTAGACTCGAATATTTCACGCCATCAAGATACAGCTGCCATTGAAATTTAGCTTAACGTCGGTTACAACGAAGTTAATTAACGTTACTGACTTAGAAGTCCCTGAAGAGTTTTGTAATAACCAGAGTGTACATATTGACTTCGTGAGTCTGCAAAATGTTATTCTACATGTCAATAACTATGTAATGTTAGGTCAGAAATACCTTCATAATTGAACATTAATATTCTTTTGAAGTTTTCATTAGTATTTTTCCAAACCTGAACACAAACTCTATACTTGAATATGAGCTAACAGACGCTGTTTGATAGCTGTATCGTATAGAAGTATTGCCTGGGCCGCCAACACCCATTCATACATAATTTATAGACTTAATTCCCTTACAGACCGCGCTCCTTGTACCGGTTGACGAATGTGATGCACTGAAATTGTCCATTATTCGTTTTAAACCGATTAGTATACTATCGACTTAAACTATTTGTACATGTCAAGGTTGTTTTCAGCACATTTATGAATATGTAGAAGTATAAGGTTATGGACACTGAACAAATATTGAGGTTTCGCGGATGTCACATATAACACTAGAACCTAGACCTATTCCTATAATCCGCTTTATCAAGACTGAAGACGAGCTCTGCTTGGTGATCGTATCAAATTCTGTCATTATTCAGAGAAACGTATTTCATCTTCTTATCTGAAAAATCGATATGTCATAAAATATTTATAGAGGATCAGGTTTCACGGCAAGGATTGTGAGGGTTGTTGATTTCGTCGCAACAGTCGCTGACCAAACACGTGGACAATGGCGGGAAATACCACGTGTATTTGAGGAAGATCGGATTTGGTTAATCCGGGTAACTGGCAGGTGTCATTCTGTTGTTACAGACATTGATAACGTGGTGTCAAATGTCACTCGTCACGGGGTATCACACCACTGGCATAAAGGAATGATCTTGTACACATCAATGTGATTTCTGAAACCTATAGAAATTTAGGTATTTGTGGAATTGGAAGCCATGAAACTTAATTGGCCTTCTGTCTTTTCAGAAAGTTAATAACGGCCTGATTAAGAAGTCCTGACTGGACACGCCTTATCAACAAAATGGGAGGTAGGGTACTATGGTGGTCAAAGTGTTAAAATGTCTCGTCGAAGACCGAGTTCGCAAGCGCTGGTGAAGCCTTTTTGGAAACGGGGAGTCATAGACTAACATTTAGTTTCTGAAATCTTATATTACACAATATCCTTCTTGACTCTAAAAATTAAAAAAATCCCTATGCTGATGTCAGACCGGTCCTCTCCCCAAAATGACATGGTGTGGAATAGAGCTAGCTTGGGCTGGCTATATTTGCTTTTGTATACATTTCTAGATTATTATTTTTTCATAAAATAAATATATTCCAAGGTCATGGCGTGGAATAGAGTTAGCTTGGGCTGGCTGGACTTGCTTTTGTATGCATTTCTAGATTATTATTTTTTCATAAAATAAATATATTCCAAGGTCATGGTGTGGAATAGAGCTAGCTTGGGCTGTCTAGACTTGCTTTTGTATGCATTTCTAGATTATTATTTTTCATAAAATAAATATATTCCAAGGTCATGGTGTGGAATAGCGCTAGCTTGGTCTGCCTAGACTTGCTTTTGTATGCATTTCTAGATTATTATTTTTTTCGTAAAATAAATATATTCCAAGGTCATGGTGCAGGACTAGGGGAGTCAGTGCTTTGGGATTTGGCAATTCGTGTTGGGATGTTGTGTGAGGCTGTTAAACTACATATCACCAATCTTAGTTACAGTATGAAATATCTGCACAGTTAATGTACCCTTTCTTTTAAACTTCCTAATGTATAAAGTGTGAATCCCATATATTTTGAGCGCTCCATTCGACAACAACCAAGATCAACAATACTGCAGATTCGCTTTGCTGGAAGTTTTTCTGAGGCTGAACACCTCCGCCGTATGTCGAGGGGTTGGCCGGGGTGTCCAACACTTACGGAGTAACTCGCATAGTGGCCAGACAGACAGATACAACAAATCACTCTGCAACAGTTTGTTTGTTTGTTGTTTAATGCCGTACTTAGCTATATCCCAGCTATATGACGGCAGTCTGAAAATAATCGAGTCTAGACCAGGCAATCCAGTGATTGATATCATGTGCATCAATCTACACAATTGGGATACAATGACATGCATCAACGAAGTCAGCGAGCCTGACCACCCGGTCCCGTTAGTCGCCTCTTACAACAAGCATAGTCGCCTTTAAAAGCAAGCATGGGTTGCTGAGGACTTCCCGGATCTTCGCAACAGAGCCAGTCTTAAGGAGCCTATGCAAGGAATAGCAAGTCTTAAGTATCCCAAGAATCACAATAATAACCAGCCAATGCAGCCATCTATTAGATGAAACATATCGGAAGTACATGTAAAAAATTTTTTTAAATATTTTATTTTATTTTATTTTATTTTATTTTATTTTATTTTATTTTATTTTATTTTTATTTTATTTATTTATTTATTTATTTATTTATTTATTTATTTATTTATTTATTTATTTATTTATTTATTTATTTATTTATTTATTTATTTTTTTATTTATTTTTTTTTTTTGGGGGGGGGGGTACGTTGACTGACATTTCGTCTCTGAAATGAAATATTTATTTCATTGTACATGGAGTTATATTTTGAGCCCATGGACTATATTCATGTACAGAACCTGACATAATCTAGGTTTAAAAAGGTATAGTAGACTTGCTTGGATTTGTTCGGCTATTTTTGAGTCAGGGTCTGAGAGACAAGGGACTGTAATTTATTGCCGCGGGATAACGGGGAGATATCTCTTGGCATCTAGTGTACCGTATGATTTGGGAATGTGGTGATGGCGTTCCTAATTAGTCTCTCCAGCTCTTAAATATAATGAGCCAACGAAATGTCTGCAATTTTTTACACCATAAATACACGATTTATTACAACTTTTGTGTTTTTTATACACATAAATCTCAAATAGCGCTTATCAACCGGGTGTAATAGCAGCATACCCTGTCCATTTCGGATATACCGGATTCCGAAAAAGGAGGTCCGTACTAGCGAGGCTGAGTTGTTTATGCACACATACACACACATATTTATATGGCAAGGGTCAGGTACGCATTCATATCTAATAATGTCTCAAACTAAGGGTAATACCACATCTGTTACAGATTCAAACGTTTTCAATTGAATGATAGTTCAATCTATTTTAACGAGTCCTTGACTCGGGCAAAACCCATCAAGTACTATGAAGTTTGATTTAAGTCGTTCAAACACGACTCCTTCGACTACTCTCTCCTATATTATGATATATATCAATCTGTCAGTTAACTGTTACATTATTTACAATATTGAACACAGCCACTGTTTCAATTTCACACAAGACGCTAATTACAACGTCTAGACAGTGGCAGTGGAGAGAAGACATTTGAGCACAGTCCCTCGTTTGACTGACCAAAGACAATGATTGCATATTAAGTCGGGTAATGTGAGAGTTGACCCGTCATAACTTTATAATATAACTTATTTTATAACATTGTTCAACTGATGAAATAAAACTGAGTCATATCTTATTCGTTAACTTTATGCAAACAGGATATTCAGGAACATTATGGAGTTAATCAATCATTTTTTTACAAAAGGTCTGTTTAATTACAGTCACGTCAGCCTGGTGAAATTCAACTTGCAGCTGGATCAGGTGCCCTGGCTCGCGCTGCAATGACAGCCATAGAAAAGCAATTTGTACCGACCATTAATCAATAGTACTGGACACTAAAGACTCCTCCAAACCAAAAATAAATCAAACACTTTCAGTTTTGACATGATAAGGACATTCCAGGTAATTTATAATAATAATCTACTACAATTTCTCATAGGATCTAAAAACACCCATTGTTGATTACTATAACAACGAATCCGTCTATACCCGTCACATTTGATGGCTATAAACTATTAAAAAACACGGAGCTAGCAACCGCCCTTGTCGCGACCCTAGCGCAGGGTCAAGTCTCGCCCGCTGATATTAAACCAGTCTTTTCTACCTGGAAAATGATATTACACCGAGCTGACTGGGTTCGTGGGTCATGTTAACGCTCCAGCCTTTGTCCAACATGACATGTTGGTGTATAAATTACTATAGAAAGACCAATTTTGGACAGACTTTGAGTTTTCATGAATCGTTGTAGGCCAAAGGTAAATATTAATTTTCAAGGAGTTCTAATGCTGCCATGTTACGGCTATTGTGAGGAATTACGCCAGGCCCTCCCTACAACCAGTAGCTTACAAACAGATTTTATACAATGTTCGTTCACAAACGGAAAAGGGTAATTATTAACGCTGTATCCAAAACTGATAAGGAACGGATTCGAATGGTCTTCACTGGAGGTGATATTTCGAAATTAAATTCTTTCAAATTTCCTTTTGGATGTTTTGAATGGGTGTCAAACAATTGTCATACATACTCGTATGAAAGCTAGGTGTTGAATTAAATACATCTATCAGTCGTTATCGCGCACCTGTCTGGTTTGTCAGTGACGGTGGCAGGTGGAAGGCTACCTACTGCAGTTCGTGCTGGGTATTTGCTGGTACTTCACAGTACAACTCGGAAAATGCTTTAGGGGCCAGCTGGGAGCGTCAGAGAAGGGTCCCTCGTGAGAGTTCGACAGGTTCAGGGGGAAGGACTTAAATACAGTTTAAGATTATCCGTGTGTGAAAAATGGACTGTCATGTGCAGGAAGGGTTAGGAAACACACGGGTGAGGGTAGCAATAAAACAAATGATACATTTTTGGGTAGGTGGGTACTATTTTTATAGTATCTATCTCATGGAACTGCCTCGCTGGTCTCGTGCATAGAGCTTCAGCCCGGAGAGCGGTCGGTGATTCGACCCACCGGCCGCGTCATACAAAAAGACGTTGAAAGATGGTACATGTTGTTACCCTGCCTAGCGCTCGGCATTAAGAGGACTAAACAAGGACTGGTCTGCCTGGAATCAGTACACTGTGTTTGAGTGCGGTATCTTTGTTAAACTGCCGCATTATATCTCAGAAGGCTAGCACTATTAAATTCGCATTAGTCCGCACTAGTAAATCAGTCATACACACACGTGTATACACATCGCTATATAAGTGCAATCATCTTGAACGCGACGTTATACCCACTTTCACCTCACCTGACGTATCGATGTATTATGTACAACATGTCTCCATCCCTCTCCTCTCGGAAGGCCCGCCTCCATGGTCTAGTGGTAGAGCGTCCTCCCGGAGAGCGGAAGGTCCGTGGTTCGATCCCCGGCCGCGTCATACGAAAAGACGTCAAAAGATGGTACTTGTTGTTACCCTGTCTGGCGCTCGGCATAAAGGGGCTAAACAAGGACTGGTCGGTTTGGAGTTAGTGTCTGAGTGGGGCATTCATGTTAAACTGCGGCATGGTATCTCAGTGAGTTAGCGCTATAAATCGGCATCAGTCTGGACTAGTACAAGCAGCCACACACACACACACACGTGCAATAATCGAGGACGCGACGTTAAACCCAATTTCACCTCACCTCACCTCACCTCACCTCACCTCACCTCCTCTCGGAAGTGAATGTGTCGTCTGTGCTATGTGTCTAGGGTAGCCTAGTGGTTAAAACGTTCGTTCCTCACGCCGAAGACCCGGGTTCGAGTTCCCACAAGGTACAAGATGTGAAGCCTATTTCTGGTGTCCCCCGACGTGATATTGATGGAATATTGCTAAAAGCGGCGTAAAAGCATACTCACTCACTTGTGTCAAATGAGCATGAGTTGTAATAAACGACCCCCGAAGACGAAATAACGGTTTTCATGCATAAAACCCAATATCACCAACATCTTTGGTTCGAACAGGGATGTAGCGATCTCTAACATACACTTGAGGGTATGGGTTTGTGTCGAACACGGATATATCGAAATGATGAACATACAAAGGATAGCCTATGTTCCAAACCTCGAATCACGTGTAGGTGTCGGCTGTACAATAACATTTTGACTATTACATGTCGACTTCGACATAACCGGAGCATCCAAGTTTCTCTTATCAGAAGCAATAGCCATGTGTGTGACTGTGATTTACGCCACAGTCAGCAATACCACAGCTACGTCACGACGATGTAGTTCTGTTTCGGCTTGTCAACTTGTATCTGGGCTAAGGTAACAGGTGGTTGATGTCGTGAACCATCATCCACGTGGTCGAGGCACGATGACACCAAATCACCATGTGACATACATATCATATATGTACCGGGATCTATTATTAGGGTAACGCTATTTTTAAGGGCATTATCATTTGCAGAAGCCCGAGGTCTTCCATAAACTGCCCGACGAAGGAGGGCGGTTGAAAAGACCGAGGGCATAGAACTGCAAATGATAATGCCCTGAAAAATAGCGTTACCCTCATTACAGTTTAAATGGATGGAATTTGCTGTAACATAAAAGAAACAATATCGGTTTGGAAACATCTACTGCAATCAACACGAATGTCACTGACCCTCTTTTACAAATATGGAAACGTCAGAGAACAAACCAGATGACGTCACTATTGAACGTGACGTCACCTATCCCTACCCTATGACGTCACCTAACAACGGGCCTGATAATGGACCGTCGTGAAGCAATATGAGGGCATTATCAAGTTACAGTGGCCCGCTCATTTCTGATAACATGCGGGCGGTTTTATGATAATTCTATCCATTATAGCTATAATGTGCCTGTAACCCTCAGGTCGTTTGCACCTCTCACTAGATTCACTAGTGTGTGACTGACATGCGTCCTATACCGTCACTGGACGAGGGTTAATTGCCACTTTCTGAGGCTCACACAGAAGGAATAGTGTAACGTTGAAATAGTTGTTGTGGATATAGCAAGATGTCCCATAAAGGTATATCCATAACAACTTAAGCAAATTGAGCATATTGTTTCGCTGTGACAGATCAGTAAAATAAGCAAGGGTCTGTGACCTTTTGGAAAATGGACAATAGTTAAGGAACGTGCAGTGACCAATTACTTGCAGAAAAAGAGATCAACACCAAAAGCCATCCATGAAGATCTGAGTGCAATACCAAGGAACGATGTTCCTTCTTTTGCCATCATAAAGAGGTTGGCACAGGAAGCGTGGCAAAGAAAGCCTTGAAGACTTCCCAAACGAAGGCCTGTGACGTCAAAAACACAAGGAATGATCCACAGAATCCACTATATGGTGATGACTAACCGGTGAATGAGTGAGCGTCATACTCTAGTTCAGTAGCTTATTTCATTTCCCAGGAGAGAGCATATTCCATTGTCACAGAAGCGTTGGCAATGAAGAAAGTATCAGCTCGTTTGGTTCCATGGCTTCTGACATCTCATAAAAAAAACGCACAAGGCATAGCATGTCTCATGATAATCTAGTTCTGTTTGAAGCTGACCCAGAAAGGTTCTTGCAACAATTTTAGAGTAGTGATGTAACCTGGTTCACCACTTCCAACAACAAGCAAACAATGATCAACACAGTGGAATCATTTGACATCACCACGACCAAGAAGGCAAAGACTGTCCATCAGCTGGAAAGGTTATGGCCCCAGTTTTCTGGGTTGCTACCTTCCGAAAAACCCAGACAATAAATGGAGCATTATGGAGCACTTTTGGGGCAAATGCGGAATATAATTAAGAAATAAAACGCAGAAAGCTGAGAAAAGGTGTCCTCTTCCATCAGGACATTGTCCTAGTGCACAGATAAGTCCTTGTCATGGCTACAATGCACTGTGTGGCTTTAGGCTCCATCAGGGTCCGCTTCATTCTCCTGATCTGGCTCCATCAGACTTCCCTCTGTTCCCAAACATGAAGAATATCTAGCCGGAACCCATTTCGACTCGAACGATGACGTTAAAGCAGCTATGGAGAACTTTTAAGACAGCCAAGAGACTTCCACGAAACTAGGATAACATTCTTCCAACATCGTTTGCAAAGGTGTATCAGTGTAGAAGGGGATTATCTTGCAAAATAAATAATTTTAATGTCTTTCGGTCAAGTCTTTTTATGTGAGGCTCAGAAATTATCAATGCACCATCGTGACACGAATCTGCACGCAATGATAGCACTGTTTCCCCGGAATGACATATTCACACTCTGTCTGTAATGTGTACGACATGTGTCCAATGTTGATCACTTTTTGCTCACAAACAAAACTGCGCATCGAAGTTAAACCAACTGTGGCGCGATGCGGAGGACACGCTGGTTTCAAGCTAGCACTCCGGGTGAACTCAGTTTTTCAACCGTCTCCGTTTCCTCCTGTCGTAGTTGATTCGACCTCAAAATGGTTTTGCTTTTCGAACATGTAGGTTATACCAGGCTGATAAGAACACTAAAAAATATAATTAATTCCATATTTGTTCACTGCATGACATAGGAGCGTGTGCAACATGCCCGAGGTCATTCACCCCGTGAACCCGGGCAGTGTCACTGTGATGGCGTGTTGTGGTGCATGAAGATAATGTTACTACTGCTACCACTGCTACCACTTCTACTACCAATACTACTTCTGCTACTGATGCTTCTACTACAACAACAGCTACTACTACTACTACTTCCACTTCTACTACTACTACTACTACTACTACTACTACTACTACTACTACTCCTACTACGCGTGAAGACCCGGTATGAATTGGCCTTTAACAACCCATGCTTGTCGACTAACGGGATGGGATGTTCCCTGACATGTCATCGTATCCCACTTGTGAAGATCGATGCTCATGATGTCAACCACTGGATTGTCTGGTCCAGACTTGATTATTTACAGACCGCCATCATATGGCTGGAATAATGCTGTGTGCGGCATTAAACAACAAACTAACAAACTACTACTACTACTTCTACGACTACTACTACTACTACTACTACTACTACTACTACTCCTACTACAACTACTACTATTATTATTATTATTACTACTACTCTACTACTACTACCACTACTACTACTACTACTACTACTACTACCACTACTACTACTACTGCTACTACTACTACCACTACTACAGAAGCAGCTACAATGTTGCATCTGTTCGCCCTCCCAATTATGTTATATACGGGGCGGTCGGGTAGCCTAGTGGTAAAAGCGTTTGCTCGTCACGCAAACACCCGGGTTCGATGTGTGAAGCCCATTTCTGGTTCCCTTCGCCGCGATATTGCTGGAATATTGCTAAAAGCGGCGTAAAACCATACTTACTCACTCACTCACTCACTATTTTATATACGGGACAACCATATAACAGTCACTGTCTGTGACAATGACATTTAAACTCAAACGTGTTTACGAATATCAGCTTATTAATATGTATTTCTCCCTACACCCAACAAGCGGTTTTCTTAGAAACATTTACTCGTGACAGCAACAGACTTGTTAATGTCTAACCCTGCAAGTTGACTTCCACACAAACAGGACACCAACTGTCACTTTCTGTCTACAGATTTTTACTTACTTGCTGAAAATTGCCACAAAACTACAACAATGCATCGCGCGTGCTTTTCCCAGGATGCACTGCATCAACCTAACAATTTGACCGAAAAAATGACACATGCATTAATAACAAAACATTCTGCAAATTATTTTGAAATTGCCTGCAGTTGTGATAAGGCCTTCCTGCTGCGGGTGTACGTGACTGGGCATATACGTACGTGAGTACAACGCATAATATGTCAGCTCCCCACTTTCCACCATCAGTCTTGCTCCATGTCTCCCAGCTTGCACTGCTTGTGGCGTACTTCCGATCGCAGTTAACGCCACACGTCTATAATGGTTATGGTGTGCAGCCGCTTGACTGGTTCTGTAACTTGCATAGAAGACGACGAAGAAGAAATTGTATTGTACGACCACCCTCGCAGGGCAGGGACAACGTCTCTACAAACTACTATCGAATCAAGTACTACATCTGTTTAAACATAATGTAATATCCTTTGTTTGTTTGTTTGTTGTTTAACGCCGCACTCAGAAATATTCTAGCTATAAGACGGCGATCTGTAAATAATCGAGTCTGGACCAGACAATCCAGTGGTTGACATCATGAGCATCAATCTACGCAAATTGGGATACGATGACATGCATCAACCAAGCCAGTGAGTCTCACCACACGATCCCGTTAATCGCCTCTTACAACAAACATAGTCGCCTTTTAGGGAACGCATGGGTCGCTGAAGACCTAGTCGAACCCGGATTTTCACGGGATAATGTAATAGAGAAATAATGAAGTACCAAATGTGGACGGACTTATCACGACCCTGAACCAAGTCTACATGTCTATTGACATGAAGCCATATGACGCAGTACCCAAATAACGGTGAAAATTAAATGAATGGATAACTGAAAATCAGTGATGACACCAGGGGTTCGCGAAAATGGTAATCACGTGATGTCCTACCAGTAAAACCCACCGCTCATACAATTTGCATAAAAAGTAAGTGTGTGTTGCCTAACGCCGCAATGTATCATTAGGTAACGTGTGTCATGTATCATTAGAACAAACCCAGTCTGTGTGTCGCTTATACGTGTGGTAACACGTTCGTTGCGCTCCTTGAAACCGCACTCTTATAGCCCCGCGTAGGGGTCGGGGGTGGAGATAGGAACATTTGCTTGTCGTAAGACTCCAATAAATGGATTGGATGGTCAGACGCTGTGACTGATTGTTTGTGTGTCATCGAACCCCGATGGTGTGGATCGTTGCTTACTGCCCGGTGTCCATGGTTCAGACTCGATCCTCGATCGAAAGGGATACTAAATGGTAAACGTCACACGCTCTAACCAAACCTATAATCAAGTCCGTCCTGAGTCTGGTTCAAAGTCTGTAGGGGTGGCGGGGTAACCTAGTGGTTAAAGCGTTCAAGCGTTCGCCAGTCACGCCGAAAAACCGGGTTTGATTCCCTACTTGGGTACAATGTGTGAAGCCCATTTCTGGGGTCCCCCACCGTGATATTGTTGGAATAATGCTAAAGGCGTAAAACCATACTCACTCACTCAAAGTCTGTAAGCACCATACCCGTGTTCGTGGGTTTCACATATGTGCCCTGCCTCTGTGGCCCAGTCTCCTTAGGCGCCACGATTCGCTGTGCAGAGTTACGTCCCTTGGGCAAGCCAGAAACCTATGATTGTGGGTTTGAATCCCGGTTCGCCCCGATTAGGTTTCTAAGTTTGTCAGCACCATACCCGTGCTCGTGGGTTTCACCGAAGTGGTAAACGTCTGAGACCTGCATCACTTCGGGCTTTCCTCCCACATTAAGCTGACACGCCGCGATATAACTGGAATACTGTTAAAAGCGGCGTTAAACCCAACACACTCACTCACTCACTCACTCACTCACTTATGTACAAAGAATTCCCTTACGGTAAATGAAGTATTGTTATTGTCTTATCTTATTTGGTGAATTACTGGAACAATATCATGCCAGGTCTATAGGCTGTCTATAACCCCAAAACACACAAGCTGTAATTTGTGAGTATCACTATATGACATTTGTGTCTGCACGACAGTCGAAAAGTTATTATTTTGTTAATTTCAATATCTCCATGGTTTTAAGTTATGGATCTGCATTTCATTAGCATGAGTGACCAGTTCACCCCCACCCACCCCCTCCGCCCCACTCCACCGTCCCCAGCTCGCCCCGACCCCCTTCCTCTTATCTCCATCTCACACACCGTATCTCTGGTCACTGAGTCCTGCGCTTCAAGTCCAAGCAGGCCCCAGAAAACTTCAAACAGGAATTCTTCAAAGACGCCTGATTAATTGCGTGGCCTACGGCAAGTCATTTGCACTGAAGCACAACAGATACACTCCGAACATTTCATGTTAATGTCAATTCATCATTTTACGAAAAAGGAAAACTTAAGACTTCGATGCCGCAAATAGCTGTTTACAATAGATTATCCTTATTCCACCCATTCGTTGTGTAAGAACCTAGCACAACATTTCTACCATTAGATGACAGTATCGGCACCTGGCCATTTCTCGCTCCATATAAGGAGTCAACATCTTATTCAGATATCAGATAATGAAGTTACTGTAAAAAACGCTTGTCACACTGCTTGACCTCAAACGACAAATCTAGCCTTGCTCCAAGGCTGTACTGAAAGAAAGGTCCATGGATGTGTAGTAATCCTATCCTCCTAATAGGTAAGTATAGATATTTGGACAGTACAGGACTCCAGTCTCATATAGGGACAACTTTTTATTATTCCTTATTATTTTCATAATCTAGAAGTTATGAATTAAACTAATAACATTTGCCTTAGAGACTTGTGCAAGTCTACGACAAATCCTCTGTACGCGTATAAGAACGTGTTATCTAAGATGACGCAACACTATAAGAAAGAGCTGTGATGAATGCCGTGCACTCCATGCGCGTGGTAAGCCTTGAAGTTGCAGAGCCAACTAGGGAAATCACAAACTCTTTATCACACCATGAGCATACGATTATGTTTTTCCCTTCTGATAATGACATACTAATTAACTAGAGTGCAGCATCACCTTCTCAATCCTTATCAAGTGGGAGAAAGGTCAGAGGTCGGACGCTGACTGAAACAACACAATGCTGGCGAATTGCGCATCGAGTGACGGTCAAAAAAGAGACAACGGTACACGTCGACTCGGTGAATGGCGCCATTTTGAGCGTGTCTGAGACCACTGCACATCCGGTGCGCAGTGGACGTCGGATATACTACACGGGGGTCCCCAATTTTCAATTAATTTCACGAAAAACCACAATATTCGATTTCATGTGAAAAACCCGTCGGACCTTACACACGCGGCCATGTTTCACGTGCTCGTCAGCGGGAATGGTGGACTACGGGATGCCCGGCTGTGATAAATACCTCCCTCCGTATCAGATGACGTCAATTTTTAAATTTGAAATTAACGTGAATTAACCTTTGACAGAGATGTAGACTGTGGTTTCTCGTGGCGACAGTGTTTTGTCGGCGTCTTGTCGAGTTGCACACAAGCCGCAGATCTGTCAGGCTCAGTGTACAAGGTACGATGTCAACACCCAGTCACGTGGTTGGCACTTATTATTAGTGTGGATTAATTCACAAGGAATGTTCACGAAACAGCTTGCCTCGGGCCGGGAGGTCGGAGGCAAAAGTTATAGGCTGACAAACACGAAGAAAAACTAAAGAAAGTTACATGCAGCTAATTAACAAAATGTGAGCAACCGTTTGTGATGTTTTCATAATAAGACCGGATTTAGACTTGCACAAGTCTATAAACCAATGTTTATTAGTTTAAGTCATCCCTAGATTATATAAATAAGAACAAATATTCCGGTAAAGACTGGCGTACTGTCTGTTTATTAAACATGCCTTTTATAGGGATAGAATTGCTGAACATCCATGGACTTGGTTCCGCTCGCGTCGATTCCAGTCTTGCGCTTTTGGTTTTCCACCCGACAGGCATGGCAGGAAGCTCTACACACGTGCACATAGATTGTCGATATGTATTTATATAAGTGAACCTTAACTTGAACTCGGGGTGACGAAATGCTATTCAAACATAACGCATTTACTAAACGTGTCCGTATGAACGCCTCTACACCAGATGGAACGATCAGGCTCATAACGAATAGTTGATCTTACGAAGTCTGTAACACCCAAGCAGTGGTCCGTGATGTTATTGTTGATGTGAAGGACAAATCTTCAATCTGTGATGAATTGATTTTCGGATCAAGGTAATTCCTCGATTGTTGTCTATCTCTGAGCCCAGGGGACAGGGGCAGCAGAGCTGTGACCCCCAGGAATGCCTATATGGTATAATCGTGGGTTTCAATTCCTTATTCCCCTTGCTTATGATGTTTAGTTTGTCTGCATCATTACTGTGTCAGAGTAGGAAGATGAACGCCATAGACTGTAGATTCTATAAGGGAACCCTCGAGTATTAAAGGACACTCAAGTCTCTTAATTTCAGCTTTGGGTAAGAATAGGTCGCCCTCAACCCATGCTTGCCGTAAGAGGCGACTAACGGGATCGGGTGGTCAGACTCGCCGATTTGGTTGACTTGGAATATTGCTGCGGCGTTAAACAACAAACAAACAAATATAATTTCGGCTCAGGGTAGAAAAATGAATTAATATATGAGCTGAGAATGGAATGGGGGTGGTATTTGTGTCTTCCTCAAAAAGCTGACACTGAAGCTGATATAACTGAAATAGTGTTCACAGAGGGTCATAGTTCCCAACACATGCTTGTTGTACTGCAGTGATGATCGGATGTAAGCAGTAGTGACCTAGCTGATTGCCTCACACCCTACCCTAAGGGTGTGGAACGTCCTACCAACAACAGTCTCTCTGACTCGACCATCTACACCCTACCCCGACGGTGTGGAACGTCCTACCAACAACATTCTCTCTGACTCGACCATCTACACCCTACCCCGACGGTGTGGAACGTCCTACCAACAACAGTCTCTCTGACTGGACCATCTACACCCTACCCCAACGGTGTGGAACGTCCTACCAACAACATTCTCTCCGATTCGACCATCTACACCCAACACCGACGGTGTGGAACGTCCTACCAATAACAGTCTCTCCGACTCGACCATCTACACCCTACCCCAACGGTGTGGAACGTCCTACCAACAACATTCTCTCTGACTCGACCATCTACACCCAACACCAACACTGTGGAACGTCCTACCAACAACAGTCTCTCCGACTCGACCATCTACACCCTACCCCAACGGTGTGGAACGTCCTACCAACAACAGTCTCTCCGACTCAACCATCTACACCCTACCCCGACGGTGTGGAACGTCCTACGAACAACATTCTCTCTGACTCGACCATCTACACCCAACACTGACACTGTGGAACGTCCTACCAACCACAGTTTCTCCGACTCGACCATCTACACCCTACCCCGACAGTGTGGAACGTCTTATCAACAACAGTCTCTCCGACTCAACCATCTAACCCTACTCCGACACTGTTGAACGTCCTACCAACAACAGTCTACCCCGACAGTGTGGAACGTCCTACCAACAACAGTCTCTCTGACTCGCCTGTCTACAGTTGCGTTATTGCTGACTGCGTGTCTAATACACATCGTATTTGAAAACTGAATGAATCGATTCGTTTTTAACAGACCCGTGGTCTGGTGTTTCTTACTCACGATAATCATTACATGCAGGCAGAATACCACCAAGCTTATCACAGCTAATACTTTGAAGTCAAGTTTAAACGAAAATGTGCATATCAGGTTTGCAAATTAGATTTATTGGTTACTAATTCAAAATTCTTCACTACCTAGTTTGTTGAGAATGAACATTCCTCCAGACAAAACAAACGTTTTATTCAATGCCATCATTCATAATCAAGTTGTTAGGTATGTGTGTTGGGGGGAGGTGGGGTGTTTGAGGGGATTTCACGAAAGTTAAGTGCAATTGACCCTATAAGTGCATAACCTTTTTTTGGCGATGTGATTCGAGCTGTGCGTACGTGCAATAGCCACGTGACGTTGTGTCTAGTTGTGACGTTGTGTTCCGAGATTATACGAGACTACGACGTGGGTACGGTCCCTGTGGACGGATGTGTGTTGTCAGAGCGATGGCGTGTGCAGCGTGCACTTTGAGGGGACACGTTTTCTCTCTCGTTTTACAGAAAACAGATCTTGCAGCTGTCCCATTTGGGATTAACTTCAACATGTTATGCACAGACTGTCTCTACATCTTAAATTAAGCAATCCTCATTTCTCGGCAGGGATCGTCATAGTTCGTGGCATTCCGTCAATACCGTGATCCAACATGGCGGCCCTGGGTTCAGCGTCGCCGTTGCCGCTTATTAGGAACGAATTGAGCGTGACAGAGTCGACGCGCGGGCAGATGTAATTATGTTAGTTTGCCATTAATCTTAGTAATAATGACATACATTTTGAAGTCATGATCATAAACCACGCGAGTATAAGCGTTCTACTTGCTGCCAAGTCTTGACCTTCGGCTCATAATCGCAACATCATACCAATAAATTAATACGTTATGAATACGTATCCAAAACCTGTCAGCGTTGCAAAAACGCCATGATGCTGCATTTGCCACTTGCATCAGTCTTCGTTTTATGCCCCGTTTACATCCAGCCGATTTTCTGCAGATAATTAAGAGTTGTCTGCTCATTCTATTAATACCTCAATTTGTATTTCTTCTGAATGAGGAGAAATGGAAAGTCATCAATTAATTTGAAAGATTTTATGTGATCTTAAAAATGAGAACATGAAGCTATTTGTCAACACAATTTTGCTTTTTTTAACAATGTACATAAGACTTACTCCAAGAATTGGGTAGCTTATTGATTAAAGAGTTCGCTCGTCACGCCGAATACCCGGGTTCGATTCCCCACATGGGTTCAATGTGTAAAGCCTACTTCTGGTGCTAAAAGCTGCATAAAACCATACTCACCCACTCACTCAATGAATCCATGTCAGATGAGGTGACATGGGGTTTAACGTCGCGTTCAAGATTACTGCGCTTATTAAGCCACGTGTGTGAGTGTATGTCTGTGTTTGTGACTGTGTGGCTTCTTGCTGTGGTCCGGACTAATGCCGAGTTTTATAGTGCTAGTCCAGCGACGTACGATGCCGCAGTTTAACACGGATACCCCGCTAAGGCACAGTCTACTGACTCCGAGCCAACCAGTCTTTGTTGTATCCCCTTAATGCCGATTGCCAAACAATAAGTACCATGTTTTAACGTCTTTTTGGTATGACGCGGCCGGGGATCGAACCACTGACCTTCTGCTTTCCGGACATGCGCTCTATCCACAAGACCACGGAGGCGATGATCCTTGTCTGCATGTTATGCACGTGAGTGAGTGTCGTTCCAGTCAACAATATCACATCAACGTCTCGGCACGATAAACAAATGAGTGATGGCATGAACACTATCCGCGCTGCCGGGTTACGCTGGCACACAATCAGCCAGGACACACACTGTAATCCCCGGGTCTAACGGACCTATTCGGGATATAAGTGCAGTTTCGTTTCAAATGAGTCGGTTACAATCGAAATTCTTTATTCATTTTCACACTGACGCTAGCAATAATCACCTCTATACCACCTTACCAATAACAGCTGATTGTTTCAGAAATGACCTTTCATTATATAACTAGATCATGAAATGGACCTTCATAATATTTTCGGAGTCGATAAAAATACAATCTGTTCCCGAAAATCTTCGAAATATCGAACTCAGAAGAAGTTAAAGAAGTTAAGGATGTTCTGAAAAGTAATGCGAGTCCAAATGCCAAAATTAAGTGTGTCTTGGGGCTCTGATTGAAAAATATGCTGTGCCTCGAAGAAAACTTCATCCCAGCCTGTCCCACCCAACCCACTGACACACGCACACCGCAACGTAGTGAGTGAGTGAGTGAGTGAGTATGGTTTTACGCCGCTTTTAGCAATATTACAGCATTATCACGGCTTCACACATTGTAACCATGTCGGGAACACCGCAACGTAGACTAACATCTAGTCTCTGAAATGAACATATCGTACAGAAAAAAACAGTTGTTCAGTTATTTTAATAAAATTATAATAAAAGAGAGCCCAGTGACTCTCTTCATTTTCAGATACTGCAGTAATCTAGACTTGCCAAACATTATAGACTTGCATGGGCTGTATTTGATATATATTTGTATCAGTGTCTGTAAGACAGACTAACCGCAATGGACTTCATGATGTATTTTCGGTTGCACTGCTTACATGTTTAAGTAAAGTGTCCCTCTCTTCATTTAACAAGTCACATTCAAAGAATTAATTATATGCATTTTCACATTTACTACCACATAAACATTCTGCTGTGTCTTTAATTCCTTGTCTACGTAAATCATAATTAAACTGTCTAACCCTTTGTCCTCGCTAAGTATGTATAACATTATGTTGTCTATGCCCAAATGAGAAGTACGAGATGGAGTTGGGGAGGATTTTGAATAAGTGTCTTAAAATGTTGACTGGAACTACAAATGATTGGCATGCGATTTTAGCACGCCTGATTGGCATTTTATGATCATCTTAGTATTTGTTACTATGTTTATTATTTATAGCAGAAGGCTACTATTTGTTGAGACAGCCGCAGCTGAACGTTTGGCTAAAGAGCTCCATTGTCACATACGACATATCGCATGCGACTGTCGGCCAAGTGCACATACGTCCGTCTACCACAGGTCGAATGATGCAAACGTCGCAGGCCAAGACGTCAATTGATTGTAGTGACCTGGGCTATGATTCTCGCGAGAGATGGTGAGAGGGATCCGTCATGATACAACAGTTTGTTTAATCGGACGTTTCGCCCCAGATTTGACACAACACACTGGCGTCGCTGCCGCCATCTCTAGATGTTGTCTGTGCATCCCCATTCCCATATGTTCTATAAATCATCACATTATCTCCGTTTTTACGACTGCTCAATAATTGGGAATAAACAGTGTGATATGAACAGTGGAGCGAAACATGACTCCCGACATTGAGACATACTCGGCTCACTCTTCAGTCCACTATCAGTTATCTCGGCCAGCATTGTGGAAACGCCATATTGGAACGTGATTCACTAGTTTCTCTAATTCACATGACTATCCAATTAAAAGACACAATCTGGAGACAATCTTGTCCCCTGTAGGAATAGTGCTCGATATCAAATTGAGTACCTAATTTATAAAAAAACATAAAAAGGTGTCAAAATCGACGTCGTTTTGTAAGAGTGAGCGTGTGAGTATTACGCCGCTTTGGGCAATATTCCAGCAATATTACGACGGGGGACACCAGAAATGGGCTCACACATTGTACCCATGTGGAACCCGGCTTCGACTTGACGAGCGAACGCTTTAACCACTAGACTACCCCACCGCCCCTGTTTTGTAAGAACTATATGCGTTGGAATTGTCGGTATGCGGTTAAACAGTGAAATCATGTAAATTACTACACCGGTTCCATTCCTAGGCCCCATCTTAGCGCTAAGACGATCGTAACTCCCATAGACTTACGACAATCGTAGCGCAAAGATCACTTTATGGTACGTGGCCCTGTCCGAGATATTTTAGGTAGGTTACGGGATGGGTGTATTTAGACATGGAGATCAGTTTGAATATGCTGGTTTGGGGCGAGAGATGCATTGAGAGATTGAAGTGTATTTGATGACGCTATTGTAGGAGAATATTTGATAGGAGTGGACTTAATGGCTACCAAGTGTGGAATAGACTCAATTATTTGAAGCACAGACTGCATTTGTGACCTGGTTGGTTGTATTGTACCCGAAAATGGTTTAATCTCTAAACTTACTCGTCCATACACAGCTGAAAAATTGTTGATCCCAAGTTAAATATTAACTCACTCGTGGTACCATGATCGCGATAATTGACACAAATTAATTTGCATGATGTTATGTTTTGATTAGATACAAAATAAGTATGCTAGGTCTTAATGATGAGACTGTAGTGATTAGACTGAAGATAATGGGTATTACAGTGTAGTGATTAGACTGAAGATAATGGGTTATTAGACTGTAGTGATTAGACTGAAGATAATATGGTTATTAGACTGTAGTGATTCGAAAAGTAGAGGATGTTGTGATCAGACTGAAATGATTTAAAGGATGTGGGGATTTTAATTAGAAGTTAATTGTTTAAATGATGTGTGGGGCTGTGGTACTTAGAAGCCGATGTTTAAAGGATGTGGATGGTGTGACAATTATAAAATAACGTTTGTGGAAAATAGAAAATAATGATTTAAAGGATGTGTCGGGTGTTAGGTAATTAGATAGATTAGTTTAAAGGAATATAGGATATCAATTAGAAGCTAATGGTTTAAATTATGTGAGGGGTCGTGGTAATTTTGGGTAATTAATAAGTACTGATTTAAAGGTTGTGTGAGGTTGTAAACAGAAACTAATGGTTTTAACGGATGTGTGGGATTGTAGTAACTATAAGATATGGTTCAAAGGAAGTGTGGGGGTTTAAGGATTAGAATTTAATGACTTGAGGATGTGGTGAGATGTGCCACTTAGAAACTAATAGTTCTAAGGATGTGTGAGGTTCTAGTAATTATCAAATGGGGTTTAAAGGATATGGTGGTTGTGGGGAATAGAAACTAATGATTTAAAGAATGTGGAGTTGTGGTATCAGGAAACTAATGATTTAGGGGTGTGGGAGAGTGTGGTCATTAGAAACTAATGGTTTAAAGGAGGAGGAGGTTGTAATTAGAAACTAATGGTTTAAAGGAGGAGGAGGTTGTAATTAGAAACTAATGGTTTAAGAGAGGAGGTTGTAATTAGAAACTATAGGTTTAAGAGAGGAGGTTGTAATCAGAAACAAATGGTTTAAAGGAGGAGGAGGTTGTAATTAGAAACTAATGGTTTAAAGGAGGAGGAGGTTGTAATTAGAAACTAATGGTCTAAAGGAGGAGGAGGTTGTAATCGGAAACTAATTGTTTAATGGAGGAGGAGGAGGAGGTTGTAATTAGAAACTAATGGTTTAAAGGACGAGGAGGTTGTAAATAGAAACTAATGGTTTAAAGGACGAGGAGGTTGTAATCAGAAACTAATGGTTTAAAGGAGAGGAGGCTGTAATTAGAAACTAATGGCTTTAAGGAGGAGAAGGTTGTAATTAGAAACTAATGGTTTAAAGGACGAGGAGGTTGTAATTAGAAACTAATGGTTTAAAGGACGAGGAGGTTGTAATCAGAAACTAATTGTTTAAAGGAGGAGGAGGTTGTAAATAGAAACTAATGGTTTAAAGGACGAGGAGGTTGTAATCAGAAACTAATGGTTTAAAGGAGAGGAGGTTGTAATTAGAAAATAATGGCTTAAAGGAGGAGAAGGTTGTGGTAATCACAAACTTATGGTTTAAAGGACGAGGAGGTTGTAAATAGAAACTAATGGTTTAAAGGAGAGGAGGTTGTAATTAGAAACTAATGGCTTAAAGGAGGAGAAGGTTGTGGTAATCACAAACTAATGGTTTAAAGAAGGAGGATGTTGTAATTAGAAACTAATGGTTTAAAGGAGGAGGAGGTTGTGGTAATCACAAACTAAGGGTTTAAAGGACGAGGAGGTTGTAAATAGAAACTAATGGTTTAAAGGAGAGGAGGTTGTAATTAGAAACTAATGGCTTAAAGGAGAAGAAGGTTGTAATTAGAAACTAATGGTTTAAAGGACGAGGGGTTTGTAATTAGAAACTAATGGCTTAAAGGAGGAGAAGGTTGTGGTAATCACAAACTAATGGTTTAAAGGAGGAGGAGGTTGTAATTAGAAACTAATGGTTCAAAGGACGAGGAGGTTGTAATTAGAAACTAATGGTTTAAAGAAGGAGGAGGTGGTAATCAGAAACTAATGGTTTAAGAGAGGAGGTTGTAATCAGAAACAAAGGGTCGAAAGGAGGAGGAGGTTGTAATTAGAAACTAATGGTTTAAAGGAGGAGGAGGTTGTAAATAGAAACTAATGGTTTAAAGGAGGAGGAGGTTGTGGTAATCACAAACTAATGGTTTAAAGGACGAGGAGGTTGTAAATAGAAACTAATGGTTTAAAGGACGAGGAGGTTGTAATTAGAAACTAACGGTTTAAAGGACGAAGAGGTTGTTATCAGAAACTAATGGTTTAAAGAAGGAGGAGGTTGTAATTAGAAACTAATGGTTTAAAGGAGGAGGAGGTTGTAATTAGAAACTTATGGTTTAAAGGCCGAGGAGGTTGCAATTAGGAACTAATGTTTTAAAGCATACGGAGGTCGTGGGATTTAGAACTAATGTTTTAACAAATGCGGTAGCTGTGTTAAAAGGACAATGATGGGTTGTGGGCATTAAACAAGAAAGACTTCAGTTCACTCGCTGGAACTTGAAAGATGCTTGTTACATGTGAGGTAAAACCTAAATGATTAAGTTTGTTTGTCGTTTGTTTGTTGGTTTGTTGTTAAACGCTGCACTCACCAGTATTCAAGCAATATGACGGCGGTCTGAAAATAATCAATTCCCCACCAGACAATCCAGTGATTGACATCGTGAGCATCGACCCATGCAATTGGAATATCTTGACATTCAGCGAGCCTGACAACCCGATCCAGTTGGTCCCCTCCTACGACAAGCATAGTCGCCTCTTACGGCAAGCATGGGTTGCTGAAGATCTATCCCGGATCTTCACGGGTCCTAAATGATTAAGAAAGGAATTGAACTGGGGGTATCTTTTGTATCGAGGTCATGCACTGCCAACATCCCATGTTTCAGCTTCGCGTGTGGGATGTAATTGCTTGTGTCAAACAGGTTATTCGATTCCTGTCAACGTATGTGGAAATGAAAAATTGATTTACCAGATAGTGTTAAAAAGTCGATTTATCAGTGTATCGATAATAGTTGTCACTTTCCATGGCCGAGACAACCGTCGCATGCCACATCTCTGTCACGTGACATCCCATGGATCACGTGATGCAAGTAACATCCTCAGCATTTTCGCTGCATCAAAGCCTCGGTTCGAATGATGGCTTGTATTTGTTCAGGGGCCGCTGTAGGCAGGGTCTCATTTGTTTTTATTCAAAACAAAAATCCACACCACACTTACTTCACCCTTGTCCGCCATGATTAAAAGAATCCAACATGGCGTCAGGTGACAAGTGGCGCCCTGGGGGTCGCGACATGTTGTCGGTGTATGCCCCGGGGTCCAGGCCAAGCCCGACTGCCCACCTAATTGGACGGTGGGTACGACCAGGTACCATGGGATCACAGATGAATGAATTCCTTTTCCGACCGACACCAAGCAAACAAAGTCCTTTTTAAACATTCCTCCCCACCAGTTACTCCCCTTTCAATGCTACATTACCATACATGTATTGTCTTTGTGAAGTTCTTCACACGTTTCATGCCAAACTATAGACGAACTCATGAGAAGCTATTTATCTACTCATCCATGCACGAACTGCATATTTTCCCCGAGGCACGTGCAGCATCAGAATGCCACCCAACACGAACGGATGTGACGACATGGTGATGGCAGGAGTAGGGGGAAATGTGAATGTGGACGTTGGCATGACGAGAGCTGAATAATGCTGCTTTGTTCCTTTTAACCTGTGTGTAAATATCAGTATACATGTGAAGACACACAGTGTAAGCCAATCTTCTATACAGCGTGTGACTAAAATACGTAATCTTTATGTGACAAATTGCCAGAAAATGTCGAATTACCTCCCATTAACACAGACAATAAAATCGACCAAACCCTGTTCATTGTCATGATAAATCTCCGCTAAGAGCGAAGTAGATTGTATGATTATGTCATGATTATGTGTTTATGAATCACTATCAAATATATAGTGATGACAGCGAGCACCCGTTACAAACACATGCCAAGGCATGTCAGTTGTCCACCTGAAAAAGCACGGGATCATATGGTACAAGTCAAAACATAGATCAGCATCGGACATCATACTTGTGACTGATGTATCAAATGTTTCACATATGCAGAACTACTGATTATACGTCCCACTCATATTCTCTCTAAGTAATGGTATTGTGTTTATCAAATCTTACATCTGATTCATTAAATTCAAGAGCAACATGGGTAGCCAAGTGGTTAAAGCGTTTGCTCGTCACGCCGAAGACCCGGGTTCGAGTCCCGACATGGGTACAATGTGTGAAGCCCATTTCTGGTGTCCCCCGCCGTGATATTGCTGGAATATTGCTAAAAGCGGCGTAAAACCAAACTCACTCACACTCTTTTTACATTGTCATCAAATTCAGGAGCAGCATCTGTAGTCTTGTGGTTAAAGTGTTCGCTCGCCATACCGAGACCCCGGGTTTGATATCCGAAAGGTTATAAAGTGTGGTTATAAAGCCTTAGACCGTAGTCATTTTTAATATATCATTTTGTGAATTGTGGGCGTTTCTGCGATGACTACCACGTAATACCTCGAGTTGACCTTGTGAGGGTAACGGGTCAAGGTAACCGGTACCCATTCTTGTAAGTGCCTCTGCGACTTGGCTGATTGTGGGTCACCATGCCCCGATGGCGTGGATAGTTGCTCATGTTCTCAGTCACTGGTTTGCCTTGACCTGACCTCATTTAGATGTCTCCGTGATTGTGGTTTCACTGAACACTCACTCACTGACTCGTCCGGTGGGGTAGCCCAGTGGTTAAAGCGCTTGCTCGTCACGCCGAAGACCTGGGTTCGATTCCCCACGTGGGTACAATGAGTGGATGCCATTTCTGGTGTCCCCCGCCGTGATATTGCTGGAATATTGTTATAAGTGGCGTAAAACCAATCATTCACCCATGAGCGCACGCACGCAAAAACGCAACCACCCACTAACTCACTCACTCTCTCTAAGAATGAGGAATGACCTAAAAGAAAACAAGAGCGCCACATATCGGAATTAGTGCCCGCCTCAACAATCTGCTGCCTTTGTGCACACTTTCGTGCAATTTAATCTAAGTTGTCTAGGTCACTATACTTGTCGTAAAAGGCGACTAACGGGATCGGGTGGTCAGGCTCGCTGACTTGGTTGATACATGTCATCGATCCCAATCACTGTCAATCACTGGATTGTCTGGTCCAGACTCGATTATTTTTCAGACCCCCGTCATATAGTCGGAATATTGCTGAGTGCGGCGTTAAAAAACATACAAACAAACTCACTGCCAGCTGCCCATGGTAAAATGAGGCCGAGAGCTTACATTGGGCTGGGGTTGGTTGGCTGAATGGCAAATGATAACAGTAAAAAGCGACGCCAACATCTCCAAACAGGAAAGAACATACCGTCACTCCCTTCAGTGAGTGAGTGAGTGAGTATTGTGACAATGTGCATTTGTGGGGAAACTAACCACCTGGGTCTTAAACAACGGATCCGTGAAGATTCCGGGATAGAATAGGTCTTCAGCAACCCATGCTTGCCGAAAAAGGTGACTATGCTTGTCGTAAATGGCGACTAACGGGATCGGGTGGTCAGGCTCGCTGACTTGGTTGATGCATGTCATCGATCCCAATTGCGTGGATCGATGCTCATGATATTAATCACTGGATTGTCTGGTCCAGACTCGATTATTTACAGACCACCTTCATATAGCTGGAATATTGCTGAGTGCGGCGTTAAACAACAAACCAACCAACCAACCAACTTAAACAACGCTTAACCGCAAGGCTACCCCCACCTGTCATCCACTGTTGTGAATCTGAGTGTGCAGCATTCAGTGGCCAGATCACACCACTCCCTGAATGTACCCGTCTTACCATCACCAAGGGCCGATGTCAATTTGTTCCTTTCTTTAAAATAAAAGGTTGATGAGTTTCACCTCGAGACTGCTTTTTTGTAACATTTAAAATGTCAAAGGAACAAACCCAACGAAAAAATATCTGCGGTCTTTGACCATGTGTTGATTCGTCCGTGATTTCGCGCGGTTTGGCGCGAGGTTGTCGTGATCTCGCTGCACGTCCTTAGCCGCTCCCGTGTCATAATGATTGTGACGTGTTTGTGAATCATGTTGAGTCGTGTCACAGCGAAATCTGACAACTTGTACTTTACTTGTCCGTGTGCACATTTCGTGTGCGGGACACTTGAGGCCAAACTGTCGATGGAAGCCCGAAAACACGCCAGGTGACCTTGCAACCGCCGGGGAATTCCGGAGTGAAGGTCATAGGCAAAAGATCGCCTTGACGCCTCTTTTTGCCCGCAAAAATCTAATTGATCGCTCAGAAAGACGTTTTTGACATCGACTGTAGAAGAGTATACCTGGAGTTTCACACGTGCGGTGTTTGTGATTGTTTACTGTCATAGTCTGTTGTGCCGAACGTCCAAGGTGCTCGCATGACGAATAACATGTGGATTTATCAACGGAATCTTCAACAAACCAGTTTCTGTAAAATGTAAAAGTATAGTTTAGTTAAAATCACATTTTGATAAAAGTGTATTTTTATTTTCATTTCAGCTGGTCGTCATAGTTGCGTATTTTATACATCGGTGGGTAGGTATTACATAGACAGCTAATACGTACTGGATAGAGTTAGATACGCTGTAGATAGACCGAGCAGATTTAACCGAACAATATCAGGTAAATTTAGCAGCATACATATTGGATAGATTTAGCAGCGTAATTAGATTTAGAAGCATACGTATTAGATAAATTTAGCAGTATTCGTATTACATTTAGCAGCATACGTACTTGGGATTCGAACCCACAATCATGGGATCATGTACGCCTAAGGGGCGCCTGAAGCCACAAACACTCCTAACGTCCAATCCTAACGTTTTAGACTGAGGCAGCAGCATACGAACAGATACATATATTTATGTCTAAGCTCTAATTAAACGTCACCAACATACGTATCAGTACGTTCACCAACCAACGTCACGTCCAAGAATACTGCACTTGATAGCGACGTGCATGCATGTGTGTGTGTGTGTGGCTGTTTGTACTAGTCCGGACTGATGCCGATTGATAGTTGTCTCATACTTGTCTATATTATAGTGCTAGCTCGCTGAGATACCATGCCGCACTTTAACATGAATACCTCACTCAGACACAGTATACTGACTCCGAGCCGACCAGTCCTTGTTTTAGCCCCTTAATGGCGAACGCCAGACAGGAGAACAACCAGTACCATCTTTTAACGTCTTTTGGTATGACGTGGCCAGGGATCGAACCCCGTACCTTTCGCTCTCCGGGCAGACGCTCTACCACAAGACCACGGAGGCCTTCTGTAAACTTTGAGACAGTTTCAGAGATCGTCAACACGCTAGCCCAGCACAAAACAAATGTTACGTCCCACTTTAAAAATTATAAACGCGTCGAGATCCACAATTCGTTTATTGTCCTAAAGAATCAAAATGGGATTTTTTGATAGCCTACATCAGTGTTACGTTGACAATACACGCGTGCACTGACCCTGAACATTGCAGCATGACGTGATAGCAACATTAGACTGGTGTATTGTGTTTAACGCGTCTGTGTTCTACCTCACTGCACAGACTGCTTGCTTTCGTGTAAATAAACTATCGCCGACATTGACATAGGTAATATGTACATGTCAAATCTAAGAAGATGTATCAAAGGTTCCTGTCTGGATGGTATGTAGACTCGCTGAGCTAGCGAGACGTGGAATACCCTCTACATTTGTCAACCATCCAACAAGACAAAGAATAATTTCATCTGATTTTCGTTTGTCAAAATTTGAGGCAGACCAACCTGCATGGTGCATTGTTGTAAACTGGGCGACCGTCTGAGACTAAGTCCCCCAGTGAAATGCTAGCTGTGGCTTGAGGTCGGGTTGCGACAGCCGACGTCTTCCTTCAGATCTTGTTTCTGGCAACTCAGCGGGAAAACACGGCCCCAAAATTCCCAGCCTTTTTATAGATGTACCAGTCTGTCTGACTGTGAAGGGTGGGGGCGGGGGTGGTTGGGGGTAATGGGGGAGAGGGTGAATGTTATGGGTGTTGGAACATGGGGTCTAATTATGGATGAAGGGGTGGGGTGGAAGAGCTAGTAGTCGGGAGGGAGGGGGTGGGAGTTTTGAGTGGAGCATGGGGTTTGATCCTGGATAGAAGAGCTGTGTGTGTGTGTGTGGGGGGGGGGGGGGGGGGGGGTATGTGGGTGGTGGAGCATGGAGAAGAGGTGTTACTCAGATATGTAAACAGGTACGGTGAGAACTGATATCAACACGGAAAGGATGGGTCGAATGTGGACTTTCGGTATGACTACAGGATGCGCATTCCAACGGCAAAACCAGTTACGTCTAAGGTGCTGCCTTGAGACGAAGTAACTGGAGGGAAAACATGGTGGATATCTTCGCTTGGTATGCGATGACTCGGAAAGGGCTAGAGAGAAACCCAGGAATGGTGTCAATGTCATGAAAACCCCAGGAGAGAGACGAGGTAAAATTCCGTCTTGAACACGTGCTGGTGTATTCTCAAGAACTCGCATACAAATACTGACAAATTGTCACTCAAACTCAAGCATTGACGTTTCCCGTATTTGTGAGAGAGATTTGACTCTTAACACCTTGCTAGTTTAGTTATTGGTCATTCACCAGTTGTCAAACCAACGTCATCAACTACAGCGGATGTTTACAAACACGACTACACAATGAGCGTCGGTTTACTCACGGCCATAATGAACTGAGTCAATAAAGGCGAATCTTTGAAATAATTCCGACGCCGTGTACTATTCGTCATAGCCAAGCCCAGTTCCTTAAATCTGTATCATAATAAACGTTCGTGTATAACTGACGCTGCCAAAGCTGTATATACGGTATGGTAGCATACGTGTACTTAGTTACATCTAAGTAGTGAGTGAGTATGGTTTCACGCCACTTTTAACAATATTCCAGCAATATCACGGCGGGGGACACCAGAAATGGGCTTCATACATTGTACCCATGTGGGGAATCGAACCCGGGTCTACGGCGTGATGAGAGGACGCTTTAACCACTAGGCTACCCCACCGCCCCTACATCTAAGTAAGGATGGGATGTATGGATGAACAACTTCTTTGTTACAAAAAGCTGATTGTATTTTATTCTTACTTTGTACTTCAACTTCAAAATGCCTCTCAAAGAATTATGCAGCGGCTCTTTCCTTACCCGTGACAGAATCCTATGCTCGTTTGTTCGATCCCCAGATTCTCACTGATCATGTTTCTGGGTTTGTCAACACCATACAAGTTAAGGTAGTCTGTCTTACAGACCCTGACACAAATATATCAAAAACAGACCGCGCAAGTCTATAATGTTTGACAAGTCTAGATTACTGCAGTTCTGAAAATGAAGAGTGTCTCTGGGCTCCTGTTTATTATATTTTTATTATTGAACAACGTTTCTTTTTTTCTGTACGATATGTTCATTTAAGAGACTAGATGTTAGTCTAAAGTTAAGGTTAAATATGTTATTTGTGTACCAGTGGAAACAAATATTTTCTCCACCCACTCCTCTTTTCCTAAAGTCGTCAGTTCGGTGCGTGTACACATGCAGTCACTCCTGAAGCCTCGCACGACGATGTCTCGATCCCTAGCGAGTACTTAGTGTCAGGTGTGCAGCGCTTCTTCCATATACTGGTTCAAGGTAGTTCTTGCGTCGCGTCACATTTCATTTGATCCTTTTTGTGATCTGTTTGAGTTAATTGTAGCCGTCGATCCGACTGCGATTAGCCTTCTCGGTAACCTCATATTTCTAGATCAAAAACCCGACATCACTGTTTATAAATAAACAACACAAGATGTACTTCTCGCCTAACTGTGCGCCAACCGTTTCACCCAATAGACGACAACGTCTGACGGGGTTCCTTTCTACCGAGGCGGTTTAAACAGTATTCCAGTTATATCACGGCGTGTCAGCTTAATGTGGGAGGAAAGCCCGAAGTGATGCAGGACTCAGACGTTTACCACTTCGGTGAAACCCACGAGCACCGAGTCCGACTTTAAAAGCTGTTCTGGGATGCTGTGTCGGTGATATTGGTGAATCGTGTGCGCAATATACACCACTCACAAAGATATTTTATTCCCACTAGACAACTTCTTGCATATTTTGTCTAAGACGTGATTTACAGTGTATAAGTTACGAGATAATATAGATCAGGAAATCTCAAAATTAATATAGACTCCCTATGAAGACGTAATGCAGCTAGGCGTCTCCGCATCTTAGAGGCGTAATCAGTCACGGAGATCGTACACGTACGTTATATTTTGAAGAAGTTTTTTTCTGACGTCATCACACGTAAAAAGTACAGAAAACATGGGTTTTTATAATACAAAGAATGTCATTGATACGAGACTTTAATCTAGGCCTGGTATGAGAATATATCGGCTTGGCTTACGACACCAAATAGTGTCCGCCCGACCACCCAGCCACCTGTCACAGTTTAAGGCAACGGAGAATCGGTTCACATTCACGTGTTGTCCATTTCCACTATAACGTTCTAGAGAAGGATTCCTACTTTTTGAAAAGGTCCACAAAAACGGGAAACGTGTATTACGTAGCGTCACACCAAAGCGCAAAGGAAACCGGCCTAAATATCAGTTCATAAAAAGCAGATGTCTCAATGTAACGGCCGAATGAAGTCGTGCATTTCGCATTCTCATCTTAACATGAGAATAGTCCAAAGAAAGGAGGGTGTAGCTCGGTGCATGGGTTTCGTCAAAAACACGGACCGGGAATTGTCGGCGGGTGGTGGAGCCTTTGATCTTTGATTCCTTTGTCTAGCTTATGATTCACATCATAACTTTCGTTATACATAGAACACTGTTACTCCGACTCATGTCGTTGTTATATGAGAGCAGATTACACATGTGCGAGTGTGTTCATCAAAGAGTAAACCCGACAAAGCCACAATGGGAGCCGTAGATTCGTGGGTTAAGATTGTACCCCTTGCAATCCACTCGTTGTCTAGTACGTGTGAATGCCACGCCAAGTTTGTGACCGTTTCTGACTCTGCTCGTGATATACAACAATATATCCTTGCTTATTTTCAAAATTGATTTCCAGAGCTATAGTGCTGGGAAGGAGAAAAGTGTAATTTTCTTTTCAATACATTAGGGAAATTCATGAATTTCACGAAGTAATCGGATAAAATGTTAACTTCTAAAGCTATAATCTCAAGATCAAAGTGTAGTTTTTGTAATTACTGTTAGATATAACGGTAAAGAAAGAATTAAATAAATGCCAAGTCCATCACGAAACCCTGTTTTATGCAAGGCAGAGAAAGGTTTCACAGAGCTCTCTGTCGTCCCTGAACTTGGAGGCACGTGCAGATTTTAAAACCGTTATACATTTTTATTTTTATTTTTTTCCATATGAAGTAATACTTACGATATTTGTCAAAGCCGGTAACTGAGACTAGAGGGGTTGCACGTGATCAGCTATAAATACAATATAAATACAATACAATAAAAATAAATATAATAAAACGTCCACAATTAGGACATACCCTTGCTGCTGATGGCACAGTGAACACACACAACAACTGGTCTATATTAACATCAGACTCTTCATTAAATTTTTATACATACCCAAGATAGTGAATATCTACCACCCTGCTTACAACCAGGTACCACCTTCACAAAGGTAAAGGAGGACAAGATGATTTCTACATGTTATCGCGGAACAACTACAACCTCGCTTATTTGCAAATTATTTGAGAAACAACTTCTCCAGCGTTTAACATCAACATTTACTAATGGCAAAAAACATATCCCCATCCTCTGCAACTTGGGTTTACAATATAAAGCGCCAACGCCAGAGAATAACAAATCTCGAATATCTGCCGAAACAGATTCCAAATGCAAAAGGCAAAATAGCGGTGAAAATTATATGAATGGCTCGCTGAAAAATATGGTTAAAAGACACAATGTTTTTCACATGAACGTTCCATGACGTGAATCGGACCTGCAACCTCATATATTGTGTTTAGTTTTGTAACCCACTGATTTTCAACTGAGCCACCAGGGCACTTGATGAACGAGTGTTCAATCTTACGTGTCATGACTTCAGGTGTATGCATGCTGCACGCGGTCTTTCTCTCGCATGCTTTCATCGAATTCCTTTTATGCTGCGACGCATTGTGTTGTTTCACTATACGATATCCTGATGTCTTATTCTTTCTGGTATTTCATGCAATAAGGCGGTTTATAAGTTAGATAAAAACCTCTTCCTCGGTCTTTACTGAGAATGTAAGCCCGGGACTTCGCGATTTTGGGTCGGATCTCGGTCTCGGAGCCGGTTTTTATCCTTTACATCTACCCGTAGCTCCTTTAGGATGTGAGGTACGGTCAGCTGTATCAAGATGTGAACGTGACAATTTGGAGACTGTACAAGGAAAATGATGCGGCTAGTTACAAGGACTCCATAGAGCCGGAATCGCTAACACATATCACACGTGCAGCTGTACGTAACAGCGTATTATAGAGCGCTATATTGACAAAACTGTTCTAAACCTATTCGGAAAATTATGCTCTCTGGACTAGGGTATGGTATGAAGGCAACTGTTCTCACTGATATTGGAAACATCCTCATCCTATTCTGGGAGCGGTCGGGTAGCCTAGTGGTTAAAGCGTTCGCTCGTCACGCCGAAGACCCGGGCTCGAATCCCGACATGGGTACAATGTGTGAAGCCCATTTCTGGTGTCCCCCGCCGTGTTGTTGCTGGAATATTGCTAAAAGCGGCGTAAAACCAAACTCACTCACTCATCCTATTCTAACCCGTCTATAAACTTGGTGAAACATTGAGATCATAACAGAAACAGAAACATTTGAACTTCTATCTTACACTGTGATGTCTTTCCGTTGCTGAGGAGGAGATGTCCACCACAAGGAGTACGTTGGTATGAGAGAACACCTCTGGTTGCTTGCAGGAGTAGCCCAGTGGTTAAAGCGTTCGCTCGTCACACCGAAGATTCGGTTCGATTCCACTTATGGGTACAAGCCCATTTCTGGTGTAACCAGTCGTGATATTGCTTGAACATTGCTAAAAACGGTGGGAAACCATACTCACTCACTCACTCACTACTTTCAGCGGAAAATACTGATCTCTTAAAGTAATTCTTGCTGCTTGTAAACTTATTTTGCAGACCAATATATTCGAAATTATACTTCTGACTTTGTCCAACGCACACTCCTATATTTTAGTTTAGAATTGTTTAATTTGAAATTGCGGTGGACATTCTCGAAGTAGCTGTGTAGATGAGTTTCGACAATAGCGACGAAGAAGTCCTTTGAAATCTACGACTATGGAAAACAATGAAAAAAGTGCAAGATTGAAGAAGATGGACAAAAATTAGCCAAAACACACGCCTGAACGCAATAAGTGGTTTAGTTTAGCCCATGCACGTGCAAAACATGACAAGTAACAGTCATTGTGGGTATCAATGGTACGTTTCAGATGCAACTGAACTGCATTCTTGGAAGGTACAAATGCGACGTTTTTTAATACTTTTATCTTTTACCATCTGCGGGACATCTCAATAATGACGCTGAATACCACCACTGATGTGAAGTGTATATACGTTTATAAACATCAATAATAATAATAATAATTATAATGATAATAATAATTATAATAATAATTTGGTTGTAAATAATATGGGGGTGTAATGTATTTATAACACAATATATATTTATATTCATGAAATGTCATAATGATATACATAATATATATTGCATAAATATATGATATATACAATACACGTACATATTCTAATAATGACATAATTACGGAATTCAGGCTGTGGAAGTCATGTGTGTATTCATAGTTCGTTTTCAGCTTCGTGTGGACAATTGCAACATGGCTGAAATTATGCCGATGCGACGTTAAATATTAACTCACTCGTGTGGACAGCTTTATAAACATTGCACTTAGATATATCAATGACCTCGATCGGAGTTCACGGTACAGGTTTATTGATATACTAATATGAAACAGAATACAAGCGGTAAAATGAGAGTCCACGAATAGCCGTATACATGTATACATGACGCCGTTATTGAATTATGTGAATTGCCCAAACGATGCTTTAGAAACTCTTTAATACTGGACCAGCGTACATTAATATGCCCAGGTAAGCTTATTCAAGAACAAATTAATAACGAATTGTGAATATATGTGGCATTTGCAACTCTTACACCATAAACCCGAACACACTGTATCTACTGTACGAGAGCGGGAGAGAAAAACTGTAATATAATTCTAGTACTATGTGTAAGACCTCAGTTTCCATAATTTTACACAAGAAATGTTTTGTAACTTTTATTTTGCTTTTATATATTCCATTCCCATAAAATTCAAATTCCCACCGACAAGTTATTTTCTTGGTGGTGTTCACGATTGTGTTTCCAAATCCCCCCAAATCTCACTCTTTGACAAGGTTATGCCTGCAAGCTATTCGTCACCTGGGATTCACTCACCGTCCCCGCCACATACATCCATTTATCCGGATAAATAAACTCATTACCAGTTAATTTTTCCCGTGCTAAGAAGTGGGCAGACCTGACTACAAGTGCCAAGCTCAGTGTACAAAAGCCCCGCTCTCCTTGCGGCGGTTCCTCGTATTATTGTTCGCCCCTATTCTTCTATATTTACGCTGTTGTTTAGAATAATATTTTCCGCGAGTCCTGCCATTCATCTTAAAGTATTTTCCTAACAATTATAAGAGGGGGACTTCGTGGGATCCAGCGAAACGAAACACCTCAAGTGTGAGGGTTTATCAGAACAAGGTTCGGCACTCACCCGCTATATACACCCTTAAGCCCGGAGAACTGGATCGTAATGCTTTTGTATAAAACCATAATTAAATTTTCGGGGTAAATCCGTGATTGCAGCCCCTGGGGTTATCCAATCCATTCACATCTATTCCGTATCAGTCAATATTTTTATCTATTAGCCAACCGTGATAACTTGTTAAGCTAGTATACGTCCCTGAAAGCTGCCTGCTCCAAGTGTCGGAGCAGCAGCGAGTGTGAATCTCGCCCCTCTGTGTGTGAATGGATTGCTGACGAAGCAGCCAATCAGAGAGCGCTATCTCATTAGGCCTGTCTTCATCATCCAATGAAATGGGCACAATAACAAATCTGCTGGTGGAGTAGTTATATGCGATATTGTAAAATTTAATGGATCTTAATGCGAATTTGATCAATGCGTATTCGTCGAGGATCTGAATGGCCCAATCGGAGGCTGTGTATGTTTGAAGTTCGCGTGAGAGCAGTAGTTTAAACACATGGTGTTTAATCTAGCTTTCAGACGGCCGTTCGTACAGCGATCACTGCGGCCAGTCTGAATACCTCAGCTTTGAAATTACGATTCTTCTCGACACACGGGATATCTCTTCACCCCCGGGCCTAATTCTCCTACCCTCAGGAATCTACAAGAGGGTCAGCATCTGTGGTCATTGTTGTGTTATCTACTCTGCACATCCCACTAAACATAGTGTATTGGATACATATTACCTGTAATTTACACCTCCGTGGAGCCTTTGATGTTGCCGCCTCAGGTGTTTTAATAACGTGGATGTAGCAAGGTGAGACATTTTTCTTTTCCAATTATTTCATTAAGATAAATAATAATATATTTTTTTCTTTGATGATATGAGTTCAAATATGTTAGATATGTCAATGAACCCCAATGCAAAGTTTACATTATAGATACTTGAAAAGATTAAAGAGATTTAGAATTATTAGAAATAATGATGGATTTACAGCTCAGAGATTTGTATCGCATTCATCGAAATCCGAGTGTGAGCAAACTGTCTGTCACATTCGTTGCAATTTATGACTTTAGATAAACCGAGGGCTGGACTAAACTATTTAATAAAACATCGCAACCAGAGAAGCGAACTACAACGCACTCCAAGCTGTTAATAATACCGCTAGCTGTCTTGAACAATAGAGTATATATATATATATATATATATATATATATGATGATATACGTATCTAGTACTGTGAATATCTAATAAATTTCACACCCAAACAATTTCCGAGTGATTGCAAACATTGTCGTACTCTATATGGCGTACTCTATATGTGTACCGTCTTGTGTAGTGAATGCTTATGGCAAATTCACAATTAAGGATTTACACACATATGTAGATTTGAAAGTGTGAGCGAGTGTGACATGGTATAGTCAGTTTTTACTTCATTACAAACATGTTTCTCCCATACAAACATTACAATCACATTTCATCAATACAAACATTACAATCACGTTTCAACCATACACATATTACAATCATGTTTCATCCATACAAATATTGCAATCATGTTTTACCCCTTCAACCATTACAATCATAATTCTCTAATCCAGTATGATTGATAGGTGCCACATGGTTCCCATGATACGCTACTGGGATATAGTTCAACTGAAATTTACATGCATGCTTTCCATCACACGGCTTTCCCTTGTAACATTCTACTGTCATGTCATTCTACAATCTGATAAAACCATTGCTCGAAACTGTTTATTAATCAATATACATGTACATATATTCAGTGTGAAATGGTCAGCTGTGAGCTGATGGGACTTTACTCAACCACAATGCCATGACAGTTCGAGCGCTGCAAAGAGTTTGGGTGTGTTGATGAGTTAATTAGTTGCCAGGGCGATCACGCGCCCGACCCAGAGATATGTGGTATAATGTCACACCCATTCTGATAACATTATCACATGGAGGGGATGAAATTGTTTAATTGTCTTATATACCAGACCAGAATACGACTAACTGCCTCGTTTAATTAATTAAGTACAGATGTATTTCTACTTGCTTTTAACGCAAGCATTCACGTTGAAGTTTTAAGTGGCATGTGACAGTGCGTAAAAACACAGATGACTATCAAAACATGGCTTTCTATACCTGTATATAAGGAATGATAGGTTTTAGACCTCTTAACTAAACGAGAAGTGCTGAAATAAGTTTATCAGTATAAACAGCCCACTTGAGCAAAGGGGAAATGCAGCTCTCTGTAGCTAAATATAAAACTTAAAATAGTATCACTTAAATGCTAGTTACAAATGATATTTATATTATATCTTTTTCATCAAATGTACAAATAACATAATCTCATACGCTACTTCGTGTCAACCTGAGTCGAGTACAATGGACTGGGTGGTGTTTTGAAATGTAAATATGCCATAGAAGTATGTAAATTAAGATTTCGAAATCAATGTACGTTGGTGGATGTCAGTTCATGTTTATGAAGATTTAACGCTTTCTGGTTAATGTCGTTTGAATGAATACAACCACCCAGATTAACCATTAGCTGGAGTCTGAGCTTCTTAATTTTAGACTTGTGGGGTAGCTGCAGATAAACAGTTTGAATATACATCAAATACAACTGGAATTGTTTTGGTTAAATGTGTTTTTAATCGAACGGATTCATGTAAAACGACAGATTCTTTTCCGGAAAGAGAAATATTTCAGATTGGAGTGTTTGTCTGAACTATCCATGTCTTTGAGAAAAACTGTTTTCTGAAATAGAGAAATATTCACTAGATGATTAAAAACATATACGTTATATACACTTGATGATATATTGAATTACTTTGTAATAGTTGCTTTAATTTCAGAAGCATCAATATTTACTTGACGATCAATCGTAACTTTAAATGCCAATTGTAACGCAAATGGAATTGATTATATATGAACATTGATGCCATCTGAAACATATTAAGTCGCTGCTAACAAGCTGGTAACAAGCTGTTAACCCAGGTTGAAATCTCCATGCAATTCCATTAACAGAATTATTTTCTTATTATCAATATGCAGCCAGTAATAATGCAAGTCTATCTATAGATCCAGCATAACAGCAGATAAATATGGACGGCATATGCCTAGCAACTGGTTACCTGCCGCACAGGGCTAGAGGTTAATTGTAGCCAGGTGTGTGTTGTGCTTATGAAGTAATGTTTACTTGGATGAGAAGCTTGTTTCAACAGTCGCTTCATATGTGTATTTATTCACGTGCTGATACATATTACCAGATGATATCAAACAAGTATGTTGATGTTATTACCGTATAAATCTGTATGTGTATGCAAAGCTTTGATGATCAAAAGATGAGAGAAGGGAGTTTTAATGGATGTAGGCATTTCTCAATCTGCTGACGGAAATGCAGGAGATGTTTTCTGCAATTGATACAGACGATGTGTGTGTTATGGGGGAGGATGGGTTCTGGGGGAGAGGATTTGGTTGGTGTGCAATTGATTATATTGATAGATCATTAACCTCACACACAGAGATGTATCCATAACGTCATAAATGTCTTGTACAAATTAGACACAACTTTCTTGACAATATTGATTTCATTTTTTTTGTAATTCAGAAAATGTAATGTGTAAAAATGTTCTGTTATCCCATTTTTGCAATAGGGTTAGACAACCGTCGAGTAGAGTTGTCTCCCTTAAGGTGGCTGCTCTAACTGTACATTCGAGTCACGATAACGCTATTCCTTGTTCGCGTACGCCAGACTCACGTCCCAAAACAATCATACATATTTTGTACCCTGCCCCCTGTGGGTGTTTTGTACAATAAATATGCTTATTCTTCTTCTTCTACCATAAATGATTAAGAAACATCCACGGAAGAATTTCACCCCAATGTCATAAAAAACATACAATTTCATAAATATTTTTTATACATATAATTTATCATACCAAAAATATTAAACGACCAATGTGATGTTGAAGTGAGTTAACGAGGGGGTTTATACCGACATGGATGGAGATGCCCATTCAGTGACACACACCCATGCACTGCAGCAGCACCTCAATCAGAAGAAGCATAAATCTGTTGTGTCAGGGCACGCCACTATTTGTGGGGCCGCCGTGTTGGGGCCAATAAAACACCGCTGCTACAGTCGCGCCGAGATACCACGTGCTCCATATTGGACCTATTTCACAACATGTGAGATGTTTGTTTGCTTCTCGAAGAACGCAACCCTCCTACTAGCCCGTAAAAGTCAAGCATGTGTTTCATTAGCCAGGAGTAATGTCTCTTCCATTGGTCACGTGACCATTCGGTACAGACAAGCTGTTATTAGATGAGGAGGACAACGGATACAAGAATGGTTTTCTTACGCGATTTGGAGGCTTCCAAAGGACTTTTCCTTATTTCGGTGTGTTTTCTTGTATCTCTGTCCATTCACCTCTCTTTCCCCGTCCCCTCTCTCTTTCTCTTCCTTTATTCCTTTATTGTTCTCTTCTTCTTCTGCATTCAAAAATGAGCTTCAGCAAAATCTGTCATCGAACCGATGTTTATGTGGAAAGTCGGCACAATACATCTCTCTCTCTCTCTCTCTCTCTCTCTCTCTCTCTCTCTCTCTCTCTCTCTCTCCTCTCTCTCTCTCTCTCTCAGATACTACATGCGACTACATCAACGTGGACATTGTTGTTTGTTTGTTGTTTAACACCGCACTCAGCAATATTCCAGCTATATGACGGCGGTCATAGCGAGTCAGGACCAGACAGTCCAGTGAATGACACCATCAGAATTAACCTACACAACTAGTGTACGATGGCTTGCATCAACCAAGTCAGCCAGCCTGATCACCGATCCCGTTAGTCGCCTCATACGACAGGAGGCATGGCTAACCCGGATCTTCACGGGGCAATCAGGTAACGAATTACATGTTCGAAGGTCTTAAAGAGGGACTTTGCCCTCTGGTCTGGCGTCTAATTCCAGTCTACATCACGCGGAGTCAGAGAGTCGACACACGACTACACCGACGAGGACATTTTCATTACTGATACACGTCGCCCTGGCGTCATTGCGTATATGTTTCCATCACAAATAGATGAAAGTTGCTAAGCTTGGTTTATTTCATATAGGTCACACGTTTAATCTGTCTCCTATTACATGAAATAGCTGCGTGGTTTTGATCATTGTTAATCACACCAGATAACGATGACGTGTGTGTGAAGTGTGCGGTTTGGGTTACACACCACCGCAGAGATATACGTGTATATCTGTCTCGACATGCGAGACCCTCTGTTTCCACCTTAACAAGCGAGCTCCTATGTTAACAAGCGAGTTCCTATGTTAACAAGCGAGTTCCTATGTTAACAAGCGATTTCCTATGTTAACAAGCGAGTCCTTACGTTAACAAGCGAGTTCCTATGTTAACAATCGAGTTCCTATGTTAACAAGCGAGTTCCTATGTTACCAAGCGAGTCCTTACGTTAACAAGCGAGTTCCTATGTTAACAAGCGAGTCCTTACGTTAACAAGCGAGTTCCTATGTTAACAAGCGAGCTCCTATGTTAACAAGCGATTTCCTATGTTACCAAGCGAGCTCCTATGTTAACAAGCGAGTTCCTATGTTAACAAGCGATTTCCTATGTTAGCAAGCGAGCTCCTATGTTAGCAAGCGAGTTCCTATGTTAACAAGCGAGCTCTTATGTTAACAAGCGATTTCCTACGTTAACATGCAAGCCCCTATGTTAACAAGCGAGTTCCTATGTTAACAAGCGATTTCCTATGTTAACAAGCGATTTCCTATGTTAAAATGCAAATCCATATGTTAACAAGCGAGCTCCTATGTTAACAAGCGATTTCCTACGTTAACATGCAAGCCCCTGTGTTAGCAAGCGAGTTCCTATGTTAACAAGCGATTTCCTATGTGAGGTGAGGTGAAATTGGGTTTAACGTCGCGTCCAAGATTATTGCACTTATATAGCGACGTGCATGTACGTGTATGTGTTTGTGTGGCTGCTTGTACTAGTCCGGACTGATGCCGATCTATAATGCTAGCTCACTGAGATACCATGCCGCACTTTAACATGAATACCCCACTCAGACACAGTATACTGACTTCGAGCCGACCAGTCCTTGTTTTAGCCCCTTAATGCCGAGCGCCAGACAGGGTAACAACAAGTTCCATCTTTTAACGTCTTTGGGTATGACGCGGCCGGGGATCGAACCCCGGACCTTCCGCTCTCCGGGCGGACGCTCTACCACTAGACCACGGAGGCGGTCCCCCTATGTGAGATGCGATCTCTTGTGTTAACATGCGAGTCTCTTTGTAGATGTTTAGTGTAGTGCGTAAGGGCTACAGTATGGAACAATGTTGCTAAATGAAGGAATGACTCTGGTAGATATCGAAAGAAAAAAGAACGAAACAGCGGCAGCAAACGACAGCAGATGGGAGAAGACAGAAGAGAATGTGAAGAATTAAAGAGAGAATGGGGGTGGAGAGGGGAAAGAAAAGAAGGAAAAGAAACGTTAGAATATCAATCAAATTCACACAAAGGGCAAGAGGTGAATGAAAAAACACCGAGCGAGGGTTAGGGGGAGGGGAGAATAATTATAGCCGTGGCGATATGGGGATTACCTAAAATTATGAAGATCACAAGTGATAAAGACTTGGATATCGGGAATCAAACACGAACTCGTTTTGTACTCATTACAAAAATTGTAAAAATCCAACACAATGTCTTTTTGTCTTCAACTATATCAAATATATTCCAGTTAGATTACATCGACCACTGACCTGCTTATTCCGTCAGTTACGTGATAACGCCGACCCTCTTGGCCAGAATTTCCATTTCAAATCAAATTCACTATAATCATTGTTGAAGCATGGTCTTGTCTGACCAGAAAGTCTGATTTTATTATTAACCCATCCAGCTACAAAGCAACATTGTGATGAAATGTGGGCAAGCAGTCAATGAATGCACGTCTTTTCAATGTCTTAAACCCTTTCATGGTGCCTAATGCATATAAAAGCTATCCTTACACCACCATCGCTCACACACATTTTGTATAATGAAAGGTTACGAAATCAAACAAATTCGGACCAGACAATGAAATATGGCCTATGAATATTCCAAATGGAGATTTCAGTGATTATTTTTATGAATTAGTTCAATTTGTCAGTGTTAGGCGCGCGTAAGCGTGGCTTATGACTTGGGAGTGAAGTTTTCTGGAGTGAGGTCGCAAAAAGCCACGTTTTTATTCATGGCGCAATAACAAGTAATCAGCGGAGTAATCCGGTCCTTAAACCTGTGATTACTCCGCCGCAACTCTCACATGGACACAACGGATCCGCATTCCTCCGCGGCCCTTTGAAGTTGTTTGATGACAAAACACTCTCCTTAATATTGATGAATTTCTTCTCCTAATCAATAGAAGCGAACACAATATTTACAAGTGGTTTGTGTTGGGAGATAGCTGCAAGTGTTGCCGGCCATTGCATCTTCATCGCATAAAGAAACTCACCGAGTTGGGATTGTGTGCAACGTACGTACCCATATCAGCCCGTTCGTTTCAATTGGAACATTTATACACGCTACCAGTTGATCAAACGTGGCTTGGAATTTCTTCGATTCGGTAAACAACCCGATTCAAGCTTTTGAACCCATCTCGGTTGCGTATACCGCTGCACTGGTCACTGCAAATACTACCCAGACGAAATGACCACAAATCTCGTGCTTCACTATTGAACATCTATTAAACACACTGCTCGAGTTATTCTATCTTTACGATGTCCAATTTTGAGGCCATATTAGCACCAACTCGATTTTGTTTAAACAAACTCCGCTTTCATTTGGCGAACATTGTCAAATTTATTACCGATTTGTTGGTATAAGATTCGTCGGCGAGTATGAAAACTTGCACCGGCTCGTGAAACGAGATTCGGAATGGGTGTTGGAGGGTTAGGATGCATAATAAAGAGATCATAACGGACTATGAAAACCACATAAAGACGGAGTAACGATACAGTCGGCCCGAGCGAGACTGAGCGTATTTATGACAACATAAACTCACGAAGCGCGTGGCGGAGGGCATAATGTTTTATTGACTAACTGCTCTGTGATTCCCGTTAGTTAATACATTTACTCTCCTCTATCGTTGGAAATCACGCGGCGAGATTATATCAAGACTCTGAATGATTTCGCATATGTGGTGCTCGTTGTAGCTTTATTATTATCAAATGACGGTGAATGTTTATGCGCGACGAAAGCCCAAAGCATGACGGAGCGGGCTCTCGTGTGACCCACGCCTCATAAACTACGGCTCACAAGCTAGGCTCGACTCTTACAGTGTTAAAGGGCTGCTTGCCTGTTAATGCGATGATCTGAATAGGGGATCTCGATGCTAATAGGAGGGGAGGATCGGCCCGCCGTATCACCCACCATCTCTGATTGGCTATTTTGATGATCAAATATTGTTTTAACCTGAATACGAATATTATTAGTTATTTTCACTTTATATGATGAATGACGAAGGTTTATAGATTACCACGGTGGTACGTTTTACTTAACATCGAAAATACATTAACTTGATGAAAAATACAAACCGAAAACGATTTTGTTTTCAAATCGTTTATCATATTCAGAACTTTTATTGACGTATAAAAATTGTTTGGTTTTTTTTTAAAGCATGGTATGTCCCTATGGTCATTGTGATTTTAGGCAATATTGAGATAAATGTATGATTAATAACTTAATAAACATCAGGTTTGGAAGTCGTGCATGTCGCCAAGTAGTAAAGCGCCCTCTAGTCGAATTGAGGAGTTTAGACCTTGACGTGCGTTGGTAATATCTATCATGCATAAACGTTGGTTTTTTTTGCATATAATAAAAACCATGTTTTTAGCTTAACCTTTTTTAAAATATCGTTATCTCACGTTTCTGACGAAGTACCAAATAAAAAGTTATTAATCTTTGATTAATGTAAGTTGTGAATGTGTAATGACTGAGCACTGTCATAATATTTGATACATGGGTTTGCAAGATTTGACCAAAATGGTCTGATAGTAAAAACATGGTGGTGCAGATGATGGTCATCAATCATCCAAGTAATCACATTAACGGAAGCATCAGAATTACGAATTGCGCGTCACGACATTCTGAATGACTACAATTTATTCAAATTTCTACTAAATTTAATTCATGGAATAATTGATGATAACAAGGTGATATGAAGGTATTTGTAAAGCTGTCTACGATCTTTACCACTGGTTCTGGCTTCCGTTTAGACTTGCATGACAACGCCAGGGTCAAAGGTCACGATGTGCTACCTCAAGGTCATAAATCTTAATTTTCTATCCCTCATAAATCATTATTATCCGAACGGCTACCATATCATAATATTTGAGCGAGACAGATTGACGGATATGTTATAAAAACGAAGAACGTATTTTTATCGGTGTAGTTTCACGCATTAGACTGGCCCGTTGCTGCCACGAACTCGTCTGAGGAGCTGATTTCGGAATAATATCATTCCAGAAAGTATCAAATCCGATTTTGGCGTTGCGTATCAATGAAACGTAGAATATCCTTGTCCGACATGTTTTCTTTTCAAAACGACGATAAATGATTATTGTGTCAGTGTACAAAAATATTAGTTTCCCTGACGTGGTAGTGTTTTCACAGTTGACGTCATTTGTTAGTAATCAAATCTTGGTGATGGTAAGACGGGCCGGAAATCTAACCAGGGTTAGGTTAAAGGTTGGACTGGGTTCTTACAAAAGCGGACTTTGAGCAGCTGAAATCGGTCTTACAGTTCAAACCGATGACAGCAGTAGAGTGGCTGTGTCATCCTTATAGTGGCCTAGCACAATACTCGGCTTTGAGGTGATAGGCGTTTCACTGTATGCATGCCTAGTCTCAGTTTACACGTGTGTTTTGTCTTCCCTTCCTTTAAGTCGATTAGAATAACACTCTGAGTTTCACTGGAATTTTCTTAGGTTTTGTTCTCGAACAATTGAGATTGAATTTTTTGACGAATTAGTAACATATAGCTAGCTATGATAAAAGAGAAACGGAATTATCTGTTCTGAAATCTTATCTCCTAGTTATCTAACTCTACAGATTTACTTATACATTGGGAGTGTATTATCATGTCTGGTCACAGGTTCGGTATAATCTTACATAATACTGATGAGAAAATCTTTTTACCTTTAACATTTCATCTCTGAATCAGAAGTCAGTTGCTACCTGGAGAGAGCCAGGCTTCGGTGGGCTGTCTGTAAGTAGTGGCTTCTAACAGGTGTATGTGTTGTTTGGCTCTAGTTGTTGTTTGTTGTTTAACACCGCTCTCGGCAATATTCCAGCTATGTGACAGCGGTCTGTAAATAATCGAGTCTGGACCAGACGATCCAGTCATTGACATCATGAGCATCGATCCCCGCAATCGGGATACGATGATTGCATCAACCAAGTCAGCGAGCCTGACCACCCCATCCCGTTAGACAAGCATAGTAGCCTTTCACGGCAAACATAGGTTGCTGCAGACCTATTCCACCCCGGATCTTCACGGGTCTGTTTAACTGTAACTTAGGACATTATCAATGTGATAGTAACAGCAACGCCCATGCATTTTCTCACAAATGGTGTCAGACGCTCATGAACAAATTCTAACTGAATGCCTTTTGTAATAGCAGTACAAAGTATTATGAATGTTTTACGATTGGTAAATGATAAGATGAAGATATCTATTGCGTAACATTCCATCGAGAAATAGTGACAATATTCTACAAACTACAAATATATACACGGTAAGGTAAAAAACATACAGGTATTTCCATGTATCTATCATTGCTTTTGGGTCGATGTGGCGTTAGTTTTGTCGGTAGGACAATGCAGGAGCTTAGAGATAGATAAGACAAGATCATTTATTGTTCATATATACTCATTTGGGGCCGGGTACAAACAGTTAAGACATACTGATGATAGAATTTAAAACTTTATACATGATTCATTCTGTTTTAGTGATATAAACACGTCTTATAATAAAACCATTCATGTCTTGCTCTTTACGAAACCGTAAAACTCAATGTTTTAATGGAACCATACCAGCTATTTTTCTTCATGAATCCGAATACGTCATTCCTTTCAAGGGGCCATGTCACTCAATCTCTTTACGAAACCACAAGAAAACATTATCTCCATGGAACCATACAGCCCTTTCTCATTACGAAACCAACAATCACATTCTTTATTCAAGAAACCATTTATGCCTTTCTCAATACCAAACCACATAAGCCATTTTCTTCATCAAACCATTAGAGACCGCCTCCGTAAGCTAGTGGTAGAGCGTCCGTCCGGAGAACGGAAGATCGAGTGTTCGAACCCCGGCCGCGTCATACCAGAAGTCGTTAAAAGACTGTAATTGTTGTTACCCTGTCTGGCGCTCGTCGTTAAGGGGCCAAGACAAGGATTGGTCGGCTCGGAGTCAGTATACTATGTCTGAGTGGGGTATTCATGTTAAACTGCGACATGATATCTCAGTGGACTAGTCCGGACAAGTACAAGCAGTCACACACACACGTGTATGCACGTCGCTAAATAAGTGCAATAATCTTGGACGCGTCGTGAAACACCTTACCACCTCACCTCATTAAACCATTCAACCATGTTTTAAATATGCAATGATGCATACAATATATGAACATTTATCCTATCTGATGAGATCCCAATGTAAGTATAATATAAGTAAAAAGAAGTTATATGTGAACGTTTATGAAAGGTACGTTTGTTATGACCAGTAGATGGTCCCTGGTTTGTCATTTCAAATTCACGATATTTTTAGGATTAGTATGTTTCCAGTTGTGTTTTTCTTTCAAAAGGAAACGCTGTGTATAATCGTACCTGGTGGAATGTTAGTCCTTAGACACACCAGGCACTGGGGGGATTTCCCAGGTGTAGCGAATCCACATGTACACTCACTCCTATATATCTGTGGCTGAATCTCGCATTCCCACGCTCTCTCACGTTTGCTTGGCCATTTAATTTATCGAAGTGGCTGTCAGCTGTGTTCATGTTGTTTTGCCAGGGATTAAAACGTGTCAAGCAAAAAGTATACATCAAAACATTCTTAAGCATAATCAATTACGACATGCAGGTGAATTACCGCAACAGCAGCTTTTCCATCACACTGCAACGTCGCCGGTGTGTTTCTTGTATACCAATTATGGTACCGTACAGTGTAGCTTATGTCTGTACAATGTTGTAGCACCTTATCACTCCACAGTGCAGATTATGTCTACACTATGCTTGTTAACAGGGTGCTCAACCTTCCAGGATGCTATTTTTCACTCTCTTGTCGCTGTATCTATGTTCATTCTTCAGACAACAGGTCTAGCGAGAGAGCAATTACTGACCATTTGCCTACCAGGCTGTCTGCGCATGACAGAAAGGTATGATGGGCATGGAACCTTGACATGATCTATGTGAAGGACGTAAGTGCTGGCGCCATTACACACGTTGCTCAACCCAAAACATTTCATATTGACTAAATACAGGTTTCTTCTAAATGGATGTAACCGAATTCAATATATCAAGACGGGTAATGTATTAAAGGGGTGTCATTCACACCCTGGGGACCGGTGGGGTAGCCTAGCAGTTAAGTGTTTAAGAATTCTAACCACATGTTTAGTTTTGTTTACTGGGCCAATTATTAAACCCCTACTCAAATCTCAAATCTCAAATCTCAAATCTCAAATACCAAGCCTCCAAAATCTAAATCCAACCCCCTAAACTTCAACCTCAACCCAAAACACAAATAACACAATTCCAACGATAGAACAATACCACAGGCCATATTCGTTGGCGCCCACGTCAATTGTAATGCTACCGTAACTGCTTGAAGAAATTCAGGATTTCGATACTGCTTTTTATCTGGCATAACAGCAGAGCCCCGTCCAAAGCCGTTAGTTTATTGGACATGTCAATTTTCTTTATAATCAAGTGACAGTGACAGTGACAAATTCTTCGCCCAATAATGATGTCGATGTCAAATAACAGGCAAAAAATAGCATGTTATGCATTCCACGAACACTTCCCAGACAAACGCAACATTGCGATAAGAACCGTTAATACTCAAATAACATCATCTGTCACTATTCTAAATCTGTAAGCCTTGTAAGCCGCTGTTTATACTCCTGAAGATGTAAAAATACATAATATTTTTTACTTTAATAATGTTGTATCGCTAATCGCTCAGAGGTGCGTTCGTGCTACAAACAAAGATATCTGAAAAAGTAGAACGATGAATACACTTGGGGCTTGTAATCCGGGCACTAGTCCATGTAACAGAAACTCGGATCGTCGGCACCGGACAGAGTAGGGAGGTCGTGCCATATGTCGTTCGCAGCTCCGTCCCCGGCATTTGTTTGTTCTGTGTTTTGAATCTCTCCGCGCGGATGGAGGAGCTGGGTTGATATTTTATAATCGGATGATAGATCAAACGAACACTGAAATCCGTTTCATGTTTGGCTATTTCTAGCCACAGTCTTCCAAAAGCAAAATGCCCGCTCTTGACGTCTGTTCGCCCCAAAGATCACGTCGTATCTCGGACATCGCGGATTTCTCGCGGGACCAGGACGTGTGAAAGACGCATTACATTTTATTCAGACAGATTGGTTGTTTTTGAACAGCGACGTGATTGTTTGAGCGAAAACACAGCCAGTGGGTAAGACGCCGTTCACCGGAACGATCGAAATGCACTGAAGTTATGGACAGTTGATATAGATATTTTATAAATGTGCACGTACCCAATAGTCCCGCAGTGTGAATATGCAGGGGCTGCACATTTGGGACACGGGAGGAATGTTATGCATTTGCACTGATCTGTGTTTGTGTACATATTCACTGCCTGGATTGGCCCGAAACTGTTTAAATGAGAGCGACCCGCAGCAGGTAATCGCGTATGTTAATTAAACACAATAGAACTCTGACATTCAGCAGGAATATAAATTATAAATACTAGTATCTTGCAGTATTTACGAAAATAACTATACAGCTTTGATAAATGATGGGCATCAATACGGTTGGTTGGCTTATTGTTTAACACAGCACTCCGCAATATTTCAGCTATATGACAGCGGTCTGTAAATAATCGAGTCTGGACCAGACAATCCAGTGATTGATATCATGAGCATCGATCCACGCAATTGGGATCGATGGCATGCATCAACCAAGTCAGCGAGTCTGACCACCCGATCCCGTTAGTCGCCTTTTACGACAAGCATAGTAACCTTTTACGGCAAGCATGGGTTGCTGAAGACCTATGCTAACCCGGATCTTCACGGTTCGGGCATCCATATGAATGTATGAAACATGAAGGAGAACATCACTGTCGTGTGATTATTTTGTGAATTTCCTCTGCGTCACTAGAGAGACTCAATGTAATTCTCAAATGATGCAAATGAAAAGTAAGGGCAACTTACCATCAACGTGAATTTGTCAACCATGCTAACCAAAAGCATCAGGCCCAACTCGTCACGACTTTCACTCACACCATTGCATTCTTGCCCTCCTATGATCATAACCCACATTCTGAGATTGTTCAGACATGTTGGAAGGATAATAAACGACAGAAATAAGGAAATGAAAACGTAACTGTTCCCGACTTACGATATTGTTTACACTTCTGACGAAGCAAGAACGAAGGTGATACAGTAACATCATTGTCTCCACCCACCTACTTAACTTCACCCTCCCTCCCTCCAACCCACCCACCCCCCTCTCGACTTCGCCACCACCCACCCCTCCGCCCAACTTCAAGGGAGCACCAGACAACAATGTATCCTTACGCTATTTTCACCAGGTGGGGAGATGTTTGGGATTAGCAGTCAATGTGAGTGAACGTGTTTTGTTACGGCTTTTTTAGCTGGTCCCAGTTTGTGTCGGCATGTGTGTGTCTCATGGTGGGGTCCCGTCACTACGGTGATAGGCTTGTAGAGTTTCCCCCTCCCCTCCCGAACAAGACACCATCGGGTTAGGGAGGCTTGAAGAATGCCCCGACGGAGAAGCTTCACTACACACTTGTACCCATCAGCTCTGATGAAAGACGTCCAAACATGCCTATCGCTTCGTTTACATCGTTCTTTATAATAGACGAACTTGCAACAACGCTGAGGGAACCGTAGTACAATGTATGGGCTTGTAAACAAGGGGGTCGCCCATCACTCGACACTGGCTGGTCTGTGCTTTGTGTTGACTTGTAAAGTGAGGAGGTGGGGTAGAACGCATGAAGGCGTGGGACAGGGTTTAAAGTGTGTGGGACAGGGTTTATAGTGTGGTGGGACAGGGTTTATAGTGCGGTGGGACAGGGTTTATAGTGTGGTGGGACAGGGTTTATAGTGTGGTGGGACAGGGTGTATAGTGTGTGGGGATACGTTTTATAGTGCGGTGGGACAGGGTTTATAGTGTGGTGAGTCAGGGTTTATAGTGTGTAGGGGCACAATGTTTATAGTTTGGTGGGACAGGGTTTATAGTGTGGTGGGACAGGGTTTATAGTGTGATGGGACAGGGTTTATAGTGTGTGGGACAGGGTTTATAGTGTGTCGGGACAGGGTTTACAGTGTGATGGGACAGGGTTTATAGTGTGTGGGACAGGGTTTATAGTGTGGTGGGACAGGGTTTATAGTGTGGTGGGACAGGGTTTATAGTGTGTGGGACAGGGTTTATAGTGTGGTGGGACAGGGTTTATAGTGTGGTGGGACAGGGTTTATAGTGTGGTCGGACAGGGTTTATAGTTTGTGGGAGGAGACAGGGGTTGTAAAACTGAGGGGATATGATTACATATATTATTAAGACGTGGATCAACGTAAACATGGGTGGTGCGTGGGTACTCAGTGAGACTTGTCACACAATTAACGCCTGATATACTGAATGCGGATATAGCGAAACATCCGATATAACGCAATTCCAATCACTTGCAGTTTGTAACAACCGGTATTGTTTATAAACATGTGGAAAATATAATACTTAATGTTTGTTTGTCTGGGGATTTTGTCTTTACCAGCGCTTGGGAAAATAACATGTTTTCTGATCAATAGCAATTTCACAAGTTTAGAAATCAAAACAGGTGAATTAGATTGTTGTTTAGCACAGAGACCTTGTGTGGGTTCCGTCGACTGTTAACTGAATGCTTTTAAATATTAAAAAGGGAAATTAATTGAAAAACAACAATCCATCCGGTGTTTTGAAAGGTCAGGCATTGGCACTAAGCACTTAAACATCACGATGACAACCGTTGAGAGGTTCCTTTGTTTAAAAAACCCTAGAAAATAGCTCCGAGAGAAACATCGTTGCTCGGTTTTCCCACAAATTGTTTGTCGAACTCTTACCGAAATTGTGGTCGACGTAAAACAACATCCGCATGGTATGGGTCAATCAAGCGTCCGGCAATTTAATTCCTCTCACATACTCTTTTGTCACACTCGGACAGTCCACTCCACACCTGGCAAAACAAAACAAGCTGGACATGCGGACAAACCTAAAGAAGAGCAAACTGCGGTATTCTGGTCGGAGCTAACCAAAGGGTCACACTTTAACGCGTGGTGTTTACTTTTGGGCGCGGGTGTATTTATCGTGTGCAGGTTGTGATCCGCCCCCTCCCCCACCATTGATGCAGTGAATACAGATGAACTGGAGAAGGCGTGGTGATACATGGTGGCCCTCGTGCTAAGCCTTCTGTGAAAGTACTCGCGTTGTTCGCGGGGATGTGTGTTACATCTAGCCGACATCGGGGCTCCAGGGGGCGGGTAGAGTAAGACGGAGCAGACGACAGAAATAGGAAAGGGTGGTTGGGTCAAAGAGGATCTGTTTAAGGAGGGTGTTGCGGGGTTTGGGAGGCATCCTTCCTCGATATAAACGGGGTGTGTGGTGCTTGGAATAATAGGACGTTTGCCAAGGGTTGTATTAGCAGATCGGGCAGTCAACGTTAATAGATTGGAGGGATTTCCAGTGTTCAGGGCTTTGGCAGATTGGAAAGAATAGATAACTGTATGGGTCACGATGACCTGGTCTCTGGGACTAAGATATCGGTTCTGTGCGAAAACTCGCCTTTAATATAATTGCATTTATATAGTGATGTGCATGTTCGAACGTGTGTGTGTGTGTGTGTGTGTGTGTGTGTGTGTGTCTGTGTGTGTCTGTGTGTCTGTGTGTCTGTGTGTGTGTGTCTGTATGTGTCTGTTTGTCTCTCTGTGTGTGTCTGTGTGTGTGCGTGTGTTGGGGAGACGCTCTATGCAGTCGACCACGGAGACCAACACTGAAATCTTTGCGCTAAGATGGCCGTGACACCCATACTGGTCTCCTTCGAAGACACAAAAACATAGATTTAATAAAACATTCACCACAAACATCCACCACCACCACCCTATAGTTATCCCCTTTTCAACTCTAGACTGGAGGGTCTGAAGCTAGTCTGTCCATACAGACCCTGAAACAAATATATCCAATGGAGCCCATACAAGTCTGTAATATTTGGCAAGTCTAGATTGCTGCAATATCAAGGTCTCTGAAAATAAAGTTCTCTTGGCTCCTTCATATTATATTTTATAACTATAATTTAACAACTGTTTTCGTGAATGTTACATAACAATTGGTCCCATAGTGTCGTAAATGATACATAACAATTTGCCCCATAGTATCGTAAATGATAAATAACAATTGGTCCCATAGTGTCGTAAATGATACATAACAACTGGTCCCTCAGTATCGTAAATGTTACATACCAATTGGTCCCTTAGTATCGTAAATGTTACATTACAATTGGCCCCTTAGTGTCGTAAATGTTACATAACAATAGGTCCCTTAGTATCGTACACGTTACATAACAATTGGTCCCATAGTGTCGTAAATGATACATACCAATTGGTCCCATAGTGTCGTAAATGATACATAACAATTTGTCCCATACTGTTGTAAATGATACATAACAATTTGTCCCATACTGTCGTAAATGATACATAACAATTTGTCCCATACTGTCGTAAATGATACATAATAATTGATCCCCCAGTATCGTAAATGATACATAACAATTTGTCCCATAGTGTCGTAAATGATACATAATAAGTTATCCCATAGTGTCGTAAATGTTACATAATAATTGGTCCCATAGTGTCGTAAATGCTGTAAAATTCTTGGTCACCGAGTGTCGTCAATGTATTAGGAATCTTTGTGTACTCTTTAGACAAATATCCCTTAACGTAATACTACTGGAAAATGGGACCCTCAGTGATGTAATTGCTACATCTGGATAAATGTCTGGATAAAGGAGTCTGTCTCCAAGAAGCGAGCGAGAGACTAAACAACAAAAGGTGCTCAACTCTAGATCTGAATGATTTGGCAAGTCTAGATTGCCTCGGCTCTTGGAAATTAAGGATTGTTCTGTGTTATATTTGGATGATTTGATTTTATTGTGTATCTATATATTTAAACAAGATTTATTTCTGGGACTATTTGTCAGTCTAAGGTAAGGGGAATCCGTTCTAGTAGTAAGCCAAGGCCGAGGCAATGCGTAACCCGGAGAAGGATGAAAGAAGTGTTTGAAACGAGATGTGGTATGGCAGGGCGGCATGCTGAAACCAAGTCTTTCGGAAATGGTGGGGTTCTGAGGCGTGCAGTTTCAGATGGGGTTGTTTCGGGATCAGGGGTTCAATCCATGTGCTTCCAGAATAGATATGTGGAGGTTTGGGTAGCAAAGGCCAAAGGAATCTGAAGATAAAAGATGAAGGCCTACAAAGTGAATTCTCACATCACATTCTACGAGTCTAAAGATCTTCTGTTACAACTGAGTCAGGGACTGCCTGTGAAAGCAGCGTCCATGTCTGTATTGCATCGTCAAGGGAAAATGCCGCCATAATAACAGAGAACCAGGCGTTTGAACCTTATTTCTGTCTTAGGTCATAGGTTAAATCTCGACGACAACATTAAAACGCCCATCGTCAAAGAATTCCATTTATTTCAAACTATGCAATGGTGTACTACTCAAATTGGTGAACGGTATTTTACAATATTGTCTAAAAGGCTCTATATATTCATTAATATACACATTTCATCAAACGGTAATCGACAACAATAACTGTTTGAAGTGTATCCTCCTTAATCCAGGAACCTCAGCTGCAGACACTCCCTCCTATAAGCACATAAATTCATTTATCTATAAAGGTGAAACGATACACCGATACTCCGATGCATCGCGATACTTGACCCACGATACCATATACGATAAACGTGGACCCATTTATCTATACGCCATGATACGGAACGCAAATCTCAAGCACAGCGTTTCCTCGCTATTGTGCCTTTCAACAAACCGCTAACTTGGTTATAGCGTGCGGTAACGCATTGCTCCCAAAAACGTACTTACATTTTTAATAAGCTCAGGTTTTACACTGACAGACGTTTTTCCCCATCTCAAAAAACATTTTCAGCTGATAACCGCAAGCACATAACACCGGAAATACCAGTCAGCAAAACCGAACTGAAGTACGCAATTCAATACCACCATTATACTATCTTGTTATCAAAATGTGTTCATTGTGTATCTGGACATGTATTTGTAATATATTTTATTAATTTTTTTTTGAAAATTCCATTTAATATGGTTTTCATTAAGTTAGGTGAAATCGTGTGTGAAGAGATACAGCAACCACGGTCAGATTACCGCTTTTGACGCATTGTAATGAACTTTAGTTGGTAGAGAATGGATACATATATTAAAAATGACATACTTTGACTCGTTAAAAGTCATATTTGTGGCAATTTGGCTACTATATGTCAACACAACATTTTCGCGATCGAAATACATGTCGCGCGGGAAGTCCCTACAGTGACTGGTCAAATTGTTCCATACGTAAAAATATCCTGCAACTGCAATCACCAGTACCAAAATGCTACGCTTGTGGTTTTTATAATTTTAAATACATATATAGTAAAAGCTGCAACTAAAGTAACACGATATTGAATATATTATTCCTGATAAAACAATAATTTCTGATACAATTCCTTCGACCATTGCATAAAAACTCTTTGAAGTTGTATCACTGGTGAAGTACATTCATTACTTTCTGGTGTTTGAACTTTGAATTGTTTTGAAGGAAAGTTAGAGAAAGTTCCACTTTGAAGCTTAACAACTTAGTCTTGTTATTATAAAATAATGTTGACTGTTCCAAACTCATGAAAGGTTCAATCTTGACATGCTTTAAGTCTTAAGTCAAGATACGTAACGTATCGTGACCAGAATATCAAGATGCGTATCGTATCGTGATCTTCCTGTATCGTTACAGCCCTATTTATCCATCTAAAAACCTGTTTATCTGGACACTGAAAATGATACCGTTCGGGTCAACGAGGTGCGTTTGTGCCGTAGATTGCGACAGCAGAACACTGACAGATAGTGACGGCGTATGAACGACATCCGTGGGTCAACTGGATGAACTACCAGAAACTAATTACCCAAGACCTCTGAAGATCGAGCGCTTGCAATGCATCAGCGTACAACGAATGTTTTAAAATCTTGTACTTGTCTTTGACCGAGTCCCGTGACTCGCGATGTTGACGTGAACACTGACGAGATCTGGCGGCCATGTTGACCGTGAACGTGCCTCTCTATCTGTCTTGTGCTGCTGTGACCTTTGCTTTGCTTGATGAAGAGGGGTGGCTCCCAACCGCGCGGTCACTTTGTCATGGCTGTCACAGGGGAGGAGGGTCAGTGCAATGACGTCTTTGCCTGAGTAGGTCACACTGCGGAGTATATTTCCATCTGCATCAGTGCAAGCATGGTTTTAGGTTTTCCGATGCCCGTTCGTCATGCTTGTTTCTCCGTGGGGGTTCGGAGGTGTGCAGTACGTCATGCTTGTTTCTCCGTGGGGGTTCGGAGGTGTGCAGTACGTCATGCTTGTTTCTCCGTGGGGGTTCGGAGGTGTACAGTACGTCATGCTTGTTTTTCCGTGGGGGTTCGGAGGTGTGCAGTACGTCATGCTTGTTTCTCCGTGGGGGTTCGGAGGTGTACAGTACGTCATGCTTGTTTCTCCGTGGGGGTTCGGAGGTGTACAGTACGTCATGCTTGTTTCTCCGTGGGGGTTCGGAGGTGTTCAGTACGTCATGCTTGTTTCTCCGTGGGGGTTCAGAGGTGTACAGTACGTCACGCTTGTTTTTCCGTGGGGGTTCGGAGGTGTGCAGTACGTCATGCTTGTTTCTCCGTGGGGGTTCGGAGGTGTACAGTACGTCATGCTTGTTTCTCCGTGGGGGTTCGGAGGTGTGCAGTACGTCATGCTTGTTTCTCCGTGGGGGTTCGGAGGTGTACAGTACGTCATGCTTGTTTCTCCGTGGGGGTTCGGAGGTGTGCAGTACGTCATGCTTGTTTCTCCGTGGGGGTTCGGAGGTGTACAGTACGACATGCTTGTTTTTCCGTGGGGGTTCGGAGGTGTGCAGTACGTCATACTTGTTTCTCCGTGGGGGTTCGGAGGTGTACAGTACGTCATGGTGGTTTCCCCGTTTGGATTCGGAGGTGTGCAGTACGTCATGGTGGTTTCTCCGTGGGGGTTTGGAGTTGTGCGGTTCGTCATGGTTGTTTCTCCGTGGGGGTTCGGAGGTGTGCAGTACGTCATGGTTGTTTCCCCGTTTGGGTTCGGAGGTGTGCAGTACGTCATGCTTGTTTCTCCGTGAGGGTTCGGGGACGCTGTCACTGCCATATGGTTCTCGGTGATGTTTTAGTTCAGAGTTCAGCTGTACAGGGTTGCGCCCCTTGGGTCGCCATACTTTCGAATCTAAGTTTCTCCCTGATCACGATCATGTTTTATCAGCACCATACCCGTGCTCGTTTTCATTTAAGTTGTGACACGTGAAGATCCGGGCTAGAATAGGTCTTCAGCAACCCATGCTTGCCGTAAAAGTCGACGATGCTTGTAAGAGGCGACTAACGGGATCGGGTGGTCAGACTCGCTGACTTGGTTGATTGATGCATGCCAACATATTCCAATTGTATGGATCGATGCTCATGATGTTAATCACTGGATGCGGCGTAAAACAACAAACACACACTAAAGTTGTAAATGCCAAAAGCCTCAATCGGTTTGAGCTTTCCTCCTCATCAAACTGACACGTCATTGTATGACTGAAACACTTCACAACGCAGCTTCAAACAAAACTCACTCACTCAGTCACGTTTTATTCATGCCCAAAAAGAATATATCCCCGTGTGTCACAAGTTTATAATCGTGAAACATAAAAGCGTCGTGTTTTTATTGTTTTCAGGGTGCCTCATAAAACGTTCACTCATGAAAACAAGTATATTTCCAACATGCATTTCCCTCGACATTTATTACACAAGAGGCACAATTCGTAGTTGACATGACACGGAGAGTCTGTCGTTCTTGACAACGGGAAAAGATGTAGCATCGTGACCACGTTCTGAAGGCCGCCGTCATCGTTTATCAACACCTCTCAGCACCGCCATGACAACTTTACGATTGTCTCCTTTTCGGCTAAGATGCATTCAAGTCTATTCTTTCCAACTACAGTTTTGTGAAGGGCCTGTCAGCCCTACGATTGCAGCAATAACTGAATATCTGAGAGGAAGTAAGCCTTGCGGAGTGGCAGCTGTCATTGGCCAAGATTAGAGTCCCTCTTACAAGACAATTATTGTGTCGCTATCTGACAGTAAGAGTCGCAATATACAAGGATTATGTCTTTTACGATCCACTTATAGTAAACCGTCATGATGTCGCCCGTTAGGCGTATTTACAGTGTGTCTGAGCGGCGATATACCAGAATGCATTGCTTTTGAATTATGGCTCAGACCGGATCTAACATTACATGATTACTTCCGGTAACAACCATTCGTGATGACAATCATTCTCGAGCCGTGCTTCGATCACGTTTTATTGCTGGCAATGTAGAGCTATAGGATATTATAAGCAAGAATTATGCTGTAGAAAACATGATAAAAACATAACATGGCAATCCAGATCAGCGACAACAAACGCATAGTTTGCTCAACCGAATTTCGAAGTTACGTATACATGGTAAATAGTGGAAATAGTATTATAATGATATTTTGGAACCTCCTCAGTCATCCTGCTATATAGTTGAAGACATGGGCCTGGCAGTAACCTCATCAGAACTATCCCATGGGGGTAGGGTTAGAATAGGTCCCCATCAACCATGTTTGTGGTAAGGCGACTAAATGGATCTGGTGGAAACAGGCTAACCTGACATGGTTAGCGTGTCATCGCACCCATACGTAGTGGCTCGATGCTCACAATATCAATCACTGGATTGTTTGGCCCAGACTTGATTATTTACAGGCCGTCATACAGCTGGAGTATTGCTGAATGCGGCGTTAAACATAACTTTAACTGGATACATTTCTAAGTCCCCGGTACTACAGGTAATATTACATAATTACACATAACGGGCGGTAGGGTAACCTGATGGTAAAAGCGTTCGCTCGTCACGCCGAAGACCCGGGTTCCAGTGCCCACATGGGTAAAATGTGTGAAGCCCATTTCTGGTGTCCACGCATGGATATTGCTGGAATATTGCCAAAGGCGGCGTAAAATCATATTCACTCACACTGTATACATATTGATATACATAAAATACAGAGTGACCTCAGCTGCCAATATCTGTGTCTGCCAGAAACCATGCTCTTGGGTTTCATCCAAGGGATTAACGTCAAGGTCACATTGGGCCTTTCTCCACTGATAGCCTGACATACTTGGTGTTGTGATTCACTCACTCACCCTCTCCCAAAGATCGGTTGGTTTGACGCATTGAACGGAGGACTATATAGTTGTATACTTCCCAGGGAGAAGAGAAAGCATATTGAATGCCTACTGCTATGCACGATCCTGAACCATTTATGTCGCAATCGTGAACATTTACTTTCTATTGCTGCTGCAATCGTTTACCAATAGATGCCTCCTGGCTTTATACTGATGCATATCTCGAGAAAATGAGTCCAACAACATTACTGTGTTCCTTCAAGAGAATTTCACCACCTTCGCCAAGTACATACTTAAGACTGAGTGCTTCTACACTTAATAACTGACGCATTTGAAATAGCTTTCAACAATTATATCTTGAGACATCACGAGCAGCGTGTCATATTAATGTTTTTCGGAAAGCCAGCCTTGAAAAAAAAACTCATATAAAAAAGTACCCGTTGAATTCGAAGGTACACTTGATAAAGTCACTTTGACGTACATCCGAGTTCACAGACATCGCTGGATCTCGGTCCTCCTCAACCTGAATGACATCAAGTGCACAACTACAGATGCAAATCTAAGGCGCACCTGTCCAAAACATAAAAGGCTCGCAGAAGTTCCAGTTATTGGTTTTGAAGACAAAGCAAACATGTCTGTAGTACAAGGGAGACATATGTACATTGTAGGATCGCGCTTTGTTTGAAAATCATAAATACACTAAGTCGAAGTCAACGAAGGAGCCGCTAGCGTGTTGGCCGACAGTAAATCTAGACCTACCTGTGACAGACTATCAGTCTTTGAAGATGGCCGCTTTAAAGAGAAACGCGAGAAGAACAAGGCTATATTATCGTGTCCCCATATATCTTTGCATTTAGTTTCTTTTAATTTGCTAGAGTTGTGTAATTTACCTGATGTGTCCGTGCTGCCAGATTCAAGTATCATTCTCCGGTGGTTAAGTTGATTTAAAACTTGAAACAGTTTTTTAAAAATATGGCTCGTTGTGTGAATTAAATTTCAACCACGGGGTTAATAGGCACGTGGGCCAACATGCTTGTCTTCTTTCACGTCCGCGCCTGCTGTCCAATCGTTTCAGAGTGAACTGATTTACAATGTATTTCTAAACTTGAATATATCAATTAAAGTGTACACAGCCTTTTATGACATCACGTAATGCAACTGATTTTTTAATTGTTTATTTTCTTAAGTATTATATTTGTCATCCATTCCGACACTGACCTCTACCATTGGGTGAAAAGGTATTGTTTTTTTATACAATTAGATGACGTTTTATTCAATTACGTTATTCTTTTCTCAAGAGTGCTATCGATATGTGCTCCAATTTGTGATACACAGAATGTGGCATGGAACGTTGCTGTTACACTGAACAGGCTGAACAACGTCCAACGGCTGCTCTCTTATCTGTTCAACAGTTTAAGAAAACAAATCGCACAAAAATCCAATTCAGACATTTTTTACCAGCAAACGTAAAGGTCATCGAATAGCCTCCAAGCAGAGAGAAGCATATGCAGTATGGAGTGGGTGTGGCTATGCATAATAGTGATACATTGTTACAAGTTGTATAACGCCACAGAATTCCAGTTATGTCACTGCGTAACGTAAATAATCGTGGCTGGACCAGACAAACCAGTGATTGGTGATATGAGCAACGTTCCATGTTTGGGTACGATGACATGCCATCAATCACCTAGTTATCTGGTCCAACGAAGTCGCCACAACTAACAAGCACAGCTTGCTGGGGACATATTCTAACCCCTAGCCTTGTTCCAAGGCTATAATGAAAGAAATGTCCATGGATGTGTAGTAATTCCTAATAGGCAAGTCTAGATATGTGGAAGGACTCCAGTCTCTTATAGGGATAACTTGTTCTTATTATTTACATAATCTCGAACTTATGATTTAAACTAATAATTATTGCCTTAGATACTTGTGTAAGTCTATCTAAACCCCCTTCCCCACGGGATCTCAGTGGAAATGACTAAATGTGATGATACAATTGAATTATATTGTGATATATACATTGTTATGTTACATCATAATGATAATTATTATGAAACAGTGGGATGATACAGCGTGATGGTACATTGCCGTGACACAGTGTTGCGATGCATTGTAATGACATATTGTGATGATATAGTGTAACAATACACCATGATTATACACTGTAATGACACAGTGTAATGAAACAGCCATTACAAAGGTAATGGATACCCGGGGCAGCTAATAAGACAATAATTTGCATTGAAGGATGCGTCATGGCGGCCATTAGCCTCGCTTTCGTTTCAAAGTATACAAGATCTGAAATTTGATAGACGTTTGTGTAGAGAAAGAGACGGGGAAAGACAACACAATCCCACAGTAACCTCACTTCAAAGTCTATTCTCCCGATGGCCTGCAATTATAGCGATTGCTCACGAATACCTGTTCGCTATCAAAGGACTATTTTGCGCGACTTTGTCTACGGCAGAAGTGGGTGATTAGGCACAGCTTCGTCCGAGGTTTCGGTTTACACTTGAGAGGGGCTCGTACACATAATCTTTGAATTGTAAAGTGTTAAGTTTCACACGTATTTCTCTGATGTTCACATGTGGAATTCATAACACGCGTGATTGTACACTACTGTCCATTCGAAAACGCGTCCTTTGTCACGGGAGCAGTTGTCGCCCGTTGTGATTTTGAAAACAAACAAAAAGAATTGTTTTCGTTGTTTGCGAATCAACATTTATTTAATACAAACAGTATATAATGCGTTACTGTCACCCACCTCGGATGTGTATGATGACGTGTCACTGTCCCCGTGGACCATGTTGGTGATGCATGGCGTTGAGAGTCGTGGCAGTCTTGCGCGTCTGTTATCCTCCACAAGTGTGTGAAAGTTTCAGCATGTCTTAACGGGGTATGTACACGCAGGTTCAAATTTCGTGTGAAATCCACACGGAGGTCCCGTGCAGGTAACGATCCATATGGTATTCACCTGTAAATTTCAATTTCATTGACATACGCATTTGTACACCGATTTTAAACGAAAATGGTTTGAATTAGTGTCAATTGTTTTAAAGTCGTATCAAGGCTTACCTTTACTCATCACTCAACTACCCCCCACCCTACCACACACCAACCCCAACCTCAACCTCAAACCCAACTCCCACCACACAGCAACCCCAAACCCCAACCTCAACCTCAACCCCAACCCCCACCACACCCCAACCCTAACCCAATCCCATAACCCAAACCTCAACCCCAAACACCAACCCAAACACCAAACCTCAACCACAGACCAGCCCAAACCCCAAACTCAACCCCCAGCACAAAACCAACCCCAACCCCCAACCCAAACCACGTGGTTCTAACAGCGACTTCTACGGTGAATTAAGTACGTCACCTAACGTTCGCAAGGGCCTAACCATATTGCATGTCATAAATCAATTCAACAACTGCTGCTTGAAAGTCATGCTTGATAAATGTAACTCGATCGAATTTATCAACAGGTAGTGAATAGCGAAATAAGGCCATTTTGCACTTCGAGTGACCTCAGCGGCCTGGCGGGAACCCTCCTCAAAAGATTATAACCTGTCTACTGTAACGAACTCTGATAAGTCGAACCCTCGCTCTCGTACACCGCGTCATTAGTAATGTGTCCACTTCTTCTTCAATCAATTCAATCAGATTAACCCCGAACTTGGAACCCTCCAAGGAACCGTCTGCGTTAGCGGGATATATGATAAGACAAAGTCAAAAAGAAAAGGGGGCACTTCACCACCGTATTGGAATGCTGGCTATTTTAACAATATTACAGTCAGTTATATCACGGACCGCCAGCTTGATGTGGAAGGAAAGCCCGAAGTGATGCAGATCTTTGTGGTTTCCTCTTTGTGAAACCGTCGAGCATGCTGACAAAATATGAAACGCTATCAGGGCGATTCTTGGATTCGAACCCGTGAATATACGTCTTTGGCCCAAGAGACTCTGCACCTTACTCAACTGGGCTACTCGTGCCCCCTGAATCCCCCCCCTCCTCCCCCATTTTTGAGAATGGTTCAGCATGGTTCAAGATGGCCACCTTTAAGTTTCGTTGTCACTGAATTTCACGGTTCGTCGCTTGTCTTAGAATTTCGTGGATTTCTTGAATGCTTTTGTTCCGACTATCATGGTCTCGTATGTCCAGAACATTGACCATTTGCTCACATCAATCTACGGCCACACGTTGAAAGTGATACACATTATGTTTTGCATGACATGGGTATAAGGTCGTCCATTGTACAGTACGCCTGAGACGGGGTTCCCGCGGTCAAGGGGTTGTACATACTTGTCCCTATGGTTTCATTGTATCGGGACAATACATTCTTTAAAAGTTGGTACGGGGTCTGTGGCTTAGCCTAGTGGGTAAGGCGGTCGCTCGTCAAGAGATGGCCCGGGTTTGATTCCTCACATGGATACATTGTGTGAGACCCGTGATGATCCGGGGTCTTCAGCAACCCATTCTTGCCGCAAAAGGTGACTAACGGGATCGCGTGGATCGATGCTCATGATATCAATCACTGGATTGTCTGGTCCAGATTCGATTATTTACAGACCGCCGTCATATATCTTGAATATTGCTGAGTGCAGCGTAAAACAACAAACAAACAAACATTGTGTGGTGGCCATTTTTTTATGTCCCCTTGTGCTTGGCTAACATCTTTTAAAAGCGTCGTAAAACCAATCTCGCTCACTTTAAAAATGGAGTATAGTCTTTTCCATTGCCATGCGCTCACCTATTCGCGAACACCTGGTGTCTTCACCATTTAATAGTAAGTCATAAGCACATGCTTAGGATATACTCGGAATCGTACAACGGACTTTGCCTTCAGGAGGGATTTCTAATTGCTATAGAAAAGGTTTTTTCACGTTTATTTATGCGATAACTATCAAGTTTCCAAATCCAATTACAAGACCACGGTTCAAAAATTAACGCAACACTCTTTACGTAAGCTGTAAGAGTCAGCAAACACATGGCTTGTGGCCGTACCTTTGACCCGTCACTTTCATTGTTTATCGAATCTGGCAGCGGCAGCCATGTTCTAATATGTCGACTGACCTGAGAAAACCCGCGACCGAGATGGAGCAAAACAAATGGAATGAACTCCGCTATGCAACAAGGCATATATCTTCTTAATCTACGTAAGTCTGATGTGCTAAGTCAAAAGGGAGCTAGCATTTGTCACCGACAATGCCCTGTACGATCATTCCCTCGAGACTAGCACGCTGTGCGGAGCTTGAAAAAAAGGAAGAATGTCCAAAACCAATGTTAGTGTACTAAACTCGTCGTCGTGCAAAGCATTAGCCAAACGGCAATGTTTGGAGTTTTTGCAATATTCCGTAAATCTTTCACACAATCATTTATATCGTATTTTTTCGACATTCTTTTGTGTCGTACGAAAGAAGAGCATAATTTATATCCTCCGTATGGTTGGTTGGGATTGGACGTAATGCTTAGGCTCTGTCCTTCTTTCCATTAGAAACGTAGTGCTTCTAACTTCAAAAGGACTCTGACGTTTAGATAGATTGAACACAGGTCAAAGAACAGGCCCTGGGGTCTATTCAGTATGCTAAAATAAAGTCATATATATTTATCATGGTCTTGAAGATATATTAATCTTTTGTTGCACAAGCGTATTAAATTAAGAAAAGCATTTTAGAATTTTAAAACGCTTTTCGTTGAAGTTTCTTTAACTTTAAAGATATTAATTGTGTTGTTTTCAATATTCTCATTTGTAACATGAGGAGAAACATCCACAGGAGCTCGGAATGTTTTATTGAATGATGCAAGTGAATTCGGCGCAATGTCTTCGTTATTGCTTCGGACAAGCAGCAGTTGTTGTTGTAGCAGTTGTTGTAGTAGTGTTGGCGGTGGCGGTAGTAGTGGCACCTTGTTGTTGTTTGTTCTTTATCATTTAAACCGCCGCACTCAGCAATATTCCAGTTCTATGACGGGGGTCTGTAAATAATCGAGTCTGGACCAGACAGTCTAGTGATTGACATCATGAGCATCGATCCACGCAGTTGGGATACGGTGACATGCATCAACCAAGTCAGCAAGCCTTACCACCCGACCCCGTTAGTCGCCTCTTACGACAAGCAAAGTCGCCGTTTACGGCAAGCATGGGTTGCTGAAGACCTATTCTACCCCGGATCTTCACGGGATGGTAGTGGCAGTTGCAGTAGTTGTGGTAGTAACAGTAGTTGTTGTAGTAACAGCAGTTGTGGTAATAAGAGTAGTTGTGGTGGTAGTAGTGGTAGTGGTAGTGGTAATAGTTGTTGTAATAAAAATAATTGTAATACTTGCAGTAGTAGTGATAAGAATTTACTTGCCACAGGTTCAGTGACTTCTAGTTATGTCTGCCCGCAGTGCAGTAATTGACGTTGACTCACAACTCTTGTCGGTATTCCTAATTATCCCAGCGTTAGCGTCTAATAAACCATTCAGACACTCCTCATTTCATTCGTTTAAGGAAACCCTTACGTTAAGGAACTCTTACGTGTTTAAACGACGCCGAGACAATTTCTGCACCGGGCTTCAGTAACCGTACAAGCCCGTGTACATAGAGGTGGCATTTGTCCTGGCCAATGGTGGTGCTGCTGCTCGTGACGCCTAGTCCTCAATAATGGTGCGTTTGGCACTGGAATGGTTTTGTGGAGCGCTGTGGCGTTTTAGATCTCACCATCTTTCATGACCAGTAGAACCAGAGACCATATAATAATCTATTATATGGTCTCTGGTAGAACAAAACACGTTTCCAGAATGGCATTGTATGCATAAATGACCTGACGAGGAATGTTTGTGGTTTGGAAAGAACCACTGTTTTCATCACTATTCCTTGAATTCCTGCGGCCTGTCATGGAATGACACGATTGGTCGCGATTGGAATCATCGATAAGATCAGCGCCCCCTGTTCAGGATTTTGCCCGTGTCCCTATCTTGTCCTCATCTTAACTGGTTCCACCTATGGTATGCACTACACGCATTGTGCATGTGTTTATATTAGTATAGACAGGAACTCAGTCTTGGTCTCACTGGTATACCCACGTCTCCAAGGCTTCACCCCTGTTGAATACACTCGCAATCGTTTGTAACTGGTTCCATTGTTGATACGCGCAGTTATGTGCCTTTGGTCTTCTACATGTATATGATAGAGGGGACCCAGTCGAAGGGGGCGTGCGCTTTGTACCAGCTGGTACCGATGCTGACATGCGTATTCGCCTGGCACCAGTAGCCAGGAAGCAAGTCTATGTCTACAGACAGTAATGTTATCAGTCAACGCTAACCAGTTACTAATTACCCAGCGCCATGTCGATATGTACACATGGAGCCCGGAAATGAACATGCCCTGGTGTCGACGGCTCCCACTTGGGGGTATGCTCTACCAGTCCCTTCCGACAACTCTCTTCACACCTCACCCCTGCCGCGTCAACCTACCTCCCTAACGCCCGCCTCTCAACACACACGCCAGCAGTCATACCTGACCACCTGGTACCGTCAGACCTGGACGCTGCGAATAGCTCGGCCTTGGACATCAAGCATCTTGTTTTTCAAAAGGACGACCGACTTCAAGCGTCTCTTTGTCTTTTCTCGAAGAGTCTGTTTCAAGCTCCCGATACAAGTGTGTCAGCTGACGATGCCATTCCGGGTTCGAATCTCAAGAAAAATGAAGTAAAAATGTACATTTAGGATACAAAAAAGGTACTACCATCCCCACAGCGCCTTTACAGTGTAAACATGAGACCGTATGTCAGCCACTGTCAACTCAGAACATATCGTGTTCACTTTGCTAAGCTACGTCTTAGTGACCACAAACTAAACACAGAATTAGGAAGACGCTCCGGGCCTCCAGTACCTTTAAATCAAGGCTTTGTTCTAAATGTGCCATCATTGAAGATGAAGAACGCTATATATTACACTGAGCCAAACGTAATAACCAAATGTCCCTTCTATATAAAGTGCTAGACAAAGACTATATTGATTATAGACAAATTGATTAAACGTATTTATTCATATACGTTATAGCAAATAATGACGTCATCACCATAAATAAAAAACAAGGTTACAACTTCCGACAATAATGTACCAAATTATCTGTCTAACAACGATATATATGTATGCATGTGTATGTATATATCGTATATATTTTTTCCTTTACTTCTCTGTAAATATGCTCTAAATGTTACATGTATAAATGTCAAATGATTCTGTGTATGTCTACAAAATTGCCTCTGTTCCGTAATGGAATGGGTTTTTTTTAAATAAATATATCTTATCCTATCTTATCCTCTGGTACTGGTAATATAGGAACATGTAAAGTTCTAAAATTCGATACTCTTTAATGGGGTTAGCTATAGGAAATACCATTCCTGATAATGTGATTGGTCAGAAACCTTGCTGTGTATAGTAACGTAATGGAAGAATGTCGCTGAACCAATGCGAATGCTGATTTGAAAATATTTTTGGTCGAAAACTAATTTTCTGAACATACCGAGCTAACACTTCCATTCCAGCAAACACTGTTTGTTAATTCCACAACCAAGTGACCAAATATCTGCAATGCCCCACGTCCGCGGAAAGAATCCACTACTCAATATACGAAATTCACAAACTGTCAATTTGGCCGAAAACAGGGCATTCCCGAAGCCTCTCCGTTTCAGAACAAGACAATTGAATGTACTCGTAGTGTGAAGGGTTCTATTGACATCGGGGCTTGTTGTAAAACACGATCCCAGATCAATGAATGATTTGACATTGAAGAACGCATTTCTCACATGTTCACATTCAGTTAAAGCCCGTGCACACCCAGCCGTCTTTTGATGACGTTATTACCACAAAACGCCTTTCAAAGTGAGTCAGTGAGTCGGGTTTAACAGTATTCAGTTATATCCCTGGGCATTTCGGAGATAAATAAATCCCAAGTATCCTATGCTTGTAAACCGACCAAAGAGGATCGGGTGTTAACTGTTAAATAGTTAATGCTGTGTTGCATGCGACAGTCGGATGCGTGTAATTATTCCCAATATCTCTAAGTGTTGTCGTAGCTGCAGCGTTTTCACACTTTACAAACTTCTGCAACGCAATTCTACAGGGATCATATTCAGTTGTTTTTTCCGATCGATATTCATTTTTTGTCGGATGACACGGAGAGATAATTTTGTTACAAACGTGTATCTAATTGAAACGTGAGATGCCTTCGGGGGACATGATCTACCCAAAGGGACACAGTTCTACAAAACGCAGCTCAAATTTCGGGTGTGTGCGACGGATGCACCACTGGAGCACCATGGCTCGGGCACATTATCGAGACCAGGCTGTTCAGGGGGTTGAGACCTGGATGTGAATTCCGGCATAATAAATGCACGTGCGGCACTATGCAGATTAAAAACATTCTGACATGTCAGCGCTTGAATAACACACAGATTGTCCTTGTGATAATTACATGTTTTGCACTTAATTATTGTGTTCGTTAAAATGCATCAATATTGATGTTGACTTAATGCGTATTATTGCTATTCCCACGCAGTTACTGTGGCGACAACACAGGTCATCTGTGGTGCATGGCGTGTGATGTGCAGCACAGACGCAATACGTCACAGGCCAGCGTTACATGAACAATCCATCAAACGCGTATTGGCCTATTGATACCAAATGTATAGTGATTAACTCAAAGAGTATAGTTTTACGCCGCCATTAGCTCTATTCCAGCAATATCACGGCGGGGGGCACCAGAAATGGGCATCACACATTGTACCCATGTGGGGAATGGAATAGTCTTTGAGGGGATTCCGGGTAATACCTCAACCGCAGTACCTATGTTTGTCGTTAGAAACGATAATTCACATGTTTGTCGTGTTCATATTCTATCATTTATAAACCCTTGTGATATTGCTGATAGCGAGTTTTTCTCCTTGTCTGGTTTCTGTCTGTCGATATAAAAGCGCACAGATAGTTGCGCATGCTAACAGTGAAACCAGTCTACCCTCCATGCACCCTCCCAGCTATTTTCCACCCCTTCTAAAGCCCACATACCCAGGGTAATTTGTTTCTGGATACCTAGTAAGCTATAGAACCTAGAGAAAACATTTAAAAAGTCAATCTCAAGTCTAGAATGATTTGACAAGTCTAGATTAAGAATTAGGAATTAACGATTGTTCTGAGCTCCATTTGGATTTTATTATTTATATTTTCTAGATGTATAATTATTAAGATAACTTTATTTCTGGGACTAAATGTCAGTCTACTGGATACCCTCCCTCCCAACCCCCTCCCCCACAATACGAGACCCAGCTCTTCCGTTTTGTTTACAACCCCAGTTGAGGTTTGTAAAGGTTAGGTGTCATAGCATTTGACTGTGTCAGTTTAAGGTCTGTAACGACTGACTAACCTATTGTGTCTGTTTGTTCCTCGTGGCCTCGAATGTAAACAGTTTGTGTTATGGCAGGAGTGTGTGTCAGGCTGGAGGAGGGGGAGACAAGATTCAGGAGACGGGGGTAAGAAGACGACCCTGGGAGAGGCCTGGGTAACTTCTGCAGTGGGTCGGGTCGCGTCAAACAAGTTTACTCTTTTGTATACTCAGTTCTGCTGCGTTTCTGAACTTACTTCAAACATTCATTCCTTTCAATATTATCTCCCGAAAGTTGTGGTACAGTAAACTACGGTTATAACGAACACGCTTATAACGAACTGGCGGATATAACGAACTTACTTTTTTGTCCCGACTATTTGCTGTAGTTATGCTGTATATATCCGTATAACGAATTACGGTTATAACGAACTAAAATTAGTAGTTCCTTTGGGTTCGTTATAACCGTAGTTTACTGTTTATCTTAGCGCAGCGGTTAATGTTTCCTATCGTAACAGAGATGTTCCGGGTTCAATTCCAAAAACAACATGATGGTTCTACTTCTGGTGGGGATGATTTGATTAAAAACGATCACATTTCATTTAGGTCTAGTGGTTAAGTGCTCACTCGTTTCTATAAAGACCGGGTTCAATTCCCCACGTGGGTACAATGGGTATTGTTCATTTCTGGTGTCTCCCGCCGCGATATAATTGGCATATTGCTAAGTTCGGGGTTGAACATACTCCCCAGCCTCTATCTCTTGTATACGTACAGACGGTGTAAACACTGAAACGCTTCTACAAAATATACATGCCCACGCTGCTGCAAGCTCGATATATTTGCTTAATCTGCCACAGCCATATCCATTCAAACCTCACACCGCACTAACACAACGTTTCGTCACTGATAATGGCAATCCACTTTGATTCCGTTCATAAACACACAAATGAAACAGTCTCCGGAGACGGCCGAAATTACCCGAGCTCTGTTTTCGGACACATAAGTACAGATCCACGCGGATCTCGTTCCATGCCAAAAGGCCATCACTCACTTATCGCTAGGTAATTCCTCTCAGATGTTCTATATCCAAGTTATGTCATGACAGAATGACGAATAGTCACTATCGTGGAAGCCGATTACTCGCTTGATGAGAACTCCATTAGCAATGATCATGACGGGATCGTTATGACATCTTACCATTGTGTGGCTTTCCTCGAGTTGCGGAGATATCTAGTTATGCCATTATGGAATATTGCCCTCCTACTCTGAGTTATATAACTGCCACTTGCTGCCACTTGCGGTTAATACACTCTGGCTGGCATATGGCAATTTATAACTCGGGTCGAAAAGTCTGAGTTGCACTTTTTACGCTGCTGTTAACACGTATTTCCAGACGAGTATTCGAGTGTATTGGTGATATACACTAAGTTATATGAAGGGTTATAATTCAAGTCAGGGTTATAATGTTTAGATTTCTTTTAACAGGATTGCAATTCAAGTATTAGGGTGCATTGGTAATGTACACTGAAAACAAGTTATTTGGCGGTATATAACTCAAGTCGAAATGTGTGAGATGTACTTTTTAGAATTCTTTTAATATGGATTGCAATGATTGTTTGTTTCTTGTTTAACGCCGCATTCAGCAATATTCCATCTATAAGACGGCGGTCTGGACCAGATAATCCAGTGATTGACATCATGAGCATCAACCAAGTCAGCGAGCCTGACCACCCGATCCTGTTAGTCGCCTCTTGCAAGTAATCTGGTATTTTGTTGATGTATACTGACAATACGTTAATTTGAAATCGATAAATCGCATAAGCCATAACCTTGAAGCACCGGGAAGATACTCATGGGCTCTGAGGTCTCATTTCGGCATTCCAACTGAGGTTAACGGTAGGGCTGGGACGAGTCCGAATTCACTACCCGGGAACCCACCACCCTATTACCCGACCCTAGCCGGGTACCCACTGTAGGCGTCAAGAGATAGGTACAAAATGTCCGAATGGGCATTTTGTAACCATAGCACTGGCAAAACGTATTTAGATACATGTATTAAACAATCTGGTCATGCATACACTGAAGTTGACTCAAGTTATATATTTATTCAACGATATGAAAAGTCAGAAGGAATGCGAACATTTGTGACTTGTAGTGGTACCATTGAGTTCTAGATATTTTTTTTTGTCCTTAAACATTATATCACGTGACTAACCACGGGTCCGGGTACCCACAGGACTACCCGGGTCCTTCTCAGTACCCACACGACCCGGGTACCCGTGTTACCCTCCCAGCCCTAGTTAACGGGACGTATTTTCGATGGTTCCTGGGTCTCTGTGTTAACGGGGTTTAAATGTTCATGTATTGGATGCCTGTTCACACTGAGGACAATATGATCTCTCTCGGGTTGTGTTTTTCACTAATGCAGCCAGCTAACGTCTGTGAGTGAATGTATGACTCTGTGATAACCCTTCCAAGGACATCATCGATAATCCGGGGTATTATATCACCATTCTTTCATTCTAAATACCCTGGACTCATTCGTTACCACAGCGTCGTTCAGGAAGTGACGTCACCTTACCAGTGTAATTGGATTGGACGGCTATTTTTAGCGTTGTGGTTTTTCGAATCGTGCTCCAAAAGCCATGGGGAGAATGTGTCCAGTCAGGTTCCCTGAGTATGCTGCGCTGGCGCTACACTCATACCCAGGCTGGAATGTAAATGTGTCCATTTATCGTTGTAGAAAGGGGATATAATACACTTGTTGCGGAGGATGTTTCAAGGAGTAGCCACCCCGAGTCTTTTGGCCAACTAATACCCAATTAACTCATATTGACCACAAGTATGGACATTTCTTTTGATGTGCGGACATCATAGTGTTTTTCTCCGTGAATACGGTCTATATTGAACAATGTGCCTAACGAGGTTTCTTCAAAATGAAAGAAGACTAGCGTCCAATTAGGTACCACCACACATCGTTAGAGTATCTATTGAGCACTTCACCTGTGAGGTCCAGCGTTCGACCCTCTCAATACACTTCCTGCTGATGGCGGACAAACACGCCTTGTCAGTTCGAGTGTCTCCTGTGTTTGCCGTAGTAATACCGCCATTAGTTTCATATCGGTATATTTGGTAACATGACTGGTTTTGTCTGACCGTCAATCAGTCTGTCAGTCTGTCAGCTATCTGATACTGAGCTCGGTCATTGAGCTGTACAGACTCGAGTGGATGGGTTAATGAGAGGGGTCAGCGTGTTGACCCTAGGGGCGGGATTAGTTTGGTGTTGTACTGTTAGATGGCCAGCAAGTGAACTGACCTGTGGTATGGATATGGCTCCTTGTAGGAGTAGGTAGACTTGCACAAGTCTCTAAGGCAATAATTATTTGTTTAAATCATAAGTTCTAGATTATGTAAATAATAAGAACAATGTGCCTCTATAAGAGACTGGACTGTCCACATATCTAGACTTGCATATTAGGAGGATAGAATAACTACACCTCCATGGTCTTTTATTTCAGTACAGCCTTGGAGCAAGGCTAAGGGGTGGGTTGTAGGTGGGGATTCGGTTAGGTTCTGGGCGATAAGCATTCGATTTAAATACAAATATAAAAGCCAAGAAGCTAGGTGTAGGTGTACGCTCCTAAAATGCCCCATGTCAGTTCAGTTTACGGGTCTAAAAATCATTTTCACTTTGTGAGAAATTTAAAACGTATTTATTTATTTTAAAAAACACACAATAAATGTGACAAATGAAACCCTCATTAAAAGTTCATGACATTTCTGTTAAGATATAGAATGCTGACAAAAATCGAGCATATACTGTATTGATCCGAGTCGCCATGTCGGGCAGCGGATCAGAACAAGTACCGAGTGCTCACGTGTGTTCGAGTAGGGTCATAAATGGGGATCGGTTGGTCAAAAAGCGATGTCAGTCAATTTTACGTCGCGATGTTGCTAGGGTGATGCTGTTTATATCGTAAAGCTTATTTCACTCGCTACAACAGAGATATTTAACAGTATGGTAACTTACTCATCACTACAAAACATAACTGATAAATTACTGACTACAGGATAAACCCTTCTCACTCACTCACTCACACACTCACTCACTCACTCACTCTATCCCATGTTGCTGACTACATTCTTCCACCCTTACCAAAAGTGTTTTGTTAAAGACCTTCAGGTTTTAAGCGAGACTTGCACAGGCCTCTAAGGCTTAAAATCATAATTCATAGATTATATAAATAACAAGACACGTTATTCCTATAAAATCTTTGTAATGTCCGCTTATCTAGACTAGCCTATTATAAGGAAAGAATTACTATATATCCGTGGACTTATTATTCAGTAGACTTGGGGCAAGGCTAGTTTTAACCCAGATCCATGTTCCCAGATCCACACAAGAACATGAGATCGGCCTTGATATATTTTCCGACGGATTGGGCCGAGGTGGTCGCCTCCCGCACGCACCTGGTCCATATGCCGATTGACATTTCCCACTGTGTATTCAGTTCGAGTTGATTAACATTCACCACCAGTTTGTCTGTCTAAACAAGCCCACTGCGGGACGTACCACCCCCTGGGGAACGAACTCGACACGGAATGAACGTGCAGTTAGTATACACAAACACCTCTCAGCTTGACCCAATCAGGTGCGACTGCTGAAAGATACCGGACACCTGCTTGACCACAGAACCCGGATGTCCAGAAGTTGACTTGATTCCAAATCAACAGAACATTGGGTGGGCGAGGGTGGAAGCTGGACGAACCAAACAGGGTCGGAATTAATCAGCTTTCTTTGATCTTCATGTGCTGGGAGTTACGTCATAGAACTAATTTGATTGGTCAGAAGGTCAGATCTGTTCTCACTGACCGCTCAAATGGCCGCACACGGAAATTGCATTCCGTTGTGGGTCGGCGTTCATAATTGCACGGGTCAAATCACCCCCACGAGAACTGGAACCAATGGCCGCCTCAAAAGCAAATTTAATTTGGGTAATATTTCTATAAGACTCTAGGTGTTCCGAGTTATCTCTGTAATCAGTCTAACGTGGAGATCGCATTAAAGTTTCACGAGAGGATGACCACTCAGGTTGACCCTTGTGTAGATTTTAACCAGTCAATGTCCTGCCCGCGATCGTGTACTGGCCTGTGTGCAATATGATATCAGAAACTGGTATACAAATGTGGTATTTGCAGTATCAATATTGCAAAAACAAGTATAAGAGCTGGTAGTTATGGTACCAATATACAGTATGATATCAGAAAACATACACGATACTTATGGGTGTTATTTTAAATTACAATAGATCCAAAAATGTGCTCGACACCAGTTATCAAATTAGCAACACACAAAATTATTCTCCCTGCAACTAAATATCCATAACATCTCTATAAAAGCATATCATTTCGTAAAAGGATAAATGTAACTTAAGTACCATGATTGTACGAGCGATGTATCAAGAAATTAATATTTTGTAAAGCCCCCAAATATTGGCTAATATTGCTCGAAGAAATCGCTACGTCTTTTGTGCTTACGGTTGTCTGAGTGGCGATATGAGGGACAAATTACTATTTTCTGATACAAATTTGGCTATAGGGAGAAACTAACCTTCTGTTGAGGTTCACGAGAAGATGAAGAGCTGATGGGCCGAGTATTAGATAATCTGTGATTAGAAAAAATAGCCTCAGCATTTACAATAAATAAATAATTGTTCACTGATCATTCCGGGGTCCTAAAATGCTTCCAAAACTTATGGTTTTGGTCCATTCATTTAGAGAAAGTGTTTGTCTCTAACAAAAAATCCAACATACACCACCGCCACACCCACCCTCAACCATATTATAACCTGATCGGTCCCTATACCACCATGCACATCTATGTCGGTGGGGTGATGCGGTGTTGTTATGTCTGAGACAAAGTATATGAGGCTCAAGACAACCAAAAGACACGTTGACCTTTTTGAAATATTAAAGAGCACGAACATCGTCATTAGACATATACCTTTCATGACATGATACTTGTTGTAGCAGTAAATTCATATCTTATGACTAGTAACAATTGTGTTATAAAGAAAAATTGATACGTCGGGACTGATCTTAGGGTTTAAGTATTTACCGTTAAGATTACAGTTCCTAATCCGACTGGCGATTGCAGATAGATCTTGTGATAGACATTATTAGGATCGCCTACAAACCTCACGGGATCACGTGGCACTCGAGCATGCGTGCACATGCGTGGTATGTATTAGTGGTTAAGGAAAATAGAGTAAGCTTCTAGAACTAATCCTTATGAGCGATGAATTGATCATAATTTGTATCGGTTTTAGTAGCGTTTCTTGATGTTGATGTTCGTACCCGGGTACAGTAGTGTTATATAATTCTCTGTCTCAACCTTGCAGTCTTCAAGTCTGGCCTGGGAATTATACATACTCAAGACTTCATCGGGAACACCATCAGCTTCTGGTATGTCGTACATTTATTTTCCTTACAATATTTATTCGCTTCAAATGGCAGGATGTCGTGTGAAGTATTTCATCCGTTTGACAAATGGTAAGATGTGGGAATTGTTTCACGTCACTGCCACTGTTTCAAGTATATTTATTTCAGTTGTTTAGAGTGAATGAGTGAGTATGGTTTCACGCCGCTTTCAGCAATATTCCAGCAATATCACAGCGGGAATGTTGTGCCAATGCTAGCAATCGAACCCGGGGCGTTGGTGTGACAAGCGAACGCTTTAACCATTTGGCTACCCGACCGCCCCAAGTTGTTTAGAATTTCCGTCATATTTTTGGAATATTTCATATTCAATGTTCAATCAACTTGCTCTTAAGTGAAACAGTCGTTTGTAATTACAGCACAGGTTTATCTAACATACTATATAAGACGTACGTAGGGGACAGGTGACCCGGTCGTCGAAGGTGCCGTAATTCGGTGTGCAGAGTTATGTCCCTTAGGCTTGTCAGAATCCTATTATTATTGGTTCGAATCCTCGATTCGCCCTGATTTTGTTACTAGGTTTGTCAGCACCTTACCCGTGCTCGTGGGTTTCATTACAAATTAACCTGGCACGCCGTGATATAACTGAAATATTATTCAAAGCGGTGTAAAACCTAACATACTCACTCTTGAGATCGATATGTAAGGGTGCAGTTCAGCTTGCTGGTTAGCCTAGCTGTATACCTATCCACTTGCTACAGCAACTAATCAATATTTACAATACTAAATGTTTACCTTATTTTCTGAAAGTTGAAAAACAATGAGGTGAGGTGAGGTGAAATTGGGGTTAACGTCGCGTCCAAGATTATTGCACTTATATAGCGACGTGCATGTACGTGTGTGTGTTTGTGTGGCTGATTGTACTAGTCCGGACTGATGCCGATCTATAGTGCTAGATTACTGAGGTACTATGCCGCAGTTTAACATGAATACCCCACTCAGACACAGTATACTGACTCCGAGCCGACCAGTCCTTGTTTTAGCCCCTTAATGCCGAGCGCCAGACAGGGTAACAATAAGTACCAACTTCTAACGTCTTTTGGTATGACGCGGCCGGGGATCGAATCCCGGACCTTCCGCTCTCCGGGCGGACGCTCTACCACAAGACCACGGAGGCGGTCCGAAAAACAATGAAAGAAACGACTTGTTTCATCTCGACATTTCGAAACAGCGGACAGTAATAGATTAATGAACTCCGTTAATCCTGACAGTACTGTTCCCTAAATCGTTGTGATTCGTCGTTCTCGGGATTACTTTGGTTTCGTTGATAAAGTTAAAACCTGGAAAGAATGTTTCAAAATATGCAAATATCCAAGATTTGTTTTCACCTGATCCGACCAAGAAATAATTGTTTGACAGGCATTACTTAGAAGTTGACGGATGACAAGGTAGACACAATTTTATGGATAACAACTTCTTTAATACTGTAAAAAGTCCCTCATTCAGTCCTGCTTGACAACGGTATAAGGATCTATACCGAAACGTCACTTTTTACAGTATTTAAGAAGTTGTTTTCCATAAAATTGTGTCTACCTTGTCAGAAATAATGTTCGTGAAATTGTAAATTAAACATTATTTTTTATGTACATACATTTTTGTACAACCAATATCTGGAACTGTAGCTCTAAAGTCGTTGCTTAGCGACCTGAATTTAAATAAATCTCAGTTCAGTTGTAATATACTTTACATCTCAACGTTATAATACTACTTTATTGAATAAAACACTTGAGCAAATGAGGCAATTTGGCATGTATTGTCCAATAGATTGCCACTGAGTTGTTAAATGAAAGTTCTATTCTTTTAAGTTTAATCAGGTTAATTTACCTTGATCTGCACCGCCGCCGTTGCCCGGTCATTTGAGGGCCCAGAGAGAGCCGCCCGAGTAATACCATCTGTTCCTTTAATTAACGATAATTAACAAATATACACCAAACAGAGCGGTATTGTTGAAATTCGATACAGTCGACTTCACGTGACCATAAACATGAAAACAATATGTAGGAAATTGGATATAAAGTTTCAGTAGTCATAGCATTGTCACTGTACAGATTTAATGCATGTAATTACTGCATGTTGGGAAGGGGAGTCCAGTGGGATTGTCCTTCAAAGGAAATATAATCCGAGTTATAGAAAAAAGTGACTGAATTTGGGAAGTATAGTACACGATTTAACAAATAATATCTTGCCTTAATCTTTATAATTAGGGTTTTGTGTTTATTGAAATAGATATTTGTTTAGAATTACATCTGTGAATATGAACGCAGGAAACTGTGGCATGATATATGACGTGGTATGTTTTTAATTAATGTGTTAATAAAAGTAACATTTGGAACATGATTCATCCTTTCTCGGTCTTTTTTTCATTGTGCGTAATAAAAAGAACAGTATATTTCGCCCGTATCTGCTAAATTATACCTATTACTAGTCATTGAAGGCTTAGTTCGTCAAAGATGACTATCTGTGTTATATTTCCCTGAGCCAATCAGATTACAGACTGTAATCCAGTGCGGTACGGTCGTATATGTTGCTGAAATTCGATCATTCAAGATAATTGATATGGCACAATTATAAAAGTAATGTGAGGGATAATTGTGTAAAAAATCCGAAACTGCAACAAGTGATCATTTTTACACAAAGCATTTATAAGCATCTACAATCACTTATGCCGTGATGGTTTTCTGAAAGTATTTTAAAAAAACAATGACATTTCGTTGTTGTTTTCCATCGTATGATCAAATAAGAAGTAATTATTCTTCGTTTCATGGTAATGTCGGATCCCAGTCCTACTTATTAATGCGCCTTATTATGAGGGTTTGTCACTGTGCCAAGTGTAGTGTTCCGGCAATTACGAAAATCAAATGTATTATGTAAATTCCAAACTCAAACCATATCAGATAATAGAAACGGCAAGCGAATCAATGAGAGTAGCTAGTTTTTTATGCTATCCATCTATTATGATAGTCCCTCGTCTACATGATATGTGTAATAATTTGGGATTTTTTTCTAATCTGCCTTTGTAAAAAAAATCATCATGTGAACTAACGGAAGTAAGGATTCCTGAAGGTACAATTATTATTTCCCGAAAAAGGATCAATATACACTTCACGAAAAAAACATCCTCGGGGTAATATTGTTAACGACATATCTGTGATACAGCATTCTCACTTTCGGCAGCCGGCTATATTCGACCCGTGAGCGCCCCGAAAAAGTCATTGCTTTTGTTAAATGAAGCCTTGACAGATATGTCCAGAAACTGGTTCTTTAGATCCTTATTTTTCTCCAGGTCGACAGAATGTCACATTCCATTTTCCTCTATTCATTGATAACCCTTCAGGAAGAGGCTCAAGTGTCGAGATTGCATAACAAATATGGCGGCCAGAGTCTTTGAGCTCTATAACGACCCCCGTCTGACCTTTATAATTCCCCAAATAGCAATTCGTCATGACAAATGAGGAACAAAAAACACTTCTTTTAAATTTGTAACTATTTAGCTTTCAAATGCATCCCAGTTTAAAGTGTCGTAGACTTTGTTGGAAAGAGCCTTTGAACGAAGACCAACATAGCGATTTGACCCGGACATTCCCGAGCTGTCTCGGTTACATCCGACATGTAAAGGAAGATCGTATCTCTGTTAGGAATTATGGTCAAATTTATCAATAATGACACCTAGCGTAATTGTGTTTCTCGAAATTTATGAGACAAACGTCATCTGGCGACAACTTAGGGAATCTGACTCTTTGGTTGACAAACATTCTTATTGATAGTCTTCTCTTTAACAAGCTTTCGAGGAGTGAGAACTTGATACAATCGCTGTTGACTACCAGGCTTTTCTCTTTGCACTTTTTTCTTTGTCGGAAATGCGAGTATAAGACCGTACAGAAATGTGTGAATCCTTGAGACCCCAAACGTACGGAATGGAAATATTTACCTTTATTCATACTATCGATCTTCGTTCGATTAATATATCGTTCTCTCAGCAACGACAATGTCTGATGTTGAACAAAGTAAACCAACAGAAACATATTTTTTTAATTGTCTTACGCCGCACTCTGCAGTATTCCAGCTATATGATAGCAAGCTGTAAATAATCAAGTCTGGACCAGACATTCCAGTGATTACCATCATGAACATCGATTCACGTAAATTGGATACGATGACATGCATCAAGCACAGTCGCCTTTTTACGGCAAGCATGGGTTGCTGAAGACCTATTCTACCCCGGATCTTCACGGGTCAGAAACAGAAGTGATTCAGGTACCATGCACATAGTAAATGTTTGTCACATTTGACATATTATCGGTTGATTGACATTGCGTGTAATGGTATAATATTCTTGATATGTCTTAAGCTCCGTTTATGTCTTCTCTGACGTCCGCGCAATCACAAATGTCTTCTCCGACGTCCGCGCGGCGCGTCTACATGCAGTAATATATTATCACGATGACATGATGGGTTATAAAGGCCTCCTTACAACTACTATCTAAACAATGTATTACACTACACAATTTACAACTTTCCGAATGTGTGTAGCCATAAAATGTCATCGGTAAAAAAACAAACAACAGATGATCATGTGAGGATAACCAACTAAAATACTCATTTAGTACATAATCCTTCAATAAATAGAGGTTTGTTTCAATTTCATTTCGTGGCAGAAACGTTATATCGCCCGCCCCGTAGCTTTCGTAACTGTATTTACGGTGTAACCGAATACGCAATCTATTTAACACGAGGCATACATCACCACTGAAGAAACGGGGTGCCTTTCGAATGAGCCGTTAAGAAAAGATAAGATTTCTTTAACTGCAGATAGAGTGCTAAGTGCCAGCAATTACATTTAACGTTGTCGTTCGGGATGTTTGTTTGGGTAAGGAGATATTTATTCAAATAATCTCCGGGAAATCTCGACTATATTTACGTTCAATTTAAAGATTAGCGTATTTGTCTAATCTCTGTCAATGTATTTCTCTTTCCAGATTAGGGGAAAGTTGAAACGTTTAAAGATTGAATAACATATGCATGCTGTTGTGTTAGACCGTAAAAAATGTTTTTTATCAGAATCTTATTTTCCGAATGTCCATGTACGGGTTGTAACATTATACCCAATTTTCTCATTAGGCAGCACTTAAAACAAATCCCGCAACCACGTGGTACGTTTATTCAAGAAAAGCTAACTCGACCGCCAATATCCGGATAATCTGGATATTCAAAGAACCAGTGTAAAAACTGGTATTTTACCGTACAAAATCGAAAGTCAGTGATCATCCTGGAAAAAACATCGTTTTTAAAATTTCCGCATTGTGATGATACATATTTTTCTGCCTAAATTACCATAAGTCTTTGTGAAACAGTGCACCGTTTCTGTCGTGAGGGTGTGTTAGGAATCTGAATAGATCAGCGCAATGGGATTGATCAGGTAGAACGAACCACGTGACTGATATCTGGAACAACGTGTGACGTAGAGGGTCGATGGGGAGGAGCGATCTCCGTGTGACTCCCCTGTAGTTGGTGACACACACATGGCGGCGTGGACCTGAAAGATGAGCAGGGCGCCGGTGTGATGTCATTTGACAGTCTAGGTCTAGACAATGTAATTAGCGCCCTGTGTGAAAGTGAGACATTGTCGCTATCTATTAATGGCATCCGGTTATTCCTTGTCTGAACTGGAATATGCATGGGTTGTAAATTTGGTCACATAATGAAATTCTAAAACTATATGTACCCACTTCCTTCTTACATATACAATGGGCCAAATACTGAATGTGTTTACTCGTTAGGCATAAGATCAGGGTTCGATGCCTTCATGGTTGGGCATGCCAGAAACCTATGATTGTGGGTTCGAATCCCGGTTCGCCCCGATTATGTTTCTAGGTTTGTCAGCACCATACCCGTGCTCGTGGGTTTCACCGAAATGGTAACGTCTGGGACCTGCATCACTTCGGGCTCTCCTCACACATTAAGCTGACACGCCGCGATATAACTGGAATACTGTTAAAAGCGGCGTTAAAACAAACTCACTCACTCACTTGCTGGGTATCACAGCCGGTATTGAGTCATGTCCATATTAAAGGGAGGTAACTCAGTACCAGAGCCTGCCATCTGAGGGTTCACATCCCAGATTGACCCTGGTTATGATGCTTGGGGTGTTAGCACTAGATCCGTATTTGTTGGTATCGTCAAACTGGTAAATACCTAAAACTGCCATGTTGGATTTACTTCCATAGCAACCCAGGCCGATGATACGACGTTAAAAGTAATTCCTTACATCACCCACTCTCTTCGCCTACGTAGCCTCACCTTCATGCTTGCTTATGTATGCCAAACTGATACTAAAGCATGTTTGTGAACCGTAGGAACAGAATATATGAGCATGCGGGAGTGTTATTGTAGAGGGGCATTACTAAGTACGGTAACGCACGGCTCTAGTCGTATTGTGGCGTCGCGAAGGGTCAGCGCCCATCAGTCAAACTCCGAACAGCGTCTCAGCGATCAAATACCTGTTTTCTTTACCGACCAAGCGTTCACGTCAGCATGCCTGCTTCAACGTAGCCTAAGCCATTTTCTCAGCGTTTTAATACGGAAGACACACACAATATTTGAATTTCTCTCCTCGCAAGGGAAACTTAACCCTACAGCAAACAGAGGGCTGTCTCTCACTGTAAAAAGATCCTACTTTCCGCGAACAATGGCAGCGAGCCGATACCCGTATGTTGGAGTAAACCGGCGTCGAGGTTGTGCCTTACGCTGAGAGCCTGTCCCTTACCCCTGCTCTGACTCTCCCTGTGTGGGGGGCGGCGTTCAGACCCCGCCTCGGGCTTGGAACCTACCTGTATTTTTGACCGGGGATTGCCCGTCATTAAACAAAGCGTGGTCTATAGGTGCGAGTTAAGAACGCAATACTGAAATTCACCTCGTGTTAAACATGTCATTGTTATTGTAAGCGCCTTAGCGTTATTTGTGTAGCATTTGAATAAGCTGGAGGCAAAGAGGAAATCAAATCCCGGTTTCATTATAGACGTTAATAAGTGGGATGGGGTACATATTGTTTGTCACGGGTGGGAAGGAGTGAGAAATCAAGAAAACCTGGGTCGTGCTATTTGGGACAGGGTGTAGAAGACCAGTCACTTGGTGGAAGAGCTACCCGTGTTGAATGGAAGACAAGAGACCGCGATCTGACCCATATAAGAAAACATGGGTGTAAATTTGAGATGTGTGAGTTAATTGGTAGCTTGGGAGTTGCAGGGTGTAGCCTTGGGGCGCCCCGCGGAGGGGTGAGGTGTAGGGTATCGGGCGACCATACCCCAGGTCCTCGTGTGTGTGAAGAGCTTCATATGTCGTTAGCGTCTGTGAGTGTTGATAACAAGATTTTGCTGCCTTTCAAAAGCTCGTTAGACGTCCCCCCACTGAGGAGGGACGAGTTCCCCTCGGTAGAGGAAGCGGATCGTTGTAGCCACACGAGACGATCACTTCGGCTGTTATCGCTTCTTCATCTCCAGCGACCTTCGCGAAATGGCGGATAATCTGAGAAGGTGACTCCTATCTCCGGTTCATCTCCCCCTCGCGTCAAACCGCAAACCTGGGTTCCCAAAACACCCCGATACTAACCCCGATACCACTGCTTCTGAATCTCACCCGTCAAAAGGTGAGGCAAATTATTATTGTGAGAAATGATCCCCGGCTTCAAGGGTTAGGACAGGATACCCAGACATACTAACAGATAGGAGAACGCGTTTACGGCAATTGAAAACATATTATATTCTTATCTGATTGACACTAGGATCAGCTTTAAGTTAATCACTTTATCGTGTGTCGAATCACATTATCCGCTGCGTTTTAATTAGGGATCGTCTACTGTACTTGTAGATGGCTTTGTCATGGCCGGACATTTTTTGTTTTGTTTCCGACGACATAACTTTACGCAGTGATAGAGACGTATTATTCCCAACAGTTGTGAGAGACTGAAATTCAAACTCACGAGAGGAAAGGTTATTTGAATAAGCGTCAAGTTAATGTACTAAGCGTTAAATGTGTTTTTGTCTTTCGGCAACTGTTGTGCGAGAGAAAAAAACGTCCATTCGATACGCTCATTTCTCCATTATGCCAATTCCCATGTAGCGACTCGGTGGAATCGCGAGATTATCGTGTTAGACGAGATAATGAGGGATGTTGTGAAACCGGAAGTATGGGTGCCCCCTGTCGCGCATGTCAGAGATTTGAAGTACATTGGATGAAATCATCGCCAGCTATGGGCAATTTAGTCATGAAATTATTCCCAATTTGTGACAAATCGTTTCTGTAAGTGTCTCACTAGGGGTTTGAACTGTCAGCTTTTGTCAGCCAGCCAGTTAATTAATCCTGAAGTAGGCCTAATTTCGATATTGCGAGGTAGATCAGGGGGTCATCATCTGGTTTGAGAGGGTTGAAGAGAGGGTTAGCCTCGTGTTCATGTCAGCGTTGTTTGAACACGCTACGGGCGGTACCCTCTCCAAATGATCTTGATCAAATTGATAAGGCAACAGATCTAAAGCTCATCATTCCTGGCCGATCGGATCTCTCGGACCAGAGGATTTCTAGGTGTTATTAGCAACCCCCTTCTCTTTAGTGTTAATGAACGGAGAATGGAGGACGTTCTATATGAACTGTGACGAACCCCTAGAAAATTGTGGATTGAGATATGTTCAGCTCAGTCAATCAGGGTTTTCCAATATTGCGTAAAGAGGTATCACAAGGTATTTGAAATTATATCTTGACACTCCAAATATGATACGAGGTTGAGGAAATATCATTGTTGACACACTATGTTAAACCCAGTGCCCCGTTCCCCAAAGTGATCTAAGGTTAGTCGCATAGGAGATACGATCGTCCTATAGCGCTAAGATCGCTTCATGAAACGGGCCCCTTGTTGGCAACTAATGCTTAGTCTCTGAAAATATGATTTTGATAGATACAAGCAACTACATTTAAATTGAAAAGGAGCCCAAATGAGATGCGTGGTTCAGAACCTGTGGAAAATCTAGACTTGCTTCATATAGGGCCATATCAATACAGTAAGGGCTGGGCGTTAGAGAAACTAATATGGTTCAGGGACCAGGAGACTATGTATCTTGCCGCTTGATCAGTACTGTACACATAGCTCTTTAACTACATCACTGTATGGCTCAGATGCTCGCCAACACATTGCAAACCCTTGTTCAGTCCTCTCGTCATTTCCGATAACCCTGCACTGACCATCTGCAGTTTGATCTGTTCTGCAAATGGAAATAGTTCATCTAGTATTCAAGCTGGTGGGCCAAGTATAGCATTTCTATATTAAAGCGTTACCTATCGATAGCCTCCATCTATAAGGCCAGTCATCTCGGAGTTCATCGCTGTAGGTAATATTTTCAGACAGGAATTAATGCCTGTTGTAATTGGGATGCGCCAAGGAAGACGCGCTCTCCCAGCTGTATTGGGTCTGATTTGATTTACACTCACAGTGATCGTATTCGATTACACTGACAAAATATACTCCCGGGGGGCCAGGGTGTTTCTTGATACATTTAATCTAATCCATGCAACGCGGGCTCAACTATCACCGCAAGTGCTAACATTGGATACCAAGCCAGAGTGGAACAGCGTTCAAGCGGGTCAATACAATATCATACAACTCCGTACACAACTCCTTGGTGTTATTTGGCCAATATCTGCCAGCAGAAACACAAGCACAATCAAAGATCTGGATCGGGAACCGTGACAGACATGTTCAATGTCAGACACACTATAAGCACCATGGCCCGCACTTCCAGAATATAAATGACTCCTGAGGTCCTATACTTCTGCACTCGCTCTCTGAGAAACAATTGACAGTTTCTGTGTGCGTTTGTCCTTTTGTACACACCGAAAATGAGATGGGTTTCGCCGAGCGTCTGAAAAGAAGGCATGGCGCCAGTTTGTCATATTTCCCGCCATTTTCCATGCAGACAGATGTCGACTTGAGCTTGGAATCGATTGTAATGTTCTGAAGAAAATAGCGCGGCCGAGTGTTGGTCCTCTGCCCACTTATAACTATCGTTTATCATTGGAACTAGTTGATAGAGAAACGGAAGGATGGACCGATGCTTAATAATGGCCTTGGATGCAATCAACTTGAACCTCGACCCCGAAACCTGATGTCGTCTGCTTCTTCTGACATGCAAAGCCTCGTTCTCACATCGGCTTCTTCGCTCTCCATCATCCAGAGAATAATTGTTTGTTGAAGCCATAATCTCTCTATTACTCGCCTCTTAGTCATGGTCAGCCGATAGCTGCAATATGCCCCCACCTAATAGTCTAGTCGCTCTTGCCTTTCCTCGATGAAGATCCTTTGTTCCACACGTCAATTATATTTAATCAAAGTCATGCAGTCATTTGTCACTCTGGTTCTCTCTCCGAACCTCTTGGTGCCGTGTTGAAATTACGATACATGTCGTCAAATAACCAGGGACTGGTTAGGATATGAAGATAAATTGAAGTGTGTTTGTCGGAGTTCTTCATTGTGGCGAGTTAATCATACATTTGTAATGGTTGGCGATAGTAATCATTTGTGACAATCAATGAGGCATACTGGAAATTGATTTAGTCTCGCTTTGTGTCACGAACAATGTGGTCGTGTTACAAAAAGTGAACATTTCTGTCAATAAATCATTTGGGACTGAATTGAGGGAGGTGTATTTATACCGCCGATCTTCTCAGCAATTCATAGATCCAATGGCCGCCATTAAACGTATACACTTGAAACGCTTTTAACAGCCGCTCGATTAGCATTGACACTAAACCACTGATTGGTTTGGGTGAGTGAGGGAGTCGAGTTTAACGCCGCTTGAAACATTTTTTCTGTAGTTCTCTCCCCTCTTTTCTTGCTCTCTAGCCCACTTCCTCACGCACGCAAACACGCAACGACGCACAACGGCACTCACACGCTATCTTCCCTTACACACACACACACACACACACACACACACACACACACATACACACACACGTGACCTTCTTCTCTCTCCCCCCAATCACGCCCACATTCACAGATGGACGTCTCACTGACCACGTTCCATTACCGCTTCACCTAAAAGTACCGTGACGTCGACAATGGCCATACTTCAGGTTTCAGCTTGACAGTGCACTTAATGGACGAACTCGTCATAACTACTCACTAGACAGGAGTTCCTAAAATAGAAAACCCACGGTAAAGACCATTACACCATTCGGATAACTATCTTGTGTCTCTTTCCTTTCATCGCCGGTCTTCAGCACGGAATAGCCACAGCCAACATAACCACTGCTATCAGCTTCCCAACGCCACTCCATATAGGCGCTGTCCTTTTATATAAATTGGATTGATCATTTGTGATGAAAATGAAAATAATAATTAACGGTGCAGTCATATTCTTAGACGATTCATTACGAGTGTGTACACTCCATCGACGCGTGTTGCCATCAGTGACGGATATTATATCGCGGAAACGTTGTTGTTTGAATTATTGCATGAATTTTTTTATTAATTCATAATGGAGATTTTCATTTCCGGGTTGTGATATTTCAAAATGATAGATTTCTCGATTCACGAATTCATCTTTTCCCGCGAGAATACGCAAACCTATAATCTGTCTCAGCAAGATAAATGAATATTGCAAAGGTTTTGAAAATCAATGTCAGTATTCACAAGTGGCAGTCTGCTTAATTTGTCATAAATGGAATATAGTGATCGTCGGAACTGGTTCAACAGTATTAGACTAACCGCAACAGGACTGTTGGTTTCAAAAGCACGTCGAAGCCAAAAGAAAGTAATTTTTCGGTTTGAGTTTAGGTGTGGTTTTAAGAGGGTTTGAATACAATCGATGTTGTGACGCGATTTCTTTTTCCAGCTTGTTTAGCCAGTATCGTACTAAGAACTAAACTAGGCGTTATCGTGTCATCGAAATATATGTCTCCGTGGCAATGTGTAAAGATTATGGGTAATTTTGGAATAACCCCACAATACTGAATATCTGTCCCTCATGTTCCAAAGCACGGAGGTACAACATTAATTCACTCGGGACAGATATTGCGTAATTCCACGTTACTCGTAGAGTATTCCCTAACTACGCCTAATCTTGATTATATTTTCCTGATGCTAGGGTCGTGTTGCGATGACCGTATAAACATCCACAACAGAGAAGAGTGAAGTTTGAATTAACCAATCTTTATGAAGCCTAGTCCATTCAGAACATACGAAGTTGTCATAGAAAGCTTTAGTTTCTTTTGTTCCTCGGGTAAATTAAATGTCTGTTATTGTGAACCGTTTCCCTTGTTGCCATGTAGTAAAAGTTCGAATATCCTATTCGTTCGGTTATAGCCCTTGGACAACGCCAAACTTGTGTTTGTGGGCTTCTACATCTACGATATTCTGTCTACCTGTACATGCGGAGTAAACCAAACTCACCACACTTACCACTGCCCATGTAATCACTGCTGTGTACCTCCCAACAAACCTACCACTGCTGCATACCGTCCAACAGATCTACCACTGCTGTGTATCGTCCAACAGACCTACCACTGCTGTGTATCGTCCAACAGATCTACCACTGCTGTGTATCGTCCAACAGACCAGACCTATGTTATATATTGCCCAAAATACCTAACTTCTCTTACAACCCGTCCAACAGACCTCACCTCTGTTACATATCGTCCAACAGACCGAAGCCTCTGTTACATATCGTCCAACAGACCGAAGCCCCTGTTACATTTGGTCCAACAGACCTCACCTCTGTTAAATATGGTCCAACAGACCGAAGCCTCTGTTACATATCGTCAAACAGACCGAAGCCCCTGTTACATTTGGTCCAACATGCCTCACCTCTGTTAAATATGGTCCAACAGACCGAAGCCTCTGTTACATATCGTCCAACAGACCGAAGCCCCTGTTACATTTGGTCCAACAGGCCTTACCTCTGTTAAATATGGTCCAACAGACCGAGGCCTCTGTTACATATCGTCCAACAGACCGAAGCCCCTGTTACATTTGGTCCAACAGGCCTTACCTCTGTTAAATATGGTCCAACAGACCGAAGCCTCTGTTACATATCGTCCAACAGACCGAAGCCCCTGTTACATTTGGTCCAACAGGCCTTACCTCTGTTAAATATCGTCCAACAGACCTAACCTCTGTTAAATATCGTCCAACAGACCTAACCTCGGTTACATATCGCCTAACAGGCCTAACCTCTATCAAATATCGTCCAACAGACCTTACATACGTTACATATTGCCCCAAATACCTAACCTCTGCTACATATCGCCTAACAGACCTAACCTCTGTTAAATATCGTCGATCAGGCCCACCTCCGTCACATATCGTTCAACAGACCTAGTCTATTACATATCATCTGTTACATAACCTCTGACATATACAGGCCAGATCGGGCAAGTAGGTATTTTCAATTAAGCTATGACCAAAACCTTCTCACTCATGCAGTGTACCACTACCAGTAACCTCTGTAATATATTGTCCAGCGAACCAGACAGGGCCGGTCGGTATTTTCAATTTAAACATATGAAGGGCTTCGACCACAACGCGGTACTGGCATTTTATTGAGAGTTTCGTGTCTTATCTGGAGATTTAAGTGCATATTAGTTTAAAATGGGAGTCTCTTTAGTTCCTTTTGTCACGAAGGCTAAATGTTGCTTTATGTTACAATGGCCAAAGCGTAATTCCACTTTAAGTGTTCCCTGCGAAACAGGATTCGGGGGCCATCTCCGAGTGTGTACATGGTAGTGACTTGAGAGGATTTCCATTACGTTGGTAATGGAGGGGTGTTTGTCCATCATTATAGTTATAAATGGACTCAATAAAACCACGATAAAACATGGAATTGCAGGGAAGCGGCAACTGTTACAATGATTGTTGTAATCAAGGTGGATATATTCTGTAACAGCGAAGCATGTCCTGGGACTTCGTATTGATTAGTCGTTGATAACACGAAACAAGTTAAATCTCTCTATCTCCCCGGATAGCCAAATTTTAATTAAAGCTGGTCTCTCTACATGTAGGTATGTGGAATCTGGTGTAGGTACATAGCCAGGCTACCTGGTGCGGGGGGCGTTCAGGAACGCCGTGACGTCATTATCGATTGTAGGGTAGCAGAATTCCCGTTAGAGACCACTGCATGAAATCATTGATTACTCTGTACTCGGCAGTTAATTTATCAAAAGTGAACTTGTGACATTGCCTGAACGGCTAACCCGATGTAAGGCAAGACCCAGGTCTCCGACTGTGTTTGTTGTGGGGGTGATGAGGGTCAGGACTTTCACCCCAGGGATGTACGTCTTTTACGTGTGTAGTCTTTCACCAATCGATCGCTCCTCTCTCAATCACCACTTTCGCGACCGAACCTTTGTCGCTCCAAGGTTGGTTGATGTGCCCCCAGTCGTTCATGTGCACTCCCTCTGTTCAAGTTTGGCGATAGAGTTGGTGCCCCGACCAAAAGTTTGATCAGAAACTCGTGTAAGCATATAAAGGCTTGTGTTTGTTCATCGTCGTTTGACTCCAGCGCATTCACGTCAGAGCGGCTCGGAGTTTGCTTCCTTCAGTACACCTCGCACCAAGCTGATGTAATTAATTAGATATTTGTTCTAGCAAGCTTGACTATTCTGACAGAGGGAAAATCATGTAGAGTCGACTGAATGGTGCCTGCGACAGTTTGACAGTATTCACAGGGCCCAGCCATAAACACAGCAAGGCCCGAGGTCCGACTGTCGAGCGTACTTGAGGCATGCACCGGGCGCCGAACACAAACAATATTGTTTCAACTCTTACCAGGTCGCTTCATGGGACACAGTTGGTGGCTGATCCTGCTCGAGACGAGAAGTTTCGCGGGAGTAGATGAGATCGGGCCTTCTACCGGACAGACGAGCGAGTGAGTGATAGTACAATGTAGACGTACTGTCCCATGCTCAAAACTACTCCACACAACTGGTCTACCTGATAAACGCAGAGTGGAGCAGACGTGAGCCTGATAGGCAGACGACAGTGAGACTCGCGCAGTCATTGAACACTCACCTAACGGAACTGGACGGGATGTAGAACCGGATAAACCCTCTGTAAAGATATACTTCACATTGAGGTAACTGACCGCTAACAAATGTCATTGACATGAGCGTAAATACGTGATTTCTTTTACTTACTAGTGTTTTAGCATTCAGTATTTTCACCGTGACGGAAAATGGACCTTCATTAGTGTCACGATTTGATAGAAGATCACAAATTAACTGTTGACATGCGGTTACGGCGGTCCCCAGCTGATTCCGACACAGGAGCACGCAGTGATCTCAGAGGGAAGAACACGACGCCTCACAACCTGTGACAAACATATGGAGGTGTGGAAAAAGTTGTGAAAACTTTCTCAGCGTCTTCGAGCCGGAGCCTTAGACTGAAAGGTGAGGTTCTCGGACCAGGATTTCACGTCTGACACCGCTGAGTTTTGTCACAGTTGGTCGTCCGCCGAGTGAGAAGCAGACGACAGATCTGCGCGTGCAGGTGTGTAGCGTGCTCGTCTCTCGTCTGCTACACTGAGAGAGGCATAACTAGCGTGTCCAGCGAGACTAGTCAGTTCATTACCGTGGATATATACGAGTGTTCGGGGATCTACCAGTAGGAGCATAGCATGGACTAGCGGCGCTTGCAGTTACTGGTAAGTTGCAATTTGAGAACACACAGTCTTAAACTTAAGGTAATAGGAGAATCAAAAAGGATTATTGTACAGAACACCCTTGTATTGCAAGGTACAAACAATCTACATATGGGAATAAATATAATTATAGACATGAGAGGTAGATATACATAATGTACACAATATAGAGAGATATTACATATTATTTTCATTCACAGTATATAAACATATCATGAGGTGGCTGGTAGCGTACACTTAGTGTAGATACTGTGTTGATAAGTCACAATAGTAGTAGAGATTTAACGTGATATCTCGACGTTGTCTATAATGTCTATGTATATTAATAAACTAAACCCGCATTTATGTACCCCCTCCCCATTTACTTATATATCTAATATGATCGTATACTGAAACTCGACAACGTTCATTGTCATTACTATAAATATATGTAGTACTGCTGTTAATTCAATAATATTTAAGTAAAAGTATGTGCTAGTCCAGTGCTACAATAACACGAAGCAGATGGGTTTATAAAAGCAGCTGTAGATACATCAGTGAAAATATAATACTTAAAGAAATGCACGTATTTCTGTAAGTGGGTTCATTACAAATTCTACCAAACGCGTGTGTTGAAAACATCGTGTGGGCTGTATACTGTTTACAATGCAAAACGGACATACCGTATGTAAACAATACGAACTACCATGTCAAGGGAGAAACCTGATGTTTTAGATAAATGTCACCATTGAGTGGCTTGTCATGTCCCTGCAATCAACACCACAAGAAGCACACGATGGAGGTGTGCTGTGCTTATAAAGCATAGACGTTGGAATGGTGATGTTGAAGGTATCGCCATGCATTGTCCAATGTACAGAACTTTTTTTGTGCGTATGAGACTTATATTTCAATTTTATCACACTCCAGTTTGCGTACTGTATAGCCTTGTTTTAAAGCTTAACCAACGTGCCATGAATTTATCGCCATGACCTGTCTACTGTAAAAACATTTTTATGCGTGTATAAGAGCTGTATATAAATTTTATCATACTCCAGTTTATGTGCAGTATAGTCTTAAACCAACGCGCATCGGTTTGTGTTTACTGTTGAGAACGTAGTAATCAAATAGTTTTTATAAATATATTCGATGTTTTAGTATTCCATGTTTTTATACAAGGTTGATATCAATGGTCGTATTACATATAAAACAGACTCGAACCGAGGCGTAGGATAGCACAGTGGTTAAAGCGTCACGACGATTCTGGATCGAATCCCACACTAGTACAATAATTAAGTGATCTTGGTGTCTCCTGCCATGATACAGCTAGAATAATGTTATAAGCGGCCTAGAACCAGTCACTCACCCACTCGACAAAACAATCCCAGACTCTCTCCACAGCTGAAATCAGCATAGACACGCAACGGTAGGTAGGTACATTTAGCTTTTAGCACATGCTATTATAGGCTGATGAAATCTGATGTTGATGTAAGCTGAACACACGCTAATGCATGGTAATGCACATGTTCACGGTCCAGAGGAAACGGCGTCAACACGGCACTCTGATTGAACAAACAACACGCCACATACCGCTAATACGCTACATATATAATATGGATCCGTAAACGCCGAATCGACCCGTAAAGACAGTAGTACAAACTTCATTATATACCACCCTGACTGTAACAGATACAAACGTATGGCTGTATATGCTTCTGTGAAAACCGCGTCTGCCTGATACACTGGTTATAACAACCTATTTAAATATCACCAATATTGATACACGTGCGAACGTCTGTGGACACCGGATCGACCAGTAAAGATAATGCTCTGATTTTAAAGAGCATTATCCTTTAACATGTTAAATATCACCAATATAGATAGATACACCTATACACAGCTCTGTGAAAGCCTGATCGACCAGTGAAGATGATGCGCTGATTATAAAAACCTGTTAAATATCACCAATATAGATACACGTGTATACGTTTGTGGACACAGGATTGACCAGTAAAGACGTTGCATTGGTTATAAAACCTATTTGAATATCATCAATATAGATACCATGTATAATTCTTTGACGGCGGATCAATAGTAAATACGGTTTACTGGTTAGTAAGATTTTCTAATTCCGTTTTCGAATCATCGAACAGTCCGTACGGTCTGTTCTGACCTATAAATTCCAGTAGTAGATTCCCTGCCACTTATGAACTGATAGCAAGCTAATCGTTTCCTTTCAAAGATCGATGCTAGTCCCAGGTGGTCCGGCTATACACGACATGGCTCGTGTGTCTCATCGCTGGCCGGATGGTCGTGTGAAGCAAGGTGTACTGAATGTATACAGACTAACTAGCTATTCCGACTATAATCCCGTGTGGCCGATTGAATTGGGTCCCGGTTGCGTTATTTGATCGTAAATGCCATTAAGCTGTATCTTGAAAATCACCACGTTAAGCGGGGCCAAACCGTGGAAATTGTCATTTTTGATGGTTGATAAATTCGGTTGACTGTTATAATGCGTGGTTATTGAACTGTGTACAGCAGGTGGTGTTATCGTGCAGTGGTATAGAAATGGTTGCTGTGGGTAGGAGTGAGATTATGGTGGAACGGTTGACTGTGTGATGGTGCGCGTTGTTGTGGTTTACTGTGGTGCAGGGTAAAATATGTATGGTGCAAAGGTAGGGTTGAGGTGTACAAGTGCAATGGTTTACTGGGTTGGGGTGGGGTGGCGTGGCGTGTATAGGTGCAATGGTTTACTTGGGTGGGGAGTGAGGTGTACGGGTGCACTGGTTTACGGGGGTGGGGTGTACAGGTGCAATGGTTTACTGGGATGGGGGGTGAGGTGTACGGGTGCAATGGTTTACGGGGGTGGGGTGTACAGGTGCAATGGTTTACTGGGGTGGGGTGTACAGGTGCAACGGTTCCCTGGGGTGGGGTGCAAATGTACAGGTGCAATGGTTCCCTGGGGTGGGGTGCAAATGTACAGGTGCAATGGTTCCCTGGGGTGGGGTGTACGGGTGCAATGGTTCACTGGGGTGGCGTGTACGGGTGCAATGATTCACTGGGGTGGGGGTGAGGTTACAGGTGCAATGGTTTACTGGGTGGGGTGGGGTGTATGGGTGCAATGGTAAACTGGGGTGAGGTGTATAGGTGCAATGGTCTACTGGGTAGGGGTGGGGTGTATAGGTGCAATATTTTGCTGGGGTAGGGGTGGGGTATATGGGTGCAATGGTTTACTGGGGTAGGGGTGGGGTGTATAGCTGCAATGGTTTACTGGGGTGGGGGTGGGGTGAACAGGTGCAATGGTTTACTGGGGTGTACAGGTGCAATGGTTTTCTGGGATAGGGGTGTATGGGTGCAATGGTTTACCGGGGTAGGGGTGGGGTGTACAGGTGCAGTGGTTTACTGGGGTAGGGCTGGGGTGTACAGGTGCAATGGTTTACTGGGGTGGGGGTGGGGTGTACAGGTGCAATGGTTTACTGGGGTGGGGGTGGGGTGTACAGGTGCAATGGTTTACTCGGGTAGGATTTGAATGACCAGGTGCAATGGTGTACTGAGTGTTTGGGGGTTGTTGTTTTTTTTGTTTTGTTTTGGGGGTTGTTGTTTTTTTTTTTTGGGGGGGGGGGGTGTTTGGGAGGTGGTGTAGCAGTGTAATGGTTTTGTGAAAATGAGATTTTTAGAAATACGTGGTGAGGTGATCTGTTGAGAAATTTGTAGACGTGGAGTGGAAAGATGAGAAAGAAAGGCAAATTTGTGTGTGTATAAATCATGAGTGAGTGAGTATGGTCTTACGCCGCTTTTAGCAATATTCCAGCCATATCATGGTGGGCGACACCGGGAATGGCCTTGTACCCATGAATCGAACCCGGGCCTTCGGCGTATCGAGCAAACGCTGTAACCACTTGGTTACCCCACCGCCCCGTATAAATTATGGTTCAGAAAGACAATAGCAAGAAAGGCTGTGATCGAAGGATAGAGTTAGTGTGGCTATAATTGAATGTCAGGCAAAAATAATATTTAAAATATAAGGTAGTGTGAGGACTGCCTGGGACCGAAGAGGGGAAAAATAGATGGGCAGAAGAAGCAGGGTCGATAGGAAATAAACTTTGGGATGGGAAACCCAGAAATGTAGGGAAGTGTTTAATTGAATCACATACCATGCGGGTTAATTAATGCTCGTTGAGTGCGAATACGTTTAAACGTTTTGTGCTTGCTTTAGTTTAACCCTACAGTGTTGAAAACTATTTGAACTATTTTTTTGTGATAAAAGTTTGACATTCAAGTGGTTAGAAGGTGTAACTAGATCAGTGAGCGAGTTGCTGCGAAGTATCACAGAAACGCGTGAAACAATTCATTCAGTTAACCATTAAAGATGGATCTACTTCTAACTTACCAGGGTGGCAGGTACACTTCAGGAAGCGGTAAACTGTCGCGGAAGGATTCCCTTCTACACCTTTCACGAATCAAGCTGGGTTCAAATTAAATTATTTCATACAGATGAAATTGTCTTTTCTCATCCGGCGGGCTTTAAACGGCTCCACACTGCCGCTCCATGCATTATGATTGATACGGGAAGGCGTTGTTGAAAATTGAATTAAAACACAAACCGCCATCGACTTAAAACGGTCGGGCTGTACGCGGTAGAATTTTGTAAATTAATGCAAAGAGACAGCGTGGAAAATTGCATTAGCGAGTCCTTATTTCTATTTTGCCACAAGATAGATCAAACGAAAGGATCAAGCGACAAGTTAGCAGACTTGAATACAGAGAACAGAACGTGCGCACCACGGTGGCGTTAGGATTACGTGGCTGTCCGCCATTGTTCCGCCGCAGTAAGACGGAGCGGGACATGCTAAAAAATGGCGTCCCCTTTGACCGCAATCAGTCGAAAAAGCTCGTCTACGGAGGTGGCAAAGGGGAGATATCAACAGCAAAAAATGACCTCTTTAACGACCAAGTTGAACCCGTTTGCAGGAAACGTAGAATCCATGCTTGTCCAGGCCTAGCGGACAGATAAACGGTCGTCTTGGACCTTGCAAGCTCTAGACGTTCAAATCTTCTTACTCAACTCACTTTTTACATACTTCCATCCATCGAACAATTTCGTTTCGAGTTAAATGACTACTAACAATGAAATGCTTTTCTTTCGTTTGTGTAATCCACTTTCGCGTTACCGAACACAGAGTAATCGAATTGGTTTTTCTTCTGAGAAATCACAAATCCCATGTCGTGCTCCCGTTTTTGCTGTAAACTTAATTCTTCGTCCTACAATATCTTTTTCCGATTCATAACATGGTCAAATTTTGCTATTACCCGGGAAAAAAATATTTAGGGCAATTTGTCATGTTTGATAAAAATTTGTAAAAGAGAAGTAGAGATGTAAGGCAGTCGATATATCAAACACTGAAATAAAACTGTCAAAGTGTCAACCAGCTCGCGCAGTGTTTGTGACAGTGATAGATGTGTAGATATCCCGACATCGAGATTGTATGATTAAACATGTACAACGCCCCGCGTCGCCGATATCGTGGAGGTTGTACGATTGGCCGACAATAATATGCTTATCAAACACCGTCACAAATTAAAGATGCCGACGGTGCGTGTATACTTTTTCATATGGATGAGTTTGACAGATCACTGTTATTATGTGTTAATATCAATGAGTTTTGGTAAAACGACGGTTTGATCAGGTAGAATGATTTATAAGACTGTTTTAATAACTGAAGTAAATGACACGTTTACGGACATCTGTGGGTGTGGCGATCAATCACAATGACCGATAGTGCATATTCTATGTATTTTTACCCAAGGGGCAAAAATCACCCCCCAATTCGCGTATGGTAAGACCTTTTAATGTTCATATCGTCGTGCAACCCATGCTTGCCGTAACTTGCGACTATGCTTGTCCTAAGACGCGACTAACACGATCGGGTTGTCAGGCTCGCTGACTTGGTTGATGCATGTCATCGCATCCCAATTGCGTAGATCGATGCTCATGATAACAATCACTGGATTGTCTGGTCCAGTCTCGATTATTTACAGACCTCCGTCATATAGCTGGAATATTGCTGAGTGCGGCGTTTAACAACAAACAAAAAACAATCATATCGTCGTACTCTGTGTACATTGGCGGTCATCTGACATCGTTGTGGCGTTGATAACGTTGCATTGTTTCTAAATGACGTCATATTGAATTGTATTATTTAGAGATAACACTGTGACGTCACTGATGTATGGGGGCACTGGTGGCCCAGTACCCTAGTTGGCCCAATTCACAGTGCGTCCCTTGGGCACGCCAGAAACCTATGATCGTTGGTTCGAATCCCGGTTCGCCCCGATTATGTTTCTGGGTTTGTCAGTACCTTACCCGTGCTCTTGGGTTTCGCCAAAGCGGCAAACGTCAGAGACCTGCGTGACTTCAGGCTTTCCTTCCACATCAAGCATACACGGGTGGATGTCGTCATATCTTATTGTTGTCAACAATGACGCAGTGTGACGTCAAATTTCATCAACCTACTTATCAACATTGAGAATAGTCATATGCACATGTTCAGAACGTTATTACATTCGCAATGTCTACCCTTATTGGTAATATATCACGTTCATCCTTCCACTCAGAAAAAATGTGGGAAAATGCCAGTCAGCAATGATCGAAATCAGTTGTTGTGTTCAAAGACACACTATTTACTATACTGACGCCTTATGTTTGCACATATTCTAGAAATTGAAATTCTCTAAACTATTATTCATAAGCAATTTGTTAACTTTTTTTATTGACCACCGTGCAATGACACCTCTGTTTAACTGTGTGTACCTTTCCGAGTCTGTTTTAAACTAAAACCGTCAATCTGCTAACACTAAAGCAGCTTACGTTACAACTTTAGCGAACAATCAGCGTTATGCTCTATCATTGTCAATTCTGATTATTCAATTTAACATGACAGTTTGACACGTGAGGTCAAAGGGTCATCGTGTCAAGCAATCAGCTATTATCAGCACATCGTACTATCATTCCGCTTTAAAAAAATAGTGCCACGATGACCTAGTTTTCGGTCGTCTCAAAATATTATCGTAGGAGAAGAGCCCGATCGATAAATGTGTAGTGTGCGGCCTGTTTAAAATCGCATGCCTTTGACATAGAAATCCGCCGCTCTTTGCAACCTCATTGTTTTAAGCAACTATTTCTACTAATCTTGACAAACATGGGACGCCATTGTCCTCAAATTCCGGACCACGTTTCTTGGCTCTTCAGGAAAGAATCTTTTCTGTTCACGGCATTTGTGTTAAGTGGTTGGCACTGACAAACACCGGCCTATTTACCATGTAGTCCCGATTTTACGGAAGGTTAAGCGAATTTAGAATCGGACGGATATTTATTTTCTTTTTAACTCTTGGTTTTGCCCCGGTCCAAGTTACGTTGTGGTGGCGGGAATATTTGTTGCTAGAGATACGAAATGAAAGCTTATCTGGGCCATATGCTTGAAGTTTGTGTCTAAGCTCACAGCAGATTTATACAAGTCTCTAAGGCACAAAATATTAGTTAAAATCATAATTTTAAGATTATATGAATAATCAAGAACAAGTCCCTAAAAGAGACTGGCGTCTTGTCCACATATCTAGACTTGCCTATTATAAGGATATAATTACTTTACACCAATGGACTTTCAGTACAGCCTTGGAGCAAGGCTATGTTCATAGATACATGTACATTGTTGTTTACCGGGTGATGTGTACACTGTTGGTTCCTGTATAATTATTTATGCTAGTGGAGGTCGTCGTGGCAATTATTGTTAATCTTTATTTTCACGGGAATGACAATAACAGTTATAAACGGAAGAGATAAGGGTTATACTAATTCAAATGGTTATTATTCATGGTGACGACTTTCACAGTGAAGATATCAAAGTATATGTGTTAATAATTGTCTTAATAGAATTGATGATGGTTAGGGTGTTAATAAAGATGAAGATATGATATTGATGTATGTGTGGTAATAATTTGAAGTACGGTAATGAGGACGATGACGATGGTGATTGCGACGACGACAAGGATAATGGTGATAGCGACAGCAAGGATGAGTGGTGTATATGTGATAATAACGGGCATTACGTTGACGATAATAATGACGACGATGATGATAACGACAATGACGACGGTGATGATGATGATGATGACAACTGGCGTTATAATGATAAGAATGATGATGATTATGACGATAATGATAACTACAATGATATTGGTGTATGTGCGATAATAACAGGCATTACGATGATGACACTGATGATCCATGGTGATGATGACCCCAAGATGATGACGATGTAATTGCATGGACGTATGTGTGATGTTAACCGTCATTACGACGACGGCTCTGAAGACGATGCGATTTGGTTGTGGTGATTATTAAGATGATGATGATATTGATGTATGTGTGGTAACCACTTGCCGAACGATAATGATGATACTGATGGCGACGCTGCTACAGCTGCTGTTGATGATATACACATCCTTATAACACGTGATGTCATTTATGAAATACAGTTGTTTGTCATTCAACCTTTAAGTAACATACCCTTCCTAATGTCTGCATTCTATTTTACCTAGATACATTACCTATTAAAGTATGCCGTGTCATTTTTCACCCAAACAACAAAGTCTGGTAGCTTAATCTGCCCTCGTGTACCCCTTGAAGTGAGATGTGTGTTACATAAATAACATGGACCATACTGGCGGTAACGGGTCAACGGTCTTATCTCGGTAATATCCATTTTTTTCAACACAGATGCAAATCTTACCCCTTCTTTCTACTGCCGCATTGTTATATAATAGCATGTGTTGAATTGAAGCGAACCTGCCTTGGGGACACGATAAACACCATTACCTTCAAGAACGCCGCCGAACAGGTGTGCAGGTTTTAATAGGTTGTGTTATTTTTTAAATGTATGGGTAGATAATTTAAGACGTTTTAGAACCGATAAAAGAACACTTTATATTTTTTTATTGCTCCGATGTGATAATGTTATCAATTATGGCGATAAAACGTGTTGCAATTTGCATTGCATTAATGTTGTAAGATTGATGGGACGTTAAATGTTTTTCACTTGCCTACTCATTTGAGAATGGGATGCGTTTCAAAACATAATTTGTTATGGAATTTGAATATGGGGCGTGTTAGTCAATAGTTTGAACACTTTATGATAGCGACGTTATATTCCACAAGCAGACTGGTGATATTAATTCCACGTAGAGAATGAAAGGATTACCAATTATGATGATGATGGTGATGATGGCGTTGATGATGTCGATGTTGATGATGATGATTGCTGTTATTATTACATGTTTTTCATCTGCCTGTTATTATTTTCTTGTTGTTTTTATATTATCTCAATCGTCATTATTTAATACTACTGTAGTTGTTATTATTGTCTTTGTCCGTTGTTATTGACTTTATCATTAATACTATTATTAAAGTAATACTATTATCAAGAAGATCAAATTAATATACCAGCTTTAAACTGACGTCGACAATAACCAACAATAACAGTATTATTATTGAAACTTATGGCCAAAGGTTTGGCTATGCGGCCCTTGCAACACTTGTCTGACAGTTTTTCAGAAGCTTGAAAAAAGAGAACATGGACGTAATGGCGTCTCACCTCAGAGGCAGTTTAGGTGTAAAAGGAATATTGATGAATTAAACTTTCAATAGGCCTAGCTGTCGGAAAACAGATGGTGCATATTATAGTCATATTCGGTACATGGGGGTCGGCCGTGTGACTGGTGAGAAACCCGATATATTGGTATTTACCGCTTGAAAGGGGGGTGACACGTTTTCCTACCCCCTGTGGGGCAGACAGCGTTCCACAGATGAGAGAGCGGGGGAGCCGGGGGCCTGAGTCACGGCAGTGAACGTTATTCGATCACGAGGTCACCCAGACGCTTATTGACGTGCCGCAGACGTCAACTTGACGCCATGTTGGCTGGGGGAACTGAGGGGATGTTCCAAACGGAGGTTCAAGATGGAGACGACACAGCGCCATTCAAAGACCCCTCCTCGGGAGAAGGTTAAAGAGGGCTTCACAACATGGGAAAGTTTATCACAAGTATGACACATATTTGATGCTGTGTATAGTTTATTCGAGAAATGTGCAGTGGCAGTGGTAGTAGTGTTAGTCTTGTGCTCCTGGGGGCGTCTCGTCTGCGTAGTTCCGATACTCTGCAAATAGGCATTCCAAGTAGTTACGTGGGGTTGGGTGCACTATATATTTCTCATTTAATCAATCCTTTACGTTTCTCGGTCCATTGTACGATTCCAACAATGTCTTTTATAACATATCAACAAGCCTTCATATAGCTGCAATAATGCAGAGTGCAGCGTTAAACAACAAGACAAAAAATATGTTCGCGAAAAGGTGAGCGCATCCTGCACCATCGGTGACACTCGTCACAAACACATGCAAAGACATGTCAAGTGTTTACCTGAACAGTGAACAAACACGGGAAAATCTGGTTCGATATAGGGAATTGCATCAGACATTATTTTGGTCACTGATTGGGTGGCCCTGTGGTCTAAAGCGTTCTCTGTCTGCTCCTAAGCTGCACTATTTGCTGGTAGCGGGTTCGAATCCAAAAGTGGTCACAAAGCGATCTAATCATAATTACAACAAACACAACAAAGGTTTACGAAAGCTGCGCTAATGCACTTTGTGGAACTGGGCCATGACCATAATCACCAACGCCGTGATATAAATGGAATACTGTTCAAAGCGGCGTTAACCCAAACTCCCTCACTCATTCACCACAGTTGAAGACATATGACTGCCCCACGTTGGCTTACCATGACAGGCTGATAGACTGTGACACACAACACTCATCAACCCAGCTCAACTATGCATACTTTGGTAAAAGTTATCTAAAAGTGAAAATGCCATACTTTCATCCCGTTGTTGACAACAACTGGCGACATACCTCTGCTCCGAAATCCCACGATACAAGATGCAGAGATGAGCGCCTTGAACTGTTTCCCCTAATAACAAATCAAAATTCCCTTCCCTTTCATCTTGTACAAGATTTCGTAACGGACTTGCAAACATGCGTAGCGCAGCGTAGCACAGGAAAACCAGTTTAAATAGCAACGTGAAAGTCGTTAGGTGTTTCATAAGAAAAAGCGACGGTGGCGGTAAGTGTGGTGTGTGAGTAAGGTTTTACGACGCTTTAAGCAATATTCAAACCGGATTACGCATGTTACACCAGAAATGGCTTTCATACATTGCACCCATGTGGGAATCTAACCTGGGTCTTCGATGTAGCGAGCCAACACTCTATCCACTAGGCTATCTCACTGCCTCCTGGTGGTAAGATATTGTAGGTTCAGTGCTTGAACTTTATAACAGTTGCTGTCTACAGCAATCACTAAATAGAGGAAATACGACACCTACATCAAACTCCACTCTTGGCAGCACAATAGAAAATTTTCTGCATTGGCCATATTTGCTTAATACCCTATCAGCTTTCCATTTTTCAGATATCGACGAGATTAAATCCAAACAAAGTGCTCAGGCACTTGAAAAACACACTGGGTGTTTTTGTCAAAATATTAAGTAAGGTTTACACGAGAAGTGCATTACCCTTATATTGTCGAGGTAAGGTGAACGGTAGTACGGAAGCCCGTCGGGGTCACTGTCGCACCTCCAACCGGAAAGTCGTCTTTCATACCATGAGTGTTCGTTATACTTGATAGTGGACATTCGCCATGCATAATTAACTCTTTTATGAGGACCATACCTGAAATCACGCATTCACACAGCAGTGTGGCTAATTTTCCCAGTGAAGATGTGGACAGGATTTCTATTAAATTCCCCAAACCCGATACTTGATTGAGCTGTGGGGCGTGGATCTTTCCCGCCATGAGACAGACCACTGCCATTATTAGAAAACAAAGCATAGGCGCTTCGGATTTTCAGAACCGGAAACCTAATAGTGTCTCCATTAATTCCTTTCGTTCACATTTCTTCATTTGCATAAATTAATTAAACTAATTGTTAAAAGGTCACGTGAGAATTTGTGTCAAAATTCAGGCAGACGATAGCTGAAATCTTTCCCAGAAGACACTGCAAATTGTGTTTCCGGTCTACATGGGTGGCAAGGAGAAAATCTGTGTAAAAAACGCGTAATCAAACCTATCCAAACACTATATGTGAGCTTTAGCGTACAAGGGCTCAATGGCTTCGTTACGTCAGCGTCAAGTGATTTGTACCGAAAGGAAAGGTTCTTATTAAGTCGTTTCTGCCGGAATGCGCGGATCTTCCATTTGGTGCCCGTACCAATGATGCAGATTTTCTAGTTCTTGGCACACATTTAATAGAGGGGCTTAACGTAGAGCACCGGGATCATGGTTTAGAACCAACTCAAGTTCAATACAAATACAAACGGAATTTAGAGTACACTGAAACCCGTTCAGACCGGACACTGCTAATCCCGAACCTGCACATTCTGGACTTGTTTGTTTGTTTAGAAACGGTTGGTTAGCCTAGCGGTTAAAGCGTTCGCTCGTCACACGGAAAACCCGGGTTCGATTCCCGACATGGGTACAATGTATGAAGCCCAATTCTGGTGGCCCCCGCCGTGATATTGCTGGAATATTGGTAAAAGCGGCGTAAAACCATACTCACTCACTGTTTGCTGTTTAACGCCGCACTTAGCAATATTCCCGTTTGTTACGGTTGTCCTAGAACTTGAATACGGATACATATATATACTACTCAAAACAAGTTCAAGAACACCAAAAATCGGATGGCTGTGGTAGACTAATCGGGTGTTATTAACTTCTTTTGTGTGGTATACGGCGTGACAGTAATCCATATCAGTTATTTGTCAATCTGGACAATTGGTCATTCACTGATATAACACTATTAGCTGGAGTAACGGGTTTCATGGTATTGCTTAATATCGATAGATGCATGTTTCGATTCATGTTTTTGTGCATTGAAATAATTATTAGGTAGAAATTGACGTTATCCACAGATGTGAAATTATCATTTAATAATGAAGGTGTCTCATGGCGTGTCCACACTTTGTATGAGATTGACATGTAATAAATTGAATACAAGCCCTCGTGCTGTGAAATATCGGCCTAATAAGGGGATCCTTCAATGTCAAAGAACAACGATTGCTCTTTCAGCTTTGACACACAAAATTCGATCGTCGAATGAAGTAGGTCTTTTTTCTATTGTTCTTGTAAAGCTTCAACTACAGCAGTGAAAACACCCATGCTTACTGCTCAGTGGGTCGTTCATATTTCCCCACCCTGGCAAGTGGGAAAGTGCGAATGATGGATGATGAAGGTGGGACATAGATACTCAAGACAATTTCACGGTCTGAAGGACTTTTTTTTACATCGCAAGGGTCACCTATTTGAGTCTGCCCGAGTCACTCGACCCGCGCAAACTCCTTACACCGCTGGGTGGATGAATGCTCCGCGGCAGGGTCTCAATAGGACATGATTTATGGAATATACCACGGCAGGAACTTCAAAGAAATTGGATCGAGGTTTGAAGGGACCCTGGGTGTTGGTTACACATGCGAAGGGCGGGTGGGGTGGAGTGGGGTGTGGTGGAGGCGCACGTACACGGGGAAGGCTTGGATTGTCTTACGTAGTTATAAATGCATCCCCGCGATTTTCAGTCTGCTGTGTTGGGAGCCAGTTCTAAAATCGTAACCGCAGTGTGTTTTGTATTGGATCAGTTTGAACTGTTTCGGATTGCTTACCGTTACGTTGATATCATTCATGGTTGTCGTGCTGTTTGCAATCTATTCAAGATTTTGAATGATTGTACAGATTACAATTGACCTTGTTGAAGTTAGGGACCGGTCATTTATTGGGAGCAGAGGCTTTTGATTCACTGATGCACTGAAAATAATAACACTCCTCTAATGCTTGTCATATTTTTGGATGACCCACCCATGTCCTTGTACATTGTTTTCATGACCCTCCCTCAAAAGACAAAATGCTAAAACAATTTATATTTTATTATTTTCATTACCCTCCTCAAGTCACAGGAACTCGTTAATGGTCAGAAAATAAAAAAATATACCCCCTTTATGTAAGTAGAGAATTTTCATAAAGGGGGTATATATTTTTATTTACTAACCAATAACGAGTTCCTTTACCCCAAATATGTGTATTATATTTTAATTGATAACTTCTCCCGGTTCCCGCTCACCCAACCACCCATATCATAAATGACCGGTCCCTCATAAATGACCTTGTTGAAGTTATTGTCTTCTGTTATAAATAATATATATATATATATATGTGACTGCAAGGGAGATGTACCAATATACACAGCATGCGGGGCAGTTGGGTAGCCTAGTGGTTAAAGCGTTCGCTCGTCACGACGAAGACCCGGGTATGCTCCCACACAAGGATACAGTGTGTGAAGCCCATTTCCGGTGTATTGCTGGAATATTCCTAAAAGCGGCGTAAAACCATATTCATTCCCTGCATGGGTCCCACAATCATATTTATAACGGGGTACTCGCAGATACAGTAAGTTATTTCAAATAATGACCGTTAACACATTGTTCAAGCATGGCCTTCGTGTGGTCACGACCCCATTCGACACAGCGATTCACGAACTGTTGTTTCTGTCTCTGTGGGGAAATCCCGAAGCACCCTAATCTTCGTCCTTTAAAACCACGAATGCCGTCGAAACAAATCCCAGGAATATATATGTCACGCTCTTTAACGTGATTGTGCCAAGAAGACACGCGTTCGCATCTCTGCAAAAATGAGTCTAATCCCAGGGTTAATAATAATAATCATCATCATCAACAAAGTGTCACGTGTTGTACACTTCATAAAACGGATGAAGGCCTATGAGCCACAAATTACATTAAAAAAATAATCATTAAAATATATTGCCAACTGAAGTATTACAGTGATTAATATATAAGCCACTAGATGTGGCATCGCCATAATTATACATAATAATAGCTAAATACTAAAAGAAAAAGAAAAGAAAAATGATTATCCATCGGATTACTTGGGTTGAGGGTGGGGGTCCCTGGAGAGATTGAGCGCTACATCGGGTAGATAGCTACTGTGCCGCCGTGACGAAACAGGGTGCTGGAGGACCGGTAGTCTTATCAAGGTGTAGATTGAGACGTAGACGAACTAGCCGTTGTGGTCTATTATTTGACGGTTAGTGCGATAAGCAAGGCATCTTTGCCCTTTCATCTTCAAGTGAGCTCTGATCGTGGGTGAAGGAAGGGGCGTCACCCCCTGTATCAGCTGTCTCCAGGGGTGGGGGCATTACTCGGGTAGGTTGTGTAACGGAAGTTGGGGTAGGATGTGGTGTGGGAAATAAATGTTTTCTTCTGATATTGAGTATATGTGAATTCAGAACAACATAACGGCTGGGGGGGAGGGGAACTGGTTTTAGTGAGGTCTTTATAGTCAGTCGGCATAATCGCTGATGGGGTGGGGCTTAGGTGTATGTGGGGTGGGTGCTATAGGGAGGGTCACTGAAATTAAGTATCAGTCGGTATGATTGCTGGGAGGGTAGGGCTAGGGCTGCATGTGGGGTGGGTACTATAGGGAGGGTCACTGAAATTAAGTATCAGTCGGTATGATCGCTGGGAGGTAGGGCTATGGCTGCATGTGGGTTAGGGATGTCTGAGAGGGGTCACTGGATTTAAGTATTAGTCGGTGTAATTCTTGGGTGGGTAGGGCTAGGGCTGCATGTGGGGTGGGGGTGGCTGAAGGGGTCGCTGGATTTAAGTATAAGACGGTGTAAGGTGGGTGGGCTGATACAGACATCCCTTTATTGTTCGCGTTACTCAACACCGAATGTAATCCTTCCCTTAATCTTAAACAGAATCGAGCAGGTCTGTTGGTTTTGAAACCGTCTGCAGAATACCTCCCCTCCTTATGTTCACGTTTGTTAGATAACCCGACGACATCAGTGACCACACTAGCACCACCGAACGGCAATGCTTACAGGTGAACCTATACAGCGTGAACGTGTAGCAAATAGAACGGCGAGTGCAATGTGTGAAGACACAAACAGGGACGATTGTCGTGCCGGACTTCACAACGCTGGCATGGCGGCCGTGTAGCGACTGTGTAATCTTCGTGTTACTGTCTTGTCAGAGAGGCCGGATTTGTGACATTCTTAGGACGATCTAGGTTGTGACAGGTTGGACAATGCGTATTACGTGAAATTCCGACATTGTCTATGTCGGGATCCAAATCCCCACAAGTGCACCCGCGACACATACCATCATCCCCCTCCTCGCCCCCTCCTTTAGTCATGTGATCCCTCCCCAGGCCACTCCAACAGAATTGCACCCCACCATACAACACCCCCACCCTCGCCCCCTCCAACAGAAATCACCCCACCATACAACACCCCCACCCTCGCCCCTTCCAACAGAATTGCACCCCACCATACAACACCCCCACCTCGCCCCCTCCAACAGAATTGCACCCCACCATACAACACCCCCATCCTCGCCCCCTCCAACAGAATTGCACCCCACCATACAACACCCCCACCCTCGCCCCCTCCAACAGAATTGCACCCCACCATACAACACCCCCACCCTCGCCCCTTCCAACAGAACTGCACCCCACCATACAACACCCCCACCCTCGCCCCTTCCAACAGAACTGCACCTCACCATACAATACCCCCACCCTCGCCCCCTCCAACAGAATTGCACCCCACCATACAACACCCCCATCCTCGCCCCCTCCAACAGAATTGCACCCCACCATACAACACCCCCACCCTCGCCCCCTCCAACAGAATTGCACCCCACCATACAACACCCCCACCCTCGCCCACTCCAACAGAATTTGATCTCAACATATGCAACACCCATTCCTCGACCCCTCATCAATGTATTGAATCATAAATCTTACAAAATTGAAAGAGCTTATGATCTCAGCTTAAAATATTTTAGTGCAAACACAAAATAAATATAGATCAATTGTTATCCATCTATACTGTGAAACAGCGTCTAGATGCGGCAGTCATCTCAAACATTAGTTTAGGTACGTTCCAAACACTGAAAGCGTTGGTTCGGAAAATCAATAAATTTCGTTAAACTCAAAATAACCGAACGTGAATCCGGAGTAAGTTTATATATAAAAACGATCGAGAAAAGTCAATGCTTTGAAAGACGAGCCTCCCTGAGCGCTACTATCCCGGTTTCTTAACGAGGAAGTGTAGTATGGCTAATAGTATTAAGTTAAATTGATCAAACAACGATTAAAATCAATAGCCACGCTAAAATAACTTCATGTTATAAAGAAACATGACACGGTTTTTTTGGCTGTTTGAAACACAGTTGTTTTCTATGGTGTAATATTCCAAATTCAGTTTCCTTGAAGGTAAAAAATACGTGTTAATTTCATTTCCTTCTCAACTGGAGAATAGAAAATTGATGTCTTTAGATGTACATTTGATAATGTCATTTTTCGTGTCAACATTTACTATGGTAAAAAATACGGATCCGATTAAACGATCGATGCGTATAGTGTTCAGTCGTGGAATTGAGAAAATTCCTCAGGGCTTAAAAGATGACCTTAAAATAACAACGATTTTATGGCACTTCAAAACAAAATAATATCCAAGCTACACTGGTGGGTGTCGATTCAGCGACCTGTGTTATTTCTGTTTCAAAACATTTTTTTAAAATGAAATATATTCGTGTTTTGTATGTTATATGACGATATATGAATGTTTTAAAGTCTATAGTATGTCTGGTCTAAATTGCAGGATTCAAATTTTGCTACAGAAATATCCATGGCGTTGAAACCCCGTAGCTGGATCTAATCAATTGTTGGGTTTTTTTTCGCCGTTACCCTTTGTCATAGCAGATGTAAATTATCGACTACAGCGTATTTTGTAACGACAAGCTTAGTCCGCTCTTTTTTTCAAAATAGCTTGGCTTATGTACTCTGAGAACAGGAATTAGTGAAATAGATAAGAGCTAATTTGCTAACAGCGTGATTTTTAAGATATCAAAACGCGATTGACGCTTATTGGTCGAGGCGGCGGAGGAACACATTAATCAAGTCTTGACAAGTGAAGCGGTCGCCACGCGTAAGGATTTACTCCAAAGATGGATGTAATGTGCATGTAATTATTCTCAACAGTTCCTGGATATTGAAAGGTCGAGTGATCATACGTGGAGCCTAGCGTAGCGCGCCCTGGTGGCCAATTATTGCCCCATAACATACGCTTCGCCGAGGGATGAGCATTTGTTTAATAGACTTCATCCTGCTGCGCTCCCGCTAAAACGTTTAGAACTCTGAACTGCACGCTCATTCATTCGCGGAAGCGCTCGGGAAATTTATTGCCAATATTGTAACCATGCGTTTAGCAGTGTTTACAAAACGTGTTTACACAACGTTGTCACGAGTTTACGTACATATTTCCATAGCTATTACGAATATATTATTCATATAAATGTGTTCTTGAAACGCTGAAACACAGTTTCCCGTTCCAACATAATAATACTGATCGTTTCTGTCGCTTGTTTGCGAGGCAGCAAATAGATACCGTATTACCAAAGATATTTATGACAATGAAACACTAAACCTTCACAAATAGAAACTTGATGTACAGAGTAGATTAAAGTCATTTGTGTAATTAGCATGACGAACAGAAGCCGACAAAGGTTTCTGCATGTTTATGAATATTTCATTGAACAATAATAGCAGCGTATCTAGTGACGACCGCTGGGTTACCGTTCGTTGTGTTATTGTAGCCAGTAATTCATTTCTCAGAATATAGCAAATCAATAATTTATCTACAACTAGGCTAATGATTTCTCTGTTTTCGTTTTGACTTGATCAACGCGAGTTAGGTAGTACCAGGGAACTATATATACAAGTCCGTGGTAGTACTGAATTCGGTTATAAATAACCGACCGACCCGCATTGTCCAAATATTGTATATAGCTTAGGCTAAAAAAAAAAATAGTCTTGGTTCTCAGGCATCACCCGGATCATCGTTAAGTCTGCCGCACGTTTTGTTTTTATTTCCATATTAAAAAAATATAAAAATCCTTATCACAAAAAATATTGGAAACAAAAACGAAACGTGCAATGAACTTTATGGTGATGTGGGCAGTGCCTGAGAACCAAGACTATTATTTTTTTTAGTCTTAATATATAGCTTCAGTATATGTTAGTCGGAGTATATCACCTTTTTCAGTCAAAAATTATCGCTGGAAGTGAATCCTCGCGTTCAATTTGAATATTTCACGATGATTAATGTACAAATGAGCGTTCGGAAAAAACATCTTATTTATTCCGTTGTTTAACTATAATTAGATTTCCATTTTTTTTTTGTTAAGTGATGATCTTCATTTCGCAGAAAATCATTTTGTAATTTAAACTTTTTCGAATTTTGAAATTTACATTTCGGTGATGATTGTATTCTGAAATGAAACGACAATATCCAATTCATATTATTTCGACAATTGAACACGCAGGTGATTCAATTTACATTATTTTGGTAGAACATGGCAACACAACGACCAAATAATGTTGTCGAAGAAAAGATGTTTTGAAACAGAAGTGTCAACAAATAGGAAGAAATAAACATTTCCTTTGCAGGTTTAAAGTAAATATATTCAGTCATAACTTCATTAAGAGATTAACTTTAACCATTTAGAAAAATATCAACTCGGTAATACACTTCTCCGTACATAATAACGTCTGTTAAACTAATTGTTTTCGCAGCATAAGTGTGTTTCCATGACAGCTTATTTTCCTGTAGATGTATATTTCAGCTGTCAAAACTCTCCATGTCAAATAACTCCTTATCTGGGAGAGGTGTCAATCAATTTGACAATCTCTTAGAGATAATTTGCTATTCCCTGCTCCGCTGTAGCAACAACTAAGCAAGTCATTGTTAAATTACCTTTTCACGTGATTGGTTTTATTACTGGGAGCAAAAAAAAGGTGTTAACTTTCTCTCAGAACGCGTTTTAATCCTGTTTAACTAAAACATTCTTTAATTTATTGACAACAATCGCCGGAAACAATAGAACAATAGCGTTACGTGGACAATAGTTTTCGCACTTACTACTTTAGAGCCTTAGCTAGGTAATATGGTTAATGGAGCTTAACGTTCATTGGTCGTAGAAGACAATAGTGAGATTTGATTGGCTTGTATTGTCGACAGGTACTGATTTGATAAGCGATGGTTGTGGGATTAAACAGTTAACTGCTAATAGTTATCTTATGTTTTGCTTAGAGATTTGGAGATCTGGTAAGGGTGTTAGATAAGACACGAAGGCTGGCCCATACCCACACTTGCTCCTGTGTGCCCTTGTGAGAGTACTGTGAATTTTGTCCGAAGGTGATATTTTGGAATTCTGTGAGTAAAACTTCACGTTCGGCCAAATGCCGTGGTTGGATATTCTCTGTTGCCTTGAAGGTGAGGAATGCTATTTTAAACTCCATGGAGGTATCATTTAAATGCATAAAGAAAAAACTTATTGTTTGTCAAATCAAGGCCAAACTGTATGTTTCGCAACAAGTCAATACTGTTATAAAGGTGTTTGGGGGAAATGATACGGTTCTTAAATACCGTTAGTTTCAATTTATAAATGGACAAATTAGGTCAATTTTGGAAACAACTCAAAAGAAACTTTATATTTTTTATTATTTGCTTTAATACTTTCCTCCGATCACTTATTCGCATATTTTCTGGATATATATTCTACATTAATACGTCAAAATATCAATCAATCTTTTGAATACAGCTTACATAAAAAATGGTAAAACATTCATCCATAAACTGAATTATTGAATATGGTTATGCATTTTGCCTCGTCTGTGGTGAAGCAAGCATTAACCCATATTCTTCTGTTAAGTATTTTTCCAATCCAAAAAGAAGTGTCATTTGGGTGATAGTTATTTCGCGCTGAAAAGAATGTGATGTCAGATGAATCCCCGTGTTTAGAATTGAAATGAAACCGGAAGCGTTTCGTGTGTGTATTTCTGGCAAGTCTTCGTCAGACAAAAATCAATTTTAGTCATGGGTGTCCTTTTCCATGTCTTTCGCACGCAAATGGGTCATTCCATTGTAAAACAATAGGGGTCAGGGGTTCTGTCAGTCGATCGTGATCCGAGCGGCCGGGGATGGTAATTGTAAACAACCTTCTTTCATGTTGCCGGCTTTTATAAACATTGCCTCAAAATCTGTGCGAGTTTATGTGTATCGTCTTTCTCCGCCAAAAGGAGATTATGTTCATGTGCAGAACGATGGCGCGAATCTGCTTGGCGTCTCTCAAGCGCAATGCCAACCAACACAAAGTTCATTTCCTCCTCTTGAGAATGAAGCTTCAAATTACTTCTCAATTAGTGATACCCTTTAATTACTTTAATTGGCGACATAGCTTCTTTGTCTTTAAGATTGTTCATTAAACGTGTCATTAAAGATGTTTAAATGACGCGTTGTCTCAACTATCATTGCTATTAAGTTAATCAGCGATAGACATGTTTCTTCTGCAAGTACGTAAAATTGATTGACAGGTATATGGTTTGTTATTTCTTTGACCACAACAATGAATGGGAAAAGGCAGGTGGTGAAATATATGACGCGCGTGGCAAGAGGTCGGTGTAGATTTCACATGACGCTGAATGAATTCTTCCAAGTAATTTTCGTGAAAATAGTTGAATTTTTTGGCCCTGCTAATTTTCTGATAGACACATACCGTGGCCTCGTCGATCACTTTGAATAGCTCTAACAAGACCTTAGACTGAAATAACAAACTGCCACCGGTGTGGCTTTCTCTTATTAAGCGAACCAACTTTTCTGTCTCTCTTAAGTCGAGTTGGATCAGAAATAATTTTATCACACCGCAAAGAAAAGCGAGCCTATGTTTTAGATACAAGGACCTCCCGTGGCAGGCGAATGACACTAGTTCAATAGCAAGCCCGATAACATTATCTTCGTCCTTATACCTGAGGCCAGTTTATATGAAAATGACACGACAGGCCAAATGTGAGTGAGCGACCATACCCCAGGGCAAAGCACGTTAGAAAATACCAAGAAACATTCGCTGTGCTTGAATGGTCGCTCGGGAATGCCTCTCATCAGTGGAAGGCTGCTGATTGGCTAATTCGCCAAGTGCCGGTCACGTGGGGCAGGTCAACTCCGCGATTCTCTGTACGACTAACAACATCTCCACGTTGAGTCGGCGAGGACATGTCGAGAGAACTCGTGCAGGATTTTCCGATGTTAGTGTGTTCACGATGACAGCGTTGATTCTTTTCAACTCGGATACGTACTGAGATCGGACTTGTGACTGTGTTAATGTGATGGTGGCCTCCTGAACGACATGAACCAATCTAGCTGATACAGCCATGAGCGAGCGTGATTTTCTACTTGTGTTTAATTCACCTCAGGTAGAAGACGTTTTTAACCCAGCATTGGCTAAAGGATGCTTATGTTGTTACAGTGTTACTTTTATCTTGGTGCGTTATGAGCGTTATTAACGAGCTAGGCGATATAGCCACGATACTCATACAACTTCGTTAATCTGCTGTGTTTTCAGAGTAGATCTACTGGAATTTCGTACTCAAAGACACATGATCCGCGGTATTAATCTGTACATATGATCACGAAATTTGAGGAAATAATTTGGATTGGTCTCATTTTCAAGTGGGAATGGGTGGAGTCCCCTTTCCGTTGTTCCTGCAATCTTGAGTAGTGGTTCCGACACAGAAATGTCCGCACTTCAATATTCAGATGTCACTGATTCCGCTACCAAACTCGCACGTCGGCCCGTATCGCAATCATTCCAAACCACGTTGCTGTAATATATGCCTATTTTTAACTAGTTTACGATTGCGCCAGAAATATTTGTCAATTTATAATATTTCGTTCGGAACCATAATGAGATTTCACAGAAACGTGCTCAAACTCATGTCTGCCCAGTTCCTGATTATCACGGAAGGGGAAATGTTTCATCAGCGGAAATGAAATATTACAAAGCTAATTTTGGAAATATATAACTCGATGTTAACGTATTATATGATCATTCTGCATATTCTTTTAAAATTCTTTCTTTCTTTTTTTTCCAGCAGTATTGCCCCTTAGAATGGCGATCGCTTGTCTAGTACTAGCGCTGGTAGTATCAACAACCGACCTGTCGTCTGCCAACGGTGAGTGTGTCTTTCCATTAAACCCCGTCACACACATTGCATTCTCACAAAAAACACGACTAGGGTTTATTGTGAAAACTGACAGTCTATAATATCATGGTTGCTTTACACTGTAAAGACTATCTCGGCGGGGTAACATAATCCGAAGATAGCCCGTTTCAAGCCTTCCTGCTTTGTGCTCAGTCGGAAACCCTGTGCGAAGGAGCAGTATAGTGGTTGACGTAGCTCGCCTACATGTCAGCAACTGTGACAGTTGACTCCTAGCTTGCCAAAACCCATGACAGATACTAATTTCGTACACATACCTGCACCTGTGAGGCAAGTTGAACGACATAATTCTTTTTTAACCTGTCTCAAAGTTTTGACCCTTATCACAAAGTAATGTCGTTTTTCTTGCGTGCAGGAAGCTAATTTTCATGTTAGTTGCGTGCTTCGTGTTTGTTTTTCTCCAACAGTCTATGGGACCAGTTGAAATAACCCTTTGTCCACGTTAGCCCTTGTCCCATGGGTTAATGGGCAAGGCAATAACAGAACAAATACCTGGGTGAAATATATTTGATTTGTGTGTAAGACTGGGCTATTGTTCATTTGCAGTTGTGTTAGGTTTTAAGTGCATTTCCATTTGGCCTTAATGAATTCAGCCCCGCAATGCATATGTGGAATTTCTTTCAACCATTCAAACACTGCTGTTTTGTAGCATAAGTATTTATAACAATGTGCGGAAGAACACTTTTCCTGTGTTCATGAAAATGTGATAAAAATAAATACGCATTCTGACACTAAGCTGGATGGGTTTGGGTGACATATTTATATCCCCTTGCAAATAAGCATGAAATTAGCACAGGAGTGGATTAATTGCATTTTATTGCTATCAAATGTACAGTTATAACACGGTTCATTGCACCTTATCCTCATGCATTGTGTGGCTCTGTCAGTGGTATCATTACTACTCTACAGTTACCCACATCATTAAATGGGTATATTACCCTAACACTGTAAACTCAACACTCTTAATCCATATACTGGTAATGACAATCTCATTATCATATTACCACTGAAGTCTTAACAGTATACTTAAGAGCACACCGCATGCATTTGGACTACTGTTATAGCAGTCACAAATGGACTTTATTTCTGTGGCTACTGCTGTCTCTTGGGCAAGTATTTTGGTATATATTTCAGTCGAGGGAGAGTGTGATATGTTTATTGCTTTGGAGGGTCAGGGGTTCTTTTAGTTGTCTGTTTGGCAGTAGCAAACTGTTAATTTGCTACTGAAATATGTCAGCACTTAAGCCAAGATGTGTCTATGAGATGGATTTGTTTCATTCACACACTTTTGAATATATTTCCTCTTTGTTTTGTTTTAGGAGATGACATTTTAGGACATTTTCCATACAATTTTCCATTAACCTTGGAAATCCCTTCAATTTTCCAAATAAATGTTTATTCTGGAATTTATATTAATTTTTGAAAGCTATTTATTTTTAAGTATAATTGATATGAATTTAACCTTATAGAATTATGTTTTTGTAACAGATTATATAGCAATTATGTTTCTGATAATGTAATTATAGTGAAAACACCTGTAATCTTAAACCTTCATAGATTTGATCAGTTAATGTATTATCGGTGTAGTTAATATAATACCTTTGAATATCGCCACACACAGATGGCTTTCAATCAGGGTGGGAAAAAAGCTTCCAAGGTTTTTGGCTAGGTGTGAAACGAACAAAGCCTATAGGAGAATATAATATGTGTGCGAATTGTCATGTTTGCCTTGAGTGGAGTGCTTCAGATTTGACTTTGATTAGGTGTGCCTCGTTCTTAGTTCATGAAACCAATGTTGACATTGAATAGGCCCTAGTCCACCGATGTACATTGAAAGCTGTTCAAGCCCCACAAAGGCCTGCTTTCCTTTCTGAAACTGCACAGCCTTTCACGTCAATAATATTCCCTGCTTGTTGGTGAATTTCTCTCCATGAGATCAAAAGAGACCATGATGGTAAGGTCACAGACTGTCCTGGGCCATGCATAGCCCAGTGTCGCGAAAAGAAACGCCAATTCACACCCGTTCTGAGACGAACAAGAAGGGGAGAACCAAAAGCCATTGCAGCCCTTTTGTGTTGTTTGAAAATCAGGGGACTCGATTGGAGTGGGAGAAAGAAAATTATGTGAATAACCATCTTCACTCAGATTGTTGAAAGATTTCAATGAACTCGGGTTGATTGTCCCCTGTAAAAGAAAACCAGTTCCCCATACACTGTTCAGTTCTGTGACTTTTGTTCCCCCCTCAACCCACCCAGTTTCAGCTTAAAGCCAGGTGTCAGAGACAACATCTATAAAAATTGGCTCCTTTCCGTCCGATAGTAATTATCATCCGTTCTGAACATTCCTTTAAATTGTATCAAATTTGTTTTGGAATTTTTTAAAGATAACTTTCTTTTAGAATTCTTGAAGCATAATGAAATAAACTGTGAACTTCAATTCCACAGTGCACCTGGCATCGTAATAGTGAATTCAGTAAAAACTGTAAGAGGAATGCTGACAGCTGGTAAAATTCATTAAATGGATTTCTTTCAGTAGCCACGACGTATCCCTGAGGGAAAATAAAAATAAATAAATTGCCTTATGATGAACCTACAGCCTAGAACTGCCTAATCTCATATGATTCACCTTACAAAGCATGCTTCTTGCCCTTAATTAAAGATGAGCAACTTCCACTGCTAGATATTAGAGTGTACAAAAGAAGCATTATGCCAATCCTCCAAATCTCATTAACTTAAGAAGCTCTTTTGTAAGTTATGAATGAGACAAATGCATTCCTGAAGAGCTTGAAAAAGGATTATAAGCTGTTACGAGATGTCAGCAGATGGCTAACAAGACTACCTTCACATTGCTATAAATAGTATCTCAAAAAGTGGCAACAGTTTAAATCAGATAAAAATCATTCTTGCAAGTAATTTCCAAGGGCACCTTGCTGTTTTTATGAAATAATTATGAGATTTATGCGGTCTTTTCCACCCCTTTCTGTGTTCTATACATCCATCATGATTTCAAACATAACATACTTATGTAATGATTGTATTTTGTTAATATTTGTTTAATGTTTTAACCTGATTTTACGAGGGGGAGTGCTCAGATAAAAGAAATATCACTGTTGAGCTTATGCATTTATATGTGAAATACTGTTGTTTGTAATTACATTGCAAAATATATGGACATTTACCTGCTCTTGGCTTTAGATGTGGTATTGAGATATGCAGTGTTGCCTTGTTTATTAGCCACATAGATATAGTAAGATCATTGATATATATAGCCTGCAGGCACCCTGCATATATCAGTCTAGCCAACATCGTGTGAGAGTTAGTTATGCAACCCACAATCATAGTTAGCGGTAATTGATGGAGATTAAGATCTGGCCTGGGGCTCTCTTCTTTGATTGACAGTCAGAGCTGTCAATCATATCTCATGATTAATACAGGATTAGTATGCATAGTAGATATGGCTATATTTTCTATTGGAATGACCTTCCTGTGGTGTGTTGTGATATCATTTCTATGCTCATGAATGAATTTCATTTCATTCAACACTAAAACTATGGTAGTCAAAAGCGGTGATTTGCGACCTGGCAATTATCATGTTAATGTGATTGTGTAGTCTTCATAAAAGATGACACTGGATTTGCAGCAGGTCTGTAAGATATGTTTTATTTCACACTGAAAGGCCACAGGCCCACAGTAAGTCAATGCAGCAGCAGCATTTTCATCCATCACTACAGGATGACTGATGCAGAAAAGTCCTTATTTCGACCTTGATAAATTAGGAGTACTGTTGGAACAGATGCCGATGTTTTGAAACTATGTGTGGAATTGACAGCCTGTCATCCACCATAATAAGCTTCCTGGGTGCTTAGAAATTTGAAAGATTATTATTAAAACCATATGCAGGTTAAAAAGAATTTCAGATTGATTGGTAGTAGACAAACTTGGTTGAACTGTCGATTAAAATCTTTTTCAATAATATATATGCCTGTTCTATTATATGATATGTTATTCTATAATTATTGTGCTCTGCTATCTCCTCAAAATGAATTCTGAAACAAACAAGTAAATTTGGACTGTCATGTAAAGTTTTGGTATTTTTGGTCTAGAATTTGGTCAGAGAGCACTTTTTGGACCATGGCACTTAATACGGCAAATACAGTATTTATGAACATGTCCTAATATCTACTTTCGTTGTGTCGATTCTGACACTGGCTACAGGTTGTGGAGAGATGCTAACAGAATAACAGACATCACACACATGCAACACATTCTTCTTTGTCTAACAGGTTGAAGTTTTAGTGCATATGTAGCTTTTATTCAATAGAAGTTTTTTCCATCTTTGTAAGTGAGTTTAAGTCAGCATTTTGGCATGGTTGGTGTATATTAGTTTTATTCAACAGGGAAAATATTTTCACAAGGTTGTCAGTTCGAAATTGAAATTTTGTATAACAGTTTGTTAATATCCTGTCGTGTTGTGTAAGGCTGACGATACTGCACTGAGGAGGTAGAGAAAATACAATATTGTGTGGAGGCACAACACGCAGAGAAAACAACTGTGTCAGCGCCTGACCCTTGACCTTTATTTTAGACCGTGTCTTGGCAGTGCCTGTTGACGAATACTGTTGATCAACAAACTAAAAATGCCTGAAGAGTTTTTGAAAATGTTTCTCTGTGTACTCTCCTTGCTGAACCTTCTTTGTTCAAGTTCTGAATAAAATTCATCCAATGTTCAGAAAATATTTTATCTAGTTAATGTCAACAGCAGCATTGCAAGTGAGCAAGTATTCGTCAGAGCTCTCAATATTTGTTGTTTAGTCAAGAACCTGTGTCTACAATGTGAATAGTTGGTCGTCTTTGCCAAATGTTTAAAACAGTCTGCAAGTGGCACCTCTTAGAAAGCCAAAGAGTTTGATCAAAGTTTTTGTTCAACAAAAGAAGTAGATGGTCTGTCATTGGACCAGAGTTCTCGTAACATTGCAAATTACATTAAAGTTTAACATGATCAATGGTGTTAAAGATATATTGACACATGTTGCAAAGTTTTATAATGGCTGCCATTTGATATTTGACATCTCCTTGGAGTAATTATGAATCATTTATTTTTCTTGAAAATGTCATCTTTTGTAAAGCCCAGAAGGTTAATGTAATCGAATATTTCTCCAAGCTATAATCAGGATTTACAAAACAAGATACCATTTCTCCATATCTAAAAGGTTCACCAAAATATGTTGACTTTATTCATGGTTGAATTTCAATGTAGTTTTTATTTTATTTTTATTTTTAGCCCAAGGATATCATTTAATCTTTTATAGCCAATCAGTAATAGAGGTTTTCTTGAAGAAAGAGCAAAGGAATGCTGAAATTGATTCTGATTACCAATTGTGCAGGGGTTTAGGATATGGCATGATGTTTGCATGTGTCCTTAATTCCTCCCATGATCCATACATTTAGCGTAATGAAACCAGCTAACCTTGCCTTTGCTATGTAGGAGCAATGTTTTTGGCCATATTCGGAGCGGGTCGCGGACCTTGCTAGTCTGTATTCGCCCGGAAAATGACAATGCCACGTAACAAGTGCAATTTGGAGATTAAAAAACATGATGAAAGGCTCCAATAGCCTTGAATGTGCTGTATGGGCATGCCTTGCCTGTGCTTGTGTTTGTTTATCAAACTTCAAAGCAGCGCGACAATGCCATCCTTACAATTAAGGTAATGGACCGAGGAGGGATACAACCAACTTCAAAAAGTAATCAATTTCCGATTGGCGATCGCCATCATTGCAAGATTCTCTTTCTCCATGCTCTGTGGATGTGCTCTTACAGCAGAACAGAGCTGGGATGTACATGGCGATTTATGGCCCAATAACTTCCACGTGATTTACCGTTGACATGAATTCGGCGCTAAACCCTTGTGCAGACTGCAGGGTTATGGGATGCTGTAGGAGGAATTTGGAGCATTTATCGGTCTTCAATCATCAAGAATCCACTGCTTTTGGTTAATGAAATCGGCATTAAATCTTTTAAACTTGTTACTATGTATGTAATGAGAAGACTAATGGCAGTTAATGTTTTGTGTGGCTGTTGAGTTACATGAGGAATAACATAGACTCATTAAGTAGAAATTAAACATCAGTTGATACATAGACAAACGGTGTTAGATATTTCAATAATAAATACAGATTTCAACATTTTATTTTCCAGAGTTTTGATACAGATCTCAGGTCCAAATTAAATTAATGAAACTCAGACATTCATCATGTTCATAATACAATAAAAAGTAAAGAAAAATATTAGGATCGATTTCAGTCATCAACAACTTATTTTATCCGAATTGTGAATTTTTGTAATTCATTTGCATTGCAATGCTGTTAGAACTATGTAAGTGAATTTTTCTTAAGAAAAAATTAAATCTGATGGCCAAAGTTTTCTTATTGAGCAATCCCAGAATAGCTGTGAGCTGGTATCCAATTCTGTTCTGTCTCAGACAGACCATTATCTGTCTTATCGCCAAGTTTCGCGTTCGGAGAGGCTTCACCGACTGTGAGCCTCTAGTACTGTTGTGTTCACCACAGTTGAGGTATCCCGTGATGGAGATAGTCACCTAGCTGTTGTTGTAGACCCAAGAAGCCAACACCTTCCTCAGGTTCTAGGCTTTCTGCGGTTGAGCTTTCACATTTTGAATGTCAATGGAGGTATTTTGTTCTCCCCGTTTCCCCTTCTTTGACTATCATGGTCGTCTGTGTAGATCAAATTGATACTGAAGGTTTTATGTTGCTTACAGGATTGTCAGTGTGGGGTATTTTGATTGTAGTGTTCCAATAGAAAAGGGATAATGTATCACATGAAATGTTCTCCAGCAAATATTGGGTAAATTATAACTCCATCTTTGTTTTAAGCATTTGGACTGTTCCTGAAAACAAGATACATTCTAACAGTTTGAGTCCAATCAAATAATGGTTTCATTTCTGCTGTTCCTTATTCTGACACTGGTGTATCTCGGCAGGTAATCAACTAACAAGTTTAGCTGTATCTCATTCCATCTTCACCTGCGCGTTACTGTCTTGGACAGTTGACGACATCACTATTTGATACAAAGTCAACACGAACCTCGTGAAAAAGTGTTTGAACATTGCCACCTTTAAAACAGAAGAGCTGAACTGGTGCAGGCTGTTTTGCGATAATCCCGGTCTTGGCGTTAAATAGCTGTCCCTTGGGATCCAAATTCAAATGTTGTAGTTATCTGAAACAGTTCAGCTGAAGATTAGAATAATTGAAGTGTTTGGATCGGACGATAACATGGTAGTCCACCGACGAAGAGCACAATAATTCTACCCTTTTTCAGATAAAGATAAACCTGTTACTAGACTAAATAGCCACATGAGCAAACTTAACCATTAACAGACATTAGAGTCAGAATTAAAGTGCCATTGTACAAACAGATGGCTAAGTCAAGGTGAAGGTGACTTGAAACAATGTATTGATAAGGTTCTGTATGTATTATCTATCGATGAAAGTTAAGTTTCAATTGTTGTTGAGAATGGATAGCTACAATGGATCAGTTTCGTGATTGTATTCTGATCATGAAACAACTCGATGTGGGTATATTTGGCATAGTTTTTCCTATTAATATTTTTTAAGATCTGAAATTGTTTGTATGCCTTTTTCTTTGCCCACCTGCTCAGGCTGTTGTTCGGGTTCTGATAAATATGTGCATTCACTGGAAAGGATTTCTCTTCAAGGGGTCATTGTCATACATTTTTCTTATTTAAGGGTCATGATTTTATGCGGTCACGCTTAATGTATATCCAGTAAATTACATTGACCGGATGACAATAACGAATACCCAGTGTGGTCAGTTAACCATGAATCACTATCACCTGTCATGTATGCAGACTTGAAGTATGTGACATTTGTCAGCCTACTGGTTTATGATGAATCTTAGTGGGTGGGTGATGGACATGTGGCAGTGGTAGGATTCGGGTGAGTTCAGTGGATTTATAGACTGGCGGATAGTGTCACCACCTACATGCATGAGGTGTCGATTGTACTCAATTTTTTTTATATTTTTCTTTATATTTTTCTTTATCTTTTTTATTATTTTTTGGGACTCTGTAGTATCTTTGGCAACATGATTTCAAATTTCAATTTTAATAATGTTTTTAAATGATTTTTATGTGTCGTTGGCCTATGGCTGAGTGCCTGTAATTGTAATTTTATATATGCTGTCATATGACGTAACTCTCATGTATTTACAGATGCATAACATATGAATTAACTCTTCTTCTTTTTCTTCTTCTGAGTTGCTGTCATTGAGCTGACAAGATCAGAGGCTGCTATTATATGCTGATCCCTGTAACACTGATACACTGTTTCATAGGAAGTGCAGGTTAATTTGATGCCTGTACGCTAAATATGCTTTCAGGTCATGAGAATTGAAATCTATTTTAATAACTCGTTTAACATATACCAGCATGTAATAGCAAGTGCAGGTTAATTTGATGCCTGTATGCTAAATATGCTTTCAAGTCATAAGAATTGAAATCTCTTTTAATAACTCGTTAACATATACCAGCATGTCGTAATAATTTGATGCCTGGGTGCTAAATGTATGTTGACATGACATAATAGGAAGTGCGGATTAATTTGTGCCATAGACAACTGAAATTACATCATGAAGACCAGGGGTGTGAATTGTGGTTGTGTTGCTTGCGTACCAGGCTGAAATCGACTCGGACTGAGTTGCATTCCCTGTGTGATGTTTGGGAAGTGGGCGGGAAGGAAGTGGGACTCGTACTGGTATTTCCACGATCTTGTCAATTTGCGAGTACTTTGATGTCGCAGGTGAGGCAGGGACGGTGGTTGGTTGACAAACATAGCCCAGTTTCAGTATATGCCTATTATTCCATTCACTTACTTACTGCTTAAACCTGTAGTACTGACTAGGAATAAGTCAACAGCATTAGGGGAGATGATTACCAAAATGATTTGCAAACATCGACTTATGTTTGTATGCTTGTGACTTAGCATTTACACTGTTGATGAAACTCATCTTCAAGTCTACCTGTTGGGTTTTGGAGAATGACAAATATTTCTACATATATTACGAGAAAATACCAAAATGCCTTGTTTCACTTGCTCTTGACTTCGTGTGTACATTGTTGATGAAATGCATCTTCAAAATACCTGGGTTTTAAAAATGACATTGCTGATGGGATTTTACTCTGATCTGGTATTTTCAATGACCATGATGACTAGGAAAATCCAGGTTTTTTTATACCTGTACTTAAAAATAATTATTTTGTTTGTACATGATTTAAGCCTGGCATTACTCCGGGTTATTTCATTACACCAAGACCAGAGTAATACAATTACTCATACTTTCATTGTAATGTTTCACATTACATCATGAAATCTTTGTTTAATGTATTTCTTGGCATTTGAATTTAACCTCAATTTCTGGTTATAATATAACAAAGCCCATCACTGTCAGTGTACTGACTGTCCGACATTGTTCTAATAATGGTTCTCATTAGCGACCATTGTGATGAAGGCCTGTTCATTAAAACATTTAATTAGCATCTTAGCATGTGGTGTAGGTTTGGCCATGCAGCAGATGTTTCGGAACTTAAAACTAACCGTTTCAAATCAGGCCTGGCACACACAAAAGGCTTCTTATGAAGTTCGGGTTTGAATGTGGTTCAACTTGTTCATGCAGAAAACAGAAAACATAAAGCCATTGTCGCGGGTGTTTTAACAGACGGAAATAATAAGGAATGTTACTCTGTGTTTTCTATTTCGTATATTGCCAGTGTAAGGTTAGCAAAAGCTGCAGAGATCCTGAGGAGGGTGAGATGTAATTTGATGCAAATGTGGTCGAACAAGGCTGACCAATGTTACAAGTTGTATTTTGGACAGAAGGGAGTGCCTAAGAAACAAAGCAGTAGTATGAAACTAAGATGAAAAATTCTTCGCCCACTTAATGATTTTATCGCCCACTTAATGATTTTATCATGTTGAATAATAGCTATTCAATGTTTCCATGATGGGGGAACAACAGTTGTGACCAAAACTAAGGATTATTGATTATCAAGAGATATTAATTGCTATGAATATAATTTATGTAAACTAATACTCCGTCAATTGGTATTAAATTTATAGTAGCAGAGTGTCCTAATTATGAGTTGGTGTAAGAGTGGTCAAGGTGACAGGTGTAGAACAAGCGGCCATTGATGTAGTACTCAGGAACCGAGTGTCCACTCATTGGCTGAGAGTGACCACTCCATAAACCAATGATTAATGATCTTGTCCACATGGCTGTCAGCAGATGATACTGTCCACACAACTATTAATCATTTCATGCTGGACACAAGCTGGTGCCAGCCCCTATGGATTTGCCATGATGAGACTACTTCCCTCATGACTGATTACTAGCTGTAATTTTCTTTTCTTGATTGAATTAGCTGAGCTTGAATTTTTATCAATTCTAAATTCAATTTGTAACCTTTCTAAAATGCTAAACCATTGATTTTGCTGTTAAGTACAAGTAATAAATTTTGTACTGAACTGCTGAATTTGGAAGTCTTAGGGAGTAATTGCCAGTTTGTGTGGTCTATTTTTCAACCTAAAAAATGAAAGGTACATACAGCATAGCCAGAATTGTAAAAACGATCGTTTTGCACATTCTGTGCCAGAAGTTGTTGCCTTCAGAAAGAATGTAATTATGAACCAAATTTGAATATTTTCTAAAAAGATCTTTTACAGGAACTAAATGGGGGTTCTGACTTTTAATTTAAAGTTTTGCAAAGATTGGGCCCCTATCCCATTAGAACGATAACCACAGCTGTCCTGATGTAAGAAAAACGCCATAGTGACAAGCGCTATGTGGAAAATCTTAAAAAGAGGTAGTTTAAAAGAAAGTATTATCAGATAAGCCTAAGTTGTTCCAAATAGTTGTATGGAAATCTGTGTTGATCTGTTTCTGTAGATTAGGAGCTTGCATCTTTCCAGAGCTGACTTCTGTGAACAATTTGGTTCATCATTCATCTTTATAACTAGTTGCATGTGCTTTGGTCATGTGACAGGTCGACAGGTCACCTGACTGAGTGTACATAACAGATTTATCGTAGATATACCAATCATTTTCAATGCGAGATTGTCGACTGTGTTCTGTTGAACACTATAAATTTCACAAATTTTAAATCACACATTTCTCCAGGACATTTGGGTCACAACTATTTATTCTAAAATGAAACCAAGTGCTAGCTATTCTTGTGATATTTTCCTAAGAGCTGTTTAGAAGTGGATTGTGAGGTAGAGCAGTCGACTACACTAGACGCCTTTCCACGAGATATCCATCGTTGGTTGTTATCCCACTCTTGACATAACAAAAACATGGGGGAAGTTTTCGAGTCGACATTTTCATCCTGTGTTTTTTCGCAGCAACCATCTGGTAGCTCGCATTGCTAGCTGGGCTGGCTTTAGTAACGGTGATCTGTTATTTTTCAAGAGTCTGTGGAGTTGTGTGTCCGTCTGTCAGTCCACACACTTGTAGTAGCGACAGATGGGCACAGAATGTCAGCGTTTTGCTACAAACTTTGGAGGAAAATGTTTGGCTAATTGGCAAAATTTATCAAGCTAGTTACCAGTGAATGGCAAGGACCTCATTGCCTGAGAGCATCTCTCATGAGTGAAGGACTGTTCATGGAGGATGGTTACAAGACAAATAATGCAACATTTGACTCGGGTTTCATGAGTTAAATGATGTTCGTGAAGGCTATGTTGCTACAAGGATTGTTCTTCAAGAAAAGCTAATTACACGACACAGTATTCCTGAAAATATCAATAAACATAATTAAGGTGAATCTTGACACTGCAACACAAAAGATAACACGTGGAAATTATCTGTATATACAGTTGGGAGTTAGGAAATCATTTGGTTCTAATTTCCAGACAAACATTATTATGTGCCAAACATAACAAAATATTACACTTAAATACAAACACATACAAGGACAGCATTTATTGTACAAACTTATAATTTAGAACAAAATTAAAAGACTTTATCAATTACATAAGAACATTTTTTATTGTAGTTTACATTTTTTGTTTCCACTTCTACAAATGTACTTTTACCATGGTGTGAGTTCTTTACCATCTCCTGTTCCTTCTTCCTCTTTCTCGGCACGGAACAAGTAGTGGGTGTAACATTCAGTCTTTTTCAATGTAAGATATAGTTTTTCCCTATTGTATTGTACAGTTTAGATTAGAATCAGACCACATAGGCATGGTATGGTTTCATTGTTTTCCAGAGGTTTTACACATGTGTGCCCTCCCTTTAGTCCCCCTCTTCCAGGGGGAGGTAGGTTAGTCTAAGGTGTCCCACACCGCCCTAGCCCCACTGTAGCTCTCTGCACAGCTGCTTCCACTCACCGAATAATAGTTCCTCCACCGTGTAAACTACACTTACTCTCTTGCCTAAAATACTCCTAGGAGGGAATGGGGCCCCAAGCTTGATAGAATCATCTCCATTGAATTAATAGCATCAATTGGGGCCAATCACCCATGTTAAAATGTCAGAGTCAAACAGAAGATGGGAAAGGTTGCCAACAACAAGGCCAAAGGCTGGGGGTGAAACAAGCTTCTTGTGATTTATGTAGTGTCTTTTTCTTCCCATTACACAGTTATCTATGGGCTGGGGCTTGTCTGTGGATTGTTCAACACGCCACATGGACCCGGGTCTTGTAGCAGCAACTTGTACTCTGATAAATGGTGTGTTTTGGGAAACACAGCCATGATAACACAATTGAACAGCCATTACATAAATAACATTACACAAGATAAAATATTTGGGTGATGTCTACAAATGCCAGATACATAGCTGGCTTCTTTCTCTGTTGGGTGTAAATTTCAAAGGAGATCTTCACGACCTTTACAACATTTTTAACGATAGTAATGAAATGGGTACATAGTATCAGAACATAACCCCTTTAGTCGGGACATGCTTTAACTCAAATGCAGATTGAACAATTATTGCTGTTTTTCTGACAACATACTCAGTTAGTGATCTGGAACCATCTTCTTGGTGATCACTTTGCTCTAGTCTGTCATACAGACCCTGAAACAAATATATCCAATACAGCCCATGCAAGTCTATAATGTTTGGCAAGTCTAGGTTACTGCATGAAAATGAAGAAAGTCTCTGAGCTTCTTTTTATTATATTTTATAACTATAATTTAACACCTTTTTTTTCTGGAAAATAGGTCATTTCAGAGACTAGACGTTAGTCTAACATTGCTCATAAGATGATACATGTGAAAGCAAGACATGGTCATCTTCAAAGGAAATTTCTAGAGACCTCAAGTAGGTATTCAGTAAACTAACTAACAATAACTATGGTATGAAAAGTGAATATGCAATTACTTGTAACTTGGATGTTCGAATAAATATATCACAGTGTCATTACTAAGTGATGTTCCAGGGTATTGAAAGCACTGTACTTAATGTATTGTTCCATCGGGGATGTCAACCAATGCTTGTCATGGGAGCAACTTTATGGATAGCCTCATAAGGCTTGGTGACTTGGTTTATTGCATTGTCACTGTACCAAGATGACTTGGATCGTTTCTCACATCAATCACTGGTTTGTCTGGCCCACATTTGTTTACAGGCCCCTGTCCTATAACTGGAATATTGCTGAGTGCTGTGAAAATATCAGTGAGTTTGAATACCCCTGCAAGTCAGGATGTGCAAGGTTCAACTTTGTTAATGCAAACAATTCTGTACACAGAACAATACTGAAAAACACGTAATCTATTTCCCCATTGGGTCAGATTAATTACTTGGCCTTTTGGCATTTTTGAATTATTAAGAGGATGCTTGTTAACAAGAAAGCAATTTGTAAGTAATCTTGTTGAGTTATAAGAATGAAATATTGAATGTTCATCAGCAATATGGCCTTGACGTTTCGAACATTTCCCCCAACTCATCAGCCCAGTCGATAGTGTATTACACAGAAGTGCTAGGTACTGGAGATTGCCTTGCCCAGATTGGAGGATTCGATGGAGTTTCGCTTATGAAATTATAACCAGGACGGAAGAAGTGATGAGGATACCACTGTCAGGAAGATGTGATGTACTGTCTGTGTCATAGGATGTAAAGTGTCTCAATACAATCCATCGACTGCTATAATTTAGAGTTTATATCAAGTATGTATGATATCCATGAATTGTGTCTACTTTGTCAAGTATGTATGATTAGATCATTAGTTTTTACAAAGTGTCTTAAATATATAAGTTGTAGTTTTCAGTGATCAAATGAATCATTTCAGAGAGTTTACGGCAATTGCAAAAGTCCTTCCTCAAATGGTTAAAATGTTTCACATTGTGAATGAGGGTCACCAAAAAATGAATGAATGAGCTGACTTTTTCCATCGTTTACAGAACTGTCCAGACTTAATATATTCTGTGGCAGCTTTGTTCAGACTTCATGCAGTGGGCGCTTTTTAAACTGCAGTGAGATTTCTGAACATATTAACCTGTATATTCCCCCATTGTTGCCTCAGTCCTTTATGTGAATGAATTGAGGGAGAAATCTCTACGATAGACTAATCCCTTTTTACAATTTATGAGAAGGGTTCCCACCCTGGGACTGTAGCGTTGATCAGAAACACTGAAATATAATATGGTATTTTTGTCTGAGTTTTGTGGAGCGTAGTGCAAGGGTGTCAACTTCGTTGAGGGCATAATGTTCCAGGAGCACTCATATTGTCTGCTACAGTCTATGCAGGAATGCTTTCCTCAAAACTAATATCTTTAATGAGTTTTGGGATGGAAAATGCATTGAGTATTTTGAGATAAATGTGCTATTAGCATGTAATTATGTACCGCCTTTTGTGTATTAGTCTATGCAGGCTCATCTCCTCAACTAATCATTGTCAATGAGATTTGGGATGGAAAAGGTGTAGAGAATATTTTGAGTGAATATGCTATTAATATAACATGCTGAGGCAGGTAGACATTGTCAATTGTGACTGGTCAGACACCGTTAGTGGTGAATTCTGTGAAAACACTGGTTACATTACAACGTTGAGACAGAATGAGACACCATAATGGCATCATACTACACTCACTCATCTCTGTGGTAGTTGTTCTACAAGTACTGATGCCCCTAGAACTAGTTGTCATGCAAGTAGTTTCCTCACTCATTTGCTTTCAGATTAGCTTTACAACACTAGTATTAACATATTGAGTCCTTGCCTTGATAGGGTTTAAATAATCATGATTATTCATTATATTAGTGAGATATTTTGCATAAATATGCATTGTCGTTATTTCAGGTATATGTGGCAGAATGTGAAAGAAATATCGTACCTAATTATATACTGAACGAAACAAGTTAAGAGATCATATATTTTGGTGGACATTTTTTTTGTAATCACACAATTACATAGGAATATTCTCAAATAACTTGTTTTGTTCAGTATATGTCATGTATTGTGGGAAAGCATGTTATACTGTCAGGAAAACATGTATTGACTGTAAAATATATATTACCGTATTCGACGTAATAAGCGTCCCGCTCTAATAAGCGCCCACAGCGATATTTGATAATATATATTATAATATATATAAGTGAACAATCCCAATTATCACCCCTTCCGATTGATCAATGTTCACAAGACATATATTTGTGTTTAATACGCACGCATGTGTTATATGCACCCTTAATTATGGTCAATAAATATATCTGTCGTATTTATATATGTCAAAATTTATCTTTCAACTCTGTTTTTTCCATCAAAACAATATCCTAATAAGCACCCCCTGTTTCTTATTTTGAGAGTGCCCTGGGCGCTTATTACGTCGAATACGGTATTATTATTTTCCTGTAGAAGGAGTAAGTATATAAAGAAGATAACATCCATACATTCTCTTTCTTTTGTGTATCACTTCTAACTGCCTTTCAAAAAATTTATTGTTATTGTTATTGTTATTGTTACAGGTCCCCCAAAGATATCTGGGAATACATACCAACGACATATAGCAAAGCTTGGTAAAAACACACGCCTTGAGTGTCCAGTGGAGGCAGACCCACTGCCACTAACCCAGTGGAAGAAGGATGGCAAGAACATCCCTCCTGGAGAGACACGCTTCAAGGTCACACCCGATGGGCAACTCAGGATAAAAGAAGTACAAATGAACGATGCTGGAAATTACCTTTGTAAAGCAACTAACGGCTTTGGACACATCAACATCAACTACACACTAATTGTTGTTGGTAAGTGCCAGAAATCTGTCAAAACCTAACAATTGGTTTGTCTCGACAATTTGGTGTTTTTTTCAGTGTACCACTATCCGTGACAAAAAAGAGGCCTAAAAAATATACAAAAAAATGCTAACCATACAGTATTTCTCCAACATAGATGCAGGGTTGTTGCAGAAAAAATCCCACCCTTCCAATTTCCAAAAGTGAAGCTGAATCAGAAACACAACATTACTTTGTTTAGGCCCTGGGGTTTGCTTTTCAATGAAGTCCCTCCTCACTGGTAGACACCCTCCAACTTGACGACAGCTCATCTGGGACTAGTGGTTTTGTAACATTGATTTTAGGAGATAACAAACTAATCCTTATTTCTGGTGAACTAGTATTAAAGCATGTCTAACCCTGTTCCCCTTAAATAATTTTAAATGTTATCTATTGGCTGGGGTTTGTCCATGGATTGTTTTACTGACTTAAATACTCTACAACACTAGCAGTGGGTGTCATTGGAAGGACTGTACATCCAAATGTCCCATGTTCCCAAGATTAATGATATATTTTGACGGATAAAACCAGGTAGTGTTATTTTGCAACATGGCTATGATCTAGTGTTTACGGTTTAACGGTTTAACTACGGTAGGTGCCTGGAGTCAGTACAGTTTAACCTTGTTCTCACTATTTCTGTCGTAAATGCATGGCTCCGCCACGGGTGGCAGTGCTACCCGCTGGCTGATTTACATACCAACTGTGACCAACCAGGATCAAGGTACTTCATTAGTAACATAATTATCAGCAGGTTTGACACATATAATTGCATGATTAATTAATGAAGGTCGTTGCCATGGTTGGTGTGGTATTGGTACACATTCCACAAGAACATTGCCACATGGAGACTTCAAGGTCCATGAATCTTTTAGTATGCTTCTAAATAACAAACAGGTTTTAGGAATACAATATATAAGGTCAAACCATTATTGATCTACTGCTTTTGAAAGTAGATATATAGCTAAGTATATACATACACCAGCTTCAAGGATGATAGAAATACCTATTTGGGGCATCATTAATCAGTAATGGGAGTCGATTCGAATATTCCATTTGGCAGAGTTTTTAGATTGACATTGCAGTAACATCTTTTCATATGTTGTGGAGCAACATCAATTCTGTAAAAAACACTAGGAATATTTGACAACTTGATAATTTATTTATGACATGTCAAGAGAATTGATACGGAAAAGGTTGCATCTGTTGACATGCACAATGTGTACAGAATGATGTATGAAGTATTAAGGAGGAAATATGGCAATGACATGTACAATCTGTTTTCAGCAGAGTACAATCTACATGTTCTCAGACATGTCTCCCACCGCGAAGTTCACTTGGTAAGAACATTCCCATGATGCTACAGTAGTATGGAATTACAAATATGCCGTTGCTCGATTTTTTATTTTTTTCCTCAAACAGAATGATTGAAAGTTGAATACATTTGCATTATTTCTGCCTATTTTCTGTATGGTTTTAGTTTTGAATTAGAACAGTGTTAGGTATTTGAACAAGAAGGATCTGGTATGTCGGCCATTCAAGGGTAGTCTTATCATAGATGCCCACTAGGGCAAAAGTGTTTGGTGAGTGTTTGGCCACCATTCTCCACACAGTGGTTTGAAATCCTCTTTACAAACTAACATACACGATCCATTTGATTAGGGCCCAAACAAACCCCTTTTCTTGCATAACAGCCTCTCTCCCAGCGTACCTGGTCACCATGTTTGTGTTTGACCAGAGCTGGTAATGGCTTTGCCCAGTGACAAAGTCATGTGACCCTTGACCTGTAACACCGACAAAGGGTAAAATCTGACTGGAATTTTCTGTGAAAACATCCATTATGGCATTCGGTGGAGAGGTTTGTGTTGTGATGGCTGGAGCTACTCCTGTGTGATGATTACATCAAGTTGTACAATGGATTCTAGATAAATGTGACCAAGAATTAATAACACTAATCCACCTGCTTCCCCAAGATAGGAGTATCATCTGTCACCACATGCTATGTGTATATGTATATTAATTTTATTTTATTTTATCTATTTTTCAACTTTTTCTGTGAATTGCTGAATTAATCAACTCACTGTAGGACTGGAATATAAACTGCAGCATTTGGATCATTCACAAAAACTACTGAGTGGGACAATTTATTCCATTAATTATGTATTGCTAATTTTATCAGCCGGAACAAAATCTCCCTGGGGTTACATTGTCACAGGTGCAGGTGCTCGTCCATGCTTTCCACGTAGTTCAACTTGTCACATAGGCTTAAGAGGCTGTTTATAGCACAGGCCAAGGTATTTCTCTTGACCTGCATATCCTATCACTATCTGTGCACTTTCTATATCAACCTTGTCACATAAATCACAATTTCCCAAGTCAAATCACTAATCATTCTCTCTTTTACACTCCCTGTTAAGTCCATGTTGATTTATCAAGTAAAACTCGCCTACATTTATCAGATCAAATCACTAAGTATGGTGGCCTGTTTGATAGGGGTTTGAAGATCACAAATTAATTTGTATTAAATAAATTAGGAGTTCTCTGCCCCTTGGTGGAGGTCAAGAAAGGAAGTTGATAATAGCTCTATCTGATGTATGATGAATCATGATCTTAATATGCCACTGGCTGCCATTGTCACTGTTTTACGATCTCTGAATGTCAAACAGCAGTATATGTCAATGTCACGGGAGAGACCCTGCTTACGATTTATGTCAGACTAGTTCCTGCTTTGTCGGCATATAAATCATACAATTTGTCTTTCTAATTAATATTATGAAAATTGATGATGTTCATTTAGTTAATGTCCTACAACTATAATAATAATTTCACATATTTATTATTTAGCTTTGAGTAAACTTTGGACCTGAGTGTACACCTTGCTGCCTGAAGTAGGTCAAAGTTATTTTAGTTCTAACAGCAAGATGGGTGAGAGATATTTCAATCAACATTTCTTTGAATTAATCTAACTATGTTTCTTCAAGGCAACTTTTAACTGCTAATAAAAAACTACGTCCAGGAAATTAACCATTGAAGGAGTAGGAAGTTTTGCCTGATTAAATTTCCGATTTTGAAAAAGTTAGGTTGCAATGATGAGGATGCAGATGTGAATTCTCAATTATTCCGTCGCCACGGTAGCGCTTGTCTGGAGGGATGTGCACTTTGTGAAATTTGAATATTGTCATGCCATGTCATGTTATGTCTCGTATGCATGCATGCATGCACAATGTTGATGGGTTATCTGTGCATGAAACATATTCAGCATCACACCTACAAAGTTACAGGGTGATCGGCATCGCTCGACTTCATTACTTTTGCATTACACCTGTAAATCAACTTTATTTGCTTATATGTAAATTTAGACGAAAAAAAAACAAATTTAACACACAAAATGTGTTTCTTTATTTGGATATATTCGCTCAAAAGCATGAAATATGAAAAACAATTGCTGCTATTTATTTTATGTCGAAAAAAGCTAACAATTTTTTTAATGTAATATTTATAAAATTTAACAGTTTGATAATGATTGAGGTGTTAAATCGTTTCATAAATCTAATTCTGTCTTTTTTTTCTGGCAAATTCCTCCCAGGAACCAATGTCATGCCATCAGGGCAAAACAACCCTTTATTCACTTGCTGGGTGGCCAATATTCAGCCATCTTTGATTAGGGGCTTGTCCAAATATCTCCGTCATGCTTCATAGCCCTTGGGGCAGATCAGTTGACTTAATTGGTGAGAAGGTTTCAGCATACAACCCATCTTAGATGTTTCCAATTGCTGGGGCCCATATTCAATTCTTGAGAGACTAGCCTTGTTATTTTCTTTCTATTAAACCCCTCCAAATTGAACAATTCAGCCTGAACGAAAATTGCCTTGTTAATAGTTGAGGAAATAACACGAATGACCACTGTCAGGAGTGGACAATAGTTGACGTCTATTTTACAAACATCTGCCATTTCCAGGCAGATAGGCATCTTAATAATTCCCCGAACCTTTAAAAAATCAATTACCTTTTAAAAAATTGTTCCACTAATCTCCAGGTCTACAAAGTTTCTTGATCGTACGTGGAATTGCTTTCTTTGCTATAAATCCCTCTTTGAACAAAATCCATATTCCTTGAAAACCGAGCCCAAATTTCAGCTGCGTAATAATGGATGTGCATTAAGGGGCAGCAAACTTAAGTGCAGTTCTTTCATTTTGTCTTAAATGGTTTTAATTGTTATTAAAAGTCTAGAGCGACAAGAGACCAACTACAATATGTGCCTTGCACTAGTCATACGGGGTTGAGTCAACATGCATGGCCGACTGGCGTGAAAGGGGGCAATCTTCACAAAATAGCAAGCGCTAAATCAGCCCCCAACTGCTTATATATCACCAGTGTTTATTTGTAGAGTCATAAAGTGTGAAATTCTCGTCAATTAACAGGCCATTGGGAGTATTCATGAACTTCACTCCTTTCCTTGTTGGGAGTTCTTGGGAAAGGTGGGGGCTGAAGATGAAACCGTATTTTTTAAAGAGAAATTCTTTTGTTTGGGTCATAATATAGGGTAAGGTTAAGATTTAGTTCATACATTGTGGTGTAATATCTGTATATATTTCAGTGTGAAAATGTTTATGGACGGACAAGCAGTAAATATTGTCAAAAAAATAGATTTAGGATAATTGGTCTTATTTGCTTATTTTCATTTAGAGTAATTGTTTGATAGATAACACATTTTTTAAATTTACAGAGGTAAGACCAGTGAATCAAAAGTTGAAAATACACAATACGCTGACTGTATATTCCCTGTTGTTTACATCACAGAGTAGCCAAGAGTACAACAGTGTAGATATATGATGAATTATTCACACCATGGCATGTGACATTTGATTGACAGTTGTCAATCACTCCTGCCAGGTAAGCCTATTGCTAATTAATGGTATGATTGTTATGCACTGAAATACCTATCTGTCATGATAGATCATGTCATCTATTTTAATCAATTGTATTTATTGATATATCACTGTTATTCATTTTAGTGAATATTCATATTTTGTTAATATTTATTTTATTATTTTGATAATGGTATATTACTGAAATTATTCTGTGTGCCAACATGTGAGTGTGATACGGTATCTAACTCTGTACATAGTACATGTAGCACACAACATCACACTGACAGGGGTTAGTCATGTGACAGGTCCTTCCTTGTCTCAGTGTCGCCATGTGAATGGTGTCTTGTGAGCTGTGGCCTGAAAATTAGTTATCTCGCTTTGAGTGATGAAAATCCTCGTCTGTAATTGGCTAGTCAAAGTCACCTGATTTTGGTATCAGTTTTGACAGGTGATAACGATGCAATTTAAGATAAGTTGGCGTGGGAAAAAGTATTGTCTCACATGTGATAAAACTGTAAACAATGGCCAGGTTAGGATGTTCGAGTTGTCGCGAGATAAGCAGATTACAATAATGCACTATTGTTGTGTGGAGGAAAATAACAGAGTTACAGCGTTACTAAATGTTCCTGGATATTAGTAGAATGTCAGATAGGAGAAACTATTGGATTTAGTATAGTTGCTGCACAATAAATATGATTAAATGTCATGATTAAATCAATTTATCCACAAATTTGACACCTAGAATACTAGATTTGTTAAACAGTAACCATGGTAACCGTCACAGAAATATGATTATGTAGGAACATGTCACTGTAATAAACTAGAATATCCCACTTTCTGCCTTACCTGATGTTTTTGGCTACCTGATCGGGATTGGGTGTTAATGACGACTCACTCGCTACAAGATTGAGACTATATATTAAGTTTGTCCCGCAGAACTCTAAAGGCTTGTTCCAATTTAGTTGGCACCAAGCAGACACTAGCTACACAATAAAAAAAAAAAGTAAATGCTCATCCACTTTTGTCTTGGTGGATATATATAAACTAGTTATGACACATTATTCCATATATTAAACCTGCTCTGACGGAATGAGCGGTGTATCTGTGTATCCTCCTATCTTGACAGATTTACGCAGCAGTTGCAGCAGTGGGGACTGACTCAAGCCTTATTTTGGTTCATGCTGGTGTCAACATAACTCTTATTAACATTTTTCTTCCATCAAACAGCCAACTTGTGACTGTTTTATCAGCCGCACTTGTTGGTATGATTTATGAGAGCCTGGGTTCCCACAATGTCATGATGGCAGAACCTAGATACACTGTTGTACGTAGGGCTGGCGCTGGTGGATATAACGTGTAACAGGCAGTGCGTTATGGTTCGTAATTCCCTGTACTTTATGACACAAACTTTGAAGCCTTGCTCACTCAGGATTGGCTTGGACTCGCAGAATACCCAATTTCTCTCGCCTTTTCCCTTTGCCTTTTCACATCTGGTGGAAGTATGGGCGAATTGTATTGTGCACTTGCCCCTTCGTACCCCATGAATTTAAGCCAGTCCATGCCTTTCTGAGCTGCAACAATAGGAACAAGGAGGTTCTCTCCAGTCTTCCTGCAATGATAGAGATACAGTGTTCCTCTGTGGCTGTATGAAAAAGCAATTTTCTGTCCAATGTATTCAGATGTCATTGAGAGAGCAGATGGGTACGTGAATCGTGGTTTTGTATTGACTTGAGCCTCTTGCGCAGATTGTAATTTCAATACTTGTAAAGGTTTTCTAACATGGATACTGGCTATTATTGGTGGGTTTTATTGAGATTTAATGGTTGTAAACCTATTGATATCACCTTGGAACATATGTCAATGTTGACAATTTCTGGATCTAATAATGGCAATATATGAAAAAGGACCTGCGATAAATCCTTTCAGAAGTAAATATGATTATTGATTTGAAATGTAAGTTGGAATGAAATGTCGATTGTGGAATCTTTTTTCACAATAACCCAAACAGATGTAGGATCATCCAACGAACTTATAAAAAAGCTTGGGTCTCGCCACATGAACAAAGGTTCTTTATTTGCTGTGAATTCGAGTGAGTGAGTAAGTGAACTGTAATGAGAGAGCTATGGTTTGAGATTGAGTAATCAGTGAACAGATGTGATATTCAAATGGGAGAATAAATGTTATTGTTGAAATGTATCCCCTAGATGTAAAACAATCCCCTAAAGTGCCTTGTTGGGCTTGGTTCTCTGCCAGTCATTGGATTTGCATCCCTGAAAAAAAATGTGAAAAGTGCCACCCCTTATCTGCCCCTTGCCTTTGGGCCGTCAGTTGTGTTTACAGCTCGTGTGGTGTTCTCTTTGTGTGACTGCCTTGATGTTTTGTTTCCTGGTGACCTTAGTCAGTTTAAATTAATATATTATCATTTTCCTGTTCTAATGGGTCATCATCAAATCTTGATGACAGAGTTGTTATCAGTTCAGTGTCATGTACAAAACAATTGCCGGCATTATATGTCAAGTTTTTGCTATGATGGGAGTTGGTGACATTTGTTCAATTGATGATGAGGTCAAGTAACCAATTTATTTAATGCTTTGTCAAACTACATTTTCTGAAATAGAATAATTAAATCCTATAAAAAAAAGTAACTCACATTAAACGTGACAATTAAAGAATTCTTTTCATCGCAAATAAGTTAACCCTTCCACAAAATCCCAGACATCTAAATATAATGAAGCACTCACAAAAGGTTTTTGCCATCACTGAAATATGCTGAAAGTTTGATATAATTATTAGTAGTTTAACCTTGTGTGTGTTATCAGGCTATTACAACAACACTACCTTCAGATAACTTTAGTGTAAGCAAAGGCAATGTTTGTTTTACTCCCTCGTTCTCCTGTTTACCATGTCTTACCGCAGATGGTGTTCTGGTATTACCATCACAACTTGCCTCTCATAACAATCTATTAGTGCACTGGAAATCCTATTGCCTGTAAGACTACCCAAGCAATACGTTTTCCTCATGCTTCTCCCTGCAGTATACCTGTGAAGATTTTATATGTTGTTTTATTCATTGCCCTGGATGATCAGTGTATCTAGCCTGCTTGATAAAAAATAAATGAAAAAGAGATAAATAAATGGGATGAAATCTGATGATGATGTGGTTAATTTTGTTCAGATGCCATGAATACCACAACAAAAATAAGCCATATATTTCCTTATTATTTTTAGCCAAATCTTTTCACGTTTTTCTAGAATAAAAGCATTAACTGAAAATAACGTATTTCTTTATATTAATCAGATCCATTCAGAATATTATATTTTTAAAAATACATTCTCAGCTCAAATAGCCATATATTAGCTCATAAATTAAACCCATTTAGAATGTTTGAAAAAGACCATTCTTATCTCGACAGGAACAGATGGCTGTGATATGATTTGTTTTTTAAGATAATTTTATTAGGTGCTGCAACTGCTAGTAATAATAACAGCGACTGAAAGATGTACGTTTCTTAGGTGCTCGGGTATAGGGTACCATAGCCCAAGCGTCAGTGGGATCTCTGTATGGCAAGTTCATTCTCCTTGGTGAAGTGTTACTGGTTTTCGAGGAGTGTAGAAGTCCATAAGTTTAGGAGATTGTGTATTATCTCCAAGACAGGGGTCTTTTGATAACCATACTCATTTGAATCGCTGAAGCGTATATGCCGCACATAGCCTCATAACACCTAAGCTTTCACAACACTGATACTTCAAAGCGAGGATTGTTATACCCCGAAATGATAGACTTGGACGGGCAGAGTAAAAAAGGAAATCCATTTATGGTGAAATAATACAGCCGTGTCTGAGAGAAGATTATTTGAGCTGCTTTTTCCTACCTCACAAAAGAAGAGTAAGGGGTTTTCTATTCAGGATTGTATACATTTCTGGCTGTAAAGGCGTATCACTTGGGTCTATTTAGGCAATTATAATTCTTCAGATATTTGTAACCTTTGCGAACATGTCTGTCTAAGAAAAGGAGCAAATTTATTATGAATAATTTGGTTCTAAATTGCATTGATTTGTCAAGAATAATAATAATAATTGTTTGTTTGGTGAGTTTAAGAAATTTTAATCATTGTATTGATAGCAATTTGGAAGTACAAAATGAATATGCAGGTTTTGCAAAAATTTCAATGCTTCATTCATTGTAAGCATTTCAATGACTTCATGATGAATGACTATCAGAATAGAAACAAACACTGAACACTGTTATAAACTGATAGCCAAGATTTAAAATCATTGTTTGAAAATGTCAAATAGATTCATGTGAATGATATTCTTCCCTACTGGTTCATATGCACAACTATTCTTGACGGTATTATATGTGCAAATATTAATTTCGTGAGGCGGAATAAATGGGTTTGCATGAAAAATATTCCTCAAGTTGCCGATTTGCTGAGTTTTAAAACAGATTTACAAGGGGTCCTCTGAGATTATCAAACCATGCTGCTGAATTTCTGGCAGTTTGATCAATGACAATTTGGTACGTCAACACAATGAGGCAAATGTTCCATTCGAATGATTCATCATCGTGAAAGCCAGTTACAGTAATCTACCATGCAAATCCTAACCAAATTCTATCCTTAATTGTGTCATCCTATCTTCATACAGACAACAACGTCCTCGTCGTACACATCTCCTTGCTTAAATACGTGTTTATGCACTGCGTGCATGTAAAGATAGTTTGGTACAGCAATCATTGATCAAACTTGAGAATGATCAGAGTGAGGCTGCGAAGTCCGAGCTAATAGGGATGTGGCGAGTAGTCGATTTGATACAATTATCACTGACTAAGCGTACGCCTTGCTAAATGCGTGTGAAATCCCAAATTCATTTCAGTTGTGTGGCGGCTCCAGTCTCAGCAGCTTCAGCTTTGCAATGGGGTCAGCGATTGGTCGCATTCTTTGATTTGTAGTTGATATTTAAGTCTCCAATTCATGTACATTGATTGGCTGGCCGATTCAGGCTAGGTCTTAAATTTCTATGACTCACTGTGCTGGTGTCTTTAAGATTTTCAATAATGTTCACCAGCAAGTAAATTTCCATTATTAATACATTGAAGAAGATTGATGATAGTGTTTTCTTCTGTATTTCTGTGGTTAGTGTCGGAATACAAGAAGCTGAAACTCATTACATACATTTACTAAAACAAATGGCGGTATCCTGTACTCTGATTCTTACTGATGTGTATTTGCTCTTTCATTTTCTCATTCATGCCTAAACATTACATACATCAAACGTACAATAAAACCAGAAAGGTAAATTCTATGTTAAATCGCCACCCTCATGATCCCACATTCCATTTCGCCACCCAAACCCGATATCATGTTGACCTGTTTGGATACTATAATATTATCCTCACCACTGATTACAGGCCTGCCTTCAAAGCCTTTCCTATGTCAGACACAGTTGTCACCTAAGTAGTGTTCCAGTAGCCATTTTGTGTAAAGCAGCCATGTTGGCTAAACAATTGACACCATTGAAATAACACAAGATCGCATGCTTCAGTTTTGCTTTGATAAGGTCAAACATGCAAACCTGTTATTGGAGATGCCGTTTCAAAAGGAATTTATAGGTTACAGTTGGAAAATGTAGATGTTTATGAAAGGTTTATTTGTGGCACATGAAAAATAAATCATTTTAGAATTATGCTGTAGGTAGTAAAGTTAAAGATTTCTCCCATGCTATGAGATATTTATGACATGTCTTTTGTTTACAGATGAGGAGAAGGGTATTGTGAAAGAAAATGACAACGAATACTTGCAGTCACCTGATGAAGATTTAAGGAAAGCAGGAGGTATGCTCAAGTAACAACATGATACAAATTATTTGTAGTTTCCCGAGCTGCATTTGGTAGAGTTTTCGGAGGCTGAATTGAAATTGATTATGAAATACACATTATATTTAAAGGAAAAATAATAAAACGCTATGAAGCTATCATCATCATCATCATCATCATCATCATCATCATCAACAACAACATCATCATCATCATCATTACTACTACTACCATATGAATCTCTTTTATTTATTTTTTAATTATTTTTTTTATTTTTTATTATTATTATTATTATTATTATTATTATTATTATTAATACTATTGATATTATAATTAATATCATTGTTATTGCTATTGTTGCAGCTGCACCATCCTTTATTGATGAGAACAAGATGAAGCATAAAGTCCTTTTACGTCCAGTGGGAAGTTCGGCAAGGTTAAAGTGCAGAGCCAGGGGTAACCCACGCCCACACGTCCAGTGGTACAAAGATGGTGGCCAACCAATCGTAGACAACGAACATTCCCATCCTATGTGGATACTGAAACTACACGATGTGAAGGAAATAGACACAGGGAAATACACCTGTGTTGTGACAAACAGACTCGGTTCTATCAATTATACATACTCCATCGAAGTGATAGGTGAGTCAAATATACCAAAACTTAACCACCCTCATTATATTTTCATTGAGTTGAAGTGGTTTGTATACTTTAAGAATATATTTAGTTTTGTTATTGATTTTCTGTGCCTCTTTGTATAAATATATCTGTCTGAGTCATTTATAAACTGTTTATCATCTCAATATAAATAAATCATATATTTATACATCCTTTAGATATTGTTTTGTATATAACTGAACAAATATAGTTATGAATTATGAATATTTTTCGGGATATGTTGATGAAATTTTGCGCTTCACTGCAAAAAAAAATACCACAAAAAATATTCATTATCTTTAGCTATTTTGTTTTGTAACTATGAAAGGTTTCTGTGTGTCTTATTAATAACCATCCAGGTCATACCGTCAGTGTATTAAGGAGACATGGAATGTCTAGGAATCAGGTAGCGCCAAATGTCACAGTAGGAATCGGGCAACTATTGCCGGGGCACAAGACATTCACAACTTGTATTCACTTCTATCAAATATGAATGGACCCGTGTTTGACATTTAAATGTCAGCAGCAGGTGTGATACAAAGTGTAAGAATTCAAATATCAAGAAAATAATTTAATGAAATGTGCGTGTTTTTTCAGAAAAAATGATGAAGAAGAACAAGCCTGTGTTAATCCCTCCACATCCCAAGAATACATCGGTAGTCTATGGGGGAACAGCATCCTTTCAGTGCCGAGTCCGCAGTGTTGTTGACCCACACATACAGGTAAGGAAAATGCTCACTAACCAGCACGGTTGCACAGTCTTTCCAGACATTAGATGATAAAACTTATCTTATGATGCAACTGGTACATAATGGGATCTCATTTATTGGATCAGAAATGAGACAGAAAGTCCTGGTTGGCATAAATAATCAGGTCTGGACCAGACAATCCAATGATTGACATTGATCCATGCAATTGGGATACGATGACATGCATCAACCAAGTCACCGAGCCAGACCACCCGATCCTGTAAGAGGCGACTTACAGTGATTAGCAAACACTTTCACAACCTAAAATAAGACCTGTAATATGACAGCAGCATATAGCTCTCTTCTATAAGTGTAATGACAAATAGATTTAAACATGGCCACTAGTCCACAATGTCCAAGAGTCTGAATGGACCATTTTTTTACCCAATATATATATAGTTCTTATGTTATATAAATTACTAGACCGAAATTTGTAGGGCACTACCCCTGTCAAGTGATAAACATTTGTATTACAGCTAGTTCACTAAAGCCTGGTATTTAAATGCTAAGATCTCTTTATTGAAGACAATCCTCAAAGAATGCCCATGAAAGAAAACATCCCTCACATCATCATTTTCCCAAGACTGTTTCGGAGAGCGGAAGGTCCAGGGTTCGATCCCGGGCCGCGTCATACAAAAAGACGTTAAAAGATTGTACTTGTTGTTACCCTGTCTGGCGCTCGGCATTAAGGGGCTAAAACAAGGACTGGTCGGCTCGGAGTCAGTATACTGTGTCTGAGTGGGGTATTCATGTTAAACTGCGGCATGGTATCTCAGTGAGCTAGCACTATAAATCGGCATCAGTCCGGACTAGTACAAGCAGCCACACACACACATACACGTGCATGCACGTCGCTATATAAGTGCAATAATCTTGGACGCGACGTTAAACCCAATTTCACCTCACCTCACCCAAGACTGTTTGGATTTCTTGTGACAGTATAGTTTGAGAGAAATCAAATAGGAAAGTGTGAAGGGAAGATTTTATGTAAGATTAATGAGCGGTAGAGACATTATGATGTAAAAAATAGGCTTATTTTGACTGAAAACACGGAAGTACACATCTGAGTGCCTGGGGATGGTTGGAAATTGTTGCAACATCCGTTGAGATATTTTTGATGGAAGTAGAGATATTTTGCATCATTTAGGAGCTTGTGGAAGCAAGTCAAGTCTGATATGTGTTTACAATACACATCTGCATCGGGGGTAATTCATCCCAATAGTTTGTATTGTAGAACAGCTGGGAAAACGTGGCACTACAATTTTTGTCTGAGGCTACAGAATATAACCTACATATCAAGGAGGGGAGGATTTTGGGAATTACCTACGTTCAACAACGAATTAGGGATAGTTTTGAGTGAATTAATTTTGTAAGTTACAAGCCTTAGCAGGGAACTTGCAAACTAATTCACAAGGCAAACAATGACAGCAGTGGAACCATTTGTTATAATGCTTAATGTGAATTACTGAAACTGTTAATGTAGAGTATAGGGTGGCGGGGTAGCCCAGTGGTTAAAGCGTTTGCTCATTATGCATAATACCTGGGTTTGATTCCCACGTTGGTACAATGTGTGAAGCTCGTTTCTGGTGTCCCCTGTCAGCATGTTGCTGGCATACTGCTAAAAGTGGCATAAAACCACTCAACCACCAACAGTGTAGAGCTTGTTTCATTCAGTAATCTCAAAGATGCTCTGAGGCATTGCGTGAATGTGTTCCTCTGTTGTGATATCTTTTCAACCTCGGGGCGGTTGGGTAGCCTAGTGGTTAAAGTTTTCGTTCGACACCCCGAAGACCCAGGTTCGATTCCCGACATGGGTACAATATGTGAAGCCCATTTCTGGTGTCCCCCACCGTGATATTGCTGGAATATTGCTAAAAGTGGCATAAAACCATACTCAATCAATCACTTCTCAACCTCAGTGAATGTGAACTGTTTTACATCCCAGTTGGCCACATTACTGCTGTATCTTAAAGCCAATGTGGAACCAGTCACCATGGTTTTAGTACTGTATCTGACCTGTCTGTTCTGTGTCCACAGTGGCTGAAGCGTATCGAGGACTCGGAGGACATGGAGAATCGCAACAGCACCATCAGTGTGAAGGGCCAGCAGTTTGTGGTGTTGAAGACAGGGGACCTCCTGACCCGCCCCGACGGGACGTACCTCAACAAGCTGGTCATCCACCGTGCCACGGCTGCCGATGCCGGCATGTACATCTGTCTCGGAGCAAACAGCATGGGATATAACTTCCGCAGTGCTTTTCTGTCCGTTGTGCCAGGTGAGGACTTGTACTAATATTTCATACAAATACCCCCTGGTAACATTGAACCATGATATAATCAGATTGCTTATTATAATTGTGCAATGTCTGTCAAGTTGCATTTTGGAGACTGTGGTTTCGAGAGACGGATGTCTGGATTTCAAGTTTTTTCGGTATAGGTGCAAGTTACCTTTACCAAGAAGTTGCCTTGAAAGACGTTGATTACTCTTCATTGTAATTGTGCAAGTTAATGAAAAACACCCTTGCCTCTGGAAGATGATGACTTTACTGCGATGATATTAGATATTAGGACAATGACGAAGACATGTTTCCACACTTGAAAATCAAACATTTCTCCGACAGAATACATTCAAATTTGTTTGATTTGATTATTTTTTGTTTCTTACTATGGGATCATAATGTGACATCTGAACCAGAATTACAACTTAGTCTTTCTTTTTAGGTGAAGGGTCATCGTACGCAGCCCAGCCCGACACGACGTCCTCTTCCAACAACCTACCTCTTATCATTGGAGTGCCTTCCTGTGTTGTGCTAGTGATTCTCATCCTGGTCATCTTCCTGCTGCAGCGGCGGCGGCGCTGCAACACCACCAGCGGTGGTCTGAAGGTGCAGCGAATGCCCGTGCCCACCCACGACAAGGACATGTACACAAATCCCTACAACGCCAACATGCTGCAAGCAAGCAGAGACAAGCTGCCTAAGTCCACACCAAGTATAGACTTCTACTCAGACATTTCATCTGTGTCACGCAGCCAACATAACCATAGCCACCAGCATGTGCAGTACAGCTATTGAGGTGTGTACCGTGGACAAGGTTGTGCAGTACAATTATTGAGGCGTGTACAGTGGAAGACGTTGTGCCGTACAGTTGGAACTACTGTACAGAGATTGCAGAATGGTCACGTTAGTGAACGTGCGGATACTGGGCATGCTTAGCGTGACACCTGAACATCGCGAGTGGAAATTCTTTGTGAATGAGAATTAGCGTGTTGACACCGAATCGTGTTCAGACTCTTGGAGCATGCTCAGTGTGACTCTAAGCATGTACAGAGGAGGTGCACTGAAAGCCAGGGATATAGCTTTATCTGATAAAAAATCCAAATAACCAACGAGCTATGTGTGAATGTGTTAGTGATGGAAGATGGTTCAGTTGCCATGGTGACGGATAATAATCCCCTGACAAGTGAAGATGGTAGAGCCATCTATTAAAATCAATAGTTACCTGATTTTTTCAAATGGTTTTACATACAAAAAATCTTTTCAAAAAGAAATTGTTGCAAAGTGAATTATATAATTATTTGCTCAGTAGATTTAAGTACAAGATCTATGCAAACATGGACTGATCCATCACTGTGGCTGCCATCTTGGCTATGCAATTTGGACATGGAGAGTACATCCAGACACATTCAATGACTTTCCTTACAATGTGGCCTTGCATTTGGTGGGTGGACATGACTGGACATAGCTCACCATATGACACAACATAGTGCTCTTGTATATATAATCAATCACCATGGAAACCAGGGCTCCTACATCCAATACAGATCCACAGTAACTTAGACACATAAGAATGGCTGTTGGAAACTATAGAAAGTTGTGGTATGAATAAAACGTATGGGATGAGGCATAGATTGTATGAATGCAGGATGGTGTTAATGGTTGGGTAGTGAGGAACAGAAGCTGCTTTGCTACATGAAAGGACAAAAGAGTAGCCTAGTTTTTGTTTATTGTTAAAAGCAGAGAAAAATCATACTCAACATAATTTCAGTTATCCAATTTGAGGGCTGTATATTTATATTGTCACAGTGAATGTAGAATAGGGCTGGGACGGGTAACTCGGGTAACTGAGGTACTCGGGTCGGGTGGGTACTGAGTAGGACCCGGGTACCCACACGACTACCAGGACCTGTGCTTAGTCACGTGATATACTGTTAAATGACAAAAATGATCTAGAACTCCATGGTTACACTAGTCAATAATGTTCACATTTCTTTCCAACTATGAACGCATTCCTTCTAACTTTTATTTATTTGACTACAGATAAAGCAACTTCAGTGAATGCATGACCAGGTCGTTTTATTCGTGTATCTAAATACATTTAAACAAGGCTACAGTCTAACTATTCCCAATCAGACACTTTGTACCAATCGCTCAAGACCTACAGCAGGTACCCGGGTAGGGTCGGGTAATAGGGGTTTGGGTACCCAGGTAGTAAATTTGGACTCGTCCCAGCCCTAATGTGGAAACGTCTGATAGACTGATTCTCCAGTGTGTGATGATTGATAAAGAAGCCAGTGTGTTTAGGGTATAGTGGATCTGTGGGAATGGATGTACCAGCCCTTGTGATGAGGATGATAATTGATAAGTTTGTATAATTTATTTTCAAGCCACATAACTTTGTATAGAACATGCGCGAGTGCCAGAATGGTTTCTTGTAAGAATGGCTGACTGAATGGTGTGTGGCTTGCGGAAACAGGGTAGATGTTTTGACTTTCCTCTGAGAAATGTATATCCACACATTGTGGACGTGATGACATGTGACAATCATCATTGAATTTATAGTGCTATTTAGATGAAGACTGATTTGTTGTGATTTTTCTGTTAGATGTATATTTGTAGAATGTGTTACATGACCTGTAGCACATGAAAGTGAAATTGATTCCAAATATGTGTATAATGAACGCTGTACAAATGTGTACATAGTTCAAAGTATGTACAAATGTTCAGATATATAATAAAAACGTTCAGTCCTGTACAAGGTTTTGCAAGATACAGTTACTCGAAACATATCAAAGTCAATATGGTTTAGTATAATTTGATTATCAAACTAGGGAATTTTACATTCATGATCTATTGCTTGCCCTGTGTATAAGTCGTATGGAAGATAGTGTTAAGGATGACTGAGGATTTCCATATATATAGGCGTTACCATGGTTACAGGGTAAAGTCAAGACGGTTGGATGTAAAATAGTTCATAATAGCCCATAGATATTGTCATTGTACATTTTCATTGTATAAACACCAATAGCTTTAATCTGCCACATCATTTCAATGTATCAGGGCTAAAGTCTGTGAATGTAAACGAGAAACAGATAAACACAACCAAGAAATCTGTCTGTATGCCACATGCTTTTGTACGAGGGATTGGCTCCATATATAGTCATGTTATCAGGCCTTCCTGTCTAACTTGCTGACCATTCATGGAACTAATCAAGACACAAAATGGCAAAATGGTTTTGTAGACGTGCATCCACTGTGTGGCAAATATATGTGTAGTTCAACAAAATTATTTTCCTCTGGAGAATTTGCAATTTTGCTGCTAGCATTTTAGATAAACCCACTTCTACCTCAATGTTGAACTTACTGATGTAGCATACATGATTGAAGGGACAAGTTAATCATAGACGTTATTCATTAAGAATCGTGAAGTTTCTGTTATGGCAATTTAATGTTTTATTAAATTCAATTGTTCAGTTCATTTCAAAACAAGTTGCAAGGAATTTTAATAAAGACTTTTTGTTTTCAAAGTTGCATATGTTCTTGCAGACTTGTATACTGAATTTTTTGTCACTTGTTTTCACATTTCTTAAGTTCATTTTACAAGTTTTAAGGAATTTTGCTGAAAAAGATGTATTTTATTTCCAAATCTGAGTTTCATATGTTCTTGCAAAATGTGTTTATATACAGAAATATGTATCACTTGTTTTCTCTACACATTACAAATCACTCGCCCAAAATGTGGATTGGTATAGAAAACAAGAGAGTGAAGATATTATGTTGGAAGGGCATTTACTTTAAATACAATGTGATTTAAGTTACTTTTTGTATATAATTAACACATCCACAGACTAACAGACTATTCTTTTTCATTCCTGATTTGGTGTACATATACATTGCTGTTGACGGTGTCAATGACCGCTGTTGACGGTGTCAATGACCGCTGTTGACGGTGTCAATGACCGCTGTTGACGGTGTCAATGACCGCTCCTGTGTGTGACAATCACCTGCCCCTCTTGAGCACCGATATGTTGCCTTGGCAGGGTCATGTGACTGTCATGTGACTTTGCCATCAGTATTAAATCACCTATAAGGGATGACGCAATACGCCACCCATATGTGTAATATATTGTCTTCAACGAGAATAAATTTGATATGTACATTTCATATGACTGTTTCGTGTTTATTGGCTGAACAGATCACATCATCACATTTATCAAGGGGCCATAGACCATCTTCCAGACCCTGGAGAATATATTTAAAAAATGAATCCAACTGGAATACTTTGGCAAGTCTAGCTTGCCTCATCTCAAGATGAAATTAAGTTACTTTCATGATACCCTGTTGGGAGCCGAGTTAGAAATGGTCCCCATCTGCTGGTTGAACCAGGACAGTGTTGATTGTTGCTTTTATCAGTCACTGGATTGTCTGGCCCAGTTATATAGCTGGAATATTGCTGAGTACGGTGTTAAACATACAACCCACACTTTCATTGTAAAATGAGTGGGAGTGTGTGCTTTATATATATTAGTATCTATCGGAACAAACTTAATTTAGATTGGGGGTTTTCGCAACCAGGCCGGTACATTTGTCACAGAGGCATGATGTCATCACCTGTATCGTGATGTTTGATAAGCATTTAGAACTTGTGAGAACATGAATACACAAACTTTTTTATGGATAGCAACTTCTTTAATTCTTTCTTTGACGTTTCACAGCTTCTTCTTGCGCCTTCATCACCAGATGAAGTTGCTATCCATAAAAAAGTGTCATGTATTCATGATCTCATAGCATTCAAGCGTGTGTTTGTCTCGCAACTTTGAGTGTTCACAGAGAAAGAACGCCACATGCATGCCACACTAAGGACATCTATGGGTCACACAACTGACAATTGTGATTAGCCTCTGCATCACTGTATCCTACTGGGGCGGTCGGTTAGCCTAGTGGTTAAAGCGTTCGCTCGTCACGCCGAAGACCCGGGTTTGATTCCCGACAAGTGTACAATGTGTAAAGCCCATTTCTGGTGTCCCCCACCGTGATATTGCTGGAATATTGCTAAAAGCGGAGTAAAACCATACACACACACGCACGCACACGCAGTATCCTACTTATGACTGCATAGCTGACCCTAAGAGGCGACTAACGGGATCGGGTGATCAGGCTCGCTGACTTGGTTGATGCATGCCATCGTATCCCAATTGTGTAAATCGATGCTCATGATATCAGTCACAGGATTGAATGGCACAGATTGAATTATTTACAGACTGCTGCCATATAGTTGGAATATTGCCAAGTTTGGCGTAAAACAACAAACAAGAAAACAAACATATCCAACCCAACAGTTCCACATTCCAATTTCACATCCACACTTTTGCAATTACCGTTAATGAAAGTGCAAACCTATTGTATAAATCATTACAGCATATTTGGAGCCTCTTTCGATGTCCAGTAAAACTTTAGAATAATTGTGAGTAACAATCTCAATGCTGCCGATGAGCAAATTGATATCAAGTAAAACTGTTGAATAATAAGAAGAAACAAGTTCTATCTTGATCATGAACTAGTAAAACTCTAGAATAATTGTGACAATCAATTTCAGTACTGTTGACATGCTAGTAAGACTGTTGAATAATTATGAAAAATATTCTATATATTACTGATGAGCTATATACTGTTGATGAGCAATAGTGAAACTGTAGAATAATTGTGAGGATCTCGCTCCATACTGTTGATGAGCAATAGTAGATCTGTAGAATAATTATGAGGATCTCATTCTATACTGTTGATGAGCAATAGTGAAACTGTAGAATAATTATGAGGATCTCGCGCTATACTGTTGATGAGCAATAGTGGATCTGTAGAATAATTATGAGGATCTCGCTCTATACTGTTGATGAGCAATAGTGAAACTGTAGAATGATTGTGAGGATCTCGCTCCATACTGTTGATGAGCAATAGTGGATCTGTAGAATAATTATAAGGATCTCGCTCTATACTGTTGATGAGCAATAGTGAAACTGTAGAATAATTATGAGGATCTCGCTCTATACTGTTGATGAGCAATAGCGGATCTGTAGAATAATTATGAGGATCTCGCTCTATACTGTTGAGGAGCAATAGTGGATATGTAAAATAATTATGAGGATCTCACTCTATACTGTTGAGGAGCAATAGTGAAACTGTAGAATAATTATGAGGATCTCGCTCTATACTGTTGATGAGCAATAGTGAAACTAGAATAAGAATGGGGATCTCGCTCTATACTGTTGATGAGCAATAGTGGATCTGTAGAATAATTATTTTGCTGATTACCTAGCGGGTATTCTGTAAAACTGTAGAATGGTCTATGAGAAACTTTCTTTATACTCTTGAAGACCTGTACACGTGGTCTGGTCTGTTAGGTGTCGTATTGTGGGATATTATCGGGCACATTTATGATTTCCGCCATGTTTATATGAGATATGTCAAGGTGAGTCAAGGTGGAATTTGAGTTTTGTTTTGTTTGTTGTTTAACGCCGCACCCAGCAATATTCCAGCTATATGACGGCGGTCTGTAAATAATCGAGTCTGGACCAGACAATCCAGTGATTTACATCATGAACATTGATCCACGCAATTGGGATCGATGACATGCATCAACCAAGTCAGCGAGCCTGACCATCCCATCCCGTTAGTCCCAAGCATGGGTTGCTGAAGACCTATTCTACCCCGGATCTTCACGGGTCAGGATGGGATTTGAAACGCCAATCAGTCATACAGTTAAAATGTATGTGCAGATAATTAAAATATATGGTAAGTGTAAAACTGTTCAGTTTACATATTGTGTCAGTCGTACCCAGTTAATTGCAGACTTACCAACAAGTATGATACTGTGATTACTGCTGGTCAATGATAGGAGGAAATGTTCCCTCCTTGTTCAATAGTTTCTGGGACCTGCAACACTTCGGTCTTTCTTTCCTCCCACATTAAGCTGCCACGCCATGAATATTGTTCTAAGCGGCGTTAAACCTAACCCACTCACTCACTCAGTACCGTCATATCGCTGTGTGTTGTTTGTACTGGCATCGGGATGTCTTTGTTCTGAGTTCACCAGCGTGAAACACGAAGAATGGAAAATAAAACCTGTTTTTGCCTGTTGTATCACGACACACTCAGCAATGTTCCAGCTATATGACGACAACCTTTAATAATCAACCAGACAGTACCAGTGATTGACATCATGAGCATCGGTCCATGCAATTGGGATATGATGACATGCATCAACCAAGTCACTCCATTAAGTCGCCTCCAATTTTCACCCGGAACCCTCAAGAGAATTTGTGATTTTTTATGCGTGGTCTAATTATGATTTAGTTATATATTGGCACTGCTACTCTTATACATGTTGATGGTTTCTTAATAGTTTCTTAACAGTTGTTAACATGTGTATATATAAAATACAATTATGCTCATGTATTATTGATAGTAGGATGCTTATCACTGTTGTCCAATATAAACCAAGTTCATGGTTTAGATTTAGATGTGAAATTGATTGATGAAATGTTCAATTAATAATGATATGTTTTTCAGCTTGAATGGTGTAAATGGGGATATTGGTACATTCGTGACATAAAATCTCTAAATCTCATAATGATACATGCAGTACACGTGAATAAAGAGACAAAATGTTGTTATGCATGGAGGTTTAAAGTTTGAAAAGACATTGTAACTAATTCAGTCATATAGGAATTTGTCATTCCTCTTCTTTCCAGGGGCGGTCGGGTAGCCTAGTGGTTAAAGCGTTCGCTCGTCACGCCGAAGACCCGGGTTCGATTCCTGACATGGGTACAATGTGTGAAGCCCATTTCTGGTGTCCCCCGCCGTGATATTGCTGGAATATTGCTAAAAGCGGCGTAAAACCAAACTCACTCACTCACTCCTCTTCTTTCCCCGGCTCAGTACACGCGGGGGCGTTCTTTACCCCAGGTGAAACAGGATAGAATTATTTATATTCGTAAAAGAATCGGAAGAGAATCGTGATAGTCAATTTGCTGTCAAGTTGTCGAAAAGAAACAAAGAAACTATTTCTTCTTTTTATTCCTTTGATAAGTGACATAAAATGAAGAACAAACGAGTGGATAAAACACTGAGAGAAGATTGAAATGGGAAGGGTGGTAACGAGGGATATAGCCTTATAAAGGTGCTCATCATAAGACAGACATACACTAATAATGGGGAAGAGTGGTAGCACTCAGTAATTGGAAAATCGTAAAAATATTCATCTATACAAGCATCGGCTAGCCCCAAACGTTACAGGTTCAAGAGGCTCCTACATATTGGACCTGTGAACGTATGTGCTACACAATCTAAGAAATATCAAACATAACCCAGCGCACGCATATTCCTTCATCAGCGAAACCTCCATAGGCCTCTCCCATTTTGATTTGATACACAAACCTAGTTTTCATGATGGTCGCGAAATGTTTTTATGTAAACGTCCTGTTTTTGTGTTTTGTCGCCGCCGTTTTATACCAACCTCGAGGGACATCATGACAGTTTGGCGACAAAAAAATGACAGCTTGCTTTCAAGTGCTGCTCTCAGAAGCAGCAATCAGCTCGGGAGTTTCGTCTGTTGATATAATTATGTCTATATAATTGTATTGTTTAGCGTGCCGGGTTATTGAAGTGCAATTACACGTTTAGCCGCTCGTTTGTTGGTGTTCTGAGGTCTACTGCATGATTGTGATAAACTGCAAATAAAACCCGCAAATATTAGATTGGGTTAGTCAGTGTATTCGATTGTTAACCTGGCGGGGATGGGGTGTAAACATGCATTGATCTGCACGTGTGTGTGTGCGTGCGAGAGGACGTGGATTATTTGAACGTGAGATCAATGAGAAGGTGGAGAACATGGCTGGAAGAAAGTAAGATAGCAATAAAATACACAAATAGTGAATCAGGTTTAATAATATAAGTGGGGCGGTCGGGTAGCCTAGTGGTTAAAGCGTTCGCTCGTCACGCTGAGGACCCGGGTTCGATTCCCGACATGGATACATTGTGTGAAGCCCATTTCTGGTGTCCCCCGCCGTAATATTGCTGGAATATTGCTAAAAGCGGCGTAAAATCAAACTCACTCACTAATAATATAAGGAAGGAAAGAAAAACGAAGCAAGAGGAAGTATAGAGCAGGTGACGACAAAATCTCCCCGTGGCGAATCCATGTTAGAAAATCGTATGAGGCGACATAATGGATCGGCCGGTCAGGTCACCGTGACCTGGTTAATCGCGCCATCAACGCCGACGTCGTTGGTTGTTGCTCGTAATATCAATCACTAGAATGTCTGGTTCAGACTAGATTATTTACTGGATGCATGTGGTATACTTGGGCCTTATTCTGCCTTCGATCTAGTTCGATGCTGTTGCTAGCTCTCAGCAATATGCCTTCTATAACGACGGTTTGTCAATAATTACTCCATTACTCGTTTGGATACCTATGACTCTTTCATACAGACATGTGTTAATGTAGACAATTTCACTGAAAACGGTATCGTCCGGATTAACGGGGGTTCAACTGTAGCTGTCATAATGCTCACTTCTACGCGAAACAACATTAATATATTCATTTATACGCGAAAGTTGAATGCCATTGAAACACTGGATCGATTAAAATCATGAAGATATTTTACTCCCTAAATGTGATAAAAAAAACCATTTTACATTCGAATTTTAAATAAGAGATATATAAATGAAACAGGGCGGTAGTAATGGAAGAATAACAAGAAATGTCTTTCTCAACCTGACACTCCCGATGTCTGTGGAACCATTCATATAATTCCAAATTACTATCATTAAAAAACGAGCTCTTTTTTAACATTTCATTTGCGTACCAGTGCATCAACAAGGTTATCGTACCGTCAAAGGTTTAGCGAGCATAGAAAGTACATTACTCTGGTGAAAAAAAAATCGATTTGAAACACAGAAAAATGTCATAGAAAACAGACCTGGCTAACGGAAGGATGCATTTACTGGGGGAACGGGAGGGTAGGTGTGGGAAGTTAATTAAATTCTCGGGGGTCAGGGATGCAGCGACCCCGTTCTTGTTGGGGGCGTTTGAACGCAAGGTCAGCGAGTGCGGAGGACCCCTCCCCTTTCCGTGACGCTCTTGTGAGTCAGTCAGTCAGGGAATTGGTGTATAAGGTAATTTTGGCCCCCGTCGCCATAACAAAGATATCAATTATTACTTCCGCTGATGAGATAGGTCGATCGTATACTGAGCCTCGCCAAGCAGATACGATGTGCCGTCTCTCGTGATGCTTCCTTTAACGAAAATAATATACAAACAAAAACTACCACGTACGAGAGAACGTCGTTAGTGAAGCATTTCTTCCGCCAAACAGTACATGGAAATGAGAGTTAATAATACAGCAGTTGGATAGTGAATTTATTTCACTGACTATTTCTGGTGAGTGACGATAAATTGTTAAAGAGCGGTGATATCATATATCTGACTTTACAATGCATTGACGTCAACACACACGGGTAGATGCCGTTTAGCAGCAGTGATCACTAAGGTTAGAGTATTGTTGACTAGTCCCTGAAACAAACTGTTATATAGGGTCGTAGTGAAATATAGAAAGTAATATACAGAATTCACACCGTGTCCTGTCCAGTGTCAAGTTCCTCTCATTTCAGCGCGGTACGGAAGCCTAGTAGGTCCGTATCCCCAAAATGTTATGTGTGAAACCCTCGTTTTGTTTGTTGTTTTACGCCGCACTCTGCAATATTCCAGCTATATGACGGCGGTCTGTAAATAATCGACTCTGGACCAGGCAATCCAGTGATTGATATCATGAGCATCGATCGACGCAATTGGGATACGATGACATGCATCAACCAAGTCAGCGAGCCTGATCACCCGATCCCGTTAGTCGCCTCTAACAAGCATAGTCGCCTCATGCGGCAAGCATGGGTTGCTGAAGACCTATTATGACATTATATAGATATCAAAAGAAAGTTGGTAATATACCCTGTCAAGATTTATTTAAGATATGATTGTGCCTATTGTCTGTTACGGCGCAGAAATATGGGGCATTTCATATTGTAAAATTATTGAAGATGTACAGAACAAAATGTGTAAATGGTTTCTAAATACAGGTAAAACAACAAACAATGCAATGGTTTTAGGAGAGTGCGGAAGAGCCCCTCTCCAACTTGTGTATACCACAAGGGCCATCAAGTATTGGTGCAGGCTACTGCGTTTGGACGAGCACAGACTGCCTCGCCAATGTTATTTAATGCTCAAATCACTGGACCATTCTGGTCGCACCACATGGGCTACTCACATTAAGAATATTTTGTTTAAATTAGGTTTTGGATATGTATGGTTAACACAAGATGTTGGCAATGTGAAGGTATTTATTCATCTTTTTAAGCGAAGATTATTTGATAACCTTCAACAATCATGGTGTAGTTCTATCAATAGTATATCTGATACCTTTTATTATAAACATTTTAAATCCCTGTTGAATGTAGAAAAATATCTTACACTCCCCATACCAGTACATCTGAGAATATGTATGACTCGTTTCAGATGTAGCAAGTTTAAACTTGCAATTGACTTGGGGAGATACACAAATGTCCCATACACTGAACGATTATGTAAATATTGTATAGAAAATGGTATATCTTTTATTGAAGATGAATTTCATGTTTTACTTGTATGTGAGCGTTATTCAGTCCTAAGAAATATGTATCTTAAACAGCATATCAAGTTTCAAACTGTAACATCTTTTAGTGAAATTATTTCATCAGAAAACTTTGATGTTGTATATAACACATGTTTATATCTATATAAAGTCCAACGGCTAAAAGAAACTTAAATCGACTACTTCCTTGGCATGCGTAGTTCATGCAATCAACCATTGTCTGTATTATGGGCCTATGGCCTTCTTACTGAATAAACTGTCAGTCAGTCAGTATTCTAACCCGGATCTTCACGGGTTGTGAAGCCTTCGACGTCATATTGCTGGAATATTGCCAAAAGTGACACCAAGCTATACCCACCCGTTCTGTGGGAGATCGGGGGCACGGGTAGCCCAGTCGTCTAAGGCGCCGCGATTCGCTGTGCAGAGTTGCGTCCCCTGGGCACGCCAGAAAACTATGATTGTGGGTTCGAATCCCGGTTCGCCCCGATTATGTTTCTAGCTGACACGCCGTGATATAACTGGAATACTGTTAAAAGCGGCGTAAAACCCAACTCGCTCACTCACTCACTCACTCACTCACTCACTCCCTCCCTCACTCACTCTGTGGGAGATCTGAACGCATGTGCTACAAAGTCTAAGAGTCAGCACAGATAATCTCTCACGCTTATTCCCACATCAGCAAAATCTCATGAATGATAACCTGTTTTATTGTGAACATGATTTATGCGTCATATGTCCTTCAGAAATATTCTTTATAAATCTCACTTTGGGAGCAGCTCCAAGATCAAGCTGACACGCCGTGATATGACTGAAATATAAAACCCAACCAACTAAAACATAAACTTCATGATAACACTGCAACACATAAGGAGAAAACTTTAAAGTATTCTAGTATTTCAGTCACGTAATATATGCCCCTATTACTAGCACTGACTGCCTTACATGGGTGAGGTGAGGTGAAATGGGGTTTAACGTCGCGTCCAAGATTATTGCACTGATATAGCGACGTGCATGTACGTGTGTGTGTTTGTGTGGATGCTTGTACTAGTCCGGACTGATGCCGATTTATAGTGCTAGCACACTGAGATACCATGCCGCAGTTTAATATGAATACCCAACTCAGACACAGTATACTGACTCCGAGCCGACCAGTCCTTGTTTTAGCCCCTTAATGCCGAGCGCCAGACAGGGTAACAACAAGTACCACCTTTTAACGTATTTTGGTATGACGCGGTCGGGGCTCGAACCCCGGACCTTCCGCTCTCCGGGCGGACGCTCTACCACTAAACCACGGAGGCGGTCGTGCCTTACATGGGATTCCGATGCAGAGTATCTGTTGGTTTGTTGTTTAACGGCGCACTCAGCAACATTTCAGCTAGATGACGACAGTCTGTAAATAATTGAGTCTGGACCAGACAATCCAGTGACTGAGCCTCTTACGACAATCACAGTCGCTCTTTACGGCAAGCATGGGTTGCTGAAGACATGCTCTACCCCGGATCTGTCCCAGGTGACCAGGCTTCACGAAAGTTGCCGACTCGATTGTGAACAGACTGTTATGTGTTTGAAATAGAGCTGACTGCGGCTTTCAACAGCATTCACTTATTAATTCAATGTTTTGGGTTACACAAGGGGCATGGGTGGTTATGGAAACTAGGCACAGGGTGTTGAGTAAACAGCCAAAAAGAAATTGCACATGGTTTCTGCCTATGAGGATATTTCTTTCGTTCACATTCCCGACTTTATTTCCTAACTTAAGGTTTCCTGGCTGGTGCTGAAATAAGTGGTCTAAGGGAGGTAACTCTTCCGTTTCTTGCATGCACGCGGATATGCGTGACATTATTAACACAACTAAGTATTAAACGGTTTTTAGACTTGCCTTTTCACATATATTTCAGTTATTCGTCTGGCAAATGCACTTATCATAATACTTCGTGCAACATTAAATAATTGTACAGACTTGTGACGTGTGTCATCCATTCTCAGTTTCTATCCACGGGTGTTTAAAAAAAATTATTTTGAGTATTGATTCCGAAAGATTTCCCTTGTTGAACCTCGTGTTTCTAGATCCGTCCCAAAACACTGTTAGCCACAAACAGACCCAACGCCAGCGCGTGTCCCTTGTTAAGTGATTTTAAACGAAATATATGGGCTTCCTGTACCAGCGCACTGGGATGAAATTTCGTGTTATGGAAGACAATTTAGGATTGATGCATATGCATCACACGTGCAATCGCGGAATCTCGCGCAACTCGCAGGAGTTGATTAAATGAAATATTAAAATTCCTTTCATTGCTAGTGATTAACGAAGGCCGACCAGACATTTCAAGTACATGCATGTTTTCAATGTAATTTGATCAAGCAATACTGGATTCCGGGACAGAATAGTCACCAGGCTTTTGTTAGAGCCGACTAATGAGTACTCGTTGGTTACAATGGTCACATGAGGCTGACATATTTGTCGAAAAATAATGCGTTCCTGAAAAAAGAATTGCCCATGGCATTACCAAGAAAATAACTTGTTCCATTCCCTGAAAATGAGAATGAGGTGAGACAAAACAAATTGTACAGCTAGTTAATCCTTCAGAAAAAAGAATTGCACGTTTCGAAGCAGTGACCGAAAACATATTGTGTTTAGTTAAGGAACACTCAATTCTCTCATATTACAAAAGTCAATCGGTCATATGTTGGATACACAGGATCTCCGGGTTAGAATAGGTCTTCAGCAACCCATGCTTGCCGAAAAAGGCGAAAATGCTTGTGGTAAGAGGCGACTAACGACTGACTAACAGATGATCAGGCTCGCCGACTTGGTTGATGGATGTCATTGTATCCCATTTGCCTGAATCGATGTTCATTATATCAATCATCGGATTGTCTGGTCCAGATTCCATGATATACAGATCGCCATCATATAGCTGGAATATTGTGGAGTGTGGTCTTAAACAACAAACAAACATCATACCTTGCAGGAGTCACGACAGATTAACTATAGTAATATGAAAGAATGGTGTTCTTTTACTTATTTTGAGTAGGATATATCCCATTATTATAAAAAATGCCGACAATGCCGCAACCCCCCCCCCCCCCCCCCCCCCCGCCCCAGAATAGTTAATGGTGGGTCCCTCTTATATAGCGGAATGCCCACACAGGCCCTATAGAAGGTGTCAACCCTCAACAGTAGTTACTGTTTGGTCAAGACCCTGATGATCCTTCAGCAAACCCATGCTTGCCGTAAAAGGCGACTATGCTTGTCGTAGAGGTGACTAACAGGATCAGGAGGTCAGGCTTGCTGACTTGGTTGAAGCATGTCATCAATCCCAATTGCGTGGATCGATGCACATGATGTTAATCACTGGACTGTCTGGTCCAGACTCAATTATTTACAGACCGCCATCATATAGCTGGAATATTGCTGAGTGCGGCGTTAAACAACAAACCAACCAACAGTTTGGTCAATAACATAAGAGACACAGGATTTCTTTACAATATAATATAAATTTATTTCATAAAACTGATTAACATTCAGATTCCATATAAATACTGACACTACGTGCGTGTCACAGACCAATGGCTAACAACATCATTAACAAACGACTTACAAGTGCTTTTTGTTTCCCAAAGTCTGATGAAACCAAGTACACACTATCCAGTATGTAGAACCATAAACACGGACTCTGCAGTATTCACACCTCTTATTGACAGCATGGAATAAGTTTGATGCAACCACAAAATTCTACAAATATTCTTAGGGGTGCAAGGACAAGCTAAAAACAGAGACAGGGAGACAAAGTTTCAGGAAATTAGCATCCTTATCCAAATATGTACGCCAAATGAAGTTTAAGTTAATACTATGTGAAATCTATAGCCACTGACAGTGACACGCACACAAACACTCTCGATGCCTGCTCTGCTGGAAATTGTAACTTGTTCGAACAGTAAGTTATTACATTTACATTGTCTTCACATTGTTTAAGATGACAATCACTGCATACACGGCCTGGACATGTTTGAGAAACAAAAATTATATCATAAATATTTAGCAAATATTAAAATAAATCCTTGCTACACCAGTATTTTGTAACATTTGTGCCCAGAAATCACAGGCCTTAGTTTAATTTTTGTGAGTGATATTGCTGCCATGAGATTACCGTAATACCTTAGATTCGCGCAAAAAGCAGGCATCTAACTAGTCCGACGGCTGTTTATAACATTCAACACTGAACACATGGAACTGAAACCCAACTTGTCAACCCATTCTGACGTGAGTTCTACCATCGGTTTCATGACACATGTCTGTCACTTATGTTTCCTTTATATAATTTCCAGGCTTTCACGGTTCATTTCATTATAAACCTTTTGCTATAGATGTTATTGAAACTTGTAAACAAGCAAACAAGTTCAAGTTTTAGTTCATAGATTAAGACTACGTGTTAGCGAATATTGCTTAAGGCATCAGATCAACACTTTTAAACAAGGCCTTGTAAAGTTATAAAGAATGTTTCTCATCTTGTATTTTTTTTCAGGACAATAAAACATCTGGTCATATTAGTTCTGTGAAGGTGAAAATTATTTCCTGTGCTCAACTCAATTTTCTGCCTAAGAACATAGAGCCTGGTGAATACTCCCAAGGGAGCTGAGAATGATTCTTGCGTGCACAAAGATCCAGTGACCGGGGTAATAACAGCGCTTTGAGCATGCCCCTGAGTGGTGTGGAAATATGTGCAATATAAATGATTATTATTATTATTATTACATCTGACCATAGTTTCATGCCCTAAACTAATGAACTTCTTGCATAGGTCTTCAGCCTTGATACACACACATTTACAGTACATAGATGATTGGGCAATGTGACAAAGTTAGCATCGCCCACGTCAGATTGGCCTCAAGTCAGGCCTGTACAACACTAAGGCAGTGTCTGAATGTTCCACACACTGCAACAACAAACTGTACATTAACTGTAGAACATGCAGTACCAGCTTCAAGTCTTACTAGGTAAGCTGCTGCACTAAGAGCAGGGGAACATCAACAGGTAATTACAATGACAAAATGGTTAGAACAGCAAACGTGTCTTCCATCTAATGAAAACAATAAGCTTTAAAATATCAGTTTCTGTAATTCTTACATAAATGCTACCTCTATATATATGTTTTTATGAATTCATAAATGGCAGGACTGAACACATGGGATATCCACTTAGTTGTGGGTATCTCAATTCGGATGTGACTCTTCATGATGGGGATTCTGATGGTCAAACACTGCCTGGTGATGCCAAGCAGTTTTCTTGTCAGGAAATAAATTAATTTACCAGTACTGTCACTGGTCCTCACTGGTATATCGTGAACCCATATGATTGGGGGGCACAAAGAATGGACTTCACTTACTGTACAGGGGGCCGTTGTACAAAACAACCTTAGCGCTACGGCTGTCTTAGGTCTATGGTATGGGAGTTACGATCACCTTAGAGCTAGGATCACTTTGTACAATGGCACCCTCATCTGGGCCCACTTCACAAAGGGATGATAGCGTTATGTTAAAGTATGGAAGTTAAGATCATCATAGTGCTATGGTTGCTTTGTGAAATGGGAACCTGTGCTTCTGCCAGACAAGCAACCACAATGGAGAGAGTGTTTTCTCCATTGTGCATCTGGTCAAAGACAAAATCTAACCATTACGGTTGATGCTGGTTCTAAGAAAAATGATGACGTTTTCATCAGTTGGAATTCTATGGTTATGCTAAATGTGCTGTAAAAGATAAGACACGTTAAAGAGTGGCTTGGATGTTTATATATACAAATGATTGATATTTCTCTATAATTTCGTCTCTGTGAAATGGCCTTCCTTAAAAGACAGATTTCATGCACATATGTGCCGTTTCATCAAATTATCTTACGTATGGCGTAACAATGGCCTGATAAGTCTCTCATGGATGTCTTGCTACACTGTAGTACAGAAATGGCAGATCTGAACATGGGTTATTATGGTATAAAATCTTATATACAGCAGTGAATTGTACAGATGAGATGTAAATAGCACGGTGATAACATGTCAACAATATATTGCATTCTGTGTGATGACATCAATGATACCCATGAAATGACCTCAGTAGTTCATGGCATGTACACGTTAGGGCGAAGAACAATAAAAAAAAGAAAAATATGAAAATTCATAAACCCTGATTCGGCTTCATCTGTCACAATACGAAAAAAATGCAAACAGTGGTAATAATTTTTGTAGTATGCTTTACATAACCACTATTATGTAGGGACTTGCTTCATGACCTGATTTCTGGTATCAAGAATAGGACCCTATCAAACCCAGCAAAATACAAAAATAGTCCATTTCAGCTGCCCGGGCATCGCCATGGATACTGGTGTCCGCCTCTTGTGTCAATGTCCAAGCAGCAGCGGCTGTTGCCATTACTGCTGTCACAGATGATGAGGTTTGACTGTAGTATTTGATACTTGTCAAGGGTTGGGGGGCTGATCAGCCATGGGTGGTGTCATCCTCCACGAAGTCCTGCGCTTCTTCCCGACTGACACACTCGATATGACTCACCTACAGCAGAGTGGATCATTAGTACATTCTAGGTGAGGAAATTCACATCAGTCTGTAGTAAGTGTACGTCTGTATTTCAAGAAGTAATACCAACCATGACTAACAGAAACTACTTATTTTAGGCTAAAAAAATAATAGTTTTGGTTCTCAGGCACCGCCCACATCATCATGACGTTTGCCACACATTTCATTTTTATTTCCATTTTACAAAAACAACAACAAAAACCCTTAAATATTCCAAGACCAACGGTAGTCAAATACTGTATTCCAGTATTTTACTCATCAAGGAATACATTTATGTAGGGAGGCACTTTCCCAGGTTGATTGTACACAATTGTTTATTTGAAAAAATTGTTTGAAAAAAAAGAAAAGAAAAAAACCCAACCCACCACCACCCGCCCGCATCATATTTTCAAAAGCCATTGCCGGAGAACCAATTCTTTTATTCATTTAAGCCATAGATATTTCTTAAATATTATTGGAGTGAGTTTGGCTTAACGTCATGCCTTATAGCTATATCATTGTGTGTCATCCAAAGAGATGGAGGTCCTAGACGTTTACCACCTTAGTAAAACAAGGGTATGGCATTGTTAAATCTAGAAACATAATCAGGGCAGATCTCAGGGATTTAAATGACAATTGCTCACTAAAGGGACGTAACTCTGCATACCAGATGGCATCACCTTACACTGCACGATCTGTGGTCCCCAATATTACCTGACAATACCCAAAAACTGTTGAAGTCAGGAGGGAAATGTAGTGTTTGTTTGTTTTGTTTGTTTGTTGTTTAACGTCTCACTCAGCAATATTACAGCTATATGACGGCGGTCTGTTAAAAATCTCGTCTGGACCAAACAATCCAGTGATTGATATCATGAGCATCGATCCACGCAATTTGGATCGATGACATGCATCAACCAAGTCAGCGAGCCTGACCACCCGATCCCGTTAGTTGCCTCTTATGACAAGCATGGGTTGCTGAAGACCAATTGTAACTGGGTCTTCACAGGTATCTATGGTATGAACCAAGGTCAGACATGGCCACTAGTCTATTAGCCTGAGGCTAGTGAACATCCAGAAGGGCTAGTTTTGTACCAAACTCTAGATACTTTACATGCACCACTAGATCGAGTGAGTGAGTGAGTGAGTTGGGTTTAATGCCGCTTTTAACAGTATTCCAGTTATATCGCGGCATGTCAGCTTAATGTGGGAGGAAAGCCCGAAGTGATGCAGGTCTCAGACGTTTACTACTTTGGTGAAACCCACGAGCACGGATATGGTGCTGACAAACCTAGAAACATAATCAGGGCGAACCGGGATTCAAACCCACAATCATAGGTTTCTGGCATGCCCAGGGGACCCAACTCTGCACAGCGAATCGCGGCGCCTTAGACGACTGGGCCACCCATGCCCCCAGGGAGGGAAGAAGTCATATCTGGAACAAAGTTTAGATCTCAATGTGAAGATTGTCTAAAGGATGCCAATGATTACCTTATTCCTGAATTTGACACCATAAAACTTGTCGGAGTGTTCGAGAAGCTCCGGTCGGAATGTGGTGGTGATGAACTGAGCATCCTGAGACAGCTCGTGGATCATGTCTGTAAGATGAATGGTAATGTGAGAACATTCTAGCACCTTCCAGGCAGCCTGGGTTGTATACTCCCTAGGGAGCTGAGAATGAAAATGGAGTGGACACTGATCCATTGGCAGGAGTTATGATGGAGCACTTTGAGCTTGTTTAGGGTGTGGATTTGGTGCATCATAACTGTGCACATTATTATTATTATTATTATTATTATTATTATTATTATTATTATTATAATTATAAGAACCATAGCAACCTTTGCTCATACTCATAATAAACATCTCATACTCATAATAAACATTTACAGCACAGAGGTATTTCTTGCTCTCCCATGAGATGATCAGCCCCCTAAAATGTTAACTATCACAACCGATTTTTACAACCTTATTAGCAAGAAAGTTTCATGTTTAATGAACACAAGAATGTATTTCAGAAAGATTTCTGTTGAACAAAAGGTTAAAAAAAGCTGATATTAAATACTAGATAAATTCCAGGGCTCCTAAACCTTCCTTACATTCTATGGTAGATTTTATAAATTCTGCAAACCACAGACTTGTTTTCAACTCAAATTTGCAAAGTCTAGGCATGAATTCAGCATGATAATCAACACTTAACAGGTGGTTTTAGAGAAATCATGTCTGTTCTGAATTCATAAGATTTTGAATAAAATTGTCTTAAATAGCAGCTATCTCCAAATCATATTGTGTAACAGTAATTTGGATTTGGTTCCATAAATTCAATGACTGTAGGCGAATATTGTGGTTCAAGATGGTTTCTTTACCGTAGATATCCTAACACTCAAACTTCATTCATCAAACATAAGCACTTTCGGCAGTTTGATCTCTAACATAGAAGCTCCAGTCTTTTCCTGATCACAGTATCAGATTATTACTTGAGTAAGAAGAATATTCTGAACGTACCAGCGACAGCCTTTCTGTGAGAGGAGTCCAGGGCCTGGTCAATCTCATCAAACAGGTAGAAGGGCGCGGGGTCACACTTCTGGATGGCAAAGATCAAGGTCAAGGCCACGAGTGACTTCTGACCTCCGGACAACTGCTGCATGTCTCTCATCTCAGCTCGGTTTCCGGTGAACGACACCTGCCAAAGTGAACAGTCAACACGACATCAGAACTGGAGGCCGTGCAACAAGGGGCTTAAAGGGAGGCCATGCTTAGGCAAAGTGCCAGACCCAGCAAGTATGATTTAAGTTGTGCAAAGACAATGTTATATGTCTGCAAATATAAATCCTATGAGGTATAATAATAGAACAGCTAATGGTTAACATTAGCATATAAAGACAAGGTCTCAGCTGCACACACAGCACACAGACGCAATACTGAAAATGTGCAACAGACCTCAGAGTGAGTGAGTGAGTGAGTGTTGGCTTCATCACCGCTTTGAACAGTATTCAGGATATATCACAGTGTGTCAGCTTAATGTTGGAGGAAATCCCAAAGTTTGGTTTGGTTTTTTGTTTAACGCCCCACTCAGCAATATTCCAGCTATATGACGGCAGTGATTGATATCATGAGCATCGATCCACGCAATTGGGATCGATGACATGCATCAACCAAGTCAGCGAGTCTGACCACCCGATCCCATTAGTCGCCATTTACGACAAGCATAGTCACCTTTAACGGCAAGCATGGGTTGCTGAAGACCTATTCTACCCCGGAATTTTCACGGGTCAAATCCCAAAGTAATGCAGGTCTTAAATGTTTACCACTTGGTGAAAACCACCAGCATAGGTATGGTGCTGACAAAACTTAACACATGATCGGGGTCACACAGGCTTTGAACACAGACCTTGGAAGACAAGCCCCCTTTAACAAAATCACTGAACAATCATACCTTCAGAATGAAAGGTAGTTATGATATTGGTGGTTTGATACAGGTGAGGAATGTCAATGTCTCATCTGATCAGTATTCACAATCTGACACACATACCCTACAACAGTCTAACACGAAGACATACCCGGATTCCCACTCCAGTGAACTGTTCCACGAGAGGCACGTCCTGTTGTGACTGTCCCTGTGAGTCGTCGGCTCCCTGGAGAGACAAACAAGGTTACAACAGTCCACAGATCAAATCTATAGCTGGGAAGTACCCTCAACCTTCAGTAATATTCACATTTCAACACCAATTCCACTATACAAAATGAACGTCAATGTTTCAGTTTATCCAGTCAACAGTGGAACCCAATAGTATCTACTGACTGTGGAGACCAATTCATTATGTACAGACTGATATTGGATTGTCTTACATCGCCACATCAGCAGTTTTACCCCTGTCCTTGACAGCACACAAACAAGCATGGAAATGATAGATGATATAGGTGAGGTGAAATTGGGTTTAACGTTGCGTCCAAGATTATTGCACTTATACAGCGACCTGCATGTAAGTGTGTGTGTATGGCTGCTTGTACTAGTCCAGACTGATGCCGATTCATAGTGCTAGCCCACTGAGATACCATGTCGCAGTTTAACATGAAAACCCCACTCAGACACAGTATACTGACTCCGAGTCGACCAGTCCTTGTTTTAGCCCCTTAATGCCCAGCGCCAGACTGGGTAACAACAAGTACCATCTTTTAACGTCTTTTGGTATGACGTGGCCGGGGATCGAACCCCGGACCTTCCGCTCTCCGGGCAGACGCTCTAACATTAGACCACTGAGGCGGTCAATAGATGATGAATGTTGGAGAGACTACATATCCTATCAGCCCTGTCTCTGTGACTATCACTGCTGTTGCACGTACATCGGTTTCACTGTCACCCTTTTTCATGACTAGAACAGCATGCCCCTGGGGAGCTAGCTTCTTGAAGATCTCCGTGAAGTACTTGGACACCTGAAACAGACCCAGGGCATGCCAGGGTTAGGGGTGGCAACTGGTTTAGAATTTCTAGATGGATCATTGACTTGCAAAAGTAGCAATCTCTCCAATAATACATTATGATGGAATTATATCTACTACTTACTGCAAGGAAAGACAGCAACAGGCCATGTGGTTTATACAAGTCATATGCAATTGCAACACACAAGAACCCCCAAAAGAAAATGAAAAACAAATAATAAATAGTAATAAAAAAAATGAATCCAACCAAAAAATTGAATTGAACTAATTGGAAAAAAATTCTCGAACAGAGATTTCAAGAAGAGAGACAATACCATAACATGATACCACTGCTGGTATTTACATCCTAAGTAGGTCACACTATCAGACCTAGCCACCAATACATGATCTAGTAGGTACAATCTTATGTTCATTTATTCATGTAGACTAACTCTCATATCTCTCATATCTATAATATTTATCATTCATATCATTTTTGTAGATCAGAGAGCAGATATCATCAACATTTCAAACACATTTCCAAGATAACACTACCAGGTCATAAAAAAACCCTTGTGGATAACATTCTGATGACAAATGAAAAATCTTTATGAAAACTCTAATTAATAGACTGTATATACAAGTACTAAAACCTGTAAGAAGATATAAAGTATGTCTTGGCATCAACTGCTGTCTATGAGATACAGGTTAAGCCATGAATAATTAGTTACATCTTGCATCATAATAAGTCAAAAGTCACTGATGACTAGAGGTAAGTATTTCATTACAGCTAAAATGGATAGAAATATGAAACCACCTGCATGTTATCAGAAATGAGCGGGCCACTGTAACTTGATAATGCCCTCATGCTGTTTGACGACGAGCCATTATCACGCCCATTGTTGGGTGACATCATAGGGATAGGGATAGGTGACGTCATCTGGTTTGTTCTATGATGTTTCCATTTTTGTAAAAGTGGGTCAGTGACATTCATGTTGATTGCACAAAATGTTTCAAAACTGTTAGTGTTGTTTATTTTTATTTGATAACAAATTCTATCCATTTTAGCTATAATAACGGTAACGCTATTTTTCAGGGCATTATCATTTGCAGAAGCCCTTAGTCATTTCAACTGCCCTCCTTCGTCGGGCAGTTAATGGAAGACCTCAGGCTTCGGCAAATGATAATGCCCTGAAAAATAGCGTTACCTTTACAATAGGGTTATTTGAAAAACACTAGCCTTGAAGAATGTTTTCATACAAGAAGTGGGATTTCTGAAGGCAATGAGACATCAGGCCCCACTGTTGCCCAGACAGTGATTTGTTTCCTGTTGAGATAATTGTCACTGCCTGTTCTCTTACCAAGGGGAGTGATCCATGCCTGAATAAAAGGCACTATCTGTCATCTAATAAATGATGGGTGGTGCCTTTGATCTCCCCTCGAACCATCTCACATACCTGTTTAAATGTCAGCTGGATAGCCTCGTACTTCCTCTGGTCCAGGGCATTCATCAGGTCCAAGATAGACTGAAACACACGGAGGCTGATCATGATAATACCCAATGACGCCATCTTTGTTTGTTTGTTAACATTGAACTCAGCAATATTCAATATGGAAATAATTGAGTCTGGACCAGAGAATCCAGTGATTGATATTATGAGCAACGACCCAACATGCAAGTTACTATGACACACAAGTAACCAAGTCACAGAATCTGACTCCATCAGATTAAGGTCCATTAGGTCACCTCTTAAGACAAGCATGGGTTGCTCGGGAAGAATTCTAACCTGGAACACCCACAAGGGTCTAAGGCCCTTTGCCTTCTATTTGGAAAGCGAAGTACCAAATCAAATCAAATTAAGCTTGTAAGAGTGAGTGGTAGTTACACTGTGGGCACGGTCTAATTCATCTTTCCTCTTCATCAACTTTTCCTTCTGGTCCGAGAAGTTGACGAACTGGTCAAGAGCTTTCTTGTTTACATGGCTGTACTTCTTGAGTTCATGATTGCACTGGTCCAGCTTCTTGAACAGCTACAACACTCAGACACACAGGCATCAGAACTGCACAGTCATAGAAAATACATAATGTCTCGTTAATTTCTCCACACATGTGGACTTAAAGCTTTTGACACAGCTTGTAATGCTTCTCATATTCGTCGATGAATACAATTCCTGCAATCATGGACCATTCAACTCCTGCCGGGTACCCATTAACTACTAGGTGACAAGCATCACACTGTGTAGACAGGTGACAACTTACTACATACAGCCATAACTTTGAGGATAAGACACCATGTACGTAATCATAAAAAGAATATGAGAACAGGTAAATTTCAAAAACATCCCAAAATGTAACGGTAAGCAATCAAAAACCAACGTCAACATGTTCAAGTAATACATCCTTCTTTCTGATACATCAAGTTACATCTTCAATCTCACCTGTTTCATACTGAGATCTTGGTATTTCTCAAAGGCATCACTTGGCAGGGAACCTAACTCTCGGATCTTCCTCATGCAGTCCTCTTTCTGATAACACATGTAAAGTGACAATGAGAATCAGTGTTGGAAAGCGGGTGAGTTCCACAAGGTGTGCTCCTGTAGGAACCCACTAGGTGTGCTGTATGAATAAGCATGTTTTTATTAAACCACTGTTAAATAATTGCTTCATAGGCATTTCTCAGATAACAGATGATAAAGTAGACACAATTTCGGGATAACAGACTTTTGTACTTTACACAGTGTTTGTCATCAAAGAGAGTATGGTTTTACGCTGCTTTTAGCAATATTCCAGCAATATCACGGTGTGGGACACTGGAAAATGGGCTTCACACGTTGTACCCATGTGGGGAATCGAACCCAGGTCTTCAGCGTGACGAGCCAACACTTTACCCACTAGGCTACCCGACCATCCTGTCATCAAAGAGGAGCGAAACAATTTACCAAGGAAGCAGGAACTCACCTTCTTCAATAATAGACTTTGTTTATTGGTCATTTTCTCTAGATCTTTTGCATCATCACTGATTTTTTCTTGATATTCTTTTTCTTGGCCCTGAAAATGAAGGAGATATTGATATCAATCAACATTGTAGCAATAACTCACACTTAAAATTCAACTTATTATTACTTTTGTTTTACGTACAGTTTTTTGCAAACTCCAATTCCGTAACTCAACATGTGAAATTCCTTGAGACTCTGTTGCATAATTTCAGCAGCATCAATCATTATTCATCATCTTTTCATGCTCTAAGCGCTCATCCAACAGGACATGTTTTACTAGACCCTTTGTGGCTCACAATATAGATACGACCTTAACTTTACCTGTCCATAGCGCGGTATCCACATACTTCATTCATGGTTTGATCTTAGTTGACGATAAATTATATGAACATGGATACATATTTATCTTAAAGGAATTTATCTTCGTTATTACATTCTGCTGCCATTGCTAATTGTATTCATAGAACAAGAAACACTTGTCTATACATCATTGTGTTACATAGAGATTTCACCATGTGTTTTTCAACGGAAGTCAATAAAAGTTTGAAACTCTGAGGCTTTCCAGGGAGTTTCAAACTTTTATTGACTCTTATTGACATATTTGGTATGAAAAGACATGAGGGTGAGATCTTATTTATCATGACTTAATAACCAGTATTATGAGGGTAAAAAGTAAAGCTAACTAGCTTCAGTTGCAAAGATGTTAGTGATGTCATTTGATTGTGATGTCATGGTAACCAATAATGATCATCAAAGCATTGTCATGCCATTTTACTGTTGCAAAATTCTCCCAAGGAGAAATTGCTTAATCCAACCCAGGCGATATTTCCTGAGGCAGTCAGTTTGGGATGAAAAATCATTGTATGATGTAATTGCAGATCCGTCCTACTTCCTAAGTCAGTCACAATGCCAGCGCGTCGTAATACATTAACATCAAGTACAAGATGTCAAAATGGTCTGTTTTGTTTGTTTGTTGTTTAACACCACACTCAGCAATATTCCAGCTATATGACGACGGTCTGAAAAATAATCAAGTCTGGACCAGACAATCCAGTGATTGACATCATGAGCGTCTATCCACGCAATGGGTCATGGTGACATGCATCAACCAGGTCAGTGAGCCTGACCACCCGATCTTGTTAATCGCCTCTTACTACAAGCATTGTACTACAAGCATAGTCACCTTTTACGGCAAGAATGGGTTACTGAAGACCCCGGATCTTCACGGGTCATTTGAGGATGTGAACACTGAGTGCTAACAGTGTTCCACTGCATCTGTGAACAACACAAACCTTCCAATACTCCAGGTTACTCTGCAACTCTTTTTGTTCCTTGTTAAATCTGTCTAACTGGTCATCTAGATCTGAAAACATCAACACAATACCAAGTAAGAAATTTGAAGTCTCGATATTTACCATATGGTGAAACCCAGGAGCATGGATATGGTGCTGACAATTCTAGAAACATGATTGAGGCGTTCCAGGATTTGAACCCATAATGATAAGTTTCTGGCACGACTAAGGGACATCACTCCTTACAGTGAATTGCAGCGCCTTGGATGACCGGCAACAATAAATGCTTTGATTGAGAGAAAAGACTCCACCTTTGCTAAATAGAAACAAAAATCACCAATAGTTGGAAAGCCCTAGGAGTCTGTACTTCCTTGTTTGTTTTTAACACCACACTCAGCAATATTACAGCTATATGACGGCGGTCTGTAAATAATCGAGTCTGGACCAGACAATCCAGTGATTGACATCATGTGCATGGATCCAGGCAATTGGGATACGATGAGATGGATCAAGTAAGTCAGCGAGTCTGACTACCTGATCCCGTTATTTGTCTTTACGACAAGCATAGTCGCCTTTTACGGCAAAAATGGGTTGCTGAAGATCTATGCTACCCCGGATCTTCATGAGGCCCTAGGAGTCTGTGAAGGATCTGGGTTAATTAAACTATGAAGATCAGTCACATCTCAGAATGTCAGAATTGCAGATTCATATATCAACGTTTATCGACTAAGATTCTATTCATAATCAAACATCATCCTTCCAACTTTTTCAGTTTGTGATATGTAATAAGCAGTACAGCTCACCAGCTTCAGTGGCAGTGATGAGTGATGTCATGGTAACCAATTGTTGGCAAAGCATTGGGATGCAATTTCAATGCAGTAATATCGCCTAGGAGAGATCGCCTAATTTCTCCTAAGTGATATTTCCTGTGGAGGCCACTTCTGGATCATAAATTGTTTTTATCACAGGTCAACTCGTGGCCCCTTATAATAGGAAACCATTGATATATGTTCTGTGCACATTTAATAATGATACTGCTCAACAAACTTAGTAGGTATGTTAGAAATTGCACAACAATCTTTGCACTCTGTCACTGATACAGATCTTTAGTTTGTGAAAGTACCTTTAGATGTTTTCTTGAGCTCGGAGATCCTGTCATCCACAGACTGCAGATCACCTTGTAAATTGTCTAGTCTCTGGGTACGATCTTCTGTTGATGTCTCCTGCAGATCGTTCAAGATCCGATCCCGCTTCTTGTACAGGTTGTTGGTGAGCATGTTATCCAGCTTGTTCTTCTCACCCTCCAGCTGAAACACCACACACCACAGTCAATAGGAGCGGGTCACACACACCATCAACCAAGTCAACGAACCTGACCACCCAATCCATTTGATTGCCCCTTACGACCAGCATATATTGTTGGGGACCAATTCTCACCTGGAATCTCCATCAGAGGTCGCCTCTTACGACCAGCATAGGTTGTTAGGGACCAATTCTCACCTGGAATCCCAACCGGGGACACCTCTTATGACAAGCATAGGTTGCTGGGGACCAATTGTAACCGTGAATCTCCATCAGAGGTCGCCTCTTACGACCAGCATAGGTTGTTAGGGACCAATTCTCACCTGGAATCCCAACCGGGGACACCTCTTATGACAAGCATAGGGTGCTGGGGACCAATTGTAACTGGGAATCTCCATCAGAGGTCACCTCTTACGACCAGCATAGGTTGCTGGGGACCAATTCTAAACCAGAATCCCATCATAACATCTGACAATTGGCCTTTCCTGTTGAAGTTTTTATACAAATCAGTGGCTGACAGCATGAGCACTCACCCTGATTCTTTCCTTCCATGCAGCTCTGTTCTCCTCCGTCTTGCCTTTGACCTTGTCATTGAGCTGGTCAACCTCTCGTTGGTCCTCCATGCTGAGTTGAGACAGAAGGTCCGTGCCCACCTCTTCATTGAGGGAGTCCCGGGTTGCCACCATGGCTGCCAGACTGCTCTCCAGACTTGAAACACTCTTGCCCTGAAACATTTGTTTGTTTGTTGTTCAACACCACATTCAGCCATATTCAAGGTATACGACGACAGGCTTTATTTAATTCTGGACTAGTCAATCCAGTGACTGATTGTGAAGAACAAATTATGCATGCCATTAACTAAGTCACTGAACCTGACCATCAAATTCATTTGATTGCCTCCAACAACCAGCATAGGTTGCTGGGGACCAATTCAAACCCAGTTTATCCACTGGTGGCTGCCTGTTACAACCAGCATAGGTTGCTGGGGATCACTTCTAACCTGGACCACCACCACCCCTTCCCCTCCCCACTCCGGGGTCGCCTCTTAAGACTTACAACCAGCATAGGTTGCTGGGGATAACTTCTAACCTGGACCACCAACACCCCACCCCCTCCCCACTCCGGGGTCGCCTCTTAAGACTTACAACCAGCATAGGTTGCTGGGGATCACTTCTAACCTGGACCACCACCACCCCACCCCCTCCCCCCCTCCGGCGTCGCCTCTTACAACCAGCATAGGTTGCTGGGGACCAATTCTAACCCAGAATCCCAACCCGGGGACGCTTCTTGCAACCTCTTCTAGGTTAGAAGTGGGGGCTGACTAATTCTAATCTGGAATCCCTACAGGTATGTCCTGACACAAGGTTGAATAAGGACTACAAAAAAAACACCTGACAACTGGATTTTAGAACTTCGGTGTTCTTGGATCACATGCACAATGAATTAAGAGTCCACCAATTATTCAGGACATTTCAAGAGCAGTTCGTGAGTTGGGTTAAACGTCACTTTCAACAGTATTTCAATCATAAAACAGTGTGTCAGTAATATGTAAGAGGAAAAGTGAGGCAGGTGTTAGACGGAGAGCTGCACACACAGGATACAACGCTACACACAATATTGCAGCACATTTATTCGACAAGACCTCCTTGTCTCCTTCACAAAAAGAAAAAATAGGTAAAGGTTTCTTCTGCTGTCAAAGGGGCGGTCGGGTAGCACAGTGGTTAAAGCGTTCGCTCGTCACTCCAAAGACCCGGGTTTGATTCCCGACATGGGTACAATGTGTGTCCCCTGCCGTGATATTGCTGGAATATTGCTAAAAGCGGCATAAAAACCATACTCACTCAAATCTGCTGTCAAACAAATTAACAGTGAAGGTAATGTACCTATCAATACCAATATGGATTCGAAAGAATCTTGAAAGATGTAAAAAGAACTAATATGCATTTTCATAATCAAACATGAAACATACCTTTGAGGGCTTCTGTTTTTCCACCGACTTTAATTCTTCTTTTGCCAGCCTGACTTCTGCTTGTAACTTTTCATATGTATCTCTGCAAAGGAGAAATAATATTATCAGCTTATTATAATAAATGAGCTTGCTAGTGTTGAATCCTCCATGGAAAGTGACACAGATCAGATATTTCTACCACTTTATTAAAATGCGCCAGAATGGGTGTTGACAACTAAGGATTCTTATTGGGGCTAGTTTGGCTTTTAAACCTACAACATCAGATACTGGCACAGCAAATATGTCTAAGGGACATACCTGCACAGCAAATATCAGCATCTTCCAAACTGTATTGCGGTAATATCTGTCATGTATGTCTCAATGATGCCTATTGAATGCAAAATCAATGTCTCAAGGTTGGTGTATATGTCTGATACAACTAATGTCAATGACAGTACATTCTTTATGGGCTATTTCGTCTTCTTGGGAGAGATGTTTTTCTTCAAGAAGGCAACAGGGAACCTCTTACTTATGCTATTGTATGATTTGTAATGAGATTCCTAGTCCTGTCTAGCATCTGACTTGTGTGGTTCTTATACAGAGAAGACCTGTGAAGATCCGGATTAGAATAGGTCATCACTAACCCATTCTTCCATAAAAGGTGACTATGCTCATCATAAGAGACAACTAACAGGATCAGGTGGTCAGGTATGCTGACTTGGTCATCATATTCCAATTGCATGGATCGATGCTCATGATGTCCATCACTGGACTGTCTGGTCCAGACTTGATTATCTACATATAGCTGGAACATTGCTGAGTGCAGCGTTAAACAAGAAAGAAACAACAACAAAGATTGAGACTTACTTATATTTGCTACACTTTGTCTCCAGCTTCTGCATCTCGGACACCAGGTTGTTGATCTTGCCCTCCAGAGTCTCCAGCTTCTCCCGGTGCTCTCTGCACGCCACTTCGTGTTCCGCACACTGCGCCGTCAGCTCCATCTTGCTCTTCTGGAGGTCCAGACGTGATCGGCGCGTGTCGTAGTAGCCGCCAGTCAAAGCACCTCTACGACTAACCTGGTCACCTGGACATATGGAATAACATTGAAAGACTCAAGTCATCAGTAAAGTGAAACGATGTTTACTTGTTTAGATCAAAACCATAACTGACAAGACAACTTCTTGTATTACTATGATGACGTCATCACAACAATGACATCATCACAGCACTCACACAATCATTCCAAACTACCTTACTGTTAACAAATGCCTTCTATTTATAGAAATATTTCCGGGTTTAGAGTTACCTCCCTTACATCAATATCCTATCAATCTTGGATCAAGATGTGGTACAGAGGGATAGATGGAGAAAGAGGTAGGTTATTGAGTGGGTGAGGGAGAGGGGGTAGGTAAGGGAGGGGGTGAGGGAGTGGGGGGGGAGGGAGTGGGAGTGGGTGAAGGAGTGGTAGAGGGAGTGGGTGAGGGAGTGGTAGAGGGAGTGGGTGAGGGAGTGGGAGTGGGAGTGGGAGAGGGAGTGGATGAGGGAGTAGGAGTGGGTGAGGGAGGGAGTGGGTGAGGGAGGGAGTGGGTGAGGGAGTGGATGAGGGAGTAGGAGTGGGTGAGGGAGGGAGTGGGGGAGGGAGTGGATGAGGGAGGGAGTGGATGAGGGAGTAGGAGTGGGTGAGGGAGGGAATGAGGGAGGAACTAGGTGAAGGAGTGGGAGTGGGTGAAAAGTGGGAGAGGGAGTGGGGAAGGGAGTGGGTGAGGGAGGGAGTGGGGGAGGGAGGGAGTGGATACGGGAGTAGGAATGGGTGAGGGAGTGGGTGAAGGAGTGGGAGTGGGTGAGGGAGGGAGCGGGGGAGGGACTAGGTGAAGGAGTGGGAGTGGGTGAAAAGTGGGAGAGGAAGAGGGAGAGGGAGTGGGTGAGGGAGCGGGAGTGGGAGTGGGGGAGGGAGAGGATGAGGGAGTAGGAGTGGGTGAAGGAGTGGGTGAAAGAGTGGGAGTGGGTGAGGGAGCGGGAGAGGGAGAGGGAGAGGGAGCGCGAGTGGGGGAGGAGCAGGTGAGGGAGCAGGAGTGGGTAAAGGAGTGGGAGTGGGTGAGGGAGGGTAGGGAGAGAGAGGGAAGGCACTTACCCTCAAGTGTGATACAATCGAGATTCTGTGTTCTGGCAATCTGCGTGGCCACCTCCATGCTCCTACACACCAGGGTCTTCCCGAACACGTGCTTGATGGCAGGGTCAAACTTCATTTCATACTTTATCTTCTGGATCATAGGAATAGCATCCTGCAAGGAAAACAAGGAAGTCCTAAACTTGCTTCAGCGATACATCTTAACTGACCAATCATCTATGTTGTCAGAGGAATGAACGCCAGATCCGACATTGTGACCACTAATGCTGATGACAAATCTGGAGCTGTCAGACTCAACAGTTTTTGATGCTCACTGCCGAACAAGTGAACTGATGGGTTTTTAACTGTTCTACATATGACCTAGCACTCCTCCTCACCACACAAAGTAGTACCCATTCGCTGCCATTTTCACCCTGATTCACAGGGTGTTCAAACCAGACTAACCCCTGCTCTTGCGACATAAGAGATGACCCGCTATGATTCCAGGTAAAAAGTCCCCAGCAACCTATGCTGGTCATAAGAGGCGACTAAATGGATTGGGCGGTCAGGCTCGTTGACTTGGTTGATGCATGTCATTGTTCCCAATTGCATGGATTGATGCTCATGATGTCAATCACTGGAATGTTTGGTCCAGACTCAATTATTTACAGACCGCCATCATAGTGCTGGAATATGGCTGAGTGCGGTTAAACAACAAACAAATAAGCAAACAATATGGGAGAACATCTGTTTTCAAAAGACATGTCAGGAGTAGAGAGTAGTTACCTGTGTATCGGGGTAGATTGTGTCCCTGCTGTCCAGACGGTTGAGGGGCATGAATGTGACCTCTCCCGGCAGACGCAGACGGTTCATCTCTTGGAGAATCTTGGTTCCAGTCTTGTCAGTGTCTACTACGTGATGGAACAACCTGCAGCCAGCAAGTATATGTGTCAGTGGTCACATTATAACAAACACCTAATTGCTTTGTTCCAACTATGCATCTCAAAATGAGACATCTATACTGTCCTTAAACTTTGAAATACATTAAATTTTAACTGCAGGAACAGGCAATTGTGAACAAATACCCTGGCAGTATAGATTCAAGTCTTACAGTCTATTGAAGTGCAAGATTTTACTTCACACCACAATTAAGCTGTCCCGACTTATCATCAAGTATCCATCAGATCATTTTAAAAAACACAGACAAGACATTGCAATAACTGCAAGATTGATAAATATCAGACAACATTTGATGTATCCCATAAAGAAAGTACCATTTGGGGGCTTTGAATCCAACTTGCTAGGACTACAATTGGCAGGACAAAGTCCAGCTGTTAAATATTAGGGTTTCGGTTCAGTTCATTTTCTTGGTACATTTATCGACTGTCTCAAAAAAATTACAAAAGATGTTTTCAAAGAATGTCCAATTAAAAGTTGATAAAAATCAAGAAAATGTCTAACAAAATCACTGGACGTACAGTTTACCAAACTTCTATTCATAAGCTCAGGGGCAATTTGTTGCCTAACTGCAACTTGTTGTTGATGTTACCTAGTTCCAGCAGTGACCTCCACACAGGTATAGAAGGTCTTCTCAGCCTCCAGGGTCTCGATGAGAACTCCATGGTAACCAGACACAACCTCAGGGTAACGCCCTTGCTCTCGGAACTGATTCAACACCTTGCTGACACTGTCAATTCCGTTCAACAAGGCCTGAAATGTTACAGGAAAGTGGTTGTAGAAACATACCATGACAAAGCAACACACATCTAACCTATCTAACAATGTCATGACCAATGGAAATGTATTTTGAAGTACAAAGTGTGTTACATGCAGGGCAGGGCAGGGCAGGGCAGGGCAGGGCAGGGCAGGGCAGGGCAGGGCAGGGCAGGGCACTTCCTGCGAACTTTGGGCCGAATATCAGCCTCAAAGCAAGTTCATGGGTTCCTGGAAAACAAAAGCCAGCCTTTCCTCTGGGATCATTCACATGTACCCGACAAAGGCTTTCCTGATAGTACACAGTGCTAGATGTAACGGGAGTCCTGCGATCCTTGAGGTATGCTCCCATGTTATCTGAATCTAGGGACCCCTAAATCTTTACCTGTTAACATTTTATGACTTTCATGTATATTTTTGAACAATAAGTTTGTCATTATGCACTCATTTCCCTAAATGTCTCAATATCAATATGAATGAACAGGGCATCCTCTTCCAAACTGTGTGCATGAATGTACACTGGTGGGACTGGAGATATGACCGTGTTTGACTCCTACCTTGCCGGTGAGAGATCGGAGTCCCTGTTCCTTCTTACTGAGCTCCTCCCGGCCGGACTGTAGAGTCTGCTGGAGGGAGTTCTCTTGCCTCCACAGTGCACTGAAACACACACCAGATCAGTACAGGGCCACTCTCCTACCCACAGTTCCTTATAGCCGGCGGCCACCTCTGCCACAGGCCAGTGCCATGTGACAATTCGTCACATCTCACAAAGTCCATTCAAGATATTGCATAATGTTTTTATCTGTTTCATTTTTGACAAATCTAGATTTGTCTATATGTCAAAGAATGGTTAACTTTCATTGAGAAAATATGCTAAAATGTGAAAGATTTGAGTAGTTGTTCTTTGTTTACATTGGTTGTACGGTTGCACTGCTGTCATCGAAGCCAAACAGAGAGCTAGCATTATGGCCACTTTAAGATATAAGGATTGTCATGCACCTCACTGTCATAGTTGTAATAGCCTTTCTATATAATTATGCAAAACAATATGTAAAGCGCATCGAACGGCTTGCATTAGGCCTGTCTATTCTGATTTCAGAATAAGTGTGTTTGTTTATAAACAAGAAAAAAGTCTGGTCACGTGATATGCCTTTGGAGTGTGGTATGGGGCAACATACTACAGCAACCAGGTGATATAGAACTAGGATGTAACACTTTAATATAGCTTAATTATACCAGCGGTATCTTAGTGGCCTGTAAACAATCAAGTCAGGACCAGGAAACAACTTCCAGGGATTGATATGAACAGTAACATCCCTTGCGTCAGGGTACACTGACACATTAGTACCAGGTCACGGAGCCTGACCATCCAATCCACCGACTGCCCATGACAAGTATAGGTTACAGGGGATCTATTTTAACCCAGAATCCCAACTGATTTTCAAAAGTGCTCTGAAATCTGGAAAGCATGACCATATCCTGTGTTTCAAACAAAGTGGTAGGCAATGTACTATGTCTCTTGACAACCAGGGCAGGGTAGAACAGTATTTCAGTGTATTTAAGCAGCGTGGGTCGGCCAGGGTGCCGTCTCCTTACCTCCTCTCATTCTGCAGGTTGTCCTTCTCCTTCTTTTTCTCCTGGTAGTCCTTGTTGTCTCTATCCTGCATGCTCTTGAAGTGCTCGCTCTTGCTCTCATTGCCCTGGAAACGAGAAAAGTTAATACTTGATGACGGACACGTCAGAAGTTGGTTGGTTGGTTGGTTAGTTGTTTAACGCCGCAGTCAGCAATATTCCAGCAATATGACGGCAGTCTGTAAATAATCGAGTCTGGACCAGAAAATCCAGTGATTGATATCATGAGCATCGATCCACACAATTGGGATCGATGACATGCATCAACCAAGTCAGCGAGTCTGACCACCCGATCTTGTTAGTTGCCTTTTACGACAAGCATAGTCACCTTTTACGGCAAGCATTGGTTGCTGAAGGCCTATTCTACCCCGGAATCTTCACGGGTCCCACGCCAGAAGTAAACATTCAGTGTACTCAAATTACATTGATAAACATATTGTCTATATAAACTTTGTACAGCTGCATATGGATATAGCAACATTTTTCAAGTTTTCTTAGATGTCCCCCCTCCCCTGATAAGGATAGCAAATGGTCGGTCCCTAATGAACCTTTCCCAATTTACAGACCTTTAGTGTTGGGAGTGACTTATCTGCTACGTTATCTGTCCCTTTAATCCACAAACTTCATGATGATTCAACCAGTAACAAAGAGTTGAAATACTGACCTCAATCTTCGTCACAAGTTCCTGGCGTCTTTGTTCATCTTTCCCAGAATCATCGGTCAATCTTTTAATCTGTAAAACACAATCACAAATCTTAAACAAATATTCTACTTCTTGATTCAAGATTAACAAAGCTCCACAGTTTGGTGTTGGTGTCTCAAGCCTTCCTTCTTCAACACAAAATATGAAGTTTCTGAATCATCTCCTTTCAAAGACAAAAAGGTAACCTGCCAGGCGCAGGGTTCCAGATTCACACTCCTTTCAAAGACAAAAATGTAGGTCAGGGTTCCAGATAGGTCTTACCATTGCCTATTTACTCACATGCTATCATTCACATTGGGGATTGATAGTTTTCTTTTGGTATTCAATAAATTTTCACGCTTTTGGGTACAGCCTACTGGGTTTTGTAAACCAATAAGTAGACCTTGTTAAAAATAATTCTATTTCCCTTGTGTTTCAGATACGTTCTAAATCAAAAGTGAATTACATGGACTGGACTAAGTAACAATAAGCTAGGGGTTGCACATTTGTGCATTAATCACTGCAGCTTTATGTATAATCAATTCCTGCATTCAGTCAGGAAGAAAATATCTGTAAAGACATACATGTACACAAGGTGAAAAGACTGCATTGGGCTGTTATACTACTGGTTATCAAATTTCTTCATGTGCGTTTGTATGCAAACAACTCAAAATTAATTGGGTCACGGGATTTAGTTTGTGTATGTTTTGCAGCTCTGCAGGTGCCAATACCATGTTTTAGAGTCACTGCCTGATAACCATTACACTACTAGACTGTAGATTATCATTTGGTGCTAACTGGTTGTCATCTAGGGAGCAGACCTGTTCCTCCTTGTCTCGGATAGCCTTGTTGAGGGACTTCAACTCCTTCTTGATCCAAGTGTCTCGGTCCTCCCGGGATGTAAACTGGTTGCCACGCCCCTGCTTGGCATACAGCTCCTTCCTCCTCTGCTCAGCTAGAGAAAGTCTGACACACAAAACAACTTGAAAAATAACTTCTTTCATAGGCATAAGAAGTTGCTTGCTTGATAACGGTGTTAGAACCTACACCAAAAGGTCGCTCTTAATTGTAACAAGAGTTTGCCACTAACGTGGCTATATCCCCCGCCCCTGTTGCAGAATTTATGACATAATTAAATCTAATCAAACCCTAACCTTTTTTAACCGAGGTAAAACTTGTCATGGAAATTGTAAAAAAAAAGAAGAGTTTGGAACCTAAGTCCATCTTATTGCCATGGAAACGTAAAAAATAAAAATTTCTAAAATTTCTTAATAGCAAAAGGCACCAGTTCAGCATGTACTTGACAGACCTGCAAAGTTTGATGAAAAAATATTGAATGGTTTCTGAGTCATGCTGCGGAAACGAAACGCGATGGACGGATGGACGGAGCCCGTTTCTATATCCCCTGTCAACTCTGTTGGGCGGGGGATAATAAAGTAGTTGTTCACCCATAAATTCTTATCCTTACTTAACTTGAAAAATGTATATAACAGATTAAAGTAGCAGTTCGCACTGGCTATACATGACCCTACTTATAAAGCCCCTGGACAAGCCTAAGATCGGAGTGATGAGAAGTGTTTTTACTGCTCTCAGCAATTTTGAAAGAAGAGTTGTCAGAACAGATTTCACACACTTTACCTATGTATGGATCTGGACCCAGCCTTATACCCAAGTAGTACATGATTGGCATAACCACAATTGTATGTTAACTAAAAACAAAGTGTGCAGTTCATATCCTCAAAATGCATATGACATCTCATAATTCACTTTTTCACAGACTTATTATAAGGGAAAGTCTGCCTGACTCACTCATTGAAAGACTTCACGCAAGAGGGGAATTTCTGGTGACTTACTCATTGAAAGACTTTACTCAAGAGGGGAATTTCTGGTGACTTACTCATTGAAAGACTTTACTCAAGAGGGGAATTTCTGGTGACTTACTCATTGAAAGACTTTACTCAAGAGGGGAATTTCTGGTGACTTACTCATTGAAAGTGTTTACACAAGAGGGGAATTTCTGGTGACTTACTCATTGGCAGCCTGTTCCTCCAGATCCCGCTGGCCTTCATACTGGGGTACAATGGCCTCTAGAGCTTCCTGTGTCTTAACAATCTTGTCATTCAGCTTCTTCAGCTCCTGCTCAGACTTCGTCTGCAACATTGAAACATGATCCACCTTGTACTTGTCACAGAGTACTCTCAGGTGCAAAAACCTCGCAAAAACAGCATTTGCATCTTATAAGTATATATACATTTTATACATATTGCCAACTGCTTCCCTTACAAAACTAGAATGTGTTTTACCTTAAAAACATATGTCTAACCACTCCTTTTATGGGTCATGCACGTTCTTCATGCTGGTCGACCTACACATGCTGATTTCCCCAGCCAGCTCTTTCTCTTTCTAGAGCTAATAGGCTAGAGGAACAGTGATGCGGGGACGGATGGGATGGTCTCAAGCCTGAGGGTGAGGAATGGGAGATATGAACTGGGGCAGCTGAGTGTTGAAGCAGGTTGTGAAAAGATCAACATCCGGACACGGAAGTAACTGGCAAATAAATTGGAAGGTGGAGGCACCATTCCGTGGGAGACGGTTCGTTGGGTCGAGACAGGGAGTAGGCTATGACACCGGAAAAGTGTCTCTCCCCAACTTGAATGTGTTAAGTGAGTCGATCAGTTGAAAGAAGTCGAGGGCCAGAGAGAGTAGTGACATCGACTTGGCGGAGCCCATCTAGTTTATGTACCAGACGATGGATAGGTTGTCCGACTAGATCATCAGACTGAAGGCACAAAGCAGTGTTGCCCAATGTGACACTGCCAAGATCACTGCTTGAACTGTAAGTTTAGTGTGAAGAGAGAACACCGCCCTGCTACATGTAGTTCCTGATAATGAGCTCCCCAACCCACGGTCAAGGTTTTGACAAAGAGATGTTGAATTGGGATAAACGTCTACAAGGGGGCTCCGTCGCAGATGTTCGACAGTACCAGCCACCATTGGAGATGTGGCCGAAGATGATTCAGCAGGGAAACTAAAACCTGACGATGGTCGTTCTGTAGGTAAGGCTTGAATAAAACACTGAATTGGTCACAGGTGGAGTTGTCCTCGCCTGGTGAGAGCTTGTGCTGAAGTCAGGAGAACGAAAGGTTGTTGCCATTGGCACCAATTAATGGAACAAAGTGTTAATTACGAACCCAACGATCATTGGGCATGAACATCTTGCGTAGGCGCGTGTCGAACAGGGTCCCCATAAATTTTTACAAACCTGTAGAGGTTATGAATTCTCTGATGAAATCCTCCTTGGGGCACTTATTGCATTTTCCTTGCTCAAGAAAATCTACATGACATAGTTGTAACCATTTTCCTTAATAAAAAATGTTACCACACAAAAAACTTCGTTTTTGTATGATATACGACCACCCTTACGGGGCCTCACCCCCAACGGCGCCTCACGCCAGGGGGAGCAACTCTCACCCAAATCACTTTCCATATGTCAAATGCTGACGGAATGTGGGGAGGTGGGTGGCCGTGCCTCAAGGAGGATTTCATCAGAGAATTCATAACCTCTACAGGTTTGTAAAATTCTCTTTCAGATTAAATCCTCCTTGGGGCACTTATTGCATTAAGACAGACTCCCAAAGATAATCTAGGAAGTGGCATCCGTCAGCAACAGGCGTAAATAAATACATCGTATTTGATTATTCCAACAGAATAAAATATTGAGTTCAATAATGGAACCAACCTTATCGTGAGGCACCACCGTCGAAAGGCGGGGGCTAGAGACAGGGCGTGGTCGACCATATATTATGATAAAGCCTGTTTTTGCGGCTTGTCATAAGTTGAGAACTCGAAACACCTCCCACCCCACCCACACTTTTTTTGAACAAGTGATATAGGGGCGTAGATCACGAGAGACCATAACCAGCGCTGAGCTAGGCCAGAGGGTACCCGTGGATCGAAGGAGCGAGTGCGCAAAATACGAGTATTATCGAGTAGTAAGGACTGATATTTATCGACCGCAGAAGATAAAATCCGGACCATTACTGAGCAGTATAACCGGAGGAGTGTCTAAAATCTCGAATGCTCAATCGGCTAGAGATTAGAACTTTGCCCCGTTCGGAGAACTGACTGACCAAACCGAGTACGCTCGCTTGAGTGTTTGTCGAGTTGGTAAGGTTTGATGAATCGTGCTCGGCTGGCTCCAAATAGCCGCGGAGCAGATCTGCTCGATGTGCAGAGCCGCGGCGTACGCTTTTGACGCAGCCACTGCTCTAACCTAATGAGCCTTCAACCTGGTAGGGGGGTCCCTGCCTGTAAGCGTATACGCTGTACAAATGGTTGAAACTATCCACCTCGAGATAGATTGTTTACTCGCAGGTGAGCCAACCTTCCTACCGCCGTAACAGCAAAATAGTTGGTTATCCTTACGGACACCAATATTTCTGCTGATATAGGCCTTGAGAGTCGTGCGGACATCCAAGACATGAGCATGTCTTGCAGTGGTCCCCGACGAGGAAGGCTGTGAAAGAGCAGGTAGCTCAATAGGAGCCGTTCACGTGGAAGCGTGTGCGACCCATTGACGGTAAGAGTCCGGTAGTCGAAAACTGACTCTGTCCCGGTGATATTTATCGACCGCATGGAAGACAGTTATTTCGGGATCGGCTGACATAACACGAATGTCGCCTACCCGTCTGCCGGACGTTACCACCACAAGGAACGCCATCTCCCAGCTCAACAGCTGAAGAGAGAGAGACGACAGATCCCGAAAGGAAGGACCGGACAGCCAATCGAGAATGATTGACAAGTCACAAGGGGCACTGATCCGCCGGACTGGCGGTCGGATCCTGTCCACACCTGCTAAAAAGCGCTGCACTAATGGGTGTGCACCCAGAAGTGCCCCGTCGACAGTGACGTGAAAAGCTACGATAGCTGTAGAGTACCCCCGGACTGTTGATGCGGCCAGGTCGTCATCTAGTCGCGACTGGAGAAACTCAAGCACAGATACGAGATCTGCAGAAAAAAAAGAAAAAAGATCTGCAATCCCTCTATCGACACACCAGGGCGCATAGCAGGCCTATCTATCGTACTGAACGTTTGTCGAATCCCTCCGCGAAGCCAATATTGTGTCTGCAACTCGTGCAGGAATACCGATTCTTCTGGAGGCGATTCCTGACAGTGGCCAAGCCACCCATTGAATCCCGGGATTCGGGTGGAGGTCCCCGACTCATTCTCAAGCGCGCCCGCCAGACCAAATCCACTGTCGCCGCCATGTTGTCCAGTAACTCGAGCCATGTACGAGCAGTGTGACTTGCGCTTAAGGGACTTGATATCTTGTGACAGAGATACAAGTCTTCTCACCGTGTTGAAATTAGCCACTAGGAAGACTAGATTCTGAGTGGGGCTCAGATCTGACTTCTTGAGATTGACCATCCACCCTAGAGTGATCAGAATATCTATCACTTGTTGTGTAGCTATCTGACTCAGGGATTGCAATAGAGCTCTTAGCAACCAGTCGTCGAGGTACGGATGGTAGAACCGACCTTTTGACCTGGCCACTTGGGCGGGAATCAACATCAGCTTGGGGAACACCCTCGGGGCCGTGGAGATCCCCAATGGTAGAACCCTGAACTGATAACACCTCCCGTCGAAAGAAAACCTCAGGTATTTCTTGAACTCCGGGTGTATTGGTATGTGGAGATAGGTGTATTTTAAGTCTATTGACGTTAGCCATTCTCCTGTCTCTACATTTGAGATCACTGTTTGGTGACTAGGAAACAAGTCGAGTAGAAGCCCTCGCTTTCCTGTCCCTCGGGACCCGGTTCGATCACAGCTTTCATAAGAAGTGCGTCGACCTCGGCACGGAGGAATTCCGCCTTCTCTCGGGTAGCAGGCACCTGAGTGTGCTTTATCCCGGAGAAGGGGAGGGGCGGATGATGTTTCCAACGAGGCAAATGGCCATACCTTAAAATGGACGGGGTCCGGGGATTGTAATGTAACTGTCTCCCATTGCTTCAGGAATACGGGGACATCCGGCTGGAGGCAGTGGACCCCGGCTGTCAGCAGTTTGATAACTTGCGACTGTGGGTTCACCCAGGGCTCTTCGGGCGCTAATGGGAACCCATCGTTCCCAGCCCCACGAAAAAACTGTTGGCCTCGACCAGCTGCCTTGCCCCGGTCCGTGCCTCTCTTGCTCCTCCCGGCTTGGTACCTCCAACAAGGCCTTACGAGTCTTTGATAAGGCATGCATTATGATATTGCTCCTCGAAGCATATGTAAGCAGCCTTCAACTCCGCACCGCACGCGGGGGAGGGGAGGCAACCGCCGGCCCTGCTTGACCTTAGTCACTAGTGGAAGCCTCGGCCTCGGCCTCGGAAGAGGCGTCTGGCTCTGCTAGGGAAAATTGTGCGTCGGTAGTGCACGGGCAGGCGCCCACCACCACTACGCTGGAAGCGACCTCGAGCCAGAGCCGAAGCTCGGTCTCAGATCGTCCCCGAGACCAAGGGAACCCCCCTGGCTCCGGGCCACGAATCCACTAGTGAAAGCCTCGGCCTCAGAAGAGGCGTCTGGCTCCGCTAGGGAAAATCGTGCGTCGGTAGTGCACGGGCCGGCGCCCGCCACCCCTCCACTGGGGAGCAACCTCGAACCGGAGCCGAAGCCCGGTCTCGGATCGTCCCTGAGACCAAGTGGTCTGCCTCGGCCGACGCTGGGCATAACACAGATCTCGAAGCCACGTCCGGCACCAACAACGGGGATGTCTTAGTAGATCTGATATCTACCCCCGCCTTTAATAGACCTCTTTAAAGTGGAACAAGTCAACTTGTCTCTTTTTAGGGGCCCCAGGGGATAAAGGCAATGTCCTCCGCCAGACATATTAGGCAACGTTCGTGCCTGTCTTAGAACAACCCGTACACAGTTTGAAGGTCTTGTAAACAAGACCATAATTTCTGATGTGGGCGGGAAGGGTATTAACATGTATCGGTGCGATATAAAGATCGGAAAGATACGTGCATAAATTGTGAAACTAGAAGCAAAGGCATAATGTAGAATGCGATTTGTAACGCGATACTAATAGCCAATGTCGTAGTATAATTTTAACACCAAAGGGGTGTTACGCGCTAAGGTGTAAAACTCGTAAAAAAGGTAAGTGTAGTTTATGAATTAACACACCACCTTGGGTTTTGTAAAGGAAAAAATTGTAGACCAATGCTGTATGATATAACAAAACCCCAAGCCGTTTCTTAATGGCCTTGGCGTTACATGTATCAGCCCGTGGAACTACAATATGGACGCCATTACGGCCATTTGAATTCAAAGGTATCGTGCACATGGCGTATAATTACAACTCTATAACTTCACAATGCGAGGTATTACGCCTTTGCAATGAAAGAAATGTACCATACATACAGTTTGGTCAGCCATGGTTCTTGTCGAACGATAGATTTCTCTTATTTTTGTCTTGTGTGAAAAATCAACACGTCTGTCTCTTACAGATGACATAAGGAAAGTGATTTGGGTGAGAGTTGCTCCCCCTGGCGTAAGGCGCCGTCGGGGGGGGGGGGAGGCCCCGTAAGGGTGGTCGTATATCATACAAAAACGAAGTTTTTTGTGTGGTAACATTTTTTATTAAGGAAAATGGTTACAACTATGTCATGTAGATTTTCTTGAGCAAGGAAAATGCAATAAGTGCCCCAAGGATGCAGTTGTCGATGTATGATTCGAAGATGATGTCTCGAACATCTAGGAATTTGACGATGGGCTTGGTGAGGCTCATAAATAGCCACAGGGCCAAAGAAATTGTACAAACCTGTAGAGGTTATGGATTCTCTGATGAAATCCTCCTTAGGGCACTTATTGCATATTCTTTGCTCAAGAAAATGTACATGACATAGTTGTAACCATTTTCCTTAATAAAAAATGTTACCACAAAAAAACAGCATTTTTGTATGATATAGGACCTCCCCAACGGGGCCTCGTCCTCTACAGGCGACACACGCCAAGGAGAGCGACTCTGTGGAACCCACCTTATCGTGAGGCACCACCATCGAGAGGCGGGGGCTTGAGACAGGGCATGGTCTGACCATATGCTATGAAAAAAGCCGCAGTAGTGGGCTTTATCATAAAACGAGTGAAAACTCAAGAACACCTCCCCCCCTCCCACACACACACTTTTGTACAAGTGATAACGGGGACAATAATCGCTAGGGACAATACGCCTGGTAGCTATGCAGGCTGTAGGGTCCCGTTGGATCGAGCGAGTGCCGTGTGCAAAACGAGTGCATTATTGATTAGTAATGGCTACCGAAGAATCGTCATTCCCGGAGAGGAGAGAGAAGACGGAGCATTGCAAAGTCAAGAAAAACGGAGGACATTCTAAAATCTCGAAGACTCAATCAGCTAGAGATGTTGAACTCTGCCCAGTGCCGAGAACTGACTGACCGAACTGAGCACGCTCCCTGGGGTGTTTATCGATTTGGTAGTGTTTGATAAACATACTCGTCCGGCTCCAAATAGCCGCTGAGCAGATCTCCTCAATGGACAGAGCTGCGGCATACGCTTTTGACGTAGCTACTGCCCTAACCGAATGAGCCTTCAACCCCTCAGGGGGTCCCTCCCTTTGTTCGTGTAAGCCAAACAGATAGCAGAAACAATCCACCGTGAAATTGATTGTTTGCTCGCAGGGGAGCCAGCCTTCACACCGCCGTAACAGTATAATAATTGGTTATCCTTACAGATATCCTTACCCTTGCTGATATAGACCTTGAGAATCTTGCAGACATCCAAGACATGAGCATGTCTTGCAGAGGTCCCCGACGAGGAAGGCTGTGAAAGAGAAGGTAACTCGATAGGAGCCGTCATGTGGAAAGCGTGTGTGACCTTGGGATGGTAAGAGTCCGGTAGGCGAATACTGACTCTGTCCCGGTGAAAGACGGTCAGCTCAGGATCGGCAGACATTGTGTGAATATCGCCTACCAGTCTACCTGACGTCACCGCCACAAGGAACGCCGCCTTCCAGCTCAACAGCTGAAGGGAGAGAGACAACAGATCCCGAAAGGAAGGACCAGACAGCCAATCAAGAACGATTGACAAGTCCCAAGGGGGACTGATCTGCTGGACAGGCAGTCGGATCCTGTCCACTCATGCCAAAAAGCGCTGCACTAAAGGGTGCGCACCCAGAAGTGCCCCGTCGATAGGGATGTGAAAAGCTGCAATAGCTGTAGAGTAACCCCGGACTGTCGATGCGACCAGGCCGTCATCTAGTCACGACTGGAGGAACTTGAGATCGGCTACGAGATCTGCAGAAAAGGGATCTGCAATCCCTCTATCGACACACCAGCGCGGATAGCAGGCCCATCTATCCTGGTACTAAACGTTTGTTGAATCCCTCGAACTCGTGTAGGAATACCGCTCTCCTGGAGGCGATTCCTGACAGTGGACGGCGATAAGGGGCTGTTGGCAAGCATTAAGGTATTGCTCCTCAAAGCAAACGTAAGCCGCCTTCAGCTCCACCCCGCACATAGGGAAGGGTGGCAAACGCCGGCCCTGCTTAGCCTTGGCTAAGTTGGGGGTCAAAGCCCCCCCCAGGGTCACTGAATTCCAGACGCACTCGTCCACGACCGGCACCTCGAAGTCACGGTCCTCCGCCAACGAGTACCGCCTTGTAAGTTCGGGAAGAGCGAACCTTTTACGGGTGCCCGATAGCAGAGGATCGATGACCTCCTTGGAGGTGTGTCGATCCTGTGACGTATGTCAAACCTTGGAAGTTGGTGCTTTACAGAGGTGCGCTGATCGCCAGATGTTCGCAGAATCTTAGAAGTATGCTGATCCGTGGAGGATTCACAATCCTTTGAATTATGGCGAGTCTAAGAAGATATCTGTTCCTGTGATTGGCGAGCCCTAGACTGCCGATCCCAATCTTAAGTCAGTCTATCTTTAGTCTTCAAAGAGAGAAAATTGGAAAAAGGGAAAAAACTAAACGGATTCTCCGGCCAGAGCATGTCACCACACTGTGGCAATTAGAAAGGGGGTGAGTTGGTAGGGGAAATCACGTGTTCAGTGTGTGTAGGTCAACCGACATGAAAAGCATGCATGATCCAGATTGTTGGGAGGTGACCATGGTGATGCCAGGTGTGTTTGGGTGGACTGTATTTTTAGTACCTGGAAACATTTGTATAGGCATGTTTCAAATAGAGCAAATTGTTTCCATGGAAACAAATTAAAACATATTAAAATTGAAAAACATGAAAAGGCAATAGTTGAGCATGTGGTCATAGCACAAATATAGTTTCATGCACAAATATTCATAAGTTTGAGAGTAATGGCTCGGAAACGAAGCCGAGAGAAATTAAGTCCAAATTGTTTTGATGGAAACGTAACAAAATAAAATTTTAAAATAGAAAAAGGCACCATTCAACGATTTACAATGCATTTGGTAAGTTTCGTTGAAAAACCACTGAACTGTTTTTAAGTTATAGTTCAGAAAAGGATGGGAACGCAGGGGAAAGAGGAGTAGACATGATGAATCTCATGGTTGAAATATCAATAAAGCACAGCGAATTGCAGTGCCTCCCTACATCATGTACATTGTCAACATTTATCATTTACAAGGACTTGACTTCTAAATTTCAAATTATATAAAAGATATGAAAAGAAAGGTGTTAACACCAAGCAACAGTTGTGAGAACCTCCGACACTAGTCCCTCATACAGGGGAGGTAACCCTCCTGCTCCTCACCCTGGCACTGGTGTTGCCCTCCATCTCATCAACGATGTCCTTGATGTTCAACTCCAGCTTGGCCTTCTTCTTCGTCAGGTCCTGGTTCTCGCTCACCATCGTGTCCTTCTCATCCAGGATGGTCTGCATACGACTCTTCAGGTCCTTCAGGTCTCGGTTGATGGACTGAACACAAAAAGTGGGATTGTTTACTTGAAAACTTCAGACCTCACAATGCAGATATGAGTGAATGGAGCTTGATCCCACATACAGCAGTAACTCAACAGTATCTCAGTTGTTTAAGCTTACCAAGTGTGGTCAGGACTTGTGCCAGCAAACCAAAGTTCATGGTACTGTTAACATTAGACAAAATTCATGGTCCTGGGGTCCTTGACGTCTGTTGCTATAATACTTGAACCCATTAACTTTGAAACATTTGGGTCATGACAAGGACTTTCACGTTTGATTTCGAACACTTACCGTATTCGACGTAATAAGCGCCCCGCTCTAACAAGTGCCCATGGCGATATTTGCATATATATTGGCTAGTGAACAAACCCAAGAAGAATATATCTGTCGTATATAAACATTTCAGGCTGTCAGCATAAACCACGAAATTTTTCTTTTAACTCTGTTTTTTTCACCAAAATAATATTCTAATAAGAGCCCCCTATTTTTAATTTTGAGAGCGCCCTGGGCGCTTATTACGTCGAATACGGTATGTTCTACCAAGCAGTAAACACTTACCTTGACTTTGTCAGTTGCCTGTTGCTGACTATCCCGCAGTTTCTGGCTCATCTGTCCACTATTGTCACGCTTCTCTTGTAGCTGAAATATAGGGAGAAAGCTCCTACACTTTAGTCCACTGGCAGCTTGACACAGAGAGCATCATCATGACACCGCAAGCAGGACAACATAAAGGGGACTGCACCCATGAAGAGCGAGTGAGTATGATTTTATACCGCAATAACAGCGGGGGACACCAGAAAGGGCTTCACACATTGTACCATGTAGGGAATCAAACCCATGCCTTCAGCATGACGAGCGAACGCTTTAACCACTAGGCTACCCCGCCGCCAATCAGCATGGCTAGCAAACGTTTTAACCACTAGGGTACCCTGCCACCATTCAGCATGACGAGCGAACGTTTTAACCACTAGGGTACCCCGCCGCCAATCAGCATGACGAGCGAACGTTTTAACCACTAGGCTACCCTGCCCCTAGCGCACCCATGAAGATCCATGTTAGACTTATTATTTACAGTCACTGTCATATTGCTGAAATATTGCTCAGTGCGGCATTAAACCACTCTCCTACCCAGAGTTCCATGCGGCCGGCAGCCAGCTAGCATAGTACCTCTGCCACAGGCCAGCGCCATGTGACGATTCGTCACATCTTTCACAGTCCATTCAAGATATTGCATATGCTTTTCATCCGTTTCATGTTTGACAAGTCTACACATTTTCATAAACAAATGTCAAAGAATGGTTAACTTTCATTGAGAAAGTATGCAAATACGTAAAAATCTACTTGTTTTTGCGTAGTTATCCTATGTTTACATTGGTTGTACAGCTCCACGTGCTGTCATCGAAAGCCAACGGAGAGCTAGCGACACGGTCACTTTGATGCATAAATATATATTGTCATGCAACTCACTGTCGCAATTGTAGTAGCATATCTATATAGTTATGCAAAACAATATGTAAAGCGCCCCCAAATACTTGCATTAGTCCGTTCTCTACTGATTCCTGAAAAAGCGTGTTTGTTTACAAACAAGAGAAAAGTCCGATCACGTGATATGCAAATTGGCCTGTGGTAGTGGTGTTATGCTGAGTCACCACTGCGACGGAGTGTGGCATTAAACAACAAACAAACAAAGGACTGAGGTGATCAGCTTGTACATGCACAAAGACTTGGAACTACTTCTGTTACTTACACAAAGGTTAATCATCATTACCAGTATATATGTGTTTATTCCCTAGTCAATTCTACACAACAATCAGGCCTGAAACCATTGCTGGAGGTAGGACATAAAACTGAAAATATGCCACATTTCAACTTACTTCATCCAGTTTTTTTCTTGTGTCTCTCAACTCATGGTCATGGATGGTGTATTCAAGAGATCTGACAACAAAACAGAAAAACATTTACATCACTAATGACTAAAGTAATACATAAATTATTCAGACACATTATCTATGGGAGGAGGGGTTTCTGGTTTAACACTACAGTTATAATATGGGAGGAGGGGTTTCTGGGTTAACACTACAGTTATAACATGGGAAGAGTGGTTTCTGGGTTAACACTACAGTTATAACATGGGAGGAGGGGTTTCTGGGTTAACACTACAGTTATAACATGGGAGGAGGGGTTTCTGGGTTAACACTACAGTTAAAATATGGGAGGAGGGGTTTCTGGGTTAACACTACAGTTATAATATGGGAGGAGGGGTTTCTGGTTCACACTGTCCAGTTATAACATGGGAGAAGGGGTTTCTGGGTTAAAACTACAGTAAAATATGGGAGGAGGGGTTTCTTGGTTAACACTGCAGTAATAATATGGGAGATGGGGTTTCTGGGTTCACACTGTCCAGTTATAATGTGATGCAGACCTCCTCATCTTGTCCCACTTCTGGTACTCCTTCAACTCCTCCTTCTCAGATTCCAGGGTGTCCAGCCTCTCCTCGATGTACTTCAGCAGGTCGTTGATCTTCTCGCGCTTACCCTCTGACAACACATGAACAAGAGCCTGGCTTGACATAGTGCTGGATGCAAAATCACAGAAACTACCAACCTTACATTAAACAACAGTCTGTGTCTGAGTGTAGATTTCACTCTATGTTAAGGACTTCCACATAAACTTCTCATACACACACACATCTCAAAACAAACTTCCCGCCTCAAGTCTGACCAGAAAAACAAAAGATTTAACAAATGTTACTTCTATTACTTCTTGGGGTTGAGTCCCATCCAGGATTCAAAACCACTCTCAGAGTCAGGCATCCTAATCGCCAACACACAAAGTCAGCGCCCTAACCCACTTAGCCACCAAGACTTCCGCAAAACGGAAGTACGACAACTGGTAGTTTAGATCACGTACCTTGTGTACCCCTCTAATAAGTGTAAATAAACGATTGTAATCATGAACAAAGACCAACGCCATCAGGTTTGTTGGTTGGTTGGTTTGTTGCTTAACGCCGCACTCAGCAATATTCCAGCTATATGACGACGGTCTGTAAATAATCGAGTCTGGACCAGACAATCCAGTAATTGATATCATGAGCATCAATCAATGCACTTGGGATCAATGACATGCATCAACCAAGTCAGCGAGGCTGACTACCCGATCCCGTTATTCGCCTTTTACGACAAGCATAGTAGGCCTTTACAGCAAGCATGGGTTGGTGAAGACCTATTCTGACCCAGATCATTAAGGGTCCCAAGCCATCAAGGTATGATGACACACTAAGTCTGACCACCAAATCTATTTAGTCGCCTCTTACGACAAGTATAGGATGCTGGGGACCAATTCTAACCCAGAATCCCCACTGTGGTATATTACCTTGAATAAGGTGAGAGTGTGTTGGTTTTACAATAATTTTATTAATAGCATGACAGGGGACACCAAGAACAGGCTTCACACATTGTACCCATGTTGGCATCAAACTAGCGTCTTCGTTGTGGCAACAAAAGCTGTCACCACTGTGCTATCCATATGCCCAAATTTCATCACCATGGCTGATTGAACCCCTTTTTCCTGATATGACCTGCAGAAAAAATGTCTATAAAAACAAATAATGTATGCTCACCTGTTTCTCTTAGAATAATTTTACTTTCTTCTTTCCTTTCATCATAAACCTTGGTCCCTGCAACCTCTCTCAGCAGTTTGAGACGCTGTGAATCTGGGGCGGTGGCCATCTGGTTGATCTGAAACATAAGTTATTCTAGGTGAGAACCTGTCATAGTGGGCTCTTGGCCCCTCTAGCGTGTTGGAAAGAGAGTTTTGTTATCAAGCTGAATAAAAAACAAGTGGGCGTCTTAAATTCGAGATAGGGTCTGACAAAAGTCAGGTGATCAAAATAAGTAATGTTTTATTTGTTTACCAACCACAAAGAAAGATTTTCAATATATTACATTTGTTCAAATCCAATTTATGAAAAAAGCAAACAGCCTTTACCATGTATACAAAATCAAAGTCCCAGATTCAACTAAATTTGATCCAAGAACTTTCAAATGAAATCATTCTAAAACCATAATGGACATATGAAAACTGCAACAATACTGTCTCATCAATGTTCCTCCACATCACAACTGTTGCTGTATCTCACCTTTCCCTGTTTGACAATGTAGTACGGATTACTTCGGGAGAAGCCAGCACTCTCCAGCAGGTTCATCACATCAGTCTTACTGTAACATCATCACCGACATATAACATCCAGCAATAATTCTGTAAAGTTTCCGCCTTCAATTTATTTTTCTGATAATTGAATAAATAAGTTCATAAACATATTTTCAAGGACATACCACTTATCAGTCCATTATTAGCAAAAACTGGCGGTTTGAAGAATGGTTTTCTTGCTGAACTTACGTGACCATTTTCTTGTCGAGAAAATATTGATCCTTCTTTGAGCCAATGACTCTTCTCAATACAACTTCATCCTTGTCAATCTGAAATGAGCACTCATTATTCACTATTCTGTGTTGGGATGGCAATGATAAAATTTCTATAGATCCCATACTATAAACATGGTGAACTTTTCGCGTTACAAAAACCAGGCATTTTATAGTGCTAACCTTTTCATCACATTACGAGGAGCAAATTACAAATACAAATTGGATGATAATCGTCTTATTACAAATCCAGGTTTATATGTATTTTGAGCGAGTGAGGGAGTGAGTGAGCGGGAGAGAGAGTGAGCGTGCATGGTTTACGCCATTATTAGCAATATATTCCAGCAATATCACAGCAGGGAACACCTAACAGGGGCTTCACACATTGTACACATCAAACCTGGGTCTTCAGCATGATGAGTAATTGCTTTAACCACCAGGCTACCCAACCGCCAACACAACCAGTCAAGATCCGGGTTAGAATTGGTCACGGGATTGGGTGGTCAGACTTGCGGACTTGGTTGATGTATGTTATCATATCCCAATTGTGTAGATCAATGTTCATGATGTCAATCACTGGACAATTTGGTCTAACCTCGATTATTAACAGATCATCGTCAAATAGCTGAGTGAGCGGTTTAACAACAGACAAACCAGTAAAGGTTGAGGGTTGTACTGTACATACTGAGCAGCTATCATGGCCACCTGATTAACATATAACTCCCCTCTTTAACCAATCATATTCTATATTCTGTCCTTATCACAAAGGTTACCAAATTAATACATTAATTAAACACAAAGATATGTATACAAGAGTGTCACGTCCAAGTTAACTTACTGGAATTCGGTTGTCTGAGTTGTCGAAGATAATCTCGACGAAGGCGGTGATGACTCTGGGGCCCGTACCCTCGTGAAGCAAAGCCTGGCGCTGCTCCGGACGCATGTGACTGAACTCATCAGACAGCACAAACTGGATGGCTGAAAAATTCAATTTAATTGTGGGTTATTTTCACATTATCTCATCAAATCGCCGGAAATAATGTCAATGATATCACTTTCATTCTTAGATGAAAATGCTTACCTAATATGAATGCATTGTGACAGCCAGGGTATTTCCCAAATTTCAATTCTATGAATGCAATTTCTTTTTTACTAGTAAACTTTGTCTGTTATGACCCACACGATTGTTATATGTTCATTTGTTGTTGGGGCATGGGTTAGAATTATTGCATAAATCCTGTTACTGTCATAGGATAGAGATTGTCTTCATAGTGTTATAATATGAGAAAGCAGGGTGAATTTAAGTTGTAACTTAACAGTTTAACATATTTATTTGTGAATAAAGTGACAATTTTCTCACCATAAAAGAAGTTACTTTTTCCAGAGCCATTTCTTCCCACTGAAAGCAAAAACGCATGTTTCATTACCATTTTTACAAACATATAACTTACAACATCATTTTATCAAGCATTTAACAAAAGATATTTCAACATGTATTTCATTAAAATATTATTAGATTAAGAAGTAAATTTTCACTGAACATACTGAAAACACTAGAAAAGGTGTAATCTCACCAATAACATTGTGTTTTGGATGAAATGGTTCCACAACTGTCTGGTCCCGGTAACTTCGGAACCCTTGGATGACAAGCTGAAAAGAATATTGCAACATAATTGTTGTGGGCCTGTAAGCTCTAAGCATGACATCCTCATTACAGACCAGACTCTGATGATATTGCAATAGGTTCAACATACAACTTATTAGTAGCATTAAAACATTGAAGAATCAGTGTATGATTAGGCCTGTATCGCAATGAAAGTCCAGATGCTAGTTTGTTTGTTTTTTATTATGCTAGTTTACTGAAATTCGGGGTAGAACATTCATTCCCAAGTTACATAAAATATCTTCACAGTAAAGCACAATATCTTCGCAGTACACACTGTATCAGAACTAACTTAGGTACTTGAATACTCTTCAGTATTAGAATCCATGACCTTAAAACTAAGCGAAATTTGATGTTTATTTTTGTTTCATATGATGTCGATAGGTTAAATTGAGGCTGTTGCATTTATTTTAGAAGTGTCGCATCCGAGAATGGTCGTGGAAAGAAGCAGATAAAACAGATTGCATTTTATATACGTATGAGTATTTTATATCAAACAAAAGAGTGGTCGTAAAGAAAGACAACACCTCGTTCGTCAGTTTGCGTATGTCTCAGGGATTGATCGGCGTTTGCGATGCAATTCAAATCTTACAAAAATGACAGTTCAACAAACGTAGAAAATGCATATTACTTTACCTGTTTAATATACATGGTCGATCATCTACCGTTTACGGTTTAGATTATATACATTCGGCATTTGCAACAAAAGCAAACCCCAACAAATGGCGGCAAATTATAAATACATCGCTTGCAACATCCCGATTAACATCCGAATTTAGTCAAATGATACACTTCTTTGATATAGAGCTATCAAATATAAATGTCGTGTTACCGTATCAATAATTAAAATATATATCTAAACACGCGGTTTGTGTTTTTGTACATGATCCTATTTTTGTTGATGAGGTGTACGGCATTTCGACCAACGGGAACTCGCTAACCGTACTTATTATCTCGACTCGGCGAGCTCGTTGTATTTGTCCGAAGTATTCCGAATGCTTAACGAACTAAGGGACGTAACTTCAACCGGCTTATTTTCTCAGGCGCAGAGTGGGTAGCTTAGTCGTTTAAGAACTTTGCTCGTCACATCGAATACACAAGTTCGATTCTCTATGTGGGTAAAATGTGTAAAGTAAAATCGTGGAGTCACTTTTGTGATATTGCTGGAATATGTTTACTAACTCATTTTATCTTCTGGGGCACCTTTAAAATCAAACCTGACTCATTAAATCAGATTGAAATAAAGTTCACTTCACACTAAATATATCAGCAACTTGGTTTTAAAGAAAAATATAGTCCTACATAGTTGAAGTCAAATGCAGCTGGGGTAATATGAATTTATTGATAACTTATATTGATAATAATTACAGCGACATGGGTGATATATACCTTTACTGATTCTAACCCTGTACACAACAAAACAACAGGCCAGGTTAGCTAACGTATTAATTCGTTTTGTGGTAAAGGAGAAAATCACTCCCAAAGAGTCTTTCACTTTCAAACTGCTGTAATAGTTTTTCAGGGGCGAGTTAAACTCACTTTCAGACTTAACGAAAAACACGAGTATTGGTTTATTAGCTTCTCCTAAACTACAATAAGAATGATAAAAACATGACCCCAGTTACTTTTTGACCATGAGTATACGAGTTTATCACGGTTACTGCGAGTTTATATGCGAAGAAATACGGTAAGCATGTTAGACTTTGAGGTCGACAAATATAATATTCTATTTTTTCTTTAACACGGGGCGATTAATAACATTGCCCTTACATTCAAATAATTACAACTCTCACTGATTAACCTGTGCAAAAAATAAAAGTCACCCAACACAGATAACCCAATCAGATGAGGCGACCATGTGCACACTTATTGCATTGGTTGTATGCCAGATTGTAGTACATATAATACATAATCTACCACCTATTTTCTGAACAATGACCAATCGAAGCTTGTGCTTATGATAAGGTATACAAAGTCCACTCGCTATCGCATAACAGCGGCCCCAGTTAGGCGTAAGACAGGGAGAGCAGTCTCCCTCCATCCATTTACTGTAAAGATGCGCGTCCTCGCTGTGGTAGCCGTGGTGTTGTTCCAGTCGTGCCTGTCTCGCTGCTCAGACGATGGTAAGATTGGTTTTTTTTCACAAAATGAATTGAAAATAAGAAATGATATTGGTTTTCAAACCGTTTAATTGAACTGCACAATTCATTGCGGACGAAGTGCTACTTGCAAGGTTTATATCACTTGGCCCGATCCTAGATATAAATAGGTAGTTTTTACTTTGAATATACATGTATTACTTAAATGACTATGTATTTTGGGCTGTATGTCTATAACCGTATGTCTGTATTCCCTTTGAAACAGTATGGAAGCCACCCCATCAGTGGCAAGATATCTAGATGGATAACCGATCACTTTCATGCAATCAAATCACATAATATTATTTCTTTAACAATTTATTTATAAAGTACTAAGCAAAAGAAAGCATACACCAATGTTTGATGGTGACTGAAAATGAAACAAACACGAAATGGTTATTCGATCGTGATGTATTTGATACGGGTATCATGGTTGTGTTTTGAACCTTAAATTTTGCTGTTTTGCAGGCCGCAGTTTGCAAACTATCGTAACATTTTGATAACGTTTGTAACGTTTTGGTCAAATCTAATTTTCAAGTGCATAGTATCTTTTGCCCGGCAGTTTATTTAGATATGATTTACTCATATGATTGTACAAATCAACATTTTCTGTTTTAACTAGATAATTTTTACTGAAAGAACCATGCCGTCAAATATAGCGATTTCAGTAACAGCGAGAAACTGCTGACAGGGTACATCTTCCCGAGGCAAGTGTGTTAACTGACTATAAAAGTCCAGTTTCCAACCTTGCCGAACTAGGCTGGTACTAGGAGTTACAATTTGGCTAGACTAACGAGTCTATGCATAGTCCAATCAAAATCGCGCAACGAAATCGAAATCCAGTTCGTAAACTGTCGTGCAGATTTCCGTCGATTTCATGATTTGCAAAACATGTGCAGCACCAACTCGTTGTCAACAGATATTTTCCAAGTCTTTTCAGGTTTTGATCAAGGTGCTCACGTGATTTGATGCACTTCGAGATGTAAGACCCGTTTTATCACAATATAGATCTTGATTATCGATCAGATCGTCTTGACTGGGCGCCGCTATTTTGTTTGAAACACATGCAAATGATACGATAGGTGGAATCTGATTGGTCCATAGGAGAGGCTTAGAAGGGACATAACTCGTAATAACCACTGGTGGCGCTACGATCGAGCCCAGGAATTCCAGCCTAGTTCCGCAAGGGTGGAAACTGGACTTTAAAAGTCAGTTAACTCTCCTTGCCTCGGGAAGAGGGTCAGAGTAATAACTGACACGAGACGCACGTTATTTCTGTGATACCACTGTACAATGTGCATTCTTTTAAATAGTGATTTTCTTTCGTGTTTCATAACACATAATTTCTATTTTTCGAAAGTCCTGTTACACTGATTAAATCTCATACAAACAGGACCTGAAATATGGATCTCTTTTTTATTATTCGAAAATTGTCTTGCAGCTATTATTCAATGTTTACATTATACCACATAAAAGAGGTCTGTCATTACAAAAACACAACGTTATGTAGAGCAAGTGTCATCTGATTATATTACAGTACCTGACCCCGGTGAGTTACTGATAACAGAAACTGCGCGTTAACCCGCTCCAGGAGATGCTTCAAACGTCATCGGCATTGTTTTGTCGTTTTTAATTTCATCTGAAGAATGATTTTCAATAACATGTTGTTTTGTTTACATGTCGGTAAACTACATGTAAAACAATTACGGCCATACTTAATACTCTAAGAACCGAATTTTGTTTAAAATCAGTCCCCACTATAGATTTATTATTTTAGTGTTACGATTAGTAACTAACCTCAGCGTTCGTATTACCGTACAACTAGAAAAGTGACTGCAGGTCAACCGGTACGCGCACATACATTTGACATACATGCGATGCATTCAGATGCAGACACATGACACATAAATACACAACATCCCGGATCAAGAATGTTAAATGAAATATTTAATTGCTTTTATTAAATTTTAACCAACATTACCTCGTGGTTGTCCCGTCCACGTTGCATCACCTTAATTAAGCCTTTACAGACGTAAACGTTGTTGTTGATGATGGCGTTGTTGTTCATGATGTTGACGATGAAATCTTTCGTGATGTATGGGTTGGCAATGATGTTTACGTTAATGAACACGTTGATAACGTTTTTGTTGATGCCGTCGATGCTGTTGACGTTGCGTGTTGCAGGCTACGTCCCCTTGGTGAAGCAGCAGTACGCGGAGAAGATCAACAACCAGATCCGGGCCCAGATCACCCTGGAGCTCCAAGCCAGCTATCTCTACCAGGCCTATGTGAGTGTGTGTACCAGGCCTATGTGAGTGTGTGCCAGGCCTATGTGAGTGTGTGTACCAGGCCTATGTGAGTGTGTGTACCAGGCCTATGTGAGTGTGTGTACCAGGCCTATGTGAGTGTGTGTACCAGGCCTATGTGAGTGTGTATACCAGGCCTATGTGAGTGTGTGTACCAGGCCTATGTGAGTGTGTTTGTCGAGGTAGGGGCTTCACAGGTCAGCTACCTCTACCAGGCCTATGTGAGTGTGTCTACCAGGCCTACATGAGTGTGTGTACCAGGCCTATGTGAGTGTGTGTACCAGGCCCATGTGAGTGTGTGTGTCGAGGTAGGGGCTGCACAGGCCAGCTATCTCTACCAGGCCCATGTGAGTGTGTGTACCAGGCCTATGTGAGTGTATGTGTCGAGGTAGGGGCTGCAGACAGGCCAGCTATCTCTACCAGGCCTATGTGAGTGTGTGTACCAGGCCTATTCGAGTGTGTGTACCAGGCAATGTACCAATATTAGTATTTGACGTGATAGTTCTATAAATACACCTGGTGCTGCTGCAAAAGTCGTAACAAAAGCATCATTTGCCTCCTCCAGCGGTGTTGTATAAAAAAGTTACAACAGTAACACCTTTTATAACGACGTACACCATGTACACATCAACGTTCTCCTCCCTGAAGGCATCCTACTTCGACAGAGCTGACGTGGCGCTGCCTGGTTTCAAGAAGTTCTTCCTCCAGGCGTCCAAGGAGGAGAAGGAGCATGCTCAGATCCTCATCGATTACGTCAACAAGCGAGGGGGTTCGCTGCAGTTTGGTGACATCAAGGTATGATGGTCGGGAACAAAGACCAATCAAACAAATATTTATTTTATGTGTACCAATATTAAGTTAACAAGTAATTCATCACTTGTTCTTTTCAAACATGAATACAATCAGGCTTGAAGGACATCGTCACTGGAGACAATGAGCGACATTAGTTGCCATATGACATTCCTACATGTGGTTACAATTTGGAATAGCCAGCGGTAACCTTGACCTTGAAACATGGATCTCATTTTGACCTGTATGTACTGGTGTTTCAGCTGCTGGACGTGTGCGACACGATCAAGGACCTTTCTAAGACAGTGGACCTGAGCCGCAGAAGACAACAGACATGTGTAGGTGGCAACTAGTAACATACTGAATGTACTGAACACTGCATGCATCGCAATACAGCTGAACCATGGTGGTCTTAACCAGACAACCGGTGGTCGATAGCGTGAACAGCGAATCATGCCATCAGGTCACAAATGAGGACTGACCTTTCCAGAGGGTCACCAAACAAAGTAATATTTATACAATATTCATTGGTCAGCTCAATCTTAGATGTGAATAACCATTGGCTGTTTTATTCGCCTCTCCTATTACTGACTGCATTCGTCTTGCAAAGAGTGTCCCCAGCCCCCCATTGCCGGCCGTAAGAGGGAATTGGGGAACCCTGAAGATCCGGGGTAGAATAGGTCTTCAGCAACCCATCATTGCCGTAAGAGGGAATTGGGGAACCCTGAAGATCCGGGGTAGAATAGGTCTTCAGCAACCCACCCTTGTCGTAAGAGGCGACTAACGGGATCAGTGAGATAATGGGTGACTATTGTTCGTCACTGGAGACACCCAACCTTGTCGTAAAATGCAACTATGTTTGTCGTAAGAGGCAACTATGTTTGTCGTAAGAGGCAACTAACGGGATCAGTGAGATAATGGGTGACTATTGTTCGTCACTGGAGACACCCAACCTTGCCGTAAAAGGCAACTATGTTTGTCGTAAGAGGCGACTAACGGGGTCGGGTAGTCAGGCTCGCTGACTTGGTTGATGTTTGTCATCGATGCATGTCATCGTATCCCAGTTTCGAACATCGATGGTCATGATGTCAATCACTGGATTGTCTGGTCCAGACTCGATTATTTACAGACCGTTGTCATATGGCTGGTTATAAAGGGCGACGTTAAAGAATAAACAAATGCATATGTCAAGTCTGACACTGTTAAACGTCTGTTTACTGAGATGTCGTAAGGTCATTCATCCGTGTTTCAGATTTGCTACTTCGTGAGCCAGAAGAGACAGATGCTGAAGACGAAGCCAGACCCTTCCTGCATGGTAGGTGGCGGTAGTACTAGGAGCAGTGGTCGTAGTGGTAGTTGTATTAGTAGTACTTGTTGGTGTTTTAGTAGAATTTGTAACAATAATAGTCAAAAGTCAAAAGTCAATGTAATCTCATTTGTAATTACAATGGATGTAGTTAGTACATGTAGTAGTAGTAGTAGTAGTAGTAGTAGTAGTAGTAGTAGTAGTAGTAGTAGTAGTAGTAGTAGAAGTAGTAGTAGTAGTAGTGGCCAACCCCGCACAGACCGCCATGTGATCATTGCGTTTCATTGTTTACACTTAGAACCCCCGCAGTGACTGGAGGCACGGCCTGATGGCGATGGAAGACGCCCTGCTTATTGAGAGAAAAGTCAACTCGGAACTCCTTGATCTTCACGATATCGCTTCATCAGGACCAACAAAAGACCCCCATGTAAGATTTTACATATTTTAATCTTATTTATAAAAAAATTACATTGCCTCGTATGCTACAGTCGTTACTTAAATTGATATTGTTTGAACTATAAAACATATGAAACGTATCTACTGGACCCCCTCACGCCCTAAATGGTTTAGGCTTGAGTATGTGGCCCTTCATTATTTGACCTCGTCACGGCCCTGAAGGGTTTAGTCTTGAACGAAGACTATTGTAACCCACTCACGGCCCTGACAGATTTAGTCTTGATTTGAAACCCCCCCCCCCCACCCCACCACCCCCACCCCCCACCCCCACCCCCCCCAACCCCCCACCCCCCACGGCCCTGTAAGGGTTTAGTCTTGACCATTGTACCTCGTCGCCGCCCTGTAGGGTTTAGTCTTGACTGTTGTGCCCCTCACGGCCCTGAAGCGTTAAGTCTTGACTCAAGACTGTTGTAACCCTCTCACGGCCCTGAAAGATTTAGTCTTGATTGAAACCCCCCCTCACGGCCCTGTACGGGTTTGGTCTTGACCATTGTACCTCGTCGCCGCCCTGTAGGGTTTAGTCTTGACTGTTGTGCCCCTCACGGCCCTGAGGGTTTTTTTCTTTGTTGAAGCCCCTGTCACTGACCTGTAGGGTTTAGTCTTGACTGTTGTGCCCCTAACGACCCTGAAGGGTTTAGTCTTGACTGTTGTGCCCCTCACGGCTTTGTAGTGTTTAGTCTTGACTATTGTAACCCTCTTACGGCTCTGAAAGGTCTAGTCTTGATTGAAGCCCCTGTCACTGACCTGTAGGGTTTAGTCTTGACCATTTGACCTCGTCACGGTCCTGTAGGGTTTAGTCTTGATTGAAACCCCCTCACTGCCCAACAGGGCTTAGTCTTGACTGTTGTGTTCCTCACGGACCTGAAAGATCTAGTCTTGACTATTACCCCTTCCATACACACGGGGCTCTGTTTGGTTCAGTCTTGACCGTTGAGCCTCGTTACGGCTCTACTTGATCTCGTCTCCACTGTTGGATCCGTTCCAGTTGAAAGCAGATTTCTCACGTATTTTTCCGTATTTCAGCTGACACACACCTTGGAGCACATCTACCTCGAGGAACAGGTGGAATCTATTAAGAAGTTCGGAGACTACGTCGCCCAACTCTCCAGATTCACTGACGACTACCGTCTCGGCGAATACCTCTTCGACAAGTCGCTGCAGTAACAGTATATCCTGTGATCGGGCTAATGAAAAAATAGCTTCTCTGATAAATGCCATGCCCGTGCAAAGTAATCTGTATTGTCATTCTTGTAGGAGTGGGTGTTATTATATCTGAATAAAATTTTAGAATCTGGTACCTGAGTTTATGTTTGAAGCTAATGTTGCACCTGCACACTGGTATATACTGGAGGGTGGAAATGCTACCATTCACATCGGCAGTGGGCGGGGATCTTCACTAGGTACAATGGGTGACTATTGTTCGTCACTGGAGACAGTGGGTGACTTTAGTTGATCAGTGAGACAATGGGTGACTATTGTTCGTCACTGGAGACAATGGGTGGCTATTGTTGATCACTGAGACAATCAAATGGATTACTTTAGTTGATCAATGAGACAATGGGTGACTATAGTTGATCAGTGAGACAATTGGTGACTATTTTCGTCACAGGAGACAATGGGTGACTATTGTTGATCACTGAGACAATCAAATGGATTACTTTAGTTGATCAATGAGATAATGGGGGACTATAGTTGATGAGTGAGACAATGGGTGACTATTGTTGATCACTGAGACAATCAAATGGATTACTTTAGTTGATCAATGAGACAATGGGTGACTATTGTTCGTCACTGGAGACAATGGGTGACTATTGTTGATCACTGAGACAATCTAATGGATTACTTTAGTTGATCAATGAGACCATGGGTGACTATAGTTGATCAGTGAGACACTGGGTGATTATTGTTCGTCACTGGAGACAAAAGGTGGCTATAGCTGATCACTGAGACAATGGGTGACTATAGTTGACCACTGAGACAATCAAATGGATTACTGGAGACAATGGGTGACTATAGTTGACCACTGAGACAATCAAATGGATTACTTTAGTCAATGAGACAATGGGTGACTATAGTTGATCAATGCATACAAAATAATATTAAAAAAAACTTTGGTATGACAATATCTTTACACAAGCCTTCATGTTGTCCAACATAGATCTACAAATATTCAAAATCTTCCCATAACAAATAATCAAAAACTTCCCACCTGAACCCAATTTATTTCAGTAAATATACCCACTAAGTCCTGTTTGGGACAGTCCAGTTTATAGATGGGTGCTGACCTTATCTATCCCTATCCCATTGTCTGACCGATGGGACATCTTGCTAAAGGGAACAGCCTACAAACACTACTGGAATAGAGGAATCGCTGCCAGGGTGAATCTAAAATGCAAACTCATCTCTATGCAAATGCGGATCGTCAGTCTGTAGGGAAACACGGGACCAGCTTATTCTGCTTTCGTTTAATTACTGCAACTCGTAAATATCGTACTGCAAATATAAAATTTTGTTGTGTCGTTAGGTTAAGGTTGTTTTTTTACGAATTTTACGAGATTTTAGTACGATTACGATAAATAAGTTTTAATTTATGCTGATCATTTTATTTTTACAGTGTATGATAACCTTTTAAGATAAAAATGTGACTCATCTCACTTTTACGAAAGTTGTTTTAGCTCTATAAGGCTAAACAGTAGACCCCAATAGGACTCTCTTTCCTGGATGCTGCCTCATACACACTTTCATAGCTTGCCTCCCAGTCAGGCGTTGTTCTAGGCTCCATTTGCAGGGGTGGGGTAGCCTAGTGGTTAAAGCGTTCGCTCGTCACGCTGAAGACCCGGGTTCGATTACCCACATGGGTACAATGCGTGAAGCCCTTTTCTGGTGTCCCCCGCCGTGATACTGCTAAAAGCGGCGTAAAACTAAACTCACTCACTGAAGGCTCCAATTGGATCTTTATTTTGTAGATACATATTTTCAAATACGATATCATTATTTCTTAGACTAAATGTCTTAAGCTTCCGTTGCACAGTAGTTTATTATGAACGGTTAAGAAGGAATAAACTTATCATAACTTGTATTTTACGCCAAACAAATCTTAGTAATTTTAATACCACCTGCTTAAGCAGCCAGCGTTAGTTAAAACGTCAAAATACGTGAATACATTTTTCACTTAAAACTGATTGCATATCCACATTTCAAAACGGGCTCAGTGAAATTACTATCCGCGTTCAGGGACGACATCGTGATTGGCCGGCCCTTCTATGACGTCACAGGCTTGACGACGTCGTCGCCCCAAGTCATTCGCATGCATGGAGACGACAGCATGGCGCAGTCAGTGATGTTGCGTTTGGGCATATACGGTCATTGCCGCGTCCCATGTCAGTATGTCGCAATGACGCTACGACTGTTTACTTCAACTTGCAGACACTGAGAATGGGGTGTATTGATAGCCGCGTGGGTCCGGCCCCAACGGCAGACAAAGAGAAGCCGGGGCTCAAGTCGGAGTCCAGATTCTCTAGGTCTAAGAAGCTGTTTAGGTCGAAGACAAAGACAGTCCCAAAGGATAAAACTACTGTTTTCTTGGCAATTGACCATAGCGGTCAATTGTCTCAGAAATTCGAACCAAAGAAGAAGAAAGAAGTCTATCGCCGCTCATGCATGCAGTCTGTGATGGCTGACCCCAAGACTCTGAAGCTGACGCCCTTCGGCTTTACACGTCGGGATGTCATGCCACCAATAGAGAAAGAGGAGGAGGTTGAGGTCACTGTAGTGTACACCGTTTGGGACAGCCAGATTATCATCGACCCTGACCACGTGTCCCGAGACGATGGATTCCGTGTCGTCGAGAGGACGTTCCTGGTGCCAAAGTCTGACAATTCGGCACGCAGGATCGTCAACGGCCTGAGAGTTGTTGCAGAGGAGGACGCTAAGGAGAAGAGGAGGGAGAAGGCGGAGAAGAAGAAGAAGAAGGAGGAGAGGAAGGTGAAGTAGCAGATTTCGTGATGCTGTACAGGGTCTGGCCGATCCATTCGGGCACTGAGATCCCAGAAACTGCACTCTCCAACAAAGACCGACTCAAGATCACAGAACGGATGCGCGATACCTTGTACATTGAACGCGCACAATTAATTTAGACATCCTTGTTTACTCAAAATTTTGAGATTTGGCTTCATGAACTTGATCAATGTGCATCAGCCTCTACAAATGAGGAACCGGGCCTCTTTATGTGTATCTCCAGTTGAACTATCATGTTGGAACTATAGAATGGTAGTGCAACTTGTGCCCCAGAAGCGAATATCTTAGCAGTATGTGGACTATACAAATGAGGTAATGGACCTCTAAGTTTGTGCAATCTTGTGATCTTGTGAAAGACACAAAACATAGCAAGATGTGAATGTGACTACCCTTATTTTGCCACTACTGATGATTATATGGACAACCCCTGGTTCTGTGTGAGGCCGATAGTGTTTAATAGGATAATGGAGTATATTCATCCTTTGTGGAAGGACACACCAATAACTCAATAGGAGAATACTCTAACACGATTTGCCCTCAACACAACTAAAGCCAATAGGCGTAGGTGCTGTTTGTGACACCATATGATGCAAGAATATGAGAGCTGAAGACATCATTATAGCATTATGAACTGTGAAAGGACACTTTGAACTTGAACTCTCAGATTTTAATGATTTGATTAAACCGTCTGAAGTTTTACATGATGTGTTTGTCAGCTATATTTTTTTTATAGCATTATGTACTGTGAAAGGACACTGTGAAATGAGATTTAAATGTTTGAATAACTTTGAGCCTCTATTAAACAGGAGATGAGTGAGTGAGTATATTTTTACGACGCTTCTAGCAATATTCCAGCAATATCACGGCGGGGGACACCAGAAATGGGCTTCACACATTGAACCCGGGTCTTCGGTGTGACGAGCGAACGCTTTAACCACGAAGCTACCCGACCGCCCCTAAACAGGAGATGAATGTTTTCTGTTGTGATGGTTCTATTGTAAAGTCGTGATTAAATGATTAAGGAAACTGAATAAGTTGATATACTGGTGATGTTTAACATTTACCTTGGATTGATATAATCCTGCTTAAACAGAACGGTGTGGCATAGTCTGCTCTTGCAACGATACACAATACGCCTCAAAACGATGCCTGGATTAATCTGTTAGCCTCTCGATGAATTAGGTTTCAGGTTTTGGAGAATACTCCTTCCAGATAGAACGAAGAATTATGTATACCATACATATATCGTTTTGACAAATACGCTTTGAGGCTTGTGCGAGTCTCGTGTAGCTCTTGTATGGGAAAATAGGGATTGTGTGCAGCATGTTGAGTCATTGATTACCGAACATATATGCGTCTGTTTTAGTTTAAACAATTATGAAAACTATGAAAAAGACCTACAAAATATAAGTAAGGTGCACACAAACATCCATGCTATCTAATCGAACATCACTGGTGGGGCGGCTAAGGCGAAGATTGTGCACCTTTAGTTAAAAGCACCAAAACTTGGCACACTTCTACAAAGTCCTACATTCAGAAACGGCCCATGTCTGTACAGTCCTACATTCAGACACTGTCCATGTCTGTACAGTCCTACATTCAGACACTGTCCATGTATGTACAGTCCTACATTCAGACACTGTCCATGTATGTTTAGACCTACATTCAGACACTGTCCATGTATGTACAGTCCTACATTCAGACACTGTCCATGTATGTACAGTCCTACATTCAGACACTGTCCATGTATGTACAGTCCTACATTCAGACACTGTCCATGTATGTTTAGACCTACATTCAGATACTGTCCATGTATGTACAGTCCTACATTCAGACACTGTCCATGTATGTACAGTCCTACATTCAGACACTGTCCATGTATGTACAGTCCTACATTCAGACACTGTCCATGTATGTACAGTCCTACATTCAGACACTGTCCATGTATGTACAGTCCTACATTCAGACACTGTCCATGTATGTACAGTCCTACATTCAGACACTGTCCATGTATGTACAGTCCTACATTCAGACACTGTCCATGTCTGTACAGTCCTACATTCAGACACTGTCCATGTATGTACAGTCCTACATTCAGACACTGTCCATGTATGTACACTCCTACATTCAGACACTGTCCATGTATGTACAGTCCTACATTCAGACACTGTCCATGTATGTACAGTCCTACATTCAGACACTGTCCATGTATGTACACTCCTACATTCAGACACTGTCCATGTATGTACAGTCCTACATTCAGATACTGTCTATGTACGTACCGTCCTACATTCAGACACTGTCCATGTATGTACAGTCCTACATTCAGACACTGTCCATGTATGTACAGTCCTACATTCAGACACTGTCCATGTATGTACACTCCTACATTCAGACAATGTCCATGTATGTACAGTCCTACATTCAGACACTGTCCATGTACGTACCGTCCTACATTCAGACACTGTCCATGTATGTGCAATCCTAAATTCAGATATTGACAGTGTTTCCAGTCCTAAATTTAGATTCTGGTTTGTAAATCAAGCCGACGTAATATGTCGGCTTAACCTTTCTGAAAAGATAAAATATCTTAATACCTATTATCGATACACCAATCTTAAGTAAGCATCGCCGTAACAAGCTTATGAAAATATAACATGTACAACAGTCATTTAAAAAGGTATGCCAAGGAAAACGAAAATTCAGAAGGTATATACATATATGTAGTATTATATATTTTAGTTTAATATTAAGCGCTTTTACTACATAAGGTTCAACATGAGACAATCACCTGGTGAAGTAATAAGCACGCTCTCCGAAACGTGGTGTTCCTCATAATAAAAGAAGTTGATATCAATAAATTATCTTCCTTTTGTGTATCACTTCTAAATGCCTCTCAAAGACTCAACATTGGACAGTTATCGTTGTTTTCATGCATAATTGTATCTTATCGAGCCTGGTGTTTATTCGGTTAAACACGGTCTATGTGCATCATCCCAACACCCATAACGACTTGCAACTGGTTTGGACAATGCGATACGCTATCAGGATGACCAGCTCTATCACAAGGTTATCAGTTAGGCATACTGACAGTTACTATTCAGCACTGTGCTGACGGTGGTTGGACTTTCACCTGTGCCCTGAGATCATCCTTCGTCTGTCACCCATCAACAAATACCCATCTGTAGCCAGGCCTATACCAACGGGATGAAGACAGTTCTACTCAGCTCGATAGTCATCGCGTGCACCCTCTTAGGGGCACGTGCATTCTTCTATGGGGAGGAAGAGGGAAATGGTGTTGGAACGCAGAAAGGTAACACATATTCTCCTTGTTTTTAACCCTGACCATACTTAGATGTAGAAAATATTGGTCAGAAATCAAGGTATTAGTCATATCTCTTTAAGGTTGTTCGGCGTGACGAGCGAACGATTTGACTACTAGGCCATACCCCACCGGTCCGTAATTTAGTAGTTGGGTGTTGATATCGGTAATCGATTTGATCCGTTTTCAGTAGTTCTTACATTTTTATGTATTAATATTAAACACGTGATGGGTGTTGGCAATAACATGTCTTGTTATTCTTCGTCCAGGCCAACAGGAAGTCCCACTCGTCTCACAAAACTTTGCAACCAAGGTGATCACCGAACTCAACGACAGGCTGAACGGATCTCTCGTCGCTAGCTATGTCTACCTCTCCATGGTACGTTCTGTCGGGGATCGAACCCGGACCTCCACCAGAGAACACACTAACCGCTGAGCCCCGTGTGAACATTGGGTCTGAATCGGTTCCCATCACTAGACCTAGTTAGTTCTTAATAACGTTTTTTAACGTCAAACGGTTCAAGTGTCTACTTTGTTTTGCCCAGTAGATCAAGGTAACAAACGGTGGACAAGACTCCATCAGAAAGCCAAAGTGTTTATGGGAATATTTAAGCAGTGAGTCAAAGATATATTAGCATAGAACCGGTTACATCTTCGAATTATCTCAGCAATTATAGTAAATTAAAGTCATATCTTCAACCTGAAATGTATTTTTTAATATCAGATTCAGGAAGAGGTAATTCACGTGACAATAAATTATGATTTCGTATCAATTGTACTTTAGGTCACATCGCAATAATACTGAATAAACCTGTCTGTCTGTCTGTCTGCCTGTCTGCCTGCTCCATGATTTGTATCGTTCTACAAACTCTATACTCTATGTATAGTGAAATAGGTTTTGGGGGAAGGGTGTTTAATATGTTAAATCTGTTTGCATTAACTGTACTCTTTTTTTATTTCAGACTGCTTCTGAACAATATAGTATAGCTAGGCTCTGCCATTGCTAAAAACGGGGTGATTTGGTTTGGTTTGTTGTTTAATGCCGCACCCAGCTTGTTCCAGCTATATGACGGCGGTCTGTAAATAATCGAGTCTGGACCAGACAATCCAGTGATTAATATCATGAGCATCGATCCACGCAATTGGGATCGATGACATGCATCAACCAAGTCAGCGAGCCTGACCACCCGATCCCGTTAGTCGCCTTTTACGGCAAGCATATTCGCCTTTTACGGCAAGCATATTCGCCTTTTACGGCAAGCATGGGTTGCTGAAGACCTATTCTACCCCGGAATAAAACGGGGTGAGATATAAACAATATTTTATTTCACCTACTATAAGGGGCGGTCGGGTAGCCTAGTGGTTAAAGCGTTCGCTCGTCACGCCGAAGACCCGGGTTCGATTCCCGACATGGGTACAATGTGTGAAGCCCATTTCTGTTGTCCCCCGCCGTGATATTGCTGGAATATTGCTAAAAGCGGCGTAAAATCAAACTCACTCACTCACTCATTTACTATAAATTTGGATTGGTCAGCAGGCACTGATAACAGTAAGCAGAACGAGTTGTGATCTGCTATTTGTAACACTCCAGTGTATCAATGGATTACTTCAAGGTTTCTGTATTGCAGGCCTACTGGTTTGACCGAGCTGACATGGCACTGCCAGGCTTCCATAAGTATTTCCTGGCCGCGTCCCACAAAGCACGTAACGAAGCTGAGGCCATCATGAAGTACATCAACAAGAGAGGCGGTTACATCCGGCTGAAGAACTTAGTGAGACTTTGTCTATATATACCTACATTTTGCCTGTAATTGTAGCAGTAGGCAGGAGGGGCATAACATTCATTATTATTTTTTAAATTTTAAAAATATTGCCACACATTTATTTCATTATCTTTTTTTTATATATGGGATATGATAATCCTACAACAGAAGTATAATCGTTATTGACCTATATTGAATCCTAGCATTAGACATCATGGCATTACACAAAATGTGACGTATTCCCTGTTGGTATACAGTCCACCATATAATGCACGTCCATATATATGGTGCCAAACTCCACATCGATTTGAGGCGGTGGAGTAGCCTGGTGGTTAAAGCGTTTGCTCGTCACGTCTAAGACCCGGGTTCGATTCCCCACATGGGTACAATGTGTGAAGCCCATTTTTGGTGTCCCCCGCCGTGATATTGCTGGAATATTGCTAACAGCGGCGTAAAACCATACTCACTCCCCACATTGATGTTATGGTGCACTCTGCCTCAATGGAATTGTTCTATGCAATTCTGTAAAGAAATATATCGAATCTGGGTGTATAGCAATTTGTAACACATTGTATCACAATATAACGTATGTCAGAGTGTTTCCAGGCGAGAGTAGGTCTGGTTTTGCAAAATTGTTAGATAATTTATTTTTTTTCATCCGCAGAAGAGCCCTATAACAGTATGGCGTGACGGCCTGAAGGCGATGGAGTACGCCCTGGGTATGGAAAAGGATTTGAACAAAAACATGCTCAAGACGCACACAGTGGCGAGCAACGACCCTCATGTGAGTAAACAGGTGTTAGGGTTGGCTGCAGAGCGTATGTGAAACATCTCGTGAAGAGAATGGAGGATTTAATTCCTATAGCTAACGGAAGACGCGGGTGTTACGTACCCGCGACATGCTTATGGCAACGGGATTTCAGACTACTAGAAACTATAGGTATAGAGTGAAGTAAAATACAATGTGCAACTGGTAGTATGTCTTCGTGCCCCGGTCAGGTAGATCGGTACTGATAATTTCAACCACTGGTAAGTCTGACCCGGACTTGATTGTTTGCAGCGAGCCGTAATATGTCTATAATAATGACAATGACGTAAAATAACATCCACTCCTTTCACTCTCAACCCCCTCCGTAGATAGACAAATCTGTCCCGAAAAAGGAAAGTCGGTGACACCATCGCCTGGCCGCGTCATGTCAAACGACGTTAAAATATGGTACCTGCCTACGCGACGTTAACATGATTTCACCTCACTTGATGCTGTTGATGATGGTGTTCACTCATCCCTCATCCAGTGAAGATCCGGGGTAGAGTAGGGGTTCAGCAACCCATGCCTGCCGTAAAATGCGACCATGCTTGTCGGCCACTTAAGGGATCGGGTGGTCAGGCTCGCTAACTTGGTTAATGTATATCATTGTATCCCAGTTGCGTGGATCGATGCTCATGATGTCAATTACTGGATTGTCTGGTCCAGATTCGATTATTTACAGACCGCCGTCATATAGCTGTAATATTGCTAAGTTCGGCGTTAAACAACAAACGAAAAACAAACAAAACAAATACTCACTCACTGTCCTCCTCCTCAGGTGACGCACTTCCTCGAGGACAGGTTCTTGGAGACGAAGGTAGATGTGATCAAGCAGTTGGGGGAGTATGTGACGAGACTGAAGAGCTTCACGAAGGACTACTCACTCGGCGAGTACATCTTGGACAAGGACCTGCACGACTAGACCACGTTGTCGGCGTTGTTGGTGTCGCATGCGTGCGACGAGGTTTCATACCTATATGAGAAGCTGATGGTGGCGTGTTAAACTGATGTCATTAACATTGAAATTAGAATAAAGAATGACAGCATACCATCACGGCTCCATTATTAATATCATTACTGGTTGTTTTAAGCACATAGACGACAGTGGATTCCCGTCTTAACCGTGTGAATGAAACTGGGAGGAATGAAATGGAGCGTAACGTTGCGTCCAAGATTGTGCGTGTGTATGTGTGTGTGTGCTGTGCGCGCGCGCGTGTGTGTGAGTTTGTACTTGTCCTAGTACTTATGCCGCTTTTATAGTGGTAGCCAACTGGGATACCATGTCGCATGTTAAAATAGATACCCGACGCCGACACACTAACCTGACTCAAAGCCATTCCTTGTTTTACCCCTTAATGCAGAACGCCAGGCAGGGTAACAACAAATACCATTTTTGGGTATGACTTCGGCCGGGTATCGAACCACCGACCTTCCGCACTCCGGGCAGACGCCTTATCCACGTCCGTCAGTAAAAGTAGGACCAAATGAACGTCGGGAAATACACTAATTCAGACATTTGTTTCCTGAAGGCATCACGAGACAAACACTCATGCAATAATCTTCATATACTCCACGCTGTTTTATTAGCTGTCGTAGTAAAGACAATATGTAGCAAGCGGTGTTTATTTTCTCCCCTAGTTTCGCGATATGGCTGAAGCAATGCCGATGCGACATTCAGTGTGAACCCACTCACTCATTTTCCAGGTGTATATGTGGTGTCCTCCAAACACATCTACACGCCAAAACTTCCGCAGCTGAAAACAACAAATAAATGGTCAGCCCGGACCATGCTTACCGTAAAAGCCGACTAACCGGATCAGTAGTGAGGCCCGCAGACTTGGTTGATGCATGTCATCGTATCCAAATTGCGTAAATCAATGTTCATGATGTCAATCACAGGATTGTCTGGTCCAGACTCGATTATGTACAGACCGCCGTCATATAGCTGGATTATTGATGAGTGCGGCGTTAAACAAGAAATACAGAAACAAAACATCTCAAACGGCTAAAAAAATGTATTGATATAAACAATAACAAAAAACATAGTTCATTGTTCAGCTCACAGACAAAACCTTCTTCCCGAGGCAAGGGAGTTAACTGACTTTAGAAGACGAGACAAAACAGTTTGTGGCATACCTATTTGACAGGCAAACTGACATAGTTTTTAATGTTGCCATTATTTCAACACTGAGTTAACTGGTTGACATTAACATCAATAAACGTTCATCCCATACACAGACAAAACATTTTTTGACAAAAATATATTGTAAACTATGTTAATGAATTTAAAAGCATTGAGAGAAGACATTAGCAGTTAATGGCTGCCGTATGATTCCATTCCACAATGTACGTGTACCTCATCTTCCCATATCCACTAATTACCATGTCCGGACTGAAAGCTTGCAACAGACCATGAGTCAAATATAGGGCCCTCTACGCCAAGACATTTGTAAATACTTCACAAAGTAGTATGCGAGTACTTACTAATATTTTACGACCGCTTTGAAGGAATAGATCTCCGTAACAAAACTCCGAAACACATTTCAGGATGGAGTGTGTTGTTTGTTTCTTGGTAAACGCCACAATCAGCAATATTTCTAGATATATGACGGCGGTTTGTAAATAATCGAGTCTGGACCAGACAATCCAGTGATTGACATGAGATCGATCTACGCAGTTAGGATACGATGACATGCGTCAATCAAGTCAGCGAGCCTGACCACCCGATCCCGTTAGTCGCCTAACGACAAGCAAGGGTTGCTGATGAGCTATTCTAACCCGGATCTTCACGGATCACGGGATTGAGTGAGACAGACCCGGCGGTCACTGAGGCCCACCGGGCCTTGCTTCGGGGGGGTTTCAGGGGGTCAGATCAGGTCCCATGCTCGATTTATGAGGACCGAGTGGCCACATGTAATGCGTATACCCCGATGCTCGTGTTATCAATCACTGGTCTCTCGACCCGAGCTTCATTATTTTCATCAGGCTGTCGTGTTAAAGCTGGAATATTGCTGAGTGTTGCGTAAAACAATATTCACTCATTTGTGGTCAACAAACGCCGAGTGTAAATCATCAGTCGGAATAATAGCTCTTTAGAACTAATGTTGTGTTTTACCTGTAACCATCGTCATAACCGACATTAAACATACCCTCCTTGTCTGTATATTACCCAGAGTGTTTGTTTGTTTTGTTTGTTTGTTTGTTGTTTAACGCCATGCTCAGCAATATTCCAGCTATATGACGGCGGTCTGTAAATACACGAGTCTGGACCAGACATTCCAGTGGTTGACATCATGAGCACCGATCCACTCAATTGGGATCGATGACATGCATCAACCAAGTCAGCGAGCCTGACCACCCGATCCCGTTAGTCGCCTTTCACGGCAAGCATGCATGGGTTGCTGAAGACCTATTCTACCCCGGATCTTCACGGGTCTTACCAAGTGTGTTATATCTCAGTTACATAAGTTTATCAAAATAGAATTATGACAAATTTCACTGGATAATCGAGGCTAGAATCCCCGCGGATTGGAAAGAACAAAAGTCTGCAGTGACGACCTGGCTGGACGATGAATTGTGCATTCGTACCTCAGCGACGTGCGTCAACCGTTATTCTGATGATGATTTTCTGGAGATTTTACGTGCGCTTTCCGACATTATACGTATTTCGCCCACGGTCGTCGTTCTGGCGAAAGTAAAGCCAAGTTGAGGTAGAATATATGGATGCAATACATGTCAACTTCTTTATTATGAGGAACACAGCATTTCGGAGTATATGCTTACTCCCTCATCAGGTGAATGAATGATATGAGGCAGAGAACATATAAATGTATACATGTAAGAACATACGAAAGCCTATTGAGGTCAAGATTGAAATATGGAAAGGACACGAAAGGAAATTCGGTATAACGGACTAAAGATTCGTTATTACGGAATTAAATTCGTTATAACGAAAAAAAATTTCGTTATTACGGAAATAAAAACTTATAACGAATCATTTTTTCGTAACAACGAATCTTTTTTTCACAATAACGAATGTATTTTCGTAATAACGAATATTTGTTCCGATATAACAAATTTTGTAACGTAATAACGTATTTTTTCCGTTACAACGAATTTATTTTTGTAATTACGAATCTATTTTTCGTAATAACGAATCTTTTTTCGCAATAACGAATTTATTTTCATAATAACGAATCTTTTTTCCGTTATAACGAATTTATTTTCGTGTCTTTTCCATATTTCAATTTTGACCCCAATAGGCTTTCGCAAGAACAACAGTTATAAGATGACAAAAGTGGATACTTTGTAACAAGGGAAGCCAACAGTTAATTAGCGATAGGTGATAAGCACTGGACAAATGGAATCCAGGAGCAAAGTTAGTGATCATTAGCTGTTCTCGGACCGGGTTATCTTTTTCCAAAATATCTTTCCACAAATTCTCGAATATCTAGCGTAATGCCGATATAATACACTGGATAATCGAGGATACACCCATCCCTATATCATGTATACTGTTGAACGCCGCAAAGTTGGGTTGAACAGTCCGCAGAATTCATGATATAGCTACTTACAAAGTCCGTATGTAAGTGTAAAATAAGTGACCGAAGTAAGCATCTATATACTGACTATAATTGTTATTGGCGACTACATGTCATATTTTGCTAACGGACACTTTTCCGTATCAATCGAAGTATTTATCATGCGTCATAAATTCGAATGCCCAAATAAAAGTAGTACGTCACTTGTAATAGTTCAGGAATTTAGAGCATCCCATCGTTTCACCTACCTAAAAACTATCCATAGGGTATCCTAAATAAATTCAATAATATTCATATACATAATCACAATTCAATTTCCAAATAGTTTTATCGTGATATTCTTATTCCTTCATTGTGTGTATAAAAAGCTTAGAGTGCAAAAATACCGTTTAAACCATTGAATTGGTGTACCCGGGCGGGTTTACTGTCACGGGCGACTTTTTTTACCTGGACACCGGTATAGGTACGCAGTTGACAATGTATTGCTTCGCGCACAGGTGTAAACAGATTCATCACATGAAATAAACAAATAAATTATGACAACTTACGGAAAACTACTATAAGATCTATATGGCGATAGGTTGCTATACTACAACAATAAACTTTGCGTTAATTATATATTACAGATAACAGACTAATGCGCACTATTTGTTCAGGTGCGAAAGCGGTGACACGGTTTGAATGCAAATGGCGGAAGTGTAGTGGTTGGAAGGAATACCACTCAGTAATCATGCATTGGAACTCGAAAATATTAGTTTTAGCGTTTCTTACCGCCGCGCTTGCTGATAGACGTAAGTACATTTGCTAATTATCATATACAGACAACACAGGTAAACCCTATACTCGAATAAGACAATACGGTACAGGTGTATACAAAAATATTATGACTCACATTTCCTCATACACACAACTCTTATAATCAGAACTGTTAACACTTAATTTTAAATTTGGGATAAACCTTAGACCTAGAGTAGCTACTAATGACTGATATATGTATGTGTGTAGTCTGATACATTCTCTGATTCTGTATAAAGATTTATGTTATTTTCAAATTTTGTTCACATTCAGGAAGACAATTTCAAATCCCATACATAGTCTTGAGAGGTTATGAATGTCATACTGATTTCCATAATTATAATAGAAGTTGATTGTGTGTCACCCAAACAGTTTGTTTAAGTGTTTTAACATGTGTTTCTAGAATTCGAGGGTTTATACGCGAACATGTAATATATTCGTCACGTTCATATTGTACTATTAGTATCACTACTAATGTTCAGTTTTGTTCAGTTTACTCTGAGCATTGTTGAGCTGTGTGATCCTTGGCATTATACAATGTGGCATTAACAGAATGATAAACTGTTGAATGGATAATTAGGTGCAAGAAACCTCAATTAATCTATCCACTGTCATGCATTGGTGACAACAAGGTGATCTTTAATATGTTTAGTGGAGCTTGGCCAAGATAGTTTACAGATCATTCTAAAGGATGTCACATTAATTGTCTGCTAACTCTTAGTTCTGAGGTAGTTGATTATCTAGGGACATTGTCCTCAAGGTCGCCAATTCACACAGGGCATTATTTACCAGATTAGGAAAAAGGGTTCTGGCACTGTAGCCAAACGCTCTTGTGGTCGTATTATTAGACGGTGGTAATAAAGTTTCAAACATTTTCTCATAGAATTACCGTGTTCATTGTGGCATATTAGATTTTCTACAAGTTTTGGTTGCACTGTTACTACATAGTGATGTCCTTGTGTATCTGAGTCTGAGTAAGATTATCTGACAATCTCATTAAAATCAGATCTTCTCGCTATCGCTAAACAAAGATGTGAGGACATCCCATTATGGGTCAGTCAGACCGACCTTCGCAAACTCTGACCGACAAATGTAATTACTGACAAGAAGTCAACATTAGCCAATCAGGAGGCAGCTTTCTAGTGCTTAACGGCACTAATTTCAAATTGGCGACTACGCTTCGAAACATATTTTGACAAATTCTCGCTTAAAAATTTGAAACCTGAACAAAAGAACGTTCTAGAATGGCTAACATGTGGTCTAGATTGTATAGATTCAGTTGTTAAGCCCATAATTATCGTTCGGAATACCCCGTTTTAACGTTTTCGAGGCTGCATGATTAGAAATAACATTCCGACTGTCACTTTCATGATCTGGTAAGCGTCGCTCTGATTGGTCGGATGAAAGGTGGTTCTGACATGACCCCTAATGGGATGTCCTCAGATCTTTGTTTAGCGGTAGCGAGAACTAAGATCTGATTTTAATGAGATTGGATTATCTGACATCTTATGACTGGTTAGTCACTGTGTCGTGGGGTAGCCCTGTGGTTAAGACTTTGCCAAATTGCCCGTGTTTGATTCCCCACATGTGTACTATGTGTGAAGCCTCTTCATTGTGTCCTCCTCCTCTGTGCTATTGCTGGAATACTGCAAACAGCAGTGTAAACCATTCTCACTAACTCACTCATTCTATCTTTGCAGGACATCATAATACTACTGACACTCAGCTGACAGCAGCACAAACCTGTTGTCACTCACGTTGATCTTTTTTGCATTATTCTAAATTGTACTCCTTCCAACATCAACACATAACATGTATAGTTTATTGTACATTTTGTTCATCATAAACAATCCATATCACCCTTGTTTCCAGATCTTGTTGCAGGGGACCGAGGTAGTATACAGTTGTACATTGCACTCTGAGTACCCATGAAGATAATGTGTTTGATCATTATTGATTATATATGAACATGTTGGCTATTTGTTGTCTTAAGTCGTAGATCATAAATGTACTAGGGAGTTATGAGCATTTATTCAACATGTTCAACGGTGAAAATTAACCATTGAAATATGGCCTTGTGTTGAAACATTTACATTTTTTTACACTTTCCCAAACATACAAAAGAATGACAGTGTTCTGACAAAAAAAATTGTTACCATAGTTATAGTGATAATCACTGATGAAAAAATACCCCCTCAGCATGTTCCGGTGCAATGTTGTTGATAAGTGGAACTGTCATCCTGATACTGAGAGAAAATAAGTCCCTTAAAACATTTCCAACTTAAACTTAAGATCTTCCCTATCATGCCTATTGTTATATTGTTATAAACATAACGTTCATATTGAATTATCCTTCATGTTTTGCATGGGTACTCACTAAGGCGTGTTTAGTATTTGTGAGACAGGTGTTACTGTTACTGTCTGGACTTTTGTTATTATTGTTACTGTTGAATATATTTGATGTTGTTTTTATGTTTGGTTGTTCACATTTTTCCCTCCCATTTTGCAATGATTGTTGATCACCCAACCCCCAATTATCTGATTATCTCCAGTCTGTTATGATAAACAAAGTGGCCTCATTTACTACCAATACTTGAAGATCTGGGGTAGAATAGGTTGTCAGCCATATTTGCCGTAAGAGGCGACTGCTTGTCGTAAGAGACGACTAACGTAATCAGGTGGTCAGGCTCGCTGATTGTCTGGTCCAGACTGGAATATGGCTCAGTGTGGCATTAAACGTTTAATCTTGTCACAATATGCTGCATGTGATTTCCAAACTTTACACGCTAATCCTGCATGAACCAAATGGCACATCTTGTGTCATGGATCTATGACAGCACATGCGATTCGTTCACGGGTGTCAGTTCACACAACATACCAGTTTGTTCATTTTTGCATTTAACTAATCTAATATCTCTTGAATATGAGTAATTTTACATATATTTACCAACATGTATGGTATTCACGTTTCTTTTGTCGATGAGTATATATGCTGGATAAGCGCGGATGCTATCACCATGACCGCCCTGCTTAATCATGTTAATGTTGTTTATTAATTGTTACCATGGTAAGCATGGTAAGGCCGGAACTATTTAATAAGCTGTCTGTGTCAAAATGACAAGCAGCAGGACACCAAATAAATGCACTTGTCAGGTTGATTTGAGGTTCATTTAATTTTAATTTTACAAAAGTGATTTTTAATCTGAAAAAAGTACTTTCAAATAAAAATAGCATTTTACAACATGTACAAGTTTAAACTTTTTGAAAGTTTGGAAAATTAAGATCGTGAAGATTGACGCTTTTGTAAAACAAGAAAATAAACTTTAGAATTTGGCGTACACCGTATACTTGCTATGTATGTTTAATTCCAGGCTTCATTCCCTAAGTTGATAGTTGTGTGAAGTCAGTCATATTTTCATGATTCTCACATGCAAAACACACGCTGACACAGCTGGAAATGTTCAACTTTGTTTTGTTAAAAGCTCAACCCTCAATGTTGCACCTCACCATCCCTCCCTCCACTGCTGGTTGCCAGGTTACACTTTCTTACATTGCAGGAACTGTGAACTATTTGGTCTTAAAATTCTGCTGGGTAATCATAGTAATCATTGTAATTTAATCATCTTTCAGGTTCCATTCTACTTTTGTCCAATAAACACAACAATTTTCTGTGATTATAAATTATAGCTGTATACATGGTACAGGAACAGTGCTGGAACATGTAGAATGAAGGACAGTCTCAAGAAAACACAGAATCTTGCTATTGTGAAATTGTATGTACCATATTCGACGTAATAAGCACCCAGGCGATATTCGTTAATATATTGGCTAGTGAACAATCCCAATTAGCACCCCTTTCGATTAACCGTTATACACAAGACTTATTTATTCGCGTATAATATGCACTCATGTGTTATATGCATCCTTAATTATGGGCAATTAAATCCTGGACATAAACATTTCAGGCTGTCAGGCTGTCAGCATAAACCACAAAATTTATCCTTTTTCACCAAAATAATATTCTAATAAGAGCCCCCTATTTCTAATTTTGAGAGCACCCTGGGCGCTCATTACATCGAGTACGGTAATTGCTTTGTGGATAAGGGTACATAAGCTGCTTTAAGTAATGTTGGGTTTCTTATTTACGTTAAAAGTTGGGACTGCATCATCATGATCATTGGTTGTTGTTTATTTATTGGTATTTATTTATTGGTGTTTATTGGACTGGGAGCTTTTTCTGATTGTTTCAGAATGATTTTGACTATGGTCAAGTGACTATTCTTGTTTCATTGTTTACAAAAGAATGTTATTTTGTTACAATTTTGTCTTTCATGATATGTAATTATGGTTCTGATAGTGGTCTTCTTCCATCATCCAGGAGATCGGAGATAACTTCCTATATTCCCTGGGGAGTGGGGCCATGCACACCAGTTCTAATTATGAAATAAACGACCCGTGGGAATTGTTTATCGTACAGTGAGATACTGCAGGGAGAATAAACTATTTATCGCATATCTATGTTATATTGTGTCATAATTCACTGTGCTCAGTTGTTCCCCTTAGTCCCGCCAGGATCTGTTAATGTGATTTTTGTGATCATGATCCTGGGTTTGTCAGTAGCACCTCTAGGACCTGCCTCATTTGGGGTTACTAAAACGTTTTAGTCTACTATCTCAAACATATTTTGGCATTAATACAGTATTTCATTGTATATTTTTATCTTAGTATCTAGCTTTAGTGGCTGATGAGTCGCTAAGTGTCCCTGGGGACCATATTGTAATTGTTTTATTGTCTCCGATGGAGTACGTAAATCTTGAGCGGAAGAAGTAAATGTTTATCATTGTATACCCTGAGTGTAAGTTGCCATGCCAACAAGATATATAAGGACTAGGGACCAAGGAACCTTTAATAGGGCAGAGCTTACTGACACTTGATCTCAGCTATGTTGATCCACTAGATTGACTGCTTATTGACAGGGTATGATATGTCATAAATTAGGATAAACAAGTTTAATTCCTAGTGTTAGCTTTTTCACATCTCCACCACCACCACCACCCCATATTCACAACCCCCGCCCACACGCCTCACTCCAGACCACCTCCGTGGTCTAATGGTAGAGCGTCCGCCAGGAGAGTGGAAGGTCCGGGGTTCGATCCCCAGCCGCGTCATACCAAAAGACGTTAAAAGATGGTACTTGTTTCCCTGTCTGGCGCTCGGCATTAAGGGGCTAAAACAAGGACTGGTCGACTCGGAGTCAGTATACTGTGTCTGAGTGGGGTATTCATGTTAAAACTGCGGCATGATATCTCAGTGAGCTAGCACTATAAATCGGCATCAGTCCGGACTAGTACAAGCAGCCACACATACACGCGCATGCACGTCGCTATATAAGTGCAATAATCTTGGACGCGATGTTAAACCCCATTTCACCTCACCTCACCACCTCACTCCAAACTATAAAACCCCTCTTTGTTTGAATACCTACCATGCATATAAGTAACTGTGTGTTCCCTTCCTTTGTTACTGAGGATATACACCATATACATTGTCCAGCCAAACATTTCTTCTTTATGCAAATCACATCCATGGACAGTTATTATACACAGATGCCTTGAACAGTCTGTTTTAAAAAAAAGAAAAAAGTTCTTCATGCCTCACATTTTGAAACATATACCCAGTGAAAATCTAGTAATTTATATGTTATTGTGGCCTTGGTGGTGATATTGGCATTTTCAAGGTTATCAGTCTAGTTTTAGTATCTACTAAGTGTAAACCCTGAAGATCCGGGGTAGAATAGGTCTTCAGTAACCCATGCTTGTCGTTAAAGGTGACCATGCTTGTCGTAAGAGGGGACTAACGGGATCGGGTGGTCAGGCTTGCTGACTTGGTTGATGCATGTCATCGTATCTCAATTGCGTGGATCGATGCTCTATTACAGACCTCCGTCATATAGCTGGTATATTGCTGAGTGCGGGGTTAAACTGAAAACAAACAAAACCATGAGTTCAATGTGTGAAGCCCATTTCTGGTTCTCCCCCCCCCCCCCCCCCCCATATTTCTGGTTCCCCCCCCCCCCCCCCCCCCCCCCCCCGACGATATTCCTGGAATATTGCTAACTCACTCACCATCATGATGCGAACTCTCAAGGTTTGTGAAGCCCCTTGGCACACCATATGACATAAATGTATGTTCTTGTTTCAGCTACCAGGTGGTGTGTGGTGAGCGACGATGAAGAGGCCAAATGCCTCAAGCTGCAGACAGTATTAGATACCTTCAGATTCGACACCAGCGTTCCCGGGTATAAAGTGATCCCTTCTACATTCACATGTGTTCGAAGTGTGGACGTGTAAGTAGCTTCCCCTGCCCATCACAGTGTGTTCTGCCAGATCACAGCAGTAGGGTAGCCTTGTGGTTAAGGTGTTCATTCGTCATGACATGGCCAGGTTCTATTCCCCACATTGGTACAATGTGTAAAGTCCATTTCTGGTGTCCCCCACTGGGATATGCATTAAACCATAATTTATATGATCGGACATTTATTAGTTACTAGTGCATAGCGGGGGTTGTCTTGGGCGCTGCGATTCGCTGTGCAGAGTTGCATCCCTTAAGCACACCAGAAACCTATGATCATGGGTTCCAATCCCGGTTCGCCCCGATTATGTTTCTAGGTTTGTCAGCACCATACCCATGCTCCTGGATTTCACCAAAGTAGTATATGTCTGAGACCTGCATCACTTGGGACTTCCCTCCCAAATCAGTCTGACACGCTGTGATATGACTAGAATACTCTTCAAAGCAGCGTTAAACCCAACTCACTCACTGAAAAATAGCATTCTGCGGCAAAACATTCTGAGTCTACTGGAAGGAATTTGTTCTTGGCATTTTGTTCAGGAGATTGTAACTTGCTGACATATGTACTGTTATCATGGTTTATTACTTGAGCAAACAACATTTTACCAAACTGGACTTTGGACTAGTTGCTGTATAGTTGCTGTATTCGGACTAGTTGACGTTAAAAGATGGTACTTGTTGTTACCCTGTCTGGCGCTCGACATTAAGGGCTAAAACAAGGACTGGTCGGCTCGGAGTCAGTATACTGTGTCTGAGTGGGGTATTCATGTTAAACTGCGGCATGGTATCTCAGTGTACTAGCACTATAAATAGGCATCAGTCCGGACTAGTACAAGCAGCCACACAAACACAAACATGTACATGCACGTTGCTATATAAGTGCAATAATCTTGGACGCGACGTTAAACCCCATTTCACCTCACCTCCCCATTCCTGACTTTTTCCCTGACCTTCACAAGCACCCTTAAGGATTCAGGCTACTCCGGTATCCTGGATGTTCCTGAAATGTGTCAGTGTACACCTGGTATAGTGTATAAGCCACTATTTTCTTTCTTACTGGGGCGGTTGGGTAGCCTAGTGGTTAAAGCGTTCGCCTGTCACGCTGAAGACCCGGGTTTGATTGACGACATGGGTACATGTGTGAAGCCCATTTCTGGTGTCCCCCGCCATGATATTGCTGGAATATTGCTATAACATGCTATAAGCGGCATAACCATGCTCAATCACTCTTTCTCTCTATCAAAGATTCCTATCATGCCTTTTCATTAACACACGATTTACAAGATAACTTATTTACAGCTAAACATTTGTTTGACCATGTTTTCAGGTTTGAGTGCATGATGAAGATCGAAAATGACCAAGCTGACCTGATGACCTTGGATCCAGGTCAAGGTTACTACTCTGGCAGATATCACAACATGATGCCTATATTGGCAGAAAATTATGAAGACAGTGAGTTTCAGTTTACTCAAAGACTATTTTATATTCTGTTTAAGCTGCTGTTAGGATAATATCATGTCCACTGATCACTGCTGACCTTGGGTTTTTGCTCACCTTGACCTTATCAAAGGGTAGAGTTCATTTCCAGAGCATAACTCAAAACCCATTCAATACTTTCTAACAAAACTTTGCATGTTTACCAGACACATACTGAACTGGTGCCTTTTGCTATTGAGGAATTTTAGAAATTTAATTTTTTTACGTTTCCATGGCAACAAGTTGTGCTCGGTGTAGAGTTTTTCCTTAAGCTTGTGAGAAACCAATTGTCATGGGTTCAAATCCTAGATTTCCCCAGATTAATTTTTCTTGGTCTGTCAGCACCAGACAGTTTCCATCAAAGTGGTAAATGTCAAAGAACTTGAGGATTTCCTCTCACATCACATTCTGCTCACTCACTCTCACTCACTCACTCACTCACTCATGTACTTTGCCGTGTGTTATAGTTGTGAAGGACAAGCCGACCTACTACGCCGTGGCAGTCTACCGACAGAGTAACCCTGTCCGCCTTGATGCCTTGTACAAGAAAAATATCTGCTTCCCAGGTAATCTGAAAACATTGTACCTTTAGATTTCTACCAATATACCAATTGGTTTTGACTTTCTAGTTCTCTTTTATTATTTTCTTCTTTTATGAAGTATTGTGCCACCTCATGAAAGTTGTTTAACGCCGCACTCGGCAATATTCCAGCTATATGAAGGCGGTCTGTAAATAATCAAGTCTGGACCTGACAATCCAGTGATTGACATCATGAGCATCAATCCACACAATTGGAATCAATGACATGCATCAACCAAGTCAACGAGTCTGACCACCCGATCCCATTAGTCGCCTCTTACGACAAGCAGCTTTTTACAGCAAGCGAGGGTTGCTGAAGACCTATTCTACCCCGGATCCTCATGGGTCGGGATTCCAGGTATAGACTTGACTAAAGTGAACAGGTTGTTAATGACTTGTTGACTGCATGTCATTGTGTCGGAATTGCATGGATCGAGGCTTGTGTTGGTCCAGACTCAATTATTTACAGGCCACCGTCATATAGCTGAAATATTTCCAAGTGTGGCATTAAGCGGCACACAAACAAACCATAAAACATGGTTATTTTTTGTGTGTCTGTCATGTTATTGTACAAACATCAACTGGGTGGTACCAAGGTGGCTCTGTTGAACTGCCTCTGTTGAACTACCCTTGTTGAACTACCTTTTTTGGACTACCTCTGTTGAACTGCCTCCGTTGAACTACCCTTGTTGAACTACCTTTTTTGGACTACCTCTGTTGAACTACCTTTTTTGGACTACCTCTGTTGAACTACCTTTTTTGGACTACCTCTGTTGAACTACCCTTGTTGAACTACCTTTTTTGGACTGCCTCTGTTGAACTGCCTCTTTTGAACTACCTCTGTTGAACTGCCTCTGTTGAACTACCCTTGTTGAACTACCTTTGTTGAACAGTACCATGAGCATGGCATCCATCTCTTTTCAACACCTGACCGCCTCCGTGGTCTTGTGGATGGAGCATTTACCTGGAGAGTGGAAGGTCGTGGGTTCGATCCCTGGCCACATCATACCAAAAAATGTTTAAAAATACTACTTGTTGTTACCCTGCCTCGGCATTAAGGGGCTAAAACAAGGACTGGTTGGCTCGTAGTCAGTCACTGTGTCTGAGTGGGGTTTTCATTTTAAACTGCGGCATGGTATCTCAGTGTACTAGCACTATAAATCGGCATCAGCCCTGACTAGTACAAGCAGCCACACACGCACACACACACACACACACACACACACACATGCATGCACGTCGCTATAAAAGTGCAATAATCTTGGACGCAATGTGAAACCCCATTTCACCTCACCTGACATCTTATTGTGTTGCAGGTATCGGAATGAGTGCTGGGTATTTGTATCCCATCGCTGAACTGTTGGACAGGAACAGGATTCCAGTGGAAGAGTGTAACGCCGTCGTCAAATCCGTTACCAGCTTCTTCAACAGGATGTGCCTACCTGGAGCTCTCACTTCCTTCTACAACCCTTTCGGTGAGGTCTCCTGTGCTGCAGTCACTGTAGTAATAGCAGGGTTGCTGATTTTGACAGTTTCCGGAATGTTGCAATATGTTTTAATATACCACATTTGAGCAGATACTAGTACCTACCCGCGGTATATAAATGTATAGTATAAAAATAATGCAGTTTTAAGAACACCCAAATGATCAGCGCGAAAACCTGATGTGTGCACGCTGTTGTAAATACATGTAGTGGATTAATGCAAAGTGTGAACACCAGTTTTTATGTTTATAACTCCATAATTGCAAAAACATGTTGAAGTCAATTCTTATTAATATAATTATTAATCTGTCAACAATAAAACAGATTGCATATTTAATCATAAACACAGACACAACACTGGAGTCAACTGTACGAAATCGGTGACATCGTTCAGTGCAGTAATACAGTAGTAGTTGGCGCACTGTAGTAACTACTGAGGATAGTAACCAATGACTGTAGTAACTGTAGTAACTGTGTAGTAAGTGCTGACTGTATGGACTATGTTGGGGCACGGTTGGCCCACTTGTCTAAGGCGCTGCGATTCGCTGTGCAGATTTGCGTCCCTTGGGTACGCCAGAAACCTATGATTGTGGGTCGAATCCCGGTCCGCCCCGATTATGTTTCTAAGTTTGTCTGCATACCCATGCTTGTGGGTTTCACCGAAGTGGTAAATTTCCATGACCTGCATCACTAAGGGCTTTCCTCCCACATTAACCTAATGGCCTGATAAGACTGGAATAATGTTAAATGCAGCGTTAAACCCAACTCACTCACTCACTCACTATTGACTATGTAGTAACTCTCTCACTCTCCCCCAGGCAACAACCCCACCTCTGTGTGCGAGTCCTGCAGTGGGGCAGGGGAGGAGAGATGCACCACCAGTGATCCCTCGGCCGGGTTCGACGGAGCCTTCAACTGTATGGCCAACGGACATGGTGACCTCACCTTCCTCCGCCATGACACTGTCCAAATGATGACATCACAGCAGGGATCACAGTTCACACCTGATGTAAGTTTCTTGTACCATCTTCCATTCATGACCTGCTCTCTTGTTAGCATGCTGTGTAAAGCCCTTTTCTGGTGTCCCCCGCCGTCACTCACTCACTCACTCACTCACTCACTCACTCACTCACTCACTCACTCACTCACTCACTCACTCACTCACTCACTCACTCACTCACTCACTCACTCACTCACTCACTCACTTGTTGGCCTGGGGATATTTTCCTCGATTAAACGGAGGGCCTTGAATAAACTTTCTGGTCTCTAGTAAACGCTGGATTCACTAGGAAGTTTTTATGCACAGGTTCTCTCCATTATTATCTTTGTGATTAAGCACATGGGGTAAAGTGTGTCTGAAAGAAATATACGCCTGGGTGTTTAATCAAGGAAAATGTCTCCAGCAACTTAGTGTTAGCAGCTGTCGTTTACAGTCTAAGGGAGATAACTCTAGTTAACAGAAGTGATAGCGAGTATATGCACTGTAAGTGAGTTGGGGATTTCTGATGATGATTGAATGTGTTGTACATGTGCTAGGATAGCTGGTTAGGTTATGAGGATGAGGATATTGTAGATATGGCAGTTTTCAGTGGGGATCTATAACAAACATCGCATGTTTGTATTAACAGAGACCATAAAATGATGTGGTACGATCTTTCACTGTGCATGTTATGCATGGTGACTTTAGTGATCTGTTAGTCTGGCTTTATGACTTGATGGCTTGATTGTGTATCATTGTACCCTGACTGGATTGTTGCTCATAATATCACCCACTGGTTGTCTGATCCAGACTTGATATTTTGCAGACCTTCATCATTTCTTGTCTTGAAACCTAGCTGTCTGATTGGCTCGTAATTATCTTGTTAACTTCCATCCAGGTCAGCTTGCCATGTGTTTAAAATAATACTGCCATAGAAAAATATTTCACAAAAATTAAGTTACTATAGCTTGTTCATCATATTTTATTATATGTGTCATTCATGCCCTTGACCTTCATTGTCATAGTTTATTGTTCACATGCCGTAAATTGCAACTGATTATCGTCGATGTTACAGAACTTCCAGCTACTTTGTCGAGATGGCAGCCAGCGTCCTGTGTCAGAATTTGAACAATGTAACTGGGGAATTATTCCCTCCCACATTGTAATGACGTCTGCTGTACGAGAGCAATCGGTTGTCAATGGCTTCAAAAGATTCATCCTTCAGGCTGTGGAATGGTTCAAACTTGGCGGGCCATATTACGACACTTTCAAGATCTTCGAATCTGAGAAGATTTACGATGATTCAGGCAACCTATACACAAGGAAGAACCTGATGTTTTCGGATACCACCAAAAGGATAGAGGACATTGACGCCAGTTACTACGAATGGGTTGGTAAGTGACCTTGATGGCCACAGATTGAGGAATGATTTCAGTGATTTATCAAGGGGCAGGAGTAGCCGGTTAAGGTGTTCGTTCATCACCCCAGAAGCCTGGGTTCCATTCCACAAGTGGTCATTGCACGTGGTCATGTTATTGTGGTTGATCCTGTTATGGAATTGTTGGAATATCGCTAAGACTGTTGTTCGTTTGTTTTTGTTAAATGCTGCACTCAGAAATATTCCAGCTGTATGACGTCAGTCTACAAATAATCATGTCTGGACCAGACAATCCAGTGATTGATATCATGATCATCGATCTACGCAGTTGGAAGATGATGACATGCATGAACCAGGTCAGCGAGTCTGACTACCTGATCCCGTTAGTCGCCTGTTACAACAAGCATAGTATCCTTTTACAGCAAGCATGGGTTGGCAAAGACCTCTTTTAACCCGGATCTTCATGGGTCCTAAGACCTCAGTAAACACCTTACTCTTACTTACTATATGAATTATACAGCATGTTTGCATGTGGACATCGGGGAGGTCAGGGAGCCTGGTGGTTAAGGTGATTGTCCAAAGTAGCGTTGTCAATACAAGAATAGGACATTTTCCTGATTTTCAGAAAATATTGATAGGACATTATCCTTTGCTTGATATGATTGGAACTTTGTTAACAGTACCATAAGTTCCATATTTCCCTGCAAGTTGGTAGATACATTCAGTATACCCAGGTTTGTCCATAAACATGTTAAAAGTAGCTGATGAGCTGAGGCTGTTCCAGTAATGAATAAATGTGGTAATTGTAAATTATGCACAAAACAGGTACAGGCTTATGCTATAGTAACTTATCTATATGTTGTTGTTGTTGTTGTTGTTAGCTTATGCAGCATGTGAAACACTTGGGGGGGGGGGGGGAACATGGACAGATGCTTATTAGATACAATTAGTTTAAAATATCCAGTAGAAGGGCACCTGGACTGCGTCCGTGGTCTAGTGGTAGAGCATACGGGGTTTGATCCTCGACCGCATCATACTTAAAGACGTTAAAATATTGTACTTGTTGTTACCCTGTCTGGCGTTCGGCATTATGGGACTAAAACCAGGACTGGTCAGCTCACACACGCACACGCACATGCACATTGCTTTATAAGTACAATAATCTTGGATGCAACGTTAAACCCCATTATGGGCACCCTTGGGAGTATATATTGAATATCCACATATAGATGATATAGATAAATACTCAATGAGAAGGATTACATGTGAGTCAATACTCAATGATTGCAACAGTTTTCTGGGGCACTGTTCTGGCTCAGTTACCATGGTTACATATTGTATGCTGTTAATATACCTCAGTTTGAATTCTTTATCTGACAGAGTATTTTCAATTCTACCTGTCAACAGGCCCTGATTTCATTGATGTATTGAACAAGATGCGTCGGTGCCCGCTGGACATGGCCCGCTGGTGCGTCATCTCCATCGCCGAGAAGATCAAGTGCGAGTCCATGATCATGGCGTTCAAGGCCAAGGACCTGAAGCCCGAGATTGACTGTCTGCTGGGCGCCAACACAACCCAGTGCATGGACATGATCGCTAAGGGAGATGCGGACCTCATGAATCTAGATGCTGGAGACATCTACATTGCTGGCAGGTCAGTAGTGGTGCGGAGGTTGCTGATGTTGTCGCATTATAACAATAAATATGATAAATAATGATAAAAAAAAATATTTATAAAACTTCAACTTTTCATACCTGTATGAGAGGCCGTTGACCTGTGATAATGCTGAGAAGTCATTATTTTTTACAACCTTCTTCATTTTGTCAAATGTTTCAATCGTTTGTCGGGGGCACGGGTGGCCCAGTCGTCTGAGGCGCCGCGATTAGCTGTGCAGAGTTGCGTCCCTTGGGCACGCCAGAAACCTATGATTGTGGGTTCGAATCCCGGTTCGCCCCGATTATGTTTCTGGGTTTGTCAGCACCATACCCGTGCTTGTGGGTTTCACCGAAGTGGTAAACATCTGAGACCTGCATCACATCGGGCTTTCCTCCCACATTAAGCTGACACGCCGTGATATAACTGGAATACTGTTAAAAGCGGCGTTAAACCCAACTCACTCACTCAATTGTTTGTCCTGGACTCCATAGTCCTATGCAGTAAGACTTGCTGTGTATATAAATCTTTGGTTTGACTTGTGTTCAGACGGTTTAACCTGATCCCTATTGCGGCGGAGGACTATGGTGACATGTCCATGAGTTTCAAGGTGGTGGCAGCAGCACGGAAAACAGACAAGATCACAACACTCTTCAATATGAAAGGTGGGCAGATTTTAGGAGAGCTTCACCTACTCTGAGCAGCAAACATGTTGGACACAGACAGGTCTGTGTTTGATGCGAGTGATGTATATATTGTAATCAATAGTGTTGGGTATCTTATTTCTCACATTTCTCATGTGTACAGAGACATGAAAGTCAATACTTTTCGATACCATAAACCTATTCTTGATATGTTGTAGGTGTTCTTGGATTACCTTCAGTGTTTTGGGGAGTCAAAGATTTCCCCATTCTTCCCAACACAACTTTCACCAGTTATACTTTATCGATTTCACTATGTCTATTGATGTTGAAACTTGTATCCCCATGACAACTGTGTGTATGTTCTATTTAAGTAAAATTTGTGGTTTCTCAAGATGACTTGAATATTGACTTGCAGGCAAGCGGGCGTGTCAGCCTGGCATAGGGCGTGGCGATGGGTGGATAATTCCTATCAACATTTACATCGAGACGGAGCAGTTTCTTCCAGACGACTGCACTATCTTTGAAAATATTGGTATGTGTTTGATAAATAATCATAATATAGGACATTTTTGGGAACTATCTTTGAAAAATATCGGTATGTCTTTCCAAACAAGATACATTAGGATACCATTTTTGAAAATATCGGTATGTGTTTCCAAACAAGACAATTTGGGCACCATCTTTGAAAATATTGGTATGTGTGGGACAAATAATTATAACATAGGACATATCAGGGCACCATCTTTGAAAATAAATTGAGTAATGTATTGGAGTAAATGATTTAGTTTTTATTTAAATGGACCAATGTGGTTCATTTCTCAGATCTGTGAGACGGTGGGGTAGCTTTGTGGTTAGAGCTTTCACTTATCATGCCGAAGACCTGGGTTCGATTCCCAACATGGGTACAATGTGTGAAGCCCATTGCTGGTGTCCCCCGCCATGGAATATTGCTAAAAGTGGTGTGAAACCAAACTCAGTCACTCACTCTCAGATATGTGGTCTTTAGGTCTATTTCTGTCTGTTTCTCTGTTTACAAGGGACCATGACATAGCCTAGATATTGCTGACTACAGCATAAACATGTCCGCTGTCCAATAATGTTTCAGGCCAGCTGTTTGTGCGGAGCTGCATCCCGGGGGCCCTGGACAAGGAGTACAACCCAAAACAAACTCCCATCAGCCTCTGCGAGGGCTGTGCCGCTGGGGGCTACAGGAAGTGTCAGCGGAACAGTGAGGAGCAGTATTATGGGGCCAGCGGCGCCTTCAGATGTCTCGTGGAACGTGAGTCCAACTGTCACCTTGTTGATACGTAACAAACCCTGTGGGGATTCCTGGTTCGAATAGGTCCTAGCAACGTGCTGGTTGTAAGAGCTGACTCAGTGGATTAATGGTTGATTAAGTCATTGTTGATTAAGTCATTGTATCAGACTCAATTATTAACAGGCTGACACCATATAGCTGGGTACTGCTGATTTAGTCAATAGACATGTTACACAAACAAACAAACAAACAAAGAGGTCAAAATTATTTGTCAGCCAAAACTGGCTTCCACAGGAGATATTGCTTGGGTGAGATTGTCTCGTGTGAGATATAGCTTCAACATATTGCATCCCAATGCTTTACAGACCATTGTGACATCATCAGCTACCAAAACTTCACAATAGAATGACATCACTAGTCTTCCTGCTGTACTTTTGCACTCATGACACTGGTTATTACTGTTTACAAACTGGAAAAGTTGGAAGAATGTGTCTTTTGATATAAAATATCTCAACACGTGTCGATAACGCTTTAAAAATCCTCATCAAGTCTCAGAGTTTTAAACTGTTATGCTCATGATATCAATCACTTGATTGTCGGGTGCAGACTCAATTATTATTCACTGACCGCCATCATATAGCTCGATTATTGCTAGGTGCAGCGTTAAACAATAAACAAACAAACATAAATGAAATTTGTTCAGGCTTTTAGGCACAACACTCTCATATAATTTGTTTGAGTGAACATTTGTTTTATGTACAACTCTGTCTAACATTGACCCGTGAAGATTCCGGGGTAGAATAGGTCTTCAGCAACCCATACTTGCCTTAAAAGGAATATGTTGCTGAGTGCAGCGTTAAACAACAAACAAACAAAAAACTGTCCACTATTGATACATGAACACAGTTATGCCACTGCTTTATCCAGGTGGTGGTGACGTATCGTTTGTGCGTCACTTGACCGTGAGAGACAACACTGATGGACGTAACCATGCCAAGTGGGCGAGGAACCGGCGGTCAGACGACTACGAGCTGTTGTGCAAAGACGGCAGCCGGGTGAACATAGACAAGTTCGCCCAGTGCCATCTCGGGACTGTCCCAGCCAATGCTATTGTCACTTCTAGTAAGTCAGTTGTCAGGAAACAGAGATACAGTGATCCCTCGCTACAATGCTAATGGGGGAACAGGTGACCCAATGCTGTTGTCACTTCCAGTAAGTGAGTCAGTTGTCAGGAGGGATAAACTGTTTGTGAAAGAACAGAGATACAGTGATCACTCGCTACAATACTAATAGGGGAACAGGTGGCCCAATGCTGTTGTCACTTCTAGTAAGTCAGTTGTCAGGAAACAGAGACACAGTGATCCCTCGCTACAATGCTAATAGGGGAACAGGTGGCCCAATGCTGTTGTCACTTCTAGTAAGTCAATTGTCAGGAAACAGAGACACAGTGATCCCTCGCTACAATGCTAATAGGGGAACAGGTGGCCCAATGCTGTTGTCACTTCTAGTAAGTCAGTTGTCAGGAAACAGAGACACAGTGATCCCTCGCTACAATGCTAATAGGGGAACAGGTGGCCCAATGCTGTTGTCACTTCTAGTAAGTCAGTTGTCAGGAAACAAGAGACACAGTGATCACTCGCTACAATACTAATGGGGGAACAGGTGGCCCAATGCTGTTGTCACTTCTAGTAAGTCAATTGTCAGGATACAGTGATCCCTCGCTACAATACTAATGGGGGAACAGGTGACCCAATGCTGTTGTCACTTCTAGTAAGTCAATTGTCAGGAAACAGAGATACAGTGATCCCTCGCTACAATGCTAATGGTGGAACAGGTGACCCAATGCTGTTGTCACTTCTAGTAAGTCAGTTGTCAGGAAACAAGAGACACAGTGATCACTCGCTACAATACTAATGGGGGAACAGGTGGCCCAATGCTGTTGTCACTTCTAGTAAGTCAATTGTCAGGATACAGTGATCCCTCGCTACAATACTAATGGGGGAACAGGTGACCCAATGCTGTTGTCACTTCTAGTAAGTCAGTTGTCAGGAAACAAGAGACACAGTGATCACTCGCTACAATACTAATGGGGGAACAGGTGGCCCAATGCTGTTGTCACTTCTAGTAAGTCAATTGTCAGGATACAGTGATCCCTCGCTACAATACTAATGGGGGAACAGGTGACCCAATGCTGTTGTCACTTCTAGTAAGTCAGTTGTCAGGAAACAAGAGACACAGTGATCACTCGCTACAATACTAATGGGGGAACAGGTGGCCCAATGCTGTTGTCACTTCTAGTAAGTCAATTGTCAGGATACAGTGATCCCTCGCTACAATACTAATGGGGGAACAGGTGACCCAATGCTGTTGTCACTTCTAGTAAGTCAGTTGTCAGGAAACAAGAGACACAGTGATCACTCGCTACAATACTAATGGGGGAACAGGTGGCCCAATGCTGTTGTCACTTCTAGTAAGTCAATTGTCAGGATACAGTGATCCCTCGCTACAATACTAATGGGGGAACAGGTGACCCAATGCTGTTGTCACTTCCAGTAAGTCAATTGTCAGGAAACAGAGATACAGTGATCCCTCGCTACAATGCTAATGGGGGAACAGTTGGCCCAATGCTATTGTCACTTCCAGTAAGTGAGTCAGTTGTCAAGAGGGATAAACTGTTTGTGAAAGAACAGAGATACAGTGATCACTCGCTACAATACTAATGGGGGAACAGGTGGCCCAATGCTGTTGTCACTTCTAGTAAGTCAATTGTCAGGATACAGTGATCACTCGCTACAATACTAATGGGGGAACAGGTGGCCCAATGCTGTTGTCACTTCCAGTAAGTCAGTTGTCAGGAAACAGATACAGTGATCCCTCGCTACAATGCTAATGGTGGAACAGGTGACCCAATGCTGTTGTCACTTCTAGTAAGTCAGTTGTCAGGAAACAGAGATACAGTGATCACTCGCTACAATACTAATGGGGGAACAGGTGGCCCAATGCTGTTGTCACTTCTAGTAAGTCAATTGTCAGGATACAGTGATCACTCGCTACAATACTAATGGGGGAACAGGTGGCCCAATGCTGTTGTCACTTCCAGTAAGTCAGTTGTCAGGAAACAGAGATACAGTGATCACTCGCTACAATACTAATGGGGGAACAGGTGGCCCAATTCTGTTGTCACTTCCAGTAAGTCAGTTGTCAGGAAACAGAGATACAGTGATCACTCGCTACAATGCTAATGGTGGAACAGGTGTCCCAGTGCTGTTGTCACTTCTAGTAAGTCAGTTGTCAGGAGGGATAAACTGTTATTGAAAAAACAGAGATAGTTGAATTTGTATGTGCTAATGGGGGAACAGGTGGCCCAGTCGTCTAAGGTGTGAAGAGTTGCGTCCCTTGGACTCGCCAGAATCCTATGTTTGTGGGTTCGAATCCTGGTTCACCCCAATTATGTTTCTAGGTATGACAGCACCATGCCCATACAAGTGGTAAACTTCTGAGACCTGCATCACTGCATGCCGTGATATAACTGGAGTGCTTTTCAAAGCGGTGTTAAACCCAACTCAGACGAAGTAAATGTGTTAGGTTTGTACGAGGCACCATATATTGCATGTACTATTGTTATTGCAGTTGCTATTCTTGTCATTACCATGATCTGTTATGTAACTGGCTTATATCTTTGTAATGTTTATTAACCTATTAATTTGGCTCTACAGAATTCAAGAGTGCACAAGAGCGTGAGATCTTCTGGAACCTGGTTAACTATGGACAACAATTCTTCTCTTCTGACATGTAAGTGGATGTTAAATGGAAATTCACAATTTTAATGACAGTTGTTTAAAAATGAACAATATCATGGTCTGATTACATTTGATTTAATGATAGGGTAGATAGGTACATTTCTCCCAACTAATATTGTTTCTTTGGGTTTCACCAAAGTGGTAAACGTCTAAGACCTGCATCATTTCTAGCCTTCCTCCAACATCAAGCTGATATGCCGTGATGGGACAGAACCAGTGTTCAAAGTGACATTAAACCAAACTCAGTATCAAGTCTTTGGATGGCATTTAGAAGGGATACACATAAGGAAGAGAATTTATGGATGTCAAGTTTTTTATTATGAGGAGGCTCAGTAGAGTAGCCTAGTGGTTAAAGCATTCGCTCGTCACGCCGAAGACCTGGGTTCGATTCCCGACATGGGTGCAATGTGTGAAGCCCATTTCTGGTGTCCCCCGCAGTGATATTGCTGGAATATTGCTAAAAGTGGCGTAAAACCATACTCACTCACTATTATGAGGAGCACAATGTTTTCAGAGTTTATACTTACTCCTTCATCAATCGACTCCTTTACCTGATGGAATAAGTATATACTCCGATACGTTGTGTTCCTCATAATAAAGAAGTTGACATTCATATACTCTCTTCCTTTAAATCAGTATTGCTTATCTTAAGAGGCAACCAAACTGTATCGGGTGGTCCAGCTCTGTGACTTGATTGATTACATATCATCATTCCTCACTGGCATGAGAAGTTGCTCATGATGTCAACCACTGGTTTGTCTAGCCCAGATCATTTACAGGCCTCCTTTACATTGCTGTGAAAATGCTGACTGTGACATAAAAAAATACAACAGAGATCCATGTTAGAATTGGTCTTCAGCAACCCAGGCTTGTTATAAGAGGTGACTGACAACCTACTGGTCAGGCTAACTGACTTGCTTGATGCATGTCATCATATCCCCATTGCATAGATCCATGCTCATGACATCAATCACGGGGGCACGGGTGCACAGGTGGCACAGTGATTCGCTGTGCAGAGTTGCCTCCCTTGGGCATGCAAGAAACCTATGATTGCTGGTTCGAATCCCGGTTCACCCTGATTATGTTTCTAGGTTTGTCAGCACCATACCTGTGCTTGTGGGTTTCACCGAAGTGGCAAAGGTCTGAGACCTGCATCACTTTGGGATTTCCTCCCACATTAAGCTGACACGCCGCGATATAACTGGAATAGTGTTAAAAGCAGCATTAAACCAACTCACTCACTTACTGACTGATATCAATCACAGGACTGTTGTGTCCAGACTGTATTATTTACGACTGTCATCATACAGCTGGAATATTGCTGACTGTGGCATTAAAAAGACTTTAAGTGATGGGGAGGTTTGATTTAACTCAATCTGTTGTGTGTTTCCAGTGATGGAGACTTCCACATGTTTGACTCGGGGACGTGGTACTCGGACCTGATGTTCACGGATGCAGCCGTGCGACTCATGAGGATCCCAGACGCCAGACAGAACTATCTCGACTGGCTCGGAGAAGACTTTGTTGCCCAAATAGAAAACCTTCACAAATATACGTGCGTGTCCCCAGATTCGGCCATGTCAGTGTCACCCAGCTTCCTGTTTGTGGCAGCGTTATTTGCTGCTGTACAGTTCTTCAAGTTATAGTGTCCTCAGAAGAGGTTTTCACACGATTTGATCTGTTAGTCTATCATTTCAAAGCAGTAATGCTAAATTTCAGTTCAGTAAACCTGATAGACATGCTCAATATGTGTTATAATAGTTAAGAAATCAAAATTAAGACATTTTGTAAAATTGGAAACGTTACTTATTTTGTTCATTTTCGATGAACGAATTCAGTTCCTCATTTTTAACAAATACACATAATACTGATATGACCTTCATTGGTTTTGAAGAGAATGATGCAATACAATGTATGCAAGAATTGCTTCTTCATGAAAATGGCATGATGTTAAACTAAATAAATTTGACGTCAAATTTATTTCATTCTTTCATGCATGTTATATTGGTTGTAAGAACATTAACGAGAAATTAATATTGGCCGAAGAGAAATTTTCAACATGTGATACACTTCTTTTTTTATTAATTAGAAATGTGAGGTTTGCTAAAAGATTTATACATGATAAATGCAAGTCATGTGTTAACTTAACTCATCAACTCAAAATGACCAATCTGAAAACAAGAACAGGTCATTCTTTTATTTGCTAACAATCTTGAACATCTTGCCCAGAACGTGAATATCCAACATTTCTCATTCTAGAATTGTAAATATCATATTTTATACCCAGATATCATGTGTACATAATATGTTCATAACCACAAATCATATATGTAACATTTGTCACAAATCAGTGGACGTAAATGCATTAGTTGCATCTGTGCAGCTTGCCTTCGAGTTATTGTTAGAGGAAGTTTTCATTAAGGTGCTAGTTTGCCAGTTCCTATGTATTTCCCAGTCCTTAAGGAAAACTTAATTCAAACTCAATCCTGATTTTGACGGGGAAATATGATTTGGAGAAATGTGTAAAAACATGTAAAACAAAAATTTCTAATTGATTGAATATAATGTGTTATTAAAATACTTGCTAGTGACGATGTACCATTAGTGCTTTTAGAGTTAGTCTGAAGACTATTTTCTTAGAACATGTGTACTGTTATGTAATAGTTGCAAAAGAATTTTGTTGAATTACAGTTGATATCAATGCTTTACTTAACTTTTATTCATATGATTCAATTTGAAAAGGTATTTTTTTTTTAAATGTATGACTATAGAGAAATAGGGTTTGACAATTTTATACTGGATTGTTCTTACATTGTACATAAACATACACTTTGTAATTATGGTGACCTTATGTACATTATGAAAATCTCATAAGAACTACTTTTGTAAAATAAAGTGATTTTTATATAAGTTTTTTGGAGTTATTCACATATTTTACAATTTGTTTTTCATGTACCCGAGATGTATCACTAGCTTCTATGTAATACCCAACTTCTAGTATCTGTTGTCATTATATTACTGAAATATTGCTGAAATCTGCATAGCGCTGTATTCACTCACTCACTCACTCACTCTGTCTGGTTCAGACTCGATTATTTACAGACCGCTACATATAGCTTGAATATTGCTGAGTATACAGTGTTAAACAACAAACAAACAAACACTCACTCACTCATGCTATTACTCCCAGTAATTAACGTTACATAGCTATATCCTCATTTGTCTATGTCAGATTTTTGTAATGGACATAAGAAGACACCCTCTCCTCGACCGTCCCACTGACAGGGCGACAAGCCAACGTATGTTTCTAAACACAGGGAAAACACGAATAGCAAACTAACTACAATATCTACACTGGAGAATGGAGATGTAAGTATCAAAATAAAGCGCTGAACATAAGCTATCCAACCATATCATTAACAATTCACAACGAGCTATGTACAATTATAAGAGGCCAAAATGACCATAAATACATAGAGGTTATCACACTAGTGTGTTTGGGGATGGTAAATATCCTGCATTAGGAATAAACATTGTATTTAGCGAGCCTTGGTGAGCTAAATACATAGTGTTTATTCCTAATACAGGATATATTTACCATCCCCAAACACACAAGCGTGATAACCTCCTTATCATATAATATCATTCTTTAATTTTGTGCTTTAAAATCGCTTTCCCTCTCTCACAAACATTACCGAAACATTGCGAGTTTTCCTGAAATGCGCGCATTAATATTTATGACGTCACAGGGTAAGTGATGTGTCAGTCGGACAGTGACAGTAGACAGTATAGTTCAAACTGAAATCTGTTTCTTATACAGTGGCGAAGCAACATACACGCAAAACAACAGTTTTTAATTGCCTTTCGCGGCAATCCATCGGTCTGTCCGCTAGAGTAACTGCCCTTTGTCAAAGGGAAGCTACTCTAACCCTAGTCTATGAGACGTCACGGCCACGGTCAGACGTTGACAGTCGGTCTGTCCTGTTATAACGTTAAGAAGTGTAGACAAAACGAAACAAGGTAACAATTCAAACATATTTCGGCAAAATCCAACTACTTTAATTTGTGGAGAAGGTTTCAAGCCGCAGAGGTCTACAAGCACAGATAGGGCTACTGATCCCGCTTGGCTAGGCCTCGTGCCCTCGCAAAATTGTTTCGAAATTTATATCTCCAAAGTTGCCAAAACTTATAGCTACGTCACAGTTAGACACTGATTTTCAGTATATTAGACTGTTCTTTTGATAATGAGAGCAATTATCCCTGTAGTTTATCCAGATTCCCGATGGTTAATTCTGACTCCATCGTCGAATGACAAGGGCGACGCCATGTTTGTTTATAAACAGCGAAAGTAGTCCTACTTGACCTTTGATATTTGCATCTCTATCCGCATATGACCCCAACGGATATCATTTTTATCCGTTGGCTTTATCCTGCAGAGAAACCTACCCATTATATGAGAAATGAGAAATATCTGAATGTAGATATAAATTCCCTTAATGTTTGCAAATCATAACTACAAAAAACATTTCAATACAAGATTACAGTAACGAACATATGAGAGACAACATACATCCAGTCATTACATGGTTTGAGAGTGTCATTAGATTACAAGAGAGAAAAATAGTTGGGCCACTAATTCTCTAACACGAAATGATCACACACTGTACAATGACGGCCGATGGAGTTTACCGAGCAGTGTCGGAAATAAAGTTGGGGAACATAGCGGCACTGAACCATGACATGGGTAAAATTGATTAACCAAGTCAGCGAGCTTGACCGCTCGATTCCAACAGCCTTTTACAGCAAGCATGGGTTGCTGAAGACCTATTCTAACCAGGATGTTCACGGGTCCTGTGGGATGTTCTCGGGCTTGATTGTTTGGATTGTCTGGTCCAGATTATTTACAGACCGCCGTCATATAGATGGAATATTGCTAAGTGCGGCGTAAACAACTAACGAACAAACAAAACATCCCACAGATGCTCTATTGGGGACATGTCAGGGGACTTAGTGGGCCAGTCCAATGTCCGTATGCCTTCTTGTCGGAGATAATCAGTGACGACCTGGTCACGATGTGGTCTGGCATTGTCATCTTGCAGTTCAAACTCTCTGCCGATAATTCTAGCGAATGGAACAACGGAAGGACGCAAAATGTCATCAACATATCGCTGGCCAGTCAAATGTTCTTCCACAAAAACCACATCAGTTCGCCTGTCATGTGTGATACCGCCCCACACCATGACACTGCCGCCCCCATAACGATCATGTTCAATTATTGTTGCCCTGGCATACTGCTCGCCACTATGTCTCCAATAACATATTCTACAGTTTGTGAATCGGAGGTAAAACCTTGATTCGTCTGGAAACGTGGTGTAACGCCATTGGCGCACGGCCCGTCCCTGGTGTTGAATCTAAGGAGTATTTGGCTTCCGATAATCTAATGACATCTGTCCTCGTCTAAACTACACAACCTTCACAATACAAAGATATTACAAAACACATTCATCTTACCTGACGAAAGTCTTATTTTGTGATTGTTGAAGATTTTGACTTGTAGTTAATGAACGAAACGCCAACCGAAAACATACGTCCGCGACTGGAACTCGTTCGAGTGCTTCGGTTGAAGATATAGTGATTGCTTCTGAAAAAAGACTTGCAGACTTAATGAACAATATCTTGAGATACAGTCTTATACAATCTATGAAATTCTCTTCCGGTCTCTGATTTCCAACGGAAAAACAATCCATCACCTGTCTGAAGCATCATAGCTGTGTTCCTGTATATGCCTGATAGAGAGGCTGTGCTGAATGCTAAACATTTCCTAAGAAGGACAAGAAAAAGCGTGCAAACAGGCCTGCCACCCATGCTAGTGAGTGAGTGAGTTGGGTTTAACGCCGCTTTAAACAGTATTCTAGTTATATCAAGGCGTGTCAGCTTGATGTGGGAGGAAAGCCCGAAGTGATGCAGGTCTCAGACGTTTACCACTTCGTTGAAACCCCTTGTAATGTAACAGGCAAGATCAAGGTCACTACGCGCCTCTGACTCTGCGTGACGAGTGCACGATTTTCTCGCGCATTGAGCGCCACGTGGTCCAGTCCTCACAGTTACAGCTGTGTACTATGTGCTTTGAGGAATCACATATTTGGATAACTATTTCAAACATTAGTGGAACTATGCGTGGACAAGGCTACAACATGTGAGTAAGAAACGTTTGTGAAACCTTTGACTTTACAACAGTGACCGTAAAAATCTCTCTTTTATGGCCTCTGTTCACAATGACACTGCGATGTACAATCGGTATGTGTCTGATCTGTAACTGGAAAAACGTATGAACCAGAACCATCAAATAAAGACCCTCTATCCATGCACCGATGCGACAATCAATACAAATATTCCCAATCACAATCACATGTATTCTTACTTAGTTTCATTCAGACCTCCGGGGCGGTCGGGTAGCGCAGTGGTTAAAGCGTTCGCTCGTCACGCCGAAGACCCGGGTTCAATTCCCGACATGGGTACAATGTGTGAAGGCCATTTCTGGTGTCCCCCGCCGTGATATTGCTGGAATATTGCTAACAGGGGCGTAAAACCATACTCACTCACTTATTCAGACCCCTGATAGAAGATGTATACTCGGTAAGTTCGTATTGCGGAACCCGCAACAAATTCCACTTGTCTTTACTTTTAACTACCCCCAAACACACTCACATGAATGAATGGCTGTTGTCAGGGCGACCCCTTGTCCCCATACTTGTTCATACTTTGTGTCGAAATATTAGCAAATATGATAAGGAATAATAAACATATTAAAAGTATAAATATTGATAATATTGAATATCTCTTGGCACAGTTTGCAGATGACACCACATGCATGTTAGGTGGTACCGAACGCTGCTTATATGCAGTTATGCAAATTCTAGAACAGTATGCACGGTTCTCTGAACTAAAAGAAACACAGACAAAACTAGAATAAACCGACATTAACTATGGTGATAAACTTAAATAATGTGAAACTCGGATGAATATTTCGTCCACCAGAAACATTTTATTATGATCTTTTTTTAGCTTGGTTTGACATCATTCAAGGTTTTCTTCCAATACACAATGAGGACATTCTCGGTCAAATGGTTTGGCACAACAACCACATCAGAGTTGATAAGGAAAGTGTAATTTATGAAAGATGGAACAAGAATGAGGTCCGGTTCTTAACATTTTAAGAGATAAAAATGAATTCATAGAAATAATAAGTTCTGTATCAACATATCTCTAATCTATGTCGAAACTGACAGAAGATTGAACTTCCCCCTCTTCCACCCATTTTATTTCATCTACTAAAAGAAGGGTTCACATTGTTTTTACACAACATTGAGAAACATTGCCGCAAAAAAAACCGTTTGAAAATGGGAACACGAAATGAAGACACATTTCCCCAACGATATATGTCGAAACTACAACGTGATCCCATCTAGATATACAGGGACTTCACTACAGTGGTTTCAAAACACCATCTGGGGGCACAGGTGGCCCAGTCGTCTGAGGCGCCGCGATTCGCTGTACAGAGTTGCGTCCCTTGGGCACACCAGAAACCTATGGTTGTGGGTTCGAAAACCCGGTTCGCCCCGATAATGTTTCTAGGTTTGTCAGCACCATACCCGTGCTCGTGGGTTTCACCGAACTGGTAAACGTCTGAGATCTGCATCACTTCGGCCTTTCCTCCCACATTAAGCTGACACGCCTTGATATAACTGGAATACTGTAAACTATACCACATGTGTTTTGGGAATGTAAACGAATTCGCCCACTTTGGAGATACTTGGAAAGATGGTTTCTTGAGAAAACAGAATTGAAAATCGTTCTCAACAAGAAGAATATACTTCTTGGTTTCCCCGAAAGAAATAATGACAATTTAAATATGATAGTTATATTTGGTAAAAAAAACTCATTTACGAAAATAAACGGAAAAGACTGCCAACTTTCCAAAATATTCAATTTAAACTGTCAGAACACTAAAATGTAACAAAATGTCCAGCTGCTATGACCAGCAATATTGATAAATTTTACAAGTTCTGGTCAACATGTCGTATGCTTTTTCATGTAATTGTGAAACTGATCTGTAAAGGAAGAAAAAGATTTGAATCTATAGCGTATTGCAATTAACTTGCCAGGTGTCATGGCAACTCCACTCTTTTGACGATACTTGTCCCACAATCGAGAAATTACACCTTTTGCCAAACATTCAGGCAAAGTGGGATATTGATTAACCAATTAAATTTGTGGGTTATCATGATGTCATATTGACCTGTCATATCACCCGTATGAGCTCCGCCCACTGACAATGCGGTAGTTTCTACCGCAAATGCTGCTTTAAAGGACAAAACAATTATTGCGATTTTGTTTTGTATATCAGTTGTTCCAGAAATATTAAGTCGATTCCCGAGAGAGAAAATATCATAGTATTCTTAGAAAGTATTTACATGTCCGAGGAAAAGTGATGACACGCTCCGTTATCGGATTCCAAAACAAAACCATTTGGGGGCGTGACATGGAGCTACCGGCGCGAAGGTGCAGCGATGCGAGACACACGTTTTCATTGGCTGATGTGTTGCTGACTTGTGATGCTTGGCCGCCATACGGATACGTCAGGAAGCGGTGCATTCGTCACCACTCGGCCCTTTCCGTAACCTGCAAGAAGACTCGCCCCCCTATCGATGAATGTTATGTGCGAAAATACGACAAACCACTCAGAATGCGCGCATGATTTCAAGTTCTTCGTCAAAGAATCCCTCAGAAATAATTTTTGATTTTACATATGTCTTGCATCTAAAAATATACCCAAGACACAGTTAAATGTGTTCAATCATACTGTATAATTCCGCATGTCCCGATGCGCTTTAAATTGCATCTGAAATATAATTATATGGGGAAATGTATGTTAACCATTAGGCAACGAGTTGACAATTGTTTTAGGTATGCCCGTTTGCGCTAAGACAGAACCCGGTCGAAAAACGTCTATTCATCGGTGCAGCGAACGACACAGAAATATATGTTGTTTGATTACACGACAGTCAATGTAGCAAGCGCGATGCCCATAAAAATGTAGAATTTATTTTGGATGGAGATATTTCCATGTGCCCGATATCTGGTTGTTTAAATGCTATTTTGACAGACGTTTTGACACAGAAAGAAAACAAACGACACACCGGCGTTAGTGAATGAACAATCACAGAATCGAAGATGAAGTTTCTGTGGCTTAGTTTTTAAAATAAGGATGAAACAATTTTGATGAGCTGCAGTTTGTGTCGCATCAGTGAAACGACATTGAAATTAACCAATGTGTGGGCTTACGATGGAACCAGTAACATTCAAAAGTCCAGTATTTCTCGACACAACGAAATAACTTTTGTTTTATTACTTTATTTTAGATTATTAGTGAGTAAATGAATCACGTGAATCACCTCCTGAATAAAATAACGCAGTCGTCGTGGTCCGAGCTGCTAAGTAGAACATTTTCAACATGGTGGTTTTTTTTGCAATCACTTGTCAGAGCCTGCAAGTTTCAATGCAATCCAAATACAACATCATTACATTAATTTTATTGTGCAGTATACGATACAGCATATACTGATACTCATTTTGGAAAATAACAATAGAGAGATGAATAGAAAAATGTAATAACCCAATTAAAATAGATACCTTCAAGTGAAACCTCAATTGTTCAAAAGTTATCTGGGGCTGGGTACAGTTTGTCTTCCACATTCACATAGGAAGGCGTAGTTACGTGCGTTGTGCGGCCGCCGAACTATACGTTGGAAGTATTTACTCTGTATCCTTTCTACGTGTTCACAGTACTGTAGTTGGTAAATTGGTAAAATCATCGCATCAAACATTTTCGTTGCTGTAGAAAGACATTCTTTTTCTGATTGTTGTGCTAAGGTAGTTGTTGCTCTTGTCCAGATTAGTAATGGCGAATAGAAAGGTTACAAGTACTTTTAAGAAGAGACTTTTTCTAATTGATGATCTCTGCAATGCCATTTTTTGTTGTGCCGTAGTGGACCTGAAAACTGATTTTTTTTTATTTTTCGAGGTTTAAAGCCATACCCCCATCTCATACAGAAACCACAGATACAGTTAAACTGCTCCTGTGATGTCCCTGCACTGTCAGCTGAATTTGCAACGTCATCGGCGTTGAGCATCGAACAAACATTTGTCTTTTCTTCTGAAATGAAAATTCCTGTGCAATTTGCTTGATTCAGTTCGGTGACAATTTCTTTGCTAAATAATGTGAACAACGAATGGCTTATCATGCATCCTTGACATGTCCCGCCACAACAGTTGAAATCTTCCGTGAGACCATTTTCAGTCCTTACACGTGATTATAGGTTTACAGTACATATCACGAAGCACTGTCAGAAAATTCCGATGAGTTCCACAATTAAGAAGACGATGCCACAGGAAAGAGTGATTTACGCAATCAAAAACCTTACTAAAGTCTTCCTCCTTTCGATTTTGAAAAATATTTTGACACCATTCCATATAACGTGAACATACTGTCTGCTTTTGAACTAATGTTCAGAGATGATGTTTTTCATCTGACAATATTAACTTTCATTCAAGCCCAGTCGTCTGTGCATAGGTGCGTCCCTTTGGCACGCCAGAAACCTATGATTGTGGGTTCGAATCCCGGTTCGCCCCGATTATGTTTCTAGGTTTGTCAGCACCATACCCGTGCTCGTGGGTTTCACCGAAGTGGTAAACGTCTGAGACCTGCATCACTTCGCGCTTTCCTCCCACATTAAGCTGACAAGCCGCGATATAACTGGAAAACTGTAAAAAGCGGCGTTAAACCAAACTCACTCACTCAAGATTTTGGTAAACATTGTCCCTATGACCGGGACAAGACCATCCATATTTTTATGTGTCTCATCCCCAACCACAACAAGCAGGAGAGCGGGCGGGCAAAAAAACAAACCAAACGAATAAAAAACACTATTTTTTACTGTATATTTGACTAAATTGTTTTACACATTTCATGACAATTTAAAGTATAGGACATTGTAAAGTGAAGTATGTCACCGCATGGGACTCGACCCAAAACGTTTTAGATTTTGTACTGTACTAAGAAGAAGTTGTAATTCCCAACACAACATGTTACATTAGGAAAACATCTTCACACTTTACAATGTCAAACTAATTTACCTTTAGTACCGAGCATACACAGGGACTGTGATTGTCTTGTGAAGAAAACATTTGAAAACATTCTGATGTTATATGGTGCATTTTCAGCTTTGTATTCATATCACTTTTAACAAATGCGAGGGGCTCTTGTCAGAAATAAAGAGGCAACTGACTCGTGGTCCATGACTCTTCATGCATAGCTGCATTAATATCAACTATCAAGGCTGGTTCAATCAACAACAAGAAAGGTCTCAGTTCACTCAGTTCTTTTACTTTAGACTTTCAAATACATTGACATCACTTCTTAGTATGTTTCTTCTGAGAGCACGGGTGGCCCAGACGTCTAAGGCACCGCGATTCGCTGTGCAGAGTTGCGTCCCTTGGGCACGCCAGAAACCTATGATTGTGGGTTCAAATCCCATACCCGTGCTCGTGGTTTTCACCGAAGTGGTAAACGTCTGAGACCTGCATCACTTCGGGCTTTCCTCCCACATTAAGCTGACACGCCGCGATACAACTGGAATACTGTTAAAAGCGGCGCTAAACCCATCTCAAACTGAATCACTAGTATGTTTCTTTCCCCTAGTGACTGGTTGCTGCCCCTTGCCCGGCAAAGGTTACAGCATCGAATGCCAGTTGTAAACTTTGCCAGGTCACCATCATCTGTTGGAAGTATTAACTAAAAACGTACCCCAGGACCTGCATGAATAAAGTGGCCATAAACTGCACACAGTGATACAGAGAATTTCCCAGCTGAAAGAAATTTGTTATAAAGTAATACCAATTCATTACCATATTAAATTTCTCATGGAAAAAATCTAGAATCTTAATAAAACAATAAAAAACAAATCTGGTCATATATATTCATCTTTTGACTTCCATATTAAATCATGAGAAATTAATGTTCTTAGATGAAATGACTGCCATGTTGGATTTCTGGTTGCTAATTTATTTCTTACTAATTACCCTAAACATGCATATTAAAATAACCATGCACATTTATGAGCTTTTTATTTGACGTCTCATCACTTGAACGACGAAACAACTGGAGCGTTTTGCCCCACTTAATAGCAGCTGAACATCTTCCCGAGGCAAGGGAATTAACTGACTGTAAAAGTCCGATTTCCACCCTTGCCAAACAAGGCCGGAATTTCTGGGTCTAACTTCTTTCTAACTAGTGGCTATTATGAGTTATGTCCCTTCTATGTCCCTCCTATTGACCAATCAGATTCCACTCCTCATATCAATTGCATTTGCTTAGAACAAAATGACATCGCCCAGTAAAGACGATCTGATCGATTATCAAAATCTATATTGTGATAAAACGGTTCTTACTTCGCCAAGTGCGCACATTGATAAAAAAACAAAAACATGTAAGGATTTGGAAAATATCTGTTGACGGTACACATGTTTTGCAAATCCTGCAATTTACGAACCGGAATTTCACTACAAAATTTTGATTGGACAATAAATAGACTCGTTAGTCCAGCCAATATGTAATTCCTGAATTCCAGCCTAGTACGGAAAGTGTGGAAATGAACCTTTGGACCTTTATAGTCAATTAACACCCTTGCCTCGGGAGGATGACGGCTGAAATGAATTGGTTAACATTTTGTATGTGACAGATCACCTCTGCATGTATCATAATTATACGATTTAGTTAAATTAAAACATTGTAATCTGTCAAAAGACAATTTGTAAAGGGTGTCCATTTGTCTCCATAACAGGATAAAAACAGAATGAAACGGAATATAAAGAGATCATATTCAAACAGGGTATCAGAGTTGCGTCCCTTGGGCACTTAGAGATCGTGATTATTGTTTCGAATCCCGGCTCACCCCGATTGTTCATAGGTTTGTCAGCACCATACCCGTGTCCGTGAGTTTCTGCAAAGTGATACACGGATGTGACCTGCATCATGTCGGACTTTCCTCCCACATAAGGCTGACGCCCCGTGATATAACTGGAATACTGTCAATAAACCCAACTCACTCACTCGACTGTCTGGCATTTTGAAGGCTCTCTCGGCTATGGCGTATCTATATCTACAATGACACCTTATTATGTTGTTGTTATTTTAACCATGACGCAGGTGATTTATGACATCTGTGATTAAACCTATATTGTGGGTTCGAATCCTGGAACAGCCTGATCATATTTCTCTGTCCGCACCATTCCCGTATTCTCGTCGATTCTATGGACGTGGTAAAGGTCCAAGATCTGCATCCCTGCTGACCTAAAGATGAAGAACATGTTTTATTCCATGTCCAATATAAGCTGATCTAAGATCTTCATTATTTACGAGATTAACGGCTAAAACCCGTCAAACAATGAGAATATTGTCTGTCCTTTTTAAATGTGGGCTATATGTCACTGCCAAAACCTGTTTTTTAATATTACACGCAGAAAACAATTGTGAAATGGGTAAAAACATTTTTATGTGTATTTATCTATTAGTTTTGTATCGTCTCTCATAACGCTTTATGAGTGGTGCTGTATTATTATCTTTATATATAAACTCTTATCTTAGGCATAATTTTTAATGATGTACAGCCGTGAGGCAAAAATAAAATATATGTCGCTCTGTCTGCATCCCTTTGGGCTTACTGTCACCAAGCTGTCAGACTGTGATATGACTGAAATACTGTTGAAAGAAGCATTCAATCACTCTGATTGGCTGAGGTGATGGGGTGCAGGGCGTTACAGATGCGTGTCAGCGTAGTATACCTGGGAATGAACAGAAGCTGTGTTTGTGACATTTGATGCATGGACTGTAATGTGTGGGATATATCCTTCACACAAAGCACAGGGACTGGAAGATATCCTCTTCGAAGTACCTCTTAAAACACGTAAACTTGACTCCCCTTAAATAAGGCCCTAAATACATCCCCTAAAACCTTCTACTTTGTATCACGCCGTGATATAACTGGAATACTGTTAAAAGCGGCGTTAAACCCAACTTACTCACTCACTTCTACTTTGGTTGGTTTACAAAATGTTCGGCCTAAAATTCAGTGTGGCGAATTTACGCAGTGTGCACAACCGTTTACACGTTTTGACTTCCATGTACCTAAAAACACATTGAAGTGAATTCTTATAAATACATACACGAACAATGAACACCTCACACGCTGCTCATGTCACCACACAAAGAACAAATGCTGGCAATATCGGAACACGTGAAAAACTGTTTCTATTTGCGTATTTATCGTTTGTTTACACGAAGTCTGTCATACACTTCCTGAAACAAATATATCAAATACAGCCAATGCAAGTCTATAATGTTTGGCAAGTCTAGATTACTGCAGTATCAGGAAATGAAGAAAGTCTCTGGCTCCTTTTTATTATATTTTATAACTATAATTTAACAACTGTTTTTTTTCTGCAAGATATGTTAATTTCAGAGACTAGATGTTAGTCTAGGTGACACGCTCAGACATCGAAGTCGTATGGAAAGTTCGGGTGCCCCCCAGTTTCCAGAAAGCTTAACAAGGCTGAACTGTACTGCAATTTACTACCTGCCTACCTCTTTACTTAAATGGTATCACCCACAGAATCCTCACTTTGCAGACATTAGTCAAGAAAAGAAGCAAATGAAACAAGAGTTTCCCCTTACATATATTCACTTTTTCTTTATGAAGTTTGCTGCGGCGTTACTAATGCTTTATCGTGTGGGGGTAAGTCCGTCTTTTTTGGCAGTGTGTAGGAACGAGTTCAGGTCCTGTTGACTGTGATCCAATCTTTCACTTCCCGGGGTAGAACCATTGTGTGCCCAGGGAAATGTTTAGATTTGGTTTGGTTTGTTGTTTAATGCCGCACTCAGCAATATTCCAGCTATATGACGGCGGTCTGTAAATAATCGAGTCTGGACCAGACAATCCAGTGATTAATATCATGAGCATCGATCCACGCAATTGGGATCGATGACATGCATCGACCAAGTCAGCGAGCCTGACCACCCGATCCCGTTAGTCGCCTTTTACGGCAAGCATGGGTTGCTGAAGACCTGTTCTACCCCGGATGTTCACATAAGTACAGTAAACTATGTTTATAACAAACACGCTTATAACGAACTGGCGGATATACCGAACTGTTCTTTTGGTCCCGGCCATTTGCTGTATATATGCTTATAACGAACTACGGTTATAACGAACTTCAAATTGTGGTCCCTTTGAGTTCGTTATTACCGTAGTTTACTGTATATCATAATGGAATGGAATACGCTTTATCACAATCGGTGATGCGGTAATAGTAATGACGCAAAAACTTGTACCAGGCCTCACATTTTCGCAATGTTCTCAGTGCATTATGGAAACCATGAATATATAGCCATGTTAAATAACAGTTACTATATATGCATGTGCAGTGGTCACAGATGGCCATTGTTAACACAGACTGAAACGTTGAACTTACTTTCGGGACTCCGAATTAGATTTACATTCAAATTCATATTATATATTAACTCATCACATTTTTACCATTGTTAATTAAGTATTGATTTATACCCCGTCCACATGCGCCTCTATGTATATACATAGGTGTGCATATGTGTGTAGAAATGTATATTTACACCAGGAGCAAATTTGCATCATGTCTGGAGCAGATGCAAATGAAAATGTAAATTTGCACTGTGTGTATATGTTGCAATGTGAACGTTTATGTTAACGTAAGATGATGATCTAATTAATATCTGTTCTTTCGCCAACACCAAACACGTTGTCAACAGTTGCCAACTTTTATGCGTATATACAGAGCTGAGCGGACGGTGTTTTCTTTTGGTTTCAAGTCCAGAAAAATTAAATCAAACACATGTTGCTTCAGACCCGTGAAGATTCCGGGGTAGAATAGGTCTTCAGCAACCCATGCTTGCCGTAAAAGACGACTAACGGGATCGGGGGGTCAGGCTCGCTGACTTGGTTGATGCATGTCATCGATCCCAATTGCGCGGAACGATGCTCATGACATTAATCACTGGATTGTCTGGTCCAGACTCGATTATTTACAGACCGCCGTCATATAGCTGGAATATTGCTTATTGCTGAGTGCGGCGTTAAACAACCAACCAACCAACCAACATGTTGCTTCACGCGAAAATATTCGGTGAAGTAACTCTCTTCTCATTCAGCTTTGTTTGGAAAACAACCTGTTTTGTGTTGAAAGTCGTCAACAGACTGACGAATATGTGTGCCTTACACAATTTACATACTTTATTTACACACCTAAGTTGATTTTCATGTGAACGCATAGTAAATTTACATATACACGTATGTATAGTAACGTTACACATGTGCAAAATTACTTACGTTAGTAAATGTTGTGCACGTGAACGGGGTATAAGAATATGAACCTCCAAAGTATGAGGGTCCAACTTTATAAACGTCGAAGCTGCATGACTTGCACAAGTCCCTGAGGCAATAATTATAAGTTTAAATCATAAGTTCTATATTATGTAAATAATATGAACAAGTTGTCGCTATAAGAGACTGGAGTCCTTGTACTGTCCACATATCTAGACTTGTCTATTAGGAGGATAGAATTACTACACGTCCACGCACTTTTCTTTCCCGTGAAGATTTCGGGGTAGAATAGGTCTTCAGCAAACCATGCTTGCCGTAATAGATGACTATGCTTGTCGTAAAGGGCGACTACCGGGCTCGCTGACTTGGTTGATGCGTGGATCGATGCTCATGATATTAATCACTGGATTGTCTGGTCCAGACTCAGTGTCTTGAGTGTAAAAAGTAGAGCTAACCAGTTTCACTGGCAGGGAGATTAGTGATGTCATTTGATTGTGATGTCACAATGGCCTACATGAAACATTTTGATACAATTTCACCTGTAGTCAGTTCTAAGCAAGGAATATTGCATGTGGAAGTTAGTGTTGGAGGATAAATATACCAGCACTCCTAATTTGTTTTCAGAAATCCTGTTTGTTTTCAATGCTAAATTACATTTCATATTCTATAATTATTAAAACATTAATGTTAGCACGATTGCACAAAAGAAAAACAAACCACGACCCATCGACACAAGGGATATCTCCAGTGGAATTAAGTCAGTTTGGGATGATAAATAATACAACACTCAGCCGTCTTAATTTGTGTCCTGTTTGTTTTGAATACCGAATTATATTTCATATTCTGCTATCATGGACACATTAATGTTAGCACGTATGCACAAAACCAAAACGAACGACGACCTATACAAGTCGGCGCGTCGGCCACTCAGATACAGTGTAAACAAAACGGGCATTGTCAACAATTGCACGTGACAGTTCATTGGTCACTGCCTCGGCGGTTGCCTCCCTTTTAAACATGTTAGCTCTATGCAGGCACAGATAACAACGTGGAACAGGCCGGCGAGGGCGCAGACGACAAGCATGGCGTTGAGGGAGAATGAGGGACAACGTGTTGTAATTGTCGGCGGGGGGATCGCAGGCTTGACAGCAGCGTCACATCTCATCAACAACGGCGTGACAAACGTGACATTATTGGAAGCACAAGAGCGGCTGGGAGGACGGATTCACACTGTGAAGTTTGGTAAGACATTGCCAAGTTTCACCGACACGTTTCCGATTTCCAACTATAATCTCAAATACGAAGACACTACTCCCTGGACTATATATCGATGTGTGATGATGATATATCTAGTTAACAGATGATAAGTGTAACAGACTGTTGTGAAATCCGTAGTCAGGCTTTTCTTTAGACTTGCTCCAGTCTCCAAGGCAATAATTATTAGTTTAAATCATTGTTCCTAGATTATGTAAATAAAAAGAACAAGGAATCTCTATAAAGACTGTCGTACTGTCGGCCTTCCTAGACTTATCATTCTGTAGAGACTTAGAGCAAAGCTAGCTTGTCCTGAATGGACCCTCCTATCCTCAGGTGTGTGATTGTGCAATATACTTCCATTATGAGGTATAGGACTGAGTGGTGGGATTTAGACTCACATCTAGTCTCTGAAATGAACATATCTGACAGATAAACAGTTGCTAAATAATAGTTATAAAAGATGATAAAAAGGAGCCCAGAGACTTTCTTCAATCTAGACTTGACAAACATTATAATAGACTTGCATGGGCTGTATTGGATATATTTGTTTCAGGTTCTGTATGACTGACTAGGTGGGATCATGTGGACAGACTTTTGAGTTAAAGGGGATATTTGGCCTTGATAAACTGGAAGTCCTGGGAAGTTTGATAAAAGTTACTTATACACCAGAAAAGCACCTATATAATTAAATTAAATCAAGCACTTTGTGACACATGGTTCCGATTACAAAGTTCAACCCCAACTCCTGAAGTCACAGAGACATGTCATAGCTCTATTTAAAACATATTGTTTCTAGTTTTTATGTGGCCAGATGTATTTGTCAAATGTGGTCACATGTATTTTGTGAAGTTAGGTTGATGACCAACTAACTTTTTTTTAAAGAAACCAGAAACCATAAAATAGAGGAACGCTTCCCCCCCACCCCCACTCTCTCATTTGGCTGCATATTATTCGCTGAAGATGTGAGTTTTCTGTGAAATATGTTTCCTTATAAGCCCAAGACATCTGTTTCAATTTACATTTGGCACAGCCATGGACAACTTCATTCACCCGGACGATTTGTCTTGGATGTAGATATTTTACTTGGAGAATTCCCACATTACGACCAGGGATTGGTTCTGGATGACTCTTGGTCTAAAGACAATGACAGTGATACTACTGCTACCAAGCTGTTGGTAATAATTCCCAAAGAGCTTTAATCAAAGAAAAAGATTGGAACAGAAAATATCAATCTCATTAAAATCATACCTTAGTTCTCGCTACAGCTAAACAAAGATCTGAGGACATCCCATTACGGGTCACATCAGACTGACCTTGCGCGAACTTTGACCGACCAATGGAATGACCAATCAGAAAGCATCTTTCTCGTGCTTTACGGCACTAATTTCAAATTGGCGACTACGCTTCGAAACATATTCTGACAAATCTTCGATTACAAATTTGAAACCTGAACAAATGAACATTCTGGAATGGCTAATAGATGGTCTAGATTGTATGGATTCAGTCGTTAAACCCGTAACTATCGTTCGTAGTTAAGTTTTTCGAGGTTGCATGATTAAAATCACATTCCGACTGTCACTTTCATAATCTGGTAAGCGATGCTCTGATAGGTCGGATGAAAGGTCGTTCTGACGTGACCGCTAATGGTATGTCCTCAGATCTTTGTTTAGTGGTAGCGAGAACTGAGGTCTGATTTTAATGAGATTGAGAAAATATAAGGGCTTCTACGAGGGTAGGTTTTTTGAGCGCATGCGAAATAAAAGCATAACTGATCTGATATTAAAAGTAATATATAATTTGTTCTATTCTCTTTTTAAAATCAGTAAATATGCTACAATTGTGTAACTTTTCAAAATAAGCAAAGCTACAAAATCTACTACGAAAGCCACAGAAAAATATGATCTGGTAAATTGCACAGGAACAGGAAGTGTAAATAAAACTTATCAAGATGCATGCAAGACAGTTGTAACAGTTCACCATATTCCCAATGTTCACAATTATGATAAATCCAGACTAGGTTTACTTGCAAATATGGTGTAAATGCTTTACTATCAGCCAGAAAAAATGATGCTATATTATTCATTGGATCTTGTCTTTATTCCATGTAACTTCGCTACTATTTTGTAATTCTATTAGTTCGAATGAATAAACATCTCTCAAGCATTGTTAAATGAATTTTCGATGTGACTGAGCATGTGCTTCGCAGGAAATTAAATGTTATTAGTTAATGGCAGTCGAGACATTTATTTTTTTCAAAGGGAGGCTACTCTTATATTGCAAAGCAAAGAGGCCGATTGTAATTTTATAATCATTATTTAATATTACCTGATTAGTTTGTTTCTATACAGTTCAGCTATCTTGTGTGTGTGTTTGTGTGCGTGCGTGCGTGCTTGAAGATAGCTACACGATAAATCACAAAGAACAATGAACAAAGTGTGGTTTATTTCACAATACCATGCGCGACACCATTGTGGTTATGTTAACACAGTTGGATAGCCAATGTAACCCTTTCAATGTTTCCAAAATATTTGAAAAGATTTGATCACTGCAAAGTGTTTCAAAAGACATGCACATTTACTCTTAAAACGAAAATTGGCGCGTTTCTCTAACACTCAAGGTAGGGCAAAAACAAGGACTGGTTGGCTTGAAGACAGTATACTGTGTCGAAGTGGGGTTTTCATGTTAAACTGTGGTGTTGTATCTCAGGGGGCTAGTGCTATAAAATCGGCATTAGTCCTGACGTGACTTTAAACCCCATTTCACCTCCCCTACGGTGTCCCACTCCAGCAACCATGAAGCTGGCAGACACATAAATATAGGATCACTGTTTATAGGATGTTAGACAAGTTGTTAGTGTTGCTAGTGTCTATTTAGCAGTTATATTTTTGCTTATCCTTCTTTTCCTTCGGATATAATATCCCAGAAAGTTCAGGTATTCCTGGAATATTGCTTAGAGTGGCATAAAACCTCTCACAATGATGTAATACATTATTTTAAAAAATCAGGTAAGCTGCAGTGCCTTGTAACTATATCAGAAAACTAATTCAGAAAACCAAATCAAATAACACAGCTGCACAGTGACTACACAATGTGATTGATAGCTGCAAAAGTGCTGATTCAGCATGAAGTAGGATTTACACACACTGAAAAAGCTACATGTAAATGTTGATAATTATCACAGATATGCCAGAATACAATATGCTGTAGAGCAATTTTTGTGGTTTTGCAAAGAGTTCCTGGAAATATGTTACCATTTCTAATCATTGCTACAAACTAGGGAAAATTCCTAGTAGGCTTTCATCTCATAACTGCGTTTATTTAGTTATATTTAATGACAAAATATTATAGAGCATATTCAATGGAATTAGATAAAAAAAAATCAGAGAACCATGTAAACATGCATCAAGTCATATTGCTTATTATTAATTTGTTTATGATCAACGTGGTCATGACTGAAAGAAACCTAGGAATGGTGTCTCTATTGTTGATTTTAATGGATTTGGTTCAACTCTGTTTTTGTTTGCACTTTGCAATATTCCTACTATATGTCTGTACCAGACAATCCAGTGATTCATATTGTAAACAACGATCCATGCCATGAGGGTACAATGACACACTATGAACCAAGTGACCTCACCTCACCTCACCTCACCTCACCTCACCTCATTTCATTGCTGGGGACCTATTCAAAACCAGAAATTACCACAAGCGAGTTCAACACTGTTTTGTAGACTCTTGTAATCATTTATACATACAAACATGTTTATTAATTAATTGGGCTTCAAAAGTAAAAATATCGTCTTTTCTGTGGGATTTGGCTACATATATGAGCAGCAACTGGTACATAATACAGTAGCTTTTATCTCAGAATTCGTATTTCGTGTGAAGGCAATATATGAGCAAGACTGGCATGATGTGCTCATTCGAGGCACCAAAACAAATAGTTATACCCTATATATAAGCTATCCTTCTGCTCAGAATTATACCTGAAAGTTATAACTGTTTCAAAATTTAGAGTATCCCTGGCTCGTTTTGATGTAGTTCACACCAATTGAAAATAGAAAGAGGAATACATATTCGGCAACCATGAGAACTGCGAGTGTGTGATTAATGTAATTGCAACACTGTTGAAGATGAGCTTCATATTGTTATGATTTGTAATGCTTATAATGCCATTAGGGCAAAATATATAAGTCAAAGATTTATGTTTACCTATCTCGTTATACATTTAATCAGTTGACGTCCTCCTCTGATCTATGTACAGTTAGAAATCTTGCAATGTATATACATCATGCAATGTTCTTGAGACGATGTAAATTGAATTAACATAGTATGTATTACCCTGAGCCTCTCTCTCCAATATGACGTGTCTTCAACACATATGTACTGAGCCTCAAATTCCTTGGGGGGGCATGGGTGGCCCAGTCGTCTTAGGCACCACGATTCGCTGTGCAGAGTGGTGTCCCTTGGGCACGCCAGAAACCTATGAATGTGGGTTCGAATCCTGGTTCTCCCCGATTATGTTTCTAGGTTTGTCAGCACCATACCCGTGCTTGTGGGTTTCAACGAAGTGGTAAACGTCTGAGACTTGAATCACTTCGGGCTTTCGTCCCACATTAAGCTGACACTCCGTGATATAACTGGAATACTGTTAAAAGCGGAGTTAAACCCAACTCACTCACTCACTCACTCACAGTCCTTGAATAAATGACTACTACCAATATATATTCTAGCATGTCTAGATTACAGCAGTTTCAGAAAATGAAGAAAACCTCTTGGCTCCTGTTTATTATATTGTAAGAAGATAATTTAACAATTGGTTTATACTTTAACATTTTCATAAACTAGAGGTTAGTCTGGGTCTGATTAAAATAAGGAATGTGAAAAGAATAAATGATTTAAGTTTAGAGCTTGTGTTTATTAATACTGAGCTGGGTAATCATGCTTACGAATAAAGCATCATAAAATGTTTCCTCCCTGACTGAGAAAAGTGTACATGCACTTGACTTGTATTTGTTTGTGGGATGTTTTACGGGTTTGATTCACATTATGAATTTTAACTTCCAATTGTCTTATTGAAAGTAGAAACAAGCAGTGTCCAAAATTACATAATTCCTTGTCCTTTTAACATTAGAGATTGTTGGGGGTCCCAAGGTCATATATGCAACAGGAGCACATCTTAAGGATCCCAGAATCCCCATAATTTCAAACCACTGCCAAGTATTTAATAAAACCTGCCACTGTAAACAAGCCTGCTCACTCATTTACACAACTCACGACTCTTTTGTCTTTTACATTTTCTTACTCAAGGTGAGAGTGTCCTTGACCTTGGTGCACAGTGGATCCATGGGCTCAGGGGAAACTGTGTCTACCAGCTGGCCAAGAAACATGACCTTGTTGGTGAGGAACAGTTAATGGCAGACGTTAGCACCAGGAGCAGACTACATGAGTTTGAGGGTTACTTGTTCCTCACTTCCAAGGGTGAGGAGGTGGACATGAAGACTGTCCACAGAATGATTGGGATTTGGGATGAAATCTATCATGAGGCAGAAGAATTCTTCAGCACGGATGATGAGAGTGAAAGTGTTGACAGCAGTGAAAGTGACAGTGAGAGCAGCAGTGACAAGGATGGTGGTGGCACTGAAAAGGAAAAGTCACACTTTAAAGCCCGAGATTTATTCCCTTGTGGGCAGACGCCAAAATCATTTGGAGAATATTTTGATAGGTGTTTTCAGCATTTCATGATGAATAACAAAGGTGATTCTGAAGATGAAAGGAACTTACAAAAAGCCTTCGCAGAATGGCAAAAGCAATTTGAAAATGTTGACAATGCCTGTTCATCATTGCATGAGCTGAATTTAAGATCATGGGGCAAATATTTTGACTGTGATGGAGATCCGGCAGCAGAGTTCAAGAATGGCTTCCAATCTCTCCTTGATGTTATTATTGAGAAGATTCCATCCCAATCCATTTATTTATCAAAACCAGTGAAGACTGTTCACTGGCAGACATCAAATGAAGAATGTCAAGGCAGTGGCTCCAATGACAAGTCAGTCATTGAATGTGAAGATGGCAAAGTTTTCAAAGCAGACTATGTAGTCATGACGCCTTCTGTTGGAGTTCTGAAAGAAAGGGAGGGAACTCTGTTTGACCCTTCCTTGCCAGAAGAGAAAAGGTATGTGCTGAGGAATATGGGTTATGGAACAGTGAACAAGATCTTCCTTGAATGGGAGACCAGGTTCTGGGATGAGAACTGTTTTGGTATTCAGCTGCTCTGGTTGGACAATGCTCCGGTTCAGGTGAAGAGTGCAAAGTCAGAAAGTAGAACTAAGGTACGTTATTTTACCCAAACAATCCTATTATGAATATGCTGGAATTATTTTTAGCTCCCTGGCAAGTAAAGTTTTGTTGGAGTCATATCATAGATTTTTACAATTACAAATTATCTGTGTTATCATTGGTTAAGAAAAGGTCACATGGCCTTCCTCAAAACACAGTATTGCCCTTGGACACCCCATACCAAGCAGTGATCAAAACTGGTATTGCCCTGAGACACACCGTACCATGCAGTGATCAAAACTGATATTGCCCTGTGTGCTTAAAACCAATGGACTGGAAGAAGAGAAATATTTTCGGCCAATCAGTGAGACCCTTAACTCAAGTCTTGTGCATCATCTCTTGTGACATCAGGTTCAATTATTGTTGAATTTGAAATATTCTTTTATATAATGTATATGGTCTCCGAATAAAACAATTATTGACCACAATTCGGGCAATATCATGTTTTATGGACTCAAGAACGGGATATTTCCCTTATGAATGGTCAATAATTGATGAGTATCATTCTTCAAAGGTATGTTTGTCTCATTTGCTACCAATAGGCCAATAGAATTGATAATGTTCAAGATGGCGACTGTGGAAGCGAAAATGAACATGTTGTTTTGGCCCTTTTCAATTTTGACCAAATAAATTCTTCTTGCAAAATCTGGCATGACCTCTTTATGTATGATTTGAACAAGGTATATCATTTCTGCATAATCATGATAATAATTGCCTGTTTACTTCAGTCTGGAGAAGCCTGGTATGAGAAAGTCCAAGGGTTCGACTGCGTCATCAACCAGCCCACAGTGCTGGAGATGTTTGTGAGTGGGGAGAAGGCGGAGATCATGGAGGCGCTGGACGACCAGGAGGTGATGGACGTCTGTGTGGAACTACTGACCACCTTCACCAAGCTGGACGTGCCAACACCCACACGCATCCTCAGGTAGGAGTAGGTTTGTTCTTCATGTGTCATGCTTTCAGAGGGCAAGAGGAAGGGTAGCCTCTTGGTTAAAGCATTCATTTGCAATTCCAGAGACGAAGGTTTGATACCCTACATCAGCTGTACAGGGGCACGAGTGGCCCAGTCGTCTAAGGCGCCGCGATTCGCTGTGCAGAGTTGCGTCCCTTGGGCGCCAGGAACCTATGATTGTGGGTTCGAATCCCGGTTCGCCCCTATTATGTTTCTAGGCTTGTCAGCACCATACCCGTGCTCATGGGTTTCACCGAAGTGGTAGATGTCTGAGACCTGCATCACTTCGGGCTTTCCTCCCACATTAAGCTGACACGCCTTGATATGACTGGAATGTTAAAAGCGGCGTTAAACCCAACTCACTTACTCATCAGCTGTACATGGCAGCAATGGAGAAGCTATTTTGACTACAAAAGCCCAGTGTCCTTGCCCAATAAGGCTGTAATTCTGGAGTTACTTCTGGCTTGATTGATGAGTCTATGCATAGTCCAAACAAGAAGTTTGTCAACAACATGGATTTCAATGTGTAGATTTCAGTCGACTGCAGGATTTGCAAACCATATGCACTGCCTACTGGATGTTGACAGATATTTTGCAAATATTTTCATGTTTTTTATCAACATGATCAAGATGCTTGACTGGGTGCCACATTTTGTTTGAAGCTGTGCAACCTAATGATATTGTTGTCATGGTAACAGACACAGATCATGTGCTGACCTGTATGGGCCGGGCAAGAGTGACGTGTGCGGATCTGCTGGAAGCAGTGAGGTTGAGTGCTGGATTCCACCTCCTATGGGTGGAAGATCTTCCACTGTTCCTGCTTAGAGAAGATGGACAAGAGGGAATCAAGTCTGCCAACCATCCCTTCACAGCACCTCACAGCCCCTCACAAGGAGGACAAACACCTGGAGGGACATAGAAGGGACGTAGCTCGTAATAACCACTGGTGGTGCTACGACCGAGCCTGGAAATTCCAGCCTAGTTTGGCAAGGGTGGAAACTGCACCTTTATGGTCAGTTAACTCCCTTGCTCAGGGAGATGACCATCAATTGCGTTTGAAATTTAGGTACTGGAGTTGAGGTGAAATGAGGTTAAACATTGCCTCAAGATTGTTGCACTTTTGGACATGATATGTGTCTGTCCTACCTTCTGTGTCTTTCATGTGTGGGTGGCATGGCGTGGCGTGGCGTGGCATGGTGTGGCATGTGGGTGTACTAGTCTGGACTAATGCTGGTTTTAAAGCCATCTGCAATACTATGCTGCAGTTCAACATTGATATCCACCTCACACACAGTATACTGACTCTGAGCCGACCAGTCGTTTTTATCCCCTTAATGCTGAGCACCAGGCAAGGTAATCTTTTGAATCGGGATCGTGCCATTGACCTTCCTCTGTCTGGGTAGACTCTCTATCCTTTAGACCATGGAAGTGGTTTTTCAATCACTGGACAGTTACTATGAGATCTATTCTTTGCAAAGACAGCTGACTGTATTCTTTCAATCCACGTACAGATGCTACTACCTTTATCAAGTGTGGAATTTGTGACACTTTTCTTAGCGCTAGGGGCATGGGTGGCCCAGTCGTCTAAGGCACCGCAATTCACTGTGCAGAGTTGCGTCCCTTGGGCATGCCAGAAACCTATGATTGTGGGTTCGAATCCTGATTCGCCCAGATTATGTTTCTAGGTTTGTCAGCACCATACCCGTGCTCGTGGGTTTTTACCAAAGTGGTTAACGTCTAAGACCTGCATAACTTTGGGTTTTCCTCCCACATTTGGTGGGACACACCGTGATATAACTGGAATACTGTTAAAAGCGACGGTAAACACAACTCACTCACTCACTCTTAGTGCTAATTTGTGAAGTTGCTCGTAGAAAAGAAGAACCCCCAACTTGCTGATTATAATGGTCAGACACCAGTGTATTTCGGTTTTATTTATGATTTAAGTTTACACATGTTAAAAGATGTGTATCAGTTCCAGCTTTCTTTGTGTGTTCTGTGCTCTATCCTAATAGACCTTGTCTTTATGCTATTCCTTACAGGACATAGACCTAATAGATTGTTCTGATGCAGGACATTCTGGAACACCAACCCATACTTTAGAGGGGCCTACTGTCTCATCACACCTGATCTCTCGCTGGCCGACCATGACATTCTCAGGGAACCGCTGCCCTCTAGAGAAGTATGCCTTATTTACTGTAAATACTTCATGGCAGAAATGTTTAATGCATCAGACTGTCCCCCCCAAAAAAAACTGTCCCCCAAAATACAAAATGCATACAAAATCCCAGGCAGAAACTCTCCCCCCTCCTCCTCGCAAGACAATAATGCCAGCCCCCCCATTGTAAATTAGCTGTCCAGAGTTTGTCCCTATGAAACCGTTGATTGTGTGTTCAAATCCAAGATATACTCTGATATTATTTATGAGTTTGTCAACACCCTACCCTCATCCAGTTGAGTGACTTGGGCTCATCACTGTTTTTAACAGTATTCCAGTTATATCACAGTGTGTCAGCATGATGATGGAGGAAAGCCCAATGTGATGCAAATATTAGACGTTCATCGCTTCGGTGAAAACCACGAGCGATGATCCGGTATTTTAATCCTCAATCATAGGTTTCTGGTGTGCCCAACTCTGTACAAATGGATTGCAGCTCCCCAAAAGGAGTCCCATGCTCCAGGATTTTTGATGTTTTGTTCCGTTGACCATCCTGTGACAATTACAGGTCGGACTAGGTCCCCAGTACCTCATGCTTGTTTTAACAGACAACTGAATTTGGGTATTGGGTGGGCAAGCCTTATGACATGACAGATTGTGTGTCATCAATGACATGAAATGCTGTTCATGCTTTCAATCATGGTTTGTCTGGTCCAGACTGATTATTTTAGGCCTCACTGATTCAACCAACATTCACTCACTCACTCACTCTTGTTATGCAGGCTCCAGTGTTGCTGTTTGCTGGGGAGGCATGTAGCAAGCATCACTTCACCACTACACACGGGGCCATGGAATCGGGGAAGAATGCAGCCAAGATCATTCTCAAGGATCTGAAAAAGCTCCAGAAGGAAGAGGATATTGAGAAATGAGCTATCTTTATGTTGTTTGATTAGACCAGTGGAAACTGAATCTTCTCAAATAATCAAATGATGTGTTATTGTTTGACCCGTCTTCGTGAGTCAAGGGAGTTAACTGACTGTAAAAGTCGAGTTTCAACCCTTGCCGAACTAGACCAGAATTTCTGGGCTATATCGTAGCGCCACCAGTGGCTATTGTGACTTATGTCCCTTCTATCTCCCTCTTATTGACCAACCAGATTCAACCGTTCATGTCGTGTGCATTTGCTACAAACAAAGGGCAGCACCCAGTGAAGACAATCGATCAATAATCCAAATCTATATTGTGATAAAACGGGTCTTACTTTGTGAAATGTATCAAATCAGTTGAGCACATTGATTAAAAAAATTTGCAAATTGATTTGCAAAGATCTGTTGACACCAAGGTAGCGGTACACATGCTTTGCAAATCCTGCAATTGACTGAAATCTATGGGCGGCCATTCGGTCAAAAAATACAAAGTTGAAAAAAAGGACAAAAGCACGCAATTTAGGTCAAATATTACGAATAAAGAACTAAATGTCACTACTAAAGGTCAAAATACAAAACAAACAGACGAGGGTTAAACATACAAAGTTGAAATAAATGTCAAAAGTACGCAATATTAAGTCAAATGTTACGAAAAGACGTCATAAGAAAAGAAAGAACAATGTGTATGAAAGAATGTCAGTGAGCACGAAAGGACGTTTTCAATACAGAATGCCAGTGAGGACGAAAGGACGTTGACAATAAAGAACGCTACATGGCGCTGCAATTTGTAAAACATTCTGAGTTTAATCGGCTTGTTCTGCCGTGTATATGATAACTGCATGCCAAGGTGCACAATGTATTACGTCATTCCTTGTGCACTCACCGTCTGACGTCACACACATATATATACATGTATTTATAATGTATAATGGACACATTGTGTATAAACATGTTGCGTTTAAGCTTTGTCACGGCTAAAGACGCACATTTTCATCTGAAAAGTGATCGTTGTGCGAGAATTTGTTTTATTGTTAACAGCTTTTCGGAAACTGTGTGCGAACAAAATGCTGCCTAATATCTGAACAACAAATATATATATATATCAAATGGATTTGTATGCATATGTATAACTTACACATTTGTTAGGAAAAATAGCTCGCCATAAATAAAGAAAATCAATTTTCATCCGACGCCAGCGTTAGTTTTCAAACCATATTTATTTCGCTTGTTTACATCCACATCTATATTTGTGTCAAAGACAACTTGTAAGTTGATGAAAATGTGAGTTTGAAGGTTGTATACAAAATACATGTACTAATGTTAGACAGATGTTGGATTACACATGTATATATATATATGTGACGTCAGACGGTGAGTGCGCGAGGAATGACGTAATAAATTGTGCACCTCGGCATGCAGTTATCATATACAAGTCGGAACAAGCCGATTAAACTCGGAATGTTTTACAAATTGCAGCACTATCTAGCATTCTTAATTGTCAACGTCCTTTCGTGCTCACTGACGTTCTTTCGTACACATTGTTCTTTTCTTTTATGACATCTTTTCTTAACATTTGACTATTAATATTCCGTACTTTTGACATTTATTTCAACTTTGTATGTTTAACCCTCATCTGTTTGTTTTGTATTTTGACCTTTAGTACTAACATTTAGTTCTTTATTCTTAATATTTGATCTTTATTGCGTACTTTTGTCCTTTTTTCAACTTTGTATTTTTTACCGAATGGCCGCCCATAGAAATCTGCACGGCAGTTTACTAACCATATGTCAATTTTGATACAAGATTTTGATTGGCCTATGAATAGACTCATCAGTCGAGCCAAAATATAACTCCATAATTCCAGCCTAGAGTGGAAACTTGACTTTTATGGTCAGTTAACTCCTTTGCCTCGGGAAGATGTGTTTGACCGACCAGGGTGATCTGAATATTGATTCATGAAGTGATTTATTTGTTTCTGGTTGACCAATGGAGTTTGAATCTTGCTATGTAAGTAAAGTATTTATTATTCCCGCCGCAACAAAGTTGGAGGGGGATATAGAAATGGGTTCTGTCCATCCGTCCGTCTGTGTGTGTGTCCCAAAATCGTTTCCAGAGCATAACTCAAAAACCATTAAATACTTTCTTACAAAACTTTGCATGTCTACCAGGCACATAGTGAACTGGTGCCTTTTGCTATTTAGGAATTTTAGAAATTTTTATTTTTTATGTTTCCATGGCAACAAGTTGGACTTAGGTTCTATAGGGTAGAGTTTGTTTCCGGAGCATAACTCAAAAACCATTCAATACTTTCTTACAAAACTTTGCATGTCTACTAGACACATACTGAACTGGTGCCTTTTGATATTTAGCACTTTTAGAAATTTTATTTTTGACGTTTCCATGGCAACAAGTTGGACTTAGAAAACAATAAGGGTAGGGTTCGATTCCGGATGGAATTTTCCACATCTTTCAGACACATGTTGAATTGTTGCCTTTTGCTATTTATGAATTTTAGAAATTTGTATTACTTGGCATTATTTCCCGAAATATTTCCTTGCCAAACATTGCATGTCTATATATAAAGCACATACTGAACAGAACTGGTGCCATTTGATATGAAGGAGTTTTAGAAATGTTTATTTTAGAATTTTCATTGAAGCTATTTTGACATGGGCTAAGAGAAATGTTGGGTCAGATACCTGGTTTGGGACCATAACGAGTTAAAATGGGCGGGGGATATAGATGACTTTGTTAACTATATGCTTGTTATTCTTTGACTGGGGTGGGGGGTGAATCTTGCTATGTAGGTGAATCTTTTGTTATTGTTTGACCGAAGGGGGTTTGAAATCTTGTTATGGAAATGACTTATTTGTGACCAGGAAGGTTTGAATCTTGTTATGTAAGGGACTTACTTGTTATCAAGGCAATTTGAATTTAGATTCAATCATTGTATTATCTGTTATTATTGGATGAATGTAATCTGAACCTTGATTGACTATAGTGCTTGGTATAATTGTGTGATTGTGTTCTGAATGCTGATTCAACAAAGTAATACCATATGCCATTGTTGCAACAGCTGTCTGAGGCCCGGCTCAGTGTCTATGATGTAGAGTGAGATACATATATATGTTTGAAGGGAAGGACATCGTCTGACTCCCAGGACCTGGAGAATAAATAAATGAATAAATCCTACTGAAGTCTAGAATGATTCGGCAAGTCTAGATTGACTGAGTTCTTGTTTAATGGAGTGGAGCGTGGCCTCAATCCTAAGCACAGTAGCTAGTTAAGGTACGTTTCTGTATTCTCATTTCGGTCAGGGTACATTTCTAAATACAAAAAAGCTTGTTTTCTTGAATAAATGTTACACCAAACACTATTTGTTAGTGAAAATGAGTAGTGAAAACATAAATATTTTCATCCATTGTGGCATACCTGACACTGCTAACTGTTAATCAATAGTGTGCCAGGTATTTGGCAATCCTGTACATGAAAAAGATGGCTTACCTACCACAGATAAGTGCGCATGCAAGTATCGCGATACGTATTGGATCTTGAGCAAGGTATCATGATACGTATTGGTTGCAAAGTTGATGTATTGTTCCAGCCCCAGTAAACAAGCAAAACCTATTTCTGAAACACTCACGGAAGGTTTACTTTACCCATTGCCTCCGCATGTGATGGTCTAGGTTCCAGTTTGATGTGGGCAGTAGGCAGAAGGATTTAGGGCCTTTAGGCAGTAATAATTCATTTAGTCAGTGAATGCTACCCGAGCATTTAATGAAAATCTTATTTAGTCAGTAAATGGGGGAATATAGCACTGTTATCCTTGTCATTTATTGACTTTTACAATAATATTTCTTTGACAACTCTTGCTGTTGCTTGTCACTATAATTGAATGTTTTCACTTCTTTTAGTGTGTGATTAATGTGATCATTTCATTTGCAAACGTTTTAGATTAATAATTTTAGTTATTATTTTTTATTTCAACATGTTTGATATACATGATGCACAGCTATATTGCAAAACAAGTTACTTAAATATTCATTGAATATCTCAGTAATGAAATGTGACCATTTCCCTTTCAAACATTTTAGGGAGCGGTTGGGAGGCCTAGTGGTTAAAGCATTAGCTCGTCACGCCGAAGATCCGGGTTTGATACCTCACATAGGTACAATGGGTGAAGCCCATTTCTGGTGTCCCCTGCCGTGATATTGCTGGAATATTGCTAAAAGCGGCGTAAAACCAAACTCACTCACTCAAACATTTTAGATTAATTTCTTTTATTCTTTATATATATTTTTTTCCATTATGTTTGATATACATGATGCACTGTTGTAGTCATTGTATTTGTTATAATTTTTCAGTCAAGTTTACATTATCTACTGATTTTTCATTGGATGAGAGATTGGTCACATGACCACGGAACTGAAGTTCATAAGTGTATGATCGCCACATTTTGACATTCATAAGTTTCACAAGACTGTATTCTTGAAATGATATAAAGACTGAAGAACTACTTTCACATTCCTGGGGGTGGCACGGGTGGCTCAGTCGTCTAAGGCACTGCGATCCGCTGTGCAGAGTTGCGTCCCTTTGGCACACCAGAAACCTATGATTGTGGGTTCGAATTCGGGTTTGCCCCGATTATGTTTCTAGATTTGTCAGCACCAAATCCCGTGCTCGTGGGTTTGACCGAAGTGGTAAACATCTAAGACCTGTGTCATTTCATGCTTTCCTCCCACATTAAGCTGACACGCCGTGGTATAACTGGAATACTGTTGAAAGTGGCGTTAATCCCATCTAACTCACTCACTCACATTCCTGGGAAAAAAATGGGAATTCCCAAGCATGAATACATAGACAAGTGTCGTTTCTCATCATTTACATCATTTCATTTTGAACATAGCGTTTTAGCATACATTGGGATAAGTCAGAGGGTTTGATTGCATGCCTCTTCAAGGATATCCTCGCGACACAAAACGAAGACAAGCACATCCAAACTATTGTTATATCGTCTCAATCCGTGTCTAGACTACAGCGACAATCTACTGCAGTCTGTGAATTTACCTTAGTATCTATTGGACACATCTTTACAATCACCTTTCAATGATTGGCCAATTGATCAGTTATCACTTGTTATAGCCACATGTTCATTAATAACTTTGGAAATCTCTTCTGTCCCGTGTTGGCCATTTTGATGTCTTGTACTTATAACGATGCGCTGTCATTGTAACTGACTTACTGAGGTAGTTTGTAACTGACCTTTAACATCTTATTAGGATACTATTTGAATACATTTGTTGTAAAGAAACTACAAAAGTTGTTCTTGTAGTGCATGTTGAGCATACATATGCTTATGTCACCTCTCATTTTGAGGAACTTCGTTATTCCACGATACAGCTGGTTGTTATATGGCTGTCAGTGTAAACAGGAAGTCACACGTACTAAATACAATTACAGTCAATTCTCGTTAATCCGACACCCGTTAATCCGACACTCGGCTTTATACGACACAAATGATGGGAACTGATTGATTCAGCGCTATTTAGTCCCGTTAATCCGACATTCTCGCACTCCGACTCCGACACACCTAATTTGCAACGAATTGCCGAAATCACTCATTAATCAGTCTCGTTAATCCGACACAGTGGATGACTTCAGCGAAATGTGCCTTCAAAATGTGAGAAACAGAAAACACTGGCAGACTATTTTGTAGATGAAGCAAGTTGTTAAGACAGTAGCACTTGCATTTACACGAGGAAACATGTGTGGTTGATGTGATATATTCAGTGAGTAATGTCTCTATTGTTACGTATAAATGGGAAAATTATTATTATTATTGCAATGTCATGAATTATAAATTAAGGAATGAAAGAATAAACAACATAACAATATAAATATTTCGTTTTTAATGATTTTATTACAAGGTACACACGGTTATTAGCTATCGTGAAGATGTTCCGATTTTCAATCACAAATCAATTAATTTCGTTAATCCGACATACTCGTTAATCCGACATACTCGTTAATCCGACACAATCATGTGCAACCAAAGATGTCGGATTAACGAGACTTGACTGTAAACTCAAAGTGAAAGTCAATTCTTAAATATATTCCTCATTTAACATAATATACATGATGCTCAGCTGTGTCTTGGTGTTATTAAACGTTTGTATTTGATGCACATGGATGGTTTTGACAGATGATCTATATCATCAGCATGTTGTTTATAATCGTCAAAATCTTTGAAAATTATGAATGTCTGAATCATCTGATTTTGTTCGGGTTACTCTTACTTATGATTCCATATCCAATCCTAATACATTATATACTACTCAAGAGAAGTTAAGAACACCCACAATTAAAAGGCTGTGTGCTACATTACCCACCAGCCATCACAGATTAACTGAAGTACCGTATTCGACATAATAAGCGCCGAGGACGCTCTCAAAATTAGAAATAGGGGACTCTTATTGAAATATTATTTTGGTGGGAAAGAAACAGTTGAAAGATAAAATCATGGTTTATGCTGACAGCCTGAAATGTTTATGTACAGCAGATATATTTTTCCAGAATTTAATTGCCCATATTAATGGTGCATATAACACAGGAGGGCGTATTATACGCGAATGGTTAAGTCTTGTTTACATTGATCAATCAGAAAGGGTGCTAACTGGGATTCTTCACGTGCCAATATATTAGCGAATATCGCCGTGGGCGCTTATTAGAACGGGGCGGTAATATTAAAAAATCAGGTGCTCTTTAACTTCTTTTGAGTACCGGTAGTATATATTATGTTGGTAAGTTAGATAGTACATAAAATATCGGTTTTTTAACCATCTCACTTAAAGATCTAGACTTTCACAAGTCTCTAACAATAATTATTAGTTTAAATCATAATTTCTTGATTATGTAAATAATAACAAGTTGTCCCTATAAGACATGGGGCGGGGGATATAGCCACGTTAGTGGCAGACTCTTGTTAGTATTTGGCTAATATCTTTGGAATCACTGGAAACATAATCTCACAGTTTTGTGACAGGTGACAGGTGGTGGTTTGTGAATAAACAGATTTTATTTCTTGTGTTCTGTGTATCAGTGATACACTTCTGTAGGATGTTGGAAATCTCATGGTGACTATATCAGGACAGTCCAGCAGATTCAAGCAGGTTTCTTACCCCAGAAACAACCACCAAAACACAACCTAAAGGTGTCCCAGTTGACCCATACCTCAGGTACTCGTCTGTTCAGTGTTCTGTAATACATGTGTTGCACAGGGTATATTGTATTGTATAATTATGAAATTGGATGTATGCTCTGCAAAAATAGTAGATCATGAAAAATAAATGTTCATACCAAGTATTAGAAGAAAGATAAGTGTTGACGACAAACATCCTGCTGGAGTACAAATTATGGGTAAGACAATTAGAAATCGTCCACATGTTGTGCTGCGCCTTACAAATGGCCATATTGACAACAGACGTCAGCCGTAGAAACTGGGGTAACTCGCGTCAACGTCATAGGCTGCCGACCACTTTGACTGAACTTGGCCAGGCACTGCAAGAGGAGTGGGACAGACTCCTTCAAATCGCTACTGGGAAACTCGTACACAGTATGCATGGTCGTGTGAAAGACTGAGACAGATTGTGGTGGTATACTGATCCGAAAATGTCAACTTTGAAATTTCCCACATTACTCCTATCGTCCTTCAAGATCAATGGCAGTCATAACATCTGTCATTCTTCACTACCATTTACAATATGTCCCCTATATATTCATTATTATCATACAACTATTACTAGAAACTAATATCTTTTACTATTTTGGAAATTTTAAGAATCCCCTACTTTTTTGAAAGAGTATATATTCATGTTGATAAGTCATTTTCACTCTTGTTTTTTTTAGGGTTTGGCTGTTTATCTGGGAGTCACTGATATCAGTCACATGTTTACAACATGTCACTTTTGCGACAGGTGGTGGTTTGTGAATAAACAGATTATATTTCTTTTGTATTGTGTATCTCTGTGAATGCTGTCCAGAAATCCCATGGTGACTATTACAGGGCAGTCTAGCCAATTCAGGCAGGTTTCTAGCCACAGAAACAAGCACCCAAACACAACCTCAAGGTTTTCCAGTCGGCCTTGTTACGTTTGTTAATTGCTGGTAAGATTATTACTAAGAAAGTGTTATCCCAAATATAACATTAGTTAGATTATTTAGAGTAAAGAGAAACACGCTTCTTGACTGGTGCTGTTTACTCAACAATGATACAAGAGAGGCAACTCTGTGCGCTCTTGATAAACCGCTACATCTCCCCTCTTTAAGATATAGAGATTACTACACGAGTAAGATAAAACTGTTACCTTTAAATTCGATCATCATCAATGTTGGGAGATTGGCGTGGATTGATACTCATGATATCAATCACTGGATTGTCTGGTCCAGACGCGATTATTTACAGACCGCCGTCATATAGTGCGGCGTAAAAGAACAAACCAACCAACCAAACTTTCTCTGACTAAGTTTCTTTAATACTGACTTAGCAGTTTTAGGCACAAGCTGCATGGACGACATACTGATCAAAGTATGTGTTCTTCTACTGAACAAACACTGAACAGGTGAACTTCCTATTTGTTCAGAAGGAGTGTTCCTCCAATCAAGAAGAGTAAGTTGTGGATCTGTACCTGCTTTCTTTGACTTGATTAGCGGTACGAGTCTTTTAGCAATTTTCACTGAGTTTTCTGCATTGCCATTCGACTGAGGATAATGAGGAGAACTAGTCGTGTGCTGGAAGTTATAGTTCTTTGAAAACTTAGCACAGGCTTTGGAACCAAATGGGGGTCCATTGTCTGAAACAACTTCAGTTGGAATGCTGTGTCGTGAGAAGTATTGTTTGAGCAACTTCATGACTGTTGAAGCAGTTTTGTCGCACAGTCGGTCCACTTAAAAAAAATTAGCAAAATAATCTGTTGTGATGAGGTAATCTTTTCCCTCGAACTCAAACAAGTCCGTGCCAACTTTTTCCCATGGTCGCCTAGGTTGACCATGGTTGATCAAAGGTTCTTTCTGTTGATTGTCATTATACACTGCACAGATATCACACTTGCTGATGTACTCCGGGACATCCTTGCTCATGTTGGGCCAGAATACAGCTTCACGACCTCTTCTCAGGCAACCCTGTATTCCGATATGACTAGTGTGTAGTTTAGTCATGATGTTCTGACGAACAGATTTCAGCACTACAAGTCTGTCACCTTTGTAGACAACATCACCCTGGAAAGAGAGTTCATCTCTGTAGTTGTAGTAATGCTGCACATTTACTGGTACATTTGCCCAATTGTCTGGCCATCCATCTCTGATGACAGCAATCAGTGACTTGATTTCTGGATCCTTAGATGATGCGTCGGCAATCTCACCAAACGTATTTCATGACACTTGAATGTACTGAACCATATTTATTGATTCAATATCAACTTCCGTTTCAGAACGTTCATAGATGGACTCTCTGATCATCATGACTTTGATGCTGAGATTTCTGTGGCAGGTAAACTTGACTCCGGGTATCTGCCAAGACCATCAGGGTACCCTTCTTGTGGAGTACCTGATATCTCTGTAAGCGTAGCATCATCCTTTGGATTCATTTAGGAGCACTGAGTAGACTTTTTTTCATGATTGTCTCTAGCGGTTTGTGGTCTGATTCCACAAGAACATGTCTCCTATACACATAGTTGTCGAACTTCTCCATACCAAACACGATAGCCAGAGCTCTTTTTCAATTTGAGCATAATTGATCTCAGTCTCTGTAAGAGCTCTTGATGCATACATGACTGGTTGGTTGTTCTGAAGAAGGCACGCTCCCAGACCTCTCTCAGAAGCGTCATTGAACAACTGAAAGCCATCAGCCCACTTGAAAGCAACATCGGCTTTGAGCAGCTCTCTGTATGGTGCAGTTACTTCCGACAGTTGTGGTGCAAATCTCTGGACAAAGTTATTGAGTCCCAACAGACGCCGGATACCCTGTTAGTCTGATGGAACAGGCATTTTCACTATCGCTTCCACCTTTGATGGCTCTGCTTTCAAACCTTCAGCAGATATCACATGTCCTAAGTAGAATACCTCAGTTTTCTTCAGCTTCATTTTCTGAAAGTTCAATTTGATGCCTTTTGATCTGCATGTTTCAAACACAGCTTTCACATTAGAGTCATGATCTTTGACTGCAGCATCCATAGTGCGTCCTGATTCATACACAATGATATCATGTAAAGCTTTGGCACCATGAAGACCTTCGAGCAAGTCTTTCCTGGAACTTCTCAGACGCCAGGGATATTCCAAATGGCATCCTGATCCATCTATAGCAACCCCATGGAGTATCGAAAGTCATGAGGTAGCTATCCTCATCCAAACAGACATGCCAAGAGCCATTTTTGACATCAACCACTGTGAACATTTTGGCAGTTGAAAGTTCAGGAAGGACGTCCTCGATTGTTGGCATGGGATAGTGGTTCCTTTTAAAGGCTTTTTTAAGAGGCTGTGGATCTAGGCACACTCGAAGACGAACAGCAAGGTTTCATGATGACCACCATAGCAGATATCCAATCAGTTGGTACATCAACATTTTTGATGACCCCGATCTTCTCCAACCTGCTAATTTCAGTCTTGAGCTTTGTCTTGATAGACAAAGGTACCTTTCAAAGTGGTATCTTGACTGGCGAGACTTTTGGATCTATTTCAAACTTCAGTGATCCATCAAGCTTGCCTTCACCATTGAAGATATCAGAGAATTCTTCAAGTAGACAATCGCCTGACACAGAAAGAATGTTCTCAACATTGACAGTGATGAGATTCATTTCTTGTATGGCTTGAGATCTTAGAACTGGTCTCACTTCATCTTTCACAATGATAAACTTGAGCTGATATTTATCATTAGTTTTGGGATTCTTGACCCACAGTTTCTTCCTGCCAGCTGTTTTCATTTCTGAATTGTTGTACATCATCAGTGGAGTGTCATATTTATTCAGTTCATCAGGTCTGTTGTCAGAGGGAGTTATACAGTGTCTGTGACATAGCATTGATCATTGCTCCATAACCAAGCTGAAACTTGATCATCTTCTTTTGAACAGTCATCATGGTCATATGAGCGAATAGTCTCTTCTGGGGACTGCCATTCACCATGGAGACAGATTCTTCAACACTCAGATCATACTCATTTGACTCACTGTCCGAGTCATAGTTATCAGCTTCGACTGCACTGGCATTCTGTCTGTTTACTTTGATGCTTTGACCTTGATTTTTTACTTTTCAGCTTGCACTTCAGTTCAAAATGATTAACACCATTGCAATAAGAGCATGTCTTACCAACGGCTGGACGCATGTCTCTGGCATGTGATCTAGCACAATATTTGCTGTCACAGGTTCATGTTCATTTCTCACAGGTTTCCTAGGAGGCCTTTTCCTGTGAGTTTCACCACTGACATGTGAAACTTGTTCACTCTTCATCGACTTGAGCTGTTGATCTGTTGTTTCACAAGCTCTTCATATTGATATACACCTCTCCAGATTCAAATCAGAAGCCTGTAATAACTTCTTTCTGGTACTGTTATTTGAAATTCCGATGACAATTTTGTCTTTGATTAGAGAATTTATCAAAGTTCTATAATTGCAGGACTTGGCCAACGAACGAAGAGCAGCAACACATGCATCGATGGTTTCACCATTCTCTTGTTCTCTCCTGTTGAACAGATAGAGTTCATATGCCTCTTTTGTTGCACCAACACAAAATGATTCAAATCTCTGCACAACAATATCAATGTCAGTTTTGGCTTCTTCATATTCAAGTTGGAAACCATCAAAAACTTCCAAGTGCATCCGAACCAATTGCAGTTAACAATGTAGCTGTTCTATGTCCTTTATTTGCAATCTCGTAGTTATCCCAACCACGCTTGAAGCTCTTCCAATTTGATGCTAAATTCCCCTTTAATTCAAGTTTAGGGGCAATGGAATTGCAGAACGCATATAAATTCTCTGTGGTGCAGCTCCTTCACCTTCGGCCATAGGGTATTTCAGAATACTACTAGTTCTGCTTGAAATTCACTTTTGACAATTGTGAAAGCATCAAAATCGGTCAGTAATGGCAAATATTAATAATACTTTGCACACAAAGTAACATAATTCACAGATTTATCATCGAAATGAGATAAAACTTCATGAATGTCAATGCACGAAAACTGAATCACGTGTAGTGGCCCACGCTGTTTCAAATTTGACAGTATTTCGATTGAATACTTGCTTTTTCTTCGATTGAGAAATTCTTTGGGTTGATTTTGATCACGCTCTGAGACCATGTTACGGTTGTTAACTGCTGGTAAGATTATTTAGAGTAAAGAGAAACATGCCTCTCGACTGGACGCTGTTTACGTAACAATGATACAAGGGAGGCAACTCTGCAGGCCCACACCTTACCTGTTCTGTGTTCTGTATTACAGGTGTTGCACAGGGTATAGTGTACTCACTTGTTTGTATTGAATATGGCTATCTGAATGGAATCTGTGGGAACAGTCAAGTGAGTGAGTTGAGTTTAACGCCGCTTTTGACAGTATTCCAGTCATATCACAGCGTGTCAGCTTAATGTGGGAGGAAATCCTGAAGTGATGCACGAGCACGGGTATGGTGCTGACAAACCTAGAAACATAATCAGTGCAAACCGGGATTCGAAACCACAATCATAGGTTTCTGGCATACCCAAGGGACACAACTCTGCACAGCAAATCTCGGCACCTTTGACGACTGGGCCCCCTGTGCCCCCAGAACGGTCAAGTAATATCAGGTGAGGTGAAATGGGGTTTAATGTTGCTTTTAGATTATTGCACTTATATAGTGACCTGCATGCACGTGTGTGTGTGTGTGGCTGCTTGCACTAGTCTGGACTGATGCTGGTTTATAGTGCTAGCACACTGAGATACCATGGCACAGTTTAACATGAATACCCCACTCAGACACAGTATACTGACCCGAAGCAAACCAGTGCTTGTTTTAGCACCTTAATGCCGAGCGCCAGACAAGGTAACAAGTACCGTCTTTTGGTATGATGCGGCCACGGATCGAACCCCGGACCTTCCACTCTCCCACTAGACCACGGAGGCGGTTTCCAGTAATATCCAATAGAGGTTAGTAGCTCACCCTTGTTTTGAAAGTTCAATGTGCCATTAGATCATAAAGGTCACACTATTTTTGTTTTATTTTGTTTGTTGTTTAACGCTGCACTCACGGAGGTCTGTAAATAATCGAGTCTGGACCAGACAATCCAGATTGACATCATGAGCATTGATCTACGCAATTGGGATTGATGACATGCATCAACCAAGTCAGCGAGCCTGACCAACCGATCCTGTCAGTCCCCTATACGGCAAGTATGGGTTGCTGAAGACCTATTCTCCCCCGGAATCTTAAAGGGTCAGGTCATACTACAAGGGTAAACAGGAACATGCAAAATTAGGGTTCCATGATAACTTGTCCCAATTGATCAACTGATATAGTCCCAGAAATATATTTATCTCATTCAAAAGTATATTATCCTCAAAATAAATAAAATCCAAATTGAGCACAGTACAATCCTTAATTTCAGGAAATAACCAAATCTGCAAGGCTCCGATATGTAATCGTGTCAATGTCAACCTTCATTTCTGTTTACAAGCATCTGTATGACCCCTCCCTTGGCCAGATAGCCATGAAGATCCGGGTAGAGACCTCTGCTTGTTGTAAGAGGCGACTAACGGGATCGGGTGGATCAGGCTCGCTGACTTGGTTGATGCATGTCATCATATCCCAAATACGTACATCGATGCTCATGATGTCAATCACTGGATTGTCTGGCCCTGACTCGTTTATTTAGTCAGCTGTCATATAGCTGGAATATGGCTGAATGCGGCGTTAAACAACTAACAAACCAACAAACAAACAGTACTACTTGTCACAGGAACTACTGTCGATGATATTTGTGATGCTTCTTTTTTCCCCACAGCTCCCCTTCTTTCCTCTGAACTGTTGTGATAAAAAACGAAGTTCAACATTCTATTGAAGAGATTTATTGCATTTTGACTGGACATGTCTACAATACAATCACTGACATTAAGGTGACAGGCACTCAAGTTTGACGATGGTGTCGACTGGCTACTCACATACATACATGGTACAAAGTCACGGTATATACATGCAGTGTTCTCCTGCACAGGAGCCATTCTGTAGCTTCACAAATTATACATGTCCTCGTTCCCAGCTGAACGAAACGTCTGGTACAACAGAAAAGATCGGGGCATATCCAAATAAGTGGTTGCTTGTTTTAAAACATTTCAGCAAAATTCCTCATAAGGGATTGCAAGAGCTTCCAATTTTAGATCTAATAATTTGATGATGCTGGGCATTACATTCGCAAAAAATCCACGCTGTATCAGTATTCAGGCTTAATATGGTGAAGGATAAAAAAAAAAAGTTCTTTGTGTCCAGTGATAAAAGTATAGTTTTTTTCCTTTTCTTTCTTAAAGGGCTATTTGAAACACCAATATGATTTTGACCCTTCTCTACCAGTTTCTATTGAGTCAACGCATGATAAATAATAGGTTATCAAATATGTCTATGCAAATGGATTCTTCACAGTACATTATACTAATTGTCAATTAAGTTACTGTGTGCGGTGAAATCCCCACAAAATATAGCATAACATTGTCGATTAAATAAACCATTTAAATGGAAGTGACAGTGGTCGGATAAAACCAATTACAAACCAGTTTGTGGTTTTTTTTCTCTTTCTAGTAAACAGCCAACCAAAAGCACAATACCTCATAAGAAACATTCTACAGAAAAAGAATCTATTCTCCAAGTTTGGCACGGGCCTGAACATTATCATGACCACCAGCGGGTATTGTGAACACCACGTGATGATGTTGCTGTAGGGGTCATTCCCAGCACAAGTACCAGAAGAACGTACCCAGTGGGTCGTCTGATACAATTGGGCACCTCCGATTCCGAAATATACTGAAGAAAAGAATAAGGAATCATGAATAGTTTTCGGGAATTGTTTTTGTAGCAAAGACTGAGAACATTTGATATTTCATGATCCTTTACATTTTTTGTTCAGTATGTAGCTCTTGAACAAAGTCTTGGATTTTTCATGTTAGCTCCACGTTACAGTCTTCAGGGTTAGGTATTTGTATCTATCACTTATAACTCAGGCTTCCTAAGCAAATATGTAATCGGAGGTATATCAATACTTTTAATAAAATTTCGTCTCATTGAGAATAGTGGGAGACTCTTGGTTATATATTTGGGAATCGGAGCCACCTATTGGCTGAAACCCTTTTTGTGGCTACATTTCATTTAGCACCTGTGGTGATAATCAGTGATAATATTGTAACCAGGGAATTCCAGGCCAGTCATATATTGAGGCACTGATGAAGCAGCTGATGTGGCCATTAATCCTCAGAGCGAGCAAGTTCCAACTGCTATTTCAGTTATGTCAGTTCGAGAAAAGCCTGTAATTATGTGAGAATAGGGAGGTGCTGACAAACCTAGAGACAAAAACAGGGTTTGAACCCATAGGTTTTTGGGTGCCATTGAACAAAACAACCTTAGCGTTACGACTGTCGTAAATCTATGGTAAGGTATGGGAGTTCGATCACCTTAGCGCTAAGATCAATTTGTACATTGGCACCCTGGAACATCCAAGGGATGCAACTCACAAAATATCACGTCGCCTTCGATGACTGGGCCAACTGTGCCCCCTCCTGATAATACAGTAAAGGGGATCCAGCCACTCTGCTGGAGTCTCGGTATAGACATACTGATTCATTCACCACTTAGCGTAGACTGATTTGTGTTTTTGGATTCAGCCTCATTCACTGGTGAGAGAACTCCTTTAATCTTGCAGTTGTCAGTAGTTCATCTGAAGGCAACTCAATTATCACTGCTAACATCAGCAAGTAAAAATGCTGGACTGAAGAGAAACTGTACGTTGTACAAATCTAAAGACAGTGTAAGCAATAATTTGGCTACATTCACCTAATCAACATGTTCATAATTGTGATTGTCAATGTACATAACAATATAATCACAATGTTACAATCAATAACATCTGCTAATTTCTGAAACTGTACAAACAGCCAAATATATTTACACTTTCAAGAACGAACAACAAAGGAGCACTACTTAATATACATGTCTGGTCAGGTGTAGATGGTATCTGGGACTCGATACTGTCAAATTTACAAATGTGTTCTATACAAATCAACATGGGAGCATATCATAGGGATGATAAGTGAGGCGATTACACACATGGTGAGTAGATGTCCTGCAGTGTCGGCAGGTCACTTCCCGAAGCAAAGTATCCTGGAAAGTATTGATTATTTGTGATAGTTTCCCTGTTACTACATGGGTAAGAGATATCAATACCTGCTTTAGGCTTAGTGCAGCTTCTTAGTGAAAGGGTGTGATCGTACACCAGTGCAGCCTGGGAAGTTATGGGGTGTGATCTGAAACCAGTGCAGCCTGGAAGTGATGGGGTGTGATCGTACACCAGTGCAGCCAGGGTAGTGATGGGGTGTGATCGTTCACTAGGACAGCCAGGGTAGTGATGGGGTGTGATCGTACACCACTACAGCCAGGGTATTGATGGGTTGTGATTGTACACCAGTGCAGCCAGGGTAGTGATGGGGTGTGATTGTACACCAGTACAGCCAGGGGTGTGATTGTACACTAGGACAGACAGGGTATTGATGGGGTGTGATTGTACACCAGTACAGCCAGGGTAGTGATGGGGCGTAATTGTACACCAGTACAGCCAGGGTAGTGATGGGGCGTAATTGTACACCAGTACAGCCAGGGGTGTGATTGTACACTAGGACAGCCAGGGTATTGATGGGGTGTGATTGTACACCAGTGGAGCCAGGGTAGTGATGGGAGTGTGATCGTACACCAGTAGAGCCAGGGTAGTGATGGGGCGTAATTGTACACCAGTACAGCCAGGGTAGTGATGGGGCGTAATTGTACACCAGTACAGCCAGGGGTGTGATTGTACACTAGGACAGCCAGGGTATTGATGGGGTGTGATTGTACACCAGTGGAGCCAGGGTAGTGATGGGAGTGTGATCGTACACCAGTAGAGCCAGGGTAGTGATGGGTGTGTGATCGTACACCAGTAGAGCCAGGGTAGTGATGGGAGTGTGATCTTGCACAAGTAGAGCCAGGGTAGTGATGGGAGTGTGATCGTACACCAGTAGAGCCAGGGTAGTGATGGGTGTGTGATCGTACACCAGTAGAGCCAGGGTAGTGATGGGAGTGTGATCGTACACCAGTAGAGCCAGGGTAGTGATGGGAGTGTGATCTTACACCAGTAGAGCCAGGGTAGTGATGGGTGTGTGATCGTACACCAGTAGAGCCAGGGTAGTGATGGGAGTGTGATCTTACACAAGTAGAGCCAGGGTAGTGATGGGAGTGTGATCTTACACCAGTAGAGCCAGGGTAGTGATGGGAGTGTGATCGTACACCAGTAGAGCCAGGGTAGTGATGGGTGTGTGATCGTACACCAGTAGAGCCAGGGTACTGATGGGAGTGTGATTGTACACTAGAACAGCCAGGGTAGTGATGGGTGTGTGATCGTACACCAGTAGAGCCAGGGTAGTGATGGGTGTGTGATCGTACACCAGTAGAGCCAGGGTACTGATGGGAGTGTGATTGTACACTAGAACAGCCAGGGTAGTGATGGGTGTGTGATCGTACACCACTACAGCCAGGGGAGTGTGATCTTACACTACTACAGCCAGGATAGTGATGGGCTGTGATCGTTCACCACTACAGCCAGGGTAGTGATGGGCTGTGATCGTACACCACTACAGCCAGGGTAGTGATGGGCTGTGATCTAACACTACTACAGCCAGGATAGTGATGGGCTGTGAACGTACACCACTACAGCTAGGGTAGTGATGGGCTGTGATCGTACACCACTACAGCCAGGATAGTGATGGGCTGTGATCGTACACCACTACAGCCAGGATAGTGATGGGCTGTGATCTTACACCACTACAGCCAGGATAGTGATGGGCTGTGATCGTACACCACTACAGCCAGGATAGTGATGGGCTGTGAACGTACATCAATACAGCTAGGGTAGTGATGGGCTGTGATCGTACACCACTACAGCCAGGGTAGTGATGGGCTGTGATGGGGTGTGATCGTACACCACTACAGCCAGGGTAGTGCTGGGCTGTGATGGGGTGTGATCGTACACCACTACAGCCAGGGTAGTGATGGGCTGTGATGGGGTGTGATCGTACACCACTACAGCCAGGGTAGTGATGGGCTGTGATGGGGTGTGATGGGGTGTGATCGTACACCACTACAGCCAGGGTAGTGATGGGGTGTGATCATACACTAGAGCAGTTAAGGTTCCGCTGTTGGCAGGCTTCATACTGATGGGGTGCATGATCATACTCAAGTAAGGAAGGCAGAGTAGAGTGTGTGGCTGGAGGATTCTGACAGTCACCACTCATACTTCATTTATAGAAAGCACTGAAATGGAGGTTTGATGCTCACTAACTAATGTTCAAAGTCGGTTGATTCTGGGCAGATTTCCGCAGCTAAGGGACCCAAGTGTCTGCCTTTACAGAATGTGACGGTTACATTATGCAGCAGATAAAAGCTGTTGAGAAATTATGTCATACCTCACTTTACTGGTTTTACCATGGTTACTTATGGTTTCAAAATAATAACAAAATTAAAGTTAAATTTGAAGAAAAAACAACAACTAATCTGAATTGGGACATACTTAAAACGGTCGAGATTAATATTTACATGATTTATTTCACAAATGAGTCTAATACCAGAGAAAAGATGACAGGTAATGTTTTTCTTACCCTCCTCATGATGTGAAATATGGATATCCCACTCAGACACAATACTGACTCTGAGACCCCTAGTCCTTGTTTTATCCCAATAGGTATGAAAAGATGAAACTGACTACGAAGGTTTTAGAAGACCATGAATCTGTGGAACAGTGCTGATTCCTTCCCTACTGATGTTCATCTGAACACCTGTTCTACATTAATTAGAACATTCTATAAACCGTTGAAGAAATGAGCTGCACACGAATTTCAAATTTTATGATATTTTCCGAAAGATTTATAGTTTCAAACTTACATTAGAATTTCTAATAATATCTGACATGAGATACGAGTCCTGTGTTGATTTGAAGCAAATCAAAACCGACATCCATAAATATGTTTTAGACATGACAAAACAAAATAACCTGTTCATACATCACAATGACATTTGATTTTTTCTTAAATCATTTGTTTTAACTTTCTATACTGAACAAAACATGTTAGGGATCATCAATATTTGGGGGGGATAATTTGCTGCAATGAAGAGCACACAATTACATAAATATATCCCTCGAGATAATCATGACTTCTAACGTCTTTTGTTCATATATATAAATTGACAATACATCTACATTCATAAGGCTTAAAAAAATAAAAGAATTGGTTCTCAGGCAATGGTTTTTGAAAATATAGTGCGTGCGGGCGGTATCTTTTTTCGTTTGTTTAAACTAGTATGTAACCAATAAAGAGTTGTGTAATCAATCAACCTGGGAAAGGGCCTCCCTAAATAAATGTATTCCTTGATAAGTAAAATACTGGAATACAGTATTTGATTACTGTTGGACTTGGAATATTTAAGGATTATTAATAAGAAGGAAACGTGCGGCAAACTTTATGATGATGTGGGCGGTGCCTGAGAACCAAGACTAGTATTTTTTTTTAGCCTAACAAATGAACATTAAATATACTCCGAATCTGAAACAAACTTCACAAAATGGTAAGTGTAATACCTCACAAGATATAGAACATCAAACAGTCAGAAACAGGCGATACGATACTGCACAAGATGCCACTACCATCTTTGTTCTTAAACTTGGTGTTTTGTTCATGTTTCATGCCTTCCTAGAATTTCTAACATTTGTTGTATGAAACTTGAAAATTTTAAAAGCTGACTCATCAACTTATCTGGCAATAAAAAAAATGAGAAAGGTACGTTCTTATCATTCAAAATATTCTGTGTGCACAATTGTTTCTAGGGTGGTTGCCATTCAGGTTTCTGCTTACTAGTGAGTGAGTGAGTTGGGTTGAGCGCCGCTTTTAACAGTATTCCAGTCATATCACGGCGTGCCAGCTTAGTGTGGGAGGAAAGCCCAAAGTGATGCAGGTCTCACCACTTCGGTGAAACCCACGAGCACAGGTATGGTGCTGACAAACCTAGAAACATAATCGGGGCGAACTGGGATTCGAACCCACAATCATAGGTTTCTGGCGTGCCCAAGGGACACAAAATTCTGCACAGCGAATCGCAGCGCCTTAGATGACTGGGCCACCCGAGCCCCCTTTCTGCTTACTAAGAAATAAATGTTTGCAATGAGGATTTATGGCAACGATGTAATAGAGGTTTTGTATTCGCAAGAGTTCTGTTTTTTTAATGTGATCTAATGACTGAAACCCTAGACATTGTCAGTTCTTTCTGCACACATAGGAGTTGTTCAACTTCATGGGATGAGTGAGTCAGCAGGGTGTAACAGTATTTCAGCTTGCAGCCTGACGTGATGTGAGAGGACACACCTAAATGATGCGGGTCTTGACTTTTACCAGCATATAGAAACCCATGAGTTCAGGGATGGTAGTGACAAACCTAGAAACACAATCTGTGTAAATCTGGGATTCGACCCATGATCATATGGCAGGGAGGCAACTCTGCACATCAAATTGTTCTGTCATAGATGACGACTGGGCCACCTGCCAAGTTTGTTCATTTTGTTCAGCTCACTGCCTATAAAGACAGAAAACTGGTGACTTGGTTATTTTGAAAATATAGGTTTGGATGAGTTTTCTGTTTGTTCTTTTTCACAAAAATATTTTAAAGTTATATCGGCTGATGTATTGATAAGTACAGATTTAATCCTTTCCAAGTTTCATCTGCCTCAAATTATAAAAAAACATACATAAATAAAAACAGCATCACACAATTATTCTGATGGACTATATAGATACATGTACATGTTATTGACAGACTATATACACAGGTGATATGTAACTTGTCAAGTTCAAATAAATACTATTTCATATTGCCCAATATTGATGAAATGTATCAAGAAAATAAGTTCATAAACAGTTGTTGGAAATTTAAAATAAACAAAGATTTCTAAAATAATCATTAAACAAATAAACTCCAAACATAATGAATAGTTATAGAAGTGTGAAAAAAATGGTATTGCTGATTTTCTAAAAATGATAAATTCTTTGAAAATAGAGTAGAATTTATTACCATTCAAATCAATTTCAATATAATATTTTCTGTACAAGTGCATTTTCATACAATTTTAACCAAAAACCTCCAATGAAATCCTAAAAAAAATATTTGATACGTGTGTGAAAATGCATCATGGCAATATTTTCAAAATCACTTTTCCAAACAAATTGAATATTTCACAATATCTCCCAAAATAAAGACCATCAAATATGTAAAAAGTAAAATTAGACATATCGACTATTAGATTTCTATACAAGTCATCCAGAAGGAAATGTCTTATTGCTAAGAGTAAGTCAGGGAAGTGCCATAAAATCCCCCACTTTGGGCCATCTTCACCACTGCTATACACACAGTATTGATGAACCTGTTCAAGCATCAAACATATAATTGAGCTTGCTCGGTAGAGATTAAGCAATTGTGACCAATAACTTATAGAGCGAGTAATACTTAAGTAAGATAACAATACATGCAGCAATCATAAATAATATGTGCACAACTTCGGTTAAATTCAAATTTCAGAAGTAATTTAAAACTGGACTTCACTTTTTATGTTTTTAAATTATAATGTACATAATTTTGATAATGATTGGATAACAACAGAAAATTATGTACTTAGCTTATTATCAGCATCTTTAGATAATATCCATAACACAAACATGATCATGATCTATTTTAGAACATACACAACAACACGCCAACCTATATCTATTTACAATTATTTCTCAACACTCGAGAGTGAAATCTGCTACGGCTACTGCTTAAAATATACTTTCCATTATGTTTTGGGGGTACAAATGGCCCACTGTATCCCCGTTTTTAGCTTCCCACTCACTGGCATGATTTTCCTATAAACTCGGTTCATTTATTAAACCTCTGTATCACTAGTAGGTCTTGATATTGAAAGCATGCACAAACATTTGACCTCATTTTAACACAACTGCTGAACTATACAGTTCAACTGGTTGAAAATCGCTGATGCTAGTTCAAATGGTCTTGTTTCTGCAAAAATCACCAAATTAGGGTGACCTTAATCCCAGTCAAACAGTCTTGTTTCTGACAGAAGTCACCAATCACAATGAACTTACAAAGTCAAACAAGTCTCATTTCTGAAGTCCGGAAAACATGTTCCTTCTTTGTCAAACAGTCTTGTTACTGACTAAATCATCCATGTTGAGATGAACTTTATCTTAGTCAAACAGTCTTGTTGTTGACAGAATCCTTCATGTTAACATGAACTTAATCTCAATCAAACAGTCTTGTTGCTGACTAAATCATACATGTTGAAATTAACTTTATCTCAGTCAAACAGTCTTGTTGCTGACAGAATCCTTCATGTTAAGATGAACTTTCCTTGTTGCCAGCAGAATTCTCTGTTAAGATTAACTATATCCCAGTCAAACAGTCTTGTTTGAAGAAGCCACTATAGTCAAAACAAACTTATTCTTCATCATTCAAACATTTGTTGTTGATACAAAAGGCTGACTTTTATTCCAGGCATGACTTTGTTGCTGGCAGAAATCCCTGAAGTCCAGTCCAACCTCCTGTTGCTCTATCAGGTAACAGAACACAGCAAGGGGTCATATGGTGTTATCCACCACAGTAACACTGTGAGAAGAGCTTTACTGTTACCATGTAGAGGCAGCGAGTATCTGGCCAGGACTTCAGGGATACCTGCCGGGCAGGGACGTCAGGGATACCTGCCGAGCAGGACATTGTTCCCACCCAATCAGTCACAGACTCTCCTCCTGGACCATGGCAGCAGGTTAGGGACATGTTCATTTGGACAATGTTTCTTCAAGTCTGTTTAGTTTACACCTGTACAGTTTGGACACAGGATACAGTATTTTCTTACCAATCCCAACCTGTCCATGAAGTGGACAGTGCTTTGTGGGACAGTGGAACTGAAGAGCTTCATCACATAACCATCACATGAACCAGTCACTCAGTCCTCTGTACACATCAGTTCCTTTACATCTCTCAGATCCGTGGAATCAACAAACATTCTGGTAAATTCCAAGGTCAATGGGAGCTCCACAAGTCCTCATCAAAACATCATGTCGTTAGTTCTGACAAATCATTTGAAAACAGTTTCAATCCTCAGAAGTAAGCTATCACTTTCCAAGCCTGCCAGAAATAACCAGCTTCCACTGACAGTGCATCAGGTCAGGCTGCCATCAATTCATCACACATCTTCATACATCAGGGTCCACTGTACACACTCTGGTTACAAAATGAATCAGATTGCATCCACATGTCTCCCACCTCAAGGGAGCCCAGCAGACTGGCAACACGAAATTCATTCATTATTCATTGTCCATGTTCAAGGCTAATTCTTGCTTACATACAACTGTAAGATCATTGTCACTTGATGCTCCAAATAGGAAACACAATCTAGCTAAGTATTTATATCACTGCTGTGACCTTTCAATCCATAATTTTATTTCTGACATCAAGTTCCAAGTGAACACTGTCTCCATACATGACATCTGCAACAACAGCTTCCAGGAACAGTAACCATGGTAACCTGTGACCTCTTCCTTCCGACTGAACAGACTACAGTTCCACAGTTCACTGGTTACCATTTTCTTGCACTGTTCCCATACCTGACATCTGCAGCAGCTTCCAGGAACAGCAACCACGGCAACCAGACTATAAACCACTTCCATTTACCAAAGCTTCCTGGTTCCACTATTCTTCTTGCAAACCTCAGAGATCTCACTGATGAAGCAATAGAATGATCTCTGTCTTTACTGATCAGCAAGTGACCATTAAACATGTGTATGATTGGTAGTTTCAGAGGATCTTGAGTTCCCATTGGTGGAAGAGACCACCTTTAGTTTGAGCCAGCCTGGTTTGTTTTTGGTGCAGACTTTACAGAAGACTTCCATGAAGGTGTCTCGGAACTGTTTGCTCATTGTACAGTACAGGACAAAGTTGATAGAGTTATTGAGGAGAGCCATGATGTCGAGGAGGTCCCCGAGCCTGTTGTACACCATGTCCTGAAAACAAGGGATGAAGATATTCATCAGAGACAGAAGGCCTTGTGGTAACTCGGTGATCATGAACAACGCCACCACAGCCAGCAACATCCCAGTTGTACGATTGTGTTCACCATGTTTGTCCGACTCGGCTTTGCGTCCTTCCGATTTTAACCTCATGCGTTTGCGGTAGGCTTTGTGCATGGCATGGACGAGCAGAATTGTGAGTGTCATCAGCATAACACATGGAATCAGTTTGATAAAGATTGCCTGGATCCAATTGTTGATCTGTAGAATGACCTCGGCAACTTCCGATTCCCTCCACTGATACGGAGAATACACAAGATCCTGAGTATGGTTTCCGGTTCCGTTGCCTGCTTCCGGCATCGGTATACCATACATCATGTGCATCTTCTCTCGTGTCATTTCATGTATACGATTAATGACATAATTTGGAATACAGATGATAAAAGTCAGAAAATAAACTACGAATATTGTAATTTTTGCACGTCTTAGACTACAGTACACCATGCCTCTTGTGGGCATACATATGTAAATGTAACGGAATATAGCAAGAGCAATCGTCAGCCATATTGCCACAGTGTGACACACAATGCTGAAGTTAGCATGAAACATTAGGAACCAAATCCAGCCATGATAGAGAGTGTGGAACATTTGAAGCTGTGGATCACGCAGGATGTAAAAGTGGATGGCGAAAGGGAAATAGGACATCATCGTCAGCAGATCAGCAACAGCCAGCCACATCAATATCGTGTTTGTGGACGAGATCATATTCTTGCGAGTCAACACAATGATGTTTGCAATGTTTGCCATCATACCGAAGAAGCACACTATGGCACTGACATAACCATGATAGTGTCCATAGCTGCTGCTAAAGGACTCCAGGCCGATTGCGGCTGATTCGCTGAGCACGCCAGGGATGTATTTTGCAGTGCAGTTTGGACCCTCAGATCCTTGAGTTGGTTCTGTGGTCATGTTGGGGCTGACTGTTGTTAATGGACTGTAAGGGGAGAAGGCAATGTGGAGGAAACTCCCAGTTGTGTTGTGACCCGAGTAGGTCGTCATCGTGGACAAGGTGAAGGTCACAGCAGGCAGACAACTCAGTAATCCCTCACTCGGACAGGAACATAGCCAAGGCTGTCATCCACTCTGAAATACAAGAATTGAGTAAGGTTAAATAAAGTTATAACTATGATATGTCTCAACTGCTATGTATGTCTTGGCCTAATACCTACTCAAAAGTGAACGTCACCGTGGTGATAGTTGGATTTAATTATAGGTATACTTCATTGTAGCCATCCCCTATATCTCCAGTCTTTGGTAAACCTACACTAACCCCTTAACCCATTCCCGTGGTTCTAGTGTTGGAAGCAAAGAGACTTGCCAGACACCAGTTTTCATGGACATGAAGACATTCTTTACAGACAAAAGATTATTGAGGGCTTTCTTTAGCATGTTAGTTTTTCAATGTTAAATTTCTCGCAAACTCTATCATAATCAATGGGACTAGCCACCATGGTGTCGATATCATGTTGAAAAACAGTTTATACCATTCTACTAGCCTTATTCTAAAAGAAAAACAGTTTATACTATTCTACTAGCCTTATTCTAAAAGAAAAACAGTTTATACCATTCTACTAGCCTTATTCTAAAAGAAAAACAGTTTATACTATTCTACTAGCCTTATTCTAAAAGAAAAACAGTTTATACCATTCAACTGGCCTTATTCTAAAAGAAAAACAGTTTATACCATTCAACTGGCCTTATTCTAAAAGAAAAACAGTTTATACCATTCTACTGGCCTTATTCTAAAAGAAAAACAGTTTATACCATTCTACTGGCCTTATTCTAAAAGAAAAACAGTTTATACCATTCAACTGGCCTTATTCTAAAAGAAAAACAGTTTATACCATTCAACTGGCCTTATTCTAAAAGAAAAACAGTTTATACCATTCTACTGGCCTTATTCTAAAAGAAAAACAGTTTATACCATTCTACTGGCCTTATTCTAAAAGAGAAACCGTTTATATTATTCCACTAGCCTAAACCAGAAGTTTGATTTATGTTGTTAAGACATACATTCAGATGAACAATTTTAATCCCAAAATAAATGATATATTGTTGACAAGTTAATGAGGACTATATAATACATGCAGTTACTCCAGATGACATAAATATACATTAAACTGTCAGCTGGATTATCAACAGGGACATTAATATGAAAATATACAAAATCAATCAGATAAGTGGTTATTAAAAGTCGTAACAAAAAATTCTGGAACAATAAGCCTCTCGTAGACAGGTATCAATGACTTAGATAGGATTTTTAAAAGTTTGATAAACAAAATTACAAAACATATATCATGTAAAATGTTATCTTTGGATTAATGGATTTTATAGTGCTAGCTCACTGAGACACAGTAAACGGATCCCAAGCTGTTTAATCCCTTCAATGCCGACCGCCAGGGTAACAACAAGTACCATCTGTCAACATCTTTTGGTATGACACAGCCAAGTTTTGAACCCAGGACCTTCCGCTCTCTGGGCAGACGCTCTACCACTAGACCATGAAGGCGGTCATATCAGAACACAAGATGGCGAAACCATGGCAGATAATGCACATTATCAGTGTCGTTTGTCAGATCGTTGAAGAATGCACATGAACAGATTCTGACAGAGGAAGAATGCACATGAACAGATTCTGACAGAGGAAGAATGCACATTAACAGATTCTGACAGAGGAAGAATGCACATTAACAGATTCTGACAGAGGAAGAATGCACATTAACAGATTCTGATAGAGGAAGAATGCACATTAACAGATTCTGACAAAGGAAGAATGCACATTAACAGATTCTGATAGGAAGAATGCACATGAACAGATTCTGACAGAGGAAGAATGCACATTAACAGATTTGGACAGAGGAAAAATGCACATTAACAGATTCGGACAGGAAGAATGCACATTAACATATTTGGACAGAGGAAGAATGCACATTAACAGATTTGGACAGAGGAAGAATGCACATTAACAGATTCGGACAGAGGAAGAATGCACATTAACAGATTCGGACAGATCATGGAAGAATAGGAACATTCAAGGCATCAAAAGGTGTCTTATTGTATCGTGAATGAGTCACTTGGGTTGATAGCGCTACTTTGAACAGTATTTCAGTTATCAAGGCATGCCAGTTTGATGTGGGAGACTAAGCCGTTGTTACTTCAAGATAGGTTTATCGCCCCTTCTCACTTGCATCAACGCCACCTACCAGCATTAACTACTGCAGACAGACAGTTGGAACCCAGCATAGACCTGTGACATTCATCCTGGTTTTGTGTTTCTTTTGGAATCGAGTCAGCACACACATGTGTAAATATAAGAAATCAATTTATTGTTTTGTCTTTGCATGTGTTTGTGTCACTTGTGGAGCAGGATATGCTTATCATTTTGAGTGAGTGACTGGGTGGGTTTGTGGTTGGTTGATTGGGTTGCTGGTTGGTTTGTTGGATGAGTGGGTAGGTGAGTTAGGCATTAGCTCCTTCCTTTGCTGGTAATATATCTACAAACCCACGACAACATCACAAATTAGGAGCTTGGTGAGTAATACAGTAATTTATCTGTCTGCACCAAGGAACCTTTGGACGCTGTCACCCACCTGGTCGGCTGTTTGGGATCTTCCTACTTTGATGACAGTTAGTCCACTGATGAATGAGGGTGAGTTGGTTGTACCCAATTGGTTTATACTGAGATTGTATTTTGAAGGTCGTGATCAATTTGACCTCTGTTTATCCCTCTATTTATTCTCTGAGTGAGTGAGTGAGTGAGTGAGTGAGTGTGTGTGTGTGGGTGTGTGTGTGTGTGGGTGTGTGTGTGTGTGTGTGTGTGTGGGGGTTGTGTGGGGGTGTGGGGGGGGGGGGTGGGGGTGTGGGGTGTGTGTGGGGGGGGGGGGGGGGGGGGGGGGATTCACATATTGTACCTAATTAAAATGAGACAATGTCTTGGGTTCACACAGGGCTCTCATCACACCTTCAGACCTAGACGAGCAATAGGCTCAATATCTAAGCATACTGCCAAGGGACAACTAGTTCTGGTTGATTGGCAGTCTCAACAAGTTTAATTCAAGTCATTCTAAACCTGGTTTGTTTATCTGTGAACTCAAATTTCCTCTACCTAGCAGTTGATGACCTGATCCTACAGAAACAGTGTCTCCGTTTCACACTTGGAACTAATTACATAATATGAGCACCAGATTGTGAAGCAAAGTCCCCCATTTTCTTTATACTTTATTTTTCTATGTATGCTTATTGCTGTGAATAGCTGCAAAATTGCTGATGCGGCGTTAAGCAATATTCACTCACTCACTCTATGTATGCTTAGTGCATCTTCACCCTGGCATTCTTCATTACCCCTTTATAGTGTCATTAATTTAGAGAATAAATGATTTTGTCTGCATAGCCAATCACCTCCCTCTGTAAATGTCAGGACAAAAATAATGCGCTACAAACTGTTACCACTTCGAAACAAGCATCTCAATAGTTGTAGCTAGTTAAAAGCAGAATGTCCTTAACATAACAAATTCACATTTTATTTTTTATTCACTTTGTAAAAAGATACAGCTTAGCCCATTAACATAATGATAATATTATCATAATCAACACAAGTTGCAAAGTATGAAAATTAGGAAATAATCTACTTAAGACTCCTACCTCCCACGGAGCTCGCAAAGTTATCAACATGTTCAAACTAACTCATCCAATCTCACTTCAAAGTGACTCTGTACTTAATAACGCTGGTTGACTAGCCATGAAGCAATTATGGCAAATCAGCAACCTAGTTAGCAATATTCTTCTCTTCCTTTCTTCATCCTAAGACTTCTAGCTATGTCTTCATCCCTTCCTTGTGATGGCAGAGTTCAACACAAGGTGCACTACATGCAAGCACCGGGAGAAATCATCAGGAGATGTAGATGCCCTTTGCCCTTAATCTCAATCAAATTTCAATGTGCTCAGATGTATAAAACCTGATTAGTTATAATGGTTATCAAACTCTCTGATCAGTACTCCAGTATGGAACATGAACTATATACATTGTATATAAGCACACTTCTTTAATTCCTTCTTATTCCCCACTTGATAATTATTAGTGGGGTTTATATTAGATGGGATTGGACTTGTTGCAAGATTAACTTTTAGGTCATTGACTGCTGCAGTTATAAACAGATAGTTTACAAGTCATAATAAGTGAGTGAGTGAGTGAGTCGGGTTAACGCCGCGTTTAACAGTATTCCAGTTATATCACGGCGTGTCAGCTTAATGTGGGAGGAAAGCCCGGAGTGATGCAGGTCTCAGACGTTTACCACTTCGGTGAAACCCACGAGCACTGGTATGGTGCTAACAAGCCTAGAAACATTATCGGGGCGAACCAGGATTTGAACCCACAATCATAGCTTTCTGACTTTCGCACCCAAGTCATAATAAGCTTAAAAAGCATAAAAACGACTTGAATGAAGTTGAAAAATGACTCCGTGAGTGACTGACTTGGGTTTAACAATGCTTCTGACAATATTCCAGGTATATCGCGGCATGTCAGATTGATGTGGGAGGAAAGCCCAAAGTGATGCAGGTCTCAGACCTTTACCTCTTTGGTGAAACCCACGAGCACGGGTATGGTGCTGACAAACCTAGAAACATAATCAGGGCAAACTGTGATGATATGAACCCACAATAGCACTTCTGGTGTGTGATACAACTCTGCACAACAAATTGAAGCTTCTAAAGAAAACTAGGCCACCTGTGATCCCAATAGGAAAGACACGAGTGCAGTTAAAAAATGAAAATAATTCTCTGAAACTGGTGGGGTTGAAAAACTGGTGTAGATTCTCCATAAGTTCTTTTGTGAACACCTGGTGTCATCACTGATTTTCAGTGATCCATTCCTATAATTGTCACTGCTACTTTGCCTGTTACGCCCAATGGAATTGTGGATAATCAAGACGTTATTCTCTGGTGTTGACGTTTATATTAAATGAACTGAATCAATGACAGCGTGAAACTTTGTTACTCACTTATCAGAAGAAAGAATGAACCAAGTCTCTGAACCCGACCACCTTCAAACACAAGAATTACACAGTGGGGATATAGTGAGTGAATGAGTGAGTGAGTATGGTTTTACGCCGCTTTAAGCAATATTCCAGCAATATCACGGAGGGGGACACCAGAAATGGGCTTCACACATTGTACCCATGTCGGGAATCGAACCCGGGTCTTCGGCGTGACGAGCTAACGCTTAAACCACTAGGCTACCCGACCGCCCCTAGTAGGGATATAGTCAATCCCAAGCATCACAGAAACATGAAACCGTGTATGATGTTTTAAGAATCATTCTCCTTATAAATTTCTTCAAAAGATAACATCCAAATTTTCTGTTCCATCCATACTTTTCATTATTCTCAAACAATGTCCATCATTGAGGCCTTTAATGTCCGTGGTCTACAAGTTATGAGTGAGATTGTTAAACGCTGCAATGCAAAACATTTCCCTAATATTACAGCGTGTCAGCTTGATGTGGGAGGAAAGGAAAACGTGATGCCGGTCTTAGACGCTTCTCACTTTAGTTAAACCAGTGAGCAATGCATGGTGCAGACAAACCCTGAATCAAAAGGTTAGGTGAATAGGGGATTTGAACCCATGACCATAGGTTCCTGGCATTCCTAAGGGAAACAACTCCACACAGTGAATTGCACATCCTCCACAACTAGCACCGAGTTACTCCCATTTACTCAGCCAGACATATCAATGGGAAACAGTAATGTAGAAACATAATGAGGCGATGCTATTTCTAGTTCCAGGCCCTAAATATAAGCCGCCATCATAACCAGCAAGTAAAAAACAACTACTTTGTACATCATGACACCCCTGTCTGCCAAGTATATGGAGTGTCAGTCCATGCATGAAGTTTTTCATACATCTCTGGCCCATCAGTGTCATTTGATGTTGCCACTAACAGCGCCGATCCCCCCGCACGGGGAGTTATCTCCTGCACACAGGCCCTGATTTAGGGGCCCTGACCCAGGAGGTCCCAGCAGTCCATGTGGGTAATGATGTAATAAATAATACTAGATGTTGGATAACGTGTTATCCCTCGTGTGGGCATTAGCATTAAGAAGCGTCATAAGGTGGGAGCGTGATCAATAGGGTGTATTGTTTATGGTGCCTATCTCTGCTGTAGCCTTCTCCTGCAATATTGATGGGTTGTTGGTTTTTAAGGTGGGGTTCTGAATTTGGCGCTGTTTGGTGTAGATAAACCATTGTGGGGTGAGTGAGTGAGAGGTTGAGTGAGTGAGTGAGTGGGTGGGTGGTTGGGCGTGTGTGAGAGTTAGGTATAAGCTCCTTCCAAAGCTTGTGCTTTGTGTACAAACTGAAGAGAGAATCACGGATTAGGAGCTTGGTGAGTGATATGATGAGTTGATGAATGAAGATGGGTTGGCTGTACCCAGTTGGTATCTACTAAGGCCATGATCAATATTACCTCATTTCCTGACTTAAACTGTTTAACTCTCTATTTATGTGTGTGTGTGTGTGCGTGCGCGTGCTTGCGTGCGTGCCTGCGTGCTTGCGTGCGTGCTTGCACACATGGCGGTGGGTGAGTGAGTGAGTGCGTGAGTGAGTGAGTGAGTGAGTGAGCGAGCGAGAGGACAAACCCGATTCATTATCAGGTTGAATCTGGGATTTAAACCTACAGTCACGGGATTCTTGTACACCTGGAAGGTTGCAGCTGGACTTAGCAGAATACAGGTTTCTAAACTGTGGTGGAACAACACACTCATCGCAGGTGGTGACTTGTGACACCAGACAGGTGACATGAAGCTTTACATATTTAACCATGCAGGGAACTGAACCCTAGTCCTCAGTGTGATGAGTGACCTCTCTAACCCCCAGACTACCCTACCACTCTGGGGGAGGAGAAGAAGACACAAGAGGGAGAAGGAAGAAGAAGGGTCAGAAAGGTGACAGAAGAGGCTCCCTTGTCCCAGCGTCTAAAATGACAGAATCAGTAAATGTCCTCCCCTTTCCTGAAGAACTCTCCGTGAATGAAGCCTGCCGTCTGACACTGATCTCTTCATAAATAAATGCGGCGCCAATCCCCTAGTCCCCCATTAACCATGTCACGACCGACTCAAGAGTTGACAAAGTACTGGCTATTTCAACAACCGGGTGGGGAGACCTGGCACCTCATTTCCGACAGATTCAACATGCCTGCTGAAGTAGTAGCACATCCGCCCCACAGAATCACCCCAACCTGTGAAGTACGGGGGACCCAGGTGGCAGGACTAATGTGAGAGGCATATGTCAATATATAGACAGTGGAGGCTGTTCTACCGAGACCCTCCCTAGAGATACATGCCCAACCTTTAGATTGATGCACAGCTTGAACCATGGGCACTAGGCTTGATGTTTGCAAGGGACAAACAATTAGGAAATAAAGTTCGATATTCTGACCATCATTTTTCTGAATTGTTTTCAATGTACTGTTTTGATCAAGAACCAACAAGACATGACAAACCACCGGCAGCGCTACATTAAATCAATACTCAGAATTCCAAGAAGCTTAATAAATACAGGCATCAACAAGCACAAGGTTATTGGAACAGAAAGGGATTCAGGGCCATTTCCCATGAATTGTAATCCCCTTTATAACAGGATATATAGATATTCCTTCCCATAAAAATATATATACAGGAGTGGGATTTTGTCTGAGACTCCAATACTTATATACCAGTAATTGAGTGACCGGTACTGAAGCTCACCTATAGGAAATAAAGCTGATGATTAATCCTTACTTTCTTCACCTGTGCATCACGTAGGGCTGTGAGATCTGATACGCATCACGATACTTGCATGTGCTCTTATCTGTGGTGCGTAAGCCATCTTGATCATAGACAGGATCGCCAAATACCTGGCACACTGACAATTTACATTTGGCAGTGTCAAGTATGGCACAACAAATGAAAATATTTATGTTTTCACTATTAACATGCACTCATTAGTGTTTAGTGGAACAGTTATTAAAGCAAACATTTGAGGTCAGATTAGATATTTTTACTCAGTGTGCGACTGTGATCAATACTTGTAAAAAATCACGATCCACAATCCATTGGTGCATCGTCCCACCAGAAACATCACAGATATATACCATGACGGCCAAATTCCTAAAGGACACATTGTTCACTGTTTTGGGGTCAATTAAATACAGGTATGACTAGGAGAAGCCAAGCTTGTTTGCGAGCAACAGTTAATTATATTGAATTATGGAAATGACTTGAAAGAAATTATTCGAAAGATATATATATATATATATATTATTCTAATTACAGCATGATTTCAGCCCTGAGACATTTACTGTCACATTAACCACCAGAAATACCTACATATATCAGATAAGGATCTTAGAAATAGTTCAGAATTTAAGATGTTCCCGAATGTCAATCTCATAATTTAATAATTATATACATTTGTGTTCAGAAGTGTACCACATAAACTGTCTGTACATTGACTACTCTGGAGTATTTTCCTTTGGACCTGTTTTACTTTGGCAACCAGCACAAAATATTTACATATATCATAGATATATCTGTGTAGGACAGACCTCGAGGTACGGAATAATTATAGACCATTTCCAGCTCTTCCCTCTTCATATTCCCTCATTTGGTCATTGTTTATTATAAGCTTTCACTACAGGGGCCTGATGGGCTACGGAAACTGGCAGCAATTTTGAAGACAAGATGGCGGTCTCCAAGAAATAACAAGCAATTTTCATTCATTTTTTAGGATACATTTTTAGTTTGCATTTAGCTGTTGAGAAATGGGTTGAGACATTTGTTATGGTTCCTCTTCTTGAAACCTGGGCAAGGCACCAATTGTTAATCATACTTTTACAAAGGTTCTTCAGGAGAAAACAGAACTCCTTGAGGAAATCACTGTAAAATGTTTAACTCAGTTTCTTACCATATTGAAACAAAACTTTATATTGTAATCAATGACAAACATGATGGAGATCATGATAAATACTATTTTAATCAATCACAATCCTCATGGATTCTGTTTTAGGTGACCTTCCCCAAGCCGAGATGAAGTTGAAACCCAATTATTTGCAATTATTTGATTCAGCAAAATGGCCAGTAGACCAATACAGTCTAAACAATCCTTCCCCAGTAGTCAGTCAGCCATGTAAGCTCACATACCCAAAGTTACTAAAAATGGTTCTTCATTGCCAAATAAAGATTTAATATTAAAATGATATATTTATTTATGATAGCAATTGAAAATGATTACCTAAAGGTTTGCATGGGTTCTGAAGATGTTTGAACCATCATTATGTGTAAATGGTCATGTGGAAAATAACATCATCTCCATGAAAATTCTGCCTTATTCTAATACGACAATCTCCTTGTTTTAAAAACAGCCTATCCTTGTTCATGGTGGCTAACACCATCTGATATTTGTATGAACTTATATAACTTCTAAAAATGACAATTTTTCATAAATAATAAGTTACGTCTGATGAACAATAAACAAAATCATTTACATTGCCATTCTTTCATTCAATAAAAATTTATTTACACATTTTAATTAAATCAGTATATTTATAAATAATGACTGCTCCTCCTGTTGTGTTTATTTTTTAGCCTTTTTTGTTAGCCATAAATATCCCACAGAAATAGCAGGCCTTTTCACTTCTATATCTTCGTAAAAACAGACTCGTAAATCTTAACCCTTCTCTCTGATCCCATATACCTAGTTAGCTTAACTAGTCGCAAACACTGCTTATACTTATTAACTTAAACATATTTTTAGACTAAAAGTGCTAACATTATTAAATTACATGGATTAATAACTAAACACTCTGCATTACCAGGCAACAGTTGTGGAATGCACAAGTTCATGAACCAAACTCGGGTAATTATGCGGGGACATAAATATCTGGAGGTTGTAAACAGGGCTAGTTGAGGAAGCCATAAGTCCTTCCTCAACTGTAAGTAAAGACAGGTGTCCGGGGCCATGAGGTCATGGACGAGGCTCCTAGAGCCTTCCCTCTGACAATTTCCGTTCTCAAGTGACCCCAACTGGACCTCAAGTGGATCTCGAGTGATTAGTGAAGAGTGACCTCGTTCTTAACATTGGTATAAGGTGTGAAAGCCTTATTGACCCTTGACACTTTTCTGAATTGGACAAAATGAATTTCTTCTAAAGAGGGCCAGGCTAATTATCCTTAGTTTTGATGTCATTTGAAAGTTTTTGTACATTAATTCAGTTTTCATGAAGATCTGTAAAAGCCACTTTGGGATAGTTACTTGATTTGAAGGTATGAATCAAATGACAATCAATACACAGTGAAGGGCTAATAAAATGTGTTCCCTGTTACAGACAGGAACAACCCTGGGAACTGTTGAGCCTGTTTTAAGATGGTATTGCAACAGTTCTAATACCACATGCTAGGGTGGAGCTGTTTCAACTGGCATTCTAGAGTGAGTGAGTGAGTGAACAGGGTTTAATGCCCCTGTGAACAGTATTCCAGTCACTTCACAATGTGTCAGCCTAATGTGGGAGGAAAGCCAGATATTTTTGGGGATATTTTTTATGAAATTGTGTGTTGAGTCTTCATAACAAAAAAATATCCCCAAAAATATTCTTGATCCCTAACTTCTTTTGTTCAGAATAGAAATAAGCTCCACACAGTCACCACTAGTCTGTCTTACAGACCCTGATACAAATATATATCAAATACAGCCCATGCAAGTCTATAATGTTTGGCAAGTCTAGATTACTGCAGTAAAATGAAGAGAGTCACTGGGTTCCCTTTTATTATATTATTTTATATATTATTATATATGAACAACTGTTTTTTCTGTACGATATTATCATTTCAGAGACTAGATATTAGTCTAAGTCACCACCACCAAGAGTGTTTAGAGAAAGCACAAGAAAGACTGCAAACCTGATAATAATGTCAAGTACAGTAAATGTAAAACACATGTAGATTACTCGTATGAAGCTAGAAACGAGCACTTAAACATCCACGCAGTATCAGGTTAACAACCCACTAGAACTACTCGACCATGGCATGCCTCGATGTCAGCATGTATACACCCATCCACTGCCCTCATAAACAAACTTGTTCATTAACCGAAGACACTAGATACAGGAAGTATGCTGAAAAACGCCTATTTTGAAAAATATTTGCCAGTAAGCAGATTTCTTTTAGAGTGAATTCATGTTCATATTGATTCGTATCACTGACTTGGGGTCAGAGGTGCCCAGTCGTCTAATCGCTAAAATTTGCTGTGCATAGTTGCCTCCCTTAGGCACTTCAGAACCCGCAGAGATTTGAATCCTGGTTTGCCCTGATGATTTTTTTTCTAGGAATGTCAGCATCATACCCGTGTTTGTGGGTTTCACCAAAGTGGTAAACATCATCATTTTGAGCTTACACCCAATCAAGCTGACATACTGTGATATATATATAACTGAAATTATGTTCCCTGCGGCATTAAACCTAACTCACTCACTCACTCACAATCACACACATGTCACAAAATGGCTCTCCCATGGTGGGCACCATTTAAACATGTGGGCTCACTTGCACAAAGCAATCTTAGCGCTAAGATGATCGTAACTCCCATACTTTAACATAGGCTTACGATAGTTGTAGCGCTAAGATCGCTTCATGCAAGTGGGCCCTGGTCAATAATTGTCAGCATGTATGACCATCAGATTCCCATTTTAATCAACTTCAGCCAGGAATTACGCTGATAGATTTCTCCACATTGTCTTTAATACAGAAATATGGACCAGACAAATTAGTTGTTGACAGCAATTATCTATAGTTGGAGTATGATGACATATCTGTCAGGTGATACTTGATACAACATCAACAGCATTGTCTGCTTCAGAGTCCAGACGGACCTACTTCCCAGATTATACCGGCCACCCAGCCTTGCCACAAGTTGTGTTTGTTTACTTGCTTGTTATGTGACAGTCAGGAAGGTACTAGCTCAAATGTTTGATATCAGATAAAAATCTTAATCTCTGAAGTTTAGGTTGGTTGGTTGGTTTGTTGTTTTACGCCGCACTCAGCAATATTCCAGCTATATGTTCTCAATGTTTTATATATAACTAAACTAAGCAAAAACCCTATTTCACCGATCCTATTTTTATTCATGTGCTGTTAGGAGTTGTCATAAAATGTATTCGGTCTTTCCATGAGGTAGGGTCTTGTTGTCACTGGCTCTACTGGCAAGTCCTTGTCCAGTGCATAATATAGAATGGCAGATTTGATTCATGAAAAAAATGACAAATGATTTTCAGAATCTAGTAAATAAACTTCAGTCGGTAAATGCATGACAAGAGAGGCCACTAAAGTCAGTAATTCAACATTTTCAAAACTATTTTTTATCTGACATTGAACTTTGACCAATGTCCCTTTGGGAATAAGACACGCAATCAGCCAATCACAAAGCCTGATCACCTGATCTCTGATATCTAGTAAATGTTACACAGGACAAATACAACCCAGAATCCCCACAGGTTCCCACATACTATGATTGGTTTGGTTGGTTGTTGTTTAGCGTGTGAGTATATTTTTAATTGTCATATGAAAGAGATTCTGTTACCCATGCTTGACAACATAGTTTGGTTGGTTGGTTTGTTGTTTGATGCCACACTCAGCAATATTCCATCTATATGACGGCGGTCTGTAAATAAAAGAGTCTGGACCAGACAATCCAATGATTGATATCATGAGCATCGATCCACACACTTGGGATTGATGACATGCATCAACCAAGACAGCGAGCCTGACCATCCGATCTTGTTAGTCGCCTTTTACGACAAGCATAATTGCCTTTTACGCCAAGCATGGGTTGCTGAAGACCTATTCTACCCCGGATCTTCACGGGTCACATACTATGAGTGAGGTAGTCCGGTTCAACACCACTTTGTACAGTATGGAAGCAATATCGAGGGGTGTCATCTTAATGTGGGAAGACTGCAGAGAAATGCACAATCACAATCCAAAGCCGACAAGCCTTTGCTCATAAACAGAATGAACAAGGAATTAGAAACCAACTCGGCGGATCCTGGCACAAGCAAGTTGTGCAACTGTGTACAGCATGCACCTTCAGTTGTATCTCTTGGCTAAGCATCAGCAACTTTAAAGAGAAGTTTCCGCTTGGGAGTTACTGGGTGAATGAGTTAATGACGTTATTTCCAAACATCACTGATATTTATGGAGTGCTGACGGCCAAAGTGTGTGATTTGTGACAATGATGTAATAGAGGTTTCATGTTCGAAGGAATTATACGTATACCACTCTATAATATGCTGTGCCAAACTTGTGACGCTTGGACCCTGCCCCATGAGGGCATTCTGTACAGTAAACTCCAGTCAAACCAGACTAATCTAGTCCATTGAAGGAATCAAACCCACAACCTGAGACCAATAAGTTTGCCTGTGGAGAGCTGTCAATATTGAGAACACAGAAGTCAAGTCTCTTAGTACAAACGATTTGCCCAGATGCGAGTTGTCGAGACACTCATCTATTTCCTCGATATCAGTTAACTGGAAATGTCAGATACTATCATGACTGTCTGACACGGATATGTCAGGTCGTAAATCATGTATAACATAATTCAAACCTCTATATTGAGTTCTCCAAGTACTCAAATACAGTTCTGGAACATTTAGGGACAGTAGCTGATAGTGCATCAGGGTTGACTGATAAGTTTATATAGTCTTTTGATGAGGACATTACATGACATGATAGAAGTGTATTCACAAAAACTTAAGCCATTTGAACAAATTGTTTTGCTGTGAGAAGTCAGTATAATAATAAGTAATGGAGAAACCATGACACCGAAGGAATGGTATGATTGTATAACCGGGTAGGCACAGAAAAGTCCAACTTATAAACCGCTATCCATTAATCTATGTCATTTTTGGAGCTTATATTTACACGGTATATGGGTCGCAAATAAGCGCGGTATAACGAAACATGCTTTATAACAGTTGTTATTGCGGGCCGCTGCGTGGACTGCACATGCAGAAGAGGACGCATAGCGTCCGAGGCTTTCTGTGCCTACCCGGTTATACAATCATACCATTCCTGAGGTGTCATGGTTTGTCCAACTTATAAACCGCTATCCATTAATCTATGTCATTTTTGGAGCTTATATTTACGCGGTAAACGGGTCGCAAATAAGCGCGGTATAACAAGACAAGCTTTGTAACAGTTGTTATTGCGGGCCGCTGCGCGGACTGCACGTGCAGAAGAGGACGCATAGCGTCCGAGGCTTTCTGTGCCTACCCAATATACAATCATACCATTCCTGAGGTGGAATGGTTTGTCCAACTTATAAACCGCTATCCATTAATCTATGTCATTTTTGGAGCTTATATTTACGCGGTAAACGGGTCGCAAATAAGCGGGGTATAACAAGACACGCTTTGTAACAGTTGTTATCGCGGGCCGCTGCGCGGACTGCACGTGCAGAAGAGGACGCATAGCGTCCGAGGCTTTCTGTGCCTACCCAATATACAATCATACCATTCCTGAGGTGGAATGGTTTGTCCAACTTATAAACCGCTATCCATTAATCTATGTCATTTTTGGAGCTTATATTTATGTGGTATACGGGTCGCAAATAAGCGTGGTATAACGAGACACGCTTTATAACAGTTGTTATCACGGGCCGCTGCGTGGACTGCATGTGCAGGTGAGGGCTGTATGTGCAGAAAGAACTGTGTGCGTCATACCACATGGCATTGTGTCGTTGACTGTTCACAAGAGAGGATGTCTGAGTCAGTTTCTAACGCTGATGGGAAATCAATTTCCCTCACATTCAACTTCAATTAAATGTAAACATGCCGAAATAAAGTTTTCGTCTTGTTCTTGACATTTTTATTTGAAATTTTTTTCAAGTGCGTTTTAGAGAAACTACAAATGCCATCCAGCAATTGGGATTCACGACAATTGCTCCCCAGGTTTTTCAATTCCAATTGTAAAACCTGCGGAGCAATTGTAAAACCTGCTGAGTGGTCGTACTACAGAAGAAAGGTCGTCTGGGATATGATAGGTTTACAATAAGTAATAAGCAGGGGTCTGTGACCTTTGGAAAATGGACAAACTTGAGGAACATGTAGTGATCAAGAACTTGCAAACTGTCATTTCGACCAATTGCAAGAACCTTTCTGGATCAGCTTCAAACAGAGCCAGATTATCATGAGACATGTCCCTGGTGCATTTTTGATCAGATGACAGAAGCTGATATCTTCTTCATTGCCAAAGTTTCTGTGATAATGCAATGATGCATAGTCATTAACCAGTCAGTCATCACCAAATCGTGGATGTCTGGATCATTTCTCGTGTTGCAGACATGACAGGCCTTCCAGGATGGGGATCATCTTCAAGGCTGTCCCTGTTGAGCTTAAAGGACTGACCATTTGAGCTGTAGCTGAACACATATCTAAGCTCGATACAAATTAACCCCCCCCCCCCTAAAAATCAAATGGTCAGTCCCTTAACTCTGCTGTCAAGTGTGAATCACCCACAACCTGTGTCACAGGGTTTCATCCCTATCATGCCAAAACACTGCGATGAAACTGAAATGTGGTTCAGACTTGAGTTATATCCATCACTTTCAGCAGAGACTTTGAAGGTCATATCTGAGTGGCGTTATTTTTATATTCTGATGTGGATATTTGATCAAAACGCTAAATTTGTGAGCTCCATATTCCACATGCACCTGCCTTATATAGAACTTGATATTTTATTTTTACCACCAGCCCTATTGTTTTGGAACAAAAACCTGTTAGTCAGGGTGATTACAAACAAAGACATTTTGTGCAAAATATCTCAACACTGCATTTTCATTAGCTACACATTTCTCGATATGATACACCCATCCTTCATGTATTAATTTGGTCGATGTGTCACGTTACAAAATCATTTACAGAAACCTTTTGGAATTGATTATAAATATTCATCTCATTCATGACAGACAATTCATAATTCTAAAGCATTCATGTCAGATAATCAATCCCAATTCGGTACAATGCAAAATCTAATTTACATTCTTATATATCTAGAATCTCACCTGAGTGCCTTTTTATATCAAATATATCAACGGGAGTTGATAAAAGTGTAAAAACACTTGGAGTTTTTCCACTTTTATCAACAAGTGTTGATATATTTGATATCAAAAGACACTCGGGTAAGATTTTATTTATCATTCATCATCATTCTTCCAACTTTTTCAGCTTGTAGACAGTAATAAGCAGTGTCTAAGTGTAAAAATAGTAAGAACAGCTTCAATAGCAGAGCCATTAGTGACATCATTTGATTGTGATGTCATGGTAACCAATGACATCACAATGGTCTGCAAAGCATTATGATGCAATTTTACTGCAGCGATATCTACAATGTAGATATCGCTTGATCTCACCCATGCAATATCTCCTGTGGAAGCCAGTTTCGGATGATATATGGTACTTATAATGTAATATTACCTATATCCACTTCTACACTCCCTAAAGATCATCACCATAAGACCTAAAAGTCAAAATCTTAAATTACAGCTTTCAATATTTTTTCGGTTTTCATAATTTTCTGTTCAAAAGCAAATTACTTTTGGAAAAAATAGCATGAAACACTTGGGGAAGATACATTAGTGAGCTACGTGCACTTCCAAACTGTACAACTTGATGAAGGAGACACCTGACTCACCTCTTGTTAATTCTAATAATTCATAAGCACCGTAAATGTGAAAGTTGAAACTATCATGGCACCTAGACATAAATCTTCCAACTGACTCATGCAATTTCATGATTTATAAATTTTGAGGTTATATAAGTAAACAATGCATCACAAATGATTTGACACAGAATGTAATCCACAATTAAAGCCTTTTTTTTTTTTTTTTTTTCTTCATTTGATGTTTAATGCTGTGCTCAGCAATATGGGTGAGTGAGTGAGTGAGTGAGTGAGTGAGTGAGTGAGTGAGGTTTTACGCCGCTTTTAGCAATATTCCAGCAATATCACGGCAGGGGACACCCCAAATGGTCTTCACATATTTTACCCATGTCGGGATTCGAACCCGGGTCTTCAGCGTGACAAGTAATCGCTTAAACCACTAGGCTACCTGACCGTCTGCCTGGGCTGGAGACAGGGGTGATGAGTTTGTCCATCCAGCCTGGGCTGGAGACAGGGGTGATGAGTTTGTCCTCCCAGCCTGTGCTGGAGACAGGGGTGATGATTTCAAGTCCTCCCAGCCTGGGCTGGAGACAGGGGTGATGAGTTTGTCCTCCCAGCCTGGGCTGGAGACAGGGGTGATGAGTTTGTCCTCCCAGCCTGGGCTGGAGACACAGGTGATGAGTTCGTCCTCCCAGCCTGGGCTGGAGACACGGGTGATGAGTTTGTCCTCCCAGCCTGGGCTAGAGACAGGGGTGATGATTTCAAGTCCTCCCAGCCTGGGCTTGAGACAGGGGTGATGACTTTGTCCTCCCAGCCTGGGCTGGAGACAGGGGTGATGATTTCAAGTCCTCCCAGCCTGGGCTTGAGACACAGGTGATGAGTTTGTCCTCTCAGCCTGGGCTGGAGACACAGGTGATGAGTTCCTCCTCCCACACAGGTTATGAATTTGTCCTCCCAGCCTGGGCTGGAGACACAGGTGATGAGTTTGTCCTCCCAGCCTGGGCTTGAGACACAGGTGATGAAATTGCCCTCCCAGCCTGGGCTGGAGACACAGGTGATGAGTTTGTCCTCCCACACAGGTGATGAATTTGTCCTCCCAGGCTGGGCTGGAGACATAGGTGATGAGTTCATCCTACCAGCTTCAGACAACACCCCTTGCAATGGCTACACACATAAGATTGTTTTATTGATTGAAGTGTAATTCTTGCTATCAAGCCTACTTTTGTCCGACAACGAGGAGTCTGTTACACCATAAAAAGACACTGAATAAAGAAAGTGATGATCAGGCAAACAGCAGAGCTCAAGGGTCTGACTTTAACTGACCAGAGCCATTGGGGCCATGGAGTACACCTCTCAGACCAGGACCTCACCTACTAAACATATAGCTCATGTCTGTTTATGTGGATACTGAGAAGTGGAGATTGGGCATCAATTCCCTACAAGGCTAATGAGTGAGTGAGTGAGTGAGTTTGGTTTTACACCACCTTTAGCAATATTCCAGCAAAATGACGGTGGAGGACACCTGAAATGGGCTTCATGCATTGTAGCTATGTCAGGAATTGAACCTGGGTCTTTGGGTGACGAGCGAACGCTTTAACCACAAGGCTACCTGACCGCCTCTACAAGGCTAATGAGAAATAGGGAACATTTCTAGGGTACTGGTGTGTCACTTTAAATCCTGCACATCAGTCAATATTGTTTGCATGTAATATATTTTTAACTGTCATATGAAAGAGATTCAGTTACCCATGCTTGACAATATAGTTGGGTTGGTGGGTTGTTGTCTAATGCCACACTCAGCAATATTCCAGCTACATGATGGTGGTCTGTAAATAATCAAGTCTGGACCAGACAATCCAGTGATTGACATCATGAGCATCATTCCATGCAATTAGGATCAATTTAATGCATCAACCAAGTCAGCAAACCTGACCACCTGATCCCTTTAGTCGCCTCTTACAACAAGCATAGTCGCCTTTTACAGCAAGTATGGGTTGCTAAAGACCTATTCTATCCAGGAACTTCACGGGTCCATTGTAATACAGAGCTGAGTTTGACTTGTGCCCAGGTGTGCTTGTTGATATGCTTGGTAGTAAATAAGAAAAAAAAGAAATTCCTCCTTCATCACTTTGGTTTTCAAAAAAATAAAAGAAAAGGTCCTACCTGTCTTTGGTAGGCATTCAGAAGTTGGAAGAATATGAACATTGTGTTGATATATTTGATATCAAGACAATTCATAAGGGATAACAACTTTTTTATTCTTTGTAACAATGTTTCAAAGCTTTATCTAGTGAGTGATGAATAAGTCTCAGGTATAACTATTCCAGGGGCATACAAATTCTCATGTAGAAATTGATCGAGTCCTCATCCTGGGTATATAGTTCCACAGGAACCAATAGTCCTGGTCTATTGATTCCTCCAGAATAAATGTTCAGGGGGACCATATTTACTCTCACACAAGAAGTAGCTCTGAAACAGCATTACAAAGAATAAAAGAAGCTTTTATTCATAACAAAGTGTCATGTTTTCAAGTCCTACCAACTCCCTCATCACTATTGAGAAGAATGTCCCTGAGAACCATATTTTGTAATGCAGCCTAAACTATACTCAATATTACAACTGTTGGAACTCTATATGGAAACAACAAAGTTGGACAAGCGAGCAATTTGACAAAAGGTGTTTGGGATATTGTTTATTTATTAATGCTTAGCCAGCTAAGTTCCGGCTATATTTCATCGCAGCCTTAAGTAATGGACAAAGATGCATGGCTTCCTGCAATATGCATTAGAGTGTTGGGGACCCTTTCTAAACTGAATATGGGCAACAACCTGAGTACTCTGATACAGCACGTTTCCAACAAGTCAGACATGGCTCACAGAACAATACAGGCAAATATGTGATACATTGTAGAATTTATAGCTAAAATGGATAGAATTATCATGATACATCTTGCATTTTATCAGAAATGAGCCGGCCACTGTAACTTGATAATGCCCTATTGACGAGGGGCTATTATTATTACGCCCGTTGTTAGGTGCTTCATAGGGATAGGGAAAGGTGACGTCACGTTCAATAGTGACGTCATCTTGTTTGTTCTATGATGTTTTCATATTTGTCAAAGAGGGTGAGTGAAATTCATGTTGATTGCCGCAAATGTTTCAAAACCGATAGTGGTTTATTTTAATTTGATAACAAATTATATCCATTTCAGCTATAATAACAGAAACGCTATTTTTCAGGGCATTTTCATTTGCAGAAGCCCTCGAACTTTTCAGACCTCAGGCTTCTGCAAATGATAATGCCCTGAAATATAATGTTACCCTTATAATACTAAATAGTCATAGTTTGACAATAGTTCAAAATAGCAAGTAGTTGGACATGAACAGTTAGTTTGATATAAATAAATAAGTCTATTAACAAATAGATATAAGTTGAACATGGAAACATCACTCAGACACATTAGATTGACCTGTTTTATCCCCTAATGTCAAGCATCATGCGGGGCAACAACAAGCACCATCTTTTTAACGGACCACCTCCGTGGTCTTGTGGTAGAGCGTCTTCCCGGAGAGCGGGAAGTCTGGAGTTCGATCCCCGTCCGCGTCATACCAAAAGATGTTAAAAGATGGTACTTGTTGTTACCCTGTCTGGTGCTCGGCATTAAGGGGCTAAAGCAAGGACTGGTCGGCTCGGAGTCAGTATACTGTGTCTGAGTGGGGTATTCATGTTAAACTGCGGCATGGTATCTCAGTGTGCTAGCACTATAAATCAGCATCAGTCCGAACTAGTACAAGCAGCCACACACACACGTACATGCACTTCGCTATATAAGTGCAATATTCTTGGATGCAACGTTAAAGCCAATTTCACTTCACTTCACCTCTTTTTAACGTCTTTTGATATGGCTCAAACAAGCTACTGTCCAATCTCCGTGATGATACTCTGTCCACAAGACCATGGAGGCGGCATTGAGATTGAACAACTGACTTTCTGCTCCTCAGGTGAATGTTCTATCCACTACACCATAGAGGCAGTCAGGGGATCGAACAACTGACTTGACGCTCTCTGTGCAGCATAATACTCTGTCCTCTATACCACAGAAGCTGCTTTTGACATGATATATGAGATGCAGGTGAATGACTGTCCATGACTGTCTGAGTGAGTGAGTGAGTGAGTGAGGACAAACCAAGAATCATTATCAGTTTAAATCTGGGATTCAAACCTACAGTCCCGGGATTCTTACACATCAGTCTTTTGGGAGTCCCGGGATTCTTTTGGGATCGAACCCCAGACCTCCTTCTCTCAGGGCAAACACTTTATCACTAGACCATGGAGGCGGTCTATAAATGATTGAGCCTGGGACAGACAAACCAGTGGTTGATATTATGAACAAGGTCCCACATCACCTGGTTGGGATATTTGCAAGCAATCATTTCACCGAGTCTGACCACCTGATTAAGTTTAGTGGACTTACAACTAGCACATGTTATTGGGGAACAATTCTAACCCTGGTCATATTAACAGAGCGTTCTAGACAGTATAAGGTCTACCACAAGATCCAAAACAGACAAAAACAAGTCGCATCGAGAAAGCATGATATTGTATATCAAACAAACACTTAACAATCCATAACAAATTCAACATTTACAGGACAAATGGTTTTGATTATATAGCCTCTGTAAACTTATCATCCAGACTTCTGCCAGACAGCAGTGACCAAGTTTCAACAAGATATTGGATCCAACAATAAATGCTGTGCAGGACATTGTGACATCAATGATCTATCAGAATTCTCTTTGTGTCTTATAGTCCACACATTGAACACCTCTGCGAACTGTCAAACACTGCACACAACAGTCAGGTGACAGACAATATTAGATATATGGCCTTTATTTCCATAAAACAGGTTATCATGACTGATCTGCAGCAGACAGGTCTTCATGATTGATCTCAAACAAGTAGGTCCTGATGATTGATCTCAAACAAATCCAACAACCGCTTGTGAATGTTTCTACAAAAACAAATGCATGTTTAATGACAGGTGTCCAAATCGCAAGAGCCAATGATTAGTGCTTAACGTATCCCCGTGTTTTTGGTTTTTGGATGCTTAAGAAACACTCATAGTTTTTTCGCTAATCACAAGAACAACTGTAAAACATCTCACTCGCTAATAAACAACGACTTTATCTTGAAAACAAGCCATCATCTGAGTATCTACAAAGTATGTGTGATGCTACACACAGCATTTAGCGTGAGTAATTGTGATAAACATGGCCGCCCCAAAACGTATGATGTCCGAAAACCTATGATCAGACGATACATCAGTGACTGGTGTCCAAATCACAAGTACACAATGATTAGTGCTAAGCGTACTGCTAGTGACAGGTGTCCAATCACAAGTACACAATGATTAGTGCTAAGCGTACTGCTAGTGACTGGTGTCCAAATCACAAGTACACAATGATTAGTGCTAAATGTATCCATGTGTTATGGGTTTTTGGTCGCTTAAGAAACAAACATAGTTTTCTCGCTAATCACAAGAACAACTCTAAATATCTCACTCACTTATAAAAGACGACTTTATCTTAATAACAATCCATCATCTGAGTATTATACAATGTCTGTGTGATGCTACACCCCCGCTATAGTGTAAGTAATTGCGATAAACATGGCCATCCATAAACCTATCTTCCGATGATACTACCAAGTGCCTATGATCAGTGCTAAACGTACCACCAGTGACAGGTGTCCAATCATAAGTACCAATGATTAGCGCTAAGCGTACTGCTAGTGGTAGGTGTCCAATCACACTTACCAATGATTAGCGCTAAGCGTACTGCTAGTGGTAGGTGTCCAATCACACTTACCAATGATTAGCGCTAAGCCTACTGCTAGTGACAGGTGTCCAATCACAAGTACCAATGATTAGCGCTAAGCGTACTGCTAGTGGTAGGTGTCCAATCACAATTACCAATGATTAGTGCTAAGTGTACTGCTAGTGGTAGGTGTCCAATCACACTTACCAATGATTAGCGCTAAGCCTACTGCTAGTGACAGGTGTCCAATCACAAGTACCAATGATTAGCGCTAAGCGTACTGCTAGTGACAGGTGTCCAATCACAAGTACCAATGATTAGCGCTAAACTTACTGCCAGTGACAGGTGTCCAATCACAAGTACCAATGATTAGCGCCTAATGTACTGCTAGTGACAGGTGTCCAATCACAAGTACCAATGATTAGCGCTAAGCGTACTGCTAGTGACAGGTGTCCAATCACAAGTACTAATGATTAGTGCTAAACGTACCACCAGTGACAGGTGTCCAATCACAAGTACTAATGATTAGTGCTAAACATACTGCCGGTAACAGGTGTCCAATCACAAGTACCAATGATTAGGTCTAAACATACTGCCAGTGACAGCCTGGAGTCCAATCACAAGTACCAATGATTAGTGATAAACGTACTGCCGGTGACAAGTGTCCAATCACAAGTTCTAATGATTAGTGCTAAACATACTGCCAGTGACAGGTGTCCAATCACAAGTACTAATGATTAGTGCTAAACATACTGCCGGTGACAGGTGTCCAATCACAAGTACTAATGATTAGTGCTAAACATACTTATGACCAACATCCAGGCACTGATGACCAACAGCCAGGCACTGATGACCAACAGCCAGGCAACGATGACCAACAGCCAGGCACTGATGACCAACAGCCAGTGCCAGGTGTCCAACAGCCAGGCACTGATGACCAACAGCCAGTGCCAGGTGTCCAACAGCCAGTGCCAGGTGTCAAACAGCCAGGCACTGATGACCAACAGCCAGGCACTGATGACCAACAGCCAGTGCCAGGTGTCCAACAGCCAGGCACTGATGACCAACAGCCAGTGCCAGGTGTCCAACAGCCAGGCACTGATGACCAAACAGCCAGGCACTGATGACCAACAGCCAGTGCCAGGTGTCCAACAGCCAGGCACTGATGACCAACAGCCAGTGCCAGGTGTCCAACAGCCAGGCACTGATGACCAACAGCCAGGCACTGATGACTAACAGCCAGGCACTGATGACCAACAGCCAGTGCCAGGTGTCCAACAGCCAGTGCCAGGTGTCCAACAGCCAGGCACTGATGACCAATACGAAACAAACAGGAACTTATGATGTGTACCACCACATGTTCCACGAGAGGTTCAATTCAATTATCTGATAACACTCCTATTAACGTTAGTAGTGTGGAGGTGATAAAAGGAAATCAACAATGCGCATGTGGCAGTCTGATTTGATGATCATCTTCAAACACTATCAGCACCACTCACCAATACCACTTTCCGTGTTCTTGGTACCATTCATCTGGCAACGGAATCAATGTCCATCGACATCATTGGCAGATGATTCTATTTAAGTCTAAGCAATTATCTACTTAGTGAGCAAAAATGATATGGTTGGGTGCCAGATCAACAGTTTTCCTGAAAATTATAGGGTATATTGTATACCGATAGAGTTAAAGACCAACAACTTTATTCATCGACATCTGGGGTAATTGAACAAATATCCAAATCAGCCATGCAGAGATGGGTGTTTAAAGAACCTTCAGATGAACTTCCTATGATTAATGAGTCAATAAAACAAGTTTTTCCCTGATGTAGCTGCGGAAAAGCTGTTTGATTGAAAGAAGTATCTAACAATGAAAGATTTGTGCAAATTCGTTACATCTGACATGTTCTGTAAGGGGCATCTTAATTTCAATATTTACAAAGAGGGAAAATCAATACCATGTTGTAATACCAAACAATGTGACAGGTATTAATGACGGTTCTCTCACCTTCCACAGTCAAGATGGGCTGTACAAACATGATTAATTAAAATTGCTATCAAAGAATAATATCAAGCGTTGCACTCAAATAATCTTTGTGTGGGAGGACTTCAATATCACCAGTGTAATGGAAAATTGTTAGGTAATGAGCCACTGGTAGAATTGAACCTCATACAAAATAATTGTGATCCTGTTTATAATCGTTACCTATTCAATATTGATACCAGCAATTTACAGATAGTGACTAGTGACAACTGTGAAATGTAAAATGTTACGAACAAAAGTTTATTATGTCCACATTGGTTCACAATATATACACATTACTCACATTCTTGGCATTTTCTACAAGTTAATTTTTTTTAATTGAATAGGACTTTCATGAAATACTCTTTAATAGCTGTTTATGAAAAAGCAAACACAACAATGATATAAATTTGATTGAACTGAAGTTATGAAAACCAGTTCCCTGCATTCAATCATTTCTCTGTTTTGTTTTCCCAGGGGGCACGGGTGGCCCAGTCATCTAAGGCGCCGCGATTCGCTGTGCAGAGTTGCGTCCCTTGGGCACACCAGAAACCTATGGTTGTGGGTTCAAATCCCGGTTCGCCTTGATTATTTTTCTAGGTTTGTCAGCACCATTCTTGTGCTCGTGGGTTTTGCTGAAGTGGTAAACGTCTGAAACCTGCTTCACTTTCATCTTTCCTCCCACATTAAGCTGACACACCATGATATAACTGGAATACTGTTCAAAGCGGTGTTAAAACCCAACTGACTCACTCACTGTTTCTCTCTAAGCACACACTTCACTTTTGAGTGGCTATGATCTTCAGTTCAGATACTGCAAGGTGGTATGAGAGTCTGTTACATGTCTACATTAGGCTACACTAATGTACATCAGGCTTAATAATCAATAAGAATGCTCCCAGCAACATATAGTCCCATGTATGCCTGTCCAGTCTGATCAACCATCAACATCATTTAGTACATATAGAATACTAAACTTGCTCCCGTGTAATACCAATTTTATGAAACGAGTGAATAGTTATGGTATCTGACAAGCGAAAGCGAGTTAGATATCACAACTATTCACAAGTTTCATAAAATTGGTTTTACACAGGAGCGAGTTTAGTATTTTATTTATTACTTGCCATTTATAACGTTTTTTAGAATTATACTGTTGAGTATGAATAGGCTGACACCTACACAATCCACGGCATAGTCCAATTGAGTTTAACAGAATAATACTTCAAACACGTCAAAAGTTGAAACGTATGAATTTAATATCATACAACGGTCCACCTTTAGAATTCAGGCGTCCGTTCCACAAAATTATCGTAGGGCTAATCGCAACTCACATACTTTAACTTAGACTAACGACTGTCGTTGCACTACAATACGATCACCTTGTGGAACCAGGCTTTGCACCTCAAAGTTTACAATCACGTCACAATACCCGATGACGTAATTTGTGGAATTTTGTTGCAAGATCCATCAGCGAAACAATGCCATGTGACGTCAGCTTAGTAACAGGGTTGCTGGGGTCATCAAGTGTGCATAAGCTCCTCTCAGTGATCTATCAACTCCATACGCAATGTCGTTGAATAAGCCAAGGGATGTTGAGAGCTTTCAATATTTGTTCATGAAACGTGTTCAGAGAGTACATAAGCACGCGTTTGGTATTACACAATGTGTAATACAGCTGTATGTTTATTAAACGGGTGATCTCTTCACGGGCAAGTAATAAAAACCTTTGTCCTAGTCTTAAAGAATATCTATGAAATGGCTTTCTGGTTAACAGACAGAGAGACAGTTCTTACACAAAAGGTCACATTTTGAGCTGTCCGCTGACTAATACTCCTCAGCTTACAGAACAAGTCTTGCCAATACCACAATATATTATCCATATTAATTTTCCACACTGTCCAGCTTTGGCAAAGACTGTTGCTGTCTTTGTTGAAATCATCAATGACTAATGATCTTGCCACTGGCAACATGTGAGATGAAGCTATTCATATCATTGATCAAGCAATGCTTGTCAAACACTGTGAAATAATATCCATGCTAATTCACACTTTGTAAGCTTACTTCAAAACTGCTATGAAGGAACATTCACCTCCGAAGGAGTCCGAACACACTTAACAGCCTCATGACCTCTTATTCCACTCTCAAGGTCAACAGCATGTCAATAGGATCTGTATGACAATTCAATAACTCTATGCCAACGTGCTGAATGATTCTGAATCTATACAAAGGATGCAGTATTTGATTAAGATGATTTATTCACACCTTGTGGCCTCGATTGTTGAACATGCTCTGACACTCGGGAACCTTCGCTAAGATGATGTAAGTACCCAGTGACCCTTTCAGTACATTCGCACATTGTGGAGGTTAGCCTTCATGCAGTATCTGCACATTGTGGAGGCTAGCCTTCATGCAGTATCTGCACATTGTGGAGGCTAGCCTTCATGTTATATCTGCACATTGTGGAAGTTAGCCTTCATGTTATATCTGCACATTGTTGAGGCTAGCCTTCATGTTATATCTGCACATTGTGGAGGCAAGCCTTCATGCAGTATCTGCACATTGTGGAGACTAGCCTTCATGTTATATCTGCACATTGTGGAGGTTAGCCTTCATGTTATATCTGCACATTGTGGAGGCTAGCCTTCATGCAGTATCTGCACATTGTGGAGGCTAGCCTTCATGCAGTATCTGCACATTGTGGAGGCTAGCCTTCATGTTATATCTGCACATTGTGGAGGTTAGCCTTCATGTTATATCTGCACATTGTGGAGGTTAGCCTTCATGTTATATCTGCACATTGTGGAGGCTAGCCTTCATGCAGTATCTGCACATTGTGGAGGCTAGCCTTCATGTTATATCTGCACATTGTTGAGGCTAGCCTTCATGCAGCATCTGCACATTGTGGAGGCTAGCCTTCATGTTATATCTGCACATTGTGGAGGTTAGCCTTCATGTTATATCTGCACATTGTGGAGGCTAGCCTTCATGTTATATCTGCACATTGTTGAGGCTAGCCTTCATGCAGCATCTGCACATTGTGGAGGCTAGCCTTCATGCAGTATCTGCACATTTTGACGGCTAGCTTTCATGCAGTATCTGCATGTTGTGGAGGCTAGCCTTCATGCAGTATCTGCATGTGGAGGCGAGCCTTTGTGCAGTATCTGCACGTTATGGAGGCTACCCTCCATGCAGTATCTGCACGTTGTGGAGGCTAGCCTTCATGCAGTATTGGCACGTTGTGGAGGCTACCCTCCATGCAGTATCTGCACGTTGTGGAGGCTACCCTCCATGCAGTATCGGCACATTGTGGAGGCTACCCTCCATGCAGTATCTGCATGTTGTGGAGGCTAGCCTTCATGCAGTATCTGCGCATTGTGGAGACAAGCCTTCATGCAGTATCTGCACGTTGTGGAGGCTACCCTCCATGCAGTGTCTGCATGTTGTGGAGGCTAGCCTTCATGCAGTATCTGCACATTTTGGAGACAAGCCTTCATGCAGTATCTGCACATTGTGGAGGCTAGCCTTTGTGCAGTATCTGCACATTGTGTAGGCTAGCCTTCATGCAGTATCTTCATGTTGTGGAGGCAAGCCTTCATGCAGTATCTGCACATTGTGGAGGCTAGCCTTTGTGCAGTATCTGCATGTTGAGAGGCTAGCCTCCATGCAGTATCTGCACATTGTTGAGGCTAGCCTTCATGCAGTATATGCACATTGTTGAGGCTAGGCTCCATGCAGTATCTGCACATTGTGGAGGCAAGCCTTCATGCAGTATCTGCACATTGTGGAGGAGAGCCTTGGTGCATGTAGGAGACTAACCTCCATGCAGTATACCACGTCATATGCACTCAGTGCACCTCTCAGTACATCTGCATGTCGTGAAGGCTTTCCACCGTGCAGCATACGATGTCCGTCAAAAACATGAGCAGGCTAATGACATTATTGTCACTGTAGGAAACGTAGTGCAGAGCTTGTGTGAGATTTTGCTCTGGATACGTGTCATATCGGATTTTGTTCCACAACTCATGAAAGTAATGATCCATGATGTGAGAGACTGACATGAATCTCTGTCCCAACTGAAGCCACTGGGAAGTTCAAGAGTAATCAGCAACACCAGAGATGTTGTACACTCAGGCCAGATGGAGTTTATGTTGAATTAGTGAATAAATCTCGGTCGGGATTGGAAGGTAATTGTGAAAAACTTGCAATAAAGAAATATATTGGCATTATTCCATTTTCTGATTTACAAATTTGTCCTGACTACCCAGCTTGGGTTGGTGAAAGAAATAGAATAAATAATTGATTGGCTCAATAGTTTGTATTTGTTTAGTATAAGGTTGCTAAGTGTGTTCGACTTAATGGGAACATACGGACACTACGTCTGTATAAAATGCAGGATGTAGAACATTTTAGCCATAACCTGTAAACAAATCTACGCGTGTTAGAAAAGGCTTCGTGTCAGAGGACCGAGACAAATGATGTGTCAAGCTACTGATAAGGAAGATGGACATGGCAACATCAGGTCTCATGTGATGATATGGTAGCACATGGGTCCAGTCTAATCATAATAATAAAATAGAGATATGTGACTATAGGGTGCCGAGGCTTCAGGAACTAATTCAAACATTAAAAAAAATAATATTCTGGCCATGGGAAATGCATATCAGATTAGTTTGGGTGTTGTTTAATGCTGCACTCGGCAGTATTCCAGCTATACAATGGCTGCCTGGACCAGACAAACCAGTGATTGGTATTGCGAGCAACGATCCACGCCATCTGGGTATGATGACACATAATCAACCAAATCCCCATCCTGCCCACCCGATCCATTTGGTCATCTCTTACATCCAGCATAGGGAGCTGGTGACCTGTTCTGACCGGGATGACTATGCGTCTAAACCATCAGAGAGAATGAAAAACAATATTTTTTCTACTCACCATATCTTGAATCTGTGGATTATAGTTGACACATATCACAATGGCCGGTCTGTTGTGGGAAAAGGCCTAGAAACAAAAAAAATAAGGGCAATGTCATTAAGGTCAGACAGCAAAACACAAGGAATACATGTATTATGAGTGAGTGAGTGAGTGAGTGAGTAGTTTTACGCCGCTTTTAGCAATATTCCAGCAATATCACGGCGGGGGACACCAGAAATGGGCTTCACACATTGTACCCATGTCGGGAATCGAACCCGGGTCTTCGGCGTGACAAGCGAACACTTTATCCACTAGGCTACCCGACCGCCCCACATGTATTATGAATGTAACTATACTACTCAACTTTTGATAGGGATAATTAGATACGCCATTCTATTCAAATATACACTTGACATATGAGAGTCAGTTGTGTGTATCAAAGAAAAATAATATATATTGGGGTTATTTTGAATAGTAGTCAAGTTATATCATGGTGTCTCAGCTTAATGTGGAAGGAAAGCCTGAAGTGATACAGGTCTGAGACGTTTACCACTTTGGTGAAACCCACAAGCATGGGTATGGTGCTGACAAACCTTGAAACATAACCAGGGCAAACTGGGATTCGAACTCACAATCATAGGTTTCAGGTTCATGGTTTTCTTAGATGCTTGGGCCACCTGTGACCCCCTATTTACAAAAATGAAATGGAGCTATGATACACTGAATAATCAAGGAAGCCATCTGAGGAAGACATCTGAGGAAGACATCTATGTTCCAGGCAGAGATCTCAGAATAGCAGCTCTTCATTATGATCCAAACTTCAACCACCATATAAGTGGGGCATTTTCCACTTAGTTCACCAAAAATCATCTTGATAAAAAGCTATAATAATTCCTTAAAGTATTTTTAAATTAAATCTTTGATTTCATGGTTGTGTGAATGAATCAAAATTATTTTTCCCTCCAAGAATGTAATCACTATTTCAACTCTTGATAGCTATGATAAAAAGTCTGAAAAATATTTGAAAAACCCTCATCACCAATCAGATTTGGAAGAGATTTTCAAGAGTTGAAGACTCCATAGGGTCTGAAGATCATACACGATCATATCAAGTCCATCTCGGTAATGAAGCATGGCTAGGTGGAACAGGCTTTGCAAATAAGTTTTCTGACTTGACTTTCCACTTGACAAAATCATGAAGCAAACCATCTAAATTATAACATTTAAGTAGAAGTCCGATTCATTATCTTAAAAGCAGCAAGCTAGGCATGTAAACCATGACACTAAGAAAATCATTAATGGACAGTCACTTAGTCCTTCCTGTCGGCCATACTGAAAGTGCCTGAACTGTGATCAGTTTGTGTGAAAAACACTGAAGAGGTTTCATTCAGGAAAAGGTGTCCAAACGAAGAAGACTTCAAAGTTTAAGGTCAAGGACTATACAAAATACGGATTGTGGAGAGTTTCCTTCTGTTAATACATTTAGCTCTGCTTCAGTATATAGGAGCCCTTGACTTGCACATAATGAAAATGTTAACACAGTAAATAATCATATGGGTCGATCAGTTTGGGTGTCTCTACTGATAAACAAGTTTTGTGAGTCAGTGAGGATGTTTTTAATGGGCCCAACACAATGTAACTATGTGGAGAATCAAACCAAGGATTCAGCTTCACAAGTGAACACTTCAAACACTATGCTACTCCACCGACCTGTTAATATAACACACACTTGGTATCATCCAATATATTCTAAATGGCTGTCCACTAAAGTTAAAAATCTATTCGAGATGTAGTTTGATTAAGCTTTGAGCAAGGTTGCAGCATTCAAGGCCTCAGTAAAGCTTTCGGAAAGTTGCATGGTAGAAATATGGAGGACTTCCAAATTTGATATATCAATGACAACAAAGACAACAGTGGCAACAATGTTGATGCAATTTCCTATTACCCTATTTGATATAATAAGTGCCCAGGGTGCTCTCAAAATTAGAAATAGGAAGCTCTTATTAGGATACTACTTTGGTGAAAAACAACAGGGTTGAAAGATCGTAAAATTTGTGGTTTATGCTGACAGCCTGAAATGTTTATATACGACATATACATTTTTCCAGAATTTAATTTCCCATAAATAAGAATGCAAATAACACACATATTATACATGTATAAATAAGTCTTGTGGAAATTGATCAATCGGAAGGGGTGCTAATTTGGATTTTCACTAGCCAATATATTGGCAAATATCAACGTGGGCGCTTATTACGTCGAATATGGTAATACATTTGACTTGCACCATATGTTCCTAGTGGGTATTTTTAGGTTAACAATTGTCTTTCCTCTGCATGTGTTTCTGACGGGTACCACCGTTTCGCGAACACATAGAGACATTCGCATGCTATTATCTGAATTGTATAATAGACTCTGCTTTTAGCAGGGATTTTTTATGAATGTTGAAAGGAATGTCACTGATATTTATTATTATTATCTTGCTGAAACAGGGTTCGTTGATTCTGTTGCAAGAACGACGGATAACTTGGTCAATGTAACGCTGTCCAGTGGTATTTCCCTCTCATAAACCTCCAGTGACATCATCATATTGTTCTCCAGTGGGATTAAATATCATAAACAGGGATGTCGTAAAATCCCGGGGATATTTGCTATATTACATGTTATAATATCCAAGGTATTTTATTAATACAACTTCCGTTCAGATTGTAACTTGTAGCCTATTGAGTGTACCGCTAGGCTACAGGGGTGCTGATAAGTCACAATGCTTTTAAGAATGTCTTTTTCGAATACCGTACGCCAGCAACAGATATTTTACGCCGGTTGCCTAAGGTTCATGGGAAGTATGTTCAAAATATAAAAATGTTGATAAATGTTGTTTTAAGTTTCTATTTTCATTTTATAAGTTAGATAAACACTTGCCCACACGCCTCTTGGTTTTAAATATCATAAAAACCCTTGGACATGCTTTATCCTACACATAAATCACCAGATCTGTCTTGCCACAGACGACAACTCAAACCATAATACTGTCACCTAGAAACAGTTCCACGTCTTAAGTGCAACAACGTGATGTTATTCTCCTTGTCATTGGTAGACATGAGCTCTTCCATATTTGACTGATCGGTAAAGAAAAAGATAGCTGATGCTATTCCCTATTTTGTACAATACTTGTGGTATTTGACAGCGATTCATAAACACATGCTCATGACATAGTCGGAATTGATTTTGTCGCTTTTATTTAAATCCCACTGCAAACAATGAGCCTAGCTAGTTTCACCATCTCACCATGTCATAATTCCACAAAGCATTCTTAGCAGCATGACTACCATTACTCAATGGTGGGAATCAATTCCTTTGAAATATATTCAGGGCTTGTATGAATGATTTGTTTATTTGTTGTTTAATGCTGCACTCAGCAACATTCCAGCTATATGACAGCAGTCTGTAAATAATCGAGTTTGGACCAGACAATCCAGTGATTGACATCATGAGCATCGATCTACGCAATTTGGATCGATGACATGCATCAACCAAGTCAGCGAGCCTGACCACCCGATCCCGTTAGTCGCCTCTTAAGACAAGCATAGTTCGGTGTTTGTACGTACATCAATGCCAAACTTTTGTCAAGAAGAGTCAATACAGTTGTTGGGTCCAACCTCATCAGCTGGGTTGGAGATGGAGATCGTGATGTCACTTTCGCAACAAAGTTATGGTGGGATACGGGTCCAGTGTGTGTATATCTTTGATAACCGAGGATGTCACAAACAGAGGATCAGGTCACATCTGGGATTCAGACCACAATCAGCAGATCCTCACACAACAAAGGGATACAACTCAAAATCCAAGTTAACATAGAGATCACAGTCAGAAACACTACTCAAGCACTACTCACCAAACACTTTCGGAAACAGGTCTGACGTGTTGCCATACATGCACTGAACACTTTCGGAAACAGGTCTGACGTATTGCCATACATGCACTGAACACTTTCGGAAACAGGTCTAATGTGTTGCCATACATACGCTGATGGTTTACCAGTCTGTTTCATGGTAACATAATCTCCGACCTTTATTCAATACCAATAGCCTCACCTTGGTATGTATTCTAAAATAAGAAATCGTAAGAGAGACTTTCATCAGCAACACACACCTTTTGAACTGAAACATTTTACTGATCACCAGTCTATACGAGGATATAGAGTATGTAAAAGTAATGCTCTTATCAATGTTTTATATGGAAATCAATGCATAATGATGGTATCTTAAAACCTCTCATTAACCTGTCTGGACCAGGGGCTGATAAACACTGATACATGAGAGGTTCTCAGTCAGGAACATGTGGATCTACCAGACACCATTGTTGTAGGCTCCAGCAGGAGACAGGCATAACGGACTGGATTAGTTACGACTGTTGAAAGCATTACTTGTCTAAGTAAACAGATGTGATCCCAGAATATAATGTTGATTTTCGTTCCTCATTTGAATATACACATTCATAGTATTTGAGTGATCAATGTGGATACAAATTACGATTTAGCCATATTTTGCTGGGCTTTGTTGTAAGAGTGCGAGAGAGGGAGTTGGATTGAAAATTGCTCTTAAAAACATAAGAACAATAAGGAGTGAGTGAGTGAGTGAGTGAGTGAGTATGGTTTTACGCCGCTTTTAGCAATATTCCAGCAATATCACGGCGGGGGACACCAGAAATGGGCTTCACACATTGTACCCATGTCGGGAATTGAACCCAGGTCTTCGGCGTGACAAGCGAATGCTTTAACCACTAGGCTACCCGACCGCCCCAGAACAATAAGGGAACACTAAGTTTTAGACACAGTACAATGTAAAGAGAGTAAAGGAGCCACAATGATGGTTGGAGCCAGAAAGAGAGTAAAGGAGCCACAATGATGGTTGGAGCCAGAGAGAGAGTAAAGGAGCTACAATGATGGTTGAGCCAGAGAGAGTAAAGGAGCCACTATGATGGTTGGAGCCAGAGAGAGTAAAGGAGCCACAATGATGGTTGAGCCAGAGAGAGTTAAGGAGCCACAATGATGGTTGGAACCAGAGAGAATAAAGAAGCCACAATGATGGATGATCTAGAGAGAGTAAAGGAGCCACAATGATGGTTGGAGCCAGAGAGAGTAAAGGAGCCACAGTGATGGATGATCTAGAGAGAGTAAAGGAGCCACAATGATGGTTGGAGCCAGAGAGTAATAGAGTAAATGACCCACAATGATGGTTGAGTCAGAGAGAGTAAAGGAGCCACAATGATGGTTGGAGCCAAAGAGAGTAAAGGAGCCATAATGATGGCTGAGCCAGAGAAAGGGTAAAGGCGCCACAATGATGGTTAATCCAGAGAGAGGATAAGGCGCCACAATAATGAATGATCCAGAGAAAGTTCAGGAGCCAGGATGATGGATGATCCAGACAGAGGAAAAGAGTCATGATGGTGGGAGACGCCAGACAGATTAGAAAGACAGTGGTTGAAAATGGAACTTTGACGAACCCCACTTCTGTAAGAAACCAGAGACTAATAAAGATTCAAGGATTTACTTAATGAGTGACTATGGTCAGCTTAATGCCACTTTAAGGGAATTATAATCATATTGGTATGTGTCATCTTACTATATGATCAAGTGAAACAGGTCTTACATTCCACACAAGCACAGGACTGGTCAAATTGGGGCAATTCAGGATTAGAACTAATGGTCAGCAGAGCCTGGTATGGCCAAAGGAAGCAACTCTGCACTGAATCATGTGGCACCTTAATCCGCTGGGCCACCAGTGCCCACATGCTAAAGGAACAAAATATGCCTAACAAACATGAAGGAATGATTGCTACTTTTATGCCTTAGTCTCTGTGTTTTCTAAACAACTTCAAAGATGGGTTATGTTCATTTACTTCATCTCTCCTCTGAAGAAAACAACTGCGTATACTTGTCATAAGCGGCATTTCCTATATGAAACGGGATGAATTTCCCACATGAAACAGGATGAAACATTGCCAAGTATATAGCAGAACCTTTCACTAAAAATACCACGTTCATTGAAGTCATAAAAACGTTTCCACACAAATCCCCAAACAATATGTCACTCAAGATGCACATCATTTGATATCAGAGAGAAGGGCTGGTGAGACTTGTGCAGCTAATTGGGACAATTGTACTGTATATTGTAGAGAGCATGTGTTGTATATCCTCAAAGCCAGACCTGGAGAGGTTCCCATGTTATTGTTTCAGATACTTGAAGTGCAGGGACATGCAAACCATTTCACTGGATGTTTAGAAATCTTTTCTTTTTAATGTTCTATTTCCTTCATCAACCTGCATATCCTGGTCTTTTAATGGATCTTACATTACAAGGATCTGCTAGTGTTGACAAGATTACATCCTTCTTATTCTTCAAGAATCATTATTTGTTTGTAGTTTTCTTCACTGAAGAATCCTGTTTACTTTATGCATTTGTAGACATTTATATCATTATCAAAATAATCGGCTTTTTATGTCCATTGGAATTTGTTTCGGCAGATTATCAGAACTGATTATTCTCTGGTGTTGATGTTTTTTATTTGCTTTATTTCAGTGTACATGAAATTAGTGCCCCAAATAGTCATATATAACATCTAGTAACATTTACATGGATAACCATCCTGGCAGACAAGCATAATTTCTGCAACTACTCTGCAAGAACAATTATTGCATCAGCTATAGAGAAGCATGACTGCTTCAACGTCTATAGAGAAGAATATTGCTTAATCAGTTAGTGAAGCGTAACTGCTTTATCAGCTATTGAGATAATAATAATAATGATAAAAATAATAATAATAATAATGCTGTGTGACCACTGAGTTTATGTGCAGTGTGTTGAGAGGATCAGCAACCCTGCAGAGTCCTTCGCTTGGATGAGATTGGCTGGCCTCAAAAGTGAAACAGAAGGCTTTCTGTTTGCTGTCACTTTCCACTCAAAACCGTCGATGTGTGATGTGTTTGTCATCAAAAAGTAAATATGAAATGTAGATTATGAAATGAATTTAATGAGACTGTGCCAAAGCTGGGCATCCACTGACAATGTGTTGGACAAACACAGCGTGACCAGAATATGTAGAAGGCGTCATGGAAAATGATAAATACAAAATTCTTTGGAATAGGCAGCCTCAGACGTATCCAGGCCAACAAACCTGATCTTGTCCTTTTTGATAAATCCAATGAAATCATTTATATTATTGAATTTTCTGTCACCTTTGACACTAATGTGATTGACAAGAATGAGGAAAAACATGGCAAATATGTAGACCTCGCTTTGGAAATATCACGCTTGCATCCCAAGTACCAAGTTGTCCGACTCCCCATTGTTCTTGGTGCCTTAGGTTTGGTACCTCCCAATCTGTTGACTGCTATTGGGAGAGTACCCAGGTTTGCTACCAGGAATACAGCCCTTCTGACAATCTGAAGGTAATGCAGAAGGCTGCAGTGTTTGGGAGTCTTCACATTCTGCGAAAAGTTCTGAGTTGGTTTGTCTAGGCAGCAACAAGAAGTCCCATTCGCTGTCTGGGCTGCGTGTAGAAGGGGCAACGGCCCTGAGCTGATGATGAGCCTAACCATCCTGACTGTGCCAGGATCACCCAAACCCTCTTTGCTGCATTTATTATATTTATCTGTACATAATAAGAAAAAGAAGACGATGAAGTGTGTTGAGAAGAAGAGCAACCCTGCAGGGTCCTTATGTTGGATGAAGTTGGCTGGTCTGAAAAGTGAAACAGAAGGCTTTCTGTTTGCTGCTCAGGACCAGTCACTTTCCACTCGATACCGTCAATGTGTGATTTTGCATAAAATGTAAATATGAAATATTGAATATGCAATGAATCTAAATGAGACTGTCCAACAAATTGTCAGTGGATGCCCAGCAAACACAGTATCTTAAGCGACGTGATGGAGTGGCCCGATCCGTTTATTACCATCCTCGCCATGCTTGTGGTTTTGACACATAAGTCCATCCATTGTAAGACCCAAAATATGAAGAGGGCATCATGGAAAATGATAAATACAAAACTCTTTGGAATAGGCCAGTATACAGCCTCAGGCCTATCAGGTCAACAAACTTAATCTTGAGCTTATTCATAAATCCAATGAAATCATATATATCATTGAATTCTATATCATTGTTTCTCGATGGATTTCGACTAGGCAGCGCTTCCTGGAAGAAGTCCCATTCGCTGTCTGGGCTGCGTGTAGAGGGGGCAAAGGCTCTAAGCTAATGATGAGCTTAACCAGCTGCACAATCTTAACAATCTTTGCTGCATTCTTTTATTTTAACCTGAATAATTTGTTTATTTGTTTATAATGTGTTTATGACCCTTATCAAACAGTGATGATACAAGACGATTTTTAAAATGCGGGCAGCTATTCTGACAAATAGGTTATCAATTTTCCTAATGGGTGAGTGAGTGCATGTTGATTTAAGCAACAGTTACCATTATTCCAGCTGTGTCAAGTCAGCCTCTAATCAATGGAAAACCAGCGACTGAAAGAATAAATACAATGTCAGGCCATCAGGCAAGTCATAGACCCCCCGATACTCTTCAGGTAGCGCTTACCATATGACTGTGTTTTTTCAAGTGAAAACTTTCTGTGCCTTTGCATGTGTTTGTTGTAATGATACGCTCACCCTTTAGAGAACTAATATCATTACTATTTGATAGTGATTCATAAACACATGCTCATGACATACAGACAAACACCAATGAGTCAAAGTTGAAGGGGCCTGCATAAAAACTTTGAATTTTCCGAGGTTCAACACAACCGAAAATGATGAATAACGAAAGAATACACAGGGACCAAGGTTTTACTTTGAAGCAACCCTAAGTTCGACACATCAAACATCGACACAATGGTGTTTGACTGTAATTGAAACCATACAATGGACTAAGATTATGGGAATGATTTTTGTAGCTTCTACTACAACAAGGGGCAGTCGGGTAGCCTAGTGGTTAAAGTGTTCGCTCTTCACGCTTAAGAACACAGGTAATGTGTGACCTTCTCATCCCCTGATCCCAAATCAAGAGTGAAGTGAGTTAGGTTTAACGCCGCTTTGAACAGTATTCCAGTTATATCATGGCATGTCAGCTTATTGTGGGAGGAAAGCTCTAGTGATTGAGGTCTCAGACGTTTACCACTTCGCTGAAACCCATTAGCACGGGTATGGTGCTGACAAACCTTGAAACATAATTGCAGTGAACCAGGATTCGAACCCATAATCATAGGTTTTCTGGCATGCCCAAGGGATGCAACTCTGCACAGCGAAGACAAATCAAGAAAATATATTCTGTAATACAAATCTTTCAGCAAATTTTTATTATATCATGCCATCATCAACATCACCATCAACATCACCACAGTATGACTCACACAAATGTTACATCATCGTTGACACATGTATCATGCTGTCTTGTTCCATGGCATGCCCACTGCCAATAATCACCAACATTTGACATGTCTGCAAGGCGACAAATTGAGACAAATGTAAGCAGAAGGGGGCCATATATCACATCCAGACAGTCGGAAGTATTCGTCCCTAATTTCTCCCACAACACATACATCACACGGGCTGTGCTTCAACCATGAACCACAGATAGACGTTACTTACTACAAATAGCTATTATTCCAGAACAGTAACCTGCAGGCGATTTGACATCTCTTAAGCATGAACGGAACACAGCTCGTTGAATATGCTCATCTTTATAAGAACAAATAGACTATACACAGGGACAGTAATGGACAATTATTTCTGATATATCAACAAAAGAGAAAAAAATCCATGTAACATTAACATGGAGGTTTTAGTATTATTATAATTGACAAGATTGATACAGGGATACAGAGTTAGATGTAAAAGAAGGAACTGTGGAATAAATATGGAGTTTTTAATGAGTAGAGTGCTTGTTGGTTCCATGGCATATTGATAAATCATGAGTGCAGTGAAACAGGACAGACAAGTTCAATGCTTTAATGATGGGTTTCCTTTTATTCAGCTGTTTACATACAACCAATGCTTCATCACATCAACAGAAAACAATCGGGAGAATCAAGAATGCTAATGGTTAAAATGTTGTGTCATTTAATATTAGAATTAATCTTTCAAAACAATTACTGAAACAGTGCTTTCCAATCTCAAATATAAATCAGTTTTTAATTTCTACAAATACTCCGTATGCATTTGCGAAAACAGTTTGCAATTTGTCGTGTCCCGTATCAAAAGATGCCAGCAATACCAGCGTTAAAAATTGGCACCAGTCATGTAGTCCTTGCCAAACTGCCCAATAGTTTAGGTGGTGAGGTGAAATGGGGTTTAATGTCACATCCAAGATTACTGCACTAATATACCGACATGCCTGCAGATGTGTGTGCGGCTGCTTGTACTAGTCCGAACTGATGCTGATTTATAGTGCTAGCACACTCACATACCATGCCGCAGTTTAACATGAATACCCCACTCAGACACAGCATACTGACTCCAAGCCAACCAGTCCTTGTTTTAGCCCCTTAATGCCGAGTGCCAGACAGGGTAAAAACCAGTACCATCTTTTAACGTCTTTGGTATAACTCGGCCAGGGATCAAACCCCAGACCTTCCGCTCTCCAGGTGTTACTCTACCATTAGACTACAGAGGCGCACTCCATTCATAGGGTTCTGCTATATGTTATCATTATAAGGCCTAGTGGACTAAAACCGTTAGTTTCTACCGCTAAATACTGTCATAAGCAACATAATAATTATCTGCAGCCCTATTTTGTCATAGCATAGATGGAAGGTTATTTAATATATAACATTAAACCACAAAGCATCGTTCATCCTTCAAATATGCTTTGTTTGTTAGTTTCTTAATGCCACTCTCTGCAATATTTGAGCCACATACATTCTAGCCCATAAATAATCGTGTCTGGACCAGACAGTCCAGTGAGTGATAGTATAAGCAATAATCAACACCATTGGGGCATGAGTGAGTGAGTGAGTGAGTGAGTGAGTGAGTATGGTTTTACGAAATCAGATCGTTTCTTAATTTTGTTTCTAAGCTTTAATGGTTATTGGCAGTCTATGTAAATGTTTTGCATCAAAAGTGAGTGAGTGAGTGAGTGAGTGAGTGAGTGAGTGAGTACAGAGAGAGAGAATGAGAGTTCTACAATTCAGGTTTATCATGGCGGTAGTTTGCAGGTCACAGGCGTGAGTGAATATGGTTAACACCGCTTTAAGAAATATTCCAGCAATATCATGGCAGGGGACACCAGAAATGGGCTTCACACATTGTAACCATGTCGGGAATTAAACCTGGGTCTTCGGCGTGACAAGCGACCACTTTAACCACTAAGCTACCCAACCGCCCCCTCAGGGACATGAGGACATGACATCAGCCATGTCTTTGAGCCTGATGATCCTTGAGGTACCTTTTTACTACCAGCATAGGTATAGCTGGAATATTGCAGAGTGCGCCATTAAACAAAACAACAGAAAAACAAGGAGCCAGCCAAGGTTGCCTGTATTCTAACCCTCCATCCACACAGGTATAACTAGTTCCCTCTCAAGAAGCCTCGTAATCCACACATCAACAATTGTATTACCAGTTCAAGAACTTTGTCCAGTTGTTTAGGCTTTTAAAACTTGTTAAATTCCCTGCTGTATTTACAAGAGTCCCCAGGTAAGTCTCCAGGAGGTGGGGATTTCAGAGGCAAATCTCACTGAAGAATTTTGAGTTTTCAAATGTGAAGCATAGTTACTTACTATAAGCATTGCCATGGGAACCTTAAGTCTTACTTTCATCCCTTGTCAATGGATTCACACCAGGAAGTAAGATTTAAATGAAAAAAATATGGCAAATATTCTGTAACAAGGTGGGACTAACTTCTTATCAATGAAGCTAAATCTCTTGCAACATAAGAATATTTTTTTAATTATTTTTTTTAAGAACATCTAGATTTGTGAGGATAAGGAAAAGCAAGAATGTTCTGAAAACATGACACTCTGTTCTTAGCATAAATCTGAAGTGATTGCTACAAAAGTACAATCCCAGTCTCTGATATTCCAGGAGTGGCTTGAAAACAACGGACTCCAGACCAGGCAAACCAGACTGAATGAACAACAACTAGATCAGAGAGTGATGACTCACAGCCATTCATAGCCAGCAACCATTGTGGCCACTCAATCCCCTTTCAGCCAGCGCATATTGCGGCCACTCAATCCCCATTTAGCCAGACATATTGTGGCCGCTCAATCCCCTTTTAGCCAGACATATTGTGGCCACTCAATCCCCTTTTAGCCAGACATATTACGACCACTCAGTCACCTTTTAGCCAGCATATATTGAGCCTCTAAATCCCCTCTAAGCCAGCAACCATTGTGACCAGTCAATCCCCTTATTGCCAGCAATCATTGTGGCCACTCAATCCCCCTTTAGCCAGCACATATTGTGGCCACTCAATCCCCTTTTAGCCAGCAACCATCGTGTCCACTCAATCTCCTTTTAGACAGCAGCCATCGTGACCACTCATCTCCTTTTAGCTAGCACATATTGTGGCCACTCAATTTCCTTTTAGCCCGCAACCATTGTGGTCACACAATGCCCTTTTAGCCATTACACATTGTGGCCACTCAATCTCCCTTTTTGACCCCTGAAGATCCGGGGTAGAATAGGTCTTCAGCAACCCATGCTTGCCATAAAATGCGACTATGCTTGTCGTAAGAGGCGACTAACGGGATAGGCTGTTCAGGCTTGCTGACCTGGTTGATGCATGTCATCGTATCTCAAGTGGGTGGACCGATGCTCGTGATATCAATCACTGGATTGTTTTGTCCAGGCTCAATTATTTACAGACCACCGTCATATAGAGTATAGCGTTAAACAACAAACAAACAAATAAATAACAATCCTCTTTAAGTCAGGAGCCATTGTGGCCACTCAATCTCCTTTTAGACAGTGACCATTGTGGCAACACAGTACCATTTTAGCCAGCATATCTTGTGGCCACTCAATCCCTTTTAAGCAACCTTGGGTAATCATTAGTCTAAGGACATATTACCAGCTGTGCCCAATATAATCCCTCTTCTGCCAGCACTGCTTGTGAGTTGTCTGGGACTAGTCTCTATCTTTGGGCATTCTCCCCAGATTAAGCTGCCAAAATGTAACTGATATACTGTTGAAAATGATATCAAAACCAACTCACTCACTCTCTGCCAGCTCTGAAAAGCCCAGGGCAAAAGGGCGCAACTCGACTCGACATAGAAATGTCCACAGGAAAAGAAATATAGGTTTCCTTACGGCTTGCACTGTGTCTACTCAGGTGTTGGAATGGCTGACATTAATAACTCTCCGTTCCTATTTAATATCAGGCTGCCAACACTCAAACAGAGCTGATCAGGATTTTGAAATTCAGAACATTTTAAGCAATCAATTCAACACACAACCACTAGACCTAAAAGCATCTATGAAATATCCCACTATAACACAGAGGCGATGGAGACATCATATAAGATGTCCTTTTAGAGTAACTGGTGATATAAAGACAGTGCATTGAGCAATGTGCTAAGCTTAAGATGGTATGACAAGCTAAGCATCTACTTCCCCGGAGGCAGACATGTTTACTAAGCAGACCCGATAGTGCCCGTCATTGATTCTACAACAGCTTAAAACCTTTAGTGATTTCAAGTTCACGCAACACTTGTTCAACACAGTTACAACAATATCGTGGTGAGAACAACCCCCTGGGGGTGATCGGCCAGATCTAAAAATCATGTCGGAGACAAAATATTAGCTATGTATTGATTACATATCAAGATGATAGTCTCTCCCACTGAATGTTCATGTTGGTTTCTGAGTCCTGACTGGGTCAGTACTTCACAAACATACGGAACTGCTGGAATTGGTTTACAGATGCTGAGCGTAAGATGTGATCTGAAATGGGCTTGACATTTAAAATAAAGAACCCCTGACAGGTGTGTCTTGTTGTCGAAGATGGAACTGAAGGGGTGGAACCATGTAATGTTTCAATTTCTTAATAACAAACCGGATCGATATTTGATCACAATTTGTAAAAAAGATTACATTTCTGCTTTAAGTTTTGTGAATCCCTCTGAGAAACAAATTGTCACAAATAGTGGTGCCGTGAAAAGGAAATTGACAAAACGGGTCTCAGTTGTATGAGCAGCTATGGAGGCAACACCAGATGTTGATGACAGGATAATGCCAACCAAGATATTATCAAACTTTTAACTTTTCATAGATAAACACATTTCAACTACCATATTTTCTTGAGTATAGTGCGCACCCATGTATAATGCGCACCCCCCTCTAGTGGGTTCAATGTTTTGGAAAAAAAGAAATTTGAATATTATGCGCAGAAAAAATTTACACCGTACCCTTTCAGGGAAGTCCGGCAAACGAACGGGTGATGAGAAACTTCGTCAGTACAAATTCGAAATTTGAGATAAAAAATCACCAGACATGTTTATTTACCGTTTAAATAGTATTTATTGTTCTGCTAGGCATTGTTTTATATCTAGGGATTAAGATTACCTTGTGTATTTTCTCGTAAACTAAGCTGGAAACAGCAATTGGCTGTACACACGTTTCCTTGGAATCGACCGGAGATTCGGTCAAGACACACCCAATGATATAACTTTATAGGATTTTTAATGCAAGGATCGGCAACAATTGTATCTGAAACTATTCAATTTATCAGGAATAATATATTCCATTATTTTCTTAATTATATGCAGCCTTTACTAAATATATCAAAAATAATAATAACCCTAAGCAAAGCAGCTGATTGCTATTCCCGGGTATTATTTTTTACATGGAACATGTCTGACCAGTCACCGTGTCACATGTCTGAAGACTCACGCGCACGTGATCACGTGAGCGAGAGAATTTCATGTTGACATAGCATCGTCAAACAAAAACAAATATGACTTTTAACGAGTCAAAGTATGTCATTTATGATATATGTATCCATTCTCTATCAACTAAAGTTCGTTTCAAGGCGTCAATAGCGGTATACTGACCGTGGTTGCTGTTAATAACGGTGAGTTGTGCGATCTTCCGATCGCTTCACACATGATTTCGCCGAAATTAATAAAAACAATATTATAAGGAATTTTGAATAAAATTAATGAAGTAAGTTACAAACATAAGTCCAGAAATACAAAGAACACTTTTTATAGACAGACAGTGTAATTACATAATTATTTTGCGTACTTCAGTATGGATTTGTTGACATGGTATTTCCGGTGTTTCGTGCTCACGGTAATGTCTTTCCATGGGGGAAAAAACATCCAAACTCATAATTCATGTATAATGCGCACTCCCTTCTACACAGCTGTGTTTTTTCGAAAAAAAGTGCGCACTATACTCAAGAAAATACGGTATACCAACTTTTGATAGTGGTATGAGATGTTACTGTTATTATATACAAGAAGAGGTTTGGGTATCATGGTATAACAGTAATATCCCTATCAGTGGTTGAGTTCAGACAGACTTAAATTTTGGTTGAAACCTACCCCTGCTGAATGTGCTCTTCATATTGTTCCGAGTCTGTATCCTACAGTGTGTGTGTGTGTGTGTGTGTGTGTGTGTGTGTGTGTGTGTGTGTGTGTGTGTGTGTGTGTTTGTGTTTGTCTGCTTGCACTAGCTTGTCCAATGTTAGCTTCATAGTTCTAGCCCACTGAGATACCATGCTGCAGCTTAAGATGGATGGTGAGTGAGTGAGTTGGGTTTAACTTTCTTTCTGAGTTGTTTCAAGCCTAACTCAGCAATATTCCAGCTATATGATGGCGGTCTGTAAATTATCATGTCTGGAACAGACAACCCAGTGACAGACATTATGAGCACTGATCCACCCAATCAGGATGCGATGACATGCATCAACTAAGTCAGCGAGCCTGACAACCAGATCCCGTTAGATGCCTCTTACAACAAACTTTGTCACCTTTTACACCAAGCATAGCTTGCTGAAGACCTATTCTACCCCGGATCTTCATGGGTGAGTTGAGTGTAACACCGCTTTGAACAATATTGCAGTTTCATAAAGGCATGGATATGGGAGGGTTGCCTGAAGTGACACATGCCTCACAAGTTTACCACTGTGGTGGCCTGGCATGGTGGCTTATAAAGTGAGTGAGTGAGTGAGTTGGGTTTAATGCCGCTTTTAACAGTATTCCAGTTATATCATGGCATGTCAGCTTAATATGTGAGGAAAGCCCGAAGTAATGCAGGTCTCAGACATTTACCACTTCAGTGAAACCCACGAGTACGGGTATGGTGCTGACAAACCTAGAAACATAATCGGGGTGAACCGGGATTCGAACCCACAATCATAGGTTTCTGGTGTGTCCAGGGGATGCAACTCTGCACAGCGAAGCACGGCGCCTTAGACGACTGGGCCACCTGTGTCCCTGGTGGCCTATAAAGTAAATGAGACCAAATCGTCCGCTATGAGAGCACAGAGCATGTTCAGCCTGTCCTCGCAGTAAATGTACTTATTCACCCATTGCCAGAGAAACACAACAGAAACCTTCATCTATATTCCTGAAAATCATAAATTTGTACCAATGTGGAATTCCTGATATTTTCAGACACAGATAACATTCATTTATCACTGGTTTACTACAGAATATTACATGACTCCACACATTTAATAACCTTTCATAACATCCCAACCACAAGTTAACTATCCTACCTCACAGCAGATTAAAGGATTGGAAAAATTGATATAACCAACCCAATAGCACCAGTCAGGGAGATATCAATTGATTGCCTCTATCATATAAAATAAGATAATAAAATGAAATTTCCGATGTTTGGAAGATTATTTTGTTGCATATCAAGCTGGGATCACCATTCTTTCTTCATCCATGGATGAGTTTGTAATCTTGTTTCTGGCTTTGATCCCAGTTAGGTTTACTATTGCCATTCTCCTGTCCTTCATTAGGTATTTGCTCCTTCCTTAGCTGGTAATATGTCTACAAACCCACGACAACATCACAAATTAGGAGCTTGGTGAGTAATACAGTGATTTATCTGTCTGCACCAAGGAACCTTTGGACGCTGTCACCCACCTGGTCGGCTGTTTGGGATCTTCCTACTTCGATGACAGTTAGTCCACTGATGAATGAGGGTGAGTTGGTGGTACCCAATTGGTTTCTACTGAGATGGCATTTTGAAGGTCGTGATCAATTTGACCTCTGAACTGACCTGACATTTCCTGATTCTTACTGTTTATCCCTCTATTTATTCTATAAATGAATTAACTTGAACATTTGAAGAGCGGAATAGAAGAGTCAGTGTGTGACTGACTGACTGACTGACTGGGTGGATGGGTGAGGGGAGTGAGCAGGTAGGTGAGTGAGTGAGTGAGTGAGTTGGTGACAGGGTGAGTGAGTAAATGAATGGCTGGGTGAGTGAGTGAGTGAGTGAGTGAGTGAGTGAGTGAAGGGGTGGGTGACCACGTGAGTAAGTGAGTAAGTAAAAGGGTGGATGACAGGGTGAGTGAGTGAATGGGTGGGTGACAGAGTGAGTGAGTGAGTGAGTAAATGGGTGGGTGATAGGGTGACAGAGTGGGTGGGTAAGTGAGTGAGTGAGTGGGTGATTGGATAAAATGTGTGAGTGAGTGAGTGAGTCAGTGAGCAAGTATGGTCTAACAATGCTTTGAATGTTAATTCAGTTATACCACATGTTAGAAAATCTTGAAGTGATGCAGATCTCAAACATTTACCCCTTGATGAAAGCCAAGGCCATGGGTAGGACGCTTACAAAATTAGAAAAATAATCAGGCAAACTGGCATTCAGGTCCATGATCATAGGCTGCAAAACATGTAGGATGCAACTCTAAAGATGGGTTGTCTAACATCATTGTCAATAACATTGCAGACCAACAAAACTTGAACCCAACTTGCTGTGACAGCTAATTAACCTAAGCAGAGTCCCCCTTTAAAAGGAAATGCCCGTGAACTGAAGACAAACTTATCAAGTATCAGCATATTTCTCATCACGCATGTATGCCTACAATGGTAAATGAATAATCTGTATTATATCTCCAAGATTAAATGTCTTGGCATCTATTTCTTTCAGACACGCTTTACCCCTGCCGTTTAATTGCAAAGATACTGATGGGCAAAAAACTACCCAACATGTAAACATGGCCTGGCATTTAAACAGGCAAACATTGAAGTATTGAACAGTTATTGACTAATGTTTTTTTAAAAAATGCTGTACCTCACACCTCACATATATCAGACACCAACAACCCATGAAGATCTGGGGTAGAATAGGTCTTCAGCAACCCATGCTTGCCGTAAAAGGCAACTATGTTTGTCGTACGAGGTGACTAAGGGCATCAGTTCGTCGGGCTCGTTGACTTGGTCGATGTATTTCATCGATCCCAATTGCGTGGATCGATTCTCATGATATCAATCACTGGATTGTCTGGTCCAGACTCAATTATTTACAGACTGCCGTCAGATATCTGGAATATTGTTGAGTGCGTGTTATACAACAAACAAGCCAAACAAATGAAATCAGACACCAACACATTATTTTCAAAATCTACAAAAAAGACAAATCTTGATAGTTGACTGTATTGATAGTTTTGATGTTCGTATGTGGCTTGAAGACATTACTACATTTATAAATATGTATATAACATTCCTCCACATGTAGAAAATAATTGGTTATCTACATAGTAGTTGTCCCACAAGCATTACCACATGGATAATTCATATTGGACCCTGTCTTAATTAAAACTTCAATATCAGATAATCCAAATTAACTGTGAAGATGAAAAAAATCTAATAAGCTTGTTGCCAAAGATATATACAACTCAAAAAAGGTAAAAGAACACACATTTATTTTTGTATGATAGATTAACTATAGCCATATGAAGAAATGGGGTGTACTTTAACTCCTTTTGAGTTGTATATCAGTAGCAATAGTTTGCAGGAAAGTGTTGTAGCAAATGAGCCTCCGTACCTCCTTACCATCTTTGTCATTATCTGAACCCTAACAACAACTCATCTTCGTCAGGCAAGGGAGTTTACTGACTTTAAAGGTCCAGTGTACACCCTTGCCAAACTAAAACTTCTGGGCTCCATCGTAGCGCCACCAGTGGCTACCATGAGTTATGTCTCCATGTCTTCTATGCCTCTCCTAGTGGCCAATCAGATTCCACCTATCATATCACTTGCATTTGCTTCAAACAAATTGGCAGCGCCCAATCAAGATGATCAAGATCTATATTGCAATAAAACGGGTCTTACTTTATGAAGTGTGTCTTGATCAAAAACATGAAAAAATTTGGAAAATATATGTTGACTCCCAGTTGACAGATGCCTTGCAAATCCTGCAGTTGATCGAAATCTGCTCATGGACAAACAAGATGTGGATTTCGTTACGCGATTTCTATTACAATGCATAGAGTCATTAGTCCAGCCAGAATATAACTCCATAATTCCAGCCTAGTTCGGCAAGGGTGGATATGAACTTTTAAAGTCATTTAACTCCTTGCCACAAGAAGATGACAACAAACTGTAATCAAACTGTCAAACATCGCACTCTATGCCCCCAACCCTCGTACAATGGATATTACTCCAGAATCCTTTATAGCATCTTTAAGTGGAACCATCGGACATGTCTTAAAAATATTTTACACAAATGAAAACTCTCTAAAAGCTCAAAAACTTCAATTCAAAAAATCAACTCAAAGAAATCCAAATCAAAGTAAACAGAATATACTTCACGTTTCTCAAACCTACAGTTTCCATGAATCATTATTCCTACAGTATATGCAACATGTTGCGTGTCCACACAGAACTCAACATACAGAAGCCATAAGACTAACCTTTAACACCATGACGATGTCGCCAGTATGTACTCCTGCTTCTCTACACATGCTCTAGATGTTCACGCCACACAGCCATGTGAAGATTTAACAGTATCTCTTGCAGGTTTTATCGACAAATTGTCAAGCTGCATGTCTGACCTAGGTGGCGTCTGTCATCTTCATGTAGCTGCTATTGATCTCTGTATCGGATAGCATGTGTCACTCAACCATCACATCACAATCACCTAATCAATACCTTAATTACAAAAGGGATTATCTGGCACTAATCCAGACAATGCATTGAGGAAGTACCATGATCAGTGGTTGTTAAATGAAACATCTTATTCCTCAAGTGCAAAAAGCATCAGGTAAATGTCAGTCCGGATGTAGGTTTCTGAAGGGGTAATTTACTTACGATTTACATTTAGATTCCAGTTGGAATCATGAAGGACCACTAAGTACAGGGATCAATATTAATTATGTAACTGCTATTGAATTGTGAAAATGCGTTAATGGAATCATGTACTTTGCTAGTTCCAGTATTGGATTCGTGTTCATGCTAATTACGGGGGAGGGGTAACCTAGTGGTTAAAGCATTCACTCATCACGCCGAAGACCTGGGTACAATGTGTGAAGCCCATTTCTGGTGTTCCCTGCCGTTATATTAAGAAAATATTGCTAAAAGCAGTGTAAATTCATACTCACTCACTCACACTCTCATGCTAATTACAGCGCTCACTGCAGGACTGCTGCTGGGGCATTAAGCAATAATAACTCACTCACTCACTCACTATAAAGTTATTACAAGTGGGGTGTGGGTGGAGGAGTGGGTGAGTACTGTATATCGCTGTGCACAAGGTGAGGTTTTCGTATCTAGAATTAGAGGGGTTTCAAGGGGGTAGAAGAATCTATAACCGAGATGCTTGATTTTAAAGATTTTTATGGATGGGGATATACGGTATGTGGGTGAAAATATGGGTGTGTGAGTGAGTGAGTGAGTGAGTGAGTGGGTGGTCAGATAAATGAATGAGTGAGTGGGACAATGGGTGGTTAAAAGGCCAAGTGAGTGGGTGAATGGATGAAGAGGTAAGTGGGTCGGTGAATGAGTGAGTGGGTGGTTGAATTGGTGCAAGTGAATGGATGGATGGATGGGTGGGTGAGTGAAAGGATGGGTATGTGAGTGAATGGATTCATGAATTTGTCAACGGATGAGCAAGTGAGCTGGTAATGGAACGGGTGGATGAGTGAGTCGAGTGGGTGACCCGATAAAGAGCTTCACATGAAGGCCACCATGGACTTCTGTATGACCAGTCCTCACTCTCTGACCATATCATCAGATGTTCTACCCAGCAGGAAGAAACCCACATCCAGTGGTCAGCAATTGAAAGTGAATGGAAGTTACTGAGCATCAAAACAAGTCCACGAAAGTCATGTCTTGCCACCATTCCATCAGAGTACACACATTAAGTCATCCAGTTTTCAACCTGAATGATGATCCGGGGTAGAATAGGTCTTCAGCAACCCATACTTGTTGTAAAAGGCAACAATGCTTGTTGTAAGAGGCAACTAACAGGATCGGGTGGTCAGGCTCGCTGACTTGGTTGATGCATATCATCGTATCCCAATTGGGTGGATCGATATTCATGACATCAATCATTGGATTGTTTGGTCCAGACTCGATTATTTACAGACCACCGTCATATAGCTGGAATATTGCCGAGTGTGGCATTGGATAACATTAAGCTGTTTTATGTTTCTTTGTGACATAGAAATCTTTGCATCCACATCAGGTATGTGGTTAACTGGTGCCTCTTAATATGCTACAATGTTGTAAAGGAATATCATAAAATATTTTTTGCCTTTGCAAGGAGACAAGTTGGACTTGTTTCAAGTAGCGGTAGGGTTTGTTTCATGAGAACAGTTTTTCTTAAACACCCTCATGGTGAAGTTATGAAATCTCACTTCATGAAGATATATTTGTACCAAGAGTGTTCTTTATAGTGAAACTTGGACCTAACTATAATCGGTAGCGGTAGGCTTTATTTCATGAGAACACTTTTTCTTGACCATCCTTGTGGAGTGCATCGTTAAACAACAAACAAACAAAAGTGAACATGGAGAAATAAGAAGACATCCTGATTTGATCAGCATATATTGGAGTGACTAACTCCGCTATAAAACTTCGGATGAATCATCAAATGACAACATGGCTGAAAGTACTTTGTCCCCAACTGCCCACGCCAGTTTTACTGCATTCATCATGGAGGGCTAATTCATCAGGATTTTCATGGATGACTCTGGCAGTAACTACCCATCAGTGCCTCCATTTATTTCCTTGACAAGTGAACTTTAATATGAATGCCACACAAGGAAACACACAGGAACTCTGAAGCTGTGCTCAGTTGGTGAACTGAACAAACCCCAGACACCAACCCTCTGAAGAGGAAGTCACATGGTCTTCATACAATCCCTTTGTTGGGTCCACATGTTGTAATAGTTATAGGCAAACAGTTAAAGAAGGTTTGAAATCAGATCCTTTCTTAATTTTGTTTCTAAGCTTTAATGGTTATTGGCAGTCTATGTAAATGTTTTGCATCAAAAGTAAGTGAGTGAGTGAGTGAGTGAGTGAGTATGGTTTTACGAAATCAGATCGTTTCTTAATTTTGTTTCTAAGCTTTAATGGTTATTAGCAGTCTATGTAAATGTTTTGCATCAAGAGTGAGTGAGTGAGTGAGTGAGTGAGTGAGTACAGAGAGAGCGAATGAGAGTTCTACAATTCAGGTTTATCATGGCGGTAGTTTGCAGGTCACAGGCGTGAGTGAGTATGGTTAAAACTGCTTTTAGCAATATTCCAGCAATATCATGGCAGGGGACACCAGAAATGGGCTTCACACATTGTACCCATGTCAGCAATCGAACCTAGGTCTTCGGCCTGACAAGCAAACGCTTTAACCACTAGGCTACCCGACCGTAGGTCATGATCATAACAATTAGTGTTGATGATGACAAGAGCCAGGAACATTCTAAGATGAATCAAGACTTTCAACCAACAGCCATGAGATCCACCTCCAGATGTAGATCCCCAGCTGATTGGTTATATTTTGTGTGTGTGTGTGTGTGTGTGTGTGTGTGTGTGTGTGTGTGTGTGTGTGTGTGTGTGTGTGTGTGTGTGTGTGTGTGTGTGTGAGAGGGTGATGTGAGGGGTGTCTGTGGTGCACACACACACATTTTTTAAACATACTTACATGTCTTTTTTATACATCAACATGAACATGTTAACACAATTGTATCGTGACATTTTCCATAAACTATAATCTGACTAATTTTTGGCTGATAAGACAGTTTTTTCTCAAATGATGTGCTAGTTTTTTTGTATTTCAAGTGCATGCCTTTTTGTCCTTGAAGCAAGGGGGCATAACTCAGTACTGTGAGTCATGCACACACTCCCTGACCAATGGTCACCCCTGCCAACAGACAACCCATAGAACATGTAGAAGCTGAATTAAACACAATTATGTCATATCTCATCCATTCTGCTCATAACAACCAATTTATCTAAACTTTTAATGTTTGCCAGGCTGGACTGTTCTTATAGTCTTATTAATTCCCTGTCAGTGGAACAGATGGATCAGAATCCTGCATGTTTAAACTGATAGAGTATGGATTAGAAGAAATCCAATGAAGAAGCACAAGTCTTAAATCAACCTTTTTTCAAGGCCATTTGTGATGGATGTACGAATGATTCACACGTGATCCAGGCCCTCGTACCACGTCGGCTCAAATGTCTTATAACACATACATAGGACGCGTACAGTATCAGCATGTAGAACTGGTAGCCATTGATGTAACGGTATCTACTTCACATCCGTCACACCAATCATGAACAGAAGGTTATTTTTTCTTAATATTATGGTTGGTTGATTGGTTGGTTTGTTGTTTAACACAACACTCAGCAATATTCCAGCTATATGACATCGGTCTGTAAATAATCGAGTCTGGACCAGACAATACAGTGATTAATATCATGAGCTTCGATCCAGGCAATTGGGATCGATGACATGCATCAACCAAGTCAGCGAGTCCCGTTAGTCGCCTTTTACAACAAGCATAGTCGCCTTTTACGGCAAGCATGGGTTGCTGAAGACCTATTCTACCCTGGATCTTCTCGGGTCTCTTAATGATGACTAATTTCTGTAATTGAAAATTATGTAGAGGGTTAACAAGCTCCACACAGCTCCTCATTCATTGTGTTCTCTGTACTTACACTGCCACCAGTCAAAGCTCCCCACTGCGCCAGAAACCTACAACCATGCATGGAATTGAGAACTCACACCCACTGACCAATATGTTTACAATTTGCTACAGCTTAATTGTTTGGTTTGTTTTTCAATTTGAATTTATTTCATTTAAACTATCATAGTAGTTTATTCAAAATGTAAAGGAGGAAGTTGGGTGAAAATCTTGAGACCGAATCTGATTAAAAACAAACATAAATAGAAAGTAGTCATTCATAAACCTTTTTCCTAATTTCCAAAGAAATACACAAAAGTAGAAATGTCACTACATTCTTGCAATATCTGCTTCCTCACTGGTGGCCATGAAGATACCCACAGGGTAGGAAAGGTGTCTCCCTGTAAGGAGCTTGAAAAGTAAATTGGAAAGGGAAGTAACCCTTGTCTTATTCAAATACCATTTTTCATTTCATTTTTTTTTTAATTCAACCAGACAACAATTATTGTCAGACATTAAGAATAAATGTTTATTTATTCTGTGCTCCATCAATCAAGATGATGTGCCCATCCATCCATTTATCCATCCACTCACTCACCCAAATCCCATTAAGCCACCCACTTCGTTACTTCAAATATCAAGAATATCAGTTGTTGACAAGCATTGATAGATGCTATTTCTAAACAACTAATTCAGTTTCCATGTTGACAGTACTGGACTTGAGATGGATTGAGTGTCTGCCAGAGAGTGCATGGTAACACAATGGGGGACATCTTTTATTTATTGTCTGCAAACCTGCCATCATACATGCTGATGGTGAATGTCAGACCTACATCGATACAGCATGGCCAGGGACTGATAAGCTACACAATAGGGAACACATCGTTCCATTTCAAAACACGACCATACAATGATCAAGGACACAGAGCAACACATTGGCTGATAAAGATTTTACAATCCATACAATTCATTTACTACTTTATATTAGATGACAATCAATCTATTTTGCAATGGACTTGAGTTTTGTTTGCTGAGGGTACAGAATTAAATTTGATTTAATTTTGTTGCTATTTGTATAGTATCTATTTCTGTCAGAAATGGTTTTGTTCTCTTTGTATTTTGTAAGTGAATTTAACTTAACGTTGCATTAATGTTATTTCAGCCCATAGTGTCGAGAACAAGTTTTTATAACAAGAGTATGTCATATTTCAGGACGATATTCTTGTTCACGCTGGGAAAAGACTAAGCACAAAGCATTTTATCTTATTGTACAAAAGGTAATACTTACTCTATTGTTGATTATTGTAGTGTTATCTGTTTTCTTTAATCCATCGATGATGGACAAATGAAGACTATTTTAGATTTATCACTCTTTTTTTCTGATTGTCGCTTTTAGTGAAATCCATGAACATAAAAATAGCACCTGGATATGTAGTCTGAAAGTCTCAAAGACAGACAATTAATAAAAGTTGCTGTCATCATTGATATAAAAATATTTTCTGCATAAATAATGTGGACTTAAAACAAAATTACTTCCTCAAATCCTAATGGCCAGGTTGCTTTGGGGGCACATATTAAATATTGCAATAATATCCCACTTACTACCTGACTTTGCCATACTATTGCAAGAGCAGCATAGATATTAAAAAACATAAACACATGTCACAAAAGGGGAAGGTACATCGCCACGGTAACAATTCCACCATCCTAGTTACATGTATGTCCCGAGATACCAGACACCTCCTCTCATACCAATAAAACCATATCACATAACCGGAACAAAACCGGTATTTTGCAAGCCTCTGTGATTATGTGATATTTTTGTATGGAAGCAAAGCTCAGATATTTCCATATGTTTTTATGGAAAAGGCCTGGATAATGCAATTGTAATCTTAAGATGTGATATTTTCAATATGGAACCAGTAATAATATCCTTATATAAAATGCCAAGTTTAACATGTATTTCCCTCTTTGAACTACTGTTTGTTTGTTTGTTGTTTAACACCACACTCAGCTATATGACGGCGGTCTGTAAATAATCAAGTCTTGACCAGACAATCCAGTGATTGACATCATGAGCATCGGATTTGAACTTCTGAAACTGTCTGAAAAATAGTGCTGGTCTAAATCTTTAACTTATTCTAAACTTAACTATAACTTATTAAATGTTGTTGTTGTCTGAAGCAGCACCCAACAATATTCCAGCTACATGATGGCAGCCTGCAAATCATCCAGTCTGGGCCAGGCAATCCAGTGATTGATAACATGAGCAGCATCACACACTGTCAGATGTGGTGACATGCAATCAACAAAGTTTACCACCCAATCCATTTGGCCTCCTCTTACATAGGCATAGGCTGCTGAGGACCAATAGTAACCCAGAACCTCCATGGAAAACTTATTCAGAATGCTAGACAGCGATGAATGGAGCTTATTAAAGTTGTTCTCGGTAAGTTACCTTATTTACATATTCATCAGTTTGTGATACGAAGTATATTGGACTGGTTTATCGCATCGACAACATTATTCAATATATTGATAACAGAAATCCAATTTACCCTAGTGTCCAGTCTTAAAGGTCATGCTGATGTTTATGCCTAAAACCAAGGGCATCTCAAACATTTCCTTCACCCAATAACTTCAGGATAACAATTATTGAAAGCGTTCAATGCCTTCCTCTATCCAAGTGTATAATAACATCCTCTAAGATATTCCAGCCAACAGTTTATCCGTAAATCTCAGACTCACTATTTCTATGTACCACAGCATGTATGAGTGCTGACCTTGGGAGACAATGAGCTCTAGGATTGTGTGGCAGCTTGGCATACAGCATGGACACAGCAATAAAAATGCATGAGCACATGTCCACAATGACAGGCTTCTTACATGGCATAAAAGACAAGGGAAAGTTTCCTCTTCTTTATTCAACACCCATGTCTGGAGCAGGTACTCAGGATGCAACGGATGCATCGGGATCATTGTTTTGAGTGAGTGAGTGAGTGAGTGAGTGAGTGAGTGAGTGAGGACTGCCTGGGGACTGAACCACTGACTATCAACTCCCTAGGCAGACACTCTATCCACTACACCATGAAAGCTGCCTGGGGATTGAACAACTGACTATCCCCTCTCTGGGCAGACACTCAATCACTGCACCAGGGAGCCAAACAATTTTTAACTGATCTCCGGACAATATTTTGAGGCCAATGACGGCAGGTTTTCCAATGTTCAGATTATAGTTAGGTCCCAGTTTCACTATAAAGAACACTCTTGGTTCAAATATATTCTCAAGAAATGAGATTTCATAACTTGACCATGAGGGTGTTCAAGAAAAACTGTTCTCATGAAACAAACCCTACTGCAACTTGAACTGAGTCCAACTTGTTTCCTTGCAAATGCAAAACATATTTCAAAATATTACTTTACAACATTCCAACATATTAAAAGGCACCAGTTAACCACGTACCCAATGTGGATACAAAGATCTCTACGAAACAAAGAAACATAAAACAGTTTATGTTTTTTTTTTTGTTATTTAATGCTGCACTCGGCAATATTCCAGCTATATGACTGTAGTTTGTAAATAATCGAATCTGGAACAGACGATCTTGTGATTGATATGATGAACATAGACTTACATAAAAGGGATACAATGACATGCATCAACCAAGTCAGGGAGTCTGACCACCCATTATTAGTCGCCTCTTACGGCAAGCATAGTCGCCTCTTACGGCAAGCATAGTCGCCTCTTACGGCAAGCATAGTCGCCTCTAACAGTCTGCATGGGTTGCTGAAGACCTAGTCTCTACCCGGATCTTCACGGGTTTGAAACAGTTAATGAGTTCATCTCTGGAAATGAAACATGAAAGAAAAGCGATGAACGCCTACTTCAACATCCCTGCTAAACTTTGTTTGAGTGGGAGATTAAACCGTGTCTCCCAAAAGGGCCAGTGATGCCAGGTATGTCATACATGTTGCAAACAAAATTGACTTTTACAACCTGTCCCTAGATTGTGCAATCCAACACCCTTCTAATGAAAGTCTTCATTTCAGAGTCAATGAATTGATTCATGGCTATATGTATATAAAACAACCTTTTGGCATAAATTGACAAAAACATTAAGAAAAACCCACCTTATAATAGATTATAATAAAATAATCGCAAACCAAACACCAAAACTATTTCATTTCTATTCTGAAAGAAACCACATCAAAGGAGAACAAGAATTGAATCAAAAGAATTTCTCTCGAAAGTCAAAGGCGTACATCCTACCAGTATCGTTTCCATGAGGCAGGCATGTGCTGTTATCAACAACATGCTAAGTGTTGTTCAGAAGGTATGTTGCATGCCCCAGAGGACATCCTTTACATCATGATGGATCTGACTTTATAGACAGACATTATGTCTTATTATATATTCTTGACAAAAATTAATTAAGTTGGCCCTTAGATGTGAGCAAATTTATATTCCTCTATTACACTGGTTCCTCGTATCTTTACGGTTCCACAAACCACTAGGGATAAAGATTCATTTGGATAAGAATAACTTTTTATGCTTTCATAAGATAACACATTAAATTTTGATTCATTGACTGTCATTTCCAATCTGTAGATTTGACATGTTTTTAATATCCAAAATTATTTTTTTATTTAACTAATAAACTTTTGAGTATGGCTTTTAACATTCATACAGTTTTGCTCTCGCTCTATTAACTCTTTCAACACCAGTCAACCAGAAGTGTTTACTGCTGGGACACCGAGTTCCCAGAGACTCCTGTGTGATAGATGAAGCCAACATTTATCAAAGAAAATATCTGCTTGTAAAAAATCTTTGCTACTAGAAAGGTCTGATCCTATGGTTTATAAATATGAAAGTTATGTTCATCACATTAATAAAATAATGCATTTACAACTTAATTAAGTTCATTGTAAATACAAATGTAAGCTGACACATTGATAACATCCAGATTAAGGACCAAAGAAACGAAAAATTGACGATTTTCGGCAAACATAGAAAGCTTATTCCTACATATACATGCTCGTAACATCGCCTGGAGTTTTTTCGTATTTATAACATGCAATTTCATGGGATAAAAATTGGTTTCTAATGATGCTTTCTTACTGAAATCTGCTACAAGGTTCATGATTTGTTGAATTTGAGCATGTGACCTAAGGCAGCAAATCAAATTACAGCTATGGTACAGCCTTGTGTATATGATAAATTTCAGAAGTTGACAAAAGATGTCATTAGACTTACATTCAACGCGATCGACACATCTTTATTTTGCTGGACGTGTTGTCGAAGTGTGTCCGAGAATTCTATTTTCAATAACATCGTGGGAAATAGTGAATAATTTTTTAATTCATCGATAAAAAATGATTAATTGAAATGGAATACGTATTTCAGACATTGTGAAATGTGATAGATTTAATAAATGATTGATATGACACGTAGGTTCATAACAATATATAATATACTATTTTGACGTGACTATGGTGTCTGGGGGCTCGATGCTTCTTGGCCGGTACACCGGCCTACGGTGTTGAAAGACTTAAGGATCATTCTCCAATGAAATGACACAACGTCAAAAGACAATTCTTTAATATTTTTTAATATCACTTTTCTATACCTAAATCTTATTTAGTACATGTGACTTCATGTGTACACTGATGGTCATCAGTCATACAACAACTGGCTTTATAGCGGCACATAAAATTTCCTCATGAGGGGGGGAGCTGCCGGGTAGCCTTGTGGTTTAAGCATTTGCTCGTCACACCGAAGACCCAGATTTGATTCCCAACATTAGTACAATGTGTGAAGCCCATTTCTGGTGTCCCCTGCCATGATATTGCTGGAATATTGCTAAAAGCGGCGTAAAACCATACTCACTCACTCCTCATGAGGGTAGGTATGCAGTGATTTCATGTTTACACTGACGGTCATATTGCTAAAAGCAGAGTAAAACCATACTCACTCACTCCTCAAGAGGGTAGGTAAACAGTGACTTCATGTTTACACATGTCATACAACTTGCGGCATATAATAATTCCTCATGAGGGTAGGTTTGCAGTGACATCTCAGTGCACTGTGGTTTGGTTGGAACAAAACAGATTAAAACAGTATCATCATTAGATGAGGCGAGGTTTGTTGAGAACTATCACAGTAAGTCGGTCACAGTGACAGCACATTGTGATACATTTACATCAAGTACGGGATGTCAAAATTGCCGACACGATAAACGTGATGGATTTCTGAAGTTGTTAATGAACCTGTGGCGATTACAAGTGTAAGTCATCATTGATCAATTGGGCAATCATTGGTAGTTGATTATAAAGATGTGTCAAATAGATACTGAGGTAAATTCATACATTGCTATAGACTGTTCTTGTCAGTCTAGACATGGATCGAGTCGCTAGTTTGGATGTGCACTTTTGTTCACTAGGATGGGTCGTATCGGGGATTTTCGTAATTGGGCATGCAGTCAACTCTCAGACTTTTTCCTAATGTATGCTAAAATGAGGAGTACAGAACAAAAGGGTCTGAATGATGAGAAACAATGCTTCCATATTTATTCATGCTGGTGTCCCTAGGAATACAGCGAGTGAGTGAGTGAGTGAGTGAGTATGGTTTTACGAAATCAGATCGTTTCTTAATTTTGTTTCTAAGCTTTAATGGTTATTGGCAGTCTATGTAAATGTTTTGCATCAAAAGTGAGTGAGTGAGTGAGTGAGTACAGAGAGAGAGAATGTGAGTTAACACCGCTTTTAGCAATATTCCAGCAATATCATGGCAGGGGACACCAGAAATGGGCTTCACACATTGTACCCATGTTGGGAATCAAACCCGGGTCTTCAGCGTGATTAGCGAACGCTTTAACCATAGGCTACACGACTGCCACTCGAAATACAGAAGAAGTCTGTCAATTTGTATGTCTTTGACGTCATTTCATGAGAAAACATACGAACGGCAAAATGTGCCATTTAAAAACTCATGAACATCATTTTATGGTCATGTGACAGACATCTCATTCAGAGCATATAAGTCCTATACCATGTAAACTTTATACTAAAAATGTATTGGTTGTTATTTTTTTTAAAATGACAACATGTCTTCATTGTCAAACTAATAATTATCAAAAATCTAAAACACCTGTTGGGTATGGCTCTTCAAATTTTAACTTATGGTCAAAAGCAACCCCTGTGGTTACATGTAATATTCACCATAAGTGTCGAAATATTTAATGTAATAACATTTTGATATTTGAGCATGTGCATTCTCCTCCATGCTGAATTGTCAGTACAGAGCATTCCACACTGATAACAATATGTCATCTGAACAGTGGCTCACTGGAGCGTCGTTCTCCACAGGGTATAAAAGTCATATGTTATTCTTTATAACACTTCATAAAAAAGAATATGAGTAATATGCTACTCAAAATAAGTTATTGACCATCAGATTCTTTCATATTACTATAGTTAATCTGTCATGCCAGGTTAATGGTAGTAAAATAAAGAATAAAATGTTAATTGAAATGAGAAGTATATTATGCTATGGCAGAATAGCTATAGCAATGGAATCGAGTGGTGCTTAACTTCTTTTTAGTGATGTATTGTGTCATGACAAATTAACTATAATAATATATAGAAATGAGTGGTCCTTAACTTCTTTTGAATAGTATATACAAAATAACCTACTTGGAACTGTTAGAATTATAGGCTTATTCACCATACATTCACTTGTTAACGATAACCTGAAATCACTTATGAGTGTTGATTATTTTCAAATATCAAACAGATAATTTTCAATTCACCTTCTTATTAGGTCAAAGCACAGTATATTTCAAGTGGAAAAATCTCTGCAATATCAAATTCTTAAAATGACATAAACTGCCAATATTATCATGCTTGAGAAAGTGATCCCACAGATTAAATATTGTCCAAGTCCATTAATATTGATGGGTAAGGAGTAATCTGATAAAGATCTCCCAATCTCCAGTGTTGACAAATAGCACTATAATCACGAGGACAATTGTATAGTATTAAGCCACTATCGCTGCGGAGTGGTGAGGAGGGAAGATGTATCGGAGATAGGCATGGCAGATTGCCTGCAGATGAACTATGTACAACTTCAACAGACGTTTTGTGTGTTTCAGCTAAAAGCCTTGGCCACTGGACAGGAAACTTCACGTAACACCAAGACTTCGCAGGAAACTACCTTGCTAATCCCGCTTGCATGAATATGCTTTCAAATATCACTGTTCTCGGAAGTAAATGGGAATTAAACCAAACACGACTTCCAGCATTTTGGCATTCATCAACATCCGCGGAAAGACTGACATGATATTGATCACGCTTCTTTCTCCCATCTCTAACAGTATTCAACAGCCCCTTTAAGTCAACCGCACAGCTCTACGACTGCAGCTGAAGAGAACGCTGGCTGCCATCCATTCCGTGGGGTATATCCCCATTAGCAGAAATGATGCACTAATTCTGCGACTCAGCTCTCCAACTCCTGAGATGTAAGGAGCCCGAGACACCACTGTATCGCAGCTATCAAATATGACAGGGTATAATCAGATTAACCAAATGCCGCGATCTGCAACACTGTTACAACCGGAATACAGCTGATTGTATCGCACTGGGCCGTTAACTGGCTTAAACACCCCCGAGATGATAATATGATGTTCAGCACAGCCCTGGAGGGGATTTTAATAGTGACAACTCCACGTTCATATTTGTTCACAGTGTGTCGGGGGATTACAGATTAAGTGATTTTGTCATCCCAAGGCACCTCTGGAAATCTAGGGTTAGATTCTTGGCTGAGAACTGCTCCTGATGTAATTTTACAGTTCATATTGAAAGATATACTGTTGAGAACAATGATACCATTAATTGATTGTGGATCAGGTTTAAGTCTTGTGGGATTTGCGAAAATCTCAAATCAAAGAAAAGTCATTTCTTTCAAGAACAAATAACAGTGTGTGTTATTCCCGGAGGTAAAACTAGAAACATATGTTCATTAATTCTGTGTTCGAAATGGAAAGAAACTAAATTCATAACCTTGGGAAGATGAAATTTGGATTGAAAACAAGAAGATTATTATTAAAATGATGTTTGTCAAGCAATGCAATCAATCATACGGGACAAAATAGATGAGATGTTTTGCTTCAAAGCTGTTGTACAACTGTACCAATCATTTCTTAATCAGATTTGATGACTACTTGAATAACAACTATTTTGTGAGAGAAAGGTAATTGTCAATTTCATAGTGAGAAGAGAGCCAGTGAGATGGGTTCAATGTCACCTCTAAAAAGCATATTTAATATCATAATGGTCAACTTTTGTTGTGGAATAAAATCCATAAGTGGTACCTGTGATAACCACCCTGAAGGCATCTGTGGCCTTGTTCTCACAACAATCAGTGAATATGGGATTAAATCCACCACAAGCAGATACTGGTAGTTATAAGGGACACAACTCTTCACAAAGATAAAAAACTATTGAAAGATGTATGTAAAATAGAAACAAATTATCGCAATGAAAAATAGTAGTATTAATAGATTTGACAGAAAATGGAAGGAATTATTAGCCTACTTATAATTTCTTAGTCAATCAATATATGTACATACCCATATCTGATCATGTTTTTAGATTCATAAATTGCTTCACGTGTATACCTCATGTACCAGTATTACATTTATGTCTACTGAATTGAAATAAAAATATTCATAACAAAAGACAAAAAAAGAGAGATAAAAACAGGATGCCAAAAATATAGCTTATCAAAATATTCCTGATAATTGGTTATCCATTGGAAAACATCTCTGTTCTATCATGACACTTATCCTGGACCAATTCACAGCCATAGCTTCATTTTGAGTCTGATTCACCACACTCATTACCCTAGAAATTCTGTGAGAAGGTATGGATATGAGATATTGAGACAGTGATAACTTCCAAAATGAAGCTATGGTGGTCCAGGTAGTTATCATATAGAAAGGAGATACAATCCACGGGATGATTGACGATTGACGCTCCATGTTTGATTTCATTGGTTCGTCACATTGAAGCATTTTTATGTTCTTGCATGTGTTCAGTAGCTTGTTTGACAGAGCAATTCCAGTTATACAAATATACAAAACCTATGTTAACTTAGCAGAGTGACAACAATAGTATTCTTTTCTGAGGTGAGGTGAGGTGAGGTGAATTGGGGTTTAACGTCGCGTCCAAGATTATTGCACTTATTTAGCGACGTGCATGCTACGGATGCTATTCCGGACTGATGCCAATTTATAGTGCTAGCATACTGAGATACCATGCCACAGTTTAACATGAATACCCCACTAAGACACAGAACACTCAATCCGAGCCAACCAGTCCTTGTTTGAGCCCCTTAATGCTAACTGCCAGACAGAATAACAACAGGAACCATCTTTTAAGGTCTTTTGGTATGACGCGGCCAGGGATCGAACACTGGGCCTTCTGCTCTCCGGGCAGACGCTCTACCACTAGACAACGGAGGAGGTCTTATTCTTTTCTGAGTCACAGTTGGATATCACTGAAACTTTTAACTCCTCAACTTTTGATAGTATTTCATACTGTTACAAAACAGAAGCTTAAGGGAATGTTACATAAACTACTTATTACTATCTAATGGTGCTGAAAATGAGTCAGTTCAAAGGCAATATTGAATACTTTTTGTATGACAACTTCTCTCAGGGATCAGTTTTGTTCAGTCCCTGCCTGAACACTCAGAATATCCCTATCAAAAGCTAAGTGGTATATACACCCACTATAAGCTCAGATACAATAACACAAATGTTGGCAGTATATAGATGACGTAGAGTTGGTTATTGGTTTGTTGTATAATGCTGCACTCAGCAATATTCCAGCTATATGACAGCGGTCTGTAAATAAACCAGTCTGGACCAGACAATCCAGTGATTGACATCATGAGCATCGAGATGATGTAGTGCAGCTGGCTGAAGGATGCATGTTCCTAGGTCCAGCATGGAGATATACTCACAGCCAACCCACGCTCAGATCCAACTCAATTTAATCCCTATGTAGGCTTAAGATAAAATTGTTGTTGTCAACAGCTGATGAGGGAAAGTAGCAATTAATGATGCTCCGATCAAACCTGGAATAACATGCTCAGCTTCATTCAAGTTTCAGCTTCTTGTCCTTGTGGTTTCTGAGAACCTAGCATTAATATTCAGTTTTGGTCTTCGAACTATCAAATAATTCTTTTCGATGCCTTGAATGTTTTGTTGATTCTGTCAAGAGGTTTTGCAGGATAATTTGAAATCATGTGTAGTTCATAGAAAAACAATGTCTGTTTAGCCGCAACAAAATCTCATGGAAAGATTTGCCAATAAGGCCAAATTACATATCAATCAGACTAATTTCATAATGGCCAATCAGTGACAGACATCTAGTTTTCTTCGCCACGCCTGTGCAATTATAGGTGTTTGTAGAAATATAATAATTGAATAACTATTGGGATATATCTAATTTGTTACCAATGAAAACATATTAGTCACATAAAAGGCGAGACAGATTTCAGCCCAATTGCCGCTGAGTACGTCTAAATGTCAGTTGGCATTTCAAAAAGAGACGTTATTGGTCTCATCATGTAATTTCATGTTGTTCCAGAACACACCAGCAATGCTAAAGGCAGGAAGAAGGTCTTAAAGGGAGACATGTTTCCTAACTGTCTTCTGCACATCATTTGCCTAGATCTTGACATTGCAATTAATGTGTGAAACTTGGCATTGTCTCTGTGTTAACAGGCTTATCAGTGATATCCCAGTCTAATTGTCATGTGTTATGAATAATAAGTAGTGGTATGCTGTTCAGTGAGATTGAGTTATCTCCCCAACTGAGGGCATGAGTGAAGGGGATCTGCCATGTAGCACAAAGTAACTCATTGTGTGAACCACAGAGCTCGTTTGTAGAGTAAGTAATGTGAAATGCAATACAACCTCGAATATCATAATCAATAACTTCTAAATTAGTTTACATAACAAAACTGAACAAGCAGACGAAGATGCGTGAATCAAGTTTGCTGGGCCTGCCATTTCAATGGTTGAGCAATGTCTCCCTTTAAAGAGAGATTCCTTCCTAATATTGTGCTGGCACGTGGGTGTTGTGGCACTTCTCTCATACGCTATTGCCATAAGCAATGTGCCCTTTTAAAGGGAGATTCCTTCCTTATATTGTGCTGGTACGTGGGTATTGTGGCACTAATCTCATACGCTATTGCCATAAGCAATGTGCCCCTTTAAAGGGAGATTCCTTCCTTATATTGTGCTGGCATGTGGGTGTTGTGGCACTTCTCTCATACGCTATTGCCATAAGCAATATGTGACCTGTCATAAAATTGGAATTCATTCACTTTTTGTATGGTATATTATGTCATGTGTTTGACGAAATGACTTTTTGTGGATAATTCTTAGCTTCATCACTTCATATTGGTTACATATTGGCTTAAATATGTTGTTAAAAGACACCCTAACATGACAGTTTAAGTTGAGACCTCAAAACCATATACCAGACATCCTTCAATTATTCCATCACTGATGTTATATACTACTCAATAGAAGTAAAGGACCAACCAATTCTTTTATTACTATAGAATTGGGTGGTCCTTAACTTCTTTTGAGTAGCATATACCCAGTAGAAAATCGAGAACTAAGCCGAGGTATCAACTGAATACAGATTGCCCCTGGGAACCAGAATTCTAACAGAAAAATTATATTCAATTAAATTATGTCAACAAATCACAGTGCTGACTAATTATTTATTGACAAAGGCCTGCAATCATGCTCCGGAAAGTTTGTTATGCAACACATGTTTGTGAAGCTTCAGGTTACCTGATATTGGACAATTAATCTCTTGTAGAGATGGCTGTGAGTTATATCAAAATGATTTAATTCATCAACTGTTACATGTTTATGTCAACTGATAAAGCGACACATCAACAGCCCAGGGGTATACAGTTTAACTGGATACTGCAACACTGTCAATTACATGTTTATATTATCTCATGACATCATGGCAACATGCATTGTGATGTCATGTCGCAGTCAGAGTGCCCAATGAAAACATGTATATCTACATCGTGATAACAAGTAATAACAGCGAGCTGCTGAGATACTGATAACTGTCAGGTGATACTGTATTTATCATTAGGCAATGATAAATCAAATTTTAGATTTTTATCCCCCCTAACTCTTCTACCACTGACTGGCAAACAGCCCTCCTCACATCATAACTTTCCACACACAACTACCTACTGGTGCACAAAGTCACTGAGTTCCCTGTTTTCTTTACTTGATGAAATACAACATATATATATAACAGAGTTAGAAATTGGCACCAGTCCTGTAGTCCTTGCTGCCCGATAGTTAAGGTATCATAAGGCCAAGTAGAAATTTGCCATTTATAGGGTTATGCTTTGTGTTATCATTAAAAGGACTAGTGGCCTTAATGTTAGTTTCTACCACTGTATACTGAATAAATAAAGCTATTGGGGGTATTTGTTTTGTAGTGAAGACTGTGCACGGTTTCATTCTGTATACATAGTACATTCTGTATACATAGTACATTCTGTATACACAGTACATTCTGTATACACAGTACATTCTGTATGCATAGTACATTCTGTATACATAGTACATTCTGTATACACAGTACATTCTGTATGCATAGTACATTCTGTATACATAGTACATTCTGTATACATAGTACATTCTGTATACACAGTACATTCTGTATACACAGTACATTCTGTATACATACTACATTCTGTATACATCGTACATTCTGTATACACAGTACATTCTGTATACACAGTACATTCTGTATACATCGTACACTGCCTTTCAAGCATTGTGTGAAACACATCCGTCAATGCTTGATGGACACAGCAGGCTTTAACAGCTTGTGTGACACAAAATATCTAAATATAACTAAAATATTGAAAAATATGCATGGAAATATGATAATTCATTACAGCCTTGGTGTAATATTGTTAAAAATATACAAGCAGTGGGGCGTGGGCTTTATATGTCATATATATATATATATAAGCTCTCTCAGACTCAGTGTTGGAGAGCCACACAACAAAGACACACACACACACACACACACACACACACACACACACACACACACACACACACACACACACACACACACACACACACACACACACACACTGGTTCAATGATGGGTAAACAGAATGTGAAGACTGTTTCTTGAGTCACTCTCCACCACCGAGTCTGAGCGAGTTGAGTCCGATGTTGTATTTCTGTTATATCACAGCATGATGGCTACATGACTGAGAAAAGCCGTACTTGATGGATACAGAATGGGAAATTTCTTTGTTGTGTGGCTCTCCATCACTGAATCTGAGAGAGGTTTTCTCATGGCAAACTGTAAATAATAAAGTCTGGACAAGACAAACCATATGTGAATCATCTTAGCAACATTCCATTCCGATGGAGTTTGAGTCTGTATATCATATTTTCAAAATACTGGATATAAGAATATTAAATAGTCAACAGTCCAGAAAATATCAGAGGCCTTATCTGGTAAATCATTGAAGCTAATAATAATTTCTATTTCTATTATTTTGATAAATAATAACAAAAATATAAAGAATCCCACCCCAGAATCCTGAAATGAAAATTGTTTACACATCGTTACAGTCTTCAACAGCAAAACCTGCGTCTTTGTCATAGGCGATGTGAGATGGACAATGGCGCCACTGGTTGCTATGGATATGGTAGCTCTGGTCATTTGTGTACAATGGTCACTGATTGATTCTCCCTAGAGCTGACAGTCTCATTCAACCTTCTCTGGCATGCTAATTATCAGATAATCATGTTTGTACATTCATTACTTAGATTACCATTAATGCACAGGCTCGGAGAGCGCTTATTTATGTAAATACCTCTTCAATTGCTGTGGTGGTAGGGTTTCAGGGTTGGTACTTGGCATCGTTAGTAGTACCATATTTATCTTAATAAAAGCATGCCACTAACATGTCAGTGATATTGCTAAAATCTCCTCAAAGTGTCTGATGAGTACTAACAGAACCTTAATGCAATATTCATCATAGAGTAATTTGACAAAACTGTCAGTGAAACAGGGATATCTGCATCTGATTCCTCTTGTCTGAGTGCATGCAAAAAATTACTCCTGCAAATTGCAATATAAAATAAAGCAACACATATGTGGAACTACTGTATCTAATGCTGTCTCAGCAAGGCAGCTAGTATACACCCTTTAGGAGATTCTAAGGGCCAGAAAGTCCCTATAAAACCTCCCGCTTGTTGTCTGATAAGGGAGCCACCATTTCATATCCTGGGGATACCAGGTGAGTGCCTAGGATTAAAATAAAAAATAATTGTTCCAGAAAAACAAAACAACTGTCTCATATTTTAGACACAAAAAATATTCCCTGGAAATAAAAAAAGAAACAAATATAATTATTTGTCTCCACAAAGTCCCCGTCCATCCACCCACTCTCTGTCAAACAAGTGCCACAATTCTCTCAACCTTTCCTTAATGTCATAAATACTTCTGCCTCTTTCTCTTTATGATCATAAAATACAAAAACTATAGCATAAATAATATTATATTTGCCTGATGGCTCCATCGTTGATGGATGAGCAACAAAAGATACAACAGCAACAAAAAGTCAAATAAACTTCAAGTATGAGGGGTAGCTGGAAAGTTCTGAGACAAACTAGGATTAACTGCGATGATGGAGTTGGTTGCTAGTTAATTGTCATCTTAATCCCATCCAAGGCTGACACATTTCTGCCAATGATGCTGAAGTGGCTGGATCCCGCTGGTGTGGAAGGCTTCCTCCTGGTGGGTAAAACGTCCATCACAGCACAAAAGATGTCACCATCATTTACATAATGCTTGCTAGAAAATTCATTCTTCAAGTTTGAGAAGAGGTGGAAAACTGATGGTGCCAAATCTGGTGAATAAGGAGGATGTTCAATGAATTCAAAGCCAGGCGTGCATTGCAACCATGGCAACACAGACCTTTGCACTCTCCTGGTGGAACAACACACCTTTAGTGAGTTTTCCATGACATTTATGTAGCAGGGCGTGGAGTCATCCCACAGATGACATCCTTACCTTGTCAGCTTGCTGACGGGGTTAACCTCTTTGGTCATGTGGACAAGGCGTCCAACCTCTGATCAGAAGGTCAGTGGTTCGAATCCCATCACAGGACTCAGAAATTTTATGGCCGCTACAATTAGCCTTGATATCCTCATGCAGTTGCCTAAGCTGCTAAGCATGATATTGTCCATTACTGGTCAAACCTATTGAGAGGTAGTTCCTAGGGTCTGGTGGGTACTGAGTTGGACCTGGGTACCCACAATACTACCTGGACCCGTGGTTAGTCACGTGATATATTGACTAAAATATATCTATATCTAATTATCTGGAACTCTATGGTTACACAACAAGTTACTTATGTTCGCATTTCTTTCTGACTGAGCACCCATTCTTTCTGATTTTTCATATGGTTTAATAAAGATATAACTTAATTCAACTTCAGTGTATGCATGACCAGATTGCTCAATACATGTATCAAATACATTTTGCCAGGGCTATGCTAAAAAAGCTCCCAATCGGTAGACATCTCCTGAGACCTACAGTGGGTACCCGGGTAGGGTAGGGTAGGGTAATGGGGGGTCGGGTATCCGGGTAGTAAATTTGGACGCGTCCCATCCCCACTAGTCCACCAAAAGAATTCCTTTGAACATCAGAAACCCAAAGCCATAATCTTGCCAGCTGATGGAACAGACTGCCATCTTCTTCTGAGAAGATATTAGATATTTCATCTGCTTTGACTGTTGTTTAGTTCCTTGGTGACTCATCAATTGCTACAGGTTGCTCAAAAAGGTCTGCTTCAAATAACGTAAATTCTCACAACAGATTATGAACCTGTTGAGTTTCTGATCCGGAGGCAGAAGCTTGGAACCCAGCTTAAGACAGCATCATCATACCTAGCTCCAGAATATCTAAATCTTTCCAGTGAGAGATGCCTACTGTATTGGCCACGTGACATGTGGTCGGTTATCTATAATCATATTACATATTTTATCAATTGTTTATCAGTGGTGTCAGCTGAAGGTCTTCTCGATCTTAGATCATCTGCCAGGCTCCTGCTTCCCCTCTTGAACTCTTGTGCCTCCCTCTTAACACTGCACGGGAAAGTGCATAATCCCCTAAAATTGACACCATATCCACATGGATGGCTGTTGGAGTTAGCCCTTTCAGTTGGAGATACTTGATGACAGCATGGCAGCCAGTTTTGTCCATTTTCATCAAACAAGAATACCTAGTCACTTCCTAAAGAAATACTGTATTCGATGTAATAAATGCCCCACTCTAATAAGCGCCCACGGCGATATTTGCTAATACATTGGCTAGTGAACAATCCCAATTAACACCCCTTCCGATTGACCAATGTACACACAACTTATTTAATTGTGTATGGGCAAATAAATTCTGGAAAAATATATTTGTCGGATATAAATATTTCAGGCTGTCAGCATAAACCACGAAATTTACGATCTTCACCTGTTTTTTCACCAAAATAATATTCTAATAAGAGCCCTCTATGTCTAATTTTGAGAGCGCCCTGGGCACTTATTACGTTGAGTACAGTATGCTGCCTAGTTGTGTATTTGGTTCAAATGCAGCCCGTCATGAGAGTATTGTACTTACCGTATTCGACGTAATAAGCGCCCCGCTCTAATAAGCGCCCACGGCGATATTTGCTAATATGTTGGCTAGTGAACAAACCCAATCAGCACCCCTTCCGATTGATCAATGGACACAAGACTTTTTTATTCGTGTATAATACGCACTCGTGTGTTATATCACCCTTAATTATGGGCAATTAAATTCTTGAAAAATATATCCGTCGCATGTAAATTTCAGGCTGTTAGCATAAACCACGAAATTTACGATCTTTCAACTCAAAATAATATTCTAATAAGCGCCCCCTATTTCTAATTTTGAGAGCGCCCTGGGCGCTTATTACCTTGAATACGGTAACACATGCCAACTGTTGAAAGTGTTCCGTATATCCTTCGTAGTTAGGTTGAGAACTTTTCAGCCACCCCTCGTAGCCATTACAGGTAACATAATCCATATTAATTGTTGATCTTGATTATATGTAATTTCTGGTCACTGCAAATTCCTCTTATATATAGAAGTTATATATGGTTAGAGCTAAAAAAAATAATGTTCAACACTCTAACATAACGGGGTGAACTCTTCAGGGTTATATTAACACACTGACTTAGACAAAAATACATGGGGACTGTATTTGTCAATATTTTCTTTTAATTTACATTTAAATTAAAAATATATATCCTATTAGTTTTAAGTACAACATACAAAATGACATTCATCACAAGATTCATGTTTTTCATGATGAAAAAATTATATAATAAATGAACATTATGCATACAATCTTTTAGTGTTGAAGAATGAAATAGAAATTTGAATATAGATGCATTTCATGTACAGTCCTATATCCTTTTTATGGAAAGTACTATTTAAATGCATAGGCATTTTTTTGTACTAAAATCTTGTCCTAGCAAAAAGATGATTGCCCATATTAGCCTATGACTAGATGAGGGATGTTTTCCCTATTAATTAAGTTGTAAGTCTTGGCTTGAAAATGTCATCCCCCTGTTCCCATATTCAATTTGGATCGTTTCACCTAATAAAACCGTCTCACGCTGGGCTACTAGAACAGCAACTGCAACCTGTATGATTGCTGTTAACAAGACAGGCCAATGATTTCATCATGGAATTTGTCAAATCACTGCAAGTTGAACCGATTCATTCCACTTCAAAGGTGCGGAGGGGTAGGTTAGGTTAAGGCATTTGCTCATTATGCGGAGGTCCTGCATGCCATTCCCCACATGGGTACAATGTGTGAAGCCCATTTCTGGTGTCTCCAGCCATGATATTACTGGCCTATTGTTAAAAGCGACGTAAAACCCAACCCACTGACCAGTATACTTAATGGCTCATAAAACTATCATTTCAAGAATTTCAAGAATGTTTTAAAAAAAATTCTGGGTGAGTGAGTGAGTGAGTGAGTGAGTGAGTGAGTGAACAATATCAGTCTACATGAAAATGACCAGACAAACCAGTGACTGAAAGCATGAGTACTAATTCATGTCTTCAGCGTACAATGACACCCAGTCAACCAAGTCATCCGTCTGACAACCGAATTTTCAGCCTGCTATTACAACAATTATACCATTAAGGTATAAAGGTGGGTGTACTGTAAATGATTAGGGTTGGTGGTGAGTGAGTGAGTGAGTGAGTGGGCGTTGGGTGGGTGGGTATGAGTGAGTGAGTGAGTGAGTGAGTGAGTGAGTGAGTGCATAGTTGTTGTTTTTTACGGTTATTAGCAAATATTCAAGCAGAGGTGGAAACAAGAAATTGGGTTCAACATCAATGCCATGTGGGGAACGAACCCAGTATTTAGCCCAACAAGCGGACAGTTCAACCACCGCCCCTTTATTGATAAGGCTGGGGTATCATATTACATGATTTGGCCCCTTTCTCTGTGAAATTCACAGGAGCATTTAAGCTCAGGTCTCGATATTTTACATATTGTAAATATGGAGAATCCACTGTGTGGCTTTGTGTGACACACCTGTCAATGGTCACCCTATCTGGTCCCCAGATGCATCAGTATCATATCAGCCTGTAAATACTCAGCAACCAGCAAATTGTACTCCTAAATAACATGGCTGTGACGGTTACCTAGTTACCAGTTACAGCATGTCCGATCATAATTAGGAGATAAACATATCATGTTTTCAATGTAGCAGTCCTGCCGATATATTGCTTAGCATTGAATTCAATTTGGAACTAAACACTGAGCGTGACAGATCAAATGTCAAATTTAATGCATATTTTCAAAATCATACACAGCTATTCAAATTGTGGCAACAGATTGAAACATCAAGCATCAACAAGACTATAAAAACAGGAATCTTTCTCAACAATTCCAATCAACTCTTTGGATTGACAACTATATCAAGTCAACCAATCACCATGTGGCAGTCGGTTTCTATTGCCCAATCAAAATTAGCCTTAGTTTGACCTTGAAGCATGCTATTGTCTGTAACCATCCCTGCTGCAAGATGGCCTGGCTAATGGCGGGATGGTTAGTATCACCAACACAGGGGTCAATACGATCATTATCTCCTCCAGGAAGAAGTCTGCCTAATCATGACCAGTGAACCAATCAGGATCAGATAGTGGGAGTAAATTCATCCACAAGGAATACCAAGGTCAGGCTGAAACATGGCCTTCAATTCAACCCTTGATGTGATTGTACTAATATTGCTTCACACTGCTTGGTGTCATATAAATCTCCTGTACTGTCTTAAATGGAATTGTTTACAAATTTGTTGTTTTTGTGTTACAGACAGGTATTGTAGCGGCCAGACTTGATAGAAGTCAACAGGTGACTTTTGAAGTTTCATTAAAAAATTGCCTTTTTGAATCACCAGCATAAAAATATAAAGGGGAACAAAGGTGAAGTTGTCTTTCTTCTTCCCAGAATGCAAACTGTACATATTCCCCACAAAAAGATGGTCAAAACTATACATTAAAAAGCAAGGTATGTGGAACCAACATATGTACAGATTGCTCATATGGCAACACGTCTACAAAACCCTCTTTTATTTAAACTTTTCTGTAAAAATAATAATAAAATAATGATCTTACAAAGTATCTATTCAATCTTCCAAACCTTTCAATCAAGAATATACATTCAAAAACACCTTTATGTAAGGCTAGTTTTTCTTTCCTCCTCAAAAGCCATTGCAACAAATTCATTGACCTCTAACAAAGTAAGTGAGTGAGTGAGTATGATTTTATACTGCTTTTAGCAATATTCTGGCAATATCACGGTGGGGGACACCAGGTATTGGCTTGATGAGCACTGGTATGGTGCTGATAAAACTAGAAACATAATGGGGTGAATCTGGCTTCGAACCCACAATCATAGGTTTCTGGCGTGCCCAAGGGACGCAACTCTGCGAATCGCTGCACCTTAGACAACTGGGCCAACCGTGCCCCCTTTTTTGCACAAAAATGATTAAAATATTCAATCATAAATCAACTGAATTCAAAACCACTTACCTCAATGCAACAGTGTCTGTGTGGTATTATTCACAAGACCGCAAGGTAAAATCTGAAGAAAAAAATAGAAAATACTTGAAGATTTCATTACACAAATGATTGAAAATTCATTTTGTCTGACAAATCTAATGAAAATGGTTTGATCATATATGAATTCTTGCTTGCAAGAAGGTCAAACTACATCAGTGTAATCCATGGCATTGCATGTCATTTACAGCTCAGTGTGAAGGGCCTGGTTCTTTGAAATTAATTTCTTTGGTAATTAAGGTCCTGAAAAGTAAATTTACACAATGACTGTGTGCTTCATATACATAAAAGTCTTTCATAAGATAGCTATGCAATAAATCGCAAAGAACAATGAAGAACGATGTGTGTTTTTTTCACGATAAAACATCTATCATGGCATCATTTCTGGAGATTCGAATAAACGCTCTCAACTTGATGACATCCTATACTGGACGACGTTATATTTGAGAGGGGAGTGTCTAGTGAGTTGTTCCCCATAGATGTAGCTGGGCAACGCTGATAAACGTGATAACTGAACGATCGCATCCACATGTGGAAGAGATACGACAATCATCATTGGGAGAAAAGGTACAGGTAATCGATGTGAGGATTGTGAGAATATGTGGGAAATACCCACCTGTGCATAAAATGGATATGTCCGACATTGCCGAAGTCGGATTCTATTGAGGGAGTCACAATTATTAAAATATAGGTAATATTTCTAAAGCCTTTATATTTCATCATCATCCTTAAAGAGGCTGTACATAATGTTTATATCTCATATAAGAAATAAACAACTCGTGATCATTGTTTGTCATACAATAAAACACTGCACTTGGGGCTGTGCCCTCATGGTTTATTCTCCCTACAGAGTTTTATTGTACGATAAACAAAGTCGTTTATTTCTTAGGTAATAAAAATGTGTTAACTGATATGAGAAGATCACTGCATTAGCTTACTTAACTAGTATTATAAACTGAAAGGATGTTTCAGGGCATACTAGATAAACAAATTCTGACATGGACATCTGATGTTTCTGGTCTAAACACCCCATCACACGCAGATCCTTGACAACCCATCACATGCAGATCCTTGACAACTCATCACTTGCAGATCCCTGACAACCAACATATTTCATAACACCTTGTCATATGAAGATCCTTGACAACCAATCACATACAAATCCTTGACAACCTACCACATACAGATCCTTGACAACCCACCACATACAGATCCTTGACAACCCACCACATACAGATGCCTGACAACCCACCACATACAGATCCTTGACAACCAACATACAGATTCTTGACAACCAATCACATACAGATCCTTGACAACCAACATACAGATCCTTGACAATCCACAACATACAGAACCTTGACAACCAATCACATACAGATCCTTGACAACCCACCATATACAGATCCTTGACAACCCACCATATACAGATCCTTGACAACCCACCACATACATATCCTTGACAACCCACATACAGATTCTTGACAACCTACCAAATACAGATCCTTGACAACCCACCACATACAGATCCTCGACAACAAACATACAGATTCTTGACAACCCACCATATACAGATCCTTGACAACCCACCACATACATATCCTTTACAACCCACCACATACATATCCTTGACAACCCACATACAGATTCTTGACAACCCACCATATACAGATCCTTGACAACCCACCACATACATATCCTTTACAACCCACCACATACATATCCTTGACAACCCACATACAGATTCTTGACAACCAACCAAATACAGATTCTTGACAACCAACCAAATACAGATTCTTGACAACCCACAACATACAGATCCTTGACAACCCACCACATACATATCCTTGACAACCCACCAAATACAGATTCTTGACAACCCACAACATACAGATCCTTGACAACCCACATACAGATTCTTGACAACCCACCATATACAGATCCTTGACAACCCACCACATACATATCCTTTACAACCCACCACATACATATCCTTGACAACCCACATACAGATTCTTGACAACCCACCATATACAGATCCTTGACAACCCACCACATACATATCCTTTACAACCCACCACATACATATCCTTGACAACCCACATACAGATTCTTGACAACCAACCAAATACAGATTCTTGACAACCAACCAAATACAGATTCTTGACAACCCACAACATACAGATCCTTGACAACCCACCACATACATATCCTTGACAACCCACCAAATACAGATTCTTGACAACCCACAACATACAGATCCTTGACAACCCACATACAGATTCTTGACAACCCACCATATACAGATCCTTGACAACCCACCACATACATATCCTTTACAACCCACCACATACATATCCTTGACAACCCACATACAGATTCTTGACAACCCACCATATACAGATCCTTGACAACCCACCACATACATATCCTTTACAACCCACCACATACATATCCTTGACAACCCACATACAGATTCTTGACAACCAACCAAATACAGATTCTTGACAACCCACCAAATACAGATTCTTGACAACCCACAACATACAGATCCTTGACAACCCACCACATACATATCCTTGACAACCCACCACATACAGATCCTTGACAACCCACCACATACAGATCCTTGACAACCCACCACATACATATCCTTGACAACCCACCACATACATATCCTTGACAACCCACCACATACAGATCCTTGACAACTCATCACATGCAGATCTTTGACAACCAATGACATGCAGATCTCTGCCAATTAACGAGGCAACTGTCAGCTATTTCTCATGTCAGACTATGTGAGGAGAAGCCAACAAGTCGGGTTTGAACAAGCAATACCACATTCAGTGAAATAAAGGAAGCTTTACTGCTTCGATCCCCATCAACATCCTGCTTGAAACTACTGGATTTTATTAAACATGAGGAAAACATGGCTGTAAGTATTATTTCTTTTGATTGGTGGAATTGCATTGCAATCAGAACATAACCAAGAATTTCTCTAGCCAGGAAAAACCCATAAAAGTCCCTTCTTTGTCCAGTTCATCTCATCCTAACTGTATGTGTCATTATCATAGAAGCCACTACTTGGGTCCATCTCTATTCCAGGATCAAAAGCATCCAATCTTAATCATAGCCTTGACTTCTGTAAGAACCCCAGGATCATAAATCCTGCTTTGTATTCACATCCCGGAATTCTGAGACAACTGTAAAGAAACGCCAAGGGGGAATATTGTGTGTCAGTGAGCTTCTGTGCCACTATCCATTTTAGCAATCAGCTTGATCAAAGCCTCTGACTGTAACAATAGGTCACACTATAATGAAACATCCATTCACATGGAAGAATCTGAAGTAAGCTATTGTGTAGGACAATTAAAGATGCCATCCTTCCCATCCCTTGAACTACCCCATCCAAATGTCTATCCACTCCTGACCTATCCCATCCAAATGTCTACCAATCCCCTGACCTACCCCATCCAAATGTCTATACACTCCTGACCTATCCCATCCAAATGTCTACCCATCCCTGACCTACCCCATCCCAATGGCTACCCATCCCCTGACCTACCCCATCCCCATGTCTACCCATCCCCTGACCTACCCCATCCCCATGTCTACCCATCCCCTGACCTACCCAATCTCCTGACCAACCCCATCCCCATGGCTACCCATCCCCTGACCTACCCAATCTTCTGACCAACCCCATTCCAATGTCTACCCATCCCCTGACCTACCCCATTCCCATGTCTACCCATCCCCTGACCTACCCCATCCCCTGACCTACCCAATCCCTTGACCTACCCCATTCCCATGTCTACCCATCCCCTGACCTACCCATCCCCTGACCTACAGATCCCCTGACCTACCCTATCCCCAGACCTACAGATCCCCTGACCTACCCATCCCCTGACCTACAGATCCCCTGACCTACCCTATCCCCAGACCTACCCAATCTCCATATGAAGGACACTAAAACATCCAGCCAAAGACGACCAACATGCCAACTGAACAATGCCACAAAAGCAATCCAGGTGAATAAATAAAACCTTCAAGAGATTCACACCGACTACAAGACAGCTGTTTCCAATAAATTCACAAAAAGAAACGTCGATCTGTCATACACACTGCCTCACAAACCATCCAGACAGAAAAACCCCAATTGGTCCAAGCTTGTTAACACCCACTTCATTAATATTCATACTTTATTTGCATAATAATACCATTATATGGATGTCCCTTGGTTGCCTTCATAATGCTTCTGCCACTTTTGATGAATCCGCAGAGAGGCTATATACGCTTCAGTAGGTTGTTTCAACGCTTCATAATTGTAATTAATGCAACAAACTTTCCGAAACTCTCCAGGGTTAAGAATCTCACATGAACAACTTGATCCCATTGCAGTCCTTCTCTCAGTCAAACATGTTTGATGGTTTGATTGTGAAAAACACAACTGTAACTGACTGATTCATCTGAGAATGGAAATATCGTTGAAATGCGAACTGTTCTCGTGAAATGATACCAAGAGTTTCACTAAACAAATTAGCTTGCAAAACTAGCTCATATCACAGTACACCATACATCACATCGGTACGCCCACGGGTAATTAGTTCTTTGAAATTGCATTGAAGTACTTGCCAGTTAAGAGACTGGAACTAGGTTTCGGTATTTATGCAATCCTAAAATAATAACGGCTGGATAAAAACCCTCATCCATAATTATATAGCAGATTGAAATCTGGAAATATTGCTATTTACACAGCTCTATTGAAAAAGAGTAACTTCAGATCTTTTGAAACCATTGACTAAAGATTGCTACTTAATCCGTGATAAACCTTATTGGTATATTCTCATAAAGAATCTTAATTAATGCTAACTTGGTATCATACTGAGATATATATGGAAGCAGGAAAACATAAATTCTATCCATTTGGTACAAACGATTTATATGTCGGACTTGTCGACGCCAGTTTAACAATCAATGTTTGTGATCCAGTGTAGGAATAGTGAGTGAGTGAGTGAGTGAGTGAGTGAGTGAGTGAGTGAGTGAGGGAGGGAGGGACATATCTGGTAGATAATACTTGTCCACTAATAAAACAGTGAACAGGCTTAAAAACCTCATGTACGAGTACATACAAGTAGAAAATATTATTTGACAATTAACTTTCATACCATCTTACATGGTCTTCCTTGAATAATCTTTTCAGTATCGATGCATGACATGCTGATATTATATTTATATCATGGCCTCATGTAAGCTTGTATCATTTTGTATTGATAAAGGACCTACTGATATGATACTCATTCAGTGAATTATTTCACTCCTTGTTGAAGAGATCAGGGTTCCATTAGTCTGAGGTTTGAGCCCCAATTTCACCTTCAACATGTCCCCTGGTTTGTTGGCACCACATCCTTGCTTGTGAGTTCCACCCATGTGGTAAATGTCCCATCCTTGTGAGTTCCACCCACATGGTAAATGTCCCATCTTTGTGAGTTCCACCCATGTGGTAAATGTCCCATCCTTGTGGGTTCCATCCATGTGGTAAATGTCCCATCCTTGTGAGTTCCATCCATGTGGTAAATGTCCCATCCTTGTGAGTTCCACCCATGTGGTAAATGTCCCATCCTTGTGAGTTCCACCCATGTGGTAAATGTCCCATCCTTGTGAGTTCCTCCCATGGGGTAAATGTCCCATCCTTGTGAGTTCATCCCAAGTGGTAAATGTCCCATCCTTGTGAGTTCCACCCATGTGGTAAATGTCCCATCCTTGTGGGTTCATCCCAAGTGGCAAATGTCCCATCCTTGTGGCTTCCTACTACGTGGCAAATGTCCCATCCTTGTGTGTTCCACCCAAGTGGTAAATGTCCCATCCTTGTGAGTTCCAACCATGTGGTAAATGTCCCATCCTTGTGAGTTCATCCCAAGTGGCAAATGTCCCATCCTTGTGAGCTTCCTACTACGTGGCAAATGTCCCATCCTTGTGTGTTCCACCAAAGTGGTAAATGTCTCATCCTTGTGAGTTCCACCCATGTGGTAAATGTCTCATCCTTGTGGGTTCATCCCAAGTGGCAAATGTCCCATCCTTGTGGCTTCCTACTACGTGGCAAATGTCCCATCCTTGTGTGTTCCACCCACATGGTAAATGTCCCATCCTTGTGTGTTCCACCCACATGGTAAATGTCTCATCCTTGTGAGTTCCACCCACATGGTAAATGTCTCATCCTTGTGAGTTCCACCCACATGGTAAATGTCTCATCCTTGTGGGTTCATCCCAAGTGGCAAATGTCCCATCCTTGTGGGTTCATCCCAAGTGGCAAATGTAGCATTTGACAGGCATTTGCTCAGAACCAATCGTCAAAACTTTGCTGAGGACCATTTCTCTAAGAGTATTTGCTGAGGACCAAATATCAGAATAATTGCTTAGAGCCAATTCTCTAAGAGTATTTGCTGAGGACCAATTCTCAAAGAGTATTTGCTCAGAACCAATTCTCAAAGAGTATTTGTTGAGGACAATATTATTCTCAAAATTACCTTATTCATATCCTTATAAGGCATGAACAATAGTAATACAATAGAGAGACCTGTGATTTTCCATGCTTGCCCAAACAATCACGATTTGTCTTTCTTGAAACAATTTATTTCAAGGAAAGAAAGAGCCAAACATCATAAGTATGAAAGAGAAACATGTATCACTGTATCTTTATAAAATAAAGACTGCCTCCATGGTCTAGTAGTGTTTGCCCTTAAGTGGAAAGTGATTTAATCCATGACCTAATTTTTTGTTGAAGTGAAACAGCCAATACTTCCTCAACGTTATAGGTATTGGTTTCAGAGGAATAATCAGGGTTAGAATCGATCTTCAGCAAAGTATGTTTGTTGTAAGAAGCGGTTACAGGGATCTGGTGGTCAGGTTCACTGATTTGGTTTATGCATGTCCTTTCCCAATTGCGTAGATTGGTGCTCGTTATGTCAATCATTGGTTTGTCTGGTCCAGATTTGATTATTTACGGACTACCAAATATGGCTGTAACAAACAGGAATGAAAAACAATACCATGAACATTTCAGGGCCCCATTCCACTAAGCGACCTTAGAGCTACGATGATCATAAGCCTGTGGGGGAGTTATGATCACCTAAGATCACTTTGTGGAACAGGCCCAGGTTCATCATTAGAACATCATTTGGTAGGCTGAAGGTAAAGGCACAATTTTATACACATTAACAGTATGTCTGTGCCACACAGACCTAGACAGTTGGGACAATTGCATGGATTGATGCTCATGATGTCAATCACGGGATTGTCTGGTCCAGACACGATTATTTACAGACCGCTGTCATAAAGCTGGAATATTGCTGAGTGCGGCATTAAACAACATACCAACCAACCTAGACAGTGGTGCAGTCTGACAGACAAATCAGTCGTCAGTAGTCTTAGTAATGATCCACACAATGGGTACAGTGACAAAAGATTGGCCAGGTCACAGATAGAGATGGCTCATCTCTTGAGGCTGCTCAGCAGACACATCTTCCAGAGACAAGGGAGTTAACTCACAGTAAAATGCCAGTTTCCACCCTTGCCGAACTACGATGTAATTTCTGGGCTCGATCGTAGCACCATCAGTGGCTATTACGAGTCCCTTTTATGCCCCTCCTCTTGACCAATCAGATTCCACCTATCATATCAATTGCATTTGCTTTAAACAAAATGGTGGTGCCCAGTCAGGACAATCTGATCGATAATCAAGATCTTTATTGTTATAAAACGCGTTTTACCCCACAAGTGCATCATATCACATGAGCACCTTGATTAAAAACATGAAAAGATTTGGAAAAATCTGTTTACGCCTAGTCGGCGGTACACATGCTTTGCAAATCCTGCAGTCAGCTGTAATCTGCATGGTATTTAACGAACCGGATGTTGACATCACAACGCGATTTTGATTGGACAATGCATAGACTCGTTAGTCCAGCCAAACGGTAACTCCTTAATACCAGCCTAGTTCGGCAATGGTGGTAACTGGACTTTTATAGTCAGTTAACTCTCTTGTCTTGAGCAGATGCAGCAGACATGGTTAATTTCCATTCTGGATTTTACTGGAGCCCACCATTTACTATCATTGTGAGGACTTGGATTTTTGTACAACAGGTCATTTTTTCATCGACTGCTTCAAAACAAGCATAAAATATATATATATTTTCTTTCCAGACATCAAGTAAACAATTTCTTTTCTTGAGTTTAACTGAGAACAAAGTTTTTTTTCTGGAACAAATTATTTTTTTTAAAAAGTATCCCCATGCCACAGTATATAAAATGTCCGCCTTTATGAAGTTAATGCCACTGGTTTATTTGGCATCCATGGGAAGATTCTCGACAGAACAGACAAATGATCACATCCCCAAAGAATGAACCCTTAACCCACAATTAACAACACACGTACAACAACTTTCTTCTCACATCTTTTAAGAACCATCACACACAATCTGGAACACTTTCCTTGTAGAAGAAATATGCCCCAATTAACTTGGAACAAATAGCACCTGATTTCAGAAATAATTCAATTTTCCCCAACTTAAATATACCTCAATGGACTTATACGCATATTTCTGTTTTAATCTATGTAGGCCTCAAATGATGATTGTTGTCGGTAAACCCTCGAAAACTTTATGTTGCTTTGATCAGTATTTCAGTTCTATAACAGCATGACAGAGAGGAAAGTCCAAAATTATGCAGGTCCTAGACATTGACCATTTTGGTGAAATCCACAAACATGAGTATGGTGCAGACAAACCTAGGACCATGATCATTGTTGATATGGGATTCAAACCCAGAATCAGCACCTAGCAGCTGAGAGATGGAAATCAGCACAGCGTGTTTCAACACTTCAGACCACTGGACCAAACAGAGTATGATAACCTCATCAGGACAAAACCAGGATTCAAACCCAGAATCAGCACCTAGCAGCTGAGAGATGGAACTCAGCACAGGGTGTTTCGACACTTCAGACCACTTGACCAAACAGAGTATGATAACCTCATCAGGACAAACCAGGATTCAAACCCAGAAACATCACCTAGCAGCTGAGAGATGGAACTCAGCACAGGGTGTTTCGACACTTCAGACCACTGGACCAAACAGAGTACGATAACCTCATCAGGACAAACCAGGATTCAAACCCACGGTCACAGGTTTCTGGAAAGCCAAAGGGGACACAACTCTTCACAGCAAACTGTGATGCCAGAGAACATTTGGCCACCCTTATCCCAGGTTTTGGACAAATGAAGCTGGCACAGAAAAAGATATGACAGGATATAATGTTGCAGAATCGATCTTCCATCCATTCATTTTTCTTACAAAACCTTCATCCCACTTCCTCTACCTCCAGAGTTTCAAGTGACCTTCTTCAACATATATCTCCATGCTCTGAAATGTCAAAGCCTGTATAAACGTGCACTCCATTAATGTAGCTTAAAAGCATGAGACACAAATCCACCCCCTACTAACACATTATAATGGAGATCCATCAATAAGAACTAAAACTATTCTATGGTTTCAAATACAAAAGCATAAAACACAAATCGTCCAGCGACAAATACATTCTAATGGAGATCCATCAATAAGCACTAAAACTATTCTATGGTTTCAAATACAAGGCCATATGATAAAATTCGTAATGGTTCGGTCTTGGTTAACCCTACTCATAGTCAACATATTAGCAGCATATCATATGACACTCCTAATGAAGCCATTGTGTATAGATTAACAATTGTTTAACAATGTGCAAATACACTTTTATTTACACTTGCCTCCAAATAAAATGGCCAATCATTGAAAAGCAGACAAATGGCAGGCGTTCTCAAACACTGGGTCATCTTATTCCTGATAACCAACTGCAGATGGTCCTGGTGGTAATGAGTGAGTGAGTGAGTGAGTGAGTGAGTTTGGTTTTACACAGCTTTTAACAGAATTCCAGTTATATCGCAGCGTGTCAGCTTAATGTGGGAGGAAAGCCCGAAGTGATGCAGGTTTCAGACGTTTACCACTTCGGTGAAACCCATGAGCACAGGTATGGTGCTGACAAACCTAGAAACATAATCGGGGCGAACCAGGATTCGAACCCACAATCATAGGTTTCTGGCGTTCCCAAGGGATCCAACTCTGCACAGCGAATAGCGGCGCCTTAGATGACTGGGCAACCCACGCCCCCTCCTGGTGGTAATGCCAGAGCTGTACATTCTCAATGAGTTTTTCCATCTTGGCCAGTATTTTATTGTCTGTGGCAAAAAGCATGGCTTTTGACTTCATTGTATTATTTTTCTATTGGCCACACTCAGCATTATTACAGCTATGTAAATAATCAAGTCTGGACCACAATATCCGGTGATTGATATGATGAACAACGATCCACACCAAGGGGGTACAATGACATGCAATCAACAATGTCACAAGCCTCAATACCACCCGTTCCATTAAGTAACCCTTTTAATATCAGCATAGGTTGCAATCGACCAATTGGTAAATTGTCCTTGGGAGTAAAAGTTTCAACACCAATGCAAATCAAACAGATTATTTCAATTCAGAGTTTTTATTGCTCCTCTGTTAAACAAAGAATGAATTTTCAAAAGTTTTCTAGAATATCAGTGAGTGAGTGAGTGAGTGAGTGAGTGAGTGAGTGAGTGAGTGAGTGAGTGAGTGAGTTTGGTATCACTTTGAACAGTATTGAACACTTTGAACTTGGTTAGGAAGAATTTTTTTTAGAATACATAAAATGTCTTTATGATGTAAAAAAAAGGCAAATACATTTTTGCACCTGTAATGGTTTTATTTTATTTTTATGCAAAGTATGTTTAACATTCCTACTCCAGAAAATTTACTTGTGGAAGTGTAAAACCATGTTTACAAATTGATGGAGGAAATCAGTAAGAGAAAAGTGAACCCCTTTTCAGGTAATAATATCATTTCAAGACATTTATCAAACAGCATTTTCTATCTTTTCAATTGTGTCATACGCAGTAATTTTAAAGCATCAACAAATCCTTAATTGTGTACCATACATATCAGCTGGAACAGGTCTGAACATGTCTACGAGACAAGTTTATTTCCGTGAGAAAGTCAGAGAAAGTCAGAGAAAAAGGCCAGGACAATGTTTAATCAGCCACCATGGTCAGATACAGAATTGTCTACATGTGTCTACCACACAGGTGATAAGAAGGGAAAAGTGTTACTCATTACAGGTGAGAAAAGAACTTAGAACAAAGCATGTTATTTCAAGAGGGAGGCACTGACTGGAGATGCTGCACAGCGCAATGCGTGTCGTCCGGAAGATGTACGCCAGCAGGTGGTACTGGGCAGATGTGTTCCAGGGTGATGTAAGGCGATCAGGTGAGGTGATGGAGCTGATGCCAGGGGCATCAATCCTGATGATGTATACTGGCATTCTTCTGTTCCGACCCCTGCCTGGTGATGGCTAGGTAGGACGTGGGGGAGATGTGGCCAGAGTGTGTGAAAATGGAGGGTGAATCCATGTTTTCTGAGTGAGTGAGAGAGAGTGTAAAAGTGGTTCTTGTCTCTGTGAGTTCATATTTTTTTAAGTGTTTAAAAGAGTGAGTGAGTTGGGTTTAATGCATCTTTTAACAGTTTTCCAGTTATATTGCGGCGTGTCAGCTTACTGTGGGAGGAAAGCACCAAGTGATGCAGGTCTTAGGCATTTACCATTTCAGTGAAACCCACGATTACGGGTATGGTGCTGACAAACCTAGAAACATAATTGGGGCGAACCAGGATTCGAACCCACAATCATAGGTTTCTGGCGGGCCCACAGCGAATCACGGCATCTTAGCCGACTGAGCCACCCATGCCCCTGAGTGAGGGAGCAAGCATGCCTCTACACTACTTTTGTAATATTCAAGCCATATCATAATGAGGGGTCATCAGAAATTGTCTCAAGCATAGTTCCATATTTTCTTGAGTATGGAGCACACTTTTCCCCCCCAAAACACGGCTGTGTAGATGTGGTTGCACATTACTATCACTATCACTATCAAATAGTGCTGATATCAGGTGTTCGCAAAAAGGTGAATGTATCCTGCCCTACCTGTGGCACCCATCACAAACACATGCAGAGGCAAGTCAAACATTCAAGCTCAACAGCACATGGTTTATAGCAGAAACATAACTGGTGGAGGAAAACTATTATCCCCACAACTAATTCAACTGATGGACAAGTTTGGATTACTTAATATTAATGTTTTTGGGTGCTACACTCACCACAAAAAGGTCCCTTAAAACATCCATTTTCTGCAATTACATTATTTATATAATTCTATAGTTTGGGCAAAGAAAGAAAAAGAGAAAGAAAGCGTGCATAATCTCTGAAACGTAAAAGGCAACATGTTTTACTTTTAATGCTGGCTCCAGGAATATGACCTTGTTTACTTATGTAGATAATCGTTATTCCATTATATTCCCCTCAAAACAAGTTAAAGAACACCCACAATTGGAAGGCTGTGTTGAAGTACCCACCAGCCAAGACAGATTTATTTTAGTCACATGAAAAAATCTGGTGTTCTTGAAAAAAAAAGAAGTTTTAATATGACAGGTAATGTTTTTCTATAATCAGTACCAGACCCATGTCTGTCATGCATGCAAATCAACTTTGAACATATGTCATATTGTTAATATCAGGACACTGCTTATCAGAATATACATGAAATATAAAAAAAAATCCATGCCATTAGCATGTAGCACTAAACCTCACCTTTACCTTAAACATGGATGACAAAAAACTTGAGAACCAAATTTATGTATATTGCAAGATGCTTTTATTTGTAAATCCAACGACAATAGTTTAATATTCACATTTACACCAGTGTTTCAGTATTATCTATTAACCATGTCAAACACTAATCATTTGACACATGACATCCTCACACATTATTAGCATATTTATTTTCATTTGACTGCAGAGTTAACAATGGTGGAGTAGGAAGACTACATATTACTAAATACCGTATTCGATTTAATAAGTGCCCAGGGTGCTCGCAAAATTAGAAATAGGGAGCTCTTATTTGAATATTATTTTGGTGAAAGATAAATTTTGTGGTTTATGCTGACAGCCTGAAATGTTTATGTACGACAGATATATTTTTCCAGAATTTAATTTCCCATAATTAAGGGTGCATATAACACACGAGTGCGTATTATACGCGAATAAATAAGTCTTGTGTACATTGATCAATCGGAAGGGGTGGTAATTGGGATTGTTCACTAGCCAATATCTTAGCAAATGTTGCTGTTGGCGCTTATTAGAGCTTATTTTGTCGAATACGGTATATAACATCACCATCAGAGACTAATCAGTCTCGATTATCTGCCAAAACAGATTCAATTGTGCATAAAAGGGAAAAGACTGATTGTTTGTTGTTTAACGCCGCACTCAGCAATATTCCAGCTATATGACGGCAGTCTGTAAATAATCGAGTCTTGAGCAGACAATCAAGTGATTGATATCATGAGCATCGATCCACGCAATTGGAATCGATGACATGCATCAACCAAGTCAGCAAAAGGGAAAAGAATGGTGAAAATTACATGTATATGAAAAAAAAAAATGTCACATGCTGAAATTGTGCCAAGACTTTGCCAGTATAGGGTCTTCAATATATTTGTCTTGTGTGCCCTATAAATGTTTAAGCGTTCCCTATGGAATTGAAGTGTGCCAACGAGAACACTGTTGATCCATCTTCAAGTCAGTAAATGTCATTTTATTAAGTGCTAGAAAAATATCAGTTACAATTGAGAAAGTTTCCTTTCTTCAATTTCTGAATCCCAAAGTAGACATCACTGATCAGGTGTATTTTCTGCATTAGACACATCTACTTGTTTATTTTGTGAATCAGCTTTACTTTGTGCAACATATGTTTCAATATGTTCATATTCGCATGTTTGTCAGTGCAAAATTAAACTCATCACTGGAGTGTTCTTTAAGTAATTGTTACAAAAATAGGATGACCACATTTAATGTTGCCATCAGGTACTGGGATCTTTATATTTACGTGGCATTAAGATATTAACTGTGACACTGACACACAAATACAGGACCTTTCCAACCATGTAGCTGACCATTTGGAAGAGTAGGCGGAGTAGGACTGTATTCTTTGCCTTTTGCCCTTTTATCAGTTGACATACAGATTTTTTTCTAAAAACAACAACAACACTTTCAATTTGTTTTTGTCTTTTGTGAAAACATACGGTCAGGAGGTATTGAAAAAAATATCCATAATATTCAATGTCAAGATGGCCATGATACTAGACAATTATTTGAAAATGCTGTCATGGTGAGCTAAATATCTTGTGCCAGAACAATCATGAAAACATAAAAAACATTCATTGAAATTTTTGTTTCTACTTTGCTGATTCTTATGGGTGGCAGATCCAATAAAATCAATTAATCAATTTTTGTTCAGATATGCACATACTGCAACAGACAACTTAAATAATCATACCCCAATATTGCATGAGAGAGTAAGTTGAGTGTGAACAGTATTTCAGTTATCTGACAACATGTCAGCTTCACGTGGAAGGAAAGTCCAAGTGATGCAGGTCTTAGACATCTGGTTTTGTTCTCAGTCTGGTCAGCAACCCTTGTTTGTTGTAAGAGCAGTCTGTCAGGATCGGGTGGTCAGACTCGCTAACTTGGTTGATGCACGTCATCGTATCCCAAATGCTTCAATCAATGCTCATGATGTCAATCACTGGATTGTCCCGTCTAGACTTGATTATTACAGACCACTGTCTTATAACTGGAATATTGTTGTATGCAGTGTTAAACAACAAACAAAAACAGTCTGGTAAAACCCACAAGGATGGGCAGTCGCTGACAAACGAAGAATCTCCTAGCTGATATTTAAATTCCACCAACTGTGATCTGCAGACATGCCGCCATGCTCTGATCAGAACAGACCGCCTCAGTCGTCTAGTGGTAGAGTGTCCACCCAGAGAGCGGAAGGTCCGGGGTTCAATCTCTGACCGCGTCATACCAAAAGACGTTAAAAGATAGTACTTGTTGTTACCCTGTCTGGCGCTCGACATTAAGGGGCTAAAACAAGGACTGGTCGGCTCGGAGTCAGTATACTGTGTCTGAGTGGGGTATTCATGTTAAACTGTGACATGGTATCTCAGTGAGCTAGCACTATAAATTGGCATCAGTCCGGACTAGTACAAGCATCCACACACACACACACACACACACACACGTGCATGCACGTCGCTATATAAGTGCAATAATCTTGGACGCGACGCTAAAACCCCATTTCACCTCACCTCACCTCTGATCAGAACACACCATGCCAGCCTGCAGCAACAGTATAATCCTGTATTGATAAGCTGTCATATCTTCAGATCAAGCTTCGAGCAGCCAGATGGAATACACAAAGACAGCCTTTCAACATTACCTGGCCCACTTTGCCGATACAATTACAATGATCCCAATCTGAAGGCCACATTCAAGGCTCTTGCTGATAAGATCAAACTACTATTGATATGGTTAATAGAACCATATCAATAGCATATTTTATTGATGTGGAAACAAGTTTATTTGTCGGAAAACAAAGAAGTATCTGTTCTTGTGTTTCCTGTCCATCAATCAACTGTTGTGTTCAGTGCGGTACAATTGACTTGTTGCTCCTGTGTGGGTCTGGTGCAAACATACCCAACATCGATGTTGTGCAGCATATGTCCAGATGGAACACTATTCCAATTCATCACCATGATGCATGTTATTGAGCTTTCGAAAAAGACAAATGAGTTTCTTTTATCGTTTAACTGTTTCATGTTTTATCAAGTGGAACTTGTTCAAACCCTAACCTTTTTTAACCGAGGTGGAACTTGTCATGGAAATTGTAAAAAAAAGTCCATCTAGTTGCCATGGAAACGTAAAAAATAAAAATTTCTAAAATTTTCTCAGTAGCAAAAGGCACCAGTTCAGCATGTACCTGACAAACCTGCAAAGTTTCATGAAAATATTTTGAACGGTTTATGAGTTATGCTCCGGAAACAAACCCTAACCTCACAAAAACCTAAGTCCATCTTGTTGCCATGGAAACGTAACAAAAATAAAATTTCTAAAATTTCTAAATAGCAAAGGGCACCAGTTCAGCATGTACTTGACAGACCTGCAAAGTTTCATGGAAAAATATTGAACAGTTTCTGAGTTATGCTCCGGAAACGAAACGTGATGGACGGACGGACGGAACCCATTTCTATATCCCCGCCAACTTTGTTGGTGGGGGATCAAAATGATTAGTATACATTTGTTGTGCTTCAAAGACACATGTGTGGGTATATCAATGTATACATCCATGGGATATCAATGAGCCCATCCATGGGATGTCAATGCATACATCTATGGGATATCAATGTATAAATCCATGGATATCAATGAGCACATCCATGGGATATCAATGAGCACATCTGTGGGATATCAATAAGTACATCCTTGGGATATCAATGTATACATCCATGGATATTAATGAGCACATCCATGGGACATTAATGAGCACATCCATGGGATATCAATGAGCACATCCATGGGATATCAATGAGCACATGCATCAATGGGCATATCCATGGGATATCCAATATGTTTAAATCCAATTAATATATGCATCTCTTGACTAGACATGTGGTAAAACAATCATTATTTTATATCAGACAATAACAGAGGTACCTCCTTTACTCCCTTACATTTTCCAAGCAAACAGCAAAACATTTGATCATGACATTGAAAAATGCAAGTATTGTTATTGGTAAGATAGTGTAAGTGTTTATGAAACTGTCACAAAACTATTGCAATAGTTGTACACATATTACAATAGTATCACAAGAGTGCTTTAATTATCACACTACCAATAGTGCAATAGTGTATGTGCCCTTAATAGTCACCTTGACTTCATATCAACAGTTTACATTCTTGGTGAAACGGGGTCTGAAAATGTTTATCAATAGACGTAACATAAAACCTCGCAGCAAGATAATGATTTGTAAATGCCATGTTAATATCTGATTTCTCACAAAATATGCTGACATCCTGACTCCAAGCTCCACATTTTGTGGAACAGAATCACCTCTGCCATGACTGCCATTACTCCTCCTTGGTAAATGTTTAAAAGAATTCAACGATTTGTTCTTTATCTTAAAGAACAATTTCAAACAGAACCCACATACTTATCAGCAAGCAGATATAAGAATTGATGCTGGATGGTGCTGATATGTCAGCGGTGATATGGGTCAGCTATGAACAAGCACATATCAAAGCCAGGACACATCCTGAAGATCTTGAAGAAATACATTGAACATCCTGTTCAGGCATGAAAATAGTGCCAAGTGCAGAAGAATCAAAGCAATGATCCTCAAAATGTTTATAAATCAAAGTTACCTGCCTTGTGATATTTTTACATGGTAAAATTCTTATATTTCACATCTGGATTATTCCAGACACTCTGCTTGATGGTGGAACAGGTGAACATAGCACCCAAGCACACTGTTGCTCACAAGGTACGTTCACACAGTGGCTTAGGGGCCTGTTCATGCACCTTTTCAAAAATGTGATTCAATCTCAAATCAAAGATTTAGTAGCAGGTATGGCTGGGACGAGTCCAAATTTACTACCCAGGTACCCACCTCCCTATCACCCGACCCTACCCGGGTACCCACTGAAGATCTCAGGAGATGTCTCAAAATGTCCGATTTGGAACATTTTTAGCATAACCCTGGCAAAACGTATGTAGATACATGTATTAAACAATCTGGTCATTCATACACTGAAGTTGAATAAAGTTATATCTTTATTCAACCATATGAAAAATCACACAGGGTGCATAGTCAGAAAGAAATGCGAACATTAGTGACTTATAGTGTTACCATAGAGTTTTAGATAATTTTGGTCATTAACTCTTTCAACACCGCAGGCCGGTTATCCGGCCAAGAAGCATCGAGTCCCCAGACACCGTAGGCCGATTATCCGGCCAAGCCGTAGTCACGTCAAAACAGAATATTTTTTTATGGACCTACCTGTGATATCATTCATTTATTAAATCTATCACATTTCACAATGTCTGAAATACGTATTCCATTTCAATTTATCATTTTTTATCGATAAATTACAAAATTATTCACTATTTCCCGCGATGTTATTGAAAATACAATTCTCGGACACACATTTCCACAACGGAAAGAGCAAAATAAAGACGTTTTAAACAAATCTTTAAATATATTATACAAAGTAATAAATGAAATCAACAAAAAAATATCTTAAAGTAATCAAACTTACATCTAAGTTATTATTTCCATCTTTTCGTGCGATCGCGTGTAATGTAAGTCAAATGACATCTCGGCTTTCGTCGCCTCGAATTCTCGGCTCGGACACGATATTTAATGCAAAAATATATGCATGAAAAATCTTTGTCACAGCTCGTAACCTAGCACGATACATTCACAAAGTTCCATATTTTTAATATATATCGTGATTTCCTGCTTAAAACGTTCAGAATAACACGATTTAACAAAAATCTTTCGCCAACTTGTGAAATTTATCAAACACGAGCTTGGTATCACAGCTGTAATTTGATTGGCTGCCTTAGGTCACGTGCTCAAAATAGACCAATCAGGAAACTTGTTGCAGATTTCAGCAAGAAAGCGTCATTAGAAACCAATTTTAATCCAATGAAATCGCTTGTTTTAACTACGAAAAAAACCAGGCGATGTTACGAGCACGTAGATGAAGGAATAAGCTTTCCAGCGATGTGTCACATGCCATTCTTCGACGATCGTGCTTTTCATACGAAGCCTCGAAAACGGGGGTATTTCTTCATGTTACTGAGCGGACAGCCGCTGTTATCGGGAAATGGGTGATGATATAGATACTGTTTATAATTCTTTTTAAAATGATTTTCAATCACGTAAACAATGAAAATAAAACAGAAATAGGTAAGTGGATTTTATGAAATCTTATATTTGCCGAAAATAGTCAAGTTTTCGCCTCCTTGGTCCTTAATCTGGACGTTAACAACGTGTTAGCTTACATTTTTTATTTACAACAAACTTAAAAAAGTTCTAAATGCATTATTTTAAATAATGTGAAAAACATAACTTTCATATTTATAAACCATAGGATCAGATCTTTCAAATGGTGTATAACATGTAGTAGCAAATATATTTTACAAGCAGATATTTTCTTTGATAAATGTTGGCTTCATCTATCACACAAGAGTCTCTGGGAACTCGGTGTCCCAGCAGTAAACACTTCTGGTTGACTGGTGTTGAAAGAGTTAAACAATATATCATGTGACTAACCATGGGTCCGGGTAGTTCTGTGGGTACCAGGGTCCTACTCAGTACTCAGAAATATATATCTGCCATACATAAATACATTTCAGGCTGTCAGCATAAACCACGAAATTTATCTTTCAACTCTGTTTTTTTCCACCAAAAATAATATTTTAATAAGAGCCCCCTATTTCTAATTTTGAGAGCGCCCTGGGCATTTATTACGTTGAATACGGTAATTCCTGATGTCCCTGGTCGATATTAAAAAATGATCATTGTCAACATCTATTGAAAGTCAATGTTAAAGTCATATATAATCACACTTGGTTTGGATTGTTGGCAAAGCAGCATTCAGCAAGCAATACTTTCTACAGTGAATTAGCCAGAGAGAGTTAAACAAGGTCTATTTTCTCAACAACCTAAGAAAATAATTTATCACATTCATACCCTATTTTTTTTTAAAGCATAATTTCAGAAAAAGTTTAAATTCATTTAACCATTCAAAGGACTGGAGGACCATGGCCTGTTAAAGAAAAAGATATTGAAAGTGAATTTTGTGATTCTCAATGCTGATTACTCAGTTGAAGCCTTATGACATCACAACGCTTCATTGTTGAGAACAATAGGACATGATGTCATCCATTGTTCATGACATCACAAATAGATGACATGACATCATCTGTACAATAAGCTGCCTTCAGTCAAGTGTATCTGTATGGTTGACATTTCACACATGTTTATTCATTTTCTCTCTTAAAAGTCGGAGAGTAACACATAGAAAAATCTACTCAAAACTGAGAATTAAGGATTAATTGTCCCTCGTGAATGATTGCTGTGAGGCTCAGGATTAACCCCATTTATTCACTCAGGACAGATAATCTGTAACTCTTCCCATCTCGTTGGTTATCTCTGTTTCTAGTCTAAATACTGGTCTTATAATAAAATTTCATATAGTAGACAGTGAAAGTGGTTTCTGAATAACATCAATCAATCTTGCTACTACAACTACCACCTGACACAAGTCCTCCTTTAAGAAAAACTACAAGCTCTCTCTTCTGGTGCCCAGTTTCAGTTGAGTGAGTGAGTGAGTGAGTGAGTGAGTGAGTGAGTGAGTGAGTATTCCAGTTGTATCAAAGTATATGAGCATGATGTGGAAGAAAAGCCCGAAGTGATGCGGGTATCAGACGTTTTACACTTCAGTAAAACCCACGAGCACAGGTATGGTGTTGACAAACCTAGAAACATAATCGGGGCAAAGGTGGAGTCGCCCCCCACCATCTATCCCAACAGATGCAACTCTGCACTGTGCATTGCGGCACCTCAGATGACTGGGCCACCTGTGGCCCCCTTCAGTCTGTCTAGACCATAGCGCCGTGTGAAACTGAGATACTGTGTCAGTGTAATTAGTGTAGTCACTAACTGTTTAACTGATTTACAAGTTAATTTGGAGGTAGCAGACAAAAACAAAATGGGTTTTGAAAGACTTGGACTAAATTTGTTGGAGCTGCCAATTGACACAGGTCCTCAAATTTGATACATAATATTCAAACATTGTGAATACAAAACATATCGATCATATTTCCTAACACCCTCCTACTGTATATATACACAAGTAATATACATCACACTGACATGCAGTGATGTGCAAACAAATGATGACATCATCTGACAGTGTGACAACAGCCTGGCCAGGAGAATGGCGGCAAAAAGTAAATATCCATATATGCTCTTGAAAACAGAATGAATTAAATATTGAAGGCCTTTTTAAAAAAAGTTGGTTTATATGTTTTTTCTCAAAACTTGAAAAACACACCAAAAACCAAAACATTGTTTTTGTGAAAACATATGGACAATAGGTATTAAAATAGAAAAATTATTATTTTGTTATTATTTAATGGCATGATTGCTAAGATCCATACAATATTTTGTCAGGACAGGCATGAAAACAATTTGTGACATATCTTATTTTCAGATAATAAAACAGTAAGACAGTAATAAAACGGCTCTTAATTTAGAATTATATCTTTTTCTACATTCTTCTTTTTTACAGTTGGCAGATCTCCAATTCATAAACACACAAGAGACATACATACCCCAAGGCTGTCTGATGAATATCTGGGCATAGACAATATGGGCTTCAAACACGGAACTGAAACCGGACGGTTAGCAAACGCTTTACCCACCCTCCCCCAACAAGTGAGACAGGTGCACCAACTTGCCTTTGTTACTGTTACGTCTGAAGACACTTCAATCAATTGATAGCAATCTGTATCGATTGGGTGTGCTAAACAACATCTGTACAACGTGATCTCACACTTTCACAGTTTGCTGACCTGCAGCCATGTAGACACAACACTATGTACATACGCACAGACACACGAACACAGCTTGTATTCCAAACCAGTGATGTAATGGTAGATTCTCCATCACCCTTGTATCTCTTGTAAACCCAGCAGAAGGCAAGAACAAGATGTCCCGAGATTCTCAGCCAGTGTGTTTCCGTATTGTAAATATATACTGATGAAAAGAAGTTAAAGAATACCCGATTCTTTCATGTTACAATATTTATTCTGTCACTGCATACTACTCAAAGAAGTTAAAGAACACCCGATTCTTTGATAGTACAATAGTTAATCTGTCACGTCATACTACTCAAAGAAGTTAAAGAACACCTGATTCTTTGATAGTACAATAGTTAATCTGTCACGGCATACTACTCAAAGAAGTTAAAGAACACCCGATTATTGATAGTACAATAGTTAATCTGTCACGGCATACCACTCAAAGAAGTTAAAGAACACCCGATTCTTTGATAGTACAATAGTTAATCTAACAAATGTTAGATAGATAACACTTTCTAAGTTCAGTACAGATCCCTGTACCTTTTGAGGAATCGAACCCACACTTGCCAGATTGAGGCACCTAATCACCAGCACACAAAGTCAGCAATCTAAACCACTCAGCCACCGAGGCTTTCACAAAAATGAAAGTCCAACAACTGGTAGTCTAGATCACGTACCTTGAGTACCCCTCTGACAAGTGTAAAGGGAGCCGTGCCAATTTACACATGTGAGAGGGCTACTCAAAGTATCCCAAATATAAAATTTGTTACATTTGACCACTTTCCAAATGGCATTGTGTATCAACAGTTAATCTGTCATGGCATGATACTCAAAAGAAGTTAAACATCCGATTTACTATAGTTAATCTATTATGGCATTTCAGACAGTTTCATTGTATATAATTTTAGAAGAATTGAGCTCTAGTTTTTAACCACAAAAAAACACAAAAACAAAAGTAATTGGATGTAAGAAAAATCCTAAATCACTGAATTGTCCACAAAACTGGAATTCTACATAGCAAGCTTCGTCAGCTACAGTACCAGTTTAAAGCAACCAAAGTATGTATCCCATCAACACCATGCCAACAGTCTTACCTGAAACCATGGAATTCCTGGCAGACGATTCCACACAAGCAGTCCGCCAGGTCATATTTATACACAGACAAATCACCCACGTCCAGACAGACAAATCTGTCAAACATTACCAAAACTCATAATATGATATAAAACCAACATCAGCCCATGCACAGATATTGACACTGAAGCCGACCCGCTAAATAATTAAGAGTGTTTTCATAAACTGCCCATGTGTAAATAATGTATAATATATTGGCGAGTTAGAATTATGATACTCCAGGGATCACATGATCACTGGTGCATGCTGGGAACATGCTTTCTTTGGCTGTGAGAAGTGAAACGCCTAACCTGTCCATGCATGCTCGGACTGAGATAAGCCGTGGCAAATGGACAGTGTCATAATTGGCTAATGAGCCGAGGTGGGCAACACAAACAGCTGTCTGGGTTCATGATGGCTATTTCATTGGCTTTTGATTGGCTTTTGACTGGCTAATACCACACTTGAATTCGAGTGAGACCGGGAGACCGTATAATTACTTCAAATTCATCTAAAGCATTTTAACTCATTTGAGAGAGCATTTAGAATGCTTTTGTAACAGCATCCATGTATCAAAACACACATGAATGGAAGCAGAATTATGTTTGTACAACTGAGATCACTTGCCTTGTATTTGCCATTACTTCATCTTTCCACTCAAACAATCAAATGGCATACTTTAAGCATCAGACATAACCTTACTTGTTGCTCAAAAGTAGCACCGGGGGATAAGTAAATCAACTGGCACAAATACCCCATTCGACATAATAAGCGCTCCACTCTAATAAGCGCCCACAGCGATATTTGCTAATATATTGGCTAGTGAACAATCCCAATTAGCACCCCTTCCGATTGATCAATGTACTCAAGACTTATAATACGCATGTGTGTGTTATATGTACCCTTAATTATGGGCAATTAAATTCTGGAAAATATATCTGTGGTGTATAATACAGTCAGACTTTTCTTTTGTATCATTTCAGGCTGTCAGCATAAAACACAATATTTACGTTGTTTCAATTCTTTCTTTTTTCTCACCAAAATTATATTCTAATAAGAGCCCCCTATTTCTAATTTTGAAAGTGCCCTAGGCACTTATAATGTTGAGCATGGTATGCAAGTTACTTAACATGTTCCAAAATAGATGAAGGTAATGCCTGTTAATCATCTCTCAAACAATCTGGAAACTATATATGCGAATTAAAATTTAGATAAAGATTTCCATCTGAAGATTTAAATTTTGATTCAATGAACACATTTCAGCTCCCTCACACCAACCAAAGTGGATAGCTGATCTTGATCCTTTGAACATACTTAAAACTGTGTTAGGTTGTTGTTGGTTTGTTGTTTACACCGCACTCAGCAATATTCCAGCCATACGACAGCGGTCTGTAAGTAATCGAGTCTGGACCAGACAATCCAGTGATTGACATCATGAGCATCGATCCACACAATTGGGATACAATGAGATACATCAACCAAGTCAGCGAGTCTGACAACCCGATCCTTTTACGACAAGCAAAGTCACCTTATACAGCAAGCATGGGTTGTTGAAGACCTATTCCATCCTGGATCTTCACGGTGATAGGTTATTTTTCCTGGGGACCTGTGGTGTCATGCTGGCCAAGTGACTTTGTTCAAATGTGCCTCTGTTCACACAGCAGGGAATGGGTACCTGATATCCGGGGTGGATGTAAAAACCTTCTAACACTTTGGGTTATATACTCCCCAGGGAGTTGAGAATGATAACTGGAATGCGAATGGATCCACTATTCAGGGAAAAAATATATACACACTTGAGCAGATACTAGTACCTGGCTACCTGCAGTACATAATAACAACAACAACAACAATAATAATAATAATTCACACAATTTGTTTTTGGCGCCAAATTGATTCAAAGAAGAACTGTAAGCATTTTCAAAATGTGATTCTTAAAAAAGTAAATATATAACTAAAATTTCAATTTTTATGCTTTGAAGTCGAGAAAAACTACAACCGCCTAACAGTTTGCTGATGCTTTGATGCACTTGTTCCCCCCAGACAGATGAAGAGCCAGACAGAGAAAAGTGCAATTCTGATCACAAACTAGCTGCTGCACCACCTCAAGTTAGTTGTATAGAAAATGTGTACCGAACGAAAGTATGTCTGTTCACGCCAGCAAGTGTGAATGTTGTCAGCCAAGTTCTACCAATATCAAAGCAGCTTGTAAGTAATCTTCAAGTTAGATGGATAGAGAATGTGTACCGAACAAACGTATGTCTGTTTACCCAGCAAATATGAATGTTTTCAGCAATGTTCTACTTATATCGAAGCAGCCTGTATGTAATCAAGCCAGGCAAGTCTGAGTGATCCCAGCACAGGGTGTGAAGATGCACAATCACTCAGGTCCATCATCGTAATCCACATTAGTCTCACACCCAGCATGGCTTCTGTGACCTGTGGGTACTGTGGACCTGTGGGTATTGAGGACCTGTGGGTACTGTGACCTGAGGACTTGTGGGTACTGGAAACCTGTGGGTAGTGGGGACCTGTGGGTACTGGGGATCTGAGGACATGTGGGTACAGGGATCTGAGGACCTGTGAGTACTGGGGATCTGAGGACCTGTGAGTACTGGGGACATGTGGGTACAGGGGATCTGAGGACATGTGGGTACAGGGGATCTGAGGACATGTGAGTACTGGGGACATGTGGGTACAGGGGATCTGAGGACATGTGGGTACAGGGGATCTGAGGACCTGTGAGTACTGGGGATCTGAGGACCTGTGAGTACTGGGGACATGTGGGTACAGGGGATCTGAGGACCTGTGAGTACTGGGGATCTGAGGACCTGTGAGTACTGGGGACATGTGGGTACAGGGGATCTGAGGACCTGTGAGTACTGGGGATCTGAGGACCTGTGAGTACTGGGGACATGTGGGTACAGGGGATCTGAGGACCTGTGAGTACTGGGGATCTGAGGACCTGTGAGTACTGGGGACATGTGGGTACAGGGGATCTGAGGACCTGTGAGTACTGGGGACATGTGGGTACAGGGGATCTGAGGACCTGTAAGTACTGGGGATCTGAGGACCTGTGAGTACTGGGGAAATGTGGGTACAGGGGATCTGAGGACCTGTGAGTACTGGGGACATGTGGGTACAGGGGATCTGAGGACATGTGGGTACAGGGGATCTGAGGACCTGAGGACTTGTGGGTACTGGGTCTGATAAAAAGAGATAGATCACATGAATGGTACTCGAAGTAATACAGCAAGTTTTACAGACACCATTACTGGATTCATTCATGCAAAATTTCAGCTTCATCGAACAAGTGTTTCTCAGTGAGTGAGTTTGGCTTCCTGCAGGCTTTATAACAGTAAAATCAGTCATATCACAATGTGTTAGCATGATGTAGGAGGAATGGAGAATTTGATGCAGACATTTACCACTGTGATGAGTGAATAAGTGCTTTGAACATTATTTAAGGTGTATCATTGATGTTTACAATGTTGGTGAAACCCACGAGGGAGATGTTGGATAAACCTAGAAACATAATTAAGGCAAATAGGGATTTGTGGTTTGAGAGGAAATATTGACAATGTAAAAGTTTCTGATGGACGGACTGCTGATTTGGTAGTGCTAGTTGACTAAGACACGATGCCACAGTTTAACATGAATACTAAGACACAGTATACTGACTCCAAGCTGACCAATCCTTGTTTTAGCCCCTTACTGCCAAGAACGAGGCAGGGTAACAACAAGTTCCATCTTATAACATCTTTTGGTCTGGTTTGGGGATCGAACCTTCCGTTCTCCGGGCAGACGCTCAACCACCAGACCATGGCGTCCGTCTCAGATGGACTCACAAACAAGAGACAACATGACATAAGCTCACAGAAATTCAGTCCAGCTATATATGTATTTATGCCATTCCTCACCCCTTTAAGATGAGAACATTAAATGATTCAATCCTAAAATTATTATTGCCTGGCCAATCTGGACATGATTCTTGTGTTCACCAAAAACTGTCTACAAATCCCTGCTGAGGAATTACTCCACTTGATGAAAGCCTAACAGCCCGTAATGTGTTTCTTGATGAAAGAAAATGAAGGCAACACTTTTTACTGTTTGACAGACAGATATTAAACTTTACAGACCACGGGGGGGACAGGTTCAGGGTTGTCTGGTGCAACTGTGTCACCGAGGTGCTATAATTGGAAGAATGACAATGATGGCTCTGACAGGCTTACAAACATTACATGACAATTGGCTTTTTAATGAAAGCTTCCACTGAATCAGTGAGATTGTCAGTGAAAATAAACAATAGTTATTACTTTCATGCTTTCATAATTCATTGTGTGGGCCAAGATCAGCCAGAGGCTGTCAGTATTCCATCAGGTGACGGGGCAAGAAGTAGCACTGAAAAATTGGTACAATGAATGAAGAAATTCTTTTCCATGAAAAGTTTCATGTGTTCAGCCAGAATCTGTCACTTATGCATGTTTAGAATTGGTGTAAATGGAGAGGACTGGGAATTTACTCTCAGTGATGAGCTAATGCTACAAGATACTGATGACCAGAGCCTTTCGCCATGTTTGAAATGATTGTGTCCATTCAGTATTGTCTTGTGCAAATGATTACATTGCTTTCCTTGTTGCTTGGATGCTTGGTTTCTTATAGTTTCATAGAGGACATGGGTGGCCCAGTTGTCTAAGGCATGGCAATTCCATGCAGAGTTGCATCCCTTAGGTGTGCCAGGATCATATGATCTCGAGTTCAAATCTAAGGCATAGCTATTCACTGTGCACAGTTGCATCACTTAGGTGCCCCAAGAACCTATGGTCAAGGGTTCGAATTGTAGATTGGCACAATTCTAGGACTGCAGCATCCTACCTGTGCTGATGGGTTTCACCAAAGTTGTTGTAAATGCCTGCATCACTTGTTCAAAGAGGCATTTAACCCAACTCACTCACTCACTCACTCACTCACTCACTCACAATAGTTTGCTAATGGCTGCAAATTTCCAATGCACTGAACATATTTCAATACTGTATTGAATATTTGTGTCATTTATCAACTTCATTTTAAAGTTAAACATGTTCTCTCTATTAATTCTTTTCCATAAACTAAAATTTAAACTGTGAAGTATTTAAAACCATAACTTAATAACATCACTTGTTTAGTAATGATTCAAAACCAAATTATTTGAACTATGCATCGAGACTGTTTGTCATTAAACTATCAAAAATTGAATGCAGAGAAACTATCACCAGTTCTGGGTTTGATAGAAAAATTATTCAAATTTGCCTAACCTTAATAACTAGATGCTTTGCATCAACATGCCTGTACGGTGATCAGATTTGAATAAAAAATCCTCACAGTTTGACAATCCTCAATGGCTCAAATAAACTAAGCCTGAATTAAGTGGAACGAACTCTGCAAATAATCAATTAGGCTCAGGAATTGAGCAATGATTACACAGAAGACATATTAAACACTCATATTAGAGTCTTAGGAATAATTTCAAGTATTTATCAGTCGGGTGAGTCCCAAAACAGTAGTGCAAACAGATCTATAAAACTATAACAATTAGGAAATGAGGATTTCTCCAGAAGAAGCAAAGGGTTGTTCAGTAATGGAGTTGCACCATGCCATCCCGGAACAGGGAAGATGTCCCACTAAACCTTTTCGGTCAAGGCGCTAATTAAAGAGCCAGTGCCATCCACCAAACCTGTATTAGTATGCCGAATTCAGCATGAACTCTTTAATTAAAGAGCCCTATCTCAAGCTAACAGTATTTTGAGATGGAATTCAATATCACCTATTCCATCTGCAGGGTCAGGTAGGATTAAGAACACCAGTGTCTGAATGGGACCCAATTCTACTAGTCAGCGATGTTAAGGAGAAGCTTTTAAAGCTGTATTTTTTAACCTCACTTAACTCTTGTCCTTGATTTAAAATGTAATGATTTATTGAGGCTGAGGAATCAGACATTTCCCCTCACCCCCAGATTAGGTTAGAATATTGTCCCCTCCCATGACCATTATTTACCCTGTGTGAAAGACATGTATGGCACCGATACACAGGAAAATTGAAGCACTGTGACCACACATTAAACTCAGTGGGTTCTCTGCTCGCAATCTAGCACCACAAACACCATACCCATTAAGTCTTTAAGCAAAGAATTGTCACCATCTCCAAACCCAAAGTCAATAATTTATCCAATGAGTTAAACACACACAAAAACTGGTTCTCCCCTGATTCTGAAAAGGTGTTCTATCAAGGCACTGCCAATCTCTAACGGAACATGGTTTGATGGTTCTATATGTTCTGGCAGCTCTGCTGACAATACAACCCTAAAGAGGCTGTGCCGACAATGTCGCCCTGAAGAGACCAATGGGACTTTGTGTAAACTGATCTGAAATCCTTCAAGTCTAAATCTTGTAAACCAGGCCAGTAAACATACAAGTCAACATTGGAACTATGTCCCCTTGTGTGGTGGATGGTGATCACATCAACGCTATCAGTCTTTTACTTTACGATTGTTTCCAGGCTAAATTGACAATCAATGTCCATCTTGATGTCTTTGTTGCATGATGAATGCCCTAGACTATAGACTCAGCCATAAATTTCCCATAAGACAAATATTTGTTATGCTTCGCTTGTGCTATTTTAAAGCTTCTGGAATGCCTGTTCCATTCACAGTACAGAATACTAATACGATACTTATAGAATAAAACATCTTATTGGGTTTGGATTCTAAGGTCAATGATAATTCAGCAATGTCCACTATTAATCTTTGTGGGAGGCACTGTTCCCCTGACAGTACTGATGATTCTTACATGCAAGCACTTCACAGGACATGCAAAGCATCAATTTTCATGCAACTTCTTGCAATTATGACACACATAAATTATTATTCATGAAAAATATGATAATTATGATTATATTATGATATAATATTTATACTATGTTTTCATATGATACAATTAGATTCACAACAAGTGTATCATGGTGTAACATTTATACAAAATTTCATATAATTATACAACAGCAAGTAATACATGTTTAGGATCCAAGAAAAATGTAGATATAAAATATCAGTAGTTTCAGTTATAGCTTTTTAGATAGGTGCTAGTCTAAGGAAACAAGAACCCCTCTCCCAAACATACTATTCAATAAGACAAAAGATATGTCTACATAGTTTTATAGATTGCCTTGAACTATTTTATTTAAGTAAATCAGTTATCAACTATATTAGAATAACATTTCAGCAAATACATCAGTTAAGACTCATAAAGGATTAATAATAAAATTATAATTAGTCTCCTGTGACTCCTGGTCTTTGCTGACTAATTCACCCAAGAAAACCAGCACGCCATTTGGGAGGTTTCAGAACCATAATAATTATATTATAAAAAGTTTATATTATAACTGTCTTAACAAACAATGAGTGAGTAAGTGTGGTTTTACCCATCTTTTAGCAATATTCCAGCGGGGGACACCAGAAATGGGCTTAACACATTGTACCCATGTTGGGAATTGAACCCGGGTCTTGGGCGTGACGAGCAAACGCTTTAACCACAAGGCTACCTGACCGCCTCTAACAATCAATGAAGTCATGGCATCATGCTGTTGGAGTTACAGGCAAGGGTACACTTTTCGTACATTGGAATTTTTAATTTGTCATGATTCCTCAAAAATTGTCAAAATAACAGCAACTGCACAAAAAATACACAGCTAAATCTTCAGTCACTGTGAGGGGACATGAATTATTCTCAGCAGTAACCAAAATCCCAAAACCCGAAGCTATTTACAAATGAATTAATTAAGTCTATTGATCAATTGAAGGTGTAAAGCCCCAAATAAATATAACAGTATAATTAGTACACATAAATGTCTCCAATCATTTGATAAAAGAGTCTTCAAATAAACATGATAAAAACAAAATGTTACCTGTAGAAGTCAGCAAAACCCAATCCTTTCAAAGTATAGATGCTCTTTGATTGACTATGATTTCAGTTCATACATCTGCCTCGGAAAAAACACAAATAATGAAGTAAGTCCGCTGTTTCAGAAGTTACTGGGTGTCCATACACTTAGCGAGACTGCCACACTCTGTCACAGCTGTCGACAGATATGCCTCTTATTGCATCTGGCAAACAACGACTGGTCGAACATTACAATCAATCAGGGACCAACTCCAGCGAGCACTGTCAAGTAGGCATGCAACTCCCACATCCCAAGCCCACAGAATCCCTGTAATCAGCCGTTTCATTCAAAACAAATTACCTGTGAAATTTTATTATATTCATTGGTTTCATTGTGCTTTCTAGGAAGCAGTTCCGATTCCACTGACCATTTCCTTGACGAATAAAACTAATATAATTTCTCTTCGGACAAGGACAGTGTACATTAAGGATGGGGAAATTAAATATGCACATCATTGGAGGCTCATAACTTGTGTATTTGAAGAATAGCACTGGTCACTTTGTGAACTGCCATTTTAACAAGGACAATGTAATAAAACCTAATCAGGTAGAAATTATAGTGGACTGATCCTATGCAGGATGAGGACCTGCCTAATTGATGGCGTGTTTACCATGACAACAACAAAATTGTGAGCAAATGTCAGTGAGCGAGATTGGTTTAACAACACTTTGAACAGTACTGCAGTTACATTATGGCGTACCAGCTTGATGTGGGAGGAAAGCCTGACGTAACGTAGGTCTCAAACATTAACTACTTGCTGAAGCCATGAATGGGTGCAGGCAACCTCAACCGTAAATATCTGCTTCATGTTTTGTTGGTTTGTTTTTTTGTTTTTTGTTTAACGCTGCACTCAGCAATATTCCAGCTACTTGACGGAGGTCTGTAAATAATCGAGCCTGGACCAGACAATCCAGTTATTGACATCATGAGCATCGATCCATGCAATTGGGATACAATGACGAATAGATCTTTTGTATGGTCTCTGCATGCCTCAACCAAGTTTGAGAGCCTGACCAGCCGATCCCGTAAGTCGCCTCTTACGACAAGCATATTTGCCTTTTACAGTAAGCATGGGTTGTTGAAGACCTATTCAACCATCTACTTCATGTAGTTACAAGTAAAAATTCTAAAATTAATAAATATAAAAAGTTAATGTCAGGGAATAACTAATCTTGATTATCAACAGAAACCAATTCTACTGGGCGTACAAGGCAGTGAAAATTATATGAAAGGATCACTGAAAATCAGAGATAACAGCTGTCAACAGATATGCGAAAAAGGGTGAGCATGTCTTGCCCTACCAGTAACACCCAGCATTCACACAACTTGTATGAAACAGTAAGTGTTTGTTTGTTGCTTGAAGCCGCACAGCAGCATACTGTAAATAAACCAGACAATCATGTGATGGATCAGAAATCCAGTCACACGATAGCGTATGTAATGATTTTGTTGAAACTGAAAATGAAAAAAAGTGTACAAAGGCTTAGATTCTGCTGCTTGTAAATAAAAATAAGAAAAACGTTTATTTTGCAACACTGAGTGGGGGTCGGTAAGAAACAATCTTGCATTTCATATCAATTTTTAAAGATTTCCCAAACTTAATTATTTATTTTTTCAATTTCGTTCATCAAAAATGGCCATAATCAAAACCTCATCCTTGACTCACTTACGTTTTCTCCTACTGCCCCGAGTTGGTGTACATTATGGGATGTTTCTACAGTTACAGAAGCTGAAAGATACATGACATATTTACATGTTTCTTGTCAGAGAGGATTCTGGGATTCCCCAAATCTTTCAGTCAGCTGAAGTTCCTCTGTTGCCATACCTTACTTTTTCAACGTATGTTTTGGATATATCATTCAGAAATGCTGCGGATGACTTCAGTTCTCCCTAAACAGGCCATAAGAAAACATTGGAGTTTTAGGATACAGGACTCATGTTTCTCCAAAAACCTCTTAACTAAACAGCCATAGCTATTTTTCTATCATTCGAAAAAAAACACAGAGTAACTGGAGCCTCTGTGTGGGGCTGTGCTCAACAAAATGTCAAACAAACAACCGATGAACCCATATATTGTCAATATTGACACAAACATTTAGAAGGCCTCTCTTTTAGCCATAAATACAAGAGGGTGAATTTTGAAGATGAACTAATTCCAAGGAGAATGGACCATGTCCTATAGTCAACTGACAGGCTGACTTTAAACCAAACTGCAGCCAAAATACACATTTGTTGAGGTGTGACTTCATATCCCAAGAGTGAGTGAGTGAGATGGGTTTAACGCCGCTTTTAGCAATATTCCAGCAATATCACGACAGGGGGCACCAGAAATGGGCTTCACACATTGTACCCATGTCGGGAATCGAACCCGGGTCTTTGGAGTGACGAGCGAACGCTTTAACCACGAAGCTCCCCGACCGCCCCCAGTACAGGGAGAGATAACCATGGCATTTGTCACTCAGACAAACTCCGATAAAGAGATTAGTATCTTAATTGCATAGTAAAGCCAAGACCAACAGAGATTGCAAATCTATATCTGCCTCCCTGGCACTCCCTGTAGATTAGCCTGGTCAGATGGGGGATTATCACTGCATACTAAACACCTCATCACTGGCTGATGGTGGAGTAGTTACCTCAATTGGAAGATAATTGGATGCACATTTGTCAATAAATATGTTATAGATTTCATTGTCCTCAAAGGTGGAGACAATCTCCTGACACTCATCACCACAGCAGAACAATGGTATCAACATGATGAACAGCAGGAACTACACAAATAACAGATTATCTTGTTTCTTGTCCAAAAATAAATCAATAGAAGTGAAAATCGAACAGTGAGTGAGTGTGTGAGTAAGGTTTTATGCCGCTTTTAGCAGTATTCCAGCAATATCACGGCAGGGGACACCACCAATGAGCTTCGCACATTGTACCCATGGTGGGAATCAAACCTGGGTCTTTGACGTGACGAGCGAATGCTTTAACCACTAGGCTACCCGACTGCCCCTGAAATTTGAACAGAATACAGTGACATGATGTCTTGTCAGTTTAACAAAAGCCCAAAGTAATGTAGGTGTTAGATGCTTTCATCATGGGCATAGCACACATAGGTACTGGGTTGATAATCCAAGGATAATAATTTGTGTAAATCTAGGATTCAAACATGAGCTTTGCTGCCTGGCATGCTTTGTTTGTTGTTTAACGCCTCACTCAGCAATATTCCAGCTACATGACTGCAGTCTGTAAATAAATCAAGTCTGGACCAGACAATCCAGTGATTGACATCATGAGCATCGATCTGCACAATTGGAATACGATGATATACCTCTACCAAGTCAGCGAGCCTGACCACCCGATCCCGTTACTCACTTCTTACGACAAGCATAGTTGCCCATTATCTATTCTACCGCGGATCCTCATGGCATGCCTTTGAGATGGTAGTACAATCAGCCTCCATACACACATGTACATATTGTTGTATAAATGAAATAATTTGGAACGCAAGGTTAAAACCAATTTCAACTCACCTTTTCAGTACCATAGCACGGAATTTCTATCACTCATGAGGGATAAATTAACAACCAATCACAATAACTGTTTGATCGGCATTATAGAAGAGAGTAGATAATGGAGAGTAAATATTACCTGTTTTTGTTAATGTACAACATATCAGGCAAATATACCTCTCAACACTTGGTTGCAGTCACTCCAGCTTGATAACCCAGGAAGAATCTACATCGAAATGTAGCTGTTATTCACAACATTGCATGTTTAAGCTTGTTCTGAACACGAGTTTGTCACAGATTGACATTCAAAATAGCTGCCTCATGCAATCGAGCCTCAATATATTCAATAGAAGCAGTGGACTATTTTTAAAGAATGTTCAGCTGGAAAGGGTGGTACCTGATGATGCTACAAGCTGTTCCGGTTAAAAGATAAAAGGCATGCAACAGTTGAAAACTGGTGATATTGATGCTTGTGTCAATCATGAAAGAATAGCACAACTTGATGGGAAGCTTTTATGCATCACATGTTTCAAACCAGACTCAAAACAAAGAAATGTTGGCAAATGAGTCATCTATCCTACATTTCATGACCAACATTGCTTAACTTTCAGTGAAATGGTGTGCCAAAGACAACTGTGCTGCCAGTAAATTGCTGTGCTATAGACAACTGTGCCCCCAGTGAAATGCTGTGCCATAGACAACTGGGCCGCCCGTGAAATGCTGTGGCATAGACAACTGGGCCGCCAGTGAAATGCTGTGCCATAGACAACTGTGTCCCCAGTGAATTGTTGTGCTATGGACAACTTTGTCCCCAGTGAATTGCTGTGCCATTGACAACTGGGCCGCCAGTGAAATGCTGTGCTATGGACAACTGTGCCCCCAGTGAATTGTTGTGCTATGGACAACTGTGCCCCCAGTGAAATGCTGTGCCATAGACAACTGTGACGCCAGTGAATTGATGTGCCATTGACAACTGGGCCCCCAGTGAAATGCTGTACCATTGACAACTGGGCCCCCAGTGAAATGCTGTACCATACACAACTGTGTCCCCAGTTAATTGCTGTGCCATTGTCAATTGTCCCCAGTTAATTGCTGTGCCATTGTCAACTGTGCCCCCAGTGAAATGCTGTACCATAGACAACTGTGCCCCCAGTGAAATGCTGTGCCAAAGACAACTGTGCCGCAAGTGAAATGCTGTACCATACACAACTGTGCCCCCAGTGAATTGCTGTGCTATAGACAAGTGTGCCGCCAGTGAATTGCTGGGCTATGGACAACTGTGCCCCCAGTGAAATGCTGTACCATACACAACTGTGCTGCCAGTGAATTGCTGTGCCATAGACAACAGTGCCCCCAGTGAAATGCTGTGCCATAGACAACTGTGCCCCCAGTGAATTGCTGTGCTATGGACAACTGTGCCCCCAGTGAAATACTGTACCAGACAACTGTGCTGCCAGTGAATTGCTGTGCCATAGACAACAGTGCCCCCAGTGAAATGCTGTGCTATAGACAACAGTGCCCCCAGTGAATTGCTGTGCTATAGACAACTGTGCCCCCAGTTAATTGCTGTGCCATAGACAACTGTGCCCCCAGTGAAATGCTGTACCATTGACAACTGTGTCACCAGTGAAATGCTGTCCCATGAAAACAGTGCCCCCAGTGAAATGCTGTACCATTGACAACTGTGTCCCAGAAACGTGGCCAACCAAGGTTGTCAGCAGCAGCTCAGATCTGCTTATTTGGGGTTCACAATTTATACAATGGAGAATAAAACCTGAGATAGGAAGTAAACACACTTACCAATGAGCTACCTGAACACAACATTACATACAGTAATGACTCCCCCTGTCCAACAAATCAAGTCATGTTTACCGTTCTTATCTGATAAGCCATACATCCAACTTGATCTAAACCTAATTGATCCATTGAGCCTTGTTCTAGCAAACATGATTACTGCACCATTGACAACATTGGCATGACAGATAATCACATCAAATAACCACCTGGCACGATAAAAAGGCTGAATTTTGCTTTGTCTGGAGACGATGCCATCTCAGACGGCAGTCAGTATTCCAGAACCGTCACCTAAACCACACAGGTGGTTTCCTGGAAATTAAATGCAGCGATCAAACACTTCCTGATTGCTGACCATCAACTTGAGATGTCTGCCAAGTTTGCTGGCCATGATTCTAAGGAAGCCATTTCTAATTCCATGCTGGCGGATACAGCTGCGCGGAATTCTGTGGATCTTCGTAAATTCAATGTTAATTGTCTGCCTTTTGGTTTTATGATGTCTACAGAAGTGAAAGTGTCGTCCCATTACTGAAGTGGAAATTAATGGCTGTATTTTTTCTGAGTTTTGAAAAGAACACCTTCTTGATAGCAGTGAAATGATAGTGTTCAATGAAGTACCAGCAGACCTACGATGTCCTTCACCTGCCACCTACTTGACCTCACGTCAACATTTCATCAATCTGCAGCACCGTTTTGGGAATTTCCTCATTCATCCTTGCACTCGCACGCAAAATAAAAAAACGTGTCGTGACTACCTAATTTTTTTTTATAACCTTCAGTGCAACTACAAAGGAAACAATTTTGATTTTGATTACTGGTGTGTTCATTAAAAAATATTTTCAAAGCACAAATTATATTTCTTGAAAAATTTAAATCAATTTCTTCAGAAAGATATTGAACATTCTGGAGAACTGGAGAAAAGTTTTTAATGAGCTAAAAGATTAAATAAATCAGTAAAATCGCACCTAAAGTTTTCCCAAGAATCATCCGGGGGCAGCGGACCTGTGAAGGAGAAGACTTCACCTGCTTCTGCACAACACCTGAATACAACACAACAAAGGGAGACAAAGAAGCATAACAACTCTTTAAATGGTATATTGTGAAGCAATTGTACAAATGACAAAAGAAAGAAATTGAACAAAAGCAACAATTTGTAATTAATTAACTGGAGAATCTAACTCAACTTTCTTATTTAGTTATATTATATATTATTTGTTTCTTCAAAATCATATCTTGCCTAAGTTCAATGCATTTTAATAAAAATAACAACCTCAGCCTTGTAACTTGTCACAATAAAAAGAGAGCAACTCAGCTAACAACAAACAGATTTCCACATCATCAATATCTAACACAGCAAAAAAATATCAACAAGGAAATTATCTTCAAGTGCGATATCCTTCATAACATCTTTTTAAAAAATATGAAAAATTTAAAAACAAATTTAAAACCCACGGAGAAGCTCCAATGCATCCTCCTTGATTATGTTTTACTTAAAAGAGTTTGAAGACTTGAGTAAAAAGATCGCTGAAATCACCAACAAAAGCTCTGGCGGCATGATGGCCTCTGTTGAGCGGCATTTGACTGTCAGGGCATGCAGGATTCTTCATACCCAGGGATCAAAGCCGATTCAAATCCCATAAGTGTTGTGATCTTATAAAGCCAGTTGATCATTACCCTCAACTGAGTTGCGCACCATGCCTGAACATCTTTGATGCTACAGGATCTGCCTGGGACACAGGGCTTACTGGCATTCCAGAATAATTGCTTCAAAATTAAACTTTTATCTCCCAAATCCTGCACAGGAATCCACCGCTGACCGCTTTCTTGAGCCGGGACTCACATGTCTTGAGCCGGGACTCGCATGTCTTGAGCCGGGACTCGCATCTCTTGAGCTGGGACTCGCATCTCTTGAGCCGGGACTCGCATGTCTTGCACTCGAAATGATCTGACTCTTGCAGGTTTACAACCACTGTATTGAGCCTGATCAACCATGTGAAAACAATGCACAGAGACATAAATGAACGCTACAATAAAAACAAATTAAGGGAAATCTGTGGTGATTTAAGTCATACAAAAACAATAAACTGTCATGAGCACTATTTAATCAGATCATTTTGGTGATTTGACAACTCATTTCTTAAACCCAACCTTTTTGTACTTGTCAAGGATCAAAGCTCCAATTGTTGCTATTAAGTTCAATCCTGTGTTAAATTACACATGGTGCCCATTAAGCACTCCTTCCTTACGATGTCCACAAAACAAGAAAAAACAATCATGGAGGAATCGCTTTAATTGGACTGGCTTGCCTCTGAGATTATGTGTCAATCACTGGGCGATGGGTGGAGAAGGCTCCTTCTTCCTTCCTTCTAACGCCAGGCTCCCCGGACTGTCCACTGAGTCCGTCAGACTTTCAGGAAAATTGTAATGTCCATGGTCTTTCAATAAAACTCCAGCTGGACTTGGATCCAAAGTAGATGCGCTAATTTGATGTTTAAGTGTTAGAACAATATTGACAATGACTGAGGAGAGTGGGATGCTTACTTCGACACATAGATGACGTCTGCCCATTTGAAGTATGCCTGCTGACTGCGTGGTAGTATATTAGGTGGCCTTTAGAAGTATGCCAGCAGTGTCATGACAAGGATACTAAGGGATGGGCTCACATATTGTACACATGCAGAGAATCAAACCGAGATCCTCAGCATGACGAACTAACACATTCACCACTGGGCTACCCAACAGCCCCATCTTGTGAACCGATTTGTAGTAGGGCTGGGATGGGTAACTCGGGTACTCGGGTCGGGTGGATACTGAGTAGGACCCAGGTACCTACAGGACTACCTGGACCCGTGGTCAGTCACTTGATATATTGTTTCATGATAAAAATTCACTTTAACTACATGGTTGCACAACAAGTCACAGATAAAACTTCAGTCAACTTCAGTGTATATGCATGACAAGATCGTGTATCTAAAAACATTTTGCAAGGGCTACTGTCAAACTATTCCCAATCAGAAATTTTATACCTCTCTTGAGACCTACAGCGGGTACCTGGGTACAGTCGGGTAATATGGGTGTGGGTACCCGGGTAGTAAATTTGAACACGTCCCAGCCTGAATATTAAGGGCTCTAAGAAGTGTTACAGAAATACCAAGGAAAGAGTTTACCAAGCATATGATTCACAAATTGTATACATGTAGGGAATCAGAACTTCAGCTTGATAAACAAACAAACACATTCACCACTGGGCCACCCAACAGCCCCATCTTGTACACAGTAGATGTAGAGCTCCAAGACGTACCGCAGAAATACCTCAAAGGGTTTGAAATTACCAAGAATAGGATTCACAAATTATACACTTGTAGGGAATCAGAACTTCAGCTTGATAAACAAACAAACACATTCACCACTAGGCCACCCAACAGCCCCATCTTGTACACAGTAGATGTAGAGCTCCAAGACGTACCGCAGAAATACCACGAAGGGTTTACCAAGAATAGGATTCACAAATTGTACACATGTAAGGAATCAAATCTTCAGCATCATACACAAACAAACACATCAACCCCTGGGCCACCCAACAGCCCCATCACGCATATCTAGTTACGAATTTTGACATTCTCACTCATAACTAGCTGAGGTAATTTGCCATTTGATAGCTCATGACCTGATAAGGTAATTAGGCATTCTGACATCTTACTCATGGTCAGGTCAGGTAATACGGCATTTTGATGGCTCACTCATGCATGACGTCTTGATCACTTCATCTCCGATACTACATTCCAAGGGGATGAAAAAGTATGTGCTTGTCTGCTTCAAATCACAGATATGACCTGTTACTGACAAACGGAACACAATCTCGACAGCGAGCGCTTAATAATATGGGAAGGCCTCAGTTCAAGATGGGATAAATACAAGCTGGTGATCGAGTAGCACCTCTCATAACATGTCCCATTAAAATTATGTCTTAGAAACAGCAAACTGTTTAGTATTATCAAATAACATAAAAATCATTTGAACATGAAATAAAAGTCCTTTGAACATGAAACAAACGTCAATTAAACATGAAACAAGTGATTTAATAACATACATCAAACTGATATTTGTTACATGTAAATTTTCTGTCTGTAGAACAAATGCCACAAGCATTCTCTGGAGCCATATTAAGGAAACAATAAAATTACATCACCAAAGACATATCATTTTGAAAGAATTAATTCCCCACAAAATATCTTCTCTAATCTAAAACTTAATTGCTTGGTATCTTGGATAATCACCTGGATATAAATGCTATGTTATTGCAGCTGAAGAACAATCCTATTTCTCTTAATCAAGTCAAAATTGCTTCTAAATCTTTGGAAAAATAGTTTCTTTTGATGTTGTACTTTACCTTAAATCAATTTGACCAATAGTTCTGAGGATAGTGGACAAATTCTGAACTTAATAACTTATATGTTCCACAAAGTCAAAGAAATTAACTTAACAAACAACAAACACAGATTGAGGATGTTTTCAAACAGTCAATGTCACGTGGTTTTCCACCAATAAACTTAACATGAATCCATAAAATTTCAGAAGACGTGGCCTTCAATTGTGTGGAATAATTCCACAACCAAGCCACATGGAGCATGAAGTCTTTGAAGGCTGCATATCGCTTTGATGGGCAAGTACTTGTGAAAAATCGTAAATAGTAAAAACATTCGTCATTTTCGGAAAACTGATAAGATTCCGGATAGAGTATAAATGAAAGCCCCGGCCGTGACAGGTATAAATGTAGTGTAATTATCTTCTCTTGAGATGTGTATGCACCTCTAATATGAAAGAAGAAAAACAGTTAAATTCCAATTTGAAGATGTTGATCAGTAACAACCGAGTGTGGGTACCTCGTGTCAAGTATTAGTCACCCTATTAGCTGTGTAAGGCTTGACTGGGTTGGATGCATTTCACAGTTTTCAATGTGAGGGAGTGAATTTTTATTTTGTCACCCAAGCTCATCAAAATCAGGGCTTTTACTCTGATATGTTACCCTTCTGCACCATAGAACTTTGAGTAAACCTGAGCTAACTTTGACCAATGAACTAACATGAAGGATGTGTGCGTACTTGAGACAATCAGATGTCAGCTTTCTAAATGATTCAGCTTCATTTCTTACCATATGTATGTACCATACGTTCCCATGTTTTTTCAGGTGAACAATTGACTTGCCTTTGCATGTGTTTGTGATGGGTGCCACCGGTGGGGTAGGATACGCTCACCTTTTCGCGAACACCTGGTATCATTACTATTTGATAGTGATTCATTAACACATGCTCATGATATAATCGGAATTGAACAATCAACTGCTTAATGCAGCTATTTCTATTGGATATCGTAAGGGTTTTGTCGCTTTATTCACATGGACTCAGAAAATTTCTTTTGTACAAATGAAAATGCACACAGAACACAAATATTCCTTCGACTGTACTTCCTTTTGGGTGTAGAAGCCATGTGCTCAGAAACAACAGGGTGTGTAACATATCCCCATCTATATCATGGCATGGCTTTATTTTGTGGCATTTAGAAGTCCCTGATCATTTCACTTTCAAGACAAAAATATCAAATTTGTTTGTCTGAATGCTTTGCTCACTCATACAAAGAATTTAGAAGCCTGTATACTGATTAAGAAAGTTCTCTAGACATGACTGACTAGGAGGTGTTCTCGGATGTTCCTGCAGAGTGGTATCGCACACAGTATCCAATGTGAGTGGGTGAGGTTGTTTTATATCTTCCCGAGGCAAGAGAGTTAACTGATTGTTAAAGTCCAGTTTCCACCCTTGCTGAACTAGGCTGGAAATTCTGGGGTCGATCGTAGCGCCACCAGTGGCTATTAAGAGTTATGTCCCTTGTATGTCCACCTGCTGACCCCCTTGCATTAATTTGCTTCAAACAAAATAGCGGCGCCCAGTCAAGACAATCTCATCAATAATAAAGATATTTATTGCAATAAAACAGGCTTTACCTCATGAAGTGAATCAAATCACATAAGCATCTTGATTTAAAAACATGAAAAGATTTGGAAAGTATGTGCCAAGGCCCAGTTGACGGTACACATGGTCTGCAATTCCTGCAATCGAAAGAATGGCTGTTGCCATGTTGTTTAAGAACCGGGTGTTGAAATTGTTATGGGAGTTTGACTGGACTATGCATAGACTTGCAAGTCCAGGCAAAATGGAACTGCATAGTTCTGCCCTTGCTCGGCAGGGGTGGAAACTGAATTTTTAAAGTTAGTTTACTCCTTTACCTCGGGAAGATGGTTGTTTTAAGACTGCTGCTTTTTCAGTCCTAAAGCTGTACTATACTTGTACTATAGGCATCTGAAGCTCTGAGTAAAAAAATAAAATTTGCTGTATTCGTAACCATCAAACATGACTCTCTATACACAAAAACAACAGGAATAAAAAAAGCGTATGCCCCTCTTGCACCGGTCATGTCGTATATCAAAGACTGTATCAATACTGATGGGAGTGGACTGGTGATACGGCCAGTGATGAGTTCACTGTTCAACCATCACTAGTACCTCACCCCATACTTCCTGTATATGTTTTTAGTGCATGATGGTTATCGGGATAGTTGTACAATGTTATACATATAATTACTCTTGACCCCTTTGTCAGTCTAACCGGACCACCTCAAGAGTCGGGTCTGAGGGTCCTTGTTTTTGCATATTGACCTCGTCAAGAGTAATCATTCATTTTGTTATACAAAAGTTCACTTTAAAGATTATGAAGCCTTTATAACTGTCCTCTCTTTCATAACAGTAACTTAGCAGTGTACCGTAAAATGTACCAGATGCCATCTTGTTTTCTAGCCCTTTTCAAGTCAAATTCATCACGTGACAGGTCAATACTGATCATGTGACAAGTCAATATTCGAGGTCAGTGTCAGTCACGGGATTTTGGGGATCTACATTGAAATGTATTGTTTCGTCACGTGGTACGGATTAACCGATGGAACTGCAATATTCTTAATAGAGGTATAATAATGATTTGTGTCAAAGACTCCAAGAAGTCCATGATGGCATCACAAACCGATTTGTCTGACCAACCGATCACTATTTTAGTCAGCAGAAATGTGCTGGGGCTTTATACTATAGTGAGTAACATTAAGATATTAAGATATTAAAGTGAGTGAGTGAGTGAGTGAGTGAGTGAGCGAGCGTCTTTGGTTAAGCTCCTCTTTGAAGAGTATTTCCATTACATTACGGAACGCTGAAGTGATGCAGGTCTTAGACATTTACCACACAACACAGGTATGGTGCTGACAAACCAAGAAACTTAATCAGGAACATCTGGGACTTGAACACATGGCTTCTGGCACAATAAAGAGATGCAGCACACCTTGTGGTGCCTAAGACTGGGCCACCCGTGCCTGGCCTGGGGGAACTGACCAAAGATCTGAGGCAGTAGGATCATGTGCTGCAAGTATCAGCAGTGGACAGCAAGGTACACAATCAATGGCCAGGTATTGTATAACACACTCTGAATTCACTTTCAAACCCTGACAATACAGCCCATGAAAGAATCTACATTAAACATCCAGAAAGACTACACTTGTAAACTGATTGACACACAGAGATGTTGCTGTTTTCAGAAACTGATACAACAGCAGCCATGTGAAATCATGTAAAACCACCAACCTAAATAACTGTGATAAAACCAAAATGCTGGAATTATCTAAAGAAAACACTGAACAGAGAACTTACCCATTTATAAAAATAAAAAGCAGATTTCCTATCTACATTTACATACATATTTATTGCATTATCAAAGAAGCCAGCAGCTGGAGAAGTTCAACAGCCAGAATATAAAGTATGCCAATTTAACATATGTGAATAAAACAACACAGAAGTTCTGTGCATACATACTGTCAATGACTTGTTTGTTTGTTTGTTGTTTAACCCGATCCCATTCATCGCCTCTTACGACTAGCAAAGTTGCCTTTTCAGCAAGCATTGGTAGTTGAAAAATTATTATCTGTCAATGAACAATTCAAACTACCTTAAACTAAATAATTCCAAAGTGATGTGGTTTTGAATAGCCAACAACTGTGCATGAAATGCATGCTTAGGTCTCGGTCAATCACACATTCCTCACACATCACACGGAAACACGTCTTCTGCAAGGAAGCAAACATGGCTGTTTACAGTGACAACTATGTTAAACATGAACTCTCATCCAGACCCGGAAACAAAAATACACGAAAACTCTCAGGCAAGTCTACAATATTTTGGCAAGTCTAGATTTCTTCAGTTTCCGAAATTGAAGATATTATCTAGTCTCCTTCATCAATGTTAAAGACAAATTAATAAAACAGATCTTAAAATATTTGTATTTCAGAGACGAAATGGTAATTCTAAAGGGGAAATTCAAACCTCGCCTGTCTCCAAGACCGTATAGATTGCTGCATCTCTGAGTGAGTGAGTGAGTGAGTGAGTGAGTGAGTATGGTTTAACGCCGCTTTTAGCAATATTCCAGCAATATCACGGCGGGGGACACCAGAAATGGGTTTCACACATTGTACCCATGTCACGAATCGAACCCCGGTCTTTGGCATGACAAGCGAACGCTTTAACCACTAGGCCACCAGACCCCCCCCGCATCTCTGAAATTAAGCATTGTCATGAGCCCGATTTGGATTATATTTTGTAGACATATATTTGTAAATAAGATAAGTATATTCCTGGGTCTAATATAAGTCTCGTTAAAACACTCGACTGCTATTCTGAGAGTCAGGGCCAATGTAATGTCAACTGACTTGTGATATACCAAGAAAAAGTGAAATACGGAAACTGTTGTTTAATCATCCACAAAGATATGATAATGATCACTTAATGTTCTTGATTGGCCGTTATCACGTTTAAGAAGAGCCAGGTTTCATGTAATTAATATCAATTATCACATCTTGTTTTCCTTGATGATGAGAAACATTATTACCATGTTGCTATTTGAAACAACACATGGATAACTTTTCTGACAACTCCACTACTAGAAAAACATTGCATGTGGCGTAACATGCACTTTCACCACAAAATAAAAGAATCACCAACAACTTGTGATAAAAAGGAGTATCCATCCCTGCCTGACACATATTTATTGTTCCCCTGAGCCTACAGAGATAAAAACAACAACACAGTGCCCCTTTCTTCATTTGATTATATACACTGTAGATATAATCATACCAAATATTCAGTTTTCATGTGAACCACATTTGACAGTTGAAGTACACATATGCTTTAATTATCACAATTAATAAAATGTTTTAAAAAAATGCCTCCTGACTAACTTTTAAAAAAAATGAATGAAAATCTAATGACAAACATATTTCAGCAAAATCTGATCCAACCTCAAAAACACAGGTAACACTTCATAAGATTATGTTTTCAGCCAGGTTTCCTCAGATTTGTGATTGCCAGTTGCACCTGTGTCTGTGTAGTCAGAGCAGGCACCAATAAATGTTCATAGTTTTAAAAACAATGCTCCATTTACTAAGAAAATATGAATTTGGTCGTCTTGCTTTCATAAAATGATATGAAAGTATTCAAAATGCTATTGTCTGGAAGATAAGTACAATTTGGTTAAGAATGAGTCGTGAAATCTTCTTATTGGTGAAAAGTTGTGAGTTATCAAACAAAACATTGCATTAGCATGTAAATTAAATTATATCAAACAAGTTTAAATATTCACAACTAGCTTTATCAGTTACAATTTTTTTCTACATTTAAAAAAAGAGGATGCACATTGTATCCAATTATACCTTTAGAAATAGAGCCAACATTCACTTGAATGAATAATTTACTTCCTCAAAGCAAAATAAATTAATAAATGTAACTCAATTGTCACAAATCTGTTAAAAAGTAATACATTTTCTGGAAGAAAATGACACTATGTGGAAAAATAATATCTAAAGTCTGTAATGCATGAAATATGGGAACTGCAAGTGATAGTCACTAAACCCCCCAAATCATATTGATGTCCAATTGATTATGGATTAACCACAGGGAATAAAAACACAAGAGCAATATCAAATATGTCCATTTATCACCAGCATAATTGCATTAGGATTATATCAAGAAAGCTAAAATGACAAGCAGGGAGCACTTACCACAACAACGACGTTCCCTGTCAGCAGTCGGATGCTATTCTCCTACAGACCGATCTGAAATGGATGTAGAGATATTGTTAGCCACGTTACCACGTTAACTGGGAGCCCCCTGATGGGGAGTGGACCAATCGGGTCTGCTTACTCTCACGGCAACCAGGGCCTCTGTGTTTGATAAGAGACAGTTTAGAACAGTTTCATGTACTCCCAACCACTGTTTCCACTACCACAAATATTTGCTATTGACAGGATAAAGAATTTCGGTGTATCAGATAAACAACTCATTTCATAGCTTTTCATTAAAAAATGGACTTTAATGGGGGGATATTGATTTTTTCAAGCATTTATCATATATTGTTTTTAGAAAATATTTAGATTTGTCATGACAACACAAGATAAGGATAATGTAGTGGTAGTTTAATGCCCCTTTGGGCAGTATTTCAAGCATGTCACTGTCTGCGACAGACTAATACAGGAGGAATGCCAGACTAACACTTCATGGCAGTCAACGCCAAAAACCTTTGTGTCTACTAACCCAAACTTGGTTAATAGCATCATCTTTTGTACATTTTGATGTCATTATCAGGCTAACTACCTAAGGTTACTAGACCAAACAGAATGTTACTAGACTCTAATGGACTGTCATTGAATTATGTTGACAAACCTAGACAAATAATCAGGGCAAAGTGGGACACAAACTCACATCACAGGTTACTGGCATGCCAAAGTGAGGCAACTCTGCACAGCATTGTGGGGATTGAGAGTTGAAGAAACAGAATGACAGGGGACTCTTGTGATGACATTCCTAAACAAGATTCATGTACAGATTCAAGTTCTTCAGAGAAACAAATCAGTGTTCATACCATACAATCTTCATTTATAAAATTTGTAAAACTTCATGTATCTACAATGCCTCACATTTTAGTGAGTGAGTGAATTGGGTTTCAGGGCCCTCTTAACATTATTCTAGTTATATCACTGTGTGTCAGCTTAATAAGGGAGGAAACCCCAAAGTGATGCAGGTCTTAGACGTTTACCACTTCAGTGAAACCCAAGAGCATGGGTATGGTGCTGACAAACCTAGAAACATAATCGGGGCGAACGAGGATTTGAACCCACAATAATAGGTTTCTGACGTGCCCAAGGGACGCAACTCTGCACAGTGAATCATGGCGCTATAGACGACTGGGCCACCCATGCCACCCCCCCCAACCACCACCACATTGAAACCACGATCAGAAAACATTAAGCCTTTATAGTCAATTATTTTGTAAAACTAGTCCCTTTCATGAAGTAACCCTCAATACAAGATACAAATTAGGATGAAATATCATTTACATGGTCTGGAGCAGCCATGGAATATAATTATACTTCTGTTCACTGAAGATGTCTAGTTGTAGTCACCGGTCAGCCATACTCCACCTATATCATGGTGCTATATCATGGTGCAAGTGTAGCAGGGCGCGGAGTCATCCCACAGATGACATCCTTACCTTGTCAGATTGCTGATGGGGTTAACCTCTTTGGTCATGTGGGCAAGGTGTCCAACCTGTGATCAGAAGGTCCGTGGTTCGAATCCCATCACAGGACTCGGAAATTTTATGGCCGCTACATTGGCGCCTAACGTGGGGCTGAGCAGGTTCATATTAAATTTGAGCAAAATAAGCCTCAGTACCCTACTATGCGGCCCGCGACGTGCCTTCTGTTGACAGGGGAGTATGTAGCAGGGCGTGGAGTCATCCCATACATGACATCCTTACCTTGTCAGCTTGCTGACGGGGTTAACCTCTTTGGTCATGTGGACAAGGCGTCCGACCTGGGATCAGAAGGTCCTTGGTTCGAATCCCATCACGCGACTCTGAAATTTTATGGCCACTACACAAGGAACAACAGAGTTTGGGACAGGCAAACCACTGGTTTATATGATAAACAATGATCAATGTCATCAAGAGATGAGGTGAAGTATGGCGAAATGGGGTTAATGTTGCACTGAAGATTATTGCACTAATATAATGACATGCATGCACGTGTGTGTGTACGTGCGTGCGTGCGACTGCTTGTACTCGTCCAGACTAATGCAGATTTCATAGTGCAAGCCCACTGAGATCTCACGCAGTTGAACATGGATACTCCACTCCGACACATCAGATTCCGAGCCGACCAGTCCTTGTTTAGCCCCTTAATGCCAAGCGACAGGCAGGATAACAACAACTGCCATCTTTTAACATCTTTTGGTATGACACAGCCAGGGATTGAACCCAAGACCTTCCCTCCCCGGGCAGATGCTTCACCACTAGACCATAGAGGCAGTCGATCAAGACATGATGAGACACACACAACCAGGTCACAACCAGGTCACAACCACTTCACAACCAGGTCACAGCCTGTATTCACAAGGGTTCCATTAAAGCACTAAACTTTAACATAGACTCCGCGCTATGATCGCTTTGTGAAACAATGCCCTGATCCTCATTTGTCAGCTCTTAAATATTGGTCATAGCAATCTATTCTCCCCAAAATTTCCTCTCCGTAAGATTAAAACTTTTAGATCTTCAGACTACAAGAGCAACCATGTTTAATCAATTAAACTTTGTTAAAAGTTTTAAGACGAAGATCAGTCCTAGACAGTGTAAAAAAGCCTCTTAAGGCTAAGATGTGCAGAAGCATGGACACTTAAACAGAAGCTACGACACTGATTGCCGATAGCCAAATAAAGGTCTCAGTGGGGAGAGTTTGAAATTTCTCAAGTGAAAAGCTATCACACAATGGCAAGTCTCACTTGGAAGTTTTAAACATTTTCCATAACACTATTCCACAGAATAATATTAACTAAGGCTTTTTTACACATAACTGCATCACACTTAAACAGGGAGTATACATATATACCAACCATTCCGACACTAACAGCTTCTCTCAGGACCCATTCTGTATTGTATGGAAAGAAATATGTATACAGAACTATTTTCTGCATGAAAACTATTAATCAAACACTAACATCGCTGGCATACATCAGCTCAACAGAGTTTAGCTCAGGTTTTGTAAACACAACTTCTGTAAAAATATCCACATTTGACTCCTACAACTTTGAAAAATAAATTGGTGTTTGGTTTATACTGAAAACTGTCATTATCCAAGACATTAGAGATATAAAACGACCACAAACGTAATTGATTTTCCAAAAGAAAATCTTTCAAGTGACATTGAACTGATCTAGCCTTCATTGATAAGTAACAATTTAACACGGAGATCTGAAGATATTTGCCTTTATCATCCCTGTCAGTTCACGGAGAATTAAAGACATGGTCAGCCTCTTATGTTGGAAACGAGAGTATCACAAAATGGAGAAAGGATCACTTGAATGTGACAGGCTCAGAAGACATTTTTTTTAAATTTCATTTAATGAACCTTCACGAGAACTGGAATCATCAATAGTTCAAGTCAAATGTTAGATATTATTTTTAAATATTTGCATTATGCAACTGAGCCAAAATTTCATAAATGTTGAATAACAAACATTTTGAGAACATTTTGTTTTTATTCCTGTTGACTTATATTGGGATTGAAAAAACAAGTTAGTATATGAAGGTAAGGAAGCCAGCTTGTATTGGGCTTGGAAAGACAAACCAGTGTTAATCACATACATCGTAGACCCCGCTGTGGTTGGGTATGAGGGCATGAGGGCACGATGACACCAGCCATGGAACTTCTTAAACAGTTGAGTTGAGTTGAGTTGAGTTGAGTTGAGTTGAGTTGAGTTGAGTTGAGTTGAGTTGAGTTGAGTTGAGTTGAGTTGAGTTGAGTTGAGTTGAAATGGGGTTTAACATTGCATCCAAGATCATCGCTCTTGTATATAGTGATGTGTGCATGTGTGTGTGTGGCTGCTTGTACCGGTCTGGACTATTGCCGATTTCATAGTGCTGTCACAGTTTAACATAAATACCCCACTCAGACATAGTATACTCACTCCGAGCCAACCAGTCCTTGTTTTAGACCCTTGTTTCACCCAGGCAGGGTAACAACAAGTACCATTTCTTAACATCTTTTGGTGTGACAAGGCCGGGGATTGAACCCCAGACCTTCCGCTCTCTGGGCAGACACTCTACCACTAGCGCTTGGAGGCAGTCTCTTTGCACTAAGAGGGTCATAGCTGCCATATTATTAAACAGACTTATGATGGTTATAGTGCTAAGATTAATTTGTAGAATGGGACTCTGATCTGCTATTTATATACCATTCATGCTCTTCTAGCATTGAGACCATGCAGTCCTCATTTCATCAACCAAAGTTGGTATTGATAAATTATTCTACCATCCAAACCTCATTTGGTCATCTAAAATTGAGTTCTGCAGTGAGGACTGATTCTAAAACACAATCTTCAATTTACACCAAATCCTCATTTGTCAAGCAAGGCAGGTACTGACAGCCTATTCTATCATCCAATCCTCATTTGGTCAGCTAGGACTGAGATGTGTATTGAGAAACCTGTTCTATGACACAATATTCATTTGGTTAGCAAAGGTTGAGGTTGGTACAGAGGAACCATGACACAATCCTCATTTTACACCCATCTTTGGTCAGCTGACACATGAGGACTTATCCAACCATCCAATCCTCATTGGTCAACCAAGTCTAGTACTGAGAATCTGACTCGCAGACCTATTTCTGAAATCCATGTAACCCAAACCTTTACTTATTTTGTCATGTCTCTTAACAGATATCTTTGCCAACCATATCTTCACAACTGGACCTAAACAAGAAGCCCAAAAGCACTGGCCACATTGAAAACAACCTTAAACATACCCACAAAGACAAAGTACAGCTTACTGTATAGGGAACATTGTACAGACCCAGCCATAAAACCTTCACACCTAGAGCAAAACCACACAGACAGTAAATTACCATTACCATTACCATGGACGACCCTTCAGTCCAAGCAGGAAGCATGGTCCACTTACACAAGGAGCCATGGCTCTTGCAATAAAGCTTGTATTGCGCCCAGAACCCAAGACTTAACAAAGTCTTTGATATGCATTTAGAAGTGAACTGTTAAAGGGGCATGTTTGCTTGTTGTTTAATGCTGCCCCCAGCAATATTCCACCTACATGACAATGGCCTGTGAACAATAGTGTCCAGACAACATTGATTGATATTGTGAACTATGATTTACATCAGGGTATGCAATCAACATCAAGTGACCAAGCCTGACCACCCAATCCATTTTCGTTGAATCTTAGGACCAGCATTACTAGGTTGCTAGGGACCAATTCTCACCTGGAATCCCACCAGGGCTCGCCTCTTACAACCAGCATAGATGGCTGGGGACCAGTTCTAACCTGAAATCCCCACCAGGGCCCGCCTCTTATGACCAGCATAGATGGCTGGGGACCAGTTCTAACCTGGAATCCCCACCAGGGCTTGCCTCTTACGACCAACATAGATGGATGGGGACCAGTTCTAACCTGAAATCCCCACCAGGGCCCACCTCTTACGACCAGCATAGGTGGCTGGGGACCAGTTCTAACCTGAAATCCCCACCAGGGCCCGCCTCTTACAACCAGCATAGGTGGCTGGGGACCAGTTCTAACCTGAAATCCCCACCAGGGCCCACCTCTTATGACAAGCATAGGTGGCTGGGGCCAATTATACCCGAAATTCCCATGAGCAGGGGTGGGGTTTAAGAAGTATAGCCAGAAACATTAAAAAAAAAAAGAGTTATCAATAAGAAGTTACATGTCTACAAATTAGCTGTAACTGATGCTGCTGTGGTTGACAGGACCGTGATTTTTGCTGTTTGCTGTCAATACATTACTAGTGGTTGGGTTCAGGTTACTAAACGATAGCCATGCATATCATAGAAAACTGCCTATCATGTTTTGTTTGCAAGGCACTAATCTAGATTAAATACATCGATTCCAGATAGCCATGATTGTTTCTGATACTAGTGAAGGGAGGCAGATAAAGCGTACATTTGAAATGACATTGATAGTAATGGATTCTGAGAAATAATACCCAACCCACTTCAAACTCGAGTCCGATTTGTCAAGTTTTGCCGAAAGCTCATTTTACACTTCAGCAAAAATGATTAAGATTCTGGAATGAGATAATATTTTTTTTGGTCAATGACGGATATGATTCCTGAAGGAGATAACTTGACAATTAGTTTGCAAACAAATAATTTTTTAGTATCACCAGGACATATTTGTCATGTTGGCTCATCTCATGTCAAGCAGATTGAGACAGAAATTAAACCAATAAATGAAACTTTGTACTCTTTGTACTCATGGCATCATGATGGAACAATGTTTTATTGTAAAATATACCAAGCTTCATGCTTCATTGTTCTTTGCGATTTATCGCATAGCTATCTTATATTGAAGGATAACCATCCAAACTGGTATAAAATAGCATACTATGTGGTTCTATATGTGTTACTGCAGTATAAGAAACAAGTTTGATTCCTCATCACCCAATCAGAATAAAGAAATACAGGATAACATACTTTGTAATTCTTACATCAACATTGTTGAAAGAACCATCAGATCTTATTGACCAGAATAAGGGGGCACGGTTGGCCCAGTCGTCATGATTAACTGTGCAGAGTTACGTCCCTTAGGCATGCCAGAAACCTATGATTATGGGTTCGAATATTGCTGAGTGTGGCATTAAACTACATAAACACACAAAAAAAGGATGCCAAAGAACATTAAGATTGCAACAACAAAAACGTGGAAAGTATGGTGTAAAACTCCACCCTTATGGGGGCCGAGAGTTCTAGAATTGAAACTTAGTTTATGTTTACATACATTCATGTTTTATTCATTATGATAAATATAAGAAAGAAAAATCAAATTTGAAAGTTAATAAGGGTACATGCTTTTAATGCTTGTACATTTTATTATCATCCTTAAAGAGTCTGTACCTAAAGTTGATATCTCTTATAAGAAATAAACGACTCGTGTTCGTTGTTTTTCGTACAATAAAACACTGCAGGGAGAATAAACCACTCGGGGCTGCGCCCATCATGGTTTATTCTCCCCGCAGTGGTTTATTGTATGATAAACAACTCCCCCTCATCGTTTATTTCTTAAATAGAAGCCCAAATAATCAACAACACTTTTTACAACCTTAACAAGGAACCAAGCTGTCCCCAGGAAAGTAACCAAGATGCAATTCCCAGCACTAAGCACTAACCCCATGCCATCACTAACTGTCATGGTAACAGCTGTCAAAATGAAGATAAAATAGTTTTTATCGAATATTGACATTGGAAACTTTTTCAGATTAACATTAAAATATATCCTCCAGTGTATAAGTTAACTCAATCAACTGTTAAACCAAGGCAGAATGGCTATAATGAATTTAAGTGACAGAAAAAGCTAAAAAGCTTTAACAAATAATAGTATCTGAGATCCAAACATTTTCCTGAATAACTTTTTATCTACACATCTATCTGATTGTGGACACATCTAAAACATCTGTCAAACAAACAGTTATGGACGAGAGCACCAGTTTCACCAGATGGTGTGCTTGTTGATAACGTCAGCACTGGCCCAGCTGGGTAATGGCTTCAAATAAATAACCAACTCTGGACCAGAGAATCCAGCGATTGACATCATGAACATTGACCTATGCAAATGGGATACGATGACATGCATCAACCAAATCAGCGAGCCTGACAACCCCATCGTGTTAGTCGCCTCTTACAACAAGGATAGTTGCCTATTCCGGCAAGCATGGGTTACTGAAGACCTAAACTAAATAATTCCAAAGTGATGTAGTTTTGAATAGCTAACAACTGTGCATGAAATGGATGCTTAGGTCTCTGTCAATTCAAACCCGAATCTTCACGGGTATCAACAATAAAGTACCTCACAATCACGATGTCATACAAAATGCTGACAATCATCTATACATGACACTTGCTGCATGGACAATATAACCCTGAAGATGTGTGACACATGCTTATCAAGTTGGACATTGCTCTATACAGTTATGTTATGTTATGTCAAAACTAATGTCTCTCTAATCCTGTATACAAGAATCTGACAAAGACCACTGACATTGCCATGACACTCCGGTCACGCCTCCCTCCATATGGGTGCATGTTATTTTACAAATTATGGCAGGAAATATTCATTTATTCGTCGATATGAAGAAACAATAGATATACAGTTTTCCAATGTATAGTTTAGCATCATAACCTGTTGGCCATGAATAACCTGTTGGCAATGATCACCAATTTGATTTTATAACCAGTAGGCCATGATAACCAATGTTATAACCAGGAGGCCATGATCACCATTCTTTTATAACCATAAGGCCATGATCACAAATTAGATGTTATCACCAGTAGGCCATGATCACCAATGTTATAACCAATGTGCCATGATGACCAATGTTATAGCCAGCAGGCCATGATCACCAATGTTATAACCATAAGGCCATGATCACCATCATGTTATAACCATAAGGACCATGATCACCAATTTGATGTTATAACCAATAGGCCATGATCACCAAGTTGATGTTATAACCAATAGGCCATGATCACCAATTTGATGTTATAACCAGTTGGCAATGATGCCCAACCTGATAATATTTAACCAGTTTGCTGTCAAAACAATGTTTGCCATTTCAACCAGATCGGTGCTATAATCAGAATGGTATTTTGACCTGTCTGGTATTATAATAAATTAGGTATTATGTTCAATTAGGCATTATCATCAGTTAATGATCAATTTTGCATGATTATCAGTTACAAGAATGTTCTGATGTGAATAAAAACACAAAAGTGTCAGAGTTCATTACAAGACTAAACAATTCAGTCAGTTGACTTTTTAGCACTGTCTGAAGAAAACTAGTCTATCATGATGAAAGAAAAGTGTTATACATTTACAATCCACAGGCTTTTTGAAAATTATATATCTGGAATAATAACAAGACATTTAGAAACACTGTTCTGTCAAACTGTGACGGTGACATTAATGGTAATTTGGTATTGTAGACAGAATAGGACCTTTGCCAGCACAGCTTGTCATTAATATAGGCTACACTGTACATCTTAGTAGAACATTACCTAGTCAAATATAGCTTATATACCTCTCAACATTTGCCTAGGACCACCCCTTTGATGAAAGATGACTAATAGACAGTAAGTCTGTCAAACAAAAAATACACAAAGATGCTAGTATTGACATCAGTCATATAATGGCATCATTTCATGGCGAACAGTTGATAACGACATTAAGAGCCCCTGATTCTGATACCACTACATCTTGCAACTGTATCTTGGCCACTCATGTTGAGTTGTACATGTATTTCATAATTTCAGTTCAACTTGTCAACAAGATAAAAATATGACTGCTTTTGAAAAAACACCATACACTGGTATTTTCCAAGGTATTGTGAAGGTAATCAAAGTACTTCAAATCATGATATAACGATAATACCACACATCTATATTTATAATAATTTTATAATAATACAAAACTATACACAAATACTTCAGCATTCATCCCTCTGGCTTCAAATCATTCCATGTTTAGCCAAACGTTTCGAAAATATGTTTTTATGTACACAATGTCTATAATAATGCAAAAGTTTAAAAAACTTATTGTTAGTGAGGATGATCATTATAAACCTACTGGCTGTTCGTGTAACTCGATATGGAGTTTTTGAAATTGTGGTAACACCTCATAGGAGGTATTACAACGATTGTAACACCTCGCAGGAGGGCTTACAACGATTGTAACACCTCACAGGAGGGCTTACAATCATCATAAACCCTTGATAGAACAAAAACTACGAACAGCCTACGATACGCATGTGCAGATTTCGTACCATTGCGAGACGCACATGCAGATTTCGCACCGTTGTGAAACCCACGTGCTGAGGTCACCGGTTTCATTGAACCGAGTTCACGACTGCAGGCGATATTTCATCTCCGATACAGGTAATACATTTGAGAGTTTTTATTACAGTTATCTAATTAAAAACGTTGTCTATGCGATGAGTCGGTTTATAAGTTGGACAAACCATGTCTCCTCGAGATTACTAGAGATTGTAAACCCTCACATTCGGATTGTTAGAATCTCATAAACAGTGGCAGACGGTAGCCTAAAGACCCTAGTTTGATTCCCGACATGGGCACAATGTGTGAAGCCCGTTTCTGGTGTCCCCCGCCTTGATATTGCTGGAATATTACTAAAAGTGCAAAACCATACTCACTCACTCACTTTCATAAACAACCATGGCCACATACTCTCACACATAAAATACATAGTGTACCAAATTTTCGTCCATGTCAGTTCACAGCTCTTTCCTGCGTAAATAATCACCTTCTGATTAAGTAATATTGATAAATCATCGTATCATAAAACATTTCCTAATGAACTAATTTAACCAGAGAAGATAATCTATGTCTTTCTATTTCTACTCGGAGTATCTGCATATTGAATAAATCCTGTCCAACAAATGACTTGTCATGCTGGCCAACTTTTACAGCACAATCTGGTGGTCCATGGACTGTGTAATTATATTTCCTTTCTACAGAGTCACAAATATGACTCAGGGGCTTAAGAAACCTTCCTCTGAACCTATGGAATATCATATAGCAGTTAGCTGAGATAATTATATCTGCTCCTGTCGTAATTCACCCTGATTGCTTTCTGGCCAGATGGTGCTGTATGTTGTGTGGTTGCACTGCCGATTTTCTCTTCCAATACACGATGCCTGGCGTGTCTTGTGTGTTCTATAAAACACTAACATGATAAACCACTTATTCTATCAGCAGAGGCAACAGCTACGACTGAATAACCTCATCGTTTCCCAATTACTATCACAGTTTACGTGTGCATTAATCATGGCCCGTTTGATGCAAGACCAGTCAGGTTTCCTTCACTTATAACAAGGCAATAAAAGATGGATGATTTTTGCATTTTCTAGTCAGAACAGACATGGGTTATACAATTGTACACTCAACGTTCTGCCTGTGAACACAGAATGTCAGGTGTTAAGGCAACACTGAAACAATTACAGTCGACAAATTCCAATATTTGCTTCCATAATGCCATTGATTAAAAAGCCATTTTCACCCCTCTCACACAATGGCTATCTTTATCAACACTGTCCATATTGGAACGAGCTCTTTATCCAGGATTTTCATCAAAGAATGAACCCTACACTTAAATTATGTTTTCATGTCGTACAGTATGTGCTTACAAAGCAGTTGTGAAATACAGGTGGGGGGAAGCTTTTGCAAGGGATGTTAGGGAGCTGAAATGATTTAATTATTCTGTCGCTTCAACGTCGAAATTCTTATTCTGCAAAAAGGAAATGATATTTCAGCCGAGAAAACAAACTGTCAAATTTGACCCTAACAGCTTTCAATCAAAGAGGAAAAAAGACATTTTAACATGTAAAGAAAGCAGGATTCCAAATTTGAATAAAACAACAGGATTGTCAGTTGGCTTGCTAAAAGCAACATGGAGCCAATGGTAAACAGTACGCAGCTCTGGTGAAACATTTAGAAATTCCAATTGTTCAAAGTTGTAATCTATCCTACACAACACCAAGGTCAAATACATCATTGTCTTCTCCAGATACAAGAATAGAGTACAACTGTATCTCTTTCTCTTGAAACTTTAAATTGTTTCCCCGTTTGTGTTCTAAAACTTCATCAGTACTACAAGAAAGAGAACATGTGTTTCAAGGCTTGTTACATTTCTTATCTAAAAATATTCCAAGTCTCAAGATTTTGTAAAATTGTTTAAAGAGAAAATGTTTGTAAGCTTTCATTTCTTACTTATACATAATCCAAATTTCAAATCTTAAATTAACTTTAAATTTTGAAGATCTTATTTTTTTTATTGAAAAGCATATATCTCTTCCACAGCATATGCCTTCATTAAAACTGCAAGTTTTAAACTTTCTGAAGCACCATCATACCAATATTGTAAACAAAATGTAAACATACAACATCTAAAGTTCTTTACAACCTATACTTTAAATTATTGATACTCATGCAATTCCCAACTACATCTTGTGTGGCTCGAGCTCCTGTAAACCTTTCCAAGGCCATCAAGAAGAAAACCACCAAAATTATTAAGAATGTAATAAAATATAAACTTAATCGTAAGTCTATTACTTTTATGGCCATTGGCTGGTAGTTATTTTTGCATGAATGGGTAAATGTGACTGTTTATCATGTGTGATTCATCAACATGAAAATTGGGACTTTAATCACCAGACAAAGTAAACCGCTCCCCCGTTTGGTAAACCCTCAAAGTGTTTAATTAAGTGTAGCTGTAAATCTTCTATATCTTGAGACCAATCTCAGAAGCATCTCAAAATGAAACAATGTTGACAATCTTCTCAAGCAGGCCTTGTAAATGACAGAATAATGACTGTTAGCAGGTTTCTTGGCTCATATTTGTTTGGAATAGCTGACCTACAATTCACAACTTCTGGACCGTAATCAAGGGAAAAGATATCTGTGTTAATGACATTCATTTCATGACGTCAATGGCAGTGCCAGTGTGTACATAAGTCAGGCGAATACAATAAAAAAACAATTTCAGTCTTAGATGACCGAATACAATGAACATATATTTTTGTGTGTTAATATAAGCCAGAATTTTACCAATTTGAAAATTTCCACACAAACAAAAGCCACAAAACCATTTCCACATTCATAAAAATCTCTGCTGTAAGAAGAGTCTGTTGTGTGATTCCTACTACATCATGAGCATGTATTTTTTTTTAATCACTATCAAATAGTGATGATACCAGGTGTTTGAGTGTATCCTGCACCGTAGGTAGCCCCCATCACAAACACATGCAAAGGTAAGTCATCTGAACAAACACAGGAACATATGGTTCAAGTCAAAATAGGGAATCCGACATCATTTTTGTCACTGATGCACTAAATTTGGAAATGTCCTCCACATGCCTACCATAAAACCTTTTCGAAGCTTTACTGAGGTCTTGACTGTTGAAAGCTTGATCAAACAACTTTTGAGCAAGAGTCTTAAGATGCTCTTTGAAATGTGCTTTAAAAGTTGTGAAATGTAAACACCAAAGGCTGGAGCTGCAGGAATATTGCTCAATATGAAGACTATTGGGAAGTTGAAGTCCATCCTCTTGTCATACTAGCTCGTGGAGAGCTTTTTGTCATTCTGAATCTTATGAATAGATCTAAATATGAAACAGTTGAGGTGGTTCAACTCATCTCCGCTATTTCTAAGTAAGCATGAGATATATGGATGGACAACCTTTTTATTACAATTCGGAGTAATGTTTTGGTGTAGGTTCTACCACCGTTATCAAGCAAGTGATTTATTTCTAAGTTAGGTGGGTAAATCAGTGGAAGGGAATTGGCTATTTGACTGTTATTGCACAATATCAGATCTTCGATAAACCTGAAAATTGTTGGCCAAACAATATAATCATGAAATAATGATCAAGCCCAACAAAATGACTGTACAGAGTGAGTGAGTGAGTTGGGTTCAGTGCTGTTTGAACAGTATTCCAGTTATATCACAGCTGGTCAGCTTAATGTTGGAGGAAATCCCGAAATGATTCAGGTCTCTGAGGTTTCACCACTTTGGTATGGTGCTGACAATCTGAAACCTAACTGGGGCAAACCAGGATTCCATCCCACAATCATTGGGGCGCATATAGAAAATGAAAGTGTAAATAGCACAATTAGCTGCAGTCTGTTTGATATCCTCCAGTGGAGGCAGGGATTTTGTATTAGTAAAAGTCTGTTGAATATGCTGAATATGCTGTTGAAAAACGATTCATCCTCAAATTTTACACAATACAATAAATATTAAATATCAATTTAATATAAAAATATTGGTATTTATTTGAAAAGAAATCTGTCTGTCTAAAGTATTATAAGTATTGTATTGAGATAGTACAACATTTGTCCCACTTGTCCTTGTGCACATTTTTTATCTTATGTAGTGTGCTCTTGGCCATGTGGCTTTTGACATCAAATAAACTTCTTCATCTTCTTAAAAAATCAATGGACATGCAAGATGTTCTGTAAAATGATAGTGTTGTGGGTTCCAAAAGAAATGTTTTGCTCTTCCTTCCAGAGAAAATATTGTGTGTCTTGAAGCGCCACTGAAAACCATATTCCGTCTCAAACAAACATTCCCCCCCCCAAGAAAACTAAACAGCTCTTCCCTTGATGGAAATGACAGGGTTCATGTGGTGGTCTTTGAAACAGCTCTTTAACCTTTCAAATTAACAAAGCATTTTAGTACTTTCCTCACAACCTTTTGAAATAGTAGAATAAATGTGTTGTACTTAATCAACAGTAAGGAATTCGACAAATAATCACAATGACCTGATGAATCAAAGTCTTCCAATACATCATTTCTGACAAATAAAATTTGAAAAATAATAGTGGTTGTCTGGACAAAAATGCTAATAAATCTGAATTATCGGATGTTGATTAATTTGTCGAGTTACCAGACAAATCTTGCTGCCATAGGATAGACTGGCTATTTCCTTTTTAACCCCTACTGTCTGTGTCATAAATCCTTGCAGTGTTCCTCACTGTTGTCTCATATTGTAAAAGTCATGCTTGGAGCTGACAGTTTAGACCAGGCAGTGCCCTTATCATTTGTGGTAAAGGCTGGAGCTCAGTGGAAGTCAAATGGCAGAATTCGAATAACAGCTCACGCAGACCGAGGTTCTGTAGCTCACTTCGTTAATATGAGGAAGCACTTTATTAGAATTATGACTGCACTGTTTCACATGATTGAGACTTAGAGATGAGCGTTTAATATTCTTCATGGCTCATGCTTACTCTTAATAACTATGTCTTGAGCTAGGAGATAAACCAACTGTGATTTCCAGCTCAAGTTTTTTAACACAATCCAAATTTAAAAAAAGTTTGCCTAAGTTTGCCTGGCAATTAGAAAACAAGTTGTATATGTTTAGTGAATTTGTATTTATTTCCATTCAACCATGTTACAGTTTGCTGCCATTTGAATTGATGCCAGTTGATTATCAAAATAACCTATATTTATTATAGTACCATAAACTTCAAGATGCTGTTAATTCAGCCAAGTAAGATCATTTGGATTGCAACATTGTGTCAGGCAAATGGTGAGTGATGCTTTGTGCTCAAAGACATGTATTTTGGTCCTTGTTATAGATATGCAACCCACAGGTCTACATTCCAGACATCATCGGTACCAAGTAGTGTCTCGGTGGTGTTGACAAAACTGTTCCCCTTTACTGCCCCCATTTTATTAAAGACAAAACTGTTTCCAATTACTGCCCCCATGGTATTCCAGACAAAACTGTTCCCCATTACTGCCCCCATGGTATTCCAGACAAAACTGTTTCCAATTACCGCTCCCATGGTATTCTAGACAAAACTGTTCTCCATTACTACCCCCATGGTATTCTAGACAAAACTGGCCTCCATTTCTGTACCCATGGTATTCCAGACAAAACTGGTCGCCATTACCGCTCCCATGGTATTCCAGACAAAACTGGTCTCCATTACTGTACCCATGGTATTCCAGACAAAACTGGTCGCCATTACCGCTCCCATGGTATTCCAGACAAAACTGGTCGCCATTACCGCTCCCATGGTATTCCAGACAAAACTGGTCGCCATTTCTGATGCAGGAGGGAAGCCCAAGAAACTCTGAGGAGTCAAGCTGCTGAATGGGGTGCCCGAGTAGTGACCTGTGTGCTGTACACACGACCAGATGCCATCACCCTTTACATGATCCAACTTTGATAGGTTATGGAAGTATCAAACAGCCAGATGAGCTAACAAAAGAAAGAGGCTGTGATGAATGAGCAGTATGCTAAACCAATGGCACATCAATATTCAGGTTTCAGACACTGCCATACACATGATGACTAACGTGATAACATCATCAAACACATCAGTCTTCTCCAGTTGACCTGCTTAGTGTAAATACTGATTAAACACATACAGTAGAAAAAGTCATATGCATTCATGTCCATCACTGACACCTGTCACTTCCACCTGGATATATTTGTGTGGGTAGGTGATGAGTGTGTGGGTAGGTGATGAGTGGGCAGGTAGGTGATGAGTGTGTGGGTAGGTGATGAGTGTGTGGGTAGGTGATGAGTGGGCAGGCAGGTGATGAGTGTGTGGGTAGGTGATGAGTGTGTGGGTAGGTGATGAGTGTGTTGGTAGGTGATGAGTCGGCAGGCAGGTGATGAGTTGGTGGTAGGTGATGAGTGGGCAGGCAGGTGATGAGTGTGTGGGTAGGTGATGAGTGTGTTGGTAGGTGATGAGTGGGCAGGCAGGTGATGAGTGTGTGGGTAGGTGATAAGTGGGCAGGTAGGTGATGAGTGGGTGGGTAGGTGATGAGTGTGTTGGTAGGTGATGAGTCGGCAGGCAGGTGATGAGTTTGTGGGTAGGTGATAAGTGGGCAGGTTGGTGATGAGTGGGTGGGTAGGTTATTAGTGTGTTTGTAGGTGATGAGTGTGTGGATCGGTAGGTTTCATACAACTTTTCAGCAATATCATAGCTAGGCACACCATAAATGGGTATTGGTATTGTACCAGCATGGGGAATTATACATAGGTCTTCAGTGTGAAAAGCAAACACTTATACCCCTAGACTACCTCACAGGCCCCTGGACTAGCTAACCACAGTCAGCAGTATTCTATCTCTGGCAAAACAGCTTGATGAAGTTGAGGTAAGGCGAAATGAGGCTTAATGTTGCATCCAAGATTATTGCACTTATATAGCAATGTGCATGCATGTGTGTTTGTGAGTGGGGGGGCTGCTTGTACTAACCTGGACAAATGCTGATTTTATAGTGCAAGCCAACTGAGATATCAAGCCGCAATTAAACATGAATTTTGCTTATTTTTAAGTTTAACGCTGCACTGAGCAATATTCCAGCTTATGGCAGCCGTCTGTAAATAATCGAGTCTGGACCAGTCAATATACCGGTAGTGATTGACATCACAAGCATCAATCCATGCAATTGTGATACAATGAAATTAACATGACTCCGAGCCAACCAGTCCTTATTTTAGCCAAGGCAGGCAGGGTAACAAGCAGTACCATCTTTCAATGCCATTTGGTATGACGCAACCGGGGATCAAACCCAGACCTTCCACTTTCCAGGCAGACACTCTTCCACCAGACCACGGAGATGATCGTCTGTTGAAGAAGTCTGGGTACAGCAAATCACTGGGTAACAATGGTAGCAACAGTACATGGTTTCAGGGCACGATGACATGATCAGTCAGCTCACACAATGTAACCCCTGCTCCTCATGTTATCCATCCATGACGATCCAGTTAGAAGTGGTCTTCAGCAACCAGACATGCTTGTACCCAATGACCCGGGTTAGAAGTGGTCTTCAGCATCCTATGCTTGTACCTAATGACTCGGGTTAGAGGTGGTCTTCAGCATCCTATGCTTGTACCCCATGACTCGGGTTAGAAGTTGTCTTCAGCATCCTATGCTTGTACCCCATGACCCCGGTTAGAAGTGGTCTTCAGCATCCTATGCTTGTACCCAATGACTCGGGTTAGCAGTTGTCTTCAGCAGCCCATGCTTGTAACCCTCAACAAGATCCGGGGTAGAATACCTGGTAGGTCTTCAACAACCCATGCTTGTCATAAAAGGCAACTATGCTTGTCGTAAGAGGCGACTAACCTGATTGGCTGGTCAGACTCGCTGACTTTGTTCATGCAGACCGTATCCCAACCATATAGATTCATGCCAATCACAGGATTGTCTGGTCCAGACTTGATTAACACATTTGGATGTTTCTTAAATCTACACTCACAAGAAGATGATCAAGGTTTTCAACATTTACTCAATGTAGCTTAAAATATCATCAGTATGTCTACTGATTATTTCAAATAAATGTCTTCTGGTGCAGAACTGTGGTTGTGTTTAGAATCATGAACTGGGGAGCCAGACATATTGTCATTAACTGCAGCCATGCATGCATGGTCTGCCTGTTGCAGAGAACACATAATTAATCAGCAAAAAACATCTACAGGAAAATATTTGTTTCATGTGTATTGGAGGCGATTGTGAAAGATTACATTGGGAATAGCATTGTGATCCTATTGTAGATATAGACAACATATTTCCGAGCGAGTGAGCTACATTGGTGAAACACTGCTTTGAACAGTATTCAAGTTTTATCAAAGTGTGTCAGCTTCATGTGGGAGGAAAGCCCGAAATGATGCAGGTCATAGACGATTATCACAATGATGAAACCCAGAAGTATGGCATGGTGCTGACAAACCTGGAAACTAAATCAGGACAAAAACTGGATTCAAACCCATCATCATAGGTTTCTGTTAGAGCTAAGGGACGCAACTCAGCACAGTGATTTACGGCACCTCAGACGACTACACCTCTTTTTCCCACTCCCAATGTGTATGTACTGTTGCCATGGGTTACATCAAAACCATTTAACACTGGTTACATAATGCTTTTTTATCAACAATACAATTCCCATTTTTATCCATACATGCATTATAAACCCACATGACTGGCTCTGTAATTTATGTTCTTAATTCCAAAGAAGAAAAGCGGTGGTAGGCGTAATAGCTTTGATCAAACAATGTTGAAGAATCCTGACATAAGATCTTTAGGTTTTCAAGCTTCTTGTGAAGAAAACCTGGTACACCACATGTGGCAAAAGAAATGGCCACACACCATTCCCACACTAACTGCAAATATTTGATTTTACAGACAAAACATCCAAACCAATTGCACTACATTGTTGTCACTGACAGGTCTTTATGGGAGCTCTACAAACTGCATCAGCACTAAAACCTGTACTTCATAGAAACAACGTGGGATAACAAAAATTGTTGCTACGTTGCCAAAGTCCTAGAATTACGTTCAGGGCCTGGTAACGATAAACCTACCATGTGAACAACAATTCAGCAGTTAATTACATGAACAATACCTCTGGTCTTTGTCCAAAAAGGAAGCTGTTAGGGTTATCTTGCCAACCATTGTTGTAGGGGGCTATGAAACAAGCTTTACATCAGCTGGTGTGAGTGAGTGAGTGAGTTGAGTTTAAAGGGGCACTGATCTAACGCAATTCCCCGGGACTGGTTGTTGCCTTTGTTATTGTTTTTTCCCAGTGAGTACCCAGATGTATAGCAGAAATCAAGACTAGTTCGCGACCTCTGCTGCGCCATTCATAAGCGCATTAGTCACTTTTATGGGTAGTAATAAGGGCGTATGGTCACATTGATCAACAAAATGAAATACAGTTTTCGAGATAATAAGGAAATGTAGGTATCTTTGTGGGTAGCATCAGTAATGGTGACGAAGTTTTGATAAGTCACTTGCTTGGTAATTTTGCGATTTTCGTTTACACTATTTTGACTTGCAACACAAAGTAAATATTTTACCTGAGCATTGCTTTTTTTGTAGTGTGTATATTTTTTTACTGTCAAAATGTGTAACATTTTCAAATTTATTAAACGCCTAAATATTCAGTTATTTTACAAAGTGACTGAAAAACATTTTGATCTGTATCATTATGATAACGAATTCCAAACATTTTGATGTTTAATGTCATCACCAAGAGACTGAAAATGTAACGTTGAAAAGTACATTTCAATGTTGTTTGGCTTCTAATCCTACATAATAATCTGCTGTGATGTTTGTAGGCCCTTTTGATCGTCTTAATCAATCTGGACAGATTTTTTAGTCAAAATGAAATATTTACACATTTTATAAATTGCCTGAGAGAATCACATTTTACAAATTAACGGTAATATATACATGCTTACAAAGGAAAAGACCTGTGAAACAACGTCTATCGCCATTGAAGAATTTCCCAACCAAGACGTAGAGAAACAAGGACGAATCGGTTCAATGCTACAGCAAATGAAGAAAAACAAAATGCAAATACCATAATTACAACCTACCAAATTTGAGTGTATAAATTTTAGGCAGCTTCCTTGTTCGAGGAATGTATCCGTGAATGTCCACACAAAGGAACAATATCCCACTCGTCTGCAGCTGTACAAAGAAACTTATTCGATGTTCTGTAACAATCAAATATTTTAAAAGATATATATCGTTTCGGCATATTGTAACCCGTGTTCGTTTCTCAACTGATCACTTGGATTGTTTCAGGTGTTTCACACAGTGTCAAGTCTCAAGGGTCGGCTGAGAAAGCCCACGTGACAACTGTTTTCATAACGTCCACGGTTCCTAAAAAATCTAATGACCAATCAATCAACGTATTATCAGTTAACCCTACGAACAAAGTAATTTGTTTTTACATCGGCAGTTCACGCCATGATATAAGTGTATTTCCTTTGTTTTAGTAAAGCTACACATGTAAACACTCACTTTTGACATATCCACTGTGCTAGATAACAGTGATTAATCAATCACCATATTTTCTGTTAATCCTTTGATGACTAGGAACGACCCGTTGATTTACAAAAAAATGTAAATCAACTGATCATTCACCTCTTGCTGGTCTGCCACGTGCATATTACATAACACAAATTTCACCTCACTTCAAACCTGGATTTAGATTGAATAATTACCCCAGACACAATAAATGCCAAATGGGAACCTTTGTCAGGTTATCTAAGCGGTGCTACCATTAATTGTACCTGTAATACATTCATTAACTGAGCATCAAGTGAATGACGGCAAATACACAAGTGTAGGGTTATACGAGAAAACGTGGATGACAACAAGGGAGTAGTAATCATATTTTCGACGCAATCCGAAATCCCAAAACGCTTTCACTGCATGGATACTTTTTTTAGTATTAATTTATAACCATCTGGGGTATTTCAAAATGACAACATCCGATGAGCTCCGCTGTTCTTTTTGTCTGTTTGTTTAGGCTGAAGACATTAATTAACATGCACCATTTGTCGAAATCTTTATAGATCATGGTTAACCAATCAGTGTTTATGCAAAAATGCGTAAAACAAATATTGCCTCCAGCCTCCAAGTTTATTTAGCTGTCCTTGCAGACGGTAGCCCAGTCTCCCGTCACGCTCAGTTGCGTTGCGTATCATCCGGGTATTCACGGGGGAAAAAACAATAACAAAGGCAACAACCAGTCCGGGGAATTGCGTTAGATCAGTGACCCTTTAACTCCGCTTTTAACAGTATTCCAGTTATATCGCAGCGTGTCAGCTTAATGTGGGAGGAAAGCCCGAAGTGATGCAGGTCTCAGACGTTTACCACTTCGGTGAAACCCACGAGCATGGGTATGGTGCTGACAAACCTAGAAACATAATCGGGGTGAACCAGATTCGAACCCACAATCATAGGTTTCTGGCTTGCCCAAGGGACGTAACAGCAAAGCGAATCGCGGCGCCTTAGACGACTGGGCCACCATGCGTGAGGAATACTCGAAGTGTCGCAGATCATACATATTTCCCACTTGGGTGAGACAAACAGGCCTAGGTATGAGTGCTAACAAAAACTATCATACCTGCATGTCAGAATGATGAGATCTGCTTGGCCTACGTGATCTTGATCAAATATGATGTATCCTACCTTGGAGGGAAATAAATTTCTCAGCGGGGGAATAAATCTCATATACCCCACCATGAGCAAGTCAGTCTGCATGTGGATTTCTGAGAGGCAGAATAAATCCCATATACCCCTCTTCAAATGAAAGAGCCGCACGTTTTTTCAGGGAAATCATGTGACATAGCACAAGTTAACCTCAGCTCAATCGACCAGCTATTGTCTATCAATTTTTCATTTGTTTTAATTCTTTTACAATGTCATATTAAAACATGTCATTAAGATAAATTCATTGTACCAGGATCACTCCGTATACAGGTACATGGGGCTTTATGAGTTCCTCGTAAGGTTTTATACCACATGTTGGCGGCGGGACGCATAATACCCCATGTACCCCTCGTGATCCTGTTACAACTTATACTAGTCTTAGAAACATTATCAGGATGAATCTGTAATTTAAACCCATGATCAAGATTTCTGTGATGCCTAAGGAACACAACATAGTGACAGTATTTCAGTTATACCACAGCTTAATGTGTGAAAAAAGGACTTGTGTGGTGCATTACCTTTGTGAAACTCAGAAGGGTGGTATGGTGCTAACTAAGTCAAGTTTTAAAGTGGGATTTGAACCCAGGATCAGCAGATTCCGGCATCATCTGGTTAGGGGCGGTTTGTTAGAGCACTGGATTGTCACACTAAAGGCCTAGGGTTGACTCTCCATATGGGTAAGATGGGTAAGTCCCATTCTATGCAACCCTCACCGTCCTAATTGCCAGATGATTCCTACAAATATTTAATCACACTAACCAAACAAATTCTTGTTTGGGATTTCTTGGGAAGGGCTGAGAGAAACGTGATATTTCACAACACATGAAGAATCCTCTCTCTCATAATGGATGGACTTGTAATATTCCAAATACCGATATTACAATTTTTTAATGAATTTTCATTTTCAGTGTTTTATTTACTTAGTATGTTTTTGAAAAAACATCTGCTCTTAGTTTTTAATATCTTTCCTGTTTGAACATAGAACATAATGTACCTGAAAGTCAAACTGTACTGTAAACTAAAGATAAAGTTTTTATGTTTCTGGGCACATATAAAACCCGAGATTTGTGTGACACTTCTGTCAGATATCAGGGTCCCAACGTACACATTAATGAACACGTGCATCAAACGAGTAGCTTACAGTTGCCCTCACACAATCTTCATCCCCCAGACTTGCTGCAACCATCAACAGATGACGACTATCTAAACAGCGGGACAAAACATGCTGCTAAAAAAATTGTTATCATTGTAATCTGAGCATTATGTTAACACTATATGCCTACAGGCAGGTAGATATATAGGTAAGTACATGCACAACATTGTGACCGACATACAGTGTTGTGCAATATGTCCTAATGATGTTCAGAGTATGCTCAACACAACAGAGGCAGGTAGATATATAGGTAAATACATGCACAACATTCTGACCGACATACAGTGTTGTGCAATATGTCCTAATGATGTTTAGAGTATGCTCGACACAACAGAGGCAGGTAGATATATAGGTAAATACATGCACAACATTGTGACCGACATACAGTGTTCCGCAATATGTCCTAATGATGTTTAGAGTATGCTCGACACAACAGAGGCAGGTAGATATATAGGTAAATACATGCACAACATTGTGACCGACATACAGTGTTGTGCAATATGTCCTAATGATGTTCAGAGTATGCTCAACACAACAGAGGCAGGTAGATATATAGGTAAATACATGCACAACATTCTGACCGACATACAGTGTTGTGCAATATGTCCTAATGATGTTCAGAGTATGCTCAACACAACAGAGGCAGGTAGATATATAGGTAAATACATGCACAACATTCTGACCGACATACAGTGTTCTGCAATATGTCCTAATGATGTTTAGAGAATGCTCGACACAACAGAGGCAGGTAGACATGGTAAGTTGTCAACTGATCTCAAGGGGTATTTGGTGAGATGTACCCAGTGTGTGAACCTGTGTACCCTAGGCCGTCAGGTTGCTGAAAGAGGGCTTGGCTCTATTATAAGTTGTCAACCAATCTCAGTGGGTGTGATGTACCCTGTACATAGGCTCACACACAGGGTATATCACACCATATGCCCTGAGGGATTGGCTGATAACAAATTTATCTCAGACATTCATTCATACAAACCCGGAATACATGTCCAAAGTTTCACTGAGCAAAACGTTTTAATTCTGTCATTTTTACAGCAAGCAGACGTTGCAAATGAACTGAGTTACCTCCTTTTACCCAATGCATTTGGATAAACATTGGTTCATTTCAGCTCAATGATACATACGCGAGAGATAAGAAAGTTTCCTAAGGTGTGTTCCAATTCATTTCTCAGCGGGGAATATGAACAGGTTACATGGAAAATAATTCCCTGCTTGTTAACTAGTCTGAACTGAATTAGTAGGTATATACATGTATAACATTCTGACTGACATACAGTGCAATTTGTCCTATGGTGTTCAGACAATGTACTTCACTACATGCATGCAGGTATATATCCCTACAAGGAGACAAAATGGGGGTAGTGGGAACCTATCTACCAAACATCCCCACATGGAGACAAAATGGGGGTAGTGGGGTCCTATCTACCAAACATCCCACAAGGAGACAAAATTGGGGTAGTGGGAACCTATCTACCAAACATCCCCACATGGAGACAAAATGGGGGTAGTTGGGTCCTATTATCCAAACATCCCACAAGGAGACAAAATGGGGGTAGTTGGGTTCCTCCTGGCCTGGAATCCCATGGGGTGTTAGAACCAGCTTGAAGCACTTCATTCCAACGGAAGTTTGTACTTCAACACTACTTGTGACTATTTACAGTGTCCTCTTTGATGTAACTCTGGTTCTTGGAGCATTTTAATTTGACAGTACAAACATTTAAATGTGCCTAATTCAAAATCTAATTTTAACACTCTCAACCAGAGCTGTTTTTTGTCTTTTCAAGATAACAAATTAAAAAAGGCACGATGCAGTACATCATTACACCCACTTGAACAGCAAGGCCTGCCAAGCACCTTCACAAGCATTTGATGGCCAAGGAACCAAAAGATTGTGACAGCTTTGACCATTTCACCGAGTCATTGTGAGTGTAGGTCAGGGACATGGATGTTTCAGTTTTCAAGTGTGCTATGGGGAACTCATTAAGAAGTTCAGGTGTGCCCTTCAGAATTTATGAGCACTAACAGGAAGAATACGTTCAAAATCAATGACTCTAATCTTACTTAGGTGATTTTTTTCTATATATTTGATTTACGAAATAGTGTTTTCTTATTACAATGTCAGGGGTAAAAAAACAAAAACAAATTGTCTTCACATGAACATGTCAATGGTCAAAACAAAATTTTAACAAAAATCTCAATTAACCTATGTTTCTTTTTTATACCATTAGTGTCAACAGTATTAAAAAAGTATGACAAAAGTCATTTTAATTTTATTGTGTTATTTCTGTATAACCTGTGAGTGAGTGAGTGAGGTTTTACACTGCTTATAGTGCTAGCCCACTGAGCAATGCTGCAGTTTGAACATGCATATCAAACTCAGACACATTTAGCTGACCAGTCCTTTTTTCATCCCCTTGATAACAAGCTTCAGACAGGGTAACAACAAGTATTATCAATAAATATACTTTGGAACCACAAACCCGGGATGGAACCACTGACCTACTGCTCTCTGGGCAGACACTTGATCTACTTAGAAACCACGGAGGTGGTTGACAGATTCCCAGAACAAGGTTACTGGAGCACCCTTCATACAAACCTTACAAACTGTGTCACCGAGATTTCCTGCCATTGACCACGTTTCATGTGTTAACATATTACCTGTGACTAATCAGACACATGGCGTTCTCTGCTGATACGTAGGTCTTACAGTAAACTGATGATTAAAGGCTTCATTAAGCAGTAGGATCAGTGCTGGCAAGTCAGGGTAGCTAGACATGGATTTATGACAGACGTTATTCCAAGAGTAATGATCACAAGTCTGACGAAGATATCCCTGTCAGTGCAAGAAATGATGAAGAGTACTATTTTCTGTAAACTAACGTGGCTATATCCCCCGCCCCTGTTGCAGAATTAATGACATAATTAAATCTAAACAAACCCTAACCTTTTTTAACTGAGGTGGAACTTGTTATGGAAATTGTTAAAAAAAGAAAGAGTTTGGAACCTAAGTCCATCTTGTTGCCATGGAAACGTAAAAAAATCAAAAAATCTAAAATTTCTAAATAGGAAAAGGCACCAGTTCAGCATGTACTTGACAGACCTGCAAAGTTTCATGAAAAAATATTGAACGGTTTCTAAGTTATGCTCCGGAAACGAAACATGACGGGCGGATGGATGGAGCCCGTTTCAATATCCCCTGTCAACTTTGTTGGGCAGGGGATAATTACGTAGTGAACCAATTATACAGCTAATTAGTGAGCAAGCAAGTGAGTGAGAGTGTTTAGCTTAACGCTGCTTTGAACAGCATTCCTGTATTCTGCCAAGTAATCTATCATAAGCATAACAAACCGTTTCTGTAATGCCGTGTGATCAGGTGTTCCGGTATCACCAAAAGGTTGTATCGTAAATAGAGGACATACTCTCAGAGGTAAAACTAGAGTTTTATTTTAGGGTAAGTGAGTGAGTTGGGTTCAGTGCCATTTGAACCGTATTCCAGTTAATTCATGGCGAGTCAGCTTAATGTGGGAGGAAAGCCCGAAGTGATGCAGGTCTCAGACATTTACCACTTCGGTGAAACCCACAAGCACGGGTATGGTGCTGACAAACCTAGAAAAATAATCGGGTTAAATATGGGATCAAAAGGTTTCCATGAACCCCCAGGGACACAACGCTGCCTAGCGTCAAGATTTCATTTACATCACAGCTTAATGTGCAAAGAAATACTGAAGGTCCAAGACATTTATGAAGCGAGTGAATGTTGTTTTACACCACATTCATCAATATTTCAGCTTTAACGTGGCAGCTTGTAACCAAGTCTGGGCCAGAAAAAACAGAGGTTGATACCATGAACGACGCTTTATTCTACTGGGGCATACCAACACAAAACCAGCCAAGTCAATCCATGTAACTATCTGATTTTCATTTGCCGTATACAATAAATTACGGTTATGACGAACTCAAAGGGACCACTAATTTTAATTTGTTTATAACCGTAGTTCGTTATAAGCATATATACAACATCTATACAGAAAATGGACAGCACCAAGAAACAATTTGTTATATCCGACAGTTTGTTTTAAGCGGGTTCGTTATAAACGTAGTTTACTGTATTTCGACAAGCACAGGACAAAGTACTGGGGACAAGGGGGATGTTGTTTGTTCACTTGTGAGACTTTACTGAGGATGACACCATCATCCTTAAAATTCCAAAGAGCGGACCATGGAAACTATATTCAGAAAATAAATGACATAAATATGTCATCATCACTGAACATAAATTAATATGATTATATCTGTTCAGTTAACTGCTGACATGAAAGGAAAATATATTATATTGTCATACAATTATTGCTCATCAAGGACGTTTCCACAAAACAGTGAACATTGCTATTGCATAATGAATTACAGAGTTCATTGGTTCCTTCAAGTTGAAAATTCCTGCAACCAATGCCATGAAGTAAATTGAACATGTAGAATAATATTAAACCTAATTAAACCTATCCCTGATCAGTCAGATTTCAATTAAGGATTGACTGTGTATTTTTTTCGGTTCATTGAGGTATGAATCGAAAAACCGATGTGCAAACTGTATGAATCCGCAAAGCAGATTCTTACAAAAGTTTGCATATTAATAATACCTCAATGAACCGAAGAAAATACACAGTCAATGCTTATAATTAAATTCGACAACGTAAAACATGTTTTATCTCCAATAGTTTAACCAAAACCAGTTGTATATATCAGAACAGACACAAATGATGAGATTGATAAACATTCCAGGTGTAGGAATACATACTGTGGCATGACATGAATCAGGTGATCGTTTAACTTATGCACATAACTTGACACGCCTACACAGTCAATAGCCAATCAACAGAGAGTAGGATCAAAACAATGTTCATTCGACCTGTCAATTAAGGTAAGAAGCGAAAAGAACTGCAACAGTCAGACTGTAACGAACCGGAAGAAATATGTTTGGGAGAAGGCGGCTGTTTCAAATAACATGGTCAGTTACAGCCAGATTCAAACATTACCTCCCTGATTACGGTAAAACACAGTTGGAAAAATGCTAGTTAGAAATGAAACCCAATATCATGAAAGTTGAACTGAGGCGAGCGAGAAAAAAAACAGGCGAGCGAGCCTGCACGTTTGCTGTTTCATTCATTCTTGGCCTTCGGTTTCAAAGGGTAGTTTGGACAATGAATATGCATGAAAGTCGCTAAATGTCCTGTGCATGACGATACACATAACAGAAAGGGAATTCCCTAGACTGTAATTTTGGGATTCCCCGACATTCCTCAGTAATAAAAGTAGTGCGCTTCGGTGGGCGTGGCTTCATTTTTTACATTCATTGGGAAATGAATGCAAAAACACATGACCAAATCAGCTAATCAGAATGCAGGAATTTCAATGAACACAACGAAAATTTAGTTATATCGCAATAACCACCTCTGACTGAAACTGTTGATTTGATGGCTGATCATCTCCATGGAATGTATTAATAGAAGAGTACTCTTTAAGCTGAACTTTCAGTTCCAAATACAATTTATTAGGTTGGCTAAATCTACAGATAACCAAATACCTAACATTGAAATGCAGTATGTTTCTTTCCTAAGTCACTCACTCACTCACTGACTCACTGTGATCCTTACATGGATAGCATACAACTTGTTAACATCATTTGAATCGTGACAGAATGTGGTTGGAATGATGCCACACTATAAGCAACGTCATAGCTGAAGATGGTTGACTTTCTGAATCTGTGTTTTTCTGAAATGGTGATTATGATCAGCGATTTTTTCTAAAGGGGAGCTCAAAATGATTACTAAATAACGTGTAATAAATAAATTATTACATTTGTATTTGTGTCATACTGATTTTAGTAACCTCATGTAAGAATTCATTTATTACTCTCGCTCAGGAAATACAAGAATGAAGGTGACACTTGTTTCGTAAACTCAATATGACATATGCTCCTATAAAAATCTCTATTGCTTGACAAGGACAACTAATCCATGCAGTGTTCACATGAACTGTTTATCAGTTGGAGTAAATAGTTGCAGTGACATGACTTCTTGAATTCCTGAAAGACACAGAAATATGTCAGAGTTATCTGCCCTTACTGGTTATGAAAATGTGGACAGTTAATGATTCAAAAATGATGCAGATGGAGATGATTAACATCTTTTGGGGCCTACAGCCATGTGTGTGATCAGACATTAGTTGCTAATTTGAATATTATTAATATCTGCTGCAAATTTGCTTTGATGTGTAATACAAATTTAATTATCTGTCTTTTCCTCCTTCAGTGTGCACAATTTCCATATGAAAAACATGAAAATACTTGCATACATTTTGATGAAGCCATTTGTAGAAATGATTTAAAGATTTTATTCAAAAGGAATAACATGGACACTTTTATACACATTTCCGTATCCTGATTATTACAAAGTGAAACAGGAAGTCCTTGTGTATTGACTCATCTCAATATTGATTTCATGTTCCACAGATATGATATTAGATGAAATCAAGCACCTGTCTGAGGCAAAGACTGAGTGAGTGAGTGAGTGAGTGAGTGAGTGAGTGAGTGAGAGTGGCATTATTATCTGCTATTTTCATAAACATAATTCAAATTGGGTTTACATGTATAACAATTCTTATCACCGTCTGCATCAATTTTGATAGGTTCAAGTCTAGTGGGAAAACTAGCTTATTCAAACACAGCTTTCCAGGTGAGGTGGAATAGGGTTTACTGTGGTGTTCAAGATGATAACACTTATACAGCGATGAGTGAGTGAGTGAGTGAGTGAGTGTACATACACTTCAGTCATCGATATTTCAGCTACATGATGACGGACTGCAAATAATCTAATCAGGGTCAGACTTACCAGTGACTGAAGCATTTAAGTACACTACAATATCAGCCACAGCCAAAGAGTTTCATCACCCAGGGGACCTTATTCCGACCCAGAGTCCACACAGGGTCACATTCTTGTACTACCAACATTGTAGCACCCATGCGTTCATTGCATGTGACTTTACTCATGGATGGATTTGTCTGAGTGTTTGTCAGTAAAACAATGGAGTATGAGTTGATGGCTTGCACACGAATGAGAATTAATCTGAAACGTTTACCTTCCCAAATAGAATGAATCCTTTTCAAAGTTTGAAAGATATTCATATTATTCCACGATACAAATAATATCTCATAAGTAAATAATCTGAAATACTACCCCCATCAGAAGTAGTATGGAAAGAATCTACAAACAAGTCTGAATTGGTGAGGGGGAAGAGGTAGCTCAGTCGACTAAGGTCCCACAATTTTCTGTGCAGAGATGCATCCTTTGGGCATGCCAGAAACCTTAGCCTTTAGGATTATATGACAGTTCACCCCAATTGTGTTTCTAGGTTTGTCAGCATTGTCGGCATGCTCATGAGTTTCACCAAAGTGGAAAACATCTGAGACCTGCATCACTGCAGGCTTTCCTCCTACACCAAGCTGACACAGTCTGATATAACTGGAATACTGTTCGAACAGCGCTGAACCCAACTCACTCCCTCACTCTCTCTAAAATTAGGCAGATATATGTTGCTAGCTGGCTCAAGTTTACCACTGAGAGTATGTCTTCTATTTATGATACAACCTTTCAGTGCCACTGGAACACCTGATCACTCTCTGTGCATTACAGGCCATTTTGTTATGCTTATGATAGATTACTTGGCAGAATATCCATGGGTGCGGAGGTGAGAGATGATGAATAGGTATGCTACAGTCAGCTGAAGCTAAATCTGTACTCAACAGTAATTATATAACCTAGTTTGTTTGTTTTTTCAATCAGCAGTCAGCATTATTTAGGATATATTACAGAAGCTAATACTATTCACACCCAGCCAGTCACTGTTAATAACAACAATAAAATAATAATGAATAAACAATAATAATGATAATAATAATAATAATTAGACAGGGTTACAACTAGTGCCACCTTTTAACATCTTTTGGTATTACACGACCAGGGATCGAACCCCAGACCGGGCATATATATGCCTTACCACTTGACCACGGGGGCACTCGCAGGTACTTTGGGATGCAAAAAAGTCTGGCTGTTTGAATCATCAAAGCTAAATAAAATATAATAACTGTAGATTGCATGTTACTCATTTCTCTTCTCATTGGGACAAACATCACATGACCATCTGTGTACAATGTCTGCTCTACTACCCCCTTAGCATAGAGGAAGTGATCAGTCAGCAATCTTCTGCCATACGTTGACTACTTGTCTTGTGTGTCTCAAGCTATCTACATCCCAGTCAATGATAACATGATTTCTAGCTGCAAGTTCCTTATCTTGGAGTAACCTTTGAAGTTGGTTGTGACAGACATGATCAAAGTGTACTAATATGTTTCTTTACAAGATGTTAATAACTGCCTTGAAGAACTACATTAGATGTCAGGGGGTTGGTCCTTGGACCATGATATTGTTTTATATAAAGTTGTGTAGATAGTGTGTAGAGGTTCTGTAGCTCACCATTCCTAGACATTAAACCTCGAGAGTAAGTGGGTGTGGTCTAACGTCATTTTAAGCAATATTCCAGCAATATCATAGCGGGGGGGGACACAAGTGAGTGAGTTAGGTTTAACACTGCTTTTAACAGTATTCCAGTTATATCGCGGCATGTCAGCTTAATGTGGGAGGAAAGCCCAAAGTGATGCAGGTCTCAGATGTTTACAACTTCAGTGAAACCCACGAGCACATAATCGGGGCGAACCGGGATTCAAACCCACAATCATAGGTTTCTGGCGTGCCCAAGGGACGCAACTCTGCACAGCGAAGCTCGACGCCTTAGACGCCTTGGCAACCTGTGCCCCATCGGGGAACACAAGAAATTGGCTTCACACAATGTACCCCTCTGTAAAGAATCATATCCTGTGAAAAGAACTATCTATATTTCAAGTGACATAACAGACATGGTTTGTGTTTGTTAACGCAGCAGTGAGCAATATTCCCACTATATGATAAAAAAACAAGTGCAAAAGTGAGCGTGGCTCACTAATACCCCCGACCCCTCTAGTGTGTCGGTAGTTTCAAATTAAATAGCTAGGATAGGGTTAGGGTTTGAAAAATTCATAAAAAAATTGAAAATTAATAAAAACTTTTTTTCTTTTGACTGCACCCCTCCATATGATACAGATTATATGTACTAAGTTTGAGATGAATCCACTGAATAGTTTAACAGAAATCGCGGGGACAAAGTTTTCGGACGGACGGAACCTTGGTATAACTATATACCCCCGACCTTTTTAGGTGGGGGGTATAAAAAAATACCTGTAAAAATTGGTGTCTGGACCAGAAAGTCCAGTGATTGATGATAGTATGAGTGATCCATGCATGCAATCATCAAAGTAAATGAGTCTGACCACCTGGTCCATCCAGCTCCTCACAGCGATAGCTATTGCTGCCACCAGTCAAAACTCCCCACTGTGATATGTGGTCACAAAAATGCTTGGAGTTGAACTCACAACTGACATTCAGTTATAATTACAAATAAGCGATGACTGTGATGCCGAATACTCTTGCCCTAACTAAATTATTTTATTTGTTTGTCAATTTGAATTTCTCTTTCATTTCAGCTATCATGTAATTGGTGTAGTAAGACTGTAATGGGAAATTTGAGTGATTTTTCTGTTTGTCTACAATCTCGAACCAATCTGATCAAACAAACAAAAAGTTAAATTCATCTGAGAAACATGATCATTCGTAAACCTTTTTAAAAAATAAGTGTATTGGCATTCCCAAAAACATAAACAAAAGTATACATGTTACTACATTTGGGGTTAGAGGGCAAATTTCAAGATGTTACCGAGAGTGTAACGAAGGTGTCACACCCTGGGAAGGAGCTTGCCACCTATGACCACCTAAGGGTACAGGGGATCTACTCTGAACTAGAATCCCCACAGTAGTGATACAAACCTTGATGTTAGGAAGATAAAATATTATAGATCTGGTTTAACTATTACTGTTATTAAGTTTTCCTGCTGACTCATAAAAGCTTCTGGTGTGATATAAACATAAAAGTTGCAAGCGAAACAATTGGTCAATCAGGAAATTACAACTCTTTATTCTTTTACCTTCGGTGTTTTTAAGCTCAGAGGGAAGGAATAAAAAGAAAACCTCTAGAAAAAAACTTGGTGACTACATTTATTACTCCATGATGTTTTGTTGCTTCTAGATCGTAGAGCTATACAGCTAGCAATAAATGATTACAAGAAATGACTATATCCTTTTCTGGACTTTATGTTGTGGAAAATGGGTAATCTGTGATAGGCTGGTCTGAAAAAACCCCCAAAAAACTGGTTTGGTCAAACCAAGAGTGCATATCTTACTCAAAGGTGTTAGTATTGCAAATAAAAGACCCAACAGATTTAAGAGGTGAGGTGAAATGGGGTTTAACGTCGCGTCCAAGATTATTGCACTTATATAGTGACGTGCATGCATATGAGTGTGTGTGTGTGTGCGTGCGTGCGTGCGTGCGTGCGTGCGTGCGTGCGTGCATGCGTGCGTGCGTCTGCCTGCTTGTACTACTCAGGACTGATGCCAATTTACGGTGCTAGCCCATTGAGATACCATTACGCAGTTTAACATGAATACCCCACTCAGACACAGTATACTGACTCCAGCCGACCAGTCCTTGTTTTAGCCCCTTAATGCTGAGCGCCAGACAGGGTAACAACAAGTACCACCTTTTAAATTTTTGGGGGGTATGTTGAGGCTGGGGATTGAACCCTGGACCTTCCGCTCCCCAGGACGACGATTTAACACTAGACCATGGAGGCGGTCCAACAGATTTAAGAAGGTTTGATGCAATATTTACAATTAGACCACTATTTTAGATAATGACAGTAAGACTTACTGATGTATGACTACTGGTGTTAATATATGCTGTCAATATGATATATCTCCCATCTACTTCAGTGTCGAGGCAAATTTGAAATGAATGTACCAAGTTTATTGACTGTCTCCATTGTAACTTACATTCTCACCTAGAACATATAAGGAAGTAGTGTCTTATCCAACACTTATTTAGAACTGATTAGATCAGTGCTTTTTTAGACCCTATAAGCCAACAGTCTAGTCTAATTACCGAAATCACTCATTAATCAGTCTCATTAATCAGACACAGTGATCAACATACTCTATGGTGCCAATGGTTTGATGCAAGACGAGTCGGCTTGTAGCTGCATATTATAACAGCTGCAGAGAAACTTGCTTAACAATAAACAATTAATGCTTTAAATAAACAAAACAGGAATAATCACATGTTTAGATAACCTTAATCTCATTATAATCAGATTAAAGTTCTCGCTACTGCTGAGGACAACCTATGACAATTCAAATCAGAACGACCTTTTGTAAACTTTCCCCGACCAATGAAATGACGAGCAGGAAGCCTACATACGCTTTCAAAAAGTATTCTCCATCAGTCATACAGCCCGTAACAGTTGTTTGGGGATACCCTGTGTTAAGCTTTAGAAGTTGCATGATTAGAAAACATATTCTGCTAACAATATAGCATAAAAATATGATTATTTCCTTTTTCATTATTTTATTACAACACATATGTGACCCGTGAAGATCCAGGGTAGAATAGGCCGTAAAAGGCGACTATGCTTGTCGTAAGAGGTGAATAACAGGATCAGGTGGTCAGGCTTGCTGACTTGGTTGATGCATGTCATTGTATCCAAATTGCGTGGATCGATGCTCAAGATATTAATCACTGGATTGTCTGGTCCAGACTCGATTATTTACAGACTGCTATCATATAGCTGGAATATGGCTGAGTGCAGTGTTAAACAACAAATAAACAAACAATGTATATGTATTGTTATCTATTGTGTAGAACATCATTTTGTTTATCCGGCAAACTCGTTAATCCAACATAATTATATGCAACCAAACATGTCAGATCAACAGGACTTCACTGTATATCACCTTAACCTGAATAGGTGAGGTGAGGTGAAATGGGGTTTAACATCGCGTCCAAGATTATTGCACTTATATGCATGCACGTGTGTGTGTGTGTGGCTGCTTGTACTAGTCCAGACTGTTGCTGATTTATAGTGCTAGCTCACTGAGATACCATGCCGCAGTTTAACATGAATACCCCACTCAGACACAGTATACTGACTCCGAGCCGACCAGTCTTTGTTTTAGCCCCTTAATGCCGAGCGCCAGACAGGGTAACAACAAGTACGATCTTTTAACGTCTTTAAACGTCTTTTGGTATGACGCAGTCGGGGATCGAACTCCGGACCTTCCGCTCTCCGGGCAGACGCTCTACCACTTGACCACGGAGGCGGTCTTTAACCTGGAGAGAGATGTGCCTTAAGGCACTGTAGCTCACCAATCCTGCAACAATTCCAAGGGAGGTGTGTGAGCCGTAATCATCACACAGGTAACATGAGACACCGACATCCGCCTCATCATGGAACTCTTTTTGCTATCTGAACACTTAATGGTTGAATAAACCTTCTTCGGAATCTGATTTGACTTAAGTGACAAATTTGCGATTACTCTTAGAGACACTAATTAGTTGTCGCTGTCAATCAAATACTAATGAAAGATAACTGTGAACCTTGGTGTTTTTTAAATGAGATCAAACGAGTGGTTATTTTTTTAATTGAGTCAATATTTGTGCATGCTTGGATTTACCTCCCATGGAAAAGTAAATACTATTTAGATTTTTTTAAAGCAAAATACTGTCACTTAGAAAAAAGAAGTTAATATCTAACCCTATTTCTTGTACATAACCTAAGATGTAATTTGCATGAACACACCCTTGGACTCAAATATACTACTCAATGTTTGCTAAGGACCACACCTGTGACTAACAGGTTGGGTCCTTAGCAAATGTTGAGAAGTATATTTGCAATTATTAACGATAAATACTTTTCCTAACTTCACATGTTCAACCTGTCACCTTCAAAAATGGTTAATGCAAAGTTACACATATTTGTTAAGCCCTAGCTTGCAATTATTAACATTAAATTCAAAGTCGGTTTCAAATGTAGAACAAAAAGTATTAGTACAATGGCTGTTTATTCCAATGTCTTTCTGATAGATCTTCACACTTGAACTACTGTTCTTATGCAGAATGTGTCCGGTTTTCACTTCCGCTGTCAAAGTATTTTTCAAAGGAAATAATAGGCTATGGATGTGACAGTAATAAGACAGAAATTGCTGATAGGGCTTGTAGAATATGAGGAAACACCATCAAGTTGTTAACAAGGCTAATGGAGACATGACAGGATGGAAGCAATCTTGGACAGAACTGTACGTCTTCTGTGACTGTTAACCCTAGTTATGGTATGAACACTGATAATGAGCAGGAGGGACCATGTGTTGATGTGTTAATCAGTACTGGGTTCCAGTGTACTACTAGACACAGCACAGGAGAAACAGGGCAAACTATCAATCAGTATTTCTATATTCTTCTGTTCCTATAATTGGATTGTTTGAATCAAGGAAAATACTTCAATGTATTTTTGTTATATTTATGGCTTCATTTCATACATGTGTCATTAAACAGGACGGAATGAGCTGCAGGATTCTTACAGGGTCTTGATGTCAGAGAGCTTCCAGGGGAATATTTTCTGACAGTACCAGTTTCCCCGTCCACCCATTGTACCCGAGTACTAGTTCCTCATTCTACTCATCTTCACCCAGTACTAGTTTCCCAAACTATCCATCTCTAGTACTAGTTTCTCATTCTACCATCTACCTCCAGTACTACATTCCCATTCTACCATCTACCTCCAGTACTAGATACCCATTCTACCATCTACCTCCAGTACTAGATAACCATTCTACCATCTACCCCCAGTACTAGATTCCCATTCTACCATCTACCTCCAGTACTAGATTCCCATTCTACCATCTACCTCCAGTACTAGATATCCATTCTACCATCTACCTCAAGTACTATATACCCATTCTACCATCTACCTCCAGTACTAGATACCCATTCTCCCATCTACCTCCAGTACAAGATACCCATTCTACCAATCTGCTTCCTATCCTCATAATCTGAACAATTCTAAAAGTTTCCAATTTATAGATGTTGAGAATAAATAGCTCGCACATGAACCACTCCCACATAAACACATGTACACCATTGATAAGTCTTTGTTGTCAATAAAATATTAAGTCATTCTTACAAACACCAAACCTCACAAATCCAAAATGTGTAATTAGTAGTTACAAAGGAGGTGATTCGAAGGAGGCTAGGTCATAAACCTGCATCCCTATAAAGATCATTGATTTATTTCCAGCATATAACCCAAGCTCTCTGACGACAGCCTACATGATAGGCTTCCCTGGACACCGTACAGCTGTCCACGTTCACACAAGTTCATTAGCGTCTTCCAAGTAATGGAAATGATTCACAGTCTTTTTGTTTCAAGTCTGTGAAGAAAAAAATCTATCTACGCCTGGTGACGATTCTTATGGACACCTTCCTTCCAGCACCTCCCCTGCCTACATCGAAGCCACATTAATCTGTGATAATGGACCAGTTTGGACATAAAAACACTGCAATGTGTTGTTCATTCTCTGCAAATTTAATTCCTCTGTTGGATTTTGAATGGTCCATTATGAGAGGGATGGAGTTGGAGGCCAGTGAACCCTTACAATCTCGCCCCATTCTGAAGAGCACTTACATTTCATATGGTGTACTGAGACTCAATTTCAAAGATGACCAACCAATTACTCTTACAATTAAGTTGGGAATGAAATTCAGAAGGTTTGCTGCTGAAAGCCTACTTTACCTGACCAGTGGCATACAAATACATTCATTATTTAAACTGCAATTCTATGTAACAGTAATGTAGTCCATGTAAGGTGAGGTGAAATTGGGTTTAATGTCGCGTCCAAGATTATTGCACTTATATAGCGACGTGCATGCACGTGTGTGTGTGGCTGCTTGTACTAGTCCGGACTGATGCCGATTTATAGTGCTAGCACACTGAGATACCATGCCGCAGTTTAACATGAATATCCCACTCAGACACAGTATACTCCGAGCCGACCAGTCCTTGTTTTAGCCCTTTAATGCCGAGCTCCAGACAGGGTAACAACAAGTACCATCTTTTAACGTCTTTTGGTATGACGCGTCCGGGGATTGAACCCCGGACCTTTCGCTCTCCGGGCGGACGCTCTACCACCAGACCACGGAGGTGGTCCCTTGTAAGAAGAAAATGATGGTGCCATCTATATGTACTTGTGAGATCACCACACTTCTTGAACTGCATGGTGGATGTGGTGGGTGTGGTAGGTCCATGCTGGGTGTGATGGATCCATTTTGGGTGTTATAGGTCCATGGTGGTTGAAGTTGGTCCATGGTGGTTGAAGTTGGTCCATGGTGGGTGTGGTTGGTCCAAGGTGGGTGTGGTTGGTGCATGGTGGGTGTGGTTGGTCCATGGTGGGTGTGGCTGGTCCATGATGGGTGTTGTAGGTCCATGGTGGGTGTGGTTGGTCCATGGTGGGTGTGGTTGGTCCATGATGGGTGTTGTAGGTCCATGGTGGGTGTGGTTGGTCCATGGTGGGTGTGATGGATCCATGGTGGGTGTGGTTGGTCCATGGTGGGTGTGGTTGGTCCATGGTGGGTGTGATGGATCCATGGTGGGTGTGGTTGGTGCATGGTGGGTGTGGTTGGTGCAAGGTGGGTGTGGTTGGTGCAAGGTGGGTGTGGTTGGTCCATGGTGGGTGTGGCTGGTCCATGATGGGTGTTGTAGGTCCATGGTGGGTGTGGTTGGTCCATGGTGGGTGTGGTTGGTCCATGATGGGTGTTGTAGGTCCATGGTGGGTGTGGTTGGTCCATGGTGGGTGTGATGGATCCATGGTGGGTGTGGTTGGTCCATGGTGGGTGTGGTTGGTCCATGGTGGGTGTGATGGATCCATGGTGGGTGTGGTTGGTGCATGGTGGGTGTGGTTGGTGCATGGTGGGTGTGGTTGGTCCATGGTGGGTGTGATGGATCCATGGTGGGTGTGGTTGGTGCATGGTGGGTGTGGTTGGTGCATGGTGGGTGTGGTTGGTGCATGGTGGGTGTGGTTGGTCCAAGGTGGGTGTGGTTGGTGCATGGTGGGTGTGGTTGGTGCATGGTGGGTGTGGTTGGTGCAAGGTGGGTGTGGTTGGTGCATGGTGGGTGTGGTTGGTGCATGGTGGGTGTGGTTGGTGCAAGGTGGGTGTGGTTGGTCCAAGGTGGGTGTGGAGAGACCACAGTAACCATTAACAGCTCCCAGCATGTATATGATGAATGTTTAACAGATAAAATACATCATACGTTTATACCTATCCTGGCAACTTAATAAGGTCAGCCATTCCGGGGTTCACGTCAACACACTACCAAAGTCCTATCTGTTCTTGCCAATTACATCATGACATGTTCCTTATCAGTTTTCAGCTAACCACGACAACAGCTGTAGCAACAAAAAGTCATTTTTGACAAAACAAAAGGAAAGCCTTTATTGAACTATTCAGATGCAAACAAAGTATGTTTGATAACTAATAGACTAGATTTATACGAAAACCATACTCTGATCAAAATCAATGTTTTCAAAATACAGTAACAGCATGGCAGGATGTTGTACATTTATATTAGCTGATTATATTCCTTTCCCTTAATAACTAACAAAAGTGATCCTAAAATATCCGCCACAGCCAGTGAGTGAATGGGTGGGTGGGTGGGTTTAAGTGAGTGAGTGAGTGAGTGGGTGAGTGAGTGAGTGAGTGAGAAGGTGGGAGGGTTTGGGTGAGTAAGTAATTGAGTGAGAGTGAATGGGTGGGTGGGTTTGGGTGAGAGTGAGTGAGCGAATGGGTGGGTGAGTGAGTGAGTGAGCAAGCATCCCACTTTGAACAGTATTTCATCTACATGTTGAAGGAAGTGCTAAGTGCTGCAGCTACTTGATGTTCAGAAGTAATGAAGCTCAAAAGCATGGGTTGGTGGCATTATGCAAAAATCAAACAATAGCATTCAAGAACTATCCATAATTAGTTGTACAACTAATTGTATCTTGATTCTTTGGATGCAAGATTCTACTGGTTGACAACTAATTATGGATTGTTGACAGTGACAGGACTTCTGTTGAATGTATGAAGATTTTCATAGTGTGACAACAGCACAAATACAGGGTTCAGGCACTGATATCACAGGTGTTTTGTGTTTCTAGGAATATGAGCTGTAGCCATAGAATGAAACCTGTGATAAGAGTATTCTAAAGGTAATAGTTACATTCAGACTACATGCCCATGTCAGTACATACACTGGGCTTGTCTAACTAAATCATGGAGTGGTGGTTGTAGGGTTTCACACTACCTTCAACAATATTTCAGTTATAATGATAATTTAATAATGTGGCTTGTGCAAATTCAATGATTCTCTTTTACATTACTACATACAAATGCAGTGTATTGAATATTATAGCTACAATGGATAGAATTGTTATTAAACCGCCTGCATGTTATCAGAAATGAGTGGGCCACTCCAACTTGATAATGCCCTCATATTGCTTGACGACGGGCCAGATCACGCCCGTCGTTAGGTGACGTCATAGGATAGGGATAGGTGACGTAACGTTCAATAGTGACATCATCTGGTTTGTTCTATGACGTTTCCATATTTGTAAAAGTGGATCAGTGACATTTGTGTTGATTGCAGTAAATGTTTCAAAACCAATATTGTTATTTCTTTTTATTTGATAACAAATTCCATCCATTTTAGCTATAATAACGGTAACACTATTTTTCAGGGCATTATCATTTGCAGAAGACCTCGGTCATTTCAACTGCCCTCCTTCTTCGGGCAGTTAATGGAGGTCCTCAGGCTTCTGCAAATGATAATGCCCTGGAAAATAGCGTTACCCTTATACTATTTACTTGTATATTCTTCCTATTATACTCATACACATTTCCCTCATAAAACCCTCTTTGCACATGCGCACTACATCCTGCAGGTTTTATCACAAGACGCATGTTCACAACAGCCAATTTACCCATAATCCCTCTCTCTTCATTCCTCTTCCAAAATTTGAGTGACAAGTCTCACTACACAAATTGTTATAAAAGAGTGGTTATTGTTGTTGGAACAGTACTTAGTTATATCAAGGCATGTCAGCTTAATGGTAGGAAGGCCCAAAGTGATGCAGGTCGCTTACCACTTTCCTTGCCGACATCAAATTTGAACTCTTGATCAACAGATTGTGGTACCCCTAAGAGACACATACAAACTGTGGCTCCTAAATGACTGTATCATGATACACTTTGTAGGTTTCTTCATACAGATATTTAGCAGCTGGTTTATAAATTGAAAATAAACTAACGTTATATAGAAGAAATAGGAGGTGGGAAATGGGAGGTGCATGAATAATGTCCCAAACCAACCACTGACAGCATATTTTGACACAAAGTGTGCATCAATAGCACTTTAAATTACAACATCTGCACACTTTTTTCTTTCAGGTTGTTATTTTCACACTGGTAATGTACGTTCAGTGCCAATGACCTAGTTTGAGATACACGCACTGTTTAAGATAACTGCTCGCAGTCACGTGACTGCTAATCCATACCCGGATTGTAACCACGTGATCACAATTCAATGTTGCAAACAAAATCGTTTCTCCTTGAAAGGCTCACTTTGCAATATTTGTCATTACTGTATGTAATATTTTCCTTAAAAAATATTAGCACACATGCAGCTGTTTTCATCGATTAATAAACGTGATACTTCATGATTACATTTCAAGTAACAATGACATTGGAGTATAGATGAACCAAAGTTTACACAAACTTCTGCAAACAGTGACAGAAATTGCTGCATGAACAAGCACCTGTCTACAATATTGACTGAAACTGTTTGCGTAGAATTCAAACACTTACCAAATATCTCTATATTGATAACAGATCGATAATTTTCCTACTTTTTTTCACAAGTTTATGCATAGGTGATGTTTTATAAGTGTAAACTACGTGATAAAGGAAAAATGGTTGGTGATCTAATTTTGTGAGTGCATGCAAAGCATAATGGATAACTATTAACTAAGCATGTAAATATTACATGATTGGCTAATACTGGCAATAACAATGCTGGGCATGTTTGCCTGCCACTTATGTGCATATTCACAAGAACAACCGCAGCTGGGCAGGATGTGATGCACACGCATACATGGCTTAAATACTGGCAAATATCGGAGACATCGGATATAATGGTTATTTCAATACATTTTATGGATTTTTGCCATAGTTATTTACAAAAATAAATTGGCATGTTTGTCAATTTAGGATCAGAGCTTTGATGAACATTGTAACTCAACATGTGAACTCAAATATTCTACTTAAGCATTTAAGAGCTTGGGAGAAATTTTGGTTATGATCAAACATCCATTTTCTCATTAACAAGAATGATGGAATAGTGAGGATGTGTTCGCACCGATTATGTTACAAACCACCTCTGTTTTATTGAAATTGCGGAGGTGATTGGTGCTGCTGGTATGGAGAGAATGCTTATCCTTTTCATGAACACCTGGTGTCATCACTGATTTTCCGTCATCCATTCAAATAATTTTCATGTCTATTGTGACATGTACGCCCAGTGGAACATGACTTGGCAGATGGTCAAGATGGGTTATTCTCTGTTGTTGATGTTAACTAATCTGCTGAAAAACCTACAGACTAATTTTATATATTATGTGAAGATTCCGGGGTAGAATAGGTCTTCAGCAACCCATACTTGCCGTATCAAGGCGACTATGCTTGTCGTAAGAGACGACTAACGGGATCGGGTGGTCAGGGTTGCTCACTTGGTTGATACATGTCATCAATCCCAATTGCGTGGATCAATGCTCATGATGTAAATCACTGGATTGTCTGATCCAGACTCGATTATTTTACAGACTGCCGTCATACAGTTGTATTATTGCTGAGTGCAGTGTTAAACAACAAACAAACAAACATTCAAGGAATGAGAGTCTCTCCCAAGTGGAGCAAGACATTGTGTTCAACAATCTCCAACATTCTGAATTGGCCCGTGATAAGTGAAATGTTGATTGGGTAATAGACACCAAATATAACTTTTCAACATATATTCACTGCCAAAAGAAACATGAAACAAAGAAACATACAGAGAATTATGTGCATTAAGAAAAGGTTTCCAATGTGTACCACTTAATGACAAAACTAACAATCAGTCAAGTGTTACCACAGAGTATCTTTATTCTTATCACGATATGCTGCACGTGATTTCCAAACTTTGCATGCTAAACCTGCACGAGAGAAACGGTGCATCTTGAGTCATGGATCAATGACGTCACATGTGATGTGTTCATGAGCATCGGTTCACACAAGTATGTTCGTTTGTGCATCAAACCAATCTAAAATCGCTTGAATATGAGTCATTCTTCATATATTAACAAACATGTATGGTTTTCTCATTTCTTTTGGCAGTGAGTATGTGTCCATCCTTGTGCTTCAATGGAAGGGTGTTCACAATATTAACCATTGGTTTGTCTGTCCCAGACCTCATCAGAACATCACTCGCTTGCATTACAAGGCTGGACTATTGTTATCTAAGAAACAAATGATAGAGACTCACATCAGCCACTTAATACTAGCACACTGAGAAACAAGCTGTAGTTTAACATGAATACCCCACCCAGACACTGTATACTGACTCTGAGCTGACCAGTCCTTGGTACCAGACAGAGAAACAACAAGTACCATCTTTTAACATCTTTTGGTAATACATGACCAGGGTATTGAACCACCGACCTTCTTTTCCCCGAGCAGACGCCGTATCCACAAGAGCAGGGAGGTGGTCTACAGGGAACACACACACAGAAGTTTCATCTGAAGGTGCTTGGGACAACATGATGTGAGGTGGTTAGGAAGGCAATGTAAAAATCTAAAAATTAATTTATTGCAGCCTTAAATTGTTAATTGCCGTTGCTGATGTCAGCGTAAACCTTTCTTCCTCATCACTCCACTCATAGACCTATGTCATGCTGTTCCCCGCCATTACTATGCGATCATTTCTTCATCTGCACTTCCGTGAAACGACTGTGGAGTCGGTCCAGTGGGACATTCACCAAACTGGATTTACATGTTTTTACCCAAAATGTCACATTCTTTCAGTGTAAAAAATATACATCAAGTTGGGTGCTAAGTTTCTACTGAGCTTACAATCAGCGTCACATGAATCATTCACGCCTATTAAAGGTCAAGGTCAACAAATATCTGTACTCTTGTATGAAATCAACGTCTGCTCTTGAGACAACATTGAGATCAGAGCAATCTAACCTCTCCTCAAATCCAGCTTAAACTCTCTTCTCTACCCACATTTCCAATTTGTCCTTGAAAATCAGTTAATTCACAATAATTTAAGGGGGAAAATTCAATATAAGTACACAACTACAGATTTTATGAGAGTTAATTCATGCAATGTCATCATACAACATGGACGTTAAAAGCTTTACTCTTTTTATCCTCAACTCTCAGCTTTTATGTTTCTTGAATTGTTTCTTCATTTTCTTTTATTGTTATACAATAAAGCTGGAATTTTGAAAAGACTAAACAGAAGTAAAAAACATGCACTTTGATTGAAATATTAATTTCTTTTCATTATGTCTAAAAAGGTTTACTTGAAGGAATATTTGAAATGACAATGGCGTTATTGATCGGATTAAGACTCCTGACTTGCATGTGTATGCTGCAGCAGTGAGACCAAGATAGGAGTGATTATTGTTTGACAGTGTACCAGGCAGTCGGCAATATTCTGCCGTATTATGACAGCTTGTAAATAATGAAGCTCTGGCACTGGTAAACCAGTGGTTGACATGATGACGCTAATGTGGTAGGATGACACCTCAACAATGAAGTCACCCCATTCCATATAGTTGCATGGTGTGCTGAGGACCAGCCAGTGTTCCCTCTGAGCTAGAGAATTTATCAATAATAAATGAAAATTATGTTTTAATTTCCAACCATATTTATTTTGTAAAAACTTGACATTCATATCATAGTGAATGAGTGAGTGAGTGAGTGAGTGAGTGAGTGAGTGAGTGAGTGAATAATGCAACTGGTCTGTTTAACACCGCAATCTGCAATATTCCACCTATATGACAGGGACTGTAAATAATCAAGTATAGACCAGACAATCTAGTGATTGGAATTGGTATCATTGAGTGAGTGAGTGAGTATGGTTTTACGCCGCTTTTAGCAATATCACGGCGGGGGACACCAGAAATGGGCTTCACACATTGTACCCATGTCGGGAATCGAACCCGGGTCTTCGGCGTGACGAGCGAACGCTTTAACCACTAGGCTACCCGACCGCCCCTGGTACCATTGAGCCACGCATTTGGGATATGACAACATGCAACAACCAAGTCAGCTCGCCTGACCACCTGATCCCGTCAGTTGCCTCTCACGATAAGGTAGGGTTGTTGAAGACCAATTATTGTAACTCGGATCTTTACAGGGAATAACTCAAGTAGCCACTTCACCAATGTCTCAGAAAATTGAAGCTGCATTATATAATGAAAACCTAACAGCCTGTCGGTTCTTATCTTAACACTTGTTGACTTCTGCCTGAATAACAAACATAATTAAGTTGTTTGGAACACTCGTCTTGATTTATTGGACTGTTAATTGCTTCTGAAACGCTGCAGTGCAAAAATAATCTGAAGTTTAACCAACCGCTTGATGGTTTACTTCATCATGACCTTTGTTGTTTGTCTGTCCTGATAAACTGTTTTTGTTTTGTAATATGGTTAGCATGGCAACTAGTGAAAATCTGGAATTATTACATTTCGACTGCCCAAATCCAGTTATGTTAACCACTTCTCCACAATGAGCTGAAAATATGTTGGATTAACCCCCTGTTATTTCCCCCCATGTTTAAGAGTTTGTGGTCAAGATGGCCTGTCTTATGTTTGCATAACTTATACATTTTTTAATAACATGAAAATTTGGTTCCATGTAGGAAGACCTGAAAATATACAATATGAACATTTGATTATGTTTTGTAAGACCCGAAAATAGAGAAAACAGTTTCTCTGGCTTAATTATGAATGAAACTTTTAACGTTCAGAAATGCTGGTAACATATACATGCTTTTGAAGAAATTATCATTAATCAACAAATAAACAAAAATCCCTCTTAATTGTAAAATAATAATTTTTATTTTGTTTTTTTGTTCCTAAAAAGTGAGTGATAATAACTATAATTTAAACTTAAACAAGTGTATAGTTGACAAAGTCATCTATATCCCCCACCCATTTTAACACGTTATGGTCCCAAACCAGGTAACTGACCCAACATTTCTCTTAGCCCATGTCAAAAAAGCTGCAATGGAAATTCTAAAATAAACATTTCTGTAACTCCTTTATATCAAATGGCACTAGTTCAGTATGCGCTTTATATATAGACATGCATTGTTTGGCAAGGAAATATTTAACAGTTTATTTGTTATACTACTTAAGTAAACCAATCCTATATTAAAACTTAAATCCAACTTGTTGTCATGGAAACATAAACAATAAACATTTCTAAAAGTGCTATATATCAAGAGGCACCAGTTCAGTATGTGCCTGGTAGACATGCAAAGTTTTATAAGAAAGTATTTAATGGTTTTTGAGTTATGCTCCGGAAATGAACACCACCCCTGTAGAACCTAAGTCCAACTTGTTGCCATGGAAACATAAAACATAAAAATCTATAAAATTCATAAATAGCAAAAGGCACCAGTTCAGTATGTGTCTGGTAAACATGCAAAGTGTAGTAAGAAATTATTGAACGGTTTTTGAGTTATGCTCCGGAAACGAACAGCACCCTTATAGAACCTAAGTCCAACTTTTTGCAATGGAAACGTAAAACATAAAAATTTATAAAACTCCTAAATAGCAAAAGGCACCAGTTCAGTATGTGTCTGGTAAACATGCAAAGTTTTGTAAGAAAGTATTTAACTGTTTTTAAGTTATACGCCAACAACGAACACGGATGGAACCCATTTCTATATCCCCCTCCAACTTCGTTGGGGCGGGGGATAATTAAAAGATAATTTGTAATAAACTTCAGGTAGTCTGTACTGTGTCAACTATGGCATGGTATCTCAATGGGATAGCACCAAAAAACTGTCATTAGTTTGGACTAGTACAAGCGCACCAAAAAACTGTCATTAGTCTGGACTAGTACAAGTGAACGCACGCACGCACGCACGCACGCACGCACGCACACTTTTGGGGTCAGTATACTATGTTTGGGGTATTCGTGTAAAACTTTGACATGGTATCTCAGTGGGCTAGCGCAAAAAAATAGGGCATTAGTCCGGACTAGTTCAAGCATCCAGACCCCTACCTTCTCCCCCGCAACAAACTCTAAATTTACGTCACCTCACCTCAAGGATTGTGGTTGCAGTAAACTTTGACCTTTGAAGAAATCAAACCACATTTTCAAATCATACACTTTATAAGAATCGGTTTGTCAAAGAAAAGTCATTAGCTTTTAATCAAAGGTCAACAAGATCTTTTGCCGATTCCATGACGTACATTCTAAAGTTATATTACATTAATATAAATCATAATCTTCCATCCAAGTGGCATTTAATGACAATGAATAATGTTGCATGGCATGTGCTTGTAATTCTATTTGTGTTGAAATATTAAACAGACACACATAATTATTAAAATCCTGTTTATAACAAAAGAAGCACCGCCAGAATGGTTTATTCCCTGATTCATCAGACAGGCTCCTAGAGAAATGTTACATCGATGCCATTCTTGGCAACAAAAACTACATCTGCAGCCAAAGTACATCTTAGCAAATGAGGAAGTAGTCTTTGAAATGCTACTTTATGTAATTTATCAGCAATATCACAGCGATCTACTTGGTGTTAAATGACTGTGTTATCAACCACTATAAGAAATGGAGAATTTGGTAAATGTTTTATGGAGTTTAAAGCAAATTTCCTGCTATTTCTCAGCATCTTTCTCGATGGAGGGAGCTTGAATGTGTAAACTTTCTGAGTGAATGAGTTCAAACCATACTCTGTATCCTGCAGAAGTGAGTGAGTGAGTGAGTGAGCGAGCGAGCGAGCGAGTGAGTGGGGTTTCATGCCACATGTAGCAATATTCCAGACACCTAAATTAGGCTTTTGGGGAAATGAACAAAGGTTTTCAGCATGACAAGCTAACACTTTTACCACACCCTAACTAATCTGAGGATGATAATGCTAGCAGCATTTACCGTGTATCGCTGTGTATAAAGCAACCCCACGTATAAGACGACTCCCCTGTACACGCCTTCAAAATCAACCTAAAATCCTATACTCCGTGTATAAAGCGACCTGGAATGAAGCACATCACAAGTGCGCACACAAACCTTATATTTGCAATAAAAATATGTTTATCTTGCATTGTTTTTCTACGATGATTGGTTGCGTGTGTAACTCCAGCACATGTTGCCATTTTGTGTTTACAAGGTACGACACCAAATTGGTGCCCGTAAAATAAAATTCATTTATGAAGTAATAACATTTAAGAGACAATGGTGAGTAATTTAATCGCCAATTAACTATGTTGTAACTAACTAGGCTTATGTTTGCTTCACATTCAGCGTGTTTATTCCACAATCACTTATACACACCGTCTCTAACTACTTCCGGCTCTCTACTCACGGATGTTGATTGTTTTACCGTGTCAGCTGGTTTGACAATCTGTATCGAGGCAAGGGTCATTTCAACTTTATTTGCAGAAATTATTAAACTTTATTCAAGGAAAACAGATACAAATCATGTTTATGTATGGAAATAGTTATCGGAACACTTATTAAAGATGAAAAGCAAAGTTTTATTGTCAAATGCTGGGCTGGCTATCGGACGCAGGTTGACATCGCCAGTGGAAGCTGAAAGTGAAAAAACTGGAAAAAAATGTGAGATCTTCGACTCCGTGTATGAGACGACCCCCCTTCTTAACCCCCTCATTTTAGGTATGAAAAACTTGCCATATACACAGCGATATACGGTAAGTAATAGGGTACAATGAATACCTCAGATCATAGTTAAGACTTGGATGGACTTCTCTGGGAGTCATTGTGACCAACCGATCACCACTGTAATAGCGGTCGGGTAGCCTAGTGGTTAAAGCGTTCGCTCGTCAAGCCGAAGGCCTGGGTTCAATTCCCAACATGGGTACAATGTGTGAAGCCCATTTATGTTGTCCCCCGCCGTGATATTGCTGGAATATTGCTAAAAGTGGCGTATAACCATACTCACTCACTCACTCACTCACTGTAATAGCCTCACTGGATTTGGGGTTAAACTGAGCCACCCGCAACCTATGCCAGTCAAAGTAGGTGATTCACTGGATGGCTGGGGTCAGTGACCTGGTTGATGGTATGCCATCGTACCCGACATTGCGTGGACCAATGCTCATGATGTCAATAGATTGTCTGGTCCAGACTCCAGGGGTGTCCAAACCCAAAAGTCTATGCAGTCCCGCTATTCTTCCTACCATTTTCAGATTTGTCCTGACTCCTACTTTCCAGCTGACACATTGAGTCCTGGATCTGATTTACACACAAGGATGCATGTCAACACTACATGCTCTGTGTGTGGTATATGCTGGATTATACAACAGCAATGAATTATTAATCCAGTTTGTACCAATACCATCTTAAACGTAATGTGAGATGCAATTAATTTCTACTATGGCCACTTCATTCTCTCTACAGATTTCAATCACATGCCTAAAGATCTCCTTCCTCCTGGTTTGATCACCTCACTCAGACGGGGGCAGTATGACCAGGGCCGGCAAGCCATAAACAACATGGAGGCGGATCCAGATTTTGAAAAAGTTGGGTGGACATAATATCCTTATCGCAAAGTGACTTGGCTGAGGGTGTATAGACCAACATGTAGTCTCTGAAATGAACATATTTTACAGAAAAAAAGTTGTTAAATTATAGTTATAAAATATAATAAAAAGGAGCCCAAAGACTTTCATCACTGCAGTAATCTAGACTTGCCATACACTATAGACTAGACTAACATTTAGTCTCTGAAATCTTATATTACACAATATCCTTCTTGACTCTAAAAATAAAATAAAAATTCCCAATGCTGATTTCATGTGGAACTTTTCATAAAATAATATATTACACAGTCATGGTGCAGGACTAATTATAGACTTGCATGGGCTGTATTGGATATATTTGTTTCAGGGTCTGTATGACAGACTAGAGGGTGTAGTGAACAAGTAAGTTGTCTGAAAGAAAGGTGGGTTGAGACCCCTTGCCCCTTCCTTCTGGAACTGCCAGTGATGTACACAATGAAACGTTACACTAGCACAGATATATAGACACGACTACTACATATAGATATGTAACACATAAATACAGAGGCTGAGATACAAGCCTTTTGACATAACAAAACGTGTTTATGGATTTTGCTGACCCTAAAATATAAAAGCAGTCAGCTGTTCCATACATCGACGGGATGAAACAAAGTTAATGAAATTAAAGTGTTCCTCTAATTTGAAAAGAATCCATGTAGTAGTTCTCAAGTTATAGGTAGCACATGAGGTTGAAGTAAAAAGAAAACATTCTAAGTTCAAAACATGTAAAAATTAATAAAAATTAGTAAAAATCAACATATCAAAATCAAACTGCCTTCATTGAGACAGCTACCATACTTGTGCTTGTGGGTTTCACCGAAGTGGTAAACATCTGAGACCTGCATGACTTCAGCCTTTACTCCCATATTAAGCTGACATGCCGTGATATAACTGGAATACTGTTAAAAGCGGTGTTAAACCCAACTCACTCACTCACTCACTCTCATTTAGACAAGAGAGAGGCAGGTCACATGACTTGCTCACAGGGAGTACGTATCAGACACTTAACCGAACAATTGAGCTGACAGCCATAAAAATACCTACACACAATATCACTTAATTATTTCAACAGTACACAGGCCTAGACATGAGTTCTGATGCACTGTACCCACAATTTTATGAACAAACCTGTCCTAACATTCATTTATAAAATCTACCACTTTTGACAATGTCTGAAATACATAATGAATCGATTGTTTTTAGGCTCGGACACAATATTTAAAGCCAAAAAATATGCATGAGAAATCTTTGTCACAGCTCATAACCTGGCACGAAACGTTCAGAATAACACGATTTCACCAAAGCCTTTCATCTAAAGCTGAAATTTATCATACACAAGGATGGAATTTCTGTAATTTGATTGGCTGCCTTAGGTTACATGAATTTGACCAATCACAAACCTTGTAGCAGATTTCAGCAAGAAAGCATCTTTAGAACCCTATTTCTGTCCAATAACATTCCACGTTACAGCCTCGAAAATACACCAAGGGAGGATACAATCATATTATTTAAGTCCTAAGCTTCCTGGTGATACCAAAGATCAAACAATTCATCATACATGTTATTCCTACAAGGCTTTGAAAACGGAGGTATTTCCTTGTATTTTCTCATGTTACCGAGTGGAAAACCACTGTTTTCGGGAAATGCACGATGCCATATAATTATTTTAAAAATTACGAACGAACAAAGAAATAGATATTAGGATATAATGAAATCTTACAAATTGCCGAAAATTGTCAAATTTTTACTTCCTTTGTGCTTAATCTGGACATTGCGAATGTGTTAGCTTACATTTTTTATTTATAACAAACTTGATGGAGTTGTAAATGTATTATCTATAAAATGTGGTAAACATAACTTTCATATTTATAAACAGGATCCGACGTTTCAAATGGTGTATAACATGTAGTAGCAAAAATGTTTTCAAGCTCAAGTTTTCCTTGTCAAATGTAGGCGTCATCTATCATACCAGAGTCTCTGGGAACTCAGAATCAGAGCAGTAGAAGCTTCTGGTTGAATGGTGTTGGAATAGTTGCACATTCATCTGCTGTGGCAAATAGGAAAATTGTAGCGGGCAAGTATTTATTCTTTTCAAAATGGACAAGTCTTTTTAGGATTGCAGCACTTTTGGATTACCTACCAAACAATTTCAATACAGTCCCACACAGTTTCAATACAGTCCCACATTTTCAATACAGTCCCACACAATTTCAATACAGTCCCACAATTTTAATACAGTCCCACAATTTTAATAGTCCCACACAATTTCAATACAGTCAGACACACAGTTTGATAAGAACAATGACCCTTATAACTCACACTGCAAGAAAAGCCCGGCGGTGGGGTAGCCTAGTGGTTAAAGTGTTACCTTGTCACGCCAAAGATCCGGGTTCAATTCCACACATGGGTACAATGTCCCCTGCCTTGATAGGGCTGGAATATTGCTAAAAGCAGCATAAACCATACTCACTAACTCTAGACAAGCCCCTACCAACAGGAAACAACTTTCCCAGATATCACATCTAATCAGCTTTGAGCTACAACAAGTTATGAAAGCAAAAGATATTTTTATATAAAGAACATCAACACCTTAAAAGTCATTTGATCCAAAGTAGCATTAATAGTCCACATGCCCAAGAAAAGTCGCAAGCTCGGAAGAAAACTATGACATAGCTATCATTCCAGTATCAAAGTTCAATAAAAAAGTCTGTGCAAGCCTATCAAGCTAAGGAAAGAGTATACCATCAAGCCTCAGGGCCTGCGTGATGCTTCCGCCATTTCCTGTTATCATCAAGACTGAAGGATGCCATCAGGAAGACAATCTCATTTCATTACAAAGGAGGGATATCCAAGTGCATAGGGTGGATTTAAGCCTGCAACTGTCAGTAAGACACACTGGCCGTAGGTGCCGCACAGTCATGTTTTATCAAACAGTCTGGCCCAAAACAAACTGCCAGTCTATTCAATGTTCCATACAAAGTTTTGCTGTCCAATACACTGGAATGGCATTGGTAGTTTGTTAAATGTTTTGTTTTTGTTGTTTTACTCATGCTCTAGTCAGAAATATTTCAGCCAGACTAGTCAACGTTCAATACCTAGTTTTGCTGTCCAAAACATTGGAATGGCATTGGTAGTTTGTTGAATTTTTTTGTTATTGTTGTTTTATTTTGCTCTAGTCAGCAATATTTTTTAGCCTCATCATGGCAGCCTGTAACAGCCTGTAAGTTTGTTAAGAAGGTTTCAAATATTAAATTTAACGCGGTTAAATCTGCAGGTAACCTAGCTCTACATTGAAAACACAGTATGTGTATCTCCATTCTACCATAAATGAATTTTTTGTTATTGTTGTTTTATTTTGCTCTAGTCAGCAATATTTTTTAGCCTCATCATGGCAGCCTGTAACTTATCAAAGTTTGTTAAGAAGGTTTCAAATATTAAATTTAACGCGGTTAAATCTGCAGGTAACCTAGCTCTACATTGAAAACACAGTATGTGTATCTCCATTCTACCATGAATAAATAAACACAAACTCTTTTGTGTTTGCAAATATATTCAGTGAAGCAGCATGGGTCCAGTGTTTTGAGTGGGTTGTTGATCTGAAATACAGAATCACTGACAACAGCCTTTAAACAATATATGGCACTGTATATGCTCAAGCAGTTTGTTTACACCGTAATACTTTACATAACATAAGACAGGTTTTGAAAGAATATAAGCACAGCTATTTTGTAAACTAACATGAGGTGTGCACCACTACAGAAGACTAAGTAAGCTTTGCAAAGCTTTCTTTCTTCACCGCACGTCACCATTATGATGTCATATCACTCATTGTGATGTAAAACATATGACGCCACAGTTGCATTTCCAAGCTTTCTGTTGTCCACAAAACTTAAAACACATTTTCTTTGCAGATTACTATTATGGTTTCTGCATGAAATTTATTGCCACACATCCTTTGAATATTGAAGTAACAAAAGCTTTGCATTTTGTAATCTATAATTGTAGATAAAATTATTTAAATATGCCTACCAACAATGACTGAAAAAATATGAATATTAGCTTCCACGGTGATGTGGACGTCAAATTGGCTGTTTCTATCAGAGAGGGCTTATTGGGATTTAACAACCTCTGATTGACCAATCAGAATCAATATATTTTAAATCCATGGTAGAATTATTGTTTAATGTTGCATTCAACAATATTCCATCTATATGATTGCAGCCTGTAAATAATCAAGTCAGGACCAGACAATCTAGTGATTGGTATTGTGAGCACTGATCCAAGACATTAGGGATATGATGTCACACAATCAAGCAAGTCAGCCAGCCTTACCACCCAATCCTTTTAGTTGCCTCTTACAATCAGCACAGGTTGCTGTGGACCTATTTTAACCCGGAATCCCCACTGGGGTCTGGGCCAAGCAATCCAGTGACTGAAAGTATGATCATGTCCCCTGACATTGGGGCACCAGGACATGCTGTCAACCAAGCTACCAGGCCTGACTGAACCATCCCAAGTAGTCACTAGGGACCCATCAAACCAATGTCCCAGAGTACTTGCAAATCAACATCAAACTTGTTCAAGTGAGTGAGTTGGGTTTAACGCCGATTTTAACATTATTCCAGTTATATCACGGCGTGTGAGCTTAATGTGGGAGGAAAGCTTGAAGTGATGCAGGTCTCAGATGTTTACCACTTCGGTGAAACCCACGAGCACGGGTATGGTGCTGACAAACCAAGAAACGTAATCGGGGCGAACTGGGATTCGAATCCACAATCATAGGTTTCTGGCGGGCGTGCCCAAGGGACACAACTCTGCACAGTGAATCGTGGCGCCTTAGACGTCTGGGCCACCCGTGCCCCCCAAACCAGTTTAAACTGGTTTTGGCTAACATGGATACTGCAGCTCACCTGAATGGGGGTTTGTTTGTTTGCTTAGCGCCGCACTCAGCAATATTTTATCTATATGACAACAGTCTGTAAATAAGTGAGCCTGTATCAGACAATCCCGTGATAGACATCATGAGCATCGATCTACACAATTGGAATATGATGACATGTGTCAAACAAGTCAACGAGCCTGACCACCCGATCCCATTAGATGCCTCTTATGATAAGCATAGTCACCTCTAACAGCAAGCATGGATTGCTGAAGACCAATACTAACCTGGATTTTCACTTATTCTGTCCTGAACTTCAGCTTTAATGTTATTAGAGAAGTAAATGTGTGAAGTTTTTTTAAACACTGCTTTGAATAGTATTTTAGTGACATCATGGCGTGTCAGCACGATCTATGCTTCAGGTCTTAAATGTTGCCCCTTCGGTGAAACCCACGTATGGTGCTGACAAACCTAGAAACATGATCAGGTTGAACGAAGAATTTGAACCCTCAGTCAAAGGTTCTAGCACACCTATGGGATGAATCTCTGCACAGAAGTAACAGTGCCAAAAAACGACCATACAGAAGTCAGTGTGTGAATTTCATGCTCCTGTTAGTGTGGTATGGCAGTTAATTGATTCAAACCAAACTTTACATAACCATTAGGAAACCTGACCAATAACCTCAGAATGTCACTTCATCAATCTCCTGGTAAAGTGACTTCAAAGATTCAGAATGACACATTCAGGCTGTGTTGAGGTTAACACATAGAGGCTTGCTCCATCCTGAATGTGAACGCAATCACATATCTGTCAAAAAAGCTTTTGACCAAAAGTTATAATAATGCACTTCCTCATGTTTCTTGTACAGTTCATCGATTTAACTATAATTAACACAATACTACATGATTCAATAACCTTATGTCATCTAAAGAAAGGTCACTCACTTGTCAATTAATTCTACTTTCCACGGTGAGTTAAGCCCAAAGACAATTAAGCTATTAGTCTAAATGCCAATTTTTTCTCATGAGAACTCTGCCACCATTTCCGTACATGCAAGCAGTGTGATCAATTGCATGGTGAGCTTTCTGCAATTAGTCTCACATTTTATCAAAGCAACAGGATAACATCTTCTTCTTCCCACAATGCATCAAGTTACTTCGCAAGAGTAACATCCTGTTACACAGGGCACCCTACGGTACCTCTAAATTACCTAAAGAGCAACAGTTCCTCACATAACCCTAAGAATAGCTTATTTAATTATGTTTAAGTGGATTATGACAATTGAATAAGCGTGGCACTTTACCCTGTTAACTCTGTAGTACAAACTAAGAATACCAATAAGCTAATTGTCAAAACGTAAAGGATTACTAACTTGTTACAGTCACTTGGGGTTAAACATGGGTCATCACACAAAGAGTTAATTGCCAAGCAAGGATAAAAATCACCAATGTGGGACAAGCTACAAGGGGTTAATCCATTTGATAGTGAGGCTCATTAGGCCACTTTCTCCGATAAACTGCCATGAACTGTCATTACAGATAGAGACCTATCTGTTTATAACTAAAATAAATGCAACATAAAACTTAACATAGCTTATAGGATTTCATTGGAAGGATAAACTGTCGCCATCATTAGGGGAGTATGGCCAGTTAGGTTGTTACTTGCCTCATATCAATTCTTCTAGATTTTTATCTTGGCAGCCTAAGAAACTTCTGGAATAATGACTTCATTCCTTTCTTGTAGTAATGACTACCGAGATCCAAACATGACCATTAAGAACCCAACAAAACTGTTCTTTCTTTTCATGTTCCTCCAAAAAAGGTGTCTTTGTTTCCATGTTCAACACCTAGTGATGAGTGAGTGAGCTGGGTTTAACGCCGCTTTGAACAATATTTTTGTTATTTCACAATGCGTCAGCTTAATGTGAGAGGAAAGTGAGTGAGTATGGTTTAATGACACTTTTAGCAATATTCCAGCAATATCACGGCGGGGTACACCAGAAATAGGCTTCACACATTGTACCCATGTCGGGAATGGAACCTGGGTCATCAGCGTGACAAGCGAACGCTTTAACCCGACCACCCCAAGTGAGAGGAAAGCCTGAAGTTATGCAGGTCTTAGATGTTTACCATTTTGGTGAAACCCATGGTTTCAATATGGTGCTGACAAACCTAGAAACATTATCTGGGCGAACTGGGATTTGAACCCAGGACATGTCTTGAAGTGCCAAGGGCATGCAACTCTACACACGAATTGCAGCGCTTTAGATGACTGGGCCACCCGTGCCCCCACTGGTGCTGAAGTTGTATTTGAGTGATCTTCCTTTGATTCAGCATAAAGAGCCTTGTTTATTTGTGTAAAGGGATAAGAGAAATGTCATTGTATATAGATAGCTCCGATTCTTTTTTGATGCAATTAGTTCAGACTGATCAATAGCTGCAGTTCTTTGTGTCCAGCAGCAGGGAAGAAGAGAAGCCAAGAACATGTAATAATTCCCAGACAGTAGAGGACATCTTTCTCAACACCTAGCCATGGAGAACCTTTGAAATACAACTACCTGGTATTGAGTAAACAACTTTTCACAATCGATTGCATGTCTTGAACTGCTCTACAAGTTGTTACAATAGAACATATCACATGAGTAAAAGTACCATAAGCATTTAAGTCTTGAAATATATATATATCTATTTCCATTTCCCTTTGTTGTTTAACGTCGCACTCAGCAATATTCCAGCTTTATGACCGCGGTCTCTAATTAACTGAGTCTGGACAAGACAATCCAGTGATTGACATCATGAGCATTGATCCACACAAATGGGATATGATGATATCTATCAACCAAATCAGTGAGCCTGACCACCTGATCCCCTTAGTCACCCCTTGCGACAAGCATAGTTGTTTTCTATGGCTAGCATGGGTTGCTGAAGAACTATTCTATACTCTACCCCCGATCTTGACGGGGCTCCCTTTGGTAAAGTAAACTGTGTTAATCATTTGTGATTACTGAAATTCTGGCAGTGAATCGTAAGTCAAGGCTTTTTCACCACTATGTTGCCTTTTATGCCAAATGAATCTGTTTCAGTAGATAATCGAGAGTGATTATTCTCTGGAGCTGACGTTTGATATTTCAGAGTCTAATCAGTCACAGACAAATGTTTCCAAATAACCTGCAATTACAACAGAAAATCTTGGAGTTAGATGTAAATTACTCTCTTCTTGGCTTTGGTAATGTTTGTACTTTGTGAGCACAAGAATACCAAAAACATCTTTCGGGTTTGTAAGATAAACAAACATCTAAATGACCCATATTCTACTGTTAAAGAGGTAACACTCAACACATGCCCTGTCCATCAGATGCACAACATACAACTCGTACAAAGCCAAATTGGCCTCTAAATATCTGTGCGATGCCAACAGGAAAGGAATGGGGAAACATAACTATTCTGTAAATCACTGAAATCTACAGCAATTAAACACATGGGCCTGACATTTGACGGGTGCAGATTAACGAATAAATACTTCTGCACTGGAACATTTTTACGCTAATAACAAAAATAATCACCCTTATCAGATAATGATGATAAAAGTGCTTTAAGTGGGTGAGTTACATTACATCCGATACTATAATCACTGCATATAAACTTCAAAAAGAAAATGAGATGAAAGGCAGTGGTTTCCCCAGTCTAATCTACATTCAAATGGCATCACAATTCTGGCAACATATTTACACCATAATACCAGCCCTAGACCCTGTTCCTCAAAGCAATCTTACTGCTACGATGATCGTAAGCCTCAGTTGAAGTATGGGACTTACTATCACCCTGGCGCTAAGATCGCTTTGAGGAATGGGGCCCTGATCCTTCCATGGTGTTTTCCTATTTTTGATCAAAAGACTTATTTTCAAAACAATATAGCCAGTGGTTGAATTTAAAAAACAATTAAAAAAGATATTTTTTAATTTCATATTAGTCATCTTAAGCCATTTTTAACTAGCATCAACCAAGTGGAAAGATTACCTTCCATTTCCTCTTGGTATACTTTGAAGAGTTACTCTAATACTGAAATCTAGGTAGACTTGGCTGGAAGAACAAAAACTTCTTGAGAAATTAATTTCATTCCAAATCTTAAATCGCCAGATCTGCAAACCAAGTAAGTATAATAGAATATTGTTTGAGATGCTATACCAGAAGCAATAGTATAATAAAGACACAACATATCTGTAGCACTTTGATGTCTTGGATTCTTTTTGAATAATTTCCCTCCGCAGTATCAAATAACAATTCCGCTACAGATGAAAACATAATTCAGTTACGGAGAGCATCTGCCACAAATTAAATTACATACACCTATTATCCAAAAGCATGAACATGACTGGTTAAAAGTTCACACCAAGCATCACTGTTTAAGGGTCCCATCAACAGTATTACAAGGTGCTGGCACACATTACTGCCGTGTGGTTAAGATTCAAAGTCAGATGGAGATAGAGCTATACATAGGCAGCCTGATGTCAGTGTTGTGGTTCATCAATGACTGACCAGCCTAACAGTGCAGAAGTATATTACTCAAAAGAAGTTAAAGAACACCCGATTCTTAAATATTACCATAGTTAAATCATAATGGCATGATACTCAAAAGACGTTAAAGAACACACGATTCATATTTTACTATAGTTAATCTGTCATGGCTTGCTACTCAAAAGGAGTTAAAGAACACATGATTCTTTTATATTCCTAAGGTTAATCTGTCATGGCAAGATACTCAAAAGGAGTTAAAGAACACATGATTCTTTTATATTCCTAAAGTTAATCTGTCATGGCATGCTACTCAAAAGGAGTTAAAGAACACATGATTCTTTTATATTCCTAAAGTTAATCTGTCATGGCAAGATACTCAAAAGAAGTTAAAGAACACCCGATTCTTTGATATTACCATAGTAAATCTGTCATGGCATGCTACTAAAAAGGAGTTAAAGTACACACGATTCTTTTATATTACTACAGTTAATCCTTCATGGCATAATTCTCAAATGACATTAAAGAACACACGATTCTTTTATATTACTATAGTTAATCCTTCGTGGCATGATACTTAAATGACATTAAAGAACACACGATTCTTTTATATTACTATAGTTAATCCTTCGTGGCATGATACTCAAATGACATTAAAGAACACACGATTCTTTTATATTACTATAGTTAATCCTTCGTGGCATGATACTCAAATGACATTAAAGAACACACAATTCTTTTATATTACTACAGTTAATCCTTCATGGCATAATTCTCAAATGACATTAAAGAACACAAGATTCTTTTATATTACTATAGTTAATCCTTCGTGGCATGCTACTCAAAAGGAGTTAAAGAACACACAATTCTTTGATATTACTGTAGTTAATCTGTCTGGCTGGTGGGTATTGTAACACACAACCTCCCAAGTATGCATTTTCTTAAACTTGTTTTGAGTAGTTTATTTATTACTTGCAGTAGGAGTGCTTAATTTGGTTTAGCACTGCTTTGAACTTTATCTACGTTCAGACTATATCACGGGGTGGTGAGGAGAAAGGGGGTTTAACATCGCGTCCAAGAATATTGCACTGTATAGCGACATGCATGCTCGTGAGTGTTTGTGTGTGTATGGCTGCTTGTATTAGTCTAGACTGATGCCACTTTATAGTGCTAGCCTACTGAGATACCATGCCACAGTTTATCATGAATACCCGATGGCTGCTTGTATTAGTCCGGAATGATGCCGATTTATAGTGCTAGTCTACTGAGATACCATGCCACATTTTATCATGAATACCCAAACCAGACACATTACACTGACTCCGAGCTGACCAGTTCCAACCCCGAACCTTTCCCCTGGACAGATGCTCTATCACTAGACCACGGCGCTGGTCGACTATACCAGTGTTACAACTTGATGTGGGAGGACAGTGATGCAGGTCTAAGAAGTTTGCTCCCTTGGTGAAATCCACATGGGTGTGGTGCTGACAAACCGAGAAGCAGCATCAGGGCAAATCTGGGATATGAATCCGCAACATAGGTTTGTGGCACAACTAAGGGAAGCAACTCAGGGAGTGAAGTGAGGTGAAATGGGGTTTAACGTCGCGTCCAAGATTATTGCACTTATATAGCGACGTGCATGGACGTGTGTGTGTGTGTAGCTGCTTGTACTAGTCCAAGCTGATGCCGATTTATAGTGCTAGCTCACTGAGATAGCATGCCACAGTTTAACATGAATATCCCACTCAGACACAGTATACTGACTCCAAGCCGACCAGTCCTTGTTTTAGCACTTTAATGTCGAGTGCCAGACAGGGTAACAACAAGTACTATCTTTTAACGTCTTTAGGTATGACACGGCTGGGGATCGAACCCCGAACCTTCCGCTCTCCAGGCAGACGCTCTACCACTAGACCACGGAGGCGGTCCAGGGAGTGAAGTGCTGCACGTTATACAACTGGGCTACCTATGCCTCCATTCAGGATGAAGGTGTCAGCATTTCAGCGATTCACCGATAATTAGATGTTTATATTATGATCCTGTCATGGGTTCACATCTAGACTAAACAATATGGTACACAGTTATCAGTTGGTTGTTGATATTGCTGCAGAGAACATTAAATATCAGTACACTGCAGCTTTGCTGTGGAATTCTCATCAATGTCGTGAAATATATCTGGTTGTTGCAGTATGGGGTCTTTGTAAACAAGTCTGACTGGCCCATCTACAGGGTATACATTTGTTTGTTTGTTGTTTTTAATGCTGCACTCGGCAATATCATAGCCACATGATGATGGCCTGTAAACAGTCAAGTCTGACCAGACAATCCAGTGATTGATATTGGGAGCAATGACCTCCTGGTCAGAGTACAATGGCAAACAATCAACCAAGTCAAGTGACAGCCGATCCATTTTGTCATATCTTACAACCAGCACAGGGTGGGACCTATTCCCACCTGGAATCCACAATTTGGGTATACATTACTGTAGTGATGAGCCAATCACATGATACACACTGGAACAGTCACAGGCAGGTGTCCTATATTTCCTTGAGTGAGTGAGTGAGTGAGTAAGTGAGTGTCCTATATTTCCTATAGTGAGTGAGTGGGTGTCCTATATTTCCTATAGTGAGTGAGTGAGTGTCCTATATTTTCCTTTAGTGAGTGAGTGAGTGAGTGTCCTATATTTTCCTATAGTGAGTGAGTGTCCTTTATTTTCCTACATTGAGTGAGTGTCCTATAGTTTCCTATAGTGAGTGAGTGAGTGTCCTATATTTTACTATAGTGAGTGAGTGTCCTTTATTTTCCTACATTGAGTGAGTGTCCTATAGTGAGTGAGTGTCCTATATTTTACTATAGTGAGTGTCCTATATTTTACTATAGTGAGTGAGAGTCCTATATTTTCCTATAGTTAGTGAGTGAATGAGTGAGTGAGTGTCCTATAGTTTCCTATAGTGAGTGAGTGAGTGTCCTATATTTTACTATAGTGAGTGTCCTATATTTTACTATAGTGAGTGAGTGTCCTATATTTTCCTATAGTGAGTGAGTGAGTGAATGAGTGAGTGAGTGTCCTATATTTTACTATAGTGAGTGAGTGAGTAGCATGTTGCGCCATTACAACTTTTCAGAAATATATATGTCCAAGGAGGCATGCTTGAGAAAAAGTGAATGAGGTTTAAAATATAAAGAGATCTAATAACCAATATTTATTTTCAAATTGTCCTTATTTTGTGTAGTTTACAAGGTGCAATTCTCAAAATCATTCACAGTCCAATTTCCATGGCCATCAATGTTCAAATCTAGAACTATATATATATATCCATGAGTCTTCCTCCTATTGAGACAACAGCATTTTGAAAGAAAACTGAGCTTCAGTAAATATCGGTAAGTCGGGTTGTGTGCAGTGTTTTTTAAGCCTCAAAAGAAAATGTATAATCTATGAGCATTTTAGTCAAAGTCTGTGATCCAAAAAGAAATGTTTACCGAACATTTGTTTTTATCTACATTTTTAAAAGAAAAGCAGCTTCAAACATTTCAACTGATCATGTTCAAACATTAGAAAACTGCTTCCTCTAAAATAAGTCTTTTGACACATTTAATCATTAACCAGAGATTCCGGGGTTTGATCCCCGACCATGTCATACCAAAAGACTTTAAAAGATGGTACTTGTTGTTACCCTGTCTGGCGCTCGGCATTAAGGGGCTAAAACAAGGACTGGTCGACTCAGAGTCAGTATACTGTGTCTGAGTGGGGTATTCATGTTAAACTGTGGCATGGTATCTCAGTGAGCTAGCACTATAAATCAGCATCAGTCTGAACTAGTACAAGCAGCCACACAAACACACACATGTACATGCACGTCTCTATATAAGTGCAATAATCTTGGACGTGACGTTAAAACCCCATTTCACCTCTCCTTGTCTCTTCCTTAATGACTTTCATACAGCCGGCAGAATATGCATCTGACCCAGTCAGACAAGATCGTTCGTCTAATATACAGCAATAGAACTACTGTACAGATGAACATCTAACGGGTACCATAACTGGATAAGAGAGAGTGTAAGACAAGACACAAGACAGTCTTTTAAAGACACAAGTTGTCATCAGTGTTTTTTCATTCCAGTGGTCCTATCAGAATGATATTGCAAATGGTTCATTTTGGACGTGGTTTCACACCATACTGAAACTAGAGGGAATATAAACGAATATCAATTCAAGATAATATTTATGTAGAAAAACACCTCCTGGAGATATATGTTCCAAATGTGCATCACCATGATGTCTGCGACAGGAACAACCAGAATACACCGACCTGTTTGTTGGGTAAATCTACAGGTGTCAAAAACACAAACCATAATGTTCGAAATTCAGCATGAAAGTCTAGGGGTCACCAGAAATCCCAAAGTTAAAATTTAAAGAATAAGGAGGCCCTCTATTCAAATATCACAGGAGCTAACCTCAGGGCCTCCAATATTTGAATTCTGCATACCATATTCGTCTTAATTGATGTTAAGCGCCCTAAAAGGTCTCCCCATCACCTGTAGTGAGACTTGAGCTTTCCTCTCTCAAACAACAAGCCTATGCTTGTGGTCAATACATATTTTCAGTGCATATTGTTCCCATCACAGCCTGAAACATGTCCCCGAAGAACACCGGTAATATAATAGATATAAGCCAGCATGCCCTGCCGAATATATACTACTCAAAAAAGTTTAAGCACACCCAATTTTTACATATGACTATCGTTGATCTGTCATACTATGACGGATTAACAATAGCGACATGAAAGAATCAGGTGTTATTGAAATTCTTGTGAGTAGCATATAAACTTCATACAGAGGCAATTTTGCCATTCAAATATCGAACCTGAATTAATAGTTACCCCTTTTCCTTGAGACACACTTACACACCTATGACTTGGTTAAAACTGTCATAATACCTATCTGCGAAAATTTAATGTACTCATGTCTACCTCAAATGAAACAGTTTTACGAAATTTAGCTACAGTTATTTACCATGCAATGAGTGTTAGGAAACTTACAGTATTATGATCTGCAAGCTTGACACAGTGTTATAATGTATGACTGGACTGAGCTGTATACAGAATTACATAATGTACCATTGGCTGATGACCTACATCTGTAAGAATTAAATAGCTATCTAAATAATTATATTGAGAGGCAAATTAATGACGCGAATGTTTCGGCACAGTGGGGAGAAACAATTATCTAGCGATGACTGACCCATGAAATCTGATGCAGGACAATAGTTTTGGAAATGAGTGAGTGAGTGAGTTGGTTTGACGCCGCTTTTAACAGTATTCCAGCTATGTCACAGGGTGTCAGTGTAATGTGGAAGGAAAGCCTGAAGTAGTGCAGGTCACAGACGTTTACCACTTCAGTGAAACCCACGAGCATGGGTATTGTGCTGACAAACCTAGTAACATAATCGGGGTGAACAGGGATTCAAACCCACGATCATAGGTTTCTGGCATGCCCAAGGGACGCTACCGTGCCCCCGTTATGGAAATGAAACCTCATGACATATGCCCTGCCATTTGTACATTCCATACGCATGCTATTTACCCATTGGCAGCTAATTTATCACTGGCACATTTTTCACACAACTAACCTTAATTCAGGCCTGAGTGAGTGAGTGAGTGAGTATGGTTTTACGCCGCTTTTAGCAATATTCCAGCAACATCACGGCGGGGGGACACCAGAAATGGGCTTCACACATTGTACCCATGTCGGGAATCGTGACGAGCGAACGCTTTAACCACCAGGCTACCCGACCGCCCCAATTCAGGCCTGAAAATGTCTTGTGGAACTTCCAAAGATTATAGGGTTGATTTAATCAAACCAGCATCAAAGTACAAAATGTATAGTGAAAGAAGTTGTACAAGAGAGTACAGGGGCATATCCACGATTTTTAAAATGGAAGCGTCACTTTAGTGGGGATGGGTCCATCCAAGAGCCAACCCCCAAAATTATAGATACTATATGAAAACTATATGTAATAATTTTACTTTAACAATCAGCTGTAACAAGGGGAGTTGTGCGTGCGTGCACGCGCGCGGCCATCCCTAAAACCCTCCCTCTAGATCCACCACAGAAGTATCACATAAAAGTTGATTATCAAGTGATGAAAATTATCATTTGAAGTTTTAAATTAAAATTGAAATACAAAACAAGAACTTCAATATTCAGAATGTTTCAATTACAACGCTGATTTTATCGGATTCACAACTACCCACATAACAATGCTGAAGAGCGTGCCCTGTGTGTGATGAGAGGCTGCAGACAGTACACCTTAGTGCAAGTTTAGAGCTTTCTATTATGATCAGTTGTAGGTAAACCTAATCCTCTGAAAGAACTTTGAGATTTCCAGTATGAGAACAGTGGAAGTAATTCCCTGTGACTGGGAGAGCCAGACAAGTTCTACAAGAGAACCATCTGAACTGGAGCCGTGAAGCTGGAAACTGTTAACAGCCTCATCAAGGGAAAAATTTCACTACATCCTTAATTGAGATGTAGAAACGGAACTATTTGGGGGTTTACATTTACTGATCCTTCAAGGATTAATTTCTAACTAATTGTTCTTCAGTCATTATTTTCAGAAACTATTAAAAACAGGAAGATTTGCTTCATGAATTGAACAAAATTATTTTTACCAGTTATAAACTTGGTGACAATGTTAATGAGAATTTCAATGACATGAATGGTATGGAACTGAGCCTATCAGAGGTAGTATAGGGAATGTGATTTTCCCAAAAAATAAAGTTCATACAATTAGTTTTAAATAAAAAACTGAATATTCTTAAAATATCTTATAATAAAAAGACAGAGTAAGTGACTCAAAAAAAATGAGTATGTTCCAATCCTTAAAATCTGAATTGTAAATATGGAGACTATTATGGAATCCATCCTTAGACTGACTTCATACAGAGTTTACCATGACAACATCAATTTTTCTTGCATGGTATATCAAGTGCTCTGAATTTTGTATTTCAATAAACTTAGTAAACTTGTCAAAGTGTTTTTTCATATATGTATAATGCTCTCTTACCGAAGTTCTAAGACATTTACCAGATGTAGCTGACTTATATTGTGTCAGCCAACTGTCAGCTAACAGAAGACAAAAGATTAAATTGTCTACTCACCAAGCTTTGGTGCCATCCGACTTGACGGCGCATCCAAATGTCAAACTGTGTCTTTATTTGTCTCCGCTGGCTCAATATTTGGAGACAATAGAACTCATCAGTCAGTTCTGCAGCAGCTAGAAGAAAACACTGGCAGCACAATCTTGTGACAATCTTCTTCACTGGGAGTAAAATCAAAAATGGTCTTTAGTTGGATTTGTAAATTGTCTCGAATCCTGTCCACAACACTCCAGAGCAAAAGACTTTCTCTCACATGCAGCCTTCTACAGGGAGAACACTCCTCAAAACAAATCAGTCACTAACTGCAACCTCAATACAATTCTCGAACTAAATGATTTTCAAATGATTTTCAAGTTTTCAAACGTTTCCACCTTTATAAATTGCTTTTCAAAAAAGCATGAAATCATTCAAACTTTGCCTTAAAGCCACACCCCTGTTTGTCTCCTCCTCCAATCAGAAGCGCTTATACAGGTAGGGACGATTTCACATATGCTGCTATCAAACACTCCGATCAGGATCTTATTATTGAGCAATCTGATAACATGAATCTGCCTGTCTCAGCTAAGCATAGGCAGCTTCTATCAATGCCAGCTTGTATCGCCAGCAGAGTCGTATTCAACGCCTATATACCATGCCTGGGTGCTGCTGCTGCAACATATGCAGTAGTCATTAAAGGGGCCGACAGAGCGTTGATTCTTCGGAACATCAATAGCCAGTCTCTCGAGGCAACGGTTGCTCGCAGATTTGCTTGCAAGCAGGGGAGGGTAGGAGGCTGAGGGCAGAGGAGGCTACGGGTTACAAGGAGTGTGAACCTGGTGTTTCTTTACAATCAATGCACACTTTAGGAGATATCGGGATGGGGGTGGGAGGGTGATGCAGAGGTGTCCGGGCTGAGGTCCGCTCAAAGTGGAGGGGCTGAACACACACTCAAGCCTCCCCAATAGAATCCAGGCGGACACGAGTTTGCAAATACATAAAAGGCCTTTTACAGTTTTCTGGCAGTTCTTGTTTTCAAGTCTGCAAGAAGACTCTTTGAGATGGTCTCAGAGAAAAGGATTGCCTCTTGTAGTAGGTCTGAACAGGTATTAGAGGTAAAAATACTGGACATGAGGGTGAACGTGAGCTGAAGATGTTGCTGATGATGGTATCGCAGACAGGATAACAGGATAACGAGATTGGTGTTTCAGTTGCCTGTTGTTCTGACATTAAAACTGCAAAAGGTATTCACATATAATTCAAGCACATCATATATCCCCGGGATCAGTGGAGAGTTTACAATTCCAAAGTATCAGCTGAGGTTATATCCAGGTGTTTTCTTTTTGAAATCAGATTCAAGAAATCACTTATTGTTCAATGATTTCAACACATAGAGATCCCGTGTACGACATGCACTTCAGTTTTTGGTCAATTGTTTTGTAAAACAAATCCAAAAGTATTCCACAATGTCTGCATCTGTCATCAACGTGCTCTGGGTGTTTTATACCTGGTACTTTGATGCTCCACCATAAACAGTCTGTTAAGCACACATCATTGATGGTAAAAAACACAAATCAGAAACAGAAAATATTTTCCCAAAACAAACACATCCAAACAACGAACTTGTACCACTCCAGAATGTAGAAACAAATTTCAAGAAATCATCCAGACGAATAAGTTCCCTCTGCAGGTCGTAGATGAGTCAGAAAAGTGTAATAAATTTGAACTGTGAAGGAATTCTTTAATATATCATTACGATATTTCTTTCCTTGTAGAATCCCAATTATTCGTCATGGAACTGACTCCTATGTGTGAAGGATGTTCTGTTGGAGTTTTATATGTGCACATACACCATCCATGATTATTTCCTGTCGTGCAAAGGGCAGGTGTATTAAGTCATCCTCCTGTTTTCTCCTTCAGTGATTAAATCATAACATGTCCTCACAGCAGATAAAACTCTCAGCATGACTTCATCGTGAAGTGGGATAGGTAGATGGGTTACCCTGTTGTCAGACCGACTTCATAGGAATCAACAGTTCCCACTTAAGTCTGCCGTCAGTGAGTATGTATAATACACAAAAACCCTGGAAAACATCAGATCCTTCTTCTTGTCGAATGATAATGGTGTTCTCTGTTCCAACATCACTTCATAAAACAGTTAGCGGCTCTGAAATGAGAAACAGGCATTGAAATACTTCTTGACACATAATGATCAAGTTGTAGATAATATCAATCACTTCTTGTCAAAGTGTCTCTCATCAGGCCAAGTAGAAGGGGGCTTGGTGTTAGGATCCTGCAACCACCATAATGTTTTACTTGCTATCACAAGACAAACAGTGTGTTAGGTTAGAAAGGAGATACTTTTAACTAGTACTGTAGTCATCTAAATAAGTGAACCCCATCTTTGTAAGTTTTCCCAATTGCATAATGTAGTGGGATTTATAAGAAGGGCCAACATATATCTGAAAGCCAAAATGCCTCCAGGAAGATAATCACATAACATACAAGGGACGAGATCCTAGTGCATTTGGGGACAGGTCACTTCGGCACAAAGTTGGCATTCCCATGGGCTTCAATTGTGCACCAACCCTTACTGATCTGTTAGAAAGGAGATGTCTTTAGAACTGTATTCATGCAAAGAAGTGATTTTCATCCTTGTAAGTTGTCCCTATTGTAAATGTAGAGGGATTTACAAGAAGGACATCACATATTTGCCGTGAGGACGACAATCTCACACGAGGAGGGAGATCCTAGTGTACAGGGTGGGTTTAAGTCTGTAACTGTCAGGAGTGAGTGAGTGAGTTGGGTTTAACACCCCTTTTAACAGTATTCCAGTAATATCGCGGCGTTCAACTGTCAGAAAGACACATAGGCCATAGGTGCCGCACAGACCTGTGTTATCAAACAGTCTGGCCCAAAACAAACTGCCAGTCTATTCAATGTTCCATACAAAGTTTTGCTGTCCAATACGCTGGAATAGCATTGGTAGTTTGTTTTTGTTGTTTTATTCATGCTCTAGTCAGAAATATTTCAGCCAGACTAGTCAACGTTCAATACTTATTTTTGCTGTCCAAAACATTGGAATGTCTAATAATTATGATAGAATGGATTTGGTACTGTGTTGAATGTTTTGTTTCCTCTGTTTACCACTGCCGTTAGCAAATTACAGCCTGGGCCAGGCAAAGAAACAAAAAACATTCTGTGACTCATTGAATGGCCACCTTTCTTTCTTATCTCCACCAACTTGAAATAAGACCTGCCAATTTAAAAGAAACACCTGAAAATTTAGGATTAGAATTATTTAAACTAATGGCATCTACTCCATAGTTGTCTTATCATGATAAACTTTTTTATGTACCAGTGACCACTTAATACAGATTGAGAACCAACCAGCAGATAAAGCAAAAAATAAAACATGCTGCCTTGACACTGATGGAGCCATTTTGCTCCTGTAGACCATCAATTGAACACAAAGACAACAAAACTGGAATATATAACAATTGAGGTAGTGAGTGAGCGAAAGTTTTTTCATGCTTCAATCAGCAATATAAGATCAATATCAGTTGCCTGAAAACAGCCAAGTCAGCAATATTACATCAATATCAGTGGCCTTAAAACAGCCAAGTCAGCAATATTACATCAATATCAGTGGCCTGAAAACAGCCAAGTCAGCAATATTACATCAATATCAGTGGCCTGAAAACAGCCAAGTCAGCAATATTACATCAATATCAGTGGCCTGAAAACAGCCAAGTCAGCAATATTACACCAATATCAGTGGCCTGAAAACAGCCAAGTCAGCAATATTACACCAATATCAGTCGCCTTAAAACAGCCAAGTCAGCAATATTACATCAATATCAGTTGCCTGAAAACAGCCAAGTCAGCAACATTACATCAATATCAGTGGCCTGAAAACAGCCAAGTCAGCAACATTACGTCAATATCAGTTGCCTGAAAACAGCCAAGTCAGCAACATTACATCAATATCAGTGGCCTGAAAACAGCCAAGTCAGCAATATTACATCAATATCAGTTGCCTGAAAACAGCCAAGTCAGCAATATTACATCAAAACAGCTTTATACCATCAGTTACAAGGAGACAGTTGTATGTGTGCTGCAGTGCATACACTTCCTATTTCTGAATCAAAGACTCAAAATTACACCAGATTTCAAAAACACATCATGACTATGATGACTGTCTATTTTGCTATTTTTCATTAATGCATAATTAGAATACAGCCTGACCAAGGAAAAAAAATTTATGACGAATCTTCTCTGATAGGATTTTTTAAACTGTTTGAGTATTTTTCTACCATCCTGACTAAAACCATTTACTAAAGATAAGATCTGCTAATACTAAGATCAAATACAAATCATTGCACAAAAACTTATCTACCCATGGTCCTCAATAGGAATGAAAAGTGAACAAACGTCCTTCCCTTTAACAACAAATAAGCTATCGCCGTCTCTTCAAAACCAGAATATTCTCTTCATTTGATCAGAATGAAAGTTCCCTCTGAAGCAGCATTTTCATGTTTTATTTATGATTATCTGAGGACATCACAGAACAACAAAGATGTGTGAGTTGACTGCATGAGGTAGATACACAACTGATCAAAAATAACTTCCCTTATTGTCTGATTCGGTTAAGAGGACAAAGTTCACTTATCAGCACAAAAGTTGCCTCTTCAACTTCAGAGACAAATGAGTACAACAGTAATCAAAATACAAAAAATCAACAACAGAGATATCTTTAAGTAACATCATAGAAGCTGCATTTGTTTGTTTGTTTGTATATTTTTAAATTCTGCATTCAACAATATTTCAGCAATATGTCAGAGGTCTGAAAATAAATTGTGTCGGGAGCAGACAATCCAGTGATCAATATGGTGAGCAACAATCTGCATATGAGGAATCACTACAAACTATATCATCAAGCCAGACCACCCGATCCATTTGGTCGCCTCTTACGTCCAGCTTAGGTTGCTGGGGCCCTATACAAACACGGAATCTACTTGGGGTCTGTGAAGTATCAATAGAACAGGGTTGACATAGATTGCAACTTCTTTATTCTCTTAATGAGATGTTTTGGTACTAGTTTGTTTGTTTGCTTGTTTAACGCCACACTCAGCAATATTCCAGCTAGTTGATGGTGGTCTGTAAATAATCAAGTCTGGACTAGACAATCCAAGGATTGACATCATAAGCATCGATCCATGCAATTGGGATACGATTCGGTCACAACTTACGACCAGCATAGGTTGCTTTTTATGTTTGTTGTTTACACTGCACTCAGCCATATTCCAGCTATATGACGGCGGTTTATAAATAATTGAGTCTGGACCAAACAATCCAGTGATTGACATCATGACCATCAATCCACGCAATGGGGATACGAAGACATGCATCAACCAAGTCAGCGAGCCTGACCACCCGATCCCGTAAGTCGCCTCTTATGACAAACATAGTCACCTTTTACAACAAGCATTGGTTGCAGAAGCCCTATTCTACCCTGGATCTTCACGGGTCACTGGTACTGGTACCGCAATTAACCCTTGCTTGATGAGGGTACCAGCGCCTGTACTGAAATATCACTTGCTTGAAAAAGGCTGCGACCACCTGTACTAAAGCATTTCATTGAAGATATAAATACTTGAAATTGTTTCGTGAACACATCTTCGTAAAAAAAGAGCGATATACAATATTTACCATATAATAAGTAAACGACAATCACAGTGACGATGTTTACAGAATAGGGGAAAGTTATTTCTGCACTGTAGTGTACAGCAAAATTCAAGGATTACCTATGCATGTAGACCTTTCTACATCATTCCATGCACTACTAGCACTCTGTAACACAGTAATGGAATATTGATGTCTTAACAGCCTTTTGCAAAGTATTGTTACATGAAAACAATAGGTAATTTATCTCAAACACAAAAGCTGCAAACTAAACACAACAAGTTCTGTGAGGTGACCAAGACCACTACATTTCAAGTTTGAGGTTGACGAAATCTCCGGAGAATTGCTGATGTGAGTTTGTGATGAACTATTTTGGTTAAATGGGTTATATTGCAAATCCAATTAGGATGATATATAAGTAATTGTTCGTTTATTTGTTTAATGTCGCATTCAGCAATATTCCAGCTGTTTGACAATGGTCTGTGTAATATAGTCTGGACCAGACTATCCAGTGATTAATATCATGAGCATCGATCTACACAAATGGGATACAATGACATGCATCAACCAAGTCAGTAAGCCTGACCACCCTATCCCATTAGTCACCTCTTATGACAAGCATAGTTGCCTCTTACGGCAAGTATGGGTTGCTGAAGACCTATTCTACCCCGCATCTTAACAGGTTGCCATGTTCTATGTGTGGCAAGGGAAGTAATCCGGGATTATAAACACTGACACAGTATGGAACTACAAACCAGTGCAAACAGATCTTAAAGAAATAATCATTTTCTTATTCTTTGATATACAATGGCAAGATTCCTGGCAGCCTAGCAGAGAGATTGGTTAGCATTTGTCCAATTACACTGTGGTTACACACGACCTGACACATTGTGCTTGCAAATGCATATTGATACTGTATTTATCTTAAACATTTTTCTCCCTATATATTCGAACTGAAGCATTACACACTGACTGCGCACATAGCAGGAATTGATCTATACCTGGTCAAAGGATGATATTTATCCCAAGTGTGTGGAAAACGTCATCTCCTAAGTTGGTGTAACAAAATTCCAAATTCCTGTGAGTGTAATATTAATTAATATTATAGTTTAACAGAGGCAATTTGTATTTCACTGAGAGCAGGGCCAAAAGGCGGAAGACGCCTTAATGCTAAGTTATACATTACTGAACTTGAAATTAATGAAAAACATCTCAATTCAATAAAATATGTACTATAAAAGTCCCAGTTTGACACAAAATAATAATTTCCAATTTGCAATGAAGGACGATTAGTTTAGTAGTTCTGGATACATGTAAAACCCTTCATTGAAATGCAGAGAGAAAGCCAAAAAATTGTTTCCAGAGCATTTAAGCACATACATTACAACAGTTAAAGGAACAAAACATACTTTTCTAATAAACAAATGCTTCTTCATCAAACTGCGGAAATAATGATGAGATCATGATTACATAAAGGAAAATGAGCTGAAAAGTCCTTTTAAAATTTTGTGAAATTTGATGGGTTAGTTGATTTTTACTCCATTTACTCTTGTGGATAAAAACACATAGCCTGAAATCTACCTTAATCCTCTTCTGATTTACTTTTAAACCCTGAAACTAAGTACCGGGCACCATAACTAGGTCACACATGGTGACAATCCAATCCTCAACGTAATCAGCTCTTATGATAAGGGGATGGTGCGGTAGTCTGGTGCTTAATGCATTCGCTTGTCACACTGAAGGCTTGGGTTTGATTTCCCACATTGGTGTCCCCCGTTGTGATATTGTTAACAGTGGCATAAAACCAACCTCACTCACTCACTCACTCACTCACGTGATAGGTATGGGCTCCTAGGTACCAGCTCTGCTCCTGCGTCCTCAAGGGACTTTTGAGGATTGCTTAAAAAAACACTTATCTGTTTGAAGGGTAAAACATTTTGCAAACTTATTTTCTAAAAACATGACTGGCCCAAAAGACAAATAGAGAGACTTCCGAGATCAAATATATCAAGACGAGTTGATAAAAGTTACAAATATACAAGGCTTGGTGAGGATATTTTTATTTTTATCCATGATTCAAAGACATGAGGGCAAGATTCAATTTATCATCCACATTCTTTTTCTGTTTGTAAACAGTAATAACCAGTGTCTTGAATACAAATAGTCCAGCTACAGCTTCAGTGGCAGAGAGATCAGTGACGTCATTTGATTGTGACATCATGTAACTGTAGTCACAATTGCCTGCAAAGCATTGTGATGCAATTTCATTGTTGTAATATCTCCTGGGAGATATTGCTTGATCTGACCCAAGCAATACATCATGTGGAAGCCAGTTTTGGATGATAAATGAGTGAGTGAGTCAGCTTGGCTTTATGCACCTTTGAACTTCTTTCAGATATATCATAGAACCTTCATTTAACCTGGGAGGAAAGTCCAAAGTGACGAGGATAGTAAATACTTACCACCTTCATGAAACAAAAGATCACATGAATCTCACAGCCAAGGACCATTAGCAAGGTGAATCTGTGAATCGAACGCCATCCCCCAACCTCTTCCCTCCTAATCCTGCCAATCATCAGCTATTTTCGTCTTTAAACAATTCTTCCCATTGACAAACATTGACTATCAGATGATGTAAGGATAGCATCTTTGAAAATAATTTTGATTAAGTGAAATTATATTAATTTGAACAAAATTCCAAGTATACTCAACAATATTTTTATCAGAACACATTCTCCATGATTCTCAAACAGTGAGTGAGTGAGTTTGGTTTTTAGCCACTTTTAGCAATATTCCAACAATATCACGGCAGGGGACACCAGAAATGGGCTTCACACATTGTACCCATGTCGGGAATCGAACCCGGATCTTCAGCATGACGGGCGAACGCTTTAACCACAAGTCTACCCGACCGCCCGATTTTCAAACAGAATATAGAGACAGTGTGATCATCTTTGGATATTCCAGTGGGTCAAACACATCCATTTCTAAATCACGTATGAAAAGAAGACAAAGAAGTCTCCGTGGTCATTCAAGACTTCAATTTAATGGCAGTTAGTTCATCATCATAGGCAAGGCATGGAGGTTTAACAACACAAGCACATGGACAGCATGTGGTTACATAAAAGGTATAAATCGGGTGCATACAACTGTCGAACCAGCAACGGAAAGGCAGACAAACGAAATTGCACCCCACGACCTGTTCACAGCATCAGCAACAGGCGAACAGCCTTACTATTCTTACTATTGAACAGCATTCATTCATTACTTTATGACAATGTACAAAAACATTTTCAATATATATTCTCCCAACAAATGTTGCTTTTTCATCCAGCTAAAATCACAGGCAAAAGGAGAACAGAAGAATCAAAACCTTTTCAAAGGAATCAATATGGAAACACCAAAAAAACTAATTTCAAGTTCTGTAAATGTTTCTGGTCTACAAACATCTTAAAAACTCCTATTTGCATAACACGAAGCCATGTTTCCCAACATATGCACTCACAGGAAACAGCATTAAATGTTCAAGTATGCTAAGGAAGTGGTCACCATTTTGTTGTTTAAACAACTTTATCAATTTAGATACAAAGCTTTCTCCTTGTCTGAAGGAAACTTCTTTATTAAAAGCAAAATTGACATTTCATTTATGAAACACGTCTTGGATACACTGTTAAATCTCGGTTCCAGGGGGAAAAAACATTCCAAGTTTTACCATATGTCAGAATTAATCTTTACAAGAAAACATGGCTGCCAATTTAGTCCTACCCAGAATTCCTGAACATTCGTGTGACAGGCGCAAGTGGTGTCCTTGCGACAATATGACAACTGAGATTGGCAATCAGAGATATGACCCAGGATTAACAGATTTTTATGTTAACTTCTACAGATCTTGAAATTAACTCTTCCAGTTCTTGATAATAACGGGGAAGCTCAGCATCAACCCTGGATTATTACGGTCCTTTGAAAGAAGCAGTAAGGCCCTATATACGCGGAAGTCAACAACGTTTGAAGCAGTATATAGTTTGACGAAGCTGTCAGAAGATGACGACTTTCGGGCAGATTAATCTCAAGATGGACACTTGTGTACTTTATGTATTAGCAATGTCAAGGTCATATGTCTATCAACACAGAGGTGTCCGTGCCCAGAAATATCTGGTCATTTCAGAAGGGATTATGGAAGATGAGCATGCATACAGTTCTATGAGTGGCCACTCCTGAGAGCTCACAAGATGCCTGAATATAGAAAACTATATGATTTCTGGGAAATACTTGAAAATATACACGATAATATTTGTTTATTAATAGGCCAGTCATATGTTTGACAGTCATTCTATAGGAGATGGAACTATATAGGTTAAGTGGTGTGTGTTTAAAGCTACTCTTCAGGCATTTTGTTTCCAATTACACAATTTTTGTGTGATACTACAGATCTGACAACACATAAATGTGGAATAAAATGAATATATTTGGAAAGTCATTTTTTCTTTCCAACACATCAATTTCAAATTTCGGTAATGAAAAAAACCTCAAGAGAGTAAATATAGTCATGGAAGTACCTTGTGACTTTTCACAACAAAAACAACACTATACATATAATGTTTTGATAAATTTCACAAGAAAGACTGTTATGTCACCACTTGAAAAAACAATTCTTAGGGACTGGTTTTTTTCTTACATTTCAACCACTAACCAAACTGTTTTTTCTTACATTTCAACCACTAACCCAACTGGTTTTTTTCTTACTTTTCAACCACTAACCAAACATTTCTGGAAAAACAATCCGTAAATAAGTGATCTGAAGCAAGGTGTTTTTGAATCTGGTGCATGGCGTTTTTAAACCTGCTGAGTGGTGTTTTTTAATCTGTTAATGTCTTTCTGGTGCATGGAGCTTTTGAATCTGGTGAATGGCGTTTTTGAATCTTGTGCATGGTGTTTTTGAACCTGGCGAGAGGTGTTTTTGAATCTGTTTGTTGGTATTTATAAATATATAAGTTGGATATTTTGAATCTGCTTTATGGAGTTATTTGATCTGTTGAATTGTGTTTTTTGATCTGTTGAATTGTGTTTTTGGATCTGGTGCATGATGCTTTATGATCTGTTAGTTGGTGTTTTATAATCTGTTTGAAGGTATTTTTGACTCTGCATCACTGTGGATCTGGACCGCCTCTATGGTCTAGTGGTAGAGCGTCCGCCTGGAGAGCGGAAGGTCCGGGGTTCGATCCCCGACCGTGTCATACCAAAAGACATTAAAAGATGGTACTTGTTGTTACCCTGTCTGACGCTCGGCATTAAGGGGCTAAAACAAGGACTGGTCAGCTCGGAGTCAGTATACTGTGTCTGAGTGGGGTATTCATGTTAAACTGTGGCATGGTATCTCAGTGAGCTAGCACTATAAATCAGCATCAGTCCGGACTAGTACAAGCAGCCACACAAACACACACACGTACATGCACATCGCTATATTAGTGCAATAATCTTGGACGCGACGTTAAAACCCATTTCACCTCACAATGTGTGGATCTGACACATGGTGTTGCCATTGGATTGGTCAGTGAATATATGTGAACAAAAGGCTTAACTTGGTTCAGTACAGTCATCATCGGGAAATATGTAAAAGGTTACACATTCAAAGGAAACCAAATCTATTATCTGTCAGATGTATAAAAGATAATGTTCTCAACAGTTTATGTTTTTCTTCCTGTAAACCTTGCACTATAGAAATGATCACCTGGGAGTATATGAGTAAATATGGTTTTACGCCGCTTTTAGCAATATTCCAGAGGGCAGGGGACACCAAAAATCGGACCCATGTTGGGAATCGATGGGAGAATATGAAGCTAGTCATTTATCTCTTATATAATTACAACAAAACAAACAGAAATCTTCTGAGTAAAATATTCTAATACAAATGGAGCACTGCAATTTCAATTTTAACAAACTAATAACTAATAATGATAAATATTAGATTAGAGAATATAGAGAATAACCAGTCTTGATGATCTGATGAAACAGATTCCATTGGTCATGAAAGGCAAAAGTGAGCTGATAATTATATGAATGGATCTCGAACTCTGAAAGTGATGAGTGAGTGAGTATGGTTTTATGCTGCTTTAAGCAATATTCCAGCAATATCTCGGTGGGTGACACCAGAAATGGGCTTTACTCACTGTACCCATGTGGGGAATGAAACATGGATCTTCGGCATGACAAGCGACCACCTTAACCATTAGGCTAGCCCACCGCCCCAAAAATCAGCGACAACACCAAGTGTTCATTAAAACAGTAAGCATGTCCTGCCCTGATGTGAGGTGTCTGCATTTCAAATCTTTTCTGCAACTGCTCATTGAACAAGGGCATACAACAGTGTTGAGAGATGGGTCACAAGAATAATGATGCTTACAAAGTTGAAATCATGCTAAAAGTTTTCTTCAAGCAGCAAGTACTTCAACTTATGAACCATCTGCAGCTTGGAGACCCCCATCAGAACAACAGACTTACCAGCAACACTATCTAGCAACCATTAATGAGCGCTCTACCGTCATGTGCTCCTGCCACAGGTAGTTATCTGATGGCAGACATACTACAGCTCATAATCAACTTATAATCCTACTCAAATTCAAATGATTGGTTTTATTTTACTTTTTTTGCCATATATTGCAAAAGAAAGAGATTTTTTGTCAGGTTTTTATATCCTTACATGCAATTTGTATCTGTAGACCAAAGAGCTAAGACCGAAGTTGTCAGGAATTTCATCACAGGACATAGATATGATAAGGCTTTTATGAGCTTCTGTTCATTTGGACACACAATCAGACAACACACGAAAGAAAAGAACTATTTCACTGTCTAACACGATAATGTTAATATCGTAATATCCCCTTTACTACAGATATGATTGCAAACGTAGCATTGATGTTCCTTATTAAAATCTGCTGAACCAACAACCTGATAGCTGGACATGACATTACCTTTCTGAGTATGTCTACGCTATCAGTCAATATTTACACTTGAATCCACACTAAGGAAATATAATAAAACAAACATCATTGCCATCTCCAATAGTCAATCTTCACTTTCCGACATCCCCGGCACAGCAAAGTCATTTTTCACATGACTAAGTGGCTCCCCCTGGGAGACTGATGGGAGTATGTTAGCAGCGATATCGCTGATGACAAGGAGGGGATTAATCAAGTCATAACCACACAGGCCGACCACTTCAGCGTTGTCCACGACATTGCAACATCGTCAAATGTAAGGCTATCGGCAATAAGACGTTCTCCACTGGCTCAATGTAGACAGCTTTAGTGGTAGAGATATTAAACAATGGGTGTAATTCCTGGCTAGACATTGCTACAGTGTTAGTGAGAATTTATATCTGATAACAGGGATAGATGCCTTATAGTCTAGAAGTTAATATGATTATGACTCTGATGTCTCTAGTCACTTGATTGGACCAAACAGTATCTGCCTCCTGATTTTTGGAATTCCAGGATTACTTGTCTGATTTGGAAGGAAATAGGTGGCGGAGATAGTTACACCTTTAGCGATAAAGACATTAATTAACTTTTCCCACATCCAGTTCATGGAACAGGACTCTGGAGGATCACACTGCTGACTGTTAGAATCTCAAATGCAGTCAGTGTTCTCTGGGGTTTTTTTGTTCGTTGTTTAATGCTACTGTTGGCAATATCCCAGCTATATCTAGGCAGCCTGTAAATAGGTCTGGGCCAGACAAACCAGTGATTGATATTATGAGAATGTCCCTCACTGCCTGGATACAATTACTATTAACCAAGTCACTGAGTCTGACCATTCCAATCCATGTAGTTGACCCATAAGCACAGAATACTGGGAACCTGTTCTTACTGTTGTATTTGGACCAATAACATAATATTTGATGGGGTATGGAAATAATCCAGTCTGGACCAGACAAAGCTGTGCACATTGAGAAACGGTAACATTATGGAAGAGAAAAAAGTTGACAATTTGAGCATAGAAGAAAGCTCTACTGCATGAGCATATAACAGAGGTTTACAGTTTGAGCATAAAAAAGAGGTTGACAATGTGAGCATTGAGGGGAGATCTACAGTGTGAGAAAAGGAGAGGTATATTGTTTGAGCATATATAGCAAAGAGCTCTTCAGTGAGAGCATAGCGGAAAGGCCTACAGTGTGAACATTGATGAGAGGTCTAAGGCGAGCATAGATCGGTTGACAATGTTAGCATAGAGAAGAGCTCTTCAGTGCCAGCATAGAGAAGAGGTCTACAGTGTGAGCATTGAGGAGAGGTCTAAGGTGAGCATAGAGAGGTTGACAATGTGAGCATAGAGAAGAGCTCTTCAGTGTGAGCATAGAGAAGAGGTCTACAGTGTGAGCATTGAGGAGAGGTCTAAGGTGAGCATAGAGAGGCTGACAATGTGAGCATAGCGGGAAGGCCTACTGTGTGAGCATTGAGGTGAGGTCTAAGGCGAGCATAGAGAGGTTGACAATGTTAGCATAGAGAAGAGCTCTTCAGTGTGAGCACAGAGCGAGAGGTCTACAGTGTGAGCATTGAGGAGAGGTCTAAGGTGAGCATAGAGAGGTTGACAATGTGAGCATAGAGGGGAGGTCTACAGTGTGAGCATTGAGGAGAGGTCTAAGGTGAGCATAGAGTGGTTGACACTGTGAGCATAGAGGGGAGGTCTACAGTGTGAGAAAAGAGGAGAGGTCTAAGGTGAGCATAGAGTGGTTGACAATGTGAGCATATAGGAGAGGTCTACAGTGTGAGAAAAAAGGAGAGGTATATTGTTTGAGCATAGAGAGGTTGACAATGTGAGCATAGAGGAGAGGAGTACAGTGTGAGAAAAGAGAAGAGGTATATTGTTTGAGCATATATAGCAAAGAGCTCTTCAGTGAGAGCATAGCAGAAAGGCCTACAGTGTGAACATTGATGAGAGGTCTAAGGCGAGCATAGATAGGTTGACAATGTTAGCATAGAGAAGAGCTCTTCAGTGCCAGCATAGAGAAGAGGTCTACAGTGTGAGCATTGAGGAGAGGTCTAAGGTGAGCATAGAGAGGTTGACAATGTGAGCATAGAGAAGAGCTCTTCAGTGTGAGCATAGAGAAGAGGTCTACAGTGTGAGCATTGAGGAGAGGTCTAAGGTGAGCATAGAGAGGCTGACAATGTGAGCATAGCGGGAAGGCCTACAGTGTGAGCATTGAGGTGAGGTCTAAGGCGAGCATAGAGAGGTTGACAATGTTAGCATAGAGAAGAGCTCTTCAGTGTGAGCACAGAGCGAGATGTCTACAGTGTGAGCATTGAGGAGAGGTCTAAGGTGAGCATAGAGAGGTTGACAATGTGAGCATAGAGGGGAGGTCTACAGTGTGAGCATTGAGGAGAGGTCTAAGGTGAGCATAGAGTGGTTGACACTGTGAGCATAGAGGGGAGATCTACAGTGAGAAAAGAGGAGAGGTCTCAGGTGAGCATAGAGTGGTTGACAATGTGAGCATAGAGGAGAGGACTACAGTGTGAGAAACGAGGAGAGGTATATTGTTTGAGCATACATAGCAAAGAGCTCTTCAATGTGATCATAGCGGAAAGGCCTACAGTGTGAGCATTGAGGAGAGGTCTAAGGTGAGCATAGAGAGGTTGACAATGTTAGCACAGAGCGAGAGGTCTACAGTGTGAGCATTGAGGAGAGGTCTAAGGTGAGCATAGCGAGGTTGACAATGTTAGCATAGAGCGAGAGGTCTACAGTGTGAGCATTGAGGAGAGGTCTAAGGCGAGAATATATAGAGACAATATTGACAGTGTGAGCAGAGGGAAGATGTCTATGATGTGTGCATAGAGCATCCATTAAATATAATCAATTTCACATTCTGAAAATGTAACTTATTGAATCAACCATATTCTTAAAAGCATGTAAAAATGATTAACTCAGAATAACATATTGTCATCCATTATCCAGATTGTTTCCTTTACAATTTGAAGAAATCAAAGCGACAGAAACCACTTTCGAAACAAAGGATCAAGATGAATCATTTTGTGTTTCAGATGGTTCCTCGACTATGTCCACGTAAACAATTGTGTTCGGGGGGAAAACATGTCTGTTAGTCTCCTCATCAGCTGAAGTGGATGAACGAAACTTGACAATCAATGAAGACTTCTCATGCAGGGGAGAAAAACCTCGGATCAATGTATCTGACTGTAGCCGTGAGTACAAAAGAAAACATACGCTGTATTGACAGACTTTGAAGACTGAAAAACATTGATTTGTTGTGACACGTTAATTCATTTTGGATGGACGGGCAGTCAAACGGGCAATCCCTTGTTTCAAAAGACAAAGTTGCACTAAGAGGCGGAGGGTTTTCTTTTCATTGAATTCATGACAATGATCAATCTTTTGAGATGCCAACTGCGATTTTGTATTTTTTGAAGATGTTTTTTTATTTTTTCAGAAAACTCAGTTCCTAATGTATGTCTCTTTTAGCCACACAGCACAATGGAAAATTGCAATCTGAGAAGAATCTTTGTAGGTTTTTAATTGAAATGTCTTGAAGACAATGTTTTCATTAGGTAAGTGATGGATGTATCCGCGAAACATTTAAAGAAATGAGAAACAGGATTCCGGGAGATAGATCACTATGGCTTTGATTACAGACAATTAACGATCAATTTAAGTCAAACATGTTTTTTTATCACACTAATTTGAAATACCTCCAGGTAATTTGATGAAGAGAAAGTACTTAGATTGAATTTATCTCGATTTCTGAAGGAGTTCTGGGTAAGGTCACTAATACGCTTGCCTGGAATTCCCTAGAGGGACAAGCAGTAGGGACAAGTGATCATATTGTTTTTGGTTTAGTGCCCACTTTTTTCCCAAAACATACAGTTGGTTGGTTGGTTTGTTGTTTAACGCCGCACTCAGCAATATTCCGGCGATATGACAGCGGTCTGTAAATAATCGAGTCTGGACCAGACAATCCAGTGATTGATATCATGAGCATCGATCCATGCAATTGGAATCGATGACAGGTATCAAATGAGTCAGCGAGCCTGACCACCCGATCCCGTTAGTTGCCTTTTACGACAAGCATAGTCGCCTTTTACAGCAAGCATGGGTTGCTGAAGACCTATTCTTCCCCGGAATCTTCACGGGTCTCAAAACATACAGCTGTGTAGTGGCGGGTGAACATAGAACATGGCTACAATGAGTTTTGATTACCATGAGCATATAACATTGGAAATACCATGTGAACAAATCTCTATTGAAGTACCTTATTATTACACTATCTGGTCATAAAAAGTCAGGCCTCAAAGTTTAAACTTTGACGAAGTAGCCATATGGCTACAAGTATTTTTTTTCCAGGTAGCCAGTGGTAAAACAAAGAGGTCAAGCCAATATTGTAAGTAGCCAAAAGCATTTGAAATGATCTTTTATGATCAAATAACTTTTAAATGTACAAGTCATAGCACTAGTCTTGGAATTGTATATGCGTGGAAACTGTACTTGAGTTTTGTTATTTATGGCTCAAACAATGATGCAATTTATGTAACTAGATTATATAGGTATATCCTTGCTTATCCAATAAACTATCAACTAAAATAAAATACTAATTACATTAATATGTATGTATTTCAGTTCATTGTTGACTTTAGGAGGAATTATTTGCAAGTACAATTAGTAGCAGACATGTTTATTTTTGTGTCTACATATGTGTTGCAACAGAATTTAGTTGCCACAAGATATTTTTCAAGGTTGTCATTTGGCTACCTCTGAATTTTAGACAGTAGACAAATTGAAATTTAGGTCGCATTGGCGACCGTTTTAGTCGCAACTTTGAGGCCTGAAAGTGTTTATTATATATCTAGATTTCTGTTTATAATCTATTCTGTGAATTTTATTAAAAATTTCATTCAATATGGTTTACATTAATTTTTGGCGAAATTGTGTGTGAACTGATTGGCAGATCTCTTCAGACTCATTAAAAGTCATATTTATAGACTTGTATTATATGTCATGATATTGGGATAAAATGTGTGAACAACTGATTGCTATTTCCAACTTAGTTTACGAAACAAATACACATGGTAATGATAATCTCCAGCAGAACAGGAATTACAATTGAACTGGTAAATCACCAGGTCTATTGACGTTATATTTCAAATTTCACATTTTCATTGCCCAAGTTTATTATCTGCTGTTTGTTCACCTGAAGCCATAGGGTACAGGAGATCTATTCTGTCCTGGAGAGCCCAAGCTGAGACAAGGATAAGATATTGGAGCCACATTCTTCCCTGGAATTCCCCAAAGAGATAAGCATAGAGCATTGGAGATCTATTCTGTCCTGGAGAGCCCAAGTTGAGACAAGGATAAGATATTGGAGCCATATTCTTCCCCAGAATTCCCCAAAAGAGACAAGCATAGAGCACTGGAGATCTATTCTGTCCTGGAGAGCCCAAGCTGAGACAAGGATAAGGTATTGGAGCCATATTCTTCTCTGGAATTCCCCAAAAGAGATAAGCATAGGGCATTGGAGATCTCTTCTGTCCTGGAGAGCCCAAGTTAAAACAAGGATGAGATATTGGAGCCATATTCTTCCCCGGAATTCCCCAAAAGAGACAAACATAGTCTACTGGGAACCTATTCTTCCCTGGAATTCCCCAAAAGAAACAAACCTTGGGTACTTGAGACCTATTCTTCCCTGGAATCGCCAAGTAGAGACAAGCATAGTCTACTGGGAACATATTCTTCACTGGAGTTCCCCAAAAGAGACAACCATTTGGTACTTGAGACCTATTCTTCCCTGGAATCGCTAAGTAGAGACAAGACTAGGGTCCTGGAGGCCTATTCTTTCTTGGAAAGCCAAGCCCAAGGTGAGACAAAGATGAGATACTGGAAACCTATTTTGCCCTGAAATCCCTAGGATAAGACAATGCTAAAGAGCCCCTTCTATATCATTAAATGCTCCACAAACCTTTCTCATCATGAAAAAACTGAATTCAATTGAGCAAACAATATGTTACTCTCAAATCGGACACACAACAAAACAACATCTTGATAAATGTTCTTTGATGGATCGTCTAGCCCCAAACAGGTATTATCCCAAAACAAACAACTTGCTCCATCCACAAAATATTCCGCCTCTTTGTAAGCCTGTCCCAGAATGGCAAAACACACTTCATCAAAGACGTGTCTTAATGAAACTTGACCAAATCCAATATGGAGGACAAGGCATGGTGAGCAAGAGGACGTTGACCATACAAATGTCCACAATGGCAACAGAGACTGCTGACAGGAGATGTATGGATGATGTATGAGGTCATCTGCTGATGGCAACATCAGTAACAGCCCAAAATTGATTCTGTAGGATTGAGAACTTATATGTGTCAAAAACAAGTCTATCTACATCACAGGCCATGTACTAGTGATTCTTCCTGTGACTTTCATAACATTTGCAATTTCTCCACGTCAACATTGACTGAAAGAAGTCTGTTTTCTCAATAAATTAATAAACTATTTTGTTTAACACAAGGTTGTCTTTTTTTGTGATGGGTGCATTCTGAATGCATAAAACCTCTGACACAAAATCAATTTCAGACCATTTTGAAAACAATGTTTCAATACTTATTTCTGTTATGGCTTGTGTCTTTCCCACATTTTATAATAATTAGATAAAGACTGCTCCAGTTTAATGTCAACAAGGCTTAAACTTGTCAGTATCCAGGGTTTGCTTAAAAGATTTCTTGTTCTCTCTAAACAAAGATATAAAAAAGTAAACTATCTCTTTTCTTTCTTCTCATATTCATAAATTTCTTTCTTTGTACAGGTATTCTGTTGTCTTTAATATTCTGTGACTATATATACATGCAATTCTATTTTTTCATCAAACCATTTATAAAAAAGAAACTGGCAATTACATTTAGAATAACAAATATTTTCGGTTTGATTCTACTTACAATTGCAAATATTTTTTTCCATGGTTTCATTCTCTTCTAGTCTGCAATTTGCAATCTTTTATTTAATTTTATTCTCAAATTATTCAACAAACAAAATTTAGCATAAGAATAAATATTTCATGTCAAGTTTCCCAAATATATCACTGCATCATTCAATATCATGCAAGCCAGTTGTTAAAAAATAAACCAAAAATATATGTAACTAGAAGAAAGCATCTGTTGTCCTTGAACTGTGTACTTACTATTGTTACGAAGCTGAACATGCCCCAGGTGCAGGGATATATGAGATACTACTTGTATGACACAATCTCCAAGAAACCAATCACACAGAGTCAGTGCCCACGCACAGAATATTCCTATCAAATGTTGAGTAGTATACACCCAACAAGGGTCACCATTGTTAGAGTGAGCGAGTTGGGTTTTTAACACCACTTTTAACAGTATTCCAGTTATGTCAGCTTAATATGGGAGGAAAGCCCGAAGTGATGCAGGTCTCAGACGTTTACCACTTTGGTGAAACCCACGAGCACGGGTATGGATATTGACAAACCTAGAAACATAATCGGGGTAAACTGGGATTTGAACCCACAATCATAGGTTTCTGGCGTGCCCAAGGGACGCAAGGGATTGTAGAGCAAATCGCGACGCCTTAGACGACTGGGCCACCCGTCCCCCCCACCATTGTAAGAAGGAGCCCCCTGCAACCTATGTTTGTTGTACAAGGTGACTTTACAAATCAGGTAGTCTGGTGACTGCTGGAATGTGTGACATCGTACCCTGATAGCATGGAATATTGATCACAATATAAACCACTGGTTGGTCCAAACTCAAGTATTTACAGGCCATCATAAAAGAGCTGACAAACTGCTGAGTGCGGCTTTAAAAAACAAAGATAAAAACTCATTTTCAGAGCAGCAACTACAGATCTAACTTGTTTTGAAATGAATAAGTGAATGAGTTCATTTTCATGTCATGTCATACATTTTGGTCACAATGTTTACCCACACCTCTATCAATGCCAGAGAATAACCAGTCTCTGAAACTAAGTGGCAATATGGCAGTGGAAATTACATCGATGGATCACTGAAAATCAGTAATGACACCACGTGTTCGCACAAAGCATGTCCTGCTCTACCGGCAGCACCCGCCACTCACACAATTTGAATAAAAGAAGTAAGCATTTGTTGCTTGAAGCTTCACAGTAGTCCTGACATGTGATGGGGCCTGTGAACAAACCAGACAATCAAGTGATTGATGGAGCAAAACATCCAATGACACAACAGCATATTTAACCAGGATATGTCTAAGCCATTATCGATCTGATCACGATGATGGCGTAGTGGATTGCAGTAGACTAGTTTGAAGCTTCTTCATCTTGCATACATTATAAAAACAGAACCTTCTGCAAAGATGACAACAGCATGTCAGCTTAATTGTTAGAGAAGACCAAAGGGACATCACCATGTCAGTGGAGCCAACAAACCGGACCCCTGTACATAACCAACAAACAAAGACCAATCACCACCTATGCCCCCATCATGGAGCATGCTGGAACTAGTCAGTCAAAGATTTCAAAACACAGCATTTGGTTTTAAGACCCAACTCAGCCAAATTGTCTGTCCTAAAAAATTGATTCAATTTGCATATCAAATAACAAGAAATATATGATATATGTCAATCTTACAGTAAATAATTCCACTGAAATAATGTCTCATTTTCATACTGGGACCTTGAAGTCTAGACTTACATGGAAAATGGACTACAGACAGAAGAGAAAAGCCCTCTTTCAGCAACCACATCAATTATATTTTTTTTATCCAGTACAATAATGACAGTACCTAAACTTCGAGGTCATTTGACGTTATTGCTACATTTATATTTTTTGTAAATTTTTGTTGGTCATCATTGAAAAACATTCAAAGAAGGCAGTACATAAGTTCTGATATTTTATAAACTTAACAAGCCCAAAAAACAATTACTCTAAGATGAAGCACATGGCCTACAGCTTATTAAAAGTTAAAAGCCCATTTTCAAAGCTTAAAATCAATACAAATGAGAGTAAATGAGACAAGTTAACCTTTGCGAGTGGAAAAACAACATGGCCACCTGACCCACAGCTCCTCCAACAGATGCGCTTCCAGACTCCATCACAATACTACAAGTGTTGTAATTGACATTTTGTCATACACAAACAAGAAAATCTATCCAAAACATGACTGCAAAGCTACAAGTCGTCACAAAATCAGCACAATATTTCTGCCATATGACAATATCAGCTGATGGAGGTCAGATATGCCAAAAGTGAGATTGTCTGATTTGTGTAAATTGTACAATGGTTCTGGATGCAGGCTGAGAGCAGCGACCAGACCGATGAATTGGTTGGCACTTACATTGATTCCATCGCTATAGGTTTTCTTTTATACAGTCTGCACATTAATATCTTACAGTGATGCATCCTCTGCACACGTGTCCGCCATCTAACAGTCCAGTTCTGCAGCATACAAACAGCTTTCTAAAGATTGCTGGTAGTATGTTGACAATGCACTGGTTTTCATACAAAGAAAAATAATGCATCCATGGTACGACATGTGGATAGTTTATAAGGATATTCAACAACTCATCAATAATAATAATATTAATGTGCACTTATATTGCACTAGCCTACATTTAGCAGTTCATGCTCAAAGCGCTTCATTCAAACGTCACTCTGGAAAGCTTTTTTGAACAAATGTGTCTTTAGTTTTGCTTTGAATGTCTGAAATGTTGAAGAAAATCTAATCTCAAGTGGAAGATCATTCCATATCTTTGGGGCAGCCACCCTGAAAGTCTTTAGTCCATTGCTGGAAAGTCTATACTGAGGAACAGATAGCAGGTGTTGATTTGCTGATCTGATAGTTCTTGGTGGATTATGAAGCTGGAGCAGAGTGGAGAGATAAGCAGGAACCTTGTTAGTGACACGTACACTTGTATGTCAAAGACAGCATTTTGTACAATATCCTTGACTAAACCAGAAGCCAGTGGAGATGCTCGAGGACAGGAGTGACAGGAGAACATAGTTTCAGAAAACTTGTATTTATAAAAATATGAATCTAGACTTGAGATGACGATGTCACAAGCCATTATCACCTCCCAATCCCCAGTTTAATTAACAAGTACAACACTCATAATGTATTGATAAGATCATGCATGCAACAGGTCAATGGCAAAGACCCCACAAGACCACAGCAAGCTTCAATCCCAAAGGACTGCAATAAGCATCAATTCCCCCAGGACCACAGCAAACAAACACTGGATGAAGGAGGGCCAGGTATTTCAGCGTCGCCAGTTTGCAACCCAACATCAGTTGTATGTGCCAGTGCAGTTAAGTAGGAGTCATGATGCCTCCACTGGCTGGACAAGCCACTGGTATTACATTATTTCATAACCAGTCTATCTCCAGCATCACTGAGGCTCAGCAAGCAATGACAGTCAATACCTCACACATACAAGCTCCAATAACACTGTGACAGAAACGTACAAATTACCATGTCAATAACTGATCACGATGATACTCTTGATTGCATTTTTATCTTCATTCTCAATCTGGACTCAACACTTAAAATATTGTTTCGGTTCTGTTCCTCTGCACATGAATAGAAGCGAAAGTATTCAGTAAACTGAATTATCTGACACAACAAACCTCACTGATTGCTGATTGTAACAAAGTTGATGTAGTAAGGTGAGGTGAGGTGAGGTGAGGTGAGGTGAGGTGAGGTGAGGTGAGGTGAGGTGAAATGGGGTTTAACGTCGCGTCCAAGATTATTGCACTTATATAGCGATGTGCATGCGCGTGTGTGTGGCTGCTTGTACTAGTCTTGACTGATGCCGATTTAATGTGCTAGCTCACTGAGATACCATGACGCAGTTTAACATGAATATCCCACTCAGACACAGTATACTGACTCCGAGCCGACCAGTCCTTGTTTTAGCCCCTAAATGCCGAGCGCCAGACAGGGTAACAACAAGTACCATCTTTTAACGTCTTTAGGTATGACGCGGCCGGGGATCGAACCCCAGACCTTCCGCTCTCCGGGCAGATGCTCTACCACTAGACCACAGGCAGTCGACTACCATGACATGGGATATAATATGAGGTAACATAACCTGGCCTGAGTTATGAATGTTGTTTGACATCCAAGTCATCAGTTTTACAGCTACATCACTGCAGACTGTAAATAACCCAATCCAGGTTCGACAAACAAGTGGTTGATAGATAGTGTGAGCAAAGATTCCTGCACAAGCAGCTAGTGTGACATTGAAGCTGTTAAAATGACACATTTTATTCAGTTTTTGCAGTCAATCATGGGGTACTGGGGATGTCACTATTTTGTCCTGGAGTCCGACAGGGAGACAAGCATGGGGTAATGGGGATGTCACTATTCTGTCCTGGATTCCGACAGGGAGACAATCATGGGGTACTGGGGATGTCACCATTCTGTCCAGGAGTCCGACAGGGAGACAATCATGGGGTACTGGGGATGTCACTATTTTGTCCTGGAGTCCGACGGAGACAATCATGGGGTACTGGGGATGTCACTATTTTGTCCTGGAGTCCGACAGGGAGACAATCATGGGGTACTGGGGATGTCACTATTCTGTCCTGGATTCCGACAGGGAGACAATCATGGGGTACTGGGGATGTCACTATTCTGTCCAGGAGTCCGACAGGGAGACAATCATGGGGTACTGGGGATGTCACTTTTTTGTCCTGGAGTCCGACAGGGAGACAATCATGGGGTACTGGGGATGTCACTATTCTGTCCTGGAGTCCGACAGGGAGACAATCATGGGGTACTGGGGATCTCACTATTCTGTCCTGGATCGAGTCCTATAGGGAGACAAGCATGGGGGTATAACTGGGGACCTCACTATTCTGCCCTGGGCAACAGGGAGACAAGAATTGGGTACTAGGGACTTCACTGTTCTGTCCTGGAGTACGTCCTATAGGGACACAAGCATTGGGTACTGGCGATCTCACTATTCTGTCCTGGAGTCCGACAATGAGACAAGCATGGGTAACTGGGAACCTCATCATTCTGTCCTGGGCAACAGGGAGACAAGCATGGGGTACTGTGGATCTCACTATTCTGTCCTGGAGACCTATAGGGAGACAAGCATGGGGTACTGGGGATCTCACTATTCTGTCCTGGAATCATCTTGCATGGGGAACAGGCTATTAGTTCTGGAAGAACTTAAATATGAAGTGATGTTTTGAGTATAAACGATTAATTGTTAAACAAGATATAGCCTGTTTTTACCTCAAGAAACAAAGAGGACCACAAAGGATTTACTATTTCATTTGCACGCATTTCACATGCAGCTACAAACTCCTTCCATCAAGGTCAATGGCTTCAAAAGACAAACTTTTTGCAAAGTATTCAACTAAGAATATCTGTAAGTTTGGTAGGATGAAAATAATAGTGTGAAAACATACAAATTTTCAAGGAAAATTAAGGTGTTTCACTGCACATACGGTTTCATATAGGCACTTATCAGTCTATACTTCTCTAGAGCAGTAAATACTCACATGAAAACCAACTCTCAACAAACACCTGTTGGAAATGATACCTGCTCATTAGAACAGTGATTCCCAGTCAGGGCCAAGATATCAGCCATTTTCCCATCTGCTTTTTTACAAGCACCTGTTGAATGCAGTGTTAAATGCCTCCTATGGGTGGTCATACTTGAGCATTTTTTCTGCATTCTGCAGGTCAAAGAGATATGTTTCCACGTCAGTGTTGGCAGCTAACAAGCATGCCTTAGTGTAGCTGTCAACATCATCAGTGTAGTGTATGCTGCCAGGCGTGGATGTACTCAGTGAGACAATAACTGAAAACTGCAAATACATATTTATTTCCAGGTGTGTGTTAACAAGTTCCTGTCGATGAACATAAGAGTACAGGCTTTCTTGATAAGAGTTCACATAGATGAAAGGTCCAATGAAAAACTCTCAAAATCTAACGAACAGTGTTATCATATACTACTAAAGAAAGTTAAAGAACACTTGATTTTTTTCACCTGACTATAATAAATTTGTACAGCATGGCTTACCCGGCTTACAAGCATATATCAACAGTTAAAGCATATTATCAATACCAACATTTCAATATATCCTACAGACATCAACACTTCCTGTCACTTAGAAAAAGAAACAACAATTTTGGCATTTTTCATGGAAGAAAAATGTGAAACATTTTGTCAAGTTCACATGATTTACTTCTGCTTCAAGGAAACGTGTTTCTAATTGATCCGTCATAGTTTCAAGAGAAATTGTCTTATATCCAGATTGATTATTGTTTTTCTCACCTCAGTGAGCACTTCTTGCCATTTGGTTTGCCTCTGTGCCTTGACGGGGGCAGGCCCGTGAGCCAACTGTCACCCAGGTTCACACATTGATGACGTTGGGTTTTGATTGGTTAATTCAGGGCCAGACAATCCGGGTAAAAAATGGTGAATTGGGAAAAGTCTATTGATCTCTCGGATTAATATAAAATGACTTTGATCCCTAGCTTGTTCATTATCTTTAATGCAATTTGTCACATTCCTCTTCAAACGGTTCTCTATTTGTACAATCACCTTTTCCTTGATGCAGAGATTGCGTGAAAGCGTTTATCAGAAACACTGACCTTGTCGTTACATGTGTCCAATTCCTTCACTCATCAAAGAGATTTTTGTAGAGGAAAACCTCTGGCAGCTCTTGACATGACGGTATTTAATATCAGATTCTTTTGTGCAAAAATTTATGTCACATCAAATATCCCATCTCGGAGTCGAAAGCTGCATGAATGGGTGTGTTAGTGATTGATGAACATGGGCGTAGAGTGAATGCTGAAACTTGTAAAATTGGGCGAGTCAAAATTGATGAATATCACTGTGTCAATATGCCTTACTGAGGAATTGATCTGGGCCTACATATGTGTCAGATAGCACAATAAAGCATGTTTGTAAAACCCGGGCATGGGTATCAAAGGATTGTGTGGCAGGGGAAGATCTTTGAAGATTCAGCTTGCTAAGTTAAACCATGTGGCTTTTACATGCATTGACGAAACTACTTTACTGATCTGCGACATCATCCCTCTGACTCTGATCTATGGTATCCCCACTTACATCTTTAATCACCCTTCTGATCCATATATCTTTACTTGCATCTCTAATAGCACCCTTTTAATCTATGATATCATCACTTACATCTACTATATAAGCTTTCTCCATCCACAATATTACCTCCTTATCTATGATATCACTTACATCTACAATGTTTTCTGATTAATGATATCACCACTTACATCTACAATGTTTTCTGATTAATGATATCATCACTTACATCTACAATATAAGCTTTCTGATTAATGATATCATCACTTACATCTACAATATAAGCTTTCTGATTAATGATATCATCACTTACATCTACAATATTACCTTCTGATCTATGATATCATCACTTACATTTATAGGGGTGGTGGTTAAGGCGTTGGCTCTCCATGCTGAAGACCAAAGTTCGATTCCCTACTTGGGTACAACGTGTGCAGCCCATTTTCTGGTGTCCCCCGCCTTGATATTGCCGGAATATTGCAAAAAGTGGCGTAAAAGCATACTCACTCACGCCAATAGCAGTCTTCTGAACCACATCATCACTTCCATCTACTTCATCACCCTTTTGGGGGAACGGGTGGCCCAGTTGTCTAATGCGCCGCGATTCGCTGTGCAGAGTTGCCTCCCTTGGGCACATCAGAAACCTATGATTGTCGGTTCAAATCGCGGTTCGACCCGATTATGTTTCTAGGTTTGTCAGCACCATACCCGTGCTCGTGGGTTTCACCGAAGTGGTAAACGTCTGAGACCTGCATCACTTCAGGCTTTCCTCCGACATTAAGCTGACACGCCGTGATATAACTGGAATAATGTTAACAGCGGCGTTAAACCTAACTCACTCACCCTTTTGATCTGCGATACGATCCTGGAGGTGCCATGGTAATTGTCAAGATCCAAACCTTTGAGAGGTGAATTTGGTAGGCCCCATTTACGTAAACTTAATCAGATGACAATGTTGTTACAGCAATTGACCAGAAGAGAACAAGGCAGAGTTAGATGCATCCCCAAAAAAGAAAACTTCATGTACATTCATGAAATAAAAATGTTTAAATCAAACAGGGCTGCAGTAGATTCTTGGAGCTCCTAGATTACAGATATACCCTGGGGTAGATTCTCGGAGGAGCTCCCAGATTATACCCTGAGGTAGATTCTGGGAGGAGCTCCAAGATTATACCTCGGGGTAGATTCTGGGAGCACCCAGATTATACCCCAGGGAAAATGGGGGTAGATTCTGGAAGGCCCCAGAATCTACCCGGGTATATTTTGAAGGGGATAGGGTGTGTGTGTTATACTTCCAGAACTTACACCATTATATCATTGACACTGGTAAATGCAACTGTATCTTAAGCATCTGTAGAAAAGGCAAACTACACCAACAGTTCTTCACAAACCCAAATACTGTTTTTGCCATGACATGATCCCTGGGTCCTGAGAAAATTGATAAAGGAGGATTCTTGTTAAAACCATACACAATGAGTTACATCTGTTGTCAGTGATCGAGTGGTAGTTAAGAAACTTTAAGTTCAAACATCATTGAAACTAACATGTTTTTGATAACAGTTACTAGCCTCATATTCTTCTTCTCTTATGCTTTACTTGAACCAGTTCATAATCTTTTGGACTGTCATGCCACTATTCAATCTTAGTAGTGGATTTTGGCCTTGAAGGTAACAATCAGCTTATTAGAATTTCTTGCTATGTACTCAACTACCAAGTCTAGAAGATGTACATGTAAGAATGCATAAGTAAGCAACAACATTCAACCACTTTTCAATGACCTTTACAATGACCAAAATTATTGGAGAAAGTTTTTATTCAACCACAAAAAAATAAGGTGAGCATTTTTAATCTGTTACCATGACCTTTAATTGACCCTTTTAATGACATATGCAATAAGAATTACCTTACCCAGGGTGATGTGGAAGATATTCATGCTCAGATATCCTCTAATGACCATAAGCTTTCCAAGATATTAAAGTATGAACAGTTCCAGTTCAATTCCAACAAAATCATATGTACAAGTTCTGTTTCAAGGGGTCTGTTTAATTGGTATCCTGCATTACCAAGAGTGCAGAGCATCAACGATTCCCAGCAGGTCAGGCAATAACAGCCCCGGAACATATCTGTTCAGCAAACAACACATTTCAGCCTAACAATTAGTATATCGGTAACAATTGGACATTCCCCTGTGAAACACTACTGCTAAAATAACCCTATCAGAACTACGATAAAGAAGAAAAACCACCACCTCTTCCTCATTACCATCTAATGTTGTCTTTCTTGAATCCCACATGGCTCAGTCAGTGTTTACAAACATCAATCAATACCCACACAACATCGTAAACCAATGTTATTTGAATTGTGTTACGTTGTCAATACAAAAACATATGGCTGTGGTAATTCCCACTCGTATCAGAAAAAATAAAAAAATATAAAACACAACTTTATTCTCATGTAATTAAACACTTTCCTATGTTGCTTTTTTATGCTGTAGTGTAGAATATGTTGAGATGATCCATCTTCACAAACAATAGTAGTAGCAGTAGTTACAGTAGTAGTAGTAGCAGTAGTAGTAGCAGTAGAAGTAATAGTAGTAACAACAGTAGCAGGAGTAGTAGTAGAAGCAATAGTAGAAGTAGTAAAAGTAGAAACAGCAGCAATAGTAGCAGAATTAGCAAAGTAGTAGTAGAAGTATTAGCAAAAGGAGCAGTAGCAGTAGTAGAAGTCAAAGTACTAGAAGCAGCAGCAGCATGAGCAGCAACAGTAGTAGTAGTAGCAGCAGCTGCAGTAGTAGTAGTAGTAGTGGTGAAGATTGAAGAAGTAGAAGTGGAAACAGTTGCAGTTTGTTTTGTTGTTTAACACTGCACTCAGCAATATTCCTGCTATATGACAGCGGTCTGTAAATAATTGAATCTGGACCAGACAATCCAGTGGTTGATATCATATGCATTGATCCACGCAATTGGGATCAATGACATGCATCAACCAAGTCAGCAAGCCTGACCACCCGATAGTACCAGTGGCAGAAGTAGTAGTACCAGTGGCAGTAGTAGTAGTAGTAGTAGTAGTAGTAGTAGTGAGTGAGTGAGTGAGTGAGTGAGTGAGTGAGTGAGTGAGTGAGTTGGGTTTAACGGCACTTTAACAGTATTCCAGTTATATCATGGCGTGTCAGCTTAATGTGGGAGGAAAGCCCGAAGTGATGCAGGTCTCAGGCGTTTACCACTTCGGTGAAACCCAAATGAATGGAAAGTCCAAAGGCATTCAGACGATCACCTTAGTGGTAAAACCCATGAGGTGGGCATGGTGCTGACACACATGAAAAGGATGAATGTGAGAGACAATCTGTGATCTCACATGTTTCTTCCATGCTGAAGGGATGCAACTCACAGAGAATTGCAGTGTCACAGACGACTGGGTCATGACTTACTACTGCTTCTACTGACATAGTTTGGGTAACAGTATACTGTAACTGCACTGGTAACAAAGCAAGAACAGTGGCCTGACAGTAGTAGTGGTGGTGGTGGTGGTGGTAGTAGTAGTAGGAGTAGTAGGAGTAGTAGGAGTAGTAGGAGTAGTAGAAGTAGTAGTAGTAGCAGCAGTAGGAGTAGTAGTGGTGGTAGTAGGGTAGTAGTGGTGGTTGTAGTAGTAGTGGTAGTAGTAGTAGTGGTAGTAGTAGCAGCAGCAGCAGTAGTAGTAGTAGCAGCAGCAGCAGCAGCAGTAGTAGTTGTAGTAGCAACAGCAGTAGTAGTTGTAGTAGCAGCAGCAGCAGTAGCAGCAGGAGCAGCAACAGTAGTACCAGTAGTAGTTGCAGTAGTAGTAGCAGGAGCAGTAGTGCTAGTAGTAGTTGCAGCAGACATGACGTCAAGTCACAAAGCTACTTGGCCAAGGCATCATTCACATGCAAGATCCTCAGGATCCACCAGATACCCAGTCACAAAGTTACTTGGCCAAGGGATCAGTCACATGTAACATCTGCTGGATCTACCAGTGCCACTTAGTCCTCCTTTCTGATATGAAAACACTCACTGGGGACTACATGTACAAGCAATGCCCATATATATCCATCCAAAGACTAATGTACCATCATGTTCATTGTAAATCAGAAAATAATGTGGTTTTGTTATTTTCAGGTCCCTTTCTAAATAATTCAAGAAATCCTCTCAAAATGGAATTGAAACAAAAGGCAAAATTCAAGTCCCCTTTTTGATTAGGTTTCTGAACTTGAACCATGAATATTAAAGATGGTACTTGAAAATGCTATTTAAAGAACACCATATAAACCTCCACCAAAGGCTCCCCTGTAATCCTACAATTCTGCAGCACAGACTTGCTGATAGAAATAGACATGGATAGAGACAATAAATAGATAAAATATTGAAAAAATGCATCTTATTGCAGAATTGTCTTACCAGGAATGTAATTTGAAAAATAAGACTGATACAATATAAATGACTTGGATAATAATTCAGCAGGTCTGATGCAGACATTTTGTCGCACAACATCACCTCTAAGGAGACATGTTTCACTGAAAGCAAAGCCTGGCTTCTCTCTCCCACACGCTGAGCAGAACAGATCCACCTCTGAGATACAGAGATTTGGAAGCAGCATTGCAACATTTCTACATTAATACCCTTAATTAACACCAAGAGACCTCCAGAGCTGGAAATGGAGTTATGCCATCCACACAATTTTTTTGCACACTTTGGGGCCATTTTTAACAATTATCACTAATCACTTAGGCCATAAAATTCCTCCTATTTCAATAATAATGTTGCTATCAATATTTCCATTGCAAATACATTATCGAAACAATTTACCTTCAATTGAGATTTTATGGCTCCTGTAGGATCAGTGCTGTTTCCACACAACTAAACTAAACCATTATCGACTGGTAAGAAAGTAATTGCTGCCAATAAACAGCTATTCCTCGAATCATAACATGGCTATACTTTCTTCCTGCAAATCCAGTTTTCATGATTAAAGCATGCCCCTGCAGTTTTGTTGATCTTCCGCACTTACTTACTAATTTGTCCAGATCACAGAGTCAATCAAACAGCATCAGCGCATTTCTACAGTGCTGGCAAACACTGGAATTGTTTTAAAATGTTGCAAGCTGAAGTAAACATACAAGAGTCGCCGATTTGATTACAATGTAATTGCTTTGTGGTTGAAGCAAAGCCGAAAGATAACATTTCAGAACACCCAGTCTTGCAGAAATAGGTTCCTGTCAAGTTTCTGTTATGGAAGAGTATGTTTTTTAACAGTGCTGAGGCCTGATTTCATTCAACAAGTTGTGTTTTTGGCACAGGAAATTTGATGAAGTGTATGGCTGTAACGAATAAAGGGAATTGTTTTCATTGTGTGAGTGAGTAGGCATCACACAATGTTTCACACCAAAGAACATCTACAAAAATGTTCTTTGGGAGGTTTGCTCCTTTGAGGAGTCCAAACAGACTGATGGCCACACACCAACATGCACCCATCACCAGAACAGATTCAAATGTACTGATTGGATTTCTATAATCCGATCAAAGTCTTGACATGGAAGGGATTTTTTCTAAAGGGAAATGCTGTCAATGATTAAATTAGATATTTCATGAATACATTTCACTTAGAACAAGAAAACAGCATTATCACTGTCCCTTGCCACGAGGCACATTAGAATTTGAGGTGTTTACCTCAATGCTGTTTTTCTAAAAGCATGCACTGATAACAGGATGTACAAAATCGAACGCATGGAGAAAGGGACGGTAACTCAAGAAAAAATATGTCATCAATTTGTCAACTCTGTTTAAACAAGTATCTCTAAGATAAGTTTCATTTATGTAACTTCACTAGTTTCTGAGACAACTTGTGCCCATTGCTAAAATTACACATTAAGGAAAATAACATGGATCAAGGGCCATAACTCTGTAAAAACATAATTAATGGCCATCTTGTCCATGAAGAAGATGGCTTACACACTACAGAAAAGAGCACATGCAAGTGTTGTGATTAACAGCGGTAGAAACTAACATTTTTAGTCCACTTGTCCTTATAATGATAACATATAGTAAAACCGATAAAAATGACAAATTTCTACTATACTACCCAGGTATAAATGTACCAGTCAGGTAAACACAGATATGCTAGAATAATCACAGCAGTGGGTCAGCGAATCAGTTTTTATTGGCTTGGATGCCGCATTGAATGGAATATTTCAGTTCAAGCAGAGCTTGTCAGTCTAAGCTTTTCTCCCACAGTGATTAAAGTGACACAAGTCACAGATTTGAACGGAATACTGTACTCAGTGTATTTTCTTGAGTAGAGTGCACACACACACAAGTAGCCTACAACCTCGGGGTATCGCGGTACTTGTCATGTACGCTGAACGGAACAAAATGCACTCACTAACCGTTATGATTATTTGTGTTCTCTGTATCAGATATCATTCATTTTATCAAACAATGCATATTTTAATTATTTACATTAGTAGCTCTGAGTAAAAGCCGGGCCTCGCACTGTTTGACAAGGGAGAGAACTCCATCGTATCGCGGTACAGAGAAAAGTTGTGTATGGAGGTCCGAATTGGACAAAAAAAGGACATAATTCTACCAACCACTTGGTATGATCATGCCAGACATCTGTGATTTGTCCAGACAAGTGCAAAGACAGCACAAGCAAAATTCTAAATGTGTTATCAGCAATAAGGAAAAAATGTGCGGACTACGTAACTTCTATTACCTCATTAGTCGCCATAAATATGCAGATGATCTAGTTCAGGTCGATAGAGAAAGTTTACTTGGGGAACTGCGGGTTATATCGTTGGCCATTGACAGATGGGGGTAAGGCAATATTACAACAGATGCCAGAAATATGTATCAACGCATTAATAACTCCTTACTTACAGCAGACGGAACATTCCGAGGAAATTGAAATTGTTTACGAAGTGAGCACTTCCTGATTACCGATTTGCATCAATAGACAGCCGCTAAGAGGCGTGTCCCGCGTGAACTATCGGAAATCACAAATGCCGCGATACGATGAATGCCGCGGTACCATGGGGTCCGAGTATATAATGCACACATCCTCAAGGTGATTCAGTATTTGGAGGGGAAAAAAAGCATATTTTCGAGATTACATGTGCAGAAATACATAACATCATATCCCATCACCGAATTTAGGTAAATGAACAGGTGAAAATACATAAACTTGGTCAATACATGTTTGCTATTTGAGATAATACATCACTTCACATGATTTACAGTTTAAATTTTATTTCCTGTTCTGATAGGCATTGTTTCTGGTATCGTTACTATTTGATAGTGATTAATAAACCCATGCTCATGATATAGTCAGAATGATACAATCGACACTGCTTTATGCAGAGATTTCTATTGGATATATGGAAAGAGTTTTGTCGCTTTATATTATTATTTTTCATATGCAGAAATTAAGGTTGTTGTGTGTATATAGAGGTTATCACGCGAGTGTGTTTGGGGATGGTAAATATCCTGCATTAGGAATAAACATTGTATTTAGCGAGCCTTGGCGAGCTAAATACATAGTGTTTATTCCTAATACAGGATATTTATCATCCCCAAACAAGCGTGATAACCTCTTTATCATATAATGTCAGTCTTTAATTCTGTGCTTCAAAATCGCTTTCCCCCTCTCAAAACATTACCGAAACATTGCGAGTTTTCCTGGAATGCACGCATTAATATTTATTACGTCACAGGGAAAGTGATGTGTCAGTCAGACAGTGACAGTAGCCAATATAGTTCCAACTGAAATCTGTTTCTTATACAGTGGCGAAGCAACATATACGCAAAACAACAGTTGTTTTTAATAGCCTTTCGCGGCAATCCATCGGTCTGTCCGCTAGAGTAACTGTCCTTTGTCAAAGGGAAGCTACTCTAACCCTAGTCTATGAGACGTCACGGCCACGGTCAGGCATTGTTGACAGTCAGTCTGTCCTGTCATATTAAGAAGTGTAGTCAGATGTACACTCAGCAACAAAACGAAACAAGGTAACAATTCAAACATATTTCAGCCAAATCCAACTATTTTAATTTGTGGAAACTTTTTCAAGCCGCAGACGTCTACAAGCACAGACATGGCTACTGATCCTGCTTGGCTAGGCCTCGTGCCCTCGCAAAATTGTTTCGAAATTTATATCTCGAAAGTTACCAAAACTTATAAAATGCCTCAGCTACATCAGTTAGACACTGATTTTCAGTATGTTAGACTGTTCTTTTGATAATGATAGCAATTATCCCTTTAGTTTATCCAGATTCCCGATGGTTAATTTTGACTTGATCGCCGAATGACGAGGGTGACGCCATAGTTTGTTTATAAACAGTGAAAGTAGTCCCTACTTGACCTTTGATATTTGCATCTTTATCTGCATATGACCCCAATGGATATCGTTTTTATCCGTTGGCTTTATCCTGCCGAGAAACCTACCCATTATATGATAAATAAAGAATATCACCGAAGTATCTTTTGATATAAAAAATATCAACATGAGTCAATTTGATTTTAAACTTTTATCAACAAGTGTTGATATATTTGATATCAAAAGACACAAGGATGAGATTCTATTTATCATCCAACATCATTCTTCCTACTTTTTCAGTCTGTAGACAGTAATAAGAAGTGTCTAAAGTGTAACAAGCGTATAGTTGACAAAGTCATCTATATCCCCGCCCATTTTAACATGTTATGGTCCCAACATTACTCTTAGCCACTGTCAAAATAGCTTCAATGGAAATTCTAATATAAACATTTCTAAAACTCCATAATATCAAATGGCACTAGTTCAGTATGTGCTTTATATATAGACATGCAATGTTTGGCAAGGAAATATTTAACAGTTTATTTGTTATACTCCTTAAGTAAACCAATCCTATATTAAAACTTAAATCCAACTTGTTGTCATGGAAACATAAACAATTAAAATTTCTAAAAGTGTTATATTTCAAAAGGCACAAGTTCAGTATGTGCCTGGTAGACCTGCAAAGTTTTGTAAGAAAGTATTTAACGGTTTTTGAGTTACGCTCTGGAAACGAACACCACCCCTGTAGAACCTAAGTCCAACTTATTGCCATGGAAACTGGAAAAATAAAAGTTTCTAAAATTCCTAAATAGCAAGAGGCACCAGTCCAGTATGTGTCTGGTAAACATGCAAAGTTTTTGTTGGAAAGTATTGAATGGGTTTTTGAGTCATGCTCCGGAAAGAAACTCTACCCTTAAGTCCAACTTGTTGCAATGGAAACGTAAAAAATAAAAAATTATAAAATTCCTAAATAGCAAAAGGCACCAGTTCAGCATGAGTCTGATAGACATGCAAAGTTTCTTAGAGAAATATTTAATGTTTTCTGAATTATGCTCCGGAAACGATTTTGGGACGCACACAGGCACACACACACGCACATGCACACACGCACATGCACACACGCACTCACCCACGGATGGAACCCATTTCTATCCCCCCGCCAACTTTGTTGTGGCAAGGGATAAAAAGAACTGCTAACAAGCAGCAGAGCCATTAGTGTTGTCATTTGATTGTGATGTCATGGTAACCAATGACATCACAATGTTCTGCAAAGCATTGTGATGCAATTTTATTGCAGCAATATCTACAATGTGGATATCACTTGATCTCACGCAAGGATATCTCCTGTGGGGGCCAGTTTGGATGATAAATCATGGTTACTGCCAGAGGAAAACCAGAGGTGATGCAGGTCAGGTGTTTGCCACATTGGTGGAAATCATGGCCACAGGTCTGGTGCTGACAAACCTAGAAATATAATCAGATAGACCCCGGGACTTGAACCCACAATCTTCGGTTCCTGGCACACCTTTCAACTCTACACAGTGTATTGTGGCGCCTTAGACGACTGGGCCACCCGTGCCCCCTTCAGATTAATATAGAAAGTTCCTTTGATACAAAAATGTATTGAAAACATTTTTGGGTGGCTCTCAAATATTACAAACGCCTTCAGAAAATGAAAAGCGTTTGGGACTAGTGGGAAAATTTAGAGACTTGGCAGATAAATAACAGTTATATGAAATTAAACAGGACACTACAATTTGCTGCGAAAACAATGTGCATAATCATTCCGGTTAAAATACAAAACTGATTCAATAAACACAGTTCAATTGTCTGCATAACTTTCAGTGGGGATTAGAAAATGGAATGGTTTGCCTCTTGAAACACTGTATACAGCCTAAGGCAACAAATGTAGCAACTTTTCTTTGTATTTGTGATTTCATCAGTCCCCATAGGCTTTGCAAATATGAATCCTCACTGATTTCATTGTAAATTCAGAAAATTAAATCACTATACTTGAAGCTTAAATTCATTTCGGGGATAAATCAATTCTGATTGTTGAAAAAAAATTGAAAAAAGGGCAAAAGATGGTTAGTCTTAGTTTCAAGCAATCCCATAGGCACCAATCGATATCGCCCTGTGATTAGATTAATACTTAACACTTCAAAGTCAATTGCATACAACCCATTCTTTAGAAAATTCCAAAAGAGGGGTGCCAAAGGAAAAATATTGTCGAACTGTCTTTGACAAGAAAAATAATTGAATACTTGAAACTAAAGAAAATGACATGTGAACTACTTGTTTCCTTCGTGAACAGTTTCCTATGTTTAAATAACAACAGAAAACACCAATATGAGTCAAAAGAGACTCTTAAATGATTTCATCTCTGCTATTCTAGTTCCATAGCTCAAAAAGATTATAAAACTTGTTTAATGATCTAAAGACACTTGATCACGTAGTTTGGAAAATGTTTTATGAGAGAAAAAGGTTTTGAATTCAATGAATGAAAAGACATGAATCTGCTGTCAAAACAACTGATTTTTCTTTTACAAAATATGTTTACACAAACACTAGAATAATATTTGTTTTAGGCCATTTTCTCATAAAACCTGTATCACAGTCATTCATGGCTTGTTGCAGGAGGTTTTCTGAATATCTTCAAAGAAGGTTGGATAGAACATATTATTCAATGAAGGTCGACTTAAATATTCCACAAGGCACCATGGACAAACCTGACACAACAGATAACCATAGATTTCTTTTGCTAGAGACTAAATTCTTTTCTGGGTCACTGTTCCAAGAACATAAAAAAGAGGGCAATTCCCTTTTTTCCAGCTTGTCCAGTAAACAATTACTTTTTACAGTATTTATGGAAACGGGTAAAAAATAATCCCACCCTCCAACCAAGAATATCAAATTATAGGTCCCTAATGAGTCACTGCAGCTCACCTTGTGTGCTTGAAAAAGGTTTTCAGAGTCAAGTTTACCAACTTCCAGTTCCATCTATTGCAGCCTTTGAGTTTTGCTTCATACCATAGTGATAAATTTTCAACGTTTATCATGGCATGCAAGAATCAAAACTGTTGGACAATGACACATTATCAGGTTGGTCCTACATTATAACCACTTGACATTTATCAGTGATTGAGTTTTGTTGAACGCTGCTTTGAATGAATTTCAATCATTTCGCTGTGTGTCAGCTTGATACAAGGAACAAAGAAAGATAAAATGTCAACATCAGAGAAGAATCAGTATTGATTATCTGTGGCAACAGATTCCATTTGGTGTAAAGGGAAAAAAGTGGTGACAATTATATAAATGGATCACTGAAAATCAGTGATGCCAAAGTATTCGTTTGTTGACCAACACTGCACAACAGTTCTGCCATATGATGGCCATAACTGATGGAGCTTATACTCTAGATGTTAACCACTTTGGTTTGTTTGTTTGTTGTTTAAGGCCACACTCAGCAATATTCCAGCTATATGACGGCGGTCTGTAAATAATCGAGTCTGGACCAGACAATCCTGTGATTGATTACATGAGCATCAATCCACGGAATTGGGATACGATCATGCATCAACCAAGTCAGTGAGCCTGACCACCCGATCCCGTTAGTCGCCTCTTACGACAAGCATAGTCACATCTTACGGCAAGTATGGGTTGCTGAAGACCTATTCTATCCTGGATCTTCATTGGTCTTACCACTTTGGTGAAACCCCTTGGCATGAGTAGGGTACTGCCAAATACTGCAGTGTCTTAGACAGAGTGAGTGAATTTAGTCAAACCACTAGTACAAAGGGTGCTGCCAAACAAATCAGTGTCTGAGACAGAGTGAGTGAGTTTAGTCAAACCATTAGCACAAGTAGGGTGCTGCCAAATATTGCAGTGTCTGAGACAGAGTGAGTTTAGTCAAACCACTAGCACAAGTAGGGTGCTGCCAAATATTGCAGTGTCTGAGACAGAGTGAGTGAGTTTAGTCAAACCACTAGCACAAGTAGGGTGCTGCCAAATATTGCAGTGTCTGAGACAGAGTGAGTGAGTTTAGTCAAACCACTAGCACAAGTAGGGTGCTGCCAAATATTGCAGTGTCTGAGACAGAGTGAGAGAGTTTAGTCAAACCACAAGCACAAGTAGGGTGCTGCCAAATATTGCAGTGTCTGAGACAGAGTGAGTGAGTTTAGTCAAACCACCAGCACAAGTAGGGTGCTGCCAAATATTGCAGTGTCTGAGACAGAGTGAGTGAGTTTAGTCAAACCACCAGCACAAGTAGGGTGCTGCCAAATATTGCAGTGTCTGAGACAGAGTGAGTGAGTTTAGTCAAACCACCAGCACAAGTAGGGACTGCCAAATATTGCAGTGTCTGAGACAGAGTGAGTGAGATTAGTCAAACCACCAGCACGAGTAGGGTGCTGCCAAATCCAGAAATCAGGCAGATCTGGGAATAAACCCATGAGCACAGGTTTCTGGTGTGCCTAAGGGATGCAACTCTTCACAGCAAAATGTGATGCCATAGATGACAGGGCCACACGACATTCAGGCAGCACTACCATTACTGGTATCTTCAAAGTTAATAGGAACAGGTACTTGCTCACAGTTTATGTCATATTGTATACTAAGACATGAAATTAAGGCATTTTTACAATGACTGAAAGCATCTACAGTACCCTTCGTTCCTAGTTATCCAGGTTCTACTTTATGAGATTCTGTATGTTATCACATTCAAACCATTTCAGATTGCTCTACAGTTTGTTGAACAAAACACCCTAACTGTACCAAATCAATGGATTAATGATATGAGTAGGTTCCCGTGTATAAGTATACCAACCTTGTTCTGTATATTTTCTCAGCAACATGGTAGGGGTTAATTACCAATGCTCAAACAGTTTTTATTACTGCCCAATACAAAAATAACCCCCAATTCTGTGGATACTTTTTTTTTATCGTGCAAGGACTCATTAGTAACTTAATGAGCTTGTCTGCCCTTTGATGGTGATTACTGTTAACTAGAACAAACTTGTTCCCACAACGCTACCAAGTCCAATACTGTTGGTTCAGACAAGTTACATACTTATTTCCAATACAGACCAAAATACTTACTATTTAAGTTGTTCCATAGTTGGCACCTTGTAAAACAGGCATAAGGACATTAATCTCAGACTGTAGATAACTAGTCTGTAGGGTAACAGTGTATAAGTGTTAAAGTCTACCTGTTTACATCACAATGGAGTTGGTGCATTTGTGCTCCTGTTGAGGTGTCAGGCAGGTGGTCTGTTTGTTCTACTGTTGAGATGTCAGGGAGGTGGTTTGTTAGTTCTATTGTTAAGGTGTCACAGCAGGTGGTCTGTTTGTTCCATTAAGGTGTCACAGCAGGTGGTCTGTTTGTTCTATTAAGGTGTCACAGCAGGTGGTCTGTTTGTTCTATTAAGGTGTCACAGCAGGTGGTCTGTTTGTTCTATTAAGGTGTCACAGCAGGTGGTCTGTTTGTTCTACTGATGAGATGTCAGGGACGTGGTCTGTTAGTTCTATTGTTGAGGTGTCAGGCAGGTGTTCTGTTTTTTCTTTTAAGGTGTCACAGCAGATGGTCTGTTTGTCCTATTGTCAAGGTGTCACAGCAGGTGGTCTGTCAGTTCTGTTGTTAAGGTGTCAGGTAGGTGGTCTGTGCTATTGTTGAGATTTCAGGGAGGTGGTCAGTTCTATTGTTGAGATGTCAGGGTGGTGGTCTGTGCTAATGTTGAGATGTCAGGGAGGTGGTCTGTGCTATTGTTGAGATGTCAGGTAGGTGGTCAGTTCTATTGTTGAGATGTCAGGGAGGTGGTCTGTGCTATTGTTGAGATGTCAGGTAGGTGGTCAGTTCTATTGTTGAGATGTCAGGGAGGTGGTCAGTTCTATTGTTGAGATGTCAGGTAGGTGGTCAGTTCTATTGTTGAGATGTCAGGGAGGTGGTATGTGCTATTGTTGAGATGTCAGGTAGGTGGTCAGTTCTATTGTTGAGATGTCAGGAAGGTGGTCAGTTCTGTTGTTGAGGTGTCAGGTAGGTGGTCTGTTAGTTCTACTGTTCATGTCTCAGCAAGAGTTATGTTCATCCTGTCATAAATTGGGGGGAAATGAGGCCCAACAAAGTCAAAAGGAACAATACAGAAACAAGCTCCAACTATATATAACTTACAAGATACAAATATAAACACAGCATTGATATTTATTGAAATAATATTGAACAGACTAGACATTTATCCAAATGCAAATGTAGTTTTGTACTAGTAAAGAAAAATACTTATATATTGGTATCATTGCATCAATTCACCCATGAATCCTGTTGTACCGTATATCGCTGTGTATAAGGTTAGTTTTTCGTACCTAGAATGATGGGGTTAAGAAAGGGGGTCGTCTTATACACGGAGTCGAAGATCTCACGTTTTTTTCCAGTTGTTTCACTTTCAGCTTCCACTGGCGATGTCAACCGGCGTCCGATAGCCAGCCCAGCATTTGACTATAAAACTTCGCATTTCGTCCTTAATAACTGTTCCAATAACTATTTCCATACATAAACATGATTTGTATCGGTTTTCCTTGAATAAAGTTGAATATTTTCTGCAAATAAAGTTGAAATGACCCTCGCCTCCATCCAGATTGTCAAGCCAGCTGACACGGGAAAACAATCAACATCCGTGAGCAGGGAGCCGGAAGTACCCGCAAGCATTTGCATATTACACACGTGACCTAACATTGTGATAACCAGTGAAGCCTAAATCAATTCCTTTTGTTTTTATAGTTGTATTAACAACTGTTGGAGACAGTGTGTATAAGTGATAGTTGATTAAACACGCTGAATGTGAAGCAAACATAAGCCTAGTTAGTTACAACATGAACATAGTTATTTGGCGATTAAATTACTCACCATTGTCTCTTATGTTATTACTTCATAAATGAATAGTATTTTACTGGCACCAATTTGGTGTCGCACCGTGTAAACACAAAATGGCAACGTGTGCTGGAGTTACGCACACGACCAATCATCATAGAAAAAAACTACACAAGATAAACATATTTTTATTGCATATATAAGGTTTGTGTGCGCACTTGTGATGTGCTTCATTCCAGGTCGCTTTATACATGGAGTATAGGATTTTTGGTCGATTTTGAAGGCGTGTACAGGGGGGTCCTCTTATACGTGGGGTTGCTTTATACACAGCGATATACTGTTTATGTATTTTGAGGCAACCCTCCGTTGTCACATACATTTTCATACTTGTCAGGAAATTTCCAAAAACAGTGTTACATCGAGAAAACATAATATTTGGTCAAAGTTCATGTTTGTTATCTTTTATAGATGCTTGGACGGACAACTCCCTTTCCAAATTTGTAAGAAAGTTATTTTTCAGATAAATGCCATTGAGCATTGTCTTCATATTTCCATCTTCATATTTCTAGAATTTATTTCTACTTCAAGTACTTTAGTCACCCTACAACATGCTGGCAAATCAACCAGGTATATCTATATAACTGTGCATTACCAGGGATAAGGGTTGTTCATGGTTTTTTTATGAAATCATGCATTTTCCGAAGTCAGTATGGCAAATTAAGCCATTTGAACACTAACAGGAGTCTTTTATCTGTTGCAAACCGAAATTGTTTCAGATTTGGTAAAAAACATAACTTTGCATTAAATCTTATTTAATGTCACAGGAACTTTTGTTGTTCAGTATATATGCATTACCAGGGATATTTCTCCACGAAACACTGATAAGTGAGCAAGAGGAATGCACATTCTCTCTTCTATAACAATCTTGCTTCATGACTTCATACATGTGTTGTTTTTCTTCCGCACTACATCATCTGAATTATTGAGAGTGAAAGCGGTCTGATAATAATCACACCTGGGCAGGTCGACACGCAGTTAGGTGAGACATTGTGGCCATGCTATCCGCCTCTGTGGTCTCGTGGTAGAGCATCCACCCTCGTCAATGAGTGACTAAAACAAGGACTGGATTTGGGGAATCATGTCAAGTCTCGAGTTTGAAGTAATTTGATTGGATGCCTATTGTTATCCTCGTCTCATTTGAATCAGGCTAAGAAGCTATGGAATGTTAGTTGTATCTGTAGTGTTCCTTTTGACTTTGTTCTATGGTAGAACATGGGTGGGTGAGAGTGAGTGAGTGAGTGAGGTTTTCACAACTTTTAGCAATATTCCAGCACCATCAAGGCTAGAGACACCAGAAATGGGTGTCACATTGAATCCATGTTGGGAATTAAACCCACCTCTTCGGAGTGATAAGCGAACACCACGCTATTCCAACTGCCCGTTATTAATAGAATGGAAGTATAACACATAGGATAGTCAAGGCGGAATGCGGGGGGCACCTGTTGTTCCACAGAAAACCCACTGCATATGGTGAATCCCTGAGCACAAGCATATGCTGAATCATTGCACTGAGACGTCCCACACTGCCTTGGTTGCTGCTTCTAGCCAACGTAGATCTGATAAACTGGCATTTATTACATAATTACCAGTAAGATAAGCTAATTCATCAGTAAAATAAATGCCCTACCACTGTCAAGTAAACATCCTGAAGCTTTATGGAATTATGGTATTCCTAAATTACAGAATTATGGAATGGAGGTGAAGACATTTTGCTCTTCACTTCACAAGGGGCACCAAATCTATATCCAGGAAATCAGTTCTTGGACACATTCTGTACATCAAGCTATTCATGTATTTTGAATTATCTTTACTTTGCTGTGAAACGCAGCACTCAGCAATATTCCTGATATATGAAGGCGGTCTGTGAATAATCGAGTTCGACCAGACAATCCAGTGATTGACTTCATGAGCATTGATCCATGCAATTGGAATATGCATTAACTAAGTCTGCGAGCCTGACCACCCGATCCCGTTAGTTGCCTCTTACGACAAGCATAGCCGCCTGTTACTGCAAGAATGGGTTGCTGAAGACCTATTCTAACTCGGATCTTCACGGGTCAAATTATCTCTAATGATTGGCCAGGCACTGACTTGTTCAAATCCACAGAAGTCACCGACATGTACTGACATGTTTTGTATGATGACACACATTTGCCAAAGTTCACTGACGCTGTGGAATAGGATAATATATCAAAATTAATCATTGGTCTAAAAAAAGCAGTCAATGATTGATCATGAATTTGACAAGAAAAATAACAATGTTTGTATATGACATTTCCATTACACTGCAACACAAACACATCACTTGGGTTGCAGTACGCCTTGACATCATGACCATTAACAGATTGAGTTTTACAACACGTTTAGCAATAGGCCTACAATATCACGGCGTGGGACACCAGTTATGGGCTTCCCGGGCCAATACTTAAAACCACGAGGCAGCCCCACCACCTCCCAGCATCAGACTTTATTGCTAAAAGCATGTTAACACTTAATTTTATGATCCACCAAACTCATTAAAACGAACAAATATAATTGGAAATAAACGATCACAGAATGAATAACTGATTGATTCCTTGGTTGGAAGGCAGTGTTTGCTTGAGGCCAATATAAGGCAATGCTAAATTAATTATTAGATTAGCAGCCCTGTCACATGTCAACCAAAGGTTACGCCTTACACTGAGTTTTGTCCTACGGAACAATGTTTTGTATGTTTTTTTACTGAAATACACTGTACACATATTCCTACCAAACACAAATGCTTCATAATTAATTACATCAATCTTTGTCACTTGTTGTAAATAGTAATAAAGCATGAATAATTGGTAACTGGACTATGTAAACAGTGGATTTCATTTTAAAAAGAAAAGAAAAGGTCTTGTTGACGCGTGAAGATCAGGGTTACAATAGGTCTTCAACAACCAAGGCTTGTCATAAGAGGTGGCTAACGGGATCAGATGGTGAGGCTCGCTGACTTAGTTGATGCATGTTAATGAATCCAAATTTCTTGGATCGATGCTCATGATATCAATCACTGAATTGTCTGGTCAGATTTAATTATTTACAGAATGCTGCCATATAACCGGAATATTGCGGAGTGCTGCATTAAACAACAAACAAGTAAACAAACAATGTTATTTGTCACTCATAACTGGAACTTTTTACATATGTCATTCGAGGGGTGTACTAGGTTTCATCAGTTGAATGTTCCCTTTTTTAGGAAGGGGGGATTTTCTGAATGTTATTTCCCACATTGTAAGAAAAATAATATTGTGCAGTATTCTTGCAGACAATATTATAGTGTCCAAAGAATAAAGATGTTGTTTATTATTATTTTTTTTAAATTATTGATTGAGCACCTGTTAATCACATTATCCATACTCATTAAACAAAATTAAGCTATCTGGAATCTGATTGGTCAATTGCCATCATGTAGAACCCACACAAGTGACCGTGCAAAAATAGGTCTTTCATACTTGTGGTATCATGATAAATAAATTGCATGTGTCACTTTTTTTTTAAAGCTAAATATTCTTACCCTTAATTTGAGTGATGTACCAGCCCACCCAGGTCACCAAATTCCATCCACACTCTTCTTATGACACATGGTGAGGTGAGGTGAAAAGGGGTTTAATGTCACGTTCAAGATTATTGCACTTATATATACCGACGTGCATGTGTGTGCTCGTGCGTTAGTCCGGACTAATGTCGATTTTATAGTGCTAGTCCACTGAGATACCATGCTGCAGTTTAACATGAAAACCCCACTCAGTTACAGTGTACTGACTTAGTTGAACATGAATACTCTACTCAGACACAGTATACTGACTCATAGCCGACCTGTCCTTGTTTTTGCCCCTTATGCTGAGTGCCAGGCAGGGTAGCAACAAGTACCATTTTTGAACATTGTTTGATATGACGTGGCCAGGATTCAAACCCCAGACCTTCCACTCTTTGGGTGCATGCTCTACCACCAGACCACGGAGATGGTCCTAATGACACATGCAACTCATGACATCAGTTATCCGTTTATACATATACTACTCAAAAGAAATTAAAGAACACCCAATTTTTTCGTATGGCTGTAGTTATTTGTCATGGCTGGAGGGTAGTGCAACACACAGCCTCCCAATTGTGGGTGTCCTTTACTTGTTTTGAGTAGTATATATATGTATAGCCTTGTTCCCTCCCCAGCTGTGTTTGTCCATCTTGGGTCTTCATTGCCTCCCTGCATGGGTTCCCCAGAGAATCAATGGCCCCACAGACGTGTAACACACATCCATGCAATCTAAACAAAAGGTGCTAATGTGGTCATGAATTGTTTACAATTTAATTGAAAAAATGGTGTTATTTTGGTAACATGATAACATAAACAATACAATGATCCCTGTGTAAGTGACAGATACTACAATGTAATTAAACATTGCATGCATATTTTACAAGATGGCATGTTTCCTAATGTGAGACAAAATAAATATTTCAGGTCCTGTTCACAGCAGGAAATGAACAATGACTTGACGCCTATTCTGAGCAAATATCTTAGGACATTGTTCCAGACACCTTACCTGAAAATGAAAGTGTCTTAAGACATTGCTAATTACTTGGTTTACGGTTATGCCAACTGTAAGTTTCACAGTAATAAATAAATAAATAATAATGGAATAAATTCAAAATGTGAGAACAGTCTGTTTTTATTCCCACCAAGTTTGAAATATACAGCACTAAAACAATATAATTAATTGTGCTGTGGGCAAGTGAGTGAGTGAGTGAGTGAGTGATCAAGCAAGTTCAGTTTAAAGCCACTTTTAACAGAATTCCAATATCATTGTGCGTCAGCTTTATGTCATCTTCCCGAGGCAAGTGAGTAGACTGACTACAAAAGTCCCATTTCCACCCTTGCCGAACTAGGCTTGTATTATGGAGTTGTATTTTGGTTGGACTAACGAGTCTATGTATAATCCAATCGAAATCGCACACTGAAATCAAAATCCGGTTTGTAAACTGTCGTGCAGATTTCAATCGATTGCAGGATTTGCAAAGCATGTGCACTGCAAACTTGCTGTCAGCAGATATTTTCCAAATCTTTTTATGTTTTTAATCAAGTTGCTTGTGTGATTTGATGCATTTCGCGATGTAAGACCCGTTTTATTACAATATATATCTTGATTATCGATCAGATCGTCCTGACTGGACCCCACCATTTTGAGTGAAGCAAATGCAAGTGATACTAGAGGTGGAATCTGATTGGTCCACAGGAGAGGCTTAGAAGGGACATAACTGGTAATAGCCACTGGTGGCCCTACGATCGAGGCCAGTAATTCCAATCTAGTTTGGCAAGGGTGGAAACTGGACTTTTAAAGTCAGTTAACTCTCTTGCCTCAGGAAGATGGCTCTATGTAGGAGGAAAGCCTGAAGTGATGCAGGTCTCAGACATTTTCCACTTTGGTGAAACCCACAAGTGCATGAAAATTGTGTTCTAATTTATACATATGTGTAATTGTTGCTGACATCATCCAACTGTGGGTACTTCAAGATTATGTGTCCCTGTTCCTATAGTATCTGTATCAAACATCCTGACACAGACATCAGAGATCTGAGATTTTACATATTTAGACTACTTTACGCACCTATGTTTCAACTTTGATGCATTTATGGGACCAGGGAACAACCTGGTTTTGTCTGGCGCAACTTACTGTTCATATCAACATGCACCTGCAGCTGGTGCAAGTTAAATCAAGTTCCTTAAATCAAGCCCTGCTTTTGACAATAACTTAGTAAACCAAGTCACCAATACTAAAGGCTTAGGGAAACCAGCTTTTAGTTGAAAAGTCATGGATCAGTGCTAATGGCCTTTCCGTCCCGATGTTTAAAAAACAGCAGCACTACCATAGAGTGCCTTGTGAATGGGGCCATGATCTTTTCAAGTATGTAGTGAGTGCTTTCATACTATGAACGTACAGAAAGGCTTCAAGTTCTATTAAGATCAGACATTCTTTGTCCACTCTTTGTGGAGAAGGTCAAAATGCTAATAAATTCCTCCAGCATGAGGACATTTTGCAATAATTGTCACACAAAAAGAAGTGTATGAAACTAAGCCCCTGGAATTTGCCACATTCATTAACCAGAAGCATTAATATATAATTATAACCGCTGTGGATGACAATATACCTGACTTAAAGACCATTGACCTGTAATTAGGATGATCAATTTCAAGCAGCCATTGTCTAATGTTGGACATCTGATGAATATCTCAGCAAAATTCAAAGATAATGGTTTCCTTACAACACATTAAACCATATCTGCCTGTTATGAGAGATACTCAGCAAATTTAAAATACAATTTATATACACAGACCTCAGGTGACATCCAGCCATAGACACAATGATTAGTTGACATATAAGTCATTCTTTGAGGAATGGAACTTAAATCAATGACCTTGCAAGGCAATTAGAGTAAGGACTCTAAATAATTCAGAATGGTTTTTAAGTTGCTACATTAAGCAGATTATTCGGAACTGGGTAAAGTGTGTTAGTGAGTTAGGGTTAACACCATTTTGAACATTATTCCAGTTATATCACAGCATGTCAGGTTGATGTGGGAGGACAGCCAAAATGATGCAGGTCTCAGAATTTGGTGAAACCCACAACCACAACTCAGAGCCAACTAGTCCTAATTTATCCCCTTAATTCCGAGCGCCAGGCTGGGTAACAACAAGTACCATCTTTAATATCTTTTGGTATGACGCAGCAAGGAGAATGAATGACCGACCGTCTGCTCTCTGGGCACACTCCCTATCCACTAGACCACAGAGGTTTAAAATTTCCTATGGAAACTGATACAAGAAACAGTAGAATAAATAAAACAATTATCCCCATATATTAACCTTCATATATCCCAGTAATGGGCCAGAAAAGCTAGTATTTCATATTATGAGCAACATAGCATGTGGTCAGGGTACGATGACACACAATCAACCACGTCACCAAGCCATGCCATTACGGTATGTTGAAAACAAAACATGATCAAGAGGCTTCCACCTGAATTTCATTTGGTCAGTGACAAGCTGAGCTAGGACTAATTCCAACTTGGCATACCAACAAGGAGTATTGTATTTTAAATGTTCCCATCATACATTTTCAATTGCAAATGCTGCTTTCAAATTTTGCTACAATCCTTCATATATCCTTCTTGGAAAATTCAAAATGTCCAAACCAAAGGATAATCGGTTTCAAATAAAACAAACCATTTCATCATCATCACTAACAAATCGCAAGCCTCTACCTGCATGTGGCAAGCACATAAAATCTAGACACAGATTCGAAATAGGTGAATGACCTGTACAGATATTTTTATGAATTTGAGACGCTCAAAGTAAGAAGAAAATCTAATGCCAAGACCTGGATCTCCAGGGAGTTCTGTGTTCCACATTCGCAGGAGAAATCTGACACTTGTGGTTAGCAAGACATTGTTCAACAACAGCATAGATTTCCTTCAAAACACTCAAGGTGAGTGAGACATTGCTCAGCACAGGCATACATTTCCTCCAACCTATTATGATGCACATCACTCAGTTGGCAAAATACAACCAGAAATATAATTGCAAGTGTTTTTCCACAGAGTGTGTGTGTGTGTGTGTGTGTGTGTGTGTGTGTGTGTGTGTGTGTGTGTGTGTGTGTGTGTGTGTGTGTGTGAGTGTGTTTGTTGTGTAACAATACGTTTCCATGTGTGTGTGTCTGTGTGCATGATTGTGCATCTGTGTGTGTCCGTGCATTTGCGTGCGTGCGTGCGTGCGTGCGTGCGGGCGTGTATGGTGGGGCTAAAAGAGAAGATACATAGTGAGTGATTGTACAGAGTTTTATGCTGGACAATGGCACAGCTGGTTGTTCATCCTATATGTCATTGATTAGAATCAAGTGAGCATTAAACATTGCTACAGACAGCAATATTCCAGCGACATCATGATATCATACTCTAGCTGTATCATTGCAGCCTGGAAATAGTCAAGTCTAGACACTCCAGTGACCTTAACCATGAGCAGGATCCATGTTACTGGGACACAATGTCACAGAATCAGCCAAATCACCAAGCATGACCATCCAATCCTCTGTCATTGGCTCTTATAATAAGCCTGGCATACAGTGCACCAACAGGGTTACAAGTGTGGAATACAGGGTACCTAGCTCCAACAGGGCTACAAGTGTGGGATACAGGGTACCTAGCTCCATACAGGGTACCTAGCTCCAACAGGGCTACAACTAGTGTGGAATACAGGGTACCTAGCTCCAACAGGGCTACAACTGGTGTGGGATACAGGGTACCTAGCTCCAACAGGGCTACAACTAGTGTGGAATACAGGGTACCTAGCTCCAACAGGGCTACAACTAGTGTGGAATACAGGGTACCTAGCTCCAACAGGGCTACAAGTGTGGGATACAGGGTACCTAGCTCCAACAGGGCTACAACTGTGGAATACAGGGTACCTAGCTCCAACAGGGCTACAACTGGTGTGGGATACAGGGTACCTAGCTCCATACAGGGCTACAACTAGTGTGGAATACAGGGTACCTAGCTCCAACAGGGCTACAACTGGTGTGGGATACAGGGTACCTAGCTCCAACAGGGCTACAACTAGTGTGGAATACAGGGTACCTAGCTCCAACAGGGCTACAACTAGTGTGGAATACAGGGTACCTAGCACCAACAGGGCTACAACAAGCATGGGATACAGGGTACCTAACTCCAACCTACAACATGCATGGCATACAGGGTACCTCCTCTTCCTAGTAACTCCAACAGGGCTACAAGACATTACACTTTAATACCACACTTAAATGTACCTGGGTTGTACCAACAAACTGTTAGAAATATTCACAAATATTGAGGGAAGTTAAATCTTACCTGCCGGATATGTTCTGCAAATATTCCAGTATGTCTGAAAGATAAAGAAACATATTTAAACTTTTCTGCTGCAACAAACAAATAACACAACAAACCAGCTGCATGAAAGTCAACCACCTACAAGGGGCCTTCAATAAGTTTTGCAACTTCAATATAAGACCAAGGCGCAGAATATCTTTTGCACTTTTATTTTTCAATATAATCTCCATTTACCTCAGTACACTTATTCCATTTGTCCTTCGGGCTTTTAATACCACTTTTATAGAAATCCGCAGATTGGCCCTCTAACCCCGCCTCTGTGGCAGCCTTTATGTCCTCGTCATCCTGGAAGCGTCTTCCACGTAGGGCAGATTTCATTTGCCGGAACAGGAAATAGTCACTGGGGGCTAAGTCTGGACTGTACGGTGGGCAATTCTCGACTTGTGAGCGTTGTCATGCAAAAGTAGAATACCACGTGTTAACATCCCACGGCGTTTCTGGCAAATAGATTTTCGCAATTCCTTCATTACATTAGCATAATCCTGTCCATTGAATGTAGTTTTTGGTAGTATGTAATCCATCAGTAATATGCCTCTTGCATCCCAAAATATGGTGGCCATTACCTTGCCAGCCGATAGTTGAGTGGAAAACTTCATCGGAGGTGGAGAATTGGGGCGCTTCCATTGCATGGATTCCAATTTAGTTTCTGGGTCCCAGTGGTGGATCCATGTTTCATCACCTGTCACCAGACTAGAAAGAAGGTCTTGACAACTTTCAGTTCTCTGATGGCGATCTTGAGCTCTGAGGTTTCTAGGTATCCATCTTGCAGATACCTTGGACATACCAAGATGCTCATGAATAATGGTTACAACTGATATTTGGAATTCCCTAGAAAGTTCAGATACTTTCACTTGTCCGTCAGACAAAATTCTTTTTTCTATAGCAGCAATGGTTTCCTGAAGGCCTGCCTGACCTTGGGTCATTGTCTTTGGATTCCCTACCCCTTTAGCGACCAACGGCAAACTGTGGAATTGTCAGGAGTATCCTTACCCATCACTTTACACATGCGATCATGAATTTCTTTTGCTTTGCATCCCTCCTTGGTAAGGAACTTATTTATAGTGCATGGTTCATGTTAGAGAGAATCCATGATTGTGACCACCCTTAGGTGAATGAAGCCATCTAATTTATTGTTGTGTCTAGAACTTGTTATGACACATGACAACCTGATGTTAAGACTAGTGTCTCACCTGCCACACGTTGACGTTGTTTGTGTAAACACAAATGCCCAATTTGCAAAACTTATTGAACGCCCCTTGTATATACTATACTGTATATACACCATAGTTCCAAATATGAAGACAATTCAGCGATTAGTTCTTGAGGTATCGCGGCAACACCGTTTTCCAACTCCAAAAGCAGATTTGCCTGCTGTGACCTTGAAAATGGGGTCAAGGTCACCAAAACCGACTGGTGTCTGCGGTGTCTGTATATACACCATAGTTCCAAATATGAAGACAATCAATCCAGTGTTTAGTTCTTGAGATATCGTGGCAACAAACAGGTGGGACGTACGGACGTACAGACCTACGTACAGACGGTCGTGAATACTATATCCCCCGCTTGCGCTATCGCGCGGTTGGGGACAAAAACAAATCCGACCTGTAACACAATTTCACAATCACCAAGAGTGATCACAACTGGTTGATTTCTGATGCATTCACAGCCTATAGCATTTCAAAACATATCTAAACACAATCTTAAGTTGTCAGCTGTACTTCTGTGTCGATAAAGGTCATAAAATCACCTGATAGTTGTGTAAACATTAGAGGGCAAAAACAATCTCCACCAATGGGAAATACAATAGGGAAAATCACCATCTACAATAATACAAGACTTGTTCTTACTGCTCTAAATTCAAAAAGCAAGTTGTACAATCAGGTCAAGCAAACATATGAAAACAAAGAGCATGCACATCATAGAGCAGGGCTGATAACCGCTCATCTGAACACACAATGGTGTGAGCGATCCAAGATGATGTTTGTATGGCAAAATTACACTGCAGCGATCAATGTTACCATTAACTGCTGGCTCATTCATGGAGGTGGTATCACTTGAAACAGTCAGCTTTGCATGGAATTGAATGTAATGAAGCCTAAAGAAAGTGTTGGTTATCCCTGGTAAACAGACATTGTCCTTTACAAAAACACAGCTGACTGACTGCTGTGTGAGTGAGTGGTTGCTTACTTGCCATTTACATGAGTGAGTGGTTGGTTTTACTTGCTATTTACCTCAGTCAGTGGTTGGTTAATTGCTTTTACATCAGTGAGTAAGTGGTTGGTTACTTGCTATTTACATGAGTGAGTGAGTGGTTGGTTTTACATGATATTTACATGAGTTAGTGGTTGGTTAATTGCTTTTATATCAGTAAGTGGTTGGAAATTTGCTATTTACATGTGTGAGTAAGTGGTTGGTTACTGGCTATTTACATGAGTGAGTGAGTGAGTGAGTGGTTTTACTTCCTATTTACATCAGTTAGCGGTTGGTTAATTGCTTTCACATCAGTGAGTAAGTGGTTGATTACTTGCTTTTATATCAGTAAGTGGTTGGAAATTTTCTATTTACTTGAGTGAGTGGTTGGTTTTACTTGCTGTTTACAGCAGTCAGTAGTTGGTTTGTTAGGTGATAAACTTACTGTGTTTTGAAATTTGAGTGAGCGAGTGATTAAGTATGGTTTTACACCGCTTTTAGCAATATTCCAGCAATATCACAGCAGGGGACACCAGAAATGGGCTTCACACTTTGTACCCCTTTCAGGAATCGGACCCGGGTCTTCAGCATGACGAGCAAACACTTCAACCACTTTGCCGTTTTGATATTTGAGGTAGTCTAACTGTAGATAAGATATCTCTGATTATAATTTGGAACAGTTTGCATCAGTGTGTGAGTGGTTGGTTACTGTCTACATCTGCGTGTGCTTGGGTGCGTGAGTGACTGGTTGGTTACGTGGATGTTGCTGTAATACTGCCTTAATTGTGCTTGTGTGTTACAATGAGTGAAAAACATTGATCAATTGGATTCCGAGACTAGGATGACTTTTTCACTGTGTGTAACTACTTTCCTAAGGTAAGTAGTATCAGATAGTATCATAACTTAACATATTTCATTATGGCAACAATTACGTGGTCACAGCTACTGTAAGGTTGAGAACAGATATTCTTGTACTAAAAGGGATCTATTCTTCTCCTCTCAAGCTGGAGCAGATTCATGAAAGAGATGCTTATTACATTGACACATTATGGTATATCAACAATGTATCCAGGTCAGAGTATTCATATAATCCCGACTCCTACTTCCTGGATCCGGTAGTTGACCCATGCAATATGCATGCAGCAGGTGCTTGGCCTATATACATCCGTACCACCTCAAACAACATTATCAGTTATTTTGTGACTACAATCTATGACGGTTTCCATAACTAAATCAAGGTAATATGTTTTTTTCAGTATGTAATTAATATCAACATCCAGATGTGAAGGATGGGTGGACAATGGACAACAGTCAGTGCTTCAATAAACAAGGGCTAATTGAAGAAATATTTTGCACATTTATTCCTGATAGAGTGAGTGAGTGAGTGAGCAATATCACGGCGGGGGACACCAGAAATGGGCTTCACACATTGTACCCACGTCGGGAATCGAACCCGGGTCTTCAGCGTGACGAGCTAACGCTTTAACCACTAGGCTACCCGACCGCCCCTATTCCTGATAGAAAACTACACATTATTATATAAAAATATCCTGATGTTTTCCATCATACCAAGGTTAAAACCAAAGTGGACATAAAATTCGTTAATTTTCTTGAACTTACCTGAATTTCCCTATTGAAGATGGTTTGTGTTTAATGTTAGGAACCTGTTCAAATCATTTAATTTGTGCAAATTGATTTCAATAATCATATCTCTGACATCTTAATTTTAACTGAGTATAAGTTTGATTATCTTTTTCCACACGATAAACAGAATAAAAACTAAATTTTCGAGGTCATCATGTCAGCTGCAGAAATAAGAGTGAGTGAAATGGGTTTAACTCCATTATTCCAGTTATATCACGGCGTGTCAGATTAGCGTGGGAGGAAAGCCTGAAGTGATGCAGGTCTCAGACGTTTACCACTTCGGTGAAACCCACGAGCACGGGTATGGTGCTGACAAACCTAGAAACATAATCGGGGCGAACCGTGATTTGAACCCACAATCATAGGTTTCTGACGTGCCCAAGGGACGCAGCTCTGCACAGCGAATCGCGGCGCATTAGACGACTGGGTCACCCATGCCCCCACAGAAATAAGAACATTAGGGTTAATCTAATGTGTCATGTTATAAAATTTGCAGGAAACAGTTAATGACTTATGAATATTCACAAGTCCTAATTTCAAGTGTTTTAGTTGAATATTCACGTTATATGAAAATACAAATCATGTGTCGTGATGCTAGCAGACATACGAAAATCAAACATGGCACGCTTCGCCTGACCTCAGCCTAACTTATATGTATTTTGATATCAACAAAGTTTACATTGCCTTCATATGTTTGCCTTGGCGAAAGTGGACTATCTTCTTAATCAAAGAATATTTCATTGTCACTTTCCGTTTAATATGTCAAGAGAAAAACGAAAATAAAGATCGCAAAATCTGACAACAATATTTCAGTAAGTGCAAAAGGTCACCAAATGTGATGTCACAGACAGGGGTAATCTACTGAAAATCTTTTGTTCCAAAACAATTACAATAAAATTGAAATATTTCGCCTGTCATATTCAGAATAAACAGAAATCACTGCATAGTATCAGTCATCACAATCAATATGAAATGACAAATAACAATGTGTTGTGGTTTTGTACCCAGAATAATTATGTGTATAGTTTCAAGTTACTTTTACATTGGACCACTTTGTAAGTGGCATTGTGTGTTCAATTCATGTTGACATAAGTATAACTGTTTTGACTTTGTTGAGGTGAGACAACAGAAATAATAAGCAGGATGAGTGAGTGAGTGAGTGAGTGAGTTGAATTTAACGTCTCTTTGAACAGCATTTCTGTTAGGAAGAAAGCCCAAGGTGATGCAGCTCTCAGACGTTTACCACTTTGTTGAAACACACGAGCATGGGTATGGTGCAAACAAACCTACAAACATACCTAGTTCGGTTAACCTGGATTTGAACACATGATCATAGGCAACTGCAACTCTGCACAGCAATGCGGCACTTTAGACAGGGACAACCGTGATCCCATAAAGAAGAGAAGGACTAAATGCTAAGTTATCCATTACTGAACACAATGTTACACTGCTGAACTTCCAATTCTTTTAAAAGTGTCAAATTCACACATTTTCCTATTTACTTGCCAAGGGCACGAAGTTTTGACTCCTATATAAAGCCCTGGGTCAGGTCACAAGCATGGGACACTGGGACACTGGGGCTTATACTTGCCAGAATCAATATAGGAGACCTACTACAAGAAATCGGTGAGTGAAATATTTTATGTCACAATTAAGAATTGACTTTACTACTTTTTTACATTAATGGAGGTATAAACACAACAAACAGTGTGAATATTGTATTGTATAAAGCAACATAGCACAGTGTCAACAGCCATGTTTATGTTTCTAACTCCATAGACGCAAACACATATTAATGCTTCCAAATAAATATGTCAACAACAGTAAACTCACAGACTGCCACTATCATTTATTAACACAAAAAACTGGAAATAATACAACATAAGTGATATTGCTCAGTGCAATATATAATAATTGAATTTTCCTTGTGTTCATTGAAATTCCTGCATTCTGATTAGCTGAATTGGTCACCTGTTATTGCATTCATTTCCCAATGAATGTAAAAAAGTAAGCCACGCCCACCGAAGCTCAGTACTTTTAATACTACGGAATGTCGGGGAATCCTAATATTACATGCAAGGGAATTCCCTTTCTGCTCACGTGTATCGCCATGCACTGGGCATTTAGAGAAAGTCATGCACATTCCTTGTCCATACAACCCTTGAGACCGAAGGCTGAGAAGGAATGAAACAGCAAATGTGCAGACTCGCTCACCTGTTTTTGTCCCGCTCGCCTCGGTGCCACAACTGTCATTTCTTCGGGTTTCATTTCTAACTAGCATTTTTCCAACTGTGTCTTCCCGTTCTCAGGGAACTAATGTTCGAATCTGGTGGTAACTGACTATGTCACATGAAACAGCCGCCTTCTCCCTGACATATTTGTTCCGTCTCGTTACAGTCTGACTGTTGCAGTTCTTCTCTCCGCTTTCCTTGTTTGACAGGTCCTATGAACTTTGTTTTAATCCTACTCTCCCTTGATTGGCCACTGACTGTGTGGGCGTGTCAAGTTATGTACATAAATTAAACAATCACCTGATTCATGTCACGCCACAGTATGTATTCCTACACCGGAAATGTTTGTCAATCTCGTCATTTTTGTCTGCTTTAATATAATCAACAATTTTTGGTTAAACTATTATATATTATATGCTACGCGGATCTATACAGTTTGCACCCTGGTAATATATACAGTCAATCCTTAAATGCAACACTGGGGCACGGGTGGGCCAGTTGTCTAAGGGGCCGCAATTCGCTGTGCAGAGTTGCGTCCCTTGGGCATGCCAGAAACCTATGATTGTGGGTTCGAATCCCGGTTCGCCCTGATTATGTTTCTAGGTTTGTCAGCACCATACCCGAGCTCGTGCGTTTCAACGAAGTGGTAAACGTCTAAGATCTGCATCACTTGGGGCTTTCCTCCCACATTAAGCTGACACGCCCTGATATAACTGGAATAATGTTAAAAGCGGAGTTAAACATAACTCACTATAATGCAACACAAGCCCTACCCATTTTATAATCAACCAATCAGGAAACAGTAGTCCACTCGTGGGCGTGGCCTTATTATTTATTTTGGTTTATGCAAAACATATTGCTTGGTTAGCCAATCAAATGCCACAGAATCACTTGCAATAGATTTTGCAATATTCCAGCTATATGACAGCAAAACTATCCTGCCAACAATCCTCTCAGAAATGGCTGCATGAATCATATCCAACACTTTGATCCTGCATCAGGTAACACAACTCAATGTTATGAGAAGACATTCCTCAGCATAATAAACTTTATGAGTGGGATACATCATATATGGCACTGTTGTGTAATTCATACCAAGGATGCTGTAAATGAATGCTGTTTTTACTACATGTAACAGAAACATTCCACCCATTCAGGCTGAATAAAAACATGGTATATTTTTATCATAGCCTTAGGATGTTGCAGGTTCTGGATCACATTGCACACATTGAGGTCAGCCAATGTTTATCTATCTGTTGAATCATCAAAGACTTGTTATAACCCACCTGTTGTATATGGCTGACTAATAATGCAACCAGTAAATGTATCCTGATGGAAAGAAGTAAGGGAACTGATATAAAGGCTATATACTTTATATGATGTTTTATTTAGGAGATAAACATACAGTGTTTTCAATGTAGCGCTCGGTTACCTGTAGATTTAACCGCGCTAAATTGAATCTGGAACTGATTGCGCAGCGTGAGGTTTCAAATGTTAAATTTAACGTATATTGCCACACATCCTTTGATTATTGTAGTAACCGCAACTGTAGATTTTGGACCCTTAGGCTACCTCGGACCCAATTCTTGAGGTGGCCTGACCAGACCAAGGCCATGGTATAATCAATTGTTTTGTTAAACTGAAATTCATTTATAAAGCGGTTGATGTCACCAAATCTTTTTCAGTCCTCTGTTTTATTACAATTTAGTTAAACCGTGTGTTGCCACTCGCAGATGCAATGTTGTTTTCTTGCAGACAAAGTCAATGTTGATCATGTGAGAGGTCAATAGTGATCAGGTGATGAGTCAATACTTGTGGTCAATGTCTGTCATGTGATTTGACGATACCTGTTAAAGTCTGTTTTGTATAGTGAGGTCAGCATTGAAATTTATCACATGATCTGGATTAACAAATGAAAGTCAAAGTCTCTTTCTAAAGGTATGGTAAAATCAATTTGTGACGTCATGAACAAATGATATTGTTAACAATGAAGCAACATATCATCATATCAATTCAGCATTGAGAATTGCAATGTCCCGCAGAACAGTATTGTAGTGGTACAAAAGATCTAATTATAATGGCATTTTCCATATTTCTTATGGAAACATCTTGATGTGGACGTTCCTATGAGAGACATATTTATTGTTTGAAAAATGAAAACAAAAAATAATTGACTCTTTTGCACCCTTTTGTAATCTGTTTAAAGCAATTGAATCACTGAGTAACTTTCACCTTCAGTCACATGCAAATAAAAGCAACATGCCGTGACATAACTGGAATACTGTTCAAAGCGGTCTTAAACCTAGCTCACTCACTCATGCTAACTGCAGATTTTTGTGATTTAACAAATATGAAGTATGCATACCATACTTTCTGAATTAAATTATGAACAAGTCTTTTAATTCATGAAGGACCTTCAAGGTGACCTTGAAGTTTAACATAACCATGACTAATGACTGGTTTCCATTTTATACGATATTTCATTAACTAATTGTTTGGAATTTTGAGGCATTTTAAGGATGTGGCCTCCAGTGGCTCTAGTCATGTGACACTGATCAAGGTCATCCACAAGGTTATGCATTGGAGATGCCATGTTAGAGATCACATATATATACTTTCATCAAATTCCAAACATAAATTCTCAAATTATCACATACACAAGCTCATACGACACCTATTTCACACTGAGTGACCTTCAATGTCATATAATCAAGTGTTGTTCCCCAGGGACACAGAGGAGATGTCAATCAGGTCATCTGTCATTAGTGCATGATTGAGAAAATCAATTGTGGTAGGGTGGTGGTCAAATTCATTTAGAACATCAAGCCATTACAGGGGTTTGCTAAATGACAAACTCCCAGCCCTTATAGGGGTTTGCTTAATGACAAACTCCCAGCCCTTATAGGGGTTTGCTTAATGACATACTCACAGCTCTTATAGGGGTTGCTTAATGACAAACTCCCAGCCCTTATAGAGGTTTGCTTGATGACATACTCACAGCTCTTATAGGGGTTGCTTAATGACAAATTATCAGCCCTTAAAGGGGTATGCTTAATGACAAACTCCAAGCCCTTACAGGGGTTTGCGTAATGACAAACTCCCAGACATTACAGGGGTTTGCTTAATGACAAACTCCCAGACATCACAGGGGTTTGCTTAATGACAAATTATCAGCCAGAAGTGAGAATGTGTCATGTCAAAGATCATCCATCTAAATCCTGTCCATTTAAGCTGCCATTGTGATCATCTACTCCCTATTGTTACTTCCAAAAAGCACAAACATAAATTGGTACCCCTCAAACAATGATTTTAGCCATTCATCTGAAGCCTGAGTCAAGTGAAAGTCTGTTCAATCTAGTAATCTGAGTAATATCAGTCCCTATAATAACACTAAACAATCTACTGAAGAGGAGAGCCCAATCACATAATTATGTAGGCTCAAAATATTTGGGCACTGACTGATCCCGCTTATTAAAAATGTCAACAATGTCAATAATAATAAATCACAGGCTACACATTGCTACGCTTATTTCAATGCTTTTTTTATGACCCAGTGGCTTTCGTCAAGATACACCATATCACTTAACAACCTCACAAAATATCTGAATATATTTCCAATTATGTGGGCTTAAAGTTCAAAAGTGTGCACATTTGTGTTAATATGAAACACTAAAGAGACCCGTCCTGTTCCCCTTTCAGGTGAAATCAGCCCACTGATATGACTTGTGTATCCTGGAGTGAGAAATTTCACATCAGCACACAGAGATACCACTGAAAGATCTCTGACATCCACGTTCATGGCAGAGTTAAGTTTGTCAACACTTGTAAACTAAGAAACATGGGTCTCTGGCTACTAGAAACATGCATCTCAGATATGAAGCTTTGATTCATGTTGACATGGTTATCTCCCCGGTCAGATAAATGTGATGCATGGAACAGGGTTATGCCATTCAAACAGATAAACAATTCCTCCATTAGCAGTGCATCTTAAAGATATGATAGTGTTTTAACACCATTGCATCAGAGCAACGCTCAGCAACGCTCGGCTCGGCTCGGCTCGGCTAGGCTTGGCACAGCTCGGCTCGGCAGGCTCGGAAGGAAGGAAGGGAAGGGAAGGGAAGGGAAGGGGGAGGTTTAGAGGTCTTTGATGCACTAATGTACTGAAAATATTTACCCTTCCCTATGCTATATTTTTGGATGACCCTCCCCATGTCCTTGTACTTTTTATCCCCTAAAGTAAAATGGCGAATTCAAAAGCACTGAAGATTATGTTATAAAATGTCCATTTTTCCATGACCCTACCCAAATATGTGTATTATTGTTTATGATCCTCCCCTCGTGAGTCTCATATTTTTGTGACACCCCCAATTCCCCCTGTAGATTATATTTACATGTTGATAAAATACAGTAAAGTATACAATTTGTAGAGGTGTGGAACAACAAACATATGAAATCGTGCAGTTTGCTTTGAATGTGAATGGTGGAGTTTTAGAGATATAGTTTGTGGATCTCGAGTATTTGCTAAGATAGATGAAACTTGTGCCAGTACTATATTGGGATATAAATGAACTTTCATGAGAAAAAAGGGCTCATCCTCCTCTGTAACACAAGGTATAATTACATGGCTAGGTCACTCTTGTGTATAAGACTTGCGAAATGGCCTGATGGTCACTGAACCATATCTCATGGTAAAATTACATGGCTTTGTCGCTCAAGGAACTAGCATAGGTTAGCAATGGTGTCACCATTGAACAAAGACTCAGGGTACATTTACTTGGCTAGGTTTCTCTTGGGACAAGTGAAGTGTTCCTGTTCAATAGTGTCACCACTGAACAAGGAATCAGGGTACATTTACTTGGCTAGGTTTCTCTTGGGACGAGTGAAGTGTTCTGTTCAATAGTGTCACCACTGAACAAAGTCTCAGTACATTTACTTGGCTAGGTTTCTCTTGGGACGAGTGAAGTGTTCCTGTTCAATAGTGTCACCACTGAACAAGGAATCAGGGTACATTTACTTGGCTAGGTCTCTCTTGGGACGAGTGAAGTGTTCTGTTCAATAGTGTCACCACTGAACAAGGAATCAGGGTACATTTACTTGGCTAGGTCTCTCTTGGGACGAGTGAAGTGTTCCTGTTCAATAGTGTCACCACTGAACAAGGAATCAGGGTACATTTACTTGGCTAGGTCTCTCTTGGGACGAGTGAAGTGTTCCTGTTCAATAGTGTCACCACTGAACAAGGAATCAGGGTACATTTACTTGGCTAGGTCTCTCTTGGGACGAGTGAAGTGTTCCTGTTCAATAGTGTCACCACTGAACAAGGAATCAGGGTACATTTACTTGGCTAGGTCTCTCTTGGGACGAGTGAAGTGTTCCTGTTCAATAGTGTCACCACTGAACAAGGAATCAGGGTACATTTACTTGGCTAGGTCTCTCTTGGGACGAGTGAAGTGTTCCTGTTCAATAGTGTCACCACTGAACAAGGTCTCAGGGTACATTTACTTGGCTAGGTTTCTCTTGGGACGAGTGAAGTGTTCCTGTTCAATAGTGTCACCACTGAACAAGGAATCAGGGTACATTTACTTGGCTAGGTCTCTCTTGGGACGAGTGAAGTGTTCTGTTCAATAGTGTCACCATTGAACAAGAACTCAGGGTACACTTACATGGTGGGTACACTTACATGGTGGGTACACTTACATGGTGGGGTCACTCTTGGCACTTGCACAGTGCAACAGTGTCACCATTGAAACTGCGATAACAAAAGGGACAGACTTTGGGTAACACATGATCCTCCAGTACTCCCTGAACCAAGTGGAACCACCACCAACTGTCGCATGACTACAGAGTCTGTTACATCTCCTTTGACATTTCCACAGAATTTTAATGAAATTCCATCCAAGCATTAAATAAAATCTAATGCAGATCCAGTGCATTTATAATTATAAATATTATTTCTGAATATCATTACTTATTCCACACTAACTCACCTTGGGAGTGAAATACAAATGAACTGGCACATACTGGCATAAGAAAATAATCAATTATTTACTTAATAACTGTTTCTATTTATTATTATTATTATAATATTATTATCATTATTATTATTTTTAACATCACACAGCTATATTTAAGGCGTTTGTGTGTGTGTGTGCTTGTACTAGTCCAGACTGATGCCGATTTATAGTGCTAGCTCACTGAGATACCATGTCGCAGTTTAACATGAATATCCCACTCAGACACAGTATACTGACTCCGACCCGACCAGTCCTTGTTTTAGCCCCTTAATGCCGAGCGCCAGGCAGGGTAACAACAAGTACCATCTTTTAACGTCTTTTGGTATGACACGGCCAGGGATCGAACCCCGGACCTTCCGCTCTCCGGGCGGACGCTCTACCACTAGACCACAGACGGTCGGGTTTGCACAAGCCATATGTTGTTATTTACATTTGCTGTGAGTAATGGCAGGATCATGTGGGAGTGCCAGGAGCTAGGGTTAAATTGCACACTATGTCCTCTCAGCTTCATTATTACCTTCTGTGGCAACACTATATCAACCGTAACAGACTCAACTGACAATAGTCTGAATGTTGCCTCAAGTGGAGACACAACTACGCAATTGGTAAATAGTGAACAGGTGTGCATTGATAGTGGACTGATTAATTAATGTCAGTTGTATTTCAGTTCATTCACCATGCTCGGGAGCCAAGCCCAAACTGCCACAGGTACCAGACATTCATAACTTTTGTGAAACATTAGTTTGTTTGTTGTTTAACACCGCACTCAGCAACAGTCCAGATATATGACAGCAGTCTGTAAATAATCGAGTCTGGACCAGACAATTAATATCATGAGAATCGATCCATGCAATTGGGATACGATGGCATGCATCAACCCAGTCAGCAAACCTGACAAACCTCTTACAACAAGCATAATGGCCTTATACGGCAATCATGGGTTGCTGAAGACCTGTAGTCTTCCCCCGGGTCTTCCAGGTCTGTAGTGAAACAACGCACATGTTACAGGCAAATCAGGAATCAGTCAGGGCGACTCTGGGATTTGAACCATAATGATCAGTCTATATAGACCCGTGACGATCCGGGGTAGGATAGGTCTTCAGCAACCCATTCTTGCCGTAAAAGGCGATTATGCTTGTCGTAAGAGGTGACTAACAGGATTGGGTGGTCAGACTCGCTGACTTGGTTGAAGCATGTCATCAATCCAAATTGAGTGGATCAATGCTCATGGTATCAATCACTGGATTGTCTGGACCAGACTCAATTATTTACAGACCGCCGTCATATAGTTGGAATATTGCTGAGTGCAGCGTAAAACAACAAACCAACCAACCAACCAACCAACTAAGGGTTGCAACTCTTCACAGCAAATTGCAGCATTTTAGAGTGAATGAGTTGGGTTTAAGACCATTTATCCCCTTGGTGAAACCCATGACAACAGGTATGGGGCTGACAAACCTAGAAACATAACCAGGGCGAACATGGATTCAAACCCATAATCAAAGGTTTCCGTCATGCCCAAGGAACACATCTTCCCGAGGCAAGAGAGTTAACTGACTTTAAAAGTCCAGTTTCCGCTGAACTAGGCTTGAATTCCTGGGCTCCATCGTAGCGCCACCAGTGGCTAATACGAGTTATGTCCCTTCTGAGCCTCTCCTTTAGACCAATCAGATTCAACCTCTCGTATTACTTGCATTTGCTTGAAACAAAACAGTGGTGCCCAGTCAAGACGATATGATCGATAATTAAGGTCTATGTTGTGATAAAATGGGTCTTACATTGCGCCCCATTTCTGGTGTCCCCTGCCGTGATATTGCTGGAATAGTGCTAAAAGCGGCGTAAAACCATACTCACTCACTCACTCACTCACTCACTCACTTACATTGCACAATGCGTTAGCACCTTGATTAAAAACATGAAAAGATTTGGAAAATATCTGTTGACAACGAGTTGGCGGTGCCCATGCTTTGTAAATCCTCCAGTCGACCAAAATCTGCAGGACAGTTTACGAACCAGATTTCGATTTTGATGCACGATTTTGATTGGACTATCATTAGTCCAGCCAAAATGTAACTCCATAATACCAGCCTAGTTCGGTAAGGGTGGAAACTGGACAAGATAGACACAATTTTATGGATAACAACTTCTTAAATACTGTGAAAAGCGATGTTTCAGTATAGATCCTTATACCATTGTCAAGCAAGACTGAATGAGGACTGACTGTCTGACTGATATAGAAGATTTAACGTGCGCTTTCCGACTACAGCGTATTTCGCACACGGGCTGAATGAGGGACATAGTACAGAATATATATAGTAGGTGGAGGATTAACAGTAACAACAATTGTATACATGAGTTGGATAACATTGGTAGGTGTTGACAACAAAGGGATAATGCTGACACAACACGATGGACTGAGAACACATAGGTGGATGCCAATAGGGACATGAAGCCAATAAACTAGTCTGTCTTACAGACCCTGATACAAATATATATCAAATACAGCCCATGCAAGTCTATAATGTTTGGCAAGTCTAGATCACTGCAGTATCATGCAAGTCTATAATGTTTGGCAAGTCTAGATCACTGCAGTATCTGAAAATGAAGAGAGTCACTGGGCTCCTTTTTATTATATTTTTATTAAGATAACTGAACAACTGTTTTTTTATGTACGATATGTTCATTTCAGAGACTATATGTTAGTCTACCAATAAACAGGAAACTAGACTTTTTTAGTCAGTTAACTCCATTGCCTTGGGAAGATGAAGGAACGTAACTCTGCACAGGGAACTACAGCACCTCAGATGACCTGTGCCCCACCCAAGGTGTGGAGACCATCTCAGAAGTACACTTGTGAAGGTAAACAATCTATGAACAGTGTTTTGACTTCACATGTAAACATCTATTACCTTCTGGCAGCTCACTAATTGGAAGCCTTGTCATGTCTTACTTGACATTATACACACAATGCTAAACTTCATCTTTGATACTGTTAACCTACATGTTGCAGAGTGTACTCTAATGGAGTCTTTAACAATATAATATAAAAGGTCAATGGCAGAAAATTACCAGTGTTGTTTACCTTCCGAAACCAAAACATTCCATTGGGTGTACAAAACAGAATAGAATATATAACAATATGAATGGAAACTGAAAATCAGTGAGGTTACCAGGTCTTAGTTTCATTGTTTATTTGTTGTTCAACGCCGCACTCAGCAATATTCCAGCTATATGACAGTGGTCTGTAAATAATCGAGTCTGGACCAGACAATCTAGCGATTGATATCATGAGCATTGATCCACGCAATTGGAATACGATGACATGCATCGACCAAGTCAGCAAGCGTGATTGGGATCTTGTTTGTCACCTCTTACGACAAACCTAGTTACCTTTTACAGCAAGCATGGATTACTGCAGATTACTGCAACCTGAATCTTCACAGGTGACCAGGTGTCAGTGGAAAGGGTAATATGAGAAAGTAATGATAAGTGTGCAAGAATTGCACATCGGATCAAGGATTTTAAAAATGGGGGGACTACAAGTTGTAAAGTTTACATAAACAGTTGATAGTACTACATGTGAATCAGGGGTTCAAACCAAATAAGATTTTCAACTATGGTTGCTACTGTAGCTATTTTAATATCAGATAGAATTTCTTGAGGGAGTTTACGCCGCTTTTAGCAATATTCCAGCAACATCATGGCGGGGGACACCAGAAATGGGTTTCACACATTGCACCAATGTGCGGAATCGAACCCGGGTCTACGGCATGACGAGCGAACACTTTAACCACAAGGCTGCCCCAAAAGTTCTTGAGAAAGAACTAGATATTTACAATCAATGCTGGACTTGGAGAACTATTATGGTTCTGCTCGGATGAACAAAACCTTCTAAATGGCGTGCTGGCTTTCTTGGGGGAATTAGTCAGCAAAGAGCCTGAGTCACAGGAGACTAATCACAATTTTATTTACAAGAACAATTAACAATGAACAATATCTTAACTATAGCTGAGGGTGCCACAGAGAGTCGGTACAACCCTCTTGGCTGTGGGAGAGAGATCTGCTTGGTTAGAGCGACGAACCCCTTCTGCTTAACATTTTGCTTCTGTATGTATTTAACAAAACATAGAACAATAAAAAGGAATATGATTGGTTGATACCAGATGGGGTGTGACCTATGGTTAATGAATGTCTGGACAGAAGGGAATACTTAATACTGTTAATCCTGTTGGACTGGCACTAATCTTATTGACATATTTACTGGGTGCTTTGAAAGAGATTATGGAACATGTATCACGATAGACGAGCTTGTATGGGGCTAATCCTTAATGAGTCTAAATTGAAGTAATTGCTGAAATGTTATTCTAATATAGGTGATGACAGATTTACTTAAATAAAATAGTTCAAGGCAATCTAGAAAACTATGTCGACATATCTTTTGTCTTATTGAATATTATGTCTGGGAGATGGGATCTTGATACCTCAGGCTAGTATTTATCTAAAAGCTTTAAATCTATTAAACTATGTAGACATAACTTTTGTCTTATGGAATAGTATGTCTAAGAGATGTGTTCTTGTTACTTTAGGCTAGCATCTATCTAAAAAGCTATAACTGAAACTACTGATATCTTATATACGTATTTTACCTGATGATATGTATTACTTGCTAAAGTGTAATTATATGAAATGATGTTTAAATATTACAACATGATAACTTGATACACTTGATGTGGATCTAATTATTATCAGAAAACTTAGTATAAATGTTATATCATGATAGAACATTCCAAAGTGAAATGTCTTAATATGGGAAACATAAAGTCCCATGTTTTTTTGTGCATGACAGCACATTTTATTCACAAAGGGACAAATTAGCATGGCCTCAATTCAATAGTAAAAGCTCCAATTCTCTCAAAAACAGTAGAGCTGTAGATGTAGCACTTAAATCTAAACTGGATTGTGGACAGAAACCTCATGTCAACTAAAAGAATTGCATTATATTTACCACAGCACAACATTTATCTCCAAGTAACATGCCAGTTGTGGCATAAAGACTTTTTCAAGTTGACTGATCTTTTGTCACAGATGAATGCTATTTACCATACAACTATTCCCATATAGATGCTATTTCCCTCGCAACGTTGTTTAGTGGATGACACCCAGTGAGCAATAATGACACACGTAGATGCACCTTCTTCTGCATGCACAGATTAATGAGGGATTTAGGTAATGTTGCTTGAAGTGTTTACATCTTAATGAAATGAGTTGCCTTGCCAACCATGCTGTCAATTTTACCCATGCAGGTATCTCATGTGCAGCCATAAAACTTCGACTTTTTAAAGACTGACTGACTACCCTGGTCGATTATCAGGTATGGAAGCAAGTGCAAGAAAGGTTACATCAATTCAACAGGACTGCATCATCAGAACTACAGAATTGAAGACCGGGCCCTTTCCACAAAGTGATCTTAGTACCATGATTGTTGTAACTCTATGTTAAAATAGGGCTGTTATGATCATCTTGACGCCAAGATGGTTTGTGGAACAAAAGAAATACAAAAATTCAAATTCAGTGTTTGCCATGAACCTTTAATCTGAGTTCATTGTACAACACATCACTAGCATTTCATTGCACCTAAAGTAATCATCACCAAACTCGAATCGACATTTTCCTGATGTATGTAACAGGTGCTCTTATCTCCAAGTTTTGAATCACGCCAGAGACATCTCTCCTGCCTTCTCAGACAACAGATGGTCACTACATTGGAACATCCAATAGTCAGGGGGAAGTGGTTTATATCTGGACATTAAAAGCAGTGACCACATTTCCTGCACAACCCTCCAGTACGGCCTAATGGAAAATCCTCTCTCATGGAGCAAACAGATGGTATTTTCTCAGAATTTCCAGATTCGAGCAGATTTGTAAAGGGTCATCATGTCAGTTGCAGAAATAAGAGTGAGTGAGTGAGTGAGTTGGGTTTAACTCCATTTTTCCAGTTATATCACTGAGTGTCAGCTTAATGTAGGAGGAAAGCCCGAAGTGATACAGGTTTCAGATGCATGTTTACCACTTTGGTGAAACCAATGAGCATGGGTATGGTGCTGAAAAATCTAGAAACAAAATCAGGGAGGAGAAGGATATTTCGGCACATTGCTTACCAATGTTGAACATTAGTTGCCATTTTATTACAAATTTGTTTTGAGAGTTTGCTGAAGTAAATAAAGATACATTTACTCTCGCCTCATTTTTAAAAAATATGAATGAGAATCTAAGTTACATTTTTGTTGCATTATTTCCAGACCATTATTTAGTAATTAACCTATTTCAGCAGTGACAATTTTTATATTTTTATTATTGCACCACCTGCATTTTGGCATTTGTTGACAGAGAACACATGCCCTTGTGATGAGAAAGTAACTATCTTCTCTTCCACCTTGCTGTGTCTTGTCTGTTTGGATAATGACTAGTGATCAGCCCTTTTATCATTTCATGAATGCTTATCTCCCCTGATTCACACAACTCCACACATCATTAGGTGTAATTGATAGTTTAACCTGCCTCTAACACAGTAGGATGGGTGATTTATATTGACACTGCTGCTGAGCCATGGCATGCCTTGACATTGGGACCTGTTTTACTGCATCACAGCAATAAAAACAATCCTCTAGTTTCATATTAACCTCTCTTATTCCAGTCCTAGCCATTACCTGACACTCAAACACATGCTACTGAATACATATATTTACTTTAGATAAATTGGAAAAGTCAAAACAGGTATATCGATGATCTGATATCGTTCAATAACAATCAAATAGCCAATTCCCTTCCACTGATTTACCCACCTGAACTAGAAATAAACGAGACCAGTGAGACTGCCTCATCTGTTTCATATTTAGATCTATGCATAGAGATTCAGAGTGATAAAACACTCAACAAGACTGCATTCATACAAGAGGGATGACTTAATAGTCAACCAATAGTCAACTTTCCCTTCATGTGGAGCAATATTCCATCAGCTCCAGCCTTTGGTGCTTACACTAGGCAACTTTTGAGATACAATCGAGCATGCTCTTTCTACCAAGATGTCAAAGAGCATCATACAACTCTTGCTCAGAAGTTGTTTGATCAAGGTTACATCATTCAGTAAAGCTTTCAATTTTTTTTATGGTAGACATGTGGAGGACATTTCCAAATTTGATGCATTATGCAGTGACAAAAATGATGTCCAATGCAAATCCTTATTTTGAATTGTACCATATGTTCCAATGTTTTTTCAGGTGAACAATTGACTTGCCTTTGCATGTGTTTGTGACAGGTGCCATCGGTGGGGCAGGATACGCTCACCTTTTGCGAACATCTGGTATCATCACTATTCGAAAGTGATTCATAAACACATGCTCATGATATAAAATTGTACAATCGACTTTCTATTGGAAATGGAAAGTGTTTTGGCACTTTATTTACTTCATAAACATTATCAAGAACAGTATATCTAAACATATCTTATTTAATTTTATTGGTACATTTATTGAAACCAGGGATATAAGTGGACATTTGATTGGGTTTAAATGTGATAGTACTGACCAGGCACACAAGTAAACTATTAAAACACACTTATTTCACCTAAAGAAATGAGACAATTTGATCATTTCAAATAGTTCTCCAAATTCAAATTATATCACTGAAGATGACTTGTTCAACCAAATCCAACCTTAATGTCTGATGGTTTAAATCACTAAATAAACTACTAAAAAAAGTTAAGGACCACTTGATTAGTTTATATTTATATTACTTTAGTTAATCTGTCATGGTATGGCCCTTAACTTTTATTGAGTAGTATAAAATTTAATATAAAGTGAGTGAGTGAGTGCGTGAGTGAGTGAGTGTGGTTTTACGCTGCTTTAAGCAATATTCCAGCAATATCACGGCGGGGGACACCAGAAATGGGCTTTACACATTGTACTGAAGTTGGGAATCGAACCCGGGTCTTCGACGTGACGAGCGAAGGCTTTAACCACTAGGCTACCCAACCGCCCCACATATAAAGTGAGTGAGTATGGTTTTACATTACTTTCGGCAATATGTTAGGATATAAGTTATATAATCTCAAATGAACCAAGATAGTCTTACGTTGGGGAAAAAACCCATATCAACATAACAGCCAGATTACGACTTCGACGGCACAACAAAGCTAACTAGAATAACATCTGTTACATGATACAGGTATCAATAAGCCTTTTTTCTGTCAGCCACCTCTGGATACCTTAACACACAGCACCCCTGGGCCCTTAACTCGAAGGCTTAAAGACCATGAGAGGCCTATGAAAAAGAGATTTGAAGGTCTTATTCAAGACATGTTCGGACATACATCAACTTGGTAATACCAAACACAGACAGCATGTCGAAGACCATTTTCAAAGGGAAACACCACCATTCCCTAAGATACTTTTATTGTAAGTATGTTACAGAAATTGTTTCATTATTTTCAACTCAACTATTTGCCATATTTTGGTACAATAAAACAGGCATTTCATGTGACCTGGAGAAGTGAAGAATTTCTTTCATGGTGTTGGTTCTGCAGTCGAAATTACCAGAGGATGGAATTACATGGTTGCTGCAGTTATTTCCAGCACTGAATACTGCAGGATGAAAAGTAGCATTTGCATGCCAATATATTACAATTTCACAGTTGCAGTTAACCAAAATGAGACTTTTGATAATTGCTTTAACATAATGACTGTCAGGTTTGTGTGTAAACATAGTAGATACAGCTGTCAGTGCATGTGTTGGTCTCGTGTTGGTCTCGTGTAAGTTTATTGTACATGGATTGTACTACAATAAAGCAGAAAAGCTAGGATTCTATGGACGCATAGTCTGTGCGTAATGAGTGATCGTAATTTGTAATCTGTGATTTTAATGCATGCATGATTTTAGTTCTTTGTAACGGAACCTTCGCCAAGGCATTGCTGCTAAATGTGCACATGGGAAAAGTCCCAGAGCATTCCCCACTTTCATGTGTGTGATCAGTGTGTGATCCATATTCAAATGCTCACATGATCATTCCGGACATTACACACTGTGCATTACGAATCACAGACTTTGCATCACGGCCATATGGAAACATTCTTTTAATGAAATAAAATGTATTCTATATGCATCACTGAATACGCATCATGGCCACATTGAAAGCTATATATTTTTCCACATCACTGACTACAGGCTAAGGACGACTCCCACATGGAATCCTAGCTTTATGCATTCAACATGTGCTACTGAACAATCGTTGTGTTATAGCAGTAGCACACGTCCCGTAAATAATCAAATCTCTGCAAACCAGGGGTTGAGAGCATGAACACAACAATCCATGCCACTATCATAGTGCTCACTTAAGCCATCTTCCTCAGGCAAGGGAGTTAACTGACTACAACAGTCCAGTTTCCACCCTTCACTGGTATTATGGAGTTACAATTTGGCTAGACTAATGAGTCTATGCATAGTCCATCAAAATCACGCAACGAAATCGAAATCCGGTTCGTAAACTGTTGTGCAGATTTCAGTCGATTGCTGGATTTGTAAAGCATGTGCACCGCTAACTTGTTGTCAACAGATATTTTCCAAATCTTTTCAAGTTGTAATCAAGGTGCTCACGTGATTTGATGCACTTCACGATGTAAGACTCGTTTTATCACAATACAGATCTTGATTGTTGATCAGATCGTCTTGGCTGGGCGCCGCCATTTTGTTTGAAGCAAAGGTAAGTGAAACGAGAGGTGGAATCTGATTGGTCAATAGGAGAGGCATAGAAAGGACATAACTGGTAATAGCCACTGGTGGTGCTACGATCGAGCCCAGGATTTCCAGTCTAGTTCGGCAAGGGTGGAAACTGGACTTTTTAAGTCAGTTAACTCTCTTGCCTCGGGAAGATGACTTAAGCAAATACATTCTACACAGTGCACAGTGATACTGCTGGTTCTCACCATGGTGTGCTAAACAGTTAATTGTATAAAAAATCAAAATAACTTTCAGGAATGTTTAACAATAATAATTCCTTCAAATACTTTACCTCTATTACATCATAGCCACAAATCCTGTATTTAGGCTGAATCACACTATAAAATCATAAGAGTTTTCAACAGACGTCGTCTCCACTGCCAGCTATCTAAACAGTTTAAAGGAAGATAACATTCCTCAATCAAGGCACAAAAGCATCACTTCTTTCATGTGTGCTAGCATAAACAAGCACGTGATAGTAGCACTTGATTGTTTAGGGTTTATTTTCTGTAAGGACGGGTAACAATAATTATGTCAGTAATGGCAACAGAACAATCCATGCGACTTTCATAGTGCTCACTTATTAATTACAAGATTTTCCAAAGTCGAGTGTGGTTGGAAATGCAGCTGAAAATGTCAGTAATCATGTCTAGAAGTCTTTTATCGCAAAATTGACATTTACATTGATGTTTGGACAAAGTTTGCAGTCTTCTGTTCCCTCCAGCCAAGACTTAAAAGTAAATCTATACCTAAAGCAAAAGAACAGAGGAACTGAAGCAGCGGGATCCGACACAATCATCCACACAATAACAACTAGAGAAATTATCTTTAAAACTTCAGTCAACTATCAATTCTTCAACACTGTTGCCAGACCAATATATACTACTCAAAAGGAGTTACAGAACACCCAAGTTTTTTTCATATGACTAAATTAATTTGTCCTGGCCATGATATATGATATGAAAAGAACAGGGTGCTCTTTAACTTCTTTTGAGTAGTATATTAACATTAAGATGAAATAAAACAAAGAATATGGAAAAGGTTTGTAAGTTTGTCTGTTCTTTTGTTGTTTAACGCCGCACTCACAAATATTCCAGCTATATGACAGCAGTCTGTATATAATCGAGTCTAGACCAGACAATTCACTGATTGACATCATGAGCATCGATCCACGCAATTGGGATCGATGACATGCATCACCCAATTCAGCGAGTCTGACAACCCGATCCCGTTAGTCGCTTCTTTCGATGTGGAAAGATCAATTTACGGTTCTTAATGTCACAGAGACTTAATTTGTTCTCATGTTATCTAAACAATAGCTTATCACTTGGTTAAATAGGAATCAAGACTTTCCTGCACTACAGCTTAGTTATTTCAGTTGATGCAGATCTAAGATGTTTACCACTTTGGTGAAACCCCCAAGCATGGGTTCGAACCCACGATCATAGGTTTCTGGAGTGCCTAAGGTACAAAACTCTGCATGGCAAAATGTGGTGCCACCCATGACCCAGTCACAAATTAATGTAAAAAATACTTTTAAATTAAATTTTATGATTTTTAAAAAATGCCTAATTTATATGGTCATGTGAAAAACAAGTAATAATATAAAATTAATGAAGCATCTCAAGGTGAGATGGTCATACAGCATAATGGTTGCCTTGTTGCTTGATTTTCCATCACTGGGGATCAAACCCTGGACCTTCCGCTACCCAGGTGGATGCTCTACCACTAGACCACGGAGGCAGTACACACTGTCTGTACAACGAGGATGAGAGGATGTAGTCCTGTTCAAGAAAATACAAATAACATCTGTAACCTTTAAAGGAATTTATCTTTATTCAGCCAATCAGCAATACATTATGTCCAGCCTGTCTTAATACTTTAATGCACACAGGACAAAGATTCTTGCCAAATTGTCAAATTATGTCATGTGAAAGAATTTTCAGTATGGCTGATGTGGAAATTAATATAGATTTTTTAAGCCTGAAATGGATCACTAAGCATACAAAAAGAACATATCGCAGATTCCTTGCCGCAATAAAACTGAGGAAGTTCTAAGAGCAGGAAGATAACTATAAACCAATTGCTTAACCTTTCAGCTCCAACATAAAAAAACACCAATTCACAGATAAACTCCAGACAGCCATGTACATCGTATGGCTGTTCAGTTAGAAAGAAAAAACAGTTTCAGGAATATAAACCTGATCACTAATTCAAGAAAACAGACAATTTCTCAATTACCGCCTCTTTAACCATATGATAATGATTACACAGAGTCGTATTGTTGAACATTATTATGTTATTTACATCTTCTCCTGGTAAATGTGTGCCCAAAACCAGGCATAATCGACAGACAAGACATTACGCCAGGTAATACAAACACTGTTAGTTTTAAAGGAAAGCATTGATTGGAATCCATGACAGCATGTGATATAACTTACTGTCATCTTTACAGTCAACCCCACCTCATATACATTGACCCATATCTCTTTCTAGCCATCCTCATCCCGATCTGTGTCACAATTGCACAATGTAAAGCCTTCACGGAGATATTTATTTCTCTGAGCCCTCCTTGCAATAAATCATCAGTCTATTTCTGTTGCCAATGTGTTGATTCCTGACACTAGCAACTCATAAAGAACTGAATTGTAACATCAATACACAACGTGTAGGTGGTAAATATGTCTCGCAAAAAGATAAAACTCCAAAAGTGTTACTTATGCTTTTGAAAGCTGTCGGGTCGTGACTCTTTGGAATATCATTACGTAAGTATCAAATCCTCACTGTTAAGATAATCTGTCAAAAAGGATCCCGAGAGAAACAGTGTAAAATCTGGAACAAATCCTGGCATCATTTAATTGTCTGGTATATTTACAGGTCGTTGTTGCATGGCAGGAGTACTGCTGTTTTCCAGGCAACAAACAAACACTTACTTTTGGTTGCACATGTACAAAGAAACTTATTCAATGTCCGAAAATGCTTTCACTGCAGGGATACTTGTTTTAATTATTAAACTATAACCATCAGGGGTATGTCCAAATAACGACATCCGATTAGCTTCCGCTGCTCTTTTTGTCTGTTTTTTTTTAGGCAGAAGAAATGAATTAACATGGACCCTTTGTCGAAATCTTCATAGATCGCGAGTAACCAATCAGTGTTCAAAAATGCATAAAACAAATACTGCCTCCAAGTTTATTTAGCTGTCCTTGTAGACGGTAGCCCAGTCTCTTGTCACGCTCAGTTGCATTAGCGAGCAAATCGACTCATCATGGCAGCTAGTGAGCCCTAGCCGCCAGTGTCAGACAGCCAAGAAGAAGCCAGAGATTGGTGCCCCTTTAAAGAAAGCAATCCAGCAACACCCAAGGACTAAAAGACGTAAGGGAATGGTATTCCCTTATTGTACATGGCACCACTGTTATAACTAGAATTGGTCTTCAGCAACCAATGCTGGTCGTAAGAGGTAATTATGCTTGTCATAAGAGGCGACTAACGTGGGATTGGGTGGTCTGGCTCGCTGACTTGGTTTATGCATGTCATCCATATCTCAATTGCAAGGATTGATGCTCATGATGTCATTCACTGGATTGTGTGGTTACAGACCACCATAATATAGCTGGAATATTGTTGTGTGTGGCTTTAAACAACAAACAAACAGATATCAAGGAAAACAAGGACTTAAGGCTAAAGTACCACCACAATGCTAAATTATTATTAATATTCTTATTTTTATCATTATTAATTAAATGCAGTATGTTTCACTTTTTCATCTCATAAACACACAATAAATCACTGTCACAGACAAATCATAACAAAATGTATTACCATATAGATGTAAATTATCCATCTGATATTATACATTTTGAAAAACATGTCTAAAACATATTGGTCAGAATAACATAATAATGCCTGTCTGTATGCTGTTTGTATTGACCAGTGAGTCAGATAGGGATCTTCCAGCATATTACGATACATCACTGTTGCCTCATTGGATCAAGCTGAAGCAAGAAACATCTGCCCATTGTAAACAGGCTGTCAATGCTGTCTATATGCTATTTACCTAAAAGCACATCTGAGTCATGACATTCACATAATTACTCATTAGAATTTGTCAATAGTAGATCACAAATCCATAAGGTATGTTTCTTATTCCTGTTAAATAGATTAATTTCCTTTCACTTGAACAGAGAGAGAGCAAGAGAAAGAAAGACAGACAGGAAGAGAGAAGAAGGGACTGAAAGAAGGAGAGAGAAATATATATTCATTTAAATTTTTGTGAATATCCAGTGATAGAAGTTTAAAGGTGCAAGGTTACAGTTGCGGTTGTAATGTTTTGTATAGGCAAAAGGTTAGTGAGTGAATTTGATTTATTACAGCTTAGAACATTATGTCTGGGATGTCACGTCAGCTTCTTGTGTAAGGTTGGTTGGTTGGTTGGTTAACGGCGCAATCAGCAATATTCCAGCTATATGAAGGCGGTCTGTAAATAATCGAGTCTGGAACAGACAATCCAGTGATTGATATCATGAGCATCGATCCACGCAAATGGGATCTATGACATGCATCAACCAAGTCAGCGAGCCTGACCACCCGATCCGATTAGTCACCTTTTACAACAAGCATAGTCGCCTTTTACGGCAAGAATGGGTTGCTGAAGACCAATTCTACCCCAGAATCTTCATGGGTCTTGTGTAAGGAAAGCCTGAAATATAGACACTGTATCTCACAACCATGGTTAGTTTGTCTGTGTGTTTATTGGATGTTTAACGCCGCAATCAGCAATATTCCAGCTATATGACGGCAGTCTGTAAATAATCTGGACCGGACAAGCCAGTGATTGACATCATGAGCTTCGATCCACACAATTGGGGATAGGATTTCATGCATTAACCAAGTCAGCAAGCCTGACCACCTGAACTCGTTAGTCGACTCTTAAGACAAGTGTAGTCACCTTTTACGGCAAGCAAAGGTTGCTGAAGACCAATTCTATCCTCATGGGTCACCAAGGTAAGTAAGTGAATTGGATGTAATACAGATTTGAACATTATTCATGTAATATCATGTCAGCTTAATGTGTGAGGAAACCCTTAAGGGATGCAGGCACTGTATGTGAAACCCATGAGCAAGGGAATGGTGCTGAACGACAAACCCAAAGTATCATCAGGGTAAATATGCATGGGATTCAAACCCATGCTCAAAGGATTCATGAAGCAACTCAAACACAAATTACGGTGCCTTGACAAATTGACCATCGATGTCCCCTAAACCCTAAGACTTATTCCATCAGATTCCAGTATAAGAGTCATGAAGACGCTGACTTTGCAACATCATCTACAATGGCCAAACATAGTCTTTTTCTCAAATTGAGAAACTAACAAGAAAAATAAATCATTCACACTGAAGATAATAAAGCCCCCTTCATAACAGTCAGCAACATCTAATATTACAGGAAAAGTTTGCACATATACTTCCTATGATCATTATCCAATGGCTATCAATAACAATGGAAGTCCACCTTATCTCAAAGCAGGGAATAGTTGGAGAGTGAGGTTGATGTCATGCCGCTTTGAGTAGTTAGTTGGTTGGTTTGTTGTTTTACGCCGCACTCAGAAATATTCAAGCTACATGACGGCGGTCTCTAAATAATCAAGTCTGAACCAGACAATCCAGTGATTGATATCATGACTTTGAGTAGTATGATGTGGGAGGAAAGCCCAAAGTGATGCCCATCTCAGGCGTTAGCAACTTGGTGAAATCCAAATTCATGGTTATGGTGCTGGCAAATCTAGAAGCATGACCAGGGATTCAAACCCACTAACACAGTTTCCTGCCATGCCCAAGGGATGCAATCTGCACAGTGAATTGCAATGTCTTAAACAACTGCGCCACCAATATCCCGAGCAGTGAAGGACGTGCTAGAGCAACTATGGTCAAGGTCAAAACCTTCTTGAGTTACCAGCAGAAGTCCATTTTCTGCATAAAAGTCAAGATGGGAACACTGCATTGCTATAATTAAGTGCTGGAGCCATGACTATCACTGACCCCCAACATAGGCTATTATCCTACACATTTTCACAGGTGATGCCTAAAAATCTGCTCTCTGCCCACTCTCCTGTCTCTAGGGAGACAAACAATTTACCAACCATAATCCCCTAAATCCCACAGACATGTTGAACTGCCGGAACTGTCCCTTCTATATGGCTTCTAGAGATGCTGACCAATGATAAGCTGTCATTGTCTGTATCAACACCCATGAAACAATCATCCCCTAATCCTACTGGCGCTATCAAGTGATAGGGAGACACTTGGACAAACACTGAGAAACAGACAACACCAATTGGTAAACCATGTCCACTAAACCCCCTTGTCCAGACAGGAAATATAGGTATTTATCTAATAGGTGAGACAAACAAACAAAGGACCTTTAAGTAAATTATAGACATTCTTCATTCCGACATGTGTGAATACCATAAGCTAATAACCAACAATGTGTTGAAGTACCTTGGCAACTACACCAGAACCTGAGAGATATCATTGTAAAGGAAGATGCTGACTAGCTGATAGGAGTGTATAAGTACTGGTCAGTGGATAAACATACTGCCACAGCTGTGGTCAATATCTTGCCGTAATCCCCAGACAGTGTCTGGTGGGAGTATTTAGCAAGATGCCTTTACGGTCAATCACCACCATCAACAAGACCATGGCCACATCTGTCAACAACGTATTGGCAGATACAGTGGGCCATCAATTCCATCAGCATCAGCTGACCAGGGAGACTAGTACTACCCATGGAAATATTAACAGTAGAGTCGAGATGATGGAGCTTAATGCAGCTTATCACTTGGATCGCTGCACATGGGGAGTCATAGATAAGGGAAGCCTTGCATGTGCAGCCTCCATAATGAAGATGATGACAGGGCAGAGATAATTGCAGGAAAATTGGGTGATAAAACAGATTTAAACTCTGTTCAGGTGAGCTAAACAAGAAAACACCATTATTACTATTCTCTGCCAAGAGTGAGTGAGTGAGTGAGTGAGTGAGTGAGTGAGAGAGTGAGTGCGCATGGCACAAGGGCCATAACTCTGTAAAAAAGTAATTTAAGACACCAATTTTTGAACTTTTTTGAGATCATGACCAGAAATGTCAGTGTGTAAACTTTATTTCTCTACTTAGCGAGTTTTTGAGAAAATTTGTCTCACTGAGAAATACAGATGGATGGAAGGATGAACGAACAGATGGAACTGTTCCTATATCCCGGGCCCACTTGGTGAGCAGATAAGTATCACAATATCGCAGCTAATTCATGTAGCCATAAACATTCATTAAGAATGATCTTTAGGTGGGATGAGGAAGCCTAATGGTTAATGAGTTTGCTCATCATGCTGAAGACACACACATTCCACACATGGAGTAAAACCATACTCACTAATTCCTTAATGATACTGCGCCTAAAGGCTGAAGCCATTATTGCAAGTCATAGAGTGTCAAAACTGTTTCATTACTACCTGGCTACTGTTACGAGTGACGCAGTGTCTCAATTACTATATATTACTAACAATACATACCAGTTTGCCTTTGTACAAAGCGATCTTAGCGCTAAGGGGATTGAAACTCCCATACCTTAACATAGACTTACGACAGTCGTAACAATTAAGGTTGTTTTGTACAACAGCACCCTGGACTTATAATCAGGTATGTTAAGTTGGTATTTGCAGGATGCAAGTACTTGAGTCTGGATCAGACAAACCATTGATGGAGATAATTGATCTCATCCACAAGGATGCGTGACACACATTCAGCTCATACAATGATCCTCATTCCGCCAGGCTTATGGGGTACGCAGATAAACGCAGTGGCCGAAAGATTGTATCCAAAAGTGGGAGCAATATGACAATCGGTACTGGGAGAATAGGTACATATAATAGACACGAGGATTGTGTGAATATGCCTGAAATACCAAACATAACCAACCTGTTCATAAAATGGACTTGTCCGCCATATCTGAGGTTGGATTCTATTCAGGAAGTCATACGTATTAAAATCAAGGTAACTATCTTTAAAGCTTACACATTTTATCAACATCCTTAAAGAGGCTGTACATAAAGAAATAAACAACATCCACGTATCGTTTATTTCTTTAGTACAAAGAAAGTAAATTAAAATTCCATTGGTATAGCAACATATGGAGTGGGTGGGTTTTGTGCAACTTACAGGAACATTCCAGCAGTATGACACCTGAAATAGCAACCCAACAATTAATGTGATGAGAGAACACTTGAACTTAGTGATGAGGCTTCCCACCACCCTAGCAGTCAGTCCTCAAATAAAAATTACAATCAGGTAATCAAAGTTCTCAGTCTCCGCTCCTGCACAGTGGAAAGCTAATCCATATATGAGGAACAATATCGAAAACATACCTCTTCTTAGAAGCATCATTAGTGTTGATTCAACAACACTCAACTCCTTCTTTTCAGTCGGCATATCCAAAAGACATAGCTTCTTGTGGTTGATGAGCGATTTCAGAGTGAACTACTATCGCTAAGCAAGAAAGTCTCAGAACATTGGGCTTATAAATTATTTTTATCTTAATTTTTGTATATAACTGTCTACATGTCTATATTTTATCAAAAAGGTACATAAACAAATGCAAGTGACACTGAACAGCTAAAATTTGGATATAAGGTGTTAGGATTAAATGATTACTAAAAATACTGTATTCGACATAATAAGTGCCCTGTTCTAATAAGCGCCCAAGGCGATATTTGCTGATATATTGGCTGGTGAACAATCCCAATTAGCACCCCTTCCGATTGATCAATGTACACAACACTTATTTATTCGCGTATAATACACACTCATGTGTTATATGCACCCTTAATTATGGGCAATTAAATTCTGGAAAAATATATCTGTCGCACATAAACATTTCAGGCTGTCACCATAAACCACAAAATTTATCTTTCAACTCTGTCTTCTTTTCACCAAAATAATATTCTAATAAGAGCCCCCTATTTCTAATTTTGAGAGTGCCCTGGGCTCTTATTACGACAAATACGGTAGATGATTATTATTTAGCAATAACAATCAACTGGAACATATTCAGAGATTCTAATCTTTTCTGTGTAAAAAATTCTGGCAAAGAATCTCAGGGTTCAAAATTCCTTGTATTAAAAATCATACCAACATGGTTCAGACAGCCTCCTGGGGCTTGATGGGCATAAATAGTAATCTCAATTTTTAACAAATATACCTTTTAACTATGTTTCTTGTACGAAGCCAGCCATAAATGTACTTTCACACAAGTAAATGAGCATATAAAGACACTTTACAAATTAACCCACGACTGAGACATTAAAAAAAGAATAATCAATCTCAATAAAACGGGGCTGCGCAAACTGTCACAGTTGCAGCTGCTTTTGTATCTATAGCTCACGGTGAAATGAGCATCACCGATTTAGAAGATGGATGAAATGCATATTCTTCTTGTTCACACACTTATATTCAAAAGGTCAGACCTGAACATCTTAAAGTACTTCTATCCCCAAGTCGTAATGGATGACAATGGCATTGCGACAGACGTTACTTTCTTCAGCCTGTCAACAAGGCCACCATGTCCACTGCAGATTAAAATATGGCCTTCGTAATGATGTATTTTTGCCTATTGACAAATGGAGTTACTGGTATTTGAATTGAGTTTTATATAAATGATCATAATAGTTTATTTTATGACTTCATTGGTTTTTAAAATGAAACGTCTACTACGTCAGATATGATATTGGGAATGGTTGAGTGAGTGGTTGAGTGATTGATATGATTTGATACATTAGTATTAGTCAACCAATGAGATGATATATGTCTAGGTCAGAAAGGTCAACAATGAAGAGGCACATTTCATTCATAAATCATAAGTCTTGGAAATGGAATGAAGCGAACATTTCTAGGAAATTTATGAAGCGAAGTAGTCAGGGTATTACCACAGATAGAAAAACACACCAGATTTTCATTAAATTAGGGGCGATCATGTTGCATGGGATAAACAGACTCGAAATTTCTTTGGCATATTTTAACCGAAATCTTGCCAAACCTGACAAGGAACTTGACGATTAGTCGGATTGAACATGTCGTCAAATGGTCAAGCTACTGATCATTTGTTTTCAGAATCTGTTTGCTTTTATCTGAGATCTTCTTACGAAAGTGATACGAGTAGGTGGTGAATCTTTTTACAAGTATTGACCCATGTATCCTATGAGGCCGAAGGATACATGGTTCTATATAATGAGTACTTTGTGTGTACAGCAACATATTCCTGTGGGCTATTGAAGTTTATTAACTGACAATATGATCGATTTTGATTTGAAATATAAAAATGTAAATATTTCATATTTTATGCTACATCTTGTCACAGTCAATATTTGTCCTTTTTAGAAAAAGAAATTAAATTGGGACAAATTTAAATTATTATTATTCTGTCAAACTGTTTGTTTGTTGCATAAATAAAAGCCCAGAAAGCATGTTCAATGAGTATGGATAAGGAGAACTGACCTTTGAGGTACAAAGCCATTGTAAATTGATAGAGTGTGATGACAGGTAAACATTTAAATTTAATGGTGGCTGTATCAAAATTCTCTCTGGTACTGAAGGCTCCATGTCCCCGACACATTCTGACTGTGTATCACCTGTATGATTATTCCAACTATATGGCGGTGGTCTGTAAATAATCAAGTCTGGACCACACAATCCTGTGATTGACATCATGAGCATCGATCTATGACATGCAGCAACCAAGTCTTATTTGCCTCTTACAACCACAGGGTTGCTGAAGACCTATTCTACCCTGGATCTTCATGGGAGACTCTGAAAAGGTATAGGTGAGCTGAAAATTGGACGACATTCTTGCTTATGAAGATCCTTTGTAAAAGATTAATCAGACTTGAGACAAAATCCCTGACCTCTTGAAAAGACTTTATCCTTGACTGATAGGAGCTCTTATGCACAAGCAACTTCAGGTTACAGTTAGTTTAAAACTGTGAAACCTTCAAAAGACATATGAGTAAACAAACAGTCTGTCAGTCAACAAATGAAATATCCAGTACATCACAATGCTTGAAACAGACATTCTATTGAATTTGGTTGTCTGAGTGTGCCATCTCTGGTGTTTCATCTTCTCTGATGATTAGATTGATCATGACTTTGAGTTTCCCCAGAAGGAGGCAGATGGGTCTCACCACACAGCTACTGGCAGTATACACCTCTGTGTTAAATAAGAGAGAAATAAACAATTACCTGCGAGGTCAGCCTGACCCACACAAAAAAAATAAACAGTTGATGTTATTGCCGTGTGGCCATTCTGGAATACCCTATGTAAGTGAGAGTGTGAGTGGGTGGGTGCATTGTCCGAAATAACTTACTGCCTGCCTGACTGCCGTGGCTGGATATTTTTCTGTTGGGCTGTATGAAATTTTCCTCCACTTGTCAGATAATACTACTTATGTATTTAGTTTTATAATAACTCCTTGTAGATTCTCAAGTAATGTTTGCATTATTTCAACTGAATCAACATGCGATTTGTCTCTTAGATTTTTGTGATATTTCAATATTTATAACGCCTGAACGTGGTAAGGTAACTTTGAAGATGGGCAGGCAACACTTATGGGTCACCTGCCCGACTGTCTTGTTGAATTTTAGAATTATTTCAAACACTGAGAGGGTGGGTGGGTGTGAAATTTGGTTGTGAGTGAGTGAGTGAGTGAGTGAGTGAGTGAGGCTTCATGTGATTTAGAACAGTATTTCAGTTATCATGGCATATCAGCTTCATAAGGGCAGAAAGCCTGAAGTGATGCAGGTCTTCGAACTTGCCCACTCAATGAAAACAGGTATGGTACTGACAAATCTGGAAACAAATATACTCACCGACAAAAGAAACTGCATACAACATACAATACATGTTGGTTAATAAATGAAGAATTACTCATATTCATGATATATTGGTTCAGTGCACAAATGAACAAACTGTTACGTTGTGTGATCCGACGCTCATGAACACATCGCATGAACGCACAGATCCATGATTCGAGATGCACCATTTATCTCACGTGGGATTAGCGTGTAAAGTTTGGATATCATGTGCAGCATATGTTGACAAGAATAGAGACACTGGTAACACTTGACTGACTGATAGTTTTGTCATTAATTGATACACATTGGAAACATCTCTTCTTAACTTACATACTTCTCTATATGTTTCTATGGTTCGCATTTCTTTTGGCAGTGAGCATATATAATCAGGGTGAATCAGGCATTCAAACCCACAATCATAGGTTTCCTGCACACACAAGGGATACCACTCTGCCCAGCTAATTATACTGCTTGAGACAAGCCCCCATTCAGTGTGGGGAGGGTGACTATCATCAGGACTAGGAAGTTACACAGTGTTCCCTGGATGGTTGTTTGTCACTGTACAATAACATGGGTCATTGCCCATGCTGTTTGTTTGGTTGTTTGTTTGTTCAACAAATCCATGTAACAGTGGCCAGTATATAATTGATAGTGTCAAGATTTGTTTTCTTTGTTCCTTAACGCTGCACTCAGCAATATTTCAGCTATGACGGCAGTCAGTAAATAATTGAGTTAGGGCCAGACAATCCAGTGATTGACATCATGAGCATCAATCCACACAATTGGGATACAATGACATGCATGAACAAAGTCAGCAAGTCTGACCACCCGATTTAGTTGGTCGCCTTTTACAACAAGCATAGTCACCTTTTACGGCAAGCACAGGTTGCTCAAGTCCTATTCTTCCCTGGATCTTCACGGATCTGACAGTAATAGTGTGAACAACGATCTGTGTCATCAAAAACAATTACACGCCTCAATCCAGTCACCGAGCTTCACCATCGGATCCATTACGTCACGCTACGCTGAACAAAGAACACTAGGGACCATGATATACTTTGGGAGATATTTTGATGAAATTGTGTGCTTGTGTTCACAACAAAAAATATGCCCCAAAAGATTCATGATCCCAAACTTGTTTTCATCAGTACAGTTTAACACCACAGGGTTTCTCATGTTGAAAACTGGGACAATTTCTTGCAGAATTTTCATCTACTGTCAACCACTTGTTTGCCTGGCCTAGAGTTGATTATTTAAAGGTAGATGTGATATGGCTTGAACAATGTTAAATGCACCGAAATACAACATTCACTCACTCACACACCGTTTGCCTGCAAATCTATAGGTAATATAGTCTGGGTGGGTATTTGGGTCAAGGGTTCATTTTTCATTGCAGTTACAGAATGATTAACTACAAGTTCCTGCATAGGGGTGCATGCATGCGTGCTTGTGTGCATGTGGTTTTGTTGTTTAATGTCACTCTCAACAATAGAAAGGCGAAAACAATCAAGTCTTGACTGGACAATCAAGTGATCAATATTGTGAGCAATGATCCATGCAGAAAAGCACTCAATGTAATCAACCAAGTCACAGAGCCTGACCGATGCATTCGGTCACCTCTCATGACCAGCATAGGATGGGTTTGTGTTGTTGTTTGTTTGATTGATTTAACTCCGCAATCAGCAATATTCCAGCTATATGACGTCAGTCGCTGGATTGTCTGGTCCGGACGTGATTATTTACAGACCTGCTATCATCAGCATCGATCCACGCAATTGGGATACGACGACATGCATCAACCAAGTCAGCGAGCCTGACCACCCGATCCCGTTAGTCACCTCTTACGACAAGCATAGTTGCCTTTGACAGCAAGCATGGGTTGCTGAAGACCTATTCTAATACTGATCTTCACGGGTGCATAGGTTGGGGAGTGCAACTCATGCCACACAGACAACCAGAACTAGATTGACAGCATTACATTTGCCATACAACTAACTATAGTGCTCTTGTCTTTTCTTGTCCTCCCTCATCCTGTCAGTCCTTGCTGATATTATGCAGAACTTAACTGTTACTGAGAGTGGAGATATTGCAAAGCAGTGATGTGAAAAAACACATGCATTCATGTAGGAACTGTCAGCATGCTGACTTAAAGAGTTCAGACATAAAGTTATATCTAGTGGTGTGGAAACAATGATGTACCAATATTCTGTTGGCCAAACAACTTAATGCCAGCCAATTATGCATGAATATCTAATGCTCTGATCCTTCATATCCTCGTAGTATCTCTTCTTTTTGCATATATCTGAATTGAGAATGTGTAAGTGAGTGAGTATGGTTTTATGCCACTTTTTGAAATATTCCAACAATATCATGGCAATATCATGGTAAGGGACACCAGAAATGATCTTCACACATTGTACCCAAGTAGGGAATCAAACCTTGGTCTTTGGCGTGATGAGCGAATGCTTTAACCTCGAGGCTACCCAAACGCCATTCAATTAAGAAGAACCATAGCAAAGAAAAAAACGTAATAATCGACCTTCATAAAATAAAAACATCTAAAAATAATTTATAGCATGAAACATATAAAGAAAGATGAAGTCCATACAACTTTGCAATCACTTCCGATGAATTATTTCTTTCTTCCTAATAGAAACCCATACTTAATAATGTTGTTCTGTCACCTGATGTGGCCAACGCGTTTCGGTAAAACATGGTCCATCAGGCAGTGTAAGATAGTACATATTGAACACCAAAATCCTTCAGCACATTTTGTCACAACCCCTTGTGCAATATTAATGCTATTACCATGTAACATGTTCACTGACATACCTGTGAAATCCTTAAACAGTTTCCCATCATGCCACATTTTATCACCAGAGATATTCTAAGTAATATGAGGTTCCTCTGTAGATATGTCTGGCTGTGTGAGCCGTCTTAAATAAAACCAACACTGACTATAATCTTCTTCTCCAGTGATTGTCAGTGGGAGTAAGAATCTATGTCAATTTGTTTTTCCGAAGGAATGTTTCCCAAGTGTTTATCTACTGATGTCATATGTTTCCACAATCACAACCACAAACCCATAGTTTTGACAGAGTAATAACATGACAAGCATATTGTAGCCTTGCACAGTATGGGAAACTGGTGCTGAACATGATGATACTGGTACATTGCAAAAAGTGACATGAAACCATACTCCCTCACTCACTCAAAACTCAACTCTAATTGGTGAGTGAGTGAGTGAGTTGGGTTTAACACCGCTTTCAACATATCACGGCGTGTCAGCCTAATGTGGGAGGAAAGCCTGAAGTGATGCAGGTCTCAGACATTTACCACTTCAGTGAAACACACGAGCACGGGTATGGTGCGGACAATCCTAGAAACATAATTGGGGCGAACCAGGACCAGAACCCACAACCATAGGTTTCTGGCGTGTCCAAGGGACGCAACTCTGCACAACGAATCACGGCACCTTAGACGACTGGGCCACCCATGTCCCCAACTGTAAATGGGGCAGGGGCGGTAGGGTAGCCTAATGGTGAAAGCTTTCGCTTGTCACACCAAAGACCTGGGTTTGATTCCCAACATGGACACAAAGTGTGAAGTCAGTTTCTGGTTACCCAAGCCATGATAATCTTGGTTCATTGCTAAAAGCAACATAAAAAACACACTCCCTCACCCACCCAAAACTCTAAATAGGCCACAGGTGGCACAGTAGGTGCTGCCCCTTAATGCAAGGATCTGCTTCCTGTTGGTTCTGATACTGATTGTGATCATTGGCTTACCAGTACCATACCCATGTTGGTGGATTTCACTACATTTGTAAACTTGTCTTACTTGCACTTCTGGCTTTTCCCCTACATTAAACAGGCATGGTATGAAATAACTGAAAAAACTCTGAAAACATGATGTCAACTTTGAACTTTACCGTTCAGCAGCACTGACTATAATGAGAACTTCTTTCATGCTTCATGATGAACCATGTCATGGCAAACAAACATATATCACTGAAGCCTCATGATGACACAAGCTTAATGGCAGTTACTCACAAGGTATGTATCAGAATCAATCAGATCATAATTTTCAAGTTTGTTTCACAAAAAACAACCATGAAAGGTTCCTTCTGAGCTCCATTAATTAATTCTTGTAGCATGGTATAGGTTCAAAATCTAGGCCACAATTATGGAATGAATGAGTGTATTGAAGCTTACAATGACCAGAGGATAGTAGTTTCTTGACCTTTCTTCAAAGAGTTCTGAAGATTAACAATACAGCCAAGAATGAAAGCAGGGGATCGGGTTCGTTTGATGCTTCTTGGCTGGTAGAACTCATAGACTAACATGCCATAACTCATCAGACAATCCTGAAGCTATAAAGTCTTTGGCCATTTTCAGTAATGACAAAACTTTTACATGACCTTCAACGCTTGCCGTCATTGACAGGCTGGACTTCATGGTCTGTTTTCTCATGATAGTGGTTCTGTTGGATTTTGAAGAATTGTTGGGGTTAATTTTATATTTAGCGGGCTTCATTCAAGTTGTAGAGGGAAGTAACGCTTTTTTGTTGTTAGTGTCGCTATGTTGTCTGTGTGGTTATTATTCAATGAAATACAAAACTTCAGTAACCGAGAAGTAAGACATTATTAATGTGACCTTTTATTTTCATATTTGTGCCTATATAATAGAATATTTCAGAGACATTTCTGCACTGTATTGCAGTCAATCAAGCCACAAGCACTACCTCAGGACTTTTGGCAACCGCACCATTCAACTAGAACAAGTGTTAGAATATGAGACTAACTAGAGTAAACTCGATAAAGGTGCAGAATGTTTTCGCGTCCTCAATCCCCGAAACCCACAGGTCCATTGGGCTCACACCTGGTAACTAGGCCTGGGACAAGTCCAAATGTACAACATGCGTACCCAAACCCCCGTATTACCCGACCCTACCCAGATACCCACTGTAGGTTTCAAATGTCCAATTGGGAATTGTTTTACTGGAGCCTTGGCTAAACCTATTCAGATACACATATAAAATGATCTGATCATGCATACATTGACTGATAAGCTTTATCTTTCATCAGTTCCAAGGAATCATTTGCACAAGTTAGTGGTACAGTTACTTCTGCCAATCAGAAATATCACAACTTCAGCATGTTTGTTTGTTTGTTTGTTTAATGCCTCACTCAGCCTGTGGTGGTCTGAAAATGAAAAGACTGGAACAGACAACCCAGTGATTGGTACTGAGAGTAATGAGGTGAGGTGAAATGGGGTTTAACGTCGCGTCCAAGATTATTGCACTTATATAGTGACGTGCATGTACGTGTGTGTGTTTGTGTGGCTGCTTGTACTAGTCCGGACTGATGCCGATTTATAGTGCTAGCTCACTGAGATACCATGCCACAGTTTAACATGAATAGCCCACTCAGACACAGTATACTGACTCCGAGCCGACCAGTCCTTGTTTTAGCCCCTTAATGCCGAGCGCCAGACAGGGTAACAACAAGTACCATCTTTTAACGTCTTTTGGTATGACGCCGCTGGTTATCGAACCCCGGACCTTCCACTCTACAGGCGGACGGTCTGAGAGTAATGATCCATGCAGTTGGGGTATGATGACATGCAATCAACCAGGTCACTGAGTCTGATCACCACATCCAACTGGTCGCCTCTGAAGACCAGCACAGATTGGTGGGGATGAGGAATCAACGAGGAATCCTCTCAGGGGCAACTACAGCCTGACAGCCAGAGAATGTGACCCAACATTGAAGACGTCACAAGGGAACAAGGAGTTTTCATTCATCAGTGTAATAAATGATTTGTTTGTTTGTTGTTCAACGCCACACTCTGCAATATTCCAGCTATATGACGCAGCCCATAAATAATCAAGTCTGGACCAGATAATCCAGTAATTGACATCATGAGCATCCATCCAGGCAATTGGGATACAATGACATGCATCAACCAAGTGAGCGAGTCTGACAACCCGATCCCGTTAGTCGCCTTTTTACGACAAGCATAGTCGCCTTTTACGGCAAGCATGGGTTGCTGAAGACCTATTCTAACCCGGATAATAAAAGAATCACTATCATTAAATATATACATATTTATACATTTCTTCGTTCTTGGCCAAGAAATTTGGACAATTCTTTTCACAATTTTCTCACCCATGAAACACTTCCAAATTGAATTGTTTTTATGAAAAACCAAACAAATATTACAACCATTTATCCCAAAACAATCTTGAAAACTGTGTACTTTCTTTTATGAGGCTGGAAACCTCCACAGTTCAACCATCATCAGGTCAAGGCAGCTCAACATGCATGCTGCACAGTTAAACCAATCCCAAGTAGTTCAATAACCTTCACAACAATAATTACATGTTGCAGACATCACTCTATATTCCATCAGACCAGCTTAGTCTCATTTACAAGAAGCAATGTAGAGCTTCAAATCTGTATCATTTGAATCAAGTCAATATAGAAAATGTTTCACAAAGCTGGAGCATATAGATGACAACAAACTGATGCTGACTGCATTTCCTCATGTCTTGCAAAGAACTATACTGTATATAAGGTCTGCTCACTGCTATGTGTCCATCGCTCCCCAAATTGGAAATGAAATATGCAGTCTGATGTTTATTACCATATTCTCCTGGGACCCGTTCCAAAACCGATCTTATTGCTATGATTGATGTAAGTCTATGTTAAGTGAGTGAATGAGTATGGTTTTATGCCCCTTTTAGCAATATCCCAGCAATATCACGGTGGAGAACACCAGTAATGGGCTTCACACATTGTACCCATGTCGGGAATCAAACCCAGGTCTTCGGTGTGACAAGCAAACGCTTTGACCACTAGGCTACCCGACCACCCAAGTCTATGTTAAAGTATGTGAGTTACGGTCGTCTTAGCACTGAGACAGTGTTGTGGAACGGGAACCTGGCTTGAAGTGAATACACAAGTTCATGTAGACCGAAGTCTGACACCTGTCATTTGTATTCCATGTGTATGGGTAGTGTTAACAAGGGATGATTCTCCATGGTCTAGTGTCCATGTTCAGTCAGGGTCTAGGAATAATTACTCTTTGTGAAACTGAGACACTTTGTGTCAATATGATTAGGGTAGTCATTACTGTTAGATGGATACACATTTTAAATTTTGAGTTGGAAGGCAAACGTGTTGTTTGAGTGTGAGTGAGTTTGATTTTATGCCACTATTAGTAATATTCCAGCAAAATCACTGCGGGGGACACCAGAAATGGGCTTCACACACTGTACCCATGTTGGGAACCGAACCCGGGTCTACGGCGTGACGAGCGAACGCTTTAACCACAAGGCTACCTGACCACCCCTAAGTGCATTAAAAGGAGTTCCAAGATAAACTTAACTCTTTCAACACCATTCAACCAGAAGCTTTTACTGCTGTGACCCTGAATTCCCAGGGACTTTTGGGTGTCGGATGAAGTCTACATGTATCAAGGAAATTATCTCCTTGTAAAACATCTTTGCTACTACATGTTCAATATCATTTGAAAGGTCTAATCCTACTGTCTCTACATATGAAAAGTAACTTTATCACATTAATTAAATAATGCATTTACAACTTAATTAAGTTAGTTTTAAATTTTTAAAAATGTAAGCTAACACATCCATAAATAGTATCTGTCATCACCCATTTCCTGATAACAGTGGCTGTCCTCTCTTGAACATGAGGAAATAGCTCTGTTTTCGAAGGTTCGTGTGAATAACACATGCGTCAAAGTTTTCAATGTTGAGCATTTTTAGAAAGCTCATTTCATCACCTATATGATAGTAACCTCCCCTAGGGTCTTTTCATGGCTGTAACATGCAATCCTATTGGATAGAAATTGGTTTCCAATGACACTGTAAAAAGATCAATTTGGGGTTTGAGAAGAAAACGAGTGGGAGTTGTTTATCGTACAATAAAACACTGCAGGGAGAAAAATCATAATTGGCACTGACCCGAGTGGTTATTCTCCCTGCAGTGTTTTATTGGACAATAAGTAACAACCGAGAGACATTTATATCTCATATGAGATATCAACATTACATTCAGCCTCTAGAAGGATGTTAATCAAATATACAAGCTTTAAAATATATATCTGTATTTAAATGATGATCTTATTTGTAATACCTTATCTCCCAAAACTGGTTGTCACATCTCGCCCACTTTTGGATGCGATCATAGGGCTATTGCATTTAGAGTTGCCAAGCTAGATCTATGGGCAACAACTCACATGACACTGCCTTCACAAAAATAACATCATCAATTTGCAAGCGTATGTTTGAATCTCCAGAAATGACATCATGACAGAATCATGTTTTATCGTGAAATAAGTGTTATCGTTCTTCAGTGTTATTTGTGATTTATCGCGGAGCTATCTTTACAATTACACAGCATGCCTGGTGTAATAATGTTCTCACAAGCTGACTTAATGTGCTACTGCACAGTGCATTACTGAATCAAAACTCCTGATTGCCAATGTCTTAAATACATAAACATTTGCTCAATCAGGGAAGGATAAACTCTTGAGACTACAGATATACTACTCAAAACAAGTAAAAGAACAGCCCAAACTGAAAGGCTGTGAGTTGCAATACCCACCAGCCATGACGGACTGATCATAGCCATGTGAAAGAAATTGTGTGTTCTTACACTCCTTTGTGATATCTATATATACATATAACTGGCTATGTGAGTGTGGGGATTTGACGTCCATTTATATAGTGTTTCCGTTCCATAACGGATGGGGCCATGATATTGATTTTGTTTTACAAGACATTATTGTTTGACAGTATTGTTTTATACAGCTTTCAGCAATATTCCAGCAACATCATGGCGGGGGACACCAGAAATGGGCTTCACACGTTGTACCCATGTCGGGATACGAACCTGGGTCTTCAGCAATGAGCGAATGCGTTAACCACTAGGCTACCCGACCACCCCTCTGAAGAAGGAATTTTTTGTACACAGTAAAGTGCTACACATAACAGATTATATACATAAAACACATGACTAAAAATTACCACAAGATACAGTAGAACAATCATTTGAGTGACTGAGTGAATATGATTTTATGCCGTTTTTAGCATTATTCCAACAATATCATGGTGAAGGACACCCAAAAATGTGATTCGCACATTGTACCCATGTGGGAAATCGAACCCAGGACTTCAGTGTGATGAATGAATGCTTTAACCTCTAGGCTACCCCATGCCTCAAAAGGTGTCTTCCTGATGGAACAAAATATCATGAAGAGCATGTGCTCAGTTCACTAACCTGCTTTTTAAATTAGACCACATTATTAAATATCTTACATACAAATGTATATAAATATTTCCTTACCACTCGGCATCACTATCCTAATAACGAACTAACAAGCAACAGCTTAAGATTGTTTTCTCAAGGCTACATAGTTTACATCTAAGGAACCATAAACACATTATCCTTTGACTGAAACCCAGATCCAATGAAGATTTCAAAGCAGCATGACAGAATGGACAATTTGCAGTGACCGGTGGTCGGATTGCGCACACATGATATCCTTAAGGTAATGCCCACACAATTATGGGCTCATCAAGTTGCCTGCAGCACATGCCCCGCAGGAGATAACAGGGCTGTAAATATGGATATGCCCTGATTGAGTATCATGTGACACATTAGCTGCGATTATGGAATAAACTTGCCATGCCATCAAGTCCAATGATGATGAACTGTCTGCAGGAGATTGCCAGCACCAAGATGAACTCGAGTTGCCAATGTTGACGAACTGATAAATGAGATGGTTGGAATATGGGATATTTTGAGCTTAAACTTCAGAGATAAAGGGAAGTGATATTAAATAGATGAAACCCATAACGACCATTATCATAGATTTTGTTTTTTTGATAAATGGGCGATCAAACTTTAATGGAATATTTTGTAAAAAAGAAATGAGGCCGAGAAAGTGACTTGGAGGGGTGGAGATGGGAGGTGAGGATAACAAATAGTCCAGCCTCATAAAGCACGGGAAACCAAGCAGTGTTTTAGGCATATTGTACCCTGGGAGGAATCAAACCCAGTACTTAATGTGACAAGCCAATACTCTAACCATTATACCATAAAGCATGGGATGAGCAAGTGAGTTGTGTTTTATTTTGCTTCAAGAAATATGCCAGTAATATCTTCAGGGTGATGACCATATGCTCTAACCACGAGCCTTTCCCTCCGATATCAGTGGGCATGGAGTTTGAAAAGAAGGATAAGTATAGGATACCACACGCCTCCGAAGTCAAGTTTTTACTTTTCTAACCAAAGGTGTGTTATATCCAACTTATAAACCTTCTAAATGCAAGAGGGGCGGTCCGGTAGCCTAGTGGTTAAAGCGTTAGCTCGTCATGCCGAAGACCCGGGTTCAATTCCTGACATGGGTACAATGTGTGAAGACCATTTCTGGTGTAACCCGCCATGATATTGCTGGAATATTGCTAAAAGCGGCGTAAAACCATACTCACTCACTCACTCTAAATGCAAGAAATACCAGAAACAAATGAGAAAACGTACCTCATAGTGAAACAATACAGTGTATGGCGGTACAAAGGGAATTTGCTCAAAGCATGCAAGAGAAAAACGGCGAGCCACATGAACCAGCTGGAGTCATTACATGATAAAATTAACATCTTCTCATCTCCTGCCCCGGTAGCTCAGTGGGAAAACAGTGGGTTACAAAACTTAACATTATCTGTGAGGTTGCAGGTTGATTCATGTCATAGAATTTTTTATGATAAAAATCCCCTATGACTTTTAACCAATCATCAATCAAAATTGTGTTCACATCAAGAGGAAAGTTTATAAAACGTTCATTGTAAAACCCTGGCATTATAATTGAAATTCCTTAATCAGGTCCCGGGCATTCCGCCGGAACGCTCAAGGAATTGTTGATATTGCCTGCCTTGGAAGTTTACTAACATTTAGAAGAACCTTCAGTTAATAGAGCGTGACATCAGAGGTTCATAAGAAGGGGTCTTGCCCACATATTAAGGAATCAGCTCTGTGGGTGGTATCAGTGAGTCAGTGGCTGCATCAGGTCTGGGGAGGTGATACAGGTACTTAGCACACCAAGGTGTAAGGAGAGTGAGTGGCTGCATCAGGTCTGGGGAGGTGATACAGGTACTTAGAGCACCAAGGTGTAAGGAGAGTCAGTGGCTGCATCAGGTCTGGGGAACATATGACATTGTACCAAGCCACACCTCTTGGAACGTCTGACATTGCACCAAGCTACACTCCCTAGAACATATGACATTGTACCAAGCCACACCTCTTGGAATATATGTCATTGTACCAAGCCATACCTCCTGGAACATATGACATTGTACCAAGCCACACCTCCTGGAACGTCTGACATTGCACCAAGCTACACTCCCTAGAACATATGACATTGTACCAAGCCACACCTCCTGGAACATCTGACATTGCACCAAACTACACTCCCTAGAACATATGTCATTGTACCAAGCCACACCTCCTGGAACATATGACATTGTATCAAGCCACACCTCTTGGAATATATGTCATTGTACCAAGCCATACCTCCTGGATCATATGACATTGTACCAAGCCACACCTCTTGGAATATATGTCATTGTACCAAGCCATACCTCCTGGATCATATGACATTGTACCAAGCCACACCTCTTGGAATATATGTCATTGTACCAAGCCATACCTCCTGGAACATGTGACATTGTACCAAGCATCACCTCTTGGATCATATGACATTGTACCAAGCCACACCTCTTGGAATATATGTTATTGTACCAAGCATCACCTCCTGGAACATATGACATTGTACTGAGCCACTGGAACATTTTGTTGCCTCTTATGACGAGCACTAATAGAGTGGTGGGGACGTATTCCCCACTTGGAAGACCATGAGGCATTGCATGTACATTATATGTGAACACCACAAGGTCTGTACACTTCTCCAACAAGTGAGAGCCATGCAACTTATAAGAGTAAGGAGTTAAGTCCATATGCCCCTCTCCACCATATATTGCATGGGGAACAGGAGGCCCAGTTATCTAAGGCGCTGCACGCCACTGAGCAGAGACTTATGATCATGGGTTTGAATCCCAGATTCACCCTGATTATATTTCTAGCTTTGTTAGCGCCATAATGTTAAAGACACGCATCTCTTTCTGCTTTCCTCCAACGTGTTGAGACATAACTGAAATACTGTTCCAAGTTCAAAGAAGTGTTAAGCCCAGTTCACTCAGCACATAGCTAACATCAACCCAGCCACAGCACACGTCCCTACTTATGCAGATTGTCATATAACAGAGTGAGCAAGCAAAGTAATAACTTCTGTCAAATGTTCTCAGCATACAGAGCCTCCCAATGACAACATATTTACACTAAGCATTATCCCTTTCCTGTTAACCGAACAGCAAGGATTGATCAGTCGCCAAATACAAGAAAAACACAATCTTTCAGCACAATCAACTGTTTTGTTTGATCACCATATGGCCCATTTTGAAATCCCATACAAAAGACCCTTCCCTGGAATGACACATCTGAAATGCAAAGAAATAAATTCAGCATATTTCGCTGTTCTACTGACAGCTCTTAACAAATCAAACAGAACCATTACCAATAAAGCTTGCCCCATGTGAACTGCCAATATGAGAACAATTCATTACCGAATCTATCATCTTGATTTTCTATAATCACCATTCCCGTATTGCTCCTGATTAGATTACTGCACTGATCAGACTTAGGAAGGAGAGAAAACAACACAAAAAACAAACTCTGTAACGACGTTAGACTGAACCTAAATACAATATTACACTTTTTGTATTTTTATGGAGTAACTGATTTCAAAATTAAACTTGAAAAAAACAAACATGATTTTGATTGCCATCACTACTAATTTAAAAACCAAATAAAACCTTAAGAATTTGTGCAACCATTTACATTAGGTAGTTCAATAATTCTGAATTGCTACATCTCAGTGCAATATTTAAACTGCAATTAAGTTAAGAAATATTTTGAAGACACCAATTTGGTGAATCAACATGCAGAGTAAATCAGTGATCTTAACTAACCAGCTTTCTCAGAAAAGTTTGATTGAATGTTCCTTAAAAATAGTTCTCTCATTAAACGTGTTCCTTCCATATTAAAACTTTCTGAGGATGTTTGTCTTTGGCATTTGCATTACCTTTTTCTGAAAAATCTACAAAGTTTTCTAACATTTTCTTTTCATTAGTAATTCATACAATATCAGCATCATGATGTCATGTAGTAAATATATACAAATTATGTAATCCAGAAAGATGCATTTTCCATTTTCCAATTAATGGTTTGTTTTTTTTGTTTTACGCCACACTTAGCAATATTCCAGCTATATGATGGCGGCATGTAAATAATTGAATATGAACCAGACAATCCATTGATTGATATAGTGAGTATCAATCCACGCCACTGGGGTACGATGACATGCAATCCATTTAGTCACTTCTTAAGACCTGAAAAGGTTGCTGGATGCCTATTCTAACTGGAACCAGAGTGAGTGAGTGAGTGAGTGAGTGAGTGAGTGAGTGAGTGAGTGAGTGAGTGAGTGAGTGAGTGAGGTTTTATGTTGCTTAATGTCACTTTTTGCAATATTCCAGCAATATCACGGTAACACCTGAAGGGAACACCAGAAATGGGCTTCACACATTGTAACCATATCGGGAATCGAGTCTTCGACGTGATGAGTGAACGCTTTAACCACTAGGCTTCCCGACCGCCCTGATGATCACACGCTGCACCCACGTGGGAATCAAACTCTCATCTTCATTGTGATGAGAGGAAACAATGTCATCTTCTCCATTACAGCCGATCTTTTATCATACTACTTTCCTGCAACATATTTTCTACATATGATTTCCTCAACATGAAGCACGGAGATATGAAAGACAACTGGTGGTAGCACGTGTCAATCAACCAAGAAATAATGTCTCTCACAAGGCGTGGACGGGAGGATGTAATGATTACCCCATCAAGAGTACAACTCAAAAGGGTAAAATAACATGGAAGTAGGAACATAAGTAGGTGTGAGTGAACCCTCATGATACGGATTACTGGTGGATATCTAAAAGGGAAGACAAGACAGCCAGGAATTTGACCCACAAACCTTTTGAAGAAGAGAAGCATATTTGTATATTTACAGCCTTGGCTTCATGTTTTCAAACAGAATATGGCATCATACAAAGGTTGTTTTGCTTGTTTATTTGTTGTTTAACACTGCTCTCGGCAATATTCCAGCTATATGATAGCGGTGTGTAAATAATTGAATCCAGTGATTGACATCATGAGCATCAATCCATGTAACTGGGATACGATAACATGCATCAACCAAGTCAGCGAGCCTGACCATCTGATCCCGTTCACAAAAAATTGCATATTATAGATTCAGTATTTTTGAGGTGAATGAGGAGGTTTCATGCTGCCTTAACAACACAGCAGCAAAATCATGACAGGGACAGACAGAAAGGGATTCACAAATTGCACCACATGGGGAATTGAAACAGGTTCTTCAAGCATAACAATTTAAATATATTTTAACCACAAGGCTGCCCTTCCTGCACCTGTCTCAGGTTTATGTTTTGCATGCATGATGCAGATGTAAACACTGTAACTCACATGGATATGTATTCAGCAATTTAAAATCTCAAGAAAGAGAGTCACAAAAGTTGCCATCAGCATTGATATTCCATATTTTCTGCATAAAGATTTTGGACTCTAAAATGAAATGATTTACACAAAATATGTTATCATCATAAGGAAAACCCTGCATCTCAGTCGCAATTTCAGGGGAAAAGGAGTTCACAGAACTAAAAAGGCCTTTTCAGGGAATTTAAGGGCATGGTCAAAACAAGGCTTTGAAATATTGACCAAAAAAAATACATAAACATATGTATTGAATCTCACAAGTAACTAAACAAATACTAAATTCTATTGATGTGACAACCACATTTATGCATCAAAGAATTTAATTTGATTTCTTTGCTTTGGGAATTTGAATAGATTAGACAAGCATTTTGTGAGAATATATATATATTTTTTATAAAACATTCTAGGATGAAAGAACTCCAGCGCTCCCAATTCAAATTGAACAATTGGCTGACATTCAGAGAACCCTCCGTGACCTTCAGCTTCTGAAAGTGCAGTAACGCCCTTTACACGACTTTCCCTGATTTCAGCAAGAAAACGGTAATAAAGTGTCTCAAAGAAATATATCTTCTGTCAAGAATACAAGCTGTTCCTACTAATGTGTGATATATCCAGTCAAGTTAAGCAGACTTACACTTAGCCATATTACTGCCCACTTACGCAAGGGAATACGTAGTGTGAGAAAGTGATAGAAACGTCTGAGGTGAGGTGAAATGGTGTTTAACATCGCGTTCAAGTATATTGCACTTATTCAGCAACATCTATGCATGTGCATCTGCTTGTAATTGTTTGGACTAATGGTGGTATTAATGTGTAAACCATCTTAGATACCATGCTGCAGTTTAACATGAACCGACTCGGGCACATTATACTGAGTGTGGAAGTGAGTTTTGTTTTTGCCGCTTTTAGCAATATTCTAGCAATATCAAGGTGGGGGTTTGTGTTTGTTACAAGCTGCACAGCCGCACAGCAATGTTCCAGCTATATGATGGAGGTAAGTAAATGATCAAGTCTGGGCCAGACAAATCAATGACTAACATTATGAGTATTGATCAATGCAATTGTGATATGATGATATGTATAAACAAAGTCAGAGAGTCTGACCATTTGATACTATTAGTTGCCTCTTATGACAAGCATGGATTGCTGAACACCGATTCGAACCCGGACATTCACAGGATTTTACAAAATGTTGATGGGATAGCCTAGTAGGTAAAGCGTTCACTCATCACACTGTAAATCAGCGCTTGATTCCCAAAATGGGCACATCGTGTGAAGCTCATATTTGGTGTCTTCCTTGCCCTGACATAGCTGGAACATTGTTAAAAAGAGGTATACAATCCTACTCACTCACTCACTCACACAGGATATCCATGGGAACTGCAAACGTTCCCAATGTCCTGACTGGTAACAATACAAACTGTTTAAGCATGAAACATTGCAAAGATAATCATTTCCTGTTGGTTTCCATTTTCAGAAACCAATATATTGTTCTGTAAATGTTGCTATGCAACTGCCCCTACACATCAATTCCTCTGAAACCAAGTGAAAATTAAGTCAGGTCTTAAGCGACTGTGCTGCAAGCATTACAGCTCTTGTGTTTTCAAACAGCAGCCTTCATTTGTAAATGCCATGTGATAATGAGAAAATACCACGTAATTACACTTGCTGGGGGTTGTCTCATTAACTCCTGTAATAAAAGCTCTGTGTAAATCTTTCCACTGTCTACCAACAGACAATGAGGATTCAGTTCCCTAATTTTAACACCTACATCAGGTACCCACTGCATGACACTCCAAATGTTGCTGTAGTCTTCTAAACAAAGACAGGTAACACAGGAATGAAGAGGACACAACCGTGACGGACAAAGGGCATCAAATAGACACAAGTCTTGCCACAAATGAGCTGGTTACTGAGCTAGATTATTGCACTTATATAGCGACGTGCATGTACGTGTGTGTGTTTGTGTTGCTGCTTGTCCTAGTCCGGACTGATGCCTATTATAGTGCTAGCTCACTGAGATACCATGTCACAGTTTAACATGAATACCCCACTCAGACACAGTATACTGACTCCGACCCGACCAGTCCCTTAATGCTGAGCGCCAGACAGGGTAACAACAAGTACCATCTTTTAACGTCTTTTGGTATGACGCGGCCAGGGATCAAACCCCTGACCTTCCGCTCTCTGGGCGGACGCTCTACTGCTAGACCACAGAGGCGGTCTAGAACTGCCTGAAGCAACAAGTGATTCAAGGACCTCATTTTAATCTCAGTTTGTTTCAAGAAGAGCAAAGGCAGTTGCATAGCAACAATATTAGCAAAATATATCAGTTTCTGGAAAACTTGATGGAAGCATTGGTTTCCTGTTGGTTTCCTTTATGTTTTCAAATTGCCCTTGATTAGTTTCCTGATGGTTCTTTATATTTGGAACCGATTCTAGATAATCATAAAATAACTGAAAAGAACATGGCCCAGTGAGAGTGAGTTTGGAGTTTAACACTACTTGAGCAGTATTTCATTCATATCATGGTGTGTCACTTCATGTTGGAGGAAAGATGCAGGTCTTAGATGTTTACCACTTTGTGTCCTTTCCTGTTCACTGACGTTCTTTATTGTCAACGTCCTCTCGTGCTCACTGACATTCCTTCATACACATTGTTCTTTCTTTTCTTATGACGTCTTTTCGTAACATTTGACTATTAATATTGCATACTTTTGACATTTATTTCAACTTTGTATGTTTAACCCTCGTCTGTTTGTTTTGTATTTTGCTTTTGTCCTTTTTTTCAACCCGCCCATACACATATTTGCTTAATGAATAATATGTGTGTAAAAAAAAATAATGAAAATGATAAATAGAATTCAGTGAGTTGTGAATGAAGCTGATTATTGGATATGGCAGGCACTAATGGCAAATGGATCATGTATCGCACAAAACAAGGACAACCATAGAATAACTCAAAGCATCTCTCACAATCAACATTCCCAGAACCTCTAGAATTGAACAGCATGTGAAAACATGAAAATACTTGACATCAATACTGATCCACATCCAAATGAAGATGAAAGTTGTGCCTTCTGTCTGAACATCATAATGTAAAACTGTTCAGAGAATCTGCCAGTCTCAGTTTCTTATCAATGTATTTCAAAGATTCTAGAAAAATGTTTGTAGAGTCTTTTTCAGTTTCCATACAACAAAACCAACTGGTGACTTCAGACATGATAAATCAGTTCCAAACAATCACACATGACTGAAACTGTTCATTTCATATTTCCACATCATCACTTCAAAACAAACAAAACATCATTCCAATTAAAATCCCACTGTGTTTGCACTCAGATTAAAAAGAAAATATAGCTGTTGTAATTTATGGAGAAATCGCTGAAAACCAGACAATCTGCTTCAATTCTACAAAAGGTTACAAGCAGGGAAAAAACCCACCACTAATAATCTGAAGTTTACAGAAGGCATTTGCCAGCGTTTATTGAGTTTGTAATGGTGGAGGCATGTATGATGAATGTCCCGGTATGATGGCACAGCATGATTGTTTTACTATTCCTGGAAACAGTAATGTCTGCTTCATGCTGTTTAAAGAAGGATATTGAGTAGGTTGTTATTCTGCAGTAACTGCTTGGAAAGAACCTTCAGAAAGTCTTGATGTTTGTAATGGAGTAAATGTTAATTGGGGGCTCTCGGTTGCTCGTTCTTCCAAACTCCAAACCTCATATTGGGCTTTTCCCCCCAACTCATTAGGGAGCAGCCACATTCATACCACAGGATAGTCCGGGTCGCTATGACCCCAGGACCGGTAGATCCCCGGGATGACCGGGTCGCTATGACCCCAGGACCTGTAGATCCCTGGGATGACCGGGTCGCTATGACCCCAGGACCAGTATATCCTCGGGATGACCGGGTCGCTGTGACCCCAGGTCTGGATATCCTTAGTCCGGAGCACCCCAGGACAATGCAGAGGTCGTCCGGGTCTTCGACCCCAGGACACCGACACCTCTCTGTGGTTCTCTCTTCCAAAATCATCCTTCTCATTAGCAGCAACCGAGTCAGCCCCAATTTTGCCAAAATATTAATAAATTTGTATTTTATCGTACTACTTGTTTTGTTGTCGTTGCACAAATGATATGTAGGTGGCAGAGATTGTGATGCCACCATCACCTGGGCCCTACAGCAGCTCGGAGCAAGCAAGGTGACAAACACATGAACAGACAATACCGTATTCGACGTAATAAGCGCCCTGCTCTAATAAGCGCCAACGGCGATATTTGCTAATATATTGGCTAGTGAACAATCCCAATTAGCACCCCTTCCGATTGATCAACGTACACAAGACTTATTTATTCGCGTATAATACACACTCCTGTGTTATATGCACCCTTAATTATGGGCAATTAAATTCTGGAAAAATATATCTGTTGTAAACAAACATTTCAGGTTGTCAGCATAAACCACGAAATTTATCCTTTTATAAATATTCTAATAAGAGGCCCCTATTTCTAATCTTGAGGGCGCTCTGGGCGCTTATTACGTCGAATACGGTATATCAAACTGCTACAGTTCATAAAGATACGGAGTGTCAGAACTTAAATTTTTTGAAACCATTGAGGTTATAATGTTCACACAGGAAGTTTCACACTCGATTCAAGGCACGATAAATACCATGTTACCAGCAGTTTACTTGAGCAGTTTAAAGTTCAATTAATGTTAGATACATGTATTTACAACTATTCAATCACTGTACACATCATGTCCATGCAGTCATTACATTGAATTTTTTATTGGATTGCTCACCATGTCAGACTGTTTTAGTTGATTGTTCATCATATCGGACTGTTTTAGTTGATTGTTCACCATATCGGACTGTTTTAGTTGATTATTCACCATATCAGACTGTTTTAGTTGATTGTTCACCATAGAGGACTGTTTTAATTGATTATTCACCATATCGGACTGTTTAAGTTGATTGTTCACCATATTGGACTGTTTTAGTTGACTATCCACCTTATCAACATGTTGAAGCTGACTATCCACCATATGTAACTGTTGAAGCTGACTATCCACCATATCTAACTGTTGAAGCTGACTAACCTCTATATCGAACTGTTGAAACTGACTGTCTATCATATCTAACTGTTGAAGCTGACTATCCACTATATCAAACTGTTGAAGCTGACTATCCACCATATCAAACTGTTGAAGCTGACTATCCACCATATCAAACTGATGTAGCTGACTATCCACCATATCAAATTGTTGAAGCTGAATATCCACTATATCAAACTGTTGAAGCTGACTATCCACCATATCAAACTGTTGAAGCTGACTATCCACCATATCAAACTGATGAAGCTGACTATCCACCATATCAAATTGTTGAAGCTGACTATCTACCATATCAAACTATTGAAGCTGACTATCTACCATATCAAACTGTTGAAGCTGACTATCCACCATATCAAACTGTTGAAGCTGACTATCTACCATATCAAACTGTTGAAGCTGACTATCTACCATATCAAACTGTTGAAGCTGACTATCCACTATATCAAACTGTTGAAGCTGACTGTCCACGTACCATATCAAACTCTTGTAGAGTCACATGACTGCTGATCCTCAAACAGATTGTAACCATGTGATCAAAACTCAATTATGATGTAAATCGCTCAGAAAATAGACATTTCCTGAAATGCAAAATTTTTGTCATTACCATAAGTAATATTCCTTATTGTTTTCACTTTATGAGTATTAGCACACATGCAGCAATCTTCATTAATTAATCATCGCGATATATATCATGATTCTATTTCAAAGGCAAGGACTGTAAAGACTTTTCTCATGCCAGCCTCATCTATATCGTTCAATCAGATCCCAGACAGATAAATTAGCTCAAGAAGTTCCAGTGATAATGGAAGACGCATTCATTTGACCAACACGGCAAACAAATATATAGGAGTTTTACACCACAATCAGACAGCTATTAGTCACATCATTACAATTAGCTGGGCAAGGGAGATAATAAGGTCTGCTCTATTCATACATCTTTGTTGTCACTAATCGTGAAATTTCTAGTTAGATTTGGTATATTGTGTGCCTGACACTATCAAATTACATCCACGCCAGGAAACAAACCTGGACTTTATGTGTGGTGAGTAAACACACTGGCTGTTGGACTAACACACGGACAGCCTTGTGGATTACTGAGAATGGCACAACAATGATTTGAACAATTTCATGTGATCAAACCATGATTGGAGTATATGAACCTGGTGATCCTGAATACAAAATGAAGGCTGTCAGTAGGTCAGTTATATTTTTTATTTCACAACAACAACAACCCCTCTGGAATACTGAGTAACATTTGTTTCTTTGACATATATATTTGACCAAGAATCAATAAGATTGTTAGGGACTGACCATTTATTATTCTGAAGAGGTTTCTGAAAATGTGTTTTTTCTCTGAGAGTGGGTGCCAAACAATTTTCTTAACAAAACAAAACTTTTTCCTTTTTCTTCTTCTTTTTCAATTTGAGGCAAATATATTTTTGTTAAATTTTCAAGGAATCTAAAAAACACCCCAACAGTCCCACTCAGAATATCAAATGGTTGTTCCCTAAGTCAGAAGTGAATAAACAGCATCAGTCAGATAATCAGATTCACCAGGTTTGTTTTATGACTGATTGAATCTATCCATGTTAATCGAGCAGAGCCAGCTGTTCATTGAGAGACTCATCAGGTCGGGGGAGGTGGCACAGTTACTTAGCACACCATGGTGTAAGGACACGCATATACAGGGGAGTCCTTGGCTGCTGGTGTTGCTTCACAATGCCTGGTACGAGGAAGAGAAACAGGTGATTGTCTAACCCACAGTTCTCCTACGAGCAGGGTTTGCGTCCCTCAGCCATGCTAGAAACCTGTGATCATGGATTTGTCAGCACCATACTCGTGCTTGTGGGTAGTAAAGGTCTAAGCCCATTATCACTCCAGGATTTCCTCCCATATCATGCTGGCACAACATGATGTTACTGAAATACTGTTCAAAATGATGTTAATAAACAAAGTCTTTTAGTATGACTGGTCCAGATTCAATTATCTGTAGACCACCATCATGTTGTAGCAGCCATTAAATTTCCAAGTCCCGTGATCATCATGGGATTCGAACCTTGGACCTTCTGATCCTGGGTTAGACACTATGTCCACACGACCAAAGAGGTTAACATTGTCAGCAAACTGACAAGGTAAGGCTGTCATCTGTTGGATGACTCCACGCCCTGCTACAATATAGCTGGAATATTGCTGAGTGAAGTGTTAAACAACAAGCAAACAGACATTCAACCTTGTATGAGGATACATAACTAGAAGCAGGTCAGGTGAGAATAGTTAGCTGAGGTGTATCATTCATTTCCAAGAAACCCCTAATTTCTACAAAACACCATTTTCTGGTTGTAGCCATCACAGAAAACAGCCCACGAATCTCCTGCTGAGAGCTACCTTCCCAATCAGAGTGAACAGGTGAATATTGTTCAACACTGCCATGAGCACTTTCAACTTCTACCATGGCATCAGTGATAACAATCAAAGCATGATCAACAACCCAAACCATCAGGGTCTGAAGACATGAAATCAGAATGTCCCCTCACCTGATCAACTGACACTCCTCAGTCAGCATACAACACTGCTGACCTATTCTTCCCTGGACTGATTACTGTAAATCTTGAAATTAACGCAAGCATGAATTAAAAGCGAAAAAGCGAGTGGTGTTTGCTCGCATTAATTTTACTTGACTATGAACAACAAGCCGGCCTCACTGCCCATTTCGGATGGCAGAAATACCAACCTGAATAATAACACAAACATGTTTTATTGAGAAGCAGTAACAAGTATATAACAATGTCATTCAAAGAATAGAAATTACACAATGGGCATCCGGTGAGTTATCACTGTTGGGGGTCAAGAGTTCTTCCCGCTCTTGCCATTCAGGTCAAAATAGGCATCACTGACCACTCCAGCAGTCCAGACAGACGCTACAACGCAAAACTGCGTCAAGGGCCTACATGACCCAACGCACACTGATAGGCTTCATCATACTTATCCTCAGATCTGCCGCTTTTGTCTTGTCATCCGCCTTCAAGTTTGTTGACAACTTCTCCGCATACCAATCAATGAACTGCTGTTGGTTCAATTATTTTATTGCCTTTGAACTTCCTTAATGCCAGTGAACAGAATAAACAAATAAGCTGTGTGTTGTTTTTAGGAAAACACTTTTTATTGGTTTTACGGAAGTGCTCTTCTCATAGCTAATTGGTGTATTGATTTGCTGTTGGATTAAGGTATTAAAGGATATGTATCATTCCACTCGTGATGGGGACTGTGTGTTGCATTTTTGGCTAGGGGTCAGCAGTTGGATTAAGTTAGAGAGGCATTAATTTCAAGATTTACAGTACCTATGAGAGTTCCCATCCTGCTTCAATATACTCACTCAAAGCCTGAAAATATACAAACCTGAATTTTTTAAGGAATTCAGAAAAGTATGTTGTACCTGAAGACAGTGACATTGCTTATACTACTCAGTCTTATTCTCGGCACAAGGGTCACCCTGTCTTTGGCTATTCTGGTTATCATAATGGATAAACATTTAACATTAAACCCAAACATCATATACTCATACACAAATTTGACAACCAGTGTGTTAATGATCACTGCATTGCTATACCAAAAAAGAACAACTGACTGTTTATTTTCATGATATAAGATAGCTACGTGACAGAGCAATGGAGAATGAAGAGCGGTTTATTTTCATTGTTCTATCATGACGTCATTCCTGGAGATTCGAATATGCACTCGCAACTTGATGACGTCATCTATTGGACAACATTGTTTCCCATCGATGTAGCTGTGGTATGCAGATAAACACAGTGACTGAACAATAACATCCAAAAGAGTGGCAGATATGACAATCCGTATTAGGAGAAAAGGTACAGATCGATGTGAAGATTGTGAGAATATGAGGGAAATACCAAACTTAACCCATCTGTTAGAAAAAGGAGATTCCATCATTGCCGAGGTCAGATTCTATTCAGGGAATCATCATCATTGAAATTAAGGTAACTATTTTCAGAGTTTGCACATTTTATCAACATCCTTAAAGAGACTGTACATAATGTTGATATCCTATGTAAGAAATAAACGACTCGTGGTCGTTGTTTATTGTACAAGATTCTGCAGGGAGAATAAACCACAAGGGGCACATCCTTCAATTGTTGGCACGAATGGGGGAGTTTGGTTAAAAGCCACAGTGTTTCAGTCACGTCCCTGTTTGTCAGCTGAATGTGAAAGGAAAGTCAAGATTGATGATGGTCTTGGACATTTACCCATTGTTTTGTCTGTTTGTTTGTTTGTTTAACGCCGCACTCAGCAATATTCCAGCTATATGACGGCCGTCTGTAAATAATCGAATCTGGACCAGACAATCCAGTTGTTGGTATCGTGAGCATCAATCCACACAATTGGGATACGATTACATGCATCAACCAAGTCAGCGAGCCTGACCACCCGATCCTGTTAGTCGCCTCTTACAACAAGCATAGTCGTCTTTAACAGTAAGTATGGGTTGCTGGAGACCTATTCTACCTGTGATTTTCATGGGCTCATTTACCCACTGACAAAACAAGGAACATAATACTGGATTCCAACCCTTGATCAGTGGATTCTGGCATGGCTAAGGGATCCAACTCTCAACAACAAATTGTGCCGAAGACTACTGGACCACCCATGCCCCTCCTGACAATCTGATAGGAACCAAAATGAATTACCCATGGACTGGATACACATTGAGGAATGGCTGAAAGTATCCGTTTTGTGAAACTTTCCAATTGTGATCAACAAATATTTGTCATCAGGATCAACAACTTTCTTCAATTTCATCAGACAGAGCTACAGATAAGATCAGATTTGCGTAATATACCCCCAGAACACATTCAAAAACCAATTTCTTTCAATTTACTTACGTACAGAAACGCATGCATTCAATCCAAAACTCAAATGTATAAAAACACATCGCGTAAATTCCCAATGAAGCTTTTTGAGCATGCGTACAAAGGAGCTAATTCCAAGCTTATTTACTTTCCGGGTCAAGCCTATTTATTTAGAACAGTCATATACATCTAAAACATTATTTCATTTTTTTTAAATCTTAAAATGTTCACTAATTTGGGGAAAAACCTCTATAGATTGATGAATAGATGAGTGAAAAAGTATTGGTTACATGAAAAATGTAATAACCCAATTAAAATAGAAACCCTAGAGTAAAAACTCAATTGCTCAAAATGTAATATGGAGCTCTGATTAGATGCTATATCATATGTAGACAACTCACACACCACTTTCACTTGTGATTTCTGTCATTAAATATCCTTTTTGCACTTAACCATGGCCCCTTTGATTGAAATAATACAGGAATTGGTAGATGTCCAACTGCCAGTCGAAAACACTGTTATCAGCAACACCATTACCCACGTCCTGGTGTCTGACAGTGATGTGATAACTCCACACTAACTAGTACACTGTCAGGCTGGTCACAACACAACCACTATTAAGCAGCCCACCATCAGGGTATGTGTATTATTATATACTTCAGCGTGAAAGACTGTTTTCTGAAGTTGAGAAAAGTCATTTTTCATCGCAGTGAACACAACACTTGATATTTCACTGCAGTGAACACAACACTTGATATTTCACTGCAGTGAACACAACACTTGATATTTCACTGCAGTGAACACAACACTTGATATTTCACTGCAGTGAACACAACACTTGATATTTCACTACAGTGAACACAACACTTGATGTTTCACTGCAGTGAACATAACACTTGATATTTCACTGCAGTGAACATAACACTTGATATTTCACTGCAGTGAACACAACACTTGATATTTCACTGCAGTGAACATAACACTTGATATTTCACTGCAGTGAACATAACACTTGATATTTCACTGCAGTGAACACAACACTTGATATTTCACTACAGTGAACACAACACTTGATGTTTCACTGCAGTGAACATAACACTTGATATTTCACTGCAGTGAACATAACACTTGATATTTCACTGCAGTGAACACAACACTTGATATTTCACTGCAGTGAACACAACACTTGATATTTCACTGCAGTGAACACAACACTTGATATTTCACTGCAGTGAACAGAACACTTGATATTTCACTGCAGTGAACATAACACTTGATGTTTCACTGCAGTGAACATAACACTTGATATTTCACTGCAGTGAACATAACACTGGATATTTCCCTGCAGTGAACACAACACTTGATGTTTCACTACAGTGAACACAACACTTGATGTTTCACTGCAGTGAACACAACACTTGATATTTCACTGCAGTGAACACAACACTTGATATTTCACTGCAGTGAACACAACACTTGATATTTCACTGCAGTGAACACAACACTTGATATTTCACTGCAGTGAACAGAACACTTGATATTTCACTGCAGTGAACATAACACTTGATGTTTCACTGCAGTGAACATAACACTTGATATTTCACTGCAGTGAACATAACACTTGATATTTCACTGCAGTTAACATAACACTTGATATTTCACTGCAGTGAACATAACACTGGATATTTCCCTGCAGTGAACATAACACTTGATATTACACTACAGTGAACATAACACTTGATATTTCACTGCAGTGAACATAACACTGGATATTTCACTGCAGTGAACACAACACTGGATATTTCACTACAGTGAACATAACACTTGATATTTCACTGCAGTGAACATAACACTGGATATTTCACAGCAGTGAACATAACACTGGATATTACACTACAGTGAACATAACACTGGATATTTCACTGCAGTGAACATAACACTGGATATTTCCCTGCAGTGAACATAACACTTGATATTTCACTGCAGTGAACATAACACTGGATATTTCACTGCAGTGAACATAACACTGGATATTTCACTGCAGTGAACACGACACTGGATATTTCACTGCAGTGAACATAACACTTGATAATTCACTGCAGTGAACATAACACTGGATATTTCACTGCAGTGAACATAACACTTGATATTTCACTGCAGTGAACATAACACTGGATATTTCCCTGCAGTGAACATAACACTTGATATTTCACTGCAGTGAACACAACACTGGATATTTCACTGCAGTGAACACAACCCTTTGACGGAACTACAAGAGCCACCTCCCCCAAAATTGTCTACCCTCATCGTTATTGTCTGGGCCATAAACAAACTGTTGACTTCCTCTTTACATTAGTTCCACACTGACAAGGCAAAATAATCAGAGATGGTCATTTATGGAGTTAATATCGCTTCTTGCCATTTGTTATTCTCTTGAAAATATTTCATAATAAACTGTAAATTTCTCATTTAACTCGTCAATCGAGTGTTCGTTATGCAAAGTCCCATTTTTGTAACTTGGTCAGTGTGTATTCTTTTGCTTTAAACAGCAGTCTCATAGATTTCAAGGATATTTTTCTTAAGTTGATTTTGTGTATAATCACATCTAAATCTATGATAACGAATTGCATGACCCTAAATATATTAGATTTGCAGCTTCAACAAAGTGGAGATATGTACAAGAACTAATTCACATTTAAGCATGCCTTTTTGAAGTAATTCTTTGCTCTCCGGAGCACAAATTAAGACCATGAAGGTACTACATTCATTCATAGTAGCCAGAAGAGGTTGTCCCCAAGCCCTAAGCAAGCAGATTTCGGTCATTGAATACACATAACTTTTGAATATCCTTTGTATTTGTAAAGTCGTAATGGTTTTAAATCTTTTGGATTCCAAAATAAATAAGTGGACAGATTTTAGGATATTTAAATTAACAGTGCAAGTAAGCATAAGATATATGGCTGAACAACAAGCAAGTGATGTACAGAGTATGGTGCAAGTTTTATGAGTATTAATACTAAGAACCAAATTTACATAAAACCCTTTAAGATAATAAAAACAATTGACTTCTTAATTCATTGTATTTTGGACACTGAACAGCATATTCCAAGTAACCCTTCTTGTTCTTGTGGACATCCATGGGAAGATCAGCTACACTACTTTGTCATTATTCATGAGCCTTCAAGTTGCTGCAGCGAAGTCATAATCGGGAGTGCATTATCTGACACAAATCTTAAACCTGAATTTAAATCAAAATTACATAATGTAATTGTTTGAAATGCCTTGTTTGAAACTGAAACAGTGTAGAAATTGATGATTGCCCGAATTTCACTTAAAAAAAGCACTGATATATATACAATACAAATTGACCTAGGAGACAAAAGCAGTATTTGAAGGTTTCAAGTCAAAATTGCTGGGACTACCAACTGCCCAGAGTTTATTCCCCTTTAAGCAGGTCAAATGAACAAACTTTTCCCATTTCTCCTCACACTGTCAGCGAATATAATACATCCATATTTTCAGTGAGGCTGGAATTATTGAAGAGCTCATAAAATCTTACTATGAAAGGACTCTCGCTTCTGATCTCTGATAGTGTTACATTCCCACAGACTATAATCAGCTGATAACACCTTTTCTCACTAGGGCTTAACCCTTTCAAATTCAAGTTTAATTCCATTAACATTATGGGACTACTTCACGAAGGCAACATTACTGAGAGGCAACGAAGGATAACTGTATGGACAAATAATCCATCAAAGTTAATTCTGCAACAGGTACATCTTCTCCTTCCAGAGCATATATTCATTCAAAACAACGACAGGATTGAATATTTTTTAAACAAAAAGTTGGTGGTTGCTCATTCACAGACACATTACGTCAAGGAGTACATAAAGCTCCAAGATTCATATGAGAGGAGTTATCTAAGCATGAGTGGGTGAGTGAGTGAGTGAGTGAGTGAGTGAGTGAGTGAATGAGTGAGTGAGTGAGGTTGGGTTTATCTTGGCTTGCCGAGAGGCCGATATTAAGCCACGTCTGAAGCAAATATCAGTAAAAATTCCCAAATGGGAAACACATTTCACAATTCATGTTATACTGTTATCACTTCCATTATGGCTCCATGGCTGTATTATGGTCAAATGTATTTCAATGACCAATTTGAGGAAAATAACAGTTTCTTTTGTTTCAAATTGCCTGCAACAGGCACTTGGTTTGGAATCCTATATAAATCCCTGGAGTGAGTGAGTGAGTGAGTGAGTGAGCAAGCAAGCGAGGTCTTCATCCACTTCAACCACAAGGCTACACCTTTCCCCCCCACTAGCTTATGCCCTGCTCTGCAATATTACAGCTATACCACAGCGTCACAGTGAAAGAATGACAGTTTGAGATTTTCCACAAACAGCTACCTGTAACGATCGACACAAAGATTTCCCATGGCACCTATGAAATTTCTCACCAAGTGAAACATTTGGCACTTCTGTTACACAACCCAGTTGTAAAGAGACTGCATCTGTCATGACTGGTATCCCTAAAGGTTGAATGGCAGTATCCAGAAGGGCAATGGAATTTCATACTACTCATTAAAAAAAATAAATGGTTTCTATATAAACAAATCAACATGCAAATACAAATTATATGCAGATCAAAAAAAAAATTATTGTGTAATTGAATGGGGAAAAGATAGCCGTGTGGTTAGTGCTGTCACTGACCCATCTACTGTTCTGGTTTGAATCCCTTATGGGAATATTGTGTGACCTTCCGTCATGGCACCTGTAGGAAGCAGCACGATGACCTATTCATTCCCACAATTGGGGTAAGTTGACCTGACATTAATGCAGCGGGGGCAAAATAAATATTAGAAGTTTTCAAACCTAATAGTCACTGCAACTTGAGAAGATTCTTCAACTTTGGCCACAATAACTCATTTAATCTTTGCCGTTCGTTACTCCTCTGATATTGACATCTATTCAAGATTTCATGGATCAATTCCTGTAGAGTCAATGTTGATATAAAGATTAGAAGTGTATATCTTCTGTCATGGCCCGGCATGTAGGAGGTTATCGAGAAATGGTTAGAGGTAAAGTGAGACTAGGCTCTGGGCAAATGGCAGACCTTTCAAGTTTGATGTAATTTAGATCATTCAGAACCCACTTGCTTGTTTGCTTACAAACATGTTATGCTGTCAGTCTAATATCAGTCTAACAGTTAATTATTACCCTAATTACACAGAGACATCGTCTCAGTTCCATACAGAGGTAATAATTACAATGCCAAGCCTATGTAATACATGAGTATCAGTGTGCAGTAGCAGTCCCCCTTTAAATGGGCCAGCAATATCACAGTATATTGCCAGTCATTGGTGGAATATATCTCTCTGTTAGCAATGTCACAGTTCTACATCACTGTCTTGCCAGTCATTGGTGGAATATATTTCTCTGTTAGCAATATCACAGTTCTACCTCACTGTCTTGCCAGTCATTGGTGGGATATACCTCTCTGTTAGCAATATCACAGTTCTACATCACTGTCTTGCCAGTCATTGGTGGAATATATTTCTCTGTTAGCAATATCACAGTTCTACATCACTGTCTTGCCAGTCATTGGTGGAATATATTTCTCTGTTAGCAATATCACAGTTCTACATCACTGTCTTGCCAGTCATTGGTGGAATATATTTCTCTGTTAGCAATATCACAGTTCTACATCACTGTCTTGCCAGTCATTGGTGGGAAATACCTCTCTGTTAGCAATATCACAGTTCTACATCACTGTCTTGCCAGTCATTGGTGGAATATATTTCTCTGTTAGCAATATCACAGTTCTACATCACTGTCTTGCCAGTCATTGGTGGAATATATCTCTCTGTTAGCAATATCACAGTTCTACATCACTGTCTTGCCAGTCATTGGTGGAATATATTTCTCTGTTAGCAATATCACAGTTCTACATCACTGTCTTGCCAGTCATTGGTGGGATATACCTCTCTGTTAGCAATATCACAGTTCTACATCACTGTCTTGCCAGTCATTGGTGGAATATATCTCTCTGTTAGCAATATCTCAGTTATACATCGGTGATGTTGATAGTGTGAGAAATGGGATACAGTAGAACATATATATAACGAATTACAAGGGACCAGAGAAATCAGTTCGTTATATACTTTGTTCGTTATTTAAGAATTGACTTTCACTTTGTGTCAGCCTAGACACGGATCAAGTTGTAACTACGATAGTTTAGATGTGCATTTCTCCGTTTGTTCATTAGGATAGGCTGTAGCGAGGATATTCGTGAACGCTCTCTGACATTTCTCAAAGTATACTGAAATGCTGAGACCAAAAATAAAGGTTCTAGATGATCAGAAAGAACCTTTATGTATGTTTTTGTGCTAGGGAATTCCCAGGGGTTTCTCCAGGAATGTGGAAGTAGGTCGTCAAGTGTTTACGTCATTCCAAGAACATGGTCTCGTGAAAAACGTATGAACTGTGTCGTTCATACAACTATACAATAGTTTTGACTGACCATGTTTATTTACAAATGTAAACAGTCATACTGATTTGGAAGTCTGGACATATCTAACAACAACAAATATCAGAAGAAAATTCTAAACTTTCAAAGGAAAATTAAGATGAATAAAACAAATCTGGAAGTTGCATGTTCAATGCAAAAGTATTTTGAAAAAACAAACTTTTAAAAGTTCTCTCTCATCAATACCTGCTAATTCTGAGAGATCTAAGGCGCCACAGAATCCTGGAAGGCCAGAAATATAACAGTTTTTCTTATTAACTTGGACATTAATGAGAAAATCATTGAATTTCTTCTATTCAATTCAAAGAAATTAACAGAAATTTGCAAACTAAGTGAGCATGGACTTTGGAATGTTCCCAAGAAAATGCACATATTCTCTTTCTAGAGTGTAAATACATTCCAAACACAGACAAAGTTTGGGAAACTTTGATCTGTGAATCATAGACACAATGTGTTGTACAGCAGTAGTACCTAACCAAAGCACCAAGAATCAAATGAGAGAGAGAGAGAGAGAGGGGGGGGGGGGGGTAGAGAGGGAGAGAGATTGAGAGAAGGGGGAAAGAGAGAGAAGGGGAAGAGAGAGAGAGAGAGAGAGAGAGAGAGAGAGAGAGAGAGAGAGAGAGTGAGAGAAGGGGGAAAGTGTGAGAAGGGGAAGGAAGAGAGAGAGAGAAGGGGATAGAGAGAGAGTGAGAGAAGGGGGAAGAGAGCGACAGAAGGGGAAGAGAGTGAGAGAAGGGGGAGAGAGAGAAGGGGATGAGAGAGAGGGGGATGAGAGAGAGGGAGAGAGAGAATAAATGCATCAATGAGTGGAGTAATGCTGTCACTGCTGTGACACCCAACATCAGGCAGGTAACAGTGAGGAACAAGGTTGTCTCCCCTTTGAGAAGTCTCCAACAACCGGAGGACACCAGTTTCTCTGTCTTGCAATCCCATCATGGCAGTAGAACTTCAGATTAATCGTTTAAGCTGACAAGATATTCAGAAAGCAACATAGCTCTAAAAGCAAATGCCAGTGGAAGAGAATTATAAGTTTTTACTGCCTGCTACACTTTAGAAATCATCCATCAGGGACCACTATGTATCCCTTTCCCTTCATAGCATCTCGTGTTTGAGATCTCCGACCTCATCAAAGTGCATGACAAGCAAACACACTTTCCATTCAGCTAACCAACGTTCTCTCAGAGCAGGTGGCAGAATTTCTGGATGCAACTTTTTCACAGTCAAAGTTTCACACGAAACGTGAGTGAGGGAGTAAGTAAGTTGGATTTAAAGCCGCTTTGAACAGTATTCCAGTCATATCACTGCATGTCCGCTTAATGGGAAAAAAGGCTGTTCACAGTCAATTTCAAAGAATTTACAAAGATTTTAGATATCAAATTAACATAATTAGTGCCATAATCTTAACTAAATTAAGCCAAAACAGGATGAAAAATGAAAGATTTAATTTACATTTTTTAACCTGAAAATACTTAAAACAAATGAATAGACGCAAAAACAAATACATAGATAACATAACCAGTACACAACAGAAAAATTCAGGGATGAAAGTATTTAAAGGAAAGTTATGCTGATGGAAATGCATTATTTAATTTAGAAGCATAATCGTGATTGACAAAGATCAAGTTAACTGCCTCCTTGTATCCACAGGATGCGTTGTCTGTCATAAATATGTCTCCACCATTGCCAGAAAATTCCCACCTAAATGGCAATAATTCCCCCGCCCTCCATAGCCTTGCCCTGACAGGTCCCCCATTATCCAATTACCTCACCCCCGGATTAAATGTTCTTCTGACTGTACGACCATTAACTCCCTACACGTCCACAGAATATCATCTTTATACAATCTTCAACAATCGATTCCATCTCGAATTTTATGCCCTGTTCACTTTAGTCTGAATAAAAACCTCCCTTTCCTTGTGTGTATTGGAATGGAGTATTTCTTGTGGCAGAGTGTGACTAATTTCAACGTTGCTACACAGATATCTCACCTAGCCGTCAATCCATCACACAAATATTCCCCTGGAAACCGTCTATCTATTTATCACTGATGGGGCTATTGAAAGAGGTTCTCATTGGGGAGTTGAGGGTGAGCTTTACCTAATACAAGAGACATTGTGAAGGAGAACTGTCTTTTTTATAAGCTCAGTTTAAATAATATCTGCTTCAACATGTCTGTTTTTCAAGCAAAGTCAACCAGATACGCCATGGGAGTCATGTATATGGTATTATGGACTGAAACGTCATACAACTACAAGCAACTGATTCCTAAAACTTAGATGAAAGTTGAGCGTTTATTTCCAGTTATTGAAACAAGACATTTAAAATAAAAAAACAGTAAAGATCTGGAAAATACCTGTCTAGTTGACGGTACGCATGCTTTGCAAATGCTGCAATCAACCGAAATCAATGTCGAGTTCATTACACAATTTTGATTGGACTATGCATAGACTCTCTGGGCCAGCAATAATAAACCTCAGGAATTCCAGCCAAGTTCTAGTTCTAGTCAAGTAAACTCACTTACCTCAAGAAGATGATGAGTGGGAGCAAACAGACCTTCTCCCCTGTTTCCATTCATAAACTCAGAATCACGTTTGTGTTATCTTGTTTCAAAAGACTAAAAGCAACTTTGCACATGTAGATTTTTAAATTCTAGTGTATTGTTGAAAGTTTCAGTTAATTTCTGTTTCTGATATTGTTTTCCTCATGAATAAGTGGTTAAATATTTAATCCCTTGTACACTGTCAATACGAAATGACCTGGCTGTTCCATCCATCTCCTCCCACTGATACAACCATTAGGTCAAGTACTAGATGTCTGTGTAAAGCTTTGTTGCTCTTTATAGAACTGTACCTTCTGCCTGCAAAGTCACCAATAATGAGTAAAAAGACCCAAAAGACATTTCACTTCAAAAGGTCATTCCCTTAAGGTTATTCATGACATATCCTAGGGTGGCAGGTCATAAAAAGTAGTTCCATAAACAAAGGCTTGTGGGAGGACACTCACAAACAATATGGTTGCTATATTATGGATAATATCACAGTCTATGAACTCCTGTTTATCATACCACTGGAGTGAGCGAGAGAGTATGGTTTTAATGTCCTAATGTGAAAACGCATAAAATAGTGCCATGACACTGTAGCTCATCCAAGACATGTCCAGCATTGATAGTCAAACACCATCTGCATAACTACTGATGACTAAATACTAACACTGATATATGATTTGAACAAAATATGTAGCACCGTATTCAACGTATTAAGCGCCCCGCTCTAATAAGCGCTCACAGCTATTTGCTGATATATTGGCTAGTGAACAATCACAATCAGCACCCCTTCCGATTGATTAATGTACACGTCTTATTTATTCGTGTATGATACGCACTTGTGTGTTATATGCACCCTTAATTATGGGCAATTAATTCCTGGAAAAATATATCTGTCGTATATAATAATTTCAGGCTGTCAGCATAAACCACGAAATTTACGATCTTTGAACTCTTGAACTTTTTGTCACCAAAATAATATTCTAATAAGAGCTCCCTTTTTCTAATTTTGAGAGCGCCCTGGGCGCTTATTGTGTCGAATACGGTAATTATAAGCTTCACAGAGTTATTGGCAGTAAATGAAGTTCCAGTATTGCCACTGCAGTGTCCAAATCAAAAGTTGGATCAGAAGCACTAGAGTGAGTGAGGGAGTGAATATGTTGGGTTTAACACCACAGTATTCTAGTCATATCGCAGCGTGTCAGCTTAATGTGGGAGGAAAGCCCGAAGTGATGCAGGTCTCAGACGTTTACCACTTTGATGAAACCCTCCAGCATGGGTGTGGTGCAGACAGACCTAGAACCATAATCGGGGCAAACTGGGATTCAAACTCATCATTGGCTGCTGCCATGCCCAAGGGACACAACTCTGCACAGTGATTTCTGGCACCTTAGGAGACTGGCCACTTGTGAGCACAGGTTTTAGCTGTGAACATATGTGACAAATGTTTGTAAGGATGGTTGCATCAGCAATAGCACCACTGGCATTCATCCCACAGAGCAAACAGTTTCATATCTTGAGCCATATCTTAAACTCAATATAATACTTCTTAAACTAACCGTTGACGTAGAGCAATTGATAAGATAAATATGCTGCAGTGAACACTATGACAAATGGTGTCATAAAGATTCCAAAAAAATAGTTTTCCAACAGTTTCATTTGATATCAGCTCATTAACTTTGGCAATAACAAACATGATGCTCATTGCAAGAAGTAAATATAATACTCAGCTAAATCCGATTTTTCCATTCCCATCAGCTCTTGCTCCTGTTGATAGATTCAATAAAAGAGACATGTATGACATTCTCTATTTGTTAAACCAAAGTCAAAGTTATCCTTCTGGACCCCCTCTGCAACTGAAGACGATCCAATCAGCATCTTATCCTCAAATTCCTTCCTGATCAATACGAAACATAATTGTGGCAAAGATTCTGATGATAAATTCAGGTTACAGTTCCTTAAATATGGCTGAAAGGTCATGATGACAATTAGTTTCCAGCTTTTTACCCTCAACGGCAATGAAAAAAACATTGGTTCGCAAGACGCCTTGGCAATATATGGGTCAGAATCTCCATAGGTGCGCCATCGCCGCTACCAAACTAAGTCTCAGAGAGTTTGTTTCTTCATGTCCGCCTCTGATTGCATTGCCTTCTTAACCAGGGCCTACTTTCAATGGCTGAAAGAGCAATTAAAGGTATTTAGGGCAGTAACTGCCAAGCAGACAGACAGTAAATATCTAACAGAATCAGTTTTATGATGACACAGTCTTAGGAATAAATCGTATTTGGCCTGGATCACTTTGTTAGTTTTCGAAGCTTTGTATAAACTTTTGAGGCGAGGGATGTTGTGGGTTTAATGCTGATTTTACATAAGCTCCTGTGCATGAACACTTGTAATACAGTGTTGAAGAATAGGTGGCAGAATTATGGCAGAAATTGTAGTAATTCCCATGTGAGAAGGCTGAGGGTACAAAAGGGTTAGTACAGATTTAATTGAAAGAGGTTTTCTACCATTGTGAGTGATTTGTAGTCTGCTGTGTTTAAAACCAAACTTGTGTTTGTCATGTCAGCCTTGATCCACTCCAGTGCGTTCTGGGTTTACAAATGTCATATGAGTAAAGGTAGATTAACATCTAGTCTCTGAAATGAACATATTTTACACACAAAAAACAGTTGTTAAATTATAGTAATAACAAATAATATAAAAAGGAGCCCAGAGTCTTTGTCTATTTTATACTGCAGTAATCTAGACTTGCCAAACATTATAGACTTGCATGCGCTGTATTGGATATACAGTAAACTACTGTTATAACAAACTCAATGGGACCACTTAGTTTAATTCGTAATAACCATAGTTGGTTCTAAGCATATATACATCATATATACATCATATATACAACAAATGGCTAGGACTAAAAAATATGTTTGTTTCATCAGTCAGTTCATTATAAGCATGTTCGTAATAAACATAATTTACTGTATTTGTTTCAGGGTCTGTATGACAGAATAGACTTAAGGGTACAGTTAGCAGTATTACATCTGCATAATGCTACCCCTGCGACACAGTTGAACCAATCAACTCAACTCGAAAGGTTGCATGGGAATCATGCACGCACGAATACTGTGTTAGCGTTGGGCGTCTCAACGTGCGTGATTCCAATGCAACCTATTGAGTTGAGTTGATTGGTTCAACTGTGTCATATGGCCCTGTGATGCAGGGGTAGCATTATGCAGATGGCTGTTACAATGAATGCTCCTTCCACCCGTGACGTACAGGTCTGGTTGTTGATGAATATAGTGATAGCTAAATAGACAGATTTTTTCATTCATGCACCGATTGTCTTTAAATGTAATATCCAGTTATGTATGTTTAATAATCTCATACCAACTTTGACTGGAGTAGGTCCAATAGTTTTTCAAATATTGTAGTAAACGTTGGTACCTTAAATTACCTTCCAGACTATAGGTGACAACTAGGTGACTGACAACTACGTGCTCTCTGGCTCATAGCATTCATTCACCTGGTGAAGGAGTAATTATATACTCCGAAACAGTATGTTCCTCATAATAAAGAAGTTGACAGCCATATATTCTCTTCCTTATGTGTATCACTTCTAAATGGACCGCCTCCATGGTCTAGTGGTAGAGCGTCCATCCGGAGAGCAGACGGTCCGGGGTTCGATCCCCGGCCACGTCATACCAAAAGACGTTGAAAGATGGTACTTGTTGTTACCCTGTCTGGCGCTCAGCATAAAGGGGCTAAAACAAGGACTGGTCGGCTTGGAGTCAGTATACTGTGTCTGAGTGGGGTATTCATGTTAAACTGCAGCATGGTATCTCAGTGAGCTAGCACTATAAATCGGCATCAGTCTGGACTAGTACAAGCAGCCACACACACACACACACACACACACACGTACATGCACATCGCCATATAAGCGCAATAATCTTGGACGCGACGTTAGACCCAATTTCAGCTCACCTCACCTCACTTCTAAATGCCTTCAAAGACTTGTTGTTTGGTGTCAGCAATATTCCATTAGAACTCTCTAAGTTTGTTTTCATGTTCAGGAGCCAAGCGGCTCCTAACATGAATATTTTAGGAGGCAAATCTAAGTTGTTAGGAGCCAACAGATATTTGAAACAGATATTGTCGCCAGTTATGTTTACTTTTAGGTAGATAAGTGTCGAGCAGTTGTAAATATTGGTCGCCAATCATAGATTTAAGTAGCATTTGGCAACCAAAATGGTCGCTCCTTAGTGGGCTGATATCTTTATCACAAGGTGGTCTGTAAAAACACTTGCGCATGAAAGATCCTAGAGCCACTGTACCACATGGTTCTCAGTGATGAAATATACCATAGGTGCAAAAATCCCAGGTTACCACACAGTCTGATCTCCAATCATGAGAATCAAACCTAGGACAAGTCTGTAACCACACGACCCATTGGCCTACACCATTACTACAGTGAGTGACTGACCATGTTTGTAGCATGTGGAGCCAATACATAAAACACTACGCCACAAAACCAATACTGTCCTTTAATGAAACCATGTCACGGCAAGAACAAATCAACCATTCATAACATGTGTCACCTAGTTAGATTTCTATAGCAATACTTCAACTGATGAAAAAAGTGTAAGGAAAAGAGTGAGTGAGTGAGTTGGGTTTAATGCCGCTTTTAACTGTATTCTAGTTATATCACGGCATGCCAGCTTAATGTGGGAGGAAAGCCTGAAGTGATGCTGGTCACAGACCTTTACCACTTTGGAAAAACCCACGAGCATGGATATGGTGCTGACAAACTTAGAAACATAATCGGGGCGAACCGGGATTCGAACCCACAATCATAGGTTTCTGGCGTGCCCAAGGGACGCAACTCTGCACAGCGATTCGCGGTGCCCTTGACGACTGGGCCACCCGTGCCCTCTTTAAGGAAAAGAAATATTTTGTGCGAACAGTCTTCTTGTATATGGCATGTGCCAAGTAGAATTCTGACCACAAATCAAATTGGGCACACAGAGATGAGGTAACAATGGCTCAAATTGCCACGCTCTTCCATAATGTCCTCTCTTGTAGCCTTAATCGGATTGATTTCATTAGCCGCAGCTCCTGTCCAATTTGTTGCTTTTCAAATCTGAAGAATAACAAGAGGGATTCGCAGATTCAATTTGGACCCTTTGTCCCTCAATGGTATGCCATGCTGCTGACCTCTGTCTCCACGCCAACCTGCCGGACACGTTCCTTGCTTTCCAGGACACACAAGCTAATTTGTCCTTCACCTGTTTAGACATGTACTTAAAGAGATTTGGTGTGTTTACTCTGCAGGTAGAACACAGGGACTGATGGTAGTAAATAAGATTGACAGACATCCATACCTCACAAGACCGACGTCACAAAAGCAAACCAATGAAATCAGAAATAAGGTGGTCATGATGCATCGCTCGATGAGGTTTAGGAGGGGCATGGGTGCCCCCCCGTCTAAGGCACTGCAAATCACCATCCAGAGTTGCATCCCTTGGGCACACACAGAGAAAACCTATTATTGTTGTTATGAATCCTGGTTCTCCCTGATAATGTTTTTAGGTTTGTCAACATCATACCCATGCTTGTGAGTTTCACCAAAATGGTAAACGTCTGAGACCTGCATCACTTCAGGCTATCCTTCCATGTGAAAGCTGACACACAGGGTTGGTAAGTCCTAGTGCTATCACTGCTTTGAATAGTATTCCAGTTATATCACTGTCTTAATAGTCAGGCAAAGATCTTTTCAAAAACTTAGAGTTAATGTTAAAAAGTCCTCTGATTTGATGAAATATAATTCTGAATGTAAATCTTTACTTAATACCAGTACAGTAGCGACATTTTAAGCCTTTGTTGATTTCAAACAGCTATTCTAAGTATTGTGATAATACAGTGAGTGAGTGAGTTGGGTTTAACGCCGCTTCTAACAGTATTCCAGTTATATCACGGCGTGTCAGCTTAATGTGGGAGGAAAGCCTGAAGTGATGCAGGTCTCAGACGTATACCACTTTGGAAAAACCCACCAGCATGGGAATGGTGCTGACAAACCTGGAAACATAATGTTGGATTCGAACCCACAATCATAGGCTTCTGGCATACCCTAGGGATGCAACTCTGCACAGCGAATTGCAGTGCCTTAGACGACTGGGCCACTCATGCTCCTGTGATGATGCAGTGTGGGATGGTGAGGTCACTCACGACATAAAAATATGTCAGCAAATTGGTCCAGGATATTTCAAAATATACTATTCAAAAAAAGGTAAGGACCATCCCATTCTTTCATATTAATATAATTAATCTGTCAGGCCATGATAGATTAACTACAGGAATATGAAAGACTTGGGTGGTCCTTAGCTTGTTTTGAGCAGTATAGAAAGGAAACATAATACGTTGGATAATCAAGCTGCCCAGCATTCCCCTTCTTCATCACCACAAAACATTTTGAGTAATGAAGTCGGGAAGAAAAAACAACTGAATGAAACCAAACTGTAATCCCCAAGTGGTAATTAACTCTCTTGTTCATGCGAATAACAACTGTCGATGGTGTCACTCATCCACGAGTCACTCAGTTTATGACCCGAGCATGTGTATCATTCAGTATTGTTCTCCAACATGCCACAGTGCAATGTCTACAGAAGCAATTACCAACACGTTACAACAACATTGCCCATTCAGTCAGATACGATTGAGACATCATTGCATGAAAGTGATCATTTTTTATAAACTGAGTCCATATATATTTGCGTTCATTTTTGAAGGCGTATTTTTCAGAAAGATGTTCAGCATAGCTTTGAGTGAGCGAGTGAATGAGTTTGGATGAGTTTGGATGAGTGAGTGAGTTTGGATGAGCGAGTGAATAAGTTTGGATGAGTGAGTGAGTTTTGATGAGCGAGCGGGTGAGTTTGGACGAATGAGTGGATGAGTGAGTGAATGAGTGAGTGAGTGAACTGGTATGTCAAAGTAAGTTAAATAAGAAATGCAATATTACAGCTACATGTTGGCAGTCTGTAAATAATCAAGTCTGGACCAGACAATCCAGTGATTGACATTGTGAGCAATGATCAACGCCTCTGAGGTATAACGACCTTCAATTAACCAAATCACCGATTCTGACCACCCGCTCAGTTCCCTCTTACGATCAGGGGGCATGGGTGGCCCAGAGGTCTACGGAGCCATGATTCGCTGTGCAGAGTTGCGTCCCTTGGACACGCCAGAAACCTATGATTGTGGGTTCGAATTCCAAATTATGTTTCTAGGTTTCTAGGTTTGTCAGCACCATACCCGTGTTCGTGGGTTTCACCGAAGTGGTAAACGTCTGAGACCTGCATCAATTTGGACTTTCCTCCCACATTAAGCTGACATGCCGTGATATAACTGGAAGAATGTTAAAAGCGGCGTTAAACCCAACTCACTCACTCTTACGATCAGCATAAGATGTTGGGAGCAATTCTAACCTGAAATCTCCATAGAGGAAAAGGTTACTGTGGTTTCAAAGTAGGGTACAATAACCTGTAGATCCACAAAACAATCTTAGCGCTGTGGAGTATTGGAGTACCATCTCCCAGTCCCTGAACCCTTTTTTCCTCCCGCCCAGCCCTTTCTGTATCAAAAAAGTCCTAAATAAAGCAAGTCTAGACTTTCCTCCGGTTCTGAATCTCCCACCTCACCAGGGCTCCTTATCAATCTAAATGGAGTTGCTTCTTTCAAAATTATATTTTTTCAGAGACTAAGAGCTAGTCTAGTAGTGGAGTTGAATCATCTTACTGCTAAGATCGCTATGTGGAACAGGGCCCTGATGGCCCTACGATGAACTTACAAGCAGAACCATCCATGCGACATCCAAGGTTGCCTGTACTGTTACGTTGGTAGTCGGACACAGCATGGGACCTGCATAGGAACCTCTTGGAAGTATGATGCTAACGAAGTATCTTTTCATGATGGGGCTTATTGACAATTCAATAAGTACATATAAACATATAGACTTGGAAACATTATCCCACGGAGACTTGGATAATGTCAAACAATTTTAAACTCAGACAGTAATATCAACTGACGTCTGACATTTTCCCTCTGTAGTTTCTCAAGCAGGTAATAGCATGGATCTTACATGACACCTTGAGCAAGAGCACTTAGCTTAACTTTATTAATATTTGCATAATTGTATCATATTAAGTACCAATACAAGTTTCATATGTATTTCTCTGACACACAAACACATTCTACATGATATAGGAGACTACTGAGTCCTTTTAATGGTCAGTTTCTGATATTGAACCTACATAAGTGCACAACAAATTTGATTGATGTACTTTAACAAAAGGAATAATTGATAATCAGTTTGTTAAATATAACACAAAAACTAAATAACATGAAAGGAGAATGCAGATCTATATGTATATTTTGTCATATTCATGCCGTTACATTCAGCCATGATAAAACTGAAATATTGTTCAAAGCTTTGCAAAACCCTGCTGACTCACAAACACTCAAATGCATTTAACGTAGCTAAAAATTGACCAAGCTGATCTGGCTTTCTGCCATGCAGCAGTTGATCCTTCACAGAGAGAATCTCCACAATTACCAAACAAAAAGTGAATTTGTTCCGATTTACACTAGTTTGAATAAATTTACTGTGAGACATTTACAAGACAAATTCATGCTTCTCACAATTTACCAATGTGAGGAATAAAATATCTCAGCTTCGAATACATCATGGTGGTATGCAGAATATAAACTATCATGAAGAACGTTTATACCACGGCCAATAATACAACCCATGATCAATGCATTACTAGGAGGACGACCTTCCTACAGATGTTACAAATGTTCACAAGCAGCCCTTGAAACCCAAGCCTGTCTTTCTTGACAGGAAATGGCTGGGTTCCTAGTGCCTGTAATTTTAAAAGGATGTGCAGAGCAATGGAGAAAAAAAACTGTCACGAAAAAGGTCAGTCAAAGTTACTCCACACGTTTTAACTGTGCCAACCACAAAACTGGGGACAGGTGAGGAAACAAAGGTCAAGGACTCTACGTAACAGGATTTCCATGTCTTGCTTTTTTCGGCCAATGTCTTCTGGTTTGTGTTGAAAAAGGACTAGCAGCAAATGTGTGGCAAATGGCAAAAACTCGGGTCATCTACATAAACCTAAATATATTAATATATTGGAAAAGAATGTAGTTCACTTCTTGAGAAGGACACCCATTTTTGGTCTCCCAAATCTTTTATGTTGTGGAAATAATTTTGTTTGATAAATCTGTTAATCATTTTGGACTAAATTTATACTTCATAATATTTGAAAAATATCAAGCCTTTTAAATAATGCTGTGATATTCTTCAAAATAAATTCATATTCTAAACATCTAATTCCATCCTTTACATTCACCGTCAGTTTATTCTATATATAACCTACAGGACATATATACTTATACATGTTTTTCAAGCCAAACATCAAACAATGCAGCCAAATGTATTTTCCATGCCAGATATGAAACAGCCCTTAAAGCTAATATAGACACAAAATCTTTGTTGTGTTCTAAATACAGAAAGTCTAGTGACCTTCACCTTTAAGCAAAGAATTATATGAATCAGCTTGCTTCATCCTTGAGAAGTAATCTCCCTAACCTTTCAACATCATCTAACGTATCCAGGATGAAAATACTTCTTTGTAAGTATACAGTTTACAAGAATATGTTCCTTACATCTATTCGTATTCAGAGACAGACAATGACATGTATTGAACACTCCTCATGACTCCATCAATACTCATTCATCATGGTAAGAGCATCGACACATCGTTCCTGTTCGAGGTTAAACACGGATGTTATTGTTGTTTTTCTGCGGTACCATATTTGTCATTCAAACTTGAACGTCTACAGAATTCTTCCATTATAAAGCCACATGTCTCCTACTTCTGAAGGTTGAAAGGTAGCCTATGTAATCAATCCTTGAAAGCGTGGTCATTTCAAGCTTAAAATAATGTTTGCCCAGACTCGGGCACAGAGAAGTCCTAGGCAAGAGACACCAAATCACTGCTCGTCTGGAGACCATTGTATTTTGGGAGGCATGCATACTTACCAGTGACACATCGAAATTGTGTCTTCACAAGATTAGGAATTGGAGTTGGAAGGAGATGGGACATGCAAACACAGGAAACCACTTGAAATGAAACCAAGTATACTGAATATATAGCCCCAGTCTTGGAAGGAATACCCAAAACTAATTTTGTGCCACTTGTCGCATGTACTGTTGAGGTGGTGCTGATGTGGTCACAGTCCCTGTGAGAGATTTATGAAATGTTGATTACTATTTTGTAGGCAAGAAATGCATTGTAAACTGAATGGGAGTGATCCAGGCTATAAATGCTATATATGAAAGGACAGTATTTTAACAATAATTTAGTTATAACATGGTCAGTTTTGATGAAGAGTATATTACAGTAAACTACGGTTATAACAAACTCAAAGGGACCACTAATTTTAGTTCGTTGTAGCCGTGGTTCGTTATATGCATATATACAGCATAACTACAGCAAATAGTCGGGACAAAAAAGTAAGTTTGTTATATCCGTCAGTTCGTCATAAGCGTGTTCGTTATAACAGTAGTTTACTGTAGTTATATCATGGTCAGTTTTGATGAAGAGTATATTAGTCATATCATGGTCAGTTTTAGGCATGGTCTGAAATTAATGTCAGTAATCCTAACTTTGAGATGCATAATAAAAATTTCCTTAATCATTGAATGACAATGACAATGACAAGACTATAGACTGTAGATTGTAGAATATTACACGATAAGTATAGGGTATTAACAGGACAGTTGAATAATAGACATTTACCACTTGAAACCCACAATCATGGGTGTGGCCCTGATAAACCAAACATAATCAGGGTGAATCTGGATTTGAACCCTGGCAGACCTGAGTGCTGGCATACCTGGCAGACCAACTTGCAGCACCTTGGACAACTGAGCCACCCATGACGGATGGAGTGAGTGAATCTGCAACATTACAATCTTTTATGACTGCCTGTAAGGAAATGTCAGCCTATAATTAATATCAAGGACAAGACTGACAAAATACACCTGAGACAGATAATCTGCAGCTCCTTCATTTGCTTGTAAGTGCACTAATCAGACAATCTCAGTGTCTAATTCTGAATTAGGTTGTATCTACCAACATAAATCAGGATCCCAAAGCAAGGCCTGTCACAGCTCAATTAAATCAAGACAGACTTATGAGTGTACTATGTGATAATTCAGCCTCTTTGAGATGGGTTACATAGCAGTCGAAGAAATAGGATTTTTAACAGTGGGAGTGGATGCTTTTGAAGCCGCAGTCGGAAATATTCCGGTTGTATCATGTCTGCCTGTAGCTAATCAATTCTGGACCAGGCAAACCAGTGACTGTTACACAAGCCAATAATGAGTGGTCCCTATCATGCTCCAATCTCATTAAAATCAGATCTTAGTTCTCGCTACCGCTAAACAAAGATCTGAGGACATCCCATTACGGGTCACGTCAGACCGACCTTTCGTGAACTTTGACCGACCAATGGAATGACCAATCAGAAGGTAGCTTTCTCGTGCTTTACGGTGCAAATTTCAAATTGGCGACTACGCTTCGAAACATATTTTGACAAATTCTCGCTAACAAATTTGAAACCTGAACAAAAGAACATTCTGGAATGGCTAATAGATGGTCTAGATTGTAAGGATTCAGTCGTTAAACCCTTAACTATCGTTCAGAATACCCTGAGTTTTCGAGGTTGCATGATCAGAAATCACATTCCGACTGTCACTTTCATGATCTAGTAAGCGATTGTCTGATTGGTCGGATGAAAGGTCGTTCTGACGTGACTGCTAATGGGATGTCTTCAGATCTTTGTTTAGTGGTAGCGAGAACTAAGATCTGATTTTAATGAGATTGTATCATGCTCTTGGCTAGAATAATGATGTACCCCAGCTTATCCAGGCAATTGTACTTGATGGCTGCTGAGTTAACCATCGGAGCTTCTATGAGTGTCTGGATATCACATATAGAAACACTATTGAGTCTTGTGATACGCTGCCTGACCAATCCCCAGCTGTTATGAAAGTATATGGAATACTGACAGGATGGAAACTGCAAAGGAGCTCCTAGTAACTTGTCAGCTATAACACAGCTAGCCCAGTCTGGCTCAGACAAACCAATGAGCATCAAATAGCCATCAAAAGGGAAATCATCCACAACATGACAATAGAGATTCATTAGACAACAAAAACTGTTTGGTTTTCCTCAAGATATAAGTCTTTCAATGAACATAATATTTACTTTATAATACATACCCTCTGATGCGCAAAGGTTCAAGTTATCTTGCTTGTACCAGAATGAGTCAAGTTGCAATGTTTCCATATCATTTTATATGTATACCAGACCATTATCAGACCCCATGCAGATCTTGGATAGAATTGGTCTGCAGCCACCTATGCTTATCGTAAGAGGCAACTAGCGGGATCACGGGATCAGGTGATCAGGCTTGCTGACATGGTTGATGCATGTCATTGTGTTGTGTAGGTCGATGCTCATGATGTCTGGTCCAGATTGGATTATTTACAGAGTTAAGTCATATAGCTGGAACATAGCTGAGTGCGGCATAAAACAACAAACAAATAAACATTATCAGAGCTTATCTAGCCATCTACCAAACCCAGCAACTGACCGAGAAGACAAAAAGTATCCAATAAAGCCAGTACATTATGAGGAGGACAGGGACTCATCTATCTATCTATCTACTATTGCATTACTGTTCTACTTTTGTAACAGTTTCAAAACTATAAAACATACAGACAAAATACAGACATGAAACATCCATTAGTTCATTAGTATTAAATCAATTTACCATATCTGACATCATAACAGAACACCTTCTATATTTAGATCCACAAAACACATTGCTCACTTTGTTATGTCCAAGGCCAATGTCCTCCCCAATGATTGCATCAACTCAAAGTCAATACAACAGAAGCTGTTGGCAGTAATACAATACATACTACTCAAAAGAAGTTAAGGAACATATGATTCTTTATCATATTAATCTAATATTATATTAATTCTATATTAATCTGTCATTTTCCTTAACTTCTTTTGAGTAGTTTCTGTCCTAACAATACCAGCCATGAGTTGTTTAAACAATACCAGCCATGTGTTGTCTAAACAATACCAGCCATGTGTTGTCAAAATGATACCAGCCATGTGTTGTCTAAACCATACCAGCCTATCGTTGGTGATGCCAGTGATGAAGTGTTGTCTAAACAATACCAGCCATGTGTTGTCTAAACAATACCAGCCATGTGTTGTCAAAATAATACCAGCCATGTGTTGTCTAAACCATACCAGCCTATCGTTTGTGATGCCAGTGATGAAGTGTTATCTAAACAATACCAGCCATGTGTTGTCAAAATAATACCAGCCATGTGTTGTCAAAATAATACCAGCCATGTGTTGTCTAAACCATACCAGCCTATCGTTGGTGATGCCAGTGATGAAGTGTTGTCTAAACAATACCAGCCATGAGTTGTCAAAATGATACCAGCAATGTGTTGTCAAAACAATACCAGCCATGTGTTGTCAAAATAATACCATCATGTGTTGTCTAAACAATACCAGCCATGTTTTAACAAAATAATACCAGCCATGTGTTGTCTAAACAAGATAACATCATGCTGGTCACACAAGATAACAGCAAATTCAACTACAGGATATTGTGACTAACCTTTTAAGGGCCTCTTCATAGAGAAACTGAGCTCATAAAACTAGTGGATAATAGTGTAAGCAATACTTCTTGTCAGGTGCGATAACACAATCAAAGCTGTGAGAGCACCTGTCATGAAACGACTCATAGTGAGCAGCCATTGTGACAAAACACTCCATACCTTTCTCAAGCAAGGAAATATGTGGGCCCTATTCTTTCCCTTAGTCTACCTTATAAGGCTTCCCAGGATCCTCAGAGCCATGAACTTCATGTGAACTTCATACACATACTGCTGTACTAATAACCCTGTGTTAGACTGCTACCACAATCCAACTAAATGATCAAAGATAACGTAATTGCTATAATGTATGGCCATTAGCTTGATAACGTCATGGAAGCTGGGTCGCTAATGGATGACTTATGACCAAAACATTTGAATACATGTGTGGTTCATTAAAATTAGTAACTAACTATTTCTGAATCCAAATGCTACTTATGACATTGAACATAATGATACAATTAAGATTAAGAGAACATAATTTGGGATACTGAGGTTTCGATGTCAAAGATTTATAATATTACAGGTGAGGTGAAATGGGGTTTAGCATCGCGTCCAAGATTATTGCCCTTATATAGCAACGTGCATGCACGTGTGTGTCTGTGTGAGTGTCTGTGGCTGCGGACTGATGCCAATTTATAGTACTAGCTCACTGAGATACCATGCCGCAGTTTAACATGAATACCCCACTCAGACACAGTATACTGACTCCAAGCCGACCAGTCCTTGTTTTAGCCCCTTAATGCCGAGCACCAGACAGGGTAACAAAAGTACCATCTTTTAACGTCTTTTGCCATGACGCAGACGGGTATCGAACTCCAAACCTTCTGTTCTCTGGGCAGACGCTCTACCACTAGACCACGGAGGTGGTCTATATATAATATTACAGTGTTTCAATAGCTATATTCATACACCAGTTAGCTTAAAAACTTCCAATAAAAGAGAAGTGTTTCGAGTCAGGAACAGATCTTCGGGAGGAATGGGGTTAGGTATTTTAGAAGAGAAAACTTCGTCTCAGGTTTAAGAAAAGATATTGTTTGCTGGACATGCTTGTTGTTCTGAAGTGTTTTTGTTGTCATAAAAACTAAATAATTTTGCTCCTAATTTCCAAGAAGAAATGCTATTTATCAAAGAAGTGACCAAAAATGTATCTCATCGCCAACAAAAATACCAGGCCCCCCAAAATATTAAATATCACAACATGATCACTGCTGCCAACTTTTCAAAATTACATTTCAAATGTTTTTACGACCTTCTGGTCGTGACACGAAAGCCCGACAATATGAACATGATTCTGAAACACAGTTGGTAATTTTATCTATTTTGACTACAGAAATCGAGTGTTTTGATTGGACAGATGCATAACTATACAGAGATTTCATACAGAAGCAACAACACTATATGTAAACTTCATACCAGTCGATAAACAAGATGCGTTCGTACCAGACGTCGTAAGGCTTAATACTGACCCTCTCTTTACCCGTGTGTATAACAATTTAGTCCTTGTCATTCTATTTTTGTAGATTGGTATAATTTTTGTATGAATTTAGGAAGAAATCATATTTTTTTATTTCCGTTGCAAATTCATATCAAATAGGAACAATATGGGATTAATGCGGGATAAAGCTGGCAGCAGTGCATGGTAAATACGGCCATGATCCCAGTTTCAATCTCCACTGAGTATATTACTTTCGGCGCAGTGTATTCATGCTTGAACCAACTACAGATAATGTTGTGTGAGGATATACCGGAAAATCTTTATAAATGAGCGTTCAGATATCACGGGCGACTGAAGCTTTATTGACTTTATCCTTATAAGCGCCACCTAACCCTCATAACTTGTCGTTCAGTCAGATACTCAGTCAGTGAGTGATAGGATTAATACTCATTCAAACACAGAACTAGTTCACGTTTCGTAAGTGTCTTCTTCTGAATGTGTGCTTATTACAAATCTCTAATTTGTATTAACTTCATTTTATTGAACTCTTATTTCAAGAGATTGAGACACCCAACTTGATAGAATCAATGAGCCATTTCAAAATAATATAGATTTCCTCGATGTTGAATAATCATGATATTAACCTTGAATTAACTTTCCCGAATTCGGACTTTCGGTATCTTGGTAGCATTAAATAATTATATACTAAAAAAACAAATTTGTATCTGTCAATTAATCAAATTACTTTCAAAATAATGTTAATTTTCATATTTTTGCAAGTGAGTGAGTGAGTGAGTGAGTGAGTGAGTGAGTCACTTCTTACAATCATGTGACACCAGATAATCGGGGAAGGAACTTGGCCTTTAGCGTGATAAGCAAATGCTCAATCACCATGCTTTAGTGTTTAAATGAACACAAGACGTATTTCATTCTTGAAATTATTGCAATCACGAACCTGGACAATAAACTTCAAAACATAAACGTCGCAAGATTCACCCACAATCATGCAGACAGATTGGATCCATTGCGCTGTAATCACCAAAATATTACTAATTCTGAAAAAAAATATACATCCCAGAAAATCGACTCCACAAAAATACACATCACACATCACTGTAGCCTTGCTGTGAATTCCCAATGACCTTAAATGACTTAAGTAGGGTGGGTAATGAAAGGTTACTCTCCAGCAAATTTACCGTTTAGCCTCAAGATGGTAAATTATGTAAGCAGTTCTATCAGTCTTGAGACGTAAATTGCCACAAAAACATGCCATTTGCCTCCCCCATTCTCCCTAGCTTGCAATGACTGGTTATAAAAAGACTTCTTGGATCAGACTTTGTGGTGTGGCCTTTAGAATTCGGCAATCCAAGAGTTCCCAAATCTTGGAGATGGTCATTTGAACAGTATGAGCACCAGTTGTTGAGTGGCCGCACGTGTGGAAATGGCAATATTTAAATCTCACTTTAAGATTGTGCGAATACTTCAATGCTTAGAATTTGTATTTACCTGAAAAGTCGTGAATCCCTTCGATACTTGAGCTCCACCATCTGTGGTTAGGAAGTATTCAGAGATTTGCATTCTAATCCTCACTTATCGGTTTGAATAGTCTTTCGATATTAACTAATGCGGCATCCGTGCAAGAGTACCCATTTGTGTATGTGATTGTCTTGAGACAGTGGAACCAGCAATCAAGGCAATTGTAATGCATAAGTCACAGAGTGAGTGAGTGAGTGAGTGAGTGAGTCTTGGATGTGAATTAGCCACAGCTAAGAGAAGCAACTCTACATGCACAATTAACAGCAGCATTTAGAAGACTGTATGTTTCTCAGTCATAAGTTATCAGCATATCCAAACAAAATGAAGCCAAATACATTTGTACTTGTATAAATTTTGGTTGAAAGCAAAACAAAATTGAAAATAACCACTGCTAGCTAGAGTTAGACTTCAACATGTAGTCCCAGAAATAAAGTTATTGTATTCAAAAATATATACCACTAAACATTAGTTACAGAACACCCAATTTTTTCATATGACTATAGTAAACCTGCCAAGCCATGACAGATTAACTATAGTCAAATGAAAAAAATCAGGTAGTCTTTAACTTCTTTTGAGTAGTATATGTCAACAAAATCGAAAATTCAAAATAAAATCCAAATGGAGTCCAGAATGCTTAATGTCAGGGCTGAAGCAATCTAAAATTGAGTTGGATTCATTTTTTTATTTATTCTCTAGTGTCTGGACCTATAGAGGCCAGAGTATCAAATATGCATGCACCTAATATGTATTAACACTGACTGACAGCAAGGCATGGACAAGAAATATAAGAAAGAAATATTTCTGTGTTGCTCAATCTTATTCTCAAGTTATGGAGTCAAGTACATCTGCTAAAGGTGGCATCACCGCATCACCATCCACCTCAGCATCTTTGATTGCATGCTAGTAAATTTTCTTTAAGAGACACTGGAGTACCAGATAGAAATGAACTGTCACTTTATGAGTCACCCCACATTACAAAGGTGTCTCGCGATCAAGATTTAACATGCATATATTGTACAGAATGCACCCAAGATGAATAAAACGTAAACTGAAACAAATAAAAGCAGCATAAAGAACAGAGTAATTCCAGAAACAACAGCAGCAGGAAATAAAAATCCTTGAAAGATTTTACCGAGAACATTTCATGGCCCTGTGAGGGAAATAAAGCAATATTTCTCTTCCAGATCAAGACGACAGCTTTCCTGCCTGATTTACGTTCTGAAAATGTTCTTGTTTTTTGCGAAGTATTACACTAGTTTTTATCAATGTCACCTCAAAGTTTAATCAAGGGCTCAATCAAGTTCTCTAGGGTGGTAAATCAGTACCACTCCTCTGAGAATCATATTGCAAAAATATATCAATTTCATTCCTTAAAAAAAGACAGCCATTGTAGCAACGCTTTTCAATCACTGCTGAAGTAAGATAGGTCTGCTAAATTGCTGTGCCAAGGCGGTGTATAATTCTCCTGATGATCACAAGCTGACATCCTTGACAGGCAGGAAGTATACATAGTTTCATGGACTGATTAACATTGTTCCAGCCATATCAAGGAGGATGACCCTAATAACGGCCCCTACTCATTGAAGTCATGTGGAGGCAGAACCTCGATCTTCGGTATTATGAATTAATGCTATAAACACTGGGTATCTCACCCTTTCCTGGAATGAAGTTTTGATACAGTTCAAGGGCTGATAAAATTGAAGCTTAAGACTAAACTTTCTTTTCTTTTCATGAACCTCAAAGTAAAATCGAGTTGGTAAGAAAATAATGTTTCAGCATCAAATCATTAAAGACAACCAAGTACTGGATAGGAGCTGTCATGTTTTGATAAAAACATTTGTAATATAACTGCAATATTACTTTAAAATGCTCATGAAAGGGTGTTAACAAGAATATACATATATATGATTAATAACACAAGTTTTGATGCAAGAAAAAACAGCATTAATATTAATTATGATTGGCTACAGCAGGATAAAAAACATTATAATTGATAAATGCTCCAAAACATAGCATATGTTATTCTGTATATCACACATTTATTGCATATATTTTTGTCATAATATTACATGCAGAAATGGTTGTAGAGCAATGGTCCAAATGGACAAATTCAATATGGCTGCCATATATTGTATGTTTTAAATGAGATCAGTATTCTGGGAGCACACTCCAGACAACATTGCAGAGATCCTCCACATGAAATTCAAAATCAAGCGATGTCAAAATTGTAAAAGTTTACAACAGATTACGGACAAAGCACTGCAACATTAGCTCACACAAATCTGAGTTCAGATGAGCTAAAAAGGTTTCAGAGAGCCACAAATAAATTAGATCAGTCAGTAAATAACCATGTTTGTTTCAAGTGAGTGAGTGAGTGAGATGGGTTTAACGCCGCTTTTAACATTATGTCAGCTTGATGTGGGACGAAAGCCCGAAGTGATGCCAGTCTCAGACGATTACCACTTCGGTGAAACCCACTAACATGGGTATGGTGCTGACAAACCTTTAAACATAATCAGGGTGAAACAGGATTTGAACCCACAATCATAGGTTTCTGGCATGACCAAGGAACGCAACTCTGCACAGCGAATCGCGACACCTTAGACGACTGGGCCACCCATGTTTGTTTCGCAAACCAACACACACTATCCCCACACCTAACACCACTAAAGAGACACCCCAATATCTTGATACTGGGAGTGTTTCGCAAACCAACACACACTATCCCCACACCTAACACCACCAAAGAGACACACCAATATCTTGATACTGGGAGTGTGTGATAACTGCCAGAAGAGCTTTCAATAATGTAGAAAACAAAAGAAGAACTGTTATCACTTAATGGTATTAGGACTCTATAGAATCTTTACATTATCGGACTGTGTTAGGTAGCAATGACAACCTTAATCCAGTCTGTTGTAGTGAAATCCACCGGGCTAGGCTGATCAGACAAACTATGGTCAATAGATGGTAACCAGACCTCAACGCTGGGAGTTACACCATCAGCCTTCTTTCCCATCCCTTCCCTCACAGCTTAATTGAAGATGAAGTGTGTGTAATGGTGGACTTATTGGAACTGATGGAAACACAACCTCTTGTGATTTCATAACACACAATTTCTTTCTCCCCAATGTTGGCAGAAGAGCACCTGAACAATCTCACTATCAACTTGGTTATATTCAAACACCTACATTCAACATAGTTTGACAATGTAGACTTCATTAAATACATCTTATTACAAATTCATTAAACCCAAATACATCACTGTCCACAAACTTCACAGTACCTCAAAAATGAAATATTTTATTTAAACCATATAACTGAATACAACAGTCAAAGATTGAAAATACCTCAAAACATTAAAGTCAAAGTCAAGGGGTCCTCATAACCCTAATGTTAAAAATAAAAATTTGAGTGAGTGAGTTGGGTTTAACACAGGTTTCTTTTGTGCCCAAGGGATGCAACTCTGCACAGCAAATTGCAGCACCTTAGACAACAGGGCCATCCATGGCTCCCAAAGTTTAAAGGGTGCTAGACATTTAACTACCGGTACCATAAAAGGAAACCACCATAAAAGTGCCCAACAGACCCCCTTTAATTTCAACACTGTATCTTAATGTCCACAAAGGATTTCAGAAAAGTCTCCAATGTTCTCAAGTTCACAAATATCCCAGTGTACAAACATATTTACACTTCATTTATTAAAGCCCCAAATTGTATATTTATGATCCAAGTAACAGCACGTCTAATCTATCCAAAATGTCACTGCCCCTCAACACCCTATTTCCCCTGACCATATACATCCTGATTACCAGCAATCTAGGCTGCCCACTTTATGAAGTAGGATGCTAATTAAAGGCTGGCCAATGACTCCCTGGACAGAACCCTCCTCTCTCAGGTGTTCTGGCCAGATCATTCAGTCACAGATGGGTAAAAGTGCAGACTGATTTCATGTCCATTGGATCGCATCGCACAATCCATCTCACAGAAAAAATATAACCTGTTCCAAAAAATGCAGAATAAAAATCATTTTGCTTCTTGTTTCCCCACCCCCCAAATAAATTCTGGTTCACAGTGGGTGTTCTGAGAGAAAAGATGTGATGGCTGTTTGGTGTACCAGCTCTTACTTTCAGAGAAAAAAATTATATGTTGTGATTCAATGACCGACAAAATATTCTGTCTTGAACAAAAATCCAAAGTCGTGGTGCTTGGTTTTGTCTGTGCCGATGTGTGGGAGTTTGGAGATTGGTGACATGCTTCTGCAAAGGTGGCGCCACCCAGTGACAGCTTTATGTAACTAATGAGGCCAACGCACTAGGCATTGTAATTGAATAACTGAATTGTGATAGATTGGAAAATGTCATGTAAGTACTTTTTAACTTCCACATAAAGAAAACAGACCTTTAACTACCATTAATTGTCTTCAACCTTCAGATATATTGAAACCATTCCATCCACATGGTGACTAGCTAATACTATAAAAGTAACACAGACCATTTAACTTGTAACCAGGAGGAAACATAGCTATTTTCAGCCAGTGCATTCCGTTGTTAGCTGAATGAAACATTTAGTTCCTCTGCTAACAAAATCAGACTTGTGAGATTCAAGTTAAAATCAAACCAGACCCAACATATGTTGTTTAACGATGTTAGGACATTGGAAAAACATTACAAAGGAACCCTCGTGTCTGATGCTGAATGAAGACGAACACAACTGTCGTCTGTGTGAGACATCTGTGAGCACAGCAAAAAGAATGGCTAAGGTCAATGTCTTTGTGGAACAGTGAGTGAAGGTAATTTGGGTTTAGCTTACTGAATGAGCTTACCAAGACTTAATGTCGCCTTCAACAACACACCTGTCATATCGTGTCCACTTATTGAGGGATGAGCGTGTTGGGCTAAATCTACTTGCGAGCAGTATGCTAGTTATGTCATGGCCTATCAGTTTAATGTGGGAGGAAAGCCCTAAGTGATGCAGGTATTAGGTGTTAGGTATCAGTCAGTTGTCCTTCTTTACCCTTATGAGCGAATCTATGGACTCTATTCTCAGTCTAATGACTGGGGTTGCCGCAAAATGTGTTGAATAAATGCAGTATTAAGAGACATATTGTACCGTGACTTCTGTATCGAGATATGTATCGAATGTGACACCTGTATCTTGACATCCCTAGTAATTGTTAACTTTCTAAATAATACTATCATTCTCTGGTCACTGCAACCCTCTTAGAAAGAAAAGGAAACTGTAAACATGCTGATGTAAAATATTAAAATCGTGTACTTTGTACACAACCAAACTAACAAAAACAACTCCATTCTCAACAGAACTTAAAATATTCAGCATCACAAATACAAATTTATTCCAACTCCCCTAGCCTGATTGGTTAGCAAAAATTCTGAAACAAAATATCTAAAAAGTTTGTCCCAAGCAGTATCTAATTAGCCTTGACATTGTGACCGTGATCTGTCCGTAACCTGATCTGGCACAGACAAACCAGTGCCCAGTAATGTGACCAGCAATCCACTCAATCAGGATACCAGGACATACTCCTGTAGCAGGAGATGAGCGATGGTCATGGAAGTGGTCATTTCTACATCTACTATTGCGATCCTGCAATACTACCTGATCCCACTTGCCTTGCCTTGCCTCTTACAACAAGGTTAATGGGGATTTGGGGACAAACACTGCCGAGGAATCTACACCCAGTTTGCACTTAGAGAACTCGCTGCTTATAGGCAACAGATTATCCGTCTCTTGGCTCATGATGTGATTATATCCTTCAGTCCTGATTATTCCTAATTACTGAAAGTTGTTTCGTTCATATCCCCTTGGGAATTCTGTGGCTGAATGGTCTTCCAGTGGACTGTGATGTTGTTGTGACAGAAGATTACTTTGTGAATCAGTTTGTCACAATGGCTGCTAGGTATGAATGGTGTACTTTGATTGGTGATCAACTCAGAAAACCAACAACTTGTTGTGATATTCTCACTATAAAACCACAGAGCTTGAAGGGTGGTTTGGACCATGAATATGAATGAATTTTCCTGTGGTAACACATGCGGTTTACAGCTTTATGGTCTGGTTGAAACTAACATTACTGCTGTTGGGTCATTGTCACCACAGGTACAACAAATGTACCACAGATTCCTTTCTGTCTGCCTAAATGTACTCCACCTACCTTTCTGTATGGCCAAATGTACCCCACCTACCTTTCTGTCTGCCTAAATGTACCAGACCTACCTTTGGGTGGGTGGGTGAGTGAGTGAGTGAGTGAGTGAGTGAGTGAGCAAGCGAGCATTATTTTATACTGCTTTTACCAATATTCCAGCAATATCACAGCGGGGGACACCAGGAATGGGCTTGACACATTGTACCCATGTGAGGAACTGAACTTGGGCCTTCGGTGTGATGAGCAAATGCTTTAACCACAAGGCTACCCCACCGCCCTGTCCCGTGTCTGAGAGAGAGGGCAGGGGAATGCTGACACTATAGACATGTTCCATGTACAGTGTGCATCAGGATATCTGCTCACACCATCACCAATGGGGTTGCCTGTTTCCAGGGATAAATTGCAAATTGCAGGCACACGATTTAATAGTATTGTACATACCTCAGTTATAACTGAACAGTGATTGACTGAGAGTAAGGGGCGGTCGGGTAGCCTAGTTGTCAAAGCAATGTGCTTGCCACGCCAAAGGCCCGGGTTCGATTCCCCACATGGGTACAATGTGTGAATCACATTTCTGGTGTCCCCCGCAGTGATATTGCTGGAATATTGTTAAAAGCGACATAAAACTCACTCACTCAGTCAGTCACTGAGAGTAAGATGGGTTAAACACTGCTTGTACAGTATTCAAGTTATACAATCATGTTAGGGTTGGACGGAGTCCAAATTTACTACCCGCGTACCCATCACCCATTACCCGACCCTACCCGGATACCCGCTGTAGATATCTAGAGATACGTACAAACTGTCCGATTTGGAAAAGTTTGACCGTAGCCCTGGCAAAATGTAATGAGATACATGTGTAAGGCGTTCTGGTCGTGCATACACTGAAGTTTACTGCATGAAGTTTTATCTTTATTCAAACATATAAAAGTCAGAAGGAAGGGTGCATAGTCAGAAAGAAATGGGAACATTAGTGACTTGTAGTGTAACAATAGAGATTTAGATCATTTTTGTCATTAAACAATATATTACCTGACTAACCATGCGTCCGGGTAGTCCTGTGGGTACCTGGGTCCTTCTAAGGACTCACTTGACCCGAGTACCCAAGTTATCCGTCAAGGCCCTAAATCATGTGTCAGTTTAAACTGCCAGAAAGATGAATCAAATAAATGAGCATGGGAAGGTACTGACTGGTATGGTGCTGACAGAATCACAACAGATCAAAAATGTGATTTGAACCCATGACTTGTGTCCACTGAATCATATGTGTCGTTATTTCCTTAATAACCATGCAATTTATTGCCCTCCTGACAAAGAGTTTTCAAACTATCAGCCATTGATGAATATTATTTTCTTTTCGCCATAATAAAAGGCATGAAATAATGTACAGGATCTCATCCATATTGAAAAATTAAAAAAGCCATAAAGATATAAGACTGTCGCATGAAAGACCCAAAGCAATGTCGTTAATGCATGTTTATATTCTGTTTGCATGCTCTTGATATATTTTTCTTCCATTTTGAAACAGTTGTGTTTCAATTTATTTTGTTTTTACAGAAAATCCCACGGACATGAACAAAACAGGGAACTAAATCATGGCTCAGAGCATAAACTCAAACATTTTGTCATTTCAATCACTTTGGAAAGGTATTTATCATGACATTGATATTGTACTTAATGTCTTAATTCTGAACAAGATCGTACAAAGTTCAATGTTTAATTCAACAGTGTTATCACAACATTAAGGAACTAATACATCTCACTGAAACAGCATCCTACTGATAGATCATTGCAAGTGCACATGAACTGCACCTGTACAGTTAAAAGTTCATCACAAACATCACATAAAATCACAGTTTCAGCACCATCTAAATCTTACCTTGACAGCATCAATACTCTCAAAACTGGATACAGAACTCCAAATGTTGGTTTTATTGCCAGTCAAACCTGAAAACACGAATAAACCGAATAAAAGACACCTCACAAATAGATCAATCATTTAAACCAAGACATGAAGAACTATCCATTCTTGATCCACACACTCACAAAGGTAGAGAAAACTTATTTCCAACGGTGTCAAATAAAAACTTTAATCAGAGGATGAATGATGAGAGAAGGTGATAATATCCTAATTGCTGGCTCAGACAAGATCATAGACTACCTCCTCCAACTCTTGAGCCGACAACCGGAGACGTTTGATGTTAAGGATAGGAGAAAATACGCCCCACGACTATCTCAGCTTAGCCCACAAACCTCACATCCTCAGGTTAGATGAATGACTTGGGCAATTTGGGCTCTAATTATAATACCAATATTATATGTTGTCTGGAAGATATAACATCTGATAAGGCCTGAGGAATTGTATCTCTAGAGTGGCTGGTATACTACATTCTGGCCTCCTACTCCTTGGAGCGATATACAGTTATTTCAAGCAGAAAAGCCATTATGATGCATAAAGACTAGTTTTGTAAAAAACTCAGTTAACAGTACATAAATGCAGCCTAAATTGGGTTCAATATAAACTTCAAGACCAGATTCCATTTTCATGTGAGCATGTTGAGCAGGTTCATGCAATTACTTATTTCTACATGAACAAGGCTAAACCTTTTAATATTGATTTTCTGGTGCTATTATGCATCGTATCAGCATGGGTTAGTTTGCATCATTCCGTGAGATGAATTTCTAACAAGAATAAAACAAGGAAAATCTAATTTATCAACCAGTAACTCCAAAGTGGCTCCTTGACCGACTCCCAGTGTAAGGAAGTGTTAGTAGGTAAACTCGGCCAATGTTACATCTATACAATGCCTACCTGTAAACTAATCAGGGCTGGACAAACAATTTGGTTGAATACATGAAGGGAAATTGTGGAAGACTGCGGAGTTGATCAACATCTCAAATTTGAGTCAGCAGACAAATCAAGTGGCAATTGATTTAAACTTGTTTTGACTGCCGCATGGCTGAGTCTCGTATATCTTTATGAGTGAGTGAGTATGGTTTTACGCCGCTTTTAACAATATTCCAGCAATATCACGGCGGCGGATACCAGAAATGGGCTTCACACATTGTAACCATGTTGGGAATCGAACCCGGGTCTTCAGCATGATGAGCGAACACTTTAACCACTAGGCTACCCGACCGCCCCTATCTCTTTATGAGTGAGTGAGTGAGTTAATATTTAACGTCACATCAGCAGTATTTCAGACATATCGTGACGGGAAGTTAGACATTTTTAATACATATATGTAAATCAAATATAAACCTGTCATCGAAGGACAGTAAAATTACTAGAGTATCACAGATTTTTATTTTAAAACTAGCATGCAACCATAATATCTCTTTATGAAGCAAAGTGGGAGGGTAGCCAAGTGGTTAAAGCGTTTGCTCACCATGCCGAAGTCCCGGGTTCGGTCCCCTCATGGGTACAATGTGTGAAATAAGAAATCTCGAAAAGCAGAGTTTATTGTATCATTCATCATCAAAAGTATGTGTGTATGATTTACTGTCAATTTGTGATGATATGAGGTGTTGGTGACAAAGTGAACATAGCCTGCCCCACCATATCCTGAAATGCTGGGAGTCCCGGGATGGATATAGCTGGAAAATTACTAAAAGCTGCCTGCTGGGAGTCCCCGGTTGGATATAGCGGGAAAATTACTAAAAGATGCATAAAACCTGATTCACTCATTCACTTTATGAAGCAGTTCCCCACTAAACTAACAACTAATGGGAACTCTCATATTTTCTGTACACACAATTCATCTTCATGCCACATAAAACGTCTTCTTTTCTCAAACATGTATCACTTTCTACCTGGAGATCTCTTCATATTACATATTGTGAGAGAGCGATAGAGTCCGATAGTACATCACTGCAAAGGACTTGTATAGGTCCGTGATCACTGTCAGCAATATTCCAGCCATATTATGACTGCGAACACCTGAAATGGGCTTCCCACGTACATTGTACCCTTGTCAGAAACTGAACCTAGGCAAATAGTTTCATCACTATAGGCTACCCAAACACCAGAATTGTGATGAAGCAATATATTTTGATGATTCCTTATATCCCCAATAAGGACTTTATGGAACAACCAGCCCCAACACTGGATGAAGCCATTAGCTGGAATTCCTGTCAAAAAAAAATTTTGTTGAAAGGGGGCTCACCAATCTTATGTCAAACGAAGGTAAAAAAAATGTATCTTTTGAAAAAATTAACTTCCATAGTCAGATCCTTTAATGACATGTCAGGCAAACCTTTTGATTATCAAGATGAAAGACAATCTCCTTTAGTCCATAACCTTCACCAGTCAATATCCTGACGTATCCCACAATGCTGTTTACCAGGTCCTGTCACAGTGACAAATTGCCAGAAAGTGTAGAGCTTCATCAAAATGCATGGTGATCAATTTTGACAATATTTGCATATTTCCGTTTTAATGCGGATCAGGCGGCTCCCTCATCCCCTTAGTGAGATGAAAATACACAAGCTCAAACATATCTCGGCCCTGTATCACGGACAAATTACACACATCAAACTTCCTTATGACCTACATAGCTTGCGGCAACATCTGATTAAGAAAGGATCAGTAATATTTTAAACATTGCTCTAAAGTAATCCTTTGTTATTAGCCAATAAGGATGAAACATGCATGGCGCATCACACGCTGCAACACCCTCAAGTGTCACTACAGATCATTACTGTGGCCATGCACAAGACGACGATGTTCTTCCCAATTAAAGATGCAAACAACCACCCAAACGTCCCCAGGCTCAGGAAACATGTCTTTAAAGGAGAAGGAAAGGGTTTATTGAACGTGGCTGAGAAACAGTCTACCTTTCGTCTGGAGTTGTGTCATGACAGTGTTTCAGAGACAGGGATCATTACCAGAAACGCACAAGGCTAATGGTTTTGAACACAGATGCTCACAGGCCACATGCTCCTCATGATCTGCAGTGTAGTGGCTTTGAGTTTGCTGTGCATTGATTCTACGCAACTGTTCATACTCAATGTTTGGAGAAACAAGTGCTCTTGGAATACACAAGAAAACATCATTCTTTGATGAAGTTTCATTATGATGCATTTGCATTTTTCAAATTTATTGCCAATTACCATTTTGCAGAACTTTTTCATTTCACTCCATCAATCACTCCATGTTTATTGAAATATGTTTTCACAAATTCTTCGCTTCAATCCAAGACACCAGAATAATCCATACAATAACAATTTAGTTGTTGATTGTCTTTAGATTGAACAAAATATAACCTATATTTTTTTTAAAATCCTGAGATGTAAAGACAATATTGACAAAACCAATTCAGTTAGAATATTTGTTTTCTAATCTACTTCCAGTAATTATCCTCTGTATTTCTGTATAACTGTTATCCAAAGCCTGGCCCCCTGGCTGTGGAGGAAAGAAGATGAAGTCCATGCAACTGTAATTTACTGAGTGTCGTCACACACAGAGAGTCCGCTAGTTTAATGTCTGGTCCTTGCTCGTTGACTTACATGCCACCATGACAGAGCCGTGTTGTTGCTCATTACAAATAAAATGACATTAATTCATTAGTTACATTGTTAACAGCAAGTTTTCTAGCAACCTGACTTTTGACATTTTGGATTTTTCGTTTCTATTCGTATATTTAATCAATAGCATGGGGATACCTCAGATCCCAAAGTGATCTTAGCACTAAGGTGATTGTACCTCCCATATTTTAACCTAGGCTTGTGACAGTCATAGATCTGAGATGGGTTATGGGAATGTGATGACAATGTCCTTATGTCTGTCCTGTAAGAGGAATAAGGACCATGTGATTACTATGTAAGTTGGTGTCATCGTTATGATGATTGTGTGGATGGTTTGCTCTTGCCACTGGTATGCCTGGCCTAGACACCATTAAATAAAGTTGCTGACTGCTGCAAAAACAAAATTCACATGCAAACTGTTCAACTACAGGCGACTGTAAAGGCTGTCATGATATTGCTGGACTATTTCTGCGAAAATACCATTTACTCACTCACCCACACTTTCAGAAATATGTTTAACGTTTTCACAGCAGTATTATGTAAACTGGAACAATTTCAATGAAGTAATTTCATAAACACGAGTGTATTCCCTACCACCCGGAACACACTCTCTAGGGAACCTTCCATCGATTAAACTCATCCTCAACTTAGTAGGAAGGCTGATTCTACTCAAAGGGGCTCTCCAGTTTCTAAAATCTAAAATATTTTTTTTGTGTTTTAAAGTTTACCAAAGCTTCATTCCTTCCCAAAGAACAGAAAGTAACATGATCTACTTTACAGAAAACCCTTGGGGCAGCGAGCTGTGAAGTTCGAACGCTACCAGAAACTAGATATATTGACAGGAAGGTACATAATCCCCACATGTAAATGTTAACTATCCATCACTTTTTAAAGATACACATAGAATTCACAGCATATAAAGTAAAAAGAAATTAAGATCAATAAATGCAAGCATAAACCAATCTAAGCAATGCAATCTAGCGTCATTGAACAAAAACTGTTGTGTTATTATGCTAAGGTGTCTGCTAAATTCAATCTGTAGGCAGATGTGGTTTTAACCACAGAATTCTTTCACAGTTCCGACCTGAGAACACACTAATTTGTTACAATACATGAGAGAAAAACAAGTTTCAATCCCGATTAGATTTACTGCTCCCACCAGCATTAAATATCATTAAACTCACCTAAGTGACATTAAATTTGATCTGAGTCAGTAAAATTAAATCAGTGACTACAACACGAAAAATAAAATCACTTATAACAGTCAGACTGGAATAGAATGTACAGCCTGCCTTTGGTGCTAATTGAGGGAAGTTTCTTTGAGAACTGGGACAATAAGGTCCACACAGTTAACTCCCTTGCATTGCTACCCACCAATGCTAAAGTTATCCTGAATTGTTGTTTTTTTAACATTTCCTATCAGATGTCATCACCACAATCAACATCATAATAATAATAATAATCAACATCACCATAATCAACATCATCATGATAATAATAATAATCAACATCACCATAATCAACATCATCATCATGATAATAATCAACATCACCACAATCAACATCATAATAATAAACATGATAATAATCAACATCATGATAATAATCAACATCATCATCATAATTATCAACATCATCACCATAATCATCATCATCATAATTAACATCAAGATCATCACTATAATCATATCATAATCAACATCATCATCATCATCATTCATCCAGCTTCATCTGCCGTTATGTTTTAAGTCAGATATAAAAATTGGAGTTCAAAATACAGTAAACTATGGTCATAACGAAGTCAAAGGGACCACTAATTTTAGTTCGTAATAACCATAGTTTGGTAAGTATGTATATACAACAAACGTCCTGGACTAAAAAATAAGTTTGTTATAAGCGTGTTCATTATAAACGTAGTTTTACTGTATATTCAAACCCAGAATTTGTTCCAAAATAAACATTAAGCAAATGGTTTAGGAAGAAACACAAAAGTAAGATAAAATATCTGATTAATATTTGCCTTTTATTTGAGGAAACTGATCACACACTGAGTTGACATGCAAACTTCAAGTAAGTAAATTTCCGTAATCACTTTACCATATGTCCCTTCCTGACCACAGTGCCAACAATGACGTTGCAACCTGCACCCATGTTGGGATTGAACCCAACCACCTACCTACTAGACTACCCCTTACCATCGTTTTCCCTATGACTTCAGTAGGAGAATGGCTAAGAGTCTCTGGCTCTGAATATCTGTCAAAACTTAATCATAGTTCTCTACAAGTTCCTCAAGTTGACAAGGAGAACAAATGTTTAAAAAGATCGGCTTTGTCCAAATTCAACTGAAAATATCATCACATTAAAGATATGTATAGTTCTGTTAAATTCTAAAGTTGTGAATGGAGAGCAAACATTAAAACAAACTCAAATCCCCCCCTGGTACCCATCATATCTGCAATAAAAACAAAATATAATTTGAATTTTGTTAAACCAAACACAATCCTGTCAGCATTTTTCAAGAAAATATTTAGACAGTGCTACCATAAACATTCCTGGAAAATAAATTTTTGGTGTGATAACGTCTATCTTTATCAGATTGTTGAAGTCTATCAATGAGAGAAAATAAGAAATAATAAAGAATGACACAAAATCTCTGAAGCAGGAACACAAATTTGACACAATCTCAACACCAAGTTCTCACAATTGCACAAACTCATCATCCCAATAACCCACAATATTTTAAAAGAAAACATTCCCAATGAAAAACCAACACGAACATGAGTCTCATGAATTAGATATAACTTTTATCGGCCCTCATTGCTTTTCCAAATAATGTTTCACAAACTCATTTTTTCCCCCTATGACAAAGTAGGAATTGGATTGGTTGAAGCTATTAACCTTATAAAGCCCCACAAATAATAACATGCCACTTGTTAATCCTCAAGAATCATTCCGTTGATCCTATTTCCACAAGTGGAGAAAACCAAGCACAGATTACAAACCTATTCTTGTAAAACCTTTCTTCGGAAATTGACAAAATGCCATCTAACAGTAAGCTGGAAGGCTTAAAGTGGTGAAACTTGTTTATAGATTTAATGTGTTTTGAACCCTATCTGCCTGACAAACAGCACCATTCACATTGCGAGGTAATATATCAGCTTGGCCCTCTATGAACACCCAAACCACCAATCACTTTAACCGTTTGACATTAAATCAGAATTTACTAAATGGATTCATTGCCTCTTGCCCTGCCAAGTTTCTATCGAAGCATTAAATCAGTCATGAAATGGCGGTTCGGAGAAGTAATGCTTGGAAAAAACGTGAAGACCCTTTAACAGTAACTTGTTATACAGAGGCCAATATGTGCCATTTTATGTGGTATTGACAGGAAAATGAACACCTTTCCGGGTTAATCCTACAGTTTTATTGCATTAATTTTAACTTCATTTCCAGAATACAAATGGGCAATTCCTCAATCTGGGCACACAAGGAAGAGGAGAAGGCGTAGTCAGGTCCAACATGAGAAGTCAACATTTTAAGAGACTATTCATTGACACTGCTCTCAGAACCTTATTTGCACATTATTACTTATTTTTGCAAGGGATTATTTTATAGGAAGCCCTGTCCATCACAGAAACTAAAGAGGAAAGGGAAGATGTGCATATACATTTTGTTAGCCTTACTTCCTAACCTTACCGGCTGACAGTCAGTTTGTACCCAAACAGTAGGCGTTGACTACCCTGAACACTAGTTTTTGCCTCAACATTTTGTCTGTTATCAGCTAAACTTGTAAGACTGCAATAGTTCTTGCTAGATTTGGGCTCAAGACTAGATCCTGCTCATGCAGACAAAATTAGAAGACACACAACGCAGCATAGACAAATATATAGTGAAACCATGATAGCTTGCTAACTCTGCATTCTGAACAATTACATTTTGTGATGAATTTTTCATAGAGACTTTAAACAACATTACCATGTACCCGTGATTTGTTAATCCGGAAGTGTGTTCTTCCAGATTGGGGACAGTGCCATCAGGATTAATGGGGTGTCACTGCATTGAACCTTTAGTCTTGATGACTGATATGACATCTATGGGCCAGTGTGACCCATTTGTAGTAATTTGTCCCATACTGTAATCATTGCATTAGTGAGTGAGTATGGTTTTACGCCGCTTTTAGCAATATTCCAGCAATATCACGGCAGGGTACAACAGAAATGGGCTTCACAAACTGTACCAATGTTGGGATTCGAACCGGAGTCTTCAGCATGACAATTTAAGTGAACGCTTTAACCACCTCTGCGATCTAAAAATACACAATGAGTGGGAGTTGTTTTTGTACAATAAAACACTGCAGGGAGTATAAACCATGAGGGGCACTTTTAAATAATGAATCCGACCTCAGCAATGTCGTAAAAATCCACTTATGCCTCTCATAATTAACGTCGTCCAACATACGACGTCTTCAAGTTGCAAGCACATGTTTGAATCTCCAGAAATGATGTCATGATAGAACAATGTTCCATCGTGAAATAAACCACACTTCGTTCTTCATTGTTCTTTGTGATTTATTGTGTAGCTATCTTATACAGCTAAATACAATCTTCTGACGCTGTTACTGTATATAAATTGGACGTAACAATGAATATACAAATAAAAGTGACATGAAACTTCAGGGCCAATGATAAGAAATCTCTGCCAAAAGCAGTCCTTCCTATGATTCCAGCATCATACATATGCGTTTATGAATCACTGTCAAATAGTGGTGATACCAGGTGTTTGCAAATAGGTCAGCGTCTGAGGCACCCATCACAAACACATGCAAGGGCAATTGTTGACCTGAACAAAAAGAAGAACATGTTGTACAAATCAATACAAAGAATTGCAATGGACATCATTTTGGTCACTTATGCTTCAAATGTGGAAGTGTCTGCCACATGTTTACCAATAAACGTTTTGAAAGCTTTCCTAAGACACCCATAGCACACACATCAGGACTGTTCTACAAACAAGCCAGACACAATCAACCAACAGGCCTGGTCTTCCACTCTGTAGGGTCTCCCCTGTAAACAGGCCATACATTTCTTGTAAACACCAAAATAATACCGTCTGGTTCCCAGAGGCTTTTGACTTAAAGTTAGCCATCCAGCACTTTTTCTAAGTGCTGTTAAATGCTGCTTGGTTAGCAAGATCCATTCAGTGGTGGTGTTGTAGTGGTAGTTCCACACAGTGAAGGTGTTGTAGTGGTAGTTCCACACAGTGAAGGTGTTGTAGTGGTAGCTCCACTCAGTGAAGGTGTTGTAGTGGTAGTTCCACTCAGTGGTGGTGTTGTAGTGGTAGTTCCACTCAGTGAAGGTGTTGTAGTGGTAGTTCCACTCAGTGGTGGTGTTGTAGTGGTAGTTCCACACAGTGAAGGTGTTGTAGTGGTAGTTCCACTCAGTGAAGGTGTTGTAGTGGTAGTTCCACACAGTGAAGGTGTTGTAGTGGTAGTTCCACACAGTGAAGGTGTTGTAGTGGTAGTTCCACACAGTGAAGGTGTTGTAGTGGTAGTTCCACACAGTGAAGGTGTTGTAGTGGTAGTTCCACACAGTGAAGGTGTTGTAGTGGTAGTTCCACACAGTGAAGGTGTTGTAGTGGTAGTTCCACACAGTGAAGGTGTTGTAGTGGTAGTTCCACTCAGTGAAGGTGTTGTAGTGGTAGTTCCACTCAGTGAAGGTGTTGTAGTGGTAGTTCCACACAGTGAAGGTGTTGTAGTGGTAGTTCCACTCAGTGAAGGTGTTGTAGTGGTAGTTCCACTCAGTGAAGGTGTTGTAGTGGTAGTTCCACACAGTGAAGGTGTTGTAGTGGTAGTTCCACTCTGTGAAGGTGTTGTAGTGGTAATTCCACTCAGTGAAGGTGTTGTAGTGGTAGTTCCACACAGTGAAGGTGTTGTAGTGGTAGCTCCACAAAGTGGTGGTGATGTAGTGGTAGTTCCACTCAGTGAAGGTGTTGTAGTGGTAGTTCCACACAGTGAAGGTGTTGTAGTGGTAGTTCCACACAGTGAAGGTGTTGTAGTGGTAGTTCCACACAGTGAAGGTGTTGTAGTGGTAGTTCCACACAGTGAAGGTGTTGTAGTGGTAGTTCCACACAGTGAAGGTGTTGTAGTGGTAGTTCCACACAGTGAAGGTGTTGTAGTGGTAGTTCCACACAGTGAAGGTGTTGTAGTGGTAGTTCCACACAGTGAAGGTGTTGTAGTGGTAGTTCCACTCAGTGAAGGTGTTGTAGTGGTAGTTCCACACAGTGAAGGTGTTGTAGTGGTAGTTCCACTCAGTGAAGGTGTTGTAGTGGTAGTTCCACTCAGTGAAGGTGTTGTAGTGGTAGTTCCACACAGTGAAGGTGTTGTAGTGGTAGTTCCACTCTGTGAAAGTGTTGTAGTGGTAGTTCCACTCAGTGAAGGTGTTGTAGTGGTAGTTCCACACAGTGAAGGTGTTGTAGTGGTAGCTCCACAAAGTGGTGGTGATGTAGTGGTAGTTCCACTCAGTGAAGGTGTTGTAGTGGTAGTTCCATACAGTGAAGGTGTTGTAGTGGTAGTTCCACACAGTGGTGGTGTTGTAGTGGTAGTTCCACACAGTGAAGGTGTTGTAGTGCTATTTCCATACAGTGAAGGTGTTGTAGTGGTAGTTCCACACAGTGGTGGTGTTGTAGTGGTAGTTCCACACAGTGAAGGTGTTGTAGTTGTAGTTCCACACAGTGAAGGTGTTGTAGTGGTAGTTCCACTCAGTGAAGGTGTTGTAGTGGTAGTTCCACTCAGTGAAGGTGTTGTAGTGGTAGTTCCACACAGTGAAGGTGTTGTAGTGGTAGCTCCACAAAGTGGTGGTGATGTAGTGGTAGTTCCACTCAGTGAAGGTGTTGTAGTGGTAGTTCCATACAGTGAAGGTGTTGTAGTGGTAGTTCCACACAGTGGTGGTGTTGTAGTGGTAGTTCCACACAGTGAAGGTGTTGTAGTGCTATTTCCAGACAGTGAAGGTGTTGTAGTGGTAGTTCCACACAGTGAAGGTGTTGTAGTGGTAGTTCCACTCAGTGAAGGTGTTGTAGTTGTAGTTCCACACAGTGAAGGTGTTGTAGTGGTAGTTCCACACAGTGGTGGTGTTGTAGTGGTAGTTCCACACAGTGAAGGTGTTGTAGTGCTATTTCCAGACAGTGAAGGTGTTGTAGTGGTAGTTCCACACAGTGGTGGTGTTGTAGTGGTAGTTCCACTCAGTGAAGGTGTTGTAGTGGTAGTTCCACACAGTGAAGGTGTTGTAGTGGTAGTTCCACTCAGTGAAGGTGTTGTAGTGGTAGTTCCACTCAGTGAAGGTGTTGTAGTGGTAGTTCCACACAGTGGTGGCGTGTGAGATAGGGCAATACCATTGTGACAAATGTGGGTCACATGTTACTTCCTGCCTTTGGGTATCAATATATGGCTTCTTTTAAATCACTTAAGGGTAAATATCAGCAACAGATCACCTGTGGTTATGATGATTGCTTTTCCCTGAGGGCTAGGACGAGAGTATTTTGATTGAAGGCCCCCTGAATGTCTGATTATTAACAACAGGATTCTTCCATGAACATACTGATTATCATATCAATCAAACACAGCTTAGTTACACTGTTTCACCAGAATGATAATGGTGTTATCTGATCATAAAGTAACGGTAATAGAAAATCTGATTGTGATATGTCATACACACATCCTATCTAGATTCAAACTGATTATTTAAACCAATTATTCATTAAGACATCAGTTAAAGTTACATTCAGACATCAGTGAAAGTTTCATTAGGACATCAGTGAAAGTTTCATTAGACATCAGTGAAAGTTTCATCAAGACATCAGTAAATGTTTCATCAAGACATCAGTAAATGTTTCATTAAGACTTCAGTGAAAGTTTCATTAAGACATCAGTGAAAGTTTCATTAAGACATCAGTAAATGATTCATTAAGACATCAGTGAAAGTTTCATCAAGACATCAGTAAATGTTTCATCAAGACATCAGTAAATGTTTCATTAAGACTTCAGTGAAAGTTTCATTAAGACATCAGTGAAAGTTTCATTAAGACATCAGTAAATGATTCATTAAGACATCAGTGAAAGTTTCATTAAGACATCAGTGAAAGTTTCATTAAGACATCAGTGAAAGTTTCATTAGGACATCAGTAAATGTTTCATTAAGACATCAGTAAATGTTTCATTAAGACATCAGTGAAAGTTTCATTCAGACATCAGTGAAAGTTTCATTCAGACATCAGTGAAAGTTCAACCCCAACTGGCAATGTTAGAAGGTTACCATGATTCTCTTGACCTTAAGGACATTGATTGAGGGGCACTGCCAAAGCAAGAGGATCTCTCCACATTCTGTGGAACAGGCACCATATCTCAAAGTATGATGTAATCATGTTTTGTTGCTTATTTCAAAGGAGAGTAAAATCAATAACAGCCTCATGAGACTCGTATGTGGTATGAGTTGAAAGCGCTAACCAATTAAAACTGTGTTCAATTTTACTCCACTTACTTATTTTTTGCTGTGTATATATTTCAGAGGGAGGAAGTTGGGTGTAACAACATGTTGAACAGTATTCAATTATATCCCAGCACCTCAGCTGTATGTTATAGGAAAGCCTGAAGTGATGCTGGTCTCGGATTTTACTCAAGTGAATCCATGTGTGGTTCTCACACACCAAGGTTCATATTCAGTGCAATCAAGGATTCAAAACAGATGTGAGGTGAAATTGGGTTTAACGTTGCGTCCAAGATTATTGCACTTATATAGCGACGTGTATGAATGTGTGTGTGTTTGTGTGGCTGCTTGCTCTACAGCGGACTGATGCCGATTTATAGTGCTAGCTCACTGAGATACCATGCCGCAGTTTAACATGAATACCCCACTCAGACACAGTATACTGACTCCAAGCCGACCAGTCCTTGTTTTAGCCCTTTAATGCCGAGCGCCAGACAGGGTAACAACAAGTACCATCTTTCAACGTCTTTTGGTATGACGCGGCCGGGGATCGAACCCTGGACCTTCTGCTCTCCGGGCGGACGCTCTACCACTGGACCACGGTGGCGGTCTGATTCAAAACAGAGTGACTCATAACTCATTGTGTACAACAAACAAATGTTGTCTGCTCAGATATTCTGGTTACGTACCTTTCAACTTTGTCCAGTTTTTTTGTGGCATTTTACATACAGAACAAAGTTTCTCCCATTTATATCCTTTAGGGTTAATGTTAATACCGCTATGCCTCTTAGAATGAGTTTGAATGCAATACAAAATTTACATTTACAGTGACCAAGTGTTTTATCGCATTCCTTTCGCTTCACATGTACAAAAGAAAGCACTTCTTGCTGAAGTCCTGCTCATGATGTCATACGAGAATATACTGTATGATGTTGATACAGCAATGGTCGTATATCATCTGTTAACCAATACTGAAGAATGGTTAACATGGACAGACAAATAAACTTCTTGGAAGATAGAGGAGAGACATTTCCAGGACAGTTTCTCCATGGCATGGTACAAACTGAACCATGAAATCAATGAATGAGTGAGTGAGTGAGTGAGTGAGTGAGTGAGTGAGTGAGAGTGAATGAGCGAGCCAGCCAGCGAGGAAATATAAAGGAGATAAAGTTTGCAGATCAAAGATGAATACCATTTTGATGAAAAACCACAAGTAGAGATATGGTGTTGTCAAGGATCATTATCATGACAAATCTGCTATTGGAATCCATGACAGATCGGGCTAATGGATGCAACTCTGCGCATTAACTATGTTACCTTATATTGCAAAGCTACCTGTACCACAAAACCTGCTAAACCTGATTATAAGGAAAATATTATCTTGTAACATTATATGAACTATAAACACAAGGAAATTCAAACGAAACAAATGTAAAATGTACAATTAAAAAGTTGTGAAAGGCAATTATATGTCATTTCATCCCACTGACCCAGTGGGCATGTCAGCTATAAACTTATTAACCCAAATATTAAACTGTGCTGGGTGAAGGCTGACCCATAAAGATCCCCCTCCACACACACACTGACACATACACACACACATAAGTCTGCAGTCACCCGGTGGCTTGTCAGGCCTTCATCTATATCTGGGATAGTAAATACTCCACTGACCGACTGATGCTTGTTTACGACGATTCACTGACAGCAGCAAACAACGACTGACTGATCACTGGACACCAGGGCACCTATATAGCAGGTAATTCCACCAAGTAATGCAGGAGAAGTGTGCCAATCATACTATCAAAACATTGACTTTCGACTATTGGAATAAATCAGTCACTATCGACCAATGTTAGACCATATTGCAATGTCTTAAACACCAATCATGAGATCATATAACACATTTTCAACCAATGATAAGATTATATTGCAATGTCAAAGATGACACTATGTTGCAATGTCATATTTCTGACAATCATGACATCATATTTCACTGACTTTCTACTAATCATGAAATCATATTGCAATGTGTTATTTCAAGCATTGGGCAATACTACACTGACCTTCTGCCAAGCTTTGGGCAATACTACACTGACTTTCTGCCAAGCTTTGGGCAATACTACACTGACTTTCTGCCAATCATTGGGCAACTTGGGCAATACTGCACTGACTTCTGCCAATCATTGGGCAATACTACACTGACTTTCTGCCAAGCTTTGGGCAATACTACACTGACTTTCTGCCAAGCTTTGGGCAATACTACACTGACTTTCTGCCAAGCTTTGGGCAATACTACACTGACTTTCTGCCAATCATTGGGCAACTTGGGCAATACTACACTGACTTTCTGCCAATCATTAAGCAATACTACACCGACTTTCCTCCAAGCATAGGGCAATACTACCCCGACTTTCCTCCAAGCATTGGGCATACTACACTGACCTTCTACAGATAATTGGGCAATACTACACTGACTTTCTGCAGATCATTAGGTAATATACTACATTGACTTTCCTCCAAGCATTGGGCATACTACACTGACCTTCTGCAGATAATTGGGCAATACTACACTGACTTTCTGCAGATCATTAGGTAATACTACATTGACTTTCCTCCAAGCATTGGGCATACTACACTGACCTTCTACAGATAATTGGGCAATACTACACTGACTTTCTGCAGATCATTAGGTAATACTACATTGACTTTCCTCCAAGCATTGGGCATACTACACTGACCTGCAGATAATTGGGCAATACTCACAGATTTTCTGCCAATCGCATGTCTATCTTCACTGATCATGACTTATGCATATCATGGTTGTTATATGGGACACAAGTACAGCTTAAACTGACACACACGGTTGCAGGATGTGATGGCTCTGTTCCTGGCAGGCTTCTAAAAGTGCATACATGTTCATCAGCCAGTAAACACCAACCACCAGAAATCTGACTTCCATGAGATTCAAATAAGAAGGATGAATGTAATATGTCTCCTCTAGCTGTGGTTAGATGGTGACAGAGCTGATATTTGCATGAAGGCTCTATTGAAACAGATCTGTAAATGTCTGATAAATAGATGCGCTGGCAACTCTCACTGGAAGCTGCCAAGATAACTCAGTCATGTTACAATCTATCTGCTTAATGGGGGATGTCCAAAGTGATCTAGGTCTTAAAATTTAGGTGCAACCCACAAGCACAGGTAGGTAGAAGACAGATCAAGGATCAAACTCACTACAAATCAAGGATCAGAACCCACAATCATATCACATGCCTTATCTGCATGGCGATCTACATTGCCTCAGATGACTGGGTCAGCCATGCTCATCTGGCTTCAATGTGAAGACAGTGTTAAAATGTGAGAGCAAAACATCATAGTGACATTTACAGGAATGTCGCCTCTTGATTGATTGGACAGAAAATTGCATGTCACATTGAGATAAATTTATGGTTTGTAAAAGAGAAACATATTTTACCTGTCACAATACACAATCTTGTTTTGTTACCACACGGAAATAAATGATTTTGGCTCTTATTTTAGATAGGCTTCATGCACATGATATCAAGGCATGTAATGTTTTCTACCGAGTGAAATAAATGAATAATCAATATTTCATAGTGATGTGGTGTGTCTTTCCTAAATATAAAACATTTCTCAATCCAGATAAATCTACAGAAGGAGTCTTATAACTTAAATAGTTTATTGTGTGTATATCAGGGGTCTGGAAACTGTCATATGCGCCGGACATGTCCGATTGGGAATCTCAAATGTCCGGTTTAAAATATTGCTTACCGGACATTTAAATTTTTCTGTCCGGACATTTTAAAAAGTATTGTCCGGACATTCTTAAATTTTGACCGGACATGATCAACAGTTAGGACTAAGCAATTTCTGTCTGCAATTGTAACACAATGAAGATTATCTACACTGACAAGCATTGTTTGTTTTGATTGCTGAAAATACATCGTACCTAGAATGATAGTCCAATCGGTCAATCACTGTAATAGGCAATAAACTGAGTTGACACTGATTAATCGAGGATTTATTACTGAGAACATCTTTTTAATTTGAGTAAAATGTGTTTACAACTGTACATAAATACCTTGCATCATCGATGTACCTCATTATCCTCACAATGCTACGATACGTAATTTATTTATGATTATATTATCTGTCTTGTTTTTAAATAATCTTTAGTTTAAAAAAAAAACTTTTCCCGTGAGGTCACGTGATAACCAAATATGGGATAATAGTCTCGATCCAAATGTTACAATGCGTACACTTGAGCAGACTCATGAATATTAATTAGACCGTTCACAACGTTGACAGATCGTTATTATAACAGAAACAAACGTATGTTTTCCATATATATCTAAAATCATATTATTTGTTATTAATTGTCCGGTGAATTAAACAATTTAAATTGAAACAATTCATAATTCATCATATTATGAATACGTAACAACTTGTAATTTGTGTGTAAAAAGTCGTACTAAAACACGCTGTTTGAAGGGGGCGTGGCATAAATGTAAATGTCCGATTGGGATTTTAAATTTTCCGGACCCCTGGTGTATATACTACTCAAAAGAAGTTAAAGAACACCCGGGTTTTTTTCATATGACTGTCATGACTGATTAACTATGGTCATGAAAAAATCAGATGTTCTTTAACTTATTTTGAGTTTTATATCACGTGTCTGTGTTTGTATTTTAATGCCGCACTCAGCAATATTTCAGCTGTATGATGGTGGCCGGTAAGTAATTGGGTCTGGACCAGACAATCCAGTGATTGATATTGTGAACCACAATCCACACTGTCGAGGTACTATTACACACCATTGACCAAATCTCTGAGTCGGACCACCTGATCCAAAAAGTCACCTCTTACAACCAACATGCATACCTTATTCGACATAATAAGTGCACCGCTCTAATAAATGCCCATGGCGATATTTGGTAATATATTGGCTATTGAACAATCCCAATTAGCACCCCTTCCGATTGATCAGTTTACACTAGACTTATTTATTCATGTATAATAGGCACTTGTGTGTTATATGCATCCTTAATTAAATCTGGAAAATATATCTGTTCTGTATGATATACGCACATACTTTTATTTTGTATCATTTCAATCTTTCAACTCTGTTTTTTCTCACACCAAAATTATATTCTAATAAGAGACCCCCAATTTCTAATTTTGAGAGCGCCCCGGGCGCTTATTACATCGAATACGGTATGTTGGTGAGGACCAATTCTTAACCGTGGGTGTGGACATATTTGATAAAGTTGGTATGATTTAATACTTATTGCCCCTGTTAAGTTTTAGAATTCAAACAGATAATTGATAATAAAATCTTTGCCTCATATACACACACATAAGTATATTTTGTTTAAAGGAAACAATAAAAAATTACAGCTGCCTGTAAATAACTGAGTCTGGATAAACCAGGGATTGATATTATGTGCAACAACCTAAACCATCAACCAAGTCAACCACACCATCCATTAAGTCGACTCACAATACAAGCACAGGTTGCACAGTCCTATTCCAATCACAGAGGTATATCAGTGTATTCTTGATGCCTTATATTCAACTGCCTCCATGGTCTAGTGAGAGAGCGTCTGCCCAGAGAGCGGAAAGTCCAGGGTTCGATCCCTGGCTGTGTCAGACAAAAAAAAACAGTAAAAGATGGTACCCTGTCTGGCGCTCAGCATTAAGGGGCTAAAACAAGGACTGGTCCGCTCGGAGTCAGTATACTGTGTCATGTCACACTGCGGCATGGTATCTCAGTGGGCTAGCACTATAAATCGGCATCAGTCCAGACCAGTACACGCATGCACGCATGCACGCATATCGCTATATAAGTGCAATAATCTTGGACGTGACCTTAAACCCCATTTCACTTCACCATATCTAACAACAGACAGATTTCCCATCTCCCTGCTCCAACATCTCAAATCAATGCTGGCTCCTTACTACAATAGCATTCCAACAAAGAGCTCAAACATTCATCCCTAGGCAATAGACAAGTTTCGGTTATTAAAAAGATGATGGAAGAATTATATCTTTGCATGCAACCATTAACTTCCTGAGGGAATATCTGCTACAAAAAGAAATACTGAACTTCTTTGGCTTGCAATGATATAGCTAACAAACTTGGGGAACATGCAGCTTAACACCGAAGGCCATACAAGAATATATAATACAACACTAGGGAAGGATGCTCCTCACTATGCCTTCACCAAAATGTTGGCAGCTAAGTCTAAGCATAGCAGAGAGAGCCTAGAAAATGACAATCATTCTTGGAGGCAGCAATACCTGAATGATCCTAAAAATCCACTCTATGGTGATGACCGACAACAGGTACAACATGTATCGTGATAATCTAGCTCTGTTTGAAGCTGATCCAGGAAGGTTCTTGCAACGATTTGTGACTACGGATGAAACCTGGGTTTACCATCTCCAGCCTGCAAGTACTTTATCACTGTACGTTCCTTAAGTTCATCCATATTGCAAAGGTCACAGACTCCTGGATATTTAATGACTTGTCACAGTGAAACAATTTGTTCAATTAACTAAATTTTGGGTTACTATACCTCCATGACATTATGTAATGTCCACAACAAAAGACTTTACTATTACATAATTCCATAAGGCTTAGAAGTTATCAATCAACCCTCGTAACAACACGACTTCGCTTTCCCTCTAACATGCCAACCATGTTATAACAACATGACTTCTCTTTTCCTCTAACATGCCAACCATGTTATAACAACATGACTTCACTGTTATCTGACATGCCAACCATGGTAAAACAACATGACTTCACTGTTCTCTGACATGCCAAGCATGATGTAACACACTGACCAGCCAGCCCCTCAGTTTGCCAACCAAAACGAAGTACAAACCAACAGAGCAGTTCCCCAAGTTAACATTTCGACCATGACATAACATCGTCTGTTGTTAAATATCATTACCAATGCCCTCGTTCCTACTTGCTGACAGCAGCCAATTCCCCCTTCCCTCCCTAAATGAATTATCTCCCATGTACTTGTTTCCTTTGATCCCTATAATGACTTTGACACTTCAAAGATATCTGGCCTACTAAGCTCACAGTGTACATGGAGATAAGGATTCTGCCTACATTCTGCCAAGGAAAGAAATCACTTAAATTAATACCAGTCGCTTTGTACCTAGACTATTATTTGTTGGTTTGTTTGTTTCTTGTTTAACGCTGAACTCAGAAATATTCCATCTACATGACAGCAGATTGTAAATAATCGAATCTGTACCAGACAATTCAGTGACTGACATCCTGAGCATCAATCCACGCAATTGGGATACGATAACATGCATTAACCAAGTCAGCGAGCCTGACCACCCGATCCAGTTAATCGCCTCTTATGACAAGCATTGTCGCCTTTTACGGCAAGCATGGGTTGCTGAAGACTTTTTTTGCCCCAAATCTTCATGGGTCATCTAGACTATTAATAAATATTCTTGCAGAGTATTGAGAAAACTACTGCATCGAAAGTTACTTCACAATAAGCAATGTAAACTGAAGAAAACCTAGCGTAAACAGTTATAAGAAATACGAGCAAGGAACACAGACTAAATTGTTTAGATGATCTCTCAAGTGCAAACAAGTGAGGCTTTGTAGGCTTGCACATGCACAAGGATTCAGGGTAAGCGAGATGCTATTACTGGCACAACTTATTGACAGAGAAGGGGACTTCTGTTAAAAGATATAGTTACAGTGTGATTACAGCCAAAATGCAGAGTAATTGAAGTACCCACAGTTTGATGAAAAGCCCAAGAATGCCCAAGAATGACAAATTACACAAAACACAGAGGTTAGTGGTGCAAGCATGGTACATAAAGCTTATAGGTGCTGAGTTAAAAAATCATTGACGGGTTGAAAAGTAACGGTTAGTCAGACTTTGTTTTACATGCACTTGGTGCATGTAGATATAAATATCAGCTTGCACTTTTCAATCAAAAGTTGCACTGGTGTATAATTTTTTAGCTAAATCCAGCCCTGATATGAATCTTGAGTTATAACTTCAGAGATGAGAAACTGGGTCCTGTGAACTGGTGTTCGCACAGTCACTTCCTCACATCCTCATTGTCGAATTCAATTGTTTGTAATGACAAACTGTGTTTTAGTCACCCTGAGGTAGGTTTTCACAAGCTTTTCAATAACCTGTACCCTAAACAGAGTGTGTGAGTGCGTGAGTAAAGTTTTACATCAATTTTAGCAAACACCAGAAATTGGTTTCATATATGTGGGGAATTGAACCAGACCTTGATGAGTGAACACTTTAAACACCAGAGTAATCTCACTTGAGGTGTTCAAGGAGAGAACATTCACCAGTGGTCTCTTCTTACCCCTTCTTCTCTTCCCTCAAATTTTAGAATTGCCATTTCTATTATTTAGAAAAACCTCACAATCATGCTATATCCCATCAAAGCACCTAAGTGAGTTAGTTCAAATGTGCCTCTGTTCAGCCAGCAGGAAATGGATACCCGATATGTGAGGTGGATGTAGAAACCTTCTAGCGCCCCTGGACATCTTGGTTTGCATACTCCCAAAGGAGTTGAAAATGATAACAGGAATGCAAACAGATCCACTGGTCGGGAATATAATAAAACTGCATTTGCATAGATACGCGTAACTGGTTACCTGCGGTATATAAGTGTATAGTTAAGACAGAACCATGCTTAATCCTACACATCGAGGAAAGAGGAATGTCCACAGGGACAGGGGACATAAGTTTGTCTGCAATACATAGCTGTGAAGGATCTAACGGGATCTGGAGACCTCCCCCAATTTCTTTCCCCTGGAATCTGCAGATGGAAATACTGTAAACAGCTTTATTTCTGCGCCGTTAAAATATTGCGAATACCACACCAAAGACAATACTGCGACGAGATATTTTTGCGAGTTGCCGTGTTGAGATGACCCCTCGATTACCAAACAATAGACAGCTTCTCTCCGAAGCTAGTTAATCTTAGTTGGCCGGAAAGTTGACCAGTGTCATGAAACCGATTCATGCAAGATGGCTTGTTTCCTGTGTGGACAAAATTGCAAAGGACACTGACGCAATCAAGCGAGGTTAGAAGAAGGCAGGATTACTGTGAGGTAACAGTGACACTAATTGGTCTGTTTACACTGTCATTTGTGATGTATTGTGTGACCATTCTGCATTCATTTGTGTTTTTAACTTATAAAGTAACTTGTGGTTCTGGTTGATTATTTCAACATTTGATGACGTGTTGCAATGAATAAAGTATGTATGTATTATTTATACTTATTTTTGCGTTTTTAATTTTTGCGATTGAGTCTCGTTCGCAAAACTCGCAATAATAAAACAGTCGCAAAAAAATCCCTGTTTACAATATTCCCTTCTGTTCATAAATGGACCGGGGGCACGGGTGGCCCTGTCGTCTAAGGCGCCGCGATTCGCTGTGCAGAGTTGCGTCCCTTGGGCACTCCAAAAACCTATGATTGTGGGTTCGAATCTCAGTTTGCCCCGATTATGTTTAGGTTTGTCAGCACCATACCTGTGCTCATGGGTTTCACCGAAGTGGTAAACGTCTGACACCTGCATCACTTCTGGCTTTCCTTACACAATAAGCTGACACGCCGTGATATAACTGGAATACTGTTAAAAGCGGCGTTAAACACAACTCATTCACTCACTCATAAATGAACCAGCACTTATAGAAGTAACAGTAAAAGATAGGTGTTTAAAAAAAACACATCCGAGGCATGCATTTTAAGCTTGTCTCTCGAAACTAGAAAAAAAATGATGGTATACCCACGTTTTCTTCTACAGAATATGCTGCAAACTACAGACACACATAAGATGAGGTTACACATGCTGTCTTAAGTGTAGGGAGGAAGGAACTAAAAACAAGATGTAATGGATTCCACTTCCAGTTCTTCATGCTCCACCTTTCCCCGACGAAATCGATGACATTATTTACATCTGTCACAAAAAAACATCACATCCTCCAACTGATTATCTTTTTACACCAACCTTATTACATTAAGAAAGAAAAAAAAACAGATATACGATCCTAATACAATTTTCCTCTCAAATATCTTATCAACGAATGCATTAACAAAGTGTATGGCATGCAGTGATAACAGGTGTGACCTTTATGACAAATTATTTTGGTTTTCTACCAAATCACACAGAATGCTAACACTAGCTTGCTGGCACACTCGTGACATTATTCAAAGCCTAGGGTTCTATTAGGCCAATTACTTGGTCTTCAGCACAAAACGACACCACAAACGGAAATCCCTAAGCAAGACCCAGTGACAAACGAGTGTATGGTGAGCATTTGGAAAGTGCTTCAATTATTAGCATGCCCCCACACGCTGGGCAAGTCGCCACTGCAACTGGAGAACATTGGTACACAGGGGCCTTGTAGAACATTTTTAGACATCTCTTGAGACTAGCCACACAACTAACGCTTAGTTGGCATGCAGTGAGACATTTTGTTACTATTAACTGTTTTACCTAATGCTGATTAAACAAATTTGGCTTCTTTTTTTATTACCTGCACTCTTATATTTTATTTGGATTTTAGTGCTCTAGACATCTTTGTGGGAAAATGAGCTTCAGAGTCCTTGTTAAAGATTGTTGCTTGCACTGCTCTTCCCTACAGTTTGAAATCAATGGCAGGCATTGTGAGAAAATCAAGCAGGTTTTGTGAGCGAGATCACTTTTATCAAGCCTTACACTTCATTAAAGATGAGCTGATGCAGAAAGCGATAAAAATGTATGTTTTTTATGTTATTCAATTTCCCATTTTACCCATGCCAAATTTAATGCAATTCCTTCTGCTGCAAATCATGTCAGGCAGATATATCTGGATTCTCGAACTAATTTGGTGTAAAAGAAAAGATTTAATCTTGAAAGAATGGAAATATAGGCCAACTGAAAACATAATTATCACATACATCACAGGTTATAAGACAATGGATGTGAAAACGGCCATTAATTCTGATCTTGAGCATCTTTCCCTCCCATCAATGCACAGCGGGTTACATGAGCATGACAAATACCCATCAATCTTCAGGAATTTGGCTTGAGTAATATACTGACCATCAGGTTCTAATAAAGACATATTCACTATGTTGAAACAGCATACTGACTGCCTCGGGGTCAATAACCTGGCAGTGACTTTGTTCTAAATGCCATAACTTTGCAGGATTTTGTTTGACATATTTCACGTCCATAAGCAATATTCCAGAAACACCATGGTGACCTGTAAATAATCAACTGATGGCCAGACAGACCAGTGGTTGATATCATGAGCAATTTTCCATGTGGGGATGCAACGACTAACTCTAAACCATATCACCAAGACTGACCATCCAATCCAGTTAAGTCGCCTCTTGCGGCAAGAAATAGAGTGCTGAGGACCTTTTCTAAACTGGGTACCTCAAAGAATTAATTTATAAAGATCTACAGTTAACTTTTGTGGCTGAGTAGACTAAAGAATTTAAGTATTTTGACCGTGGGAAGCAAACTCATATCTTCTCATGTTCATGACAAACTCAGACACTCACCACTGAACTACCCAAACAAACAATATTTCCACAAACATTTGTCAATGGGGCTACAGGCAACCCTGTTTCTAAGAAATGTACCACATAAACTCATTCTGTCTCCACTGGACAGACTGCATCTCTTGGGGCTTTCCTCCCACATTAAGCTGACACACCGTGATATGACTGGAATACTGTTTAAAGCGGCGTTAAATACAACTCACTCACTCACTCACTCCACTGGACATTATATTTAATGTTTCCTACACTACAGTGCAGCCAGGACTTGTGTATTCCTAGCTTGCCAGTGGTCCATTCACACTCAGTCATTCTGGCCTGTGATTGAGTGAGTGAGTGAGTGGTTGGGTGGTTGAGTGAGTGCGTGAAGCATGTGAGTGAGTGAGTGAGTGAGTGAGTGAGTGAGTGATTAGTCCTAGCTTGTCAATAGTCAGGCCTCAAAGTTTAAATTTTTGCCAAGCAGCCATATGGCTACAAGTATTTTTTTTCAGGTAGCCAGTGGTAAAATCAAAAAGTCAAGCCAATAGTGTTGGTAGCCCAAAGCATTTGAAATTATCATTCATCAAATAACTATTATATGTACAACACATAGCACTAGTCTTGGAATTGTATATTAGTGGAAACTGCACATGCTGTACTTGAGTTTTGTTATTTGTGACTTGAACAATGACGCACCCCTGGCACTTATGAGTGAGTGAGTACGGTTTTAAACCACTTTTAGCAATATTCCAGCAGTATCACAACGGGGACACCAGAAATGGGCTTCACACATTGTAACCTTGTAGGTAATCAAATCTGGGCATGATGAGCGAACGCTTAAATAGCCACTCATCTACCCTACCACCCTTGGCAGTTAATGAGTCTTGTCCACCTAATCCCAGGCGATCAGGGCCATCCTACTTAAATGGTTTGTCTACCACCATCATTAGATTAGTGGTATTTCCCATTGAGTCCAAGGAACAAGGGAAGGCTAATTGTTCTGTGCACACTCATACCTTCAATAAGTGCAAAGCAATCTGCAAAATAATCTCACCAATTATAAGATCTGTAAATTTATTAGTTATTATTGTGCATCAAGTTACATTCTAAGCATAATTCTTTATCTCTCAATAAGATGATTATCAAGAAAAGATTTTTAACAAATGTGTTTCTTGTAAATTGTATTTGTACAATTCAGTTGACTATTCATACCGACCCGTGAAAATCCGGGGTAGAATAGGTCTTCAGCAACCCATTCGTGCCGTAAAAGGCAACTGTGCTTGTTGTAATAGGCGACTAACAGGATAGGGTGATCAGGCTCGCTGACTTGGTAGATGCATGTCATCGATCCCAATTGCGTGGATCGATGCTCGTGATATTAATCACTAGATTGTCTGGTCCAGACTTGATTATTTACAGACTGCTGTCATATACACATATATATGTAACTGGAATATTACTGAGTGCAGTGTTAAACAACCAACCAACGACTATTCATACTACACTATTCTAACTTGTCATGGGACAAAGACATTCCAGGAAATAAATTGAAAAATATTTTCAAAATTCTTGATTGGTCTACATAAGCTATTATTATTATAAATCGCTTTCAAACAAATAATGTCAAGGGGTTTAAAATGCAACCTTTAACAGAGACCTAGGTCTGTGTATGTGATGTTGTATTGTCACACGACACCAGTGAAATATGTACATTTATTATTGACACACGCGCATATACACAAGAGAATGTGTAAACGACACAGCCTTTCAAATCCCCCATCGTTTCAATGAAGTGAACATTAGTACACTAACGGTAAGTGTTCCATTGACTTTTTCACATGGCAGTGTAAATCCGCTTCAACTTTATCGAACTCTCACTTAACAAGCTCCCACAGGATAAGCATGTTCACAACACTATATTCTCACAGACCATCACTGCCTCACACACCTTACCATAACTGTACAATACCTCACTGGTTTTCTCTGTTCTCAGGAACACATAAGATCAACCTCCCTATGCCAGATATGATTCTGATTGAGAGTGTGCAGTTATGAGCCAATTCCATTAATATTCTTGCCATATCACAGCAGGGGCCACCAAGAATGTCACCCTATGTCATAAACCCCAACAATATCACCATCATGCAAAAACAATACAGGCGCATCACTGCAGCTTAAACACCCAAGGCGCCTTTTCTGAAAATATCCCATTGTTCTCAGTTAATTACTTTACGTAAATATGTCATTTGGATGAGGGGGCATTCACTTGGAAATAATCCTTTTTATTTACATGTTTCTAGGTGACCTAACTGCAAAATCATCATCATAATCATCATCAACCAACCACTGTAACCACGCGGGGAATCAAACCAGAGTCATCAGAATGGTAAGAGACAACTTTAACCACTAGGCTACCCAATATGTAATAAAATCATAGATTACACAAATCATAATGTTGGATGTTAATCTTCACCCAATGACACATGCCACATTTTTCTCTCAGGGCATAAACCAACCTGCAAGATCCATCAAAGACAATTCCTCCATAGATGACAGCCATTCTTCTCTGTATCACACACTTGCCTGTGCTGCCTCCAACCGTTATTGTTCTTCAGCAGACCAAGAAGTTGTATCACACATTGTACAACTTGTATTACATTCTGCCAATTTAACTCAATACACTTATGTATTGCATCATCTGCACCTTCCCCTTGTCCAGGAAGTCAAATAGAGATCCTACACCGAATCTGAAATACTCCATTAGGCTTCATCAGCCCAATGACACACAAGCCTATACATGAAGAATGATTGTCACACTCAATGTCACACTTAGCTACAGCACAAACCAAGCAACAGTCAACACCTAAAACAAAAGAACTCCAGATTTGTATCCTCATCAATCCAGATCACATAACATCAGGCTGTACTTGATGTTCCAACTAGGTCACCATTCACAGGTGTCCAAAATACCAGATCTTCATCTACAACAGTTCATATGACATGACACTTTGTTATTATGAATTCATTCAGCTTGAAAAATCACTGCCAGCTCTGGAAAGTTTACCACAGAATTGGAATGAGTTGTTCGTTTTCTAACTTGTCCAGTCCATATGTTGGTCAAGTGTACTCCAGATCTTTGCCCTCAAGAACACAGTTACCTACATCTCCATCAGAAAGAAGTGAACTTGTACGATGTGAAAGATACAGTGATTCCTCCAATATGTATTGATGTGATTACTCTCCTGATTTCCCCAGGGGAGACTCGCAGACTTCATCAAGCAGTGTAGACTCTCCTCACTCAAAGAAACACAAACTTTGCTCATCCTCGTGCTAGAGATTTTATAGAGTCATGAACGCTTAGCTGCCCGGCCATCTCATCTGATCATGGATACATGCACGGACTGCCACAATGGAGATGAAGGGAGACTTGATGCATCATGATGGCAGACCCTCATGTCAACTCAGTATTCATGTCTTGTGGAGGTGATGGAAAAGCCGTGGATTTTGGTGGCAGAGGGATTTCTAATTCAGTGTCAGATGGAGGGGTGTAACGATTGATTGAACTATCGATGCATCTCGGTTGTCTATGGCTCTCAATGGCAATGCATAGATGACAAATAAATACATCAATACTTAACATTGATGCCACACTGCATTATCGATGTTAACTTTAGCTGTAATAAAATGAAAAACATACTTTTCATATACTTCTCCATCAAGTTTGATCTAAAATACACCTTGCTTGAAGAGGCCATGTGAGAATCCATTCTGAAACAGTTGTAAAGCAGTCTAGGGTTTGTGAGGCTTCTAGGGTTTGTGTGTGAGTGAGGCTTCTAGGGTTTGTGTGTGAGTGAAGCTTCAAGGGTTTGTGTGTGAGTGAAGCTTCTAGGGTTTGTGTGTGAGTGAAGCTTCTAGGGTTTGTGTGTGAGTGAAGCTTCTAGGGTTTGTGTGTGAGTGAAGCCTCTAGGGTTTGTGTGTGAGTGAAGCTTCTAGGGTTTGTGTGTGAGTGAGGCTTCTAGGGTTTGTGTGTGAGTGAAGCCTCTAGGGTTTGTGTGTGAGTGAAGCTTCTAGGGTTTGTGTGTAAGTGAAGCTTCTAGGGTTTGTGTGTAAGTGAAGCTTTTCGGGTTTGTGTGTGAGTGAAGCTTCTAGGGTTCGTGTGCGAGTGAGGCTTTTCGGGTTTGTGTGCGAGTGAGGCTTCTAGGGTTTGTGTGTGAGTGAGGCTTCTAGGGTTTGTGTGTAAGTGAGGCTTCTAGGGTTTGTGTGTAAGTGAGGCTTCTAGGGTTTGTGTGTAAGTGAGGCTTCTAGGGTTTGTGTGTGAGTGAGGCTTCTAGGGTTTGTGTGTGAGTGAGGCTTCTAGGGTTTGTGTGTAAGTGAGGCTTCTAGGGTTTGTGTGTAAGTGAGGCTTCTAGGGTTTGTGTGTAAGTGAGGCTTCTAGGGTTTGTGTGTGAGTGAGGCTTCTAGGGTTTGTGTGCGAGTGAGGCTTCTAGGGTTTGTGTGCGAGTGAGGCTTCTAGGGTTTGTGTGCGAGTGAGGCTTCTAGGGTTTGTGTGTGAGTGAGGCTTCTCGGGTTTGTGTAGTGAATGAGGCTTTATCATCTTATCAAATACTGTAAGGAAATATATATTTTAAGACAACAATGGTACTTATCAGACAATTGCAATACCTATAATGCAAGAGCACAACAAAAGTTGACAGATAGGTACGTGAGCTCAGTGGCAGACAAATATCCATGTTCAGACACAGGCAGGTATCCAAGTTTGGTAGCAGGCAGGTATCCAAGTTTGACGGCAGGCAGGAATTCAAGTTTGATAGCAAACAGGTGTTCAGGTATTCAAGTTTGATAGCAGAAAGGTATCCAGGTTTGATAGCAGACAGGTATCCAGGTTTGATAGCATACAGGTATCAAAGTGTGAAAGCAGACTAGTGTCTAAGTTCAGTGGCAGACAGATGTTCAATCACAGATCAGCAAGGTGTTTTATCTACAGTATCAATGGTGTGACTGACTACAATGGCAGGACATCAAGGTGTTCCATCTACAGTATCAATGGTCTGACTGACTACAATGGCAGGACATCAAGGTGTTCCATCTACAGTATCAATGGTCTGACTGACTACAATGGCAGGACATCAAGGTGTTCCATCTACAGTATCAATGGTCTGACTGACTACAATGGCAGGACATCAAGGTGTTCCATCTACAGTATCAATGGTCTGACTGACTACAATGGCAGGACATCAAGGTGTTCCATCTACAGTATCAATGGTCTGACTGACTACAATGGCAGGACATCAAGGTGTTCCATCTACAGCACCAATGCCAAGACTGACTACAATGGCAGGACATCAAGGTGTTCCATCTACAGTATCAATGGTCTGACTGACTACAATGGCAGGACATCAAGGTGTTCCATCTACAGTATCAATGGTCTGACTGACTACAATGGCAGGACATCAAGGTGTTCCATCTACAGTATCAATGCCAAGACTGACTACAATGGCAGGTCAGCCTGACTTCTCTTTATTCATGATCCTTGGCTCTGTAACAATATCTGCTGAACAAGGAACTGCACTGGAAGGCAAGGTCAGACGAAGAGCAAAGCTTTAGCTCCATGTAATATGACACAATTTGGTCCTTCCTGCCATTCATGTCCTCATACTCTTATCTTCCTTCCTGAATGAGACTGTAAGTGCATATTGATTGTGTGGGGCACATCATCCACTGCAGACATCAACAATACAATGTAAAATCACACATATGATGTTTCATTATATACTTCAGCGTGAGTTTTCCGAAGTTGGGAAAAGTGATATTTTCATTGCAGTGAACACAACACTTTGATGGAACTATTGTCATACAAGAGTTACCTCCCCTTAATTTGTCTCCCTTTGTGGTAAGTGACTAGCCCATACACAAACAATTGATGTCCTTTTTATGTTAGTTCCACACTGACAAGGCAAAATAATGACAGACGGTCGTTTATAGAGTTAATATCACTTCTTGACGTTTGTAATTCTCTGGGAACCTTGAGACAAACAGACCACACTTGCTCACCATTGCATGGATCAGAATTCTATGAGCAATCAACACACACATGACACAATTTGAGCTCAACTGTCAACTAAACATATTTGTCTCTCAAGATCAATAAGTGAAGATGACCATCAAACATTATAAAGTCCGAAAGAAAAATATGATGGTGAAGAACATAATGTGGTTAAAAATAAAACGACAATGCTAGAGAACAATCAGTCTTGATTATCTGCTGAAACAGATTCTTTTGGGCGTAAAAGGCAACAATTGAGGTGAAAATTACAATTTATTATATGAATGGAATACTAAATAATATCAAATTGCATTGATAAATGACATTTTCATTATGGTTGCCATGGGGATCGTGTTATGATGAATTCACTATTCAAATATCACTTACGACAATTATTTTTACTGGGACAATCAACAATTTTCAACTTTGGAAACCAAGTAGTTTAGGACAGTTCACATGTAAAACTGTGCTGTTGATTGTTTTGCTCATGCCTGTCCATTCATTGTTTAGGGATAACTATGTGAGGCAGCCTATAATATTGAGTCTTGATCAGGCGATGCAATGATTGACATTGTGATAACACGCAATCAACCAAGTCACTGAGTCTGACCACCCTCTCGCAGCCAGCAGAGGTTGCTGGGGGCTTGCTATACCTGGATTCTCCACAGGATAATTGAGTCCAGACCAAACAAACCAGTGATCATGAGCAAGGGATACAATGATACCCAATCATCCTAGCCACCAAGGCTGACCAGTTGATCCACCTCAGACAACCATAGGCTGCTGGGGACCAATTCTACCACAGAATCCCCCCAGCCTAGTTTTAGAGGTCAGTTTGATAAGGACTAGCTCACAAACAGATAAAAATTACAGGATATAAAAATTCTCCTTCATTTGGCCCCACTAGCAGGCCCGAATGGTTGAGGTCTGAATATATTCATAAGTAAAAAAGAAATTCTGAAAATATTTTGCTGTAATAGGCGGTGGTGAGGTGAAATGGGGTTTAACATCGTGTCCAAGATTATTGCACTTACACAGCGAGGTGCATGCACGTGTGTGTGTGTGGCTGCTTGTACTAGCCTGGACTGATGTTGATTTATAGCGCCAGCCAACTGAGATACCATGCCACAGTTTAACATTAATAACCCACTTAGACACTGAACACTCACTCCGAGCCAACCAGTCCTTGTCTTAGCACTTTAATGTCGAGCGCCAGACAGGGTAACAACAAGTACCAATTTTTAAGGTCTTTTGCTATGACGCTGCCAGGGATCAAACCCCGGACCTTCCGCTTTTCAGGTGGATACTCTACCACTAGACCACAGAGGCGGTCTTTGCTGTAATAGAAGTGAGTTGGGAGTATGATGCTTGTATAAAATTTCCAACCATAATGGCGGTCAACATCAATCAAGAATGACCTTCACACATTGTAACCATTGAGGGAAGGGACCAGGGGTTTCGCTGTGAAGGGCCAACAGCACCAGGTTGTCTTCACCCCCTTCAGTACAGTGTAATTACCAAAGTACAGTCACAGAACAGCTACAACCAGACTCATATCGGAAGGTGTTTAAAGGTCCCATAAAACAATCTTAAAAAGGTCTCACCTAACTAGTGTTAGCAATATACCCACCATCAGTCATTCATAGTACTGTCCCTCCTGGGGTCATCGATTCATGTAATATTCATCCTCTGAAGCATCAATCTAGAATTGACTTCACATACTTGAAGAAGGAACCACCGTTTTCAGTATCGTGGGCCAACACTTTTACCATTACCCTACACCCCTCCTCAAAGTTCATCCACATACACTGTAATTAAAGTACTTTTTCAGTACAGAGTCTGGCAATGTTCACGGAACGCTGACAAAATGTCTCCCCTGAAATGGAAGACTCTGACAAATATCCTCATTTGCTGGCTGAGACAGATTAGCATGCCCACTGTCTTAGCTGGCCATGTATCTTCTGTGTTCTTGCATCAAGCTGAAAGAAAGAGCAATTCTTTTCATTTTCTTATAAGTAAAAGTGAAATAATTGTCCATTAGATATAATTACCATGGTGACTTCTAGAATGAAATTGTCCATGCCAATAAATTGAAATTCACACATTCTTTTCCTAATGATGAAGACACAAGGTGCTCTGATTGTCCACAATCCAATGTCATGTGGCAAGATTTTGAAGACAGGGTAGACTGAAGTGAGCTGACAGTACTTTGATGAGTGATCGTGTGAATGTCAGCAACATACAGCTCTATCACTGCGGCATGTATAGCTGCTGAGCCTGAATTAGGCCTCCAGCTAATAGTAAAGCTGACAATGTTTAGGGAGTAATGTAAATTGACTTGCTAAGTTAATTCTGATTTGAACAATGTTATATCATAGTTCCGGTATATCAGCTTGATGTAAGAGGTCAGTGTCTGAGGTGAAAACCATAAGCATGGGTATATAGCTATAACAGAGATACATAATCAGGTTGAATCTAGATTTGACCCCATGAACATAGGTTCCTGACATGCCAAAGGGATGCAACTCTGCAATCTTAAAGTAGTGCCTTATTTCACTTGGCCACCTGAGTCCCTGTACAAGTTGGAAAATAAGCTAGACTCGACAGAATTTAGTCAGTGGTATCATATAACAGCTAAGAAAAGAACTTATTTTATTTAATGGTGTTTACTGGTATGATAGGTCCACAAATCAATTTTAAAAGGTCTCACCTAAATAGTGTGAGCAATATGCCCCATAAGCCATCCATTGTAACCATCTAATCTCCATTTTTCTCCATTTCAACCAATATAACATCTTTAGGTACACCGGGGATTTATTCCTATGAGAAGGCAGGTTCAAGCCTGTCCCTGCTCCCCATGGATTGATTGATGTGGTCAGTGACACGGTATACAACTTCAGGCTGTCACGTGGGGCTGAAATATTGCTGACTGGAATGTGGAACAACAATCACTCACTTAGGGATCCAAACTGTCTTCCATTTTTATCACTATCACAACTGCAGAGAGTCTCGACTAATTAATCTAAGTGGATAACATCAAAGATAAACGATGCTGCATGCATAGCAAATAAATCAAAGACGTCAATACCACAGTCGCATGGACGATGCTCTCTGACTCAGCAAACACAAGAAAATACTCCAATCAAATCCAACTTTCAATGTTTCCTATCTACATGGTTACCCAATAGCAAGGTAGACTAGAGGACGGCCCGTTGCCATCGAGTCTTTTATCATTGTCACCACTGTGAAGGAGAAAATGTGTGCAGCTACAGACTGATGCTTTATCCCTGAGCACGGCACTTTATATTTTGTAACGAGCCAATAAACTATAAGTATTGTCTGGTCCTGCTACTACATGCCCTCCTTAGCGTGCCTGACTGACTGGAGTAGATGCCATCAGGAGCACTTTTATCAAATCAGATATCTCTGGGGTCACAGTCATCCATTCATTTGTAAGTAGCAATTTAATTAGAGCAGTTTTGCTGGAGATTTGAATGCACAGTGTGTCCAGATTTATGATATCTTGTCTACTTTTTACTTTCTTGGATTTTTTGGAGTTGAAAGTGAAGTCATTTATGTCTGACCTAATTCAGCTGGCGTGACCTCAGCGAGTCATAACTCACTAGATTTACGGGCTATCTAACAAGCTAATACACACATAGCTCGGTCGGCTGGATTAATGAAAGGTTACTGACAAATCATATATTCCAACATCAATCTCAAGACTAGGTTACCATTCACAGATAATGTGCTCAATCTTTCAAATTGGTATTTGGAAGGCTACAATTTTGCTATGCTTGCTGATCTCAGAACTATGCCAAGAAATAAGGGCCATTGACACTTCTGACAAATGATATGAAAAATGACGTGGGAAGCTTTGATGATCCCTTTGCTCCCCAAAACATTGTCTATTGAAAAGGGAAGATGACTTTGTTTCAAACATCAAATGTTCAAAGCCTTTGAATACTAGCAATATGGTATTTTTTTCTATATTATCAACTTAACCAAATTATCAAACTTCTCAATACCATTGATTTGAACAAATTGAAATCTCCATAACCAACAAGTGACACAACCAGACCATGACCACCAAGTGACACAACTAGACTATGACCAACAAGTGACACAACCAGACTATGAACAAGTGACACAACCAGACCATGACCAACAAGTGACTCAACCAGATCATGACCAACAAGTGACACAACCAGACCATGACCACCAAGTGACACAACCAGACCATGACCAACAAGTGACACAACCAGACCATGACCAACAAGTGACTCAACCAGATCATGACCACCAAGTGACACAACCAGACCATGACCACCAAGTGACACAACTAGACCATGACCAACAAGTGACATAACTAGACCATGACCAACAAGTGACACAACCAGACCATGACCAACAAGTGACACAACCAGACTATGAACAAGTGACACAACCAGACCATGACCAACAAGTGACACAACCAGACCATGACCACCAAGTGACACAACCAGACCATGACCAACAAGTGACTCAACCAGATCATGATGAACAAGTGACACAACCAGACCATGACCACCAAGTGACACAACCAGACCATGACCAACAAGTGACACAACCAGACCATGACCAACAAGTGACACAACCAGACCATGACCAACAAGTGACACAACCAGACCATGACCAACAAGTGACACAACTAGACCATGACCAACAAGTGACACAACCAGACCATGACCAACAAGTGACACAACCAGATCATGACCAACAAGTGACACAACCAGACCATGACCAACAAGTGACACAACCAGACCATGACCAACAAGTGACGCAACCAGACTATGAACAAGTGACACAACCAGACCATGACCAACAAGTGACACAACCAGACCATGACCAACAAGTGACACAACCAGACCATGACCAACAATATATTAGCACCACACAGCGTTATGGTATCGGTGTAGCTGAACAAGAAACATCAGTCAACATGGTACCGGAGTTGGTCAGAATGATAAAGTAGTACGTCTTTACAATCATACAAAGAAACATCATTCATGAAAAGTAACATTTTGAAAAATATCAATAACTATTTTACTTTGCAGGAACTCTGTAAATTATCCCAAATGAATCATTGTGGAAACGTTACCCACTGTGACCTCATAAACTATGGCATGGTCAGTCTTCAATCATTCAAAAACATTCTAATTACTGACCATAGCTGTCAGCCTGTATGTGATAGCCTAACATTGATACAAACAGTTCACCCATTTACAAGCCATCCCAGACTAATTGCAGCGACAGCTTTACATCTAACAACACGAACACATTTACAACACATTGGATGGAACTCAATTGATTCTATTTAATTTAATTTCAAGGTAATACAAAAAAAAAGAGAAGAAATTGTCAGAATTCTCAAGTAAGGAAAATCATACACTGTCAGTGAGTGAGTGAGTATGGTTTTACACCGCTTTTAGCAATATTCCAGCAATAACACAGCAGGGGACACCAGAAATGGACTTCACACATTGTACCCATGTCGGGAATCGAACCCGGGTCTTCGGCGTGACGAGCAAACGCTTTAACCACTAGGCTACCCGACTGCCCCCACACACTGTCAGAAAATGTTCACATACAGACTCTCCAGCTGAAGCTGAAGCGTTGGATTCTACCCTGCTTTAAACAGGTTTTCAATTGTGTCAGCGTCTCAGCTTTGCGATGAAAGCTAAAGATGTCAATGTATACCAGGTCGGCCAATGTTGCTGACAAACAAAGTATTACAACCAAGTCAAATCTGGAATTCAAACCACAGTCAGCAAATCCCGGCATGACAAAGAGATGCAGCTCTGCAGTGATTTCTTGTACCTTATATGCATGACTAGGGCATGATTACCTACAAGGGATTTCATAAATAAAAGACAACACTTTTTCACAAAAGCACTATCTCAGATATTCCTTCTTAAGACTCTATCAGATATATGTTCAAAACACAATGTAAGATATACAGCAACACTATCTCAACAGATATATGTTCAAAACATAATCTAAGAGATACAGCAACACTATCTCAACAGATATATGTTCAAAACACAATCTAAGATATACAGCAACACTATCTCAGATATATAAGGGCTGGTTTGGTGGCCTATTGGTTAAAGCGTTCGCTCATCGTGGGTACATTGTGTGAAGCCTATTTGTGGTGCCACCCATCGTGATATTGCTGGAATACTGCTAAAAGTGGCATAAAACTATACTCACTTAGTCAGATACATTATATATAACAATGACACACTGACTTGATCACCACATCTGACGATATCTCACATTTCACAGCACCATCACTGATGTATCTTAAAACAATATGAAATATATCACAATATAATGTTGGATATTTCCCCAGAAAATATCAGATGCCTCAAATATGTCAAACCAATTTGTCAAAGCAAAAAGCCTTGAAACCATGAGATAAGATATATGACATTGAACCCAAAAAATAATCAAATCCAGGTGTTCATGCAATGGGGTTTAACATCCAACTTACCGTATTCGACGTAATAAGCGCCCAGGGCGCTCTCAAAATTAGAAATAGGGGGCTCTTATTAGAATTATTTTGGTGGGGAAAAAACAGAGTGGAAAGATATATTTCGTGGTTTATGGTGACAGCCTGAAATGTTTATGTATGACAGATATATTTTTCCAGAATTTAATTGATCATAACTAAAGGTACATATAACACACGAGTGTGTATTATACGCGAATAAATAAGTCTTGTGTACATTGATCAATCAGAAGGGGTGATAATTGGGATTGTTCACTAGCCAATATATCAGCAAATATTGCCGTGGGCGCTTATTAGAGCGGGGCGCTTATTACGTCGGATACTGTATTAGCAGTTATAAAGACATGTATGCACATGTGCATGTGTACTCATCCTTGCTAATGCAAGTTTTATCATGCTTGTACTAAACTTAGACACAGTATATCAACTCCAAGCCGACCAGTCCTCTGGCCAGAAGCCCTCTCCATTACACCATGGAGGCAGTATCCAGTATCCACTATCTCATCCAGGAACAGGAAAAGCATGCTGAGAAATCTAGGACAACAAGTACATTCCATTCAGCTACAAGCTTAGAGACTGAACATTTCATATTCTTGGAGAGGGACTTGGAGTTTTAAAAGAAATGTAATGAGTTCCTGTAAATACTGAGAAAAAATAATTTTGAGGTTTCACTAAAAATATTAAATTGTTCACTGGACACGATGGATGTCATGGCAAACACTGTACTGCTCAAAATAAAATGAAACAGCATGTCTTGAAGCAGTGGCTAAGAAAATATCTGAGGTACCCGCCCGACCCAGAATATTAGGTGCTAAATCCCTCAGATTCACCTTGTACTTATTCAACAAGTCACCAGGTTCATGTTGTAATTATTCAACAAGTCACCATGTTCATTGTAATTATTCAACAAGTCACCATGTTCATTGTAATTATTCAACAAGTCACCATGTTCATGTTGTATTTATTCAACAAGTCACCAGGTGCATGTTGTATTTATTCAACAAGTCACCAGGTGCATGTTGTACTTATTCAACAAGTTACCAGGTGCATGTTGTATTTATTCAACAAGTCACCAGGTTCATGTTGTATTTATTCAACATGTCACCAGGTTCATGTTGTATTTATTCAACAAGTCACCCGGTTCATGTTGTATTTATTCAACAAGTCACCAGGTTCATGTTGTATTTATTCAACAAGTCACCAGGTGCATGTTGTATTTATTCAACATGTCACCAGGTGCATGTTGTATTTATTCAACAAGTCACCAGGTTCATGTTGTATTTATTCAACAAGTCACCAGGTTCATGTTGTATTTATTCAACAAGTCACCAGGTTCATGTTGTATTGATTCACCATTTTTCCGAAACCTACTCCCACATCAACATTCAACAAGGAATTGTTAGGCAACCTACTTAGACAAGGACAGAACCAATTTGAAAACCACAAGACTTCTACTGAAATATTTATGTGTCTGAATGCAAGGTGTGCTTGAAATTGATTCCAATTCCTACATGGAAGTGATTCCAAAGCCTGCAGCTCTCTGTGGAGACTTTGTCCATTTCCACCATGTGGCAACTGATTGACAGCTGCACTATCATCCGACCCCGACCAAGTACAAAACCTTTCACACTTCTGCAGATAAGACAAATACAATCCATCCACTTACAATTCTGAATTAAGAGTGTAAATCTCAGATGGGGAAAAATTGCATGTTACAAAAACCACACAATGCCCACTAAATTTTGTAGGATGAGAACTAGTTGTAGGGAGTCTGTATGATGGATTTGATGATGGCTATCTTGTCTAGACGCATCAACAGCTTCGGCAGATCGGTATCACCTCAAGAGTCACAGACAATATCCAGCAACATACACTGGCCACTCCCTAAGAAAGTAGGTTAAGCCACAGTATTAACATTAATACATCCAACATTTATTCGTTGAAATTGAAGAGCTTCCAATAATTTTAACAGCATTTGTAGTGAGTGAATGGAACAGAGTGAGTGAGTGAGTTGGGTTTAATTCTGCTTTGAACAGTTATTCAGTTACATCATGGTGTTGTCAGCTTGATGTTGGAGGAAAACCTAATGTGGGAAAGTTATTAGACCCGAGATAAATATGGTAAGTGACATTTTGATGTGTTACTTATTTTCAGATTATCTTGGTCAAATTTCATTGGTTCAGCACCATGATGTAAATGCCAAAACAGCCATTTGCCTTGTAAAGATACATTTCAATTTATTCCAATGTATTTAAGAACCATATTTTCATAAAACATCCGTCTTGCATCTTTGAATTTAAATATTAAAATATATTGTTACAATGAAAAATATTACATGCTCATATATACAACCCATTTTGGTTTTCAGGAGCAGCTGATTGTCAGAGTAGCATTTCTTCTTTAATATGGTGAATCCCACATGTATGGTGCTGACAAACATGATAAGAATTTTAATTTGAACCCATGGTCACCATCTCCCCGAGGCAAGAGAGTAACTGACTATAAAAGTTCAGTTTCCACCCTTCCTGAACTATTATGTAAGCATATGGAGGCTGGTATTATGGAGTTACATTTTGGCTGTACTAACGGTTCATAAATTGTTGTGCAGATTTCAGTTGATTGCAGGATTTGCAAAGCAGATGAAGCGCCAACTCGTTGTCAACAGATATTTTAAAAATCATTTCATGTTTTTAATCAAGGTGCTCACGTGATTTGATGCACTTCGCGATGTAAAACCCGTTTTATCACAATAGAGATCTTTATTATCGATCAGATCGTCTAGACTGGGTGCCGCCATTTCAATGCAAGTGATAGGAGTGGTGGAATCTGATTGGTCCATAAGAGAGGCTTATAAGGGACATAACTTGTAATAACCACTGGTGGCGCTACGATCGAGCCCAGGAATTCCAGCCTTGTTCGGCAAGGGTGGAAACTGGACTTTTAAAGTCAGTTAACCCTCTTGCCTCCGAAAGATGATGATCACACATGTCTGGCACACCGAAGGGAAGCAACTCTGCACAGCACAGTTGTGGAGCCTCAGAAAACTTGGCCACCGATGACACCAGGCATGTATGATGCAAGCTGCACACAGAATATTTGACTGCATTTTGAAACAGAAGGTGTGTGAGTGAGTTTGCTTTGATTTGTTTGTTTGTTGTTTAACTCTTTCATCACTGGCTGCCCCAGAGTTATGTCCCTTGAAACCCTGCAGTCCCTGACACTGACAAGGCCTGTACACTGGCCTCCCTGGCAGTATTATTGGAAAATCACACCATCATTTTTTATGCACTTTTTCTACCAGAAACTTGCTTTTAATATACATTGATCATATACCATTGTAAAGAGGATTAAGTATACTTTAATATTCTTTGTTGTTATTGTCTCTAACCTTTGTCATTATCTAATTACAGGTGTTTACAAGTGAAATAAAACTTGAAAACACTGAAAAAATGAAAACAGACAATGAATTTTGGCTCAAATTGTATTAAAAATCACAAAACTAAATCACAGATACAAGGTAAACATAACACAGTGGTCTTGTCATCTTGGACGGCACAGGTAATCGCAGGTGTTACAGGTAAATTCTCTTCATGCACATCTGTAAACAAATAAACAAGTTTACAACTCTTGGTACTGACTTTGTTTTCTATACTGATGTCACATATTACTTATGATACACCTACAGCCTCTTAGGTAAACTCGTTAACACAGGTAAACTTGTTAACGCAGGTAAACTCGTTAACACAGGTAAAAACAAATATTTGATTTATTTTGTTCTTTTTCAGGATTTGAAACAAAAATTAAGTATTTAAGTTTTTAAAAAGTAATTTATCACATTACATGAACATTGAACCACAGCTACTATAAGAATGACATCACAGGGAAGATATCACAGATTGATCTGAAGAGGGAAAGATTGTAAAAGGACAGAAAGATCGTAAATTCAAGTTCTGCAAATATAAAAGTTGTGATAACATATTTACAATACACTGCTATTTACAACTGCATAATAAATTAAATCAGTACTTTATCAAATCAATTAATAAATAAATAATTTATACAGTTACTAAAATTTAAATTAAGATGTAAAAAAACAAGAGAACAAACATGATTATAGAAATAAATTTTATTCAAATTGAGCGAAATATAAGGACATACGACAAACCGGCAAACTACAATTCGGATTGCGATCAGAAAAATAAATTAAAAAAAAAAGAAACAAATACGTCATGCCACTCACCTTTGTTGTTGTTGTGATCGCTCGTTCACGTGTAGGCTGCATTCTCATTCGTCGCACTGATAATCTGTTCAAACACAGAATCATTGTAAAACAGTTGGAAAAAATCAATAGCATGACTCTTCACTCACCGTACGTGTCAATATATATATATTCTTGAGTCCGGTCGCCTCTTCAAAATCCCTCATGTCTCCACTGTTGTGGTCCCTCTGCCACTCCCATTCTTGAAAGTTGGCGGGGGGGACACCTCGTCGAAACCGTCAAAATCTTCACCAAAATATTCGCGAAATTCCCTCTCCCCTTCGCTTAAATTATTCAATTCAAACACATTATTATTCCCGATAGAGTCGTTGTTAATCATCTGATCGCTATCCGAATCGTAGTTGGCCGCCATTACGCTTGATTTACGATTCAAGCGAGAAAAATACCTGTCGCGAAAACAGGTGACATCCGCGATTTTCGCGCCAAAAAGACGGGGAAATTCCATAGAATGACGTGTCAATCACGTGTAGATCTCGTTTCCATATTTAGAACGAGATTACACACGAGAAAGGAAGTAGAAAGAGCGATTTTGTAAACACGCTCGCGCCGCCCGATTTATCGGGCAGCCGGGTGTGGGGCTTGGACAGTTCTCGCCCGATTTTTCGGGCAGCCGGGTTCTGGGACACGGTTTATGCTGCCCGATAAATCGGGCAGTCGGGGCGAAAGGGTTAATGCCACATTCCAGCTATATGATGTCAGTCTGTAAATAATCAAGACCAGACAATCCAGTGAATTAGCATTGATCTACACAATTGGGATACGATGACATGCACCAACTAAGTCAGCAAGTCTGATTACCTGATCCCATTAGTTGCCTCTTACAACAAGCAAAGTCGGCTCTTACGGCAAGCATGGGTTGCTGAAGACCAATTCTACCCTGGATCGTCACAGGTCGAGTTTGCCTTTAGCAGAGTCTAATTGCTTCACAGCTTGATGAGGGAGGAAAGTAGTGTCAAGTCTGACACGTTTATTTAGCACTGTGGTGGAACCCATGAGCATGGGAAAAGTGTGAGAAAAACAAAGATCATAATCAGGGAAATGAGATTTCATAGCATCCTGGCATGGCTAAGGGACACAACTCATCCCTGCTACTAAAACTACAGTAGCCATTTTAATGAACATGAAACTGTTGATCATGTTTACAATCTACTGAAACCACATGATGCTCTACCAGCAAGCACTCCATGTTTCTTGCAAATGTCACAAGTTGAGGGAGAGTATGTTTTCCTGAAACTGACTTTGCCCTCATACCTTTGATTTTCTAAATCTATCAGTGTGCGGCAAATAATGTAAATATAAATATCAAATTGAGCTTCATATTACTGTTGTTGATTCACTGAATCATCGCAAAATATACAGACGTGTCAGTCAAAGAAAATATGTGTATGTATTCTGTTTTTTTTGTCTCTATTCTTAATGAGATTAGGGAATGGCGATCCATGATTTTACAAATAGAACATAATGTCATTACACATACAATGAAGCACAAACCAATGAAGAGCAGATTGTCTCACACAGACTGGTCCCTTGACACTGAGATCTGATTTTACCCTCCTCCAATTAAACCATCACCCCAGATTTACATGAAAGTTACATAATGAGTTCCCAATTACACAGTCCCCTGCTGCTGTTTGCCCCATCAACCTGTCATAGCACTTAGCGCCGGCTACCTGGAGACCTTCATCTCATAGCACCGGAAACTGAAAGCAAATTAGGTCAATGAAGTTCGTGCAGCTCCTATGGATGTTCGTGCAGCTAACACGGATGTACGTGCAGCTCATATGGATGAAGACTCCAAATGAAGATGACGTCCACGAAACAAGAACTGACATGGTATTATTCACGGATGGGCTCAAGCCACACACCAATAACTGCCAACCCCTGGCCACATGATTTTAAATCCCATCTCTAGATACAGTAGATAGATAGATCCTTATAATTCCTGCCATTCTCCTCTGGGCAGGCTTCAGCTCTGGCTGTCAGATGGTGGCAGGTGACAGCTTATACCACACTATTCAAGGCCTTGTACGTTCGTGTGTTTGTGCAATGGTAGATTAATAAAAGGTGACAATTCCATAAAATCAAATCAGCTTCAAAGATGCAGTGGCTCTGAGGGTGACTCCTGATTAGGAGATTTTTCATCTTGTATAAATAACTTATCAAAGTTGATCGAAAGTGACAATAGCTGCAAATCTAATTTGTTCTAATTTTGAATTGAATAATATTGGTTGACTTGCCTGGAGGAGCATGGTCGCACAATTAATAGTTTCAGATTGAATGATCGATTGCCGAGTTATAACTTTAGATAATGGGTTGAAGAGCATGCAGTGATTGGTCTAGAATAATCAAGAGGGGTGGATCACTCCCTTCCGAGGTAGCACAGGTTTAAATTCTGATCTGACCTGTCTTAATAGCAATCGCATGTATTAGACATGAGTATCCTTTAACAAATTATCTTTTGTACGAATTGGCAAAACAAGCATACTTTGAATGACATTTTGCCTTTACAAAACCTTTTGTCTGTGGATGATGAGAGTCAACATGTATTTAACAACATCTAAAACCAAGCCTGCAACAAGCAAACCATGGCCGTGCCAACTCTAGGGTCTCCTTCTACAATCTGACAGCTGTCACAAGCAATATACTTTCATTTTCACTGAAAATTAACAGCTTTCAAATGCTTTGTTTGTTTGTTGCTTGTTTTATGCCTCACTCCCAATGGTCACCTCTTACGACAAGGATAGTCGCCTTTTAAGGCCAGCATGGGTTGCTGAAGACCTATTCTACAACATATCTTCATATGCTTTCATATGCAGAGCGAGAGGATCTTGAGGGGACATGCTAAGGTCCTCACACCAAACCTCCCTTTTGAAGCATACTACTAATCATGTTGACCCAAAGGTGATGAAGTGTCCAATAGATTCACATTTCTGTAAACTCCAAATATACACTATTTCCCATATTTAGTGCTCTGCTCCAAAAAACCCTCCCTAAAATAACATCTTGACCAATCTGTAAGTAAATTTTATAAGCGTCCCTCGTACATAAGTGCTAAGGTGAGATGAAATGGGGCTTAACGTCGCATTCATGATTATTGCACTCATATGCATGTGTGTGTATGTGACTGCTTGTACTAGTTTAGACTGATGCTAATTTCATAGTACTTTGACTATTTTCTAAGCACCTAGGGCGATTTCTAAGTGAATACCATACATGTGATTTTCAATGTCATCGGAAAACATTCCTCATTCAAGAGTGATTTGGATCTGTGACAGTATTTCAGTTGAATCACACCATGTTGGCTTAATCTTGAAGGAAAGCCTTAAGTGATAGAAGTCTGACAAATCTGACGTTGTGAAACCCATGAACAGACCTGTGGTGTTGACATCGCATGACCATTGGCCCTAAGGAGCATTGGAGTGAATGAGTGATTAGGTTGTGTTTAACGCCGCTTTTGACAGTATTCCAGTCATATCACAGCGTGTCAGCTATATGTGGGAGGAAAGCCCCAAGTGATGCAAGTCTTAGACATTTTACGACTTCGGTGAAACCCACGAGTATGGGTATGGTGCTGACAAACCTAGAAACATTATCGGGGTGAACCGGGATTCAAACCCACAACCACAGATTTCTGGCGTGCCCTAGGGATGCAACTCTGCACAGAGAATTGCTGCGCCTTAGACGTCCGGGTCACCTGTGCCCCCAGGAGCATTGGAAGATTGCTGGAACAAATTCCATAAAAATACTGATCATAAGACTTCATCACACTGACAGTAGGCCCTGACAGATCCTCCACCAAAGCATCCATACTCATTTTTCACAACTTTGGCTCTCAATCCACATTTCAAGCACCTGTAATGATCGGTCTAGAATCCCCTCGGGGGAAATGTCAGAAGGGGCCATTGCCTTGGCATCACCATCAACCATCCAAATTCAAACGTCATTACCAAGAACCAATTAACTTCCTATACAATAATCTCAATACTTTATTGATTAGCTTTCATCATATTTCTTTATCATCTTCATTTCCTTGAAACACACACACTTTTTAAAACATCACTGCAAACTCACCAAATCCACACCTTAATCACCAATTTCTTTTCACCAGCAAAAAGCATATCACAGGCGAAAAACATACCAAATTGCCCATTCAAATATTCATCAACCAGCCAAAGAGAATGGTTTTATGAACCAAACTGCAATTAAACGGCAAAATTGAATGACCTGGCCTAAAGCTATTATGTTTAATGAAAGTGATAACACAATTAAACTGTCTCTTCCACACCAGCTGGAGAGTCCACAAGCCACCTCCCTGCTGCTGGATGAAGAGATGGCCTCAAGAGGCTGCTACCTCAGATGTAATCAATTGGATTTTTTATACCAATGTCCATTTATCACCAGCTTGGCTGGAACTGTTCATCTCTGCTAATGGTGTGTGCTTCATCAGTTTTGATAATAGATTCATTTAATTTCACAAAAAAGGATTTGAAAAAATCTCATGATAGTCTAATTAATGTACAAAGATTGATAATCTGGACACTTACGTGAATGTTTTGCAATCACATTCCCCATTGAGCTATAAACAAGACTGCTCTCTAAAAATCCTCTTATTCAAGTGTCAAGCATCTGAGAGACAGGAAAGGTATTGAAGATGTTGACAATTACTGGATTTGTCATCCATACATTCAGCCCCCAAAGCAATTCAGCAGCATGAGAGGTCCACAGTATTTTACATGTTTGTTGCGAACGTTCGGGTAACCTATTGGTTAAAGCGTTCGCTCGTCAAGCCGAACACCCGGGTTAAATGACAAGGGTAAAATGTGTGAAGCCCATATCTAGTGTCCCCAGGCATGATATTGCTGGAATATTGATTAAAGCGGTGAGTGTGTGTGTGTGTGAGTGTGAGTGTGTGTGTGTGTGGGGGGGGGGTGTGTGTGTGTGTGTGTGTGTGAGTGTGTGTGTTTGTGTGAGCGTGAGTGAGATACCATGCCACAGTTTAACATGGATACCCCACTCACAGTATGCTGACTCAATCCCAAGCTCCATTTTTTAACGTCTTTCGTATATGATGTAGCCAGGGGTGGGTGAGTATGGTTTTTATGCCGCTTTAAGCAATATTCCAGCAATATCATGGCAGGGGACACCAGAAATGGGCTTCACACTTTGTACCCATTTCGGGAATCGAACCCGGGTCTTCGACGTTACGAGTGAACGCTTTAACCACTAGGCTACCAAACCGCCCCCATGTGGCCATGGGATCAAACCAATGACCTTGTGCTCTCACGGCAGACACTCTATCCACTGGACCAGTGTCAGCAACCCATGCTTGCCATAGCAGGCGACTATGCTTGTCGTAAGAGACGACTAACGGGATCGGGTGGTCAGACTCGCTGACTTGGTTGATGCATGTCATTGTATCCCAAATGTGAAGATTAACGCTCATGATATCAATCACTGGACTGTCTGGTTGGGACTTGATTATTGACAGACATATGGATGGAACATTACTGAGTGTGGCGTGAAACAAAAAACAAACAAACAACTGAGATTGTCACTGATTAAAGAGGATGAGGTGATTACAGTGTGTGACAGGTTGGTTGGTTGGTTGGTTCATTGGTTGGTTTAACGCCGCACTCAGCAATTTTTCAGCTATATGACGGCAGTCTGTAAATAATCGAGTCTGTACCAGACAATCCAGTGATTAATATCCTGAGCATCGATCCACACAATTGGGATCGATGACATGCATCAAGCAAGTCAGCAAGCCTGACCACCCGATCCCATTAGTTGCCTTTTACGACAAGCATAGTCACCTTTTACGGCAAGTATGGGTTGCTGAAGACCTATTCTACCCTGGAATCTTCTATACAATTGTAAATAATTTGGTCATTACAATGATGTTATTTACTTAACTCCAAAAAAGTTTAAAAACAAATAATTTCAATATTCAAAATTGATTTATCATCGGTTTAAAATACTGAATACTGTTTTTGACTAAAGATTTGAAGATGTATGCACTCTTCATCACCCATATAATCTTTTGTTTGCCATTCCTGGCTAGATTCTCATACAATGATTACCTCTTGGGAGTTGTTGTAAGGCTTGTCGCATGTAATGACAATATAATACTGGCACGTTCACCCAGTATTAGCATGATCAACGACATGACTACGACTAAATGGATTATGCCACAATGAAGTCCATTTCCGCCTCCTTGTGACTCGATGGAGCACCATGACTTAGAGACACGGTGGGGAATGCTAAACAGGTCAGCAGGAACAGTCTACGGACATGCTATCATGATGGAGTCAACAAGAAGCCAGTGAGAAGGCTTCATTGGAATAGGGTTGTAGGTGGAATACATAATAACAACAGCGTCTGTGACGGCTTGTCTGAACCTACTGCACTCTCGTTACCATAATCATTGTCTTCGTAGGGACATCCTTTTTTTATGACTTGGATCACAGACATGTTTACCAGAACCTTACAGTTGGTGGATAACAAAATAGGCACCAAAGCATCAGTTATTCCACACTTTTTAAATTTTATGTTTCATGGATTTATTCCAGCTTTTCCTCACAAGGTCGGTCAAAATAGTGAGTAAGTGAGTAGGGTTTTCAGCCGCTTTTAGCAATATTCCAGCAATATCACGGTGGGGGACACACATTGTACCCATGTCAGGAATCAAACCTGGGTCTTTGGCGTGACGAGCGAACGCTTTATCCACTAGGCTAACCGACCGCCCCTCGGTCAAAATAAAAAAAATAATAAAAATAGCCATGTCAATCCTTTATTTACTTGAAAATCATTCTATTGTTGAGCTAAAGCTCCAGGTGGATTCTTGAATCACTGATAGTGATGTACTCCTGGAATTTATGTATAAGACTTTTTATTGAGAGTCGATATTACTAGTCGGAGACTAATGAAAATAAATATTTTTATGTTTAATTTTTATTTTCTGTCTGCTTTACAGTCGGGGCAGGGTGTCTGTGAAAAATAAAAAAGTGTGTGGCCTTAGCAAATTAATTGTTATTTTTTTTGACCTGACAAAAACCATGAAAACAAACCTGTAAGAAGGTCACTTTACACAAACACCTGTTGTCATCGCTGCTTTTCAGTAATCTTTTCGTATAACTTTCACCACTGTTCTGCCTTTAATGCCCAATGGAGTTTTTGTCAGCGGATAATCGAGACTTGTTATTCTCTGGTGTTGATGTCTCACAAAGAAGAACATAAGGATAAACAGGAATACTTGCTTGTTTCTTGTGATCAGTGAGATGTTTGAAAGCAGCTAACAAAAAATTGTTGGAATATGCAAACACTGATTATCATTGGTCAAAAGTCAATAACCAACTGAACATCATTTTCCTTCTTGTAATATTTGTTAGTTTGTTTGTTGTTTAATGCCGCAATCAGAAATATTCCAGCGACATGAAGGCGGTTTGTAAATAATCGAATCTGGACCTGACAATCTAGTGACTGACATCATGAGCATCGATCCACGCCACTGGGAGACAATGACATGACTCAACCAAGTCAGCGAGCCTGACTACCCAATCCCGTTAGCCACCTCTTACGACAAGGATAGTCTTCACTTACGACAAACATGGGTTGCTGAAGACCTATACTACCCTAGATCTTCAAGGGGCCCTTCTTGTATTAAGAAAGGGCATTCAACAAACATAAATGAAACTGTATTTACGTAACAAAGCATTTTAACAGTACAACAGTTGTCCTTAATTTTGTTCACCATAATGACTGCAACATTGGTGAAGAACAATTAATGACAGAAAACACAACAATTCCTGTCTTTGTGGGGATATTTTTGTTACAACATCTTATAAACATGAAAACGTTCTTGCAAATCGTATGGTACTCTCCCACGTATTTACCTGCATCATGATATGCTATTCTGTACATTTCCTACGTCACAATGACCAAGAGAGTGGGGGAATTAACTTGGTAGAGCTGAGCACTCAGCTATCATCTTGAAACAGAGAGAAGGCTGCCGAGTCCCTTGAAGTCTTAATTCGTGGCAGAGTGAAGTATCTGGCCTTCTGGAGAATGCGTTAGTTACCTAATATTGAAGCCATAATCTAAATGTGTCAAATGCCCCGTGTATTAATTACAATTATTTGTTCGTTAAGGGGTACACTGACACCATAATATCCTTTATATTCCTACCTATCTGATATTAAAATGATGGTTCATCCAGCCACGCACAGCATGTTACAGCCTGGGGCATAGAACAATTCACAGAAGAAAGGAAGATGAAAAGACAAAAGTGACTTTTGCTCTCTCAAACCTCTTCATAATAGATATACAAGTTTGCACAGTTTATAGATAGTTCCATTGACAGAAACACACTGAACTACCCATGTATCCTCTGGCCATCAGTTCATACCTTGCTGAAACAGAAGTCTGGAACAGCCTCACCCTGAGAATTTGTTCGGGGCAGGAACCTCCTAATGACGATGTGATATAACTTACCAGCTTCTCACCACGACATAATGACTTTCCCCCACCGGCACCAGTAATTACAGTTTATGACAAGAGTGACAGCTCTACAGCTCACTTGTCAATATGTTTCTGATTTCCTCAATATTATTTTTTTAATATACAAACATTTACAATATACCAGAAATAATTACAAAACAACAGGGAAATGATGTTATTTGTGTATGATTTCTCCATGCCAAGCATCATGTGAATACTAATGTTCTGGATTTTGTCTCCAGTTTCCTGAATTAACATACATGTAAATGTAGGTTACGTTCAGATGAAGTCTACATGATCGTCATGTCACTTTGTCCGGAGGTTCAAATGAGTTCTTCGGAAAGTAGTTCCTCAGGCTTCCTTACATAAATCCCTTAATTGGTTGGCTTTCAGGGGTAATTTCCCATCACCTCTCGAAATGCGTCCTCAGTGTAATCTCATCTGTAGTCACATAGATAGGTGATCCAACCTCGGTGTCTAACCTTCAGAGTTGTCTTGTTTCCATATTACATTGCATCAGTATCATCTCATCTCAGCACATTGACTACTGACATGGAAAAGTGACCTCACCTCATTGGAGAGATGCCAAGTACAATCTTAACAAGCCAATGGATGAACAACAACCATCAACTACCTAAATACATGCTGTTCCTGACTGGATCAAGAGATCATGAGATCAAGAGCGACTTCAACCAGGTATACAAATGTTGCTGGATGTTTCACCCCATCCAAAGAGACAGTTTGGTTAGTTAACATGTTGGTACTCATGACCTCATCCATAGAGACATCCTGGTGAGATACATGACCTCATCCACAGAAACATCCTGGTGAGATACATGACCTCAACCACAGAGACATCCTGGTGAGATACATGACCTCATCAACAGAAACATCCTGGTGAAATACATGACCTCATCCATAGAGACATCCTGGTGAGATACATGACCTCATCCACAGAAACATCCTGGTGAGATACATGACCTCAACCACAGAGACATCCTGGTGAGATACATGACCTCATCAACAGAAACATCCTGGTGAAATACATGACCTCATCCATAGAGACATCCTGGTGAGATACATGACCTCATCCACAGAAACATCCTGGTGAGATACATGACCTCAACCACAGAGACATCCTGGTGAGATACATGACCTCATCAACAGAACCATCCTGGTGAAATACATGACCTCATCCATAGAGACATCCTGGTGAGATACATGACCTCATCCACATCCTGGTGAGACACCTGACCTCAACCAAAGAGACATCCTTGTAAGATACATGACCTCATCCATAGAGACATCCTGGTGAGATACATGACCTCAACCATAGAGACATCCTGGTGAGATACATGACCTCAACCATAGACATAATGGTGAGATACATATCCTAATCCATAGAAACATCTTGGTGAGATACATGACCTCATCCATAGAGACATCCTCGTGAGATACATGACCTTATCCATAGAAACATCCTGATGAGATACGTGACCTCATCAACATCCTGGTGAGATACATGACCTCATCCATAGAGACATCAAGGTGAGATACATGAACTCATGCACAGAGGCATCCTTGTGAGAAACATGACCTCAACCATAGAGACATCATGGTGAGATAAACAACCTCATCCATAGAGACATCCTCGTGAGATACATGACATCAAACATAGAGACATCATGGTGAGATACATGACCTCAACCATAGAGACATCATGGTGACATACATGACCTCATCCAAAGAGACATCATGGTGAGATACATGACATCAAACATAGAGACATCATGGTGAGATACATGAACTCATGCACAGAGACATCCTTGTGAGAAACATGACCTCAACCATAGAGACATCATGGTGAGATACATGACCTCATCCATAGAGACATCATGGTGAGATACATGACATCAAACATAGAGACATCATGGTGAGATACATGACTTCAACCATAGAGACATCATTGTGAAATACATGACCTCATCCAAAGAGACATCATGGTGAGAAACATGACCTCATCCACATTCTGGTGAGATACATGACCTCAACCATAGACATAATGGGGAGATACATATCCTAATCCATAGAAACATCTTGGTGAGATACATGACCTTATCCAGAGAAACATCCTGGTGAGATACATGACCTCATCCACATCCTGGTGAGATACATGACCTCAACCAAAGATACATCCTGGTGAGATACATGCCCTCAACCATAGAGACATCATGGTGAGTTACATGACCTCAACCAAAGAGACATCATGGTGAGATACATGACCTCATCAACATCCTGGTGAGATACATGACCTCAACCAAAGAGACATCCTGGTGAGTTACATGACCTCATCCACAGAAACATCCTGGTGAGATACATGACCTCATCCACAGAAACATCCTGGTGAGATACATGACCTCATCCACAGAAACATCCTGGTGAGATACATGACCTCAACCACAGAGACATCCTGGTGAGATACATGACCTCATCAACAGAACCATCCTGGTGAAATACATGACCTCATCCATAGAGACATCCTGGTGAGATACATGACCTCATCCACATCCTGGTGAGACACCTGACCTCAACCACAGAGACATCCTGGTGAGATACATGACCTCATCAACAGAACCATCCTGGTGAAATACATGACCTCATCCATAGAGACATCCTGGTGAGATACATGACCTCATCCACATCCTGGTGAGACACCTGACCTCAACCAAAGAGACATCCTTGTAAGATACATGACCTCATCCATAGAGACATCCTGGTGAGATACATGACCTCAACCATAGAGACATCCTGGTGAGATACATGACCTCAACCATAGACATAATGGTGAGATACATATTCTAATCCATAGAAACATCTTGGTGAGATACATGACCTCATCCATAGAGACATCCTCGTGAGATACATGACCTTATCCATAGAAACATCCTGATGAGATACGTGACCTCATCAACATCCTGGTGAGATACATGACCTCATCCATAGAGACATCAAGGTGAGATACATGAACTCATGCACAGAGGCATCCTTGTGAGAAACATGACCTCAACCATAGAGACATCATGGTGAGATAAACAACCTCATCCATAGAGACATCCTCGTGAGATACATGACATCAAACATAGAGACATCATGGTGAGATACATGACCTCAACCATAGAGACATCATGGTGACATACATGACCTCATCCAAAGAGACATCATGGTGAGATACATGACATCAAACATAGAGACATCATGGTGAGATACATGAACTCATGCACAGAGACATCCTTGAGAGAAACATGACCTCAACCATAGAGACATCATGGTGAGATACATGACCTCATCCATAGAGACATCATGGTGAGATACATGACATCAAACATAGAGACATCATGGTGAGATACATGACTTCAACCATAGAGACATCATTGTGAAATACATGACCTCATCCAAAGAGACATCATGGTGAGAAACATGACCTCATCCACATTCTGGTGAGATACATGACCTCAACCATAGACATAATGGGGAGATACATATCCTAATCCATAGAAACATCTTGGTGAGATACATGACCTTATCCAGAGAAACATCCTGGTGAGATACATGACCTCATCCACATCCTGGTGAGATACATGACCTCAACCAAAGATACATCCTGGTGAGATACATGCCCTCAACCATAGAGACATCATGGTGAGTTACATGACCTCAACCAAAGAGACATCATGGTGAGATACATGACCTCATCAACATCCTGGTGAGATACATGACCTCAACCAAAGAGACATCCTGGTGAGTTACATGACCTCATCCACAGAAACATCCTGGTGAGATACATGACCTCATCAACAGAACCATCCTGGTGAAATACATGACCTCATCCATAGAGACATCCTGGTGAGATACATGACCTCATCCACATCCTGGTGAGACACCTGACCTCAACCACAGAGACATCCTGGTGAGATACATGACCTCATCAACAGAACCATCCTGGTGAAATACATGACCTCATCCATAGAGACATCCTGGTGAGATACATGACCTCATCCACATCCTGGTGAGACACCTGACCTCAACCAAAGAGACATCCTTGTAAGATACATGACCTCATCCATAGAGACATCCTGGTGAGATACATGACCTCAACCATAGAGACATCCTGGTGAGATACATGACCTCAACCATAGACATAATGGTGAGATACATATCCTAATCCATAGAAACATCTTGGTGAGATACATGACCTCATCCATAGAGACATCCTCGTGAGATACATGACCTTATCCATAGAAACATCCTGATGAGATACGTGACCTCATCAACATCCTGGTGAGATACATGACCTCATCCATAGAGACATCAAGGTGAGATACATGAACTCATGCACAGAGGCATCCTTGTGAGAAACATGACCTCAACCATAGAGACATCATGGTGAGATAAACAACCTCATCCATAGAGACATCCTCGTGAGATACATGACATCAAACATAGAGACATCATGGTGAGATACATGACCTCAACCATAGAGACATCATGGTGACATACATGACCTCATCCAAAGAGACATCATGGTGAGATACATGACATCAAACATAGAGACATCATGGTGAGATACATGAACTCATGCACAGAGACATCCTTGTGAGAAACATGACCTCAACCATAGAGACATCATGGTGAGATACATGACCTCATCCATAGAGACATCATGGTGAGATACATGACATCAAACATAGAGACATCATGGTGAGATACATGACTTCAACCATAGAGACATCATTGTGAAATACATGACCTCATCCAAAGAGACATCATGGTGAGAAACATGACCTCATCCACATTCTGGTGAGATACATGACCTCAACCATAGACATAATGGGGAGATACATATCCTAATCCATAGAAACATCTTGGTGAGATACATGACCTTATCCAGAGAAACATCCTGGTGAGATACATGACCTCATCCACATCCTGGTGAGATACATGACCTCAACCAAAGATACATCCTGGTGAGATACATGCCCTCAACCATAGAGACATCATGGTGAGTTACATGACCTCAACCAAAGAGACATCATGGTGAGATACATGACCTCATCAACATCCTGGTGAGATACATGACCTCAACCAAAGAGACATCCTGGTGAGTTACATGACCTCATCCACAGAAACATCCTGGTGAGATACATGACCTCATCCACAGAAACATCCTGGTGAGATACATGACCTCATCCACAGAAACATCCTGGTGAGATACATGACCTATCCACATCCTGGTGAGATACATGACCTCATCCATAGAGACATAATGGTGAGATACACGACCTTATCCACAGAGACACAATCTCATCCATTGTTAATCAATCCTGTTAGTAGCCTCTTACAAGCTTGGGCTCCTGAAGACCCAATTCCAACCTCGGAATTTCATGGGAATAAGCATAATGACATATCTTGGTGAGTTAATTGGAAGATTTCTTGAAAAAACATTGTGCTGAACTTTGACCTCATTCAAAGACACCTCTGGGTAAGAAGATGTTGCTGATAGATCTTCACATAATGACTCAATCGAAGATAGTTATTTAACCTCCCCCAAATGTACATCCATGTGACCTCATCATATGTAGCAATAGAAGTTGGATAAACTCATCCAGAGATTGATCTTGGCAAAGTGACCCTATCTTCAGGCATATTTTAGCAAGCTGATCTCCACATTTAACATCTGCCCTGGCAGATCATTGTCCTGACTACTCTAGGTTCTGGTTTATATTTCTCATGTCAGGATGGTAATACAACCCTCCACATCATGGCTGATCTGATCTCATACAACTAGCTATTACTGACTCAGCATCAACTGTCTCCCCCTGCGCTAATGTCTTCATCCATTTGCCCATACAATGCTGCACTCACTGAACACTAGGCAATATACTGCATGTGAAATAAAAAGACAGCTGGAAATATTTCACAAAAACATCTGATCAAATTCTGTATGAAATTGGCTTTCTAAAACTTGTAAATCGTCAACAGGGAATTATTTTTGTTATTCCATATATAAATGAATGTACATGAATTGGATACAAGATTATTGTGAGTTGATGTGAAATTATTAAATTGAAATTATATAGCGATGTGTGTGTGTACGTGCCTACGTGTGTGCCTGCATGCATGTTGCTGCTCATACTAGTACCGACTTTATTTGGGGGCATTAGTCCAGTCATATCACAGCAGATCAGTTCACCATTAATGGACTTCACACATTACCCATTTCAACTAACATTTCTTCTCCTGAGACAATATACAAAGCTGCGTTGAAACACCTGCTTTTGCTGTCAAGTTCATCATGTTTCATGAAGATCGCTGCTGTGGGCATTTATGACATTCCAATATGGTGTGCTAACACATCCTGACAGATATGTGGACGCGATCCAGTTCAGAGCTAATGGCTTTATCTCCATTATACATTCGATCTGATATGAAGTTGACAAGGCTCCCACCATCTAATCCAATTCCATCCCTTCCATCAGCGCAGCAACTATGACCATGGTTTGAATATCATTCAGAAATCCTGCCCTGATAAACACACTAAATACAGTTCTTTTTGAGGGCAGGTTCACAGGAGACCGTGATCATACCATTGTGCGATCCTACAGAACTATCAATGATAGAGCTGTTTGAACCTTTCTTGACAATTCAGAGCAGAGTACAAATTGGAAGATACATATTCAACAGTCTACCACCTTTATGTCACACAACCCATACAGGTCATATTTTTCATCATTTCTTTTTTAGACATTTAAATTCGGATGAGTCAGGTTCCAGTGACCTACTTTCATACGATTTGTTGTCCCACCAATGCGAGCCATAATCTACTAGGTTTCCATCACCATTTAATTCAACTTGAGGTAACTGCATGGCTTTTGATTAGCTAACTTACTGATATTTTCTTGCACCAAAAAACAGTGCTAATTCCAGAGGCTTGTGTCACAGATTTCATACTTTCTACAGTTGTGATATTTGTGTGTTAGTGATAAAATAAGTAGTCTGTGAAGTAATTATTATTAACATATTTATCTGTAAGAATTGTCTTCGAAAAGTTCCAAATGTAAAAACCAGTACGCACCCTGTGCCTACCACCACTACCTGTATTAATGCAGTGTGCACAGGTTTTTAACTTTATACCTCAACATACGCGAAACGAATTAAATCAATTCTTATATTTACACTTGGTTGGCTGGTTTGTTGTTTAACGCCGCACTCAGCAATATTCCAGCTATATGACGGCGGTCTGTAAATAATTGAGTCTGGAACAGACAATCCAGTGATTGATATCATGAGCATCGATCCGTGCAATTGGGATCGATGACATGTATCAACCAAGTCAGCGAGCCTGACCACCCGATCCCGTTAAGTCGCCTTTTACGACAAGCATAGTCGCTACACTTGGTACAAACATGGCCGGATTTACCTTTGAAAATAGACATAGAGTCTCATGTTGAGGTCATGTTAACTAGAACATAATTGTGACTGATTTTGTCTTCAGTGAGTCAAGACAAGGGTCCAGTCCGAAATGTTCAGATCAGTTCCGAGATAGTTCCACTGAACTTGCCTCGCCTTTAATTGCCTTCAGCTGATTTCGTGCAATAAATGATGAAGTCATTCCAGAAAGGAATAAGGAAAGGTGGATTTGGTTGCTGCCTGTTATTTCGTAGTATTTCATGTATTATTACCTGTCAATCATGTTGTCAGAGAATGAGAAATTGGTCAACAGTATCCCATCATTGTATGGAAGGAATTATCGTTCTGTTTGTTTGTTGTTTAACATCGCACTCAGCAATACTCCAGCTATATGACGGCGGTCTGTAAATAATTGAGTCTGGACCAGACAATATAGTGATTGACATCATGAGCATCGATCCACACAGTTTGGCTACGATCACATGCATAAACCAATTTAAGTCAGCTAACCTGACCACCCGATCCCGTTAGCCGCCTCTTATAACAAGCACAGTCGCCTTTTACAGCAAGAATGGCTTGCTGAAGACCTATTCTACCTCTGATCTTCACAGGTCGAATGAGTTATCTAGAGTGCAAGAATCTGGACCATTCAGGTCATAGTTGTCAGTGGGCATTGATCCATATGATATGTTTTACCTTTTCAACTTCTCCTTCACATTATGTATGTCCTCAATGAGGTGTCAGTGGCTGTGCTGAAACATCACTCTGTTGCCCAAGAAAAACTTTAGTGATTGAGTTTGATTTTACACCGCTTTTAGTAATATTCCAGCAATATCACGACGGGGGGACACCAGAAATGAGCTTCACACATTGTACCCATGTCGTGAAATTGAACCTGGGTCTTCAGCGTGACGAGCGAACGCTTTAACCACGAGGCTACCCGACTGCCCCTTGGCCATGAAAGAAGTTTAAATCAGATATCTCCTTCATGTAGTGACATTTTTGTGATGAAGGATTTATGATTATATTTGTCTTGTGCTAAAAGAATAAACTATCATTTTGAATTTGTTCAGCACTGCTGTAAAAATTGTTGGGAAAAAGCTCATGTTTAACAACTTCTCCAAAGAAAGAGTTTTTGATTATGGTCATCATAGAGTACAGAATTTTTTTAGTCAATCTGTTAAATAAAAGGACAGATTTTTCAGTCAATTTGTAAAACATTTTATACACTAAGTAAGGATAAGAATTTATGGATGAACAACCTCTTTATTACAATTTAGAGCAATGTTTCATAGTAGGTTCTAACACCGTTATCAAGCTGTTACCGCTCTTAATTGTAATAAAGAAGTTGTTCATCCATAAAATCTTATCCTTACTTTGTACTCACATTTTACACATTGACTGTATCATATACATGCTTACAAAGGAAAAGACTTGTAAAAACAATGTCTATCGAAGAACTTCCCAACCAAGACGTAGAAATACAAGTATGCTTCTGTTCAATGCTACAGCAAATGAATGAAAACAAAATGCAAATATCATAAGATCAACCTACCAAAGTTATATGTATAATTTTAGGGAGCTTCCTTGTTCGAGGAATGTGTCCGTGAATATCCACATAAAGGAACAATACCCCACATGTCTGAAGCTGTACAAAGAAACTTATTCGATGTCTCTGTAATTATCGGTTAACCCTTTGAACAAAGTATGTTGTTTTTACATCGGCACATCACGCTATGATATGATATGATATGGGTGTATTCCCTTCGCTTTCGTAAACCTACACATGTAAACACTTACTTTTGACATATCCACTGAGCAAGATAACAGTGATTAATCAATCAACATATTTTCAATTGATCCTTTGATGGCTAGGAATGATCCGTTGATTTACAAAAAAGTACTTAACATGCACCCTTTGTCAAAATCTTCATAGATCACTGTTAACAAAAATGTGTTAAAAAAAGTGTAAAACAAATATTGCCTCCAAGACAAGCATAGTCGCCTTTTATGACAAGGATGGGTTGTTGAAGACCTATTCTAACCTGGATCTTCACGGGTACACAACTAACAAACACATGGAGCACAACACCTTGCTACCTCGGACCACTGGGCCACCATGTATCATGCTTAAAGGTGTGTCGTCTGTCTGATGTGACAAACAATACGAGTCACATGTACGTAGGATTTTACCAGCAGGTTACAAGGATTTTACAAGGTGAGTGAGTGAGTGAGTGAGTGAGTGAGTGAGTGAGTGAGTGAGTTGGTTTTAACAGTATTCCAGTTATATCACGGCGTGTCAGAGTAATGTAGGAGGAAAGCCCTAAGTGATGCAGGTCTCAGACGTTTACCACTTCAGTGAAACCCACGAGCACAGGTATGGTGCTGACAAACCTAGAAACATAGATTCGAACCTGGATTCAAACCCACAACCCTACTACCTCAAACCAATGGTTGAGCTGTCTACACAAACATTCAGCCAATCCATTCTCTGCAAATGTACACGTAAAAAAGTTCAGGGAAAATATTTTGTAGGATAATTACATGTATGTTGTGATCATAAGACAAAATGCAAACTGTCTACTGTGACACGATAAGAAGTGACACCCGTTGTACTAAGACAGTATGGTGAGCTTTTAACAAAATATATACAAAAAAAACATTTCTACCTTGCATGACCATCAAATGAAGCTAATTCCCCAAGCATATCTCTACATTCCCTCCTCAATGTTTCTCCCTCGAATCCAGGATCTAGTTGCAACTTGCACATGCACTCATAAGCCCTTACATTTTTACATTTCTCCAAAATAAAAATTGAAACTGTGGGGGAAAATCAATCAATCAGAATGACAATAATTTTTTTTACAACGTTGATAGAAACGATTCCTTTTTACAATAAATATAAAAATGGCAATGAAATGACGTCATTGGATATTAGATTTGTAATATTTATAAAGACCCAAACCAGGTCAAGGTTTAAAGAATTTTTTTATCACAAACCAATCCAAATCAATCTATAAGATTACAAAAATTCTGTATATATAGCCGAAAGGGCTAAGAAATCAGTAACAATGTGAGTGCCAGCCTGCAGGTGTTATGTTAATGTATGGCATCAATTTGAACATTATTTCAGTTATATTGTCGCATGTCAGTGTAATGTGGTAGTGATTTAGTATGGTTTAACGCCACTTTTAGCAATATTCAAGCAATATCACGGGGGGAGGGGGACATCAGAAATGGGCTTTAAACATTATACCCATGTTGGGAATCGAACCCAGGCCTTCGGTAAGATGAACAAATGCTTTAACCACTAGGCTACCTAATATGGAAAGGAAGTCTGAAGTGATGCTGTTCTTGAAGTTCACCATTGTTGAGGAACCTATAAACATGGGTATGGCGCTGACAGAACAAAGATCAAAACTGAAATTCAAACCTTTCATCATAGAATCTAGGCACCATTGACACAACTCGACACAGTGACTTGCAGCACCCTGAGACAACAGTGCCATCCATACCCCATTGTCATCAACCAGCTTGACTGAGGATGTTGTCCAGAGTCACTTCAACAGACATTTACACACTGAGACACTATGACAAGCTTTTAACAGTTTAAGTTACATTTCATGAAACACTCCAGGACCATCTACACACAGCATGACTATCAAAACAAATACCTAATTCCCCAAGCAAATAACTCTCCATTCCTTCCCTAATGTTTCTTCATCAGACCCAGGATTTAGTCACCATGGAAATGATGACAATTGTCCAGTGCTACATTCAATACTGATACTTACTGACCATTAGCTACGGACTGTATATCCCACCACATCCTCATAACAGACACATCTGACAACAATCACTGCTGCCTTAATACCAGGACTGTCTGGGCCAACGATGGCCATTGTAAATTGGACCAGTGATTATCCCATATACCGGTGCTCAAGGAATCGGTGATAGTAACTAACCTAATTACTCTCTTGGGCCAATGCCTACAGGTACGCTCACAGTAATATCTCCTACAGAAGGTTGATATTATCTGTGAAGACAATCACCACGGGCTGGACAATCTGTAGTTCTACTGATGTAGTTCAACAACATGGCAGCAGTGTCATTACTTCTGTCATGCATACACTTGGGCAAATGGCCACTGAATGGGCATTGTTGTGCAAGGGACCAGTTAATTGTGGATGCTAATTGGGGACATTGATGCTTTCATTTTGTCCGACTGATAGTTTTTATGTATGTTTTATGATCATGATGATAAGTCCAGTCTTTAACGACCTTTGAGCCATTTGAGTGGGTGAGTGGTTAGGTGAGTGAGTGAGTGAGTGGTTAGGTGAGTGAGTGAGTGAGAATATCAGTCCATATCAATATCAACTATATCTTTTATAACAATAAAAGAAGTAACACCTAAAATAGCCTTCTACATCATTTACTTAACAAATTCCTGATAATCCTTGGCTTTGATGCTCCAGGGAGTTTTTCTTATCACTGTGAACATATTGAGGTCTCTTTCCAGTAACACCCAAATCAGTTTTTATGATACTAATATTCCCATACACTACATCTGAATTGCTGATTAACAGTCTTGGCCAAGAATCTAGCAGATCACACTGAAGTTCACACTGAACCTTTGGTTTCTTACAAGACTGAATGATTCATATCCATTCGTAATCGTTGGTGAACACCTTCTTATACCATTTTAGACCAAATATTCTCACCCTTGGCACCATAAATTCATGGAAATTCCATCATCTCATGTAAACTGTCGTGTGAATACAATTGCTTTACCTTAAAATACTGCTTCAACTCAAAAGAAATGCAAATTCTGTAACAGAATACATGTTCAGTAAATTTCTTTCAGAGCTTGTGTCGTTTTCAAAGAAGATGGTCCCTTATTCCTGTATATAAATTGCTTTTTAGAGATGAATGCCAAGTCCAAATGATTTTTTTGTGGAACTGTCTAAGAATGGATTGCTTCTATTCTTGATTTTAAACACAAAGGTTCCTGATTGTGAATTGAACCAATATCAAATGATTTTTTGTCGATAGGCCATTACAAGTAATCGGGATTACATGACTCAATCACAGAAATATTTATCCAGTTGATTTTTTCTCTCCCATTTTACACATTTTCAAGTGAAATTTACACAAGATGAGAAATACATAAATTTAGACTCAGACTTTGTCTGTGAATAATGTCTGGTATAGTGATCATTCTACCTCTCAGAACAAGACCCCTAGGGAGATACTCATGAGATACCAGGTGACTCTTCGAGGCAATATATTTATGTTGACGTTTCCTTTTTGTTGTTTGTTTCAATAAAAACTGGACTCAACTGTCTATTGCTGCCAGGATCTGGTCACAGTACAGATCTAAATCAAATATGATGTACGTCTAGTACATATCAGTATCAAGTATGATGTACATCCGGTACAATTCTGAATCAAGTATGATGTGTGTCTGGTGCATGTCAGAATCAAGTATGATGTCCATCTTGTACAATGGTCAATCAAGTATGAGGTCACATTTCCTCACACAACAAGTTCCCACTGTGATTGAAGTCAAAACCTTTTCAAAGTTGTATTAAACTTAGTATCCAAATGAATACTTAACTCAAATGTATTACAACATACATATCAACATAATATATAGTCTCTTTGAGGATGATAAAATGTACTTTAAAAAATATTTTCCCACATTTTCATAATGATGACTCCCTGAATAGAATCTGACCTCGGCAATGTCAGACATGTCAATTTATGAACAGGTGGGTTTGGTATTGTTTTTTCCAGCATATTCTCACAATCCTCATGTCTATTATCTGTACCTTTTCTACGAATACCGATTGTAAAATCTATACCACTTTTGGGTGCAATCGTTCGTCCACTGTGTTTATCCTCAAATCCCAACTTAATCTATGGGGAAGAAATCACAAGAAACTTCCCTATCTAAAATAATATTGTCTAATTTTTGACGTCATCAAGCTGCAAATGCATATTCAAATCTCCAGAAATGATGTCAGGATAGATCAAAGTTTTATCATGAAAACAAACCATGCATCGTCCTTCATTGTTCTTTGCGATCTTATATAAACTTTTAAGACCTGTATCGCTGCTTTTTTCCACCTCAAGTACATGCTGTGATATAACTGAAATACTGACCAGCAGATTTAAACTAAACTCACTCACCCATAATACAAAGCCAACCACAATTTCTGATCAATATTTCACAACATCTGATATCAATGTACTGAACATCTATCACACTACAAGCAGGGGTATTATTGGCAGCTGAATGGTACATATCAATACGAGGATCATGAGGATGGTCATAACGCAGATTATTAGCGGAATATCACGTGATCATGCTTCTGTTTGTCAATCTCATGGAGGGTGATAATTTCCTGAGCATAAGCCTACCTGTTACCAGATCAGTTCGTCAAGGCAGTCAATATTTTATGAGTTGATAGGAAATCGTAAGGTGTAGTGGAAAGGGAGATTATGAAAATGGTTGTGGTTACATGGTCTTGAAATGGGATAATTCCCTGGAGTACAGAAAAGAAGATTACTACCGAGAAGTGAATTATGGGATTTGGTGGAGGCCAATGAATCAAGGACATGGATTTAATAAACACTGATTGAGTTACTGAACATGGTGTTTCAAATACAACAGATGTTCTACCAGTCTTGTTTATCCTGCACTGCATTTTGCAAAAGTAAAATATTCATAAATGATAATTATGTGTTTGTTTGTTTTTTTAACTCATATTTCAATAGGTTTTTAGGAAACAAACCTTAAAATGCAATAACTCTGACAATAACAACAATAACAATAATAATAATAAAAAGTCCACTCCCAATGAGCCTAATTTCATGCTCATGGCACAATATTATTATTACTCCAGTCAATGAAACAATGTGCACTCAATTTTCATTCTCAGCTCCCTGGGGAGTATACAACCCAAGCTGCCTGTGAGGATAGCAGTCCAATTCTCTGTGAAAGGAACAGAGGCATATTTCAAAGAAAGCCACTCATTTAAGGAGATACCAGATATGCTGAATATGGGGGTGGAGTGGGCAAGCGGTCAAAAGCCAAATGCTAGCAAGCGCCACGTGCTGAGATCGTATCGCGCTAGTGACCGGGTTGTTTATTCAGCCTTGGGAACAACCATGTTTACAGGTCTTTACAGTGTTGTCACTACACCTAGTGTACAGTACATTCACCTTGTGCACTCAAAAGAACCCCCTCGTCCGATGGTAGATGACCAGATGGTGGAAACACAAATACGAACATACCGGTACACCCAAAACACAAGTGTAAACGTGTGTGGTGTCACCCTGGGCAAGTGACTTAGTTCAAATGTGCCTCTGTTCACCAAGTAGGGAATAGGGTAACCGATATGTGAGGTGGATGTAAAAACCTTCTAACACTCTCAGCAGCTTGGGTTGTATACTCCCCTGGGAGTTGAGAATGATAACTGGATTGCAAATGGATCCACTGGTCGGGGAACAAATAAAATCGCATTTGAGCAGATACTAGTACCTGGATACCTGCAGTTTATAGATGTGTGAGTGAGTTGGGTTGAACATTTAACAGTATTCCAGTTATATCACAGCATGTCAGCTTAATGTAGGAGGAAAGCCCGAAGTGATTCAGGTCTCAGACGGTTACCACTTCGGTGAAACCCAAGAGCACGGGTATAGTGCTAACAAAACCTAGGAACATAATCGGGGCGAACAGGGATTCGAACCCACAATCATAGGTTGCTGGCGTGCCCAAGGGACGCAACTCTGCACAGAAAATCGTGGCGCCTTCGACCACTGGGCCACCCATGCTCTCATATAAATGTGTAGTTTAATAATTAAAAAATATATGATTCAGTACTGGGCAGAACCAAAGCCCTAGAGACTCATGTTCAACCACTTATGTTCAGCTTCACCTGATTTGTGATGTGCCACCACAGTTTATTTGCTCTCATGCATATATTTGCCAGGGTCTGTTTCAAATTGAAACAAAGACATGTACATAATGCAATGAGATGCCCAATTCCTCCATTATTGGGTTCAGTTTACCATACAAGAAATACTCATCTATTCTCATAAAGTAGATGGCCATGGTTAAATACTTAAAAATATCTGAAACTGAAAAAAGTCTTTGAACTCATTGTAAACATACACAGGCCATTGAGAGACCCTGTTCCAAATCTGAAGACAACCAGGTGATAGATGTGTTAGCTGTCAAGATGTTCATGAAACAGTTTGCTCATGTAGACATTTTAGATAAACAGGTAAAAATAATGTTGGAAAAATAAATTCATTGTCAACAGGTTCTCTGGGCATATGGTGTGGCATACCCTTTGTGAGCCTATGTACCCCTCAAGTTCCAACCTATATGCCTGGGGCACATAACCTCACATGGTACGTATACATCACACCAGACCGCCTCCGTCGTCTAGTGGTAGAGCGTCCACCCGGAGAGCGGAAGGTCCGGGATTCTATCCCCGGCCGTGTCATACCAAAAGACGTGAAAAGATGGTACTTGTTGTTACCCTGTCTAGTGCTCGGCATTAAGGGGTTAAGGACTGGTCGGCTCGGAGTATACTTTGTCTGAGTGGGGTATTCATGTTAAACTGTGGCATGGTATCTCGGTGAGCTAGCACTATAAATCGGCATCAGTCCGGACTAGTACAAGCAGCCACACACACACACGTACATGCACGTCACTATATAAGTGCAATAATCTTGGACGCGACGTTAAACCCCATTTCACCTCACATCACACCATATACACCCTGAGACTGGTCAACAACTAGCAATATAAGACACTACTAAGACAAAATGAATTAATCATTAGATTTTATCCCATTATCCTGTCAATGTATAGATCTTTTCAATCGTTGATTGAACCTGAATTGTATTTAAATGTTATAACATTCAAATCTCTGTGCATAACATATTCAAGATTCCGTCTCGGATTGTCTGAAATAATGGTTAACATTTGACGACATCGTTCTATACTGAAGCCAAACAGATTGTGTCCTTTCTGTCAAACTTGTATAGAGGATGAACTTCATACACTGCTTGTTTGTACTGTTTATACTGATTTAAGGGAAGCATATATTCCACAGAAATACCTGCGTTTATCAAATTTGTATTCATGTAAATCTCTGTTGAATTCTAATGATAGAAAAACAATTCTGAGGTTAGCACTTTTTTTTCATCGTGCACTTTCTCGGCGCAAGAATCTTATAGTATCGTGAAGTTACTTCGTAAAATAATTGTGTACATTTACTTAGTAACATTGTCTCCACATACCATATTTTCTTGAGGATAGTGCGCACCCATGTATAATGCGCACCCCCCTCTAGCGGATTCAATATTTTGGAAAAAAAGAAATTTGAATATTATGCTCAGAAATAAATTAAACCGTACCCCTTCAGCGAAGCCCGGCAAATGAACGGGTGATGAGAAACTTTGTCAGTACAAATTTGAAATTTGAGATAAAAAAATCACCATACATGTTGATTTACCGTTTAAATTGTATTTTTTGTTCAGCTAGGCATTGTTTTATATCCAGGTATTAAGATTACCTTGTGTATTTTCTCGTAAACTAAGCCGGACACAGCAATCAGCTGTACACACGTTTTCGTGGAATCTACCAGTGATTCGGTCAAGACACACCCAATGATATAACTTTACAGTATATAATGCAAGGATCGGCAAAAGTTGTGTCTGAAACTATTTTTTTATCAGGAATAATATATTCCAATATCTTGTTAATTTAGATGCAGCTTTTACTAAACATATTTAAAATAATAATAATAACCCTAAGCGAAGCAGCTGATCGGTATTGCCGGGTATTATTTTTTACATGGAACCAGTCTGACCAGTCACCGTCAAGGCTCCCGTGCGCGTGATCGCGAGAATTATGTGTTGCCATAGAATCGTCCAACAAAAACAAATATGACTTAACGAATCAAAGTATTGCATTTATGATATATGTATCCATTCTCTGTCAACAAGTCGTTTCAAGGTGTCAATAGCGGTAATCTGACCATGGTTGCTGTTAATAACGGTGAGTTGTGCGATCTTCAGATCGCTTCACACACGATTCGCTGAAATTAATCAAAACAATATTAAAAGGAATTTTGAATAAATTTAATGAAATAAGTTACAAACTTAAGTCCAGATATACACAGAACACTTTTTATAGCCAGACAGTGTAATTACATGACTAATTTGCGTACTTCAGTATGGATTTGTTGACATGGTATTTCCGGTGTTATGTGCTCACGGTAATGTCTTTCCATGGGGGAAAAAACATCCAAACTCATTAATTCGTGTATAATGCGCACCCCCTTCTACACAGCTGTGTTTTTTGGAGAAAAAAAGTGTGCACTATACTCAAGAAAATATGGTATGTATTGTATGCAGCAGTTGTACTCACGGATATCATCTCTTTGTACTCTTGTTTTGTATATGGGCCAGAGGCCTTAAGTATAACAAAACCTCTTCAACTTGAACTTGAACTCAAATTCATTGAAATTTGTTATTCAGTAATTTCAAGGAAAACTTGGTGAAAAATAATAATATCCACATCTTCCCTTTCAAAATGGATGAAAATCTAATACATTATTCATGATGGTTTTATGAAAACTAGATAATCTATAAACATAGTGATCAGGTTTGTGGAATAATGAAAGTGATTTACTCACCAGACTCAAGCCATCTCAGAAATATCCCACCCAGGACATTGAGACTGAAATGAACAGAGAGCAAATTGTCTTGAAATACATCAGTTTGTTTGTTTTTTTATTATCAACTCACTCAGCAATATTCCAGCTACATGACACTGGTCTGTAAATAATAGAGTCTGGGCCATACAATCCAGTGATTGACATCAGCATCGATCGACACAACTGGGATACGATGATATACATCAACCAAGTCACCGAGTCTGACCACCCGATCCCATTAGTTGCCTTTTACGGCAAGCATGAGCTGCTGAAGACCTATTCTAACCCAGATCTTCACTGGTATGAAATACATCAGATAATCACATGTAAATATATTCCTCCAAACAAGGCATATAACCCAATCAGATTCCCACACAAATGATCATTCATTCAAAATGTCTGTCATTCTGTTATTCATTTTCAGGGGACTGTTTAGAAATATATATGAGAAATTATTGAAAACCAAGATGTGGTATTGACTTCAGCTGTCAAAACAATCTTTTGAGCAGCAAGCAACCTGACAATGGATGCAGTCACTCTGAGCTGCCCTACATCCAGTCCTAGAGTGGTTGAGTGCGTTTCAACACTGGCTTTGAACAGTATTTTAGATACAACACGTGTGTTAGCTTGTTAGAGGAAATGTCATATGGGGAGCACCTTGAAAAAAACTATATTTTCAGTTTCTGAAATGAGATCTCTTATTAATTTTCCAATGAAACACATTTGTTTCTGTTCACAATGTGACACTCATATGAAATACAGAAACTGAAATTGATCGATTATCTAACCAAATCTTGATCTAACTTTCATCAAATTAAAATGAGTTTTGTGACACATGAAAATTCAGAATATATGACAGTGAGCGAGTGAGTGAGTGAGTGAGTGAGTGAGTGAGTTGGGTTCAACACTTCTTTGTTGAAGGAAAGCCCAAATTAATACTGGTCTGAGATATCAGGAATTTTGTAAAACCCAAGACCATAGGTATGTTGCTGACAAAACTTGAAACATAATTGAGGCGACCAGGATTTGAACCCACAATTTCTGGCAGGCACAATAGACGCAACTCGTCACAGTTAATTGTGGCACCTTAGACGACTGAAGGATCATTATCAGGGTGAATCTATTTGTGAGTGAGTGAGTTTTGTTTTACACCATTTTTAGCAATATTACAGCAATATCAAAGCTGGGGACACCAGAAATGGGCTGTGCACATTGTACCCATGTCAGGAATCAAACCAGTCTTTGGCGTGATGAGCTAACGCTATAACCACTCAGCGAACAGGTGCTTGATCCTGGTAATCTCAGTGTAACTACTTCACACAAATCCTGTCATAACTTTTATACTTTAGATCTCACAGTTAGTGACACAAGATGTTCACATTTACAGACTAGATTCCTGGTGCATCACTGACAACCATCCTCCACAAACCTGCTGTAGCCTACCCCATCCTGTTCTGTGTTAACCTCATCTCAAAAACATCATTCATCAACCTTTTTGTGTCATGAACGCCTAAACTCAAGCTGTATTTCATACTTTCAATAAACACATGTCAGTGATCGACGATCACGACAGTCACAGGGTCAAAGAAGCAAGACTTAATGGCTGAAAAAGTGTGAATCGTCCAAGATTACAGCTTGCCAACAGCCCTCCGGGATAGTGCAGGTTTATAACAGCTCCAGCAGTCTGTTGTATTGCTATAAATATGACAGTGTATGACTGTTACTCGCACAAAAATTGTCCACAAGTAACTGAAATAGCTTCGGTTCAACAGTTTTATCCATTATGGTTGCAACAGCATTACCATTTTTCTTCAGAGGGTTTCCAGTGGGTATGGCATTAAATGCTTGTGTATGGCAGTAATCATCACTCAGACTTTAGTGAGCGAGTGAGTGAGTGAGTTGGCTTAAACGCCGCTTTATCAGTATTACAGTTATATCGCGGCGTGTCAGCTTAATGTGTGGGGAAAGCCCTAAGTGATTGTGGTCTCAGGTGTTTACCACTTCGATGAAACCCACGAGCATGGGTATGGTGCTGAAAAACCTAGAAACATAATCGGGACAAACCAGGATTCGAACCAACAATCATAGGTTTCTGGGTGCCCAAAAGATGCAACTCTGCACAGCAAATCTCAGCGCCTTAGACGACTGGGCCACCCATGCTCCCCTCTCAGGCTTTAGCGAGTGACCAGATTACCCAATAGACATAACAACAGATCATATTGTACAAAGGTCAGTGATAGTGAGTGAGTGAGTGAGTTATGATTAATGCTGTTGGATTAGAGTTAGCTCACTGTGTCAGCTTTATGTGGGAGGAGAGCCTGGAGTGATACAGGTCTTCAATATTTACCATTTTGGTAAAATACACAAGCACCAGTATGTCTGTCCTGCCAGGTTGCTGACAAACCAATAAATTTAACATTATCAGAATGGGATTCAAACCGATGATCATTGGTGCCTGGCACATCAAAGGGACACTATCCACCTTTGACAACTGGGCCACCTGTGCCCATGTTAATATTGCAAATATATTTGAGTTTGTAAAAGATGTGATTCCTCACCACATTCTAAATTAACAAGAGTTTGCGACTAACGTGGCTATATCCCCCGCCCCTGTTGCAGAATTTATGACATAGTTGAATCTTAACAAACCCTAACCTTTTTTAACCGAGGTGGAACTTGTCATGGAAATTGTAAAAAAAAAGATGAGTTTGGAACCTAAGTCCATCTTGTTGCCATGGAAACGTAAAAAATAAAAATTCTAAAATTTCTCAATAGCAAAAGGCACCAGTTCAGCATGTACCTGACAGTCCTGCAAAGTTAGATGAAAAAATATTGAATGGTTTATGAGTTATGCTCCGGAAACGAACCCTACCCTCACAGAACCTAAGTCCATCTTGTTGCCATGGAAACGTAAAAAATAAAAATTTCTAAAATTTCTGAATTGCAAAAGGCACCAGGTTCAGCATGTCCCTGACAGACCTGCAAAGTTTGATGAAAAATATTGAACGGTTTATGAGTTATGCTCCGGAAACGAAACGTGACGGACGGAGCCCGTTTCTATATCCCCCGCCAACTTCGTTGGGTGGGGGATAATAATTGGTCTTGTTGCTTTGACTTTGATCTGAACAACAGCAAGTGAGTGATTGCAGCTTCCGTAGTAACTATTATATCACAGCACATTGCATACAAAGCAGGACCAAACAAAACTAGTGGTTAATACATTGTAAATCAACTGATCCACATTTTAGTCAGCTCTCATTACATGCATTGGGTCCTGTGGACCTAATCTATCAAAGAACTCCCAAGGGATTAAACAGCAGACCCTGATTCTGATGTAAGTTGAAAGCCATCCCTGTCAGTAATGACCAAGGATCAAGCCTTTCAGGTGAGGCAAGGAGGCATTAACTCTTTCAACACCGTAGGCTGGCCAAGAAGCCTGGACTCCCCAGATACCGTAGGCCGGTAGACCGGCTAAGCTGTAGTTACAAAACCATTATATGAACCCAACTGTCATATAATTCATTTATTACATCTCTGCTTAATGCCAAAATTTATGCCTGAAAAATCTTTGTCACAGCTTGTAACCTAGCACGATACATGCACGAAGCTCCATATTTTTAATGTAGATCGCGATTTCCTGCTTAAACTGTTCAGAATAACACGATTTAACAAAAATCTTTCGGCAAAATCTGAAATCCATCATACATGAGGACGGTACCTTAGCTGTAATTTGATTGGCTGCCTGAGGTCACATGCTTGAGGTCACAGTTTGATCAATCACAAACCTTGTAGCAGATTTACGCAAGAAAGCATCATTAGAAACCAATTTTTATCCACTGCAATCGCATGTTATAGCTACGAAAAGACTCCAGGCGATGTTATGAGCATGTAGATGAAAAAATAAGCTTTCTAGCGATTTGTCATATGTCGGTCTTCGACAAACGTGTTATTCATACGAAGCTTCCAAAACGGAGGTATTTCTTCATGTTACTGCGTGGACAGCCACTGTTATCGGGAAACGGGTGAAAACAGATATTATTTATAGTTCTTTTTAAAATAATTTTCTAATTTCGTAAGCAATGAAAATAAAAAAGAAATAGGTAAGTGAATTTCATGAAATCTTATATTTGACGAAAATCGTCAAATTCTCGCTTCCTTGGTCCTTAATCTGGACGTTATCGAATGTGTTAGCTTACATTTTTTTATTTACAACAAACTTGTTGTAAATGCATTATTTAGATAATGTGATAAACATAACTTTCACATTTTTAACTATTGGGATTAGACCTTTCAAATGTTGTATAACATGAAGTAGCAAAGATGTATTACAAGCAGATATTTTCTTTGATAAATGTTGGTTTCTGGGAACTCAGTGTCACAGCTATAAAGGCTTGTGGTTGACTGGTGTTGAAAGAGTTAACATACACTCCATGCCAGCTTCAGTTGGTGTGTTCCAAGCTGGCCCCAGTACTTGTACAATTCACGTGACATAAAAAAATAATTCATCATGATGTTCAACAAGATCTACTGACATTAACTTTGCATCCTCCAGAGCTCCAGATAACATTTTTTTTTTAGCAATTGAGTTTTTACTCGAAGGTTTCTTTTTTAATTGGGTTATTACATTTTTCATTGGTCATTTTTTTCACTCATCTATTCATCACACTATTGGGTTATTACTCAAATGAGTAAACATTTTGAGATTTTAAAAAATATGCAATAATGTTTTAGATGTATACAACGGTTTTAAATATGGGCTTGACTTGGAAAGTAAATTAGTTCGTAATTGTGTTTCGAAAATTAGCTCTGTTGTATGCATGCTGAAAAATTTTCATTGGGTATTTACGCGTTCTGTTTTTATACATTTGAGTTTTCATTTAATGCATGTGGTTCTGTAAGCAAGTTAATTGAAAGTAATTGGGTTTTGAATATTTTTTGGTGGTATTTTCCGCAAATATACAGCTTATCTGTAGCTCTGATCCTCCCAATGTCAATGGAGCTCTGTTAAATGGAACATATTTAAGATTGTGGAACTAGATGACACGAGTTTCTGGGGACTGACCCATGAAGCATATGTAACACTAAGTGTTGGCTTCAGCCTATGATATAGACTACAGAGTAACACTTGTTTGTTAGTTGTTATGCCGCACTCAGCAATATTCCAGCTGTATGACGATGGTCTGTAAATAATTGAGTCTGGACCAGACAATCCAGTGATTGACATCAAGAGCATCAATCCAACAATTGGAATACGATGACATGCATCAACTAAGTCACCAAGTCTGACCACCCGATCCTGTTAGTCACCTATTATAACAGGCATAGTTGCCTTTTACTGCAAGAATGGGTTGTTCAAGACCTATGCTATCCAGGATGTTCACCGGTCAACAGAGTAACAATAGCTGTAGTGCCATAAACAACAACTTTCTTATCAAGGACATGGACTAGGTTTTGTATACAGATTACTTCATATGATATTGTCCGAGAGAATGGGTTTGGGACTGATACTAATAGTGATGCAAAATCGGCTTAATTAACATGGGACATATGGAAATATATACTTCATGAAATAAATAAAAGAACACACAATGTTTTCATATGATTATAGTTGATAGTATATCAAGAAGACTTTAATATAAGAACAAAAAAATAATTGAATGTCTTTTTACCTGGCTGAGCATGTTTTTGTTGAGAAACTAGTGCAAAGTGTCTGGCCTCATTACCCAAGTCCAATCTAAACAGACTAATGTTGCTATGTAAGAGCAATAATCTTGGACGTGACGTTAAACCCCATTTCACCTCACCTCACCACTAAACAGAATATGGTGCATGCACATACATGAACATGCATTTCAATATATAACTTATGAGTGATTGATATTGGGAATATTCAGCAATCCTTGCACTGCCATCTTGCTATTCCATTGGTTAATTCGTACCACGTAACAAAACACATTTCAATGCAGACCCAGAAATCATGTGACTGACACTAACCTTGATCATTGACTCCTCACATGATCAGTATGATCCCAACATCTACCGCTTCATTGAAGTCATCAAGAAGTTAGAACATGCAGATCGAGTCAAGATTTCGCAGATCGATTTTGGTGCTTCCCTCAGGAGTAGAAAACAAGTCTACCGAGAGGTAGGAATCGCTTGTGCCGCTTAAAAGAACATTTGGCCCAGGTATTAAAAACACCCATCCAATACTTTGATGCTGTTGGTCATCTTTTGAAACTTGGCTAGTGACTTATTGTGATTATCATCTGACTGATTAGTAAAATAAAATGTATATAAATATTCTTGGGGTTATTCCATTAAAATGACAAAGGTAACAGGCAGGGGATTAGGTGTGCATTCAACTGAGAATTTTGTTGTTATAAGCTGTAGGTGTTTTGGCATGTAGGCATTTTGGGAAGACACCGTATTGACCCGTCACGTGATGAATATTGACTCGTCTGCGAGAGACAAGATGGCGTCTGGTACGAACATTTAACAGTTCGCAGCAAAGTTACTGTAGTGAAACATGGGATGGTTTGAAGATTTCATTAACTTTAAAGTGAACTTCGGTATAACAAAACGAATGATCACTCTTGACAAGGTCAATATGCGAAAACAAGGACCATCCTGGCAGATCACCTCAGGGGCCAGGTCCTTGGGTCCTTCTTTTTGAATTTTGACCCTGTCACGAGTAATTACTTGAATAATGTTTTAACATTAGACCTACTGAAAAACTGTAATGAATAACAATAATCCACCTTACCTGTTGTGTATTGAGGCCATATGTTGCGAGTGGAATTCAGCATGAAACATCTATACTTAATGCCTCATTCTCTAAACAGTCATCCGTGCTCTAAATGGTCATCAATGAAATCACAATCAGCCACTGTCATTATTCCTCCCGAATCCGAGAAAGGTGGTAGACACTATTCCCCTACTGCCTACTCTAACTACTTGTCATCAAATCGGAAAGGCCAGCCTGTATGTTAACACATCTGACTTTTCAGAAACTGAGCACTGGAACAAGGCGCTCAGCACAACACACTGTGAAGATCGGCTCACGGCTGTTGTCTCATAACTGTGGAGTACCTAGAGCCTGTAGTCTGAAAATGATGATGATGTTCAACTGCATCATATGTGGCTTAAGTGTCAATGTTATGACACCAGCCTCAAGAAGCTAGATGTCTTGGATGAAAATTGTATCAAGGCCATTAAATGAATAAACATTCACTCCATCCTTATGGATTTGGGCACAAATGACACATGACAAATTAGCTTGCAGAATAGCAATGAAGAAGGTATGACATATCTAATCAACAATAGCCATGTTTTTGCCATCTGCTAATGCTAATGCCAGAGGAAAATCCCCAATTCCTCAAATGCAGTTTTGTTAAGGAGTGGAGCCACTAGATTTCAGTTTATCACATTAAAGTGCATTGTGGTATAACTGCTGTTGACATACGTGGTAATCATCCAAGACGAATGATCTGAGTAGCCAATGATGTTTGATCAATGTTGATATTTGATTGAAATCAAACAGGCCAACCCTGACACTAACAAACTTATTTCATGTCATTATTCATTACCATCACTTTTTAATAGGAAAATCTGAAATACTGGCTCCTTTATGGAGGGACACATTGTTAGGGGATATCCCTTGGGTTAGATCAAATGAAATATCGACAGGTGTCCTCATAACCACGCTAAAATTAACTTATAAAAATCAGATTGATAAGAACACACTGTGACAGCACTGTAGTGAACATTATAATCATTAAGGGAGGATTTAGAATACATTCATTGTACGTTCATGGATAATCGTATCATGTGACTTTAACCAATCAGTGTCATTGACCTTTGATGCCATAGAATTTTTTGTCCACGGCATAAGCCGTTTGTTTGAATGTGGTTCCTTTTCGTCACCTCTCTTTTTCTTACCTTAATAACAAGAAGACAATCAGTGTATCCGTTGATCTACATAGATATGGAACAACAAACACATTTTGATGAAGCTTGGCCAAAATGACCAATGACGACACTGCTTGCAATTCAGCCAAACCATAGCAGTGTTTCTGGGCAAACAATTACAGCTGGATTGTCAACTATACCTTCTTATCATGACGAGGTTAATGGTATACTCCTGGGACATCCGTGCTGGGAAGTCTATCATCATCCTGCCGTGCAGGAGATCATGCAGCTCTATTACCATGTATGTGTATTCATGTCAGTGATGAGTTAGTCATGCGCAGCCGCGATATAACTGGAATACTGTTAAATGCGACATTAAACCCAACTCACACACTAGTCAAGCCCAGGGTGGAGTTATGTTGAAAAAGGGTAACTTGCTCCAGAAACCACATTCCTTCTTCCAGGGTCAAGCATCTCTTGTTTCGTGAAGTACATCCAAAATGTACATTCTTGATGGTAAAATGCATCCTTATGTAGCGGCCATAAAATTTCTGAGTCCCGTGATGTGTTTCGAACCAGGGACCTTCTGATCCGAGGTTGGACGCCTTGTCCACATGACCAAAGAGGTTAACCCCGTCAGCAAGCTGACAAGGTAAGGATGTCATCTCTGGGATGACACCACGCCCCGCTTAGTAACATACCTCCCCATCAACAGAAGGCACGTCCCGGGCCGCATAGTAGGGTACTGAGACTTATTTTGCTCAAATTTAATATGAACGCACTCAGCCCCACGTTGGGCGCCAATGTAGCGGCCATAAAATTTTCGAGTCCCGTGATGGGATTCGAACTACGGACCTTCTGAGCAGAGGTCAGACTCTTTGTCCACATGACCAAAGAGGTTAACCCCGTCAGCAAGCTGATAAGGTAAAGATATCATCTGTAGGATGACACCACGCCCTGCTACACTAACAACACATGCTTAATACATATACATGTTGAAGATGAAATCTTAAAGGTTTCAGATTCAGTTCCAGCTCAAATTTGGAAAGGGTGTAAATAGATGGTTAGGAGTGTGTCTGTGCATGTGTTTGTTATTCAACACTGCCCTGAGCAATATTCCAGCTGTATGACAGCTACCTGAAAACAATTGCATATGGACCAGACAATACAGTGATTGACATTGCCAGCAACAATCCAGGTTGTTGTGTTACAATGAGCCTGACCACCGGACCCATTAAGTCGCCCCTTACCACCAGCGTGAGTTGGTGGAGACCAATTCCCACCCCCACAGGTTTGGTAAGCCGGGACTTCATATATCTGCTTCTGGGCATTCACAATGAGCAAATGATGCATTGTGGGATATGTTTTGGCATAACATGATCCTGATCAGTTTACAGATGTTTAAGAATGGTTGACATTGAACTTAACTTTTGATAGGGATGTTTGTATTGTCCAGGATGGGCGTGAATGGGACTAATTGCAGAGAGATGCTGGCATACAAATAGTATTCAACATTGCAAAGGAACTACAAGTGCAGCTTCATTTCAAGGAAATCAATACGCTGATCTCTTCTAGTTTTGTAACAGTATGAAGTATCTCATTATCCTTAGCAAATGTCGAGTGGTATATTAAGTGTAATAGTTTATCAGATGATTATCAAGAACAAACTTGCTGGACAGAGCTAGGTGTTGTGATTGCTGCTTTTGTTTCTGCACAATCTAACATACCTACGTAATTTCCATAAAACTATACAGACAGTGAAAAGTTATAAATATTTCAGGATCAACTACTGCATATACTTCGCACAAGTTTCAAGAAGATATTTTACATGGTTTTGACCATATTGCTGTGGATAAAACAGCCCGAGACATATGACATTTTTCTGTTAGCAATGCTACCACAAACATGAAAAAAATGCAAGAAATATTTCATAAATATCTAAATGTCAAGGTGAAAATAACATGTCTGGTACAATTATCAAGGTTCAAGAAGAGGTATTAAATAGCATGAGACATATTAATCAATTATCATACACAAGAATGTGTAAAAATACTGAAACTGAAACCTTCCAAGAAGCAAAAAGCACTAACAGACTTTTATGTTAAGTTTTAGAAAGACATTTTGAAAGGTTTTTAAGATATGTTACCAAACCTAAAATAAACTAGTGTCCAAAAGAAACGATACCAACTTATTTTCAAAATTGTTTTTTACTAAGTGAATTGTCTAGTATGAAAACATGCCAATTCGTATTGCACATCCCAAACACAGCATAGTCGATAAAAAATACCGGGAATACGTGATCACTTCCGGGAAAAAACGTAAATTTCGTGAAAGTGACATTTCCCTCTCTAGCATGTTCTGCACCTGCATAAAATCTGTATAAAACAGCTGATCAGACACATTGATATCACAGCAACAAAAAGAACACAAGATATGCCACGTTTGACAGCCATCGAGAGAGAGAGAGCCGTTGGAATGGTCCAACAAGGAGCGTCACACGTCGACATCGCCAGAAGGTTGGGCTGCGCACGCATCACTATCACCATGTTGATGCAGCGGTTACGTCAGACAGGCCCAGGAGTGGAAGACCACGAGTAACCATGCCCCGTGAAAATAGTTACATCCGGGTATTACACCTGAGGAACCGCACCGTAACAGCGACGTCCACGGCGGCTACAGCACTGGGACACAGGATCAGTCGACAGACCGTCTACAGGAGACTACGGCAGTATGGTATCCGGCCACATCATCCCTACCGCGGACCGCTCCTGACGCCTCGACACCGGAACAACAGACTGATCTGGGCCAGGCGAGTTCGACGTTGGCAACGGCGGGACTGGGCACATGTTATGTTCTCTGATGAGAGCAGATTCCTCATCTTCAGAAACGATGGACGGTAGCTTGTATACCAACAATTTGGTGAACGTTTGGCGCCTAACTGTTTTCCAACAGGTCCGGCCGTTTGGAGGTGGAGGGTTAATGGTTTAGGGTGGCATATGTGGTGACGTCAAAACGATGCTTGTCGTAATTCGTGGAAACCTGAATGCACAGCGTTATCTTGATGACATCCTACGGCCTGTTGTGGTGCCCTTTATTCAGCAACAGCCTCGTGGACTCCTTTTCCAACATGACAATGCAAGGCCACACACAGCAAGACTGATCAGTCCGAAGGCGTGTTCTGGCATGTATTGATGCTCACAGTGGACATACCCGCTACTGACTTGACTTTGAGACGTGTGGTTTGACATTTCCTGTTGTTTCTGTGATCAGTGCTCTAACGAAATGTTCATTTTTCGACCCCACCCATCTTTAAAGGCTTGTCATATTGGTTGTACAGATTTTATTGAAATGAAATTTTTGTACAAATGTTGTGAAAGGATTTCTCAAAAGCATAACACCAATCCTAAACTTCTGCATTGTTTAGTTTTTCTTTTATGTCGTTGCAAACAGGTGGTATCGTTTCTTTTGGACACTAGTTTACTTATAGACTGACTGGCAGGCAGACAGACACTGGTATTTCCGCATCATCACATGCTGGGATCAAACAGAAGTGGTTGTAGTTGTCGAATTTGACCTGACTTGACCCTACCTGACCCAAACTGGGATGATTGAAAATGAACCAACCTGATATGATCCAACGTGATTCCAGCTTCATATGGACACATATGATTCAACCCAATATGACCCAACATCAACCGACTGACATATGGCCAACTACCAATCAATATGACCCAACATCAACCGACTGACTTATGGCCAACTACCAATCAATATGACCCAACATCAACCGACTGACTTATGGCCAACTACCAATCAATATGACCCAACATCAACCGACTGACTTATGGCCAACTACCAATCAATATGACCCAACATCAACCGACTGACTTATGGCCAACTACCAATCAATATGACCCAACATCAACCGACTGACTTATGGCCAACTACCAATCAATATGACCCAACATCAACCGACTGACTTATGGCCAACTACCAATCAATATGACCCAACATCAACCGACTGACTTATGGCCAACTACCAATCAATATGACCCAACATCAACCGACTGACTTATGGCCAACTACCAATCAATATGACCCAACATCAACCGACTGACTTATGGCCAACTATCAATCAATATGACCCAACATCAACCGACTGACTTATGGCCAACTATCAATCAATATGACCCAACATCAACCGACTGACTTATGGCCAACTACCAATCAATATGACCCAACATCAACCGACTGACTTATGGCCAACTACCAATCAATATGACCCAACATCAACCGACTGACTTATGGCCAACTACCAATCAATATGACCCAACATCAACCGACTGACTTATGGCCAACTACCAATCAATATGACCCAACATCAACCGACTGACTTATGGCCAACTACCAATCAATATGACCCAACATCAACCGACTGACTTATGGCCAACTACCAATCAATATGACCCAACATCAACCGACTGACTTATGGCCAACTACCAATCAATATGACCCTACATCAACCGACTGACTTATGGCCAACTACCAATCAATATGACCCAACATCAACCGACTGACTTATGGCCAACTACCAATCAATATGACCCAACATCAACCGACTGACTTATGGCCAACTATCAACCAAATATGACCCAACATCAACTGACTGACTTATGGCCAACTACCAATCAATATGACCCAACATGATATGACATTTCATGAACCAACCCAATATGACCCAGTAGTAACCAACCCTAAATGACCCATCATGATATGACCTGACATGAACCAACCCAATATAGCCAATTATCAACCAACCCTGAGTGACCCAACATGATGGCTATAAAAAGTGTTCTATGTATATTTGGACTTATGTTTGTAACTTATTTAATAAATTTTATTAAAAATTTCTTTTAATATTGTTTTAAATAATTTCGGCAAAATCGTGTGTGAAGCGATCGGAGGATCGCACAACTCACAGTTATTAACAGCAACCACAGTCAGATTACGGCTATTGACGCTTTGAAACGAACTTTAGTTGACAGAGAATCGGTACATATATCATAAATGCCATACTTTGACTCGTTAAAAGTCCTATTTGTTATAGTTTGACGATTCTACACGGGAGCCACGATGGTGACAGGTCAAACTGGTTCCATGTCAAAAATGATAACAGGCAATAGGGATCAGCTGCTTCGCATAGGGTTATATAATTATTTTAAATATATTTAGTAAAAGCTGCAACTAAAATAACAAGATATTGATGATAAAAAAATAGTTTCCGATTAAATTTTTGCAGATCCTTGCATTAAAATCCTGTTGAGTTATGTCATTGGGTGTGTCTTGACCTAATCAAGATTCCAGAAAACGTAGATTCAAGAAAACATGTGTACAGCTGATTGCTGTTGTTTCCAGCTTAGTTTACGAGAAAATACACAAGGTAATCTTAATCCCTGGATGTAAAACAATGCCTAGCAGAACCAAAAATACAATTTGAATGGTAAATCAGTTATCTCTAATTTAAAAATTTGTACTGACCAAGTTTCTCAACACCCGTTCGTTTACTGGAATTCACTGAAGGGGTACAGTGTAATTTTTTTCTGCGCATAATATCTGAATTTTCTATTCTCCAAAATACTGAATCCGCCAGAGAGGGGTGCGCATTGTACTCGGGTGCGCACTATACTCAAGAAAATATGGTAATGGCCAATGAACGGAGAACAACATTTTATAAAATGGCTGTCACAACAGCATTCAGTTCAGTTGAGCTGAACATACACACTGAAGTGAGTGAGTATATTTTTTCGTTGCTTTTAGCAATATTCCAGCAATATCACAGTGGCAGACTCCATAAATGGGCTTCACACACTGTACCCATGTGGGTAATCGAACCTGGGCCTTCAGCGTTACAAGCAAACACAAGGCTACAGTCAGATTGTTATACTTATGACAGTGATGCATCAGCAGCAATCAATTAACAACCAGCAGATGAATATTTGTTGTAAATGTTTCAGACACCATGGTTTATTGTGTTACATCATTTATGAATTAATTCCCAATATCCAAGTTAGGGACACCTAGAGTAATTCCACACACTGTACCTATGTGTGGAATACAGACATCATAGCGCCGCCATACATATGCACTGTTCATAAAACAAGAATACTGTGTCAGGAAGCGCCAGACAGTGTTTGTTCAACGATGCGTCATGCCGGAGCTGTAAATGTTAGATGTCAAGTAATATTGTCTAAAGGTGCCTTACTTCAAAGCAGATACAAAATGTTTCAGGCTTATACATAGTCTATTCCAAACCACTGTTGTTCAAACTGTTCAAAGGAGCATTCAGAAATAAAATATGTAGATATTTCATCACTTAATTGTACTAATAATGTCGCCAAAAATCATCATTTATCTCAGCTTAAAACTCCTACTTGTGGTCTTGAGGATGGGCACCTTTCCACTGTTTGACTGGGACCATCCTAACTTGCCACTCATTGGCTGGGACTACCCAACTTGCCACTCATTGGCTGGGACGACCCGAACTTTCCACTTATTGGCTGGGACTACTCTAGCTTTCCACTGATTAGGTGGGACTACCGTAACTTTTCACTGATTGGTTGGGACTACTCTAACTTTCCATGGATTGGCTGGGACTACTCTAACTTTCCATTGATTAGATTAGTCCCAGCCAAACACCACTTTTCTGTCTGTTGAATGAACAAGTTCATAACAGAAGGCGCTTGATATGTAATGTAACGGACATCCCCAATTGCACACAGACTTAGGTGATTAGAGAGGTAGACCTTGTCTAGGTGGATGCACCAGACCATGGACACTTCACAATCTTAGCTCTTAAGCACTATCAATGACAGTCACATGGGATTCATACATAAATTTTGATCTGGATTTCAGAATTTCAGAAAGTAGACTATATCTTTACATGGGCCCCAAGACATCCAGATAACAAAAGTATTACCCATGCATCCTTTCTTCTGAAGAAGCAAGAAAGAAACAATGTCAAACATCCTCATAAAATGCAAAGAAAAAATGGGGATAATTTAAAATCAAAATAACTTGTTCCAGAAAATATTGAAAAAATGGTTGCCTCAGGTTTAACACACATAAAAATTGTTTGCCTGATAAGCTGAACATTCTAAAAAAATGTTCTGTTGAAATAGTTCTTTGGCTTTTTTAGAGTAGAAGAAGAAATGTCCAAATGATTGGTCCAATAGGCTTCCTGTCACTTCCGTACAAAATTGCAGAAAGGACATTATAAAGTGAACTTCCAGATCTTGTTGATACGATACTTACAAGACCCTCACACACAACATTCCCTGTTCAGAGATCCAGGAAACAAGATTTATCAACCAAAACTGGCTCCCACAGGAGATATTGCTTGGATTAGATTAAGCGATATCTACACTGTAGATATCACTGCAATGAAATTACATCACAATGCTTTGCAGACCATTGTGACATCACTGGTTACCATGACGTCACAATCAAATGACATCAGTAATGGCTTTGTTACTGAAGTTGTTAGCAGTTCTTTTTACACTGAAGACACTGCTAATTACTGTCTACAAATTGAAAAAGTTGGAAGAATGATGTTGGATGATAAATAAAATCTCACCCGAGTGTCTTTTGATATCAAATATATCAACACTCGTTGATAAAAGTGGAACTCGGGTGAGATTCTCTATATCCCAACCAACAGACATCTTTCTCAGCCTCACAGAGCAGAAAGCAGAAATAAATTGCAGTAGAACCTCAAGCATCACAGTCAGACACTTCTTCAACTGAGACAAATTAATGCCCTAATTTGCCTAATGTCTATTTTCTGGACAAATGTCCTTTCATTGGGATGCATATATGTACCTTGTGGGCTTAGATTAAGCATACAAGAGTGTATATTAGCACCTTATAGCTGTATTATGTCCAAGCATAATGACAGAGTAAATGCCTGAAGTAGTCCCTAGGGCGTCATGAGAACATGTTGGGAGTTTAGTTGGTTCCAGACACAAGCACAATGTAATTTAAAGGTTGATGAACAGGACTCTGTGAATAAAGAATCTCTACACTCTGATATCAATGATTGGGTCATGTAGTAATGAACATAGCATATATATCACCATGCAGGAGTTAGTGTAGTACATATATCCCCATGCTGGAGTGAACATAGTACGTACATACCCATGGACTGATATCAATGATTGGACTGAAATAATACAACCTAAATTGATATGGTATAACTTCCTATATTCCATTTAACAAGAATGCAGTGACATGGCTCTGTAGCTCACTGTGGGTTATATTGTTTCTGGAACTATTCCACAACAATGCACAATATTCCATCTTTATGACAGTACTTACATTTAGTACTAGCGACTAAATGTTTTTATTGCAGGTATATCATCTTATGTTTACAATTTTACTTACTTCCTGCTACGTCATAGCACGCGCGTGTCTTCGGAAGTTAAGTAACCATCTCGTGGTGACGTAATCACTGTTTTATTTTTTCATTACGTAACCGTCTCTACTCTTCACTTTCGCACAGCTGTCAATCCGTGGAACATCGCATTGTCGCTCTCCGCTTTCTCCGCTTTCTACGTTTTATCTCATCCTTCAATACTACATTCGCTGACGTTTAGTCATACCTTTCTCGCAACCGCCGATAGACCTATCTTATAGCTTCGCTGACGTTTAGTCATACTCCTATCAAAACCGCTGATAGATCATGCCCGCGAAAAGAAGAGCCGCCATCAACCATCGCTTGGTCAGGGGGGCCAAACAGGCACGAGTTGTCACCCCACCCCCAAGAGAGGTGAACGGGATCACCATCGAGCCAAGCGCTACAGCGGACGGTGAGTTACAATATTCCATAAATAATCGTGTGTCAATACCATCTGGTATTTTGGCTTCCACTGCGCCCGTGCCCAAACAAACTGATCACGTTTTGCATAATAATCAAACCGCATCAGTAGCGCAGCAGCTGCAACAAATCTGGGCGCTCTTGGGGCAATCGGGGGCCAATAACATGGGCCAACAACGTAGCACCGACAGTGCTGACATTCCCGCGCTTTCTCTCGATGCGTGCGGTCCAGGTGGGGTTAACCCGCCTTTTCAGATCGAGGCTCACAGTGACGTGTCACTACCGAACACGTCAGCCAATGAAAATCGTCCGTCGGGGGAATCCCTCGTCTTCAACTCAGAGTTTATCGATGCACACGTCAAACAACAAACCAGGGAAAAGGTATGGCGAGGTGAGTATGTGGACATCGGGACACTTCTACCCAACGACGCGGGCACCGAGGACAGCGAAGCGCTAACTATGGTCACAGATACTGCAGGTAAGGTACTATTTAAACCTGTCAAAGCGCCAACGAGGAAAATAACACTGGGAAGCTGGACATCCGCTTTCCATATTTACATGAACATATACCTTGCCAAACATTTCAGCCTACGGATAGTGCAAAGCCTATTATCGTACATGGAAACAATCCGTTCAGCGGCACTTAGAGGTGGACCGGATGCCTGGTGTCTATACGACCAGCAATTCCGACATAGGATGGCTAGAGACCCTCTACGACAATGGGACAAACTTGACGGTGAGCTATGGCTAAAATACATGATCCCGCAGTCGGGGCGTCAACAGGTAGGTGGTACATTCGGTCAGCTGACTGCTTCAAGTGTTTCAGACCCTGTACTTAACCTATGCTACGCATTCAACAAACCTCATGGGTGTAAAAAGTACAGCTGCGCGTACTCCCACATATGCAGTAAGTGCGGCGAAACAGCTCACGGGGCGTCGACCTGCTTTCGAGGACAGGGGGTCACACGACCCCCCCTCTCAATCAATAGCTCAAGCTCACGCTTTAATGGCTCAAGCCCACGCTTTAATGGCCCAAGGCAGTCAACCAGAGGAACTAGAGGTAAGGTCTTTGGCTCCTACTCCCGTCAAACTAGATAAGTTAACACCATGGTTGTGTCGTTATTCTCAGTTAAACGCAGAGGATGCGCAATATTTGCTCGATGGTTTTACATTTGGTTTCCAACTCGAGTTCCAAGGTACACGCCATAGTCGGCTAGCAGGTAACTTACAATCCGCAACCCATAAACATAGGAGGGACATAGTTAGACAAAAGCTTAAAAAAGAACTGGATCTTAACAGAATGGCAGGACCGTTTAGCACTATCCCCTTTGTTAACTTGCAAGTATCCCCTGTAGGTCTAATCCCAAAGAAACAGGCAGAATCACAACAATGCCAAGGTGAGAAAGTCGATGATTTCCGTCTAATTCATCATCTGTCTTATCCAAAAGGAGGGTCAATTAATGACCACATAGATCCGCAAGCATGTTCAGTCTCTTATGCCAAGTTCGACGAAGCTGTACAGATGGTGCAACACTTGGGAAAGGGAGCACTGCTTGCAAAGTTCGACATCAAGTCAGCATTCAGAATTATACCAGTGCACCCGGATGATTTCGAACTGCTGGGTATCCAATTCGAAGGTAAATTTTACTTTGATAAATGCTTACCATTTGGATGCTCGATATCATGTGCTATTTTTGAGACCTTCAGCTCATTTCTCCAATGGTGCATAAGTCAGCGTATCCCAGCAATACCGATTATGCATTACCTTGATGACTTTCTGACGGGGGGACAGCAGGGCACAACACAATGCCAATCCTATTTGCAGTCTGCATTAGAAATGCTAACTCATCTTGGTATTCCCATCGCCCAGGATAAAACAGTAGGTCCAGTGTCTCAACTTACATTTCTGGGCCTCGAAATAGACACGCTAGCTATGCAGGTGAGAATACCGGAAGGTAAGATCAGTGAAATCACAGCCCAAATTCAGCACATACTCGCCACATCAAACTCTAAGGCAACAAAGAAAGAATTACAGTCACTCATTGGTAAGCTCAATTTTGTGTGTAGGGCCATCCCAATGGGTAGAGCATTCTGTCGAAGACTCATCGACCTCCTCTGCCAAGGTAAGCAACCTTTCCATCATATTCGAATCACAGAATGGGTAAAACAGGATCTTCAAATGTGGCTTACATTTCTCACGAACTTTAATGGTGTATCAGTATTTCAGGACAAGCTGTGGGTGGACAACTCTCACCTTCAGCTTTACACAGATGCAGCAGGGAGCATAGGTTTTGGGGCCTACCTTCAGGGCAGATGGTTCTGCGGTAGATGGCCTGACCATTGGGTTAAGGATGGGACAACACTTGACATGACCTTTCTGGAGCTGTTTCCCATCGTCTGCGCCATTCAACTATGGGGAACACAGCTGATGAACAAGAAAATACTGTTCTACTGTGACAACCAGGCAGTGGTGGCAATCATCAACAAGCAATCAACCAAAGCCACTCGGGTGATGAATCTTCTCCGCCGCCTCATCCTCCTTTGTCTTAACTATAACATTTTGTTTAAGTCAAAATACATTGCAACTAATTCCAATGTTATAGCCGATGCACTCTCGAGGTTTCAGTTCAATCGTTTCCGGGCAGTAGCACCGGAAGCAGAGCCTGCGCCAACGCCGGTTCCAGACAACATATGGCACATCTGAAGCAAGAAGTTGACAGGCTACTACTACAGTCACTGTCTGAAAATACCTGGTCGACTTACAGGACAGGCATCAACGCGCTGAAGCAGTTCAGATCGGTGCATCAGCTTCCAGAAACGTGGCCAGTCCCCCTAGATCAGGTCGTAAACTTTATTGCTCATTTGTCAGTCACCAACCATTCTCCCAACACAGTAAAAACATATATCGCTGGTATATCCGCCAACCATAAATTTAAAGGTATGGAAGACTGTACCAATCATTTCCTGGTTACTAAACTAATAACAGGTATGTACAAGTCAAGAGGGCGCCAGGACACAAGGAAACCTATTACTCTGGATCTGTTGAAGGTGGTCATCAACAATCTCACACAGGTTTGTTCTTCGTCATACGAGGTATGCCTTTTCAGAGCTGTCTATTGTATAGCCTTCTTTGGTTTCTTTAGAGTAAGTGAACTAGTTCAAACTAAGATGTCACAGCCAGGCTGCTCCATCAATAACGTAAGTATATCAGGCGAACCGGAGAAAGCTACGATCCACCTTCCACACTCCAAAGGTGACCAACATGGGTACGGCAATTCAGTGGGTATAGAGCCGACACCAGGTAAATCACCCTGCCCAGTGGCTGCCCTTAAGGCATACTTAAAGGTACGCCCATCTGGCCCCGCCCAAGCATTTATCCACTTTGACCATTCACCGCTAACCAGGTATCAGTTCCAAGCGGTCCTAAAAAAGGCCTTGGCCCTCAGCTCAATAGGTACTGAAAGTTATTCTTCCCACTCTTTCCGAATCGGGGCAGCAACAACGGCAGCTATCAATGGGGTACCACCACATCTCATCCAGCAATATGGCAGGTGGAAGTCTGAATGCTATCAGTCGTATATACGTCTTCCTGTGACATAATTATTCATGTTAGTTAACAAGAACTAAAGGCAAATAACTAATAACTGCCAAATGCTACTATAGTACATTTGTTCCAGTCTGGATGGTGGGCTCAAGCTTTATGACAAGGGCGAGGCAACAGCTGTCCCCACAGCGCCCGGAGCTTGTGCCCCACAAAAAGATTTTGTGGTTGGCAAGGGGCGGACTGCGGTGGAACGACCTGGACAGGGTGATCGACGCTCAGGTGGAGGCAACGCGGCGCAGTCCTTCAGCTGTCGTTATACACTTGGGATCCAATGACTTGGGCTCCACGAAGACCAGCCAGCTCCTCATAGATATGGAGACGTCAATCATGCGGATCCAGGCACACCTACCAAACACCCATGTCTGTTTTTCCGGTATCCTACAACGAAGGTATTGGCATTCCGCACGCGACCCACGTAAGGTGGAAAAGAGTAGATCTAAGCTCAATAGGCGGTTAGCCAATCGTCTCCGCGACCTTCCTAAGTTTTCTTTTATCCCCCATCCTAGAATAGTGGCCACTGACCGGTCCTGGTTCCAGTGGGAGGGAATCCACCTTAGTTGTAAAGGGATAGTAGCTTTCGTAAAGGATATCGATCATGCCTTGGTCCAAATTTTCAAGTAAGTAAATATAAAGGTAAGACATCTTTCTTATGAGGCAATCATGGCGGGCACGCGTATCATCATCCGCGGCCGTGGGGTGTGGGGTAGCACTTTGGTGCTAAGTGGCGTGGTTCTTCTGGGCTACCTCCTATATCATCATAATTTATATTGATATATATACTAATTAGGGTTTCCGGTTACCTGCTTTCCAGCGGGAACCCAGACTGGGTTACCTTCTTACCAGTTGGAACCCAGTCTTTCCCGGGTTTTCACTCGGGAATCTAGTAACAATTATATTTGGCAACGCAAGTTGCCACATAGCTGGGCCTGGCGGCGTTCGCTCCCATTTAGACCCGCAGCGTTGGTCGGGTTGCGTCGTTTCCGTCATTTGGGCCGTAGCATTAAGTATATATTAACAATTAAATTTGGCCTGGCGGCGTTCGCTCCCATTTAGACCCGCAGCTGTGGTCGGGTTGCGTCGTTTCCGTCATTTGGGCCGTAGCATTAAGTATATATTAACAATTAAATTTGGCCTGGCGGCGTTCGCTCCCATTTAGACCCGCAGCTGTGGTCGGGTTGTGACATTTCCGCCATTTGGGCCTTACCATTAATTATATATTAACAAATATGTTTGGCGACTCAAGTCGCCACATAAATACTATTTATTCCATTGCTAAATTGGGGTAGCCCTTTAGAACCTCCACACCCTCGGCCATTAAATCCACTGTTGCGTCTTTGTCATTCTTTCAACATAGCCCACCTTCCTCAGGGAGGTGGGCCATCGCTGTAATATCCTGCAATAACCTGTAAATAATTGAGTCAAGAACAGACAATTCAGTAAATGATAATGGTGCGCTGTATTACCAGTTTAAGGGTAAATTGAGGTTCACTCTTTCCACAATATGTATTACAATATCATTTTTTAATGCTTAGCGGTATATCGGGCTATTTCCAATAGCAATTTTTATCATGTGTTTAACATTACACACTTGCCAAATGCATGCATGCAGAGCATTCATCTGTGCATATTTAATGAGTAAGAGAGTATGGTTTTACGCCGCTGTTAGCAGTATTCCAGCAAAATCAAAAGTCATGGAAACCAGAAATGGGCTTCACATATTGTACCCATGTCAGGAATCGAACCCAGGTCTTTGGTGTGACAAGCGAAAGCTTAACCACTAGGCTACCCGACCGCCCCACATGTTTAATGAATGAGTTGAATCTTGTTACATTAAGAACAATTCCTTCACTAGTGTTTCAAATTGCTTCTGACTTCAACATTTAGAATTATACAATTTATTGTGATATGTATCCCAATATGGCCTTGTGCATTGTAAAACATTGTGAAACACTTTAAACCTCCAGGGTGGGTGGGTGGGTGAGTGAGTGAGTGAGTGAGTGACATTATAGCAGGGAAGACCAGAAAGTGGGCTTCACATATTGTACCCCTTTTGGGGAATAGAACCCATGCAAAGAAGCACCATGACAATGTGTACAAAACAATTAACATTTTAAATGATCATTAGCCAGTACATATACATTCAGTTCTCCATAACTTGTGGCTTCTGAGAAGGGAGAAGCAAGTCATTATTCATATATATCTTAATTATAAATTCCATAAATAAATCTCCGTAACTTGGGGCTTCTGAGAAGGGGGAAGCAAGTCAATATTTATATATCTTAATATAAATTCCATAAATAAATCTGAGTGACATTGTTGAAATCCATCTCCCCTTAAAATTTCAGCTTTCTGTGCTTGTGTACATTTTTCAACCTTTCAAGATTTTTTTTCAACTGCACAAAAACAAGTTCATTTTCACACCAGTAATAAAATCAAGTTCATATTCTCGTGACATTACTCTTGCAGATATTTAATTCATATTTTTGCATGGTCATAAAAATTACAGTCCAATTGTGTAAGACATCCTGCTTCAGTAGGGGCTTAACTCTTCTTCAGAAGAATCATTCATCTGACAGCAATACAACTTCATGTGGGGAAAAAACTTATAAGGATTCAAATCTCCGACCCTTACTACCAGCTGAAGTCTAGTAACAACATAGTGAGTGAGTATGGTTTTACGCCGCTTATAGCAATATTCCAGCAATATCATGGCAGGGAACACCAGAAATGAGCCTCACACCAAGGAATCGAACCAGGGTCTTCGGTGTGACAAGAGAACGCATTTACCATTAGGCTACCCCATTGCCCCTAATAGTAACACAGGAATTCAGATGTAACATCAAGGTTGCAAAGCAGGAAATGCCAAAGTACATGAGATCATCAACAGACACCAGCCATCACACACATAATGACGGCTCTTCCTCATATTGAGTTTATGAACCCATTTCTAACAAAGCAGTTTTCAAAATATTTCAAATTTTAGTCACAGTGGTCATTGTCACAGTCAGATACATGATTTTCTGTTTTTCTTTTGTTTCAATGTCTGAATAATTATGTTGATATTTTAAGTAAACAGTCAAAGACCAAGTTATGTTTTAATTATTAACAAGAATAACAGTTGAACTTTCATGAATTTCATCTGTCATGAAAGAGAAAGAGTATTTTCAATACTATCAATATCAATGTATCCAAATGAAATAGAAGAAAAGACTTCAAATCTTATCTAATTAAGACATTAATTGGTGAAATTCTCAGACTAAATAGGAATTGTTTTTGACTTGAAAAATCACGAGATCCCATTACAAATAGTGATTGACAGCTTTACCAAAGAAATGCTTGTATTACACAAAAATAAGTCCAACATGAAAAATTCAAAGAGAAGGTGACGCCAGGTGCTGTGAAATGTCACCAGAGTCTGGTTCAAGGCACCCGAGTGTCTCACATTTGTGCTATCCTCAGCATTCCATTAGCTCACTGTCTGTGAACTTAATTAATGATGGATAACCTTATTAACAGCCCTACCACAAAGTTCCAGTAGATTCAATAGGGATTAAAAGGCCATTACACCACCCCCCTTATGGATAAAGTCTATAACACACTAATTATTTGAAAATACCATCCCCATAGTTGGGAGGTATAAATAATTCACTTACAAAATGGCTATTTTGGTTTGGTGTTTCACTCCCTTTGAATAACACTTCCTGATCGTAGTTTCCTTTGAGATTACATCATTGTCAGTCTAAAAATCAGATAATGCTATTGATTAAGTTACTTCCATTTTACAGAGTGTGAAACTAGGTTAAGCAGTTTACAAGCAGGCAGGTGTGACAGTGGCATTGGTGCTAGATTGTATTGCCGGGGGGAAGAAGCATGCAGGTTCTGCTGCAGTGTTTCAGTAAGTCAATCTGGGCTTACTTTCTGGTGGAAAAAGGAGTGAGTGAGTATGGTTTTACGCTGCTTTTAGCAATATTCCAGCAATATCACGGCGGGGGACACCAGAAATGAGCTTCACACTTTGTACCCATGTCGGGAAACGAACCCGGGTCTTCGGCGTGACGAGATAAAGCTTTAACCACCAGGCTACCTGCCCGCCCCGTTGGAAAAAGGAAACAATGTGCAGTGATCATGTGGGTGATCTATCTTATCGGTGGGTGTGGGTGATTGGGTGGATGATCAAAACAATTTCAAAACAACAGATGCGACTTCATGTGTATACTTGTTTACCACTTTCATGGAACCAACAAGAACGGGCATGGTGCTGATAAACCCAGTGGTAGAAAGAAACATTTTGGTCAATGAGCCCTTAGAATGATAACATATTCAAAAACCCTTAAAAATGGCAAATTTATACCAGTCCTTATAATACCTAACTATTGGGCAGTTTGGCAAGAACTACAGGACTAGTGCCAACTTCTAACACTGCAAACCTAGAAACATAATCAGAGTGAATCTGAGATTTGAACCCACAATGATGGGTTTCTGGCATGCCCAAGGAATGTAACTGTATGACTGTGTCACCCATTCCCTCTGGAATAAAAGCAGGATTGACATGAATCACTGACAAATAACTACATGAGGCATTACCAGCAATAATTGACCCACAAATACCTACGTGTCAGTACTGGTACATGTATTTCCATTTTTCAGAAAACTTTTAGGAACACTCAGCGAGGGACCATTGTTGCACCCAGTAAAATTTACAAATCTCAAATCATTTGACAGTGAACTGATCAATTTATTATGGAAAAAGGCTGACTTTGAAGTAGTTTCTGAATGGCATAAGGGTTCACATGGTCAAACCTGTAAGGATCTTTTAAAAATTAAGACATTCTTTTAAACAGTATCTCAATCAATCTGTGATGAAAAAAAGGTTACTTCAAAGTACCTTGATGTAGGACTTGCTAGTTGAAAAAGACTATGATTAATTAACGTCACTGCTACTCTCTACATTAATCCACTGAGAATCAACAATCCATTTCATGTTTCCAATCAAGATTAATTAAGTAAAAACTTTAAGCATGCATTTGCTAAAACTCCTATCAGCTTGAGGGACTTTTTAAACACCGAGTCTTTCATCACTTGGTTATTTGATGTGTACAGAATGTTTTGTCTTATTCCATGTCACAATGAGAAGTTATGAATTTCTCCATCAGTTCACCGTCCTCACATACATCATAGGACCTGGACACTATTGCTGACAATATCATGATACATGACAACATTCATCTTCCTGAGGCAAGAGAGTTAACTGACTTTAAAAGTCCAGTTTCCACCCTTGCCGAAATAGGCTGGAATTACAGGGCTCGATCGTAGCGCCACCAGTGGCTATTACGAGTTATGTCCCTTCTAAGCCTCTCCTGTGGACCAATCAGATTACACCTCTCGTATCACTTGCATTTCCTTCAAACAAAATGGCGGCGCCCAGTCAAGATGACCTGATCGACAATCAATATCTATATTGTGAGAAAACGGGTCTTATATCGCGCAGTGCATCAAATCTCGTGAGCACCTAGATTAAAAACATGAAAATATTTGGAAAATAGCTGTTGACAACGAGTTGGCGGTGCAAAGCCTGTGCAAATCCTGCAATAGACCGAAATCTGCATGAGAGTTTACGAACTGGATTTGGTGCGCAATTTTGATTGGACTATGCATAGACTCCTTAGTCCAGCCAAAATCTAACTCCATAATACCAGCCTAGATCGGCAAGGGTGGAAACTGGACTTTTACAGTCAGTTAACTCTCTCGCCTCAAGAAGATGGACTACATTCTTTCCTGCAACAGGCAGCAGTATGTACTACGTTCATTCCTGTGTGGTGATATACATACTACACTCACTCCTGTGTGGTGATATACATACTACTCACTCCTGTGTGGTGATATACATACTACTCATTCCTGTGTGGTGATATACATACTACTCACTCCTGTGTGGTGATATACATACTACTCATTCCTGTGTGGTGATATACATACTACACTCACTCCTGTGTGGTGATATACATACTACACTCACTCCTGTGTGGTGACATACATATGTTCACTCCAGCGCAGTGATATATGTACTGTGTTCACTCCTGCATGGTGATATACATATGTTCACTCCAGCGCAGTGATATATGTACTGTGTTCACTCCTGCATGGTGATATACATATGCTCACTCCAGCGCAGTGATATACGTACTGTGTTCACTCCTGCATGGTGATATACATATGTTCACTCCAGCGCAGTGATATACGTTCTACATTCACTCCAGCGTAGTGATATACGTACTGTGTTCACTCCTGCATGGTGATATACATATGCTCACTCCAGCGCAGTGATATACATTCTACATTCACTCCAGCCCAGTGATATACGTACTGTGTTCACTCCTGCATGGTGATATACATATGCTCACTCCAGCGCAGTGATATACGTTCTACATTCACTCCTGCATGGTGATATACATATGTTCACTCCAGCACAGTGATATACATACTGTGTTCACTCCTGCATGGTAATATACATAAGCTCACTCGAGCGCAGTGATATACATTCTACATTCACTCCAGCGCAGTGATATACGTACTGTGTTCACTCCTGCATGGTGATATACATATGCTCACTCGAGCCCAGTGATATACGTTCTACATTCACTCCAGCGTAGTGATATACGTACTGTGTTCACTCCTGCATGGTGATATACATATGCTCACTCGAGCCCAGTGATATACGTTCTACATTCACTCCAGCGTAGTGATATACGTACTGTGTTCACTCCTGCATGGTGATATACATATGCTCTACATTCACTCCAGCGCAGTGATATACGTACTGTGTTCACTCCTGCATGGTGATATACATATGCTCACTCCAGCGCAGTGATATACGTTCTACATTCACTCCTGCATGGTGATATACATATGTTCACTCCAGCGCAGTGATATACATTCTACATTCACTCCTGCACTACTTAATTCTTCACGCTGAGTGAAATCTGAGTAATGTTCCCTCTCCTCTTGTTATTACTTGAGGTCATGACCAAGGAAACGCTACCTCCATCTCTTACTTTACCATGCCATTAGGATACAGTTTTAAGGGGTTTGTATTGATCAAGGGGCAAAGTAGATTGGGAAAGGGAAAGGTTTAAAAAGGAGCTCTTACCCAGATCCAGAGGGGACGGGGGTGAAGCATACAAATAACAAGACATATGTAACTGAATCACTTGGTGATATGTTTTTAAAAAATGACAATTGACCAGTGTTTCTCTTACAAATGCACACTGTTTCTTGAAATATGTTCTGGCACTTCTTGTATTATAAGTGTATCTCGTCTCTCTGACAAAAAGATGTAGACAAGCCATTTTCCAAAAGCTGTATACAAGCTTGGAGATTAACATAGATCCTTGACAGCATCAACCCTGATATAACTTTGCAATGGAGGGCCCTCACATTGTAGAGATGTTAACGTTCATGTCTTGAAGGTCACCTGATGTCCTTGTAACTGATCAATGATCAATCTCCTTATGCACATTTTGGAAGATTTTGATTGTGATGGGCCATAAACAGACAATCCCTATTATTTTTTATCCCAAACAACGGGGGTTAGGCTCTTAAATAACAGATGCTTATATCAAGATGATTGGTTAAAAATATTTCTGATGATGTTTTCATAATAATGTTTTTAGGAGAGTAGTATATGCAGCTTGAGGCTTTTAATTAACATAAAAAACATATTCCACCATGAACGGGTTCAACACAAATGATATATATCATCCTAAGATGACAGACTGAAAATGTTTTCCAGAAACCAATCCATACAAGTGTCTGGTTAATGAAGAGAAGACAAGGCTATCCAATCTGAAGAAACAGCAAGTTCAAGGTCACTATGGAAGCAAGCAAATTAACCTTTTACCGTCTTCAATTCTGTGTATTCCTAATCCAATTGGACAATAACTCAGTGGCCTGTAATATTGGTCATGCTATTCAATGTCATTCTGACTTTCTGAGGGCTGGTGCATTGAAATAATGAAATAGATTGAAAGGCATCAACTAAAGAAATCTTATACTGGAAGATGGATAAAAGAAATTACATCACATAAAATTTATATACATTCATTCCGAATTAAATTATTACCTGTAAAATACATAGCAAACTTAGAAAATCTGGCTATATTTACAACTATAAAAGTGGTTCTTTACATAGACTTGAGGACTATTGACACAATACAGTATCAAAGTTGTATGTGGAGGTAGGACAGGTGTGTTGAGGCAGATGAAGGCAAGAGGCACCTGAAACTCACCTGGTACAAGCGAGTGAGTGAATATGGTTTTATGCCGCTTTTAACAATATTCCAGCAATATCATAGCGGGGCACACCAGAAAATGGGCTTCACACATTGTACCCGTTTCGGGAATCGAGCCTGGGTCTTCGGCGGGAGGAGCCAATGCTTTAACCACGAGGCTACCTGACCACGCCTGGTACAAGTGACTCATGTGAGAATGCTGAATGCTACAAAAGACTTAGGGTGTGGAACACAGGATGAAATGCTTTAAAGAAATCTATACAATATGCCTATGGAAGTCGTAGCAGTATCACTGGGGGTATGTGTGGTGTTATGCGTCCCTCGTCAGGTTTTATACCATGAGCCATAGGACACATAAACCACATATATTCCAAGTGATATTGCTACAAAGAATTTATCTTGCTGACATTTGTATTTATTGTTGTAAAAAAATTCAAACAAACTGAATGCTGTTTGATTGAGCTGAGGTTAACTTGTGCTGTGCCACATGACTTCAATTAACTCATAAATAACTTGCAGCTTTTTGCTATGTAGCAGGGTGCAAGGGATTTATTGTCCCACTCAGCCATCCATGTGCAGTCTTACAGTCTTCTTCATCACAGGTGATAAGGGATTTATTGTCCCACTCAGCCATCCATGTGCAGTCTCACAGTCTTCTTCATCACAGGTGATAAGGGATTTATTGTCCCACTTAGAAACATATTTCCTTCCCAGGAAGGGTACATTGTATCAAGATCACTTGAAACAATCAACATTCTGACATGGAGGTAAGATAATGTTTTACATCATCTACAATTAGTCTCAAAGAACTGATAGTTTACAAACCTCAGCCATGTTCTACCTGGTACTTTCAGGTAGCCACAGTTGCTATATGGCTAAAATAATGCTGATGTAACATTAAATGTTAACTCACTCACTTGTTGCCACAAGAGTTGGCCTTCAGTCCAGACAAACAACCTTTCCGAAGCAAGTCCAGCCTGGCTACATACCTTAATATTGGAACTTCAAAGAAACTCATTACAATATGACAGAGCTTGTTGCAAATTGCAACTTCTGCAAACAATGTAACTCATATGAGAATCCATAATACCTACTACCTACTGACACCAAGTATCAACTTTCGAGCTGAATAGTTTACAACAAATGACCAAATATCTGGGGAAATTAACTGACTTCCATGGCGGGTATTTTGAACTTCTGAGACCTGTCACTCTTGTTTCTGCATCATGCTGAGATATCATTCTGAATCCCATCAGTCGCCCCATCATCTTCACCAGTATTCATAATCATGATTGTAGATATTTCAAAGTCTTTATTCAAAAGTGAGTGAGTCTGATTTAATACCACTTCGAAAAGTATTCCAGTCATTGTCAGCCTGATGTCAAAGGAAAGAAGCAAAGTGATGTACGATCATGAGATGTCTACCACTTTAGTGAAAACCACTCAACAAACCAATGGTGAATTTGAGATTTGGAACCTCAATCCCAGGTTTCTGGCACAGAAGTCCTCGACACAGTGAAGAGCAGTGCTTGGGATGACGAGGCACCCATTCCCAAGATCAGCCGTGAATTTGAATGTATATATAAGAGAAAAAGACATTTTGGAGCTAATATTAGAAATCTCAATGAAAATCAAACTTATATTTTGCGACCCACTGAACATAATTCAACTTCTTATGACCACTGCATTTTCTGCAAACAAAAAAAACTGATGGCGAATGTATGTTTTAGCATTATATCTTGTACCACTTCCCAATGATTTATCCAGGATTCTAAGCTGAGAACCCCATGCTGGCAAATTGGGAAAAAATAATTATTTGGTTCAAAATTGTGATCTTTCTTAAGTTCCCATTTTCTTAAATTCAAAGGCATTATAACATTGTGTTTTAATATTGCATTTATCACAATAACGATTGAAACCTCTTCCTCTTTAATCATCCTGTTATCATTGAAATACAGGTTATCTGTCCAAAGCCATAAAATCAGTTATAAGTTATATTGATACATGTGAATTGGGAAATTGTAAATTCCAATGTGGGAATATTTAATGACATTTGCTGCAGTCGAGGGGCCGAATATCGTCCTCTGAACAGGCCTAAATAAATCTCTGCCTCCATCAGTTCTCCCATCACCTGGAAATAAACTAGGTGAATATATGCCCTTGGAAAATAGGTTAATCTGTCACTGCAGGTTTTTGCGACTTCATAAATGAAAGATCCGATATTGTAGGCTTTTACCACTTTTTTTATCCCCAAAGTGATATTGATTGACACCAGCTTCTATTGAAGTACTGGGTACTGAGTTGGACCCGGGTACCCACGTGATGTATTGTTTAAATAAAAATTATATGGATCTCCATGTGGTTACACTAAAAGTCACTAATGTTCGTATTTCTTTCTGACTTATATAATGCACCCATTCCTTCTGATTTTCACATGTTTGAATAAAGATGAAACTTCGGTAAACTTCAGTGTCTGCTTGACCCTATCCTTTTAAATGTGTATGTCAACAGTTTTTGTGCCAGGGCTCTGGTCAAAATATTCCCAATCGGACATTTTTTTTTGTGGGGGTGGGGGTGGGGGTGTGGGTGTGGTGGGGGATGGGGGGTGGGGGGGGATGGGGGGTGGGGAGTGGGGGGGAGAAGAGAGAGAGAGGGGGTTACCCAGGAAGTAAATTTGGACTCGTCCCAGTCAGACCAATTGGTTACCGGTATATTATGCAGTGAATTTACTTTCTGCTTATGATGACATTTAAACAGTGCTAAGATTCAGTCTAATCATTGCCAGTTTTGTTAAAACACTGCCAGTCCAGAATAACAGCAAATAACTACAGATGAGAATAATTGAGATCATGCATCGTTGACCAGTACATGTAACAAGTATTGCAAGTTCACCTGATGAAGGAGCAAGAAGTAGCTCTGAAATGCCATGACAAAGAATAAAAGAAGTTATTATCCATAAAAAGTGTCATGTATTCTTGTTCTTCTAACATCTAAATGCCTATCAAAGACAACTTTACTGTAATTTATTTATAGGATTTGAGCACTGAATGGCCCTTCCTCCAAACCTCTGTGACACTGTGACAGACAAAGAATGAAAGAAGCTGTTATCAAAAAAAAAAGTGTCATGTATACAGTAAAGTTTCCTCCATTAATTGTGCTTTTTACTTAATACCTGGAACAATATTCCTTGGTGCAGTTTACCAGCGGCAATTGTCTTGTTGCTCTTGAATCTTTCCGAGGTCTTTTGAGCCCATGCACCCAGATCTGACCAATCAGTGAGCTGAAAACCACAGATTTCTATAGCCAAGTGGATTTGTATTGAGTGAGTGCAGCACACATGGCAACCCATAAAGAAACTAAATCCATTGTCCTATTAGCACTGACCAAGGACACCATGGCTTTATGGCCGGTCTCACAGGAAACGACCTTCAGCCGTTAAGATCCGAGATTTGCTTCATTGCTGTGTTAATGCATGTTTGTGAACTTCCCTCAATGTACTTATGGAGCATCTCCTCGCTTAGAATGTCACCTTTGTATACCACATTTTCATGAGTTAACGCAACAAGATGTCGAGCTATGCACAGCGAATCACTTTTTTCTTCTATGGCCAATGTTTATTTTGTGATAATTTTGTTTGTTTCACGACTTTCTGGAGAAAAGAAGTTGACTTTTTGGGAAACATTAGTCTCGTCAAATGAAATATTACATCTAACGACTCAAATGCAACAAGTTAAAAATGTAATGACATGGATTTATCTGGGCTTTCTCAGAGGCCAATATTCAGTCGCAAATCAAGAACAGAAGTCAGCAAGAATTCCCAATTCATGTCAACAAAGTTATAACTTTTGCGAGGGGCGGTGGGGTAGTCTAGAGGTCAAAGCATTCGCTTGTCATCTGAAGACCTGGGGTAGATTCCCAAAAGGTACAATGTAAGAAGCCCATTTCATGTCTCCAGCCATGACAATGCTGGAATATTGCTAAAACCAGCGTAAAACCATACTCACTCACTCACTCAAAAACTAATGTGATGGCTTGGTCGAGGTGACTTGGAGATCACCGGACCAATATAGAAGAAGAGGCTGAAGTTTCCTTTATTGCATTGAAATGCAATGTTACACCAGTGATATTCAAAAAACAATAACTTTTAAGAAATCCCAATTTTGAACTAAATAATTTTTCTGACAAGAAGACTTAGTATGGAATCTTAGATAAATCCCGAAATGAAAGTTTAGGTAATGCTACTACGACAGCAACACTAGTACACTAACTAGCCCTTGAGACACCACATTTCCATACCGAGTTCACTTAGTCCTTCATATGTGTATATTTCAATGCTGGGATAATGAAGGTGTCATGTAATCCATTGTGGAATACTCCTACATTCTGGTTCAAATCTTTCTTGACTTGGGACACCTGTATCCCATGATCAGTGAGTGAGTTGGGTTTAACACCACTTTTAACAGTATTCCAGTCATACAGCGGCGTATGGTGCTGACAAACCTAGAAACATAATCGGGGCAGACCGGGATTCGAACCCACAATCATAGGTTTCTGGCGTGCCAAAGGGATGCAACTCTGTACAGCGAATCGCGCCGCCTGAGACGACTGGGCTACCCGTGCCCCCTATCCCATAATGAAGACAGATTCTCTATCAATTCTGATGAATCTATTTTCTCTGGTTGTGTTTAAATGTCTTTACGTATAGCATATAAACCGCCTCCACGGGTATCCGTGAAAATAATGCAATCCCGCAAAGGGCACCGAAGTGAAGCCGTGCGGTCGTACAAGCGTACATCTGATCAACAGAAGTCGGCAGTGTCTGCAATTATCTGTGGTGCCGATCCGAAACGGAGATGCGAGACTATTTCTGACAAGTCGGAAAAACTGACGCCTACACAGTCGCCAGTAACTCCAGATGAGCCAACCAGAAGTGGACGTCCTATTGTTTTCAATGTCCACTTCACGTAGACTTCTGTAAACATTTCATGAAATAAACGTTGATGAAAAAACTTATTTGTTTTCAAAAGGCCAGAGAGATCTTCTGTAGAAAATCCCGTGGGCAGAGGGATCTTCTGTAGAAAATCCCGTGGGCAGTGGGATCTTCTGTAGAAAATCCCGTGGGCAGAGGGATCTTCTGTAGAAAATCCCGTGGGCAGAGGGATTTTTGGAGAAAAGAACAACGTGTTGTAGCAATGGTAATGCATCACTGGAGGTTTATAAACACCTTTACACAGTGTAGTGTAATAGATGCTGAGGACATTGCCACATCAAATGAAGGAAATCATAACATATGCTATCATTACTTTATATACAGAACAACAAAAGTTCCTGTGACATTGAATAAGATTTAATGCAAAGTTATGTTTTTTACCAAATCTGAAACAATTTCGGTTTGCAACAGATAACAGACTCCTGTAAGTGTTCAAATGGTTTAATTCAAATTGCCATACTGACTTCAGAAAATGCGTGATTTCATAAAAAAAAACATGAACATGCCAAAATGTCAATTTACAAATCAATAGCATGTATTTCCACCTCTGGTTGCGATACAAGCAACACATCTTCATCTCATGGGTTGGACCAGGCATCGCACAAAGTCCTGTGGGATATCACAAAGACCAGGGATGCTTCTTGCAGTTACTGTTGCTGGCTGGAAACGATTTCGTAGGTGTGTTGTTCGAATCCAGTTGTCTTGTCGATTATTGGTGATCTCTGACTGCATTCGTCAGTTGCCAACGTTGCCATAAACACCAAAAGGACGTTAAATTGTCTTGCAACATCATGTTGACTCGATCCTGCTTCAAGCATACCATTGGCTCGCAGACGCTCATTTTCGGACAGGCATGGCATTTCATAATGTGGAATAATTGTTTAATTTTGTTGTTTTTCTGTGTGGTTGTTGTCAACTTGATGCTAAACAATGCATATGGAATCCCGTTAACGCACATGTTTTTATACCCATTCTTGGGTAGTGAAATGCATAGGGCTTGCATAAAAGTCAACTTTTGCATGGAATGCATTTTTTTCTGTAGCAGTTGCGTTTTTTGTGACTTGATTCCATACATGTACTACAATATTGAAAACCAAACTTTACTTGTTTGAAATACACTAAAATATTGGTGTCACAGGAACTTTTGTTGAGTATACTTAGCATCCTGAATAACTCTGCTGACAAATTTTGAAGTCTTTGGTCACAGGCATTTAGTAGTTGGAAGAACATAAATACATGACACTTTTTTATAGATCTTTCATTCTTTGATATAAAGTTTCAGAGCAACATCTTGCCCCTTCTTCAGATGAATACTGATTATTGCACTTATATAGCGACGTGCATGCACGGCTGTGTGTGTGTGGCTGCTTGTACTAGTCCGGACTGAGGCCGATGATAAGTGCTATCCAACTGAGATACCATGCCGCAGTTTAACATGATATCCCACTCAGACACAGTATACTGACTCCGAGCCGACCAGTCCTTGTTTTAGCCCTTTAATGCCGAGCGCCAGACAGGGTAACAACAAGTACCATCTTTTAACGTCTTTTGGTATGACGTGGCCGGGGATCGAACCCCGAACCTTCTGCTCTCCGGGCGGACGCTCTACCTCTAGACCACTGAGGCGGTCATATACATGATGATATGTTTATACAAGGTAGGATTGATCTACAAAGATGACAATATAATGATGAAGCCAATGAAATTAACAGAAGCGAAGCCAGCTAAGTCCACTGAAGGTGGAGTGATTTAACTAGGTGTAGTAACATGGAGCTGACCATGGTTACACATACTTACAATAAGGCAATCAAGATGTTCATTTGTGGTTGATGAGGTGATTAAAGCATAGTGGATTACACGCTGGGGAGGGAGATGCCGTGTTCTGTTTATGGCTGGCTTCTTTCTTTGGATTTCAATCATTTGTTGAAGTTTTCTCTCTCTTTTTTTCACAGTTTGACAATTATTTCTGAACAATGGACTTACGCTGGATATTAAATACAGAATCTTACCCTCATGTCGTTTGGTATGAAACATATCTACACGAGTTGATACATTTGATGTCAAAAGACACAAGGGTGAGATTCCATTTATCATTCAACATCATTCTTCCAAATGTTCCCGATTGTGAACAGTAATAAGCCATGTCCTATGTGTAAAAAGTTCTGCTAACCAGCTTCAGTGGCAGGGAGATTAGTGATGTCATTTGATTGTGATGTCATGGTAACCAATCAAATCACAATGGTCTGCAAGGCCATGTGATACAGTTTAACTGCAGAATCTCACCCAAGTGATATCTTCTGTGGACACCAGATTTGGATGATAAACAAAAAAGATCTATACTATAGAACCAAAAGACATGATCAGACAATAAACAAAAAAATTAGCAACAAGGCTCTGTAGCTCTCCTGAATTAGGAAGAAATAATGACGACCATGTTTAAAGTGGACGATGGACATAGCTCATGAGTGAAAGCTGTGGTGCTAACAAATATTTTACTAAGCTACACAAATTCATTTATATTTATATTTCAACCTACCCAAGCTTACTGGTTACCTAAAGTTTGCAAAGATAATACATAACAAATGTGACCTTATGGCATACAGTTAACAGGAATCTTGTAGTGAGAGAGTTAAGTTTTATTTAACACTCCTTTGAACAGTATTTCAGTTACCAGTGGCTATTACCAGCTATGTCCCTTCTAAGTCTCTCCTATGGACCAATCAGATTCCACCTCAGTATCAATTGCATTTGCTTCAAACAAAATGGCGGCAATCGACAATCAAGATCTATATTGTGAGAAAATAGGTCTTACATCGCGAAATGCATCAAATCACGTGAGCCCTTTGATTAAAAACATGAAAAGATTTGAAAAATATCTGCTGACAACGAGTTATACAGACGTTATATTTGGGTTAACATTCTAATAGTAAAGATCAGATTCTAGTACTTGTTGGGGGTTAAGTCCCGTCCGGGAAACAAACCCACGTACACTGCTTGAGTGAGGCACCGAATCGCCAGCAAACAAAGTCAGCGATCTAACCCACTCACCCACCGAGACCAAAATGGAAGTCTGACAACTGGTAGTTTAGATCACATACTTTGTGTTCCCCTCTGACAAGTGTTAACAAGTATTTGTCACAGAGTGACGAAATATCCCCCGCCTGTACACCATAGTACCAAATATGAAGACAATCCAGCGATTAGTTCTTGAGATATTGTGGCAACACCGTTTTCCAACTCCAAAAACAGATTTGCCTGCTGTGACCTTGAAAATGGGGTCAAGGTCACCAAATCTGACAGGTGTATGCGGTGTCTGTATATACACTATAGTTCCAAATATGAAGACAATCCAGCGATTAGTTCTTGAGATATCGCGGCAACACTGTTTTCTAACTCCAAAAGCAGATTTGCCTGCTGTGACCTTGAAAATGGGATCAAGGTCACCAAAACCGACTGGTGTCTGCGGAGTCTGTATATACACCATAGTTCCAAATATGAAGACAATCCAGCGTTTAGTTCTTGAGATATCGCGGCAACACCGTTTTCCAACTCTAAAAGCAGATTTGTCTGCTGTGACCTTGAAAATGGGATCAAGGTCACCAAAACCGACTGGTGTCTGCGGAGTCTGTATATACACCATAGTTCCAAATATGAAGACAATCCAGTGTTTAGTTCTTGAGATATCGCGGCAACACCGTTTTCCAACTCCAAAAGCAGATATGCCTGCTGTGACCTTGAAAATGGGGTCAAGGTCACCAAAACCGACTGGTGTCTGCGGAGTCTGTATATACACCATAGTTCCAAATATGAAGACATTCCAGAGATTAGTTCTTGAGATATTGCGGCAACACCGTTTTCCAACTCCAAAAGCAGATATGCCTGCTGTGACCTTGAAAATGGGGTCAAGGTTACCAAAACCGACTGGTGTCTGCGGAGTCTGTATATACACCATAGTTCCAAATATGAAGACAATCCAGTGTTTAGTTCTTGAGATATCGCGGCAACAAACAGGTGGGACGTACGGACGGACGTACGGACGTACGGACGGACGTACGGACGGTCGTGAATACTATATCCCCCGCTTCGCGCTTTCGCGCGGCGGGGGATAATTAGCACGGCTCCCATGGACAAAAAAGTACGAGAATCTGTACATGATTAAGAAAGTGTTGTGTCAAATATATCATTTGTTACATTTAACCACTTTCTACAATGGCATTGTGTGTTCAGGGTGATGGCATGCTCTGTAATACATCCCAGCTCACTCTGCCATGGAGCTGCTTTACGGATATGGAGCTGGTATCATTCAGCTAGATCACAGATAATCCTACAAGAAAAATGAGCTTTGGGGAGAATTCCGCCTTGACAGGCAGGTCCCAACTGATTGCAGCGTTCTCACAGTGATTACACAGCCTTTCCAGGGCCCCGTTCCACAAAGTGATCTTAGCACTAAGTCGATCGTAACTCCCATTCTTTAACACTGACTTCCGACAATCGTAGCGCTAAGATCGCTTTGTGGAACGGGGCCCTGATTGTACACAGAGACTTGCTGATGCTGTTTTGTGCTACACTGATGACAGATATTTTGATACAGTCTGGACCAGACAGATCCATGGTTCATACATAGAGTATTAGCAACAATCCATGTTGTCAGGGTGTGTACTGCTTGATCCATATTGCTGGTGGTCATAACCATAAGCGTGATATGTTTGACTCTTAAACTATTCCCTACAATGTATTGGTCATCTAGCTACTCTACCACAGAATCCACATGAGGTCACAGGATTGAAGCAATGGTCATCTAGCTACTCTACCAAAGAATCCACATGAGGTCACAGGATTGAAGCAATGGTCATCTAGCTACTCTACCACTGACTACACATGAGGTCACAGGACTAAAGCAATGGTCATCTAGCTACTCTACCAAAGAATCCACATGAGGTCACAGGATTGAAGCAATGGTCATATAGCTACTCTACCACTGACTACATGTGAGGTCACAGGATTGAAGCAATGGTCATCTAGCTACTCTACCACTGACTACATGTGAGGTCACAGGATTGAAGCAATGGTCATCTAGCTACTCTACCAAAGAATCCACATGAGGTCACAGGATTGAGGCAATGGTCATCTAGCTACTCTACAAGACTCTGCATGAGGTCACAGGATTGAAGCAATGGTCATCTAGCTACTCTACCAGACTCTACATGAGGTCACAGGATTGAAGCAATGGCCATCTAGCTAGTAGAGCACAGAATCCACATGAGGTCACAGGATTGATGCAATGGTCATCTAGCTACTATAGCACAGAATCCACATGAGGTCACAGGATTGAAGCAATGGTCATCTAGCTTCTCTACAAAAGAACCCACGAGATCACAAGATTGAAGCAATGGCCATCTAGATACTCTACCACAGACTCCACATAGGTCACAGTTGGGAGCAATGTTCATCTGGCTACTCTACCACAGATTCCACATGAGGTCACAGGATTGAGCCGACTGCTATCTAGCTACTCTCCCAAAGAATCATGAACGAGATCACAGGATTGAAGCAATGGCTATGTAGCTACTCTACCACAGATTCCACATGAGGTCACAGGATTGAAGCAACGGCCATCTGGCTACTCTACCACAGATTCCACTTGAGGTCACAGTTGGGAGCCATGGTCAACTTGCTACTATTGCACAGAATCCACATGAGGTCACAGGATTGAAGCAATGGCTATCTAGCTTCTCTACCACAGAATCCACATGAGGTCACAATCAAGAGCAATGGCCATTTAGCTACTTTACCAAAGAATCAACATGAGCTCACAGGATTGAAGCAAAGGTAATCTAGCTACAATAGCACAGAATCCACATGAGGTCACAATTGTGAGAAATTGCCATCCAGCTAATCTACTACAGAATCCACATGAGTCACAGTTGGGAGAAATGTCATCTAGCTACTCTACCACAAAATGTACATGAGGTCACAAGATTGAAGCACTTATGATCTAAATAAACTTCTCCATGTTGAGACATAAACAGACTAGTCAAACAATATTTGATACATTTTTACAAGAATTCAGTGCTTGATACACTCAAAGACTTGACAGTTACAGCAAAAGTCTTCAAAGTTTTCTAGGTAACCTTTTCTTCAATTAGCATCCGGCAATATCTCTCATGAAGACCAGCTGATCCTTCAGAAAAGTTTCAAACAACATTGAGATTCTGACTGTTCTAATTACTCCCAGAATGCCTACCAAACAAAGGGTGCAGAGAGGCTATTATACTCAGAACTCCATGAGGCCATGCATCAGAAAAAACAACATCAAATCAATGTGTCTATTCCACATCCACTTACACAGAGGAAACAACTGTGCTAAGACAACAGATGCTGGCAACAACAATATTTACAGTGAACACATTTCCAATCTTTGGCCAAATATTCTTCCAGCAGATCCCATTCTGGCAAACAAGTCTTCTATCTCTTGCCCATCACCAACAAAGAACCAATCATAGGATTGAATTCAATCTTTGCAACTAATAACAACACTTTGCAACACTGTGTACATTCCATTTCTCTTCCACCTACACAGCTATCTGTCAAAAGATTTCATCATTGAGACAAAAAGTCCACTCTGCACTATTATTAAAAGGTAAAGTTGGTGGCGAAGATAACCTAGACCTAATAGACAGAACAAACTTGTTCAGCTGAAATAGTTTTGTCTTGGAAGTGTAAATACATTGAATATTGAACTCCATGAAAGCCACTTTTCCTGGAATACTTGTGTGAGTGAACACTGCGAACATTTTTAAAACAAGGATTGTAAGTATGGCAAATCTGGGATTCAAACCTACTATCAGCTTATCCTTGCTGACTAAGGGACACCACTCTGTATAGAAGCATTATGCACCACTGGCCAACCCATGCTCCCACAATTCGAAGAATGGACATCACAAAATGCACATACACTGAAAACAGCAGTATATCAGGTGACAAGAGTGAGTGGTGAGGAGGTTTTACACCACTTTCATGTGCTTGTCGTAAAAGTGAGTTGAATTTAACACCTCTTTTTTTAACAGCATGCAGTTATATCACGGTGTGTCAGCTTAAAGTGGGAGGAAAGCCCGAAGTGATGCAGGTCTCAGGCGTTTAACACTTCGTTGAAACCCATGAGCACGGGTATGGTGCTGACAAACCAAGAAACATAACTAGGGCAATCTGGGATTCAAACCCACAATCATAGGTTTCTGGGGTGCCCAAGGGATGCGGCGCCTGAGACGACTGGGCCAACCGTGCCCCTGCTTGTCGTAAGAGGCGACTAACCGGATACGGTGGTCGCTGCACATCATCGATCCCAATTGTGTGGATTGATGCTCATGATATCGATCACTGGATTGTCTGGTCCAGACTCGATTATTTACAGACTGCCGTCATATAGCTGGAATATTGCTGAGTGCAGCATTAAACAACCAACCAACAACACCACTTTTAGCAATATTCCAGCAATATCACAGTGAGGAGCACCAGAAAATTGGCTTCACACATGAATTGAACCTGGGTCTTTTTAGTCTGACAAGCAATTGCTTTAACCACTTAGCTTCCCTACCGCCCTGAGTGAGTGAGTGAGTGAGTGAGTGAGTGAGTGAGTGAGTGAGTGAGAGGTTTTACGCTGATGTGTTACGTCAGAGAGTCTCATGCACCAGATTTGGCAATATTAAAATAAGTTTAATTGCAGTACTGTGGACATCCCATCTGTCTGCTAATCTCATTAATGTCTGTTCCATATTATTAAATTCTGGACAGAGGCCAGCTTCCTTGAAAAGATTTCCTTCTCCAGGGATTGGTTTTGTTAGAGTCACATTTCACTGTTATATTTTGATCTAACTGTCACTAAACACTGAAACTGAAACTGAAACTGAAACTGAGAGAGAGAGAGAGAGAGAGAGAGAAAGAGAGAGAGAGAGAGAGAGAGAGAGAGAGAGAGAGAGAGAGAGAGAGAGAGTTTTATGCTGCAGTCTGCATGGCCATGTGTAAATAATTAAGTCTAAAGCAGGCAAACCAGTGGTTGTCTGTATGAACAAATATCCACTCAATCAACAGGGTCACACATCTCATTTTTGTCAGTTCTTTTGACAACCGTGATATACTGGAGACTTTTCAACAACTGATATACTGGAGACCTTTCAACAACCATGATATACTGGAGACCTTTCAACAACTGATATACTGGAGACCTTTTGACAACCATGATATACTGGAGACCTTTTGACAACCATGATATACTGGAGACGTTTCGACAACTGATATACTGGAGACCTTTCGACAACTGATATACTGGAGACCTTTCGACAACTGATATACTGGAGACCTTTCGACAACCATGATATACTGGAGACCTTTCGACAACCATGATATACTGGAGACCTTTCGACAACTGATATACTGGAGACCTTTCGACAACCATGATATACTGGAGACCTTTCAACAACCATGATATACTGGAGACCTTTCGACAACTGATATACTGGGGACTTTTCGACAACTGATATACTGGGGACTTTTCGACAACTGATATACTGGAGACCTTTCAACAACCATGATATACTGGAGACGTTTCGACAACTGATATACTGGAGACCTTTCGACAACCATGATATACTGGAGACTTTTCGACAACTGATATACTGGAGACCTTTCATCAGCTGATATACTGGAGACCTTTCGACAACCATGATATACTGGAGACATTTCGACAACTGATATACTGGAGACCTTTCGACAACTGATATACTGGAGACTTTTCGACAACTGATATACTGGAGACCTTTCGACAACTGATATACTGGGGACCTTTCGACAACTGATATACTGGAGACCTTTCGACAACTGATATACTGGGGACCTTTTGACAACTGATATACTGGGAACCTTTTGACAACTGATATACTGGAGACCTTTCGACAAACATGATATACTGGGGACCTTGTACCACGATCATATACTTGAGACAACTTTTATATACTGGGGACCTTTCCACAACCGTGATATATTGGGGACCTTTCGACAAACGTGATACACTGGGGACCTTGTACCATGATCATATACTTGAGACAACTGTGATATACTGGGGACCTTTCCACAACCGTGATATATTGGGGACCTTTCGACAAACGTGATACACTGGGGACCTTGTACCATGATCATATACTTGAGACAACTGTGATATACTGGGGACCTTTAATACCCAGGAACCTCAGTGGGAGCCACAGAAGCCAAACTCTGGGAGAAACATGAACAATTTATTTCATGTAGATAATGAAGTTCAAACTTTACAAAACAGCACACACATATGCACATGATATCAGCTACAAGTTCACAGATCAATCTAAGTACTGCATACAGATAGAATCTCAAAAAGACCACATGGAATGAGTTTCTGATATTTCATTTCAATTTGAACTTTTGAAAAAGGCAATGACTTCTAACATGGATTATGAAGGTTATAGATTTTGTGATTTGAGATCCTAATTTTCATACACTTGTACTATTTTTTGAAGAAAATATTAGTATAAAAACAGACATTTAAAACATCAGTACACATAAATGCATGATTTAGAATTTAAGTATGATCTAGCTTGCCACCACCACTTACTGATCACAACAAACTTAACAAAAACCTTTATTTCCATATCGGAATCCTACCATTATCTTTCCTAAACAGTCTTTGGGCGGACCTTATGTAAATCCTTATTCCAAAATACTCTTATTTCACAAACAAACCATTAATTAACCATCACAAGCCAAATATGGATCAAATTGTCATGATAGAAGATCATTTGATTCATGCCCCAGTTGGAAGGGAGATGCAACATTTGAAATTCCTAGAGGGATGCTGTTTAATGCATGATAAAATAGCATGATTAAGTATTTTTTCTAGGCCAATGAAATCAAGTACAATGCTCTGCTCCTATTCCTTGAATATTGTTAAATTGGAAATTTAAAAATATAATTAAACCTTTCATAAAGGCTTTTACAACAAGGCAGGTCAATAGTGTTCTTTGAAAATCATTGAAGTTACTTGACATTGTACCTAACTTTACTGCTTTATCACAAAACACAATCCTAACTGAAAATGTTGTGGTAAAGTAAAGAAGAATCAGAAAGGTTTGTAAAGCTTGTAACAGCTTTGCAACAGTATCATGGTATGGGACATTGAAAACAGACTTCATCTATCAATGTTGGAGTCAAACCAGGGTCTTCAGTGTGTGATAAGCAAAGCACTTTAACCACCAGGCTGCTATACAATGTAGATACTTTTGGTTAATATTTTGGGATTTTATCCAAGGACCCAGTCATTTTAGGGACACAATTCACTGCAGGGTGTATTTAAATGACAGTTGCACCCTTCTGATGACGCTTGGTTTGTCAGCACCATACCCATGCTCATAATTTCACCAAATCGATAAACAGACATGAAATGGTTACATGGACTTTCCTCCACATTAACCTGGCAAATGATAAAACAACTGAAATACTATTCAAACCAGTTTTAAACCTAACTCCCGCAATATTTTTCATAAAAAAACCATCATTGTGACCATAAATGTCACCAATAATCCATTTAATTACACAACCAGTCTGCTCCAGCCTTACCATCATGTTATTGTCATTTACTTCAACGGACGCCAGTTGAACAGATGTCCAAGTTGCAGAATTTCTGTACAAATGCAAAACAGTGTTTCCCAACTCAAGTTTCAAGGACATGTGACTCACGCCATATGCAAATGACATTCTAAGTATACAATGAGCAGGATATAAACAAAATAAAACTGTTGCATCATGAACTTCATCATTGTGAAATCTGATCAGATGATGAGACTCAAGTTTTATGCTGTTTCAAACATGTAGACTGATGGATCAGTATATCGTTGGAGTCAAAGCTGCAGTTAGTAATATTCCAGTCTCTACTTGGCAAAACTGGATTGTCTGGTCCAGACTAGATTGTTTACAAGCTGCCATCATATAGCTGGGATATGGATGAGTGTGGAATTCAAACAGCATGCATGTCAGCGAGTTGGCACTCAGGCGTGCAGGCATTCACAGACAGACACAAATACACATTATCTACATAAAATAATATTTATTTCCCACTAAAACGACCTAGCCAAACAAGTTAATGACCCATCCATCCTGACCACATACAGCAGTCTGGTGGGCACAGTTACCACGGGGTTAAGCGATTAGGCATTTTACATGGAGGCGTGCTCATGCTCATGTATGGTTGGAAAATAGCACAGGTGTATATAACAAGACCAATCCACACTGTCTACAGTTGGTGGGTATGATGAGAGTCAGTTCCTCAACTAGATACCTTCCTCAGCTCAGCTGAACACATGTGTCTGGTATTTCTGATTAATAAAGTCTGGGAACCTTCAACAAGATTTACAGTTACACATATATATATATATATATGTTACTGACAATTACATACATTAAGCCTCATCTAGCAACCACTGGAAAGAAGTGGTGTTTTCCAGCCCCACACTTGTGGAGTAGCAGTGGGCCAAAGTTGGTTGGTTGGTTTGTTGTTCAACGCTGCACTCAGCAATATTCCAGTTATATGACAGTAGTCTGTAAATAATTGAGTCTGGACCAGACAATCCAGCGACTGACATCATGAGCATCGATCCACGCAATTGGGATCGATAACATCCATCAACCAAGTCAGCGAGCCTGACCACCCAATCCCGTCCCAAACCCCTCTTTCTGTCATGGTACAAGATAAGAATGTAATAAAAGTTAATAAGCAGCATTATTTGTAAGACCTATCTCAGAAAGAGAACATTATACTACTCAAAAGAAGCGAAGGACCAACCGATTGTTTCATATAACAATAGTTAATCTGCCATTCTCTTGAGTAGTATGCATGAGCTGTACAAAAGTGTGAGTAATAATTCAGGGGTTTGAAATGGCAGGGTGGTATTAGAGGCTCCATCAATAGTTTAACTGTTATTTGAGCTATGGTGAAACTTTATAATGGACACATCGTCTCAACCCTCCTTTGATCTGTGAAGGGCAATACGAATGAATGACACCAGATCTTTGATCATCAAATATCATTGCAATAATCAAACACACAAACATCATAAATCAAGCCCCAAGGTTATGGCTTGCACAATTCCACAAAAGGCCTTCACATTTCACAAAGTTAGAGGAGGAAATAAAAAATTTCCTTTGGACATCGAAAAAGATATGTCATTGGGGAAAGAAAATAAAAATGCTGGAGAGTTATGGAGGAAGTGAGTGATCGAGGATTGCGAGGATTCCTGAGTAGAGTCAGCTATAATGAGGGCGTGAAGATTACAATGCGTGACCTGGCTCACTGTTTATCATTATTATCCATAAATGCTTCATCAAAATCAATATGTATTTCTTTTTAAGAGGCTGACCATTTGATATTCTGGTTGCGGAGCCTTGGAATTTTTTAAAAAACAATAATCTTTTCCCTTAATGCTTGATAAGTTAATCTGTTCTTTGGCTTCACAACAACTGAACAAAGCCTTTCACTGGACATGTTAGTGTTCTGAGAATGGGTGTTTAACAAAACTGTATGTTTTGAAGTTTTGACAGAAAAACAAATGCCAGGCTCCCTGGGTCCCACCAGAGATATAATGGTCACTCCGGGTTTGAATAGGTCTTCAGCAACCCATGCTTGTTGTTAGAAGTGATTAACACAATCAGGTGGCCATGCCTGCAGACTTCATTGACGCATGTCGTCGCATCCCAATTGCATGAATCGTTGCTCATGATATCAATCACTGGATTGTCTGGTCCAGTCTCAATTATAAACAGACTTTTGTCATAAAGCTGGTATATAGCTGAGTGTGGCGTAAAAGAAACTAAAAAACAAATATTAGTGTTTGTAGATCAGATGGTGGATGAATGGATGGATGGATGGATGGATAATGCCCATTCCAATATCTCAAGTCTCCTATGCAAGGTATGATGATCTTAACCAAAGTGATTCAGTTTATGTTTAGAGAACAAGAATGGTGGAGATCTGTTCCACTAAATCATGGCCTGGGTGCTGCAATCAAGCACAACATTTGCCCCAAATCCAAATTCCAAATAAAAGGTAAAATAGTAACAGAGTGAGGTTGCTGAGATAGACAAGTAGTAGTCAGTGATAATTTAAGAAAATCAAATTGTTATTGACAAGCCCTCCAAACTGAATACATCTTCGTTTCTACAAGATTTTCTGCAGTGTTAATTTGCACAACATTTTAGCCAAATTGGATCGTCAATCGTTTGAGAAGGAAGTTGTCTGTAGTTTGGCGCCATATCTGACCAATCTCAGCATTTACACAGGGACATGATCAGTTCTAATAAAGGGCTTCTAAATGTTGCAGGCTACATCTGAATGGTTTCAGAATCAGTCATCTCAACATAATTAAGAACCCAGCATTTTTTTCAGAAATCAAAGAATAGATATAAAAAAACATATTTCAATTTCAAACATGGGTTAGGCATTTCTCTGATTGTTCGAGTCAGTTGAGATGTTGCCAAGAGATGGGGTTTAAAATATATTCTGAATACTGAAAAGGTTGATTCCATTCTGAAGACTTCCAGACACATTGTGGCATTGATTATAAGTCTGACCAGAAGTACAGCACTCACCCTGAATACCATGCCTTAAGCATTGGAAATTTGATGATAGAATGAAGGACATATGTTCAAGACAAAAATCAAGGTAAAGAATTAGATGTGCAAATCTTCTAATGAAAACAGTTGATTGCAAATGATTCATTTCATAAGCTGTATTACTTGTCAAATGCCTGAAAAAGGCATCAAAGCCACCACAGTTAGGGGGATAATTGCCGACATTTGTATCCCATAAAGTTTCAGCTCCTTACTACAAATGGGTAAACTTTTCAACCAATAGAATTCAGTGAACATGACATCTTCCTGTGGCAAGAGAGTTAACTGGCTTTGAAAGTCCAGTTTCTACTCTTTCCGAACTAGGGTGTAATTCCTGGGCTTGATCGTAGCGCAACCAGTGGCTATTACGAGTTATGTCCTTTCTATGCCTCTCCTATTGACCAATCAGATTCAACCTCTCGTGTCACTTGCATTTGCTTCAAACAAAACGGTGGCGCCCAGTCAAGACGATGTGATAGATAATCAAGATCTATATTGTGATAAAATGAGTCTTACATTGCGAAGTGAATCAAATCACGTGAGCACCTTGATTAAAAGCATGAAAAGATTTAGAAAATATCTGTTGACAACGAGTTAGCGGTGCACATGTTTTGCAAATCCTGTAGTCGACCGAAATTTGAATGACACTTTACGAACCGGATTTCGATTTCGGTGCGCGATTTTGATTTGACTATGCATAGACTCGTTAGTCCAGCCTAAATGTAACTCCATAATACCAGCCTAGTTCGGCAAGGGTGGAAACTGGACTTTTATAGTCAGTTAACTCACTTGCCTCGGGAAGATGTGAACATGAAAATGACCTGCCTTAATTATCACTATACAATCATTAGTCTTCATGGAGACATGCTAAAATGGTTTTAAATACGAGCGTCCCGAGCACCCCCAGCTTAATTTTCAGGCATGTGGCAAAGGAGAAACCGATGACCACCAAATACAGTGGTAATCAAAGAGAAGGAACCTAATGGAGGACATAGCACCTTCACCTTGAAACCTTGTCAAGCCATCAATGACAGCAAACCTAGAGATGCTGAGAATTTAATCTCTTGCCGACTGCACTACAAAGGACAGTTTGAAGCTCATCAGTGAAAAAGTCGTCCGCTCGACACGTATAATGAATTGATGAAGTGACCAGCACTGATAACCCCTGACCAGTCATCTAATGTCCATTCCAGGCTGCAAGACTAACCAAATCAAACCAGTACCTGGAACAAGGAATGCCCAATGACAGAAATACAATTTGATGAAGTGAGGGTTGCCCATTGTTGGGTCAGGGAGTGATCCAATCTGACATTTGATAGTCTCCAGAATGGGCAATTCAGCTACTGTATCCTCTCTACAAAATGAAACAACTTTGTGTGTTCATGACGGCAATTATACTGTGTGACATGTTTATTGAGCAGAGGACCTGGAAACACAAGAACATAAAACAAGAAGAGATTGGTTTAAAGTTGGGGCACTTCCCCTAATGAAGGAGCAGGTGGCCTATGACCACAATCACCTCCCCCACCACCTAAGTTTTACCATGACCCAGAAGGAAAATAGGAGAATCTAAATGGGCTGTTCAGTCTGTGCCTATTTTTTAGATTGAAATGTGATAGCTTGAATAAAGGATTAGACACTGTATTTTGTTGCAATTGTTTTTCCACAATCTCTGCATGGCATTGACTCCAGCTTCCCATGACTTGACCCCAAACTCAAGGTCGTTGTATGTGTTATGGCTGAAAACCTCCAGTGACAATTGTTGACAGTGAGCTGGTCCTTGGTTTGAGGACATGTGACTCAAGGGTCAGTGCAGACTTGCCTCCCTGCCGTTAATAAACGCTAGGTTACAAAGGTCATGGTCACAGGGACATAGAACAAGAAGGGATTTTCAAATACAGACATTTTACCAATAGAGGTATTTCTAAATTAGATATATAAGGCATGTTTCAGTGTATAAGCATTACAACAGAGTACATATTTACTTTCAACAGCAATAAATATATTCATTATTCTACATACTTCGTCCTATTCGTTATTTATAGATTCTCATTAGGCCAGGATATTTGTTCTAAAAGAACAACGAGCTATATATCTCCAGATAAACACGTCATTAAAGTGCCACAATTCACTGTGCAGAGTTGCGTCCCTCAGGTATGCAAGAAACCAATGATAAGGACAACACATATGCTCAGGGGTTTCACCAAGTAAAGCTGAAACGCAATGATATCATTGAAATACCAAATGTTCAAAGCAGAGTTAAAACCTTAACTCACTCACTCACTCCAAAAAGGACATTTTTGTGTTGGATAGCTTCAGGACCCAGTGTTCTAAAGAGGCTATTTTAATTTGGAAGTTAAGAAGATACCTAAGCAGTTACTTGTCTACTGGAATTGGATGGAAAGGCTTTTCTTCCTAGGCACAAAAACTTACCCATTAAGCTGATGGATCTGGTCAGTGAGGTTTGTTAATTACCACATACAGCCAGGGTATAAGACTGATTGGACAGATCCCTCTTTAGGTCAATCATTACACAACAAAAGAATATTGACGATGCTGCTAAAGTAGTGAAGTGTGTCACTTCGGCCGAAAAATTTGTACAGGAAAGTAATGACACCAGACAATAAGGGTGGTGTAAGTTTGCTGGTGAAAATAGATGTCAAGCTAAAGATGTATTCACCTAAGGGCCTCCAGCGTTAAAGCTGGATGCCATGGGGAGCTGTTAGTGACACTCATTTGCAAGAATGTAGAAAGTGTTGTTACCACCAAACCATGTGCATGTACTTCATGAAAGCAATGTAGGCATAGGCAGAATGATTGGACAGTTATGACCATGGAACAAAATAAATATTTTTATCCAGTCACTGCTTCAAGACATACAAATTGAGGGTAAATATGAACAATTTTACAGCATATTTGTGTTATGCTCAAAACAACTTTTTATTTTTTTTAAACCAGTATTTTCAAACAAAATCCCCAAACCATCCACTACCAGAATATCGAAATGGTCGCCAACTGATCAACTGTGGCCTTCTAGCAGGCACTCACACTCAGAAGTAAATCTACAATTTGTTGCTTGATCACTCTTCAGTAGTGGAGTAAGTGTGGTTTTACACCGCTTTCAAGCCTTTCATTACAGCAATATTACCAGAATGGGGCCGCACATATTGTTCCGATGTGGGGAATCAAGCCTTGGTCTTCTGTGGTACAAGCGATCGCTTTAACTACCCAGAGATTTGGTATTAGTGGAAGTGGCAGTAGAGGCTGGTTTAATATCCTGCAGCATCTTAAAGAGGTGAAATTATCAGCAAGTACACATTTACACAGATTGTACAACTATCTATGTGCTCATGCACATTTTGATAGTGACGTTTATCTCAGTCACTTATTTGAAGCTGAAAACTAAGCAAACACCTCAAATAATTCATACTCATAGATCAATATCAGGGAGCTAATCAGCATCATTGACCTAATCAACATTTTCATCCTTTGCACTCAGTGGGGATTAGATGGTAGAATTGGTACCAAATGTATTTTGTATTAGGCGGTGACCCAACTGGGCTGGCACAGTTGATAGAAATTGGTGGCCTGCTTGATCGCCAGCTGGAAAGACTTATCAAAATATGGCCTCAATCACTGTATGTACATACCCATAGGCACAAGAATTTCTCCCAGTTACTATAATATGGATGCCTGTAATCCATTAGGCATCGTGTTGGACTTTGTGTTGGACAATGTGTAGGGTATTGTGTAGAACAATGTCAAGGACAATGTGTAGGACAATGTGTAGGGTATTGTGTAGAACAATGAGTAGGACAATGTGTAGGACTGTGTGTTTGATAATGTGTAGGACAATGTGTAGGACAATGTGTTGGAGAATGCGATAGGCTTTGTGTTGGACAAAAAAAATGTGTTGGACAATGTGCCGGGCATTGTGTTGGATATTGTGTTTGACATTGTGAAGGACAATGTGTAGAACTACGAGGGGTGTTCATTAAAGATTTCCCCTGACCCACTTCCGATGGACCTAGTGGAATGAAACTTGGCATAGGTATTAGTCTTTCTCCACATAGGAACCACCAAGAGTTACACACTTCTCCCATCGTTTTATGCAACTATGGAGACCTCGCTTGTAAAAGCCCTCATTTTGCGTCTCAAACCAGGACTTGACTTCAGAAATCAGTGTTTCATCATCTGTGAAAAGTTTTCCCTTCAAAAATGACTTCATGGTTGGAAAGAGGTGGAAGTCAGATGGTGCAAGGTCAGGAGAGTAAGGAGGATGTGGAAGGATTTCATAGCCACAGGACCGCGCTTCTGTCTGGGCAACATGAGAGTTGTGTACTGGAGCATTGTCTTGCAGGAGACGGACACCCTTGGTCAGCATGCCACGCCTCTTAAGCTTGATAGCGTCCCGCAATTTCCGCAGCAGTGAAGCATAATAAGCTCCTGTAATTGTGGTACCCTTTGCCAAGACATCCATCATCACTACTCCATGCTGGTCCCAAAACACTGTATGCATGACCTTGCCTGCAGAGGGTTGGACACGTGCCTTCTTTGGGGTTGGTGATTCCACATGCTTCCATTGCATCGACTGAACTTTAGTCTCAGGATCATAGTGATGGACCCATGTTTCATCCTGTGTGATAAGTCTGTCAAAAAAGTTTGCCTGTTTTTTTTGGCACATGTCCAAAAGATCCTTTGAGCAATTGACTCGTTCCTGCTTATGCATGTTCAAATTGTCATGGATGATTTTTTTCACGGACCCTACACTGATCTTGACATCTTGTGCTAACTGGCAAACAGTTATACGTTGGTCTGCCAAAATGGCGGTCTCCACTTGATGGATAGTGTCCTCATCAATGGCGGAATGGGGGCGACCAGGAATGGCAGCTGTTTCCACAGATGTCCGACCACGCTCGAACTGGCGATGCCAGTGTTTAACAACATCATATGATGGGGCATCTTCCCCATAAGTTGCTTTCATTTCATCAAAAGTATCTTTGAGTGTGCGACCTTTCAAATATAAAAACCTAATCACTGCTCGGTATTCTACGGGCTCCATTGTCACACCCTACTCGATCATAACACCTGTAAAAGTGGTAAGATTAATAGTTCGGTGCTGCAAATGCAGACATAACCCATAGATACATGTATCATTACACATGTGAAATTTCAACCAAATATGATAACCCTAAGTGGTTTAGAGGAAATCTTTAATGAACACCCCTCGTAAGTGTAGGACAATGTGTAGGACTGTGTTGGACTTTGTGTAGAACTGTGTGCTTGACAATGTGTAGGGTATTGTGTAGGACAATGTGTAGAACAATGTGAAGGACAATGTGTAGAACAATGTGAAGAACAATGTGTAGGGTATTGTGTAGGACAATGTGTAGAACAATGTGAAGGACAATGTGTAGGACAATGTGAAGAACAATGTGTAGGGAATTGTGTAGAACAATGAATAGGACAATGTGGAGGACAATGTGTTGGACAATGTTTAGAACAAAGTGTTGGACAATGTGCAGGACTGTGTGTTTGACAATGTGTAGGGTATTGTGAAGGACATTGTGAAGGACTATGTGTAGGACAATGTGAAGGACAATGTTTAGAACAAAGTGTTGGACTATGTATAGGACAATGTATAGGACAATGTGCAGGGCATTGTGTTGGACAAAAAATGTGTTGGACAACGTGTTGGATATTGTGTTTCACAATGTGTAACTTTGCGTAACAGCTACCTACTATTTCTAACAGATATTCAACAGTCATAGTCCCAAAATTGTTTCATTAAATGGGACCTGGTCATTGCATGCTGTGTCCAAACCTTCTGGCAACAGTCAACATACCAGAAGGAAACTTTATATCCAGACCTAGCCTTCCTTCCAAGAATTAAAACTGAACTATTGTAGTCATACACACCAGTGACCACATAATGAGTGAGAAGTCTTTGGAAACAAAATGCTAAATGAGGGCATTAACTAACCATCAGCAATGCATGAATGAGTACAATTCTGATAAAGATCTCTTCACAATCATTTCCAACAAAGGACAATTTCCTCAGCAGGAAAAGTCAAGCACTTATTAGGATTAACACTGCATTTACACATAAACTGCTGTCAGAAAAATTATTGCAAAAGTATCAACTCACCATGGGCCTGAAAGCCCAGACATTTTGATACAATGGCTTGACGAGATGAAAACAGCTTCTTTTGGATGGGTCTTAAATTGGAAAGTATTGTGCATGTTCAAGAATCTAAATCCATGTCATCATTAAGATTTGGGCATTTGTACCAAAGGTCATGTACTCCTGCATAGCAACATTTACTGACTGACCAAGAGTGTAAGAAGATTCATGGAGCAGGGCTAAGCACGAACCTTCTATCACAATGTTTTGACAAGATTAACACAAACTGTTTTAGGCATCAGGGCCTGGTCCAACCTCAAGGTTCTCAGCAAATTCATCAAGAGTTTGAGGTGATGCAAAGCTCACCCCTTTAAATATGAGTCCTGTCTTAATGATCAATTTTGTACTTGTCCAAAAAGCAGCTTTATCAGTTTGATTTATATGTCTCCATAGTATTCTCTGTAAATGATTTATTTACCGTGTGACATTGAATGAAGTGGTAAAGATTAATGATTCAAGATTTTTATTTTCAAGACATGACAAAAGTTACATGTTACATAAAACCACTGATCAGACAGGCAAACAGTGCTGATGTTACATATGAGCTCTTTGCTGCAACACACGTCTTTAAGTCATCAGCTGGTGTACAACCATTATCTTTTTTTCCAAGTGTACATCAAATAAAACATGTCTAAACTGAACTTTAAAATAACAATACAGTGTACAAGTCTTATAGAAGTGATATACATAAGGAAGAGAATTTATGGATGTCAACTCCTTTATTATGAGGAACACAATGTTTCCGCGTATGATTACTCATATACAGTGTACAGATGAATAATAGATGTTTCTCATCTTCAAAGACAGAGCACTCATTGCATAAAGATTCATTATCACCCAATGAATGTTTATTAAGACATGAACAGCTCACAAGTGTGACAATCAAACCTTGTAAAATATTGATGTATCATTGGCAACATCCCAGCCATATTGAAATGACAAATAACTAACATTCACAATCCTGCTGCTTGTAAACGCTGGGAAACACCTGGAAGTTATCACACGTGTGGTCTGTGGTTTCATTCAAGTTGTGGAATTTCAGGGCCTTATAGAGGCCCCGACCAATACAAAGGGACCAACACAACATGTGGACCATTCGCAGCCAAATATAGACCCATTGTGAGTCAATCACTGCATGCCAAACTTCTACAGCCAAGTACAGGCCCTAATATGATGGGGGAAATCACTTAATGCCTAAAACGTATGTCTATGTACTCTTTTGTGCATGGGGCTATTGATGCATATCTCCAAGGTTTTATTGCTTTGTGACATTTGGGTAATGTCTTACAACATTTCTTTGATGCAGTGCTATGTAATATGTAACAACATTTTTCTGAGGCAGGACAATGTAATATGTAACATTTCCCGGATGCAGGACTATGTAATATGTAACAACATTTTTCTGAGGCAGGACAATGTAATATGTAACATTTCCCAGATGCAGGACTATGTAATATGTAACAACATTTTTCTGAGGCAGGACAATGTAATATGTAACATTTCCCAGATGCAGGACTATGTAATATGTAACAACATTTTTCTGAGGCAGGACAATGTAATATGTAACATTTCCCAGATGCAGGACTATGTAATATGTAACAACATTTTTCTGATGCAGGACATTGTAATATGTAACAACATTTTTCTGAGGCAGGACAATGTAATATGTAACATTTCCCGGATGCAGGACTATGTAATATGTAACAACATTTCTCTGATACAGGACTGCGCATTTGATGTGGTCAGATGCATCCAGACTCTGAAACCATATGCCATGAAATCGGACAACTACATCGGTTTAGTATATACCTGTAGTTTATGGCCAGAATCTCTGTCAGAAGGACATTTATACAACACACATAATTGCTGCTTTTGCTATTGGCTAGTCATGAACCCAAACTCTTAATCTGGCTTGTATTACCAAATTAATTGTCTGGGAAGATAATTTAACATTCACCTTAAGGAGCAAAGGATGTACCGGTGTCAATCTTTTAAAGATGTCAGTGATTCTGCTGCAAATAATAGTCACTAATAACATAGTGATTTACCTCACACAGATCAACCAATTCCTCACTTACAGCAGACATTTACCGCTCTCTATGGTGATGCATGCTGCACCATATACCACCAACTATGATGTCCTTCGTAAGCAAGTATAATATAAATATTATCCCGGTGAAAATTTACTCTTGAGTATAGTATCCAACCTTAGTGTGGGAAATCTGGGATAGGTTATGTCTTAACATTAAGGGTAATTCATCCCAGTGAAACATACCTAAGTGGAAATAGGAATATGTATCCTGGGATAATATACACTAACTTGAATCAGTGTATCTTATCACATGACAGATCTAGACTTCCTTTGCACATACATTGCATGAGGCCATGACATTGAATTGATCGTTCAAATGTAAAAAATTCAGTTGTGTATCCGATCCTAGGATAAATAAAAGTAGCAATAGGTTCAAATATTCTAGTGTTATTTAGGTTGATAATTGCATTTTCATCATGTTTGGTTGGGGTGTGGGGTGCGAATTGAGGGGGGGGGGGGGGGGGGGGGGATATATGTTGATAGGATTAAACACACTGGTATGGGTTCAAATTCATTAGGAAGAATCATCCTGACACTAGAAAATTTCATCCCCGGGATAAAAAATAGGGTAGGATAATATTCACTCTTACACCTACACATCACCACATTGCATGATGTCACAGCCTTTAAGAAGGGGGAAGGAAAATATGTTTATTTGCTTTCTGAATACACCTCAATCATGTGTATTGGATGAAACAGGGCAACATTACACCTCAGGTATCAGATTGGGTAAATCAGCGTTAGAAATTGGCACTAGTCCTGTAGTTCTTGCTAAACTGCCCAATAGTTAAGGTATCATAAGGACTAGTAGAAATTTGCCATTTTTAAGTGTTTTGCTATATGTTATCATTATAAGGACTAGTGGACTAAACATGTTAGTTTCTACCCCTGTAAATGGATAACTGTGGCATATAAACAAACACAGTGCAATAGAAATGCTTCCACTGCAACTGAATCCTGCTCACACTCTTTGCACCTACCATTATCCAACATTTTACAACTGACCTGTCATCATCTATGTACATATTGACCAACTTCAGATGTAACAAGGCATCCATTAAGCACTCATTCATGCACACTGACCACCACCTTTGAGTCTTTGTGCATGTGGTCAGCACCAGAAAACTGACCTTCCATCCCCCTTTAACAGTGACCTTGTGGCAGTTCCCCTACAGGGTCCCTGGAGGCGAAACAAGGGCAAGGATATATGGTAAAATGCTCACTCAATGTTTGGGAACAGGAATTATGAAAGTCAATAGAGTCATAACATGAGGACATATCCCTGGTCGCCTCATCCAACACAAAATAGTCCATTCCAGCAAAACTTAATGGCAGATCTCTTTTGAAGAATACTTTTGGTGAAATGTGCCCCAGGTTTATCTGTGAAAATATATAAGTGTCTGCTTGTGTGCAGGCATGTTTCAGTTCAGTCATTGTAGGTGAGCTTGAAAAGGTTTGTCTTTAATCTGGAGAGTTGTAGAAACTCCAAGTTCGTGTTTCAGACTGTTTCATTCAGCTTCAGCAGCTAAGGAAGAGGAGCAAAGTTCTACACTGGTCAATTTATGTATCCTTGATTTCACTGATGAATTTTTGACCAAATATAGATTTCAGTTGCCCAAATTGTAATTGAGCAAAAGCACCCAATAATATTATCAAATACTATTACATGTATGTTGTGAACTGACCACAACACCAACCATTTTCATCCTCTGAATTGCACTGTTAAAATAAATGACTTTGTATGTTGCTTACTAGAGTCGCATTGATGTAAGTCAGGCCAACTTGTTTGTCAATTTAGCCAAGTATCCTACTCAAAAGAAGTTGAAGAACACCTCATTCTTTCATATATCCTTCCTTGTTAACCTGTCAAGGCATGAAAGATCAACTACAGCAATAATCATCTTAATGTTTCATCAGCTAATGGCGCCATTAAAATGGGCCATAGAAAGCCACCATTAATCTATCATTAACAAATGATACTTTAAGAGTATAATTTTTATTATTGTGTTATTAAATTAGTGTAAATCCGCTATAATTTTCCAACAGTTCTGTTTTGTGCCAAGAAGTACTAGAATGTAGCAGTTCTTTTGATACAAAAATTTGCTAGGTCATAATTGTCAAACATTCATTTTGTGAAATGGATTACATGTTTTGTATGTTTATTGAACCCCTGCATTTTATCTCCCCGTTAGCAGATTACTAGGCAGGTTTGGTTCAGTGAGAGGTTGAGGGTACTGCCGGATCACGGCACAGCATGGTGTCATTAAAAGTGTGATACAACCAAATTTGATAGCACATTTGTTAATGGAGGTTTAATGAATGACACGTTAATGCATCTTTAAAGTTTGATACAACCAGGTCCTGTTCATTGAGAATAAGTCCTTTCTTCGGGACCTTTACAACAATTGTACCTATAACAAGGGTTGTGGAAATAAAGAAATTGTCACACCTCACATATAAACCAGCTTTTGTATACTTCAACTTTGTACCCTCCCTCCCCCACCCCCACCCCCAAATACACACAACATACATCTTGTTTCAAAATCCTGTATGCATCTATCCATGCTCACATTCTCTTCATCTCACTGCCAGTGTTGGTCTGCACATTCCGTCTGAGTGAGTGAGTGACCTGGGTTTAACGCCGCTTTTAACAGTATTCCAGTCATATCACGTTGTGTCAGCTTAATGTGGGAGGAAAGCCCAAATTGATGCAGATCTCAGACGTTTACCACATCAGTGAAACACACGAGCACAGGTATGGCACTGACAAACCTAGAAACATAATCGGGGCAAACCTGGATTCGAACCAACAACCATAGGTTTCTGGCGCACCTAAGGGATGCAACTCTGCACAGTAAATCGCAGTGCCTTAGACAACTGAGCCACCCGTGCACCTCTAACATTACTGCTTAACAGTGGATTAATATTTGTACCATAATCATAATAATAATCATTATCATATTAACAACAATAATAGTAATTATATATAGCGACAAACCGTTTCCATATCCAATAGAAATCTCTGCATAGAGCAAAGTCAATTTTACAATTCCAACTATATCATGAGCATGTGTTTATGAATCACTATCAATTAGTAATGATACCAGTGTTCACGAAATCGTATCCTGCCCCACCTGGATGGCAAATAAACAATTTGCCATTGATGCTCAAGTCATACAAAGTGAATCTATCAAAAATGAATAAATATTGACATTAAAAACTACATAGCCCAACTACCAAAAATATGTCTTCAAGCTTCATGATGACTAGAGAAGTGCAGTTTTACAAACAACTGGGACAAGTGAACAAGTTCCACAACAACCCTATGTTCCATCACAACACAAGTCATTCACAATCATGTTTTTATACTTCAGTTATTCGTCATACCTTGCTCTGCCAAAATGCCACCCATTTGCAGTCTCAGTGACCACTCAGTGACCACTCAGTGACCAGAAGGGCATACATCAGTCGCCCATTGATTCTGGTGACAAGAGGTTATAGCTGGCAGTTAGGGAGTAGCTGGTACCCTCGTCAGTCTTGTAGAAGGCAGCAGTGAATGTCAGCTGGCCCCTTACAGCTAATAGCCCTTCAACAAACCTGGCTCTCACAAATTACATTCATTCAAGGTCGGCGAACCTTCACACAAAGTTTGACATTGTCCTCAGAGATTTTAATATTTGATACGGTGATATGACAGCTATACTTTCATTTGTGGTTAATAAAGCTTATTGATAGGACTACTTCTTACAAATTCTGACACAGTTTACACTGGTTTACATTGAGCTTGTGTTTCTGAATACACAAGGTGCAAGACAGAGTTTGAAGGATGACTGGGCAACAGGTCACTACAGGGACGATGCACTGATAGCTTCTTCATAAATATATCGAGCAGTCATAATCTAGGAAAACCTTTCAAACTAAGGGAACAGTCAGTTTGTGATATATCATTCATTAATAGCTTGCACTACTTCAGAATATTGGGCAACCGTAAAGAATTGAGTTTAAAGCAGCCAGTCTGATAATGGCAACTCAAAGTAATATTGATGTTTCAATGTCATTCAAAAGGTTATTGGAAACAGTGTACATTTACAGAGTCTATGGAAACTCAATGCAAAGATGTCAATAATATATATATGTTAAAAAGTGAAATGGGTATCTATAAAATCTTTTTTCAAAAAGGCTGCTGCATTGACATAATTGATATTACATTAAATATACTGAACAATAAAAGTTAAGGATCTGGACTATTTTGCAGGATATTTTTTATGAAAGGAGGGCAGAATGGGTCCTCAGTGCCTAATAACAAGGCTGTATCACTGTAATATTGCTGACGGCAGCACAAAATAATATTCACTCACTCACTATATTCAATACACAACAGAATTAAGTTCTTAATAGAAACATGAGTGAGTGAGTATTGTTTTACGCCACAATACTCCAGCAATTGTTTAGCAATATTCCAGCAATATCATGGCGAGGGACACCAGAAATGGGCTTCACACATTGTACCCATGTGGGGAATCGACCCTAGGCCTTCGGCGTGACGAGCGATTGCTTTAACCACCAGGTTACCCCATCGCCCAATAGAAACATGAAGGTGAGTTACATTCAGTATTGTCAGCATCTGTAGAACAGATTTTTTAAATCTATGAATTGTATCATTACATAAAATGTGCATCAGTGAATGACGTCTCCGAGGAACGGCAAATCTTTTCAATCAGCACATCATCTAAAAGAAGAGAACTGGCACACTTGGGAAATCAAGAGTTCACTACGATATAAAACACATGCACACATCTAATAGAAGCTGGATTGATGTTTCTACATAAAACTGGAAATCAACTTCACACTTTTTAATCAATTCTTTATGATGATATCTAAGTTTTTGAGATTCCAAATCAGGAGAAAATGATTGATTACAGACATGCTTTACAAGGAATAGTAATAATGTCGGCAAGCAAAAGAACCTTTTAAATTACAAGACAAGAATGATCACATCAACACTCATCCAAGTAAATTGAAGGTGATGAATTTCTTAGCAAATCCATGGTGCACACATGGCTCAGTGGTTTGTTTCATTCATTCATTCATTCATTCATTCCCCTGCCATATCAGTTACTGGAAGGTTAACAGTGATATTATCATCTTACCTAGCGGGTACACATTAACAGTTGTATGAACAGTCATATTTTGAACAAAGTCTCTTGCCATAGGATCACACATATTAATCCATTCTGATGACTTCAAACCATTGTCCTGGCAGTTAAATGTAGCACAGGAATTCACTTGCCTTTCTGAACAAGCAATTTAAAGTAAAACCGATGCAAGTATAGGTCATTATGACACATAATAGAGTAATTATATATCCACCATTATTTAATTCAGAAAACTTACTCAAATCTGTTGATTCCATAAGTAGAATCAACTCACCCCTTTGGGGCCCCACTCCGGCCCCTTCCCTGTCTTCTTATTTTGCAGATTGTAAAATCCAGTACGACAACACCGCAATCATTTGAAATTTACACACACAAAATTTTGGAGAAAAAGCAGCACATGATGATTGGCTTAGATCTGAAATGACAGATAACCAATCAACTGTCAAAACATTTTTTGAAGAATTCATTTCTATTGTCATATCTGACATAATAACATGACTTAACTAATGTGATATTCTTCAATAATCAACATTAGAAAAATTGAATGAAAAAGCTTCTTTAGTTTTCTGTGTGATAAGCCACTCAGTTTCCACAACATTTTTCTGCAGTATCGACCATTTTTTTGCATTTGGCATTCATTTTCATAGCAACTGTCACAGGCCTGCTACAACCTGGTACATGTGAGTGAGTAAGTATGGTTTTACGCCGCTTTAGCAATATTCCAGCAATATCACGGCAGGGGACACCAGAAATGGGCTTCACACATTGTACCCATGTCGGGAATCGAACCCAGGTCTTCGGCGTGACTAGCAAACGCTTTAACCACTGGGCTACCCGACCGCCCCTGTGGTGGAAATCTTGAAGTAATGCAGGTCTAATATGCTGAAAAAGTCAGGGATCCTGAATTGGGGGATATTTTTATGAAATTCATGATCCTTAACTTTTTTTGTTCAGTATACATATACCACTTGGCTAAACCCGTGGACACAGATTTGGTGCTAACAAACCCAGAAATATTATCAGGGAAAACCAGGATTTGAACCCTAAATATAAGTTTTTTGGCAGACCACTCCGACAAATGCGGTAACTTAGAAATATGGGCAACCATACTGATTGGAATATTTCATTGGAAGGATACATTTGTGGTGCAGATAGGTGGACTACATGGTTGAGTTCATTGTACTTGTTAAATTGTGGATTGATCTATGAAAATTCCAGGTCAGTAGGGAGGAATAAATCTAATAACACTTTCATGTTCATCAAAAGTTCATTGCAGCTTACACATACAAGTTTTTATGTGTGTTTATGTTGCTATTCAGTGCTTTTCGGATTACACTGTTTCTTGAAGCCCGGGCTCAGTAGAATTTTACTTTCCATTAATCAATTATTTCTGAAAGTCTAGGCTCAGAAGAACGTTAATTTCAAGTAACTGTTCAACATCTTTCACAACTATTCACTTCAAAGGGGGTAAAATTTCATAATTCCGTGCAATTTTATCTTTTGGGGTCATATACTAGTCAAAAGAAGTTAAAGAACACCCGAATTCTTTCATACTAGAAAAGATAGCCTGTCATGGCAATGTAATTAGTCAATCCACTTGTTTGTACTCCTCAGCACATTTATCAATAGCTCAATAAAAGGAGACCAAATTCAGAAACGGCAGACATTTTGCTGTCACCACCAGAGTAAAGTGTGGCAATTAGTTGTACCCCAAACTGTATCATAAATCACATAGCATGCATTGTGCTGACAAAAAACGCAATTTTTGCCACGTCCTTACGATATTGACAAGACAACTATGATTCTAATCATAGAACATGAGACATATCGCAGAATAAAATGTGGCACTGGTGTTAAAGATTACAGGCACGTTGTTGTTGTAACAGACATGGTGGAACCACAGAAAGCTGTGGCGTGTGCAGTGAATATCAACACCATGTGAACATCGACTAGAACACTAACAATATTCCTTGGTCTTCCACGGGAACCACAGGAACTGGAGAGTAGTCAGTCGTCACTAATAAAGGTCCTTCCCTACATAAACCTTCCTCTATATCCGATAATGATGGCAGATTGGTGGTGTAAAAACCAGACTTCATTTTTATGTGGGATAAGTGCCCTACAACTTGTAATAACTGTCCTGGTGAAGGTTATAGATTGAGGATTATTTCCATCAAATCTGTGCTATGTTGTTGATGAGGCTTCTGCGATATACAGACTTATTTCTAGAACTGTGAGAGCATTAGTTAATTGTCTTTTCATGTACAAAATAGATCTCAAACCACGATATGTAATGATGGATGGACAAAGGCATGACATGGGTTAGCAAGAGCATTACTTACAGGTACACTGTATTAGTGAGTGAGTCAGTCAGGTTTAAATCCGCTTTTAACAGAATATCAATTGTATCACTGTGTGTCAGCTTCATGTGGGAGGAAAGCCCGAAGTGATACAGGTATTGGATAGCCCTTTCTATTAGGCGATTACTATAGGGAAATCCCAACATGGTAACTGGCTTAAAATAGATTCAAAGAGATGATGACAATCAAGATGTTATGGGCACCATTAAAGTAGGATGCACATGTTTGTTTGTTTGTTGTTTAACGCCACACTCAGCAATATTCCAACTATATGAGGGTGGTCTGTAAATAATCTAGCGATTGACATCATGAGCATCGATCCACGCAATTGGGATAGATGACATGCATCAACCAAGTCAGCGAGTCTGACCACCCCATCCTGTTAGTAGCCTCTTACAACAAGCAGTCACCTTTCATGGCAAGCATGGGTTGCTGAATGCCCTTTCTACTCTGATCTTCACGGGTCACATTCTAAGTTGTCATAACGTATACCCATTACCTTCCACTGCCTGTGATTAAAGAATTGGATTTTTTTTTCTTTTATCACTACAGTTAATCTGTGAAAAGAATAAATCAATGGTGGTCTTCACATATGCTACAGACAGACTTCACCTTGTATGTTGATTGTAGCAAAGTCAATACCTGATATGTTTGAAGATGTGTTGATATCAAGCAAGAAGCAGTGTGGGAGTTGAAATCCATACATTGCTCTTATCACCAAATTGCAGATGCCACTCAAACTGGTCCATTTTCTGCGCCTTTCTAACACATCATTATTCTTGTGATTGATGAGGATTTTTTTCCTCTTATTGTTAGAACATGCACAATTACACCATCATTAGAATCAGTAAATAAATGAATTTACTTTCAAAGGTGACAAATTTCAAAGTATCATAAAAGGTATATTAAAAGGGTCTAAAAGGAAACACTGGTGGTTTTAGGTTACCAGCATCAATATGTGAGTGAGTGAGTGAGTGAGTGAGTGAGTGAGTGAGTGAGTGAGTGAGTGAGTGAGTGAGTCATGTGACTGTTTGAAATATGCTCCTGTTCACCCAGCAGTAAATGGGTTGAAGGACAAGGCAATGTGACTGCAAACCTTCTAGTGCCTCCGGAATCTTGTCAATCACATTAGTGTCAGATGGGACAGAAAATTCAATAATATATATGATTTCATTGGATTTATCAAAAAGGACAAGATCAGGTTTGTTGGTCTGGATACGTCCGAGGCTGAAATGGGACTATTCCAAAGAATTTTTGTATTTATCATTTCCCATGACGCTTTCTACATATTCTGGGTTGTACCATGGATCGACCTCTGTGTCAAAACCAAAAGCATGGTGAAGACAGTAATAAAATGATTGAGTCACTCAATCATATTGCTTAGATACTGTGTTTGTGCCAAAGCTTGTCATCCACTGACAAGCTTTGTTAAACGCCACACTTTGTTAAACGCCACACTCAGCAATATTCCAGCTATATGAAGGCGGTCTGTAAATAATCGAGTCTGGACCAGACAATCCAGTGATTAATATCATGAGCATCGATCCACGCAATTGGGATCGATGACATGCATCAACCAAGTCAGTGAGCCTGACCACCCGATCCCGTTAGTTGCCTTTTACGACAAGCATGGGTTGCTGAAGACCTATTCTACCCTGGAATCTTCACGGGTATAAATTCATTACAGAATCTACATTTCATATTTATATTTTGATGCAAAATCACACATTGACAGTTTCGAGTGGGAAGTGACTGGTCCTGAGCAGCAAACAGAAAGCCTTCTGTTTCACTTTTCAGTGCACTTTTTGCATAAACTTGATGCAGTGGTCGTTAAGATAGCCTCTCCTTTATTATTGTCATCAAACCCTAACCAATTGACGAATGGTAAAGGAAATGACCCCTGTTGTGACAGAACATGTTTCCAGCAGCCTATGAAGATAGGGTTGTCATTGTGTCTGAAGGCATGGATCATTGCTCACATCAAACACTGGTTTGCCTGACCCAGACTAGATTATTTACACATCTCCATAGCATATCTGAAATACAGCATAAATAACATTCTCTCATTAATCAGGGCTTAGTTGTGAGGGAGTTTGATTTGATGCCACTTGACCAGTATTTCAGGTATATAACTGCTTGAGGCTCAGGGAGGCTCAGGAAAGCCCATTTACCATAGTCTGGTGCTGACAAACCTGTAAACATAATCAAGGCCGAATCTGGACTTTGAACCAATGATCATGCATTTCTGGCTCGCCCAATTGATGTGACTCTGCACGATAAATTGCACGTCTTCAGACGAGTTTGCCAGCTATCTTCCCAAGGGCTTAGTTTTGTTTGTATGTTTGTTTAACACCGAACTCAGCAATATTTCAGCTATATAACGGTGGTCTGTAAATAATCCAGTCTGGACCAGACAATCCTGTGATTGACATCATGAGCATTGATCCACCCAATTGGGATCGATGACATGTATCAACCAAGTTGGCAAGTATGACCACCCAATCCCATTAGTCGCCATTTACGACAAGCACAGGTTGCTGAAGACCTATTCTAGCCCGGACCTTCACGGCTACAAGGGCTTAGTAAGTTGGGAAGTGGCATGATAAAATTTAGTTAGCTACTTACCAGCTAAATCATGACAAGACGGTTGATTGTATGTTATCCTTCCCTGACACTTTGTCCCAGCTGAAACTTTTCCTGGTTATAAAATTCAGTGATTTTGCAACGACAATGATTTTGTCAACTATTGATAGGGCATACTTCAATATCATGACAAAACGACATTTTCAGGAAAAATAATGAACCAGTCTGAAACCTGAGCCCTACTCAGCTAAAAGCCATTAACAACATGACACAATCGCATTCGGGACGTGTTCTACATACCTGTCTGTTCCATATACACTCTTGTTACAGAAACAAACTTCTCAAATGTCTGACAAAAAGTTTGCATTGACAAAATCCAGCGACAGACACCTCGGAACATGAGAAACGCACTGATGCAGGTTTAATCACATGTCTCATTGCAACAAAGACCAGACTCCACGCAGCCATACCCTCCTATGAATAAACAATCATGTTCAAATTGTGATTCTGACTTAAAAACAAAATTAAACTTTGATTCTCCACTATTCTTATCTTCATCTTTCATTGTAAGACTTGCATTCCCTCTAAGACGGAGGTTAATTTACCAGGGAATGACCCTCCCTTTCTTTTATCTTGCTTATCCTGATTCTGCCCATTAGGCCACACGACTGCCCGCAGATATTAAGTCAGTATCTCGTTGCAGCATCACGGAAGAATCAATACTGCAATCAGTCAACAGGGTGAACAGGAAGGAAAAACTTATGACGTTAAATGAGAAGAAATCAAGTGAATTATCGGGGCATAGATACTGCAAAAATAACCATTCAGGTATACAGTCCACGAAACCATGGGGATTCAAATATGCATGAACCTCTTTCTTAACACCGTGTCTAAGAAGATACTTTTGACAAACAAAAAACTTTCAAATATTTAATGTTTGACGTAATGTCGTGTTATGGTCACAGATTCAATTACGGAATTGGACTGTATATTCTGAAATAATAGACACTATGATAGGTGTTTGAATGGAAATGTGGTTCTAAAGAGGTACTTTGCCATTACTTTCAAGACATTTTTGGTGTTATTTTGCAATGAAAAATGAACAAAGAAAAGGGGGTAAAGAGAACTGATACAGTATATCTAGTGAGTGAGTGAGTGAGTGAGTGAGTGAGTGAGTATGGTTTTACGCCACTTTTAGCAATATTCCAGCAATATCACGACGGGGGGGGGGGGGAGAGACACCAGAAATGGGTTTCACACATAGTACCCATGTCGGGAATCGAACCCGGGTCTTCGGCGTGACGAGCCAACGCTTTAAGCACTAGGCTACCCGACCGCCCCAACAGTATATCTAAATCACATTAATAACAAGTTCTGTGTTGCTTCATCTGTATTTGTGTCCATGTTACTAGCGTGACTGGCAATTAACTGCCCAGTGCCAAGATAAAAGACATGTATTTCATCTGCAGTGAGCGAGTGAGTCTGCAGTCTGTGTAGTGGCGTCTGCAGTTATGTACCTACTTTCCTTCACTGAATCATTGTGATCCAGTTTGGAATTGGTTGATGCATGTTATCGTATCCCATTTGTGTAGATCGATGCTGATGATGTCAATCACTGGATTGTCCGGTCCAGACTTGTTTATTTACAGAGCACCGTCATATATCTGGATTATTGCCGAGCGTGGAGTTGAAATCTTATGCTTATACTTTCCTCTTATACTTTTCTGAGGAAACAGATGCTTGTGCTGAAGTGAGATGTGTAGGAATACAGAGATAATAACTGTCATATAATGTAACTGTTTCAGGGGAAGGTACTGATCACATGAGACTTGGTATGTGTGACCATCTCTTCAGCAACTATCAGTGGCATCTTCGTCATTCATCCAAATCAGATCAACGTTGTGTGCAAATATTTCCAAAAGATACACTGATCTGTTTGTATGAAAATAATATTGAAAGGTTGTCTATTTTTCAGTGTGCATATATATATATATATATTTATATATATATATATACATATAATCTGGTTCTCTCATAAAGTGCCAATCTTCTTTATCTGCAGGGCTCACATTTCGGTAAATCCACACTAATCCCTTGATCCATTCCTTGATTCTCGCAATCTCAAATTACCCGCCCTTGATTTTTCGTTAGCCAATTTGATTGGTATGTTAGACTTAGATGCCTAGCCAATCAGAATCTGCGTTGGATTGGCCATGTCAACGATAAGAGTTAGCAAGAAATTCAACATTGAAAAAGTGACTTACATGGAAAGGAAAGCCCCAGCCCCAGCCCCAGCCCCAGCCCCAGCCCCCCTCCCAATCTTTTTGGAGGAAAAGACGTCTTCATATCCATTAAAACTGGTGGTGGATTTGGTTGCTAGGCATTATGAGTTACCTCCCTTACCCATTTTTTTCTCTTTATCTTGATGTTTGGTCAGTAAACTGTCAATGAAAATCAAGGGCAGGTAATGTAAGATCACAACAACAAAACCTGAATGCATCAAAGGGTTCGTGTAGGTTTACCAAAATGTGAACCCTGGAGATATAAGAGATGTCTAGTTCCACGAACATATTCTTGTTTATTATTCTCCTTTTTTCAGACAAAACCTGTATCAAGAATGCAGTCTTGTCATATTATAAATTTGTATCATCTCAGATGTGTGAGAATGATTTCAGGCCCATTTTGCCAATATTCCAGCAACATTATGATGGTGGCCACCACAAATGAGCTTCACTCATTGCACTCATGAGGAGAGTTAGTCGTGATGACTTTAACCACTCAAAAACATTTCTGATAACATATTGTTCTACCTTTACAAGTTATTCAGACTGTTTTGCAGCCACTATGATAGATATGCTCACTGTGAAATCATTCATGATGCAGTCATTCATCGAAATGGAATTTTCACACTTGTAAGCCATTTCAATGATAAATCATGTCTCAGTCTGATAAGAAAATATTTTGGGGTCTTGAGCAACCGACCATGTGAGCAAACCAATCCATTCATTGGGGAACAATGTTCTGTCATACAATCCATCCTCTGACCACCAAGTTTCATTGAATGAGTGAGCGATTGGAGTCTGGTTCCAGTCAGCAATACTATACTGCGATTTCACACTTTACAAAGAATGGGTGTGTGCCATACTTGGATTGTGGTCAATACAGAAATCTTGGAGTTTCACTGCATATTTGAAAAACATGTTATTTGGCTTTGTGATTTGGATAATACATTAATTACATATTACCATATTCGAAGTAATAAGCGCCCCACTGTAACAAATGCCCACAGCAATATTTGCTAATAAATTGTCTAGTGGACAATCCCAATTAGCACCCATTCCAATTGATCAATGTACACAAGACATATTTATTCATGTATAATATGCTCTCGTGTGTCATATGCATCCTTAATTCTAGGCAATTAAATTCTGGAAAATTTATCTGTCATGTATAATACGCACAGACTTTTCTTTTGTCTCATTTCAACCTGTAACGAAATTTACGATCTTTCAACTCTGTTTTTCTTTTCTCTCACCAAAATTATATTATAATAAAAGCCCCCTATTTCTAATTCTGAGAGCAATCAGGGCACTTGTAAATAATCGAGTCTGGACCAGACAATCCAGTGATTAATATCATGAGCATCGATCCACGCAATTGGGATCGATGACATGCATCAACCAAGTAAGCGAGCCTGACCACCCATTAGTCACCTTTTACGACAAGCATCGGTTGCTGAAGTCTCACACATTTAAGAAAGACATTTCTGTATGATAAACAAGATTGAGATGCCTATGTATTCTGACATGACTTAATCTATGTATTATAATACATACTTACACTGAAAGATTTAGGCTGTGTGCTGCTTACAGGGTGGGATATAGTGTGACTGTTTGATTGATGGATAAGAAGGTGGAATGACACCCCAGTAAATCATACCACAACGATGAGTGATGCCTTTCACTGTGTGTTAGACTAGCAACGGAGACAGTCTGTTGTGAATTGGTCTCCTTTTCACACATTTTAGAAAGACATGACTGTATGTGTGTACACGACTTCACTATTATAACACTATTTCTGTGCAAACTCATCTTTCAAGCAATATTGTGTATAATGTTCCTCATTATTAAAATAATCAAAAAAGTTATAACACATCATTCAGTTACCATCTGATTTATTGGAGACAGTTGTGAATCTATATTTTCTCTTAGCCTGTATGAAATAATTTTGACCTTTTTCTCAGCCAGAAAGTGAGTGAGTGAGTTTGGTTTTACGCCGCTTTTAGCAATATTCCAGCAATATCATGGCAGGGGACACCAGAAATGGGCTTCACACATTGTACCCACGTCGGGTATCGGGTCTTCGGCGTGACGAGCGAATGCTTTAACCACTGGGCTACCTGACAGCCCCTCTCAACCAGAAAGACTAATGGCAGCAAATGGTCAATAATCAGTGTTTAATTAGGCAATTTATGAAAGTTAGCCTTAGTTAGGAACAACATGTTGATGATTGCACCGTTAATGAAATACATTATCAGAGCTTTAGTATGTTTATGACTTTTTATTAATTTGCTCAGTTCTTGTGCTAATCATGCTCATGTGGCTCAAACATAAGATAGAATCAGATTTTCTCAAGTGGCGGAAAATGTGTGACTTAATATTTCACCGGTTACATATGCCCAATTAACACCTATGTATCTGCCCATACAGTCAATACAATATTGATTTCAGACAGTTTGATATTAGTCAGTGATGTAGGTATTTGACTGGCTTGTGATGTGTTAATCCCGATGCGTGATGGAGATGATCACTAACATTGAAGGTTAAGTTCTTTTATTCCCGAATATCATGTATAAATTATTTGCTTTCAGAAATTCCATCCACTGCCCCAACAACCACGCAGAAAACAAAATGTCCACAAGAGATGGACAAACGCAGAAAGTGTATAAACTGTTTCATGCATTGTACTCCATTTCATCTTGAAGTGGGGGCACAGGTGGCCCAGTCGTCTAAGGCTCCGCGATTCGATGTGCAGAGTTGCGTCCCTTGGGCACGCCTGAAACATATGATTGTGGGTTCGAAACACGGTTCGCGACGATTATGTTTCTAGGTTTGTCCGCACCGTACCCGTGCTCGTGGGTTTCAACGAAGTGGTAAACGTCTGAGACCTGCATCACTTCGGCCTTTCCTCACACATTAAGCTGACACGCCGTGATATAACTGGAATACTGTTAAAAGCGGCGTTAAACCCAACTCACTCACTCACTCATCTTGGAAGTGCGATGAAGGTCGTGAGGAAGCCAATATACTTAAAGAGTCACATGGAGAGGGAAACTGCACATATACCTTTGAACCACTTGGTTTGTGAAATTGGTGGATCTTTTAACATGACATGACTGTATAAGGGACATTGACTCTCATACACATATGCAAATTAACACATATGCCTTGTACAACAACGTTTGACTGATAATCCCCCGAGCAATCAGAATGGAAGTCATCCAGGAAGGTGAAATTATCATCACCAACATAATGCCCATAACATGACCAATTCATGTTTAAATCTCATTGCCACAATGCTAAATCTTAGCTTTGTCTGCATCAAAACCTAACAATAGACCAATTCACAACAGCCTGTCTCCATTGCTAGTCTAACACACGGTGAAAGGCATCACTCATCGTTGTGGTATGATACACAGGGGTGTCATTCCACCTTCTTATCCATCAATCAAACAAACAGTCACATAATATCCCACCCTGTAAGTAGCACACAGCCTAAATCTTTCAGTGTAAGTACGTATTATAATACATAAGATGAAGTCATGTCAGAATACATAGGCATCTCAATCTTGCTTTCCTGAATCCTACTGTTTGTTTGTATGTTGTTTACCGCCATATTCAGCAATATTCCAGCTATATGACGGTGGTCTGTAAATAATCGAGTCCGGACCAGACAATCCAGTGATTGACATCATGAGCATTGATCCACACAACTGGGATAGGATGACATACATCAATTAAGTCAGCGAGTCTGACCACCAGATCCCATTAGTCGCCTCTTATGACAAGCATAGTCGCCATAAACAGAAAGCATGGGTGGCGGAAGACCTGTTCTAACCTGGATCTTCAAGGGTCAATCAGAAATGGCTCCAATAAAAGGCAGCCTGACTTGAGGCATGTCTGAATCCTTCTGAGAAACTGTTGATGTAAGCAGGTCATTCATAGCGGACATTATCGTATCATTTACAGCTCTTCTCCCACTCTACTTCAGAAGCATACCATCAGATTTGGTCGTTGGGTAATTCAATATTCCATCTATATGAAAGCTGTCTGAAATAATCGAGTCGGGACCAGACAATCCAGTGATTGGTATCATGAGCACTGATCTGCTTAAATTGGGATACGATGACATGTGTCAACCAAGTCAGGAAGCTGGACCACGTGATCTCAATAGTCTCCTCCCATGACACGCATGGGGTCCTGGAGACCACCCAATCCGGTTAGACAAGCATGGGTTGGTGAAGCTCTAAAAGTCATGATATAATAGATAAGAACATTCATCTCAGTTACATTTTCGATCAGGTACACATAACATCAACACCTACTATATGGGGTGGGAGGCGGGTAGCCTAGTGGTTAAAGCGTTCGCTCGTCACGCAGAAGTCCCGTGTTTGATTCCCGACATGGGTACGATGTGTGAAGCTCATTTCTGGTGTGAAGCCCATATTGCTGGAATATTGCTAAAGGCGACGTAAAACCACTCACTCTAACTTTAATCTTTTATTTTTCAGACAAAATAATTCACATCAAAAACACTAATTTATCAGTCCTATTCCCCTGTGGTTCAGATGGAAAAGTTGTTTAAGGATCACATAAATCTAAACTTTGAAAAAACATAACTTGAAAGTTACTTGCAGCCATAATTACAACTGCTTTTTTCCAAACTATACTTTAACATAGAAACTCCTGAAAGTTGTAAAAAGCATATCCCCGTTACATCAATTAAGAGCATAGCTGGTGGTAGCTGGTGATTTGCCGTGCCCAGTCACAGATAAAACACTTGGTGTGTTTGGACAAAGATTATATTTCAAATATTTCTCATAGATCTACAGCTTTATGTGAACACATAGACAAAAGAGTTTATGAAAACAGCAGCTCTTTCGCAGGGTGACTGAGCAAGTTCCTGGATTCACAGGAACTAAACTCACAATATTGAACATTATCATGTTCATTTAATGCATCTGTTCACGGACCCATCGATAACAGAATATGTGACAAATCTATACATCAGACACATTGCTTTGCAATTTCTGGGAGAACAAGACTTTTACCCACGTCACTTCCCTTTCCTTTTCTGATACAGCATGACTCGGTTAAGCTGTGTGACTTAGTTTTCGTGGCATTGACAATTGTCTATGTTAACATCATAAGATAATTATGATTAGTCATTCGAAGTATGTGACTGGAACATAACAACAATTGTTTGTCTTTTAGTAATATTCCAGCAACATCACAGCAAGCAAAACAAAAATTGTGGAATCGAACCCAGACTCTGGCGTGATGAGTGAACACTTTAACCATGAGGCCACAGCAATGTTGGACATGTTGGCCAACATGGCACTGTGTAAACTGTTGATGAACTCTAGACAAATCAGAGCCATTTGCATTCCAATGTAATTCTTCTACAGTTTCAACATTGCCATAATATAAGTTGTGGCAGTATCACTTGGTGTACTTGTAGTTTTATGCATCCCTCATAAGGTTTAATACAACTCACCTCCGGCTCGAGCGGCTACAGTGTATTTATCTTGCCAATATGTTTCAATCTGCCATTGTAAAAGAATTAAAACAAATTGAAAGAAAACAGCCATTCAATTGAATTTATAAAAGTCATGGAACACAGCACACATTAACACCGACTTGTTAGCAACATGCAGCTTTTGGCTTCGTAGAGGTGTAGAAGGGATTTATTCTCCCACTCAGAAATCCATCTGCAACCTGTTTTATACATGGTGTGGAATAAAGGATTTTATCTCAGAAATGTATTTCCCTCCCAGATGGTATACTGGTACATAGTATTTCACCAAGATCACATGAACCAATCCGATCTCAACATTCTGACATGGGAGTAAGATAACATGTTTTATGCCATGTGGACATTTGGTTTAAATTCTTAGATCTTTAAATATCCTCCATATGACAGTCCTAATAGTATGAAATATGTTCCTCTTCAACAAAGTATCTTAGTGCTGCAACTGTCATAAGCCTTTTCAAAGAATGGGAGTGACAACCATTTTATCTTTAAGATCGAATCATAAAGGGGGTTTGAATTCTTTATATTTGTCTTCATTCATTTTAAAAATTTTGAGCCTGGGGGTCAATATTATGAGCATCCATTCAACCTAGGGTATGATGGCACCAATCAGCCAGGCCACACTCTGTGACCACCTGATCCTATGGAGTTTTCTCTTGATCAGCCCTTCCTACAACAAGCGTGGGGTGTTTGTATCTCGTTCAGTTCTACTCGGGGCAAGAGACTCTAGACACTGTTGGGGTCAAGATAATTGGCTGGGGAAGTCTCAAGAGTCTTCGAAATTTCATAAGGTCTTGGTGGCCAGGTGCTTGGTGAGGATCTGGTGGTCAGGTGCCATGTTGTACCGTATTTTCTTGAGTATTGTGCACACTTTTCTCTCTCCAAAAAACACAGCTGTGTAAAAGGGGGTGCACATTATACACGCCATAATGAGTTTTGATGGTTGTTTTTTTGCTGAAGGGGTAGATTCTAGATCTATGGTGTAATTTTTTTTTTGCACATATTATTCGATTATTTTTTTACCCAAAATTCTGAATCAACTAGAGAGGGGTGCCCAATATACTCAGGAAAATAGGGTAATGAGCCGTTGTACTCTAGGGCTGGGACGGGTAACTTGGGTACCTGGGCTGGGTGGGTACTGAGTAGGACCCGGATACCCCCAGGATTACCCGGACCCGTGGTTAGTCACGTGATTATAATGTTAAATGGCCAAAATTATCTGGAACTCTATGGTTACACTACAAGTCACTTATGTTCGCATTTCTTTCTGACTATGCACCCATTCCTTCTGATTTTTCATATGGTTGAATAAGACATAACTTAATTCAACTTCACTGAATGGATGACCAGATTGTTTAATACATGTATCTAAATACGTTTTGCCAGGGCTATGCAAAAAAAATTCCCAATCGGACATTTTGAGATGTCTCCCGAGACCTGCAGCGGGTAGGGTTGGGAAATAGGTGGGGTGGGTACCCAGGTAATAAACTTTGACTCGTCCCAGCCCTATTGTACTCATACTTTCACTTCAGTCATTGCTCTGCCTGACAAGACGGACAGGACTCAATGCTGAAACTTTAACATTATTGACTCTGGTGACCACCATTCACTCACTCAATTCATCGAACAACTTGTAGTCGAACAATGTAATGATTATTCATCAGTTCAGTCATATGTTGAACATTAATACTTCAACCATCAAAGAGGCAATATCGCAAACAATATCACATGTCAATAAACTCCCACCATTTGTATCAGGACTAGTTCTGTGTCAGTTCCTACAAATTCCTTATTCATCATGTCCCCAGCTCCTCAAAACAGAAACACCCCCGCAATTACAGTTTCAGTGAAATTGGCAGAAACAGGTCTAAGCTACACTCCTCTATAAAAATGCTTCAATCAATCTTCTCTGTCTGGAGATCATGGTGGCTCCCTGTTGAGCGCATCATGTTTTCAAAAACAACCATCCATGGTTTAAGTTACACATTTACATAATCAAAGTTTCTAAAGTGACTTTACCATCGGAATTAAAACTGTTGGTTTCTCAAGCAAACCATTGTCTTTTAAAGCTGTAATTTATAAGATCCCCACTTGTGTCATGTCATTGCAGGAAAGTGCCAAAGTTCTCAAACTTTCCATCCTCAAGATGAACTTTTTTTAAACTTTTGAAAAAGTTGTTAAATGTATGGAGAGATCTATTTCATTTAAGTGGAGAATTGAAAGAAACCAGGGGTGGTCGGGTAGCCTACTGGTAACATTTACATAAATACAATTGGAAAACATCTGCAAAGCAGAATAATGAACAATGCATATTGATATTGAAGGAGAACATATTTCTCAAACCTACTTAAATTCATAAAATATGGGTTCTGTGGAGCTGTTTATCTTAATTTCTTCCCTTTTCAATGTAGATGCTACTTGTCAAATTTAGTGCAGACATATGCAAAAAGCACAGTTTAGATTAAATCATAATTCTAACTACTTATCTAGTTTCAGGATGATTTTATTTTTTCATGTCAGTATGCATTGATTGATTGATGATTTAATGGAGCCTGTATATCTCTGGTCAGTTTAAATAATTCAAATTCATATAATAAAACTATGCCTGTCCCCCCTCCTTCTTTAAACATACTATGACATATGAAAAAAACCGAACAACGTTGTTTGCATTTACAACAAACATAACCATTAATTGACAAATCTCGGGCCAACAAATACAAATTGTTTCCCAAATATTGTGGAAGCAATTTGTATACTGAACCAAATTAAAATCTTCACAATCCTAAAATTTTAACATTTTTACCAGTTATCATTGTGGGCCCTTATTGTGTATTTAAACAGTAATGGCCATGTATTGTCTTTTGTGCAGGTGAATCGATCAAAATTATGTGCACTGCACTATAGTGGCAAAAGTGTTTTTTCACGCGCAACTGGTCATGCGGCCATAATACCACACGTTTTCAGCCATACTTGTTAGCAGTCATTAACAAAAAAAGAAAAACACAAGAAAACAAAAGTCTTTATGGCCATTTGTCATGCCATGCCCTTCAAATGTGCAACGTAAACGTGCCATCGGCATGTTGCAGACGGGAACGTCCGTAGCTGAAGTCGCAAGGACGATGGGCTGTAGTCGACGGACTGTTTATGATTTACAGACGCGTCTACAGCAAACGGGTACCACCGCTGATCGCTCTCGGGCAGGTTGACCACGTGTGACGTCACATGCAGAGGATCGTCAGATTGTTTAAGGTCACCTCCGTAACCGATTTTTGACGGCTACATCAACCAGATATGAACTGTTTAGGGGTAGACTGATTGTGCAAACTGTTCGAAACCGTATGAGAATTGCTTACCTTCAAGCACGACGGCCATACTGCGGGCCGATTCTGACTCAATTACACAGACGTCAACGTCAATTGTGGGCATAGCGACACTTACGATGGACTCAGAGGAATAGGAATCAAGTCGTCTTCAGTGATGAATCCCGATTTAATCTTCGATTTGCTGATGGTAGGGTGAGGGTGTGGAGGCGCCGTCATGGACGTTACACCCAGTGTTGTGTACCGGAAGTTGACAGATTTCGAGGCGGAAGTGTTATGGTGTGGGGTGCTTTCTGTGGCAATGCATGTTCCAGGCTTCTTGTTATCCGTTGCAACCTCAACACGGCTGCTTACCGCGACCAGGAACTGGCACCAGAACTTCTGCCTTTTATGGCAGCACATGGACACGGTTTGATCTTCCAACACGACAATGCCAGACCCCACACAGCAATTTTGACAAGGAATTTCCTTCAGAATGCGGGAGTCAACGTCATGGACTGGCCGTCAAGGTCTCCCGACCTCAATCCCATCGAACACGTCTGGGATGCTCTTGGCAGAAGTGTGCACACTCTCCAACCACAGAATTTGCAAGATCTTGGCACCATTTCGCAGCAACAATGGCGTCATCTTTCCAATCATGTGTTCACAAGCATCACAAGGTCCATGCGGAGGCGTTGTGTGGCAGTTGTCAACGCACATGGTGGCCATACACGCTACTGAACTTGTGTGCCATCAGATTCTCGTGCTTGGGACTTATGATTTAAATTGTTGATGTTATTACCAAATACCGTAGGTGCTTGGAACAAATTATGGTTACCACCATTAATTAAAATCCTTCTTTGGACATTAATGATTAAAAATTACCTTCTCTGATACATTTGTCCTTTGTATATCATATATAGGATTACTTTTAAAAATGTGAAGTTTTTAATTTGACTCAGTATATTTTACATTAACTAATTCAACCTATCCACTAGACCACTAAGGTGGTCTAGTTGAGAGAGCATCTGCACAGATAGTGGAAGGCCTGGGTTCAATTCCCAGCCATGTCATACCAAAGACATTACAAGATGGTACTTGTTGTTTCCCTGCCTTGTGCTAAAAATTAGGGCATAAAAAAAGGACTGGTTGGTTCAGAGTCACTGTACTGTGTATTTTAACTGGGTATTTATTTTAAACTGCATCAAGGTATCTCAGTGGGCAAGCACTATTAAACCGGCATTAGTCTAGACTAGAATAAGCAGCCATGGACGCATACTTGCATGTGTAAACAAATAATGTTTCCAGGTAAAAAAGTTTCCAGATGGAGAGAATATCCATAAGGGGAAATATTCCAGTGATAGCAAGACACTGCCTGTGGAAATAATATCCCTGGAAATCTTTACCTAGGATATTTTACCCTCTCCAAAAAAGTGAGTGAGTGAGTGTGTATGGTGTTACGCCGCTCTTACCAGTATTCCAGCAATATCATGGTGGGGGGACACCAGAAACAGGCTTCACACATTGTACCCATGTCGGGAATTGAACCTGGGTCTTCAGCATGATGAGCATACGCTTTAACCACAAGGCTACTGCCTCTCTCCAAGAAAGAATCTCCAGGGGGAATAAATATCCTATTACACATGCACATCGCTCACAAGTGCAATAATCTTGAATGCTATGTTAAACCCCATTTCACCTCATCTGTAATTAACCCATTCACTCGACTCCATACCCCTAATGATTATGATGCTAACGTAAAAGTGTCACCCTCCTCACCACCCTCTGTCATTATCCCCATTGGTTTGTTTCCTTCAACTCAAACACAAAAATGTCAAATTAAGGACCAAGCATGAATTCCCTCATGACATCACAGATTCTCTATAAGGTTAATTGCACATCTATACATTCATCTACTTCATAATGTAAATTCATTCCCATGACAGACAGAGACAAGACCACAAAACATGCCATCCCATGCCTTAAAGTCCCAGTGATTTGAAAACTAATTTGATCCGTGACCTTAGCAGCATCTATAGCCATAGTGTTTTCTCAAACCAATTTATACTGATGACAGGAAATGAGAAAGCACTGTTTTATATCTCTGGCTTCTTGTCTCCAGGGTCTTATCCATCATGGCACAATGACCCATCAAACTCCACCATCAAGTAAACCTTCAAGATCCAACCATGGAGTATGATCAGTCGAAATCTGGGATTGATCACTCAAGTTACAACAAAGCTTATACCTCAAACTCCAGGATAATTTTACTACCCAGTGATAAGTCCATAAGAAGTTTATTACCGTGTTTCCGTTCTTTTCTTAAACTAACAGTCCTACGGACCAGCAGCCATTAAAAGTACCAGTCCTGACTATTTCTGTCTGATGACAAAATAAATATATTCAACAACATGAAGACCCATGGCAGTAAATATCTTTGAACATACATATAAAACATTGCCTAGCAAAACAGGAAAAAAGAAAAGACAATAAGAACAGGAAAAACAACTGAATGGTAAATCAGGTCTGGTGATGTTTTATTGCAAATTTCACATTTGCGATGATCAAGTTTGTTATCTTCTGTTCATTCACCTGAAGTGATACAATTTAGTTTTAGGTAGATACAATTTTTTTATGTAGATGCAATGTAGTTTTATGAAGATACAATGTAGTTTTATGACGATACAAAGTAGTTTTACGTTCATACAACGTAGTTTTACATTGATACAATGTAGTTTTACATTCATACAATGTAGTTTTATGTTGATACAATGTAGTTTTACATCGATACAATGTAATTTTAGGTAGATACAATGTAGTTTTAGGTAGATACAATGTAGTTTTAGGTAGATTCGATGACTGCACACAATACAAGCAGTAGCAAGTTTCCCGAAATTTGAACCCAAGAACAGGGCATGCACATTATACTCATTTGCGCACTGTACACAAAAAACACACGCAAGTACTGGTGTGGTGGGGTTGTGATCATAAATTAGAGAGACGGGATATTTGTCACAGTTTCAAAACAGGACTCTTTTTCTAAAACCTTATGCAAAAAAATAATTTCTATTATTTTCTGTAACTAATACACATAATTATTAAGTTCTTTCTGGAATAAAACCCACCTCCCCCAAGAATATCAAATGGTAGAACTGGATACACACATTAACCGGCTATATGAAAGTTTCTTATTCTCAAGAAGTATTTCTCAAATGAAATATATTGTATAGAAGTTACTGAGGTGGTTTGAATTACAGTATCTGGTTACATTCTAGGAACACACCATCACAGGTAAGGAACAAAACTATGACCTTGAATGTCTATTCAAAGCTAAAAGTAATCATGAACAATTAGTACACGATACATGTGTCAAGTTAATTTGGACAGTTTAATTTTTTTCATTCTCATGAAGTATTTCTTTGGAAAACTTTATTTTAAAACAAGGAAAAACACGTCAGCCTCTCTTGACCCATTGTTCAAACTGGTCTAATGAACAAATAAGCAATTGATCGAACTCCAAGACAAATGCACCCTGTGACACAGACACATTACAAAGGCAATGCTAACCACGAAGTGTCGCCATAGCGAAGCAGAGTGGACAACCAGTGTGGCCGTAGATAATAGTCCTGCTTGTTCCAATTCCTGAGAAACAGGGATATAATTAACCTCTAGGGAACCTGGCGGATTATTTCCCCAAGCCGTGACAGAACAATGACATTTTTCTTCAAGAACAGTGTCAGACATCTGCCTGTTTGATTATGGCATTCCAGATCCATCAACGACTATTGTATTTGTTGGATGGAGACATACAGCTGACAATAGCTTCAAGATGGAAATGACTGAAGCCATCATGGAAATCCTTTCCTTGCAATCGTGGCAACAAAGTTCTCATGATGTCATCACTGAGTGTACGGTACAATAAGAATAATAAAGGCTATTAGAAGCCAAAAGCACAGATGATGGATCGTAAAATGAACCGCGTGCCACTGGTTCAGTCATGCGATGATACATCGTATCAAAGTGACATTTACAAATGTGTGAAATTTCCAATTGGAATAGAAAGCAATGATCTTTGTGCCTGCAAAACAGGCTTAGGTCACAGTAGAAAACACAGGCATATCACAAAAATTAGAATGTCTTAAGATGACACGAAGGTGATGTCTTGTATAGATGTTGGAAATGTGAAAGGATATTTGGCATTTCAACTAATATATGTAATTAAAGGACATGTAATTGAAACATGGTTGCAATGTCGAAATGTTTGAAAAAAAGTCACAATCATATAAAACAAATTTGGTCATTACAGATTTGAGAAACTTGTGAGCCACAATCCAATAAGAAACATCAAGGAAGGGACACCAGATTTCTAATTACTGGAACACACACACATATGTAATAGTCAGCAGGTTATAATCAGCTGTAAAGGTGAAGAAGTAATCTGTCTCTCAGTCCCTGACCCGTATTATGTCCCCTTCCCCCTAAAAGCAAAAGCCCTAAAAGAAGCAAGTCTAGATTTTCCTCATGTTGTGGGGCTCTTTTTCAATTTACATGGACTTGATTGTTTCTTTTAATGTTATAGATCAACAGAGCCTAAGCATTGGTCTTCTTAAGATGTAGTGTTCTATTTTCAACAATTTTGCACTATGCACTTTTGAACTATTATTCTATTTTCAACAATGATGCACTATGACAGCATTACTATTGTGATGTCAATAAACTTTACTCAACAAAGGGATTGTCGTGGAGTGCATGAAAGCATTATTTTGTGTGCGCTGTGTATTGATTTTTTTTTTTTGACTTCACACAATCAAACCCACGCAAATATATGTCCAATCTCAGATTCTGTGTGGCTCCTGGGGGGAAAAAAGGTTTGCATTTAAAGGTTAGGTTTGGATCCTAAAATATTTATGTAAGGAGCCATTTGGCTCCCTATATCAAGAAACAAACTTGGTTTGTTGTTTAACGCGGCACTCAGAAATATTCTAGCTTCATAATGGCGGTCTGTAAATAATCTAGTCTGAACCAGACAATCCAGTGATCAATATCATAAGCATCGACCCACACAATTGGGATCGATAACATGCATCAACCAACTAAGTCAGTGAGCCTGACCACCCAATCCCGTTAGTCGCCTCTTACGACAAGCATGGGTTGCTGAAGACCTAGACCTTCACGGGTCAAAAATGAACTTAGAAGGCTTTTTGATTATATATATGAGACAAGGGCATGAAAATACACATAATAATAATAATATTGGAGCATCAAAAAGACTGTTACCTAGCATATCAGATGAATAATGAAGATACTCATGAAACACAGAACACATTGAATAGACAATGGACCAACAGTTTAAGTGCCACAGGCACATCTTGGACCTACAAATCTCCAACTATAACCTGACAGTAACTATCTCTCCTGGCTGGTGAGAGCAAGCAATCAGGCATTACCAGACTCATGGCAATGTTGACATGAGGCATGTCATGCTGTCATGCTGTCATGGCTAGCTGTCACTACAAGTGCCATAATCTCCCAATCACCAGACTTCCACCAGATAGACTTCAGTGTCCCTGGACCCTTGCTGTCAATCTTCACACCTACCTAGCGATAATTACTGGTGACAGACTGATCGCAAATAAAAAGCGCCATGGGTCATTCTTGATCAAAAGATCAAATTGAGATCCTGTGTATAAGCTGACTGATATGATTTTAATTTGTTTAAGGGTCATGAGAAATGCTGTATTATTACATCATGCAAGGTCTGCCTTTACTTGTGACTAGTTAGCTTGTTGAACGTTCAAAGGAAAAAGTCTGTATTTCATTGACTTTAGAAGTAGGTTTACCACCATGCTACACTGTAATTTCTCTCTCCCGAGTTCAGCAGGTGCAATAGTGGAAAAGTACCTAATTACAAGCTTTAGTCACATTACTTCTGAAGGTTCAGTCAGTTTGTCCAGCTAAACTGATAGTTTATGTCTGCTGTTTCTGAGTGTCCAACACAGTGCATGAGATTAGATGTTCTTCTTGAGGCACCAGTGAGAAACCTCTGAACCATCAGAGTGAGTAAGAGAGTGTGGAACTGAACTGAGTGCATGAGAAAGTGGGTGGGTGAGTGAGTGGATGAGAAAGTGGATGAGTGGATGAGAAAGTGGATGAGTGAGTGGGTGAGAAAGTGGGTGGGTGAGTGAGTGAGTGGATGAGAAAGTGGGTGAGTGAGTGGATGAGAAAGTGGGTGAGTGAGTGAGTGGATGAGAAAGTGGGTGAGTGACTGGATGAGAAAGTGGGTGAGAGAGTGGATGAGAAAATGGATGGGTGAGTGAGTGAGTGAGTGGATGAGAAAGTGGTGAGTGAGTGAGTGGATGAGAAAGTGGGTGAGTGAGTGGATGGGAAAGTGCATGAGTGGATGAGAAAGTGGATGGGTGAGTGAGTGGATGAGAAAGTGGGTGGATGAGTGAGTGGATGAGAAAGTGGGTGGGTGAGTGAGTGTATGAGAAAGTGGGTGAGTGAGTGGATTAGAAAATGGGTGGGTGAGTGAGTGGATGAGAAAGTGGGTGAGTGAGTGGATGAGAAAGTGGGTGGGTGAGTGAGTGGATGAGAAAGTGGGTGAGTGAGTGAGTGGATGAGAAAGGATACCACCAGACAGGTAACAGGAGTAGGATACCACCAGACAGGTAACAGCTGTAGGACATCATCAGGCAGGTAACTGGGGTAGGATGACATAACACAGGTAACAGGTGTAGGATGACATCACACAGGTAACAGGTGTAGGATGTCATCACACAGGTAACAGGTGCAGGACATCATCATACAGGTAACAGGTGTAGGACATCATCATACAGGTAACAGGTGTAGGACATCATCAGACAGGTAACAGGTGTAGGATGACATCACACAGGTAACAGGTGTAGGATGACATCACACAGGTAACAGGTGTAGGATGTCATCACACAGGTAACAGGTGTAGGACATCATCACACAGGTAACAGGTGTAGGACATCATCATACAGGTAACAGGTGTAGGATGACATCACACAGGTAACAGGTGTAGGACATCATCACACAGGTAACAGGTGTAGGACGTCATCACACAGGTAACAGGTGTAGGATGTCATCACACAGGTTACAGGTGTAGGATGACATCACACAGGTAACAGGTGTAGGACATCATCACACAGGTAACAGGTGTAGGATGTCATCACACAGGTAACAGGTGTAGGACATCATCATACAGGTAACAGGTGTAGGACATCATCATACAGGTAACAGGTGTAGGACATCATCATACAGGTAACAGGTGTAGGACATCATCATACAGGTAACAGGTGTAGGATGACATCACACAGGTAACAGGTGTAGTACATCATCATACAGGTAACAGGTGTAGGACATCATCATACAGGTAACAGGTGTAGGACATCATCATACAGGTAACAGGTGTAGGATGACATCACACAGGTAACAGGTGTAGTACATCATCATACAGGTAACAGGTGTAGGACATCATCATACAGGTAACAGGTGTAGGACATCATCATACAGGTAACAGGTGTAGGACATCATCATACAGGTAACAGGTGTAGGACATCATCATACAGGTAACAGGTGTAGGACATCATCATACAGGTAACAGGTGTAGGACATCATCATACAGGTAACAGGTGTAGGACATCATCATACAGGTAACAGGTGTAGGACATCATCATACAGGTAACAGGTGTAGGATGACATCACACAGGTAACAGGTGTAGGATGACATCACACAGGTAACAGGTGTAGGACATCATCATACAGGTAACAGGTGTAGGACATCATCATACAGGTAACAGGTGTAGGACATCATCATACAGGTAACAGGTGTAGGACATCATCATACAGGTAACAGGTGTAGGACATCATCATACAGGTAACAGGTGTAGGATGACATCACACAGGTAACAGGTGTAGTACATCATCATACAGGTAACAGGTGTAGGACATCATCATACGGGTAACAGGTGTAGGACATCATCATACAGGTAACAGGTGTAGGATGACATCACACAGGTAACAGGTGTAGTACATCATCATACAGGTAACAGGTGTAGGACATCATCATACAGGTAACAGGTGTAGGACATCATCATACAGGTAACAGGTGTAGGACATCATCATACAGGTAACAGGTGTAGGACATCATCATACAGGTAACAGGTGTAGGACATCATCATACAGGTAACAGGTGTAGGACATCATCATACAGGTAACAGGTGTAGGACATCATCATACAGGTAACAGGTGTAGGACATCATCATACAGGTAACAGGTGTAGGATGACATCACACAGGTAACAGGTGTAGGATGACATCACACAGGTAACAGGTGTAGGACATCATCATACAGGTAACAGAAGAAGAATGATTTAATGGCAGGATGGTGGTCCCCTGTTCCAGGACCCCATTGCACAAAGCGATCTCAGGGCATCAATGACCATACAGTCAGAAACACCAGCAAAGACTTTCAATCATCATAACACTAAAACATTGCTTAGTTGTATGGGCCCTTGTACTACTTATCCCTTAGGGCCCTTGTACTACTTATCCCTTAGGGCCCTTGTACTACTTATCCCTTACGGCCCTTGTACTACTTATCCCTTAGGGCCCTTGTACTACTTATCCCTTAGGGCCCTTGTACTACTTATCCCTTAGGGCCCTTGTACTACTTATCCCTTAGGGCCCTTGTACTACTTATCCCTTAGGGCCCTTGTACTACTTATCCCTTACGGCCCTTGTACTACTTATCCCTTACGGCCCTTGTACTACTTATCCCTTAGGGCCCTTGTACTACTTATCCCTTAGGGCCCTTGTACTACTTATCCCTTACGGCCCTTGTACTACTTATCCCTTAGGGTCCTTGTACTACTTATCCCTTAGGGCCCTTGTACTACTTATCCCTTAGGGTCCTTGTACTACTTATCCCTTAGGGCCCTTGTACTACTTATCCCTTACGGCCCTTGTACTACTTATCCCTTAGGGCCCTTGTACTACTTATCCCTTAGGGCCCTTGTACTACTTATCCCTTAGGGCCCTTGTACTACTTATCCCTTAGGGCCCTTGTACTACTTATCCCTTACGGCCCTTGTACTACTTATCCCTTAGGGCCCTTGTACTACTTATCCCTTAGGGCCCTTGTACTACTTATCCCTTACGGCCCTTGTACTACTTATCCCTTAGGGTCCTTGTACTACTTATCCCTTAGGGCCCTTGTACTACTTATCCCTTAGGGTCCTTGTACTACTTATCCCTTAGGGTCCTTGTACTACTTATCCCTTAAGGCCCTTGTACTACTTATCCCTTAGGGTCCTTGTACTACTTATCCCTTACGGCCCTTGTACTACTTATCCCTTAGGGCCCTTGTACTACTTATCCCTTAGGGCCCTTGTACTACTTATCCCTTAAGGCCGTTGTACTACTTATCCCTTAGGGCCCTTGTACTACTTATCCCTTAAGGCCCTTTGTGGTCACTTCAAAACTTCCTGTGTCACTTGATCCCCCATGTTGTCCCTTGATCAACTCATGTCAATTAATCAACCATTTGTCACTGCTTTCTTCAATAATAGGTTACAGAAATGTATATATCCTCTATGGCTCAATACATCTTACCATTCTTGCAAAATGAAAAATATCTGTACTTTGAGTTTATCCCTTTTTTACATGCGTATTGATTTGAAAGACATGATAAAATCCTCCTAGACATAAAATATTAAGCAATAAATCTTCCTCAGAATGTTGGCTCAGATCGCTATATCTCTTCTCAATTCAGATGAAACACCATAGCAATCTGATCGCCATCTCTGTCATAGCCTTCATCTTTACCGTCAGAGTAAAAAATCAAGACGGAGACTGCATGTGTCACACTTGTCATCCTTAAACATTTTGTGATAAACATTCGCAGATGTGTGGCGAAAAATCCATATTTTGAAACAAAATCCTTCACAAGTTTGTCACTTGAACTATTTGCAAGTACAGGTCTTGAATTTTATGTTGACACCAAACAAAGAGTAAATTTGTTATCTCAGTCCGTGCAGAACCCTAACCCTTTACACTCAGATTTTGACAACATCTAACTTTTTAATTTAAAAAAAAGTAGTTGTGATTTATTGCAATATGTAGGCCGTGAACATGGAAACACTTCTTTGCTTAGTGGAACATAACTCGTTCCTGATTAATTGAATGTTATTTTAATGCTGCATTCAGTTACATTCAATAATAATAATAATAATAATAATGTTGGGTTGTTCATGATAGAATTGTTTTATGCACTTTTGCACACATTTATTAGTCTGATGATCCTCTTGTGAAGCATGTCAAGACTCATGATGAAAACAAGGCATTCCACAGTTTTCTAAAACGAGCCAAGGATGTAAGACATACTCTCAATGTCGGTGTTAATTTTGTTGATGGTTCTGCACTGCTGGAGGATACAGAAATGAGTATCAACCAAGCGAAGTGCCATATCAAGTCCGCCAAAACTCAGTTTTTAAAGGAGAGGCTATCAGAACGACCACTGCATTGAGTTTATGTGCAGTGTGTTGAGAAGATCAGCAATCCTGCAGAGTCCTTCGCTTGGATGTAGACGTCTGGCCTGAAAAGTGAAACAGAAGGCTTTCTGTTTGCTGCTCAGGACCAGTCACTTCCCACTGGCAACCGTCAATGTGTGATTTTGCATCAAAATGTGAATATGATATGTAGATTATGCAATGAATTTAAGGAGACTGTCCAACGCATTGTCAGTGGATGCCCAGCTTTGGCTCAAACACAGTATCTTAAACGACATGATGGTGTAGCTAGATCATTTACCATCTTCGCCATGCTTGTGGTTTTGACACACAGGTCCACCCATGGTACGAACGGGAATATGTAGAGGGCGTCATGGAAAATGATATATATAAAATTCTTTGGAATAGGTCCATTTACACCCTCAGATGTATCTAGGCCAACAAACCTGATCTCGTCCTTTTTGATAATCCAATGAAATCATTTATATCATTGAATTTTCTGTCCACTTTGTCACTAATGTGATTGACAAGATTGAGGAAAAACATGGCAAATATGCGGACCTCGCTTTCGAAATGTCACGCTTGCATCCGAGTACCAAGTTGTACGACTCCCCATTGTTCTCGGTGTCTTAGGTTTGGTACCTCCCAATCTGTAGGTTGACATTGGAAATAATAAGTTTTTCCTCAGATGAATGAAAACAAACAGCTATTTCTCCATAACTTGTGTAAAGAGTGAGTGAGTGGGAGTGAGTTTGATTTTATGCCGCTTTTAGCAATATTCCAGCAAATATCATGGCTGGGGACACCCGAGATGGGCTTCATCCACTGAACCCATGTCGGGAATCGAACCCGGGTTTTCAGCATGACAAGCGAACGCTTTAACCACTAGGCTAACCAACCGCCCCACTTGTGGAAAGAACAGAAAATTTTAGACAGCCTATGGGTTTCATCTCCACCCCAATTAAATACCAATGTACTCTAAGCTTTAAAAAAAACAAGAATTTTGAGTTGTGCACATCAAGATTGAGTAAGTAAGTATGGTTTTACACTGCTTTAGGACATAATCCTGCAATATCAATGGATACCTGAAATGGGTTTCACACATTGTACCCATGTGGGGAATCAATCCTTTTTGCACATTTAGCCAATCAGAAAGTGATACATAAGAAAACACAGTTACTACATCCTCAGAGTATACAATGCTTTCTTCCATGATTGCATGCACCATGTAAGCCATTAGATATTTCACATAAATCTTTGTTAGAGATCTCATGCTGAGGTAAATGAACTGCAAATTGCTTGAGCTCTCGGAGGATTTTGCTTAGCATGGAAAGTCAAGTGACATAATGTGAATATTCTATCGCGAATATTATGCTAAATTAAGAAATAAACGACTCGTGCTCATTGTTTATAATACAATAAAACAGTGCAGGAAGAAAAAAAACACTTGGGGCTACGCCCTTTATCTTAATGTACAATAGACAATGACCACGAGTCGTTTATTTCTTATATAAGATATCAACATTATGTTCAGCCTCTATAAGAATGTTAATAAAATGTATTGGATTTTTAAAATATTAAACAGTATTTAAATAATACTAATTATAATAACTCCCTGAATACAATCCAACGTCAGCTAAGTCGGACAAGTCCATTTTATGAACAGTGGGGTTTGTCTGGCATTATTCTCACAAATTTCACATCAAATATCTGTACCTTTTCTCCCAATTTTGATTGTTAAATCTCGCCCACTTTTGGATACAATCATCTGACCATGGCGTTTATTTATCCATCTATTTATCTATATCTGTGAGTAGCAACTCACTAGACACTATCCTCTCAAAAATAATGTCCAAATTACGACATCAAGTGGCAAGCACATATTCAAATCTCCAGAAATGGCATCATGATAGAACAATGATTTATCGTGAAATAAACCACACTTCATTCTTTTTTGTTCTTAGCAATTTATAGCGAAATTATCTTATATTGTATGATCAAAGGTCTCCTATAAACTGAAAATACCCATACCCATAATGTTATTCTGCCATCTTCAGTTCACTAGATAATTAATAGATATCTCAACATGGCTGGATATATCAATGAGGTGCATGTGGGTTTCCTATAAGGATTATCACAAGAATGAGACCCCATGGACATTCCGGGTTACAGAGGTCCCCAGTAACCTGTGATTGTGTAAGATGAAAGAAAATGAAGGGGGTGGTCAGGATTGATTGTTTGTCATCATACCATCATGGCATGGAATATTACTCATGATATTTTGGGGGTTTGTTTGTTGTTTAACGCCAGCAATATTCCAGCTATATGACTGCGGCCTGTAATAACTGATCTTCACAATTGGGATATGGGACATGCATCAAACAAGTCAGCAAGTCTGACCACCCAATCCCGTTATTGTCTCTTACGACAAGCATCGGGTAGGGGGTGGGTGGGGTGTGTGGGGGCACATCCCACTTTTTGAAGCAGAGCAAACATCAAAACATTGGAAATGTTACAAGTTGGGTTGATGAACATGTTTGCTATACCAAAGTATACCATATACTCACATTGACTAAATCATTTGGTGACATATTTTCAATACATTACACAACTACTGAATGTGAATGGCCATATCACAATATGCACCCCTCCTTTACCCAAACCAATATCCCCTCATGTGACCATGATGTAGCTGGAATACTGTGGACTGTTGCTTGAAACAACATTCATCTTCAATGTTGTATTTCTTCAACTTCAGGAACACCTAACTTCTAGTCCAAGAAACAATATTTCAACTTATCGCAGGAAACCAAAACATTGTGTCATCCCAGACTCTCATGTTCTTGGAGCATGGACAAAACAGGAAAAAGACAGCAAGGACAATTGGATTCAAGAGTTCTTAAAAGCTTCCCTTTCGGCATGATTCCAAAGAGTGTTTCAAAGAGTATTCTCAAAGAGTATTCTCAAAAAGTGTTCTAAAAAACAGACAGGGACTGTAATGATGTTGAAATCTCAGCCAGTTTCCGTCCAAAAGACAACATCCCACTGTCAGAACATCTTTGGTTTAGGAAAACTATTCCACATTTTAGATTTTTTGTAGAGTAATCTTTTAATTAAATTCTTTGCTGAATATTCTTTTACTTTGCATTTTAAAATCTCATGCAATGCTGGACATTGCACACGATGACAGGACACTGTCATGTGTGTCGTCACCAAAAGGCAACTCTTAATTGTTGAAGGAAAAAAAGATTTAAAGATTTCCCAGTTGTCTTTAGATTATTGCTTTCATCTTCATGTGTTTGTCAGGTGACTTACACATGCAAATGGTCTTTCCTGATGTTCTCCAGAATTGCATTTTAAGTGGGTTTTATAATGTTAAAATAAATAAAGATTCATGAGTCGAGAGAATATGATTTTACTGTTTTATATCATGTTGGGATGAATAGTTCATTCATTTTGCCAACCACAAAAGTACTATGATAAGGTCAAAACCAACAAAAGTATTCTGCAGTTAGAATTTACAAAACTAGCTCCTTCTAAGTTTCATTGTCATCTAGGTTCTTCCATGACAACTTGTTTCATAAACTTAAGATCAGAATGTTCAGAGGGGGACATAGGTGGCCGTGATTCGCTATGCAGAGTTGCGTCCCTTGGGCACAACAGAAACCTATGATTGTGGTTTCGAATCCCCGTTCGCCCTGATTATGTTTCTAGGTTTGTCAGCACCATATCTGTGCTGGTGGGTTTCACTGAAGTGGTAAATGTCTGAGACCTGCATCACTTCAGGTTTCCTCCTACATTAAGCTGACAAGCTGTGATATAACTGGAATACTGTTAAAAGCGGCATTAAACCCAACTCACTCACTCACTCACTCAATCAATCACAGTGAGTGAGTGAGTGAGTGAGTGAGCAAAGACAAAGCAACACAGATTTACATATTTTACCTTCAAGCATGTTTTTGGAGCTGACAAATCAAGAATCACAATCAGGGCTAACCTGAGATTCAAACTCACAATCATATAATTGTGGTTGCATGAAGGATGCAACTGTGCACAGCAAAACAACTAAACCACTAATGCCTCTTTCTGTTTGCAAGCCAAATATTCACGTTCACCCTTTCATCTTCGATCACCTTCACTATTCTGCTCATACAATCCCATACACAACTACTGACACATGTAAAACATAAAATCGCACATGCTGAAACCTATCAACGTGATGCCATTTCCATCCAAGACCATATAATGATCTCTTGCATTTATCCTTGAATATTAAAAAAAATCACAATCAATGTCACAATCACATGTCTAACGTAGACGACCACATTATTGATACTATCAACACTGCAGATCAGGGGACTAAACCCTGTCGAGCTAAACTGCAGAACATTATTTGCATGCTCTTGCAACCTACAGCATGACCTTTGAGTCCTGCCACTGGTGAGCATGAAGATGCAAATATCGTAAATGCCAAAATGATGTTATATATGTTATTAATTATCTTGTCAACTTGGACAAGAGGAACCAGATGAGGCCCACTTTGGATTTACAAATGTGCACCAATATGCATAAAAAATCATTATAAGGATCAACGATTTAATTTGTTATTAAATGACAAAATATTGTTGCAGATTTTCAAACACAAATCTCACATACTATTTCATAAATAGGTGCCACAATGAGTGAGTAAGTTTGGTTTTACACCGCTTTTGGCAATATTCCAGCAATATCACAGCGGGGGACAACAGAAATGGGCTGCTGATGAACAATGGGTTATGATGAACCTCCAATGCATGATAAATATACATGCCAAAAGAAGTATGAAGTGACACTAATACAGCCAGACAGAGTTGTCTACCTTGGTGATCATCACAAATGCACCAAACATTGTTACCAGCTACAAATAGCAAACATGAAGGACACACATAGATCCTCAAAGTGTGCTCAACTGATTTTAGTGTTTAATATAAATCATAATTTAGAGTATGTCAAAAAGTAGATAATAAAAGATAATGTATGTATAATCCAGGCATCCAGGTAATCCAACCGACTCACATGAATTACTAACTGCTATGAATATGTAGATGGTGTATCATGCAGAAGAAGAGGTGAGGTGAGGTGAGGTGAAATGGGGTATTTCCCGTTCAAACCTATTGCACTTATATATGTATATGGACAGTGTTCCCATTTACCGGTAGTTACTAGCTTCTTTAGAGTTAAAATTAGGGTTGGACCAGTAATTGATGTGTCTGCCAGTCCCTGTGGTCAGCAAATAAAGTATGTTATACATCTTTGTTGTTGAACAAAACATTCGAGATTATTAAAAAAGGATATTTCTCATACAAAGCCAGTTTGTCTTTTTATCATCATGGTCTCCCAATGTGTTTTTCGAGCAAACAAATGACATTTTCCTTTGTTTCAAGGTTAAATATCTATTTATAGAAACTTAGTCTCTAAACCAAAGTGAAATATTCAAAAAAGAGAGAGAAAAGAGTGACTGAACTTTGTATGAATCACATGAAGTTGTAACTAAATTACTTTGGAGATGACTTCATTGAATAATCCCTTCATATGTAGATACTTGGGGCCAACACAATGTGAGGTGTATGTTGGATTGTGAGGCGTGCAGCAATGACATAATGCAACAGTGACACTGACCACCATTGACAGGCCAGGAAGTCACTCATACACTTAACACAACCAGGTGCCAGTTGACAGCTGTTTCTTACAGCAGCTACCAATCTAAGTAGCTATCGTGTCCCGCAATGTGGCCAGTTGATTCCAATTTCAGCCACCTAACAGGAAGCATAGGCTCCTAATAGGGCCTATTCTATCGGAGAACTCTCAAGGGGCAGAAGGCACGGGCAGAAACCAAATGATCAGCAGGTTTGAGCAGGGAAATCACAACCTAACATGTCCTGGTTAATGATTAATAAAAACCACCACAGAATCACAGAAATTGTCTTGAAGTTCAATCTGTTAGCTGCACAAATAATCAAAGAAACTTTATTTACGCTGTGTCAATATTAATGGAGGTACGACGCCACCCGACCTGGGCAAGGCTCAGGTCCTGGAACCGTTACTACGTAGGTGACGTTTTCATCAATTATGCCACAAGACCAAATAAAAAGTTAGCAAAGTTAACCATTTCCTGATGCTGACACATCCTTACGTTAAGTTGTCAGGAAATGTGTATTATCGGCTAATGGGTATTTGATGGTTAACTACCTCTATAGCTTGACATAAACAAGCTCTGGGTTTTGTCAGGTGACAGTCATGTTTCACCCAGACAGTTATAATGATGATAACGATAACATCCCTGACATGTGCATGTCTGTTAACCTAATGCTGATAACTAAGCCAAATAATGCATGGGGAAAAAAACCTGAATTTTTTCACAAAATTGTAATTCATGTATTTCGTCCAATTACCTGTTTACATTTGATAAAAATACATGACAAAGATGACAGTTATCAATTATTTCTGCTGAAACCTATACTTTTTTTAAACAGATGAAAAAGAAATTGATTTGACAAACTCTTGAAAAATATGTTACTCATGCAAGAAGATTCTCCAAGGTAAAAACATCTGCCTTGCATGCCGACATGATAACTGTCAGTGACGGACATGTCATCCAACTTGTCAAACAGCCCAAACTGGCTTAACTAGGATTAAGATAACTGTAAACTTGAAATGAGAAACAAATATTTTTCCAAAACAAGTCAAGGGGAATTAAAAAGCAATAGGGCGTACTCACCATCTTCAAAATAGAGATGAAGGTCCCTGAAGGATGGCTTCGTGAAATCGTAGCTCCTGGGATTCAAAGAAAATATTTGTGTTGCACTGTCTACACAAAGTTAAAAGCCACAGGAGGCGCAAAGTATGGTTATCCCTTGCACAGGGGCCGTCTCATCACTGCCCAGATTGGCTCCAGCATCGCCCAAGCACGAAGCAGTGCTGCGATGAAGCGACCACTTGCAACCTTCGGAAGTCCAATTGATTGATTAGGTCTTGAATGAGCATTGGACGAGTCGTGCATTGATTGTTCGGGAACGTTGTGACAGAGGTTTATATGGTAATGAATCTGTCACAACTAGAATCACAGGAAATGGATGATGAGATGGTGACAAACTTGAAATTGGACTAAAACAAAACTCTTTTCCTGATTATGACACAACGGGCAAATCATCCGACTTAGCATGCTTCTCTCCCTTTAAAGTTGCCAGACAGACAATAGCAGTCTGGCGAGACTTCTTTGCAAAACTATATGTGGTTTTTCAATCAGAACTGTAATTGAATGTTCAGCCGAAGTCAAATTTATTTCATATACCGGAATATACCGGAAATTTAAAACTGCCTTCTCCATGCCAGTAATGCCATTAGATTAATAATAGATTTTAGAATTGAATTTGTTGCCGGAAAAGCATATGTCCTCAAAATATTACAAATTATTTTCAGTAAAAAGGAAGATTGTGAAAAACTAATTCAAATTGCATGACCAGACATGATCAACGAATACACGGAATATTTTACATGTTATTGGCTACAAAAGTTTCAAACATAAATAATGATGGAAGTCAATTTGAGAGGAAATCTCACAACTTGATTCAGGGTTTATTGGATAAGGTCAATAATACATTTATCATTCCTTGTGTGGAAAGTAGCGTTTATGCCACTCTGAAAGATGTACATGGCTCTTGAGCATTTCCTTTTTACATATTGTCACGGTGACCCTGTGTCTAATTGGAGTGGTATTATATATGTACCAAAATATTCCTTGGACATATTAATGAGAGTGAATTTATATTATTTTCTGTGATAATCATCATCACCACCACCATCACAACCATCAACAACAGAGTCCTCAACTATTCCCATCATCCACATACTCATCACTATCATTAACACTGTCAGCAGCAGCAGCAGCAGCAGCAGAACCCTCATCATACCCACCAACATCACAACCACCACCACCATCATCATCATCATCAACATCATCAACATCATTAACATCAACATCACCACCATCATACCCATCAACATCACCATCATCATCAACAGTCTTCCTATTATCAAGCATAATCATCACCATCAACATCATTAACATCAGCAATATCAGCAACATCAGAATCACTATCACTACCAGCAGCAGCAGCGCCATCATCATACCTACCAACATCACCCATTCTCATTATCAAACAATCATCACCATCAACATCATCAACATCAACAGCATCACAAGCAGCAGCAGCAGCAGCACCATCGTCATACCCACCAACATCACAACCATCATCATCAACAGTCTTCAACTATTCGCATCGAACATAATCATCACCATCACCATCAGCACCTGCACCTGCACCACCACCATCACCATCACCAGCAGCAGCATCACTTTCATCATTACCCCACATATTTATTTACTCATTGGGGTAAAGGATAAGCAAGTATATAAGTGAGTAAATTATTGCAGTGGGCAATAATCCATTTATATCCTAGCTGTAAATAATCAAATCTGGTCAAGGAAAACCAGTGGTAGGCCACATAAGCCGGCCCACATCTTCCAATAAGATGATACACAATCAGCCAGGTCACACATTCTGTATTCACCTGAACCCCATTTCAAAAAGAGATTGCAGTGCTATGACTGTCATAACCCCGTTTCAAAAAGAAATTGCAGTGCTACGACTGTCATAACCTCAACAGTGTTACGGACATCATGCCCTTTTGATTATTTTGTGATGGAGGCCGCAGGCCATACACTTAGTCGACTTTTCCAACTTCCCAGGGACATTTACACTTGTTCTTTCCCAATTATCACAAAAGATTTGATTCAAAGTTACTGCAACTCATAAAAAATTCTAACTGGGAAACAAGTTGCATCAGTGCTGCGAGTAGATTATACCAGTTGTCTATTCAAGCTTCCATCAATATTCTACAGCCAATATGACCAACCAATCCTCTTTGAGTCCCTCTCACAACAGAACTTCTGCTCTATCACTCTGGGAAAACTAATATTCCTTGTCATACATTGACAACCATATGTACATATAACTTTTAGTCCTGCTAAACCTCGGTCCGTCATGTTCAGAGTATGGTCGGTCACAGCTTGGTGGGGCTACCATCTTGGAATACAATCTCGCTCAGTCCTTGTCAGTCATGTTCAGAGTATGGACACTGCTTGGTGGGGCTACCACCTGGGAATACAATCATACTCAACCCTTGTCATTGATTTGCCTTGTATGGACACTGCTTGGTAGTGCTACCACCTGGAAATACAATCTTGCTCAACCCTTGTCAGTCATGTTCAGAGTATGGACACTGCTTGGTGGGGCTACCACCTGGAAATACCATCTTGCTAAACCCTTGTCAGTCATGTTCAGAGTATGGACACTGTTGTCATGTTCAGAGTATGGACACTGCTTGGTGGGGCTACCACCTGGGAATACCATCTTGCTAAACCCTTGTCAGTCATGTTCAGAGTATGGACACTGTTGTCATGTTCAGAGTATGGACACTGCTTGGTGGGGCTACCACCTGGAAATACCATCTTGCTAAACCCTTGTCAGTCATGTTCAGAGTATGGACACTGTTGTCATGTTCAGAGTATGGACACTGCTTGGTGGGGCTACCACCTGGGAATACCATCTTGCCCACCCTATGTCCTGTTCAGAGAATGGACACCGCTTGTCAGGGTGACCATTTCGGAACACAATCTTGCAACATCCATGTCACTGATGTGCTCACAACTGGGCCATGGCTTTAATATTCATCAGCCATTGTGACCAGCCAATTACCAGCCAATTACCACTGGAGCCCCTCTCAGGACAGAACTTCCGCCCTGTGATTTCCACACGCACGTCGGGGACACAACAAGGTGAGTCACCAGACACTAGACTCCCTTGTGTAATCACCTCCAGGTTAGGTTCACAAAAAAACAAGCATAATTCAGTAGAAAGTGCAAGGAGAAACCAATGAAACATTCATAGCAAGAGTTTAATTGTTGTACGAAGCTATATCTGCTACATCGGGTTAATTGAAAGGCATCGAGTGATTTAATTTAACGTCTAAATGAGCAATCCCTATTTAAGTAGCTTAAACTGTGTGAAATGTTGTCTAGACAGTGACAGTAAAGAGATCTTGACGATCCTGCATAATGCAAAATTAGTGCTTACTACCTTATGTCTGTCTTACTATTATTAGAGTTCTGACAGTCATAGTACTGAGGTCACTTATCCTAAGCCCACCAGGAAAACTTGCTAGACCAGTGGTATAGAAATAATTCCCCACAGTATAATCCTGGCCGCACATCTTCATTTTTGTTATCGTTCAGGCAAGCATTGATACTTGGAAGCCATATTCATCTCGTGGGGATTCAACAATTGGCACCCCGAGTAGCTGTGCAGAGATGGGGAAATTCATCTCGTGGGGATCCACGATTGGCACCCCAAGTAGGTGTGCAGAGATGGGGAAATTCATCTCGTGGGGATTCAACAATTGGCACCCCAAGTAGCTGTGCAGAGATAGGGAAATTCATCTCGTGGGGATTCAACAATTGGCACCCCAAGTAGCTGTGCAGAGATGGGGAAATTCATCTCATGGGGATTCAATGATTGGCACCCCAAGTAGGTGCGCAGAGATGGGGAGTCAAGGTTTCAAATCCTAGACCTACCCTGATTATGTTGCTAGGTTCGTCAGAAGCATACCTGTGCTCACGGTTCTCACCAAAGTGGTCAACATATAATATCTCCGTCACTTTGGTCCCCCAGTTTATAGTGAGTGAGTTGGGTTTTACAATAATCTGACTCAGGCCTTTGGCACGACGAGTGAACACTATAACCACTGGACTACCCTGGCACCCTACACAGTTTATAACTGTTCAAAGCAGCAATACACCAAACTCTGACTCACTCACTAGATGCTCCCGATACTCAGTGCTCGATGTCTATGCTGCAACCAAACTGTTCCAGTAATGTCGTGACAGCTCTAAAAAATAGACAAATCTTGGCCAGGCAATCCAGTGGTTGATTTCATGACCAGTGATTTACAAAAGCAGGGCACAATGTCACACTATCAGCCTTGTCATACACTGGAACTATCTGATTGTCATTACTCCTTTCTTAAGCATGGGGTTTGGAAAATATTCTGCACAAGTTCTCACAGGTTATGACAGGCGACCAAAATCAGGGTCCATAATGGCCACAGCTTGGAGGGGCAACCATCTGGGAGTGCAAACTTCCCATCTTGCTCAGTCCTTGTCATTGAAGTGTTCGTAATGGGTCTAAGTCTTGTCTGGCTCTATGCTACAGGCACCAACAATGGAGCCTTGACTTTGTAACAATGTAGCCTTCACAATGCTATAGACACGAACAATGTAGCCTTGGCTATGTAACAATGTAGCCTTGACTCCTTTAAGGCACCAACAATGGAGCCTTGACTATGTAACAATGTAGCCTTCACAATGCTATGGACACGGACAATGTAGCCTTGACTATGTAACAATGTAGCCTTAACTATGTTATAGGCACCAATGTCTTTGGTGTATGTCTTCCATTTATGGATTCCTAAATTCTAAACTTATCCCACTTAATGTTTTCTCAAGCTGCTGAACAGAAACAAGGATGGCACAGATGAGGTTAAAAGAGGTTGCTCACTCCACAGTAAAAAGAGGCTGCCTTTATTTACTATTCACTAATTAGTGTAAATATGGTTGCTACAATACAAAATAGTGCAAATTGAATGATGATCTCAACCAACAAACCATTATTAAACCCACTGTTGTACCATGGTCATCAGCCTTTATGACCTTGGGTCTTGAGGCCAAGTGGGGCTCGGAACAACACGATGGATTTGGTCAAGATGGTGAAGCTGTGACAACTTTTAATTGACTCTTTCTGAAAAAAATAAACTCGCATCAATCAAGTTTCTTTGACAAAGTACTGCCAATAAGTGGATTAGTCCTGCTATTGACAACTTGAGGTTAGATACGTCAACGTCTTGCGGGACATAACAGGATTACAGCATTCAACATTTGCCACACACTGCAGGCTTCAATAGCTTCATGTCTGACAAGAACATTCATTTATGGTTTCACAGCTCATGCTCACAAACCTTTTGTTGGGTGCAGACGACGTGACTGTGTTAACGCTGTTTCAATGGCTCGGTAATGCAGGATCCCCGATAGACATATTGCTAGACAAATAACAGAGGCCAACACACTCTTACTGTTCAAATTGTCAGTTGTCCTTCTCAAAAAACACAATCAGCTTCACAAAACATTGGTTGTTACGAGTGCAAATCAAGTTGCATTTCAACTCTTATTGGTTAGTTAGTATTAAAGGCGAAGGGAAATTGTTCCGCTGTCCAATACAACAGGTTAATGTTACAGATCCTCTAGAAATCAATGTCTTTGAAAACTTTTTATTCCAACAAAAACAGCCAAGCAGGGGGTTCTGAAGATCACCTTTTGTTCATGATTTTAAAAAATGCTATTTAAAATTAACAGATCATACTTGAAATAATAATTAAAACATAAGCATTAAAACATACATACTAAATAAATGATCAACAAATCCAACAGATTGGAAACACAATTCATCTCTATAAAGGGTGAAATTGGTATTTTGAACAGAATATTTTCAGCAAGAAATAGATTTTATTACTCAAGAAATATCTGGGATGGTGACCATGCTAGAATGACTGATGAAACCGAAATAAACATAAACAGAACACTGTATTTTCTTGAGTATAGTGCCGGGGTGGGGGGAATGGTGGTTATGGCCAACAGACTGTTGCCAAATCAGTATATTGTCGTTACAAACATGGAAATGATGAAGTTTGCATTAAATTACACATATGATTTGTTTAATATCAACAATACCAAATATCAATTATTAAAGCGATGATTAAACGATGCTAAGAAAAATCCAGTTGACAAATATTTTTGAATTAATAACAGGATTCAGTCTCTAAAGAAATAATATCAATATTGTTTCGAAAAAGATTGGTTGGTTGGTTGGTTGTTTTACACTGCACTCAGCAATATTCCAGCTATATGACGGTGGTCTGTAAATAATAGAGTATGGACCAAACAGTCCAGTGATAGATATCATGAGAATCATGACCTATTCTAACCCAGATTTTCAAAGAAGAAATTGTGTGTCAACAATCAAGAGAAAACATTGGGACACATCTACATGGTTTTGCAACATCTGCACGAGCTTTATTTACTCTTCTGGAGTCATGTTGTTAACTCAGGGCAGATTGATATTTGTCCTCATACCCTCTGAAACATGGTAAGATTGAGATTTACCAGTCTTGTGATGCTTGCTAATGACCTTTCTTTTGTCATGAGTGTTCACTAAGTCACTCAGGCTAAATGCATGGTGATCGACCCCCGGTTGAAGGTGCTGTTCTTGATTTATCCGGTGATTTTGATCTACCAGTATCCTTGTGCCGAGAGTCTGCATGCTTTATTTGCAAGATCTTCTGAGACAGACACAAGATGTTTGTCGACTAATGCAGAAATTAGGGGTTAAACGATACAGAAAGGTCAGAAAGGTCATGAAACGATATATATCGTGATGTCAAGAAGCAATATGTATGGCAATATGCATAGTTACGTCAAATCATGTGGAAACTTCTTGCTATAAATATTTCCGAGCAGGTTCAAAAGAAAAAGCTAGCAAAAGCCACACTTTCTGAACGGCTATTATTAGTATTGAACTTGAAACGATAATTACAACACATTTTGTGATATTTGACTGACAAAATATCTCTGAGGTCATTAACGAGTAGTAAGTAATTTATTGTAGCAAGTGTATAGTCTTGTATTGATACAGAAAAAAACATATCGTGTATCATATTGTCGTATGAAAACTCACAAAGCACTGGTGCATAGATGTAGTGTTTCACCCTCAGCTGAAATGGGTGAAGTTGTGGTTTCAGAAAACTCCTAAGTTAAAGGGGATGTGTAGGTATAGCTTGGTCTCTGAGGCCTCTTATACAGCTGGAGTGCCCACCCTACCCAACAGGCCCAGATGCACGTCGGTGGATCAACATCCAATGAGGTACTCTTTCCACTTTTTTTAACCAAGGGCTAGTGGGATGCACATCGAGATCCCCGCTCTCTAGGGCAGACACCCAAGTGCCAACAATGTAGTCTTCCAAGATGTATTCGGTTTATTACACGAAGTCTCGTCAAGTTTATCAAACTTCTCCTTAGAGAAATGTCTGCAGAAGTTGCATCTTGAGCCTGAAGACTATGCTCTTTTTGCTTGACTGGCATCTAGGGTGGGGACCTCTATCATTTGATCAATGATGCACCCTGAGTACAGGGTTTGCCTCACAACTTGTAGATATGTTTGAGTGAGTGAGTGTGTGAGTTGCATTTAACGCCGCTTTTAACAGTATTCCAGTTATATCACGGCGTGTCAGCTTAATGTGGGAGGAAAGCCCAAAGTGATGCAGGTGTCAGACGTTTAACACTTCGGTGAAACCCACAAGCACGGGTATGGTGCTGACAAACCTAGAAACATAATCTCGGCAAACAGGGATTCGAACCCACAAGCATAGGTTTCTGGAGTGCTCAAGGGACGCAACTCTGCACAGCGAATCGCGGCGCCTTAGACGACTGGGCCACCCGTGCCCCCAAGATATGTTTGAAGTGAAATGGAAGTCTGTTGATAAATCTAAAGATGTTATAGTGTGATTACAGCCCAAACAGGAATTGATGGCTATGATGTTATAAGAGGTATTCAAAGGAATTATGGCTGTTCCCGGCTACATCAACAAGAGGTATTTCTACACCTCCATAGGTAACAGCCAGAGACACACGTCCATCAATAAGGCGAGAGTGCTTAATGTTAAATCTTACCCAAGTCAAAAACAAAATTCATTGATGGCAATTCATTACTACATAGAACATGGGCCCCACTAGTGTAAATCTGATTGAATCTTCAGCATACTTCCCGTCACAAGTAAGACTTAAGACCTATGGTAATATTCAAGTTAAGGGTCTAAAAGGGCTGTATAGTTGAGTTTACATAGCATGCATTAAGCCAATGAGAAGTATTGCAAGGCCTTATCCTTACTAGGAATCATGATAAAGCCAGCATTATATTTGCCCCTTGGGCTGCTCTAGTCTCCTGCAGCAGACACAATCAAGATGTATGTGAGGGTATGTTCCATTGATCACCCTCCAGGACAAGGTGCAGACATGACATAAAGGAACATGGTGACATACAGGTCATCTGTAACAGGCTTGTAATTGAAAATAATGTGTTTGTTGAAAAGAAAAGGTACTGATGTTAAATGTCTATGTCACCAAGTCCAGCAGCTTATTTTTAAATCTTCATAAACATGATGGGGATGTTGGTTGGTTGGTTTGTTGTTTTACGCCACACTCAGCGATATTCCAGCTATATGACGGAGGTCTGTAAATAATCGAGTCTGGACCATGAGCATCGATCAACGCATTTGGGATCGATGACCTACATCAACCAAGTCAGCGAGCTTGACCACCCGATCCTGTTAGTCGCCTTTTACGGCTATGATGGGGATGTGCTTAAGTGGATGTGCTTAAGGGTGCGCAGTACTACCAGTATGTTGGTAAGTTAAGGTTCATTCTTTCCATGATACGTATCACAATATCATATTTTCATGCACAGTATATCGGGTGATTTGAAATAGCACTTTTATTATGTGTCTCATGTTATACACTTGCCAAATACCTTCGCTGCCCTGGAGCCTGCGTCCAGGGCACCATTCACTAAACGATCTTAGCGCTAAGATGATCGTAACTCCCATACTTTAACATGGGGTTACGACAATCACAGCACTAAGATCGCTTTGTGGAACAGGCCCCAGGGCCCCAAGATGGTTGTATATTTATTAAATGAGTTAACATTTTGTTATACCAACATCCTTTTTTGTTCTCTGGGGAACTTCCATCTATACACTGATGTTTCCGATTTTTCTGAATTTAAAATTTAGAATGATATAATACATCACGATACATATCTCAATACGACCTTGTGCATCACAAAATATTGTGATACACTTTAAACCTCCAATACCCATCCCTAGATGTTCTGTGATCATATGCTTCCATGCATCAGGCCACGACGATTCAAAATGATTGCATACAATCATACACTGTTCACAAACAGATCTTGGATGACTTGAAGAGCAACAAAAATGTTCTGCAATGAAACTGTAAAACAAAATGATGCACTAAGAGAATCTGTCTTCTATCAGGAAACACATCTCTAAAACAAGATGAATGAACGCCTAAGATTATGTCTTCACATGCCAGTTCCAAATCCATTCATCAATCTTTATGAAAATTGGAAATGTCTCCAAAACTTCAAAACAAGATTAACGCAAAGATAAGAGCAACTGATTAGGTCTGTGATACCATGAACGATATTGTGACATAACAGACGCCAATATTTCTCTTCCAACATGCATGTGTACCATCAGCTCCAGTCTCTATGTATTAATTGAACATTTCTTGAAACCACTGCCAGCTACCTCTGAAAGAATTATATCAGGTTCGATACAACCATACATCACACTTTTTATTACACAATCAATCACGATGGTTTCAGAAAATTAAGCCTGAATGCAGAACGTTACAAACATTACCCAATATATTCACATTTTAGGCTGGCATGAACAGACGGTCAAGAAGATTCATCACCATCATTTAACAATAACCAGCCTGTGGCCCCTGCCTTCAACACGAGCAGCTAATACTCCGGCTCCTAATATCTGGCAATAGTTGTTGGAAAAAATAATCCCAGTCTCCATTGGCACCAATGATAATTTTGGTAAAACCTAATTTGAGATTTTTTAAAGAGTATTTCAATTAGGGCACGTATGAAATGAATTATAAGCTTCAATGGACAACTTAGATTGAATGTTATGTAAAAATAGAGCAACCAATTAGTTAAACATGAAACTTATTGAGGGGTATTAAATTGAACATTATGTAATTAATTTTTTGTATCACATTGTCACTGTTGATATTCAAAGCTGATGCAATGAATTATTCCAATTAATTATTAAACAAAGCAGTAACATTTTTTTAAATGATTTAGAATTCATGGCAGATGCACTGTTTAATCCCTTTAAACATGACATATGAGGCATAAACAAAGGTCAGTATTCCAATTACCCTAACACCCTAATTACCTGGTGCTGATCTCATAATGATGTACAGTGTATATAGAAAGAAGTCGCTGTAGCTCACCAGGTACATTAGCTCAAGTGAGCTGGACGTTATCTGTAGAGAAGACTTCAGCTGTCATTGATACATGTAGTACCACAAGTTGCTGTGATGAGTTGTGTCCCTTGGGCATGCCAAAAACCTATGATTGTGTGTTTGAATCCTAGTTCAAATGTTTCCAGGTTTGACAGCACCATACCCATGCTCGTGGGCTTCACCAAAATGGTAAAGTCTAAGACATGCATTATTTCCTCCCACATTAAGCCAACATGCTGATATAACTGGAATACCCTTCAAAGCAGTGTTGAACCTAATGCTACTCACTCAGATATAGTAAGTTGAGGTGATTGAAGTTCAACATCAATTTCAAGACAATTTCACTTCCATTGAGACAGGCATGCACATGTGTGTATGACTGCTTCTACTGGTCTTCCATTTACTGGTCTTAAAATGCTATCCAATTGAAATACCATACTACAGTTTAACATAGGTACCCCACACAGTATACTGACTCCAGGAGACCAGTCCTTATTCTATCCCCTTAATACCATAAACCAGGCAGGGCATCAATAAGAACCATTTTTCAATGGGTTTTTTTTATGATGCAACCAGGGTATCAAACTGCTGACCTTCAGCTCCCAAGGCAGACGCTCAGCTTGGTCGCACAGCGTAACCCAATCATATCATAGTCATCTTTTAAGTATATTATTGCTCTGCTAAATCTTGTTTGACAAATTGTTTCATAAGTAACTTTGATGCAGATTCACCCACCCACACATGAGCCCAACACCCACTCACTCACCCATGAGTGAGTGAGTTTGGTTTTACGCCGCTTTTAGCAATATTCCAGCAGTATCACCGCCGGGGGACACCAGAAATGAGCTTCACACATTGTACCCATGTTGGGAATCAACCCGGGTCTTGGGCGTGACGAGCGAACGCTTTAACCACTAGGCTACCCAACCGCCCCCACTCACCCATGCCCCCAGTGTAATAACCCTATCATATTATAGTCATCTATGTTATTACTCTGCTAAATCTTATTTGAAAAATTGTTTCATATGTAACTTTGATGCACTCACTCACTCACCAGAGCTTAATCATCAAAGACATTCTGGCACCTGCGATGAGGATTCCCGTCACATTGTGGTTGGCACCGGGACCTTTTTAGTGCAGAATACCCAAAGGGACAAATAAAGAAGCTCTTCAGCTGTGAACTTTTCCAGACCTTCCAAATTATTTCAAAGTTTAATTTCAAAGTATTTAAGTATTAACTTAGCTCCCAGTGGGTGCTTTGATAATGAATTAGATATAAAATAATGCTTTCTCTGATTAGGAAGAAAGAACAAATATTCAAATTTTAAAACAAGCTTAGGATGTTAAAAAAACAAATGTCGTTCAGTCTTTCATTGGCTCCAGTGGTCTGAGGAACAAAGAAAGGATTTGATTAAACTTGTAATCTTGAATTAAGGTAGCTTTAAGTTCAATATTCTTTACACTGAAGTGGCATTAAGTCATAAACCTTCCCTTATATTCTGCTAACACTATGTCCGTCATATGAATATGATTGGCTGGTCACACAGTTCTCTGTTAATCTCCAAGACAAAACATTGCCAGTTTGGCGCCACGAAAGAAACAAATTGGTTTACACAATAAAGCCATTAGCCATACTAAAGAAATTGAGATCAAGGTCTTATCAGTGAAAATTACAAGATACATGGAAAGTATGAAGGTATTTTCTTATCACAAAGAAACACACGAAAAACTTTTGGAGTGAATGGGTGGTGTTATTTTTTTTTCAAATCCATAAGAATACAGACGCCATGTTTAAAGATTTCTTGAAATGAGGATCTTTTGATGTTTTTTATGCCTTAATCAAATGTCAATGAAAGGGTAAAATTGCAAATTGCCAAGTTTTTGTTCAGCATGGAAATTGAATTTACAAGTCACTAAACCAAATAACTCTGTATCATCCACTGACAAATTCAGTAAAATGCAGAAAGGGATAGAAAAACACATGGATGCAAAAAGGGATAGAACAACACATGGTTTCAGAACACATCCATTGCAGATCATATTCATTAGGCAATGGTCGTGTGTTGTACTGATGAACGTTTGGAGAGACAACAGCTTCTTGGCATGTAGACTGACATTTAGTCCAAGAAATGAAGTTACCGTATTTAAAAATACTATCTACAACATAAAAAATAGAATCCAAATGGAGCCCAGAACAAAATGCTTTATTTCAAAGCTGGACTAGCCAAATCATTCTATAGGGCTCGATTTAGCTAATGAAACATGCATAAGTGCAACATATATTTGTCTACATGCACCAAGTGCAAGTAAAAATCAAATCAAATTTGCGTCTGCCTTACCCTTACTTGTCCACACAAAATCGATCTTTGAACACAATTAATACCTCTAAAGCATACTACCATTCACTAATACCTGTGTTATGTGTAATTTGTCTTGCTTTGTTAGGCTTGTTTGTTGGGCTGTTTGAGAAGATTGCTGCAGAGAGGCAGTGGGCGCACATCTGCCACCAATTTATTTATCAAAAGCTTTAGAGAAGTCAAGAAATATGCCTACCGTGTATAGTCAGTTTAGTTGGCCCATTTTGATGTCTTGTTCTAATCAGGCAAGGTTGTCTCAGGTTGAGCGGCCTGGGGTGAATCCACTTCGATCTTGGTTTATAAAATTGTTTTGGTCTAGATAGTGTTGGAGTCTATTATTGACCATTGCCTCCATGATTTTACATAAGTTTGAAGATAGGGAGATTAGTCTGTGACAGTTTGCCTCGTTTGCCAGTTTGTCAGCTTTGGTACTGGGAAGACCAATGCCTCTTTCCATTAAGTTGGAACGTGACCATTTTGGTAGATGAGATTGTATAGTTTTAGCAGAAATTTTTCCAGAAGATTTTTGGGTAGCTGTTTAATTATTTGGTATAAGGTTAGGTCTAGTCCAGGGCTGTTCTTTTTTTTTCTTCTATTATTTAGTACATGGAGTAGTTCCTCTATTGTATATTGTTGGTTAATTTCTAGGTTATCTTTTGGTAATCTGGAGAATTTATTTTGATTTTTTAATTATTTTTGGAATTCTTCAGGGAAGTCACTATTACTACTAATGTCTGAGAAGTGGTCTGCGAGGTTATTTGCTTTTTGATTAGGGTTTGTTGAGTTATTATTGTTCAGTGTTTTTTTAGTTTGTTTAATGCCTCAGATTGTGTGTATTTTGCGCCATACTGTTCTTGTGATGGTTTATTTCTTCGCAGAATTTTTTCCAGTTCCTTGCTTTAGCCGTTTTGGCTTGGCTTTGTACTTCATGGTTTAATTGATGTGATATCTTTAGATGTGTGTAGTCTCATTTAGCTCATAGAAAATGTGTTGTTGCACTTTTTCCGAGTTTTTTTATAATTTCCTCAGTCCACTAGGGTACCATGGTTTTGCCTTTGGTGTTATGAAGGGGATAGATTTTTTTGCTATGTTGATTATGCATTCCGTAAAGTTTTGGCAGTATTGTTTGGGGTCTTTATTTTCGAGATCTGCTGGGTTGATCTGTTTGCATAGTGCATTGAAATTGTCCCAGACTGCCATGTTGTAACTGAATTTTGGTTCTTGGGGTTTATTTGGGGTTTGGATATTTAAGTTTCCTATGGAAATGGGTTGTGTGATGTAAGCACCATTTGAAAAGCTGGTCACAAGTGTGAGACGCTCAACCATGTTTATGTAAGTATATATACGTAGTAGACAATTTAGTGGACTGAAGCCAACTTGGGTGTGGGCACAAGGTGGTCAATTTCAACAAAGCAATTTTCAACCCCTCTCATGTCAATTATATTACCAGTGTGTTTTGACATCGACCATACCTAATAGATTTGCCTTTCCCACGCACTTGCATATAAATAGTTGTGCTTGCTCCGTCAAGTGTTGTCAGTCTGTTCGCATCCGTCAGTAATGCCCAATCTACTGTTTTCATCAAATTTGTGAGATCTGTTCACTTGAATAGTTTCAAAGAATACTTTTGCCACAAACATCACCCTCCAAGATGTCTTAAATCCATGGCAAAAAGAGAGTCACCAAACTTTCATCGAGGTACGAGTTCAGCAAGGATGACGACGTATGTTCCCGAACAAACAGTAAGTACATTTTAGATCTGTTTGTTTCACACACAAATGTTCATAGTTGTATGGTAATTAGTACGGGATCACCGCCATTTTGTAACCTAATGTTTGCTCACAAGGTTGGTAGATGGTTTTTTTAAAGAACTCTCAATTAAGGGAAACTCATATACTGTTACTTTTGTTGGAAATAGATATAACTTCCCTGTAAATGTTGTGGTTTTATTCAGAACTTTTTTTATAAATAAATCATCGCGTAAGACCGATTTCCCCATCGACATGCTCCATCGCTATCGCGACATAGAAGTAGAATTACGTTTTTGGCTGGCACCAAGTTGTTGTTGCGAAGTTACTGTCAACTTTGATAGTGTTTAGTGACCAACAATACCTGCCTTTTAGTTTTAGGTTATTAATGCATGCAACTTGACTTTTCAGACCCCTTCCTAGTGGTAATTTTTAAAGACAAAAAGGGATGATACTTCATAGACTTGGAAGAAGTCAACTCCTGACAATGAGCCTGTTTCAAGATACCAGTTGTTACCTCGTGGCCAGAAACTGGGTGTTTTTACGTTAAGTGTCAGGTAAATCATATTTTAGGTTAATGGAACCTTTAATGAAAAAAGTTATGAAACTAACTACTACTTACAAAGTGCTCTCATACTTGTAATGTAAGATTAGATTTTTCAAATATAATATTGAATTATGACAACACTCAGAATCATAGTAGGGAATCAAGGTGTTACAATATAAATATTCTTCCTGTGTTAGGTAGTCTACAACCTTCTGCATTATGGAATAATTTAACTTTAATGTTTGAGCAAATCTGAGTACATTTTTTACATTTTTCTCAAACTCAATGACATTTGAGTGTGTAATGCTTTGGACAACAAACATGGAGTTATTTATGTTCAGTGGGTTTTTTGTCCGTTTAATGCCTCATTTTTTTACATTTTTCTCAAACTCAACGACATTTGAGTGTGTAATGCTTTGGACATCAAACATGGACATTATCATTATTAATTGAATGTGTAATCACAAGATCTCAACTAATTGATTTATAATCTAGTTTTGGTACCTACTTTATTTGCTGTTGTTTCCCTTGAGAGTCCCTATTCCAAGAGGAACAAGAAGACTGCAACCAAAACAGCATCAGCCAAGTCACAGACCAGTGGTAGGTTTTGTAACTTTTAAATCATCATACATTGGACTCGAACCATTTCACCTGGGTGGAATTTTAATGCTCTTATCTCGTTTGCAATTTATTTTAACTGTCTCATGAATTATGAAGCATTGACTTATCATCCTGTGTAATATGTAATTGTTTTCAACAGTTCTAAATGCAGCAAAGAAAATACAACAGGAACTTCACTCCAGACTTGCTAACCAAAAGGCAAAATCTTTGTTTAATATCAGGGCACTCCAACCTTCCACATCAGTTAGCTCGCCTCTACCTTCCACATCAGTTAAGCCGCCTCAACCTTCCCCATCAAGTAACTCCCCCAGCCTTCCCAGACACATCACCCATCTAAAAACACCACTTACCCCCAGCCTTCCCACTCTCCTCAGCCTTCAAACCACTCCCCAGTTCTCCTCAGCCTTCAAACAAATCAACCAGTTCTCCTCAGCCTTCAAACCACTCCCCCAGTTCTCCTCAGCCTTCAAACCACTCCCCAGCATTGAAACCACTCCACCAGCTCTCCCCAGCATTGAAACCACTCCCCAGTTCTCCTCAGCCTTCAAACCACTCCACCAGTTTTCCCCAGCCTTCAAACCACTCCCCTAGTTCTCCTCAGCCTTCAAACCATTCCCCAGTTCTCTTTAGCCTTCAAACCAATCCACCAGTTCTCCTCAGCCTTCAAACCACTCCCCATTTCTCCCCAGCCTTCAATCCACTCCACCAGTTCTCCTCAGCCTTCAAACCACTCCGCCAGTTCTCCCCAGCCTTCAAACCACTCTCTCAGTTCTCCCCAGCCTACAATCCACTCCACCAGTTCTCCTCAGCCTTCAAACCACTCCGCCAGTTCTCCTCAGCCTTCAAACCACTCCGCCAGTTCTCCTCAGCCTTCAAACCACTCCCCCAGTTCTCCCCAGCCTTCAATCCACTCCGCCAGTTCTCCTCAGCCTTCAAATCACTCCGCCAGTTCTCCTCAGCCTTCAAACCACTCCGCCAGTTCTCCTCAGCCTTCAAACCACTCCACCAGTTCTCCTCAGCCTTCAAACCACTCCGCCAGTTCTCCTCTGCCTTCAAACCACTCCGCCAGTTCTACCCAATCTTCCCGAGGCAAGTGAGTTAACTGACTATAAAAGTCCAGTTTCCACCCTTGCCGAACTAGGCTGGTATTATGGAGTTACATTTTGGCTGGACTAACGAGTCTATGCATAGTCCAATCAAAATTGCGCACTGAAATAGAAATCCGGTTCGTAAAGTGTCATGCAGATTTGCAAAGCATGTGCACCGCTAACTCGTCAACAGATATTTTCTAATTATTTTCATGCTTTTAATCAAGATGCTCACGTGATTTGATGCACTTCGCGATGTAAGACTCGTTTTATAACAATATAGATCTTGATTATCAATCAGATCGTCTTGACAGGGTGCCACCAAACTGGACTTTTAAAGTCAGTTAACCCTCTTGCCTCGGGAAGATGGTTCTCCCCTGCCTGACAACTTTGCAACCCCCTGGCATTTCCTAACCAGCCTTCCCCAACTTTGCCTTGCCTTCCCAGCCCTCCTGACCCTTTCTTCATCCCAACCAAACTTAACACACCCCAGCACACAACAATGGCCCATCACCACCACAACCTACACTAATGGCAACCCCTCCACGAACTGCCCAAGAACCTGCTGGCTCCTTTACGGCCCTTCTCAGCAGCTGTGAAGACTGTTCCTTGAAAGAAGTACAGCTGCAGACCGTACAAACTGAACTGAATCTCTGGAGGAACTGAATCTCTGGAGGGACAGAGCCCCTTAAGGCCGAAGAGGAGCTCTTGAGTCAAATGTGCCAGGTTTTTTTAAACAAAGATGCTTGAAAATATTCAGTTGCTATTCTTATTATATGCAATACTGGTATAATAAATGGAAATCATATGTTAAAATAAAATTAAAAGCTAAATAAATAAAATATATAAATAACATACAATAAACAAATCTTCAGCCTGCTATCCTAGTTGTTCAGAATTTTTTTTATTGTTAAATATTTTGCAGACAGTACAACACAGCCATCCTACAGGGTCCTTCGAGGTGTCCAAGTTCTGAGATGCCATTACGTAAGTAAATAGAATATACTGTTTATGTCTTACTGAGACATTTCAGCTTCCGAAACTGAATTTAAGACTCACTTGTCATTGCATACAGTTTCTGGTATTTTAACTACCTGCAAGTCATTTGAATTGGTTATGTTTTTGTTAACAGGTTCAGCTCAGAGGAGATGACAAGCTCCAATCCGGATATCAACTGCTCACCCAAGAAGCCAGCCTTGCAGTGCCCATCACATGGTATGCATATGTGATGGGAAAGTGTGGCGACGTTGGCGACAGCTGTAAATTCAAGCGCTTCATGGACGTTTTTTTAAACCCTTTGACGTTTGATGTGGAACTGCAGCAACGTTCAATATGAAGCAAGCTGTTGTCTTGCAGGCTCAAGAGAATTATCTAAACCACACAAATTCTCCATTATGAGGAAAATTAATAAATACCTCCAGAAAGTGGTACTAAAGAACTAAAAAGCAAAATACACTGAAAATGGATATATACTTTAAATTTTAAATACAAAAATGACTTATTTTATAAGCCAACCATTTTTCAAATGTTTTCTTGCAGTTTTTGCCACTGAGAGGGTGAAGTTTTCTGACATGGTGAGCAAGATCTGCACACTTAGGAATGCCTTTAAGCGAATGAGCCATGGTAAGTTTATCACGATATATTTTATTTACCATGACATCAGTAATTTTGTAGCAAAAAAGTCATTTTTGTAATAGTTTTTAATGCGTCTTCTTGACATCCTATAATTTCATGATAAAGTTTATGTCACAGATTAAGAATAACTTCCACTTTCATATGATGGCTACCACATGATGATCTCTTCTGTTGATGAAGACCAGCTCAGCTGATGATGTCCAAATTAAGAGAATATTATACATCTTTGTTATCTCATTTTTGACAGTCAAGGTTTGGCAAGGGTGTTTCAGAGACACATTACTACATCTGAGATGCTGTTGAAAGATGAGATTATGATGTAAGCACATCTTTTGTATTACTGAAAATGATGGAAAGGTCAAATGTCTCTCAAACATTTTTGTTATGGGGACTTCCTAAGAACTTTGCGGAGATGCTTCAAAGCCTATTCAATTAGCAATGACAGGTTTGCAAAGACGCTTCAGAGACTTTCTTGCAAGTGTGGATGGGATGCTTCTGAAACATCTTTGATTACATAACACAAGTTTGTTGAGACTAATCGGGGACTTCCTAAGAAGGTTTGCTGGGATGGTTCAAAGCATATTTAATTACCCTGCGAACAGCGGTCCGGAAAATATAAAATCCCAATCGGACATTTGCATTTAGGCCACGCCCCCTTCAAATAGCGTATTTTAGTACTTTTCACACACATTACAAGTTATTACGTATTCATATATAACCAATTATGAATTGTTTTAATATAAATTGTTTAATTCACCGGACAATTAATAACAAATAATATCATTTTAGATAAACATGGAAAACATACGTTTGTTTCTGTTATAATAACGATCTCTTAACATAGTGAACGGTCTAATTGACATTCATGAGTTATATTCATGAGTCTGCTCAAGTGTCACACTCCGGCGCAGTGGTGACTCAGCATAACACCTTTGTGACTTTGCATATCACGTGACCGGACTTTTCTCTTGTTTGTAAACAAACACGCCTTTTCAGAAATCAGTGTAGAACGGACTAATGCAAGTATTTGGGGGTGCTTAACATATTGTTTTGCATAATTATATAGATATGCTACTACAACTGCGACAGTGAGTTGCATGACAATATATATTTATGCATCTAAGTGGCCGAATCGCCAGCTCTCCGTTGGGCTTCGATGACAGCACGTGGAGCCGTACAACCAATGTAAACAAAGGGTAACTACACAAAAACAAATAGATTTTCACGTATTAGGATACTTTCTTAATGAACCGTAAACATTCTTTGACGTTTGTTTATGAAAATGTGTAGACTTGTCAAACATGAAACGGATGAAAAGCATATTCAATGTCTTGAATGGACTGTGAAAGATTTGACGAATTGTCACATGGCACTGGCCTGTGGCAGAGGTACTATGCTGGCTGGCTGCCGGCCGCATGGAACTCTGGGTAGGAGAGTGCTCAAGTGTACGCTTTGTAACATTTGGATCGAAACTATTATCCCATATTTGGTTATCACGTGACCTCACGGGAAAAGGGTTTTTTTAAACTAAAGATTATTTAAAAACAAGACAGATAATATAATCACAAATACTAAAATGTCTTTGATAGCAATAGTTATTTGAATACTTTTTTCATCTGTACTTAATTATTGACCATAAAAAAATTTGATATCGATCGTCACAGAAAGCAAAATGGTGGTCAAGATTCAGTATACGACTAGCTACTGAAAACAATAAAATCTGCAAATCTTCATTTGTCGTCACGCTTTCACTTCTTGTCTGAGGTAACAGAGCATTGTGAGGATAATGAGGTAAATCGATGTATTTATGTACAGTTGTAAACTCCTTTCACTCAAATTAACAAGATGTTCTCAGTAATTAATCCTCGATTAATCAGCGTCAACTCAGTTTATTGCCTATTACAGTGATTGACCGATTGGACTATCATGTAGGTACGATGTATTTACAGCAATCAAAACAAACAAAGCTTGTCAGTGTAGATAATCTTCATTGTGTTACAACTGCAGACAGAAACTGCTCAGTCCTAACTGTTGATCATGTCCGGTCAAAATTTAAGAATGTCCGACAATACTTTTTAAAATGTCCAGACAGAAAAATTTAAATGTCCAGTAAGCAATATTTTAAACCGGACATTTGAGATTCCCAATCGGACATGTCCGGCGCATATGACGATTTCTGAACCCCTGCCTGCAAAGACGTTTTGGAGTCTTCTCAGCAAAGTTGCTGGGATGTTACGTTCTGAAGAAGTATCGGAGAGTTCTTCAGTAGGTACTTTTAGAAAGACTTGGATACTTCTCGGCAAGCTGTTAGTTGGATTAGTTTGCCAAGATGGTGTGGAGACATTTCCCGGGAATATCAAGAGACAGACATCCTTAAGACCCTGCCGAAAGGGTAACAATGTGCCTTGCAGGGAATGATTAAGGCGGTCTCAGATGCATCTTTTCAGGCCTTTTGTTTTTATAAGGGAGGAGAGGTAGAAGTCAAGGAACCACAGTCTGCGGGGCCAAATCAGTGTGGTCAGATGATCAGGCAACCTGAGAGCTTTGTAGAAACTTTGAGGGACCATGGGGGTAACACATAAGTGTATAGAGACCCATCCAGTCCATCGATAGAGAGTGGACATAAACTGCTTTCAGAGACGGAATCAGGCTGACATAGACTGGGAGGTGGTGGTTCAGGCAAAGAGGTGAGCCATGAGAATACTTCCAGGCCGAAGATACAATACATCGCCTCTGGGAAAGGCTGTCCGTGAGAATGTTGAACTTGCCAGGCATCTGTCTCGCCACCATCCGGCAATTGATGGGAGTCAACCAAGGAAAATATTTGAATATTTTCCGTCATCAGGGAGCAGGATTTGGTTCCCCCTACGTTATGGATATATGCAATTACTGTAGTGATGTCCATGGCTTTAAGGTCTGACAAATGGAAAAGCAAAATTTTCCAGGTCTTGAGCATAAAAAAAAATCGCCTTCTTTTCCTTGCAATTTACATGGAGTGATTTTTCCAACGGGATCCATAATCCCTGGATTGTAAGATCATCCATGTGGGCAGATGCATCCTTGAACGGATGATGCCAAACATCACATGACTCTTGGAAGTCCACCAAAGGAGATCTTGCACCAAGGTAGGAGTTATCCGTAGCGTGTTGGTCCAGCTCTGGAGCAGGCACAGTTGTAATCTTCCCCTGTAAGTCATGTCTTGGAGAGACGTAAGGTTTTCCAGAGGAGACTTTCACCAATGAAATGGACGGGTAGGCCGAGATGGTACTGAGTCGATCATCGAGAGTGTCCTAGCAATACGATCTTCCGGGGGGGAAAGGCATCTGTTGTGGAGTTGGAAACAAGCACCAATGTACACAATGGTATTATCGCTGGCTTGGTTGGATGCATCAAATACCTGAGGTACAGCAAAACTTGTATCAGGAATACCATGTTTTGATGGAGTTTATCATTGCCTTGGTTGGCAACTAGGAAATTGTCCAAGTAACCGTGAAGTCTGACAAATTGTAGATGTGCAAAATTGATCATGGGCAACGCAATCCTGGTGAAAAACCAATGAGCTATCAATATGCCGAAGGGTAGGACCCGGAACTTGTAACTTCACACGTTGACAGCAAAGCAGAGGTACTTCCTTGATGATCAGTGTTTGAGTGTTGATAGTGACTTTTTCACAAACTTCATCTGGAACAAAAAAGATTTGTTGAGCTTCTTGAGATTGATAATCATTTGTGTGTATGGGGAGTTCGTGTTCAGGACAATAAAAGAGAGAGTAAAAACCTTTGATGTTGTCATTATCTTGAAGTTTCTGAATGGCATGCCTTTTTAGTAGAGCACTGATGGCCAGGGGAATCTGCTGCACCAATTCCTTCTAAAGTTTGTCAACAGCCAATGATAGGGAAGATAGGCAGGAGTCGAACAAGGCCTCCATGGTCAATTTCTGTTTGGAGAAAAGCTGTTCCAAAGGACACAGTGATAAACCTGTGTTTTTGTTTAACATGCCACACAAGCCATATTCCAGCTGTGATATGATGATGGCCCGTTAACAATCAAGTCTGGACCAGAAGATACATTGATAGTATAAGCAACAATCCACATCGTCGGGGTCAGTATTTGAATTAAATAAATTACTGGGATCCCTTTAGGACGCACAAACTTTAGAAGCTGCAAGCCCTGACTTAACTTTACGCACCGGTTTAAACAACCAGTACAGGTTAACTGTGACCAATTCTAACCCAGAATCCCCACTGTAGGGCCATGATGTGATTGTGATACCTTGCTGTTGTGATTCCTGGAAAAGGGCTGTTGTCGGTCTTGCTGTGTGAGGTCGGATGTTGTCTTGTTTGAAAATGATGTTTGCTTGTTGCATAAGGGGAATGATGTGTCACCGAAGATTCTCATCTGTGTAACGTTGTGCCATTAAATTCCCCAGAACTTGCACCAAGTCTGTACTACCAGTGTAGGAGATGGCCGCCCATATCATCCCACTAGCACAGCCAAATTTGTCCACTTCCTGTATGCAGTTTTCCGGAATAACATTCACCATGGCACCTGCAAGCAAAACATGACTCAATACTAAACCAAACTTGTTTCCATCACAGCTGTGACCTTGACACTATTGATTTTGATGATGCAGGTCCGTCAAACTGGTCATCTATCACAAATACCTTCAAAAAGTAAATAGTTTCTCACTGTCTGGGCTGATATCCTACGCAATCCTGGTATTGCCGTTGTTATTGAGGTGGTCATGGTGTTGTTTTTCACGCAAGTGACGTAGCAGTATGTATCTGTCCTGAACTCGAGTAGTGAGACATGATCTGGGAAGCTAACATGTTGGCCCAAGTGTCTGATAACGGTTCCACAGTCTTGTATTGGTGCTTGGTGCTACTAGGAAAAACCTGGCTACAGCTGAAGATGATTCACCTGTATGCAGTCAGCCATTGCCAATTGTTGCGTTGAGATTTTGTCAGTGGTATTATGTTGATGATGTTCAATTGCTGTTAGATTTTCATGGCATGCAAATGAAAACCCAACGTTTTTATACCAGCCAGGCTGTCACGTGGTTGAACTTTTGCAATTTTTCTATATGTTCATCAAATTTCTGCAGAAACTCATTTTTTCCACACAAATCAATCCCAATCCATGCACATATGACAAGTTCATTTTTGGTATTTATTTTGTATGGATATCGGCAACACTCATACATAAACGATTTTACTACTTTTGCATGTCTTTGTTTGCAGAGTATATATATCATTAGCATGTGCTTATGAAACCATATCAAATAGTGATGATATTAGATCTATCTCCATACTACAGCGTATCTATGATCTGAGGTCAAGAGCCCATTTTCAGCCTAGGTCCAGATATAATTAGAACCAATATATATGAAACTACGTCATAATCTCGGACTCATTGTGGTAATCATTAACAGCCATACTCATGTTAAGATTGGAGCTACCAAATAACCAAAGTGGTGTTTTTATGACTTGACTCAAACTTGGTGGGACTTCAATTTTGAGTACCTCTCACTTTAAATATATTTTCACAGGGCAGGATAATAATGCTGTATTTTGTAATTTGTTTCATAAAAGTTATCAGAACTAACAAAAAAAATGTTGGTCATAATGATCTTGCGCCTTTATCATATATGATAATTCACAATTCAATCCGACTTTGATGTATCAAGATAATCAATAATCAGATATTTAACTTCCCCTATATGTAAATACCTATTCATGTTGACACAGTCTTAAAAACTGATTTTCTTTATCAGCCATATTAATCAATCTGACATGAGGCAAGATTGTGTTGAGATTTTTGGTTTTATCAATTTAAACGTAGCGAGAAGAATATTAAGGAATTTAATGGGGAGAGAAGTAATTCATCAGTTATTTCCCACTTAGGACTCTCAGATCTCATTCAGACAACAGATGCTGGGTGTTTGCAAACATTTCACAAAATCAGAAATTTAAATTTTTTAAAACAATTTCATGCACCCTGACCAATACATTAGCTTTCTTTTGACACCAAGTCATTTGACATTTTAATCAACCCTACCCCAAAGAATTGATAACATACAAAATATTTCAGACATATATATCAAACTGAAACAAATTCATTTTCTAAACAATTTCATGCAGCTTGACCAATAAAATAGCTTTCTTCACAAAGTAGCTTTTTAATACTTCTTTTGGACAACTAAGGAAGACACAGAGAGCTCTGGCAAAGTGAAACTCCAATTTCTAATCTATTTCACACTCATTGATCACACAAACTGTCTTTAATCGGACATAAAGTCATGTCTGTGAATATCAAGCATTTCGAAAACTTGGAATTTATCCATTTAAAATATTCAGAAGCAATTTGCTTGCTCCATTTACCCATGAGGAACCGTCCAATTTGTGGGACAAACTCATCCAATAAGTAATATCATGGTATTGTATCCCACAATGCAAGGCTTCTCACATGTCCAAGTGGTCCCCTGACAACTTCCTGTTCATCAAACCATCATATCCTCTCGATTCTGCTGTAAAATAAATGGATTACTTGCCTGCAGGCAGTGGTATATATGATCACAAGGAAATGAAATTTGTTTTTCACAATTTGATCCCATTTCTGGATTAAATATTCAGAATATCAGAATCAAAAACATGCATTATCCTTATAATGTCAAAGGAACTTTTCCTTAGATTTGGGGCAGGAAAGGTCCCTGTGTCATGCTTGTATCTGAAAGACTTGTTGTCATCAGTCATGGCAGTGAATGGGTGAGCGAGTTGTCACAGGATGTTAAATTAATAGGGAAAAATAAAGCCATAAGGGCATTGCTAGCGGATCTTTATCAAATTGGTCAAAACAGCAAGTGCAGGAACGATTTTGCTTTGTTTTGTTTGTTGTTTAATGCTGCACTCGGCAATATTCCAGCTATATGACGGTGGTCTGTAAAGCTGCCATGTTGCTGGTCAGCTCAAATTACAGGAATGGTGAGGGCCACTGGGGTAGCCACCTGGTTACCGCGTACACTGTCTGTTAACGCCGCACTTACTGGACAGCAGTAGCATAATAGAAGTTGCTGTCCCTAAAAAGTGTCGCATATTCATTAAGGATCACTTTTAGCAATATTCCAGTAATGTCAGGGGGGGAGGAAGAGAGATGGGGGGGGGGGGGGGGGAGAGACACCAGAAATGGGCTTCACGCGTACCTATGTCTGGAATTGAACCCAGGTCGTCGGTGTGACGAGCCAACGCTTTAACCACTAGGCTACCCGACTGCCCCATTTCCATTACAAAATGGTATGCAAGAGAATGTAAGCAGCTATAGAAATTGTCGCAAGTCCTATAGTCCGATAGTTAAGGTATCATAAGGACTGGTAGAAATTTGCCTTTCTTGAGAATTTTGCTATATGTTGTCATTATAACTAGTGGACTAAAATTGTTAGTTTCTACCACTGATGTCAGAAATAATTATTATTGTCCAACTAATCTAATATCTAATCTCCATACCTTTCAGAAGAGGAAGATCGGTTAGTTTGAGATAATAGCCTGCCCAAAAACCTTTTGACAAATGAATCAGATGGATCCACTGGGTCCATGGCTGACATAACTGTATGACGTAAAAAAACACCAGCTCAATCACTTCCTCCCAACTCATACAATATAATGATCCAATGTAGAGATGATGCATGCCAATTGAGTATTATTGTAACATATATTGACATTGTATGCTTGAAAAAGATTCAACCCTAACTCAATGCTATCAGAGTGAAGCATATTTGGTGGTGGAAATATCTGGAGATTTAAAATTAACATTACCAAGAATGTTATTGATAGGCATCTCCTCAAAACATAACATTTGGCAATAAAAAATGACAAGTTGAGACAGATTATGGCTTAACATTCATTGTTGCATTAGCCCAGCAATATTACTTTAGGGAACACCAGAAATGGGCTTTACACATTGTACATATGGGGAATAGACCCCAGACTTTGGTGTCACAAGTGAATGCCTTACCAACCAGGCAAACCTACCACCCGAGACAACGAAAACAGTATATGCAGTCTAGGCTGAGCTGTTTTGAGGGGAAACAACTGTAGATTCTTCTTTTGCCATTTATCATATCAAAGAATAGTTTATCTACTATCACATGCTCGCTCCTCACCTTAAGGAGTTAGTTGGGTTTAACACCACTTTTAACAGCATTCCAGGTATATCACCGGATGTCTGATTAATATGGGAGGAAAGCCCCAAGTGATGCAGATCTCAGACTTTTTGTGAAACCCATGAGCAGAAGCATGAGCATGAGCATGATGCTGACAAAACTAGAAACACAACAGAGGCAAACTGTTCGAACCCACAATAAGAGATTTCCCAAGCGAATTAAGGCACTTTAGATGACTGGGCCACCCATGTTCCCATACCTCTTAAGGATAAATTGAGGTTTTGTAATTAATGATTTAGGATACTGGACAATAATGCATCTTTTGATATCAACCCTTGATAGTAATATCATGGAACTGTTCTGGGTGAACTGTCATAGCGACTGATTTACGACATCCATTGTCTGAAGAACATTTGATTGCAAAGGCTCATTACCCTGGAGCAATGACATCTATATGCCTTGAAACACTTAATTGCTGTTATTTATTTGATGCTAATTAATCCTATTTGTTAATCCCCATTTTTGTGTACATCGACCGTCTGCCATCCTGAACAGGATGTGCAAGTATGTCACTGATGATTTACTGTTTACATTTATATTTATTACTTACTAAATGTCAGGTGACCTTGGCTATATAAGCCTTGGTCCAGAGAGAAGGAGAGTAAGTAGAAGAAAGGTCTTACCCTTAGCCTAGCTAGGGTTAGGCTGGGTGCTCCGGGGCACCTAGACAACAACCACTACCACTATGTGCTGACCAGGCACATAGTGTCTTTTGTATGTATATATCAACATGTATAAAGTAGAACTGTATATACCGCAAGCCATCGTCTCCAAGTTGTCACTTCCTACTGAGAACCATACGTTGGCCCCTTGCATATAAGAGTGTGTCAATTGTTCATTATTCAACGTCGGACCGACACGCGTTGTTAGTAAGAATAGAAACTATCTCCTGTAAGCCTCAGAGTTTTGTTACTTTAATAACTGGTATTGATAGAAGTTGGACGTAAAAGATCACTTTGGTGAAGCTCTGTACTCATTGTCCTTCAGTCACAATTCATAGTATTTCATCTGTTTTCCCAACGATAGCGATGCTGTTCATTCTTAGAGTAAATATATGATGGTTACGTCTGTTATTTATTGACTTAAACTGCCAACATGCTGAAAAGTAGATTTTGTCCGACAAATAACTTAAAAGACCTGTGAACACCCAACCCACTCCCAAACTAAATTGCTTACTAAGTAGGGAAATTTCTCTGACAACAAAAATCCGTAAAACAGTTTTGAAAATGACTGATGGCTTTGGTTTGTTATACAAGCACACCCTATCCTTTCATTGGCAACAGTTCAGCTTGAATGAAACACAAGACAACTTTTAAAGTACAATACTAAGACATTTTGGACTCCATGACTTCAAGCAGAAATTTGGAAACCACTTTCACATTTCCTGAGGCAAAGTTTCTGAAACATCTCCAAACTAATTTATCGATCACAATCTAGACTTGGGGCTGAACTTCATATATTCATTTATATATATATATATATGTATTACATCCCAGCTAACATGAAAATGTTATAAAACATGAAATGTTCCTGAAATGTTTAAAAAAATATTATGTTCACGTGATTTTGTATGGTTCCAGAAACGTTTTAGAAACATTTTCCGGAAACATTTGGTTATAACGTTTCAAAAATGTTTTTGTAACATATTTCAGAAATGCTTTTGAAAATGTCATTTAGTAAGGTTCCAGAAACGTCTTAGAAACATTTTCTATGAACATTTGATTATAACATTTCTAAAATGTTTCTGTAAAATATTCCACAAATGTTTTAGGAGACGTTTTATTCACGAGAATTTGTATGGTTCCGGAAACATTTTAGCAACGTTTTCAGTGGTTGGTCAAAGTTTGCGAAAGTTCGTTCTGACGTGACCCATAATGGGATATCCTCAGATCTTTGTTTAGCGGCAGTGAGAACTTAGATCTGATTTTAATGAGATTGTGTTGGCTTCCATTGTCTATTGCTGATCACCAATCAGCGCCTACCATTTGTTGGCTTCCCTTGTTAGTTTCTACCCTTTGTTATTTTCCACCTTTTATCTTAACAATTTTGTTGTCCTTACATGTACATATTTATGCTCTCTGCCTCATGGCATTCATACACCTGATGAAGGAGGAAGTATATACTCCGAAACGTTGTGTTCCTAAGATTAAAGAAGTTGACATCCATAAATTCTCTTCCTTATAATAGTATAATAGTACCATGCATTACATTGAACACTAAAGGTGGTACACCAGGAACACCCCAACACACTTTAATGGTCAGTGGCTGAGTGCAGATACAAATCCAATTCTTAGCATTCATATAAAGCCACAAAACCACCAAAAGATACTAGGTCTAGTAGCTCATGGTATTTAACAACAGTTTCGGAACTTACATTTGCATCATTCACAGCCCCTGGTGTATTTGGTGTATTCCTCAATACATTTAACATTTCCGTTTGTATCTCCTGGAATGCAGGTGTCTCCTTTTTCCCCTGACTGCAGAGAAAACAACAATGTTCCACATTATAACAAAGTTTATCTTGAACTATATTCAATAAGCATTATATTGTTAATCCAAAGATGAAATATATTATATAGTTTCATAACATTGTTGGGGGAAAACGTTAGTGCTCATTTAATATCCACAAAAATTATGTCAGAAAAATGATACATTTACATCAGCCTACAGATAAGTGAGTGAGTGAGTGAGTTGGGTTTGACGTCGCATTTAATAGTATTACAGTTGTGGAGAAAAACTGGAACGGACAATATTCGTGGCCCTTAGAAACGTAAAGTGTGCACTTGCTCCTATAGTAAATTATTCATTCCTCCATTCGTGGTCATGGACCTTGCATGGTTTCTTTATTTTTCATTAAGAAGAGAATCATGTTTAGTTCCCAACATGTCATAAAAAGAGAATCACGTTTAGTTCCCATTATGTCATAGGAACAGAATCATGTTTAGTTCCCCATTAATCATATAATTTCCCATGGAGTAGAAAAGACGAAAAGGTAGACACGTGAACGTCACCTTCCACTGCACAACAAACATTGGTAGCAGAGTGTGGTTACACAAGTGGTTTTCTGCTTATTGAGTGTATTTATTTTCTCTTTTTTCAGCTCTACCTCAACGGCGGGAAAGGCGGCTGACTTTCCTCTGTCAGCTTTTTTACTTTTTGGCATGACCACCAACTTTGATTTGTTTTTCCTCCACGATCTTATGTTGGATTCAGCACACCCATACATTCGTCCAGCCGCTCAGTTTCCATTTTCCTCCGCGTATGCAACAATCTTTAATTTCTCTCCACTAAACACCAGTCAGACCAATCAGTGACCTGGGTTGAGTCACGTGCTGAAGCCACGTTCATTCATTCTTCGTCAACAAGTCGCAGATGGCGTCAGTCAAGTTGGTGCAGCTGTAAATAACGGTGAGCCGGTGGGATTGCCTCACGCAGGATTTCGCCTAAAATGACATGTTTGAATGACCTATGTTAAAACGATATTAGTAAAGTAAGTAAATATACATATGTAATAATTCATATAATAATATTCAATGTTCATTTATTCTAATAATGTTCATATAAATACAAAAACGGTACAGACGAATGTATCAGTAGTTTATTCAGTTTGTTGACACTTGATTTCCGGTATACATGCTGGATGTTTTGTTTACCAAATCCCACACAGCAAAAATCTAAGAATGATGAACAGGTTCCACATCCCAAACCAAAATTTGACGGAATTCTTGATTCAAGACTTCCATGTCGCAGATATCATAGCACAGGTAAGTTGAATCAAAACAGTATTGGCCAGGATCTATGGAAGCAATTGAAACGAGTTTCAATACCAACGTTCTCTGGAAAGCCGCATTTATGGCTTGTGTTGACACTGCTCCTGCAACAAATGAAAATAAACTGTTGCAACTCAAGCAGTACCTATCAGGTGAACCTGCACAGCTTGTTGCCAAATTACGTCATAGTGCGGTGGCATATGATATTGCTCTTGAGCGTCTGGAGAGGAAATATGGAGGCAAAAGACGACAAATAGCATTAAAGTTAGAGGAAATTTCTAACGTCAAGCCTTAAAGCCCAGGAAATAACAGAGATCTTGATAAGTTTGCTGACATGCTAGATGTGGCAGTTGTCAGTCTCAGAGAGGCTGACAAGATAGAGGAGCTAGGTGATGGTTGTTTGTATTCGTTGCTGCTGAAAAAGTTACCTGAAAGCATGATAGTTCAGTATAGTAGATGGGTCTTTGAGCAACAAAGACAGGAATCTGTTGAGACTCTTCGTGAATGGATTATTCAAGAAGCAGAATTCAATACTGTATCCTCTGGAGTATTAACATGGCATGTCAGAGAAGTCAAAGACATCAGAATCTAGACAACATCAAAGATCAGGTACGTACTTTGGTGCACAAGGTGTAAGCAAGGCACAACATTGTCATGTCTGTAAAAATCCCAATCACAAGATTTGGCAATGCAGAATATTTAAAAATCTTGATGTTCCACCACGATGGGATAAGGGAAAGGAACTGAGTCTATGATTCAGATGTCTTGGAACAAAACATCATGGACATGCATGTACCATATCAGATAAATTTGGTATAGACAGTTATCAAGCTATTCATAATCGCCTGTTACATGACAATTACAAAGTAAGTAATCACAATCGACACTGTAGTGACTCCTTAGTAACTGATAAAAAAGGTATCATCTCTGGGCGTGGCACCGAACCGAACCGAAGACGCAAAATCATTTCTCTTGTACTGAAGAATGGTAAAAACAGATTAGTTGTCAATGTCTTGTTAGACGATGCAAGCACTCAAACATACGTCAGTGAAGATATTGCATCAGAGCATGGTGAGCAGGGTCAAACTAACTCTGTATCTGTTAACGTCTTTAACAGTAAAACAGAAACCTTAGACAGTATGTCCGTTGAATTTGGATTGGAAAGTATTAATGGCTCAGTTGACATGCAGATAGTAGCTTTATCAACTACTAAAGTCACTGTGTTGACATGCAGATTGTAGCTTTATCAACTACTAAAGTCACTGGTAGCATGAAAGTGTTTGATTGGCAAAAATATGCACAGAAATGGTCTCATTCGAGGGAAATACAGTTTCCCAATTTAGGTTCATGGCCAATCGTTGACATACTGATAGGTATGGATTACCTGGAACTGCATTCCTCCCGTGGTGATGTCTGTGGCAGGCCTGGAGGACCATTAGCTAGACTTACACCTTTGGGGTGGACATGTGTAGGAAATGTAACAGGGCTCCATGTTAAATAGAAACAAGAAACAGGTACATTCTTCGTTAATAACATTTATACTGAACACAGTGGGGAAAAGGACATGGATCTTTTGGTCCAACGATTTTGGGAAATAGAAAATGTTTCCAGTTCAATTCCAATCATGTGTGTGAATAATCAAATGGCTGTTGATTCTGTACAATCTTCTCTTCAGTACTGCAATTAAGGGTACAAGGTTGGGGTTCCTTGGAAAAAGACAGCTGATGAACTTACTAGCAACTATGATATGGCTTTCAGTCGGTTGTTGAACATTGAAAAGAAGTTGTACAAAGACAAAACCATTTCAGAGGCATATGATGATGTCATTGCCCAATATATCAACAAAGGTTACATCAGGGAAGTGCCTGAAGAAGAAATCAAAGAAACAAAATGGTTCTTACCTTATTTTCCTGTCGTGAAACTAGATAGAACAACAAAAGACAGAAGAGTCTTTGGCGCGTCGGCAAAATGTAACGGTTTGTCCTTGAATGATACAATTCATCATGGTCCAAAATGATTTGTTTGAGATTTTGCTTCGCTTCAGAAAGCACCAAGTCGCAATTATTTGTGATATCGCTGAGATGTATCTCCAGATTGTAATCAGTAAAGGAGATAGTTCTCATTTCAGATTCCTTTGGAGAAGTATGGACCAGAACCAAACACCTGATGTTTACGAATTTACCAAGAGTTGTGTTTGGAATGAATTGTTTTCCTTTCTTGGCACAATATATTTCACAAGTACATGCCAAACATCACGAAAGAGAATTCCCTTTTGCTGCAGGAACAGTTCAGAAATCCACTCGCATGGATGATAACATGGATTCAGTAGAAAGTGATGGTCAGGCAATAGAACTCTTATGGACAGCTAAATGCCTTATGGAGTTCAGCAGGTATGCATGCTAGAAAATGGGTTTCTAATTCAACACAGGTTCTAGACAACATTCCTCTTGAAGACAGATTGAAGGAGATCCATATACATATGAAGGAGTTGCCTTCAGTTAAGGCTCTTGGTCTGACATGGAATGCAGAAAGTGATGACTATTGTTTCTGTTACCATGTTCAAGACAACAGTTTTAGCATGACAAAAAGAAACTTTTTGAGAGAAATTGCAAAACTCTTCGATCCCCTTGGCATTTTGGCACCTTTCATCATAAGGGCCGAAGTTATCCTCCAAGAAATATGGATAACAGGTGCTGGGTGGAAGGAAGTTATGAACCCCCAATTAGATCAGAAGCATGGCAGTGGTATCATGAAATATAACTTCTTAGATCGATTCGGTACCAAGATGCATTCAAGTGGATTCTGCTATAGAAAATAGAAACCTGCACGTTTTCGCAGATGCTTCACAAGAAGCATATGTGGCTGTTGTATATGCAGTCACTATGGATAAAGGTGAGGTGGTCTCAAGTAATCTCGTAGCTGCAGAGTCATGTGGCACCTCTTAAAGCAGTCAGTATTCCAAGAATGGATTTGCTTGCAGCTGTAATTGGAGTTAAACTTCTCAATGCTGTTGTAAAGGCCTTGGCAATAACACCTCAGTCTGCAACACTTTGGTCTGATAGCTTAAATGTGTTGTGGTGGGTGAAAAGTCTGAGTAGAAGTTTCATGTCATTTATGGCAAATCGTGTTGGATACATCCATGAAAATACAAATCGGTATGTCCCCTCACAACTGAACGCTGCAGATATTGTCAGCAGAAGTGCTCATGTTCAAACATTGGAGAACAGGAAATGTTTAAACGGTCCTGAGTTCCTTACTTCAACAGAAAATGATTGGCCAAAACAAGTTGTTGGCTTCAGTAACTGTGATTAACTTGAACGACAAATTCCTCAGATGGCAATTACGATGTTGTGTGAAAATATTTTTAAGAAACACCATGGTGTTTAGAACCTTCTAGGTTTCCAAACTGGAAATGACTTTGCAGAGTTCTTGCATGGATTTTCAGATTCTTCAACAACTCTTGTATACCAACCTGCATCCGTCAAAAAGGTGATCTGGATCTTGAAGAAATTGAAGATGCTGAAATGAAAATGTTGACCAAAACACAGAAAGACGCATTTTCTGAAGAACACAATGCCTTGGCTAAGGGTAAACAAACCTTTGCCCAAAATAAGAAAGATTCTACCTCTCAATCAAATGCTTGATGAAAATGGCCTCCTACGATCTGGTGAAAGATTGAATATGCAAAGGTGTTATCTGTAGATGCTAGATTTCCCAATACACTTCCAAGATGAAATTGGGTTACAAAATTGATAGTAAAAAAATACCATGAAGAAGGTAAGCACAAGGGTACGAACAGTGTTTTGGCAGCACTATCATCAAGATTCTGGATTATTTATATCATCCAGGGAAGAGATTCGTGAGTGGGAGAGAGAATATTCTTGGTGTCGACGCCTGAAGACAAAACCCACACATCAAATCATGGCAGATCTTCCAGCAATTTAAGTGAAATGTTCGTTACGTGCATTTACTCAAATTGATGTTGACTTTGCTGGCCCATTTATCAGCGTGCAAGGTAGAGAAAAACATTGACAAAAGCAATACCTTTGTTTCTTTACGTGTCTCTTTACACTAGCTGTACACTTAGAGATGGCATATGGACTTGACACAGAATCCTTCTTGAACGCCTTTTTTAGAATGGCACATAGACGTGGAATGCAAAAGGAAATAATTTCAGACAATGGCACAAATTTTGTTGGAGCTGCAAAGGAGTTGAAGGTTCCTGTGCCAGAACTGGACTCAGATGCAGTAAAAACCTCACTTACAAACAAAATGTCAAATTTATTATTTTAGTTTGTGCACAAACCACTAGTACCTTAGCCGCAGCTTCTTGCGCTTTATGTATCCAACAACGTCGTATATTTTATTATGAACTGTCATCACTTGTACATCGTACTCCATTTTTCTGCTATGGATCAGGTTACACTTTACCTATCGCACAATTCAATTCTTTGTCGGCAACGCATGCGCAAACCCATGCTTCTGACGTCACTCACTAAAGCCTATTTAACCCTTCACTTACCATCCGCTCATTCTCGTTCCTATCAAAGCCATCTCGTTTATGCTTCTCGTCATCGGCCTTAATCTCGATGTTATTTTGACATCCATTACCGTATCGTGTTGCCTATTGTCCTACTCTGGGCCAACATGTCTGCAAGCAGAGGGAAACAACCCCTTTCGTCTAGACGACCTCGTAAAGGCAAAAGTGTCAGCAGCTCAACTTTGACCCCAGATCACAACAAACAAGATGGCGACCTCACACCTCGCTCCAGTCGACCTCGCCGGGCAACCCCCCCCCCCGTATTTGACTGCGGCCGACCTCAGAAACCGACTATCACAGCTGGGAATGAAAGTGCCTACCTCGTGGACTCAGAAATTCCTCCTCCAGCTTTACAACGAGAACGTGTCAAGTGGCAGATTAGTCGAAGTGATCAGTGACACCCATGATACGACACACGAGGCTCAACACGATAACCTTCACCACCAGCCATCAACAAGTGCAGCTAGAAGTTCACAACCTTCTGTCAACGAATTAGCCCAAGCAGCTAGAACACACATTTCGGTTGACACACATTCAATTTACGGCAGTAACGGCATCTCCCCCGTGCTTTCCGACATGCCTGCCAGATGCCCGGATGTAAACAACATGGCGAATGGCAAGTCTCTCCGCGATGAAGTGCGTGAACTGAAAGCACTTATCTACTCGTTGAAAGGGGATTCTACAACAACACATCAGCCAACAGCCCTCCAGATGCCACAGGCCGTTCCTTCTGACTCCCTGCCACCGATCAACACCATTCCAGCCCACCTCAAGACAAAAATCAAACAAGGTAAATACATCAACTTGGCATTATTACTACAGCAAGATCTCGACATCAGCGAACGTGAAGGAGAGGGACGTGAAGATACCAAGCCAGGAAGGTCTCTGTCACTACCCGACTTCATCATCGCATTCACTGCTTACAAGAACGTGTACTGCGAAAACAACCACGAACTACGTGCTCAGTTGGACGACCACGAACAGACCGTAGTAGGACTGGCTAAACTCTTTCCAGGCAAGACAAATCATTATGATTACCATAAACTGTTCGCCGCACGTGTAGCGGCATATGCAGAAAAAGGAACGCCTATTAGGTGGGACATGGTGGACAAACGGATTTATACTATGTGTTCCACAGGACAGAGGGCCAGGTCCTGTCAATCATGCCAGAGCATAACCCACACTTCCGAGGGATGCCCCAATCTCATGGACCCAAGGATCAGACGTTCAAGCGGGCAGTTTGACAGGACCCCCACAAGTAACCGCCAAGGCAAAGTCGACGCAAGAGGTCGACCCAAAGTACGCATCAACGGCAGAGAAGTGTGCAACAATTTCAAAGACCAGGGCTGCCAGCGACAAACCTGCTATTTCGAACATGTGAGTATGCTCTGTAAAGACACAAGTCACGGAAAACAGAATTGTAGGGAGAGGAAGCATAAGACATGACAGACTCCAGACAGGCCGGCTCCCCTACTATCACGTAGACCCGGTAACTTAACACCTATCAATGTGACCCATCTAAAATATGAACTTTCATCTCATCCAGACCAGATTTCCTCCAACAAACTAATCAATGGACTTACACTGGGCTTCGACCCCCTAATCGCTCCTCTGCCTACTACAACCGTCGAGTGTCCCAACAACCTGAGTGCCCGACGAGAGCCTTCTACCATCACAAAACTGGTCCAGTCAGAAGTGGCAAGGGGATACGTGATCGGACCTTTCACCAAGTCACCTTACCCCATCTATAGAGTCAGTCCCCTAGGTTTAGCTGAAGGCAAGTACAGCCGCAAGAAAAGACTAATTTTGGACCTATCAGCCCCACACGACAAGCCAGACATACCAAGTGTAAATGAACTAATTGACAAAGACTTGTGTTCCCTGTCCTATGTGACCATCGACAACGCTATATGGCTTATTCTGGAAGAAGGACCCGGGGCCTTGATGTGCAAGGTTGACATTTCCGACGCCTTTAAACAGGTACCCATTGCACCCAAGTTCTGGCCGTTCTTTGGATTCAAGTGGGAAGAAGAGTTCTATTTTTATACACGTTTGGCATTTGGATGCAGATCAAGCCCAAAACTTTTCGACTCCCTCTCTGAAGCAGTATGCTGGATTCTGCATAACAATTATGACGTCAAACATGTTCTCCACCTCCTTGACGACTTCCTCACCATCGATGCGCCAACTGCCAATGCCAAAAAAAACATGAACACTTTATGCGAACTCTTTAGGCTACTACAAATACCATTAGCTGCACATACGTCAGCAGGTCCCGTTCCAGTCATCGAATATCTGGGAATTGTCCTTGACTCGCTTTCAATGACTGCTAAGCTACCACGAGACAAGTTGTCCAGAATTTCAGCACTGGTCTACGAGTTTTCTCGACGGAAAAAGTGTACCAAATGGGAACTGCTGTCACTAGTGGGGCATCTAAATTATGCATGCAGAGTCATTATCCCTGGCCGTTCCTTCTTATCCTACCTGATCGACCTTTCTAAGACAGTGAGAAAACTCCACCATCATGTGTACTTATCCCATGCCTGCCGCCAAGACCTACACACGTGGGCCACCTTCCTGAAAGACTGGAATGGAGTGTCATTCTTCCATGACTGTACTGCCACCTCTAACTGTGACATGGAACTATACACGGATGCGGCCGCTACCGTAGGCTTTGGTGGTTATTTCCAAGGATCCTGGTTTGCCGACAAATTATTTGTACATTCAATCCTCCTCGTGCTCCTCACTTTGGTGGTGTCTTTGAGTCCATGATTAAGTCGGCCAAGCGCGCTATCTTTGCAATATTGAGCGCTGGAGATGTTACTGATGAGGAGTTAATGACTGCCTTCACAGGTGCAGAAGCTCTTAGTAACTCTAGACCATTGACTTACCAGAGTGCCCATCCACAAGATGAGACACTTTTACCACCAAACCATTTCCTTCATGGACAGATGGGAGGACAATTCGCTGCAGAAATTGATTCATCGTTCACTCCAAGGAGCAGATGGAGACGAGTCCAAGAGCTTGTGAGACATGTATGGAGACGTTGGATGAGAGAATGGTTGCCAACTCTCAATGTCAGGAAAAAATGGTTCCCTCCAACCCAAGACTTTAGAGTTGATGACGTTGTGGTTGTCGTGTCTCCGAATACACCTCTTGGTTGTTGGCCTCTTGGCAGGATAGTGAAGATATTTCCTGGACAGGATGGTCACGTTAGAGTTGTGGAGGTTCAAGTTGGAAAATCAAAACTTACGAGACAAACATTTGTCCTTTAGAATGGAACAGTGATACAGAGAATTAATGTTCCAGTACAGTGAGGCTGCAAAAGTAGAAGATTTAGCATATCAGATCAGTATTTCTTGTACATAGTGAAAATAGTGGAATTTTGATCGGGAATGTTAGTTCGTTGGTTTGTTAGTTCATCTTCGTGTTAAAATTTATTGGTATTGGTTGATAGACATGGGTCTATCATCAAGGGTATCTTGTGGAGAAAAAATAATAAAAACAAAACAAACATTGTTTCGGTTCATGTAACATGAATATTTAGCATAAACGCCACATGCTTCGCGGAAATCAGATCGTGGCATTCGTTTCATGTGCAGAAAATGAATGCTGACACATGATGCATTGCAATCGTCAGTGCAGGCTTTTCGTTCGTTGGAGCAAGAAACACTTTACGGCCATTGACCAATATTCGTGGTCCTTATAGGAACTAGTTGTCGTTGGACCAATATTCGTGGTCTTGGTATAAACTAGATGGGACAATATTCATGGCCCTTAGAAACGTAAAGTGTGCACTTGCTCCTATAGTAAATTATTAATTCCTGCATTCGTGGTCATGGACCTTGCATAGTTTCTTTATTCATTAAGAAGAGAATCACATTTAGTTCCCATTATGTCATAGGAAGAGAATCATGTTTAGTTCCACATTAATTGTATAATTTTCCAGTGGAGTAGAAAAGACAAAAGGTAGACAACGTGGCCTTCCACTGCGCAACAACAGTTATATTGCGGCATGTCAGTTTAATGTGGGAGAAAAGCCCAAAGTGATGCTGGTCTCAGACGTTTACCACTTCAGTGAAACCCACGAGCACGGGTATGGTGCTGACCAACCTAGAAATATAATCGGCGAGAACCAGGATTCGAACCCACAATCATAGGTTTCTGGCGTGCCCAAGGGACGCTCTACACAGCAAATTGCGGCACCTAAAGACGACTTGGCCACCCGTGCCCCCTAAAGATAAGTAACAAATAAAGCAAGTGCTATCATTAAGAAATAATCTAACATATTTTTTCACATCATACTCCAAGTCGTCCCGTAAATAATGAAGATTGTACAAGCGAACCAGTGACTGAGAGTGAGAAATGTCCTATGAACTCAAGGCACCAAGACAAGCCATTTTGTCACCACTTACGATAAACATGGATTAGGGTCTGGACACTTATTCTAAACCGAAATCCAAAAGGGAATAGATGCATTAAACACACATTGTAACCTAGCAACCAATCACTTCGATTTTGCAGAACAGTTAATAGCTAGAGAGCAATTTCGAAGCATTATAACCAGCTGGTAACCAGATTTGTTCAGTCTTTGATATCTTTTCCCTCTCATTGTCAAAAAGAGTGAATCAAGTATATGAACTTTATTTGGTCCAACATATACTGAAAAGAGCTAAATCAAGCTCAATATTATTCTGTTTCGTGACAAAACATGGTGATCGAAAACCAAACGAATAGTGTAGCAATTAATTTAAAATCATTGGTGTCATAAGCCTAAATTGTCTACACCAGTCTCCTTGTTACAAAAGCATTTACAATCAATATTTTGATGTTAATAATCAATAAACAATGACCAACTCACTTAAAATATAATGTGATACATTTAGACTACTGACAAGCGAACGACCAGTAACTTGTTGCTGAGGTCTAACTATCGCAACACCCTGTTACAACATGCACGTTACAGCGCCTGATTCGTTTTAATTGGAAGGAAAACATATTATCTGAAAATGATTAATTGATTATTTTGGGGGAACATTATAAATACACAAGCACCTTGCTTCAATGTAACGGCAATAATGCAGTTTACCAACTGCAGCTTTTCCCACTGCCATCAGCTCAATTACCGTGCCGTCTCACTCTACCGTTACAGCGGCTAACGCTCGAATGCATAAATAAATAAAATAAAAACAACCATATGATCAACATTTAGTTCAGTCAGTGCCAATTCACAAGAATGTGTCTCTAATTTCTTCCCGTAAATACAGGTTTATCAACCTAATATTATGCTTCAGATGTTGGCAATAACTAGCCTAGTAGCCTACAGTCGACCAGAAAGTATTTCCATCATTTAGGCTGCTCATCTTCACAGTATAACAGAAATCACATCAACCTTTCCTATGTATTGAAGCGAGCGAAATTGCCTATAGTTTCAAAAGAGTCAAAGTTAGTAGTGCAGTAAACTCTAAATAATACATTTCAGAAACAACAGGCGAAATGTGATTGTAGTGGGTGATTTATGCAATATGCTTACGATCGAAAACCGAACGCCCACAAGACAGGCGTAGTGACCGGCAAAGTACAAAGTTTCTGAGTAACACGACACATCATTCATGTGAATATCAAAATGTACATAAATATAACAAGTGGAGACTGCTTTGGAAAATGAACTTACCCCTTAAGAAATCAGATGATCCTGTTCCACTTGCGGCACAATGTCGCTTGGATGTAGAGTAAACTTGAACAAATGATGACATGTGCAAAATGACATAATAGTGTGACATCATTCCGACGTCATTTCACGAGACAACAAGGCATTATATCACAACATTTTAAAAATGTTTTGGAAATGTTGGCGTGATCTCTGTTTTTACAAACGTTTTAAGAACATGTCAAAAACACTTATATATGTGAAAAAATTTCAAAAACATTTTAAGACATATTAATAACTAGCTTATATATATAGTCATGAAAAATAAATAAATGTGAGAGAATGTGCCTTTTAAAATACATCTATATTTATTGACTTCTCAACGGTCTCTCTCATGCCCCCACAAAATATGCTTGTGACACTGTGATCAGCAACAAACAAATCATGTAAAGTTTGGTCTTACTCATATCTGCTTTATTTTCTTTAGACATTAAGTCCACAGATTAAACTGTAAGTGTTGTGAAAATGTTATATTACTGCGTTACCATCCACAACATTATGAAAACGTTGTGTGCTAGCGTTGGGAATTTGTGTTCAACTATAGGCTGTTGGGTCGTAATCGGTACTCACTTTAATACATGGTAATAACTTTTCATGAAACGTGCTAGCGTAACGATTCTGTAATGTGTTGACAACATTGTAATAACATGTTATGAAATAGTTTCGCCTATGTTATAGCATGATAACATTTTGAAAACATTTCAATAACATTTTGAATAGTTGTAAAACATTTCTAAAACGTTAATAAAACTTTTGACAAAAATGTTTTTGAAAAACTAGAATGAAACCTTTTGAAAATGTTTTGTGTTAGCTGGGATGGCACATCCCATAACTCGTGTGTAATACTACTTTAGCAGCATTTCATAACAATCCATGCCAAACCTGCACTTTCACCAACGCTCTAATAGCATTATTCCATATCCCATGTGGACATGTACCATGTGTTTGTGCCCTGCTATTAGATGAAATGAGCATGGTTTAAACAACATTTTTTAACAGTATTTCATTGATATCACAAAGTTTTTTTAACAGTATTTCATTGATATCACAAAGTTTTTTTAACAGTATTTCATTGATATCACAAAGTTTTTTTAACAGTATTTCATTGATATCACAAAGTTTTTTTAACAGTATTTCATTGATATCACAAAGTTTTTTTAACAGTATTTCATTGATATCACAAAGTTTTTTTAACAGTATTTCATTGATATCACAAAGTTTTTTTAACAGTATTTCATTGATATCACAAAGGTTTTTTTAACAGTATTTCATTGATATCACAAAGTTTTTTTAACAGTATTTCATTGATATCACAAAGGTTTTTTTAACAGTATTTCATTGATATCACAAAGGTTTTTTTAACAGTATTTCATTGATATCACAAAGTTTTTTTAACAGTATTTCATTGATATCACAAAGTTTTTTTAACAGTATTTCATTGATATCACAAAGTTTTTTTAACAGTATTTCATTGATATCACAAAGTTTTTTTAACAGTATTTCATTGATATCACAAAGTTTTTTTAACAGTATTTCATTGATATCACAAAGTTTTTTTAACAGTATTTCATTGATATCACAAAGTTTTTTTAACAGTATTTCATTGATATCACAAAGGTTTTTTTAACAGTATTTCATTGATATCACAAAGTTTTTTTAACAGTATTTCATTGATATCACAAAGGTTTTTTTAACAGTATTTCATTGATATCACAAAGTTTTTTTAACAGTATTTCATTGATATCACAAAGTGTCTGCTCGATGAGTGTGTGAGATAACTGACTGCCCGCCTGCCTTTGTCTGGTAGCCTTTCTGTCAAGCGGCATGACATTTTCCTCCACCCATCGAACTATCTGGCTGATAGGTCTTAGACTACTTATGTATTCAGTTTTATTAAATCTAACTCCGAGTAGATTCTCAAGTAATTTATTTCAATATTTCATCTGAATCCAGGCATGATTTTTATCTTAGTTTTTGCAATTTTTCAATATTGATAATGCCTGATTGCGGCCAGCTAACTTTGAAGTTGGGCACGCAGGCAATACTTATGGATCACCTGCCCGACTGTCTTGTTCGGTTTTAAAATTATTTTGAACACTGTGCTTAATGAGGAAGAGAATTTATGGATGTCAACTTCTCCATTATGAGGAGTGAGTGAGTGAGTGAGTGAGTATGGTTTCAATTTTGGAAATGTCCTTCACATGTCTACCATAAATCTTTTTGAAAGCTTTAATGAGGCCTTGACTGCTGTAACCTTGATCAAACAACTTCTGAGCAACAATCATACAAAGCTCTGTGAATTTTTGGTAGAAAGAACATGCTTGATTGTATCTCAAAAGTTGTGAAATGTAAACACCAAAGGCTGGAGCTTCAGCAATATCAAAGCTATTAAATACCCACAGTTGTTTTAAAAAGTTTTAAGTTAAAAGACCACTTCAGATTATCATCAACTTCAAGAACGCGGACAAATCCACTAAGTCGGAGTATTTGTCTTCGTAAAGGTCGAGGAGGCAACATCTTCCGCAAACCGAATTTATTCTTCCAGTCTTGAGCAAAGTATAGTAATCTCAAATTGAGTTGGCATCACACAATGTGTAGGCCAGAATTGACTAAAACATGCCCACCATGAACAGCTACCCTTCTGACATAACATTATTACTAACAATGAAGTCTGACCCTAAAGATCCTAATAACTCGGAATCCCATAGTCTCATTTACACTGGTAGTCATCGCATCGACCCCATATGGATATTGGACTATTTCAAACCTGTAATCCCACTCCTGACATTACACACAGTCTCATCATTTCTGGTAGGTATCAGAACAACCCTGCATGGAGTTCAGGCTATTTTCGAATCATAGAAACTATGTGTCTTTCATGACTTCAAATATAGCACCAGCAATCTGAAATCTCATTACAAAAGGAAACCTCATCGCAACTGTTAGTAATATTCACAAACAGACGATCGTGGCGAGAGGGAAAATAAATAATTTCTACATCCGATAGCACAATCAACGTCAGTGATGACCACATGCTAAGAGTGGGAACAGAGCACACAGCTTCGTTATCTGGGCAAGAATGTCATTACAAAAAGAAGAAGAAAAAATATCACTGGAAGATGTGGAATATATCAACTTGACCTCATGTCTTCTGGTTATGATGGCACACAAAGGCAGTCAGCCAGGTCACACTTGACCTACGCTCTTCCCACGGTACCAACAGACGAAACGGTGGGTGATAGAATGAGCAATGTCACTGGAGTAAGATTGAATGCTAACTCAGCCAACCAGGTCACAATTGTAAGCTCAGGTAAAGTCTTCCTAATATCACTCCAATAAAATATCCTTGAAACTCAACAGCCAATCGGTTCAATCCTTAACTTAGTTGCCTTTTAAGAAAATTAAGTGTATAAGAACAGGTTGTTTTAAGTTATATGCAAAAACATAGAGTCTGTATTTATGGGGCTACTGGTTGAATTCAAATTTTGTGCACTGCTGCACACGACATCATTAATGGCAGTTTCTTACAAACCTGAATGACAGACAAGTTTCCCTACAGAAGCGGAGCAGCATGCATGGCATCATACTTCCAACTGACACTTTAATGGCGGAATGCTTGCTAACTTTGGCCTCATATCTCCAATACTAAATTTACTTGATTTACTGCTATTTTCAAGCAAGTTGGAGAGATCACCCATTACTAGACCAGAGTTTAATCAGGTAAGTAAGTAATCATTCCTCTTTAGTTTAAGCAGGTGTCAGCACCCAACTTACAGCATCTCTCAAATGTTCTTACAGAGGCTCAATATAGAACATGCAATTCCCCTTATAAAATAGCTACCAATATATTTCAAATCCAAAGTACACATTTCAGCTCACAAATTACTGAAATGGAACATAAAATACAGCAAAAATGATGGGATAAACTCATCACCTTAGATATATGGGTCGTGTAATAGAGTGTAATACTTTTATATATCCCATATCCCAAATATAGGCTCAGCTTGTCATCCAATCAGGTGATTGCAGCCACAGGGGGAGCCACCAATTACAGCCAACACTCCTTATAAACAACCCATTGCTCACCCATGGGATTGAAGCAAGGAATAAACACCCATATCAATTTCATGAAAGATTGTAAATATTCTTACAAGTTAAAGGGGCACTGATCTAACACAATTCCCCGGACTGGTTGTTGCCTTTGTTATTGTTTTTTCCCCGTGAGAACCCGGATGATACACAACGCAACTGAGCGTGACCAGAGACTGGGCTACCGTCTGCAAGGACAGCTAAATAAACTTGGGAGGCTGGAGGCAATATTTGTTTTACACATTTTTGATCACTGATTAGTTTAACCGTGATCTATAAAGATTTCGACAAAAGGCGCATGTTAATAAATTTCTTCAGCCTAAACTGACAAAAAATAACGGCAGAGCTCATAGTATGTCGTCATTTGGAAATACCCCAGATGGTTATAGTTTAATAATTAAAAAAAGTATCCATGCAGTGTAAAGCATTTTCGGATTTCGGATTGCGTCGATAATACGATTACTACTCCCTTGTTGTCATCCACGTTTTCTGGTATAACCCTACACTTGTGTATTTGTCGTCATTCACTTGATGCTCAGTTAATGAATTTATTACAGGTACAATTAGTGGTAGCACCACTTAGATTACCTGACAAAGGTTCCCATTTGGCATTTATTGTGTCTGGGGTAATAATTCAATCTAAATCCAGGTTTGAAGTGAGGTGAAATGTGTGTTATGTAATATGCACGTGGCAGCCCAGCAAGAGATAAATGATCAGTTCATTTACTTTGTTTGTAAATCAACGGATCGTTCCTAGTCATCAAAGGATTAACAGAAAATACGTTGATTGATTAATCACTGTTAACTTGCACAGTGGATATGTCAAAAGGGAGTGTTTACGTGTCTAGGTTTACTAAAACAATGGGAATACACTTATATCATGGCGTGAAGTGCCCATGTAAAAACAACATACTTTGTTCAAAGGGTTAACTAATAATACTTGATTGATTTCTCATTGTTATCTATCACTCAATGGATTTTTTAGGAACCGTGGACGTTATGAAAATAGTTGTCACGTGGGCTTTCTCAGCCCACCCTTGAGACTTGACACCTATGTGAAACACCTGAAACAATCTAAGGGATCAGTTGAGAAAGGAACACGGGTTATAATATCCCGAAACGATATATATCTTTAAAAATATTTGATTGTTACAGAGACACGTGACATTAAGTTTCTTTGTACATCTGCAGACGTGTGGGATATTGTTCCTTTGTGTGGATATTCACGGATACATTCCTCGATCAAGGAAGCTGCCCAAAATTTATACACATAAATTTGGTAGGTTGTAATTATGGTATTTGCATTTTGTTTTCCTTCATTCGCTGTAGCATTGAACCGATTCGCTCTTGTTCCTCTACGTCTTGGTTGTGAAATTCTTCAGATTGACTAAAATTGATTAAGACGATCAAAAGGGCCTAACAACATCACAACAGATTATTATGTAGGATTAGAAGCCAAACAACATAGAAATGTACTTTTCAACGTAACATTTTCAGTCTCTTGGTGATGACATTAAACATCAAAATGTTTGGAATTCGTTATCATAATAATACAGATGGAAATGTTTTTCAGTCACTTTGTAAAATAACTGAATATTTAGAATATTTAATAAATATGTCACTGGGAAAAAACAATAACAAAGGCAACAACCAGTCCCAGGGAATTGCGTTAGATCAGTGCCCCTTTAAAATGGGGGTGGAAACTGGACTTCCAGAATGAGTTAACTTCCTTGCCTTGTGAACATGGTGAGTGAGTATGGTTTTACGCCGCATTTAGCAATATTCCAGCAATATCACGGCTGGGGACACCAGAAATGGGCTTCACACATTTTACCCACACATGTCGGGATTCGAACCCTGGTTTTCGGCGAGACGATCGAACGCTTTAACCACTAGGATACCCGACCGCCCCCTTGGGAATATGGAAATAGTGATGATACCAGATGTTCCCATCCCACCAGGTACTGATTCACGTCTTATTATCAGAGGCATATTTTAAAGAAAGCCACTTGCATAAGGTGAGGTGAAATTGGGTTTAACGTCGCGTCCAAGATTATTGCACTTATATAGTGACGTGCATGTATGTGTGTGTGTGTCGCTGCTTGTACAAGTCCAGACTGATGCCGATTTACAGCGCTAGCCCACTGAGATACCATTCCGCCGTTTAACATGAATTCCCCACTCAGACACAGAACACTGACTCCGAGCCTACCAGTCCTAAGTGTTTTAGCCCCTTAATTGCTTAATTAGAAAATTATGATAAAAAATCTTAAAATCTATCTTTTTAACTATAATTCCGGATAACAGTTGCTTTCTGCTCAGAAACAAGAGAAAATCCGGGGAAGTACCAACTTCCCTGGCGGGGCAAAGGTGTTGACTGATTATAAAAGTCCTGTTTCCATCCTTGCCGAACTAGGCTGGAATTTCCAGGCTCGATCATAGCGCCACCATTGGCTATTACGAGTTATGTCCCTTCTATGTCCCTCTTATTGACCAATCAGATTCCGCCTCTGATATCACTTGCATTTGTTTCAAACAAAACTACAGTGCCCAGTTAAGATGATCTGATCCATCAAAGTTGGTTTGTTGGTTAATGCTACACTCAGCAATATTCCAGCTATATGACGGCGATCTGTAAATAATCGAGTTTGGACCAGACAATCCATGCCAATGATTAATATCATGAGCATCGATCCACGCAATTGGTATACGATGACATGCATCAACCAAGTCAGTGAGCGTGACCAACCGTCCCATTAGTCACCTCTTACGACAAGCATAGTCGCCTTTAACGGCAAGCATTGGTTGCTGAAGACCTATTCTAACCCAGATCTTCACGATCAATCGATCAAGGTCTATATTGTAATAAAAAGTGTCTTATCTTGCGAAATGCATCAAATCAATTGAGCTTCTTGATTAAAAACATGAAAAGATTGGCAAAATATCTCTCGATGCCCAGTTGGTGTTATACCTGCTTTGCAAATCCTTCAGTTAACCAAAATCTGCATATTGAAATCAATGTTGTCAACAGCGGATGTCTAGTTCGTTACGCAATTTTGATTGGACTATGCATAGATTCAATTGTCCAGCCAAAATGTAACTCTGGAATTCCGTGGAAACTGGACTTTTATGGTCAGTTTACGCCCTTGACTCTGGAAGATGGGGAAGTACCTCCGTTTCTTAAGCTTTGCATGAATAACATGTGCAACAATTCTTTCGATGTTTGGTATCATTAGAAAGTTCCGAACATCAATGATATTACTGTAACCTTGCCAGGAGCATTTTCAAAGTTGCAAAATACGAATTTTGGGGATAGAAATTGGTTTCTTGAGATGATTTTATGCTCTAATCTGCTATAAAAATTGAGTGGTCAAATTTTAGCACATGATCTAAGACAACTAATCAAATTACAGCAATGGATACCGTCCTCGCGAATAAGAAATTTCAGATTTAGATGACACGTTTAGATTAAACTGTGTTTTTCTGATCTATACCTAAAAAATGGAACTTAGTGGACGCATTGGGCCAGGTTACAACCTGTTACAATGACAGTTTTGCTTGAAAGATCATTATTTTCTTATTGACATGACCAATATGGATCCGATGTATATCAGGATTGCGTTTTCAATACATTGCAGAAAAAAGGTAATAACTTTAAATCTATACATAAAATATCATATTTTGAAATAACATGCATAATTTCAGACATTGTGAAAAGTGATAGATATGCTAAATGAACAATATGAGAGGCTGGTTCACAAAATTTTAGATTATTTTGACTTGGCTACGACGTGGCCGGTTTACCACCGGTGTCTGGGGATACCTTAGATGACCTTGATGACTTGGCCAATACTGGATGTTTCACATACAATTCTCTATTGCACTAAATTCACTCAAAATCCTAAAATCTTCGCAGTCACAATCATTCAGCTGCTGGGCACTTTACTTGATGACTCTTCCCTAACTAAATAATTTCTGACCGTTAATGGAATTACCACATAATCATTAAGTGTCCCTTTTTTCACAATCTGTTTCCGAGATTGCTTTACTGCTTTTATACTTACGACCAATAACTTCACATGTCAAATGGCCTGAAATAACTTTGAAGTAACAGGCAGAGAGAAAACTGGTCAAACTGTTTATGCCTTGCAAGCATGTGCTGTCAACATGACTGAGGACTTACTGCATGAAGACATACCACAGAAAAAGACAAAAAGGACAACCATAATCAAAACTGGCAAAATTGCTAATCAGTTTGAATTGTCTTCAAGTGTCAGAGCTCCCTCTCGTATCAATTTGTCAAAATCAAAAAAAGAATAACCAATTCGGTAAAACATTTCTTTCGCATACCGAAAACAAGTTTCATAATTTGTCTTCAGGAAGAACTTGAAGAAATTGTTTAAACATTGAGGAATTGGACACCTCGTTGACCTGCTAGGTCCTTGAGACCATGGGAAATATATTGAGTCATCCTTACTTTGAATCAGAGTGCTGATATAGGCAATATATAAGAGCGCTGATATGGATTCTGTAAAGGTCATAAAAGTTAATCATCAGTAATGATACATTAGGTAAAAGAATTCAATTTTCACTGAATTAAGCAGATGAGGGACACAACAGTGTGCAAACCAGTGCAGTTGTGGGTGATATTTGAATACAAACATACATGAAAGTCCAAACACTACAAGAATATGTTGCTAATATATCCATGCAGTTTGTATACACTAGTACATACATAGAACGCCTTGGGTACTGCGCATAATCTGCATACAATTTTACATGCACTAGAGTGTTCATGTTTCATCCGTTTGAACAACAATGCACCTTATCTTCTGTTGTAAGACAAGCAATTGATTTGATTCGGATATGATTTGTTTGTTTATTTGTTTGTTGTTTAATGCCGCACTCAGCAATATTCCAGCTATATGACAGCGGTTCTGTAAATAATAGGGTCTGGACCAGACAATCCAGTGATCGACATCATGAGCATTGATCCATGCAGTTGAGATACGATGACATGCAACAACAAAGTCAGCTTGTCTGACCAACCAATCCCCTTCGTCCCTTTTACAACACACATGGTTGCCTCTCACGGCAAGCATGAGTCGTTGAAGACCTATTATCCTGGATCTTCAAGGGTCTGACAGATTAAAACTCCTGTGACAACCAAAGAGCTTACTGAGTGTGCAAAGGATGATACTGTAAATCAGAATATCAATGTGACATCAAATTAATGTCAACCCCTCACCTAAAATAAATCATGAATCTAATCGAGTTGTGTTACCTTTGACCAGCAAAATATAATCAGCAAACGATAACACCAAAACTGTAGACTTAGAATTCCATAGATACAATATTGGCGGTTCGATTAAATATTATGGTTTGATTTCTTGACAAATGTAACTTAACAGCTTAAAAGGTGATCTAACTTTAATGAAATCAAAAGTATAAAGTTACAAATATGGCATATTCAAAAGAGAATAGGTCAGGACACAAAGATATGTCACAATAATAAAGGGACACTCACATTTTTCACATTAATTTCAAGCTGGCATTTATTTCAGGATTTATTGCTTAACACTTCAAGCATATTTCGCCCAGCTATCAGTATAGGGTGATATATCACAACAAGCATCTATAGCTTAACTATCAGTGCAGTATAGGGTGATATATCACAACAAGCATCTATAGCCCAAATATCAGTGCAGTTTAGGGTGATATATCACAACAAGCATCTATAGCCCAAGTATCAGTGCAGTATAGGGTGATATATCACAACAAGCATCTATAGCCCAACTATCAGTGCAATATAGGGTGATACATCACAACAAGCATCTATAGCCCAACTATCAGTGCAGTATAGGGTGATATATCACAACAAGCATCTATAGCCCAACTATCAGTGCAGTATAGGGTGATATATCACAACAAGCATCTATAGCCCAACTATCAGTGCAGTATAGGGTGATATATCACAACAAGCATCTATAGCCCAACTATCAGTGCAGTTTAGGGTGATATATCACTACAAGCATCCACAGCCTGTCAGTGCAATTTAGGGTGATATATCACTTCAAGCCTTTAGTCCAACTATCAGTGCAGCATAGGGTTTTATATCACTACAAGCATCTACAACCTAACTATCAGTGCAGTATAGGGCAGGGTTCTACCTTGACCTTCAAATTTAGGGATCCCTCTGGGGCACCCCAAAGTTAATTTCATTGGTCCTTTTGTGTTTTGAACTGTACAGTAAGATTAGATATTTACTTTAATTACCGGATCTTTATTTCTTGTCAAGAAAATGGTACAATGATCATTGTTATACGTCCCTCAGGATGCAATATATTTATTCCCGCATCCATTCTATAAATTTGTGTGTAATGGATGCACATTTCTGCATCATGTAAACAACTGTATAGAGCAATAGGTTACGGCAAGCTAATATTGCCCATGTATCATTGCTGTGTACCATGTTTGATAAATGGCACTACAGATTACCATTGCAAAATAAGACGTGGTTATTGCCACCATGGTATACCCTGGTATATAATGAGACCATGGTATACCCTGGTTATAAACCTAACATGGTTGCCATGGTACTGTAAATCTTGAAATTAACGCGAGCGCCAATTAAATGTGAAAAATGCAAGTGGTCTTTGCTCGCGTTATTAAACATCGCATTTATATCAACAATAAGACATTTTGGATAGCAGAAATTCCACATGTATTCCACATCACTTGTAACAAGTACATAAATAATGTCATTCAAACACTAATTACATCTTGTGAATTGTCACTGCTGGGTTCAAGACATGAGTTCTAATCACTTATGTCATCACTGATCACACCTGCAAGTCCAGACAGGCACCGCCCACGCAACACGGTGTCTTTATTCTTTGCGACTGCGCGCATGTATTGTTTTAGCGGAAGTACACTACTCAGCACTAATAAGTGCTGCTATTTGGTGTGTGATTGGATTAATGTAAGGTTGGATTAAGGTGAGGATTCTCCTGTAAACCTGACAGAGGACATTTTCTTAAGATATAAATCTTCTGATGCTTGAGAGGAGGGGGTTCAAATTCATATTGAGACACATTTTGGTTAATTTCAAGCGGTCGCATTCTTTTGGGGATGCATTAATTTCACGATTTACAGTATATCATGGTCAGGGATGGTGCCTGAGATTTTCCATGACATTCTCAGTGCTTTTAATGAACAGCTGACAGAATGTAAATACCATTATACTCAGTTGCTTTTTCCCATTGGAGGTTTTAGTGCAGTTGGCAGATGCAGAAAATGTGATAACATCCTAAGAGGTTCTCATAGCCACAACCTGCAGACAGCATGTGGGTCCTGGCAAATTACAATCATCATCCCAATCACTTTGACCTTTTATGAAAAGCAACCAAAGCAAAAACGGGGAATCCTTGGAATGCCTAAGAGAATGTCGAAGGTGAAAATTCTGTCTCCATCATAAAAAATTAATATGCACGAACAAATTCAATTTACTCTGAATCTTCCTGCTTGCACTATGTGCATGCAAGCAGGGCAGAATTCTAACCTGAACTACACATGACAGGCTTTGTAGGCGACCTCAAGACATAGACATAGGACAAATTGTTCGAGTGCAGAGGTTTACCACTTCAGTGAAACTCACGAACATGGGTATGCGGTTGAGATTGGTTTGTTTGTTGTTTAACGCCGCTCAGCAATATTCCAGCTATATGACGGCGGTCTGTAAAATAATCGAGTCTGGACCACACAATCCAGTAATTGACATCATGAGCATCAATCCACACAATTGGGATCGATGACATGTATCAACCAAGTCAGTGAGACTGACCACCTGATCCTGTTAGTAGCCTTTTACGACAAGCATAGTCGCCTTTAATGGCAAGTATGGGTTGCTGAAGACCTATTCTACCCCAGAATCTTCACGGGTCTATGCGGTTGAGATGCACAGCATATAGTAACATTTTAGTGTGCACAGATATGACTGGGTCAGCTTTTGACACATTAACATGTACCAGTATGTACATCTCCGAATGCAGGGTAATGTAAAATGGCTATGCGATAAATCGTAAAGAACAATGGCGGATGAAGTGTGGCTTACTTCACGATAAAACATTGTCCTATCATAATGTCATTTCAAAGTTATTTTTAGAGGGAAGTGTCTAGTAAGTTGTTTCCCATAGATGTAGCTGGGCTATGCAGATAAACAGTGGCTGAACGATCACATCCAAAAGTGGAAGAGATATTATAATAGGCATTGGGAGAAAAGGTGCAGATGATCCATGCGAGGAATGTGAGAATATGCGGGAAATACCAAACTTAACCTGGACTTGTCCGACATTGTCAAGGTCATATTTTATTCAGAGTGTCATCATTATTAAAATTTGAGAAAATATTTCTAAAGCTTGTACATTTAATCATCATCCTTAAAGAGCTGTACATAATGTTGATATCTCATCTAACGAATAAACGACTTGTGGTAGTTGTTTATCATACAATAAAACACTGCAGGGTTTATTCTCCCTGCAGTGTTTTATTGTACAATAAACAACTCCCACTTATTGTTTATTTCTTAAATAAATATCCCATTATTTGCTGGCTGACATCTTTCAGTTTTTCATCTCTCTGAAAGAAATAGATATGAGACACAAAAAAAACTTGCACCTCTGACCTTGAACCTTTAACTTAAATATCCTGGCAGTCTAATAAAGTTGTATGACGGTCTTTGCATGAGCAGACAAGCAAGTGAGCATTTATCAACACCATCAAGGCATGATAAGGCAACACATCTCCAGGTCACACTCAGCAATCGGAACTGATTGTAACACATGACTGAACCCTTGGATGGTTTCAAAGAGAATACTCTCTCATGTAATGTTGCCAAGGCTTGAATGTTGGGTCTGATCACTAGGTAAAATCAGGTATCCTATCTTCAGAATTTAACAATATGAAAGAAAACTTATTTAACTTAATCTGTGCAATAATTCAAACATCTTCAGTTGCAGTATGTTTATTGTTCCCATGTCATTTAATCAAGTGCAATTTGACAATTCAATAGACTATGGTTATTATGAACTCAAATAGACCACTAAACATGCAAAATTTAGTTTGTTATAATCATAGTTCGTTATAAGCATTTTGATTGTCAGACTAGGGCTGGGACGGGTAACTCGGGTACTCGAGTCGGGTGGGTCCTGAGTAGGACCCGGGTAGTCACAGGACTACGTGATATATTATTTAAAGACAAAAATTATCTAAACTCTACGGTTACACTTTAAGTCACTAACATTCCTATTTCTTTCTGACAATGCACCCATTCCTTCTGACTTTTATATGTTTGAATAAGGATAAAACTTCATGCAGTAAACTTCAGTGTATGCATGACACAATCGTTTTACATTTAAATACATTTTGCTTGGGTTCCGGTCAAACTTTTCCAAATCCAACAGTTTGTACCTAATCTCTAAATATCTTCAGCGGGTACCTGGGTAGGGTCAGGTAATGGGGTGGTGGGTACCCCGGTAGTAAATTTGGACTCGTCCCAGTCCTATGTCAGACATCTTCAATCAAGTCATGTGACCACATCATCTTACTCTATAAATAACAAAAATGTGCACTTTATATGTAGGTATGTTTATTGTCTCATTAATGACATAAAACACGTAATATAAATACATACATGTTGTAAGCATATTATTGATAGTTTCATTGACATACAGACACAAGAGTCACTTTTCCTTTATTGACAGAATGTATCCACTGCAAAAGCTATGGCTTAAACACTGTTTCATTATTGTTAATAGTTAACTGATGAAAAGGGGTCATTACACAATTTAGTTAATCACTTCCCTTCAATTGTTTATTGTAATAAATCAAATGAACACACTTCTTCTACTGATCAAGTCTCTGGTTGAATATAAGAAAAATTATGACAAATCTTCAGAAATGTTATCATGGTTACAGATTCATTGACTTTTGGGCCAGAAATGTTTCCTTTTTTGAGCCTTTTCGGGCCATGTTAATAAGAAATAATGCAGTCTGTGACATCATGACAATCCAATGACATAGTAGGTGAATACAAATAAATAAATCTTGTCCTCGTTTTTCTTATATATAATCAACTCATTGGTCAGTTACTCATCCATCCATCAAATGAGACTGTTTATCATCTGAACATGTTCTCAACATTAGCATTTATTAAAATGTCTCGCACTTTATAGCTTATCAAACGATCTTCATTTTCAGTCACAAAGCTCTATACAAATTACAGTAGGTTATTTTTTAATTCATCTGATCTGCTGAGGCCACACATTTTTTATTTTTTGTTTCACTGGCCTGCCGCCCCTACTGAAAAGCAGCTGGAAAAGAAATATATCAAAGACAAAAATTTACTATTATTTTGTCTCCTGCTTGTAACATAGACACTCTTATACAACATAAAATGCTATACATAAATTTCACATCTACATCACTATCAGTGATTCCAGAAGCCAGTTGCAGTTTTAAGTCCACGGTAGAATGATTTTCATATCAATAAATAAATGAATAAATGAATAGCTATTTATCTTTCTTCTTATTTTGACCGACCTTGTGTGGAAAAGCAGGAAAAAATCCAAGAAACATAAAATTAAAAAGTGTGGCCTGATGGACACATGACCCATTTGCAAGTCATTAGTGATTTAAGGATATTGTTTAGGCAATATAGACAGCTTAATGATGGTCATGAGGGGATAAATCTTGCTCTGTTAACTAGTGATACAGGCTCAATCTTGCTATCTGACTATTTGCAACACAAACACCTTGTTCTTGGAGGGCGACTCGTTATCACCATTGCCAGACACATCTCCACACTGGGAGTCCCAGTGACCAATTAAAGGTCACCAGCGGTATGGTACAGCACTGAGAGCTCACCATCATCTTCGAAGGAAATTGAGGCTTAGCACATTAATACCATTCTATGAAGTTTACTTTGAGCTTGCACATTCATCCGCTCAGACTGTAAACACCTTTTTGTGTAACACGGAGGATGCTTGAATCAAAACCCAGAGATAAGGCAGGAGTGTGTCAGAAACAGTTTCAGGGCTAATTTGCTCTTGTCAAATAACTGCCATGTGTTGAGCATGGACATCTAAAACTTTGATTTCCTTGAAGAACCTTTTGAAGACTGTATTTTAATTTTATACTTAAAATGAGCAAACAGATAACTTCATTCTCATACGGACATGAGAGTGTGTAAACTTTAACCTTGTAGCTTTGCCAACACATAGTGATGACACTCAAAAATGGGGACCCATGAAGATCGGATTTAGAATAGGTCTTCAGCAACCAATGATTGCTGTAAGAGGCCACTAACGGGATTGGGTGGTTGGACTTGGTGACTTGGTTCATGCATGTCATCGTATGCCAATTGCATCGCTGCTCGTGATGTCAATCATTGGATTGTTTGGTCCAGATTCAATTATTTACAGACCGCCATCATATATCTGGAATATTTCTGAATGCAACGTTAAACAACAAACGAAATATAAAATGGGTTTCACATGTTACCCATGTGGCAGTGTTGTATATATGTGTATTTTCAGTATTTTATATATTTGTATACATATAATGTTTTATAATGAAATGATGTTTTAACCTTTTATTATGTTGAATCAAATTAAATAAACCTGTATGGCTGCTGTATTCTACAGCTCTGCAGCAGCATAATGACTTGATCTCTGCGTGGAGTTTTCTTTTATGTAACTTCTACTGGTTGTGGGGTTGGGGATGGCTTGGGTCGGTCCTTTGTCTAACTTAGCTTACGCCTGATTGACCTTGTTTAAAATAATAACACCCAGCATTTAACCAGAACACCAGCCACTACACCTTGACCATGCTGACAACAAATATCTGCTTTGTGTAGTATTTTCAATGTCAAATTTATTATTTTAGTTTGTGCACAAACCACTAGTACCTTAGCCGCAGCTTCTTGCGCTTTATGTATCCTACGTCGTATATTTTATTATGAACTGTCATCACTTGTACATCGTACTCCATTTTTCTGCTATGGATCAGGTTACACTTTACCTATCCCACAATTCAATTCTTTGTCGGCAACGCATGCGCAAACCCATGCTTCTGACGTCACTCACTAAAGCCTATTTAACCCTTCACTTACCATCCGCTCATTCTCGTTCCTATCAAAGCCATCTCGTTTATGCTTCTCGTCATCGGCCTTAATCTCGATGTTATTTTGACATCCATTACCGTATCGTGTTGCCTATTGTCCTACTCTGGGCCAACATGTCTGCAAGCAGAGGGAAACAACCCCTTTCATCTAGACGACCTCGTAAAGGCAAAGTGTCAGCAGCTCAACTTTGACCCCAGATCACAACAAACAAGATGGCGACCTCACACCTCGCTCCAGTCGACCTCGGCGGGCAACCCCCCCCCCCCCCCCCCCGTATTTGACTGCGGCCGACCTCAGAAACCGACTATCACAGCTGGGAATGAAAGTGCCTACCTCGTGGACTCAGAAATTCCTCCTCCAGCTTTACAACGAGAACGTGTCAAGTGGCAGATTAGTCGAAGTGATCAGTGACACCCATGATACGACACACGAGGCTCAACACAATAACCTTCACCACCAGCCATCAACAAGTGCAGCTAGCAATTCACAACCTTCAGTCAACGAATTAGCCCAAGCAGCTAGAACACACATTCCGGTTGACACACATTCAATTTACGGCAGTAAAAACATCTCCCCCGTGCTTTCCGACATGTCTGCCAGATGCCCGGATGTAAACAACATGGCGAATGACAAGTCTCTCCGCGATGAAGTGCGTGAACTGAAAGCACTTATCTACTCGTTGAAAGGGGATTTTACAACAACACATCAGCCAACAGCCCTCCAGATGCCACAGACCGTTCCTTCTGACTCCCTGCCACCGATCAACACCATTCCAGCCCACCTCAAGACAAAAATCAAACAAGGTAAATACGTCAACTTGGCATTATTACTACAGCAAGATCTCGACATCAGCGAACATGAAGGAGAGGGACGTGAAGATACCAAGCCAGGAAGGTCTCTGTCACTACCCGACTTCATCATCGCATTCACTGCTTACAAGAACGTGTACTGCGAAAACAACCACGAACTACGTGCTCAGTTGGACGACCACGAACAGACCGTAGTAGGACTGGCTAAACTCTTTCCCGGCAAGACAAATCATTATGATTACCATAAACTGTTCGCCGCACGTGTAGCGGCATATGCAGAAAAAGGAACGCCTATTAGGTGGGACATGGTGGACAAACGGATTTATACTATGTGCTCCACAGGACAGAGGGCCAGGTCCTGTCAATCATGCCAGAGCATAACCCACACTTCCGAGGGATGCCCCAATCTCATGGACCCAAGGATCAGACGTTCAAGCGGGCAGTTTGACAGGACCCCCACAAGTTACCGCCAAGGCAAAGTCGACGCAAGAGGTCGACCCAAAGTACGCATCAACGGCAGAGAAGTGTGCAACAATTTCAATGACCAGGGCTGCCAGCGACAAACCTGCTATTTCGAACATGTGTGTGTGCTCTGTAAAGACAAGTCACGGAAAACAGAATTGTAGGGAGAGGAAGCATAAGACATGACCGACTCCAGACAGGCCGGCTCCCCTACTATCACGTAGACCCGGTAACTTAACACCTATCAATGTGACCCATCTAAAATATGAACTTTCATCTCATCCAGACCAGATTTCCTCCAACAAACTAATCAATGGACTTACACTGGGCTTCGACCCCCTAATCGCTCCTCTGCCTACTACAACCGTCGAGTGTCCCAACAACCTGAGTGCCCAACGAGAGCCTTCTACCATCACAAAACTGGTCCAGTCAGAAGTGGCAAGGGGATACGTGATCGGACCTTTCACCAAGTCACCTTACCCCATCTATAGAGTCAGTCCCCTAGGTTTAGCTGAAGGCAAGTACAGCCGTAAGAAAAGACTAATTTTGGACCTATCAGCCCCACACGACAAGCCAGACATACCAAGTGTAAATGAACTAATTGACGAAGACTTGTGTTCCCTGTCCTATGTGACCATCGACAACGCTATATCGCTTATTCTGGAAGAAGGACCCGGGGCCTTGATGTGCAAGGTTGACATTTCAAACGCCTTTAAACAGGTACCCATTGCACCCAAGTTCTGGCCGTTCTTTGCATTCAAGTGGGAAGAAGAGTTCTATTTTTATACACGTTTGGCATTTGGATGCAGATCAAGCCCAAAACTTTTTGACTCCCTCTCTGAAGCAGTATGCTGGATTCTGCATAACAATTATGACGTCAAACATATTCTCCACCTCCTTGGCGACTTCCTCACCATCGATGCGCCAACTGCCGATGCCCAAAAAACCATGAACACTTTATGCGAACTCTTTAGGCTACTACAAATACCATTAGCTGAACATAAGTCAGCAGGTCCCGTTCCAGTCATCGAATATCTGGGAATTGTCCTCAACTCGCTTTCAATGACTGCTAAGCTACCACGAGACAAGTTGTCCAGAATTTCAGCAATGGTCGACGAGTTTTCTCGACGGAAAAAGTGTACCAAACGGGAACTGTTGTCACTAGTGGGGCATCTAAATTATGCATGCAGAGTCATTATCCCTGGCCGTTCCTTCCTATCCTACCTGATCGACCTTTCTAAGACAGTGAGAAAACTCCACCATCATGTGTACTTATCCCATGCCTGCCGCCAAGACCTACACACGTGGGCCACCTTCCTGAAAGACTGGAATGGAGTGTCATTCTTCCATGACTGTACTGCCACCTCTAACTGTGACATGGAACTATACACGGATGCGGCCGCTACCGTAGGCTTTAGGGGTTATTTCCAAGGATCCTTGTTTGCCGACAAATGGCCTCCAAAACTGTTAAGTGGATTGAGTGTAGAACACAGCCTCGCCTTCCTGGAATTATACCCCATTGTTGTCGCAGCCATCTTGTGGGGACATAGATGGTCACAAAAACGCGTGCTCTTTCGCTGTGACAATATATCAACAGTTCATATCATTAGGAAAGGCAGATCCAAATGTATTAAGATTATGTCTTTAATGAGAACACTAACCTGGACTGCTGCTAAAGGTAACTTTGTCGTCATCGCACAACATATCCCTGGCGTTCATAACAACATTGCTGATACGCTCTCTCGTTTGCAGCTCAAGACATTCCGAAGTCTAGCGCCATCAGCAGAAAAGAATGCCACACCATGCCCTCCCAGTTCACAAGTCATCTGGAGTTAAATACCCATCTGAATACCCTGTGGTCCGCCGCCATTACCCCTCGCACCAGACACACTTACGCCACAGGGGTGCAGTGCTACATCAAGTTCATGATCCGTGTGTACCTGTTCCCAATGGAAGCCGACACTCTGCCCCCAGTGCAAGAGACGTACCTCCAGTACTTTCTGGCCCACTGTTTCGGGGTCCTCAAGCTCGCCTATACAATAGTGAAAACATACCTGGCGGGTATTAGGTATACTTACTTGCAAGCTGGATTACATACTGTGTTGATTCCCCAGCCTCTGGTGCCTTCGCCCGTATCCAGACTCTGATGAGAGGATACAAGAAGTTACAATCTCCTGTCAAGAGTAAGAGGCTTCCCATAACGTACGACATTCTCTGTCGGATCGTCACTCTCCTAAGACAGGGCGTCCTAGGACCTTACAATGACTTGAATATGGAGACTATGTGCACCATTGCCTTCTTTGGATTTTTACGCTGCGGCGAGTTTACCTGCTCATCCAGTTTCGACGTCGATGCCAACATCTGCGTAGAAGACATCACATTCGGCTCAAATCGTGCCAGGTGCATCTTGCGACTCAAAGTGTCTAAGACTGACCCCCTTCGTCAAGGCGTACATATTTCATTGTTCGCTACGAAGAACCTGGTGTGCCCCTTTCATAGCCTGACACAACTCGTATGGATCAGACGACAGAGTGGGGCACGTAACACCAACCCCCTCTTTGTGGACAGCTCCTTTACAGCCATTACCAGGAATACCTTTCTGAGATGGCTTACCATTATTTTGTGTCGCGCCGGTTTTAGTTCCAGTGGGTATTCAGGACACTCTTTCAGGATCGGCGCGGCCACAACGGCAGCTCAAGCTCGTCTAGAGGACCACCTTATCAAGACTCTAGGACGGTGGAGCTTTGACTGCTTTACTCGGTACATCCGAACCCCCGAAGCTACCTTGCGCCAAGCCCAGATCTCCCTATGTACTGTGTGACATTCATAAACTTGACTTCGACCTGACGAGGCGCCATAGTCTACCACGTCAGTTTGTGTATATATATAGATGGATGTGAAGCATTGTTCTCAACCCATGTTTTATCATGACTGTTAGTCCCGTGTGCCATCGTTCTCTGTGCCAAAGCATCTCAGGATTCTTCTGTAGTGTCTGTAGTACCCAACCGTGTAGAGCACAGTATAAGGAATCCACTATGTGCTAAGTGAGGACATACAGACATTGTGCCATAAATTCCATACCCTTGCTACTGCCTCCCAGTGCTCGCTGTGATACAGACTATACGGCACGTGTACAAGGACTGATGCTATTAAATTTTGTTATAAGTCATTACATATTATTCCTTGGGGGCACTCGGTTGCTACACAACTTCTCTTTGGGCGTCTGTAGCCCCCAACTCATACCATATACCTCTCCCTAACTTAACACCCGGGGCTTCACGACCTCCAAGGGTAGCTCTCCACTAATACTGGGATCCTAGATCCCAGATTAATCCACAACAATACTCGGGTTGACGACCCACTAACAAGCTATCAACCCAGGATCCACGATCCTCAGGGTACTCTTTCTCTATTCCTATCACTCGGGTTTACGACCCACTAGCACCAGCAACCCAGGTAGCCCCCCTTTGTCGCCAATGTAAATAAATTATGATATCATATTGCATTGTTTGTTGTTGTTTGCTGCACAAAACTGAGATCGTTCTAACAGATGCAGGCATCATAAGTCCTGTCAGTTGTGTTGGTGAACGCAGTTCCCGCCCTAGTTTCACCTACAGGGTATGCATGTACTTTCTTGTGTATTAATGAAATTAATTAATTGTATTTAGTATATCATTACACATGTATAAGGATACAAATGTATATATAGTTATTGTGAATTATAACACATCCTTCAATGTATTTGTTAAAAGTATGACTTCTTTGGTGTGACGATGTGAATAAATATGATATAATATGACAGCATGTGAATGTGATGTCCTCCTACATATTTATGTTTGCGTATATTTACATACATATATATCTATATATATTTCCGTGTATATTTATTTTTAAGTATATGTTTCAGGGCGTTTGTTCTGACTGATAATAAATCATCACACATAACGACCCATGTTATTCATGAACACGTCCGGTTGCACCCATTTGAAAGAGGTTCTGAGGGAACACGGTCATTTCTTGGAATTTTTGTGCAACATTACTTCCAATTTTGGTTGCATTTTGGGCTCTGCATTCTATCATTTCTGTCATAATTTCACATTTGCCTTTATCATTATTTGAACATCGAACAATAGATATCATTGTTAATAATTCAAAGAATACTACCTCTATTACATATCTGCCATAAATCCTGTAATTTGGCTTCAATGACATTAACTAAAAATTTCAGATTTTCAACAGACATCCTCTTCACTGTCAATTACACACAATAAGTTGCAGCCAAGTAGCCTCGTAACTATCCACGCTGTGACATCACAATGGTGGCCATGTCACTTTTCTTCCCTCATCTCCTACTAGAGGTAGATGACTTGGGGAGGTGGGAGGGAGTATTCTTTGAATTATTAACAATCAAAACTATTCTTACGAAACTTTTACATATCTGCCAGAATATGCCAGAGGGACCCGTTGGGATCTGCCTCTAGTAACTCCCTATGTAATTGACAGAAATCCTCTTCTGGAAACCATTATGTACTGATTGTAATCCTACTGAGATAATTTCCTATGTCAATATTCTGTCAAATATGTGATAAATATTTGCTGATTTTGACCATAATAAACCTGGATTAGTGACCTATAATACCAGTGATTACGTCACTTCCGGTGATGTCACTTCCCCTTTAGGTAATTACGTCTCTTTAGGTCTATTTCTACCCCAAAGACATCATTTTCTGGTTGGAAGGACTTTGTTCAGCTATTCCCTGTGCTGACGTCACTTCCGGTTCCTGTATCACTTCCTGTAATGATGTAACTTATGGTTAATGGTGATAGATGACATTTAAGGTGCATAATCCATCCTACACCCAATAAGCAGCAGAGTAATGAAGGGTGTACTTACCCTCTGATGCTGCTAGTGTCGGATCCCTCCTCCTCCACCCATCCAAACCCCCCCCCCACCCCTTCCTCCCTCTCTCTCATAGAAGGGGTGATGAAAACTATTGTCGAACATGCCCACGTCACGTAAGTAAAAGCTGGTGAAGGTGTTTTGTGAGGCCCACTAACAGCTGGAAACTACTTGTTCTACTGAGACTGTAGTCCATGACCCAAGACTCTTGGCTAGCGCTCATATTTTGTGAGCTGAGCAGGATCCGAGGATGGGCGTCTAATTCTGAGCCTGTGTATTAACTGTGTGCAACTGTGGCCTTCATCCATCCTGGTAAAGTAGCCTTTGTGATATCCTTGTTCAAGCTGGTCTTACAGGATAGAAATTAAAGAGTCTCCTTCGATGGCGTCTATATGGGTCTGAGCTCTGATGGGACATAAGAGTCTGTCTGGTTGATCCACTGTTGGTCCCAATGCCAGGGTTGTATAGTGTCTATGATCCAACGGTCCCATTGTGGTAGATTGGTTCCTGGCTACGAATTCTGGGAGTGATCTTATTGTTATAGAAGTCCAATGTTGATCGTGGGTAAGACTAGAATAATATAAGGCATGTAACTACGAAACTCTTGCTGCTGTAGCCATGGCCATCAGAAACAATGTTTTTCTGGCTTTTTTAAGAAGGGTAGCCCTCGCCATGAGTTCGTAAAGTTCAGTTAACAGTGCTGATAATACCACAGATAGATTACACTTGGGGAAGATATGAGGGGTCTGGATGTTTGCATCTTCTGCGCAATAACTTACAGCCGGTTAGGCTAGCCAGATTTTCGTGGAAAATGCTGGACTTGGGCTGTTGTAGCAGATCCCAACAAAGTGGTAACTGTATGGGTTCCTCCATTAGTACCTTTAGTAGTCGGGGAAACCATGCCTTGCTGGGTCATACTGGGCTATCAGTATTAATACACAACAATCTCCTAGTGGATGACCTTGTCTAGGAGACCATGGTGGGAATGCATAGCCGAATAGATTCATCCAATCCATCAAAAGGGCGATCTGGTGAGCTCTTGGGTTGGGAACTGGACTGACATAAACTGGAAGTTGGTTGTTCTGGCAGGTGGTGAATAGATCTGTGTGTGGTATGTCCCATATCTTGGTTATCCAGCTGAAGATCAGGCAATTAAAGGAGTCTGCCATGGCAAACAAGTGTGTAGTCTCCATCATCAGGGAGTTGGATCTGGTTCCTCCCTGCTTCTGAATATATGCCGCTGTGGTGTTGTCTGTGGCTATGAGAACTGATGATAGATGTTGTCAGCGGGATGTCACTTATCACATGTTCTCTGTGATTCCACCAATGGACCAAAGTGGGAGATAACTGAGACTGGAATTCTAGGCACTTTGATCATATAGAGTTGACCCATGTCTGTGGAGGATGAAGTCACAGCCTTCCTCTTAAGGTCATATCCTGTAGAGCTGTCAAGTTGCTTAGCAGAGACATCCACCACCTCAGTGACTTGCTGGGTTGACTTGAGATTGATTTGGCACGGATATCTCTTGTTGAGGGTCTTCCCACTGGACCATTAGTCGGCGTTGTTGAAAGACGTAACCAGGTCGAAAGTATCTATAATGTTGGAGGGGGCTCTAAGAAAGTCAGTTTCTTTCCCCTCTGTCGCTTGATTTTCCATGGCGAATATTTCCCTGTTTCTTGTAGTCTGGCTGGCAAAAAAAAAATCCTGCGAAGATTGTGGCTTGTTATACCTCCACCTCTGTTGGAACGAATCCTTCCCGGAATGGACAAACTTCTTTTCAGGAGGTTGTTTGGATGCAGATGACTTATGGTCCCATGGTCGCTTGTGAGAATGTGATGAATCATGAGCTCTCGACACAAGGTCTACGGTTGAAGTCAGCTTGGCTGTATCTTGTTTCATCTCTTCTATCACATTTCTGAGTTTCCCGTTGAAAGTTGTGGTTGCTGATATCGGTTGCGACATCACGAACGTCTTGGTCTGGCTAGATATGGCCCTTTACCTCATATGAGATTGGAGTCGCTGTCACTGTAGTCTCAGTAACTGTGAGGAAGTCCAGACTTGGGATGATAGTAAATCTTCCTGCATCTTGACGATTTAGTCATGGAGGCTGTGGATTAGTCCGACTTGATTTTGATCCTTGTAGTCATGGGTGTTTGATGTGTCTGATTCCAGCGACGAATCAATTTATATATGCCCAGATATCCATCCAGTGTCTGGCAACCAATGTTAAATCCTTGAAACGTGTCACTGATAAGATAACGTTCATGACGGGATTGGGCACTAATTTGTAGAAACCCTCATCCAAGTTTTGGAACTCCGGAAGTGTAGCATCATGCATCTTGTATAACTTTCGTTTCTTGGTGGAAGAGGTCGACATTCATCATGCTTGTGTCAATGGATGTTTTCCATCGATTGGTCTATGACCTTGCCCGTGTAGCTGGGCCAAGGTAACATCTGATGAATATGCCGAGATGGAGCAGGCGCATGACATCCCCCGTATTCCGGCATCTGGGATGGTGAATCCTCTGTCACATACAGCCAAAGTGTAGACATGAGGTGGTAAAGCTCTTCAATAAGTTCCTCAAAAGTGTAGCCTTCGCTGTAATCGTGTTGGGGTGAGTTGTCAATCTCCTCCAAACCTTCTGATTCCCGCTCTGAGTAGCCTTGGGTATAATCGTATCCCTCAGTTTCTGCCCCGTAGGGTTCGTCATCCTCCGGTGACCATGACTGCGGTATAATCTGTCTCTGTGTGGCTTGTAGCCCGTGGGTAACGGTAGCAATGCCGTGGCTGTCTTCATGGCTGGCTGGCTGGCTGGGTAATCCCGTGGAGGCTGGCTTGGGTCCTGTTGGACGGTCCAATGATAAACTGTGGTTGGTAGGCTGGGTAGCCGTGGGTGCCTGGCCCATGGAGTCATACCGTTTCTTCACGGCTGGCTGGCTGGACGGCTTATCAGTCGGCTGGAATGCCATGGGAGGCAGGCCCGTGGGATCATACGGCGTCTGCCTGGTATGGCTGGTTGGCTAGGTTGCCGTGGACGGCCTGTTGGATGACTCATGGTGAGAGCAGGAGATGATGGGGTCACTGGAGAGGGAGGCGCTGGGGTTGATAGTGATTCCTCAGTGATGATCTTGTCAACTTTTTTCTTCAACGCCTCTTTCCTCATCGCCTTAGTCAAATGGCTCTGACTTCTTGGAGAATCTCTTTGGATGAGTGGATACATTTCTCACATCTCTTCTCCAATGTGCAGGTCTTCCCTCTGCACTTCATGCTTTTTAAATGAGGATCTCCCGTGATCATAAATCAACCACACTTCTTACACCCGTCGGTGGTGGGAGACTGCATGGCGACCTCACAAACCAAACACCAGCTATACTCATGTGCGTATGGTCTCTTCCAGCAGCACTATTACTTTAAATATATACTCTTCAAAAAAAGAAACTTGACACTGACTTTCAAAATGTAATATAATGTGATTGTTTCAAAATAGGACACAGAAACCATAATTTAAACACTGTTTGAAGATCAATGTACACAATGTTCAAAACATTAATCGTGTCACCTAGACAGACACACGTACACGATACAGTTAATGTCACATGGGTGCAGAAAATGTCAGTATCGGTTGTGCCCACCACGTGCATCAATCACCGCTTGACACCGACGACCCATAGATGCAATCAAGTTGTCAATAACACGCTGTTGGATGTGCTGCCATTCATGCTGAAGTGCATCAAGCAGTGCCGGAAGTGTTTGGGGCGGTGGATTCCTTCTGTGAACGCGTCGATCCAACTCGTCCCACAGATGCTCAATCGGGGACAAATCTGGTGACTGGGCTGGCCAAGGTTATGTCTGGATGTTATTGTGCTGTAAGAAGTCCTGACAAACACATGCAATATGCGGTCGAGCATTGTCCTGCTGGAACTGTCCACCATGAACGTTGACGTGAGGAAGAACGTAAGGCTGTAGGATCAAGTCTCTGTAACGGACACCTGTCAATGCACCTGCCACATGCACAAGAGGCGTCCTACCACTGTGATGAATTCCAGCCCATACCATGACACTCCCGCCGCCAAATGGAACAACCTGCTGCACACAGTTGGGGGCGTAACGTTCACCCCGACGCCTGTAGACACGTGCACGCCCATCAGCACGTGTGAGTAGGAAACGGGACTCGTCAGTAAACAGTACATTTCTCCACCTTGCACATGCTCATCTAACCCTCAGTTGGCACCAAAGCAGACGGTCTGCCAGATGTCGTGGGGTCAATACATGAGATCGAACAGGTCTTCATGCAAAAAGTCCAGCCTCCCTCAGATCTGTTTGATCTGATATTCTGCATACCCCAGGGATCTGTGAGGTTGTAGACGTGGCTGTGGTAGTGCGGTCTTGGAGGTGTTGCAGTAGGATGTATCGATCTTGTGCTTGGGTTGTCACCCTTGGTTTTCCTGACCTTGGTCTGTCGTCAACTCTGTTGGTGTTGTTGTATCGGGTCCACAGATTGTCTGTCTGGATACGCCAAAGTGCCTGGCCACTTCTTGCTGAGTTGCTCCAGCTTGTAATCACCCAATGGCGTTGTTCTGTTGAGCTGCATTCAGTCTTGGCATTCTGTCACCGCCTCTACTGCCGTTATAAGGACTGTATGAACAGCCGTTGATGTGGATTTTTATACCCATTCAGCAGGGGGGCCTGCATGCCTAAATGCAGGATCCTGCGCTGCACGTTTTTTACAGGTGGTTGCGTTTGGATGAAGCTGTCAAATTGATCCCCAAACGCTAAGTTTATGTGCTTTGCATGTGTTTTCATGAATTATAGACACATCATCTTTCTGTTTGACTTATTTGGTTCTCATTTCATGTAATTATTTTAGATATTTGGCAAAAAGTGGTTTTACATCTATGTCAAGTTTCTTTTTTTTGAAGAGTATATATATTTATCACATATTGGGTAGGTTTCTCGGCAGGATAAAGCCAAAGGATAAAAATGATATCTGTTGGGGTCATATGCGGTTAGAGATGCAAATATCAAAGGTCAAGTAGGGACTACTTTCAGTGTTTATAAACAAACATGGCGTCGCCCTCGTCATTCAGCGATCGAGTCAGAATTAACCATCGGGAATCTGGATAACCTAAAGGGGTAATTGCTATCATTATCAAAAGAAAAGTCTAATATACTGAAAATCAGTGTCTAACTGTCTTGTAGCTAAGGCATTTTATAACTTTTGGCAACTTCGGAGATATAAATTTCGAAACAATTTTGCGAGGGCACTAGGCCCAGCCAAGTGGGATCAGTAGCCATATCTGTGCTTGTCAACCTCTGCGGCTTGAAACCTTTACCACAAATTAAAATAGTTGGATTTGGCCGAAATATGTTTGCATTGTTTCCTTGTTTGGTTTTGTCGCTGTTTGTACACTGCACTTCTTAACGTTATGACAGGACAGACCGACTGTCAACAACATCTGACCTTGGCCATGACGTCTACATAGACTAGGGTTAGAGTAGCTCCTTTGACAAAGGGCACTTACACTAACGGACAGACCGATGGATTGCCGTGAGCGGCAAGTAAAAACAATTGTGTGTTTTGCGTATATGTTGCTTCGCCACTGTATAAGAAAAGATTTTAGTTGGAGCTATATTGGCTACTGTCACAGTCCGACTGAAACATCACTTACCCTGTGACGTAATAAATATTCATGTGCGCATTCCAGGAAAACTCGCAATGTTTCGGTAATGTTTGTGAGAGAGGGAAAGCTATTTTCAAGCACAGAATTAAAGAATGACATTATATGATAAAGAGATTATCACGCTTGTGTGTTTGGGGATGGTAAATATCCTGTATTAGGAATAAACACTATGTATTTAGCTCGCCAAGGCTCGCTAAATACAATGTTTATTCCTAATGCAGGATTTTACCATCCCCAAACACACTCACGTGATAACCTCCATTTATCTATTTCTGTTATCATAGCAATCTTATGAGAATAATGTTAGATTAATGTGACCTAATACCAAGTGCTAGATTGTCAACACCTACTATGATAGTAGTGACAAATGACAAAAAGTGATGTAACGGCGTGGGTAGTTATGAAACTACTTGGCGACAACTATTGGTGTGTAATTGACAATGAAGAGGACGTCTGTTGAAAATCCTAAAATCTTAGTTGATGTGATTGAAGCAAAATTACAGGATTTATGGCAGATATGTAATAGAGGTAGAAGTTTCGTAAGAATCATCAGGATTTGTTTCATGCTTTCATGTTTTTGTTCATCTCTTAGATTATGTTTATTTGTATTGTGATTGTATGTCTTAGTTGGGGTTTTTTCATGTTGCAAATTAATATTCAGGAACATCGCTCACAAACACACTCAAACAGTTGTTCCTGTCGATCGGAACTTTTCCCTACAAGGTCTGACCATTTTCATTGGAATTTTATGCATTTAATACCGATATTTGGGTGAAAAAAGAACATGCTTACAGGGGAGCTGAGGATGTATTCTGGCCTGGTATGATATTGTGGTACTAAGCAGGATTTGGCTGAAAACATATTTGTCACACACTCTATTCTGATAATAAAATCTTTGTTGTTGCAACATATGTTATTGTGCATTTCATGATAATTCAAAAAATCTGGATTATATCTAAAAAAAAAAAAACAATTTAAAACCTTTTCAGATATATCTAAAAAAACAAAAACAATTTAAAACCTTTTCAGATATATCTAAAAAAAACACTTAAAGTCATTTTAAGACCAGAGGCCACTTATTCTAGTCTTCCACAGAAGCACTGCATCCATCTGTCAGCATTCAATAGCACCCATCAGCCTGAATCATACATATGATAATACGATATATCTCCCTATGTCCTGTGACATTCTGGACCAGATATAGCACAAGTTTGGATCAGGTGGCAGAATCCATCGATAGCTCAGACAGGGATGAGCAAGATTATCTTCCTCAAATCATGTGTTAGAGAAAGGTGATCAGAAAATCTTTATCTCAGGTTAATCAGAAATGCCCCTCAATCATGTGGCCATATTCATTCGGTGGACTGCCATTCAAATCAATAGCCATGATTAGACAGGGCTGAGGGGAGATAAGTCCTCACTCTGCCAAATATGACCTCCAGTGGACCCATAATGTGACCTCTGTTACCGTGGAGACTGCTTCAAATCGTACTTCCTCCCTGGTCGTTACCTGATGAATGTGTTAATTCATAGATTCTAGATTCGGAAATACATACATATATATCTGTCTCAGCATGTTGATTGAATTTTGGATTTCCAGACTTGATGACAACAGAGACCATGATTTTGTTTTATTTATTACTGCTTCTTAAATCCTACATATTTGTTAGGCCAGGCTTTTTTTTATTTTTAGGATTATGGATTTTTCAGTCCAAGGTCCTGGGTGCGATGAGAGAAAAAAAAAAAGAAAGAAAAAGCTAGATGCATTTTTTTAAAATGCAAAATGCCTCTGGTATGTTTAATGAACATATTCTGTGCTCAAAAGAATGCTATTTGTAATGATAAAGCTCCGTGTAATAATAAAAATTCTACCACTTACAACACGGACAAAGACAATTGTCAAAGGAGGCTATTCATGTTCGGCTTCGAGATCAACAAAGATCGATTATGTATCTCTTTACTAGTTAACAATGATAAATTCATATGTTTTTTATTAAAAGGGGATGATAAATAAAATAACTGACTATGTGGCTATTGGCGTTGAAAAAAATATATGGAAATCTGATATATATATATACATAAATTAAATTTTATTTTGTTTACATTTTCTCAAAAATTTGAGTTGGCGCGTCCGTAATCAAAAAAATATAATACGCCTCTCCTTAAGAGTGACATAACTTGTACCAGAGTTGGGATGTATCAGCTTTCAACAGATTTCAGTCAACTCAATCAGCAGAGCTTCAGATAAGCTGCATATTTGCTTAAAATACACACTAAATAAACTGAAATATGCAGACAAATCAAATCCTCAAGCATGAAATACACAACAAAAACTATAAATATGCTATTGAAATAAAACTAATATGTATATTAAAACTATTAGAGAAAATGATTGCATATATAACCACTGTTAGATAAAATGATTGTGTATCAGCCGATCACGAAATATATTTCCCGACAGTTACATTCAGAAAAGTTTGTGCAACAAACCATCTTGAATACTGATAGATCCAATTGAAAAGCACTTTGTCAATGTATCTAAAACTGTCGCTGATTGGTGATTAAAAAAGTTGTGCCTTTCTTACAATGCTGGGGTAGCGGCCATAAAATCTTTGAGTCCCGTGATGGGATTCAACACACGGATGTTCTGATCCCAGGTCGGACGCCTTGTCCACATGACCAAAGAGGTTAACCCCGTCAGCAAGCTGTCAAGGTAAGGATGTCATCTGTGGGAAGACTCCACGCCCTGCTTCATACTCCCCTGTCAACAGAAGGCACGTCCCAGGCAGCATAGTAGGGTACTGAGGCTTACTTTGCGAAAATTTAATATGAACGTGCTCAGCCCCACATTGGGCGCCAATATAACGGCCATAATATGTCCGACTCCCGTGATGGGATCGAACCACGGACGTTCTGATCAGAGGTCGGACGCCTTGTCCACATGACCAAAGAGGTTAACCCCGTCAACAAGCTGACAAGGTAAGGATGTCATCTGTGAACGACTCCACGCCCTGCTACACTGGGTTTGTCTAACAAAAATGGCTTCCCAGAGAGGGAGCTGCAAGTGGAAGCTGATGGGTAAAGTACTGTTTATTTAGTTTTAAACCATTTACAGGGATTGTTACAAAACAGGTTAAAAAAAACAATGTCAAGTAACAGGTGGTTAAAAGAAATTATAATACCCTCTAAAACTTGTGGAGACCCAATCAAAACCAAATCCCTGGGTAATAACATAAGCTAGTCCTGCACTCAGGTAAAGTGTACTTCTCGGGAATGCCGACTTCACATGTATGGTTCTAACAAAACCGGAAGTACAGTCGTGCCTCGTTTATACGGACACTTGCGTCATTTCACAATTTGTCCGTATAAACGAATTTCCGTATAACTGAAACCAGCTTCTTGCAGTACTTTTTGAAGATCTTCCCTTCCTCTCACAATAGCGTCCTTGTCCGCACTAGCAGCCTCCCCTTGAAATTTCCTACATGACAAACTATGTCTGGATTTATTGAAGGGGATTACATGTACAATAAACAAGCTCATCTCAAACGTAACTCAGTGTCACTTGGCTAATTGACTACTCACTAATCAAAAGATTACCACCAGCGGAAGGATGACCACCAGCGGAAGTGTATTGTCCGGCTAAGTGAGACAATTTTGTGTGCATTTCAGTGTTTTGTGTATGGAAATGACCATCCGGTTCCGGAAACTGAATTTCCAGATATACGGGTAAATTTATATAGTAATTATTTCGTTCTGAATGAAAATCGTCCGGGAACCGAGGTTTCCGGATATCTGAAGTCCGTATAAGCGGGGCACGACTGTATCACTTACCAAGCAAAAAAAGTTAAGGACCATGAAATATTTGTGTACACTATACACATTTAAAGAAACTTAAGTTTTCACTTCAACAACATAACATATCCCCCAAAATATTCATTATCACCAACTGTTTTGTTCAGTATATTTGAATTCATTTGTACTGTTTTGTTTGTTTGTTTGTTGTTTACGCCGCACTCAGCAATATCCCAGCTATATGACGGCGGTCTGTAAAATAATCAAGTCTGGACCAGACAATCCAGTGATTGACATCATGAGCATCGATCAACGCAAACGGGATTGATGACATGTATCAACCAAGTCAGCGAGCCTGACCACCTGATCCCGTTAGTCGCCTTTTACGACAAGCATAGTGTCATTTGTACTGATCCATAGCACATCCTATCCTGTACAGCAATGTAAACCAGTCAAACCAAATAGTGTCAGTAGGCAATACAGCATAGCTTCATTAGCTCAGACCCTGTCCATACAGATTTCCCACCTTCTGAACAGTTACTGCTTTGGATGCCAAAGTGTGTTCAAAGTGATATTCATCTCGATATGGCTGATATATTGCCATTGTGACGTAAAGCATTAACTCACTCAAAGTGACATGTTCATGTACCCATGATTTGTTATTCCTGAAATTTGTTAATCCAGACAATCTAATTAAAAAAAGTGAGTGAGTGAGTTTGGTTCAAAACTGCTTTTAATAGTATTCCAGTCATATCACGGCGTGTCAGCTTAATGTGGGAGGAAAGCCCGAAGTGATGCAGGTCTCAGACGTTTACCACTTCGGTGAAACCCACGAGCACGGGTATGGTGCTGACAAACCTAGAAACATAATCGGGGAGAACCGGGATTTGAATCCACAATCATAGTTTCTGGCGTGCCTAAGGGATGCACCACTGCACATCGAATCGCGGCGCCTTAGATGACTCAACCACCTGTGCCCCCCTAAAAAAAAGCGACAAAACACTTTCCATAATCATAAGAAACCACTGCTTGTAGCAGAGTCCACTGTATAATTCCATCTATACTGCCAGCATGTGTTTATGAATCACTATCAAGTAGTGATGACACCAGGTGTTCTCTTCCTACCAGGTACTCAAAAAGGTCTACACGAAAAGGTTTTTGTATCCTGCTCTACATGAAGCACCTGTCATCATCCAGATTAGCATGTTTTCACTGCACATGCCTTCCTACGTTAGCCAGGTCATACATAGCTGTATGCCCATACTATTTGTGTTTGTTGTTTAACTCAGCAATATTCCAGCTACATGACAGCATCCTGTAAATAATCAAGTCTGGACCAGACAATCCAGTGATCAATAGACAGTTGTATGCCCATACTATTTGTGTTTGTTGTTTAACTCAGTAATATTCCAGCTACATGACAGCATCCTGTAAATAATCAAGTCTGGACCAGACAATCCAGTGATCAATATTGTCAGCAACGATCCATGACTTCAAGGTACTGTGACCAATGAACCAACTCACTGAGCCAGATCACTCGATCGCTTGGTCATCTGTTTCGACCAGCACAAGTGTGATCCATACTCAGCAGGCATTTTGCCTCTGACAACACATAACTATTCTGCGCCAGAATCCGCCAGGATAGTTGTTAAGTTGAAAAAATTACTTACAGTACCTTCTTTCACATTAACCCTTGTATAGGAACCTACTGAATGCCTTGTTTTCACTGATTTTGCACATATAGACCAACACAGAATACCAATGAACAGTATGAAATGTGTTAGATATTGATTCTGAATCACTGGGCTTGTTACACAAAGTTGTTAAGAATTGTTCTCTGGTACGAAGCATTTAAGGAGCGCCCCTGGAGAGTGGTGTCGTGGATGAGACAGTGTTCCATTCATTGGGTCAAGCAGGTTTGGTTACGGTACCACTGCCAAATATTCCAGATAGCTCTTGAGTAAGGGATGTCTCCTCAAATCAGGCCTCACGCCAAAACACCAATCTGCAGTTAATGACAACTGCAATATCAATGCATATCAATCATTTCTTATTACCCAGATGTCAAGAAGCATTCATCACTCGTTCTTCACCATATTGCAAGACTGGGAAGCAGCCAACCTTAGGAAATCGGTCTTGAGTGTCCTACTGTGTAGCCAATCTAAACCCAGATTGCATGTATGTGTAAAACAGTGACGAGACATCAGCCCATATTCAAAGCAGCCATGATACCAGTAACTGGGTCAAATGCTTGTTTTGTTGCTGTATTGGTTCATCAGTCACCATCATGGATGTATCCCAAGGAGGAGGATGGGGACAAATAGGTGGTCCATTTTCAGCCAACACACAACAGAGCTTCAGATAATATTCAAATATTCAAAACCCAGTTACTTTTCAATTCAAAATACGTACAGAAATGCATGCATTAAATGAAAAACTCAAATGTATAAAAAAAGCTTGCGTGAATAGCTTTTTTAGCATGGGTACAAAGGAGCTACTTTCCAAAACACAATTGTGAGCTAATATACTTTCTGAGTCAAGCCTAAATATTTTAAAGAGTTAACATCTAAAACATTATTTAATTTTTTTAAATCTTAAAATGTTCACATATTTTGAGAAAAACCCAATAGAGGGATAAATTGATGAGAGAAAAAATATTGATTACCCAATGAAAAATGTAGTAACCCAATTAAAATAGAAACCCCAGAGTAAAATCTCAATTGCTCAAAAAGATATCTGGAGCTCTGACACAATTTTTTTTAAAACAACATGCAATTGCTGGTGAATGAGGTTTAACATCATTATTGCAGTATTATTGCAAAATATCATTCCAGTAATATTGCAGATATATCACATCAGTAATATTGTAGATATATTACATCAGTAATATTGTAGATATATCACATCAGTAATATTGTAGATATATCACATCAGTAATAGTGTAGATATATCACTTCAGTAATATTGCAGATATATCACACCAGTAATATTGCAGATATATCACATCAGTAATATTGTAGATACATTACATCAGTAATATTGTAGATATATCACATCAGTAATATTGTAGATATATCACATCAGTAATATTGTAGATATATCACATCAGTAATATTGCAGATATATCACACCAGTAATATTGCAGATATATCACACCAGTAATATTGTAGATATATCACATCAGTAATATTGCAGAAATACCACAGAGGGCTTATTACAGAAAGGTTCAAGGATAAAAATGGAAGCGATATGATGAATCCAATGGGCATCAACTATCATGGTATCTAATTCATGATAACCATTATCCGGTGCAACACTTATTTAAAAAGGTTCAATTGTCTTCTGTCACCATGCCATTTTGATGTCCAGAATGTAAATTACTCTTCATCAGTTAACAGCTATTCATTTTTGTTTGTAGGTTGTTTAATGTCGCACAATTGAGTCTGGACAAGATAATCCAGTGATTGACATCATGAGCATTTAACTGAGCAATTGGGATACGATGACATGCATCAACCAAGTCAGCGAGCCTGACTACCCGATCCCATTAGTCGCCTCTCATGGCAAGCATGGGTTGCTGAAGACCTATTCTACCCAGGATCTTCACGGGTAAGCTTTTATTGTAAATTACTCTTCAATCAATTAACAGCTATCAATTAGTCAACAAGATGATGATCCCTAATTGAGCTTACTTTAATAATTAGTCCTCAACCTTTGCTTTTATCCTTCAGAAACAAGTTTATCAACGAAATAATGAGAATTTTAAGAACATTCAAGTTAATGACTTTATCCTGGCTATATAAGCCTTGGTCATGATTGAGTTAGGAGACTAGAGATGAGGCCTACAAATACCGACCTAGTCTAGATAAATGTGCAATAAAAAATCTGCCAATAAAATTTCTTAGATATTTGTTTAGTTATCTTTGTAAGACTTTGGGTTATACCACTCTTGTGTAAGCCTTAACCATGACTGACCATTGAAAGGATATTTACATTTAGTACTAACTTCTAAATGACTTTATCGCGCGTATCCAAACCATGGGCTAATTACGTCTGTAACCCAATCACCCCTCGTAACTCAATCACCCCGGGCCACCACTCGGCACCGTGCCCGGGGAATAATCCCGCACAAGCATCATCCCGCCCTTTGTTAGTCCGTCATTCGCGAGCAGCCCTTCCCCAAGTACACACGTGTGTCACTGTATCTAATCGCTTTCCCATTTTACGTTTCCTTTGTACCCAGTCGCGAACGTTTCGCCGATTACGCTTTGAATACCATCTATTCCAACACTCGCCGTATCGCATTTACACAATCGCGACCGTTTCGCCGATTACGCTTTGAATACCATCTATTTCAGCACTCGCCATATCGCATTTATTCCGCTCTACTCCCGAACTTCACCCTCGGGACAATTTACGCTTGTGGAATACCAACTCACCACCCCGACTTTTCGTGATGCCTCCAAAGAGAAGAGCAACCGTCAACCACAAGCTTGTGAGGGGAACCAAGCAGGCCAGGACAAGCAGGCCAGGACAACTAGAAGACAAACCCCGGGAGTACACATTGTACAGGAGACAACAGCTGATGGTGAGTCTGCCAATTACGGAAATATCGAAGGTGGCAACAGAATTTACGTACATTCGGCACAGCTTGTAAATGCCGCGCAGGTTGCCAACTCGGCTACCCAGGTAAACGAGCAACTGGGAAAAATACTCCAGTTGCTGGAACATTCAGCACCCGGCCCGGTTAGCGCAAACCAACAGGTAAGGCTTGGTTTTAGTTCTCCCGCCATTTCGCCCAACATAGAGAGAATCCCCGATGCGCACAACGAGGCCGACGGTGACGCGGCCCCAGCCAATCACATCGCTGGATACGGGAATTCCCTTTCCTTCCGTGCGGACGGAATAGACGCGCACGTCAAACAACAGGTGAGGGAAAAAATCTGGCGTGGCGAGTATGTCGACCTCGGCACAATACTACCAAACACCGAGGGAAGTCACGAGGACGGTACGATTACCATGGCGTATGACTCCTCAGGTAAGGTAATTTTTAAACCAATAAAACAGCAACCAAAGCGCCTGTCCCTGGCAAGCTGGACTTCAGCTTTCCACATTTTCATGTGTACTTACGTTAGTAGGCACTCCGAGGTCCGCACAACCCAGGGGTTGCTGTCCTACATGGAAACCTAAGAACGGCGGCACTTCGATTCGGGGGGATGCCTGGTCAACCTACGACCAACAATTCCGACACAGAATGTCAAGGGACCCCTCACGACGCTGGGTCAACATCGACGGGGAGTTTTGGCTGAAGTACATGGTAACACAGCCGGTACTACAACCAGAATCAGGCGGACGGGGCGCAATGACACGAGTACAGGGGGACATCGCCAGTCAGGTATGCTGGGATTTCAATAAATTTGGCTGTAGCAGGGTCAACTGTAAGTACACTCACAAATGCGGTAAGTGTGGCAAACATTCCCATAGCTCTAGGACCTGCTTTCGAGGGAATGGGGTCCAACCGACCCCATACAAGCCCTATCAGCCCTTTCCTAACAGAAAACCAGCCGGCAAGGCAGGTAAATTCAATGGCCCCTTCCCCCGTGGATCTCAATGAAATGGCACCCTGGTTACGCCATTATGCTAGGGTCAATTACAGAGATGCAAATTATTTATGGGTAGGTTTTAGCTTTGGCTTTAAGCTCGAGTTCCAGGGAAGCCGCACGGGTCGCCTGGCACGAAACTTGCGATCAGCCACACACCAAGATACGGCAGGCTACGTGAAACAAAAACTACAAAAGGAAGTCGACCTTGGCAGGATGGCGGGCCCCTTCAAGGACACCCCCCTAGACAACCTCCAAGTATCCCCAATAGGCCTGGTGCCCAGAAGCAGCCAGGATATGGTCAGCACCTGGGTAAGCATGCGGAGGAATTCCGTCTAATTCACCATCTATCCTATCCCAGGGGTAAATCTATAAATGACTTCATAGACACAGAGGCCTGCTCCGTTGTGTACGCCAGATTTGATGAAGCTACCCAGATGGTGCAACAACTGGGAAAGGGAGCATTACTAGCAAAATTCGACATTCAGTCGGCCTTTAGAATTATACCAGTCCACCCATCCGATTTCGAGCTGCTAGGCATCAGATTCGAAGGTGAGTTCTATTTCGATAAATGCTTACCATTTGGCTGCTCCATATCTTGCGCCATATTTGAAATGTTTAGTACCTTCTTGCAATGGTGCATGCAATCGCATCTTCCAACGTGTCCGGTCATGCATTACCTGGATGACTTCCTAACGGGGGGCACAGCAGGCACCAGCCACTGCTCAGACAACCTCAACGGATGCGTGAATACACTTGAACAGCTTGGGGTTCCTATTGCGCACGACAAGACGGTGGGCCCCACAACCAAACTGACATTCCTAGGGCTGGAAATCGACACCATTGCAATGCAGATCAGAATCCCAGAGCCCAAGATCAAGGAGGCAACAAGGGAAATCCAAGACATCCTGTCAACAGGTAACATCAAGGTCACAAAAAGTGCCCTTCAGTCCCTCATAGGCAAGCTTAACTTTATGTGCAGGGCTATACCAATGGCAAGGGCATTCAGCCGCAGGCTAATCGATCTGCTTAGCAAAGGTAAGCAACCATTTCACCACATTAGGATTACCAGCTAGGTCAAGGAAGACCTACAAATGTGGTTAACATTTCTTACGAGTTATAACGGCATTTCAGTGTTTCAGGACCAACTATGGGTGGACAGCGATTTCCTCCAGCTGTTTTCAGACGCAGCGGGTGGCGCCGGCTTTGGGGCCTACATGCAGGGCAAATGGTTTAACGGCGCATGGCCACCCCAGTGGGTGACGGATGGAACTACACGGGACTTGACGCTCCTGGAGCTGTTCCCCATCACACTGGCCATCCAAATCTGGGGCAAGCAACTCGCAAACAAAAAGGTCCTCTTTTACTGCGACAACCAAGCCGTCGTAACAATAATCAACAAGCAGTCAACCAAGGCCCCCAGAGTGATGAGCCTACTCCGTCGCCTAATCCTGCAGTGTCTCCGATATAATATTATGTTTAAGGCAAAGTATGTATGTTCCACTGCTAACACTATTGCCGATGCTCTCTCGAGGTTTCAGCTCAAACGCTTCCGAGAGGCAGCACCAGCCGCAGACCAGAACCCCACACCTATCCCGTGCAACATATGGCTGATCTGAGGCAGGAAGCCGGCAGACTCCTACAACAATCTCTGTCTACTAATACATGGGCCACTTACCAAATGTGGGGTAGCACTCTGGTGCTTTGTGGCGGGGTTCTTGTGGGCTACACTGCTAGTAACAAATTAACTTGCTTCCAAATTAATACTCGTGCTTAAGGCTACCTGCTTTTCAGCGGGAACCTTTCCGGGGTTACCTGCTTCTCAGTGGGAACCTTGTCTTTCCCGACTTTTCAGCCGGGGAATCGTAGAATAACATACATTGGGGCAAACAGTTGCCACGTATATGGGCCCGGCGGCGGAAGTCGTCTTGTCAAGCGGTAGCTGACAGTTGGGTCCGCGGCGGGAGCCGCACAATGGTTTTGCTAATGGGGCCGGGCAGTGGGATCTGCTTTGGCCGGCTACCTGGGGCCGGGCAGCGGTAGTCTGACTTAGGCCAGCAGCGTGGAGCTGCTTTTGGCAACGTGGGAGTTGCCAAGCAATGGTAGCGTTTAAATATGCTACCGTGGGGGCCGGACAGCGGTAGCAGTCTCAGGCCAGCAGCGCTAGCTGCAATCGCCGTCGGCCACGCGCGTGGCCATGGCAACGGTAGCATTTTTGGTATATACAATTAGCAGCTAAGTAGCCCACTAGTACCTGCACACCCTCGGCCATTTAACCCAATCTCATCTTCTGTTTTATTACAGGCACGGGCACCAACGGCTCAGTGGCCCGTGCCTCTCCTTGGCATATCGCGGGATAAACATCATATATCTTAGAAAGCAGACAAACAAGGTCAAAAAGTAAATAATTTGAATCAAATTTGCTCAAGCCTTGTCTCAGTTGTTAATGACAAGAGACCTAATCTCACCATAATACCCACAATGGGTGACTGTTCTTGTGACAAGCAGGAGATGCTGGTACCTTATATATGTAAGAATACACACAAGATGGGTGTCACAGAGTACTCAACATTTATTAAATATCCAAAACGATATCAGACCTGGACATGGTTAATTGATCCTGATTGACAGATCATGCATTATGTGATAGAACTCCAGACAATGATTGAATATTATTATGAATTATTTATATAACCATCCATTAGCTCAATATGGACTGTCTTGCTACAACCTCCATATTTATAGCTAAAATTTGGGTGGTACAATAATGGCCTGTGATGTATGTATGTAATGACAGACTGACAATAGCCTCATTCTAAGTGCAACAGCCACAATCTGGGATTATAGACAATATGAGAGTCCTGCAGATCTGTCTGATACGAAGACAGACAAGCCGTCCATCAATAGTTTTTGGTGAGGCCTGCACATAAAAATATTTTGTTTGCAATATTTCTTTAGATTTCTTTATTTTCAATCTTGACTCCTATTGAGTTGGTGTTTTATGGAGCAGTCAGCAACATTCAAGCTAACTCATACTACCCTGTAAATCTGGACTAATAATGGCTTGTTAGTTTTTTGTTTAATGTCGCACTCGGCAATATTCCAGGAATACAACGTTTACCGACTTGGGAACAGATGGCATCCATCAATAACCACTCGATGTTAATAGTCACCTCTTAGCATGGGTGGCCATAGACCAATTGTAATAAAGATTTCACAGGGAGGACCAATTACTGTCCTATATATAGCAAAAATGAAAGTTTACCATTTTGGGACTCTTTTTATAAAAGTTATTATTTAAATTTGTATGACTTTCATGATCACTTATTTTAACATATTTGCAAATGTTACCGACAATAAATATAAGGTGAGCTACAGAACCTCAGTGAACAGTGACACATGGGTGGACTTTTAACTATCCAGTTCTGTGGAAGAGAGATTGTGGATAAATAAGAATGATGATGATGACAATATGTGGTGTGTATCAATTTTTAAATTACTGTATTCTGATTTCTGATAGGGACAGGACATGGTAAAGTCTTCTCCGTTCTGTGAGTGCAGATTCTAATTCTCAGCCATTCGTGCCAAGGTTTCCACCATGCTTACTAGTAAGTCTGCTAATCCCCTGTTACTGTGAGACAACTAATCTCTTCCAGGGTTGTCATCTGGAGAGGTTGGAATATTGATGCAAGTTTTTCAGCCATCTCTTCTCAATGGAGGTGGCCTTCAAGGACATCCTATACAGCACATCAAGTACATCTTTTCCTCCTATGAGTGAGTGAGTGAGTTGGGTTTAACGCCGCTTTTAACAGTATTCCAGTTATATCACAGCGTGTCAGCTTAATGTGGGAGGAAAAGCCAAAGTGATGCAGGTCTAAGACGTTTACCACTTCATTGAAACCCACGAGCACGGGTATGGTGCTGACAAACCTAGAAACATAATTGGGGATTTGAACCCTTAATTATAGGTTTCTGCCCAAAGGACGCAACTCTGCACAGCGAATCGCGGCGTGTTAGACGACTGGGCCACCCGAGCCCCCTTTCCTCCAGTGATACAGTCTTGAAAATGTTCTAAACATATAGTTCCCACAATAAGTAATTCCCACATCATGTTCTAAACATATAGTTCCCACAATAAGTAATTCCCACATCATGTTCTAAACATATAGTTCCCACAATAAGTAATGATGACATCAGTTTCTATCATAATTTTCCTTGAAAGCAGATATGATGCCAAGTTTGGGCCAGGGGTTGGGAACTGTTATCTTCCTGTAGCAGGCCGTAGAGTCATCCCACAGATGACTTCTTTGGTCATGTGGATACGGAGTCCGACCTTGGATCAGAATGTCCGTGGTTGACTTGGAAATTTTGTGGCTGCTACATTCCAATCACTTGTCCTGAACACTTCAGCATGGGAATGCCCGACAGAATGGATCTCAACATATGAAGCAGGTAGATACTGATGGTATAAACAACTCAAAAAAGAGTTATTTAAGATTGTCCCAGTCATCCATGCATCCTTTGAATATTGTATTTTCTTGGGTATAGTGCATAAATGCACAACCCCCTCAAGGGGATGCAATACTTTGGAGAAAAAAAGTTTTTTGAAGTATTATATGCAGTCAAAAATATGTTTTCAACACGTTTCAGATATCATCATATCAAAGGTCAGCTGAGAACTTGGACAAAACATCGATGTCATGTGTACATTGTGCCACATTGGCGTCAGATGGCAGGTGTGGGTATCAGTACGACTGATATCCGCACAAAGGGCCTCAACATCGCCAAGAAATTAGGCATCAAGACTTGCATTCCTCATTGTCAAACTATGCTAAAACACAAATTCATTCCCATTTCAAACCACTTCTCACTGTTTAATGTTGTAAAATCTATCAAACAATCGAAGAAAATGTTGCTGTTTGTATAAAATGTGAATCGTTTGTGACATCCGCCGGCAGAACAACAAACTTAACTACGCATATTCGAAGACACCATCCGACTTTGACAGGAAAGATCGGGTAGCCTACTGGTTAAAGCCTTTCGCTCGTCACGACTAAGACCCGGGTTTTATTCCCGACATGGGTACAATGTGTGAAGCCCATTTCTGGTGTCCCCCGCCATGATATTGCTGGAATATTGCTAAAAGCGGCGTAAAACCATACTCACTCACTTGATCCTGGGTACAGGATGACATCGAGAAAACAGTTCTTCGAAGTTATCATTCCTAAGAAGTATGAAGAAATATAGGAAGAAATATCTTCACAATTGGAAAAGGCAGAGCAGGTAACATTATTAGGCCTAAATATCTAACAAACTTATAAATAATTGTATAATTCATAATCTTATCAGTTTTAAAGGCAGTATTTTTTAGAAATATGATTTATGAATGTATCTTAGTCATCTTTATATTTCAGGATGTATTAATTGTATTTTTGTAGGTGTCATTGACTACAGATGGATGGACATCATGCGCTACAGATAACTACACTACCATCACATCAACCCACATAACAGAAGATTGGAAGTTGGAAAATAATGTGCTACAGACCAGAACATTGAATAGCCACACAGAAATATATCATTTTGACTTTTGAGATGAGTTGGTGCTAAATAATAACACTTCCATTAGTTTATTCCTCTTGGAAAACTCCATGATGATAATGTGTCTTTTCTAGTCAAAAAGAAAGTTTGTTTTTACCCAAATATAATAAAACAAGTCTTAAAACAGGAATTTCTTTATTTTTTCTCAGAAGTTGAAACCATTTGGTTTTGGCAATATATTGTGGTACGTATCGCAATAGACGACTTAGTATAGCAATATATTGCAATACAGGTTCAAGGGGCAATCCCCATCACTACTTCACATGCTGTAAATAAAGTGAATTTATCCGATCAAGTGCATTCTAACTTCAACATGAGGAAAGCGTACACAGTGCAGGAAAAGTAAGACGTCGTCAACAAAGTAAAATGGTGCTTCACAGGCCAGTGTGAGCCGCCGGTCCGGCGTTCCAGCGGGGACCATCAGGGGTTGGATTAAGAATGAGGAAAAACTTCAGTCAGTTGCCGCCAAAGGCCACGATACACAGGAAAGCAGACAAAGAGGGTCCGTGGAGCCGACGACACTACTCCGGACAAGGCCTTGTTCACGCCTTCCCCTTTTGGGTGAAATACTTAAGGTCCAGGCTCAGAAGATGTCAATAAAGATAAACGGGGACAGTGACATCTTCAAGGAAAGTGATTGCTGGTTGTGGAGGTTCCAGCGACGTCACGGGATCAAGTCCATCACCGTCACCGAATCTGCTGCTGCAGCATATCCAACCATACTCAGAGACATCATTACTGCTGAAGGCCTGCATGATGAGCAGATATATAACGCAGATGAGACCAACCTGTACTATCAGATACTCACTGACAAGACTCTTGCCGAGAAAAACGACCCCAAGCAGACGACAGGTTTCAAGAAGGCCAAGCAATGTGTCACAGTGCTCCTTGCTTGTAACAAGACCGGGAATTATATGTTGAAGCCACTTGTGCCCTCCACCATGTGATCCACCATGTGATCTACAACAGTTCAAAGAATGCATGGATGACGGCCTACATTTTCAAAGACTGTTTTTTTATTTAAGAATTCCATGACGGCCGTAAGAGACTACCTCAGACAACAGAAACTTGAAGAAACAGCAATCCTGCTTTTAGATAACTGTCTAGCCCACCCCCGCCTCATCGTTGACTTCACATGACGGCAAAATCAAGGCCATTCTCCTGCCAAAGAATACAACCTCAAATACAGCCGCTGGATCAAGGAATAATAAAAGCTTTTAAATACCACAGCAAGAGGAAACTGATCAGCAATTTGCTAGATTCTGCCACACCCTCAACAGACAGTCGCATTGAAAGACATAATCTTCACGACACATTACGCTTGGAATCAAATTACGAGTACTATAGACAATTGCTGGAGAAAGGAGCTGGGCGATGCCTTTGACGATTTCATTGGCTTCACCGAGAGCAGATATAAGGGATAAGTCTGTTTCTCCCCCCCCCCCCCCCCCCCCTTCCAAAAGTAAGGGTAAGGGTAATAAGGGCAAAGGTCCCTCGTCTTCATCTTCGCCCTCCAGTAACAAGGAGCCTCAGAAGTCGGGGAATCAGGCTAGTAGGGTTCCCGTAGATCAGTCACCTGCACCTTCTATCAATCTGGTTGATATTTCTTCTATCTTGAGGTCGCAGATGTCATCCATGTTCGAGGAGGTCAAGTCCCAGCTCCGCGAGGAGTTAGGGGCGGGGCTTCCCGAATATCGGGTGTCGGACGTGGCCTCGGGGCCTTGTGGAATGCCCGGCGTCAGCGGTGGCAGGCCGCTTGGCCTCGGGGACGACTCGAGACCGGGCTTCAGCTCGGGATCGAGATCGCTCTCCAGCAGAGGGGTGGCGGGCGCTGGCCTGTTCACTTCCTCCGTGCCTGTTTCCCAGGCGGAGCCAGAGGCCGAAGCTTTGACCTGTGGTTCCGTGCCCAGTGGTCAGGTGGGTTCTCTCGAACCCCCAGCACCTCGGGACCAGGATTCGGCTTCGGGCCTAGGACAGCCGGGGGGTCGGAGGTCGCAGGCCTTCTAACGTCCGCTTCCGATACAGTCTTCTTCCTCCCAGGTCGAGGAGTCTGAGTTAACCTTCGGCTCAGAGACTGGGGATGAGGAGTCGATGGAGGAGGGAGAGGAAGGCTCGGAGTCGATGGAGGAGGGAGAGGAAGGCTCGGAGACCCCTGCAGGGTTTTTCTTCGCTTCCTCTCTGCGACACGTGCTGGACAAAATTGTCCAGGTACTGCCGCAGGTGGCTGCCCCCGCTCCTGAGTCGGACCCGTCTGAGTTCCGCCTTCCAGGGGATGCGTTTGCTCCTTGCAAGCCGCCCCAGGTGCCACTCCGTATTCCGTCGTCCTTGGCGCACAAGGTCATCGATCCTCTACGAAGGGCCGAGGTCGTAGTGCTTCTACAGAAGGCAGCTATAGAACCAGTACCCATGGGACAGGAAAACGAGGGTTATTACTCGACGTATTTCCTTGTCACCAAAAAAGGCGGAGGGTTAAGGCCCATTCTCAACTTGAGAAGGCTGAACACATTAATAGAGGTACCGTCCTTCAAGATGGAGACACTGCGTGCAGTGATCTCCGCTGTAGAGACAGGGGAATGGCTGACGTCAATAGGCCTCAAGACGCCTACCTCCATATACCCATACACCCTGAGTTCAAGAAATACCTAAGGTTTTCTTTCAACGGGAGGTGTTATCAGTTCCGGGTTCTACCCTTCGGGATCTCTACAGCCCCGAGGGTGTTCACCAAGCTGATGTTGATTCCTGCCCAAGTGGCCAGATCGAAAGGGCGGTTATGTCACTCGTACCTCGACGACTGGTTACTACGAGCACTATCTCACCACATGAGCCAGATTGCTACACAAGAGGTGTTAGACACTCTGATTACGCTCGGGTGGATAGTCAACCTAAAGAAGTCGGATCTGACCCCAGCTCAGAATCTGACCTTCTTGGGGGCGAATTTCAACACAGAGAGAGGGATTGTCTCCCTAACTCAAGACCCCATTGCCAAGGTCAGGAGCGTAACCTTACAGTTCCTTATCTCCAACAGGCATACTCCTCGTACTTGGCTCCAGTTGCTAGGCAACATGGTGGCGACAGTGGACGTGGTTTGGCGAGCGCGCTTGAGAATGCGACCCATTCAACAAGCGTTGCACCAGTTATGGGCGAAATTTATTATTCATCCAACACTGTTTACATTTAATTCATTAATGTTGGTTGGTTTGTTGTTTTACGCTGCACTCAGCAATATTCCAGCTGTATGACGGCGGCTGTAAATGATCGATTCTGGACCAGACTATCCAGTGATGGATATCATGAGCATCAATCCACGCAATTCATTAATGTAATCTGATATGAAAATTATTAAAAACCTTTAAAAACCTTGTTATGTACATTTATCATGCCAATACTCTTAGGATATAACCAAACTATTTCCTGTACTTCCTAAATGAGTTAAAATATTACATCGGCAATATTGCAGCCATATCGCGATTAATGCACAGAGAACAATGGGGAGTTGGACAACTTGGTACTTGGGGTGCAAGTGTGACATTTCGAAAGTGAGGTCTGCATATTTGCCATGGTTTTCCTGAATCTTGTCAATCACAAGAGTGTCAAAAGGGACAGAATATTCAATGATATAAATGATTTCATTGGATTAATCAAACAGGACAACATCAATTCATTGGCCTGGATAGGTCTCAGGCGGTATACGGGGCTATTCCAAAGAATTTTGTATTTTTCATTTTCCATGACGCCCTCCACATATTCTGGGTCATACCATGGATCGACCTCTGTGTCAAAACCAAAACCACTGGGAAGACGGTAATACAGTGATCCCCCGATATTGCGCTCTTCTATAAAGCGCTACCTCCGTTACTACGAGCGGAATCGCATGGCTCCCAAAATCTATGTGCACTTTTAATACTGAGAGTTTTACACAGACAAGATTGTATTGTTGATTGTTGTTCGCTGTTCGTTGTTCATTTGCACATAACAGCTTTTATCATTTATCGCTGAATCGCTTTTAGCATTATCGCTGAATGGAGTTCTAATAATCTGTTTGAAAACATCTGCGGCAAGTCCAGGAAATACGATTGTTCTACTAGTTAACTTTTCACACTATACATCCTTTGATCTTAGAAGCGCAAACATGTAATAATTTAGAACAACAAGTGAAGTTTATATTCTTAATAAGTGGGCAATCCAATTTGAGGCGACACTGTCAACTCACATTAGTTGCTGTCACAACACGACGGTCATTCCTTTTGATTCGGATCAAGTAACTGTATCAAACCAATTAAACTGGCTTGACATACGTTACTGTATGTAAAGTGAATTTATCAGATCAAGGGCATTCCAATTTCAACATGAGGAAAGTGTACACAGTGCAAGAATAGCTAGACGTCGTGAAGAAAATTCACAGGCCAGTGTGAGCCGCCAGTCCGGCGTTCCAGCGGGGACCATCAGGGGTTGGATTACGAATGAGGAAAAACTTCAGTCAGCCGCCGCCAAAGGCCACGTCAGCAAAGGACCGCAGACGAAGAGGAACCGTGGAGCGGACGACACTACTCCGGACAAGGCCTTCGAGTGGTTCACGCAATCCAGACACTATGGCATTCCCTTTTCGGGTGAAATACTTAAGGTCCAGGCTCAGAAGATGTCGAGGAAGATAAACGACGACACCTTCAAGGCAAGTGATGGCTGGTTGTGGAGGTTCCAGCGACGTCACGGGATCAAGTCCATCACCGTCAGCGGCGAATCTAAATCTGCAGCATATCCAACGATACTCCGAGACATCATTGACGCGGAAGGCCTGCATGATGAGCAGATATACAACGCTGATGAGACCAACCTGTACTATCGGATGCTCCCTGACAAGACTTTTGCCGAGAAAAATGACCCCTGGCAGAAGACATGGTTCAAGAAGGCCAAGCAACGTGTTACAGTGCTCCTTGCTTGTAACAAGACCGGACATCATAAGTTGAAGCCGCTTGTTGTAGGAACATCGAAGAACCCCTGCACCCTCCACCACGTGAACCGCTCTACGTTGCCAGTGGTCTACCAAAGTTCCAAGAATGCGTGGATGACGGCATACATCTTCAAAGAATGTTTTTTTAAGAATTTCATTCCCGCCGTAAGAGATTACCTGAGACAGCAAAAACTTGAAGAAAAAGCAATCTTGCTTTTGGATAACTGCCCAGCCCACCCTCCCCTGCCTCAACATTGTCTTCACAAGACTGCAAAATCAAGGCCATTCTCCTGCCGAAAAACACAACGTCAATAATACAGCCCTTGGATCAAGGTATAATAAAGGCATATCAATCACACTGCAAGAGGAAACATATCACCAATTTGCTAGATTCCGCTATGCCCCCAACAGACTACATAAAGACAGTCACGATGAAGGACGTAATCTTCACAACGCATTACGCCTGGAGTCAAATTACAACAAGCACCATCGACAATTGCTGGTGAAAGGGACTGGGCAACGCCTTTGATGACGATTTCCTCGGCTTCACCGAAACGGACATAACCGAGGCTGTTGCTAAATACAGAGACTATGCTGGCAAAGAAGCCCTCGAGGTCGATTGAACTTCGGTTGAACTTTTTGTCCACATGCGACAATGACCTCCCTACAACAGAAAACAAAACTGATGATCAGCTGATCGAAGACGCCCGATCAAGTAGTGATGATGATGAAGATGAAGATGAAGATGCTGAACCTCTACAGCCGCCTCCGTGTCCCCCGACGTACAGCAGAAGAAGCGGTAGCCGGTTTGGAGGTTTCTATACAATATATACAACAGAACCCCAATAGCTTTTAATACCACGACCTTGCTGCACGCAAAACTCCTCTTGGATATGATGAGGAGGGATGTTGTTAAATCCAAGAAGCAGCAATGCATTACGAATTATTTTAAATGAGCTAACAAATCGATCGGACAATACAGTGTATTTACAATGTACAAACCTGACATGTTTTTATCTTATCTATTGAATGTTGTTGTATGAATGTGTATCTAATGCAATATAAATGTATATATTTCTGTATGAATGTGTATCTAATTTTTTATAAGTGTACTGTATATATTTCTGTGTAAATGTGTATCTATATTTGTATGAATGTGTATGAATGCGCACATTTAAAAAATTCTAGTGCTGGTCAAAACTCTTGTTTTCCGTATTTTAAGCAACATGACCAATAAATGCCACTGAAACACTCCGTACTTGTGTGATGAATAGTGATTGGCTCTTCACTCATAGCGTCTGTTACTATCATTATCGATCGATATTTACATGTAAGTAGACTACTATTACATTGAATGTGACAGTTAAGGCTTGTAAATAATAACAAACGGCGAAAACACAATGGAAATATATTTATTTTTACACTATGAACCTTAAACAACCTGTATCATTGCAATGTGCGAGACAAGGCGAAAATCGTAAGATTGGCCGAGCGTGTTCCACCGCCTTGGTTAAACGGCTCATTGTCTACAATGCCCACCAATTATTTGGACCCCATTGGTAGCGAGGGATCACTGTAAAAGAATCGAGCCACTCCATCACATCCCTTACAATACTATGGTGTTTGTGCCAAAGCCGGGCATCTACTGACAATGTGTTGGACATTAAATTCATAGCATAAATTTCATATTAACATTTTTATGCAAAATCACACATTGACAGTTTCAAGTGGGAAACAACTGGTCCTGAGCAGCCAAAAGAAAGTCTTCTGTTTAACTTTTCAGGCCAGCCTACTTCATCCTAGCGAAGGACTCTGTGTAGTTGCTGTTCTTCTCAACACACTACACATAAACTTGATGTCATTCAGAAAGCATCTCCCAGGAAAATGGAGATGATTATGATTCTTATTATAATTATTATAGGTATGGTGCTCATAAAGCAAAATTGTAAGAGCGAATGAGCAGAGCTCCAGATCGTATCTGCGTGAAATACGCATAAGAAATGCAGAAATACCCAGTAAAATAAAATTCAAACTTATCAAATACGCAACGAACATTACAGATATGCTACAAAAATAAAACTTGTTCGTATCATCAAAATATTGTGAAGTAACCCTGCGTATTCGATTAGCAAATCGGCAACTTATTTTGAAATTATAAACGGGCATTCCGTCAACCTTGCCAAAACTCCACGATGACAGTTACATCATGATCATTTGCCATCACACTTTCTTGTGGAAGTATCATGGTATTTTTGAGTCCTATAAAGCTCTCGAACCAACACGACACCAGTTTGCAGGAACTAGATGAATAGTGTTTTTAAATATTTAACTTAAATACCCACATGTGTAAAAACTAGTAGGTAACAGAAATTTGGATACCCAGATAGAATTACTGATAACCAAAGATTTTAAAATGCATGGATAAAATACCCACAACACCAAAAGCTTATCTGGAGTTCTGGAATAAGGCTTTCAAAACCCCAAGCATCATATTCTGTTATGATCAAAGGATAAACTACAGTTAATTGCAGTGTCTTTTGACAACCTGGCCACCCATGCTCCCTATTATCAAGCCCTGGAGGTGGCAAACCATTGGTTGTTGTTGTGCACAGCTAGATTAAAGCCACACACAAAATATCTCAAGGTTATCCATTTCAAGAAATATTCAAACTTATCAGTTTTTGTGACTACCTGAAGAGGACCTAGCTATTCTGACAAAGAATGAACCAAGGCATATTGGCTCGCAAAAAAAAATCAATATCTAGAGAGACACATATTGTGTGGTAAAATTCAATATCCAATCTATGTTGCAATAATCAGATCAACCACAAGGTAAGAAACCTGCAAATGATTTCCTTCACACTCGGTTCCATTGAGAATACAAAAGAAATCGGAATTGCTGGAACTACTTTCAACCGAAATGCTGTAATGAGGAAGGGTGAGCTGTCTGCCAGAAAGTGTAGGAGATCATGGATATTTTTAAAAAGATGGAGGAAGATGGCCAAGTGTTTGAGGAGACAGGACCATGGTGAACACAAGTGGGTGTGTCAACACTTGTGTAAACGAGGTGGCAAGATCACGGCCTGAACTCTTCTCAAGTACACATGCCAATTTACTGGAGTTGCAGAAAAAGACTGAAGGTCAACGTTTCCAATAGTCCATAAAAATCACATTTACATAAGGGAAAAATATTAACAATGACTTGACATGATACTTCTTGACAACTATAACACACTGAAAAAAAAAGCAAGCAGGAAAAGCTCTAATGGCAAGAATGCATTTTACCAGACATCTTCTGCCATGTTAAGGGATGTGCATGAGCTTCTTCCTTAGTGACGGTTTCTAAATTTTTCAGGCCCCATTTTTTTGTCACCCCGCGAAAATAAGAGGAGGAGAAAGCATGTGGTGTTATGGTTAGTGTAACCAGAGCTAAAAGAGGTTGGTTGGTTGGTTGGTTGTAAATAATCAAGTCTGGACCAGACAATCCAGTGATTGATATCATGAGCATCGATCCATGCAATTGGGATCAATGACATGTATCAACCAAGTCAGCGAACCTGACCACCCGATCCCGTTAGTCGCCTTTTACGACAAGCATAGTCACCTTTTATAGCAAGCATGAGTTGCTGAAGACCTATTCTACCCCGGAATCTTCACGGGTCAGAAAGCATGAGGTGTTATGGTTAGTGTAACCAGAGCTAAAAGAGGGGACTATGCATGACAAACTGGCAGTACCAGCAAGCTCGATTCAAGTCATTTCAACAACATTTTGTCTTCTAAATCAAATTTTAAGACGTGTATCCATCGAATAGTTATTGCTGTACCTCCATTAAGAATCTTTGAATTTCAATGGTAAATCCACATCACATGACAAAACAATAATTTCCAGTGCTGACCTAACAATAGAAAACTGACCCAAAAAGGTTTGGGTAATTGGGGGGACTGACACTCAGACCTCCAATATTGACTTGTCACATGATCACTATTGACCAGTCATGTGATCAATATTGCCTTCGTCTGCTAGAAAACTCCATGGTGTCTGTGATGTGATGTGATGTGATGTGATGCATGCATGCACGGTTTGTCAATGGTCCTGAGGTAGATCTGTAAGAAAGAAGGCTGCCAAAAATGAGAAATTCAGCACTTTTGAAATGAAATGAAATGAAACAGTCATCTTAACATATTAGGGGAACATATAATAAAAATAATAACTCATGGCAAGGTCATAAAGCGAAATCAAGGGCCCTCAGACCTGCCCCCTTCGGTGGACTGACTGGACCTCAGCCTGTGGCGTTAGTCTGGTAGTCCACAACAGGGACTGGGGCCTCGAGTCTTTGTTTTCACATAATGACCCTGCCAAGAGTAATTATTTGTATAATAGAATAGGTAGGTGGGTTGGGGAAGTCCAGGATTAGATCTTATCGTTCATGCCTTGCAGGTGGATGGTTTTGAGATCATATACAACAGTCGGATGAGAGTATACAAGCTCGAAACTAGTAACTTAGATTGCTCTTGGGTCTTAGCCCAAAACCCTTCATTATTTGTATAATAGGTACTAATTACCACAGACTGGGTCCACTAAAAATGGACAATAGATAGTGGAACATATTCCACTTAAAGAATCCCATACAAAAACATCCAGGAGATGTTCACTACTCAAAGTTAAAGAACACCTGATTTTTTCATATTACTCCAGTTCATCTGTCATGCAATGCCATATTAGAGAGTTGCTTGTGGTAGATAGCTACCGGTAGTCATCAAACCAATTTTTTTTAACATCCATCTCTCCTAAGTGATTCCAGATCACATTTGCTGTTTTCCCTCAATTCTTTACTAGAAAAAAAATATTAAAAAATGATACCACTAATTTGCATACCTTTATTTAATTGATGATTAATTCAAAGGTTAAGCTTTGTATACCTCATTCTAAATAAGAAAAACAAAAGAGTAAATTAACAAACAAATGTCAAAATGAAGTTTTAAATAACATGTTATTTCTGGCCTGTCAGCTCAACAAAATAACAAAAAAGGACATTAATGAAAGTAATACATGGTAAGTAAGTATTTGAGGCATTTGTTTACAATGATAACGGTCAATTGCTCGTAATATATTTTCATACCAATTAGGTTTGGTTTGTTGTTTAATGCCGCTCTCAGCAAAATTCCAGCTATATGACGGCTAATACCAATTAACAAATTTAGGTAATTTCTCAAATCTGCACTATGAGTCATATAAATATATATTTTGCCCAACCAATTTTATTACTTTTTTTTGTTGCAGATCTGTCATTTAGAAATATGAAATAAATGCAATCTGTAGAATGAAATAACAGTCAGAAAGCTAACTCTGAATTTGGTTTCATGGACATTTGGCTGTCTGTGGTACAATGCAGTAGTAAAGTTTATCATTGTTCCAAAAAATTTATAAAAAGTAATTTTTATTTTTTAAATAAATATCTGTGAACAAGTATGCGCTTCATAAATGGTTGTGCTTTAATCAGTATCATATATATATATATATGAATGGAAATAAATAAAACATCTATTCAGTCATGAGACGACCATGAAGATCTAAGTTACAATAGGTCTTCAGCAACCCATGCTTGTTGTACGAGGCGTCTAATGGGATCGGGTGGTCAGGCTCGCTGACTTAAATGATGCATGTCATCGTATCCCAATTGCATGCTCATGATGTCCATTACTGGATTGTCTGGTACAGACTCAATTATTTACAGGCCGCCATCAAATAGCTGGAATATTGCAGAGTGCAGCATTAAACAAAACAAAAACAAAAACAAACAAGGATAAGACACACAAACTGAATGTAAGTACTGTAGAGTACATTTATCCATTGAACTGCCCCTTTTGTGAAACATTGCGAAACTACTACTGGTACCTTAAGAACACTATCATGGGAGTTTTGTTTAGAAAATATAATGAATTAATGCAATATTAATAATTCATGTAAGCTTGGAGCCTTTAAATATTTTAGTTTCGTTGTAAGAAGTAAATGGATGGGAAAACATTAAGGGTTTGTTTTTTCATATTTCTTTCTACATACTTCATGGTATTATTTAATGTATTATTCTTATAGATATATTGCATACATTGTTGATGCTTTGTAAATTAAAAAATCATCTAAATGTTGTGTGAACTGTGGGCCCGCTGGCCTATAATTCCCAAACAAATTTGATTGATGGATAATAGAATGGAATTATACGAAAATTAGGCAAATTTTCTATCTAGTCAGGTAGACAATTGAACAGCTGACTGTATTTGAGATGAACTCTTTAGAACTTTAGAGATGAAATAAGACGAGTTCTATGGATGAACAACTTCTTTATTACAATTAGTGCGACGTTTCAGTGTAGATCCTAACACCTTTATCAAGCAAGTGATGCTTGCTTGTTAAAGGTGTTAGAACTCATCTTACTTCACACCAACTTCTAAATGCCACTGAAAGAAACTTTAGAGACAATTCAGAAACTGGTCATCACTTATGTTTGAGTTAAAATATACATATACTCTGCAATATAAAAACGCAAAAGTTATTTTAGATGTACATTTTATATATCACATAAATAACCAATAGATGGTAATCAATTGCAGACCTGTCAACCCTCCTGCATTTTGCGGGAGACTCCCGCAATTTGATTAAATCTCCCAGTCTCCCGCATGATGGACTATTTCTCCCGCAAAACAGAATTCTTCATTATTTAAAAAATTCGCCTCCATTGTCCCGAGAGTCAAAACAATGAACGGGACGTTTGCATCCTGATCTGTCTGGTAGGCTCCTGGATTAGCTACCGTTATCACAGCCACCCGCAGGGGGACCCAGATGGGCCTTTTTCCATTAATCAACTGGTAATTAAATTCATATGGTGAACGATTGAACAACGTAAACTGTTAAGAAAACTTGGATAGTCCTAACAGGTGCCTGAAGGGTTGAACTTGAAATGAAAAATCAGCCAAGTATTCATCACTTCATGAAATGAACTCTTGTCTTCATGTTCTTAGCGTGTTTATTCTTCCTATAATTTAAGAACGTAGATACATATGGCCAGTCCATTTATACATGACTTTATTGGTTATCAGATTTGTCAGAAACTTTGTTAAAACATCAACATACCTCAAAGTTACGTCATTGAACTCTTGGAAATGAAAATAAAATATGTCCTGCAAGCGCCATCTTCAGAAACAACACTATGCGTGATTGGTTGATTCGGTGGTCGAAATAACATTGTAACATAAATGTAGGTATGTTCTCTGATCTGATTGGTTAAAAAGTGTTGTCGAATGAGCATAACATCGCTGAATTTTTGGGGTCTCATCACCGTGTATGTATACATTAATTAATGGAACTATTTTTGAAATCATCAACATGGAGAAACAGATGGAAATTTACCCTGACTTCCACATCGGAGATTTCGATGAAATATTGAGTGAATGGGGCGACGAGACATTTTCTGAGATAATACAAGAATTTGAAGGTAAATGAAATTTACCTTTTTCCATTAATTACAAAATCATAATCATAAATAATGTAATTTTCTTGGGCTTGGCCAAAGGAAAAACAAAACAAAATCAATTTTTAACAGAGTAAAAAACATTTATTGCAACTCTATAATGACTTTCATACATCCACCTAATTTTGTTCTTATTATAACCCACAAAAAGCTGTTGAAGCTGAAAACCGTTCTGAGATGGCCCCCGAACTAGGAAATACAGCCAGCGTTTCCGTAGAGCCCAAAGTTCAAGCGTCCAGTCACCGCTTCGCGTCCCTTGATACAAAAGCAGTACAGGACATCGTGGATAGGAACCTCTCCAAATCTACTGGGAGTTAAAATATTTCGACGTAAGCCATTGAAACATAAAAGAATACATAAACAAATAAAAAAAAATTCCTACGCAGATTCGATCAACATCAGCGAGAGTTACCTCCCTTACACCATTGCCATAATAGCAATGTAAAGCGTGACCAATGTGTCATCGCAAAAATTGGCAATAATATAACGAGATTGACCAAAATCTTAACATAAATTAAATATTTCGTTTTGTAAGATTTGAGATATGTTATACTAAATGGATATACGGAAATTTCATTTAAACACGACACCGTAATAATAACGAAATACTCCCACTTACCGTCACATTTGTACCCTGAACACGGCAATCTTTTCACTTCCAGAATGGCTTGGTTTCCGAGGTTTTGAACCCACGTTCGAAGAGCTTCCTGCTTTTCAACTGAATGAGAGACTGAGGTTCTTTTATGCCGAAGTCAGAAATGCTGAGGGAGAACTTTACTCAAAATCGAGTTTTGTTGGGTTGCGTGCTGCCATACACAGGCACATCAGGGGGCCGCCATTTGAGCGCAGCATAAACATTATCCAAGACCGGGAATTTCACACTGCAAACTGCCGTCACTTTACTGTCAAACGCAGGTATTGAATCGCGAGATTTGCAGAATTACCGGCCACAAATCCGATGAATCGTTGAAGTCGTATTCCATTGACTCGTGCTCGTCTCAAAAACGACATTATTCGAACATTTTTCAGAGACAGGAGCAGCTCGCTAACGAACGTAATTTGGTACCTGTCATAGATACAAATATCCTGCCACTGTCCACTGCTCCCGTGAGTAATTTCCAGGTTAATTCTTCTGCTAATTTCCACGGCCTCTCTCACATATGTTATTCCACTGTAACAGTAAACAACTTTTTCAATCCCAGCTAAGCTGCATGTCTGAAATTTCGCACGTTTGACGTCTCTTGTCACCACCTCAGTTTCAGGCGAGTTGACACTCTCTTGTACAGGGGCCAAACAGTATGTACGTCTTTTCTAATTTTGATTATTTGTATTTCATAGTTACGCATAACTACAAATTACAAGTAAGATGAGGAACTGTGATAAAGAATTGAATTTGTGATATTTCCTGTTGTTTGTTTATTTTCTGAGAAATGAGCTTGAACATGTGACCACCCCTTTCGTAAAATGGACCCTCATTATTGGAGTACCTCGAAACCATTGATCGGTTTCGCGGCACCCCATATCATGCAGCTTTTCGAAGGTGAGCACGAGGAGACGTATTACTAACGACAGTTTTGTTGTGTCATGCGCTCAGTAAATTAGTTCCTCCTAAATATCGATTTAATTAACGTTCATGTTACAATGTCGATAAATATTTCGTTTTGTAAGATTTGCGTGATGTTATGCTGAATGGATGTACGGAAATTTTTCATTTGAACACTCCGCCTTACGGCGTCGTGTTCAAATGAAATTTCCGTACATCCATTCAGCATAACATCACGCAAATCTTACAAAACGAAATATTTATCTCCTAAATGAGTTACACGATCAGGCTTCCTCACAGCTAGGGTTTCAAAGTCAAAGTTGAAAGTGAAACTTATAAATTTCCTTTTGACTGACATCGTCACTTGTGTGCACAGAAAATATCAAAATAGAACTTTATCAAATTTCGCGAGAATGTATTATGTGATCATTTTACACGATTTGATTGGCTAATAGTTTGCTTGCGTCCCAGATCTGCAATCTAATTTGCATACAACAGTACTAGTCAACCAATGAGATTAATACACGTCAAGGTCAGAAAGGTCAATAATGACAACGAGACTCATTTCATTCATAAATTGTAGTAAAACGTAATACCGGTAGTACTTCCAAATATGGCATACATTTCTTGGAATGGAATAACGTGAACATTTCTAGGAAATTTAAGAAGCGAAGTAATGGGAGTGTCAACAGACTACTGCAGACAGAAAAAAAACAGTATATCTTATTGAAATTAGGGGCGATTATGTTGCATCAGGATAAATGCATTTGATATTTCTTTTGCGAATTTTGTAACCAACATCGCTCCAAATACTCAGGAAACCTGCATCGTAACGAAGCCTGACAACTGGTCGGATTGAACACGTCGTCAACTGGTCAATCTACCGATTGTGAAATTTCAATATCTGTTAGCGTTTATCTGAGATGATCTTTGAACGAAAGTTATATGGCTAGATTGTGCTGGGTTTATTTTTGGAGGAGGAAAATGCAAACGGAAATTAAGCAAGCTGTACGTATAAGAAACTTATTGATTATTTATTATTTCAAAATATTTGGTTTTCTTTGTAACATTATTAAGAATAAAAGTTGGAAATTATCTTACCTTCACTATTTTAAAAATCTCCCCCATTTTGAAGTCAAATCTCCCACATTGTCATGATGAGGGGTTTACAGGTCTGCAATTTTTCAAAATTGACACACATCGATGTCATTGACCCAGGTTCCTTATGGCACAAATGGAATAGTAGTTTTTCAAATGTGAAGGTCAGCTGTTCAATATCTTGTTTGGCCACCATTTGAGCCCAAAACTGACTTGCATTGTCGTCCCATGGAAGCAATATGATCCCGAAATGTGGCCTGGGGAATGATTACCTCTCTGTCTGCAGTGCTTGTGCCAGCTGTCAGAGGTTCTGTGATTGTTGCCATTGTGCTTGAAGTCGTTGATCCAGTGCATCCCATAAATGTTTGATTTGGAAGCCTGGAGGGCCATGGCAGGACCTGGATTTTGTGAGGTCAAACATTCTCTTGCTTGAAAATGATGTTCGCTTGTTGCATAATGGGAAGGTCAAATCTCATCCGTGTAACGTTGTACCTTTGAATTCCCAAGAACTTGCACCAAATCTGTTCTACCAGTGTAGGAGATGGCCCCTCACATCATCACACTACCACAACCAAATCTGTCCACTTCCTGTTATTCATTCCGCGCAACACGTGTAAACACAACATCTACCATCTGCATGGCAAACTATAAAACGTGACTCGCCACTAAACCAAACTTAACTCCATCCCAGTTGTGGCCATACTCTGTGACCTTGACACAATTGATGTCGCACCTGACGATGCAGGTCTGTCAAAATGACACCTCGAACAGGTCATCTAGCGCGAATACCTTCAGCGCGTAAACAGTTCCTCACTGTCTGGGGTGACTACCTACACAATCCTGGAATTGCCATTTTTTAGAAGTGACCGTGGTTGTTCTTTTACGTTAGAATCTGTCCTGTGCTTCAGTAGATACATGGTCGACTGAATCTGGGAAGGTTACATGTGTCCCGGGTGTCTGATAACTGTTCCGGTCTTGTAATGGTGCTTGGTTCTATGTGGAAAAACCTGGCAACAGCTAAAGATGACTCTCCTGATTGCAGTCGGCTGATGGAGTTGATGCATAGGTCTTCCGTCAGTCATGGCATTTTTTCGCTGTTCACTTGCTGTAAGATTGTAATGGCATGCAAATGAAAACCTAATATAGTCCAACAAGCAATGTTGCATGTGCATGTCACATTGGTGTGTTTCAGTGCCAGGTTCTCAAGTGGTTGTGTTTTTGCAATTTTTCCATCTTTTCACCGTATTTCTGCTGTACCTCATTTTTTCCACACAAATCAATCCCAATCCATGCAGAAATGTCCAATTCATTTTTGGTATTGAGTTTGTATGGATGTTTGCAACACTGTCAGATATTTAAGATCTTACTACTTTTGCATTTCTTATTTTGCAGAGAATACATGTATTTTACACATGTCAACGATTGGTAAGAGATATATTGTATTTGTCCCCAAAATTTAACTGGCCCAACAATACTTTTCTTTGGTCCTGATGGGCTGAACAAAAGGTGACCCGGTGACAGATTCAATTTGACATAAAACTGAAACAGCCTGACCTCTCAAGTTGACATTTTTCTAAACTACTTCTGGTAAATATTCCGATGTCAAAAACAAATCATGACAAGATATTTATCACATCTTTTTAGCCTGTCTACCAGGACAAATATTTACATGAAATTCACATAATCGAGATTACTACGTCTGTGCTATTCATTCCACGAAAGATCTATTAACAGATTTTGTCAGATACAGTGCCACCTGTCCATATACTCAGACTTTTTACCACACTGGTTAAAACACTTACTGAAAAAATCCCAGAATAAATGCATCCCATCCCCACTCCATCTTCCCAGGCCGTACACCTCAGACAATAAACACATACCCATATTCACCAATAATGTGTTTTGAATGCATAGTCTTCTTCAGCTTGGCATACAGACATTTTATGATTCCTGCAAATCAAGGAATTTTTTCCTATTCAGCTATAATACAACCTAGTTATTGCGTACAGAGCATTTGGCGGTGGCAATGTAATAGAGCAACAAAAATGGGTTTATTGCCATAAAGATACTATTAACCAGAACACTTATTGTCGGAAACCTGTTAACAAATTGGGATTTTTATCAAGAAATGCATGAAATCATGAAATTGATCAATTATCCTGAAAAAGCAGTGGCGCTTTTCCGCCTCAACTTCCTGTTTGGTTTCTGTTTCTTCCTTTCTTGCCTGGAGAGTTCTCCGACTACTGATATGCCTGTGATTTTGCCGAGCAGTACAAATCCGTGCCCATGAATCTGATGGATAAATCATCGCAATTGGTGGCTTTAATGGATTTAACATGTTAGTGTCACAGGCATGTGTGGAGCATGGATGTACATGGGTATGCCTGTCACCGATGAACCTGACAATTCTCTTATAAAGCAATACCATAATTGTCATCTTAATTCACAAATCATTTCAAATGTGGGAGTTTCTGACACTAATGCTTCAGTGTTTTCCTTTCAATTCAAACATAATTATTTTTCTTTTCTGGAAGATACAGAAACGATGAATGTTAACTGTCAAATGTTAAGATTGACAAGAGTGAGTGAGTGAGTATGGTTTTATGCCGCTTTTAGCAATATTCCAGCAATATCACAGCGGGGGACACCAGAAATGGGCTTCACACATTGTACCCATGTCGGGAATCAAACCCGGGTCTTCGGCGTGACGAGTGAACGCTTTAACCACTAGGCTACCCCACCGCCCCAAGATTGACAAGAGGGACAATAACATTCCAATATTTTCAATAATTACTGCATTCAAGTCTTTTAGCATTTCAATACTCATGAGTTCCTGGAGATAATTGAATCCATGCTTAAGACTTCAGTACATGAAAATCTCATCAATTGATCAAGATGCCATGAATTAACTTCAATATTCCAAAGAGCACTAAACACAATTTCATACTTTTTCTTCAACTTTGTCTTGTTCCAAGACAGTAAATCAGACATTTAATGTGTCATTTGTTTAATATTCCTACAGGGAATTCTGTTTGCGTTTAACGCAGTCATATCAAAATAGTTTGTCAACCCTCCAGTGAAATCACTTACTAAATGCATCTTCCCATCACTAAACGTTCCTGTATCCCCCAAATCTCTCCAAGCATGCTTGTTTTATGCCAGTCAAACATATTCCAGCTTTATCATATCCCAGTTATACTCAGATGATCCGTGCTAGGTTTCAGCATAATATAAGCAGTTCATGTTATGAGCTCACACAAATCTTCGATCCATGTTTGTCAACATACATTTGTCAATTATGAGCTGAAAAGGGCCATACTAGTTTCTGTCAAACATGAATACATATCATGACAATAGATCAAACTCATTTGGTTTGCTTTGGTTTGTTGTACCGCTGCACTCAGCAATATTCCAGCTATATGACGGCGGTCTGTAAATAATCAAGTCTGGACCACACAATTCAGTGATTGACATCGTGTGCATCATTCAAGTCAGCAAGCCTGACCACCTGATCCCGTCAGTCACCTCTTACAACAAGCAAAGTCACCTTTTATGGCAATTTGGAGTGTTAAAAACAATTTATAGAATCATTGCATCAAAATAACAATATGGGGTCCATATGCTTGTCGTAAAAGGTGACTAACAGGATCGGGTGGTCAGGCTCGCCGACTTGGTTGATGCATGTCATCAATCCCAATTGCGTGGATCAATGCTCATGATATTAATCACTGGATTGTCTAGTCCGTCATAAACCTGTTAAACAACAAACCAACCAACCAACCAACCAACCTCTTACGACAAGCATGGGTTGTTGAAGACCAATTCTAACCAGGATCCTTATGGGCCAATATAATAAGTCCTGTTATTGCAATGCTAATGAATGTTTGTTTGCTTGTTGTTGAAAACCACACTCAGCAATATCTTCATCAGATGGGGTGCAGCCTTTAAATAACCAAGTCTGCATGGACCAGACAAATCCGTGACATATCACGAGCAATGATCCATGCTGTCTGGGTAAAACCAAGTCACCTAACCCGCCCACCCTTTCGATCAGCTCGCCTCATGTGACAAGCATGCTGGAATCGTATTCTGACCCAGAATTTCACCAGTGCTCTTGAGCAGAGAGATTGTCATCAGAAATATAATTTTAAATGCTCTAATATGAAGAGCAAGAACAAAAAGTCATCACTCACTTATTATTAAAGGTCATCACTTCCAGAATTTGACTCCTTAATACATAGCCCTGATACACTGGACAGACATGCAGCTCACCTGCACCGGATTACTCCTTACACAAATACATATACAGATAAATAATGACTAGAGTGAGTGAGTGTTATAATATATTAGCTATATGACATGATTGCATGACTGATTGATTGAGAATGTTTTTACCAGGTTTTCGTAATATTCCAGCAATATCAGATATAGGATTCACACATTGTACCCATGTTGGAAATCAAACCCGGGCTTTCGGTGGGACAAGCGAACACTTGAAAAACTAGGCTACTCAAACGTGCCTTGATTGCATGAGCTCTGATACATGTGATCATGCCATGCACTCAGCAAGGTTACACATTGTTGCCACCTTTGTCTTTCCTTACAACTAGTTGGGGTACAAGGACAATCAATCAAATAGTCACAATATTATTATTGCATTTATGACAACTAAACTTCAATATGTATGACAAATGGCCAGGGCACTGTAGCTCACTTGATACACTTCCTCTAAGCCTTGTGGTTTTTTTAGAAGATACTTTAACCCTTTAATGAAATAGATGATCCATAAGAGTATGCTTTCAAAAACCTATACAAATGACCACAATGATCTGAACAAACTAAAGTCTCATCATTGCAAGAAACATGCATGCCCAGTTTCAGTACCAGCAGTTGCAGAGAAGATGTTTACAGACCTCAGAATCTCAGGGCAAGGTGACCCGTGAAGATCCAGGGTAGAATAGGTCTTCAGCAACCCATGCTTGCCGAAAAAGGTGACTTTGCTTGTCTTAAAAGGCGACTAACGGGATCGGGTGGTCAGGACTTAATTGATGCATGTCATCGATGACAATTGTGTGGATTGATGCTAATGATATCAATCACTAGATCGTCTGGTCCAGACTCGATTATTTACAGACCACTGTCATATAGCTGGAATATTGCTGAGTGCAGCTTTAAACAACAAATAAACCACCAGACCAACCAACCAGGGCAAGGTGATAATAACCCTTCAAACAAATATGTTCCATTTTACAATTTGGCAACATGTTATGTAATCATGCATTAACTGCATGCAAGATAAAGATAGCTACCACCACTTTTTTCTCATGAACTGCATATGACAACATATTCTGACCCAACCTTGATACTTTCCAGACAGCTTTCAAATTCAACAGGTCACTAGAAGTTGTCTCCCTTCAATTTATTGAAATGATGCAGAAAATGTGGTTTGTGATGACTTCTTCATGGTCGTGCTAAAGACAGTAGTCGAGAGAATCATCCCCACTGCATAACAGTAGTCCCGGATAAAACATTGCCATCGGTGCTGTATCAAGAAGATTTATTCCATTTCTCATAATGAGATAGTTTGCAGGCACAAAAGGTGCCAAGAGGAAGCAAAAGAAGGTTTTTCATTAAAGCTATTGCTGATGGCATGCAATATGGATCTAGTTTCTTTGAACATCTTTTGGCCCATTTCTCAATATTTCTGATCTGAGTAATCCAAACTCTTGTACTTTGTGATCAATACAATTATAGACTAGGCTAGACACAGACCAAAATAAATCCAAAATGGAAATCACTAGTACCAGTTTTGCACAGAGTGGTTAGAACCATTGGCAAAGCATGCCACTTCTTGATTCTGGAATTATAAGTCCCCTGCATCATGGTAGTGAAACAAATTTGATTTTTTTTTCAGGTTCAACTTGATTTACTTATCTCGCTTGTATGTACAAATTAGGTCAAATATGAAATATAATCATACATTGCTGAGATTGACATCTGCTTGACAAATGTGACCCTCCAGGAGAAGAGACCTTAAGAGTGCCAGGATACAATTGTGCCATCACGTCATAAAGACATTTGAAGTCACCTTACTTCAATAAAGATCGCGATGTGTGATGTTATTTATCTCTGTAAAAGGTGAGGTGAGGCAAAATGGGGTTTAATGTCTTGTCCAAGATTATTGCACTTATATAGCGACGTGCATGCACGTGTATGGCTGCTTGTACTAGTCCGGACTGATGCCGATTTATAGGGCTAGCTCACTGAGATACCATGCAGCAGTTTAACAGGAATATCCCACTCAAACACAGCATACTGACTCCAAGCCGACCAGTCCTTGTTTTAGCCCCTTAATGCCAAGCGCCAGACAGGGTAACAACAAGAACCATCATTTAACGTCTTTTGGTATGATGTGGTCGGGGATCGAATTAGGTTCATATCGGACCTTATTTTGTATGTTGAATTTTAATCTAATATGGTACAACATTTGTCAAAGTTATCACCCAGATACTTTCTTCAAATCAATTTGTGAATGTGAATAATCTATAACTTCTGAAGATTGACTTGAAAGGCTTTCCAGTGATTGACATCATGAGCATCAATCCATGCAATTAGGATATGATGACATGCATCATCAACCAAGTCAGCGAGTCTGACCGACCAATGCTCCTTACGACAAGCATAGTCCCCTTTTACAGCAAGCATGGTTTGCTGAAGACCTATTCTAACCCAGATCTTCATGGGTTGCGAAAAGAAGGACAAGAGGACCAGACCCGAGGTGGTTTGAACAAACAAAGGGGTCAGGTCCAAGGGTCCTTTTTGTATTTTGACCTCTTCAAGAGTAATTATTCGTTTTGTTACACCAAAATTCACTTTAAAGTTTATTAAGCCTTTGAACCGTCCTGTTTTATTGCAGTAACTTAGATTCCAACTGTAAAATGTTAGTATACCAGACTCCATCTTGTTTTCTAGCTGACGAGTTACTATTCATCATGTGACAGTTCAATACTGATCATGTGATGAGTTAATATTCAAGATCAGTGTCAGTCACATGATTTGGGATTCTACATCAAAATGTATTGTTTCGTCACATGATACGGATTAACCAATGGTATTGCAAGATAACAATGTTCATTACCCAATTGGTTCCCTTCCGATAGCATCTTTATGTATATGCATTCATTTGTGAATGGATGAACTAAAATAAATATTGTATTTAAACTGAAATTGTTCTCAACATTTGATTACGTCCATTTGCAGTCGATCATAACATTACAGGGTAACTGATCAATCATTGTTAATAATCAATCATCAGAATATCCCTAAAAATTAAAATGCATTAATCAGGGTTTTCTATGAATTTAAGGATGCAATTTTGGTAAAACTACTTAATTTAATATTCCTTTCAAAACCGCTATTACCATAGTGTTCACTTTAGCAGACTCATTCCAATTAATTCCCTATTTTACCTTGAATTGATTTCCATAGCTTTGCAAGAACAAGCTGAGCCTTGCAGTAATGTCAAACATTGCACTGGTGTGCGCTAGTGAGTGAATGTTGTTGAACGCTGCTTTAAACAACAAAATGTTAATGCCAGAGGACAATCAGTCCTGACTATCGTCCGAAACAAATCTTGTAACTGTTCTAAATATATAGGCTTGACTCAGAAAATAAATAAGCTCCTTTGTACGCATGCTGGAAAAGCTTCATTGGATATTTACGCATGCTGTTTTTATGCATTTGAGTTTTTCATTTAATGCATGCGTTTCTGTATGCAAGTTAATTGAAAGTAATTGGGTTTTCAATTTAAAATTTTTTATTATTATTATTTTTTTTTTTGGGGGGGGGAGTATTTTACGCAAATACTTGCTAATCTAGCTCTTCATTTGCATGTGTTTGTGGACTTTTTGTGAGTGAGTGAGTGAGTGAGTGAGTGAGTGAGTGAGTGAGTATGGTTTTACTCCGCTTTCAGGAAAATTCCAGCAATATCACAACGAGGGACACCAGAAACGGGCTTCACACATTGTACCCATGTCGGGAATCGAACTCGAGTCTTCAGCGTGATGAGCGAACGCTTTAACCACTGGGCTACCTGACCGCCCTGCCTTTTGGTGAAAACCTAGAGTCATCACTATTTGCTAGTTAATAAAAAACACGTGTCTGATGGTGAGCATCATACAATAAGACATCTTATGATTATGCAAATGGTTTATGTTACTGACAGTTTTCAATGTAGAGGATTCAAACACAGCTTCGATGCCAATACATCATATTTAAAACTGAATGTGTCAATGAACTTTTGATTTCTGAAAAGTTACTTATTACCTCTATTCTACCATGAATAATTCATTAAACAAATGTGAAATCTCAAGTGATAAGTGATGTGACAGCGCTTAACATTTTCAGTAGGGTTGAATGTTTGAAAAAAGGGATCAGTGACAGTTTTAATCTGTATATGTTCACTTTCATACACCCATACCGTATTCTACGTAATAAGCGCCCGGGGCGTTCTCAAAATTAGACATAGGCTAGGGGGCTCTTATTAGAATATTATTTTGGTTAAAAAAAGCATAGCTGAAAGATAAATTTTGTTGTTTATGCTGACAGTCTGAAATGTTTATGTACGACAGATATATTTTTCCAGATTTTAATGCCCATAAATAAGGGTGCATATAACACACGTGTGCGTATTATACCAAATAAATAAGTCTTGTGTACATTGATCAATCGGAAGGGATGCAAATTGGGCTTGTTCACTAGCCAATATATCAGCAAATATCGCCGTGGGCGCTTATTAGAGCGGGGCGCTTATTATGTCGAATACGGTACTACATTTATACCATGACACTTAATAATCATATTAATAAGAGACAAACTAATCTGGTGCAGGTACCATGTAAACATCATTCTAAGGACCCTCCCAGGAGGACTTGAGTCGATCCTTGTAACTTCTGACATTGGCAGTTTGGGGTATTTGAGGGTCCGTCATCATAGGAGTGAGCGAGTGTGGCTTTACGCCGCTTTTAGCAATATTCCAGCAATATCACAGCAGGGGACACCAGAAATGGGCTTCACACATTGTACCCATGTCGGGAATCGAACCCAGGTCTTCGGCGTGATGAGCGAACGCTTTAACCACTAGGCAACCCGACCGCCCCTGTCACCATAGGAGGAGCGTTAATTACATCTATCATGGTACTGAAAACATAGTCAACTGAATGAATTCTAAAATCATTCAAAATGAAAAATCATTTTCAATACCTAAATTGATTATGTTTGTGAAATATTAATGTAGTAATGACTATCAAACAGAAAACAATCTTATTTCAATGTTACACCTTCTAATAACTTTAACATAAACTGACTTCACCAACACCACAAATTTATTTATCTTTCTTCCTTCATGACCTGAAGAGCATCATGACATACAGAGATGCATGACAGTTCATCACAGCCATTACTAAGGTTAAAGACTTTCTTTTCAATGAATCATGACTTAAATGTAATAGATGTCCCAGGTAGAACGTGCCACAAATGTTTCAAGAAAAACAGCAACATGACTATGAACACAATACCATGTTCCCTTTGAACTGAAAAAATCATTTAAAAAACCTGCATCATATTCTGCACTGAGTACTCTTGGAATAAGAAGCATCTTACACAAATGACGGTTTTACATCCCTTCAATGTCGATTATAGATTAACTGCTATCGAAGAGAAGGTACAAATTAAATCCGAGTTTGCCATCCAAAACATGCGTCTTTCCTAGACGTGTGAATGATTACAGAAACGGATATTACTCAGCGAGATGGGTTATCAAGTGTATGGCTTGTCATGTGTGAAGCTCAGTTGTCTAGTTGAAACAAATAGCCAGCCTTCCAACTGTCTCCAACCATTGTCAGGCCTATCACTGAAGCAACAAAACAAAAGGTTCAGATTATGATAGGGAAATAAATGGAGCTGTATTCTTCAATTCCAATCCTGCAACAGCTATTGACTATACATGCTACGAGTGAGTGAGTGAGTGAGTTGGGTTAAATGCCTCTTTGAACAGTATTCCTGTTACATCACAGATTGTCAGTCTAGTGTAGAAAAAACCCAAGTGATGCAGGTCTCCGACATTTACAACTTAGGTGAAACCCAGTGGTATGGGGCTGACAAACCTAGAAACATAACTGGGGCAGACAGGGCTTGAACCCATGGGGCTTAACTCTGCACAGCGAATTACGGTGCCTGGGATGACTGGGACACCCATGCCCCCATATATGCATGTTCCTGAAGCGAGTGTGTCCACTAGCCTATATCAAAGCCTAGTTTCTACCCTAGCCATTTCAAGGACACTTTTAAAAATATGAAAATACATTCTGGTCAACAAAGACAGGCAGCAGTAAATCACTTTCATACGAAGGTGTACCAGTCCTGCATGTTCATTTTGTGAAACGTTCTGATTGGGACTATAGATATGTGCGATAGTCCAATCATATTTAGCGAAGGAAAGTGGGCTTGATCTGGCAAGGGTGGAAACAAGACTGATAAAAAGGCAAGCGGACACTCTTGCCTCGGGAAGATGCCATATATGCTGTGAAGAGATTATGTCCAAAGTAGGTAAAAGGGCAGTTCTTACAATAAAAATAGCTCCACTTACAATGGAAAAAGATTATATACTGAACAAAAATGGAAAGCAGGTTAGGGATCATTTATATTTTGGGGGATATTTTTATCGTGAGACTGAGGACACAATTTCATAAAAATATCCACCACAAATATTCATGACATTTAAATTATTTTGTTCATTATACAATATGGAAATGCCTGTCCATTTTAATTAATCATTTTGTGTCAAGAATGTAAATTGTAAAAACACAAGCATGTTTGGTTATGGCTCTGCTGTGTTGGCTTACTGAAGTAAGAGAATCAATTTAAATAATTGTTTTATAAATATTCAAGAAAAATATTAGAAGAATGAGGCTCAGTAGCTCACATATTTTTGATTGAAACATTAGCAAAATAATAAATCGAATAGATTGAATGTCAAAATGAGTGAATGATTCATCGAAGATTATGGATGTCTTACAGAAGGTTAAACAATTTATTAACAATAACTGGGTAACAATGGCAGCCACACAGGCTCATGAAGGACAAAGGTCAAAGTTATGCAGAATATTAAACATGTGAACATGTATTACTTCCCCAACAATACACACAGAAATGTCAAAGGCATAATAAATTAATTATAAGATTTTTATCCTCACTCCCTTCAAGACGCCCCTCACATGTCTCATAACCTCTAAACAGTGATGCATAAACTGTGATGCTTATCTACATAAGCAAGATATACTGCAGTAGAGTTCATGTACAAACGCAATTCCTGCATTCAGTCAGAAAGAAAAGATCGGTTAAGATGTGTACACAAGCTAAAACATTTACTTTGGGTAATCACGCAGTGATGGTACACTACTGGGTAATCAAGTTTTTTCCTGTTATTTGTGCGCAAGCAATTTAAAATGAATTGGTTAATGGTGATTTCGTTTGCTTATTTTAGGCAAATATGCAGCTTATCTGAAGCTCTGAAGGTTTACATACTCCATCAATAGCAACATCAATGCATGTTTCAGAGATCTACAATTTGTTAAAGCTTACAGTTGGCTGACAAGGGACAAATTGAAAACAGTATGAAAAAGAATGTTCTCTTCAGTTCAAAAAGCTGACAAGGTATTTCACCTCCCTAAGTTGTTGGCTATTATGTCTGAAATGTGGATGACTCAATGAAACAGGATAGATGAGCCTGTGGTTCAGATGGTTGTATCTCTCCTTACTGGGTCATTCATGCACAGTCATTAAATGAAAGTGTAAAATTAAGATGTATTGGCGACCGTTATTCATGTCGTGTCTGTAATACCACCATGTTTTAAAATAAAACAATACGGAAACTGACAAAATGAGTGAGACAGTAGAGAAGCTGGAACCTTGATTCCGAAAGTAGAATTTACCTGACCTAAACCATGTGATTGAAAGATAATTTCTCTTTAATTTTTCATAATGACCTATAGTTGCATTGTTTAAAATGCAAGTACAGAATGGCCAGTAAATTCCTGGGTCCCGTTGCACAAAGCGATCTTAGCGCTACGACTGCTGTAAGTCTATGTTAAAGTATGGGAGTTACGATTCACTTAGCGCTAAGATCTCTTTGTGGAACGGGGCACTGGGTCTGAATTAACAGAAACTTCTATGGCGTGATGTCATCACGGACGCGGCGTGTGAGCTTCATGTGATTGAATTGCTTATTGATGGTGATTTTACTCGCGCTTCTGCAACTTAACTAACTCCTGCCAAATGTTCAAACACACGTAAAGATAATTATTATTACAGCTGGATAGTCCCCTTGAAAAGTTTACGGTCATTACAAATATTAACACGATGAAAGGAAATGCGTTAAGAAAGCTAGATAACCACGTCATAGAGATGTTGCCAGTTTGGCGTTAATAGACATGTCGCATTTGAAATTTTATATCTCAGAGCATGAACTGCAAAGCCAGTCGAGCGTCTGGAGATGTTAGCCAACCGAACTGGAAATAACGCGTGATTTTTAGCTGTTGCAACCGATTTGCTTCAGATGCCCAAGTGATGGTCGTTTTTTAGCAGTATCTACTGAAAAAAATGAACCACATTCCCTTTGACAGGCCAAATTGGGATCCGTGTCCATGAAAAAAGCACATCTTATCTTGTTTTTGTGACAATTCCTTGCATTTTTTTAAATGATGGTAAGATTTGGGAGAGAAATACATCTGTGTGTCAAGAAATAAAGTACCCGAACCTACCTGTGCTCAGGTCCCGCCAACATGCAACTACCTGCACGCGCAGCACGTGGTTGGAGAGAACTCGTCGTTGGAAAGACAGACCATACTTCTTCCGGACTGTGTATTCAGTGGTGGCTTAACTTGACGCGTTCATTTGCATTACTTTCAATGTTGTAATCCATGTTTAGACACTACAAAAACACAAGCAATAAATACATTGAAACTTCTACAAGTATACCCATGACAAGTGAATAATTGCTTTTAATTCTGTTTGTTTGTCTGTTTGTTTCGTTGACTAAATGGAGTGAAAGTTTCCAGAAGCAAACATGAAGGTTTATTTTGCATTTTTCGTTTAAAACCGCATTAGAAATATTTTAGCTATATGACGGTCTGTAAATAATCGTGTCCGGAACAGACAATCCTGTGATTGGCATCATGAGCATCGATCTACGCATTTGGGATACGATGACATGCATCAACCAGGTCAGCGAGCCTGTCCATCCGATCCCGTTTGTAGCCTCTTACAATCATTGGTTGCTGAAGACTATTCTAACGGGCTGAATTTGATTTGATTTGTTTTAAGTACATTTTGACTGGAATATTGGGTTTTGACCAAATTGCCTGCACCGTTTTGTCTTGTGTTATTCTCATTTCCAAACGTTGCCAGTGACCTGCATAATTTGCATGAATAATGTCCACATTTAAATATGGACAATACTATATTTCTCTTATCAGCAGACCCGTGAAGATTCCGGGATAGAATAGGTCTTCAGCAACCCATGCTTGCCGTAGAGGGTGACTATGCTTGTCGTAAGAGACGACTAACGGGATCGGGTGGTCAGGCTCTCTGACTTGGTTGATGCATGTCATCGATCCCAATTGCGTGGATCGATGCTCATGACAGTAATCACTGGATTGTCTGGTCCAGACTCGATTATTTACAGAACGCCGTCATAGAGCTGGAATATTGCTGAGTGCGGCGTTAAACAACAAACCAACTATTATCAGCAATTCGGGAAGAAACATTTCCTCAATATTGTATTGCCTGGGGTTGCTACATTTTTTTGCTCTGTGAATCCCATGACTGACAACATTTATTGATGCGTTGCCTCGAACAATATTTCCATCATATTGTTGTAACAAGCTTTGGGGTTCCCAAGATACTCTTCTGCAGCTACCTGAGGGTGTTGCCGTTCCGTGACGCCATGGTAAGTCTGACATCAATCTGCAGTACGAGTCGCTGATATGGCCTTCAAGTCCAAGAGCGGGGTGGCTAAGAACCGTAGCTCCTAACTACCTACACAGACATAGGCGGATCCAGAGGGGCGTTCAGACCACGCCCCCACCGCCACCCTTTTGAAAACCAAATGTATATTGTTGTCTTTGATAGGCATTTAGGAGAACTGTTATGTTGGCAGTATAAATTAACTGAGACAAGATTTTCATATTTTTGGACTCCCTTTTAAAAATGCTGGATCCACCCTTGACAGACATTCAATTCATTCAATAATTAACACAACACAAGGTTTGATACTCACATAAAGTTGACTAATAGGGAATTTCCGACATGTTAGTCACTCGCTATCGATTCCCTTAGCACTGTGGGGCGGTCGGGTAGCCTAGTGGTTAAAGCGTTCGCTCGCCACGCCGAAGACCCGTGTTCGATTCCCGACATGGGTACAATGCTTGAAGTCTATTTCTGGTGTCCCCCGCCGTGATATTGCTGGAATATTGCTATAATAAAACCATACTCACTCACGCACACCTTAGCACTGAGACTTTTTGTCTTCACTGTTTCTAATTCTGTATCGATTACCAAAAGGCAAACATAGCATCGAAAGTATCTTTAATTTGTTAGAAGATGTGTTTACAAGATATTGGGGATGCATTTTCACCTGATAGCAATATTTGTTTTCCATCTGCTTGATCTGCAATTTGCATACGCGAGTCAGTAGATGCATACATAGAACCAGTAACAAGACTTTACAATCGGTATACGGTTTCCGGCGATCCATAAATAACGAAAAGTGGACAAAATGTTAAAAAAAACCATTTTCTTTTTATTCCGCTGAATTTAAACTTACGTGTTCACAATACAAAAATTGCATACACTATGTCATCGCGCGCGACAAGCCTATTCCACTGCTAAAACCGCAACCCATGAAGACAACTTTTTGAAGAACCTGAAATGTCGTTATTTTTATTTTTCCACCACTGGCCAGGTTTTGACACGAAAACGTTCGAAAACGATCAAGAAATACAATTACTGCGGCCCTGGGTTCTGTGTATGTTCATCACGTTTGTGAACCTAACAACATTTCTTATGTGTTTAGTGCAATATTCCGTATATTATTCTGAAAGGCAAATGACTATCATTTACTTCTTTAGCAAGTCATTGACTTCTGACGTTCGTGTTTCTCTCTCCAGAGTTTGAGGCGGCTAGGCTACAAGGTATAGAGACTATTATTTCCGTCTATATGAACTATAGCTGCATCAAGGTAGACTAAACGGGGCAGCTCAGAACTTCGGTCCCGGGCCGCGTCATACCGAAAGACGTTAAAAGATGGTACTTGTTGTTACCCTGTCTGGCGCTCGCATCGGCATTGAGGGGCCCAAACAAGGACGGGTCGGCTCGGAGTCAGTATACTGTGTGTTAGTGGGGTATTCATGTTAAACTGCGGCATGGTATCACTGTGGGCTAGCACTATAAATCGGCATCAGTCCGGATTAGTTCAAGCAGCCACAAATACACACACACGTGCAAGCACGTCGCTATACAAGTGCAATAATCTTGGACGCAATGTTTAACCCCATTTCACCTCACCTAAGAACTTTGGACTAACAGTAAGCTAAAGTGTAAAAGACTAAACTTGCAACAGCGAGACTGCTATTGGCGCATCTTTCAAGACCATTATGTTTCGTTGGTTGGTTGGTTGGTTGGTTGGTTGGTTGTTTAACGCCGCACTCAGCAATAGGCCTGCTATATGAAGGCGGTCTGTAAATAATCGAGTCTAGACCAGACAATCCAGTGATTAATATCATGAACATCTATCCACGCATTTGGGATCGATGACACGCTGTTATGAGTCCTTTTGTCTTTTTATCTATTGGCCATTTTGGCCTTTTCGTCAACCGTCTTTGCTTTTTTTCTTCGTTGGTTTTGACCATACTTCTTGTTTGGCCATTGTACTGGTTTCTTTGTTGTTCAACGCAACACTCAGCAATGTCCCAGCTACATGACGGTGGCCGTCAAGGACCGACCATTTGATATTCTTGGGGGGGTGGGGGCTGGGATTTTGTTTCGGATTTGATATTTGTTCAGCTACAGCTACAAAACCAGATCTGTTTTCATTTAAAACTACGAACCTGATTTTCTTACAGAAAAAAACACTGCAACAATGTCATTTTTGTTGCAGGCAATATACATTGTTTCAACAGTCGGAAGTCGGAATTATCTTTTATCAAGAATTTTAGAAAAGAATATCAAATGATCGGTCCCTAAATACTCGAGTCCGGACCAGACAATCCAGTGATTTATCTTGAGGGCAACAATCTACCCCAGCTGGGGATAAGTTGAAACTCAGAATCCCTTCGGGTTTTGACAATTTGTAGTGAATTTTGTCGAGTCGATAACATAATGTTCCGTAAACTGTTATGTAATTTGTCCAATGAAGAATCATATAGAAAGTTACCCTTTGACTTAACTAGATAACTGGTCACAATGCACCTCTGCGATTTACTTTGCGCACCAAAGAAATGAGTTTCCAATGGTACACAAACGGACGAACGGCTTTGTAAGTCAGAGTTACGACCTTAATACGGGGTCGGGTAAAAACGTTCTAAGCCAGACTAACTTGCAACTTTGGGCCATAACAAAGTGAGCTAGTCAATGTAGTTCATTGCAAGTCCCAAAATATTCATGCCCGCATGTAACAAGTGTATTGAGATAAGTGCCCTAGCTATTCCATTGTTAAACGTTGGGCAGCTGTTTAAGGTTGGGAGAAGAAGCCTTGATGATGACCCTAGGTCTGGACATTATGGCCACTGTATTCTGGGATGCAAACAGTGTGATCTGCGTTGATTACTTTGAAAGTCAAAAGTCAATTACAGGTGCCTAGTATGCTGATTTGCTTCATCGCCTGAGAGATTCTATCATAGAAAAACGGCGAGGAATGGTGACTGCTGAAGTTCTACCACTTCATGACACTGCCTCTTCTCACACCTCTAGACTTGCAAAGGTAGCTGTGCGACAATGTGGGTTTGCGCTTCGTGGAAAGCGCTATGCCGTGAACGGTCACAATTGTTGGTTTTATTTGTTAGGCTTAGAACTTTTTGACCAGCCCTCGTATTTGACAAGGCTTACAACTCAGAAAGATCACGTGGACGAGATCCATGCAAAGGACCATCTCAGTGGATTTCATGAAAGTAAGTAAGCGAATGTGTTAAGGCAGTTTTCAACAGTATTTCCGTTGTATCACTTAAGCATGTTCTCATTGTGGTCATATTGATGTTTTCAGTTGACAATTCTTGTAAGGCTTTCTCCTTGTTGCGGCCTGTTAGCTGTTGAACTTGAGAAGCAGGCAGTTATGATGCTGATACGTTTGTTTAAAAAAATATATAATCCACTGTCTCTACAATAACACAGACACCCAGAATATGGTGATGATTTATTCAAACAGTATGATAACCATATAACAGTTGCTTTGAAGTGACAATATTGAATCAGTAGGTCTACAGGACAATGGAATGGGCCTTGGCTACACACAAATTAATGGATAATTAAATCTATGGGTAAACACTTGAAAGGAGCTACAACTTTACATTCACTACTGCACCAAATCAAAGATCTTGTCAAGGATCAACCCAAACCTTTATCTCACAAAATAAATATTTCTGGAGGTCATTCAAAAGATGTTCAATCTACATAACTTAAGGATTACATGCACCTTGACAAACATCAGTAGCCCACCAGACTGCATGTATTAGAATAACTACATGACTTTGTGAGGATGCTCTTTATATAATTATGTATTCAGAATTAATTCATAAATGCTAAGTTTGATGTTTTTGCTTTCAATGCATACTTACAATTTGATTGCCACTACATTAGGGCCATCATTAATTGAAATTAGGCTGAACTTCTACAGTCAAGATCCAAACAAGGCAGCATTTGGTTAAGCCAAGATGTCTTGGATCAAAATGATAAAAAGATTCGTGAGTTTGAAGTAAGCCCTTTCTTTCTTTCACATCCTACATAATTGTAGACTGACAAAATGTATTTGAGAAAGGGGAAAACATTAATCTGGCCTTGATGTTCACATTAACAAAAATGAAACTATTTTTAGTTGCATGGTTTTATCAACATATAGTACACATGTAAGCAATCCATTGTTCTTTGGTTTGTGATGCACTAAGCATTTTTGATATTCATGTTAATCAAAGGGATGAAGTGGTACCTCTAGGTTAGACAATGTTCTATGATGTTTTTTCACATGTAAAACAACCCTTTTTATATCATTATTTAGGATTAGCCACAGTACACCTTGTACATGTTTCCCATAAATAAAACATCCAAAGGAGTGAACTGAACCAGTCCATCTACATTCAAGGCAAACACACTAACCACTGGGATAGACTACTAAATGTTTGATGAGTTGTTGGATAAGGCTGTTGCAATAAACATCCTTTGCATCAGTGCCAAGCTATTTTGCTCGATTACTTAGTTACCTATCACTATTTTAACTCAATTTATCACCACATAACAGTTATCAAATTCCAAAAATAGCAATAAATATAAAAATATGCTGATCAGTAAATTACTTCATTACAAAGCAGAATCATAAATAACCCTGAGTATCATTGAATTGAAAATGCTGTACTGAATACATACTTAGTCTTGGAAAAGCAAACATTACTAAAAACCTAACAGCTCTAATGGTCGTTACAATGTCCTACGAGAAATTATAATTGAACATGCCAATCTAACTGATAATATCTAATGGCGAAAGATTATACCTTTCAATTTGTATTATTTAAAAATATGGCAAATGACAAATTATGTACATAAAGTTTAAGGATCATATTGCTTATGATTAGTTTAACAAAATAATATCCAACATTGACATACAATCAAACTAACCTACACATAAATAGTTAAAAGGCGTTTGCCTATACAAAAGAGACTGTCTTCAATCTACATCAATGACAAATTTAGATTAAGGAAAAACAAAATATTCAAATACCAACTGGTTAATTGCTACATGGAATCTTTAAAAATATTTCTTACATATTGTTATCAGATTTCCAACTTTAACATTCCATTATCTTTTCTCAAAATTACTCAAAAGCTGATGATAGAAAACATATATCCAAAAAGATATCAATAATGAGAAAGCATTTTCCCCCCAAGTTACTCATCAACAGCATCCCATGGTTGGGCAGCTTGTTGCCTCTCAAAATGTGTGGGACTGGTTATCTTAGTATGGGAATACTCCACTGTTCCAAATAAAGGAACTCCTAGTCTATCACATCAATGATAAGGCAATATTCACAAACAAAACGTCACCTCATAGAACATGAAGAGGCAAAGTGATTTACACTTTGCACAAGAGATGGGCGGAATGCTGTTAGGATGTTTAATAGTAAACCTTTCATAATGTATGGTCAGGTCTTCACTGAAATATTCTAAACTTGATTCTCAAGAATACAATTATAGTTTGTGATCAATAAAAATTCTTATTTACAGAAACAACTTTCCTCAAGGCTTATAAATTTTAAAGTTTGAAATAAGGATACTATTAATAAATATCAAAGTATTGCAAGAAATCTTTTCAGTATAATCTTGAAAGTGAATATGTCAAGGTAGTGACTGTCATGAAAAGGAGTAAAACATATATTTGTACATGAACAAAAACAGCCCAAATACACATTATACATGTACTGAATAATCCCACAGTTAACAGATGATAGGATCAAACATGGACAGGACCATATGCTTTCAAACCAATCACTCTGGACAAATAATAGACACATGAACAGAGCATGATACTGAAGTCCAAAACATTGAAGCTGAACATAACAGTTTGTTGTTGTCTAAATCCACAGAACAAAAAAACCTTCTTGTACAAATAATTCAGACTTGTTCAGAACAACATTATCTGAACAGTATTGGACACAAAGACCCCTCACATGTGAATTATAATCATGAACAAAAACAATATGTTAGTACATAATTAGAATGTAACTTGTTGGTATGGAAAAGAGTGGGCATCCTTGTACTAGATCAATCGAAGGCACAACCACTAACTTGGAAATGCCAACAGGGAACATAATGCAGGATGGATTCAGATATGAACATGGGAAAGTGTGTTAGACAACATTAAACATGGGCCGGACGGTTAGTTCGACATTACAAAGAAAGAAATAACAATATGTTATCCAGTTACTTACAAACTTCATACTCATACAGATTGGTCATCACTTGGCTGCCTCAATATATACTAGTGAAAAGAAGTCAAAAAACACCTGATGTTTTCATATGGCCATAGTTATTCTGTCTGGTTGGTATTGCAACACAGAGTCTTCAAATTGTGGGTGTTCTTTTCCTGTTTTGAGCAGTACATATACAAAGCTAGTGGTAATTTGTGTTAGAACCAAGTCATGACACATGACACAAGATAATGATTAGTTGGAACAAATGAACTCACAAAATAGAGAAATGAAGACACAATAGATGGCACCCTTCCAGGTACAAAGGAATGGTAATAGTATAAAGCATTGCAGAGTGCATAGTTTGGTAGCATAGGAAAATAGACACTTTGGCAGATGAAACTGTTTTTAGAAGGAATATTTATTTGCTGGTACTAAAAGTATAAAATGTACAACTAACAAACTATCTAAACTGAGTGAGCTGGTTCCCTGTCTTTAATATTAAATTTGAAAATAAAACAGTTTTCTGAAACTATAAAAGTTATAATGGATATGCCTACTTAACCATGTTTCACCATGGTTACAAACAGCTTATATGAAAAGATAAAATAAATGACTTCATCTGAACATGCTGACAAACCTTGGTTAAGGACAAACTACATCTTATTTTCCAAAATAGACTGTCACAAGTAAAAAGGATATGCATGAATGTTTGGAGGAGAAATTCATACAAAAATACACAGTGTTTTGGGGAAAAAAAAGAACAATATCATGTTAAAGTTTGAAAACAAACAAACATAAAAGATATCTGAACCAGATACTTTAATAAGCTGAAGCACAGCTTATCCTAGGACATGCCAATGAGCAATTCCTCTTGTTCTTAAATGACCCACATCATAAACACTGATGGTCTAATGTCACATAGTTCGTCCAAGTTGAATCTCAAATAACCACTCCTTGAAAATATCCATACAGTCATACATGATACATGACATGTAATATATGTATGTTAAAAAGAAATGACAATGTAGGTCAGTGTACTAGGTTTTAACATTATTTTCACGCCCATTTCCCTGAAAGTCAAGTGGACCATGGGTACTAATAACCTATTATCATATACACTGAAAACAACAATGGAAGGGACCATTCACATATGTTTAACATTCCAGATATCAAACACATTCCAGGAAATTCTCTGAAAGAAAACGAAAATGACAACAAATAACAGCACTAAAACAAGGTTTTGTCTGGCATTGAAACCAGTAACAAATGAGATAAATATTGGTCTGCAGCTGTCAAAATTACAGACATTAACACTTGTTAGGCTTTTTAAAACAGTAGTATCTATCAATAACGTCAACATTCGATGATTTAGAATGGCCTAAAATAAAAGTTTAAAAAAAATGTAGTTTGACACAGCAGTTTTCACTGTCCATGGAAATTCGTAACTCTGGACACTAATGGCTGTTTGATTCCCTGGTGATCTTTCACCAAGCTAATGTTTTGTTTGTTTGGTTGTTGCTTAACGCTGCACTCAACAATATTCCAGCTATATCATGGCGGTCTGTAAATAATCAAATTTGGACCAGACAATCCAGTGATTGCCTCAATAGGGTAAGGACATGCTTACACAAGATTCAATATGCACAAGATTCAATACACACATGGATAAATGTAACCTAAGTTTTGAAGTTGGTGTTGTTTCAGGGAGTTAGAGTTAAATGCTGCATTAATAGTATTTTAGTTATATCATGGCATGTCAACTTGATGTGGCTGGAAAACCCATGATGCCAGTCTTAGACGTTTACCATGTTGCTGAAACCCACAAGCTTATATACATAATCACGGCAAACCAGGATTGAACCAACCAACAGGTTTCTAGCATGCCTAAGGGACACAACTCTCCAAAGCAAATGGCGACACCTAAGACGACTGGGCCACCTGTGCCCTGAGAGACAGATCCTAAACAAAATGTCTACAATCATACTATAACACTAATGTGAGACCACTCCATTCACTTGGGAATGTAATGTCCTATATCAACATGATCAAGAAAAGATATACACAAGGAACAAGAAAATAACAGACAAAATATGAGGTGAAACCCATTAACAGTCGAATGGTAACATGTTTTGGGCACAGACTAATTTCATTCAAATCTTAGTTTGTGTCATGGCATTAAAATAACTAATATTGAAACTAAATGTTGATGAAACATAAAGGTCACTTTTATATTAATTTAGCCACATTTGATGTCATAAAGAGTGGTTCTATCACTAAATAATAATGTGATGTGTTACAGTTGTAAAAACATTCTCACATGTTTTCAATCCAGTGAAATCTATTCTGGTATCACCATGTGAAATCTGTCAAGAATGTGCTACATGTATATAATATATTTGAGATATATGAATATATATATATGTAAGAGAGCATATTTTTGTGAAAATACAGAGTTTGCTATTTACTTCAGAAGTGCATTAAAGCTGTTCCGATTTTGGACTAGTAATAAGATTTTGAAAATATTCAATTGTGTGTGTTCTATCCACACAAAAACAAAAAGAATTTGTTAAAAATAACTTAACCATTTCTCCATTAAAAAGGTCAACAAACACTTATGACACACAACAGCATAAACAACTTCAATTATTAACAATCCATGTGAAAAATTCCAAGACCTATGTCAGTCTTCATAACACTCTAACATAAGACATTCAAAATATATGTTCACTAATGCCAAATGAAATCTAATTAGAATTGTATTTATAAAAACAGTTTAAAAAGTTTTCAAACATGAGTGTATAGACTTATATAACATTCACACATCTCATTTAACTAATGCAGGTGGCAGTACTAACATATTATTGATACATCTTCTTATTTCCAATCACCATAAATTTGAGAATCTGACACATCCTGTTGGAATTGAAGAAATATGTCTACTTAGTGTCCAAATGGCCCTGCTGTGAATGACAAATGCTGCCACTGCCTCCAACAACCCAAACACAAAAAGTTATTCATGTTACAGTCTACTGTACTGCAAGGCGTCGTTATATTCATACTTGTCACCAGATAGAAACAAGTGGCATGTCAGGAAGATTACCTTAACCATGTTAACAAGAACAGAGAATGAATAATTTATTAAAAAAAAAATAACATGCAAAAAGTATTCAACATATTTCTGGGATTCAATCATATTTTAACAATTATACAAATACATATAAACACACCCATGTGACATGCATGTTTTTTTTACAAGAGTTTATATAGAACTGGTACTGGTACTGGCACTGACAAAGGTGGACCTTATAAATTCTATTTATTGGATACATGAACGACAGAACTAACTATCGAGGCATGTCACCATAACCTGGATCAGTTATTCACATACATGTACACTTCACTTTCTTCTTTCCTTCAAGGACATAACCTCTGTTGTTACAGTGATTGTGAATGGCAACAAAAGATTATAGCTTCTTCTGGTTAGCCTGCTGTCTTCTCTTCATGAATGTGCTAAATGCCTTAACAATATTGAGAAATTTGAAGTAATGGGTATTGAGTTTTCAAATCATTCTATTCCAGTACACTTCTGTTTCTTATTAACTTCAAATGTAAGAAAATATGTCATTAATTGCTATCAACTCTCAAAACAAAAGACAAAGATGAAAACAAAGGTCTTACTTCATTGGTAAATTGTGTAGCATCCAATATGACATAAATGATAACATTGAGGAATGTTATACATTGGGATGATACGAGTTGAATTCACATACCAAACAGGACTAACCACTCAGTCCAATGCAAAACAATCACCTGTGCTCCTTGTTTCACTCCCTTCCCAAGGAGATGAACACTTTATAGGACATGCCTTCCTCTAAGCCACTTAGCATGCTGTATAGATTGCTTTTATGGTCTACTCACAAATGTTAAAAAAAACCTCCAGGGCCCACTTGCACAAAGTGATCTTAGCGCTGAGACTATCGTAAGCCTATGTTAAAGTATGGGAGTTACGGTCATCTTAGCGCCAAGACCGCTTTGTGCAAATGGGCCAAGACAAACCTGAAAGAAACTGTTTCTTACACAGTGAAGCCATGTTAGTCCACCCCACTTGGAACCCTCATTCCCAATGATGACTGTTGGACATACAACTGAAGGGACACTACCACATACCCATGAACAGTTAATCCAGATGATTTCACTGGGAATAGTAGTGTCCATATTAACACGGTTTCAATGTATTCAAACACTTGGATACTTGGACTCCCAGAGTCACAGCATAACCCAGCAGATTACCAACGGAACTGAATTTAGAAAATCTCAACGAGCTTGACAAGTCCAAGGGAGGAATTGATACCACAGGAAATACCAAGAACTAAGAAGAAAGCCATCATCATGCCAGCAGTGCCTGCATTTTCTGGTGCTACTTGTCTGAAAAATAAAAATGGAAATTCTATTTATATAACCAGTCTGTATGAATGATGATTAACAAGGTACCACTTAAATCACATACCAACAAGAAGACAAAGTTATCGATATCCCCCACCCTTAAACTATGTGCCTAAAATCACAAGAACTATGTCATATACCTCATTATATCAAAAAAGCTTAAACCAAAGCGTGTGAGTACAACTGACATTATGAATGATAACTTAACCCAACGATTCCCACCATTCTTTAAATGCTTTCAACACCTTCCAAGGATGTGGATTAGTAATGGTACTTTTAATACACAGAGCTTTTCATTTAGTAGCAGTGTTACATGTATTATTTTCAAAACTCAAAATCATATTTCCCCAACAAAATAGCACACACAAACTATACAACTTGTGAATTGATGTACGATTGTGTGATTGTTCATACAAAAAGCTGCAATATGTGCAACATCCCACTCTATCAGGGTACGACGTCACACACTCAACCAAGTCACTAAACATGACCACCTGATCCATATAGTCCCCTTTAAATACAAGTTTGCTGGGGACCTATTTTAACCTTGACTTGCAACATTGTTGTATGATGTGCTGACAAACCTTCATCAGTAAATATTTAGTAGTTTATCAGGTATACTTTGCAAATTTTGAACCTTAGTCCAACTTGTTATTTCACAGGAAAGCAAATGCTAAAAAAACAAAACAAAGCTTGAATAGTAAAAGGCATCAGATGAGCACTTGCCTGATCTGTATACAAAGTTTCACAAAGAAACAAAAAAAAGGTAATGAGTTCCGGAAAGATCTCTATTCTCATTTCAACTACAAGTCCAACTTATTGCCTTGAAAAGCAAAAACAATTTTAATATTATTAAAATTCTGACATTTGTGTGTCACTATGTGGTGGATGGTGCTTGATGTCAACCATTTACCATTTACTAGTCTCTCTCTTCAAGGGGTCCGAAAAATTTAAAATCCCAATCGGACATTTGCATTTAGGCCACGCCCCCTTCATATAGCGTATTTTAGTACGACTTTTCACACACATTTCAAGTTGTTACGTTCAGTGTTCCCTCCTTTTTGTTTATATGGACTAATGTTTGCAATATAATTTATTCATTATATTCAAAATTTTATTCAATAATTATAATAATGTTTACAATAATTTCGGCAAAATCGTATGTGAAGTGGTCGGTAGATCACACAACTCACCGTTGTTTACAGCAACCACGGTCAGATTACCACTATTGACGCCTTGAAACAAACTTTAGTTGCAAGAGAATGGATACATATCATAAATGCCGTACCATGACCCGCTAAAAGTCATATTTGAGGCAGTTTGACTATTAAATGTCAACATAACATTTTCTCAATTGAAATACATACAGCACGGGAAGTCCCTACGGTGACTGGTCAAAATCGTTCCTGCATACCATCTGTACCAAATGCTACGCTTATGGTTCTTAAAAATTAAGTATATATAGTGGAAGCTGCAACTAATATAAAACGATATTGGATTATATTATTCCTGATAAAATAATAATTTCAGATACAATTTCTTCCGACCATTGCATCAAAATTCTTGGAAGTTGTATCATTGTGTACATTTTAACTGAATCACCGGTAGATTGGGAGGAAACATGTGCACAGCTGATTGCTATTTCCGGCTTAGTTTACAAGAAAATACACACAGTAATCTTAATCTCTGCATATAAAACAATGCCCTCGGTACATTTGATTTTTATATGGTAAATCATCATGTCTAGTGATGTTTTATATCAAATTTCATACTTTTATTGACTAAGATTGTTATACCTGTTTCTTCACCTGAATTCGCTGAAGGGATACGATAACACTCATCAATTATTTGGACCCTGTTTGTTTTTTATAATGTCCAGACAGAAAAATTTAAATATCCGGTAAGCAATATTTGAAACCAGACATTTGAGATTCCCTATCGGATATGTCCGGCGCATATGACCGTTTCCGGACCCCTGCTCTCTTCTTCACCACCCAACCCCACCCCTCAATGCACCCCTGGAAACACTGTTTATCCACAGCATGTCAATTGATCCAGTACTTACTTTGGTGCATACATCATACACAAACTGCTGAAGTAGCCACTGGTGAATGCCATCAATGCTGCACCAATGATGTAAACATAGTCATTGTTGATGAGGACTGGGATTGTGCGTACTTCTGGGCGGAAGTTACACAGGACATAAAATGGGATGAAGAACAGTCCACGGATAACGATTGGAATCCACACAAACCGAGGCCCAGGCTGAAATAGAAATAATATGCATAAAATACCAAACCAAGTATTTGCAGGAACATTTGGAACATGGAATATTATTCTGGTGATGCCAATTATTAATTAAAGTATGACATGAGCAAAGGGTCTTTATTCTTTAGTGAGCTGTATCTAATCTAACCATATCGCACCAATGTGACAAAAGTCTGTGTGATTGGTCTGGGCAGCATGTGACCATCAATCTTAGACTAGGGATACACTCACATTCTAAACCAGATAGGTCCATGCAGCTGTGAGCTCTGCCACAAACTGAAATATGGATGCCATTGGAAATGCCTGATAAGCATTTAGTTGCCTTTTACAACAAGCATGAGGAAATATATGGTCAGGTGTGGTGAAATAGGGTTTAACATCATGTTCAAGATTATTGCACTTATATAGCGACATGCCTGCATGTATGTGTGGCTGCTTGAACTAGTAAGGTCTAATGCTGGTTTTGTACAGCCAGCCCACTTGATGAGGTGAGGTGAGGTGAAATTGGGTTTAATGTCGCATCCAAGATTATTGCACTTATATAGCGATGTGCATGCATGTGTGTGTGTTTGTTTGCTGCTTGTACTAGTCCGGACTGATGCCGATTTATAGTGCTAGCTAACTGAGATACCATGCCACAGTTTAACACGAATACCCTACTCAGACACAGTATACTGACTCCGAGCCGACCAGTCCTTGTTTTAGCCCCTTAATACCGAGCACCAGACAGGGTAACCATGGTAACAACAGTACCGTCTTTTAACGTCTTTTGGTCTGACGCAGCCGGGGATCGAACCCCGGACCTTCCGCTCTCGGGGCGGATGATCTACCACAAGACCACGGAGGCAGTTACCAGCCCACTGAGATACCATGACACAGTTTAACATGGATACCATACTCAGACACAGTATACTGACTCCAAGCCGACCAGTTCTTGTTTTTGTCTGCTTAATGCGAAGGGCCTGCTGTTGTAACAACAAGCCCCATCTTGTAACAAGCTGGTGATTGAGCCACAGACCTTCCACACTCCGGTAAACACTCTACCCACTAGGCCACAGAGGTGGTCCAAATATACGAGGCAACAGAAAACACACAGTTGGTACAGCATCAGTTGCCTCATGCAACATAATATCCATGACAATTAAGTTGTCTGTGGAAAGACATGATAGGTCTCAGAACCACTTTTACTACCTCTGCTTACAATGTAAACATGGTAAACGCAAACCCAACACGGCTTACATGACCAACGATGCTTACCACTTTCACCAATTCAGTTGTTATGTTGCCAAGCAAAGCAAAGAAGTTGAAGTTAAGGAAACAGAAGATCGGCTTGAAATAGGCATCTGAAATGTAGCAATACATGTTAAAACAATGGCTGATTTCACAAGACATTCAGATGAAAATATGTCTACTACACAACTGCCATCATGAACATGTTTCATTCAACCATTTACCCCTCAAAACCCAAATCATTTAAATCTACACCATAAATCATGAACTTGTTTTATACAAGATTGTTCAAACAAATTGGACTGCCACCCAAGAGTGAGGGCCACTTTTAGCTATATTCCAGCAATATCACCTAGCGGAACACCAAAAATGGGCTTCACACATTGTACCCATGTGGGGAATCGAATTCGGGTCTTCGTCATGATGTGCTAACACTTTAACCACAAGGCTACCCCTCCGCCCCCTGCAACCCAGGGCACAGAAATACACTCCCTGAGAACTCATTTCCATAAGACTGCACACCCTTGCTATATGTGACTGATCCCTACTATGGTTACTTCCTGTCAAAGGTTGGTAGACTAGAGTAATATTGGCTTCATCTCCTTAGCACCGCCGGCAGGTTTTCTTGGGGGATAAGATAGTATTTAGACATAATGAAAATATGTGTTTCAACGAGAGAGCAACCAATCCCCAGATTAAAAACAACAACTTTTCACTATGTTTTTGCCGGTTCACATTTTCCCTATCATGCCATCATAATCATCCTGCATGATACATTTCGGCCCACACACTTTAAAAGATAGGGCTTTCCCTGGCCTTACACAATTCTGCCATATTTACATACCCAACTTATGAAGATATTAGTCTTTCAACATGACTAAATGTTCACAAATGTCTGGCACTCCTAGGAGGAAATGGTTTCAATGGTTTGTTTTGGTCCAGAGCACTTACCTGAAATTGGGAAGTGGATTCTCTCAATGTCGCTCTGGATGGCAGGGAAGAGTATCAGTGACACGAAGAACACAAACCACACACAGAATATCAACACCCAGATCTGTAATGACACAATCACATTCACTTGTAAATATCACAGGAGCAAATTTCTATTTAACTGAATAGAATGTGTAAATGTCGATATAACACATACAGCATATAAAATGTTATTCAGAGGATATTATATGAGTGTTCTTGTCATACAATGTTGATGACACGATAGTCATTAACATAGCATGACATGAACGAATATACTGTTCTATTTATTACTGAAGAAGATGTCTACCTACAGAGATGAATTTAAGTGTCAGCAATCGCAATCGCAACTGCAGCTGAACCACAATTTGTCAAATGACATCAACAATCTTCAGGTATGACATCATTTCATGTGTGACATTGTTTCTAGTGTGACGTCATTCTGACCTCATGTCACAATAAGATTTGAATGATGTCAACATTGTATTCCTTATGACGGAAACAATACACTGTTGTCTCATGATGTGATATGACCCTAGGGCACATACCACTTTTCTCAACCCCAATATACTAACCCTCATAGGTAATAAAAAGGAGTATTATGTCACCTTACAAAGTGTTGTCATTGAATAGTCTACTCATCCAGCTTATTGTGTGAGCACTGAACTATGCCATCAAGTAATTATGTTTGTTGTTTTAGTCCAGCATTATGAGGGCGCACTAAATCAAGTCTAGACCAAACAATCCAGTGACTGATATCATGAGCATCAATCAACACAACTGAGACTGACCACCCAACCATGTAGTGGTCTCATACAACCAGCATAGGTTGACAGGGTCTATATTCTTACACATTCAGTGATGGTGATTGATGGTTGAACATTTGAGATGTCCATGATAACCGGGTGAAACTGAGATTCAACACCACAACCAATGTCCATCGGTACTGGTAGTGGTATGACAAAGTGTGCATGCTGCACGCAGTACAAACAACTGATTCCCTTTCTGCTTGATTCTACTAACATGTTTGGGTGAGAGAATGTATGCTAGTGCTGCTCTGAGTGTGCTCTCAATGTATTATCAATACAATACACTGACACTCTGCAGACAGCAATAACAAAACCAGATGGAACAATGTCATTCATGTGTGATTATAGCAAATCATCAATATATGAAAATGGAAATGCCTCATCAACACAAAAAAATAATGTTTACATAGTTTATTGCCTATACACCTATCGCAATCAAATCAGCAATGGCAATACCGTAATCGACGTAATAAGCACCCAGGGCACTCTCAAAATTAGAAATAGGGGGCGCTCATTAGAATATTATTTTGGTGAAAAAAAAAAAGAGTTAAAAGATAAATTTATGGTTTATGCAGACAGCCTGAAATGTTTATATACGACAGATATATTATTCCAGAATTTAATTGCCCATTATTAAGGGTGCATATTACACATGAGTGCTTATTATATTCGAATAAATAAGTCTTGTGTACATTGATCAATCGGAAGGGGTGCTAATTGGGATTGTTCACTTGTCAATATATTAGCAAATATCGCCGTGGGCGCATATTAGAGCGGGGTGCTTATTACATCGAATATGGTATCTGTATATAAAGACTCAACAATGGTACATACCTCTTTGAACACACTCCAGTACCTGCGGATTGTCTGACCGCAAGACTCACTCTGGTTTTGAGAAGGAGATGCTTCTTTCTTCAACTTTACCAGCATTTTGAAGTGGCGGTAAAATCTCTACAAAACAATTTCACTGAACTCAACTTGCAGGATACACATCCACCTAAGTACCCGCTTCACATACAAATTGTCATGGTTAAACAGTGTCCAAAAAGAAGCAAAATGAAAGTGAAGGGGTCCTTACCCTAATGTTAAATGTTTAACATTTGTAGATTTAAATACTAAAGAAACAAACCGCAGGGACCCTGGGTGCCCAAGGACTCTGCTTGATTTTGATTACTGATATTAATAGGAACCTCAGAAGACAGTAAACATGTTCAATCAGAAACTATTATTCAATCAGGATTTGTCTAGACCTGCTCAGAAGCTGATATTCGGCCCCATAACTTCCCAAAAGAAAATTTTTCCCAATTCATGCAATAAAACTCAAGTTTGCAGCTTTTAATACTTTAGGGCATACTTAATCACAAATGCTTGGGGTTCTGCTCCAAGTGCTTTGTTCTCCCTGAAGTATATTATTGTACGATAAACAACTCCCACTTGTCGTTTATTTCGTATATGACATGTCAACATCATACATGCCTTTTAATGTTATGTTATGTTAACAAAATGTACAAGCTTTAAAAACATTACCATGTTGGTTGGTATTTCCCAAATATTCTCACAATTTTCACATAGATTATTTGTACCTATTCTACCAATACTGATTGTCAGATCTCTCCTACCTTTGGGTGTGATGGTTCTACCACTGGGCTTATCTACATTGCCCTATATCTATGGGGAACAACTCTTTAGACACTTCCATCTTAAAAAATAACATTGTTTAATTTACGATGTGATCAAGTTGCGAGTGCATGTTTGAATCTCCAGAAATGACGTCATGAGAGAACAATGTCTCATTGTGAAATAAACCACACTTCATTGTTCATTTCAATTTATTGCGTAGTTATCTTCATGTATTCAGTTACTCTCTAACGAGTGAAACTTAAAAAATATATATAGCAATGAGTGCATGAATATATTAATTATTTACTATAATTTGGATTATATAACAAATTACCGGCAGGAAACAGTGTTACACTCAGGCAAATGCACAAGTTGATGTCCCTGTATTAAGGGGGATTGCCACTTGTTATTTGCTTGATACAAGTTCATGATCAAGACTAGAAATCAAACTTCCATTCATTGGTTTCCAAATGTTCTCAAAGAGGATGTCCAGCCACCATCAACACCAAATGTGACTTTGCCGTGAAGCAAAATCATATCCATAATCATTGGGCTGATGAATCACGAATCACTGTTGGTAAATTTCTTGGAAATCATGAACTAACAAATTATCTCAAGGGGTGGCACTGAAACCTATAGAAACTTGGACGAAGCCATCTAAATCCATTGAGATACTGCAGGTTGAGCAAGGAAAATTATGGGACCACAATCATTCAGCTTTGATTAGCTAGATTGTTGTCACCCATGTCCTTGAGAAAGAAAAGAGAAAACTTCTTGCCAAACAGACACCAGTGACTTGTTTGTTTGTTTGTTTGTTCAATGCCACACAGTATGAGCATCAATCTACACAATTGGGATATGATGACATGCTTCAACCAAGTCAGTAAGCCTGACCACCCGATCTGTTAGTTGCCTCTTACAAAAAGCATACTCGCCTTTTACAGCAAGCATGAGTTGCTGAAGACTTATTCTACTCCTGCTTATCACAATGTGTTTCACATCAAGTTGGACTGTGAATTATGTAAATGGAAATTTGAAATGGGACAATTAAGACAATATTTTGTACAGTGCTCACTCTCTTTATCAATTGTATTGTAACGAATGATGGATGTACGAATGTATGGATGTATTTTTCTTAAACAAACGCCATGGGAATTATCCCTTGGACAGTGGCCTGACAAGTATGAAGTCACTGTTTATGGCACCCAAACAAGATCAAAGGTCGTTTTTGACCCATTCAGCAATATATGCAATGTTATTTTTGTGGGATTAACCGAAAGACCAACACTTTTAGACTGACCCCTTACTGAAGTAAATGCAATGTTAAAATACAACGTTAACATAACATGTTGTTCCCAGTGTGCCTGCCAAGGGCACTCCTAAAGATTGGAATAGTAGAAATTCCTGGCCTGTTGTCATGGTTATGTCACTTAACACAACATGTTCTGGCTTTCAGAAATACTACAAAGAGAAAACAAGAGTAATTCTTCATCATCATAGACAACACAAATTATAATCCCATCATCTCCATATTAGCTGTGTATTTGTGGAAAATATGCAAAAGAAACCACCATTACCTAATTAATGTAAAGTTGCTTGCATACAGTTACTCATGAAAAATGTTTCAAAACCTGAACAGTTTTGTTAAAACGTTTGTTATTAGCCAGTATAGCCTATTCAGCCAGTATTTCTTCACTGTTTTTACTGACGGTACTGATTGAATGCAGGCATCACAAATAAAGAAGCTCACAGGCATCAAATAAGCAACAAAAGCATTATCAGTATTTATCACTCTGATCATTTTGTAACTTTGACATGTATATGGCTGATGTAAGCTAAATGAAGTGCTTCACACATCTTCCCAAGGCAAAGGCATTATTTGACAGTAAAAGTCAAGTTTCAACCCTTGCCGATCTAGGCTGGAATTTCTGGGCTCGATCAGAGAGCAACTAGTGGCTATTACGATTTATGTCACTTTAATGTCCTTCCTATTGAAAAATCAGATTCAGTCTCTCATATCACTTGCTGTTGCTTCAAACAAAATGACGGAGTCCATTCAAGACGATCTGATCGCTAATCAAGAACTATATGTGATAAATGGGTCTTCTTCCTCGAAGTACATCAAATCACTTGAGCACCTTGATTAAAAACATGAAATGATTTCCAAAATATCTGTCGACACCCAGTGTATAGTACACATGCTTTGCAAAGCCTGCAGTCGACCAAAATCTGCATGTTGATAACCAAGTTGTTTACGAACTGGGTGTCTAGTTCGTTACGCGACTTTAATTAGACTATGCATAGACAAAGCCAAAATGTAACTCCAGAATTCCAGCCTAGTTTGGCAAGGGTGGAAACAGGACTTATCATGCTTATATAGTAAGTTAACTCCCTTGCCTCAGGAAGACATTTTACACACTTCGGGGAACAAAACAGCAAATGTACTTTTACATGTTCTTAAAGGCTTATTTTTTTGGTTTTTCAATACCTAATATTGAGCCCAAGGGACTAAAAATATATTAAATACCCAAAGAAAGTATCAATACCCAATGTGAATGAGAACAGTACTCAATGGATCAACAAATTCTGGAGCACAGGTGCATGGTCATCAAGCATGTTGGGTATCTTCCAAAAGGTATTTCACATAATACACTTTAATAAGAAACAATAATGGGCACTCAGAGAGGTGAACAAGGGTAAAAGCAGAACCATTATACTCATTAATAGACCAAAATGATAGATTGTCATGACCACCTTTGTACTTTATTTCATCATCATAATTTGTTCATTAAGTTGCATTATATTATTTAATTGCACTTATTTTAAATAAAAATTGGAAAAAGAAAACAAAATATACCCAGAAGTTACACAAAGTATCAGGGATAACAACGCCAATAGCTGAACATGTTAATTATACTGTGTCAGCTTATTCTGCCCATTTGTTGGCTTGCCTTCTGACTGAAGATAAACAGTCTGCAGAGAATACCTAAAGCAAATTAGAGGGTCCTTACTTTCAGTAGCGCAATGTAATAACCTGTATAGCATGTTGGATGATGCTTAAATGTACACTGACACCTGCAACAGTTGCAGTTCTGTTGCCATCTAATATTACAGGCAATAATTCATTTTCATAATTTTAATGACTGGGCTTTCATGTGTATTCCTGTAAACACATGTGCACATCATATTAATGACAATTTTGGCGTAAAATTTCAGCATTAGGAAAAACATTTAATGCATTCAGCAAAGCAATTTCCATACATGCTGAATGATAATGAATAATGAGCTATGTGACTACAACTCACATGGGTTTTCAGTCAATATGCAATTACATTACATTAGGACAGAAACAATTACATAGTCCTTCCAATTGAAATAGAATCACAAAATATTGGGATGATTAATTAATGAAGACAGCTGCATGTTTGCTGATACATATATAGGGAAAACAAGCCATTCCGTCAACAAAGAATACTTCTTAAAGTAATGTCAAAAATTGCAAAGTGAGCTTTTCAAGAAATGTCAATTCTTTTTAGCACTAAACATCGTCATTGAGTTTTGATCACGTGGTAACAATCCGGGTAAGAATTTACAGTCAGGTGACTGTGAGCGGTTATACTTCGCAGTGACCTTGGACAATAACACATTAAATACAACATCTGCACATGTTTTTCTCTCAGTTTGTGCTGTTTATGTAGGTACTCTGCACACACTGCTAAATATAGTCGCTCACAGTCGTATTTTCACCTTATAAGTATTAGCACACATGCAGCTATCTTCGTTAATCAATCATCACGATATTTTGCGATTCAATTTCAAAGTGTCAAGGACATAAAGGTACATACTTATGATTGAAATAAGCAGACAATTGCAACTGTTTCAATATCCCTTGCTACTTTTGATCAGCCATCATAGGAGAGGCACAAGACAGGACCAGCAAATAGTGAGTGAGTATAGTTTTACGCCGCTTTTAGAAATATTCAAGCAATATCATGGCGGGGGGAAACCAGAAATGGGCTTCACACATTGTACCCATGTCGGGAATCGAACCCGGGTCTTCGGCGTGACGAGCGAACGCTTTAACCACTAGGCTGCCCGCCCACCCTTGGATAGCAACTGACAGACAAATACAAATGTCCGGAATTGTTACCAAGTATTCACATGACAATTCACGATTTGCTCTTACCATGATTAACATTGTAAAATAGGACTAGATATCAGCATAAAGCAACAGACAATTGACAGTTGGTATTTTGTTAGTTGCATCTAACTTGTCTAAAGCAGAGCATACATGCTTTCTTTATATCGATGAAGTTCAAATAGATCTTACCTACAACATGTACAATAATTGTGCCTAAAATAATCAGATAATTGAGGAAAATAAATTGATTTTGTTCAACTGTGTCTTCACAAACAATCATTGAATTCATGGTGTCAAGACTCCTGTCAAGACTCCTGTCAAGATTATGACACCTGTTGACAGGGTTACTTAGTCAAGACACACTCCAATGTGGTGTAGCTCATGGAATAGTTAAGCTACATATAAAATTCACATAGAATTACAGGAAAAATACAGTGTCAAGAGGTGTTACAACATTATAATTGACTAACCTCTAAGGAATTTCACATGACCCAACTTGGATCCAAAATATTACATGTTCGAAATTAATAAGCGTATTACATCTCAAATCATTGAGACAAAATCTACCTTAGACGACTTGGCCACCAGTCCCCCCAGGATACAATGAACACAGTAAGCAAGGTGACCCTTGATAACCATCAAATCTTCTATATACAACATAGTTGCATGTACACTGATAATCGAGCCTTATCGTCCAGTAATTCCTAATGTAGTCTCTAGCAGGATAGGACAGTTTAAAATTACATCTGAAAATATCAGCCTAAAGTTTGCAGAGACAATACAGCTGCCATAGGCTTCGTGAACAGGTGCTTGTGACAGAAACCATGTTTCTAATTCTACTGACAATCCTGCCTTACCATGTTCACATATCTGCTACATGCCAACTTGCACATAAATATATGCAGATACTGATAACAAGGTTGATAGCTGTGCCATTAACTGAAGTGACTAATTGTTGCTATGGCTGCTTGTTTAAAGTCAGATCACAATTTATTTAACACTCTTACATGACACCAATATAATGATTCATTAAAGAAGAAAAAAAATCATTAAATATAAATGAAAAATAAAAAGAATGCCTTTGGTTTTAGACCAGAATTTGTAATATAATACTGGAGTCATGGGGAGAGACAAATAACATTACTGTCAGAAATATTCCAGCTGTATACCAATGCAACCTGTAAGTAGTTTACTCTGGACCAGGGATCCGGAAACCGTCATATGCGCCGGACATGTCCGATTGGGAATCTCAAATGTCCGGTTTAAAATATTGCTTACCGGACATTTAAATTTTTCTGTCCGGACATTCTTAAATTTTGACCGGACGTGATCAACAGTTAGGACCGAGCAGTTTCTGTCTGCAGTTGTTACACAATGAAGATCATCTACACTGACAAGCTTTGTTTGTTTTGATTGCTGTAAATACATCGTACCTACATGATAGTCCAATCGGTCAATCACTGTAATAGGCAATAAACTGAGTTGACACTGATTAATGCAAATCAGTCGAGCGGATCTGCCAAACCATCAAAGTCTGAATGATCAGACGTCGTGGCTAATGACTTTCACTTGGTTGACATACAATGAGGATTTGCAGATTTTATTGTTTTCAGTAGCTAGTTGTATATTGAATCTTGATTGACCGCCATTTTGCTTTCTGTGACGATCTATATCAAATTTTTTTATGGTCAATAATTAAGAACAGATGAAAAAAGTATTCAAATAACTATTGCTATCAACGATATTTTAGTATTTATGATTATATTATCCGTCTTGTTTATAAATAATCTTTAGTTAAAAAAAAAACTTTTCCCGTCAGGTCACGTGATAACCAAATATGGCATAATAGTCTCAATCCAAATGTTACAATGCATACACTTGAGCAGACTGATGAATATTAATTAGACCGTTCACTACGTTAACAGATCGTTATTATAACAGAAACAAACGTATATTTTCCACATATATCTAAAATGATATTATTTGTTATTAATTGTCCGGTGAATTAAACAATTTAAATTGAAACAATTCATAATTCATCATATTATGAATACGTAACAACTTGTAATGTGTGTGTAAAAAGTCGTACTAAAATACGCTATTTGCAGGGGGCGTGGCCTACATGCAAATGTCCGATTGGGATTTTACATTTTCCGGACCCCTGCTCTGGACCAAGCAAAACGCTAAATGAATACATGAGCAAGCAATCCACCTCATCCAACAGCTTGACCACCCACTCCAGTATAATCATTGCCAAGCAACAAGCTATGGAGTGCTGTGGACCTGTCCTAACCTGGCTTCTCATAGACTTATGGTATACAGGTATCCCAACTTACAGTTAATGGCAAGATGTAGTATGCATCAAATGCAATGAGGAGACACACTATGGCCGTCACGAAGTAGTAGATGGCTGCAGTCCTGGTGTTTGGCGAAACTATCAACAAAAAGAACATTGTCAAGTAAACATTATTTGTGCCCTACATTAACACTTCATCAGAGACTCGATGATAACACATATATTCTTTAGAGATTAAGATTATAAAGATGTCAATCAAGTATTTATAGGGTGTTTTTTTGCCGTGACTTGGTCCTGAATATCAGTCAACAAGAAAGACAACTCAAATTCCAGTCTTTTGCCATAAGAATGTTGAATACCTATTAAATTAAGGGAGCAGATTGTACATGCTTTGATCCCATGGCCGTGACATCCCAAAAGATGCCAAAAGATAGTATGTGTTGTTACCCTACATGCTGCTCAGTAATAACAGAATAAAGCAAGGACTTGTCCAATCAGAGTCAGTTTTATGCGTCTGAGTTGGATATCCATGTTAAACTCTGGCATGGGATCTCAGCGTGTTGGCCTAGTCCTGACTAGTACAAGCAGCAACACATACACATGCAGGCATAACTATAGAATTAGAAGTGAAATAACCTTGAAGACAATGTCAAATCCCATTTCACTTCACATCACCGATGAAACTATTGTATTCAGACTTGATATTACGTATCAGTCAATTAGATGCATCTCTTATATGTACTTACTGACAATGGATATAATATTGAACACAGCAACTAAAGTTCCAGATAAATTCTGAAAAGAAGACAAAACAAATTCTAATTAGGTATGCAAGGCAACCAAAGGTGTAGGCCCTGTTTCAGCCCTAATAAATCATTTCTTTATTATCATGCAAAGTGTTAACAATTATTCCAAAAGGTACGCCTAGACAGTTTGAGGCACGATTAACTGATAGTAGTCTGTCCACCCTCACATTTGTACCACCAACTCTCACAAAATACTTTTCAGACAACATAGTATTTAACTAAAGGGCCTAAAAGTTAATTCTTCAGTACTTACATTTCCAAGGACGATGGCGTTTGTGAATCTCATGGGCAGATTAGCTGCTACACCATACATACTGTTCTGGTATATGCCACATGCCACTGAAAGATAAAATAAAAACATCACACTTAAATATAGTATCCAAATCAATAATACAGTTGGCTATGTTTGTAAAGGGGAGTAACTCTTACAACCTTGTTGCTGCAATATGGGCAGAGATTGTTTCAGTTCACTTTCAGGTGAAAAATTGAAATCCTACTATGAATATATATCCATCTTAAGAATTACATTGAGATAATTATTGTGGGGGAGACCCTGCTTCAGATGACTGTACAAGCTGCCTGTCTAGTATGTAAATATATCGCCACATTGTCAGTTAAAGAAGCATTAAACATTTAGCAAAATGTCATCAAAATTATTTCATCAGTGAAACCATGCAATTTGTCTCCCAATCCCGTAAGCATACAAAAAGTGGGATTATATTGAAACAGAAACCAACCAAGAATATGTTTGCCAAATGAATCACCATAATTAATACAGACAATCTTAATAAGTAATTTTAAGGACAGGTGGCCAAGTCGTGTCATACTGACAGATATGCAATGGTTCCTGTCCATGACATTTTAGTCTCTTTCGTCTGACATGTCTAATGAAGTGAGTGAGTTAGTGAGTGACTGAGTGAGTGAGTTGGGTTTAACGCTGCTTTTAACAATATTCCAGTTATAACGCGGAGTGTCAGCTTAATGTGGGAGGAAAGCCCGAAGAGATGCAGGTCTCAGACGTTTAACCACTTCGGTGAAACCCACGAGTCCGGGTATGATGCTGACAAACCTAGAAACATAATCGGGGCGACCGGGATTCGAACCCACAATCATAGGTTGTTTCTGGCGTGCCCTAGGGACGCAACTCTGCACAGCTAATCGTGGCGCCTTAGACGACTGGGCTACCCGTGCCCCCTGTCTAATGAAGAGAGGGTAATGATATTGAGCATGTTGAGACTACTTGTCTCATTACAAATTAGCGTGCATGATATGATGCTGTCACTACAGTTAACATGGTACAAATGTTTGTGTTAAAGAACACTAAAGATCAACTTACTGTTTAAAACTGCTACAGATGCCATAGTCACCCAGAAGAAAAGCTCAGGCCCTGTCACAAACACACATTTATTAATATGAATATATTTATAACATAATATATTTTATATTGAATGTCCTACGATAAAACATATACATCACAGATGGAATATGCAAATATGGCCTCAAAATGGTCCCAAAAGATTTGTATTGGAATAATGTACAGTTTATCTGTTTTATTGGTGCAGTGATTATGGAAAGGATATTAAATAACGTAAATAGTTCCAAAACAGGACTTCTGACAGACAACATGCCATGATAAATAGTACAGAAGAGCTTGTTACCCAGGGCTAGTGAGTGAGCGAGTAAGTAAGCAAGTATGGTTTCAGGCCCCTTTTAGCAATATTCCAGCAATATCACGGCGGAGGACATCAGAAATGGGATTCACACATTCTACCCATGTGGGGAATGGAACTCCGGTCTTCGGTGTGACGAGCAAACACCTTAACCACTGGGCTACCCCACTTGCCACTCACCCATAACTAAAAATAATAAACTTGCTGAACAAGCAAAATGGAGAACTCTACTTATTCCCTGTAAGGATAAGTAGATAAAGGAAAATATATTGTTACTTACAAGCAAAGGTATCTATCATAGCCAGCACCACAGTAACAATGAAGACACACACCATGATTAGAAGGCTGAGAACTATACGCAGACTTGGACTGCCGCTGGGGAAAATAAATATATCTCAATAAGATTCAATTCTATGTGTTTACACTTTACAATAAACGACTATGCTCTAGTTACATACCAGGGATTTATCTAGACCTGATAAGAGGTCAATATGTAGCCAAGTCTGAAAGCAAATATCAGCCATAATTCCCAAATTGGGATTAAACAGTTCCCAATTCATGCTGTTTTAGTTATAACTATTTCACTGACAGCACTGACTAACAGCACCAATATAGAAGAGGCTTTAATGCTTAGTTTAACATTATTGTATTAAATGCTATGTTTAAATTCAATGTTAAAATACCTCTGAATTTAGGAACATAAAAACATTAAGAAAACCCCAATTTGAACAAAATAACAATATTTCCAATTTGTCTGCCAGGGGCACTTAGTTTGGAATCCTAGATAAATCCCTAAACATGCCAAATATCTCCCATCATGGTTGGAAGTGAGGCAAAGATTGTAAACAAATTATAACATAAAAGGAACATTTCAAGACCTATAAAATCCATTATTATACAATACAGGCAATAATAGAAATGAAATAAATTATATTCTGGTATCATCTGCCGTGTATTAGGTAATGATTAGGCTTCTAATCATGCTAATTGTTATAGTGAGATAGCCATGGTAACTGTGAAAGCTTTTTCCTTGAGATCCAACAATAACAATTCTGGGCCACAATATCATCAAACACATGTCTAATACACACCAGATGTTGTCTAGGTATACAATGTTTCTTAACTAGGGAACTGCTGGTCATGACAATGTTAATTTTAAAATGTCTTGTTCTAGTCGGCACCAGAGTCCCTTTACCATATTATTTTCTCTTTTGCCAATCCCTTACTGTATTTCTATAGCCCTAAATGTAGCAAGTCTAGATTTTCCACAGGTTCTGAATCTCCCATCTCATTGGGGCTTCTTTGCAATTTACATGTAGTTGCTTGTATCTATCAAACTTATATATTTTCAGGGACTAAGCAATAGTCTAGCATACATGGGGCTGCATCTAATCCTGAATGTTAAAATTGTCTTGCTGTACCGGTTTACAGCACAAACAAATCTGGCACAATACTCCTTCGTAGTGGATCCTGAGATAGAGACATCTTCCTGAGGCCAAAATTACTGACTGAACTAATTCCCTAACAACTTCTGTCAAGGAAAGGAGATGGCACTTTTGGGGCTCTAGCATCATGCCAAATTATACAAGGCAGTCAATAATATCATCATGGTGTTTAGTAAAGGTACCAGTCTGTGCCAAAAACTTTTGAGTCTGCAAGCACTAAACTGTCACTTAACATCACTAAATCTTAGTGTTAAAGGGGCACTGATCTAACGCAATTCCCCGGACTGGTTGTTGCTTTGTTATTGTTTTTTCCCCCGTGAGTACCCGGATGATACGCAACGCAACTGAGCGTGACCAGAGACTGGGCTACCGTCTGCAAGGACAGCTAAATAAACTTGGAGGCTGGAGGCAATATTTGTTTTACGCATTTTTGCATAAACACTGATTGGTTAACTGTGATCTATAAAGATTTCGACAAAGGGCGCATGTTAATTAATTTCTACAGCCTAAACAAACAGACAAAAAAAGAACAGCGGAGCTCATAGGATGTCGTCATTTGGAAATACCCCAGATGGTTATAGTTGAATACTAAAAAAAGTATCAATGCAGTGAAAGCATTTTTGAATTTCGGCTTGCGTCGATAATACGATTACTACTCCCTTGTTGTCATCCACGTTTTCTCGTATAACCCTACACTTGTGTATTTGTCGTCATTCACTTGATGCTCAGTTAATGAATTTATTACAGGTACAATTAGTGGTAGCACCACTTAGATTGTCTAAAGTAGGTGCCCATTTGGCATTTATTGTGTCTGGGGTAATTATTCAATCTAAATCCAGGTTTGAAGTGAGGTGAAATGTGTGTTATGTAATATGCACGTGGCAGCCCAGCAAGAGATGAATGATCAGTTCATTTACTTTTTTTTGTAAATCAACGGATCGATCCTAGTCATCAAAGGATTAACAGAAAATACGTTGATTGATTAATCCCTGTTATCTTGCACAGTGGATATGTCAAGAGTGAGTGTTTACATGTCTAGGTTTACTAAAACAAAGGGAATACGCTCATATCCTGGCGTGAAGTGCCGATGTAAAAACAACATACTTTGTTCAAAGGGTTAACTGATAATACGTTGATTGATTGATCATTGTTATCTATCACTAGGAACCGTGGACGTTATGAAAATAGTTGTCACGTGGGCTTTCTCAGCCGACCATTGAGACTTGACACCTATGTAAAACACCTGAAACAATCCAAGTATATATATTTTAAAATATTTGATTGTTACTGAGACACGTGACATCGAATAAGTTTCTTTGTACAGCTGCAGACAAGTGGGATATTGTTCCTTTGTGTGGATATTCACGGATACATTCCTCGAACAAGGAAGCTGCCTAAAATTTATACACATAAATTTAGTAGGTTGTAATTATGATATTTGCATTTTGTTTTCCTTCATTTGAACCGATTTGTCTTGGTTGGGAAATTCTTCAATGCGCGATAATCGTTGTTTTCACAGGTCTTTTCCTTTGTAAGCGTGTATATACTACCGTCAATTTGTAAAATGTGATTCCCTCAGGCAATTTATAAAATGTGTAAATATTTCAATCATTTTGACTAAAAAATCTGTCCAGATTGATTAAGACGATCAAAAGGGCCTACAAACATCACAACAGATTATTATGTAGGATTAGAAGCCAAACAACATAGAAATGTACTTTTCAACATAACATTTTCAGTCTCTTGGTGATGACATTAAACATCAAAATGTTTGGAATTCGTTATCATAATAATACAGATGGAAATGTTTTTCAGTCACTTTGTAAAATAACTGAATATTTAGACGTTTAATAAATTTGTTACACAATTGACAGTAAAAAAATATACACACTATAAAAAAAGCAATGCTCATGTTGCAAGTCAAAATAGTGTAAACGAAAATCGCAAAATTACCAAGCCAGCGAATTATCAAAACTTCGTCACGATTACCGATGCTACCCACAAAGATACCAACATTTCCTTATTATCTCGAAAACTGTATTTCATTTTGTTGATCAATGGGACCATACGCCCTTATTACTACCCATAAAAGTGACTAATGCGCTTACGAATGGCGCAGCAGAGGTCGCGAACTAGTCTAGATTTCAGCTATACATCCGGGTATTCACTGGGAAAAAACAATAACAAAGGCAACAACCAGTCCCGGGGAATTGCGTTAGATCAGTGCCCCTTTAATGTATGGACTTATATTTGTATTGCTTACAAGAGAAGTTTTACAAGACTCGGGGCTTCAGAATAGTGGCTGAGATCAAAGACTGAGGTACACATCAGGTCTGCATTGATCTACTTGTTGCATACTGGTAGTAGTACAAGAAGCACAAGTGTTACCTTCCACACTGACAGAAGAGGTTGAACGCACTCATCAACACATTGGGCACCTGTGAGAAGATTCCCACATAGCTCATGAAGTTCTTGCTGTACTCAACTACTCTGTCATTTGAGATCTCGGTTGAATTCAACTTGAAATTCTCAAAATACTGAAAAAAACAAAATAATGTATCATTTTTATACTTTCCAAATGAACTGGAAGTGTAGCCATTTAAATGATAATAAATTTGCTTCTGCGAATAAAATGATTAAGTGGCAGGTTATAATCATGTTTGTTTGTTAGTAACGCTGCAACAGTACTTCAGTACTTCATACATAACTAATCATGCTAATAGCTGATGTTTTTCATTATGACCCTTACGATGATTACAGGGCCACTAATCTCTGATAAAGAAATATCACGTGCTGTCTGTGCGGTTTGGGCTTATATGTGGTCAATTACACTGAGAAATTCAACCTGAGAGAGAACATACAGCAACAAAAAATCAAGGTTTTCATGAAAACTATTGTGAAATAAGCTTAAACGCAAAACACATGAACAAAAATAATATATTAATATCATGAATAAGAATACATTTTGGGGGTCAGCATGGTCACCAGTTGACAGTACTCTAGATTTTGTTTCCTACTATTGAAAATGTGATGGTTCATGCTCTACGGTAATTCCAAAGAAACTTGGACGCAGCTCTTTCCAAACACCCAAAACACACTGAATATCTCAGCATACAAAAAAATGTAACAACTTGTAGCACTTACATCTTTGGCATTTATGAACATATTCCAAGGCATCAGGATTCCTATTCCATGAATAACCATTATAATGTATACCAGGAAAAACCTGTAACAAAACAAAGATCATATATAATACAGTGTTCACTCATTATTGCGCCCTTCAATATAGCGGTTATAACTCGGTTATAGTGCATGGTAAATCATGGCTCCCAAAATTGACAAACATTTTCAAGAAACTCAAGTTTTCCAATGACACAATGTTTTCCTCCATCTCAGAAAACATTATCAGCTGATCACCGCAATCAGGTAACACCGGAAATACCAGTCAACAAATCCAAACTGAAATACGCAATTGAATCCTATTATTATAATATCTGGTAATAATAAAAAATATTCATTGTTTATCTGGACTAATGTTTGCAATATATTTTTTTTAATTATATTCAAAATTTCATTCAATAATCATAATAATGTTTACAATAATTTCAGCGAAATCGTATCCGAAGTGATCGGTAGATCGCACAACTCACCGATATTAACAGCAACCACGGTCAGATTACCGCTATCTGGCTATTGACGCCTTGAAACGAACTAGTTGCAAGAGAATGGATACACATACCATAAATGCCGTACCATGACTCGCTAAAAGTCATATTTGAGGCAGTTTGACAATTAAATGTCACCATAAAGTTTTCGCAATCGAAATACATGTTGCGCAGGAAGTCCCTACGGTGAATGGTCAAAATCGTTCCATACGTAAAAAAATATCCTGCATACAATCTGCCTTTGAGAGCAGGAAATACATTTTAAATGGTAAATCATCATGTCTAGTGATGTTTTATATCAAATTTCATACTTTTATAGGCCAAGTTTGTTATAGATCTCCCTGCTTATTCACCTGAAGGGATACGATGTGTTGTTTTTTTTGAAAGCGTATATTATACTCGATAAACCTTTTTTTACTCTATGAATCATAAATAACTTCTATTCTAATCTTTTTTGAAACTCTGAAATGAGCAACGTAGATCGTGTTAGGTAGGCAGAGCATGTATACGGTTTTGTTGGTCATCTACCACCTACGACTCGACCTTGAACCACTGATCATCTATAACGCTCATCAATTATTTGGACCCGGAAGGTAGCGTTTTAGCGAGGGATCACTGTAGTTATGAAAACGTCACTTGATCATGTTGATGATATATTTGGCTTCGACAATATCAGGTGATTTGAGGTGAAATTGGGTTTAACATCGCGTCCAAGATTATTGCACTTATATAGCGATGTGCATGCATGTGTGTGTGTGTGTGGTGGTGGCTTGTACTAGTCCGGACTGATGCCGATTTAGTGCTAGCTCACTGAGATACCATGCCGCAGTTTGAAATGAATACCCCACTCAGACACAGTATACAGACTCCGAGCCAACCAGTCCTTAGCCCCTTAATGCCGAGCGCCAGACTTCGACAATATGAAATATTTTTACTTGAGGACACACCATAAACCACTTGCCAGTTCACTCTGAGTGAGTGAGTGAGTGAGTGAGTGAGTGAGTGAGTGAGTGAGTTGGGTTTAACAAGACTAAAGAATAAATGAATATCTTCTGATAAATACTACTTCTGAACTAATTTTTACTTTCTATCAAGTAATCTGGTGTGAATTGTTTTTCAGAAGCTGGAAACTTTGTTCAAGCTGTTTCCATTTAAGATCAAAGCAGAAAGAAGAAATGCATAGTGGGAGATAGGATAAGTTTAAAAATAAACAGCTTGTTTGGCTGGTGTTTCAATGGCAGATATCAATAACATTGTTTTCCACAAACAAATCAATTGAATAACCTGTCAGTTTCAGCCTACCTGTCTGATGGCTGCTGTTTTTCTAGTTCTTCCACTTTAGTCTGAAGACGAAAGTTGAGTTCATCTGGGTTGCGATCCGTTGCCTCCCAACCAGGGTCCAGTTTTACTGGAGGGGGTAGGAAACGAAGTCGCTCCTCTGAGGTGCCACCATCTGAAAACATTTCACATTTCTATTGAGTCTTCTTTCAAGTTGACAACATCATGATGATCATCAGCTGATCATGGCAAGCAACTTTGCATGTTATTCATGCAACTCTCGTCACTATATGTCAGAAATAATGACGATGTGACGTTGTGGCGTGAAACTCACTCACTCATTTAGTTGTCTACATGGTCTATAAAATTTTGAAGCAGGATTAATACTAAAATGCTGTGGTAACCACGTCAGGCTATCATGACACACAATCAACCAAGTCACTGATCCTGACAACCCGACCCATTTTTTCGCTTATGACAAGCATAGGTTGCTGAGAACCTATTCTCACCCAGATTCTCTACAGGGTCTTGCTATTACAATGACTACATGCCCCTTCTAAGTGAACTGTAGAGCAGGCATGGGATACTGGGAAACTGGGGACCTACTCTAACCTACAGGGCTATAATGAAGACAAGCAATATGTCCCACAGGGTTCCTGTCTAGTAAGCTCTTAATTAATTATTAATGTGTGGTAGTACATGTAGCATGCAGTCTTAATTTGCTTCTTTTCATTAATACCAAAGACGTATGACAAGGGGACATTGTCAATTGCATCTACACCCAGTGACTGAACAGACATGACTGCAAAACACAGGTGGTAAACATGGTAAATGGACAAGTATTAGATTTTGACAGTTTTACGTGCTCCAGCTAAAACAAGCTTTCTTTAGATTTCCACATCTCTACGCATCATAACTCATTCAAAGTAACTGGAGCGTAAGATTATTTTAAAAGAGGATTACTCCTTGTAATCCAAGTGCCAGTACGTCCCTGTCAAGGCTGAATGTGCCACAAGGCACAACAGGCATTCTTTGGCTTCAAAGGGTAGGCTTCATATATATATTTTCTTTACACATGGTCATTTCCTCCCTGTCTGTAATTACAGGGGTAGAAATGTTGGGGTTTCTGTAAGTATGCCACAAGGTACAACAGGCATTCTTTGGCTTAAAAAGGTAGGCTTCAGATATATATTTTGTTTAAATGTTGGGGTTTCTGTAAGTATGCCACAAGGCACAACAGGCGTTCTTTGGCTTCAGAAGGTAGGCTTCATATATATATTTTGTTTACACATGGTCATTTTCTCCCTGTCTGTAATTACAGGGTCGTTTATTTCTTATATGAGATATCAACATTATGTACAGCCTCTTTAAGGATGTTGATAAAATGTACAAGCTTTAAAAATATTCACCTAAATTTTAATGAAGATGACGCCCTGCATAGAATCCGACCTTGGAAATGTCAGACAAATCCATTTTATGAACAGAGGGCTTAAGTTTAGTATTTCCTGCATATTCTCACAATCCTCACTTCAATTATCTCTACCTTCTCCGAGTACTGATTGTCATATCTCTCCCACTTCGACATCTGGAAATGGGACTTGTCAGTTGTCGGGATATTTGACATCCAGAAATATCAAGAAATGCCTCCAGTATTAAATGTTCACTGAACCATGTTAACATTAACTTACAATCTACCTGTCAAGAATGTACAGTTTATATAGCCGATGCTTCAAGTACCTGCCTCCAATGCAAGCATTTATTGCTCAACAAAGAAATATGCAATGTTCACCTAACAATGTTACACCACCAGGTCAAAGGTCTTTTGTAAAGGCAGAAATTAACAGCTAAAAATGCCCTAAACATGCTTACAAATTCAGTAAATAATTGATGATTGAAATTCAAATTTGTTTTTAGATACTTGTAAAAGTAAGGAAATATGTGCATTTGCAATGAACATATTTTGTATGAAAATGATAAATGATGTTTTCAATTAATGATAAATGCAATATTCAAAGCCAAGTCAAAACAAAACAATAATGCCATCAAGGTATTTTCAAAACATTCAAGTCAAAAACTTGTCAACAGGTTCAATATGATCAAGACAAGAAAATTTAATTTAAATATTTTCCAACTGTTAACATGGTTAATGTCATGACTGCAACTATAGTCTTCAACATCATTAGTCTGTGATTTTAGCCAAAAGCCAGAGGCTAGTAAAATATCTTCCGGTCAAGACAGATCTGCATATTCTAGTCCAAGGCGTCAAATGCGGTAATCTGACCGTGGTTGCTGTCAATAAGGGTGAGTTGTGCGATCAATATGGAATGAAATTTAGAATAAAACTGAGAAAAATACATTACAAACATAAGTCCAGATATACAATAAACACGATTTTATAACTAGATAGCATAATAATGGGATTGCGTATTTCAGTTCAGATTTTTTTACTGGTATTTCCGGTGTTACATGCTTGCGGTGATCAGCTGATAATGTTTTTTGAGATAAAATTGAGTTTATTAAAAATGTAAGTCAATTTTGGGCGCCAATTGTTACCGTGTGCTATAACCTGAGGTATTGAAGGGCGGAATAGCGACAGAACAATATATATGCTATGAAAGTGACACTTGAGTTTATTGTTTTAGTTCATACATCCAGCACCTCAGATATGAGGTGGGCGTGACCAAAATGCAAATGTCCAAAAAAATTGGCAAAAAAATATTTCTGGATCTCTGACTCAGACTAAAATCTACTGACTGGGAAAATACAAACTGGGAAAGTAGACTCAAAAGCTTTTGCCACAGACTGCATTATTGGTAATGCAAAATCAGTTATTCAATCTCACCTGGTGTGCCATTTCGGTTGGGTGAATTTTTCCATGGATTTGCATACAGACTGTTGGTGACAACATGAGTGCCCTCTTCGTCCCCACCCCTTTTTCCGAAAGTGGAGAGGGGGAGTGATTCCCCTTGTGCTCTGTTGCGTGACGTCATGGCTAATGATAATTATATCCTGAACAAAGATCAGCTTCCACTACAGTTCCATCACAGCATACATCTGAAAATACAATACAGTCAGGTTTTCAGGTCATTTCAAAATTCCAAACCAAGTTCACCCTGAATTGACAGTTGTGACAAAGCACTTAAAACATGCACAAACTGAAGGGAAAGTGACATGTCACTGAATAATCATCTTAACAAGTAAAAGCTGTTTTTATCAATCAATAATACCCTTACCTTGTGTACGCTATTCTCAATGGTTAGACATGATACAATTGTCATATGATTGATATGCAACAATTAAAATTGTAAGGCTCTTGACATGATCAATGATGATTGACGCAGGAATCTAGCATGCTTAACACATTTTTTTCCATAAATTTTGTATTAAAACTAGCATGTCTGCTAGCAAGGACAGTGATTTACTTTAAATTTTTTTTCAAAAGTGGGATTTTTGAACATTGTAATTTAAGATTGAATTCAATTCAATGACATAAAACTAAGCATTAAAACCTGTTTCTCTCGCTTTGTCCTTTTATCAGTGAAATATGGTATACCTCCACAACAAAGCCATAAAATTAGTTGTAAGTTATATATATTCAAAATAATCTTAATCTATATAACAGTGAAATTTAAAATTCTAATCCTGGAATGATTTATGACATTTGCTGCAGACTTGGTGCCGAATATCAGCTTCTGAACAGGCCTAGTTAAACCCATTATTATTCAGTATGTCAAGGGGGCCTGTTGGGAGGTGTAACATAACAGTGGGGTTGCGATATGGTAACTATGGCTGTGATACAATTTATATCCCAGTATGGTAATCTTATTTCATAATTTGATATTCTTTCTTTTGCAGGTAAAACAACCCTGAATCATTTGTTTTTAAATTTCAGAGATCGAAGATGGGATATTGTAGGGCAGAAACATACAGGCTATAGGGCACTGTGAATGTTATGCTAATTACAGCCAACCTGGACATACTAGAGAATCTGTGTAGTCTGATCATTGAACTGTTTCTGTTATTATTGATGTGTCTTACATCAAAAAAACTTGTAATGTAATGAATTTTGAGACTTGGGTTGTAAATCGATGTGGCCTCACATCTGGAAACAACAATGTATCGCTTACACCACTAGTCCAATCATAAACCTTACTTTTTTTTGCAATATATTGCCAATTTACATTTTGTATCCCTGGGCAACAATCAAGGGAGATAAATGGTCACATGGAAGCACAAGCTCCTTCCAAACGTGTGACACTCTCGGTATAGAGAGCTCCCCGGATGGGCTATTGTTGTGATGTGTACATGCTAAAAAGATCAGAGGCAAGTTGTATCAGAAAGATACTATTTCCCCATCTCCATATTGATAAGAAACACATAAACATACTTATTCATATTAGCCCCAATATATTGCTACATTTACAAACATATCACAATACGTATTGCTGAAGAATATACCGGTGTACCGGTAATACGGCACAGCCTTAATGGTCATGCCGGCACATTTTCATGAAAAAAAAAGGAGTAGAAATCTAATGCAATAACAATCTTGACCTTCTCGTGGGAGAAACAGCTGGTAATAATTGTAATCAGCAACGGTTCTCATCATCAGGTAAGAAATGCATGCATAAATAGTAACAGCTTCGTGGAATGATTGTTTATACCAAGTACATACAACACTTGTACCATACAGTTGTGCAGTAATATCCATTACACAGTGTTTGTGGTGTGACTGCTGTCACAATTAACAATTATTAACAGTGAAACAAGCATATAATTATCCAGTATAACTATTAGCTGTAATCAAGTGCCTGCAATCTGCAACAGAAACTACTACAATGATGCCTGAATCTAGTAATTATCACTTGGCAATTAGAAGTTGGTGTGAGGAACAAGGATATTTTTTTCAGTGTAGAATCTTCACCTAACATTGCCACTATTGTAAGAAATAAGTTGATAATTAAATCAGTTGACAAAGGTCGTTATATGATACCTGTCGGGATATGCATATTTATGTCAAATTGTGTGAAAACATCATAACCATAAATATTTCAGAGCAGGTTCAAAAGGAAAAGCTAGCTGCAGATACTTGTTTATTGCGGTTCTTTATAGTAGTGAACTTAATTCCATCACAGTTTGCAATTTTTGACTGACAAAAACGCTGGGGCAGTAATGTAATGTCTATTATCGATAAGGAAAAAAATGCATTGTGTATCGTATCGATGCATGAAAACTCATGATGCACCGGTGCACCGACGTATTGTTACCATGGTTACACCTCTATAATCAATACACTGATGCGCATGAAGTGATATTTGCACTGGTGAACATACCATTTTTAAGAACTTGGTTATTTACTCTCTTGCTGACAGTCATGTCAGCTGAAATAAATTTCATGTCATGTATATAAATTAACTGATGTTCTCACAATGGCAAGGTTGAGTGTTAATAACACAGCCCTACTTCACAGCATTTTCACACTGCAACGGTATACTTTTGGTGATCATTTAAAAGAAAGGTGATAAGGTATAGCAAAAGTGAGTTCTGCATTGCAATTAAGTTGTCGAGCCAAATATTTGTGAGCATGTTCTATTGGGACACTATAACTGCCAACACTATCTAAACCTAAGCATAATGTCATTCCTTTTCCAGAAACCTCAGTTAAGAATGCCCGAGGTGCGACAGCTGGAGCATACATATCAATAAGTATATGTTGACAACATCAGCATTATCCGTCTGAGACTTTAGTCACAAGGTCACATTACCACACTAGCATGCTTGGCTTGAGGACAAATTGAAGCCCAAGACTAGTCAAATTTAGACAGGAGTTTAGTAAGAACAACAAACAAAAGTTCATGTATTAACACTTAAACCTACAGAGATAATACAAATGACAAGTTTTGGACAGTGAAACTAGCATAGTTAGTGTTGTGTAAGAGAGCCAGCAATCTCTCTCACATACTGTATTCACTGTATCCAGTACCCTGCTCCAGTAGGTGTCACCTGGCCAATTCCTAGACCAATCTATTACTAATATTTATAAGCATCCATTCCATAGGTTGAAAATTTACAGGACAGGACAATTTTCTTGTGTTTATAATTGATATTTTCCCTGAAAGTTGCAGCATAGAATTAGAAGCGGTTCTTGTCTTGTAACTATTATCTAAACAGTTTTAGTTTTATTAACATTTGAACTAAGTTTTTTCACTACTGCTTGATCTCGAAAAACAGATTTAACTTCTTGTGTATGGTTTTGATAAGCACCCCCTTTGTCAATTATTAAATGCCTGGGGCACCCATTATGGCAAATATGGTATTATGATTATATAATCATGGCAGTGATAATGCTAACATGAAATAAAGAGTGAATCATTTAAATCTGGTTGAAAATGGTTACCTTGATTCTAAAACTTAAGCTCAAAGCATAACACGCTTCCAAAAAAAGCTACAGTTCTTTGTGAGAAATTGTGACATCTGGATTGACCAGCTTTAATCTATAAACATTTCTTCCTACTATGCCATCTGCTCACAAAGTGCTGAATATTGATTTTGCATTTGGCAGTGGATTGTTAAGCAATAAACATGAGCAACATGTGATTTCCTTCAACTCAATGTGGGAATTCAAACAAGCAATTTCACCAACTTCTGTAAATCACTTTTGTGTTTAAGTGTTGTTGAAAGCTGGGAATTATAAAAGTATCGAGATTGACCAAGCATGTACTCTTACTTTATGCCACGTGTACTGCTACATTTGGACAATAACTTACAGGTACAAGGAATTAGGAATGATCCAGCTACAGAAACTGCCACTACACTACAACATAAAAAAAACACACCAAAATTCTTGATTGTTAAATTAGTATTAAAATTACCAAGTTAAAAGTCTTTTTGCAATATCTATTAAAAATCATAAGGCTTATTGACATAGTTGAGCAAGAGTTAATCCAAAAACCTGAGTGGTGAGTGAGTCATTGTCTTTATTATGTTTATTAACCAACATAACTAGCTGATACATCAATTCAGTCTGCAAGTACTGGCATCTAGAACATGTTGAAGTGAAACCCTGACACCAGTGTTTGTTTGTATCATTTGGTGATGTATGAATATATAATTTCACAATGTCTACAAGTGGAATGTTGTGACAAAACAATTGTATTCAACCGCACACAAGCTGAAGATTTCACAACAGTTAATCAAATGTGAGTAATCTGTCCACATTCTCACTGGATATTGTAGCAAGTACTTGACCATGTTGAAATGGCAGACACTGTACATGAGAATATTAGATTCATTGTCAATCAACATGCCAGATTTTATAATTTCTATTTTCATTTTATTTCCGCTTTATTGACGATCATTGTGAACCAGCTGACAAATTTCATGACTTTATGAGCTATCTAAATGATAATGGCTATGCAACAGAATTAACATGAAACCAGTTTGGGACTCATAACTCACAGCAGCATTTGTTCCAAACTAACTTTCACAATTAGGCATGTTAGTTGTAACCATGGTAACAAAGAAGAATGTGGTAATGTAAACTTTGAAGGTGTTTCCAGGACATGCACAAACAGAAGCATCACCATACCCACCTTGTCCTAAGTGAATATCCCATAACAATGCCCCACCTGAAACATGTATCATGAACCATTTTCACTTTACAAAATCAGGCGACAGCTCAGTTCAGCAATAGTTATCTATTCTCATCATTGATCTCCTGTCAAATGCAATACAACTTAGTCCTCTTTAGATCCTTCAGCAATCCATGCTTGCCGTAAAAGGCAACTATGCCTGTCTTAAAAGACGACTAACGGGAATGGGTGGTGAGGCTAGCTGACTTAGTTGATGCGTGTCATCAATCTCAATTGCGTGGATTGATGCTTATGATATCAATCACTGCATTGTGTGGTCCAGACTCGTTTATTTACAGACCGCCGTCATATAGCTGGAATATTGCTGAGTGCGGTGTTAAACTACAAATAAACAAATAAATAGTACTCTTTGTTCCTCTAGCTAACATACAATTTGCACTTCCAGTTTAATGCCATGACTTCCAGTTTGGAAAACATGTCCAATGTAAATTACCCATGTCTGTGGTCACATTGATAAGAAAGTTACATGCAATTCCAGTGTAATGATATAATTCAAGGTTGGATAAAACTTTCTTCAAATGCAAGACAAATTTAACATAGAAAGTACCATGCCTCGATCTACCTTAATAAGAAATTTGGTTTAATGACCTTGACCCTTAACGTTAGCCAAACACATGATTTTTTATTTCTAGTTGAAAATATGTGTAAGTTCTTATAAACATTTCACATAAACACAGGGGTTGGTTCAGTTCAGAAAGAGTGAGTGAGTGAGTGAGTGAGTGAGTGAGTTGGGTTTAATGCCGCTTTTAACAGTATTCCAGTTATATCGCGGCGTGTCAGCTTAATGTGGGAGGAAAGCCCGAAGTGATGCAGGTCTCAGACATTTACCACTTCGGTGAAACACACGAGCACGGGTATGGTGCTGACAAACCTAGAAACATAATTGGGGCGAACAGGGATTCGAACCCACAATCATAGGTTTCTGGCGTGCCCAAGGGACGCAACTCTGCACAGCGAATTGCGGCGCCTTAGACGACTGGGCCATCCGTACCCCTAGTTCAGAAAGAAGTTAAACTACCTTTAAAAAAACATTCCAGAGACCTTTAACTTAAACCAGACCACTTCAATGCCTCATCCGAAGGATGATCAGATGATATAGGCCAAATTTCATCCTAATACAATGCAAATGTCACCAGTTATTGGGAACATAATATACTGGTATTTTTAGCATTTGACCTTTTGAGCGAATTTTTTTTTCAAAATCAGCATGATCAGTTGTACGTATTTCCAAAACATTCAAAAGGGAATCCAGCATATTAACTAAACATGATGACACTCGGTGGAATTCAATGTCACAACAAACATTGCATACCGGTACGTTACTCACTAAAAGTAGGTCACTTTGACCTGTCATCACTTGTCATACATGAATTGAAATAACATAACAAAACTTGTCATCATGAGCATGGTCATAATTGTTAAATGTTTGAGATATAGGGGGTCCATGGACATGATAGATCTAAATATCAAAGGAGAAAACCTCAACAACCCCCTCAATAATGTACACTGCTATGCACGATCCAAGCAAACAGTCCCATTAATAAATATATATTTTTAACATTCAACCACACTCAATTGGAAGTGTTAGAAACCAATGTCATCCAGGACATCACAAATATCATTTTGGGCCCAATTCCAATCAATATTGAAGAATGTTGAAATCATTATTATCTTCTCATCAGTGAATTAAGGTCAATTTCCACCAAGATCACAAGTTATAAATCATAGAAGTGTGGATGAAAAGGTCTGTATCAACAAACATGATAAATGAGATTTGTATCCACATCAGATGATAAATTCAAATTGAGCTGCTCAGCTGCACACTGCCGGCACCCCATTTTTTATAGTTGACAATGAATACATAAACTACCAATGATTATAGGTAATTTAGCAATATTCCAGCAATATCACGGCGGGGACATCAGAAATGGGCTTCACGCATTGTACCCATGTCGGGAATCGAACCCGGGTTTTCGGCATAACGAGCGAATGCTTTAACCACTAGGCTACCCGACCGCCCTTGGAGGAATTAATGGAACCAGGGTGCAACCTGTTTTTTTTCTGATGCAACTAGACATGCTAGATGCAATTGGTGCAAGTTAATCAAGTTCCTTAAATCGAGACCTGAGTCTGAAACTCCCAAGTCAAGAAATTCTTAGTTCAGGTCACATATTAACTAGGGCTGTTACGATTCACTCGCATATTCAGTGAATCAAGCTGTATCCCTTCATGAATTGAATTTGTTATTCGCGATCACTAGAATTGAATATACATGAAAAAAATTAAAATGAGTACATATTACTTGACCTTGTCTGTTATTTAACAGAGCGAGATATGCAAAATGGAATATATATAAGCCATGCAGTAGCGTAACTTGTGTCAGTTTACCAAGGCTCCTGATCCTGCTTATAGTACTGTCAACCAAAGCATTAGGCTGTAGGCCGCATTGTCGTGATGTACTGCTCATTTGCTTCACAAAAAATACCACTAAAATGTTTCAACCTAAGCAATCACATGACGTACATTTATGTACATTTCAAATAAACTCATGTTTTACACTGACACAATGTTTTCCCCCCAACTGCAGACACTACCAGCTGATTGACATTACTGTGAGTAGGTAACACCAGCCAAAAATGCTGCAACCAAAATAACATGATACTGGATTATATTATTCCTGACAAAATAATAGTTTCAGATATTCTTCTTCCGATCATTGCATCAAAACTCTGTGAACTTATATTATTGGGTATTTTTTTAACTGAATCACCGGTAGATTTGGGGTGAAAATGTGTATACAGCTGATTACTATTTCCGGCTTAGTTTATGAGAAAATACACAAGATAATCTTAATCTCTGCATATAAAATGATGCCTAGCAATGCCTAACAGAAAATACATTTTAAATGGTAAATCATCTGTCTAGTAATGTTTTGTCTCAAATTTCACCTTTTTATTGACCAAGTTTGTTATCACCTGTTTGTTGACCTGAATTTGTTGGAGGACTACGATGAAGTTTTATGCTGCGTATAATACTCGATAATTTATTTCTTACACTATGAAACATTAACAACCAGTATATTCTAATCATTTTTCAAACTCTGTGAGGCGAAGCAAGGTGAAGGCGGCGTAGGTCACATCAGGTAGGCCGAGCATGTACTGTTGTGTTGGTCATAAACAACTCCACCTCAGTTATACGGCTAATCGTCAATAACGCTCATCAATTATTTGGACACTAAAGGTAGCAGGTAGCGAGCGATCACTGTATTTTTTTTTGCAAACATGAATATGCAGTCATGTGCATTTACATACACTGTTCATAAAAACATTCATAAGAACCTATTATATGCCTAGAATCTTTTAATGACAAAACTCTTACATCATATACATATTTAATTTTAACAGTAATGTAGTCACTGGTCATTGTCACATTTGAGCAGCCAAGTGTGATAGATAAATGTATGACATAATAATTATTAACACTGTCAAGTCGTCAACATGGTCAAACCATGTCAAATAATTAATTTTGTTATTGTTTCACTGAACATAATAAATAATACATCAACTGCTGTCTTTTACATGTTGTTATTGTATTCATGAATAAATATTTGTATTTGTTACCCAATATTAGTGACACATATCGTATTCGCCTCATAGTGTATATGTTGGAGCGCTAATAATAACTAATTAAGACAAGACTCTTCTGAGACTAAGTTGGACAGGTTGTATGTATATTTTGTTTACATCTTTCTCTTATCAGTGATAAATTCACTTGTGAAAAAAGCCTCCAAGAACAAGTAGAATCACTGAGGCAAGAACCAAACTGCAAGTGTCTGCATAAATCACGAGCATAAAAGATGTTACTACATGTAGTTTGTTTAATGAAACTTATTACATGCATGGTATGTGGCTCTATGTCCCTTGCTTATAGAATGAATATCATTCTATGATGGTGAGAATTTCTAACTAGGTCCTAACTTCTGGTGTTAATAACAGTCAATCATATCATTTAGACTGAAATATATAACAAACATTGATCTGCTTCGAGTTAAGATAAGCAGTCCATTATTGACCTAGCTAGTAGGCTATATTCTAGATCAGTAACCCACTGGCTTGGGGAATACTGACCCAGATTTGCTCTGTTTATATGGTCCATATAATTTTTGGTAAATATAAAACTGTGTATCTATTTCTGGGGGTTTGAATGCATAATATCAATGCCCCACTGTGCATTGTTTCTTCAATATGAGGTATGTAAGCCTATAAATAGACCTTCAAATGACCCTTGGCCTGAACATGCTGAAGTCGCACATCCATCATGGATGCTTGTCAAGGAAACGCATTCTGAACATGATTTACATCTAATAGAAATAGTTTTAACTCGAAATAAATAAAGTGTAAACTTGTTACATCACCTGATGAGTTTAAACTTTTTGAAGCTCTCGAATAAAAAGATCTAGATTCTACACGCTTCACTTTCCTGCACAAACGTTGCATCAGATGTGTAACTAGATCCGATCTATTGACAGATGTAATAAAATATCTCAGCGCAGTCAACGGTTGTCTGAGACTCCAGTGTGCTATTGTACATGCTACGTACACGCACATCTACCGAACAATGCATCTGCAGACCAAAAATGAAAAACACATCTGTAACATTACACAACATTGACGCAACATTCAGCGATATGGGTTCTACCGCTTCTCACGAAGTGCACGCTGATTATGTAGTTAGAGTGCATGTGCATAAGTAGAGGACATATCCTACCAGCAGGTAAAACAGCAAAAATCAAGCCCGTTGAAATAATGTTGTAGTCTGTTGGTCGCCATAACTAACAACGCCGCCTATGGGCAGGCTAGAGTTATGTCCCTCTTCGGCGCGTACAGCAGTAATATAAATGGGATGCATGGTTGATCAAGCCGAACCCACTACAGGCCTAATCAAGGGTAAACGTAGTAATCAGTATTGCGCTGGTCCCCATGATTGTTGAATCAGGTGTTGTTATAGACCGTTGATTTCTATTTGAACTGAAGCATTGCTCTCTGAAGTTGTATGCAGAAGTTTGGAAAGATTGAGAACGAACGTTCGAGCAATGTTTGAGTCGGGTGGTCCAGAGACCTGTGCGAGTCTCAAAGATCCCCACGTTTGAAAAAAAACTACATTCATTCAGGCTTACAGAAGAGCGATAACCGAGTTATCTTTTGAGATTTGGTTTATGAAGCTAACTATGATCTCTAGTTGACTAACATTTACCCCAAAATAGGATATCTCAGGGCAGTCTGTCTCACCCGGGTACTGCGGGGATGTTGAGCCGATGGGGGACCACCAAACAGATGTTGGACTTCTGCTATTAATCTGAGTCTGTATGCACAAAGCTGTCGTTGTGTTTCTGTCATTGAAAGTCTGTGCGAAATATTGGAGTTGAAAGAGTCGTATCACTACAATTGCTTTCAGGTAAGTATCAATCTCAGAAAGGAAAGAAAGTATTTGTAAGAAAAATGTTTTAGCTTACTGTGTCTAACCCCAATCACAGAAAGGAGCCCAGTGAATATAATAATTTCCCGAAGCTGAAAGGAATCCTGGACATTTGACAAACTATTACAGGCTGTTTGCTAGTTTCTGTTTCAGGATCCGTAAACCGACTACAGACTGTTGTCTGACCCAGCAAGGCTGTAGGCCCATATATAAAACCATATATATATATATATATATATATATAAACCATATATATATATATATATATATATATATATATATATATATATATATATTATATTTATATATATATGTGTGTGTGTGTGTGTGTGTGTGTGTGTGTGTGTGTGTGTCACACAAAACCAGTGGTCGATTGTGTATTAAAATAACAAACGGTGCGTGGTCGGGGTATGTACAGTAATAACTTGTTTTATCTAATAGCATGTTTTATTTGGCAGACAGTATGCAAGAGAAAGAGTGTCTTCGCGAAAATATTATTTTAACAAACACATGCATTCGATGGCTTTCTCCGACATAAATACTCCAACTGTTACGGGAAGCATGCGCAAGAACGTAATCTATGACCCCTTTGTTTCAATGAGGTCAACCGCGTATACATGCCGTAAGGTTGCCTCGTGGATACTTTTGACAGTTTTGTATGTGGGGGTGCTTGGTTGTTCAGAGTGTATTATTACAAGAAAAAACACACACTTAATTAGAACACTGGGATGACGTCACAAGAATGATTGTGGTTAGATAAAGAACTATACCAGTGAATCCTAAACCACCGTTAGTCTTTGTAAAAATGTGAAAATCGAATTTAGCTTTACGTCACACTGAGCAACATATTATGTCACAGTGGACTGCAAACAATAGAGACTTGACCACGGGCAAAACAGTGGTCGATATCAAGGGCAATAATCCATGGCATTTACAGTAGTTATATATACACTAGGGCCTTGTAGTCGAGACTTGCACACGCATATATAATGCACTGAATGGTGTGTGCATATTATTATATGATAATGTCATCCGTGAAAACAATTATTCATGTTCTGCTGTGGCATTTCAGTTCACTTAATAATACATATCAGTGCATCAGTAGCATTCATGATTGTATAGCCGTAAATTTGCACAGCATAGCTCATTGTGCATTGTCCGCGAACACTCAGCGATTGAGGTCGTTTAACGTCGCTTTGACCAGTATTCCAGTGATATCAAGGCGTGTCAGCTTAATGTGTCACGTCGAAGGTCTGTGTTCCATTCCCCACATGGGTACAATGTGTGAAGCCAATTCCATGTGTACCCCACCGTGATATTGCTGGGATATTGCTAAAAGCGGCGTAAAACCATACTCACTCACTTAATAAGATGTCATATTACATTTATGAAAATAGAATGGATTAATACACTGGATAACCACTGGATGTCCATGACATGTGTAAATAAATTAATGCATGAACAATGATAGCAGGTAAATCCATGGACTATCAAATGTGAATCACATATCACGTTGTTTCAATACAGCATGTTCAGATTTCAAATATCATTGACGCTCGGCTTCGCGTTTTGATTCGCCCCTAGTTGACCTGCGATTGCACATACATCTTGGTATGAAGTATGTAGATTGACTTCCGGGTTAGGCACGACAGGTGTTATATACATGTACAACATGGGTGCAGGTTAAACACGCGTTCAACTTTATGCACACATTGGCTGACATGGTACTACACCTCAACTCTAACCTTAATGTCAGAGTGATATATCGCGCATTCACGAGGTTTCATTTGCGTCATATAGCGTATATGGGTAACATTAATCAAGAAACACGTATATGTTATTGTGCTAATAAGAAAAATACCAGAACACAGGCAAAATATAACATCCATTAATATGCTAAAATGAGAACAATTTCTCATAGTGTCGTGCTAGATAAACTGCCGGCCCCAAGAAAGTATCAATTTGAAAATTGAATTTGACCCTAGAAATACGCTACTACTTAACAGTCGCTGAAACACTGCAAATCTAAGGTCCCAAACACAACTACGATACCCGTATCGAATAACCATATCTTTGTTTGTTAGCCACCATCAAATATGGATGTGTACTTTCTTTTTCCCGGCAGTTTTTATACAAACAGATTCCTCTGAAACGGAAGTGTATAACTTAAATTTAACAAGTTAGTTTCACATATATATTGTATCACGTTCTATGTTATAGAAAGCATGTTTGACTCTGTGTTGTAAGGAAACCTTTCTGAAGCGGGCAATCCCAAACTCTATTAAAGCAAAATTTGTATGAACACTATTGTTGTGCAACTTATTCCCAGATAAATGTGTTATAAACTTATATATCATGTTAAATTTGAACTTCGTATGTGAAAAAGGTCAGCTTGGAGTTAAATATTTAGTCACACCAACCATATTGCGTTTATTCGGACACTTGTTAATCCGGAGGGGGCACGGGTCGTCTAAGGCGCCGCGATTCGCTGTGCAGAGTTGCGTCCCTTGGGCACGCCAGAAACCTATGATTGAGGTTTCGAACCTCGGTTCGCCCCGATTATGTTTCTAGGTTTGTCAGCACCATACCCGTGCTCATGGGTTTCACCGAAGTGGTAAACGTCTGAGACCTGCATCACTTCGGGCTTTCCTCCCACATTAAGCTGACACGCCACGAAATAACTCGAATACTGTTAAAAGCGGCGTAAAACCCAACTCACTCACTGTTAATCCAGACGCGTTCGAGAAACTGGAATTCCTGAAACAACCCCTGCACACATACTTTGTACACCCAGAATGCAACACACTTCCCTTATGCTCACCAAACGCTATGTGTTATGACACACAAGGACCGTGTATATTTTTACAGCAGCTGTCTAAGTTATAACTATGCCATGTAGCTAAAGTCCAGACGTATTCTATCAGAACAAAACTACCTACATTGTACCTACCTTCACAGCCCAGTCCGTGCAGCGTGATTGTCGACCCTACAGGGGATCATTACCAAGCATAGTTACGGTGTCAAGTCGACCTAATTAGCGCTTGTTGTGATGGGGTTCGGGAGGTTGCACTCTGCAAGGATTCCACCTTTTGCTGCTAACTTTATCCATATATAGGAAGCGCTATATTTAGCCGCACATTGGACCTTATTATTCTGACCACGAAGGGAGTGGTATTCACTGTCCAGATCTACTTCGTTATAGCCTGGCCGGTCGCTGTGTTTGTGAAGCTGGTTTGTTTGCTGTGAAAGGACAACTCAAATATCAGCTGGGAGGGGCATGTTTTCAATCGGAGCTCATTATAGGGAACAGATGATTCGTAGCGGGGATTTAATCTGGAGCTTAACTAACAGGTCGAGAAAAAAACTCAAATAAGTGGAAGGATTAAGATTTTGTACTGCAAATACTCTTAACGTTTTCATACAAATACATGGATCTTAATTGCTACTGAAACGAGGGGTCTTAATTAATAATTAGTTAACAGGCGAATGAAAGCTGTCTACGCCAGGTTGGGAGTCTACATAGGCAACATGCACAGGTAATGTCACGACATAGGTCACAGAGACTAATGAACGTCTGCAAATGTTTTGAGTCAGAACACGAAGCTATACATAACAGCCACATATCAATGATGATAGATAGTGCTATACATTCTTGGCGTTTATATCTATCTATCTATGTATCTATCTATGTATGTATCTATCTATCTATGTATCTATCTATGTATGTATGTATGTATCTATCTATCTATCTATCTGTCTGTCTGTCTATCTATCTATCTATCTATCTATCTATCTATCTATCTATCTATCTATCTATCTATCTATCTATCTATCTATCTATCTATCTATGGACACACAGATTCACTTACACTGAAACAAGAGCCTAAACGATTTTGCAGTCTTGCACAGTAGTACATGCATATAACGAACTACAAGGGACCGGAGAAATCAGTTCGTTATATACGTTGTTCGGTATATACGATTTCGGTCGGAAACGTCCGCCATCTTGGCTAAAACAAAACACAACACACAGTGGAACACATATCCAGACACGGGTCCTCGCCAAACCATGTTGCTGCACTGTCTATTGCGATCTGTAATATCATTTACATATACAATGGATGAAAAAGGCCAAATGATTATCCAGCTAGTTTAACAAGTTACCTTATGTACCATTTCATTTATACAATAATTATCTCGGTTATCTGAAGTTTAACAAACTTTATGGTCGAGTTCAATAAGTTGATGTATAAAAGAATTCCCAGGTTGAAACCAAGACAGATAGTGAATCAACAGGGTATTATCAAGGAAATAATTTTAGCCATATACGCTGAAACTACTGTTTCAAATATCAGACCAATACTACAAATCAGTGATATTGGACAATAGTTGGACGCAAGCATGCTGTTCAGTCTTGAACTTTTCTGACACTTGAGTTGTAATAAACTGCTGGACAAAAGAAAGTATATATTTGGAAATTCACACTCCACTCTGCTCATTACTGTGTTGTGTGAAATTGCGACCGTCACATGTCCCTGTGACGTCATGTGCACGTCACCTGTTGTGAGATACTCATTGATATGTTGCATGTAATATCGCCTTTGATACCTGTATCAAATATATCACCATCGAATACCACGGCAAAACCCGTCTCTACAAAAATTGTCGGAGCGGAATCAAAACCCTTACCCATTCTTTATTGGGAAATCTCCGTTGCAGCGCCTGAGACAAAGGACGCGTAGATCAAAAATTTTCTTCATCAGAATATGATATTTGTTGTTAAACGCCGCACTTAGCAATATTCCAGCTATGTGACGGCGGTATGTAAATAACCAAGTCTAGACCAAATAATCAAGTGATTGACATCATGAGCATCGATCCACGCAATTGGGATACGATGACATGCATTAAACCAAGTCAGCGAGCCTGACTCGATTCTGTTGGTCGCCTTTTACGACAAGCATATTCGCCTTTTACGGCTAGCATGGGTTGCTGAAGACCTATTCTACCCCGGCTCTTCAAGGGTATCATCAGAATATGAGAAGAAAACATCGAACAAAGAGTAAATAATATCAATCTCTGCTTTGGCACCTTTACAATTTAACATGAAAAATTGTGAATTATCGAAAGTCACTGACTACATATAAACATAACTATATATATTTTACAGGTAATCAAGATAGTGTTTGAATGCTGTGAATACTATGGGTATCGTGAACTTAAAGTCACAGCATTCATAGCATTCAAACACCACCTTGCTTACCAATAAAAATAAAAGGATGTAGGTCAATCTATATCAGTTAACGATTACCCTAATGACACACAGACAATGTTTCCATTTGACACAGGGGCGGTCGGGTAGCCTAGTGGTTAAAGCGTTCGCTCATCACGCCGAAGACACGGGTTCGATTCCCGACATGGGTACAATGTGTGAAGCCCATTTCTGGTGTCTCCCGCCGTGATATTGCTGGAATATTGCTAAAACGGCGTAAAACATACTCACTCACTCACTCACTCACCATTTGACACAAGTTACTAATATTAACGTCCATACCATGTTTGTGTATTGGCCCGGAAGTTGGAAGCCTAGACTCACCAGTGAAGGGTACAGGGCCATGAAATCACTACAGACTTAAGGAGATACAGAAGAACTTATTCTAATATATTAAAAAGATTTGTGCCAATCCGAATTCTGTGGTTGCTCACTGATCCTTACCAATATATTGAGATATATGCATGATATATGCATGAGAACATCGGTTATTGATGCAGAAATAATGGTACTCAATAGAAATCACTGAATGACATGGCTTATACGTTGTTGACATTCGGAATCGCAATTGTATGAACGACGTGGAGAATCTTTTCATGCGCAGGGACACAGTACATGATATCAATGATAGTGAAAGGGTTCCAGATATAACGCACAATACCTCACACCGTGCTCAAGGCAGCGGAAAGAGTGTGTTCTATAGCGGAATTAAAGACTTTGGTGACACCGGACACTCGCCATGTATGACTGGATGCTTGATGTTATCTCCCTGTTCGGAAACACCTACAGAAACCAGCATCAGCGCCTCTGTACGGCTTCATACCACGCTCAAGTTACCGCAAAATATATATATCGATATCTTTACATTACTTCTGATAAGGTTATCATGACATATATAACCGGAATGGCTTTAGGCAGTTAGATTAATTACAGGACGTTGAATCACAACATCACAATACTTCAGCTATATGCAGCGTATCAGTTTAACATGGGAGGGCAGTCTCAAGTGATAGTTAGCTTGTTTGTTGTTTAACGGCGCACTCAGCAATATTCCAGCTATATTATGCCGGTCTGTAAATAATCGAGTCGGGACCAGAAATTCCAGTGATTGAGCATCGATCCAAGCACTTGGGATACGATAACGCATCAACGAAGTCAGCGAGTCTGACCACCCGATCCCGTTAGTCGCTGCATTGGTTACTGAAGACCTATTCTTACCCGGATCTTAACAGGTTCAGGTGAAGGTAATCGTGTCACTTTTTTGCACACCGGAAGCCGTGATCTGGGGCTTAGAACGTCAGTACTGCCAACGTAACGGCGTAGATATCAGTCTTGTCGACCAGTTACCGTACCTTTGGATGATAGGACAGATTCAGATACGTCTTCAGCTGAGTGAGATAAGAATCATCTGTTGAACAACAATTACTCTTGATAAAAAAATACCAACCATCCAATATTCATCCCGTTTCTCAGCTTTTAATTATTTCTTCGTTTTACCAAGCAAATATGATGCAGTCCATATCCATATCAGTCCTTGCTGCCCCAAGCACTTCTACGAATATCCCAATTAAGTACAATAACAGCAATGATCAGAGACAACACCTAACTCGGGTGACATTTGCAGCTGAAAGAATGCACGGGACGGTGTGAGGTCATCACCTCGGGACAGATGTTAGGTAATAACCTCAGGCTACAGGCCGTTTCATCATTTTTAAGTCTTAAGGTAAAGGCTATCATCATTTTACCTGTAAAAGTACCTTTTTAAGGCTTATCGCAATGTCAGTTAGGATAGGCCAGATTAAGTAGATTTGAGTTATGTTGGTATATGCTGTTTTCATAGCCCTATGATTCGTAGTAAATGAAGCCAGACATGCATTGTTCTAGCATTTCCATTACATTATAGTATGGAATAATGTAAAGTAGGTATATGATTCATGGTCACATCTGGTGGCATCAAAGTTGTAATTACTATTCAATAACGTTACACTAGTTTTCATTTATGAGTGTTTTATAGCGTGCTCCGTGTCGTAACATAGTTGATTAACTTCAACGTACTGACTTTAATTTCAGAGAAAGACTATACTTCACTTGTATGTTTGATTTACAATAAAAGAGTCACGTGTCTGCGTGCATCGGAGTTCACAACCGTACATGATCCGTGTTCTTATAACGGGGATGATGTACACATATAACGCCATTAATGCCTTTGTTTCAGTCCCCTCGCAATGAGTAGTGGTGACAGACAGTGCGCATGTCACCCAGTACATCGTTATACATCGTGATGACGCATGGACAGCCGGCCAACCAAGTTCTCGATACACGCCTGGGACATTTGTTAGTGACATTAGAGACATGCATCATTTTTTCTCTCAATGTTATTTGTTTGTTGTTTAATGTCACACTCAGCAATATTCCAGCTGTATGACGGCGGTGTGTCAATAATCGAGTCTGGATCAGACAATCCAGTGATTTGCATCACGAGCATCTACCTACGCAATGACATGCATCAACCAAGTCAGCGAGCCTGACCACCCGATCCCGTCAGTCGCCACTTAGGACAAGCATTGGCAACTGAAAACATGTTCTAACCCGGTCCACTTTAACAGAACCAGATGCCATATGAATGTCCTGGTCACGACTGCGGAATGTCTGCATTCAATTTGATCAAGACCAATCTAGGTTATAAAAATAGTCAGGTTTAGCTTGCTGTGTTCTACATAAAACTTAAAAACGAAATTGGAACAGGGAAATATATAAATGATTTCACAGAATATGTGTTAGTCTAACGATACCGATATATGATCTCAGACAGAATATAGTTCATTGCAGTCAGACTGCTGTACATCGCATGTACATAGTCCCACGGACAACCACTCGGAACACCGGTTGAATGTATAGATACACATCTTCACCTGAAACAGTTCATCGTGTGATCGTGCGAGAGAAGTTCAGCAAATTGTGTATTGCAATGTGTATTACTTTTATGCGATCATTAAAATCTACCTGAATATTGATTCACATTGTCCTCACTCGGGTTAATTGTTCCGGATACAGCACGGCGTCACATGGTAAAATTCATATTTGCATATAAGGGTCCGGTTCGATTGGTGTACACAATAATTTACATAACTGATCTCGGTAATCCGGTACTTTCCATATCAAAACATATTCACATTACGTATATATATTTTTAATCAGGGGCGCGGGTGGCCAAGTCGCCCATGGCGCCGTAATTCGCTGTGCAGAGTTGCCTCCCTTTGGCACGCCAGAAACCTATGGTTTCTAGGTTTTTCAGCACCATACCTGTGCTCGTGGGTTTCGCTGAAGTGGTCAACGTCTAAGACCTATCTGACTTTGGACTTTCCTCCCACATAAATCTGACACGCCGTTGTATAACTGGAATACTGTTAAAAGCGTTGTTAAACACAACCCACTCACTCACACTATGGTCAATCAGGTACTCTAGATTGTAAAACAGTGTCAACTTTCCATATCAATACTTGCGCGCAAGAATTGCCCCTGAATATGTTTTTTAGTTTTGTCAGCACCACCCGTACGTCACCAAAGAGGTGAATCCTTTAAGACCTGCATCACTTCCGGTTTCCCTCCCATACGAAGCTGACACGCCGTGACGTTAAACCAAAGTCTCTACCCCATTCAATAACAAACTTTATTCCAGATTTGCAAACCTAGTATCAACGGATCCAGACACGGATAAGGGACGAAACTCTGCACAGCGAACTATGACTACGTATATCGAGGACAATTTCGTTAACTCATCCACTCATTCTGCCATGGTATATGGGAGTTTAGGTGTATAGAAACATTAACTCACCTCAAACACGGAGCTATCCTAGCTATGCCATTCGAACAATCCAGCTATAGACACACACATGTATCCACTGAACTATATATCACACCGACACAGTGCACACTTGAAACTGAGGGGATGTCGTTATCCCGAGGACCTTCACCCACAAAAGACGCCGTGAGGTCAAAGTGAATTGACTGATTGCCCGGAAGAGCCTTAGAGGGTCTCCATGCTCCGTGGTCGCATGACTTGTAGAATACATCGAAATTAATACTATATATGAAACTGAGACAGTTTCTCTTAGTTATCATAACTATGAAATTGATAGTATGAAGATAAACAACGTGTTTTAACGGACTTGAATGAACTGGCAAATCGCCGTGGTGGGGTGGGGGTGGGGGGTGGTGGTGTAACAATAGATAATGTTTCCCTATTCTTCTACGTACAACTTAGCTTGCATGTTTTCTGACAGGGATTGATCATTGCTTTTTTTTTTTTTTTTTGGTTTAACGACACTCTCAGAAATATTCCAGGAAAAATGGCGGCGGACTCTAAATAATCGATGTCGACCAGACAATACAGTCATTGATATCATGAGCATCGGACCACGCAGTTGGGATACGATAATTCTCGAATTCATATAATCGTTTTGGTATTATTGTTAATGGTCACAGAATGTGTGATACTTCTTTGACAGTGTTTTCTCCATACCTACAAACTGGATAAGGTAGACATAATACATTGACATACACATAGCATACAAATGTTACCAGAAAATTATAAACGTCTGAAAAATGTTGTACGTCATTCACTGTTAAAAAAATAGGTACCGCCCACCCCGAGTCTTGCACCACAATGTCACAGAAACATTTCCTTTGTTAGCATAACAGGTATATGTATAATGACATGAAATCACCATGACACGAGGCATTTAGAATTGTGCAACGTCTATAGGACAGAAGTTTCCATGCACACAGGTTATGTATTGTCACACGCGCAAATACCATAATCTTGTGTCGCCCTGTCGTTTCAATACTATAATAGCCATTTAAACTACCAGTAATACTTGTTGTTATGGAGCAGTGTGAGATGTAATTGTGAATGTATAAAATATTGAAATGTTTTCACAATTTATATTTTTACGGTTGTCTAAAGTAGGCCAAATGTAACAATTTATGCTGTCGCCAGAGTACCCTTGGTTAATTTGGACTGTCTAAAGTCTTATATTTAATCACCAGGAATTAGTTTATTGTCGTATATGCTGTCGACTGCCATTAGGAAAAGGATTAAAACCCAAAATAATTTCTTCCAAAGAATTTCTAGCAATGACAGCAAATGATGCTTATTACACATGCTGTGTATTTAGGTGTAATTGATTATTGTTTACAGATACGTTACCAGAGAACCTAGAAATAATCGACACCTAACTTCTCCACAGTCAGGTAACAAACACACATGCAACATTTCCACGTTACTTACTTCAGACACACAGAAAATTGCTGCCTACAGTTCACACATGTCCAAAAATAATTCGGAAACATTTTAGTCAAACAGAGGCTGGTAATCTGTACTGTCACAAATTTCAAATTCCCCGCCGACATTATCACTCAAATAGATAGAAAATAGGTAAGTTATAACATATTTGGCAACCACAGTTCCTTTCGGGGTTAGTATGTGCTCTTAAGTTTGTAGTTTAGGAACGTATCTGTTTATTATTGTCAGTGCAAAGATATAAAAGAGAATGGACTTTATTTGATGAAATGGTCACACAAGCAAGTGTAAAGCAACATTGTTGTACTAACATAGCGACGTACATGCAAGTGTGTGTGTGTGTGTGTGTGTGTGTGTGTGTGTGTGTGTCTGCTTGTACTAGTCCAGAGTAACGCCGATTTTATAGAGCTAGTTCACTGAGATACCATACCACAGTTTAACATGAATACCCCACTCAGACTCAATATACTGACTCCGAGCCCACCAGTCCTTGTTTAAGCCCCTCAATGCCCGACCTACCGCTCTCGTATTGTCATGTAGAACTTCAGCGAAACTTGGTTGGGCCTGACCTCGCTAGTGCGGAAAACAGTTCCATTACTTTTAAGGAATTGAGAGTTACGCGGACATTCCCCTCAACATAAAATCAAATAGAACCACGTATGTCGACTATGATAGAACAGAGTGTCACTATAAAACAAAAGTTATAATAGTCTCAGAGGTAAAAGTGATTTCAATGAAATGTAACTTACCTGTAGCGAAACTGTAGCTTCCAGTAGGTTAGATTGTACTTGAAGACTGCTCAACTGGCGAGTCCCTATTAATATGTCTGTAGATGTTTATATAATATATATGTTTACGATACCTTTAATCAACAAAGTCACCAATAAACATTGTATGTGATGGTTGGAAGACAGCTACTTTGCACCTTTCGTTGTTTATTTATGGCATTACAAAATGTTGATGTCTCGTGAACTGAGTATGTCAATACCAGTATCCGATCAGTGTCCTTTTGCATGAGTGCCGGTCGGGTAGCCTAGTGGTTAAAGCGTTCGCTCGTCACGCCGAAGGCCCAGGTTCGATTCCCGACATGGGTACAATGTGTGAAGCCCAATTCTGGTGTCCCCCGCCGTGATATTGCTGGAATATTGCTAAAAGCGGCGTAAAACCATACTCACCCACCCACCTTTTGCATGTTGTATGTTTACAAGATCGAGTATCGCCTTTCTATATAATATCATGTCCATTGAACCCTCTTTCAGTGAAGTAAACATGGTTTGTAAAATGTCTCATTACATAGTTGTGGTATATGGCATACATGACTGTTTCAACTTCCGGGCAAAAGAAAATATACACATGAAAATTGGATTAAACCCAAACATTACAAACGGTATCAAATTGTTACTAGGCTGAGAACAGTCGCCGAAACACTGCAAACTTAAGGTCCAAAAACATGTCGCCGAAACACTGCAAACTTAGACCGCCTCCGTGGTCTAGTCCGCCCAAACAGCGGAAGGTCCGGGGTTCGATCCCCTGCCGCGTCATACCCAAAGACGTTTAAAGATGGTATTTGTTGTTACCCTGTCTTGCACTCGGCATTACGGGGCTAAAGCAAGGACTAGTCGGCTCGGAGTCAGTATACTGTGTCTGAGTGGGATATTCATGTTAAACTGCGGCATGGTATCTCAGTGGGCTAGCACTATAAATCGGCATCAGTCCGGACTAGTACAAGCAGCCACACACACACACGTGCATGCACGTCGCTATATAAGTGCAATAATCTTGGACGCGACGTTAAACCCAATTTCACCTCACCTCACTGCAAACTTAAGGTCCAAAAACATGTCGCTGAAACACTGCAAACTTAAGGTCCAAAAACATGTCGCTGAAACACTCCAAACTTAAGGTCCAAAAACATGTCGCCGAAACACTGCAAACTTAAGGTCTAAAAACATGTCGCTGAAACACTGCAAACTTAAGGTCCAAAAATATGTCGCCGAAACACTGCAAACTTAAGGTCCAAAAACATGTCGCCGAAACACTGCAAACTTAAGGTCCAAAAACATAACTATAATATGATACCCTTTCAAATACATCACAATCGAATAACCATATCTTGTTTGCTTCATTGAAGCCACCATCAAGCATGGATGTATACGTTTTTCTCTCCAGCAGTTTATGTGGTAAATGTATGATGCTTTATTGCATGGCGTTCCGTATGTTCAAATGTTTTCTTTCACGTGACCATTTGGCATGCCTTTGCTTGTGTTTGTGACGAGTGGCATCGATCGACCAGGATAAGCTCACCTTTTCGCAAACACCTGGTGTCATCACTATTTGATAGTGATTCATAAACACCTACTCGTGATATAGTCGATCGTACAATCCTATAAACATGGAAAGGGTTTTGTCGCTTTTATTCACATTCTACATCACGATATGTTGACAAAATGTTTCTTTCAAGGAAAAGGTTCGAAGAAATTAAGTATAGTGTAATCAAAGGTATGTCTTCCTGACGTCATCATTGCAGGAACCAAACGTAAATCATCAGTACATGTTACAACAATGTAGAATTATTACAATAAGATTAAAAAGTAGGCATGTATACATCTACCATCTTCCCGAGGCAAGAGAGTTAACTGACTTTAAAAGTCCAGTTTCCACCCTTGCCGAACTAGGCTGGAATTCCTGGGCTCGGTCGTAGCGCCTCCACTGGCTTTTACGAGTTGCGTCCTTTCTATGCCTCTCCTATTGACCAATCAGATTTAACCTCTCGTATCACTTGCATTTGCTTCCAACAAAACGGTGGCGCTCAGTCAATACAATCTGATCGATAATCAAGATCTATATTGTGATAATACGAGTCTTACATCGCGAAGTGCATCCAATCACGTGAGCACCTTGATTAAAAACATGAAAAGATTTAGAAATATCTGTTGACAACGAGTAAGCGGTGCACATGCTTTGCAAATCCTGCAGTCGACCGAAATCTGCATGACACTTTACGAACCGGATTTCGATTTCGGTGCGCGATTTTGATTGGACTATGCATAGACTCGTTAGTCCAGCCAAAATGTAACTCCATAATACCAGCCTAGTTCGACAAGGGTGGAAACTGTACTTTAATAGTCGGGTTAACTCACTTGCCTCGGGAAGATGACATCTACACGTGTTGCACCAAACAGTGCCGCGGGTCCCGGTGTCGGCTCATGGCTGATATAACTCATGGTCCTGTCTCATTTAGAATGTAAATAGCGTACGCAATCTGTTCAGCGAAAAATAACGCCATTGTAGGAAGGTGAGTGGAGGTGAAATGGGGTTTAACGTCGCGTTCAAGATTATTGGACAAATGACAGCAGTGAGTGACACTGATATGAGTTCATTTTTTTCATGGCGCGTGGGAATGGACCCCGAAGTTGTGTAGTAGTGAGCGTTTTGGGCTTGAGTTAAATCCCTTGACAACGGGTATGGTGCTGACAACCCAAAATCTTTTTATCCTGATTTCGAACCTCGGTCACAGGATTCTGGCGAGCGCGCAAGGGGCACAGCTCTGTAACATGTCCACAAGCTTGCACTCTTGTGGAATTGACGAGTTGGATGGACAAGTCAAATATTAAAAATTTAAGAATTATATATATTCAGAATAAGGTAGGAAAATATATGTGGATGAACAACTTCTTTGTTACAATTAGGAGGGACGTTTCAGTGTAGGCTCTAACACCGTTCGATCACATGCTTGATAACAGTGTTAGAACGTACATCGAAACGTCGCTCCTAATCTTAACAAAGACGTTTTTCATCCACATATCTTTTCCTTACTTAGTAATCCAATTTCTAAATGCCTCTCACAAAAGTTGTATTCAGAATCTTTTATTCAAACCCAATGAACACTCAGTCCTTCCTGGACATCCGCGCCTTACATACAGCAATACTTATTTTTTTTATGTGCCTGGTGTCCAGAGAAATTAGGTCCCGCCATTACAGATAGATAGTGAAGATATAATCATTAACTTAACCTGCCCTAAAAGAAAAAAACAAAACATTTCAGGCCCTAACACATTCCGCAATACACTTTTTTGGCTTATTTTTTTTTTACGCCGCACTCAGCAATATTTCAGCTACATGAGGGCGGTCTGAAAATAATCAAGTCTGGATCAGACAATGACAGTGATTGACATCATGAGCATCGATATAGGTAACTGGCATACGATGACATGTATCATCCAAGTCAGCGAGTCTGATCACCTGATCCCGTTAGTCGCCTTTTTACGATAGCATAGGTTGCTGAAGCGCAATTCTAAACCGGATCTTCACATACCGACGCCACGTCAAAGACCCGGGTTCGATTCCCGACATGGTTACAATGTGTGAAGCCCATTTCTGGTGTCCCCCGCCGTGATATTGGTGGAATATTGCTAAAAGCGGCGTAAAACCATATTCACTCACTCACATACCGATGTTTCCGTTGCTTGGTTTACACATAAGAATATTGTTTGATACTACGACAGTAAGATAGAAGGCAGGATAGTGTATATAGTGAGCAAATCTTATAGTCCTAGCACGTTCCTGATAGGGTACACTGTTGCCTGGGATACATCCCATGAAGCCTGACTAAAATAGGCCAAGCCCTTTTGCGAAAATGTTAACAAAAGCGCGAGCAAAAAAGATGAACATTTTTTTACATATTTAATATTCACTCTATTGACACACTATATGACGTGAGAGCGGAGTGACAATATGATAGGCAGGAAATGTACGTTAACAATGAATTATTATCAAAGACAACATATGAGGAGGACATTCAAAACAAAATACAAATAGTCGTTGCACCGTCAATGTAATAATATGCTGTCTACAATGGATAAAAACATGCAAAAACATGCAAAAAATATATTTTTAGAAAAACGAATAATTATTACATTTCATTCATGGTGCCTTCACAGCGTGTTTCTGGAAAGCAGAAAGTCCTACAGACAAAAAAACAAATGATCAAAAGCTATGAATTTGTGTTTTTATAATGTCTTTTGATTAAAGTTATCAGCCTGTTCTTTGTAATCACTCCCGCCACATAAACAAATTTCAGTCAACACATCAGTAAACACAACTTAAGTCATCACAGTTGCCAGGACAACCATGACACGTGACCATGTTCTCTTGGAGTATCGGTAGATGCTGAAGATATAAAGCATACTCATGTGACAATGGTGCACGAAGTTAGCTGTACTTCATCAGGCGTCATTGATTCATGACGATGCTATAAAACAATTGCTTTCTATATAACATGGATTCAGCGTCAAGGACTTGATGCAGTGGTTTGAACTTATATGTGCGAAATACGTTGAGATGGTGCACGGTCCCTCGGGAGCACGTTGATTGAGGTGTTTTATACAATGACATGATCGTTATGCCTTGGGCATGCAGAAATAAACAGATATAATGGTCTTTGATGAGTGGAAGTGTATTGCAATATTGGATATCCCCATTGCCGATGTGTAACATGGGGCAAAGCTGGTCCAGTCGTTTTAGGCGAGGAATTCACTGTGCAGAGTTATGTCCCTTAGGCGGGCCAAAGATCAATGATCTTGTGTTCGAATTCCAGATTCGTACTGATTATGTTCCTAGGTTTGTCAGCACCAAAGCCGCGCTCCCCGGGGTAAACATTTAATCCCATACTCTAGATCGTACAACAGTGTTAATTTACCATATGAAAACATATTTACATTACGTATATACATATATTGTTAATCAGGGGAAACGGGTGGCCATGTCGTCTAAGGCGCCGCAATTCGCTGTGCAGAGTGGCGTCCCTTAGCAAGCCAGAAACCTATGGTTGAGGGGTCGAATTCCGATTCGCCCTGATAATGTTTCTAGGTTTGTCAGCACCTTACCTGTGCTCGTGGGTTTCACCGAAGTGGTAAACGTCTAAGACCTTTATGACTTTTGGTTTTACTGTTCAAAGCGGCGTTAAACCGACCATCTTTCCGTCTAGCCAAAAAGGTCATAGATATGATAATATTCATCCATCTACATCTATCAATGAATCTAGTTATCATTATTATATCATATTTTTTATATGTTAATATGATATATATGGTCATGTATTCACCTATCACCCGTCCATCCCTTTAGCGATGGGGTATCCTTGTGGTTAAGGCGATCGCTCGACACACCGAAGGCCCGGGTTCGATTCCCCACATGGGTACAATGTGTAAGGCCCATTTCTGGTTCCCGGGATATTGCTGAGTGTCATAATGCTAAAAACTATACTCATCCATTCTACGTATAAGTATGTCTTTCCATCTCTATTACTAAATATTTGTACATTAATTCACACATAAATTCAGCTATATCTTGGAGTCTATCAATCAGGTAAATTATTGTAACATGCATGTATCTATGTCCTATCAAATTATTTAATTTAGTTTTCCTTTTATCTGTTGTCATTTGTTTATTTAGCTTTACTTCCATAAATCAACTATCAATTGCCGTGTGTTAAAAGTATTTGCAGCTTGTGATGAGTGGTCATTGGAAAACTTCACACTCAATACATTCACTTCTTAATCTTCTCGACTCCGATAAAGGCCCTGAAGTCACTTTGAGATCTCAAGATCAAATGTGAGGAGTCTTTTTGATCATCCATTAAGGCCAAAGAGGAGAGCAGGGAGGCGAGTGGTCATTATAATCTCAAACAGTGGAAGCATGAACGCATTATAAAGAACTTGGAAAAACATTGGAAATAAATTAACAAACGCTAATTTGATACAGTCGGATAACAACTGATTCATTCAATATAAACACCTTCCTTACAGCCTAGGCAGATTTCAAGGCTGACGTTGTTCGCTGTGATATTTTCTTGGATCGAAAGCCTGCGCCGGTGGCAGCTAGAGAGTGAACTCTCTGTCAACAAAACTCGTTTGTATGTTGCTATGGGTAATAATTTACTAAGCACTTGGTAAGATACATATTTTAATAGAGACGCCGCGGCGTCGGTCCACAGAGACACGAGTTGGTGAAGAAATATGTCGTGTTGTAGATACTCCCCATTCCACGCAAGACAGGGGTATGTATTCACGTGTAGATAGTCGTTGTTAACCGTTAATGGAACATACCGACAATCTTTTCCCTAAGGAGACTGAGCTGTTGCGTTTTCAGTATATACATTTAAATATATATTTAAATATTTATCACCACATTTTGAAACCTTTCTGAACTGAGACGGAGCATGTGAAACATCACAGTTAATACCTTATTAAATTTGATTTAGCCTCCCACTAAAATGTATCTGGATGTCTGAACTACACGCATTCATTCATGTGGTTCTGCTGTACGGTACTGTCTGGTTAATTCTATTCATTTTGTAAACATAATCCTATATAGTAACTAACCATAACGCAAATACAAGAAATCATGAAAATTTGCTCCTGTGGTTGAAAGATCCGTGACATATACTGCAATGGATGATTTAAAATTGTTTATCAATAAATCAATCTTTATACAGATCAGCAAATAATCAGTAGATAGCGGAAGGTCGGTGGTTCTACCCCTGGCCGCGCCATACCAAACGACGGTCGGTTTGGAGTCCTGAGTCGAGTATTCATATAAAACTGCGGCATGGTATCTCAGTGTCCAAGCACATGTAAATTCAAAGTACCCGATGCTTCTTGGGAAGCTAGTAGGTTAGGGAGCGGAAGGGCTCAGTGCATTCATTACCTGCGTGCCATCATCGTAACTGCCTAAATAGTTCTTACTGCATTTATCTAGACTTGCCAAACATTATAGACTTGCACGGGCTGTATTGGATATATTTGTTTCAGGGTTTGTATGACAGAGTATTAAGGTGAAGTGACGTGAAGTGAAATGGGGTTTAACGTCGCGTCCAAGATTATTGCACTTATATTGCACTTATATTGCACTTATATATGTGTGTGGCTGTTTGTACTAGTCCGGACTGATGCCGATTTATAGCGCTAGCACACTGAGATACCATGTCGCAGTTTAACATGAATACCCCACTCAGACACAGTATACTGACTCCGAGCCGACCAGTCCTTGTTTCTGTCCCTTAATGCCGAGCGCCAGACAGGGTAACAACAAGTACCATCTTTTAACGTCTTTTGATATGACGCGGCTGGCGATCGAACCCCGGACCTTCCGCTCCACGGAGGCGGTCACAGTCATGTACACTGTGTCATCGTTCAGTATCTAGATAACGATGAATTGCAACACATGTACTACTTTTCAATGAGTGAGTGAGTTGAACGTAGCTTTGAAACTTCTTTCAGTAATATCACAACTGGTCAGCTAAAAGTGTGAGGAAAGACCGGAAGTGAAGTACGCTGCATCCGTTTACGTTTTTGGTGACACCTAAATGCACGGAGACGAATTTATAGAATACATAAACGACAAGTTGATCAAGTGTCGTGTCGTGTCGTGTCGTGTCGTGTCGTTTCAACACGTGTTAGCATTTCTTGGCCTCTGGTCTCATAAATCTATCTCCCCGGAAGGACTGACATTCTTTTTTTCCGAGACAATGTGGCTTTGTTGGAACGGATTCTTTTTTCGCTCATCCATAGCACCGTGTGTTAGTGCCTTGCCACAAAGGAGCAACGTGTGTTTGCTATGTGCTCATATGCCAGACGCCACCACAACCTGCGGAAAGTAGTATCCACATTCTACGAGGTGGAGTCGTGTCATCACAGAGGACTGTCAAGAATTGGGTGACTGGTGACACCATGTCCCGACGGACACACTTTCAACCATAGTCCAGAAAAACACATGATTAACACATCTCGTTTTTGGAACATGAATTAATTAAATGTCAGCAATCTTTTTTTTTGTCCCCAATAATACATTGTATCATTATATATAATCAAGTTATATAAAAGCGACAAAACCCATTCCATAATCGTAAGAAATAGCTGCTGAAAGCAGTGTAAATTGTACGATTCCGACTATATCATAATCATGTGTTAATGCATCACTATCAAATACTGATGATACCAGACTGGAGTGTCCTTCCCAACCGGTGGCGTCCGTCACAAACACATGCAAATGCAAGTCAATTGTGAACATATGGTTCAAGGCAAATAGGGAATTGCATCGGACATTACTTTGGTCAATGATCAAACACCTTTCGAGCAAGAATCACATGACACTTTTTGAAACCTTCGTGGAAAGATCATGCTCGATTGCAACTCAAAAGTTGTAAAATGTAGTCTTCAAAGGCCTGTGCTGCTTGAATATTGCTCGACATGAAGGGAAAGATAATTATTGGAAAGTTGAAGTCATCCCTTATGTCATACAGTCTTGTGGATATACTCTTACTCATTATGCATGTATCTCAATATGAAACATAAGAGGCGGTCCTTTTTTGGTTCAGGTGGGTAAATCAGTGGATGGGAATTGGCTGTGGGACCATTATTGAACGATATCAGATCATCAGTATACCTGAAGCTTACGCTAAACTTAATTCCACATTCCTTGTTTTGATTTTGACAATTAGAACAGAAATTCCTCTTCATACGCATAAAGAAGACAATGCAATAATGACAAATAAAAATCGACCGTTTGAAAACTGAAAATACCGTGTCGCATTGTTTCACTGTAAAAGCATTGTAGAGGGAATCTGAGCAAGGAAAATATGGCTTCAAAGAAAGTAACAACCGCGTTTATACAAGTTGAAAATAACGCTTCGTGTACCATGATAACATATCATGTGCACCATTCAGTTCAGTGAAGCTGCAAACCTCTTACTACATAAATCCAGAAACATGATATTGGTTGGCACATCACATTGTTCAGCGTACAGACATACAAGTCTTTTGTATGTAATAATTCAAGAGAAATGTGGACTACATTCTTCACACACATACATTGAGTTCCCCCAAACGATGAATTATTTTTTCTTATTGCACGTCTGTTCGACATTTACACAAAATGAAAAATAAAAGTAATTAACTGATAATAAATTTTGCAGTACATTCTTGTGGTCAGCCACTGATTTGGTAGGGCCAGATTACCAAGCTGGCGTGATACAGCATGAACGTTGATGACTGCGGCGGCAAACAACATGCCCTCACTTTAATTGGTCCGCTTTTAAATTAAATATGAATGCTTGGACTAAAAATATTATGTGCTACTCTTAAAGCTTTTATGTCCAATATAGTTACTGTATAGGCAATAGTTAGTTTTAACCTTGCTCATTAATTGTTATTGTATGCTCTATTATTGTAAGTCGCAATGATACATTGTTGTTATGTACATGTGGCTATGGTACGATAGACACATCCTTGAATAAAACAGACTAAACCATTGCCATTATCATAAGAAAGAGTGTACGATTTAGACTTTTTCAGGAGCATGTGTTTGAGAATAACTATCACGAACACATGCAAAGGCAGTTCAACTATTGACCTGGAGCAATATGGTTTAAATTTTGAGTCAATATATGTCAAAATAGGGAATTTCGTCAGCGTCGCGTCAATTTGGAAATGTCCTCAACGTGTCTTCCATAAAACGTATTTAAAGCTTCACTAAGGCCTTGAGTGAGTGAGTGAGTGAGTGAGTGAGTGAGTGAGTGAGTATGGTTTTACGCCGCTTTTAGCAATATTCCAGCAATATCACGGCGGGGGACACCAGAAAGGGGCTTCACACATTGTACCCATGTCGGGAATCGAACCCGGGTCTTCGGCGTGACGAGCGAATGCTTTAACCACTAGGCTACCCGACCGCCCACTAAGGCCTTGACTGTTGTAACCTGATCAAACAGCTCTAAGGCAAGAGTCGTACGCCTCCTTATCACAATCTGCTTAAACCAGGCAGCAATCTGTTTTAAAAGCTTGTCATGCTCACGCTATCAATAAATGGTTTGCCTGAACCAGACTCCAATTACGTAAAGGCCGCCATGACACAGCTGGAATGTTTCTCGCTCCCTCACTCGCTCACGCACTCACTCACGCACTCACTCACTCACTCACTCAGTAAGATTGGTTTAACAGAAACACCACTGTGATTTAATATGTACAGTTCTTTCCTGCACAATTTTCTTGAACATAAATCCACTAAAAACATTGCATTAGGCTTTATGCATAAAATTCATAATGCATTCAAAACTAATAGAAAACATTTGGCCCAGAAGTTTAGCCGAGTCAGTTAACAGTTTTCCCACCGCATACCCCTATTATTCATGCTTCGTGCGTCACAACAGGGAATAATACCACGTCACAACAGGTAATAATACCACAATGATATGTGTCTTCAACCGTTCAAAATTACCCTTGGGTTTAAAAAAAACAACGATTTTTGATGTTGCTGTAGACGAAGCGGCTATGGAGTTTGAAGATTGAAACGATCCATCCAAAGATATTTTTAGCAATTAAGGAGTTTATCAAGTACTCTGGAAACAGGTCTCAGACAGACTACCTCACAAATCATCATGTGTTATTATACTGACGTCTCCACAGTTTCAGGTTTAACAATATAAAGCGCATCCATTGCCGACCCAGCAGCATGTCATCTTCTCGATGGCAAATAGACATAAAAACGCAAAAGAAAATATATGTCCTTATGGATTTCATACGATTTATCCCACTGCGGTCTATATTTTCCTCTTCAATAAAACGTTTTTAGTTACCTTTTTATCACACGTTACTTACACGGCTTTACTTGAACACATTTCCGGTAGCTCATGGTTTGAGATGTATTTTGAAATCGGTTCATTATGAATACAATAGCAGCAGTACACACAAACAACATGCAAAGTGGATTTCTGTTTGTCTTCTATCTCCAAATGTGAAATCAAATAGAAATGGCAAAATAAACTTTGCATAAACCTACAGGGGTCGAAATATCTTCGTTTTAATTTGATATTTTGCGTGTTTTCTTGCTTGTTTTGTTTACCTTCTGTAGAAATACATGTATGAAAGATTGATTAATAATTCACGATCAGATCGATACGTAACGTGGATTTGTAAACAAAAGAACTTGTTAGCAATTTTGAAAGTGTTGCATTCAACGCTGGGCCAGCACAAAGTGTGACACTATTGTACCTCGGCGATATGTCTGATTTTGCAAACGTTTGCCAGTTGTCAGGAAACCTTTGTACATTAGGACATTACTGATAACAGAACAAAGCATGTGTCCCGTAAAATGTCGTTCTATTAAGGACAGGCCCAACAGCCGTCTCCGCTGATGGCGAGGGATTAAGCTGCGTTGCTTTCACAGATGAAAATATAGAGAAACCATTTTGAAACGCCCTGTTTATGATACTGTTGTCTGCAGCTGTAAAACAATAAAAATATGGTTGGGGTGAGGGAGTGAATGGTGGAATACTACAGCGTTAAACAGCTTCAGCTTGATGTCGGAGGATAGCCCCGGTCATAGAAGGTCGTAGAAGTTTATACGGTCGATACCACGACAGCGGGTGTGGTGATGACGACCGAGGATCATTCTGGTTTTTCATCATCAATGGTTTTGTTGCTTATATTTAATGAGTGAGTGAGTGGTTTGGGTTTAACGCCGCTTTTAAAATTATTCCAGTTATATAGCGTGTCAGCTTAATGTGGGAGGAGAGCCCGAAGTGATGCAGGTCTAAGACGTTTACCACTTCGGTGAAACCCACGAGCACGGGTATGGTGCTGACAAACCTAGAAACATAATTGGGGCGAATCGGGATTCGAACCCTCAATCATAGGTTTCTGGCGTGCCTAAGGGACGCAACTATGCACAGCGAATCGCGGCGCCTTAGGCGACTGGGCCACCCGTGCCCCCTTATATTTAATGATGAATCTATGACAGACTTTACGTTAGATCACTGTGTCACGATTTGGACTAACAAATGGCCAGTTTTGATGGGCAATTATAGAAAGGAAGTTAACAACAATGAAATAATAAAAAGTGATATTGCGCAAATGTACATAATCTTGTTTTGACCACTTTGATGACATTTGGGTAATCTTTATTTTTCGAGATATAGATTCCCCTCAAAACACTCTCAATTACGTTTGTGGCCACAATCAAAATTAGGTACAAGGAAACTGGTTTATTTCCATTGCAGGAAAGGTGAGGTGAAGGTGGGCTGAAACAGGGTTTTACGTCGAGTAAAAGATTATTGCGGCATATATGGCGTTGCAGGAAAGGGGCCACAGACACAACTGATTACATCTATAAAACATTCAACTCCGTCGACACGACTCTATTCATAAGCTTAAGCTTTTGGCACGATTAACGGCTTATGAGGAATTATCATCACGGTAAATGTTTGATAAAGGCAAAAACAAACAAACTGAAGACAATTCAGACATGAATACACTATTTTCACAATCTGCTTAAACCAGGCAGCAATCTGTTTTAAAAGCTTGTCATGCTCACGCTATCAATAAATGGTTTGCCTGAACCAGACTCCAATTACGTAAAGGCCGCCATGACACAGCTGGAATGTTTCTCGCTCCCTCACTCGCTCACGCACTCACTCACGCACTCACTCACTCACTCAGTAAGATTGGTTTAACAGAAACACCACTGTGATTTAATATGTACAGTTCTTTCCTGCACAATTTTCTTGAACATAAATCCACCAAAAACATTGCATTAGGCTTTATGCATAAAATTCATAATGCATTCAAAACTAATAGAAAACATTTGGCCCAGAAGTTTAGCCGAGTCAGTTAACAGTTTTCCCACCACATACCCCTATTATTCATGCTTCGTGCGTCACAACAGGGAATAATACCACGTCACAACAGGTAATAATACCACAATGATATGTGTCTTCAACCGTTCAAAATTACCCTTGGGTTTAAAAAAACAACGATTTTTGATGTTGCTGTAGACGACGCGGCTATGGAGTTTGAAGATTGAAACGATCCATCCAAAGATATTTTTAGCAAACAAACTGAAGACAATTCAGACATGAATACACTATTTTTAAGAGGTTTTGTGGTAAGTAAGGCATGAATGATGTCATAGTGTGCAGCAGTACCCCAGATATACGGATGAGCCAAATAAACCATGTCTATCAGTTGACATTGTCATACGTGTGATGTATGAAAATATCTCAAGTTAGCGATATCAGGTCCAAAAAATGAATCGTACTGGCGATAAGTCAGCACCCAAAGAATATTTCTACATGTTTCTATTTTTTAAATATAATTTGACTTAAAACTTTTAAAAATATAACAAATAAATACGCATAAGACCCAACTATTGATGGCTTACTTAGAATCGTTGAGAATGGTTGAGGTCATGTGGTTGCAAATTCATTTCTTATCCCTGTCATTATTGAACCAATTTAATTTTACACAAAAGTACCCAGCCACCATTTTCTTTTTTCAAACTGTTGCAGGAATAATGATGATTTTATATAGACACACTCAAATTTAACAAATTGCATGAAAAACAAACTCGGTATACTTTCTTTTGCCCCTGAGTTTATATTACGGTGGCCTGGACCAGATAAACCAGTGATTGATAGAATGAGCACAACTAGAATACAACACAGAAAGTTGTAAAGTTCTTGTTGGACATGTTCAAGGATTATTACGAGGGCTGGTAAAAAGTTCTAAACCTGACTAACTTTCAACTATGGGGCATAACAAAGTGAACCAGCCAATGTAGTACATTGCAATTATATTGGTCTTTTGAGGCCGTTTGTATATTAGTGACAGGCAGTTGAACGTGACAGGGGTCCAAATGGACACAGAAATGGAAAATAACCAGTACCGAGCAATCATCAAGTTTATTTACTTTAGAGAAAGGTAAACTCCAAGAAATTCATGACCGCATGTCACAAGTGTATGGGGAAAAGCATCTTCTCGAGGCAAGAGAGCTAATTGACTTTAAAAGTCCAGATCCGCCCTTGCCGAAATAGGTTGTAATTCCTGGGCTCGATCGTAGCGCCACCGGTGGCTATTACCAGTTATGTCCCATCTAAGCCTCTCCCAATGACCAATCAGATTCCACCTCATATCACTTGCATTTGCTTCCAACAAAATGGCGGCGCCAGGTCAGAACGATCTGATCAATAATCAAGATCTATATTGTGATAAAACGAGTCTTACATCGCGAAATGAATCAACTCACGTGAGCACCTTGATTAAAATCATGAAAAGATTTGGAAAATATCTGCTGACAATTGAGTTGGCGGTGCACATGCTTTGCAAATCTTGCAATCGACCGAAATCTGCACTACAGTTTACGAAACGGATTTCGATTTCGTTGCACGATTTTGATTGGACTATGCAAAGACTCGTTAGTCCAGCCAAGATGTAACTCCATAACAGCAGCCTGGTTCGGCAAACCTAGTTCGGATGGAAACTGGACTTTTATAGTCAGTTAACTCTCTTGCTTAGGGAAGATGGGAAGATGGGAAGATGGGAGTACCCTAGCTATTCCATTGGTAAACGTTGGGCAGCTATGTTTAAGGTTTGGAGAACAAGACTTGAAGATGACCATTGTGTGGGCGTCCCTCAACTTCCAAGTAGATTCAATCAAAGAGGTAGAAAAGATTATACTGTCAGACAGATTTATTACCATTGCTGAACTTGAGGAAGACACAGGTCTAAGCCATGGATCCATTGAAACTATTATTCATGAACATTTACAGATGAGTAAGATATCTGCTCGTTGGGTGCCAAGGATTCTAAATTCTGATCTTAATGACAAAAGAAGTGACATCGCCAGAAACATTTTAGAGCGTATTAAGGAGGATTTTGTCAAATTCAAAAAGAGATTACTAACGAGTGATGAAACATGGGTCTCACACTATAATCCCGAGTCAAAACGTCAATCCATGGAATGGCACCATTCCACTTCTCCGGCAACAGAGAAATTTAAGTCTTTAAGATCAGTGAAGAAAGTTATGGCAAATGTATTCTGGGATGCAAAGGGTGTGATCTGTCTGGATTACTTAGAAAGTCAAAAGACGATTACCGGTGCCTGCTATGCTGATTTGCTTCAACGCCTGAGAGATTCTATCAAAGAAAAGTGTCGAGGAATGCTGACCGTTGGAGCTCTGCCACTTCATGACTTTTCTCACACCTCTCGACTTGCATAGGCTGCAGTGCGATGATGTTGGTTCGAAAAGCTTCCTCACCGTCCATTCTCGCCAGTCCTGGCACCAAGTGATTTCCACCTGTTCTTAAACTGAAAGACCACCCGGACAGCGCTATAACGACAACTATGATCTCAAAACCTCCGTGAATGGGTTTTTCAGGGTGGCTTCAGAAAACTTTTTCCTGACTGGAATTGAAAAGCTTCAGTTGTATTGAACAGCAGGGAGATTAAGTTGAAAAATAAAATAAAAACATTTTCACAATTGTTGGTTTGATTTGTTTGGCTTAGAACGGTTTGACCAGCCCACTCGTGCATGATAGTATGTTTATTAGCGCCATTGTTTGAGTGTGTATAAAGTTGAATTTTCCGAATGCTGACACATAATTGAATAGATAATATTTTTAAGCACGACATATTATTTCAAATTTATTATTGATGACTTTTGCCAGCAAGGTATATAGTTGCGGAGTTATACCATAAAATTTCTCGCTCTGTGAATATGTTGATATGAAGCACAGTATATAATGTCATACTTAGTATGACTGTTTTGTTATATTATCGGTGATCCGAAATATTCCTGTAGACATTAAATTCTCTGTTTACCAATAACATCCCATTGATTTGTCTGGCAAATAGGTTAAGATATGTAGAAATCTAATATTATTTCGTTTCGCAAGGTTGTATTGTTCGTGTAGCTTTTGTTTCCTGCCTTTCACTGTGTAGACTGCAACGTGTTTTTAAAGCTCTAATGTACATATGGTTATTGATGAAGTAATAAATGTTTCAAAGCTTGCACAATCAAGAGTCATTTGTCAATATTTGTAAAGTCTTATCAAATTATGGTTTAAAGCTTCAATTATTCCCAAATGCCATAGGCTTAATCCAACAAAGGAAGGCAGCCAAGCCATGATGAGTACTACTTCTCGAAAGTTAAGTCACGAGCCTGATTGGCAGTCAGTATTAGCGGGTATGTTGTTGTGTACATTATACGTGAGTAAACACATAACTGTTATGCAATTAAGAATCGACTTTCACTTTGTGTGAGTTCACTCGAGTATGAACCTTCATTGAGTGAGGGTCAAACTGTATGAACAAAGGTTCTCATACAAAGTGAAAGTCGTTTCTTATAACCTTTTTATCCCAATGTTTTTACCTCAACGGATGTCGACCTAGATTTATACACAATTTCATTCACTACGTGTGACTTCATGTTTACACTGACATTCATACAACAACCAGCTGTATCGCGGAATAAAATAGTCCCTCAAAACGAGAGGTGTCATGAGCGTATGTATACACAGCTTGCTCTTCAGAAACATCTGACACAACACATGTATTCAAATAATATCACCATTAGATGAGAAAGGTCTGTTATGAAACGACCTTAGTAAGTCAGTCACAATGACAGCGCGCCGTAATACATTTACATCAAGTACAAGACGTCAAAATGGCCGACACGATAAACGTGAAGGGAGATATTTCGGAAGTTGTTAATGAACCTGTAGCGGTTACATGTTTTAATAATCATTGATGAATTGGCTGATAATTGAAAGGTGGCCTTTTCATTGATAGTGTGTGTCCCGCTTCTGATAATTTTGTTGAACACTGAAGGGTAGTAAATGTAAGACTGAGTGAGTTTGGCTTAACGCCGCTATGAACAGTATTTCAGTTATATCACCGCATGTCAGCTTGATTTTGGAGAAAACCCAAAATGATGCAGTTCTTGTACATTTACAACTTCGCTGAAATCCCCATTCGTTACCACTCGCCCCTTTCCGTAACCTGCAAGAAGACTCGTCCCCCTATCGATGAATGTTATGTGCGAAAATACGACAAACCAATCAGAATGCGCATATGATTTCAAGTTCTTCGTCAAAGAATCCCTCAGAAATAATTTTTGATCTTACACATGTCTTGCATTTAAAAATATACCCAAGACACAGTTAAATGTGTTCAATCATACTGTATAATTCCGCATGTCCAGATGTGCTTTAAATTGCATCTGAAATATATATAATATATTGGGAATATATATGTGAACCATTACGCAACGTGTTGACAATTGTTTTAGGTATGCCCGTTTGCGCTAAGACGAAACCCGGTCGCAAAATGGCCACGAGAGGGGCACGAGTCGGTATTCGGCTTGTCCCGGAATAACACGAGTTGGTCACGAATGTGAAATCCCGTGAAGATATCCGATTGTGCTTCTCGTAAGAGGCGACTAAAGGGATCGGGTGGTCACGCTCACTGATACATGTTATCGTATCCAAATTGCGTGGATCGATGCTCATGATGTCAGTCACTGGATTGTCTGGTCCAGACTCGATTATTTACAGACCGCCGTCATATAGCTGGAATATTGCAGCGTTAAACAACAACAACAACAACAACAACAACAACAACAACAACAACGACAAAACTTCGGTGATACCCACGAGCACTGGTACGGTACCTAGAAACAGGGCGGTTCTGGTATTCGAACCCACGGTCATCGGTCTCTGTCACAGCTTAGGGACGCAACTCTGCATAACAAATTGCGGCGCTTTAGACGACTTGGCTATTTTGGTATGGATTGACGTAGGCCACAATGCGTGTCTGCTCCTGAACAGCCGTTAGTGGCAAGCAGTCGTATTGCATTGTGCTACCAACACGCCACGCTCAATATGTGTACAACGCCCCGAAATGCTTACTCAACTTAGTAAGATGGTTTGGAACCTAGCTACGGGAATCAAAATCCAGAATGGTTGCAACATTTAACACCCTATTGCCAGTCTCCCTGACGTCAAGCAAACTGTACGACTCTCGGAGCTACATTAGCACATCCTTACGCCATTTGTCTTCCGATCCATAATGAAAGAACTCATGTATTAAACTAAAGTTGTGTTTTAGTGCCTTTCTTGTATTTGCATTCAAGATCTTCATGTTTTCTTTCTCATTGCCTCGAACGTCGGTCAAGTCACAGCAATCAGTTCTGGAATGTGTACGAGATGACGGAGACACGTGCAAATCACTCGACTTAAGTGGAACAATGTCTGTTTTGTTTAGAGACTCCTCCTATTACGCATACACGTACAGTATGTTTGAAAGATGTTTTTACATTGTAGGTAACATTGCACCGACGTTGTGAACAGCATCTACTGCAGTAACGATGCTTAGACTGCTACTGTGCCTGTGGTCCATCCCGGTTATTACGTGCGGAAGTGGCTCCAGTAAGTACAGTACTCAATTCCCACAGTATTCAAGAATCTACTCTATATGGTCCGTTAATCTTCAAAGTACTCCCGTCAACGAGCTGTAGCAGGATCACGAGGGGTACGTGTGGTAGTATGCGTCCTGTGTCAGGTTTTATACCACGAGCGGGAATGACGTATGAAACTACAACTACGCCGAGTGATCCTGCTACAACGAATTTATCTTACCGACATGTTTTAATCTGCCATTGTAAGATGTAACAGCTGTTCAATTGAGCTATGGTTAAGTTTTGCTGTCACGTGACTTTCACTGACTCGGCTACAGCATGCGGCGTTTTGCTTCGAAGCGGGGTATAATGGATTTATTCTCCCGCTTAGAAATCTATTTCCCTCCCAGGAGGGATACATATTCTTTTATCAAGATCATATGAACCAATCATATCTCATCATTCTGACATGGAGGTATGACAAAAAAAGTATATCTCGCAAAGTTACTATTCGGGAGACGAGTGACAACGTGTTGTTTTGGAAACTTACAAATTCTGAGATTGTCTGAACTTGGATATTGATATTCAGTCAAATAATCGAATATCATTGATTGGGATTTTAATATTTTCCTTCTTTTGAGCATGAGGCAGTGGTTCCGACACACACATAATTCGTTTGTTGTTGCCTAATCTGTATTAGTACACCGCATGATTTGACGATTGGCACGTGCATTCCTGGTCTGTTATTCTTATCAGCATGTATGTCAGATGCTCCCCGGAAGGTTTCAGACACTCATTTGATGGACATGTACCTGTATTGGAATGTTAAGGCTACTGTCATTTGATGGACATATACCTGTATTGGAATGTTAAGGCTACTGTCATTTGATGGACATACATGTATACCTGTATTGGAATGTTAAGGCTACTGTCATTTGATGGACATATACCTGTATTGGAATGTTAAGGCTACTGTCATTTAATGGACATATACCTGTATTGGAATGTTATAATGCTACTGTGATAACCTAATACTAAGTCAAGTAATTAATTCAGTAACGAGTACGAACAAGGCACGATCTTTTCTAAAGTGCAGTAATTTTTTTGTTAATATCATATAAGTGTTTTGTACGGAGGTATGTGTTTAAAGCGACATATACACAAGGTAGGTTCTTGTAGATACACCTAGGTTTGTGTAGATACGTGTCTATCAATGTAGGGAGATATGTGTTTAAACCGATATATGCACCAGGTAGGTTCTTGCAGATATATCTAGGTTTGTGTAGATACGTGTCTATCAATGTAGGGAGGTATGTGTTTAAACCGATATATACACCAGGTAGGTTCTTGTAGATACATCTAGGTTTGTGTAGATACGTGTCTATCAATGGAGGGAGGTATGTGTTTAAACCGATATATACACCAGGTAGGTTCTTGTAGATACAGCTAGGTTTGTGTAGATACGTGTCTATCAATGTAGGGAGTTATGTGTTTAAACCGATATATGCACCAGGTAGGTTCTTGCAGATACATCTAGGTTTGTGTAGATACGTGTCTATCAATGTAGGGAGGTATGTGTTTAAACCGATATATACACCAGGTAGGTTCTTGTAGATACATCTAGGTTTGTGTAGATACGTGTCTATCAATGTAGGGAGGTATGTGTTTAAACCGATATATACACCAGGTAGGATCTTGTAGATACATCTAGGTTTGTGTAGATACGTGACTGTCTATCAATGTAGGGAGGTATGTGTAGGGAGGTAAACCGACAATACATCAGGTAGGTACTTGTAGATACAGCTTGGTTTATAGGTGAAGCATAATTTCCCCGGGAAAAACATGTATTGTCGGTGTACAGAGATTTCGGGGTATCACATAGACCCAAATAACCGATTGTGATAATAAACCAGTTTCAACAACGTTGACGCATTTATTGAATGATAGGGTGTATTAACACCTGGTCTCTGAAATTAACATATTTGACCTAAAAATACAGTTGTTAAATTATAATTATGAAATATAATAAAAATGAGCCCAGATACGTTCTTCATTTATATATACTGCAGTAATCTAGACTTGCCAAATATTATAGACTTGCATGGGCTGTACATGTATTGGATAGATTTGTTTCAGGGTCTGTGTGGCAGACTAGATGCATGACTAATGCTTCTCTTCGCAGTGAGGTACGATTTTAGACTAACCTACAAGCTACGAGGAATTAGGGATAATAAGTTCCGAACCTTGGCCAGGTGACAACACAGTTGACTGGATAATCCGGCTTTTCGAGATGCGAATATGTTATTCTTCATATTACCCATAGTCCTTTTCCACGAAAATGTTGAAAAATGTGTGCTTCCTTGTCTCTAGTCGAGGCATCACCTCAGTCAGTCTATTGTTGTACCGACATCACATACAATCACGTATAATCATATGTGATGTCATGAACGCCTTCAAAATGAACATTGGATAACGTCATTTTCAACTGTATGCGATAGTAAGTTCATATGACGTCACGTTGCTGTTGGCCACTTTGCAAACAATAAAACAAAGGAACGATGGCCAATAAGCAGGAAACCAAGATGTAAGAAATAAAGTTGAACTACACCTATGTGTTTAAGAAATAAACGACGAGAGAGATTGGTAAATCGTACAATAAAACACTGCAGGGAGAGTAAACCATGGCGCGGCTAAGTTTGGTATTTCTCGCATATTCTCATGATTCTTACGTCGATGAAGTACCTTTTCTCCCAATATTGATGGCCATATCTCGCCACTTTTGGATATGATCGTTCAAGCATTGCATTGCGTTGTAAGCTACATCTTTGGGGAACAACTCACTTGCCTCTCACCAATAATGTCGTCCAAATTACGACGGCCTCGTGTTGCGAGCGTATGTTCGAATATCCAGAAATGACCTAAGTTTAGAACAATGCTTTACTGTGGAATAAACCACGCTTCGTTCTTCATTGTTCTTTACGATTTACGCGTAGCTATCTTATATAGTGTCATAAAGTATAGTGTTTCACGAGGACGCCTGCGTCAGACTGCTTGACGTTCTCGCAGGATAAAGTGCAGTTGGCGAATTTGGATCTTTTAGGGAAGCACCTTAGAATATAATGCTTAGCGAAAACAGACCGATCCACAAGCATCAATTAATTTACACTCCGGCGCAGTGGTGACTTAGCATGGACTCTGGGTAGCAGAGTGCAACCAAACCAGAACGTATGTGCAATTCAGCCAATCAGAGCTCCGTATTTCTTGTGTGACCTTGACCGAGGGAGTCCAAGTTACTTCCGCTGACATTCAGCGGTGTACGAGGTCAGCGAATGTTGACAGCAGTTAAGATATATTAGAGTTTTTAGGTTCATTATTTATTTTAATGTTTCAAACTGAACGTTTGATGCACAAAGCAAGTATCCTTTACATGAATAATTCACGATAATAGGTTGGTCGACGTTTAACTTGCTTTGTGGTCAGGTTCAAGCTGTAAACAATAGCACAATCGGGGAGCAGAGATTTGTTGAAAATGAGGTGAGGTGAACAGGGGTTTAACGTCGCGTTCAAGATTTTTGCACTCACATAGCGACGTGCATGCCGTGTGTGTGAATGTGTGTGCGTGTGTGTAGCTGCTTGTACTTATCTGGACTGATGTCGATTTACAGTGCTAGCCCCCTGAAGTACTATGCCGCAGTTAAACATGAATACCCCACTCAGACACGGTATACTGACTCCAAGCCGACCAGTCCTTGTTTTGGCCCCTAAATATCGAGCGCCAAACATGGACGTCTTTTGGTATGACGCGGCCGGATCTGTCATCAAACTAAACTGAGTTTTATCTACCATGAATATAATTATTTGGGTACTTGTTTCAAACAGTATATAAAGGTGAAAACATAATATCTTATTGATGATAAGACATACATAACGGATATTGACACAATACAATATGACGCACGTCCGTCAATACGTTGAGTGACATACATATACAGGCGTAATAACGGATATTGACACAATACAATGTGACTCACGTACGTTGAGTGAAATACAATGTATATTTTTATGTTCCAAATGCTTTATTTCAAACAGTCGACATTTGTTTCAACAACTTTGTAGTTCATGAGTAAACACTTAAGCTTAAATAGGATCGACTTTCTGAAGACGCTGAAGATCCGGAAAATACATAAAGTCTTCAGATACATGCCTGTGTGTATATGTCATCTGCACATATACTTTTCACACCTGCTGTTACACCAAGCAAAATATCTAGAGTGATATTCTTACTGGGAAACCCCACTTGACCACTGAGAGATCGACCAGTTAGTATGGGTGCGTGTGTGTGAGTGCGCGTGTGTGTGAGTGCGCGTGCGTGCGTGCGTGCGTGCGTGCGTGCATGCGTGTGTGTGCGTGCGTGTGTGTGTGTGAGAGACATGGGTGTAATGGCAATTATTTTTAAAATTGTAGTTGTTTCCATCAAAATCGGTTGATATTTCTATTTGTAGCGTCAAACATTTCCAAATACCCGTATCATGCCAGTGTAATTTCCGGATTATGCATGGAATAGCCAAGGGCCAAAATGTTTGCATTGTAAACTGAATGATAAACATTGTTTAATTTTGTTTTTGTTCCGGCATTTGGTATTGACTTAAGTCATCTTTCACGCTGCTTTTAAAAAAATGCCGTGGCGACCACGAAAATCTACTTCAGTCCCAGAGATTTTAAATGCGGAGATATGCAAGTAAGGCTAGCTCCAGGGTATTAGAGTGAGTGAATGAGTGAGTGATCATGGTTAAGCAATATTCCAGCAATACAACGGCGGAAATGGGCTTCACACATTGTACCCATGTCGGGAATCGAAACCGGGTCTTCGGCGTGACGCGCGAACGCTTTAACCACTAGGCTACCCGGCCGCTCCAAGGGTATTAGATATGCCATGGGCAAACAAATGTTATCCTGTCACCATTGTTTTAAATTCCAACAAGACAAAGAGTCCTGTTTATAAAGTACTTGTCCCTGTGTGTAAGGTTCTGCTCGGACTGCGTCAGGGTTTCTCGCTGATCTTAGTGAACGAAATAAATTGTGTTCTACTGCCCTGGTGAACACGTTCAGTCTCGGCCTAGACAGTGCAGTTGTTGCAATTCCACATGACACAAATCTATTTGCAACACTGAATGACAAGAAGGATGATCTTCCATTTATGTCGAGCAATATTCCTGCAGCTCCAGAATTTGATGGTTATATTTCACTTTTGAGGTACAATCGACCATGATCTTTCCCGGAAGATTATATAAAGCGTCACGTGACTCTTGTGCAAATAGTTACACCATTAAAAGACATTTCCCAATTCGACGCATGACTGACAAAAATAATGTCCGATGCAATTTACTATTTTTACTTGTACCGTATGTTCCCCCGGTTTTTCCAGCTGAACAACTTCCTTTGCCTTTGCATGTGTTTGTGACAGGTACCACCTTTTGGGCAGGAAACTCTCACCTTTTCGCGAACCTGGTATCGTCACTATTTGAAAGTAATTCATAAACACATGCTCATGATATACATGTAGTTGGAATCGCAAAGTCGATTTATCAATGAATGTGGAAAGGGGTTTCTTGCTTTTATTTCCACCCGTTAAGAATCCTAAATGATCATCAAATTACGTTTTTACAAAGCCCAGGGGTTGTATTTCAAACATGGACCGAAAATCTAGATTATGTATCGGTGATTGGTGAAAGGTTTGAACTACATATCACTGAATAATAACAAATTGTGTCCCTGACATTTGTCAACCGCTTATTTGGTATATTTGAGTGTGAGGTGAAATGGTGTTTAACGTTCCGTTTAAGATTATTGCAAAAATATTGCAACGTACATGTACGTGTGTGTGTGGCTGCTTGTACAAGATCAAATTAATGCCGATTTAATTGTGCTAGCTCACTGAGATACCATGCCGCAGTTTAACATGAATACCCCAGTCAGACACAGCATACTGACTCCGAGCCGACCAGTCCTTGTTTTAGCCCTTTAATGCCGAGCGCCACGCAAGGTAACAACAAGTACCATCTTTTGGTATGACGCGGCCAGGCATCGAACCCCCGACCACCCGCTCTCTGGATAGACGCTCTACCATTGGACCACGACGGCGGTCTGATATATTTGAAGTATGAGTGAGTGAGTGAGTGAGTATGGTTTTACGCCGCTTTTAGCAATATTCCAGCAATATCACGGCGGGGGACACCAGAAATGTTTGAAGGATGAAATGAACGTATCAGCATCCATAGTGTTACGATATATATTCGTTCTAATAATCCGCCTGATGTATCTTGCACCGAGATCATGAAATATATAAGTCATGGCCTTCTAGAGTATGTATTTGATTTGTTGCTTAATAGAACTGTATATAAGAAATGTCAACAATATGTTTTGTGTAATATTTGTGTAATAGACGACAAACCGTTTGACGAGGGTTTCAGTTTGACATTTTACGCTAATTTCAGTCGTCTTACTAGGATATAAGTGGTAGGTGGGTATTTAATGTCTGGCAAACACTTTCATTTACAAATAATGCTCATGTCAGATGTAATGAGCACATGGAACAATACTTATTATGTTAGATGCCCTCTATGGTGAAGGCGCGAGTGCGTGTAACGACGACTTGAGTCGGAGCAAAATGGACCGGTGTTTTACGGAAAATAATTTTACCTATAGGTAATATACAGAACTACTTATGACGGTCAACAACGCTACGTTTCGATACCAAACGTGGCCGGCTCTATTGACGTGTACCTGGAATCCCGTGAAACGCCGTGATGCAGATTTGAGACCGTAAAATGGCCATGTACTGGATATCAAAACTTACTGTTTGTAAGTGAGTGAGTTGGTGATCCGCTTCGAACATTTTTTATATATTGTATATATTGCTAATGTAATGTTTACATATGGTATACGGTCTTTACATTGGACGAGAGACTGGTCACATGACCGCGAAGCCGACGTTCATAAGCGTATGAACGTATTCCTGAAATGATGTAAACACTGACGGACTATTTCCACATTCCCCGGGAAACCTTGGTCATTTTTTCTGATCATTTGGACACTTTAATCTTGAACTCAGCGTTTTAGTATACATTGAGAGATTGACTGCATGATCGTTCACGAATATCCTCGCTACGACCCATCCTAATGAACAAAACGAAGAAATGCACATCCAAACTATCTTACTATTCGACTGACACTGGCTGACACTGGCTATCTACAGCAATCTATGAATTTACCCATGTGTCTATTTGATACATCTTTAATTACATTTCAATGGTCAGCCAATTGATCAATGGTTATTAAAACATTTAACCACAGGTTCATTAATAAATACGGAAATATCTCCCGTCATGTTTATCGTGTCGGCCATTTTGACGTCTTGTACTTGATGTAAATGTATTAAGACGCACTGTCATTGTGACTGACTTACTAAGGTAGTAAGCGTTATGATATACATTTGAAAACAGAAATATTAATCATGTGTAGTACAACTTAACATTTTTAACATTTACCTCGGTAAAACAGTGAGTGGAAATTAACGACGATACCGGCGAATTGATATGATTACACTAATCAAGGGCTAAAGTATGCTACCAATTCTGAATATCTTTTTGTCGGCAGTAAATGTAGGGTCAATCTCTGAAAATACATGTTTGATAGAAACAAATAACTCAATTTAAATTAAAAGAAGCCACTAGATTCAATGGGAAATTCAGAAGAAAATCTATACCTGCTTCATTTAGGGCCTTTCCATTACAGAAAGGGCCTGGGCGTAGCGGAAAATAAGGTTCAGGGACTGTGAGACAGACAAGGACGGTCGTGTGCTGGGACATTTTAATGTCGTGACTTGGTGAGGTGAGGTGAAATGGGGTTTAACGTCGCGTCCAAGATTATTGCACTTATAATAGCGACGTGCATGTACGTGTGTGTTTGTGTGGCTTCTTGTACTAATACCGATTTATAGTGCTAGCTCACTGAGATACCATGCGTCAGTTTAACATGAATACCCCACTCAGACACAGCATACTGACTCCGAGCCGACCAGTCCTTGTTTAAGCCCCTAAATGCCGAGCGCCAGTCAGGGCGGACGCTCTACCACTAGACCACGGAGGCGGTCCGTGATTTGGTAGAGATTCAACATATTGGGCACGAACGGGAGTTCAAGCGGAAAACCACAGAAGCACATTCCATCAATGACGTCATTTAACTGACGAAAACATTAATAACGACCCGTGGCAGAATAACATATCTACGAAATTTAAAAAAAAAAATCCGTTTTGAAAGATTTAAATAAATACGTTTACATGATATTATTACGTTGTTATTTAAAGTACATGTAGTTAAAACTTAGACTGATAACAACAACGATGAAAGCAAACGATAGGGTTCTTGAATTATCATTCAAGGACGGTTTTATATAGTTACAAGCTTTTCAAGCACAGCGGTGGGAACACATGAAAGTCCTACCTTTCTGCATGGATACTGTCCATGTTATGACTAATCGTTTCATCTGATACTTTGATGACGACCACCTGGGTTGTTCGCGAAGTCTTATCGCTGGTGATTTGTGCGTTTATTCCAGCCTTCAGAGGTATTCTGCTTGCACTTCACAAAATTATAATTACTTTCATAGAGTTGTTCCACGCAGGTACTGGAGCCACCTGTCTTGTATTTCATGCTCTTCAAATATCAAATGTCATCTGCAAAACCAATGCTTCCAGTAACCCAGATTTTGCCCAAGTTATCAGCGACATAAAATATAACATTCAAGATGGTGGAAAATGCGAAAGCGTCAAACTGAAGCATGAAGCCGTGAGAACATCGTAGGGATGAGTTATTATGTCTAGACTAGGGTAACGTGGTTCGTCATGCCTTGGTCGTTAAAGGTGTGTTTTTATTCAAAGTGGGTTTAATCAACGAAAACAAGTTAATCCGGAGGGTACCGTTCCCAATGAGATTGTAGAATTACAAATTTGTACTCAGTAATGTCCCATTGATACTATACAGACGTTAACTGTTGTAATCGTTGATGATTCACTATTTTGGGGGGATAGGAGTAAATATAAGTGCCAAAACCGTTACCATAGCCTAGGAAATCTCTGCAAAAAGCAAAATCGATTGTACGATTCCGACACTGCTTGAGTATGTGATTATTAATCATTGTAAAATAGTGATCATACCGGGAGGAAGGTGAGCAACGCAGGTTCCAATCAAATCAGTGGGAATATGGATTGATAGATCCAGCTGTAACTGCTCATAAGAACCAGGAGCATCAGTCGCTGTTGATAAGGGACATGTATTCCTATTTTGACATGACCATGTGTTCCCGTGTTTTTTTCAGGTGAACAATTGACTTGCCATTGCATGTATTTGTGACGGGTGCCACCGTTGGGGCAAGATATGTTCACCTTTTTACGAACATCTGGTATCATCAATATTTCATAGTGATTCATAAACACATGCTCTTTAAATAGTCGGAATCGTACAATCAACGCGATTTCCTTAAAATTTGATGTTTTAGGGGGACTTGCCTTGGGCCAACTGACAGTCCCAGCACGATTAATGTAACTAAAGTTATTCCAGCACGGCTTTATTTGTATGTTAACTAAATTGTATGATACGTATCCATCAAAGTATTATTTCACTAACGACACAGATACAGTGTTGAACCTCCATACATGGCAACAACTACCATGTGGAGACTTACACCGGAAGTGCTCACTTGGCCAGTAAATGTTTTTTGTGGGTTTGTGGTGTTCTCTAAGATCAGTGAGGTACTCTGTTGCCAGTCCATGCAGAACCTTAAACACAGGGACAAGGACTTATAATAAATACTCTAGAAGGCCGTGATTTATATATTTCATTATGATACTTTACATTGGCAGATTAATTAGAGCAAATACTATTATATATAATAATACTATGGGTGCTGGTAAGTTCATTTACACTTCAACTATACCAAGTAATCGACTGTTATAAGTCTGGGACATAATTTGTCATTATTTAGAGATGTGGTTCAAACTTTTCACCAATCATCTATACATAATCTAAATTTTCCGTGGTTTCTTTTCGGTCCATGTTTGAAATACAGCCCCGAGGCTTTTGAAAATTCATTATACGTAACTTCTGTTACGATTCAAACTATCATGATCAAGTGTTTATGATTCACTATCAATGCCATACATGGCAACAACTACCAATTCCAGACCTGACCTGTTCACCTGAGCAGTAGAGCATGGTGCCCCTTTAAAATTCTGGTGTGTGTCTTGTGTATGCAAAGTCTTACACAAGGGGACAAGTTCTTTAAACTCGACTCCTTGTCTCGTTGGAAGTTAAAACTATGGTGACAGGATAATATTTGTTTGTGCATTGTATATATAATACCCTGGGGTAAGCTTTGCTCGCATCTCTCCATATTGAAAATGTCTGGGACTGAAGTTGCGGTTCGGGGTCGCCACGGCATTTTGTTTCAAACCTTGTCACACACACACGCGCGCGCACGCACGCACGCATGCACATACACACACGCCCGCACGAGCTCAAAAACAATATTTAATGGCCGATATCTTAGTGGTCTGGTGGGGTTTCCTGGGAAGAATATGTCTCCATGACTCTTGATATATTGTTTGTGTAAAAGAAGGTGAGATAAATATATGTGCAGATGACATCTTCAGCGTCTTCAGAAAGTCGATCCTTTTCAAGCTGAAGTGTTTACTCAAAGACATGAACTACAACGATCTTGTTGAAACATTATGTCGACTGTTTGAAATATAGCTTTTGGAACATACATTGACATACATTGTATGTCACTCAACGTGTGGACGGACGTGAGTCACTCTGTATTGTGTAATCCGTTATTACACCTGTATATGTATGTCACTCAACGTATTGACGGACGTGCGTCACATGGTAATGCATCAATATCCGTTACATACACTTGTACATGTTTTCTCATGTCAACACGACGCTTTTCAGATTAAACACACACACTCAAACATATCCATTCCCCATGTTATTCAACCAACACTATCTCACTTCAGTGTATGCCATACAATATCCATATGCATCTACTCAAGCATGGTCGATGCGGCATCATTACTCCAACCAGTTGTCCAACCTACAAGAATGCCTCCATTCAATACCATTGTGTACCTCTCTGAAATCATGTGTGTTGAAACACTTGCACTTTGTGGCACTCTGGAGACAAAAGTGTGTATTATATCTCTCGAATTCATGGTTCACTCATCACTAGCGTGCTGCAGGTGAGAATGTGTCCGGTGAGAACAGTGAGGAGGAGGAATAGCTGCGATATCTCTGATGCGACAATAAACCTTCACTCAGCCAGCCCTTCCCTGTATGAATGTTGTGGGTGTCCCGCGAAGCGGAGCTGGTGGTTAATCAAAGGAACAGTTTTGTGCGCCCAAAAGGTGTATTCTTACAACAAATACCTTTTGTGTGGTAAAACACTCCTCTAACAACTACCCCGTTTCAAAATTCCAATCCCATGAATAACAAAGAAATGAAGTGAAGCAGACATTTCATGAATGAGATCCGTTTACACTTTTTATACTGCCAAAAAGTACCCAAAGTTTCACAATAATTACATTCAATGTAGTTAAACTCAGTTGTGTTTGATGACAGATCTTCTGAAAACCCAATATGAACACAAATCCACAAATATCTCGGGATGAGCCTTCCATTAGTTGGACCTTAATTGGCACGATAACAACTTAGGAAGGAAGGGGTTTATTGAAAAGAACGCGAAAAATAGTCATGTAGGATTGGACACTTTCTTATTGGCGAGTTATGCCTCACCATTGACAGAAGGTCCGTCTCATAAGAAAAGTGACAAAACCCTTTCAATAATCACGAGAAATCTCTGCTAAAAGTAGAATATTCTCTACGCTTACTTTTATATCATAAGCATGTGTTTAAGGATCACTATCAAATAGCGATGATATCAGGTGTTCACGAAAAGAAGAGCGTATCCTGTCCCATCGGTGGCATCCGTCGCAAACACATTCAAAGGCAAGTCAATTATTCACCGAAAAACACGAGAACATAATCAGGTACAAGTCAAAATAGGCAATTGCGTCGGACATATTGTCACTGATGCGTCAAAAGTGGAAAGGTCCTCATCGTGCCTACCATCAAACTGTGTGCATATATCTAAATATTATAAAACAGATGAGTCGGTTTTGGTGGTCTCTTCTATTTTCTGGCCCCGCTGGGTAGCCCAGTAGAAGGGAATTGACAATTTGACTCTTATTGAACGGCATAAGATCATCGTTATACCTAGAGCTAACGTTCAACTTCTTGGCCAAATTCCCTTTGATTTGGCCAATCTGAGTAAAAATTTTGACCCGTATGCATAAAGAAAGAGGTCATCAAGGAGATGAGCACAATTGGTGCCCATGGATGATGTCTATGAGGAATTCACATAGTTCACATATTGCTTTATCAGTGAACTTCAAATGACATTTGCTTTCATTTTTCGCAAATTGTCCTGACCCTTCAAGATGGAGAAAGTGACTATGCTTGTTGTAAAAGGCGACTAACGGGATCGGGTGGTCAGGCTCGCTGACTTGGTTGATGCATGTCATCGATCCCAGTTGCGTGGATCGATGCTCATGATATTAATCACTGGATTGTCCTGTCCAGACCTCGATTATTTACAGACCACCGTCATATAGCTGGAATATTGCTGAGTACGGCGTTAAACAACAAACCAACCAACCAACTACATTTCAAGGAATGACTTTCCCCCTTAATTTGTCACATGTGACATTGATGTACAAAGTTGATAAATCAAATGTTTTGACAGAATTTAACTTGGCTCTTTTCTGAGATTGCAAAACCTCAAGCAATCCTTTAAATCCTTGAGAATCCACAGTGTAATATTAATTCTATTTGTCTTTAACTAACATGGGCTGTCCACCATGACGCCGTCCTTGTTCGCAAACATGTAAATGTCATTTAGCCCCCTGAGACAGTCAGAGAAATAAATCAGAAACGCTTGGTGGGATATGACGGAAACGACAAGACGATGCTCTGTCATATTGTTCCAAAAGGACAAATAGATGTCAACTGTCGGCAGCGCGCTATCATGTCGCTTGTAAACTGCGGCGCAAAAGAAAGTTTACACATATGTTTGATTGAGACTAGAAATGAAACAAACAAGAAATGGTTCATATTATTGCAGGAGTAATGTATTTGATACAGGGATCATAGTTGTGTTTTGGACCTAACGTTTGCAGTGTTAGGGGATTTTTTCCCTCCTCGTAACGTTATCAAATAACGCTTTGATGACGTTTTTTTGTTGTCAAAACCAATTTCCAAGAGTATACATTTTTTTGCCCGGCATTGTATGATGCACAAAGAGTAATGGTTGTTTATTGCAATATATCAAGGAACCATTCTAAGCTATAGATCATTATCACTGCCATTCGAATCTTTGCAAAGTGATTTTCTTACTATTGTCGGGTAAACAAAATCATAGAGAGAAACTTAGAGCAATATGAATGTTTGTGTCTTTTTTTCAATTTAACAAATACAAAACGATCCATTAAGTTATATGTGCAATGCTGGGCTTGTTAAGATCCCACATTATATTTATCGAAGCATAGTTGTAATTTAATATAATTTATATGAGTATCTGTGGTGTCATTGTTAACCTGTCTCTATTCCATGACTGCATCAAGGCGTGGTCCCTCATAGTCGAGGTAGTCAAATGAAACTTGTAATCTTATGATCGAATATTGACAACAAACATGGAAATTATCCAATTATCCATAACACTATCCAATTATCCAATACACTGACGTCACACCTGGCCCACATAACATGACATGACTAGGGCGGTCAATCTGCAGGCAAACATCATTGGTATCACATCACCCAAAACAACCGCATTATTGACAACATACATATATAACACGGGAATTGTACATACGCTGACACTGGGTAATATCGGTAGCATCTTTCCTGTAAAAGGCAGTTGGTATTATTGTTGAAGGTTTGAAAAACGGCCCACTTAAATGTTTTACAGAATGTTCAGTTTGAGGGGGTTGCGATGAATAATATATTCACCCCGTCTGGCAAATTTGTTCAGGGGATTTGAGGTTTCATATCCCAGTAGATAAACTTTTCAAACCAACCAGTTTGAAGTTCTAACTATTGAAAATCAACTAGGATGTATCAGAAACCTCTAAACAGACGCTCAGAGGGACTGGTGTGATGTTTAAATGTTTTTAATAATACATGAAATACAATCTGTAATGTCACGATAGCCAGTTTAATGTGTGTAAAGGGGGCGAACGTTGCGGTGATGGCACATGTCAAACTAACCATACTGGGTATGGAGCGGACACTGTTGATCATTGTTTATTTGTCTTAAGATGGCATATACATATAAAAACATACAAGACATAAACATGCCAACTCCCAGCCTTCTTGGGCTTATAAGACATGAACATTAAAATACAAATCGTAAGACAAGAAAGACAAAAAAAAATGATAATGATAATAATAATATACACAACACAATACATACTAAAAAGACACACATACGCACACACACTCACACAAACACACCAACACACACCCGCACGCACAAAGAGCATACACAGGCACATACCAAATGCACAAACAGGTGTGCGTAATAAAATGCACGCGTGCGCTCACGTGGTATCGTACATATCATTATACAAGCTCATGCACGCATGTACATACAAAAACAACTTCCTGCGGGCTTAAGGATCCTACTCCGGGTGCTTCGAGCCAGCGAATAAATACAGCGAGGGCTGCTAATGGGAACCTGTACTCTCACAAGAACAGTTGACATTGCTGCAGTTAGTTTGTTGTTTAACGCCACACTCGGCAATATTCCAGCTATATGACGGCGGTCTTTAAATAATCGAGTCTGGACCAGATAATCAAGAAATAGATATCATGAGCATCGTTCTACACAAATGGGATATGATGACATGCATCAACCAAGTCAGCAAGCCTGACCACCCGATCCCGTTAGACGCGTCTTACGACAAGCATAGTCGTCTTTTACAGCAATAAAAGACCTATTCTACCCCGGATCTTCACGGGTGTTGCGTTAGTAAGTTTCAGTCTTCGAAAAAACAAACAAATGAATAAAATCGCCTTCCGTATCCTCGATGTGGAAAGAAATCAGTTTCCAAACATGAAGACCAGATAAAGCCCCTTGATCGACGACGGACAACACGATTGGTCAGATGTAGAGGATATTTTTAGGAGAACTAAGTTGCCAGCTATGGAATATGTCGGATACAACAAACACGACCTCTCCTCCCTTTAAATCCCGAGTTGACAGGTATCTATGAGGGACAATGGGGGTAGCTTGGTGTTTAACAAGTTCGCTCGCCACGCCGAAGTCCAAGGTTCGATTCCCAACATGAGTAAAATAAGTGACGCTCATTTCTGAGGTCCCCACGGTGGTTTTGCTAAATATTGTAAAAATTGGCGTAAACCCATACTCACTCACCCATTGTTATCAAAGTATTTTGACCATGTACTAAATTGTCGTGTACGTCTTGTCCGTGATATATGTCTTCATTGATACTTACATTCACGGCCACTCCCTTGAACACTATACGGCAAACGTTGCACCCACAGGCAGGTGATATCAAACCCTTGAAAGTTGGGCAACAGAAACTTGAACACCATCCACGTGTGGTACAGGAAGGTGTTTCTATACTCCGTCACGGGATTGGTTATGCAGTCAGTTGTAAGATATTGTCTACTGTACCACAGCTGCTTACATATGTCAGTAGGCCCATATAACCTGTGACATATATATTTGTCCCTCGTCAAGGACATGGGTACATTAAACTCCGCCACTGCGCCACTGCGATGAACAACATGTTCAGAACCCAACGTGAATTACAAGTCTTAGAACATATCCCCAGGTGCGTTATGATTTCAAAATGCCTTTTCTATTAATACTCGCTCCGGTAATTGCAAGTATCAGGCACTGAAGACCCCTTCAGATCTGAGTTGCTGTTTTATAATATATGACACGAGACTCACGCATATTGGACAGTTTCAGACTTGACGTGCTGATGATAATCAAGACGCGGTACATGAAAAAGCTTTTCAATCATTTGAATTTGGTGATTTGATAACTGGTGCATGTTATAATCATCGCAAAACACATCTTAACGAAAGACAATGTCGTCATATCATGTCGCCCGGTTTTGCAACGCTTTTGGACAAACAACTTCCCTGATGAAAACACACATCCATGCAAAGAAACAGAATTGCTTTGGCGGTTACTGACAAGTTTCAAATCTTTTTTGCAGTATCGTCTACTGTTTCCCCCCTCTGGTATATAATATATATTATTGATATATCACGTTAGTGTGGTTTGACTACTAACGCAAAAAACATTCCTGGACTAAACCAGAACATCGATATCCTTTACGTTGTCCGATAAAATCGATAAAAAACATTTCTATAATATATCATAAGAAATTTCTACCGAAAGCAGAGTCCATTGTACGATTCATGGGCATGTGTTTATGAATCACTATCAAATAGTGATGATACCAGGTGTTTGCGAAGGGGTGAGGATATATTGCCCTACCATTGACACATGTCACAAACACTTGCAAAGGCAAGTCAATTGTTCACCTGAAAAAAAAGGAACATGTGGTATGATAATATACTCAAGCAGTGCGCCCGAACGGGATACATACTCAATTAGCGTTGGATACACTCTCATTGGCGTTTTATGTCTCACTAATGACAGGAGGTCCGTCTAATGAATAAAACTGACACAACCCTTTCCATTCGCATAAGAAATATACTCTTCCAAAAAAGAAACGCATAGGTGTTTTGAGAATTTCAATCAGATCCCCCCCCCCCCCCCCCCCCCCCCCAGCAATCGTCATAAAGACAATTCTTTTATTTGATTGCCGTTAGTCATGTCATGTTTGTTGTGTATTGCGCGCAAACACATCTCAAAATGTTTTTTTTGTAAACGTTTATCAGCAAAAATGCAAAGGATACATGGGAATTGCTTTCAGAAAAAGTTTTCAGCACAATGCACGTGCAATGTGTTGGAAACAAGAGCAGAGTCACTGACTATAAAAGACCGTACAAAATTCATCAGTTCATTACGAATTTTCTGACGTGAATGGAGATAGAAAATGCCAAGTTTAACTGCAGCTGACTGAAGTATCGCCATTGAAGCAGGGGAGTCCCAGTCTGCCGTTGCAAGACACTTCAACGTTCACCAAAGCACGATTTCGACTATGGGATCGATATACGCGCACTAATTCGACTCAAGATCATTCCGGAAGTGGAAGACCAAGAATGGCCACCCCTGCTCAGGATCGGTACATCCGGTTGTATCACCATCGGAATCGATTTGCTACAGCAACGGACACTGCAGGATATGCCTGGTATGCGAAGAATTTCCGACCAAACCATCAGAAATCATTTGAGGGAAGTGGGAATTCGAGCGAGACGACCAAAAGTTGGACCTGTCTTGCGACGTCTACACCGTCAACGACGTGTCCGGTGGTGCAACAGGGTACAGGCATGGGATCTCAGGAACTGGCGACGCGTTTGGTTCAGTGATGAGTCCCGTTTTCTTCTTCAACGACGGGATGAAAGCCGACGTGTATACCGACGTCGACATGAACGTTTTGCGCCGAGCTGCGTTCGACAGGTGGACCGATTTGGTGGAGGGAGTGTCATGGTGTGGGGAGCCATATCCTACACGGGTAGATCACAGTTAGTGGTTGTCCAGGGCAATATTACAGCAAACCGATACATAGCAAACCCCCTCCAAACTTTGGACCGCCAGAGGGAGTTGTTCCAACATGACAACGCTCGACCCCACACACCACATGCAACAGTTAATTTCCTTGTTAATGAGAACATCAATGTCCTTCCATGGCCATCCAAATTTCCTGATCTCAACCCGATTGAACATTTGTGGGACGATCTTGATCGACGCGTCCGTCAACGTCACCAGCGTCCCCACACACTGGCACAACTCGCCAACGCCTTACAGGAGGAATGGCGAAGAGTTCCCCAGGAAAAAATCCGACGACTTGTGCAATCTGTGCCAAGGAGGTGTCGAGCAGTGACGGCTGCAAGAGGGGGTGTGACCAGGTACTGACCATGACGCCCCCTTGTGGCTACACATGTGCAATGACTGAACTGAATTAATGCTGACAATGACGACAATGCTTTTGTCGATCACTGTGTCTAATTTCATTTGATTGTGTTCACGCATAATCTGTGTAGATACTTTTACATCCGCTTAATAAATATACTTATTTTTTAACTATGCGTTTCTTGTTTTGAAGTGTGCATTTGCTGGAAGCAGAACCCATTGTACGATTCCGACTATATCATGAGCATGTGTTTATAAATCACCATCAAATAGTAATGATACCAGGTGTTTGAGAAAATGCGAGCGTATCCTGCCCCAGCGGTGGCACCCGTCACAAACACATGCAAAGGTAAGTCAATTGTTCACCTAAAAAACAAGGGAACATGTGTTGGGTAAAGCAGTCTACCTACAACTACCCATTTTCGAAAATCCTAAGAAAATATCCTAAAGGAAAACAGACGCTGCTTCAATAAGAAAAGTTTTCCACTTTTAATGCTGCTTGAAATGATAGCACAAAGCTTTACGGCAGGTGGTCGCGAAAAGGTGAGTGTATCCTGCTCCACCGGTGGCGCAGGTCCAAAACACATACAAAGGCAAGTCAAGAGTTCACCTGAAAAAAGACAAGGGGACACATGGTACAGGTCAAAGAGGGAATAGCATCGGACATAATTTTGTCACCAATGCGACAAATGTGGAAATGTCCTACACAAGTCTGGTATGAGATACACACATGTAGAATTGGCACGAAGCGTCTGCCTATAACGTGGACTTCGCCAGTGTTTACATATGACTTGCCTATTTAATTTGGTCTGTGTTTACATATTATTTGTCTATTGAATGGTACCCATATTTACGAATGACTTGTCTGCTGAATTTGGCCCGTGTGAACATACGATGTGCCTTTTGAATTTGGTTCGTGTTCAATAGTATCTGCCCAATGAAAGGAGCTCGTATTTACGTATGATTTGCCTATTTTATTTGATCCGTGTTACACTGGCTTGTCCATTGAAGTTCGCCCGTCAGTGAATTGTCTGCTCGTGTGTACACATAATTTTCTATAGAATTTGGTCCATGTTTACATATTTATCTGCCTATTGAACGGTGCCCGTGTTTAATATATGACATGTCTATTGAATTTGGCCTCTTACTTTCATGCTTGTTGCGAATGACGTGTCGGTTGGATTTGGCCCGTGATACATATTACACGCTTGGTGAATTTGGCCCGTGATACATATTACATGCCTGGTGAATTTGGCTCGTGATACATATTACATGCCTGGTGAATTTGGCCCGTGATACATATTACATGCCTGGTGAATTTTGCCCGTGATACATATTACATGCCTGGTGAATTTGGCTCGTGATACATATTACATAACTGGTGAATTTGGCCCGTGATACATATTACATGGCTGGTGAATTTGGCCCGTGATACATATTACATGCCTGGTGACTTTGGCCCGTGAAACATATTACATAAATGGTGACTTTGGCCCGTGATACATAATACACAATTTAACTCGTGATGAGATATGACACATCCATTTGGGCGACTAACGGGATCGGGTGGTCAGGCTCGATGACTAGGTTGAAGCATGTCATCCATCCCAATAGCGTGAATCAATGCTCATGATATCAATCATTGGATTGTCTGGTCCAGTCTCGACTATTTACAGACCACCGTCATATAGCTGGAATATTGCTCAGTACGGCGTAAAACAACAAACCAAACCAAAACCATAACATTTGTTCCACGAGGTATATCACTGTAACTGTGTAAGCCCTGTTAATAATGTGTAGTACAAAGAAAACCTTCTGCTTTAATGGCGCAGTATATGTTAGAGCAATTATAACTGGACAAAATAAGTCATTGTCGTTAGACTCTGACGTCACGATTTCACTGATCGGTTTGACAAGCTTAGATACATACGCATACCTATAAACCTAATTTCTATACGTTGAATTCAACTGAAATCCGTAAATAGTTGTTAGAGTTGCTATGTTTGTATGATACTTGTTGTTAACAGGAAAAAGAATCCTTGGTTTTAACCAGAAATTGCAATGGTTCGGACTGGTACACTTCCGGGAACTGTTGGAGCTGTTGTATTCAATATGGGGTGTTCTCGCTGTGCCGGCAGCTATTGTTCAGAGTAATTTAGCTAATCCACCCTTCAATATAGCGACTCCGTCCCGTGTTAGAGTATTAAGTGTGAGATTCCTCTCTATTCTTGCGCGGTGCCTGTTTCTGAGTATCATCCTCTTCACCCACAAACAGAGTTGTACAGAACCACGCTACCATCATACAGAGAAGATACTCCTGTGTCTTACCGTAAAGCGCGCCTATGCGTGTCGTAAGAGGCGACTAGTGGGATCGGGTGGTCAGGCTGGCTGACTTAGTTGATGCATGTCATCGTATCTCAGGTGGATAGATCGATGCTCAAGATATCAATCACTGAATTGTCTGTCCAGAATCGATTATTTACTGACCGCGTGTGGCGTTAAACAACAAACGAAGAAACAAACAAAACCCGTGTGTGTGTCCAACTCAAGTAACTCCACAACATTCAACTATCGCTACCCTGCTGCAAATATTGAAAGGCGTGATTCTCACATTGCCCAGAGGCATGTGGTCAGATATCCTTTAATCAGTCCCTACAAGCCTTACCTTCTGAGTGAGTTCTCCCACTCGTCCTTGTGAGTTTTCCATCCCTCTGAGTGTAAAACAAAAGTGGTTCCTACTTTCTAAAACAATTCTTTTTACAGAAAGTATTATGAATTTTCAAATATTTCCAATATCTTGCAATATTATGTTATTCCTCAGACAGAACTGTATTTTAAGACCGGATAGGAACATGCACTCTTATGACAATAATGGTCATACTAATGTCACCCAAATGTTCAGTCCATCCCGATAAGGTCAAAGCTATTAATCATTGTCTATGTCGTTTCTATTGACTCCCAACATGGCACGGTTAAAGTGCTCAAGCTACCAAATATTAAAAGGATGGAATATAGGACTGATAAAACAATAAATTTAACATTTCATTCAGTAACCAGGTAACGGACAAAAGACCTTTTGAAGTACTGGCCGTGCTTGTCTCTTCAAGATATAATCCTTTTATCTATTCAACCATGGTACTCTACGAAAGGATCAAAAGCCTTACAAAGGTTGTTGCTGACACTGTGATGTTTAACCCATAAATACTCAACCATTCACATCACTCATCAATCAGTTCGTTGTGTTACAGATTGAAAGTCTGTTGATAGCTAACTGTGTCATGTATTAAAAATACAATTCCACCGACAACTTTATAAGCGACATCCTCAATTACCCAGTGCTTATATACATGTTAATATTAACCCAGGCCCCATTCGCCACCGTAGCTTCATTTCAGCCTTTTTCTCTCCTCTCCTTAACTAAACACATAATTTCTCTCGCCTGAGGGAGTAAAACAATTTGAGGGCTATTTTAAGCGTCGCTCTATTCGCATCGGTGTCAAAACGTAGCCATGGCAGGGAATGGATCAGGGGTATATATCACAATAAAATTGAGATATAATGCATAGTACACAGTATAAGTAAGGATACATAAACGATGACGGTAGACAACCAAAAAGAAATAATTGTACGTTGTAAATCAATATGTTAACGTTATCGTTCAGAATATGATTTTGAGACACATTAGTTCAGAATATGATTTAAAATTATACCATGTCAGTCTTGAGACACATTAAAACTTGCTGCAGGAATAAACACATGAAGCTTGCACCACTTATTTTCGTGCATGATGCATTGAACACGTGGCACACTGTGACTAAATAGGGTTTTAGATATATTCCAGATTGTGCCTGCTGCCTGCTGCTAATCACTAACTAGTGGTTGATGGCATGAGCATCAAGTCACTTTGTTGGGGAATAACACACACACACACACACACACACACACACACACACACACACACACACACACACACACACACACACACACACACACACACACACACACACACACACACACACACACACACACACACACACACACTTAGCCAGAAAACACAATGGAGGCCACCCAACCCAATCCCCATAGGTGTAGTCGGCTTTGATGACAACCGCCACGCAGTGCCAAACGTACAGAAAATAGGGGTTAGTTGTCTTGTAGGGGGTAGGGGAATATCACGGGGTACATTGGTGGACCTTTTCAGCCAAACTGAAACCGCCCAAGAATCACACTCAGGGTAATATGTGAATCCTTGCAGCCTTTGGACACAAAAGACAGTTCCAGCGCTCTCGGCCCCTTTGCTACCTGTCTGATGAGGAAAATGGTACGGTGTTCATGGAATGACATTTAGACTCTAAAAGCATATCTCTGTTTGACAAATCACATTTCAAACCTCTATATATTTTCACTATCTATGACACACCAAGTGTTTTACATATGTTGTTTATAATTTGCTTTTAAATACATTAAAGTATTTGTTTGTTGTTGAACGCCGCACTCAGCAAGAGTCATGACATGACGTCGGTCCGTAAATAATGGATTGTGGATCAGACAATCTCAAACCCATGTAGTACCAGGACTGTAAACATGACATAACAATCATATAATACCCATATATGAAATGTAAAACAACCAATTGGTGAAGCCATATTGTGGTTAGAGAAGGGTCGGTGACCGTTTGTTAACCTTGTCAACTTGTTATCCCGCGTTAATGTATTTTTGTATCCGATGGAATTAAGCATCCCAGATAACCAATTATTTGCCACCTCACAACACCCCCCCCCCCCCCCCCACCCCCCACCCCCCACCCACACCCCCCCACACAAACCAAGTCCACCCATTTCGAAATTACGTAATCTGGATCACGTAAATATTGTTTACTACAATATAAATTGCTATTATCACTGCTGTGTCACGAAATGAACAATTTCTCTTGCTCAAATAACATGTTTATAAATAACGCTGGGCGGAGGGGGATAACGAGGCTATAGTTTACATTGTGGTGTTATTAAATTTGACCCCACACATGAGTAACCTGACACGTCGACAGTGCGTCCCCAGAAAGGGCATCACAGAACACAGAACACCACGAGAGAGTGAGGATTGTGTAGTTGCAACTTATCCTAATTCCCGATAGCCTACAAACCCAGATGTTTTGTTACATGATATGTAAACTCGTGTGACGGTCATGTCAAACATGTATGCTTGTTTGTGCAACTCAAAACACAGAATACATAGATGACCCGAGTGAGTGTTGTATGAAGCCACAGCGAGATATACACCAACTATGACATGTACATAATCGGGTCTGGACAAGTCAAACCAGTAGCGAATAACAAGAGCACCCACCACGTCATCAGATTAACTTCGTCTTGCGCCAAACATGTTTTCCATGTTGACAGTAAGATTCTGCTATAAGACATTAAACAAATCCATGTCAGAAAGTTTGTAATACTATCAACAAGGTGAGGTGAAATGGGGTTTAACGTCGCGTCCAAGATTATTGCATTTATATAGCGACGTGCATACACGTGTGTGTGTGTGTGGCTGCTTGTACAAGTCCGGACTAATGTCGATTATATAGTGCCAGCCCACTGAGATACCATGCTGCAGTGTAACATGGATACTCCACTAAGACACAGTATACTGACTACGAGCCGACCAGTCCTTGTTTTAGCCCCTTAAAGCAAGGTGCCAGACAGGGTAACAACAAGTATCATCTTTTAACGTCTTTTGGTTTGACGCGACCACTAGACCACGGAGGCGGTCATACTGTTAACAATGCTGAGTTATACCTTTGCCTCACGATGTGTCGGACGTATACTCAAGGCAACACAACTGTCAATACCTATTGTCTAGTTATGTCACAAAAGCATTCATTCCAAACCCCTCTCTTTATCATTAAGATTTAAAGTGTTCAGTGGTAATTGTGATGGAAAGGGAATGAAAAAGGTAAAGTTTGGTTTTCAATATTGTAGTACATGTATGGAATCAAGTCACAAAAACGCAACTGCTGCAGAAAAGCATGCATTCCATGCAAAAGTTGACTTTTATGCAAGCCCCATGCATTTCACTACCCAAGAATGGGTATAAAAACATGTACGTTAACGGAATTCCATATACATTGTTTTGAATCGTGCTGACAGCAACCACTCAGAAAAACAACAAAATTACGCAATTATTTAACATCACGAAATGTCACGCCTGTCCGAAAATGAAATGAGCGTCTGCGAGCCATTGGTATGCTTAAAACAGGATCGAGTCAACGTGATGTTGCAAGACAATTTAACTGTCCACAGAAACACCATTTGGTGTTTATGGCAACGTTGGCAACAGTCGAATGCAGTCAGAGGCCATCCTCGGAATAGCAGGCCACGCGTAACCAATAATCGACAAGACAACTAGATTCGAACAACACACCTACGAAATCGATTCCAGCCAGCAACAGTGAGTGCAAGAAGCATCCCTGGCCTTCGACGAATATCTTCGCAAACCGTACGTTGCCGCCTCAGATGTGCAGGGATTGTCGCCAGAAGACCCGCCAATGGTGCAGACAACGTCTACGCTGGACGGCCATGCAGTGAGGACAAGTTCTATTCACTGACGAGTCTCGTTTTCACCTCAGCCACAACGATGGACGGAATCGAGTGTACCGACGTCGAGGTGAAAGTTACGTCAAACATTGTGTCATGGAAGAAAATCGGTTCGAGGGCGGCGGCGTTATGGTAAGGGTAAGGGTAAGGGATTACAGCAAGACAGAGGAACCGTTTGAAAGTGGTAGAGGGAAATCTCAATGGACAGCGCTACCGCGACGAGATCATCGGCCCTGTTGTTCTACCGTTTTTGCGTCGTCATGGCCCAGGCATTACCTTTCAACATGACAACGCCCGGCCTCATATTGCTCGACTCGTTCAGGATTCTCTTCAACAATCAACGTGAATGTCATCCCCTGGCCGGCTCGCTCCCCTGATCTCTCACCAATCGAGCACATGTGGGATGAGATGGATCGGCGCCCTCGACGTCAACCACGTGTTCCACAGACACTCCAGGAACTTCGAAACATGCTCCAGCAGATATGGACAGATATCCCACAGGACTTTGTGCGACGCCTGGTCCATTCCATGAGACGAAGGTGTGTTGCTTGCATCGCAACCAGAGGTGGACACACACGTTATTGATTTGTAAATATACTTTCTGAAGTCAGTATGGCAAATTAAACCATTTGAACACTTACAGGACTCTTTTATTTGTTGCAAACTGAAATAGTTTCAGTTTTGTTAAAAAAATTAACTTTGCATTAAATCTTATTCGATGTCACAGGAACTTTCGTTATTCAGTATATGTACACATAATGAGAACAGGTGCTATGTTCATATCAACGTGGGTGTTTTGAAGTTATAACAACACTACCAGTATACTTAAGGCTACAGTGTGTCAAAAAGGCTGATGTTAGAGGTTGTCAAGAAGCATTTTTTAAGTATTTGAATATGAGCATGTCTTTGACCTCAGCTGGTTTTCTTAGAAAATTTTGCTAAACATATGGTAAAAAAGTATGGATTTATAGTGCTAGCACACTGAGATACCATGCTGCTGTTTAACATGAGTACCCCACTCATACGAGGGCAGGCTGAAAAGTTCTAAGCCTAAGTGGGATATCTCAATCGGATTGAAACAAACTTTTGCCACCAACAAGTAATATCATTTATTGAATCATAGACATAAGAACTGCAACTGTAGTGTTATTATTGTCTTTGTAACAGACCATCTTGTGAACCTACCCATTGAAATCACCAGAAATGGACCAAACTTTCCATGAACTAATGAAAGTCCTTTTCAGTGGATAAGAAACAAGCGTTTACCATAGTTAATGATGGGAATCTCGCAACCAGCGGCGTTTATACAAACAAACAGCGACAAGATTGTTATAGAGTTCGCAGCCGTCAACATCTCCCAAACACATGGAACAATGTGTGAGCTAAATTGTCATCAAAATGTGTGTGCATGATAACCATCGCGAAGACTGGAAAAATCAATATTTGATACATTGAAACAGCCTAGACATTGCTTGTTTCCAATGTCCTGTAGTATGCCGAGCAAACAAAGCGAAACCTTCAAAGGAAAGAGTGGAATACTTCAACTGGCCACCCTGAAAACGATTGTGTGGTCATTCAGGGGGAATAACTCCACCTTTAACTCCTTCACCTCCATTGCGAGCATATTGGACAGTTTCAGACTTGACTTTACGAGTAATTTCATTTCCCATGTTTGTCGTATCTAATTTTTTTATGCAGATATTAATAAAGTGCAAGCGATTTCGTAGCATATGATTGGCTAGCCAAGCAATGTGTTTCAGTGTCGGTTTCCCTACCGCCATCCGGTTCTCGTTTAGAGAGAGAGAGATGGGGGGGGGGGGGGGGGGATAAGAGAGAGAGAAGGGGAGAGAGGAGAGAGAGGGGGAGCGAGGGAGAGAGCAATAGAAAGAGAGAGGAGAGAGGGGGAGAAAGAGAGGGAGAGAGGAGTGAGAAGGGAGGGAGTGAGGGAGAGAGAGAGAGAGAGAGTGAGAGAGAGAGAGAGAGAGAGAGAGAGAGAGAGAGAGAGAATTTAAGTGTTACGCGTTACATAAGTTGTCTATATTCAAAAATGGGCATATAAGTCATTAAAATAACGCCCAGCCATAAGGCTTATGAGACAAAATAAACCAATATATATAAATTATAATGTTTCACAGTTAACATAATGTTCATGAATTACATAATTTAATTTAAACACCAGCTTATGTGCCTTGTCAGGTTATATTATTGTTGTCACGTTAGCAAGTATTGGTTACACAAAGTCAGTGGTACGGATGATGGACATGGGTACTCATGTTTCATGCGGTACCGAAGTGATTGCCAAACATGGTTTTACGCTGCAGTCTTCCACACTTTTGCTGGCCTTAAAACGTCGGCCACAGACGCAATAGTATTATAAAACCAATCTTTGAAGTCAGTATATATGATACACTGCTTCAAGGTAAAATACAGAAGGTTATGCAATTATTTTATTTTAAAAAGCATTACCGTTATATAAATAGACGCTTTTCATAAAATAATGCTTCATTTGTTTAGTTTAATCACGGGTGACCCTGTCATCTAAGGAGTCGCAATTCTCTGTGCAGAGTTGCATCCCCTGGACACGTCAGAAACTGAGATCTGAGACCTGCATTACTTCGTGCTTTCCTCACACATTTAGCTGACACGCCGTGATATAACTTGAATATTGTTCAAAGCGGCGTTAAGCCCAACTCACTCACTCATTTAATGACACACGAAACATCACTAGATCTGAATTGCGTTATTCCAATTTCAACTTTGCACAAATTCTGTTTATGATTATTTTCTAAGGAAATCCAATAACAAATCACTGGACAATGAAACATCAGGAAGACCCGAAGCTACACTGATCAATAGTTGAGTTCCATGTGATCATGTTTATATCGATTCTCGGGGTATTCCAAGTGTAAGAGTTTCACTGCACATTGAACCATAATTTAAGTGTACAACAGCGATCATACATAAGGAGGGTGTTAAAGAATAAACTTCAATATAGGTGAAAGTCAACTCGTGTAGCAAGACTTATAATAAGAACGACAGACCCGTTCACGTTTATGCTTAATTATGTTCGCATCTGGTGTGAAACATCGGTGATATTTTGAGTTGTGGACGGATTAACTTTCTGTGAACGCGTTGACGTGTTGGTTGAGGAGTCACAGAATGTGTGTACGAATACCAATGTCTAGGCCAGGTTGGTTTTGATATATACGGTTAGAATAATTTAAGGACGAGGTTGACTTATTTCAGGGAGGAGGGGGTGGTTATAAGGGATACTCGACTGTTAGGGTGGCGTCAGTGTTGAGAGTATGTGTGTGTGTGTGTGTGTGTGTGTGTGTGTGTGTGTGTGTGTGTGTGTGTGTGTGTGTGTGTGTGTGTGTGTGTGTGTGTGTGTGTGTGTGTGTGTGTGTGTGTTTATGTGTATATGTGTGTGTGTTTATGTGTATATGTGTGTATGTATGTTAGTGTATGTGTCTATATGTGTGTGTATGTATGTGTGTTTGCGTGTGTGTGTGCGTGTGCGTGTGCGTGCGTGCGTGCGTGCGTGTGCGTGCGTGCGTGCGTGCGTGTGTGTGTTTGCGTGTGTGTGTGTGCGTGTGCGTGTGCGTGCGTGCGTGCGTGTGTGTGTGTGTTTGATTGTTTGACAGGGGTGGGATGTGTGTTAATGGGGTATGGAGGTCGGGGATGCGCAGCCTGGTAGCAATACATGAGAATGGGATTGACTTATATAGTCAGTCACACAGAGGATCGGACGAGCTAACCATATGTATATGAGTCAGAATACTTAAGAAAGCAAGTGATTACATGGAATTTGATTGGCTAACCAAGAAAACTTATTTTGGAGTTTATGTGTTCATGAACCGAACAAACATTAGGCCACGACCACAGGCGGACTACTATTGCCTGATTGGCTGGTAATTGGTTGGGAGGGGCTTGGATGAAATAATACACAAGTGCGTGTTTGTCAGGATCTGTGTTAAGGAACTCGCTTGGTCAGTAACATGGAGTAGGCTTTTGCTTTTGTAACGATAACCCACAATGCCCTCTGTATCTAACGAGAACCTGGTATACTCTCTGTATCTAACGAGAACCTGGTATACTCTCTGTATCTAACGAGAACCTGGTATACTCTCTGTATCTAACGAGAACCTGGTATGCTCTCTGTATCTATTGAGAACCTGGTATGCTCTCTGTATCTAACGAGAACTGGTATGCTCTCTGTATCTAACGAGAACCTGGTATGCTTTCTGTATCTTACGAGAATCTGGTACGCCATCTGTCTCTTACGAGAACCTGGTATTATCTCTGCATCTAACGAGAACCTGGTATGCTCTCTGCATCTAACGAGAACCTGGTATGCTCTCTGTATCTACCGTTTCTAATGATAACGTGGCATGCTCTCTGTATCCAACGAGATCCTTGTATGCTCTCTGTATCTACGGATTCGCGTATTTAGGATTTTTTTCCGTCCAACGTTTCTGGGACTCATGACAGAAGACATTATGGGGCGTTGAGGTTGAGATCTAATAAAATATTTGTTTACTAAATTTATCTGGACTTATATGACATGCTTAATTTCAGGTATGTACAACGCAGCCCTTTGGAAGCATACGACGCAGAGTTCAGTTTTGAACATGACCATTGAGCTCCACAGTGGGTTAGGGGTGGACGGAGGCGACACCGAGTGGGCACAGTTGATGAACAATTGCTCCACCACTCAGGAACAGACCAACTCCTCCTGGGACGTCACCCTCGGCCATGCATTACACATCTACGCCATCAACATCACGACATCCTATGGTAAGGTGCTACCATTATCACAAACACAGGTCAGACTGACGTATTTAACCTAGTATATCAGTCGAACTCCGTTGTCGAACCTAGGTTGAGTCGAACTCATAGTTCAGTCCCAGCAAACCAAACTATTTTATTCATCACTATTATAACCAAAATGTGACGACGGGAAATGTCGAATTCCCGGTTGTCTCGAACTAAATTTATAGTCCCAAGAGTTAAAAATAAGTTAAACCTCGAACTCAAAATGACTGAAAAACGCAATCGTAAGAAATAGTATCAAGTACAATGGCCTTAAACGGTACGGTAGTAATGTCGATTCGGATGTATCGAACCCGGATAAGTCGAGCTATTTCTTTGGTCCCCAAAATGTTATGACGACAGGATACATATACAGTAACTGATATCAGTGTTACAATTACATGGTCCTATGGTAAATCATTGAATCGAAAAAGCTGATATAAGTATTATTGACGTAACACCTGAATGCCACAACAATAAACAAATGCTCAAAACTAATAAAACATTTTTGTCATCTTGTGCAGAGTACCCTCTGGGTGACTTTGTTGTGGAGCGGGCTGAAACATGCATAAATGGTGTCTGTGATTACATCCCCTGCTACCAGACCAATGAAACAGTACCACCAGGGGTAACACTCCAGATACAGTGTGATCCCGTAAGTGCGGGGACTGGTGGATCTGTAATATACGCATCAAACATACGCGTCCGATTACTTGGCAGCGTGAAGAGGAGACTTTCCGTCTGTGAGGTGGAGGTGTATACCCCTCAAGGTATGTGTCCAGTGTCAATGTGAGGTGGATGTGTATACCCCTCAAGGTATGTGTCCAGTGAGGTTGAGGTATGTGTCTAGTGTCAGTGTGAGGTGGGGGTGTGTGTGTCCAGTGTCAGTGTGAGGTGGAGGTGTATACCCCTCAAGGTATGTGTCCAGTGAGGTTGAGGTGTGTGTCTAGTGTCAGTGTGAGGTGTGTGTGTGTGTGTCCAGTGTCAATGTGAGGTGGATGTGTATACCCCTCAAGGTATGTGTCCAGTGAGGTTGAGGTATGTGTCTAGTGTCAGTGTGAGGTGGGGGTGTGTGTGTCCAGTGAGAGGGTGAGGTGGAGGTGTATACCCCTCAAGGTATGTGTCCAGTGAGGTTGAGGTGTGTGTCTAGTGTCAGTGTGAGGTGTGTGTGTGTGTGTCCAGTGTCAGTGTGAGGTGGAGGTGTATACCCCTCAAGGTATGTGTCCAGTGAGGTTGAGGTATGTGTCTAGTGTCAGTGTGAGGTGGGGGTGTGTGTGTCCAGTGTCAGTGTGAGGTGGAGGTGTATACCCCTCAAGGTATGTGTCCAGTGAGGTTGAGGTATGTGTCTAGTGTCAGTGTGAGGTGTGTGTGTGTGTGTCCAGTGTCAGTGTGAGGTGGGTGTGTGTGTGTCCAGTGTCAATGTGAGGTGGAGGTGTATACCCCTCAAGGTATGTGTCCAGTGAGGTTGAGGTATGTGTCTAGTGTCAGTGTGAGGTGTGTGTGTGTGTGTGTCCAGTGTCAGTGTGAGGTGTGTGTGTGTGTGTGTCCAGTGTCAGTGTGAGGTGGAGGTGTATACCCCTCAAGGTATGTGTCCAGTGAGGTTGAGGTATGTGTCTAGTGTCAGTGTGAGGTTGGGGTGTGTGTCCAGTGTCAGTGTGAGGTGGAGGTGTATACCCCTCAAGGTATGTGTCCAGTGTGAGGTGAGGTGGGGGGTGTGTGTGTCCAGTGTCAGTGTGAGGTGGGTGTGTGTGTGTCTAGTGTCAGTGTGAAAGGTTGGGGTGTGTGTCCAGTGTCAGTGTGAGGTTGGGGTGTGTGTCCAGTGTCAGTGTGAGGTGGGGGTGTGTGTGTCCAGTGTCAGTGTGAGGTTGGGGTGTGTGTGTCTAGTGTCAGTGTGAGGTGTGTGTGTGTGTGTGTGTCCAGTGTCAGTGTGAGGTTGGGGTGTGTGTCTAGTGTCAGTGTGAGGTGGGGGTGTGTGTGTCCAGTGTCAGTGTGAGGTGGGTGTGTGTGTGTCCAGTGTCAGTGTGAGGTTGGGGTGTGTGTCCAGTGTCAGTGTGAGGTGGGGGTGTGTGTGTCTAGTGTCAGTGTGAGGTTGGGGTGTGTGTGTCTAGTGTCAGTGTGAGGTTGGGGTGTGTGTGTGTCTAGTGTCAGTGTGAGGTTGAGGTATGTGTCTAGTGTCAGTGTGAGGTTGGGATGTGTGTCCAGTGTGAGGTGAGGTGGAGGTATGTGTCACTGAGGTTTGTGTCCAGTGTCACGCTATTGGCATGTTGTGCTATTCCAAGTATAAGGTATTGATCAAAGACCACTGTTCATCCGGAAACGGTATGATGTAGAAAGAAGTGGAAAGAATGTGATCACCCACTATCTGCGTCTTGGTGGGGAGAATCGGAATACTGATCGTTGTACGTATTTCGATTTTTTTGTATGATCTGGAGAGATAGTTATCCACGGAGTGAGTATGGTTTAACGTTGCTTTTAGCAATATTCCAGCAATAAGACAGCGTTGGCTCCAAGAATAGGCAAAGTAAATGTGTGAGTGTGCGCCGACACTATATCAGTTTTATCGAGGAGAGTCAAATTAGGCAAGGCATCATTAACGGAGGTCGTTCCACGATGATGGGTATGATGAACACTTGAGATAGGTGGTCTATAGTCCACTTCAATATTCCGAACGACAGCTAAACATTGCTTATTATGTCTTGTAATACAGGCATGGCGGTAAATGTTGCCTTGAACAAGACGACACATCAGAGTTCAGTGCAGGTCACGGCCTTGCCAAGGTCAGGCTGGATGGCAGTGGACGGGAAAGATCAGCAGCTTTGCAGTGCAACTCAGAACACTACCGAACCCCCCTGGTGGCAAGTTGATTTAGAATCTGAGAAACAGATTGAATACCTGACTATTAAAGGTAGAATGCCTTAGACTGTTTACTTTTACTCAATCCTTCTCAAATTCTTAAACTTATTCGTAACTGAAAACTAATAAGACCGTTATGGGCGATTTTATTTGGTGGTCACACTTCTAACGGACTTCTAACATTTGATGTACGGGAGGGGTATGTGTGGGTATGTGTGTGGGTGTGGGTGTGGGGTGTGGGGTGTGGGGTGTGTGTGGGGGGTTGGGGATAAATCGTCGCTGAAAAATATTGAAAACGTAATTATACTTTAGGCGGTTGAAATCATAAGATAGTGCCTGCCACAAAAACTATATTGTTGCACGGTAGTTTTTTTACCAAAGATTTAAGCTCATAGTTTTAATTTAATTAGTATCTGCTCTTGCAACTGTGGCTGATTTTTTTCATTATATAAAAATCCAATCTCCAGCAAACAATTCCATTTTCAAAGAATAAGAAAGAACCTTTGTGTTATATACTTCTACATTATACTTTGTATACGTATCCTTGACCGTTCAGGCGTGTTTCATTCTTAGTGCATCATTACATTGAAAAAATAAAAACCCATGTTTTAATCATGCTCATATGTGAAAATAAAAAACAAAAATTAAAAAAAAAAAATATGTGAACATATCAAATGGACAAGGTATTTATTTCTCACACCAGTCAATTCTTAATTCTTTTTTTTTAAGAAAGGTAAAATTCATGACAAACCTTCTCCCTTGCAGGACATGCACTTGAAAACTTTACAGTGTACCTGGGAGTTGAGTGTGGGATTGATCGGGTTTGCTTCAACGTGTGTGCAGAACACACCGACTTAGCAGAACACCCCGTCAACATGACGTGCCGGCCCAACACGACTGCACGATATGTCAAAGTAGCTCTCAACATGCCGGGCATGTTATCTCTGTGTGAAGTCAAAGTTTGGGTTCATTATGGTAAGTATTTGTAACATGGGTATTAAAACTTGCTGGTGTGAACGGAGCCCTTGCTATTGAAATTGTACGGATTCATTAATGTCCGTATTCACGATGCATTGATATATGGTAATTTCCTTTTAAATACATGTATATGGGAACATTTACACAGTCAAGTGTGGCGGGTTTCCGGAGTAACGAGGTTCCGCTGTACGTATGATTGCAATGTGATTTGGTTAATTAGGAACTTATATGTCTTTTCCAAAAACGTTTTAGTGAGGGGGTGGGAAATGGCGGGTGTCCTTTCTCGGTGATTTTTAACGAAAATATTACTTGTCGAACCAATTGCCCGTGAAATAGGTGTGGTACAAAATATAGATTCATACCATAAATTGGTAAAGTGAGGAGAAATGGAGTTAACGTCGCGTTATGATTGCACGTATGTAGCGGTGTGTGTGTGCGTGCGTGCGTGCGTGCGTGCGTGCGTGCGTGTGTGTGTTTCCGGACTTATGCTAATATTATAGTGCCAGCCGACTGAGATACCATGTCTCAGTTCAACATGAATACCCCACTCAGACACAGTATACTGACTCCGATCCGAGCGATCCCATTAATATCGAGCGCCAGGTGGGGTAAAAACAAAAACCATCTTTTAATGTCTTTGGCTATGACGCGGCCGGGGATCGAACCCCGAATTTACGTTCACCGGGCAGACGCTCTACCACTAGACCACGTAGGCGGTCATACCTTACAATGGATCTGGGGTCTGTAAACTCCTCATACCTTATTATGCCATATATTGGCTTGAGGTTTTGTTCTTTGAAATGAGACTGCATGTACCAATATCACACAGGTTTTATAGTAATGCGAAACCCACTCTGTATGTCTGCTAATTGGTGTTATGATCAGTAATGGTATACATTACGCAGATGGCGTGTCTCCGTTTCACATGAGGACGAGCGAGTGAGTATGCTCTTACGCCGCTAATGCCTACCGATGTAAAAGTATACACTTCTCAACTTGACAATGTTTATCCACCTTTTGAGACAGTGGTGCTGAAACATATTCCATTGTGTACTATAGTTCTGATTAAACTATCATTGATAAATGCTTACTGTTGCACTCGATGTTGTAATAATGTGAGGTTCGATATGGTACGGGGGTATGTAAACATATTTAAAGTCACTGGATTGTCAGGGAAAGGCTTGATTGTCTGTGCTGCTGTTCAGCGTAGGCAACAAACTAACACTTATTTAAGCATATGGTGTGAATGGAGGGTTCTGTTGGTAGAGCAGGACTTACGTTTTCCGCCAACCCCTGGTGTCATCACTGGAATTCAGTGAGCCATTCATCTAACTTTCACCATTATTTTGCCTATTACGCCCAATGGAATCTGTTTCGGCAGATAATCGAGACTGGATATTATCTAGCGTTGACGATATATTCTCATTTCAATTTATATATGGTGTTTTAAGTACAATAAACTACAGATATAACGATCTCAAAGGGACCACTTATTTTAGTTCGTTATAACCGTAGTTCGTTATAAGCATATATACATCATAACTACAGTAAATAGTCGGGACAATATCGCTATATCCGTCAGTTCGTTATAAGCGTGTTCGTTATAAACGTAGTTTACTGTAGTTTCATTACTTGCAGATCCCACCACTACGACAGCCCAGACAACTGAGGCCACAACATCAGCCATCAATGTAACCAATGCAGAGACAACCACAGACAACACCAACTCCTCAACTTCGACAGCACCAAGCAACAACGAAACCAGTTCATCTGAGACAACGACCCAGAGCTACGACGCAACAGATTCAAATGAGACCACGACCCAAACCTACAATGCGACTACTACAAATGAGACCACGACCCAAACCTACAACACAACTACTACAAATGAGACTACGACCCCAAGCAACAAGGCAACCACTACAAATGAGGCTACCACCCACAGCAACAACGCAACCACTACAAATGAGACCACGACCCAAACCTACAACACAACTACTACACATGAGACCACGACCCAAACCTACAACACAACTACTACAAATGAGACTACGACCCCAAGCAACAACGCAACCACTACAAATGAGACTACCACCCACAGCAACAACGAAACCGATTCGGCTGCGACAACGTCAACACCAGGAAACAACGCAACTACTCCAACTGACAAATTCGTTTATGACACTTCCACATCGACTACCACGACAACAGAAGCAGGCAATGGTCCCAAACCTACAAGTTCCTCAGATAACCAGAATACAACTGGGACGTCAGTACCCAGTTACGATGCGACATCCCCAACAAGTTACAGCCTGCCAGGTGTGTGAAGAATATGGTTGTGATAATCATGGATATGGGGGAACGCCTTTTCGAAACAACACAGTTGTTCACGACGACGGATTAAAATGGGCCACGACATCGGTTATTAATCTTTTATGAAAAACACTTGGGGCGGTTGGATAACCTAGTGGTCAAAGCGTTTGCTCGTTACGCCGAAGACCCGGGTTCGAATTCCATTCCTGGTGTCCCCCGCCGTGATATTGCTTGAATATTGCTAAAAGCGGCGTAAAACAACACACACACACTCACTATTTTAAAAATGACGTGTCCCTGGATATGGCACGACAGTAAGAATCGTTGTGGGTCGCGGAAAAAAATCGTTTGTCGTGCATTTGAACCTTTTACGTATATCGCTCTCTCTGGTGAAGAAACGGACTTGAATGTATCTTCAACACATCATGCTTGTCGTAAAAGGCAACTAACGAGATCGGGTGGCCAGGTTCGCTGACTTGTTTGATGCAGGTCATCGTATCCCAGTTGCAGGGGTCAATGATCATGATGTCAATCACTGGATTGTCGAGACTCGATTATTTACAGACCGCCGTCAAACAGCTGGAATATTGTCGAGTGTGGCGTTAAACAACAAACAAACAAAAACATTGCTTTCTCTGATGGGGTATTGCTGAAACGGACTCTCGTCCCAATGCACTCTGTGTATAGATTTCTGTGTGTCTGTCAATACTAACCGAAACCATGGTAATCAATAATACCCACTTTGAAGTACAGCAAGCGGGTCCTTTGAAAATCTAATTGAGCAAATATTTTCTCATAACACTTTTGTGTTCCTGTGTTCTAAGAATGCACACGAGCACGCGTTTTAGATTTAATTGTGTTTGAAATGATGCAAATGTACCTGTTGTCTTAAATTAGGTTGACGCCCTAGGCGTTTATACCATCCCAGGATCAACAGCATTGATATCTGATAAATCAAACCAACATGTGTTTCAATAGAAGAGTAGAATGGAATATTCTGTGATCTCGTTGGGTATGTTTATATCAGTTGGGACAAGAAACACCAGTTAACGATCTTGGGACGATGGAAAACACACCCGTAACAGATTTCTTACACTAACAACGCCATCCACGTTGTCATCAGCAGTAATATTACAATTAGAATCTCTGTTACTCTTGTTTGTTAAGTGTCACTGTTATGTCCCACATGCTGATTGCCCACGTCAATATGATGCTTCAGTCATCTTCTTCATCAATGTCATAGGCATAAAAGTTCCCCTATTGTCCTCTACTTCATCACTATAATGTATCATCCTTTTTATATGTTTCAAAATTACATTTACAGTAAAGACTGCAACAACCATACAAACTCAGATGACATAATAACTATATTATTCCTTTAACAGATAATACCTCAACCGATGCCAATGACGTTCAATCTACGGCTGACGTTCCTGCAGAGACAACCCATCCAACAATTGCACCAACAAACGCAGTTCATACAACAGACTCCACATCAGCTAATGACCCAATGATCAGCCCAACGCCCACATCCACAGAACCACAAACCGTTTTGATCTCTGAATCAGAGCCAAGTAGCTCCAAGGGCCACCAGACAATCCAACCATCCAGCCAAGGACTTCAGGTCACTTCCGGTTCCGCCCTCGCCTTCTTCTACACAACCATCCAACCTGTTGAAAGCGTGGATGATTTGAGTGAGGGGTTTACAACCCAGATCAGTTCCCTCATCGTGTTGTGTTCCTGCTACTGCAAGTCCCCTAACCAGACCACTGAGGCCATATCCAGGGTGAACCTCAAGAATCTTGCCGTGGACAAGAGAAACGTGTCAAGGTTTAAACGTCGCTTCTACAGCGTGTTGGATGAACGCCCTTCAGCTATTTCAATTGGATCGACGGGAATCTTTTGTCTAGTTTTTGTGTTTTGTCTTTTTGTTTTGTCGGACGTTGATTACGTAGTCAGAAATAAAAACAAAATCGCAGAAGGCACGATGTAAAAGAGTTAAACCGAAACACCATATTAAGACGTTCAAGAACGAAGTTTACTTAAATGGACATGGTTTCAGTTCTATTAAATCACTAGAGACATGAAAATATGTTATATTGTGTTCTTAAAATGTAAGTAATTGCATAAGTGGACACAGATTAGACACCTAGCATGTTCAGGGAGTCAAAAATATTTCCTCCGACTTTTTCTTGAACAAAGTATTTATTTTACAAAATTCCATATCCTTTTAGAAATTATGTTCGGCTTGCAGAGGTAAAGATCACATGCTCTCACGCAAAACGTTGTTCTTTGTGTGAACACACTTGACAAGATTGATGTCGCTAGTTTGTGTATGTTTCGTGGAATAATGTTTTTATATTTATTGTTTAAAAAAAATCAAAATGTTCATTATGTGTGATTGCGAAACTCCTTATCACGATCTCCGTTGCAAGAAGTGCCTTATTGTAGATATAAAATGTAACGTGCTTTCTGATAGCTCTGCAAAATCCTGTTATACACTTTCGTTTGGTCATGTGCGCCGTGATATAATTGAAATACTGTTTAAAGCGGGGCACAACACACTCACTCACTCGATGTGCAGTCGTGTTGGTATACAGTCAGTGATATTCATTTATTATTGTATGATATGAATTGATGTGAAGAAATGTAATGAAATGGCAGATTTGTTTATATTTCCAATTTTCATCTTATGAAAAAACGTTTATATTGTATGTGTACATTTAACAAGATGGGCCACTGGTCGTTGGACAATTCCTAACTTCTAACGACACACGTCTTATGGACCCGGCTGAACGATGTATTCTCACCAAGACACGTCTTAAGGCCCTGTCAAGATATACCGGTGGAAATAAATAAGGGAACACTTACGATTAGAAACAGAAAAATGATATGCTATCATGGGTTCCCAGCCTTGTCAACCAAATACGCGTTGGAATCAATGCATAAACATATTTACACAATTAATTCTTACATGTGTTGTATTTGTATGCGCGCTATTTCAAATGTACTGACAGTGGAGCTTATTTCCCTATATTTGTTATTGTCCCCTTATACCTTCCCATCAGAATATGTTTCCACTGGTATTTTTGATACACTAGAGTTAATTGTTGTTTTTACGCACAAACCGTTATACATTCATGAATATTATCATGCACGTAGAAGTAGGATGGCGTATGCATATTTGTTAAAGGATTTGATTCGAGTCTTACCCGGTTGCAAGTAAATATAAGTATCAAATTATGTCTATACTGTATCACTTTTATTAGGGAATATATGCACATGTTGCACCCTTTACCGTCCCCATGTTATAGCCGACATCACCTCCCGGTGGAATAAACACACACAGTCTACACTCCATTGTTGAGTTTTCTTTGAATGCAGGCTTTTGAAGTACTTGGTTTGTTTGTTCACGCCGCACTCAGCAATATTCCATTGATAATATGATGTCGGACTTCAAATAATCGAATCTGGACCAGACAATACGGTGACTGACATCATGGCATCGATCTAAGCAAGTTGGATCCGATGACATGCATCAACCAAGTCAGCGAGCCTGACCACCCGATCCAGTCAGTCGCCTCTTAGGAAAAGCATTGGCGCGCCTTACAGTAACACACATGAGTATCTGCTCTGTATGATGGTAGGGTGGTTCTCAAACGACAAGCATGGGTTGCTAAAGGCCAGTATTAAACCGGATCCTCGCGAGTTTGTTTTACAAAACAACCCCACTAAAATACAGCACTGTATATGTATATAAAATATATATAACCCAATCGTTATGGGACTTTTTCCACAAAACCTTAATAATATAAAATTATTTTCACAATTGAGACAAAAATCACAAGTGTATTTCAACTGAAATTATGTGAAACCATTTAAGTTATACATGAGTTCTGTGTGAATCGTAAACACAGTTATGCCTCTACAATGCACACGCGCCTCATGGACCTTAATGAACGACCTACTCTCACAACACACATCTAATGGACCATAGTGAACAACGTGTTCTCATAACACCCGTCTATTGGACCTTAGTGAACAACGTGTTCTCATAACACTCGTCTAATGGACCTTAGTGAACAACGTGTTCTCATAACCCACGTCTAATGGACCTTAGTGAACAACGTGTTCTCATAACACGTCTAATGGACCTTAGTGAACAACGTGTTCTCATAACACACGTCTAATGGACCTTAGTGAACAACGTGATCTCATAACACACGTCTAATGGACCTTAGTGAACAACGTGATCTCCTAACACACGTCTAATGGACCTTAGTGAACAACGTGTTCTCATAACACAAGTCTAATGGACCATAGTGAACGACGTGTCTTATATGTTGTGTGTGTGTGTGTGTGTGTGTGTGTGTGTGTGTGTGTGTGTGTGTGTGTGTGTGTGAATATGTTTTGGTTAATTCTTCAATACATATCAGAACAAAGAGAAGGGGGTAGACAATTTATTTTGACCTGTAACACATTACATTATAAACATCTAACATGTCCAGTGATCCTTTATGTTTCTCGTGACTGCTAGAAGTTATATATAGCAGTGTGTGCATCTCGAACTTAGTAAACTGCGCTGTACGCATTACCAGCATGAACCGATATAAAGAAAACCCGTGCACATGGTGTATTTAAAGCACTATTAACCTAGAAATTAATACACCCGTGATGATCCGGGTTAGAATTGGTCTTCAGTAAACCATGCTTGTAACGGGATCGGGACTTCGATGATCATCGTATCATCATGTCATCGTACCCCAGCTGTGTGGATCGATACCCATGATCTCAATCACTGGATTTTCTGGTCCAGACTCGATTATTTACCGACAGCCGTCAATTAGCTGAATTATTGCTGAGAGTGGCGTTAAACAAACAAACAAATATTCTTAATTTATTATCGCGATATTTCGTGATTTTCTTTCAGGTGGCGAGGACTATAGTGATTTAATAGTCCAACTTCACAAAGCGGTATTATTTTGTTTGTAAAACAAAATAAAGTAAATATATACATATTCTGCTTTTAATGTAGGAGTTACATCAATCGAATGTAGGTTATTGACAGGGACATGGTCTTCCCCTTCCTGACTACAACACAGTACCTATTGAGCAACCAAACAGAAATAAACATTTATATATTGAAACGTTCACATGCCTTCCACAGTTCACAATTCATCAGTCGGCTTAACCATTGATCTCTTGGCATGATGCTGATCTGGCCATCAGTAATAGTGTATGCTTCGGGCCCTTCTTTGTCATGGAATACAATACCATCAAAATGGCTGATGACTACTTGAAGCACATACAACGGTTCCTTTTCATCCACACGATGAACTAACACGTCTATCAGATCAGGCGGAGGTTCCTGAAATGTCTTGTCTCTCGCACTGAGAACTACTATGTCGGTGTGTGTTTTCTCCTGGAGGCTGCCAGTCAGTTGGTCAATGTCAACCAAAGGATTAAAGCCTGTTGCCTTCCGTATCTTCGTCTTGTATTTGTCCGCGGTGTGATGTGACTCTGTCACTCCAATATAGAACGAGCCCCCCTCAGGCAGTTTGGACATTGAACTGATATTGTCCTTCAGCTTAAGGTCATTCCAGATATAATTTGTTATTTCGGTAACAGATACATTTTTTTTCGTGAGCTGATGTTGCATGAATGATTTGAGCTCAATTGCTCGGTTTTCAAACAAAGGAATGGAATTGGTGACCTTATGTTTTACCGGAGTCAAATCTTTTCTCTGTATACAGTGTCCACGGGTGTACTTATCAGCATCACTTCTTAATAAAATAGAAACAATATTGAGAAAGGATGGTTTTTCATTTTCGAAGTCATTACGTATTTTAGTATTGAAATTCAATGTTGATACACACTTTGATTTGGCGATCGTATATAAAAGAAAGTCAGTTTCCGTTTCAAAAGCTTCGATGTCGGACAGCCAGAGACGCGAAAAGCAGTCTGTGAATAAGGAACCATCCTCAATGAGTTCCCCAAACCTTTTCCCAATCGCTTCATCGAATATCTCCAGGTCTCTGTCCCAGGTCATTTGACCTTCAACATGCACCAGCAGAACCCCGCCTGAATCATTTCGGAGAGCAGTTGCTCTTTTGGCAAGTTTCTTTAAAAGGTTAAATTTCTCGTTGCTCTTCTTTCCTATCAGCACAGATCTACTAATGTGAAACACAATGACGTTCGGGTCGCTTGATACCTCTCGGTAGGACTCCTTTACACGTTCGCAAGGTGGACATTTACAAGCCATCTGAAAGTGACAATACCATATGTATACTCAGCGTCTTTCAGTTTAATTAAGAATTGACCTTCACTTTGTGTGAGTTCATTGGAGTACGAACCTTCATAGAGTGAGGGCCAAACTGTATGAACGTCGGAGCTTGCGACGACGTTCATACAATGTTCGGCCCTCACTCTTTGAAGGTTCGTACTCCAATGAACTCACACAAAGTGAAAGTCAATTCTTATAATTTTTTTATCACAATTTCTTACCTCAAATGATGTAGGCCAAAATCTAAACAAAAATATTTTTAGTACGTGTGACTTCATGTTTACACTGACAGCCATACAACAACCAGCTATATCGCGGAGTAAAATAGTTCCTCAAAAAGAGAGGTGACATGGGCGTATGGATACACAACTTGCTCTTCAGAAACATCTTACGCAGCACATGTGTTCAAATCATATCCTCATTAGATGAGAAAGGTCTGTAAAGAACTACCTCATGAAGTCAGTCACAATGACAGCACGTCGTAATACATTTACATCAAGTACAAGACGTCAAAATGGAGAGATTTCCGAAGTTCTTAATGAACATGTGGCGATTACATGTGTTAGTCATCATTGATCAACTGGCCGATCATTGAAAGGTGTATAAAAATGCGTCAAACAGACACTAAGGTAAATTCATAGATTGCTGGATACGGTCAATGTCAGCCTAGGCACGGATTGAGTCGATACTACGATAGTTTAGATGTGCATTTCTTCGTTTGTTCATTAGGATACGCCGCAACGAGGATATTCGTGAGCAATCATGCAGTCACGCTCTCTGACATTTCTCAATGTATACTGAAACGCTGAGACCAAGAATAAAGGTTCTAAATGATCAGAAAGAACGCTTATGTATGTTTTCGTGCAAGGGAATTCCCAGGGGTTTCCCTAGGAATGTGGAAGTAGTCCGTCAGTGTTTACGTCATTTCAAGAACATGATCTCGTAAAAAACGTTTGAACGTCAAATTGTGTCGTTCATACGCTTATGAACGTCAATTTCGCGGTCACGTGACAGGCCTCTCGTCCAATGGAAAAGCCGTATATCGTGTAAACTTCAAATTAAAAAATCATTACATAATATCTGCATGTTGTAGGACAGAGGCATGTGGATATGCTGCTAACATCAACATCCTTTTACATCTTCATCACATTAGAGGCTCAGACGTCTAAGGCGACGCAATTTACTGTGGAGAGTTGCGTCCTGTGGGCACGCCAGGAATCTATGACTGTGGGTTCGAATCCAGGTTCACTCCATTATTTTCTCGGTTTGTCAGTACCATAACCGTACTCGTGGGATTCCTCCAAGTGGTAAACGTCTGTGCATCACCTCAGGCTTTCCTCACACATAAGTCGCTATATGGCTGAACTCACTCCTCCCACATAACGCTTACACGCCGTCATAAATCTGGAATACTGTTCAAAGCGGCGTTACACCAAACTCACTCACTCACTCATCACATTAGATCAATAGATTATCGGCTAATAGTTCTGTTATCTTATACGTGACACCTTGGGTCGGTTCGCATGAGAGACATAAAACTTGATATGTAAATAACAATAGATTAAATAATTCAGTAAAGTCATATGTCATAATGGATGGTTTTTACAGACTTAAATATAACTGTGGCACTTGAGCGTCGTAAATTTTGATCCTAATGCCAAAACGATTTTGAAATATCAAGATATTATTATCATGGGGTGCGGTTATCTCTAAAAGGCAATTTGTTAACGACGTCTTAGGCCAATCTCTCTTGTGCCCATCCGCTCTTTCCTTCGAGTCCCGATCTCCCCATAATTGCTCGACAGCTGAAGTGTGATCTTCGGTGAAGGGCGAGGGGCGACAGATGGTAGGTGTCCAAACCTTCATTGATTCTTTCAAGTATCACCTCATAAACAAGCATCTACTAAACTCCCCTTAACCTCTCTGTGTACTGTACAAGAAATTATAGATCGTTTGTTTTATGATCGAACAGGTACTGTGGAGAATATGATGTTATCACCAGGCCTAACATCCAGTATTGATAAACCAATAGAAATGTTGCAGGAAGTGTTGTTGTAGATTCGTGACATAGGAAAGACGCACATTTCATAATTCATTTGGAGAGCCTAAGAAAAAAAAAGATTAGTAAGAATTTCAATATACACTTACACATTGCATAGTGTCCACAGTTTATAAAATTACATTTTTTCATCATACAAACTGGGCATGCTTTTCAGATTTCTTTTTCGCAAAATCGAAACTGTTTAAATAGTCTGGTACGATATCTGTATCACTTGATATTATGATACTTGGATGTTAGAGCAGCTTTACATTGGTGTACCCAGTCCAGATACAATTCTGAAAAAAATATCACAACATGAAAAAAACCTTCGTGACAGACTCTCTGAATTCTATTAATTATTTACACAGTAGGGAAATAGTAAAAGATATGTCCTAAGAATTGACTATTATAAATGTATAATATAGAGGACTTGAAATACACGAGACTGTCAGCCTGAAGCGCTCATAAAATACCTCCTTAGCGATCCCCTGTCAGAACATGTGTTTCCACAAAGTGAGGGTACCATGGATTTCTCCACACTCATCATATATAATGTATACGTCATGTGAAATACGTACAGGAATAATACAACAAACATTAGCTTATACACACGCTATGTATAACTTAAATACCTGTACATATTTATCTGATTCGGCTTGGCCTCAGAGTAAGGTGGGTGGCGAGCTGAGGTACTATGTTATCCAAGATCTTCAACCATATACTTTCAATAATGAAATCAAAATACCTTAGTTTGTACACAGACTATGTGTAACTGAATACTCGAACATCTATACCGACTCGGCTCTGCCCCAGAGGAAGGTGGATGGAGAATTGAGGTACATTGTTTTCTAAGAAACTTAACAGCAATTATATACTTTCAAGGCTGAAATTAAAAAAACCCAAAACATTAGTTTATACACAGGCTATGTATAACTGAAATACCTGATAACTTATATCCGACTCTGGTCTTCCACGAGGAAAGTGGATGACGAGTTGACGTACGATGTCATCCAACAAATTCATCAACAATGTGTTAAATCTACTGCTGCATTAATTAATCACTATTATTATCAGATTATTCAATTGATTTATTTATCAAGCAACGCCCGTTCCTGTGTTCTCTTTAAAATAGCGTGATTCTATGTGTGTCTTTTTACCTCAATATACTTTCAAGGTCAACAATATTCTGAATTCTCCCTTTATTATCTGTTGACGTAGTGTTGTGCAACACGCACAATAACACAATGCAATTTCGCGTACGTAAATAGTCTCAATTGCGAGGTCACTGTTACACGCTATGGTCTCAAAGGCTAGTGTATATCGACTGTCTCAAATATCACAGGGTATACTCAGCTATCTTTCATTCCTTTTGATAACCAGCGCATTGCATTGTTTAGATGTTTGGTTACTGGGGTAATTTACTTGTACTGGGCGGGTGTTTATAAAGGAAGTGACGTCCCAAAAGGGGGATTTCCCCCAGGTGTGGCGCCTTGCCAGATCGGAAGTACTATTTGTTGGACGACAACTATCACTTTTAAGGGACATTTAACAGTGAGTTCGTTAAAGTGTCAGTCCTGTTAGTTGAGACCTGCCCGTTATCAATCAACATTACGTGAACGAAAACCTACCGTTGTAACAGTATCAGCTCTCGATCATCTAACGGAAAAATAAATCTAAAAGGCATTGTCTTTGGGTAAAACTCATCAAACGAATGGCTACACGCTGAATATATGTGTAATATTGAAGAGATTTACCTCATTCTTCTTCTACTACACGTGGAGGGCTTCCGTCACGTGTACATAACTTGTCCACGCCGATAACAGGAAATAGGCTGCTCTTGATGTGAAACTCCTAGTTACCTCCCTTTATTTACTCACCTGCCAGCGCCTAAAACCCACATGTAGTTAAAGCGTCATTTTGAAAAATGAACAAAATGTGGCCAGATACAGTAGTAACATACACAATGCGAATTAATAATTATGATTAATTCCTAATGATATATTGTTTAATCAACCCAATTAATGAAACTAAAGTAAGACGTACATATGTTCCTTTCACGAGAAATGTTCTTGAGAAAGGGAGCGACAGGGAGTAAGGGAATACGTTTCAGTGGATGGAAGTGTGTGTGTGTGTGTGTGTGTGTGACCCTCTTCACGTGTTGATATATTATCTATTTCAGAATTTCAGAGGATCGGATTTTAATTATTGATGCTATTTACTTCATTACATAACAACAAACAATAAAGTTTCAATACATGTGCTTCAACTAACTTCGTAACTGGCCAATTGGATGTTATGTACATCTAAAGTAGTATTATCTTTACATATATCATTTCAGTAGAATCGCCACCTTTCCAATTTTCATTAAAAAACAACGTTTTACATCGATAATTTCTATCTTATGTTCGAATCCCCTGTCGTGTAGTAAGTCATTACCAAATTCCTGTGCACCCTAACACTAAACGCGTCATCGCCACCTCACTCTTTTATACACGTTGAGTTATATATATATTTAGGCTTCCGGTAATGATTATATTACAGGGCTAGTCTCAACCTGTTGTTTCGTTAAGAATGTTACTGCGTTCCTTTAAGCGATCGAGTTTCGATCAGATAAACAATGTTTGATTGCATGAGAAAACGTAGGCTTTGAACCCGAACACAAACCATTGAAGATGTCACTCATCTTCTATTTCTAAGGACATACCTTGTATACATGCGACTTGAGTCACTGGCGAAGGTACACACACGAGAACTCGTCTAAGATGGTGATTAATATGTCCAATAAGACATATTTATCACCATCTTAGACTGGCATGTGGGAAACAGCATTCTACTTATTGACGGGTGGAATGTTTAAATCAATTTGAACGACACTCGGTCGCCATATCACGAATACCCATTCCTTGTTACCGAAGGTGACAAGTCTAGGCTTCCTTCACACTACATATAATATAATACTTGATACATCAGTGTACGTAGTACGTTACATCGATTCTGAAAATGTTTAGTTGTATACGAATATTTTAGTTGCTTAACTGTGTATGGCTGTGTTGTCTCGGTTGTCGAGTTACCTCCCATTTTGGTCCTAGTATGTGTTTGTGGGAAGATCAATACGGAGCATCGGCAACTGTGCAAGGTGATAGCTTTGTTCGGGGTTTAACACCACACTCAGCAATATCCAGGCAATTTGACGGCAGCATGTAAATAACCGAGTCTGGACCAGACAATCCGGGGTAAGATGGCATGCAATCAAACACTCTTCTTACGCCAAGCACAGGTTGGTGGAGACCTTTTCAAGTAATTCTAACCCGAAATCCCTACAGGTTGTGTGTCTCTGAATGTTTGTTTTTTTATGTTCAGCTGTTGAGTATGCGATTGGTTGCATACGCTCTACTTGCCGTGACGTGCGCGGCCCGATAAAATGCAGAGAGGTTATAAGTTTGTAAAAGTATTCTTTCAAGCTTTTTCCACGTGGATTGCTTAATTCAAGGGAGATAACCCGTGCTAACATATATTGAGTTGCTAGAGATGGATACGACGTCTCGGTGGTAGCCTAGTGTATTTCTTCAATCTTCAGTTTATATTTATCTTTACTATACTCCTCATTATGGTACCTTAATCATGATGATATGTCAATCACCTGCTCATTCAGAATATGAATTCTACGTATGATTACAGATGCTAAAGATAGGGAGGGGTCTTGATTAACTTGACTCCAAAGTGAGATAGTAAATCTTCTTTGAGTTCTTCAAGTAACGCAAAATATTCGTTCTTGGTCAAAAATAAGGACTTGTTATTTCACCAACTGTTCATTAAATGAGTCTTCCATTGAAGTAGCTACTGTAAAACAGCAATGTTATGGTACAGTAAACTACGGTTATAACGAACTCAAAGGGACCACTTATTTTAGTTCGTTATAAGCATATATACAGCATATATACAACAAATGACCGGTACTAAAACATAACTTCGTTATATCAGTCAGTTCGTTATAAGCGTGTTCGTTATATCCGTAGTTTACTGTATTACTGTCAGCTTTAGGTCACTGTCAACTATTGTTTTGATATGTAAATATTGTACTCGGGTTATTTACTTTGACGAGGAGACTGTTTCAGGTCACTGCTACCTATTATTTGACTAATTAATTATTTGGATTCTAATTTGTTTTACTTTTTGTTTATTAAAAAAACAAAGATAATAGGTGCTGTTTTGACATTCGTTAACATCAGATGGATTCCAATATAGTGTGTCAACTGCATAATGATCCAAATAAAATTGAGGATATTAAATTAAGGAGTCTAAATCATGTCATTCAATCTGTCTGAAATCCAGACTCTCTCTCTCTCTGTGTTTCTCTCTCCTGATCAGATAGGCCACGCCCAGTGCGTACTACTGTTTCCTTATTGCCTGATACTAGAGTGGGCGGGGTTTGGGTTTGCCTTATTGCGCTGAATGATGTTGTGATGTTGTATTGTCTACATTTTTCTTTTTGTCACATAATGGAAAGTGTTAGCGATGCGATAAACCGTTCCGATAAATTTGGTATTACGATCCGATAAATATGCAAATGAGGTCATCTAGCAGGAACTATTTTAGGCTCCATAATCGATGCAAAGCCTACTTCATTCATTAAAGTATTGACTGACGTTCTTAATAAGTGTGGAGAGGGGTTTCCCGATGTATTGGTATATCTGTAGACTATTTCAAACATTTTATTCATAAGCTGTTACTTCAATGAGTGAACATACGTCACAAACATCGATTACTTGAAAAAAATGACATTACACGATAAAGGCTTCATACGACTCTTAATCAATAATTGTTTGATCAGGGTTAAAACATTGAATGCCTTAGTAAAACTTTACAAAAACGTTTTATGGTAGACATGTTGAAAGCATTTTTAAATTTCACGCCCCAGTGACTAAAATTATGTCCGATAAATTCCCTACTTTGACCATATGTTCCTTTGTTATTTCAGGTGAACAAATGATTTGCCTGTGCATGTGTTTGTGACGGGTAACATCGTTGGGACATAGTTGCGTCAATTGGCACGCCTGAAACCTGTGGTCGTAGGTTCGAATTCCGGTTCGCCACGGTTCTGTTTCTAGATTTGTCAGCACCATACTCGTGCTCAAGAGTTTTACCAAAGGGGTACATGTCCGACAACTGCATCATTTCGGGTTTTCCTCCCACATTAAGAGGACACGCCGTGATATAACAGGATAACTGCTCAAAGCGGAGTTGAACCAAACTTACTCACTCACTCATCATGATTAACTTCTAAAATAAACAAACTCTGGAGACATGTCAACACATATTTTGCTTTATGTTTTATTGAAAGCACACACAGATAGAATCATTCGCCTGAACATGTTTTTCAAACCAATAAAGTTTAAAACTTAAAGTATCAACTGGATCTTTTGAAAACAGTTACTATCATGGCTGTAATTTCAAAGCTATCTCATGTACATGTCTAGGGAATGGTCGAATAAGTATTTTTTTAAGTCTGGCAAACGAACATATGCAAGGAATCGTACATTTAAATTAACACCATACTTAGCTCACACACTGTCTACAATACATAGTTCCAGGAACAAAGACCAAGAGATGAATGAAGCTATTCTTTTGCTGAGCGTTTGTTTACAAATACAAACGGTTGATATACTAGTAATATCATTTGAAACGGAGTTTCGTATTGGGTGATGAAATCACTATTCTCTGCTTATTATTAAAGGGGTAGGGACATTCAGTAAATATATCAGTACCAATATATCATCAATTAACTGTGCGCCACATAAACACTATACACAATTAATCTGTCAATGTAGGAATACTATAACTCATACGAGTCTGATTACATTTATTGTAATTGACTCTGCAACATGTCGGGGAAAATACACTTTCTTCAGGACTCTTGTCTTAAGGATCAGGATACTTCCTGGTTTACTAGATCTGCATAATTTATGAAATGAGCTAAATATTGATAAAACATCATTGAAGTCAGCAAGTGTATTCATATGAATGGAAATTACCACATTCCTACGTCTATGATATATTACAAAACCAAAAATCGAGGTTAAAATATATTAAATGAATCGTTTTTTAAAGATTTGAATTAAAACCTAAAACTCGCAAACGATAGAAAGTAAAGGCTTGCTGTCTGTCATAAAAACATAAATGAAAACTTTCCGTATCTTTACAATTATTTTAAGACATTTCTAGTGAGCCAAACTTGTCCTTTATGATACCGTGTGCCTCACATGTGATGTGCCTAGTGTTGAGTGCACACACTCATCCCTCAAGAAATAATGGAATAATACCACTAAGTTTCGTATTTACTGGTTGTTAGATCTACTATGGTATACATTCTGAATTTCACCACATCATTTCTGTGATGTTGAATTTGTAATCATAGTGATAATGATGAAAATATTGCAAATAAATAACGTCTTGGCATTTTCAAAAACCTCTTCCGTGATATTCAATGTTTCAAACTGCATTCCATTATGAGTAAAGAAGTAATATTAACCTTTCTGACAAAAGTTAAAAATAAAAATAAAACGTCAGCGTTAGAGCTTAACCAGTCTCGATGTTATCGAAAGTAATGTGGCAAATAGACATAAAGATAAAGAGAAAATATGGACTCGGACCAGTAGACAGACTAAACGAGTTTCTCGTCGCTATATGGCTAAAATAATGCCGGTGCGACGTTTCATTTCAAATGATTCAAACAGTTTAAACATTTTCATATCTGATGACTGAATCAATGGTAGTGTCTTCTATTCACATCGTAGATATCGTAAATGATGTGATCAGCGGTTTGTTTCTGTAAAATACCATACCATAAATGTCATACAAGAATACCAGTGTTTTTGTCTTGAACGGTTTAGGATACTAAATGATCCGAAGTGTTATTTTCTGCTGTTAACAACGTTGTATTTGTTTCCAAGTTTGAAACTATAACAAGCCAACACATTCCCTAAGATAAGCAGCAAATGTCTCAACACTACCAAGCTTACTGCTTACGAAACAACGTACAGTTCAACGACATATGAAGCAATTCCCAGATATGCATTCATTTTAGTTTGACCTCTACCAGTATGCTGGTTGACTTGGAAGCTGAAAATATTATAAATGATGAAAATATTTTCTACTACAAGCGGTCAGGCAAACGCGATCAATAAAGCTCGTCCAGCAGCATGCTTGGATGTGTCCATAATCTGATATGACTTAATACTGGTCCATTCTCAACAATTGGTTCCCAACATAGGTGCTATCGAGGCCATATGGAATCGGTAATTTACTTATAGAGGTTGTAAGTGGAATTTCCGTTATCGTGTACAATTAAACATACAATATACAAGGTTTCCTCGATCAAAGCAGAGTTGTTGAATTGTACAGCTGAAGGTCAAATACAATGTCACACATTTGGAAAACAAAAACTATGTTATTTCTTACACCAACAAGAAGAAAATAAACCTAAGAAAAGGGTATTATTTAGGGAATAAACCCGGAATGTGAACGTAACGAGCTGACAGAAATATGCTTGAAGAAATGTCATATACAATCAACTTGTAAACAGAGGCTGAAGGCTAACACTGTTTATCATCCAAAACTGGCTCCCACAGGAGATATCGCTTGGATGAGATCAAGCGATAATCTACACTGTAGATATCGCTGCAATGAAATTACATCACAATGCTTTGCAGACCATTGTGACATCACTGGTTACCATGACGTCACAATCAAATGACATCACTAATGGCTCTGCTACTGAAGCTGTTAGCAGTACTTTTTACACTGAAGACACTGCTAATTACTGTCTCCAAACTGAAAATGTTGGAAGAATGATGTTGGATGATAAATAAAATCTCACCCTCGTGTCTTTTGACATCAAATATATCAACACTCGTTGATAAAAGTGGCAAAAATCCTCGGCAAGCCTCGGAATTTTTCCACTTTTATCAACTCGTGTTGATATATATTTGATATCAAAAGACACTCGGGTGAGATTCTCTATATTCACAATAAGAAACGTCAATACAAGAGTCTTGATCATCCTCGACAGATATCTTTTTTCAATTCCATACTTAACTGACAGGTTCATTATCATGTAACTTAACATAAAACCAGCGTACGAATTCAAATTATATATCTAAAAGCACAAATATATATTTGCATGGTCCAATATTATCTGTAGAAGGCCAGACAGAATCACTGAATCACATTCAACACTTGACAGTGATAAGGTATTCGGGATACGCTTGTGTATCACTGAAGATGACAAAGGTCTTGGGGTCTGCTGGATCGTTGACAACACTGTCATACAAGAGCGTAGTTGACGTGGTGGGATCACGAGCGGGTGGGACTCTGAATGATGCCTGGCCCGTAGTGAAGGTCCCTGTCAGGACCCTGCTCTGGAATAGGTAACGTTTCCCGCTGCCATCTACAGGGGCGTACCTGTCCTGGGCAGCAGCTGGGGCCGCAGTGGTGAAATAGACCCCCTCCCCATACTCGCTCTCTGTGAACACAGGAGAAAACACACAATCGTATGAAACAATCACATATTTCATCAGTTTGTTTGCTTGTGGTTTAACGCCGCACTCCAGCAATATTCCAGCCATATGACGGCGGCTTGTAAATAAACGAGTCTGGACCAGACAATCCAGTGATTAATATCATGGGCATCGATCTGAGCAATTGGGAAACGATGACCAAGTCAGCGCGCACTACTACCCGATCCCGTTAGTCGCTCTTACGACAAGCATGGGTTGATGAAGGCCAATTCTAAATAGATCATCGCAGAACACAGTGTAGTGTATTAACTGCCGACACCTTGAATTCAGCTTCTATAGTCTGTGTTGTCCTATCACAAAACGACTTTGACAAATAAGAACACCATTATCATTTGTTGAAGCAGTACCTTATATGGCACTACTTACAAAGAATAACCCGGTGGTGTTTCATTTAATCTTTAATTGCCGCAATAAATTAAGGTGGAGTGCGTCCTTGTTTGAAGGAGAAAATTACACCACAATGTGACAGAACTTACGGCTTTTGTCGGTATAACTTCTATTGAATCCATAGTTGCAGATATTCATTTTATATTTTTGCTTGATTCCATGCCACAGGGCCCTCTCTACAACAACAGTGGGGCTCTGATTCTCAAGCTGGTTCTTCTTAGCCTGGAACTGCTGGTACAGGAAGTTATTCTGGACTCGGTCAATCTAGAACAGATGCCAACATGAACATGACAATGGCTTGGCATGAACTACTGCAATGGTTTCAGTCTGTGAATTCAGGAAAGCTTGGTTATGTGTCTTGAAAGATATTTTTATGTATCTATTTGATCCAAAGTTCATTTTCTCCAACGTACTCTGATGACCTCCAGTGTTGCCCCTGCAAACGAGTCTGTGATGGTCTTCAAGACGCCCTGGTACTCGATCGTTCCTGCTGTCACCTGCTTGACGGCAAGCTCGTCACCTAGTTGTTCCCACGTGTCAGGGACTTTGGAAGAGGAAACTGTGGTTGTTAAAAAAAAAACGGTATTATAAATGTACACCTCAACGAAAGCTACATTCAAATCATCAGTTCCTTTATTATTGTCGGTAGTATAGAAGCAACAGATGGAATGAATGAAAACTCACTTAAATATTATATAACAGAAATTAGAAGGGTGAAACTTAAATTTAATCCAACACATCTCGATGAGAATCACCGGCTAAGGTATTTTCCTTCGAGAATGGTGTCATTTGTCAACTAATAGCCATTTTCCCTCGAGTATGGTGTATTTTGTCCACCAATAGCCATTTTCCTTCGAGAGTGGTGTCATTTGTCCACCAATAGCCATTTCCCTCGAGTATAGTGTATTTTGTCCACCAATAGCCATTTCCCTCGAGTATAGTGTATTTTGTCCACCAATAGCCATTTTTCTTCGAGAGTGGTATCATTTGTCCACCAATAGCCATTTTTCTTCGAGAGTGGTGTATTTTGTCCACCAATAGCCATTTTCCTTCGATAATGGTATCATATATTTACCAATAGCCATTTTCCTTCGAGAGTGGTGTCATTAGTTTACCAATAGCCATTTTCCTTCGAGAGTGGTGTTACCATGGTCTCTCTTTGCAAATGACAGACAAAAAGGTGCATTTACAACAACTTTTGTTCATGATTGGGAAATATCGAGACATTGATCAAGAAGCTGATGGTTTTTCTGCAAAATAATAATCTTTTCTCGGCAACAAACCTGGCTATGTCAAACTCTTACAGTATATATGTGCTTGCGAACATATTTTTCATGGTAACGCCCCTGGATATGACCGAAGGCAGCGGGTGATTCATGGTACCCAAACAGGATTAAAAAATCTAATTTCAGACATTGTTTTTTAATTATTCACAATGTCAAAATGAAATGCAATGTTATTTTTGCACGATTAACATAATAGCAACACTTCCTGACGTATCCGTATAGCTGTTAAGCATGGCTAGACAGATTATATAGTAGATACACGCTTCTACCAACTCAGCCAATGCAAACAGTTGTCAAGTTCTGCTGCACCGTTGCGCCGGTAGCTTTAGGCCACGCATCTAAATAGTTTTTCGGTTGGAATGCGATTGCCGAGCACTTTCACTTGGACAATCAAATACTTTCTCCGAATGTTTTTTCTCTCAGGACTTGACAAAATTGATATTCACAACAAAATTGCAGTCAATTTTTCCATGTTACTTGCACCTAAACATATCCTATAATTATATCCTATATATGTAAACGACAATACACAAAGCATAGACAAAACTACAATAAATATTAGTTTACAATAATGTATATCATTTTCAATATTGTGACTGTAGGCAGTTTTAGATAATTATTCTAAAACGTTACACTCACCTTCCACGAGGTCTCTCCGAATAATCGTAAGTCGGTCTTTGTCATTGTCAACAGGATATTCAACCCATTCATTGAAATCGAACACAAAACCATCATGTACAAGTCTCGTCGTCTCCCCTTTTTTGAAGGCTTTCTCCAACATTACATTCATCAAAGTGTCATATTTCGTCATGACTTCATTTGCTGTCTCTTCATCTATGTCCATAAAATACCACTGGACCACCTTCTCAAGCGCCTCAGCATACTCTTTTTCCTGGATTTCCCTTTCAACGTCTCTGATCATCTTGTGGATGAAGTTACATGCATCGGCAACGTTGTTTAAAAGGCCGGTTACAACGATGCGACCCACACGCTTATTCACATTCACTTGGACTCCATGTTGATTTTGGAGTTTGTTAACTCTCTCGATCTAAAAGGAAACGAAATGTTGATAAAGCAACAGAACCTTATCCATATCCAATCGAAATCTCTGCATAAAGCAGAGTCGATTGTTCGATTCCGACTATATCATGAGCATGTCTTTATGAATCACTTTTAAATAGTCATGAAACCAGGTGCTCACGAAAAGTTGAACGTATCCTGCTCTACCGGTGGCACCCGTCAATAACACATGCATGGTTTTGTTTTTAAAACGCTTATGAATGTATCTGCAAACATACTTAACCAACCCAGTCAAACCCTTCAACAGCTCAAAATATTCACAACCTGGGGACATTATCAACACTGACTGATTTGACGAAAGCCCCAAAAGCGGGATGAGTCAACCACAGCCGCAGTTCACTTGAACTTGTGTTTATGTTGAAATGAAGGAAGGGGGCATGGGTGGCCCAGTCATCTAGGGCGCCGCAATTCGCTGTGCGTCCCTACGGCACGCCAGGAACCTATGGTTTGGGGTTCGAATATCCGTTTGCTCCAATTACGTTTCTAGGTTTGTAAGCACCATGCCCAATGCTCGTGGGTTTCACCAAAGTGGTGAACGTCTAAGACCTGCATAACTTGAGCCTTTCATCCCACAATTAGCTGGCACGCCGTGATATAACAGGCACACTGTTCAAACCTGAAGTCTTAAATCCAACTCACCTTCTCACACAAATGAAGGAATATCCAAATATACCTGCTCAGGATTCCATTTCTTCAGAGAATCATCTTTGATAGTTGTAGACTGTGCCTTTCTAACCAACTCGCTGTTTATCAAGTCAACAGCTCTTGAAACGTTTGCTGGTTCATCTGTATAGAACCAGAGGGACACCTCTGATGGTTTGGAGATCGTCTGTGTGCTGAAATCCGGTTCATGTCGTTCGCCGTGTGGTGGAACATCTCTTTTCTTGCCAACCAACCAATCTCTTATTCCGCCAAAGAATCCTGATGACTTTGACGAAGGTGCAGGTGCTTCGGTTGGATTATCCCGTCTTTCCTTGCCAGCCTTCAGTCCCTCTCTGTACCGTTCCAACTCAAGCTCCCTCTCGGCATCGATTTCTAGAGAAAACAATCAACAATTATATTGAAACACAGAAGTGTTCACTTCATTGTCTTTTCGATAGCCTGTAAACAAACCAAACAATCAAGTGATGGACCAGTAAGCATAATGACATGATACCGCATTTAATGATTTTGTTGAAACTGAAAACGATATGTTAATTTTGACTGTTGTGTACAAGTGCAGAGATTCTGCTGCTTAACACTAAAGAAAAGCGTTTAAGAAAGATTTCGTCATGTATACTAGTCATTGACAATCATTTGTATTGCAGCCAGCATGTGGGCGTAGAAAACCATTCGTACCATTCTGTGAGCCAGCAACTTTGCCACCGATAGATTCCACATACTTTTTGTTCTCTGCCTCGAAAACCTAAAATCAATCAACCAATCTTTTTTTTCATTATACTGAAAGGCAACAGGCCCATAGTATATGTATGACAAAATATGGGAGGAGAGGCTGTATACAAAAATTACTTTCCAATTGACATGGTATAATAAATATACGTTGATAAGTTACTGACAATATTTGTATAATCTGATATATTACATTTCGACGCAGATTAGCTGAATTGGTCACGCGTTATTGCACTTATTTCCAAATGGAAGTAAATAAAAGCAACGCCATCCGAAGCGGACAACTTTTATTACTATGGAACGTCGGGGAATCCCAATATTGCATTCGAGGGAATTCCCTTTCTGCTCACCTGTATCGTCATGCACAGGACATATCGTGACATTCATGTATATTCAATACCCAAACTAAACTTTGAGACCGAAGGCCGAAAAGGAATGAAACAACAAACGTGCAAGATCGCTGTTTTTTTGTTCGCTCGCCTGGGTTCCACAAATTTCATGTCTTCGGGTTTCATTTCTAACCCGCACTTTTTCCACTGTGTCTTCCCGTTCTCAGGGAACTAATGTTTGAATTCCTATGCCCGCCTCATACCTGGCAACTCTCTTGATCTCCAGGGTAGACAATGAACAGTACATCTCTCAGGGTGGTGTCGGTATTGTCCTTCCCAAACTGGATCACAGTTTCGTACATCACTTGGGCAACCAGTGTCCTGGCATAGCCAAGATTCCCTGTGCCAAGAGCAGGTATAGCCACCGACCCCCAGCCTCCGTTGTGGGCCTTCAGCAGCAGGGCGTTCAATGTGTCAATCAGCGTCTGTTAATAAGACATTCACATTTACATGACGAGGATACACGCAACCTGGATGGACATTCACAGTTATTTTGGTATACCTACTTGTTTCCCCGTGTCCTCACTCCATTTAGGCAAAACGCAGTGATAGATCTGTTCCACACATTGCATGTCACCACCCTTTGTAACAGCTATGTCACCCAACTGTATTCCATCTGGGTACTTCTCTTTGCACTCAGCTTGAATGGCTGGGCCTGTTTGGATATCAAAAAGCAATGCATGTATTTTCCATTAATATAAATAACACGAAGACATTATTACGCCAAGGTCGAATAAATCGTATTTTCAGCTATTTATCTATTGTTTTTAGTCTGACTATAATGAATAAGTTTTTCATCATTTCATTTCATTTTTGGACTTATTTCGTTTACCTGCATGTTTCACAAGTGACTTCGACACCATGCCACGGTCAAGATCTAGGTTAGTGTTAGATGAGCTAACAATTACGTCAGCCTGGAAATGAATAAATATGACAATTATGCTGACACAATGTTTTTATAACAGTTTCTCATGGGACGATAAGTTACATTAATCGTAATAGATGTTCTGGTTTCAAAAATGAAGTCAAATATAATTTATTCATTTTGGAAATTTTCATGTGTTTAGCAACATAATAGGTGTGTGGGTTCGGGACTGACCATTTAATATTCTTGGGTTGGGGGTACGGGGAGCACTGGGATTTTGTATTGTGAATAGATATTTTTAGATATCTGCTAAAACCAGATTTAAAAAAAATTTAAAACTGAAAAAAGACTAATTCTTTTCACATAAACGTTTTGCAACAATGTATTTTGTGGCTGACAATTTCTCATTTTTCAACAGCCTGAATCATAAGTATTTTTTTGAAGTGACAAATTGGTTTTTTTCGATAAAATCCCCAAATCCTAGACAACAACTAAATTGGCAGATTTCAGTATATGTATAACTTCTTTCCTTAAAAATGACAGAAATGATTATATGATGACCCCTAAGGTTTTGACTCATGAATCAGTGTGTGAACATTCATAAAATTTCATCTTGACTTTGTTGAATGAAATATCTAAATAGACAAAAAATATCGTATATTCTGGGCAATTGGAAAAACACAAGCATACCTCCTCGACTCCCATATCTGCCTTCACCAATAGGATTCGAGGTTTGGGCACAATGGCAACAGAGGCTTCTGCAGCTGGAGCAGCTTGTGTCTCATCGTTTTCAACTGTAACCACTGACGACAGATTCAGATTGGACCTACTGGCTGTAAAGAGACGAATTTATGTACAGCACCACGCCGTTTGGATAGTATCACATTTGTCAGCTTGATGTGGGAAGAAGCAATATAAGTTTTACTTGGGTTTTCTTTTCACGAATTTGAAAATCTGACCAGGTGCTACAATGTGTGCAGTTCACCGTTGTCAAAGGCGTTCATGCCTTAGCATTTAATCATATCAGATGAATACCTTTATCATTGCAATTGGCTAGTGGAAACCTCACACTGAATTTATTAATACAAATACAACAGAATATTGGAATTCATACCACCAAGGCCTTGTCTTCGTTGTCTATGTCTATGAGGTGTGGACATTCCCGACTGTTCTTCTTCCTTTTGTTTTGCAAAAACATGTTCCTCCCCAAATGTAGAAACCGACTGTTTCCATGCCGACTGACAATTCGTCGAGTTTTCCAAACACACATAAACATCTGTGACATATCTACTGACGTTGCAGAAATCTTTGATTCCTTCGAAGATGTACTTTATCCTTTCATCGAATGACATTGACCGATGTATGACTTCGGTGTTGAAAGCAGGCAGAGCCACAGAGGACAAGCAGTATTTATCAGCTTCCTCCAGACCTGCTGTGATGACTGCCTTGATTATCTCCTCTATACTACAACTACTGTTTGCATCAGGACCAACAGCATGGATAAGCCTCTTACACTGAAGTCCCCCAGCTGATGTTCCAACAACGTCTCCTTCCATGTAGTATCTACCTCCGACCTCTGCCATTACACTTGCGCCAGCTGTAAAAGATATTACATATTCAGCTACCATTGCCACAATAACATATTTCTTCATAATAAAATTGTAGTATATCAAACATGTGTATAATTATCATTTACCGATAAGATGCGAAAATAACAAATACATGCTATCTGTAGGTATGAATTAGCTAATTAAACCCTGTGAAGATACGAGTTAGAATTAGTATTCAGCTACTCATGCTTGTCGAAGGAGGTTGTTAATGGGATCAGTTGGTCAAGCTTTTTGACGCATTTCACTTTTCTCAATTGCGTAGATCGCTGGATTGTCTTGTTCATACTTGATTATTAACAGACCACCGTCATATAGCTAGAATATTGAAGAGTGCGGCGTTAAACAACACACAAACAAAAAAAACCAGTTAATTAAACAGGCATACCTTTATCAATGACAGCCGCAGCTTGTGTTGAATCTGGGCTTAGGTCAGTCTTTAGGACAACCACCACTGCCTCAACATCTGACACCAATGGAACCATACTGCCAACCACAACATGGATCTTCCTGGTGGTGTCTGGTGCACAGTGGAAAGCACGTTCGTATTTTAGCATACTATCGTCAGCAGATGCCGAACGAGTATCTGTCGTCACATCAGAATGATCTCCGCTCCTTGAGATGACACATTTTGCATTTTCCTCCACCTGTTCTATGACATCTCCTGATTTAAGGAAGTCATATATCCCTGGTATTTTTAGGACTTGCTTTTGACAAGAAATCGTTTTAGTGATGCCATTGACAAACATCTTAGCTTGACTGAGACCCTTCTGGGATGACTTAAGTGTTACAGTGAACGGATTTTTCGTGCACACAAATTTGACACTGAATTGTTTCAGGTCCTGACTGACGTTGTCCAAGTTGGTTCTACAGTGCATGACGAGAAACTTCAGAATAGGTTGACTGTACATCATTTTCTCTGCATATATAGCATTTCTTTGAAGGAAGTCCGTTACTGCCGAACGGCAGTCGTCGTAATCTTCACTGACAGCTGTTATGCTGATACGTTTCCTGTCAGCCAGGGGAGAGATGATTAATCTGTCGTGTCGAACCCGTTTTAGTTTTTCAATTTCTTCAAGAAAATCTGATGATTTTAGCAGAGGTGTTTGCTCACTGTCAAGCTTTACAGTTCCTTCCTGAACTGAAGACTTCAAGAAACCCTCCAGTGCTTCCAATCCTGTATTGCTGGTGTAGTATATAATGATGCCCTCCCGGCCAGGCTCCCAGGAACCTTCAGCAGCCATGTTCTGTTGCTCCAGTCTCTGATGAAGATATTCTTGTACAGTGGGACGCTTGAGTAGCTCTGTCATGTTTGCTGAAAAGGTTGTTATTGTTTGTTGTGTTATTTCATTCGATTCACCATACATCTGCATGATAGCATTCTGTACTTCTTCAGATGGCCCGACAAATACCAGCTCTCCTGTTTGTATGTCAATGGATACTGTTACATATCCTTGGGTAAACCTGTTCAGAAATCCTTTTGCTTTCAAAATACGAAGCTTTGGTCCATCTACTTTTTTTCTCTGGGTCACTTGGTTTTTACGCCTTTCATTTTCAGTCTTGGCAGTATCAATTACTGCGTTCATCTTTCTGATGGTCTCAGTTACCTGTTCCTGTGCCCCAACTGCAACAAGTCGCCATTCAGACTCATCTGTAAAAACTTTCGCATCTACTCCTTTGTCAAATTCATTTACTTTAGACTCCACATCGGGCCAGATTTCATTATTGACATCAATCATCTCCACCACAAGTGTGTCCAGCTGTTCCTCCATTGCCTTTAGAACGTCTCTTGACCATGTTCGACTGATGGTCCTAGTTTCTTCAGCAGTGTAGGTTGGACTGAGTGTGATTTCCTTCTTTCCAGCATCTATTTTAACGTCACTGTGCAATTTGGACAGCTCAACTTTGATTTCATCCATTTTTGTGCCAGTTGCCACGAGATATTTAATCTTATAGTCATCGACATCCAGCAGATGTTTCGGATCTGGAATTTTTGTACAAGGTGGTTCAGTGGTGCCACCTGCCTCCCCTAGACATTCAAAATGCAGACTCACCTCCACAGGGGTTTGACTCAAAGCATGAGGACGTTCTGACACAGATTCAGCATCTGAAAATAAGATTGTAACTCAGAAAACGAATACAGAAAAAGATATGACTACATGCATGTACTGCAAAAGCACAATTCGTATAGGTTGATAGGAGACAAATCGTAATCTCAACGTATACATACCTGAACTTTTCTTGAATCTGACAACAGCAAACTCTTCTGATAGATTCAAAACCACCTCCTCCACCTCCCCACCCCCACTTCTTTTGCTATTTTCAAAGTACATGGAGACGGCATCCTCGGTTGTATTCTCTGGGATGTTTCTAATTGTGATGCTGGTAGTCTGTGGAATTTCTCTGATCTTCAGACTTGCCTTCATAAACTCTCTCTTCATGACCAATTCACTTAACTTTGTGAAGTCTGAAAGAAAATGATAACTTTTTTTGTCATTGAGCAATATATATAATTCATTTGGAACTTACAGTTTGGGGAATACATTGTGCATCAATTATCTCATGTTCAATGTTTCTTCATGTGAATGTCTAATTATGAAATACCTTTGAACTGTTCTGTAAAGAACACTAGAATATCTCCTTCTTCTTCCCCATAAAGGAATTTATCTACATATTGCTGTGTCCTGGCCTCCAGAAAGTCTCTTATGTTGTCTTCAGACGCCCCGTCAGGGACACCAGAGAGGAGGACCTTGTCCCGATACATCACTGCAGGAACTGACATCTTCACCTGCAGCTCCCGGTCCCCAAGCTTGTGCTGGCGAGCGGCAACCTTCTCAGCCACTAAAACATGAAATTATATACGTATATCATGTATGTGATATAGTCGAAATTGCACAATCGACTCTGCTTTATGCAGAGATTTCTATTGGATACAGAAAGGGTTTTGCCGCTTAATTGGCACATTAAGTTATGTCCATTTAGGCATCGTAATGCAGCCTTACTATTAAACCAGTATGTCTCTGAGGTCCTCCAAACTGATACACTTCTTTGACATATCAATGACCAATAGGTTCCTGTGTTTTATAAGGTTAGCACTTATCTTGCCTTTGCATGTGTTTGCGATGGGTGATACTGGTTGGACAGGTTTCACTCAACTTTTTGCGAACATTTGGTATCATCACTATTTGATATTGTTTCAGTCTTAAACACATGCTCCATATGTAGTTGTTATTGTACAATCGACATCCCATGGAAATTCCTATGATTGTAGAAATGGCTTATTTGCACCATAATGTTTTTTGTACCTTCTTTGAAATATAATTCGAAAAAATGCAAATATGAAAACATTTCAATATTACCTTGGTGACTTTCAAATGTCATCACGATGACGCCCTTTTTGTCATCACGAGTGAACGTTTCAATGGGTCCTCCACCAGATTTACGACCATTTTCAAAATACAGAGTGATTGCGTCGTCTGAAGAACTCTTACAATATCCACGGATCTCAACAGTAGCTGAAGGCTTTGTGTCTTCTTCGTCCGAGCTTTGTGTGGGTGTCGAATCTCCAAGCTCCTCTTCCCCGGCTTTGACAACTTTCAACTGCCCACCTTGGATGCCGTGGGAGGGACGCTTAAGTACCCGCTCAAAAACTGTTAACATCAATTATTTCATATACTGAAGGCACATTGATATAAGCAGAAACGAAACGGTTTAATAGTGCTGATGTTTTAAATGGCCTTTGCACATGTTTGTGAGCGGTGCCACTGGTGGGTCAAGATACGCTAACCTTTTCGCAAACACCTGGTATCATCACTATTTCATAGTGATTCACAAACACGTGTCCATGGTATTGTTGGAATCGAACAATCGACTCCGATTTTGACATTGATTTCTTATAACTATGGAAAGGGTTTTGTTGCTTATAATTATACTGACTTATCCCTCTGACAAGAAACAAAGCAAGTCACTCCTTTGACACCATTTGATAATGATGCAAAAAGAAGAGATTCAACATTATCAAAAGGGCAGATTGGAGCGCCTTAACGTTATGTGGGGCGGTCGATAGCTCAGTGTTTAAAGTGCTAGTCTATCGCTCTAAGGCCTTGGGTTCAATTCCCAACAGTGGTACACTCTATGAAGCCTATTGTTGATGTCCCAATCGTTATGGCTCCAATAGTTAGCAAACGTTTTCTACCCGGAGAACATCCTACCTTTCTCGGTTTTGAAGGTGATGTACATGATGCCCTTTTCTTTGCTGACTTCCTTTTGCTCTATGTCACCGCCGCCAGACTTCTTCTTAGATTCAAAGTACATCTCGATGGTGTCCATATCTAGCTTGGAAAAACCAGTGACAGCAATGGTCCTTGGCTTGGCTGTCTTCTTCTGACGCGGCTTGTCAAGCATCACTGTGACGTCACTACCGGCAACGCTGTGTGATCTTGCTACGACTCTCTGGGCAACTGAAACAGGCATTGACATAACAAGATTTTTTTTATTCCAAATAAATCTTCTTTTTAAAATGTGTGGTTTGTCTTTGCCATTGACCCTACAGCAATTATTTTGAAGTCATGCCTTATTCACGAAATATACAAATATCATTACACAAAAGGTAAACTCCTCATTTGTTGATTCGATGTAATAAACAGATATTAAGATCCATAGCCACCTGTTGTCTTACGTCGCACTCATGGCATCCTGTAAGTGGACCAAAAGAAACTTATGATCGTATGAGTACTAACAAGATTTTGAAAGGGAATCACAGTGAGTGAAGTGTATCACAATGTCATTACCTCCATCTTCTTTGAAGGTGATGTGTGCAATGCCCTTCTTTAACGTCATCCTTTCTATCTCCCCTCCTCCTGATCGCTTGGTACTCTCAAAGTACAACTCCAGCGTATCCTCAGTGACAGATGAACCAAGCCCCGTCACCACGATGGCATTTATTCTGGATATGTCGTAGAGACACGCCTTCAGTGTGTGTCCACTGTGATCATGTGTCTCCTTACTGGCCACCCGTGCTGCGGCTGAACAATATACATTCAACATCAGTATAATATCGACTGACAAGTATTATTTGAGGTATTTGTGTATGAACACAAAAGTAACAACTCTATATATTGAAGAACATATGAGGCTAAAATCTGCCTGAAAGATTTAGATGTTTTTCGGAAAGTTTTATACGTAATATGAGCAAGTCCTTATCCCAAGATGAATGTCTTAAGATATTTACTTGTAGGTACAGACAAACGTGTGGTAAAATATTCATCTTGGTTCACAATCTTGCTAACAGCTTCTCTGGAAGAATAATACGGATGTCTTCACTCATTTTACTCATGTACTTGTTCAAAAGTCCAAAATATGTTCCCTATTTTCAATGAATATGTCTTTTGTGTGTACAAACAGCAATAAATGACACATGATTAATGATCAAGCACAGAAGGTGTACAGTCAACTTCGAGTACACCATGTACTAAACGAAAGGTATGTAAATTCACTGATATGAATGAGTGAGTGAGTTTGGTTTAACGCCGCTTTTAACAGTACTCCAGTTATATCACGGCGTGTCAGCTTAATGTGGGAGGAAAGCCCGAAGTGATGCAGGTCTCAGACGTTTACCACTTCAGTGAAACCCACGAGCACGGGTATGGTGCTGACAAACCTAGAAACATAATCGGGGCGAACCGGGATTCGAACCCACAATCATAGGTTTCTGGCGTGCCCAAGGGACGCAACTCTGCACAGCGAATCGTGGCACCTTAGACGACTGGGCCATCTGTGCCCCTTGATTCACTGGTATGCAGATTCATTGGCATGCAGCAATTCTGAATATTTATTCAGCTGTCGAAATGTCAATGGTATAATGATTAGAATGTCATGAAAGTGAACGTTTGTTCGTCCGTCCGAATCTACAATGATGAGATAAATCCTGGTTAATGGATGAAGAAAATATTATCAATGTTTATTGGCAAGTAATATTTATCATAATACATACAAAAAAGGAATGAGGATTTCTGGATTGTATTAGAGTCTTGTGTATTACCTTTTGTATTAATTTTTTTCATAAGCTCATTCTATGGATATGTCATTGCTTTGTATGACATACTTATACCACTCACACACACGGTGCTTCACAGTACCTTCACAGTCTTGGAATGTTAGAAGTGCTGTGCCTTCAGCCAAGTTAAGTTCAATATCTTCCACGTCACCCCCACCTGACCGTTTCTTGCTCTCAAAATACAATTCCAGGGTCTCCTTTGACATACTCTTGTGAATTCCCTCGACCAAAACAGTCTTGGGAGGATCTAAAAATAATAATAATAATAATAATAATAATAATAATAATAATAATAATAATACAACCAGTAAAGTTCAAGTCGTCGTAGGTAGATGTATGGCGATATAATGTCACTCATAATATATGACCCTCCATGGAATAAGTAACCTTATGGCTGAAAAATCCCATTTTGACTTCTTATTTTATCTTAAAACTGAAGTATTTTCGGAAATGAAAATACAATTCACAAGCGACAATTCATATGTAATCAAACATTTGGACGAACTTTCTAACAAATCCCCTTTTCAGTCTTGAAATAATAACTGTTGTAATAATTTACATATAGCAGCTGATTAATAGAAAGTAGAAAGGTATTCTCAAATGTATTGAAAAAATGTTTTTAGTACATTACTTACTAACAAGAGAAATATATTTTAGATATTATTGTACAGTCCTCATACATGGCGATTTTTACGGAAGTAAGCTGATGTCAAACGTCTTTCTATATGACGTCACAGCACAATTATATCCTAGCACCCACAAGGTCCCTTTTCTCCTGGCTTGACAAATATGTAGTAGAGTCACTATTGAACAGTATATCAAGAAGCAGAGTATTGAAAACTTTCACAAGATTAGTATTATGGGATACACAATCTTCAATATGAAATAAAACGATTGGGAATCACATGCAGATAGATGGAAAATACTAAATCTGTGTGTGCAATTTTGACTTAACACGGGTGCTCTGAGACGAATTTCTTAAAATGGATGTTATACACATGAAACAACTTCTTATGACATTTAGCTGTAGCGGAGAATTACTGTTATCTCTTTCAAATAAACCACGTAGAAAGACAATTGTAGACTGTGGTGTCATTTTTATTGTAACGTCATTTAAAACCAAACATTAATAATGTTCTCATTACGTCATCATTGACGAAATGATTATTATAAAAGCGCTGCTTGTGTTTTTGTATCAATCTCGATGATAGAGAATGGTACCTTTTGTATCTCCAGGATCTTCTCTAGGACCTCCTCCAGGATCCGATGTTTCACGCCTTGGGCTGTCTCCACCGTGTTGATCTGAAGCGTACCCACTTGAGGATCTTTTTGCATACGGTCCCCGTGCTTGTCCTTGTTGGGACCCCATATGCGGGTGCTGCGAGGGTGGTGTATTGTAATAACCAGTCTGAGTGTGCTGACCCTGTGCCATCGGGCTTCCCTGCCCATAAGCTTCCGGACGACCAGGAAAGGAGCCCTGAGCTCCATATTGAAACTGTTGAGGAAAGTACCCATGGCCGTGTTGATATGTAGGCATGTTTGAAGGATGTTGGGGGTAGTTTCCACCTCTGGAATTTGATCCTGGGGTTGGCGGATATCCACCGTACCCTTGGTAGAATTGCGACTGAGCCTGGGGATCACCTGTGTGTTGGCTTGGGGGTGCCGGTATTCCCTGAGCATACCCCGGAGGAATCTGAGCATGACTTCCATGCATTGGTTGCTGTTGGTAGCCACCAGGTGGCGATGTTGGAGCAGGAGTGTTGGTCCTCCTGTTGGTCCGGCTGTCATCCGGAGACTCGGCCATTGTGACGCCGCAACCTGTTGCAGGTATTAATCAACAGTTTACGTTATCAAAATCACGAAATATTCTAACTCAATTAAATCAAGTCAGGGTGTAATTATCAACATGGAAAACAAATGGTTTCCCTATTATCCATACTTCGCACGTTTCAACGTAAGTCAGATGATGTGCTTCACTGTACAGTGGTTGTGACATCATGCATATCACATCATCTTCGTCACGTGAGTGAGTGAGTGAGTTGGGTTTTACGCCGCTTTTAACATTATTCCAAAGCCCGAAGTGATGCAGGTCTCAGACTTTTACTGAAACCCGGGAGCACGGGTATGGTGCTGACAACCTAGAAACATAATCGGGGCGAACCGGGATTCGAACCCACAATCATAGGTTTCCGGCGTGCCCAAGGGACGCAACTCTGCACAGCGAATCTTCGTCAGGCTTGAGAGCCTCACAAATACCTACGTCTGTATTGGACTCCGTGTAAATTCAACTAAAACGATAGTTATCTTCCATTACCTCATACAGATAAAAAAGAAACGTGAAAATAATTTTGTGTAAGTTTTATTTCTCAAACACTCATCCTGTAAAACAGTGTAATAAGACTCCCCAAAAGACTTGCAATCAAAATGCATATTTACTTACATAGAGGATTCATCACGAGCGTTATCAACAAGCGAAATATCAACTGTTTGTTTGTTGTTTAACACCGCAGTCAGCTATATTTCAGCTGTATGACGGCGGTCTGTAAATAATTGAGTCTGGACCAGACAATCCAGTGATTGAAATCATGCGCATCGATCTACACAATTGGGATACGATAACAGTTAGCGAACCTGACCACCCGTTCTCGTTGTGTCGCCTATTACGACAAGCACAGTCGCCTTTTACGGCAAGCATGGGTTGCTGATGATTCATTCTAATCTGGATCTTCACGGGTTGTCAACATAGCCTAAGTAAGCGGTATTTGCCGAGTCTTTGGCGAGGTTGATATTTCCCACAGTCAAAAATACGAGTGGTGAATTATATTCATCATTTTCTACCTCTTCCCCATTTGGAAACCGAAATTGTTGAAATCCTTAGGTCGAGCTACACGTATTCCTTGGCCATGTGAAGTAAAACAAATCACCCTATACCTTCTTTTGAGAAAATCCATTCGTCGAGAAATATGTTCCTTAATATGGTCAATAGAAAGATACTGAAATGCTACGTTGTGGCATATTTGAAACTAATAACAACTATAACGATCAATTATATTGTATATGATAATGATTTGGCGGGAAGTGTGTTCAGTGTCGAATGGAATGCAGTCTGAAATTATTTTGGATATTTGTTTGTGCTGATCATGTAGTATCATGTGAAAGTCATTATTCACGGGAGGTTGTGTTTGTAACCTGTTTATCTGGGTGTTTTGATTTGATGGATTCGTTGTCATTCAACTTCTGACAAGGTATGAAAGCGCAAAGTGATTATGTAATTTGTCTAGATTGTATCTGCAAAATACAGCTTCAAATTCGATACCTTCAGTCTATAACCATCGGGTTATTTAATAGCAGTTTGGCAATACTGTTACACTGTCAAAACTGTAAAACTATATTATACAGTTGTCTCCGTGAACCCATGTTGTCCCACGTTCGAGTGCACCGGTGAAAACATTCTGTTTCCGGTTATCTAAATTGCATTTGGGTAAAACCATACATGTTTATATGTCAAAGGCATATGTTATGAAAACTTGCTTCAGTTAAATGATAAATGTACATATGAACCAGGTATACCGTAGAATATATGGAGATTATTATACGAATATGTGTGGCATTCTGATTTTACGAAAAGAGTATCAGAATACTTGTATTTCCCGAGCGAGAGCGAGGGTAATACATGAATTCTTACACAAGTTTCTCAAAATTAGTATGACACACATGTGAGTGTAACAATTCTTTATTACCTATTATTTCTCAATCCTTTTGAGTTCCCCTTAGAAACCTGCAGTGATCACCATCGCTGTTCCAGAAAACCACAATTTGTCGAATGATCTTCAGCTTTGACGTCGTTTCTGGTATGACGTCATTCCGACCTTACATCACAATAACATTCGAATGACGTAAACAATGTCGCCCGGAAGACGGAAACAATACACTGGGGCGCGAGAAGTGATATTTGCATTATAGGTGCACAGACGACTTTTATTTATTCTGTTAAATCTATCCCTATGGGAAATAAAACGAATTATTACTTGCTCGTGAAGAGATGACCCGTTTGATAAACACACACCTGTATTACACGTTGTGTCATACCAAAACGCGTGATGATGTACTGTCGGAACAAGTTTCCAGAACAAATATTGAAAGCTCTCAGCATCCCTCTCAGCTTATTCAACGACACTGTGTGTGGAGATGATAGATCACTGAGAGGAGCTTATGCACACTCATTGACCACAGCAACCCGTTGCTAGGCTGACGTCACATGGCATTGTTTCGCCGATGGATATTGCTTCACAATTCCATAAACTACGTCTTCGGGTATAGTGACGTATTGTAAACTTTGTGGTGCAGGGCCCCGTTCCACAAGGTGATTGTACTGTAGCGCAACGACAGTCGTAAGTCTTTGTTAAAGTTGCGATAACCTTAACGCTACGATAACTTTGTGGAACGAACGCCTGAATTCTAAAGGTGGACCGTTTTACGGTATTAAATTAATACGTTTAAACTTTTGACGTGTTTTAAGTAATATTCTGTTAGAATATTCAGTTGGATTATGCCGTGGATCGTGTAGGTGTCAGCCTATGCACACACGACAGTATACTTCTAAAAACGTTATAAAAATGGCAAGTAATCATTAAAATACTAAACTCGCTCCCGTGTTAAACCAATTTTATGAAACACGTGAATAGGTGTGGTATTTGATTCGTTTTCTCTCGTCAGACATCAGAACTATTCACTCGTTTCATAAAATTGATATTACACGGGAGCTCGTTTAGTATTCTATATTTACAACGTTCCTTGTATTTAACAGGGTCACAACACCACATTCCCCCGACTTATATTACCTCCGACGTCGGTACACATTGGAGACACGCCCACTTGTCATGAAGGCAAACTCTGTGCGGGACTAAAGTGGCCCGATATCTCACAGCGTGGGCAAAATATGCGTGTATGCAGTGAGCAGGTTCAAAGGGTCTGGGATGGCCTATGCTGCGTGTATGGGGTTGTCCATGCATAACGTCGGGTGTTTGAGCAGCTACTTCTCAATGCAGGACACAGGCGAATAGGCATGTGAGACACGACTGACTTCAGTACACATACACCTGGTGACATATCAATGAGGCATAATGTCATAATGTTGTGTGGAGATTATACCATCTCATCGCTAGCGTATGGATTAGATAAAATAGTCACATGGCCGAGTATAGTTTGTAGATTGTAAAGTAAAGGGCAAAAGAAAGTATACAGAGTTTTCTTTTTATGTAATCGAAAACTGAAAAACTGTTGTTAATTTTGATAATGTCTATTTCACTCATTCCTGCATTAGAGTGTAAAATGTAATCTTTATCTGGGTAACTTTGTGTGAAAATAACTTAGCTCAGTAAAAACTGGTTTAGAACTGATTTTGCAACCACATGACCCCTACAATATTTCAAATGTAACTTTATTTATTTCCAAAGATGAAATATCTAAGATACATACCCATGATCAGTTGTGTAGTATTAGAATTCTTTAAAAAAAATCTTTTTAAACGTTTTAAATGACATTATATTTTTAAACATATTCCCACTGAGCACCAAGACAGTTCATTTAAAAAAATATTGCTTACTTAATATATTTTCAATTGAATATCAAACTTGATAAACTCAATTGAAAGGACTAGTTCCATTGCCCCTCAGTGTATATAAGCTAGGACAGTAACGGCGTAATGAAAAGCGTGCTGAATAGATCATATCAGTCTGATACGGGATCCGTGCCAGTGCACAGCTACTGGTTTATGTGAACTGGTCCACTCACTCATTTCCTTGAATTATGATTGTTGTGTTTTCAAGAAATAGAACAACCACATACATCAATTAAATACATATGGGCATGTCATACGTTTTTAGGTATTTGTTATCACATGTGTACTTGACACTGTAGGTCAAGGCTATATCATGACCTGGCATTTAAAATTCCTGACAGTAACAATTGTAACAATACAATTATAGCAATGTAGGTATTCCTAGCGAAGCTTGCCTGGCTATGGCTTAAACATATTTCCTTCATAAGTTTGAACATGTATACGTAACCTATAGAGCATGGGTTGTTTGTGACAAGGGAACGTTGAAGCAAAATAGATTGGCCAGGAACCAGAGAGTGCTTACATTATGTTTGTTTTTAAGGTCACTCATTTCGGGTCAGAATGAAGCCCAGTACCTCAGGGGATTGGGTGGTCAGTCTCTGTGGCTCAGCTCTGGTGTGCTGTGAAGTGCTAGTCAACACTGTCACATGTTGCCAATTTTAGACCAATGATGTAATGTTAGCATGGTGTGTCAGAGACTTGATGAATGGCGTGACAATTATGTGTTTGAAAAAATATGTAATTATAATCCTCAATAAATATCATTATCTACCGCTAATAAAATATGTCAATTAAAATTAATTCAGAATAGAAATGACAAATATTATTAATTATGATTTCTATTTTTTTGTTAGTTTGTTTAATTTGTCATCATTACGAGTCAGTCCAGACATTGCTTCGCAGCTCGTGAAAATAAGGTTTTTACAAGAAGCAAGAAATAGCTTCTATTTAGTATTTATAGAATTTGTTTCGGTTCTGTTAATTGTATAATTTGGCATCAGAGCGATGCCCTTACACACTATAACCGGGTCTATTAAGGGTTTAGGGATACATCGACCGCCAAATTGTGTTTTTAAGTATTCGAAACAAATCAAACTGGTACATATAAAAAGGAAGTTAAACAACCATTCAATATTCTCATAGACTGAATACTCTTACAGCATGAAATCTTTCCTCAGTCAGAAGATAGTACAACAATGCTTAGCAATTTTCAAACAAAATATAATGGCAAAAACATTAATCACGACCTACCCACCCACTGCGAGGACCCTGGTGTGATATCAAAAGTAAATAATAACCACAGGGTTATGTTTCTGTAATCTCCCTCTTTCTCTCCTTCCCTCTCTCTCTATCTCTCCCCCTCCATTTCTCTCCCTACCCCCTCCCTATCCCTACCTCTCTCTTTCTCTCCCTCCCTCTCCCCTCCTCTCTCTCTCTGATGCTAGGACTATGTTACATGTGCCTCCACCATACGACCAATGCTGTTTGACTTGGTAATACTACACAATTTGTTTCTATTCTTTTCTAAGTTTAACACTATTGATTGAATTCGAAACAACAGTTTACACAACCAGACATTATAACAATGTTGAACTTCCTGGGAATAACAGTTACGCAGAATTCAAAGCGAAACTAAAAGCTCCGTTGACGTATGGTCTATAAATAACACAATTATTTTATAATTCACGAATCCACCATTTTCACGTTATATTAATGACACGACCCATTCATAAATATAAACAATATCACCACATATCTTCATCTGATTTACTGTCACTTCGGATTAATTAATAACACGTATCTTACGATTCATTTATTACAAGGGGCTGATACCACCAGATCGTATAGCAATGAATGGCCTTCCCATAGAGGAAAATCCTGTTCACGGCTTACACCAGGACATTTGATGTCTTCGTGCATATCATCGCCATTACAAGAAATATCTCACCTCTAAGGACGCCCCTTGTCTCTTCGGGAACTTTGGGTACTTGCACGATAACACAAAATCTTTAGCAGCGACTGCCTGTGTTCAGTAGTGCAGTCAAAGTATAATCGTTTCTTCAAAACGAAAGCGAAAGTAGGAATTTCTCTCCACGTAATATACTGCTTGTTCATCACTAGTTATTGTCGTCCGACGCCTGAGGCGATGGTAGCATGTTTGATGTTTACTAGAACGCCCATTTGGCTTCTATTAACTGTCAATATTTTAACTTAGTGTAACTAATTTATTTTATATAACTTAATACATTTCTAGACAATGAAACCGGGGCATTTTTAAGCATATACAACTGTATCTATGACAATACGCATAATATATGTGAATGCTGACATAAGAATGATTTTTTTAAATCAACGCTTTATCATTGCTGTGAGAGTAACATAAAAATAAAACAAATAATTTCTAAAGCTATTACTTGTTACAATTGTTTCAATACACATACTGCGCCGTGGGGACGTTTTCGTGATTTTACGTATGCATCAATAACTTCGAGGGCGAATTGGTAGGAATAGGAACAGCATTGAATACATATTGGACAAAAGCCTTCGCGCTGCAGCTTTTAATATAATACATGTAATAGTATTAGTGAGTGAGTGAATATGGTTTTACGCCGCTTTTAGCAATATTCCAGTAATATCACGGCGGGGGACACCAGAAATGGGCTTCACACATGGTACCCCTGTCGGGAATCGAACCCGGGTCTTCGGCGTTACGAGCCAACGCTTTAACCACTAGGCTACCCGACCGCCCCTTGTAATAGTCTTAAGTGAACTTTATGGAATGACGGGATATCACGAGGTATAGAGTACGTGGTTGTGATGCGTATCAATACCAATGCGCAGTAACTCTTACTGGGCTTTAGTGATCCAATGGACTCAGGTTCGATCCTCGTCCTGAACGTTATAAGGCCTTTTTGGTCACATTGGTGTCAACATATTTGTAATCTTGTTGGTAATTAAACGGGAAATACATGCTTTTTAATTTATTGAGAGTGTGTTTACATCGTTTGGTTTAACATGAAATGTGTTTTACGGAGCCTGATACTGCAGTAATCTAGACTTGCCAAACGTAATCTAGACTTGCATGGGCTGTATTGGATATATTTGGACCAGGGTCTGTATGACGGACTAGAAGTGTCGGGATCTGATGGGTACTCCAGTACTTAAACATAGTTCGGCTTCAGACGGGCGTCACCAGTGAGCCAGGATATTCTCACCTTTTCGCGGACACGTGTTATCACTTCTTTTTTTTTATAATATTCATTCATAAACAAATGCTTATGGTATGATGGGAATCGTAAAAAATGGAACTGTTCATAGCAGATATTGCTTATGATAATGGAAATTGCTTTTAGACAAACCCGAGGCTGCCACTTCAGACTCCTGTACATGACCAGGGGAGAAAACTCCCCTATTCACTTCTCTGACACGCGTGTTGAGGACATGGAAGGGAATTGTAAGTACCTGGACGCTTGTTGACTTACAGGATGCTTAGTTAAAGATTGTGGATTGTGTGGCATGTTACCATGTGTTGTCTTGTTTCTTTACTTGCTGAAATAACAGCATAATTAAAGCAGTCCAAACATCCCTGCCTTCCGTTTCATTCGTTAACCATGATCAGACGTTAGTCGGCCAGTTGTATAAGTAGTAGGTCGAACTGTCCGAATGCGGTACTTGCCCCGAGACAACAAGCACCTTACATTACATTTTTCAACGAGGTGGCTCACATGCATGAATGTTAGAAATCGGCTTGAACAAACTTCTTCTTTTTCAAACACAGGCATAAATGACATTTTTAGGCAGTAGACTGTGGTTGGATGCAAGGGATGAACTTGTCTGAACTTCAGAAACGCGTGTCACTGAACGTACCGAAGTTGTAGATAAATGCATTATTCGACCCCGAGCACCTGCTGACGCGTAGCTTTAAACAAGTCTGTCTATGTCATAGACACATCTCAGCGTTGGTACTAAACTGACGGGCAAAAGAAAGTATAAACCCATGTTTGAAAGAAATGGTTATTCGATGGTGATGTAATTGAGTATCTTAGGCGACATTACTATGTATGCATCCTATAATGGGTATCACACAACAGGTGACTAGCACATGACGTCACAGGGGACAGATGGGGGTCTCAGTTTCACAGTGCACAGTAATGAGCAGAGAGAAGCAGGTATTGTCATGATCAGTTTGAGTAGGTTCACAGATACCAGACATTCTCGATATCGAATATGACCACCACGAGCACAAATGCACGCCCAGTCTCGCCGTTCGGAATCCACCACTCGCCACTCAAGGCGACTTCCAGCTCGTGACGGTTCCGTGGTTGATGACGACGCCTCCTGATCTGACGATCCAGATGGGAGGCCTCGCGTTGTGGAGAGCGTTCCCTGTTGTTGTTGTTGTTGTTGTTGATGTTGTTGTTGTTGTTGTTGTTGTTGTTGGGGAAGGAACGATAGAACGTCACCCCAGACGATGTGGTCAATCGTTTCCCTGCGACGATTAACCGAACACGACCATCAGAAAGTGTGTGTGTGTGTGTGTGTGTGTGTGTGTGTGTGTGTGTGTGTGTGTGTGTGTGTGTGTGTGTGTGTGTGTGTGTGTGTGTGTGTGTGTGTGTGTGTGTGTGTGTGTGTGATGTAAACGTAACTGTAAGTCGATTCATATGTAGGCCCCCTCCCCGTGAAAGTCCGTGGTACAATTGGTATATATCAACCCGTGCTTGTCTTAAGAGGCGACTAACGGGATCGGGTGGTCAGGCATGTCATCATATCGCAGTTGTGCAGATCCAGGCTTATCATGTCAATCACTGGATTGTCTGGTACAGACTCGATGTAATAACAAACCACCGTTATATAGCTGGAATATTGCTGAGTGCGACGTTAAACAACAAACAAACATTATCGCATTGGCAGTCACCATGCCTGATCTGGATGAGTACTGGCCTCGTGACTCACTAGAAGCGAATACTTTTGATGAAAAACACTTATTCATCTGACTTGAGCTGCGTCGGATTATTTTGCCAGAATCACGAATACATTCGAATATATGTTGACATGGTCTACTTGTGGTTGATTTACCTCAATTTGTTCCGTTTGCCGTATAGCTACAAACGTTTGCGGTTGAAATCGGATACTTGAGTCCGGGTCGGGTTTTAGGAGTCTATTTATTTACCGGCCAGAGCCCTACTATAGAGGGAGGTTCTAGCTATTTGTTAAGAGATGTCAAGTGAATTTTAACTTTGGATATTCCTCACTGTACAAAGTTGTATATTTATAGTTTAGCAGTAACACGTTTCGTATTAAGGTGGAGCTTGGAAGGCACAATGCTATCCCTAAAGAGGACAGAAAAAACAAACACGTTGAAGATGGATATCACATTTTGTTTATATGTGAACAATATACGAGTATCCACAGTAAGCTTTCCAACCGTGTAAGGAATTATACACAGTTAATGAAAACTGAAGACAGGTTGATCCTTCATAACACTGGTATGGGTGGCCCAGTCGTCTAAGGCGCCGCGATTCGCTGTGCACAGCTGCGTCCCTTGGTCACGCCATAAACCTATGGTTGTGGGTTCGAATTTCGGTTCGCCCCGATTATGTTTCTAGGTTTGTCAGCACCATTCCCGTGCTTGTGAGTTCCACCGAAGTGGTAAACGTCTGAGGCCTGCATCACTTGGGGCTTTCCTCCAATATTAAGCTGACACGCCGCGATATGACTGGAATACTGTTAAAAGCGGCGTTAAACCCAACTCACTCACTCACTCACTGGTATATTCTTATCTCGGACGTAGTAATTTAGAAATACTTCTTCACGAATGTGAATACTTTAATTAAGCATGCATTGTGTATTTTTGGGTCTTAATGCATTGTAGGCCTCTAATGTATTTACTGAATAAAAATATATGTCTGTCTGAATGTCTGTGTATTGTTAAGCCGCCTTAAATTCCAGCGTTTAAAAATATATATCGCTACAATACTGAGACGGAGACATGTTCAAAGACGGTACATGATTCTTGGATTGGCGTAAGCGATAGGGCCCTAGATAGCATACATTATGTTGATGGCTCGCATCGAGGTTTGCTTGTTCTCTTTATCATAGTTCCCGTAGTTCCGTTATTAAAAAATATGTAAAATGAATGGGTATGTGCTTTAATATGATTGGTTGTTAAATGGGAGTTGAACCAGAACTATTCGTGACGTGTTACTGTATACTGAAATGGAACAAAATAACATTCAGCTTGGCAAAATAAATACCGCATTAATTATATATTCTACCAATTCTAACATGGATCTTCACGGATCACAGACTTTCAATGCCGGTCATATATGCTGCTAAAGTATATGGTGTGTAAACTGTTGAGCATCTACAGAGCTGTATGTTGATAAAAGGCTGTCATCAGGTAACTTATAGATTGAACACACAGACCTTTACATTTGACATCTCACTTTTCCATTTTACAATGTTGTGGGCTCCAAATGAAATTTCGTGGCATCAAGTGATCAATAACACAAACCTGAAAACACACCGTTGTGATAATTTATTTTCAAAACCATTAAAAACGTTGTTATAAGACTGTCACAATGAGACGTATATACAAGTGTTGGTGACGCGCTCATAAACATTCATTCAGTCAATGTTTTATGACAGGTTATGTGAGTACTCCTTGCTTGTTGATATTGACCGGTCCCCGGATTATGAAACCGACCTGTTTAGACAAGGATGGATAAGTTTCGTTGAGTTAAACGGTGTACCTCGAACACATACAAGTATAACGAAATTTACAAAACACAGACGTATTGTAATTAATGACACTGTTTACATAAACTGCGAATATGTGAGTGCGTGCAAACATCTTGGCACGTATGTCCCCACTTGGAACAGTGGAATGAAAACACACACGACTGTGCACATGCTTGTGCCCACGTTTCTTGTGAGTGTGATGTTGATGTTACTTCTCATTGAATAAACCCTTTTGATATAAGCCGAATTATCCCTCTTGAAAGACCGGTTGAAGTCTTTCGTTGGAAAAGTAAAAACGATTTTATGGTAAACTTGACATATACAATTTTGTTAAAATATTGAAACATATTCAAAAGGTGAAATTAGATTTCAATGCTTGAAGTAAGAGCACGTAGGAAGGATTCTCAAGTGCCCAACAATTCCTTTTAAAGGTGTGGAGGAGTGGTTCCCAATTAACAAACTAAATTTTGAAACCTAAAATCTTTTCATGAATAAGTTGAACACACTCATTAAACTATTTCCCTGAAGAGGCTCGTGTGAGCTGTACGCGCTCGTCAGTAAATAGATTAAATCTACTCAAAGTTTATATGTTTAAAGAGAGAGTGTTGAAATGTATAAACGTCTTGACGTGTGACGCCTCGTGATGTGTGAACTATTCTCACTTCAGTTGTTATCACAAGCGGTTGTGCATGTTGTTTTTTGACAGATTCACTGACCGTGTGGCTATATGAGTGAGTGGAAAGCAGTTAAAGCAGCATGTACCAATAATTTATCAGTTGGGAGAGTCAAACCCAGATTTCCGGCCATATGAGTGAACACTTTAAAAACCAAGATATCCAAACCAAAGCAATGAAGAGAATTTCTGAAATGCAGCGCATTGACAGACACACGAATGTATACATTTCATTTGCTACTTTTGTCAGCCTTTCAGGTGTAAAGTTTTATGATTCCTCAAACTGCGTTCAGCAGATATATATTCGGGAAAATGTTACTTCTAGGGACCATTATTTGAAACTTCTTATAACATCTTGACGTTACGTTTCAAATAAATTAGCATGGAAATGCATCCATTCAGGGAAGGTAGATTTATGGATGAACAACTTCTTTATTACAATTAGGAGCAACGTTTTGGTGTAGATTCTACCACCGTTATCAAACAAGCAAGCGATCACATGCTTGATAACGGTGTTAGAACCTACACCGAAACGTCGCTCCTAATTGTAATAAAGAAGTTGTTCATCCATAAATCTTATCCTTACTTAGTACTCCTACTCCTAAATGCCTTTCAAAGAAGAAGGTAGTGTTGGTTGGGATTATGCAAATGGCTGGATATTTTCATGATCTTGCCTATAAAGCTTTATTTAAAACTTGTGAAACTAAAATGTCTCCTACCCTGTTCTTAGATTTGGGTTTATTAGCGCCTAGCAAATAGAGACAATGCATTTATATGCCTGTAAAAGATTACTTCGTGTTAAACAGAGTACTCCTAATGTGATGGTACATGGTGAATTGCCTCGAAAATGTTAAAATATGGTGCTGGTATATGAAGAAATGGAGCTACAAGTCGGGCATCGTGTGGCTTCAGATAAGCTTGGACACCAGGGCTTATTAAGCAATCAGGGTCTGTTTCATTGTATCAATAAGATAGGCACCTGCAGATGTGTACTTTCAAAACTGGAGATCGGTTGTAGACTCGTCCATCAAATGTACATATTATCAGCTTTCCTCATGTCAAATATATGCATTTTTCGGAATGTCAATCTGAGGAAATGTAGAATATGTTTGGTGCACTGCAGATGTTGCACGCATAGATCAATGATTACAAACACATAAACATACCTTGAGTATTATGTATTCACTGTTAGATGAACAGACCCGTGAATATCAGGGGTAGAATAGGTCTTCAGCAACCCGTGCTTGCCGTAAAAAGGCGACTATGCTTGTCGTAACAGGCGACTAACGGGATCGGGTGATCAGGCCCGCTGACTAGGAAGATGCATGCCATCGTATCCCAACTCCGTGGATCGATGCTCATGATGTTAATTACTGGATTGTCTGGTCCAGACTCGATTATTTACTGACCGCCGTCACATAGCTGGAATATTGCTGAGTGCGGCGTTAAACAACAAACGAACAAACAGTTGATATTTCGCATGCTAAATACACTCGTGATGGATCCTCTATGTAAGTAATGCGGCTGAGTGCGGCATTAAACAAAAAATAAACAAGCAAATGTCAAATGAATATCATTTTCTGGTACTTCATTATACTGCAATTCATTATACTGCAAATATAATGAATTAAGAAAACTAGAAAAATATTTAAGGGAACACCCACATTTACTGAGAAATGATATGTAAAGCTTTGCTTACTTGTTGTCATGAGCATCGATCCACGCAATTGGGATACGATGACATGCATCGACCAAGTCAGCGAGCCTGATCACCCGGATATGTAAAGAAATGGCGTTGTGGAATTCAAGCTTCATAGTAAAGTCAATATCTGGTCCATGTCCGTGATCATCGATGCAGGCACGATATCTCCAGGGCATACTGGACATCAAACATCGGATTGTCTCCCGTATCCTTCGCCATTCTCCTTGCAAGTCCTGTTCAAGCTGTTGCAATGTCTGGGAAGGCTGAGGTCGGTTGTGAACCCCTTGTGCCAGACCATCCCAAAGGTGTTCAATCGGTGACATGTTGGGAAATCTGTTTGTCCAGGGCAATGTAATGACACCTTGCTGCCTCAGACCACCCACAGCATCAAGAGTGAGTGAGTTGGGTTTAACGCCGCTTTAAACAGTATTCCAGTTGTATCACGGCGTATCAGCTAAATGTGGGAGGAAGCCCGAATGATGCAGGTCTCAGACGTTTACCACTTCGGTGAAATCCACGAGCACGGGTATGGTGCTGACAAACCTAGAAACATAATTTGGGAGAACCGGGATTCTTACCCACAATCATAGGTTTCTGGCGTGCCCAAGTGACGCAACTCTGCACAGCGAATCGCGGCGCCTTAGACGACTGGGCCACCCGTGCCCCCCGACAGCATCCAATAGCTCTGGGAGGACATGCGTTGTCAATCTGGAACACAAAGTTCTGACCTACGCACTGGGCAAATGGGTTGACCACGGGACGAAAAACGTTGGTCCATATAATATTGACCTGTTAAATTCCCTTGCACTATCATCAGATCCGTCCTGTTGACGTCTGTGATACCAGCCGAGACCGTGATGCTGCCACCACTGTCTCTATCGTGCTCTTGGACTGCTGCCGGGTAGTACCTGTCTCCACGCCGCCTCCAAACACGTTCTACAGAACCAAGCGTAAACAGAACCTCGATTCAACATTAAACATGGTGTCTCTAAAATGCCGCGGTTGCCGACCTCCAAACTGCTGTGCCCGCCGTTATCTGGCGTGCCTGTGTGTCACTGTCAGACAGGACGTCTTGATTTCAGACAAGCAATTCCCAACCTGTTTCGTATAGTTGACGTCGAAGGTCGGATTCCTGTTACAGTCCTGAAATTGTCCTTCAATTCTGGCGCAGAAATGAATCTGTTCCTCAAAGCAGTTGTGCGTACATATCGATCCTGCCTGGGGGTAGTCTTTCCCCTACCCAACTAGTCTTATCCCCACCCGTTTGCCGATATCGCTCCATCAGTCGGGATGTCACACTTTTGTATTTACCAAAGTTTCTGGTAACTGCATTCTGTGATTGGCTTGCTTCAATCATGCCTATTGCGCGCAATAGTTCATTTTTTCTGTCATGTACACTTTTGTTGGCATTTTCCTTCTTTTTCCCGATCAATGAATCAAGTGGTTTAGTGACACATGCCTATTATCAGGATGTTTGACCGTGGACGGTATGCTGTACATATGCAATGTGCAAAGTTTGAGCGAGTTTGCTTTCCGCGTTAAGTTACTGTCTCGTGCAACAAAGATGGTAATTTCATTCTTTCTTATAGCTGACACCAGTGAAGAATAGGTCCTCAGCAATCACAAGCGATCACATGCTTGATAACGGTGTTAGAACCTACACCGAAACGTCGCTCCTAATTGTAATAAAGAAGTTGTTCATCCATAAATCTTATCCTTACTTAGTACTCCTACTCCTAAATGCCTTTCAAAGAAGAAGGTAGTGTTGGTTGGGATTATGCAAATGGCTGGATATTTTCATGATCTTGCCTATAAAGCTTTATTTAAAACTTGTGAAACTAAAATGTCTCCTACCCTGTTCTTAGATTTGGGTTTATTAGCGCCTAGCAAATAGAGACAATGCATTTATATGCCTGTAAAAGATTACTTCGTGTTAAACAGAGTACTCCTAATGTGATGGTACATGGTGAATTGCCTCGAAAATGTTAAAATATGGTGCTGGTATATGAAGAAATGGAGCTACAAGTCGGGCATCGTGTGGCTTCAGATAAGCTTGGACACCAGGGCTTATTAAGCAATCAGGGTCTGTTTCATTGTATCAATAAGATAGGCACCTGCAGATGTGTACTTTCAAAACTGGAGATCGGTTGTAGACTCGTCCATCAAATGTACATATTATCAGCTTTCCTCATGTCAAATATATGCATTTTTCGGAATGTCAATCTGAGGAAATGTAGAATATGTTTGGTGCACTGCAGATGTTGCACGCATAGATCAATGATTACAAACACATAAACATACCTTGAGTATTATGTATTCACTGTTAGATGAACAGACCCGTGAATATCAGGGGTAGAATAGGTCTTCAGCAACCCGTGCTTGCCGTAAAAAGGCGACTATGCTTGTCGTAACAGGCGACTAACGGGATCGGGTGATCAGGCCCGCTGACTAGGAAGATGCATGCCATCGTATCCCAACTCCGTGGATCGATGCTCATGATGTTAATTACTGGATTGTCTGGTCCAGACTCGATTATTTACTGACCGCCGTCACATAGCTGGAATATTGCTGAGTGCGGCGTTAAACAACAAACGAACAAACAGTTGATATTTCGCATGCTAAATACACTCGTGATGGATCCTCTATGTAAGTAATGCGGCTGAGTGCGGCATTAAACAAAAAATAAACAAGCAAATGTCAAATGAATATCATTTTCTGGTACTTCATTATACTGCAATTCATTATACTGCAAATATAATGAATTAAGAAAACTAGAAAAATATTTAAGGGAACACCCACATTTACTGAGAAATGATATGTAAAGCTTTGCTTACTTGTTGTCATGAGCATCGATCCACGCAATTGGGATACGATGACATGCATCGACCAAGTCAGCGAGCCTGATCACCCGGATATGTAAAGAAATGGCGTTGTGGAATTCAAGCTTCATAGTAAAGTCAATATCTGGTCCTTGTCCGTGATCATCGATGCAGGCACGATATCTCCAGGGCATACTGGACATCAAACATCGGATTGTCTCCCGTATCCTTCGCCATTCTCCTTGCAAGTCCTGTTCAAGCTGTTGCAATGTCTGGGAAGGCTGAGGTCGGTTGTGAACCCCTTGTGCCAGACCATCCCAAAGGTGTTCAATCGGTGACATGTTGGGAAATCTGTTTGTCCAGGGCAATGTAATGACACCTTGCTGCCTCAGACCACCCACAGCATCAAGAGTGAGTGAGTTGGGTTTAACGCCGCTTTAAACAGTATTCCAGTTGTATCACGGCGTATCAGCTAAATGTGGGAGGAAGCCCGAATGATGCAGGTCTCAGACGTTTACCACTTCGGTGAAATCCACGAGCACGGGTATGGTGCTGACAAACCTAGAAACATAATTTGGGAGAACCGGGATTCTTACCCACAATCATAGGTTTCTGGCGTGCCCAAGTGACGCAACTCTGCACAGCGAATCGCGGCGCCTTAGACGACTGGGCCACCCGTGCCCCCCGACAGCATCCAATAGCTCTGGGAGGACATGCGTTGTCAATCTGGAACACAAAGTTCTGACCTACGCACTGGGCAAATGGGTTGACCACGGGACGAAAAACGTTGGTCCATATAATATTGACCTGTTAAATTCCCTTGCACTATCATCAGATCCGTCCTGTTGACGTCTGTGATACCAGCCGAGACCGTGATGCTGCCACCACTGTCTCTATCGTGCTCTTGGACTGCTGCCGGGTAGTACCTGTCTCCACGCCGCCTCCAAACACGTTCTACAGAACCAAGCGTAAACAGAACCTCGATTCAACATTAAACATGGTGTCTCTAAAATGCCGCGGTTGCCGACCTCCAAACTGCTGTGCCCGCCGTTATCTGGCGTGCCTGTGTGTCACTGTGAGACAGGACGTCTTGATTTCAGACAAGCAATTCCCAACCTGTTTCGTATAGTTGACGTCGAAGGTCGGATTCCTGTTACAGTCCTGAAATTGTCCTTCAATTCTGGCGCAGAAATGAATCTGTTCCTCAAAGCAGTTGTGCGTACATATCGATCCTGCCTGGGGGTAGTCTTTCCCCTACCCAACTAGTCTTATCCCCACCCGTTTGCCGATATCGCTCCATCAGTCGGGATGTCACACTTTTGTATTTACCAAAGTTTCTGGTAACTGCATTCTGTGATTGGCTTGCTTCAATCATGCCTATTGCGCGCAATAGTTCATTTTTTCTGTCATGTACACTTTTGTTGGCATTTTCCTTCTTTTTCCCGATCAATGAATCAAGTGGTTTAGTGACACATGCCTATTACCAGGATGTTTGACCGTGGACGGTATGCTGTACATATGCAATGTGCAAAGTTTGAGCGAGTTTGCTTTCCGCGTTAAGTTACTGTCTCGTGCAACAAAGATGGTAATTTCATTCTTTCTTATAGCTGACACCAGTGAAGAATAGGTCCTCAGCAACCGTTTTTTGTCCTAAGGGGCGACTATGCTTGTCGTAAGGAAGACTAACGGGATCGAGTGGTCGGGCTCCCTGACTTGGTTGATACATGTCATCGTAACCCAGTTGCGTAGATCGATGCTCATGATGCAATCACTGGATTGTCTGGTTCAGGGGAAGACAGGGGTTCCCTTAAATATTGTCATTCGTATATGTATATAAGGAACGACAATATTATGTACATCCAACTTAAGATAACTTTACTTCTTTAACGTCATGTACTAATAACACGTAACTTTTTCTTCTTTATATGTGATGCTTCGTCATTAAAACAGTCATCATTACAAACCCTACAATCGCATCTGCACTCTTTACACTATACCTGTGACCTTACAGTATTACTGAAATAAAGTTTCACCATTGACACAGACGCATGAATGTATATATTTGATTTTATCAGAGCGTTTCCTATATATATTTTTCAGTTAAATGATTCCTCAAATTTGGTGTTCAGCAGATATATATATATATAATTCCAATTCCCAGATTTATATTTAACTTCTTATACATAATGCAGTCAGGGGGGTTCGTCAACGTTTAAATCAAAGTAGATATTTTATTGAACGTCATTTTTATCAAACCTGAGCAGATAGAATTATTTAACCCGTTGACAGATTTAACATAAAAGGTTATATACAGACAATCAGGAAATTTGTCAACGTTAAAAGCAAACGTTGGAAAGAGTGAACTAGGGTCTGCATGTTGGATTAAACATGTCCAAAGTTCACAAAGGGACACTATTGTGGTGTTGAAAACGAAAACTGTTTCTCATAATAAGAAAACATACAAGTTTAGGTTTATTGCCTATAGCGACATTCCGATGTAGAGTCTTACACAGCTATCAAGTTGGAGCATCCATAAAGTTGTACGTTTTCTTACTTACTCACCAACTTGTAGAATGCCAATCAAACAATTGTTTCTCATATCAATGAAACCACGAAAATACCCTGATAGTATTGTGGTTTGTAAACGGATGTGTTAAGTATAAGAGGATATAACAGATATTCCCATATTTTTTTCTCGTAAGCGACGCGTCTTTGCTGGAATGAGTTAAATATTTTAAATTTGTCATTGATGGCATATGCGTCAGTCGAATGTATTCGGGGAAAACTTTAAGAGTAAATAGATATGCAACATGTATTTCAACGAAAAATTAATATGTAAGTAAATGTAACTAACTTGGGACTAGTTATGGCATCTACAAAATCTGATGATGAGAACATTATACTAATAGATGAAGATAGACACATATGCCGTTCTGTACCTGATTTGCACCCGATTCTTTTGGTCGCAGTGCTCCCACCTCCCGTTAAACAAATACCCCTCTCCTCTTGGATTTAATCTTAAAACACATGTTCTGAATCCATCAGTTAGGTTTCTGCAAATATCAAGTATAATGATATTTATTGCAACGTATGACACCACGTCTCACAATCCTTCCAAAAAAAATTTTTTACAACTTTCAATATAGTTTTGCACTTGAAGTGAACCATAAACTAGAGAATTCAGACGTCCAAACTTTTGTTTGCTCTCAAAGTGACAAGTTATCGCTTCGTTGACGTTTATTTATCATATTTAATCCCACGTGACATCTCAATATCCGATGAGATAAACATTAATTTCTGATAAAAGTAAAAAGCATTCAATGCATACACATTTTCAAGTGTCATACGATCCCACCCCTGTTGACTTATGTCGGTGAATCAGCAAGTATCAAACAAAGGATGTAGTCTTGTGTAACGTATATAAGGGTCGTTTCGGTTCCATGTCTCAAGTGAAAGTTGACAACCATGGACGTTCAGAAGTTGTGCCTCCTCGTATGCCTAGTCTGTATGCCAAGTGCTGCCAGTTCTTTTTTGTTCCACCCGTCGCGTGAGTATACAGGGTATATCTGTATTTGTAAATGTTTTGTTAGGTTTTCTTAACTTAATGATCTGTAGAACCCAATTGCTAGAATACCTTATGGTGATGTTTTTGTTCAGTGATGATCGTAAGATCGTTTATTAAAGTTTTACTTATTCAATTGATTTAAGTTTGATCAACGTAAACGTTCCTTGAATGTCACTACAAGCATTGCAAATTGTCCAATCACATTTAATTTTACATTCTACAGATTTATATTTTCAATGTTTAAAACACTTTTATATATAGAACATATTATCTTAAGTGTACGGCGTATTGTTTACATTTATTTCCATCACAAAAAGGGATACAAAACTCGTTAGGGATAGTTTCCTATTCTTCCATGGTATTCGTGAGCGTTACTTTCCCTTTAAGAGTAAGAGATTGTCCAGTTTTGCGCAAATGGCATTCCTTAATAATTGTTTCCATTTGAGCTAGACGTGATATTTGCCTACTATTTCCCAGTCTTCCTTTTCCCTAAGTGGCATCGTGTTAATGATAGTTCCCAGTTGCCATCTGTTATAACTGCTTATTTTGTTCGTGCTTTTCTTGTTCCACCAATTGATATCAGCTTTAATAATTCTGTTTCACTCATGTCGTTCGTGACGACGGCTTTCGTTTAAGATAGTTTCCTTTTCCGTAAGTGGTATTGTGTTAACGATAGTTCCCATTTGACACCTGTATTATAACTGCTTACTGCTCCCCAGTGTTTGTTTGCTCTACCAATTGTCGTCAGTGATGTTTTTCTTTCGCTCATGTCATTCGTGACCACGGCATTTGTTGACGTACCCGTGAAGATCCGGGTTAGAATATGTCTTCAACAACCCATGCTTGCTGTAAAATATGTGATATCAATCACAGGATTGTCTGGCCCATACACGATTATTTATGGACCACAGTCAAATATAAGGTATTTGTTAAGTACGGCGTCAAACAACGAACAAACATTCTTTAACGGTAGTTTATTTTTCGCAAGTGGCATTGTAACAATGATAGTTTCGTTGTTATAACTGTTATTGCTCCCATATGTTTGTTTGCGCCACAACTATTCGTTAGCTATAAGGCTTTTGTCGTTCATGTCATTCGTGCCCATGGAGTTCGTTAGTTTTCTTTTAGTGGCGCGACAGCATTCGTTGGTCATAGCTTCCGTTTGCCCAAACCAACTATAGCATACAGCAGGTGCTAGATTGTTTCCCTCGGATCCGATAGCATGGTCTCTCTCCAATTGCCCCTTCTACATTCATTGTTGCAAATATCCGTTATTTTTAAGTTGGTTAGTTTGTTATTTTACGCCGCACTCAGCAATATTCCTGCTATATGACGGCGGTCTGTAAATAATCGAGTCTGGACCAGACAATCCAGTGATTGATATCATGAGCATCGTTCCTTGCAATTGGTATCGATGACATACATCAACCAAGTCAGCAAGCCTGATCACCCGATCCCGTTAGTCGCCTCTTACGACAAGCAAAGTCGCCTTTTACGGCAAGCACGGGTTGCTGAGGACCTATTCTATCCCGGATCTTCACGAGCCTCATTGTTAAGTAGTATATGCTGATCATTTTGTCATGTTGGTCTCAGCATGTGAAGTACATCTCTTCTCCTGCTATGAAAACAAAGCGTGTCCATTTGGAACACAGCAAAGATCGGACCTCCTCTGTTACAATGACAAAAGGTGTTGCGCTGGAATTCCAGGTAGGTATTATTTTATGTTATTGATGGCTATCAGCACAAACGTTTGTAGAATCCGGTTGCTATAGCTTTTAATGTTCTTATGATTTCAGCCGAACTCGCTCGTAGACACGGAGTCGCTTTTCACAAATGAGTTTTGCACCGACTTATTTGAGGTTGCATTCGTCAAAACCAGAAAGTCGAAATTAGAATATCTCTAGTAGCTTGCAGAATTGCGTCTCCAATAAACTTTGCTACATGCAGTTGAAGTCTTTAACGGATGATAGCGATCTCACAAATTAATTCCTATACCTCTCGATTCTGATTGTTTATGAGAGGATTCACATCACAATATCTATCTTTGATTAACACAGCTGATATGGCGCAGTCATACTTGGCAGGCACTTTCAAATGATAAAATTAACATATGTCTGTTGTTTTTTTCTACAATTTTCAAAATATGCCCGGTAATACATTTTTTGGAAACATGATATAAATCGACTATGGGAGGGTGTTACAAGTTTTAGAGAGAACACTGAGATGGTAATTTGGCGTTTCTCAGTCTCCCACTCCGTGCTATTTATCTGTAAAAATTGTAGACTAAGTACATACGGCGACATAATTTGTTCATCGGTGATACGAGAACTCCTTTCTTCAAATCGGTAGGCCAGTACTCAAAATATTGCTCTCAACCCATGCCACTTCAGTCACTGAAAAGTACGGAGGTGTGGAGATAAACCACCTACTGTGTTTCAATGGTGTCAACAATATTACCTGGGCGTTTAGTTACAAATTCAATTTGCGCTTTCAAAACTACCATAGCTTATTACAAAACATTAATAAATATTTTTTACTCCGAATTAAAAGAAAACACAAAAATATTAAGAATTTTCTCAGTTGTGTTCTTATACAGGCATTCGTAGCTACGTCACAATAAGTTGAAGCAAGTAAAACATTTTGATATTCACTGTTGCTAAACACTGTTGTGTTTTTATTTTTATAATAATTTCTAATCTAAATTGTGTTTTGTACTCGCTTCCATATCAGCATTGCTAAACCGAATAAAGTTTTCACGTAAAAAATGAAATATAAGCGATAAAGCTGGGGCTCTTTTCAAAGTAAATGTTAATTTGTATTCACTCCCAGCTTGCGTCCCCGGCACCTGTGTGCACGGATCATGCATCATTGACAGCAACGGACGTGAACAGTGCACGTGTGCACCTGGCTACTCGGGGACAAGGTGCGACGTAGACGGTAAGCTTTATTAGATAATGTGTAACATGAATAAGATCATAACTTAGATCAGCAACATTCTCTGTGGACTGAGTCAGTGATCAGAATGAGAATAGGAGTGAGTGAGTGAGTTAGGTTTAACGCCGCTTTGAGCTGTACTTCTGTCGTGTCACGGCGTGTCAGCTTGCTTATCAGCAATAATTTTCACTTGTAGTGCTGAAACACAGTGTCCGCTTGTTTGAGGATGTATCTATGACATGGTGTGTTGTGACACACACAGGCTGTCATGACTGACGGCCTCTCACACATTCTATATCGGCCGTTCAAGATACTTGGACGACCAAGTCGGTGTTCACCGCTGCGATTGTGGGGACGTTTTTTTGTGCACTACTAGTCAAAGTAAACTTCATCCTGACGGCATTCCCCTATACGATACTCATTATTTCAACCATTGGTGGGGTCGTAGTCAGACTAATTTATTTACAGGCCGTTGTTACATAGCTGGCATATTGATGGCTTTGGCGTCAAACAACACTCACTCACTCACCCCTGTCTTACGTTATGTTAATTGTTTCTGTTTTCAATAAAGACAAAAAACTATGATATGCATGGTAAATGGCAAACCTGATGTTTCACAGCTGAGTGTCCGAAAATAGGTTTGGTCTGAAGGTGAAGCTTGTGTTCGCAGCTATAATGAATACGTGCGAGGAAAAAAGATAAACATTCAAATGTCAGCAGAACTGCAGTAGCAGTGAACAGGGTCTGGGCGAAAGAGAACGTGATAACATGTATCTTGTGCCTTGGTTTCTTACAAAGAGAAGGCACGGGTGGCCCAGTCGTCTAAGGCGACGCAATTTGAGGTGCAGAGTTGCGTCCCTTGGGCACGCCAGAAACTATTTGTGGGTCCAAATCCCGGTTCGCCCCGATTATGTTTCTAGGTTTGTCAGCAAAGACATGAATCACTTCGGGCCTGAGACCTGAATCACTTCGGGCTTTCCACCCACATTAAGCTGACACGTCGTGATATAACTGGAATACTGTTCAAAGCGGCGTGAATTCCAACTCACTCACTCACTCTTACGAAAAGAATTTACCGGTATTTGTGTCTTCGTTTAAGCTTGCGGTGCAGGGAACCCTTGTGTTGCTGGGCAAGGCTCTTGTGTTCGAGACACCAGTCCCGCTGGTTTTAGATGCCAGTGTAATGAAGGGTTCGTCGGGACATACTGTGAGGTGGATGGTACGTACAGTCTTCCTTATTATATAGATGGGAGTTACATTACATAGCAAACAGAAGATACAACATAGCATCAGTACTGTAGGCAGGGGTCTTGATCGCAGAATAGCTACAGGTATTGTTTAGAGATTACGATTTATCTAAGTTGTCGGAATCCGTCATGATGCATACTCGGCACAATTATTAAAGGATCATCTACCGTATCGACGTAATAAGCGCCCAGGGCGCTCTTATAATTAGAAATAGGGTACTCTTATTAGAATGTTATATTGGTGAAAAAAATAGAGTTGAAAGATAAATTTCGTTGTTTATGCTGACAGCCTGAAATGTAAATGTACGACAGAATTAAATGCCCATAATGAAGGGTGCATATAACACACGAGTGCGTATTATACGCGAATAAATAAGTCTTGTGTACATTGCTCAATCGGAAGGGGTGCTAATTGGGATTGTTCACTAGCCAATATCTTAGCAAATGTCGCCGTGTGCGCTTATTAGAGCGGGGGGGGCTTATTACGTCGAATACGGTGTTTAATGTGGGACTGATAGTCATTGTCCGAAACCAATAGTCATATACTGGCTTAAAATGAGTTCATTGTATTTACATATAAGACGTAAGACAGTCAATAGGAAGCCAGTGGTTGGCGCAGTTCAAATGTTACCCTGCAACATGTTGTTCCAAACAAATTGCTGTCACACTGGGGTCGAGTGACAATAAGACTATTGTTTCACCACGCTTCTTAAAGGTGGTCATACTAAGGCGAACGTTTGTGCTAGTGCTCATCCCTTAAATGACGTGACGTCGGGAAACCCATTGCACAGGACAAGGCTACAAAGGTACCCATCCTGCCTCTGTGTTGTGACCCTAGAACGCCCAAGGCCTCGTTCCACAAAGCGATCGTAGCGCCGAGACGACGTCGTAACGCCAATACTTTAACATACTTAGCTCTATCATCGCTTTGGAGAACGGGAACTGGTCCTGGCCTTTGATCACTGGCATAGTGGTCTTGTGCCGCTAAAACAGACTCTCAACAGCATTCCGAGTGACGTAAAATCCTGTTGTTGCCTGACGTTGACCATCCCAAAAACTGTGGCACGATTTCAAATACCTAGAAATCAACGCGTTGTTTCAAGTGTCTCTTGTCATCTGCTACTAGTAATGAGGTTGTTAGCAATGTGTCCACACAGCAGCCTTCAGCAACATGACTCCTGAGAGTTTCTGAGTCTTCGCGCATGTCTTCACTGAAGCACATGTAGCACATGTGGTGTCTCCTCAGGGAAGTGACTTTATCCGAAATGTGCCTCTGTTCACCAAGTGGGTACCCGGTAGGATGATATTATAGTGTGGCTGTTAACCTTCCAGCGCCTCACAGGCAGCTTGGGTTGTATACTCCCAACGGAGCTGAGAATGAAAATCGAGTGCACACTGATCCATTGTCCAAGGAAATAATAATGTAGCACTTTGAGCATCTATTTGGCGCAGTATTAATGCATATATTAGTAGTAGTAGCAGTAGTAGTTGTAGTAGTTGTTGTGGTAGTAGTACCTCGGGTGTTACGTTTTTGTGACCATGAACGCAAGTTTTACATATGTGGAAATTTTTGTCATTGTTTACGAGCTCTTGTTATTTATCCTTGTTCTATGTAATAATGTAAAAAAACGATCATCAGAAGGTCTTAGACAAATGGGGATTTGTTTAGTTCATTTCTAGTTTGAACAGGACGGTTCACCTCTACCCTTAATGGTTGACCCTTCAATAGTTGGGTTGACTAGACATTTGCGCACATACCTCTATATGTGTATATAGAGTATGTGTACATATGCATACAGAGTTAAATAACCTAGACAGTGAATAACGACGTCCGCTTGTAACAAAGTGATATCAAGTGTTTTGCATTCGTGACATCGGTTTCTTCAAGTTCTATGTATCTAGAAGCTATCAATGTGGTCCATGGACGGACACAAACTGTATACAAATATAGCTCTATTGGCATCACCACGTTGATCACAGTAAACCTGTTAGTGAATGTCTTCATTACAGCCATGTGTGGGAGACAGACCACAAGCCGCCTTCTCAATGGGGTCGCAGAAGCTGGGACTGCTAACCCATGGCTCGTCACTGTCCGCTCCCGACAGGGTGATGTGGTGCTCTGTAGCGGTGTACTGATCGATGACAACTGGATTGCCACTGATGCCTACTGCATGACGCTGTAAGGAATCTGTCTCATGTGAATCTCTGTGAGATATGTACCGTCATTTCTCTTTGATATATATATTTGTCTGTGACAGGTAGCGCCGAGGTTAGGATATGAGGCGAAATGGGATTTAGCGTCGCGTTCAAGATTAATGCACTTACAAAGGGGACGTGCATGAACCTGTGCGTGCGTGCGTGCGTGCGTGTATGCTGCAAGTATATGTCCGAAAAAATGCCGATTTATAGTGCTAGCCCACTGAGATACCATCCCGCAGTTTAACACGAATACCCCACTCAGACACAATATACTGACTCCGAGCCCACCAGTTCTTGTTTACTCATATTTTTTACAGTTGTTCATGCTAAAGCAGCAGGTGTCGCCCTTAACAGCGATTGAACCTTTTAGTCTTTTTTCTATACAAAGCCAGATGATACGAAAGGAATAACATTGTTTCGACTATATTTCACCACAAACATGTCCATTGATGTCACAACCATAGATATGCCCTGCCGTAACCAGTGCACATGTTATAGCCCACACCGTTTAAGGATGCATGCATGCTCTTGGTTCTTGAGTAGTGAACGTACAGTGTTTAAATGCTCAACTTCAGGTGTACTGATTTCAAAAATGGTGTAAATTTGTGGTTATATCGCTTGATCTGTGAAACATTTTCCAGTAACCTGGAACCCGCGAAGTTCCGGGTAAGAAGAGGTCTTCAGCAACCTATGCTTGCTGTAAAAGGCGACTATGCTTTACGTAAGAGGCGAACATTGGGATCGGTGAACAGACGGTGATGCATGTCGTCGTATCCCAATTGCTTAGATCGATGCTCATGATGTCAATTACTGGGTTGTCTTGTCCAGACTGGATTATTTATGACCGCCGTCATACAGCTGGAATATTGCTGAGTGCGGCGTTAAACAACAAACAACAGGTTGACTTGGAGACGCCAAGTCTTAATCCTCTTCTTCATGTCTGATTGGACAGTTGTTTTCTCTGACAAAGAACGCATTTCCTACCATCGTCAGGTGTACCGGAACCAGATGGGGTTGCACAGTAGAAGCTGGAAGTTTCAATCGTCTCCAAAACGAATGGCAAGAAAGAACAAGGACAATCGAAGAAATTCGTTTTCATCCTGGCGTCCCCTTCAAAACAGGAGATGAGTTACAGCAAGTGTTGAAAAATGATCCTGATCGGATTCTGGGTGAGTTTGTATTTACTCACATTTCCACAGTCGTCGGCACTTTTAGCTGGTGACGGAGAAGCGAATTGGCGAGATGAATTTATAACCCGAGTCGCCAAAAGCCAGAGCGACTATTATCCATGGTTTAAATAGGTTAGAACACTCTGACCCTGATGTCCTTGAAATGACAACTATTCAGTGTGTCTTGCTCCTGTAACCTACATGCGCACACACTAGGGATAATGTATTCTCATTCCACTTTCAGAATGATATATTGAACAGTACATTACCATCATTTTTGTAGAGTTCAGTACTACGTCATCTGGTAGAAGATAGTGTGATAGTGTAAAGCATAGTGTGATATAGCATAGCATCATAAGTATGATATAGTCCGCATAGCATAGCGAAATCAAATTAGCATGAGGTGCCAGCATAGCATGACATAGTCAATATATCACGGCATAGTCAGAATACATGTAGTATAGCACAGCACAGTCAGAATACATGTAGCATAACATAGTATAATCAGAATACACGTAGTTCAGCATAACATAGCAAGATTACATGTACTTTTGCATTGCATAGGCAGTATACATGTAATTTAGCATAGTCAATATTGCACAGTAGAGTTAGTCAAGCATGGAAGAGTCAGAATACATGTATTTTAACATAACAGTCAGAATACATGTGGTATAGCATAGCAGTCAGTATAGCACAGCATAGTCAGTATAGCATAGCATAGTCAGTATAGCATAGCACAGTGAGTAGAGCAGACCATAGTCAGTATAGCATGGTATATTCAGAATATATGCAGTGTAGCATGACATAGTAATGAAGTATAACTAGCATAGTGAGTATAGCATAGTAAGTCAGTATATCATGGCATAATCAGAATATATGTAGTATAACATAGCATGGGCACAATACATGTACATGTAGTATAACATAGTATAGCGAGTATTGCATGGTACAGCAAGTATATCATGGCATTATCAGAATTTATGTAGTAAAACATGGCATAGGCACAATACATGGAGTATATCAAAGCATTGTCAGTAGACATGTTGCATATTATGGCCATACTCTCGGCCTACCTCGCCCCTTTCCGTTACCTGCAATCTTTCGGCCAACTTCACCCCGTAATCGCAAAGACGACTCGGACGTGAGTGCTGGAAATAGGGCAACTTCTGCCCAACAGTAAACAGGCTTCCGCCTTAACATGATCTAGGATACACATTTTTTTGCGCGTTAACGTTCGTTCTGTGCCTGACGGGGTATACTGATTTGCGTAAATGACTACAAACTCTATTGTAAATGTAAGGTGAGTCACATAACATTTTAAACGGCCGTTTTTGCCACATAAGATGCAGTTTCTTCATTACCTCTGACAAGCCATTCATTACTGTCATCTGAACGCTGGGATGTTTACATCACGTGACGGTCATGTGGTCAAATGTAGTCTCGGCTAAAAATGGTTACGAGTCACCTCCGAGGCCAATATTCTCCGGAAATAGCCGATCGTGTAAGGGTCAAGATAGTACATCATAGGATTAGGACAGTCAGCATACATGTAATACAGAAATAGTATCATTATTCTCTATGTGCAGATTACAACATTGCCCTGGCCAGACTAAGCTGGTCTGTTCCTACTACATTCGCCATCAAGCGAGCCTGCCAGCCCACCAGAATATACGGGACATGCTATGAAGAACAAAAGTGCATTGTAGCCGGGTTTTCGACGATATCTCCTGGTAAAGGTGTTTGATTACTTTATTTTAGTCAAAGGGCTCAACCTTTGTATTTCATGATGTTTTGTTTGTCTGTGTGTGCTTGTGTGTGTGTGTGTGTGTGTGTGAGAGAGAGAGAGAGAGAGAGAGAGAGAGAGAGAGAGAGAGAGAGAGAGAGAGAGAGAGAGAGGTTCGGGTGTGTGTGGAATTTCAGCCAGTTGCTTATTGAAAACTACTGATCCACTATCGGTTATCTTTAATCTGAATATCTGAATGAATGGTTTGTTTGTGTATTATTTAAAGCGCATATGCTTTTGTTCATAAAATGATAGTGAGAGAGTGAGTATGGTTTTACGCCGCTTTTTTTTCCAGCAATATCACGGCGGGAAATGGGCTTCACACATTGTACCCATGTCGTGAATCGAACCCGGGTCTTCGGCGTGACGAGCGAACGCTTTAACCACTATCCGACCGTCCCGTTTCTATTAACAGAAATACATGTTTGATCAACATCATGATAGGATGATATGCTGATATAGATTCGACCATATAAGTACTTCAAAGTCAACTATAAGTAACAAAAGTGAACTGCAAGAAAGGTTTACATTATCTGTACATATGCCGACAGAGTTGATTCACTGCTGATTTGTTCTCAGACCTTAGCTGTAAGGCTACGAAGTGTTACCAATGTGCCAAGATTAGGTGCACAATTATATATGCGACAGTTCATGCAGCCGCAAACCTTAGAATAGCTACAAAAACACACTCCAGTTTGTCTTAACACTGCCTTTGGAGACATATCTCGCGTTGCGTTATATTGTGTAGGGATTCAATATGTTTGACTTTTGTTTCAGTTGTCAAAAGTGGAACGCGTGCACATCTCACTGTTAAAGTACTTCCGGATCCTGTCTGCGAGTACATGCGGAACAGAACCCAGCCAACATCAACTCACTGTGGCCTGTCCCTGCAGGCGGACTCCGGAATATGTTTTGTAAGAATCTATACTAATTTCGACTTCCGCAGGGATTCCGGGTTAGAATAGGTCCCCAGCAACACATGCTGGTCATACCGCGGGGATTCCGTGTTAGGATAGGTCCCCAACATGCTGGTCGTGAAGGCCACCAAGAGGATCGGGTGGTCAAGCTCGGTGACTGGGTTGATTTGCGTGTCATCGTATCCCGACGGCGTGGATCTTTGCTCACATTATCAATCACTTGATTGTGTGGTCCAAGCTCGATTATTTACAAGATGCCGTCATACAGCTGGAATAATTGCTGAAAGCGGCGTTAAACAACAACCAACTCATCAAGCAACTTATTCCAGCTTAAACAACAATTAACGGTGTACAGGTTCCTGTGGCATCAGTTGGTCAAATTTAACAATCGATGCTGAGTATGTCCATCGTGATTAATTATAAACATTTGAGATCTAAGATCAATATATTGCATGACGAAAGAGGCACCTTTCTTGTCAACTTTACAATGTAAATAAATAAATAATGACCCACATTAATATCCAAGAAGTAAATGAAATTCGAGGGACGTGTGTGTCAGTCGTCTAAGGTACCGCAATTTGCTGTACATGTTCGTCCCTAACCGCGTCTGGGACTGTGGTCGTGGGTTCGAATCCCAATTAGCACTGATTGTGTTTCTAGATTTGTCAGCACCATGCCCGTTTTCGTGAGTTCCCGCAAAGTGATAAACGTCAAAGAACTGTATAATTGGTACTTCAGGTTTTCATTCAACGTCAAGCTGATACTCCGTGATAAGAATAAAGCCACAAAACCCTTTCCATATCTAATAGAAATCTCTATAAAGCAGAGTCAATTAAGCGGCGTCGAACTTAACGCACTCACTCACTCTTGGGGTACGTTCAAAGGGCAGCAGGAATACACGTGTACCCGATTCCACGACCTGACTGATCCAGTTCATGATGTCAGTTATTCACAATCATACGATCCACGTGCACGTCACTGTAACTCAAAGTTGTTCCCTACAACAATAGCATACTGTTTTTTTTGCAGTTTGAATGCCAATCACATTTCACAACATTTCCTTGACAGGGTGACAATGGCGGCGCCCTTCTGTGTCAGCACCCGGAAACAGGGGCGTGGTCAGCGGAGGGCATCGTGCCACACTTTCCCGATGCCTCAAGTCCGTTTGGCTGTTCGCTGAGGCATTTCGTCTTCACAGACATGAGTTTTGTCTGGGGTTGGGTGAAATCGGTGATCGACCCACCTGGCGGCAAATAAGTCATTCAGACTAGGATCTGCACATACATGTGGTTAACGGAATGTAAACACTCCTTCATGGAGATATGAATAAACTTTGTATGATTCAAATAATAATTGTTGTTTATGTTACCAATTTAAGATAGCTACTGGTTTCCCAGGATGGAATTTTACTTAAATGGAACTGGGGTTGTTTGGTAGGGGTTGTCGAAGACTAGAAATAGGCATATTGTTCCTAGTCCAAAGTCACGGACATCAGTACACTTCAAAACCCGAGTTATATTAAAAGGGGGTCTTTGTGTCTTGCTTAAATATTTCTTGATCGATAAAGAAAACAAGAAAGTGGGGGAATGCGCTATACTTTCCACTACCCCAAATCTGGTGTCAGCGGATTTTGAGTGTATTGATGGAATTAGGTCTGTTCATGTTGGTGATGCTGTTTAAAGGTCTCAATATCAATTCACTAGTATATGGTCGGACTGAGTGCGAATGACAGCATGATATATGTTCAAAGTGCCAGAATATTTAACTTAATGTAAAGCAAATGAAAGCGCGGTGCTTAATGAACTATGATCAATGCAGTGTGTATAATTAGGATGAGACTCATATATATGAGAGTAATATAATAATATTTGCAAAACACATCACAGTCACACCATTGATCTAGTCTAGTCCAGGTAACACTAGACATCCAAATTAGGTCGAATAATACAGTACTATTGGCACTTCGAAACATCACCATGGTGTTGTGTTCGGAACACAATATATCTTCGGTAACATACAACATTCATTTTACTCTCTGAAAGGAGGGGCGGCCCGGTAGCCTTGTGGTTAAAGCGTTCTTTCGTCTCGCCGAAGACCCGCTACTATAGAGGTGAGGTGAAATGGTGTTTAATGTCAAGATTATTGGACTTTTATAGCGAGGTGCATGCACATCTGCCGCGCGCGCGCGTGTGTGTGTGTGTGTGTGTGTGTGTGTGTGTGTGTGTGTGTGTGTGTGTGTGTGTGTGTGTGTGTTTGTGTGTGTGTGTGTGTGTGTGTGTGTGTGTGTAACCAGACCTAATGCCGGTTTTACAGTGATAGCCCACTGAGATACCGCAGTTTAACGTGTTACCATCATGTCAGAATGTTGAGATCTGATAGGTTAGCGTGATCTTGATGAAATATTACATTTCCCGCCGGAACGGGAGAGCGGGAGATTAAATCCCTTATATTCCGCCACGAAGAAAACAGGCTGCACGTGGATTTCTGACCCGGAGAACTAATCCCTTATACCGCCCGCTACGACGTCAAACGTTGCACATTGTCTACGAGTCAACGTAAGTTACATGAAACAACACACATTTACCTCAGCCCATCCCAACAGCTGTTTATCAATTTTCAACATGCAAGACAAAGTCGGTGCAGCAGTATCCAGTTGGGGATATATGTTTTATTGCGTCCCGCGTAAGGTATTATACCAATTGCAATTGGAGGGGAGTTGTACAAAACCTGGGACATAAAACCCGAGTGATACTGCTGCAACTCAATACATCCCACTCAGACACAGTATACCGACTCCGAGCCGACCAAACCTTGTTTCAGAACCTAAATGCCGAACGCCATGTAGGGTAACAACAAGTACCACCTTTTAACATCTGTTTGTATAACTCGACCAGGGGATCGAACAATCGAAAGATATTACAATTCTTGAAGAAGCTATATATGAGTTTCACCACAGTTCAGTATAAACGAAGATGAACGATTTCAACGTGTAATAATGAATTCACATACACACTTTGTACACATCACAGAGACACCATGATTGGCGCCATGTGTAATGACGTCACCGTATTGTCACCAGCACACCCTGTGCTTCTGGACATTATCATACACATACAATGAAAACTACCGTGTACAGACGGTTACAAAATAATGGTTTTATTCTTCTATATCTTAATAAAGTTACATTACCGTTTATCCATATTTCATGAACTAAGACAAAATATTTGAAATATTTTATAAGCTAAAATGAGTCATTGATATAAATAGCAATGTGGAGCCCGTAGAGGCTAAACAACTTCATTTGGTTGAATACTTTGGTCCACAAATATCCTTCCAATTATTACAAGAATAAATGTAAAAGTATAAGGAATTCATAAAGGTAAAGAAGAAAATCTTTTTTGTCAAAACCACAACCTATACATTAGAAGAGTCAGAAATGTGTCCTTAAGCATGTGATTATTAAAATTCTTTGCGCGCTTTTAATGGTTACCGGGTAATATGTGCAAAAGAAGAAATACAAAAACAAATCCTTGATTGCCGTTATGTTCTCACTGAAATCCACACTAGAATTTACGAAATAAGACCAAACCTCAGCCCTATCCTGGAATCGGAACAAAGGTTTCAGGAACGTTTGAAATATTAATGATACTTTAGCTGACACGATATTTGATGTTATATGTCGTATCTCGATTAGATCCCGAAATACCAACGGAAGACGAATTGCAAAAAATGTATTTTAGAATTTCAAAAAATGGAAATAATAGTTCTACGGCACAGTTGCTCACCTGGATACAGAGAACTAACAATTATGAAACAAGAATAGAAATTTCAGCCATGTTGCAACAATGAACGTAATACAGTTCTACATGGTTATACTGGTCCGCAGTGCAAAACTGCCAATGCCAATGCCAAATGCTTTTCAGAACAAACGTTCCAATTCCAATATTTTGTAGTAAAGCTTTTGGAGATAATTCCCTCTTATAAATAAACAGACCGATTGCATTTATCTCAGTTGTTTTCACATTCAAGTCTCACGCAGAGAATCATTCACTTACTTAAAATTACAAACAAATTAGTCTTATGTTACTAATATCCTTTTCAACAACACTAAATATATTGGCATTCTCCAATTCTATATATAATAATGGTTTTAACTTCCATTTTTATAGGGGGCACGGGTGGCCCAGTCGTCTAGGGCGCCGCGATTCCCTGTGCAGAGTTGCGTCCCTTGGGCACCCCAGAAACCTATGATTGTGGGTTCGAATCCCGGTTCGCCCCGATTATGTTTCTAGGTTTGTCAGCACCATAGCCGTGCTCTTTGGGGCTTGGGGCTTTCTTCCCACATTAAGCTGACACGCCGCGATATAACTGGAATACTGTTAAAAGCAGCGATAAACCCAACTCACTCACTCACTCACTCCATGCTTATAATGCCATATTTACCGTTGGGCGACTGTATGCAGTCAACTATATGAACAATAAAATGACATATATTAAAAATGAAATCTGAAACAACGCTGAAACCAACATGTATATGCCCTCTGAGTAGATATGTTTTTTCTGGTGTCATTTAACTTTTTTTTACATATACTCTTTCAGTTTAACCCCCATAATGGCTACAAGCATCAACATTAAATATCAAAATATTTCCTAAGCTGTGTACCAGAAAAGAAGTTAGAAAGTAAAAAGGTTCCATTAAATACAAAAAGGAAAGCAACTAAATCGCCTTCTTCTCCGTGACCTTCACCACTGACTAAGCTAGACCAATACAAGTTTGGTGATAAAACAAATGTTGAAAAAATGTAACCTCAGAACTTTGAAAGCATAATTATCTTATGTAGTAATATTGACCGTTAACAAGCATGTATTATGAAATCTGAAATCTGAAATTAACGGAATATTATACTTATACTTAATTATCATTCTATGCCGTGATTTATATTAATATTTTGTATTTTCTTATTGTTAACAGTTCTTGCATTTCATAAAACTAACGATAAACTCAAAATGATTTGAACAAAATAGGGCATCTTCATTAACAGGAACGTGCATGTTTAAGTGCATTTTTAAAGAAGCGTGTTGTTTTCAATATATCTGCCGAAGTGGCCATTTTGAAAATCGAACTGAAACTTCTAAAGGTGCCATCATTCGTTGCAAAAATGTGCAAAAGTTCTGACGTACAAAAAGAATTGCTGAGGTATGTACCTCATAAAATATGCACAATACTACCATGAAAGTTTCGCCAGGGGCTCTTGTTCTTAAAATAATATTCACAACAAGTGGAAGTATACAACGATACACGCAAATATTAACCACATACATTGCCAATACACTAAAAATACATTTTACATATTCCAAAACAAACATTGATATCCTGTCAGAAACCCAACCACTTGTCGATTGCAGTAAAGTGAACCTTCAACATCTTACCTACACAGACAAACTGACATGAAAACAGTAGAGAACATAAGAGAAAGCATTAAGACTGTCGACAATGCCCGTGACAAATAATCACATGCACATGCAAATCACATGTCATTATCACACTATCACTGCTGTGATTCTGGGAAGGGGGAGAGGGAACGCAATACGGGCTATGAGTATCTCAGTAAACGGTTGTTTATCGCATCAGTAAATAATAGTAAATTTGAGTTTCAGGTCAGCTCACTCGATACGTTTTCTGTCTCTCTAGCCAAGTATACAATACTGAATCAATTTATTCTTCACGTGTTTCGATATTGACGATCGCAGCATTTGCTAAATTTCGTAAGTTGATGAGTAGTAAGAGAATTGCACGGTAGCATTCGGTCACTGAACTTGAACTGTGAAGTCATGCATACATTTTATTTCCATATTACAGAGTAACCGTGTATATATAAACATAATATATATATTATACAAATCATTAAATATTACACAATACATGAAACAATTAAAATCAGAAACTAATATCGGTCTCATCTTGAGCTACTTTTGTTCTTGCGTAATATAAATACTAGCATATAGTCGTGTTGTTTTATAAATATCTGAATCTGGCTTTGAAATTGAATTGAATGCGTCTGATCAAATTCACTCCATGAGAATGAGAATGCTTGCTACATGTCTGTACCGTTTTCATTTATATGTAATTAGGTACTTTGGATATGCCTGTGTGTCATTAAAGATGACAAACATTCCTGGCGTGTCGATGTTTTCCACAACAGAATCATAGAGAACTGCCGGAGTGGCCGGATCTACCGGAGGAGGAACCCTCATCCCAGGCATGCCCAAAGTGTACTCCCCAGTCAAAACATCGACAAGGTAAATGTACTTGTTGCCAGCAGGGTCAGGACGAGAGTATTTGTCTTGCGTTGAGTAGTTGACGTCGACGGCAAAGTAGACACCGTTGCCGTAGACAACCGCTGAAAAATATATTTATAACTAACTTCATGCATGTCTGCAGACCATTACTATAATTTATAACTTGTGATTACCAGCATATATTTTCGAAATCAACAGCATCATCCTTATTATAGGACCCCGCCGTGATATATTTCTAAAAGCGGCGTAAAACCATACTCCCTCACTCACTTATTATAGGATTCTTTCATTGAACGTAAAGTGGATTGAAGTACCATAGAAAACGTTAAAGGCAATTTGGAAAGATTTCCAGGCCTTTATGACATTATATGTCTTAATGGTGCCCAGCCGGACATCATCAAACAATAGATGTACCATTAAGACATATTGTGTAGACAAACTGGCAGGTCTGGTTCTTCTTACATGTTATAAAACACTGCCTTACTTTAACTGGATATCATGAAGCCACTGAAGATACTAAACCAAGCCAAGGAAAAGTTTGAAAAATAAGTTACGACTGTAATCTCAAGTACTATAACCCCTTGCATCATACCAACCATACAATATGGCACAAGTAGCAATGGGACTGGTAAAAAGATATTTCATCGATATTACGCATCAAGCACCAGAATAAAACAAACTTTAATAATTGGGATGAACTGCAAATTACAGTTGCTCCTCTACAAAGCAGAATGGGTTATGTACAGAACATAAATGGGTAGTTTGTTTTCATGGATAGGGTGTGATACATTGAAAGTTACTTTATTGAGATATCAAATTTTAAATATTTAATGGTCGATATGTCAAAATCACTTTATTGTGGCTTGGTTATGTCCACTAAATAATCCAACTAATAACGCATAAACGATAAAATCCCTTTACCATTTTTGCCACAGTAGCTCCTGTTGAAGCCATAGCTGTTGATGGAGGGTATGGCATCGGTAGCTGTTCCGTGCCACAGTTGTCTCTCCTGCTTTATCGTGGAATGTCTCCCTCTGAACTCTTCCTTCTTGGCCATGTACTGTTTATACAGGGACTTGTTCTGGACACGCTCGATCTGACAGCAAAGCATAAAAATACATGGGAATGCAATATCACAGTAAGAAATAATACTTTCTTAAGCGTACGTGAATAGACTTCAAGCGTTAAATGCACCATTTGAAGCTTAAGTAAATAAATGGATTGAGACACTGCAACTGTTTACTAGCCAGTCAAAGACTATATGCTCAGGTTTAAGAGAAGCAGAAACCCAAAAATCCAAAATCCAAATATCTAACCGCTAGTATTCAATTCATGAAATACTCTGAAAGAGGTACTCTTGCCCGAGTTCTGCACAATTCAATTGGGACGGTGCGGTAGCCTTGTGGTTAAAGCGTTCGCTCGTCACCCCAAAGGCCCGGGTTCGAATACCGACATGGGTACAATATGTGAAGCCCGTTTCTTGTGACCCCGCCACGATAATGCTGGAATATTACATAACGTGGTAAATTACTCACTTTGATTATCGTTCTGTTTGCACTTGAAAATGACCCAGCTACATTTCGGTATTCCGCATTATCTGGACTCATTCTGCTGACCTCCAGATTCTCACTAGCACCCATCGGCTCCCAGTGGTGTGGAGGATCGAACTCCGCAGCTAACCACAGAAAACACGTGACACTTAATATACGCGGGGTAGTTCGTTATCATACTTGGTACACATCGTGCGCACATGTACTTACAAACAGCCATATGTTTACATTGGTAAAAATAAATTCAAATATATCGACATTTTGTCTGAGAGATTCTTTACAGGCAGATTGAACTTAGTGTATTAAAGGATTGTTCTACATAATGATATTTGGGGATAATATTCACCTGCTACCTTTGTAAATAGGCAAATTTACAAATTGCACATAACTCATTATATATTTCTGAAAGGTCACATAGGCAGAAGAATTATAAATAAGATCGAAAACTGTGGAATTTGTTGTCAGTTTTATTATGCCTTGACACTAGCATGTTTTCACAACATTTAGCAGTGTTGCACATATTATTTTTGACAATGGACTGTTTTACGGGAGATTAACTTAGTTTATTTAGTTTTCTGTTTTCTAGTTATCCATTTATATCGTTTTACACGTCTTGTGCCTTTCCATTACAGATTTACAAACAGCCATATATTTACATTGGTATTTTTGTCAAATAAATGGACATTATTTATGAGATATTCTTTCGAGGTATGGTGAATTAAATGTATCAAAGGTGAGTTCTACATGATAATATGTGGGGATAAATTGCAGCTGCTACCTTTGTAAATGGACAAAACTCATTTTATATGTCTGAAAGGTTACAAAGGCAGAAGTATAAGCAAAATCGAATACTCTGGATTTTGTTGCCGAGGTCGAATTTTATTATGCCTTGACACTAGCATGTTTTCACATTATTTGGCAGTGCTGCACACATTTTCTTTGACAATGGACTGGTTTATGAGAGATTAACTTAGACTTATTAGTTTTTGTGTTTTCCAGTGAGCCATTCATATAACTGAATGCTGTTTTGCCTTATACACTACAGGAATCTGAAACGTTAACACTAATCAGATAACATGTTGGTTACATGTACAGTATGGTGTGTTAACACATACCTTGGATGAGGTCCTTCCTGACAACGATGACCTTGGTACTTTTATCATCTTCTCTGTATTCAACCATGTCCTTAAAGTCTATAATGTATTTTACCCCTTCAGTATCTTCAAGTTCATGGGTTTCTTCAATGCCTCTAAATGTTTTCTCAATGAGTTTGTTTGTATTCTGGTCATATGCCACCAGCTCCTCGTCCCCATTATTCAGGACGTCCATGTAGTACCACTGCACACAGGCTCCAACTGCTTCTGCATGCTCTTCATCCTTTTGTTCCAGACACAGTTCGTATACAGATTTGCTCATGGCAGCTACGTCTTCCTTTAAACCCTGGAATAGGAAACATTCAAGCAAGGCTTATATAACATCCCCGACATTCAGTGATAATTCATATTAACTTTGTTACTGCAATTACTTCAAAACTGCTTTGATGGAAAACATTGTGTTTAAGAAGATGCCAAGGCAAACATATGAGTATAGGTTATAATAGCTCACCTGTAATCTAATTCTACCTAAACGTGTGTTGATGTCTATGGAAACTCCACGCTGCCTTGCGATGCTCTGTAGTCTCAAGATCTGCATAAGATACAACATGGTCCGTAATCAGCTCTAATAACTGAATCTGTTCGTGAACATTACATCCTATTAAATAAGGCATCATGAGGACTTATTGTGTTCTTTAGAAAATATAATTGAATACATACAATGGGTTTCAATAAAGAAATCTTTAAAAAACGATTTGTAAAATAAATGAACCAAAGTTTTGATGAAACACGTGAAGTAGTTGAGTTGAGGGAGATATCCTTCCGTGGAGCTCGGGTGTGTCACAACGTTTAATACGATTACATGCATCCTCAATACATAATTTGAAATAATAAGACGAAAGGCCGTCTTAAAACTTGTTTCTACTTCAGGAATGTAATCAGAAAATGGACCTTTTTGAACTAGAAAAAGAGAGACACAGAATTCAATATATGGGCAAAGAAAATTACCTTTTCTTCATCCAAGGTACGTATTGTGTCGTGTTCAACAGGTTGGTCATCGAACTCTTTGCTACAAGCATTCTCCAATTTCTGCTTTGCAGATTGTATACATGTTTTGCTATCAGAGATGAATTTCACTTCTACCCCATCAGCAGGAAGGTGTTCGGCGACATGTTGGCGCCGTGACTCAATTTGACGGTTTCCAGGTTGCGTTTTTGGCCTTGCACCTCCGTGGCCTACACGACAACATGTGGTTCAAGGTCATGTTGAACAATTTAAGAAAACACACATTATAGCCAATATTTTGGTTAATACGTTCAAAACATTACCCATACCCATTACCCGTACCTTTATTCTTGACACCAAAGAAAGGCTTCTTTGCTATTCCTCGTCTGTTCAGTAGAGATGCCAGAAGGTCGTTGAATCGATTATACCTGTCTGGTTCGTAAAGGACGAGTCGCACTTCTGTGACATTCTTCAAGTTAGACAAGTCTTGCAATTCATCATAAAGATAGTCCATCAGTAGATGTTCCGGAACTCCCCCGAAAGGACCTACGTAAAGTGTTATACTTGTTAAAAATAGTTCACTTTGTGTACACACGCATAATATTGATTCTGTGCAAGAGCATTGGAAAAGTACACGGTTGGATAAAATGTTAGGGGATTGGAGAGTCCAAAAGTTTTCCGTGCAACAAACTTTTCAGTGTTTTTTCAAAGTTCAAATCAATCGAGGGCAACTTAAATTTGCATAACTTTACTCTTGCATTACAGCCACTATTAATAAGTGGCTACAGCTTCAGATATGTCATATTTTCAGTGTTGTGGAGAAGAAATCTATACGGACATAATGAAAAGAGAATGTAAACCATTTTAATATGTATTTTATACTTTTTATATTGCAATAAAGAAATTACATTTGAGCTACAGATTAAAAACAAAGGCGAGGGCCAATCCAAGTCCATAACATCTTGACTTCTTACACTTGAGTATTTTTTTTATAAATATTTCCAATCTATTTAGCCTATCTTAAATAATAATTGCCTGAAACAAGACAAAATGTTCTACAGTAAGTAAGACTAAGTTTGGTTTAACACTTTGAACAGTGTTTCAATTACATCAAAGTGTGTCAGCTTGAGCGGTAATCTCGAAATGATGCCCATCTTTGAGGTTGATCACTTTTGTGAAACAAAAAAAGCACAGGCAGAATGCTGACAAACCAAGAAACATAATTAAGGCGAATCTCGGTTCGAACCCACGATCACAGGTTTCTGTTAACTCTGAGGGATGCTAGTCTGAACGGCGAATTGCGGCATCCTTGACGACTGGGCCACTAGTGCCCCCTTTATTTAACTTATGCAATCTTTACCTTGCCACAACACAATGCTTACCTTGTCCAAGAGCTGGAAGGGCCACAGATGAACAGTGCATTTTATCTGCCTGTTTGATGCAAGCTTTCAGTATGGCTTTAACGTCCTGCTTGAAGTGTAATTCCTCAAAATGGACAACAGTGTTGAATGTAGCTCCTGCTACTTGAGACACTGTTAAACCTTTGGATTGGAGATCTCTTTCTGTTGAAAAACGTAATGAGAATGTACATTCATATCAACAATTGAAAAAAAGGTTTTAAAAACCCGGATTCATATTCACGTGACACATCTTTTCCATGGTTGTTTGCTGGCATAAGTAGATTAAAAATATCCATGCTTACAAATATTCAGTTCTGGTGAGCAGTGGAATATGTCGAAACCATTTGGGACAAAATGTTTAGTCCGGCAGATGATGCAATACCGATCAATCTTCATGATGTTTAACATGTGAAACCTTCTCTGCACAGCCTTTGTAATCAAATGAATTGTGTACAACATTTGTGCATGTGCAAGTCTTCTTTTGTTTACTCTGAACCATTTCACAATGTCTGTTTTTGATTTAATGCTGATTTTGCATATCCAAAATACATCGTTTACTGCCAAGAGAAAGGAAAGTGACTGTCATATCAAAAAGGCACTTTTGTCGGCCATGATATTTTCAACTTATTCACAACTTTCTTTCCAACTTTCGTGCCTTCGCCAAATAAGCCCTTATAATTTTTCTTTGAAAAAATACAGTCAGTCATGCATTTTCAGGGGTGTACAATCAAGCTGAATGCAAATAATATACATTATAACTTGTTCAAGTTTCTTTATTTCGTACATGTTTAGGCCAACGGCCCATGGTACATATATTGGTCCACAGTATTAATTATTGACTCACGGTAGATAAAGGCATAATACAAATACATTGTGGTAATTTGTAGTTTGGTTACAGTCAGACATTAACATATTAAATTTATCCAGGAAAGGGTGGACATAAACCTTTATATGGATATATTGTTGTCTTACATTATCATAGGCTTTGCATATAAACAAAAAGTGGTATTCATTTTCCACATAACCAATATTACATAATTTACGAATCCTCAAGTTTCTAGGTACATCGTTATATCTTCCCGTTTCAATATATATGGAATGCGAACTGCAACGAAAACGAGCTATTGCCTATCTAAATTTACCAATAGTTACAGCAGATATGTATGGTTCAACACAAAATGACATTTTAAATAATGAATAATGGTACATTTTAGAGCTTCCGAAAATTGCTGAATGCCAATCCTGTTCATAAATACATTTTAGGCGTGATACAAATTCATTAATGAACAAGTTTGGGTGAATCAACACCCTGATTTTCCCAAACATAACCAAACCCAAATTTATACAAGAGCAACTTGATTTTAGACACCCAATTACATTTACCATTAGATGCTTCTCTTGTAGCTCTCTTTAGGGTAAAGGGAATCGGGCATATGTAAAATCTTACACCAATATGAAATGAAGCGTTGATAAATTGAGATATATAAAGGATATCGTCCACATTCACCACGGACAGTATGTGGGAGCTTTAACACCTAAAAACTGCTTATAGCCTAACAAATGGACAGATTCAATTTCCTTGTAATTATCTATTCCCCAAATTGTCATGTATGTTATACCAGGTTTTCCAGAGCATGCCCTGAAAACGAACCCCAATTTTATGATAAAATACACTGAAGCTGTACGTTTGGAACGTTTGCTGAAATTTAAAATCCTCAATATTGGTAAAATAATAATTCACGAGTAGAATTGAGTTATAGGCATGTGTATAACTTCTCCAGTTCCTTTGCTAGCAGTTTCAGCTCACCTTTCTCTGTTCTGTTATCTGTTCCTACAGCTGGATACTTTCGCAAGAGAACTTGATTAATTGTTCCTGTAAGTAGGTATGTTACATAAATTATAGCTCACTTCACAGGAATGTCACATGGTCATCTTGTCTGATGACATCACTTCCATTTTAGAGAATTCATTTATGTCTATGTGCAAGACTTAGGGACCGTCCATTTGTGTACAATTTATCTTTTTCGATAATAATTGTCTTTTTAACGGTCCATATTGAAACATTAACCTCTTCTATCCAAATAATAAGCAAACAAAATTGTGGTTCAGTTTGGGTAGAACATGCTTACCCTTTTCGTGAACACCTGGTGCAATCATTGATTTTCAATGATCCTTTCACTACTACTTTGCATTTTACGTCCAATGGAATCTGTTTCGGCTGATAATCGAGACTGGTTCTGAATTCTCTGGCGTTAACATTTTATATATATTACAAAAAAAAGGTTAAAGAACATCAGGTTTTTTTTCATATGACTGTATTTAATTTGTCATGGCTGGTGGTCATGACTCGTTTCGAGTAGTATATATTGGTAAAAAGATACTGACCAGGTGTCACAAATATTTGAAGTGGGAATTACCTTTCTTAAGATTAAACTGTGAATCCACACTATTTATGATACAGTCCACGTGTTCTTTTAAAAGATCCCCATGCTTCAGAGTGAAGTGGATGTTGCCAAATGTAATACCTCCACTTACATCAAATGGCCCTTCTGTTGAATGAATTAATAGAAGGTGTTGATAAACTAATTATATATGAAGACATCTATGATATACACATACGGATAATGTTATTGTTTAGTATACATTTCATTTTATTCATGATAAGCTAAATCAGTCACTTGGCGGCTGGGATCTGCATGTTCTTATCATGAAAGTGAAAGGTTGAGTATGATTACAATTAAGGTTAGTATTACTTAGCAGGATTATATCTTTCAGAAACATGAAGAGTATAAGAAAACGAGCCAACCTGTGCTTTTGTGGTCTGTTTTCAGTTGTCGACCTCTCCTGCTTGAGGTCGGTTTGCCATAAAATGATCCACTCTGTTTTTCAAATACCTGAGAAATGAAATCATTGCAATGTTCTTTACATGTGTGACTACATAGAATAGATCAATATTATTAGCCGTACATTATTAGCCTTTCGTTAACCATACGTGTATGGTAATTCTGTTGTTAGTTATTTGAAAGTTCTTAGTCAAACTTTAAAAATATCAATGATTATTGCTATATTTTCTTGATTAGACTCCAAATCGTGGTACTGTCTCCTACCTTTGCCACATCATTGTCTTTGTCATATATGACAATCTTGATATCAATAAGCGTGGTGTCAGGGTGGTTTCTCCAGAAGTCATCTATTGCTGTGAACATGATTCTGGCAGATACATCTTTATCATAGAAGAACAATCCTATTCCCAGTGTAGGGAATAATAGACTCGTGAGCCTGCTCTTGTCAGCTTCCTCCAGGCAGAGAGTAACAGCACGATGTAGATTCTAGAGATACCACAGATACCAAGTACAAGTAACGAATTACATGCAACGTCACTGTCAACAATATCACTCCCTCCTTTCCTTTCAAGATAAACTTTTATTTGTGACCAACGTCCACAAGTTCCAGACATTTTGAGTTTGCATTTTATGTTTCCAGAAAGCCCGCACTTCCATATATGCTTCCGATTTGTCACTATCACCTTCAGAAAAAATGCAAGCATCTAGCTAAATGAATAAGATGCTTCTAAATGCTCTTTCATTGAGCTGGTCAGTTTCTATTTGGGAATTCAACTGCGAGTGCATATGTGACTAATGAAATAACCCATTCGTGAATTACAACTGCTCAGTTCTACACATAATACAGACAAGAGAAAAAGATTTGCGAATTCATCTAATGCTCGTCGTGATGTATCTATACTGCACTGCACTGTCTGGCTTTCAATTAATTTCTAATTAAACTATTGCATCCCAGTAAACTATATCACCGAGGCTGTTGTTTCTACTCCTCATTAGTGATTTTTAGTCTCTGGGTGTTAATGCAGAATCAGGTAGATAACAATTAATTATCATCTCATTAGCTCAACAATGATCACATTTACTTGTCTTCTATTCCGAACATAATTAGTCTATTCTGAATTCGTTAAGCCCTTTTAATTTTTTTATAATTTCTTCCTTCAAATAAATGTTTGCAGTCAATTTATAAAAAATGACTATTTAGTCAGCCTTCACGTGCTTTTACGTGAGCAGGAAAATGCACTTTTGGAAGAAATATAGCATGACTGTTCACATTTTAAATATGACAGTAAACTTTCATTTAACTACCTCTTCCCCTCGATCTTTGTTCCACGGTGGTATGACAACATGGTAGATTTCAGACGCCTGTAGGAGACCAGCTGATGTAACTGCCAAACTGTAAGTTCCATTTGGATATTTCTTTCGACATTCAGCTTCCAAAGCCGGACCAGCAGCATCCGATATAGCCTTAGATAGTCTGCCTCTTGAAAGATTGAGTTCTCGGTCAGTTGGATTCACAATAACGTCTGCCTGAGGGGAAAATTGCAAAATATACATTTATATGTGCTAGACATAGGTCATATAAAATATAATCAACGTATTCAATCGTTTTAAATTATCCGAATGTGTGTACCTGTTTGGGATTTTTGTGTGTGTTTTTTTTTTTACCTTAAATCTGGTAATTGATCCACGTGATAAGATCACCCTCCTTCCAGAATCTGAAACATGATTATTCCTTCTTTAGAAAATGGGTTCATTCTGTTATACATTGCAACCAGCATATATACATTACATTGGCCTGTTTGCACTTGGGTTTGGGACAGACAAGTAAGTGACTGACTCAGTTATCTGTGACAAATAATAAACAATGATAACCAAGGTAACAATGTTATCATGCAATTGCCATCTTCGTCGGCTCTTCTCACAATCATTGGAAGGCATGAGACCACGTTCATGCGAGCTGATATTCAGTATCGACATATTTGGTACACATGTATGTATTTATGGAGACTACAACAACTTCAGTGGTGCTCATCGAACAGAGACAGAAGTACAACTCACCCGAAGTTCGATGTCCACCGGTTTTCATTTGCTGGGCTTGATCCTTAAACACCTGTGTTATCAATATCAGTGATTCTGATTAGAAACTTCAACACAGTCTGTGATGTCATGGTGGTTTTAGATCTATAAATCCTCAAAGAAACCCAGGTCTGGTGTACATTTAGGCGATACCATTAATTCTTCTTTGAATCTAAATAAAATCAGCAACATGCCGGAGGTACAGCTCACCTTATTTGGTGTTCTTGAACCTGAGAAATGAAGATTTGCTGAACCAGCACTGGATTGTCTGGTCCAGACTCGATTATTTACAAACCGCCGTCATATAGCTGGAATATTGCTGAGTGCGGCGTTAAACAACAAACAATCAATAATAACTTGAAAGGTGTTTACAGCCCACATAAAACAAACTTACTCACTTGAAAGGTGTTTGCATTACATGCAAAACCATAAGCAAACACATTACATGTTTTTCTGAATGCCACCAGCCAAATAAACCTGTTTGACTTTACAAAATAAGGTAACAGCCGTTCTTCATTCATTTTTTTTATCCCCAATGTTGTCTAATGTAGTCCCATACCTCTAGCTACCCCCAAAACATGTCATATGCACTTTTGGTTTTAGGACATCACTCCCCAAACACAGTCATACACCTGTAGCTACCTTAATGACAAATAATGACATGAGCTGCGAGGCAATTTCAAATTATAATCAAAGTAGTGTTATTGTAAGTACACACTTAACTGTGTTTATACAAATAAAACGATAAAACCATTTCCAATAACGATTGAATAACACCCCGATGGAAGTTACACTTGACGATGGCTCCAGAAGTACTGAGCCTCATATTGTGATGTCCAAATGGAGAGACAGTTACTCTGAACTGTAACGTCACCAGTGACTGCCCCACCCCACAAGAAATAGAGAAAGATGAACTACCGATGTGTGAGCCTATCTCTATTGAAGAAGTAAGGTATGTTGTAATCCACGCTAAGAAAGGCAAGGCATGTGGTGTGGACAGCACCTCGCGGAGGTTATATGTAATGACACGTGTATTAAATATCTTCACAAACTCTTCACAGTGTGTTTTAACTCTGGGTGTATCCCTGCCAGTTGGGGTAAAGGCATCATCAACCCTATTCCGAAGGTTTCTACTGAAGACCGAAGTGACCCACTCTCATACAGAGGTCTTACGATTACAACAGCTTCTTACAAGATTTATTGCAGCATTTTAAATAAACGTCTTTCAACATACGTTGAGGATCATGGTATACTAGAAGATAATCAGAATGGCTTCAGAAAAGGACGATCAACAACGGAGCATATCTCTACTATTACTTCTATCATAGAAACACGGAAATCGCTTAAGAAGCCAACATATGCAGCCTTCCGAAAGGCGTATGACTGTGCTGATAGACGAAGATGTGGGCTAAACTGCTTGAAGTGCACATAAAAGGTAAAATGTTTAACTCTTTTACATCACTGGACAAGAACGTCCTGTCACACTCGGAAGATCTACACCATAGTTTGATGTAAAATGTGGACTAAAGCAGGGATGCATGTTATCACTGCTACTTTTCAACGTTTTCATAAACGACCTTATCGCTACCATAAACCAAACGTCCATAGCAGTTGTTATCGATGAGATGACTGTTAGTAAACTTGCATACGCCGATGATATTGTGCTACTTGAGGAGTCGGAATCCGAGTTAAATCTACTATTCGACTGCTTGAGTATATGGTGTCAGACCAACTCGATGGCTGTGAATACTGACAAGTCCAAAGTCGTACACTTCAGGAGTTCCTCAATTACGAAGTCTAATTGTATTTTCAAGTGAGGGGGTCAGATCTTCGAGATCGGCGATTGCTATAACTATCTGGGAATTCTCTTGACAGAACGTCTCGACTATAATCGTATGGCCAGAGCAGCAGCCAGTTCAGCCAGCAGATCCCTGGGTCTCCTCGTATCTAAATATAAAGGTCTTGGAGGTATGCAGTACAAGATTTTTACTAAGTTATTTGACTCCATGGTATGGTCAGTAATAGAGTACGGTGCGGGAATATGGGGGACGTACGACATGTCATGCATTGAAGCTGTTCAGAACAGGGCCATGCGATTTTTCCTCGGTGTAAGGAAACACACGCGCAACGCCGCTGTCGGTGCAGGCATGGGATGGACTCCCCCCGTCGTGTGGCAGTGGGACTCTGTATCACGCCTTTACATGAGATTACGCACCATGGATCTAGCACATCAAGTTCTCAATTGGACCTATCGGTGGGCGGCGCGACGTAAACGGAATCAACTTTTTAGAATACACCTGAAGTTTGATGCACTTGGACTATCTCATTTTAACAACATTAATTACACGTATGACAAATGTTACGTCACAAGGACGGTACAGGAATAGATATTTGAACAGTTCACAGAAAATTGGATGAAGCTGATCAATCAAAAGAATAGCGTACATGGAACAGGTGGAAATAAGCTGAGAACCTACGTCACTTTTAAAGTCGAATACAGAATATAGAGTCGAATCCTATGTGTTGGAAAGCGCCCTTTCAAGATTCCGGTGCGGAGTTGCGCCGCTTCACATAGAAACTGGACGTTACAACAGTACCCCTATTGAAGAAAGAACTTGTTATGTATGCAGAGATACAATTGAGGGAGAAAAACATGTTTTATTACAATGCCCACAGTACCAGTCTTACAGATGCCACCTCCTTTCAAAGTGCAATTCAATCTGCCCTGATTTTAACGATTTTCGTGATAACCAGAAGCTAGATTTATACTTTCCAGCCAAGAAATGATTTTTACATCTGCCAAAACCTGCAACAGAATTTTATTAGAACGAACAGGGGCTTTATACAAATGATTTTTACGATTGGTTCTATCACGGTTTTTAGGATTTTGTATGTATTTATATGCCACACGCTTTTACCCAATAACTTTAGTCTCTCACAACTCTGCTTAGAGTGGCTCGTGCTACACCTTCATATTGTTATACCTAGTAAATATTTTAGTATTTGTTGCAAACGAGGTCTGTCTGTCCAATAGAAATCTCTGCATAGAGCAGAGTAGATAGCACGATTCCGACTATAACATGAACATGTGTGTTATGAATCACTCTCAAAGTGATTCTATTTCCATTGCTATTAACAGAAAGTGTTTAAATGACATGACCTTGTCAAAGAAGTGCAGAAGAAAGTCGGAATCGTACAATTTCTTGTGGTTATGGACATGCTTTTGTCGCTTCTATCTAAGTGTTAATAAATGTATCACAATTATCATGAATTAAATGTTTGGACAATTAAATTGTACAGCAAAACAAAGGAGACAGGGTTCGAGTTTCATAGAAGCTATATCACCCGATAATATAAGGACGTTTTCCTAAGCTGTGAAGAACCTTACGAAGTTACGGTAAAGGCTCTGGATGAGGAGATAAAAAATGAAAAAAATACACAAGAACAGATTGCCACAGGGAAAAGGTGAAATACATATTTTATTGCAACTTGGTGTCATTAATTTATTATTTGATGGTAGCCATGGGTTCCCAATAACAGAGATCGAGGAGAATGTTACTGGTCCAGCTGCTTAATAGTGGCATTATGAGAATGGAAACTGATGTTTACTCATTTTGCTGGATCTTTCACTTTACCGTTACCGTCAATGAAATAATAAGTTAGCATTACAATCATTAAGGCATGGTAAATAATTCCACTTTATAGCATTTCAAAGAAGATGACGACGTCATGATACATCATCGAAACTGATTCCAGAAACGTAACTTGTCTTTCTTCATTTGAAAGATTTCACTAACCATGTTACACAATCCGATGTTCTAATATAAATTTTCCGCGACTTTTGCCTTTTTGAATTCTACTTAACGTTAACCTTTCACGGGAATCTACCAAAGCCTATTCAACTGGTGACAATGTGGGCACGTGTTATGTTTCAAATGAACATAACATCACAAAACTTCATTTCTTTATAAGCAGTTTGCAGGTTTATTTCCTTAATAGTAGTGAGTGAGTGAGTGAGTAAGGTTTTACGCCGCTTTTATCAATATTCCAGCAATATCACGACGGGGGACACCAGAAATGGGCTTCACACAATCGAACCCGGGTCTTTGGCGTGACGAGCGAACACTTTAACCACTAGGCTACCCAACCGCCCCTCATAAATAGTAGCCTCCATCTTTGTGATCAACTATTCATATGCAAGGTTTCCTTTACATACACAAGGTTGTTTAATGTATATTAACTCCTATTTCCATTAATATATTAAAAATGTCTTATTGGCGTCCTTCCTAAATAGTTGCTGCGGAGAAAAGGCTGGCGCAGAAGGCCTCTGACGTCTGTTGTAGACATTTTGAATTTTTCAAAGTGAAACGTCCACTGTGGTATATCCAAGGACACTTAGAACATGTTATTAAAATTATAATATGTTCAGTAGATCATGAGAGGAGATTTTAAGTTTCAGTGTTAACGGAGAGGTGGAGAGAAGGACGGGCTGATAAAGACCCTTACATAAGCTCGTATTGACGATGTCATTATCAGCTAAAAATATTCCTCTCGCTACTCAAGACAGCCGTAAAGTTTTCCAAATCTACCATGAGAGGGTACCGAGATTGATGCGCATGCAGCACACTTAAGATGGCGATATAACTGTAAAAGGCATGGAGAGTGACCTGTCAAGACATGAACCTGGTAATTACATACCGTACGCATACGGTAAAAAGAATTGATTTAACACCCTGGATTATATAATGAATATTTCATTGAAGACTTTTACATAATAGGTGAAACCTTGCCTGGTACAGGTATTAGTTTTGTTTTATTTTTTTTAACGCCACGCCAAGCAATATTTCAGCTGTATGACGACTGTCTGTAAATAATCGAATCTCGGCCTGATAATCCAGTCTTCCTTTACCATGAACATTGATATACGCAATTGACATTCATGAACCATTCATAAACCTGATCATTCGATCCCAGTAGTCGCATTTCGACAAGCATGAGTTGCTGACGTTCTTCAACGGGGCACATGTGTCTGTAACGAAAAGATATAAAAAAAAGATGACGTGTAAAGAAATACACCAAACCTGTATGTTCTCCCTATCCCTGGGATAAAGGATGACTCTTATGTCTGTGAGGGATGTATTCGGGCACTGTGACCAGAAGTCGTGTATGGTTGATAACATAGCCTCGGCTACCAGATCTCGAGAATATCCTCCAATCCCTGTACCAAGTGCTGGCATTGCGATGCTGGAACAGTTGTGTCTGTCAGCAGTTGTTAAGCATTCCTTAACTATGTCTGCCACAGCCTGCAAAAGAGATTTCTATTTCAATTGAAACCCACATGTAGAAAGTGATATTGGGGCAGATATTTTCGACGAGCACATTTATATAATATATATCAACAGAATGAACACGAAGGTCATGAAAACTGTTCATAATGCCGCCTGCCATATTGTCTTTTGGCAAAAAAAATTCGAGCATAAGCAACTTCGAATACATCTATTTCAAGGATACAAAACAACAGTAGGTGCGCAATTAGAGAAAAATATGGTAAAATATTTTATGCATCCCCAACAGTTCTGAAATGGTGCTTTCTTTTGCTCACTGGAGGTACCTTTTTCTGTACCTGAGTTTTATGGGAGTACTCAACAGTCGTTGATAGCCCATACCCGAGTATTTACCAATACAGTAATACAGTTAGGGCTTATGGGTATATGGATTATATATCTACATGCTTCTCTGACAAGGCACATGACATCAAGGTCAAACTTTCACAATTATTTTATTTTGAGACACATTTGGGTATGTCAGGTGCCAGTGGCATTTTATTTCATTCAATCGGATATTGACAGTTGCCACTGTGATCTGTCCACAAGATAATCCATATGTATCAGCATATATTGACAATTTCTTCGACATTTTGTGACTTACATCATGAACCATTCTAACGTCGCCTAATCTGATGACAGATGCCAATACCAATATTTATCTAAAGTTATCTGTTATCCCCATTGTTGTCTAATGCAGTGCAACTTCTATTCAAATTCACTTTTATTACAACACTTTAGGAAAACACGTCCCCAATGGAGCACACGGACATCTTATCTGTAGCTACCTTTACAACAAAGCTATCAGCACTACGGCGTTGATGACGTCACACCCGGATAAAGTAAATATTAGCGGCAAAACACTTTCCAAGTTCTAATGACCCGTGAAGATTCCGGGGTAGAATAGGTCTTCAGCAACCCATACTTGCCGTAAAAGGTGACTATGCTTGTCGTAAAAGGCGACTAACGGGATTGGGTGGTCAGGCTCGCTGACTTGATGCATGTCATCGATCCCAATTGCGTGGATCGATGCTCATGATATTAATCACTGGATTGTCTGGTCCAGACTCGATTATTTACAGACCGCCGTCATATAGCTGGAATATTGCTGAGTGCGGCGTTAAACAACAAATCAACCAACCAACCAACCAACCAAATTCTAATGAGAAATATCTGCTAAAAGTCCATTCCATGGAGTCCATTCCATGATTCCGACTATGTCATAATCATGTGCTTATGAATCACTATGATATAGTGATACCAGGTGTGCGGAAAGGTGGGCGTATTCTGCCCCACCTGTTGCACCCGTCACAAACACATGCAAAGACAAATCAAGTGTTCACCTAAACAAAAACTGAAACAAATGGTACAAGTCAAAACAGGGGATTGTATCGGACATAATTTTGGTCACCGATGCGTCATATTTAGAAATTTCCTCAATATGTCCACTATAAACCTTTACTAAAGTTTTACTTAGGCCTTGAATATTTGCAATCCTGATTTAACAGCTTACAAGCACCAATCGTATAATGCTCTTTGGCATCATCATGATTGATTGTACCTCAAAAGTTGTGAAATGTTGACTCCAAAGGCTGGAACTCCTGGAATATTTCTCGACATAAAAGGAAATTTGAAGTCATCCCTCATGTCATACAGTCCTGTTTATAGTTTGTTGTCACAGATAATTTTGCAAAATATTCAATATAATATAAAAAGTCACAGCACCTCTCCAATGTAGCACTACTTTGAAATATCCATGCTTCTAGTTTGTAACAAACTATTAAACACTTCTGGTTTAATGACCTTGACCTTTCATCGCAGCCTCAATGATAATTTGTTAAAGACATTCGACACGGATTTGACACATGACTTTTATATAAAAAGAAGTGCGTGTGTGTTATTAATCACTGAAAGATGTTTTCCATTATATTGAAGTAAGATCCGGTTTACCTTTTAAAGTGACTTTCAGATGACTTTGACCTTCATTAAAGGTCGTGCAGAATCCTTATCCTTGAGGTCATGTGTATAAACTTCCATTTCTATTCCGATTATGAATACCCAAATTCTTGTGTGTACTGGGAACTCGCAATCGCAAAATCATTGCTTGTAAACTAAGGTGGTGTAATCAAATGTTTTTCATACCAGACTGACATTGCTTTCTGAATGAAACTAGTTATTTCTTGAGTGAATTACTTTCACGGTGACCTTGACATTTCTCACAACCATGATATATGGCATATATTGAGTAGTTTAGAGTCAATCATAAGAGAATGGAAAATACTTTTATTTTTCATGAACTAATCTGACATTTCCTGATTTTTGTGACACGTTTCATAAAATGACCACACGCGAAAAGCGAGCCTTTTTGCGTCGCCTAATAGGTTGCCTGAATGTTAAAGCGATAGAACATATAAATATAGAACGTTAACATCAGAGAAATTCCCGTAGGTGTAAAAAGCAAAGTTATCACTAAAAATCCTGCTCTTGCGATCATACACCTGTATACTAAGTTTGGTCAAACTTCGATCATGCCTTTTTCAAAGTACACACTTTCACACATCAACACGAATGTCAGTCATTGTAACGGAGAGATATCCATCACATTAACATTTTTCAAGTACATCTTTACCTTTTTTATAGTTGTATTTTGTGTGTGTTCACGAAAATGACTTTGCTGGGATGTGGATGTCTTCAAATAAACATGATACACCTTTTTGCACTTCAGTTTGAAACCAGGTGTGACAACAATTGAACCAGGGTCAATGCCTTGTGGGTATGTTCTGCAGGCAGACAGTAACTCTGGACCAGCGACTTCAAGGATGGCTGTCGAAACTGGCCCTGCATTTTGTAAATTCAATTCCTTGTTCGTTGTGTTGACGATAACATCGACCTGCAAAAACACGAATTACATGTATATGTTCTCGTGTGTATAGGTGTTTACAAATGTTTACAGAATATTTACAAAAGTGAATTTGAATTCTTCCCAGACCTATCACAATATACATAAAGAATATGGATAGTAGCATGCTCATTATTTGTCTTGTCGAGTCATTCCTGCTCACACAGTATTAATAGCAGCATACAAGATGTGTAGTGTATACACTGATACTGTAAACCACAGCCTGATGAATTTGGTTCCGAAAATGTTTTTCTTATCTACATAACAGGGAATTAGCACACCTGTCACAAATAACTTGAAATTGTACCATATCAGTAAACATTACCAATTTCGAATGTGCGATTTTTATTTGTTATCAAAATACATATTTGAAGCCCTACTAAAACACAATATACATTGGCACCTCTATATTAACAGAAACATTCAACGAAATTATACATCATCGTTTGTCAACATCTTTCATAAAGTTTGGCATGATACACATGAGTGCTAAGATGTGACAGGTGAATAAAGGTTTCATGATGTTTATACCTTTTGTTCAGCAATGCTTCCGTTAACCAGCTTTACTTTATACCCACACTTCACATCTGATAGAGCTACAAGGAATAAATAGAAACTGCATGAAATATATGAACGTGGTATAACTATTAAAACATGGGACTTCGTTATTGCCTTGGGTCCATGATGCAAAACATTTGTACCACTAATACTGTAGTACATACACTTTTGTCTTGCCATGTAATCAAACCAGAGAAAAAATAGGCCTCGGATAATGATGCCATTCACTATTTCAACTTTGTTATGTATTATCATATGCAATTGGTTATTATTTTTCAAGTTGACATACCAGAATCTCTTCTCTGTGTTCTTGGGGATGATTGTTGCATCTGAGCACCTGTCCCGCCTTGTAAACGTGGTTGTATGTGAACATATGATGCCCCTAAGACGTCTTGCAGCGATTTTACAAAGCTGTCCACAGTTTTGCCTTTCACTGTACAGAAATAAACGTCCTTGATTGTACTGGATTTATGTTTCACAAAGTAGTCTCTTACTGAAGTGGTTATAACCTTTGTAGCAGCATCTTTTGGATATCCAAAGATTCCAGCACTCAAAGCAGGTATTGCAATAGAGCTCCCCTGTCTATTGTCTGTAAGCTCAAGACTCCGGGTGACAGCTTCTTTCAATTTTTCCTTTTCTCTCTTCTTTCCTCCTTCCCATCTTGGACCCACTGCATGCACAATGAAATCACAGCTACCTTTCAGTCTTCCTGGCTTCGACAACACAGCATCTCCATCCAGAACTGCACCATACGAATTCACGTGTCTGTTACACTCATCTTGCACGTCTTTTCCAGCTGAAATATGTTCAAAAAATTATTTTCTTCTCTACCAGTTAGGGATACTGATGGTAAATCGCACTTGGCATATCAGAACGTTTGTATAACACTTCCTTAACTGTAAGCACAATCCGTGTTTAAATGTGGAAACATTTTGTATATATATTCAACATATATTTATTACTTTAAAAAAAAAAGCTATTACCTTTGTCAACGATCAATTTGGCAAGACCTCCACAGTGATCTAATCTCTTATTAGCAGCATTGACAATGGCACTGACTTTCATGGTCGTAATGTCTCCTTCTCTTACATAGATCTTCCTTCCACCTGCTATGTTTGAGACAGCCACTATGGTGGATACTGGCTCTTGAGTGGCTGCATTACTTTGTCCTTCGTGTTTGTTTTCTTCCTCCCCCTTCTCTTCATTGACAACCTCTATGATACATCTTTCAACCTTTTCTACATGAGAAATAATGTGTCCTCCATGTCCTGTTTTGAGCATTCTGGCCATGCCAGCCTTCTGTAACAGTTCCTTGTGTGTGATTACTTTGTTAGCCAGGAAGGTCAGTTCCTTTCGGCATTTGTCAATTCCTACTTTTGAGCCATTAATAGTGAACTCGGTTCCATTCTCCTGGTATATAATCCGGACATGATAGTCCTTCAAATCTTTAGCAATTGTTGCAACTTCTTCTTTGTAGTGGGCCAGAAGGAATCTGTGCTGCCCTTTAGTAAACGAGAGACGTGTTTCGTCTATGGTGTTAGAGGACAAAAACATTTTGACTTCAGCATAAACACATTCCACATCATCCTTGATCCCTACAATGAGTAGATAATTCTTGTCTTGGAGATTATGAATACTGAAGGTGTCAGGCAAATGATCAATCAATGATTTCCGTAGGCTTTCCCACGATTCTGATTGCATTAGTAACTGCATTTTTCCTTCAAGGGGAACAACTCTTTCCACCACAGTATTAAGGATCATTTCACCAACTTGTCCAACTTTTTCTGGAGTAGTTGAAATTACTTCTAGTGATGACTCTTTTGCATGCCAAGATGCTACAATGCCAGTTTCCTTCAGTACTTTCCTCAGACCATCCTCAACTGCCTTCTTCTGAAGCTCAGTTAGTTGCTGTTTGGAAACATATTCAATCTCTGAAGTTTGCGTTCCATTCACCAGTTCATACATTTTAATCGTTGCTTCTTTCACAGAGGTTTCTGGGCCAGACAGATGGACATCATTTGCATCAAATATCGCATTCACTCCAGGGAATTGTTTTATCATCTCCTTAAAACCGCACTCTCGAAGAAATTTGGCTTTAAGTGGTGCTAAAGGTTTCACAATTTCGGGTTTTGGGGGGCCTTTTGAAGATATTCCATGCGCAAATTGTTTCTCAAATTCTGCCTTGACTTCATTAGCTTTCGTAGGAATGCCAACAATTGCTACGACCTCCTTGTCAGTGTACATCCTTACCTCTGTTTCATCAACATTGACCTGCATTAACATTGCATCAATGTTGCCCTTTACTTCCATGGGAATCTGAACCAAGACATGAAGAACAAATTCACTTATGACCGACCTAGCTGAACTCTTGTAATCCATTCCATCAGCAGTTGTAGTTCCACACTCGCCCCCGGCTTGACGAAATACGAACAATTGGTTGGACTCATTCAACTTTAATGACAATCCGTAACCACCTAGTTTTTCTTGAATTTTTCTGAGTACTTTGGGTGACTTCTTCAGAAACCGTGGTACAAGTTGGTCAACACCTTCAAGGGGTATGGCGCCTGACACCTGAGCTGGTGTGGTGTCATTGGACTCAGGTGACTGCCATCCGACACATTTGTGATGGAGGTAGACTTTTATATTTGCTTCTCCAAGTGTATGCACTCTCTCGCTGATCTGCTCAACAACTGAGAAAAAAACAGGCAAATATTCAATATATCATTATGTTTCTTCCATGCTTTGTTCTATATGTATGCATGTAGTATCGATATTATTGAAGCCATGACTATGCAATCCATAGCAAGCATTATTTCTCATATCAGTAATCTTTATAGTAAATTCACGGCTCCGGATCTTAAGCGGACCATGTACTGTAGCCCCTTGTTCTTCCTCACCTTTGTGGTCAGCGAGATGGACAAGGTAGCATCCACGTTGATCTAATCCTTCCACTTTGACTACCTCTGAACTCGTATCATTTCCACATTTCCGGGTTTCAAAGTAATCTGAAATTGTCTCCGAGGCAAGTGACAATGGGACGCCCTCGACCCTCAGTACTCTGGTGGCAGGTACCTTGAACACTGTCACCGCTTTCGTTTTGAAGGGTTTGTTGTTACAAGCTGACTGGAGTTTGGATATATCTGAATGAAGTATAATATATAATTTGTTTGTTTGTTGTTGTTGAACGCAGTACTCAGCAATATTATCGGCTATATGACGGCACTCTGTAATCGAGTCTGGACCAGACAATCCAGTGATTGATATCATGAGAATCGACCCATACAATTGGGATACGATGACATGTATCAACCAAGTCAGTGAACCTGACCACCATAACCCATTAGTCTCCTCTTACGACAAGCATAGTCACCTCATACCACAAGTATGGGTTGCTGAAGACCGGTTCTTCACGGGTGGTATGAGTAAGTACAAAGATAAAAGTCAAACATAGCCGTAGTTTATCCACAAAGGTCGACAAAGTTACCATTTTATTTGATTATTATGAATTATTTAACTGATTTATTTGTCAAATTCTAAAATATAACTTTTTATGAAGAATACGATGAACACATGTAAAAAAATAACCTATTTTACACATAATGTATTAAATAAATAAAATAAAAAAATGGACAGTTCTTTGTTTTCATGAGAATTTTTAGATTAGATTTTTAGAAAAATTACTAGAAGTCTGCTTGGAATATGATAATTACACACTATCCAGGTGGTATCCTATTATAATTCCAAATATTTGATTTAAAATTGAGATTTGATTTTGAGGTTATTTTATGTATAACAAACAAAAGCAAGCATACAGGCAGAAGGAAACATATTGATCTTTTTAATACTTATAGTATCACTTGCTAATAATATGGTGAAATCAAGATATGTATCACAGGAGTTAATCATATTTACATAAACTTCGATATTTCTCCTTACCAATAGGGTCGCTGAAAGTTACCAACAGCACACCATCTTTGGCTCCTTTGTTGACTCCCTTCACATCAGCATTGGCCCTTGCTTGAAGATAGATAGAAAGGTCCTCTGAGTCCTTATCGAGGTGTGCACCTGGATACTTCAAAAGAACCTTGTCCACATAGACTGGCATTGGTGTATGAGGTCTTATTTCCGCTTCTTCCTTTGCTATGGTTACTCTTCCCTTCTCGACGAGTCTCTGAGCCACTGTAAATATTTAAAAAAAACCAATATGTTGTATCTATTACCGAACTCTTAAGATATATACACATAACCCTGCTATAATTACACACACACACACACACACATAACGCTGAACCTATTCATAAGTTTAAGTGTTTATTGAATGAGGAAACAAAAAGGCTTAATTTACTCCTCGGTTCTTGTAGATTTTATGCCCCTTTCAGCTCATATGACCAATAGGTGAGTCGCCTTTAAGAATACGCAATACGCTTTCTGCATTTTGCATTAAAATGCACTCTTTCACATCATTTAGTGAGTGAGTTTAAAATTTACATCTCATCGGCAGTCACATCATTTAAAGGAGGAGTCGCAAATGTTATGCCTGAAACAGACCAATGATATTTTATAATTTTAAAACAAAGTGATCAAGGTTAGTTGTATTAAATAAGTAATTAATTAACTATTTGTAATTTACTGAATTATCAAGTTGTGTACAAATAACCTTTCAAATATTTACATCATTTCTTTTGTTTCCCATTTCGGAAGAAATCTGTGACGTATGTCTACAATCATCCCCATAATCCAGTGTATCATATCCCTATTCTATTATCATAAATAGTTTGACTTAATCACCACAAAACCTGAAATGACGTGACCGTCCCCGTCACACTTATTGGTAGATTCTCACAATATATTTCTCTCGCACATGAGTATAATTTGAAACGTCGTTTATTTTAAGTGTGCATTTCATACTGGTCTCAAAAAGAATGTAAGGTGACGAATACAAATATGGTATTTACTTTAAATATTGATTAATGCACTGAATAAATCACAGAGAATGGTCCAAAATACACAGAATTCGGAAAGAGTGAGCTTTGTTTAAGGCCTATTTAAATTGGCGCTGACAAACCTAGAAACATAAATCTCGCATTCGAACCCACGATAAGTTTGTGGGACGCCTTAGGGACGCAACTCTCCTTTTTATAAAATACATGTATTGATTTCATTACATTAAACTTACCAAACCTAGAAAACGTACCTGAAGGATCTTCGAATGTAATGACAAGCATGTTATTTTCCTCGTCATTTTTGAAGTTTTCTATGTCTCCTCCTCCTCGTCTTTCGTTTTCAAAATAATACTTGAACTTGTCCAAACTTCCTGATGCAAAGTCACATCCATGAACTTCAATCGTTCTCCTGGCATAAACCAGTTCGTCTGCATCGGGATACTTTAAGTGGTGAACTGGAATTGTTTAAACACTTGTTAATCCTTAACACAATCAAGGAAGATAAATTTGCTAGACTTTTTACAATCTCAGAAATTCTGTCAAAAGATTTGATTTTTCAACTTTGTACGCCACAATCCCACATGACAAACTTAGGGAAAAACATAATTCCTTGATCCATGGGTTTTTTGTTACAAAATGTAGTGATCATAGATACAGTTATATATCTATCGTCAGAGGTTCGGGTCAATCTGTCAACAATGAAAACAAATGTCATCTGAGGTTTATTGGGAAAACAATATGTGAAATGTTTGACTTCTTCGTTGATAACGTATATGTAGAATTTGGGGCTAAGGCATTTAGGGAAGAGGTAGGCATGCACATAGGTACCAATTATGGTCCCCTTCTTGCCGATCTGTTTCTGTGCATTTGAATCAGAATTTCTGCTCGGGTTGGCAAAGTCAAAACAAGGACATTTGGCCAAGAAGTCTAACTTAAGTTTAGCCAATTTCCTTCCACTGATTTACCCACCTGAACTGATATAAACACCAGTGAGACCACTTCATATGTTTCATATTTTTATCTATTCTCCACAAGACTGTATGCGAAGAGGGCTGACGTCATCTTTACCTTCAGCCGACATTTCACAACTTTTGAGAGACAATCGAGCATGCTCTTTCTCCTAAGATTCCAAAGAGCCTCATATGTTGCCGAGTTTGTTTTTAGGTGACCAATTGACTTGCCTTTGCATGTGTTTGTGATGGGTGCAACCGGTTGGGCAGTATCCACTCGCCTTTTCGCGAACACCTGGTCTCATCACGATTCGATTGTGATTCATAAACACATGCTCGAGATATAGTCGGAATCGTACAATCGACTTTCATGAACATAGAAAGGGTTTACTATTCAATGGAATAGCTTTTCACTATAGCTTGGGTTTGTTTGTTTGTTTTCTTTATTCAGTGGAAATGAATACAATCCCTTACATACCTGACATACCCACGTGGTTAAGGATTATTGGGCCTTATCTTAGCAACTTCTTTCAATAGTGAATGTTACGGTGGGATAGGGTTTGTGCACTAGAAAAGAAGAAGGGTGTGGAAGAGGAGATAGGATAGCAATATCTAAGTCAAGAATTGGTCATTTTTAGTTTAGCTCAAGACTGTCTGTGATGAGGTGAAATGGGGTTTAACGTCGCGTCCAAGATTATTGCACTTATATAGCGACGGGCATGTACGTGTGTGTGTTTGTGTGGCTGCTTGTACTAGTCCGGACTGATGCCGAATTTATAGTGCTAGCTCACTGAGATACCATGCCGCAGTTTAACATGAATACCCCACTCAGACACAGTATACTGACTCCGAGCCGACCAGTCCTTGCTTTAGCACCTTAATGCCGAGCGCCAGACAGGGTAACAACAAGTACCATCTTTTAACGTCTTTTGGTATGACGCGGTCGAGGATCGAACCCCGGACCTTCCGCTCTCCGGGCGGACGCTCTACCACTAGACCACAGAGGCGGTCTCGCAACACTGTCTGTGGTATCCAGATATGTTTCTATGTTGTGATAATGTTTTATGAAATATAATATTTGGCTAAAGTCAGGAATAATCTTATTTACGACAAGTGTTTATGTTTTCAAAGTATTAGAACGGTGGTTTTCGATAATGCTCAATTCGGTTTCTTGTCTTTTCAGTTTCGCTATGGCAAAACGAGCATAGTTCCTCTGAACTTTTTCCAGTATTTAGAAAAAAAACTGTCTGGTTGTCATAATTCTATGCATAAGTTTGTGTTGAAAGTTTCTTGATCCATTACCTAATTCATGTCTGAATCATATGAAAGCAGTTTGACAGATACTCTTCAGGTAATAAAGTCCCAGTTAGCTTCGACTCCCACTGTGCACAAAGAATATCAAATGGGTTGCTTGTACTTGCCTTAATAATTTACATATAAATTTGCAATCGTTAGACGCAAGCATATTTTTCTCTCTCTACAAACACACATTGTACAAGTGTTATCCAATACTGGGGGAAAAGGTTTACTAGTTTAAAATAGAGACAATGTGATCCTTTTAATTCTAATACTATTGTTAGGTTTGCAAATGTTTTCAAGTGCCCAGTATCTGTGAAAACACCACTTCCAAACCACAAAAACATTTTTTATGACGCCTACAATTTTAAATGGTTCTTTTGACTGGCGCAATGGTATATTGGGACATAACTGTTCATTTGAATTCTTCCTTGAGCGATTCCATGTAGCCATATTTTGGTCACAATTGATTCTTAAACACAAAGCTATAGCAAATGTTCTAAGTACTTATCAATTCTGAGAGGTTTTCTTCTCATCCCTTTAAAGTAAAGTTGGCATCATCTGCATATTGGAATATTAAAGTATTCCATTCGTTTGATATCTATACCGTTTATAGATTTGCTACTTTTGATTGAGCTTGAAAGTAGTTCAGCACATATAGTAAATATACCAGGGGACAATGGATCACCCTGCCTTCAGCCTAAGCCAAGTTAACTGTTGCACTGAAGCTACTTTTCTGGAAACGTTTGACCCAATATCGCAAAATGGGACCAACGTTAAGAGCCTCAAAAGCTTTATCTATGAATCTCCACTCAACGCTATCACTAAAAATATTTAAAACATCTGCAGTAACAAGTAAGCCTGGTATTTCATGTATTTTACAATATTTCAAAATGTTGTATAATATTCGTTTATTATCTCCATTAAAACGACCCATAAGAAGACCCTATTGTGTCTCACTAATTATATCTGGGAGGGAATGTTTCATCCCATGGGCTATTGCTCCAGATGCTATTTTATAGTCCATGTTGAATAAACTCACTTGACGTCAATTTTTTCAAGAAACGTCGATCGCGACCTTATTTAGGGGTGCAGGTAAGCATGAACATATACATGTGTTATGATAGCAACGTTGCATTTATAACCTTTTACAAAGTCTCATATGTTGGGACAAGGAGTATGACATATAGTTGCAATTTAGATTAATGGGTAAGAATTTATTTACAATCACATTTGGGGACTTTTCTGATAAACATTGCAATTCATTAGACTTTTAAAAAAGTGTGTTCACAAGTACGAGTTTTGTGGTAACAAATTTTCTTCTGGATCACTTACCATCAAAATAAATCATGTGTTTGTCTGACATAAATGGTGTTCTAGATCTTTTAGAAATATATCATCAAGGATGATAGGTATACAGCTGCAGATGAAGGGTGTGTTTTACTGGCACGGAATAGGTAAATTACCAATTGTCTAAGTGGCACGGATACAAATATATACAAATGTATTTGTATCCGTCGGCGATATAACAACAATTTGTCATTCTGATTGTTTTCTTCTTCTGGATTTCGCTTTTTAAGGTCTGCGAATCGGTGAACTCAACAAAACTAAGTGTAAGTGCTTATTGGATTGTTCTCACCTGTACGTTGTGTAGGCAGTTCAGGTGAGTCGTGCATTTCTTGAGAACGTGGCATAGGGACCGAACTGACTGGGTGGTCGACGGTGATGGACGATAATGGCTGTGTGTACCGAGTAGGTTGAGGGAAACCACTTCCGATGTTTGGCTGATTTTGAAAAAGAGGAACTGGCGCAGGTGGTTGTCCTGGGAACCTAGGAATCGAACCGTGTTGATACTGGTAATAAGGTGGCCAGTGGTAACCCTGGTTTGGATTCACAGGATAATGATTCCATGACGGCGGCCATGGTACTCCTTGAAACGCAGGTGACTCAGCATTAAAAGACATCCCTGGCGGGTGCGTGGGACGGTAACCAGGATGAAGTGGCTGCCTTGGTGCAAAACCGTCTGAAAGGTGTACACTTCCGCTTGTGTTTGGGTAGACGCTGTTCAATGACACGAATCCTCCAGTAATACCTCCCCTCCCACCAGCCTCCGGGTTATCTATATTGTAGTTCATTGACTCAAAACCTGACATGGGCGGTTCTTCTAGTATATCCTGACCATGTTGATAACCTCCTGGAGATGACCCGAAAGCACTGTTTAATCTCAAAGAATGCATCGTCCCCTGTAATTTGGTAATGTGAAAAATAATAAGTGGAGCGAGGTTTGAGACTTTTGTAATCTCTAAAGCCCTTAAACTGAATTTCCAGCATTATGGATTTGAATGACACATGAAATCCGAATAAGAATATCCACTTAAGAAATGAGCTAGCGCCAATTATACGGGATTGGGGTTGGGATTCTTCTCCACATTAGCATGAAACAAAGTTTAAATACGTTGCCACGGCACTGTAGCTCACCATACCACTGCAGACAATGGTTTTTTAAATGTTATATAATGTTACATAAAATAAAGACTGCCGCTGCCGACATTGCTATCCAAACATTGTCTAGATAACTGCAGATAACAAATATATTAACAAATGTGAAAGCAGTTTACAGAAAGTCCCTACATTTCCAAATCTGCAAGAAAATCTACTTTTGGGGATCATCGTTGCAACATACAACAGTTAAACGTACTTTATACAATGTTACTATGACCCTATATACCCGCTTTGGAGAATATTTCAAACTGTTTCACAAAGTTGATTGGTTGGTTGTTTGTTCGTGGATCATCAATCCACGCAATTTGGATACGATGACATGCATCAATCAAGTCGGCGAGCCTGACCACCCGATCCCGTCAGTCGGTCTTACGACAAGCATAGTCGCCTTTTACAGCTAGCATGGGTTGTTGAAGACCTATTCTACCTATGAACATGGATTAGAGAATATAGAGACCTATCGAACCTGATAGGGAAACAGTTTAAGTGACGGCGATCCACGGTGATCTACGCGATCTGAAGGAGCGCCATAGATCGCCATATAATGAGGCGATATAGGGGTACTTGTGATCCGATTGCGATCAGATAGCGATCCAATAGCGATCTATGTGATCCGATAGCGATTTGATGGCGCTTGATCGCCACCCAACCACCCCAAAATGTGGCGTTCTTGCACGATCAGTTCCCGCTCCATTCGCGATCCGATGTGGTCAGGATGCGCTCCAATGGCGCTCTATTGGCGATCCGATGGCGATCATTGTGATCTATGGCGCTCTTCTCTGATCCGATAGCTATCGAGTGCGATCTATGAAGATCCGTTAGAGCTCAAGTAGCGCTCTAGGCGATCCGATTGCGACCTGATCGCTGCAAAGGGGCCCGATCCGATAAAGACCTGTGGCGTTCACCTGCGCTCTTCAGTTCTGTGCTTGGCAGCAGACGGGTATCACCATGAGATGATGCTGCCATATTACAAGTGATTTACACTCTCGTGAACCATGCCATCGTGAACCAGCAGATTGCTCTTCTGGCCCAGCAGCCTCGAAGAAGAAGGAGAAGGAAGGCTTTTTGGGTGAGACCCTGGAGCGCCATTGGAGCGCCACAGAGCGCCACAGAGCGCCAGAGGGTGGCGCTCCAAATCGTGAACCAAACAGTGAAGCACAATCAGAGCGCCATCGGAGCGCAATCGGAGCGCCAATGCATCTCCGAGGAGCGCCATCAGATCGCCATGGAGCGCCGAAGATCGGTAGACCAGCTTTTGTGGCGATCGGCGGCGCTCTATGGTGATCCGATAGCGCTCCGATTGCGACCTTGGCGATCAAGTAGCGCTCCGATGGCGATCTAGGCGATCAATTAGCGATCTGATGGCGCTCTGGGTGGAGCGCCACGGATCTTTGTGCAGGGGAGTCAACCGGCGGCGACCTTGACGATCATGGAGATCAGTTAGCGATCTGTTAGCGATCCGTTAGCGCTTTTGGCGATCTTGGCGCTCTATATGGCGCTCCATAGTGCTCTCACGGAGCGCTTGGGATCGCCGCGTAGTGGAATGGGGGTATAAGTGTTTCACATGCCTGAGGTTCCGAGGCAGATGTCCTCCATTCTTGCGGCACATCTTCAGCTCCACAAGATGATACAGTCAGCTGACATCCTTGGTAATTTGGAAACACCTTGCCCTTGATTGTATCTGCATCTGCAATGGTTAATGGGTTGAAGCATATAACTTGTTCACATAGATTGATCTCATTTATTGTTGCCAATTTACAAAATAATGCTTTTGTTGATAAGTGTTAACATCAATGTCCTCAAGCCTGTAAGATTCTAAACATGTCGCAATGAGTTTTTGTTTTGCTCTAAAGGCGTAGAGCGTCTGGTGATCAACAATCTGTCCAAGTTGCTGAAGTACCTAGTCTCTGTTCCACAAAGCGGCCTTTGCGATAAGACAATTGATACACATACCTCCTATACTTTAACATAAGATTACTTTGTGGCACAAGGTATTAATGGCCGTAATGGGTTAAAATGTCAGAATGACCGGGATGTCCACCATGCCATGTGTTGCCCAAAGTGATAAACATCTACAACTTGTGACACAACAAACTTTTTATCAGTTATTCGTGTGGCACCGAATGCACCATGTCCAGATTAGGCACAAACGATTGTATATCAGGCATTGGGCATGACTCAAGCTGGTATGATGGCACCACGAGTGAAAGAGCATGAATTCCGAAGTTAATACCCCAGTAATTACACGATAATGACATATTTCCACTGAAATCCACCCCTTCACCTTGTCATGTCCCAAGTGCTAGTGGCACCTACTCACAGGGGGCTCATTCGCCTGAGGCGCCGAAATTCGTTGTGAATTACGTCCCTTTGGCAGACCAGAAACCTATGATTGTGGGTTCGAATCGCGGTTCACCACAAGGTGTCTAGGTCTTTCCGTGCTCGTGTTTTTCACCAAAATGGTTTTCTTCCCATACGCTGACACTCCGTGTCATAAATGGAATACTGTTCAAAGCGGCGTTAAAACCAACTCACTCACTCACTGGCATCCCCTTTATTTCCCACACGCTGACACGCCGTGTCATAAATGGAATACTGTTCAAAGCGGCGTTAAAACCAACACTCTCACTCACTTGCATCCCCTTTAATAGGAGGGCAGTACCATTTATTAGTGTAAGACACACATCGTGTAACTTGACTTGACATATATTACCCTAAGGTACAGTACCTGTGTGTTGTGTGGGAACACAGATGTCCCTCCGGTACAGCACCTGTGTGTTGTGTGGGAACATATATGCCCTCCGGAACAGCACCTGTGTTTTGTGTAGGTACATATATGTCCCTCTGACATAACACCACTCAAAGCATGCTGCCTCTAGCAACAGTCTGTGAGGATTGTAAAGTGGCCAGATGCCTCGTGACAGTGTCATACACATCGCACACATACTATTGCCATATAAAGACGATTCATTTTCATGAGAAACATCGATAGAAAGCTGTTAGAGCTACTGAAGTGGTCAGAGCATACATATTAAGTGTTTACTTGACATACTGGACATAAGACGGGGGAGACAGCGTGCATTACATTAGGGTGGTCTCTCGTTAAACGGCATTTGTAAACGAAAGCTGTCGTCCTGTTTTACTGTTTAACTACAAAAAGCAATGACTCATGGTTCGTTTACCCAGAAATATGTGAACGCGGACGGTTGAAATACCCAGAAACATGTCTTACTCTTATAAGAATCCATGTAAAGTGTCTATGTATGCCATTAACAGTGGATATTCTCACCATCGAAACAATCTGAGAAAGACATGTTTTATTTTCTGACTGCACTGCATTACTTAACTCTCGGGCGTCAGATGAAACATATGATCCAACAGGGCATTGTGTAAAGTATGAAATGGAGTTTGGGTTGGAATACTAGAATGGAATTTGGAATAAGATAAATGGAACATACTCTATTTACAAACAAGTCTCCAATCTAATATGCAAAGACAGTTTACAAACAACAGTCATCGGTATGAGGCAGATAAGCTTAGGAACATGAAGCTCAGCTTCTTAGACTTGCATAAGTCTCCAAGGCAATAATTATTACCTAAAGCATAATTTATAGATCATATAAATAATAACAAGTTGTCAACAAGTAGTGTCCGCTTGTCTAGACATGCCTATTTAATGGCTAAAATTACTACACATCCATGGACTTTGGATCATGGATCATTCAGTACAGCCTTGGGGCAAGGCTCTCAGCTTCTCTCCTCCTGAGTAATGTACACATACTAGTACTTTTGGTCCCATCTTGGATTCGAACCCACACTCTCGCCAGCACGTAAAGTCAGCGATCTAACCCACTTGGCTACCGAGGCTTTCACTACAATGAATGTCCGACCACTGGTAGTCTAGATCACGTACTTTGTGTATCCCAGTAATCTAATGATGCGATATAATCTAATGTTTGTTTGTTAGTTCTTTAAGGCCGCACTCAGCAATATCTCAGCTATATGACGGCGGTATGTAAATAATCGAGTCTGAACCAGACAACACAGTGATTGACATCATGGGCATCAATCTACGCATTTGGAATACGATGCCACGCATCAACCAAGTGAGCCTGACCACCCGATCCACGTAATCGCTTCTCACGACAAGCATAGCCACCTTTTACAGGAAGCATGGATAATCTAATGAGGCACAACAGAACACCATATGAAGAACAACATACAATTATAAATGTATATATTCTGGGTTATTTTAATATTATTTATCATGTTTATTATCATCAAAACTTATTCAAAGAGTATATCTATTAGCACAAATGGTACAGAATGCACTTGCACAAGTCTCTACAGCATTGATTAAATAGATAATATAACTTATCCAATCATTTCTTTAGATACAACTGATAGTAATCATTATTTATTGATAGTTTTTCCTGTAAATCTTGGATTTAGTTTTTAGTAAACTTACTTTTACACAGTTCGATTGTGCTGGCAAACTAAAATTATGTGACAAAACAGAATGGTACAATAAATAGATGATGCTCCCGCAGACTGACATAGTCTATGAAATCTTTCCTTATACAAGGCATTTCCCTCCTCTAAAATTAAACAATTATTTTCCCCTATGCTGACTTTAAATAAAGCTGGCTACTGCTGGATAGACTTGCTTTTATCTTAATCTGGATTGGTTTTGTTTTCATATAATACATACATTACACAGTCATGGTGCAGGACTAATGATATCCTCATAGTACAGATGTTGTTATGGACGAGTCAACTAATACAAAACTATGACATTTAATGTGCAGAAACACCCACATAATCCACACAACAATTTTAACATTTGAATGCTAAGACATTCACACACGCTGTTGATGTGTTTAAAAAAGATTAGTTCACCTTACCGAATTTCCCCTTTTACGTCATTTCATCTGGGCCAATTAAATCAGTACTTAAGTTTAATTATTTTATTAAGATAATCCGCGCCGCGATTTGCTGTATTTTAAATTTTTATTGTCTCTCCCTCCCTCCAAATTTCATTCCAGTATTCCAATCCAAACTCCATTCCAAAGTCCATTCCATAATTTACACTATGCCCGTTAAAAATTAGGACACCACTTGATCTCTTCCCTAGTAGTAAGCAGCTGATAAGCGAACATACTGGGGCGGGGAGAAAGCACAGACGTCTATAGGTGGCCATCCGGTCAAGAAATTCAAAGTTGAAATATACATGTAGGACAGAAGTACGCAATAATAGTCATGTGTTACGAATAAATAATAAATGTAATATATTAAGGTCATATTTAGATACAAATAATCAATTCAAAATACAAAAAGATACCAATGAACAACTCGCAAACAAAAGACGTCATATGTGGAGAAAGAACAATGTGTTCAAAAGAACGTCAGCGCACAAAGAGGACACTAAACTGCAAAAGGACAAAGTTCACAATAAAAAGAACGCCAGGTGGAGCTGCAATTTGTAAAACATTACGAGTTTTCGTGGCTTGTTCCGCCGTGTATATGATAAATCCATAACGAATTGCTCAATCTTCGTCCTTTATTTCAACTTTGTATTTTTTAACCGAATGGCCGCCCACTGTCGTCCACCATCACTCACCTATGTTTGTGAAATTTGTCAACGGTGTCTGGCTACATTTAACTAAGGCCTACAGGTAACAAATCTGAGAACAAATCTGACCTTCCACATTCTGGAACAGAACAACCCAGTCCGGTGTGTTGGTGGTAGACAGGGTGTGCAGTTGACAGATCTTTTTTATCTGTATCCCAGCGAGATTGTTGAGAAGGCGATGTATGTCCTGATGGGGGTAAGGAGTTTGAGGAAAGCCTTGCAAGATAACACAACGCTGATCAATCCTGTCCTCCATGTTGTATACATGTCTACTGTCTCTTTCGATTTGAGATATTTCCCCATCATACTCAAATATAGCTCACACTATCAGCAGGATGATAGTACATATCGTGACACTCGCCAAGACCTTTTATCGGCCAGGTATTATTTTTACCTGCTCATCCATTCGTCACCACTCGTATGTAAACCTTACAACAAGGCTCGTCCCTCGAAGGCCGCCATGCCTCGAAACGGCACAAGCCATTCAGAAGGCGCGTCATGATGTAAGTACTTCGAGCAATATACTCCCGAGTATTTAAATCAATTTTGGGAATGAGTTTTTGTTTATAATTGTGGAAACATGTAGATTGTCGGCTCCACACCGCAGTGTATACGGACAACAGATTTATGTCATATTAACTGATGTTGTTACTTGGAGGGCCATCCATGTTCGTTGAAAGATTCAAATGTATACGTGCGTCTGTTTACATTCAGGAAACGGCTCTTTTGACTGCGACATCCGTTTATTTAAACCCTCACTTGACTTGGCTTTCTAAAACTACATTCAGTACAGTATCCATTTTGATGGCATACCTAGCAATGTCTCCATGTGATTATGGGGTCACGGGTGGCACAGTCGTCAAAGGCGCCGCGATTCGCTGTGCAGAGTTGCGCCCCTTGGGCACGCCAGAAACCTATGATTGTGGGTTCGAATCCCGAGTTCGCCCCGATTATGTTTCAGCACCATACCCCTGCTCGTGAGTGATTAACTATTTCAAAACAAATGATTGAATTACATTTATGTATATACATGAGCAGTTCTGTCAGTTCATGTGCAGTGTAAGCAAAGCATGCAGCTTAACAATAGGTGTTAGTTTGGCCAATCAGCAAATGAAGCTTCTGGCCATGGGGCAGTTAGTAGGTAAAATAGGTCACATACACTTTGTTATAGCTGACTGAAATGTATGTATGTATGTATGTATGTATGTATGTATGTATGTATGTATGTATGTATGTATGTATGTATGTATGTATGTATGTACATGTATGTGAAATATTTACAAATTTGTTTGTGACAGACAAAGACAGCTCATACTTCAATAAAGAGATAAAAATATAAGAACATTTCAAACTTTCCATAAAAAAAATATATGTTGTACGAAAATATAAGAATTAGTAAAGTGAACATGTAACTTGAAAGATGGCTGAATTTGGCTGAATATCTTTCAATCTATTCATGGTCCATGTCAAAAGTACAATATTTAAGGCCAATGTCAGCTCACCTGAGTTTGATTTGTGTACCAAATGATAGCTTTTCTTAACTATCTGGAGATATAACTTTGTCCGCCTATGCTCTGGGGTATGAATTTAATGTATACCATCGAGCACTGACATATATTGAGGCAATCCACTTCCATAATCAGAGCCTTAACAGTTATGTTTAAGTTTGCTATATTAGCCCATAAACGGATAACAACAAGTACCATCTTGTAACGTCTTGTGGTGTGATGCGGCCACCGACTTCCGGGCAAACCGTTCTCCGAGAAAACGCCCTTTCCACTTGACCACGGAGGCTGTTTGCTGCTATATGATGCGTAGAGTTGTGTCTCATAGGTTTCAGACTCGAATCCCCATTGATGGGGGTCTTTGGTTTGTCACCACCATATCGGTGGTGGTGGGTAGTACTAAATTGGTTAACGTCGATGGTTTTTTGTCTCCCACATGAAGTTGAAATACTCAGTGAATCACTATGTCATGTTTTGTCGGAGCACGGGCCGCCCAGTCGTCTAAGGCGCCACAATTCGCTGTGCAGTGTTGCTTCCCTTGGGGAAGCCAGAAATCTATACTGAAATACTGTTCAAAGCGGCGTTAAACCGAACTCACTCACTCACTCTAAATCTGCCATTCTCCCAGTTAAACAAATAACATATACAGAGCTGAAAACTAAATCACTAATTTTATCGTGAAACAGTGGAGAATGAAACACATGAAAGATATTACAATGCTGGAAGAGGCTCTATATGAGTTTCACCACAGTTCAGTATAAACGAAGACAGATACGAGGTGTAATAATCTGTTCACATACACACAGTGTACACGTCATAGAAGCACGATAGGTGACGTAACCAGCACACTCTTTGCTTCTGGACATCATTATACAATTAAAACGAAATACCGAGTATAAACGATTAAAAAATAATGGTTATATTCTTCTACGGGTTTTTTATCACCATGGCAAAAATGGTATTGTAATGTTACTGTTTTCAGAAAATATATCAAGTTTGGTTGGTAATGGTGTGGTGACCCTAGACACAATAACGGGGACAGAATTTAGTGTGTCAGTATAACTTTTGTAGACAGTACTTCTTTCTGCAGTTCAAATTATTCGGTTAGATAATGAATTGATGTGTCCATTCGGTTCCAACAACAATCAACAACCCTAACACTACTAGACTTGCACAACATGTTATACATCGACATTTTACAAGTTTATTCATTTACACATGTTATTCTAAGTTTAGAGATCGTACTCCAAGGGATCATTCTTTTAAGTGTAATAATCAAACACCTATCACGGAAATAAGAGGTTATTTCCAAGAAGTGACGCAGATCGAAGATAGCACCCATCCCCAATATGGCAACTCAGAACATTGTCATGAATATGGCCATATTAATATTGATGCGTCAAACGTGTACTTCACATACATGAAACTCATACGCCAATGGAATTTGCATACAATTAATAAAATAACAAATAACATTACGGTTTTGCCATATTTCATAAAAAAAGACAAAATATTTGAAATATTTTAAAAGTTAAAATGAGTCATTGATATAAACAGCAATGTGGAGGCAGTTGAGGCTAAACAAGTTCATTTGCCATTTACAGTTGGTTAATACTTTGGTGTACAAACATCCTTCAAATTATTACAAGAATAAATGGAGAAGTATAAGGAATTCATCAAGGTAAAGACGTATATCTTCTTTGTCAAAACCACAACCTATACATTAGAAGAGTCAGAAATGTGTCCTTAAGCATGTGATTATTAAAAGTCTTTGCGCGCTTTTAATGGTTACCGGGTAATATGTGTAAAAGAAGAAATACAAAATCAAATCCTTGATTGCCGTTATGTTCTCACTGAAACCTGCACTAGAATTTACGTAACAAAACCAAATGCTTGAATCGGAGCAAAGGTTTCAGGAACGTTTGAAATATTAATGAAAATTTAGCTGACACGATATTTGATGTTATATTTTGTATCTCGATTAGATCCCGAAACGGAAGACGAATTGCAAAAAATATATTTTAGAATTTCAAAAAAAGGAAATAATAATAGTTGTTCTAAGGCACAGTTGCTCACCTGGATACAGAGAACTAACACACAATTATGAAACAAGAATCGAAATTTCAACAATGTTCTACATGGTTATACTGGCCCGCAGTGCAAAATTCACTGGTTATAATGTCAATGCCAATGCCAATGCTTTTCAGAACAAACGTTCCAATGCCCTGGTTACAATGCCATGTTTTTTTTGTAGTAAATCTTTTGGAGATGATTCCCTTTTCTGAATCAACAGACTGATTGCATTTATCTCAGTTGTTTTCACATGTAAGTCTCACGCAGAGAATCATTCACTAACTTAGAATTACAAACAAATTAGTTTTATGTTACTTATATTCTTTTCTACAACACTAAATATATTGGCATTTTTCAATTCTATATATAATCATGGTTTTAACTTCCATGATTATAATGCCATATTTACCGTTGGACGACTGTATGCAGTCAACTATATGAACAATAAAATAACATATATCAAAAATGAAATCTGAAACAAAGGTGAAACCTACATGTTTATGCCCTCTGAGGAGATATGTTTTTCTGGTGTCATTTAACTTTTAATATTTTTTTTACATATACTCTTTCAGTTAAACCCCCATAATGGCTACACGCATCAACATTAAATATCAGAATATTTCCTAAGCTGTGTACCAGAAAAGAAGTCAGAAAGTAAAAAGGTTCCATTAAATACAAAAAGGAAAGCAGCTAAATCGCCTTCTTCTCCGTGACCTTCACCACTGACTAAGCTAGACCAATACAAGTTTGGTGATAGAACAAATGTTGAGAAAATGTAACCTCAGAACTTTGTAAGCATAATTATTGTATCTAGTAATATTGACCGTTAACAAGCATGTATTATGAAATCTGAAATCTGAAATTAACGGAATATTATACTTATACTTAATTATCATTCTATGCCGTGATTTTTATTATTATTTTGTATTTTTTTATTGTTAACAGTTCTTGCATTTCATAAAACTAACGATAAACTCAAAATGATTTGAACAAAATAGGGCATCTTCATAAACAGGAACGTGCATTTTTAAGTGCATTTTTAAAGAAGCTAAAAGCATGATCGAAGTTAAAAGGTCAAATCGATATCCAACTACACAAAATGACAAACATGGAACAAATATGTTGAACCACTCAACTATGTAAACAAAAATGAAATTATATTACTTTTAACTGAAACAACAACGCAGTAATGGTCATGTAGTGTTGTTTTCAATATATCTGCCGAAGTGGCCATTTTGAAAATCAAACTGAAACTTCTAAAGGTGCCATCATTCGTTGCAAAAATGTGCAAAAGTTCTGACGTACAAAAAGAATTGCCGAGGTATGTACCTCATAAAATATGCACAATACTACCATGAAAGTTTCGTCAGGGGCTCTTGTTCTAAAAATAATATTCATAACAAGTGGAAGTATACAACGATACACGCAAATATTAACCACATACATTGTTAATACACTAAAAATACATTTTACATATTCCAAAACAAACATTGATAGGTTGTCAGAAACCTAACCACTTGTCGATTGCAGTAAAGTGAACCTTCAACATCTTACCTAGAAGTAAGACGAGTTCTATGGATGAACAACTTCTTTATTACAATTAGTGCGACGTTTCGGTGTAGATCCTAATACCTTTATCAAGCAAGTTCTAACTTTGAAATTGAATTGAATGCGTCTGATCAAATTCACTCCATAAGAATGAGAATGCTTGCTACATGTATGTACCGTTTTCATTTATATGTAATTAGGTACTTTGGATATGCCTGTGTGTCATTAAAGATGACAAACATTCCTGGTGTGTGGATGTTTTCCACAACAGAATCATAAATAACTGCCGGAGTGGCCGGATCTACCGGAGGAGGAACCCTCATCCCAGACTTGCCCAAAGTGTACTCCCCAGTCAAAACATCGACAAGGTAAATGTACTTGTTGCCAGCAGGGTCGGGACGAGAGTATCTGTCTTGTGTTGAATAGTTGACGTTGACGGCAAAGTAGACACCGTTGCCATAGGCAACCGCTGAAAAATATATTATAACTCCCTTCATGTATACATGTCTGCAGATCATTACTAAAATTTATAACTTGTGATCACCAGCATACATTTTCGAAATCAACAGCAGCATCTTTATTAAAGAAGTGAATGGAAGTACCAAAGATAACGTTAAAAGCAATTTAGAAATAATTCCAGGCCTTTATGACATTATATGTCTTAATGGTTCCCAGTCGGAAATCATCAAACAACAGATGTACCATTAAGACATGTTGTGTAGACAAACTGGCAGGTCTGGTTCTTCTTACATGTTATAAAACACTGCCTTACTTTAACTGGATATCATGAAGCCACTGAAGATACTGAACCAAGTCAAGAAAAAGTTTGAAAAATAAGTTAGGACTGTAATCTCAAGTACTATAACTCCTTGCATCATACCAACCATACAATATGGCACAAGTAGCAATGGGACTGGTAAAAAGATATTTCATCGATATTACGCATCAAGCACCAGAATAAAACAAACTTTAATAATTGGGATGAACTACAAATTACAGTTGCTCCTCTACAAAGCAGAATAGGGTATGTACAGAACATAAATGGGTAGTTTGTTTCCATGCATTGGGTGTGATACATTGAAAGTTACCTTATTGAGATATCAAATTTCAAATATTTAATGGCCAATATGTCAAAATCACTTTATTGTGGCTTGGTTTCAATATGATTTTATTGTATCCAATTTGAACCTGTCCACTAAACAATCTAAATTATAACGCATAAACGAAAACATCCCTTTACCATTTTTGCCACAGTAGCTCCTGTTGAAGCCATAGCTGTTGATAGAGGGTATGGCAGCGGTAGCTGTTCCGTGCCACAGTTGTCTCTCCTGCTTTATCGTGGAATGTCTCCCTCTGAACTCTTCCTTCTTGGCCATGTACTGTTTATACAGGGACTTGTTCTGGACACGCTCGATCTTACAGCAAAGCATAAAATACATGGGAATGCAATATCAGAGTAAGAAATAATACTTTCTTAAGTGCACGTGAATAGACTTCAAGCGTTAAATGCACCATTTGAAGTAAATAACACATTGCAACTGTTTACTAGCCAGTCAAAGACTATATGCTCAGGTTCAAGAGAAGCAGAAACACAAAAATCTAAAATACAAATATCTGAACGCTAGTATTCAATTCATGAAATAATCTACATCAGTGTATCAACTGAAAGAGGTACTCTCGTCCGAGTTCTGCACAATACAATTGGGGTGGGGGGTGGGGGTGCGGTAGCCTTGTGGTTAAAGCGTTCGCTCGTCACCCCAAAGGCCCGAGTTCGAACACCGACATGGGTACAATATGTGAAGCCCATTTCTTGTGACCCCGCAACGATATTGCTGGAATATTACTAAAAGCTGCGTAAAACCATACACACTCACAATACAATGAGGCGGGTGTACTTTTCACTCCATTGTCTGCATGGATTATCTACGTTTACTGTTAAAGGAATAATAAGATTCAACATAAATTTTATTCCTTTACATAACGTGGTAAAAAACTCACTTTGATTATCGTTCTGTTTGCACTTGAAAATGACCCAGCTACACTTCGGTATTCCGCATTATCTGGACTCATTCTGCAGACATTCAGATTCTCACTGGCACCCATCGTCTCCCAGTGGTGTGGAGGATCGAACTCCGCAGCTAGCCACAGAAAACACGTAACACTTAAAATACGCGGAGTAGTTCGTTTACATACTTGGTACACATCGTGCGCACATGTATTTACAAACAGACATATATTTTACATTGGTAAAAAGAAATTCAAATATATGGACATTTTGTATGAGAGATTCTTTACAGGCGGATTGAACTTAATGTATTAAAGGATAGTTCTACATTATCATATTTGGGGATAATGTTCACCTGCTACCTTTGTAAATGGACAAATTTAAAAAAATCCACATAACTCATTTTATATTTCTGAAAGGTCACATAGGCAGAAGAATTATAAATAAGATCGAAAACTGTGGAATTTGTTGCCAGTGGTAAAGTTTTATTATGCCTTGACACTGGCATGTTTTCACAACATGTAGCAGTGTTGCACACATTATTTTTGACAATGAGCTGTTTTACGGGAGATTAACTTAGATTAATTAGTTTTCTGTTTTCTAGTTATCCATTTATATCGTTTTACACGTCTTGTGCCTTTCCATTACAGATTTACAAACAGCCATATATTTACATTGGTATTTTTTTCAAATATATGGACATTATTTATGAGATATTCTTTCGAGGTAGAGTGAATTAAATGTATCAAAGGAGAATTCTTCAAAATAATATGTGGGGATAAATTGCAGCTGCTACCTGAGTAGTAAATGGACGAAACTCATTTTATATTTCTGAAAGGTTACAAAGGCAGAAGTATAAACAAGATCGAATACTCTGGATTTTGTTGCCGAGGTCAAATTTTATTATACTTTGACACTTGCATGTTTTCGCATTATTTGGCAATGCTACTCACATTTTCTTTGACAGTGGACTGGTTTACGAGAGATTAACTTAGACTAATTAGTTTTTTGTGTTTTCCAGTGATCCATTCATATAACTGAATGCTGTTTTGCCTTATACACTACTGGAATCTGAAACGTTAACACTAATCAGATTACATGTTGGTTACATGTACAGTATGGTGTGTTAACACATACCTTGGATGAGATCCTTCCTGACGACGATGACCTTGGTACTTTTATCATCTTCTCTGTATTCAACCATGTCCTTAAAGTCTATAATGTATTTCACCCCTTCAGTATCTTCAAGTTCATGGGTTTCTTCATTGCCTCTAAATGTTTTCTCAATGAGTTTGTTTGTATTCTGGTCATATGCCACCAGCTCCTCGTCCCCATTATTCAGGACGTCCATGTAGTACCACTGCACACAGGCTCCAACTGCTTCTGCATGCTCTTCATCCTTTTGTTCCAGACACAGTTCGTATACAGATTTGCTCATGGCAGCTACGTCTTCCTTTAAACCCTGGAATAGGAAACATTCAAGCAAAGCTTATATGACATCCCCGACATCCAGTGATAATTCATATTAACTTTGTTACTGCAATTACTTCAAAACTGCTTTGGTGGAAAAAACATTGTGTTTAAGAAGATGTCAAGGCATACATATGTTATAACAGCTCACCTGTAATCTAATTCTACCTAAACGTGTGTTGATGTCTATGGAAACTCCACGCTGCCTTGCGATGCTCTGTAGTCTCAAGATCTGCATAAGATACAACACGGTCCGTTATCAGCTCTTATAACTGAATCTGTTCGTGAACATTACATCCTATTAAATAAGGCATCATGAGGACTTATTGTGTTCTTTAGAAAATATAATTGAATACATACAATGGGTTTCAATAAAGAAATCTTTAAAAAATGGTTTGTAAAAGAAATGAACCAAAGTTTTGATGAAACACGTGAAGTAGTTGGAGTTGAGGGAGACATCCTTCCGAGAGCTCGGGTGTGTCACAACCTTTAATACGATTACATGCATCCTCAATACATAATTTGTAATAATAAGACGAAATGCCGTCTTAAAACTTGATTCTACTTTAGGAATGTAATCAGAAAATGGACCTTTTTGAACTAGAAAAAGAGAGATACAGAATTCAATATATTGGCAAAGAGAACTACCTTTTCTTCATCCAACGTCCGTATTGTGTCGTGTTCAACAGGTTGGTCATCGAACTCTTTGATACAAGCATTCTCCAATTTCTGCTTTGCAGACTGTATACATGTTTTGCTATCAGAGAAGAATTCCACTTCTACCCCATCAGCAGGAAGGTGTTCGGCGACATGTTGGCGCCGTGACTCAGTTTGACACTTTCCAGGTTGTGTTTTTGGCCTCGCACCTCCGTGGCCTACACGACAACATGTGGTTCAAGGTCATGTTGTACATTTTAAGAAAAGCTTTCAAACACACGTTATAGCCAGTATTTCGGTTAATACGTTCAAAACATTACCCATACAGCTTAACATACGGGAGGACGAAGGCGATGTAAACATGAAGCAGCCGAAGTGAGTGAGTTTGGTTTAACGCCGCTTTTAACAGTTTTCCAGTAATATCACGACGTGTCAGCTTAATGTGGCATTTCCGGAAAGTCCGAAGTGATGCAGGTCTCTGACGTTTACCACTTCGATGAAACCCACGAGCACGGGTATGGTGCTGACAAACCTAGAAACATAATCTGGGCAAACCCACAATCATAGGTTTCTGGCGTGCCCAAGGGACGCTACTCTGCACACCGAATCGCGGCGCCTAAGACGACTGGGCCCCCTAGCCCCCCGAAGCAGCCGAAAGAGATAAACCATGTTTCTATATCAATCATCGTACCTTTATTCTTGTCACCAAAGAAAGGCTTCTTTGCTATTCCTCGTCTGTTCAGCAGAGATGCCAGTAGGTCGTTGAATCGATTATACCTGTCTGGTTCGTAAAGGACGAGTCGTACTTCTGTGACATACTTCAAGTTAGACAAGTCTTGCAATTCATCATAAAGATAGTCCATCAGTAGATGTTCCGGAACTCCCCCGAAAGGACCTACGTAAATTGTTATACTTGTTAAAAATAGTTCACTTTGTGTACACACGCATAATATTGATTCTGTGCAAGAGCATTTGAAAAATACACTGTTGGATAAAATGTTAGGGGATTGGAGAGTCCAAAAGTTTTCCATGCAACAAACTTTTCAGTGCTTTTTCAAAGTTCAAATCAATGGATGACAGCTTAAATTTGCATATCTTTACTCTTGCATTACAGCTCATATCACTATTAATAAGTGGCTACAGTTTCAGAGATGTCATATTTTCAATGTTGTGGAGAAAAAATCCATACGGACATAATGAAAAGAGAATGTAAACCATTTTAATATGATTTTTATACTTTGTATATTGCATTTAAAAAATTACATTTGAGCTACAGATTAAAAACAAAGGCGTGGACCAATCCCAGTCATAACATCTTGACTTCTTACACTTGAGTATTTTTCATAAAAATTTCCCATCTATTTAGCCTATCTTAAATTATAATGCCTGAAACAAGACAACATGTTCTACAGTAAGTAAGAGTAAGTTTGGTTAACAACACTTTGAACAGTGTTTCAATGACATCAAAGTGTGTCAGCTTGAGCGGTAATCCAGTCTTTGACGTTGACCTCTTTTGTGAAACCCCAAAAGCACAGGCAGAATGCTGACAAACCAAGAAACATAATTAAGGCGAATCTCGGTTCGAACCCACGATCACAGGTTTCTGTTAACTCTGAGGGATGCTAGTTTGAACGGCGAATTGCGGCACCCTTGACGACTGGGCCACTAGTTCCCCCTTTATTTAACTTAAGCAATCTTTACCTTGCCACAACACAATGCTTACCTTGTCCAAGAGCTGGAAGAGCCACAGATGAACAGTGCATTTTATCTGCCTGTTTGATGCAGGCTTTCAGAATGGCTTTAACGCCATGGCTGAAGTGAAAGGGGTCGTAATGGATAACAGTGTTGAATGTCGCTCCTGCTATTTGAGACACTGTTAAACCTTTGGAACGGAGATCTTTTTCTGTTGAAAAACGTAATGAGAATGTACATTCATATCAACAATTGCAAAAAAGGTTTTGAAAACCCGGATTCAAATTCACATGACACATCTCTTCCATGGTTGTTTGCTGGCATAAGTAGATTAACATAAGCCATGCTTACAAATATTCATTTCTGGTGTGATGTGGAATATGTCGGCAGATGATGCAATACCGATTAATCTTCATGGTTTAGCATATAAAACCTTTTCTACACAGCCTTTGTAATCAAATGAATATGTGTGCATGTCTGTTTATGATGTAATACTAATTTTTGCATATCCAAAATACATCGTGTACTGCCAAGAGAAAGGAAAGTGACTGTCATATCAAAAAAGGCAATTTTGTCGGCCATATTTTCAACCTTTTCACAACATTCTTTCCACCTTTCGCGCTTCCCCAAATAAGCCCTTATAATTTTTTTTTGAAAAAATACAGCCAGTCATGCATTTTCAGGGGTGTACAATCAAGCTGAATGCAAATAATATACATTATAACTTGTTCAAGTTTCTTTATTTCGTACATGTTTAGGCCAACGGCCCATGGTACATATATTGGTCCACAGTATTAATTATTGACTCACGGTAGATAAAGGCATAATACAAATATATTGCGGTATTTCAAATTGTATTTTGGTTACAGTCAGACATTAACATATTGAATTTATCCAGGGTAGGATGGACATAAAAATGTCATGAATATCTTGTTGTCTTAAATTATCATAGGCTTTGCATATAAACAAAAAGTGGTATTCCACATAACCAAAAATACATAATTTACAAATCCTCAGGGTTCTAGGTACATTGTTATATCTTCCCGTTTCAATATATAAGGAATGCGAACTGCAACGAAAACGAGCTATTGCCTATCTAAATTTACCAATAGTTACAGCAGATATATATGGTTCAACACAAAATGACATTTTAAATAATGAATGTTAACACATTTTAGAGCTTTTAGAAAATTGCTGAATGCCAATCCTGTTCATAAATACATTTTAGACGTGATACAAATTCAGTAATAAACAGGTTTGGGGAATCAATACCCTGATTTTCCCAAACATAACCAAACCCAAATTTATTCAAGAGCAACTTGATTTTAGACACCCAATTACATTTACCATTAGATGCTTCAAGAAACAACATATTGTAGCTCTTTTAGGGTAACGGGAATCGGGCATATTTAAAATCTTACACCAATATGAAATGCCGTGTTGATAAATTGAGATATATAAAGGATATCGTCCACATTCACCACGGACAGTATGTGGGAGCTTTAACACCTAAAAACTGCTTATAGCCTAACAAATGGACAGATTCAATTTCCTTGTAATTATCTACTCCCCAAATTGTCATGTATGTTATACCAGGTTTTCCAAAGCATGTCCTGAAAACGAACCCAAACTCTATGATAAAATACACTGAAGCTGTACGTTTGGAACGTTGGCTGAAATTTAAAATCCTCAATATTGGTAAAATATATTATTCACGAGTGGAATTGAATTATAGCCATGTGTATAACTTCTCCAGTTCCTTAACTAGCAGTTTCAGCTCACCTTTCTGTGTTCTGTTATCTGTTCCTACAGCTGGATACTTTCGCAAGAGAACTTGATTAATTGTTCCTGTAAGTAGGTATGTTACATAAATTATAGCTCACTTCACAGGAATGTCACACTGGTCTGATGACATCACTTCCATTTTAGATAACTCATCAAAATGTCTATGTGCAGGACTTAGGGACCGACCATTTGATATCCCCTATATGTGTGTGTGTGTGTGTGTGTGTGTGTGTGTGTGTGTGTGTGTGTGTGTGTGTGTGTGTGTGTGTGTGTGTGTGTGTCCGTGCGTGTGCTTGTGTGCACTTGCGTTTGTGTGTACAATTTATCTTTTTCGATAACATTTGTCTTTTTAACTGTCCATATTGAAAAATTAACCTCTCCTATCCAAATGATAAGCAATCAAAATTGTGGTTCAGTTTGGGTAGAACATGCTTACCCTTTTCGTGAACACCTGGTACAATCATTGATTCTCAAAGATCCTTTCACCACTATTTTGCCTTTTACGTCTTTTACGTAATGGAATCTGTTTCGGCTGATAATGGAGACTGGTTCTGAATTCTCAGGCGTTGACATTTTATTTATATTTTTCCCCAAAAAGGTTAAAGAACATCCGGGTTTTTTTCATATGACTGTATTTAATTTGTCATGACTGGTGGTTATGGCAACAGACAGAGTTCCAATTGCGAGTGTTCTTTAACTCGTTTCGAGTAGTATATATTGGTAAAAAGATACTGACAAGGTGTCACAAATATTTGAAGTGGGAATTACCTTTCTTAAGATTAAACTGTGAATCCACACTATTCATGATACAGTCCACGTTTTCTTTCAAAAGATCCCCATGCTTCAGGGTGAAGTGGATGTTGCCAAATGTAATACCTCCACTTACATCAAATGGCTCTTCTGTTGAATGAATTAATAGAAGGTGTTGATAAACTAATTATATAAGAAAACATCTATGATATACACATACGGATGATGCAATTGCTTAGTATACATTTCATTTTATTCATGATAAGCTAAATCAGTCACTTGGCGGCTGGAATCTACATGTTCTTATCATGAAAGTGAAAGGTTGGGTATGATTACAATCAAGGTGAGTATTACTTAGCAGGAGTATATCTGCAGCTTTCAGAAACATGAAGAGTATAAGAAAAAGAGAGAACCTGTGCTTTTGTGGTCTGTTTTCAGTTGTCGACCTCTTCGGCTTGAGGTCGGTATGCCGTGAAATGATCCACATTGTTTTTCAAATACCTGAAAAATGAAATCATTGCAATGTTCTTTACATGTGTGACTACATAAAACAGATCAATATTATTAGCCGTACATTATTAGCCTTTCATTAACCATACGTGTATGGTAATTCTGTTGTTAATTATTTGAATAGTCTTAGTCAATTTTTAAAGTTATCAATGATTATTGCTATATTTTCTTGATTAGACTCCAAATCGTGGTACTGTCTCCTACCTTTGCCACATCATTGTCTTTGTCATATATGACAATCTTGATATCAATAAGCGTGGTGTCAGGGTGGTTTCTCCAGAAGTCATCTATTGCTGTGAACATGATTCTGGCAGATACATCTTTATCATATCCGGACAATCCTATTCCCAGTGTAGGGAATAACAGACTCGTGAGCCTGCTCTTGTCAGCTTCCTCCAGGCAGAGAGTAACAGCACGGTGTAGATTCTAGAGATACCACAGATACCTAGTACAGGTAACGAATTACATGCTACGTCACTGTCAACAATATCACTCCCTCCTTTCCTTTCAAGATAAACTTTTATTTGTGACCAACGTCCACAAGTTCCAGACATTTTGTGTTTGCATTTTATGTAATGTGACGCTTATCATATATGCTTCCGATTTGTCACTATCACCTTCAGAAAAAATGCAAGCATCTAGCTAAATGATTAAGATGCTTCTAAGTGCTCTTTCATTGAGCTGGTCAGTTTCTATTTGGGAATACACCTGTGACTGCATATGTGACGAATGAGATAACCCGTTCGTGTATTACAATTGCTAAGTTCTACACATATTACAGACAAGAGAAAAAAACTTAATTCATCTAATGCTCGTCCTGACGTATCTATACTGCAGTGCACTGTCTGGCTTCCAATTAATTTCTAATCAAACTATTGCATCCCAGTAAACTATATCACCGAGTCTGTTGTTTCTTCTCCTCATTAGTGATTTTTAGTCTCTGGTTGTTAATGCAGAATCAGGTAGATAACAATTAATTATCAACACAATGTGTGATTACAGTGAAGTCTGTGATTAGCTCAACAATGATCACATTTACCTGTCTTCTATTCCCAACATAATTAGTCTATTCTGAATTCGTTAAGCCCTTTTGATTTTTTTTATAATTTCTTCTCTTCAAATAAATGTTTGCAGTCAATTTATAAAATGACTATTTAGTCAGCCTTCACGTGCTGTTACGTGAGCAGGAAAATGCACTTTTGGAAGAAATATAGCATGACTGTTCACATTTTAAATATGACAGTAAAACTTTCATTTAACTACCTCTTCGCCTCGAGCTCTGTTCCACGGTGGTATGACAACATGGTAGATTTCAGACGCCTGTAGAAGACCAGCTGATGTAACTGCCAAACTGTAAGTTCCATTTGGATATTTCCTTCGACATTCAGCTTCCAAAGCCGGACCAGCAGCATCTGATATAGCCTTAGATAGTCTGCCTCTTGAAAGATTGAGTTCTCGGTCCGTTGGATTCACAATAACGTCTGCCTGAGGGGTAAATTGCAAAATATACATTTATATGTGCTAGACATAGGTCATATAAAATATAATCAACGTATTCAATAGTTTTAACTTATCTGAATGTGTGTACTTGTTTGTTTTGTTTTTTGGTGTGTGTGTTTTTTTACCTTAAATCTGGTAATTGATCCACGTGATAAGATCACCCTCCTCCCAGAATCTGAAACAAGATTATTCCTTCATTAGAATATGGGTTCATTCTGTTTTACATTGCAACCAGCATATATACATTACACTAGCCTGTTCGCACTTGAGTTTGGGACAGACAAGTAAGTGGCTGACTCAGTTATCTCCGACAAATAATAAACAATGATAACCAATGTCACAATGTTATCATGCAATCGCCATCTTCGTCGGCTCTTATCACAATCATTGGAAGGCATGAGACCACGTTCATGCGAGCTGATATTCAGTATCGACATATTTGGTACACATGTATGTATTTATGGAGACTAAACAACTTCAGTGGTGCTCATCGAACAGAGACAGAAGTACAACTCACCCGAAGTTCGTTGTCCACCCGTTTTCATTTGCTGGGCTTGATCCTTAAACACCTGTGTTATCAATATCAGTGATTCTGATTAGAAACTTCAACACAGTCTGTGATGTCATGGTGGTTTTAGATCTAGAAATCCTCAAAGTAACCCAGGTCTGGTGTACATTTAGACGATACCATTAATTCTTCTAAATTAATCAGCAACATGCCGGGGGGTATAGCTAACCTTATTTGGTGTTCTTGAACATGAGAAGTGAAAGTTTGCTAAACTAGCTCTTGTATCTTTAAAATCCTTCTACCCAATACTTACAGTGTTTTCTTTGCTGTTTCGGGTTCTCTCAATCGTTTGGGTGCATATTTTAATGATATTCTAAAATCACACCCATGCCTTATATCGATGACTGGAAGAATATTTATTATTTGTAACATGCATAAAATATTTAAGTTCACAAGTTAAAGTCAAAATCATATAAACAAACACTGTGAACAGTGTGAAACATATTGTCAGTAACATTCAAAAAGGTTATCTGGAAAGGTTACTGCCCATATGATACAAATTTAATAACTTGAAATGTCATCGTATCCCAATTGCGTGGATCGATGCTCATGATATCAATCCTTGGATTGTCTGGTCAAGACTCGATTACTTACAGACCGCCGTCATATAGCTGGAAATTGCTGAGTGCGGCGTTAAACAATCAATCAATCAATCAATAATAACCCGAAAGGTGTTTACAGCCCAAATAAAACAAATTTACTCACTTAAAGGTGTTTGCATTTTATGCAAAACCAGAAGCAAACCCATCACAATTCTTTCCTGAATGCCATCAGAAAAATAAACCCGTTTGACTTTACAAAATAAGGTAACGGCTGTTCTTTATTCATTTTTATATTTGTTGTCTAATGTAGTCCCATATCTCTAACTACCCCCAAAACATGTCATATGACCTCCATGACTTCACCAAAAGAAAACTAACAGAAGCAGTCCATATTCGCCGCCACAAGCCATCAATCAACAGAGATCAAGGCTATTTCATCCCATCCGCCTACTATGAACTCATCAACCAATAATCACCTGTTTATTGGCTTCATGCCCCTATTGGCTTCTAGCTATGTGTTTTCTGCCCATCGTGTTGTGATAGCATAATCCCTTTGTTGTCACACCTACCTATGTTATCCCACTCATGTATGCCCTTGTTGTTACTGTTAATCCTCTATTGTTATCATCCACTTGCTATATATATTCTACACTATGTCCCTCATTCAGTCTTGCTTGACAACGGTATAAGGATCTATACCGAAACGTCGCCTTTTACAGTATTAAAGAAGTTGTTATCCATAAAAAAATTGTGTCTATCTTGTCATGTCATATGAACTTTTAGTTTCAGGACATGACTTCCCAAACACATCCCTAACACAGCACAAGTTTGAAACAAAAGGTCAGTGACAAATTTATAATCGCAGACATGAGATGCCAGACAATTTCAAATTACAATCAAAGTAGTGTAATTGTAAATACACTCTTAACTGTGTTTATACAAATAAAGCGATACAACCATTTCCATATCCAATAGAAAGCACGATTCCAACTATAACATGAGCATGTGTTTTATGAATCACTATCAAAGTGATTCTATTTCCATTGCTATTAACAGATGGCATGACCTTGTCACACAGCAAGTGCAGAGGAAAGTCGGAATCGTACAATTTCTTGTGGCAATAGAGAGCTTTTGTCGCTTCTATTTAAGTGTTATGAAATGTATCACAATTGTCATGAGTTAAATGTTTGGACAATTAAATTGTACAGCCAAACAAAGGAGACAGGGTTCCAGTACAGCCAAACAAAGGAGACAGGGTTCCAGTTTAATAGAAGCTATATCACCAGATAATATAATGACTTTTTCATGAGCTGAGATAAGGTTGTGCAGCGATTTCACAGTAGCAATAATCGCAACCATAAACGTAACCATAACATGCTGGTTAATTCAGACCTTGACCAAAGGTACTTTGTGACAATTCGAAAATTGGTGACTTATATGATATATTTGAATTATATAATGTTCATTTTAAGGCTTTTCATCAGTTTGAAAGATTCCTGATTATTAAATTTTGCTGAAGTTTATGATTCAACCTAATCGTGTGAGTGAGTTGGCGTGGTCTTGGGACTGCCTTTGAACAGTGTTTGGTTATATATCAATGTTAAATGACTAGCCATTTACATAACAGTATTACCACTACATTTGTTTGCGATCAAATTCAGCTGTTGGGATCAATACCAATACACAAAATCACAAAACAATATAAATAGATATATATGTGGTGGAGGGGTATATGTGGTGGAGGGGTGAGGGTGGGGCATTTACAATGTCACGGGGGTGGGATGGGGAATGAGTGAGTAGGGGGAAGAACCTTACAACACAAAGTTACGATAAAGGCTCTGGATGAGGTGATGAAAAATGCAAAAACACAAGAACAGATAGCCACAGGGGAAAGGTTCAATACATATTTTATAACTACTGGGTGTCATGAATTTATTATTTGATGGTAGCAATAGGTTCCCAAAAACAGATTCATCATGTATACACATGCACAAAAGTTAAGCGCCACCATATTCACAGTCTCTTGATTTCACGTGTGGGAATCAGAAATACGAAATATGATGATGTATGACTGAATTAGGCTTCTATAGTTTCGTGAACCCGTGAAGTTTGTCCAGATACCACAAGAAAAGCGTGCCTTTCGTGTTCCTGCAGTTCCCCTAACCTATAAATAGTGAAATTCAAGTTTCAGACACGTGGTTGCATTTTGCTCCTGTGTAAGATTCCCTTTCCAATAGAGGTTGAAAATCAGCCATTGTGAGGAGAAAGTTAACGAACGCTGAAAGATGGCAGGTGATAGGCATGTCAAATGCTGGCATGTCATGCAGGGCCTTTGCAAGACAAATGGGTCGTCATCACAGTGTTATCACTCGTTTGATTATCAAACATGGTCAATCCAATGATGCCAATGACGGGCATAGGTCTGGTAGGCCAAGAAAGACCTCTAACAGAGAGGATAGACGTCTTTTCAGAATAGTCAGATGAAATCCATTTGCCACTTCAACAGATTTAAGACTGCAGTGGATTACCCATCAGAGACTCTCGACGATGACCGTAAGGCGTCGCCTGGTTATAACGCCAGAAGTCCAGTAAAACGTCCTCAACTGACTGAAAGCACAAGCGGAATCGTCTGATATGGGGTCGTGCCCGTAGTCGGTGGAACTTGGCCAACTGGAGGAGGATCCATTGGTCTGACGAGTGTCGAATGGTGCTACGAACTGTTGATGGCCGAATACGCGTTTGGAGGCAACATAACACTCGTTTTGCTCCAAGGAATATCCAGAAGACCATAGCATGTGGCGGGGGGTCTGTCATGAGATGGGGTTGTGTTTCCTTCAGCTGCAAACTTCCGCTGGTGACAATTCGTGGAAACCTGAATGGCCAACAATACCAAGATGCCGTTCTTCATCCAGTGGAAGTCCCTCAGTTAGACAACCATCCTCTTCAGACAAGACCTGTTTACATGGACGACAATGCTAGACCACACAGATCTCGGGCAGTTTTGCCTTATTTGCGCCAAGAAGCTATTGCCAATCTTCCTTGGCCGTCCTGTAGTCCGGATCTTAATCCGATTGAGCATCTCTGGGACATTCTTGGCCGGAAAATCAGACATCGATCTCCCAGTTCAAAATCTCCCTGGACTTGAAGCTGCACTTCATGAAGAATGGATCCGTTTGCCTCAGAAAAGCATTCAACGACTTGTAATGTCCGTGGATCATACCCACGTTACTGACGTTTCTGTCTCTGCACTCCCTAGGGTGTCTATGTGACACCTGATATGATCTGCTGATATCATGACAGTTACATGACAAAAAAAGTTTTTCAATGTTTTCTGATCCTTCAATTTCTGGTCTTCGGTAAAATTCCTTTCTGCTCATATTCTTTTGGAACACAAGATAAACTTGCTTTGGGACAACTTTTGCATCACATGAGGTTTACATATACGGCTTATAACAATCGTACATCTCGTTTTAATAGTCATCATTATGTGCCAAAAGTAACAAATCAAGACATGAACCTGGTAGTTAGCATACCTTATGTATATGGTTAAAAAGCTTGATTTAACGCCCTAGATTACATAATTAATATTTTATTGAAGACTTTTACATAATAGGTGAAACCTTGCCTGGCATAGGTATTAGTTGTTTTTTTTTTTGTTTAACGCCGTACCCAGCAATATTTCAGCTGTATGACGACTGTCTGTAAATAATCGAATCTTGGCCTGATAATCAAGTCTTCGTTTACCATGAACATTGATATATGCAATTGACATTCATGAACCACTCATGAACCTGACCATTCGATCCCGGTAGTCACTTTTCGACAAGAATGAGTTGCTGACGTTCTTCAACGGGGCATATGTGTCTGTAATGAAAAGATATAAAAAAGATTATGTGTAAAGAAATACACCAAACCTGTATGTTCTCCCTATCCCTGGGATACAGGATGACTCTTATGTCTGTGAGGGATGTATTCGGGCACTGTGACCAGAAGTCGTGTATGGTTGATAACATAGCCTCGGCTACCACATCTCGAGAATATCCTCCAATCCCTGTACCAAGTGCTGGCATTGCGATGCTGGAACAGTTGTGTCTGTCAGCAGTTGTTAAGCATTCCTTAACTATGTCTGCCACAGCCTGCAAAAGAGATTTCTATTTCAATTGAAACCCACATATAGAAAGTGATATTGGGGCAGATATTTTCGACGAGCACATTTATATAATATATATCAATAGAATGAACACGAAGGTCATGAAAACTGTTCATAATGCCGCCTGCCATGATGTCTTTTGGCAAAGCTTTTTCCAGCATAATCAACTTTGAATACATCTATTTCAAAGATAAAAAAACAACGACAGTAGGTGCGCAATTAGAGAAAGAGATGGTAAAATAATGTATGCATCCCCAACAGTTCTGAAATGGTGCTTTCTTTTGGTCACTGCAGGTGCCTTTTTTCTGTACCTGGGTTTTATGGGAGTACTCTAACTGTAGTTGATAGCCTATACCCGAATATTTATCAATGCAGTAATACAGTTAGGGCTTATAGATATATGGATTACCGATCGATATGCTTCTCTGTGAAGGCACAAGACATGAAGGTCAAACTTTCACAATTATTTTATTTCAGGTGGCAGGGGCATTTTATTTGATTCAAACCCTGCTCTTGCGATCATACACCTGTATACTAAGTTTTACCTTTACCTTTACCTCAAGTACAGCTTTACCTTTTTGACAGTTGTATTTTGTGTGTGTTGACGAAGAAAGGGCATTCGCAGGGGTGTGGATGTCTTCATACAAACATGATACACCTTTTTGCACTTCAGTTTGAAACCAGGTGTGACAACAATTGAACCAGGGTTAATGCCTTGTGGGTATATCCTGCAGGCAGACAATAACTCTGGACCAGCGGCTTCAAGAATGGCTGTCGAAACTGGCCCTGCATTTTGTAAATTCAATTCCTTGTTCGTAGTGTTGACGATAACATCTACCTGAAAAACACAAAATACATGTATGTGTTCTCGTGTGTATAGGTGTTTACAAAATGTTTACAAAATATTTACAAAAGTGAATCTGAATTCTTCCCAGACCTATCACAATATACATAAAGAAAATAGATTATTATTTGGACAGGCTTCATTAATTGTCTTGTCGAGTCATTCCTGCTCTCACAGTATTAATAGCAGCATACAAGAAAAATGGTGTATAAACTGATACTGTAAACCACAGCCTGATGAATTTGTTTCCGAAAATGTTTTTCTTATCTACATAACAGGGAATTAGCACACCTGTCACAAATAACTTGAAATTGTACTGTATCAGTAAACATTACCATTTTCGAATGTGAGATTTTTATTTGTTATCAAAATACATATTTGAAGCCCTGACTAACACACAATCTACATTGACACCTCTATATTTACAGAAAAATTCAACGAAATTATACATCATCGTTTGTCATCATCTTTCATAAAGTTTGGCATGATACACATGAATGCTAAGATGATACAGGTGAATAAAGGTTTCATGATGTTTATACCTTTTGTTCAGCAATGCTTCCTTCAACCAGCTTTATTTTATACCCACACTTCACATCTGATAGAGCTACAATGAATAAATAGAAACTGCATGAAATATATGAATGTGGTATAACTATTAAAACATGGGACTTCGTTATTGCCTTGGGTCCATGATGCAATACTGTAGTACATACACTCATAGCTTGTCTTGCCATGTAGTCAAACCAGAGAAAAAATAGGCCTCGGATAACGATGCCATTCACTATTTCAACTTTTTATATATTATCATATGCAGATGGTTATTAGTTTTCAAGTTGACATACCAGACACTCTTCTCTGTGTTCTGGGGGATGATTGTTGCATCTGAGCACCTGTCCCGCCTTGTAAACGTGGTTGTATGTGAACATTTGATGCCCCTAAGACGTCTTGCAGCGAGTTTACAAAGCTGTCCACAGTTTTGCCGTTCACTGTACAGAAATAAACGTCCTTGATTGTACTGGATTTATGTTTCACAAAGTAGTCTCTTACTGCAGTGGTTATAACCTTTGTAGCAGCATCTTTTGGATATCCAAAGATTCCAGCACTCAAAGCAGGTATTGCAATAGAGCTCCCCAGTCTGTTGTCTGTAAGCTCCAGACTTCTTGTGACAGCTTCTCGCAATTTTTCCTTTTCTTTCTTCTTTCCTCCTTCCCATCTTGGACCTACTGCATGCACAATGAAATCACAGCTACCTTTCAGTCTTCCTGGCTTCGACAACACAGCATCTCCATCCAGAACTGCACCATACGAATTCACGTGTCTGGTACACTCATCTTGCACGTCTTTTCCAGCTGAAATATGTTCTAAAATATACTTTCTTCTCTACCAATTATGGATACATACCTGGTAAATCACACTTGGCATATTAAAATATCTGTATAACACGTCATTGACTGTAAACATAATCCGTTAAAGTAAACAGTTTCAATGTAGAAAGATTTCGGATGTGTATATATATATATATATATATATATATATATATATATATATATATATATATATATATATATATATATATATATATATTACTTTTTTTAAAATGTATTACCTTTGTCAACAATGACTTTGGCAAGACCTCCACAGTGATCTAATCTCTCATTAGCAGCATTGACAATGGCACTGACTTTCATGGTCGTAATGTCTCCTTCTCTTACATAGATCTTCCTTCCACCCGCTATGTTTGAGACAGCCACTATGGTGGATACTGGCTCTTGAGTGGCTGCATTACCTTGTCCTACGTGTTTGTCTTCTTCCTCCCCCTTCTCTTCATTAACAACCTCTATGATACATCTTTCAACCTTTTCTACATGAGAAATAATGTGTCCTCCTTGTCCTGTTTTGAGCATTCTGGCCATGCCAGCTTTTTGTGACAGTTCCTTGTGTGTGATTACTTTGTCGGCCAGGAAGGTCAGTTTCTTTCGGCATTTGTCAATTCCTTCTTTTGAGCCATTAATAGTGAACTCGGTTCCATTCTCCTGGTATATAATCCGGACATGATAATCCTTCAAATCTTTAGCAATTGTTGCAACTTCTTCTTTGTAGTGGGCCAGAAGGAATCTGTGCTGCCCTTTAGTAAACGAGAGACGTGTTTCGTCTACGGTGTTGGAGGACAAAAACATTTTGACTTCAGCATAAACACATTCCACATCATCCTTGATCCCCACAATGAGTAGATAATTCTTGTCTTGGAGATTATGAATACTGAAGGTGTCAGGCAAATGATCAATCAATGATTTCCGTAGGCTTTCCCACGATTCTGATTGCATTAGTAACTGCATTTTTCCTTCAAGGGGAACAACTCTTTCCACCACAGTATTAAGGATCATTTCACCAACTTGTCCCACTTTTTCTGGAGTTGTTGAAATTACTTCTAGTGACGACTCTTTTGCACGCCATGCTGCTACGATGCCAATTTCCTTCAGTTTGTTCCTCAGACCATCCTCAACTGCCTTCTTCTGAAGCTCAGTTAGTTGCTGTTTGGAAACATGTTCAATCTCTGAAGTTTGCGTTCCATTCACCAGTTCATACATTTTAATCGTTGCTTCTTTCACAGAGGTTTCTGGACCAGACAGATGGACATCATTTGCATCAAACCTCGCACTCACTCCAGGGAATTGTTTTATAATCTCCTTAAAACCGCACTCTCGGAGAAATTTGGCTTTAAGAGGTGCTAAAGGTTTCACAATTTCGGGATTTGGGGGGCCTTTTGAAGATATTCCATGCGCAATATGTTTCTCAACTTCTGCCTTGACTTCATTAGCTTTCGTAGGAATGCCAACAATTGCTACGACCTCCTTGTCAGTGTACATCCTTACCTCTGTTTCATCAACATTGACCTGCATTAACATTGTATCAATGTTGCCCTTTACTTCCATGGGAATCTGAACCAAGAGATGAAGAACAAATTCACTTATGACCGACCTAGCTGAACTCTTGTAATCCATTCCATCAGCAGTTGTAGTTCCACACTCGCTCCCGACTTGACGAAATACGAACAATTGGTTGGACTCATTCAACTTTAATGACAATCCGTAACCACCTAGTTTTTCTTGAATGTTTCTGAGTACTTTGGGTGACTTCTTCAGAAACCGTGGTACAAGTTGGTCAACACCTTCAAGGGGTATGGCGCCTGACATCTGAGCTGGTGTGGTGTCATTGGACTCAGGTGACTGCCATCCGACACATTTGTGATGGAGGTAGACTTTTATATTTGCTTCTCCAAGTGTATGCACTCTCTCGCTGATCTGCTCAACAACTGAGAAGAAAAAAACAGGCAAATATTCAATATATCATTATGTTTCTTTCATGCTTTGTTCTAAATGTATGCATGTAGTATTGATATTATTGAAGCTATCACTATGCAATCCATGGCAAGCATTATTTCTCATATCAGTAATTTATACTGTAAATTCACGGCTCCGAATCTTAAGCGGACCATGTACTGTTGCCCCTTGTTCTTCCTCACCTTTGTGGTCAGCGAGATGGACAAGGTAGCATCCACGTTGATCTAATCCTTCCACTTTGACTACCTCTGAACTCGTATCATTTCCACATTTCCGGGTTTCAAAGTAATCTGAAATTGTCTCCGAGGCAACTGACAATGGGACGCCCTCGACCCTCAGTACTCTGGTGGCAGGTACCTTGAACACTGTCACCGCTTTCGTTTTGAAGGGTTTGTTGTTACAAGCTGACTGGAGTTTGGATATATCTGAATGAAGTATGATATATAATTTGTTTGTTGTTTGTTTATTGTTTAACGCAGTACTCAGCAATATTATTAGCTAAATGACGGCGCTCTGTAATCGAGTCTGGACCAGACAATCCAGTGATTGATATCATGAGAATTGATCCATGCAATTGGGATACAATGACATGTATCAACCAATTCAGCGAGCCTGACAACAATAACCCATTAGTCTCCTCTTATACCGCAAGCATGGGTTGCTGAAGACCGGTTCTTCACGGGAGGTATGTGCAAGTACAAAGATAATAGTCAAACATAGCCGTACTTTATCCTCAAAGGTCGACAAAGTGACCATTTTATTTGATTATTATGAATTCTTCAAGTGATTTATTTGGCAAATTCTAAAATATAACTTTTTATGAAGAATACGATGAACACAGATAAAACATAACCTATTTTACACATAATGTATTTAATAAATATAAAAAAATAATGGACAGTTCTTTGTTTTCATGAGAATTTTTAGATTAGATTTTTAGGGAAATTACTAGAAGGCTGTTTGGAATATGATAATTACACACTATCTAGGTGGTATCCTTTTATAGTTCCAAATATTTGATTTAAAATTGAGATTTGATTATGAGGTTATTTTATGTATTACAAACAAAAGCAAAAATACAGGCAGAAGGAAACATCTTTATCCTTTTAATAATTATAGTATTACTTGCTAATAATATGTCGAAATCAAGATATGTACCACGGGAGCCAATCGTATTTACATAAACTTCGATATTTCTCCTTACCAATAGGGTCGCTGAAAGTTACCAACAGCACACCATCTTTGGCTCCTTTGTTGACTCCCTTCACATCAGCATTGGCCCTTGCTTGAAGATAGATAGAAAGGTCCTCTGAGTCCTTATCGAGGTGTGCACCTGGATACTTCAAAAGAACTTTGTCCACATAGACTGGCGTTGGTGTATGAGGTCTTATTTCCGCTTCTTCCTTTGCTATGGTTACTCTTCCCTTCTTGACGAGTCTCTGTGCCACTGTAAATATTTAAAAAAAACAATATGTTGTATCTATTACTGAACTCTAAAGGTATATACATAAATTCACTCTTTCACATCATTTAGTGAGTGAGTTAAAATTTTAATCTCATCGGCAGTCACATCATTTAAAGGAGGAGTCGCAAATGTTATGCCTGAAACAGACCAATGATATTTTATAATTTTAAAACAAAGTGATCGAGGTTAGTTGTATTAAATAAGTAATTAATTAACTATTTGTAATTTACTGAATTTTCAAGTTGTGTACAAATAACCTTTCAAATATTTACATCATTTCTTTTGTTTCCCATGTCGGAAGAAATCTGTGACGTATGTCTACAATCATCCCCATAATCCAGTGTATCATATCCCTATTCCATTATCAGAAATAGTTTGACTTAATCACTACAATACCTGAAGTGACGTGACCATCCCCGTCACACTTATTGGTATAATTCTCACAATATATTTCTCTCGCACATGAGTATAATTTGTAACGTCGTCTATTTTTAGTGTGCATAACCTTCTGGTCTCAAAACGAATGAATGGTGACGAATACAAATATGGTATTTACGTTTAATATTAATTAATATACTGAAAAAATCCCACAGAATGGTCCAAAATACACAGAAATCAGAAAGAGTGAGCTTTGTTTGATGCCACTTTAAATTGGCGCTGACAAACCTAGAAACATTAATCTGGGATTCGAACCCACGATAAGTTTGTGGGACGCCTAAGGGACGCAACTCTCCTTTTTATAAAATACATGAATTGATTTCATTACATTACACGTACCGAACCTAGAAAACGTACCTGCAGGATCTTTGAATGTAATGAGAAGCATGTTATTTTCCTCGTCATTTTCGAAGTGTTCTACATCTCCTCCTCCTCGTCTTTCGTTTTCAAAATAATACTTGAACTTGTCCAAACTTCCTGATGCAAAGTCACATCCATGAACTTCAATCGTTCTCCTGGCAAAAACCAGTTCGTCTGCATCGGGATACTCTAAGTGGTGAACTGGAACTGTTTAAACACTTGTTAATCCTTAACACAATCAAGGAAGATGAATTTGCTTGACTTTTTACAATCTCAGAAATTCTGTCAAAAGATTTGTACACCACAATCCCACATGACAAACATAGGGAAAAACATAATTCCTTGATCCATGTTTTTTGTTTGTTACAAAACGTAGTGATCATAGATACAGTTATATATCTATCAGAGGATCGGGTCAATTTGTCAACAACGAAAACAAATGTCATCTGAAGTTTATTGGGAAAACAATATGTAAAATGTTTGACTTCTTCGTTGATAACGTATATGTAGAATTTGGGGGTAAGGCATTTAGGGAAGAGGTGGGCATCCACATGGGTACCAATTATGATCCCCTGATCTGTTTCTGTGCATTTGAATCAGAATTTCTGCTCGGATTGGCAAAGTCAAAACAAGGACATTTGGCCATGAAGTCTAACTTAAGTTTAGCCAATTTCCTTCTACTGATTTACCCACCTGAACTGATATAAACACCAGTGAGACCACTTCATCTGTTTCATATTTTTATCTATTCTCCACAAGACTGTATGAAAAGAGGGATGACGTCATCTTTACCTTTTTGTGGAGCAGTATTCCTCCAGCCAACATTTCACAACTTTTGAGAGACAATCGAGCATGTTCAAAGAGCCTCATGCGACTCTTGCTAAGAAGTTGTTTGATCAAGGTTACAACATTCAAGTCCTCAATCAAGTTTTTTTAAAACGGTTTTATGACATTTCCAAATTTGACGTATCAGTGACAAGAATGGTGTCAGATGCATTTTCCTATTTTTACTTTAACATATGTTGCTGAGTTTGTTTTTGGGTGACCAATTGACTTGCCTTTGCATCTTTTGTGATGGGTGTAAACGGTAGGGCAGTATCCGCTCGCCCTTTCGCGAACACCTGGTCTCATCACTATTTGATTGTGATTCATAAACACACGCTCGAGATATAGTCGGAATCGTACAATCGACTTTCATGAACATAAAAAGGGTTTACTATTCAAAGGAATAGCTTTTCACTATAGCTTGGGTTTGTTTGTTTGTTTTCTTTATTCAGTGGAAATGAATACAATCCCTTACATACCTGACATACCCACGTGGTTAAGGATTATTGGGCCTTATCTTAGCAACTTCTTTCAATAGTGAATGTGACGGTGGGATAGGGTTTGTGCACCAGAAAAGAAGAAGGGTGTGGAAGAGGAGATAGGATAGCAATATCTAAGTCAAGAATTGGTCATTTTTTTGTTTAGCTCAACACTGTCTGTGGTATCCAGATATGTTTCTATGTTGTGATAATGTTTTATGAAAAATACTTGGCTAAAGACAAGAATAATTTTATTAACGAGAAGTGTTAATGTTTTCAAAGTATTAGAACGGTGGTTTTCGAGAATGCTCAATCAGGTTTCTTGTCTCATGAAAGAAAGGATGTTCTGACCTTTCAGATTCACAAACACACCCTTTGCAAGTGTTATCCAATACAGTACTGAGGGATAAGGTTTATTAGTTTAAAATAGAGACAATGTGCTCCTTTTAATTCTACTACTATTCTTAGGTTTGCAAATGTTTTCAAGTGCCCAGTATCTGTAAAAAAATATCTTTCAAATATATCTAACACCACTTCCAAACCACAAAAACATTTTTATGACGCCTAGAATTTTAAATGGTTCTTTTGACTGGTGCAATGGTATATTGGGACATAAATGTTCATTTGAATTCTTCCTTGAGCCATTCCAAGTAGCCATATTTTGGTCACAATTGATTCTTAAACACAAAGCTATAGCAAATGTTCTTAGAATACTTATAAATTCTGGGAGGTTTTCTTCTCATCCCTTTAAAGTAAAGTTGGCATCATCTGCATATTGGATTATTAAAGTATTCCATTCATTTGATATCAATACCTTTTTATAGATTTGCTACATTTGATTGAGCTTGAAAGTAGTTCAGCACATATAGTAAATATATGAATCCAAACTCAACACTATCACTAAAAACATTTTAAACATCTGCAGTAACAAGTAAGCCTGGTATTTCATGTATTTCACAATATTTCTAAATTTTGTATAATATTCGTTTATTATCTCCAATAAAACGGCCCTTAAGAAGACCCTATTGTGTCTCACTAATCATATCTGGGAGGGAATGTTTCATCCCATGGGCTATTGTTCCAGGTGCTATTTTATAGTCCATGTTGAATAAACTCACTTGACGTCAATTTTTCAAGAAACGTCGATCGCGACCTTATTTAGGGGAGCAGGTAATGATGCCTTGTCATTGTATTTATAAGCATGTACATATACCAACGTTGTATTAATATCCTTTTACAAAGTCTCATATGTTGGGACAAGGAGTATGACATGCTTTTTAAGATCTGCAGATCCGTGAACTAAGCAAAACTAAGTGTAAGTGCTTATTGGATTGTTCTCACCTGTACGTTGCATGGGCAGTTCAGGTGAGTCGTGCATTTCTTGAGGACGTGGCATAGGGACTGAACTGACTGGGTGGTCGACGGTGATGGACGATAATGGTTGTGTGTATCGAGTAGGTTGAGGTAAACCACTTCCGATGTTTGGCTGATTTTGAAAAAGAGGAACTGGCGCAGGTGGTTGTCCTGGGAACCTAGGAATCGAACCATGTGGATACTGGTAATAAGGTGGCCAGTAGTAACCCTGGTTTGGATTCACAGGATAATGATTCCATGGCGGCGGCCATGGGACTCCTTGAAACGCAGGTGACTCAGCATAAAAAGGCATCCCTGGCGGGTGCGTGGGACGATAACCAGGATGAAGTGGCTGCCTTTGTGCAAAACCGTCGGAAAGGTGTTCAATTCCGCTTGTGTTTGGGTAGACCCTGTTCAATGACACGAATGTTCCAGTAATACCTCCCCTCCCACCAGCCTCTGGGTTATCTATATTGTAGTTCATTGACTCAAAACCTGACATGGGCGGTTCTTCTAGTATATCCTGACCATGTTGATAATCTCCTGGAGATGACCCGAAAGCATTGTTGGACCTCAGAGAATGCATCGTACCCTGTAATATTGTAATGTGAAAAATAATCAGTGAAGCAAGGTTTCAGATATTTGTAATCTCTAAAGCCCTTAAACTTATTGTCGGCGGTTTTTTAACATGCTATATAATGTTATATATAATAAATACATTACTATTCAAATATTTTCTGCATAACTACAGATACCAAATGTATTAACAAATATGAACGCAGCTTACTAAAGGTCCATACATTTCTAAATCGGCAAGAATCAATGTACTTTTGTGGAATATTGTTGCAATACACAACAGTTAAACGTACTTTACACAATGTTACTATGACCCAAAATACCCGCTTAGAAGAGTATTTCAAACTGTTTCACAAAGAAAATCCTCAAGAAATATCATCATAGCGAGAAACACACATGCCAAAGTTCAGGTTCCCCAACTCTGGAAAGTTCATGGAAGATTGTCATATATAACACTGGAGAGACCATAAGAGCAATATAGTTCTGTCATGTGGTCATTTTGAAAATTAGATTCGAACCTCTTTAAGGCAATTAGGTGTCATCATTGTTGGGAAAAAGTATGTGAAATTTCAGCTTTATTCGTCCAGCTGTGAGGTGATGTTTGCAGTGTGAAGAAAATACATTTTGGAAGGACTTGGGCGAGAAAACCCTTTCCATACTTATAGGAAATTTACTCTGAATGCAGTTGATTGTTCGATTCTGACTGTATAATCAGCATGTGTTTATTGCAGGTCTTCGCAAAAAGTTAAGCGTATCCTGCCTCACCGGTGGCACCCGTCACAAACACATGCAAATGCAAGTTAATTCTTCCCCATGACAAACAGGAAATTCTCACTGATGCGTACAATTTGGAACAGTGTTCCACATGTCTTCCATAAAACGTTTTCAAAGCTTTGATGAAACAACTTTTGAAGCATGGTCAAAGAGCAAAGGTCAAATAAAGGTTCAAATTTAACCCTATTACTGACTGTCCACTTACCAAATATTATTAAATTTTAAATATAAAAAGGTTAAAATTTAGATTATTGGAAAACCCAGAATATGTGTGTGCCCAATTACATTACATGGCCTCTGTATCAGGCCAGATGAGTTAAACAAAAGACAAACCAGAAGGAAATAAAGCGACAAATCCCTTTCCATATCTGCATAAAGCAGAGTCGATTGTACAATTCCGACTATATCATGAGCATATGTTAACTGAACGCTAACTGAACCACACATAACATAATATAAGACATCGTTTCATGGGAAATATTCAGTCTGACCATGTGTCTGTGCTGTATATACTATGAACATGGATTAGAGAATATAAAGACCTTACATCGAACCTGATAGGGAAAGTGTTTTAGTGTTTCACATACCTCAGGTTCCGAAGCAGGTGTCCTCCATTCTTGCGGCACATCTTCAGCTCCACAGGGTGATACAGTCAGCTGACATCCTTGGTAATTTGTAAATACCTTGATTGCATTTGCATCTGCAATGGTTAATGGGTTGAAACATATAACTTGTTTACATAGATTGAGTTTATGAAAACTTGTGTTGATAAGTGTAAACATCAATGTCTTCAAGCCATTGTTACCAAGGCATAGAGCATCTAGGGATCAACAATCTGTCCAGGTAGCCAAAAGTACCTAGTGCCCCTTCTTACGACATTCGTGTCGCCAAGGTTACTTTATGGAACAAAGTCTTTATGGTCGTGATGGGTTAAGCGTTAAAATGTCAGAATGCCCGGGATGTCCACCCTGTCATGTGTTGCCCAAAGTGATAAAAATCTACCACTTTTAACACTCGCTTTGTCATGTATGTACCAAAGAAACGCACATCTCAACTTCGAACCTCATACAATTTATTTATTTGCAAATATAAATACACATAGTACTGGAACGACGTGTGTCCAAAAATGTTCCATTCATCGTTTTGGGATACGATCACTGAACAGAAACTGTTCATATCTATGAGACAAACTTGCCGGAACGTGTCCTTCATGGCACATGACAAGCACATGGACTGTTGGGTCTCAAAGGTAATGATACAACAAACGTTCATCAGTTGAATGTGTGACACCGAATTCACCATGTCCAGATTAGGCACAAACGATTGTATATCTAGCCTTGGGCATGACTGAAACTGGTATCATGGCACAAGGAGTGAAACATATTACGATCTATCGCATGAAACATATTCAAGAAGTGTATGACATAACATCAAGTGCGTGTAACAACAGGTGTTTAGAGACTTTCGGGGATTATTTCAGATAAAACTACACTATGAAACATGATCATCGTTTATTGCCATATGCACAAATATCATTTTCATGAATCCATTGACCGGGTTTTTAGATGGTTCCAAGCATGAATTCAGAAGTTAATACCCCAGTGATCACTCGATAATGACATATTTCCACCGAATTCCACTCCTTCACCTTGTCATGTCCCAAGTGCTAGTAGCACCTACTCACAGTATGCCCTTTGGGGGCACGGGGGGCTCAGTCGCCTGAGGCGCCGCAATTCGTTGTGATTTCTGTCCCTTTTGCAAGCCAGATACCTATGATTGTGGGTTCGAATCCCGGTTCGCCCCTATCATGTGTCTAGGTATTTCAGCAACATACACGTACTCGTGTTTTTCACCATAGTGGTTTTCCTCCCACAAGCTGAACATGTGTTCAAAGCGGGGTTTATCTCAACTCACTCACTCACTCACTGGTATCCCCTTTAATAGGAGGGCAGTAACATCGATTAGTGTAAGGCCCACACCGTGTAAATTGACTTTTGTGTAGGACATAGATGTCCCTCCGGCCCAGCACCTGAGTTTTGTGTGGGGACTTATATAGAGGATATTATATGTGTGTTCATGTCATACTATGTCTACGACACGAGCGTTTAAATTCCGGTATTTCCCGAGCGAGAGTGAAAATGAACACGAATATAATGTTCTTTTTATTACCGAAGAAGATGTCTACATACAGATTCGAATTTTAGTGTTTACCTATAAGGACAGAAAGTCGCAACAGCAGCGGAACCACAATTTGTCGAATGACGACAAAAATCTTCAGCTATGACGTCGTTTATAGTGTGACGTCATTCCGACCTCACGTCACAATAACATTCGTGACCAAATCGTGTTATTCCGTGACAAACATGTTACGGAAAGGGGCGAGTAGTGAATAAGATTCGAATGACATGACCAATGCCGTCCGGATAACGGAAACAGTATAGTGTTGTCTCGTGACGTAATATGGACGAAAACCCTAGGGCACTTATGACTTTTCTGAACTCAGATATGCGCCTGTGTTTTGTGTAACGATAAATAATAGGGGCTATTATAATCGTGTTGATGCCATAGAAAGGATTCATTTATATGTTTGCAAAAAGTATTTAGGTGTTAAAATAAACACTTCCAGCTTGGTGGTGTATGGAGAATGTAGAAGATTCCCTCTCTATGTATATTCAAATATAAAAATTATTAAATACTGGCTGAGACTTATTGACATGCCCTCATATAGATTGCCAAAACAGTGTTATAATATGATGATAGTTTATGATAATAATGGGAAAAGAAACTGGGTTACAAGTGTTAGAGAATTACTTTTCAGTTGTGGCTTTGGTGATATTTGGCAAAACCAAAATGTGTATTCCAAATCAATGTTTATACTTTCATTAACCCAGACAATTAAAGGATATTTATTTACAATCTTGGACTGCATCATTGACTCTAACAAACAAATGCTTTTATTACAAAATGTTTAAATCAGAAATAATTATGAAGATTATTTATCAAAAGTTAATGTTAAAAAATTCCGAACGGCTCTTTCACGTTTTAGATGTTCTTCTCACGACCTTTTAATAGAAACAGGGCGCTATGTAAACATTCCTCGTGAAAAAAGAATCTGTAATCTATGTAGTTTAAACTCAGTAGAAGATGAATTTCATTTCTTACTTGTATGTCCAGTGTATTTACACCTTAGAGAAAAATACCTGCAAGCTTATTATTACAGGTACCCTAATATTATTAAATTTGTTACATTGCTGTCAAACACAAAAAGAAGTATCTTACAAAATGTTTCCATGTACATATATTATGCCTCTTTATACCAACAGAACCTTATGAAAGAATAATCTTAGCTGCTTGGTATTAGGAAACTATTGTGTATATACATTAAGTACATATTTATAGATATTTGCCATCTGAATAACTACAAACAAAAGAGTTAGAAATGGTATTAAACTACTAGGCTGTCATATGATATTGTGGGACGCGATATTACAAATGGTCAAGTATAGTTATATGTATATGAAATGATATGATGTGACATGACATGATGTGAAGTGTTGTGGTGTGATATGATACATGAGGGGATATGATGCAATATATTATGTGTATTATAGAAATTGTGTAAATACTGTTTTTTAATGTACATATTATATGGCTTGCGGTCTTCCAGTGTTGAATAAATATTGATTGATTGATATGAAATAAATTGGCATGGAATGACATGGCATTATATGGTATGATATGATAAGATATGATGGGACAAGCTATGACATTGCTAATGTGTTGTGTGATATGACATGTTGAAATGTGATACAATATAGTTGTGATATATGGTACGATGGTATGTATAGTATGTTATGATAATGTTAAATGAAATATTACTATATAGTATGATCTTATAATAATGATACAATATGATATGATGTTATAGAATATGTTGTATGATATAACAAGTTGTGATATGGTAATATAGAAATTATGAAATTACAGGGTATGGTATTGTACTGTATGTGTGAAATTATGCGTTGAAATGTGAGGTGGAATGACGTGAGGTGATCTGGTGATATATGTACATAAATTGTATAAAACTGTATATTCTTCAGATTGTACTATAGGCCTGTGGCCTCTTCAGTATGTGAAATAAAGATTAGATTAGATAATCGTGTTGATGTCATACTATTTACGACACGAGTGTTCAAATTCCGGTATTTCCCGAGCGATATCGATGGTCAAGTGAGTTGCTCCTCGTAGATGTAGCTGAGCAACGGAGATAAACGCAATGGCCGAACGATCGCTTCCAAAATTGAGAGATATATGACAATCGCTGTTGGGAGCAAATGTACAGATAATAGACATGAAAATTGGGAGCATATGCGGGAAATCTCGCCGCTTACGACAAGCATCGTCACTTTTTACGGAAAGCATGGATATCATTCCACAGCCATGATGCAGGACAAATACTTCCGGCGTGTCATGTCGTGTTACAGAGGTTGTTATGGACGAGTCAACTCAATTACATAATCATGACTTTTATTGCACAGAAACGCCCACATGAACCACACAACAATCTCTACATTTGAATGTTAAGAGATACGTTCACACAACACTTTTATGTGAGAATGTTTAAAAACATTAGTTCACCTAACCGAATTTACCTTTTACAGTATTTCATCTCGGCAAATTAATTTAGTGCTAAAGTTTATTTATTTTATTGATATAGTCTGCGCCGCGTTTTGTAATGTTTTCATATTTTATTTTCTCCCCCTCCCTACCTCCAAATTCTGTTCCAGTATTCCAATCCTAACTCCATTCTAAAATCCATTCCACACTTTACACTATGACCGATATATGGTATGACCCCATTTGATATATCTACTCTAGGATAAGCGAACATACTGTAGCGGGGAGAAAGCACAGGCGTCCACTATCACCTATGTTTGTGAAATTTGTCAAACCTGTTCCGTCAACGGTGTCTGGCTACATTTAACTAAGGCCTACACGTAACAAATCTGAGAACAAATCTGACCTTCCACATTCTGGCACAGTACACACCAGTCCGGTGTGTTGGTGGTAGACAGGGTGTGCAGTTGACAGATCTTTTTTATCTGTATCCCAGCGAGATTGTAGGGAAGGCGATGTATGTCCTGATGGGGGTTAGGGGTTGTAGAGAAGCCTCGTACGATAACACAACGCTGATCAATCCTGTCCTCCATGATGAAAAGAATCTACTTTCTCTTTCGATTTGAAATATTTCCCCCAATCATACCCCAAAATAGCTCATACAATTAGCATGATAATAGTGTTATTTTATGACACTCGCCAAGGCTTTATCGGACAGGTATTCTTTTTACCTGTTCGTCGTGTTTACTTACGTATCGCTAATAATGAGTTTTATCATTTCATGTGTTTTTATCGTCTCCAAATACTCAAAGAAGTTTCATAAAATCACATGTCGTTGTGCGGAGTTTTCGTTTGCAATGCTGTAAGGGTCTTTTTCGAGGAGGTAAGCGGCCCGAACAGACAGTGTTGTGCTTCCGGTTGTTTCCACACGTGTCGGAGGGTACGGTTAGTCTGTAATTGTGCTGATACGGATGCATATACTGGCAACTATAACATCCGCATTTGTACTTTCATGATACTGTCATTCGTGGACAGAATTAGATATTGACATTGATTATTGATTCATGACTGGCATTGAGACGGGTAAACTAAATGTTCTACTTAATTTTAGGTTAGTCAGTGGCTTCACAGCTTATATTGGTATCTTCATGCGTTACTTCCAAATATGTCACGCAGGAAAAAATATTTCTATCCCTTTATTATGCAGATAATAGTCATGTCTATCTTCCCACAGCATGATCATGGCTAAGTCGTCTACTTTATAACTCAAATAACAAGAACTCCGAGAGTAAACATGCAAGTGGTAAACCTCCCTTAGGGCTAATTTTAGACATGACAAGCAATATCAAAGGAGTCTATGCCTGGTAAACTGCTTTCTTGTCAAAATTCTTAACTAGGTTTATTGTTATGACTTTGACAAAGTATCATTATCTTGGCTACATCGGTAATGGTGGGTTAGTGCTAAACCATGTCAAAACGACACTAGATTGGAGAAAACGGCACCAAGATAGACAAAACTGGCATTGCCACCTTGCGTTTCCAACAGCACTGTCTCTTCATAATATTGTTATAGTATTTTGATTCCATATCAATAAAACATGAGGTGGACTTTGTATGTCATATTATAGAATTTTATTCTAGTCACTGTTAACACGGATAATTAATGATGATACATAATAGTCTTGACTAGCCAATCCAGTGATTGATATCTTGAGCATTGATCCACGCAACTGGCATATGATGACATGCATCAACCTAGTCAGTGAGCCTAGCCACCCAATCCTGTTAGCCATCTCACAATCTAGTACGACAAGTATAATCACCTCTTACAACAGGCATGGGTTGCTGTAGACCATGATCATGATGGTTTGTGGCTTCTTATATAGTCTCTAACAACAAACTAGTGTTTCTTTAATTTTTAACAATTTGTATATTCATCATGTTCATGATTACTTAACATTGTCTGTGATGTTTGAGGGGTGGTCGGGTAGCCTAGTGGTTAAAGCGTTCACTCGTCACGCCGAAGACCCGGGTTCGATTCCCGACATGGGTACAATGTGTGAAGCCCATTTCTGGTGTCCCCCGCCGTGATATTGCTGGAATATTGCTTTAAAAAAAGTGGCGTAAAACCATACTCACTCACTGTGATGTTTGCTGATCTTTTCAGACGATTCCTGATTGAGCTTGACCATGGTGTTCTTCTCCTGTAACGTGTGTAACGAAGCCCTGAAAAAGAACCAGGTGGAAAAACACTGCATGACAAAATGTCGGAACTGTCAGTCAGTATGTTGTATTGATTGTGGCCAGGACTTCTGGTAAGTACAGGAATTTACATTGCAACACTTTGCCTGATTTTATCAAACATGAAATCTTGGCAATGTGCTCAATCTTTTTGAGATAAAAAACCTTTGGAATAATCATTGGGGATCCTAGGATTGAAGATGAGATTTCCCCATTTGATCTGTGCGACAAACTGGACATAATCAGACTACCGCAACACATTGAAAGGATAAAGCAATGACTCATTTGCTCAGACTCCTTAACTGTGTGAGAGTGGGGTATCCATGTTAAATTGTGACGTGGTATCTCGTGCTAGGACTATAAAACCAACATCAGTCAAGACTAGTATGTTTGTTTGTTGTTTGATGCCACACTCAGCAATATTCAAGCTATATGACGTCTGTCTGTAAATAATCGAGATTCGCTGTGCAGAGTTGCATCCCTTGGGCACACCAGAAACCTATGGTTGTGGGATCGAATCCCGGTTTGCCCCGATTATGTTTCTAGGTTTGTCAGTACCATACCCGTGCTTGTGGGTTTCACCGAAGTGGTAAACGTCTGAGACCTTCATCACTTGGGGCTTTCCTCCCACATTAAGCTGACATGCCGCAGTATAACTGGAATACTGTTAAAAGCGTCGTTAAACCCAACTCACTCACTCACTCATAGTGTATGTGTTGTTCAACCATTTGCTGACATGTTAAGACAAAACAGATCTGATATAGACAATGCAGACAGACTGAAGCGTTAGGTTGTGTTCATGATTTAGTCCTACGTGTCTGAGTGAATCTGGCCAATGGGACTCCCAGCATGCCCAATGCACACAAAGTGATTCAATTGTCAGTGGTTATGCATATACAGTCAAGCCTCGTTAATCCGACATCGTTGGTTGCACATGATTGTGTCGGATTAAGAAGTATGTCGGATTAACGAAATTAAGTGATTTGTGATCGAAAATCGGACGTCTTCACGATAGATATTAACCCTATGTACCTTTTAAAAAAAACAAAAACGAAGTATTTATATCATGTATATTGTCATGTTGTTTATTCATTCATTCTTTAATTTATAATTAATGACATTGCAAAAATAATAATAATTTTCCCATTTATACATAACAACATGAACAATAGACACATTACTCACTGAATTTATCACATCAACGACACACGTTTCCTCATGTAAATGCAAGTGCTACTTTCTTAACAACTTGCTTCATCTACTTAAAATAGTCTGTCAGTGTTTTCTGTTTCTCACATTTTGTACATTATATAGGAACAGCATATTTGGCATCATCAAGTTAAAATCTTAATATACCAACTTTCAACTACACACGCCATGCATAACCGTGGATTAAATTTCCTCATAAAATGAGTACAGCTTGTGTTCAGCTCCATTCCTGACTAAGACTGGTAGAAGCATGTTTGTCATGTCTGTTAAACTGTTGTGGTGGTTACAGGGGAAATGACTTCGAGAAGCACACCAAGTGTATCAGTGAGGACCAGAAGTACTCTGGGAAGGGGTATGTGGCCAAAGTCAACAAGGGCGAGGCCAAGCAGGATCGATGGATAGAGGTGGGTGAACACTGACGCCTTTAGGAAACTCGTTATTGTGACGTTTGACGCATAGGATGTATGCATAGAGCTGTGAGACTCTTGGTCTTTATACATTGCTTGTACATGTTGTAAGAATGCTGTGTTAAGCCATGAGACTGATAATCATGATGTTCCCGATGTATTCTCTGGGAATGGTACCAAGTCTATTGACCTGATTTCACTGAATTCCTAAACATTTTGTAATAACGACCATGGTATCTCTCACTTTTATGAATTTAAAAGATTTAATAGTAATCATGTCTATGATGGAACTATGAAAACTGTAACCATGGTAACTGTTATTTGTTCATGACATTACAGCAAGTCCAGTCAGCAATAGACAACCAGAAGGGGGGCAACCCCCGACTACGCGGCACCCTGGAGAGCATCAAGAACTATCCCAACATTCCACGAAAGAAGAACAAGTTTGAGGTCATTGATTGGAAATTCAAATTTTAAATATCAGTATCTATATATATTGATTATAAATAAGATGAACTATTCTGTATGTATATAGATAAAACTTGCCTTATTCTGTATGTAGGTGAGTATGGTTCTACTCTGCTTTTAGCAATATTCCAGCAATATCACGGCGGGGGACACCAGAAATGGGCCTCACACATTGCACCCATGTAGGGAAATCGAACCCGGGTCTTCGGCGAGCAAACGCTTTAACCGCTAGGCTACCCGACCGCCCCTAATCCTGTATTTCTGTTATGAAAAATATCCCAGACTCAGTCCCTGCAATAATACTTTTTAGGGGGAAGTAACATCACCACCTTCAAAGCAGTTTTAGTCCATTAGTCCTTATAAGCATGATAATGACAACATACACCAAAACCCTTATAAATGGCAAATTTCTGCTAGTCCTTATGATACCTTAACTATTAGGCAGTTTGGCATATAACTGCACACAACAGCATCACTAATTGAAATTTGGGCAAAGAAGCTCAAAATAAGCAGAAAAAATTAATTCAGTTAAGTTTGAGCGTGTTTTTTAAGTTGGTAATTGTTTCTGCTGATTTTGAGCCCTAGTATTCATTGCCCTATTTTTCAAATAGTGATGCTGTCGTGTGCAGCTATGTTACTAACATTACTACATGTGTACCTGTGTTTCACATACATTTTGGCGTAATGAAAATGTCAAAACGAAAGCTTGCATCGTACTATTAACATTACTCTTTTTCACATGAAACTATGCTTTTTTTTTACCCCAGTGATTACTCCATAGCTTGAGTTAGGGTTGGAATCTCTGCATCTACTGCCATAGAAGGCACATCAACACATGTCCCTCTTGAGATCGGTAGACCACTTATACCATGCCATGCTGAGCTGTTTGATTGTATATTCAACATGTCATTGCGATATTTCAGAATTTCCTGATGAACAGCCTACGGATCCGGGATCCTGGTTTAATCTCCCAGCTGTGGAATGTGCTCATGGAGGAGGCCGTCAAGGTGAAACAGAAACACCTGTGGTTCTCAGGTCTTGTTTTAGTTACAGGTGTCAAGATAACCTACCTCACATATCGATACGTACCAGAGTCACAATAAAATACATTTGAGAATTAGCATTATGTTTTGTGATAGATGGTATTATAAAGTCAAGTAGTTATAAGGTGGGGACTCTCAGTAATGCTCAGGGGTTCCCATGGTGACAGATGTGCCAATTGCAAATAAATGTGAAGTACAGTAAACTACGTTGATGACGGACACGCTTATAATGAACTGACCACTATAACAAACTTTTTTTATTTATCGGCTATTTGCTTATAACAAACTGAATTCTTGATGGATTCTTTTCTAACTTATTTCGAATGGAGGTAGGGGTAATTCCACTTCCCAAACATTCCAGAAACTATCATAAAAAAGATTATCCTTTCGTGTACATGGTGTAGCCGTGACAACCGCAACAAGTCCTGTTTTCGATCTTACAATGAAATGTTATGCTTAGTTTTGCATAAGTAAACAGTCGACAGGGGATGTAGATTACGAGATTTACCAATACCACGATATTAAAGAGTCACACTATAAATCTAGCATACATGTTTCAATTTAATTACTTTTAACCTTTCTCACAACCTCTAATCCAGTGGGACTCACAGTGGATATTATTTGCATCCATGCTAAATTTGTATGCGTACAGGACACACTCTTTTGAAACCCTGAATTGATACAGAATATAGACATGAAGGGGTAGCCACATTATGTATTCATTATAGCTTGATGATGCATCAGTGAGTCCCACCTGTGGGGAGGCAGGCTTGACTTTCAGTGTATTGACAGAAGTCAGGTCAGCCGAATTTGTTAATAATAATAGTCCATTTATATGGTGCTGTACTCCATGAATAAGAATGCTCTAAGTGCTTAGACATTTATTACCCTGGTTGATGGATCAGTGTGCACTGAACAATCATTCTCAGCTCCCTGGGGAGTATACACCCCAAGCTGCCTTTAGGCTAGACGGTTAACATCTCATCCTACTGGGTACCCATTCACTGCTGGATGAACAGAAGCACAATTCGAACAAAGTTATTTGCCCAAGGAGACGCCACATGTGCTACAGGTGCTTCAGTGTGGCAGGACCGAAGCCCAACAGTCAAGCTGCAGAATGTGGTCACCCATCTATGGACTCTCCTTGACCGAAATTGCTTAACTTCCCTGACTTGTGACCTGTGCCCTGTTGATGGGACCATGTGCAACCACTATAGTAGTGATTCAGCTTGTAGCAGCGTTGGGCTAGCCTAGTTTTTAAAGCATTTGCAGATTCTCCAAGTGGGTACTATTTCTGCAGCCCATTTCTGGTGTCCTTCCTGCCTTGATATTGCTGGAGTAATGTTAAAAGCAATGTAAAACCATACTCGCTAACCCATTCAGTTGCCGATACGGATCGGGATTGCTAAGTCCCCAGTGCACCATACTTGTTGTAAGAGCTGACAAGTGGGTGGGCAGTACAATGGGTGACCTTGACAATTGTGTGTCATTGGTGCACTGAAAACTGGTGTTTGGATTTGATTGCAAAATCGTTGAAATTAATCGTTTACACCATTTTGTGTTTTTTTTGGTGTTTGAAATATTGAGAATTGTGTATGATTCGTTGGCTGCTTGGACCTTCTGATCCATCTTTGATTATTTCAGTTTATTAGAACTGCGCCATGATCATTTTCGACAACACGTTTACCTGTCACAGACTCCATTATTTGTAGGCCTTGCTGATATCGCTGGAATATCGCTAACTGCGGAGTAATTCAACATTCTCACACTCCCTTGAGCACGCCCCTAATGAACTTGTTGTGTGTTAAGAGTGAGCATGGACGGCCAAGTCGTCTAAGGGGCCACAATTAGCTCTGCAGAGTTGCATCCCTTGGGTACAAAACTAATGTTTGTGGGTTAAAATCCCAGTTCGCCCCCATTATATGTCTAGGTTTGTCAGTGCTGGAGGGTTTCACAAAAGTGGTAAATGTCTGAGACCTGCATTACTTTGGGTTTTCCTCCCACATTAAGGTGACACACCATTATATGACTGGAATATTGTTCAAAAGAAAACTCACTCACTCAGTCCCTGTTTTTTCAGAACATGAACCAAGCCGCTCAAGACAAGCCGCATGACAATAAGTTAGCAATAAATACTGAAAATACAAACGCTCAAAATGGTGTCAGTGAAAATGGACATGCAGAGAAAGAGCAGAAACTGAGTAAGAGAGAAAAGAAGGAAGAAAGGAGGAAAAAGATGAATAAGAAGGAGAAGAAAGACAAGGGTGAAGTGGATGATGAAGATGAGGAAATAACAGATGAGCAGGTGAAAAAGAAGAAGAAGAAGAAACGGAAACACGAGGAAGAGCAGGTTGAGGTGAAGGGAAAGAAGAGGAAGAGGGAGGAGGAAGAAGAGGTGGAGGAAGAACCAAATGAGCCTGAAGAAGAAGAGGAGGAGGAGCCTGTTAAGAAAAAGACAAAGTTTGACTGGGAAAATGTCATCACTGAAGTGTTGACGTCAAAAGGGGAAATTGCAATCAAGAAATTGAAGAAGAAAGTGAGTGTTTGTTTGTTGTTTGACAGCGCATTCCGCAATATTCCAGCTCTGCAGCATGTAGAAGGAATGAAACACACATATGTGTTTACATTATCTCTTTCTGTCTCCCTGGGGGTTGGGTAGCCAAATAGGTAAAGGGTGGTGGCTCGTCACGGTGAATATCTGGGTTCGATATCCCACTTGGGTACAATGTGTGAAGCCCTCTTCTGGTGTCGTCCGCTGTGATATTGCTGGAAAATTGCGAAAAACAGCATAAACCAACTCAGTCACTGTTCCTCAGTTGATCTCCGAGTAGCTGTAGAATGATTTTCAAACAACAAATATGGCTTTTTACGAGTCAAAGTATGGCATTTATGATATATGTATCCATTCTCTGTCAACTAAAGTTCGTTTCAAGGCATCAATAGCGGTAATCTGACCGTGGTTGCTGTTAATAACGGTGATCTTCCGATTGCTTCACACAAGATTTTGCCAAAATTAATTAAAACAATATTAAATGGAATTTTGAATAAAATACGGATTTCGTGACATGGTATTACCGGTGTTATGTGCTCACAGTAGTGTCTGCATTGGGGGAAAAAACATCAAAACTCATTATTGCGTTTATAATGCGCACCCCTTTCTACACAGCTGTGCTTTTGGTGGAAAAGTGTGCACTATATTCAAGAGAATACAGTATGTTTACAATCTCCATTTCTGTTCCCCAGGTGATGTCCTAATATCTGTAGAATTATTTACATGTATGCGTTAATAATCCCCCTTTCTAATCCCTAGTTGATATCTTGAGTGTCTGATTTTCATGTATGTTTACAATCTCCATTTCTGTCCACTAGGTGATATCCGAGTATCTATCACAGATGGGGGCACCAAAGTCAGAGGAAAAGCTGTGGGCCAAGTTTGAGAAGAAGGTTTCCAAAAACCCAAACTTCAAAGTGTTCAAAGAACGTGTTAAACTTGTAGCACAGACGTGATACAAATTTCTGTTTTATGATGATATCAATAAGCCTACACTGTTAACATGGCCAATGAAAAATAACATTTTTAACAGATGTTTAGATACAGATGAGTTATCTAAAGACTCGAGGCAATGGTCAAATTGAAATTATTTTTTTGATAAGGGAAAAGGAATTGTTATTCTTAATAATGATACCCAAAATATCATGTTCAAAATAATTTAAACTTGAAGATGTGGAAATGTATACCATCATGTTATTTTGAACAGCTAGATCCATGGCAATGGCGCCAAAGTACATGAAGACTTTATCAAGCTGGTCGACTTCTTCGCAGTGCTGGTATACTGCTGAAGGTTGTATCTGTGTAATAGTGAGAAATAATTCTTGAGTGTACAATGTATCTCTTTTGTTAATAGTGATAAATACCCTGGACCCATTTCAATCTCTTTTATCATTTGTGGATCCAGAGAGGGGTTGCCTGGTGCTCACCTCCAAAAAACCCTTCTTGCACGTGTTTCTAGAGTCATTTTTGACAAGGCCACAATCAGTGGAAGGTCTAAAGGGAGGTAACTGTGTATCACTGTTCTACTCCTGTCATCTTTCACTAAATGTCTGATGTTTCTTTTACTTATTTCTGAAATGGAAATATTTGTTATGTCGTTGAAAAAGAATGGTAATAAAGTTGTCTACAAAGAAGAAAATTGTAACATTGTTGGTAAATGTTATTCTTATTTAACATGTTTAATGAGATATTATTGTAATAGATACCATGAAGAGAGTCTGCATTGTTCATGGACAGCCTTTGGGGATTCTGTGTAAGAACTGATCCCAAGCAGCCTTTGCTTGACATAAGAGGCGACTACAGATTCAATGACTTGGTTGATTTGCTGTTGTTTGTTGTTTAACGCAGCAATATTCCAGCTATATGACGTATGCTTGGAAATAATCGAGTCTGGACCAGACAGTCCAGGTGACTGACATCATTAGCATCGATCCACGTGACATACGATGACATGCATCAGTCAAGTCTGAGAGCCAGACCACCAGATCCCGTCAGTTGCCTCTTACGACAAGCATAGTTGCCTTTTACGCAAGAATGTGTTCCTGAAGAACCTATTCTAACCCAGACACTCTACCCTAAAGTTGATGTTGTACATTGTATCACTTACTGATTTGTCTTGTCTGGAGTTGTTTATTTAAAGGCACAGGTGGCCCAGTCGTCTAAGGCGCTGCGATTCGCTGTGCAGAGTTGCGTCCCTTGGGCACGCCAGAAACCTATGATTGTAGGTTCGAATATGTTTCTAGGTTTGTCAGCACCATACCTGTGCTCATGGGTTTCACCGAAGTGGTAAACGTCTGAGACCTGCATCACTTCCGGCTTTCCTCCCACATTAAACTGACACGCCGCGATATAACTGGAATACAATTCACTCACTCACAATTTACAGGACACTGTTACATTGCTAAATGAGGCATTAAGCAGCACACAACCAACCATGATTGACGAATTGACGTACAGATTCAAGGGTTGCCGTAACGAGATCGGGTGGTCAGGTTCGCTGACCCGGTTGATACCTGTTATTGTATCCCAGTTGCATAGATCGATGCTCATGATGTCAATTACTGGATTGTCTGGTCTAGAGTCGATTCTTTACAAACTGCTTGAACATTGCCGAGTGCGGCGTTAAACAACAAACATTCTTGTGTTGTTTTCTTGTCAAAAGAACAATGTGTGACCATTGGAGATGGTGTGTTATTGTTGCCATGTGGCATGGATCCCTGCCCCATGCTATCAACTACTAGTTTGCCTGGTCCAGACTGGACCATTTACGGTTCTCTTTGATATGGCTTGAATGTAGTTCATCGTGGCAGTAATCACCATTCTACCATGAATTTGGAATTTACTCGATTCTGATTGGTCAATCAGAGGCTATTAAATCACAATAAACCCCCTCTGATTGAAACAGCTGGTTTGACGTCCGCATCGCCGCGGAAGCTAATATTCATAGAATAGTACTATTTTCAGTCATTGTCGGTAGGCATATTTGAATAATTATATCTACAATTACAGGTTACAAAATGCACAGATGCGGTTACTACAATATTCAAAGGATGTGTGGCAATACATTTCGTGCAGGAAAACACGACAGAAATCAACAAAGGGAATGTATTTACGTTTTGGAGACAACAGAGAGCTTGGAGTTTTGGCGCTTTTCTATATACGACTGTGATGTCATATCTTTTGCGTCACAATGAGCGATATGACGTCATAATGGTGACGCGCGATGCAGGGCGAAAGCTTTGCAATGCTTGCTTTGATTTCTTTAGGGATGCCCATCTCATGTTAGCTTACCAAGTTGCCGTGCTTATATGCTTTCAATGCCTGTCATATGTTCGAATGAAGTATTACGGTGTAAACAAACTGCTTGAGTATATACGGCACCATATTTTGTTCGGTGATTCCGTAATTCAGATTGATAACCCACTCAAAACACTGAATTCAACCCATGCCGCTTCACTCAGTATATTTGCTAACACCAAAGAGTTCGCGTTTTATTTAGTCATGGTAGAATGGAGATTAACATACTGTTTTCAATGTAGAGCTAGGTTACCTGTAGATTTAACCGTGCTAAATTTAACATTTGAAACCTCACGCTCAGCGTTCGGTTCCAAATTCAATTTAGCGGGGTTAAATCTACAGGTAACCTAGCTCTACATTGAAAACACAGTATGTTTATCTCCTAATTCACGGAGGTTTCACTCACTGACTAACTTCTTGGGCTGCTGACAAATAGTTTTGTAAAGATACAGCAGATCACTTTTGTATCCCAATATGAATGCCAAGATACAATACATTGATTTGCAACCTCGGTTTCACGATACATATTCTACTATACATTACAAATTGTAGTGGTTAGTGTGTAGTAGTTGATCAGTTTTTGAACAGTCAGTCAAGTCTGGATTCAGGGTTGTGATTCACTAGCAAAGAGAAAGAATATCAACATGTGAAATAAAAGTACTGCAAAGGGATACAATTCACATCGCACCCATAGTATTGAGATACATATCGCATCGCGACCCCACCATACCGTCACACCTCTACTGACAGAGTCTATTGTCTGTCTGTCTGTCTGCAACAAATGACACCTCTTTGATGACTTAAATGTTGCTTACTCCAGCTGGCCACAAGAACCACTGTAGGGATAAAAGAATATGCAAGTTCAGTACCGATATAAGACAGTATATAAGTCATATCCTGCCTTTACAGATTAATTTGAGGTCTTTGGATGGGGAAACCCATGAGTATGTGCTGACAAGCCAGTGATGATAATCAGGTCGAATCTGAGATTGGAACCAAAGATCATTGTATCCTGGCATGCCTAAGGGAAGCAACTCTGCATAGTTGTAGCATCTTAGATCCAGGGCTGGCAAACCCCCCATGGATGGAAGAACCAGAACCTGTCTGATGTTATTGTAGGTACATGCTCACACCAGCCATCACTGGTTTGTCTGGTTCAGACTTGTTAGGTGCCAACTGATCTCCCCCAGTTCCCTGTGCAGAGTTGTGTCCCTTAGCAATGCCTGACACACATGGTTTGCCCTGATTATGTTTCGAGGTTTGTCAGCACCATACCAAAGTTGAAAACATCTAAGATCCACGCCAATTCAGGATTTCCTCCCACATTAAGTTAAGCCATGATATGACTGGAATATTGTTCAAAACTCAACTCATTCACTCTCTGTTGTTTCAGAACATCAACCAAACTGCTCAAGAGTGAGTATGGTTTTAAGCCGCTTTTAGCAATATTCCAGCAATACCATGGCGGGGGACACAAGAAATGGGCTTCACACCTTGTGCCCATGTGGGGAATCAAACCCAGGTCTTCAGCATGATGAGCGAACACTTTAACCACTAGGCTACCCCACAGCCATTAACTGCTGGAGCCAAGCAGCATGACAATAAGACAGCAGCTGGCGCTGTGCAAAACACTCCACCTACAAACACTCAAAATGGTGTCAGGATACACACCTTGAGATACTACTCATACCGAGTTAAGGACCACCCAATTTGTTCCTATCACTGTTTTATCTGTCATGGCAAAGTTTTACTGTAGTTATACATGTATGAACAAATCGGGTGAACCTTAACTTCTTGTAATGTAAGTAGTATGTGATAGAAATACCATTCAAAGTAGTGATGAACCCAGCTCACATGTTAATATTTTGATTCTTGCCTCATTTTGACCTTGTACAAAAAACACAAATTGTTAAGTGAGCTGAAGAGCTTGTGGGCTCTTCATTTATAAAGACATAGTGACAATAAATATGCTACAGTAAACATACTAATAAAACCATCTCTGGAATATTGCAAGTGGAAAAATGGAATGACTGGAACGGAGCTTGTACACCATTGTACGCATGCATCACTTCACAAATGTTTTGGTACATATAAACCAAACAGGGTGAGAAATCAACGGAATAGTTTTAAGAAAAATAACTTAATCTGAATAATCAAGAATTATTTGCACATACCCCATATACGCAAGTCATAATTAATGTAAACAGATCATACGGAATTATATTAGAAACTAAATATTATACAGAAACACTTGGAAAACGCATTGTGGATGTTTCTTAATAAGTAACATGACTGGAAGGTTATGTCCAGGTATGACATCTGAATGAGGATTCAAACTCAGACAACACTACTGCAATGTTGCATGCCTTCAGGCCTAACTGCCACATACCAATTTGTTGGTTCTCTGTCAGTTCGCTGAAAGTTATTTCCCAAATTCCACCATGCCGTTTCCTAGTTTCCTAATCATCCCTACAATGACTGGTGATTGTGCCTCCTCAGGGTGTTATATCAGCCCTGAATATATACCACAGCTGCTGCAGTCTTATAGTATTGACTTCCACCTAAAGTGGGATGTGATCCTACAGAGCTTTCTGCCATTACCATTTCAGTTGAATCATTACAATATTCTGAAAATAATTCCACCAATACAATTAAGTGAAATATATGACCATATCTTTCTGAAAAACATTTCCTGTAACAGACAAGATAATGAATGACCTTGCTGCAGTGATTGTCACACATATTACCAATAAATAATTAATACCCCAAATGAATCAAATATTACCAAAACTGTCTTAATGTATGATTGGAGGTTTACAGATTTTGAAGTTTGGGTAATAGAATATAATGCCAAGGATTTATTTTCACCAAACACAATGTCGAGAAATGCCAAAAATGATTACTAATTGTTTTGGACGCAAATTACACAAGATATTCCTAACTGCCCCAGTTTGAGGTTGGATTGTCTCGACCAGGTGACAGTGATAGGATGTTTGCTTGTTGTTTAATGCTGCACTCAACAATATTCCAGCTATATGACAGTGGTCTGTAAATAATCAAAACTGGACCAGACAATCCAGTGATTGACATTATGAGCATCGATCCACTCAATTGGTATACAATGACTTGCATCAACCAAGTCAGCGAGCCTGACCACGCAATCCCATTAGTCGCCTTTTACGACAAGCATAGTCACCTTAAGGGCAAGCATGGGTTGATGAAGATCTATTGTACCCCAGATCTTCACGGGTCCAGTGATAGGATGACTGTGTAAATATATATTTATCAAGAAGCTGACAACATCCATTCTATACTTCTGTTTACAGTCATATAGTTTACAACAAGCAAACCCCTCCCAATGTCTATATTACTGAAATAGTAGCACATGTAGTACATGCAATGTTTCTTGTTCCAAGGAACTTAAATATAAGGTCTGCAGTTGCTATGGTAATAACCAATTAATTGACATGCCTGAATTTAATAAAACATCCCCAATCACCATGGCTACATTATAGCATAGAAAAATGTTATAATTGAACATAATTAATGACAAAAATATTTGGTTTTAAGACAAAGACTTCTGAAAAAATGGAAAATGTTACTACTTACTCTGTAGTTTACAACAAGCAAACCCCTCCCAATGTCTATATTACTGAAATAATAGCACATGTAGTACATGCAATGTTTCTTGTTCCAAGAAACTTAAATATAAGGTCTGCAGTTGCTATGATAATAACCAATTATTTGACATGCCTGAAATTTATAAAACATCCCCAATCACCATGGCTACATTATAGCATAGAAAGATGTTATAATTAAACATAATTAATGACAAAAATATTTGGTTTTAAGACAAAGACTTCTGAAAAAATGGAAAATATTACTAGCATACTCTGTTCTCAATTAGTTGCATAGCTACGGACATTAAGCCCACAAATATGATTATTATGAAACCAAAGGATTTTGCAGGACATATCCCTTTACATATATTACATATGGTTCAAATAACCTACAACATAACAGATCTTGCTTCATATCACCATGACAACCTACGACATAACAGATCTTGCTTCATATAACCTACAACATACCCAACAGCTGTTAACAGTAATAATACTGAAGGTAATAAATAAGGGAACATGTTTGATATGATATCCAGAATGTGTTCTGTAAATGATCGGAGGTTATCTGGCAGTGTTGTGACATTTGATACCAACAGTTCACTTCAAGACTTATTTTGTCAATGTGAAGCATTTACATTGAACACAAGTGACTTCCTTCCGCTGTATTGCTGTTCCCTTATTTAATTTGATCAGTATATATGCCATCCTGGTTTAACACCATGTAGATATGAACAATATTAACCATGTTTATCAATTCAACGAGTGATGCATACATGACTATGTAGTGGAAACATCTAATAATCATCAAATTATATCTCATGCTCTCTCATTATTTCAAGGTTTCATATTGGTTCCTTTTCCATGAAATTGTCATCAAAAATGACCAAAAGATATTTTTCAAAATTGGTAACATGGTTCATCCAAAACTGTCACTATGTCCTAAATTTAAAGTCTTCAAAAAGGCTTTCCAAAGACTAAATTAAGTTTTCAAGTACTACTTCGCTGAAAAAAAATAATCAAAATTAATTATGGGCCACTGAAAATGACAGTACTTTTAAGTATAAATGAATAAATTCAGAACAATCATCTGATAAATAAAAAAATAAAAAATAAACATGAAATTCAAGTTCTTTTGATCACAAGACGTTTTAAGGCCTTTTCAAGATCAATGCTGAAATCAAAGTGCTTTTCGACCATTGGTGATGATAAAAAAAAGTTCTACAAAAAGGTGACTAAATCGTCATCTGTACTTAAGAGACATCCACATCCACACGGGCATTATAGTGCACAGCCATCTTCATAGGGACACGTGTCTTGCTGCACCCATCCCTTGAGATTGGAGTACACCTGTGCTGGCTGTTTGACATCATGCAGACGTTCACAGAGGCCGCACCAGTTCATACGTGTCCACCCATTAGGGAGCAGCCTATAATCCTTCTTCCAGGAAAAATAGGAATTATACAGAGATTCATTCCTCGCAACTTTGAGCAGATATTGAGCCAAAGCTTTGACACTTTCAAAGTCATCCACGTTTATGTAGGACCCAGGTGGCACCATTGTTTTGTAGTCAGCTCCGCCTCGTACAACCGGGATCTGATCCCGAATAATTGGTCGCCAGAACTTTTCTGACAAGTAGTCGCGACAATACCCATTCTCAAACGACAAATAGAACTTGTAGTCATCAAACACGTCTTTACAGCTCTTTTTACAATCCAGATTACCACATTTTCCGTATATGTCAATTCCTACATACTGTTGGAGTTCTCGAACAACATCAATTCTATTGCTGCGATCATTACAGTTGCTGCTCACCCACAATGCCATTTTTGCTTTCTTCCTGTGGTAATTTTCTTCCCTAAAATGCAAAATTTTGTCTTGAGGATTTAATGGTACCCATTGCCCATATGGAGAAAAGATGGTGGCGTCTTTACGGTACCAGCTAGTCCAGTTGAATACACCATTGAACTTGCTCAGTGGGAGATATATATAATAGGGAGGCTCAGTGTTATGTAGAATCCAGATCTGATCTGTAGTTCGGGACGAGGGTAGCGGACTGTCAAGATGGTCAGATAAATCTCGGACATTGAAAAGCACAGCGTGACTCGACGTGAGGAGGTGTCTGTTTGTGGTCACTTCGCAGTTGGTCACTGGACAGTCCTGGAAGACGTTGTGGTCAGCATCCCACACGAGTCCTGTGAAGAAGGATGTCCACAGGAGGACAAGCTTCCGGCCGTCACCGGTATGGCCAACAGGGGTGCCTGCGTCGGGGAAGACTGTCACAAAACGAGGATCTTTGGAATTGTGGCTCCATTGTGATGGTGGAACACCAGACTGGTTGCATCTGAACCTTTTGTAAAGTATAGGTGCCAACACTATTCCTGTAATGATGGCCAACAGTGTACAGAACTTCCTCTGTCTTGGTCGAAATGGCCATCTTAGAAACATTTGGTCAGCATAGCAGACTGGTCACCCTGCAAATTCAACACCTGAAACAACCATGTAAATATTAGGGCCAGGATGGGTAACTCAGGTACTCAGGTCAGGTGGATCCACAGGACTACCTGGACCCGTGGTTAGTCACATAATGAGAAAAGTTCACTACCACAATTCCATGATTACCTACAAATTTCTAATGTTCGTACAACTTTCTGAACCTTACTTTCATATGTTTTATGTAAAGATACAGCTTCAGTCAACTTCAGCATATGCATAACCAGATTGTTTTATAGATGTACTTAAATACCTTTTGCCAGGGGGTCCGGTAAAACAATTCCTAATCGCACATTTTGTACCCATCTCTTGAATCTACTGTGGGTGTCCGAGTATGAAGTAAATATGACAATCCCCAACACCTCCCAAAGTCTTTAGTCATTAATGTGGCACTATACAATTTCTTAATCATTGGTGATCTCCTTGATTAATATTTTTATCTTTACAAGACCACATGTACTTCTGGTTTCATGGAATTTCTAAAGCTAATATTTGTAAACAATTATAAAGTAAACTGTTACAATCTAATTTTAGTGGTCTTGAGGTGTGTGCACAAATCCTGCAAACAATTTCATTTTTTTGAAACTGGGTATTTTCAAGTATTTTCAAGAACACTTTGTATTTTGTAAATATTGATCAACTGTACTCACACGTCTATGTAGAGAACTTACTTGATGGGCCTATAAAATACGATTTATCTTTTAACTTTTTTTTCAGTTCAAAGAGAATAAATGATTTCATCACATATCTACCTGCTTTATTTCTCCCATCCCCATGACAACGCGGTAACACAAGAATCACTGAGCAACAGAAAATACAAGCTAGGCCTGCTATAACCTGCTAGTGCTAATAAGTAATATGATCTACTAGTCATATCATCGGCCCAGGTGTTTTATTTCTTTGAAGATCAACATCTACATACAAAAACAGATACTGTGAATACCTCGGTGTTTTCTCTTTCGAAATATCCTGTACAGTAAAAAAGATCCACTCGGAAAGGATTACAGCTATATATCATATCCAGAATCTTTGTCTCCCAAAGCCGCAAAATATAGAAGCATCGGGCACCTTCGTGGAACAAAATTACTGAACTCCTCACAGCGCTCAGCTCGTTTTAACGACTGGTGCAATGGATACAATGCGCATCCGCCCGGATAATTTAGTTCAATATGTCCGTCCTCAGACTAGAGGCCCAGTCGGTAAGAGCCTTTGTTGTGGAGATTTTAAGAGGGGATGTAACTCTGTCCGTGTACGGTTATTTCGCAGATAGATCAAGTTCCCCAACAGAGACGGATCGAGCCATTTGGCGATTCTCATGGAAACGTGATGCATGTAGCTATTGTTTTGTTTTTTTGTTGTTGTTTTGTTGGGGGGAGGGGGTTATTTTGTGTTTTAACTTGTCTAAAGTCTCGTGCGAAAGACGAGATTATAATATAAGTAAAACGACGTGCATAAAATAGAAGCTAGAACTCAAATGTTTATTCAGAACTAAGTGAGTGAGTGAGTTGTGTTTAATTCCGCTTTTAACAGTATTCCAGTTATATCACGGCGTGTCGAGCCCGAAGTGATGCAGTCTCAGACGTTTACCGCTTTTGTGAAACCCACCAGCACGGGTATGGTGCTGACAAACCTAGAAACATAATCGGGGCGAACCGGAATTCAAACCCAATCATAGGTTTCTGGCGTGCCCAAGGGACGCAACTCTGCACAGCGAATTGCTACCACTTAGACGACTGGGCCACCCGTGCTCCCCTATTCAGAACTAATGTGTTGTCATTTTGATATTTAGCTTCCATAATGTCAGTGATGCAAAACAACTCAGATTTAATGTTATTTCGCCGTGACTTCTAATCATAATGAAGTTTCTGTGAATCTGAACTTGAATATGTCCTCTACCGTGTTTAGCTGTCAGTATGGACAAATGCAGTCTGGACCAGGAGGCGCGAGGACGTGCATGCCTCTCTCTTTGTTTTGTTTAACGCCGCACGTGTTAATATTTCAGCTATATGACGGTGGCATGTAAACAATCGAGTCCGGGCAATCCAGTGATGGATCGTGTGATCAACGATCCAAGCCGTTGACGTACGTTGACTCGCATCAACCAAGTCATTGCGCCTAACCAACCGAATCATCCGATTATTTAATCGCCTCTTGCGACCAGCATAGCTTGCTTGAACCTTTCTAACCCGGAACCCCAACGCGTGTATGCAGGGCTGCCGCTGCTTTCCTGAGTATGTGCTAGCATCTTTTTAAGTGTAAGGGCGCCCCACGTTTCCAAACGGTTGTATCCCCGAATGCCTGGGTATAGGTTCCATACCCTGATTCGCGTGGGGCCTGTTTTTCATACAGGAATGGAATGCGGCAACTCCGTTGACCAATCTATGCACCTGGTGACTGCTCCGCCAATGACAACATTGCAAGGAAACATACATTACATAAAAACATATATTGTTTAACCATGCCACATTATGATTACGTGTACGTCGTACCGTGCGCTAGCGACCACTCGATGCTGTCTCTTAAACCATACCTACTATCTTGTCAAAATATTCACCAGCGAATGTATTAAATAAGCTGAAAATACATAAGACGTGTCTCTCAAGCCTCAAGTACATGTCCCGGGCACCTGTCACGTCGAATAATAGCTTTGTGTGTACTTGGATTGAGCCCTACATCAGCTGCTCGTGTCTGGGAAAGAGTGTTACTACTGTTTGGGGTCAACTATCTTGCAGGGAATATAATTTGTTTGTTTGTTTGTGTGTTTGTTTAACGCCGCATTCAGCAATATTCCAGTTATATGACGGCGGTCTGTAAGTAATCGAGTCTGGACCAGACAATCCAGTGATTTACATCATGAGCATCGTTCCACGCAATTGGGACACAATGACATGCATCAACCAAGTCAGCGAGCCTGAACACCCGACCCCGTTAGTCGCCTCTTACGACAAGCATAGTCGCCTTTTACGGCTAGCATGGGTTGCCGAAGACCTATTCTCTCAATCTTGTCAGTGTTGAATGCTATACTGACAAGCTACTTCCCCCCATCCCTCCCACCCCCCACCCCACCCCACCCCCACCCCTAATGTCTGGAATGATATGTAGGTCCATGGAACTTGGACATACAAATGTGAGACAATCTCTGACAAACGATTTATTAAATCTCCTATCTTTAATATGTTGAAACTTGTACATAAATATGAGCTCTGATATCAGTTGAATAAGTACATTGAATACACCGTTATGCCCATGAAATCTACATGAATAATTACCGTAAATGAAAGAGTGAAACGGCACAGCCTCTTGTCATTACATGGGCACATGTCCGTCAGTGAAGATTTAAGCAGATAATTAACAGTTAGATCAAATAATATTAACATTATCTGGCAACTCCCATTGTGTTATCCTCATTCAAATAGAGCTGTATCAACAATTGTCAAGGTTAAAGTAAAATAAAGTCTGTCGAGTGTGTGTGGGGGAAAGCAGCAAATTATGTTGCTAAACATATTCTTATGTCATGTGACATTAAATGTACGAGACAAATTTATTCTTTAAGGGTACACGTATGTGACATTATTGTTGGTTGGTTGTTTGGTTGGTTTGTTGTTTAACGCCGCACTCAGCAATATTCCAGTTATATGACTGCTTTCTGTAAATAATCGAGTCTGGACCAGACAATCCAGTGATTGACAGCATGAGCATCAATCTACGCAATTGGGTTCGATGATATTCATCAACCAAGTCAGCGAGTCTGACCACCCGATCCCGATAGTCGCCTTTTACGACAAGCATGGGTTGCTGAAGACCTATTCTAACCCGGATCTTCACGGGTTGTGATATTATTGATGTCAACGACTTTGTAAATATATGGACAAGTGATGACGACGTTGTATTGTCCTTTTTGCATGAAGGACATATTGATCATCTTCCCTTCAATATGGGGAAGAAATGTACGTTATTACTCCAACAGTATCTCTACAAATGGAGATATCTTTTCTTACTACATTATGTTTTGTGACTACTGTACATGTGCATTTTTTTCTGAGTTGTTTTTTACGAAGTTAACATACCTAAAATTGTAGTCTTCAGTATGGGGGAACTAAATACAATCAATCCTGGACACCAGACAAGGGGGAACAATTCCTCTTCAAAACAATTTATGTCCAGTATGGACCAGAAACTTAAGTTTCTGCCAAAACAAATTGTCTTCCCTTCTCAAATACTCCTTCCTGTTCAACGCTTTCTTTGCGGCCTCAGACCTTACATTATCAACGTCGATGTTGTTGTAAATAATCATGATGATGTTGGATTCGTGGTCTTTGTGTTTGTGTCGTGCCTGGTCATATTCAAAAGATGTCCAGTTGAGAGCGTTGAAGTATGTGTCAGATACGATGGATATAAACCGCTTGCTTCTGTCAATATAACTCAGTATTTCCTCTGCCTGTGAAACTCCAACGTCAAAATCCCGTAACGGACAGCAGATTCGAAAGCCTTGATTATTATTTTCCAAATTTTCCAAAAGGACATTTTTAACCCAAAGTACAATGTCCATATTGTCGTTATCAAACGACAAGTAACCATGGTAGTCCATCTCCGCTTCGTCATCTTCATACTTGCCAACAGGTTGGACTTTTCTTCCTCTTATTAAATACATCACAAATGGAAGCTTTTTCTTTCCCCAAACTCTGCATGCTACAGCAGCGAGTATTACCATGGCAACGGTGATGGTAACGCCTACTGTTACGGGAACCACTATAACAGTGACACAGTCAATGCGGTCCTTCATGGCAGATAGTCTGATAGGCGATCCATCCTTGTAGCATACTGATCGCTGATTGGCTGGATCGTTACTCGTGACGTCTATCCAATCAGAAACCCATGTTAAATCACAAGAGCAGTCGAGTATGTTTCCTTCCAAATGAACATTACTGAATCGCACAACTTGTAACTCTTTCGGTAGCGTCATCAGCTGGTTTGAAGCAAGATTAAGCATAGCTATATTTCCCATGACTTGAACAGCTCCCCCTTCTATAACAAACAATCTATTATTGGACAAATCCAGGTATGTTACACGTGATAGGTATGATCTAAACTCAAGCTTTGAAATATAATTCCAACTTAAGTTTAAATACAATGGCCCCGAGGGCATCTGGTCTGGAAATGAGATAAGAGTGGAACACACGACGCTTGTATATTTGTACGCTGGTACACTCTGGCAATGGCAGGAAGTGGGACAGCCTTCAATAACAGGACATACCAACTCAGTAATTGGCACGTCCAGTGCATTCTGGCCACTGAGTCTCTTCGGGGTTGCACATTTGAATGATAACTGGTCACGTATTGCTTTTGACAGCATAAATGTGTCTGAATGCAGTAGATGTCTGAATTCATACAGCATGCAGTCGCATCGCCATGGATTGTTTTGGAGAAGAAACCCCATTGCTCCAAACTTCATCGTGGTGACTGTATCTGGATCAGCATTAAAGTGGTAGACATCTTTCACAGCGTCTAGGATCCACCCCGAGAAGTTATTGAAGGTGAGATCAACCCGATTATTCAGACCTAGTTTTGACGTCCTAAATATGTCCACAATGGTGAGGTTTGGGGCGTTCCGGAAGATGCTGATGTCGTTGTGACTAAAGTTAAATGTCGAAATTTGATTATTTTTTGTGAAAGGCCAAGGTTCAAAGTAGGTCAGTTTGTTGTAAGATAAATCCACACCTTCGACACAGGTAACATATCCGTCAAAAGCATGTGGGTCTATCCGGTGAATATGATTATGGGATAGATACAAAAACTTTGCGACAATGCCCTTGATCTCTGGCCCATTGATCTCTGCGATTTTGTTGTAGGATAGACGAAGATGGTGGATATTGATAGTTAAGTTTTCAAAAAACCCATCCTTAATTTCTGCAATTCCATTGGATGACAAATCCAAGATATTAATATGTTTATTTATTAAGGATCGAAAGAGTGCAGGTTTGTCCAGAGAACCATTCAGAACTGTGATCAAGGACGAGTTGCAGTACACGTCTTCTGTGTTGCAAGTACAGTTGGTCGGGCAACTCGAGCTGATATCGCTTGAGGTGAAGAAATTACAGGCAAACATAATATGACATGTCAAAGCGAAAATATATACGACGGTGTGGATGATTCTAGCATATCCCATCATTGTTTGAGTGTGCTGAGAGTTTCTTCAAATTGAAAGTGTAATGAAAATGAAAGTTTTACATTCCAATAGAAATAAAAAGTTTGTAAGTGAAGTCAGGGTCAAGGTCAAGGTCCAGGCCGGGTTCTCCACTCAGGTTAAAGGTTGCTGCACGAAGTCATTTTGTGGTATCGTGACCACCGAGAACATCCTACATGCCCGGTACCTCGAACGAGGGAATATGATTGCTTCCATGGTGTTCTGTTCCTTTGTACACTGCTAAATGTCGGGCAAGTTTCTTCCCCTGCAAAACACCAACATCGTATAAGTGAGTGAGTGAGTGAGTATGGTTTTACGCTGCTTTTAGCAATATTCCAGCAGTATCACGGCGGGGGACACCAGAAATGGGCTTACCACATTGTACCCATTTTGGGAATTGAACCAGGGTCTTCGGCGTGACGAGCGAACGCTTTAACCACTAGGCTACCCGACCGCCCCCAACATCATATAAGAGACGCAGTAAATTTTGGTTGCATTTTTAGATGTGACCAGGTCATTTCCTACCGACATGGTAGGCATTTAAACGCCACACAAGTGCCTTCCTTCTTATTATTTGGTACTGTGTCCCATTGCTCTTATTGTGGGAAATATTCCGCACTCAACAATATTCCAGCTTTATGACGGCGGTCTGTAAACAATCGAGTCTGGACCAGGCAATCCAGTGATTGACATCATGAGCATAGATCCACGCAATTGGGACACAATGACATGCATCAACCAAGTCAGCGAGCCTGAACACCCGACCCCGTTAATCGCCTCTTACGACAAGCATAGTCGCCTTTTACGGCTAGCATGGGTTGCCGAAGACCGATTCTCTCAATCTTGTCAGTGTTGAATGTTATTCCAGCTTTATGACGGCGGTCTGTAAACAATCGAGTCTGGACCAGGCAATCCAGTGATTGACATCGTGATCATCGATCTGGGATACACTTGGGATACGATGTACACACCTGATAGTGTTCAATGTCATTTCAAGAAAATAATCTTCATACAAAAATCTTTGAAGTCACATAAATAAATGTGCCACTGCAAGCTAGTCTGTCGAAATAACAGAGTCACGGTTTACTGTTTGAGTATTTGTTCTTGACAAGTAAGCAGACGCTAGCTGTCAGAAATATAGATTACTTAACGAATCCCGTTCGATACCGTATATTATACAATGGGTGCATTTCAAAACGCATCTAACGAATGGCCGAGTCAGATACGTTTTGAAATAACAACGGTATCAAAAGGGGCGAGTGTAGTTATTTATTTATAACCCACTATACTCAGCACATTATCTAAATTCAACGTCGATAAAAGCCGTTGTTATCACGTTCGTTGAAATACACTCGCGATAAGAACGATATCCAATCGTGAATTGTGATCACGAGTAAAGTTTCAGTTAGTAATAAATATATTTATTTATAACTCGCTTAAACTTTCAAGCATGTACTGATTCTGGTAATGTAACCGTCAACCCCATTTGTCCACCAGCTAAAGTTTTACCCATTGCAATAAACGGAGAGTCAAAGTAAGAGCAGTCAGTCTCACAGTCCCTGGACCATGTTACACCCCCTTCTACTAAGCGATTACTGTAACGTTATAGCTCTAAATGAAGCAAGTCTGCATTTTCCACAGGCTCAGGATCTCCCGTTTCATTACGGATCCTTTTCATTTTAATGGGGTTGTTTGTATCTGATAATGGTGCCTGTGGATTGTTTTTGTCAATTACTAAAGCAAAGTATGCTAAAATGTGGGCCTGTGTTAGAACACCTGCTGGGTTATCTAAATACTTGAACTTGTTAAAGTGTAACATAGGTACCCGTCAGGGATGCATTCTTAGCCCACACGTTTTTAATATTCAAAATATACTTGTACATTGTATGGACAAACCGTATTTATTACTAAAGACTGTCTAGAAATATATGCACTTATGCATGCTGATGACGTGTCATCTATTGATACACCTTTAAATCTACAAGAGAAGATTTGTGCCCTAGAATATGTTTGCAACACCACAGGTATGAAGGTAAATTTGAAGAAAACTAAAGTTACAGTATTCAAAAGTGGTTAACATCTATGAGCTTATGACAGGTGAAAATGTAATGGTGTATATATTGAAACTGTGTCGTTTTATCTATATTTGGGTACGTTGTTCAAGCCTGAACTTGTTTGGACTAAGGCACAAGCTACTATTGCCGCGCGAGTAACAAGGCCACTATGACACTATACAGATAGAAAGATCAAAAGAAAGTTATACCCTAAAAATATTTATTTAAAATATTTAATGCTATGATTGTGACAATAGTTTGTTACGGTGCAGAATTATAGGGCACCTCATATTGTAAAATTATTGAAGATGTACAGTATAAAACGAACAAATGGTTTCTTAAAACGGGTAAAATAAACAAGGCTATGGATTTGGGAGAGTGTAGTAGAGCCCCTCTCCAACTTGTGTATACGATGGTTACTGATCTTGGATGATCACAGACTGCCTCGTCCATGCTATTCAATGTTTAACTCACTGGACGATTCTGATCGCACCACATGGGCTACTCAATCCCCCATATTAAACATATTTTGTTTAAATTAGGATTTGGATATGTAAGGGTAACGCAAGATGTTGGCAATGTGAAGATATTTATTCATCTCTTTAAACAAAGATTATTTGATAACCTTCAACAGTTCTGTCAGTAGTATATCTGATATATTTTGTAATAAACATTTTGAATCCCAGTTAAATGTAGAAAAATTTAAACTTTTAAACTTTAAGTTTAAACTTCAACTCTGCTTTAAGCAGAGATTTCTATTGGATATGGAAAGTCCAACTTCTAAGAGAAACTTAGTCGATTACTTCATTACCATGCGTAGTTCTTGCAATTAAACACTGTCTGTATTATGGGACTATGCCCTTTTTACTGAATAAACCGTCTGTCGGCCTTTGTGTTTGTTTCTATCAAAATGGAAAGAGAATAAATATATGTATTTATTATATTATATTATTATATTTATACTTAAGAGAATAAATATATGTATTTATTATATTATAGTATTATATTTATACTTAAGAGAATAAATATATGTATTTATTATATTATAGTATTATATTTATACTTAAGAGAATAAATATATGTATTTATTATATTATAGTATTATATTTATACTTAAGAGAATAAATATATGTATTTATTATATTATAGTATTATATTTATACTTAAGAGAATAAATATATGTATTTATTACTCTCTTGTACTTTACACGTTATCCAAATATGAAAGCACGTTTTGATACCGTTCTTATAACGAGTGTATTTCAACGAACGTTGACACAACATCGTTTTTCGACGTTGGATTGAGATACCGGGTTGTTTAATTTGCTGAGTTTAAGCGAGCAATCAATAAATTACTACACTCGCTCCCTTGTCAAGCTCGTAGATACCGTTCTATTTCAAAACGTTCCTAACTTGCCCAAGGGGCGATCTGGTAGCCTAGTGGTTAAATCGTTCGCTCGTCACGTCGATGTTCGATTCCCGACATGGGTACAATATGTGAAGCCCATTTCTGGTGTCCCCCGCCGTGACATTGCTGGAATGTAGCTAAAAGCGACGTAAAACCAACTCACTCACTCATTCTAACTCCCCCGTTCGTTAGATACGTTTAAAAAAAACACTCATTGTAATAAAGACGGTATCTACGGTATTGGTTTAGTAATCAATATGTACACAGCCCCTTACCAGCTGCTCTGCTTACGGCATTCCCAGTGACCTGGAGCCCTACTGACAACGTTCTCAGTCATGTCAGTGTTGGGGCGGTCGGGTAGCCTAGTGGTTAAAGCGTTCGCTCGTCACGCCAAGGACCCGGGTTCGATTCCCGACATGGGTACAATGTGGTAAGCCCATTTCTAGTGTCCCCCCGCCGTGATATTGCTGGAATATTACTAAAAGCGGCGTAAAACCATACTCACTCTCTTCTCACTAATTATCTCATAAAGGTAGCTTACAACACTAGGGAGAGGTGTGTTGGGGAGACTGATACAGTGGCTAATGACTTGGCTTGTCAGGTTCGAATCCTGGTTATGACTAGAATGCTACACGTGACATCATACTCACTCACTCATAAAGGAATGAAACAAACTGCAATATTTAACACTAAATGTTTTACTCTGAGGATCTTAATTATATAATATATGATCTTGTATAGGCATTTGGAAGCTTGAAGAACACGAATACATGGTATTTTGTTCTTGATAACAAGTTCATAAGTCTTTGTAATGACCTTTCAGGCCTACTCCTTGCCCCTTTATCAAGAAGTAGCCCTGAGACTTCGTTACAAAGAATAAAGAAGTTGTTATCCATAACAAGTGTCATGTATTCAGGACGTAATAAGGATATAGTATGTCTCGATGTATTCATATTTTCACGTTATTTCTAAACATACCCTTATTTCAGCCTTGACATTTGTATACAATGTGCCTTGCTCTTACATTTAGTCTCTGAAAGTAAATTATTTTCGTAGAAACAAACAATTTCATTTTTAAAATGAAAAGGAGAATCCGAACCTGTGGAAAATCTAGACTTCGTTTAGAGCTATAACGTAACAGTAAGGGCTGGGTTGAAGGAAGATATTATGCTTCAGAGTGAGTGAGTGAGTTGGGTTTAACGCCGCTTTTAACAATATTCCAGTTATATCGCGGCGTGTCAGCGTAATGTGGGAGGAAAGCCCAAATTTATGCAGGTCTCAGACGTTTACCACTACGGTGAAACCCACGAGCACGGGTATGGTGCTGACAAATCTAGAAACATAATCGGGGCGAACCGGGATTCGAACCCACAATCATAGGTTTCTGGCGTGCCCAAGGGAAGCAACTCTGCACAGCGAATCGCGTCGCCTTAGACGACTGGGCCGCCCGTGCCCCCTATGCTTCAGAGACTGTGAGACAGACTACGTGAAAGTCTGTTTCTTACTATGGGTAAGACTTTGGCTGGCTACATTATCAGAATGAGTGCGTATGAATGAGCGAAATCTCCACCTAGCCAACGCCAATACTACTACTTGATTCCTAGTCACACACAACTTAATGGAGAGACTTAATGTGACCACTATATACTCACGTCCTCCATAAAATACGTATCACCTCGTCGACGGCAGCATGTGTACTGTCGATTGCATGTATCAAAACTGAACAGGGTGTTCAAACACTACCCATGGGTCGGGGCAGGCGAGGCTACCCGGAAGAAGGTTAACACGCAATCTAAGACTCAACACCGGTGTCTAGGAATTAGGTCACGTGATAGTCTGCGACGTCTTGTTTGTTTACTTGAGTATTAGCGCGTGTAAGTATAGCTTCGTGTGAAGTTGAACCGGATACGAAAGCTGCATTCGGATGTGAATTATGTAGGGTAGATTGCAGATACTTTAAACATGCTGCAATATTTCGGTCGTTACTGGATATCTTTCGATGTTTCTTATCGAGGTGTCATAAATATGCATCAGACACGTATCCCCGCCCTTTTTTCTTACAGGTCACATGACAACGAATATATCGTGTTTTGATCCCATCCAGACCTGGCGATAGTGTGTATGTAAACTAGCTATGAGTGTGAGAATTGTCTTGATTTAACAGTTTTTTTAGCTTTGCCAAACGCACAAACGTTTCATCCATTGTAACAGAAAGGAATAGATAAAAAAAAAAGACAAAGCAGTAATGTATTTTATATATCACATTATTCTCCAAACCAAAAATACCATAAAACAGTCCAATAGTGCGTTTAACCCTGCATCTCATAATATTCGAAAAGTACAGGTTAATGTTGAAATGTACCGATAAATGATGAAATGCACCGATTAATGATGAAACGCACCGATTAATGATGGAATGTACCGGTTAATGTTGAAATGTACCGATTAATGATGAAATGCACCGATTAATGATGAAACGCACCGATTAATGATGAAATGTACCGATTAATGGTGAAATGCACCGATTAATGATGAAATGCACCGATTAATGATGAAATGTGCCGATTTATGATGAAATGTGCCGATTAATGATGAAATGTACCGATGATGAAATGTACCGATTAATGATGAAATGTGCCAGTTAATGATGAAATGTACCGATTAATGATGAAAAGCACCGATTAATGATGAAATTTCACATTTACATTTATGAACCCTTGTCAACATTCGATCATATAATGTACAATCCAATCTATACACGATGTCAACATTCAGTCATATAATGTACAATCCAATCTATGCACCCTTGTCAACATTCGATCATATAATGTACAATCCAATCTATGCACCCTTGTCAACATTCGATCATATAATGTACAATCCAATCTATGCACCCTTGTCAACATTCGATCATATAATGTACAATCCAATCTATGCACCCTTGTCAACATTCGATCATATAATGTACAATCCAATCTATGCACGATGTCAACATTCAGTAATATAATGTACAATCCAATCTATGCACGATGTCAACATTCGATCATATAATGTACAATCCAATGAGTCCGAGGGAAATATGAAACTTTGTTGATCCAAACAATTTAACAAGGAATCAGTCTGCCACATGTGAAGGGTGACGAAACATGACACCCAACCTCAGTATTGTGTTCCCCTGAAGATTATATGTTAGAATTTATCTTCAGCAACCCATGCTTGTTGTAAGAGGCGACTAACGGGGTCGGATGGACATGCTCGCTGACATGGTTGCTGCATGTCCTCGTATCCCAATTGTGTAAATCGATGCTTAGATGTCAATCACTCGTTTGTCTGGTCCAGATTCGATTATTAACAGACCACCCTAATATACCTGGAATATTGCTGAGTGCGGCGTTAAACAACACACCAACCAACCAAACATGGTGGTGTTACCATGGCCAAACAGTCTGTTTAATATTTCGGGTATGTAATAGTCTCTGGATCATTTCAATTTAGGTAGGTATCTTTTCAAATATTCAAATATGTCTCTTATGTAGGTAAAAATGGACCAAGCCTCGCGTTTCCCAACTATGGCTTCATCGATCTCTTCCTTGTGAGATGAAGCTTTCGAGCCTTTACAGGGACTCTGGAATTCTTGTGTCAGCCAATCCAAGGCGTCTTTAATGCCTGACCTTGAGAGAATGCTGCATCCTATTATGTTGGCCCCTGGAAACGTACAGTAAACTACATTTATAACGAAGACGCTTACAACGAATTGACGGATATAACGAACAGGATTTTGTCCCGGCCATTTGCTGTCTATTTTATCTAAAAGAATTGATGGATATAACGAACACGCTTATGACGAAATAACGAATATAGCGAACTCTCTTTGTGGTTCCATGTGTACTCTGACGGCGACAATGTTTACGTTAATTATGTTTATTATGAGTGCGGCGTTAAACAACAAACAAACAAAATGATGGAAAAGAAAGAAACCAGTATAGGAATAATTTTATCTGCAACGTACTGTGAGCTTTGAGTATTTCCTGGAAGTCCATTGCCTCGGCAACCTCTGGTGCTGTCAAGGCGGCCGGCAGGTCCTGCTTGTTGGCGAGGACAAGGAAGGGGGTGTTCTTGAGTGCTTCATCCTGAGCGTCAAGTCTCAGTTCGGCCTGGGCCTCCTGTATACGGTCCCGGTCGTTGCTGTCTACCATGAACAGGACGACGTCGATGTGTTTGTAGTTGTGCCGGGGATACTGGGGATGGGGAACAATCATCTCATGAACAGCGGCATGATGCGGCGGGGCGCTGCTCTCCAGCCGTCACATGCTACTACCATTATGCATAACAGTGTCTAGGCCTAACTTGGGAGTGGGGTGATTTGTTTCAAAGCAACGTTGAATAGTATTTCAGCGCATGCGTCAGCTTGATGTCCGATGAATGTCCGACGCGATTAAATCTTAGACGTTTACCGCTTTGGTGAAAACAACAAAAGTAGACTTGATGGCGGCATACCAACAAGCATCATCAGGACACCAAACACACACGGTCTTGGTCAGAATAAGTCATATGCTTGTCTTAAAAGGCGACCACTGTGTCGACGTACAAGTGATGTTTGATTCAATCGTCTTAATACTGAAACTTCCCGAACCTAGCCGTTTTAGTCCGTTACATTTTATATAATTCCAAAGCTTATTTGTGTTGCTGTGTTATTTGAGCAGTTGATCTTAAACCATGTGACATAACTCACCACACGCCTTCTCTGCCCCCCGTCAATCAGTGTCAACTTGATGTTGTTGTAGACTAATGTCTTTTTGGCATCATCTAAAACATAAACCACCGTTATATCTGACATGGCATACAGTCACAGTTCAGGTATCTAACCCGTGAAGATCCAGGCTTGAGTTGTCTTCAGCAACCCGACTCACGGAATCGGATGGTCGGGTGATGCAAGTCATCATATCCCAATAGTGTAGATTGATGCCCATCGATTATTTACAGGCCGCCGCCATAGAGCTGGAATAGTGCTGAGTGGGGCGCAAATCAACAAACCCATTTCGGTATGTATACTACATTAACATCACACATCACGAATTGCTCTACACAGTTAATACATAACGAACGAGGTGCAATATAAATGAACGAAAAAACACGGGTTTTTGTTTTTTGAGTTTATTGGCATACACTGATTAATATTTCTTTCGAGTGAGTGAGTGATTGTGGTTTCACGCCGCTTTTAGCAATATTCCAGCAACATCACGACAGAGGACACCAGAAATGGGCTTCACACATTGTACCCATGTGGGGAATCGAACCTGGGTCTTCGGCATGACGAGCAAACGCCTTAACCACTAGGCTACCCAACCGCCCCATAGTTCTTTCGATGTATCCTTGGACAGTTAAACTGTTTGATGAACCAGTGACCCTAGTGAAATGCAGACTTATAATTTATCATTTAAATACATTGTACCGCAAGGCCCTACTCACAGCGGGTTGGCGGCGTGCCGTGAAGTCGTGATGTTAGCAGGTAACACAGCGTGGATTTCCCTGCATTATCAAGCCCTGAGATATAAGGACACATGTGACTGGATAAAGCGACCCGTGATCACATTAAGTTCGTTTGGTCATTTGTATGGTATTATGATATCTTTATAATATACATGTAATGTGATAATATGTATATGCATTTGTACAAAGGGGTTGTCATTCTGAATTTCCCGTTTGTAGTTTTCCATTTTCTTTCAAGAAACATTAAAAATAGATTAAAACAAGAACCATTACCATTACCATTAATTTTCTGCTTGTTCTGTTCTGCTTTTGTAATCAATATACAGACCCGTGAAGATCTAGGGTAGAATAGGTCTTCAGCAGCACATGCTTGCCGTAAAAGGTGACTATGCTAAGCGTAAAAGGCGACTCACGGGAGTGGGTGGTCAGTCTCGCTGACTTTGTTGATGCATGTCATCGTATCTCATCGATCAATCACTGGATTGTCTGGTTCAGACTTGATTATTTACAGACCGCCGTCATATAGCTGCAATATTGCTGAGAGCGGCGTTAAATAACAAACGAACTAAACAAAGGAATTGTTATCAATAATATAATATCGTTGCTATAATGATTGCTTAAAGCAGTAATTATCAGTCGGGTGAAATAATCAGAGTTTTAATGAAAGGTCATAAGGTAACTGCTATTTCAATAGCCAAAAACAAGGAAGTTTAAGTGAGTCAGCCTGGTTAAAAAACACTGGTCTGAATGGTGTACGTAATTGTAAACCTTTATAGAATACCTTTAAACGTCACCTACTGCAATTTAAACTCAAATCAGCAGAAAGACTAAGTTTACGCATACAAAGATGGTAAATTGTTATAATTACTTTATAATTATGGAACATGCTACAGTCCCTTAACTAACTAAATAGGATTCCTTTTAGCATTGTTCATGGATTAATAACACGTGATTTCTGTTCCACAAGACCTGGCTGTAAAACCTGCGAGCTTTAAACATTTTGGCGTGAAATTGTGGTCATGCGGAAATTGGAAAATAAAATATGTCACTTTTTTTAAAATGGAGCGGATATTGTTTGAAAAATAAATAATTATGGATAAAAGATAAACCCATGCTCAATCTTTCAAAGACACAGATCTAACTAGGTAGGCCAATTAATTATTATATTAAATCTAATATGTGACGTATTCAGGTCACGTGTTACTTTTGGTCTTCCAGTCTTTAAATACGACTCGATGACTATCTTGAAGGTAATAAGTACTATATACGTGCCATGCATGAGAACTACAACTTCCTTCCTTAGGCATGGCAGCATACTAATATATTGCCCCATTCCGTCTGTCGACCGTAGACTGTGTCAGCTGGAAGTTCAAGACACCGCAGTTTCGTAATGCGACCGGTCCTCATCAATAGTACTTGAATATATCGCCAAGTAGGCTGGTGTGTACAAGTATATATATACCGACCCCACACCGTGGATTTGTTAACCTGGCACAAACATGCTGGGCGGACGTACGTCACGCTATTTATCGTTGACTGTTATTGATACCGGATTTTGATCTGGACTAGGTCAAAGTACGTTATCTACGTTAATCATGATCATAGATGCAACATACGCTGTAACCAGACAAGGTGATAACGTTGAGTGAAGAAGAGTCTGGGGTTTGATTCAAACAATGTATTTTTTTTCCATTTGTGGCAGAAAACATATAGATCTACTTTCTCTGTCCGTAACTATAAACAAGGACCGTATGGTGTGTTGCCCGGTATTACAGCTACAGTATTAAAAACAAGCATTGAATGAAATGCAAACACGAATTGATCATGAAATTGTGAACGTCAATCGCCTCAATACATATTGACATTAGATTTTGTTTCTTTGTTGTTTAACACCGAACTCAGAAATAGCCAAGCTATATGATGGCGGTCTGTAAATAATTGAGTCTGGACCAGACAATCCAGTGACTGATATCATGAGCATCGATCCAAACAATTGACATTCGATGACATGCATCAACCAAGTCAGCGAGCCTGACCACCCGATCCCGTTAGTCGCCTCTTACGACAAGCATAGGCGACTATTACGGCAAGCATGGGTTGCTGAAGACCTATTCTTTCCCGGATCTTCACGGCTCAAATAATAATGAGACAAATGAGTTTATTCGTTTAATCTTTCAGTTATATATTTTATTAGTTTGGCCATCATTTTATCATGAACACCACGATGGTATATTCACAGAACCTGTCAGTTATAATGTCTTACCTCCATACACCCTTCGGCTTCAGTAATTAGAACACGCCATGTTGTGCATGTTGTTGTTTGTTGTTTAACGCCGCACTCAGCAATATTCCAGCGGTGATGCATTTGAGACTATGAACACTTGCATACACAGGTAAATAACAACTGAATGAGGTGTGTTATATTTTCCTTTCTTCCTGTACAGGAATAGCTTTTTGTTAGGTGGCAAACTACAAAAATATTATTTGCTTTTGACGGAGTTCGAGCCCACGGCCCACGAATTGCACTGGACTCTTGATCTCATGCCCTGAGCTTCAACACTTAATTGGGATAGAAGCTCTGCCAAGCTGGTTCAGTTATGTGAATGAAAACTCAAAGTGCACGATTGCAATGGACTTGGCATAGAAAACAAACAGCGCAAAGGTGACGGTAGTGGTGTTGTTTGTGGTGAAAGGGGGGTAATCGTGTTTGTACAAGAGTTAACACCCTTGCCTAAACTCCGTACACTGTCTCGCTTAAAACTTCACACACGGTGTGTTTCCCTGATCAAAGGGAGATAATAGCGCACAGCAAATCAACAGTTACGTCCCTTGCGTCCAAGGGAGGTAAGACTGTTTTGAAAATGAAAACAGGATTTATAGTTACTTCCCTTTGACCATCAACGGCACGGCTCAAACCCAAAATGCCATATCGCTGTAGTATGGAGGTAATGCAATAAGCCGGTTGGACCCGCATGCAACTGAAATAGTCGGTGTGCTACCCATGAAACGACATCTATTTCCACTCTGCAGATATTCTGCTAATTACAAAACACTGTATGAGTGTATCAAACCGTTTACTGAGTTGTCTCCCTTTGACCTTCAACCGAAAACAAGCTCCTTCCAGCGGGTGGAACCTTCGTTACTCTTACGATATCATCACTGCCTCTAAGCTGGTTCAGTTACGTGTATTAAAACGTTCACGATTGCATATCCTTCCTCCTTTATGCGATTCTGGTTTCTTCTAAACATGGACTTGACATAGAAAACAAACAGCGCAGAGAACCATGCATGTGGTAGGCGACAGTGGTTTTGTTTGTGGTCAAAGGCAGGTAATCGTGTTTGTACATGAGTTTACTCCCTTGCCTAAACTCCGTACACTGTTTCGCTTAAAACTTCACACTCGGTGTGTTCCCCTGATCAAAGGGAGATAATAGCGCACAGCAAATCAACAGTTACGTCCCTTGCCTCCAAGGGAGGTAAGACTGTTTTGAAAATGAAAACAGGATTCATAGTTACTTCCCTTTGACCATCAACGGCACGGCTCAAACCCAAAGAGTCATATCGCTGTAGTATGGAGGTAATGGAATAAGCCTGTTGGACCCGCATGAAACTGAAATAGTCGGTGTGCTACCCATGAAACGACATCCATTTCCACTCTGCAGATATTCTGCTAATTACAAAACACTGTATGAGTGTATCAAACCGTTTACTAGGTTGTCTCCCTTTGACCTTTACCCGAAAACAAGCTCCTTCCAGCGGGTGGAACCTTCGTTACTCTTACGATATCATCGCTGCCTCTACGCTGGTTCAGTTACGTGTATTAAAACGTTCACGATTGCATATCCCTCCTCCTTTATGCGATCTTGGTTTCTTCTAAACATGGACTTGACATAGAAAACAAACAGCGCAGAGAACCATGCATGTGGTAGGCGACAGGGGTTTTGTTTGTGGTCAAAGGGAAGTAATCGTGTTTGTACAAGAGTTAACTCCCTTGCCTAAACTCCGTACAGTGTCTCGCTTAAAACTTCACACACGGTGTGTTCCCTGATCAAAGGGAGATAATACCGCACAGCAAATCGAGAGTTACGTCCCTTGCCTCCAAGGGAGGTAAGACTGTTTGGAAAATGAAAACAGCATTCATAGTTACTTCCCTTTGACCATCAACGGCACGGTTCAAACCCAAAGAGTCATATCGCTGTAGTATGGAGGTAATGGAATAAGCCAGTTGGACCCGCATGAAACTGAAATAGTCGGTGTGCTACCCATGAAATGACATCCATTTCCCCTCTGCAGATATTTTGCTAATTACAAAACAATGTATGTGTGAATGAAACCGTTTACTGAGTTGTCTCCCTTTGACCTTTACCCGAAAACAAGCTCCTTCCAGCGGGTGGAACCTACGTTACTCTTACGATATCATCACTGCCTCTACGCTGGTTCAGTTACGTGTATTAAAACGTTCACGATTGCATATCCTTCCTCCTTTATGCGATCCTGGTTTCTTCTAAACATGGACTTGACATAGAAAACAAACATCGCAGAGAACCATGCATGTGGTAGGCGACAGGGGTTTTGTTTGTGGTCAAAGGGAAGTAATCGTGTTTGTACAAGAGTTTACTCCCTTGCTTAAACTCCGTACACTGTCTCGCTTAAAACTTCACACACGGTGTGTTCCCCTCAAGCTCCTTCCCAGCGCGTGACACCTTCGTTACACTCTCGGTAACATCGCTGCCACCAGTGTGGGCGCGGCCATTTCAAGAATCTTGAAATTTGCCCTCCAACCCCATATGTAGTAACGTTTATACTTTTTTTTATGTCTCTGGGAATGCCATCATATTTCAATTTGAAAAGGTTTACGACTGACCATGTTTTCCAGATGAATTCACTTTGTTGTTTTGATAATCAGATTGGTTCGAGATTGCAGACTAACGGAAAATCAACCAACTTCTCCCTTACATTCTTACTATATCAATAACACGATAGTTTTAATGAAACAGAAATTCAAATTGACAAACGAAGAAAGTAATTTAGCAGCGATAAGTGTATTCGGCGTCACGACAGTCGTCACTTGTTTGTAAACATAACGGTCATTCGGTTGCGAGTTCAACTCCAAGCATGGTTGTGGCCACCTATTCACAGTGGGGAGTTTTGACTGGTGGCAGCGATAGTATAGAGAGCTCCGGGAACGTACTATCGCTGTGAGGAGCTTGTGTTCCCCTGATCGAAGGGAGATAATAGCGCACAACAAATCAAGAGTTACATCCCTTGCCTCCAAGGGAGGTAAGACTGTTTGGAAATGAAAACAGGATTCATAGTTACTTCCCTTTGACCATCAACGGCACGGCTCAAACCCAAAAAGTCATATCGCTGTAGTATGGAGGTAATGGAAAAAAGCCTGTTGGACCCGCATGAAACTGAAATAGTCGGTGTGCTACCCATGAAACGACATCCATTTCCACTCTGCAGATATTTTGCTAATTACAAAAAACTGTATGTGTGTATGAAACCGTTTACTGAGTTGTCTCCCTTTGACCTTTAACCGAAAACAAGCTCCTTCCAGCGGGTGGAACCTTCGTTACCCTTACGATATCATCGCTGCCTCTAAGCTGGTTCAGTTACGTGAAACACAACGTGCACGTTTGAATATTCATCCTTCTTTATGCGATTCTTTTTTCTTCTTCTAAAACTTGATTTGGCATAGAAAAAAAACAACATCGCAAAGGGCTCCCTTTTACTTCGAACCGAACAAGCGCCTTCCCAGCGCGCGACACCCTTTGGGGCTGACAACGTTCGTCTATAGTTCGTTCCGTCTACAGTGTCATCAAAACAAAGTTATGCATCAGTGATTAAAGGGGTCAGCTTTGACCCCTTCAGAAACTCAGTAGACCAGCCTGTGTAGGATAAGATAAAGAAGAATAAGAGACAGTTGAATATATTTATAACAAATAATAACCAAATATAACATAATCAATATTCCTAATTTCTAACATTTCAGCAAACTATTTCGGAGGAATAATTGTTCTGTACTGCTTCAGCAGACGAAAAAGCACTATGATACCCTTTTTTCTTCTGAAACCTAACACTTAGTGTTGTGTGCCGTTCAACCATGTTGTATATATAACACTTACAGTTACTAAAACACATCTGATAAATAATTGACTCATCAGTGTTTTTCAGAAATCTGTTTACTCAAAGGGGAGAATTTGGTTAATCCTTGAACTATGAACTCCCATAAATGTAAATAAATAATCCTCTTGCTGTTATTAGTAAGCCACGTGTTCGACATGATCGGTGTTTTAACACTAAAATAATTGAAAGACGTATGAGAGACTACACCAGATATACATGAACACATAAATAGTGTAACAAAAGGGTTAACTTTCGCAATTCAAAACGGATTTGCCTTTCTGAACAACGTCTATGTTCTCTCTGTAACTCACAAGCAACAGCAGATGATTCCCATTATATATTTCGAAGTCAAGCTTGTGATAACAAAAGATTTTCACGTATTCCTAGACGATATTTTACTTGGTCAAATGTGTTTTCATTAAAAAGCCTTTTTCTAACAACCAAACTAAATGAGCTTAAACGTCTATCAAAATATGTATAATTTGTATACACCACTTTGAATGCTAAATCTAAATGCACACAGCCTTCTTGGTGTACATATTATATTCATCTCTGTACTTTCTGTATGCTCTTGTACCACCGTCGGTGGTCTATGGAATCTGTATTTAGAAAAAGTGAGTGAGTGAGTGAGTATGGTTTTACGCCGCTTATAGCAATATTCCAGCAATATCACGGCGGGGGACACCAGAAATGTGCTTCACTGAGCAAGATGACGACCTCGCATCAAACAAACTACAATGGACTTTTTATCAAGTTATAATTATCAAAACGAAAATGAACGTAGAATCCCCGAATGCATAATTGCCGAGATCCACAAAGCCATTCTTGTGCTACGACTGACGTAAGTCTATGTTAAAGTACGGGAGCTACGCTCGCTTTGTGGAACGGGGCCCTGGCCTCGATTTTAAATGGGACTGGAAGCTCTGCAATAGGCTATTGTGCTATTATCAAAACAGGGATGTGTTCAACCCAATTTCGGTAGGAATGCTTTGAGGGACTCGAGGTTTCCTTTCATATAAGTGGACAGTGACCAGGGAGACTTTTCAGTCTTCTTCTCCGAGGTTGCATCTGTTTCCGGGTCACAAGGCTTAGCATCCGGGCTTTTCCTTGACGTCTCGATTTCACGAGACAACCAGTTCATGGCTTCATTCAGACCCTCTCCCGTGACGGCGCAGCTTCCCATAATGGTGGCTCCTGAAACACGTGTAATTGCTCGGTTGACTCACTCGAAGGATAAACTACAGGCAATTGGAATGAGGGATACCTTAAAAGAAATGGGATTTGGGATTGCTAATGATCTGACAATGTTTCAGAGAAAAGAACTCAACAGGATGAGAACTGAGAACCCCAACAAGCGGTATTACTATAAGGGGGAGGGTAGTGGGGAGTGAGAGACAACATGTAGAGCCACCAGCAGAGGAAAGGAGACAGCAGAACGTTTACACCCCCTCTAGTAAACGTAATGGACACCCAGGAAAGAGTACACAGCAGTCCAGACAGAGCAACAGACCATCCCCTAAATCTGGGAGGAGATAGGGGTGCGGCCAGGGCCTGGACGATTTTACGACACATCAACATCAATTGTCCAAAACAACATATGATAATGAGATAGGAAATAACATTAGTTTTTTCATTTTGGAACATTTCAGAATTAACTTCAAACATTGAGGATACGGATACAATGAATCAGTATTTTGGGCTGAATCATTTAAGAAAATAGATGAGGCACAAGCTGGTTTTAGAGAGGGGTACTCCACTATAGAGACCACGTTTTTGTGTTACATTCCTTAATTCAAACGTTATTTATCAAGTAATGGGGGGGGGGGGGGGGGGGGGGGAGAACTTTATGTGCTTTTTGTAGATTTTTCTAAAGCATTTGGCTCAGTTCACCGTGATAAACTTTGGGCCTTGCTAAAGTTACGAAGAGTAAGCAGCAAGATGTTGAAACTATTATCAAGTATCAATAACAAGTAAAGGCTTGTGTAAGAAGTAATGGTAAGTACTCAGAAGATTTTGAATGCAATGTAGGCGTTCGACAAGGATGTATATTAAGTCCTTTTCTCTTTACTTTCTTTATTAACGAGCTGTCAGAGGAAATACTAAACAATTGTAAAGGTGGTATACAGCTACACCCAGATATTGTTAAAATATTTTTTCGTCTGTTTGCCGATGATGTAACTTACTGATTTCGAGTACTGTACCCGGACTTCAAAGTCAGATAAATGTGCTGGAGCATTTTTGTGAACAATTTGGTTTAAGTGTTTACACAAAAAAGACCAAAGTTATTGTATTTAAAAACGGGAGAAATGGTTGTACTAAGAGAGTTATCTGGACGTAGTTACAACCTATAAATATTTGGGAGTACATTTTTCTATTAAATTATCTTGGAATTTTCATTCAATACAGGCTGCAACACAAGCAAAGACAATTCTCTATGGGAAACTTAAACGTCTCAGATCTATTGAGAGTGTAAATTTTAATCTATTTCTTACATTTTTGACACAAAAATAAAGCCAATTCTACTATATGGGGCTGAGGTTTTTTGACTGAGCGTCCAAGTAAGTTACAACTAACTATGAGTTTTCAGGATCTGCTTGAACTTCATTGCCTTGGCAACCTCTGGAACTGTCATGGCGCCTGGCAGGTCCTGCTTGTTGGCCAGTACGAGGAAGACGGCGTTCTTGAATTCCTTCTCCTCAAGCAAACGTTCCAGCTCGTCCCTGGCATGTTCCACGCGCTCCCGGTCGTTGCTGTCAACCACGAAGAGTACGGCGCCGGTGCCGGTGTAGTAGTAGTGATACAGAGGGCGCTGGAAAACATAGCAAATAGATTGAATATCGTTATATGCTCATATATACTTACATATAAAGTAGTCTATTGACATTGATTAATAATGGATAATTCATTTATCTTGTATTAATCGGATATATCGGCGCCATTTTGTTTTGTTCATTTGGCCGTTAGCATATCAAGTTAGCACGTGCGTTCGTGTGTGTGCCGCGTGTGTGACTGTTAGCTTAACGCGTGTGTGCGCGTGCGTGTGCATGTTTGACTCTTGGCTTGAGGTGTGTATGTGTGTGCGTGTGTGTCTGTTAAGCTTAACGCGTGTGTGTGTGTGTGTGTATGTGCGTGTGTGTCTCTTAGTTTGACGTGTGTGTGCGTGCGTATGTGAGTGCGTGTGTGACCGACCAATTGATATTATGGAGGGGGCCTGGGATTTTATCGAAAAAAATAAATTGTCACAAAATGCTTGAAAAAAGATTATGCTTCAGATTATTGAAAAAGAAGAAATTGTCGGCCAAAAATAAACAAGACGATTTATAACAAAAGTATTTAGAATTCCCCCGAATATCAAACGGTTGGTCCCTATCTGGCCATGATTACGAGAGGACAGTTTACTGCAGCACCTAGTAGCTATGGCTGATGTTGGGTGTGTGGAACTTACAATGGCCGACCTTCCGCCAACATCCCAGGCTATGATGTGTATGTTCCTGTAGGACACTGTCTCCTGAACAAGACCTGCAATGAAACCGTATCCAGGTGAGAATTCAGGTTGATCGCCTTCACATTTCTTCTGTACACAATCTGGGGGACTATGCTTGTTGTAAGAGGAGACTAACGGGATCGGGTGGTCAGGCTCGCTGACTTGGTTGATGCATGACATCGATCCCAATTGCGTGGATCGATGCTCATGATGTCAATCGCTGTATTGTCTGGTCCAGGCTCGATTATTTACAGACCGCTGGGATATGGCTGAGTGTTGTGTTTAACAACAAACAAACGAAACACATTCTGGGGATTCATCTCCAGAACTCGCTGTAATAGTTTTAGCTTATGTGTTTATCAAAATCTGCGGAAGAGGATATGTTTTGTGGATTGTCCTTATATGGCATATATACCCAGCTTGCTGAAAGGATTAACCTCATCCGTCATGACAATAACTCTTCCGACCTTGGTTCGTAGTTCGAATCCCATCACAGAAGTGGGATACGTTGCGACCAATACACTTACACCACCCTCAGGCACGACACCCACCTATCGTTGGATTAGTTTCAACGACCTCCCCTAGTTTCAGCCTGTACAGTATTGTGGATTTCCCTGCAGCGTCCAGTCCTGTAAAGTAACACGACAGAAGCAAAATACTAGTTAACCACGGTATATGCATGTATGAATGTATTCAACACGTACTGTTGGTTGGCATATACTTACGTAGGAGGGAGGATTCCCATTCAAAGAGAAAAAAAATCCAAAGTTTAAAAAGGTTTTAGATCACTAGTATGAGGATTGTTAAAAAACAAAATTGGACAGTCACACTCATTTTTGAAATAGTGAATACGAAATATATGACGACTGCTTACTTTTGAGAAGAGTATTATTTTATAGTTTGATATATCATGTGATTTTGTTTGTTTGCTTGCTTGTTGTTTAACGCTGCAATATTCCAGCTATATGGCGACCGTCTGTAAATAATCGAGTCTGGACCAAACAATCCAGTGACTGATATCATGAGCATCGATACACGCAACTGGGATACGATGACATGCATCAACCAAGTCAGCGAGCCTGACCACCCGATCCCGTCAGACAAGCATAGTCGCCTCTTATGGCTAGCATGGGTTGCCGAAGACCAATTCTACCCCGGATCTTCTTAAATACACATAATATTAAATATGACCAAGAGCAACTATGATTAAAGGCATATCATACGAAAATCCGATAATAAGTCACTTTAAAATTCAAAAGAAAAAGAAGAACAAAATACAAAACCTTCAAGAGATAACTAACTGTACACCTACCATGCATAATCAGCTTGACTTCGATCTTCTTGAACCATCTCTGTGTAGAGCTACTCAAGTGCTGCCCCATGTTGACAGTTGGGAGTGTCACGGACACGGAAACACAGCTACCTTGTCAGTTGTCACTGAGCGAATGACACAATCATCGCCAACAACGACTGTTACATATACCGCCCCCATCTCGTGAGTTTGTTTACCTGTCAAATCCACGGTGGCCGGAAGTACGTGTACAATATGCACAGTTTTATCATGGAAGCGAACGTATAATATCCGTGGAAGTGCGCTAGGATATATGCTTTGACATATTTTGTTTCCGAAACTGAAAGTTCTTTACAGATTCTGGGTACAATGTGAGAAGCCCATTTCTGGTGTCCCCCGTCGGAATGTTGCTGGAATATTGCTAAATGCGGCGTAAGAACATACTCACTCACTCTTTACAGATTCTGTGGGCTTCAAGTTTGTTTGTTTGTTTGTTTGACCACCCGACCCCGTTTGTCACCTCTTATGACAAGCAGTCATGTTTAACAACAGAGGATTGTTCGCTTGGCATGGTGGGTGCCCTGAGCGAGCGTGTTGTAAAAAGGAAATTCAGGCAATGAATATTTATTCCCAAGAGGTGAATATGTGATACAAATAACTCTTTGAATGTGTTGTTTACACCTGAGAATACAAATCGATTCCTATGCCGATATATTGGTTCATCAACCGGTTCATATAACAAGTACAAGATGTACACCATAATCCGTATTCAACCATGAAGGAGGGAGTACTCTGTCAATATGTCCTGACATAGTCGCCAACAAATCAAAGAATATCTTCTTATTGCCGATGCAAGATTAAACCTTTCCTCGCTCACTATCAAATCGAAGACAAAACAGTTTTCTCATTATTATCCAGTATTAACTCCTCTCGGCGAGTCTAGAAGGGCACCCTATTAAACTTGTCACTCTAACGTTGGAGGGCTTCAGCGAGGCATCAACATAATTCTGTTACACATAAAGCCCTTACACACAATTACAACCACAGATACAGGATTTGGGAAAAAGAGGGGTGCGTTTTATAATTTGGCAATTTTCATGAGTAAGTTATAGTGTTGTAATTAGTGTACTTCTAGTATGCCCTGTCACCTTCAAAGCTTCCAAATGTATGGATGTTGTGTAGGTTTTATGTTTCTAAAACGGCCGGGGTGGGGTATGTATTCTACTCAACGTTTGAAAGGGATAAACATGCCGTTCTGATTAAAAATACATTTGACATATGTGAATCAGTTTTGTTTATCATGGAAAGAAAAATATCCCTGTTAAAAGTTGAATAGTATATATAGAACATGCCGTATTGACAATTCTGATAACTGTGCAGTCTCACTCCATCCCCTGGCTTTTGCCGCTCCCTACCTACTACATCAGGCTGCAGCAGTGGTATGGTGTAATCCTAGACCCCCCCTCATATAGTTCATATAACCAGAGAGCATAAAATAGGCTGTGCAGTACAAGCGCATAGCTAAGATGACTGTCCCTCAATCTTATGGTCTCTGATATAACATAACATGTGTGTTTTATTTTCTTAAATTAAACCAATACCTGTGATCACAGTATGGGACTGTGCCCGTTATCGTACATGTAGGTGTTCAACCTAGTTTCGGTAGAAACGCTTTCAGGGTCTTCAGTGTTCCTTTCATGTAAGTGGACAGAGACCAGGGAGCCTTTTCGGTCTTCTTCTCCAAGGTTGCATCTGATTCCGGGTCACTAGGGTTAGCATCCGGGTTTTGCCGTGACCTCCCCTCGGCAAATTCCTGTGACATCCAGTGCAGGGCGTCATTAAGTCCCTCACCTGAGATAGCACTGCATCCTATGATGGTCGCTCCTAGAATAAGCCAATAGTGAGCATTTTAATGTGTTTCATTTATCATAACTAAACAATAGTGTCACGGCACTGTAGTTCCCCTACAACAGCTTAAATGTCAACAAAAGTTATGTCATCCAATATTTATAGGGGGCGGTCGGGTAGCCTAGTTGTTAGGCTCGTCACACTGAACGCCCGGGTTCGATTCCTCACATGGATACAATGTGTGAGGCCCATTTCTGGTGTCCACCGGCGTATTGCTGGAATATTGCTAAAAGCAGCATTAAACCATACTCACTCACCCACTCAATATTTATAGTGTCACAGGCAAATTTATGCCACGTCTTTCAAACAATAGATTGACTAAGATGATGTCTTTATGTGATTGAGAAACACATGTGTTCGCCATCCTCGGGACTTATACCATTTTTTCACTCAGTACAGATAGTCAGTAACTTTTTGCTCGATGTAGAGGGGCGGTGGGGAAGTCAACTGGTTAAATCGTTTGAGCGTCACTCCGAAAATTCGGCTCGATTCCCCACATGGGTACAATGTGTGAAGCCAATTTCTTGTCCCCCGCGATGATATTGCTGTAATATTAACCATACTCATTCATTCATTCCTTGGTAGAATAGTTCAATATGTCAAAGGAGTGAGAGGGAGTACACATACAAAGTTCCCACTAAGAACATACAAGCATGGGTCCGAACCTGCACAAGGATGTTCAAAGTGTCTAGTCTGGTGATCATTTCAAAGTATAAGTTTACAAAACTATAACAATCTTACACTAATATTATTCTTTCAACTTACTATGAGTTTTCAGTATCCTCTGGAAGTCCACTGCCTTGGCAACCTCCGGAACTGTCATGGTGCCTGGCAGGTCCTGCTTGTTGGCCAGTACGAGGAAGACGGTGTCCTTGAGGTCCTTTTCCTCAAGCAAACGTTCCAGCTCATCCCTGGCTTGCTCCATACGTTCCAGGTCATTGCTGTCAACCACGAACAGGACGGCGTCGGTGCCGGGGTAGTAGTGGCGATACAGAGGGCGCTGAAAAAATAAGACAGTTAGCATCATATGCCTGGTCAAAATGTTTATAACGGTTGAATGGCGGGACCATGGATTACGCCCAACGACATAAGCTCACTTGGACTTCCGGTTAATCTGAGCTAAAAATGCAAATGAAAGCATGAGTTTTAAGTGATCTGCACATTATTTTATCACAATCGACAAACAAAAATACAGGAATGAGCATCCCAACTCACGATAGCGCCTCTGCCACCCACATCCCAGGACGTGATGTTGATATTCTTGTATGTAACCGTCTCCACATTAAAACCTGAAATTTCGAAACAAAGCGTGAATTAAGAACCATTTTAAATTTCAATCGAAAATTTTCCCTACCATGAAACCCATGAATATGCGGGTTTGAATTTGTCTTTATGACTGTAAACAGAAGTATTGAATGGATATTATCAGCTTCTTGATAAATATATATTATATTTACATAAGGCTATCCTATCACTTGACCCGTGAAGATCCGGGGTAGACATGTAGAACAATCTCATTAAAATCAGATCTTAGTTCTCGCAACCGCTGAACAAAGATCTGAGGACATCCCATTACGGGTCACGTCAGACCGACCTTGCGCGAACCGACAAATGGAATGACCAATCAGAAGGCAGCTTTCTCGTGCTTTACGGCACTAATTTCAAATTGGCGAATTCGCTTCGAAACATATTTTGACAAATTCCGATTAAAAATTTTAAACCTGAACAAAAACATCCTGGAATGGCTAATAGATGGTCTTGATTGTAAGGAATTAGTCGTTCAACCTGTAACTATCGTTCGGTATACCCCATGTTAAAGTTTTCGAGGTTGTATGATTAGAAATCACACTCCGACTGTCACTTTCATAATCTGGCAAGCGACGGACTGATTGGTCGGATGAAAGGTCGGTCTGACATGACCCCTAATGGGATGTCTTCAGATCTTTGTTTAGCGGTAGCGAGAACTAAGGTCTGATTTTAATGAGATTGACATGTAGAATAGGTCTTCGGCAACCCATGCTTGCCGTAAAAGGTGTAGGAGGCGACTAACGGGATCGGGTGGTCAGACTCGCTGACTCAATGAGCTGTGCAGTGCAGTGATTCAGGACGGGAAGCTGACAGTTACGAGTTACTTGTTCTGTATTAATAATCCCACTAATCAGAATTTGAAATGCTTCGATCATTATATAATGTCGGCCCTCAAGGGATATTCTAAACATTTATAAATTCAGAAAGTTATCTCCAATCACGCTCACCAATTGTTGGAATGGTTGAAACAACCTCTCCGAGTTTCAGCATGTACATTATCGTGGTCTTCCCTGCAGCATCGAGTCCTAGAAGTAAATAAGGTTGATCATGCATCACCCCGCATAAAAAGAACATTCTTACATCACTCAGTCCTGTAGAATTGTGTTTTAACATGAGTTGTAGATTGTTGTTTGGCTCGTTCAATGAGGACAAAATCCTGACTATACAAAGAAGAAAGACTAATGTTGGTTTTAGGTCGACCAATTAACACAGATGAGACAGAGTTTATTTACGTGTTATCTGGTTCTCAACTCAAGAAAATACACTTTCTTGTTGCAGTCGCTATATTGCCGATGTGACTTTAATTTTTAACTCACCCACTCGCTATCCAACTATGCGTGTGACATTGTCAGTTTCTCTAATCTGTTGAGATCAAATACCCTCAATGGCACGACCTATTCGCTACCATGGCGTTCCCCGGCAAGGGACGCCACTATATCAACTTCTTATCAGACATTTCCCAACGAATTTCTCTCGCACACGAGTCTACGTTGGTTGGACTGCTATATTTAGCATCGCATAATTCAACGGGGGCTCAAAACAAAGCTATATGGTGCAGTGGAGTGAGTGAGTATGGTTTTACGCCGCTTTTTGCAATATTCCAGAAATATCACGGCGGGGGACACCAGAAATAGGCTTAACACATTGTACCCATGTCGGGAATCGAACCCGGGTCTTCGGCGTAACGAGCGAACGTTTTAACCATTAGGCTACCCGACCGCTCCTTCTATATGGTACAGAATGGAGATACTATTATTATACAATGTATAAGTCACTGTGTCAAGGCAAACATTTTTTCTCCGAAATGAGAGTCTATTTGTTACAGTTAAACTGGAACATTTTATTTCTTAAATCCTATCCCAATTCGTAAAGTCTTGTTTTAGAAACAAGTATGTATGCCTGATAGTAACATATAAGCAGTACATAGCTTCGACTTCGGAGCTAGTGCTTCATGTTCGGATCTTGAGCTACCAATATTTTCGATATTTTCCAAACCAAACTATATGGCAATGACTTTATAGGAACAAAAACGAAATGAAATTATACCTACCGTGCATAAGCAGTCTAACATCCTTCTTCTTAAACCATCCAAGTTTGCAGAAATACTGCCCCATGTTGAGTTGGGACAAAACACACAGCAAATACCTTTTCAGTTGCTAACACGGTCGGCTCTTCCATAAACCTCCCTATCTCGTTGTTTTGAAAAAGTATGACTTGAGTGAGACTATGCACAGACTTACACCTCTTTGTACAACGTTGACTTATCGCCTGTCGACGTGAGTAAAGTATGTAACAATCTTATCATCGCCTTCGCTGTTACACACACTTCGTCATGTTGTAGTCGCTATTTTGCCACCGTGGATATGACAGGTAAACAAAACCACGAGGTCGTGGTTTTATTTACCTGTCAAATCCACGGTGGCCGGAAGTTCGTGGCACTGTAAAATCCGGCAAATTCCAATGTTAGAAGCGCGCGTAAAATATTCACATTGGCAACACACACACACACACACACACACACACACACACACACACACATCACATCACAGCGGGGGTCACCCCAATATGCCTTCATCCACATTGCACCCACCCATATTGAGAAATCAAACCCGGGTTTCCAACTCTTAAACCAGGCTACCCAACCAGGCGAGGTAATCAATATACCCGGCACTTTCCCGGTCTTCATATCACCTGACAAAATTAATGTTCTCTGTGTGTGACATTTAAATTATAGTGACTTATTATATTTAGGGTAATATCAATTAATTGCTGTTTTGCCGTCACCCAACTGACATTGCTTTCATATACTAAAAAACTCACCAAGTTGTTTTTTCAAGGAAAAGTCTGAACATTAATGTGCCAATGTGTAAAAAGAGGCCGACCATTTGATATTCATATTGTTGCTGCCACAAATATTACATTGCTGAAATGCATGGTTTGTTTTTTTAGAAACAAATATTATGGCGCATAGTTTTAATGAAATTAAATAGTTTTAAAAAATATCTGGTTTTGCAGCTGTACCTAAAAAAAAATCTGGCGTGGATACAAAATCTCAGCCCACCACCCCCGCACCCCACCCCACCCCACCTCCACACCACCCCATCCCACAGCCAACCTCCCGAATATCAAATGGTCGGTCCCTAATCCAATACTTTAGACGTCGCGCGAACCGTTGACTAAATCAGTTATATCAGTCTTACAATAGGCTATTATTTTCCAACCTATGTTAATATTTGCTTTAATGGTGAAAAATACGATGTTAGAACGAGAGACACCGGAGAACGCTTGACAGTTTTTTCCATTTGTTAGAGAGCCATAAACAAAACATCCTGTTTCTTCACTGGAGGGTATTTCAGGGAAACACATGGCACAGCGGCATAGTCCAAGGTGGTTTTATTTGAAGCAAGACATACATATAACGGTACAAATATTGTTTAACATTCGGAAAACATATTATTTTTTAGACATGCTGAAAAATGTGCATGTTTTACATACTAAATTTTTTAATATCATATAAATATTTTCCTTTTTTTATGGAAAGAAATAGAACCCGTAATAGAACACTAAAAGTAAGTTATCATACATAAACCTAAAACTGTATTTATATTATTTTGTTATTCTTTTCATAGTTTCAAATTGAATCGGGTAAATGTATATTCGGTAATGGTTCAACATGCCGCACACTTACCCCGTTTCTCATTTACCAGAGCTACACACGATATAAACCCGTAAAGTGTTTCACAAAAATACCATTGGTATTATCTTTATCATGCTTGATTCTACCTCGAAGGATCTTTGTCCAAATCCTGAAAATGAATTCATCCAGAGGCGAAACAGACTGACCCAAGCAACATTTCAAGAGATGCCCTACACTGCTTGAACACAAATAGCACCCGTCGCGTAACCCTTGGATGTCCATATCATCAGATGCTAAATGTCGCCGGTACATCAATTTCTTCGGGTTAATTACATATGAGCAATTAATCCTCACTTTACATCTATCATAGTAGCATCACAACAGAAAATATTCATCTCCTCTTTCACAGAGATTCAAGATTTACACATGTTAACATAGTCAAATCTCAATGATACTATAAAGACATAGCTTACATATAAATTGCACATTTATCACGTGGAACTTCAGACCGATCAATCGTCCAAATCTGAAAGTTCAAGTTCAAAGTGTCCTTTCACAGTCCCTTATGCTACAAACATATGCTAAGTACTTACCTACGTTCATATGTAGGTATCCTCAAAAGAACACAAACATGCATGTTTCCTTGTGTAGGGGACAAAATTCGTGTTACAATGTCCTTCTCTTGGGTTGTCTTTTCACAAGTGATGAAGATACTCAAATATTCTATTTCAATATATCGATCTCATCAACAAATAGGTGGACCATTTCCTCATCTGTACAGGAAAACTAAAATTAACGAGTATGTCTTTCACAAGATCTCAAGTTGAACATCAGCTTAGCACAAAGTAAGAGGTCCATTTCCTCATGTCTAAAGAGGGCATATTATGGTAAAAAAAATCACTTCTGGAGCAGGTATTGTTTTGTGTCCTTTCACAGTCTTATTTCCAACATTGTAGTTCCATTTCGAATTACACACAGAGAGGCCAAGTTGGTTATTTTTAGAGGATGCTGTAGATAAGGCAGTTTTTATTAGGCCAGATCACAAAATGATGTTTCATTGTGCACTTTTGTTTATTGCACAAGATCTCGCGCATTCGTTGTGTGATCTTCAGTCGGACTTTGCAGGAGAATGAATTTTCTCTGACATCCCGCAGGTCTCCCTCTCCGATTAGATTGGGCCCACCCTGAACGGCATCAAGACGTCTATTCCTTCACCTTCTTTGCCTCCTCCTCCTCCTCCTTCTTCTTCTTCTCCGCCTTCTCCCTCCTCTTCTTCATAGCGTCCTCCTCTGCAGCCACGCTCAGGCCGTTGACGATCCTGCGAGCCGATTTGTCAGACTTTGGTACCAGGAACGTCCTCTCGACGACACGGAATCCATCGTCTCGGGACACGTGGTCTTGGTTGATGATAATCTGGCTGTCCCAAACTGTGTACACTACAGTGACCTCAACCTCCTCCTCTTTCTCTATTGGTGGCATGACATCCCGACGTGAGAAGCCGAAGGGCGTCAGCTTCAGAGTCTTGGGGTCAGCCATCACAGACTGCATGCATGAGCGGCGATAGACCTCCTTCTTCTTCTTTGGTTCGAGTTTCTGAGACAATTGACCGCTATGGTCAACTGCCAAGAAAACAGTAGTTTTATCCTTTGGGACTGTCTTTGTCTTCGACCTAAACAGCTTCTTAAACCTAGAGAATCTGGACTCCGACTTGAGCCCCGGCTTCTCTTTGTCTGTCGTTAGGGCCGGACCCACGCGGCTATGGATACACCCCATTCTCAGTGTCTGCTAGTGTCTAACAGTCGTAGCGACATTGCGACACACTGACATGGCGCACTGCATCAAAGCGACCAATTATGCCCAACGCCATATTGCTGACTGTTCCATGCTGTCGTCTCCATGCAAATGACATTGGGCGACGACGTCGTCAAGCCTGTGACGTCATAGAAGGGCAGGCCAATCACGACGTCGTCCCTGAACGCGGATATGTAAATACATGAACCTCTTTATAATTGGAATACATCAATATATTACATATCAGATAATTACTAGGGTATCGTTGCATTAATTTAGAAATTGAACATTATAATCATCAAGTGCTTTAAATAATAACCGTCATACAGCTGGAATATTGTGGAGTGCAGTGTTAAACAACAAAAACAAATACCACTAGTAATACCGCAATGAATTAGGTAATTCTCAATAAATACCCCTAAAAAGTTCTATGATTTATCCGATGCTTGATTAAACAATAAAAAATATATTTTTGAAACATCCCAAGGTAAATCCGTTTAATAAAGTGTTTGTGGATAAGTGCAGTGTGTTTCAGGTCATATCTGCACACGGAAAACGATAACAACATTGTTAAATAAATCCCTGCATGATTCTCCGTTGGGATTGTGGGGTGGGGGGTATCCCTATAGTAGCCAGTTCTTGTCGCAAGATGTGGAATATAGGGATCGGATGGTGTGACCTGGCTGTGTGCCATCGTGCCCCGAAGGTGTACAGTAGATTGATGCTCATTCTATCAACCTTTTGGGTACACTTGCATAAAGCGATCTTAGTGCTACGACGATCGTAACTCCCATGCTCTATCATAGACTTATACTTGTCGTATCGCTAAGATCGCTTTAAGCAACTGGGCCCTCGTTAGCCTGGCCAGATTTTTACTTTCATGGGGGCACGGCTGGCCCAGTCGTCTAAGGCGCTGCAATTCGCTGTGCAATGTTGTGTCAGTTGGGCACGCCAAAAACCCTGTGATTGTGGGTTCTAATCCCAGTTCGCCCCGATTATGTTTCTGGATTTATCAGCACCGTACCCGTGCTCTTGGGTTTCACCAAAGTGGTAAACGTCTAAGACATGCACTACTTCGGGCTTCCTACCTACATTAACCTGACACGCCGTGATACAACTGGAAAACTGTTCAAAACAGCGTTAAACCTAACTTACTCACTCACTCTATTGCTTACAGGCCGTTGTGGATAAGCTGGACTTGCTGATTGACGTAAAACACTCGAAAATAGTGGGTGTAGCGACAATCAATTGGATGACATTCAGCATAGTCATAATACACTCCTCATCGACAATATCCATATTATTAAATGTTTGATTAAATACCTTTGTCAAGGACTTAAGATCAGAATTAAGCAAATCATCTATACCTGGAACAAAGTGTACTGCATTCCAGCCGTTTATTCAGCATGTAAATAATATTAATTATTTTCCATCTTGTTTGTATTATTGGCTTTGGGCCTAAAATACTGAATAAAGTCTGTCTGTCAGTCTGTCTTCCTATACCCTTCACCACGTGAGTGGGCTCGTGAGTGGGCTCGTGAAGTTATCATTTACGCCAGACATAGTAATTTTATGCCAGCAGTCTGTAAATCAATGAGTGTCCAACAGACAAATTATAATTAATAATATGGGCTGCTGAGTGAGAGTATATATCCAATGCCACAGTGAACAGTATACATGCAGGTAATTTAGCTGTTGCTTATTTTTAACTAGCGGCGTGCCTTTGGCTGGCACTTCAATAGAGTTGTCTCTTTACTTGAGCGTTATCTCCCTTTTTTCGAGGAGCCCTCAAGCTCCTTCCAAGCGCGTGACACCTTCGTTACACTCTCGGTAACATCGTTGCCACCAGTGTGGGCGCGGCCATTACAAGAATCTTGAAATTTGTCCTCCAACCCCATATGTAGTAACGTTTATACTTTTGTTTAAGTCTTTGGGAATGCCATCATATTTCAATTTGAAAAGGTTTACGACTGACCATGTTTTTAGATGAATTTACTTTGTTGTTTTGATAATCAGATTGGTTCGAGATTGCAGACTAACGGAAAATCAACGAACTTCTCGCTTACATTCTTTCTACATCAATAATTCGATAGTTTTAATGAAACAGAAATTCAAATTGACAAACGAAGAAAGTAATTTAGCAGCGATAAGTGCATTCGGCGTCACGACAGTCGTCACTTGTTTGTAAACATAACCATCATTCGGTTGCGAGTTCAACTCCCAGCATGGTTGTCGCCACATATTCACAGTGGGGAGTTTTGACTGGTGGCAGCGATAGTTTAGAGATCTCCGGGAACGTACTATCGCTGTGAGGAGCTTGCAATAGCCCGTGAGTAACGAAGGTGTCACACGCTGGGAAGGAGCTTGATGGAGCTCTCTGTTCCCGGATCCTCCGCTTGGTGTCGCTGCTCTTACTCTGCTTTCCAGTCTGTCCATTCGTGACCAACTCGTGTTATTCCGGTACAAGCCGAATAGCGACACAATATTGCACACAAAAAAAGGTCACATTATGTTTCCTACAAACCATGGCATAGGTAAAAAATAAATCAGTTAAAAAAGGGGGCCCGATTTGTTTTTTAGAAAAAAATACCACATTTGGAGAGAAATACACACACAAACACTTCGGTTATTACAAATATACTCAATTGAAGTTAAAGAACACCCATGACAGATTAACTACGAATAGGAAAGAATCAGGTGTTATCTAATTTCCTTTGAGTAGTATATATTGTGTCATCTGATGGGTAAATGAAAGGAACTCTATCCAGTAAGACCACTTGTTCTGGCACACACGATTTAGTCAGACTTAGTCACAATTACATGGTTATAGTTTTCATGTCATAAAACATCCCGATATAAAATATGATATTCAACAACAGTAACAAATGTTCAATCAATATCCAAATACAATTGTATCCATAAACAACAAACAATATCACAGTTGGACACAGCAAGGAATTTGACCCACATGACACTGATAGTTTTTTCTTTTGGTTATGGTAGGTGCTCAGGCTTCTACTGGCATACCTCTAATACACGGAAACGTGTATGATAAACGTATATGTCCTGCTTGAGGGCATGCTAATAAACATTAATATGCTATGTCCAGTAATGTTTAGGTCACTCTGCTGAAAAGAGGAGCCAGGTTGGCCGATTCATGTTTACGTATCACAATTGATGCAAGTAAAAGTAACTGCAATGCACATAAAATATACATCACAAAATCTTATTCCTTAAACCATAGTTTGCACATGCTTCCTCCATCAATCAACCCAACTTGCAGAACAATAATGTAAGTGGTCTGGGCCAGACAAACCCGTGATTGATATGATGAGAAACAATCCACACCATCAGGGACACAATGACACGCTATCAATCAAGTCACCCAGCCTGAGCAATCAGGCCATTTAATTACTTCTTACGACCAGCATAGGTTTCAATTCTAAACTGGAATCCCCAGAGTCATATCACAGAAAGTTCTTTATCAAATGAAGTTCTACCACAATCTTGGCAGCAAGCTTTTGAAAGTTGTAACCGTCCCCTTCACATAAGATGAGAATGTCCAGGGTTTCTTGTCACTATCTGAGCCTTCCTGGGATGGAGCCTTATTAGTTTTGTCCTTCGTTTTCCCAGTTTCAGATGAATACCAGGACTGGAACCAGTAGCCAGACTTCGGCACCAATTCTTCACTCAGCCAATCCAGTGCCTTAAGCAAGTCACCTTGACCCTCAGGCATCACTGCTGAACATCCAAATATGTTCATTTCTGAAAAAGAAATGTCACTTTTCCATCAATATAGACCACAATATGATATTCAGTCAGCATGGATATAATTGTCATTGTTGTCATGATCACTATTTGTCATGAGCACTTAAAACATAAGCAGTAAGTTTGCCTCTTAATAATGGTTATTCCAGTTAGATTTCTAGGGCCCCAAGTACCCGTGGATACTTGTACATTGTATGAGAGACAAGATGGACACTGAGAAGGCAGAAAATTCAATTTAAACATTTAACAGCTCAGTGTAGATCATATTTAGCACTACAATGACTAATTGCAGATCTACATACATGTAGATACTTTTTATATATACACTTCCAGAATTTAACTATATTACTGATTGCTATATCGTTATGCTTTAAGGTCGATATTAACACTTCAAACCAATGACCCCCCCTAGATTCTGGGGAAGAATAGGTTCGCAGTGCCAAAAGCTTGTCTCCCTTGGGTCACCAGAGTAGAAAATTCACTCCAAATTCACAATTTACTAAGGAGGCATGTAGAGCAAACACTCACCGTAGATATTTTGACAGCTTATGAGTGAAACTTAATTTCTCAGTTAGTGTGCACATGTTTTGGCAAAGCGATGAACAAGTGTGTATTTAATACATACTTCCCCCAATATCTAATATGTAGCGACATTCCAATGAAGACGTCTCAGAGCTATGATGTCAGCCAACAAGGTCACAATGCAGCGACGTCATAGTGAACGAAACACTTTGGCGCCGTTCTCATTCATGGCCCATGACATCATACTGCTTTTATCACAACACACAGGCTTAGACCGATGACATAATGTCATACCACACTGCTTGTATGATAACAAACGGACTTAGATCCCTGACATAAGCCCATACTGCTTCTATGACAACGGACAAACAGACCCATGACATAAGCTCATACTGCTTGTATGACAACGGACAGAGCGTCCCATGACATAAGCTCATACTGCGTGTATGACAACGGACAAACAGACCCATGACATAAGCTCATACTGCTTGTATAACAACCAACAGAGACCTATGACATAAGCTCATACTGCTTGTATGACAACGGACAGAGCGTCCCATGACATAAGCTCATACTGCTTGTATGACAACGGACAATCAGACCCATGACATAAGCTCATACTGCTTGTATGACAACGGACAAACAGACCCATGACATAAGCTCATACTGCTTGTATGACAACCAACAGAGACCTATGACATAAGCTCATACTGCTTGTATGACAACGGACAAACAGACCCATGACATAAGCTCATACTGCTTGTATGACAACGGACAATCAGACCCATGACATAAGCTCATACTGCTTGTATGACAACGGACAAACAGACCCATGACATAAGCTCATACTGCTTGTATGACAACGGACAGAGAGTCCCATGACATAAGCTCATACTGCTTGTATGACAACGGACAGAGCGTCCCATGACATAAGGTCATACTGCTTGTATGACAACGGACAGAGTCCCATGACATAAGCTCATACTGCTTGTATGACAACAGACAGAGAGACCCATGATATAAGTTCACACTGCTTGTATGACAACGGACAGAGCGTCCCATGACATAAGCTCATACTGCTTGTATGACAACAGACAGAGAGTCCCATGACATAAGCTCATACTGCTTGTATGACAACAGACAGAGCGTCCCATGACATAAGCTCATACTGCTTGTATGAAAAGGGACAGAGAGTCCCATGATACAAGCTCATACTGCTTGTATGACAACAGACAAACAGACCAATGACATAAGCTCATACTGCTTGTATGACAACCAACAGAGACCTATGACATAAGCTCATACTGCTTGTATGACAACAGACAAACAGACCCATGACATAAGCTCATACTGCTTGTATGACAACGGACAAACAGACCCATGACATAAGCTCATACTGCTTGTATGACAACAGACAAACAGACCCATGACATAAGCTCATACTGCTTGTATGACAACCAACAGAGACCTATGACATAAGCTCATACTGCTTGTATGACAACGGACAAACAGACCCATGACATAAGCTCATACTGCTTGTATGACAACAGACAAACAGACCCATGACATAAGCTCATACTGCTTGTATGACAACCAACAGAGACCCATGACATAAGCTAAGCTGACATTGCCTGCAGATCCTGACTAAAACTAAAACAGAAACACACTCACTTTTCCCAGAAGGTCTTTGCTCACATAATTTGTTGTAGTTCATTTTTTCCTTGATTTCCTCCACACTCATGGCCGAGCCCAAGTCCTGCTTGTTGGCCAGGAGCAAAATCACAGCCTCTCCCAGCTCTGGTTCCATCACCAATCTCTTCACCTCATCAGCCATCTCTTCAAGCCTGTCCTGATCAGTGCTGTCTATGACAAACATGAGTGCCGATGCTCCAGGGAAGTAGTGTCGGTACAAGCTCCGCTGGAAAAGAGGAAGAGAGGAGGAGGATTGAACAAACTACTGCTTCTTTGGTATCTTCAGACAAGGACCATACTTGATTAGGGGTGACTATTGGTCTGGAAATCACTATTGCGATAATTATTGATAGTTTTCAGTGTATCATTTTAGATGGATTTTAGAGTTGAATTAAACCTTGGAACTGTAGTTTCCTTTGAATGTGATAACCATAACAACAATAGAAAGTAAAGTTCGAGATACGACTGATTTGTTTTTTCTTTACCCTAATAATTTAAGAAAAAGAAACTTCAACATTAGCATGTGTAAATTACTACCACTCATGATCAAAAGAAAAACAAATTTGAACAGCATTGCATGTACAATCGAAACTATCAATATTCCTAATTGAAATCAATACTATTGATCGTCAACTAATTACACAATCGATTTATTGACTTTATGTGCTTACCAATAGCAATTTATCGATATTTCGATTTATCGTGACACTTTATACTTGATACTGTTAATCTGGACAGTTTTGCAAGCAAGAAAGTATTGCAAAATGTGCGCATGACACACACTTGCAATAGTTTTATGATGCAGTCATTTTTCAGACCAACAAGAAACAATGATGTAAAGATGCATATTTCTTTTGTTTACTTCTACACATTGTCAAATCAGCCAATGCATGATTGATTAAATAATATACTCAATTACACATTGTCCTCAGTGTCAAAAGTTTAATCAGGAAAGTTCACTTAGCTGTCACATCTCATCAAATTGTTTACATGCCACTGACTAGTCTAGACATAAGCCAGCCAGTTCTTTACTGTTGAATAAACCCTACTCCAACTACAACCACACATGCACCTATAGTCAAAGAATTACTGACTGACCTTGGGTTATCATTTCACCGAAGGGTTAAAATCTACAGTATTTGTAGAAATACCTCACAATCTACTTTACAAATACTGTAGATTGTACTTCAAATGTCTTTCTACAATTGTTAAATTATGTGGTGTCGTTGCTGGAGTGTGTAAATACATTATGACGTCACAGTTGTAATTTATGACGTCATAAGTATGACGTCATTCATATATCATTGTCAGTTACACTGAAGAGCTGTCATGAGAAAGTCAAAGTACTATGTCTGAAACTGATAAAAACAAGATGTTGGACTAACATGGTCTTTGTTTTTTATATATTACATGTACACTGAGTGAACATTCGTATGCCTCGTTTTAGTGTGTATGCATATATATACTCTTGTACCATCATTTGTCGTTTTTCAGAGAAATAAACTGAAACTGAACCAAGAAGCTTCCTATTTATATACTACTCAAAAGAAGTTAAGGATCACCAGATTCTTTCATAATGGTAAAACAAATCTGTCACGACATGAGAGATTACCTATAATTTTTCATGGCGCCACCCTTTCAGTACTTGTACGATGTACAGTTTGGACAAGCTGCATCAGACATGTCATATGTAACCATAGTAACATAAGTTTAATGCTGAACATTTCTTCTTTCAATATTTGGGAAAATATAATGTGGCCAAAATTATATCTTGCCCAATACTTATTTTCATTGTTTTATATACCCAGTTCATATTCTATAGTATTCAGCCATGATCTAATACTTGCTTCAGAATTCCTTGTCTCAAAAGCCATTGTGATGCAGGAATAAACATAAACTGCACAGAGGGACTGTTATTGTCATTGTCTATTCATTTCAGAAATTAGGGCTGGAACGGAGAACTCGGGTACTCGGGTGGGTCCTGTCGTTAGTCACCTGATATATTGTTTAATGACAAAAATTCACTATAGCTCAATGGTTAAACTACAAGTCACTAATGTTCGCCTTTCCGTCTTACGATGCACACATTCCTTTTGACTTGTATATGTCTGACTACAGATAAAGCTTCAGTTAACTTCAGTGTACGCACGATCTGATCGTTTGATACATGTACCTAAAGAGTTTTGGCCAGGGCTGCGGTAAAACAATTCCCAATCAGACATTTTGTTCTCAACTCTTGAGACCTGCAGTGGGTACCCGGGTAGGGTCGGGTAGTAGGGGGTCAGGTATCTAGGTAGTAAATCTGGACTCGTCCCAACCCTATCAGAAATCAGTAACCTAAACAGTGAAACCATCAAGTCTTTCACTTTAGGCAAGGAAACAAACAACTGCCTCGTCAAAATGGATTACAGTGAAAACCTAATTCATTCAACAATCCACATTCCCGAAAAGCCCTCAACATGCAATTTTTTTCTACATGGTAAATGTGTTTGACAATTGTCCAGAGCAATGTTATTAAAACTACTTACAACTTTGTCCCTCCCGCCGACATCCCACGCTGCTATACTGATATTCTTATGTGTAAAATGCTCCACATTAAAACCTGAAATAAAACACAGCGTATAAATGTGCATGGTTATGTTACGGGTTCTTACATGACATGCAAAAAATATCACTAATACCTATCATCACTGATCATGTCAACATACAATATGTACAAGATAACATGGGCGTCACAATAAAACATGCTGTGTAGATGCTCTAATGGGATCTGCTTTTCTGACCCAGAGTTATGACCCGTGAAGATTCGAATTGGTCTTCAGCAACCAATGCTTGTTGTAAGAGGTGACTGAAGGGACTGGGTAATCAGACTCGCTGACTTGGTTGCTGCATGTAATCGTGTCCCAATTGCGTGGATCGATGCTCATGATATCAATCACTGGATTGTCAGGTCCAGACTGGATGATTTACAGACCACTGTCATATAGCTAGAATATATCTGAGTGTGGCATTAAACACCAAACATTAACATGATTAAACCAAACTCACTCTCCAAGATAACCAAAGTCATAACCATGATAACGTATCTACATAGCATTATCATGATTATATTTACACAATAAACATAGCCTTGTACTTGCCTACTGTTAGAGTGTTGATATTCTGAGACAAAAGTTGAGTAAATTAATATCACTACTGCTACTTACCTATCAAAATACTAAACAAACAAGACAAAAACTGAGTAGGGCTCACTAATACCCTCGACTTCGATTCCAACATACATGATGTATTTCTGAGTTCAAAACATGAAATCAAACTTTGCACTGCACCTCTCCTATTGGCATAGAAACTGTATACCCAATTGAAAAGAATCCATGAAGTATTTTTTCAGTTATAGCTTGCATAAATGTAAAAGTAAAAAAAATATTCTAATTTCAAGAAATGCAAACACTGGTAAAGAATCATTTTTTTCAGAAAATACACATATCAAAATTTAACTTTGCACTGCATCTCTTCTATTAGTATGGAAACTGGTCCCTAAATTTGAAAATAATCCATGCAACAGTTTTCAAGTTATGGATTACATATATGTGCATGTAAAAAAATTAATTAAAAGCTGCACCTCTCCTATAGGTATAAAAGGTGTTTACCAAATTTGAAAAAAATCTATGAAGTAGTTTTCAAGTTATCATGGTTATAGGTCACACACAAAAATGTCCTCAGAAGGAGGGAGGAAATTCCTTGGTATAACAATATACCCCTGTGCCCCTTTAGGTCGGGGCACAAAAAACATATCCAAACATACACACATACCAATTGTAGGAATGGTTGTCACCACTTCTCCTTGCGTTAGGATGTACAGAATGGTTGTTTTTCCAGCAGCATCAAGACCTAATGCAAGAAAGAAGATTGTGTTGAACATGTTAAAGATGACAGACCAAAGCAGATAGGCATGGAATGCACTTTTCTATTCTACAGCCTCATGTTGATCTTCAATCAGGTGACTTCTAGTTCTGTTTGTAACCTTGGTAATGTCCCCGGCTTTGAAGAATTCCAAGGGAACATGGTTATACAGTAGTGAAAAGCAGCCAATTAGAGGTTGGCTCTAAAATAAAATTAGCAATCCTCCCCTTATTCTGTTCACATCTGTGACAAGAAGGGATAGGGATTAGCTGAGTTTGGTCAAATATATGGTATTCAAATGCAGTGGGGAGAAATCATTGCCTGTAGCTGACATGAGTGATGAGGTTCAACAGTAGCCTAGTCAGTATGTTATTGTCTTGCATGTTAATTGGGTCCCAACAGAGCTCTCAGCCAGTCAGACACAATCACGGTTCTGGCTATTGTTCACCCAGCCCTTATTGGAGGGCATGGCTCATTTATAAAACTTACCCTCAGATTCAGCTCATAAAGTGCAAGTATCATCATGGTTTGGTACAACTTTGCAGAACTGGATACATTTTGTAAAATTGGAAATTCAAATATCGCATTGGCACGTAAATAAGGTTAATTTACTCCTTAGCAGTGGCTATCAATTTAAAAACATCAACGTAAGCAGGGGCTTTATATATAAAGGCTCGATATACAAAGGAAATACAGTAGGGTAACGCAAATATTAGCACTATGAAAATGAACATTAAACTGAGCACACTAACCATTCCAACTAAAAGTTTCTCATAACGTCAAATTAAATAATATATTTTTATGTAACAAATTTTTAAAAAAAAACCCCACAGAACTGTCAACTGTCATGATCTATGGAGAAAGGGCCAGGGGTCTAAATCGTCAAAACTTGACCCTACTGTTGAGCTAGCCAAGAGCCGCGATACCTGGCATTGGGCCAGTGCAGGAAACATTTTCTTGACTATCAGATCTCGCCGAATAGTCTTGCCCCACATGCTCGGCTAATCATGAACAAGGGGCATCGGTAGTTGTGCCATCTGAAATGAATGTTCTAAGTATGTAAAACAGCAGATCTACGCACCAAATATAATAATTTTCATATCTTTCTTCCACCCGAGTGTCGCAAGTTTACAGAGAGAATGTCCCATTTTCGTCGTTCTCTATGTAGTTTTAAACGTAAAAGTTTGTCCGTTTGACCGTAGTACTCCTCCAAAGTCAGCAGTTTCATTCACAGTCATCAGGATATAAACGCCTAACCCGCCACGCCTTCTCCGTCACTGTTTACACGCGGCAAGCTCCTCACAGCGATAGTCCGTTCGCGGAGCTCTCTTATACTATGTTACCGAGCGTGTAACGAAGGTGTCACGCGCTGGGAAGGAGCTTGATGTTTCGCAAGACGCGATGGCCGGAAGTGATGTAAAAACCGAATTTACTAACCGAACAAAACCGAACAAAGTTGTTCACGCCAACAAAATGTGTACTCGCTACCGACTAGTTATCGTTATTTTTTACGTGTTATTTCTGAAGTATTCCGTGTATAAAGTTGACTATACCACTAACTTTGATTTTTCGTGTCTGTCAGATACCATTTATCTAACAATGATTATCCATAACTATTTACTTTTGATTTCACGATATATTCAGGTTATACAATATTTGTAAAATAGATAAATTAGTTTTTAGAATTGTATTTTGGGGGATGACAAAAGTTAATGTGAATCATCGTGGGTGAAGTTTTGTTTACACATGTGTCTTTTCTGAAGTTGTATTCTAGCAATGTGCTTATAAGGTGTTTTCAATATTTTCTAACACGAGTCAGTTTTGTTATTAATGTTCGTATCAAAATATTTCTCTCTTCTAATGAAAACAAGGGGGCACGGGTGGCTCAGTCGTCTAAAGCGCCGCTATTCGCTGTGCAGAGTTGCGTCCCATGGGCACGCCAGAAACCTATGATTATGAGTTCGAATCCCGGTTCGTCCCGATTATGTCAGCACCATGCCCGTGCTCGTGGGTTTCACCGAAGTGGTGTAAACGTCCGAGACCTGCATCACTTCGGGCTTTCCTCCCACATTAAGCTACGACACTTAAAAGCGGCGTTAAACCCAACTCACCCACTCTAATGAAAACACGCGAGTGAGTGAGTAAATATGGTTTTGGACCCCTCTTAGCACTATTCCAGCAATATCATGGTGGGGGACACCAGAAATGGGCTTCACACATTTTACCCATATGGGGAATCGAAACCGGGTTTTCGGCTTGACGAGCGGACGAGCTACCCCATCGGCTCTATTACTATAATATGATGTCGTCCGTGTGGCGTTGTGAATAAATACGTAGATGATTGCATGTGATGTGTCCTTACATATCTATGAACGTGTATATTTATTTTGAAGTTTATGTTCCAGAGCGTTTGTTCTGACATCCGTTGAAATAATCCGCATTACACTACGACATGTGTGTTATCTGTGCACTAGACCGGACACAAACAATATATTTCAAAAACTTAACAGACACTACTTACACACATATAATTTTAAGGGGAAATGCATTTAATAACTTTCAAGAGTTGCACCTAGAATGAATCATTCTTCCCCGCCCTGAAGGCGGGGAAGTATACGAGAAACGTTAATTTTGTAGCATGTATGTCGACATGTTGGTTTATTTGAAATTTCAAGCCACGCATTTACGGAAACAAAACATACAAATCATGTGCGTGGAATGTTGATGCTATTCTTTTCCAGCAATAAGAGATACTTCAAAATCGTCTTTATGTAGTTAAATGATGCATATGACCGTTTCTGGTCATTAGCTGACATTATTAAACCATTCATGTGTAACCCGATGTCCTTTTTTCTTCAAGGACTAATTTTCTGATTTTCACGGTGTATACAAAAGAAGAACTCCGGAGATCGTAAATAACAGCATAAGATAAAAAATGTTCTGAATATGCTTATTCATGAACAACGACGACATCTCAATTTAAATGTAATATGGCTGAATTCCACATTCTACATACCACACTTTTTATTGTTTGGATGCTCATGTTCACTGAAAATATTTTGAATAGTTATGTTCCGTATTTTGAATTAACCCAGTCCCCCGTGTTTTTTTAATCAGTGCACCGCACATAGCCACATGTGAAACGTTTGGTAGCAAAGTCATAGCAAAATCGGAGTAGTGTGTCGGCGAATTTGCATCAAGGCTGTAGTATTTTTCAACCGTTTAATGGAATTCAATGCTCTGGTCGCTATCATATACTTTGTGTCCCATGGCTCAAATCTATTTGCGCCTGTACCGTGTTCCACTGACCTCGATAATCTGTTGGATGAAGGCACAGCTCTCTACACTCACATAGTTAACACCGAAGGCAATGAGGGGTATTTAGGTCATAATCAGCTCCCGGCAGCCACTGTCTCAAGCGATATTGTCTACATAACAGATCAGTTTTATGGCCCCGTCACAGGTGCTCCAAATAATGAAGCAGGGAAAACAAATTTCATAGAATCATTTCAACAAGCAATATTGATATCCCAGTCACTTTTGGTAACTTTTAAAGATGTCTCCATTGCAATTTTTATGGATTTTGATTCGTATGCATTATTTGACACTTATCAGCGGGCTGGTTTGGGTCAGACTGATCCGAATTGACAAGCAGTATTACTTCTGTTTAGTAGTATGGATGAATTGTTATGTTACATCTTTACAGTATATCAGGCGACTATACTTGTCGTAAGAGGCGACTAACGGGATCGGGTGGCCAGGCTTTGGTTGGTGCATGGCATCGATATTGATATTAATCACTGGATTGTCTGGTTCAGACTCGATTATTTACAGAACGCCGTCAGATAGCTGGAATATTGCTGAGTGTGGCGTTAAACGGCAAACCAATCAATCATCATCATATGAACTCAAACCAGTCATTGTTACAAGTAAACCACATTGCACAACAGTTACTGACACTGAATAAAAAATCAGTACATAGAAAAAAAACAAGTAACTCACCCCATCATGATCAAAATTACTATTCTTTGAAAGAAAGAAATACAAAAAAGAAACTGACCAAAAAAAGTAAAACGAGACGAGGAATCCGTTATTGATTAGTCTCGGTTTTGAAATGTTCTACTACGTGATAATATTTTGAGTTTGTGCATCTGTGGTTATGGCTAAAAGACCTTATCTAGTATGACTGTTTTGCCGTATGGAGCCCTTAGTATTTTCATTTACATTATTATAACCAAATGCCAAGTGTAAAAAGAATGTGATCTATTATTTGAGTATGTGCATCTGCCAATGCTGTTGGCAGTTTTTATACTATTTCCACATGTTTACATTTGTGCCAGAAATTGCTTCCATTTCCTTCGATCTACTTTTTAAATAAAGACCCAGGTTAGAATAGGTCTTCAGCAACCCATGCTTGCTGTAAGAGGCGACGAACAGGATTGGTAGTTCCATGCTCTTGGTGTCAATCACTGGATTATCTGGTCCAGACTCGATTATTTACAGACCGCCGTCATGTGGCTGTAATACTGCTGAGTGCGGTGTAAAACAAAAACAATATTTTTTAAATATACCTACCCTATGCAAATGTATCAACTTTATTGCCCAATACTCAAAATAATGTTTTTTCCACAACTACGTTGTGTTATTTGTGATTAATATAATTATGCTCCTTCATGCCTTTCAGTAACATCATAATTATGCGTTTGTGAGGCATCACGTATGGCGGGAAACTTTGATGCTCTGCATCAATGTTTTCTTGTTATATACCCACATTGACTAACTTGTCATGTATTGCACGTGCATGGGTTAAACCATTCGTTGCGTCTAGGCGGATGGTTTTGGAGCTTTCTTCCATCACCATCAATTAATTTTGCACTTTTCACCGTATCTAAAAGTCGTCCATTTTCGAGTTTCATAAAAGCTATCCAATCAGTGTGACATAGGCAACATTTTCCTTCAACTGTAAATCACATTGTCTACATACTCAGACCTATTGCCTCTTGTTGGCATATGTTCATGTTTGACACCCTAAATTTGGTGGTTTTGATTAACACCGCACTCAGCAATATTCCAGCTATATGACGGCCTGTAAATATTCGAGTGTGGACCAGTCAATCCAGTGACTGACAACATGAGCATCGATCCACGCTATATTTGGATACGATTACATGAATCAACCATGTCAGCGAGCCTGACCACCCGATCCCGTCAGTCGCCTCTTACGACAAGCATGGTCACCTTTTACAGCAAGCATGGGTTGCTGAAGACCTATTCTACCCCGGATCTTCACGGGTCGACACCCTACATACCTAGGTGACCCTTTAATAATGAGGCTGAGTATATATTGTCATTTTGATGCATAATCTAAACTTTGATGCCCTCTTTGTATACATTATCAAGCATTTATTAAGTTTTCTTCAGTTTTTATCAAGACCGCCTCCAATGTCTAGTGGTAGAGCGTCCGACCGGAGAGGGGAAGGTCCAGGGTGAATGCACGTCGCTATATAAATGGCAATAATCTTGGACGCGACGTTAAAACTCATTTCACCTCACCTCTGTTGTCATATCATTATATAAGAATACGTACGTCTCACAACTTGTGGCTGATCCATTTGTCTTTTGACAATAAAATGTGTAAACTTTTCAACTATCTAAATCATACAACTATGATGCAAGCATATTTCATAGGCAAGTAGTGGGGGAGATAACGGTCCGGTGGTTTCGTAGTTCAAATGATGATACGTCATACAAAAAGCACATAAATGTGCATGCTTTGGGTAATTTGTGACAAATGGTTAGCAACCAGAAATCCAACATGATCGGCATTTCATCAAGATGGCCGCCAATTGTATCAAGTCCTGCTTTACTTGATTAAAATCCTCCATATACGCCATTATTGGTGTCGGTAGGCAAAGTTGTAACCACACCACTGCGTTCCTGCAGCCCTCTGCACATGGCAAAGAGCCGCGCTGAACCTTGTATTCACTGATAAACGCTCCATAGCATGTTATTATAATTACTGACTGTCATCGCACACAGTATCAAAATGGAAATGCAATATGTAGGTTATACAACGGATTTATCAGATAAAGCATGCAGGGAGGCCACAAGCCACAACAACTTCCCGATACAGAGGACGCACATCCACTCATTCATCCTGGTTGAAGGGTCGCCATTTCAAGAGGTGGGTGAATATAATATATGACATGCATTGTGCACATTTTGTCTATTAAGTGTTTACTTCTGACGCCGAGGATGATGTTATCGAAAAATATTAATTGTCGCCGAAAACACTGGAAAAAATAATAATGCTTCAGACTATTGAAAGAAAGAAATTGCTTGTCACAAAAATTACATCGTTGCAAGGTGTCTTTCTTTAGAAAAGCCTTCTCTTATATATAGTTTTAAAATAAAAAATGTATGGCTTAGTAGCTGTAGGTGAATAAATGTCTAATTTCGATACAAAATGCAGCTACGTCCCCTAGATCCCCCCCCCCCCCCCCCCCCCCCCCCTTCAACCCCTTACAGATTAAATTCGGAAAGTGTCTATGTGTATCTATAACTGTGATTAACAACTCGAAGCAATGTTGATGTATGTACTGCCACGCTTCACAGCGAGTTATCAGTTCGTGCAGATAGTACACAGTATTCACAGATCCGTGGATAACAGTGGATCGCGCATGGGCTTCACTTCATTGTCCGGTCAACATTCAGTACATGATCATGGAGTTTACTGCACTTTATACCTCAGTCGTGTCACGACGGCCAGTTTTAATATGAGACTAGACATATACAGCAATTTGTGTTTGTTTGTTGTTTTACGTCACACCCGCAAAGCATTCAAGCCATTATGGTGGCCTGTAAGTAATCCATTCTGGATAAGGATGCCACAGTATAAAAAAGTTCACCAGTAAGTGGCCTCTTACAAGCACAGGTAGCTGGGGGAATATTCTAACCTGGAATCCCCACGCAGCATTGGTATGGTGCCGACACACGTAGGACCATGACGGTACGAACCTGGGGTTCGAACCCACACTAAATGGATTCCACCATAGTCAGACACGACTTAAATGCTGAATCATATTCGTTTCTAAAGCGAGGGCATAATGAAAAATACGCGTGTCTTTAGGAACACCGTACTGGAATGGCGACTCGTGATGGGCATCATGCAACGTCTACATCAGCAGGCCTGCACGTACCAGATCATCCAGATACAGCCCTGTGTCCTGTCCGTGAGAACGTGGCGACAGGTAGGCAATCTTCGTTCAACAGTAATGTAACAGATATATCAGCCTCGACTATCCGTTGTATTATAACTCTATTCCACTATGATATATCATTCGTGACCAACTCTGTTATTCCGGGACCGCCTCCGTAGTCTAATGGTAGAGTGTCCGCCTGGAGAGCGGAATGTCAGGGGTTCGATCCCCAGCCGCGTCATACCAAAAGACGTTAAAAGATGGTACTTGTTGTTACCCTGTCTGGCACTCGGCATTCAGGGGCTAAAACAAGGATTGGTCGGCTCGGAGTCAGTATACTGTGTCTGAGTAGGATATTCATGGACATGACAAATAACGAGTTCCTGTGTATTCATGTTAAACTGCGGCATGGTATCTCAGTGTGCTAGCACAATAAATCGGCATCAGTCCGGACTAGTACAAGCAGCCACACACACATACACGTGCATTCACGTCGCTATATAAGTGCAATAATCTTGGACGCGACGTTAAACCCCATTTCACCTCACCTTACCTCACCTGTTACTCCGGGACAAGCCGAATAGCGACTCGTGCCCTTCTCGTGGCCATTTTTGCGACTGGGTTCTGTCTAAGCGCAAACGGACATAGCTAAAATAATTGTCATATCGTTCCGTAATGATTCATGTATATTACCCATATATTGTATATATTGAAGACGATATTAAAATCACATCGGGACTTACAGTATTATACAGTTTGATTGAACACATTTGACTGGAACTTGGGTATGTTTTTAGATGCAAGACATATGTAATAACAAAAATTATACCTGAGGGATTCTTTGACCGAAGTCATACGTTTGTCGCATTTTCGCACATAACATTCATCGATTGGGTGACAAGTCTTCTTGCAGGTTACGGAATGGGGCGAGTGGTGACGAATGTGTTAGGGACCTATTCACCCACAAGACTTCGTTTCGGAAGTGACGTCACCATCTCTATCATTCTTATCACCAACTTATCATGGGATTTCTCAGGCTCACGTGTGTGGTATTATTGGACGGTTATTGTCAGCTTCTTATCAAACGAATCGGGCTAAAAACAAACTTACGGTAGCAAATAGTTGCAGAGTATCCGTAATAAAAGAATATATATACATATATATATTCTTATATATATAGTAATAATTTTTCTACACACATACACACACACGCACACGCACACACACACACACACACACGCACACACTCAGAAAATAAACAACAGAGTCCAGAGTCACCTGAAGAGCGGTTGAACGGCGAAAGTGAAATCACTTGTTTATTTGTATATATATACATAAATTGCCGTGGATAATCGAGGACACACAGTGATATATAGATTGTGACATTAAATGGTTCAGCTTCTAAAATATCTGGATGGCAAAAAGTGTCTTTCATGCAGTGTATAAAAGCTCGCGTGTTGTAGGGATTCAGTATGCATTGTTTCTGCTTATCTTGACAACTGCAACACGGAAAACATCAAATTTCAATCATTATTTGAAAGCTTGGAAATGCCACGCCTATCCGCTCACAAAATAACCGCTTGTGAGCCATTGGTATGCTCCAGTCAGGAACGTCGCAGCGTGAAGCTGCTAGGCGATTGAACGTGCACAGAAACACCATTAAGAAGAAATGGCAGCAGTGGCTGGCGGCAAACAAACACCGAGACCGAGACCGACCAAGGAGTGACAGGTCCCCGGTTACGAGCGTCCGTCAAGATCGTTGGATTCGAACGACCCATCAACGACATCAGTTCCAGCCTGCAACAATCACTGCAAGAACCATCCCTGGCCTTTGTCGAATGTCGGCACAGACAGAGAACTCGTTTGCAAGTGACCAATGGAATTTAGAACGGACAGCGTTACTGTGACGAGGCCACCCAGCCTATCGTTGTGCCGTTTTTGAATCAACATGGACCTGGCATGTTTTTTCAGCATTACAACGCCCGACCCCATGTAGCCCGGATTGTTCAACAAGCACTTGAACAGAACAACGTGAATGTGATCCCATGGAGTGCTCGCACTCCAACTCCTTCTCCCATTTAACACATGTAGGATAAAAGGAACGCCGTCTCCGACGTTTATCACGTGCTCCGACTACAGTACAAGAACTGGGAGACAGGCTGGTGGAGGTATGGGAATGCCACCCATCAATACTGTGTGAGACGTTTGATCCGTTCAATGCGAAGGAGATGGATTGTATGCATCCAAGTTAGAGGGGGCACAAAAGCAACACGCAACTGACGTGTTTAATTGTATCTTTCTCTTGTTATTTCTGTGCTAGTCATGTGTCATTAAATGTCTACACCTGTTTTCCTGGTCCATTGTCTGTTTGAAAATATGAATTCTTTCACATGTGTGCGTCTTCTTTGATCAGGTTCTTGTTTTATTTCGTGTCACAGGAACTTTTATTGCTGAGAATATTTATGGGGCCAGGGTTGGCCGCGACCCGTTCTCAAGGTACCAGGATCCACAGGTCTTGTGTTAAGAGTCCGATATTTGCCTCAGTTACGATCCTTAGTATGCGAACATCATACTCATGTGTGGTGGTGACCTCATCATCAGCGCCACCATTGTAACACTTCATCGCCATCATCAGCATCACCATTACAACACATCATCGCCATCATCAGCATCACCATTGCAACACATCATCGCCATCATCAGCACCACCATTGCAACACATAATCGCCATCATCAGCATCACCATTACAACACTTCATCGCCATCATCAGCGCCACCATTGTAACACTTCATCGCTATCATCAGCATCGCCATTGCATCACATCATCGCCATCATCAGCATCACCATTGCAACACATCATGGCCATCATCAGCATCACCATTGCAACACATCATCGCCATCATCAGCATCACCATTGCAACACTTCATCGCCATCATCAGCATCACAATTACAACACTTCGTCGCCATCATCAGCATCACAATTGCAACACTTCATCGCCATCATCAGCATCACCATTGCAACACACCATCGCCATCATCAGCATCACCATTGCAACACATCATCGCCATCATCAGCATCACCATTACAACACTTCATCGCCATCATCAGCATCACATGTACAATTGCAACAATTCATCGCCATCATCAGCATCTCCATTGCAACACATCATCGCCATCATCAGCACCACCATTGCAACACATCACCACCATTATCAGCACCACAATTGCAACACATCATCGCCATCAGCAGCATCACAATTGCAACATATCACCAGCATCACCATTGCAACACATCATCGCCATCATTAGCATCACCATTGCAACACATCATCGCCATCATCAGCACCACCATTGCAACATATCATCGCCATCATCAGTATCACCATTGCAACACATCATCGCCATCATCAGCACCACCTTTGCAACACGTCACCAGCATCACCATTGCAACACATCATTGCCATCGTCCCCGTACTTCACTCATATCAAGTACAGTAGAGTGCATGATACAAAGCCGTGTTACTTTAAGCTATTGGTGACTGAATGTTACCTTAATGGAAGCTATGGTTGTAACATTTGTAACTCAAATACTGAAGTAGAGCGGAAATGATCACCTTTTCAATTTGTAACCAACATACACCCCATGGGGACCCAGGTTAGAATAAATCCGCTGGATCCCATTGCTGGTCGCGAGAGGCGACGAAATTCGACCATATATTCAGGCCCTGTGACGTTTACGGATGTGCCTCGATTGCGTGGGTCGGCGCTCACATTTTCAGTATCTGGTTTTACGTGTCCAGGCTTTTATTCAAACAGGTAGTCGTGATCTAGCTGAAATGTTGCTGACTGTGACGTTACAGAACATTCACTCACCGTTACCGACACATCATACACGTACACATCATGTCTGTAGTTAGTATATACAACTACTTCAACAAAGAAACAACACAGTATTGAGCTCATTCGTGCTCCCATTAACTGAGACACAGAGAAAGGCAATGTTTATCTGCTGTCTTTTGTAGCCCAGAGGGACCTTGTAGAACCTGTACGAGAGGAGGTAGAGCGCGACCTCACAACCGCCTCTGCGTCTCAGGATACATCGGCAGCATCTCCCGGAGTCGGGCGGCTTCCTGGAGCTCATCACGGAACCGAAACCATGCCAATGCCATATCAGGATGATTCATGTGACCTTTCATCACGTGGACGCAAACAATGCAAGTCGAAATTCCCTCGCCATGATAAAACAGAACTGCATAAAAGGTTTGCCTTAACCGATGGAGCAGCCGCTATGTTTCTACGCTCTGAGAAGGGGTGTATGTATGTTAATACTGTAGCACAGCGGAATGGCTGCCTGATTGACCAAACCACTACTGATCCCGAATCTGGTAAGTGTTGTCTTGATGAAGTTTAATAGCCTTGCTGTTGTGTAAAGTTAATAGAAAGATGACATTTTTATCGTTTATTTGTTACATTCTTACTGCTCTCTTTGAATGTTAGATTAAAGTGACCGATCAGGATTCCCAGTATCACCTACAAGTCAATGATTGTCCTGTTAGTTTGGCTTAAATATAGACACATATAGGCATTAATACCGGCAATAACTACTGCCGTACGAACAATTTTAATTCTACACTATCTTCAAAACGCTACCGGGACGCGAACACTTGGCGTCAGGGACGCGTGTTATAAAAAGACATAGCGCCACTTTGGGGTGCTTGTATCTGCAAATGTATTAGGGCTACTGGTTCCCGATCGTGTGGATGTTCGTTTTGAACAGTAGTGAACTGAAGAAACGTGAAACCCCTGATGACACAGTTTTGACAAGAAAGTATGTCCATTCCCAATGTCCTATTACACACATTTCATTTTGCCAGTTGAACAAGGGCAACCAGCAACCCCTTCTTGGCACGGGAGGGGGAGAAGCTCTGACTTCGGGGTAAGTATCTGTCATCGTACCCCGACAATGTAAACGTTGCTTCAACCACTTGTTTGGCTGGTCCAGACACAATCAGGTACGACCGCCGTCACATCGTTTGAATTTTGCTGAGTGTAGCTTTATGCAAAACAAAAACAACAATACTTTTATCAACGTTCTCTAATAGCAACTATAAAATGTTTTATCAATGTTTTTAGGATGTTGGGGATTAAATCAATCTGTCCGTCTACTTTACAGATCCCAGATCCAGAGAGTGATCAGGACTTCCGGTCTCGACTCAACTCTCTTGCAGTCAGGAAGGTATTTCCAAGGAAAGTCGAGCTTGTCAGAGGTTCAATCGCCAAGCTTAAGGTAAAACAGGTTTAGTTTCAAAATCAATGATACCTTGCAACACCCGTTTCCCTTGGTTAAAACAATTAGCATGTAAGAGTGATAACTTTTAATGGGTTCAAGGCTCGACTAAATTGAGTCCCACCAAGTTTAGTTCAAGTTCCCCAAACTAACTTTGTCTTCACATTTACCATGTATATCAATCATATCCTAATTACATTTACACTAACGGAAAAAAGTATCCATGCTTCATATAAAGTTCAATAAAAAATAATTCATTCTGAAAAATAAGTAATGTATCTTTCAGTATGTATTCATGAAGAAATCTCCTCGACTTTAAGGTCGTGATTCACAATCTGTATGTTTGCATGTTTGTTTGGGGCATGATACTCACTCACGTGTTGTTGTTTTTTAATGTGAACAGCACACAATGATTGTCTAGCTATGAGGTGCTGATGAAAAAAAAATTTGTTTAGCCGTAAATAACACTTAAGTAATGCCACGGATTGCTGAAAATCAACGTCTACAAAAATAGTGGTTACACCCGATATTGTTATTGTTAATTGAGCTGTTTCTCTGTCTCCCGTTACCAGGTACCGCCGTCATATAGCTGGAATATTGCTGAGGGCGGCGTTAAATAACAAACCAAACCACACAAAAAAAAACTTTACCAGGCATGGCTTTTTTTTGGATGAGTGAGTGATCGCACATTGCAACCATATGGGGAATCGAACCCGAGTTTTTGGTCTGACGCGCGAATGATTTAACCACAGGGTTACCCCACCGCCAATGAACATGTTATGAGAAAACATTGGTCAGAATGAGCAAATATTATGTTGTTAACAGAACATTTACCCCCCCCCCCCCCCCCCCCCCCCCCCCCATTCTATGAAACATAATTACTTATTAACAAATTACACAGACAATGACGCCTTTTTTACAATGTCTAGATTTAGACACCATGGAGCATAGAACCTCTTATACTAATGCAATGCACGAGTTCGTAGTTGTACACTGCTTCAAGCACAAGTCTCTCACAAACTACAGCCATCACTAATGGAAATGTATGCCTTTTTATCTATCGCACAAAAACTCGTGTGTTTAAAGTAGCGGCTGCTTAACTCACATCCTATGACACTATAACTGTCGAATGCAATTAGGGTTTTTTCATTTAAAATGCGACAATAAAAAGGGTGTGCATGTCTCTATGATAATCAGAAGATGGGGCTTACACGTTGTGCCCATGTGGGCAATCGAAATCCGGTTTTTACCAAAAGGCTCCGCCAACGCAGGATTAGTAACTGACCCATTTGTGTTCATTGTGGTAAACGTCATTAATACCTTTACTTGAATCCTTTATTTCCCATTTATTACAGTTTAGTCGATCCATGAAAATCCGGGTTAGAATAGGTCTTCAGCAACCCATGCATGCATATCAATCACTGGATTATCTGGTCCAGACTGGATTATTTACAGACCGCCGTCATATAGCTGTAATATTGCTGACAGTTTGTGGAGAGAATGTCACTACTGTGTTCTACTTAGGTAAACTCACATGCATTTATTGGTACTTTTGATAAGTGGGCATGATGGACTTTACAGACTGGACACTCTTCTGACACACAACAACTTACTGTAAGGGTATACCAGGGAAGCTTGGTGCTAATTTGGAGCATAGTGGAGTGAAATAAGTATCTCCACAAATCTCACGATCCGTCACTCCAAAAATTGCACCAGGCCACTTTTTCAAGCTTTAGCAACGCGTCAGATTTGCGCGGTACTAGCTCCATATCTGCTATACAATATAATAGAGGATCTCTGCGACAGACTTCCCCATCCTGTATGTGCACAAAATATTTATCTGACTGCAACAGAGCCTCATAGGAGACACCAGAAAACGTTTCCTGCAATACTAAGATATAACAAAGGCCACAGTTGCATGAAGGCGAAAGATCACTGTAACTGAAAGTTGCCTTCGAGAAGTTCCGGCAGCCTAATCATTGGAGGGTAAACGTGAACCGGAAATGACGTCATGTGAAGGCAACATAACGGTAATTCCGAGGAATTATCAAGTATTGGGTCTTTTCAGTGATTTTATTCTGACTATACTTCATGGTGGCTTCAGAATTTATGGTATAAATTTTAGATCCTTTATAAATAAGGATTTGTCGTCACCTGCCCCAGGATTACAAGATTTCAAAACCCACCAGTCCCACTGGTTATTCTGGAAATGATGTACTAGAGGGATGGTATTCGCAGGAATTGTCAAACAATAATTATCATTGTTAATAATTCTAAGAATACTGCGTTTATAACATCAGGAGCAATCTTCCCAAATAATCTGCATCTAGTTGGTTTTCCCGCCTGGCGCATGTCCAGACCAATGGTGGGGAAAAAAACTATTATCCACACAACTAATTGGGGTCAGCTGACGGTGAAGAGGACCTCTGTTGCAAATCTAAAAGCTTTTTATAATGCGCTGACAACCAAAATACAGGGTTATGGCAATGATGTAACAGGGGTAGTATTCTTATAAGTATTGACACTGATAACCTTCGTTTCATGTTTTGACCTAACTGAATTTCTTCAGAGATTGCAAAACAATCAAGCACATCCTTGGTATTAATTCCACTTGTGTCCAACCCTTTCTATGAAAACTATGAAGAAAGACCTTCCTTGATTGTATAAAAGATTAAACATGAGTTTACTTCATCTTCGAAAGAGATGTGGAGTTTTGCTTTAAAAGATGACAGTATGAATAAGGTTTAGTTAGTTTTGTATTTGAGTATACCATGCCATGACACCCCGTTTGTAATTACAGTTCTAACACTTTTATATATAGTAATAATGATTTTACTATATAATGGATGGTAGTATCGATGCCATAAACCAATCCGATAAACGTGGTATCAGGATCCGATATATATGCAAATGAAGTCACCAAACAGGAAGTTCTTTTAACGTCCATTCATCGCCGGCTTGCTCAATAAGCTATTGCCTAACGTTCCCAACTCCCTATAACTATAAAGAGGGGGCCTAGTGGGTTGGTTATTGTGTAGACAAATATGGCTGGAAACCTTTCCAATCATTGGATAAAAAGGGTGGTTCACTCAAACAATGTAGTCACGCACGGTTTCTATAGTTACTTCAATAGCGAAATAAGGTCTTAAACATCGATTATTTTAATACTGACGTGATATAATATATGTACCCATTACCCTTTGGTTTTCGTATGGCAAATATCACACACACATATATATATATATATATATATATATATATATATATATATATATATATATATATATATATATATATATATATATTACAATCGTATATATATATATATATATATATATATATATATATATATATATATATTACAATCGTGACGTGTCGCTTAATACAATTCGCATTTCTGAGATATTTATGACAGAGAAAAACACTCAGCTAATCATCGCAATGGATCTATATATTACTGATATATTCTCCGTCACAATAGGCCGACGTGATTGTCAACTCGACCAACTGTGAGCTGAATTTGAGGGCCGGAGCCCTGTCTGCAAGTATTCTTCAAGAAGCTGGAAATAAGCTTGAGAAGAAAGTAAAGAAGCGCTACCCTCATGGTATCCAGCTAGGGGATTTTGCCATCACTAAAGGGTACAAGCTACAGTGTGCAGAGATCTACCATGCTACCCTGCCAATACGGAATACACACCACAGAATAAACGAACAGGTAACTCTGAATTCTTGATTTGATTGAACTTGAGTAAATATTGTTTGGTGTTCCAGTCAGAAATGTTCAGGTTTTATCTTGGTGACCTGTAAATAAACAACACAAACAAGCGACAGAATGCTACATGTAGAACAACGGCCCGTCCAATCAGGGCACAATGACAGCCTGTCAGCCAATTTCCTTTGCCAGACCTCCTGAGTGAGTGAGTGAGTGAGTGAGTGAATATGGTTTTACGCCGCTTTTAGCAACATTCCAGCAATATCACGGCGGGGGACACCAGAAATGGGATTCACACATTGTACCCAGGTCGGGAATCGAACCCGGGTCTTCGGCGTGACGAGCGAACGCTTTAACAACTAGGCTACCCGACCGCCCCTCAGACCTCCTGATCCGTTACTGGAATGTTATATGGAGTCGAGATATTTTTCAGTTACGTTTGCAAAAACATATTATTTTAATTAAATAATCAAAAATTATGAGTCTAATATAAAGAAATATAAACAGCTTTCAACAATGTATTTTTTTGTGGCAAACAATTTCTTACCTTGTCTCTTAGAAATTACAGTTCCTTTTTCAGAATATAAAGTCCATTGTCACGCGTTGTTTGGAGGAGGCATCAAAGAAAAACCACGCCAGTCTCCTTTTCCCTGCTCTTGGGACAGGCCGACTAAATTATGACAAGAACGCCACAGCTAAAACAATATACGAGACCGTGAATGAGTTTTGGGAAAACAACCCTGATACAATGTTGAAAGTCGTCAAAGTTGTTGTAATCTCTGGACAACGCGATGGTGTAGATGAGGTAATGGTCCATAAACTGAAGAGGCACCCATGCTACCCTGTCAAATGTTGATGATATATGCCCCCACGCCATTTTTAATTCCGCTCCTTATTGCTTTTTAGACCTGAACACACACCGTCCGATCAGTCGTATTTGTTTTCAAGCAGTGTTCGAAGGAGGAACATGTGTGTCTTGGTAACAACATTCTGGCGTTGCTTTGAATCTTATTTTTGTATCTCTATTAATTGTTATGTTATTGCATTATGGCTTTTCATTCCTCGAAGTGTTAATTTATAATGTTGGCTTCTATTAAATCTGAAAAATGTATAGACAACTACAACATTGTAACTGCAGGCTTTTCAAGCAGAACATGAGAAGCTCTACGGAAAGATTCACATAAGAGGATCACGCAGGCTCAGTGTCCAAGACGAAAAAGGTGAAACATGAAAACGCGCACACGTTGGTAAAAGTAAAGTTATACCCAAATACCCATTCACTTCTGCCAATCAGACAGAACGACCCAAGTCCAAGCAAGTCCGGTCAACCGAAGTATGACTAAAATCGTACCAAAGTTAACTTGGGTTAATATACCAACTCAACGCGAGTTAATCAAGGTCGGCATGCAAGGAAGACCCCTTAAGATCCGGGTAGAGTAGGTCTCCAACAACCCATGCTTGCCGTTAAAGGCGACTATGCTTGTCGTAAGAGGCGACTTACGGGATCGGGTGGTCAGGCTCGCTGACTTGGTTGATGCATGTCATCGTATCCCAGTTGCGTGGATAGATGTTCATGTTGTAAATCACTAAATTATCTGGTCCAGACTCGACTATTTACATACCGCCGTCATATAGCTGGAATATTGCTGAGTGTGACGTTAAACAACAAACAAACAAATAAAGCATGCAAGAAACCTATGATCATGGTTCGAATCCCAGTTTATATTTCTAGATTTGTCAGCACAAAACCCGTGCTCGTTGGTTTCACAAAAGTGGTAAATGTCAAAGAGGTGAATCACTACTGGATTTCCTCTCACATTAAGCTGACACGTCGTGATAAAACTGGAATAATGTTCAAAGCGTTGTTAACTTACTGAGTCATCAGGATGGTCCAGGGTTTTGAAACTGAACGCGAGCACTGTATATATTCTGTATGATCACGGACACCCAAATGATTCATTGCATGTTGACAGCAGCTGATGCGCATGTGGCAAGAGGCGTATTGTTCGGGAACGTTCGTTTCCAGTTGGTTGAAGGCGACATCATGCAGCAACGTGTGGACCTCATTGTCAACGGCAGTAACAGCAGACTGGAACTCTCGTTTGGTACACTCTTATTGTTCATAGCGTCGTCTTCATTGAATTCGGGGGCGTTTGGGTAGCCCAGTGGTTAAAGCGTTCGCACGTCATGCCGGAGACCCTGGTTCGATTCCCGACATGGAAGCCTATTTCTGGTGTCGAGCGGCGTGATATTGCTGGAATATTGCTAAAAGCGGCGTAACTCACTCGATTTATTGTATTTGATATTATCCATAAACACGTACACGTACACGAGTCGTACAGTGGAATCTTTCGTGATATCTTATGATTATGAAAAGGGATTTATTGCTTTAATCTCCAAAGTCTTCATCACGAGAAGTTAATTTAGGAAAATCTGCAGATCCCACTTAATTATTGTGACCTTGACCTTAATAACAAGGTAATGTGTTGCGATTTGGATTTTGTACATGTTCGCTTCACTGATCACTTCCTACTCCGGGTAGAGTTGAGAGTGATAACTGGCTGGTGTTTCCTACTTGAAATCATCTCGAGGCTCGAAGGTGTCACCTGTCGAAGGTCAAGGTCACACTAGGTGATATCCTTACACTCGGGAAAGACCCTTGTGGCATTCTCATACTCGATTATTTACAGCCTGCCGTCATTTAGTTTGAATGTTGCCGAGTGCAGCGTAAAACAATCAAACTAGTGGTGTGTTTTATGTAACGGAATTGACATTCATTTAAATATAAACAGATATTTTGGAGGTCGATCGTCAGCTGGTCTATTGATTTATTGCAAACAAATCATGATAAATGTTTCTGGAGGGATTAGATGATGTTTTAAGATTTGAAAGTGGTTATGAGAATGCTTTCACTCTCTGCATGCAATACACACAGCTTTCGAATTTTCTTTTCTTAGACCTCTCTGAGTGTCTAATAGTTTGTGTTTTTACATGTTTTCAAGGGATGTTGTCAACGAAGCTGCGAAAGAGGTTTGGAAAAGAACTGGAGAAACAGTGTAAAGAAGAAGGTAAAGTTTAGAAACCTTTGTATAATGCTTAATGGTATCATAATATGATTATAGCTCTGAAAGTATGCTGATTAAAAGAGCCAGTATCCGAATCTTTTGTGATTAAAGGAGGTGTGTTAGTGCTACCCAACATTAGCATACCCGTGAAGATCCGGGTAAGTTTAGGTCTTCAGCAGCCAATGCTTGGGTTCAGTAGGGATGGGCAACTCTGGTCAACCGAAGTATGACTTAAATCATACCAAAGTTAACTTGGGTTAATATACCAACTCAACGCGAGTTGATCAAGGTCGGCAAGCAAGAAAGACCCGTGAGGATCCGGGGTAGAATAGGTATTCAGCAACCTATGCTTGCTGTTAAAGGTGACTATGCTTGTCTGAAGAGCTGACTAAGGGGATCGGGTGGTCAGGCTCGCTGACTTGGTTGAAGCATGTCATCGTATCCCAATTGCGTAGATAGATGCGCATGATGTCAATTCATGAATTGTCGGGTCCATACTCGATTATTTACAGACCGCTGTCATATAGCTGGAATATTGCTGAGTGTGGCGTTAAACTACAAATAAACAGACAGCATTCGCATAGGAATACAATAACTGTGCCGAAGAGAGGCATCGAGCAGGTTAACCATTTTAAAATCTGACTGTTTCAAATTCACATCCATCTGTACAATACTCGTAAATGATTATTTTCAATTCCATGTAGCGATGTACAGCAATTATTGTAAAGGAAAAGTCATTCTATCTTTCCGTTTCTTATCCACAAACGCATAATGCTATTTCAAGGGACCAAGATCCAACGAGACAATGTGATTGCAGTTACACTGTTGGATATATATCTTGACTGGTGGTGAAATTGTTTAGTCCATATCTTAACGACGACAGTCAGGTTTCCGTTGTAGATGAATACGAGTACATACAGGTACAGGTGCCCATTCTGCTAACATAGTGTATGCCTGCTCAATGTTGTAGTGGGTAACATCACCAAAACGGGGCTTGCTGTCACCAGTGTGTCCGACGCATGTTTCAAGGCAGTACTGCACTATGACACTCACTTCTTCCGTGGCATTGACAAGGTGCTACCAGCGTTAATGGTGAAAGCAGATGAGCTGAAGTACACATCTTTGGCGCTGCCAGCTCTTGATCAAGGTAAGAAAACACATCAGAAACATCATTTTGCACAACTGTTGTCCCCCGAATCTGTAAAACGTAGAGTGAGTGAGCTGTGTTTAACGCCGCTTGATAATATTTCAGCTCGATGAAAGCAACAAAATGGGTAGTGTTGGCTGACTAAGGGGCGGACCATTTTATATGTGTGTGTAGTGGATGTGAGGTGGCGGGTGTGAGGTGGCAGTGGTTTTAATCATGTTTATTTTCTTTATTATTAGGGGGACATTTCAAATATTTGTTTTTTATGTAAATGAAAATTGAAAGAACTGTTGTTAAATTCGATTTTATGTCTATTTAACCATCACTTATTCCTGCAACAGTTTGTAAAAGGTAATCTATGGCCGGGTAATGTTATTTTTACAAATATATTGGCACAATGAATTAATAGCCGCATAACCTTTACCATGTTTGAACTGTTGTACATTTGTGCCGAAAAAAATATATTTATTCATTTTCAAAGATAAGATGTCCAACATATCCATCATATTGTGTATTAAGCAAAATTTTAAAAAGTTGTAAAACACTCTATTTTTTGCTGTTGAAAAATTGAACGATTTTAATACTTTGGCACATACATAATTATAAATGCTTGACATTAATTACATCGGAAATAGCGTAAAACAGACGATAAAAAAAGACAGGCGAAATCGTCGCCCAAACGAAACATTCTGCCACTGCATGAATTTCCTATACTGGAGTTAAAACGGTTGGCCTGTGACGCGCTGTGCAACTTCAACGATCACGGTTTATTGAGGGTCTTCCTACTTGTCCCACACCTAATGTTATGGGTACAAATTCAGCCGGGCGTGGTGATGGGTAAGGCAAAATTGTGACGCAACTTACTGGTGAATATCTCACAAAATATAACAACACAGCTAATTGGTGAACTATACTCAACCGCAAAAGAAACGTCACCCCAAGTAACATTGCATGAAAAGTTGTCATTTAAATATTTGGGTAATTCTTGTCAAAGTTACTAAAATTTAACAGTACCTTTTCCGGAAAAATGAAAGTTGATGGTAAAAAAACAAAGCAGATGACAATAAAACCGATCGCCCAAACGCATCACGGCAACGGCCATGGTAACCCGATGCACGCGAGTTCTGTGCAAATTGAAATGCACATGCGTTCCCCCATTCCTTACCCTATAAAAATCCACCGAGATCGGATAACATTCATTCGTTATTGAATTGCTGCAGCATGCCAAGATTGACATGAAATCATCAAGCCCTTGGACGATTGCAAGCTGGGCAAATCGCCCGGCAAGTAGCCAGTGCATTTCAAGTCCACGTAAGGACCATATACAGGCTCCAGCAACGGTACCAGACCACCAACACTACAGCTGACCGACCACGTAGTGGAAGACCAAGGGTCACCACGCGACGTCAGAATCGTCAGATTGTGCGATTGTGTTTTTACCCGAATGTTTCTATTTTAATTGGGTAATTACATTTTTCATTGGGTAACCAATATTTTGTCACTCATCTATTCATCACTCTATTGTTTTTTTCCACAAATGAGCTAGCATTTTGATATTTCAAGAAAAATAAGATAATGTTTTAGATGTATATGGGTTCTAACTAAAGGCTTGACTCGTAAAGTGAATTATCTCGGAATTGTGTTTCGGAAATAAGCTCCATTGTACGCATGCTGAAAGAGCTTCATTTGGGTATTTACGCATGCTGTTTTTATCATCATTTGAGTTTTTCATTTTATGCATGCGTTTCTGTACGCAAGTTAATTGAAAGGAATTGGGTTTTGAATATTTGGGGAAAAACTTATCTGTATCTCTGTCCTTTTCTGTTTTATGAACAAACTGTGATGTCTGCTAACGCTTCTTTGACTCATCAAGTTTGGTTATTACAAACAGTTATTATCTTATATAATAGAAGGGCAATACAACGCTGTATCAATAGGCATTTCACATCACAGCCAAGATCTGTTTCAGTCATATCACAGAGGGACACATGGAATTGCCCAAGGTTGTCCAAGAATACAAGGCAGTACCTTGGGTGATATGGCCTCTTGAAATGGAAGAGTTGAAATGATGAATAAATAAGTGTTACAGACATACTGTCTCTCATGGCTTTGCTCACGACATACTCTATATTGATTAGATGGGAATACTGAAGCCGAGATTCTTTATTGAAGCTGAAATATATACTCACACGCAAAAGAAACACAAGTGGTTTTAAGCAAATAGGTAACAAACACGGAACCATAAATTGATACGAGTTTTAGCATGTAGTGAAACCTGATGGTGTTATCAATATTTTTGGTTGCATTTTGGAAGCCCCCAGTAAAAACGCAACATAAACAACGAATCGCCAAAACGCTCCATTTCAATGAATATGTGGGTATCATGCACCAATTTCTCGCGAAATCGAAAATGCACAAACTGTCACGAACTGTAGTGGGTATAAAACTGTGGCCGATTCTTGGACCTACCACTCCTTGGTCAACAATGCCACGCCCACCTCAAATTCAGAGAAACCAGGCTATCGGACGTTTGAAAGCTGGAGAGTCTGTCCAAAATGTTGCCCGTCATTTCAACGTTAACATAACCACAATTTACCGTCTCCTGCATCGATACAATGCTACACAGACCACAGATGACCTTCTTAGGGTCACCACACCTCGACAAGATCGGCATATTACCCGTCAACACCAGCGACATCCGTTCCTAACTGAAAGTGCACGACACACCATAGGAACACATAATCGGCAATTAGCCGGGACAATGTGATCCGACGTCTCCATTCCAACAACCTCAGATGTCGCCGACCAGCACGTCGTCCTGTTCTCCAACCACGGCATCGACAAGCACGACTTCAGTGGGCACAGGGTCATTGCAATTGGCGTCATCGTCATCTTCACTGATGAAAGTCGCTTTTGTGTCTCCCATGCAGACGGAAGAGTCAGAATTTGGCGGCGTCGAGGTGATCGTTTCACTGACAGAAACGTTGTGGAAAGGGATCAATGGGGGTGGACATAGCGTCATGATATGGGCAGGGATTGGACTTGATGCGAGACTTGGACCCATGTGCTTTCTGAATGTTGATCAAGGTCGGGGACACGGCGTCACTGCTCAGCGGTATATCGACCAAGTGATCACACCCAGCGTTGTTCCATTTTTTGCACAACATCAACAACACATTTTCCAGCATAACAACGCTCGTCCCCATGTTGCCAGTGCTACCATGGCCTTTCTGCAACAACACAACATCCGTGTTCTACCGTGGCCAGCCCTCAGCCCTGATCTGAACCCTATCGAACACTTGTGGGATGAGGTTCAAAGGCGTCTGCACAATGTGCGCCCAGTCCCTACAACTGCCGATGAACTACGCACAGCTGCTCTGGGTGTGTGCAGGAGGATCCTTAGAGCCTTCACAAATCGTCTGATCCACTCAATGTACAGGAGAAGTGTGGCAGTGATCAATGCTAATGGTGGTCACACCAGGTATTGACTGCCATTTTGGGTATTGACCCGAAACTGTGTAAGCCCTTAACATTTGAAATGTTAGTATTTCTTGTCTTTACTGTTGAAAATAAATAACTTGTATGCTGCATACCCGACTTGCGTTTCTTTTGCGGGTGAATATAAATAAGCAGATGAAGGCAGGTTTTTTCACACAATATTCTTTGCTGCAATATTTGTTCAGAGGAAACCCCGGCGCTTTAGCTGACTGGGCCTCCCGTGCAATATCGTAAAAGCTCTAGCATTTTATACAATTCTAGGGGAAAAAGCCTGTGTAATGTTGTAGGCCGCAAGGGTGGCATATCAAAACAGAAGCTAGCGGAATACGTCCATAGCTCGCTGACGAAACACTCCGGCCTGCGGTGCCTACGTGAAGTTCGGATGGTCATCTTTGAGGACACTGACCTCTTCGACAGTCTGGTCAGCCTCCTCAACACCAAGATCAACGAGCGTGGTGAGGGCAGTCAACAACGGACACAGGGACACAGAAGTGGTATGTCGCCTTTCTATCAATATGTAACCAAGTCTCAATTTGCTGATTGCATCCATGCTGTGGGGTTTGCGTGCAGACTAATTTGCTTGTCGTAAGAGTCCACTGAAATGTGGATTGGGTGGTTGTCCGACTGATTTCATGCCACTGATGGCGTGGAGGGACTTCCTTGGGACATGCGGGTCCATCCTCACCCCAAGCAATGACATGCAGAAAATACAACTCATATTAAAACATGATTGGATGAGACAATGTGGTAACAGAAGCTAAACCACGGTTTTATTTACTCAGCAGCAGTATATATGAGGCAACGCAAATGCAGGCATGCACCAGTCTATCAGGAACTCTTTATTGCAGTGCGTTACACGTTCATGACTCAAGCGATAGGGAGCGCAGTACCACTGTGTGGAACTGTGTGGCTGAACAAAACATATATCCCTATTCTCGACCATTTAATCTCGGCGTGTGTGCGTGCGTGCTTGCGTGTGTGTTTCTTAGGTTTCACACACATATATTTACTGGTTCGGTGGACATGCTGATTCTTTGGTCAATTGAATTTCACACATTGTACCAATATCGGTTATCGAACCCGGGTCTTCGGCGTGACGAGCGAACGCTTAGACCACTAGGCTACCTTTAACCACTTGCTAGAGACTGACAGCTTTAAGGTAGCGTTCGGGTTAAAGCTTTGTGTCTATTTATACTAACCTTGCTCCAGACCAGGGATGATGGATTATGTAATTGCACTATAATTACTGCTGTGCCTATTCGACGTGTCTTTAAGGGTCATTAATTTGTTGTTTGTGATGTTTTCAGCGAGTGCAACAATGGACGACGACGTAAAACATTTGCAAGGGCGTGGCTCCAAGGTGTATGAAACCGAGGGATTTGAGGTTTCAATCCACTCCGACAGTTCACTGCGCATTTACCAAGCCATTGCAGATCTGAAGTCACTGCCTAAAATAAAGCGAGAACGTATCGCCGAAGAATGTTTGGTGAACTTGACAGTTGACAAGGTATTTACTATTATAGTAAACGGGACACGCGTCGCTGTGTAAATGCAATAATTTTGAACGCCTGTTGTCGTGGGAATTTATAATAGCCACTTTCTGGATGAGGACAGGGGCTTACCAAGGTTGTCAGTCAAAGACTACAAAGTGAAAATCTCACACACACACTATTCTTCCATGTTAGGTTTCTTTACAGATATATCACGTTATATTGCAGTCTTCGCCAAAATACCTTCATCGGGAGGTATCATTGGGCGTGTACCACCACTTTGGTATCACTGTGCTTACAGGTGTTGATGAATCATGGCGAGTGTTGATGTTAAACCCAACGTTCCCATCACCGAATCTATTTATTCTGAACAGTATAAGGCACCACTTCAGCAGCTGGGTTTAGAGGGCACAGGTTTCCTACGGTCTAATGCGCGGCAACTCGCTGAAGGAGTTGCGAGTAACTTGCGACCCTTAATCACGTCAGGATCCGTTGTTTGTGGATTAATATCCACGATTAGCCAATTATTACGCTTATGATTCTTGCTGGTGTCCCCATATCCGTGTTTAAGCGTCACTTAGGGGACTTCCTCCAATATTAAGACCGTAACTAAGATACTATTCAAAGCAGCGTTAAACCAACTCTCTCGCTCTGATCGTTTCAGCTGAAATGTCTATATGACCATGCAAAGATACACAGCGTAGGCATCTCCGTGGACACCAACGGTGGAGTTGTCAATGTTATGGTAAACCTTCATGTCGAATCATTTCCTTGAGGCTTTAACACTTCCAAGAATTAATAACGACATCAAGTCAGATATCATTTAAATGTGATAACTGCCTAAGAGAAACTTTTGATATATGCACACACAGGCAAAAGAAAAACTATACAAAGTAAGATAGGACGGCCATTGACAGAAGAGACCAGACAGTTGGGAACTGATAGTTGTAAATGTCAAATACATCAGTTTGCACAAGAAATTATTCAATCGTGAGTTGATAAATAAGGCATGTATGTCTGCCTGCTTACCTACCTACCTACCTACCGGCCTACCTACCTACCCACCTACCTACCTACCTACCTATCCATCTACCCACTCACTCACTCACTCATTTCCGTTTAAATTTGGAGTACAGTAGGTCTTAAGCAACCCATGCTTGCCACAAAAAGCCACCATTCTTGTCGTAAGAAGTGACTAACGGGATCGGGTTGTCGCTGACTTGGTTGATGCATGTCATCGTATTCCAGATACGTGGATCGATGCACATGATGTCAATCACTGGATTGTCTGGTCCAGACTCGATTATTTACAGACCGCCGTCATATAGCTGCGTTAAACAACAACCAAACAAACAAACGCTAAAATGTATTTATTTATTAATTGATTCCATAAACAGGGGTTTCCTGATGATGTTTGCAACATGATGAAACACGTGTTTGAGATATGTGTACACATACGAGCTTCCCAAATCGAGGCTAGGACCATACAATGGTACTTTGTTGACGAGAAAGAGAGCGGGGAACAAGTGCTGAAGAAATACGAGTCTGGTCTCAATGAGGAAATAGAGCGGGCATTCCGGAGCAACGCCGTAGAGCCTGAATGTAAATTGACCACTGATGACGGCGTCAGCTACGTCATTGACTTTAACGACATGGTGGAATACATCGAAGGAGACAAGGAAAATACGTCAGTCCTTGTCGTCAGAAGGAACCTTACTGAAAGTAGGTCAAATAGGATATCCTTTCGGTTTGTAATATATTGGCGCCAGCTAACCACCAAACAAGACCTTATAGATGCTATGCGTCCATGCCAGGTTCCGGTAATGTGTTTCATTGGTAGAATGGGCGAGGTAATGCTGTTTTAAAATTGACGACCACGGCAGCCATATTGAAAATGTCAATTTACGAGTGACTAATATCCATGAAGTGTTTGTCATGCGCAATGCGTACTTTGATTTCTGATATGGCAATGGCCTCTGAGTTCAGAGAACCTCATAAATCTAGAGATGTCACAAACCACTTGGTTTATAGCTTTGAAAATTAGCGCGCTGCCCTTTTGTCCTTTGTTCCTACCTAAAAAACTAAAAAGAATCCTGGCCGTTTCTTAACATGGACATCATGGCTGCTATGCTGAAAGTCCCTTTTGTCATCTCTGCTTGAATCAAAGAGGAATTTGGTATGCAATATGTATATGTGGTTGTCATAGAAACGTACGTTACCCCTTTTTATCCTTATCTCACCATTGTCAGTTACTTTTCTTTATCAATCTAGTTTTACTCAAATTTCGGAAAGCAATGAATTAATTAAGCTAAAATGTCTTAAATTTGTCTACTCATTAAATCCGAGCATTCTCCAAAGTCCCGGGTGCCGTTGTACAAAGTGATCATAGCGCTAAGGTGATCGTAACTCCCATACTTTAACATAGACTTACGACTGTCGTAGTGCTAAGGTTGTTTTGTACAACGGCACCCTGGTCGTGTAGTTTCAGCGAGAGACTTCCACCCACCGCTGTCCTGGGAACACATGGATCCCGGTGAGAACATAAAGGTGGTCCTTCTAAACCAGGATGACCAAGAGTACAGGGTTGTGGATAACAAGTTTTCAGTATCAAGGATGAAAGTAGTAAAGGTGAATTGATAAACAGATAGGCATTTATGTTTTCTGATATAATAAAAAAAATATATATAATCTTGCTGCAATGCCAATGATTGAATGTACCGCATGTTTTGATCAACATAGCCATAAAATAATATAAACTTTAAGAAAAACACCAATAAATCATATTCTTAGAAACCACTAGGCCCCGAGTGCAGAGGTGTTTCAGATCCTAATGTGGATTAGATTTGTTTATGGCACGCAAATGGATAAAGTTTAAATGCAAAATTAAATTGAAATATATTGTTCAATTATAGAAACTGATTAAGCAGTCTATTTTCAGAAACCGGTTTGCAGTGATATTTTTGGAGGAGTTTTGTGACAATATCAATCTTTTTTTCAATTGTAAAGAATATTATGTTGAGAAAACGTTGCGCACCAGTTAACACTTTCCCGTCTGTGTGGCTAAATATTTCAATACACACTACATTAGCTCATATGGAAGGTCGCTTGTGAGCAACACAGCCTTGGCGCTATTTGTGTTGGTTGTTATTTGAATAAAACATGCATTGGCGTAAATCCACCCTGTGCGACATCTACGTTGGCTTGTGGCAGTATTTGTGTCAGTTGTACATAGAGTTATCGACTTTAGGAGTGAGTCCAGTGAGCAGCGGCCCACGCCGTCAGGGTACGATGACACGCAATCAACCAAGTCACCGAGCATAACCCCTGGAACCATTAAATCGTCTATTTCGACCAGCTTAGGTTTCTGGGAACTGATTCTAACACGGGCTCACTCACTGCTTCCAGATCGAGCGCATTCAGAACAAGACCCTGTACAAGCAGTACACGGTCAAGCGTGAGCACTTCAGAGAGCCGGAGATGCAACTCTGGCACGGAACTGATTGTAAAGCAATTCCCTCCATCAACAGAAACGGCTTCAACAGGAGCTACTGCGGCAAACATGGTGAGCGACAACTGTTACCTATTTGTATCCCCTCATGTTGGAGGCCAATCTGTGATAAAGAGCCGCCTGGCGTCCATTAAACATGATGACTGTATTCTGGACATAACACACAGAAACCCTTCATGTGGGTGGATAAAAAACCACTATGGCATATCTCGCATGCCTTGAATGCCTTGAACCATTCCAACATGTTAATGCATGGGTATAGATCGTGAAGCACGTGTGCTGTCTCCTCAGGCAAGAGACTCGAAGTATGTCAGCAGTGAATGGGTACCCGGTAGGATGAGACGTAATGTGATAATTATTATTTTTATTGTTGTTGTTGTTGATTTTTACCCTTTAGGCGTCATTATATGTCAGAAATATGCGCCGAATATATATTCAGAATTCTTAACTTTAGTGGGTGGGGTGTTTTGCTTATCCGAAAACGAGGCAGGGTAGTTGGAAATGCTGAAGGCTTTGTATTTCACAGGTATTACTGTGTGTGTTTTCACAAAGTGGTGGTGGTGGTTGGTGTCAACAAGAAATGGACAAGATAATCATAGCCGTCTTTTCACACACTTTGCCTGGTGTGCTCTAATGTCGGGTACTAATTTCGGATCTAAGTATTGTTATGTGTAAGTAGTGTTAGTGTAAATATATTTGTAGTGATTGTCATTGGCTGCAACCATTGAAAGGATAATAATAATAATTATAATTATGATAACATTTTATAATCAAATCTGTTATTTACCGATTGAGAAACGGAAAACAAATTAACCAATCATTTCCAAAGAATCAACTTCATAAGTTAAATGACATTATTTCTGTTACTCTCAATGCGGACTGCTCTGTGCATGACATTAACTGTTGCGTGTATGCTGCTGCTGAACATTGGAGGAACCACATAAGTGTCCAAAGAAAATGAACCACAAAAGGGAAATATACAAAAAAAATCAAAAGAAAAACCGGTTTCAAATTAAATTGGATGAAACAAGGAAAGATGTGTTTTGGATATAACTTTGATTAAAACTTCGTTCTTCAGGACAATCTATGTCAAAACGCCAGAAATCAATTTTGAAAAACATAATAACAAAACACAAGACAACAAAGGTTAAAATTCTCAATCAAATTCTTGATTCTCTAAAGGCAAAGTTAAAGGTGTGGTCAGAAAGAAAAAACAAAGTGGGATAAGATAATAATTTCATAAAACAAAATAAATTGTTTAAAGCACATGAAAAACAATTTTACAGGCAATTAAATGCAACGAATGAGAGTGATGAGAAAAGACCCATCATGGATTCCAGTGAAAGGTTTTGGAAACAGTTGCGGTCTATACGCGACAACTGTAACCTCGATGAACCATGGGTAGAGGATTACAATAATAGTGTACATGAAAAAATGAGGTCACAATTGGTGTGTTTCATTACACCCGATTGCCTAAAAAATGTCATTAAAAAGTCCTAATCTAAAACGGCGCCAGGGCCTGATGGTATTCGAAACCGGTATTGGAAACTGTTCCCTTGTGTCCAAACGCAATCACTTCACTGTGTTAATTCTCTTGTGGATGCAGGCGATGTTCCGCCTTTGTTCTGCAAATGACATGAATTGTTTGGTGCACTTTTGCATCAAAATGTGAATTTGAAATGTAGATTATGTAATTATGAATTTAATGAGACTGTCGAACACATTGTGAGTGGATGCCCAGCTTTGGCACAGACACAGTATCTTAGGCGACATGATGGAGTGACTCGATCATTTTATTACCATTTTCGACACGGAGGTCCATCCATGGTACGACCCGAAATATGTAGAGGCTGTCATGGAAAATGATAAACACAAAATCCTTTGGAATAGGTCCGTATACAGCCTCAGACATATCCAGACCATCAAACCTGATATTGTCCTTTTTGATACATCAAATGAAATCATTTATATCATTGAATTTTCTGTCCCTTTTGACAGTAATGTGATTGACAAGATCAAATATGCAGACCTCGCTTCCGAAATGTCACGCTTGGATCCAAAGTACCATGTTGTCCGACTCCCCATAATAATAATAATAATAATAATAATAACAAGTATTTGTCACAGAGTGACGAAATATCCCCCGCCTGTACACCATAGTACCAAATATGAAGACAATCCAGCGATTAGTTCTTGAGATATTGTGGCAACACCGTTTTCCAACTCCAAAAGCAGATATGCCTGCTGTGACCTTGAAAATGGGGTCAAGGTCACTAAAACCAACTGGTGTCTGCGGAGTCTGTATATACACCATAGTTCCAAATATGAAGACAATCCAGAGATTAGTTCTTGAGATATTGCGGCAACACCGTTTTCAAACTCCAAAAGCAGATATGCCTGCTGTGACCTTGAAAATGGGGTCAAGGTCACCAAAACCATCTGGTGTCTGCGGAGTCTGTATATACACCATAGTTCCAAATATGAAGACATTCCAGAGATTAGTTCTTGAGATATTGCGGCAACACCGTTTTCCAACTCCAAAAGCAGATATGCCTGCTGTGACCTTGAAAATGGGGTCAAGGTCACCAAAACCGACTGGTGTCTGCGGAGTCTGTATATACACCATAGTTCCAAATATGAAGACAATCCAGTGTTTAGTTCTTGAGATATCGCGGCAACAAACAGGTGGGACGGACGGACGGACGGACGGACGGTCGTGAATACTATATCCCCCGCTTCGCGTTTTCGCGCGGCGGGGGATAATAATAATAATAATAATAATTGCTGTCATGGGCGGATTTGAACCGCAGTCCACAGCGAGTAGATCCTTCAGGATGGTTATGTACCAGAGTTACAATAATACATGACACTTTTATATGGATAGCGGAGTTATCTGACCCTGATTGTATGCATGAACATGGAAGGCTTGATCGTTCGAGACGTTTCCGGATAGGACGGTTTCTAAGACGCTGGCTGGCTGTCCCTATAAAAGAGCGATTTGATTATCTTTTTTCGACCTTACTTGTTTCTTATCCTCTCATTAATCAGACAGCACTCTGGAATCATCTGGCGTGGATTATGAGTTTTGTTACGATCAACCCTACTTTCCCCCTGTTGCTCAGTGAGCAAAATCCTGTTCAAAATTCCACAGAAAAGACAAACAGTTTTCAAGGATGCAGTAACGAGGACTGGTCAGAGTCAGTATGCTGTGTTTTAACTGTGACATAGTATCTCAGCGCACTAGCACTGCATGCATGTCGCTATATAAGTGCAATAATCTTGAACGTTACGCTAAACCCCATTTCACCTCACCACACAAACTGCCAACATGAGTCTAGGTTCAAGCAAGGAGAGGCCTCTTACAGCAAAATCTACAGTGATAATATTCCAAACGTTCGCGAGAGTACATATTTGGCCCATTGTATTGCCTATTGTGATTATAAGCCTGAATCTGTGTTAAAATACATTTATTGATTATTCATCGATGTTGTTTTGGTCATTTACTAGTTTCACAGTTTAGTTCTGTGCAAACCGATTGATGGGTTAACCTCTGCGTTTGAATTTGGAAATCACCTTGTAACAGTAATTAGTGCTATTATGACACATGGGCACAGTATGGAGCTCCGTCCTCCTTTAAACATCATGTTCTTTTCTTTCAGCCGCCCAATATGGAAACGGTGTCTACTTTGCAAAAGACGCCAGCTATTCCACACAAGATAGGTTCTCCCAACCTGACTCTGCCGGCCACAAATACATTTACTTAGCGGATGTGTTGACCGGGGAGTACACTCAGGGGAAGAAGGGAATGAGGGTTCCTCCTCCTCTAGATCCGGCCACCCAAGCAGTCCTCTTTGATTCTGTTGTTGATGATATCAAAAAACCTGAAAAGTTTGTCATCTTTAATGACACACAGGCCTATCCAAAATACCTGGTAACTTACAAAGTGTTGGTGGATATGGCGTCCAAATAGAATGTGGACTATGGGAAGCAACAGAGAAGTCCTGAACCATAATGTGTCAGTGACACAACTAGTTGTTTCAGAAAAGACGTCTAAAATGTGAAATGTAGACTTCTGCTCACCTTTACATATTGAGCTCAACATAAGATGCTTGTTATGTATATCATAGCCAATGGCCATTCTTAGGGTCACCCACAGACATTTTACACATTAACAGAAAGGCGACTTTATTTGGGTAAATGTTTCAGAAGACTTTGATAGGCATGGCATGTTAGATGTACCTGCTTGACTTTTTACTGGAAATATTATTCCATGTAGTGGTTACCTGATTAGATATTGGATATTTTACTGATGATATTACTTGCAGTAATGTTGGCATATGAGGGTTGGTTAAAAAGGTCTAAGCCTAACAATCAAAACAACAATTGTTAAAGTGTTTTTAGTTTAAGTTTTCAAAGTAATCTCCCTTTGTTTCAATACATTTCTCATAGGAAAGAAGTTTTCTGAAGCCACCTTGAAAATTCCATTTACAGCAGCTTTGAGGTCATCGATGTCGTAATAGAGCTTTTCACAACGGTGTTCTTTCAGTTTAGGAAACACTTATTCCCATACACTTGTGACATGCAGTCGGTACTGCTCGGTACTTGTTCTCTGCCATTTCTGTGTCCATTTGGACCCCTATTACATTCAACTGGCTGTCGCTAATATACAAACAGCCTCAACAGACCAAATACACTTGCAAAGTGTACTGCATTGAATAGTTCACTTTGATTAGGCCCATATTTGAAAGTAGTCAGACTTTTTGTCCAGCTCTCGTATTATGTGTTAAACCCATCTGACAAATCTCATAATCAGCATGCACAACAAGCCATGCCATTCTGACACAATGGCACATTCAGCCAACTATGCCCAAGTCAAACAGCCTGAACATGTATGAACATCTGCCTATTATCCATAATCATACTACAAGTATTATTAAGATATGATATGATCATAATACATGTAATCTTAAAATTAAAAAAACAAAACAATAAATATTGTCAACTTTAGGCATTTATTGATTCAACCTTTAGTTCAACAAAACATCCAGAACCCAGGTACAGAAGCTCACCTTCCAAACATCTGTCACACATAGTTAACTACAAGCTTGTTTTTGTTTACCTAAACAGTATTTAACATCTCTAGGAAATTGAATGCTTTTGAATTGCAGGAGTGCTGGATAGATACAATCAGATGCAAATATTCTCTGTCATAATGAATAGCTTTTAAAATGTCAACACAGTTGGAGGCATGTCAAAGTATGGCAATGCTTCTTCCGATTTCTGGAGTAGCTCTGTAGAGGGGTCAACAATATACCTTGTCTGGATACTAAGGGTGTGCGGTATTACCGGTATTATTGGTATATTAAGGTTCATTCTTTCTGTGACATGTATCACAATATCATTTTTTCATGCTCAATATATAAAGTGATTTCAAATAGCGTGTTTTATCATGTGTTTAATGTCATATACTTGCCAAATGCCTTCGCAGCCCTGGAGCATGCATCTGAGGCCCCCAAATGGCTTGTATTTATTGACTGAGTAAACTTTATGTTGTACCAGCATCTTGTCTTGAACATTTATGAACTTCAATTCATACCTTAATGTATTAGGTTGCTCCCGAATTCAAAATTTAGAATTATACAATATATGGTGATACGTCTCACCATAGGGCCTTGTGCATCGCAAACTATTGTGATACACTTTAAACCTCCAATACCCATCCCTACTGGATAAAGATATATCTCCAGAAGGCCATATGATAAAATCCATGTATGTTTGACATTGATGTTTCATGTTTATGGCCATATTGCATTAGTAAAGAAAATGACCAGAGAAAAGTAAATACGCCTGGGTCCATTAGACATGAAATGGATTGAGCATGTTGAGACCTATTGAAAAGACAAAAGAATTTCATTTTCAACCCATATTACATATCTTTATCATGTATACATGTATCCTTTTGGTTAGATACATGATGTTACAAACAAAATATAACAAAATTGTATCAACGCAAAATGAATATCCATGGACGTCTTCCTGAGGCAAGCCTAGTTTCTACCCTTGACACATCATGGCTACTTTTCTTGACCCTTGCACCACCTTGCGTTGATCACGAGTTGTGCCCCTTGTAATGAAAATGCGATATCCAATCAGATCGCTGTTCTTATCTCGTAGAGCTTCACAAAAATGCTGACTGCCATTGGCAACCACCTCGTCGAGCAGTTAATGAAAACATTCATGATTTCATCTCTGACACAAAAACATAGGCAACTGTTTGGGTGTTTAAAAGATTAAAAAGCTGTGTCAACAAAGACAGACAGTGGTAAATCACTTTCATACGAAGGTGTACCAGTTGTGGATGTTGATTATGTGAAACGTTCGCTGACTGGATATGTGCGATAGTCCAATCATATTTAGCACAGGAAAGTGGGCTTGATGTGGCAAGGGTGAAAACAGGATTTGGATAAAAGGCTAGTGGACGTTCTTGCCTCTGGAAGATGATCCATGGAGGAGTACTTTGATGATCCCTATCTCTGCATGATAGAAGGGCAATACTTGTTAACACTGACACATGTTTTGTGCATAAGCCCATTATCTTAAATAAATAAAAGTCATGTGAGTACAGTTTATCAATTTACAGGCAAATGTCACCAAATGCTCACACAAACATATTGTAAGGCGAGCTCCCATCAGTGGGAAGACATCCATCCATTCATCCTCATTCCACGGCTTCACAACAGAAATACTCTTTATCAAGGTGTTGCAAGGGTGCAAAACATTCAGTCCACTTTCATACAACTTTACCACAATCATGTACAAAAGGAACTTGTTTTCAAAGACAAAACATATGAAAATATCATCTGTTGAGCTGGATTTCACTACTGGCAGTTGAGGGAAGCACTATTACCTGGAAGCTGAAATTCTCCAAAATTTGCTAAAAAATGTTCACATCAAATATTTCTACTACCCATATTCTACCATTGGCATGAACTAAAGGTATAACTGGTATATATACTAATTGGAATAACTTCTTTAAAAGAGGTATGAATAGTGTCTTAGGAATTAGTATTTGATCATTTTAAATTTATAGATTTTGAACTATTGTTTAATACTTGATAAGATGTAAGCCCTTTGCATCACAAGATGTAGTAATTCTATTGATAATTACAATTTCCATACATTGATCTATTTATACAATTTGAAATGAAAGCATCAGTTTCTGAAAGCTATATACAAAAATGATTAACAAACATGAACGGAAGTATGGAAAAGTATCGCAGTGGGTGAATTCACATAGGCATAAAACGCCAACGCTAGAAAATAATCACAATATAATCTCAAATATCTGCCGAAAAGGATTCCATAAAAGACATAGTAGTGGTAAATATCCTTTGAATCAATCAGTCTGAAATGTGTCAGTGTTAAGTGAGTCAGAAATATTAACTGTCTGATTGTAATCCTTAAGTGATACAATAACTTTAAAAACGTTTAATTATCATGAAATATGAATCAACCGATTCATCTGACTGATTCATATTAATTCAAATTTCATTTGCAGGAACTAAATTTAGTGAGTTTTGCTTGAAATGTATTTCAATACTGATATGGAGAGCCTGATGTGGGAGGAAGGCTCTAAGTGATGCAGGTCTTAACTGTTTAGTAATCCACCCAAGTGAAACTAAAACACATAATCAGAGTCAAATCTGGATGTGAACGTATGATCATGGGTTTCTGGCATTCGTCACCACTTGCCCCTTTCCGTAACCTTCAAGAAGACTCGTCCCCATTAATGAAAGTTATGTGCAAATATACGACAAACCAATCAGAATGTATGTATGACATCAAGTACTTCGATCAAAGAATCCCTTGGGAATAATTTTTGATTTTATCCATGTCTTGCATCTAAAAATATACGCTAGGTACAGCTAAATGTGTCCAGTCATACTGTAAAAAATACTGTAAGTCCCGATGTGTTTTAAATAAAATCTGGAATATATATGACACGGGGGGAAATATATGTGAATCATTACGCAACGAGTTGATAATTGTTTTAGGTATGCCTGTTTGCACTTAGACGGAACCCAGTCACAAAAATGGCCACGAGAAGGGCACGAGTCACTATTTGGCTTGTCCCGGAATAACACAAGTTGGTCACGAATGGGGTTTCTGGCACAAGAAGCGGCTCTGTACAGTAAATTGCAGTGCCTCAGACTGAATGATAGGTGAAATCACAGAGACCATTATAAGTAGGAAGAGAATTGTTCTGTTTAAATAGTCAAATGAAAAGGTAGGCCTTCCAAAGACCAAATATGCTTCTAAAATGTATTATCACCACATTAGAGGCATGGAACATACAAACCAATACACTGTACAAGTTTTTTCATGCTACTCAATTGGAGCAAAAGACCTAATAACAATACTGAATGTTTGTCTTTCCAATGGAATTTCGAACAGGATTTATTCACTGAGCAACAGGGAGAAAGTAGAGTTCATCTTAATAAAGCTCATAATTCACTTGAAATGATTATACACTTCAACCCATTCCAGGAAAATCAGAGGTAACTGACTCAAGTTGCTTTGACGATGCAGTATTGCATGAATACACCTTTAAACCTCAAGCCAATCTTTTCTGAAATGTTTCATTTGTGGTTTTAGAGAAGGTGCATGTGTAAAGTTCTTGAACAAACCAGAAAACCACCAAACATTAATAAGTCATTGTGACAGTTGAACAAGAAACGTACTTCTCAGCTCATCCTGGTCTGGGGCACCTGTTACAGGTGAAGTGTTCATATGATGAAAACAATTTGAACATTTTCTTATCACATCACTGCAATTATCAAGTTACACTGAAAAGTTTTGTGCCTTACTGGACATGTTAGAAGTAGGGTTACAAAAGAGGAAATAGACAGTTAAAACGGCATACAATTCATTCCTCAAAATCTGATGGTACATAACTGCTTATTATTCAAATAAAAAACATAAATCAGCCCCCAGAAGAAATGGTTGATAGTCATAGGGCTAAATTAAATTATTAAAAATTGGAAAATATGAATTTCTGTGACACAAAACTTTATGTAAAATCTGCGCAATATGTTGTGTTTACCATAAGTAAGTGCAATGATAGTCACCTCGATTTAACATATCAATTCATGAGGCAATTTCACTGCATCGTTGTTCTTATGCATGACATTCATTTATTAAAGACCACAACCAAACTCAACAGACACAAATAATTAGTTCACAGAACATTTCAATCATCAATAAATGGCACATTGTCTCTGCATATTTTATACATGTAACAAAGTCTCAAACAAATCTAGAAATATTAAACATACCCATTGCACATGCATCCTGTTTTCATCTCCATGCTATCACCAAAAGGTAAAAAAACCTAGTACAATACCCAAATGACATTCTCATGCACTATGACTTCTGACTGTAGTAAGGGCCCTATTATTCACTATAAAGAATGGGGTGTTAAATATTTGTTACAGACTTTTTTCAGTCCCTGCTTCAAGCCATAGAATTATTTTCTCTGAAGAGAGACGAACAATCATATTTTCTGTTTGTTTGTTTGTTGTTTAACGCCACGCTAGCAATATTCCAGCTATATGACGGCAGTCTATGAATAATCAAGTCTGGACCAAACAATCCAGTGATTGGTATCATGGGCATCGATCCATGCAGTTGGGATAAAATGACATGCATCAACCAAGTCCGCAAGTCTGACCACGCGATCCCATTAGTGGCGTCTTACGACAAGCATAGTTGCCTTTTACGGCAAGCATGGGTTGCTGAAGACCTATTCTACCCCGGATCTTCATACTTGCTATTCAGAACACATCTTGTTAGGACACACAGCAATTTCAGCAAACAACTTGTTTTGTTTGTAAAACCTAATGCAAAATTTAAAAAATAAACAATAATTTCTAAAACATTTTTTTTTTCTTAAGAAAAATCCAAACATGCCAAAAGACCAGTTCCCCTCAGAAAATCAAATCAACCCTTAAGCTATTACCATGGTTACATATGATCATATTGGCACTTCCATGGACATCTTATGATGAGTGTTATTTAGCACCTACCCCATCCACTATGCACCCACTTATACAATGAAACCCTGTTACTGCTGTGAACACTTACATCACTTCCAAATGAAATTTCTGGGCATTGAACACTTAATAACAGTATATTAACACCCGCGAATCTGACAACACATAATGTTTATCTCCTGAATGTACTGCAGTTTGAAATATGAATACAAAACATTGGATCAGGAAGGAGTTTTTGCAAGAGATATGGCACAGTTTATTAGAATGAAAATACAGCTATGACCATGCAGGCATATACAGCTTAAGTTATCATTTAAGTTTGATATTTAAAATACACAAGTCAAATGCATTTCATACTGTTATTTACAACATTGCATATGATAGAGAAGGCAACTTGAATTTACAGTTCTCACTGCAGAAGAATATTTTTATGTGGGGTTAACTTTCAGGGCCAATTAAGTAAGTATTGCCAAACTTTTGAGACCCAGCTCACTAATTATGGGCAGAAGCTACAAAAACTTTTCATTCCAATTCTGGCTTACAATTTTTATACACTCTGGAATGCTGTGAAGTTTAGGAAAAGCAATCACTCAAATAAATATATTGACTACAGGTTTACTTGTAGCTGAGTAAGGAACAACAAGGCAGAAAGTGAGCAGGGCTCACTAACACCCACAACTTCGACTACAATATATTTCTAAGTTCAAAACACAAAAAAACCAGAAAATCCACTTATCAAAATCAAAATTTGCACTGCATCTCCCCGAAAGGTATAGAAACCGCACATCCAATTCAAAAGAATCAATTAAGTTTTCAACTTATAGGTCATACAAATGTTGATGTAAAAAATATGTCTAAGTTCAAAACATGAAAATCATATTTTTGCAGAAAATCCACATATCAAAATCAAGCTTTGCACAGCCCCTCTCCTATTAGTTTAGAAGTGTCCTAAATTTGAAAAGAATCCATGCAGTAGTTTTCAAGATATAATCATTAATTTAATAATTACAATCAAAATAACCAATTTTAATTTTTGAAATAAAAATGATTTTCTGTCAAAGATGATTGGGGAGTTAAATGTGAGCTTTTGATATTTTGTCACTTTCAGATATTGGACAGTGCTTGAAAATCTTTCCTCTTCAACAAGTATGTACAAATACAACCTTAAACACAAGCCAAATCATAAAAAAAAATAGGTTTCAGTTGGGTTACCGTTAAATAAGGAAAACTAATTGGAAAAGTATTGTTTTGAAAACATTACACTTCAGAAGGAAGAAAGTGAGACTACATTTTGATTTTATTCTGACATTTTTGAGTGAAATTTTGAGTAGGCACATCAGTAGACATGGTACACCAAGTAAAGAGCAAACACAAAATGCCCTAGTTCCTGATAATGGTAACTAAATCTAAACAGTCTTTAACATCAAACATCACAGCATTTCATTTAGCTTATGGACCTTTCCAGTGACACTGTAAGCAGTATTACAAATGTCAAACTGTTTCATACCAGTAGCTCTAAAGGTCATAAACAGTATGATGTATGATACTCACATTAAAAAAATATCAACTAACAAAACAAAATCATCAGAGAACTGCAGATGATGGTTTTGACCAAAAGCAAGAGCAAAACTAGCCCAGAATATACATGTTAAGTGGACAATTTGGGGTTACATGCTGATGCTCCATTGACGGTAGTCAGGGAAACAAGGCTACATTCAGTGGGAACTGACATATTATATGTAATTAATTGAACACATTTTCATATTTTCTTTCATCTTGATCTCACAAATGTAAAAAAAAAACATTTTAACACAGATAATCCTTAATGAGATGAGTGAGTGAGTGAGTTGGGTTTAACGCCGCTTTTAACACGGTGTGTCAGCTTAATGTGGGAGGAAAGCCCAAAGTGATGCAGGTCTCTGACGTTTACCACTTCAGTGAAACCCACGAGCACGAGTATGGTGCCGACAAACCTAGAAACATAATCGGGGTGAACCGGGATTCGAACCCACAATCATAAGTTTCTGGCGTGTCCAGGAGACGCAACTCTGCACAGCGAATCACGGCGCCTTAAATGACTGGGCCACCCGTGTCCCCCTTAATGAGATGAAGACATGAATGATTTTTAACTCCCAAATACATGAAGTGAGATATATATCTATGTTGATTACAGGGCTTTCAAAATGACACTAAATATGACAAATAAACAACTATGAATACAATTTTACTTTGGATGTGTTAATTGTTTTGGACATGGTCATAACATGTGTAAGAAAATGCCTTCTAACAAAATAAACAAGTGTTTGCATTTCGGAACTTGTGCACCACTCCCATTTTCAACACACAGGATACTAGAGGTATTGAGTCATCACCATCACATCACGAAGTGCTCCCTGTTGTCAAGCATATGTGCCTTGGAAACGTAATAGCTAGACTGAAGTCACATTATATATTTTCAAGTCACACATAATACAAAATGTATTCCAATGCATGGCCTGCATACTATCACTCATCAGTCCCACAAATATACAAATATACAAAAAATAAACCATTTTGAATAAATTGATGCTTAAAACCCCCATCACCTCTTTTTAAATATTTTTCTTACTCTTTTTACTTTCATCACAAACTTATAAGTTATCATCCGACAAAAAAATTTATTCTGACAAAACCTTACTATTATCCACTTATTAAAATAAATATATACCAGGTAAAAGGTTTAGTAAAACCGTTTTCGAGAGTAATCCTGGTTGCGCTGAAAAACAACAAATCCAACAATGCCACAAACACTGATGCCGATGAGGATGAGGAAAATAACAACAAACAGCTTCCATCCAGTCAGACTGCCCAGGAGATACGACCCTTTGTTGTCATCAACACGATCTGTAGACAGAAGATAGCATTTCTCAGCAAAATATATGACATTAAGTGCCTGCTGGTTTTGTCCAGCCAAAATGTAACTACGGAATCCCAGCCTATTTCAGCAAGAGTGGAAACTGGACTTATATAGTCAGTTGACTTCCTTGCCTCAGAAGATAGTCAGCACATCAGGTTTATGTACCCAGAACATGAACATAAAAGGGCAGTTCTGAATGGAATATAATAAAGGCTGCACTATTATGTTGTTGTGGATACTGTTTAAAACGTGTTGTTTATGAGTACCATGGCATCTACACCCACAAGGGTGTATGATTTCGGGAATATTTGTGTTCTCGGTGTGTTCCTATGTGTGATTCTAATGAGCTCAACAAGACACTAACCTCTGGGGGCCTCCATATGCTCCGCCATTGGCAAGCCGGTATAAGGTGGCTCAGTTTTCTTATCCTGAAAGACAGACATGGACATGTTAACACTGTTAAGACTTGTGCTACTGTACATGCTGTAGCTGTAAGTCATTGATTAAATATCGAACAATTTCTGACAAGATAATAAATAAAATTTAATGAGCAAAGTCCCAATAACTTGACATTAATTTCACAGGAAAACAACATGTAATGTTCATCATGGTTCATACTGTTTTTAGGTTGAGATAGTGAAGACAGACCAAGGATTATGATCAGAGCAAATCAGGTAATTGAAACCACAACAAACCTTCCTTCTTCAGTATGACAACATTAAAAGTAAGACAGTTGCTTTTAGTTTTAGGTCATCTGGTTTTGGTTTTTGTTTCTCTCACCAGCCCTATATTGCTGTCACACCAAGAAACATAACAACTGTTGTCAAAGACAAAACAAACATCCTAATGATGTTTCAGCTTGAATGTTCTAATGGTCTCATCGTCAGAGATGTTTACGGCGCATGATGCATAAGCTCACTTGTCTATTAGTCACGTGTGCTAAAAATTAATAAATTTCCAATATCATAAAAAAACCTGCTATCTATTATAATGGTACCATAGGATATTGAAAGACAGGAAGCAAGGTCATTCTCCTCATGGTTTGTTTTTGTCCTTTCTTAACATGTGTTTAAGCCCTCTATTTTCTCCATCCATGCTTTCAACACTGATACATCAACTGTTGAACACTTTGAAAAGAGAATAATAAGGACTAAATTATCCTGATTATCTGAAGCTGAGCATAGAGATGAAAAACACACAGGGTAATATGAATGGCCTTACATCCAAGCTTTGCATTAACATTAAGGGTTGAGTTACAGATAATAAAACCCTTATTATCCAGCGACTTCCTGGCACGATCGTCATTTCTTGACAACTAGTAAGCTAAGATCAATACCCATGAGGGATGCATAACACACCAAGAGACATCAATGAGTGAGAGTGTGACATGGGCTTAAAGCCACTTTGAACAGTATTCCAGTCATATCACAGCATGTTAGCTTAATGTGCGATCCTGGTTTCAGACACTAACTAGTTTGGTGAAACCCATGAGCAAGACAAACCAAGCGAAGTATTAGGGTGAACCGCCAAGACCTGAACCCACGATTTCAGGCATGCCAAACGACCACAACTCTGCACACGTAGACACGCAGACAGACACGCAGACACACACACTCATCCCCATTACAACATGAGTAAATACATATTAAGTTATCTATATGTTTGCTGTTTAACGCCGCACTCAACAATATTGCAGCTATGTGATGGCGGTCTGTAAATAATCGAGTCTGGACCAGGCGATCCAGTGATTGACATCGTGAACATCGATCTCCGCAATTGGAAGATGAGGACATGCATCAAGCAAGTCAGTGAGCCTGACCAGCCGGTCCCGTTAGTCACCTCTTACGACAAGCATAGTCCCCTTTTACAATAAGCATAGGTTGCTGAAGACCTATTCTACCCCCAGATCTTTACTGGTCTGTTGAGATAACTGAAACAGGTGAACAATGTTATACTCACTGAATCTGTTACTTTATCCAAATCATAAAGTTTCATTGAAATAATATCATGATTATCTGAAATAAAAGAAACAGTTTATTAACAACATGAAAACCAAACTGCATCAATACACACTACATGATGTAGCTGTAGCGATTGAGATGGATTTTACACCACTATTAGCAATATTCATGTTATATCAGGGTAGGGGACACAAGAAATGGGCTTCACATTACACCCATATGGGGAATTGAACCAAGGCATCCAGTGTCACAAGTGAGTGCTTTAACCACTATACTACCCAACAGCCCTGCAACTTCTGTAATTATGGGACAGAATAGGACCAAATTTTCATCTACAATTAAGTGTTCCAGAGTCTAATAACATTACAGATCTAACCTCCCCACCAGTCTCTTTAAAACATTACCATGACAACACATATTTACTACACACAACAATAGTCACAAATGACAAAAAGTGAAGAATTACCTCCCTTTCATAACTGTCCATCACTACCACAGGTCCCATGGGTCATAAGTGAGTGAGGTAAGATTAATAGCACTTTTCACATGTTTCTCAACCACAAGCTGGTATCATTCCAGCCATATCATGGCAGTTGGCACCAAGAATTGACTTCCTTTTCCCCATGTAAGAAATTGAGCTGGGCCTTTGGCACAAAAAGCCAATGCTATAACCACTAGGCTTTGCGTGAGTGAGTGAGTGACGTTAGATTAACAACACTTTGAACAGTTTGTTGGTTTGTTTGTTGTTTAACACTGCACTCAGGAATATTCAAGCTATATGATGGCGGTGTGTAAGTAATCAAGTCTGGACCAGACAATCCAGTGATTGACATCATGAGCATCAGTCCATGCAATTGGGATACGACCAAGTCAGCAAGCCTGGCCAACCGATCCCATTAGTCACCTCTTACAACAAGCATAGTCGCCTTTGAACAGTACTTCAGTTATATCATGGGGAGGCAGTTTGCTGAAAGTGATGCAGGTTTACAAGTTAACCACTTTGGACAAACCTAGAAACATAATCAGGGCAAAACAGGGATTTGAACCAGCAATCATAAGATCCTGGTACGCCGAAGGGATTCAACTGTACAGATTAATTGCAGTGCCTTAGACAACATGGCCCTCTATGCCCACTTGTCAGCCATGAAGACAAAACAGACGGGTGATGGGATGCTAAAAATTGATTCAGTTTGAGGAGAGGTGAAATGGGGTTTAACGTCGGGTCCAAAATTACATAGCGATGTGCATGCGATGTGAGTTTGTGTGTGTGTGTGGCTGTTTGTACTGGTCCAGACTGATTACGATTTTATAGTGATAGCCCACTCAGATACCATGCCACAGTTTAACATGAATACCCCACTCAGACACAGTATACTGTCTCTGAGCCGACCAGTCCTTGTTTTAGCCCCTTAATGCCAAGCGCCAGACAGGGTAACAACAAGAACCATTTTTTAAGGTATTTTGGTATGATGCGACAGGGGATCTAATCCCGTACCTTCTGCTCTCCGGGCAGATGCTGTACCATTAGACCACGGAGGCGTTCTGATTCAGCATGAACCGGACACTGACCTGCTAAGTCCCCTGTTGCAGCTGACACACCAAAGTAATAGCCCACAGGTAACTTCACTCCCGGCACTTGAAAACACTCAGCCCAGCCATTCTTATTGGCAATATCTGAAGATACCTGAAACACAGAAATGTATTTTTTAGAGTAAAAATATCATTTATACTTATCCTGACTCATACTTATTGCTTATCTCTCTCTTTTCCAAATAGGTAGTGGAAACTTCCTGTGCTGTTCCCAGAGAACAGAGAAAAAAGCTCACCCCAACCCACCATTACACCACGCATGGACACAAGAACCACGTGACCAAGCCCAGTAACTCAGCACGCTCTCTATTTTCCTACTTAATGGTCCATAACACATCAGTGGAAAGAGGGGAAGGCCAGGAGGGTAGTCATGTGTATGACGGGCTTTCCTCCCACATAAAGCTGACACGCCGCGATATAACTGGAATACTGTTAAAAGCGGCGTTAAACCCCACTCACTCACTCATGTGTATGAGTCAGGATAAGTATAAATGATATTTTTATTCTAAAAATACATATTTTACCTTATCCTGACTCATACTTATTACTTGAATCTCTCAGTTGGTGGTGGGTTCCACCTGTATGTGTGATTAACGTTGATCTGTTCTATGAATATCATGGGAACATTGTTAATCTTCTGTGTAAATTCTTTATTGGGGACCACCTTCCTTTTTTGTGAGTAACAAAAATGGAAGTAAATCATATAGATTTGTGGATTTAGAAGGTTTCTTAGATTTAGAATCTTGTTCACCTTAAACGATTGAAGTGTTAATAAGTTTTATCCCGTTAGCCATTTTACTTTTTTATTTTACTTTGCTTTTAACAGTATTCCAGGTATATCATGGCGTGTCAGCTTAATGTAGGAAGAAAGCCCGAAGTGATGCAGGTCTCAGACGTTTACCACTTTGGTGAAACCCACAAGCACGGGTATGGTGCTGACAAATCTAGAAACATAATCGGGGCGAACCAGGATTCGAATGCACTATCATAGGTTTCTGAAGTGCCTAGGGGACACAACTCTGCACAGCGAATTGCCGCGCCTTAGACGACTCAGCCACCCGTGCCCCTGTTCACCAAGAGGTGTCTAAATGTTTGTAGTAATTGCAGTTTTAAATCCTAGTACTCTAGGTATGGATTTAGAAATCTCTGAATAGGGCGTAAGTGTAGTCTGCCTCGGACAGTCAACGCTTGGGCGGACGTGAGTAAGCCTAGTATCACTTGCCATTCGTTGACTGAGATTTCCTTGTATATTGCTGCTGGCAAGTAAGTCTTGATTTTCATTCACCGATCTTCTGGTACTAGTATTTGATTCTGGTTCATTAGAAATCTGATCCCGAGAAATTTGAGATCCTCAGATGGTTGTAAGTCGGACTTCTGATAATTTATTAACCAACCCAGCTGTGTTAATGATTTCAGGGTAAAATTCAGTTGTAGTCTGAGTAGCTCTGTAGATTGAAGTTCGCAGTCGCTCATCAGCCTATCTTCACTGGTAATTGTCGGATCCCCTCAATCCGCACCCTTGACCAGTCACATGACCTGCCATGTGACTTGCGAAAAGTAGACGATTTCCTGCCTCTGTAGTTGTACTAGCGTTTTTCTTTAGCTTTTTTAATACCCGTGAAACGGCTTTTGAATAGGGTTTTCTGAATGGATTGACGATACATAGAATTCCTAGTCTGAACAGACTTGATGAGCATATGATCTTTGGAGTCTTGAAGTCCTTCTTAGTTGTGTTTACGTATGTTACCATTAAAAATGGTTGGGCCCTTTCAAGGTTGTCTTAATAATTCTTTGGTATAGGTATCTGACCAATTACAGTTATTTTTGTTGCTTTGTCGCCGTAGTAGTGTAAGACCTCACGACACTGAACTTATAGGATCAGAAATAATTTCTTGGTTTTTCTTCTGATTGATGAGAGCTGAAAGTACCGTTCTTTCATGGTCATTCTGAGGCTCTTTTAACTCATAGATCACAGCTTCATTCATAGCGCGTGTCATCGCTAGTCAAAAGAATGCATGTCTTGTAGTGATATCAAGTTGTGCAATTTTCTGATCCTCTATGCGATAAGATTTTACATAAGTGAGTAATCCTCATCAATCTCCGGCGAGCTATTGTGTGAAGACGTAGTCGACTGAGCACCAGGTTTATTACACATTTGTTGTTGCATAGCCATTATGACTTGTTGTGTAATATTTGCTATCATATCTGTATTAATAGCAGGTGTTGGCAATGTACCTTGTGTAGAAAAAGGTAAGCTGCGCAAATGTAGTAGGCTGCGCAAATGTAGTAGGCAGTGTAAACGCTGATGGCTGCACGAAGGCTGGAGCCTGCGTAAATGCTGGCGTGTGTCAACTCGTGTTGATTAGTAATATAGGCTGCACGAACGCCAGAGATTGGGTAAATGTTGGTTGATTGATGTTGGGCTGCGAGAAGGCAAGTATCTGTGCGAAGGTCCAAGGCTTATTGAGGTTTGTGTCTGTATTTGTAGCCTGATTGGATGACAGTGCGCCTGCATGAACCTCTGGGGTTGTGCAGACGTAATTGTCTGCGTGCAGGTTTTCTTCTGAGTAGAAGAAACAGCTGGACTCCCTCCGTGGATAATGATGAAGTAAGTTGTTTTGTATAGGTAGTAACCTCTGTGAAAACATACTCTCTGCTAGGGGAAGACGGCTTAGATGAAGTTGATGCAGCACCCTTTTTCTCAGCCATTTGTTGTAGATTAACAGCCTGACTGAAGGTTTCAGTAGATTTATTCTTAAACCCTCTAAACTTCTTACTAGTAGACAAGGAAGTAAGATGAGGGGTAACTGCATTATCTTCAGCGGGAGTAATTAGAATAATACATGTACTTAATTCAAATTTTCTCCCTTCCTCTGACGAAGGGCAGGGTGTAGATTCTCGCCTCTTTTTACTTTTAGCCATCTCTTCGGATGATAACAAGCGTGATGACTCAAGTCGTTTTCGATCCATCTTCTTTCTCAGCACTGCAAAAACATAATTACAAAAATCTACCTTCCCCAAGGGTGCGCAGAAATTACATCTACCCTCTGCAGTGCAGTTCTTTTTGATGGATGGCGTGGATTATGGTGCACACAAAAAAATTCCCAGCTACACAGATGGCACGAAAAAGAGAGAGTGATGAGTGAGTTACTGGGCTTGGTCATGTGGTTCCAGTGCACATCTGCAGAGTAAGGGTGCATTTGGGTGAGCTGTTTTCTGTTCTCTGGGAATAGCAAAGGAAAAGAGAGAGATAATCAATAAGTATGAGTCAGGATAAGATAAAAAAACTATTTCTATGTCCATGAACATGATAAACAGGTTATTGTGTGAGGAAAGACAGAAGGGATGCAGGTCTCAGACAGTGGTGAAACCCATGAACACAGGTATGGTGCGACAAACATAGGAATGTAATCGGGGTGAACCAGGATTCAAACCCACTATCAAAGTGGTATGCCTATGGGACACAACACTGCACAGCAAACTGTAGCAGCTTAGATGACATGACCTCCAGTGCCCCCTCAATATATTACAAAAGATTAAGGATATACAACTATTACATTTGTGATGCATTTAAATCGTGCTAATGGGGATTTGGAGCAGTTGTTTAAAATTTCCATCAATATTTCTGTAAACGAATCTTACATTGTTTTAGAATAACACACACCTTCACTTCAAAATAATCAATGATATTAAGACATTTCACTTAGCGTCATCATATGCACGCTGGGAATCAAGTCTTGTTGAAGGCCAAGTTTTCTATGCCAGACAATATAGTTACCATGACTACTGAACTGGGAACAACAGCTTCCAGCTGCATCCACTGTTTGAATACACACTTCTCACAAACACAAAGACTGATAGCAAGATATACTAACAAAAGTGAAGAATGCATGAGAGAGAGTTGAATAACAAAGCATAACATTATATTCATTGATTAAATAAACAACATTAATTTAATATGTGATTGAACTCATCCTAGCTATTTGACAGGGGTCTGAATCTGGACCAGGCCTTGTACTGTAGTGATGGACATCATGATCATCGATCTTCACTATTGGGATACGATGACATGCATCAACCAAGTCAGCAAGCCTGACACCCCGATCCAGTTAGTCGCCTCTTACAACAAGCATGGGTTATGTGTAAGTAAAGCAGGCTGTTTCATAAAGTTTTATTTGCACTGGTGCAAGTGTTAAAATGTCAGAACAAGACTTTCGATTCTTTATACATGTACTATGTTGACATTGTTCCTCATACCAGTCTACATGGTCTAATACTTGACAGCACGAGTCCCATTGGATGATTGCAATTCCCTGGAGTCCCCAGTTAAAAACCATCACCTCAATACATTGCAAATGTCCGAATTTGTAAAGTGTTAAAATAAGTTAGGATGTTATAATTTACTAATTGTACATACCAGATTCATGCATGTTAATAAACATAACACAATAAAATATTAAACAGAGAAGTGATGATGCTGATTCTGTTGATGTTAACACACAAATTCCTCACTTTCAATTCATTATTTTCATATCGGATGGCCACGAAGGTGTCGTAGTCCTTGTTTCGGAACGGGGCCTCACACCCTGCTATCTGTGTGTGTGTGCCGTCGGTGTCATGATCGTACGATTCGGAGCCGTTGTTCACCATCCCTGAGATGTACGGATGCTGGTGCTGAAAACAATGTCTATGTCAGCAACACACCACGGCCAATCCAATTATTCGTTCAGATTATTAAACTATTTAAAGCACTGTGAAGATTACACTTTTGTATATCACCTACAAATGACACTTTTTCCAACATTGTCATGTTCAATAGTATTCAAATCATTACCTGTTCAGATTAAGAGACTGAAGTTTGATTCAAGTTTGATTCAAGTTTGATACGAGTTTGATGTGAAGTTTGACTGCTGGTTTAAAAAAATAATGGTTAAACATATCCCTCTTTTTCCTGAAAATAAATCCAATGATGATGTATGTCAACAATCTGTAAACCCTGCCTTACAGAGGATGTTCAAAGGACAATCAACATATATACAAAGATACATAGCTCCCACCCCATGAAGCATTAATAATCTGGCAAATGATACAGCCCAAATTTATCCCCTAAGGCCACATATTTGCTTTTTTCGGTTCATGCTCCTGCTGCCCCTGCTGAAAAGCAGTTGGAAAAGAAATAAATTACAGATAAAAATATTTATTTTTATTTTTTGTTTCCCGCTAGTAATATAGTCCCTCTTGTACAATAAAGATAGATAGCTATGTCAATCATTTATTTATTTATACAGCAGCTGGCTTCTTGAATCACTGATAGTGATGTAGACATGGAATTTATAGATAACATTTATTAATTTTATTTCGACAGACCTTGTATGGAAAAGCTGGAATAAATCCATGAAACATAAAAATAAAAAAGGGTGGCCTAGACATGCTAAAGGCATGAATGGGGTTTTACAGTCAGTGACTTTAGCCACTAGCCAGAAGCTGTTCAATCCAGTGAGCTCAGCTAATAATTATCCATATGATCAGTGATGATAACACTACACACTACTGAAAATTATGCTTACAGCGATGTTCTGGGAGGTAGACTCAAAAGATATTGGCACAGATTGGTTTCTCTATATCATGTATTTTAATGAGGTATATTTCCCATAAGAATCATAAGGGCAAGTTTTATTACTGCAGTATTTTCTTTAATTCTCACCAAAGCTCCAGACTAACAATACACTCAGGACAGGAAATACTTAATCCTTCATGTTTGTAGATTATTTTCTAAAGAATCATGATAATTTGCTATGACGTATTACTATCTCTGCATTAGTTTATGCCTTACATTATGTGGCCCATTGTGGTTGCTGTATGTGTCCAGGAAGATGCCCAGTCCAACAAAGTTGTCCTTGCTGCCGAAGATAGAACCTGTCAGAGAAGTAGTCATTTTATTTCCATCAGAAAACAGTGATTACTTTTGTAGAAAGATATCCTAATTCAAATAACCAGTATACACACACTGATACAAGCAGGGGGATTTATCTGGACCTGACCTGGGCCAATATTCAGACCAAAGTCTGCAGCAAATGTTCCAAACTTCCAAAATTGGAATTAAAAGTTTCCCTGTTCATCTGTTCATGTAAATATAGTCATCTCATGTTATGGCTTGGTAGAGGTGACTTGTACACCACTGATAACAGGACCAGTAAAGATGACAGGCTTTAGTGCTAAGTTCTTACATTATTGCACTGAATTTAATACTAAAATACTTAGGAAAATATCAACTAGCTTCAACAAAGTAATTATTTTCTTTTCCAATTTGCTGACAAAGGGCAATAAAGTTATAATCCTAGCTATATCCCTGAGTATACAAGAAAATCAGTTCTGACTGCTTTGTTCTACTTGGGTCAACACTATAAGAAAAGTGCTGCAATAGTCATGATCATGATGAAAGTGAGTCAGTGGGTTGGGTTTAACCATGCTTTTAACAGTATTCCTTGTTATACATGTTATATCAGAGCACGTCAGCTGAATATGGGACCAAAGCCCCAAGTGATGCAGGACATCTACCATTTTCATGAGATCCACAACCATGGGCAAGGTGATGACAAACCTACAAACATAATTGTTTGTTTGTTGTTTAACACCATCCTCAGCAATATTCCAGCTATATGACAGTGGTCTGTAAATAAATAATTGAGTCTGGACCAGACAATCCTGTGACTGACATCATGAGCATTGATCCATGCAATTGGTAAACGATGACATGCAACAACCAAGTCGCCGAATGAATCTGACCACTTGATCCCATTAATCGCCTATAGTATAGTCCTTTCATGGCAAGCATGGGATGCTGAAGACTTCTTCCACCTTGCTCTTCAAGGGTAGAAACATCATTGGGTAAACCAGATTCAAACCCACAATCATAGGTTTGTTGTGTGCCCAAGGGACACAACTCAGCACAGCAAATTGTAACACCTTAGATGACTGGGCCACCCATGCCCCCTCAAGATAATAGTGTTGTATCAGGAAAATGGTACCTTTTCATGCTTATATCATGAATGTCAACACGCAGGAGATCACAAAATATTTCTTAAACATAAACATCATAAACACATGATTATGACTAATGTTCCTATTTCATTACAAACAGAGTTAACTTTTCCTGTTACACACAGAAAAACAGAAAAGAAGAAGAAAACAACATTGTCATCATCATCCGCCATAGGCCAAATTAGAATTTTGTTGGTTCATATAGCATGTATCATGTGTAAAGTAGTCAATATAAAAAATAAATAAAAGTCCTTAAAAAGAGATAGCCACAAGGGTAACATTATGTCATCAGAAAAATTTATTAAATGTGAAATTAATACACACAAAAAGCCCCTTCTCTGGAAATAATAACTCAGTCTTAACAAGTATCTCTAATATCATGTATATAAGCGTGCAAACTTTCATAAATGAAATTTCAACAGTTGCTGAGAACACTTGTCCACATTTTCAGACAGTATGCAATAAGTTGAAAAGCATGGAGTAAGGGCCATAATTCTAAAAAAATGAATGTACGACACCAATTTTCGAACTCATTTGAGGTTGTGACCAGTAACATCAGTGTGTAAAATTTCATTTCTCTAGCTTGAATAGTTTTTGAATAGTTTCGTGGCGGGAGATAAAAATCATCATGATCACATTAATTCAAGGGAAGTATCTCTACTGTTACATACCCATCTGCATCCTTTCCTTGGTGTACCAGATAGCAATTCCATCTCCGAAAAGGTTCTTCCCGGACCCATGAACCTTGAACTGAATATGCAGCTCCCAGCTCCGCACATAGCATGGCTGTGGAAGAAAGCTGTCTCGCTCAATAACATTATTCCCAACACTGGTCAGTTCTCTTGTCTTAGTACGACTCCACCACAGTTAAACCGCTGATCGATTATAAAGCTCATCAATTATTTTGACCCAAAAGGTAATGTGGTAGCGAGAGAACACAGTACTCGGTCGACACAGTTCAAACTTCAAACCCTTGAGATTAGATTGTTTGATAGGCATTACTTAGAAGTTGACGGATGACAAGATAGACACAATTTTTTATGGATAACAACTTCTTTAATACTGTAAAAGGCGACGTTTCGGCATAGATCCTTATACCGTTGTCAAGCAAGTCTTGCTTGACAACGGTATAAGGATCTATGCCGAAACGTCGCCTTTTACAGTATTAAAGAAGTTGTTATCCATAAAAAATTGTGTCTATCTTGCCTTGAGATTAGGGGCAAAAAATTGCAAAGTAGCATATAATACAAGAATGATTTCTTAAACATGTTAAACTGAAACAACGTTGAACTGAAAGGGGACCCTGCTCCATATGCATTGTACTTGTTATGAAGGGAATAGATGCAATGCTATGTGTGATATTGAGACATACCATGCATACTGTCTGTGTAAATTTGGGCTAACAGTAACCAAATAACAGCATAATCAAACTAAATTTGTTTTGAATTTGTTCGAGCCTAGTCGCTCTATAAACACATTAAACATATGTTAAGTAAGTGAGTGAGTTTGGTTTAACGCCGCTTTTAACATTACTCCAGTTATATCACAGCGTGTCAGCTTCATGTGGGAGGAAAGCCCGAAGTGATGCAGGTCTCGGGCGTTTACCACTTCGGTTCACTGTTTAACGCCGTACTTAGCAATATACCAGCTATTTGATGGCAGTCTGCAAATAAGTCTGGACCAGGCAACAAAATGCACATCAGCATCAATTGATGTAATTCATGTTCATGGTAATAGTAATGAGAAAAATGTAGAATTAAGAAATTGGAATGAAGAATCATGATGAATTCTGTATTCATTATTTCCCCCAATATTTGAGGAACTCACAGCAGTGTTCCAGATGGCTCCTTGCAGACTCTGGTGGTCACTGGTCAGTCGGATGTACTGGTTGGTCACGAGTGTTGACCCCTGGAAGTCCCACAGGGGCACTGCCATGCCTGAACCTGCAACCATGGTCACACACAACTGATGCACAACATACCAACACATTGATCCTATCAATCATGTTAATGTTCAAATATAGTGCCATGGCTTTATAGCTCACATAGATATGTAGTCAACAGTTTATAATGTCAACAAAGATAGCTACTAAACAAAAGTTTCTCACAGCACTGACATTAAAATATCTAAAAATATAAAAACATACCGATATATACTGAGAACTGAATGTGTACAGAGAAAAAAATAAGCCTTTGGAGTGAAAACAATAGCATGATAATTAATTAATAGTCAAGGTAAAAAATAGATAAATATTGCACTCCATGTACATCCTGAGACCCACAATTTAATAAAACAAAATTACCAAACTTCATTTCATATTGTACATGTTGTACAAACATGGGAATGGCAATAAAAACATTTTTCAATATGGCTGCTGGGGTGGCCACAGTGAAATCAACTTTGACTTATGAAAAGAAAATGTCCAAGTAACAGCCATTAGAACTATGAAATGGTGCATTTAAATTTGCAATATGGGCCCTTCTTGCTATCCAGAATTGCAAATTGCGCAACAAACATGTTAACATGATGAATCGAGGCATTCAAACTTAAAAAATCATACTTGGTTTGATAATGACAATTTGTGAAAGATCATATTTATAATTTAAATGGGAAGTAGCTTCAGTTATCCATTCTCTCTGTCAGGAAGAATCAAAAAGCATTCAGAAAGCTTTGCTAGTGATCGTTTTCTCTATGTTTTATTGATATGGAAATAGTTCGAACTTGTTGGTTCTGAATGACAATGGTTTCCAGATAGGTAACATATGCAACACCAAACTCACTATGCTCCACTAGAATGTTCCCAAACAGGAAAAACAAGTTATTTGTAAAATCCAATGAGGACAGTAGTAGATGTGGCAGCCATATTCAAAATCAGATTCAAACTTTATTGGTGGGGACAAGTATAGTCAAACACCAATGTGTCGAAATTTGATCATATTGATGTGTCCAAATTTGATCATATTAATCATGTTTGATGTGTCAAACTTACATTTGTCGTGAAGTAAAAGCTTTGACAACACAATGCCATTTAGAAAGTGGACAAATGTAACAAATGTTACCACACTGCCAGAGTGAGGCACCTAATCGCCAGCACACAAAGTCAGTGAACTAACCCAGTCAGCCACCGAGGCCTCGGGGGCTGAGTGGATTTCCCAGGTTCTATTCTGTTCCAATGGATAGTAACACTGACAGTTTCCAGATGATATGGGCAACTAGTTTAGTAGCTAGCATATCAAATAAGGCTTGCAATTCATTAGCTGCAAACTATAGTCATCACAAGCAATCATATCAATAATAAAACATTAATCAGACTATTCCCATGATTAGTGAGTATAGCAGTGAACACTACTACATTTTATCAATATTACACTGAACAACGACATCCCCATAAGCATAATAAAGGCTACAGACTTTCTGTATGTAAATGAGTCACATTTATCACTCATATCATGGCATTAATCACTGTTAACAATGGTTAATGGTTGTGATGTTTTTAAATATATGATAGATACTGACATTTATCATCCAAAACTGGCTCCCACAGGAGATATCGCTTGGATGAGATCAAGCGATATCTACACTGTAGATATCGCTGCAATGAAATTACATCACAATGCTTTGCAGACCATTATGACGTCACTGGTTACCATGGCCATGGCTTTATAGCTCACATAGATATGTAGTCAACAGTTTATAATGTCAACAAAGATAGCTACTAAACAAAAGTTTCTCACAGCACTGACATTAAAATATCTAAAAATATAAAAACATACCGATATATACTGAGAACTGAATGTGTACAGAGAAAAAAATAAGCCTTTGGAGTGAAAACAATAGCATGATAATTAATTAATAGTCAAGGTAAAAAATAGATAAATATTGCACTCCATGTACATCCTGAGACCCACAATTTAATAAAACAAAATTACCAAACTTCATTTCATATTGTACATGTTGTACAAACATGGGAATGGCAATAAAAACATTTTTCAATATGGCTGCTGGGGTGGCCACAGTGAAATCAACTTTGACTTATGAAAAGAAAATGTCCAAGTAACAGCCATTAGAACTATGAAATGGTGCATTTAAATTTGCAATATGGGCCCTTCTTGCTATCCAGAATTGCAAATTGCACAACAAACATGTTAACATGATGAATCGAGGCATTCAAACTTAAAAAATCATACTTGGTTTGATAATGACAATTTGTGAAAGATCATATTTATAATTTAAATGGGAAGTAGCTTCAGTTATCCATTCTCTCTGTCAGGAAGAATCAAAAAGCATTCAGAAAGCTTTGCTAGTGATCGTTTTCTCTATGTTTTATTGATATGGAAATAGTTCGAACTTGTTGGTTCTGAATGACAATGGTTTCCAGATAGGTAACATATGCAACACCAAACTCACTATGCTCCACTAGAATGTTCCCAAACAGGAAAAACAAGTTATTTGTAAAATCCAATGAGGACAGTAGTAGATGTGGCAGCCATATTCAAAATCAGATTCAAACTTTATTGGTGGGGACAAGTATAGTCAAACACCAATGTGTCGAAATTTGATCATATTGATGTGTCCAAATTTGATCATATTAATCATGTTTGATGTGTCAAACTTACATTTGTCGTGAAGTAAAAGCTTTGACAACAAAATGCCATTTAGAAAGTGGACAAATGTAACAAATGTTACCACACTGCCAGAGTGAGGCACCTAATCGCCAGCACACAAAGTCAGTGAACTAACCCAGTCAGCCACCGAGGCCTCGGGGGCTGAGTGGATTTCCCAGGTTCTATTCTGTTCCAATGGATAGTAACACTGACAGTTTCCAGATGATATGGGCAACTAGTTTAGTAGCTAGCATATCAAATAAGGCTTGCAATTCATTAGCTGCAAACTATAGTCATCACAAGCAATCATATCAATAATAAAACATTAATCAGACTATTCCCATGATTAGTGAGTATAGCAGTGAACACTACTACATTTTATCAATATTACACTGAACAACGACATCCCCATAAGCATAATAAAGGCTACAGACTTTCTGTATGTAAATGAGTCACATTTATCACTCATATCATGGCATTAATCACTGTTAACAATGGTTAATGGTTGTGATGTTTTTAAATATATGATAGATACTGACATTTATCATCCAAAACTGGCTCCCACAGGAGATATCGCTTGGATGAGATCAAGCGATATCTACACTGTAGATATCGCTGCAATGAAATTACATCACAATGCTTTGCAGACCATTATGACGTCACTGGTTACCATGGCCATGGCTTTATAGCTCACATAGATATGTAGTCAACAGTTTATAATGTCAACAAAGATAGCTACTAAACAAAAGTTTCTCACAGCACTGACATTAAAATATCTAAAAATATAAAAACATACCGATATATACTGAGAACTGAATGTGTACAGAGAAAAAAATAAGCCTTTGGAGTGAAAACAATAGCATGATAATTAATTAATAGTCAAGGTAAAAAATAGATAAATATTGCACTCCATGTACATCCTGAGACCCACAATTTAATAAAACAAAATTACCAAACTTCATTTCATATTGTACATGTTGTACAAACATGGGAATGGCAATAAAAACATTTTTCAATATGGCTGCTGGGGTGGCCACAGTGAAATCAACTTTGACTTATGAAAAGAAAATGTCCAAGTAACAGCCATTAGAACTATGAAATGGTGCATTTAAATTTGCAATATGGGCCCTTCTTGCTATCCAGAATTGCAAATTGCGCAACAAACATGTTAACATGATGAATCGAGGCATTCAAACTTAAAAAATCATACTTGGTTTGATAATGACAATTTGTGAAAGATCATATTTATAATTTAAATGGGAAGTAGCTTCAGTTATCCATTCTCTCTGTCAGGAAGAATCAAAAAGCATTCAGAAAGCTTTGCTAGTGATCGTTTTCTCTATGTTTTATTGATATGGAAATAGTTCGAACTTGTTGGTTCTGAATGACAATGGTTTCCAGATAGGTAACATATGCAACACCAAACTCACTATGCTCCACTAGAATGTTCCCAAACAGGAAAAACAAGTTATTTGTAAAATCCAATGAGGACAGTAGTAGATGTGGCAGCCATATTCAAAATCAGATTCAAACTTTATTGGTGGGGACAAGTATAGTCAAACACCAATGTGTCGAAATTTGATCATATTGATGTGTCCAAATTTGATCATATTAATCATGTTTGATGTGTCAAACTTACATTTGTCGTGAAGTAAAAGCTTTGACAACACAATGCCATTTAGAAAGTGGACAAATGTAACAAATGTTACCACACTGCCAGAGTGAGGCACCTAATCGCCAGCACACAAAGTCAGTGAACTAACCCAGTCAGCCACCGAGGCCTTGGGGGCTGAGTGGATTTCCCAGGTTCTATTCTGTTCCAATGGATAGTAACACTGACAGTTTCCAGATGATATGGGCAACTAGTTTAGTAGCTAGCATATCAAATAAGGCTTGCAATTCATTAGCTGCAAACTATAGTCATCACAAGCAATCATATCAATAATAAAACATTAATCAGACTATTCCCATGATTAGTGAGTATAGCAGTGAACACTACTACATTTTATCAATATTACACTGAACAACGACATCCCCATAAGCATAATAAAGGCTACAGACTTTCTGTATGTAAATGAGTCACATTTATCACTCATATCATGGCATTAATCACTGTTAACAATGGTTAATGGTTGTGATGTTTTTAAATATATGATAGATACTGACATTTATCATCCAAAACTGGCTCCCACAGGAGATATCGCTTGGATGAGATCAAGCGATATCTACACTGTAGATATCGCTGCAATGAAATTACATCACAATGCTTTGCAGACCATTATGACGTCACTGGTTACCATGGCCATGGCTTTATAGCTCACATAGATATGTAGTCAACAGTTTATAATGTCAACAAAGATAGCTACTAAACAAAAGTTTCTCACAGCACTGACATTAAAATATCTAAAAATATAAAAACATACCGATATATACTGAGAACTGAATGTGTACAGAGAAAAAAATAAGCCTTTGGAGTGAAAACAATAGCATGATAATTAATTAATAGTCAAGGTAAAAAATAGATAAATATTGCACTCCATGTACATCCTGAGACCCACAATTTAATAAAACAAAATTACCAAACTTCATTTCATATTGTACATGTTGTACAAACATGGGAATGGCAATAAAAACATTTTTCAATATGGCTGCTGGGGTGGCCACAGTGAAATCAACTTTGACTTATGAAAAGAAAATGTCCAAGTAACAGCCATTAGAACTATGAAATGGTGCATTTAAATTTGCAATATGGGCCCTTCTTGCTATCCAGAATTGCAAATTGCGCAACAAACATGTTAACATGATGAATCGAGGCATTCAAACTTAAAAAATCATACTTGGTTTGATAATGACAATTTGTGAAAGATCATATTTATAATTTAAATGGGAAGTAGCTTCAGTTATCCATTCTCTCTGTCAGGAAGAATCAAAAAGCATTCAGAAAGCTTTGCTAGTGATCGTTTTCTCTATGTTTTATTGATATGGAAATAGTTCGAACTTGTTGGTTCTGAATGACAATGGTTTCCAGATAGGTAACATATGCAACACCAAACTCACTATGCTCCACTAGAATGTTCCCAAACAGGAAAAACAAGTTATTTGTAAAATCCAATGAGGACAGTAGTAGATGTGGCAGCCATATTCAAAATCAGATTCAAACTTTATTGGTGGGGACAAGTATAGTCAAACACCAATGTGTCGAAATTTGATCATATTGATGTGTCCAAATTTGATCATATTAATCATGTTTGATGTGTCAAACTTACATTTGTCGTGAAGTAAAAGCTTTGACAACACAATGCCATTTAGAAAGTGGACAAATGTAACAAATGTTACCACACTGCCAGAGTGAGGCACCTAATCGCCAGCACACAAAGTCAGTGAACTAACCCAGTCAGCCACCGAGGCCTCGGGGGCTGAGTGGATTTCCCAGGTTCTATTCTGTTCCAATGGATAGTAACACTGACAGTTTCCAGATGATATGGGCAACTAGTTTAGTAGCTAGCATATCAAATAAGGCTTGCAATTCATTAGCTGCAAACTATAGTCATCACAAGCAATCATATCAATAATAAAACATTAATCAGACTATTCCCATGATTAGTGAGTATAGCAGTGAACACTACTACATTTTATCAATATTACACTGAACAACGACATCCCCATAAGCATAATAAAGGCTACAGACTTTCTGTATGTAAATGAGTCACATTTATCACTCATATCATGGCATTAATCACTGTTAACAATGGTTAATGGTTGTGATGTTTTTAAATATATGATAGATACTGACATTTATCATCCAAAACTGGCTCCCACAGGAGATATCGCTTGGATGAGATCAAGCGATATCTACACTGTAGATATCGCTGCAATGAAATTACATCACAATGCTTTGCAGACCATTATGACGTCACTGGTTACCATGACGTCACAATCAAATGACATCACTAATGGCTCTGCTACTGAAGCTGTTAGCAGTACTTTTTTCACTAAAGACACTGCTAATTACTGTCTACAAATTGAAAAAGTTGGAAGAATGATGTTGGATGATAAATAAAATCTCACCCTCGTGTCTTTTGATATCAAATATATCAACACTCGTTGATAAAAGTGGCAAAAATCCTCGGCAAGCCTCGGAATTTTTCCACTTTTATCAACTCGTGTTGATATATTTGATATCAAAAGACACTTGGGTGAGATTCTCTATATGTAGAAAAACTTGGAGATAACTATCAGAACATGCCTGCAGCTGGTGCACCTGCCACTGTGTCTGCCAATGGAGTGTTAACAGCAAAACATCTGATACCGGGCATGCTGGGGAATTTGTATAAACAATGGAATCACTTGTTTTCCACAAATCAATTTTTATTTATTGACTTACTTCACACTAAATGTGTGCATGATCACTATGTTGTACACATACAGCATGGAACAAGTTGAAACGTGAGAAGAGTTATGCCAGGAAATGTGAGAAAATGAAAAACACAATGGTTACTTAATCATGTTTATCACTGGTAGTGGGACATGGTCAGCTATCAAAATATGTTTTACTTCACTTGCAGCCACAGAACACTTAGACTTTCACCAGATGAATATACCACATTATCTTGCATTATGTATAATATGTATACATGTATACGCATACTAATTGAGAATAGATGCAAATAATATATACAACATGAACAACAAGTCCCGTGCAACGCTAAAAAGTATGGATGTTTGAATCATTGAATTTATCAAAAAGAATGCATGTTACATATTACCATGATTACCGGTACAGGATATTCTGCTCTGGTAAGCAATATACTCAAATTTTAGGGTGTCAAAGGGTGCTTTCCTCCAGATATACTTTGGAATCCCATCTATCATGTCAATAGGCTTAATGTGTCCAGGTCTCTGACCATTTGTAGTAATTGGCAATATAAGCACCATGACATCAATAAAATTCTTAGAAATCAAGTGAAGGATCAACAGGTTGCCAAACTGGGACATCTATACTCATGCCTTGAACATGTTGAACCCTCAAAATGTATTACTGACTGTGCCTTGTGTACACCAAGGTTAAGCCCTGGAATACTCACAAAGAATTTTAGTTATACCTTCTGGAATTTAAACAGTGAGCTAAAAAGAAAAATATACTGACCTCTTTTCAACTCACCATGTTCAGTGAATGTTATTTCACCATGAGTCAGAAAATATACAGTTATTATTTAGAAAGTTCACCCCTACCTTTTCATTTATACAGATCTTGTGAATCATACTGTCCATTAAGCATGTCATGTGTTTATACATATGTTATTTTCTGTGTTTTGTTAAGTTTACTATGTGGAATGTACATTTATCACTGGCCATATAAATTCACACCTTTGGTTACAAATATATTACCCAGTATTTCAGGGCCATGAAACAGTGCCCTTCAGATGCTTCATGCACCAGAAACCCATTTCAACTGTCTCATAACCTTTTTAAGTGGGCCATTGGCTACTACATGGAATTTCAAACCCGAAACCATCAATGTCGATCACGTAAATAATAATTGGTTGTTTGTTGTTTAATGCAGCACTTTGCAATATTCCAGCTATATAATGGCAGTCTGTAAATAATCGGGTCTGGACCTGATAATCCAGTGATTGACATCATGAACATCTATCTATGCAATTGGGAAACGATGACATGCATCAACCAAGTCAGCGAGCCCGTTAGTTATTCACCTCTTATGACAAGCATCATGTTAATAATAACATTAGCATGATGAGAGTTTGTATTCATGTTATACTTCAAACAATGCTTGATATGTGCATACTTATCAACCCAGACACCCCACCCACTGGTGAAAGGTGTAAGCTAGCAAGTGATAGAAAATGTAAACATCCTTGTCAGCATGGTCAGATAATAGCAAATCGGATAAGCATATATGTAGACACTTTTTTCTCAGCCTCTTGATTGCAACTTAACAACAGTTGACTGTACACATAGCTATTTATAATATGTCTAAACATGGTGGCAATACTGCTGTTTTTTAGGTGCAGATAAATAGCTCCAATATTCCAGTTGTGCCGTGAGTGATAGTTGTGTTCAGGTTAACAGGTTACCTAAAATACTATCCTTAGGTCATAGATACCCTTTTCAATCAAGCACCCCTTTCTGATTCTTGTTATTAGGCAGCCATTTCCAAATTGTTAGGTTGGAGTAAGTTTTATATGTCACACCTCTTTAAACATGTTTACATGGTTGAACAAAAGCATTTCAAAGTTAATCCAATGTTATCCGAAAGTAAATTCATATTTCTTATTAACATCCACAACTACCCTACAATGGCCTGCATGTGTACATGATTGTTTATATTTTGCACATATGCATTAATTAGGGGTTCATCACCATCTAATAGAGCACTAATTATTAGTGATTGCTACCGGGTCTCGTGGTAAATGTTCAAGTTTGCAATGAGAACTGTTTGAGTGGCATTTTTAGAAGTTGGTATATAACAGTACACACAAGATATTTTATGGATGACAACTTCTTTATTCTATCATGTTCTATTATGATCATTTGGGTATAGATCCATATATCATTGTCAAGCAAGAGTGAAAAGAGAGTCGCTCTTGCTTGACAATGGTATAACTATAAGGAAAACGTCTCATCATAATAGAACAAAGTAGCTGTCTTCCTTCAAATATCTTGTCTTTATTGGCAATGCAAGTTCGATACTCCTCTACTCGTGTGGCGACGGTAATTGAGTCGTAAGGTAATGTGGATTACTTCGAAATAGTAAACCGTGAAAACCCAATCAAGTCAAGAATTACAACAACCAACCTAATCGGTGCATCACGGTGAGAGAGTTAGTCATACAAATAGATGGCCTGCTCAGCTTATCAACATGATCAAAAGCATATTTGAGGTGCTTCGATATATTGTTGAATGAAGCATGTTGATATATTGGAACTTACTAGAGTTTATCAGTTACAAGGAAACGTAATGTGTGACAGTATACGTTCATCAGTAGCTGGACGTCAATAGCGGAAAATGGAAGTGAGCGAAATATGGGGGTCTGATTCAAGAAACGCGATGACCTGTTGATCTATCTATTCTTTCCGTTAAAAGAACACTAAAACGTTTTCAACATACCTTGATAAGGTTTCGTCAATGTGTGTTCTCTTCTTAAGTAATCTTGGGATTCCCATTGTCCAAATACAGACAAAATGAGACCAAAGACAAATAAAAGTCTACAACTCTTCAAGTGTGCTTCCATGTTGTTCTACCCAAAATGCAGTTAACATCCGGGGCGTGACCACTACTATTAATAGCCATCCACGTGTCACGTGCACAGCAGCTGGCATATTTCGAAGTTGGTGCGCAAACCAGACACGACAGCCTGCGACACACTGTGTTTGTTTTAATAGCCTGCAGAGATTACCTTATAAACAGGCAATCCACACATGAATTAACACTAAAATGAAACAATTAGAAAGTTAAATCAAATGGATGCCAGCTTGGGAATCCTCTCCATTAGATCATGTCGCATTTATAAAAAGTATAATGCATAAATCCTGGAAAATATTATTTCTGCTACAACGTATGTAAAACTACATCGTATTTTTTATTTTAATCCGCAGAAAGATATATGCCAAATATATCAAGACATCCTGTAAATAATCGACTCTGAGTGAGACAAACAAGGTGTTCACATATAAGCAATATCCCAAACCCTCAGGGTAAAATGACGGACAATCAGGGACTGCAGGTTCTACTTAGATCACCATCTAGTCTCTGAAATGAACATCTCGTACAGAAAACAGTTGTTAAATTATGTTTAAAAATAATCATAAAATGGAGCCCAGAGACTCTCTTCAATTTCTGATACTGCAGAAATCTAGACTTGCCAAACATTTTAGACTTGCATGAGCTGTATGTGTTATATTTGTATCAGAGTCTGTAAGACAGACTACGTGTAGGTTCTACTGTCTGATGCCCGTCTCCTGTCCAGGCCTCGACATTCATTTTTAATTAGAACTACGTGCGAATGAGAGACACTGTCTCTGTATAAATTAGGGTCATTAGACGCATTAGATGTTTATACATCTAAAAAATTGAGTTAGCAGAAATGATGTGGTGATGGAAAGACTTGAATCAAAGACCGATATAACTTGCTGGGAATGTCACTTTGGTCGCTATCGTCACCCATTTATAGAATGCTGGCCGCCTATTCTACGCCGGGCCTACATAGGAATGTAGACTTACATCTAGTCTCCTCTGAAATGAACATATTTTACAGAGTGCAAAAAAACGTTGTTAAATTATAGTTATACAATATAATAAAAAGTATCCCAGAGACATTCTTCATTTTGTCATTTTCCTGATACTGCAGTTACTAGACTTGCCAAACATTATAGAATTGCATGGGTTATATTGGATATATTTGTTTCAGGGTGTGTATGACATACTCAGGGGAATGAAACATGTTAACTCTGCCCATATCAATTAATCAGTTACCGAACACTAATAGTATTCAGTGGGATGGTGTGAACTATATCGCGCCAAGTATTGGTGAACCCACAGAACAGGCACAACGAACCACTTGCTTAATATTTCCAACAAGAAGTCGCTTTTGAAATAAGTTTTAACTCCATGCTTCGAAGTCTAAAAACGTGAACAGTTTGTGTGATCTTCGATTTTCGTGAAAAACCTATACATTTGTTTTGGGTTTTACAAAATAACAATATTCTCAAACTTGGTAGATGTTGGGGAAGAAAATGTGTTATGAAAAGGAACAAAAATGATCGGCCCCCATCAAAAGATGTGTGTGCTATATGTATTATATCCCCATTCTATTATTAGATAAATACCCTTTACCCAGTCATTGGCCATCTCCATCCCTCCTATCAATAACGTAGCACAGCATTTCCCTTCTTGGTCATAACGGCAAAGTGGTCAAAACAAAACGTGACCGTGAAATATCAGATTGAATTTATTTAGTCACATACAAAGTACTTCTCAAGAATACATAGACTCTCTCATACGGAATGTATTTACGGGGTAACTTATCTTTCTCGCCAACGTCTCAAAGTTGCATAATGTAAAACAATGCATCATATTAGTTCTAATCTAAAAGGTATCGCTATTACAATAAGAAATATGTTTAACAGGCTTTTGCAAAATTGTTAAATACATTTATACTTATTAAGAATATTATTATTTTAGTCATTTTCATTTTTTATATGTACTTTCAAATATATGACTGGACGTTTCCTATATCTGCATTTTAATAACATTTATCTTAATCTACAGTGGAAAATGAAATACATACATACATACATACATACATACATACATACATACATACATACATACATACATACATACATACATACATACATACATACATACATACATACATACATACATACATACATACATACATACATACATACATACATACATACATACACACACACACAAAAAAACAACATGGGGCTGTGTACTCGCTGGCAGATGACCACGGGGTACGCTGATCACTGTGTCGGATTAACGACACTGATTAATGAGTGATTTCAGCAATTCGTTGCAAATTAGGTGTGTCGGAGACGGAGTTCGAGACTGTCGGATTAGCGGGTCTAAATAGCACTGATTTAATGGGTTCCCATCATTTGTGTCGGATAAAGCCGATTGTCGGATTAACAAGACTTGACTGTATATATATATATACACAGCTCGTAAACATGTGACACTATGCTCGTAAACATGTGACACTTTAATAAACTAATTCTGTCTATCCCTGTAGGTCATATTTACTGTGTACAGGCATGGGGGAGCTCTCCCTAATGCAGTTACTGTCACAGATGAGTGCATAGGCATCCAGGCATTTCTTGCATGTATGTTATTGTATTTATAAGTATGTATGTGTGTGAATGTATATCACTCTGTTAAAAAGGTCACAGTGAGCATAACCTAAACATTGGGGTTTTTTTTCAATCTGATGTTTCACTAGTCCGTTTTGACTGGCAGTGGTCCTTTTTCACCAGACATATGGGCCGTCGATCACCAGCTGGTTGGGTTCTGACCAAATCAATTGTTCCGTTAGACCGTTCCAATCGCCACCCAGCATGGCCCCCCTTTAAACGAACTCAGATCATGGTTAATAACACATACGCGGTTAGTGTTACCTCTATACCTGATTTGCTTAGTCTACATTAATTAATATTGAACAACACCAAACAATTTTGTTAACCATAAAAAACATGTTAATGTTTGAAAAAACACGTCCTTTAACTAAATAATCCAAAATCTTTCGGGGACGTTTCCAAGAAAAATAACATTACCGTCAAACGCAAATTGTTTCGCAAATTATTTTCAGTATTCTAACATGTTATATATAAAACGCAACCCAAGAAATCAAGACAGATTTTTCTTTAAAAAAACGCTCCCCTCTTTTAGTTGTATGAGACGTCTACAGACAGAGATTCGTGGTACGACCTAAACGTTCTCGGTAGGGCTACTTTCGGTTTCGACTCGCATGGGGAGCATACGTTTTTTCTTGATGAAAGTGTTCAGGTAAGAACTGATTTTGGGTTATTGTTTCATTGTTGTTGAGTGATTTTACTTCCTTACAAAATCTGTTATTTTTAAAAGCAAATTTATCAATTGTATCGTTTTGTTTGGGTAACTGATGACAGACCTAATAATCGTGCAAGGATCACATCGTTGAAATCGTGGCGGTAAAAATAGATACAGCATTTTGATTGGATAAAGAATTGTCAGCCGTGGGGAATCCCCAAAGTGATTCTTGAAACTGGGATTTTTCTATACGCCCTACCGAGAATGGCCGATACCGCTTGGCTTCCCAACTTTTCGTTTGTCCATTATAACGAATCTGCTGAATATCTCATCAGATAAGTCTAGACGGTGGAGGCGAAATGGCGGACAGCCCAGACAGTCTGAAAGATGTGACTGTGGAAGACCATCTACGGTACATGATCGATGTCTACAAGTCTTTCCTAGTTCAGCATCTTGACTGTGTTGAGTTGCTACCGTATATGTCTTTTCTGAGAGGTAATGACGTCATTGATAAATGTTAATTTTGTGTAAACCTGATATATTACGCATTAAGGATCCTTAGTCTTGGGCCAAATCTCAGTATAGGTCAAGATGTTGCCCATGTTGATGAACAGTGCCTTACATTTGTATTAGTAATTACACAATATTGAGACATGAAATTATTTTTGTGAAACGTAATTTGGGTAATCGTGTATAGATACATTGACTAATTCCAAATTCTATTACTCTTCAATTTCCAAAAGAGTAATTGAATTATGTTTTTGATTACCTGTTCACTAGCCTGTATCAAAGCACAGGAGTCCGTATCTAAAAATAGACGCCGTCATACATGAATATGCATGAGGCGTCTATTTTTAGATACGGACTCCTGTGATCAAAGTGAGGCAAGAGTGTCCACTAGACTATATGTATTTCAAAGTCTAGTTGACACTCTTGCCTCGTTAGGATGAATAACCATACTCATTAGCTGTCAGTTTTTAATCAGACATAATAAGTATCGAATACTACTGAATACTATGCTCCATGTCATCTCTTGGCAAATGTGCCACACTTTATAAAAATGCCAGGAACAAGGTTATAGATGGTACATAGAATGTGACGTCATGTCTTTTCACTTTGTATTTTGCAGAATCAGCTGCGCGTATTCGGAAGCTGAAGAGAAATGGCCAGCTAGTCGAGTCAGCAACATTGTTTTTTGAAAGTCTTGAAGCATCAGATGATGAAGGTCGATATGCATCCTTCAGGGATGCTTTGGGGGAAGCAGGTGAGTGAGTGAGTTGAACAGTGAGTGCACATGTATAGGACCACCTGATTCATTCACAGCATGAAAGAATGGGGTGGTCCTTAACTTCTTTTGAATTATATATATCATTGAGTCAGATGCTATACTGAAATATTGTGTTAATTTATCAATGTCACTTATCACAATCAGTTGTACACATGAAATGCTTAAAGGGGCACTGATCTAATGCAATTCCCCGGGACTGGTTGTTGCCTTTGTTATTGTTTTTTCCCAGTGAGTACCCGGATGTATAGCAGAAATCTAGACTAGTTCGCGACCTCTGCTGCGCCATTCATAAGCGCATTCGTCACTTTTATGGATAACGGTAGTAATAAGGGTGTATGGTCACATTGATCAACAAAATGAAATACAGTTTTCGAGATAATAAGGAAATGTAGGTATCTTTGTGGGTAGCATCGGTAATGGGGACGAAGTTTTGATAAGTCACTTGCTTGGTAATTTTGCGCTTTTTGTTTACACTATTTTGACTTGCAACACAAAGTAAATATTTCACCTGAGCATTGCTTTTTTATAGTGTGTATATTCTTTTACTGTCAAATGTGTAACAAATTTATTAATCGTCTAAATATTCAGTTATTTTACAAAGTGAAAAACATTTCCGTCTGTATTTTAATGTCATCACCAAGAGACTGAAAATGTTACGTTGAAAAGTACATTTCTATGTTGTTTGGCTTCTAATCCTACATAATAATCTGTTGTGATGTTTGTAGGCCCTTTTGATCGTCTTAATCAATCTGGTCAGATTTTTGAGTCAAAATGACTGAAATATTTACACATTTTATAAATTGCCTGAGAGAATCACATTTTACAAATTGACGGTAATATATACACGCTTACAAAGGAAAAGACCTGTGAAAACAACGTCTATCGCAGAATTTCCCAACCAAGACGTAGAGAAACAAGAACAAATCGGTTCAAATGAAGGAAAACAAAATGCAAATATCATAATTACAACCTACCAAATTTATGTGGATAAATTTTAGGCAGCTTCCTTGTTCGAGGAATGTATCCGTGAATATCCACACTAAGGAACAATATCCCACTCGTCTGCAGCTGTACAAAGAAACTTATTCGATGTCACGTGTCTCTGTAACAATCAAATATTTTAAAAGATATATATCGTTTCGGGATATTATAACCCGTGTTCGTTTCTCAACTGATCACTTGGATTGTTTCAGGTGTTTTACATAGGTGTCAAGTCTCAATGGTCGGCTGAGAAAGCCCACGTGACAACTATTTTCATAACGTCCACGGTTCCTAAAAAATCCATTGAGTGATAGATAACAATGATCAACCAATCAACGTATTATCAGTTAACCCTTTGAACAAAGTATGTTGTTTTTACATCAGCACTTCAAGCCATGATATGAGTGTATTCCCTTTGTTTTAGTAAACCTAGACATGTAAACACTCACTCTTTACATATCCACTGTGCAAGATAACAGTGATTAATCAATCAACGTATTTTCTGTTAATCCTTTGATGACTAGGAACGATCCGTTGATTTACAAAAAAAATGTAAATGAACTGATCATTAATCTCTTGCTGGGCTGCCACGTGCATATTACATCAGACACATTTCACCTCATTTCAAACCTGGATTTAGATTGAATAATTATCCCAGACACAAAAAATGCCAAATGGGAACCTTTGTCAGGTAATCTAAGTGGTGCTACCACTAATTGTACCTGTAATAAATTCATTAACTGAGCATCAAGTGAATGACGACAAATACACAAGTGTAGGGTTGTAGAGAAAATGTGGATGACAACAAGGGAGTAGTAATCGTATTATCGACGCAAGCCGAAATCCGAAAATGCTTTCACTGCATGGATACTTTTTTTAGTATTAAACTATAACCATTTGGGGTATTTCCAAATGACAACATCCGATGAGGTCCGGCGTTCTTTTTGTCTGTTTGTTTAGGCTGAAGAAATTAATTATAGATCACAGTTAACCAATCAGTGTTCATGCAAAAATGTGTAAAACAAATATTGCCTCCAGCCTCCCAAGTTTATTTAGCTGTCCTTGCAGACGGTAGCCCAGTCTCTGGTCACGCTCAGTTGCGTTGCGTATCATCCAGGTACTCACTGGGAAAAAACAATAACAAAGGCAACAACCAGTCACGGGGAATTGCGTTAGATCAGTGCCCCTTTAAGGACAGGTTATGTATTTTGCTCCAGAAACCAGGGAGGCATCTATCTAGGTATATATATAGGCAACCATAATATTTTTGTTAACTTTGGGTTTATTGGGCAGAAGGATATAAAAATATTACACAAACAAATTACTGTTAAAACAGTACTCAAAAGGAGGAGGTATGATATTAGAGCCTATTTTTAGCCCACTGGATATTGCAATTTGTAAAGCTATGCCAAAAAATGGCAATATTGTTTTGCAATTTCATGTTACTGACAACACCCATTTGCTCTTTATTTCACGCTAACTGTAAACTTTAACATGATTACTTTGACAAAATACAGACTTCAATTACTACAAAACATTGTGGGTTTTTTCTTTTTTCAGAACAAGAAATTGTTAAAACAGTTCTTGAAGGTGGCAGCATTAATGATTATCACGATGAAAATAGGAAACTGATTGATATATTCTGTAAGCCTATTTCTGAGAAACTGGATCCAATTGTAATGATGCAACATCTCAGAAGCAAGAACATACTGACAGAAAGGGATGAAAGTGAAATAAGACATATCTCCCGTGATTGTTCTCGATTCGAGGCAGTACTGATGCTGCTTCACTGTGTATTCCGACGGAAAATAGAATGGTACAATGAGTTCATGGCTGTGATGTATGTCATGAACCCTGACCTTGTGGAAATGGTGGATCCTGAATTTGTAGAAAGTAAGTAAGGTCAACCAATTTCATTTTGGTCTTGACATATACCTATGTATAGCTGTATAACATAATTACTACAGTGTGTGAAACTGTCTTTATTTTAGGGTAATGGATTGAAATCCATTAGGGCTGGGACGGGTAACTCGGGTACTCAGGTCGGATGGGTCCTGAGTAGGACTCGGTAACCCATAGGACTACCCAGACTCATGGTTAATCACCTGATATATTGTTCAATGACAAAAACTCACTATAGCTCAGTGGATAAACTACAAGTTGCTAATGTTCACATTTCTTTCTGATGATGCACACATTCCTTTTGAGGTGTATATATTTGAGTAAAGATAAAGCTGCAGTCAACTTTAGTGAACGCATGATCTGATTGATTGATACATGTATCTATATAGTTTTAGCCAGGGCTGCGGTAAAACAATTCCCAATCAGACATTTTAGCGTTCCCTACTTTTGAGACTTGCAGTCGGTAGGGTCAGTTAATAGAGGGTCGGGTACCTTGGTAGTAAATATTGACTCGTCCCAGCCCTAATATCCATCAACATCGCAGATAGCGGAAGTGTTGTTTGAACGACTTGAATTAAACCTGTCTTGCTTCAGTTTTTCTGTACTATGTACAGTAACATTTTATAATAGTTGAATGAAACTGTTGGAATAAAAAACATATTGGTCCCTTTACATCATAACAAACATGGCAAATCCAATAGAATTGTCGACCCGTGAAGATCCTGGGTTGAATAGGTCTTCAGCAACCCATGCTTGCCGTAAGAGGATTGGGTGGTCAGGCTCGCTGACTTGGTTGATGCGTGTCATCAATCCCAACTGCGTGGATCGATGCTCATGATGACAATCATTGGATTGTCTGGTCCAGACTATTATTTACAGACCACCATCATATAGCTGGAAAATTGATGATTGTGGTGTTTAACCACAAACAAACAAAACAATCAAACAACAATACAATTGTCACTCAATAACATCAATTGCTCTAATATATTCAGCTACAATTCACACTTTGATGACTGATGACTGTGTATTTTCTCATTTAATAATACAGAACACTTGGCACATCAGAGCATCTCGGAGAAACAGTTTGAGGAGGATGTGGATATGGGAACCATTGTGGAGGAGACCATGGAAGGTAGGGGAGTGATAAGCCCCAAGTAATCAATGTCTGTCCAAAGGTTTTAATGGACATTAAAGTCTTCAAGCTGAAACTTTATGTTAAGAATAAAAATAAGAATACGAATAAGAATAATCTTTATCTGTTCTCAACTTTGGCCATTGTTGTTGATGTTGCAAAATTGAAATCTGTTACAAAAACTATGAATTCATAATACTCTGAGATCATACTGTCCTATAACAGACCAGACCCGTAAAGAACTGATAGAATAGGTCTTCAGCAACCCATGCTTAATGTAAAAGGCGATTATGCTTGTCAGGATCAGGTAGTTAGGCTCGCTGACTTGATTGATGCATGTCATTGATCCCACTTGCATGGATTGATGGTCATGATATCAATCACTGGATTGTCTGGTCCAGATCTGATTATTCACAGACCGCCGTCATGAAGCTTGAATATTGCTGAGTGCGGCGTTAAACAACAAACAAACTATAACAGACTACATTATAGACAATTAGAAGATTCACTCTCCTTACTTGATGGCTAAAGATTTCACTACGTATAACATTCTGCTCAGTTTAAATGTACCCGGAGAGCAACATTGGTGGCATTCTTGTTTTTTAGTCTAAACATTTTCCATTTGCTGGACTGTAAAAGGGCAGGTAACTCTGAACACGTAAATATTCAAATACCGTTTTCGACGTAAAAAGCGTCCAGGGTGCTCTTAAAATTAGAAATAAAGGGCTCTAAATGGAATATTATTTTGGTGGGTGAGTATGAGTAATAAGGAGTTGAAAGATAAATTTCGTGGTTTATGTTGACAGCCTGAAATGTTTATATACGACAGATATATTTTTCCTGAATTTAATTGCCCATAATTAAGGGTGCATAACACACATGAGTGAGTATTATACACAAATAAATAAGTATTTTGTACATTGATCAATCGGAAGGGGTGGTAATTGGGATTGTTCAATAATATGAATTAATATACATGTATTAGCAAATATTGCCGTGAGCACTTATTAGAGCGGGTATATTAAGGAAATACTAACAAGGAAAAATGGCTGCATCCTTTCATCAATTTTATTTAGAACACAATTTTTTTATTTCCTGATATGTTTTTATCATAGCCTAGCTTTTTATGTCAACAATACACATACAGTTATTCATCCTTATTCACGTGTCATTCTTTCAATTCACCTTGTTATTTTGCCTATAAGACCGACTGTTACAGTCACATTCAGAGCACAATTTTAACCACTATGTAATATGTTCACAGTCTGTGAATGATCATATGTAAACAGAAATATAAACACGCCTTTATCCCACCCTTGCATATTGTCAGATGTATCTGTTAAACAAGAACAACTTAATTGTAACTATTTGAATTGATAATGAAATTCTCCCTGTAACATTACAGGAATAGCTTGTGGTCAGAAGCAAGAGGCTTCTCCCAGCAACATTACAAGGATTTCTAGAGATCAGAAGAAAGAGGCTGTTGATAGGCTAAAACATTACCATGGCAATTCAGAACCAACCAATCAAAAATCAAGAATGTCCCACGCAATAGACAGCCAATCACCTCGCTGCCCTCCTGTCAACAGTCTGTCGTCTGAGTCACATCAGACTCCCAAGTTGCCTGGGAACAGTTTTAAGGGAAATACAAGGACATGTGATCAAGTAGACTGTGTGCACTGTGCACTGCGTAATGATGAAGTACAGTCCTTGAGGTCACAGTTATCAGACATGCAGGATGAATTATCAGATTTGAAAAAAATTGTGAATAGATTTCTACATCCAAAGTAGCAACACCATAATGAAATAGATGTGTATTTATTATTGTTTTCAATAAAACTATTTCATGATGATTCTCAATTTTTTTCATTTTTTGGCCAACAATGAAAGCTATTTCCTAATGTTTTTTGTGTGTACTGTGATAATGCTGTTATAAACATCTTTAAATTTGGAGGTTTATATCAGAGCAGTGTCACTGGCCATGGCTTTTACCTGCAATGGAAATTTTTAGGCTGAAACAATTAATGTTTCTTGGGCATCAGTGCATCAATTATTTTTTCAAAATGCCTGTGTAAAGTGAAAAAGATTCTGTTATCCATGAAAAGAACACAAACAACACTGATAATGATATTGGATTAAAGAGCCAAGTTCAGTTACATCCATTTCTGGGCCCGGGATCATGAAACTAACTTAAGATCATATTTTGTCTTAACTCTTAAGATTTAGACTTAAGATCAAATTTTGTCTTAAATCGGGGATCACGAAGCTCAATCACTGAGAATATCTTAAGCCTAAGACAAAATTTGATCTTAAATCCTAAGACTGCCCCTGAGTAGACTTAAGACAAAATTTGTAGGAAGAAAGATGGCGGAGGCTGTTCGCCTCATACGTCGCCTAGGGGCTAAACAGGACAAAATAGCAAATCATCGGACATTTCGAGACCGATTCAACCCTCTTGATCTGTACAACGACGAAGAGCTCTTTGAGAGATATAGATTTCGTCGTCCTACCATTTTTTTCATCGTTGGTCTAACCGGTGATGAACTTGCATAGATTCTACCCAACTCCGCGTTTCCACAGTCTCCCACCTATTATTCAAGTTTTGTTATTCCTTCAGTTTTTTGCTATTTGGGCTTTTCACCTTCAGTTGCTCAGTCGCTTTGTGTCAGCCATATTGGATAGTGTTTACAAAATCACGTTATACGTACACCGGTAATGAGACGCAAATACCATCACGTATTTTTCAAAATCAGCTGCGATACCTATATCCTTGAATTCCTAATACATTTTAGAATCAAATGCCAAATGGTCTTTGTCACCAATACAAATTGTCTAGATGTAATGAAGCAAAATAAATGAGTCGTGAAAACGAACGCTGAAAAAAGTGCACTTGTTGGAAATGTAAACAAAGCCATTCGTCTATTCGTTGAGTACATTGGCTCAGCATTTTCAGAATATACACGGGAAGAGAATCGTAGGGAGAATTAGGGAATATATACATTGCAATGATTTGATATTTCCTGAACTTTAATAAGTTCCTGTCCAGTGTGACGCCATGACTGACGCAAAATCACGCACAACGACAACGGTATTTATCAGTATTTATCGGAATTTCCGTTGGTTTCAATGAAAAATATAACAACAAATAACAGTACACAGATTGTCAGAATGGGTCTGATTACTTACATGTCACATTTATGTATATACGAACCCTGAATCAACGAAAGTCCCCTTGTAAAATCCCGCGTACTGTTGACAGTCAACACGTCATTTTGTAAAAGTCGGTCACCGGTAGTGATGTCATACGTCAACATATGTTGTACATATTAGGTAATTTCTTTGAGGTGAATGAAAGTACACACGATCATTGTGTCCTAGCAGGCTATTTACAGTTTCAATTATGATGTAGATCGTGCATGTCTTGTGTACATTTTTTCACACATTCAATTTCACTTTGGATATTAATCAATGTTCAATATGATATCATAAGTAGATATAGGCCACAACATGTATGAACCTTTAATAATATCCTGTTTGTTTGAACAATGTTTACAAATGAAATTGATAAGTTTATAGTGTCGTATACGATACTTCTTTATTTTGGACAAGTGATACTAGATGAAATGTAAATGCAACTGCAACATGTATGTATTTCTAGGGAGTGTAATAGTCAATATTATAAGTTCATATAAACAGTGTCCACGAATAGCTGTATAACTAAACTGAAGATATAACTTAAAGAAAATTGATATATTTTTTTTCGTTAAAATGTATGCACACATTTCTTAAAGAATTGTCCTTGTCTTGGAATTTTTTTTATGCCGTTTGATATACAGAACAGTGATATCTAACGATTCGCCAGGTGCGCGTTGGTCACAATTAAACGACTTATGAATTATTTCTCTTGTTTTGCATTATATAATCAATGGGTTCATCCTTTATCAAATATTGTGACCACAAGATATTAAACTGTTTACTATATTTCTACACGAATTGTAAAAAGTTTTAAAATATAACCCGTGCCATGTACCCCGTTGGTGGACGATTATCCTAATACGATTATCCTGTTAATTCTATACCAAGAGAGCTTTCTTCGCATCTTTTATGGTATAATTTTTAGACAAGATGATGAGAAATAATTACATAATAATGAACAAATACATGTCCAATATTGAAAAATAATTTTGTTTGGTTTGAAATACTTTTTCAGTACTTGATTACGTAAAATTGATGCCAAACAGGTGCGTGTCTTGTCCAATTAAGATACACTGTACATTATCAAATTGTTTATCTATTCCAGACATTATTTACATGGTAAACGCAGTCTTTTTATGTTGTGTCGAAAAAGCGTCAAATTCCGTTTTAAACACATGGACTTTTTCCATATCATGAACGAAAATTAGGGGAGATATGTATCAATCAAAAAACCAGAGTCGTCTTTCTCCGAGGTTATGAAAGACAAACAAGCAGCCATGACGTCAAATAGAATTGTGTCATTTTCTTAGTAATTAATTACATTTGATGATATACTGCTCGTGATCCAGTTAGATAGGTGCAACATTAGTCAAATTACACTTGCACAATCAGGAGAATGTTGGAATCTAAGGACTAATTTATGGTTTACATAGGGCCATCCATTTCGCTATCACTCATTTTTTATGAAGTTTAATTTCATCATTTCTGATGGTTTTTTATGCCTAAACGTATACAGTTTCAATATCGATATTTGTGTTGGAATAGTTTGGTTCCTCGTGAACAAAACACCACGAAAATACACTGTCCTTACCCACAGCTAATTCTCACCAAGTGACCCTAGTTACAATAAACTAGTGCTAAGCATAGCGTAGTTATGCCCCCTTTCCTTTGAACGTGTGTAACCTCTCTGTCGCCTTTTGACGTCATAGCGGTAAATCCGTTTTCGTCATTTACGGCAGGCTATTTTTTGCATTGAATTTATCTCGTTATACATACTCATTTAGCTCCATTTGATATATATTTATGTCGTTCAAATATTAGGCATATTTTGTTCGCTCACAGTTTCGGTAAAGCTGCTAAATATTTTTTTTTGTCGCACAGTACTTTTATTGGTGTACGCTAAAAAGGGGAGAAATTTCCTGTTTTTCGACGCAGAATAAAGTCTCGGACAAAACTTAGCAGCGTCTTTTTTTCAAACCGGTTTAATGTTTACAGTTAAATTTACACCATCAGATAGGAAATTTAATATTCTACATCACTGCGTAATTTTATAGCCAGAGGTAGATCCAGTCCCGGATGAGCGCAATTCTCGCACAACCTTCTCTTTTCCGATCTTAGGATAATGTGCGTCAGAAAAATAACCTCGGCATCCAATGATTACAGTAGTGCGATATTACGTGCGCGCGTCCCTATGGCGACGGTCTTAGACTTAGACTTAGCTAAGATTTTGCTGAGACCGTTTCAAGATCCAGTCTTAGAGCGAATCTTAGCTAAGCAAAATCTTAAAAACTTAAGACAAAATTCGTGCTTAGCAAAATTTGAGCTAAGACCACTTTCATGATCCCGGGCCCTGTTTCTTTATACTCTTGGTGGAGAAAAATTGTCCCCCCTCATCTCTTCTGTTTTCTACAAAAACAAAATGTGTCTCTTTTGAGTTTGAAAAACTTTTCTATTTTCATGTAGAAGTCTCAGCACTCTTCTTATATCTACCTCCCAAAAAGAAACAATAGGAAAACTATGTCACACACTGAACAACTACACTTAAATTGTGATGTGAGAAGAAAATACAAACACTAGTGGTTTAAGTCACAACAAAATTGGATCATTATCTGCATGAATAATGGATGCTGACTCAAGCAAAGGGACACAACTTGTCACATACTATTGTTCCAAATGCCAAGATTCTTATTGGTTGATTTAGTTAAATATGTTTAGGCAATTCCCCTTGTAGGGGGATTTAGTCATCATGTGGGCTGTCTGTCCGTTCGTCCGTATTTCGTTTCTGGAGCATAACTTAAAAAAAGCTTGAAAGATTTTTTCATCCAATCTTGGTATATATATTAACCAGGGGCTGTGGTGGTGCCTTTTGCTATTTTAAAGATTTTTGGAATTTTTATTTTTTCCGTTTCCATGGTACATGTAACAAGTTTGATTTTGATTCTGTTCATAGGTGGTGTGATTGTCGAGACCATATCTCTAAAACTAATAAGTATTCTTTAATGAAACTTTGCACACAAAAAGACCACGTTGTCGAATTTTCGAATTTTTAATTTTGCCGTTTTTATGGCAACAAGTTTAACATTGAATCTGTTCACAGTGGTGTGTTTGTCCGGATCATATCCCAGTGGGGGGTGCAGGTATAATATGCACACACATTTGCACCCAAATTCTGGATGTGCTTCTGGGTTTTCAGCTACGTTAGCACTTTGTACAGTATGTGGAGCTGAAAAAACATTCTCTTGTGGAGAATGTTCTTTAAAACTAAATAGCTCAGAGGTAATAGCGCCAGAATGGGGGTCAGATGTAATCATGCCATTATCAACAAATAACCCCTTTTAATCAACAGAAAATCAAATTTGATTTCATTGAACTGAAACTTTGCATAGATGTTGATGATTATAAATCAGCATAACCTGCAGTCAACATTGACGGGGGCGCAGGCGGCCCAGATGTCTAAGGCACCATAATTAGCTGGGAACCTGTGAAGATCCGGGGTGGAATAGGTCTTCAGCAACCCATGCTTGCCGTAAAAGGTGACTACACTTGTTGTCAGAGGCGACTAATGGGATCAATGCTCATTATGTCAATCACTTGATTGTCTGATCCAGAATTGATTATTTACAGACCGCTGTCATATAACTGGAATATTGAAACAAACAAATTAGCTGGGAGAATCCTATGATCATGGGGTTGAATCCCAGTTTGCCCAGATTATGTTTCTAGGTTTGTCAGCACCATACCCAGGCCAAAGTGGCAAACATCTGAGACATGCATCACTTTAGGCTTTCCTTCCTCGTGAAGCTGACATGACGTGATATGACTTGAATACTGTTCAAAGCTATTGCAATCCAGCTCACTCACTCTACTGTGGCTAATGTTGACGATGCGGCAAAAGTAATATATCTTTTATCTCGAAAACTGAATGTTTATTACCCAAACTATGAAACCATATTACATTGAGATCATGCTGTCCCTGCATCAAACAGACCACATTACAGACAATTACAGACCTACTTTCTTGACAAAATAGGTAAGATTTTACTAATTTCTCAGACATGTTACACAACCAAAGTATATTGGATGTCAAGCAACATGATAATTTTAAGATACTTGTTTTGAAACAAAACTTTGCAGGAAGGATGTGGTGTACAGAATAGTATATGATAAATCATTTGGTGTATTTTGTAGTTTTAGCTTCATGTGGACTTTATACATGTAACTTTCCTATACATAATTATCATGAGTTTCTAAAACATGGCCGCCATAGCAGGGCATTACAGAAGAAATGGCATCCACAGCATTCATTTGGAAAAATGTCATTATGAAGCCATTTCTTCATGAACCATGGCATAAGATATACAGTAGCTATGTTGTATAAGCAGAAATATATTGTTGTGTATTTTTTAAATTGGCCCAACTTGAGCCTTTGTTAAACATGTAAATTTGGTCCTCTTGTTAGCCAGTTATGCAAGTATCAGTGTGAGATTTAATGTACATGCAGTGTGGATGTCTGTTGTGTGAAAAATGATGTTGCTATGTTTTCATATTTTTATTACCCTTTGTATGGATCTGATCTAAGATGATATTTCCGGAAAAGTCAAGTAAGCAAGAGAGCCTTGTGGTGGTGTACTTCTTCTAATTTTGCCACAAGCCCCAGGGGCAGTGGGATGAAGAACATCAGCAAAGCAACATCTAGACCTATGGCCCAAAGAAACTCGTGACCCTAATCTATAGCCCCTGACCTTTGCACCATATCTCTTCTGGGTCAATGTACTTTATGCCACGAGAGTACATTTGTTGCACTTTACTAACAATAAACCAGTTATTATCTACAATATGGTAAAAATTATTAATTGTCATTTTAAAGGAGGTTTCTACCGACATATATACTGCAAATAACTTTTTTGAAAGAAAATAATTTAAAACAACATATCTGTGTTTAAGGATTGGCTGAACATGCTGCAATAAGAACTGTGGCGATATGACAATGATGTCTTTGTTTGTTAACTAGGTTTAATCACTGTGAGTGTAGCTGTACAAGAGTGTGGCTAGTGTCAAGTGTTTGCAGCCAGCGGCATGCTTGTGAAAGTTATCTCCCCTATCCTGGCTTTGGCTGAAGCCAATTTAAGGATGGGGCCCATTTAGGGTTTAACTAATACCACAAGAACCATACATATTATTTGCAAATCTTGGTCAATATTTAGCGATTAATCCGGTCAAAATAATGAACCAGTTGAGCACAAATCCCAAAAGATTTCTAACCCAGATGTATTCATCCGCTTCATGCCTACAAAATACCAATATTGTTTCAGTGGAAGGGGATGGCTGCTATTCATTTGACAACATGGCTGCTAACGATGGCAATGTAGGAGACACCATGACTGACAACAGCTACAAAGACGAGATGCTTTCCCAGGCAGGGCTAAACGAGGAGGAATTACAAACTCGAAGGAAATTATTTTCCACTACTTCATCTAACTCCCTTCCCCAGAACATCACTGCGGACTTTCAGAACAAAAACAACTTGAGTGATGAACAGAAGGTCTTGCAGCCTGTCAAGTCTGTCACAGAGTTCATGGACATCCCGACTGATGGGGGGAGCATGATCCAGTCCCCCCAAGGTGATCAGCCAACAAGTGTAAAGCTTATAGAGCCCAGTACACAGCAAATGGAGCCAACAGTTGGTGAGTGATCACATCATCGAACAATGTTGAAGAATTCAAATCAAGTATTAAAGGCTCTGATCTTTTTTGCTTGGTTTGCATTTTAATTTTTTACAAAACCGTTTACTCAATATGATAAGGAATCAATTTCTTACTTGAAAGTATTCATTGTCAGGGTAAATAAAGAAAAAGTAAAAAAGAAATGTTTTTATTAAAGTTCTAAGCGTTACTGAACCCACATGGACATGCTTGACATTCTTTGACTAAAATGATTAGTTCAGTGTTATTCCACATTTGGTGGCCCAGTCGTCTATGGCGCCACGATTTGCTATGCAGAGTTGCGTCCCTTGGGCATGCCAGAAACCTATGATTGTGGGTTCGAATCCCAGTTCACCCCGATTATGTTTCTAGGTTTGTCAGCACCATACCCGTGCTCGTGGGTTTCACCGAAGTGGTAAACGTCTGAGACCTGCATCACTTCAGGCTTTATTTTTCCTCCCACATTAAGCTGACACGTTCTGATATAACTGCAATACTGTTAAAAGCAGCGTTTAACCCAACTACTCACTCACTCATCCCACAGATGACAACCTAACTGACACTGTCAGCCTCTTTGATCATGTGTACAAGGTGTCTGAAGGTTTGCAATTATCCATGCATACTTATTGGAATGTTCCAGAAGTAGGTGATACCAGCAACATAGAGGAACTGTCTCCCCCCTGCCCCGATGATTCCATGACCCCGCCCACACCACTCGTGCTCCGCCCCTACCAGGAGGAGCTAGCTCAACCCTCCCTGAGGGGCAGCAATACCATCATCTGCGCTCCAACAGGGTCAGGGAAGACGTTTGTGGCAGCGAAAATAATGCAGGTCATTATCTGTTTCACTTGACATAATGAAGACACACTTTCTTGGAATGGTTACAAATCTTTGCTCATACCTTCCAAAGTGCAGGATATTTAGTATTTTTACTATGACACGGTTATGTAGTCTTTATGAGACTCCTGAAGTGGCAAGAGACTTTTATTATGTATTTAATTGTTACTTTAGTTGTATATGATTTTTGTAGGTGTATCTTTATTTTCGACTCCATTAGAGATGGTAAGCTCAACCAAATAAAAATCAAATTTAAGTATTTAAAATTTGTTTGGTTGGCTGAATCTGTACACCAAAAAATATTAAACGTTGCGTAGTCACTGACTGAAAAAATGAAGAGAACACAAAGTGACATGACGAAAGACAGTTGACTGCTTCACTCCATGTAAATGCTTCATGGATAACAAAGAGATTATCACCGTTATGTGTGTGTATGTAGTATTGTTGTTTGTATACATGCGTGTCACCATCTTTGACATATGCTATATAGTAGATAAGTCTTCCTGTGACGTAGCATCATATGGTACATCTATATGTTATGACTGTAATGGTGTTGCCTGGGTGCCGTTGTACAAAGCTATCTTAGCGCTAAGGTGATCGTAACACCCATACCTTTACACAGACTTACGACAGTCGTGGTGCTAAGCTGTTTCGTACAACGGCACCCTGGACATTAGCAGCTTTACAATGACAGTGGTAACATTTACAATGAATACAAATAGACTTTGGCATTTACTTTTCATCAGTATTTCATCAGCCATCATTTGATTCATGTTAATATCACCATGTAAAATTGGAACATTTTATCTAATACTATGAAAAAGTTTCGGATTCCTTAGGATGTGTGTAGATACATTGGCTAAATTGACAGTGTTATACATTTGCCTATCCACTTGTTGAAGATGGAATAAAGAAAGCAACAGCCACAGACAGAAAGACACCGTTGAAAGTGCATAATAAACAAATAAATACTAAATTTGGGAATGTCTACGTATATTTTCCTAAATAAAGTTGTCTTGAAGATAGTATTTTGGGGCTGACAAGGTCCAGATTTAAAGGTTTGAATGTATTTTCTTTAAAATTTGTTTTGATCTCTTTTAGATGTTTTGATCTAAGATTTGTATTCGTATTCTGACTTTTAGCTATTTTAAAGTGTATGCAGAGTGCAGCAGCAATGCCTTGACAGGTTTGGAAGTTGATAGTTTTACCATTTTCAGGAGCATCTCCAGAAACCAGGGGTGAGGAAGATCATCTTTTTTGCCAACCAGGTGGCTCTCGTTGATCAACAGTTCAAGGTGATAAAGGATCACTTGCCCCGGGATGTCCGCATCCAGAAACTGAGCGGTGATACAGAGGAGGCTCTCCGGGTTCCTCTCGCAGAACTCGTAAGAAGGTAGGTGGCAGATGACCTGATGGCTCGCCCTGTCAGTTTGCCCTCACACTAACATACAGGGGTTGTTCTGCACATGTGGTACTACACACTGTTGCTAGCAGTAATTACCATATTTTTACCGGTAAAATAAGGCTTGAACCAGTACTTTGCCAGTCCCTGTGGACCGGCAAATAAAGTACCTTATACATCTTTGTTGTTGAACAAAATATTGGCAATATTCATATAAGTATATTTTTCTAACGAAGTAAGCTTGTCTGTTACCAGCAGGGTTTCACCTCGTCTATTTTTAGTGCAAGGAAATGACATTTCACTTTGCTTCAAGGTTTAATATACCTTTCTAGCGGCTTAGTCTTGAACCAAAGTGAAATACCGTATTCGACATAATAAGCGCACGCCTCTAATAAGCGCCCATGGGGATATTTGCTAATATATTGGCTAGGGAACAATCCCCAATCAGCACCCCTTCCGATTGATCAATGTATACAAGTCTTATTAATTCATGTATAATATGCACTCATGTGTTATATGCAACCTTAATTATGGGCAGTTGAATTCTGGAAAAATATATCTGTCGCATAAACCACAAAATTTACGATCTTTCAACTCTGTTATTTTCACCAAAAGAATTTTCTTATAAGAGCCCCCTATTTCTAATTTTGAGAGCGCCCTGGTCGCTTATTACGTCGAATACGGTATTAAAAAAAAGAGAGAAATTTGTAACTGAACTTTCTGTGAATGACGTGTAGATTTAACTAAATTACTTCAGAGATGATGTCATTGTATTTGTTAGCAATGAACTGCGATGAATATGATGCTGAAAGAATTAAAACCAGGTATTTTTTCATGTGTTTATTTGTTGAAAGTTGGGACTGACAAAAATTAGGTGGGGACTTAAGTTATGGATGTCCATTCGGTCAAAAAATACAAAGTTGAAAAAAAGGACAAAAGTACAAAAAAGGTCAAATATTACGAATAAAGAACTAAATGTTACTAATAAAGGTCAAAATACAAAACAAACAGACACCGGTTAAACAAATACAAAGTTGAAACAAAGGTAAAGTAATATCAAAAGTCAAATGTTACGAAAAGGCATCATAAGAAAAGAAAACACAATGTATACCAAAGAACGTCAGTGAGCACGAAAGGACGTTTACAATAAGGAAGGTCAGTGAGCACGAAAGGACGTTTACAATAAGGAAGGTCAGTGAGCACGAAAGGACGTTTACAATAAGGAACGTCAGTGAGCACGTAAGGTCGTTTACAATAAGGAACGTCAGTGAGCACAAAAGGAAGCTGCAATTTGTAAAACATTCCAAGTTTAATCGGCTTGTTCTGCCGTGTATATGATAACTGCATGCATGCCGAGGTGCACAGTGTATTACGTCACTCCTCGTGCACTCACATTACATATTTTCCATATTTGAAACTTGATTTCCTGTTTTTTCCCAGGAATGACATCCTGTTCATGACCCCCCAGATCCTTGTGGATGCTCTGAGACTGGAGGGCACTGGGGTATCCAGCCTGTCCGAGTTCACCATGCTGGTGTTTGATGAGTGCCATCACACCAACTCCAGACACCCCTTCAACAGAATAATGTTCAACTATATGGATCTTAAACTGAATGAGTCCATTGAGGATGACAGGAGGCAGCTGCCTCAGGTATGTACAGAGCTTAAAACTGATGTGAATGCCTCATGGTGGATCAGCTGACCATTAACATTGAAATGAGTGAGTGAGTAAGTTGGGTTTAACGCCACTTTTAACAGTATTACAGTTATATCGCGGCATCTCAGCTTAATGTGGGAGGAAAGCCCAAAGTAATGCATGTCTCAGACGCTTACCACTTCGGTGAAACCTACGAGCACGGGTATGGTGCTGACAAACCTAGAAACATAATCAGGGCGAACCGGGCTTTGAACCCACAATCATAGGTTTCTGTTGTGCCCAAGGGACGCAACTCTGCACACCAAATCGCGGCGTCTTAGATGACTGGGCCACATGTGCCCCCAACATTGAAATGAGGGCCTGATATAGGACCAGGGGACTCGATTATTGAAATGGGAGGTCATATATTTGTATTAATTGCATTAAACCATGCTCCCTTCCAACCAGGAGTGGATGCAATCCACTATTACAAAATTGATCCTTGGTCCTCTAAATTGTACTACCCTTGTCTGCCATTGGTGGCCTAGTCACCTAAGATGCTAAGGTGTCGCTTTTTTTAGCTGTGTCCCTTAAGTACACCAGAAAACTATGATTGTGGGTTCAAACCCCAGATTCACCCTGATCAGCTGCACCTTGCTTCACCAGAGCAGGGGACCGCCTCCGTGGTCTAGTGGTAGAGCGTCCGCCCGGAGAGCGGAAGGTCCGGGGTTCGATCCCCAGCTGCGTCATACCAAAAGACGTTTAAAGATGGTACTTGTTGTTACCCTGTCTGGCGCTCTGCATTCAGGGGCTTAAACAAGGACTGGTCAGCTCGGAGTCAGTATACTGTGTCTGAGTGGGGTATTCATGTTAAACTGCGGCATGGTATCTCAGTGGGCTAGCACTATAAATCGACATCAGTCTGTACTAGTACAAGCAGCCACACACACACACACACACACACACACACACTTGCATGCACGTCGCTATATAAGTACAATAATCTTGGACGTGACTGACGTTAAACCCAATTTCACCTCACCTCATCTCACCTAACCAGAGCAGTAAACATCTTAGACATTTATCACTTGGGCTTTTTTCTCACATAAAGCAAACACACTGTAATGTAATAGAGGGTGTTCAGAGGAACGTTAAACCCATCATACTCATTTGGGTGTGTTTTTGTGATGTCCGGTAATGTTAGACAGAAGCTGGACTATTTATGTGTTAGTCTTGATTTGCATCTGCATGTGACAGATCGTGGGCTTGACCGCTTCTGTGGGTGTGGGGAAGGCCAAGAGTATCTCTGGGGCAATGGACCACATTCAGAAACTCTGCGCCAATCTAGATGCCTTTGGGGGAGTATCAACAGTCAGAGAGACTCAAGAGGACCTTGCTAAGCATGCTCGAACAGTTGGTGTCGGTCAGTGTCTCATTCACATCAATTAATTTATTGATTAGTGAGAATCTATGTCTGAAGCTTGTTTAATTTAACACAAAACATACCAGATCCTATTCATTAACGGTTCTCCAAAGTTCTGTGTACCACATTTAGCTCACTTGGTAACATAACAGATTAAATTTGGAAGTGGTCTCAAAATATGGGCAGTATTTCAAATGCCTAATGTGTTAGTGCAATTTTATTCAGGTCAGAATTAGCTTTGTGTAATGACATGAATTAGTTTGGATGGACGTTGTAGTGTCAAACTTGAAAAGGATATACTCTTGAAAAAAGAGTTTGCCCTTAAGTTGTTAAGATATCAGCATTTTGACAATGTTTCAGATGTGATTAAGACCAACAAGCGGAAGGAGGACAAGTTTAGATATGTGATAGCTACCAAGCTGATGGAGTTTATCGAAAAGATGATGATCCAGCCTGACAGTGAGTCGAGTTATATAAGTTGTAGTTCACTTTGACAGGTTGTACTTCACTTTCACAGGTTGTAGTTTACTTTGACAGGTTTTAGTTCACCTTGACAACTTGTTGTTCACGTTGACAGGTTTTAGTTCCCCTTGACAACTTGTAGTTCACTTTGACAGGTTTTAGTTCACCTTGACAACTTTTAGTTCACCTTGACAACTTGTAGTTCACTTTGACATGTTGTAGTTCACTTTGACAAGTTGTAGTTCACTTTGACTGGTTGTAGTTTACTTTGACAGGTTTCAGTTCACCTTGACAACTTGTAGTTCACTTTGACAGGTTTTACTTTACCATGACAACTTGTAGTTCCCTTTGACAAGTTGTTGTTCCCTTTGACAGGTTGTACTTCACTTTGACAGGTTGTAGATAACTTTGACAAGTTGTAGTTCACTTTGACAGGTTGTAGTTCACTTTGACAGGTTGTAGATAACTTTGACAAGTTGTAGTTCACTTTGACAGGTTGTACTTCACTTTGACAGGTTGTAGTTCACTTTGACAGGTTGTAGATAACTTTGACAAGTTGTTGTTCCCTTTGACAGGTTGTACTTCACTTTGACAGGTTGTAGATAACTTTGACAAGTTGTAGTTCACTTTGACAGGTTGTAGTTCACTTTGACAGGTTGTAGTTCACTTTGACAAGTTGTAGTTCACTTTGACAGGTTGTAGTTCACTTTGACAGGTTTTAGTTGACTTTGAGAAGTTGTAGTTCACTTTGACAACTTGTAGTTCACTTTGACAAGTTGTAGTTCACTTTGACAGGTTGTAGTTCACTTTGACAGGTTGTAGTTGACTTTGAGAAGTTGTAGTTCACTTTGACAAGTAGTAGTTCACATGGATAGGTTTTAGTTGACTTTGAGAAGTTGTAGTTCACTTTGACAACTTGTAGTTCACTTTGACAGGTTGTAGTTGACTTTGAGAAGTTGTAGTTCACTTTGACAAGTTGTAGTTCACTTGGACAGGTTTAAGTTCATCTTTACATGTTAAAGCTTATATTGACATATGTTTTACTTCATCTTGACATGTTTTACTTCATCTTGACATGAACATTGACATATGTTTCACCCCAACTTGACACGTTTTACTTGACATCTTGACATGTACATTGACATATATTACACCCCATCTTGACATGTTTGTGTTCATCTTGACATGTTAAAGCTTACGTTGACATAATTTTCGGTTCACCTTGAGAATAGTGCACACCCACTGTAATGCGCACCCCCTTCTAGGTGAATCAGTATTTCTTCGATTATTATGCATAGAAAAATTACATCATATCCCATCAGCGAATTCAGTTAGATGAACAGGTGATAACAAACTTGGTCAATACAGATTTGAAATTGGAGATAAAACATCACCAGACATGATGATTTATTATTTAAAATGTACTTCCTGTGCTGCTTGGCATTGTTTAATATGCAGAGATCTCCCAATCTACCGGTGATTCGGTTATAATCGCACCCAATAATATAAATTGAAAGAAGTTTTATGCAATAATTGGAAGAATTGTATCTGAAACTATTATTTTGTTAGGAGTAATATATTCCAATATCGTTTTATAATAGTTAGAACTTTACTATATGTATTCAATATAATAATAACCATAAGCGAAACACTTTGGTACAGCTGATCACTATGACTGGATATTTTATACGTAAGGAACAATTTGACCAGACACTGTCAAGGCACCCGCGCTCGCGATCATGAAACCTTTTTGTTGACGTATAAAAGTCAAACTACAACAAATATGTCTTTTAATGAGTTCAAAGTATGGCATTTATGATATATGTATCCATTTTCTGTCAGCTAAAGCTCGTTTCAGTGCATCAGTAACTGTAATCTGGCCATGGTTGCTGTAAATAACTGTGAGTTGTGTGATCTACCAATTACTTCATGATTTCGCCAAAATGAATGTAAACAGTATTTGTATGAATTTTGTATAAAATTAATATAATAGTTTACAACCATAAGTCCAGATATACCATGAACACATTTAATATCCAGAAAGTGTACATGATATATTTGCATACTTCACTTCAGATTTGTTGACATGGCATTTTCAGTGTTACATGCTCAGAGTAATGTCTTCGTGTTGGAAGACTAAGCCCATCAAAACTCATTGTGGCATGTGTAATGCGTACCCCCTTCTCCACAGCTGGGTTTTTTTTGGAAAAAAAAGTGTGCACCATACTCAAGAAAATGTTGACATGTTTTAGCTCACATTGTCACATGTTTTTATTCCCCTTGACATGTTTTAGCTCATCTTGACATACGTTTTGGCTCTCATTGACATATGTTTTTATTCCCCTTGATATGTTTTAGCTCATCTTGACATACGTTTTGGCTCTCATTGACATACGTTTTTATTCCCCTTGATATGTTTTAGCTCATCTTGACATACGTTTTGGCTCTCATTGACATACGTTTTTATTCCCCTTGATATGTTTTAGCTCATCTTGACATACGTTTTGGCTCTCATTGACATACGTTTTTATTCCCTTTGACATGTTTTAGCTCATCTTGACATACGTTTTGGCTCTCATTGACATACGTTTTTATTCCCTTTGACATGTTATAGCTCATCTTGACATACGTTTTGGCTCTCATTGACATACGTTTTTATTCCCCTTGATATGTTTTAGCTCATCTTGACATACGTTTTGGCTCTCATTGACATACGTTTTTATTCCCCTTGATATGTTTTAGCTCATCTTGACATACGTTTTGGCTCTCATTGACATACGTTTTTATTCCCCTTGATATGTTTTAGCTCATCTTGACATACGTTTTGGCTCACATTGACATACGTTTTCATTCCCTTTGACATGTTTTAGCTCATCTTGACATACGTTTTGGCTCACATTGACATACGTTTTCATTCCCTTTGACATGTTTTAGCTCATCTTGACATATGTTTGATCTTACATTGACATGTTGACATGTATTGTATGATTTACGTCAACAAAGTTTCATGTGTGTTTCCTCGCTCAAAAGAGAGCTAGGGTAGGTAGGTCAAGTGTTCTTTGTTTTTTTACTTTTGATGATTTGCTGAATTTAGGTTTGATGAGTCCTAGTGACCATCAGTCAAAAACATGTGTAGTCAAAGAGAATTGAGATAAAAGACATGAAGTTACCATCCAAAACAGCTCACTTGTTAGGTAATACCTTTTAGATACACCTGTGAATTCCAATGCATTTTCTAAATTTGATATTTATTGAAACTGGGCTTTTTTTAACACCAAAATCATAATCCATAAAATATGTATATGAACATGGTACATTTTAGACCTGCATTTCTTTGGGCTCTCCCATATAAAGCTGATACACTGTACAACTAAAATATTGTTTGAAGCAGTCTTAAATTCAACTCACACACTCACTCACTCACTCACTCACTCACTCACTCACTCACTCACTCACCCACCCACCCACAGACCCACCCACCCACCCACTCACTCACTCACTCACTCACTCACTCATCCACTCACCCACCCACCCACTCACTCACTCACTCACTCACTCACTCACTCACTCCTTGTATCTACAGAGGTGGGTCAGGTGCAAGGACGGCCCCGGTTTGTTGACTCCCTGCAGCCGCCAGTAGAGAGGGGTGGGGACCAGTACACCATCTGGGTGAGCACTCTCAAGAGGGAGGTGGCCAACATCGAGGATCAGAATGTCCGCAGGTTCTTCTTCTCATGTCGGAGAATGTTGGAGGTACACAATATGTAATAATTAATTTGTCAATATTCCAAAATATTAAAAAGACCAAAAATATATGGTTAATGTACAGCAGATCTTAATTTATTTGAGAAATGTCTTGAAATAAACTTAAAACTCAAATACAAAGAGAAACAACTTTTAAGCAGAATACATTTTCAAGCAAACTATTTTAGTGTACTTAAGAGTTTGGGAACAAGGGGCATAAACATTGCAATGATATTTTTAATTTCAATGTGTACTTGCGAAGTCCCCTGCCTAATCAGCATCTTACTCAATAAAAATGTTGCTATAAGAGGGTTTCATATGTATAGCGAACAGTTCATATGAGATGGTTAAAGTGAAGCAGTTGCCCTAGAGCCAGGAAGAACTTATAAGCTTGTAGAGGTGCACTTGATTACTCTACAAGAAACAATCTGTTTGATTGGCCAGTTGGCATCAGCTGGTAAGCCTGTAGAGACGTTATGTTGTCATTAAACATTATATTTTATGTGACATCACTTGCTTGTCACAAGCAATTGACCTGTTTGTGCTTCGAGTTACCACACAGAAAGTCGAATGGAGTCATAAGATAGATCTAATTGTCACACACAAATGTTTGCTGAAAATAGGTCTTTGTAACCTGTGAACACTTAATGATAAATTTCAGACATGTGTCAATAGCAAATGTACAGGATATTACGAGCTCAATGCTTGCATAGACTCATGATGTGAAGCCCATTTAACCTGTAAAATACTGTGCATCCCGCTATTGACCCATGTGACTCATTCTGACATGAAAGTGTGTCATCTTCAGTTGTACAACAAATCCCTGGCCATCAACGAGGACTGCCGGACATTGGATGCACTCAGGTACCTGGAGAAGGAGATAGACACTCTCTACTCATCTGATGTGGTCATGGACGAAACTGACCTGAAGCTAAAAGAGCAGTTTGAAAGTAAGCAAGTACTATCTAACCTGGCAGGGTTTAAATAAACATAAAACTGCACAACTAACCAAAAGCTGAAAATTTTAAGAACTACTAGACCAAATGTTACATGTTATTAGCAATTGTTTAACGTTTAGAAATCCATTCAATTACCCACAAGGCCATATTTCAATTACCCACAAATCTGATAGACTTTTCAGAAAACTATTAGAAATAGACTGTATAGTAGGAATAGAATTATAGACATAGATACACACGTACAGTTCATACTGGTACTTATAAAAATGTAACATTATTGTAGATGCACAGGCTTTAGTGGTCAGTCTCATCCAAAATGGAGATGATTCTACTGACCATACCTTTTCTTGAATGTTAAAAAATTTACTCCTTGTATGAATAAATACGGGGATCTCACAGATTTGAAAATTGCTGACTATGCCCATACTATCCTCAATGTATCTGCCAGTACCTTTGAGGCAACACTGGTACAGGTAATATCAATGGCTTGACAATCACAAGGTTCATATCGCTCATTAGATTTACTGTTAACACAAAGAATCAATGGCAACAAAACCCGAAGTTGGGTTTACTGTATATCGCCATGCATAATACGAGTTTTTCGTACCTAGATTTAGGGGGGTTTCAAGAGGGTAACCCTATACACAAGGTAGAATAATTTTGATGGGTTTGTTTCCCAAACACAAAGATATTACCATGAACACGTAACGCCAGAATCCATACTGAATGACGCAAATTAATCTTGTGTAAATGTTCTCTTGATCTTCCCGCTTTCTGAACTTAAGCCTGTTCTCCTGGATGCTGCCAGGAGTCCTAATCTTGTGTAAATGTTCTCTTGCTGTTCCCGCTTCCAGAACTGAAGCCTGTTCTCCTGGATGCTGCCAGGAGTCCTAATCTTGTGTAAATGTTCTCTTGATGTTCCCGCTTCCAGAACTGAAGCCTGTTCTCCTGGATGCTGCCAGGAGTCCTAATCTTGTGTAAATGTTTTCTTGCTGTTCCTGCTTCCAGAACTGAAGCCTGTTCTCCTCGATGCTGCCAGGAGTCCTAATCTTGTGTAAATGTTCTCTTGCTGTTCCCGCTTCCAGAACTGAAGCCTGTTCTCCTGGATGCTTCCAGGAGTCCTAATCTTGTGTAAATGTTCTCTTGATCTTCCCGCTTCCAGAACTGAAGCCTGTTCTCCTGGATGCTGCCAGGAGTCCTAATCTTGTGTAAATGTTCTCTTGCTGTTCCCGCTTCCAGAACTGAAGCCTGTTCTCCTGGATGCTGCCAGGAGTCCTAATCTTGTGTAAATGTTCTCTTGATGTTCCCGCTTCCAGAACTGAAGCCTGTTCTCCTCGATGCTGCCAGGAGTCCTAATCTTGTGTAAATGTTCTCTTGATGTTCCCGCTTCCAGAACTGAAGCCTGTTCTCCTGGATGCTGCCAGGAGTCCTAATCTTGTGTAAATGTTCTCTTGCTGTTCCCGCTTCCAGAACTGAAGCCTGTTCTCCTCGAGGCTGCCAGGAGTCCTAATCTTGTGTAAATGTTCTCTTGCTGTTCCCGCTTTCTGAACTGAAGCCTGTTCTCCTGGATGCTGCCAGGAGTCCTAATCTTGTGTAAATGTTCTCTTGCTGTTCCCACTTCCAGAACTGAAGCCTGTTCTCCTTGATGCTGCCGGGAGTCCCAACTGTGTAAACCCCAAGCTGACCTCACTGTGCAGGATGATCATGAAAGCATTTGACACCCAACGGGAGTCTCGCTGTATGGTGTTTGTGAAGACACGAGACTTGGCAGTGGCTCTCAAGTGCTGGATGGTGGAAGACCCCAATCTCTCCTACCTCAAGCCAGGCATGTTCACTGGACAGAATGCTTCTGCTGACAAAGGAGGTAAAATTACCTGTAAAATTGAATCAACTAAAAGTGCTGAGACCATTGAAAATGTATCAAGTTGTCCATACCTCAAAACAAAGAGAGTGTCCATATTTCACCATATTATCATCAGTGTAATCTTGCAGCTATTCCCTGGAAATATCTATATTCCTACTTGGAAGCGGGATATAGGGATTTATTCTGCCTCTCTCCATGTGCAACCTGGCTTGTTTGTGGTGGGGTATAAGGGATTTGTATTTGTGAGAAATGTATTTCTCGCCAAGGTGGAATACATAGTATATTATCCAGATGACATGGACCAATCAGATCTCATCCTTCTGACAGGGAAGTATGATAATGGTAAATCTGGCATACCACACCTTGTGCTGTCCAAGTTCACATGCTTCCTGTCACAATGTTGTGCTTGGGAGATTAATGTTTTCGGAAATGTTCTTGCCACATAAATCACTAACTTTCATTGAAAGTCATTAGTTTATTTTCCTCTAGTTTCACCTCAAAACAAAGTATCCCCTACTTTATTTTATTAGTATATATATATATATGACCATAAGATATTTCTGAGTACCTCATCAAACAACATACAAAATAAACCTAGATGTGTCCATGTACCTACATATGACCCTTCTATGTAGATATGACCCTTCTACCTAGATAATACCCTTCTACCAAGATATGACCCTTCTATCTAGACATGACCATTCTACCTAGATATAATCCTTCTACCTAGATATGATCCATCTACCTAGATGTGACCCTTCTACCTAGATATAACCCTTCTACCTAGATATAACCATTCTACCTAGATATGACTCTTCCACCTAGATATGACCCATCTACCTAGATGTGACTCTTCTACCTAGATATAATCCTTCTACCTAGATATGACCCTTCTACCTAGATATGACACATCTGCCTAGATGTGACTCTTCTACCTAGATATAATCCTTCTACCTAGATATAACCCTTCTACCCAGATATAACCCATCTACCTAGACATGACCATTCTACCAAGACATGACCCTTCTACCTAGATATGACTCTTCTACCTAGATATGATGCTTCTACCTAGATAATATGATTCTTCCTAGATCTGCTTTTTCTTCCTACTTCCTACATTTCACCTAGAATGCCCATTCAAGAGATGATGATTCATGTTTACAGGGATGACCAGAAATGAGCAGTTGGATGCTGCACAGCTGTTCAGGCAAGGGAATCACAAAATAATTATTGCAACATCTGTGGCAGAGGAAGGGATGGACTTCAGCCAGTGCAACTTGGTCATCCGATACGAATATGTCACCAATGAGATTGCCCTGGTACAAGCTCGAGGTATGTCACCAGTGAATTCACCATGGTTCAAGCTTGAGGTATGTCACCAGTAAATTCACCATGGTTCAAGCTCAAGGTATGTCACCAGTGAATTCACCATGGTTCAAGCTTGAGGTATGTCACCAGTGAATTCACCATGGTTCAAGCTTGAGGTATGTCACCAGTGAATTCACCAAGGTTCAAGCTCAAGGTATGTCACCAGTGAATTCACCATGGTTCAAGCTCAAGGTATGTCACCAGTGAATTCACCAAGGTTCAAGCTTGAGGTATGTCACCAGTGAATTCACCATGGTTCAAGCTTGAGGTATGTCACCAGTGAATTCACCATGGTTCAAGCTTGAGGTATGTCACCCGTGAATTCACCATGGTTCAAGCTTGAGGTATGTCACCAGTGAATTCACCATGGTTCAAGCTTGAGGTATGTCACCAGTGAATTCACCATGGTTCAAGCCTGAGGTATGTCACCAGTAAATTCACCATGGTTCAAGCCTGAGGTATGTCACCAGTGAATTCACCATGGTTCAAGCTTGAGGTATGTCACCCGTGAATTCACCATGGTTTAGGCTCGAGGTATGTCACCAGTGAATTCACCATGGTTCAAGCTTGAGGTATGTCACCAGTGAATTCACCAAGGTTCAAGCTCAAGGTATGTCACCAGTGAATTCACCATGGTTCAAGCTTGAGGTATGTCACCAGCGAAATCACCATGGTTCAAGCTCAAGGTATGTCACCAGGGAATTCACCATGGTTCAGGCTTGAGGTATGTCACCAGCGAAATCACCAAGGTTCAAGCTTGAGGTATGTCACCAGTGAATTCACCCTGGTAAAAGCTTGAGGTATGTCACCAGTTGAGTTATTAATAAGAACAGTTATGTTAGGTGTCACAATTCCCTGTGCAGAGTTGAACATCACCAAAGATTGGTATCACCAAAGTCTGAGACCTGTATTACTTTGGGCTTTCCTGCCACATACAACCGACATTCTGTGATATTACAAGAATACTGTTCAGAGCAGCAGTAAGTCCAACTCACTCACACATTCACTATTTCCATGATGTGTATGGGAGGTATTTTGTTGCAAGCGACCTGATTTTTAGCCGACAGCCATTCTCTGTTTAGGTCCGATATGTTTGCACAAAGCAGAGTGAAGTGCCATATTAGGAAATTTGTTTGCATTCTGATTTTACACCAGAAAAACATTTTGATATCAACCCTTTAAATGTTACCTCCATGTTTCAGGTCGAGCAAGAGCTGAAGATAGCAGGTTTATCGTGTTGACCAGCAACCAGCAAGGGGCGGCTGAGAAGGAGGAGCTGAACCTCATCAGGGAGATGATGATGAATGAAGCTCTGGTGCGTCTTCAGGCTTCCGTAGAAGAAAACCCACGCCGCTTCCGTGAGGAGATCCTAAGTCTCCAGAAGGAAGCAAAAGCTGAGAGGGACCACGAGTCCAGGAATCGTAAAGGTCGTTTCCTCAGTGATGACGAGTTTGAAATGCGATGTCAGAAATGTGACCAGTTAGCCTGTTTTTCTACTGACATTCGCACAATCAAGGAAACAAACCATATTATCACTGAGCCTGATTTTGCATCCAAGATCAATGTCAAACCCCACCCTAAGCCTGGTAATATGGGTATTGATATGAAAAAGCAGCATAAAATTTATTGCAAGAGATGTGGATTGGATTGGGGAATCGGTGTCATTTACAAAAATGCGACGTTCCCTGTTGTCAAAATTGAAAGCTTCGTTACCATAGATACAATGGGTCGAAGAGACTCTCCAAGGAAATGGAAAAATGCCCCTTTTAAGGTGAATGAGATCTCCCATGATGAAATGACCAACTACAAATCTCTTATTGCTTAATACAGCAAGGGGTGGGCCTGTGGTTAGAGCATGCACTCATCGCTCAGAAGGTCCTGGTTTGATTCCATGCATGGGTACAGGGGCACGGGTGGCCCAGTCGTCTAAGGCGCCGCGATTCGATTGTGGGTTTGAATCCCGGTTCACCCCGATTATGTTTCTAGGTTTGTCAGCACCATACCTGTGCTCGTGGGTTTCACTGAAGTGGTAAACGTCTGAGACCTGCATCACTTCGGGCTTTCCTTCCACATTAAGCTGACACGCCGCGATATAACTTGAATATTGTTAAAAGCGGCTATGTGTGAAGGCTATTGTTTTATGTCCCCAATTGTGATATTTCTAGAATATTGCTAAAGCACAAAATGCTACTCACACTCAAAAAGTTTAATTGGTGAAGACCTTTAGGCTTGTGGTTAGTGTGTTTGTTGACAGAAAACCAAGTAGAAAACCATGTAGTTTTTTATTTATGTTGCACAATACATGTGCAGTTCTGATCATTAGACTCCACTGAATCTGTTGACTTAAGAATGTGTGATCACCGAAATTCTTATATTGACCAACACAAAGAAAATATGGACAGTGTAAATGTTTAACCTTATTTACTTTTCATTTTGATCAGTACTATCAATTGTGTATCCTGACACTGATGTTAACTATTGAAACTTGTCATGCATGCATGGCCACTGGAACCAGAAATATTGCAGTGCATCAATAGTTGGGTCAATTATTACACTCATAGTGGGAATAGATCGCCCTCAATGTTGCTGGAATATTGCTGATTCGGCGTTAAACAACAACAAAGGAAAAGGTCACAGTTCAATGTGATGAAAAGACTGTGTACAGCTTTAACTGAATGTGCCATTGCCAGATTAGATGCTACCCACATGACATTGGACTCTCGTGGTTTCAGAAGCTTGCCACTTGATAATAACCACTCTGTGAATTTTTAAGATATAAACACCTCATGTTCATTGTTTATCGTACAATAAAACTCTGCAGGGAGAATACAACATGAGGGACGCACTAAAACACTGCAGGGAGAATAAATTATTCTTCCTGCAGTGTTTTATTGTATGATAAAAAATGACCACAAGTTGTTTATTTCTTATATGAGATATCAATATTATGTACAGACTCGTTAAGGATGTTAATGAAATGTAAAATCTTTAAAAATATTTATTATTTATTTGAATGAAATGGGGAGTTAAATTTGGTCTCTCCCGCATATACTCACAATTTTCATGTTGATTTTCTTTGGCAAAAAATTGTAACCTGGACTAAAAAGTTTAATCTGAATTTTTTAAGATTGATGTGAATATAAATCATTACAAAGGTATTAAGATATTGCTTTACATGACTACATGTAGTAACAAACAAGGAAAGGATAGTAATCTTTTCTATTATTTCCTATAGATACCAGTGCTTGCACTAATCTAAATCAGTGGAAACTGAAATTCTCTTATGTTTGTGCTGGGCACATATATTAATATAAAAATATATGTAGTAGTTATTAACAATTTTGAATATATCCTAGATTTTAAGCCTCTTTAATAATTCATGCAACCTAGTTTAACAGAATTATTGGTATTGTAATTATGGATTAATAAATATTTTGTAGATTTAAGAATGTGTTTTGCATCTTGTTTGTGATATTGTTTATTGCTTCCTATCCTTTTTATTTTATTTATGAAGCCATTGTTTACGTTTCATTAAACTGAACTTGTTTGAATTGTGATGTTTTCTCTCATTTCTGGTTTGGTGATAAGATATTCTGAAATAAACAACTCACTTCAGTTAGTCCCTCATTGTTTGTTTATATTTACCTGAATGGCTCCACAACATTGTACAGATAGTGGCTCATGAGTTTGACATTGAGAGTTCATTTGTTTCCAAATAAGGCATGGACAGGAAATTGTGGATATATATAGTTACAGATATAGATATAGATATTTACACTGAGTCAAATTTAGAACTTCACATATTTAAAAGTAATCCCATATATGATATACAACGGACAAATGTATCAGAAAAGGTAATTTTTAATCATTAATATCCAAAAAAGGATTTTAATTAACGGTGGTAACCATAATTTGTTCCAAGCACCTACGATATTCGGTAATAACATCAACAGTCTAAATCATAAGTCCCACAGCACGAGAATCTGATGGCACACAAGTTCAGTAGCGTGTATGTTTACCATGTGCGTTGACAACTGCCACACAACGCCTCCGCATGGACCTTGTGATGCTTGTGAACACATGATTGGGAAGACGACGCCATTGTTGCTGCAAAATAGTGCCAAGATCTTGCAAGATTCTGTGGTTGGTTCTGGAGAGTGCGCAGACTTCTGCCAAGAGCATCCCAGACGTGTTCGATGGGATTGTTGGGAGACCTTGACGGCCAGTCCATGACGTTGACTCCCGCATTCTGAAAGAAATTCCTTGTCAAAATTGCTGTGTGGGGAAGATCAAACCGGGTCCATGTGCTGCCATAAAAGGCAGAAGTTCTGGTGCCAGTACCTGGTCGCGGTAAGCAGCAGCGTTGAGGTTGCCACGGATGACAAGAAGCCTGGAACGTGCATTGCCACAGAAAGCACCCCACACCCTGACACTTCTGCCTTGAAATCTGTCAACTTCCTGTACACAACACTGGGCGTAACGTTCATGACGGCGCCTCCACACTCTCGCCCTACCATCAGCAAATCGAAGATTAAATCGGTATTCATCACTGAAGACGACTTGATTCCAATTCCTCTGAGTCCATCGTAAGTGTCGCTGTGCCCACAATTGACGTTGACGTCTGTGTAATTGAGTCAGAATCGGCCCGCAGCATGGCTGTCGTGCTTGAAGGTTTCGAACAGTTTGCGCACTCAGTCTACCCCTTAACAGTACATATCTGGTTGATGTAGCCGTCAAAATTCGGTTACGGAGGTGACGTAAGACAATCTGACGATCCTCTGCATGTGACGTCACACGTGGTCGACCTGGCCGAGGGCGATCAGCGGTGGTACCCGTTTGCTGTAGACGCGTCTGTAAATCATAAACAGTCTGTCGACTACAACCCATCTTTCTTGCGACTTCAGCTACGGACGTTCCCGTCTGCAACATGCCGATGGCACGTTCACGTTGCACATTTGAAAGGCGTGGCATGACAAATGGCCGTAAAGACTTTTGTTTTCTTGTGTTTTTCTTTTTTTGTTAATGACCGCTAACAAGTATGGCTGAAAACACGTGCGGTATTATGGCCACGTGACCAGTTGCACGTGAAAAAGCACTTTTGCCACTCTAGTGCTGTGCACCTGATTTTGATCGATTCACCTGCACAAAAACGGGTGTTATATGAAGACAATACGTGGCCATTACTGTTTAAATACACAATAAGGGCCCACAATGATAACTGGTCAAAATGTTAAAATTTTAGGATTGTGAAGTTTATAATTTGGTTCAGTATATATAATGGTAAAATAGCACAATATAATGTACAACTCATTAACTTAAGATCCAGGTTAGAATAGGTCTTGAGAAACCCATGCTTTCCGTAACAGGTGATGACTATCAGGATCGGGTGGTCAGGTTTGCTGACTTGGTTGATGCATGTCATCGTATCCCAATTCCGTGGATCGATGCTCATGTTATCGATCACTGGATTGTCTTACCCAGACTCGATTATTTACAGACTGCTGTCATATAGCTGGAATATCGCTGAGTGTGGCGTTAATCAACAACCAAACAAACAAACACTAACCTTTACAGTGAATGACAAAAATGACTTGGTAAATGTTGTCACTTGATGACCTTCTTCGCACACAAGGGATACTTGGAGCAACTTTCTCCAAGAGCAGCCCACGACAGCTTGATAACCCAAAATTTCATAGAAATAGTCCAGTAGATATGAACTGATGCCATTTGACACAGTGTCAGATATATCTCTTCAATTGCAATCAGTTCGAACAATTATGGTGTCTAAGGTAACACATTACAACAATTATTTCTTTAAGACAAGTTTTAGATTTCAAATGTAACAAAAATAGTAAAAGTAATAGTGATAGACTTAATGTGGCGATTACCACCGGGTCTGGAGACTGGTGGTGTCCTATGCTCCAACCATTATTTTACCTTATATACTGAACTGCAAAAGAAACGTCACCATGGATAGATATATGAGAAACCCCATTTGTCCAAACACTGTAAACATACTTTGAGACATATTAAAAAGATGAAACTTGGCAAAACTGATCATCAAGGTTGAAATTAAAGTGTCAAATGTTCTTAAAGTGAAACACAACACTAGTCTCTAAGAAAATGGCAACGCAAGTCAGTATCTCGTGTGTCCGCCATGTGCATTGATGACTGCCGTGCAACGTCGATACATGGAATGGATGAGGCGGTTGATGAAGGCTATAGGCACTTGAACCCACACTCTGAGGAACGCCTGACGCAGTTCAGCTGCAGTTGTCGTCCTTGGTCGGATTTCATTCAGCCGTCTTTGAATCTCGTCCCACAGGTGCTCAATGGGATTTATATAGGGACTGAGGGCAGGCCACTACATGGTTCTGATGCCATTCTCCTGGAGGAAGTCTCTTGTTGCTCTCGCAGTGTAGGCACGGGCGTTATCGTGCTGAAACTCGTGGTTGTGGCGACGTGCCAAATGAGGTATGGCGTGTGGTCTCAAGACTTGATTAATGTACCGAGCTGCTGTGACACCATTGCCTCTCCCTGGACCGATGTTCTGGAAGACCACAAGACCAATTCCACCACCATGATGCTCGGACCACCCCACGTGTCTCTCTCAACAACACAAGCATCCTAATAACGCTCCTTAGGCGTTGCCAGACTCTCTCTCTGCCATCTGCTGTTGAGATACAGTAACGGCTCTCGTCTGAGAAGAGGACTCTTCTCCACTGCTGGTGGCGCCAATGCTGGTGCTGTGTTGCCCACTGAAGACGGTCCCGGCGATGACGTGGTGTCAGAATGGGTCCTCGGTGTGGCATGCGACAGTGGAGGTGTCTGCTCGTCAATTGTCGACGCACGGTGTCCGCTCTAATGTATCGCTGGTGTGTCCCCATGGTCTGTCGAGCAGTTTCCGCAGCAGTAACCAAGCGATCTTGAGATACGATCTTGAGATGCTGTGGCACAATCTGACGATTCTGACGTCCGGTGGTGACCCTTGGTCTTCCACTACATGATCGGTCATCTGTAGTGTTGGTGGTCTGGTATCGTTGCTGGAGCCTGTATGTGGTCCTTACGTGGACTTGAAATGCATTGGTTACTTGCCGGACGGTTTGTCGTGCCTGCAATCGTCAAAGGGCTTGGTGTCGATGATTTCCTGTCAATCTTGGCATGTGGTAGCAATTCAATAACGAATGAATGTTATCCGATCTGGGTGGATTTTTATAGGGCAAGAAATGGGGGAACGCATGTGCATTTCAATTTGCACGGAACTCACGTGCATCGGGTTACCATGGTCGTTGCCGTGGCTTTTGGGCGATCGGTTTTATTGTCATCTGCTTTGTATTTTCATGATCAAATGTCATTTTTCCGGACAAAGTAATGTTAAATTTTAGAAACTTTGACAAAAATTACCTAAATATTTAAATGACAACTTTTCATGCTGTGTTACTGGGGATGAGGTTTCTTTTGCGGTTGAGTATATTACGTTGTAATCAAGGTTCACATGTCAGGGTGTCCGTTTGAATCCAACGCCTGCAGTAGTTGCACAGGAAGACATGACTACGATCCAGACCAAGAGGACACGATGATCGAGTAAACGAGTCTGACCTCTTGTCCCACTAAGCATAGGGAGGTCTATGTAAACTTGTGCATGGTGGAACACCAATGCAGCCAGTTCAGTATTTCCCGGGGAAGGCTTGTGTACCCATACGGCGTTTCTTGGCTTTATACGATACCTCATGAAAGGGGGACTGAGCACCAGCAATGTCGCAGGTCAAGGAAGTTAGTTTCAAGTCATTTAAAAGCATTTTGGATGATTGCTATCTCACATATTATGATGTATAGCAATCTATCAGGTAATAATTTCCCCAATAACACAGACACAGTGCCTCAGTATCACACAGGACACAAAGCGCAAGTTCTAGGCCAAGTCTGGGCGTTTCCCACGAATTGGAGAATAGACGCTATGTAACAAAAGATTAGATCTATATATAAACAGCCAGGCTATCAACGATATACGTATGGGCCCTGGACAGCCACACACACAGTCACTCACTCACTCACTCACTCACTCACTCACTCACTCACTCACTCACTCACTCTCACTCACTCACACCACACACACGGCCTCACACTCACACACCTCACACACACACACCTTACATACACCCCCCACTCTCTCACGCACACACACACACACACACCTCACATACACCCCTCTCTCTCTCTCTCACACACACACACACACACACGGCCTCACACACACACACGGCCTCACACTCACACACCACACACACGGCCTCACACGGCCTCTCTCACACGGCCTCTCTCTCACACACACACACACACACACACACACACACACACACACACACACACACACACACACACACACACACACACCTTACATACACCCCTCTCTCTCTCTCTCTCTCTCTCTCTCTCTCACACACACACACACTCACTCACTCACTCACTCACACATAGGCGGATCCTGATCCGGGGGCATGCTGAGTCGCATCCGGGGTTCGAACTCACACTCTCAAAGTTCTCCCGAACACCATCAGTGCTAACAATTACCTCATACAGTTGTGAGTTCTTGAAAATGTGGTGCACAAATATTTCATGCCAAAAATCTGTTAAGTAATTAAGAATAAATCAAACGAAATAATACGGGCAACGTTTTGTCCCTCTCTAGTCCATCACTTGATGGTCTACGACGTGAGCCGCATCGGAAACAGATCTTGGCGGTAGTAGCAAATATTCAATATAAGTATATATAATAAGAATTTAAGTCATATCTGAGGTTACATTGGAATTATCTCTCAACAAAACTCTTCTTGGCAGATGTGGCATGTTAACACTAATAAAGGTGGATAAAGGTTAGCTTCAATACAGAGATACCCAGGTGCTCAGGCGCTAAGTATTTACAAGTATATCTCACTGATTGCGATTTAACTACCAGCAAATTTAATCGTCCAACATGAGTACTTTATTGCAAGACCCTACCAGCCAGCCCACTGATCATGATACCACCAGTCGGTCTGGCCGCGTCCATGGTCACGTATGCCCACTCTCTTCCTGTCTAAGAAAAGGGCTGACGCCGATTGGATTAAATTTAAGGATTTACTTCGAAAATGCAATCGGATGACTACGTGATTATAGGATTTAAACCTGTGTTATACAAACAAGAGACCAGAGTAGTCTAGGTATTCAGTTGGGCAACATATTGTAGATTTGAAGATGGATTTTCGGTTGCTTTTAGTTGTCACTTTGTTGGTTTTGTGCGTGAGCATTTTAACGTCAGGTAAAGTAATTCTTTTTTCGATTTTTTCCGATTTTATTTAAAATTGTTCAAGTATTTAAAAAACGAGAAAATACATTGATGATACGTATTTTATTTCATTTTCAATTTGTAATGAAACATTAGTTTCGTTTTCCCCCACGACGAAATAAACAGTATTAATTCTGTTTGTAGTTTCAAGAATAAACGATTGCTGTTGTCAATTCATTGAATGAATATGCTTTTGGCGTTAACTTGATATTACTTTTAGTGATTTTTGTGACACAGCTGAATGACGTTAACATATCAGCCAAAGTATCCACAATTTTTCTTTTATGTACTATATTTTTGTCTGATCGCGTAGCAACGTCCGAAGTTGAGGATATTCTGAGCAAGGTGGATTCACAGAGCGCGACACTACGATGGCTTCAGTACAAAGAGAATGGACAGAAAAGACCTTATTTGGACATTACGGTATATATTTACTTGCATTAACAACATATGTTTCAATGTTACTGATGAGTGAGTGAGTGGGTGAGTGAGTTGGGTTTAACGCCGCTTTTAACAGTATTCCAGTTATATCGCCGCGTGTCAGCTTAATGTGTGAGGAAAGCCCGAAATGATGCAGGTCTCAGACGTTTACCACTTCGTTGAAACCCACGAGCACGGGTATGGTGCTGACAAACCTGAAAACATAATCGGGGCGAACCGGGACAATGTCACTTAGTTTTATTTAATGAATGCATAGTGAGTATTTCCACTTTTCTGGATATAATTAAAATAATAATTGTTGATATACTTGTACATGCGACTTGTAACGTTTTTCACTTCATGACAGATGTTGATATATGAATGATTCATAAATGAAAGTGCGAATAGATAGCTGTTCCCTTGTGGCAGTTTCCAGAGTTGGGGAAACTGATTGAAGCATTACACGTCATTATTAATAGTAGTTCTTATTTAACATGTTATTACTAATCTCATGAAATAAAACAATGACAATTACGGAATACCAGGAATATATTGTATATTGTAGTCATATAGTTATGATTATGTTTCCGGTATTCTGTTATTTTGCACAAATCTGAAAAGTTTACCTTAGAAAACATTTCCTACGAAAATACAAAACATTGATTCTTCGTTTATGTATATACACTGTGCGTCTCTAACTGTCGCTAACGTTCCAGTTTATTCCATAGGCGCTTTTGACGCGACGCGCTGTTGACTAAAACACACGTAAGGCATGTAAGCTGTGAAACTCGAAGAACAAACACGAGTTGATTTTTGTGCAAGACACGCCGACCACAATTGCGCGTTGACAGACGGTTGTATATCTAATAGTCTCCCTGTTGTGTTTTACTTTAACGTTTTTTTATTGACTAAACACCTGAAAGTCACCCTCAAAAGCAGTATCATGATTGAAGGGAACTGCATCCAAATATAATGCGTTGAATGGGTATATAGATTTTGATTTGATATTATTATGTACAGATTAGAATAAAAAAATGCAACAAAGAGGGTTTGGGTGATTCTGGCACATTCAGGCTGTTTATGCTCGTTATCAGCCCAGGGACCTTGTCCCCTCAACACGCAGCCGAGACAGGGAATGGGACTTCTTCCAGGAAGAGAACCAACCGAGAACATTTCGGGGAATGTGAAGACTCCCCAACACTGCAGCCTTCTGCATTACCCAGACCAATGTCAGCCAACAGATTGGGAGGTACCAAACCTAAGTCATCGAGAACAATGGGGAGTTGGACAACTTGGTACTTGGGATGCAAGCGCAATATTTGGAAAGCGCGAGGACCGCATATTTGCCCATGTGTTTCATGAATCTTGGCACTTGGCAGTCACACTTGTGTCAAAAGTAACAGAAAATTCAATGATATAAATGTTTTCATTGGATTTATCAAAGAGGACAGGGTCAGGTTTGTTGGCCTGGATAGGCCCGAGGCTGTATACGGGCCTATTTCAAAGAAATTTGTAATTATCATTTTCCATGACGCCCTCTTCATATTCTGGGTCGTACCATGGATGGACTTCTGTGTCAAAACCACAAGCCGGGAGAAGACGGTAATAAAAGGAGCGAGCCACTCCTTCATGTTGCTTAAGATACTGTGTTTAAGCTAAATCTGGGCATCCACCGACAATGTGGTGGACAGTCTCCTTAAATTCATTGCATAATCTACATGTCATATTTACATCTTGATGTCATTGACGGTTTTGAGAGGGAAGTGACTGGTCCTGTGCACCAAACAGAAAGCCTTCTGTGTCATTTTTCAGACCAGCCGACTTCATCCAAGCGAAGGACTCTGCAGGATTGCTGTCCTTCTCAACACACTGAATATTAACTCGAGGCAGTGGTCGTTCTGATAGCCTCTCCTTGAAACACTGTGTCTGGGCCGATTTGATATGGCACTTCTCTTGGGTGACACTCATTTCGTTACCGTCCAGCAGTGAAGAACCATCAACAAAATCAACTTTGACATTGAGATTATATCCCACATCCTTGGCCCGTTTAAGAAACCGTGGAATGCCTTGTTTTCATCATGAGTCTGGACATGCTCCACAAGAGGATCATCAGACAAATAAATGTGTGCTAAAGTGCACAATACAATTCTGTTATGAAGAGCCCCCACGTTAATCAAACTTTTCCTAAGTCTACATTTGTATTCTGCCCGAAGTTAGTCTTTGATATGGGCATTCTGGAGTTTGTCTCTAACCTGTATCCCTAAGTACGTATAAGCCTGACCTTCCATGAGATGGTTAATATCAGTATTTTTATAAATTATTATTATTACCAACAACGGAACACTAGTTGTTCTTTCAGAGCGTACTAGATATATGCTTTTATGAGCTGAACATTATTTCATGATATGTTTGATATATACCTTCATAAGCTTACCTACATATGCTTAATATATACCTGTATAAGCCGATACCTGTGAAGATCCTGGCTAGCATAAGTCTTCAGCAACCCATGCTTGTCCTGAGAAGCGATTATGCTTGTCGTAAGAGGCGACTACAACGAAATCGGGTGGTAAGGCTCGATGACTGAACACACAAACAAACAAACTTCTTAAGCCGAACATGGTTTCATTTTTCAGAGCGTGCTAGATATTTATACCTTAAAAAGCTGAACGTTATCTGTTTTTTCAAAGCATTCTAGGTATATGTCTTCCTAAGCTAAACCCCTTATTGTCTCACACGGTACAGTTTGCTAAATATATACAGAGCATGCTAGTATATGCCTTCAAAAGCTGGAACCCTAATTGTTCTCTCAGAGCATGCTAGTATATGCCTTCAAAACCTGGAACACTAATTGTTCTCTCAGAGCATGCTAGTATATGCCTTCAAAATCTGAACACTAATTGTTCTTTCAGAGCTGGCTGGAGATACACCTTCCAAAGTTGAATGCTTCTATAACGGCGGTACTTGTCCGCAACAGGTAAGATGACAGCGACTCGCCACAATCGACAGTGTCATATATTTCATTACATAAGACTAAAATAGTTCGTTTGCCTCATTCTTCATTCCTTTAAAGGATGTCTTTACCGCAACCGCCAAAACAAAGGCTATATTACAATCCTGAAGTGAATTATCCAGTAAGTATGGTTGTACGCCGCTTTTAGCAATATTCCAGCCAAAAAACAGCGAGGATACCAGAAATGCCACTTAACTTATCTTACAATAAATAATATCCTATTCATAACTAACATGAAAAGCTAAAATTAAAATCAAATTCGTGGATATCAATTTCCTTATCAAAACTGGTTAACATTGTGCCGTAAGTATCTTTTGAATATGATTCAGATTAGGTGATAATTATCAGGCGCATAACTTCCACGCATTTTTATTAACAAGTGAGGCGGCTATCAGTGGCACATAAACACTATCAATGAATCTCTGTATCCAGACAGCAACGACTCTCCATACAACACCTTAATAAGTACGGATTGTAATCCCGCCTAATGCTTTACAATACCCATACATCGTGAACTGTTTACACTCGAATGAAATCTTATTTGGGCACCTGTGTCTCCAACGACGATGTTGTATATTCTCTTCATGTTGTCATGCTGTTGTGATCTCTGAAACACTGCAAATAATCTTGTTAATACAATGTACGCAGACATACTCCAAGTTCAAACGCGAGCTGACAGTGGAGTGTTATATGTCCGCCACAAGTGAACAATATGTTCACATATAGTTGTTGTCTTCCAGTTTCAAGATCGCCTCCGTGGTCTTGTGGTAGAGCGTCTGCCCAGAGAGCGGAAGGGCGGGGGTTCAGTCCCCGGCCGCTTCATACCTAAAGACGTTAAAAGGCGGTGTTTATTGTTACCCTGCCTGGCGCTCGGCATTAAGGGGCTTAAACAAGGACTAGTCGTCTCGAAGTCAGTACAGTGTGTCTGAGTGGGCTAGCACTATTACATTGGCATTAGTTTCATTTTTAGTTCCAATTATGAATATCCAAATATGTGAGCAGAATGGTATGCTATGGGGTAGTTGGGGTACTCTACTGTAATAAATATATTTTAATATTTTAATTCAGTGTTATTTTAATAATTTAGTGTCTCATAGACCTGAAGGAAGGATATTGCATGTATTTTATGGCATCAAACTCTGCTATGATGTGTATAGCAATATGAGATACTTAAAGAAACTAATCACCGTCTTCGTCTGATAGTTTCTAGCGTATATATTCTTACTTTCATTATTTTACCATTATGCATATCAAAATAATCATAATTTGCTACTTTCAACAATAAGATCACTCATTGCATGACGATCTTGTAAATGGCTGTGTATTTCTTTGTGCAGATTTCTCTACGTTCGAGCAAATTGGAACATTTGCATTGTACAATAAACACTGCTTAAGCAGAGATATTTTAATGATTATTAATCAAGCTGGTTAAACTATTTAATGCTAATACAAAACTGTTGCGTGTTTTATGGTGACTGTTTCTTATCTTAGCACATGATATATTGTAGTTCATACCTAAATATCAATTGAAGTAGACGTCAACCATCCAGTGTACCGTATTCGACTTTATTCCTCTTAAAATTAAAAATAGGGGGCTCTTATTAGAATTTTGGTGAAAAAAATCCAGAGTGGAAAGATCGTAAATTTCATGGTTTATGCTGACAGCCTGAATGATACAAAAGAAAAGTCTGTGCGTATTATACACGACAAACATGTTTTTCCAGAATTGAATTGCCAGTAATTATGGGTGCATATAACACGCGAGTGTGTATTATACACGAATAAATAAGTCTTATGTACATTGATCAATCGGAAGAGGTGCCATTTGGGATTGTTCACCAGACAATATATGGGCGCTTATTAGGGCGCGGCGCTTATTACGTCGAATATGATAAATGTTATTTATCCACGAGATAAAAATGTAAACGTATTTATTTACAGTTTTCAATGCCTAAGTATATCTTTGAGAACAATCGAAACAAACGCAGCTTTACATACATGAATTATATGCGACCGTTGACGGTTTCCTTGTTACAAAAGCCTGGATTCGACAAGGATGTCTGCTAACTCCTATGCTCTTTATTGTTGATGTGTAGTTTTGAGTTGTTGCTTGACGCTGATCCTTTGTAAGCAGTCGGTAATATTATGCCAACTGTAGACGACAATTTGGAATTTTGAAACCGATCTATCATTCTTTTCTAGAGTAAAAACCTTTGGCGTTAAAGTCCTTCTGGTTGCGTTTTACCATTACTTCTTGAGTGCACATTGAGCTTTTTAGCCATTCGAATATATTTTATCAGTTGTATTTGTGGTGTTGCTATGGCTGCTGGATATATTGTGATTATAATTATTTGTATCAAAGACCTGAAAATTCCCATGACTAAAAATATTATTCTGATATAAGTGCATGGTGCATGTATTGGGATCACTAAAAGTAGACACTGACTCATTAACACGTCTGGTAATTAAACGACAGTATCAGCTGCTGTAAATATAATACTAGTATGTTGTTTCAATCAACCTATAAGGTACAAAGACGTTTACTGGTATTTACATGAGAAACTTTAACACATTCTAGTTTTTATATAACGCTACTCACTACCTTTGTACATCGAAAAACGTGATTGGTGTCTCATAAACAATTATATAAAAATGTAATTGATGTGATTTTAGAAACGTTATTGGCATGATTTAAGGCATTTGAACCATATGGCGAAGGTTGGGGTTGGGGATTCGGGTGGAGAGAGGAATATGTTGGTGGGGGGTCATAGTGTGGGGTGGGTGTATCTGTTTGGGGATTAGAACTTTAATCCGCACTCAACCCGCACCTCGTCAAATACGAAGATTAACTGTTATAATGTGAGAATTTTGATTTTTAACTCACTGGTTTATCGAACTCGTGTCTTCTGTTGTTATATGATAACTGTGTAAACAGAAATTAATTCAAAGGAAAATTTCTTTTTTTTCACACAATCCATCTACCCCAATAAGAGTAGCTTATGGTTTGATACGCTAATCCTTATAAATGGATTTTGGGCATTACTTCTGACGGCCTGTTTGACATTTTAACACACTAAGCCACTGTAATCACTTTCTTGTCAAAAGACATGACAAAGTGACTGAAGCCGCTAAAATATAAAAACAAAACAATTACCGTCATGATATTTAACCCTTTTATCAACGCAGAGTGAAAAAACTCGGTGGAACACATTCATACGATAGCAGTAGTACCACGAACAGAATTGGTTTCAAGGATGAAAAGATAAATATAGGAAACAAAGAACTCTGGGAGGTAACGATACTCATGAAATAAACAAGGAAACATGAAGGGAGACTTGTCAACGGACATATTTTGTCCTAACGGCGACCAGAGACACACCAGATATCTGTTGACGTGACATACCATATGTTCTACAGGTGACCAGAGACACACCAGATATCTGTTGACGTGACATACTATATGTTCTAAAGGTGACCAGAGACACACCAGATATCTGTTGACGTGACATAGTATGTGTTCTAAAGGTGATCAGAGACACACCAGATATCTGTTGACGTGACATACTATATGTTCTAAAGGTTACCAGAGACACACCAGATATCTGTTGACGTGACATAGTATGTGTTCTAAAGGTGACCAGAGACACACCAGATATCTGTTGACGTGACATACCATATGTTCTAAAGGTGACCAGAGACACACCAGATATATGTTGATCTGATATACTATATGTTCTAAAGGCGACCAGAGACACACCAGATATCTGTTGATGTGACATTGTATTTTGGTCACACAGCAAGCCAAGTTATATATGTGAGCAGTTACGGATATCGCTTGTGGAGAAGGGTCATTTCAGCACGAGACGGGGATGGATCTAAGATGCTTTTGAGCTTTCAACAAATCTGACCGAAAGTTGTTCTTCATTCTGATATTGTATACTCTTTGATTCCAGACCAAAGACGTATGAGTGAATAATGAACTAATTTTATATGTTTGTTTGCTCAAAGGTAAGAAATGAAAGCGACAAACCGCTTTTCATAATCATAGGAAATATTTGTTAAAAGCAGAGTCCACTGTACGATTTATAAATCATCAACATGTGTTATGAATCACCATAAAATGTGATGCTAGTGTCCAAAAGGTATCCTCTTTGTTATGTTAAAATATCAGCGGATATACAAGCATACCCAAATGTGTACCTGTGGTATATTACTTCAGTAGGTAGTATTGTGCATATGCCCTCGGAACTGTAAGATACGCTTGGTTCTCGGTTCCTCCAATAGTACAATACCACCAGCCTGAAAAAATATTTATGGCGAAAAACAATCTGAAACATTTTGAAACTAAAGTAGCATGTGGGTTTAAAAAATTAAAATAAGTCCACCCATCTACACTAATATAAAACGTCATTGTCTGCGAGGCAATTTTATTTAGTTATCAACCTTTGCATCTACATGTAATTTTTCATACAATAAACAAATCTTGCAACACCTTCATTTTACTATCCCCGAAGTAAGGAAATTACATATATTTTCATCTGTTTCTTGCTGACAGATAAACTTGAATCCTGTTTGTAATGTTAATAATTTTAAATAGCTTTATGATTTTGAACCTTTGAAAGCACATTTATACTCACCGTCGAAAGAAATGCGAATACCATTCATGCTGGTTAATATAGGAAGACTTACTCATATTCATGAGATATTAGATTGGTTGGATGCACAAACAAACATACTGGTATGTGGTGTGAACCGATGCTCATGAACGCATCACGTGTGACGTCATGTACCATTTGTCTCGTACAGGATTTGCTTATACAGATTTGAAATCACGTGCAGCATATTGTGATAAGAATAAAGACACTCTGTGGTAACACTTTACTGACTGCTGGTTTTGTCATTAAGTGGTACTCTTTGGAAACATCTCCTCTCAAAGTACATTCTTCTCTTTATGTTTCTATGGTTCGCGTTTCTTTTGGCGGTGAGTATATATTGCGAGTATACGTATGTGTTACCAATGTAACACTATGAAAGTGTTCTTGAACATGTCGTCATGTAGAGTCAGGTAGTGCTTACAAAAAGTGCAAATATTTTCAAACTTGGCAATCGTAAAAGCCAATCCAAAGGAATTCATTCTTAACTCTCAATCCAATATCAACTGTCATATGATATCTCTTTGGGATACCTATTGTTGTTTACGAACCAATAACACTGGCTCTAAATTGTATGGTGAGATAGGTAATATAGATAAACACCTGATCGAAATCACTTTATCGTGTTGAAAGAAAATAGATTTGCGAGACAAGACAAGCTCTCCACATTATGGTGCATTAAATGAATGGTACAAGACATTTGAAAATTACACGCTTTTTAGAAGGGGGTAGTTTTTTATTTATTCATTTATCATTAAAAAATGATTATTCGTTTTATAGAATATTATTTTATTTGTTTACTAACTTCAGTTGCCAAACAATATATCGTCTTGTATTCACCTCAAAGTAGAGTTAACATGACACAGATGCATGACCATGGAGCATGTCACATGAACATGTGCTGTAAAATGGAAGAGGTAAAAAAAGAACAGCTCACAAAGTCAATTGCTCACCTTTTGTCAGAGACGAAATGACTTCATGGCAAATTACAAGTGTGATGTTAAGATATATGTAGTAGCAAAGAGAAATTGTTTCTTTTGAGGGTCGGCAAATCTCGCAGGTGGGAAGTTACTGACACATTGCGGAGGGAATGTTTATACTCCATAAATTATGTGAAAGCTGGAGAGGTTTCAGTGATAGGTCGTTCGGGTCTGTCTAAACACCAAACCTCACAAAAATAAATTTCACCTCACGTTATCCACTATATCTACCTTACCCTCCATCCTGACCCCTGCACACACATAATTAAAAAACAAACAAAAACTTCATATAGAAGCCATATCCTATACTAAAATCTATTCTCTAAAATGAACATATTTTACAGAAAAAAACACAGTTATTAAATTATATGAAAAGGAAAACAAAATAGAGAAACTGCAGTAATCAAGACTTGCCAAATATTTTAGACTTGCATGGGCTGTTTTGGTCATATCTATTCCAGGGCCTGGTACGGACTAGCCATATCCTAATGAGGGTCGGTCGGGTTGCCTAGTGGTTAAAGCGTTCGCTCGTCACGCCGGAGACACGGGGTCGATTCCCGACATGGGTAAAATGTGTGGAGCCCATTTCTGGTGTCCCCGTCGTGATATTGCTGGAATATTGCTAAAAGCGGCGTAAAACCATACTCACCCACTCACCTTAACGAAATAAATTCTAGAACCTCTTAACACTAGTTAAAGGGGTCCTAGGGGCCGACGTTAATCTAAAAAGGGATACCAACTTTCCATTTTCGTAATATAAAAATAAAATTGAAATAATATGATTTTTTCCTAAACATGCATTGAATTCAACATACATACATCAATTCAGTCATAACAAATAAAATAATTATTTCGTTATGAATTTTAAAAACAACAACTTTATTTGAAATAACATTCCTTTAAAGATGTGTATAGTCATAGTTAAAAAAGGGGAACTACTTGATAGTAAGCGCTTGTTTATTGATTATGTCTTCGCGGTGGCAAGATGTGTGTTTACCTTATACTTTTTTTCCTTTGATTTATGTTGTTGAAGTGTAGTTTGTCTTGTCAAGAGACACGCTGTCGTGTACCGTCAAGAATCTCAATGGGGCCTAATCTGTGTAATCGCAAAATAGTTAAGCAATTTACACATGAACAATTTGTAAAGGAAACAAACTACTTATTTATTTTGTTTAACAAGTAAACTTCCCATTATTAAACTAATGACCTGTATATAAGATAAAGTCATCTAGCCTGGCATTGTCATCCTCCGTTAACAAGGGTATATTGTTCCATTCTATGATGATAAGGGGGACCCCCTTGCCCCCTCATAGAAAGAAGAATGCCCAACCTGCACTACCTTAACAGTGGCAACGCATGGGGTTTTATTCGTCCCGCGTTAGGTTTTACACTACGAGCCGGAGGTAGGAGGCGAGTGATCCTGCTGCACCGCATTTATCTTACCGATCTGTTTTAATATGACATTTGAAAATAATTAAAAGAATTTCAAAATTGATCGAAAACAGTTATGCGATTAAGCGTGTGCTATATCACGTGACTTTTATTGACTCGGAAAAAGCGTGCGGCCCTTTGATTCGAAGCGGGATGTAAGGGGTTTATTCTGCCTCTCAGAAATCCACAAACAGCCTGACTTGTTCGTGGTGGGGTATAAGGTATTTATTCTCCCGCTGAGAAAATGATTTCCCTCCAAGGCGGGATACACAGTATTTTATCATGATCACGTGGACCTTCAGATCTCATCTTTCTGACATGGAGGTATGATAATTAGTACTACCGGACATTGTAATAGTACAATGGTTGATATCAGACACTGTAATTGTACAATTGGAGCTATCAGACGCTGTCATTGTACACATGGCGATATAAGTCGCTGTAAATGTACAATGGGAGATGTGAGACACTGTAATTGTGCAATGGGTTATATCAGACACTGTTATTGTACAATTGGTTATATCAGACGCTGTAATTGTACGATTGGTTATATCAAAATAGGTGTGATACAGTGGGTGATATCAGACATTGTAATGATACCGTGTGTGACATCAGACACTGTATATATACAATGGGTGATATCAGACACTGTACTTATACAATAGGTGATATCAGACACTGTATTTATACAATAGGTGCTATCAGACACTGTATTTATACAGTGGGTGATTTCAGACACTGTAATTATACAGTGGATGATATCAGACACTGTATTTAAACAGTGGGTGACATCAGACACTGTATTTATACAGTTGGTGACATCAGACACTGTAATTATACAATGGGTGATATCGAACACTGTTATTGTACAATGGGTGATATTGGATATTGAGATTGTCTAATATGGGTGACTCTGTTATTTTACAATTGAATTCTACAACGGGGTGACATGAGACACTGTAATTGTTCAATCGGGTGGTCTCGGGTCAGCTTTCATTTGTGTGATATCAGACACTGCAAGCATATCTGTGTTACTCCACAATGCGGTAAAATATCACAAGATTATAATATTTATTTTCTTCAGAAATTTGATCCACCAGAAGTTCGTGACCCGGGTAGTCCACAATGGCGGCGCTACAGTCCACAAAGAGGTAATGTTGCTTAGTGTCATGCATAGCTGCAAGTATGAAGTTGATTCTCAAAAACTAAAAGGAAACACGCGGGGCCCAGTCATCTAAGAGTTGCGTCCCATAGAAACCTTTGTTGGTTCGAATCCCGGTTCGCCCTGATTATGTTTCCATGATTGTCAGCACCATACCCGTGCTCGTGGGTTTTACCAATGTGGTTAACGTCTAAGACTTGCATCACTTAAGGCATTCCTATCACATCAAACTGAAATAATATTCACAGCCGTGTTAAATCCAAGCTCACTTACTCAAGACTGAAACCAGGTATTTATGAGGGGCGGGGTAGGTGCCACTGCTCCTCCAAGTAACACAGGCTCTCGAACAATCTCTCATACATGCACACCTCACATTTATACCTTTACGCACACGCTAAACGCTTTCAAAACAATCTGCTAAATAATGTCGGAACGGTTTGTCACATAAATGACCTTCAGAGTACCTTTTTAGGTTGGGTTCGATCAGAAAAGAAAAAACAATACATGATTTTATTTATATTTTTCCCCCGACCATCATACACATTTTTAATGAAAAAATATAAGTACCCATGTGGGAAAAGCACCCGGGCCTTCTCAGTGACCAGCGAACGCTTCAACCACAAGGCTGCCCTACCGCCCAGTATGTCACAGAGAACACACGCAATACCAAATGGTGAAATTTTTATCGCAATTTGTGCCAGGAATTAATCCCCGGCTTATCCACTGGCTGACATTTATCAAGGATATGACAGTAAGTTCTGTCCTACCACGACGTGGAGTAAGTCGTGGACTTAATCATAACACCGAGTCGGTAACAGATGATCGCAGGGCCTTTGAACTACTGTCACAGATAGTTTATATAACGCTACAACAGCATACACAGGGCTCATTAAGGGATTAATTTACCCCAAACAGAATGTCGGACTTGCACCTTGTACTACAACACACAGCGGGGTTCGTGCGACCGTGAAATGTTTCATAAATTACAACTTTACTTTGTATTATCTTTTATGCTTCTAACGGCGAGGTACATGTACATGGGAACAGCTTGAGAGGAATGCGTTCCAGTGATACATTTTATAACAGATATAGAAAAGGAATAAATAATGCAATCTACGAAGACCACTTTGACCCTTGGCAAAGTGTGTACAAAATTCATTTGCTCCATGTTTGGAACAAAGAAGCTTTTTTGTCAGACACAATTCTAATTATGAGTCATTTGTAGACATTTGTAGACAAAAAGGAAGTCCAGTCAGGATTCCGGGTTATAATTGGTCTTCAGCGACTGTGCTTGTCGTAAGAGGCGACTAACTGGATCGGGTGGTCAGGCTCGCTGACTTGGTTAATGCATGTCATCGTATCCCAATCGCGTAGATCGATGCTCGTGATGTCAATCACTGGATTGTCTGGTCTAGACTTGATTATTTACAGACGTACAGACGTGCGGCGTTAAAAAAGAAACAAACAAACAAAAAGGAAACCTTTGATATAATGTCATGTAACCGTTACCAAAATAAAGCCTATCTTCAAAGTCAAATGATGTACCCAGTATACACCACAACCTGTATACTTTATCGTACATCCACACATGGTCCATCCCTTCTTGAAAACTAGCATTTATGCAGTGAGTGTTTATTTGTTCGTTGTTTAATGCCGCACTCAGCATCATTTCACTAAGCGGCCTGTAAATTAAAAAAAAGAGGCTGAAACAGACAATCCAGTGATCGATATTGTGAGCAGCGATTCCATCGTCCGGGTACAATGACACGCTGTAAACCAAGTCACCGAGCCTAACACCCAATCCATTTAGTGGCCAATGCATTGCGCGATGGTAGCATTCAGCGATCTTCCATCTATTTCACGTCGCCCAGTGACTGAAAGCATGAGCATTGATCCACACTGGTGTATGACGACAAGTAATCAGCCAAGCCACAGACACTAATCACGTGATTCTGTTTGGTTCTTACAACAAGCGCTCGGGAATTCTTTTGGCACGGATTTCAACACTGTTTCCTTCCCAACCGTCAATCGACATATATACATATACCTCATTTTCATGTTTAACTTGCATTGGTACCAGGAGGCATTTGTTTACCAGTCGTCTAAGACGCAACAACTCGCTGTGCAGAGTTGCGACCCTTGGGCGTGCCAGAAACCTATGGGTTCGTTTCCCGTATTTACCCTGATTGCGTTTCAAGGTTTGTCAGCATCATTACCGTGCTCGTGGGCTTCATGAAAGTGATAAACGTCTGAGACCTTTAGGTTTGATTCCTCTATTAAGCTGACATGCCGTGATGTAACTGTTCACAGCGACGTTAAACCCAACTAACCCATTAAATTGCAGCCATAGAACCGACCATAATAAAGATTTCGAATGTTCTGTTTTCAGACACCTTCTGGGTGCATCTACCAGGGGGCGCTGCGCGATCTGATGACGTCACAGGTTGTCCTAACTGGGTGTAAGGCTTACAGGTGACTAACATTTACAGATGTCATAGAATCTAAATACAGGAATACAGCACTCAACCTAGAGATGCACATTCAAGCTTCAAACATTACACTTCCGTAAATATATTTGCAACTCCGCCTACAGTAAACACAACCATTGAAGGAACACGGACATCACAGCGCTGTGAGGATACAGGGAAATACAACGCAATTTGTATACACACAAAACATGTCTCGTCATTTGCATGATGACACTTCGACGCACGTTATAAACTGTCGGAGTTGTAAGCTGTAAGCGGGCGAACCAGTGGTCGATAGATAGCGCTCCGTGCCACTCGGGATGCTGAGACAGTTTGTTTGTTTGTTTGTTGTCACCTCAAAAAAACCATAACACGTAACTATAATAACCATACTAACATGAATCAGGAAATTTATAACTCCAATTTGGGAAATTTTACTGATATTTATACATGTTTTTTGTTTGTTGTTTAACGCCACACTCAGCAATATCCGAGCTTTATGAGGGCGGTCTGTAAATAATCGAGTCTGAGCCAGACAGTCCAGTGATTGCCATCATTAACATCGATCCACGCAATTGGAATACGATGACAGGTGCGCAGACAGACCAGACCACGGGGGTCAATCTGACCTTGCCGTGGTCAGTATCCATTCACTATCTATTGCCAATATTTTACTGCTCCTGTTGTCACCGGACCCTTATTTTAGTGTCCCCTTACCATAAGCAATTCATATTTGGGCGATGAGAAGCCTAGTTGGTTGGTTGGTTGGTTGTTCAACGCCGCATTCAGCAACATTCCAGCTATATGAAGGCGGTATGTAAGTAATCGAGTCTGGACCAGACAATCCAGTGATTGACGTCATGAGCATCGATCCACGCCATTGGGATACGATGACATGCATCAACCAAGTCAGCGAGCCTGACCACGCGATCCCGTTAGTCGCCTCTTACGATACGCATAGTCGCCTTTTACGGCAAGCATGGGTTCCTGAAGACCTATTCAACGCCGGATCTTTACGGGTCAGTAGTTAAAGCGTCGGCTCCTCTCGCCGACTGATCAGGTTCGATCCCACATGTGCACAACGTGTGAAGCCCATTTCCGGTTCAAACGTATTGATATTGCTGGAACATTGTAAAAACTCACTCAATTCTTAGTCTTGACCTTCTCTCCCAGAAACACCCCGAGGTTAAATTCTGACCGTAAACAGATGCTTCATGAAGCAACCTAAATATTCCATGATCACGAGGCCTTATACCATTCGGTTCAAACAAACACACTTGATACTACTTTTCTAATTCAATGACACGAATGTGCCATATTATTTGAAATATGAGGTATCCATAAAGTTTTTATTAAATTTCGGCCACGGCGACTTGGTTATTCTACCCAAGGGATATATCAACTGAACAATGCTGGTACCCCAATATGTGACCATCAGATGGCCTTGTCAGCGTGCGTCTACCCTGGAATGATAAGACAGGGATCGTTATGGGATCAATCACTACAATTACCGGGTGGTTGTGGCTCAGGCTGGTCGTGTAAGTGACAATTAACTTACAAGTGTCCCGCCGTTGGTGGAATGATTTTGTACACAAATCGATAGTATCTGGATATCATCTGTCTGTTGTAGATTAAAGATGTGTACAGTTCAAAGGGATAGTCACTTAATCGGTTTATGTGTTACAGGGTGCTAGTAATATTTAATTTAGAACGTAGATCAAATGTATATAATAACTGTATGGTTTGGGTGACGATAAATAAGTAGGCTAATGAGAGTTTATTGCTCCCCTTAGTGTTTAAAATCTGATGTCGAGATTCGTCTGAAACCTCACTCACTCACTCACTCACTCATTCACTCACTCACTCTCACTTAATCACTCTTGTCGCCAATCATCTTGACACACATATATATATATAATTGGTACGTTCAAATATCTCTGTAATGAGCGAGATAATATTTTTTTAGTGAAAAAATATAACTTTATGTGGCATGTGTGTGATCGTGCCCAGACCCCCTTTCTTTATTACAGTGGGCTGTCTGGTAGCCTAGTGGTTAAAGCGTTCGCTCGTCACGCCGAAGACCCGGGTTCGCTTCCCGACATGGGTACGATGTGTGAAGCCCATTTCTGGTGTCCCCCGCCGTGATATTGCTGGAATATTGCTAAAAGCGGCGTAAAACCATACCCACTCACTCTTTAATGCAGACTTAATATGGCAGCAGTAAGATCGCTTTGTGGACAGGGGTCCTGGGTGAGACAAACCAGTGGTTGAAGCTGGAATGTATGATAACAGAATCTCTGTAGGAATATGGTGGCACAAAGTGCACATATCACAGCTGAGATTACCGTGCCTACAAATCGGTCATCCAACCCCCGGTTTAGTCACATATGAACTAAGTTGCTTTACCTTACAGTGGTTACATATTTCACAAGGGGAGATCATGGCGAATTCAGGGTCGGACGAAAAAAGACAAACAGGTCTGATTTTTTCTTCTGAACTAATGAAATTAGAGCTTATGGCTTACGTTAATGGTGCTCTGTAGATCAATACATATATGTTTGTTTCTTCTAACACGAGGCAGGCAGCTATATTCCAACTAACTTGGTGACCTGTAAATAATCGAATCTGGGCCAGACAAATCAGTGGTCAATATTATGAGCAACGTCCCAGGCATTCGGGTCACGATGCCCCACACACGACCAAGGCACCGAGCCTCACAACCGTACCAATTCAATCGCCTCTCAAGGAGAAGCAAGGGAATTCTTGGGACGTATCTCAACCCTGGTCCCCATAGATTATCGTTCTTAAGATATATGTTATTAAACATAAGATCATATCGATTATAATTAAATTTTCGTTCATTGTAATTCCTGCTTTCTGATAATAACATGAATTAGTCATGTGTTATTGCATTCAATTCAGAATGAATGTTAAAAAAAATAAGCCAACCGATGATATATTTGGCATTTGACTTAATGTTTCGCAAGCAAATGAAATGCACAAAGTCTGTAATATAATTTATCATCAACATTGTACGCTACTGTTATAACGTTTGCGAGACATACATTTGTCCTTGTTTTCGGTTATTAACACACGTTGTTGTCAACTTTAGGTTGATGGGTATGTCATAAGACGCGTGACGTCACAGTACAACATGACGTCAGCTTGTGAAGTGGAACCAAGGAGAAATGCAGGAAACTACACAAAGACCCATGTAAGTGTAAGAACATTTTGTACTTCAAATATATGTGGGAGGAGATCGTTATCAGGGTAGATCATAGGATCCTGGCACGTATAAGGGACGCAACTCTCTACAGCGAATGATGCCTTAGATGACTGGGCATCCCCTGCCCCAATGTTTGTCGGGATTCCACTTAATAAAGTATATGTTTGCTTCAAGCTGTCTACCAAATAATCGATTCTCCCAGTACAGACTAGTATCTATCTGACAGTGTCTGCGATGTCGTAAATGTAACCCCAGTCACATGATCACATGATCTGTTTCTTTCCAGCACCGGGTGCGCCATACACGTAGCGCAGACGTGAAACTGTTGGAGCTGTACGTTGTGTTCGGGTTTCAGATGGTAAGTACATTATTAGCGATGGCACACAGATTACCCATAGGTATTGGTGACCATCAACTCGAGCAGTCTTGTTAACATAATTGTATTGTATTGTTTAATATGAGTTTCCTGGAAGCCTTTGTTGGTTGTGTTATTAGGGGGCTCGGGTGGCCCGGTCGTTTTAGGCACTGGTCACAGTTGCGTCCTTTAGGATGGCACAAACCTTTGATTCTGGGTTCGAATTCAAGATTCACCCTGATTATTTTTCTAGTTTTGTCAGCACCATAAGCCTTTACTTGTGGGGTTCACCAAAGTGCTAAAAGTGCTAACTTTTCACACCAAGATGACCTTAATTGTTAGGCAATCACATTTCTCTTTGAGTGTGTGAGTGAGTTTGGTTTTACGCCGCTTTTAGCAATATTCCAGCAATATCACGGCGGGGGACACCAGAAATGGGCTTCACACATTGTACCCATGTCGGGAATCGAACTCGGGTCTTCGGCGTGACGAGCGAACGCTTTAACCACTAGGCTACCCGACCGCCCTCTCTTTGAGGATAAGGGAAACTGTCAGTAGGAAGTATCGGGGATCGGTTAATTTCCGACCGGAATTTTGATTTTGTTAATTAACCTTACCATTTTGTAAGGCATGAACAAAAAGCTTCAAAACAAGAACACAATTACTACTTGATGCTGTAACAGCCAAGGGGCGGTCGGGTAGCCTAGTGGTTAAAGCGTTCGCTCGTCACGCCGAAGACCCGGGTTCGATTCCCGACATGGGTACAGTGTGTGGAGCCCATTTCTGGTGTCCCCCGCCGTGATATTGCTGGAATATTGCTAAAAGCGGCGTAAAACCATACTCACTCACTCACTCACTGTAACAGACAGGGATGTATGGGTGGGGTCCTGACGGACGGCGGTATAAACCCGCTCAAAGCATTGACTTTGAGCACTGTTTACGGTTTTTTAAATTATTCAGCGAACTATTTATATAAGTTAAAATCTTAAAAAGAATATAGTGACACCAAATATTATTTGATAATCACGACATTATTATTCTAACGAATATCAGTTACATACATTTACTACGAGATAGGGAAAGGATAAAGTTGTTTTGTTCTTTGTTGATGCGGACCTGGTGTATGTTCCAGTATACCAACTACCTGAGGAAAGACAAAACGAGCGCTGTAACGTATGCAGAGGAAATGACGGCGCATCTTGACTTGGTAATATTCTCATCTATATCATTTTATAGTTGTGATATATACTTGTACTGATACAACACTAGTTACCTTTAGTGTGCCATCGAACCTTTTACCTCCAAGCCTTTGTCAGTATTGTTTCTTCAAGCAATAAAAGTATCCAACACACACCTGGTCGTACTATACCAATCTATGTTGCTACCAGTCAAGTCTATTTCAAGTAGCAGTGTGCTGTAACATGTGTGATATATTATTGTCTGTATATACCACTACAGGTAACAGCAAACAATTTGATCTTGAATAATACTGTACATGTCAACTGTGGTGTTTATATCTGTGTGGTTGGGGAAGAGCCCGTTTAGAGTAGTTTCTTATATAGAGTGAAGTAAGTCGACATGCTATTTACAAGGTAAACTGCACATTAAAAATACTAAAGTTTTCTGTTAATGGAATTAATTCTGCGTATGCTGATTTAAGTCCATACCTACAATTAAAGAGGTGTGAGGTGAAATGGGGTTTAACGTCGCGTTCAAGATTATTGCGCTTATACATGCGTGCGTGCGTGCGTGCGTTCGTGCGTGTGCTTGTGCGTGTGCGTGTGCCTGTACCAGTGCGGACTATTGCCGGGCTAGCCCACAGATATACCATGCCGCAGTTTAACATGAATACCCCAATTACACACAGTAGTACCTCCTTAATGCCGAGCGTTGTTTTAAACTGTGTGAATGTTATTGTTACGCCCAACTATGCTTGAAAAACTTGTTTTTAGATATAACCTTGAATTTATAACTCACTTTTGAATATATCAACTTCGGCTCGTCGCTAAATCGCTGAAATAATGCCGATGCGACGCTAAATTTTAACTCACTCACTAATGCCGAGCGCCAGGCTGGGTACCACCTTTTAACGCATTTTGGTATAACGCGGCCGAGGATCGAAACCCGGACCTTCCGCTCTCCGGGCAGACGCTCTTTCCACTAGACCATTGAGGCGGTCTCCACCCAATTAAAGAAATAGAATACACAAAGGCGGCGATGTAAAATAAAAATGATTTTATTATTTATTTTTATATATTATATGTATAGGTTAAAATATTATTTATAAACTTACTTTACACATTACCTATTGTAGATGTACAAAGTTGACTTTGGGATCCGCATTGCGTTGGTTGGGGTGGAAATCTGGGAAACGAAGGATGAGATTACCATGGAAACGGACGCTAAGGCGCTTCTTGTTAACTTCATCGACTATGGGAAGACTTCCTTGATACCTAACTTTAACTACGACTTGGCGGCATTCGTTGCGTGAGTTTCGTATAACGTATAATCGAACGCATCTTTAAGTTAAATATGAAAATCATTTGTTGAAACTTGTTTCTCTGTATAATAATAAATATAACTGAAGTTTACTTTATATGTTCAAAGTGTTGTGTTTCTATATAAAACATTATTTTCTAGAGGCATTAAGTTTGAGCACAACATTGTGGGTATGGCTCATGTGGACGTAATGTGCACTCCGCTCTCCGCCACCGTCATTCAACACAACCCCGGCGTTGACCCTCATCTCAAGTCGGCCATTACTCTCGCGCACGAGATCGGTCATGCGCTGGGTCTCGTACACGATACCAGCACGTGCGCATGCGGAGACAGGACGGGGAAATGCATCATGGCAGCGGATACCTCGTACGTTGGTGCAGACGTTTTCACATTTTCATGTTTCACAATAACAATGTGTTTTGAAACTCACTTTTCATGTTGAACTGTTTTTATGTCGACTAATATTTACCCAAATTAATTTATACAAGTGAGGCCACGAAGAGAAGTTTAAGCTTTAAGTTTGATCATTAAAGGGGGACAAGGAGATAAGGGGGTTCTAAGGAGATCGCCTGCATTTCTAAGGTGTTAAACCTTTTTCATGTAATTAGAGTCATTATGTGATTTTCGTACCCCATCACACACGCACGCACGCACGCACGCACGCACACACGCACGCAACCCTTGATCCGCCATAGCTTGTAAGTTTGTTTGCTTGGCCATATTCCAGATATAGGACGGCGGTCTGTAAATAATCGAGTCTGGACCAAATAATCCAGTGATTGACATCATGAGTATCGATCCACGGGATGCGATGACATGTATCAACCAAGTCAGCGAGACCACCCGATCCCGTTGTTTGTCTCAGCATGGGTTGCGTAAGACCTATTCTAACACGTATCTCACGGAACAGATCGTAGTGAAACCCATAAGCGTATATATATATGTATACTGAATCGCAAAAGAAACGCCACCATGGACAGATATATGAGAAACCGTATTTGTCCAAACACTGTAAACATACTTTGAGACATATTAAAAAGATGATACTTGGCGAAACATCAAGGTTGAAATTAAAGTGTCAAATGTTCTTAAAGTGAAGACACAAGTCTGTGAGAAAATGGCATCACAAGTCAGTATCTCGTGTGTCGCCATGTGCATTGATGACTACCGTGCAACGTCGACACATGGAATGGATGAGGCGGTTGATGAAGGCCATAGGCACTTGAACCCACACTCTGAGGAACGCCTGACGCAGTTCAGCTGCAGTTGTCGGCCTGGGTCGGACGTCATTCAGCCGTCTTTGAATCTCGTCCCACAGGTGCTCAATGGGATTTAAATCGGGACTGAGGGCAGGCCACTGCATGGTTCTGATGCCATTCTCCTGGAAGAAGTCTCATGTACCGAGCTGCTGTTACACCATTGCCTCTCCCTGGACCGATGTTCTGGAAGACCAAAGGGCCGACCCTCTGTGCAAGACTAATTCCAACCCCACACCATGATGCTCGGACCACCCCACGTGTCTCTCTCAACAACACAAGCATCCGAATAACGTTCCCCACGGCGTCGCCAGACTCTCTCAGCCATCTGCTGTTGAGATACAGTAACGGCCCTCATCTGGGAAGAGGACTATTCTCCACTGCTGGTGGCGCCAATGCTGGTGCTGTGTTGCCCACTGAAGACGGTCCCGGCGATGGCGTGGTGACAGAATGGGCCCTCGGTGTGGCCTGTGACAGTGGAGGTGTCTGCTCGTCAAACGTCGACGCACGGTGTCCGCATTAATGTGTTGCTGGTGTGTCCCCATGGTCTGTCGAGCAGTTTCCGCAGCAGTAACAAAGCGACCTTCAAGATGCTGTCGCACAATCTGACTATTCTGACGGGTGGTGATCCTTGGTCTTCCACAACGTGGTCGGTCATCTGTAGTGTTGGTGGTCTGGTACAGTTACTGGAACCTGTATATAGTCCTCACGTGGACTTGAAATGCATTGGCTACTTGCCGGGCGGTTTGTCCAGCTTGCAATCGGCTTGATGTCGCTGATTTCTTGTCAATCTTGGCACGTGGTTGCAATTCAATAACGTATGAATGTTATCCGATCTGGGTGGATTTTTATAGGGCAAGAAATGGGGGAACGCATGTGCATTTCAATTTGCACGGAACTCACGTGCATCGGGTTACCATGGCCGTTGCCGTGATGCGTTTGGGCGATCGGTTTTATTGTCATCTGCTTTTTTACCATCAAATTTCATTTTTCCTGACAAGGTAATGTTAAATTTTAGAAACTCTGACAAAAATTACCCAGATATTTAAATGACAACTTTTCAAGGAATGTTACTTAGGGTGACGTTTCTTTTGCGGTACGTTATATATAGACTGATAGACAAGGATGATAATCTGGCCACAATGGGTCGGGTCTGGCGCATACATGACACAATCTGTATCCCCAGGGTCGACCCCCGGAGCTTCAGCCAGTGCAGCAAGGATGCTGTGGCCAAGATGTTTCGCGAGGGAGGGGCTAGCTGCCTGTATGACGCCCCCCTGCACGTGTACGGGGGGCCGGTGTGTGGGAACGGGGTGAAGGAGCAGGGCGAGGTCTGCGACTGCGGAGAGATACCGGTGAGTGGAAGCTTTACAATTGATGATGACCAACCCTGCTGCTTTACGACGTGTACACGGTCCAGACTCTACATAGATAAAGTCTACATTAAGATTGTTTGTTTCTTAGTGTCTTTGTTGTTTAACGCCGCAGTCAGCAATAATCCAGCTCTATGACGGCGGTCTGAAAATAATTGAATCTTGACCAGACAATCCAGTGATTGACATCATGAGCATCGATCTACGCAGTTGGGTTACGATGACATGCATCAACCAAGTCAGCGAGCCTGACCACCCGATCCCAAGCATTGTCGCTTTTAACGGCAAGCATGGGTTGCTGAAGACCTGTTCTATCCCGGATCTTCACGGGTGTTTACGACATGTACACTGCTAGTCACTACATAGATAAAGTCTGCATCAAGAGACTTGGGGGCTCCTTAATACTCGAGGGTTCAATTATAACATTATTTTTATTAAGCATTATACATAACTGAACTTATTTACTTCGGGAACTATGCGTTATTCTATGGTATCCTGTGTTATAACGATAATGATTACGTCAGCCTCTAGTGTCCTGTACATCTGATGTCTTCGTAGGATTGCCAGAAGGACCCATGCTGTATGTTTGGCTGCAAGCTCCGCCCAAGTGCTCAGTGCAACACCGGGGGATGCTGCAAGAGTTGTAAGGTAGTCCACATTAAAACAGCGAATGAGTGAGTTGGGTTTGACACAGCTAAGAATAGTATTTCAGCTTAATGTTGGAAGTGGAAGCTTGAAGTGATCCAGATCGTGAAACCCAAGAGAAGGGTTCGGGTAGGGTGCTAGGAAACCAAGGATAACAATGAGAATCTTGGATTTGAACCACGGTCAGTGTAATCTGTCCCGGCAAATCTTTTAAGTGCTTTTGACAGTTAAGCCACCTGTGCGGCCCCAGCAAACTGATGTAATATGAATTGTGTTACAAAACATGAACCCTAAGGAAATCATTTAAACAAACGCTTTACGAAGCAGTTTAGAATATTGGTTGATTATCTTTTCTGAGTTGTTTTATACTCGATATTTCGATTAGGAGGGCGTTGCTCTAAGATCATTCAAGAATCATCACGCCATAAATATTTGTGTTTCTGGTTGCTAGACCAACCCTCATCTGGAGCCCCTGACCCTGAAACGTTTTTTTCTTGTTTTTCTCGAGTTGCATCACAACGTTTATCCCGTTTATTCCTACATTGTCCGTATGTTCTGCCACCAGCGTTATTTTTTTAGGCTTCACAATATATATGTCAGAGATTAAGATAACAAATATGGCTTTTTGGCCTTATGTGCTCAATGTTCTGATATCGACACTCCGTTTGTAATATCGAATAACACGAATTCCCAAAGCCTGTATCGTGACCAAGGTTTCAAATGCCTTTCTACAGCTGTATGGGTATAACATGTGTTCTATATGTATGTGTTTATCTATAATTGTGTTTTGTCATTGACACGATCATCATTGTAATCGTGGATCTTTTGTTTATGTGTGTTTTGTTTCATATTTGATGTTTCTCCAGATTGTGTCAGCTGGCATGATATGTCGCCCAAAGCAGAACGAATGTGATCTGGAGGAGTTTTGTGACGGTAAAGTGTCCGAGGTAAAAACTGCTGTACAGCTGTAGATATAAAAACGTATAGCGATGTGACCAACTAGCTAGCTCACGCCATACAGGTCGGCACACCACTACGTGGCCATACAGGTCGGCACACCACTACGTGGCCATACAGGTCGGCACACCACTACGTGGCCATACAGGTCGGCACACCACTACGTGGCCATACAGGTCGGCACACCACTACGTGGCCATACAGGTCGGCACACCACTACGTGGCCATACAGGTCGGCACACCACTACGTGGCCATACAGGTCGGCACACAACTACGTGGCCATACAGGTCGGCACACCACTACATGGCCATACAGGTCGGCACACCACTACATGGCCATACAGGTCGGCACACAACTACATGGCCATACAGGTCGGCACACCACTACATGGTCATACAGGTCGGCACACCACTACATGACCATACAGATAGGCACACCACTACATGGCCATACAGATATGAACCTATCTGTATGGACATGTAGATATATGCCTAACTACATGGCCACACAGATAGGCATATAACTACATGGTTACACAGATTGACATATTTCATGATCATATTTCGAAACAGGTCACACACTTTAGAACGTGTTTCAGCGCGGTGCAGGAACAAAGCATTAGAACTCAAAGAAGTCAAGCTTACTGATCACGATCACTCAAACTTCGCCTGTACGTGTGGCCGTTCTATGTTCTTGTGTGTGTTGCATGTAGTGTCCCGCCAACCTCCACCTGAAGGACATGCAGGACTGTGGGGCCGGGCTGAGTCAGGGCTTCTGCTACAAGGGCAAGTGTCGGAGTGCCCACGCCCAGTGTCAGTACCTGTGGGGGCCCGGTATGTACACACAGTCAGTGAGGAAATAGTATTTTTAGCCTGATCGATTGAGTTTTGACGTCAAATCGGAATTTGAAATTAAACTGTATATTCCTATGACGAGGAGTATTAGACTATGGGTAACAACTTCTTTATTGTACTCAGCGTTTCAGGACTACTTCTTGTCCCCTCATCGTGATATGGCGTCCATATTGCCTTTGCGATGTAAAACTATAACTCACTCACTCACTCTTGTCCCCTCATCAGGTGAATGATTATATATTCTTCAAAAAAAGAAACTTGACACTGACTTTCAAAATGTAATATAATGCGATTGTTTCAAAATAGGACACAGAAACCATAATTGAAACACTGTTTGAAGATCAATGTACACAATATTCAAAACATTAATCGTGTCACCTGGACACACACACGTACACGATACAGTTAATGTCACATGGGTACAGAAAATGTCAGTATCGATTGTGCCCAGCACGTGCATCAATCACCGCTTGACACCGACGACCCATAGATGCAATCAAGTTGTCAAAAACACGCTGTTGGATGTGCTGCCATTCATGCTGAATTGCATCAAGAAGCGCCGGAAGTTTTTGGGGCGGTGGATTCCTTCTGCGAACGCGTCGATCCAACTCGTCCTACAGATGCTCAATCGGGAACAAATCTGGTGACCGGGCTGGCCAAGGCAATGTCTGGATGTTGTTGTGGTGTAAGAAGTCCTGATAAACACGTGCAATATGCGGTCGAGCGTTGTCCGGCTGGAACTGTCCGCCATGAACGTTGACGTGAGGAAGAACGTAAAGCTGTAGGATCAAGTCTCTGTAACGCACACCTGTCAATTCACCTGCCACATGCACGAGAGGCGTCCTACCACAGTGATGAATTCCGGCCCATACCATGACACTCCCGCCGCCAAATGGGACAACCTGCTGCACACAGTTGGGGGCGTAACGTTCACCCCGACGTCTGTAGACACGTGCGCGCCCATCAGCACGTGTGAGTAGGAAACGGGACTCGTCAGTAAACAGTACATTTCTCCACCTTGCACGTGCCCATCTAACCCTCTGTTGGCACCAAAGCAGACGGTCAATACGTGACGTCGAACAGGTCTTCGTGCAAAAATTCCAGCCTCCCTCAGTCTGTTGCGTACCGTTTGATCTGATATTCTGCGTACCCCAGGGATCTGTGTGGTTGTAGACGTGGCTGTGGTAGTGCGGTCTCGGAGGTGTCACAGCCGGATGTGCTTGGGTTGCCACCCTTGGTCTTCCTGACCTTGGTCTGTCGTGAACTCTGTAGGTGTTGTTGTATCGGGTCCACAGTGCGGAGATTGTCTGTCTGGATACGCCAAAGTGCCTGGCCACTTCTTGCTGAGTTGCTCCAGCTTGTAATCTCCCCATGTTCCGTTGAGCTGCATTCAGTCTTGGCATTCTGTCACCGCCTCTACTGCCGTTATAAGGACTGTATGAACAACCGTTGATGTGGATTTTTATACCCATTCAGCAGGGGGGGGGGTGCCTGCATGCCTAAATGCAGCAAGAACAAAATGATGCAGACGCTGTAGCAGCTGAATGATCGGACCATAAGAAAATGTCAACGGGACCTGAACAACATCTGTGACGATGACGTCAGAAGATCAAAATGGAGTAAGGGGTCAAACCACAAAGTCACAAAGTCAATAACGGGTATGACCACCCTGCGCATGAATCACAGCAGTGCATCGGCGACGCATGGAGTCCACCAAATGGGCATGGAAGGCCTGGGGAATGGCCTGCCATATCCTCCTCAAATCCTGTGCCAAGTCACGGACGTTATCTGGAGGATGTGGAAGACGACGCAGACGGCGCTCAATTTCATCCCACACATGCTCTATTGGGGAGAGATCTGGAGAAATTGCAGGCCATGGCAGTAACATGACATTGTTATGGTGAAGGAAATCCATTGCGACCCTAGCCGTGTGAGGACGAGCGTTGTCCTGTTGAAATGTCAATCCCGGGCCATGACGTTGCAGGAAAGGAATGACCACAGGCCTCAGAATCTGATCTCTGTAGCCAACACCGGTGAGATTGCCCTGAACAACCACCAAAGGGGTTCGGTGCCGTGCTGTTATCCCACCCCAAATCATCACAGAGCCACCTCCAAAACGATTCCTCTCCACAATACAGGGGTCGAATCCCGTACTGACGTAAACGATTCCTGACAGTGTTCGGATGGATACGGCGCAGTCCAGGAATTGTCTGGGACGTCGTTACTGCCGTTTGGAACCTGTGTCGGAGATGTGTAACTCGAATCCATCTGTCCTGTCTTGGCGTCGTTACTCGGGGACGTCCTGAACGTGGGTGGTCGGCAACGTCATTTGTGTTCTGATAACGCCTCACCAATGCCGATATCGTGTGGCATTGGAAATGTGTTGCCACCTGTTGTTGCATAATTCCCGCTCGGATCATTCCAATGGCTTCATGACGCTGTGCAGCTGTCAATCTTGGCATGATTTGCTTGTGATATGCTTGTGTCTGCGCCTGAGAAATTTTGAATTTTTGAATGACCACGGATCATGCTTTCCAAAGTGACAGCGAATTTTGAGTTGCACATGCTGTGTACAGCTGCACAGGATGCACGTGCATAGGCCCCTATCAATGACGTCATATCGCATGGCACGTGCATGAGCGTTTGAATGTCTCCAATAATTGCTGTGTTCAAACCTATATTTCATATATGGACGGTGTGCCCTTATATCTATATTTTCTCCGTGCACAGTTTCTTTATGTGGCTAGAATATGTCAAGTTTCTTTTTTGAAGAGTATATATTGAACAACAAAAGTTCCTGAAACATTGATTAAGATTTAATGCAAAGTTATTTTTTTTACCAAATCTGAAATAATGTCGGTTTGCAACAGATAAAAGACTCCTGTAAGTGTTCAAATGGTTTAATTTGCCATACTGACTTCTGAAAATGCGTGATTTCATAAAAATATGAACCTGCAAAAATGTCAATTTACAAATCAATAGCGTGTGTGTCCACCTCTGGTTGCGATGCAAGCAACACATCTTCGTCTCATGGAATGGACCAGTCGTCGCACTAAGTCCTGTAGGATATCTGTCAATATCTGCTGGAGCATGTTTCGAAGTTCCTGGAGTGTTTATGGAACACGTGATTGACTTTGAAGGCGCCGATCCATCTCATCCCACATGTGCTCGATTGGTGAGAGATCAGGGGAGCGAACCGGCCAGGGGATGACATTCACGTTGTTTTGTTGAAGAGAAACCTGAACAAGTCGAGCAATATGAGGCCGGGCGTTGTCATGTTGAAAGGCAATACCTAGGCCATGTCGACGCAAAAACGGTAGAACAACAGGGTCGATGATCTCGTCGCGGTAGCGCTGTCCATTGAGATTTCCCTCTACCACTATCAAACGGGTCCTCTGTCTTGCTGTCCCACCCCATACCATAACGCTGCCGCCCCCAAACCGATATTCTTCCATGACACAATGATTGACGTAACGTTCACCTCGACGTCGGTACACTCGAATCCGTCCATGGCTGTGGCTGAGGGGAAAACGAGACTCGTCAGTGAATAGAACTTGTCCCCACTGCATGGCCGTCCAGCGTAGACGCTATCTGCTACACTGTATACGTGCTTGACGGTGGTTTCCTGTCAAAATGGGACGTCTGGCAGGTCTTCTGGCGACCATCCATGCACATCCGAGGCGACGACGCACGGTTTGTGAAGATATTCGTCGAAGGCCAGGGATGCTTCTTGCAGTCACTGTTGCTGGCTGGAATCGATTTCGTAGGTGTGTTGTTCGAATCCAGTTGTCTTGTCGATTATTGGTTACGCATGGCCTGCCACTCCGAGGGTGGTCTCTGACTGCATTCGTCTTTTGCCAACGTTGCCATAAACACCATATGGTGTTTCTGTGGACGTTAAATTGTCTTGCAACATCATGTTGACTCGATCCTGCTTCAAGCATACCTATAGCTCGCAGACGCTCTTTTCGGACAGTCGTGGCATTTCGTAATGTTGAATAATTGCGTAATTTTGTTGTTTTTCTGAGTGGTTGTTGTCAGCCCGAAGCTAAACTATGCATATGGAATCCCGTTAACGCACATGTTTTTATACCCATTCTTGGGTAGTGAAATGCATGGGGATTGCATAAAAGTCAACTTGATTTCATACATGTACATATTTAAAATAAAAATAACCCTAAGCGAAGCAGCTGATCGCTATTCTCGGGTATTATTTTTTACATGGAACCAGTCTGACCAGTCACCGTCAAGGCTCACGCGCACGTGATCGCGAGAATTTCATGTTGACATAGAATCGTCAAACAAAAACAAATATGACTTTTAACGAGTCAAAATATGTCATTTATGATATATGTATCCATTCTCTGTCAACTTAAGTTCGTTTCAAGGCGTCAATAGCGGTATTCTGACCGTGGTTGCTGTTAATAACGGTGAGTTGTGCGATCTTCCGATCGCTTCACACACGATTTCGCCGAAATTAATAAAAACAATATGTATAAGGAATTTTGTCATGAGTTGCATAATTGAAGGGAAGTAACTCTTCCATTAAGAAGCTGGTTTCAGTTATACGGAAATTCGTTTATACGGACGAATTGTGAAATGACGCAAGTGTCCGTATAAACGAGGCACGACTGTACTACAATATTGAAAACCAAACTTTACTTGTTTCAAAAATACACTAAAATATTGGTGTCACAGGAACTTTTGTTGTTGAGTATATACCTATTTCAACGAATCCTTTGGGAGAGAATAGGCTTTAACGCCGCTTAGAACAGTATTTCAGTTATATATCAAGGCGTATCAGGTGATAGAGTAAAGTGGGGTTTGACGTCGCGTTCAAGATAATTGTACTGATACAGCAAAGTGCATGCTGGGTTTGTTGGGTTTTTTTTTTTTGGTTTTTTTTGTGTGTGTGTGTGTGTGTGTGTGTGTGTGTGTGTGTGTGTGTGTGTGTGTGTGTGTGTGTGTCCGGACTGATGCCGATTTATAGTGCTAGTCCACTTAGATACCATGCCGCAGTATAACATGAATACCCCACTCAGACACAGTATACAGCCGACCAGTCCTTGTCTTAATCTCTTAATGTCGAGCGCCAGGCAGGGTATTAACGTCTTTTAGTATGACGCGGCCGGGCGGACTCTCCACCACTAGACCACGGAGGCTCAACGTGAGAAGAAAGTTCGGAGCCTCAACGTGAGATGAAAGTTCTTTCAGATGCGGAAACCTTGAGAAACGTACTTTGGGTTTCTGCAGCCTCATGTTTGTTCACTGCATCCTGGTTTAAACTGCAGCCGTTGTTGACACTGTTTAGAAACTGATTAATGTTTTTATCTGAATTATTTAATTGAAATAACATATATATCCCACAATGAAGGACCTCAGGTTTGCGAAAAGCCACAAATATGATCGAGGTCATTTTCCTTTGTGTGGCGGTGGAACACAGATGGAGTGATTTGCGTTCACCGTCAAAAAACATGTGTGTCTGTACGACGATCTCCCGGTCGTTGTTAAGAATGCTGGGGGCGGTCGGGTAGCCTAGTGGTTAAAGCGTTCGCTCGTCACGCCGAAGACATGGGTACAATGTGTGAAGCCCATTTCTGGTGTCCCCCGCCGTGACATTGCTGGAATATTGCTAAAAGCGGCGTAAAATCATACTCACTGACTCACTAACAATGCTGGACCCGTGAAGATCCGGTCAACCCTTGTTTTCATGAGGCGACTAACGGGATGGTCAAGCTTGCTGACTTGGTTGATGTATGTCATCGTATTCTAATTGCGTGGATCGATGCTCATGATGTCAGTGACTGGATTGACTTGTTCAGACTTGATTATTTACAGGCCGCCATCATATAGCTGGAATATTGTTGACTGCGGCGTTAAACAACAAACAAACAAAGCAATATTGTAGTTGCTAATAATGACGTTAAGCGTATTTGGGTCATTAAGAACTCAATCAATCAGTCAATCTATTTCAGTACTCTTAGACCTTGGGCCTTTGTGTACAAACGTTATGGTACAGGCGGAATTACAGTTAACCCTACTTTTCTTTCCATATGTGCTTTTTGCTAAATTCGTAATGATGTTAGAATTTGGCGATGACATCAAAATGTTAAATTATAGTATGTTACTAAGAAGATAAAACTTAGTGTTAATGTACAGTTGTCTTAACTGTACGTGCGCTGCACACACCAAAAAGAAGATTGAAATCACTTTCAACGCAGTTTAAGTTAAAAAGTTAACATATTCTTAAATTTCTAGGAATATTGAAGTGAAGAATGTATATGTTTGTATCATGAATTGTAAGGGGAAATCCCTTCTCTTCTCATAGGTTCTACATCAGCATACGCTTCCTGCTACCAGCCCAACCAGGACGGCACTGCCACCGGAAACTGTGGAGCTACCCGCGTCTCGGGGACTGTCACCTACACAGGCTGTGCATTGAGGTGAGTGACGACGAGGAGATGTCGTAGGTCAGCAAACACAGCGTCGTGTACTGTAGTGTTGGTAGGAGAACATACGTTCATATCATCCCTGTTTGCCATAGTCCTTGTACACATGTACAGTTAGTTAAGTCCCTTTAGCGTGCCAGTAACCTATTATCGTGGGTTCGAATCACAGGTTCGCCCTAACCGTGCTTCTAGGTTTGTAGATCATACCCTGCTCGTGAGTTTCACTAAGACTACGTATTTCTCCACATTGCAGTAGCATCATGTGTGGTATGCTACAGTGTCACTAAGACCACGTATTTCTCCACATTGCAGTAGCACCATGTGTAGTATGCTACAGTGTCACTAAGACCACGTATTTCTCCACATTGCAGTAGCACCATGTGTGGTATGCTACAGTGTCACTAAGACCACGTGTTTCTCCATGTTGCAGTGTCCCGTGAAGATCCGGGGCAGAATAGGTTTTCAGCAACCCATGCTTGCCGTAAAACGCGACTATACTTGTCGTAAGAGGCTACTAACGGGATCGGGTGGTGAGGCTCGCTGATTTGGTTGATGCATGTCATTGATCCTACTTGCGTGGATCGATGCTCATGATATTATTCACTGGACTGTCTGGTCCAGATTCAATTATTTACAGTCCGCCGTCGTCATATAGCTTGACTATTGCTGAATGCTGCGTTAAACAACAACCAACCAACCAAATCCATGTTGCAGTAACATCATGTGCTGTATGCTTAAGTGTCACCAAGACCATGTGTTTCTCCATGTTTCAGTAACATTATGTGCGGTATGCTACACTAGGGTTACATGTTTCTCCATGTTTCAGTAACATCATGTGCGGTATACAACACTAGGGTCACATGTTTCTCCATGTTTCAGTAACATCATGTGCGGTATGCTACACTAGGGTCACATGCTTCTCCATGTTTCAGTAACATCATGAGCGGTATGCTAAACTAGGGTCACATGTTTCTTCATGTTTCAGTAACATCATGTGCGGTATGTTACAGTGCCACTGAGACCACGTGATTCTTCTTGTTTCAGTAACATCATGTGCTGTATGCTACAGTGTCACTAAGACCACGTGTTTCTCCATTTTTCAGTAACATCATGTGCTGTATGCTACAGTGTCACTGAGACCACGTGTTTCTTCATGTTTCAGTAACATCATGTGCGGTATGCTACAGTGTCACTGAGAACACGTGTTTCTTCATGTTTCAGTAGCATCATGTGCGGTATGCTACAGTGTCACTGAGACCACGTGTTTCTCCATGTTTCAGTAACATCATGTGCTGTATGTTACAGTGTCACTGAGACCACGTGTTTCTCCATGTTTCAGTAACGTCATGTGTGGTATGCTACAGTGTCACTGAGACCACGTGTTCATTCATGTTTCAGTAACGTCATGTGCGGTATGCTGCAGTGTCACTAAGACCACGTGTTTCTCCTTGTTTCAGTAACATCATGTGCTGTATGCTACAGTGTCACTAAGACCACGTGTTTCTCCATTTTTCAGTAACATCATGTGCTGTATGCTACAGTGTCACTGAGACCACGTGTTTCTTCATGTTTCAGTAACATCATGTGCGGTATGCTACAGTGTCACTGAGAACACGTGTTTCTTCATGTTTCAGTAGCATCATGTGCGGTATGCTACAGTGTCACTGAGACCACGTGTTTCTCCATGTTTCAGTAACATCATGTGCTGTATGTTACAGTGTCACTGAGACCACGTGTTTCTCCATGTTTTAGTAACATCATGTGCGTTATGCTACAGTGTCACTGAGACCACGTGTTTCTCCATGTTTCAGTAACATCATGTGCGGTATGTTACAGTGTCACTGAGACCATGTGTTTCTCCATGTTTCAGTAACATCATGTGCTGTGTACCACAGTGTCACTGAGACCACGTGTTTCTTCATGTTTCAGTAACGTCATGTGCGGTATGCTGCAGTGTCACTGAGGCCACGTGTTTCTCCATGTTTCAGTAACGTCATGTGTGGTATGCTACAGTGTCACTGAGACCACGTGTTCATTCATGTTTCAGTAACGTCATGTGCGGTATGCTGCAGTGTCACTAAGACCACGTGTTTCTCCATGTTTCAGTAACATCATGTGCGGTATGTTACAGTGTCACTGAGACCATGTGTTTCTCCATGTTTAAGTAACATCATGTGCTGTGTGCTACAGTGTCACTGAGACCACGTGTTTTTCCATGTTTCAGTAACATCATGTGTGGTTTGCTACAGTGTCACTAAGACCACGTGTTTCTCCATGTTTCAGTAACATCATGTGCGGTATGCTGCAGTGTCACTGAGACCACGTGTTTCTTCATGTTTCAGTAACGTCATGTGCTGTATGCTGCAGTGTCACTAAGACCATGTTTTTCTTCATGTTTCAGTAACATCATGTGCTGTGTGTCACTGAGACCACATTTTTCTCCATCTTTCAGTAACGTCATGTGTGGTATGCTACAGTGTGTTACAAAGAGCAAGTCCCCCATGGTTGGTGTCGGTCGACAGATCATCAATACAACGTCAGGTTCCCACACGTGCATGTAAGTAAGTAATACTTCATAGGTAGCTTCCCGTGATTATACCGGGGTAGAATAGGTCTTCAGCAACCCATGTTTGCCGTAAAAGGCGACAACGCTTGCCGTAAGAGGCGACTAACGGGATCGGGTGGTCAGGCTCGCTGTCTTTGTTGATGCATACCATCGTATCCCAATTGTGTAGATCGATTATCATGATGTCAATCAACATGATGTAGGTAGCCTGACGGTGACAGCAGTGGTGATGATGACGACGATGATGACGATGACCACGGTGGTGATGGTAAAACAATTATGTTGTAGTTCTGTTGCTATCGACCTCGGCGATGACGTCCCCGACCCTGGTCTGGTGGATGATGGGTCCCCCTGCATACACTTCGAAACCAGAAATAACCAGCCCGGGGTGTGCTTGGCGAGAGAGTGCGTCGTGCTGCAGACGTTGCCAAAACAACCCTGCCCCAAAGACCCTTCAGGATCTCAGTGCTCCAATCATGGGGTAAGTACGGTGGCGTTTTGTAGAACTTTTAGATGTGTGTTTGTATGAATGACAGTTAGACTTTGTTCTTTTCGATACTTAATAGTTTTGGGCGTTTAACAACACCAAATCTAAAGCTAAAACCCCAAATGTGTCAAAACGGATCATTCTTGTCAGACATCTTTTTCTTGATTTTCTAACCTAAGCAAGTCCTTGACCAATACTCATTATCTTGGGAACTGTAGATCAAGTACTGAATTACTCATAGTTCTCGAGATGTGAGACAGATCAATCCTTTTCAATCCTGTAGTGCTTATATCATATTGCAAGTGATGAGAAAACTGTTCCGTAGCTTAAAAAATTGCAATTTCCTGCTGTTTTGGCGGGTTGTTATCATATCTTTATCTTATGTATATGTACATTATCCTTCCAGATATGCACCAATGACAACAGCTGTTACTGTGACGACGGCTTCACGGGGACGGACTGTTCCAAAGTGGGCGGGGTCACAAGAATCAGACCAAGTTAGAAAGTTTTTGATGTGTAATATACAAGTTCTCTGGTAGTTTTCAGTTATGCCAAAGATGCCATTGGCATGAGGAACTTCAACGTTCTAATATGGTCCCTGAACATTACTGTCATGTTTTCGGGAACTGAGGATGGAATATCCTATCACTTAGATAGGATATCACTCCGAGGCCCTGTTACGGATAGACCAGACACCCAGGGTAGTGCCTGGCCCAAGTAAGAAAAGACATACAGACAAGTTTAGTGAGTGAGTGAGTGAATATGGTTTTACGCCGCTTTTAGCAATATTCCAGCAATATCACGGCGGGGGACACCAGAAATGGGCTTCACACATGTAACCATGTTCGGCGTGACGAGCGAATACTTTAACAACTAGGTTACCCAACCGCCCCCGGGGTATTATAGGTCTCTTGTACTATACGTGCACTGCTTGCGTAAAAATAATTACTTCCAAAATTAAATACACAAACAATTTGTTGCAGGTGTCTCATCCAGTGCGCCGGTATCACAGACGACGAGCCCGTCCTTAGAAACAGGTAGTGTCACACTATCCTACCACCACGCGATAATTACCATCATATTTCTGCTAATATCCAACATATATCAGTAATATCTCCATTAATGTCTGACTCACATCAATCATATTTCCTTTAATTTCCAATTGACATCAACCATGTTTCCTCTGAATTCCGATTGACATCAATCACATCTCCTTTAATTTCCAATTGACATCAATCATATCTCCTTTAATTTACCAGTGACATCAATCATGTTTCCTTAAAAATTCCGATTGACATCAATCATATCTCCTTTAATTTCCAATTGACATAAATCATATCTCCTTTTATTTCCAATTGACATCAATCATATCTCCTTTAAATTCCGATGGACATCAATCATACCTCCTTTAATTTCCGATAATCATGGCTCCTTTAATTTCCAATTGACGTCAATCATAGCCCCATTAATTCCCAATTGATTTCAATCATATCTCCTTTAATTTCCAATTGATATCAATCATAGCTACTTTTTTCAATTGACATCAATATTATATCTCCTTTAATTCACATTGTTATCAAAATCTCTTTGTATTCCATCCTGGATGAACTATATTGTGATTCTATGAATGCATGTAATATATATTATAGAATATATATGTCGTTGTCACTGGTTTGTTATTATGTACAGACGCTGTGATATAGCTGGAACATAATGCTGTCTAAGGCCTGAAAAACTTTCGCTCGCACGCTCACTCAAATGTTAATATTTACATACAATCGCTATCAGTGACTGTATACAAGGGACAAAAGTAAATACGTGTTTCCATAGTACTTGTTTAAAGGCCACTTCATCTCAAATCTGACATGTCTTTAGGTATGAATAACCAGGTCAGAACATAGGTCCCAGATACCGACTAAGTAGAGCTGGTGGTCAGGCTCACTGACTTGGTTGATTGCATGTCATCGTATTCCAATTCCTTGGATCGATGTTCAGACTCGATTATTTACGGACCCCCGTCCTGGAGCTGGAATAGTACTGGGTGTGGCGTAAACAAAAAACAAAAAAGTCAGGGGGTCACTAGCATCAGATCAAGTTAGAAACCTTTTGATGCATAATATATGTTCTCTGGTAGTCTAAGATTCATTTCTGCTAAAGGTGCCATTGGCATGAGGAACTTCAACGTTCAGACAGATATGGTCACTGAATGTTACTGCTACCATGGCCTTGTTTTCGGAATATCATATCACTTAGAGATCGACCAAATGAAATTCGGAGGGTAGATAATTAATAAGTTTGGTTCCTTCTCAAAGAAATTGTATGCCTCTATGGTTTTAAACTGCCGGGCAAAAGAAAGCATACGCCCATATTTGATAGTGGCTATAAATAAACCAAACAAGGTTATTCGATGGAGATGTATTTGATACGGGTATCATAGTTGTGTTATGGGCCAAACATTTGCAGTGTTTCAGCCTAGTAACGTTTTTTTTATAACGTTTGTAATTGTTTTGTCAAATCCAAATTTCAAGTGTATGCGTTCTTTTGCCAGACAGTTTATGTCAAACAATAATATTAATAGACATTGCTTTGAGACAGTTTTTTAACAAAACATAGGCACCATATGCTACACGTCATAACACGCATGCAGTTCTTGATTAACGAATTGTTGCAGGTGTTTCATCCAAGGCGCCTGCATCGCAGACCCCGACACCGACACCGCCCTCACAACCTCCAACAGGTAGTGCCACACAATGCTATCACCAGTCCATCACTACCATCACAATGCTACTTATATTGAACTGATATCAATAATATAACCGTTATTTTCATATTGATATCAATGATATATCCGTTAATTTCCGATTGATGTCAATATCTCCTTTAATTTCCTATTGATATCTCTCACATCTCCATTATTTCCGATACATATATGTAACAGCTTTCGCATTGTATGACCTTGTGCCGCTATAATAATTAGACTAACATCTAGTCTCTGAAATGAACATATTTTACACATAAAACTGTTCATAAATTATAGTTATGAAATATTTTTAAAAAAGGAGCCCAGACACTCTCTTCCTTTTCATACTGCAGTAATCTAGACTTGCCAAATAGTATAGACTTGCATGGGCTGTATTTGATCTATTTGTTTCAAGGTCTGTATGACAGACTACTGTTATGATGTACGTCCATATATCTGTGATAGGAACAAACATGTAATATATGTTAAAGAATGTGCATGCATAAATTGTGTATATGTGTCACAGTTAATGGCTATAAATCATGCAATATGAGATATATTGACTGAAGTTTTCAGTCAGTATGCATATTTTTTTTTAAATGAGACTTGAATTTAGAAAGACTGATTGAAATGAACTAAACTCCTAAATTAATCTCCTCATTTTATTTTGCATGTATTTTGATGTTAAGACTCTCAAAGTAACTTAAACAAGTATTTGTCACAAAGTGACGAAATGTCCCCCGCTTGTATATACACCATAGTACCAAATATGAAGACATTCCAGCGATTAGTTCTTGAGATATTGCGGCAACACCGTTTTCCAACTCCAAAAGCAGATTTGCCTGATGTGACCTTGAAAATGGGGTCTAGGTCACCAAAACCGACTGGTGTCTGCGGAGTCTGTATATACACCATAATTCCAAATATGAAGACAATCCAGTGTTTAGTTCTTGAGATATCGCGGAAACACCGTTTTCCAACTCCAAAAGCAGATTTGCCTGATGTGACCTTGAAAATGGGGTCAAGGTCACCAAAACCGACTGGTGTCTGCGGAGTCTGTATATACACCATAGTTCCAAATATGAAAACAATCCAGTGATTAGTTCTTGAGATATCGCTGCAACACCGTTTTCCAACTCCAAAAGCAGATTTGCCTGATGTGACCTTGAAAATGAGGTCAAGGTCACCAAACCCGACTGGTGTCTGCGGAGTCTGTATATACACCATAATTCCAAATATGAAGACAATCCAGTGTTTAGTTCTTGAGATATCGCGGAAACACCGTTTTCCAACTCCAAAAGCAGATTTGCCTGCTGTGACCTTGAAAATGGGGTCGAGGTCACCAAAACCGACTGGTGTCTGTGGTGTCTGTATATACACTATAGTTCCAAATATGAAGACAATCCAGTGATTAGTTCTTGAAATATCGCGGCAACAAACAGGTGGGACGTACGGACGGACGGACGGTCGTGAATACTATTTCCCCCGCTTCGCGCTTTCGCGCGGCGGGGGACAATATGTAATTAACGATGTTGACACAATGAACTGATAATTTCTTCAAAAATGAAAGATAAATAGAGTGCATAACATGCAGTTCAGAAGATTTTGTGAACAAATATATGACTAAGATTACAGTGAAATACGTTTTCGCAGTCGTTACTTGTGAACAAAAATATCTTGTCACGTTTTAACAGTTCTTGATGGCTCATGATGCCAATTACTGGATTGTCTTGATCAGAGTCGATTTTTTTAAAGGCCGCCATGACATAATTGAAATACTGCAGACTGCGGCCTTAAACAACAAACAACTTTTTAACCATATACGAGAGTTGGGGACACGGAAGGCCATCATGGTTGGACAATGATTTATTCTTTCTTTATTTATTCTAGTACGTATTATGACAATGAAGGTTCGTGTACACATGTACATATACAAACATCACACAACAAGGGTCCACACTAGACAGGTAGTAGCAGTATGTAACAACTGTCTTTCAACAAACTGACATAACGCTACCACTATACAACTAATTCTTCTTCATTCAAACTAGGACAAATTGACGAAACTCGCCATGGCTTCCTGCATCTAATTTGAAGCTTGAAACTCAATGATGTCCCCATTAAAATACTTCAGAATTTTTTTTACTAATCAAGAAACCAAATGAATCGACTCATCGCATCCCAATTTCGATGTACATGATGTCAATCACTGGATTGTCTGGTCCAGACTCGATTAATTAAAGACAGCCGTCATATCGCTGGAATATTGCTACGCGCGGCGTTAAACAAAAAAAATAAACAACTTTAAATATATACTGATTTTAAGATTGGCTTTCTCTACAAATGCATCCATTCAAATTCAAAATGTTCCTTAAATTCTAGGATACACACATGAATAGACGTTACAGAAGTAGTCCTAACATGATATATTACCTTATTGAGTAAGTTATTGTAACATGGGCATGTATACATGTTTTGTTACCTAGATCACAGTGTTGAGATTATCTGCGGAGTGGTCGGCAGCCTGATAGCCCTGGGTGGAGTCTGCTTCGTTGTCCTCTGGAGATGTAAGCGACCTAAAGCTCTCTGGAAGTAAGTTCACAGCGAATATGACTCTTTCTATAAAACCTACCTATACATGCGCTGTCGCCAGGCCCGGTATGGTTCGGTCCCCAGTAACCCAGAGCCGTAAGAGCCGACTATAGTGAGGATCAGGTGCTTACGATGATGTCTGGCTGTTTCTCTTTTTTGTCCTCAGCAACCATTGCTGTTCTTGTAAAAAACGACTAACGGGATCGGGTGGTCAGGCTCACTGATTTGGTTGATGCATGTCATCGTATCCCAATTGCGTTGATCGATGCTCATGATGTCAATCAATAGATTGTCTGGCTCAGACACGATTATTATACAGACCGCCGTCATTATTGGAATATTGCTGAGTGTGGCGTTAAATAACAACTACACACATACACAAACAAACAACCACTTCACTCATCAATATACAAACATAGTTCAGCCACAGAACTCTCGACTCTTTAGGATGATATATCAACCAAATAGTATGTAACATTAATCCATGTTAAGATTAATCGTCTTGCTTAGACTTAAAGCAAGATCATCTTAAAATGTTTCTGTCAGAAGTGGACATCACACTTCTACTTATCTTTCACAGAAATTTATGTTTAATACTTCAGGAATTTTTATTTTGGACGATTTAATAAAAATGCCATTTTATTTGTATTTACTTTTCATATTTAAAGTATATAATAATTTCAAAATCACCATTCGGTGCCATCATTGCTGTAATTATCTCATTCATCTGCCTGAAAAGATTTGAAGCAGAAGTTGAAATTCCGTTTCCACAGCAACGATGTCATTGCTGGTATGAATACTATTGTCAGAATGATGGATGTTGTTGCAGGTGGGTAGACACGAAGTTCGGACACAATTCTACCTCACCACAGAAGGGGCCCCTCCCTGTCTGGGGTGCACACGGTGGGAAGGGGAATGGAACACACCACCACCCCGGGAGTAAACCAGGAAACCCGTCCCATGGGGCACGACCTGGGCAGGGTAGACCGCCCGGGCGCTCTCCCAGTGGACACCCGGGAACCAAACACGTACCCCCAGGACACTGGACCAATCATGGTAATTCTCACGGCCATGGCCAAGGAAATGGCCACAGGGGACGTAATCCTGCAGGCTTGTCAGGTGGGCATGGCAACTCAGGCGGACACGGTCATGGGCGTCACAGCATTACTTCAGACTACGGTTCTCAGGAATCAATTGAATCGTTTCAGTTAGATCGCAACACCGGACCTCCTCCGGACGCTGTCCAAGGCGAGGTGTCTATGACAGCCCCAAGACGACTGAGCAGGAACCGATGAAGTAGTGAGTCAGTCTCAGATGTAGGGTGCCACGAGTGATTGTAATATTTATACATATCCCCGCGACAGGGCGTGCATCAAAGTAAAGGAAGCGAAACCTCAAGACACACAAGTCTTGCTTCAAATTTAAATAAGGTCATCAATGTGTATGTGTTACCTGTCCGTGACAATTATGTTGCCTGCATTGTAGAAATGACTGTTTTCAGTGTGATCTGTTTATTATTAGTCTCTTGCCGATATCGTAAGGATCATGTGACATGATGAATCGCGAGGTTAGCATCTTGCCATAAGTATCAAGAGGATATACAATGCATCGTGGCACCCTGAGACTGTCGACCATTGGCGTCACGGATTGACAGATTACTGAGTGAACTTTTGTTATAATAAATAATTCTGGTTAAAATATATGGATCAAGAGATGTAGCCAACATGTATTAAGTACGACAAAGCTAACACAATATGATTATTACACACATCTCTGTAGACAATTGAATCGGAGTGAAAGATCTGGTTATAATAAGATTAGCGCGAACGTTAACGGCAATAATTCTCAATGTCCAGAACAACGACGAAGATGCTTAGGGAACGGGATGCAGACGACTGTTTAAGCTGGAGTGGACATTTTGGCTTAAAACTCCTTTCCAAGTTATAAAAAAACGTATTTCGGTCTTCCTGTCACATGAGGACTGGTCATGATAGATCTTAAATACTGTCCAGTATAAAAGGTTTACTTACGTGTGTCTGTCTCTGACAGCGGTCGGGTAGCCTTGTGGTTAAAGCGTTCGCTCGACACGCCGAAGACACGGGTTCGATTCCCGACAGGGGTACAATGTGTGAAGCCCATTTCTGGTGTCCCCCGCCGTGATATTGCTGGAATATTGCTAAAAAAAAGGCGTAAATCCATACTCACTCACTCTGTCTCTGGCGTGATTCAGTCCATACATGGCAAAAGCAGTTTGGAAGTATAAGCACTCACTATGAAACCACACACTGGAATTTTGGAAAGAACTGACAGAAAGCAAAGAAATTTGTATGTGGTATAGCTAGTCCTGAAGGCAAGCAAAATTACAAAATATTGTGGGATTTTGAATCCTCATTCACGTTTTTATATCTGGACATAGGCTTCCAGTCACTTGTTACTTATCAGGAGTCAAAATTAACTATTCTTTTTCAAAGTGCTTTTTTCAGATCTGTCGGCATCATGGTTATTGAAATTGGCTTCATATTCATAGCGAATGAGGCAAAGCACCAACAGTTTGGTCTACCATTTCTGACATTGATAGACTTTGGAAACCCTCATAGTTACATGAAGATAAATGGATTGTTTTTTAAAGATATGCTTGAACACTGTATATACAATTCAACGACCACAGCAGGCAATATCATTGATAGTTGGCTTGTTTGTGTAGCGTGCTTTGTAATTATTGTGATGTATCAATGTAACAAATAATTATGTTAGCTTTTGACAATTCCAGTTTGTGACGAAATGGAGCCTAGGCTCATTGATATTACTATCTATAATCTCATAAAGCTGTTCATGCACTTTTTATTAGAAATTTGTTCTTATTCAAATATTACTGTCTCTAGCAATGGGTGAGTTGGGTTCAATGGCACCGTGAACAATATTTCAGTTATATCAGTGCGGTAGCTTTATTTGAGAGGAAAGCATGAAGTCTTGGGCATTTTCCACTTTGGTTTGTTTGTTTGTTGTTTAACGCCGTACTCAGCAATATTCCAGCTATATGGCAACGGTCTGTAAATAATCGAGTCTGGACCAGATATTCCAGTGATTGATATAATAAGCATCGATCTACGCAATTGGGATGCGAGTACATGCACCAGGTCACCGAGCCTGATCACCCGACCCCGTTAGTCGCCTCTTACGACAAGCGTACTTGCCTTTAACGGCAAGCATGGGTTGCTGAGAACCTATTCTGACCAGGATCTTCACGGGTGTACCACTTTGGTGAAACCCCGGTGCATGGGTATGGTGCTGACACAACCCAGAAACATGATCAGGGTAATTCTCGGATTCCGACTTACAATCATAGGATTCTGACATACCTATGATCGGTGGCTGCACTGTGTTAAATATACAACCCTTTACAGAACTAATATCTAGGTCAAGTTGAATGGGGGGCACGGGTGGCCCAGTCGTCTAAGGCGCAGCGATTCGCTGGGCAGAGTTGCGTCCCTTGGGCACGCCAGAAACCTATGATTGTGGGTACGAATCCCGGTTCGCCCCAATTATGTTTCTAGGTTTGTCAGCACCATACCCGTGCTCGTGGGTTTCACAGAAGTGGTTAACGTCTGAGACCTGCATCACTTCGGGCTTTCCTCCCACATCAAGCTGACACGCCGTGATATAACTGGAACACTGTTAAAAGCGGCGTTAAAACCAACTCACTCACTCACTCCAGTTGATTGGACGAGTTCCACACCTGGCTAACACCACAAGAAATGAGCTATTTATCACAGCGAAAGGGGCATGGATACCTTCAACCAATGTCACAGAAGCTTCGGTTCCGTTCAATGGCGCGATTTGGATATCACAGTGTTGCGCACCCAAACTCACTCCGATGTCAAGTGAAATTAGGTTTATTGTCGGGTTCAAGATTTTTGTACTTATATAGCGACGTGCACGCATGTTTGTGTGGCTTCTTGTACTAGTCCAGACTTATAGTGTTAAACCACCGAGATACTATGCCGCAGTATACCACTGATACCCACTCAGACACACTACAGGGATTCAGAGCCCTCCTGTCGCCAGGCAGAGCAAAATCAAGTACGCTTTAACGTCTTTTTGATATGACGCCAGCTGGGATTGATTAACGTAACTTCATTTGAGAGGAAAGCATGAAGTCTTAGGCATTTATCACTTTGGTTGGTTTGTTGTTTAACCTCGCATTCAGTGTTGCAGCTATATGCAGCTATCCATGTGTGCCCGTTGGGATTCTAGGTAGGAATACTGGTCCCCATCAACCTATAGATGTCGTAAGAGGCGACAAAATGATCTCTAACCAGGCCAGGTGACTTAGTTGACAGCATGTTGTTGTATTTCAATGCGTGGATCGATGCTCACGACGTCAGTTACTAGATTGTTTGGTTCAGACTAGAACATTTCAAAGCCACCAGGATATAGCTGAAATATTGCTAAGTACCGTGTTAAACAACAAACAACTTTTTATGATGTAAGAGTGAGTGAGTGAGTTGGGTTTAACGCCGCTTTTAACAGTATTCCAGTTATATCAGGGCGTGTCAGCAGTGATGCAGGTCTAAGACGTTTACCACTTTGGTGAAACCCATGAGCACGGGTATGGTGCTGACACACCTAGAAACATAATTGGGGCAAACCGGGATTCGAACCCACAATCTTAGATTTCTGGCGTGTCCAAGGGACGCAACTCTGCACAGCGAATCACTGCGCCTAAGACGACTGGGTCACCCATGCCCCCTTATGATGTAAGTGAATTAGGGACAAGAAGGGCCAGCATGGTTGGACAATGATTTATTTCTGTCTGCTGAAACACAGGATGATTGTATAGTACGTATTATGACAATGAAGGTCCATGTACACATGTATATATACAAACATCACACAACAAGGGTCCACACTAGACAGGTAGTAGCAGTATGTAACAACTGTCTTTCAACAAACTGACATAACACTACCACTATACAACTAATTCTTCTTCATTCAAACAAAGTCAAATTTATTATACTCCCCGAAGTTTCCTGGACATAATTGGAACCTTGGCACAAGTTCAAAGATGATCCCATTTAGATATAATTTACTTATCCCACAAAAGAAATCAAAAGAATGGTCCCATTTCATTGTATGTCTTCCCAATTTCTTTTGAAATTGACAGACAGTCACTCAAGTTAAAGGATGCCCAGGACCTAGTAGAAAAACTAAAGATTTCAATAAACCTCACTACCAATGAACTCAACCATAATACAGATCTGGTTGAGTATCTCCCCTATTCCAGTAAGACCAATGTTATTCTTATTACATTACTTTTTTCTATTAAAAAAGACCCATACCACAAGTTTCATTTCTGACACTTCTTCGTAACTGAGATATCTTTAGCAGTGTCGAAACTAATATCAAAATTGGTATGAATCGTTGAATACAAATGATTTAAACTTAGTTGTAATCTTCGCAAACGTCCATACACAAACATGGTCAAAAGAAATCTCTTAATAGAAATCATGCACTTGAAGTATCACTAAACACTAAATAACTGACCTAAAACTAATCATGGAACAGCTAGTGATATTTGAGCCTCTTACAGATTGTGGTAGATTACTACCAGACACCTAGTGTTGTCACTGATTTTCAGTGATCCATTCATTTTTTTTATCAATATTTTGCCTTTTGTGCCGAAAGGAATCTGTTTCAAAAGATAATCGAGACTGGATATTCTGGCCTAGAAATTTTGAATAATTTATTATCTGACATAACCTTTCTATCTCACATGATTCACACGAACTAACACACTTGATATCCTCCCAGATTGGGTTCTGTTAATGCAACAGCACTGTAGCTCACCTTGGCGTATAAGATACACATATTTCATCAGCTTTCTGCATCAACACAAACAGTCATGTAGATCACTAATCTATTGTGGAATATAGGGTTCAAAGTCAAAGTATTATGAAGGTTTCACACTTAGCTCAGTACCTTCTGAAACGAATGAAAAATCATCTACTAACAACCAAACTGAATTCAGAATCATAATATCTTGATTACATTTGAAGCTACTTAGTCACTGTCAGTCACACACAACTTCCGCTTCCTTGTGGGTTCTAAGAAGATGCATCAAGTTCTGAAAACTATTTTTTCCCAAATTTGAATAAACATTACCTCATCATTGGACTGTCAAGAATAAGGTCCAGTTTCCAGGAAAAGACATTATTAGTGAGGACAATGAACAAATAGGCTATGCCAGAAGCTGACAAGAAATTAAGTCCAAATGAACAAGATGCACCAACAAAGACCATGAGGCAAAAATAATGAGTTATGGAGTAAATGGAAATCAAAAGGTTGTCATAGAAACAGCCATAAATTATTTTGAATTATTATTCCTTACAGTGTAATCCTACCATCTAGTGTTATACACAAAGAAGCATGGTATGCAATGCCATGAACATGCAATGAGTGGGTGAGTGAGAGGGGTTTACACTGCTTAGAGCAGTTTTTCATTCATATCAGTGTGTCAGCTCGATGTGAGAGAAAAGCTTGAAGTGACGAAGGTCTGAGATGTTTACCAGTTAGATGAAACCCATGAGCAAAATAATGGGGCTGACAAACCTAGAAACATCAGGTCATTTCTGGGATTCGACCAATGATCATCTGTTTCTGTTACACCTAAGTGATGCAACCCTGCAAAGCAATTTGAGACAGAGAGGACTGGAACTTGTATTCCTCATCAAATTACAGAAGCTAAAGGCGGTTTGCCTCCTGACTTGCATCCATTTTCCCATGTAGATATACACATTGTAATTAGTGTCGTGTGCAACTGAGACAATGTCTCTATGAAATGAGGGTAACCAATACCAGTTCAATAGCAAGAAATCACTGTGGTTTGAACAACTTGAATCAAACTGGCTAGGACTGCCAATTTGTCAAAGATGAGCCCTCCCTTTAAACACTCTCCAGTGCTCACTACACAAAATCTCAGTGCAGGCGACTTTAACTGTACCTAAGTTTAAAACATGTGAAGTTACTTGAATGTGTAGTGACTCAAGAGTTACAATGAGGTAATATAGACTTGGGTGAAAAGCAGATCATATAAACAACATTAAACAAGAAATCACTGAGCAATGAGCTAAGGAATCACAGCCAAATGTTTTTAACCTGGAACATCTGAAATAGTAACAATGACTTTAGAATAAGAAACATTCCAGAGATAAACAAATATAGGTGAGAACAGATGGAGAGTTAATTACAGGTGAAGACAGGTGTAAAGATAATTACAGGTGAGAGGACCACAACACAACAAACAGGTGGGATGGTCAAGCAGATTTAGGAAAGGCATTCTAATGTCATTTTCACATACTGAAGACTGTTCATGAATCAGTAGTTGAACTATTGTATATCCACTGGTGGTGTTTAAAATAGCTTGATTGTAAAGTTGAGACCTTGATTCCTGACTTTGAGTGGGTGAGTGAGTGAGCTTTTAGCAATGTTCCAGCAATATCACGGCGGGGAACACCAGAGATGGGTTTCACACATTGTACCCATGTCAGGAATCAACCCGGGTCTTCTGCGTGACGAGCGAACGCTTTAACCACCAGGCTACCCGACCGCCCCCCCCCCCCTGACTTTGAAGTCTTTTGTATCTTTCTTTGTTGTTTACTGCCACAAGTAGTAATATGATGGTGGCCCGTTGAGTCTGGACCAGACAATCCAGTGATTGATAGTATGAGCAAACAGCTAATTCTGTTTGGGTATGGTTGCACGCAATCAATAAAGTCATCGAGTCTGACCTCCCAATCCACATGGCTGAGTCTTATGATCAGCATAGATTGAGACCAGTTCAAACCCGAAATCTCTACATGGTCTAACTTGAAGGGTGTGATATAGCTTCTCAACCCTGGCGATAACATTACAATACTTTCCTAAATCAGCTTGACACTTCACCTTTCAAAGATGTTCACAAAACAGCTCAACATCCCTCAACTAAATATACATTAATAAGATACATGTAACAATATATACATCAACATTGCACACACACATACATCATGTCTCACATAATCACACTAATAATGGCACTATTCCAGTTCAGTCAGGAATGCTTGAAGAAGAGAATACATTACGGAGTTGAGTTTTAATACATAAAGATTCATACTGTGTAAGAAAATATACACAAAACAATAGTTTCCTGCATGCTGACATAGACATATTCACACCCATAACCCATTACACAAGCTTAGATCTGTGATTGTAAAATATGATTTAAGAGAGTTAGCATTGTGCATGACTAACATCACCACTGGTTGTGCTTCATGTTTGATTGATGAGGTTAGGTTTTGTGCTGGTAAAATATGATTTAAGGATCACATCTTAAGGGTTAGAACGAAACTCAAAAGCCTTACTAGCCGGGGGTAAAGATAAATCCCCTTGTAATGTTAAAACAATTGGGAAAATTTGCACTAGCCCACAGGCATTTGTAGTAGCCCCTGGCTAACACGGTAGAGTTAAGTTCTAACCCTGCATTTTTAGCACTGAATGGTATTCACAACATAAAATATGTGGTTAATTGATCATTCTTCTATAAGAAAAGACTACAGATGATTGCAATATATGATTTAACTGCAAGGGAAAGCAATTATTTTATTACATGCTGCTCAAGCAATGAGTTGCCCCAAATATTCCAGCTATGACATTGTGAATGTAATTAATGTTGAAAATGTTTTAACTGCACATGCAACATGTTATGATTTCCATAAGACACAATTATTACAATTTTGTCCGATATAAACATAATTCACATTTGAAGATTATGTTTGAAAGCTTGTGATTTTTTTCACATAAATTCAAAGAGACATGAATTGTATTTTTTTTATAACAAGCCAAATACTTCACAAAGCAGACACTTCCAATTCCATCATTAGCAAATTATTTATGTTGAGCATAGGAGCAATGCACATAATATAAAGGCTTCATATTTCAGTTTATCATGTAGAATTAAAAAAAAGTAATCCATTTTCATTTAACATCTACAAGCTCACTAACACAGATATGTATTGACATGCATGTATTTGTAAAACAAAGCTGCAATACATTGTATTTCAATCAGTGAACCCTGCATACAGATTTATAAATATATTGGCTATCACAAACCACATCAAAATCCAACACTGATTTTATCTTCATGTTGATAATGAATTTCAGAAATATACTGATAACAATTCTTTGAACGTTGCATCTAGTATATTACTAACTAGGAATGTAAGTGCAGATGTCGCCATAAACAAATCATAGAAGCTTGATCATTTTCATATCTTATTTGAGGTCACATGATCTTACTGATGATGCTTACAACATGCCATCACACTTGAGTGAGTGAGTGAGTTGGATTTAACGCCGCTTTTAACAGTATTACAGTTATATCGTGGAGTGTCAGCTTAATGTGGGAGGAAAGCCCGAAGTGATGCAGGTCTCAGACGTTTACCACTTCGGTGAAACCCACGAGCACGGGTATGGTGCTGACAAACCTAGAAACATAATTGGGGCGAATCGGGATTTGAACCCATAATCATAGGTTTCTGGCACATCCGAAGGGACACAATTCTGCACAGCGAATTGCGGTGCCTCAGACGACTGGGCCACCCGTGCCCCCCATCACACATGAGCAGCGAACATCAATAATTCAAAGCTATTTACTCCTTGCACATACAGTGTCAGTGTGTTAACTAAGCACAAATACTGAATAAATAACCATATATTTACACACAAGTCTTCAAAATCTTTGTAGATATTTGGTAGGAAATGTTTGATAAATGCCATCCTCGATTATCCAGGGTATTATATTTTCATTTTATTGTGATAATTGGCCTGGACCATTTGCCATCAAGGTTTCCTTTCGCAAGTTTGGTTTGTTTGTTTGTTCTTTAAAGCCACACACAGCAATAATTCAGCTTTAAGATGTGAGGTGAAATTGAGTTTAACGTCTCGTCCAAGATTATTGCACTTATACAGAGACGTGAATGCATGCATGCGTGTGAGTGTGTGTGTGTGTGTGTCTGCTTGTAGTAGTCGGACTAATGCCAATTTATAGTATTAGCACACTGAGATACCATGCCACAGTTTAACATGAATACCCCACTCAGATACAGTATACTGACTCAAAGCCGACCAGTCCTTGTTTTAGCCCCTTAATGCTGAGCACCAGCCAGGGTAACAACAAGTACCATCTTTTAACGTCTCTTGGTATGACGCGACCGGGGATCGAACCCCAAACCTTCCGCTCTCCAGGCAGACGCTCCTTCCCAGCTTTAAGACGATGTTCTGTAAATAATTAAGTCTGGACCAGACAATCTAGTGATTGATATCATGAGCATGATCCACGCAAATTTGGATACAATGACATGCATGAATCAAGTCAGCGAGCCTGATCACCTGATCATGTTTCCATCTCCAACTTGGCATCACAGTGTAATCTGATTGGGTGACTATTATTAGCAGTGTGTATTTCAGTAATAAATGGTCCTGGGTATTAATCCTAATATGATGGAGATATAATACCCTAGATAGTGGAAGATGGACAAAAGCAGCACAGAGGTTAATGTGATGCCCAGTAAGTTTTTACACTGATACAATCCTTTAATCTGGAATAATGCAATCATGTTTAGAACAATACCTCATTAAAACATCATACAAATGGATATCGTGTGACAACTTTTACATAAAACAGAAATATGACTGAAAACAATTATGGTTACACATTGTCTGGGGGAGATTACGAGTCTGTGATGTGATGAAATTCTTGTGATGTGATTGGCAATAGCTGATTGTTAAAAATGTATTTACTCAAAGATGATCTGATTAATTTTTATGAACATGGAGCAAGCAACATAATTTCCTGAAAACAATCTCCAAAACAAATTGATAAAGCAACAATTGTGACAGCTTTCTCCTGTAGTGCTATGATTATTGGAACTTTCCTAAAACGCCATAGATTACTCTGTCAAATGGGGCCCCGTTGTGATATATTAAACACTGCACTCAGTAATAATCCAGCTATACGACAGCCAGTAAATAATCAAGTTGGACCAGAAAATCCAGTGATTGACATAATGAGCAACAATCAATGCCATTGGGGTAAGTTGACATGTCATCAACCAAGTCACTTAGCCTGACCACCCTTTCCATCATAGGATACTAGGACCAATTCTAACCAGGAATCATCACGGCTTAGGATGCTTTTGACGAAAGTAGTTGTTCATAGCCATTCATGAAGTAATGGTCACGCAATGCTCCCACCACCCTACATACACGTCATCTGCAGTGGTGCAGGGATTATGCATGACTCACACACAGTGACGCTGAAACAAATACCATGCTCCGGTATCGATGAAGATAGTAACAAGATGGAGAAAATACCAATAGTGGGCCTGAGAATGATTTCCAACAAGGATACGAAAATAGATAATTTGCCAAATTTTGTCACTTTTTCATGACCCTTAGAAAGCTTGCCCAGTCGCAAGGAAATGTTATCACAAATATTATCAATAACCTCATAATGAAATGACTGTTTGTATATATTAGTAACCCTGTTTACATTTTGAAAAGTACATTCAGGATCCATCAATCCCCTGAACCTGTCCCTGTGATGGTAAATCTACCTGATTGGCCCCAGTCCCCATGCCAATAATGGCAGGACCTTTCAAGGTTATTCTGAGATTGCCGCAGCATACATGTTTTGTCTTTGCATTAAAGAGATAAATACCCTGAACATGATACAGGAATTGTTCCAACACTGCAAAGTAAATGTGGCAATACATACCCAAAGGGAAACTTTGTAAAATTACATCACATTTCATCATGAAATTAGATTACCTAGGCTGCTTCCTTCACAACACGGTTCATAGTCAGACTAGCCAATCACAACACTCCAACTATCACCACCAACTGGCCCATCTGCAACTCACAGCGGTAGAAAACTTACATTTTTAGTCAATTAGTGAGTGAGTGAGTGAATATATTTTTACGCAACACCATCCTAAAATAGCCCTCTGATTGGATGAGACATGGGTACAATGTGTATATGACCCTGACATTACAATGCAACAAATATGTACAATTACAGCCTATTACACATTGTTTCCAAGCTAAGACAGTGATGAATATTTATGTTTCAGCAAAATCAATAACAAGCCTTGAAATGAAGCTACAATTCTTTAACAATGGAAGTGTTTAATTTGCACGAAGACGCCCCTTTAGCTTGTTTTGAACTCTAACCTCTACATCTTCAGCATTACAAGGTTACATGCTAAATCTTGGTTTCAGTTTCAGGAAGAGTGATGTTCGCTATTGCTCCATCAGCAATATTTCAGCTACAGAAGAGATAATTATTATGCACTTTCCAAACTGCTATAGAAGTCACAGCACTCCCTGGAATCATATTGAAATATCACTTCTGTACATCCACCTTGGTAACAATAACACATGAATCAAAACACACAAGCTTGTACACATCTCCATAAAAATACATCAACATGTATATTTACACTCAGTTCTCATACACCTTGAGATACCTGTTCTTGTTCTCTGAGATCAATTTGAGAAAAAAAAAGTTATTCCCCACATCAGCATCTAAAAGCAACATCAACACTGACTTCACTCTCTGTTACAGAGACTCCTTCTGCATAGACCAGTTAATATAGAAGATAGTTAAAGTCTTCCACTGCAGAAGGGGTAAATAGCTCTGAGAAGTCATCCAACCTGTCATTGTCAGTGTTATTACATACCAGGGATTTATCTACACCTGCTCAGAGGCCGATATTTGGCAGCAAGTCTGCAGTAAATGAGCGTAATAAATCCCAATTTGAATTCCTCAGAATTGATAAAATTTAGAACAGCCAAAAATCCAATTTTGGGGTAAAAAAAAAAAGTCTTGGTTCTCAGGCATCACATCATAAAGTCTGCTGCACGTTTCGTTTTTATTTCCATCTTTTAAAAAAAACACCATAAAAATCCTAATACTTAAAACAATGTGATCCAATATAGCATACAGTTACTTCCCTTTACATGCGCACTGCTGTTTTACTGCGCATCTCGTGTTATGGTCATGGTGGCAATAGGAGTTTGTATGCTTGTTAATGTACAGAGGCCCTTTCCCAGGTTGATGGTACACAACAGTTTATTGGTTACATATAGTTTGAACAAGCAAAAAAAACAAAAACACCGCCATCCCTCACTGTATTTTCAAAGGTCATTGCTTGAGAACCATTTCTTTTATTTTTATAAGCCTTGAATCTATCACAAATTTTTCCAATTTTCTAACAAGGGCACTTACTTTGGAATCCTAGATAAACTTCTGTATATATACCACCTGCCTCCATCACCATACATTTGGCCACTATGCGAAATATATCAAGCCACAGCCCAGTTTCAGCAAGAGGAAAACATTCAAGTGCTGAACCTAATGAATGCTCAGATTACCTGGACAATATTTGTTCTGCAACGTGTGACCTAACCTTGCAGTCAGTTACTCAACACATGGCTTCTGTACCTGAGTGAGTATGGTTATACACCACTTTTAGCAATATTCCAGAAATTGAACACTAGAAATGGGCTTCACGCATTGTACCCATGTGGGTAATCAAACCCCGGTTTTCGGCGTGACGAGTGAACGTTTCAACCACAAGGCTACCCGACCGTCCCTGCTTCTATAACAGGAAGTGGTAGGTTCACACAAAGTTCCTGCACGGAGTAGGGTCATTTGACTTGCATGTGTTCCATACTACTTCATTTCATTACCCAACTAAAAAAGATGAAACACTGTGCCAGCTGTATGTATTCATGGGGGCCAGGGACAAAGTGATGCGTGAAGTTATGACAATGACACTGAGAGAATTTCTTTAACAAACAACATTATGTTGATATTTACATGGACTTGGATTGTCTGTCAAGTGTTATAATAGTACTGCCATGTGCCATTACTGACTTCAAGCTGTTTTAGTGAAAATCATAACAATATGATATGCAACAACAGCAATCTCATGCCTACAGTTAAAACACATCAAATATAAGACAAGTTATTGGTCATGATGAGTGCAAAAAACTCTGGTATCCAGACCAAAACAGACTGCCTGGCTAGCATGCTGTTTCTAGTAATGAAGGAGTCCCAATACTGACTATATGTGGGACGTCCTTGCCATGAATCAGCCTTGATAGTCAATAAACCACTGCATCATTCCGTCTAGTACCATGGCATCTGGGAAATCCTAGTCAAGAGTGTTTTGAATCTCATTAATCAATAAAACACTACCACCATTTCTTTTCAAGTTACATTTCGTTATTTCTTATATTCAGGGCTGCTTTTGACACATTACCTCAATCAACCATCTGTACCATGGCATCTGGGAAGTCCTAGCCAAGAGTCTTGAATCTCATTAATCAATAAAACACTGCCACCATTCCTTCCTAAGTTACATTCTGTTTATTTCTTACATTCAGAGCTCCATCAACTAACTCTCACATGGCATATGATATTCATTCCCATGATTACAGAGGTTGAGGGGGCCTAGACTTGTCACACATGCATATGGTACTATCTGACCTCACGAACTCTGTGCCCATTTTCGGGCTACCCTCATCAGTCTTGTCCGTTCCCGTTATGTTGAAATAACTGTGTAACTTGTTGTACTTGTATACATAATATCAATATTTTACCCTCCAAACAACTGTTTATTTTTGGCCATGACGTTCTTTAAACTTGATACTAACCCTCCCTGCCATGTCTCTGGTCCTTGATTCTAGTCACCCTGCCATGCACAATAACTAGGCCACCAGAAACACTAGTTTGATATCACATTAAGCTTTGTTCCACTACAAAAATATAAATAAATGGCTACAAAGACAACACAAATGCTACAGCATGAATATGCATTAACGTTTGGCAAGGAGTCATTGATAACTTGACACTAAATGCTTGAAACAATGTGAGGGGCTATGTGAGGCAGTTGACAAGATCGTGGTACCATGGGTTGGCTGTGCCACACAGTCTGGGGGTGCTATGTGAGGCAGTTGACAAGATCCTGGAACTGTGAGTCGGGCTGTGCCATGGCCTGAGGGTGTTACGCGGGGTAGTTGACAAGATCCTGGAACTGTGAGTCGGGCTGTGCCACAGCCTGGGGGTGTTATGCGGGGCAGTTGACAAGATCCTGGAACTGTGAGTCGGGCTGTGCCATGGCCTGGGGGTGCTATGTGAGGCAGTTGACAAGATCCTGGAACTGTGAATCGGCTGTGCCACGGCCTGGGGTGTTACGCGGGGCAGTTGACAAGATCCTATTACCGTGAGTCGGGCTGTGCCACGGCCTGGGGGTGCTATATGAGGCAGTTGACAAGATCCTGGAACTGTGAGTCAGGCTGTGCCACGGCTTGGGGGTGTTACGCAGGGCAGTTGACAAGATCCTGGTACCACGAGTTGGGCTGTGGCATGGCCTCAAGGTACTATGTGAGGCAGTTGACAAGATCCTGGTACCACGAGTTGGGCTGTGGCATGGCCTCAAGGTACTATGTGAGGCAGTTGACAAGATCCTGGTACCACGAGTTGGGCTGTGGCATGGCCTCAAGGTACTATGTGAGGCAGTTGACAAGATCCTGGTACCACGAGTTGGGCTGTGGCATGGCCTCAAGGTACTATGTGAGGCAGTTGACAAGATCCTGGTACCACAAGTTGGGCTGTGGCATGGCCTCAAGGTACTATGTGAGGCAGTTGACAAGATCCTGGTAAGGGGAGTCGGGCTGTGCCACAGCCTGGAATGTCGACACGAACACGTGGAGGTCCTCGGTCAGCTGACTTTTAAAGTCCAGGGCTGAAAGACAGAACAACTTCCTGTCTATCGTCTCCATCTTACCCATCCGACCAATCACATGTGGAAATCTGAGGGTAAAGGTCAAGGAAACAGAATCCATACATAAGCTGGAATAAATCAAATACAGCTGCAGTCATCCATCAGCCATAGGGTTAGTCAGCAAACTTACAGGATATAAGACTTGTGTATAATGATTCTATACAATTACTTCAAACTTTCTGTTGTTAAGGATACAATGCTTTGAGCCACTGATTGGTGGAGGCACTTATGAAGAAACAGGTGAGACTCCACATTGCCATGGCAACAGGTGATCGCTGAGTGAAGTTGGAGAGCGACAACATCACCCAGTCCCTCACTAGACTCTGCTGGTTCTGCTGATGCAAGTTGTTGAATACCTACAATAAATCAAATTTATCAAAACCTAATTCAAGAGTTGTTTCTAAATACAATCAATATAGGACTTATATTCGCAAACATGACATCAATAAATTGTCATTGTTAACAAAACAGCACTCTCAGAATAGGCAGCGTTGGAAATGGGCACTAGTCCCGAAGTCCTTGCCAAACTGCCCAATAATTAAGGGATCATAAGGAATAGTAGAAATCTGCTGTTTGTAAGGGTTTTTCTATATGTTGTCATTATAAGGACTAGTGGCATAAAAATGTTAGTTTCTACCGCTGATAGGTAACGTAGAAAAAAAGCCATTTTCTGCATCATTAGCAGAAAGATAAAGAGGCAAGGCCAGTTACCTGAAAGACGACTTTGGCAATGAGCTGTGGGTAGGGTTGTTGGCTGGAGAGGAACTCCCCGATCACTTTGTTCATGATGTCTTGTGGTGGGAAGAAGTCGGCTAGGAATGCTGGGAGGAGACGCGTAATCACCCGGGCCTCGTATGGGTAGCCTTTCTTTATTCTGTAAAAAGTTACAAAAACATACTACAAGTTTATTGGAATAGGGCAATAGGTCAGGTTAAAAAAAGCATTTCTTGGTTTGAAGTATCATGATAATATATAAATACTGCTAATAAATACCCACTTTGTAGCCAGGATGAAGGATGAGGTGTAATTACTTATATCAACACAGATTCCTGGTGTATCACACCTGTCAAAGAGCACTGTGACTCTCTCCATGGCCAGGATGAAGGATGAGGTGTAATTACTTGAGTCAACACAGATTCCTGGTGTATCACACCTGTCAAAGAGCACCGTGACTCTCTCCATGGCCAGGATGAAGGATGAGGTGTAATTACTTGTGTCAACACAGATTCCTGGTGTATCTCACCTGTCAAAGAGCACTGTGACCCTCTCTATGGCCAGGATGAAGGATGAGGTGTGATTACTTATATCAACACAGATTCCTGGTGTATCTCACCTGTCAAAGAGCACTATGACCCTCTCTATGGCCATGATGAAGGATGAGGTGTGATTATTATATTAACACACGTCCTAGGCATATCTCACCTGTCAAACAGTACTGTAACCCTCTCCATGGCCAGGATGAGAGATTCTGGGTCCTGGTACACGAAGGAGAAGCCGTTGTCTGAGAATATTGGCTCCATCTCGTCACGAGGACGGGGGCTGTACTGATCAAACTGCTTGCCTGGAACACAGAGTTTAACTGCTCAGGGATACAAACAACAGGTGTGGTTAAACATGCAACAATACACAATAACAGGCAAAGTAGACACAATTTATGGATAACAACTTTATACAGGTCGACTTTTGGTAGAGATTCCTATACCCTCTTGCTTGACAATGGCATAAGGATCTGACCTAAAACGTCAATATTAAATATACTAGTATATCATTATCCATAATTTCGGTCTACTTTGTCATCCATAAACTTCTAAGTGCCATCAAACAATTCATTTATGTAATACTTGGCTAGATTTGTCAGCAACATACCCATGCTCGTATCACAACGTGTCAGCATAATGTGGGAGGAAAGCCTGAATGCGATGAAGATCTCAAGACTTGGTGAAATCCAGGAGCTGAGTGCAGACAAACCAAGTAACAAAATCAGGGCCAATCTAAGACTCAAACCCAGGTTTCTGGAAAGCCTAATTGCAGTGGTTTAGATGGCCATGACTCCTCCCTGTTTTCATAGAAACGCTGATGTCACATTAGCAACTTACTGCTTCTTAACACTCACCAGAGTACATACAGGTGAACATCAGCCCCAGTGCTGCCAGCGCCCTCTGTGGACTCGGCAGACACAGCCTGGAATACAGATGCAAGAAATGTAGAACCATAACAACTGACATCTGTATTTTCTAATGTGAAAGTGAGTGAGTATGGTGTTACTTCACATGTTCTCATTGCACCTATGTGGGGAATCAAACCACACAAACCCCAGGGGTTAAAGTATTTACTGACCTGTGAAGATTACGGGGTAGAATAGGTCTTCAGCAACCCATGCTTGCCGTAAAAGGCGACCATGCATGTCGTAAAAGGCGACTAACGGGATCGGGTGGTCAGGCTCGCTGACTTGGTTGATGCATGTCATGGATCCAAATTGCGTGCATCGATGATAATGATAGTAATTACTGGAGTGTCTGGTCCAGACTCGATTATATAGCTGGAATATTGCTGAGTGCGGCGTTAAACAACAAACCAACCAACCAACTAAAGTATTTACTTATGCATATCTGCAAAAATTAGTTGTGGGGACGGGGCCTAAGGACCCAGGTTTGATTTTCCACTTGTGATTTTGTCCCCACCATTTCAGGCTTCCCCCTATGAATACAGCCGTAACTAAATAACTCACACCGTGACCAATTAGTCAATGACTCACAGCTTCGTGTTATTCTTCTGTCAAAAGATTCAAGTGTTTCCTACCTGTCCATGCTCAACTTCATAATGGTCTCCATGTCGCCCCGAGAGAGGACGTCCGTCAACAGGAGGCGTTCTGTCCCCTTCATGATCGTGAGGAACACGGCAGTCGAGACACTGTCCTCACTCCCCGACGCTGTGCTCACAGCAAGCTGTAAAGAAATCATCATTGTGAGTGAGTGAGTGAGTGAGTGAGTGAGTGAGTGAGTGAGTGAGTGAGTGAGTGAGTGAGTGAGTGTTCTGTTTTACGCTACTTTTAGCAACATTTCAGCAATATCACAAAGGGGATACCGGAAATGGGCTTCACACATAGTACCCATGTGTGGAATCGAACCTGGATCTTTGGCATGATGAGTGAAGATATTAACCACTCCCCATCATCATTGTATGTAACATGTAACAAGTAATAGGTCGTCTGTTGATGGAGAAATCTTCACTGAAATAGTTGTTCACAAAGGCATCCCTCACCAGGGATTTATCTAGGATTCTTTACCAAGGTATTTTGAGATAGCATTTAATGCAATAATATAAAACAAAGTATAAAAACCTGTTCCTATCTATAGGTCATGCCATAAGAGGATACAGGTTTCTTCTACAAAGCCATAAAATTAGGTTAGTTACATATATTAAAACTTTGTAACATGAATTGGGAAATGATTGGTTTGAAATTGGGAATTAATAATGACATTTGTTGCATACTTGGGGCCTCTGAGCAGGTGTAGATAAATCCCTGTTCCCTGTAAAGAGGTTTTTTCCACCTGTTTTGGGACCAGATACAAATACACACCGTAAGCATTTTGCTTGGGAACTCTGCATCACGGAGGTCGTCGTGGTAGTTCTCCAGCACGTAGAATGCGACGGCCCACATTGTCAGTTCAAACTGTTGACTTGTGATGCAGGCACTGAAAAATGATACAAGTATTTTCCATAACCAGGACAGTCAGTGGGTATGGTTTTATACCGCTTTTAGCAATATTCCAACAATATCACGGTGGGGGACACCAGAAATGGGCTTCACATAACCGGGACACAAGATGCTTGAAGCGCACAATCACAGTGAAAGAGTTAATCTTAGAAGGCGCTCAGAAACAGATGACTTTTCAGACGAGATTCGAAGAGTAAAATCTCAGTTGTAAAGGGTTGATTGGTTGGTTTGTTGTTTAACGCCGCACTCAGCAATATTCCAGCTATATGACTGCGGTCTGTAAATAATCGAGTCTGGACCAGACAATCCAGTGATTAATATCATGAGCATCGATCCATTGGGATCGATGAAGTTGTAAAGGGAGATTATTCCACTCTGTGGTGGTGGTGAAAGAGAAGAACTGATGGCTAAAGTTGACAATTTTGAGTCCAGAGGAATTTGATTCAGATCAGTGATCTTGTTGGAGTGTATCTGGTAATGATACCAATCAAATACCAATTAACCTGAGGCAAATCAAACCCGGAATAATGAGCATAGCCTTTTTCTATTTGTGACCAAAACCAATCAGATCAGCAATGGTATTGAAATAAACCAAAGTATCCCACTGACAAACATGAACTTACTTGCTGACTGCCGACAGGTGCTTGAGCAGGAAGTCTGTGACTAAAGGGAGAATACTCTTGGTGAGATCAGCAATGTTAGCCTCTAATAAATAAAGCATGCCATGTAACGTGGAGACTTTGCTGGGGAGGTGTGTGCTCTTCAGACCCACATCAATAAGCTTCACAACTCTCTCAGCTACAGAGCTATCCTGGATAAAGAAATAGAAAGAAAAGAATAAAGACCTTACTTTGTGTAACGTTCATTTTTGTGTCAGAAAACAATTCATAGCTTGGATATAAATTTCTTTTTTTATTGGTTTACAAATCTGTCCACACAATGAAAGGTGGACCAACAAAGCAATTCTGAACAGAATAATATTTATCATCATATCATAAATCGTGTATACAATATTTTTTACTGTAACATCGACAAAACTAAAACTTTGTGAACACTGCACATAGGGCAACATATTAAGATATAAAATACAAAAACACATGTGTAAACCAGGAAATAACAAAGACTGGTATCATCAAATAGTAGTGTAAACGAAAGGGGGGCACTGAGATCATTTCTTGATGTCTTTGTGGGAACCCCATCTACAACAGCTTAATTTGACATAAGAACACACGACTGTCTATTAAGGAAAGAGTCATCAGGACACCAACAAGACTATACTCACTGCACCGACCACAGCAACAGCTTTACAGATGCCGACATTGAGATACTGGGTGACCAGCTCATCCTCCGAGGGGTGTGTCTTGTGGACATCCAGCAGTGTGTCCAGCATCAGTTCAAACTGCTCCCGCTCCATGAACAGGTCAGACAGACACACGATCTAGAAGGGAGCATTCATTAATCCATTATTACTGGGCTCAGCCAGGCACACAATCCTGATGGTAACATTCATTCATCCATTATTACAGGGGTCAGACAGGCATACGATCAATAAGGGAGTATTCATTAATACATTATTACAGGGGCCTAACAGGCATATGGTCTCGACGTGAGCATTCATTAACCCATTATTACTAGGGTCAGATAGGCATATGATGTAGATGGGTGCATTCATTAATCCATTATTACAGGGGAAAGACAGGCCGGCATATGACCTAGGCGGAAGCATTCATTAACCTGTTACTACTGGGTCAGATAGGCACATGATCTAGATGGGAGCATTTTATAAATCCATTATTACAGACGTCAGACAGGTACATGATCTAGGAAGTGCATTCATTATTCTAATATCACAGGGGGTACATATTCTTGGGGGAGCATTCATTACTTTAATATTACAGGGGTCAGAGAGGCACACAATCTAAAGGGGTGCATATCCTTTAACATGGAATATATTTATTACTTTGACTTCATGGCAGGAAGGGTACACAGACTTTCTTCTAATAAAGCCGTTCGGGGCATTGTGGGGTGGAGTCCAGGTATGTTGTTTCAAAATATGATTGTTTTTGTTGTTGACTAATAAATTCAATTTCGTTAAAAGACAAGAAGTGACATAACTTGTTTCTGGCAGCCTTCATACATCAGGTGTCTTGTGATCTATTTTCAACAACTTACACAACTACTAATTGCCAAATCACAAAACCTACCCCTCCTTTTCCCAAAAGCTGTAACTGCACTAGTATCACGACAAACTAAAACCATTAGGGAAATAGCAATGATGCGATCCTGGTCTTACCGACTCCACAACTGCGTTGATGAGCATGAGAGGTGGCCTGGAGTTGGAGTCACAGGCCAGCCAGGGTGTGTACAGCTCCAGCAGGAACTGGAGGCAGGAGTGGATGTCCAGGCCGCTCAGCGTGATGGATCTCTCCTGGGACTTGATGGGAGACAGTGGAATGTTGGCTCGCACCTGCTCCTGGAGCGGACTGTCCATGGAGTCCGTTGTGTCGGACTCGGACATGTTGGTTTCAAGTGTCCCAACCACTGACCAGATAGCTTCCAGGGAGATCTGGAGAAGGATGCGGAAGATGATGGTGAAAGCTGTCCCGGATACTGAGGGCTACTGCTGTGACATTATGGTGATAGTACAAAGACAGTCAGTGCCAAAAGGATTTGAGTCTACTAGCTGGAATTTACTACTTGACATGATTTCCAGGAGATACTTATGTTAATAAATGAGTGAGTGAGTATGGTTTTATGCCGCTTTTAGCAATATCACAGGTGGGGACACCTGAAATTGGCTTCACACACTGTACCCATGTAGGGAATCAAACCCAGGTTTTTGGCGTGGCGAGGGAACACTTTATCCACTAGACTACCCCACCACCTCTGTTAAAATATGAAGTGCCATTGAGCAATGCAAATTGCAATGCACTGATAGAATTAACAATGAGGGCAATTCTAGAAGTCTTACAGGTTTATCTTGTTGGAGATTATTGGGACTCAAAGTACAGCATACAGCTTTTCATAGTGGCCTGATGAGTGATAGAGTGAGTGTAGAGTTTTACATCTAATCAACAGATTGAGTTATCAGTTTGAGAGGTCCATACCAATTGTCAGTTACGGAATACAGTAATGGAGTTAAATGGACACAGAGCTCGGCTATAGCTGCACATTGGAGTAAATTATGCAAAATAACTTCTATTACCAAACATACCCTAAAAATATAGGAGCAATAATTCAAATCCCAATAGCATAACAATAATGTGCATGATTACCCAATTATTAACTGATGGAATGAAGGTGTCATGCTGCATGAAATCTACTGCACTGAATATAGTACAAAAAGTACTGTATTGCCTATTTAAGAATTTACTTAAATATTTTTTTGTACTTATCAAGTAATAAATTCAAAAACCAGTGTGCAGTCTTTGCATAAATCCGCTATGCTAGGCAGATACACAGCATGCACACTGGATTTTACGTTTATACCTCCATAAATGCAAAGACACATTAAAGTCAATTGGGATAATTAAATATGTCAACAATAAGAACTTCACACACAGCATATTTAAACATTAACTGTAACTGTAGACAACAGTACAAAATCAGTGACATCGTCTAACACAAGCCCCACCCATTCTATCAACCAATCAGGAGTCATCTGTTAGTGGGCGTGGCCAAAATGTATTGTTTGATAATGGAAACAAAACCCATACTTTGTTTGTATTGTTAGCCAATGAAATGCCACACAATCATATTTTATTGAATGTAACATCGACATGTGACATGTGACACACTTGAGGAAGCACCTGACCACATGCAAATAAAGAAGTCTCCTGAAACAGCTTGCTTTTCAGAATCTTTTTCTACTCATTGGTTAAGAAATACCCAACAGATTTGACCCAAGGGATTAAGAAATATTGAATACCAAAAAACTATCAATGTGAGCAAATAATCAATGACACCAAATATTATCTGGAGCCCTGTAATATCAATGTACCTGTCCTTGACCAAAGTCTTCCATCCCTGTCTCACGTTCCAGATTGTCCTCAAATAGATCACAGTGTAGAGAGTCTGTCCGTCGACGGTAACCAGCATACGCATGGTGAGACTGCCGATCTGGTCTGGAGGAATATGATAATGGCCATTTGTATTGAAACTTATCCACCCTCAAAAGCATGTACATAACACTACTATACTGTGGTGATAGTTACTATAATATGTGTGTGCTCAGCACCACCTGCCCCTTATAGTAACATCAAGCCCATTAGACTGAGACCAGGTACACTGTAGGAAACAGTGAGATTTGTACCCGGTCCCTTACAGTTAGGGCACCCCACGGCAGCCATTTAACCTAATCTCAAACCAATGTCTCAATCTCTCTACACAAATTCATTCATCCACAAGAATTCTCAGTTCCTTGGGCCAGAGTAACCCGATGTTAAACTGACATCTGTCTCTCCAATGCTCTTCCATGTAAAGATGATGATGATGATGATGATGATGATGATGATGTGTGTGTTTAGTCACTAACATTGAGATGATCCGTGGCATGTGTTTATGCTAAGTCTCATCCACAAAGATAGGGATGACATGATACAAGGTCACGATATGATACCTGTCACGATATGCATATTTCACATGGAAACATCTTGAACATAAATATTTCAGAGCAGGTTCAAAAGAAAAAGCTAGCTGTAGCCACATGTTTGTAGCAGCTATTTGTAGTAGTGAACTTAAGTAATTTATTTCAGCAAGATTATCGTCTTGTATCGATACAGAAAGAAACATAATGTGCATCGTATCATGCATTAAAACTCACAATGCACCGGTGCAGCAATGTATTCCCCCCAACACACACTTTACAACCTACCTGGCAGCACACAGATTCTGGATCTCTTGCTCTATCAGACCCCGGACCCCGACACACACTTTACAACCTACCTGGCAGCACACAGATTCTGGATCTCTTGCTCTATCAGACCCCGGACACTGACACACACTTTACAACCTACCTGGCAGCACACAGATTCTGGATCTCTTGCTCTATCAGACCCCGGACCCCGACACACACTTTACAACCTACCTGGCAGCACACAGATTCTGGATCTCTTGCTCTATCAGACCCCGGACACTGACACACACTTTACAACCTACCTGGCAGCACACAGATTCTGGATCTCTTGCTCTATCAGACCCCGGACACTGACACACACTTTACAACCTACCTGGCAGCACACAGATTCTGGATCTCTTGCTCTATCAGACCCCGGACCCCGACACACACTTTACAACCTACCTGGCAGCACACAGATTCTGGATCTCTTGCTCTATCAGACCCCGGACACTGACACACACTTTACAACCTACCTGGCAGCACACAGATTCTGGATCTCTTGCTCTATCAGACCCCGGACCCCGACACACACTTTACAACCTACCTGGCAGCACACAGATTCTGGATCTCTTGCTCTATCAGACCCCGGACCCCGACACACACTTTACAACCTACCTGGCAGCACACAGATTCTGGATCTCTTGCTCTATCAGACCCCGGACCCCGACACACACTTTACAACCTACCTGGCAGCACACAGATTCTGGATCTCTTGCTCTATCAGACCCCGGACCCCGACACACACTTTACAACCTACCTGGCAGCACACAGATTCTGGATCTCTTGCTCTATCAGACCCCGGACACTGACACACACTTTACAACCTACCTGGCAGCACACAGATTCTGGATCTCTTGCTCTATCAGACCCCGGACCCCGACACACACTTTACAACCTACCTGGCAGCACACAGATTCTGGATCTCTTGCTCTATCAGACCCCGGACCCCGACACACACTTTACAACCTACCTGGCAGCACACAGATTCTGGATCTCTTGCTCTATCAGACCCCGGACCCCGACACACACTTTACAACCTACCTGGCAGCACACAGATTCTGGATCTCTTGCTCTATCAGACCCCGGATCATTGACAGTTTCTTGCCACACCTGCAACAGTCACATGTTAGAGGTCAGAGGTTAGAGGTCGTGTCCATTGGTTAGTATTCTTGTCCAAGGTTAGCAAGTGAGTGAATGTTGTTTAGCGTCTGAATCAGCAGTGTCCTATCTATACAAGTGTCCTGTAAATAATTGAGTCTGGACCAGATAATCCAGTGATTGACATCATGAGCATTGATCTATGCAATTGGGATATGATGCATGCATCAATGATGCCAGTAAGCCTGATCACCTGGGCTCCGTTCCACAAAGCAATCTTTGTGCTACGTTGATCGTAAAACTCTGATAAAGTATGGCAGTTACGACCAACTTAGCACTAAGATCGCTTTGTGGAACGGGGCCCTGATCCTGTTAGTCGCCTTTGACAAGCTAAAGACCAATTCCAAATGACATCTTCACGGGGGGGGTATCAGAGGTTAAAAGGACATGGCATAGGTAAAAGGTGTTGAGGTAAAAGAAGAGAAACAAAGAGGCAAGGTTTACCGTGTATGCAGGAAGGCCAGAGGCTTGTCCCTGGGCTGGACCTCGAACATGCTGTTGCCAGGGTTGCCAGCAAATGGGATGAGGATGGACTGCAGAAGGAGGGCCGTGATGGCCTTCACCGAGATCACCATCACCTGGCTGCGATCCACCTCCTCCTGGGAACACACACAGTTGGTTGGAATAGATCATCACAATCTTTAAGGCAGTGCTGTCTGTCATCACATAATCAAATGTACTGTTGCACAGATATATAGGGGGACCAAGCATTTAATATTCGGAAGAAGGGGTGACTTCATATTTTTCATTCGCTACTTCAACACACACAATATTTTTCATTCGCTACTTTAACACACACAATATTTTTCATTCGCTACTTCAACACACACAATATTTTTCATTCGCTACTTCAACACACACTATATTTTTCATTCACTACTTCAACACACACTATATTTTTCATTCACTACTTCAACACACACTATATTTTTCATTCACTACTTCAACACATGCAATATTTTTCATTCACTTCTTCAACACACACAATAAATTTAATTCACTACTTCAACATACAAAATATTTTTCATTCACTACTTCAACACACACAATATTTTTCATTCACTACTTCAACACATACAACATTATTCCTTTGAAGGGAGGAGCTGAAATAACCATTTTGTTTAGGAAATCCAAATCCAAATTCAGATTTTTTATATCCTAGTATTTTATGGAACAATTCATATGTGAAGAAGAAAAAACACACAAAAAACAGCCTCCTCCCCCCTTCCTAGAATATCAAATGTCAGTCCCATATGATGTCATTGGAAATTAAGTAGCAGGATTATTAGTGGGGATCCTCCAGAGACACTCACCTCATGCGTTAGATCCATGCCCCCTGACACAGGGTTGAGTAGTGCTAGCAGACTCATCCACGTCTCCTCAAACTGCTGCCGACTCACCCAGCCTACAGCAACAACACAGGAGTGTAACCATGTATTGTGTGCAACCACGTATCGCAATATGTTTTATCAAGTATCTGGCGTTGGATGAAAATGTTCTGGCATCTTTGTCTTACCCAGTGTGAGCCTACAGCAACAACAGTATGAGTGTAACCATGCATTGTAGAGTTGATGTGTTCAATTTCACACCATGTATCACAATATGTCAAGTATTTGGCATTGGATGAAAGTGTTTCTTTGTCTTACCCAGCGTGTTGACCCGCAAAACAAATTCCCTCAAGACTTCTTTCTCCTGTAGAAAGTCCACAGGTAATGGAGGTAGTTTCGTCTTCAGATCTCCTGAGGGGGAGGGAGCCCAGCCCAGCTTCCATACAAGTGGCGGTGTTCTAGCGTATGTGTTGACGAGCTGGAGCCGACCAAGACCTGCAGATTAATAGGTAAGATGAACATAATGCCATCTAGAAAGTCAGCGGTCTAACGCACCCAGCCACCGTGGAAGCTGAGTGGCTTAGATTGCTGACTTTGTGAGACTAGGTGCCTCACTCTGGCAGTGTGGGTTCGAATCCTGGATGGGACTCAACCTAAAACAAGTACTAGAATCTGTACTTTAATAAAAATGTGTTATGCCAACTATAACATTTGTCAAATGGGTAAGATGTTCAAATATATGTCACTTATCACAGAATCATAAAAAAAACACCTTAACTTGCTACATGTCCAATGAATTTCTTCAGTCAGAAGAATTTAGACCTGTCAGTTAAAATAACATGAAATCTGTCAGTTAAATCCATAAATGCAGAGAGATTGTGTTGCAAGTCATGTATATTACAGATTGAACATTTTGAAATAAAAAATAGGATAATATATTTGTAGTGACTTGCACATAAATTGGTTTTACTTACCATGCTTATTTGACTTGTCTTGAGTCACTGACTTAGCATAATAAATGTCAGTCCCTCATAGTGGTACTAAGATTGACTGATGTCCTTATATCTAATACACTGACCACTACATTGTGACAACAACATTCAGATACTCTGAAAATCCACTCTATGTCATCAGTGGAAATCCACTCCAAGCTATTACTGACTGAAAATTGGATTGTTATGTTGTACTGACCAATGACGATGTTCCTGATCGGAGCTGCTATGACTGGGGGCAGGGGGAGACTAGTCTGGGTCTTTGGTTTCAGGCGAGTCTGTAGACAGTGAACCAACTCCGAGATCTGGTCACAAGCACGGATCAGGTAGGTAGACTCTGGAAAACAGAAGAGATGACATGAAATCATTTATTGGTTCATTGCAATCACCATGTCCTCTTTTCCCAATGTAAGTTTTTTGTAGGAGTTTTAGGAGTTGCTATAGACAAAACAATTACAAACATGTCTAAAAATGACACATAAAAGGTCTGTAAAACAAACACTCTGACAATACAGGGTTTTACATGACGCAGAAATGTGCATCCTGTACACACAAATGTATAGAATGGACGAAGGAACAATCTTTAGTGCCACCCGGGGATGCACAATCATATCCATTGTATCAAATTTGTGACAAGAAATGAAAAGGGCCTGTAATTAGAGTATTTATTAAGTCTTACACTACAGTAGAGTACAGTACACTAAAGAACAGTACAGTACAGTACACTACCGTACACTACACTACAGTACACTAAAGTACAGTACACTTACAGTACAGTACAGTACACTATTTCATTACAATACAGTATTTATTAAGTCTTACACTACAGTAGAGTACAGTACAGTACACAACCGTACACTACACTACAGTACACTAAAGTACACTACAGTACAGTACATTACACTAAAGTACACTACACTACCGTACACGACACTACAGTACAGTACAGCACACTACAGTACAGTACATTACACTATACTACAGTGCACTATAGTACACTACACTATAGTACACTACACTATACTACAGTACAGTACACTACACTAAAGTACAGTACACTACACTACCATACACTACAGTACAGCACACTACAGTACAGTACACTATAGTATAGTACAGTACAGTACAGTACACTATACTACCGTACACTACTCTAGATTACAGTACACTACAGTACACTACACTTACAGTACAGTACAGTACAGTACAGTACAGCACACTACAGTACAGTACAGCACACTACAGTACAGTACACTACACTATACTACAGTACACTGCACTACACTACACTACACTACACTACACTACCTTACACTACACTACAGTACAGTACAGTACACTTACAGTACAGTACAGTACACTATTTCATTACTTTACAGGATCCTCACATGTTCTCTAGGACCCTTGAAACTAATTTTAGTTTTGTAGTACATGGTAACACCCTGCAAATGTCTTCAAAACATGCAAAAGGAAATACAGTTACAGAGATTAATTCCACCAAGAAAGAATAAGGAAATCTTTCAATCTCATGTTGTACCCACCATCTCTGGAATGCATCATGCTGTCATCCTCTCGGTCCTGGTGAGCCAACACAGCCACCTTCTCCCCTGGTAGCACCACCACTGAAACACAAGCAGCACTGCAAGACGCCTGTAGCACACTACCATGACTACAGAGGTTTTCTAGAAACACTTACTCCTCTGCTGCAGTGGTAATACATACCTGGAAACAGGCTAAGCACTGCATTCAACAGAAGTATACATAAAGTAGCCATTTCAAAAATCAGTAATCCAAATGGCATGTTGATGTCTGGTGTCAGGCAAAAACTTTTTTATGCAAACTGTGGGAGTGGTGGGTGCTACCCTTCTTACGAACACCTGGTGTCATAAGTGATTTTCAGTGATCCTTTCATTAATTTTCAGTGCTTTTTTGTCTTTTATGCCTTATGGAATCTGCTTCGATGAATATCTACACAACTGAGACATGATTGATAACATGCATAAACCAAGTCAGCGAGTCTGACCACCCAATCCCCTTTGAGAACGTGTTGAGAATGGCTACTCACAAGATGACATAAGCTGGTACAGTGCGGACGTGATGGTGCACACCCACGTGGAGTGATCAGTCTGACCAATGACGGAGGAGAAGACTTGGTTCTGCAGGACGAGGGACACACACTCCAGACATGTTTGTATCTGCTCCGTGGTCGGCAGCTGGTTGTGCTGGAGCAGCCAACTCAACATCTGGAAACAAAACACTTGTATAACCTCATGTCACTATTTGTTTAATGCCGCACTCAGCAATATTCCAGCTATATGACGGCGGACTGTAAATAATTGAATCTGGACCAGACAATCCAGTGATAAATATCATGAGCATCGATCTAAGCAAATGGGATCGATGACATGCATCAACCAAGTCAGCGAGCCTGACCACCCGATCCCGTTAGTCGCCTCTTACGACAAGCATGGTAACCTTTTACGGCAAGCATGGGTTGCTGAAGACCTATTCTACCCTGGATCTTCATGGGTCACATCTATACAATGGAAACATATGTTCATACACAATACAATCTAATATATGCAGAATGCAAATGGGTATTCATTCATGCTGTGTTTATACTTTGTGACACACATACCATGAAGGGTAAAGTAGCGCTCAACCTGAATGCTGCAGGGAGCAATATTCCATCTAGACCGAGGTGCCTGTAAATCATGGATTCAGGGCCACATAATCCTGTGACTGGGAGCATGAGCAGCTATTCACCCCATCCGTGCATGATGACATGCAACAGCCAGTCACTCACTGTAGGGTTCCAATCCTCATTTAGGCAGCTCTTATGAAAAGCATTCGGCAGGAGCCTACTTTGTTAATTCAGATGGCCAACAAACATGGCATTGTTAGCAGCTGCAAGAATTGCCACTGGGAAAGACTAAGTGTAACATAAGATCCAATCAGCTGGAATTGGTGGGTTCAGTCTAACACAACCTTGAACAGCATTTCAAATTATAGCTCATTTAAACTACTGAAACTCCAGAACTCCAGATTTGAAAATATTTGAAAACAGACCAAATTCCCTTACCTCCATACAAAGAACACTAAAGCGGCACACATCCCCATGAGATTCTGCTGGCACACCTGGTTTCCATGGAAACCTCTGTACAGACACTAAATATTGCGTCAACGCTGACGTCAGTTGAAAATTCATCACAAACCATGTACTATCCGTAAACAAATCCTCAATTCTCTCCATGTATCGAATCTCTTTGGCACTGAGAGAGAGTCTAAAATTCAGGTTTTGATGCGGAATTGGAAGGTGATTGATTATATTGTTAATATGGCGGAACAGAGTGAGCTGAGCTGCCTGGAAGAGTGTGTCTAGACTCGGCTCTGAGGGAGGCAGCTTCTGCTCAGTGTGAGTCTCTCGGTCACGATTGTATCTCACAAGTGTTCGGTACGCGCCCAGCGATATACACTCCTCTAACACTGCCAGACTGAACTCCTGAAAACAGAAACATAAAAGTCAGGTCAAATATATTTCCTTGAATAATGAGGATCATTTTATGCTGCTGTTAATATTCCCACAATATTACAGCAACATTCCAGCAATAATTCCAGCAACATTCCAGCAATAACTCCAGCAATATTTTGAGCAACATTACAGAAATAATTCCAGCAATATTTCGAGCAACATTCCAGCAATAACTCCTACAACATTCCAGCAATAACTCCAGCAATAATTCCAGGAACATTCCAGCAAAATTCCAGAATTTAACCAAAGTTGTCAGCATGACAAGCAAACTTCTAAACCACAAGGCTACCCCATGATCCCAATTTATTGATGGTACTGAAAGTTGAGCTAGCTATCCCTCCACCACTCCGGAAGCAAAATGGCTGGTCCCTGATAATCACCTATGCAAATAACAGGCAGAGCAGCATCCCTGTCAAAAACAGGATGTTAGTGTAGTGCTTGTACTTAATCACCAAATTCGCTGATTCAACCAACCTATGTAAGTTCTTCATCTGATGACAGTTTGTACAGCAGCCTACCTTTGTCATGGTGATAGACAGAATGTCAGCGTAGTCCAGGCGCTGGAGGAGGAAGGCACACTCCCTTGTGTTGGGGTCCATCTGGAAGCACTGGTCCTTCACCACCGACAGGTAGAAGTCCTGCACAGGGAGTACACCAGGGATTACTACTGAGGCAAGCGACACTGGTAGCAGTGTGAATTTTCATGCCTTTCCTTTGACCAGCAAACAAAACAACACTTTGAATGAAATATTGACTTCATATCACCCCTGTCCCAAAAATGATTCAGCATTTCAAGGGATCAGTTCGACAGAATGAAGCGAGACATGAAGAGACTGAAGAATGCAAAAAGGGGCTTTATTGGTAATGTAACTTTAGTCGGAAGCCTGCCTGCATCGATCAGATGTATTTTAATCTTATAAGCTAAACTGAAAACAGATGAGATAAAATCTACTGTAAATAATGCTCAGTCTCAAAATTTTGCAATACACACTGTCATACTTTCGTGCTTATTGTAATTGTCCATTTACCTTGTTGACCTCAATATTTGTGACCTGTTCAGGGGTCAAGGCCAGAGGGTGAGTTTTCTCTGGTGACTTGGCATGTTTGTTGTCCGGAGATTGGAGGATGAGGAACTTGTTGAGGAGGGAGACAAGGCGGGCATGTCTGCAACATAACACACACCATCACAAGGAAGTACTTAGAGAAAACATCACATTATTTACAAAAGTATGAAACTAAAAAAGAAGCATCACTTTTTGTCTAAAGCATCAACTTCAAAACAGACAAGACAAAACTCAAGATTAATAATGTCCTGCTTACTTCGAAACACTTTCAGTTGAATCAACTCAAGTTATTGAGAATGAATGCAAGTACAGAGCTAATGACTTCCAAATAAAGTTGATTGGTTGGTTTGTTATTTAACGCCACACTCAGCAATATTCCAGCTATATGACGGCGGTCTGTAAATAATCAAGTCTGGACCAGACAAACCAGTGATTAATATCATGAGCATTGATCCATGCAATTGGGATCGATGACATGCATCAACCAAGTCAGCGAGCTTGACCACCCTATCCCGTTAGTCGCCTTTCACGAGAACCCTAGTTACGGCAAGCATGGGTTGCTGAAGACCTATTCTACCCTGGAATCTTCTCCATATACAAATTTCTGTAGAGTGAGTAACTATTGTTTTACGTCACATCAGCAATCTTACAGCAATTCGTGGCGAGATTTCAGTAGAAGACTTTGGGATTCATCAAAATGATCAGCTCACCCAATTGATGAAGTTAGCACTGATTATCATAAAAGAAAGATTATCAGGATCATCAATGATGTTTCCAGAGAAATGAAATACAGATGAATCAGCTTCAACTGGCCTTGCCAAAGTGCCATGGTGCCTTCGAAATAAAACTGTCTTCAGGCATGAAATAAATATCAGATATTTTGTGCATTCAGACAGTTACAATATGAGATATGTAATGGCATATCTAACAAGTTGTGTCAATAATCTACCTCTGTATTAATCCATTGGATCTCATAAACTGCAGTAACTTCTCTAAATCCTCAAGTGGTAACTGCTTGCTGCTGTCCTCATAGTTCTCCGCGAGCAACATCTCAACTCGGCGACATGCGATAGTGTCGCACATCCTTGCGACAGCCAGCTGATGTGTGTTGAGAAACTTGTCTATCAGAAGCGTCAGTAACGCCCCACTCTGCGTCAGATGGATTGCTTCTATGCATTTCAGGGTCTTCTTCACAAGAGAGGGCTGAAACATTCACCAGACATTTACAAAATAGGACATAAACAAGCATGAATTACTCAAAGGCATCAGTTCACCAACTTAACCAAGTTTGGTTAAGCTATCTCTCATGGCTTTGGAGTATTGCTTAAGAAACGAAATGTGATGGACGGATGGACGGACAGACAGCACCCATTACTTTTCCCCCCTTCCACTTCAGGGGGTAATAACATGATATTTATTTGATAGTTTTGCATGCTGATTCAATGTTTCAAAGATACATAATTTTAATTTCTACTGGTGTTCTTGGTCATCTGAGCACAACCAAAGCAAACCAAACAAGCTTGATGATTAATATATCTGCCCATGTTTGTGTTGTCTATGTTTTATACCTCCGACAGCAACAGTCCAGCCCTATCATGGTGGCATATAGCTACAGAAGTATCCCGTTAGTCGCCTCTTACAACAAGCATAGTCGCCTTTTACAGCAAGCATGGGTTGCTGAAGACCTATTCTATCCCGGATCTTCACAGGTCCCATATTCAAACATTAGTTCCCTGAGAACGGGAAGACACAGTTGGAAAAATGTGGGTTAGAAATGAAACCTGAAGACATGAAATTTGTGGAACCCAGGCGAGCGAGCCTGCATGTTTGCTGTTTCAGTCTCAAAGGGTAGTTTGGGCATTGAATATGCATGAATTTCACTAAATGTCCTGAAGGGACAATACACATGAGCAGAAAGGGAATTCCACCGACATTCCATAGTAATGAAAGTAGTAGTCTGTCTTGGTTTTCATTCATTGGGAGATGAATGCAATAACATGTGACCAATTCAGCTAATCAGAATGCAGGAATTACGATGAACACAACGGAAATTTAACTATAAGGCTATGAAGGTAATGAAAATCAAATGTGATTGAATGCAGTTAAATCTCACCCTGGAGACATTTTCACATCTTGCATGTATGGCTTGTATGAAGAGGCTGCTGGCGGCCGAGTTGCGATGTATGGCGCTGATGAAATCCTGCACTGGTGACTCATCAGAAAGCTCAATCAGATCAGACACGTGGTTTATGATCAGCCATGTCATGTGCTCTGCATCATTTAGGTTCTCACACTGGAAATGAAGATAAACATTGAAAAATACTGCACTGATTCAGAAACTTCATGAGAGGGCATTATGTAAAACAAATGACATATTAATTTCATATACTGCAAAACACCATTAATCTGCACAGAAGGGCTCCTAGTAAAACCGTCCAGCTTAATATCAAATCATGGGTAAACAGTGATGAAGACGTGGTTGTTAGAAAAGCAAGGTGTCTGGATTACTGGGGTTTGGATTAACAAGGTTCACTGTAGTCCTACCATGGCAATAAGCTTAGGAGCTCAAGAACATTTTGCATATACAGACACATTGCTTTCAAAATTAAAATAAGATGCCATACCCAGGTTTCAGATCGGTAAATTTTCTAGGACACGAATTGTCAGCATCATGGACTGACCACTTCTTTAAGTGGCATTTAGAAGTTGGAGGACTAAGTAAGGATACGATATATGGATGAACAACCTTTTTATTCCAATTAGAAGCGATGTTTTGGTGTAGGTCCTAACACTGTTAACAAGCAAGTGATGTGCAGAGTATGGTTGACAAGCATGTATACAGGTATGAGGCAGTGTTTATACAGTTCAGTAGATTAGGATGAAGTTACACTGGAGTGGACAAGCACACAAAAGGGGTGATATAAGTTAAACATCATAAGGTGAAGGTGAAGCCAGTAGTATAAACAAACTGACCACGTAGTCACAGAAGAGGATGAGTCCACCCCGTCTCAGCAGCTCCAGCTGACAACACTGCAGCGTCCGCTTCTTTAGGTCCACCATGTTGCCCTGGCGACTGTCACAGAATAACAGCGATATAACTAACAGGTTTGGTCCACCAGTCCTTATAATGATAACATATAGCAAAACCCTTAAAAACGTCAAATTTCTACGAGTCCTTACACTTACTTTACTATCGGGCAGTTTGGCAAGGACTATAGGACTAGTGCCAATTCTAACACTGGAATAACACCAAATTGAGGGGTGGCTTAGACTGATATTTTGCAATTATTTCTGGGATGATATACTATGCACATGAAGCCAAGAATAGCTTCTATGAACAGACATAAGTGGAGTTGGTGGAATTTCTACTGTCACACATGTGCAGAGCAAACATTGTTAAACATAAATATGAGCTAAATGTGAGCAGAATAAATTCATCATTAGACTTTCATCCCACCAACCTTAATACCAAACAAACCACCTCACATTGTTCTAAGATATGCCTACAACCAAGACTGAGTAAAAAAGGTTTTATGCTACTTCTAGCATTATTCCACCAGAAATGGGCTTCACACATTGTAACCATGTGGGGAATCGAACCTGGTGAACGCTATTACCACTAGGCTACCCCACCGCCACCTCCACACAAGAAACATAGCCAGGTGAGTTCCCTTCCTTCTGTACTTGATGAAATGAATGAGTGACTATGGTTTTATGCCACTTCTTGCATTATTCCACCAGAAATCAGCTTCACACATTGTACCCATGTGGGATTGAACCCGTGTCTTCGGCGAGACATTTAACCACTACACTACCCCACCACCCACCTAATGAAACGCATAGTATATGTAGTACTACCAAGTACTCATTTGTCATGTGAATAGACAGTTAATTTAAAAAGATGCCTTGCAGTTTCTTTATTTCTTTTTTAAGTGCCTCCCACCTAAAAAATCTGGATGGAAATCTGATAATTTATTGTGGCCTAACATAACTTCATCTCCTTACCTAGGGCTGACCATGAGGTACTTCTGTGGCGTGTGCATCACCTGGCTCCACATGCTCTGGTCGTCAAAGTTGAGGAGGATGAGGACGTTGCACCACAGCATCGTCAGTGTTGGGTACACAGTGTTGAGCGCCAGCAGCAGCTGGTTGATCTCGCGCACACTGTACACGTTGCGAGGACAGTCCATCTGCATGATGCGCATGGCTGCCGTGGCAACGCGGCGGTACAGCCCGGACTGGAACATGTGTGTGATGTACAGGATGAGGTGGCACATCTGCTGGACCAGAAAGTGCAGGTTGTTGTCGGAGGAGTGGATGGTCACAGATTCCTTGTTCAGGGTTTCTGCACACTTGCCTATTGCTTGCAACAGGAACCTAGGGTAGAGAGTAGAGAGTTAGCTTACGATGTATAATAGAATAAAACTGCATTTGAGCAGATACTAGTACCTGGATACCTGTGGTATAATAATAATAATAATAATAATAATAATAATAATAATAATAATAATAACAACAAAAACAATAATAATAATAATAAAGGGAGTTGTTTTATGGCCACTTTGAACAGAATAATAAACAAAACAAAATGTTCATATCATTATTAAAAGGTGATATCAAACATTATAGTGAACAACAGCAGCTAACATATATTCAAACTCATTTTCTTAATATGTGGTTAAAGAACTTTGTGTAACAATACCATGCAAATATCTCCTCTGGGATCAGATCGCTGTAGTCCTCAATGTTAGTGTCTCTCTCCCCGGCGTCCCGCGTCAGGGGGAACGACAGCCCCACGTCCACGAGGCGGGACAACACCACCTCCTCCTTAGACTGGGAGACCAGCACTCTCATGACGGACAGTACGAGACACATCCAGCGCTGCAGGCCCTGGACACATGACTGCAGGACACAGGCAACCCATCAGTCATGTACTAACATTACATCGCAGAGAGTGAGGGGTTAGTTTCATGAAACTTTGAACATTATTGTTGTGACAAAAACATTATGATTTATAATTTCCTTATAGTGAGTTAGTATGGTTTGGTGCCGCTTTTAACAATATTCCAGCAATATCACGGCTGGGGACACCGGAAAATGGGATTCGCACACACTTGGGATAATCTTGAAGCATGCTTGTGGTTAGTGGATCCTGCCATGGCTAAGGAATGTAACTCTGCATAGCCTTGCAGAGCATTAGAACAAAAGACGTGAAGTAAAGAAGACAGTTCTATGTTTGGCTAGCTTTTAAAACATTTTACTAGGTCTAACTATCTTTGTATTATTGATGGTATTTTCACAAAGCGTTCGCAATTTGTTTAACATTGTAATCATCAACATTCCAGCTATATCATGTCAGTCTATAAGAATCAAATCTGGGCCAGGCAAACAAGCGCTTGATATAAATCTGCATGACCAATGCTATTGGATCAAGATGACACACAATAAACCTTGTCACAAATACTGACCACCTTATCCTTAACAGAAGGCCCTTACAACAGTGTGGGGTACCATGAACCTGTTACGTCTGGAATCCCAACAAGTCTTTAAGCATCTTAGTAACATCTAAATATTTTTTTACATTTGCATACTTATTCTGCATTACTCCTTAATGCATTTACTGCTTTTTACAGAGAGACGAAGCTGTGAGAGGTCCAGCTGCAGAAGTTGTTCCAACAAGTTGTGTGGAAGTACCCTCGCAGAGCTGTCACGTGACCCGGAAGCAGTGACGTCACAAAAGAGCACATTACTCCTTTGTCACTCAAAACAGATAGCAGTAAATGGATTAGGAAGTAATGCAAGATAAGGTAAATAATCCAAGTATTCTACATATTCCTTACAATGTCCCCTGGGGATCCGAGCAGCCCCTTCAGCAGGATGTCGACTGGTCTGAAGACACTGGGCGCTACTGACTCAAACAACCGGTGCAGGACGTCCAGCGAAGCCTGTCGGTCAATGTTGATCTGGAACCAATGCACAAAGTTGTATCTCCACATGTCTTCTGTATCATGATCCACTCACCTCAGTAAGTGATGGGAGTCACCTAGGATGGCTTAAAGTTAGGACAACTTGAAATGGCCTCTGGAAAATGGAAAATACACACAGAGGGTTCCATTGCCAGTGGTTTATCATACTGCTGTCAGCAGTGAGTTAAGTAACAGCTATTTCACCACAGTCAGTAAATAATCAGACAAAGCAGAATGGATAGAATTAGGAGATAAAGCAACTGTTTTGAAATTTGGTGAAGTCCCACTGTAGAGTAGATACCTCTTTATTTTAATTTTGAACCGAGCAAACCCCCTCCCACCCCTCTTCCCTCACCAAACCATCAAAGCATCAATCCTTCTATCGTCAAAGCTATGTAACGGAAAGCTGACAAAGATCATAGCATTCTGACATATCCTGTAATTAATTATTGCTTGTTTATCATCATGGACATGACATTAAGACTATCACAAGTAATGTGAAGTATGAGATATCAAATTGCTGTGTTGTCAACTACTTCTCATGTTACAATTCCTCCAAATGGAACGAGTGAATCACCTGTTGTTTGGCTAGAGCTGGCAGCACAGTGTCGATGACTTGTCGAGATAGACGCTTCCACTTGTCCTCACTCTCTCTGTGGCACTGCTGAAGAACTATCACAAACATCTCCAGCGCCTGCAGCAGCAAAAACAAATGTGGAATAAATATGGCGTGAGTGAGTGAGTGAGGTTTTACACCCCTTTTAGCAATATTCTAGCAATATCACGTCGGGGGACACCAGAAATGGGCTTCACACTTTGTGCCCATGTGGGGAATCGAACCTGGGTCCTTAGCCTGACAGGTGAACACTCTTACTACTAGGCTACCCCACCGCCCTATGGCATGATGACACAAAGTAGACAATGGAATGGTGTATTGTTTTCTTGAATGTCAGAATGTCAGATTTTATAATATCACAACAGTTAATCTGCTATGTCAGGGTGTTCTTTTACTCTTTTTTGACTAGTATACATTAGAACTTGCCAGTGATAACTTTCACTGCATACTCCAAATAATCAAGTCAGGTAAACTAGCTTCACACATGTGGGGAATCGAACCATAGACTTCGGTGTGATGAGTGAACGTTTTAACCACTAGGCTACCCCACCACCCCCTGATTATGTATTACCTGGTAGTAGTTGATGAGGCGCAGCAGCATGGACACCACCACCTCCCTCTGCGTCTCCAGCTCCTTCCCTACATCCGACTTGCTATTGCCACGGAGCAGGAACAGGTCGTACACCACGCAGCGCAGAGCTGGGATAGCTGTAACATGCATTCCCAAACCTCATACATATATTGTGTGTAGTCCAGCAAATCAATTACTCTATTTGTTTGCTTATTGTTTCAATGCCACACTCAGCACTATTACAGCCATAACCAAGACTTGACCAGACTGACCAGCTATTGATCAACAATCCATGCAATCAGGGTACAATGATATCAATCAACTAAATCACTGATTCTGACCACCCATTTCATTCATTTGACCCTTACAAACTTAGTTCGGTAATTCTAACCTTGAATTAGTGTACTAATCTAATGAATTTGTTAAAGGTGCTGGTCCAAAATACATCAGCGAGCTTATACAATAATACCAATGACAATATTACGGGCAAGTAGCAATCAACTCCTAATTGTCCCTCAAATGCAAACACAATCATTTGGCCACCTTTCAAGTCTGGTCCTGTTCCTTGCAACAACATTCTCAACAACATGAAGAGTGCAAAGGACTTCCATAAATTCAAAGGATTGTAAACACACATTGGAATCTGCCTATAATCTTTACAGAACTTGTGCAATTCATGCTAAGAGCACTACTGAGCAGGTCCTATGACATCCTCGGTTATCCACGGTATTATATCTCTGTTCTGTCACGACAGATAACCTTGACACATCTGCCGCAATAGATTCATCTTGAGTCCATAAAAAAGCTTCAATTATAAATGGGCGATACTAAAAATAGCTGTACACTCAAATGACACCAAGTAAGCTAAAAAAACAATAATAGTCTTGGTTCTCAGGCACCAGCCGAACCATAATAAAGTTTTTCACACATTTCGTTTTTATTTCCATTTTAAAACACACACAAAATCATCCTTAAATATTTCAAGTCCACCGGTAGTCAAATACTGTATTCCAGTATTTTCCTCAACAAGGAATACATTTAAGTAGGGAGGCTACAGACTTGTTTGAACAATCAAAAACAAAACAAAACAAAACAAACTTCCTGCACACACTATATTTTCAAAAGCCATTGGCTGAGAACCAATTCTTTTATATTTTTTTTAAGCCTAAGTGAGAGAAATTCTGTAATTATGAATGATAAGAGAGATGAGAGACGGTGACATCACTTCTTAAACAAGCTATGGTGTTGAATGTGTCCAGGGTACTTACAATAACAGAATGGATATGATACACTCGATATTCGAGGATGGTCTTATCAGAATACTGTCACTTAATAACTCCCTATGTTATCCTTAGATTAACTATGAAACAAATACTGTTGTTCATCACGGTGACACTGGCTGAGGCTACAATGCATGCCCTTGTCACCCCACTGAACACATGAGGGGAAACTCACCATGCGTTGTGGGCTGTAGTCCGCTGGCCATGATGCCGTCACATCGGTGTATAATCCGAGGCATGTCAATGATGGACTTGCTGTGGAACCTCTCGTACGACAACATCACTAGGAACTGGAATATGTGGGGCACCAGCATCTCAGAGTTCCTGGAAACAGTGAAGAACGTCAGCAGGAAGGATCAGAGTTTATCATTACTAGTCGCCATCTTGTAACAACCAATACAAGTGAGACACTTCTCACATCACAGTTGACCCTGTTAGCATGATCATCGCAAAGAATAACAGAAGAGTGAGTGAGTGAGTGAGTGAGTGAGTGAGTGAGTGAGTGTGTGAGTGAATTCGGTTTAACGCCGCTTTTAACAGTATTAGTTATATCACGGTGTGTCAGCTTAATGTGGGAGGAAAGCCCGAAGTGAAGCAGGTCTCAGACATTTACCACTTAATTGAAACCCATGAACACTGGCATGGTGCTGACAAACCTAGAAACATAATCGGGGCGAACTCGGATTCGAACCCACAAATCATAGGTTTCTGGCATGCCCAAGGGACGCAACTCTGCACAGCGAATCGCAGCGCCTTAGACGACTGGGCCACTCGTGCCCCAAACATACAGAGAGAATGATAGTGGACACATGATAGAACTACAGTCATTGTCGCACACATATACTTCAAATAAATAATTCTTCGTAACTTGTAATGATAAAGTTGTTACATGTGTCAATAGTGACAAAAGTAACTCATAATAACAAGAAGCCCATTGCTTTAGGATCAGGTTTTGTACTGTAATTTTTACGAGTGGCAATGAGAGAATGAGTTGTTTTCAATGCCACTTTGAACGGTATTCCGATCATATCACAGTGTGGCAGCTAGATGTCAGAGAAAAGCCCAAAGTGATGCAGGTCTCAGACGTTTTCCACTCTGGTTAAAAACCACGAGCACAGGTATGGTGCTGACAAACAGAAATATAATAGGGGCAGACTACGATTCCAAGCCATGCTCCAAGGTTTCTGGCCGGCAGGACACAACTCTGCACATTGTACCTATGTTGGGAATCGAACCCAGGTCCTCGGCGTGACGAGCGATTGCCTTAACCACTATGCTACCCGACCGCCCCTTCACCTGATGAAGTTGTTGTCCATATAAAAAAATGTCATGTAAGCATGGTACTGTACCAGAATCCCAAAGGACAACCCATATATCACAGAGATATCTAATATGAAATGTGAAGAGTTGAAACCAAGAAGATTGTGGAAAGTAAAGTGTCTGTATCTCACCTGATCTGGCCCTCCTCAATGAACTCAAACTGTTTTAGTACAAAACCAATGAAAATTTGGTCGGAGTCAAGGAGACAGTAGTTGACTCGGAGCTGCACCAGCTGGGCCAGAAGGTCGAGGACTTGGCGCTGGAGTTCTAGCGAGCTTGTCACAGTGTACTGCTTCAAGGACTTGATGACTAACGGCTCGAACAGGCGAATGTAGGATGCTATCGCTGACTGAAATACAAGACAATGAAACAGAACTTGAGGATGGCAGTGAGTCTGGAGTAATGTAAGTAACATTTGGTGCAAAAAATAGGGAGTCACTGAGCATTATATTGGCAGTAAGCTTAAACTGTACTTCTTCACAGTAGACTTCTCTGAATTACATGAGGTTGGATGTGTCTATTACTTAAACCACCCTGGGGACATTTGTTGTTGAAGACATTGCTGTACCTTATCCACTTTGCTTCCGGGCTTGAGGATGGCTGGAGTTTTCCTCTCAACTCTCTTCCTCAGCCACATCAGTGAACTGCAACACACACATCAACATATTTCACTACACCAGAAACGGGCGTCCACATTCTATCCATATGGAGTACAGAATCCAGGCCTTCGAAATGATGGGTGAATGCTTTAACCAGCTACAGCTCAACGTGTGATAGGTGAGGTGATATGGATGCCACGTCCATGTGTGTGCGTGCACACATGTACTAGTCCGGGCTAATGCTGATTGTATAGTGCAAGCCCACTGAGATACATGGAAAACTTACTCAGACAGTCTACTGAAGCCGAGCCAACCAATCTTTGTTTTAACCCCTTAATGCCAAGCGGCAGGCAGGGAAAGGACAAGGACCATCTTTTAAAGTCTTTTGGTATGACGAGGCTGGGGACACAACACGCAGGCTTAACGTGTTCAAGTGTTGGAAACAGTTGTATTTAGTTTTGATTTACTGAGGTTTGCACTTGGCCTGATAACTACTTGTGTTACCTTTACCTAGCTCATTACAAATAAAAAAAGAGTAATGATTGCATGCACACAGTTTTCATTTTGGTGACTTCATTGAGCATGGGTTGGTGCTGATGTCACAGATTTAAACTGATGAACTGATGTACCAAAAGATGACAATAAATGGATCAAATAAGCCCAATATGTGATTAACGATCATTGACTAATTATATCAGCAGCTTAGCTAAGCAACTATATTACAGCAATAAACTAAGCAACTATATTACAGCAATAAAATGAGAGTAGCTAAAACAACCCTTTGACAAGATACCAACCAGATGCGTAGAAAGCCAATGAAGTCAGCTGCGACCATTTTAGCACCTGAGTTAATAAATTCCGGGCCACTAGACGATTCTGATACTGGAATGAGACATAATTCTGCACAGCAAATCACAACACCTTAAACTGCTGGGCCACTAGAGCCCAGCCCGTGGAGGCTGCTCAGACTGACCTCTGTGATTCCTCCTGGTCCGTCTGGTTGGCTGCGCGGAGGAAGGCCCCGGCGAAGGAGTGGGTCATGAGTGAGTAGGGCTGGTTGAGACAACACTGGTAGATGCCTGGCTTCAGGCCTGTCATGACCCTCATGGGCTTGCCTGGCTTGCGGCTGTGGAACACACTCTGCTGACTCTCCCACTGGTTGGCAAGGTTGGTGCCAAACAGAGCCTTCAACAGCTGCAAGGTCAAACAAGAAATATCCTCAGTTCTAACAGTTTATGTTTGAGTCACAGGAGTGAATGATTTGTTTGTTTGTTGTTTAATGCCAATGCAATATGCCAGATATATAACAGCTGTCTGTAAATAATTGTGTCTTGGCCAGAGAATCCAGTGATTGACATCATGAGCATCGATCCACACAATTGGGATACAATGACATGCATCAACCAAGTCAGCAAGCCTGACAACCAGAATCGCCTCATACAACAAGCACTGTTGCCTCTTACATCAAGCATGGGTTGCTGAAGACCTATTCTACCCCAGATCTTCACGAGCCATGAGTGAATGGGTGAATAATTATTCCAGTTATTACACAGAGGCCTGTATAGAACTCAAGTCAACAAGCTATTTCATACACTGTAAACCATGAGACCCTCTTTAGTGAGGTTTTAGGACAAGCATGGGGACTGAGGACCTATTTTTCCCCATAATCCCAATGATGGATAGAACTGATGTCACCCTTTCCTCAGTTTCAGCACTGTCCCGAAACAAATACCGGTACATATTATTTTGCGTAAAAATATTATTCAAACTTATCCTGATTCATACCCATGAGCACCCAACCGGCCTCCCCTCTCTCCACTGATGTGTTTTCGGACCATTAATTAGGGTTAAAGAGAGCATGACGAGTTACTGGTCTCGGTCATATGGTTCCGGTGCACCTGCGCGAACACAGGATGCGTAGGGGTGAGATTTTCCTCTGTTCTCTGGGAACACAGGACGTTTCCACTACCTATTCTTATTATTAGATAAAGCTCCCACATACTCCCAACAAAGAGTGACATGTTACCTGTTGTACACACAACACTGTGAAAGTGGGCTCCATGGTCATAGTGCTCTTCAGGTAGCCCAGGAACTCCTCTGCATACTTCCCGATGTCAAAGAGTGTGGCAATCTCCAGGATCTGGGAGAAGACCGCCAGCGTCACCTTCAGCAGGTTACAGAACTTGTCGGAGCTGTTCAGGTCCAGGGAGATCTGGAAACAACAGTCGGACATTAGTTGACATAGCCGGCCGACTGGCTGGTTGTACATGGACTGACACACAATGGAAATGCAGAGTGGATTTGGGAAATAATGTTTAATGAACTGACACAAAACAAAGATATTGGTGTGTCGTAGTAAGGCATACAGGCATGCAACATTGCAATGATGATGTCTGAGTTTGAATCCTCATTCATGTTGTCATACCTGGTCATAAGCTTCCAGTGACTTGATACGTATCAAAAGTCAAGATCCCCTATGCATTTTCAAAGTGTTTCAGTGTATGTAATGTGTAAGGTTACTGAGAAAACTAAACGAAAAGGATGGCTAGTGTTGCACAGTCCCAGCTAATTTCTTCAAAACAAAGTCTCTTTGTCTAAAAACTTAATATCATGATGTCCATAACTGTAGTTTATGTAGGTTTATATCCTAATTACTGAGAGATAACGTCTCATCTTAAAACAAGGTACATATACTTATAACAACACCTAGTAGATTGGACAAAAAGTTACCAATTAGAGTAGAGAAACATTTCATCTTGTGATAGGTATTCATGCTGTACAGAGTGGCCTCCCCTGACTGACCTTGTAATTAGAGTAAGCTCCCCTGAGCATCTCGTACACCTTCATATACTGAGGCAGGCTGTAGAATATCCCCAGTCCATCCTTCTTGCTCTTCTCCTTCTCAGGCTCCTTCTGGTCTGTGTTCGGGAAAGATGTCATTTATGAAACCATTTCAACACTGGGTACCTCCTGTTTTAACCCCGATTCCCCCAGGGATGTAATTAGGAAAGTCTTGTCATTATCATGTCCAAGGCTCCACACGCCTTGATGGAAATTAAAGCAATTTACCGTTGCATGACAAATTTACACATTACTGTGATTTGCCTAGACATGTATTGACTCAAGTTTTAATTTTTGCATTAATTTACTAAAGTTTGCAATAACCCTGCTTGATAACTACTTGGGTTAGCATGGGTTAGCATTACTTCACCCATTACAAAACAAAATGCTAAATCTGATTGTATGGAACTCTCAGAACCAGAATAATGTAAAAAGACATAGCAACAACCTTGTTAGCTGGGCACAGGGAACATGGGGAATTTCATGCAACAACACTGTGATTAACTGTCCCAAGACAGATCACATTGTGACTCCAAGTCATAGTAGTACATGGGGTAGGAGCAGTGTTTGAAATAAAAAAGAATTGCCAGATTGCCATCAGAACCCATAGACTTAGAAGCTGCAGGCCCTGAAAAAACTCTTCAGGCCCTCATTACATAAAAACTGCAGCTTATTGTGACCAAAAACATGTAATTTTACTGCAGGCCATAAGGATCCATACAACTTTGAAACTACAGGTCCAAACAAAATCTACCTGCCACAGGCCTACGTGCAGGTGCTTATTTCGAACACTGGGTAGGAGTAGTGTTACATCTCTGTGCTGTTCTCAAATGTTTCTGTAAAATTCTTGTCTTGAAATTGTGATATGTTTCGACACCTGAGGTAAGCGTATTGTTACATGTTAATGGGCACCAACCTTTCTGCGGTGTTTTCTTGTCAGACTTGGCATCCCCTGCCTGACCCGCCCCTGCTCCACCCTGTGACTCCTTGTCTCCCTTCACCTTCCGCTTGACCGGGCTGAGGGAGGGGGCGTTGGGCAGGGACGGGAGGGAGGGCTTCATCTGGGGAGGCCCTGGCACCTGCTCATCTATCACATGGGCACACGCATTCAGCACCCTGTCAAGGAATATCAGCATGTACACACACAGAGAACCAGCATTCATCCAGGGTCTCTATCATACCGGAAGACCCTTTACCCAACAAGCTGGGATAAAAACCTCATTGAATTTAAGGACAAAAGAAACACAAAGACCATACATGTTGGTTAATATATGACTAATTACTCATTTTCAAGAGATATTAGATCGGCTCAACACACAAACGAACATACTAGTATGTTGTATAAATCGACGCTCATGAACGCATCACATGTGATGTCATAGATTCATGACTCAAGATGCATTTGTCTTGTGCAGGATTAGCGTGTAAAGTGGGGAAATCAAATGCGGCATATCGTGTAATAGCCATTAGCATGCTGTATCTGTGGTATGCTGATCTGCAGTGCTTAAAGAGGTGTGCCATGTTTCATTAAGCGATGTTGCACTACGACTGCCATAAGTCTATGTGTGAGTCTTGTTTGTTTGTCTGTTTAATGCCGCATACAGCAATATTCCAGCTATATGACGACAGTCTGTAACTAATCAAATCTTGACCAGACAATCCAGTTAGCATCCATCCACGCAACTGGGATTCAATAACATGCATCAACCATGTCTGCAGGCCTGACCACCCGATTCCGTTAGTTGCCTCTTATGACAAAAATGGTTTGCTGAAGACTAATTCTAACCCGAAATCTTCACGGGACTCTCTGTGTAAGTATGGGAGTTACAACAGTACTATGATCACTCCGTGTCATGGTTGGTTGGTTGGTTGGTTGTTTTACGCCGCACTCAGCAATATTCCAGCTATATGACGGCGGTCTGTAAATAATCAAGTCTGGACCAGACAATCCAGTGATTGATATCATGATCATCTATCCACACAATTGGGATCGATGACCTGCATCAACCAAGTCAGCGAGCCTGACTACCCGATCTCGTTACTCACCTTTTACGACAAGCATAGTCACCTTTTACGGCAAGCATGGGTTGCTGAAGACCTATTCTACCTCAGATCTTCACGGGTCCCGTGTCATGGAACGATGGTGATCAGTGTTGTTACTCACCTAGCCACATGGCTGAGAAGGTGTTCTATCATAGGAACCAGCAGCCTGTCACTGACTGCTGCCCACTTGCCCTCATCGCCCGACCCTGCCAGGCTCGCTGTCTCGTCAGATCCACGGAATGTCTTGAAGGCAGAGCCTGAGGGAGTGGAAACAGGAACCATAAGTAATCAGCTTCTGATAATAGCCAAACACCGTCGGTTGTATGTTTAGTAGGAATAGTGATAAAATCTCAACAATGGGACTCCAGGAATAGAGATAACACCTCAACAATGGGTGTCCAGGAATAGAGATATCATTGAAACAATGGGTGTCCAGTAATAGGGATAACACCTTAACTATGGGTGTCCCGGAATAGAGATAACACCTCAACCATGGGTGTCCAGGAGTAGAGATAACATCGTAACCATGGGTGTCCAGGAATAGAGATAACAGCTTAACTATGGGTGTCCCGGAATAGAGATAACACCTCAACCATGGGTGTCCAGGAGTAGAGATAACATCGTAACCATGGGTGTCCAGGAATAGAGATAACAGCTTAACTATGGGTGTCCAGGAATAGAGATAACACCTTAACTATGGGTGTCCAGGAATAGAGATAACATCGTAATCATGGGTGTCCAGGAATAGAGATAACAGCTTAACTATGGGTGTCCAGGAATAGTGATAACATCGTAACTATGGGTGTCCAGGAATAGAGATAACACCTTAACTATGGGTGTCCAGGAATAGAGATAACATCGTAATCATGGGTGTCCAGGAATAGAGATAACAGCTTAACTATGGGTGTCCAGGAATAGTGATAACATCGTAACTATGGGTGTCCAGGAATAGAGATAACACCTTAACTATGGGTGTCCAGGAATAGAGATATCATTGAAACAATGGGTGTCCAGGAATAGAGTTAACACCCCAACAATGCGTGTCCAGGAATAAGGATAACACCTAAACTATGGATGTCCAGGAATAGAGATAACACCTCAACCATGGGTGTCCAGGAATAGAGATAACACCTCAACAATGCGTGTCCAGGAATAGAGATAACACCTCAACCACGGGTGTCCAGGAACAGAGATAACATCGTAACCATGGGTGTCCAGGAATAGAGATAACACCTTAACCATTGGTGTCCAGGGATAGTGATGACACCTTAACCATTGGTGTCCAGGAATAGAGATAACATCGTAACCATGGGTGTCCAGGAATAGAGATAACACCCTTACCATGGGTGTCCAGGAATAGAAATTAGTAATTTTCAATCAAATTAGGAACAATAATTAGCATGACACTGTATGGTTTGATGAAAAAATATCATCTTCAGCCTTTTATTTTATCACCCAAACTCCACAAAATCTGTAAATCTTCACATCACAAGCTAAAACAAGTGACAATTAATTGATTATTAATTGGGTGTATATATGACGATGACAAAATTACTGGCCGTCTTATTTTGGACAAAGCTACAGGGTGACAGGTCACTGCTACTGCTTACCTGCTAGGAGGTTCCCGGCCAGCTGGATGAGATCCTGATGTGTAGAGAGGTCGAGGGCAGCGGGTGACGATAACAGCAGGGCCAGGATAACAGGCAGGGGACCACCCCCAGACCCCGATGTCAACTCCTCTAGGCTGAAAGTACTGAACAGTCAACATACAGCGTCCACACAAAGTCAACTGAAAACCCGACACCCAGGTACAACAGAAATCAACAACACAATCAGAACTGCCACCAAACAAAACAACATAAAACAGACTGGAACCTACAAGTAAGCAGTAAATATCAGTCAATGTTGAGCATTCAGAAATGGTGTGTTTCATTTTGGTCAAGACAAATTGAGGAACATTATCACTGCTTTACACATTTCAGTACAGATGAGTGAGTGAGTATGTTTTTACGCCGCTTTTAGCAATATTCCAGCAATATCACGGCAGGGGACACCAGAAATTGGGTTCACACATTGTACCCATGTCAGGAATTGAACCCGGATATTCGGTGCGACGAGCAATGCTTTAACCACTACACTACCCGACCGCCCCCCGTACAGATGAAGTATATTTTAGGGTTCATTTGGTACAACATATTTCTTGGGTTTAGTTGTCCACATCAAATTACATCTGTGAAAATCAGTGTTCATGTCTGTAAATGATCTTTGATATCGGCCTGTACATAATCAAGTCTGGACCAGACAATCCAGTGATTGAGTATCAACCCACGCAATCAGGGCACATTGACATGTCATCAACCAAGTCACCAAGCCTTACATCCAATGCACTAAGTCACCTCTTATGACCACCATCGGTTGCCATGACTAATTGTAACCTGGAATCTTCATAGGTTTCCAATTCAGACGCCTCTTACAACTAGCATCGGGCTGGTGAGGACACATTCTACCCCCACAGGACTGTGACATTGGGTCAAAAAGACTGAATTCACATGTACAAGTTGAGCCTTTTTTTCTAGTCATCCTTCAAAATGCTTATCATCCTCAACAGCCAATGTGGCCATTAAATCCTATGTTTAGTCACCTCCCACAACAAGTTTGTTCTAATCTGTTCTGGACATGCCACAGTGTAGTTAATGAAGACAGTAACACCAGACTGACACACCAGCATACATACCTGGAGGAACTAAGTGAGCGGCTTGGAGGCCTCTTCATGTTAATTCTACTCGAGCTATCTTTGGGAATAAGCGGTGTGGCAGGGCCACAGCCCCAGGATGAGGCGTAGCAGGACACGAGGTACTCCTCCGACAGCAGACACATAGCATGACAACATCCACTCTGGCAAAACATTGGGAACAGATGATCATGAAATAGTTGGCTTAGTTACAAGAGTTACAGCAATTAACATAGTTGGAAACATGCTTACTATTCCCATACTATATGTCAAATGTTTGGCCACATACTGTCAAATGTTGGCCATCCACTGTCAAATGTATGGCCACCCACTGTCAATGTTGGTCACTGTCAAATGTTTGGCCCCACACTGTCAAATGTTTGGCCATTCACACTCAAATCTTGATAATCTACTGTCTATTGCCAATGTTTGACCACCCAGTCAAATGTTTGGTCACTCAATGTCAACTGATTGGCCACTACATAATGTTTGGTTACTCCCCACCAAATGTTTGCCCAAACTTTCAAATGTTTGACCACTAACTGTGACATGTTTGGCCACTTACTGTCAAATGTTTGACCACTAACTATGACATGTTTGGCCACTCACTGTCAGATGTTTGGTCACTCACTGTCAAATGTTTGACCACTAACTGTGACATGTTTGGCCACTTACTGTCAAATGTTTAACCACTAACTGTGACATGTTTGGCCACTTACTATCAAATGTTTAACAACTAACTGTGACATGTTTGACCACAAACAGTGACATGTTTGACCACTCACTGTCAGATGTTTGGCAAATCACTGCCAAATGTTTGACCACTAACTGTGACATGTTTGGCCACTTACTGTCAAATGTTTGACCACTAACTGTGACATGTTTGGCCACTTACTGTCAAATGTTTAACCACTAACTGTGACATGTTTGACCACAAACAGTGACATGTTTGAACACTCACTGTCAGATGTTTGGTCTGTGCTTTGTGCAGCTGCTGCAAGAGTTGCTGGACCACCCTAGACAGACTGCTCTCCAGGTGGGGCTTGATGGTGAATGTGGGGGAGAAGTGGTAGGGAGGGATCAGACCCTGTACAAGGGGAGGTGGCTCCTCCGCCCACTCTGACATCAGCGGATACAGCAAACCATCGGTCAGATCCCTGGCAATTGCAGTCACCGGGTCTTGTTGGCAGTTGTCAACAGCAAAGAAAAGTTTTGGAACAAGCCTGTCAATATAAAATACAATGTCTGTTTTCATACAAAACAACATGAGAATGCATTAACCTCATATATTGCAGGTTGATCTGATTCCTTGATACTGCATTGACTAAACGATTCAGGGTGATTCGGGATATTCGTGGTCGTAGTGAAAGGTGGGCATTACACAAACTCTCTCAGAGTCAAATTGGAATTTACTTAAATAGTGTATCAATAGTTTACAAGATTCCAGCCTGTAAATAATCAAGACCGACCCAGACGAATTGTTTGATAGGCATTTCCTAGAAGTTGATGGATGGCAAAGTAGACACAATTTATGGATAACAACTTCTTTATTTTACTGTAAAGGCGATGTTTCTGTATAGAACCTTATACCGTTGTTTTGACAAAAGTATAAGGATCTACACCGAAACATCGCCTTTCATTAAAGAAGTTGTTATCCATAAATTGTGTCTACTTTGCTGGCTCCAACAATCCGGTGATGAACACAGCAATATTCCAGCTATATGCCAGCGGTCTGTAAATAATAAAGTCTAGACCAGACAATCCACTGATTTACATCACAAGCATTGATCCATGCAATTGGGACCCGATGACATGCATCAACCAACTCAGTAAGCCTGACCACCCAATCCCGTTAGTCGACTCTCACGACAAGCATAGTCGCCTTTTATGGCAAGCATGATTTGCTGAAGACCTATTCTCATTTTCATGGGTGTACTGTATGAAAATCACATAAGGTAATTTTGATCTGTCCAACAGCTGATGACATTGGCCACTGTTTACCTAAGCAATGTTCTTGATGCTGCATGTCTGACTCTGCCATCTTCGTCTCCTAGCAACGGAATTATCACATGACTCAAATAGTGGTCCTGTAGATTCAGTCTCTGAGGGCAGAACACATACATAAATAAGACCATAACCATGGTAACAATGACATACAGTATTGTACACTATGATGCACAACTTAATTCTTTTACATCACTCTCCAATCCAGAACACTATAAATGATGTGGGTTATGTTTGATAGATATTGTAACATAGTGTTCACATGATTAAGGTAATTGGCATATGGCAATATATTATAATTAAATTATAATCCCTTTTCTTATCAAAAGTATGAGGTAACATAAAATTATATATTTTCTCCTCCAACATCAGACTCTAATTGATGTACTGACCCCGAGGAAGTTATGGCAGCCCTTCTTGTGATCCTTGCAGAGTGTGCCCAGGAAGCACACCACCTTGAAGTTGATGCCGCCCAGTAGCTCCAGCAGCTCCACCTGCACACAGAACACTACACTTACACACAGAACACTACACTTACATACAGAGCACTACACTTACACACAGAGCACTACACTTACACACAGAGCACTACACTTACACAGAGCATAACACTTACACACAGAACACTACACTTACACAGGACACAACACACACAGAACACTACACTTACTCACAGAACACTACACTTACACACAGAGCACTACACTTACACACAGAGCACTACACTTACACACAGAGCACTACACTTACACAGAGCATAACACTTACACACAGAACACTACAATTACACACAGAGCACTACACTTACGTAGAGCATAACACTTACACACAGAACACTACACTTACACAAAGGGCACTACACTTACATAGAGAGCACTACACTTACACAGAGCATAACACTTACACACAGAACACTACACTTACAAACAGAGCACTACACTTACACACAGAACACTACACTTACACACAAAACATAACACTTACACACAGAGCACTACACTTACACACAGAACACTACACTTACACACAGAGCACTACACTTACACACAGAACACTACACTTAAACACAGAACACTAACCTTACACACAGAACACTACACTTACCCACAGAACATTACACTTACACACAGGACACTACACTTACACACAGAAAGCTACATTTACACAGAGAACACCACACTTACACACAGGGCACTACACTTACACACAGAACATCATACTTACACTACACTTAAACACAAAACACTACACTTACACACGGGACACTACAACTTACACACAGAAACAACGACCAAGACCATATGCACATGAGGTAACTGGCAATATTGTTCATAGAACATAACAATTAATCTCAGATTCTAGCCTGTTAACTGGTGCATACCTTGACCAGCCAGTATGGGTTATTCTTGACATCCAGGAGATCCAGCATGACGCTGATCCCGACCTTGCCATGGCAGCTCTCAAGGAGATTGGACAGACATAGCTGTAGGGCGATCAGCGTCAGTCGGATGGCCACAGATGACTGGTCACACATGATGTGGACTAGGGTCTCCACCAGGCGTTCCAGCGACACTTCACCTGCAAATATACCATCACATACACTTTCAGGGTTAATAAAAGACACACAGTAAATTATTTCATTTGCTACAGCACAAAATTCTTGGGTTCCACTAACGTAAATTAACTTGAGGTATATGCCAAAGATCACTTGACCGTTATGCTTAATTTGAATGGTTTCACTCTTTTGTTTGTTTGTTTGTTTGTTTGTTGTCTAATGCCACACACAGCAATATTCCAGCTATATGATGGCAGTCTGTAAAAAAAAATTAATCTTGACCACACAATCCAGTGACTGAATTCATGAGTCTTGATCATGTTGATCCACACAACTGGGATACAATGACATGCATCAACCAAGTCAGTGAGCCTGACCACCCAATCCTGTTAGTCACCTCTTACGCCAAGCATGGGTTGCTGAACACCTATTCTAACTTGGATGTTCTGTATGTACTGTATGAGGATCACATCAGCTAATATTGCATGCTGAGTAAAAGAATTGTTTTTTTGTGTTTGCCAAGTCCGCAATATTACAATAATTACAGAAGTATATTCCGAAGGGAGTTCAGCTTGCAATTCATATGCAAACTTATCTGCTAAACATGGCTATCAATGTCAAACCTCAGTGATGTGGCTCTTGTGCTTTATACAGTATCACAAGTGGCATATTGGCATTTTTTAAATATGGTTATAAGCATGATAAGTGCGACAATCAACCCTGGCCAACAAAGTGTGATCACAGACTACGAGACTACGAGACTATGAGACTACGAGGTCACACAGCTCTACTCAGTAACCAATACTCGGCAGCTATATTGGCCACCATATCCCGTCTCGTCTCCTCTCATACATACAAAGGATCCTGTGTGGACCCGGACTTCAATAGGTTTCCAGCATCCTATTGCTGGTAATAAGTCAGTAGAACTAGCAGTAGTAAAACTAACATCTTTGGTCCACTAGTCCTTATAATGATAACACATAGCAAACCCTTAAACATGGCAGGGCGGTCGGGTAGCCTAGTGGTTAAAGCATGATTTCTACTATTCCTTATGATTCCTTAACTATTGGGCAGTTTGGCAAGGACTATATGACTAGTGCCAATTTCTAACGCTGAATGGATTGGGTGAACAGACTTGGTGATTTGGTCGATTGCTTGTCACTGTACCAGTGACCCAGACCATAAGTACCAAGTTGTCATTATACAGCTGCCAAACTGACTGACGATCCACGCAATTGGGATCGATGACATGTATTTATCCACCAAGTCAGCGTGCCTGACTACCTGATCCCATTAGTCGCCTCTTATGACACGCAGTCGCCTTTTACGGCAAGCATGGGTTGCTGAAGACCTATTCTACCCCAGAATCTTCAAGGGTCAGGTGCTAACAGATGCAGCTTGTAGATATAATACTAAATATAGAACAAAGATCTATAAAGTACAAAACTTCACAATCATATAAGTGAGTAAGTAAGTTGGTTTTGACACCGGTTTGAACATTATTCCAGTTATATGGCGAGGAAAGCCTGAAGTGCTGCAGGTCTCATACGTTGACCACTTTGGTGAAACCCACAAGCACAGGTACAGTTCTGACACACCTGCGGTGCCTTAGATGGCTGTGCCAACCGTGTCCCCCAATCATGTAAGAGACAGATACTTTGTAGCGATGAAAAATCTAATATCTCTACTTGTCATGAATATTCCCAGCCAAAGTGTGTAATGCATACTCTTTGTTAAACAATTGATCAAGGTTAACTAAGATTTTAAGTGATTGTTCTTAAACATGCTTTTCATATAAAATGGAGAAAGAGTCAAGAGAAACCCTAACTATTTCACTTGCTGATGAAGCAATTTTGTCCATGCATGACTGATGTGTAAAACAAAACGAACGAACGAATAAACAGTAATGTCTTGGACTACCCAGGAGACACAGAACTGGGAGTGTGAGGCTACAGTCATTGCAGTACTGACCTATGTCAGCTGGGGAATGTTTCTTGAGCCACTTCTTGAAGTCCCCTCTCCCTTCTGTGAGGACGGCCTTGATGAGGCTTCCAATCACCATGGCCGTAGTGCCCTTGAGCTGGGGGTCTGGGTGGCTGGCATACAGGACCACCTCCCGGATGTGTTGATTACCACCTGCACAACATTGGTCAATTGTCACATATTAACTGCTGCATAAATCAAAGAATAATCAAATATTATCAGCTTAGAATTATAGTACGAAAGTAGGGGTCCAGGGGACCCCCCAAATAATTATTTTTAAGGGTCCTAACAGGCAATATGAGGGTCCTGTAAAGTAATGAAATGGTGTGGTGTTATGTTTGTTTAGATAATTACGTCAGAGCCTGGAATGAATCAACTATCAAGAGACAGTGGTCATGAATGATGGATGAGTGAGTGAGTGAGTGAGTATGGTTTTACGCCGCTTTTAGAAATATTCCAGGAATATCATGGCGGGGGACACCAGAAATGGGCTTCACACATTGTACCCATGTCGGGAATCGAACCCGGGTCTTCGGTGTGACGAGCGAAGGCTTTAACCACTAGGCTATCCGACCGCCCCGAATGATGGATGAAATAACAGACACACATAACTGCTAATGATGCGCTGTAGGTATAATGTATACTATTGTGCCTCCCCTGGGACGCAGCATATTTCTTTTCTGCGTCCATTCTCTACATTTGTGAGTAATTGACACACATTTGTGCATCGTGTAAAACCAAGCTCCAATCATGCAAGCTCTATGCAAAGATTTTTGAAGTATATGGAACACATTTTAAAAAAATTTCAAAGTGCTCTACTTCATCATAATGAGCATGCATGCTTGGCATTTTGTAATGAAATCATCTGTTGGTGTGTTATTCTCTGAAGACTAGTGATTGGGGACAGAAGGACAAACATACTAAGCACTTTCTGATCAACTTGTATACCAGGAGGCTATGCATAATGCCATCATTAATACTCACTCTCCAGGTCCCGGGGAAACAGCTTGTAGAGGAAGATCTTTGGGCAGAGAGATAACGCTGAAGCCACACAGCTGAGAGCCAGTGACTTGAGGCTCACTCGGGCAACTTTATCTGGGAGAAGGCCCCCCTCACTTCCATTCAACAGGAACCCCCGACACAATAACCGAACACAGTACAGCAGTGGCAGCTCCTCGTCTAACAGTGAACCGATGTCATTGCCCGCATCCTCTCTCATTCCTGGGGGTAGAGGACTGGGAAGGGGAGACGACCTCTCCGGTGTATCTGAGCCCCCCAAGGGGTCATACTCTGGGTTTCCATTCAAGTCCTGACTCACGCCTTTCCTCAAAGATGGTCGCCTTTTAGGGCTAAGACTCTTGATGCTTAGAAGAGTTTCAACACTACTGCTATGTGATAATGTGGAACGTTCAGACTTTTCTTCATTCAAATCTCCTATTTCTACATTGGAATAATCATTGTCTGATGTCACAACCACAGTTGCGTCTGTCCCCGCCATCAAGTCTGTCAGATCGGATTCAGATTTTCCCTCTCGTCTTGAGTCCGCGGACAACCTCCGCATATTAAGACCTTCAACTGATCCAGGGTCAAGGTCGGATACAAAAGCAGATGTGTCAGATGATGATGCTGTCTGCCCTGTCACATCAGAACCTTCTTCCTCTTCCAGACCAGTGTCGTCTGAGATGGTTGGCAGCTCCGCTGAACCTGGGAAACATAAAGAATCTTCCATCACAGAAAGAATTAAAGTTTCTATTGGTCACTTACAACTAACAACCAACATTAGGATTCAACATGTCTAGCAATGTCAAAGAGTTATTTAACAGTAGCTTCTGTAAATACAAGAAAAATAGAGACAGAAATCCATTCATTTTGATAACCAGTCTTGATGACTATTTATGTGGGAATGCCATTAACTTTCTGTAATTGCTAATAGAACAATGGAGTGAGTGAGGGCCATCAGTGTGACGAGCCCAGACCCTTGGATACCTTGACCTGAATTTTGGTTGGGCTTCTTTGACTAGCTCCAGTTTCTAAAGCCAAACCATAAACTCCAGACCTATACTTCATCCTTGTGTCAGTCCTATGTAAAACATCCCTACAGTACTATAACATAGTCAGGGTGCTTTTAGTGAGCTTTTAGTCTCTAAAGTTGAAAAAAGGCCCATATTTTTAAATACAATTGGGGCATTTAACATTGTGTTGTATGGGCGTACCTATTGAAGATTTGAAATTTTCATATAAAAGGCCCATGTTGGAAAATTCCTTGAGTGAACCCAGCATAGTGTCATCAGTTGACCACTGTATTCATTACAATGCAACACAAATTGGAAATCAGTCCTCGGCTACATCAGAAATGGTGAAAACAGAGACACTCACTTTCTACCCTGAAGCGCTCCCGCTCCTCAAAATCCTTTTGGTAAATCAGGGTTCTCTGGATGCTGCCTGACGCCAACAGAAGACGGCGGAGCTGGGGTGGCGGGGTGCGCAGAAGTTGCTGCATCGCCTCCAGCGCCGCCGTCACAACGTTGTGGTCAGGGTGGTTTGTGTAAAACAGGAGTAGCTGGAACATCTATAAGCAAAACAGAAATCTAGTTACCTCAATTGTCACATTATAACTAATACACATTACCTGAAAACAATACTGAAAAATGTGAGCATGTGAAGAGAATTTAATGCCATAATGATTACTATTACAGCAATGTTTTGTTTGTGTTGTATAACGCTGCACTCAGCACAATTCCAGCGATATGACTTAGGCCTGAACATAATCCTGTCTGGATCAGATAAACTAGTGATTGATATCATTAGCAATGATCCATGCCGTCGGGTCACAAAGACATGCAACACCAAGTCACTAACTGACCACCCGATGCTTAAAGTCACGTCTTACGACACACTGAGGACCAAGTATAACCCAGAATCTCCATGGGGTATCATATGACATATCGCAGTGTTAAACTCCTGAGATTGGTCCAGAAAAACTGATGGTAGAAAGTGTGAGCAGAGATCCATGACACATAATCAGACTGATGGTCACCAATGCAAGTACGAGCAATTCTAAGCAAGCACACATCAGGCATGTGAAGACACTCACTGTCCATTCTAGCAGGTACTCGGGATCTACTTTACCTGTCATCAAGCACTATGGTCATGATATCTCAGATAAATAATAATGATAATTAATACTCGATACTCATACTTATAACCTAATTAATCTGAACTGACTTTCAGCATGAACATGATGAGGTTTATTACAGACAGCCTTATCTCTTCCTTGGTAATATGTGCAGAGTTAAAAGTAATAAAACATCATGTAACTATCATATTACATATCTATTTCTATTAAAAAAGGTGATGTTTTAACTGATAATAATATTCATGTGACCTTGAGAATCTGATCATGGTTGACCCCCTCCTCCTTCTCCTTCTGGATGACCCCGAAGCTGCCCTTGAGTCCCTGGTCCCGCGTGTCCGATTGTACCAGTTGGGGGATGATGGTCCGCATACACAAGATCACACCCAGCAGTGTGTACACATCATGCTCCACGTCCACTGGCAACACTAGCTCTGAAATACACAAGCACCTGTGACACTAGCTCTGAAATACATAAGCACCTGTGACACTAGCTCTGAAATACACAAGCACCTGTGACACTAGCTCTGAAATACACAAGCACTTGTGACACTACCTCTGAAATACACGAGCACCTGTAACACTAGCTCTGAAATACACAATCACCTGTGACACTAGCTCTGAAATACACAAGCACATGTGACACTAACCATGAAATACACAAGCTCCTGTGACACTAGCTCTGAAATACACAAGCACCTGTAACACTAACCATGAAATACACAAGCACATGTGACACTAACTCTGAAATACATAAGCACCTGTGACACTAGCTCTGAAATACATAAGCACCTGTGACACTAGCTCTGAAATACACAAGCACCTGTGACACTAGCTCTGAAATACACAAGCACTTGTGACACTACCTCTGAAATACACGAGCACCTGTAACACTAGCTCTGAAATACACAAGCACATGTGACACTAACCATGAAATACACAAGCACATGTGACACTAACCATGAAATACACAAGCTCCTGTGACACTAGCTCTGAAATACACAAGCACCTGTAACACTAACTATGAAATACACAAGCACCTGTGACACTAGCTCTGAAATACATAAGCACCTGTGACACTAGCTCTGAAATACACAAGCACCTGTGACACTAGCTCTGAAATACACAAGCACTTGTGACACTACCTCTGAAATACACGAGCACCTGTAACACTAGCTCTGAAATACACAATCACCTGTGACACTAGCTCTGAAATACACAAGCACATGTGACACTAACCATGAAATACACAAGCTCCTGTGACACTAGCTCTGAAATACACAAGCACCTGTAACACTAACCATGAAATACACAAGCACATGTGACACTAACTCTGAAATACATAAGCACCTGTGACACTAGCTCTGAAATACATAAGCACCTGTGACACTAGCTCTGAAATACACAAGCACCTGTGACACTAGCTCTGAAATACACAAGCACTTGTGACACTACCTCTGAAATACACGAGCACCTGTAACACTAGCTCTGAAATACACAAGCACATGTGACACTAACCATGAAATACACAAGCACATGTGACACTAACCATGAAATACACAAGCTCCTGTGACACTAGCTCTGAAATACACAAGCACCTGTAACACTAACTATGAAATACACAAGCACCTGTGACACTAACTCTGAAATACACAAGCACCTGTGGCACTAGCTCTGAAATACACAAGCACATGTGACACTAACCATGAAATACACAAGCACCTGTGACACTAGCTCTGAAATACACAAGCACCTGTGACACTAACTCTGAAATACACAAGCACCTGTAACACTAACTCTGAAATACACAAGCACCTGTAACACTAACTCTGAAATACACAAGCACCTGTGACACTAACTCTGAATACACAAGCACCTGTAACACTAACCATGAAATACACAAGCACCTGTGACACTAACTCTGAAATATACAAGCACCTGTGACACTAGCTCTGAAATACACAAGCACCTGTAAACTTAACTATGAAATACATAAGCACCTGTATGTAACACTAGCTCTGAAATACAGAAGCCACTGTAACAATAGTTCTGACTAGCTTGAGACATTATGTGATCAATTAGTCAGGAATCAAGCCATAGTACAGGCTATTGTTGGTGATGGTAGCCATGGAGACAGCTGTTATGAGTTGGGGTGCAATGTTTTTTTAATCTGGAAATATGTTTAAGGATCATTTCCATGCAAGGATTGAGAAAGAAGGGGAAACCCACTGTGAAAGACAATATGTTTTAAAAATCCACAGTTCAAAATTTAGAACTCTTAGAACATTTTATTTTCAAACTTTTTTCAGAAGATATATAAAGACAAACTAGTTCATTGATGTCACATTACCACTGAATGAAAACTGAAAAAAATAAAAAAAGAACAAGGCCCTTCAGGCAGATACTTTTCGCCAGTGATTGGCCTTTGTATATATGATACCTGTTCCTTTACTGTAACATGAGTGGTAACTTACCAAGGAGAATGGTGATGAGATATGAGAAGAAGGTGATTGGACAACGGGAGTATTGGCAGATGAGAGTCAGGCTGCTCGCTGCTGTACGTCGACACACGGCAGAGTTAGATTTCAGGTTTGGTAGGAATGCTTTCAGTAAACCTTTAACTTCTGTATCATTCGCAAAGCCCATGAGGCCAGGACAGATTTTCTGCATGGAAGAAGATAAAGTCTCCTGGACTGCCTCTTCATCGTCACGGCGACAGATGCGCGCCAAACAAGGAAGTAAATTGACAATGTAGGGTCTGTAAATGAAACAAACAACATGAATGTTTTACATTAACAACTCATAGTTGCCCCAAATATTCCACATTTCCTTGGAGTTACCTCCCTTGTCAGCTTATATTGTATGATCATGATCATGGAAATTTAAAGTGAGAAAAATGAGAACATTGTTATGCTTCAGAAAGTTTTAGCTCTTCAAACAAAAAATATTAAATACTACATAAAAAGAAACCTATTAACAATGTTAAAAATTCATTTGAATAGTCTTTCCATGAATACTACATTAAACGTTCATGAAAAGCAATATTGCTAAACAATTTGTTTACATACACTGCAAGGGGTATATTCAGAAGACAGCCTGCATAATCAGCAGGAAATGTCTGGTGTTTTCGTTAATATCCCAGTTAGTAGTAACAGATGGCTGCCTACAAGTTAGTGGATGAGACAACCACTGAAGATAAAGCTGAGACAGTACCTGCACTTCTGGGGCCTGATTAAGTGGCACATGTCCGCGAACCTCCACAGTGCCCCCCTCAGACTACGCGAGGGGCCACACTTCTTAATTTCCTTGTACAGCTCCACCTGCAGGCGACCCAGGTTTGTTTCCAACAGAGTCTGAAAACACAACAAACATTTTACAAATGCGGAAATAATGCTTAATTCTTCTCCTTTTCGAATTTCACACATCCTGTTTTTAAGAAATGGATTGTGTTTAAGAGACGGTCATCCACCAGTAATTATTTGTCTGATGTTTATTGGACAGTTCTTGGAAAGTGAGGGAGTGAGTATTATTTTACAATGCCTTTAGCAATATTCACTGTGGGGGACATCAGAAATGGGCCTCACACATTGTACCCATGTGGGTAATCGAAATTGGGACTTCGGTGTGACGAGCGAACACTTTAACCACTAGGCTGCCGCACCACTCCCCTCGTGGAAAGGAGTGACAGTGTTCGAGAAAGCAAATATCTTTATCATAATTCAGTAGCTATCATGACTATTCTGACTTCAAATTGGTTCACCTGAACCTCCGGTATTAAGGCTAGGAGAAAAAAGTTATTTAAAATTCAGTATTAACATGATCACTGATTTTATTGTAATTACTGTGACCACTTGAATTAAACAACTTATTTTTCATCAGCAGTTGACATAACCAGCTTAATTATTTAGCAATAGCATGTTCAAAAGTGTATACTTATATCAACATTTGATAAGGAGGAGAGACGGCATAGTAACTATGGTAACAATCAAATTATAATTAACAAGATTAAAGAGCTTCTGCCTCATGTAGTTTTACGCTGCAGTGAGCAATATTCCAGCTTCATCACAGTGGCCTGTACACAATCAAGTCTGGAGTGAGTGAGTGAGTTGGGTTTAGCGCTGCTTTTAACAGTATTCCAGTTATATCGCAGCGTGCCAGCTTAATGTGGGAGGAAAGCCCGAAGTGATGCAGGTCTCAGACGCTTACCACTTCGGTGTAACCCACGAGCACGGGCATGGTGCTGACAAACCTAGAAACATAATCGGGGTGAACCGGGATTCGAACCCACAATCATAGGTTTCTGGTGTGCCCAAGGGACGCAATTCTGCACAGCGAATCGCGGCGCCTTAGACGACTGGGTCACCCGTGCCCCCAATCAAGTCTGGACCTGACAAACAATGGGGTATTATGATACAAATTCAACTTGACCACCTGATCCATTTTAGTCGCCTCTTACAACAAGCATCAGTTTCTTGGAACCAATTCTATCCAGGCTTCCCAATAGGGTATTAGAAGTGTGCCAGTTCATGACAAAAAATTTCAAGCAATAAACATCACTATATTATAAGTTCCTAGCAACATACAGATATATCTACCTCAAAACGTCATACCTTTATTGTTCGATTTAAGCACTCATCTGCCACCATTCTTATATCCGACTCCTGATCGTCACACAGAGTTAGGAATGCTTCCATTGCAATTCCCAGGAACTTGGGGAAATCAGCAATAGACCTGACACAGTAAACAACACGTCATCATGCTGAACACACCAGCAACAGTCACTGACAGCATTAACTTTTCTCATACATGATGCATGGAATATGCTTGTTAACATCTTGACTTAATGTCTATATATAAATATACACACACATACCCATTGTAAGAACACATACGATATACATTCTGAGAATTCATAACTTAAATTGTCTCAAATAAATAAGAATGATAAAAAAAATTATATAGCATGGTATGGCAGCCTACGAAATTTGTTATTTCATAAAACAAGTCCAAAAGACTGTTATAAATCTTATTTCACTAGTTCTCTGAGTAGGTAGCATGAATGAGACAAAGTTTTTTACGATGTATACATTTCTGCCAGTTTTATTCAGTTCAAGTTTATAGCAGAATTGAAACATTGAGATCTGTCCAGAAGTTCAGCCCTCAAATTCTACTTGTCAAAGAGAACTACAATCACTGGACTTCTACTTGTCCTCACCACAAGTTGGTAGTATCAGGCAAGTTGACTAGCATGAATGTTGAGGAATGTTAGTACCTGTTTCTTTCATGTACAAAATCTAAGCTGCATGAAACTCTTTAGTAACCAGTAAATGCATTATTGTCAGCCATGTTATAAATGTTATTTAACTTTAAAACATTAACTAAAACGTTGTCTATAAACATTTAGTTATAGTTTGAAAACAGGTTATATATCAGTTTTACCTCATGTTAGGAGCACATATACAGTCTGCTACAATGTTGCAGTTGACCATCTTGTCTTTCTTGCTAGGAGGTTGGTCCTTTTTTCTGTGAAGGAATATACAACATATTAAAGTTGTCAGTGTTGCATATAGAGATATAATATAACATAACACACTGATAATACTACCCTGTAAATCCTGACACCGCCATTGCAGGCAAAATTACTCAAATTCACAAACCTTCCAAATGAAGATAGCGACAGTTAATCATTCATATACAAACAAGCATTACTTGAAATGTCCCATCAGTAGATAATCAAAAGTGTCATTATACAAACAGATCAATTATATGTGTACATACAAGTCTGAGGCTGATCATGCTAATTAGTGAAGAAAAAACATTCTCTTCAAGCATTTCAAGGTGAGTGTCCGATAATCAACATAGGTCAAACATAGGCTGCATGTTAATGAGCTCTGATTGGGTTGATTGTGGAGCAGTTTGGTTCCCATTTCAAATTTAGGTGTCTCGGTCTTGTAACTGGATTTCCAGATTAATTTCCAGCAGTGTTAATGATAAAACTTACTTTGTTGTTTCTTCAGTGCCCAGGCCACCAGGCTGGAAGACTTTCAGGCCCTCAAAGGCCTTGATGAGCTTCTCAATGGTGGCCATGGTTAGGAGATATTCTCCGCTGAAAAAAGCAAATCAACAACCTAATGACCATATTGAGAATGTTGTAAGTTACCGTATATCGCTGTGTATAAGGTGAGTTTTTCATACCTAGAATTTAGAGGGCTTTCAAGGGGAGTCGTCTAATACACAGGGTTGAAGAGTTTTGATGTTTTTTTCCCCTAACACAAAGACATTACTGTGAGCATGTAACACCGGAAATACCATGTCAACAAATCCGTACTGAAGTACGCAAACTAATCACGTAATTACACTGTCTGGTTTTGAAAAGAGTCCATTATATATCTGGATTCTGCTTGTAATCTATTTCATTAATTTTATGCCAAAATTTCATTCAATATTGTCTAATTGTTTATATTCATTTTTTGGCAAAATCGTATGTGAAAGGATCGGAAAATCACACCACTCATCGTTATTTACAGCCACCACGGTCATATTACTGCTACTGACGCCTTGAAATGAACTTTAGTGGATAGAGAATGGATATACATGATCATAAATGCCATACTTTGACTCGCTGAAAGTCATATTTGTTGTAGTTTGACTATTTTATGTCAACTTAAAGTTTTCCCTATCGCCAGCACGGGAGCATCGACAGTGACTGCAAATGTAGGGATCGTGTATGCACTGGTGATTGGCTTCATTCCGATTTGCCTTATAGACGGGGCATATAAATTAGCATCGATCTTGCCTTATACGTGGGGGTCGCTTTATAGATGCGATATACGGTAACTGCATATTCTGACAGGGATATTAGTTATCACATGGTGATTGTCAGGACAAATCCGATGCTGAAATGAATCAAACGTGCACAGTGATATTTATCTCATCATGATTATTAATCATGTCAGGACAAATCCGATGTTGAAATGAATCAAAGTGCACAGTGATATTTATCTCATCATGATTATTAATTATGCTTCAATTCTTTCAATATGTAACATTTCATATATTGTTTTTATTTTCATGTTTGTTTGTTGTTTAACGCAGCACTCAACAATATTCCAGCAACAGTTATATGGGCATCAGATAGGCTATGAATTGGCCAACAATTTGGTGTTGGTGTTATATTTTCCTCTGGTCTAGCAAAATCAGGATACCTTCAGGCATTTTTACTCCAAAGTATCATGATACGTATCAAATCGTAAAGAATGTGTCTTTTCAGCATCATGTGACATGCTGATGAATTATCACACCCAACTGCCATATACAAAAACAGACATGGAGACCAACAAGAGAGTCAACTGATAATTAACATCAGTGAAAAAGAATGATCCATTAATCATGTTAATGAAAGGAGTGCAAACTTAAGTTCTAACAAACAATCAAGACTTTCAACTCTATACATCATTTAGGCCTATATGTAGATAGAAGTGAGTGAGTAAATATTTGAGTGGAGTTTAACATAATAATTATGCTACAATTTGTCTGCCATGCACATGTATTTTAAAAATGCATGGCTGACAACTGTATCTTTACTATCACGATATTAAAGCTTGATTACTACATTAGTGTCATCCATACCTTTTGTAAGGTAGATGTGTTTCTGGTTATGCTCCAAATCATCAGATGTACAGAGTGAGTGAGTGAGTGAGTGAGTGAGTGAGTGAGTGAGTGAGTGAGTGAGTGAGTGAGTGAGTGAGTGAGTGAGTGAGTGAGTGAGTGAGTGAGTGAGTGAGTGAGTGAGTGAGTGAGTGAGTGAGTGAGTGAGTGAGTGAGTGAGTGAGTGAGTGAGTGAGTGAGTGAGTGAGTGAGTGAGTGAGTGAGTGAGTGAGTGAGTGAGTGAGTGAGTGAGTGAGTGAGTGAGTGAGTGAGTGAGTGAGTGAGTGAGTGAGTGAGTGAGTGAGTGAGTGAGTGAGTGAGTGAGTGAGTGAGTGAGTGAGTGAGTGAGTGAGTGAGTGAGTGAGTGAGTGAGTGAGTGAGTGAGTGAGTGAGTGAGTGAGTGAGTGAGTGAGTGAGTGAGTGAGTGAGTGAGTGAGTGAGTGAGTGAGTTGGGTTTAATTGCGCTTTGAACAGTATTCAGGTTATATCACAGCATGTCAGCTTAATGTGGGAGGAAAGCACGAAGTGAAGCAGGTCACAGATGTTTACTACTTTGGTGAAACCCACAAGCATGGGCATGGTGCTGACAAACATAAAAACATAATCGGGACAAACCGGGATTCGAACCCACAATCATAGGTTTCTGGCATGCCCAAGGGATGCAACAAATTGCGGTGCCTTAGACAACTGGGCCAACCGTGGCCCCTCAGATGTACATAATTCAGTAGCATGCTTGATGCAAACAGTCATCAAGAAGCAACACATTGTTTCTTCATCGAAGTGCTACAACATATTTAATTACATACTTATATTGCAGTATGATGACTTTAATTTTTGCAATCACTGATAGGCTATCCATGCTAATAATCATCTACAATAATGATAAAAAAAAAGGATTTGTCAGTCACATAGAAAGTTGCCATGATCACTGAAACAGTATTTTTAAACTATAATTATCATGGCATATTATCAGTTATGAAGTGCACTCAATCACGTGTCATACTTTATAGAATCGCCATTGTAAATTACAAGTGCATAAGTAAACATCACCTAGACCAAAATTAGGAAACATAAATATGACATTTGCGGGGGTTTGTGACGCGACCGCTGTTTCCTCAGAACCTCCATTTGCTACTCATAACATCGATGACACTTACATTTACTCAAAGAAAGCTTCAAATTCTTCTCATTAATGCATGTGGGTATGAGAAGCATACATGTTTCATATGACATCTTTTCCTCGTCGTGTTACATTTTCTTGGAAACACCTTCGTCTAGCAGCCGCCATTGCTGCTTAGAGGAAGTCACGTGAGTTCTTAATCCATAGCTTCGCATTAATCAATAAGTAATAATAAGACCGTCATAATCATATTATAAATCTAAATCAAATATTATACAAAGGTCTACACCAACCAATCGTCCATTTAAGTCGTAAATGTTTATTTCATTGGACTCCTTTAGAAGTAACTTTACTTCTCGGTGCACCTGCAGCAGTAGTTTCTCAAAAACTAATAACATACATAGATACAAATTGTGCTTGACATATATTTCGTATTTCTTTATTATACATATAACTCCCAAATAACAAGTAAAATACCAAAAATAGTTTTAGTATATCTTAACATTATTATGTAAGTATTTGACACTATGGGAGAGTAACATTTATGACAATAGTGGAAATGTTTTTTGATAGTGAGTAGGAATGTAGTTTCACTGCACAAAGTTAGTAAACATGACAGAAGTGGGAGATTTGATTGTAAAGTTTCAAAGAGAAGAACATAAAATAACAGGTCTTGTTGATACTGACACGGTATCAGACCTAAAAAATGCCATATATAAAGCAACACAAGTATGTCCCGAGAGACAAAAACTTCTTGGCCTCAAAGTAAAAGGTATTGTTTTATTAAATCATTGGCGGTTAGAATTTGGTGACACCTGGTCATGTTTGCCTATTTTCATTCATTGTGCTCGTTAGATGCTTGTAGACACTAGCTCATTGTGTATCGTTGTTAGAAGGTTTAAAGGCATAAAAGAACTTTTATAAATAACAAGTTTATGGTAGTAGACATGGTATAGATCTAGCTTTTTCATTTCAAACAAAATATCCCAACAAATAAATGCTTCTGTTTGTTCTCACTGTCTCCAGAGTATTCATTGATTTTGCTGGAGACAATTGACATATTTGTGTTTTTTTATCTTGTTTTTATAGGACATTCTTCTGTATCCTGAACAATTTTGAAACAAACATTTAGAACATTATCTGATGAGAATCTGTCAATGTTCTTGAGAATTAACTGATTTGAAACCCTAGGAAATTTATGAATTTTATCAATCACTGTCAATATTATGAGAAGTTATCATATTACCAGGCACTGAAGTAACATTGTGATGGTTAAACAAAGTAGAATAACTTCATACTCTATTTCCGTGTTCTCATTAATTCTGCACAAGTTTATCATGTTAATATTGCCAGAAGCTATCAATCTGCACATCATTCTGAGTTTTTACATATGCAAATAATCACCATATGTCATGTCTTTAACAGCCTTTATTGGTTATTTCATGTAATACCATTGTTGACAAAGTACAAAATACTTTCAAGAAACATGTGAAAGGTGGTCTAAGGCCAAATAAAATATTATACATGTGTTTCTGGTAACCCAACCAACATTACCATCACATTGTTTCTTCACTTGCAATCCTAATGTTTTTATCACTGCTGGAAACAGCTGTCAAGAAAGTTGATTGCTTAAGGTCAAGCCGAAATCTCATCCTATTCGGACGACAACTCCACACAACCAGTCAGATTTATCACCTGTATACTCGGAATATCCCTATCAAATATTGAGTGGTATATTTCATCAAATAAACCTGGTACAAAATACATGTAACACACTTGACAATTTTATTTGTATTTACACATTGATTTTATTTATATTTTAGATCATAAAATAACAAAAGTTCAACATATTTAGTTAGTGAACTATTCCATGGCATAGCTGGTATACTATAAGAGTGTATGTGTATGATAAGTTTTACCATTGCTTACTGGTGTACACAATGGATACTTGACTCCAGAATATATTGGTTGGAAAAAGCCCACACCCAAACTTTTGATGAATGAATCAGATAGGCCCCTGCAAGTGCAACACTGTACTGTCGTTGCCCAAGCTGTTGGCAACAAATTTATGAAACATTGCATCTAAAATCAGTTCTGAACAAGCAGTTTGTCTAAAACTTTATTTATGTAATTTTATAAAAAAAAATAATAGGACATACTTGCCGACCCATGTCTGTTGGGGTTATGTTTCCTGAAACACAGGTATTGTTTGTTTGGCCTAAGCATGTTAAGTTTAGGATTTGTTTGGGAAATATGTTGAAGATGTAATGATTATCATTTCTCATTTTGTTTATTGGTACTATGTTGGGTTGGCAGCCCAAAAATAACGATATTGTCAGTGTTCGGACTTAAGCATGAACATGATGTAAATGAAGGGGCCCTAATCCTAACCACAAAGTGAAAGATTTAGAGGGCCCCGAGATTCAGTTGCCATGGGAGACATGAAGGACCCCAGGACACCCATAATTTCTAACACTGATGGCGACTTACTTAAATTTGCTAGTTTTCTTTACCATTTTGTCTTCAATATTTATGTTTTCTTTTGTGTGACCTCTTTAGCTTTAGTTGAATACAAAAACCTTCAGTAACATGATCAGAAAGGTAATCAATGTCAATCATATTTATTATCATGATTATTGGCAATACGATAAGAGATTTATGAATAATGCTCAAGATAGGAATGTTTCTTTGGTCATTCCTCTGAACATCTGAATAAAACATTGGAACTTGTTTTGTAGGCAACCAGCTGGAAGATGGAATGTCTCTATCATCTTTGAAGTTGAAACCAAATTCTAAGATCATGCTTGTTGGCACCAGGGAGGAAGAGCTGGTGAGTCTCCCAACATTGTTGTCTGTGATACATTTTGATAGAATCCATGTTGAATATATGAATGCACTGATGTATACTACTCAAAAAGGTTAATGATCACTCCAATGGTTAATCTGTCATGACATGTCATCTGGTAGTCCGTACATGTTTTGAGTAGTATATCTTACTTAAATCAATAAATGAATTGGAATGTTTTATGCTGTTTTACTTTTAGGAAAATTACCTCATTAGCATGGAACCTTATACTCTGATTTGATACCTCTTTTTGCTAATATCAGAAAAAATAGGCATGATCAGTCTAGCTATCTGAACTTTGATAGGATGCATTGGTGTTTGAGCCAATCAGATGTCAACTTTCTATAATGATTTGTCAATCACGAAATTTCAGTCTGAACAAAAGACAATCCACACACGACACAAATGTTCCTTCGATTGCAGGCTATTATTGTTGTATAGAAGTTGTAGGTTAATGTATCATGGAATATGTCTCTTTGTGGCACAGAGGATTCATCAAACTATTCCACAATAGATAAGCACACAAAGAATTTATCTTACTACCCTGATATGATTAAAAGATTTGATTTTAGTGTGATTGATGGAAATGCATATTAGTTTTTGTATGTAACCACTGTAGTTGTATAGGCTTGAGTACCTTAGCCATGTCAGGATGTTGAGATCATGGCTGTGAATCAGTGATGACATTGATTATGATCTTTGCTCTTTCAGCTCCATACCCATCACAGGGTTTCACGGAAGTGGTAATGTCTAAATTAGCCATAGGCCTGTAACACCATGTCATCTTAAACTGATTCTCCAGAAGTTATTTCAGTTTCCACTGCCTGGCACCCCCATTTCCTCCCTCAATGAATCATGACAAAACAGCAATTATTTGTTCATTCATTTCTTTCCAGGCAAAGGTCATTGAGCCACCTGCTGATATGCCGGAAGTTGTGAATGATTTCGATATTGAAGAAGAAGAAATTGCCATTGAAAACAGGTGTTTATGAATGAGTTTAGAATAGTACTAAAATTTAAGAGTAATTCTATCATCATGTCTGTGGGATATTCAAGTCTTGAATTTAAAAAACATGACAAAGTAGTAGTTTTATTATGGTTATTAATAGGTGTATAGCTACCAAGTGTGAAGGAATAGAATCAAAATGCGATATAAATGCAGTAACTATCGTGGTGACAGCGGTCCTCATTGGAATTGCCACACCACCGCTATTTTAACCAACAGCATCGGCAACCAAACACATTCGGTCATATCTGTTAAATTCCGCATTACTGTTGCCAAAACATGGCTGACACAAGCAATGAAGAGCAACAGGGAAGTGTTGTAATCAATCCTTGTTTGCAGAGAATTCTAATTAAGAAGTTAATTTGGATTGAACGTAATTTATAATTCTTAATTATTCTTTTCCTGTGTGAAAATCTACAATTACATCTCTCAGATGGAATAATTCTACACGCCCTGCTTAATTTCTCTTCATTTTACTTCAGAGAAGAATATCTGGAAAAAGTGGCAAGACGAGTGAAAGATTACAAGATCAATATCCTCAATGAACCTCGACCTGGCAAGAAGCTGTTGGTGCTGGATATAGATTATACATTGTTTGGTAGGTGCCATATGTAGATTAGACAATGTTTGGAAGGTGCAATATGTAGATTATAAACTGTTTGGATGGACTATTATTTGGATGACTTACTATGACCTTAATTACTGACTACAACTTACCGTGGGAGGACTCTGGGTTAGAGTAGGACCCCAACAAACTATGCTGTTCATAAAAGGTGACCCAATAGATCAGGTGGTCAGGCTTGGTGACATGGTCGATTGCATGTCATTGTATCCGAACAGTGTGGATTGTTCACAATATTGATCACTGGATTATCCGGCACACTCAGATATTGACAAGCTCCCCACGTATAGCTGGGATATTGATAAGTGCAGCATTAAAAAACAAACAATCAGACTACAACTTTACATAACATTTTCTCACTCACTCAGCAGTTGCTTGTCTGAATCTTGAGGAAAGAAGAAATCCATTGGACCTGTCATGAATCATCATAAAATGTTATGTTATGATGATTTATTCGCAAAATAAACTGAATGAAGTTAACATGTGTTCATTGCCTAATTGCAGATCACAGATCTGTGGCCGAGAATGCCCTGGAGTTGATGAGGCCACACCTTCACGAGTTCCTGACCACAGCATATGAGGACTATGACATCGTCATTTGGTGTTAGTTTATGTTAATGTTCCTTGCATTATGCTTTCTTCTACATGTACTGTTATCATTCTATATATAACATGTAGGGGTATGGGTGGCCCGGTCGTCTAAATTCGTCGTGCAGAGTTGCATCCCTTGGACATGCCAGAAACTTCTGTTTGTGGGTTCGAATCCTAGTTAACCCTGAATATGTTTCTAGGTTTGTCAGCACCATACCTGTGCTCATGTGTTTCACCAAAGTGGTAAATGTCTGAGACCTGCATCACTTCAGGATTTCCTGACGCCATGACATTGCTGATATAGTGTTAAACCCAAGTCACTCACTCATTCATTGACATGCCATGATATGACTGAAATACTGTTAAAATCAGCATTAAACCCAACTCACTCACTCACCCCACATGATGTGTGGGTGTTCCTAGTTCGAATAGATCCCCAGCAACCTATGCTTGTAATAGAAGACTGAAATTGATCACATGGTCAGGCTCAGTGACCAGGCTGATTGTGTGTCATTGCATCACAAAGGTGTGGGACATTACTCATATCATCAACCATTGGTTTGTCTGATCCAGATTTGATTATGTACCATATTTACAGGCCACCAGGGGGCACAGGTGGCCCAGTCGTCTAAGGCACTGCAATTCGCTGTGCAGTTGTGTCCCTTGTGCATGCCAGAAACACATGGTTGTGGGTTCGAATCCGGGTTCGCCCCCATGTGCGGATACAGCTTTTTTGAAAAAGGGGGGTGCACAATTAAGATCTATTTATTGTCTTTGGTGGTAATTTAAATAGAAATACAGATTTTTTTCGAAATAAAAAGGTGCGCACCCCCGCACCCCTCCTCTGTATCCGCCCATGGCCCAAATTATGTTTCTAGGTTTGTCAGCACCATGCCCGTGCTCGTGGGTTTCGCCAACTCACTCACTCACTACAGGCCACCATGACATAACTGGAGTATTCAAGTGTTTGAGTATTGAATGGCAGGGGTTTCAAATGCAAACATTTTGGGCATCAAATACCCATTTAAGCCTACAAATCTGAAAACACAATGTTTTTAGTCATTTTCTCCAGCACTCTATCTCCACATGAACTCTCACAGTTGTGACACAGAGATAATGTCATGCTTGAATGTCTGTGTGTTGTTACGTTGTTTTGACAATGTCTTTGTGTTGTTATGTTGTTTTGACAATGTATCTGTGCGTTATGTTGTTTTGACAATGTATCTGTGCGTTATGTTGTTTTGACAATGTATCTGTGCGTTATGTTGTTTTGACAATGTCTCTGTGCGTTATGTTGTTTTGACAATGTATCTGTGCGTTGCTATGTTGTTTTGACAATGTCTGTGTGTTGTTATGTTGTTTTGACAATGTATCTGTGTGTTGTTATGTTGTTTTGACAATGTATCTGTGTGTTGTTATGTTGTTTCGACAATATATCTGTGTGTTGTTATGTTGTTTTGACAATGTATCTGTGTGTTGTTATGATGTTTCAACAATGTGTCTGTGTTGTTATGTTGTTTCGAAAATGTCTCTGTGTGTTGTTATGATGTTTCAACAATGTGTCTGTGTTGTTATGTTGTTTCGACAATATCTCTGTGTGTTGTTATGATGTTTCGACAATGTATCTGTGTGTTGTTATGTTGTTTTGACAATGTATCTGTGTGTTGTTATGATGTTTTGACAATGTCTGTGTGTTGTTATGTTGTTTTGACAATGTATCTGTGTGTTGTTATGTTGTTTTGACAATGTATCTGTGTGTTGTTATGATGTTTCAACAATGTGTCTGTGTTGTTATGTTGTTTCGAAAATGTCTCTGTGTGTTGTTATGTTGTTTTGACAATGTATCTGTGTGTTGTTATGTTGTTTTGACAATGTATCTGTGTGTTGTTATGATGTTTCAACAATGTGTCTGTGTTGTTATGTTGTTTCGACAATGTCTCTGTGTGTTGTTATGTTGTTTTGACAATGTATCTGTGTGTTGTTATGTTGTTTTGACAATGTCTGTGTGTTGTTGTGTTGTTTTGACAATGTATCTGTGTGTTGTTATGTTGTTTTGACAATGTATCTCTGTGTTGTTATGTTGTTTCAACAATGTATCTGTGTGTTGTTATGTTGTTTCGACAATATCTCTGTGTTTTATGATGTTTTGACAATATCTCTGTGTTGTTATGTTGTTTTGACAATGTATCTCTGTGTTGTTATGTTGTTTTGACAATGTCTCTGTGTTTTATGATGTTTCGACAATATCTCTGTGTTGTTATGTTGTTTTGACAATGTCTCTGTGTGTTGTTATGTTGTTTTGACAATGTCTCTGTGTGTTGTTATGTTGTTTTGACAATGTCTCTGTGTGTTGTTATGTTGTTTTGACAATGTATCTGTGTGTTGTTATGTTGTTTTGACAATGTATCTGTGCGTTGTTATGTTGTTTCGACAATGTATCTCTGTGTTGTTATGTTGTTTTGACAATGTCTCTGTGTTGTTATGATGTTCGACAATATCTCTGTGTTGTTATGTTGTTTTGACAATGTCTCTGTGTTGTTATGTTGTTTTGACAATGTCTCTGTGTGTTTCAGCTGCCACAGGTATGAAATGGATCGAGACGAAGATGAAGGGGTTGGGAGTTGAAACCAATGCCAACTACAAGATCTCCTTCTATGTAGACTGTGATGCCATGATTAGTGTGCACACACCAAAGTATGGGGTCATCGAGGTACAGTTGGAATAACTCTTGTGTGATTATCCTCAAATATAGGATAGCTATGCTATAGATCGCAAAGAACAACGAAGCATGGTATATTTCACGATAAAACATTGTTCTATCATGACTGGAGATTATTTAAATATGTGTTAATATCTTTAGATCTTGTACATCCTTAAAGAATTTGTACATAAATGTTTACATTTATCCTCTCTCACACAATTCATTTCGTCTTTCTTCTTTTCTTTTGATCCTACGTCGCTATATAAATGCAATAATTTTGGACGCAAAGTTAAGCCTCATTTCACCTCAAGTCACCTCTTTTGATCTGATGAGGAAATGTGCTTGAACAAAGTTTCCAGCTTCTGAAAAACAATTCACTAGAACACACCCCAGCATCACCATGGTAAGCACCCTGACAAACTTGGTCATGCATGACCTTCACCCCCAGCGACAGACACACACTGAACACTTGACCACTCCAGCTACCTCATTCTCTCTCTAATAGACAGACAGTGACATGCTTGTTAGTTAGAGAATACATTTTTTTTTTTTTTTTGTGGTAACACTACCCTGCAACCACATGTTTTCTACGTAAATAAGAGATCATGGACTACCAAGAAATGCATCGCATGGCTTTTTTGGTTTGCAGACATACTTTTTCACGCTCCAACCCAAATGACAACTGTTTTGACCGCGGGTTCTGCTTTGCATCCATCGTTCCGATGAATCCTTCAGTATCTCACCTGCACAAATGTCAGCATCGAGAGATGGACAGGCATTCCATGTAGAAGGATCCAGAGAGTATACCTCAAGGCTCCTCCCAGGCAAAGAATACAACCATCAAGAAATCCAAAAGTGATTGAAAAGACTCAGGAATCAGCCCAACCTGCGCTCTTCAGTCAAAGCCGATGGTGTGTCAGATACTTTTCTGACAAATGACATCCCTGCCATTCTTGACAAGCAGTCTGTTCTGGATCATTCAGGGTCTACATTTGTTTCAGACTTGCACCAGGTTCAAGAAAAAAAAACCTTGGTTGTTGCAGGATCATCCGATCCTACCCTGCCTTCACAGTCGGTCATTGCCTCGCCTGCTCCCAGGAAGTCCACGATTAGTCGTTTGTCGTCAACTACTTCCACAAGAGATACTACTGGAGATACTGCTGATCACTCCTCTTCAGATCACATCCCTCCATCTGCATTAGACTTTGTCTGATCTTCCACTTCGAGTGACAGTCCATTTCCTACGCCTGCAGTGTCAACATCTTGAAGACCAGAAAAAGAAGGATCGTCGACTTCCTACATTCGTTCCTGCTCAACATGACCTCCATGATCTCAACAGTGGTAGATCCTCTTCCTTTCGTGGACATGGATGTGGCCGCCAGGAACAACATGGGTCAAAGTCCTCAGGATGCACTGTATCGTTCTCAGCAGCGAGTCCGCCAAGTGACTTGCTTCAAATTCAGTTCAACTGGGAACTTCTGCCTCCAGCCATTCCTGCTGTACCCTCACCAGTAGGCGAAGAGAAGCGACTTCACATCAACAACCTCGAGTTCAAGGCAGTAATCCTGGCAATCTCCCTTTGGTCAGAGCTTCTTCATTCATTTCACCTCAAGATCCAGTCAGACAACATCTCAGTTGTTTGGTACATCAATAAGATGGCTTCCACAAGTCGATTTCACTCCTGTCACTCTCACTTGACTTCTGCTGGTTGATCGACTCCCTCATCATTCAGGTTCGAGTGAGGCACATTTCAGGGGACTCCATTGTGATAACCTACTCCCTATCCTGATCCGACCAGCCACCACCAACAGAATGACGTCTCTATCCATTGATCTTAAGGTGGATCTGCCAACTCTACCCGCTCCCACAAGTTAATCTGTTTGCTACAAGGTTCAACACTCAGCTATCACGGTTCGTCTCTCCCTTTTCCGATCCTCCAGCTCGGGACCAGGATGAACTGATGATCTCAGGGAAAGCCTCAACACCTGTGCCTTTCCCCCAACCGATGTTCTACCTCGGGTCCGTCAGAAAGTAACTGCCACCAGTCTCCTCACACTGATTTTGGTCGCACCCTTTTGGCAAACACGGAATTGGTTTCCCACATTGGTACAGCTTGCTGACAGGAGGTTCCACCGTCTTCCACCCTCTCCAAACACTCCATCTTTGCATTTAGCGCATATACAGCAGCCCCTTGTCTATTCTAAGCAGGTAGCTTAGACCATTACAGAGGCTCAACGTTCCTTTACTAAGACCCTCTATGACCATAAGTGGAAGGCTGTCAAAGCCCATTCTTGTGCTTGTGACATCTCCACTCCTACGTGGAAACTTAAGGGATCTGCTTGGGCCACTTAGCTAGCTGCGACAATTTCGGTTCATTGCTACTCTCTCATTCGGTCCTACAAGTTGGCGGAACAGTCATCCTGTTTCGGTCCTCCCACCTGGGATCTCAACGTCACCCTCATCATTTATCATTGGCCGATTATGAACGCTTGCTGACAAAGAGTTCAGGTTAATCACTTTCACGGTCATTTTTTTACTGGCCATTGTGACTGCTGTCTGTGTTAGCAAGATCCATGCTCTAAATGTTAACAGTCAGAGAACGGGAAGGTTTTTCTGTGCCTTTGCCTTCACTGGGATTTCATCGCAAAGAACCAGCTTCCAGATCGCCTGTTTACAATTCCGTTGCTGGCATCCATGATGACCTTGAAGATCTCTCCTTATGTCAGGTGCAAGCGCTCTAAATCTACTTGGTGGCTGCAAGACCACTTCAGCGCTCACAGAAGAGACTCTTCATGCCCGCTCTAAACTGCCGCTTTAACCAAAGTTTCCCATACTACGGTCTAATTCTGGGCTTACACTTTTGGTTGATTGCCTTTGCCTGTTGCATCCAATCCTCATAACACCCGAGCAGTCGTGTCCACCATGGTTTTACATAGCAACTGCTCCCCCCACCATTATGGAAGGCTGTTTTTTCTGTGAAGTTGGACACAGCCATTGCTTCCCACTATCTCCGTGACATCTTCGTTACTGACGTCTAGGGCTTACATCAATTTGGTCCCTAGTTCCTGGCACAGCAGCACAGATAATCAAGGCATATTCCCAATCCTGTTTGTTGTTCTATCCTTTGTGTAGGTATATACAGAATAAAATCTTGGTAATTTCATTCCTGCATATCCCTTCTCTTTATTCCGCTCACCTGTCTAGTACATACCCCGGTATGTTGACAGGTACTGGTTCAAAGATCCCTTTTGTGGATATCCTGGATCATTCCTCTTCTCATCTTAGCATGTTTCAATCCCTTGGTCATGATTGATTGCTTCAAAAATGTGTTCAAAGAGATGCCGAGCAGGTGCACCGTTTTGTCCATGGGAGATAGTGATGTGTCCTGTCTCATTGGATCAATTGGCTGGAGATAGTGATGTGTAATTGGTATTAAGTTGTACTCTGTATTTCTTGTCCTTTACAACTACCGGCCATCTCGGACCATATAAGCAACTGTCCCAATCACATCATCAACTGGGACAACGTCCAAATCCTCGCCAACAACCTCCATGATTTCACTAAAAGAAAACTAACAGAAGCAGCCCACATTCGCCGCCACAACCCATAAAAAAACAGAGACCAAGGCTATTTCATCCCACCCGCCTACTATGAACTCATCAAACAATAATCACTTATCCTGTTTATTGGCTTCATGACCCTATTGGCTTCCAGCTATGTGTTTTCTGTCCATCGTGTGGTGACAGCACCATCCCTTTGTTGTCACACCTATCAATGATATCCCACTCATGTATGCTATTGTTGTTACTGTTAATCCTCCACCTACTATATATATTCTGCACTATGTCCCTCATTCAGTCTTGCTTGACAACACTATAAGGATCTATACCGAAACGTCACTTTTCACAGTATTAAAGAAGTTGTTATCCATAAAATTGTGTCTATCTTACATTTTGTTCGATTAATAAATCAGGATTGTATCACTTAATTAGTGTGTTTTCCTGTAGGTCGCTTGGCACGAGAGTCGTGCATGACCCAGTTTGGGTGGTAACCATGGTGATGCTCGGGTATGTTCGGGTGAATTAGTTTTTAGAAGCTGGAAATTTTGTTCAATCATGTGAAATCACGAAAAAATATGGCCATATAAAATGTATGATGTCCAAAAACATGATACGATGATACTCAACCATGGAAACTTGAGACATGTATTGTTAACCAAGCTTGTTTTTGTGTTAAAGGTGAAACCACTTGGGGTTATCTGGGGCAAGTTCGAACAATGGACTGCCAAGAACACAATCATGTTTGACGATATCCGTCGGAACTTCATCATGAATCCACAAAATGGCCTGAAAGTGAGTACTGATAAATGGATGTTATTGAAACAATACTCAGCATCAGTATGGAAGGAACACCTGGGTACTTAGGGTCTCAAACATGAACTACAAGCACCAATAGTATGTTGACAGTGTGATTAACAGTTGAAGAACATGTTGTTTATGCCTGTGTCACACTGATTGTTGGATGCTTTTATGAAACTGGAAAAATGGATGGCTTTGTACTAAAACTAATGAAAAGGTCAAGATTGAAGATGATGGCAAAAGCTACCTCAGAAACATGCCTGAACTTAACCAGTGGTTTAACCAATGCCCATGCAATGCAGGACAAGTTGCTATCAATATGGGTATAGGGGTGGTGGGGTAGCCTAGTGGTTAAAGCGTTCGCTCATCACGCCAAAGACCCGGGTTTGATTCCCCAGATGGGTACAATGTGTGCCCATTTCTGGTGTCCTCCGCTGTGATATTGCTGGAATATTGCTGGAATATTGCTGGAATATTGCTAAAAGTGGCGTAAATGCATGCTTACTCACTTTCAATGTGGGTATGAAGTGGTGCATGCCCGATGCAATTGATCTGCTCTCTTGGAAGTTGAAAATGTTGTACAATTAACTACGGTTATAACAAACCGAAAGGGACCACTAATTTTAGTTTGTAATAACCGTAGTTCATCATAAGCATATATACAGCATATATACAACAAATAGCCGGGACTAAAAAATAAGTTTGTTACATTGGTCTGTTCATTATAGTTTACTGTAATCTCATACTTTTATCTTTTATTATCTGATAATGATTTTGAGTATATAAGTTACTTTTAATGTTTGTGTATAAAGAGCAACATAGTTGCTGTCTGAAGTTTATTGGTGAGTCATATAAGATGATCATGATGATACAATATGCTATGCACAAGGACAAAATACTTTCCGTTGTTTTTAGTTGCACAAAATACCATGATCATTGCTTCTTGTATCTTTGGGAGAGTTTATGTTAATGTAACATTTATTTTTCAACTGGACCTGACAAGGTAGTATTTGTGCACATTTGTCTTTCAGATCAAACCATTTAAGAAAGCCCACTTCAACCGTGAGTCTGATACAGAGTTGTTAAAACTGTCAAGATACCTGAAGGACATCGCTCAGCTGGAAGATTTTTCCTGTCTCAATCACAAGAAATGGGAAAGGTGATTATTTTTTAGTCTACTCTCATCAGATCTGTTCGCTTCCTTGTTCAGGGTGTGGTCTAGTGACTCAATTGTCACACCGAAAGCCTGGGATTGATTCCGTACATTGGTACAATGTGTGACGCCCATTTCTGGTGTATGTCTGGTGTACATATATTGCGAAAACTGGCATAATAATTCACTGACGCACTGTTCAAAGAGGCACCATAGTTCAGTGTGCAGAATTGCGTCATTTGGACATGCCACAAACCTATGCTCGTGTTTTCGAATCCCGGTTCGCCCCAAAATGTTTCTAGGTTTGTCAGCACCTGTGCTCGTGGGTTTCACCAAAGTGGTCAACGTCTTAGATCTGCATCTCCTCAGGCTTTCCTCCCACATCAAGCTGACATGCTAGGATGTAACTGGAATACTGTTTAAAAGTGGTGTTAAACTCAGTTCACTCCCTCGCTCAGGGTTTAAAGGTGTGGAATATGTCATCAGTACCAGTATTGTTTAAAGGTGCCTCAATCAAAACTGAGTGCATGACCAGTAAGGCAGGATGGCTTACTTAGTATCTGATTGTACAGAGTAGATTGCATCTGGATTGGTAACTTACTACACAAGCCCACAAGCCAACAAATTGATTACCACAGAGAAACATCATCTACAAAGGGAATCGTGTGTTTTTTCTTTCAGTATTTGGAACTGCTTTTGATCATTATTCACATTTGTTTTTCATTAGACGTGTCTTGAATAAAAGAATGTTTCCATTGGAGTTTGTCAGGTGAACTTTCAGTCAATCAGCGTCGAGGCTTCTAAGTTATCATATGTGTGATCAAAGCATTGAGAGAAGCATATGTCGACAACAAACTTAACATTGCTTAAATAACCAGTTCCAAAAGAAAATATGAAAGGCAAGGTTATTATATTGTTGCGGGTGCTTTTTACAACCTGTCGTTTCTGTTCACCGTGGCATCTACACCCAAACTGGAGCACCATCAAAGGAATATTTATGTTGAGTGTGAGTTAATTTTGTTGATATCGTAATTTCCAAATTTGAACTGATAGAGAAATAAAGCGGAATCATTTTAGAAAGCTGACATATGAATGGCTTAAGAACCCATGCATCCTTCACCTAGGCTGGACACTCAATTTTCGCCTCATCTGACACGACCTATGGATAGGTTTTCATATCTTCACACACATATATGTCGGAGTAAAGGATGGGATTTTAATAAGATTGTCAGTTCAGGTTATCTAATAAGTAGATCCTCTTTTGTTTTGCCAGGTACAAACCACCACGACATGCAGCCAAGCGACACATCGATGGACACGGCAGTCAGGGCCCTGCTGGAGATGAAGGCTGACTTCTGATTGGTTGATTGACAGGTCACATGATTGGTAGAGTGTTTGGAAATGATGTGAACTATTTATCTGAGTGTCAGCTGACAGTATGACTGGTCATAGCAGATAAGGCTGAATATTTTACACTGCTGTCATTCTCATATTTTTGTGCAGGTGTTTACTGTAAACTGTTAAAGGAAGTCGTCAGACATCATATGTGGTCTTGGTCTTAAGGGATATGAACAGAATATGTCTATTAGTTAGAAGTTGTTTCTTTTTTTGTACGGCATCAAAGGACGTGACAATGGACTTTTTGTCACTTTCTGGAATTTTTCTCTGCATTTTGCTAATCAGACATTTGGTTGTCATGAAAACATGTCTTCACACACTGTTTAATGTGGAGCGTTAAAAAATTATGAAAACATTAAGATATTCCCTGTGGTAACATCTAAAACTGAAGTTGAAAAAAATTGTCACTTTATTTTTCTTAAAATGACCACAGTTTAATAACATGTAAATATAGTGCTACAGACAGTTACAGATAGCACAATAATAGCCATGACAGCAGATAGGACTTAATTTGAAAATTAAAATTGACACTTTTTGTTCTTTGAAGAGAGGTTGCATGCCATTTTAAACAAATATTGTTTTTGTTGTCTGGAGCACAGTAAACACCACTTGAAGACCTCCTTTGACTTTATTGTTCCATTGTTTTCTTGAGGAGTGAAGGCTGAAAACGATCAGTGTGTTAACACTTGAATGCAGCAAACTAGTTGCTTATTTTGTGAAAGGGGTAAAACAGTACATCAATACTAATACTACGCTATGGCTTCATGATAAGATGCATATATCAATATTGTATTCTATATGTGTGTATTACAAGATTGTATTATGATCAAGATACAATGTGTATGTTACAATACTGTATTATGATACAATGTGTATATAAAAATATTGTACCACGCTTCAATATTGAAAACACACAATGCATCATGATGCATTGTGTAATATTACAATACAGCATCATGACTTAGTGTGGATAGTAAAGATTTGCATCAAGATTCAATATTGCAATGTGTATCACAGCTTAAATGACCAATTTACTTAATTAGTAAGGTTACCAGAGTAGGTGAGTTATTACATAACTCACATGAGCGAATACATTGGCATATATATACATTGATGTACATTCATATTTCATTATTATTTATTGCAAAATACATATACCCTTCCTTTTGAAGTACTTGACAATTTGACACTAAGTAATGTGAGTAACATAACATCGCTCAATTAATATGAAACATCACTCACTAGAAGTTGGTTAAACTAACCCACGCTCATGGTTACATTGCCCAGTTAAAACAAAGACATTTAAGCAAATTAAGCATCAAAGGATAGCACACTGGAACACCATGTGAATATATTTGGTCAATTGGTCACCATCCTGCAAATACCCCGTTTCACCAGTGGTCATTGTTATGTTATTTGGGACAGTTGGGTATCCTAGTGGTTAAAGCGTTCGCGCGTCACGCCGATGACCCGGGTTCGATTCCCAACATGGGTACAATGTGTTAAGCCCATTTCTGTTGTCCCCCGCCGTGATATTGCTGGAATATTGCTAAAAGCGGTGTAAAACCATACACACTCACTTACACTCACTGTTATATTATTTGGTCTTTAGTGTAGGTGTATATGCTCAATTATTGTCATCACCTTTGCTTGATTGGCTGTTGCCCTAGACAGTGTGTGATTGGTTCAGTAAGCCGGTGAATGTAGTATATATTTGATGTATTGCTCTGCCCCCTGTTGAACACCATAGGGCACCACAGGGCGCCAGATATATATGAAAAGGATTTTTTTTAGGCTTCACCAATATTGTCATTGCTTCAGAACCAGTTGATGTTTTTCTATGTTGTATAGTACTGAAACAAATAAGACTACACATTTACCATATTTGCCGTAATAAGTGCCTCAGGGGCTTAGAAAATTGACAAAGGCTTTTTACAACCATTCACAGTTACGTTTGATGTCAGAGATCCACCAGTAGTGAACATAGTTCAAACGTCAATGAAAATATGTTTTTGATAATAGTTACCAGGCAGTTATTTTCCTCTTCTACCCTTCTGTTGTCTGTTAATGATACTCAAGAAAACATGGTCTGTCATCATGGTCATATAAGATTTTAGTCTTAGTAGGGCGCTTTTAAAGATTACTTACAGATTGTTCTAGAAGTTGCTCGGGGTGATTATTGAGGGTGCTTAATACGGCGAATATGGTAACCATGAAATTCAGAAAACCTTACTCCGACTTGGGACAGATCCTTTTGTTATGACTTTCCATGTTTACTTGTGTTTTGTTTCATTTCACTTAAAACCAGTTTGAAGCACTTAGGTGCTATATATGGTTACCAGTAATTGCAATCCACAGATGTAAGGTTGTTGTGTTTCACCTTCTCCAAGAGATCCATGCCACCATGTTTTGATTTTGTCATTCAGATCTGACTGTATTGTCAACTGATTGTAAAGGTTGTATCATTGCACAATTGTACATGTCGTGTAGAACTGCTTTGTCCAAGAGCGGTTCCTTCTTGTTCATCAATCATTCGTCCTTCATTTCCTGCCATCTTTATGTCCAACATATTTGTATTAATTGACTAATGGCCTTTTAGAAGTATATCCAGGACCCTTTTTCCATGGCCTTATTAATTACAAGCCTTATAAATAAATAACCTTCTAACAAGGTGATTTGCAAAATGTTGCAAATGAACTCACATTTTTTACCCAAAGAAATTCTTTCAGTGGTCCAATTCCTAATTCGTAATTGCCTTATTAATAATTACTGGAAGTAGAGAATCATATGGCCAGTTATTTTTGGTTGTGGTTAGTGGGATTTTTGTGGGGGAGAGGAAAAAGACAACCATGTGGTGGACGCTTTCAGTGTAAATGTGTGAATAAATTTGTAGGATAACAAACAACATTTGAAAATACTTCATACTTAACAAACTTTTATAGGTTATCAATGAGACACATAACTGCACAAGGCTTAGCTTGAATAAGTTTAACTTTCCAATTCTGTACAGGTGATTCCTACTCATTACTCACTGCACAAGTTAATGGTAAATCCCAGGTCAGCATGGTTTTACTATAACTGGGTTAAGGAAGTTTCCAGGCAGTGGAATAGTCTGAAGAACTTTGTAAACACATATTCGATTATTTGACAAATTGGCCACTAAAATCAATATAAGATGTTCTGTGTATTTAGGTATGAGATAATCACACACAACAATGTCACTTTGTCACACAGTCATCATGCTTCCTCATGCAAGTAAATATCTACTGCTAAAATCATTTTCTTGTCCTTCAAGTGAAAGTTGAAGCATTTTTATTGTCAGTCTGTTTGTTAACACAGAATTGAGGAGTCTGTGTACATGTGACATGTGCCGTGTCCAGTGCTAAAAGAAATCCATTTATGTCATGTGATGCTTCAAGTCTGGAAGTTTTCGGTTACCACTCATTGATGACCTTTAAGTTGGAAAAAAACTACTGTTATTGAATGTTAAGTATAACTTTTGAAAGTGGTCTTTAGTCCTTCTGACATGCACTTTGAAACTATGTTGTATCTGTATCAGCTTCAGTATAAGGAACGGAGAATCAATTTGTGCTTTTGAAATTGTAATTTTCCTGAGTATCAATTACTTTTTTCATTGGTTTTAATATTATGTCCAGGGTGTCTACTGAAGTGTCAATGACTGTGTATCCAATGTAACTGTTACGTTTACATTTGTTATGGGTTGTTTTTGGACAGCAAATTGACACACCAAGGTTTTACCTTATAATATAACTTGATAATGTATATGCCTTGTGTAGACATAGGAAAACAGTGCACCCCCGTTTCTCAGGACCAGGGCAGTTCCCCCTTCCTCGGGGGTTCAGAATCCATTGCACAAACCAGTTGATTTCAATTTTACAACATTAAAACGTGATCACAAAATATTATGAATTCTCCACAGTTCATCTGCTGCAGAACAAGTCCTACTCTTTAGAGAAAATATTTTATTTGCCTCATAAGACTTTACAAACCACCATTGACTGGCTGGCTGGACATTTTGAGTGCATGCTTTTTCAGATTAATGCTATCATTTCCTGATTTGACATTTAACAAGAAAGCGTATGTACATGGTAGGGTTCAGGAGTTTGTATCCAAAAATGCAAACTAGAATATTGAAATGTCAACAGCATTGTTGACTAATGCATCGACTGTTCCCAAGTTGTAGCATGTTTCATTATTAGTTTATCCCTATACTATTTTTAATGTTATTATGAAATAATATGTTGGCTCAAACATACTCAAGTCACGCTGTGACAACTGAAATCAGGTTCAAACCAATGTCAAACCCACTCACTCACTCTGATCAAGCGTGCCACTGTGGCGCCAATTATCAGGCAGCCATGATAGTCGTCCGTGACACTGCAGTTTCGCTGTCTAGAACACTGTGGGCCCACTGTAGGGCCACTGTGGGGCCAATTATCAGGCAGCCATGATAGTCATCTGTGACACTGCAGTTTCGCTGTCCAGAACACTGTGGGGCCAATTATCAGGCAGCCATGATAGTCGTCCGTGACACTGCAGTTTCGCTGTCCAGAACACTGTGGGCCTACTGTAGGGCCACTGTGGGGCCAATTATCAGGCAGCCATGATAGTCGTCCGTGACACTGCAGTTTCGCTGTCCAGAACACTGTGGGCCCACTGTAGGGCCACTGTGGGGCCAATTATCAGGCCGCCATGATAGTCGACCGTGACACCGCAGTTTTGTTTTCCAGAACATTTATGTAAGACAGTTGGTGTTGAACTTTACTGTTTATTACCAAGAGTCACAACAGCAACTGTGCTACCAAAAATATGCAGCCACGTTACAAGCAGTACAAGAGGACACGTTTCCATGCTTAGCCCTCTTAGAACCAATCAAAGTGATACACATTAATTCAGTCCATGAATAAGCATGCAAGAACTCATGCGAATTGAACAAACCACAGAACCCAGAAGAACAGGTGACAGTGTTTATTGACATGTAACCATGGCAACTAACGGTACATTTAGCCCTGTATCCCGGTGAATATTCTACACAGCAGCAGATTGCAGGTTCACCCTCGCACTATTTCAAATGTCTAAAGCAGTCATACACACAAGACTAGTAGACAATGAATTATTACTGCCAGATCTCCCTTGTACCGATATTTTTAATGACATGTATTCACATTCTTAAAGATCTGCTGTAAAGTTTGTGATGTTCGTGAAATCCACTATTGGTACATTCTGTTGACAGACATCATGCTAGCTATTGGCCTATGCATCCCTTCACGCAATCATTTTGCTGACAACTATGTGACTTTTTAAATGTAAGATTCAAAAATGAGAACCGATAATTCAGTGTAAAGACTGCTAATTTTTTTGCAAAGTGATATTATTTGCGTGAATTCACAAATGAAAGTTAACATGATGCCTGCTCTGTTTATGTTATTCAAACGTATTATCACGGTCCTCACTGGTTTTCTGTATGAGAAATACTCAACAAAAATAAATGCTGCTTTATTATGAATCGTGTTTTTCTAATTTCTCGTAAACATCCAAACGATACCTATCGGTATCAGATCCTGCTGCAAGAACAAGCACAGCAACATGTCCTGGAAAGAGTATAGGATTTCACAGTATAGGACAGTCGTTGCACTGCTTCTGCAGCAGGGCCCTAAAGAAACTCAATAAATAAGTAAAGGAACAAATATTCATTCTGAAGATAATATTATTTCAATATTATATTTATTTTGTTTCTACTAAAATGACTGAACAATATAGGTGGTTATGACACTTGCTTTGTTAGAAGCATGGGTTAAAGATTAAAACGTTTGGTTCTCAGACACTGACCTCTCATAACGTGTATCAGTTCTGACTAAACGCACAAAAGTGATACATCGGAAACCTAGGAAGCACAACTTTCAAAACTAAATAACAATTTGCGAAAAGTAAGTGCCTGAGAATCAACTGTTTTTATTCTCTTATACATAAACAAACAAAATAGTTCACATTTTCTTCATTCGTCAACACACCCTATTAACATACACATGATGTGTATTGTTTGAAACCACACTAACATTTTGGGTAAGACAAGTCTAGAGAATGAAAGTTACCGAATTTGTTGCACGTGTAGGCAAACATCAATCTGTAAATCCTATATTTGAGACAAAATCATCAGGGAGTGGGAAATAAGATCTGAAGATGGCTTACCAATGTGTAAAGTCACTCAAAATCTTGAAAGGAAAGGAACATTCCTGATACTACCCTCCATGCCCAAAATATTTCTTTCACCTTCACTAAGCTTTACTGTGTTAAAGCTGGAATACTCATGACTGTGGTGTAAACATACACACTGGCCTTGTAAGTTGTCTTTGTTAACCTGATCCTGAACATCTAACATAGCACATAACTGTGACATTTTTCCTGCATTAGAACATCCATTCGATGATGATAAATACCCAGTACATATTTGACACCCTAGACAGCATCATTTTGAGCCATAATGTGAATGATACAACACAAAATATAGCCACCAATCAAACTACAGTTGTGAGCAAGATAAACCCTGTGCTAAGACAGCAATAGGATAGATGGAAGTGGTGATGTCACTTCCGATACAAAAGGTTTGGTGGCGAATAAGTTAGCGATAGGATAGATGGTGGTGGTGACATCACTTCGGATATGAAGCTTTGGAGACGAATGAGTCCAAGGTATTTATCATAATGGAAAGGACATACCGTATTTGACGTAATAAGCGCCCCGCTCAAATAAGCGCCCACGGCAATATTTGCTAATATATTGGCTAGTGAACAATCCCAATTGGCACCCCTTCAGACTGATCAATGTACACTAGACTTATTTATTCGCGTATAATACGCACTCGTGTGTTATATGCACCCTTAATTATGGGCAATTAAATTCTGGAAAAATAAATCTGTCGTACAAAATTTATCTTTCAACTCTGTTTTTCCCACCAAAAAATATTCTTATAAGAGCCCCCTATTTCTAATTTTGAGAGCGCCCTGGGCGCTTATTACGTCAAATACGATATTTATATAATGCCCTGGATAAATGAGAATGGCTTCAGGGAAGTCATCATATTTCATAATATCAATGTATCAATAATTTTTTAATATTGCTACCATTTATGAATATCGATTCTCAATATTTCACTGCCACAGAAACATGATGTTTAAGATGACCACGGTTAAGATGGACAATAAGAAGGCAGAAATTCATTTAATGGATCAAAATACCCCGGGGTAGTCCATATCTAGCATTAATTTGATAAGAATGTTTTTATCTATGTACGTACAGAATAAATAAATGTTATTTATCGATTCATCAATATATCTTGATACTTTTGAGTCAAGATACCGATACTAAACTTTCCAATCAATGACACCCCTAATTTGGACTTGTACTTCCCTTCGTTATTACAATTTGACTGTGTTAGGATCCTTGGTATGGAAGTGATGCTTGTTGACCCTCTAACCATTACCCTGCCTCATGGGCTCCAAGAGAGAATTCCCTAAACATGGCAAGTGAACACGGTACAGCAGTTCTTAACTTTGGAAGAAGAACATTTATTCATTCAAATGCTCATTGCTCTTAACAAAGGTGGCATAATGCTGATCACACTCACATCTTGCATGTCTGCATGACTAGTCGAGACAAGGCTGGGTTGTGATTAGGGACTGGTGCTAGTTTACCATTTCAGTATGTCACTTTTCTGTGAAGATTGTCACCACCCAGATTATATGTAATGGTATAAAAATTATTTTATAATGTAACTAAGGCAGATCTAATACTCTACAACTACCTGAATTAAGTGTCAGGATACACTCAAAATGTTGCTACAATTGTAATAAAGTCGAGTATCCAAACCAGTCAGTGTCAGTGATTACATATCCAACTCCAAAATGGCACTTGAAAATCTTATAAAATATTTTAAAAATCCATTTTTGTTTATTAACCTCAAAGTTCTATTTCATGGATATAAAAAATTACATAATAACATTAATAGTAGTTCAAACATGCCAAAAGTTTTGTGCCTGGAAATGTGACCAGTATGGGAGTTAATCTTGAAACCATCCCCTAAACACAACTCAATTGTCTCTTACTCAAAGTATGCAAGTACCATAGCATTACAAGGAATATATTTTGGCAAGAACCATTGGACAAAGTAACATAAGACTAAGGATGTATTATTCAGAAGTACTTCTGATTTATATTTCTCAGATATTAACCCCTCTACTAATGAAAATCCATTGACAAAACATTGACATAACTTCTCTGTAACATGGGAAATATCTCAAACCATTGTCATTTCTACAGACACATTTGCTTTTTACAACTTGGGTTTATATATCAGGGTCCACTTCCACAAGATGATCTTAGCGATACGACTATCGTACATCTATGTTTAGAGTATGGGAGCTAAGATTGCTTTGTTCAAGTGGACGCTAAGGTTTAAATTGATAAAGAACATCAATGAACTTCTTGTCATTATTTTTGTCTAATAATGAATATTTAGACAAGATAAATTAAAAGATGCTATGGAAGACCATCTACCAGTAATGGTTTTGTCTAAAGACATTTATCATTAGTCGCAGACCTTTCTGGAACACTTGAAAACCTTTGCCATTTAATAATTCGGTGTAATGGACAAAGTATGAATTGAAAGACTTAAATCAATAGTCGTTGATTGAAAGTAGATGTACTCAGCGAGTCTGTCAATCTCAAAGCACTCATACAACATGCTGTCAAGCACAAAGTCAATTTACTCAAAGCATATCGAACAAAACACTCACTACAAATCTTAAAGACCAACAACACTCACATTCAAAATATTCAAAAGCACCAGATTGAATATATCATTGTGCTGCTGCATTACATTGGTTTTATTTGTGACAGTGGTATTCAGGTATCTTTATTAAAATCTAAAATATCGGAAAATTTATGACAAAAACATAATGTTCAGACCAAACACTTTTTGTCACTTGGATCGAAGACATATTCACGTCCAACCAAGCAGTTGGGGGACATGATAAATGAAATGGAAACCAAAATGCCATTAGAAAATCAATTGGTATGTTTTATCTACTTTAAATCCTCTACATCTCCAGGGCTAGCATGTTGGTAAACCTACACTAATCCCTGGGCCCATCCCCATGTTTCTCACAATCTCAAATTACCTGCTTTTCTGTGATCCATGTAATAAAAAAGTGTTTGTCTGTTTTTTACAAAGTATTGTTACATCTCTGAAATATCACTTTCTGAATTTTCAGAAGTTTCTGATCTTGTTTGTGTGTCAAGTAAGTCTCAAACCAACGTGTTCTTGAACCATGGGACATAGCTCATGACATGTCAGATATTCATCTAATATGCACCAAAGATGCTGAGTTACAAATGTCCTAGAATGACAATCAGCACTGAAAATAAAGTTTCAGAGATGTAACATCATTTCAAGTTAGGGAACAGAATTTATAGATGTCAACTTCTTTATTATGAGGTGGAGACCGCCTCCGTGGTCTAGTGGTAGAGTATCCGCCCAGAGAGCGGAAGGTCCAGGGTTCGATCCCCGGCCGCGTCATACCAAACAACGTTAAAAGATGGTAATTGTTGTTACCCTGTCTGCCGCTCGACATTAAGGGGCTTAAACAAGGACTGGTGAGCTCGGAGTCAGTATACTGTGTCTGAGTGGGGTATTCATGTTAAACTGCGGCATGGTATCTCTGTGGGCTAGCACTATAAATCGGCATCAGTCCGGACTAGTACAAGCAGCCACATGCACGTCGCTATACAAGTGCAATAATCTTAGATGCAACGATAAACCCAATTTCACCTATTATGAGGTGGAAAGGTGGAAACTTAACAGCAAAGCCCACAGGTAATTGGTGCTGATAAGTGTCCTGGCTTCCAGTTGTCCATCGCTATCACTTATCAATGGTAAATAACTTGATCTCGCTTGTTAAGTTTCCACCTTTGTTATCTTACTACTTTTGTTGTTCTTACAGGTAGATACATATGTTCTTTGCCTCATAGAATATATTCACCTGATGAAGGAGTAAGTTTATCCTCCAAAACGTAGTGTTCTTCATAATAAAGAAGTTGACATCCATAAATTCTACCCCTTATGTGTATCACTTCTAAATGCCTTTCAAAGACTTAATTTCAAGTTTTCAAATAATAATATGACTGTTAATCTCTTTCAGTGAAAGTATTTCTATATTGGAAATGCAAAGCTGATAACACTAATAATTGATATGTCTAAATCAACGATACCATATTCCATTACATGCAATTTCAGGGTAAACATATATACAAAAGTGCGAACATTTCATGGATTTGCTAAGTTTCAGTGATACTATTTTTGTATTAACCGGGTTACTCACATGTCACCAATGGCGAACCCATCTTCGAGTTGACAGGACCTAAACTAGACATCATGCTGTTTGGTGAAGAAGGTTCAACCCGTAGCACAATCTAAACTATATCCATGTGACAATTCAAAAAGACTGTATATCTAAACATGTTATTCTAAACCAAAAATATTGTCATTTTACCTGTAGCTAGTAGCAATGCTGCCAATATTACAGAGAATATAGATACCAATTACATGACACATTGGACATCCTACACCACATTGTCTACACAATATCTTCATACATCTCTTATGGCAGATTCAAGTACAAAAAGCAGTATTTTCAGACATGCTACATACTGTAATTACTAGGGCTGGATTGGTTTGTCAGTATGCCAGAGTATGAGAATATGTTTGTATCATGGCTTCAACTTCGTAGAGGACAGCACTAAGTTACTCTGGTTGCAAAAATTAACCACTTTCATAAAATTTACAAGCACACCATGGTGCTGACAGAATATCATCAGGGCAAATCTAGGATTTGAAACCATGGCCATCTGATCCTGCAATGGCTAAGGGACACAACTCTGCACAAAGCGTTTTATTTTGGACTATGCCCGCCTTGTCACAACAAGTTAATAGAAAAGTCACACTGTGTACACAATACTACAATACCAGCCCCAATAAATACTGTCACAAAAACAAAAAATTGAATAAGACTCGACATTGATTTATTCATTGTGTATAAACACTTGTTTAAAAAATTGAGAGCCAGAGCTTAGAAGCACGTGCTCATGGTTGATATCTACCATCAGAGACAAGAACTTGTACAAGGAAATCGGTGAAAAATAATGTAGACCTCGAAAACGTCTCTTACCATAGTTTGTGTCACAAAGGGTTGAACGGATTGCACATGAAATTGCTGGCAAGAATTCAGAATGAAAGTTTGTTTTTTACAATGACAAATCTAAGTGACATGAAATATTCCATATTTGAATTCATTCAACACAATTTTCCTTATGGAAGAAAATTTTAAAAATTTGTGAAATTTTATTTTTTAAATGCTAACATGATCTTATTTTAAAAGGATGAGACAAGTCATACCTGGTGTGGATAATGCCATTAACATATGTCTTAGAACGAATGTCCCCAAGTTATAACAGATGGGTAAAATATTAAAACTGCTACAAAATTCATTGGATTAAACTCTTAGCACCCATTCACCAGTATTTGTTGAACAGTTTGTTCGCTATGGCTAAACTTGTTGGCTACATTCTCAATACCCTACAGATAAATAAACATAACACAAAAACTATAATCATAACAAACAAATATAAACTATACAGTTTGATTATCAAAATATTGCCCCTGTAGATAAATCAAGATTTCTAGCTATGGGTATGGAAGGGCCCAGCCCTTATAATATCAAGAACAAAAAACAACTACCGATAATTCATAACAAGTTGAAAGTCACAAATACGATTGACTATACAGTACTTAAAACAATTTATGAATACACTTCTGAACACTTTTGATGTAAACATTATCATTGTTAATGAAAATTCATCCAAAGATATTAAAAACTGTTTTATTTACTCAATTTTAAACTGGGTTTTTAAAACAACAAAAAATATGTATGTTAGATGGAGATATTCTATGTTATGGTTGAAAACAAATCAATATTATATTATTAAAAATGAGCAAATCACACGGAATGAAATATGTATCTAGGATGTCTTTACATGATGATAGTCAAGAGTCCAAATTCAGAAAGTCTCAAAGTACAAGACCAGCTTTGTACAATATATTTGATGGATCTTTACTGTCCATATCTGTATTCCATATTGGCACCAAAATATGGCCCTTTTTCCTAAACTCCTATCATATGGTGAACCATGAACTGTGTCTATCATTTAGTTTCCACTGTCCTTAAGGATGCATATACATTGTATTATTGTGATGGTACTTTGTATAGAATAAATTATCTGAGAGAGGGGTGTTCATTCATCTGAACTTCAAGAGCAAATGTGATGACAATTCATTCAAACCACCGTACTCAGGTGTGTTTTTCGTACCTATAATTGGGGGGCTTTATAGAAAGTGATATACGGTAACCTTTTTTCTTTCTTACATCTGCAGGTTTGGGGCTTTGGACATGATTAAGTACATAAGTATAGTTAATACTTGTGAAAGGTGAGATCTGTTGAGCAAATCGATAACCCCAGATTATTTTTTCTCTCCAAGCTTTTACTGTCGTTATCTCCATCTCCGAAGAAACTCAGATTCAGCCCAAGACTTGCTCATGATAAGATATTAGAAAAGCTAACATCACCCCTTTGACAATTATAAAATTACCAATACATCTGGTATTATTAAAGCACATTGGATAATTTCCATAACACTTCTTAAAGTTTTGCCCTTTTATCAAAATATACAGATCCTGAGGCCAAAATGGGCCCTTACCATACCTTATCCTTTCCATATTTCTTATGTCAGCTATCACATGTAAATGGCTTGGAAACTGTATAAGGTTTAAACCCTAGAGACAATGGTGTGTGGCACCAGTAATGTTTAATCACCTGAGTTTAGACAGAGGCTCATATTGAAAATAGCCTTTAGGACTGATTTTGGACTTCATGAATGAACATTGCTGGGAATGATTGGAAATATCAGAATAATGAATGACTGAAAATATATTTGAAATACCTATTAACTGCCTGATGGGTAGATACACATATTTCTTAAAATCAGCACCCAATTCAGCAAAAAATAATAAAACTAGTTTTAAAGAACAGAAAAATTATTTTAGTTATACTTACTGTAATCTCATTAATGAATTTAGATTTGTTATAACTTGTTATACATTTGAGTACTACAGGCCTAAACCATACAAATATAGACAGGTTTTTAAACTTTGGATTAAAAAAATCATGAAGATAAAGCACATATATAATAAAAATCAGCTTACATCTTTTTAAAAAACAAGAAATGAAAAGATACAAACATACATAAATCAAGGGCAAAAGCTCTTAAATTTGTTAACTGGTATTTGGGTTTAAGTACTTTCAAAACCCTTTTTAACAGCACTACAGTTGAAATGGGGTGTTCAAAAAACATTTTAGCACATTTTGGCAATAGCACAAAGAAAATTAATCAAAACGTGATTTTCCTGAGACCAACAATTAGTTTCTTAATATGACTAAAACTTCATTCATTGGTACACCTGTAGTACCATTGTTTCCAGAATAAATATTAATTCATCATATCTGACTTTCGTCTTTGATCACAAAATTAAAAAGGCAAAATTCTCACAAATATATTTGTGAAATCATTACAAGTTATGCTAAAAGTCTCAAGATAAGAATAAGCTTTGAGACAAGCATTTATTTTAAAGAAAAGACAAATTCATTCACAATCCCACCATAAATACTAAGAAGTAGTGAAAAAGTCAAACCTAATCAAGTATATATAACTGAAATGCAGATTTCAATGTGATCACTATATGAAAGCACTTTGTTAAGAAAGTAGTATTAAGAATAAAGATCGTGGGACGGATAAACTCAGTTAAGTTCATCAAATCTCATCATAGGGTTAAACGGGGACTAGAATGTATAAATAAATATGAATAGTATATCAAGGGATTATGTCAATGGTACACATGTCATTTTCATTTAAAAATTAATTTTCGCTGAAAATGTAACTCATAAATGTGAGTTTGAAAGACTGGTTAGGTAGATCCATCTTTTACCACTACCCATGACACACACCCTCCATAGATGTTTGAAAATGACTTGTATACTTTTGACATGACCCATAAGCAGGGGGAAGACAACCCATGGAAGCATCACTCAACACACATCGAAATCACATATTCAGTAAAGGCCAAAACTTTCAACCAAGCAGCTTCATAAAGAAACCATTGACCAAATATTTTGAGATATTTTTCAATACAACATTATTCACATCTATGTATAACAAAAATCTTCTGACAACAAATATCATAAAGTCCAGATTTTCACAAGCAATAAAAGGCCACATACCTTCCATAACTGTTCCATGATAGTTAATGGCACTGAATAAAACTTTTGACTGGAGGATTTCATACAAAACACAAGGGCCATAAATTGGAAAAATGGAATGTAATAATCAAAATATTAAATGTGAATTTGTGTATTTATTACCCTAACTGACGGAAAATTTAAGAATGGTGACAGTCAACACCTTTCCCCTATCATCAAAGTGCTTTGTACTGGGACATAATTCCTTTAGCCAGTGAGCATGTTGAGTCCAACTGCCCTCAATAGATGAAATATTATACATAGACAGTGGTATTTGTATGAAGCTAAATGGAAGTCCAGTTTGCACAGAGTGATCTCCCTTGGTATGTGCAAAAACTTGTCTAACATCACAGGCAAAATACAGTCAACATTATGACCATGACACATGAATACGTACAAGTGTGCGTGAGTTTTCAATACTGAATTCATGTAAACCAACATTAGTACCACAAATACAAATAAATCACCATCATAATTGCTACTGCAACAGTACAGTGCCACGTACAATGCCTAGCTTCACGTATGTTGACCCTTGCAGTCACAAATATTAGTTTACTCTACGCGACTGTATTCTGACAATATTCAGGAAAAAGCTACCTTTTGCCATTAACAAACTACATGTATGAGTATATTGGTATACACTGATATAATTATATAAATATATATACAAAATGTTATATCCACAAAGTTCTATCCACAATACTTGAATTGTGAGCTCAAACCTACTACAATAAAAAACAACTTGTTAAAAACAAGGTATAAATAGGTTATTATCAAACTTTCAACAGGTTTGGTCTCAATGAGACATGATTGATGGTAGAACCTTACAAATTGCTAATCTAGTCGTTTACAAAGAACTGCTTTGTTTGTAAGAAATAGTCCACTGATTTGACATTGAGCTTACATCCCAATTGGGAAGATATGAGTACCACCTGAAACCCCTGTCATGGAAGCTACACACCACCCTACAATGGTACCTGGTTATTCTCGATCACACAGGTCCCAGTGATGCCGTTTTGATTTTAAAATTTACAGATTAACGTATCATTTCGAAGCAAGGTCGGCCTTAGAAATTCTTTATTTAATGACAAGTGCAAATAAGAGTAAGAGGGCAGAGGACTAGTGCAAAACTTAATTAGTTAGCCCTCAGAGTATGTAGCTAGTCCTACTCGGCTGAATTGTAGTAAACTCAAGTATGGAGAACAGGTAGAGAGTCATAGTCCGAAAGTGTTACTGGTCACTGAGGATTACCATCAATGCCTGTGACTTGAGACACAAGTCTGAAGTCTGAGTCTAGTATAATTCATATAGACTTAAACTTATAGAAAATCTTAGATTAATGTGACTAATACAAAGTGCTAGAGAGTTACAATTTTAACAATAGGTGTTGACTCAAGCAGACACAGGAAAGTACTGAGGTTCTGGCCATTTCATAGTCATAGCTTTGGCTGCTATGGTGCTATATTGGGAACAACTAATTGTGCAACTGACAGTGAAGAGGACATCTGTTAAAAATCTGAAAATTTTAGTTAGTGTGATTAAAGCCAAAATACAGGATTTATGCCAAAGATGTAATAGAAGTAGAGGGTTTGCAAGAATTATAGTCATTGGTCTAGTAAGGTCAGTTAATAATAATACCTATAATAATACTAAATTCACTGAAAATTATAAGCTGAGTTTGGGCAAGTAGTCTCAAAAGTGTTATATCAATGGATTTTTTATTGTATTCAGCATGATTTAGTAGTTGGGTTAGAAGAACTTTTGGAGTCCGTTTGCAAATAAACAGTATATATATATATATAGAGTTAGGGTCCAGACTAGAAGGGTTTCAGTGTACGCTACAGATAAGCTCCTGGACGATGGGCACGGGCATGTTAACCAACTGTACCGCTAAACAAACTTAGGAAAAATCACAACCTGACAATTGAACCCATGGATCTCCATAATCTGTACAGTCCATAACAACAGCAGGGGTGGGAGGTTTCCAACGATGATTTTTGTTGGACAAATTAATGAAAAATATGTGAGTGGAGGAGAACTAATCTTTGACAATCAATTCACTAATGTTAACAGCAACAGTGTCGGGTCGACAAATACACGTACAGCATGAACTCCATGTGCACTGACTGACACACAATCACTCCCCTGTTCACAGAAAATGGATTCTTCCATTTCACTCAGACAGTCTACTATCCCAAATCGATTTTATTTAAGTTTGTTTAGCAGTAGGTGATATGTTTATTTCACAACATGGCATGGTCAGTACTGAAGAACATTTACACACATGCTAGCTACACGATCAACTAGGCACGTGGTGCATCAAGCTCGCTATCAAAGTTCATAAAGCACATTTGAGAAGGTCAAGGCCATTGGTTCATAACACTAAACAGGTGACAAACACAGCGCAAAATGTGTCCTTGATTTCATGACAAGTCATTTCCATCTTGCCCTACCTAGAGTAGACCAGCCCACTTCAAACTGAAGCAAAAGAAGCATAAAAAAGACTGGAAAAGACCATTTATTTTAGGGAGGAGGGGTCTGAGGTTGTTGTTTGAAACACATTATTTTGTCATTATGTTTTCAATACATGTAATTCAGGCGGTGGTCTAGCCTAGCGGTTTAAGCTTTAGCTCATCACACTGAAGACCTGGGTTCGATTCCCCACATGGGTACAATGTGTGAAGCCCATTTCTGATGTCCCCCGCCATGATATTGCTGGAATATTTCTAAAAGCGGCGTAAAACCATACTCACTCTCTCACTCAATGCATGTAATCATATTTTCTGACCACAACTAACAGTATTAGCAGTTATGTGGAACAAATGTGCTTTTGTATATAATGTGGAGACAAAACATCTTGACTTGCTTCAGGTAAAATCTTGGCAGAAACTGTCAGTTGAGAATGAACTTGACAAAAACATTGGACTAATTGTACATTATGTGCACAAAGGCAACTGCCAATTGCAGATTTGTTTTCATGTTAAATGCATTTTGGTGTTGCTACTCCGTGACCTATGACATTGTTGATATTTATCTGTCACTTGCATGCACGGTAACATAGGAATAGCAAACATCGGTAATATGGGGACTTAGTAACCAATGACCATAGTGACAGACATTGATATCATAATGAATAACTGCTTTGTAATACAGTATCATTGACATATAAACAGCAAAATTTATCATCCAAGTCAAACCCATAGCAATCTGTATTACGATATTCAAACCAAGTTTAACCAAGATGAGTGAGTGAGTGAGTGAGTTGGGTTTAATGCCACTTTTAACATTATTCCAGTTACATCATGGTGTATCAGCTTAATGTGGGAGGAAAGCCCGAAGTAATGTAGGTCTCCAACATTTACCACTTCGGTGAAACCCACAAGCACAGGCATGGTGCTGACAAACCTAGAAACATAATTGGGGCAAACCGGGATTCGAACCCACAATCATAGGTTTCTGGCGTGACCAAGGGATGCAACTCTGCACAGCGCCTTAGACAACTGGGCCACCTGTGCCCCCTAACCAATATTAAAGAGATAAAGAATTTCAGTCACATTCTAGTGATGCAAATGGAGGTGCTGTAAACTGTCTGTACACAGTGTCATGTATCAACAACTGGAAATTACGTACTACAGGGCTGTGATGTAGTATGGAGCAAGAAGGAGTACCTGCTACAAATTCAAGGACAGCAGAAATTGTCTCACAGAATCTTGACAACTCAACATTAAGGAACATTTGACTAGTGACAAAATGTCAAAAATATTTGCCTAGATATAGACACAACTTGATAATGCCTTTCGTATTATACCATCAAATCATTTTCCTGTGAGTCTTGCATCATTTAAAAATTAATGCACCAATTAAATGTACAAACAATAAATTATGTTTGCAAGATGTTCAGCCGAGTTGTCCAAATTGATTACTTTGTACTACATGTATACTAGGGCTGGGACGGGGAACTCAGGTACTCAGGTCAGGTGGGTACTGAGTAGGACCCAGGTCCCCACAGGACTACCCGGATCCGTGGATAGTCACGCGATATATCGTTTCATGACAAAATTTCACTATCACTACATGGTTCCACAACAATTCTAAGTCTCTACTGTTCGCATTTCTTCATGACTATGAACACGTTCCTTCTGACTTACATATTTGAACAAAGATAAAACTTCAGTGTATGCATGACCACATCGTTTTATACATTTTACCAGGGCTACTGTCAAACTATTCTCCATCGGACATTTTGTACCTATCTCTGGACACCAACAGCGGGTACATGGGTAGGGTTGGGTAATAGGGATGTGGGTACCCAGATCCTAAAATTTGGACTCGTCCCAGCTCTAATGTATATCATACTGTACATAGGGCATATTACTGGTTTTCAAAGCAACATGTATCACTGACAGTAGCATCACATTCACAACTCTCAGCAAGTTCTCATTGCACAATCAAGACATTACGAATAACATCAAAGGACATCAAATGTACATGAAGTAGTCATCACATTTAAAACTCAAGTCATGTGACATATCTGACATTCAAGTCAAGTCATGTGACATGTGTCACAAGTCATTTTAAACAGTAAGCAATGACACAAACTGTTTTTTCTGTGAATAAACTCTATGTGCAATCACTTCAATATCAAATGGCAGCTAGTTGCTACTTGAACACATTAAACAAATTTTGTTTTGACTTCATTTTGCTTTCAAATTTTCAAAATGCCAATATCATAACCAATAAATGCTTAGTAAACAAACCAGCATAGGCCTATGTAAAAATATTTGAAATTATAGCTTGTCCTAAAAAAAATAGTTCCTTGGTCTGTAAGGATACAAAGAAAATAGTTCTTGTATTCTTGCTCTTCTGTACGCTGTTGACATGTCTCTTCACCAGGACAAACATTGATAGCTAGGATCTCTGGATATATTCTGGATTGTCTTGTAGATTGTCTGCTACAAGAAATATTATCAATTCATCTACAAAATGCATGCAAAATATTTTGTACATTTGACATATTAGAATGTATACATTACATATATATGGCTGTTAATATATATATATACAAATCAAATAAAGCAAAATCAGATCAAAGTCTTGTATAATCTCATCAATGACAAGAAATCACACAATTGTTTTACAAAATATGCACCCTCCCTACAAACCTCATCCTGAACAAAAAATGCTTTTTTTATTCAGTTTTTAAATGGCCATTTTTTAGTGCATTACAAACACATACCCATGGTAACAAAACTGCATAACTGTATATATCCCCAAATACAAATAACATATACATGTATCAGTATTCATCTATAATTATATCTATCATATGTTACAACACAGACAGCTTATTCAATACACCAACCTGTGTGTGAATCATTAAACAAGCTACCACTACTACAACATTGCAACTGACCCAAGTCATTCAAAGACAACATTATATATCTGCGTAGCCATGGTTGTGTTAACAAAATGAGAATATTTTATAGATGTTGATAGCAGCACATGTACAAATGTAGCACAAAATGGCAGGTGAATAGGTAATGTGATGTACATCCTGGTGGAACAAAATGGATCCCAAGATGGTATTATCCAACACCCTATCCATCTGATGAAGGACACACTGAGGATGGACAATGCTTCAAATTATCAACCGGTTCCTGTGTTAAGAAATGGTAGATGCAAGTATCCAGCAAGTCATCAGTTTGTGTTTTTCCAACATGGCCGTCATGTCCAGAGTGAGGATGGACAAAGCTAACCACATCCTTCAAATCCTCAACTGTTCCTTGTCTTCTTCTATAGTCATCCATCCACACTAAGCGTGACATGACAAACGTTGATGACGTGACAGCTCATGCAACACCTGATCTTGCATAACACTGGTACCTCTGGACCTACCCTGTCCAGGCTCAGAGGTCACTTGTTTCCATGACATTGAAACATCGTATCAGGGCTCTCCACTCAAACCTCAAAGTACATATCTGAATCTCACATCAAATGGATTTATGATGGACAGTTTCATCACACCACTGACTCTGATAGAAAAATGAAACTAGAAAGATATGAAACCTTGAACTGCAAGGTGATGGTTGCCAATGATTTGAATAAATGCATTGAAGTTGTTCAATATACTAACATTGCTCAGCACATGATTTACTTTGTACCATTTATACTATTTGTACTTAAAATTTGAAAACACAGTCAAGTCATCACCAAATATTTGAATGAAGATCATTTGGAAAATCCAAACATGTTAATGCCTTATTAATAGAGTTCGGAGAGAACAGTGAAATATGTACCAGTCACGCTAAAGGGTGATCATTACTGCTAAGGTTTGAATTGTTTGTCAAAATGGTTAATAGTGACACTTCTAAACACTTTATGTACTTATTAATGTTGGATGACATTGTCTTTTTCACACAGGTAGCTGGACATGGTACAGAGGTTCAGCTGGTCAATCAGTCTTCAATCATGGGTCATCCTTAAAAGGTTCTGGTAAAAGATCATCTGGAACTCATACTACTTGTATCACTTCCTCAGTCCTCTTAAATCTGTATCAACCATTCCAGACACACAAAGTCATAGGCCATTGCCTCATCAAAATGGCTAAGTCTCAAGGCTTGACTCCCAGTTGGAGGCAAACAGCAAACCTTTAGATAGTTAACTTCAAACAAAACATGTGGTGTTTGTTTGCAGATTACTGCCAATGGTTGACAATATATTCTCTTAAGCTGGCAATTCGATAGGCATCTTCAGTTCACATGAATCAGGACAAAGCCAAAATGATTAACAGCTATGGTAACAGCAAATCCATGAACCTTTTCAGTCCACATGAAGCAAAGCTGGGAAAGCTTGGAAAGCTGAAAGCTTAAGATTACTTTCTTACCAAAATATGGCATAATATATATTTCAATATATATTTCTAGAGACAGTTATCCAACAGTCTTTTTCAGTCAAAATAAATCTGATGTAGTTGATAAGTTGCAAAACTAGTGTCCGAAGGATCATGACTCAAGAGTCTGAAGATGATAAGCTAGCTTCTTGAGTCAAATTATATCAGATGTAGTTGATAATCTGCAAAGACATTGTTCATTAGCTGGCTGAAATAGGACAAAGCTCATGATACAGCTTCTGAAGATTCAACAAGCCTCTTCAATCGAAATAATCTCAATGTAACTGGCCATTGTTAAATAAAGATGTCATGGGAAGCAGACGGCAAACTAACAGGCCTTCATCAATCTACATCAGGTTCAGTGGAATTAGGAGCTTCGAAAACTACCGAAGCCATAGGTCTTTACTTTTCATTATATTATTCCATGATGGTGAATGGGTGAAGCTCAGAAAGGCATATCAATGGATGTGGCTTCATCAATCCTGGCTCGACCACGCCGACTAAAGCAGAGGCAGCCGCCAGTGCAGCGAGGCCAGCGGTTGAAGTCCTGTTCCTGCTGTTGCTCGGGATACTGGGAGGAGTTGTGCATGATCTTGTCATAGTGCTCCAGCTCCTTCAGGTACCTACAACACAGACATAGGAATAAAACACATGTCCACGGCAGACACAGAAAAATGATGGACATGCACAAATGACAGACGGATATATGATTGACTTAGTGTTCCAGTTCCTACAGCATGCCCTTGAAAATATACAGCATGCATACCACATGAAAGTCTTGATTTGGATCTGGTACTCTTCAGGTGTCATCTTGGTTTTCACAACTGGTACAGATGAAATCTCTAGGTTGGATGGATACAATCTGTGTCAGAGCCTCCACTGTCAGGATATTGCAGCAACATCTGTACCAGCAATGTGCCTGACACACTGATAAGATTGTGTCATGTAGAAGACCCCAGCTGGATGATATAATCAGTGAAGTCTATCCCCTGTCAGGAAACTGCAGATATCTGTACCAACAACACACCCAACACTCACTCATCTCCAATGAAAGCACTAAGGCTGCCTTGTTCCATGTCTGTAACATCACCTAAACTAGTGTGTTGTGTGGGGCAAGACTCACCAGATCGGAGGCCACCTGTGCTTCTCAATGTGTTCCTGATTGTCCTTCTGGAGAGACCTGAGCATCTTGTGGTACTTGTGGTGCAGCTCATTGTGGTGGCACACCAGGAAGTTGAGGCACCACTTGGCCAGCTGCGACGCGTTGTGAAGCTGCAACACAGATTCATGTTCCCATGATTAACTGTACTTAATCCATAACACTGCAATGATCAGTCAATGGTGACCGAACTGTGTTGTGGAGCAAAATAACATTCCCATGATATTTTGGCTCACAAACATCCATCCGGAACATCCAGCATGTCCAGTGAAAGACTTCTTTTGGGGGATAACTGTGTGGACAAATTTGATGTTTTACAGCATTTTCTTCTTTTTTAAATCATTGTACCATTTATACCATTTGTACTTAAAATTTGACAGAAGATCATATGGAAAATCCAAACATGTTAATGCCTTAATAATAGAGTTCAGAGAGAACAGTGAAATATGTACCACTGACGCTAAAGGGTGATCATTACTGCTAAGGTTTGAATTGTTTGTCAAAATGGTTAATAGTGACACTTCTAAACACTTTATGTACTTATTAATGTTGGATGACATTATTGATTTCACACAGTGAGCTGGACATGGAACAGAGGACCAGCTGGTCAATCAGTCTTCAATCATGGGTCATCCCAAAAAGGTTCTGGTAAAAGATCATCTGGTACTCATACTACTTGTATCGCTTCCTCAGTCAGTCACGCACGCATGTACGCACACACGCAATGTACTTTGAAATGTAACTGATTGATATTTGCAATCGTCCTGATGTACAAGTCATGGGTACACTGTAATGTCCCTTTGTGTCTCAGTTCACAAAATAATCCTCCAGAAGGTGAAGTTTCCTTGTCAATCTTGAGAATACCTTATATTGAGTAATAAGTAGTACTTGAGCTATTATTATGCTTCATTAGTTACAGTAAAATGAACTTGTGAAGCCAGAAACAACCTACCTGTGCAGGGTCCAGGACAAGAAGCCTGACTTCATTACTTTAAACACACAAGGTCACACAAGCACGAGTCAGCATCGCTTAAACACACAAGGTCACATAAGCACGACTCAGCAATCACCTACCTGCGCAGGTTCCAAGATAAGCAAGACCTCCTCAAGAATATCTTCCTCATCCTTTTCTGCTTTCTGCAGTTCCTGCACGATGAAGTTCTCGGTGAGACACACAAGCCTGGGCAGACAGAGTCGGTTGGCCACCTCGATGAGGGAGATACAGTCGACCCCGGTCATGTCTGGCTGGCTCCCAGTGTACAGGTACTCGCGCAGCGCCTTGAAGGTATCCTCCGTGATGCCCGGGAACGGGATCTAGTGCAACAAGCACATCTGTCACAAAGCAGGTATCAACACACAGATAACAGAGGTATGTTTCTCACTTCATGGTTGATGAAGATTGAAAAAATAAAGAATCGTTTTTTATAGTGCGGATGGGTGGTGGGTTTGTTTTTTTTTGCTTGTTCAACATAATAAGTAACCAAATAAATAGTTGTGTACCATCAACCTGGGAAAGGGCCTCCCTACATAAAGAAGCATACAAACTCCTGTTGCTGCCATGACCATAACACAAGATGTGCAGTAAAGCAGTGCACATATAAAGGGAAGTAACTGCATGCTCTATTGGATTGCAATGTTTTTAAGTATGAAGATTTTTTAAATTTAAAAATGGAATAAAAACAAAATGTGCAGCAGACTTTATGATGATGTGGGTGGTGCCTGAAAACCAAGACTATTTTTTTTTTTAGCCTTAAAGATAGTCGAGTCATACTAAAATGCTGGAAGACAAAAGTAACATGCGGCATAATAATGTCACAATGAAATTTCTTTTCTTCACACATCCTCAGTACATTGATTAAACATATTTCCAGCCAAACAATTTGTTCCAGTACACATTGAACTCCCTTTTGATTTCTTTGACAGAGCACAAACCGTTCATGAAAATAGGGTTCGATGGCTACCCGTAAGGCTTATAAATGGTCTGTGATGTCATGACCGACTTGTGATCTCCTGATCATATTGACTCCAAAACTACCAACAGACTAAAGGGAAGGCCACATCAAATAATATTTCCATCCAAAAGTGACACATTCTTTAAATAAACTTTTAAACTACCACAGCAGAGAATATATGTTATGCAAGTTATCTTTGGATGAATGTGTTTGGTTTTAAGCAATATTTCGGTACCGTATTAACGTGATGAAGTACACCCAAACATGAAATTGACTGGATCAAAAGTAGATGTTGAACCCATAAATGACTGTCTGACTGACATAGCTTCACACAATCAGGTTAGTCACGTAAATTAATATTACCACTTTGGCTGAGGACTCGATGAAGTCACTGCTGAACATGGCGTACATCATCTCACATCGAGCCATCAACAGGGGCTTGTGGGCCGCCACTATGCCATTATCAACCTTGAAGGCAATGTCTGCAACACACATACAGGCAACAGTCATTGGCATATACATACAGTGTTTAACCAAACGCAAAACATTGCATCTTATATGCAAACAAATTGAGAATAGATGCAAATAATTTACATTGCGATCCATTCAGGATGCAAAAACAAATGGCTGTTATTATAAAAAGCCATATAATATAAGTTGTAGCAGCATCACTCAGGGTACATGGGGTTTTACATCCCACGTTTTATACCACCAGCCCGAGAAATCCACGTACAGCCTGACTTGCTTGTGGCGGGGTATAAGAGATTTATTCCCTCTCTGAGCAATTTAATCCCCTCAAAGGCAGGATACACAGTATTTTATCAAGATCACGTGGACCAATCAGATGTCATCATTCTGTCATGGAGGTACGATAATCAAACCTGTAGACTGCATGTTACACATAACTGACATTTCTATTTTGTATAGACTTAAAACATCAGTGGTTGATTTTCTTCAATCTCATATTGAAATCCCAATCTGTTATTAGCTTAATCATGTTAATGTTTCTGAGCATGTGCAATGATGTTAGATTTCTTCGAAAGCAAGTGAGGCATGCCATGTTGACCAGCCTAGACCATCCATGTTATTAGCTTGAACTCCCCAAATTATTATTGAGAATCTTATCTTCTCACTGGTTTAGTATCACTGTAATTAAGATAATGATCACAGCATTTTTATCTGTTTTTTTTGTTTTGTTTCATGCCACACTCAATTAACGCCAAAGCAATATTCTAGCTATATTACATCACCCTGTTAATAACCATGCCTCGAGGTGAGGTGAGGTGAAACGGGGTTTAACATCACGTTCAAGATCATGGCACTTCTATAGCGACTTGCATGCTTGTGTGTGGAGTAGGGACTGCATGTACTAGTCAAGACTAATGCCAATTTTACTGTGCTAGCCCAGTGAGATACCATGCCGCAGCTTAACATGAATGCCCCACCCAGACACAGTATACTGACTCCGAGCCAACCAGTCCTTGTTTTAGTCCCTCAATGCCAAGCACCAGACAGGGTAACAACAAGTACCATCTTTTAACGTCTTTAAGTACGATGCAGCCTGGGACTGAACCTCCAACCTTCCTTTCTCCAGGCGATGCTCTACCACAAGACAATTGAGGCAGATAATCAAGTCTGGACAATCCAGTGGTTGATATTATGAACAACAATGCATGCCTTTGGGGTACAATGACAACAATGCAATCAACAAAGTCACTGAGCCTGACCATCCAATCCATTAAGACGCCTTTTACGACCACCATAGGTTGCTGGGGATATTTTTTTTTAACCCGAAACCCCCTCAGGGTGGTTTTTTATTCTTGTTCGAAATCATTACCACGATAAAACCCTATTACAGGTTTCCAGGCTTTATTCAATACCAAGCCTACCATGTTTGCCAATGCCTAGTTGAATATATAGCTCGGGAGTCTGGGCAAGTATCAGCAAGTATCTTATCAAGTTACAAATGTGCTACAAATAGATAGAAATTGATTCGTCCAACAAAGTGAATTCTGGAAAAAAGAACAATAAAAAAAACTTGCAAGAGTTGTTTATAACTAAATAACATCTATTGGATTCAAGTTTTCAGTAAAAAATAAATAACAACAGATGAGTCTCCAATCTTCATCAAAATTGCTATAATCTGAAACCAACCTGTTAACACCTCTTTCTCCAATGCCAGTTCCCTCAACTTCGCACAACGAGCTTCCTGAAAACGTCTCTGAATATCAGCATTGAGAAAGCGTTCCCCTGACAACATATTGGATATAATGATAAGGAAGTCATTCAGCTTCATCAGTTCAGCAGCTCGCTTGACCTCATTGAGAACATCATAGTCCTCCCAGGCCTGTCCTGTGTACAAGTACTCCAGGATGTGTTGGAACGCCCTCGGAGTAATCTCACGGCTCATTGTAACAAAAGTCTGCACCATCGAATGACTGGGATGAAAAGGATCGTCAACTAGCTTCACTTCTGCGCATGCGATCGAGGGATGAGTGAATGACATTAACTTTTGAAAATTTCCATTGTTGGCATCTGGCGTGGTGATTGCATTTTCATAACCAACTGATCTACGAAGACAATCTCCATCCATGCTGACCGATTCTTGATCACTCTCCAGCAGCTTCTCTTCATCGTTGTGATTCTGTTCCCCTGAAAACTCACTTCTCATCAGTTGTGTCTGCTTCTGCTCGGCTGGTACTATAACAGGGGCTTCCAAGGTAAAAAGGTCCTCGAATAATGGAGAGGATACCATAAGACAGATCTTGTGAGCACGTATACAGCGGTCCTGAACCAAGAAGACGGCATCTCCTTCATTTTGATTGTACAGCAGCTGGGAGATATCGGTCAACAACGTTGGAGGAGGGACAGCTATTTTGGGCAGCAGTGGTTTCGGGACCTTCATTGGAGGTTGAATTAAGGGACGCTGGACTCGGCGGAGTTGAGCATTCCAAAATTTGAGTTTTCGTCGTTCAATCATGGCTGCTCTAACAGTGTTGATGAAGACGTCCTCGACGCCATGATGGGTTAGGACACTCGTCTCATAGTAGGGAGCACCGATGTCTTTGGCAGTATCACGACCAACCTCAGAGGTGATCAGATCTTTCTCTTCGATAGGTCTGAAAATACACTCAACCAATTAAACAAGCAAAAATATTATTTCACTATATAATTTTTTTCTAAGACTGAAATATATTTTAACATTTGATGTGTGGGTGTTGAGATCCGAGATAATAGATCTGTAACAAAAACCAGGAATATGTAAAGGAACAGTCAATCTAGTAGAGCAAATGCAGAGTGATGTAAACTAGTCCATGTTGATGTAGTGTCAGCTGTATAGTTCTATGGGAAATGTTGCTATTTGTTGTGATGCGAACTAGTTGACAGGAACATATTACTGAGTGAGGGTAGTTGTACCTGTACAGCAGGCCCTTCTCCATGTTGATGTAGTTCTCATCCTTGTACATGTAGCGGAGGTCCGCCTGTGTCCCTGCCAGAATGATGGGTGTGGTGGGACAGAAGCGTCGCACATCAGGGTACCAGTACTTCTTGATGTTCCTCAGGGAGTTGGGACGCATAACACTGAAGCAGAGGATGACCACGTCCGCCCTGCAATAGGTTAACACAGGCAGTCAGTTAGTTTGAAGAGTTCATTACTGTTGCTCAAGATGTAGGAAGCAGAGAGAGAAAGAGAGAGAGGGGAATAAAGTTGGTTTGTCTTGTGTATCTTAAAAACAAAATAAAGGTTATAGTTTTTCTGGGAACAAGCTGTCAGACTGGGATAAGGCCAGGTCAACTGTGGCAGAGGAGATGGCACACTTTTTGACTAACTGTTCTGTAGGGAAGATTGTGATATAATTGTGGTGTCTGCCTTGGTTATGCTTTAATCACATGTTTTGTCTTTTTGCTTTGGTTTGTAAGAAACTCTCATGCATGGTGCTTGAGACCCATCAGCACATGTACGGCACTGGAGACCAATGAGGAGGGCTGTGGCAGCCATACTTGCGCTGACACACCAAGGACCATAATGAAAGTCAGTCTGGGATTTGAACCCACAATTAACAGCTCATGAAAGTAAAGGGACACGGTTTACTTCAACAGTAGTAAGACCACAGGGCCCAGAACCCTTGACTAAGTTTAACCAGGTCCCTGTATCTGTATAGAAGTTGTAAACACTTACCCCCTGTAGGCAAAACCTCTGTCTTTATCATGGTAGCCGAAAGTGTCCCAGAGACGCAGCGAGACTCGGACACCATCCACCTCGCACCATGACCGCTCCAGCACCTGCAACACATACCAGGGTCATTGCTAATAATGACTACAATCAGGGTTAGAATTTTATTTTTATTTTCACAAGTCAATAAAAATTTATCTGCTGCAGCGTTACCATGGCTGAAGTGATCGTCCTCATGGAAATGTCAAAAGTCCTTCCAGACCTTTACCAGTGCCTGACAAGCAGTCTTATGTTCATTTCAATTTCTGATAATGTTCAGGCAATAATAACTGAATTACTTGTTATTGATTTAAATGTCAAAAACATCTGAAGGCAGTGGAAAAGTAAAAAGAAATGTCTTATTACAATGGGATACTGGGGAGATAGTCTGCCCAGGAGCTAGTGTCCACAGAGAAGGGATAGTGCGACTACAGTAAACTAAGTTTATAATGAACAGAGTTATAAAGAACTGACCGATATACCAAATTTATCTTTTAGTCCCGGCCATTTGTTGTTTATATGCTGTATATATGCTTATGACAACCAATGATTATCACGAACTAAAATAATTGGTCCCTTTGAGTCAGTTATAACCATAGTTATTACATGTATTTACATTTGTTTTTCTCAAGTAAAAACTATCACTGATAGATTGCCATGAGTGACAGTGTGTGAGTGAGTGGACACATGGATTTTACCAGTGTTTCAATCACAATGGTATTTAAGTCAAAAACACAGCTGAACAAATAGCTGGAAGAACATGGCAATATAGGTGCGAGTTAACATTTTTCAATTTTGGATTGTTTTTGTTGTTTTTTCAGTAATTAACCAGTATTACATTTGATTGTTTTCTAAAAAGCTTACATTCATCAATCATTTACAACAAATTTCTTTTCACTAACGTAAAAACATAATGAAAGCGTGAACAATTATATTAAATAAACAAGACCTACGAGAGGCACTTACTTACCGGGTATTACGACCGCTATTGTTCTTAATGTCTGAACATAGTTGGTCCAACTAGTAAATCATCATCTTGAGAGCTATTTGTTGTAGTTACTGTGGTCCCTCGGCTAATTGTTTTATCTTTCCCACAACAGCAGAGACATGTTGTCTGTTCCCTCTTGTGGCAATACATGTGGCTATTGATTCAGAACAAAATATCTCCTAAAAGCTCTTTTACCTTCATAATAAATTATTTACCCTTGACATTCAATCTTACTCCTAAGTGAATTAATGACTTGTTTTAAATGTAACCTGCATAAACAAACACATCCATATAAAAGAATTTTCATGTAATGAAGCACAGTCTTAATAACTACAAACACATCCGGTTTCACATCATGATAAATATAGAATGATGTAGTCAGGAAATATCTACTTGTCCGGTTTTTCCAGTTATCTGGTTTCTAGGTAACAAGATTTGCCTGTATTTCACTCAAGTATGTTGTACATGGTAGACATTTTCCTTTTTTCTGAGACTGTCAGCTATTATTTTATTCAACGGGTAGCTATTGACTACTATTTCGCAGATTTAAGCAAAGTCTGCTCACATATTTTTAAGTTTATATACCCATAAGCCAGAAGGTATTGAAGACAATTTTAATAAATAAGTCAACAAAACTAACTCCCCACATTGCTTATTCCATCAACACACAACAAACAGTGTGTACAATGATACCAAAACAGTGGCATCATTCAGTGCAATAATCCAACTCAAGAGTTGAAAGTAGTCCACTAACGGGTAACGCCTACTTTGTTTACATTTATGGAAATTTAAATATGTAAAAAAAGCTTGGTTAACCAAACAAATACCATGGAATCACCTTCAATTTATTTTTTGTTTTATCAAATATTACACATTCAGAATACTTGAACAACACTTACCCCTGAACAAATCAAATAATAAATAATACATCATAATACAGAGTTTAGTATTTCTTGGTGCAAGCTAAAGACAGCTACCATCAATAATCAAAGTATATATCGCCTACTCAGCCTACAGCAGTTTCTGCAGGGTGACTGTAGATGACGTGTAGGAATTCACACTGATTGATGATGGAGAGTCAAGGCTGTTCAGGGTTGACTGAGCAGGAGAGAGGAGCAATGTGACAAGTTGATTTTTAATCTTTGAGAGTGGCTAATTTACTTGATGAAATTGCCTGTGAGCCTGACTGAAGATACCATGCCTGTTTAAATGTACGTTGTAAAAACTGACACCATTCTGATTTCCAAAGTTGCCCCCACTCAGCAGAATCAATTAGGATTCAATATTACAAGGAGTAGTCAAATTTATGCATCACATTAGGAAGAAAATATAATGTTTCCATAGCCTAAAGTGGTATGACTTGCCTCTCAATCATGATGGTAGTGGTCCATGGCCTAAAGTGGCCTTGACTTGCCTCTTGATCATGGGAGTGGTACATAGCCTAAAGTGGCCTAGACTTGCCTCTCAATCATGATGGTAGTGGTCCATGGCCTAAAGTGGCCTTGACTTGCCTCTTGATCATGGGAGTGGTACATAGTCTAAAGTGGCCTAGACTTGCCTCTCAATCATGATGGTAGTGGTCCATAGCCTTAAGTGGCCTAGACTTGCCTCTCAATCATGATGGTAGTGGTCCATAGCCTAAAGTGGCCTAGACTTGCCTCTTCATCATGATGGCAGTGGTCTATGGCCTTAGGTGGCCTTGACTTGCCTCTTGATCATGGGAGTGGTCCATAGCCTAAAGTGGCCTAGACTTGCCTCTTGATCATGGTAGTGGTCCATAGCCTAAAGTGGCCTAAACTTGCCTCTGGATCATGATGGTAGTGGTTGATGGCCTAAAGTGGCTTTGACTGGCCTCTTGATCATGATGGCAGTGGTCTATGGCCTAAAGTGGCCTTGACTTACCTCTGGATCATGATGGTAGTGGTTGATGGCCTAAAGTAGCTTTGACTGGCCTCTTGATCATGATGGCAGTGGTCTATGGCCTAAAGTGGCCTTGACTTACCTCTTCATGTCAATAGTGGTCCATGGCCTAAAGTGGCCTAGACTTGCCTCTCAATCATGATTGCAGTGGTCCATGGCCTAAAGTGGCCTAGACTTGCCTCTTGATCATGATGGCAGTGGTCTATGGCCTTAAGTGGCCTTGACTTGCCTCTCGATCATGGTAGTGGTCCATGGCCTAAAGTGGCCTAGACTTGCCTCTCGATCATGGTAGTGGTCCATGGCCTAAAGTGGCCTTGACTCAACTCTCCATGATGGTAGTGGTCCATGGCCTTAAGTGGCTTTGACTTACCTCTTGATCATGTCGATAGTGGTCGATCGCCGAGACTATGGCCCTGACTTACCTCCATGGTCTAAAGTGGCCTTGACTGGCCTCTCCATGATGATGGTAGTGGTCCATGGCCTTAAGTGGCCTTGACTTACCTCTTGATCATGTTGATAGTGGCCGATCGCCCAGACAATGGCCCTGACTTACCTCTCGATCATGTCGGTAGTGGTCGATCGCCCAGACGGTGGCTACATGAGTCTTGACCAGCTGATGAAGGTCATATTTAGTTCCGCAGGCCCAGGCACAGATCATACACGTCTTGCCAACCCCCGAGTCACCAACGACAACGCACTTGACGACCTCATTCTGTCCTGGCTGCTGGTTGACCATGACGATATCCGTGTTTATGGCATGATGGGACTGATCTGGAATATATACAACACCTTGGTCAAGCCCCTGCTGTGTCAATGTGCTCTGCACACGTCTGCTTATCCTTGAAACATGCATTTCCTAGTTGCTATTGGGTGTTTGCTAACAACTTGGTTTATGATCCCCAGACCCAATTTCACAGAAGTGGAATAACATTAACATTTAAAGTCCTTTTTTCCTACCACCAAGTCTATAGACTATTTACAGTAATTAAGAAACCTTGAAAGGAGTTTAATATAAGAAGAGACGTTTTCCTGTCATTTCAGAAGAAACATTCCCTGTTGATTATTGTTTTAGATTACATCCAACCAACAGAAAACACTAAAAAAATACATGTTTTTGAAACTGTGTTACATTTTTTTCTTCCATCACCGACCATACTGTTATGGTCAACCACGTAATCAAAGAAAGAGGTCTTGCCAAAATATCGGATAAGATCTAACTATTTCAAATCTTCCCAAATCTACTCTTCTGACTTTTATTGTTCATTAGTGTGTTTACAAAATTTGGTCTAATATCCAATGTAGGTGATCAAATTTGTTTTTCATTTCTCAACTTCCGGATTAGTAATGCCACTAATGAATGAAACACTAACTCGTAGGTCACACCATGACAGTCATACGATTGCAAAATGATAAACATGCTAATTGATTGTATTTAAATAGAATACAGATTATTATAGATATTGTTCACCATTTCTTACTAACAGCAGTGATAAAATCTTGTTTGTTTCCTTCATTTCACCTACTTGTAACACAGAGTCAGTCAAAAAAGCACATTTAAAAAATCACCAATAATTTGTACAATTTCAATAGTTTTATTGTCGGTCTTGTAAACCAAATAGGCAAAATATAACGCTAAATGGTTCAAAATTATCAATTTTCAAAATATACTAACAGTGGACACCAAATGAATTCAGGCAAGTAACATAGTGATAGTTATGTTTCATCCTTTGCCAGCAATACGATAGTTACAACACTGTGCCCTGTAAGAAATGATGTCTTGACCAAACAAACCTATGGTTGATATTGTTAGCAATAACGTATAATACCAGTGACACCAAATAATCAACAACCAACCAAAAGCTGCTCATAGGTGGTTATTACTAGTGTCATTGCAGAAATTATTGTGAATGAACCACCAACATGGTGCTAAAACATGGAGCACTGAGGTCCTATAATGGACCAAGGAACCTCAAATTTAAGTACTTTTTCATGAGTAAATCTCTACTTTTATTTATCAGTAGGAGGAATGCCCTCTACTGCAATCCTAACTGACAGTTTCCCTTTTTCATATTCCTTCACTGGCCATGAACTCATGAATAGGTCTGAACATGTCCCAAAGACAAGCAAATAAACCCCTAACAGCGGTGTTTACATAAAACTCAGGTCTGAGTTCCATGAATATTTAGCAGTGTAAGAAATTAAGGAAAGTCCCAGGTTCCTTGAGAGTCACTGCTAGAGTATCTGAATCCCAGGACCGTGAAGATCCAGGTTAGAAATGGTCTTCATCAACCCATGCTTGTCGTAAGAGGAGACTAACGAAATCAGGCGGTCAGACTCGCTGACTTGGTTGATGCATGTCATCGTATCCCAATTGCGTAGATCAATATTCAGGATGTCAATCATTAGATTGTCTGGTCCAGACTTAATTATTTACAGTCTGATGTCATATAACTGGAATATTGCTGAGTGTCACATTAAACAACAAACAAACAATTTGAATCCAAGAACACATACCAAATCTAAAATTATGTTAATTATAAAGACCCTTGACCTCCATGCCAAATTTTGAACATTGGGATAATTGCCTCCTTCTCATCCTGGCACCAGCAGTCTAAGTCAAGCCCCCATTGAAACAGCCTTATGTATACTATAAAACACGCCTCTGAGGTTTTGGTTTAAAAATGTAAAACATTGTTTTACATTTTCAACCCAAACCCCGGAGGCGTGTTCTGTCCAATTTATGAACCCTCTAAATGCAAGAAATACCAGAAAAAATAAGAAAACATTGAGATACCTTATAGTGAAACAATACAGGGTGTCGCAGTATAAAAGCAATTCGATCAAAGCGTGTGAGATAAAAACAACTGGCAGCATGTACCAGCTGGAGTCATGACATGTAAAATTGAACAAGTTTTCATCACCTGCCTCGGTGGCTCAGTGGGAAAACATTGATTTACAAAACTTAACACGATATGTTAGGTTGCTGGTTCGATTCACACCAGAAATTGTGACTTTCAACCAATCAAAAATCAATATATTAAGAGGCCAGTTTGTGAAACGTCAATTGTAAAACCAAGGTATAACAATTGAAGTGTAAAAGCTCAAAGCAGGTTTAGAAGTGACCCATTTCGAAACCTAGGTTTGGAAAAGAACCGCTTCAAAACCTAGGTTTGGTAGATGAGCTGGTTACTCGGTTTACACAAGAACCTAATGCAATATAGGGTAACAAGATTAATTATTACACACCTCACACACCTGACAGAATGCTATACCAGGCGTGTTCCCATACACTCAGTATCATAGCTACAATAGGAGTAACACAAGCTGTTGTCAATTTGTGAGACCTCACAGGTAAACAGGTAGTGAAGATATTCTTGGGCTATAATATTTCACGTCTTCTACCACGGTGTACACCGAGCCATCGAAGTAAGTCATGTGCTGTATGATGTAGCTGAAGCTGCTGCATTTTCATAAAGTACATGTACCAATGGCAACAAGAGAAGTTTTTTGAAAGCTTGATTTATTTAATTACACTGGCTGCCCATCCAACAAAGAGTGCAATCTAAACTACTCACTGGTCTACAAGGCAATGCTTGGCTTCTGCATACTTATGGGAACTGACAGTATGTTCAAGCCAGCACATTCTCTACCATCAAAAGATCAGCATCTGCTAGTGATTCCAAAGACACGTACCAAAGCATATGGCTACAGGTGATTACAACATGCTGGCCCACATTGCTATGGAACAATCCGCCTAAAGAAATCCAAGAAGCAGAAAACTGACAAACTTTACAAAGACACTCAAGACCTGTCTTTTCAAGAGAGCCTTTCATGAAAACTATCATGGTCAAAAGGTATTTGAGCAGCTGTTACTTGGAAAATGTGCTGTACAAATTTTAATCAAATTTAATTTAAACTTGTATTTTTGACCTCTTATTAGACCAGAAAAATAAATTTTCTTTACAGATAATCCTTATCATTCACCATATATACTACTTTAACAAGTAAAAGAACACCCACAAATAGAAGGCTGTGTTGCAAAACCCACAAGCCATGATAGATTAACCACAGTTGTATGGAAAAAAGGAGTTGTTCATTAATTTCTTTTGAGTGGTAAAATAATAAAACAATAAAAACATGGTGTCAATGCTAATTTTTAACATCTCATAACTCCAGGTGGTCTATCTCATTTCCCTACTTGTATTTGGGCATAATCCCCAACCATGACAATGTTTTAAAATGTTGTAAATTGCCTCCTGCTATTCAGCATACTGACCAAGAATATCCATGAACAAATTAATGAAATAATCTAAATTGTCAGGCATTAGTATAATTTTCATTAATTCTATTCATAATTCATTAATTTTCCTTCATCTACACAATATGCATACTGTGAATATTTTCAAATGTCTGATATTATGAGCAGAATTTCTGCAAGTGAATTTGAAATTCCAAAATATCATGTATCTGTTTTGAAAACTTTCCCAACAACAAAATACTTGGAATAACATCACCGAGATTTGATTGTGAGGTGACCTACTTTAAAAGTACACATTTCCTCTAACATATCTCATCCAGATGACAAAAAAATATTATATAGGTCAATGTTGGCAGCATGTCAACACCATACCAGCTCCCATGACACATCTGCTGCTACCTTAACCTTAAACATGTGGGACAAACACGCCGTTAAAAACACATCATTTTTTGGTAAGGAAGCAACCATTTAATAATTTTTGAAAAATAAAGATTTGTTTCCGAAAATACAAAGAAAGAAAATAAAGGAAATAAATTGGCCAGACAAAAAGAAGAAGAATTGTCTAGCTCAACAGGAAACACTGAATAATGTGGGGACAGGGGCTGCCATATTTCTGAAAAATAAATGATTTGTTCCAGAAAATACAAGGGGAAATAAAAAAAATAATTTCCGGACATGATAAGTGTTGTGAAAAAAAATGAAAAATTAATCAGCTCATCCTTCAGAGAAAAGAATTGCATGTCTTAAAAAGAAGTGAGTGAAAAGATATCCTGTGTTGAACATAAATCGCTGGCCCCTCCTCAAAATAGTTAATGATTGGTCCCCAGACTCCAGCCTACCCAATCTCACCTGTAACATCAGAACATTACCATGACAAGCCTCTGACCAAAATACACACAAAAATAACAGATCTCCAATTCCCCACAAATAATCATGAGTGAGGCTGACCACTTTAACAACCATCTCCAAGTGAACATGATCGTACATCACAAAGTTGGGAGTATTACTACCTCATCCCAAGGTTTAAACAACACAATAGCAAAGTAAACAGTCATTATCCATTCCGTGGGACTTCCATGAAAAGGCACACCACTAGTTATGTAAACCGGCAAGTTACCAGCCCGATCTATTCTACATCTATTCCTGTGTCTGTTCCAGGAACAGGTTTGCCTCGGGTATCATGAACTCCCTCTGTGTCCTGGGCACAGTAACACTAATTGCCTGGTCATGCAACGCCTGCTTACATCAATGCCTAGGAAGGGTCTGATTATCATGATTATAGGGAAGAGTACTGGGCAGTTCTTTAGATTAAAGGTCTCATTTGCTTCATGTAATGAATGATAGATGATGGCCTTCCCAACTTGGACCTGTTTGGCCTTGGATGGACACTTCACACAGCAGACTGTCTTTAACTTAATCCTGGTGTCTATTGAGTGAGTGAGTGAGTGTGTTGGGTTTAATTCCCGTTTAAACAATCTTTGTGTCAGCGTAAGGTTGGAGGAAGCCTCAAGTGACACAGGTTGTAGATCTATGTTTTACAGGTGGGAGAAACCCTCAAGCATGGGTGTGGTTGTGACAACCAAAGATGACAAATGGGGTAAATGGGGTCATCCTGGCATGACAAAGGGAGCTGACAACTGAAACCAAATGTTATATATCACTCAGCTATTCATAAGCCATACCTGTGTTATGGTTTTCAGACGCATAGGAAATAATTGTAGTTTTCTCACTAATCACAAGAACAACTATAAAACATCTCAGTCACTTATAAAAGACAACAAGCCATCATCTGAGTATTTATAATGTCTGTGTGACACCACAACCCTCTTTATAGCAGAAGTACTGGTGATAAACATGGCCGTCAGAAAACATAAGATGACCGAAAACATATGATACGACAATATTAACACTTAAACCTACTCAAAGTTGATGTCAAGAGACAATTTCGGGCTGGTATCTCAGAAGTATTTGGCACAGCAGTTTTTCACCAGTACCATGCTAGATCAAAAAGTGTCAATGTCATCTCTGACAACAGAGAGCAAAAAGTTGATATATGTGTCTAAAGGTCACCCAGCTCTATAGCTCACCTTTCGGTTGCCTGAATAAATCTTTAAATAAATAAGCCGTAAAAACACCATGTGGCAAAAATCATTTATGTCACACACCTCATTTTGCTGAATGACGTGGCAGGGAAAAATGTTTCATTGCCAAAACATCTGCTACAACTGTCAAAATGAACAGTGCCCAATAATGCCATGCCATATACCATTATCGTCCAGCTCTTATCTTTGTTATCTATACAGCATACAGTGTTTACATTACAATAGAAACATGTTAACTTGGACACGCTACTGTTATTTACCAATGTGTCACATGCTGCACTTCACACTTCAAATATAAAAAACTGTTTATGCTCATTAAGGGTTCAATAGAAAATGTTCTAGCCAATATTCTATGTAAAAACAATAATCTGATATATTTATTCACAGTATAGCACTTATACAGAAATAATAGAGAAAATATCATTCTAAAAAACCTTCATTGTCAAAATACCAGAGAAATGTGATCAATGATGATATGCTACTTTAATGCAAGACAGCTTGGCAGAAATAATCAGTCAGTTGTATGATGTTAATTTTTTCTCATAATTACAATCCTGCATAAGTGACGTTAAAACCAAACTCAACTTTATCACTGACATTAAGGTCAATATGCATCGCATGGCCCAAACTGTTTTTGACACCGAGTTGCTGTGACATAAAATAAATGAAACATGCTCAAACCACATAATTCATGAATATCAAATTGCATACAAATTATGAGTAAGTGACTGAACAAATTATATTTTCAATATGGCTGCTGTGGTCAGTTCGATCAGAGCAAAGTGAGTACCTCCAGAGATGTCTGATTCAGGTGAACCAATAATTGAATACTGACCTCATCTAATCATCCAATTCATCCTCACAGAGTTTCATATGAAGCAATCTAGTTCATCCCACAAATACATTACTTCACAAATGTTTCATTCAAACAACTTGGGTCGTTTTTATGATGGGAAAAGCAAAGCATAACTGACTGTTTTAATATCTTTGATATTAATAGATCTTCCTTTCTTCTATTAACAACATAAAGTCTGACATAATCGTATAGTAGGTAAAGTCAATAAACCGCAGAATTCAATTTCAGCAGAAAAAATATATGGTAATTATAAATATTTCTATTTGTAGACGATTTGTTAAGTAAGGATCATCAAAGTATCCTAAAGTGATCATGATGAAATTAGTTTCATGGCAATTAAATTTTACAAGCATTGATATTATTCAGACAACTTTAGGATAAGTTCTCCGAGTGTTTTATTCCACTGCCATCTGGCACAATATCAACAGGTGAGAGTGTGTGAGTGAGTGTGGTTTTATGCCGCTTTTAGCAAATATTCTAGCAATATCAAGGCGGGGGACACCAGAAATGGGCTGCAAATATTATACCCATATCAGGAATTGAACCCTGGGGTTCGGCGTGATGAGCGAACACTTTAACCACTGGGCTACCCGACCGCCCCTCAGGTGAGACAAATTAAATACACATCCAACTTGTTCAACACAAACAGTCAATGTCTTGGATAAACTCTGGTCCAACAATGTAATCAACAACAGGAATCTATTTAATTGCACTACAAAAAATCACTGTGCAATATTTATTTATTTCTGTATTGCTGTAAATGTTCCATTTCCCTTCACATCGGACACACAAAATGACATCTGCAGGGAAGAGCTACAGTGATATCATATAGTCAGTGAGTTGGGTTTTATGCCGCTTTGAACAGTATTCCAGTTATATTAGGTGTGTTAGCTTAATGTGGGAGGAAAGCCTGAAGTGATGTTTACTGTTTTGGTGGAACCAACAAGCACGGGTTGCTGCTGACAAATCTAGAAACATAATCGGGGTGAACCAGGATTTGAACCCTCAATGATAGATTTCAACTCTGCACAATGAATTGTGGTGCCTTAGACGACTCAGGCAAGCATGCTCCCCCGCCAGATAATAACAGTTGTGATTTAGAAAGTTTACCTCCTTCACACTGTACATTAAGCACCCTCGTATACTCAATAGCTCTTTGTCCAGTTTCCCTTTGTAAAAGTACTTTTATCACTGGTTTCATATAAGAAGCAGGGATAATTCTTGAGTGGGGGCCTTGTGCTTTAAGGCCGTAAATTTGAAAAAGGCCCACATTTTCAAAGACAATGGGGCATTTTAACATTGTGCTGCATGGGCAAGTGTGGGTGTACTCTGAGATATTTATTAAAGGGCTCGTGTCAGAAACTTCATGGTCCTAAGGTATTATTGTTCGAAAAAAGAATGATTTCTATTGTCTAAGTGTGCCTTTCTGGCTCCAAGAACATATTGTGGTTTTGACTGCATTTTTGTAACCCTGGTAATATATTACCTTTTTGACTAAAATATCTTGTGTCACATGTGGGTCCAATGAAATCTAACCGTTTCTATCTGTGAAAATTAAAAAATGAAGTTTAATTCCCACAATAATTTTGGAATATAGTACTGCATGATAATCATGACTGAATATATTTTTAAACAGTTTACTTTAGAATGAAGGCATCCGAAATGTTTTAAAAGGCACATTTAGCCATTTTACAGCAATATATTTTTATGCTGTTTGGGGGCTATTTTAAAGCCATACAATTTGACATGTATGTTTATGCCATATTTAGCCATTTTATAGCCTTAAATATATTTCTCAACATGTGTAGGGATAATCAGTTATGTCAGATATATTTAAATATACACTTGACATATTATGAGAATCAGTTTTGTGTATCATGGAATGATAAGATAAGTATTCCTATCAAAAATAAAAGTAGTATACATAATTTGTTATGCCATAGTTTTTCAGTCAAACGACAATTTATGCCATACAAAGCCATTTCACTTGCAGCCATACATTTTTTGTTTGCCATACTTAACCATTTTTTAATTCTACATATTTACTGTACTATATGTAGCCATTTACAGCTATGAGGTTTTCTAAGCCATATATGTACCGGTAGTCATGTTACAGGCATAAAAGCAGAAGGGACGTTAAATGGTTGGAAAACTATACTCATAAATACCCACTAAACATGGGCAGAACAAATGGAGTTGGCGCTGGTACTGGCTACCATCTTAGTTGATTGGCTGGACATCTGTCTCTATAGACACCGCTCATGCTGAGGGGGAGCATTGACGCAGCTTCATAATACAGAGGGAGGACACGGGGGGTCACAATACACTGCAGCTCAGCACACTGCTGTAGATTAACATAGAAGCTTGTATCATACAGTAATATACTCATTATTGCCATGTAGTAATGAGTTTTAGTAATTTATTCAACATTCTGCTGTTTAGCTAAAGTCTGTTTCACACGCATATTGGCTATCGATAGTTGCTTTCATATGCATGTTTATTGTGTGAAAAGACATGTTAATTTTGGGGTATCCAATGGAAATAGACACCTTATTATAATCATATTTTGGCCAATCAGTATCGAGCATCCTTCACTGTCACGGCATAATTAACCATGATCAACATGAAACATTTATTAATCACATGGTCAGACATTATAAAGTAAATGTCAGTATTCTAAAAAAAGTTCAACTGGAGTTTAATTAGGTGACTAACAAGTCACATGTCCAAGTAGCATCTGGATCAACGTAATTAAAATATTACCACCTGCAGTCCAGGTCTACTGCCATTTGTCTACTAGCTGAACCCACTACCCTGTAGGTACCAGCACACAACATGCTTAAAAAAACGATAAAGCATAAAATCAGGATACATTAATTATTAGATTTTCATCTAACAAACACCTCACCTCACATCATATCATTTTCCCAAAGTACCGACAGATAAAGAAAATCACTACATGAGTTTCCTGCTTTCTCTGCTAGTGAACTATACCACACATGTTGTCCAAACAAGCATTTATGCTCCATGTGACAGTAACTGTACAAAGATGCCTTGAAATGCCACACACAAAAAATTCCAGGAAATTCAAATGATTAATTCGTTAATTGTGGGCTAATGAAAATAAAAGGTCTTCAACATTGAAGACACATTACCCCCATTCATTACAGTATTGTTTTTATTGAATCATTAGTGTAATGAATAATCAGTTTAATGAATAATCAGTTTAACATTATTCAAACTTCACAATAATGACAATTAAAATGCCATACGTTTTCGCAATATATTTTGTATCAAGTCTTTGAAAGGCATTTAGAAATGAAAGACATAAGGAAGAGATGTCAAAACATTTTCAAACATCGTGTTCCTCCTACTAAAGAAGTTGACATCCATAACTTCTCTCCCTAATATATTTTGTATTTAACAAAATATTTCCATTCTGTTTGATATACACTTGATATAATACCTGACAAGAACTATACATATGAACATTTCCATCTAGTGGCTGAACACAAACCTTACCCAAATATGACAATATCGAAATTTGCTCCACACAATGCAGACAGCTTGAGACATGTGCTGAGCTATTGGGTCAACATGTGCTCACCTGCACATCTGTCTACTCCATGTCACTGCCACATCTGTCCCTTATTGTCCTCATCCTCCACAGCCAATCACACGTCACTCACTGTATCCCCAGCCAATCAAACTGTCTGTTGCTAGGGCTTTGGCTCATTTGTTTGTAAATTATGACAGTTTCAGCCAAGCATACCCCTACTTGAGAGAGTAGCACATGTTTCCCCCTTGTTTCAATTTGTTAATTTAAAATGGATGAGATTGTCATAGCATTGAAAAGTAAATTATTTGAAATATGTGTGATGTCGAAGTATCTTAGGTCCCAGGCAATATGATTTATGTGTCTGCGTTGAAAATAGATACATGTGAGTGTTTGAAATTAAGCATGAATGTCAAGGGGTCCTTGTTAAAATCCAAACGTTAAACGTTTAAATATCTAAGGGGTCCCTAGATTCAAATACGACTGGAGAAGATCTCAAGGACCTCAAAAACTGCAGTGGCAAATTTAATATTTATTTAGATCCTTTCTCAAGATGAAATCTTAAGGGAAAATATTCACTGAATAGTTTCATTTTTATTAACAATAAGCGAGCAAGAAAATCTTTTACTGCTTCAAAGAATATTGCAGTTCTATTGATACCACAGATATTGAAATACCAAGACATCTCTTTGTTAATTTGTCACCTAGAAACAGAATCAACAAACAGAAAAGAAAACAAAAAGAAATAATTGAAGTATATTTTTTACTTGGCAATCTACTCTTTTTTTAATGGGAAAAATAAAATATGAAGATCCAACTGACAGAAACTGCCAACTTTATAACTGATCAGACATATCATGTAAACTGACCACAACAAATAGTTAATAAAGAGAACGAAACCATCTCTGACATATACTACTGAAAAGAAGTTAAGGAACACACAATTTGTTCATATGACTATACTTAATCTGCCTTCACAGCCTTCAAACAGTGTTCTTTAACTTGCTTTGAGTAGTTTACATAGAAATACATGAACTTGTTTTAGCATTATTTTTCTACCTACTAAACCAACCAACTCTCACCTAAACAAGATCTGTCAAATTAAAACAAGAATATCTATCTACACAAATTTAATTCATTTTTTACCTATCAAAGATAATTTGTAAGTTAAATATCCATAAACATTAAAATAAAACGGCAAATATCACGCCTTTATGTGAGACGTGACAACAAAGCATATCCTCAGTTCCAAATTCAAACCATGCCCTGGCGTGTCCACACTTCCAAAGTATAACAGAAGCTGATTGAATCCCACATAAAAGAGACACAATCTGATTATTGATGATCCAAGCTAACAGGTTGTCAACCTGCCAGCCCGATCAGTAGGTGTAATCTGTCAAGCCTAGCCCAGCTTGGTTGAACAGGACCACAGTAGCCAATAAATATAATCTCAGGACAAGCTCAAGGACATCATAAACATAAACTATCCTCTCACTTCTGCTGAAGACTGCAACAAGCTCTTCAACTCCAAATCAAGTATAAGCAATGTATTTTCAGTACAAAATAATAACAACATATTTTACATCATCCCTATGAATTGGGGTATATTACCACTTTAGGTCCTTGAGGATATCATAAACATACATATGTCATCTCACTAATCACTTCAGGACCAGAACAAACTCTCCAGTTCCAAATCAAAGTACAAGTATTTTTAGTATAAAACAATAACAACATATTTTACACCATCGCTAGGAATTGGGGCATATTACCAGTTTATGTCCTTGTGGATATGATAAATATGTGTTATCTCACTTCACCTGTGGGCAGTGGGGTAGCTTAGAGGTTCAAGTGTTCACTCATCATGCCGAAGACCAAGGTTTGATTCCACAAGGGTAAAATTGCTAAAAGCGGCATAAAACCATACTCGCGCACTCATTCACCAACTTCACTTGGAGACATGCTCTCCAACTCCCAATCAAATTACAAGCAATATATTTTTAGAACAAAACAATACCGGTAATAGCGAATGTTAAACTATCCTTTGGAATCAGGGGTATACTACCACCCAGTTAAAGGGAGACAAAGTTTTGTCTATTTGCCAGTCTCAGCCAGTTTGATTTAAGTTGTTTAAACCCCACAATTTTTGTAAACCAAAATTTTATGATGTAGAACAATCTATGTGTTAATGAATACCGTAATTGCAAATAATTTCTTACAGCGTCTAACCTTGGTTGGAAATGGGTACCAGAGAGCATAGTCCCTCTTTAAAGACTAAACACCAGTCAAAATATAAGCAATGTACTTCATAGGTCTGGGCTGGGACAGGTAATTCAGGTACTCGGGTTTGGTTGGTACTGAGTAGTACCCAGGTACAAAGAAGACTACCTGGACCCATGATAAGTCATGTGATACATTGTTTAATAAAAAAAATTTATCTAAAACTCTATGGTTACATTACAAGTCACTAATGTTCATATTTCTTTCTGACTATGCACCCATTCCTTCTGACTTTTACATGTTTGAATAAAGAAAAATCTGCAGACAACTTCAGTGTATGCATGACCAGATCGTTTTATACATGTATCTAAATACATTTTGCCAGGTCTAGGGTCAAAGTTTTCCCAATCGGACAGTTTTTACCCATCTCTTGAGATCTCAAGTGGGTACCAGGGTAGGGTCGGGTAATAGGGGGTGGGTACCCGGGAAGTAAATTTGGACTCATCCAAGCCCTAGTATTTCAGCCATTTTGAATATTATGAAGCATCTTTGGCAACCAGTCACTATTATTCCCTTGTGAGTAGTGACTGTGGTTACAGATATATTTGATCACCCTTCCTTGAGTGAAGGAACAAAACTAACCTGTAACCTTTCCATAAGGATAATGTTTAGGATATTTAAAACCACCACTGGCAATGATGGCTATCCATTATTATCACAGGTGCATCAGGAGCATACTATTTGGCAGCAAGCCTACAGGAAAATTTTGGTAAAAGATATTCTAGTTCAAGTTATCATGAAAAGTAACTTAAATTGTTATAGTTTTTAATGTTGACACAATTTATGGATAACAACTTCTTTAATGTACAATTATGGCAACGTTTCAGTATAGCTCCTTATACCTAGTCAAGTAAGACTGACAACAGTATAAGGATCTATACTGGAATGTCGCAATTGTAGTACATTTGAAAAGTTGTTATCCGTAAATTGTGTCCACTTTGTCATCCATCAACTTCTAAGAAATGCCTATCAAACAATTCATGTTATAGCTCTCCATACATGACTTCTTCTGACATTACTGCATTCAATGCAATATTAGAATTCCTCTAATCATCATAAGAACCTTACAGAATTCCCAATCTTGAAACCAACAAAAGCCTTTTTTCCACAATTACCCTGCTATGGTACTTGGTTGAAAATTCTTGATTAATCCCTAAATACAACCAGTGTAAATTGCAGTATATCACAATATAGTATGAACTGCCAATACTCATCTCTAATTGGAGTATGGCCTATCTCCAGCATCACCTCATGTAGCGTGAAGGCCCCTTGTCACTCAGCATTGCTGGCCACTATATATGTACCTAAGTACTCTCATGTCTGTAGGATCATTGTTAAGAACACACAGAACTCTAATAAAAGGTATTAAAGTGATTCACGCCAAGGGTTACTATGTACTTAAGGGTCCAATCAGGGCATGTCAAGAAGCCTATTACACCATAAACTGGTTGCCTACAGACTGTGAAATCTGCCTAGTTTGCAGGTTTAACATAAGTGAGCAAGTAGGTTGGGTTTAACGCCGCTTTTAACAGTTTATTTTACAGTTATATTGCGGTGTGTCAGCTTAATGTGAGAGGAAAGCCCGAAGTGATGCAGGTCTCAGATGTTTACCACTTCCGTGAAACCAATGAGCTCGGGTATGGTGCTGACAAACCTAGAAACATAATCGGGGCGAACCGGGATTTGAACCCACAATTATAGGTTTCTGGCATGCCCAAGGGACACAACTCTGCCCAGCGAATCGCGGCGCTTCAGACGACTGGGCCACCCTTCGCCCTAGATTTAACATAAATCTGAGATAAATTAACAATATGTACAAACTACTGTCAGTTTAAAACATATATTATTTTTAGGGCTGCAACGATACAGGAAGGTCACGATACGATACGCATCTCGATATTCTGGTCTCGATACGATACGTATCTCGATACGCAATGATAAATAAAACAAGACTTGAAGCATGTCAAGATTGAACCTTTCATGATTTTGGAACAGTCAAAATTATTTTATAATAACAAGACTACTGAAGTTGGAACTTTCTCTAACTGTCCTTAAAAACAATTCAAAGTTCAAACACCAGAAAATAATTAATGTACTCCACCGGTGATACAACTTCAAAGAATTTTATCAGGAATAATATATTTCAATATCGTGTTACCTTAGTTGCAGCTTTTACTATATATATAGATATATATTTCAAATTATAAGAACCACAAGTGTAGCATTTTGGTACTGGTGATTGCTGTTGCAGGATATTTTTACGTATGGAACAATTTGATCAGTCACCCTAGGGACTTCCCGTGCTACATGTATTTCGATTGCGAAAACGTTATGTTGACATATATTCGCCAAATTGCCACACACATGACTTTTAAGGAGTCAAAGTATGGCATTTTTAATATATGTATCCATTCTCTAGCAACTAAAGTTCGTTTCAATACGTCAAAAGCGGTAATCTGACCGTGGTTGCAGTATCTCTTCACACACGATTTCACATAACTTAATGAAAACAATATTAAATGAAATTTTGAATAAAATTAATAAAATATATTACAAACACAAGTCCAGATATATAATGAACACGTTTTAATAACAAGATAGTATAGTAATGGTATTTAATTGCGTACTTCAGTTCGGATTTGCTGACAGGTATTTCCGGTGTTATGTGCTTGCGGGGATCAGCTGATAATGTTTTTTGAGATGGGGAAAAACATGTCGGTGTAAAACCTGAGCTTATTAAAAATGTAAGTACGTTTTGGGGAGCAATGCGTTACCGCGCGCTATAACCAAGTTAGGGGTTTATTGAAAGGCACAATAGCGAGGAAACGCTTTACTTGAGATTTGCGTTCCGTATCGTGGCGTATCGATAAATGGGCCCACGTGTATCGTATATCGTATCGTGGGTCAAGTATCGCGATGCATCGGTATATCGGTGTATCGTTTCACCCTTAATTATTTTCAAAAGGAAAAATCCCATTTCAGTAAAAGTCAATTTTGATATCTGCACAGATAGAATTGGAAAGACCCTCTCAACATAATATTGTTGCTGTAGGCAGAATTTAGATATGATACCATATCTTTTCAGAAAGTAGAATTACTTACCATTATTTGTTTTTAAACCGTTTCACACTTCACCCTCAAGTCATTGGCTCACTTGAATTTTATAACATCTGTACCATTGTCTAGAATCTAAAACCTAACTCCAACTATTAAGTCAAAAGTCAAAGGCACAAAAACAGTGCACCTTGTTCAAAAGACTGACAAAATGCACTGTACATAAATTAATCAACATTACCTGAAGATTTATATACATTTAGCCAAACTCAAATTTTCAACACGACTGGTATGGCAGCCATGTTAAAAATATATATCGGAATTATGTAAGCACATTTTGGAGAGACACTATTGTGATCATCCAAAAAAGGTTTCACCATCATTGTTTCAGAGATGATGAAAAGGCAAGAGGGAAAATATAATAAAAAGACAAGCGGATGAATGAAGGACAAGCATACATAAAATTTACCAACTTTAATTCGAGTTAATCTCAATAAATGTATTTTAGACACACCTTCAAATCCTTTCAGACTCACATCCTAGTTTTCAATACACCAGTATGCGGCTTGTACACTTGGCCGTGCTGCATGTGCTATATGTGCTCTATGTTGCTCTTGATGGTTTACCAGCATATTGCATTTACATGATAAGGGCTGCATTTGTTTCGTCCTTATGAGAGGAAAACATCAACTCCTGTTATACCTGTCATTTTCATTAAAAAGTGTAGGTGTATCCCTGTATTGGTCTTGACACCTACACTTTAACAAAGGAAACCACAGCAATGAGACTGGAAATGGGGTATAAAACATATGAACACTAGTACGTGCCACAACACTTACAACGCTCAGGTGAGCAAAGAAGTCTTGACAATGCATACAAATGATTAATTCACAATATATGATTTGTCCTTATTAGATCTAAAATCTATATCTGCGAAAATGTCCTTAAGACTTTTTTAAAATTTGGTAATGATATAGAAATGTCCCATTAAATGTTGATAAAATCATGAAAATGTCCTAATGCCATTTGACTCAAGCAAAATCACTGTATACTAATAATAAATCTGAATTCTGTACAATGAGTATAGAGAGAACACAAATGATGCCAAATGATATTTCTCCAAACCTAATATTCTGTTGTACAAGTTTACCTGTGTAGGGAGCTCCATATAGGCCAGTGTCACACCTGTGTGTTCAGTTGGCCTTAACCTCACAGGTGTCAGCTATTTAGATCAGGAATGACAGTTTCACAAGTTCCTGGCTATTCTTGCCTACAGGGGTCAGTGTTATTAATCAGACATACATCACATCAAAGACAGAGCCAACCTAGACTTGCTGAGGTTACATTACTACTTTCATGGTTGTTAGACAAGATCTACTGTAATTTCAACTTTGTGTAGTTCATTGATATCGCATCGCTGAAAGAGGGATAGCTACTTTCTTGTTGGTTTAATTATTAATGATTCTGTTGATTATGACATAAGTATGTTCTAGAAGCAAAAAACAGGAAATTAATGACATTAACAATATGTCAAAGTTTCATGGATGGGAGTTTGTTAGGGAATATTATCAGAGTAAAGACAAGGAGTTAATGACATCAAGAATATGTCAAAGTGTCATGGAATAAAATTTGTCAAAGAATAGTGTATTTGGAAAAATAAAAATGTGCCATGGATGAGAATTCAACACTCTTTATCATCAAAATAGCTACAGCACAGGCAGGGGCATAGGTGGCCGAGTCGTTTAAGGCGCTGCAATGCAATTTGCAGGATTACTCCCTTGTGCACATCAGAAACCTTTGATTGTGAGTTTGAATCCCAGTTCTTCTTGGCTATATTTCTAGGTTTGTCAGCACCATACCTGTGCTTGCGGATTTCACCAAAGTGGTAAACGTTTTTGAGACCTCATCACTTAAGGCTTTCCTCCCACATCAAGCTGACATGCCTTGATGTAACTTGGAGACTGTTAATAGTGGTGTTAAACCAAACTCACTCACTCACTCACAGCACAGGCAGTGAGATGTAACAGGACTACATGAACAACAGTATGTAGCACTCATGTTCTCCATCATCAATACATCAGGTTAAAAAAAACATGTTCCGCCATTATCCAGGAATACACACAAACTTTAACCAATCAGGTCGTGGCCTGGTTCCAGCAAGACGGAATCCAGCCAGATCTCACACCAATGAGCACTGAGATCACATCACCAATATTTCTTGTGCAACACATGCCATAGACTTGCAGACATAGATTCTTCGCATTGTTTAAAAGAAAAAGCAATGGTGAGGAATTGCACAAAGTTTGTGCATGGAGTAGGAGTCGCCTGACTTCCGTATACACGGCTTCGCTGCTTACCGTCCTAAAAACTATTACAATGCATAGCATTTATATGTAATCTTGGATATTGGAGTAACATAGTTTCTTCAAACCCATTAAGGTTTGATGCTGCACCTTTAACTGTAAGAAATCTCTTATTGAAAGAAAAAAACTCAAGCATATATCAGAGAGATTCTAAAATGCACTGAAGCTCCTGCTGCACCTGGTGTTTGGATATCAATAAGAACTTTCTTCATTTCCATTCCCATATATTCCAAGTCAGAACTGACATTGTATCTCATTTTTCTCAAGTTGCACTATAGCGATATTGTCCGTATTGTATGCAAATAGCAGATATTTGTTGTGCTTTACTATACATAAACTAGTCACTTTCTTCATTTGATTGCAGGGTTGTACTGACTTATTGCAAATAACTGTTCTTCATTAAAGACCTGACCTACAAACTTATTTCATGATTGGCTGAAAAAGGAAACATACTATTGTTTTGGTCTGAATGTAACTCAATTTTATGTTATTTTTCAAAATCATCATCATCATATTATCCCAACTGTATTATCATATTTGGACATGATTTTCATTATCAATATTAATGGAATACAATAATGATTACTCTTATTTATTGCTATCCAAAGTTGATCATTTAATTTCTTGTCATTTATCATTTAAATAATTTTTATCCTTACCATCAGTAATATTATAACTTCTATTATCTTTCCAGTTAACCATTACTATATCATTGATATCTTCATAACAGGATAAATATAATTATCCTCATCCTTAACATATATAATTTAATTGTTAAAATAATCATTATATTTTCTCAGAAGACCATGTTGATATATTATAAACATTATGAAGGTAAGTTATAATCCACTCTATGGAATACTATAACAGGGTTTTACCTTGTCTTACAAAATAGGGAGTCCAGAGGACCCAAAATAATAAATTTAAGGGTCCCTGTAGGCAATATGAGGGTCCTGTAAAGTAATGAAATGGTGTAGTGTACTGTACATTTAGATAATTACTTTAGAGCCTGTAACGAATCAATGATTGTGTGGACAGTGGTCATGACTGATGGATGAAATGACAGACACCCATAACTGCTCTTGATGCGCTGTAGGTACAATGAATATCATTGTGCTTCTTTTTCTGCATCCATTCTCTACATTTGTGAGTCATGTAAAAGCCTGCTATACCCTTCCTATGCTACTAGAAAGTTTACATGATGACATTGAGAAGGCAGGTCATTAAATTTTGTTCAAAACAAAGTGATTGTCACCGCATCGCAGATGGCTAGATCTTACCTATCTGATGTATATATTCCTGCCTACAGGGAGTGCCACCTGTGTCTTGTCCTACCCATTAGATAACTTGTTTAATTACCGTCCCCAATCCATACCATCAGCTATTAAGTTCAATCACTGTGTTGAACTTTAAGGAACAACGTCATCTTTGTCAGATGGTACTAAAAGGAAAAACATTTAACTTAAGAAGGGAGAATTTATGGATGTCAAGTTCATTATTATGAGGAACTCAATGTTTTGGAGTATATACTTACTCCTTCATCAGGTGAATGAATGCTATGAAGCAGAGAACATATAAGAAGATAAGACAATAAAGAAGCCGACATCCATAAATCCTCTTCCTTATTTGTATCATAAGGAAGAGAATATATGGATGTCAACTTCATTATTATGAGGAACACAACATTTCGGAGTATATGCTTACTCCTTCATCAGGTGAATGAATGCCATGATATATACATATGTATGCTCTCTGCCTCATGGCATTCATTCACCTGATGAAGGAGTAAGCATATACTCCGAAACGTTGTTCCTCATGATAAAGAAGTTGACATTCATATATTCTCTTCCTTATGTGAATCACTTCTAAATGCCTTTCAAAGTCAACATTTAACCTGATCAAAATGTCAAAAGTATAACTTATATCATAAGCTTCAAACTTTTCATATATTTCTGTTAAATATCATTCTCTACTTCTGAAAAAAGCATAAATTTCAATAAAATGAAATGATGTAAAGTTATCATTTTAGGTTTATAAGTCCAGTTTGAATACATGTATGACAACTAATTTTCCCAGAAGATTAAGTGCTGTCATAAAAATTACATATTATTGAAATCTATTCTTTTATTTCTCAGTGACTTTTAGGAACATAGACACAAGCAAAAATTTGTGTAAATTGATTTAAAAACATTCATAACAACACTAATTTGTGGGGAAAAAATCTCTGTTGCATTTTTTATGTCTACTGCATATATATTTCAATTAATCATAGCTTTTGCATTCTTTTCACAAACAAACTACCCTTCTCTGGTCATATTCCTTCAGGCATTTTGCTCATAAATTACAGGAATGTTTTTATGATAATAAGGCCAAGGACATGACATTGTGTCCTAAATACACACTTGGCTTGTGACTAAAAATACTTTATGACAACTTGTTTACGGATAAGGAAGAGAATATATGAATGACAACGTCTTTATTATGAGGAACACAACATTTTGGAGTATATGCTTACTCCTTCATCATATCACCTGAAATGATGAAGGAGTAAGCATATACTCCGAAACATTGTGTTCCTCATAATAAAGAAGTTGACATCCATATATTCTCTTCCTCATGTGTATCACTTCTAAATGCCTTTCAAAGACTAGTTTTACAGAGATTTATCAAGGATTCTAAACTAAGAGCCCAAAGCAGGCAAGCTGGGAAAAGAATTGTTCTTATATTCTCAATTTCTGAGGTATTTTAACATTGTAGCTTGAGATGTATTCAATGCAATAATTAAACCATTTCCTATTTATTGGTCCCACACAGTTTAGAAAAACAAAGATTTGGAAATTTTCAAAGACATATGATGCAGACTTGGGGCCAAATATCAGCCTCTGGGCAGATCTAGAATAAATCCCTGTTTAACGGACCGTAAATGATAAATTTGTAAATATACTCTTGTGACTAGAATACCAAATTCACACATTTCTGGGCCCTGTTCTAGAAAGCGATCGTAGCCCTATGACTATTGTAACTCCTATCCTTAAACACAGTCACAGCACTATGACCGTGGTAAAATGGGGCCCTGGTCAGAAAAAGGCAACCCATGAAGATCCAGGTTAGAATATGTATTCAGCCACCCATGCTAGCCGAAAAGGCAACTATGCTTGTCATAAGAGGCGACTAACAGGATCTGGTGGTCAGGCTCGCTGACTTTGATGCATGTCATCATATCCCAGTTGCATGGAACGATGCTCATGATGTCAGTCACTGGATTGTCTGGTCCATACTCCATTATATAGACTGCCGTCATATACCGGTAGCTGGAATATTGCGGAGTGCAGGGTTAAACAAACAAACAAACAACAACAAAAAGAACAAGGCATCACATTGACTGAGGTGGCCCTCATTAAGCCAAGGTTGTGAAGACTGGCATGCAACCTGGACTTTCATGCTTCTGAAGTTTGGTTGTCCACGTCAAACACTATTTGATTTGAGCAAACTTGAAACAAACTGCAATCTTTATTGTGAATGTTTTGAACTGTAATATATCTACAGAAATGAGAAAAAAAAGGTTGGATCCTCATACCCAATAAAATGTGATTAATTAATTATATCAAATATTTCATTCAATTTGGAAAAATGTTTTTTAAGAGGCATTTTGAAGTTAGTGTCAATGAACTCAGAGTTGACATGGATTTCATCTTCTTCTTTCAAGCACTTGTTTCATGAAGGTTTTGTTTGTTTGTTTGTTTCTAAAGCTAAATGATAGTCTATAAATAATTAAGTCTGGACCAGACAATCCAGTGATACACATCATCTATGCCATTAGGATATGATGACATGCATTAATCAAGTCAGCAAGCCTGACCACCCGATCCCGTTAGTCATCTCTTACGAAAAGTATGGGTTGTTGAAGACCAATTCTAATACGGATCTTCATGGGTGCATGGAGTTACATGCACCTGTACGAATGTTGCATTGAAAGAATAAAATATTTGTCAACTTTGTATTCAATTTGGAGAAACAGTGATGATCTTAAAGTGTTGTTTCACAGATAGCAAACCCAGGGTTAGAAATAGACACTAGTCCTGTAGTCAATGCCAAACTGCCCAATAGTTAAGGTATCATAAGGACTAGTAGAAATTTGCTATTTTTAAGGGTTTTGCAATATGTTATCATTATAAAGACTAGTGGACTAAAACTGTTAGTTTCTATAGCTGATAAAGAGTATGAAGTGAATAATTTGACTATAAAGCCTTCAGTGAATTATGTCTTATTACTATACATAATCATTGCATCACTGTGATCTAACAAGCAACTGCTTTGTAAAGGCACTTTATCATCCAATTATTGGCCTTATCCCAACCTTTAAACATTCAATAGATGTGATAAATCAATCAACTTCTATACTTGAATTAACAATAGGTGGCCAATTAAGGAAAAGATTATATAATAGAACAGGATGAAAATATGAACAGCAGTGTTGGGTAAAAGTCCGTGACAGTGGGGGGCTTGAGAGCTGTGGGGGTGTAATGTTGCCAAGCCGGGGTGATGGTGATATTTAGGGTGCTGTGGTGGCAACAGAGGGGGGGGTGATGGTGACAATCAGGGTCCAGTGGTGGCAGCAGAGAGGGTGGGGTGATGGTGACAATCAGGGTCCAGTGGTAGCAGCAGAGAGGGTGGGGTGATGGTGATATTAAGGGTGCTGTGGTGGCAGCAGTGAGGGTGGGGTGATGGTGACAATCAGGGTTCAGTGGTGGCAGCAGAGAGGGTGGGGTGATGGTGATATTAAGGGTGCTGTGGTGGCAGCAGAGAGGGTGGGGTGATGGTGACAATCAGGGTCCAGTGGTAGCAGCAGAGAGGGTGGGGTGATGGTGATATTAAGGGTGCTGTGGTGGCAGCAGAGAGGGTGGGGTGATGGTGACAATCAGGGTCCAGTGGTGGCAGCAGAGAGGGTGGGGTGATGGTGACAATCAGGGTCCAGTGGTGGCAGCAGAGAGGGTGGGGTGATGGTGACAATCAGGGTCCAGTGGTGGCAGCAGAGAGGGTTGGGTGATGGGTGTCATGAGGTAAGGGATTGAGGGTGAGGTAAAGTCAGCAGAAAGGTGGGGTGAGGGTGGTAGTGAGGGTGGGGTGGTGTTAGCTGAGAAGGTGTGGTAGTCACGGTGAGGTTAAAGCACCAGAGAGGTGGACTGATTGGTGTCATGGGGTGGATGACAACTTTCTTATTATGAGGAACAACATTTTGGAGTATGTACTCATCAGGATGAAGGAGAAAGTATATACGTCTCATTATTAGTAAGTATTATGTTCCTCATAATAAAGAAGTTGACATCCTATTATGTGTATCACTTCTTAATGTCATTCAAAGACTTTTTACCTATTCTGCTGAAATAACCCACCTGGCACTTCCTGCTACCATTGTGGGTGAGGGGGAAATCAAAGCACATCAGTATATCTTTACAGCCCAAACCCTAAACCTAGTGCAGCTGGAAACAGGTTGTAACTTCACCATGATGACAATAGATAATTAATGTTCTTATTATTAAAAACACCACATACATATTCTGTTTGCGTTCAAGATATCATTTGATTCTTAGGACAATAACCTTCTATATACACCACCGACCCCTTTAGAGCAGACAAAGAATCATGATGACCCCACGATTTGGGAGGCATTAGAAAACCCTCTGTAGCAACCCATTATATAGGTGATATATGTAATACAATATGATAATGACATTATATATATGCAGTAATAAAAGATAATGTTACAGTGTATATGAAATATGAAAAACTGTGTGTATGTATATGGGAAATCATTGTACTTACTATGTTGTCATGTTCGATTTAATTACTGCTTTTATTTCCTGCTTTACTATAAACTTATTTTACTTTAACACGGTTTACTTGTTATTGTTTGTGGTGATGGGTGTCGTATTTGGAGGATATTATATGAGTGTTCATGTCATACTATGTTTATGACACAAGTGTCTGAATTCTGTAATTTCCCAAGCGAAAGCAAGGTAAATATTAGAATTTAGGCATCATAAACATATTATGACATGAACACGAATATAATGTTTTATTTTCTACTGAAGACGAATAAAAAGAGCTATATACAGAGACGAATTTTAGTGTTTACCTACAAGGACAGCAAGTTGCAACAGCAACGGAACCATAATTTGTCAAATGACCTCAACAATTTTCAGCTATGACGTTGTTTCTATTGTGACGTCATTCCAACCTCATGTCACAATATGATTCAAATGACGTCAACAATGCCGTCTGGATGACGGAAACAATACACTGTTGTCTCGTGACGTGATATGACCCTAGGGCACATGATTTTTATGAACCCTTGTAGGTAATAAATACTTCTATTGGGCCCCTGAGCAGCCTATGCATGTACTAAGGGGCGACTTAAGTGATCAGCTGGTCAGGTTTAATGACTTGTTGATAGTGTATCAACACACCTTGACTGCAAGCTTATAATATAAATACCCGATTTGTCTGGTCAACACTCAATTATTTACAGGTCGCCATCATATAGCTGGAATAAGCTGAGTGTGGCAATGAACTTCAAATGAACACATCATATACTTGTTATGTCACCAGCAAATCTTCTTGATGATCCCTACAAATGAATTTTACAAACAAAACAAATGCGGAATCAGCAAATAGTAACAACAAAAGCATTTTAAAAAACGCACTTAAAGAAAACCCATAATATGGCAACTATTCCATTATAGTAATGGTAGGTATAACACAGGGAAATAGTCAAACTTTACAGGCATTTAAGCCCACCAAATGTACACTATATCTATTGGCCTTAAAACAAAACATAACAATCTTAATATTCTTGTAACAGTTTTTTACACCAAAAGAATAGATTGCTCACATATACGTATTTCATAAAATGATATTACCACATTGACATTCATCCTACAACACCGTAAAACATCACACTATAATTCTGATGTACTAGGAGTAATGTAGGAGCTTATTAGCTTACATTTATGGAATCACACCAAATAAAAATGTTGTCAAAAAATCCCAAACTTATAGAATCATAGATACTTTTAACCCTAGGCAACATACCTATGGCCTTGATTATATATCCACACAACACAAACGACCCCGAATCCTCAAAGCCATCAGCTATACTAAAACCAGATTTCACCTGGGCAAGTATCTCAATTCGAACAATCTTTGAATCTTTCAACAATGTCTACATGTTTGCTGAGTCGACAAACTTAGCCCCCTTGTTTGACAGCCCCTTGGAAAACAAATACCAAGCAATCTACCCTCATACACATCTGTAGTAATGGTAAGTAACGTATTTGTTCTACAACCCCAGGATAAACTTGTCTCCAGGCTACAGATGTTGTGATCTTGACATCAGCTTTTCATTCACAATACTTTCCTTACACCTTGTCAGTGGGATTGTCTAAAAGTTGGTTTGGCCAGACATTGGTGTGGGATGGTCATTGAAGTTGTATTGACATAAGGGCCATGGTGTCACCATGATGGGATTGCAGTTAACATCTAGGATGGGAGATCAAAGTGTTCAGACTGTAAACGGGAAGTTTTGATAACCAATCATATGAGAAATGTTGAGTAATTCATGTTTGACATCATTGTGTTGTGGGAGCTGACAGGAAGACCCGTGTCATAAGGGGTGTGGTAGAGATTAGGAACACACCTACAGTGGGTCAGAAATCAGGATGGCTAGGGGAGGTTGTATTTGTTTGGGGACACACAGGGGGGTGGGAAACGGGGTGGACTTGGATGGGGAGAAGAGAGTATGGATAAGGACAAGGGAAGTTGGGATAGGGAAGGGAGAGTTTTGGATAGGGTAGGACTGAGGTGAGTTTTAGATAGGGTAGGGCAGAGGTGAGTTTTAGATAGGGTAGGGCAGAGGTGATTTTAAGAAAGGGTAGGGCAGAGGTGAGTTTTAGATAGGGTAGGGCAGAGGTGAGTTTTAGATAGGGAAGGGCATAGGTGAGTTTTAGATAGGGTAGGGCTGAGGTGAGTTTTAGATAGGGTAGGGAAACGGGGTGAGTTTTAGATAGGGTAGGGCAGAGGTGAGTTTTAGATAGGGAAGGGCAGAGGTGAGTTTTAGATAGGGTAGGGCAGAGGTGAGTTTTAGATAGGGTGGGCAGAGGTGAGTTTTAGATAGGGTGGGCAGAGGTGAGTTTTAGATAGGGTAGGGCAGAGGTGAGTTTTAGATAGGGTAGGGAAACGGGGTGAGTTTTAGATAGGGTAGAGCAGAGGTGAGTTTTAGATAGGGAAGGGCAGAGGTGAGTTTTAGATAGGGTAGGGCAGAGGTGAGTTTTAGATAGGGTAGGGCAGAGGTGAGTTTTAGATAGGGTGGGCAGAGGTGAGTTTTAGATAGGATAGGGCAGATTTTTAGATAGGGTAGGGCAGAGGTGAGTTTTAGATAGGGTGGGCAGAGGTGAGTTTTAGATAGGATAGGGCAGAGGTGAGTTTTAGATAGGGTAGGGCAGAGGTGAGTTTTAGATTGGGTAGGACAGTGATGAGTTTTAGATAGGGTAGGGCAGAGGTGAGTTTTAGATAGGGTAGGGCAGAGGTGAGTTTTAGATAGGGTAGGGCAGGGGTGAGTTTTAGATAGGGTAGGGAAACAGGGTGAGTTTTAGATAGGGTGGGCAGAGGTGAGTTTTAGATAGGGTAGGACAGAGGTGAGTTTTAGATAGGGTAGGGAAATGGGGTGAGTTTTAGATAGGGTAGAGCAGAGGTGAGTTTTAGATAGGGAAGGGCAGAGGTGAGTTTTAGATAGGATAGGGCAGATTTTTAGATAGGGTAGGGCAGGGGTGAGTTTTAGATAGGGTGGGCAGAGGTGAGTTTTAGATAGGGTAGGGCAGAGGTGAGTTTTAGATAGGGTAGGGCAGGGGTGAGTTTTAGATAGGGTAGGGAAACAGGGTGAGTTTTAGATAGGGTGGGCAGAGGTGAGTTTTAGATAGGGTAGGGCACAGGTGAGTTTTAGATAGGGTAGGGCAGGGGTGAGTTTTAGATAGGGTAGGGAAACGGGGTGAGTGTTAGATAGGGTAGAGCAGAGGTGAGTTTTAGATAGGATAGGGCAGAGGAGAGTTTTAGATAGGGTAGGGCAGAGATGAGTTTTAGATAGGGTAGGGCACAGGTGAGTTTTAGATAGGGTAGGGCACAGGTGAGTTTTAGATAGGGTAGGTCAGGGGTGATTTTTAGATAGGGTAGGGAAATGGGGTGAGTTTTAGATAGGGTAGGGCAGAGGTGAGTTTTAGATAGGATAGGGCAGAGGAGAGTTTTAGATAGGGTAGGGCAGAGATGAGTTTTAGATAGGGTAGGGCAGAGGTGAGTTTTAGATAGGGTAGGTCAGGGGTGAGTTTTAGATAGGGTAGGTCAGGGGTGATTTTTAGATAGGGTAGGGAAACGGGGTGAGTTTTAGATAGGGTAGGGCAGAGGTGAGTTTTAGATAGGATAGGGCAGAGGAGAGTTTTAGATAGGGTAGGGCAGAGATGAGTTTTAGATAGGGTAGGGCAGAGGTGAGTTTTAGATAGGGTAGGGCAGGGGTGAGTTTTAGATAGGGTAGGGCAGAGGAGAGTTTTAGATAAGGTAGTGCAGAGGAGAGTTTTGGATAGGGGAGAGAACCGCTTGGATTAGGCAGACTGTTTTAGATAGGGTAGGGCAGAGGTGAGTTTTAGATAGGATAGGGCAGAGGTGAGTTTTAGATAGGGTAGGGCAGAGGAGAGTTTTAGATAAGGTAGTGCAGAGGAGAGTTTTAGATAGGGTAGGGCACAGGTGAGTTTTAGATAGGGTAGGTCAGGGGTGATTTTTAGATAGGGTAGGGAAATGGGGTGAGTTTTAGATAGGGTAGGGCAGAGGTGAGTTTTAGATAGGATAGGGCAGAGGAGAGTTTTAGATAGGGTAGGGCAGAGATGAGTTTTAGATAGGGTAGGGCAGAGGTGAGTTTTAGATAGGGTAGGTCAGGGGTGAGTTTTAGATAGGGTAGGTCAGGGGTGATTTTTAGATAGGGTAGGGAAACGGGGTGAGTTTTAGATAGGGTAGGGCAGAGGTGAGTTTTAGATAGGATAGGGCAGAGGAGAGTTTTAGATAGGGTAGGGCAGAGATGAGTTTTAGATAGGGTAGGGCAGAGGTGAGTTTTAGATAGGGTAGGGCAGGGGTGAGTTTTAGATAGGGTAGGGCAGAGGAGAGTTTTAGATAAGGTAGTGCAGAGGAGAGTTTTGGATAGGGGAGAGAACCGCTTGGATTAGGCAGACTGTTTTAGATAGGGTAGGGCAGAGGTGAGTTTTAGATAGGATAGGGCAGAGGTGAGTTTTAGATAGGGTAGGGCAGAGGAGAGTTTTAGATAAGGTAGTGCAGAGGAGAGTTTTGGATAGGGGAGAGAACCGCTTGGATTAGGCAGACTGGAGAGTTGGATTTGGCATGGGAGATTTTCGGATAGGTACAAGCATAGCTTGGAGTAGGGACTAACAGATAACAAACAAACCTAAATTGAAATGATCCATGAAGAAAGACTATGTCCTACTTCCATATTGATGTAAATGTAACCTGTTGCTTACACCTCGTATTCATGAAGACTTGTTTCATAATAGGAGTGTCCAGGACATACAACCAATCACTACCTTTGAAAAAATATAGAATAACATTGATGATAGAAATACCTAGAGATCATAATATCATTTTTAGACAAAGGAAAACATAATTATAATAATGGGTCTTCAACACTAGTTAATGATCTGTTACGCTTATTCCCCAGTTTAAAAATAGTACCGTTATAGAAAACATTTGTGTGCAAACAATCATGAGAAACAATGATCTCAGTTTAAATAATCTCCAACTTCAGGTGGAGCCTTGTAGTGTTGGCAACAAAGAGTCAAGGTTTTTGTAATCCTGTAAACATTTATTCCTGATTTAAATACCAAAGCTGAAACATTTTAAATGTCAGATATATTAATCACTAAATAATTCATTTTGACCAACCTTAGTAAAATAGGGTATTAGTACACTTGTTGATAAAAACTTTCGGAAAAAAACAATCTCTGAAAAATGTTACCCGGTACTCCTCAATTTGGAAAATATAAGTAAATTGCCAGATGAAACTGATTCTTAAAATAGTATAGACAAAACAAAAGTGACTTGTCATGTTTGGTCAGTTGAAAAATAACATTGACAATATGATTTTATTATTTATCTAGACCAAAAAACCCAATCCCCATCCCAAACAAAAATATGATTAAATCCAAAGGTAGGATATGATTGGCTAACCAGTAGGCAGTTCCAACAGCCTGGCTGTCCTAGTGTGTGATCGTACCCCACCTAAATGGTTGATGCAAACTCTAAGAGCATGATAGGTCCTGTCTCTGTCGGTCTCAAGAGACTGCAGTGGTCATGGTGATGAAGCTGAGGTACAGCCGGCTACAATGAAGACACTCGCTTGTAATTAAGAGTTAGTGTGTAGACAACATTAGGACACAAACCTGTGTAGATGTTACCTGTCACTGATGAAACATAAATGAAGACACTTCCTCGTTACTGCATCTAATCAATACAACAATCACTAATTTAAACTGGTTTCGTTTTTAGTCAGATAAATAGTAACCCCATCACAAGCGATGAAATAAATCATTTATCCATGATTCCGACTTCATACTTCAAATTCAAGTCGACAAAACTCCATCGCCGCCCGTCATACACATTTTCATAATTCTCCCTACAATTCCCAATAGCTCCTTCCGAACAATGGATGGGTCATACCATTACTGACAACACAGGTAGCAGATTCGTTATTGACATGTAGTAATATGACAACTAACACGGCGTGGCCTGAAATAGATGTTCTTTGTCACCGTCAAGTTCTTCCCTTCACTGGGACAAAGAGGGCCTAAGATCTCTTCACCTCTCTGTCTAACTAGTTGGATTGAAATATGTCCGGCATTGATTAGATGGTTTAATGACCCGAGGATACGAAAAATCAATCGAACCAATCAATTACAAGCAATTATTTCAGTATTAGTATCAAGAACATTCTGAAACTGTTCCCATTTTGAAGGCACATTAGGGTGTACAGCCTCAGTGTAGCTTAAGAAGTGTTAAAAGGCCGACACTTTAACCAACTTAAAAGCGTTTTGCTTTGAGCTTCGATATGGAGATGTCGCCAGATGATGTCCAGCTGGGCCAGAGGATTAGGTGTTAATTATTCCCAAGAAGTTCTAGCTAAGAAGAACATTAGGGTTTATTTATTGTAAAATTAGGTTAACTCTCATAGGGTTCAGATTGGTATATGTTTCCGACTTGTCCGGCTCAGTAGCTGTTTTTATGTAGAACTCCAGTCATTCATGACCTGTCTGCAAAGGTGGTATTTTCATTCATGTTTTGATATAGTCAGTTGTGGGTAATATACAAAATATTAAAAAATTACATCTGATAAAGGATAAACAGGCAGGGATTGACTGCCCACTGGACCACTAGAAACTGAGTGAGTTGTGATTAACACCGCTTTTAACAGTATTCCTATTATATCAGGTTGTGTCAGCTTACTGTGGGAGGAAAGCCCAAAGTGATGCAGGTCTCAGACGTTTACCACTTTGGTGAAATCCACGAGCAGGGGTATGGTGCGGCCAAACTAAGAAACATAATCGGGCGAACTGGGATTCGAACTCACAATCAAAGGTTTCTGGACCTGTTACTTGCCCTTTCAAATTTGATAAAGTTCTATGTTCTCAGTTTTTATTACCATTTTCTTCAATTAAACTTTATGAAAAATAAAAAATCACAAGTTCTAAGATATTAACCATTTTTTCAACTGCAGATTATAAAAACTCTCAAATTTTGAAAATGTTCTCCTTCTAAAGCTACATAGTGGGCAGTTGTGAAAGGTTTCTAATTAATCTCACTGTATTTTCGTCAACTTTTTTCATTGATTTTGCATATTGTGCTGACTGAGGTTTATTCAAACTCATTCATGCTGAAATTTTTATGTTTCCTTTCTGAAATTATTTTTAAACCCAATCAGACTTTGTGCAGACTTTGGATCTGCTATTTGAGGATATTGACAGCAGACAGTCATCTATCTTCATCTCCGTCCATTCGAAGTCGCTCAACAACGCATCTCCCACAGTTCGTTTTCCTTTTGTCAACCCCACCATCCCTGATCAAAAACTTCAGCATGTCAGCCATTTCCCTCACAAAATCATTCACCAGCTGTTTACAATCACTTTGACATTTGAGTGTCACGAGGCACTTACAACAAAAAAAATAAACATAATTATCTCCATTTAAAAACTAGTTTCGATACCTGCTGCGCAAACACACTTTCTGTTTTTATCTGTAACAGAGAGTCGCCAGGTATGTCATCTATTTATGATATGAGCGACATCACAGGCCTGTATAACAGACCCACATAACAGAGAGTCGCCAGGTTTGTAATCTATTTATGATATGAGCGACATCACGGGCCTGTATAACAGACCTACATAACAGAGAGTCACCAGGCCTGTATAACAGACCTACATAACAGAGAGTCGCCAGGCCTGTATTACAGACCTACATAACAGAGAGTCGCCAGGTATGTAATCTATTTATGATATGAGCGACATCACGGACCTAAATAACAGACCTACATAACAGAGAGTCGCCAGGTATGTAATTTATTTATGATATGAGCGACATCATGGGTCTGTATAACAGACCTACATAACAGAGAGTCGCCAGGTATGTAATCTATTTATGATATGAGCGACATCAAGGGCCTGTATAACAGACCTACATAACAGAGACTGCCAGGTATATCATCTATTTATGATATGAGCGACATCACAGACCTAAATAACAGACTTACATAACAGAGAGTCGCCAGGTATGTAATCTATTTATGATATGAGCGACATCACGGGCCTATATAACAGACCTACATAACAGAGAGTCGCCAGGCCTGTATAACAGACCTACATAACAGAGACTGCCAGGTATGTCATCTATTTATGATATGAGCGACATCACGGGCCTATATAACAGACCTACATAACAGAGAGTCGCCAGGTATGTAATCTATTTATGATATGAGCGACATCACGGTCATCAGGTATGTAATCTATTAATGATATGAGCGACATCACAGGCCTACATAACAGAGAGTCGCCAGATATGTCGTCTATTTATGATATGAGCGACATCACAGGCCTGTATAACAGACCTACATAACAGAGAGTCGCCAGGTATGTAATCTATTTATGATATGAGCGACATCAAGGGCCTGTATAACAGACCTACATAACAGAGAGTCGCCAGGTATGTAATCTATTTATGATATGAGCGACATCAAGGGCCTGTATAACAGACCTACATAACAGAGACTGCCAGGTATGTCATCTATTTATGATATGAGCGACATCACAGACCTAAATAACAGACTTACATAACAGAGAGTCGCCAGGCCTGTATAACAGACCTACATAACAGAGAGTCACCAGGTATGTAATCTATTTATGATATGAGCGACATCACGGACCTAAATAACAGACCTACATAACAGAGAGTCGCCAGGCCTGTATAACAGACCTACATAACAGAGACTGCCAGGTATGTCATCTATTTATGATATGAGCGATATCACAGGCCTATATAACAGACCTACATAACAGAGACTGCCAGGTATGTCATCTATTTATGACATGAGCGACATCACTGGCCTATATAACAGACCTACATAACAGAGACTGCCAGGTATTTCATCTATTTATGATATGAACGACATCATGGGTCTGTATAACAGACCTACATAACAGAGACTGACAGGTATATCATCTATTTATGATGTGAGCGACATCATGGGTCTGTATAACAGACCTACATAACAGAGACTGACAGGTATGTCATCTATTTATGATGTGAGCAACATCATGGGCCTATATAACAGACCTACATAACAGAGACTGACAGGTATATCATCTATTTATGATATGAGCAACATCATGGGCCTATATAACAGACCCACATAACAGAGACTGCCAGGTATGTCATCTATTTATGATGTGAGCAACATCATGGGCCTATATAACAGACCCACATAACCTATATAGGTCCGTGGTGCCATGTATTTCGTTGTTATTGCTTAGAAAGTGCGAAAGATACAAATATATTTTAGGTGCGAAATCATCCTGCATATTTTATTGAAAACCATTTGAGACTATCTGAATACTACAGAAATATGTACCCGCTTAAGACGAGTACATGTATTTGATCAATTCTACTCACCCTGGACATACTGCTACTTGTCAGTACGAGCAGACAAGAGGATTTTTCAAAGAAAATGCTTAATTTTTTTTTAGTAAAACCAGTGTTAAACCCAACTCACTCACTTCAGGACCTCTAGTGACCATGACCTTCAACAGAGGTTAATAAGGTTCATACAAACAAGACCCTGCCTTACAGCTCATGTACACTAAGTTTCATCAAATTCCATTCATAAATACTCAAGTTATCGTGTACACAAACATTTTCAATGCCAAGATCATACCCAGCAGAACTTCTATGTGACCTTGACCTTTAATGCCATTCAATCATCTGTCAGCCAACTTTCACCAGGTATACATAGGAGGAATATCAGGTATCCAAATCTCCAACATCGTCATCAGACTGTGTGGTTGAAAACTGAAATTGTGGTAGGGAGAGCAGATCTCAAATTCAAGCACACACACTTCATGAAGACTGCTAAAGCAAGAGTTAAATATACTTGTTTATTTGTTAGTTACATAATAACTCAATGGCTTGAGACCTCTTTTACATATAAGCAAAAAGACTACTTTATAGTTTCTGTTCATACCATTCTACAGGTCACCCTTATATATACATGGGGTAGCCTAGTGGTCAAATCGTTCGCTCATCATGCCAAAGACCCAGGTTCGATTCCCCACATGGGTACAAAGTGTGAAGCCCATATCTGGTGTCCCCCAAATTGACATTGCTGAAATTTTGCTAAAAGCAGCATGAAACCATGCTCACTCATTCACTTATATACAAATGTATCATTTCGTATTCAGACATGACCTCACGTACTTTTCATGTCACAGAGTACAGAATGTTCAACGCACCATTGCACTCCTAATGACCACCCATACTGGTACAGCAAATCTTGTTAGTCATGGAACACCTGTACTACTCCAACACAACAAGGGGAGGAAAAAGATACTGAATCCAATTTTCCCTTCTTAAGATTTTAGGAGATGGAATTACCTTTGGATGACCAGGCTCTGAAGGAAACCTACCCAACTTCCTGTTTTGATAGTAGTCAGTTTACTGTAACCTTTCCCATGGAACTTAGGGCTGTTGTTAGTGTCTGTTACCACACATATATAGTGTCTATCTAATGGCTGAAAGGTAGACAATGAGTTTTTCATCATATTCTTGTATAAAATCTATATAAGAAACAGGCATAAAAATATATTTATATCATGTCATATTAGGTTAACATAACATTTATTCTCTGGAATAAAAATGTTTTAAGATATTGTTCGTTCATTTTTCTTTTTATATATATAATAGAAAGGAATCCAAAGAAGTTCTTCATTTTCAGCCTGCAATCTAGACTAGCAAAAGTGTCATAGACTTGCCTTGATGTTTTTTCAGATACTTTTGTTTCAGGGCCTCACAGTAGGCCTGTGAAGGTTTAAAAGCAAGGTAGACAGCAAGGCCTACTCCATGTTGGAAACTGTACCAAGGTATGTACCATGATGGGAACCGTACCAATGTCTCTACCATGATGGGAACTGTACCAAGGTATGCACCATGATGGGAACTGTACCAAGGTCTCTACCATGATGGGAGCTGTACTAATGTCTCTACCATGATGGGAACTGTACCAAGGTCTCTACCATGATGGGAACTGTATCAAGGTATGTACCATGATGGGAACTGTACCAAGGTCTCTACCATGATGGGAACTGTACCAATGTCTCTACCATGATGGGAACTGTACCAAGATCTCTACCATGATGGGAACTGTACCAAGGTCTCTACCATGATGGGAACTGTATCAAGGTCTCTGCCATGATGGGAACTGTACCAATGTCTCTACCGTGATGGGAACTGTATCAAGGTCTCTACCATGATGGGAACTGTATCAAGGTCTCTTCCATGATGGGAACTGTATCAAGGTCTCTGCCATGATGGGAACTGTACCAATGTCTCTACCATGATGGGAACTGTACCAAGATCTCTACCATGATGGGAACTGTACCAAGGTCTCTACCATGATGGGAACTGTATCAAGGTCTCTGCCATGATGGGAACTGTACCAATGTCTCTACCATGATGGGAACTGTATCAAGGTCTCTTCCATGATGGGAACTGTATCAAGGTCTCTGCCATGATGGGAACTGTACCGATGTCTCTGCCATGATGGGAACTGTACCAATGTCTCTACCATGATGGGAACTGTATCAAGGTCTGTACCATGATGGGAACTGTATCAAGGTCTCTGCCATGATGGGAACTGTACCAATGTCTCTGCCATGATGGGAACTGTACCAAGGTCTCTACCATGATGGGAACTGTATCAAGGTCTGTACCATGATGGGAACTGTATCAAGGTCTCTGCCATGATGGGAACTGTACCAATGTCTCCACCATGATGGGAATTATACTAGTCCGAAGATACTATATGTCTCAGGCAATCATTAAAATGACACATCATTAGTCACTGCTAAAAAGAAACAACACAGCAATGGCAAAATACTCACAACACACCCACGTCTAAATCTATCCAAAGTAATATGCTGAATAACTTACCTCAAACTGTCCTAGACAAGTTCTATGACTACACACACAGTATGAAACTCCATACATCTAACACCATAAACATCAAGTGACGTATGACAGTCACGCACCATCTAATTACTGTGTATACAGCAACACCATATATATCAGCTCGGCCAACATGTTGCTCATGACACCACACGACAAGACCATACATTTCCTGCTGCTAACAAAGGAAGACACACACTTGAAAACAAAGTAAGTTGGATTTCTTGAAGCTCACCACACTCCTACGTGTGTATGGAGCTTGGATCAGCTGTCATACAGCCTCAGGGCACCTGTTCAGAGAGACCGGCCATGCCCTCCCTGTGAACTTTATTATATAAACTATTTCGAACTTACAATAAAACCTGCTTAGCCTTTGGAAAATTGGGTTTGGACGTAAAAGAAAAGGAATAGGAGGGAAAGTTGTACCTTATTGACCCCACATTCCAACAATGTAAAGGAGGTGTAAAGTTAATGGCAGTTTCAAACAGCTTTGACATGGACCTTCACGTGAAACAGTTTCATCACTACCTGTCAGAAGGTGAAACGCTTCACAGCTTCTCATCTCAAAGTTATTTAATTTTTTGAATAATTTCATATTTGATTTAACAAGTGCAAGGCTTATGTTAATTTAGCTTGCAAAAGTATCAAAGAGTAGATTGGAAGTTGGTTTTAGTTTTCATGAAAAAAATGAGACATTATATATTATGCTTAGCACCAGTCTGCACAAAAATATGTAAATAAATTACCCTAATTATTTAACATATTTAAAGAATAGTTTCATGCAGTTCTGAAATGGAGTCAAATGTGTCCCACATTCCATAACGGGAATATTGCTGAGTGTGTTTGATAATGAGTGAGTGAGGCAGAGAATGAGTGAATGGGTGAGGGAGGGAGGGAGGAAGAGAGTGAGGCAGTAAGGCAGTGAGTGAGTGAGGCAGAGAATGAGTGAGTGAGGGAGGGAGGGAGGGAGTAAAAGAGTGAGGCAGTGAGTGAGTGAGTTGTCACAACGTTAGAAACTAACATAATGATAAAATATAGCAAAATTCCTAAAAGGGTCCTTAAGATACCTTAACTATTGGGCAGTATATCAAGGACTACAGGACTAGCACCAATTTCTAACACAGCTGTCATATGCCCCAACAGCATGGGACATTACTCATAATATCAATCACTGGTTTGTCTGAGCCAAACTTGGATATTTATAGGCTTCTGTCATATAGCTCTAATATTTATGTGTGGCGTCAGGTGACGTTAAGGATCAGGTGACTCTTAACCCTAATTTAATAAGTAACATGAAGGAATTGGGTGGTCCTTAACCCTGACAGATTAACTGTAGTAATATGAAAGAATCAGGTGGTCCTTAACCCTGACAGATTAACTGTAGTAACATGAAGGAATCAGGTGGTCCTTAACCCTGACAGATTAACTGTAGTAACATGAAGGAATCAGGTGGTCCTTAACCCTGACAGATTAACTGTAGTAACATGAAGGAATCAGGTGGTCCTTAACCCTGACAGATAAACTGTAGTAACATGAAGGAATCAGGTGGTCCTTAACCCTGACAGATTAACTGTAGTAATACGAAAGAATCAAGTGGTCCTTAACCCTGACATATTAACTGTGGTAATATGAAAGAATCAGGTGGTCCTTAACCCTGACAGATTAACTGTAGTAATATGAAAGAATCAAGTGGTCCTTACCCTGACAGATTAACTGTAGTAATATGAAAGAATCAGGTGGTCCTTAACCCTGACAGATTAACTGTAGTAATATGAAAGAATCAAGTGGTCCTTAACCCTGACAGATTAACTGTAGTAATACGAAAGAATCAGGTGGTCCTTAACCCTGACAGATTAACTGTAGTAATACGAAAGAATCAGGTGGTCCTTAACCCTGGCAGATTAACTGTAGTAATATGAAAGAATCAGGTGGTCTTTAACCCTGACAGATTAACTGTAGTAATACGAAAGAATCAGGTGGTCTTTAACCCTGACAGATTAACTGTAGTAATACGAAAGAATCAGGTGGTCTTTAACCCTGGCAGATTAACTGTAGTAATACGAAAGAATCAGGTGGTCCTTAACCCTGACAGATTAACTGTAGTAATATGAAAGAATCAGGTGATACTTAACTGTCTTTCAGTAAGTATATAAGCTGCTATAACTGACATGGTGTTCAAGGTAGAATTAAACCCAACTCACTCCTAACAATGCAAACCCTACAATATATAGAAGCAAAACATACATTGACCTGCTTGTTACAGCAATTTCCATTTTTCAAACTGACATTTTCAGCAGAGAAGACGACCTAATTGGTTATTCAAAACACATCTTGTTCCTAAAATAGCTTCAAGACTAAAATATATCTCAATACACTGTCAACACACAGAAACTGAACAAGAATTCCACTAAAAACTAAACTAAATTGTGAAGTTATTGTACTTTGATGTATACTTGATGATGACATAAAATCAATGTAACAGTTTCTTGGTTTCAATTTATTGGTAATTACCGAGCAAGACAAGGTATTTTAAGCCCCTGCTACTCCTGGGATTGGCAGAAATATGCTACTGTCAATAAATGTTATAAATGAACTCATTTCTCATTGTTTACACATGCCGAACACAAATTGATGCTCTTGTCATGAAATTGACCATCTTCTGAATTGACAGAATGAATTTGAGAGAGTGTTACAATATCTTTAACAAATCATACACTATTAAAACAACACTGGGCTTATAAAAAATATATGAATCTCTAACTTAGAAATCTCAGTTAGGAGTTCACAAGTTTAAATTCCTTTCTCCCCTTGCCATCTGATAATGCTTACAGTCACAATGCCCCATTATCTATCTTAAATTCGCCTCTTTGCTATCTCACATCAAAACGCCTGAGTATAATTATTTCAAATACTCATAATTTCTATCCTCGAGACTTTTGTCTCCAAAACTTGGCTCCTGCTCCTTGAAATAACATGCTTTGTTGTTTTGACTAGTAATAGGTTATTTCACTTGAATATATGTCCCCTTCTAAAATGTATTGGCTCCACGAATATTGCTTTTGGCTACAGGAAAATGACATTGGCAGTAAGGTCACTAGCAATAATCTAAGGCAATGAAAAAAATTATTAGAATTTCATCATTGGAGCAGGGCACTTGATATGGTAAATAAGGTAACAATCATCTTTCATCTGTACACTTAATAGGGTGAATAAGGTAACAATCAACTTCCATCGGTACACTTAATAGGGTGAATAAGGTAACAATCAACTTCCATCTGTACACTTAATAGGGTGAATAAGGTAACAATCATCTTTCATCTGTACACTAAATAGGGTGAATAAGGTAACAATCATCTTCTATCTGTACACTTAATAGGGTGAATAAGGTAACAATCATCTTCTATCTGTTTACTTAATAGGGTGAATAAGGTAACAATCACCTTCCATCTGTACAATTAATAGGGTGAATAAGGTAACAATCTTCTTCCCTCTGTACATTTAATAGGGTGAATAAGGTAACAATCTTCTTCCATCTGTACACTTAATAGGGTGAATAAGGTAGAAATCTTCTTCCATCTGTACACTTAATAGGGAGAATAAGGTAACAATCATCTTCCATCTGTTTACTTAATAGGGTGAATAAGGTAACAATCATCTTCCATCTGTACACTTAATAGGATGAATAAGGTAACAATCACCTTCCATCTGTACACTTAATAGGGTGAAGAAGGAAACAATCTTCTTCCATCTGTACACTTAATAGGGTGAATAAGGTAGAAATCTTCTTCCATCTGTACACGTAATAGGGAGAATAAGGTAACAATCATCTTCTATCTGTTTACTTAATAGGGTGAATAAGGTAACAATCATCTTCTATCTATTTTACTTAATAGGGTGAATAAGGTAACAATCATCTTCTATCTGTACACTTAATAGGGTGAATAAGGTAACATTCACCTTCTATCTATTTGACTTAATAGGGTGAATAAGGTAACAATCACCTTCCATCTGTACACTTAATAGGATGAATAAGGTAGAAATCTTCTTCCATCTGTACACTTAATAGGGAGAATAAGGTAACAATCATCTTTTATCTGTTTACTTAATAGGGTGAATAAGGTAACAATCATCTTCTATCTATTTTACTTAATAGGGTGAATAAGGTAACAATCATCTTCCATCTGTACACTTAATAGGATGAATAAAGTAACAATCATCTTCCATCTGTACACTTAATAGGGTGAATAAGGTAACAATCATCTTCCATCTGTACACTTAATAGGATGAATAAGGTAACAATCATCTTCCATCTGTACACTTAATAGGATGAATAAGGTAACAATCTTCTTCCATCTGTACTTTTAATAGGGTAAATAAGGTAACAATCACCTTCCATCTGTACACTTAATAGGATGAATAAAGTAACAAACTTCTTCCATCTGTACACTTAATAGGGTGAATAAGGTAACAATCTTCTTCCATCTGTACTTTTAATAGGGTAAATAAGGTAACAATCACCTTCCATCTGTACACTTAATAGGATGAATAAAGTAACAATCTTCTTCCATCTGTACACTTAATAGGGTGAATAAGGTAACAATCATCTTCCATCTGTACACTTAATAGGATGAATAAGGTAACAATCTTCTTCTATCTGTTTACTTAATAGGATGAATAAAGTAACAATCATCTTCTATCTGTTTACTTAATAGGGTGAATAAAGTAACAATCATCTTCTATCTGTTTACTTAATAGGGTGAATAAGGTAACAATCATCTTCTATCTATTTTACTTAATAGGGAAAATAAGGTAACAATCATCTTCCATCTGTACACTTAATAGGGTGAATAAGGTAACAATCTTCTTTTATCTGTTTACTTAATAGGATGAATAAAGTAACAATCTTCTTCAAACTGTACACTTAATAGGGTGAATAAGGTAACAATCATCTTCCATCTGTACATTTAATAGGGTGAATAAGGTAACAATCTTCTTCTATCTGTTTACTTAATAGGATGAATAAAGTAACAATCATCTTCTATCTGTTTACTTAATAGGGTGAATAAGGTAACAATCATCTTCTATCTGTTTACTTAATAGGATGAATAAGGTAACAATCATCTTCCATCTGTACACTTAATAGGGTGAATAAGGTAACAATCATCTTCTATCTGTTTACTTAATAGGATGAATAAGGTAACAATCATCTTCCATCTGTTTACTTAATAGGGTGAATAAGGTAACAATCTTCTTCCATCTGTACACTTAATAGGGTGAATAAGGTAACAATCATCTTCCATCGGTACACTTAATAGGGTGAATAAGGTAACAATCATCTTCCATCTGTACACTTAATAGGGTGAATAAGGTAACAATCATCTTCCATCTGTACACTTAATAGGGTGAATAAGGTAACAATCATCTTCCATCTGTACACTTGATAGGATGAATAAAGTAACAATCTTTTTCCATCTGTTTACTTAATAGGGTGAATAAGGTAACAATCTTATTCCATCTGTTAATATGGTGAATGAGGAAACAATCTTCTTCCAGACTGTAGGTCCTTGGATTGAATAAAGCAATGTGAGGTGGGTAACCTGAGCTGTTTGGGAGCGAAAGGATTAAAGGGACAAATCTAAAAATTACAATAGATTACAAAGGTAAGTCAAGATATATAATTAACTGTTTCCATAACCAGACAGTGTAATTACATGATTAGTTGGTGTACTTCATAACGAATTTGTTGACATGGTATTTCCGGTGTTACATGCTCACAGTAATGGCTTTGTGTTGGGGGGATAAAACATCACAACTTTTTCACCCTGTGTATAAGACGACCCCCCTTGAAAGCCCTCTAATTCGAGGTTCGAAAAACCCAACTTACATACAGTGATATACGGTATTTCATCATGGCCTTACTTTGAGGCTGTATATTGTTTTCACAACATCTTCACTGAGGCGTATTAACACCTGAGTGACTAGACCTAGAAGCACCCTCTCAGCAACTCTCAGACGTTCTGGCATCTTAAAGCAGCGTATATCCAATTCACTGACCTTTCCGCTTAGTGTCAGGATGACCCTGCTTTGCTATTATCTATATTCACTTTACTGAGCTGTTTGTTCTGTGTCCAAAGAATTAATACTTTCAACATTGCTTCAACTATGTCACATTTCAATCAAACTGGACACTCTGAGAAAACTGTTACCCAGGAATTTTCATCTAAGACTATGACTGACAGTGGGGAAACATGCAGCCCTGATCCACCCTAAATCTTTGAACAAGTGTTGGTTGTTAATTTCTTTCAGAAGGACCTTGGATCCAGTGTTTATTTGAGGCATACCCTGATGGTTTGGTGACTTGGTGATTGAAATACTTGCTTCATCTTTAACACCTTTGTCACTGATTAACCCTTTCCAAGATGGTATTTCTGGAAGAAACCAAGACAACACTTTGCAATTAATTCCATGACATGTTGAATATCAAGCCTTATTATTGGTCATAAACAAATAAGAAAGGGAGAAATTTACCACTGTTTTACAACCCACTGGGCTAGATCACTGGTCTTTAATGAGTGTTTTTGTCAAAGACATTTTTCTATAAAAGGCTGTGCTAGGTGCAAAAGTTTCATTAGTTATTCACAGTCTTTAAAATAAATTGGCAAATGTGTTTTTCTTTCTGGGGAAATCCCATAATGAAATAAACATTACCATGTCCATAAACATTGAATAGGCCTTGTGTTATTTAATAATAAACGACTTGTGGACGCTGTTTATTTTACAATAAGTGACAGCAGGGAGAATAGATCATGAGGGGCATGAGACGTTTATTCCTTATATGCAATATCAACATTATGAACAAGCTTTAAAAATGTTTACCTAAATCTAAATATACTAAATGACTCCCAGAATACAATCAGACCGTGGCAATGTCATCATCACCAACAACTTTCATCATCATCATCATCATCATCAAAGCAAGCTAAAGTTGAAAATCCACCTCCTAGGTCTAAAATAAGGACATATCTAAACTGTAAATAAATAATAATGATGACTCCCTGAATACAATCAGACCAGACAAGTCCATTTATATGAACAGGGGGATTTAGTTTCGTATCATCATCATCATCATCATCATCATCATCATCAAAGCAAGCTAAAGTTGAAAATCCACCTCCTAGGTCTAAAATAAGGACATATCTAAACTGTAAATAAATAATAATGATGACTCCCTGAATACAATCAGACCAGACAAGTCCATTTATATGAACAGGGGGATTTAGTTTCGTATCATCATCATCATCATCATCATCATCATCATCATCATCAAAGCAAGCTAAAGTTGAAAATCCACCTCCTAGGTCTAAAATAAGGACATATCAAAATTGTAAACAAAAAATAATGATGACTCCCTCAATACAATCAGACCAGACAAGTCCATTTATATGAACAGGGGGATTTAGTTTCGTATTTCAAATAAATTCTCACCATGTTCATGTTGAGGGTCAGAGAGCAGTTCAATTTTTGTTTTAGTTTTCTGCTCCACTACAGGTCGGCTGGTATAAAAAAATAAAAATGATTTAATGTGGTAGGTTAGAGTTGGAGGATCCACAGTAAAGCAAGAAAAAACAAAGTATGGACTTACTGCAAAGGTAAAATCCATGACCACAAGTAGGGTCCTGTGACACCTCGGACCATAATCAGAAGAAAATCTTGGACTCAAACTCATAATCAGCAGATACTAGCACAGCCAGGGAATGTAACTCTGCACTGCTCATTGTAGTGCCTTAGTTTACTGGGACACACGTCCCCCAAGTAAAGGATACACGTCCCCCCAGTGACGAACATGCTCAGTATGTACCATCACTATTGAGTAAAGCGGAAATAAAATAACTCTATATTCAATCAGGAGAGTTCAACATGTGAATATTTTTTAGCCTTGAGGCTATGTTTAGCTGGTAAACATGTCAAGGCATGAAAGTACATGGTTATATTTGGAAATATGATAGTTCCAACAGTATTGATTTTTTAAGTTGACAGGTAAGGAAGTGAGAAAATGCTTACTTGAAGTTATTATTGATGCTGCTTGAGACACATATGGTAAGATGAACCTGAACCGAGACTTGAAAACAAGACCACTAATCTATCAGCATCACAGAATTCCACCGATAAAGAAATAATCTAGGCTGTATATGCATGTGGTTTCCTTTATGAAGTTCCCAGGGTAATGGCTGCCATACAATGTGAAGACAAAAATGTAGAAACAAATTCCAGTAGTTGAATGAGTGAGTGAGTAAGTTGGATTTAACGCCACTTTGAACAGTATTCCAGTTATATCACAGCATGTCAGCTCAACGTGGTAGGAAAGCCAGAAGTGATGCAGGTCTCAGACATTTACCACCTTGGTGAAACCCATGAGCACAGGTATGGTGCTGACAAACCTAGAAACATAACTGGGGCGAACCGGGATTCGAACCCACAATCCAAGGTTTCTGGTGTGCCTAAGTTACGAAACTCTGCACAGCGATCTCCAGCGCCTTAGACGACTGGTGCCCTTCTCAATATTTAAGGAATTGTTAACTTTTCACTTTATCTACCTTTATGACATATAGTAATCTAATTTACATTTTGAGTATCATTATTTACATTTGCATTCTAAAACAAGAAAATCTACATGTGAGAAAAACATAATTTATTAAAATATATATATGTGGAATGATTACCACGAATCTATGCAATTGTTTATTATTTGCTCTTATGATTCTTCTTAATATGAAATTTCAAAACAGCATGTAAACAGTAATAAATAATTAATCTTATTAATATGATTGGAAAATTGTTAAATTTTCTCATTGTCTACCAAATAACATGTTAACATAAAACTTTTAAATTGTAACAAACCATTTATTAACCCCTGCATTTTGCTTCAAAGCCAGATAATGATGAAGTCCAAATCTACGTTCTTTCACCAACACTTGTTACAGTGCCTGGCTGCAAACTAGCTTTGTTTTAACTAACATACTCCTTAAGATGGAAATGAATCAAATATACAAACATGTTATGCTTTCAAAATCTATTTCCTCTGTTAGCCATGCTAGTTGCTATTGACATCAGAGGTACCAGGACAATGTCAACATTCCCACACTCAAGGCTCTTGAGACCAGACGAGTGTCAAGTGTACCTAATCTACAGATTTGTCAGTGAAATCCTCCACATGTGATGACATCTTGTGAGGAATGTTAAGCGATATGGATAAGGTCCACTAAAATGCAATATTCACACTCTCCAAACCTTGAATACAGATATCCTCTGAAGACATGCTGCTCTTATATTAGATCCCAGATGACAGAACCTCAATAGCCAGTCGAACCTCAACAGCTGGTTCTGGCCGTCCTTGGTGTGTATTGGTATAAGTCATCGGACTCAATCTACACATGTGCTGTGTATGTGTGTGATTCAACAGGAATGCAAGTGAATTTAAATATGAACAAAATATTTGCCTAAGAAGAGGGGGCCTTTAAGGATCTATGACAAATGAACATGTACAGACACACAATTAGAAGTACACTTCTACAGATATATAAGGATTGTTTTCACCTCTACATTATCATGGAGTAAAACCTGCTGCAGTTTCAATGCAATCAACATCCATACTTATCAAAAGAAACTTGGATGTTTATCACATGACAGTATCCTATTTGACAATACGATAGTACCAGTGTTAAGGTGCTGAAATTTGGAAATAGAAAGAATAGAAAGAAAAGAGACTTTATTCTGCAAAAGATCTCTAAAGACTCAATAGTGAGTATGATTTATGCCGCTTTTAGCAATATTCCAGCAATATCACGGTAGGGGACACCAGAAATGGGCTTCACACATTGTACCCATGTTGGGAATTGAACCCATGTCTTTGGTGTGTCAACAGAACTTTAACCACTAGGGTACCTGACTGCCCCTAAAGACTTAATAAGAATACTCCTAATAGCATGGTTCTTAGAGAGTGTGGCAGACTCCCTCTACATGTTATCAGCATGGACAAGAGCAATACAACTGGACTAAATTACTTAACCTCAACAATAATAGACTTTAATATCAGGCATACAGGCTTTAGTGTTTAAATCTCTTGATGATGGTAGAAGATACACGGGAGCTTTTTGAGAATACATGTACGTTAATATATATCACTCAGGATCCAGTACAGTCTCAGCACAGCAGAATATGGGAGATGCTGAACATTTTTTATGTGAATTTTATCAAAGGCTCTCTGACAAATTATGTCAAGATGGTCATTCATCCTTGGAAAGTTCCTTAAAGTACAACTACTTTCAACATCATAAATCACTTCTCCATACTGAATCATGTCTAACAACAAATATCCTTCAGTATATTAAGTGGCAATTATCAAAATTTAGGTCTACTAAGTTTAGATGATATGTTGAGAATGGAAGATAATAACATTCCTTATCATTAGAGATACTGTGAATTTATATGAAGAAAAACAAGAAGTTTGCAGAAGAAGAATAACATGTGATGATATGTGAACACAACACACAGCTAAGAAAGCAATATACACGTTATTCACCAACTGAACAATTTATCAACTGAGATCAACTGATATAATAATAATAATACTATATAAAATACTGGACTAGATATAGCAAAATAATTTGCAATGAGAAATAAGTCAAAACACTGGTTTAACATAAACAGCCTTGTATGCAGGATATTAACTTTGAAATACTATTGTAGAGTGGGCCGATTGCCTTTATTACGGAATAAATTTGAGTCTGTCTGATACGTACTAGTAGCATGTGCTATCACTGCTAATGCCAGAAATATATATTGCAACAAAAGGCAACATAACATTTGGCTATTAAGATGAGACAGACATGTTATTCAATGCATGAATAGGCGGTCAGCAGAAACAGCTTGCATAATAAGTGCATTCCTCATGTTAATCATATTAAATACCAGCCATGTCCTGTGTATTACACAGACAGAGAATACAGACACACACTGCAGTATTATTAGTCAGACTGCCATCCACATGTGAGTGAGTGAGCTGGGATTAACAACGCTGTTAACAGTATTCCAGTTATATCACCGCGTGTCAGCTTAATGTGTGAGGAAAGCCCAAAGTGATGCAGGTCTCAGACGTTTACCACTTCGGTGAAACCTGTGCACGGGTATGGTGCTGACAAACCTAGAAACATAATCGGGGGAAAATGGGATTCAAACCCACAATCATAGGGTCTGGCGTACCCAAGGGACGCAACTCTGCATAGCGAATTGCAACGCCTTAGACGACTGGGCCAACCGTGCCCCCACTATCCATATGTCTGGTTGGGGGATCATAATATATCACAAACACCAAGCTGAATACTTACCCGTGTTCAAAAGAAAGGGGTTGGGGGTGACCTGGGGTTCTTGAGCTTTGCCTCTATATTTGAATCAGGGACCTGTAATTCTTTAACTTTTAACATTAGGGCTATGACAAGGACCTGTTGACTTTCACGTTTTATTTCGAACACTGCAAACACATGGCCGTTAGTCATATACAGTGACACATTGTTATGACAAACCCTGTTGATCCAGAAGCTCTGCTTTTGAAGCCAATTATTGTTGGGGAGCTCTATTTACATCAAAAGATTAACTACTGTGTACCCATGATTTGTTAATTTTGTTAATCCATAATTTCACAATGATCAGTACTATCCAGATTAGAAGGATTTCACTGTATGTGGAACTGTACTCATTTGGTTAGCATTTCCTTCATTGCAGCAAGGATTGTGTATTACAAGTCAAAATTGTACCCACAATCATTTGCACAACCGGTAAAAATATACTTAAATTATCATAACCCGACAACAGAACCCATGGATCATCCACGCGGTCAAAAACAAAGTAGAGGTGGAACGTTTGCTCGTGGGCTACAGTGCCTTTGTCAAGCAGACATGGTACATTGATGAGTGAGTGAGTGAGTGAGTTGGGTTTAACGCCGCTTATAACAGTATTCCAGTTATATCGCGGCGTGTCAGCTTAATGTGGGAGGAAAGCCCGAAGTGATGGGTACATTGATGAAAACACGTAGAGCATGGAAAGGGATTTTTTCCATTGTGTGAGGAAATCCTTCTGTTGAAACAGTGTTCAAGGTGAAGTTTGTTTAGCAGTTGCTGTATTGAGATTGGTATGACAGCATCAGGAATCATGATGATGACATAGTGATAGGGATGTCGGAAGAAAATATATATCATCATTACTAGGGCTGAGACGGGTAACTCGGGTACTCGGGTCGGGTGGGTCCTGAGAAGGACCCGGGTACCCACAGGACTACCCGGACCCATGGTTAGTCATGTGATAATCCTGGGTTAGAAATTGTCACTAGTCCTATAGTCCTTACCAAACTGCCCAATAGTAAAGGTATCCTAAGGACTAGTAGAAATTTGCCATTTTTAAAGGTTTTGCTATATGTTATCATTGTAAGGACTAGTGGACTGAAACTGTTAGTTTCTACCACTGCTGATACATTGTTTGATGACAAAAACTCACTATAGCTCAGTGGTTAATGTTTGCATTTCTTTCTTTCTCAACTTCAGTGTACTGATCGTTTGATACATGTATCTAAATAGTTTTGGACAGGGCTGCGATAAAACAATTCCCAATCAGACATTTTGTTCCCAGCTCTTGAGACCTACAGTGGGTACCCGGGTAGGGCCGGGTAATAGGGGATCGGGTACCCAGGAAGTAAATTCGGACTCGTCCCAGCCCTAATCATCACAGTTACACATGTGTAAGGACAGCAGTAGCTAGTGGCCATGGCTGGCTAGAGAAATGTTCTTTCTTCTATATCATTACATATTTTGAAAAGAATCTTCAAGACATTTCCAACCAAAATCAATTTCCCAGAATTTGAACAGGTGCACTGATAAATATATATCCTAATAAGTGAAACATCAAAAGTAAGTTAGTGTCTTCTCACAATACAGACTATATGCTGTATCTGAACTTCTTGCGCAATTTCACCAACATTTCAGACCTCAAAGTCAGATGGTGTTGAAAGCGAGACATAACTCACAGCTGATTGTTAAGAAATCCATACCAAGTATTGTCAATAAAAATCATACGAAGTTCCACCTTGTAATATCTAACAGTATCAATAAGTACAAAAAACACATTTGTTCATCTCAAACAGGCCTGTAGTATTGATCACTTCCATAACATAATTATATCAATGATTTGGCAAAAGCACAACTAGGCACGTTCTGACCAAACAAGTTCTTTTTAACAATTAATGAACTTCAAGCACCTGTTAACATTGTCCATGTGTCTTTCATATATTTTACTCCACACCGAATCCTCCCCGTGGCAGGTGTGTATTATTGATTTAGGGACCAGTTCAAAATTAGGATGTCAGATAAAAGTCTTATTTTTTTAGGTATGGGTTAGTGTTGGGGTGGCTAAAATGGTCTGCAGATTTTCCCATCAAGCAAAATCAATGTTTCAGGATTTCTTAAGCTAAAGTCAATAAATAACAGGTCTATTCATCGCATTTCTACTCTGCAAATGAACGGCATCTCCATCACAGTAATACAAACAGCTTGAGTGTCGGGCAAACAGCTTTATTACATTGTTATCAATCTCTATGACAATGTTAACATTTTCCGCAATGGGTAGGTAATTGGAAGTGGTGTTGCTTGTTGGGGGTTTGGTGGGGGTGAGAAGGATGTCTCAAAACTCAAGGATTTATGTTTTTATTCTATACTGAACTCTTGAACTGTTACCTAAGTGGAGAAGTCTTGTACTGTGGCATGCTCTCACTTTAGGTGAAATATGGTAACAACATCGATGCCTAACGTTGACACCTGCAATATATTAGAATAAGCCGTAGCAATCCAGGTGTGGCCGGCTTGGTGCTAAGCCCTCATTTCCAGACAACCAGTTCACATCTTTGTGATGTTAGCTCTCATACTAAATTCACTCCTATACCATGTATACAAACAACAAAACAATACATACAAAAAGTGGTCTCTCATAAGAGATCAGTATCTAATATCAAACAGGTGGCTCTGCTGAAAAAATTGCATTTCCATAATTTTCATAAATACTACGCACATTTCTTGTCAAGTTCAGACCAACTTGCATAGTTAGATTCACTTCATTCAAAACCCACTTTGTTTGATAAGTCATGTGTTATCATGTATAACAAGGGTCTTAAAACTACATCAGGAAATACCGTATTCGCAGTATTAAATGCCCTGTTCCTATAAGCGCCACCTGAACAACTTCTAGGCCAATCTGTAAGTAATATTTATAAATGCTACCATATAAGACTTAACATTAACATAACAGTCTGTATCTTCTTGTGTATATTACAGTTTTCTTAAAAAGCAGTGTAGAAAGAATACCGTATTCGACATAAAAAGCGCCCCGCTAATAAGCGCCCACGGCAATATTTGCTAATATATTGGCAAGTGAACAATCCCAATTAGCGCCCCTTCCTATTGATCAATATACACAAGACTTATTTATTCGTGTATGAAACGCACTCCTGTGTTATATGCACCCTTAATTATGGGCAATTAAATTCTTGAAATATATATCTGTCGTATATAAACAGTCAGGCTTAGTCAGCATAAACCACGAAATTCATCTTTCAACTCTGTTTTTTCAAACCAAAATAATATTCTAATAAGAGCCCCCTATTTCTAATTTTGGGAGCGCCCTGGGCGCTTATTACGTCGAATACGGTAAATAATTGCCTTGTATCTATTATCAAAACAGTTTTAGCTTCATCATCCTTTGAACTAAGTTTGTTCAACTCCGCTCAATGTCAGACCACAATTTTAAGCTTTTGTTTACAGTTATAATAAGTGTCCCCATTTGTCCATTTTCCAAATGTGTTGGGCTCTTATTACGATGGCCATGGTCGGGAATAGGCCGAGGAGTATTCTACCACAATAAGGAAACTTCTCCGCTGAGACTTGTCTGGTGAGTTAAACAGGACTTGGAAATTGACCATTTGCCCGGGGAATTGCTAGATGTTACCTCACATAATTGTTTGGCAAAGCTGTTCAGTCATGAAGTTGACCATGAAATACAATATGTGACATTTATATCCACCCTCACCCGATGATAGAGCCATTACTATTAACTGTCTTTGTTGAGAAGTGAACAAGGCTACAGGTAAAATGCATTCAAATATATTAACAGTTTTTTTAAATTACAGTTCATAAAAACAATCAAATGAACAGGTAAAACTGTCATAAAATGTTGTCTGGGATTTTTTATTCTATCATTGACCAACTCAAACTGCGACAGACTTTGGCTGTCAGTCTGCAGTGGAAGTGAAAACACTGGAAATCTGTCTATATCTCTCCACTTGACTAATTCTCATTTGCGATTCATCATTGTGGACGATACTAAGAACTATCATCATGATCACAGTCCATTCTTTCATATTTATGCAGCCTGTGGCAAAATACTTTGTGCCTACTATTCCAAAATCGCCATTTTTTATCATTTCTGTAGATGTAATGTGATAATGTATGAACTATGATCTGCTGATCTTGCTAGACAGAAAGAAATGTCACTAGACAGGTTCCAACACAGCAGTAATAGGTAAGAAAACATACAACTTTATGGATAATAACTTCTGGCTTATTGCAATTAGCGACGCTTCGATGTAGATTCTTACACCGTAATCACGCTGGATTGACAACAACCAAGTGATGAGAGGTAGATATGCTTGACATGTTATGATAAGCAGCAGATTAACATTGGCACCTACGGGTAACAGATAACAAGTAGCATACAGATAATTGGATTAAGGCAAATGTACAGTAAGAATAACAAATATCACATAGTTAATGAAGCACACGGGTAATGAAGCCAGATGTACAGTCGAGCTGATTGGATCCTAATTAAAATAGTAAATTGCTTGCTTGATTCAGCAGTAACTTAGCTATATTGAGTGATACTTGTTCCGTGATACTCAACACCATTCTACGACAATTGCATACTATTGACAAGAAATGCATCCATATTTATAACCAGTATCTCAACAATGCTCTAGTCTGTATGTAAGTTTTGTCATGCATATTTTTCATATAATGACTTCACTCTATGATGTATTATAACATTTTTTTCAGTATTGATCAATTGTATCACAACCATGAAAAACAATAACATTTTGCAACTGTGATATTCATCAAAATGATTCAGTATATTGTTTTGGATGATACACATTAGAAAATACACTATTCCAAAATGCAGCAACTGAATTTTTTTCTCTTGAATGTAATTATGATATATATATCTATACATATATACTCGTGGATATCATGGATATCAAATAATGTGTTAAAATTCAAGTGCATTTCAAAGTCTTAGGAAAACAACATAACTATAAGGTATATCATACAAAAACATTAACGTTAAACGCAACAACAAAAAATTCATGCTTTACAAATTTACAATGTACGGTCTGCGCTTCTTTTCTTTTTCTTTTGTGCTCTATATAAGCATAGAAATCATCGCATCCCAAACATCAATTGATATTACTGCGTATATTAACATTTCGAATGGGGAAAAAACAGATGGTAAAATGTCAAATAGGCCTACATGCAGACATATGCACTACAACCAAAAAATTCTGAATTCTGATATTATTTTTAATTTTTTCTACAGATGCAAAGAACGGTAATGAACATATGAGACATTCCTACATGATTGTCTGATAAATTCTGTCACCAGTGACCAGTTCGAGGTATGCAAATAATTCATTAATTATGCATCAATAAATTCTATCGCAAAAAATAAAGCACTTACCACGAAAATTAACTATTGTCAGTCAGCTGATCGCGAAATATGACAGAATGAAATCAGCTCATTCTGTATGCGCCAAATGAATGAAATCGCACATAAACATTGGGGTAAATAATATTCCCCGTACAACTGCCATTCTTGTGAAACACAATGCCCATAGTCATCAACTGAACCTAAACAAAGGCTTTGTCGGTTGTTTTTATATTAACCATAGCATATTAAAATGTATCCCTCAAAATAACAGTTTGTTATTTCTACTACTATAGTAGTATCACTTCGACGTCAAACCTTTACGTCTCTTTTATTTCAATGTGTACAGTCCAAAATATGTGGTTGGGAGTGATATAGACGCCTTGTGATTTGGGGGTGGGTAAGTAGCTGGTGGGGAGGGGGGCTATCGGTTCAATCCACACACACATAAAAGAAAAGTGTTCTGCTCTAACGAAATGGTATTGACCCTGATGACCATTTGTTTACATCGCAAGAATCAAATGATTTTTTGTCTGAATGATTGTATTTGTGAGTAAACAGCCCCTCCACCCTTAATCATATTATCTTACTTGATTAAATGTCTCGTTAACAAACAGTTAATCCAGACTGTTAAGATTACGCAAACACTCAAACAGGTGCTAAAATCCGTTCCGCCCAATTAATTTATCAACACGCAATGTTTTATGGACAGTAATTACCCTAAGTAAATTTAGGCAACGTGGCGCGGTATAACGAGGAAAGGAGGGAGGAATACGGAAGTGGGAATCGCTAGTTCTACATTTTCAAAGTTGTATCGTTCCTGTAATATGTAATTAAGAAAAGAATGTAAAGAAACTAAATCTTGTCTTTCCGACATCTCTGATTTTCCTTGAAATGAAAGCGTCACATGGAAATAAAGCGTTAGACAGATTGGATATATTCAAATGTATATGGGTAACCATCCACCCACTCCCACTCCCAACCCAACCCAACCCAACCCCACCCCTCCCACTCCCACTCCCCCCCTTCCCCTCCCACTCCCGCTCCCCCCCCCTCCCGGTATCTCCCCCCCCCCTCCCCCTCCCACTCCCAATCCCGCTCCCAATCCCACTCCCAATCCCCCCTCCCACTCCCACTCCCACTCCCCCTCCCACTCCCAATCTCCCCTCCCACTCCCACTCCCACTCCCACTCCCACTCCCGCTCCCACTCCCACTCCCACTCCCGCTCCCCCTCCCACTCCCAATCCCCCCTCCCGCTCCCACTCCCACTCCCACTCCCAATACCCACTCCCACTCCCACTCCCACTCCCACTCCCACTCCCACTCCCACTCCCACTCCCACTCCCCCCTCCCACTCCCACTCCCACTCCCACTCCCACCCCCATGTGACATTTCAGTATCTTATTTGTGTAACACATCCTATTTATTGTTATTTCTCCCATTTCTCAATGAAATGATTTGTGTATGAATCTAGTTGTATATTAAAGTTATACTCAAATGGTAATGATAACAATACACAATTATGTTGCCATATTTTAGTAAACGGAACAATTAGTTGCCTTCAATGGAAATGAACATGTACTAAGAATGACATGTTTGCACTTCGCATGGAAAAAAACCATTTTGAAAAAGACCGAGCTTATATTTTTTAAGCCAACATTGTTTGGTATCTTAATTTGCAATTATCAATGTTTTGGGTATACTTCTTTGAAATTCTTCAACATTTATCTGTTTCACAATTGCGTTGGTGGTTAGGTGGGCATGTCTACTTAAATATACGACAATGCAATATATTTTTTATATACATAGTTTATTATCAAAATAATTAATGCCTTTTCGATATATCTAGGCGTAAAGAAATCTCATATTCGTGAATAATGGAGACAAAGTGATATATTTTATTCTGTGTTCTTCATATAATTGAATGAAAAATGTCAAACCACTTCCACAACGTGCGGGAAAAAAGCGTCATTTGATTAACAAAACAATAGTGTGATACTGTTTCCTTTCTTGGATCAATTAGGTTAGAAATATGTTTGTGATATATAGATAGATATCTGTATGTATAATCTGACGGTCACAATCTGGGGTTGTATCGCTGTCAATATCTTTTTACCAACGAAATGTTTTTAAAAATTTCGTTACGATACGAGAAGTCTGTAGTGTAATTTCTTAATATAATGCTAGTTCTTAGGAACGTACTATTTGATTTATGTCACTTCTGTGTACACAAAGATTGATGACGTAGAGCGCAGGCGGTAGTCATTCAGGATGGCGATCGACTTGAAGAAGAACAAGGATTCCTTGCAAAAAGCCTACAACGATGTTGTTAATGATAAATCAGACACAGCATGGTAAGATTTCTCTCAGATATTTTGGTATGATTCCAATTTGATACGAATCTAGTTATTTCCAGGGATCCGACAAATGGCCTACACCGGCCAGCTAACTCACGAGTCCTGCCCCTTCCGCTTCCACACGGTCCAACAAGGAAGTGGGAATATGTCCACCGTGACGTTTACAATACCTTGGATGATAATTTGGCCTCCTAGTACCTTCTAACCGTTAAATCAGATGAATGAGAAATTATTATTGGGAGTGAGTTAAAAAATATACCCATCTTCAATCTGTATGCTTTAAATAGTTTCAAGTTGTTCTTTCCCGAATCAAAATTTAAATGACAGATATCCCTTCCTTATATTGAAATATATTGACGTTTGAACAAATAAAATACAAATGACATTTCTGATGTATATATGTGAGCATAAATATGTTCCCCCTAAACATTTTTTCTGGTGGAATCGATATAGGATGGTAAGCTATATTATCGCAGTAGTTGATTTATAATGGATCGTAATGGTGCATGCTTACAGGCCTATTAAATATGTCATACACAAAAGGTTTCTTGTTCTTTGTTCAACTTTTATGACACATCAATTAGGATTGATCAAAGCTAATTTTCTTTACCCTGGTCAGTAAACAAAGTACCCGTCATTAGCGACTGAAGGGCGATATTATCGCGGTATGGCTCTCTTCTGGTGTGATACCTGTGGATTATGTTGTTTACATTGCTTCCTGTTTTGGATTATGCATGATCAGTATGCACCTAGGCTGGGTCATTGCACCTAGGACCTAGGTTGGGTCATTGGACTTCGTCTAAACAAATGGGTTATTTTGTTATCAATTTCGAATGAAGGTAGGGGTAATTCCACTTGAACACATTCCAGAAACTATCATAAAAATGTTAGCATGTATACTTAAGAGTAGCCGTGACATACAGCAATGAGTCCTATATTCGATCAAGTGATGACATGTTGTGCTTAGATTTGCATAAGTTAACTGTCGACAGGGGGTGTGGATTACGAGATTTACCGATACCACAATAATAAAGTCATACTATACCAAAAGGTAGACACAATTTTATGGATAACAATTTCTTTAATACTGTAAAAAGCGACTCCACCTACTACATGTACAATAAATATGCTGTAATTTGTCCCTCATTCAGCATGTTCAGTCCTGCTTGACAACGGTATAAGGATCTATACCGAAAACATCGCTTTTTACACTATTAAAGAAGTTGTTATCCATAAAATTGTGTCTACCTTGTCACCCGTCAACATCTAAGTAATGCCTATCAAACAAGTCATACTATACCATGAGTTTTGTTCATGTGAAATTGTTTTCCTGTGTATATTGTTCCACAGCAACAAATTTCCTGGCATATTGCTTCCTCCAGAACAAATGTTCAAGGGGAACATATTTATGCTCACATATATGCCCATGACAATTTGGATTCATTGGCAAGACTGCAGTTTACTGGGCGCAGCTTAAGGTGCTTATTAGTTCAAACTGACGATTGTTGCTCTTGCTTGTTGAAGGTAGGTTACGCCCCAATACTATCCAAAGACCTTGGATCCCCTTTATGATCATAGGGTGTAGTATCCCTATCCGATCAAACACCCCTTTATGATCCTTAGGGTTCGGAATCCCTTGCAAATGAAACAGCTATTTAATATTCTTAGGTTTATTGGCACCCCTGTATGATCCTGGGGGTAAGTTGTGATTTAGGGTGTGGTGAGCTGCTTTAAGTAATTAATCCAATGTAATTTGAGGAAAATCCAAAATGTTCTTATGAAGCTTCAATATTCTTGTAGAAAAATGGTTTCTGAGCATGAGTATCAAGGTAAACAATCAGGTACTGATCACTTGGTAAACGAGCACTAGTTATTTGTAATAGCTCTCGTGGTAAAGTGTTTGCTAATTAGCTTAACTCATCAGCCTAGCTTAGCCTCCAGCTGGTCAACGTGAGTTCGATCCTGTATGCTGTGTTACTTGAAATCTGAAAAAGTGCACTTGTTAAGAACAGTACTCCCACCAATTCACTTTTTTAGGAGCAATGTATTTAATGCTTGCAAACACAGTAACAAAACAATATGGAATCTTGAAAATGTAAAAATATTGGCATTGAAGTTGTTCAAGTTATGTACACTCTTACCATGCTTATCATACTTATCAAGCCATCTGATATGAGAACTGACTTCAACTGGACTTAAGATTAGATATGTACATGATGTATGCATCTGTCCTGTTGGACTATCAAGTTTCGTGTATGATACAGAGGAGCTGTGATAGAAAACAAATGGAGAGCCTTTTGAATTCAGCACCACAACGTCGTGAGGATGACCTCTGTCGTAGGGCACAGACACTAAGAGAAATTTTTAAATAGATATTGAAAAAAATTTGAAAAATATCATGTGGAAACCCTTTTGTATACAGTGACACCCCTTACATCTAGACCCTATTACATATGCCACATAAAGTAGAATTCCCCACTTTTCAGATGAACCCATGAAGATCCGGGGTAGAATAGGTCTTCAGCAACCCATGCTTGTTTTAAAAGGCGACTATGCTTGTCATAAGAGGTGACTAACAGGATAGTAGATCTATGCTCATGGCGTCAATCACTGGATTTTCTGGTCCAGACTCGATTATTTACAGATATAGCTGGAATATTACTGAGTGTGGCGTTAAACAACAAACAAATAAACAAACAAACATACTTTTCAGATGGTACTGTAGGGGGCTCTTATTAGAATATTATTTTGAGTTGAAAGATCGTAAATTTTGTGGTTTATGATGACAGCCTGAAATGTTTATATACGACAGATATGTTTTTCCAGGTTTTAATTGCCCACAATTAAGGGTGCATATAACAAATGAGTGCGTTGTATACACAAATAAATAAGTCTTGTGTACATTAATCAATTGGAATGGGTGCTAATTGAGATTGTTCACTAGCCAATATATTAACAAATATCGCCGTGGGCGCTTATTAGAGCAGGGCGCTTATTACGTCGAATATGGTAACTACTTTTTCAAGATGTGATCTACGATCACGTTACACTGCTTACATCAACATTGTTCAACAATTAACTTGACATGTGGTCATTGTTCTTATAGTTCAACCTGCTATAAGTATTTCGTATGTAAATAATGGTAAACATAATGGTAAATATTTCATTATTTTTGTCATGACGTCTTTATTTTATGACAGGGCTGTTTTTGGATATGAGGGCAATTCTCCTGTGCTGAAGGTCTATGAAACTGGTGGTATGTACTTCATGGACTTGCAGTATTAAACCCTTTGAAGAACAGGGTTAGAACTGGTCTTCAGCAACCCATGTTTGTCGTAAGAGGCGACCAACAGTTGATACATGTTATTGTATCCCAATTGGTAGATTGATGCTCACGATGTCAGTCACTGGATTGTCAGGTCCAGACTTGATTATTTGCAGACTGCTGTCATATAGCTGGAATATTGCTGAGTAAAAGCTCACTTACCCATCCACCCATCCACCCACCCACTCACTCACCCACTGTATGCAGTCCTTGTCCACCGTCCCTTTCTGTCTTTTCCTTTGACCTGATTCTGGCTCTATAAAAGTGATTTTATGCACAGATAATTACAGTCTTCCTGAAGTTTTATTACTGCTATTTGTATGGCTTGTGTTTTATTGTGTTCAGTGATCACACTTGTGTTTTGTGTAGAGGGAGGTGTTGAAGAAATGACAGAGGAACTCAACAGTGGGAAGATCATGTACGGCTACTGTCGTGTGACTGACCCCAACACCGATCTCCCCAAATATGTGCTCGTCAACTGGGTAGGTTCATCACTAGGATAACAAACCCAAGAAGATCCGGGGTAGAATAGGTCTTCAGCAACCCATGCTTGCCGTAAAAGGCGACTATGCTTGTCGTAAGGGCGACTAACAGGATCGAGTGGTCAGGCTCGCTGACTTGGTTGATGCATGTCATCGTATCCCAATTGCGTGGATCGATGCTCATGATGTCAATCACTGGATTGCCAAGTCCAGACATGATTTTTTACAGACTGCTGTCATATAGCTGGAATATTGCTGAGTGTGGCGTTAAACAACAAACAAACAAACAAACAAACACTAGGATAATGAGTAGTTGTCAAGTATTGATCTAATGTACTGTGGGGGATGGGGGATGGCGGACAATGGCTGCTTGTCATATGTCACACCAAAAAGTGGATTTCATTTCCTGATGTGTATTGCTGGGATATGACTAAATGTGTCTCTCCCTGTTACCCTCTGTACAAAGTCAGTGTAAAAAGTTAATGTCAAATTGCTATGAACCAGATAGTTAAAAGAACCATATCTGATCTACTGAAGTTGTATTTTGAGTCCAATATTATAATAATAGGGTGTACAGGGTACTAACGAGTAATAGAGGGCTGGGACGAGTCCAAATTTGGGTACCCAACCCTCTATTACCTGACCCTACCCGGGTACCAACTGTAGATTTCAGGAGATGGGTACAAAATGTCTGATTGGGAATAGTTTGAACGCAGCCTGGGCAAAATGTATTTAGATACACGCATAAAACGATCTGGTCATGCATTCACTGAACTTGCTTTATCTTTTTTCAAACGTCATGAAAGTCAGAAGGAAGGGTTACATAGTCAGAAAGAAATGCGAACAGGAGTGACTTATAGCGTAACCATGGAGTTCAAGATAATTTTTGTCATTAAACAGTGTATCACGTGACTAACCAAAGGTCCAGGTAGTCCTGTGGGTACCTGGGTCCTACTCGAGACCCACCCGACCTGAGTACTTGAGTTACCTGTCCCAGCCCTAGAGTAATAATAAGTATGTTTACAAGCTCCAGTGTATGACAGGGTGAATACGTGGCTTTTGCTCTAGGCATCATAAGGCATCATATTTTAGGGATTAACTTGAACAAAATGTTTTGCCAGAAACGTAGTAATGATATTGTGTTTTATTTCCAGCAAGGAGAGGGTGCACCTGATGCCCTCAAGTTAAAGTGCACCCAACATTTACGGGATATGACAAATTTCCTGAAGGTAGGCAGTCATAGTTTGTAAACTAATGAACCCATTTGATTCTCTTACCTGGCATCCTACTCTATGTTCATACAGTGTCTTTCGCGTCTATTCAAACATTTGATTGAAGTAATTGCAAGTTGTGTTGGCAATATCTTCAGACCATCCATGTGACTGTGAACGCTCGTACTGAGGCTGATGTCGATGAAGATGACGTCATCAAGAAGGTGTCAAAGTCTTCCGGTGCAAACTACAGCTTCCACAAGGAGAAGGCAAAACCCATTGAAGCCCCCACACCTGTGGTAAGTAATGGTTCAGACTGTCAGACCGTGAGGCCCCTGTACCTGTATCAAGATGTCTAGGTTCTGACTGTAACAGATATTGAAGCCCCACACCAGTATAAACGCTAAATTTTTAAACCCATCCAATCACACACTATTCATTTCTTCCTTTTTCTCTCGACCCTTATGTGGAAACGTGCTGGAACAAAGTTTCCAGCTTCTAAAAACAAATCACCTAAACATTCCATGACGTTTACCGTTATGCGCCACCCTTGGAACAGTCCATGGATCGCTGTCGAGACTCATCACCAGTGTTGGACACTCGCGCGAATTGCCGTCCTCCTATTAGATCTATGTCTTTATTTTTCTTCGGTTCCTGCACAACCTTTCTCGGCTGTGTCAGCTCCTACTATGGAGCTCCCCCCTCCATCTACCCTGCCTCTGCCTACTTCCTGGGACCATCAGGACCAGGCTAGTAGTTTTGTCTCCGGACTTAGAATCGCCCCTTGCAGGCTGTGACAATTGCCCTCCAGCACTTTTCCTGTCAGCGGATAGTGACTCCCATGTCGACTCCCGCACCGGCTGTTCCTCCAGGATCCGCTGCTCCTGTTCAACTTGTTGGTTCTACTGTGTTGCCCAATGTCGTTTTGGTGCATCACCCTCATCTACGGGAAGGTTCGACAACGCTGATCCTGCGCCCGTCCTTCCTTGGGTTGTGGATCGGCTTCAGCTACAGTGCACTACTTCCCTAGACAACCAACTATCGTGTTTCGTCATACCCAACGCTGGTTCCTCTGTCATTGCGCTGCCGCCGATGCCCATCCTGTCTGGTGCCCTGAGTAACCTGGATACGACCTTTGCAGTTACATGATCGACTGCAAGCTCCTCGGTTCAACTTTGATGATACTGGCACTCATGGGTTATCTTTGGCTGCTGTGGCACCGGAATTAGATGGTGATATTGCTCCTCTCTGCCCCAAGTATGCAGCTACTACCTCTCTTGTTGAGTATCGCAATCTCGCCCACTTGGATACTACCATCCGACGTACGCACCCGCTTATGTCTACAATCCTGTCGGCAACGGAAGCCATTGCTATGTCGTTGGCTCAAGCCAAGTCCTCCTCAGTAGGGGTTCTGTTATGCTCATTCAGGAGAAGTGTTTGCTTATCATGCAGGGATGCGGACTTTTCCGGTTGTGACTGCTAAATGTCCAATTTGAAAAAGTCCAAACCAGACATTTAATAATTTGCCATCAGGATATTTTGAGAAAGTACTTGCCGGACATAACAACCTGAAACTAAATATGATAACAAAGGTTATAAAATAAAGAGGTGCAGCCAGACTGACGAGTGTTTTTGTTGTTGATTAGTGTATACATGACTTGCTAGGGTTACCGAGCACTATCGGTCAACATCATATTGTGTCGAGGTAAAATTACATTGTTTCGCTTCAGGAATTCAGTTGATAACAATCTTAAATTGGTCAATAAGAATGTGAAATTTGAGATAAAATATCAGTTGACATGATGATTAACCATTTAAGTTATATTTCATGTTCTTCCCACAGACATGGAAAATGTTATCTTGACATTATGATAGTCAACTTCAGCAAATTTGACTTTAAGGAGTTAACGTGTGACATTTATAATATACATATCCATTTCATAGCCCCTTTCTGGTGTTCCCTGCTGTGATATTGCTGGAATATTGCTAAAAGCGGCGTAAAACTCACTCACTCACTGTATCACTGTTTAACACCAGCTTCTTCGTGTGTGTCTCACTGTTCTAGTCTATACAGGCTAGGATATCTGTGTCAGGTGATCAGGTCGTGCAAAGTCACAACACACAGGATTACAGTGTGCGACCCATTGGCTTGTGACCATGGGATGTTTTCGGGTGATTTTTTTTTTTTTAGAAGCTGGAAACTTTTTGAGCACATTTCCACATAAACATCGAAGGAGATGCAGGAAGAAATGCATAGTGTGAGATAGGATAAGTATACAAATATACTATTTAATGTACATTTTACTATATTTTTGTTCTCACCATGGTAACAGACATTGATGTGGTTGAAGCCTAAGGTAACATTGTAACGGTGATCAAATAGAAATAGACTGAATGATTATTTTTTCAGGGCTCAGTTTATAAGAAGACGACGGCAGCCAAAGACATCAAGACTTCCTCTCGAGATAAATTCTGGGCCAAAACAGAGGTGAAGCAACATAAAATCTGACAGAATATTCCTAGAATTACAACTTTGGATTCCTGTGCAAAGAGTTTCTTGTATAAATGGTCTATGGATATGTTCTTAAATAACTATAAACTTGAAATCAAAATTAAGAGAGATTACACAAGTTGCTATGGTATGAAATAAAGTGATTGTATTGACAAAGACATTAAGCCTGACATTGGTACCGGTAGAATAATACTCCAAGGTCTCGGCGAAGTAATCCTGGGACTCCTTCCCTTAGTAGAGAACATTTGAGAGGGACACCAGAAGTGTCTACAGGTCCTCCACAACATTCAACAAACAGGCTTTTAGTTCCAGTTACCTTGGAGGATCAAAATTTGTATTTAAAAACTGCAAATGATTTCCCGGATTGAAATTGGTAGGATTGACAACCCATTTTTTTACTAAACACACCGTTTAGTCGAGCAGGCAAGGCTTTACATTATGCATTGTAATGTTGCAGTTATGTAGAATACTTTCCCCTAGATAATAATATAGTATTGATTTGTTGTGTATCTAATTTAGATGTTTCTCCTTGCTATTACAAATTAGGAAGTCCTGTGTAGACAGAGACATGTAGAGATAACAATGTAATTGTGTTGAGCTCCAGTACTTCCTGGTATGACATCACTAGTACATGTTTTACTTGCTCCTTCCTGCTAGAACCATATCAACAAATCAGTGATACTAGTGCCCTGTACATGCTGTAACCATATGATAATGTATTGTACTGCTTTACTGGGCCATGTAGAGGGAGTTAGAGAATACTGCAAGCTCAGCAGTTTTACAACCTGAACAGAAGTGATGACGATGAAGATGATTGAGCATGAATATTACTGTTCACATGTACCAGTATTAACAACATAAAGTACTGTTTAGTAGGAATAGTAATTGGAATTGTTCAATATGAATAGCATGTCATACTCATCAATATGAATTGTAGGTTGAATTGTTCAATATGAATAGTAGGTTGAATTGTTCAATATGAATAATAGGTTGAATTGTTCAATATGAATAGTAGGTTGAATTGTTCAATATGAATAGTAGGTTGAATTGTTCAATATGAATAGCAGGTTGAATTGTTCTATATGAATAGTAGGTTGAATTGTTCAATATTAATAGCAGGTCGTACTGTTCAATATAAATAGTAAGTAGAATTGTTCAATATGAATAGCAGGTAGCACTGTTCAGTATGAATAGCAGATCATACTGTTTAATATAAATAGTGAGTAGAATTGTTCAATACAAATAGCAGGTTGTACTGTTCAATATGAATAGTAGGTGGAATTATTCAATATGGATAACAGATAGTACTGTACAATATAAATAGTGAGTAGAATTGTTCAATATGAATAGTTAGTAGAACTGTTCAATATGGATAGCAGGTCATACTGTTCAATATAAATAGTGAGTAGAATTGTCCAGTGGATAGTAAGTGTATTAAGTGCCCCTCTCAGTCAAATTGGGAAAATTCTATATTTTGTCCAAAATTAGGAATTTAAAATTGTTCTTGGTTTTTTTTTAAATTCAGAGGTATTTTAACATTTTATTTGTGTCAGGAAAGTGGAAATGTTTGCAAATATCATTGTCTTCTTTATTGTTTTGTTAACAATTTGTGTTCTCTTTGTCCCACCAGGTTGAGGTAAAGTGTTGTTCTATATTATGTGATGTTTACAAAATTCAAAGATATTGTTTGTATATTTGAGTTTGTAAAAATCTACATAATTTATCAACCCATTAAACACACATCAGAAACACCTGACCTGAGTAAAGATGTGGACCAAGTTCACCACACATCCAACACATCCAACCCCCCGAACCTAAACATTGCCAATATTACATGGCTCCACTAACATCGCCTCACAAGCCCAGCAGTAGCTACCTCCCTTGATCCTGATGCATCCATGGTTATGTCATGTGGTACTGGTAGCGGGGGGAATGTTATGCTAGGGCATGTAGAGGGAGGTGAGGTTATCATGGTTATAAGGGTTAATCATATAGTAAAAGTAGGGGTGGGGGTGGTGGTCATTATGACATAGTTGAGTATTGGAGCTGACAATTTTCATTCTCGTGGAACAGATAATGTGTATTTATTCCTTGACATTTAGTTGTTCTCCTATTATGCCATTTAGGGCATCCAACTCTGTCAGACCAAGTAGGAGCTACAACAAGAATATTGGCCATTATGCTTCTTCTCTTATTAAATGAATGTTATATATATGTTATCGATAGACAGTGTAGGAACTGACAGTTACCGTATTCGACGTAATAAACGCCTAGGGCGCTCTCAAAATTAGAAATAGGGGGCTCTTATTAGAATATTATTTTGGTGAAAAAAAACAGTTGAAAGATAAATTTCGTGGTTTATGCTGACAGCCTGAAATGTTTATGTATGACAGATATATTTTTCTAGAATTTAATTGCCCATAATAAAGGGTGCATATAACACACGAGTGCGTATTGTACGCGAATAAATAAGTCTTGTGAAAATTGATCAATCGAAATGGGTGCTAATTGGGATTGTTCACTAGCCAATATATTAGCAAATATTGCCGTGGGCGCTTATTAGAACAGGGCGCTTATTACGTCGAATACGGTTTTATGTTATCGATAGACAGTGAAGGAACTGAAAGTTATATATGTTTTCGATAGAGTATGAAGGAACAATGTTTTCTAGTCCGTGAAAAATTAAAATGGAGTTTCTCATCATCATAAAACATAAAACATGCCATGTGAATAAGTTAGTTCATAATGATCAATAATGTTTGGTGTTGCGTGGTAAAAACCTGGTGTTATGTTTGTTCTGTGATGCACAAGGACAGGTTCTTAGGAACAAAGTCTATATTACATTAGAGGCATAGATTCTAACATCTTTATCAAGCAAGTGATAGAATCTAAAGGTGTTGGAATCTACACTGAAACATTGCCTCACTTGTAATAACCCATGATAAAGAATTTATCCTTGTTCTTCACACCAGCTTCAAGATTCCACACAAGGAAGTTAGTTCTGTGTGGATTGAGATTGTAAGGATGCTAGTGGGAGAGTTGCCTTCCCTTGCCTACATGATCTATTCCGCCATGTATGCTGAAGAGCTTAAGTGTCCCTTTCCTATTTGAAAGTGGGTTTTGGAGGTCACAGAGTTTGTTGTAATCAGAGTTGACTGTAGGTTGGTGTTAGTTGATTCCCAGGGATATAGGGAATGGAGTTTGTCTGTCTGTCTATTGCTGCTTCTCAAAGAAGACAAATTTTCTCAAAAACTGTTTTAGTCAGAGAAATGAAATTTTACACACTTATGTTACTGGTCATGATCTCAATATGGACATCATGGACACTTTGCAGATAAGCTGGGTTTTGAGGACCAGGAAAAAGATTCTGTGGAAAGGGGTCAGCCAATGTAAAGATAACACTTTCATGAAACTATTTTTCTGAGTATTTTGTGTGTTGCGTACAGTAGAAACCACAACTGATCATTTATGTTGAGGGTGTACAACATTGTCTCCTCCCTGAAGTATTGTTTCCCAAGTCCCTGACAGTCCGTGTGAACCTTACCTGACCTGTAGTACAGACCCACCCACAACACCCCGGCACATTGCTTTATCCCCATTTCATGTACTGTACACACAGCACCAGATAGAGGTGATGTGTCAGTGTGATTCCATTTGTACAGAGTTGTCTCCCTTCTTACAACTTATTCTTTTTATCATTATTTTGATTTGATATTCTAGATATGATAGTACTTGAATTTCTTTTCATCATTATTTTGATTTGATATTCTAGATATGGTAGTACAGTTACCAGTACATGAATGTCTCCCTTATTATTTCATATTCTTTTATCATTTATTTTGAGTCCATATAAATTGTAAACCATTAACTATTGGAAATATTAATACAGGCTGTGCTTTACTTTTGGACCCCATATGATTACTTAATCACAGCACTTTTCAGTCTGGTGTTGAAGTGTAAGTGGTGTAACATGTTTAACTGACAGATGATTTGACTTATGGATGGGTGTAACCATGGTATTGGACAGATGGGTAAATGTTGTTTGGTGGAACTGACGGATGTGTGTAGACATGGTACTTGACGCAAATAGTTTGCTTGATGGAATGTGTAACTGACGTATGGTATAACTGACATATGGTAGAACTGACTGACAGATGGTATAACCAACAGATGTGCAACTGACATATGGTCCTACTGACTGATGGTAGAACTGACTGACAGATGGTATAACTGACATATTGCATAACTGACAGATGGTATAAGTGACATATGGTGCTATTGACAGATGGTATAACCGACAGATGTGCAACTCGCATAAGGTATAATTGACAGATGGTTCAACTGACAGATGGTTCAACTGACAGGTGGTTAACTGGCATGGTGCTACTAACAGATGTGCAACTGGCATATGGTATATCTGGCAGATGGTATAACTGACATATGGTGCTACTGACAGATGGTATAACTGACAGATGGCTACTGACAGATGGTATAACTGACAGATGGTATAACTGACAGATGTGCAGCAGGCATTTAGAATAACTGAGAGATGGTATAACTCACATATGGTAATACTGACAGATGGTGCTACAATCAGATGGTATAACTGACATGGTTTTACTGACAGATGGTATAACTGACATGGTTTTACTGACAGATGGTATAACTGACATGGTTTTACTGACAGATGGTATAACTGACAAATGTGCAACTGACAGATGGTTCAACTGACAGGTGGTTAAGTGGCATGATGCTACTGACAGATGTACATCCGGCATATGGTATAACTGACAAATGTGCAACTGGCATATGGTAGATGGTTTAACTGATGAATGGTGTAGCTGACATGTGGTGCTTCTGACAGATGGTTTAACTAATGGTGTAGGTTTGAAACTTAAAGGTTGACCAAGTGATGTAACTGTCAGTTTGTGCCACTGATTCACAGGTAGAGGAGAAGCAGCGACAGGAGGAAGAAAAGAACAAGAAGTTGGCAGAGCAACAAGAGTTGGACAAAGCGAGGAAGGAAAGAGAGGTACTGACATACCTAGTTCATTCAGTCTAGCACTGCCATCAGCCACAAGTGAAGTGTAGGGTCATCTGATGGATCAGATTGTACTGTTTTTCAATAGATCAGCATCTTGTCAGGAAGTTTGGTAGCTCCAGACCTCACCTTGGTGATGTAATCATAGATCAGTACTGAACACTTGTATATCTCCCTCCAGTTTAGGATAGAAGCTCAGTACTGGACACGTGTAACTCTCCCTCCAGTTTATGATAGAAGCTCAGTACTGGACACGTGTAACTCTCCCTCCAGTTCATGATAGGAGCTCAGTACTGGACACTTGTAACTCTCCCTCCAGTTTAGGATAGAAGCTCAGTACTGGACACGTGTAACTCTCCCTCCAGTTTATGATAGAAGCTCAGTACTGGACATGTGTAACTCTCCCTCCAGTTCATGATAGGAGCTCAGTACTGGACACTTGTAACTCTCCCTCCAGTTTATGATAGGAGCTCAGTGTTGGACACTTGTAACTCTCCCTCCAGTTTATGATAGGAGCTCAGTACTGGACACTTGTAACTCTCCCTCCAGTTTATGATAGGAGCTCAGTACTGGACATGTGTAACTCTCCCTCCAGTTCATGTCAGAAGCTCTGTATTGAATTCTTGTTACTGCAGCTGAAAGAGGCGAAGGAGAGAGACCAGCGGATGCAGGAGAAGATGAAAGGGGTACACGAGCAGAAGCGAGCTGAGAAGGAGGCTGCCCAGGTCGACCGTGAGAATGAGAAGAACAAATGGGTGAGACTCATTGGTGACCTGAGGCTCAGTCGATTACTGGGGGTTTTTGTACAGTTTTTCATATGGCTCCAAAATGTTTCATTTTTCTTTGTTTTTATGTATGTCAGGGCTATCGATAGTCTTGTGTTGTATCGATGTCAACTATCAATATTTTAATTTGTCATCAATCTTAGGCCATCAGCCCATGTTAAAGACAGACCAATAGTCTTGAGATACCATTAGCGTGATATTATTCTCCTAGGCATGACAGTAAGTCCATGTATAATGTGCCAAATTACATTCACTATGGGAATGCTTATGGTGCTTCATTATAAATAGGGGCGGTCGGGTAGCCTAGTGGTTAAAGCATTCGCTCGTCACGCCGAAGACCCGGGTTCGATTCCCGACATGGGTACAATGTGTGAAGCCCATTTCTGGTGTCCCCCGCCGTGATATTGCTGGAATATTGCTAAAAGCAGCGTAAAACCATACTCACTCACTCATTATTAATATCCCTGTCAGTGGATCGGTGTGCACTCGATTTTCATTCTCAGTCTCATTACAGTCAGAAGGTAACACCACATGTGTTTCACCAACTTTCCATGACCAACATTGCTTAATTTCATTTTGATTATATAACTGTGATCATATGAAATGATTGACAATGTACACATCAATGATGTTGGTATGGATGATATGACTCGGCTTCATCAATCTGCCCACCATGCTTACTGTGCACATAACACATCGCAAGCTTGTCAGCGTAGTCTCGGGCTGGCTTAATGCCTTTTTGACTTTGGACAGAAAGGGGAATGATATATGCTGATCTTTGACCAGAACTATGGAAAAAATAAAACTTTCTAGAAATAATTTGAAACTTGAATTGAATTGGGTTTTTGACATGTTTGAAAAACTCAAACAATCAACATCTGTAGACAGCCTATGGTTGCATCTTCAACCCATTAAACAGTTCATTCTAAATCTTTGAACAAAAAGAGAACAGTTTTGAGTTACATGCATATGATGTGCTTGTCATGCACTTGGGATGTGCTTGTAACGATCTTGGGATGGACTTGTCACAAGCTTGGGATGGAGTTGTCACACACTTGGGATGTGCTTGTCTCGCTTGGTATGTGCTTGTAACGAGCTTGGGATGGGCTTGTCACGCAGTTGGCATGTGCTTGTCATGAGCTTGTGATGAGATTAGGAAGTGCTTGTGATGTGCTTGTGACGAGCTTGGGAAGTGCTTGTGATGCGATTGGGAAGTGCTTGTGACACGCTTGTGACGAGCTTGGGATGTGCTTGTCACATGCGTGTGATGTGCTGTGTTGATAAATGTTCCAGGAGAAGGAGCAGCAAGAGTTGTACAAGGATGACGAGCGGAAGAGGAAGCGAAGTGAGTCCCTGCGGAAGGAAAGAGCACAGGTAGGATTTCCTGTCATTGCTCGAAAGGTCATAAAGTCGTCTTTTATAATTGAGTGAGATGTTCGAAAACCCATTGCACAGGGATACTTTCTCTCAGTGTGTATGGAAAGTATGTATGATGACCTACACAACACTCAGACTTACAGGTTATATGTCCTTTGTGAATGAAAGCCCTCGGCAATGACTTAGGACGACATTCATTCACCCATGATCTTTGACCTTATCATGCCAAAATTCTTTCCTTGGTGTATGTGGGTTACGGGTAGCCAAGCTGTCTAAGGCTCTGCAATTCACTGTGCAGAGTTGCGTCCCTTGGGCATGCCAGAAACCTACGATTGTGGGGGATCGAGTCCTGGTTCACCCCAATTATGTTTCTAGGGTTGTCAGCACCATACCCGTGCTCGTGGGTTTCACAAAAAGTGGTAAACATCTGAGACATGCATCACTTCTGGCTTTCCTCCCACATCAAGCTGGCACGCCATGATATAACTGGAATGCTGTTAAAAGCGGCGTCAAGCCCAACTCACTCACTCACTCACTCACTTACTCACTCACTCCTTGGTGTATGTGGAAGGATATGTTCTGATGACAAAATATTCTTTCATGGGATTCATTAGGATATTTGTATGTTGTCAATATATGATATTGACTTAAGGCATCCATGTTAAATTGCAAAAATTATGATACATACGAATACTGACTATATTTCAGGAGGCTGCTGCTCTGTCATCGTCTTCTGGTAGTGCGAGAGACTTCTTCAAGCAGAAGAGTGTGGAGAGGCCAGACGATGGCCCTCGAAGGGGACCACCACCTCCCAGGTACCAACACCTTCTTGGTTTACTCATTGACCTATTGGAACCAAATCCCACGAGCAGAAAATAATTCAGTATAGTTTTTATTTGCCTGACTGCACACCAAAATCAACACCTAATGACCCAAACAAGTTTATGCAAAAAGAAAGATTTTAACCTGTTTTGAGCTACACACAAAAAAAAAATAATATTTATTTCTCTGAAATAATCTGTAAACCAAATAATATGACAAGTGTGGAGCTAGCATACTCTTCAAAATTTCAAGGTCATGTAGTTGCCTTTTTTCTTTACATTGATCTCTGTCCAACAGCATTCATATGGACACTTGTTAAAATGTATGTGATGAAACTGTATCATGACCATGTCCTTTTAACTTCATTTATGGTTAATTTAAAGTATCATATCTTCCACCTGCAGGAAAATCCGACAAGGTTTCTTGTCTGGAGGAGACCAGGAAGATGAAGAGCCACAAAGAAAGCAGCCAATCAAACTGCCCACTGGGGAGCCATCTTCCCCACCCCAAAGCTCACCACCGAGCAAACCAGTTCGAAAGTCTGACCCAGAACCAGAACCAGCCTATCAGCCTGACCCAGAACCAGAACCTGTTTATCAGCCTGACCCAGAACCAGAACCAGAACCAGAACAGAAACAGGAACCAGAGCCAGAACCGGAACCAGAGCCTGCACCTCAGCTACCTCAAACTAGGAACTTGTTACAACAACATCTGCCACCAAGACAAGACTCAGACGAGGAACAGGAAGAACAAAATTGGGATGGTAAGGAGGATCTTTGGGTGGACATCTGTGCAAAGCCAACAAAATATATATGTTTCTTTCCATTTCTGTCTTTGTTTGTTTGTTGTATAACACCACACTCAGGTCCTTTTCTGTGACAGAACTGGGGCGATAGAGGGGAGGTTTGGAGGACATCTGTGTAACTGTGGGGCAGATTGACTTATGGATGTGACAGAACTGGGGCGATAGAGGGGAGGTTTGGAGGACATTTGTGTATCTGGGGGGCAGATTGACTTATGGATGTGACAGAACTGGGACGATAGAGGGGAGGTTTGGAGGACATCTGTGTAACTGTGGGGCAGATTGACTTACGGATGTGACAGAACTGTGGCGATAGAGGGGAGGTTTGGAGGACATTTGTGTATCTGGGGGGCAGATTGATTTATGGATGTGACAGAACTGGGGCGATAGAGGGGAGGTTTGGAGGACATTTGTGTATCTGGGGGGCAGATTGACTTATGGATGTGACAGAACTGTGGCGATAGAGGGGAGGTTTGGAGGACATTTGTGTAACTGGGGGGAAGTTAGACATCTGGTCAGGACAGAATTGAGAAGAATCTTTTACAGCAGCCATCTGCATGTATACGGTTTAACCAAAATAAGGAGCAGGGCATATCTCAATATACGGACATGTGGGGCATCTGAATGCATCATCTCCACCCGTCTCTAGTTGTTGATGAATGTAACAATAATAACAGACTGTCTGCAGATACATGCTAAACTTAATGGTACTTCAGAGCCATCAGGGGAAGATTTCTCAGCTTCCTCGGGTCAGGTGATTTCCCAGCAGGCTGTGGGCATCGGGTCACATGTCATGGAAGAGGACGATGTGGAGTACGACACCGCTGGGAACATCCAGGCTGGTGGCGACCAGGGGCTCACTGCTATTGCATTGTACGACTACCAAGCAGGTGGGTGCATGACTGTGTTATATACCTATCAAGCAGGTGTGTTCATGAAGGGGTTTTCTTCAAAAGAAATGTTTAAAAACATTGTTATTCCCTAACTCACACCTTGTATTACAAGAATTCTAATCAGAACAGTTGGGAACTATTGGGATTTTTTACCTTCACTGATGTTGAACTGAAAGAATCGAGGGACAAAATCTTTCTGCAGATATGCAAGCTTCTTACTGGCTTCATTTTCAAGTAAAGCTTGAAACCATTTAGTCACCTGACAGTTGGTGGTAACAAAGCTGTACAAGTCAAGGGTTCATAGAAAACACAAACTGTAAAAGAGGCACAAATAACCTTTAGTCAAGATATCAGCTGGAACTAGTGCAAAATAGGAATGGATGACGACGTCCATTCATCTTTCTGCCAGTAATGTTTGTTTCCAGAGCTTAACTTTAAAGACCGTTCACTATTTCTAGATGTTGCACATACATATATCAGCCAGCCATGGACTGGTGCCTTTCGCTATTTTAAAAATTTTGAATTATGTTTTTGGTTTCCATGACAACACATTGGACTTAGGTTCAAATGAGGGTAGAGTTTGTTTCCGGAGCTTTACTCAAAGACTGTTCACTATTTCTTGATCAACGATGCAGACATCAGTCCAGCCATTAACTCGTGCTCTTTGCTATTTTATGCCTATTAATCAGGTCTTTTTTATTCATTATCACTGACTTTTAGAACTAGACCCGGTGGCTTTTGTAGTCTGGGCTTGAGTCTTGCACTAAATAGAACACACAGTTGGCAGGGGATATGAGTCTTTAATGCATGTTTTACAAGCTGTGCTTTTCTTATTTAACCCAAATGCTATGTCTTTCCACAGCTGATGATTCTGAGATAACATTTGATCCTGACGACATCATCACAAACATTGAGCAGATTGACGATGGCTGGTGGACTGGAACAGCCCCGGATGGCTCGAACGGCATGTTTCCCGCTAATTACGTAGAAATTCAGAAGACAAATTAAAACACAAGTTGTTTTACCACAAGTTAAAGGAATCATCTCGCAGTATTTAAGTAGTGTATTCCCATCATTGTCTCAGTAGTTGCGACAGTAATTTCTCAACTACAAGTCATCCGCTGAAAGTAACCTTGGGTTACATGTAACATCATGCAGACTGGCACATGTTTTGAGGTGTTTTCACAGGTTTGAATTTGGAATAATTATGATACAAATATATGCTTTATTGAGAGATTTGATAATGGTACAATTTTGAGTCTGCAGTTTATATTTTGTCGCAAGGTAATAACCGAGTTATGAAAGTTGTTCAATATTTTGGCTTCCATTTTTGACCATCTGCATTTATATGATATGCAGATATGTATGTGTATTTAATGGATTGGCCATTCTTAAATATTTGTCTGATAATTTATATGAAAGTGCTAAAATAGTTTTATTTCATGCCTAGCTTTAGCAGGTTATGTAGGAGTATTTTTGTTTGCAGGGTAATAGTTATACCTTGTATGTCAACTATCAAGGACATATTTTGGAAGGATAAAAAATTTCTGTTCTTAGTAGGGCTAGGACGATAAACCAAACATGCGATCCGATACGTATCACGATACCTTGCTCACGATCCGATACGTATCACAGTACTTGCATGTGCTTTTATCTGTGGTGCGTAAGCCATCTTTGTCCTAGACAGGATGGCTGAATACCTGGCCACTAACGATTTTATGTTGGCAGTGTCAATACGGTGCCATGGATGAAAATATTTTCACTTCTCATTTTCACTAGTAATTAGTGTTTGGTGTATCCTTTTATTAATGAATACATTTATGGTAAGAATTGATACGTTTTACTGAGTGTGCAATTGTGATCGATACTTGTATCTTGAAGTAAAAAAATCGTGATCCATGGATGAGTGTATTGTCCCGCCACTAGTTTTTGCCAGATAACTTGATCTCCAATTCTGCTGCTGCTATAGAATTAGTTTAACGTACCAAGACCACAAAAGCTGCCATAAATTCTGTCTTGTGTATGTTGAAAACCTTGGTAATAATATACAATACGTTGGGGTATCAGCCGTTTTACCTTTGTGATTGATATATTTCAAGTACACTTTATGTTGCAAGTACAATTAGCTTAGCTGTTTTCAGTGAACACTATTTGTGTTATTTATTTGCTTTGTCACTATAGTAGCTTTTCATTGTGTCTGCACAGTACAAATCAGACATAAATCTTCTGTTCATCACCACTTAGGACAACCAAAGACAAACATAACTGGATGGTCATGTTAGTCACTGGATTGTCTGGTCCAGACTGGATTATTTACAGACCGCTGTCATATAGCTGGAATATTGCGAAATGTGGCGTTAAACAACAAACAAACCAAGTTACTTGGAATATCTTGATTGCATGGGCATTAGACCTCAATGGTACATGGTTGACAGGTTGTCATCTATTAAAATAATCTATTGAGGAAAATAGTCAAATATACCAAGGATTCATGACTATTATCAATACCATATGCTTTAATATCTAATAGTGAGATTTGCAAGGTCAGCAAATTCGGTGCTATATTGCCAAACTGTCAATCCTGTTATGAAGGAATAATCGAAACAATGTTGTCTCAGGTAAATTAGAAACATTTTTGAAAGTCAATACTATCAGTGGGCTTATTATTTCCCATATGAAAAAGTGTGCTACCTATGAATCAGAATAGCTCTGATATTTTTTTTTATTAATTAAACAATCTTGTTGTTAAGAAACAAGTATAATTTTATCTTTGGAAGATATGTAATGAAAATGTTTCATTGATGTGTACATTTTGATCACTTTGTGTCCATAGTTTAGTTGCACTCAGACGTTCGTGGATTAGGAGGGGTGGTGTGTTTGTGCAGACCCCATTCTTCCAACTTCTATCAGTCCCTGTATCGTGTGTTTGTTCGTTCATGACATGGGTAGTGTGCACCCCCTTTCAAAAGAAGTCCTGGATATGCCTCTGTAACTTGTCTTTGTTTCAAACACAGGCTGGACTTGCCAAATGTCAGACCTAGGTATGTGAAACTTGATAGTGTTACATCTGATATCAAAATGTACAGTAGTGCAGAAAACCTACAAGTAAATGACACGCCTTTGAACAATGTCATTCTTGATAATTAAGCATCACATCAAAACTACTTAATAGGGCTGGGACAAGTCCAAATTTACTACACAGGTACTCGACACCCTATTACCCGGCCCTACCTGGGTACCCACTGCAGTTTTCAGTAGTTAGGTACAAAATATCGGAATGGGAATTGTTTTACCGCAGTCCTGGTAAAACTATTTAGATATGTGTATCAAACAATCTGATCATGCATTCACTGAAGTTGATATACGCTTTATCCTTATATTAACATATGAAAGTGTGAATGCTTGCACAGTCAGAAAGAATGTGAATGTGAAGTGGTGTAACCATAGAGTTTATTGTTAATGTCATTTAACAGTATATCACGTGACTTACCATGGGTCCGGGTAGCTGCGTGAGTACCCGGGTCCTAATCAGAACCAACCAACCGGAGAACCCAAGTACCCGAGTTACTTACAGATGTATTTAACTCGGATCTGTAATACAAATATGCATGGGCAAGGGGAATACACTTCTATCATCTTATTAATTGAATATAATGAGTTAACTTTTGTTTGCTTTAGCATGCACTATATTGAACAAACATGCCAGTATATTATTTGTTATTTATTTCAATTATAAAGTAAAACAAGTTTCACTTCCTGGTTTGCATCTTGCCAGATGACTGAATTGAAGTCTTCTGTGTATGTTCTTGTTGTTGTTAGTTTCCTGCATGAGATGGTTTGAAAATGACTTAACTCATTTCTGTCCAGATGGTTTAAAACCAGCAGATTACAGCACATTTCCATCAAATGTCCACAACTGTCACATTATATGAGCATTGTTTACATATATTTCTACTGCAATACATACCGAATTTGTATCATATATTTTTATTAAAATTTGTACAGCATAAGAATGAGTCATGTTTATTTGATAACTAAACACAATAAATGTTGATGCAGGCTTTAAATGAAGCATTGCCTCCATGGTGTAAAGTGATTATGTGAGGAAAAATGGTTGTACCATTTTCCCAGCTTCATGAGCAAGTGAGACCGCCTCCGTAGTCTAGTGTCCAACCGGAGAGCAGAAGGTCCAAGGTTGGATCCCCAGCCACGTCATACGTCATATAAAGACATTAAGTGAAAGTTGTTACCCTCTCTGGTGCTCAGCATTAAGGGAGTAATACAAGGACTGGTCGGCTTGGAGTCAGTATGACGAGTGGGGTTTTCATGTTAAACTGCCGCTAGCACTGTAAATTTGGCATCAGTCCTGACTAGTACAAGCAGCCACACACAAACACGTGTGCACGTCACTATATAAGTGCAATAATCTTGGACGTGACGTTAATCCCCCTTGTTGTTCTTTAATGCTGTAATCAACACTATTTCAGCCATATCACATTGGCCTGAAAGTATTTGAATCTGGGCCAGGCAACCCAGTGGTGTATCGGGGAACGATAGACACACAATCAGCCAGGTCACACACTGTAACCACCTGATGTTTATTAGCTGGATTTGTAGTACAATAATGTCCCAATAATGTACACCTACAAATACACAACAGTGTTGCTCAAAACCGCCTCTGTGGTCTAGCATCCACTCGGGGAAAGGAAGGTGTGTTGGAGTGGGGTATTCATGTTAAATTGTGGCATGGTATCTCAGTGAGCTAGCACTATAAATTGTCATCAGTCTGGACTAGTAGTACAAGCAGCCAGACACACACATGTGCATGCACATTGCTATATAAGTGCAATAATCTTGGATGTGACTTTAAACCCAATTTCAACTCGCCTCACCTCACCAGTGTCGCTCAAGCTTCATGTTCCTCAGGATTTAGAGACAGTTGGGCCTTTAGTGGGTTGGTTCGAGTTGGTTGACAGAATACAGACAAAAACCACTGGATAGATGATGCCATTATTCATGTATATACTGAATCCAGTCCTGGAAGTTAACTTGTATAGTAACATAGGGCAGAAATGTCCTTGGTATTTCATACTTTTTGACAGCTGATCTGGTAGCACTGTGTGACCAAGCTGATAGTATAGTATCATGACAAAAGGCATGAATCATTGATCAACCTATTAGCCACAGTTGCGTGATCCACACAAAATTGGTTTCGGGCCACAGTAATAATGACGGTAATATTGTGTGGTCTAGAAGAACTTTCACTCTATTGTGTGAACTAGCAAACCACAGAGTTTCTTCTTTCACCAGGATGGTAGGGTAGCCAAGTAGTTAAAGCGTTCACTCGTCATGCCAAAGACCTGGGTTCAATTCCCCACATGGGTACAACATGTGGAGCCCATTTGTGGTGTCCCACACTGTGATATTGTTGAATATTGCTAAAAGCAGTGAAAAACCATACTCCATCACCAATTTGGAGGTGCCTTCAAAACACAGACACTGCATTGACAGTTTATTAATCGTCATGATTTTCTGTTTTACAAGATTTGTAAAACCACAGATATGCATATCATTAACAGGTATAGTATGTAAATATATAATCAGATAAAACTGTATGTTACATCATGCATGTAAACAATATGTCATTAACAAACAAAATTGAGCACCGACATATACATGTTCTGTTCCCATATTAGAAAGCAATAGATACCGAAGCTCGCTTATCCTTGAGTAACTGTTTTGTAAGCTGGCATCCTAAGTTATATGGTTTAACTTTATTCATAACATTGCTTTCCCATGAGTAACTGTTTTGTAAACTGGCATATATATTTATATATATCATGATATATAGCCCAGTCTTTCATCAGAAAGCAATATATTATTCTTTACAAAAATGCACACAACATAAATTAAAAAAACAAATTCTCGCGGATAAATAACAAAAACATAGTATAAAACTATGGCCAACTTGCTGTAGCCTCATTATGAATTATTTCCATTGCATAAATATCACAACAACCTCATAAGCTTAAAGGAAAGAAAATAATTCTTCAGTAACTTCACAAATATCTATGAATAGTGAACGGTTTCTAATCAGTATCATTCTTGTCTGAGAGCAGGTCTGGAGCAGACAAACCACTGGCAGAGATGGAAAACCAAATTATGCAATTATACCGACTTACGGGTTGGAGATTGAGGATGACGGTCACCCATCCCGCTTTACTACATATTCATCAGCCGTTGTCTCTACCTGATCCAAATTCTATTTGCCTCTCAGAACAAGCCATGACATGTCTGCTCCAGTCTGCTCTCAGAATCTCCAAGTAGGTGGGAGTAGGAAGGAGAAGGAATGTGTGTTCCAGAGTCAAATGTTGTCACTGGCACCCTTTCCCATAAGAGGTCCAAGTAGTCTTCACAAGATACCAAAGGGTTTCATGGTCTGAGGTTGTCAACGGGATCCATTCCTGAAAGAGGTCTCGTCAGAGGCTAACATTGGTGGGTGTTTCTTAGAACAATGGGGGTGGTCGGGTAGCCTAGTGGTTAAAGCGTTCACTCATCACGCCGAAGATCCGGGTTCGATTTCCGACATGGGTACAATGTGTGAAGCCCATTTCAGGTGTCCCCCGTTGTGATATTTATGGAATATTGCTAAAAGCGGCGTAAAACCATACTCACTCACTCTTAGAACCAAGGGGAAGGTGTCACCACTTCCTTATCCTGCCAAAGGTCAAGGTCATCATCACAAGCAACTAATGGGTGTTCCATGGTTCATTGATCCAGTATCCATTCTTTCAAGAGCTCCAGATCTTTATCACAAGAACTGATATGTGTTCCCCGGTCTGATGCTGTCAACAGTTCACATTCCTACAAGTGGTCCTGATAGCCGTCATCACAAGAACTGGGGCGGTCGGGTAGCCTAGTGGTTAAAACGTTCACTCATCACGCTGAAGACCTGGGTTCGATTCCAGACATGGGTACAATGTGTGAAGCCCATTTCTGGCGTCCCCCGCCGTGATATTGCTGGAATATTGCTAAAAGCGGCGTAAAACCATACTCACTCACTCATCACAAGAACTGACGTGTGTTCCCTGGTCCGATGATGACACCAGCACACATTCCTACAAATGGTCTAGATTGCTGTCATCTCAAGAACTGATGAGTGTTCCCTGGTCCGATGCTGTCACCAGTATGCATTCCTACCGGTGGTATAGATGTCCGCCCACACAAGAACAGACGGATGTTCCCGGTCCGATGCTGTCACCAGTATGCATTCCTAAAAGCGCTCTAGATGTCTGTCCTCACAAGAGACTGATGGAAGTGTACGGCTCCCCAGACATCTCCCAGAGCTTCCGGGCCAGTTGGCGACAGTGTGATGCGATATACTGCGGATGGACCAGGCTGACGTGCATCAAGTACAGCTCATAGCAGTGGACACTACCCTGCACAGAGTTCGGGAAGCACTTCTGTATCAGCTGTCTGCAGGCAAAAACACAACTTTCAGTTAGTGAATGTGTTCAACTGGACTTCTCATATGAAGTTCAATGATTTGTTTGTTTGTTTGTTGTTTAACACCGCACTCAGCAATATTCCAGCTTTATGATGGCGGTCAGTAAATAATCAAGTCTGGAGCAGACAATCCAATGATTTACATCATGAGCATCAATCCACGGGATTGGGATACAATGACATGCATCAGCCAAGTCAGTGAGCCTCACCACCTGATCCCATTAGTTGCCTCTAACAACAAGCATAGTCGCCTTTTACGGCAAGCATGGGAAGACCTATTCTAATCCGGATCGTCAAGGGTCTGAAGTTGAATGAAGGAAGAAAGCTTCAATGAACAGACGGGGTCATACAACTATAGACAGGTACATTCTAATGCTGAACTATGTTAAGTTGTCATCGACTTAAGCTTCAAAGAGATGTTTTGTGACAAGGATAAGAGGGAAAGTGTTTTAAATCAAGACTATTCAATGTTTCTTCTGATTATTTATCAATGCAAAATAAGAGAAATGTCTTAAGTGAGACATAGCACATTTTCATTCATTATCCACTGCCAAGAAATAGAGGTACATGTGTACGCAAATTTTAAAGTCTACATTGGTTATTTACGCAGAGTGTTGTTATACTACCAGGATTTGAAATTTGTCATGCACATTTGTATGCAAGCAACTCAAAATTAATTGGTTGTGGTGATATATATGGCCTAATTATGCAAATACAGCAAAACAGCTTATCTGGAACTCTGCCAAAGTCTTTACCTGAAGAACGCTGATGTACTATTTACCTGAAGAATGCTGATGTACTATTTACCTGAATAACACTGATGTACTATTTACCTGAAGAATGCTGATGTACTATTTACATGAAGAATACTGATGTACTATTTAACTGAAGAATGCTGATGTACTATTTACCTGATTAAAACTAACGTACTATTTACCCTAAGAATTCTGATGTACTATTTACCCCCAAAACATTGATGTACTATTTACCTGAGTAGCACTGATGTACTATTTACCTGAAGAATGCTGGTGTACTACTTACCTGAAGAATACTGATGATCTATTTACCTGAAGATTGCTGATGTACTTTACATGAATAACACTGATTTACTATTTACCTGAAGAATGCTGGTGTACTACTTACCTGAAGAATACTGATGTACTACCTACCTGAAGAATGCAGATGTACTATTTACCTGAAGAATACTGATGTACTATTTACCTGAAGAATGCTGATATATCACTTACCTGAAGAATGCTGATGTTCTATTTACCTGAAGAATGCTGATATATCACTTACCTGAAGAATGCTGATGTACTTCTAACTTGCAGAATGCTGATGTACTATTTACCCGAAGAATGCTGATGTTCTACTCACTTGCAGAATGCTGATGTACTATTTACCCGAAGAATGCTGGTGTACTACCTACCTGAAGAATGCAGCTGTACTATTTACCTGAAGAATACTGATGTACAGTTTATCTGAAGAATGCTGATGTACTATTTACCTGAAGAATGCTGATATATTACTTACCCGAAGAATGCTGATGTACTACTAACTTGCAGAATGCTGATGTACTATTTACCCGAAGAATGCTGATGTTCTACTCACTTGCAGAATGCTGATGTACTATTTACCCGAAAAATGCTGGTGTACTACCTACCTGAAGAATGCAGCTGTACTATTTACCTGAAGAATACTGATGTACAGTTTATCTGAAGAATGCTGATGTACTATTTACCTGAAGAATGTCCCAGTGAGTATTCCAGGAGGAGGCATGTCATGGCTAGGTTTAAAGGGCAGCTGCACTGGAAGAGGGTTACCCTGAAGCACAAATATCAGCATAGCAATAACAAACCCTTGCTTCATATATTATATTCCACATTTCTTACAATGAACAGCAATAACATGACATTACACTTCAGACACCAAATATCAGTCAATATCTAGTTGCAAAATATACAAATTCACAATTCCTATTTGGGAATGAAACAAGAAAGAGAAACGGTTGATTCAATGGCACTTGAAAAAAAATTACCTGATTGCAAGCACTAAATGAAGTATGGAGCATTTGTGTAACTAAGGCAATGAGACGTAAAAACATCCTTCAAATCATATCCACCCTAGTTATAAAACAGCAAGCCATATATAAATGTGACAGCCAGCACATAGTGAAGCATGGGGTGGCTGTACCAACTCACCGTGTTATCTTCAAACCAGAGGAAGTAGGAGTAGTAGAAGTCCCCGTCTCGGAACATGATTGACGTGTACCCCTCCGTCAACTTGACCATCATCTGCTCCACCATCACCCACACCTACATCAACACACCAGCACTGTACTGCATCTAGGCACTACACAGTCATATGATAACAAAATCAAACACACAAAAGCATGTCAATATATTTGTCATATTGACCATGTTATACTGTTTTCCAAGCAAATGGAAAGATAGAAGAATGACTTTGACTTTATTACAAATACACTGAAACCAAAATGTAAGAGTAATCTTTGGTTATATATACTCACCACCATAAGAAACACGAAACATAGAAACATATAGAGAAGTATGTACATTAAGGAGAGATGTTTCTAATGTGTACCACTTAATGACAAAACTAACAATCAGTCATGTGTAACCACAGTGGGTCTTTATTCTTATCATGATATGCTGCACATGATTTCTAAACTTTATGCGATAATCCTGCAGGAGACAAATGGTGCATCTCGAGTCATGGATCTATGACGTCACATGTGATGCGTTCATGAGTGTCTGTTCACACAACAGAACAGTATGTTCGTTAGCGAGTGAAACTGATCTAATATATCTTGAAAATGAGTAATTCTTCATATATTAACCAACATATATGATATTTGTTTCTTTTGTTGGTGAGTATATAATTATACTAGTATATCTCTCCATGTGTTGACAAAGTAGCAGCCTATACCCCATCATCTGGTCAAACAATTTATCAGTTCATCAGATGATGATAGAAATTATCTTTAGCACATACTCTGTTTTGAAATAAATGTAACTTTTAGTGAGTGTGAAATATGAACTATTTGCATGTAGCAATGAACACATACTTGTATGCCTATATGGAGATATATAACACATATTGTGAGCCTTGTCAGACATGTAATTATGTGCAAATTTTTAACGTGCCTAATCCACACCCTAAAGCATGCTCAAAGCGCTACATTATTACCCCAGCCAATGGGCCAGCATCTGCACTTGATGTCTGAATAATGTTTGCACTTTGTTGTGGATATCTTAAACTCTGATGTTAAAGATGTGTCTTTCAATCAAGCAATTTCAAGGAATAACTCTCACTTTCCATCAATGACACAAAATGTTTCTTTCGAAATTTTCATTTAACATATGCCTGAGAACACCTGTCCATGCCTGCCAGTGTGACGGTGAAGCCAAATTGAAAGCTGACATCTGATTGGCTTGAAAAAACCAACATGCATCCAGCACTATGATTAGGCAGTTCAAGTCTGCTTTGGATTCACATTAAGCAGCCTCCAATGCATGGTTGGTTGATCCCCCCCCCTCCCCCCAACTAATCTGGGTAAAAGATATATTCCTCCTGTACACAGGTTTATCTCTCTCCCCACACCCACACACACCTTATTTTTAAGCAGGCTTGTAGCATCCTTCTTGCCCGTCTCCTCCAGGGTGATGTTGAGGGACGGAGCAGTCAGCTGGTTGGACTGACGGTCAATGTAGATGAAGTGGACCATACCGGGGAACTCATCCAGGTATCTTACACCAGTTAAGAACCATGCAGTTAAACATGGTAAATGAACAGGTGAAATATTGTGTGTGTGTGTGTTTGTGAGTGTGTGAGAGAGAGAGAGAGAGAGAGAGAGAGAGAGAGAGAGACAAGGTACAGCTGTAAGTAGTAGTATGTTAAATATTAAGATTTTTTACAAGAAAATGCAAATTTGGTCTATGTTTTTTAAGTTATTTGCATCTGTGCAGGCGATGATGCTCTTTTGTAATGTATGAAACACTATGCTTGAGTGAGTGAGTGAGTGAGTGAGTGAGTGAGTGGGTGAGGGAGGGAGCAATCCATATCACATTGTATTCATGTGGGCAATCAAATCCGAGTTTTCTGTGAGAACATTTTTACCACAAGTCACCCCCACTATGCTCAAAAAACATCATCCTTATTTGCCGTGGATGCCACACTGGACCTGACACCTGTACCATCTGTCACCACTGCAAAATAGTCAGTTCCCTAGTGATGTGAGTTGATGAAGAAAGGATACGATGTCATTGGGATGTTCCTCTGAGCCTTGACTGAGAGGTAGTGTTTATAGTCAGACAGCTCACTCTTGATCTTGTCTCTCAGAATCTGAGTCGCCTCCCGGAATCTGGTGTTGACAGTCTGTGGGGACAGGAACAGGTAGGAGAACAGGTCCTTCAGCTTCTTCATCAGCTCCGACAGGGACGTCTCCAGCCTGAAACACAGCGCTGTATTGTATTGTATTGTTTCATATTGTGTTGTCTCATATTGTACTATGACAAAAGCTAGTCCTATTATGTAACTATGGTGATAAACTTTGTACTGTTCAACAGCTCTGATTGTGACATTGGCTGCAACATAGAGCAAAGTACCTTGATACTCTCAAGGGATGCAGAGGCACTGCAGCTCAACTTATAAATAGAGTGAGGTAGTATGAACTAATGACACTTTGGCAATATTCATATCATGAAGGGGGACACCAAGAATGGGGTGCCAAGACAGGTAATCAACAGAAATTCTATGGTGCTTGGATGCTGTATCATCAACTTTTCGAAAATGAGGAGCAGCTTTTAATTTAATTTTAGTTTTGTACTTAAGATTTTAATGTTTGAGACCATGTACTTTCCTAAACTGCAATATGATATATAAATTAGAGTGAATGTGTGAGTGAGAAGTATGTTATTTTCTGTAAAAAAACAACAAAGTAAGATGTACTGATAAGATGTGCTTTATGTCATGGGCATTCTGCTACCCGGGGCGGAAGCCCATTTATGTAACAGGTGTGTCTTTCTAAAAACAATAAATGAAGAAAAAAAAAGAAAAAAAGAATGGGGTGCACACATTGTACTCATGTGGAGTCTCATACCTGTATTATTTGCTAGATGAGCAAATGTCTTAACCACTGGGCTACTCAAACACCCCATATTAATTAACAATACAGCATTACAAAAACACATGGCCACCAAACACATAACAGGATACATCATAAAGGGCATGCATATTCAACTACAAACACTGCATTGTTCTTCTTTCAAACCATATGTACAGACTTTCTATAACCGGGGTATGCATATCATGTAGTCCTTTATTTCCTTTGGGTGGCTAATGACCATGACATTATTAACTTGACATTTTGTCTGAGAGACATTAATTGCAGTAAACTTTGTATTACACACTTACATAAAACTTGAAAGGAACTCGAGTCAGCTGGATACTCACCCAGTGGAGACTTCCACCCCTGGTTCCTCCTCAAGATAAGCTAGGAGGCTGTTCTTCAGACCATCGTTGTCCCACTTCCGTCTCACATCATTCATGACACGTTGCACATCTCCCTGCAACAAGAACAGCTATATTCCTGCAACTCAGATGATACAGTTATTACTGCTTAATCTAACAGCATGTGACTGTTAGTTATTTGTCTAATGCCACACTCAGCAATATTCAAGCTTTATGATTGCAGCCTGTACCAGACAATCCAGAAATCGATTGAGCTCTGATCCATGAGCATTGGTCCCTGACTTCAGTTACTGGTATGGTGCCACATTATCAAACAAGTCACTGAGCCTAACCACCTGATCCATTAAGTCACATCTTATGACAGCCATAGGACCTGGGGATGAGTTCTAATTCAGCAACAACATGGGGTGATCAGCATGTCTATCATCCACTAGGCTTCCCAACAATGAAATCTGGGAATCATGTTTGTTTGTTTGTTGTTTAAAGCCGCACTCAGAAATATTCGAGCTATATGACGGCTGTCTGTCGATAATCAATCTGGACCAGACAATCCAGTGATCGACAGCATGAGCAACAATCCATCCAGTAATATGCACATAACAAGCAAGGTCAGCAGAGACCACCACATAATTTGAGTTGGTTCCTACAACAGGCACAGCGTATGGGGCCATATTCTGTCTTCATATTCATGTGAAACACAACTCAATAATAATTTCACAAAGACTCAGGCCATACATCTTTGGGACATCATTCGATGATACTGATACAGCAGCCAGCTGACATGACTGACCTTGGCCTTCTTGAGTGTCCCCTGTATTCTAGCAAGGAGTGAGTTCATGACATCGTACAGCATCTCCCCCCTTGCTCTGCTCAGCTTGTCCTTCTCCCCAGTCAGAAGATCCTTAATGAACTGAAACATCTGGCACAGGTGGGGAGCTATTTGTCCATGTCGACCCTGCAACACACAATCCAAACTTCTACATCCAACAGTCTCTGCAAGCAAGCATATCTATGTCAAATATTGAGTCATAAAGACATCTACACATCATGTACTGAAACACCCAACACAAGTGTATGGACATATTCATATACTATTTCAATAACGATTTCTAGCACAATGCATGGCAACCCCTGGGTACAGTGAAGCTGGTGAGAGAGGAGTAGCATGAGCTGAAATCAGCTCACCTCAAGGACAATACCACAGGACCTGGGTACAGTGAAGCTGCTGTGCGAGGGTAATACCAGGCAAGGATAACATTAGGAGCTGGGTACAGTAAGGCTGGTGTGGGAGGGGTAACATTAGCTGACATCAGCTCATCTTAAGGTGGGTGACGTGAGGTGAAATAGGGTTTAATGTTGCAACCTAGATTATTGCGTGCACGCACTAGTCCGGACTGATGCCCACTGAGATACCATGCTGCAGTTTTAACATGAATACCCCACTCAGACACAGTATACTGACTCCAAGCCAACCAGTCCTTGTTTTAGCCCCTTAATGCTGAGCGCCAGACAGGGTAAGAACAAGTACCATCTTGTAACGTCTTTTTGTATAACGCGGCCGTGGGTTGAAACTTCGGACCTTCCGCTCTCTCCGGGTGGACACTCTACCACTAGACCACGGAGGTGGTCCTCACCTCGAGGTCACTGATCAGGACAATACCACACAGCACCTGGGTACAGTGGATGTATGGGGGGTAACATGCATTTACATCAGCTCACCTCAATGACAATGATCAGGACAATACCAGGCAAGACCTGGGTACAATGAAGTTGGTGGGGGAAGAAGGTACATGATGGCGTTCTCAGGAACACCATCTGCCTCCAGTAGTCTCTATTGATGGGGGATCTGTCTGGCTGGGTGTTCCTGGTAGACGGCTCCTCAGACATAGCAGTCCCAGAACGGGATCTGCCCCTACCCTCACTAGAGGAAGCGGACGACTGGAACAGATTTAAACACTTGTCAATAAATGTTACTTCACTATCATACGGTGTACCACAGCAAACCAAATAGTCATCTTTATCCCCCACCCATTGTCCAATCTTAAAGACAATGGTATGTGCAATCAAATGTGACATTCTAATTTATCCGTTTGTCTACCTTCTTGTGGAAGAGGTTGAATACAAGAGCTACTGTATAACATCTCCAAAATACTTTGTACAAATATGTTTTAGTAAGACTGTAATGATAAACAAAGGTTAAAATCATCTTTCAGTATGTGATGACTACAAACATTTTGTATCTTTGAGCACTGCACAATTCACTCATTTAGATATCATGAATTGTATTGTAGAGCATTGTTATACAGGCAGGTATTGTTGCAGCCCTACCCTTTACAGGTAGTCACCAGAGTACACAGTACAGATAAGGTACGAAAGTTGTGAGCATGCTGACTCCACAAAACCAGGTGAATTTCTAATACATCTACTATGAATCCTTTTACAGCTTTGTTTGTTGCAGTGTCTACTTTTGTGCCATATAACTGAAACGAGAAAATGAACCAAACTCTTAAAATATTTACTGAACAATGTCTCCTTAACAGCCTTAGGCTGATATTGTACAAAGTTTTATGGAGAAGTACATTACAGAACTGAGATAAAATAATTAAGATTGCTTCCATTCCATTCAAGTCTAAATTTATATAAAAACAAAATAATTTAGGGAATCATAACTAGCAAAAGGCACATCTACACAAAAGGGTTAAAGTGTTAATCAAGTTTCTTAAAGATATTGCAAAATAATTGTCCAGTTCTGCTCCTGAAATGAAACCCACTACTTTCATTCAGTTCAGGGAGGTCCAAATTCATAAAATTCATATAAAATAAAATAAAAATTAGGAGGAATCATAAATAGCAAAAGGCACATCTACACTACCAGTACATGGTAAATGTCTGTACCACGTTTCATAAAGATATCTCCAACAGTTTTCAAGTTCTGCTCCAGAAATGAAACTCAATGTTTCCATTCAGTTCAGAGTATAAGTCCACATTTTAAAAAATTCTAAAAAATATTTAAAAATTGTAGGAGAAACCAAAATAGTAAAAGACACATCTACACCATAACGTGAATGTGTGTACCAAGCTTTGTTAAGGTTATCTTTCATGGTTCTGATCTGGAAACGAAACGTGATGGAAAGTCAGAGCCCGTTTCTATATCCCCTGCCATCTTCATGGAGCCGGGGAGGATAAAAAGTGTTTTTGTTGTATGGGAGAGGTGGGGACGAACTGGTTTAGATTGGAACACTTCTCAATACATAAAGTTTGTTTGATTGTTGTTTTATGCTGACGTCAGCAAATTCCTGCTGTATCATGGCCTGTAAATAATCAATTGTGGACCAGGCAAGTCGATGAGCCAAGTCACAGAGCTTGATCACCCAACCACCATCTTAAGTGGTTCTTGATACAAGCATGAGGTACTAGGGTGAATAAATGATGTTCAGAAGGACATTGCTAAGATAAACTACTGATCATCATGACACATGACTTTGTGTTATATACAAGGAACATGAATCTTTGTACAGGGCCCCATTCAAAAAACCAATTGTAGGACGAAACATAGACTTACAACAGTCGTAGCGCTACAATCGCTTTGTGGGATGGGGCCCAGAGAAGTAATAGAGTCAGAAGGAGAGGGTTATTGCTATATGTGATCACAAACTTACAAGCACGTTGGCGCTAAGTCTAGACTGGAACTCTATCCTGGATCTGAAGAAGTTGCCTCCCTCTGTGGGAGACAGGATCGGGTACTCCGTGTTCATTGAGGTGGGAGTTGCTGAAATAGGAGTAAAATGCAAAAACTGAAACATTAGGGTTTATGTTATTGAAACATCTTCATGAAATCCCACATCGGATGCAAACATAAATGAAGTACTTCTCTGGATGTTCACCTGATGTACTGGGCACATCATCTGTGTCAGTCAAGGTCTGCTCACTGCCGGTCTTCAATTCTGATGTACTGCGAGATTCCACCTGGCTGTCAACTGTTGGCAAAACCTCTGCTGTTTGGACACAATCTGATTGACTGTCTTCTAGCCCAGTGTCTGCCTGTGCCTCCGATGTATTGACAGTGTCTGACTGACTGTCCTTGGATGATGTCAGACCATGGTTTGCCCTCACTTCTGTTGATTTTACAGACTGACCATCTTCAGCTGGTGTTGGCTTACTGTCTGCTTCCAAGTCTGACTGTCTGTCTCCTGATCGCATCTGGTCACCCTTCACCTCTGTTGAGCTGACAGACTGATTGTCTACTTCTTGTGTCTGCTCTTGTGCCTGCTTCACCTCTGTGCTACTGGTTGTCCCAGCCTCAGCTGTCCTGATGGCGTCTGTCTGGTCTGTGTCTGCAGGGGTGTGTGACCTCTCACTGTTTGGTGTTGTTGGAGCACTGTGGAACTGAAAGAGCACAATGGTAGATAAGACCTTTTGAGATGGCCAAAACTCCTACTTCTTGCTTTCTCAGTATCAACTGTTTGGTGAGGGCTATTCAAGAAAGACCAACATGATGTTCAGTGTATTGGAAGTCATTTTAGTATCATTAAAGCATATCTTGAAAGCCCTCACGTTTGAAATATACATACAAAACAATATGACAACTACATGAACTAGAGTTAACAGGAACATTCAACACAGTTTTTGAACGCCCTTGGCTCATTTTCATCCGAAGACAAATCACTGATAATATTGGGCTGAACATGTTTTTGTGTCATTGTGGTCATGTGTGTGACCTGAATCATCCTTATCCACGTGCTGAGTTATCAATAAAGTTATCAATAAATTTTTGAACAGTCTTTGTTGTTTTTTGTTTAAAAAGGTTCCTAGCATGAAACTCAAACCACTGCCAATAACGTAATTCAGGTAAGTTCGAGAAAAGTTCCAAATTTTTTGTGTTCGCTTTGGTCTTAACCTTGGTATGATTGAAAACATCTGGATATTTTTATATAGTAATGTGTAGTTTTCTATCAGGATTAAATGTACAAAATATTTCTTCAATTGGCAGTTGTTTAATGAAGCACCGACTGTTTGAAATCGTCCACCCTCTTTACAGCGCCTTATGCCAAAACAATTCAGCAGGCTGAAGGTTAACTGCACACTCCAGCTACTATTCCAGCTACATGATGGTGGCCTGTAAATAATCTGCACCAGACACACCAGCCATTCATACTATGAGCAACATTCCATGTCTAGGTAGGACAACAAGCAGTCAACCAAGTCACAGAGTCTGACCACCTGATCAATTAAGCTGCACCTATTCTAGCCAGGATTCAAACAATCTCAATTCTACACCGTTAATGTAAATATTTGAGTAGTCTCTCACCTCCTGATCACTTGATTCATCTTTGTGATCTGACACTTGTCTAGCTGTTGAAGGAATGAATGAACGTGTTTTCTTCCTGTTGATGGTGGGAATAGAGAGAGAGTGGGAGAACAGATCTTCCAGTGTCTCATTGGATGGGAAGATGTCTTGGATCAGGAGAATGATGCTTAAGATGTCAGCTGCTTGAAGCTCAGAGGCTGTACGACTTGAAAATACAATTAAGTCGGACATTAAGAAAAACATTATATAAAAACAAATGTATTCATTACAAAAGGCTTAAAATCAAAATTTGCTTCCCCTTTTCCTCATGTGATGCCTGGGAACGATGGTCCCAGTAGTCTAAGTTGTGTCTCTTGGGAATGCCAGACACCTATCATCATGGGTTTTGAATCCCAGACCGCCCTGATTAGCTTTTAGGTGTGTCAGCCCATGCTCATGGGTTTCACCAAAGTGGTAACGTCTGAGACCAGCATCACTTCGGACACGCTGTGATATAACTGGAATACTGTTCAAGTATAGTTATAACACAAGGGCAAAAGGGCTTGCTGTTACCATAAAAACATACCAATGTGGGTGATCATGTGATAATGTAAGCACAACCTGTTGTGTATTAAATGAGTGGCGGTGCCTTTGATCTTGCTTCCAACCATGACCTAACTGAATATCATTACACAGAGCAAACTCACTGGTATGAAAAATCTAAACGTCATTCCCTAGCATCCAACAACAGCACACAAACTGGACAGGCAAGAAGGAACAATCAAATTATCTTTCATATTTGTATTCAACACAGTATAACTTCAATAATAGTACACCTTCATCTGACATACCGTATTCAACATTTTAAATATCCTGCTCTAACAAGCATACCCTGACAAATTCTTATATGAGCCCGTTACAAGGCTGTATATGTGCATGACAGTACATATTTTCAGCAGCGCAGGAATGGGTATATCAATGCCTAGTAACTATTATCAACAAAGTTTGAGTTTCATCGACGTTTGAACTAAGATTTTATCACTAAGCACCCAGTGCCCAGTACACTTATCACTGTGAATACAGTACAGGTGTACGTACTCTGAGTACAGGGCCATCAACTTGGTGTTGACCAGCAGCAGGGAATGTTGGGCCGGTCTGGACAGCAGGTCCTCGGTCACCCTCATCACCTTCTCCAACAGCTCGATACACTTCTCATTCACAAGCTGGTTCACATGAAGTCGTTCAACAGCCTGCAAGAACATTTGTTATTTGGGTTAAATGATACTTTGCATGTTGTAAATTTTTTGTTATGCATCAAGAACATACTGATAAGTGTTATATGTGCATGGTGTTTGATTCAATGGTAAATGACAATTGAAAATTGCATAATACTTATCCTATCTCACATTTTTTCTTCTTCTTCAATCCCATGTGGAAATGTGCTTGGACAGAGTTTCCAGCCTCTTAAAACAATTCACTCAAACAGATCCCAGCATCACCATGGTCACCACCCAAACAGATGGGTCATGCACTGTTATCCTGTGCATTGCGACCTCCACGACCTGATCACGTGATTGGGTGAGTGAGTGAGTGAGTTGTATTTAAAGTCACATCGGCAATATTGCAGCCATATCGTGACTATCAAGGTTTTATGTTTATAAATACAATTATACATATAAATACCTGCCAACGAAGGACAGTAAAAAGTACTAGACTTATCACAGAAAAAGATGTTAAAACTAGTATGGGATCATAAAAAAGAAGAACACTTATACTTAATAATAACATGATAAAAACGGGCTATAGATCGCCAGCCCCTGAAGGGAGATCACCATACTGAGGACCATGGGGACTTACGGTACCTTAGCTACCTGCATGGGACCCAGCAGGATTTACATCATCCCTTCAAGAGGTGGCGATTATTGGCAGAGTTAGCCTAACATCTTAAAATGACACATATTCTACGATTAAAAACACGGTAGTTCTAAATTTACCTTGAAAGAAGCGGAACTTATGTACCCTCTCAGGAGGACAATAATTTTACAGTACTTTAACCCCCCTCGAGGATACAGCCACTAACATTCTCAGTTGCTAATTTATTCTACCGATCATAAAATATTTATATTTCACAAAACACAATCAAAATTTTGCACACAACTCTATTTCTTTTAAAAAAACAATGATTAAATGAGAATCGATACTGCTAAAAAGATCCTTAAGAGATGACGAATTGAAATATTTATCCCTTGTGATGGAAAAATCAATGCAGTCAAGCAGGACATGCTTGACCATGATTCTTTCATCACAAGGGATACAAAACGGAGGATCTTCACCTTTTAGTAAATATTCATGAGTATATCTGCTGTGGCCAATACCCCTGCCACATCATTCTCTTTCGTCAGAGCTAACAGGCTAGAGGGGTTGTGAGGCGGCGATGGCCGGAGGGCATTTAACGTGTGAGATAGGGTAAGTAGACCTTGCAGCAGTGAGGTTAAATTTACCTTAAACATATGCATCATTATTAGCAGGTGACAATGATTTCCTTGACTCACTTGGGTCATTACGTAAACTGGTGGCAAACACCTGATCTAAAACCTACGTATCTATGGATGCATAATTTCAATGACCAGAAAAAATACCACACTACCTCAACAAGATAACATTGGTCTTCTTTTGATAATTTAGAGTAAGTGTCCAGTAGTCTCTTCAGAAAGTTCCATCTTGCCTTCTTGTCCTCAAACCTAGAGTGACCAATTCTACAACAAATTGAGTGAATGTTATTTCATGTTGGTTAGCAATATTCTGGCAATACTTTGGCAGCCTGTAATTCATTTAAATCTGAGCGAATTTGATGGCACAAGAAACAATCCTCCATGTCTTGGCATTGTGATGTACATACACTATAACCCCCGATTATGGTTAAATAAAATAGGTACTGAAAAGATGAACAAAATTTATCTAGGATTCCAAAACAAATGCCCTTAGCAGGGAAATTGGGAAAAATCATAAATGGGACTTTTTTTAAATAAATCTTATTTTACTGACATTTGTTGCAAAGATGGTCCAAATATCGGCCTCTGTTCACAGCTAGAAATATCCCTGGATAGACATACATAATGTACTTACTCATCTGTGATGGGACCAAACATAAACCCAACAAGTTTCAGGAATATGAGTATTTTTCTATTCAAGGCATATTCTGTCTCCCTGTCATCTCCATTCATACAAATAAACAGCAGGTCATCAACCTGCAATAAAGAGGACACACTATGCTATAAGTACCATTATACATGTATCACACCACAACCTCTTTAGGGCCTCTTTCAATGAAGGAGTCTCGGTACTCCTCTGTCATAACTCCCACATCTCAAAAAAGATTTATAGAAGTTATACCACCTTAACCACTTTGAGGAATGTGGCCCAGAACAGAGTTTTAGAAATATGAAAATGATAAATTCACACTCAGGCTATAATGACTGGCCAAAACATTGGTGCATCCTGATAACTGGCACCATGATGCAAGCATATACCTTCTTCAAGTATACAGTCATAAGGCATTGTTTTCATAACTTGGATTACAGATTGTTTTCAAAACCATAGGGTTGGTAAAAACAGAACTTAAAGACATGTTTTCAAACTGATCTTTTATAAGTACTGGTATTGCAGGTCAAGAGGAAGAAAAATAGTCAAAGATTACTTCCTTTCCCATACTTTGAGAAAGTGAGTATGGTTTTACGCCACTTTTAGCAATATTTCAGCAATATCATGGCGGGGACACCATTAATGGGCTTCACACATTGTACCCATGTGGGAAACAACCCGGGTCTTCGGCATGACGAGCGGACGCTTTAACCAATACACCGTCCCCTCCCATACTGTGATTCTTTGAAGCTTGTTCTTTACTGAAATTAGTTACCAGGCTAAGCAATGCTCAGCAGGACAAAATTGTGGTTATATTCTACATATGTTAAAAAGTTTGGTTCAAGTGATCCATATAACTAAAAAAGTGACAAAAGTCACGTATTAACACAAAAGATCTGTACATTAATAATGAGGGTGTGTTAAATGATATGAAAATTATTTAGAAAGTAGTATTTTCTTGCGGCTGCAACATGTAGAAGTCTACATATAAAAAGTCAGACGCCACTCATATTTTATTTGTAAACTTTGCCTTAGTAAAGTTGCATACCATAATGTCTGATGATGGAAAATGACTCCTTTACATAACGTGTCCAGCTTTCATTTGTCATTTTGTAATCCTACTGCTGAGATGTATTTTTTTTACACCTTAAATTGTCGAATTCATACCTGTTTAAACACAAAGATGTATCCATTTTCTAAGGTCACCGATGTACATGGGTTCTTAGATTCTTCAATTAGAGCCCAGTTGGACAGCACCAGGGGTGAGAACAGCTGCATAAACACATTGGAGTCCACATTGTACAAATCTTTTTCTGCTTCCTCAGGCTGAAATAAACATCAAGTTTTGGATAAAACTAATAATCACACACAAATGACATAACCACTACTGATAATATGCAACATCTGTCCACAGGTGTTAAATATTTACTATGTCAATGACCTTTGGTTTCACTGAAAATGCCATTTACTATTTACTCTGGCCTTACAATTAGAATTTTCTATAGGACTCCTAATGTTTATTTCATAGTATAAACCAACACATTATTTTCAAAGACAACATTATTTTAAAAGGAGGCTGCATTTGAAATCATTTGAGTACAAAATTGGTTTTGACAAAGCCACTAGATGACCACATGATAAGCAATTGGTGTCACACAATTATTTTGTCATACTGGCAACCAGAATGGTCCCCAATAGGAGACTGTGTCAATGTATATATAGGTAACTAACAGGATTAAACAGCATTTGGTTGAGGATGTAAACACATGGTCCAAAGGAATTATTTGGTCTTTGCTTGGGGTCTCAGGATTGATTGAATGTTTTGATGCATCACAAATTTACATACAATATGGTCACAACAAATGCTCAATAGACACAACAATATATACAGGAATCTAGTTGCAAATGATTTAGCTTTTTTGATCACAGGAAACAGTTGTTCATTTAAAGATTTCATACAGCACACTACAGTTATAACAAACTCAAAGGGACCATGAATTGTATTTAATTTTAACCGTAGTGCGCTATATGTACAGCATATACAGCAAATGTCCGGGACCAAAAAATAAGTTTGTTATATCCATCAGTGCATTATAGGCATGTTCCTTATAAACATAGTTTACTGTAATTTCAATTAGACTTGTCCTTTGTTGCCACTTACGTAAACTTTGCCAACAAAATGAAGACATGCATGACTTTGAAAAATGCAATATACCAGTCATTTCCAAACATATTGTTTTACATATTCATTAGAATTTCATATTGTGGTATACAATATACCATTAAAACCCTGCACATCTATGTACCCATGTATCGATTTAGATCTTATTTCTGTAGAAATCTTCCAAAAGTGATATTCTTAAAGTTTTGCAATATCCTGGCCTGATAACTACATTGGCTAGCATTACTTACTGCTTATCATTAAACAAAATGCTGACTGCATGACATTATTAGAACAAGCCAGAATCTAAGATAATTTAACACAAACTGAAATGATTAAAACAGCTTTGTTTCAGCCACCCCACAACAAGGTAAATTAAGTATCATGATATGTATTGTATCAAGATTCATGTATTGTGAGGTGCTTCAATACATGAGTAAGGCTTTTAAGTACTTTTCATTGGAATTCAAGCACTTTTCAAGTTTGTATCAACCCTCTACTCTGGAATTGGGAACCAGCCTGTGGAGCATGCATAGTCAATGCATGAATATTCCTGGTATAACTCAGCAATAAGAACTTCATTATAAAAGGTTTGTGGTAACTGCTTACAGACATACAATAATTTCACAGAAAGGAGACAAACCATATTTTTGGGAATGACAACACATTTTATTTTATGCCATACAGTGAATAATTTTAATTCCTTTTTAGAAACTGAGGCACTATTATTTTTTTCCAGTAATTTCTACTGAAGGGGTCATTGTCGGTAGGGCTATCACAGATATGTATGGAATCCTGGTATGTTTTAGTATACAGAAATGTACCCTAGCCAGAATCACAATACAGATTAGTATCTGGCACTCTAAACAGCTGACCAGTCCATATTCCTCAAACGAAAACGGAAACCAGATCATGCTGCAGTTTGCCTGACAAGTACATGCTAGATAACACTGTGCAACGCAAAATATAAAGTAGCTATACTCTGTTTTTATATAGCATGCTGGAATGCATCTAATACAACAGAATGACAGTTCATACCCAGAAACTTTAGAACATCTTCCATGTTCAGAGTCAAGGACTTGGTTAAGCACACTGCTGAAAGAGCTCATCCTAGGGTACGGTTCTGTATTCTCATTTTGGCTTGGGTACATTTCTGTATACAAAAACATACCTGGGATTCATACCTGTAGTATACTTGGACCCCGTAGTACCGCGGCACCGTGGCATTCATGGTATCGCAGCATTTGTGATTTCCGGTAGTTTAAGCAGGACACGCCTCTTAGCAGCTGTCTATTAATGCAAATCAGTAACCAGGAAGTGCTCACTTCGTAAACAATTTGAATTTCCTCAGAATGTTCTGTCTGCCGTAAGTAAGGAGTTGTTAATGCGTTGATACTTACTTCTGGCATTTTTTTTAATACTGCCTTATCCCCATCCATCAATGGACAACAATATAACCCTCAGTTTCCCAAGTAAACTTTCTCTATCAACCTGAACTGAATCATCTGCATATTCATGGCGACTAATAAGGTAACTGAAGTTATTTAGTCCGCACATTTTTTCACGCTCTGTGGCTGGAATCTATTAGGAGATCATAAGGGCCATAATGCCATACTTACAAATACATTCTTCACTAGTAGCCAAATGATAAATACATACTTTTGGCCTACTAGGAGTGCTTTTTTCAATATATTTATTGATAACTTTTAACATTTTTAAAAAAACAACTTTAATATCATTTCTGATATTTTGTTGTTGATTTTAACAAATATTTTTTTCTTACTTTTTGGTAAATATGCATTGGATACCTATTACTGATAACATTCAGAATTTTACTTATGCTGTCTTTGCACTTGTCTGGACAAACCACAGAAGTCTGGCATTATCATACTTGGTGGTTGGTAGAATTATGTCATGTTTTGGTCCACTTAGGACCTCCACACAAGACTTTTCCCTGTACCGCAATAGTTCTCTCCCTTGTCAAACTGAGCGCGATGCCTTGCTTTTACTCGGCGCGACGCATGTAAATAATGAATTTTTATCAGTAAAATATGCATATTTAGATAAAATAAATGACACCTTATTTAGAGAACATGAATAATCATAAAGGTTAGTGAGTGCATTTTGTTCCGTTTAGTGTACATGACAGTACCGCGATACCCCGAGGTTGCCGGCTAATATCTGCGCCAACGATGACCCCTTTACTTTTACATAATTCCTGGAACAATTATCAAAAAATCCAAGTTCCAATTTCCAACACTGGGGACATCTAACGTCAGCCCCTCACTACAGACACCATAGCTATTCGGCAAAACTTTTCCTATTTCTAAAATCATCAGTACAGATTTTCTCTTAAAATATGGGAGGTGTCTGATCTTATGATGAAGACATATCAAACCTCTGTCAAGCCTTGTTTGGCTGCTTCACGGTTGATATATGCAGCGAAATCATCATCAAAGTCTACAAAAAGCACATCATTTATTCTATTTACAACAAGAAGACACTTCATTATGCTACTTTATGTTTCTCTTCAGCATATTTCTCTGCAAGATAATTGCTTCCTGTCTTGTCGTCTGCACGTGCTTTTGTTTATTTACTTAGTTTTCCAGCCACCGATACGAATATCCTTATTTATAAAACCGAAAAGTTCTTGGTCACTGAGTTAACATTATATACAATTATTAAAGTCTATAATTGTTTTTACAGTTGACATATAAATATTTAGATATCCCACAGCTCGTATTTCACACGAAAATCTTTTACGATTGTTTGGCTGTAAATTTTAGCTTTACTTTCATTTTCTACACTTCCGGTTTGACATTACTTCCGGGCGTAATGCATGAGGAACGCAATTAAACGTACTTTACGTTGATTTGTTAGTGTTACATTTGACATTCATTACTCTAATGATGGATGAAGTAAGTAAACATTCCAATCGCGCTCCATGGCATATGTCTTTTAGATTTGTAAAGTGAATATGAGAATTGAACTAATATTCTTAGTCACCATGGTCACTTTCACCAGAAACACCATCATCACAAATTATGAGACACTAAAACCAGCTGTATCTATTAGATGCACTCAAGCATGGGCTATTTGACAACCCAAATTATATATTGGTATGTTGGAGAGAAGTAAAGAGTTAAGTGTTTAAGACCTTTCCCACTGCATCTTCCTTGTAAGTCAGGGGCGGTCGGGTAGCCTAGTGGTTAAAGCGTTCGCTCGTCACGCCAAAAAAACCGGGTTCGATTCCCGACATGGGTACAATGTGTGAAGCCCATTTCAGGTGTCCCCCGCCGTGATATTGCTGGAATATTGCTAAAAGCGGCGTAAAACCATACTCACACACACACCTTGTAATTCAGGTTTAGTTTTGAGCATGGTAAGTACTGGCACCAGTGAGTAGTCAGTTATAGTAAATAATGGATGCCAGTTAATAAACACTTCAACCAGTATGTTAACCAGGATTGCCAGACGTTTACAAACATTAAATGACAATGTGAATATTCCAAAAATCATAATTAAGATCAGACACAGACACTCTATCATGTTTATTATAACATTAACATTGCAACATATTCAACTTCAAGCTCATAATGATCATAGACATCAAGATGGGCAGTATTTCCAGACTACCAGAGACTTGCTGTTATCAGAATAACAACAATGTTGGACCACATCCCTATTTTGTCCACAAACACCAGCATTTTGAAAATACATTCTCTGTATTTTGAACATGATAAATGGCCAATGTACTTGATCATGATGATGTAGTTGTATGACTTGTCCTCACAAACATGATACTGAGCAAGAAGAAGGGCATTCCAGGTGGAACCAGTTCTCCAAAACAATTATAACTATGGCAGCACTTTAGAAGACTAAGTCACCCAAGCCCCTCTTGCTTTCAGCTAGTTATGATCTTGAAATGAAAACATCATAACTCAATTAAATTCTTGTTTCAGTCAATGATGCACATTCGAATCCGTGATGTGAATCCCAACATTGTGTGTTCCCTCTGTGCTGGCTACTTTATTGACGCCACAACTATCACAGAATGTCTCCATACATGTAAGTTGAATGCTAGAGGTAAGGTGTAATTACCTGCAACATGTGGGAGTGAGCTGCATTACTTTGGACCATAACATGAGTAGTGTAAAATATGATCCTGAGGTCATATGAACTGAAATATTTAAGTTTGATTGTTTATTCTTGTGTTTCAGTTTGCAAGAGTTGCATTGTAAAGTACCTTCAGACCAGTAAGTGTTGTCCCCAGTGCAATGTCAAAGTTCATGAGACGCAGCCATTGTTTCATCTGCGAGCTGATCGCACACTTCAAGACATTGTGTACAAACTGGTTCCAGGGCTGTTTGAAAGTAAGAAATATTGCTTTTTGTTTTCTGAATTAATTCAGAACAAAATAATCATGGCGTTCTCACTATGAGTATGACCATGCTAACCACAGGTATGCCATGATATAATTTGAACAGTTTGTAGATAATAAGAAAAAGCATATTAATTAAGCAGATAAATTATTTAACATGTTTAAGGCTGAAAATCAATGTAACCTTGGTGGAAAAACAAAGTTTCAGCAGTTATATTATTACTTTTTAAGGGGAAAACTGACACAGCTGAATTTATTATCCCAAAATTGAACTTTTGATCTCTTGAACTCCTCTTTTTCTTTCATGATTAAAGTTGATTATGTTTTAGGTTGCATTTGAACAGCTGGTTTTTTTCTTTAAACCAAAACTAGATGCCATCAAACTGGGTCATTTTACCAGTGCAGCAAAGACTATTTTTGAGTCAATTAGAGTGAATTGTTTGTGTGTCTTCAGGTGAAGAAAAAAGAAGAGAAGAATTCAACAAGGCCAGGGGAACCATCACGGTGAAAAAGGATGGCAAGGAAAAGAAGATAGAAGGTGTGTGAAAATGATTTAAAGCAAATATCAAATCAAGTTTCATTCACAAAAATGACATGTTACGTTAAACAATAGATGACATGGTTAAAGGTAACCGCCTGTGTTTCTGTTGCCAGAGAACCAGTTGGCTCCTCGTCTGTCCAGCATCCTCAACAACCCCCAGAGTTACATGTACAGATATGATGAACAGATCTGTCTCTGCCTAGAGAGGTTTGGGTAAGGTTCTCTCTTCATTACTCACTAAATCAAGCTACCTGATTGGCCAATAAAATCTGTGGTCATACAAACTGATAATAATATTTTACCCGCATGTTTTCTACATGCAGCTATCCCTCACTGTCATTACAAAAGTGTCCATGTGTTGTTGCAGACATCAGACTGTGTCACATCATGGGAAGAATGTGCAGCTGCAGCCGTTAGAGAAGAAGTTTGTTCGGTGCTCCATTCGTGTCCTCATCTCCCATCTCAAGTCCATGCTGTACAAGAAACTGGGCATCCCATCTGCACTGAAGGTGAGTCAGATTGAGTCAGTCTCGCCAACTTGGTTGATGCCTTTCATCGTATCCAAATTACGTGGATCGGTGCTCAATCTTTTACAGACAGCTGTCATATTGCTGGAATATCAAACAAATCAATCTATATTGGCATCCCTGGAATCATCTATCCCTCAACATGCTCAGTACATATTGGCATCCCTGGACCCATCTATCCCTCAACATGCCCTGTCAATATTTGCATCCCTGGACCCATCTATCCCTCAACATGCTCAGTCCATTTTGGCATCCCTGGATCCATCTATCCCTCAACATGCCCTGTCCTGGACCCATCTATCCCTCAACATGCTCAGTCCATATTGGCATCCCTGGACCCATCTATCCCTCAACATGCTCAGTCCATATTGGCATCCCTGGACCCGTCTATCCCTCAACATGCTCAGTCCATATTGGCATCCCTGGACCCATCTATCCCTCAACATGCTCAGTTCATATTGGCATCCCTGGACCCATCTATCCCTCAACATGCCCTGTCCATATTGGCACCCATGGGCCCGTCTATCCGTCAACATGCCCAAACCTTTTCGGCATCCCTGGATCCATCTATCCCTCAAGATGCCCAATCCTTATTGGCATCCTGGACCCATATACATGTATGTGAAATTCCACAGAAATGAGGAAAATCATGTTTTCTAAAACAGTAGTCCTTGGAAAAAATCATCTTCCGCGTAACAATATAATCAAAGTTTTTGAAAAAAAAAACACTCTGAGAAATGTTATCGAAAAACGGATAACCGTCGCGATTGTCATGTTTTCAATCAGAGCTTTCACCATCATAGGTTTTTGGACATCATACGTTTTCTATCATGAATACTTGCACTATAAAGTGGGATGTGGCGTCACACAGAAATTGTAAATACTCGGATGATGGCTTGTTTTTAAGATAAAGTTGTCATTTACTAGTTTTAGCCTGTAAGTGAATGAGATGTTTTACAGTTGTTGTGATTTGGGAAAAAACTATGAATGTTTCTTCAGCGTCCGAAAACCCATAACACAGGGATATATGTTGTATTAATGTCATGTTTGCAATGAAGTTTGTTTTGTTTTTTAACAAAAGGTAAGTACAAGATAAAAAAATTTCAGTATGCTTTAACATGGGGAAAGGGTCAGACATTGCATGCTTCTGAAAGTTGTCCTTGTGTCTGGGGGATAAAATTTATGGTAGTATTGCCCCCAGACCTGGCAGGTAGCCGGGTGCGCGGGAGCCATGCCTGATTTTTTAAAAGTACTGATTAAACTTCAAAATTTTACTGCAGCCGCCATCTTTGATTATTTGACTTACTGACTTTTGCCATTGACTTTTTACATTTCTTGATGTGAATGTTGTCCAAACTGCACAAAATTGCTTAAAATGTAATCAAATGTTTAACAAATTTCAGGGGGGTGGGAGGGTGTTCATGCCGACTGCCCCCTACAACTCCACCTCGGCTTAAACACTCATCATTTTTTGGCCCCTCAAGGTAGCATTGTAGTGAGGGATCCTGTATATTAAGGGCCTTATGAAGGATCAATCAAGTTACAGAGAGCTCTGCTGTAACAAGGACCCGTGAAGATCCGTGTAGAATAATAGGTCTTCAGCAGCTCATGCTTGCCGTAAAAGGTGACTATATGCTTGTCCTAAGAGGAGACTAACAGGATTGGGCCATCTGACTCGGTGACTTTGTTTTATGCTCATTATGTTAATCACTGGATTATCTGGGCCAAACTTGATTATTTACCGACAGCATCATATAGCCGGAATATTGCTCAGTGTGGCGTTAAACAACAAAACAAGCAAACAAACAAATCAATCCTTATTGGCATCCCTGGACCCATCTACCCCTCATCATGCTCAATCAATACTGCCATCCCTGGACCCATCTATCCCTCAACATGGCCAATCAATATTGGCATCCCTCTCACCTAAAACAGTCTGATGTTAAAGGTATTAAAGGGCAAGTTCACACGGAAATGAACCTTTTTTTCTTGTACTTTTTCCACATTAAAAGTGTTAACATAGAAGTGTCATAGACAAAAATATAAAAACATCATATTTAATTAACATATTTTTTGCACTAAAACTATTTATATTTTTCACATTTACCAAGTGTTCTATTTCCATAACAAAAACACCATGGCTTATGTCCCTTGCAATATGACGTCATTGGTGCCAATTGATAAACATTATGACGTCATCATGCTTTGTTAGAGCCGCTTCACGTGGTGTAGGTACAGTTTTGTGATTCTAGCATCTCAGATGCCAGCCAGAATTGTGTTATGCTAAGTCACCACTGCGCCGGAGTGTGTCGTAGACCATGTTGTTTTACCGCAAACTGGTCCTTGATATCTTTTGCGTTGAGAATAGACAGGGACCCAGTTGAATTGGCACCAATTACGTCATAATCTAAGGGGGATAACTCAGGCCTATTTCGCTCATAAAACGAAGGCCTCATAACGGCATATCACTTTCACACTATTGTGAGCTTCCTACTTTCACTGTGAAAAAAATGAGTGTATATTTTCAAACACAGATACTAACTAATTCTAAAATTGCGTTTTGTTTAGAAAAAGAAAGAAAGTGATTTTTGCGTGTACACTTCCCCTTTAAGATGGCTTTTGGGAGGTGTTGTTATGTGTAAGCAGTATTGGGGCATGGCAATGTTTCAGTTTATGTTGCATACCTGCCTTACCGATGTGGATCCCCCGCACCATATTGGTGTTTTATGGCCCCTATTGCGTCCACTGCGTGTCAATTGAGTACACAAAAGGTTTGAATTTGTTGCAGTTGGAGGTGTTGTGTGGGGAGGAGGAGATGGCAGATGAAATGTCCATGAAGCAGATCTATCTCATGTACTGGTGTCGGGTAAGTCAGGAGTGTTAACCAGAGGGTTGAAAGGTCAGGACCTTGTTCAACAAAGTAATCTTAGAGCTACGATTGTTGTAAGTCTATAGCTTGTAGCTTGTTGGTTTTTCTGGAATTATTTTGTAATTTCAGTTATAAAATTGAAAATGATTTGAATCTCTTAACAATTGACTTCAATATTTTATGCAGGTATGTAAATCTGGTTTGTACACACCAGCTTGTCATAAAGAGGTATTGGTATTGAAATACTAATGAATAAATTAAGACACTTGCACTACTTATGTGTAGATCTGGGGTAGAATAGGTTTTCAGCAACCCATGCTTGCCGTAAAAGGCGACTATGTTTGTCAAAAGAGGCAACTAACGGGATTGGATGGTCAGACTTGCTGACTTGGTTGAGGCATGTCATCGTATCCCAACTGTGTAGATCGGTGCTCATGATGTCAATCACTGGATTGTCTGGCCCAGACTAAATTATTTACAGTCTGCCATCATATAGCTGGGATATTGCTGAGTGCTGCATTAAACAACAAACAAAGTATTATCAGCCATGTGGGTGTGGCCTAAATATATTTCAGTTTATGGAAAGATTAACCAAAAAGAATTCCTTGGTTAGCCGATCAAATGCCACATTATCACTTGCAGTTTATTTATTTGTAATTCATTGTATTTCCACTTACCTACCAGCTTCTCAATAACATTCAGTTGTAATCATGTCTGATAATTTCCTATTTTGTCTAACAGGAAGTGCCAATGACATTGTTCTACCGAATCCAAGAACCATGGATGATAACGTGAGAGTAGCCCAATCATCGTTTCAAATCTGTCCAAGACACCCGGTGATATCACATCACTCCCATCTGATCACTGTCAGGACAACAATAGAGTTGTTGCCATGGCAACTGAGCAATGGCAGCGTCGTGACAATTTGTGTTGTTTCCTGCGCTTCCTAATCGTGCATGACTGATCTGCTGAAGATTGTTACGTTTGTGATCTTGTACAGTACAGCTTCTCATGGCAGCATTATCGTGTAGACTATTTCACGGTCAGCCATCAAAGACATGTCATCTCATCTATGTTGTCCATTACATAAGGATCAGCTTTGCTTGTCAAATGTGGTGTAAAAAGATATGCAAGCAAACGCTGGATGGGGAAGAAAGACTTGTTAGCCAACTGTGTGATCATGTTCATGTACAAGAGAATGACAAGAGTGAAAAGTCATTTATCACGTTTCCACATTCAGTATGGCTCAGATTCCAATGCTGGGGTCTTCATCTAAAAGCCAGTTCACTGAACCCCATTAATTCAGAAAACTCGTCTGGATTTCCTGGTTACCAAATCAGGGGTACAGAATGATGCCCTACATACAATAGAAGTTAAACTACAGCTGATTTTTCTCATACTTTTTTGAGAAGTGTATACCGGGTAGTTGGATGTTTCTCACACTAAACAGACTAACAGGGTCCAATTTTATGACCATGAGATCTTTCACTCCAGTCCAATATCTTCGTATGCTTGCCGTAAAAGGCGACTATGCTTGTCGTAAAAGGCGACTTAACGGGATCAGGTGGTCAGGCTCGCTGACTTGGTTGATGCATGTCATCATATCCCAATTGTGTGGATCTATGTTCATGATGTCAATCACTGGATTGTCTGGCCCAGACTAAATTATTTACAGACTGCCGTCATATAGCTGGAATATTGCCGAGTGCAGCGTAAAACAACAAACCAAACCAAAACTTTGCATGTGAAGATTTGAGGACACCTCAGTAGGATAGGGAACTTTCTAACAGCCAATCAGCGTTGAGGCTTCTAAATTCTCAGTATGAGTGTGTTAAGCATTCAGACAACAAATTTAACGAAGGAATTCCGAATTCCAAAACTTAAATAACAGCACTACTATATTTTGGGGGATATGTTACACATCCTGGTGTTTCAGTGCATCATGGGATCTACACCCAAAAGGTTATACTGTCAAGTGGATTTTGTGTTCTGTCTTGGTTTTCTTTTGCGAACATGGATTTTTTCAAAATGGAGGTTCTGAAGAAATGAAACCAATGCATTAAAGAAATCTGACATTTGATTGGCTCACACATCCTTCATTTTGATTGGGTGATCAAAGTTTAGAGTTTATCTGATACAACCTTCTATGGAGGTGTCCACAGATCTTTATGCAGAGAAAAAGATGTAAGAGTGAAAAGTTCTGATTATTATAAGATGGAAGAGTCGCAAGTAACAGTGCTTTAAAGGGAGATAAATGTCAGTAGAGGATGCCATCAACCCAGTCGTTACGGTTAAAGGAACACATCACTTATTCTTGGTTGCAAGGATGGAAGATTTTTCTTCTAAAATGTATTAGGCTGTTGACAGTTTACTTATTTCTCATGCATCATGCCAGTCCTGTGATTGTGAAGCATGCTGTGTGAAGGGTCAGTTGTGGTTATGTCCTGTACAAACATCTGATTTAATATTTGTTTTGTGAATGTCAAAACTGGAGTTTGATTTGAACTTTTCATTTCTTGCCTTAACCATGACACGATGGTTTCTCATGTGTGTTGAGTTAGTGTATTGAGACCAAAAGCCTGTTGACTTCCAATGAGAATTTCTTGTTTTTATGGCCTTACTCGCACTAAATCTATTTCAAATTTGGAATCCTCCCCATGATGATGAAATGATAAAAAAGTTCATTATCATGATAATCACTCAACTATTGCAGTAGTAATCCAGAGGAGTGAGTGAGTGAGTATGATTTTGCGCCGCTTTTATCAATATTTAAGGAATATCACGGCAGGGGACGCCAGAAATGGGCTTCACACATTGTACCCATGTCGGGAATCGAACCCGTGTCCTCAGCGTGATGAGCTAACGCTTTAACCACTAGGCTACCCGACCGAACCTAATCAAGAGGAAAAACTCAACCGAATATTGTGGAATGTTGTTTTTACAACACATTCTTCAAATGTTATGGGTTTTTTTTTTTGTGTGTGAACTTTCTATTTACTTCAAGGTGAAGAGGTCTCTGTTTGGCCCACATACTAAAATATCAGAAAATATGAGCAATTATTTTTTAGACTTCAGTAATGTAAATCATGAAATTTGGCATGAGAGTGTTGTTAGTTAATAAGATCTATGGAATGTGTCACAAAATGTATGTGATTAAGGCTTACATTTTTACTACAAAAACTAATCAGCAGACTTGGGTCAGCAGTGTTGTGCTGGTAATCATGAGAATATTTGACAACAAAGATGCCGCCATACACGGTTGGCGACTGTCATCACTGCTAGGACATCTTGTGACAAACTGACCACACTTGACCTGCAACTTGGTGAGAAGCACTGTCTAAGTCTAGTTATCTATCCCTCTGTTTATTGTGAGCTTTGTTATGTGTCATTGTTTCTGCCCGTGTACATTGCACCTGACATGACATTACAGTATGCTGTAAAAATTGTCTGTACTCAACACAAGAAAATATTGACTGTCATGTAGGGGGCACTTATAATATTGCTTCCTGATTGGTCAGGTTGGTGCTTATTGGAGCAGAGTGCTTAATATGGCAAATGTATGCTCAAATTCTCAGCGCCCTGGGGAGTATACATAAAAAAAGTGGAGCTTGAACCACCTTGAATCACACTTGCTTGGACTGTCTCCCGAGGATTGCCTCTTTAATGGAGATGTCCATCACTGTGGACTGCTTGAGAATGATTAGAACATCAAGTTTGACACAGATGTACTGGTGATGCACCAGACTGTTCAGATAATGTAAATAGACCCGTGAAGATCGGGGGTAGAATAGGTCTTCAGCATACAATACTTGCCGTAAAAGGCGACTATGCTTGTCGGGAGAGGCATCATCAGGATCGGGTGGTCGGGCTCGATGACTTGATAGAATCATGTCATCATATCCCAATTGTGTGGATCGGTGCTCATGATGTCAATCACTGGATTGTCTGGTTCAGACTTGATTATTTTCAGACTGCAGCGTTAAACAACAAACAAACAAAGATAATGTAAATAGAATGTGATGTCTGCAAAATTGTTGACTAATCTCATTTGCCTGAAAATGTGATGTTACATGTGATGTGTTTGAAGGATCCTAACTGCATAGATGGATGCTCCTGATGTCAGTCTCTGGATTGTCTGGTCCTGACTCAATTATTTACAGACGCCTTAGCTTGTGAAAAATGGTTGTGCAAGTCCCTATGACTAGACAGAAAGAAATGAACCCAAAACATTTACTAGTTTGAATAGGGATAAGATGTATAGATACTAGGGCTGGGACACGTCCAAATGTAATACCCGAGTACCTGATCTCCCTATTACCTGACCCTACCCGGGTACCTGTTGTAGGTGTCAAGGTTGGGTACAAAATGTCCGATTGGGAATTGTTTAACTAGTGCCCTGTCAAAAACTATTTAGATACTCGTATAAAACGATCTGATAATGCATACACTGAACTTGACTGAAGTTTTATCTTTTCATAAACATATAAAAGTAAAAAAGAATGAATGCATAGTCAGAAAACTAAAAGTGCAAACATAAGCGATTATTATTGTTAATGCAATTGAACAATATATGACATGACTAACCTCGGGTCTGGGTAGTCCTGCAGGTACCCGGGTCCTACTCAGGACCCACCCAACCCGAGTACCAGAGTTACCCATCCCAGCCCTAATGGATACCCAATAAAAGGCTGAATGGGGGCGGTCGGGTAGCCTGGAGGTTAAAGTGTTCACCGCTGTGATATTGCTGGAATATTGCTAAAAGCGGCGTAAAACCATACTCACTCACTATCAAGCTGAGTTCTACTTGCCCTTGGGATACGTCTGACCCACTGACGCCGGTTTGTGTACATTTCTATCCCTGCTAGAAAAACAGCCAGAAACAGGGTTACAATAAATTCAAAGGTCAGTACAACATACCCGCCCTCAACCAGTGATAGATGCAATGTTAGCACATTATTATTATCATGGGAAAATATGGTTTCGAAAGACAATGCTGTTGTACCCATCAGTTTTTTATGTGATGTTTAAATGTAAAAATTGTATGTGTTTTCATTTAATCAACATTATAAAGAACATTGCTTCTGTCTTAAGATGTTTTGGGTCAATATGCTAAGATGAAGGCCAAACAAATATAATGGAAAAATGGTTGGTTGATTTGTTGTTAAAGTTATTTAGCGAAAACTTTAGAAAGATATCAACAACACAAAAACACAATCAACAAAACATTTCATTTTGGGGTAGACACAGGAAATAAGAAATACATTTCCTACTGGTTTGTCTGGTGATAGTTTTTGATAGTATATCATGAAAAAGGTCAAGGTCAACAAGAAATGTTAATTGAATTTTTATTGTCAATTTTCTCAAGCCATTTTATTCTGTAGTTTGTACTGCGATCTGTTTCATGAAAGTAGATAATGTCCCTGTTGTGAGCAGTTCTGTAAATGAGTAGGGACATTCACCCTTATGTTATAATATTACCGGTATGTAAAACCTAATATTGTTATTTTAGTTCCTTTAAAAACTAAAAAAACTTCCCTAGCAGATATATTGTGAATATTCAGGGCATTTTAAGTCTTGCAACATCATTGTGATAGTTAATATTATTTAAGAATTATTGTGATACTCCATAATTTAGTTTTTCAAATATTTGAACGAGGGCAAATCTTTTACCCAAGATGTTTTCTTAAGAGATGTAGACAAAAAGTACAAACATATCCTAGCAAAATTCATCTTAGGTCACAGACATGCTCATAGATTATCTCTTTAAGTTTGACAAATCGGATATTTTCACCGATTTTATCAATATTTGTGTTATTGGGGATGTCAGAAGCCCAAAACTTGCATGTGTACAGAAACAAAAAGGATGCTTGTTCCCCATTATAACCTGAAAAATGAGTTTACTAATATTTCAATGTTTTTCGTAACTGAAAATTGACTTTTCCGGTAGGTATGTCCTTTGTTTTCAGAGATCGAGCACTAGTGATCAAACATAGTTAAACATCGATGAAACCGAGCCCCTACTGGGCTTCTGATTTCTGTAAAAAAAATCTGTAATGTACACAAAAAATACGGACTGTCATGTAGATTTCCAAACTTGTTCGGATTACTGATAAAGATTACCTACAGAATGGTCCAGTAGTTGATCAAGCTTATTGGAGCAGGGCACATAATATGGCGAATACAGTAATATGACCTGCCCGAAGTAACTCAGATTGTAAAACTGGACAGGTAGTTTATTAAAATTTGCAGAATTTTATGAAATGGAACAGGCACTAAGGAACTGATTATAGAATTGTTAAAGGCATTTCATGTTTATGTTCATCTGTATCAGTGATGCTTCTTCAAATTAATTAGCAGTATGTACCAGTATGTATTATAAGAATTACTCATTGGATGAAAGATCTGGTCAGCTTTGGGAAGCAGTAATGAAATGTCAATGGAGGGTTATTGCTTGTTGTATGTTATAGGTAATTTTCTACCAAGTATATGGAGTGTGAAAGCTGGTCTGTTCATATGTTGTTTTGATTTGTTAATAAAGAAATTGTTTATTTTTAGACCATTTGTTGGTATTGTTCATATTAATAGCTTCCTGCATTATACAGTGGGAGAAGGGGGGCACACCCCTCCTCTGGACCCAAAGAGGTGAGGTTTAAAGTCGCGTCCAAGATTATTGCACTTATATAGCGACGTGTGTGTGTGTGTGTGTGTGTGTGTGTGTGTGTGTGTGTGTGGCTGCTTGTACTAGTCCGGACTGATGCCGATTTATAGTGCTAGCTCACTGAGATACCATGCCGCAGTTTAACATGAATACCCGACTCAGACACAGTATACTGACTCCGAGCCGACCAGTCCTTGTTTTAGCCCCTTAATGCCGAGCGCCAGACAGGGTAACAACATGTACGATCTTTTAACGTCTTTTGGTAAGACGCGGGCGGGGATTGAACCCCGAACCTTCTGCTCTCCGAGCGGATGCTCTACCACTAGACCATGGAGGCGGTCTTGGAGCCAAAGAGGGAAGGATGGGTAGCCTAGTGGTTAAAGCATTCGCTCATCATGCCGAAGACCCGGTTTCAATTCCCAACATGGGTACAATGTGTAAAGTCCATTTCTGGTATCCCCCGCCATATGTTTGTACCATTATTGGGTCAAAATGGTTGGTGGTGCAATAAGTATAGGGGCTACTTATATCCCATGCCAATTCATGTAGATATTTTTGCTTTTGCATGTAGTCATGTAATTTGTATCTATATAATCTATACGACTGGCTAATATTGATGGTCAAGGCCATGTAACATCCCTTTGAAGGAGGCATCGAGGCATTATAGTAATCCATCATAGTACTGCAATAGACATGTGTATTCATAAAATGGAAGTGATGTTATGAGACCACAATTGTTATCAAAAGTAGCATACAGGATTTTGGGTGAGTTGGGTTTAACAAAGCTTTTAACAGTATTCCAGTTCTATCGTTGTGTATCAGCTTAATGTGGGAGGAAAGTCTGAAGTGATGCAGGTCTCAGATGTTTACCACTTCGGTGAAATCCAAGAGCACGGGAATGGTGCTGACAAACCTAGAAACATAATCAGGGCAAACCGGGATTAGAACCCACAATCATAGGTTTCTGGCGTGCTCAAGTGACGCAACTCTGCATAGCGAATTGCGGTGCCTTAGACAACTGGGCCACACGTTCCCCCCAGCGTATGGGACCATCATGCACCTTTCTAATTAAGCTTGCCAAGGTGAATCCATTTTTAATAGAGCGGAGTCTGATCCATCATTATTAAAAGGGAGGAGTCCAAAATATCGAAATCCTCTTTCAACTTTACTGTGCACCAACAAACCACATTTTCTTTTCAAAAAGGGTGGTCTGGACCCCCGGGCCCCCAAAGCTGGATCTGCCTTTGCTAGCAATTGTCGCATGGGACCTTCAGGTTTAAAGTTTTATATACCGTACTGCTCAACATTTGGCAAGGACCAAAATAATCATCTTCAAAGGTGTGGTCCTTAGCAAATGTTGAGTAGTATATTTTCTCAGACTACCAGTATTGTCAGTAGAGTTTCCTCATTCCGCTCACACAAGGTACTGTGAATTTGGTGTAAGATATTGAAGTAGACGTGTATTTCCTCAAACCAGAGGTAATGACACCAGAAATGCATGGTTGCATGTAATTATCTCCAAGTTGAAGCGTAATAATGTTTTTCTTGTTCATTCCGTTGATGACTAAGAGTGTCCATGAGATGGTTGGACATCAACCTTTTGATGGACATTTCCATCTTGAGATGTTTCTACTCCAGGGCCCACTTGCACAAAGCGATCTTTGCGCTACGACTATTGTAAGCCTGTTAAAGTATGGGAGCTATGATCATCTTAGCGCTAATTTCGCTTTGTGCAAGTGGCCCCAGAAGGCTTCGAGAGGGTCTTGGTCCCAACACATTAATTATTACATTCTCATCGATATTTTCCTGAAATTCAAGGTAGGATGCAATGTGTGTGCATGTACACATCAGTCTCACCCTCCCACATAGTCTATGGATGTGATTCACTTGAAGCGCGGGTGAGTGAGTTCGGTTTATCGCTGCTCTCAACGATATTCCAGATATGTCACGGTGTATATGAATTATTTAAACACTGGAGGCAACACATTTTATCTTGGAAAGAATAAAACGATGTGAAGCAGGGTGCTTTGTAATGATGAAAATGTAGTAATACAGTGTTCCCTCGCTATTGTGCCCTTCAATATAGTACTAACTGGGTTATAGCACTGAATATTTTCACTGTGAATCATAAACAACTACTATTTTCTGTTTGGTAGGCAGAGCAAGCATGTACTGTTGGGTTGGTCAACTACCGTCTAAGACTCCACCTTGGCTTAAACGCTCATCATTTTTTTCACTCCCAAGGTAGCATTGTAGCGAGGAATCCTGTATATTATGGCCTTATGAAGGATCAATCCAACTACAGAAAGCTCTGCTGTAACAAGGACCCATGAAGATCCGGGTAGAATGATAGGTCTTCAGCAGCTCATGCTTGCCATAAAAGGCAACTATGCTTGTCCTAAGAGGCGACTAACAGGATTGGGCGGTCCGACTCGCTGACTAGGTTGATGCATATCATTGTATCCCAATTGCGTGGATCGCTGCTCATGATGTCAACCACTGGATTGTCTGGTCTAGACCTGATTATTTACAGACTGCTGTCATATAGCTGGAACATTGCTGAGTGCGGCGTAAAACAAACCGATGTAACAAACAAATAACACAACTCATCCATTGTAAACAAATATATTTGCATGAAAACAAATTCAATGTCATATATTGGTCACATCATACCAATAGAGAAAATCTACACACAATATCATGCCAAACCTTGGATGTAAATGTGTCCATTGTGTACATAAGGTGATAGAGGAACCTGCTTCCACCCAGGGTTCACCTTGAAAGGGTGGGGACACTACTCCCTCCAGAAGAAAACCATCTTCATTTATCCAGGGTATTTTTCATTCCAGTACCATAAATACCCTGGACCCATTTGACACAGTAACTTCATCTTGAGCTAATTTAAATGACTAAATTACTCCGTTGAGCAAAAGAAATTCAATGCGTAGTCAGTGGCAAACAAGAGTGAGATGGTGATGTGATGTACCGAAGCTAAGGTGGTGTATATGCTAGACAACGGTACGAGTGAGTGAGTGAGTGAGTGAGTGAGTGAGTGAGTTGGGTTAAACGCCGCTTTTAACATTATTCCAGTTATATCGCGGCGTGTCAGCTTAATGTGGGAGGAAAGCCCGAAGTGATGCAGGTCTTGGACGTTTACCACTTCAGTGAACCCCATGAGCACGGGCATGGTGCTGACAAACCTAGAAACATAATCAGGGTGAACCGGGATTCGAACCCACATTCATAGGTTTCTGGCGTGCCCAAGGGACGCAACTCTGCACAGCAAATTGCAGCGCCTTAGACAACTGGGCCACCTGTGCCCCTGACAATGATACGGAAAACGAGATGGTGATGTCACTTCATGAACAAAACTATGGTGTCAAATGGGTCCAGGGTATTTATAACAGAATTGAAATACCTGGGCCCACTTGCACAAAGCGATCTTAGCCCTATGATGATCGTAACTCCCATACTTTAACATAGGCTTACAATAGCCGTAGCGCTAAGATCGCTTTGTGCAAGTGGGCCCTGGATAATTGACGATGGACTACAACCAGATCATGTTATATTCTACATACAAAGTAATCATTGTGATCCCATGTTGAATATGATCTGCTCATTTGGATGATATGATGGACCTAAGGTAGTTAAAATCATGGTTGATAAAAACATTGGTCAAAGACGCTGGGCCCTGATAAATATAGGTGTCAATTCATCAACAGTATCATGAGGAGAGAACCAACAACTCATTCAAGAGCGGCTAGTGAAAAGTCATAAGAGGTGCGGTTTGGATTCAGATAGGTGTCAAAATCTTCAATGAATATTTTCTCGGCAAATAGCATTATTCTGAAATTTGACTTGCAGTAAGCCATTAGCTGTAAGATTGGTTTTCTCGACTTGCTTGCTCTCAACTGACGTCAATATCAGAGCACTGCTGACATCAAATTGCAAAGAGTAATCATATTTGTTCCTGTGAATGCTTGCTTCTATCTGGATGCACCCAGAGGGCCACCCATGACAGGTGTAGCTACATACAGGGGAAGGTCATGTACAGGGGTATATATAGTGGTTTTGATAGCTGATAATTTGTTAAAGTTTCATCGTCTATTTTGGTGTCCAAGAGAGACCTGTGTGTTTATAGACTCATAAAATTAAATGCCATACATATTGGGACGTTTGTGTTTTTTTAAGTATAACCCCCGAAATGAAAGATCGGTCGCTCATTGACCAACACATATTTCTTTGGTGATTCTAAGCAAGATATCCAGAGACTTTTTTTGGAAAGTTTGGAATAACTATTACCTTTTATAACATTAAGTACGTGAAAAATCACTCTCGACACATACAACATGTACATACATGAAATATTAAAAACATATCTACATGCCTGTATTGTACAAACTGTTGAAAGGCGACCTATGTTTCTCAAAGCAGTAGTTAGTAGGTACAGTTTAATGCCATTTCACACAGGGGACACAATGGGCTTCACATTGTAGCCATGTCTGGAATTGAGCCCTGGCTACTGGCGCGACCCGTGAACTCTTTAACCATTAGGCTACCCCACTGTCCCTTATCAAAGAATGAGTGAGAATGGTTTTCCACCGCCTTTAGGAATTTTCCACCAATATCACGGCTGGGGACACCAGAAATGGGCTTCACATATTGTACCCATGTCGGAAATCTAACCCGGGTCTTTGGCATGACGAGCGAGCGCTTCAACCACTAGGCTCCCCGACCGCCCCGCATCAAACAGACCTAACAGAATCAATGTGGGGTGCGTGAGTGAGTGTGTTTTTACGCCGCTTTTAGCAAAATTCCAGCAATATCATGGCGGGAGACACCAGAAATGGGCTTCACACATTGTACCAATGTCGGGAATCGAACTTGGGTCTAGTCCTGTAGTCCTTGCCAAACTGTCCATTAAGGTATCATAAGGACTAGTAAACATTTGCCATTTTTATGGGTTTTGCTATAGGTTATCATCATAAGGACAAGTGGACTAAAAATATTAGTTTCCACCGCTGTACTACCAACTTAACAGGTTAAATTGATACAAGACACCAACTGAAGTCAATCTTACTTTTCTGAACAGCACAAAATTCTTTGGTCATTGAATAACAGACTATCTGGCCAGGAAAAGACACACATGTTAAGCATAACCATAGATTGATGGAACACAATACGGAGCTCATAGTTCATCAATTTTGTATTCTCAAATATTTGATAAGAAAGCCAAACAACTATCTGAGGGTCAAAGATGAGGTGCTGCCTACTCTTGTCAGCCAATCAAATGAGAGAAGACAAACAAGACACTATCATTGGTCGAGATGGTTCATACTCCTCTATGAAAGTTGGTGCTTCTGGTGAAAACATTCAAAGAAGGATCTACTCAAACAGATCATCCTATAAAAAGAAGATGTCTGATTGCACAACAGAGGGTTTCTGCCATCCATCTCATTGGTTGATTGTGTTCCATCCAGTCATTGGTTGACTGTGTTCCATCCAGTCATTGGTTGACTGTGTTCCATCCAGTCATTGGTTGACTGTGTTCCATCCAGTCATTGGTTGACTGTGTTCCATCCAGTCATTGGTTCTTCTCTAGATTCAAGAACACATAAATAATCAAATATTGACTGCAAAAAAATAAAAGTTTTGACAAGCTGGTGGTGAAAACAAAGATCTGATTGGCTTCACTTATAACATAGTATATTTTCTCCAAGCAATGTAGAAAGAAATTTCAAGTATTGAAGAACATTCTGCAAGTGCAAATAATTCTCCTGTAGCAAGTTAGAAAATGGAAGAGGGTCTTATAAGTAGATTAAAACCTTTGTCTCAGAAGATACATGTTTCTTCCTTTCTCACAACAGGAGAACAGAACCAGCAAAATACATATGAACAATATATACTTCAAGCATATCATATAGAGCACTGTTTCAAATCATAATGTACATCTTATGCATTTCTTTGTACAAAATATACAAACTAATATTAGAAAAGAATATAATACAATCACTCACGCAAGGGTCATGGCACGAGACCACAACCTATTAAAAGGTTGTCAGTATCGTTCGTTGGAACATGTCCTATGTAAATGGTACCTGGCTGTATTTGCAGCACTTCCGCAGTATCAAAATCATCTGCTTGATCTCTTGGACATAATCAATCTCAGAGGAAATAGTGTAACACTTTCCTAACAACTGTTCATGGTGAAGTTTGAAACTGTTTAAAAAACCCAACTTTGATGAAATTTGTTTTGTGTTTCAAGTAAAGCTGATCTGAGACAAGTTCAGAAAATATGTTTAATAAGCATTTAAATAATTTATTTTATTACTAGATGGTAATTAATGATCTTTGGAATTCACTTAAAGTTCATAAATTTGTTTCGATATATTTCAAATCTATTTTCCACACTATGTCCTTTCAATGACAACAAAAGTGACAAATATTGTCAAAAAGTAATCCATTCAGCAACAATCACATCCAAGTTTCAAACTTTGGTTAACACTTATTTTACTTCAACAATTCCCTCTATCAAAACCTTCGAACAAATATTTTGAGGTAATCATTGTATTAATTTGTTCAAATGCCATTTTTCATATAAATACCACACGCGGAAAGAATCATATACACAGGTTCTTGAACAAAACATGATCAGCATGGACAGAGTCCTTAGTGTAGGAAATAGGGTAGCCTTCAATTAAATGTAATACATTCAAAACATACATAAATCTATGGTAAAGTATGGGAGTTCTGATCACCTTAATGCTAAGAGCCCACTTTTAGGAACAGGGTAGAGGTCTGTGGTAGACATTTTGAAGTTGGTGCTTCATAGAGGCATATGGAATTCAGCTTCTGTAATCCTTACACAATATTTTAGAGCTATTTCTTAACAATTTGTGCCAAAACCTTTTGTCCACAAACATGGCCCTTGACATCATTTTCAGTTCATTTTAGAGATTTTCATATGGCATTAGCTTATCTTATCAGACCGAGCAGAATTTTACTACACCTGGGCTTTGGACTAGTTGCTAACGTCACAGACTGCTAACCTTCATCAGAGCATTAAAGGCAGAGATCCATACTGCGTTTGTCATATCTTGTGTCTCAATGTATCAGGTCGGCTTAAACAAATAAAAGATTTGGTTCTCAGGCTATAACTTTTGAAAATATAGTGCACATGGGCAGTGTTTTTCTGGTTTTTTGGGGGTTATTCAAACTAATATGTAATCAAATAAACAGTTGTGTACCATCAACCTGGGAAACAGCTTCCCTACATAAACCAGCATACAAACTCTTATTTGCCACCATTACCCTAACTCGAGATGTGCATTAAAGCAGTGTGCATGTAAAGGGAAGTATTGCTTTTAAGTATTAGGATTTTAAATTACTTTTTTTTAAATGGAAATAAATCAAAACGTGCCTCCGACTCTCTGATGATGCGGGCAGTGCCTAAGAACCAAGACTTCCGTATTTTTATTTTTTTAATCTTAAGCAGGTTTCCATGTCACATATTATCCTGAACTTAGGTACAGTCCTGTTGTCTCAAACTTGGAGGTGTTGAAATCAAAGTCCGGTCCTCGCTAACTCTTATTATATTTATAACTTTTAGAACTGGGTGGGTCATGTAACCTGGTTGTGGAAGTTTGAAACACACAACTTAGCACAAGTTAGGGTTTGTAACCAGCATAATGGCCTAAACACAATATGGCCTCTGCAACTGATTCAGAGAATCATCTTCAATCAGGGAGGTAGTGGCTGATGGCCAGGTCATGGCAATAATAAGTATGATGAGTTTGAGATGGTTTGACCGTGAGGAGTATTGGAAATACCTTGCACAGCGACCCTTGTGTGGAATTGAACCTGTGTATGAAGAGCCAACACTTAAACCACAAGGCTATTGATCATATTGACAGAGAAAGCTTAAAACAAGAAAAAAAATGGTCTGGGCAAAAATTGTACATTTTTCCACTTACAATTTATTTTTTCAAGTCATTGTCCAAGATTGTATTGTTTGTCTTGCAACAAAGATTTATCATACAGTCCAGAGCTATTGTGGCATGGTGCTTTTGTGAATGACCACTGATAAGACTTGACATGGAAGATTGAGATTGTTGCCTGTGAGAATAATGAGGATGTATTTCTATATATACAGCAGCTTTGTGATGGTATAAATATACAAACTGACACATAACATGGTATTGGGTACTACATGCTATATGAAGGGATGAACTGTGATTCAAGTGTACAATGAACAATGCCACACACAACAGGTTTGAGAAGATTCAGACCAGTTAGCATCTGCCAACAAAAAGAAAACAACAATGGTAAGCATTCAATCTCATTAAAATCAGAACCTTTACTTCAAACCTATACCTCATTCTAACTAGTTCTGAAGACCCTTTATCAGACATGAGAACAGCCAACTTTGTTTTTGGAGGAACATCCTGAATCTCCCCCCCACCCCCTACCCGCCTTCAAGAAAATATTAAAAACAAGAATTAAAATAAGTGCATTTTACATCATTCTGAGGGGAAAAATCCTGGATTACCGTATAAAAATCTAGGAAAATTCTCATGCCTACTTAATAGGAGGTACTGCAAGGTGCAGCCTGGGCCTAGTCGAACATTCAATCAAAATGAAATAAGCATGGGGTTTTCAGCTGACTAGAAAGTTCCCCGACTTGACTTTCTACTGTAGATTTGACATACCTTTACACAGAGACATATCACATCTAATTTCTATGAGACTGTGTAAGTATTCAAGGTAAAATAACTACAATCATAACGTAGCTGCTGCCGTTAACAATCATCACAAATTTGGAATATTGGCAACTGAAATAGTCTACACTTTTGGCAATCGCTAGTCCTTCTATTTTTAAACACAAAGTAATTGTAAGGAAATTAACCTAGTCTAAGTAGTCTGTTCTGATCCATCCAGATACAAATATAGACATAAAGGCCCATTATGTTTGAAAATAAAATAAAACCCATGTTATGTGGGGCATAATACCTAGCTACGACAGGTTGGAGTGTTATAAGTTATGAACACAAATATCATAGCAACTGCAATAAATTATCATCAGGCCAAATAAACATATGTGTTTCCTATTTCAGCGTAACCAAAAATAGGGTAGGAGGTCAGGTTTACATTTTACTTTTTCTTCGAAAATAAGTAATTTGCACTATGTCAGATAAAGCCTGTTTTGAAATTAAGAAAACGACTATCTTATCTTTAGTGAAATGCCAAAAATTACTCTAGCTGCATTAACTCAAGACAATATAGGGATGTTGATAAAAGCTATGGCGCCACTCGAGAAAAGAGGAAAAAGGTGATCCTCATCCAGATGACAGTTGACCTGGAAACGGGAAATACACATATTTTTGTTATGGGACCGACCAACCACATCATCAGTTCAATGCTGTTCTAGATTGATACTACTGGGAAAGCACTTTCAGATTTCCTCTGATTATATGCATATAAATAAATAAAATACGGAGTAAAGACAGTCAGCTGGAGAAACGAAATAATGCTAAACCAAATTGCACTTGCATAACAAATGTCAATCAGTAGTGGACTTTAAATGTAAATGCAAATAAGAACAGTCAAATTCATAATCATGTTGGTTGAATTGATATGATGCCTTTAACAGTGTCAGCTAGCAGTTAGGGGTGAAACGATACAGCAAGGTCACGATACAATACGTATCACGATACGCATATTCCCGTCAACACTGCATGGAAACTTCTTGACTACAATATTTCAGAGCAGGTTAAAAAAGAACAGCTAGCTGTAGACACAGTGAAGTTGAGTGAGTGAGTGTGTATGGTTTAACGCTGCTTTTGGCAATATTCCAGCAATATCACGGCGGGGGACACCAGAAATGAGCTTCACACATTGTACCCATGTCGGGAATCGAACCTGGGTCTTCGGCATGACAAGCGAACGCTTTAACCACTAGGCTACCCGACCACCCCACAGTGAAGTTGAAATGCTAACTAATTACACAACATTTTGCAATATTTGACCGCCGAAAACACAGGGGGGGTCATTACTAGAGTAGTACATGACATATTTTAGCATGTGTATCGTCATGTATCAATACAGAAAAATACATATTATGTATCGTATCGTCGCATGAAACCTAACAATGTACCGGGTCATAGACGTATCGTTTCACCCATACTAGCAATATTTTCTAAGACGATGGAGAAAAACAAGCTATGTTATTTGCAGAAAACCTGACAAACTAGATTAACTTGCCAACAATTACAATTAGATATATCACTGCCAATCAGCTTAATGTGAGAGGAAACCCTGAAGTGATGTAGGTCTCAGATGTTTATCATTTTGGTGAAACCCACGAGCACAGGTATGGTGCTGACAGACCTAGAAACATAATCAGGGCAAACTGGGATTCAAACCCACAACAATAGGTTACAGGTATACCCAGGGGACGCAACTCTGGACAGCGACAGACAACTGAGCCACCTGTGCCCTCTATTCCTGGTGTAAAAAGAAGATATTGCCTGACACTACTATAAACTAGACACTGTTATCTAGCCCATAAATAAGTAAATAAGTGCAACAATAATTAATGCCACAGACAATTCATCAGTGTCGTCACACAGTACATACAACTACATGAACAATCTTACCTATCTGTTTGCATTGTTTAGAGGCTGCCAATAATGGTTGAATTAGGGTTGCTATGATCGAATGATGTTTTCAGGATAACAACCAAGACCTAGTTGTATCAAACTTCAATGACATGTCAACTTGTCATCAAACCTCTACTAACTAATGTGCCATTAAACCTGGTTGTATCAAACTCTTAATGATCCCATCCGTACATTAACATGCCTAATATGTGTCAATACACTGATAAAATGCAGGCGTCCGATACAAAACTTTGCGTTTTGCATTGAAACCTCAAGACACTGTTCATAATATGACATTTTGTGCAGAATTTATACATTTTGGAGTTACATAAAAACAGAAAGTGTTCGATTTACTTTTACTTAAAATTCTATATTATTAGATGCAAATTCCAAAATACAATCCTTTTTTTCATGTTTATAAAAAGGAAGCTTTTTCACAATACAACATTGAAAAAGATATTGCTTTCAAGACAGGTAATCAGCAAAAATTCTATGGTGCTTGGATACTGTATCATAAACTTTTCGAAAATGAGTAGCTTTCATTTTAATTTTAGTTTTGTACTTAAGACTTTAATGTTTGAGACCATGTACTTTCCTGCACTGCAATATATCATATATAAACTTTAATAGTTTATGCATACTTGAAATATGCAGTATGTTTGTATTACTAGAGTGACAGTTACTTCTTTTAAAAAAAACAATAAATGAAAAAATAAGAAGAAAGAAACCTCAAGACACAAAGTACATCACAAAATGAACACCAGAAGAGATGCATTTGGCAATTACGTCTTACCAAACTTTCGCAGATAGGATTGATCGTTTCTTGTTTAATACCGCACTCAGCAATATTCCAGCTATATGATGGCGGTCTGTAAATAATCAAGTCTGAACCAGACAATCCAGTGATTGATATCATGAGCATCGATCCATGCAAATGGGATATGATGACATGCATCAACCAAGTCAGCGAGTCCGACCACCCGATCCCATTAGTCACCTCTTACGAAAAGTGTAGTTGCCTTTTACGGCCTTTTGCTGAAGACCTATTCTCGCAGATAGAAAGGAGAGAGTTTTTAGTTGCTAAAAAGGAATCGTCGTCACATCAGGAAGGAATACAATAATTAATTTATACTTTAATGAAATCTTCATACTTAGTTTATGATTAGTTTAATGTCGCCCTTGTCCAACCCATTTTAATGCCAACATTAACTCATGAAACAATAAAAAACATTAGGGTTTAATAAGCCCATCAGTGAACGAAGGTTTGATACAACCAGGTCCTGGCTATTGGCTATGGCCAGTTTAACATGGAGAAGTAATGAACAAAATGTAAACTGTACATAAATACATGACATAGACAAGTCCTGAAAACAGCATCTACTGGCTGACTTGATGAATAGATATGCCACATATACAATGATATATGACTAATGAGTGTTTCTTGATTGAGGACTATGTGTTCGACTGTCTTGGCAATGGTTGAGCGTAGATATGGGATATCACTTGGATTGTTTTACAACACTGGTTTCCTTTAAGGACCTACAAGTCTCGTTTCTCCACTTGATCACCCAGCTGGTTGGAGGTCATGCTGACCTATGTTTGTAAACATGCTGTGAAGTGGCACAGCGTTCAGGACCACCTCCTGGTCCATATATGAACACCACCACACAAGCTGCTAACACCACAGAGGTAACAGTACTTCCATAGCCTTTTGTAATGTGCCAACTCTGTTACCAAGAACATGATGACACTGGTTAATTCTTTTATGTGCCATCAGCTGTGTAAACCCAAACCACCTGGAAAAGAACCTTGATAATCTGCATGGATAGGCTGTTTTGTAAAGATCCACCTTAAAGAATGGGACTTATGATCATCTTAACGCTATGATTGTCATAAGTCTATGATAAAGAATGGGAGTTATGATCATCTTAACGCTATGATTGTCATAAGTCTATGATAAAGAATGGGAGTTATGATCATCTTAGCACTATGATTGTCATAAGTCTATGATAAAGAATGGGAGTTATGATCATCTTAGTGCTATGATGGTCATAGGTCTGCGATAAAGAATGGGAGTTGTGATCATCTTAGGCCTATGATGGTCATAAGTCTATGTTAATAAATTGGGAGTTACGATCATCTTAGCACTATGATTGTTCTGTGAAAACAGCACTAGTTTCTTAAAACCAGTCTGTTATACAAATTTGGGCACTTATATAAAATACCAACCAATCTGTTTCAAACAAAATTACTTCTAAGGCATTGAGTTAATGATAAGTGCCTGTGGGTTAATTTTCTGTTTAGCATGCAGAAACGTTTGTATGTGGAAAATTTTGATTTAAGATGAAGAACGTAGAATTCTCTTTAGCTCGTTGATCATCATGTGGTGTCCAGTATAGCAGGATATGTTTAAACAAGGTTCTTTCTTACACAGTGTGGTCCTTCCCTGGCCGTGAACAGACAGTCACTCTCACAGAAATACCAAGTCTGAGCTAACAATGTCAATACATCTATCTACACTGGCACAATATTCACTGATTCGTTTTGGTTCTGTTTGCTCCTCATTATTTGGCCACCATATCACGAGATCACAATCAATCAACATGTTGTCACCATGTAGGCCACACGATCCAGTGATCAGCATCCAGCAACCACTGATATCCGTATCTGCCAGGTACATGTCTTTATGGAATAGTCAACAGTGATACTGTCATGGTTAAATGAAACAGCCACAAAGTCCAATATGATCCCCTGAACTCTTCCATGTTCATTGTGTTCACTTACGATCATGTTCACTTATGATCCTTCTGTGCCCAGAAAGCAGGAGAAATATAAAACATTTTCTGGGATATTTGATGATAGAAGGGTTAACAATAACTGCTGAACCCAGATGAACAACCAGTATGACTGCTGATTCTTGTGGATGCACTCACTGATCAGAATCGTCAGGTTTTATAGATCAAGGGGAGAGCACTCCACTTCAATTCTGATCTAAATCAAGGGAGATATCTTTGACAATACACTTCTGGAATAGTCAAGAGTGTGGATGCCATAGTACACTAAAACTTATTTTTTTAATGCCAATAGTCATAAATCCTTCCTTGATCAGAGATACGGTGGGAAGAGATAATTTTACCCAGCTCAGCAGTTTTTCATCAATAAGACAGTCGGGAATAAAAAATTGGCTTCACAAATCACATCCTTCCAAGCATTCTGGGTCACCTGAATGCTGAGCAAGCACACTGTCTATCCCTCACAATCCAGAGAAGTTAATCCAATGTTATTTTCCATGAATCTCCTTGTCAGTTGTGAGTCGATGGTTGAATCAGGGGAACATGAGGACCAGTGAGGCTGCGCTTCTCCTCCGAGCCACCTGGCTTTGGTTAGTGAGTCAGGAGGTGATGTGATAAAGCTATAGTCTTTGCAACGCTGGAAGAAACACCCCAGTTTTTGGATCAGCCGCCGAGTTCGCTGCAGGTCAAACGTGAGGCCGTTCCTCCCAGTCACATAGTCATAACTCTGTCATTCTCTGTCGGTAGTGTAGAGTGAGGGGGGCATCCTGCAACAAACACGTCACAACCTGACACTTTGTGAATACATGACCTTTGGTTGTTTAAACGCCACACTCAGCAATCCTTCAGCTAAATGGTGGCAGCCTGTAAATGATCTAGCTTGGACCAGACGAATCAGTGATGATATCATCATCACAATGAGCAACAATCCACTTCATTGAGGTACACTGACCCACTTTCAAAGTAATAACATCCTGACACTTTGTGAATAAATGAGGTTTGTCGTTCAACGCCACTCAGCCATATTTCAGCCTTATGACAGCAAATAAACAAGCCTGGACTCAACAACCAAGTGCTGATATCATGCGCAACAATACACTTTATCAAGGTATGTTGACATGCTTCAATGAAGGCACACCTACGAGCCACAACTCTGAATAGCAAATTTAGATTGGTTGGTTGGTTCGTTGTTTAACGCCGCACTCAGCAATATTCCAACCATATGACGGTGGTCTGTAAATAATCGAGTTTGGACCAGAAAATACAGTGATTGATATCATAAGCATCGATCAACACATAGGGATCGATGACATGCTTCAACCAAGTCAGGGAGCCTGACCACCTGATCCCGTTAGTTGCCTCTTACGACAAGCATAGTCGCCTTTTACGGCAAGCATGGGTTGCTGAAGACCTATTCTAGGTACTCACTTCCTGGTGTGGATAAAGACACACACATGTAGTTGTCTAAAGGACCAGTACAAGAGTGAGTGAGTGAGTGAGTGATTATGGTTTTATGCCGCTTTTAGCAATATTCCAGCAATATCACGGCAGGGGACACAAGAAATGATATTCACACATTGTACCCATGTCGGGAATCGAACCCGGGTCTTTGGCATGATGAGCGAACGCTTAAACCACTAGGCCACCAAACCGCTCCCCCAGTACAAGAAGTCTACAGTGTGTAATAAATGGCGTCTACTTACTTTTGATCTCCATCTCGTGACCGATACAAATTTTAACGTGTGATCTTTTCCGAGTAATTCTTCATTGCACAATATATCAACCTGCAATCAATGGAACAATCATCAGTGTCAAACTATTCTCCATGTAACTCAAAATAGGGGAATCAAACCTAAGCTTTGGTGTGACAAGCGAATGCTTTAACCAACGCCCCTTTTAAGGACAAGTAAAGTCAACATAGCAACTTTGCAGACCTTAATACTTTATGGCATACTTAATTACAAATGCTTGACCAAAGTTACATTCGAAAATCGGAAACAATGTTAAAAACAAACAACATGCGAAAAAACATTATCCTTCAGTAAGGGGAGGGTTGTGTCCGGAGTGCCTGTTGGTTCAAGGGGGATCTTCCAACTTGACCTGCACCTAAAGTTATAAGTACAAATTCACCCGAGCACAGATAGTTAAGACAATAGGGGATTAAGGAGGGGCCTCTCATATAAGACAAGTAATGGTGAATATCTCACAAAAACATACTGACACAACTAATTTGTGAACTCAATTCACATACACTGAACTGTGTGAAAACGTTTAAAAGGCTAAAAAATAATAATAATGGCCTTGGTACTCAGGCACTGCCAACATCATCATAAAGTTCATTGCATGTTTCGTTTTTGTTTGCATTTTGTGTTCAAGTATTAGGATTTTTATATTGTTTTCAAAATGGAAATAAAAACAAAACTTTATGATGATGCAGGTGGTGCCTGAGACTATTATTTTCCTTCGCCAAATATATCAATGAGTGAGTGAACATATTAACCATTCAGTACAATTTGGGCTATTCAGGGAATTACAGACAAGAAACTATTCCACTGTGACAAATACGCAGGTTTACACTTTATTCCCAATTCTAAGAGGGATCCACACTTGTTTTTTGCCGGATACAAGTTCATGACTTTGTGTCATGAAGCACAATTATATGTCTCTGAGCAGTGAGCAACGCCACATCTCAAGGGGTGGCATCAAAATATGTACAAATTCATTGACATGCTGCAGGTTGTGCAGCATCCACTGGGATCAGATTCCAGGTAGTTTGATGCAACCCAAGAAGAAGTATTGAAACCTAGACTACGCCCATGAGAGGAGAAGAGACAACATCTTGCCAACCAGAAACCAGTGAACTATTATCACAATGCTGTTTCACATCTGGACTGTGAATTATGAAAATGGAATTGTTCAATGTGACATTGAACAAATAAGACAATATTTAATACAGTGCTCATTCTTTTTATCAATTGTTTATATTTTAAAGTGAATAAATGCTGAATGTATGCTTAAACAAACGCCATGGGGATTATCCTTTGGACAGCTGCTGGACAAGTACAAACTCACCATTGTTAGTGATAAAAAGCTTGTTACAGATATAAACAGAGCTCCAGATATCTGCGTAAAATACGCATCAGAAATGCAGAAATATGCAGTAAAATAAAATCCAAGCGTATCAAATACCCAACGAACATTACAGATACGCTACAAAAATAAAACTTGTGTGTATCATCAAAATATTGTAAAGTAACCCTGCATATTCGTTTCGCAAATCAGCAACTTATTTTGAAATTATAAACGAGCATTCCGTCAACCTTGCCAAACTCCACGATGACAGTTACATCATGATCATTTGCCATCACACTTTCTTGTGGAAGTATCGTGGTATTTTTTAGTCCTACAAAGCTCTCGAACCCACATGACACCAGTTTGCAGGGACTAGATGAATAGAGTTTTGAAATATTTAACTAAAATACCCACATGTGTAAAAACTAGTGGGTAACAGAAATTTGAATACTCAGATAGAATTACTGATACCCAATGATTTTAAAATGCATGGGTAAAATACCCACAACACCAAAAGCTTAACTGGAGCTCTGTATAAAGTTATTTCAATTAATCACAATGTCAAGATCAAAGGTTGTTTTACACTCAACAACACAAGCAATGTTATTTTTGTAGGATTAACAGAAAGAACAACACTTTGACATTGACGGCTTTGTATCTGCTTGGCCATATATCAGCCAATGAAAACATTAGTCATGCATCGCTGCACTGGTAGCTTTGGCAACTCCCCCAAATAGTCTATTTTTGGAATCCAATAAAGGAGCGTGTGATTTCATCACTTTTACTTGGACATTAAATACTTTCTACAAATATTATCCTTTTTTACTTTATATATCTGGGACAATTGGTTTTCGCAACAAAATTGCAATAAAAAATTTCACTTGGGATTGCCCTCTAACCATCAGACAGGGTGAACAGGGGGATGAAAATATCAACTCACATCCTTGTATCTCTCCCGTGCATGGTAGACTTTGAGCGCGATGAACTTCTTGAGATGAGTGATGGTAGCCTGGGATGAGATGCGGATGTACTTCCTCTTGAGGTTCTTCATGTGGTTGCCCTTACACTCCAGGCAGATGTTGACCTGCTCGTCGCTACGGTGACAGTCCTGGTCCTCGTCCGGTGGAGGCAGGGTCTGACTCTTCTCAGGTTCTTGGTTTTCTTCACAATTTCCTACTGGAAGTTTTGAAATCAAGATGAGTGAGTGAGTGAGTGAGTGAGTGAGTGAGTGAGTGAGTGAGTGAGTGAGTGAGTGAGTGAGTGAGTGAGTGAGTGAGTGAGTGAGTGAGTGGCCTAGTTGACAAGTTGGCTGGAACTTTTGAAAACCAGATGTGAGTGGGTGGTTGAATGAGTGGTTGAATGGTTGAATGAGTGGTTGAATGGTTGAGTGAATTGAGTGAGTGGTTGAATGAGTGGTTGAGTGGTTGAATGAGTGAGTGGTTGAGTGGTTGAGTGAGTGAGTGGCCTAGTTGACTCATACGAAAAGCATGGGATAATGGGGACCTATTGCCATCAAGAATCCCCAAAGGATTTCATTATTTGGAAGTATTGTACCCACAGAACATCCACAGAATTATGCATTAGTCTTTTATGTTTTCCTGAAGTTAAGGAAGCAGGATCTTATTTCCGATAAACCCCTGATTGTTTGTTTGTTGTTTAACGCCGCACTCAGCAATATTTCAGCTATATGACAGCGGTCTGTAAATAATCAAGTCTTGTCCAGACAATCCTGTGGTTGACATCATCAGTATTGATTCACGCAATTTGTATCCGATGACATGCATCAACCAAGCCAACAAGCCTGACCACCTGATCCCGTCAGTCGCATCTTACAACAAGCATGGGTTGCTGAAGACCAATTCTAACCCCGATCTTCTCAGGTACCCTGATTGTATCTATAGAACATCAATTCAGAGGGGGAAAATTCTTTTTCTCTTTTGCTTCAGTTCTGAAAGTGGGATTACCTGGTGTAGAGTTGGGAGGAGCCTTTCCCATCTTCTTGTAGAAGTCGTTCTGTCTTTTCATTTCCTCTGAAAAGCAACAAAACCAATCAATATTCCTCAACTCCCTGAGACACATACAATGCTGAAAATATAAAACAAATGACTCCAATGCAATTACTTTCAAAATTTGTGTCGATGCCTCCCTTTTGTCTATTTGATTATTATCATGATTAAGTGTGGCAAGTATTTGCATGCAACAAGCACGATGATGAAAACATGTCATTTCTATGTCAAAGATATCTCAATATGAAAGTGTCTATTAACAGTACTCTCTAAAACTAAACTTCATGTATTTATCATATAACTATAAAAATAGATCGGAACAGATAAAGCAAATATATTCCAATGCTTTGTTATCACAAACAAACCATTGTTGCATTAATAAGAGTGAGTGAGTGAGTTGGGTTTATGCCGCTTTAAACAGTATTCCAGTTATATCACGGTTAGTCAGCTTAATGTGGGAGGAAAGCCCAAAGTGATGCAGGTCTCAGACGTTTTCCACTTCAGTAAAACCCACAAGCACGGGCATGGTGCTGACACACCTAGAAACATAATCGGGGTGAACCGGGATTCAAACCCACAATCATAGGTTTCTGGCATATCAAAGGGATGCAACTCAGCGAATCGTGGCAGCTTAGACGACTGGGCCACACGTGCCCCTTGCATTTATAAGACATAATGTATGACACAGAGGCAGTTTCTTGACATTCTTACAATAGGCCATATTCCGGTCTGGAGACCTTCCATGATTGTAACTGTTGCTGATCATGTGACATGACACACTATCCTTACAAAATGGTCTCCATCACCCTGCTTGTCGCCCATTCTCTGTCAGTAACCAGCTGGTAATCAGGATGTAGACGTCATATACACCATGATACACTTATCGATGATGTTCTTTAGCGTGTCCTTTGTCACATGATCACCAAATGGAGCACAATGTCCAGCATTAACAATGTAAATATGTCACAAAAAATACACAGGTGTTAAAATTCAAATCATGTGAACTCACTCTCTTGAAGGTTTGGGACCAGCTTGTACACAATGTCCTGCATTGTTCTGTCGAAGCTGAAATTCAAACACATTCTTTGTTTGATGAAATCTAAGGAGGATATGGGGTCCAGAGATTGTACTTAGTCAGCAGTGTAAATAGGATTGTCAAACCATGTCAGGTCGAGCATTAAATGATCTCCAGTAGAACTGTGACAGCTGTGTGTAATATGTGTAACGTAGTTGTACAAGTACCAGACAAGCCAGTGGTTGATAGTGTGAGTCATAACAACAGTGTCTAATATGTGTAACAGTGTTCCCAATATTGACCGGTAAAATATGCCTGGAACTGGTACATTTGAGGGTTGATGTTACCTGTGTCTGAGTAGAAATTTTCATTGAAAAATGCACATCATATTGTGTGAATCGCTGTAAACATTAAACCACTGTTTCAAAAGTTGGCGTGTCAATTTTCTGTAGTGATCTTTATGACCAACTTCATATTCACTGTCCTAAAGAAGTGAGATTTTCCGAATGCATACTTGACATATATGATACAATGGTTGGTCAAATGAGGCTATCTGCGATTAGTTGACAAGATAATCACATCACAGAGATAACCACCGTGACCGGGCTAAGGGTGATTTTGGTAGTTTCAAAACTACTGTCGCTGGGCATATTATTACTACAAGTTTAGAGCAAACCCAGACTTCGCTGTTTTAGCAGCCATAGCCTTAACTGTTCCAGTCAGCAGTGTACCAGCTGAGTGTGAGTTTGGCCAACAGAATCGTATTCATGTTGCTAGTTGAAACCCCCTCAATCATATATGTCTGAAAAATGATATTAAACATCCAGGCCAATGAACCAACTCTAATACCCTTGCTGTTGCATGCATGAGCAGACTGTTTTGGCGCATAGTTCTTGACACGATTCTTGCAGGTTGAAACTCAAACTGTAATGAAACTTTGAAACCTATTCACAAAATCTGAATGTTTGTCAATTTATAGTGTACACTATTTTACTCTTCCTTTTCATCATGACAGGGGCAGCAAAATTCTGAAAGTATGACAGACAGTTCTGACAAGTGTACAGTACTTCACATGAGCCCAATGTTAACAGGTGCACTGTTACATCAGCATGATGACATCACACCTCTCACAACAAATCACTATCAATATGGCTGTTCTATAACAGGTGTCTCATAATCAGACACCTGCATACTAGAGGTGTAACGATACATGGGGGACGCGACCTGATACATATCCAGATACTATGGGTGAGATATGATTCGTATCCTAAGTCCTGCAGTACGTAAACCACAACCCGGAATCATCTGTTTATAAATTTCAGAGATCGAAGATGGGATATTGTATGGCAGAAACATATAGGCTAGAGAGCACTGTGAATGTTATGCTATGTATAGCCAACCTGGAAATACTAAAGAATATGTCTTTGTTTCAATTAGCATGTTAAGTCTGTTATTATTCATGTTTAACACCAAAATAACTTGTAATGTAATGAGATTGTGATACAGGGGTTGTAAATTGCTGTGTTTTATCGTTGGCCTCGTATCGGGAGAACATACCGTGAGGTGGTATCATTACACACCTACTGCATACGAGAATACGAGACATAAATGCCCATATGTACCTGATGTAGTTGAGTGGATAGCTCTGGTGGATGACAAGCCTGCAGTCTGGGCAGGTGTTGTTCTCCTCCAGGTACCGCACCAGGCAGCTCTTGCAAACTGAAACAATCAAATTTACGTTATGATAGGCAGGGAGACAAATCTTTCACTGTGGTCATTGACATTGAACTTTCAAAGAAGTCAAAATACTAAGTTTACGTGTGAGTGAGTGACTTGTGTCAGCAGTATTACTGTCCATACAAGGTAAACCAGTCACTGATTGGTTGGTTGTTTAACGCTGCACTCAGCAATATTCCTGCAATATGACAGCGGTCTGTAAACACATTCTGGACCAGACAATCCAGTGATTGATATCATTTGCATCAATTCAACCGTAACTGGGATACGATGACACGCATCAACCAAGTCAGCGAGCCTGACCACCCGATCCCGTTAGACGCCTCTTACGACATAATGGGATCTTACACTTAATTACTTGAAAATATAAGATAGCTATAAGATAAATCGCAAACATGCGCTCACAACTTGATGATGTCGTATGTTTGACGTTGTTATTTTTGAGAGGGGAGTGTTTAGTGAGTTGTTCCTCATCGATGTAGCAGGGCAATGCAGATAAATGTGATGGCCAAATGATCGCATCCAAAAGCAGGAGAGATATGACAATCAGTATTGAAAAGGTACAGGTAATCGACATGAGGATTGTGAAAATATGTGGGAAATACCCACCTGTTCATGAAATGGACTTGTCCTACGCTGCCGGGGTCGGATTCTATTGAGGGAGTCATCATTATTTAAGTAGGGGTTAATACTTTTAAAGATTGTACAATTTATCATCATCCCTAAAGAGGCTGTACATAATGTTGATATCTCATATCAGAAATAAACGACTCATGGTCGTTGTTCATCCTACAATACAACACTGCAGGGAGAATAAACCACTCATCGTTTATTTCTTCAACAAAACGCAAGTGACTTGACGACATACTTACATGTGTGAAGACATTCTGTGATTGTCGTAGCATCAATCAGATACCCCCTGCACAAACTACATGTGATGTGTTCATTGACTGTCTTCAGTCGGATTTTTTTTTCCATCATTTCGACAACTTCTCTGCAATGAAAATAAAGGATAAAAAATCATATCTCAAAGTGGTATTTAGAAGCTTTAGTATCAATAGTATCATGATAATGCATAGAGTAAATCCCTTCAAAAATGATACCATTACTATTGGGCAGTTTGGCAAGGACTATAGGACTAGTGCCAATTTCTAAAGCTGATCACTGAACATATACTGCAATGAAAGTAAAGGATAAACTATAATATCTCAAAGTTGTAGTATCATTGAATATGGGGTTGACTTATGAATGTCCTATTTATTCCATGCAACTTTTCAGTATCTTGCTTGAAAAATGTCTAAGCTTTAAAACAAAAGAAGTCTAAAACTAATCCATCTTCAATCAGATTTGTTTCCATCATTTCGACAACTTTCCTGTAATGAAAGTAAAGGATAAACGATAATATCTTAAAGCGGCATTTAGGAGCTGTAGTACCAACAGCGATAGAATCTAACAGTTTTAGTCCACTAGTCCTCATAATGATAACATATAGTAAATCCTTTAAAAATGGCAAATTTCTACTAGTCCTTATAATACCTTAACTATTGGACAGTTTGACAAGGACTGTAGGACTAGTGCCAATTTCCCATGCTGATCAATGAAAATAGGGAGGATTTATGGAGGTCTATATTTATTCAATGCGACATTTCAGTATCTTTCTTGAAAAAGGTCTTAGCACCTATACCAAAAAGCTGTATTACAAGAAAAAATAAATTTAAAACTAATCAATCAACCCTGTCTTCATGGAAACATGATACAGGCAGAAAAAAAATATACTGCATCCTGAAGGATGCACAATAATATTCATTGAACCTACAGTGCATCAAGAGCAGTGATGTATCTGTTATTTCATCCAACAATAATGCCCACTGTCCACAGCTCATTGATTCATTCCAGGCTTTAAAGTAATAATCAAGATGTACCTACACAACACCATATCATTACTTTACAGGACCATCATATTGCTTGCAAGGACCCTTAAAAGTAATTATTGGAGGTCCATTAAGGTGTGCCAGTTAATGAGGGTAGAAAACCCAAATGCAAACCTAAGAGTAAGATGTTTACCCCACTGCCAAAAGCCTAGAGTACAGAGGTATGGTGCAAATAGACAAAGAATCATAGTAAGCTTGTCAAGCAGCATTGGAATCCATAGGACAATATTTAAAATGGGACAAATACAGTAGGAAGCAGTAACAACAGCTCTTTAACAATTAAACATATGACAAATTGGGACATCAAACAAAAACAAATGCATTTTAACACCAATTGCATTCCTACACAATGTACATTTTCTCTCTTCTTTTAATAACATTTAACAACATGTCAGTTTCAACAGATAACCTGTGATTAAAAGTTCTTAAGCTCTTAAGACAAATATGTAGGTAATAAAAGTAAATATGGCTCCAAGGGAGGTATCTCTTTATACATAATATAATAATGGTCTTGAGATGAACTTGCTTTGGAATCTCTCCAATTTTTTAAATAATTTTCAAACAGAAGTGTTTTAACAATGACAAACTGGAGAACCTTTGATAAAACCCAATGTAATTTAAACCTGTAAAGGTAATGTAGTTAGGAATAATAAACTTCTCTCCTGTGGTAATTGAAGCAGAACCAATATAATACACACTCAATACCCTCAGGCCCAGTAAAGGGTGGGGGGTTGACAGGTTTAATCACCTTTCACTGTATACACAGTTCACAGCAATTACATTCCCATAGAGTATTTAAATAATTACTCAGGACTCATATGATACAGTGACAGAATACTGATAGTGATTAATACACAAGCAGACATGTTTCACCATAAATCAGTACTGTTTGCTTTATCTATGAGAAGAGTCATATTTCACAAAATAATCACATGAATAAACAGGCTCAATTATTTGACTTTACAGTAATGCGGTAGGATGTAAAAGTTGAGTTATTTCTGTCGTCATATTGAATTATCGATACCTTAACTTCAGGGTAATTTCGCTTTTGGTCATGAAGGACTACATTATTGAAAGTGTTTACTGTTTAATGCCTTATTATTATTACACTGAAAAACTGTACCAGACTAAATTAACCAGTGTTAGTACACACAATTTCTTGTAGTCAACATTTTCGATTCATAACCTACCAAAAAAATCTCAAAACTATGTCAGTAGATTTATTAAAAGAGCTTAAATTAATCATTAAGATTGTCGTACTTGGAAACAAGACTGATTTGAGACTGCAAAATCATGAGCATTCTTGTAAGAATTCAGTAGAAAAGTATTTCGAAACAGGTCATAATATTCATTACACAAAATAATAATTTATCATGTTCGTGCACAGTACTTATCAGATACATAAGGAAACATCAAATTATTGAAAATCGTTAATAAGAGGAGAAGCAAAGGATATGCCATGTACTGTCACGAAATTAGGAGACATAGTCCACTTTGACGAGCTGCATAAATTGCAAGGGAAACAATGGGTTGTAAGACTTTCGGCCCTGATCAAAACGTCTTCTCGCACCTTGACTGTAATTTTTCATTCGAAATAAACTGCTCCAATGTCAACCTACCTGCTGATATCTTTCTGCGGTGCCTTCAGTGACCAGACATATTGCGATAATCACAAATGTCAGTCAAAAATCTGCCTCGATCGTCCATGTTTAGAGCTGTAGCAGGCAAAGCCATGAGAGGTGCGTGTTGATTGGCTAAATGAACATTAGACGAGCCAATCAGATGTCTCCTAATATTTACCCAACTTGTTGGCCCCTGCAGGTGCTTGTTTCCTTTGATTTGCAGATGGATTAGATGGGAGAGATTGCTCCCTTAAGTTTCTTTTCTGCTCTCTTTCCGTTTTTGTCGAACAAATGTTTTAAACGCAGATGGTCTTTAGAAATATTATACCTTCTCTTTAATATTACAGCGTTTCGCACAGTACTAGCTGTGTGTTATCATTTTGACGAACCCTTCAAACTTTGTAAAGGGCCATGCGATTATTCATCTAACCTCTTATACATTTTACGAAAACCGTCAAAATGGACCTAATTTCAATGACAACGACTTCCTAACGTTGCACTTACAACTATGATCCATTTTGCCCGATACTGGTCATAGATTTAAAGGGAACATAGATAAACAATACTCAATTTCCTGACTTTCATTCCTGATAGGATAAAATTAGGGGCTATTACCAAAATACACGACATTCTTAAGGGTAGGTTTAATGATAACAAAACGTAAAAGAGAGTAACCCAACATTCATAAACGAATTTTATACAATGACCAACACTTCTCACAATTGTTTTGTTAATATTTCATTAACGGGTGAATAAAGGCTACGAGAAGGATTATCACACCTATTTGCGGGGAGAGTTCCTATAGAAATCACATAATTCCAAATTGGGAATGCTGATTTACACACACAATACACTATTGTCATGGGCACGTTAGATCTTACAGTGGTATATATACTACTCAAAAGACGGCTGGGGAGATTAACTACACGAAAGGATCGGGTGATTTTTAACTTTTTAAATAGTATATCTGTGTGTGAAGATTCGGTAGGTGTTATATGACAGGATTTGTCAATCACAAGTCGATATTATACATCTCTATCTCTCTCTCTCTCTCTCTCTCTCTCTCTCGCTGTTTTCATCCTTACAATACACGGTCAACACGTTGTTGATTGTCACGTTACACCTAATCCTTCCTTTTTCTTTTCCATCCATAACCATCACTCGATACCGCTCTATATTTATCCACCCGGCAAATCATACATTTGTAGGTCTAGTTTTGTATGATGACCTATGTCTTTCGTCGGAGATTGTTTGGCCTAAAAAGGTTCCACTTTAAATTAAGTTTTGTGATGTAGGGCTCCCCATCTGCTTTGCTAACAGGATCGATGGAGATGAATGGGCGGAGTAGTGAAAGGGAGGGGTCCAGTAACAAAATCCTCTCTCAGTCAGAAGGTTGTCTACATTTGGTTTTCAAAGAGGCGGGGTCCGGCCCCCCTGGCCCCTCAACACACACACACACACGCACGCACGCACGCACGCACGCACGCACGCACGCACGCACACACATCGGGTAGAATGGTAGATAGGTGCGAACCGTAATTGTGTGACACGATACACCGTACAGGCGGTTTGTTGCTCAGCTCGTGTGTCTGGTCTAGGCTGGTCAAGACTCAATTATTTCAGTTCATAAATGTCACATTCATGGAATAATGGTGCCTGCGACGTAAAACAACATTCACTCACCTCATTAAACATTTTACCCATGGTCAGAAGTGAGTGCATATTACCCCATTTGAGGAACACTACTACGGTGAAAACTACCAACTTACGCGAACAATAATAAACACAGATAATAAATCAATTTGTCGAATTCGTCAACAGTTAATGTACACAGATGCATTGAACAGATGCATCAATATAAAACATACAATGTGTCTCGACCTACTTTTTTTTAAATATATGGATTAACCTGTTTCAGTAATTGAACAAATCCGAAATATATTTCCGCTCAGACTTGGTGTGTTAATTCCGCATTGAATTGTCCTCAGTAAGTCTGTACATTGAGGCCGCCATTGTCTGCCTCACATCACACAGCTTTGATATATAGGAGATCATGTCAGTTTTGAGATTAGACTGACAGTTAAAAATTCACTACAAAAGCACCACCCCACGTCACCTGCGTACTTCGCTAATGGAAAAAGAAAATATAATATCTTACACACAAAACTGAGATACATGTGCAGTCAGTTGAATTATGATTTATATAGAATTGGTATAACAGATCACCCGAACTGTACATGTTCGAATACATGTGAAAATGCATACCATTATCTCATGGAATGTCCATTGTTTAGTCATCAGCGTGAAATTATGTTAAACAGCCTTAAACATATTGTTCATAACCATACCTATTGATGTACACTTACTGTTACACGGCAATGCAGATCACGTTATTACAGAAAATGAAGCTATATTTAAGGCAGTACAACATTATATATGTACAACTAAAAGATTTGTGTAAAGAACTGTTCATTCAACAATGTCTCTCTCTCTCTCTCTCTCTCTCTCTCTCTCTCTCATCTATAGTGTTTTATGTTTTATGCATATATATTGAATTTGAAATTGTGAATATTTTGTAAATACCAGGGAGATGGCATTCTAAGTTGGAAGAACTTGTCCCCCAATCCCGTTCACTCCTTGTGAATAAATATGTTTAAATCAAATCACTGACAGTCAGAAACATGTGACACCACATACATTAATTTCGCTCTCTTGACAACAAAATGTGGAGGAATGTTCAATCTCAAGCATACTTTACTGTCGCTTGTCAAAAACTGTGATGTTCAACGTTAAATTTCAAAAGCATGTCAATAGTAAATCTATCTGACGCGTACGTTTGTTCGTTGGTTCCTTTGCATCACTGATTGAAAGAAATTTGGTTGTAAAAATACTGTTTACACTGGCAAAGTCTTTGACTTTATTTGATTAAACTGGCGGCTGGTTCTGTCTGTTCAGAGCAGATGGACGACAGCGTGTTTACCGCCGAAGGGGAGAACGAACGGAGGCATGTTGCGTTCAGGAGGTCGTACCGTTTGGTGTGTTATGTTGTGGGGAGGAATTTATGGGCAGGTCACTGGACATCGTTACATGGATGGCATTCTTCGTCCGATTGTCCTACTATTTCTAAAACAGCTGTCACGCGGTGTCCTTTATCAGCATGACAACACCAGACCTCAGCTATGGTAACATTTCGTTGGGCATATTTGCTTGTCGCCAAAATAAATTGAAAATGTATTAAATGAAACATACTTCAATTGATATGTAAATTTTGTAATCAGATTGTAGTGTTTCAAGTACTAACAATATGAAACTAAATATTTCGTAAAACAATTAGTTAATGTAAAAGGTTGCAAAGTTATGGTAAACATGGAAACATTCGTATATTATACCAAACTTGAATAAGGGCAGCGTTAGAAACTAATAGTTTCCGTCCATTTGTCCTTATAATGATAACATACAGCAACATCCTTAAAAAGGGCAAATTTCTACTTGTCCTTATGATACCTTAACTATGGGGCAGTTTGGCAAGGACTATAGGACTAGTGCCAGTTTCTAACGCTGAAGGGACACTTTACTAATTATTGCTGTTTGTTGCAAAACATTAGGATACCGAAACGTTCATTTTTAACGTAACTGAAAGACGGTGGTAGTCCCAAGTCCCAAGCACGAGAATCTGATGGCACACAAGTTCAGTAGCGTGTATGGCCACCATGTGCATTGACAACTGCCACACAACGCCTCCGCATGGACCTTGTGATGCTTGTGAACACATGATTGGGAAGACGACGTCATTGTTGCTGCAAAATGGTGCCAAGATCTTGCAAATTCTGTGGTTGGCTCTTGAGAGTGCGCAGACTTCTGCCAAGAGCATCCTAGACGTGTTCGATGGGATTGAGGTCGGGAGACCTTGACGGCCAGTCCATGACGTTGATTCCCGCATTCTGAGGATCAAACCGGGTCCATGTGCTGCCATAAAAGGCAGAAGTTCTGGTGCCAGTACTGGTCGCGGTAAGCAGAAGCGTTGAGGTTGCCACGGATGACAAGAAGCCTGGAACGTGCATTGCTACAGAAAGCACCCCACACCATGACACTTCCGCCTCGAAATCTGTCAACTTCCTGTACACAACACTGGGCGTAACGTTCATGACGGCGCCTCCACTCTGGTCCTACCATCTGCAAATCGAAGATTAAATCAGGATTCATCACTGAAGACGACTTGATTCCAGTGAGTGAGTAGTGTTTTACGACGCTTTTAGCAATATTCCAGCAATATCACGACGGGGGACACAAGAAATGGGCTTCACACATTGTACCCATGTCGGGAATCGAACCCCGGGTCTTCGGCGTGACGATCGAACGCTTTAACCACTAGGCTACCCGACCGCCCCGACTTGATTCCAATTCCTCTGAGTCCATCGTAAGTGTCGCTGTGCCCACAATTGACGTTGACGTCTGTGTTATTGAGTCAGAATCGGCCCGCAGTATGGCCGTCGTGCTTGAAGGTGAGCAGTTCTCAGACGGTTTCGAACAGTTTGCGCACTCAGTCTACCCCTAAACAGTTTCTGGTTGATGTAGCCGTCAGAAATCGGTTACGGAGGTGACGTAAGACAATCTGACGATCCTCTGCATGTGACGTCACACGTGGTCGACCTGGCCGAGGGCGATCAGCGGTGGTACCCGTTTGCTGTAGACGCGTCTGTAAATCATAAACAGTCCGGACTACAACCCATCGTCCTTGCGACTTCAGCTACGGACGTTCACGTCTGCAACATGCCGATGGCACGTTCACGTTGCACATTTGAAAGGCGTGGCATGACAAATGGCCTTAAAGAATTTTGTTTTCTTGTGTTTTTCTTTTTTTGTTAATGACTGCTAACATGTATGTCTGAAAACACGTGCGGTATTATGGCCACGTGACCAGTTGCACGTGAAAAAACACTTTTGCCACTCTAGTGCTGTGCACATGATTTTGATCGATTCACCTGCAAAAAAACGGCTGTTATCTGAAGACAATACGTGGCCATTACAATAAGGGCCCACAATGACAACTGGTCAAAATGTTAAAATTTTAGGATTGTGAGGTTTTTAATTTGGTTCAGTATACTTACACAACTACCTATAGAACCCATAAAACGGTTCTGTCTTATGTTTTCATGTGATCAGGCATTTTGTTTCCTGCCGTGGCACAAAAAAAGTCTTTTGATGTTCATCGTTCAATATCGCGTATGATAACCACACATTCCCTGGGCGTTAGTAAGGTGAAATGGGTTTAACGTCGCGTCCAAGACTATTCACTTATTTAGCTACGTGCATGCACGTGGACCCGTGACGATCCGGGTTAGAATAGGTCTTCATCAACCCATGGTTGCCGTTAAAGGTGACTATGCTTATCGTAAGCGGCGACTAACGGGATCTGGTGGTCAGGCTCGCTGACTTGGTTGATGTATATCATCGTGTCCCAATTGCGTAGATTGATACTCATGACTTCCATGATTCCATCACTGGATTGTCTGGTCCAGACTCGATTAAGTACAGACCGCTGTCATATAGCTGGAGTATTGCTGAGTGCGGCGTTAAACAACGTAACAAAGAAACAAACAAACGAACAAAGCATGCACGTATATATGTGTTTGGCTGGTTGTACAAGTCCGGACTGATGCCGATTTATAGTGCTAGCACACTGAGATACCATGCCGCAGTTAAACATGAATACCCCACTCAGACAAAGTATACTGACTTCGAGCTGACCAGTCTTTGTTTTGACCCTTCGAGCTGACCAGTCTTTGTTTTGACCCCTTAATGCCAAGCGCCAGACAGGGTAACAACATGTACCATCTTTTAACGTCTTTTGGAATGACGGGCCGGGGATCGAACCCCGTACCTTCTGCCCTCCGAGCGGACGCTCTACCACTAGACCACGGAGGCGGTCCTGGGTGTTGGTACAGGTAAATAATAACATTTCACTCACTCACAAATAAACAAACAAACAAACATAAGATTTCAAATTTAATTTCCTGAGCCCGACAAGTGAAGATGGATGATATATGGGTGTATTTCGGTCGCAATATTTATTATAATCGGTACTAAATTAATTATCTACGGTATCAAAATCAACATCATTTATAAGCTATATTCTCTGTATGATAAATCACGCTCCTGAATTTCACCACATATCATAAGGTTGATGTAATGTAAATGATGTGATTTTACTTAATTTTGTCGCAAGCACCATCATCCCGAGCCAGTAATTTTGGTCCCATCATATTATCAAAGATGAGCTATATTTAATCATGGACTCAGCGCAAATCATAAATCAATAAAACCCATTAAACTTTATTTGTGAAAAGTATTTGTACTATGTTTATCACCTCATCACAAAAAAGGTAATTATTGGTAATTGTCCTGTAGGTTGTGGGTAATTCCTTTCACTAGTGGATGTTTGTGTATATTATCTGTATTACCTCCCTTTGGAGAAATTCGTCTGCTAGCCATTGTGACGCTGAAGGAAAATGACTGGAGTTTTCCAGTTCTTTATTGTCAAAGTTTTAACTTAATGTATGACCGTGCACGTTTGTGTGTGTTTTTGAACAGCATTTGTGCTTTACAGTTCTTGATAAGGTGTATATGACAACATTTAGCAAGTTACACCTACCCCCAACTGAACATAACGGAACATGTCGCAAACGCTTCACAAGGATACTTTTTCTTAAACTTCTTAACAAAGTAGATGTTGGGCGGTTCGCTGAGAATAATAACTACCATTTCGTGTATATTTCTTGAAGGTGAATGAACATATTGGCAAAATTCAACATGTAATACTGCAAAGAACTCGACAGTTGATAGTTCTGGCGTTTCTTTTGCAGAGATCTGACAAACCATGGACGCAAATAATCCTTTGACGGACACATTTCGACGCATGAGCGTCACGCTGGATCAGAACAGCCAAGTTCTTTTGTCAAGTTTACAGACAATGAGGGACATATCAGCAGATCCAACTGCAGGTTTTCATGATATCGTAAAAGCAGAAAAGGTATTCAGATATCAAAGAATTGTTTTCTTTGCATTGGCATTTGTCTCTGATACCTTTACAAACAGATGCAGCATAACTGTACACAACTAAATTATGTGATATGATGTCAACTTTCCTTTGCTCTGTTTAATACCAGTCTCCTATTCCTGTTTAATAGCTGTCATCATTGTTCTTCTGTCTACTTCAGGTAACAGTGGAGGTGAAATGTGCATTCCTGAAGATAGTTGATATTGACACAATTAGCCAAGAATTTCAAGCAGAGATATTTCTTCAGGCAAAATGGGAAGAACCAGCTTTTTCAAAACCTCAAGGCAAAGCAAATGTATGTAGTCAACATAATATAAAATGATAGTTGTAAAATTCTGATCATATATGCCAAACTTACAATAAAATTTAGTTGAATTTCTTGTATTGAGCTGAAGTCATGATGATAGCGATGATTACAATCAATGAACACAATTACAAAATGTCCTAACAAGCTTATTTCTGCTAAATGTTTAATATTGTTTTAATCTATTTGAATTACCAATTAAAGCTCTCCATGGAATCAAGTCGATGTAAAAGACAACATTGATTCATACATAGAACCTCGTTTCAATGTTATTTTCAGAAACTTCCCAAGTTCGACACAAAGATTCACTGGGATCCCAAGTTGATAATCCTAAACTGTGAAGATATGTCTCTTGATCGCAAGTCATTCTCTGTCAGGCATGATAAAGACCACAGACATCCAATCGTGCTACAGCTGTGGAGATTTAAAGGAACATTTCGAGAGAATATGGAATTACAACACTTTCCTTTTGATGTGCAGGTAGTTAGTTCATGTACAGGAATCAGTTCTGATATCTAGAATCATCTTAAGCAAAGTATATCAACTTAGAAAATATTTGGTTATTTGGCAATATGAAAACTTTATCATTAATATAAGCAAAGTATTAAGGCCCCTCTTTTTACTTTGTTTCAAAACTGTAGGATTGAGGTATACACATGAACAGATATAAAGCAATATTAGTACTAAGCATTTCTTAAAAGTATGATTAATTACATTTGCATTTTCTTAGCTTATACTCTTTGCATACAATTTTTTAGTGCATCAGATGTAAAAATTGAGTGAAATGTACACATTGCAGAGCAGAAATGGGCATGCTCATTATTAGAGACTTCCGTTATAAAATAAAAAGGAAAGGGTAAATGTTAGTTTACCAAATGTTGTTTATTAATGGTTCTTACACTCTACTTTGTATCAACATGCAATATTTTGTTTTTCTAATTTAAGAGTTGCAAAGAGATATTCTATTTTGTAATTTTGTTCCAATAGTTTTCATAAACTATTTATAGGATTTGACAATTCAAGTTGGCAGTGAACGACCTGTCGCCAAAATCGAACTAATAGAGGACCAACATATGCTGAGTACTGTCAACACACAAACATTCCTTGATGCTCAAGAGTGGAATATTTACCACCATGTAGAATCATTCCGTGACAAGACCACCATGGAATATGCGAGTCTGTCTTCCCATCCCATCCTTCATGTCCAGTCCAGGGTCAAGCGTAAGGTTGGCTACTACATTTGGAACATAATCGTCATCATGGTAAGATTTTTTACATTGGATTGTGTTAAAGTAACATAACCATTATTGCTTTAAGACTTTGGGACATAGCTTATCTATGTAGGGGTGGAATGATACATGTATTAGGAATACAGGTCAGTGATAAGAAGGTTGTCACATTTTATTTTAAAATGTGGAAAATGATGAAATGTGAAAAAGTTGATAGAATTTTGTGTATTTTAGAATGAATAAGTTATTGACAAAAAAAAAATTGAAATAATTTCTACAAAGCTAGGGGAAGCATGAAACACATCTGATAAGCTTAAGGGTGGCTTGTTAATGCGTTTGCCCAAATTTCATCACCACCATCACCATTCTATTACTCAAGCATGAACTAATAACAGATGTTAGAGACTACATACTTGATGTAGCAACTAATGAAAAAAGTACTTGTGATACATCATCTTCAGTATTTATGTTTGGAATTTGACTTACACATTTTTATTTAGGGTGGTTCAAAGAACAAAAGGAATAGATAAATATATACACATGTGGCAGTAACTGATTCATTTCAAACAATAGATTTTGTGATCACACTTCTCTTAAGGAAATTAGAGTGTACGTACTGGTTAAGATATGACCACTTATGTTCATATTGGTCATTTTTACCATTATTTCATTTCTGAACATCATTCAGTCAGGGAAGACACTCAAGGAAGGTCTGCACAAAAACTGTCAGATATTTTATGATCATTCATTGCTGTTGTGATAATTCATATGTTGTCATATAGGAAAAGAAACAAAAATTTCAGAATATTGTCTGTGTGAAGTATGTAAAGGCATGGTGAGAATGTGCATTTAGTCAGGGAGACTCCCTGGTTGAATGAAGTAAGTGTTGTTTATTTTTGAAATATTCCTGTTTATGTAAAAAAATGCAAAGTGAGTGGTAAGATATTATTTGCATTCTCTGTATTAATTTCTGTTATAATTTATGAGTTGCTCTTTTCGCCTTTTTCGAAAAGATAGTTATATGTATGGATTGTTTTATTTTGAAGTCAGAATGCATTGTACAAATGTTGGACATATGTTTTGCCAATCCAGAAGTTAGTATGTGTTATTCAAATAGAACTGCGTTTAACTTCGTTATTTACATAACAATTGATTAAAATTTATTAAAATTGAATGTTGATGTATGTGGATGAGGTCAGTTTGTGCTATTTACAAGAAGTTGTTGGTGGGATTTTTTCTATTTTTCGGGTATCATTACAATTATGACTTATATAAAAAGCATTAAAAGATGTTAACATTGTCATGAACAGGTGTGCATTATTTCAGAAAACTGACCATACACAGCTTTGACATATTCTATAACAATGCTATATGTAAGGAGACTTCACTATATCCTTCCAGATTCTGATTGTCTCATTGACTTTCACTGTGGTCTCCATCGAACCCAACAATGGTGATCGTATCAGCATTTGCATCACTCTGTTCCTGACAGCTGTGGCCTTCAAGCTAGTGGTCAAACAAAGCTTACCAACAATATCCTATTTGACCTACTTGGTAAGTATTCAATAAATCTTGACTCAGCTTGAAATTAAAGGGGTTACGGTTTTCAGCTGTAGTATTTAAATCGAGCCCTCTAAATCTTTAATTTGAAAATCAAACAATACTTATCATTGTTAATAATTCTAAGAATACTACCTCCATTACATATCTGCCATAAATCCTGTATTTTGGCTTCAATCACACTAAAATTTTTTTCCAGATTTTCAACAGACGTCCTCTTCACTGTCAATTACACACAATTAAGTTGCCGCCATGTAGTCTCGTAACGACCCACTCTGTGATGTCACAATGGCAACCATATCACTTTTTTCCCTCATCTCCTACTAGAGGTAGATGAATTGGGGAGGTGGGAGGGAGTATTTCGTATGTAATAGAGGTAGTATTCGTAGAATTATTAACAATGATAACTATTGTTTGATAATTCTTACAAAACTTCTAGCTCTATTACATATCTGCCAGAATATACCATAGGGACCTGGTGGGATCTGCCTCTAGTAACTTCCTGTGTAATTGACAGATATCCTCTTTTGTAATCCTACTGAAATAATTTCCTCTGAAATTCCCCTTGAGGACTTGAAAATGAGAAACTATGTCTATAATCGGTCAAATATGTGATATTTTAACTAGATTTACAGTTATATTTGCTGATTTTGACCATAATAAACCTGGATTAGTGACCTATAATACCAGCAATTACGTCACTTCCGGTTCTGACGTCACTTCTGGTTCTGACGTCACTTCTGGTTCTGACGTCACTTCCTCTTTTTGGTAATGACGTCTCTTTAGACCTGTGAAGATTCCGGGGTAGAATAGGTCTTCAGCAACCCATGCTTGAAGTTAAAGGTGACTATGCTTGTTGTAAAAGGCGACTAACAGGATTGGGTGGTCAGGCTCACTGATTTAGTTGATGCATATAATCGATCCCAATCGCGTGGATCGATGCTCATGATATCAATCACTAGATTGTCTGGTCCCGACTCGATCATTTACCGAACACCGTCACATAGCTGGAATATGGCCGAGTGCGGCGTTAAACAACAAACAAACCAACCAACCAACCAAAGAGATCATTTCTAGGTTAGAAAGGCTTTGTTCAGCTATTTCCGGTGCTGACGTCACTTCCGGTTAATGGTGATAGATGACATTTAAGGTGCTTCTAATCCATCCCACACGTCCTACTAAGCAGAGTAATCACGGGTGTACTTACCATCTGATGCTGCTGGTGTCATATCCTCCCCCCCCCCCCCCCCCCCCCCTCCTGCCGAACTTGAGAGCTCTGATGGGACATAAGAGTCTGTCTGGTTGATCACTGTTAGTCCTAATGCCGGGATTGTATAGTCTATGACCCAACGGTCCCATTGTGGTAGATTGGTTCTTGGCTATGAATTCTGGGAGTGATCTTATTGTTATAGAAGTCCAATGTTGATCATAGAATAATCTAAGGCATGTAACTACAAAACTCTTGCTGCTGTAGCCATGGCCATCAGAAACAATGTTTTCCTGGCTTTTTTAAGTCAGGTAACCTTTGCCATTGGTTAGTAAGGTTCCGTTAACAGTGCCGATATTACAACAGATAGATTACACTTGGGCAAGAGATGAGGGGTCCTAATATCTTCTTGTAGAAAAGATTTCATTAATCTGTTGAGGATGGGATTGTTTCCGATAGATAATCCATCATGTTAAAGTACAGAATAGAGGACTGATCTGTTACCTTCTATCGTCCTGTGTCTGAATTTATTGTCTTGACGTAGATGAAGAAGAAAGTTCGCTTTCATAGGGATTGTTTCAGCATTATCAATAATATCTAGTCGTCTTCTCCACTGGACAAACTTGTCCCATCTAATGTCATATAAAAGGGAGGATGATGGTCGCCACGATCTTGCCACAAAAGATTTTCATGGAATATGCTGGACCTGGGCTGTCGTAGCAGATCCCGATGAAGTGGTAACTGTATGGGTTCTTCCAGTAGTAGCTTAGTCTGGGGAACCATGCCCTGCTGGGCCATACTGGGGCCTATCAGTATTATTACGCAATTAGTCTCGTCCACCTTGTGGATGACCTTGTCTAGGAGAGACCATAGTGGGAATGCGCAGCCGAATAGATTCGTCCAATCAATCGAAAGAGCGTCAATCTGGTGAGCTCCTGGGTCAGGAACTGGACTGACATAAACTGGGAGTTGGTTGTTCTGGCAGGTGGCGATTAGATCTAGGTGTGCCATGTCCCATATCTTGGTTATCCAGCTGAAGATCTGTGGTTGTAAAGTCCATTTGACACTATTCTCCCCCTACGTGAGTAGCTGTCGGCCAGTATGTTCAGTTTCCCTGGTATATGTCTTGCTTCCATCTGGCAGTTGAAGGAGTCTGCTAAGGCAAACAATCATGTAGTCTCCGTCATCATGGAGTTGGATCTGGTTCCTCCCTGCTTCTGAGTATATGCCACTATTGTGGTGCTGTCTGTGGCTATGACAACTGATGATAGATGTTCTGGCATTGGATAAGATAGAGGGATGCCACTCATCACATGTTCTCTGTGATTCCACCAATGGAGGTCTTGTAGCAAAGTGGGAGATCACTGAGACTGGAACTCTAGGCCCTTTGATTGTATAGAGTTTACCCATGTCTGTGGAGGATGTAGTCTCAGCCTTCCTCTGAAGGTCATATCCTGCAGAGTTGCCTGGAAGAGACATCCACCACCTCAGCGAATTGCTGGGTTGACTTGTGATTGATTGGATCATCTTTATAGTCTTGTCGCATCAATCCTCTGGTGGACACAGCTATCCCCTGTCTAGCTTGAATCTTGCTTTGATGTATATAATGTCTTGGACTGGAGATATAGCGGTAGAAACTAACAGTTTTCGTCCACTAGTCCTTATAATGATAACATATAGCAAAACCCTTTAAAAGGGCAATTTTCTACTAGTTCTAGTGATACCTTTACAATTGGGCAGTTTGGCAAGGACTATAGGACTAGTGCCAATTTCTAACCCTGGAGATATCTCTGACTTGGCTTGGTTGACTAGGAAACCACGGTTAGTCATATGTTGAACCAAGAATATCATGTTCTGCTGTTGCTGATTTTTCCCTTGCTCTGCCGCTAAGAAGTTGTCCAGATAACCATGGATTCAAACTAGCTGGAGATGGGCAAACTTGATGACTCGCGCTGTAATTCTGGTGAATAGCTAAGGTGCAATTGCTATTCCTAATGGTAGGACTTGGAATTCGTAGCGTGGGCCAATTGATTGCGAAGCGTAGATATTTCCGAGATGTAGGGTGTTCTTCTTCGGGACTGAAAAGCTTGGGGAGTAAAATCATTTGGTGCTGTTGGACTCCTTTAGTTCCGAAATGGCTTGCTTTTTTAGTAGTTTCCTGATGGCCAATTCTGCAGCTGCTAACTTGGCACCAGTCAGGTGAAACCTTTGACCCACGCTGAGTATGTTCAGGCTTGGATGTTTCCTGAAGTGTAGCTTGTAACCGTGAGCCATGACGTCTATTATCCAGTGGTTGGGCGTAACTTGCTTCCAATTTATGGCGTATGACAGAAGGCACCCTCCCACTGGGCCCCGAAGTCGGCGTTATGTTGTTAGACAGTAGGCATAAATCGCAATCCATAGATGTAAGCAGGTCGAAAGGGTCTATAATGTCAGAGGGGTTTGTAAGGAAGTTAGAATTTTCTTTCCCCTCTGCTGCTTGATCTTCAACAGCGATTATATCCCCTTGGCTGGCAAAAAAGAGGCCTGTGAAGATTGTGGTTTGTGGTACCTCCGTCTCAGTTGGAATGAATCCTTGCTGGAAGGGAAAAACATTTTCTTAGAGGGCTGTTTGATGAATATGCTGCGATGGAGCATGCGCATGACATCCCCCGTATTCTGGCATTTGGTGTGGTGAATCCTCTGTCACGAAGTGTAGGCATAAGGTGGTAAAGCTCTTCAATAAGTTCCACAAAAGTGTTGCCTTCACTGAAATATCGTTGGGGTGAGTTGTCAAGCTCTTCCAAACCCTCTGATTCCAGCTCTGAGTAGCCTTGGGAATCTCCCGTGGGGGGTGGATAATCGTATCCCTCAGCTTCTGCCCCGTAGAGCTCGCCATCGTCCGGTGACCATGATTCTGGTATAATATGTCTCTGTGAGGCTTGTAGCCCATTGGAAATGGTAGCCATGCCATGGCTGGCCTGTTGGTTGGACGGCTGGCTGGGTAATCCCGTGGAGTCCGTGCGACTGGCGTTGGTCCCGTCGGTCAAACGGTAAGCCGTGGTTGGTAGGCTGGCCCATGGAGTTTGTGCAGCGTTCAGCCCCATGGTGTGGCCGTGTGTCTCAGCTTGTAGACTGGCCCAGGCTGTGGACAGGGATCTGGTAGTCTTAGCCAGAGCTACCGTCGCGATCTTTGCGTTCATATCAGACAGCTTAGCTTCAAGCATGTCCTTCATCATCTCCAGCTGTTCTCCCTGGTGAGAGCAGGAGATGATGGGGTCGCTGGAGAGGGAGGCGCTGGGGTAGACACTGATTTCTCAGTGGTAATCTTGTCAACTTTCTTCTTCGCCACCTCTCTCCTCTTTGCTTTAGTCGCTGCCTCTGACATCTTGGAGAAGATCTCTTTGGAAGTGTGGCTGCATAATTCACATCTCTTCTCCATGGTGCAGGTCTTTCCTCTGCACTTTGTGCAGTTGATATGAGGATCTCCCGTGATCATAAATCGACCACACTTCTTACACCTGTGGGTGGTGGGAGACTGCATGGCAACCTCACAAACCCAACACCAGCTATACTCTTATGCTTGTTGAACCCAGCAGCACTATGACCTTAAATATATATTTATAAATATGTCTGTTATTATAGCAATCTTAATAGAATAATCTACTGTCACTACTACTATAGTAGGTGTTGACTCTAGAACACACAGGAAAAAAGTGACATGACCGCCATTGTGATGTCACTGCATGGGCGGTTACGAGACTACTTGGCAGCAACTAATTGTGTGTAATTGACAGTGAAGAGGACGTGTGTTGAAAATCTGAAAATTTTAGTTAGTTCGATTGAAGCAAAAATACAGCATTTATGGCAGATATGTAATAGAGGTAGAAGTTTCGTAAGAATTAGGACTGCAGGGTTAGAAACTTACAGTTTTCGTCCACTAGTCCTTATAATGATAACATATAGCAAAACCCTTAAAATGGGCCAATTTCTACTAGTCCTTAGGATACCTTTACTATTGGGCAGTTTGGTAAGGACTACAGGACTAGTGTCAATTTCTAATGCTGGGACTGCTTGACTTTCATGTCTAATTTCAAATTCTGACTATGGACTATGACTATATATAGATTATGGAAATCTGTATATCTGGACATTTTGGATTATAAACAGTACTATAAATTGATGAAGATATTCATGGGTAAAGCGACAGATTACCTGTGTAGTGATGGGCCAGGTATCGGCAACATGGTAGTGCCAGGTTACCAATACCATTATTGCTCCAGAATCAAAGAACCAAACTGACCCCCATGAAATCTTTATATATGGAAATCATCCCCAAATAAGTTACTTGAGGCATTTGGAATTCTTATCTAGTCATCCTCTTGTTGATGACTTTCTAGTTATGTGAAACTTTTCCATATTTCAGGACATCTATATTCTGTCACTGTTGATATTCCTGTCCCTGCAATCTACTGAGTGTGCCTGCATGTGTGCTCTAGGAAGGATGATACCTATCAAGGAACTGCGCAGATGGGATCGATGGAGCGAGTCTTCTCTTGCCATACTTCTCTTCCTCTTCCATGTCTTTTTGGGGATTTACATCCAACACACTGTAGGTTGTTTTAATATTATTAGCATCTCAAAAACACTGGTATTTCGACATTACATATTCAGTCATTAGGTAGGTTATTCCAAAATCACACAATGTACAATTTGTATGTCTATTGTAATGATACTTATGTAGTAATTGTCTGCAAAATCTAAAATGCTCCAAATTGACTCCCTCCAGCATGCTCAAATCGAAACATTACTACAACAAAGCAGTGAGTGAGTGACTATGGTTTTACTCTGCTTTTAGCAATATTTCAGAAATATCATGACAGGGGACATCAGAAAATGGGCTTTAAACATTGTACCCGCGTGGGGAATCGAACATGGATCCAACAGGACCAGTAGATTTTTCTATGTGCTGGTCCTTTGGACCACTGACAAACTTTGGTCAGTGTCAAACACTGTTAATGCAGTAAGGCAAGTTCTTAAGGATGTTCTTGGTATGTTTTTTATCAGTTATGACATACTTTAAAATAAAGTGTTCCAGTAAAAAAATAATAAGCCTAATTCACAAATTGTCAGATTGTCAAAGAGCTGTATAACATCATGAATGGAATGTCACTACATTTAGCAATTCAGGGAAAGATGTAAATACATAAGAGTTTTTATCAATTACTTAAAAACAATTAGTACATGACATATAGATATTATGATGTGTTCATACAGATGAAAGAGATGTGATTGAAATATTTTATACAAGTTAAATACTCTGTCAAACTTTAATCCAGCACTGTTAACATGGTGAGTGATTTTCTAGTGCCACTATAGCAAAATTTGAATTAGACATGACAGTAATAAGTGCACTGTGTGCAAGGATGTACAGTCCCCACTTCTTTTTAATTTGTGCAGTTTTATGAAATCATTGAGATAGAAAAAATATTTGTCTCAGAAAAAGTGAAATATTCATAATGCAGACCAGCAAATATTCTCAATTTTTAATAAAAAAAAATCAGGTTTCTGTAAAAATCAGTGTAAACTATGGATTTACTGGAGTGTTTTGTGATATATGCTTGGTGTGATATGGAGATGCTAAATGTAACATCTTCTTCCCTGCAGGCTCTGAAAAGACGAAGAATCATGAAAGAGAAAGACAGACTGTATAATGTACGTATTTCATATTACTTCTACCAGGAACATTACTTGTAAGTTTTCAAAATTTCAAAACACACTGAGTCGGATGTACGGCATAAAATTTCAAAATGATTTGTCAAATAGCATCTGTTGACTTTGTTCCAGAAAAAGAAACAATACATTGAGAAATATGGCAAATTGATGACAAATGCTGGATTCTCACCGAGAGAGCGAGTGACAAGACAACCTTGAAGCCAGTGGACACTCACGCATTCTTACTGCAGCAAGTGAAACTAAATCTGTAGCAAATAAATAAATCCCGGTATACAAATGTACCTAGACTGCACTTTGGCATAACTGTTATGAAATCATAACGAAAAGTGACAAGTTCCTATGCTTTACTTGAAGCTTAGAAAATACACATCTTAGCAAAGTTGTGGAAATGCTATTGTAATACAGACCTGATAATTATTATCATTTACATATACTTAGGGATAGATTTATTAATTTGCATTAAAGGAACTAAAAAACTTAAGTTTCTAAAGAGTGTCAAATGTACATGTATGTGATACTTGGTTTCTGATATCAGTGGCACACATATTAAAGGGCCATATGGCACAAGAACAAATTAGATTAAGTCCCAGATGTAACACTGAAGTATGGCCAGGAAGTACCATTCCAGTTGCAGGATCCTGAAAATATTATGATGTCTTTTGATTATCACCCGGGTTTGAAAAACGGGTGGATATTGCAATGATTTGGCAATATTCATGTTTTTTTCTTCTTCTTTTTTTTCATGACTTTGCATGATGAAAACAAGTTGTTTTCCGCTTTCGAAGCAGAACTAAAAAAACTGTTAAATATTTCATGTTGAAGCTTGCTATATAGATCAGTCTAACTATGAACTGGTGCCTTTTGATGATTTTGGATTTTAATTGCTTTCATTTTTATGTTTTCATGGCAAGTTGGACTTACACTGAAAATGAGGGTAGTGCTCGTTTCCAGAGCAAAACTACGAAACTGTTACATATTTTATGTTGAGATGTGCTCTACTGGTGCCTTTTGATGATTTGGGATTTTAATTTTTTGTCATTTTTATTTTTCATGATGACAAATTGGACTTAAGTAGTGTAGTGCTCGTTTCCAGAGCAGAACTCCCAAACCGGTAAATATTTGAAGATTAAATTTGCTATGCAGATCAGTCTAGTGAAGAACTAGTGCCTTTTGATGATTTAGGACTTTGAAAAGTGAACAGCATTATTCTCATCTTCACTGAATTATAAGTATCCAATGGCAATGAACTAAAGTGGAGTATTAGTAGCCAAACTCCATTTCTGAATTTCACCAGCCTGGGAGAATGTGTCATCTCCTGATGACTCTTGTATAAAATATCTGGGCCAAACAATCTACAGATCTCCCTGCAGCCTAGATGTATATATCAAAACTCTGTTCTTCTTCGAAACAATTTGTTTGTAGTGGCATTACGTTGTGCATACACGAGTCACTAATATGCCCTTATTATAGCAACTATGTGTTTTCATTCTCCAAATATTCAGCGTTTGCATTGTTGTTTTTGTGTTGTATAGTTCATTTGGATACATGATTGCAAGTTGAATTTCATTCCATAAAGTTTCTTCAGCTTCTTCAAATTATCTATTTTTTGTAAATATGTATACAGAGCTCCAGATAAGCTTTTGGTTTTGTGGGTATTTTACCCATGCATTTTAAAATCATTGGGTATCGGTAATTCTATCTGGGTATTCAAATTTCTGTTACCCATTAGTTTATACACATGTGGGTATTCAAGTTAAATATTTAAAAACACTATTCATCTAGTCCCTGCAAACTGGTGTCGTGTGGGTTCGAGAGTTTTATAGGACTCAAAAATACCACAATACTTCCACAAGAAAGTGTGATGGCAAATGATCATGATGTAACTGTCATCGTGAGGTTTGGCAAGGTTGACAGAATACGCAGGGTTACTTCACAATATTTTGATGATACGCACAAGTATTATTTTTGTAGCTTATCTGTATTGTTCGTTGTGTATTTGATACGCTTGGATTTTGTTTTACTGCATATTTCTGCATTTCTGATGCGTATTTTACGCAGACACGCGGCTTATCTGGAGCTCTGTGTATATAATATATCTGATGGTGGTAATTTCCAACTTTAAATCGTCCGAATAGTAAGAGTGAATTTTTCACAAGAAGAAATGTATCCATGAACTTACACTTCATGCCTGTTACAAGTGTATTTGGAAAATGATAAATTTTGTAGTCATATGTTGTGAATTTGTTTTGATCCATGTAAAACATGTACTTTCTACTATAAATTGAATCAAACACATCATTATTTATTTATTTATACTTACTTTCAATAATGAAAATATCCATGGTAGAGTTTAGTCCATTGAGATATTACTACCGGTATAGCATTGACAATTCTTAAACATACAAATGGAGAATTACACGGTGACATTTTTTCGAAGATTTACTTCTTAATACTGGCCACTGGGAAAGCATAGATATATCCCTGTAAATTCTACATAAACATTCCCATGTGGCATTTTGCATTATCCATAAGAGTGTGTTTGCTCAGAAGTGATGCAGGTCTTCAACTTTGCATAGGTTTGTTATTTTATCATGAGTAAGTTGGGTTTAATATTGCATTGAAAAGTATTCCAGTTATATCACAGAGTGGCAGCTTGATGTGAGAGGAAAGACAGCAGTGATGTAGGTTTACCACTCAGTGAAACCAACAAGCTCGGGTCTAGCCCTGACAAATCTAGAAACATAATTAGGGCAAATCTGTGATTTGAACCCAGGGTTCAGGCAAGCCTAAGTGATGCAACTCAGTACAACAACCTTAGATAACTGGGTTACCCATGCCCCTCAAACAATAGAGATAAGAGAAATTGTTTTAAGTAAAAAAAAGTATTGTAGCCTTTTTACCAACATGCAACTCAGAATTACATATTGTCTGTCTGTCATAAATATTGTTGAAAGTCACTCGAGACTGGGTATCCATAATTCATCATAGCTCGTAGCTCAAAAGTTTTTATCAATTTTAGTCTTAGATATTTTTGGAGTGTTCAAAGTAGTATATAAAACAACTAAGATTTCAGTATGAAAATATATTTATTCAAATTACAAAGAACATTACGCTTCATTCAAAATGATGGCCCCTGTTATTCAGTGTCACAAAACCAACTAACACAAACTGTTATGGTACTAGAAGTTCATGTGTTGATAAATCGTATCACTCTAATAAATAAATTTTAAAAAGAAAAGAAATCACATCACTTTTGCAAGTACCATCACTAATGCTATTTAGTAGCCTTTCTCATTGTGAAATAAGATTTTCAATTTTCCTTGAAACAATATTGAGCTACTATGCATTTTTCAATATAAAATATATAAGTGTAATTATTGCACAGTGTCCAGCTTATAATATGCTATTGAACATTTACAACAATAAATAACATACATGCATCTGACAAAAGAATGTATAAAACTCTCAAGTCATTGCACAACATTTGATGTTATCCACACACATTTGTAATGTGGTGCAAAGCCACAGCTTAAATTTATGAAAATAAAATAAAGACAAATAAAATCTAAATATTACACAATCGATTGATCCGGTCAAATGTACAAATTCATTATACAACCTAAAGCATATAAATATTCCTGCTTGGAATCCAAATAGACAAAAATGTTATGTACAAGTTAAAGCACATCTGGCTAATGCAACTAAATACTTGAACATAAAACTTAATGACTTTTGTTATGAAAACTGAAAAAAGGATGATGGATATTTTGAAAAATTAATTGTGTTTTGGTGCTTTGATCATTAGAAGCTAAGCAGTAGGATGTATGAAAAAGCGTCAAGACATGTACATAATACAGTCACACAAAAAGTCTCTAAGATCATATTACCATGTTATGAACCAGAACATAAGTATTTCCATAGGCTGTGAAAACTTATATTGCTTTGTGTTATTTCTGTATATCATATTTCTTTTATGTTAATAAGCTAGTGTGCTTTGTCACTATTCCATCATTTGATGGGGCAATACATCAGCTTTCCATACTTAATTTCAAATTGTCGATGTGATGTCTGTTTTGGGATATTTTGTAGGAGAAATATGGCTTACCATGCCATGTGGCAATACTGTAGAGTCCGTATTGTATTTCTTGCCAGTTTCGTGAGAAGATGAGCAATTGAGAAATGGAAACATGCTGAAAATTAACAATGATACAAATAACAAACATATATAGCCCTGACAAAGAATCTGGGAGACATATTGGAAATCAAATCAGAAACTTTTCAACAATCATACTAAGTTTGAGCTTCTTTGGCCCTGTTGTTCAGAGGAGAAAATGTTTACCGATGATGCCAATATCAGACACTGACAAGCAGTCCATTACACTAGTCCACTTGATCCTTGGTCCAGATGAGCTTACTGGTAATTAAAAAATGGCCTTTTCAGTATGGCTTGGTCACGTTTAAAATTGGACCAGAATTCTGGGCATGATATGTACTCAAAATGGCATACTGAAAAAATAACAAAAAAACAACAACATTTGCTCCTCATGGGTTTCTATACATGAAGGAATACACATGCACACAGTGTTGTGACCTCAAGTCCAATGTGACACATCAACAAATGAGGGTATGTCACTAACAGCAAAGAGACTTTGTTGTTGTTAACATTATGAAAAAAAAATTAGTGAGTATACAAGATATTTCTTTAGGCAACCAGAGGTAATTAATTCTGTTCCCCGAGTCTTGTCAAATTTGATAATTTTTCAAAATTAGCCACCAAACATATCGTATCATGTTAATCCCATTTCAAACAATAACAAAGATGTTAGGATTTTATGTTCTTCAAACAATTATTTACCCCTTGATAAGCTGATTAGTTTGAAACAACTTCATTACATGTTTCTCAACATCAGTCTGCATATAAACGAAAAAATATATCAGGGAACAATATATCAGGGAACCTCTGTCATTTCAGATACGAGAATGCAAAGACTAGCTTTATTGCACGAGACAGTTACTAAACACAGATAGCAAACTCGCTCAAACTTTCCACATTGCTTGTGCCATGTGCCAATAAATGTGCCACAACCACATCGGCGGTAGTGGCCTCAGATATCGCACTGGAGAAACTCACTGCATGCCATTCACAGATAGCAATGGGGGATAAGGTGGGACAGAATGTCACAGTTGTGATAGACATGGAATATCAAAAGCACACAATTTCTACCACCAACAGACCCTATATTGTCTGGCAAAGAATGGGAAGAGAACGAGATTTTAGATATTTCAAGATAATAGAAATAGATACATAGAGTTCGAGAGATTACCAGGCTAGCAGAGAGTTTGCCAGATTCAGTAGTTCCAATAGGTCAACAGATGAATATCTTTGTGAAGTTGACAACTAAATTGAATGACTACTTCCTGCCAAGAAAGATTAAACATCAAGCAAGATTTGTATTTCTGAAGATGAAACCAAATAGTGATGAACCTATAGTGGCTTATGCTGCAAGATGCAGAGAGAAGGCAAATGAATGTGAATTTGGTGATGGTTGTAATTAGAGAATCTTAGAACACCTCATTTAAACAATTGAAGATCAGGTCATAAAACTATAAAGAAAAAGTGGGACTTGACACTGTCTCATGAACAGCCATGAAGACAGATCATGGAAAAGTGGGGAAATTAGAAGACAGTTCTCCAGACTTGCAGAAAGAAACAAGAAAAAAAGAGAGCATAAGAAATTGGAAGTAACTGTCCAGTGTGATAAATGTAAACTAGTCAATCACTTTGCTAGTGTGTGCATGACACCACAAGCTCTGCAAGAGAATTATGGAAAACTCTTCAAAATGAAACCTCACTGAAAAGGCGATCATGACAGAGTCGAGAAGGCAACAGAACAAGAGCTTGACTTGACTAGTTCAGATGATGAATTCTTCTGTAGAGTTAATGAACACATCAAGAAGTCTGGAAATATCTCTGAAACAGTTATTGTCAGATGTCAAGGCATAACCATATAGTGGTGCAGGAGTTGATCTCATGGATGAACATCAGTTCAAAGCCTTAGTACACAGATCGAGTGAAATGTTCACTTTCAACCCAGCAAAGTGAAAGTGAACACCATTCAGACTGAACTCAAGATTATTGTCCGATATAGAACTTGCGGAACAGAGGCAATGTTTGTAGTCCTGAAAGGCCGAATGGACTCGCCACCACTGTAAAGCAAATCAAAATTGGAAGAGCTGGGGACGATTAAAGTCTGTTAGGATGGATCACTTGCAGAACCAAATGACCTGAGGATAACAGACACAAAGGCACAAATGATTAGGACTGTTGGTAAAAACAAACAGGTGAACAGATCAGAGATAACGGACAAGTTTCAGAATGTGTTTGAAGGCATCGGACTTACTAGAAATAAAAAAAATGACAGTGACATATATATGATACAAAATTTGAAAACTGAAAAAAATAAATTCTAGAATGTCTAATAGATGGCCAAAATTGTATGGCAGTACTTCCCACAGGTTATGGAAAGTCTCTTCTGTTTGAAATGTTTATCCCATTTAAGCGAGAGATAGACAATGATTCTGAGGGAATCAGTCCTATAGTCTAAATGTCGTTCAGAATACCATGTGTTGATGGTTTCGAGATTGCATGATTAGAAAACACATTCCGACTGTCATTTTCCTGATCTGGTAAGCAACGCTCCGATTGGTCAGATGAAAGGACCCTTTGACATGACCCGTTATGGGATGTCCTCACATCTTCGTTTCGCGGTAATGAGAACTCAGATATGATTTTAAAGAGACTTTATGACTTTACTATGAAAATTTAATTCCACAATGTCATTTCTTTACATATCATTTCTGAATGAATTTGGGGGTTCCCTTAATATTGTTCCCAGTACACAATAGTAAATTCATACATGCATCCTAGAATACAATCTGAAAGATACAAATTATCACAGACATCATAATGCTCATTGGCATTACACAAGTATAGTTTACGCTTTACTCCATTCAGTTGACTATGCTTGTCGTACAAGGCGACTAACGGGATTGGGTGGTTAGGCTCGCTGACTTGGTTGATGCATGTCATCGATCCCAACTGCGTGGATCGATGCTCGTGATATCAATCACTGGATTGTCCGGTCAAGACTCGATTATTTACAGACTGCCATCATATAGCTGGAATATTGCTGAGTGCGGCATTAAACAACAAACCAACAAACTAACCATTCAGTTAATAGCATAATCATTTGAAGTAAGAGTAAAACTGTGCCTCATTAACTGGTGAAAAATAATAAACAAAATCAGGAATGTAACATCCTTTTCGATAAACAAAATACATAAATCACTGCATGCAAACTGATTAACAACAGAAGTGAAAACAATTGGATGTTTTCTTGACCTCTCACTGAGCCTTTGCATAATAATCTTCACTAAACATTCTAAGGTCATGCTAAATACTAATGTTCAAGTTCGCCAACCTCACAATTTGTCAATATTAATTGAGCCAGTAACGATATTTACTCTGATGGACAAAACACTAATATTTTCATAGCTGCATTTCAAATACTGCCATATATTTTGAAACAAAAAATGTTATATATCAAACCAAATCAGTAGCAAAGGTTTCAGGTTTTACAAACAAGACAAAGTGTCTTTGAGTAATGCTGTATGGCACCTGGTCAGTGGAGCACGTATCTAAAAGTGAGTAGTGTCATTCAACTTTTAGCAACATTGTAGCAATGACCAGAGGGATGCAACCAACAGACTTCTTGTATAGTACTGTACAGCCGATAATACTATCGGTGATGCATCATTCATCAACTATGGAGCTGAGTTTTGATCTTGTCCACCACTTTAGCTGGCAGCTGCCTCACAAATGCCTTAGCAACAGGGTCACTTTTCCTCAAACCATACAAGATAGTGAGGAGAAACACAGGTTTGATTTTCTTTTGAAAACATTTTTCCACCATATCTGCAGTTTCCCTTGACCGTGTGAGGGTTTTGAACCTTTCCGAGTTCTCCTTGATATAGCTATCAAAAGCAGGGGAAGATTTGTTCAGATAGGCACTTTCCTCCACTGCATGTGGCAAAACATGGAAAAATGTCTGCGCTGAATCTATCATTGCAATATATGGAGTATCCGAACGAAAAGACAGAGGAGTGTAAAGAGACGATAGTGATGTTCCCTCAGACACATGTCTCAGTTGCTGCAGACGAGCAAGGGTCATTGGCATGGTTCTTGTCCCACTCTCATAGGACCCCAGAAAATTGGAACCCGAGGCTATACTCTGTTTGGACACAGCCTTAAACTGGTGGTGGATCGGTACTCGTGATTCCTCACATTTGGCACCATGGTTAGGAAGTGCTTCAAAGGCTGGGCTGACTATTGAGGTTGTATGTGCTGCAGGCCTCTGAAGAGAAACTGTCTCATCACAACTTCCGGGTATATCACAGGGGGATCTTCTGTCCAGATTTGGTTCTATGTCTTTGCCTGTTTCACTCTTAGCAGGTACAGCATGGTTAGAATCCCCACTTCCATGTTGATCGTGTCCAGTCATCCCAGACACAAGACTGCCTGACTCATGACCAACAAAAGTCTTTGGCACAGCACTATCCAATTCAGAAGTGTCACCATATAATACAGACTCCTGATTTTCTTGTCTATTAACACTAAGGCAAGGTGATAATCTCTGGCCCTCGTTACTGGTACTTTTGTGAGCCACATCTTCATCATGTGGTATGGTTGGTGTGCTGCCATTGCTGACGAGGTTCCTAAGAGATGAGTGGCTATAGGTTTGGTAGGCGCCTATGGTGGGGGAGGCTGTGGGAGTCAGCTCACTGTCATAGAGGTCTGTGCATGATGTTTCTGGATGTAGGTTGGAGATGTGAGTGAACTGGGTGTGTATGCTTACATCTGGGTATCGGGTGCCATTGTCCGTAGGACTAGGTGACCGACTGTCCTCTGAAACACATGTATGGGTTTGTTATAATATAGCAATAGCGCAGCCATGTGATATAAGGTAAACTAAGCTCAACTTCAAACATTCTCCAAATGTAGTGAACTGGATATAGTCTTGCATGTGAGTGATAGGGTGAGTTAAAACTTAATGTTGCATTATTTCTGTCATACAGTGATGAGAACAAGCTGATATACATACAGCTGAGTCATGAATACAAAGTCATATTTAAAAACAAATATTATATCATTACAAAGTCTTGCATGGAACTTCAAAGTTTGTCAGCCTGACATTCTTACATGAAACAGTTTTAGTAATTCAGCTATCACAACACCCTGTTGACTTTGTATGAGGCCCTGGACTATTGTGCAGAGATTGATCAAATAATTGATGCACTGTAATTGTCCACGACAATATTTTGACTTTTATTATGTATCTGATGACAAAATATTATCGTTATTTGAAAATAATAAATAGATCCACATGCAGCCCCGTCACTGCCATTTCTTCATGGCTTAAAGTCTTATTATAACACCACAAAACCTACTTCCAGACCTTGACTTAATTAAGACAACTTCTTAAGATCCAACAATTACCCACGTTTCAGGACTGTACAAGTAAAATTGCAACAGCAACTGACAATAAATGATCTTGACCTTTGATAGAAAAAGCATCAGATGTGGTAGGATTTGTAAAGATAGACGCAAAAATATAGTTTCATACTTGTGGAAAGGTAACAATGCCTCAGAAACTGACAATGATATAACTATGTTTTACAAAAAGCTGAATACTAAGCTTGACCTTTGAATAATCTTGACCCAAACCTTTTCAAAGCAGGGCCCCATCCTAGGGAAGGTATAGACCAAGTATAATGATAGTGAATAAATACTTTTTGAGAAAGTGTAACCACAAACTATTTGTGACCTTTGACCTTTTCATGACATTCACACAAGAATTCCCAAGGGCCATTTGGAAGAAGTCTATAGAAGAATGATCTATTTTCCAAAGTATTTTCCAAATTCATGGAATTCTGGTGTCAGGTACAGACGCCACAAATCTTTCCTTTAATGTTAAGCACATGCAAGCAGTATCTAAAGTGCTTAATCTGAGTGATATGACAAGTACCTGTCTCAAGGTCAACAATGTATCGCAGATCTAGGAACTTGAGTATGATCTCAACAGCGATGTCCCTCGTGAACGGTATAAAGCGTTCAACCATCACCGGCTCTGAAACATAGAATGAAGAATTCTTACCAAAACATTCATATCTTTTAAGAGGGTGAGTAATGACACTTTCAGCAATATTCCAGCAAAATCAAAGTAGGGACACCAGTACACCTAATGCCACGTCCTACCTGCCTGCTGATAGAAGAAAAAACTTACCAACTCTATAGAAGAGTTCTCTGTTTCGGAAGATCCACTGAAAGAGCTCCTTCCCAGAGAAACACTTCCTGAATCTCTGCAGATCTCTCTGGATCTTCTGTAGTATGACAGCCGGTGCTGGCTTCTCAATCTCATGGGGGAACATGCCTCTCTCTCCCAGGGAGTACTGGTGCAAACAAAGGCTAGGATTAGCATGGCTCACAATTCCCCTACATTACATTTATAGTGAATGAGTGAGTATGGTTTTACACCACTTTTAGCAATATTCCAGCAATTTCACGGTGGGGGACACCAGAAACGGGCTTCACGCATCGTACCCATGTCGGCAATCGAACCCGGGTCTTCGGTGTGACCGCTTTCCATTTATAGGGTGACTGAGTACCGATCTATGTTGAGTAAGTGAGTGAGTTTGTTGTTTATTTTTTCATATAGCAGGGACTCTACAAATGGGATTCACATTTTGTACCCATTTGTGGAATCAAACCCAGGCGTGATGTCCCAATACATTACCCACTCAGCTACACACCAGCCTTTTCCTTGATAAGGAAGCAAAGAACTTACATCTATGAGTTTACTGTAGAGAGCCAGGAGCTGGTGTGTGGACAGTGAGTATAGCTGTAGCTTGAAGACCAGCTCATCCTGAAACAAGAAGATTAACACTGATGTAGCGAAAATCAAGTTTTTAGGACCATTTATGACTCACAAATTGTTTGGTATTTTCCAAAATGGCTGCCAGCAAACGACTTTTTATATTTCTTTATTTTAAATCTAAGATAGTTACCTGGCAGCCAAATTGAGTTTCCAATTTTGACGTCTTGAACAAACTTGAACCTCCTTATAGTAACAAATATCAACACAAACCTTATGGAAGTTTATTGAATACGATGGACAATTTGCAATGACATGAGATCACATAACCTTTCAGGCCAGGTGAGCTTAAAATGTATCTCTTGAAGAAGTGACAACAAAAAGCCCCACCAACCTACTCTCCATAATAGTAAATGGTCAGTACCTAAAGAGATTTAAAGACAATGACATCTTGTTGAGGATCTGGGAAAATTAATACAACTCGCAGATCTCACTACTGTTAGTATTTGTTATGTTTGTTCTATCAGTGAAAGAATAAAGAACAGATCTCAACACTATTAAGCATGTAACCATGGTAACACTCAAACAATAATGGTCCCTTACTCTTCAAAGTATTTCTGAACCAGCATTTAACTCAAGCAAGCTAATAACAACTTGAAACAATTTAGTTATATATTGGCTATGAGAAGAAATTCTTGGGTTATTCCCTGCTAATGTGTGGAAAATAAGGTACAAACACAAGCATTACATGATCCGACAATGTATCTACTCACAGCCTGGGACAACAGCAGATTTCTTGTGATACCTTTTCCAAAGTTGTTCATGAATTTCAGCAAGTGCTGAAAGTCAGAATAAACATTCCTCAGCTCACATCCTTGCACCTACATTGACCTATATTTCTCTTTGGTGTAGTATTTGTTTGTTTGTTGTTTTGTAGAATTTTCCTATTCGGAATATTCTATAAGTAATACGTTACCACTGTTATACCGAGGCTGTTGTCTCCCACAACTGCTGCTATAGCGAAATCTACCACAGAGATCTCAATTACCTCATGCAGCACGTGTGTAGCCACCTAGCTGCCATGTGACACCCTTCACTCTTGTCTCTTGCGAGAGCAAGTGCTCGGGGGACGGACGGGCGGGCAGCAGCCCAGTGGTAACGTATTACTTATAGAATATTCCGAATAGGAAAATTCTACAAATTACATTAAGTAATACGTTACCACAGTAGGCGGTGGGGAGCACCTACAACCCGAATCCTGACTGCTAGCGTTCCTTCCGACCAGCGGAAGTAAACACCAAGGCGGAAGCACTCGATGCGCATGCACCTAGCTAGGCGTTACCCTATAGGAATACCAAAGCACTGTCAAGCGCATACCGTAAGGCTCAATCGTCATTGCCAAAACGATTGGTGACTCCAAACGACCCCACTGGATAGGTATTTCATCGCCGCAGCGGATGAGAACACTGTATCCGCGTGAGCTTAATCTTAGATCAGGTTAAACAGTCGAAAAGAGGGAAATTAATTTCATTCAGACCGTATATCCCAGAGCAAGCCTACTTAAAGTATGCATTAGGCGCGTGACCTAATTCCAGTATTTGTAAGCATGCATCACAAGGTTGGGATACACGACAGACAATTAAATACATAATTGTCAAAATACAAATAAGGACAAAGCACACAAAAAGCCGCCCTCACCTGTGGTGTGAGTGCGCTGGTTTGCGGGACCCCAACTCCTGTACCCACGGCAGTGGGAACATTGGAGACGACCCAGATTGACCACCGTGCAAGGTCTGACGCCTGAGGAGTTCGGAATTGCGCTGGGCACACCCCTTAGGTGCCCGCTTGCGCCGTGATCCGCGGGCCAAGACGGTGCACACTCTCCACGACGGCATCAGCGACCTGTTTGAGGTAATGATTGGCAAAAACCGAGTCAGAACGACAGTAACAACCTCGTAATATTCTGCGAACAGAGATATTCGAGTGTAGGGCAAATGTTGCCGCTAGCGCCCTGATCTCGTGCGGGTTTGACCCCGCTACCGGTAACCCCCGAGACCGGTACGCCAGATTGATGACAGAACGAAGCCACAACGCAATCGAGTTGCGAGTTATGTCAACCGTGCGATTAGGGTTACACGATATGAACAGACGGTCACGCCCTTGTCTACGTTCATTCGAAGCCTTAAGATAATACTTAAGGGCCCTAACCGGACACAGCGCTCTGTCCTCAGTATCAGCAGGATGTAAGATTTCTTTGAGTGATCTTACAGTGAATTCTCTCTCCGTTTGCCCGATTCTCGGCGACGAAGCCCATGAGCAGGCCCAGGCGGACCGCTCCTTCGTCACCCCTATCGAATCGTACCTTGGCGACATCGAGTGCATGAATTTCGGATAGACGTGCCGCCGTGGCAAAGGAGAGGAGAAATGCTGTTTTCCAAGTCACATGCCGGAACGAAGCACTATGCAAGGGTTCATACGGAGCTTCCGTAAGTAATTGCAACACTAGGGAAAGATCCCAGGCCGGTGCCCGAAGGCGGCCCTTCTTAAGATCGTGCTGTTTGAAACCCTTGATAATACCCCATATCACCGGCTCTTTGGAGAGACTGGTACCCATAGCAACGTCCCGTACCGTAGCAACGGATGAGACATAGTTGGCAATGGAACCCCCGGAGAGTTTCCGGGTCTCTCGCAAGTGAGACATGAAACGAGCAATATCCTGCACAGATACCTTATCTGGCGAATGAATGTGATGTTTACAACACCACTTCGTGAAAATAACCCAACGTGCATTATACACCTTCTGGGTAGAAGCACGATGCATTCTAACGTATGCCCGAGACGCCCGGCGAGAAAAACCTTTACTCCTCAGACGCTCGGTGACAACATCCACGCGTGCAGATTGAACTGCCCTGCGTTTGGATGAAGCTGACGGGTGTGAGGGTGGATCAAGAGATCCGGTCTCACAGGCAGTGGAAGTGGCAACTGCGTGACCTGGGTCAGCAAGTTGGGGTACCACGATCTGTTCGGCCACATGGGCGCGATCAGTAACATTCGACAGCGAACTCCTCGGAGCCGGCTTAGAATGTGTGGTATCAACGCTGTCGGCGGATAAGCATAAGCGTCCAAGCCCGTCCAGTCTAACGCGAGAGCATTGTGATTGATGGCCCTCAGGTCCGGGACTGGTGATACAAACAACGGGAGTTGATTGTTGAACCGCGTTGCGAACAGGTCGACCATCGGACGACCCAAATGTTTGCACAGCCACTGAAACACTACTGGGTTCAGCATCCACTCTGTGGGGCTCGGATCCTGAGGCCTCGATAGAGCGTCGGCCAGTACGTTCCGCACACCTGGGATGTGACGGGCGCGTATCTGGCACGGGACACTGTCCACCAGAGCGTAGCGAGATCGAGTAGCGAGTGACTGTGGGTTCCCCCCAGTTTGTTCAAATAGGACATGAGCTGGGCGTCGACGAGACGATGCTTCCAGTGATTGACTGCGTTGATCACTGCCTTGAACTCGAGACAATTGATGTGAAGACCTAGTTCGTCTACGCACCACAGCCCCGAGCTCACCTCCCCTTCTAGATGGGCGCCCCAGCCCACTAGAGAGGCGTCTGTATACAGGTTCAACGTGGCCCGGTAGGGCCGCATAGAGACTCCTGATAAGACATTGTAAGGGACCGTCCACCACTCCAGATGCGGTCGGAGCCGATCCGGGAGGGCGACGGTCGCACTGTTCACCATTCGTAGTGCCTGCCTTGAAAGACAAACCTGAGATACTTGTGATGATCCGGGTGAATCGGAACATGCAGATAAGCATCCTTCAGGTCGATCGAAGCGAGCCAGTCGGCCGGCATGATCAGTGCTTTCAGGTCCGCCAAGCTCAACATTCTGAACTTGGGCGGCTTGCGCAGGTAGAACTCGTTGAACGATTTCAAGTTGTGAATCATTCTGAGTTCGGCACTGTCCTTCTTGGGAACTAGAAATATCCTGGAGTAAAACCCCGGTGTTATTCCTGGTAGAGCTAACTCCCGAACTGCCCTCTTCTCCACCAACCTGCCGATGGCATCGGCGAGGAAGGGAAGATCGGTTTCCGAATAGAAACCTGCCGACGGGGCAACTGTGAGCGGCGGATTCGCTTTGAGATCGAGCCGATAGCCGTACCGAATCGTGTTGACCACCCACGGGTCGTCGAACACTTGTTCCCAATTCTCCCAGTAAGTCTGGAGTCTGGCTCCCACTGGGGAAGGAAAGGGGGGCCTGACAGGCTGCGGCAGGCGCAACTGTCCAGGGCCAAGTGACTCGGGTTCGCCTTAGGGCCAACCGAAGTTGGCGCTGTCGGCATACGAACCCCTCCAATGAGAGTCACCTGGAGGGGCCCTTGCCGTCCTTAGACGACTTGGGCTTCCCCCAGTTCCCCGTCTTCCCGCGAAAGGGCAGCTGATTGCCCATACCGGAGCCCTCAGGGCGGGGCTACTTCCCAGAGGAAGAAGAACCCGACCCCTTAGACCTACCGGCCGCAGCAGCCTGGGGCGCGCTCCGGTTAGGAGCGGCACCCAGGCGCCTATGCAGGGACCCAACAAGAGCAAGTGTGTGCCGAGAGTCCTCGGCAATGTACTCCAGGGAAGCATTTAAACTGAGCAGGCAGTTGTAAATGCGCTGGTCACGGTCCGTGGGAGAACCTTTGACCAGACTGGCCGCTGCAGCCAAGTAAGTGTCTCCGTGAGACATGGAGTGCCGAGCGAGGGCGTCCAGCTGGTGCAAGGTAGCTTGCGTTACCGTAGCAGCCGGTGGGGCACGGACACCCAACCGCTCAACATGGGCCTCCGCGGTAGGATCAGCCTCGGGAAAGGCAAGGTCATGTACCGGGAATAAACCCTTTCTCCACGACGTCGGAGGCAACGGGAGACCCCTACCGGAGGCCGCCGCGAAGGCGTTCTCCAAGGAAGGCTTGATACCGCGCAGCAAGGTTGATGCGGGGAAAGCCATGTCGGAAAACTCATCGTATACCTCGGAGGAACCCACAGTCGTGGATTCCCCGCGGTACCGGCTGGGGCATGTCCTCAAAGAGGTCATAAACCATGGCCACGCGGTCCTTAACCGATAGCGGGAGCAACGGTTCGGGGGAAGGACCGGTGACCACGGGAGCCGCCACCGTACCGGTGGACCCCGCAGCCACCAAAGTGGCCGGGGACGGAACAGCCAGCGACCTATCCTGAGATAAGGCCGCCAGCTTGGAGTCCACAAGTTATGCAAGTAATGCAGCGACGGAATCCCCGGACAGCCAAGGGATCCGCCGCAGCCGTGATGGTGGTACCCGCAAGGGGACCCCGACCGGACGAGCCGGCCACCACAGGGGTGGAAACGGACTGCACATACAGCCGGTAGCGCTCGCTTGCGGCACACCCCGCAGCTCCTGGTTGCGGGGGTAGAGGGGGTGGAGGACGGCGAAACATCCATGTCAGACATTTTGTTTGTACTATGAACAAAGAGCAAAACATGGTTACAACACACGCACCACAAATAGTCACAAACGAGTATTTTCACAAGAAAATAAACGAGCAATGGGAATATAGAACATACACATATAACATAAAGAGGAATAAGTGATGTAAAAAACCCAAGATATACTAGAACAGGGGAACGTAAGACGCAACGTGCATACGAGACACCCCGCAAGTATATAGAAAAAAAGGATCGGGAAAAATATTTCCTTTTGGCGGGAAAAATATTTCCAAGCGTAGTTACAGCAAACGCCCCGTAAAAGCACAGTTTATTAGAGAGAATAAACAGTAATAAATATCACCGAATGGTCGGAGAAACAGGAACACTTGAGCAGTTTATTGTACGTCTTGCTAGAGCAAGCGAAGAGACAAGAGTGAAGGGTGTCACATGGCAGCTAGGTGGCTACGCACGTGCTGCATGAGGTAATTGAGATCTCTGTGGTAGATTTCGCTATAGCAGCAGTTGTGGGAGACAACAGCCTCGGTATAACAGTGGTAACGTATTACTTAACGTAATTAACGCCGCACTCAGCAATATTCCAGCTATATGATGGCAGTCTGTAACTAATCGAGCCTGGACCAGACAATCCAGTGATTGATACCATGAACATCGATCTACGTATATGGGATACAATGACATGCATCAACGAAGTCAGCCAGCTCGATCACCCAATCCCGTAAGTCTCTTACGACAAGACCAATTCAAACACGGATCTTCAAAGGTCCTTAGGTGTAGTAAGGTTAAGCAACTATCATGTTTAGGTTTCTGTCATATTCTTATGTTGTGAGAAAATGAATGTTTCACGACAGCAATATTCCAGCCATACTTAGGTTGTCTGTAAATAACCTAGTCTGGAAAACAGTGGTCGATATAATGAGCAACAATCCACACCTTTAAGGTACAATCAGTCTGCTAGGGCACACACTGTTACCACTGATGCTCATTAGTCAGCCCTAGCATGAGGAACTGGGAACGCATTCTGTCTACAGAATCTCAACCAAGAGACTTCATCCACATACCGTGAGCGCCTGTAATACTGTCTGTGCCCAGGAGGGTGACTTGTCTTCCTCCAGACGGAGTCTGTCAGCTTCCATCTCCAAATCCTACACAAGCATAAACAAGCATGGTTGTGAAATCTGTACAGACCTTCATCTTTTTGTCACGATAAACACCATGATACTTCCACAGGCCTAGCGTTGACCATGGTCTTAGTTCAGCTTATTTTTTTTCAAATTTCATGTTTAAATTTCTTGCTAAAAGAAGAAGTTTAGGTCGGTCAAAATGAAAGCAAAAATAAATCCTAAATAAAAAATTACATGTGTGTCACGCAAAACTTTTTAGTTCTATCTGGGATAAAATTGTTTGGGACAGCCTGTTTTGTGGGGAAAAAAATCAAATGCTAATTGTGTGTAAAGTGTGACATTTAGCATTGTATATGTAATTGCTTCAAAGAAGGATTCATTTTTTTCATGTAGAGGTGTTCAGTGGCCAGAGACTTCTTACAATGCCCATGTTCAAATTCAAACGTTAATAATTTCATTAAATTTGTATGATGTATGATTTGTAATCTTTTTATTCTTATCCAACTAAGACAGTGTGGTTGGTCAAAGAGCAAATTCAAACTATTTTTCTCTTTTTTTCTGTTTGAGCTTTCGCAAAATAACATAAGTGACACCAAAGTTGGAGAAGAAACTTACTTCTACAAGAAATATCCACAGACATTCTAACAGCTGATGGAAACAGTCTTTGTAAAGCCAGCCACTAAGTTTCTCCATGTACTTGTGGAGAAAGTTGGTTACGGGTTTCAAACAATCCTGTATGGAGACATTCGGAGGCTTCAACTTCATCAGCAGGGCCAGCGCATCATGGAGAAACAAGTTAAGCTGTGGAAGACACAATCATCTATCACATCCTCAACGTCAAGGGGCAACCATCTCGATTCAACAATTGCAGGAGTTTGTGAGTAATTAAAGGTTAAACACATTTCAACAATATACTGGCATGGCTTAAACTTTGAAATGGTAATTGAATAGTTACCATGGTTGCAGACAAAAACAATTTTGATCACAATTTGAAGACAAGTCTTTGATAGGCATTTTGAAGTTGGGAGAACAAGATTAAATGAGTTGCAGTTTTCTAACTTGAAGACACTTCATGAGTCTTCACCGAGCATAGAAACACAACCTACCCTGTAAGCCATGAGTCTTCACCGAGCATTGAAACACAACCTACCCTGTAAGCCATGAGTCTTCACCGAGCATAGAAACACAATCTACCCTGTAAGCCATGAGTCTTCACCGAGCATAGAAACACAACCTACCCTGTAAGCCATGAGTCTTCACCGAGCATAGAAACACAACCTACCCTGTAAGCCATGAGTCTGCACTGAGCTTTCTGTATGGCCAGCAGGTGGCTCTGATGGGGGTTGAGGAGTTTGAGCACCAGCGGTGAGTCCGGATGTTGCAGCAGCTCCTCCTGGTCCCGCCACTCGTCCTTCTCCAGCTCCTCCAGGCTGAAGTCTGACAAAATAAATGAACAACATGACCACTTCATGGATAAGGCATCTTCTTGATGTTTTTGACATAATGAATCTCAGATAAATAAATCTCCCAAATAAACTAAACCTGTACCAATGTTTTTCTCCATCAGACTCAAAATCATGATTTTCTAAATAATTATTATTGGCTATATATATATTCCCACTCCAGTCATCCCTTAGGATAAGCATACAACCTATGTCTATTTATTGCACTCGCTCCATCTCAAAACTCCCAAAAATTCTGATTACCATTCTAGTCCAAGTATGGTGCTTGGGGACCTATGCTTCTCTGGAGGCAACTTTGTTCTTAAATACTCCAATTATTAAAGTCTGATTAATAGCCTTTCAATAATCTTTCAGTTTGTTTTGTCAATGTGGAAAAGAAACTAATTATCAACACTGGGGAAACAAAGGTAAACAAATTGGGCAACGAATGCATGGCTGCCTTGTTAGGAGGGAATGTTTATTGTTTAACGCCACACTCAGCAATATTCCAGCTTTAATATAAGGGCGGTCGATAAATAATCAAGTCTGGACCAGACATTCCAGTGATTGACATCATGAACATTGATCTGCGCACTTAGGATACGATGACATGCATCTTCCAAGTCAGAGAGCCTGACCACTCGATGCCGTTGGTTGCCTCTTATGACAAGCATGGTTGCCGAAGACCTATGCTCTACCTGGACCTTCACGGGTCTGTGAGTGAATTGGTTTAATGATGATTTGAACAGAATTCCAGTTACATCATGGCATGTCAGCGTGATGTGGGAGGAAGATCAAAGTATGGTAGGTCATAAGTGTTTGATGAAACCCAGAAGAAAGGTTATGATGCTGACAGCCTAAAAATATATTCACAGCAAATTTAGGATTCGAAATAACCATAGGTTTCTGTACAGTGAATCGTGATGCCTTTGACGATTGCGCCCCTCCCACCTACGTTACAACATAAACAACAGACTGCTGACCTGCCACTGAATAGCAGCTCTCTCTGCCACTCCTAGGGTTCACGCGGCTCCTGTGTATGTCATCAGAGTTGATCCACAAATCTTTCTCTCCGAATGTGTTGGCCAGGCGACGCTCATAAACCTCCAGAAACTTCAACATGGCCGACACATTGTTGATACGCGTACACATCTGTCAAATAAATGCATAAGATTCAACAATCAATAACATAGTATAACAACTACACTTTCTTCGAAACATTTTTCTGGACTCAAGGGCAGACTACGAGCTGACAACTCTAACTTGGTTGTCTACGTTGTACTGCTATCTGGAACCTATCAAGACTGTGCAGCTACATGTATGTAGTTATCTACAGAGGTTGTTCTGAGCACATATTTACTTCAGGAGTTTGTACATCTTTAAAGTTGGGTTTAACATTTAAAATTTTTATGTTAGATCATAACTTCTACTTGTTCAACGTTGCAATATTCCAGCTAAATATGGCGTGTAAAGAGGCCAGACAAACCAGTTCCTGACTCTGAACCGGAATCCCTTTGTAGGGATAGATTGCTGATTTTGGTTCACACTGCTCATTTGGAAAATTTAATTAAGCTTGTTTGTTTCACCCTTCCACAAACTAATAATTAAGCTTTGATAATTGATTTTAATGAAGTGAAAGAAAGTGTATTATTACTGTGTGGTGTCATCTGCCATGCAGGTGGACAGACTCCTATCTGCTATTGTTAATATACTGTGATTGGTTGACATTTCTGTCACACAGGTAGGCAGATTCCTACCTTATACTGTTCATACCTGCACTGTGATTGGTTGATATTTCAGTCACACAGGTAGGCAGACTCTTATATTCTCCTGTTCACACCTGCACTGTGATTGGTTGATATTTCAGTCACACAGGTAGGCAGACTCTTATATTCTCCTGTTCATACTGTGATTGGTTGATATCACACAGGTAGGCAGACTATTTTATCTTATCAGAAATACCTGCTGGGTGATTGGCTCATATCTGTCACAGAGATAGTCCGTCTGTTTGTTGAGGTACTCAAAGCAGTTCTTCTTCCCATCCAGCTCATGCCGACATCCCCACACAAGGCCTAAATGCTGCTGATTGGTTACATGCTCTAGGAGCTACAATGAAATCGGTGACATAGATATAGCACACAAATCATTGCTTAAACTCATGTCGCCTTTACCTAATGATACCCTCCGATTTGTTTGTTCAGTGTCAAATTGCAATGTTTATCACTGGACTTTTTAATTTTCTTAAGAATTAAAAAACTATTTCTTGTGTTGTGTTGTACCCAGCTTTAGGCTCTTATTATCACATTAACTGTTTGTGTCAAAACACAGTAAAGAAGATCTAATGACCCAAAACGAGGTGATCTTGAATAAAGCAACCTATTGCCAGAGTGGAGTTTACCTTGCCCCTAACCATCAATGGGCGACCATGTCACATGTCGTTAGTCCATCATTGTGTATATCAATATTCCTAGGCACATTTAAAAAGAGTTCCATTAATTTATCGTCTACCTCTAATGTTTTCCAATTTCTCAAACGTTTGAGATCTACATACGACGGACAATTTCAACGTAAAAAAAAACATATATAAAAAACAACAACAAAATTTTGAGCAGTTGACCTGAAATAATATCCACTATGATAAAAGTCCAACAGGTAGGAAGTTAGTGACTTCTGTATAACTCTATACTTTGATTGGTCAATCCTATTGTTTGATTGACAGGTGGCAATAGGTTGATCAGGAGTATACCTTGGGTCCTATGAGCTTTTTTGCCGCAGTGTGTGGAGTTCCACACAGGTCGAGACACAGCATGTTGTCCGCGTACTGGCAGGCCGTCACACAGATGGTCTGGGGGAGATGTCAGGGCAAAGTGTCAACAAACATGCAAGTGAATGCCATTTTAGTCACAATTATATCCAAGCCTTATTAATAAAGATTAGATTGTTTGTTTGTTGTTTAACTCCACACTCAGCAATATTCCAGCTACATGATGGCAGTCTGTAAATAATTGAGTTTGGACCAGACAATCCAGTGATTGATATAGTGAGCATCGATCCACGCAATTGGGATACAATATCATGCATCAATCAAGACAGCGAGTCTGACCACCCGATCCCGTTAGTCGCCTCTTATGACAAGAATGGTCGCCTTTTGTAGCAAATATGGGTTGCATGGGTCTTAATCAAGATTAGAACAGGCAAACCAGTGACTGATAGAATGAGCATAAAGGCACCACTCTGGAAATACGATAAACTAGGCCATGATAAATTTATGATAATTTTATTTATCCTAATTTTCTAGGATGATGAGGGAGGCATTTTTTATATGTAATTTCTTTAAGAAAATTATCCAAGGCCTCTGTGTACATTACATGTTAACAGATGTGTTTCACTTGAATATTTGGTAGAACTACATATCTTGTGTATTTCATGAGGTTATTGGGATTTCCTTCATCAGTAGGTGGTTGGGACAAAACATTAAGGTGAAGCTGGATGTCTGATAGTGAGGGGAATGGGAATGAAACTGAAATAACTATGTATTTGTTCGGGTAAAAATATCATATATACATATCTTGACTCATACTTATAGCTTATCTCATTTTGGCTGAGGGGTGCCTTTGCGTGAGATCAGGATAAGTTAAAATAATTAATTTTATTATGGTCTTACTGTCAGGAAATTCTCATATATTTCTTCTTTCCCAGCAACACTCTTCTGATGAAATTCCAACTGTTCCATGCTGAGTTCTCCCCCATCCAGAGCCTCCAGGGTCTCAAGGTCATCCAAGGTCGGGAACAGGATCTGGTACAATGTCCGTGAAATCCCAACCAGACGCTGGAGCATCACCACCAGATCAATGGCAGAACCTGATATTGGCAAGCTAGCATCAGAACCAGGTGGGGGAGTGGGGAGGGAAACGTTTGTAAAATCCGAGGAGAAAGAATCCAAGAACTCGTGTCTATCAGAACTTTCAAAGCAGTGGTCAACAGAATTGTACGACTGTTCAAGTGAGTCTTGGAATCTTTTGTCTTCATATTCCGTGCCAGATTCATGTGTTGAAACCGTTCTTTTCCTAGGCAGTCTGAATGCTGATGTGAGTCGGGACACAAAGCCCTGAGGTTCTACTTCAACTTGTGCATCATCTACATGAAATGCCTTACTGCTGCCTGGTAGGCCAGACGACACTTGTTGTATGGGTGGAAACGTAAAGTCACCTTCAGTCTCCGAGTCTTCTTCATTGTCAGAATGCACATCTGCTTCAGATGCCACTGTGCTTGTCTCATCATCATCATCATCATCATCATCATCATCTACATCACTGTGAACCGTAGCCTGGAATACCAGTCCTGACCCATTGATGTCACTATTGCTGTGTTCAGTCTCTTCATTGCTGCTCATTTCATCGCTCTCGTTGAGCAGGGGCATGAAGGGGCATGAATCAGCCTCCCCTGACTGTGTCATCCACAAGCGCTCCGTAGCATCCTCATCCTTGTCCTTCATCTCCGGCATGGACGCACTGTGCTTGAGGCCTTTAGACTTCAAACAGTCAGCATGGTCTTCTACTGATATGAGTGACTTGGTCTCAAATGACCCTTGCTTGCGAATCTTAACGACCTTCACCTCCTTCTTCTCTGGTTGTGTGATTGGGTTGACATTGTTAATTGTCTGAGCTGATTTTATTGTTTCAGGGGAGGTTTCTGGGATGGTTGCAGGTTGTCGAGGATGTCTGGATGGAGAGTCTGAAATTGCAGCCTGCAAAAGATGAAATCAGCCAATAACCTTCTATGCACGTTATCTGATATTTGGTGAGGCGAAGTGAAATGGGGTTTAACATCGTGTTCAAGATTATTGCACATATATAAGAATGTGAATATTCCAGCTATATGACTGCGGTCTGTAAATAATCAAGTCTGGACCAGATAATCCAGTGATTGATATCATGAGCATCAATCCACGCATTTGAGATACAATGACATGCATCAATCAAGTCAGCAAGCCTGACCACCCGATCCGGTTAGTCGCATCTTACGACAAGCATAGTTGACTTATACGGCAAGCATGGAATGCTGACCTATTCTACCCCGGATCTTCACGGGTTGCCAACATAGTGAAGTGAATACACGTTGGTGTGTGACTGCATGTACTAGTCTAGAATAATGATGTTTTTTTAATGCAAGACCACATAGACACCATGCTGTTGGGATGGGGTAACAGAACTATGGAGTGATGCTCCGAATGATGGCCACTGAGTATAGTCCTATACTGACCTGCTTGTTTGGCGTAGATCGGAGTGAGGACACGAGGCTGCTGAAGGCGCTGTTTACGGAGGGGGTGAGAGATGTGGCTAACAAAGACTGACTGCGATGGACAGAGTAGGAGGACCCGGTCAGGGATGACAGCGGAGTCATCAGATGAACCTCCTGCGTCTGGAACTACACAAACAGGATCACGTGTCACAAATATCACACAAAGACACATTACATATATATAAGAATCAGATCATGGTAGGACTCAGATCATATTACCCATCTGTGGTAGATCTTAATATGGCATGGTCAACATTGAAAAGAATAATTAAGAAATTAGATTTATTATAAATACACATTTATATCTACACATTTACAATACATGTGAGTGAGTGAGTGAGTGAGTGAGTGAGTGAGTGAGTGAGTGAGTGAGTGAGTGAGTGAGTGAGTGAGTGAGTTTAAAGTAACTTTTTTTAACATTAATCCAGATATATCATGGCGTGTTAGCTTGATGTGGGAGGAAAGCTTGAAGTGAAGGAGGTCTTCGACGTTTACCACTTTGGTGAAACCCACAAGCAAGGGTATGGTGTTAGGAACATATCTGGAGCGAACTGGGACTTGGAACCCATGAACCTAGGTTTCTGGCATGAGTGAGGGATGAAACTCTACACAGTGAACAGTGGTGCCATAGATGACTGGGCCACCCATCCCCCCCTCCAAACATAAGCAGTTGTCCTCCTTGTCGTAATAGTATGTCATATCTCAGTATCCCTATTAGAAGTTGAGTAGTATAGCCCTCCACAGATACAGAGGAACACCAGCATGTCTCAGTACCTCATCTCCCGACACTGCCTCTGTCACCAGGTCCTGCACGTGGAACATGATCGACGTCGACCACAGCACAATTTCTCGTAGAAATCTCTTACGCCATTGCTGAGCTCTGAAACACAATTATTAAGTGGTACAGACAGACAGACAAACAGCCTTCCTTTCGTCATCTTCCCGAGGCAAGAGAGTTAATTGACTATAAAAGTCCAGTTTCCACCCTTGCCGAACTAGGCTGGTATTATGGAGTTACATTTTGGCAGGACTAACAAGTCTATGCATAGTCTAATCAAAAACGTGCAACAAAATCAGAATCCGGTTCATTAACTGTCGTGCAGATTTCGGTCAATTGCAGGATTTGTCTGAGACTATAAACCACTGAAGTACTCTTGGAAATCTGAGAAAGGTCAATTTTACTTCATTTGATAAATATGACTGAGTGCTTTCACAATAACAGACACTGAAATAATCTGCCTGATCCAGCATACTAGAGCTAAGATTGTGGTAACTCTCAAGTCGTACGTTTACAAGTAGAATTCCGATAAACTTATGCAACACTGGCTCGGTGACATGGCTGATTGCGTGTCATCGTACACTGAAAGTGTTGATAGTTTGACTGGTCCAGGCTTGATTATTTTCAAGCTGCCGTCTTATAGCTGGATTATAGCTGAGTGAGGAGTTAAGCAACAAGGACGTAAGATATTGATGCATTTCCCTACAGTACTAAATTACAGCTTTGTTTGCCGAGCAATATTCCAACTATATGATGGTGGTCTGAGAATAATCAAATCTGGGCCAGACAATCCAGTGATTGACATCTTGAGCATAGATCTACACAAATGGGTTACAATGCATCAACCAAGTCAGCAAGTGTGACACCCTAATCCTGCAAGTCCCTTTTACGACAAGTATGGGCTGCTGAAGACCACTTCTAACACGGATGTTTATGGGGGACAGAGTGACGACTACTGACAGTGTTGATGTTCACAGGGGACTACTGACAGTGAGGATGTTGACGGAGGACAGAGGGGACTACTGACAGTGAGGATGTTCACAGGGTAGAGAGTGACTACTACTGACAGTGAGGATGTTCACAGGGTACAGTGTGAGTGAGTTGGGTTTAACACCGCTTTTAACATTATTCCAGTTATATTGCAGCTCACAGGGTACAGAGTGACTACTACTGACAGTAAGGATGTTCACAGGGTACAGTGTGAGTGAGTGAGTTGGGTTTAACACCGCTTTTAACATTATTCCAGTTATATTGCAGCTCACAGTGTACAGAGTGACTACTACTGACAGTGAGGATGTTCACAGGGTACAGTGTGAGTGAGTGAGTTGGGTTTAACACCGCTTTTAACATTATTCCAGTTATATTGCAGCTCACAGGGTACAGAGTGACTACTACTGACAGTGAGGATGTTCACAGGGTACAGTGTGAGTGAGTGAGTTGGGTTTAACACCGCTTTTAACATTATTCCAGTTATATCGCGGCTCACAGGGTACAGAGTGACAACTACTGACAGTGAGGATGTTCACAGAGGACAGAGGGGACTACTGACTCTGTGGGGATGTTCACAGAGGACAGAGGGGACTACTGACAGTGAGGATGTTCACAGAGGACAGAGGGGACTACTGACAGTGAGGATGTTCACAGAGGACAGAGGGGACTACTGACAGTGAGGATGTTCACAGAGGACAGAGGGGACTACTGACAGTGAGGATGTTCACAGAGGGCAGAGGGGACTACTGACAGTGAGGATGTTCACAGAGGACAGAGGGGACTACTGACTCTGTGGGGATGTTCACAGAGGACAGAGGGGACTACTGACAGTGAGGATGTTCACAGAGGACAGAGGGGACTACTGACTCTGTGGGGATGTTCACAGAGGACAGAGGGGACTACTGACAGTGAGGATGTTCACAGAGGACAGAGGGGACTACTGACTCTGTGGGGATGTTCACAGAGGACAGAGGGGACTACTGACTCTGTGGGGATGTTCACAGAGGACAGAGGGGACTACTGACTCTGTGGGGATGTTCACAGAGGACAGAGGGGACTACTGACTCTGTGGGGATGTTCACAGAGGACAGAGGGGACTACTGACTCTGTGGGGATGTTGACGGAGGACAGAGGGGACTACTGACTCTGTGAGGATGTTCACAGAGGACAGAGGGGACTACTGACTCTGTGGGGATGTACTCGGCCCAGTCCTGGTCCAGTCGGTTAAGTCTGTAGGCCAGACCTAGCATCAGCAGGTTGATTTCATGGGCGGTCTGAAACAGAGAGTGATCCAGTTCTCCCATGACATGTTACACGTTACGTGATCACATCTCGATTATAGTCAATAGCCTAGACCAATTCCCTAGCCTTGTTTCGCATGACAAAGTAGACACAATTTATGGATAACAACTTCTTTAATTTCCTGTAAGGCTAAAAAAAATAATAGTATTGGTTCTCAGGCGCTGCCCACATCAGCATAAAGTTCATTGCACGTTTCGTTTTGGTTTCCATTTTCAATTCTTTTTGTGCATTGTGTTTAAGTATTAGGATTTTTACATTTTTTGGAAAATGGAAATAAAAACAAAACAGGTCGCAGACTTTATGATGAGGCAGGTTGTGCCTGTGAACCAAGATTATAATTTTTTAGAATAATGGCAACGTTTTGGTGTAGATCCTTATGCCGTTGTGAAACAAATTGGGTCTACTTTGTCATTCGTCAATTTCTAAGAAACACCCATCAAACAAGTAGTTTGGGATGCGACATCACAACTGCCATGTTCCTATTTCTGACTTAGCACAGAATTTTTCATGCTGGTAGGAGTACTTTCATTGGAAAGCTACTTCTTGAATCAGGTGATGTCCAGGGTACTGATGTAAATAAAATGGAGATACTATTCACCAGATAACTGAGGATGCTGAAATGTAGAATAACCTTCACCTTGTCATGTCTTGCCGTCTGCTCCTTGCAGAGTTCCTCCACATCTTCCATTAGCAGGATGTAGAAAGACTGGGCTGCAATCTCGGTGATGTTCATGTAGCGTGAAAACGATGCCTGGTAGTTGTTGCGGTAGTCGATCACTTCGTCACGGATGTCGCCCATCAGGATATTTAACTGCAGGAAAATGGCCAATGGGCTTTGTTAAAGGTCTTTTTATTCAACTGATTATTGTGTCTCTGAGCAAATCTTGAATAAACAAATATTGTTGGAGGGTACTGTGAGCTATTTTGCCAAAGAATCTCCCCAGAGAAACTCCACAAGGATGAGCAAACCAACTCACCAGAATAGGGCAGATTAACTTGTCTTTGTTTTTCTTGATTAACTCGGACTGAGCCAGGATCTTGTAACGCTCATATGTTGGACGGAATATACCCTGGAGATAGAACAGTTGTACGATGATTGATTTGACATGGTACTTTCTTGAACAATTCAATGACTTTACAACTGGAGTGAATTAGTGGTTTTACATAGTGCATGCTGCACTCACAGTAATTTGTGTGCTGTTTAATATCACACTCACAATATTCTAGATATATGATGGAAGTCTGTAAATAATCAAGTCTGGACCAGACAATCTTGTAATTTATATTGAGAGCAGAGAGGGATGGGGTGAGGAAGGTAAGGAATGAGGTTAGGTTGATAGAGAGGAGTAACTTCGGGAGACGTAACTAGTGTACCTGCACAGCACTATATGGAATGAGGGATGGAGTGAGGGAGGTTAGGTTGATAGAGAGGAGTAACTTAGGGAGATGTAACTGGTGTGCCTGCACAGCATTTTATGGAATGAGGGATGGAGTGAGGGAAGTTTGGTTGACAGAGAGGAGTAACTTCGGGAGATGTAACTGGCTGTACCTGCACAGCTCTGTAAGGAGTGAGGGATAGAATGAGGGAAGATAGGTTGATAGAGAGGTGTAACTTGTACCTGCACAGCTCTGTATAGGAACATGTCCAGGGTCTCGTGGCTCTCAAGAGTCAGGTAGGCTCGCAGGTCCAGTGTGATGGAGATCAGTCCAATCAGGATATCTGCAGGAGGAGAGAGACAACGTCACAACAGAGTCTAATTCCTGACATCCACTCACAGTCAGATCATAGTTACAAGACAATTATACAGTGGACATAGTTGCCACCCTTCACCAAATCCTTTGTTTAATGTATCTTAATGTATGTCAAGTAGTTATATTTTTTTGATAACAAGCGTGAAATACTTATAGCCCCCACCAACATGACATGTCTGGTTGTGTGAAAGGCAAGAAATATTTACAGTTTTCAAGATCTGCTGCAGAAACTAGCAATAACGCCATTTTCAGTCTACCATATATCGCTGTGTATAAGGCGAGTTTTTCATACCTAGAATTAGGGGGCCTTCAAGGTGGGGTTGTCTTATACGCAGGGTTGAAGAATTTTGTTGTTTTTTCCCCCAACACAAAGACATTACAGTGAGCACGTAGAACCGGAAATACCATGCCAACAAAGTTGTTGCTATGTAAACTCGAAAATTTTGTAAAAATCCCAAACTATCAAAAGGCACCAGTTCACCAATCGGCCTATCTATATGCCAAGTGTGTAGGGCTGGGACAGGGAACTCGGGTACCCAGGTCGGGTGGGTACTGAGTAGGACCCGGGTACCCACAGGACTACCCGGACCCGAGGTTAGTAACGTGATATATTGTTTCATGACAAAAAATCACTGTAAAACTACATGGTTACACGACAATTTTAAGTCTCTAATGTTCGCATTTCTTCATGACTATGAACACATTCCTTCTGACTTATGTGTGTTTGAACAAAGCTAAAACTTCAGTAAACTTCAGTGTATACATGATCACATCGTTTTACATTCTGTCAGGGCTACTGTTAAAATATTCCCAATCGGACATTTTGTACCTATCTCTTGACACCAACAGCGGGTACCCGGGTAGGGTCGGGTAATAGGGGTGTGGGTACCCGGGTAGTAAATTTGGACTCGTCTCAGCCCTACAAGTGTGGTTCCGATATCTCTCATGGATTTTGAGTACTGCTCTGGAAACAAAACGTAAAAGATGGACAGCCGGCCGGCCAGACAGCACCCATTCCTATATCCCCTTTCCACTTTGTGGCGGGGGATAATAAGCCCACAGGATTATTATTTGTGCAAATGGTAGCACATTCAGATACATCAGCTAGCATTCCAGTCAAAGTAAAGCACTCATATGTGTCAACAATTATAAATAGAGTGTTTGGCTTAACACTTCTATTAATAGTATTTCAGTAATACGCTTAGCTTGATGTACGATGAAAAGCCCAAAGTGATGCAGGTCTTAGGAGTTCACCACTTTGGTGAAACCCATGAGCATGGGTATGGTGCCGACAAACCAAGAAACATAATCATGGCGATTATGGCTTCAAACAGACAGTCACAAGTTTCTGGCAGGCCTAAAGGATGAAACACTGGGCATTGCAGCATCTCACATGACCAGGCCACCCAAGTTCACTGATTAGTTAGTAAATACTGAGCTTGCTCCAAGAGCTACAACATCAGCATAGTCATCTTACCTATTCCATCTGCAGGTCTGATGGCTTGGAATATGCTCTTCATCTGACAGAAGGACTTGGCTGCCTGGACGAGGATGGACTTGACGCAGCTATCCAGCAGAACAAACTGGACCAAAGATGGCCTACATTACACAGAGTTGCATTCCACATGGCCAAATCGAAGGACAATCTTTTCCCAGTATCACTGAACAATGCAGTTAAACCGTGTTAACTCTACTAATACAATTCATGGTTTATTGTGTTCGAAATTAAAGCCATTTCTAGAGTCTTGAGGTTTTCTCCTGATACTGAAGCTTGGGACTCCCTAAATCTAACTCAATACATGGTTTATTGTGTTCGAAATTAAAGGTTTGTTTGTTTGTTGTTTAACGTCGCACTCAGCAATATTCCAGCTATATGACAGCGGTCTGTAAATAATCGAGTCTGGACCTGAAAATCCAGTGATTGATGTCATGAGCATTGATCCACGCAATTGGGACAATGTCATGCATCAACCAAGTCAGCGAGTCTGACCACCCGATCCTGTTAGTCGCCTCTTCAACAAGCATAGTCACCTTTTACGGCAAGCATGGGTTGCTGAAGACCTATTCTACCCCGGATCTTCACAGGTCTCGAAATTAAAGGGATTCCTAGAGTCCTTGAGGTCTCCTCCTGATACTGAGGCTCTGGACTCCCTAAATCTTCAACTCCTAACCATTTTAACATGAAGGTAATAACATCAACCATGATTCAGCGTTCAACATTAAGAGTGTCCTGGAGTCCTTGAGGTTTTCTATGATATTTGAATCTTGGATCCCCTTGCTTTCTATATAAAGGTGAATCTTGACTCATATGATTATTTTTTAACACTGGTTATGATGGTGTATTGATAATATGGTCAAATTAACTTGTCTTGTACTATGAGTTGTATTATCTTGTGGTCAAATGATAATGATTTTGTGATTTGGTACAAGAACATATTATGAGCAAATTCCACCTTAGAATATGTAGGTTTTGCAAATCAGTGATTGAATGGTATTGCTAAGGTATGGCTAAAGTGGCCTAAATGATTTAGTTTGGTACAGGCAAACCAGTGACTGTTAGCATGAGAACACATTCAGCAAGGTCTGACCACCTGATCCTAATGTCCAGCTCCTATCATAAGACTTGGGATCTATTCTGACCAATAATCGACACAGGGGGAGCAGACGTCAATACAGTCATCCCCCGTGATAACGCGGGTCTCGGGGTCCATGATGACCCCCATGTTATCAGACACCCTCGTTATTCCAATTATGGAATGTAGGTCGGGTGATAGTTCAACTAAGGGCGTTATTGCGAGGAGCGACTGTATATTTTACTCCTATCAAGATATGTAAAGTGAGTGAGTATATTTTTTTAGCAACATGCCAGCAATATTAAGACAGGGCAAAGAAGAAATGAACTTCATGCATTCTACCAATGTGGGGAATCAAACTTCAGCCTTCGGAGTGAAGAGCAAACACATGAACCATTAGTCTATCAAAACATCCCAAACATGAAAAGAAGATTTGGTTTCATCACAATACCACTGTACACTATATAATGAGTATATTCTGCTTACCTCTTTTTTCGTCATCACGAGTTGTGACTTGTTGCTAGGAAACATGTCCCTCACACTGGCAACAACTGAGGTCATGTGTTGAAGAAACCACACAGATGGAGAGAAGATCTCGATCAAGTGACGGAGGTATAACACCCTGCGGTACTGCTCTCCCTGGGAATTGATATATATTTTAATTCACTACAATATCAAAATTCATCAAATTTTTTCGACAAGGCCTTTGGCCTAAATCGACTTGAACAGAAGTGTACAAAAAATGCACACTGTATGTCATAGCAAGAGTCATGACTTACATCACTCCCCAACCCCAAAGTCCACACCCCATGAACTGATGGCTACATTTACAAAATGTTGGTTTTAAGTTGTAATTACTAATACCAACATGACAAGAAAGTCAGAAGTACAGACGTTTTTGTGTAATTTACAGCAATGCTGAGTATAATAATGGAGGTGCCCATTTTCTGCCCACATACAGTTGGAAATCATATAAAATGTGCCAAGTATTTTTGAAAACTGAAATCTTGTGAATGGGTCTCTGAAGAACCTCAACTTACGTATCTAAATTAGTGTATCTGTTTATGTTTACAGTAATAATAAAAATTCTTTTGTTACTTTGAAATAGCACTGACGTCAGTTGGTGAAACGACAAATGTTGGCACCATAGTATACAATGTTCACATATTTTGGTGCTATTTGGGACAGGTGCTAGTACTCGTACATGTACATATTGTTTGTTTTGTTTAATGCTGCATTCAGGAACATTCCAGCTATATGATGAGGTACAAAACACTTGTCTGTAAAGTAGAAGAAAATCATCCAAGAATGGGGAGTGAAGACAAAACTATCGCCATGAATACTTACGATGCCATATCGAAGTCCGAATTCCCTGAGTAGACGCATTGAAGCAGAAGACAGCAGTGAGAAGAGCGGACTGGAGGTGTCGTCTGTTCCAACTTTAAACTGATGTTCATAGCTGCAAGGAAAGCAGATACACTGTATTACTTTGTCTGAAAGGAGCCGTGGTATTGCTAATGGATAAAGGGAAATAGCGTTAAACAGACAATATAAAATGAAAGGTGAAATCGTCCCCCAAATGAAAAAAAACCCGGCACTGCAGGGATAATGGACTAAAAGGTTGAAGTTCTGAACTGATTTCAACAAAACAAAATTCAAACTATAAATGATATATTTATATTTAGCTTGTCAACTTGAGATTGGGATTGGTTAGGAAAGTTCAAGGCCTTCCAAGGCACCTTATCCCTTTATAGAGACTTTTCAAGGCAGATTAGATATTCAAGAATTTTTAGAAACATCAGAATTCTATTGACTTTTGGCGTGAGTGGGGTGATTTACATTGAGCACACTGCATTTATAGTAGTTTGTTGAGTTGTTGTTTAACGTGCCAGTCAGCAATATTTTAGCCACATGACAGCTGTCTGCAAAAAATTGCGTCTTGACCAGACAATCTGGGGATCGATGTGAGCAATGATGCTTTTGGGGTATGATGACACCCGATCAACAAAGTCACCGATCCTGACCACCCAATCCATATGGTCGCCTCTAACGACCAGCATATATTGTTGGGGACCAATTATAACCCTGAATCCCTACTGTATGACCAGCATATGTTGCTGGGGCCCTATTCTAACCTGGAACCCTCACGGTATGACCATCATATGATGCTGGGGCCCTATTCTCATCCGGAACCCCCATGGTAAGACCAGCAAATGTTTCTGGGGCCCTATTCTAACCCAGAATCCCCACGGTACAACCAGCATACGTTGCTGGGGACCTGTTCTAACGTGAGCACTCACAGTAGTAGTTTAGAAAGCAGTATCTCGTAGTCGTCGTGGACAGTGGCAAGGTCCTTGGTGTGCAGCTGGCTGTCAACAGGGTAGGGCAGGGAGAAGTGCCAGAACTTGTTGAGCAGATCCGAGATGTGCGACATCTCCTGGTGGCACCAGATGTCATAGCCATTCCGGGACTGAGACAAGAGACGGTTGCATGTGGTTTTTAAGATGCTAGGAAACTTAACAATGTTCTAATGCTGTTTTTATTCCTTGGTTTTCACCAATTCCAACAAAAGAAAATTTTAAAGAGAAAACTCAACATGGGCTGAACAACAAAATGGAAAGGGAAGTAACTCCAAACAGTGATGTGTGTGCTTCAGGCTGTTTTGGTCAAAAAGTCATAAAACTAAGCTTTGTAAAGTATTTTTGTATTTCACCTTACTGACGATGATCACTAAAACAATTTTGGTATTACAAGTTTAATATTATTTTCATTTGACTACATCCCTGGGCTTTGAAAACGCAACAATTACTCGGACAGTTCACCACTCACCAGAAAGGCAGTAGGGCTGTAGAATGTGTTGCTGGTGTTCTCCAGGGATGTCAACTGACTCATTAACTCTTCTGCTAACAGCTGTAAACCACGGAAAAACAATGAATAGCAACATTTCACACTGGACGTTACTCAAAATACTTCAAATAAACTTCTAAAATATTGTTTAACATACTTATAAGATAAATAATAAAATTCAAAGTGTTCTAAGCAAAGTACCTGCAAAGAAAGCAGCAACAATTGTTGAAAGTGAACTGCACTAATTCTTTCTACTTTATAAATGACCATTGATCATACTTGATTAGTGGGCTGATGCTTTATACATGGTCTTAACACTATTCCAGTTATGTCAACCCTGTGAGGATTCCGGGTTAGAACAGGTTCCCAGCAACATGTGCTGGTTGAAAGAGGTAACTTGATGGATTGGGTGTCATCGTACCCTGGCTACATCATGTACATGGATCGTTGCTCATAACATCAATTACTGGTTTGTCTGGTCCATACTATTTTGTTGTTTAACACCGCACTCAGCAATATCCAGCTATATGATGGCAGTCTGTAAATAATCAAGTCTGGACCAAACAATCTAGTGACTGACATCATGAGCATCGATCTACACAATTGGGATACAATGACATGCATCAACCAAATAATCAAGCCTGACCACCCGATCCCGTTAGTCGCCTCTTACGACAAACATAGTCGCCTTTTACGGCAAGCATGGGTTGCTGAAGACCTGTTCTACCCATACTATTAACAGAATGTTGTCAAATAGCTGGAATATTGCTAAACGTGGTATTAAAACAAACAAAAACTACAAATATTACCCTTAACTAATTGTACATGTATACTTCCCCAAAATCCTAAAGAATAACAAAAGTCTACTTACCTTCGGTGGGGATTTCTTTTGATATGACTTAGCAATCATGGTTTCGTACTGGTGGAAGCGTTCAGCTGATAAACTGAACGCCCGACGCAGCAGTTCACACAGCGTCTCAGTGGGGATCATGGCTCCCTCGTCTGTTTCCTCTACGCCGCTGTCATGCAGGGACTGGGGGGTGGAGGGACGGCGGTCAGACCGGCTAGACTGCGGGTAGGTGATCTGAGTGGGAGGGGTATTGGTGGGTGTTGTTGGAGAGGGGGAGATCGGGGAGGGGGGGTCTGGAGCTCCCAGAACTGGAAATGCTGCACAGAGGTAGGCGTGTTTGAAAGCTCGGAATTCCTGGAAACGAATTATTTCCTTTGTAATTATTTATTGCATAATCCATAATGATATCTTCAAAAAATATATTCATAAAATATTCTTTGGCATAAGTTTGTTATATTATGATGAGAAATTAAGTTTGATTAAATGCCGCTTTGAACAGTATTTCAGTTACTTGCCAGTAGTGATGTAGGTCTTAGAGGGATACCACTTTTGTGGAACCCACAAGCAAGGTAGCGGTGCTGACAAACCTAGAAACATAATCAGGGTGAATCTGGGATTTGAACCCATGATCATAGGTCTCTGGTGAACCTGCCACTCAACATAGCAAACTACAATGCTTGACAAGACTAGGCCACCTGTGCCCCCAATATCAGGTATATTATCCTCATCATCATTTTCTGCACAATCATCAAAAGGCAGCGAAGCGAACTTCTAAATGCCTATCAAAGACCCCAGACTGTGAGCCTGTTTGGGAACACAATGGAGAAACCTGTCTGAGCACCCCAGGGGCGGGTCCTCAGGTCCTTGTTTTTGCATATTGACTTCATCAAGGGGAATTATTTGTATAATGTTCTATTGTCAATATTCATCACGTGACAGGTCAATACTCATCATGTGACAAGTCAATATTCGGGGTCAGTGTCAGCCACATTATTTCGGGGCATACATTGAAATGTATTGTTTCACGGGTACAGATTAACCCATAGAATTGCATGATTGTAAACAGAGGTATGACAAACTGATGTATATGTCATCAGCTTCCACCCACCTTGTGGTCCAGCTGCTGCACATCCTTGGTGTGTGACATGATCGTCCTCTTCATCGCACCTGTCACAAGCATACCAATTTCGTAACTCAGCCAATGAATGCCCAGGACCTTTCTCACATGTTGCTAATTCTGGGCTTATTAAGCTTATTAACAACATTGATTTGTTTATTTGTTTGTTAATGCCGCCTTCAGCAATATCACAACTATATGACCGCGACATGTAAATTATTGAGTTGGGATCAGACAATCCAGTGAGAGTTATTACGAGCAATGACCACACTATTGAGGAATGATGACATGCTATCAACCATGTAGCCAAGTCTGACCACCTGACCAATAAGTCACTTCTTATGACCAGTATCGGATCATGATGATCATCAAACTGACCGTGATCAGTGGTCATTCATGCCAAATGACACAGAATGTCGTTCTTGTACAGACCGAACATGAATTAAAGAAATTTGTCACCATGATCAGAGACTAATGGTATTGTACATGTATTGGTGATGCTGGAATGTGTTCGGGTGAATAGTTTTTAGAAGCTGGAAACTTTTCCACAGAAGGATTAAAAGAAGATGGATTACAAGCATAGTGGGAGTAAGATAAGTTAAAAAAGTCTTGTATTCATATACTGTAAATCTGGAAATTAGTGTGTCTCCAAATTAATGCGACTGCTGACCTCTAGCCAAAAATGCGACTCAATACCAATGTGACTCCCCCCACCCCATCCCCAGTGGAATGATACATATCCTTATCCTAATCCAATCAAAAGAAAATAACACTGCTTATTAGCACGGAGTAAAGCACTTCTGTAAATAAACAATAAACAGTGTTTTCCTAAAAACAACAAACAGTTTATATGTTTACTCGGTTGACTGACATTAAGGAAGTTCAAAGGCAATAAAATAATCAAACCAAAAACAGTTCACTGATTGGTATACGGAGAAGGTGTCAACAAGCTTGACACGAGTGAGAAGAACTCTTGACCCAAGCAGTGATAACTCACCGGATGCCCACTGTGTAATTCCTATTCTTTGAATGACATTGTTCTATACATCTTACAACTGCTGCTCAATAAACCGTGGTTTATTTCCGCTATTCAAAGTGTATTGTTAATAGTCATTTTGGAGACATAAATGCGAGCAGAAGACCACTAACATTACCGTGTGCGACATACGCTTGCAGTCGGAAAGCGCACGTTAAATCTCCAATATAAGTAAGTAAGTAAGTAAGTACTAACTTTTTTCGCATTTACGTTAATTTCAATATTTACAGTATATCTCATGTGTATCTTACAATGAGCAGACGTTAAGGAAAACATTCAAATAATTGTTGTACGTAAACTGTCTTACTTGTACCAGAGGACATAGTATTGCCCAACAATGTGAAACAGACATCAACCAATGAAGTTGTAAGTATTTCACTATTTCATGTCGGAAAAATGAAAATAAACATCTTGATGCCATCATGATGATACAATTTTACAAAAAGCCAGATGTCTAAATTTGACATTCAACGCCAAATTGAAGACATTAACAAAGTAAAGTGTACATCAGATCTAGAGATTGATTTGCCTGTATCAGTAATAATCTGTATGTTCTGACTTCTTCATACTATGTACCAAGGGGCTGTACAGTACTGGTGAAATATTCTTAATTATCTATCAGTATCAAACTAACATGCTATAACTGACTATACGAGACCATGCTATAACATGCAAAGCTACACTTTCGTAGTTAACCTCTACACCTATACAACTGACCTTCTTCCAGCCCATTGTCTTGACCATCATTCCTCACCTGGACAAAAACAAATAATTAATTAGGTGAGACTTGTTGGTGATTGGTTAACTGACTCTACCAACATGACCAATGCTAATTGAATGAAAGGTTAAAGAAGTAACTGTTAAATTACTACTAGATCACACTGATCGTATATTGTTTTGGGTAACACCTTTCAAAGAGAATAAAGCCTTTTCCCCTAGGTACTTAACGTGAAGCCCACTTCTAGTGTCCCCTACCACTACCGTGATATTTGCTAGAATACTCTTAAAAGCAGTGTAAAACACAACTCACTCATCGACAGATGTAACAACATCTATATGTTGTATATATATATTGCTGCAAAGAACTGGTCCCATTCCACAAAGTGATCTTAGCGCTGAGGTGATTGTACAGTGTTCCCTCGCTATTGCACCCATCAAAATAGCACTATAACTCGGTTATAGCGTGTGGTAACGCATGGCTCCCAAAATTTACTTACATTTTTAACAAACTCATGTTTTACACTAACACACATAACACTCAACAAATCTTCTGTTTAAATTATGAATCATAAACAACTGCTATTCTAATCTTTTTTAAAACTCTGAAACGTGCATCGGAGATCGTGTAAGGTGGGCTGGGCATGTACTGCTGTGTTGGTGATCCACCCCCTACGACTCCACCTCGGTTAAAGTGCTGATCGTCTAACGTTCATCAATTATTTGGACACCAAAGGTAGCGTTATAGCGAGGGATCACTGCAACTCCCATGCTTTAACACTGGCTTATGATTGTCGTAGCGCTAAGATCTCTTTGTGGAATGGGGCCCTGTTTTGTTATTATTATCCTCCTCTTTGGTGTGATCAACTCAAATTTGATCACTTAACTCAATCAAAATTGATGAGGGTAGTTGTCATGGTTGTGTCACACACAGCACTGACCATCAGCCAGATGCGTTTTCCTTACTTGTAACCTCATGGATGACATTACATTACATCCTGATTTGCACTAGCTGTAACAACAGCCTTACAATATTTGTGAAAGTCATTCACATTTGGACAATGAAAGCCCACATATTACACTGTTGACTGAAAGACCGTTTTCCTCACCACTCGCACATTACTGAAGGTTGACTTCCTCCCTGCCAGCAACAAGCAACACTTCCTTGACCTGTCATGTGGAAAACATTATCAGTCATCTGTCACATGATAACATCAGTCTAACATGTCAATATCAACAAGAATAACATAAAAACATCATATCTCATATGAAACTGAAGAATATCTCATATGAAACCGAATAATATCTAATAAAAAGCTGGATAATATCTCATAAAAAACTTAATATCTCATACAAATTTAATTAATCTTATATGAAACTGAATAATATTTCATAAGAAACTTAATAATCTCATATGAAACTCATAATGACACCATATATAAACACGATGCAGCATAGTTTTTTTAACATGCAATGTTTTAAAAAACAGCAAACTGCAAAAGATTTGACAATGAAATAAAAAAACGTCAATAAATCAAACTTACTCAAGATGGCTGAAATAGGATTGGATTTTCTTGACACAGGTGCCATGTCTGAAAATGACAATAAATGTCAGCATGTAAACATGCAAAATGAACTTTCATCTTGAGCTGTTATCTTAATAAACTTTTATTTTCACTTCCTCAGTAGCCCCATGCCCAGTTGTGCTGAACCACCTCCCTAGCCAAGACCCCCCACCTCAGTAGCCCCACTCCCAGTTGTGCTGAACCACCTCCCTAGCCAAGACCCCCCATCTCAGTAGCCCCCCTCCCAGTTGAGCTGAACCACCTCCCTAGCCAAGACCACCCACCTCAGTAGCCCCACTCCCAGTTGAGCTGAACCACCTCCCTAGCCAAGACCACCCACCTCAGTAGCCCCCCTCCCAGTTGAGCTGAACCACCTCCCTAGCCAAGACCACCCACCTCAGTAGCCCCACTCCCAGTTGTGCTGAACCGCCTCCCTAGCCAAGACCACCCAACTCAGTAGCCCCCCTCCCAGTTGAGCTGAACCACCTCCCTAGCCAAGACCACCCACCTCAGTAGCGCAACTCCCAGTTGTGCTGACCCATGTATGGGGGATGGGGATTCCTCCTCCTGTCCGGGGATTCCAAGCTGTGCCCACTGCCTCTCCTCTGCCTCATCCACCAGTCTTGCGATGGTCTCTGGACGCAGCTGCGTCACAGCACTCTCCATCGGGAACATGGTGTTTCTAGAAGTATAGACAAACCTTGAAAAGAAGCACTCTCCATCGGGAACATGGTGTTTCTAGAAGTATAGACATATTTTGAAACAAAGCTCTCTCCATCGAGAACATGGTGTTTCTAGAAGTGTAGACATATTTTGAAACAAAGCTCTTGCTATTGGAAACATGGTGTTTCTAGAAGCATAGACATATCTTGAAACAAAGCTCTCTCCATTGGGAACAGGACATGTCTACATGCTCTAGTACTTGTAGGAAAAAAGATATACAACAGTTCTCCCCATAGGGAGCACAGTGCAAAAGGTAAATTTTGAAACAAGTACCAGTAAATAGCATTTATCTCTCTGTGTACAGCATTGGTTCATAACCATTTCCATACCAAAACATCATGGAACACAATGGTTTCACAAACGTCTCGCCGGGATAACAATAATGTCGCTTTAGCTTCACCATATTCACCATATTTCACCTATGCTTGTCATGAGAGGCAACTAATTGGGTAATTTTTTTCTGTGGGTACAATGTGTGAAGACTTGTTGACTTACATGTCATTGTACCTAATTGCATGTGACGTTGCTCATAACAACAATCACTGTTTTTTCTGGTCCAGATTCAGTTATTAAGAGACTGCCATGGTACAGCTAGAATACTGCTGACTGAGTACTAAACAAAAAAACCAAACCAACCTCATCATCCCATTTCAACATTTCAATAATGTTACTCCATTTTCTCAACTACAGTAGGTCGGTTTTGACACGCCATGTTAATAGGACATCACACTGTGTCCCCTTCAGAACAGGGTCTGTGATAGACAATACATGAACAAGAAGTGGGTAACCTGAGTGGGAGCAGACTGTGTTCAACAGAGCTGACATGCACTGGGATTAAGACTCTGCTGTAATAAAATCTATGTTCTCAAGCGATCCACTTGAAAAACAATAGCATCATTTCAGCCTCCTCACATTCCCAACTCCTATTCCGGGTCATACAAAACTACCCAGCTTGTGACTATTTAGAGAATGACCCTCACTTTCATAAACATCCTGAGTGTCAAATATACTAGATAATAATCAAGTCAAATATACATGGACTACGGAAGTCATGTCCACAAACTAAAATTCCCTTAGAGTAATCTCTGATAGAACCAATGATAACAAACATATTAAAACTATAAGGAAATATTTGATGAAGGAAACTTTGATCAGCTTAATCAGGCGTACTCACATCAGTAATAATCTCCCATTACATACCAGCTTCCGTACTGGATCCAATCAACACTGACATTTCATCACATATTCATGATCAACTACACTGTATGTAACACATTAACCACTAAGTAACTGGTTAGAGAAGAACAAAACAACATAATGACCGTGGCAGGTTGTTACGGCATCATATCCCATACATTCATATACTACAGTAGCAGCAGCCTAAACATGGGATGCTGTCCTGCTAGCCGCTTGTGTACAGCCTGTGGTTGATGTATACAGCCTAGATATCAACCTGGTCTACATGTTAACCCCTGGCAGGGTGGCTGTTTAACCACGTGGGGTTATGTAATGCTGGTTGTCATGGGCAATATATTTCCCTGGCTGACATTTCCCTGGCTGATGCTGTTGAAGGGAGGGTAATGGAGAGTTTACTTGTTTGTTCAAGGATGTTTATGCTAGACAAACAGCCTTCATTTATTTCAACAGCATTCTGTGGGTGGAGCTTGAAATAGAATTGAAGCCGTGTGATTACACCTCATTTAGTATAAGATTGCTCTGGATTCTGTTCATTCGCAGACACAACTACCATCGGTGGTACATTAGCATAAATTACATTTCAAACACAAAACATACAACATGACTACTACATACATTATATCATAAAATATATATATTTCTTACATATTTCAGTGTGAAAGTCTGAGTTTTCTAAAGTTGAGAAAGTGATACTTTCATTGCAGTGAACATAACACTTGATATTTCACTGCAGCGAACATAACACTTGATATTTAACAGCAGTGAACATAACACTTTGACGGAATTATTGTCTTACAAGAGTTACCTCCATGCCAATTATCTCCCTTTTTCATAAATGTCTAGGCAAGGCAAAATAATGATCCATGGTCATTTATGGAGTTAATATTCTTTCTGTTTGTTTTTCTCTTGAAACTGATTCGAAATAAACTGTAAATTTTCTTATTTAACTCGTCAATTGAGACTGTTCGTTTTGCAAAGCGCCTTTTGTTACATGACCAGCGTGTATTCTTTCACTTACAACAACACAATTATGGCGCCATGGTGACAATAATATCTTAAGTTGAAGTTGATTTTGAGCTTAGTCATATCCAAATTTATGATAAAGAATGTCATTGACATCAAATATTTTTGGTTACTTTTGTTTACATTTCTAAAGATTTTGCAAACTCAGAACTACTTTTTAAGTCGCACTTACAAAGGGTGGTGAACCATCCCTGTGTGTTAGGTAGGGAGAAATTATGTTTCAAGGATTTACATTTATAATGAAATATTTCAATTTTCCGGCAGAAACTACCTCAAAAGTAAATACCCAGTAGGATATTCACTGTGTCTTGTGAAATATCATGAAACAAGAAAATTCCTTCGACACATCAAATATCCTCTATTTATCATATAACACGTCTGTTTACAAAGGTGATATCATTAAGTGCTTTGACGAAATACATTCGGAGGGTAAAGAATGTCCAAAGTCTAAAATCTTGACAGATGTTTGATTGATGATCCATTTGATGGAGTCACTGACTGGCAGAATGTCCAAATATTTGGCCATTTGTGAAAATAGATAAGTCGTGACTTGAGGGTTTTACACCAAACCAGATAACGAAATTTGTCTCTGACTGTTGCAACATTACACAGTCGGCAAAATCTAATTTCTCAACTTTTCTCCTACGCAATCTGAAAATACTTTGTTAAACATCCTCTGGATATGGGAAAATAAGAAATATTTTTTGTGTGCAATTTTGAACAAAATAAAGATATTTGTATCCAGATTGCATGCCAGGGTCTCTTAGTTTAGAGTCCCCCGAAATACTTTTATGCATGACTATGAAATGCTTCCATCATATCATGTTTCATAGACATGTTGCAGTTGAGATAGCTCAGTTTCTGTAGAATTTCTTCAGTTTGGTTCGATTTCATACTAGAAATCAAATTATAACAAATGGCATGCATTCCTTGAAGTGTGATAAGGCATGTATAAAAGGAATCCTGACATTGAGTAATATAACAAGAGAGTCATGAATGCACTTCCACATGTCATGATGACCCATGTGTCACTAGTCTATACAAGAAAAGGGCTCCATGACAGTGCATAAAATATTTGATTTTTATTCTTTATGGAAAACAATATCACTGTAGGGAGCTTGGAGAAACATCTGTGAACACAAATCTGTACATTTCTGTTACATCTGTCGGAGGCCGCAGTGATGACCTGCATGATCAGTGGTGAGGATCGGTGCAACAACTAGACACTGTGAGTGTGGTTTTACAAAGCTTTTATCAATATTCCAGCAATGTCACGCGGGGGACACCAGAATGGGCTTCACACATTTAAACCCATGTGGGGAATTGAATGCGGGCCTTCGATGTGACATGTGAGCACTATAACCACTAGGCTACCCCACTGCCCCACAAAAAATTGTAACCAAATGCGAGTCAGTTTTTTAACCTTTAAACATGCCAACATGTAACACACCAACAATAAGTTCAATAATCATCTTCAGTTGATATTAGAACCAGGACCTAGAGAGTGACCAGCAAACACTCTAACCACAGGGCCGCCCAACCTCTCCTAACCTTGTGGGACACAGAACAATAAAATAAGTTTTAGATAAGTAATAAATTTTGAGGACCAGAAAAAAGATTCTGTTGAAAAGGGTCGGCTTATCCACGGGATACACTTTCATGATAGTATTTTTCAGATTGTGATCTGTCAGAAACATCGCCTGAATGACGGTCCGATAGATTACAACTTCCCGAAAGTTTGGAAGTTGCCACGACCAGAGCCATTATTGTTATAAATTATCAATAAAGTTATTATTATACACCAATGTTGTCATTATTAAAAAAATGTTATGCATGTAACTACTTCCGATGATAAGTTTTCAATTGAATGTTAAAAGTTTATCGATCTTCATGAACTCCACAATCTTTACATGTAACAATATTTTCAATATTTTTCATCTTATATTTTTGAATATCTGCGAGTACCGGCACATGTCTTGCAGTCTGACTTTGTAGTGTTTTTTGCCTTTCACTTCCTGGTTCGGCTTATCTGCAGGTCATAGCATTTTCTTTCGTATTTCAATGGTCAAGATAACACCTCGGCTTATTTACGGGGTTGGCTTATCCGCGGTCACATACGGTAGTCACCGAGCATGACCACAGATCCATTTCTATGCCTCTTATGAGTGAGTGAGTATGGTTTAACGTCGTTTTTAGCAATATTCCAACAATATCACAGCAGGGGGACAACACAAATGGACTTCACACATTGTACCCAAGTGGGGAATCAAACCTGCGTCTTTACCATAATGAGTCTAGCCCACTTCCCCTTCTTTACTAATGACCAGAACAGGTTGCAGGGGACCTACTCTAACACGGAATCCCCCGAGGGGGGTGTATATCATAAGTATGATAAGTGCTGATGTGCTTCATATAAAGCACAAATGTTTGGTAGGAATGCATATACCGTATTTGCTATAACAAACACCTTGGTTACTTATATAAACCATAAACACTGATACATGAGTTAAATTTGTTGTCAGAGATTGAGCATGTTGTTAAAACTAAAAATGAAAAAAAAATCAATATTAATTTTCTTTAGAAAATATACAAACAAAATATGGACTGTATTAGAAGGGGTGCTTATTGCAGCAGGGTGATTAATACAGTGAATACGGTATGACAAATTTCATTGATGAAAGAAAGGGAACACAGATAGTGATGTTCTTTATATAAGTCTGTTCCAACTTTGGGACAATTAAATAATTTGACAGATAGGTGGGCAGGGATGATAATCTAATAATTACATTACAATGGCCTTATTCACGTGATCACTATTATTATAGCCACAGAACAACAGATACTGTGACATACTGACACTGCTGTGCTGTCTACACACAGACAACAGAGCGTTTTAATAACTGTGCTACACATGGGATCCAGGGTCAAAGTTCAGGGTGACAATCTCCAAATATAATTGAAATGACAGTGATTTACAACATGTATAAATAGTCTCATTTAACAGCACAGCCACATGTGAGCATCGTGCAGGACAAGATGGCAGGATGTCAACTTTCAAAGAGTTTTTAATTCTAGGTACTTTTTCATAAGCATGATAACTGGCCCTTTTTTTCAAATCATGCTTACATAAATCACTGCTATTTTAATATGAGCTAGTTTATTAACATATCACTTCCTGAATCTTTGATGAGTGAACATGAGTCAGAAAGCATGTTAAGAATATTATCAGCTGAATCACAATGGTTTGGTTGGTTTGTTGTTTAAAGCCACAATATTCCAGCTATATGACGGCGGTCTGTAATTGTCTGGACCAGACAATCCAGTGATTAATATCATGAGCATGGATCCATGCAATTGGGATCGATGACATGCATCAACGAAGTTAGCGAGCCTGACCACCCAATCCCGTTAGTCGCCTTTTACGACAAGCAGAGTCAACTTTTACGGCAAGCATGGGTTGCTGAAGACCTATTCTACCCCGGAATCTTCAATGAATTACAATGAATAAGGATACAAGGGTCCTCACTTGTTGAGGTGTACAGACCCGCCTTTAAAGCCTCAGATTTATTCTTGTGTGCCAAACCATACACATATTTTTTGTAAAAATAAAATAAAATTAATATTTACAAAACAAAATGTAACTGTTATCATAGTGTTAACTTTCTATATAATAACTGAATAACGGTCTCTGGACGTGACAAATTCATTAAAATCAGATCTTTTACCCCGATATACTTGCGTGAAGAATCTGAGTACACCTCCACAGACAGCTGCTTGGTCTCGCTTGGAGAACTTTCTAATTAGCCAATCAGTGTCAAGTGAAGTCTATCTGTATCCCGAAAACCACCAAAAGTAGAAAGTATATTGTTGTGGATATTTCATACATCCTGACATTTCTGAAAGTCCAAGGGAGTACTATCAAAGAAATATTGGTGTTCCGTGTTGGTTTTTATTTGTACTAATCAAAATTTCAGAATCAAGGTGGTAAACAGTAAAGCCAAACAGTCTTAGAGAACTGACAGCTGATTGGCTCTAGAAGCCAGAGAGCCTTCTTTTAGAGTTGGTGGTTTAAGTTCACTTTGGGTGCCCCTGATGCAATCTTCTATGGAAGGTCTTCAGGTCTTAATGCAGAGAGGTATCGTATTGGAGTAGAAGATCTGATTTCGACCATTGCGGCCACTGCAATCATCTATAAGAACAAACCTTCTCTCACAGAAGTAAATAATCTTAATTGTTACCATGGTTACTGAATAACTATTAAACATCTTGTCTACAAACTATTTAGCACTAATTTTTTTTCAATAATCCAACTAACCTAAATTACTTAACATACTTAAGAACCTTCTGAAAAATACAGAACTACACACTCACAATTTTATATTTAATTTGTTAGCAAAATATATTGTAAATAACAAACTTAGTGTGTCCTAAAATTTGTCTCATCTTAGCTCTATATTGGACGTAGTCTATTTTATCAGGTGTGTTATCAATAGGTGTAGGAGCAACATGATGTCATATATTACAGACGCCTGCATTACTACGTTACTTTAAGGCCTGGTCACTGATTAGGTCAAGGTCGACCCGGAGTGTCATTATGGATGAACATGATGAAGATAGCAGCCCGCTGTACAAAGTGCATACCAGGCCAGCCGTACATGATGTACTCGGTGTCAGGTACACACGACAGTCCTGGTGGGAAAACAGAGAAACCAGTCTGCCGAGACTGTACATCCATGGTTCAACAACACTACACGATGTCAACATAGTGTCTGGCTGGTACAAGACATACAGGTCTTAAACAATGTACAACATTATTAAACATATTCCACATTAAAGTGTAATTTATTACCAAAAAGTATATGTATCTGAAAAAAATGTCAATAAATTTGAAAGGGTGACTGAAGAAAACAAAGAATTTTTGTTTGTTTGTTGTCAATCTCCCCACTCAGCAATATTCCAGCTATATGATGGCGGTCTGTAAATAATCAAGTCTGGACCAGACAATGACGTGATTGACATAATGAGCATCGATCCACGCACTTGGGATACAATGATGACATGCATCAACCAAGACAGCGAGGCTGTCCACCTGATCCCGTTAGTCGCCTCTTATGAAAAGACCTGTTCTACCCAGATATTCACAGGTCTAAAGAGGTTTTTGAAATATGAAGCACAATAAATCTATTTATACCTAATCCTACTATTCTACTAATAGTGAGTTAGCGAGTATGGTTTTACGCCGCTTCAGCAATATTCCACCAATATCACGGCAGGGGACACCAGAAATGGGCTCCACATTGTACCCATGTGGGAATTGAACCTAGGTCTTCAGCCTGATGAGCGAATGCTTTAACCACTAGGCTACCCCAACGCCCCTACTCTACTAATAATCATGACAATGATATAAATATGTCTTTCAACAAGAATGTCAGAATAATACAAACCACTTTGAAAACAAATTGCTGATTGTACAGTGAAAAAAGCAGGAGTCCGAACTCTGTAACGTTCCCTTGATATCAACACAGCTTCATGGCCGAGACCATGGATGCAAGAGATACAACTGTTGCCTAATGCCAGGGGCACACAACTCACACTTTCTCCCCGGTACATCTACTCAGACTCAGGCATGTAGTTGTAAGGTACAGATAACACCATTGTGTTGCACTGACCTGCAGTTGTCGTGAACAACAGGATCAAGTGGACAATGGAAGAATGAGTGAATATTGTTTTATGCCACAGCCAGTACCCCCGCATTATCTGTGTGTGTGTGTGTGTGTGTGTGTGTGTGTGTGTGTGTGTGTGTGTGTGTGTGTTGTGTGTGTGTGTGTTATATGTATGTTTAAACAGCAGGACAACTGACTCTCTGAACCAGCATAAGACTCTGGTTGGCCAGTGCTCAAAGATAATCGGTAGCCCTAAACAATGTAACACTACATGTATAAATGGTATATACAATCATAAATAAAATAAGTTTGAAAAACATTTTACAGCCAGGGTTGAGAGGGTCACCCCAAACAAGAAAAGGTTTACTGACATCACTGACTGTAACTCATTCATCAAATCTACATCATCACGGACTATTCTTCAAACTTGTATAACCAGCAGATAACCTTAATGTTCTTGGATTGATTTCCGAACAATCACACCAAAAATATATGCAAAATACAAAAAAAACATGACAACCAACAAATAAACAAGACACTTGTATGTTTTCAAACAAATTGACCGGCATACACATAATGTCGATGATGTCAACTACCACACAAATGCAGTGAAAGTCACCATCGGCACTGCTCCAGCATGTCCAATGTTCAGCATGTTCAGTGGTAAATGTTTACGACCTGCATCACCTCGGGCTTTCCTCCCACTTTAACATGTTTAAGCTGACACATGTTGATATAACTGGAATACTGTTAGAAGTGGTGTTAAACCTACCTCACTCACTCAGGTTCCATGGCAGCTAATGTGTATGATAAAAAGATGAAGTTGTTTCACACTAAACAGACCTTGCCATTACTGGTCCACAGACAGCTTTCACTCAACCATGCTTCTACACCCAGACAACAGGGCAACAGTTGGTGGTCCTCTGCAACATGTACAATGGACCACCCATCACAGCTTCAGTATTGTACCCCAATGCAAAACCCTTCCTCAGCCAGCATGAACGACCTCTTGTTGACCTTCACCCGTCCCTTGTACAGTCTAGGCACAAACTTGGCTCTTAGCATCATGTTAAGTAGATTTTAATGTCAAAACATTGATCATTGTTAGCTTTGGACTAGTGGCAGAAGAAGCCGGCAGATGTCAACATGATTAAATGGGCAGAATCCCTAGTAAACTCGAAATCTGTAAACTTGACAAGCATCAACAATGTGACAACATGGACCCATAAAAGATTATAATGATATATACCACATGTATACAATCACTGTGACAAAATTACTTTTTTGACAAGTATGATGTAACTGAAATACATGTACTCCTTTTAACATATATTGTCTATGTTTTGTTAAAAAAAACATGTTTTCTACGTTTGTTCAACCATGTAACTTGTTCAATCTATGTCTTTAGCCCTAAACCATAATGATTTCATGCCTACCCTTCATCAAATAAACAACAGATTATGCCAAGGCATATTTAGTTTCTAAATGTCGAAAAGTACTTTTTTTTAGGACCTTTGTAACTTTCATTCACGATCTTTTTAAGGAAAGCCACAAAGACCGCAACATTTTCAAACCAGTACCCTGAATTCATATACAATATCATAGATTCTGCATCTAAAAGGTTGTCCAGTCTCACCCTATTACTGCTCCTGGTAAATCCTTAAACATGTTATCTCCTATATCCTCAGGATGCTCAAGGCAGATGAAGTACAGAATAACACACCCATCTTGTGCATCAATATTGATACTTACAAGCATCAGCAACAAGAAATGGATTAACTGACACCAACAATGGACAAGGGTAATACTTCATATCAAATAAAACCCCCTGTTGAGAAGTGACCAGTGACCTGTAAGTGACCTGTCAGTCAACATGGTCAAGGACATGGCTCACAGCTAATCCAACACTGTCCAAACACACAGACTGCCCTACTGATAATGGAATCTACAGCACTATTACATAATGTCTATATATGTCATGAGGCTGACCTCATCTTTCAGTTGTGAAGGCTGTAATGGTAAGTGGCATTATGATATAAACTCATAGCCTAAAGAAACGCGAACCATTGAAACATATAGAGTAGTATGTCATTAAGCAGAGATGATTCCAATGTGTACCATTTCAGTCAAGTGATTGTTCACGCAACATAACAGTATGTTCGTTAGTGCATCGAACCAATCTAATATCTCTTCAATATAAGTAATTCTTCATATATCAACCAAAATATATCCTATTCACATTTCTTTTGGCAGTGAGTATATATCTGACAGACAGAAACATCTGTCCCTGTAAGAAAAGGTGTATTGAACTCCAGATGTTTATTCGGCATGTACATTTGATATATACATACAGTAAACTACTTCATAATGAACACGCCTATAACAAACTGATGGATATAACAAACTTATTTTTTTTGGTCCTGACTATTGGCTACAGTTATGCTGTATATATGCTTATAACAAACTACAGTTACAATGAACTAAAATTAGTGTATATATATATATGAAAATGTGGATTCATATTTCTGAAAACTAGACATGGTTGGTTGGTTGGTTAAGCTGGGTTTTCTCATACTTGGGCAAAGTTACTGAAGAAGACATTAAATAGGTTACATGGCTTTGCATGCCCTGTGTACACATGGTCCAGGTGTTACTAATCTGTGAGCATTTACTGATTCCTGTCTATTCTTGTTTTTGTTTATTCAAAATGGAAAAAACACGCAGTTACCATGGATATACATGTACACAACCATGTAATCTCATTCTTTATCCAAATAACTTTACACTATCCTCTAGGTCACACATCTTTTAATTTTTCTTTTCACAGGCTGCCACGTTATCCCGAAAAGCTGTCTGTCCAAGAAATAAATTAAACATAAGAGTATTTATTTTCATTATGTCTCCTGCTAGTAAAATAGTCTCCCTTATACAATAAAAAATGTTATCCAAAAATTCCATGTCGGCATCACTACATCAACAGCAGAATGACTGCACCGAACTTGGGTGGAAAAACTGGAATAAATCTGTGATACATAGAATTAAAAAATTGGGGATGGGATTTATGCCTTGGAACACAGAAATTGGTGTAATATACCACGATTACAGCAAGCTTGAAAGTAATAAATTGAAGGGTTGAAAAATAAAAGTGATTATCCATATTGATCATGAGATGGCAATGCCCCATGGGATACAATTTTCTGTTTCTAGGAGTAATTGTTGTAAACACTGGCATTAATCGGTCCTTCTGCAGCTTATCTGCACCAGTGTGATCGTGAGATATTTACATTCAAGAAAAAACATGACAAAGTGTTTCTTGGCCATCACTTGTTTACAGATCTGATGGCTTAATGTCTGCAGTTTATTTTCTTGCTGCCGAATCTGAAAAGAAATACAAGTAACCATGGGAACGAAATGAAATCCTTAGTAGATCCATGGGAAGATAACTCTCTGACAATCTATCATGATCTATATTAATATTAGTAATGAAATTATTTTTATCTGCCAGCCAAGGTCAATTTATGTATTCTCTACAGACGAACCTAACCATTACTTTAGCCGGATATTTTTTGAATATGTTTATGAAAACAAAGCAGAAAACTTTTCACTTATTATTTTGCTTTTGCCTCCCTCATTTGAAAAATGAAATTGGTCTTCAAAAATAAACTCATAATTCTTTCCTTGCACCAACATTCCATTGATAGGTCATGCTCACTTACTTGAAGTAACCAAAAAAGACATAAATACAAGATAATTCTGTAATTAACGTAAAAATTAATCTGTCATTTTGCAAGTTGTATAACAATACTGTAGTCAAAGTAATGTGGAACAGGTCAGCTCACCTGGTCAGGACAGATGTCAGTCAGAACTATTAAATCAACATTTCAATTCAATAATTTCAATAACCTAAACACGACAGACACATGGTAAATGGTATTTCTATCTTGCAACTCCACAGAAACTGTCTAAAACTGATCTCATGTAATTTGAAATATACTTTACAATGGTTCAAAAACTTGATATATATTTTACAACATGTACAATGGTTCAATAACTTGAAATATACTTTATACTGGTTCAAGAACTTGACATATACTTTACAATGGTTCAAGATTTGATATATACTTTAGAATGGTTCAATAACTTGATATAGATATATACTTTACACTGGTTCAAGAACTTGACATATACCTAGTGCATTTATATTGACCAAGGTTTATTTTGAAATACATGTATTCCCTTTACATTTTTATAACAGCAAAATGAAAATAAATAACTGACATAAAAGGTCACGGTCACCAATTTATCCCTGTTAATGGACTTCTGTGTTTATGGACTTCCCAAAGAAACATATTTGAAAGAATCTTCCCTACAGTGGTTCTTGCTATGAAACTTTCAATGACCTTAAAAGTTATGACAAGGTCACAGTTATCCACTGGGGTCTAGAAAACACCACTAAGACACCCTCGCACCAAAACAAACAGAAATATTGTCAAACATGTCAAATGCTTCCCATGACCTTGACAATTTGGCCAATGTCCCCACTATGTGGGGTTTCCAAACACCCTAGAGACACCATGGCACCAAATTTAAACCAAATGAAAGGGAGTGGTTCTGGGAATATGCTTTCCACAACCATACAAAAAGTCAAGGTCATCATAATCAAATGGGATCTGCAAGATCTGCAAACACCTTTTACACACCCTGGCAGCAAATGTTTCCAAACTAATTTCTGGAGATATCGTAACTAGCTTTGGGATGTCAGTACAGACAAACAGATGGATGGATAGAGCTTACTACTAATATGTCGCAAAGCTGGTGGATGGGACGAAATAGGTAGAATGTATGTACACTAGATAACTGAGGTTCCAAGACTGGAAGCTTTCACTGTATCCATGGACCCGTGAAGATCCGGGGAAGAATAGGTCTTCAGCAACCCATGCTTGCCGTAAAAGGCGACTATGCTTGTCTTAAGAGGTGACTAACAGGATCCGGTGGTCAGGCTCGCTGACTTGGTTGATGCATGTCCTCGATCCCAATTGCGTGGATCGATGCTCATGATGTCAATCACTGGATTGTCTGGTCCAGACTCGATTATTTACAGACTGCTGTCATGTAGCTGGAATATTGCTGAGTGTGGCATTAAACAACAAACAAACAAACAAACGAACAAACTGTATCCATTGTATTCAAACCAACGTTTTACCCATAGATATGTCAACAGTACTGAAGGGTAGACATGACCTCGTGACACAATGTATGACATCACCACGACAACGGTTATCATGGTTATCATCCTTAGTCACCTGGCCTAAATGTGTTTCCGATGACTGCATGTGATAACACACAGGAAATATGGCTGATAACATATCATTATCTTCCCTACTACTATACTATCATAATTCATCACACACAACATATATATATATATCAAAATTCATATACACTACTCAAAAGAAGTTAAAGAACATCCACTTCTTTTATATTACTATACATTGCAGATTAACGATAATAATATGAAGAACTGGGTGTTCTTATACTTCTTTTGAGTAATATATTAACAATATTAACATCACATACACGACATAGACCAAGTCTGTATGCTTTCTACTATTATTCAATTGTAACCAGATATTATGCAAGGCAGTTGGACATGTTCATGTGACTAAACACATGCTGTTGTCTGTTCTCACTTGCAATCATTGGACTTTCAGACATATTAGAAGTATGGACTTCTCAAGAAAATGTACAATGCATGACCCTTCAATGTTTTGTTATCCTTCATATTCTGATCACAAACCATTACTTACTAGATATCTTATTACCTCCCTAGTCAAAAAAGGAAATTAATCATAAATGCAAAAAACAATTACGGATTTAATAAATTCAAATTTCTATCAATCATATTGGTACTGTTCAGGGCCCACTTGCACAAAGCGATCTTAGCACTAAGACTATCGTAAGCCTATGTTAAAGTATGGGAGTTACAATCATCTTAGCGCTAAGATTGCTTTGTGCAAGTGGGTACAGGACATGTGGGATCATCTAGACTAACTGACAGTGCTAATTCACTCCAAAGAGAACTTACCCATTCGACTGTTTCAAATCCATTAAAAACTTCCCACAGAAAGAATCCGACTCAGAATTCCCCATTGCCAAAACAAGATAAGCTATGTCCTTCCTTCTTTACTCCATTTTTACTCTAAATTGGTAAAAACAATGTGAAAACAAAATCTTAAAACTTGTACATACAAATGTATATGTACTAATATCATTTGAATATCAACTTGTTTTTCATTTTCATCACAGACATTTGGAATTTGAAATTTAATCTTGAATTCTGAGCCCGAACCAGGATGTATTATGAATCCCTGATCATCACTGACACAATCTCTCTGTTTCCAAAGCTTCATCCACATCCACAACCATGCTCACATCCCTTTTGGTTGAATCACATCACAAAAGAAAACCAATACGTTCATTCCAATATTATTAAAATCACAAGTATTTCATGATAATATTGATACGCCCTGTGGGTGTTGACATTGTATAGTTCATACAAATACTGAAGCATACAACAATATAGTCAAATAGAACCTAGGCGTGTGACAGTTCTTGACAGCATTATTTTCATTAACAGGGACAGCTATTATCCCAAATTTAATAAAATTCTGCTACTCTCGTCTGTTGCTGGTGTCAGCTGTGTCCCAAATAAATGAACAAAAGTATATCTACTGCATCCATGGTAAACTAAATGAACTGATATTGATTATGAAATGTGAATGCAATTCAGCAATATTCCAGCTATATGATGGCGGTCTGTCAATAATCGAGTCTGGACCAGATAATCCAGTGATTGATATTATGAGCATCGATCCACGCAGTTGGGATTGATGTCATGCATCAACCAAGTCAGCGAGACTGATCTTCACGGGTCTTCTGATATGAGATATCACATTATTTACAGACTCTTTAAGCAAGTTAAGGATGATAATACAATTTACAAGCTGTATTCTTTGATCCTAATTACCGATGAGGCCATGAATACAATCCAATTTCGGCAATATTGGACAAGTCCATTTTATGAAAAGAAGGACAAGTTTGGAATTTCCTGAAAATGATTAAAATTGGCATTATCCATGATTATCAGTGATATTTCTCTCAATACAGATTCTCATATCTTGTCCACTTTGGGATGCGATTGTTTGAGGGCACCGCGTTTATCTCAGTTGCCCAGCTACGGAGAACAACTCACTACCCTCCCAAAAATAACGTTGTCCAATTAGAAGCTAATTTTTGAATCTCCAGAAATGTAGAAGAGAGTTTTATTGTGAAATAAACCATGTCTCGTTCATCATTGTTCTGTGCGATTTATCACGTAGCTATTTTAAACATGGTCATAAAACTGCATTTGCTGTATGACTGATGAAATATGACTGGCTATAAAAAAACATGATGAATATGCTCAACATAGGACCATGAGGCATGTTACGGCATTAACATGACCATTGAAACACAAGATAATTCCCATATCAGGGACAAAAGTACTGAACTAAAAACAGACAAGGATCAGGAATATTTCGGGGGATGTTTGGATGAAATTGTGTATTCAATCTCAAATGCAATCGGGGGCTGTAGCCTAGTGGTTAAAGCGTTAGCCTTTCACGCGAAGACCCGGGTTCGATTCCAGACATGGGTACAATGTGTGAAGCCCATTTCTGATGTCCCCCGCCGTGATATTGCTAGAATATTGCTAAAAGCAGCGTAGAACCATACTCATTCACTCACTCACTCACTCAAATGCAATCAAAAACCCTAAAAAATATTCATGATCCCAAACTTTTTAGTTCAGTATATTTGTTCTGTTACCTTCATCAGGTCTATGGACATTGAAAAGAACACACAAACAAACTGTCAAAATCAACTTGTCCTGAGTTGAGGGTCTCTCAAGCTATGAACATTACAATGATATACCGTATTCGACGCAATAAGTGCCCCGCTCTAATAAGCGCCCACGGCGATATTTGTTAATATATTGGCTAGTGAACAATCCCAATTAGCACCCCTTCCGATCGATCAATGTATATAAGACTTATTTATTTGTGTATAATACGCAGTTGTGGGTTATATGCACCCTTAATTATGGGCAGTTAAATTCTGGAAAAATATATCTGTCGTATAAAAACATTTCAGGCTGTCAGCATAAACCGCGAAATTTATCTTTCAACTCTTTTTTTTCTCTCACCAAAATACTATTCTAATAAGAGCCCCCTATTTCTAATTTTGAGAGCGCCATGGGCGCTTATTACGTCGAATGCGGTATGTGTTAAACATTAGTTTTAGCATGTAAGAAAACATACAACTTTATGGATAACAACTTCTGGTTTATTGCAAGTAGCGATGTTTCAGTGTAGATTCTTACACCGTAATCACGCTGGAGTGACAACAACTAAGTGATGAGAGGTATATATGCTTGACATGTTGTGATAAGCAGCAGATTAACATTGGCAACAACAGGTAATAGATAAGTAGCATACACATAATTGTATGAAGCCAAATGTACAGTAAGAATAACCAGAAGTTGTTATCCATAAAGTTGTACGTTTTCTTACTTACTCACCAACTTTTAGAATGCCAATCAAACAGTAAGTTTTAGCATGTTTAGATACGCAGTAATGTTGTTTTTTCACAGTTGTGAGTGTCTGCTTGTACTAGTCCGGACTGACAATTTATAGTGCTAGCACACTGAGATACCATGCAGCAGTTTGACATGAATACCCCACTCAGACACAGTATACTGGCTCTGAGCCAACCAGTCCTTGTTTTAGCCCCTTTATGCCGAGCGCCAGACAGGGTAACAACAAGTACCATCTTATAACATCTTTGGGTATAATGCGGCCTGGGATTGAACCCCAAACCTTTGGCTTTCCGGGCAGACGCTCTACCACTAGACCATGGAGGCTATCTGATTATCAAGAGATCAAAGACATGCCTATTAACGTGATCAAGTACTAACAGTAAAATGAATAGTACATTTCTTTAACACGTTAAAAATGACAAAATGTATGACCTAAAACCTGTGAAAAATGAGACAAACAAGAAAACTAAGAGTATTAAGTTTCAATAGTGAGATAATTCAATTTAGTTTCCAGAGAATTTAACTTGTCCATGGATTATGTAAAGAGAAATTATGAGAGTCTGTTGATAAGACTTCCACCATCGCCTTTTTTGGTAGTGGAAAGGCAAATGACTGGTTACAAGAATGATGACAACAGTAGCCTTGTGGTTAATGCGCTCGCTCGTCACGCCGAAGACCCGGGTTCGATTCCTGATATGGGTACAATGTGTGAAGCCCATTTCTGGTGTCCCCTGGCATGATACTGCTGGAATATTGCTAAAAGCGGCGTAAAACCATACTCACTCACTCCCCCATTAGCATGGCTAGTCTGACAAGTGAAAATCTAAAGGGAAAGGTTATTTTTCCCTGAAATCTAGTTATTTTAGTCTCCAGCCCGAAATACGCAGTGAACTAGTTCAATATGACCAATAGTGTCTCTCGCTAATCAGATGAGTAATATTGACGTTTTTCTATGCAAAGAGCATGATGAGATTATTTCTGTTGTAAATCAAGTTGAGATCATGGCACAGACTACCGGTAACATCTAGTCACTGAAATGAAAATATTTTACAGAAACAAACATTAAATCATCTTAATAACATATAATAAAAGGGATCCTATAGACTCTTCATTTTCAGACACTGCAGTAATCTGGAAATGCCAACTGGTATAGACTTGCATCGGCTGTATTGGATATATTTGTTTCGGGGTCTGTATGAGATGAATCATAGCAATACACAATGTTTAAACATCCCCCCTCAGTCTACGAGTCTTGCTTGGAGATGTACAACTCAAAACAGAACAATATGACAATAATATATTGTTTCCACCAAAGGTGACAATGTAAGAGTGAATATTATCCTACCCTATTTTTTATCCCAGGGATGAAATTCTCTAGTGCCAGGATGATTCTCCCAAGTGAATTTGAACCCATACCAGTGTGTTTAATCCTATCGTATACTATAGAATAAAACTTCCCCTGGAATAATATTTAGGTAGGATATAATCCTTGATTACAACTGTACCCATTCCGCTGATATGCATGGTATGTTATTATCATGTATACAAACATGGCAGATAATATACCAGATTGTGGTAAACTTTGACCGTTTCATAAACAAGATAACAACAGAAAACATGAAAAAGGAAAGCGGACATTACAGCATAAACAGGACTGTCTTGAGAGCATGTGTGAACAATATATGTACTACAACTAAACGTGAACACACAATGCGGTTTAGAAAGTGGTCAAATGTAACAAATGTTATATTTGGGATAACACTTTCTTTAGTAAAGTACATATTCTCTTACTCTTTTTGGGTTGAGCCATCCGGGATTCGAACCCACACTGCTTGATACTACTAACAGGTATGCAATAGGCCTAGGATGTGTCCAGATTTACTACCCAGGTCCCACCCCCCTATCACCTGACCCAACCTGGGTGACCACTATAGGTCTCAAGAGATAGGTACGAAAGGTCCGATTGGGAATTGTTATACCGGAGCCCTGGCAGAAAGTATTTAGATACACGTATAAAATGATCTGGTCATGAATACACAATGTCTGAAGTTTATCTTTATTCAAACATAAAAAAGTCTGAAGGAATGTGTGCATAGTCACAAAGACATCCCCATAGTCACTGTAACAAAGTTTCACACCACAACAGATCTGGATAACTCAGTTATGTTATCATCTTTGACATGTATCTGATGTACAATGGATTCAGGAAATGTAGAACAAGGGTCTTAATTCACACAGAGCACATGGCATACATGCAGGCAGACATATTGGACCTCAATTCTTCTTACTCCCTAACTGAAGAGTACATTTTATAACATAAACTGTCCGGAGTTATCTCCCATAGACCATGAACACATTAAGCTATCAGGAGTTATCTCCCATAGACCACTACATTGACATGTATCTTGAAAACAACACATGAAAACGAGAGACTACATCATGTAAACTAGAAGCATGAATTGTTCCTAAATGTCACTTGAAATCACAAACATGAAAACCTTTTACTTAGTAGAATTGAGAGATAAGAAAATTTACTGGAAGTATCTAATAATTTCAGTACATCATGTCATATTGTCCTTTGACCATTGTTGACAAAACAAAACCATAGCATAGCAAACAACCTAAGCTTATCAAACTACTAATGTAGGTGCTTGATAACATGATAATATCATACAACATTATAATGATAACAAATATGTCACATCGTGTCACACTGTCTTAAACAGATCAACAAACAACCAAACAGACGATAACGTTAAGCAGGTTCAGCATTAGGGGTGAAACGATATAGTAAGGTCATGATACGACAAGTATCACAATATGATATATGGCACAATACAGACATATAAGTCTTATCGCATGGAAACTTCTTGACGATAAATATTTCTATAATCATGATAATTTTGTTCTTGTATCAATCATAATAAAGTGCCATTGATGTCCATGACATGATTACCTTAAAAAAGACTAAAAGTGTAACACTGATGGCTAAATATTTTTAATGAACATCATTTTGACATACACTGCTTGATGTGGTCAGCAATTAACACATGTCTGTTTAGGATTAGCTCAAAATGCAGGTTAATAAGGACTTCTAATAATATCGATTCTGAGTTTGTCCCATGTGTATACTGAATCAGGGTTAAATGTTCTTTTGAAACATGTTCTTGCAATGGTACTGTGATCTTAGAAGTGTTTCTGAAATGACATAAATATCCGACTTGATATGCGGGATACGTTTGGTTATAGTAAGTCAAGATAGACATGATCAGTCAGGGTGGCCTCTTGCCTACGCGGCAACTCAATTCCCATAACTCTGTGTAGAAATTTAACTGGTAACTGCAAACTTCATGTGCTGAATTTTGTAATAAAACTTATATCATTAGAATTGCAAATACTTGAGGAACACTATAACACGATTTGTTTCGATTATTTTTGCAAACTTCCATACGTAACGCGGTGGCTAAAAAATATCAAAAGCAGGAGAAATGTGTGGGAATTGGTGGGCAAGCAGTTTCTCGTGCATTCAAGGGAGGTAACCGAGTGCCAAGAAGAAGAAGCGGCAATAAAATTTACACCTCTTAGTTTTTCGTTATTATAAAGCGTAATACAATGTTGTCTTCAACCAAAAAGACATTGGAGATGGAATGAGGAATGAGGACTGTCTCAGGTATCCAAGAAATGACATTTCATCACATTTTGAGAGCTCCTTGACGGGATGAGCAGACCACTTGAGAGTTCTTTGACCGGATCAGCTGACTACATGTGCCTAATGTCAGGTCTCATCGTATTGACAATGCAAGTTACACCATGTGAATTTATTTTGGTAATTCCTGCAAATACAATCGTGACCTTTGCTGTAACACACAGGAAATGTTATGTAATGAGCATGTCGGGCAGGTGTTTTGTTTATGTGATAAACTTGTCAGTGTCACCAAGTTGTTTATACATTATACAGTGATTTATGGCACCTTGTTAATAAAATCAGAGCCGGAATTTCCTCGAACCCATGAATTTTGTATGACAATTTTTAGGTGCTTATACAGGGATTTAGGACATTTTCTTGACTCCATGAACTTTATATGGCAATTCTGATAACATGAGAATCCCAAATGCTTACGGAACACTGTAACGAGGCGGCGAAAAAAGGAGAAATGTGTTGGAATTGTGACAGCAAATTTCAATATATTCAAAATCATGATAACGCGGTTGGTTTCCGCAGATATCGCCAGACAAATATGTATGTGGGATTTTATTATATATAAATCTGCCACCACACAATTGAATTGAAAATTACAGTCCCCAAGAACGACAATTACAAGAAAATTTGAAATACTTTTTCAGAAAAGATCAAAAGCAGGAGAAATATGTTGGAAATTGGGTCATGTGGTATTTTTTAGCGATTTTAATTGTGACAGCATATATGTGTGTGTGATGGCGATGCTCACCTCAATGTTCCGTACCGCCACTTTATTATGTGGTGATGCGGTACGGAATAATTCGACAACGGGTTCATATCTGAGCATGCGAAAGACGTTCGTGTGATGTTAGTCATGTTAGTCAGCATTTGCCACCTCGAGTTATCAGCTCGGACACGATGTTTAATGCCAGAATATATTCATGAGAAATCTTTGAAACATGTGCTAACCTAGCACGGTATGTCCACGAAGTTCCATATTTAAACATCCGAGCGATTTCCAGCTGAAAAATGGTCAGAATATAACGATTCAGCAAAACAGTATCAATTGTTGTAATCTGACCAACCATGATCCGGCAAAATAGATGACGACAAAAAGCTTAATTCCAGCGCAGTGGTGACGTGGCATTACACCTAATTTGCATATCATGTGACACAACTTTTTGTAAACAAATGCTTATTCAGAAATTACAAATGCAAGCCTTTCTGTGCGCTTTACATATTGTTTGGCATAATTATTTAGACTGTATTGCTACTGGCTATAAATTATCGCCAACTCCCTATTGGCGCACGGGATATCATTTTACTTTTGCCCGTTTTCATTAGAAAAAAGAAATAATTATCAGAACATGATGAACAAAACACTTGATGATGAACATTGATTATTATTCTTTTTTATATAATGTAATAAGTAGTGATTACTTCAACATACCTGTTAGCAATTACCATTAGCAGGATCAGGTCTGCATTGCTTGATAAATAACCCTTTATGGCCCATTAAATACTTCTTACCTTGCTACTTGAACTTAGATTTTTTTGCTGTGTTTTATATATTTGCATGACATAAGTGGGTAGTCTCACAATTGTGTCAAACTGAGAAAGCCATGTTTTATTGACTGACTGTGCTGCACTATTTAACTCCTGGACATCTGATGAAACCTTCCAGACAATAAAAAGTAGGACCTGTCTATATAGCTACTGCAAAACACAGTTCACATACTTCATTTGATTGTATTTTTCAACAACATCAATGTTGTTATCACACCATTGTTATAGTCATGATAGTAGTAGGCATGTTGAAGGACTTTTGGGCATTAATTTGAAACTGTGGCAACATATCAAGCTCTGGTAAATAATAAAGACTGAATATGATACATCAGGGTTCCATTTTATGTACATATATTTTTCATGCCTGAAAATGAAAGGCACTAACAAGTTGAAAGGCTTTGGTGGAAGAAACAAGACACTGCTAAAAGTCAATTTGTTCATAAAACATAAACAAATTCAACAATACAACTGGGATGCAGTGATAGAAACAAACATTCTTGTTCCACTAGTCCTTATAATGATAACATATAGTAAAACCCTTAAAATTGGCAAATTTCTACTAGTCCTAAATTATGATATTGGCGATTTTTTGCAAGGACAAAAGGACTAGTGCCAATTTCTATCGCTGGGGATATTCCTTGTTCTCTCAGAATGAATAAGGCTTAAATATCTCTTTCATGCAAGTTTCTAGAAGTAATTAGTTCATATAAAGAAATATTCAGAATTTCTAAAAGTCTACTGTCGGCATAGCTTATAGGTAGTCCTGTTGTGTAAATGGAAATTACATTTCTCTTTTGTCCGTGTTTTTGCAAAATAATTCTTACTTACGGCAAAGGTAAAAGGCTGTATCAGGACCTCGAAACAGCCAACAGCAACATGCATCAGGGTAATTATGAAATTACGAATGACAGTTTCTTTAAAAAACGGTTATAAATAAAGACAGCACAGATCTGAAAGACTTGAACTTTCCCACTCCGCCATTTTGTATAGTCACATGATTCCTATATAGATGAACGAGCTCCTTACTCGGGTAAGGGTGCAAGGAGCTCCTAGTGCTGAACGCTATCCACACGCTGTGGCCTTGATAGCAAGAGCCGTGGATACGTGAGGTGATCACAGTAATGAATGATAAGAAGCGAAACGGTCCTCGATAGCTGCGTTTCTCAAGAGCAGTAGATAGGACAGAAATAGTGTGTGAAACGAACCAAAGAATTTAAAGAAAACGTATGAATAAAAAGAAAGAAACGTAAGATACTTGCTTCTTGAGCATATTGTATTTAAACACTGCACATATTTGTCGCCAAATATCAGAGTCCCCCCTCTCAACAAACAGTTCACAAATAAACACCCACAAACACTGGTAACAAACAAATGCAGGCCGATATCTAGATTTTAATCCATTCATGCTTGATTGTTGAAGTTCTATGTTTAAAACATGTACGTTTGATAATTAATATGTTCAATACAAATATATTAACAGCAATGAACAATATAATAAATAGATTATTAGATTTTTATCCACGTTTTTTCCCCCTAAAAGTATATTTTATTTCACAATGTTCTAAAGTTACGGGGCGTAACAGTTATTCTGTACACAACTCCAAAGATAACCAGTTGGGTGAAAGACTTGCTCCATCTTCCTGAGGCAAGGGAGTCAACTGACTTTAAAAGTTCAGAGGTAACTGGACTTTTAAAGTCAGTAAACTCCCTTGCCTTGGGAAGATGAGATTTGCTCATGTTCAAATATGAAAATGCTCAATGACACATACACCACCTCTTGTGATACAACTAAGCCTACTCCAACACGTCCAAAACGAGTGTTAATTGACAAGAGTGAGTGAGTGAGTATGGTTTTACGCCGCTTTTAGCAGTATTCCAGCAATATCACGGCGGGGGACACCTGAAATTGGGACAAGAATAAAGTCATATGGACACATCTGACATATGTCCATTTCTTCCATAATGCACTGAACCTGGTGGGCCAAAACATGTCAGCATGTCTGTGGTGCCTTTATAGATTTACTGTGTATTTTCATATAAGGGCCCATACGGGCACCCCAGGGGACGGTGTGGGTAGCCTAGTGATTAAAGCGTTCGTTTCTTGCCGAAGACCCGGGTTCGATTCCTCACATGGGTACAATGTGTGAAGCCCATTTCTGGTGTCCCTCGCCGTGATATTGCTGGAATATTTCTAAAAGCGGCGTAAAACCATATTCACTCACACACAGGCACGCCAGGACATCCCTTCTGGATCTGCGAGCGGATGGACACACGAACGATATGGCTCATCTTAAATCTTCCATGCCTTATATTTTTATACTAGTTTACGTGCGCTTCTAGTAAGTGACCCTATGCCACGCAATACACGTAACAATGCTTCCTTCAAATTTGTGTGGGTTGTAGAAGGCTGGACAGTTTAGAATAAACCTTATTTCTGGGACTGCGCATGGTTTACTGGAGAAGACTGTAGATGTAGCATTTGTTAACGCTGAAGAAAGTATTGGGTATATTACTAAAGCTGTTATTATTGCTGCATCTGATATGAAGAAAATGAATAAGAGCTGTAAATATGATCAACAATGGTTTGATAGCGACTGCCAGCTACGTAAAAAGGAACGATGAAGACGTTTAACTTTAGAAAGAATAAGGACAGAGGATCACTAACCGACTATGATAGAGTAAGAAATCAGTACGATGTTTGTAAGAAAAAAAAGACAGAATAATTTCGAACAAAAACAGCAACTGTTGGAATCAAGCATAGATAATTCTAAAACATTTTGGTCATCGCCAAAAGCCATTAAACCAAATAGATATTGCAAAAATGACATTGATATTCAAGCCTGGATTGAGCATTTCCAGGAACTGTTTTCAGTTCCATTTAGCCATGACGATAACAATTTATTTGACATGGAATTCAACGAAGATAAAGTTGACTGTATAACAGATGATATTCTTGAATGTCCAATATCTGAAGAGGAAAATATTGACAGCATATCCAACCTTAAAGATAATAAGGCATTCCTCAGATATTTTAATACCATATTTGGAACTTATTTTTAAAAACCTTTTAGAGAGATCATATTTTCCAGATAATTGGACAGTTGGCATTATTGTTCCTCTTCACAAACATGGCACAACCACCGATGTTAATAATTATAGAGGCATAACTCTCCTAAGTACATTGAGTAAAATATTTACTTCAATTATTAATAAGAGACTTGTTTTCTGGGCGGATTCTTTGGATAAGATAAGTGAGTCACAAGCAGGTTTTAGAAAAGGATACTCCGCCACTGACAATGCTTTTATCATATACTCACACGCAAAAGAAACGCAAGTGGTTTTAAGCAAATAGGTAACAAACACAGAACCATAAATTGATACGAGTTTTAGCATGTAGTGATGCCTGATGGTGTTATCAATATTTTTGGCTGCATTTTGGAAGCCCCGTGTAAAAACGCAACATAAAAAACGAATCGCCAAAACGCACCATTTCAATGAATATGTGAGTATCATGCACCCATTCTCGCGAAATCGAAAATGCACGAACTGTCACGAACTGTAGTGGATATAAAACTGTGGCCGATTCTTGGACCTACCACTCATTGGTCAACAATGCCACGCCTAACTCAAATTCAGAGAAACCAGGCTATCGGACGTTTGGAAGCTGGAGAGTCTGTCCAAGATGTTGCCCGTCATTTCAACGTTAACATAACCACAATTTCCTGCATCGATACAATGCTACACAGACCACAGATTACCTTCCCCGGAGCGGTCGTCCTAGGGTCACCACACCTCGACAAGATCGGCAGATTACCCGTCAACACCAGCGACATCCGTTCCTAACTGCAAGTGAAAGTACTCGACAGACCATAGGAACACATAATCGACACATTAGCCGGGACACTGTGATCCGACGTCTCCGTTCCAACAACCTCAGATGTCGCCGACCAGCACGTCGTCCTGTTCTCCACCCACGGCATCGACAAGCACGACTTCAGTGGGCACAGGGTCATCGCAATTGGCGTCATCGTGAGTGGAGGCGTGTCATCTTCTCTGATGAAAGTCGCTTCTGTGTCTCCCATGCAGACGGAAGAATTTGGCGGCGTTGAGGTGAACGTTTCACTTACAGAAACGTTGTGGAAAGGGATCCATGGGATGGACCTAGCGTCATGATATGGGAAAGTATTGGACTTAATGCGAGACTTGGACCCATGTTCCTTCTGAATGTTGGTCAAGATCGGGGACACGGCGTCACTGCTCAGCGGTATATCGACCAAGTGATCAGACCCCACGTTGTTCCATTTTTTTGCACAACATCAACAACACATTTCAAGCAGGACAACGCTCGTCCCCATGTTGCCAGAGCTACCATGGCCTTTCTGTAACAACACAACACCCGTGTTCTACCGTGGCCAGCCCTCAGCCCTGATCTGAACCCCATCGAACACTTGTGGGATGAGGTTCAATGGCGTCTGCACAATGTGCGCCCAGTGCCTACAACTGCCGATGAACTACGCACAGCTGCTCTGGATGTGTGCAGGAGGATCCCTAGGGCCCTCACAAATGGTCTGATACACTCATTGTACAGGAGATGTGTGGCAGTGATCAATGCTTATGGTGGTCACACCAGGTATTGACTGACATTTTGAGTATTGACCCGAAACTGTGTAAGCCCTTAACATTTGAAAAAAAACCCAATTATGTCATCTGCCTTTTAATTCATTAAACTGTCTTCAGTCAAACCTTTGTCAATCTTGCCCTATTAGTATTTCTTGTCTTTACTGTTGAAAATAAATAACACGTATACTGCATACTCGACTTGCATTTCTTTTTCCTGTGAGTATATATTCTATAATACAGAGATATCTATCAGTGAAACGAGGGAAGCTATATGCTGTATTAGATTTTGCAAAAGCTTTTGACTCTGTGAAAAGGGATAACTTGTGGTCAGTCTTTCAAAGACATGGGCTAAGTAGCAAAATTGGAAAGTTATTGTGCTCTCTCTATAAAAATGTGAAGGTGTGTGTCCGGAACAATGCCGCTATATCGGATAATTTTGTAAAACTGATGGAAAACAACTACACCCCGAAACTATTAAATTATTTCTGCTTCTTTTCGCTGACGATATAGTCATGTTCTCGAGCACAATACCTGGCTTGCAAAAGCAAATACATGTGTTAGAGAGTTATTGTGACGGGTCAAAACGTACTGTACAAATAGATAAAACCAAAGGTGTAATTTTTAAAAATGGTTGTAACATATCCAGAAAAGAAAAATAGCTTTACAGAGGGAAGCCTGTAGAAGTTGTTCCATTTTATAAATACTTAAGCGTGTGTTTTACAAGTAGATTAACTTGGTCAAGGAATACACATAACATTTCATTGCAAGCCAAGATTTTTTTTGTAGGCACATTAAAAAGTCTTAGAGTTCTGGACAATATTACATATGATGTTTATTTTAAAATATTTGATACAAACATAAGGCCGATTCTATTGTATGGATCAGACATTTGGGGCCTAGAACATTTGGATGTTATTGAGAAAATACATTTATATGCATGTATATAAAAGGTTCTTGGATGTAAAAACTAGCACAGAAAACGCAAGGGTATATGGTATATCAATAGTTATTTAAAGGTTATTAAATACTGGGTCAAGCTATTAAATATGCCATCTTCAAGATACCCTAGAAAATGTTATACATTGTAATATGATGCTTCTCTACAGCCATGGGAAACAAAATTGGGCATCAAAAGTTAAAAACATGCTATATGAATGTGGATATGGTTATATTTGGTTACAACAACATGTAGATATGCCACAACATTTCTTCTCCCGTTTGACACAGACCTTAAAAGATACGTACTTTCAAAAATGGCATGGTTCTTTGTCCAGTTCTAGAAAAGCAAATTACTACATTACATTTAAGACCACTATTATACTAGAACCTTATCTATTAAGTGTAAATTTTACATAAGTTTAGAACAGCTCTTTCTCGATTTCGTTGTGGCTCACATGATTTATTTATTGAAACAGGCAGATATGAAGGTATTGCAAGAGAACATAGACTTTGAAGGATTTGTAAAACTGATTGTATTGAAGATGAATACATGTATCACTTTTTATGTATATGTCCAGTGTATAAAGATCTAAGAGCAAATATCTAAATAACTATTTCTACCGCAACCCAAACGGTAACAAATTGTGTAAATTAATGACTTGTGATTGTACAGAAATTATTAGAAATTTATCAATGTTCATTTATCATGCTATGAAACTTAGAAAATGTATGAATTTGTAACACGTCCCAGACAATGTACTTTAGGCCTTTGGCCTCATAAGTACCATGAATAAAGATTGATTGATATATATATTATATATATATTATATATATATATATATATATATATATTATTCTTGATAAATGAGTGAGTCTTCACATAAATGTGCTACCTTTTAAACAAGAAACTGATGAGTCATTAAAAGTGAGTGAGTGAGTGAGTGAGTGAGTTGGGTTTATGCAGCTTGTCATAGTATATTAGTTATGTAATAGCTTGTCAGCTTTTCGTGGGGGAAGACCACAAGTGATACAGGTTGTAGACGTCGTTTACCACTTCGAACGGTGAAACCACGGATATGGTTGGTACTGACCAACCATTGATCATAAACAGAGTGAAAAACCAGTAAAATCTTTTACTTGTGAACAAATTTTTGACCTCGTTACCAGACACAGCCTGTAATGAACGGTAAAACATACGCATTATATAAAACAAACCACATCCAGTCATTTCGAACCGGTTCACGCGTTAACATACATACAAGTGGCTTTATATCAAATTCTCTTCAGTCCAGGCTGTAAGTTAACGTTAACAGGGGCGAAGTTTTGTGTAAAATACTTGTGAAATAATAAGACTCTAAGTTGTTCCAATTACCTTGCTCTGTTACATTTTAGTGTTGAAAACAGGTCTCAGTTTGATGCTCAATGTCTAAACAAAACATTTCGATACTTAATCACACATAACCTGTAATTATATGAAGCGTCGAAGTGAGGCGAAGGGAGACAACTCTTACAAGCTTAAAGTAAAATCCTCCGTAGCATGTCTTGACACTTTACCAGGAATAATGATAAAACATCTGTAGACTAGACCAGAAAACCCAGTGATTGACACCATGATCATCGGTCCACGCAATGAGGGTACGATGACATGTATTCAACCAAGTCACCAAGCCTGACCACCGATCTATTTAGTCGCCTTTTTACGACAAGCGTTGGGACATATTCCTACCTGGAATCCACATGCACGGGTTCATTGAAATAAGAGCCATTGGTATTGTTAATAAAATTTGTTCGATGCAAATTTCAACTTAGTATCTTGAAATTCCAAGAAAAAAAATCCAAAACAAAATGCCTCTTAAAGACTTCCGTATAAAAGGTTTCCGTACAAATACACCCCACCCCCCACGAAATTGATATTGAAAAATGGCTTTTCAAATAATAATGAAATTAACTATGAACGCGGCATCCAATTCCAAGAATTAAAAGAAAACAAAATAACAAAAAACAGTAAATAGTTCATACCGTGCGTTAACATAAAAAAAATTCTCTGCAAAATGAAACAATGGTCGCTAGGTAGGGCATCGGAATCTAACAAGAATCTTTGATTTATGCGTGGACCACGTTGCTGTACGGACATCGTTATTGTCGAACAATGATTTGCTTCTCACATTCCATCATGACAACGACTACACCGTCCCTGGCAACGTGGCTGATTCAGCAGTGAATCACACCATTCACCTGCGCTCTTATTTCCACGTCACGTACATTTTCCCACAGTATTATCAGCGGAGGTATTCTACTCATCATCGGCTTTGTTTACGTACCGTAAATCGTACTGTGGAATCCATACTATAAATAACGTCATTTGAGATGAGATACGATGCTGTTTAGATTTAGGTTTATAAAATGCGTAATGTTAAACTATAAGCTATATAGCTTGTTTTACTGTGTCAAATTTAGTCGCGTTTGGAGTTTGGAAGCCTGTCGCAGGACGTGGTGTTACTTGACGGTTTATGGTAGGTCGTAAATATTCATAGGGAAGAGTACATGTGCTACCCGATCGTTGTCATGATATTAGCTGTGAATCATTAAACGTGAATCACAGGTGCGTCTTAGTTACGTGTACAACATGCACTTTAACTAGAAACTGTTGTCTTTTCTGATATTACATCCACGATTATCAAACGAATTATATATCCTTTGTTAATTTGAACACTGGACTCAAATGCTGGTTTCGAATTGGCCGACGCTGACTAAAATAGTCGTCAAATCAAATTATTCGCATGAGCGAGAGAAAAATTGTGCTAAGTCAGAGATGGCGAACGAAGCCATCGTGGCGGATGGGTTGGCTGTCTCCCAATAATGATAAATTAAGAAATGAATCCAAATCAACCCAACAATGAATTGACAAGCCTAGATTTCCTCGTTAGATTTAGCATCTGAGCTCCATTTGGATTTTATTTTGTATTTTGTATAGGTTTATATTTTACAACTTTATTTCTGGGACAAAATGTTAGCCTGGCGGATGGGCCCATGGTTCGCATAGACTGGATAATACACATGCTAATCAAGGATGCTGATGTGATTGTTAATGAGATTGACACACTATAGACTCTGCATGGATATCGACCAATGTCGGCTTTGAACAATTCCATTAATTTAATTTTGAACAATAAGTGGTTTCGCTTATTTCGATTTTTGGTCATTATTTAACGGCTAAAGTTGGGCGGGAAAAGGGCGGGTCATGATTTATATTTGTGGTGGGGTTGAGGGTTTGTGTTGGGTGAACTGGGATCGGTGGTGAAAAGTTGTGGATGGCATGATTGCCGACACAATGTCTGATATGTTAGGGGCGGTTGGTCAGCCTAGTGGTTAAAGCGTTCGCTCGTCACGCCGAAGACCCGGGTTCGATTCCCTACATGGATACAATGTGTGAGGCCCATTTCTGTTGCCCCCCGTCGTGATATTGCTGGAATATTTCTACAAGCGGCGTAAAACCACACACTCTGATCTGTTATGCAAAGAAACAGACGTGTGTGTGTAAGAGGTGAGGTTTAACTCCGCTTCGATTCAGGATTGTGACGTCATGTCAACTCAAAGACAATGGGAAGCCCAAATTGGCGCATGTGAAATCAACGAGCACGGCCATGTGACAAACCAAGGATTGGCTTTGTGACGTAATACCTCAGCGAATCGCGTGCATGAGATACCCCTCAATCCCTCCACACAATTATACTCTGAGGTGTCCAGTTGTGATTCAAATGAACGAAAAAAGATGTTTATAATTAATTTTTATTCGTACCGGTCTAAAGTGCTAGGTCTATCATTTAATTTGAAGTTTTCCCTCGCGTTGATAGAATCTGACAGTGAGTGGGTTTACGTCTCACTGATTACTTCACATCAAATCGTTTTAGAATCAAGTGAATTGTCTGAAATAAACATTCCATGCATCTGACGAATGTGACACGACCGTCTGTGTGACGTGTCGGACTTGGCTATTTATAGAACAGTGTCATTCATCACGCGAGATTTAATAACAGGAAGAGTTTCTTCTTTAAAGGTCACATCGATGATGTAGGCGTGGCAAACTAGACTATGTAAAGTATCTATATACTAGAGAAATCTATACATGGACAGATTCAATTTCCTAATAATTACAGTTGTCCATATGAATATGCACTGGGAACCAATAAAAGGCAGCTTTTGCCATTCTCGTGTATCCTGTGTCTTAGCCTCACTATCGATAGGTGGTCAGGCTCGCTGACTTGGTGGATGCATGTCATCGTATCCCAATTGCGTGGATCGATGCTCATGATGTCAATCACTGGAATGTCCGGTCCAGACTCCATTATTTACAGACCTCCGTCATATAGCTTGAATATTGCTGAGTGCGGCGTTAAACAACAATCAATCAATCAATTACTATCGATATGATGTACTGGATAATGGAGGAGAAGTATTAACATGCAGAAAGAAACACATATCTACGTTGTACCGACATCTTGAAAGGCGTTCACACATTTATAAATTACGTATATTTTTTATTTGCGACGATATCTTATTTCCTATTATATTTTTGAGCGATCCAGTTTTTATGAACCTTTTATAGTTTCCATGTAAAGGACAACGGTGTCGGGTTTCTTTCTCCTTTAACCTTTTATTTGTTGCTGTTTTTCAAATTCCATCCCACGACGATTTTTATTTCCCCCCAGGAATGAGTTGTCATAATAAAACCCCATGCCCTGGGTACTTCCTGCGTGGCATAACACAAGTCCATGTATGGTAAGCGGGAACCGTCTTTTAAAAAACTCCATCCAAACAGGTTATTCATTCTGCGTTGTGTTGTGTAAATGACATTATTCCGAGCAATGATTAATACTTATCCTAATTAGTGATCATAATAATCAGCTTCATGTTTTAAATCATTTTCTATCGAAAAGAGTGATGCCTTTACAACAGAATCAATCAACCCGAAATATGAAGGATTCATATTTGTGATATTCTTACCTCCATGTAAGAATGTTGAGATCTGACTGGTTCACGTGATCTTGATAAAATACTACATCGTCCGAACTTGGAGAGAAATACATTTCTGAGCGGGAGAATATATCCGGGACACGCCGCCATGAAGCAAAACGTTGTTAACTAGGGTCTGACGAGACAATTCTGTATACTGACAAATAACTATAAGAGAATGATTAAAAAGGGAACAAATGTCTGTGTCATTTTTTATGAAACAGTGACATTATTGTTGACTCGATGACATTATTGTTGACTCGGTGACAGCGTTGTTGACTTAGTGACATTATTGTTGACTTAGTGACATTATAGTCGACTTAATAACATTAGTGTTGACTCGGTGACAGCATTGTTGACTTAGTGACTGTATTGTTGAAGCAGTGACATTATTGATTTAACAGTGACATTCTTCATGAAACAGTGACATTGTTTTGACTCGTTGACATTGCTGTTGAAGCAGTGACAGCATGTTAACTCGATGAAATTATTGCTGAAACAGGGACATTATTGATGAAAAGTGACATTATTGTTGACTCGATGAAATTATTGTTAAAACAGTGACTGTATTGTTGAAGCAGTGAAATTATTGATTAAACAGTGACAACATAACTGTTAAAACAGTGACATTCCTTTGAAACAGTGACATTATTTTGACTCGTTGGCATTGTTGTTGAAGCAGAGACATCATTGTTGACTTAGTGACATCATTGTTAAAGCAGGGACATTTCTGTTGACTCGGTGACATCATTGTTGACTTAGTGACATTAGTGTTGACTCGGTGACAGTATTGTTGCCTTAGTGACATTATTGTTGACTTAGTGACATTATAGTTGACTAAGTGACTGTATTGTTGACTTAGTGACATTATTGTTGACTTAGTGACACTAGTGTTGACTCGGTGACATCATTGTTGACTTAGTGACATTAGTGTTGACTCGGTGACATCATTGTTGACTTAGTGACATTATTGTTGACTTAGTGACATTATAGTTGACTTAGTGACTGTATTGTTGACTTAGTGACATCATTGTTGACTTAGTGACATTAGTGTTGACTCGGTGACATCATTGTTGACTTAGTGACATTAGTGTTGACTTAGTGACATTATAGTTGACTTAGTGACATTATAGTTGACTTAGTGACATTAGTGTTGACTCGGTGACATCATTGTTGACTTAGTGACATTATTGTTGACTTAGTGACATTATAGTTGACTTAGTGACATTAGTGTTGACTCGGTGACATCATTGTTTACTTAGTGACATTATTGTTGACTTAGTGACATTATAGTTGACTTAGTGACATTAGTGTTGACTCGGTGACAGCATTGTTGACAAAGACAGCTTTTCAGAATACAGTGGTTAACAGCTCGCAGCTATTATTCGATGTGTTCTCTATTTTATTTCAAGAGTTTTTAAACGATTCTGTAAACGTAGGAGAAGTACATCATATATTTGACGTCACAATATCATGGGGTGTTTGGTTACTTAACACGACCCACATTGGAACTCGCATAACAGGACGAATCACTCTTCAAAGTCACCTAAATTACCAATTTTAATAATCAACAAGCTGCAAAGCCCATTGGGTGATGTAAGAAAACCAAATTTGTCTCGTATTCCCCGTTTTCGGTATAAATGAAAAACTAAATCGAACATAAAAAGAAAACGGATAATACGAAATGCTCGAAAGTACTAAATCAGAGATAAATAATTGATATTAGAATACATTTCAAAGAAGTTATTTAAGATGTATATGCGCATGATTATTTTCAACTTGGATTGATTTTGAATGCAGACATGCAGCAGATTTATGAGTCAGAACACGATGACGGAGACAGGGAGGTAATATTTCCTATCGGAATTTTAGATTCGTGTGCAGAATTGGTCGCATGCATTGGTCGAAATTGGACAGTGAGTAGAACACAGTCAAAATATCGAACAGAACTCCCAATCACAATTAGCTGAACTCAAAACAGAGACTGCACGTGAGTCATAACGAGGCACAAGAGAGCTACCTTATTGACCGGAGTTATGTCACCGCCCTCGCTATAACGCGGTCGCATACGGTTCTGATTTTATAAATATTTAAAAGACTCTTGATCATTCCACATCCGCGCTGTGACGAGTTTTATAGCGTGTAAAGGAATCATATTCTTCCGTGCTGTGATTTTATTGCTGTATATGTGACTCGAACATTGTAATAATATGTTAAATTTGAAAATTGAATAGGTAGGTGATGTACTATAAATACATGTAATATTCTTTTTCTATAATTATTTTACAAGTTCATAAAATACGTTTCTTTTACAAAATAAATTACCATATTTTTAAAGTATCTTACTGATGTTCCCCGCCAGGTATTTAATTGCTGAAATATTGCTAAAAGCGGGCTAAAAACTCACTACTGATATGTTATATTATATGTATTAGAGATAATAGAATATTATAAACGAAATCCAATGCCATTTTATATAGCTGAGGCGGAGGGGTAGGCTAGTGGTTAAAGCGTTTGCTCGTCACTCCGAAGGCCCGGGTTCCATTCCCTACATGAATACGTTGTGTGGAACCCATTTTTGGTTTCGCCGTGCATAATATTGTTAAAAGCGGTGCATAACCATACTCACCCATGCACTCACATATTCACTTACATATTCCAACAATAGGGGGCACGGGCGGTCCAGTCGTCTAAGGCGCCGCGATTCACTGTGCGTCCCTTGGGCACTCCAGAAACCTATGATTGTGGGTTCACTCTACCAACAATAATAATTGCTGACATTTAATGACATTTAAATAAAACTTATTCTGCGACAACGACGTTGTTCCATACCGTTTTTGAATTATTGGTTCACATTCAGCAATGATAATCAATCTAATTAAGGGACCGACCATTTGATATTCTGGAGGTTGAATTCTTCAAAATATAAGATATTGCTTTAGACTGTTGAAATACATATGTTTCTGCCACAAAAATTATATTGTTTCAAGGCGGTTTAAAAAAAGCAAAAAACAATTAAGCTCATATTTTTATCTGGTTTTCGCAGCTGAAGTGCCCATACAAAAAAAAAACAGACCCCCACCCCCGCCCCCTGTCAAATGTGGTCGGTCCCAAAATTGCTGGTAGCTAGATTGCAATGATAATAGACAGATCATTGTTTCAAGCTTGTCTGAAAATGCAACCAATCCTGAAATGAGAAATAAGAATTTGTAGAAAACCTAACCTGTGACATTTCCTGTATTCATATTTATTCCAACAAAGGCATCTGTGAATTGTTACCCAGGAAACAGCCACGTCTATCAGGAACCGGAAGTCATACTTCTTCCCTAAGGTGATTACAGAAGAACGCAGGGTCAATAAATTTTAATATTACGCTGACACAATTCGCTTCCTGATTTTCACAAATAATTCCATATGTCTTCTAATTCATGTGACTAAGAGATACATTAAAATGATACCAGAATTCCCAAGTTTACAGCCCTGTTAGAAGTGTTTTATTGGCCATGGTGCCTGCAAGTCCTCACAGTGCACTATTGATTAATTCACAGTGAAGAAAGAAGTCGGTGATAACGTGATAACGTATACATCATGAAGTTACAATATCGGTTTCTGAGTCTTGTAGTGGTATTGAACTCGACAAATGTTGTCCAATCTGTTATATTTCGACACAACTGAATGTCATCAACTGAGATATTAAACTGCTAATTCGACTACAAACGTCAAAATCTTGGCAGGGGTGAAACGGCGAAACCCCGGTAATCCAGATTAACTAATGTCCGGGTTAACGAGTCACTGGTATGAAGGAATATGGGAGTAAACAGCTTTAGACACATATGCATGTTACCGGGTATATTTGTTCGGAAAGCCGGGTGTCTGGATAAACGGGGCTTCACTGTATCCTTTTATGTAAGCTGAATCATTACGCATGTCCCATACCCATGTGACGAGGCATCGGACAACTTCGTCTGTTTCCGGTACTACCACCTTATTGCAGCCACGTGTCAGAGTGTCGACGTTTGGTTTTCAGCTGATGAACTGATTTCAGTCATCATCTTGTTGGGCAAACTGATTCTTCTGAAACCATTTCTGTGAAGTGATGCCATAGGTGAGGTGATATGGGGTTTAACGTCGCGTCCAAGATTATTGCACTTATATAGCGACGTGCATGCACGTGTGTGTGTTTGTGTGGCTGCTTGTACTAGTCCGGACTGATGCCGATTTATAGTGCCAGCTCTGTGAGATACCATGGCACAGTTTAACATGAATTCCCCACTTGGACACAGTATATTGAATCCGAGCCGAACAGTCCTTGTTTTAGCCCCTTAATGCCGAGCGCCAGGGTATCAACAAGTACCATCTTTTAACGTCTTTTGGTATGACGCGACCGGGGATCGAACCCCGGACCTTCCGCTCACCGGGCGGACGCTCTACCACTAGACCACGGAGGCGGTCTAAGTGATGCCATAAGCGTAACCACCGAACATATAGGCTGACTGAATAAACTGCTGATAATCGGTTCGCTGTGCAGTCACAACTGAAATTATATTCGAAAATAGGATTCGCAACTGGCAAATTTGTACACTGAACAATGAGTTTGGTATATCAGTAGCGTCAAACAATGTTCGGTATGTCAGTACCGCTGAACAATGTGTTCGGTATATCGATATATCAGTACCGCTGAACAATGTGTTCGGTATATGGGTACCACTGGACAATGTGTTCGGTATATCGGTACCACAGAACGATGTGTTCGGTGTGTCAGTACCACAGAATGATGTGTTCGGTATATCAGTACCACAGAACGATGTGTTCGGTATATCAGCACCACAGAACGATGTGTTTGGTATATCAGTACCACTGAACAATGTGCTCGGTATATCAGTACCACAGAAAGATGTGCTCGGTATACCAGTACCACAGAACGTTGTGTTCGGTATGTCAGTACCACTGAACAATTGGTTTCCTGTATGCATACAAAATTATATTAAAAAAACCTGATAACACATGCTTTTCCGAGAAAAATAATATGTAAGAAAGAGAAAGTAGGGTAGAAAATCCAAACCCTTAATTTATCAGAGGTTCTTTTCCAAAGCTATTTCTCTACGTGTGAATTAGGATCAGCATCTAGTTTATACCAAAAACAGCAGAATCTCATGCAAGGCCACGTGACGTTTATGCATGGAGCACAATTAGAAACAGACACAATCCGGAGAACGGCGACACGTTATTCCAACAGGAATAATATTAGGAAGCCCATGTCCAGGCACGACATGGCGGCCCCATCCTGCAGCACAAGACTGACCCCGGATAGCTACTGGCAGATTTGATTACGACTTGATCAGTTGGCCGGTCATTGAAAGGTGATTAAAGATGTGTCAAATAGATACTAAGGTAAACCCATAGATTGCTGTAGACTGTACCTGTCAGTCTAGACACGTATCAAGTCGATACTACGGCAGGACGGACCTAGGCCCAAGGTGTTGATTTCCTCGTTATGTTTCCTGGGATGGGCCGAAAGAAAGTGGAAGTGGCCATCATCAACCTTGCTCTTGTAAATATTCTGACATATTTCGAACCTTTCAGTGTGATTTGCAGATTGTTTTGCATCATAATTAACTAATGCAACTCCGACAGTGAGAAGTAGGACAATATACCGATACACATACAAATGTCAGTCTCGCAAGCTGTCCGTCGGGCTTCGATGTCTGAGCGTGGTGAGTGCGTTGGGTTTAACGCCGCTTTTAACAGTATTCCAGTTATATCACGGCGTGTCAGCCTAGTGTGGGAGGAAGCCCGAAGTGATGCAGGTCTCAGACGTTTACCACTTCGGTGAAACCCACGAGCACGGGTATGGTGCTGACGAACCCATAAACATGATCGGGGCGAACCGGGATTCAACCCACAATCATAGGTTTCTGGCGTGCCCAAGGGACGCAACTCTGCTCAGCGAATCGCGGCGCCTTACACGACTAGGCCACCCGTGCCCTCCGTCTGAGCGTGGAGCCGTTCAACTATTCTAAACAAAGGATAAATATGCAAATGAAAATAGTGTTTATATATCTCAGGATATTTTCTCAGAAAAATCAAATATATTGAAACCTACTGTAAATTTTGAAATCTTGAATGCGCCTCCAATGAATGCGGCAGCTGGCCCATGGCCAAAAATGCGTTATCTGTAATTTGTAATTTGCTGAATGGACTGTGTAAGATGAGACGAATCTTCTCATCTCGCTGGCCTACGCACAACGCTGATAATGACCGCAAGGAACTCTGGGTGGGAGTGCATGTATATTCAATGCTTCACTGTTTGTTGATTGTTTCGAATTAAATGTGTCCATGTAAACCAAGGGGCGGTCGGGTAGCCTAGTGGTTAAAGCGTTCGTTCGTCACGCCGAAGACCCGGGTTCGAATCCCGACATGGGTACAATGTGCGAAGCCCATTTCTGGTGTCCCCCGCCGTGATATTGCTGGAATATTGCTAAAAGCGGCATAAAACCATGCTCACTCACTCACCCATGTATACCAACCCACTGTGTGTTCATTGTTTCGAATTCAGAGTCGAGTTATAAGACAAATGCTAGTATGCTAACAGCCTGTTTCGCTACGGCGCCATACCCAGGGAACCAGGCTGGTATACTAACTCGTGGACGACCTGATATGTCTTCCGATGACGGTGCACGTGACTGACCCTGGCGTAACGTTAAATCCTTCAAGGCTGGAGTTCAAAATTAAATTTAAGTCGGGATTGCTACTGAAGGTTTGATATTAAAATAAAATATTACTGAAGTGTATTTTATGGACTCGTGTTGGCGTGGCGTCAAATACATCTCAAGATAATTGAAAAATGAAATTCTCTTTGTGCTGAGCGAATATGTGACGTTTGTGTTATGCCTATTCAACAAAATTCCATCAATATCACGGCGCACTGGAAATGATCAATTGCCAACCAGACAACCAGTGGTTGATTGCATGAGCAACTACCGACGCTGTCGGGGTACAATGACTTACAAGCAGTCACAGTCGCACCTTCCGACACAGGCTAGAATAGGTCATCAACACCCCACTGCGTGTCGTAAGAGGCGGCTATGTTGGTGGTCAGGCTCAAGTAGACGGTTGCTTGCGTCATCGTACTGTCGGCTTGGATGTTTGTCATAATATCAACACTGGACTGTGTCCGATTATTCACAGACCGACACCATACTATTGCTCGAAGGTTTCCTCAAAGTGATAAACGTCTGACACGCCGTGATACAACTAAAATACTGTTAAAAAACGGCGGTAAGGCAACTCACTCACTCACTCAAACCCTGTGTGTCGTGTCTCGTGCACTGCGAACAGTGCGTAAAGCACTGTGTTGTGGCTGACACATAAAAAGAGAGAGAGAGAGAGAGAGTGAGAGAGAGAGAGAGAGAGAGAGAGAGAGAGAGAGAGAGAGAGAGAGAGAGCGAGAGAGAGAGAGAGTGAGAGAGACAGAGAGAGAGAGGGGCGCGGGATAATAATATCGACTAGTGATTGACTTGAGAGATGTAGATGGATTGGTTGATTTCAATAGCTTGGGAGGGGGCAGGGAAGAGCTGGAGTGGGGTGAAAAAGGCAAGGAGGGAGGGGTAATGCAACGACACAAACAAACATCCCACCTCACCTTAACTTCTTCTTTCAAGTGCTAACAATTCATTGGAGTCATAGCGTGGAATTATCCACTTGTGACCATCTAATCATCACACAGTCTCACACTTCTTGTTAAATGTCAGTTATTACGACTTTGTTAATTGACAAACTGACATGTGCTCCCTTCATCAGAGTTCCGCACAACTCCATCTCTCAATGCTGGTCTTGGCAGTTACATTCGCTGGCTCAGCATCTTCACGGAGCATTGCGAGAAACACCGTAATTACAACGCGACTTTGAGGGATGTTCCGTGTGCAAAATATAGATATTTAGCGCTATCCGGAACACACTTGGCAATCTTCATATATTCTGTTTGATGATTATGGTGATTAAGAGAAATTAGTGGTTATTAGATAGTAACGTTTTATGAAACATATTTAAATCGTTATTACCGAAAAGTTTTATGTTTTCGTAGGCTGATCTGCAATTTTATATAATTTTAACTATCTTAAGATTTGGTAACAGCAACCGCATATCTCGTTAATAGTTAGCGACTATCTATCACGAGTTAATGAATGGTGTACCGCAGAACACAGTTAAGAAAATCACCTAACAAATGAACTCGTTGACATCTTTTACGGAGGAGGGCACACTTTTATATTTAACAACATGATAGTTCTTTAAACAACTTTTTCCAGTGATGGGAATGAAAAGAACAAACAGCAGATATTGTTCGTGGAAACTGTACTTATATAGTGAGTTAATGCCCTTGCCTTAGGAAGATGGATATTGTTGGGTACAGGGTATTCGTTGCCATGTACCGTATTGACATTTAATAGACTATACCCGATTTATTGTTACTTTGCAATTTATCGTTCTCCTTTGGAGCCAAACAGACTGTAAAACATGCACTCCATTATTCTGTCTCACAGTCCCTGAACCATATTATTTTGCCCTCAGCCCAGCCCTTACTGTAGTGCTGTAGCTCTAAATTAAGCAAGTCTAGATTTTCCATAGGATCTGCCTTCTCACTGGGGTTCCTTTTCAATTTAAATGTTGTTGCTCGTTTCTATGAAAATAAAATATTTTCAGAGACTAAGCTTTAGTCTACCGCGTCACACTTCGCACATATTGTTCTTACTCATGGGGATTCCGTGTTACGGGTTCAAGTGACCAATCAGCATTGAGATTGGCTAATGTGCAGATGTAACAAATGCTATATTTGGGATAACACTTCTTAGTAAAGTGCAGATATTAGGAAGTTATTCAACACGATTCATTTTCCCTTATGCCTGAAGTGATGATGCTTTTGTGCCGTCCTATAATTAATTCAAATTTTCAGGGTCACAGAATTGACCTTTGAAATAGGCGGGGCATATGAGTCACGGACGCTGAACATGTAACACGTTTATGCCAAGTAAGAGCACCAGACACAATCTGGATAAACGAGGCTCGATCGTTGTACATTAATTATGCAACGCGCTACATGCAGTACGAGACAAATGGACATAAACCTATAGTCACGCACTGATTGCGACAACCATAAATCGCTTCAACATCTGCTGTATGATGTATTATTATAATAATTAATATACACTATTCAATATATGTGGAAATCCGCAATCAACTGAAAATCAAAGGTTTCTAATATATATATTTGAAAGATTTTCGTGTGACGCGGTCGGGGATCGAACCCCGGATCCCCGGACGCTCTACCACTAGACCACGGAGGCGGTCCCATATGATACAAAGAATCAGTAGACACAATTGAAAGGCACGCGAATAATTATTTCCATGGAACGGTTACAAAACATGTATATAATCGAAATCAGATTCTGTATGAAAATGGCAATTTAGAAACAAAAGAAATGTGTTTCGTTCGACAATTAGAACAAAAATACTATTTCAAAACATGCATATTTTACATGGACATAATTACTTGTATTTTACTTATTTCCAGTTATATATAAAAAGGCCTCTTGTGTGTTACATCTCTCATCTCTATCAAGCGTTTGAAGAGTCTGAAAATTTGTAGGGGCGTTAAGAAGATGAAGGGCGGTAGAGAAATAAAGACAGACACCTGCTTGTAATGGGGACAGAGGCTGTCTGTCGAGCCCCGTCACCAGATACGCTCTCAACATCTTCAAACAAACAACTAAAAACAGCTCAGCATCCTGTTCGAGAATAAAGAGCCTCGTTGAATCAAGAGAAATGACATTATTGAGCACTCAGGTAATCGTTGAATGTGCGGACCATGATACAATTATAGTGTTCTGTTCTCGAAATTCATCCTTGAAAAACAAGCTCCGATGTCTTCCCATGACATCAGTGAAGACTTTTCTTATTCAAACCCGAAAAACATTCGCTGCTAAACCCCGCGTTGTTTCCTTCGCATTTACTTAAAATTAAGACCTATTCAGATTTCAAGGAGGGGTTTCTTTCCGACTAAAACGGACATTGAACTTTTAAAATAAGATTGTACCATCCTGACATTGATTAAAAGCGTCGGAGATTGTGGACAATCAGGAAAGTGGTATTAGAAATCGATTGGCGTTTAATCATGTGATGTTGTAGAAATAAGAATCGCATGACAATTTCAAGGGCTTCCCTGACATTATCACGTCACAAGGACATGGGAGGGAAATAATCAATACAGGCAGAGGAGGAACTTGTAAATAAATTGTACTGATCGAGACACACACGGACGTCGGAAGCGCTCCAAATCGGCAGCGTGTGAATGGGGTGAATTTTGTATAAAGCCGCAGTTAGCGCTAAGTCCAGCTATATTACAACTATGAGTGAGTGCGTTGGATTTAACGCCGCTTTTAACAGGATTCCAATTATATCACGGCGTGTCAGCTTAATGTGGGAGGAAAGGCCGAGAGTGATGCAGGTCTCAGACGTTTACCACTTCGGTGAAACCCACGAGCACGGGTATGGTGCTGACAAACCTAGAAACATAATCGGGGCGTACCGGGATTCGAACCCACAATCATAGGTTTCTGGCGTGCCCAAAGGGCCGCAACTCTGCACAGCGAATCGCGGCGCCTTAGACGACTGGGCCACCCGTGCCCCCATTACAACTATGAACAGTTCGAAGAATGATGCAAGTGTTGAAGTTTAGCATCATCAGTTTTGTCGATAAACAATTTGAGTGGTGAGTAAATGTTGCTTTAAGCCGCAATCAGTACTGTTTCAGCTGCATCACGATGTTCTGATAATTATATCGCGCGACGAACCATCCACGCCGTCGGGGTACCACCATCAAGGTCGTACATTATCACCAAAAGAGCCTTACCACAGTCGGCTCTTACAAGCAGAAAGAAAGGGTTACAATTGGTCTTCAGCAACCCATGCTTGTCGTAAGAGGCGACTAACGGGATCGGGTGGGCAGGCGCTCTGACTTGGTTGATGCATCTCATCGCATCCCAATTCCGCGGATCGGTGCTTGTGATATCAGTCACTGGATAGCCTGGTCCAGACTCGATTATTTACAGACCGCTGTAAAATTGCTGAGTGCGACGTTAAACAACAAACTACTAAACAATACAAGCAGGAAGCAAAGGGCAGCAGCAAGGCTATGTTTTTAGAAGATTTCTCGATAAATCACAGTGTCTACGAGGTTCTTTAAAGAAATAAAGAAGAATTTGCTGTGATTATGTAAAATACCTTCAGAGTGAGTGAGTGAGTGAGTTTGGTTTGACGCCGCTGTTAACAGTATTCCAGTTATATCACGGCGTGGAATACTGTTAAAAGCGGCGTTAAACCCAACTCACTCACTCACTGTATTGGCACGGGACCCCATGAACGTGCTTCAAGTATTGAGCTATGAGTGAATGGAACCCTTGACGGACAGACCGCTACACTACCTAACCGTTCAGAACAACAAGACCTTATGCCATATTGGAATGTGCCCTCAGTGTCAATGAAACGACATCCTCCTGTAATTCAACTCATCTTTCGTGCATTGAGTAGCGCTAAGTGGTTTGGTACTGTAACAGGATGTTTGTGTAAAAACTTAGTCTTCATTACGTCCACACAAACATATGGCTGTGACCTGTACATACATCACTCTGACTACTACATCCGCGACACTGTTTGTTCTGCATTGTGGCCGTGACTAGGAATCGATTCAGAAACTCTTTAAGGAGATACTTTTATAGTTACAACAGCCGAGGTGCATTGTAGTTGTTGTTTTTTGTTATTTTTTTATCTAATTATATTACTCTAATTTTATCAACAACTGTGATGTCACAGAGCCGTAACACTTCTTGAGATCGAACTACAATTAATCGATTGGTGCTTCATATTTGTCTTGTTGGGGTCCCCGGGAATATTTCTATGAACAGAGTCAGGTAGCCCTGTTATAGATTGTGAACCCTTATATTCCGTTTGTTTAGTTGTTTTTTCAAAGAGTGCAGGGCGGTCGTGAGGCCTAGTGGTTAAAGCGTTCGCTCGTCACGCCGAAGACCCGGGTTCGAATCCCGACACGGGTACAATATGTGAAGCCCATTTCTGGTGTCCACCGCCGTGATATTGCTGGAATATTGCTAAAAGCGGTATAAAACCATACTCACTCACTCAAAGAGTGCAACAAGCTCATCTGTCTTACATATCAACATAATATCCGTTTTATATGAGTCACAAGATACTGATGTTCCATTTATGGAAACTGGACTTACGAGGTCCGATTATCGGGGCCCTGACAACCGGAGTCCGTGTCCAAGTCATCATCACCATACCCCAGGGTTTCACCAAAGTAGCACGCGTCTAAGACTTCAAGCCTTTTCACATCAAACTGACACGCCGTGTTATAACTAAATAATGTTCAAAGCTGCGTTAAACCAGACTCTCACTCACTCACTCACAAGTGGGATAATTACTTCGTACTTCGAACTATGCGCGTTTCCCCATTACGAATTAGAGTAATGAATGACTATTGGATTACCGTACCCACAGAAGGATCTTGAGTACCAAACTGACGAGTCTTCAAAGAAAGATTAATTCAAAGCGGCTGCTGTGTGTTTGAAGCCATCTAACATAGACATGTTAAACTGGGCCCCTTCCTCTCTCACGCCGAACTGAGGCCAACTGGGATGCTTTGAGACAGACTACTTGATTAAAACACATGATCGTTGGGAGGCGTGTAACGTGTATATGCAGTATTTCTTCAACTTTATATATATATATCGAGTTTGGTTTGAAGATGCTTTGAACACTGTTTCAGAATTACCCCGAAGTGATGCAGGATTAGATGTAGGTCTTAGATGAATGTAAGACCAAACCCACTCGTGTGTGATGCTAAATCATAATCAAGGCAAATATGGTATTCGAACCTATGATAACAGGGTTCTGGCACGCCTAAGGGGCGTAACTCTGCAACGTGAATTACAATGCCTTAGGCGATGAGGGGATTTATGCCCACGGCAGGGAGGTGAGTGAATGGGTGTTATTCTAAAGTCAGCAATATTTCATTTTTGACGAAAATCCTATCCACAACAGAACAACAGCTGCAACCTCTACTAGATACCCATTGACATACCGTCATCCCCAACGAAACCCACAGGAAACACGATAAAGTTTCATACCGGCAATAGAGATTCTCTCTCCTCACCTTCGTTATTACAACAACACGTCAAACTAGTATTGCACCTGATTACATTGCCTACCTTGATGGCCATGTCACCATAGCAACCAGGTGTGTTAACATCAATCCCCACAGTGACGCCCAGAAAGTACTATTTGATGATATTTCTACGATAGCTTGACGAAACCATAATATTCATTTCGTTTTGATTGATTTATTAGTAAAACCGCCCCTTCACGGCAGTTCTGAAATGTATAATAATAAAGTCTAGATGAGAAAAACATGTTTGTCTTCGAAGACGACAATAATTTTTATAATACATTTCGAAAATAAATGACATTTCTGGTGCGACAGTTAAAAATAAACTAAAGTTTACGTTTTAAGAAACCTTCAATAACAAACACTCAAAAATGATGCTTAAAAGTCTCAAAATCATTCCCATGTATTGATCTCTCCTTTTTAATATAAAGCTATATTAGCTATGTTCACAGGATAACATCTTCCCTATAAGTGATCCTGTGTTACGAATGTCTTGAACTTGCTTCAAGATAAACACTTCTAATACGCGAAGGTAAGTGATTGGGTGAGTTTACATTTTATGTCGCATGTGGAATATCTCATTCATTATAAGTGACATTTGTGTCTTGTGCTGTGTATCTTGACCATGCTTCAAGGATAACCTTTCCCTGGCTATGATCCTGTGTTAGGAATATACCTACAATGCTCCAAGATAACATCCTCCTGTTTCAGCGGTGTTGTGTTAAGCCAACATGTCCAACGCTACATTGAAAATCGTTTCCCCCGAAATCATAACGCAACATAAAGGTTAGATTTTAGTCCTAGAAATAAGAAATAAATATATTTGCGTTGATCGATGCTCATGATGTCAATGACTTGATTGTCTTGGCCAGACTCGATTATTCACAGACCGCCATCATATACCTGGAATATTGCTGAGTGCGGCGTTAAACAACAAACAAACAAACATCATAAATATATATCTACAAAATGAACAATAGAATACATTCGAACCCAGAACAATGCTTCATTTCAGAAACTGAGTCAATCAAGACTTGCCAAATTATTCTAGACTTGAGTTGGATTTATTATTTAATTTCTTCGCCAGGGTCTGGGAGACGTCTTATCTGAACTATCGGTACTGTAAGTTTCTGACAAAGCCAACAGAACTCGTTGATCCTGCAGTGGGAATATCTTGACAATTTGCATTATACACCAATGTTTCATTAAACCCGCCATTTTACCCCAAATCTACGGGGGAGGAGGAGGGGGGGGAGATAATAAAGAGAGGTCGGAAAGATTGGAAACTCCGGACCCTGAAAGGCTAAAGGTGGAACTTTTATGTACATGGAGCATCACGCCTGGTTGAACACTATCTGGCGGCTCGAGCCGGCAGCTGAATTAAGTTCCTTTCATGTTGTTATCCCGGCGAGCAGGGCCATCCTGCGGAAACATTTTGAAGGGCCGTGTCTATATTCAGGTAAACCACGCGTGTTTAAACACGGCTAACACAATCACAGGCCCTCCAGGACACGATGGCTGTCTGAAGGTCGTGCATGTGTGAAGTGGGAGGACTTACAAGCTGCTTCTATGCATTGTTTTCTGTGTGGATTGATAAGGGATATCTGATCAATATCTACGTAAAATGGTGGCTAATTCCAAGAAAACTTAATAAACAAGCTTAGGTGGTATCGATATGCTGCTTGATAAACAGAACGGAAGAAAGAGTGAAGTGAAATATTTATGAAGGCTAGGCTATTTTGGCACATCTTCCTGAAATAACCAGGTTATAAACAAAGTTGTAATGTTGGCGACACTGGTACGGGTCACGTTGGCTTCATTATACAACACACACCATATTTACAATGTTTATTTAAAAAAGAACTTGCACATACGTGTATGAAGTTGTATTTTCAAGATTTTTGTTGTATCTAGATCACGTGTGCACCTGGGGAAAAGTTAATCACCTCCCCTATTATACTTTCACATACCCCAAGGTTCTATATGTATTTTGGAAATATCTGCATGACATTGATTTCATTTTGGGGAGGTCGGGCAGCCTAGTGGTTAAAGCGTTCGCTCGTCACCCCGAAGACCCGGGTTCGATTCCTGACATGTGTGAAGCCCATTTCTGGTGTCCCCCGCCGTGATATTGCTGGAATATTGCTAAAAGCGGCGTAAAACCATACTCACCCACTCCCTGGTTTCATTTTGATATATACTCGCCGACAAAAGAAACGCGAATGTAATATGTGTTGGTTAATATATGAAGAATTACGCACAAGAGATATTAGATTGGTTTGATGCACAGACAAACAAACTTGTATGTTTTGTGGACCGACGCTCATGAACGCATCACATGTGACGTCATAGATCCATGACTCGAGATGCACCATTTGTCTCGTGCAGGAGTAGCCTGTAAAGTTTGGCAATCACGTGCAGCATATCGTGTTAAGAATAAAGACACTCTGTGGTTACACTTGACAGATTGTTAGTTTTGTCAATAATTGCCACACGTTGGAAACATCTCTTATTAACGAACATATTTTTCTATATGTTTGTATGGTTCGCGTTTCCTTTGGTGGTGAGTATATATCCAAGATACCATGGATACCTCCTGGACTGGTACAAGAAGCAGTATGTTCCTCCAGATGGTTACAATGGATACCTCCTGGACAGTTAGTACAAGAGGCATTATGTTCCTCCAGATGGTTGCCATGAATTCCTCCTGGACTGTAGGTACAAGAAGCAGTGTGTTCCTCCAGATGGTTACAATGGATACCTCTTGAACAGCTGGTACAAGAAGCAGCATGTTCCTCCAGATGGTTACAATGGATACCTCCCGGACAGCTGGTACAAGAAGCAGTATGTTCCTCCAGATGGTTACCATGGATACCGCCTGGACAGCTGGTACAAGAAGCAGTATGTTCCTCCAGATGGTTACCATGGATACCTCCTGGACAGCTGGTACAAGAAGCAGTATGTTCCTCCAGATGATTGCTAGTACTAGGATATGGCACATGATGCAAAGAAACAGAGGAAGCAGTGGAAAGGGTAGTGAAATACTTATTGCTGCGGAGCAGTTAAAGAAAATGTCATTAGATGTTCGACTTTGGTTGCTGATTTCAATGTGAGTTTATCACTTTGCAAACAAAAACTTATTTTTGTGTGATAAAGTAAAAACAGGATGTCATTTGAAAAAAAGACTATTTTATGTGAAAATATGTAAAAAGTAGTGCTGATTCTTATCGAGATTTATATGTATTTCCCTCCTCAGCGAGGATGTACTCGACTATTTACTTATAACAAACACCGAGAGCTGCAAAGTATCAGTTGATATGGTTATAAGGAACCTAAATAAATGACAATCGCAGTTTATCAATATCGATTTTTGTCACGTACACAGGAATATAAATATGCTTTAATACCTTGTGCCCTCGGGAGAGGCTATTTGTTCCCAGGCATCAGCTTGGCAATATAATTTATGCATGCGTGAACGTCATGCAGTCTGCAGGCAACTATTGTGTAAACACAAATGCTAACACTCGTCCTTCTTGTGTGCCAGCCACTGCACAGTGCTTTACTCACGGTTCTAGTGCACTTGAGACACAAGGCCCAAGGTTTGAGTGAGTGAGTGAGTTGGCTTACCGCCTTTTCGGACATTATCTCAGTTACATCACGGCGTGTCAGCTTGATAATGGAGGGAAGCCAATGTGACACAGACGTTTACCACTTTGGAGAAACCTACGAGCAGGGGTATAGTGCTGACAAACCAAGAAACATAATCGAAGGAATTTTGGATTCAAACCTGGTTTGCCTATACGAGACGTAATTCTGCACAGCGACCACCCATTGCATCAGCAACCTTTCAGCCTTTTGCGGCTGGAAGTATAAAGCGAGATCGGGACATTTGCCCGAGCTGTACAAAACTATTCTGGAGAAGATATGAAATCAGAGATGTAAGACATACGCTATCACATATAGTGAGATATGAGATACCACTCAGGTTCCACTGAGATGGGTTGAAGATTCAAGATCTGAGATACGAGACACAAGGCGTTATGCATGTTACTTAAAATAGATACGTCATGAGACCTGTGATACTTGGCTAAATATGAGAGAATGTATATAAGAGACGTTGGATATGAGACATGAGAAATATTAACGAGACGTGAGATATTTGACAAAATATGTGAGACGTGAGATAGGTGAAATTGAATCTTTCTCAATGTCACAAGAGGGGAAGAGAAGAAGACATTCAACTGTCACCACTAAGATGAGGTGAAATGAGGTTTAACGTCACGTCCAAGATTATTGCACTTACATAGCGACGTGCATGCTCGTGTGTGTGTGTGTGTGTGTGTGTGTGTGTGTGTGGCTGCTTGTACTAGTCCAGATAGATGCCAATTTTATAATGCTAGCCCACTGAGATACCATGCCGCAGTGTGTGTGTGTGTGTGTGTGTGTGTGTGTGTGTGTGTGTGCTTGTACAAGTCCAGACTGATGCCGATTTCATAGTGCTAGCCCACTGAGATACCATGCCGCAATTTAACGTGAATACCCCACTTGAACACAGTTTTCGCCCCTTAATGCCGAGCAACAGAGTAACAACAAGTACCATCTTTCAACTTCTTTGGTTAACACGCGGCCGGGGATCAAACCCCGGACCTTCCGCTATCCGAGCGGACGCTCTACCGCTAGACCACGGAGGCGGTCTATCACCACTAAGGAACGTGTTGATAAAATACATGATATGGTTATGAAAATTGGACGACTCACCCACGTCACACAGCCAATACAGTAGGCATGTCTCACAAGGGAGTTAAGAACATTCAGAGGAATGACAAAGGTTTCAGCACGCTGGGTTCCAAGACTTCTGGCTCATGATCAGACAAACTCTAGGTTGATCATCTCTCGTGAGAATTTACGTCTTTTTGAAGCAGACTCAGATGATTTTGTTGATTACTTTGTAACCACAGATGAGTCCTGGGTTCACCACTTCAGTCTGAGACTAAACAACAGTCAAAGCAACCTCATTAAAATCAGATCTTAGTTCTCGCTACCGCTAAACAAAGATCTGCCTTCTGATTGGTCATTCCATTGGTCGGTTAAAGTTCGTGCAAGGTCGATCTGACGTGACCCGCAATAGGATGTCCTCAGATCTTTGTTTAGCGGTAGCGAGAATTAAGATCTGATTTAAATGAAATTGCAGTCAAAGCAGTGGAAACATCTAACAGCTCCCCCGACGAAAATAGCAGACTTGTTCCATCAGCTGGCAAGATGATGGCTTCGGTTTTCTGGGATTCCAAAGGAATCCTACTGATGGACTACCTCTCAAAATGGCCAGTGATATGCTAATCTGCTAAGGCATCTGCGTAAGAATTCAAGTCAAAACGTCGTGGAACTCTACGGGTCAACATGTATTGTTCCACCAGGACAATGCACCTGCGCACGAGGCTGTCGTCACCATGGCTTGAAGGCAAACCTTTTCGCGAACACTGGTATCATCACTATTTGGTAGTGAGTCTTTAGCACATGCTCATGATATAGTCGGAATAGTACAATCGACTCTGGCATGAATTTCTTATGAATATGGAAAGGATTTTGTAGCTTATGTTTTATTAGTATTTGAACTAATTGAACATTACCCGTATTCCCCAGATTTGGCACCGATTTCCACATCCTTCCAAACAGAACGAACTGTCTGGCAAGCTTATGCAAATTACGATGACATCCCGACTGCTGTGGAGGACCTTTCACTCCAGCATCGTTGGCAGAAGTGTGTGGACCACGGAGGAGATCATGTTGAACATTAGTTAGCATGTTTGCATAGTTACCGGTTCATCTTAGTTAGGCTCAGAACTGTTCAGCCACCACTCGTAGTTCCACTTCGCCCCCGCCACACATTAGCGTGATGCCATTGATGGTAGATGGTGAAAACACTGTATCTGGACATTTCGCAGAAGAAACTACCTCTGGAGAACCTAGTAGCAGGGGCGAAGGGGTAGCCCAGACGTAAAACAGTTCGCTCGACACGACGCAGGCCGGTGTTCGACTACCCACATGGGTACAACGTGTGAATCCGATTACTGCACCCCCCCTCCCCCCCCCCCCCCCCCCCACCCCTCAACACACCCACTCACTCACCCACTCACTCACTATTTCACTCACTCACACTTTCACTCACTCACACTTTCACTCACTCACTCACTCACTCTGGGAATATTTCGTAAACCAAACTTATTCACTCACCCAGCAGGATAGTCGTTCCATAGCAAAGCATCAGCTGGCTGTACTGAGACATTCTATTCAAATTAATCAGCTGGAATGTTATGACGCACGTAATATGTGCTTAATTGGGTTTAGAATAACGTACATCAGAAACAAATGGGCACACCCATTCTCGGAAGCTGTTTGGTATTCATGCTTAATAGTATGACACTGGCATAAGTAATGATACTCAAAGAGTTTAATCAACGTCACAGTTGCCATAAATACCTGAATGCCAGGAACAGTTTCATATTGGTAAAACAGGGCATTATTGTTCGCAGTCTGTGTATAGAGATTCCAGCGTCATGGTACCATCTTTACCATTTAAAGTCCGGCGATGATACGTTTATGTGACACCGGTGTTGATGATATGACATCTATGCGGCCCCAGAGAGGTGTAACATCGTCATGCATGCATTATATTCGATACTTTAAATGTCAAATGTAGTGATGTGCGCGTCCCGCATGTTCCTTTCGTATGTGACATTTGAAAGTGCAGGTATTGGTGTAGGGTTGAGTACTCTGACGTAGGAGTCTAGAAAGGTCAGATCAACTTAGAATTATGGTTCTTTACCCTAAAATGCCACATTTCATGTTGTCATTGTAACAGTTATAGTGACTTTTCATTTTTTCTGGCGCCTTTCTCTCAGAAATTAAAGAAGAATTTTAAACATATTTTTTCAATAATAAAAAAAAAAATACAAAAGAAATTTGAATCGAATTACCATTTTGTAAGCAACGAGGAAATTTCCATTACGACAATCACGAATCTTTGCTTCAAACTGTACGCGTAATAAAGACCTTGAAGTTTTTGCAATTGTCTTTGAAGACAATTTAAATATAATTTACCGTGGTTTAATTATGTAAGCTACTTTAACCTTTGATTGAGACGAAAGTAACTGTATTGTGCACTGCGAGATTGATCTAGGCTTTCATCTTCTGTGCCATTCTCCCATCTGCTTGAGCACTGAGTCTAGCATACCCTCGACTCGGTGCAGAGTAATTCTATTATTGGAAATAAGAGCCCAGTGATCGAAGCTGTCGATAAGTTGTAACGGCCATGCGACCATCGATCTCCCCATCTTAGAGCTGCCGAAACAGTGCTGCAGAGGACGCTGATCGCGCGACTGTTTCCTCAAACAGATTAATGTCGACGGAATAGATGGAATCAAGGAATAAATGGAGTGATGGAGGAGGGAAGGAGAGATTCGTAGATTGGCTGAAAGATTTATCGTAATTTAAAAATATAGATACAGATGTAGATGGATTGGTTGATATCAGTGGACAAGGAAGAGCCGGAGTGGGGTGAGAAGGCAAGGGAGGGGGTGATGCAACAATGTGGTAGAGGGAGGACGAGAGGAAATACAGAGAGGATACCTTTAGAGAGAGAGAGAGAGAGAGAGAGAGAGAGAGAGAGAGAGAGAGAGAGAGAGAGAGAGAGTGAGAGAGACAGAGAGAGAGACAGAGAGAGACACAGGGAGAGAGAGAAACAGAGAGAGGGGACACGGAGAGAGAGAGAGAGAGAGAGAGAGAGAGAGAGAGAGAGAGAGAGAGAGAGAGAGAGAGAGAGAGAGAGAGAGAGAGAGTGGCAACAGTAGATATGCTTGAGAACGAAATGAATTGAGAAATGAGTTTTCCATCCTAAAAGGGGGGACTAAGTAAAATGACGAAGAAGCGGGTGGGTGGGAGACAGATGGGTAGGGAGACTGACTATATGAATATATACTACACCACACATCATCGTCCATGGCCGATATTATATATATGCATATGTCTGAAGAAAAAGAATAACTTTCTGTTCTGCTGCTATAATGGTATTGTGACAAGACAAAGTGCATGGCATTATTCTCATGACATTTTAGAGTGGACGCTGACGACAGAAAGTAGCTATATTGCTACCGCCTCCGTCATAACGACCTCAACCACAACATCGCAGTGACGTTATTATAAAAGACCAAAGAGGTCCAGTAAACAACCTAACTATCAATGTGAACAAATTTACACTACACGTTGTCGTTGACGTGGACCCTGCGCGGCGTTTATACAGGTAACCATGATACAAACAAGTTCTTTTGGAACCCCGATAAAGAGGCTATGTGATAAAAACGCCTAAACTGTATCACTGCTGGCTGTACAGAAATCGAGACTGGGCTTGATAAACCAGTGGTTGAAAGTATGAGCATTGAACAATGTCTTCGGGGCACGATCACGCACGGTCAGTCTAGCTATAATGACGATTTGAGAGTTTGTGGTACTTTTTAACTGCGGGGTACTACTCTCAATATTATTATTGATTAACAGCCATTGTTACCATCTGATCCACATTTTATTCCTCTGACTTGTCAGCCATTTGATTTGTTTAACCCCGGAATAAGAGTTCAGAGTACCGAAATGGGTTATTCCTTCCCTGTCAATTCATAACGTTACCTTAATCTCAATCCGATGTTATACTATTGGCTCGTTGGGTAGCCCAGTGGTTAAAGCGTTCACTCATCACGCCGTATACTTGAGTTCGACTACCTATATTGGTACCATGTAGGAAGCGAATGTCTGGTGTCGATCGCCGTGATACTGCTGGAATATTGCAAAGACGACGTTAGCACTACTCGCTTACTAGCTAGCCTGCTAATAAGTATTGAGCCTCGATGTCTACAACTACGACTACACCGATATCTCGACTCGAACAAATCACTTGTTTCGATACGCTATTCAATACATATCACTCAAGTGTCAAAATGCATCCTGGTATAATCATTACTTTTTTCTGAAAAGAGTAAGCTGAGTGACTTCATTCAATTCAATTATTTTATTCAAAATCCTTATTTGGAAACTGGGTGTCGACTTAACTGTTTATTATGTATTGAATAAAAATAATCCATTTGGTAATTTACATTTTACTTACGTTTTACTTCTATAACCTGTACGGATTTAAGATTTGGCCTCTTTTCGTGCCACACCAATACGGCATGTCTATTGTTTGATGTTGACAATGATCGCTGTGGCTACATGGGAACTCAACATGTATTTAACACACATGGAGTAGGCGTTTCTCAGAGCTTGTCAGTGTGTCATAATATGGCGTGCCAGCTTATTGTATAGGAGGATAGTCTTAATGGGTCCATGGCGAACACAGATGAGTTGCTGACGAACCTAGAATCATTATGTATGAAATTTCAATTTAAAACTTTTCAACATTCAACTTACTATCATGAAATTTCAAGAAAATAAGGAAACAACAAGTGACCCCCAAAGACTTCCGTATGATTCAGTTGATCAGGCTCATACTCAATGCAGTATTCGAAACCACTCAACTATTTCGGTTAGTGTAGTTCCTTATTCGGTGCCTATTCCTACTTTTGTGTTAACCAAGGCATTCTTTCCCTCCCTCAGCAGACAAAGGGGCTACCCCGCCTTGTGGTACACTGGGAAGAATTCAGTCATTGACCGCTGGCTGCTCCCTTCCTCGATGGTCAAAGTTGACCACATGCTGTTCATCTGACCAGGCCTCGCCAGATCAATGATACGGCTGGAATGGACACCGTGTCTGTGATCTCATGTCGAGGGTAAATAAATAGATTATTTCCTGTTTATCCTTTGACGAGGAAGGTTAGAATTGGTTTTCTGAAACACTAAAACGATTGGTGATCGCGAGATTGTAATATGCTATTGAGTTACACCTTTTAAGATATTAACAGAAACTTGCGTGGTATTTGCTATACAGTGAAGGATTTCTTGTTTTGTAATTTGTCTTGAGGGAAAAAGGTTTGCTTGCTCTTCATTATTGATATCCTTTTTAATTACCATAGGTGCTCAGGTAGAAGCACGTTTACGTGTTCAACTATTTTGATAAAATGTAATTCGTTTGCATGAAAAAATATTTTTTATAATTGATTGCACTTGTTCATAGATTGTGTGTATTTTGTCTGCTTTGCTGACTAAAATTGCTTATTAATGAAGTTACAATCAACGGAAGGAAAGATTTGACTGGTGAGAGAAACTGTCAGAGATTTATCTAAATCTTGAGCATTGTAACAATAGTCCCATGACACACACAATGTTTGTTTGATTTTTGTTAAGCCCCGCCACGAGCATAGGTTCAGCTATATGACGGCGGGCTGTAAATAATCAAGTCTGGACCAGACAAGCCAGTGATCGATATCATGAGCAACGTCGGGCTACGGTGGCATGTAGTCAACCGAATTTGACCACTTATAGTCGTCTCTAGCGACAATTGATATGTTGTGTGGGCCGATTCCACAAAGCAATCGTAACTCGCATACCTTAACATAGCTTACGCTAACATATATCGTAGCGCTACGATCGCTTTGTGGAACGGGACCAAGGAGGTCAATGTAACCCGGAATCACCACGTACATACCGTGCAAACCTACATTTCTTTTACATTTCATAGCATGTATTGGTCAATAAAATATACTCAAGAAGGAAATAGGTTATAACTCATCAAAATGATGAACTGAAAATTGGCATGACCTGTTAGCCTCCTCGATTAACAATGATTATATCTCCCTTCTTTTACTATAAATACCTTTGTTCTGGTCGACGCCATTGCTTGGTTCCGGATATGACGTCACCATCTCCATCATTCACATCACTTAGCACAGAATTGCTCTCGCATACGAAAGTTCTTGATTGGACGGTTGTTTGTAGCGTCGTGGCATTCGAATTAGAAGCTATAATGGCGAACATCTGACTAAGGGAGTTAACTGATTACAAAAGTCCAGTGTCCCTTCTATGTCCCTCCTACTGACCAGTCAGATTCCACCTCTCATATCATTTGTTTTGTCAGGACGATCTGATTGATAATGAAGATCTATTTTGTAATAAAATGGGTCTTTAGCACCTTGAAAAAAACATGAAAAGATTTGGAAAATATCTGCAGTCGACCGGAATCTGCACGTTGAAATCCATGTTGTTCACGCTCCGGAATTCCAGCGTACTTCGGCAAGGTGAAAAACTGGACTTTTATAGCCATTTAACACCCTTGCCTCGGGAAGATGGGTGGCGAATGGGTCCAGGGTATTTACAATAATAGTATTCACAGTAGATAATCGAGCATGCTGACACATTGTCACAGTTTTCATGAAATAAATAAAGTCAAATCCTAAATGATAATTGAAATAATTGGTGATAACAATGTCAAGTTGTATGTCGATTGGAGATGAAGAATAAGTTGATTCCAACTGTTTAGTTGGCAATAAATAAACAAAGACAATTAATAATAGAAATAAATCGAGCGGTGATTCCAACTCGACGACAAGTCAAGTCCAGGAAGCAGGCGTATACTACTCGCGACTGTACATACCAGACTGACGAACAGAATAGATGGAAATAAAGACAAGGCAAAGGTACAGACGGAGAGACAATGGCATTGTCCTGGACAAGGGACTTATGGGTGTGATTAACGACCCAGGGAATATTGATTAAGGTTATCAATGTAATAATAAAATAATACATATCTGTGTTGGACAATGGCGCAATTAACTGCTGTAACACGCTTAGATTACAGCATGTGAAAAGTTTAGATTTCCTTAACGATAATGTATCTCAAGCCTGTACAAAACAGACGTAGTCCAGAAGTTGTAATTCATAAACAATACACGTTGTCACAACAGACTGTTATTAAGACAACAACAGCAAAGTTAACAGAAACAACAATCTTCTAAAAAAATCAGATCTTCGTTGTCGCTACCACTTCACAGAGGTCTGAGGACATCACTTTACTGGTCAGAATGACCATGCGCGAACTTTGATCGACCAATAAAATGACAAACAGGAAGTCACCATCAGCCAATATGAAAGCAGCTTTCTCGAGGTTTACGGCACTCGTTTCAAACTGGCGATTTTTATTCCAGACTACGCCTTGAGACATATTTTGACAAAATTATCGATTTAAAATTTGGAAACAGAAAATTCTAATGGATAGCCGAAATGGTATGACAGTTCTTCCCACGGGCTGTGGAACGTCTTTTACGTTTCAGATGTGTATCCAATAGAAATAAGATATAGTCGATTATTTTGACGTAATCAGTCCATAACTGTCGTTAACCTTTTCGAGGCTGCATGATTAGAAAACACATTCGGACTTTCACTTTCGCGATCTAGCAAACGATGCTCTGATTGGTCGGATAAAAGGCTGTTCTGGAGCGAACTGTGATCATGTGTATGGGATGTCCTCAGATCTATGTGTAGCATTAGGAACACTAAGATCTAATTTTAATGAGATTGACACAGTCACCAAACACACATACACATACACACACAACGGAAAACGGATACAGTTTTCTGATAAACACGGCATAGCTGGAGAAAATCGACCACAAGAACTCGCCACTTGAACTGCAAACATCATGACTTCATACACAGGAAGCCAAATCCAATTCTTAATGTTTTTCGTGATCATGCATCGGAAATATAACCGGTGGTTGTGTCTATTACTTCAGAATACCCCCTGGAACCGCCAGCGGTGACTGATTCAGCTTGAAGAATATGACGTGATGATTGTCCTCGAGTGCGGTGTTAGAATGTTCCTCTATATGGAAGGGACGGTGGGGTAGTCTAGTGGTTGAAGCGTTCGCTCGTCACGCCGAAGACCATGGTTCGATTCGCAGATGGGCACAATGTGTGAAACCCATTTCTGGTGTCCCGCTGTTATTTTGCTGCAATGTTGCTAAAAGCGGCGTAAAACAATAATCACTCTATATCTATGGAAACTAGGTTTTCTTTGGGGTTTTTCCAGGATGCCTTGTCGACAATAATTGATTCCAAGCTTGGTAAATCGTGAATACCAAATGCACAATTCTGAAAATAGAACTTTTACAACAATTATTAACGATGAGATGAGTGGATGAGAATGCTTAATTCGTGGAGGGATAGAAATATTTGATTTTTTTTTTATTGGAAACTAAACTTGATTCATTTATATTTAAGCTTAAGAATCTTGATATCAACGTAAATTAATATTTCGCTTGCGTGTTAGACTGACATACTGCCATTGATGTTTATGAAAACACTCATAAAAAACAAGAATTTTGTTTTTAATGCTGATTTCATAGAGCAAGCTAGAGTTGCTTTTTATAATCAAGATTGATTTAGGTTTAAAAAAAATACATACATTCCCCGAATCATGGTGCAGAAATACTTGCGTTCATGCGCGTGCGTCTTTAGCCAAAAGCTATGTTACTGAAACCAGAATGTTAGCTAAGGACAATTGATGTAAAGATAACATTTGAATACATATGAACATTGCATATAAATAAGAATACATGCTCTCGTTCGAGCGATTAGAAATCTGCATGGAAATAAGCAAGCAGATGTCCTCATCTATGAGTAGCATGTTTTACTATTGAACACAATCGTATGTAGAAACAGCTTCCCGTGAATATGCTAGTTGAACCTATTTTTGTATTGCTGTATCAACAATATGTAGCAGATGCTGTCGGGGTTTTCGGATTGCAGCTTTTACTCCATCGCGTTTTCATGAAATCAATATTTCAAACATTAATTACGTCGGATGAGACACGCACTTGAAGCACTTGGGCCTGACGATTGGGAAACTGTCGATGCAGTGCAATATTGTCCATGACCCGATGGCAACATATACAAGCGAAAAAGTAGCCTAGCGGACACGGATACGGCATATACTGACGATCGAAATCTTTAAATTTCAACATTAATTTACGTCGACCTAAAATTTCAAGGGTGGGTCAGTTCTGGTTCACCATAAATCGTTAACTAGTCGTTAACCAGTCGTTAAAAGTCTGCGATCGTAACAGACGACCCAGATCAGTCGCAGACTGGTGCCCGCAATCATATCCAGATTCAAATTAAACGGTGTCTGCTGGCTGGCCTTGACCTTGAGTTTTGCCTAATGGCGGCTCGAAAGAAGAAGGAAGTGTAATGTTTACTGCATTTGGACATACAAATTCGTTGCAGACATTTACTATTGTGGATCCAATAGGTAAAAATACATTCAACCATTGAAACCATTTCAACCTTCCCAACCCGTCACAGATCGGTCCCCATCGCAGCATATCGTCACAGATCGGTCCCCGATCGCAGCACATCGTCGAAGATAGGTCTCCGATCTCAGCATATCGTCACAGGTCGGACCCCGATCGCAGCATATCATCACAGATCGGTCCCCGATCGCAGCATATCATCACAAATCGGTCCCCGATCGCAGCACATCGTCGAAGATCGGTCCCCGATCGCAGCATATCGTCACAGGTCGGACCCCGATCGCAGCATGTCGTCCCAAATCGGTCCCCGATCGCAGCATATCATCACAAATCGGTACCCGATCGCATCATATCGTCACAAATCGGTCCCAGATAGCAATATATCGTCCCCGATCACAATGGGTGGTCACAGATAATCGCAGATGTGTCCAGCTTGATTACGGGTCTGCGGTTGGTTTAGGTTTTTATAATGGATCAAGGCCTTATTGATGTGGAGAAACATACTAGTAAAAGTATCAACTATTGAAATGGTATACAATGGTGAGAATACATACGTTTGCAAGATTTCCACAGATTCTTATTAAGTGGCCAATACACAAAACGAACATTTTATGTGTATACAACTTATTGAAGGTATATTAAGAAAACGATACTATTTTCATTGAGTGAGTGAGCGGGTCAGGTTTAACGCCAGGTTTAACGCTATTTCAGTAATATCACGACAGCACTTACCACTTGAGACCATTATTCCAAAGGTCACAGGTTTAGAGTAAATTCAACGACACGCACACAACCTATCTCACCTGGTCGTGAGCGCAAGGCTGATAGACACTTACGCTGTATCATGGGCTATGAAGCATTTTCACGAGCTTTTCGAAAACCGGAAATCTGAATAATTGATTTCCAAGTCATCGCAAGGGTTAGATTGAGATGATCCTTTCAATTATAATAAAGAATGTATGTATAAGCTGGTAAACTTTGATTGGGAATAAGAACACATTCAAAATATAGTTTTGTCCCTATCAATCCTCTTGAATATCATATTAACATTTAATTAAAATAATATAGAGAGAAATTATAGAGACGTTGCTTCTCCTCCCAAATAGGAACCGACTAATTCTTACTCTAAGGTCTGCATTTGATCTGATTATCAAAATGCAGGTGTCTCAAAACTGCGTTTAGTGTTTATTATCACCTGCGGTTATCAGTTAACTTGGAAAGTATGTGGTAAATCAAAACCTACTCCACTGTTCATTGATATCCCGACCAACAAAGACATCCATTGTGGATGGATACCGACACTGGACCCAGGAGAAGGACGAGCTGCGGCCATAGAGCTCACGCGTGTGTGGGCATGTGCATGTGTGCGCGTGTCTGTGTTTTGTTTAAAGGGGCACTCAGCAACAGTCCAGCTGTTTGGCGGCGGACATTAGCCAAGGCTGCCGATAGTAAACCTCCTAGGACATTTGACGGTGCAGATTTTATAAATCTCTCAGGACAATTAAATTAAAAATGATTCCTGATATTATAATATAAACCTCCCATGACTTTTGAAGGTGCAGGCTGTGTTAAACTTTCATGACATTTGACGACATTTGACATTTGACTTTCATGACATTTGACGGTGCAACCCATTACATTCGATACCCATTGGTATTGGATTCGGGGTCAGAACAGATCCCAAGTACATCATGCTAGTAACAAATGACTAAGTGGGAATTACTAGGCCTCGATGAGCTAGTTCATCTGCTCCATGCTCAATAGTTTACAGTCGTGATATACAATCTAGCTGGAACATTACTGACCCGCCGCGAAAAGCGCAATCAAAAGACCCTTCTATCAAAAAGTGCCACGATAACTAATGACTTGCCCCCTTGATTTTCTTTGAATGTTTGTTTGTTGCTTAACGCCGCAGTCAGCAATATTCCAGTTAAATGACGGTGGTCTGTTAACAATCGAGTCTGGACCAGACAATCCAGTGAATGACACCATAAGCATCATATACGCAATTGGGATACGATGACAAGCATAAACAAGTCAGCGAGCCAGACCACCCGATCCCGTTAATCGCCACTCACGACAAGCACAGTCGCCTCTTGTGGGAAGCTGAAGACATATTCTCTACCCGGATCTTCACTGGTCAGTAATGCAACCCGCTGATATCGGGAAGAAATAATGACCACTTACAAACGATTCAAAGAGGGCAAAATAAGAACGACAGTCTGAGATGATTGTCAGACGATACGAACGCCTATCATCAATTTACTTCCGGAAGAGTTACTTCCCTTACGCTACAATCTTATCGCCTTCCGTTAGACTGGTTTGTAATGTCCGTCGTGAATAGCCGTGCGCTGTTACTTTGTTCCTAGACGGTAACACGTTACATCAGCTGGAAGTCAATCCGGCAAATATCTGACGGAAATTGCCGACTTACACCGACATCTCCCGTTGTTTTCTCGGATCGATTGACAGCAAAATGATGAATCAGTTCAACCAAGCCGTACATCTGTTTCTCGGTGAACGATATTTCACCTCAACCTCGTTATTACGCGAAAACTAGAACGCGCTTACACTGAAAGGTCAGAAAAGTGAGAAAAAATCCATTAAAGCTGTTTTCGATGGTATGGACATGAAATATAAACTGCTTTATATACAGTGCATACATGCATGTTTGTATACTTATTCATATCATGCAGATGAATGTTTGTGAAAAGTGCACGGTTGATGATACGGAATTTTTGTTCATGAAATGAGGCTGGTGTCATGCTGTGGAATATCAATAGAGTCATGCAACATTACTGATTGCTTTAAACGCCTACCCTATACATGCACAATTCACCTGTGAAGATCCGGGGTAAAATAGGTCTTCAGCAACCCATACTTGCCGTAAAAGGCGACTATGTCGTAAGGGGCGACTAACGGGATCGGGTGGTCAGGCTCGCTGACTTGGTTGAGGCAGGTCATCGTATCCCAATCGCGTAGATCGATGCTCATGATGTTAATCACGTTATTGTCTGGTTCAGACCCGATTATTTACAGACCGCCGTCATATAGCTGGAATATTACTGAGTGCGGACAATAAACAAACAACAAACAAACCGTACATGCACAATAACAACCTATACAACTCGTGCCAAGACTAAATGGAATACGCATTTAAACATAAACAATGCACTACTGCATTCACTAATAATAACCACGCGCGTAAGCTACTGGTGCACACTTCAAAGCAGTTATGGCTGAACAAAACCATAGAGTATAATTTATATAATCTTAGAAGTAGACAGTGAGAAAGAAATATTTTTTGAAGATCGTCTTCGGTAAATGTATATTACAACTTATTATGATATCGTTGTGACTCCTACTTAACTCTGACTAAAACGATGAAGAAAGACCGCTGATATCGTTCTTATGGTGTTATGATGAAAACACCTATTCCGGATTTGATATGAAATCAAAGAAAAATCAGAATTTGCAAGATTCTTCAGAAAAAGGTTGAGCAAAAACGATGCAAGTCATTTATTCGCCTCTGAACAGCAGGGTCTTAAAGGCCCTTTCCTTGGGGAGCAATGTACTAACGGGACTATCAACATCAAAGAAAGTTGGTTCCTTTGAGACCAAATGCAGAGTTTGACCAATTATAAGTTCTTAAACCGATAAGGCAATATGGCTCACTCCAAGAACACGGGACAAACGGCCCTGTTTCCGAAAAAGACGCAAAGTAAACGTGATTAAAAAACAACAACATGGAGGTCATGAATGAATAATAGTAATCGTTTTCATATTTCAGTTTCTAAACCTCTCTGACTTGGTTGATGCATGATATCGTATCCAAAGTACGATGCTCATGATATCAATTACTTGATTGCAGATTACAGATCGCCGTCATATAGCTGATGGATGGGGGGGGGGGGGGGGGGGGGGGGGGGGGGGGGGGGGGGGGGGGGGGGAGAGAGAGAGAGAGAGAGAGAGAGAGAGAGAGAGAGAGAGAGTGGCAACAGTAGATATGCTTGAGAACGAAATGAATTGAGAAATGAGTTTTCCATCCTAAAAGGTTTGGATAGATATCAGTTTTACGACAAAATTAGAAGTGATTCCTGGTTGCAATTTGAGTTCTATTATCAATAATATCTGTCTATATGGTGGACGGTGTGTCCCCCTGGGTTACAGGCTTAATGATATTGAGTGCCTGTAACGACCCACCCACGGGCAACGTCAGTTTGGTGCACAGGATACACAGACGACCGATTCAAGATGGCGGCGGAAGTCCTTGAGCACACAACTGGTATGTTCCGGTTCATTGGTCTCCCACGGCATGAGGAAGTGGATTTAGGCAACTCTGTAAATCCGATTTGTTGTCATTTCGTTTCCTGACGAGATAGGTTACAGCAATGTCGTTGCTTGTTGGAGTCTGACGAGTGTTAAATTAGAAAACAACTTTTGTGCCATACACACGAACACATCCATGTTGAGATAAAAGCATCCGACTGTCACAGATATGACCAGGGGGAGTTGCCAGACAAGTTTTGAAACAATGAGTCACGTGATGCGACAACCACTTGCTGAAGACTTTAATCGAGGACCAGGCCAGGCATAGTGTTTAAGAGGGCGCAACATGAGCATTCGGTCTCACAAAGAAAGAAGTGGCAGGACAGATCATGTAGATTGTAAGGCAATACTATTCAGGGGCATATATTAGATGTCCTGTAGTCAGAAAACTCCTTTGCAGTACTCTCAATATTAACACCGGATGTTGGTGAACAGATAACACACAGCTGCAGTATAACACCGGATGTTGGTGAACATATCGCACACAGCTGCAGTATATCACCGGATGTTGGTGAACAGACCACACACAGTTGCAGTATGTCACCGGATGTTGGTGAACAGATCGCACACAGCTGCAGTATCACCGGATGTTGGTGAACAGACAACACGCAGCTGCAGTATAACACCGGATGTTTGTGGACAGATCACACGCAGCTGCAGTATAACACCGGATGTTTGTGGACAGATCACACCATGGACACTTAATACGATCTATATTTAGGGTCCATGATCACACACAGCTGCAGTTTGACACCGGATGTAGGTGAACAGACCACACACAGCTGCAGTATGACGCCGGATGTTGGAGAACAGACAACCCACAGCTGCAGTATCACCGGATGTTGGTGAACAGACAACACGTAGCTGCAGTATAACACCGGATGTTTGTGGACAGATCACACCATGGACACTTAATACGATCTATATTTAGGGTCCATGATCACACACAGCTGCAGTTTGACACCGGATGTAGGTGAACAGACCACACACAGCTGCAGTATGACACCGGATGTTGGAGAACAGACAACCCACAGCTGCAGTATCACCGGATGTTGGTGAACAGACAACACGTAGCTGCAGTATAACACCGGATGTTTGTGGACAGATCACACCATGGACACTTAATACGATCTATATTTAGGGTCCATGATCACACACAGCTGCAGTTTGACACCGGATGTAGGTGAACAGACCACACACAGCTGCAGTATGACGCCGGATGTTGGTGAACAGACAACCCACAGCTCAGTATGACACCTGATGTTGGTGAACAGATCACACACAGCTGCAGTATGACACCGGATGTTGGTGAACAGACAACACACAGCTGCAGCATGACACCGGATGTTTGTGAAAAGATAGCACACAGCTGCAGCATGACACCGGATGTTTGTGGACAGATAACACACAGCTGCAGTATGACACCGGATGTTGGTGAACAGACCACACACAGCTGCAGTATAACACCGTATGTTTGTTAAAAGACCACACACAGCTGTAGTATAACACCGTATGTTTATTAAAAGACTACACACAGCTGCAGTTTAACACCGTATTTTTGTTAAAAGACCACACACAGCTGTAGTATGACACCGGATGTTAGTGAACAGACCACACACAGCTGCAGTATAACGCCGTATGTTTGTTAAAAGACCACACACAGCTGTAGTATGACACCGGATGTTAGTGAACAGACCACACACAGCTGTAGTATAACACCGGATGTTGGTGAACAGACAATACACAGCTGTAGTATAACACCGGATGTTGGTGAACAGATCACACACAGCTGCAGTATAACACCGGATGTTGGTGAACAGATGGCACACAGCTGCAGTATAACACCGGATGTTGGTGAACAGATCACACACAGCTGCAGTATGATGTTGATGAATTAACAGACCACTTACAGCTGTTGTACAACATCGGGTGGTGTTCTTCGCTGTTATCGCCCGTTAATCTTTAGTTTTCCGTTTTTCGCCTGACTAACAGTAGAATGAGTCACTCTAAATGATTCTTATTCGTTTTTATCAGACGGAACATAAGCACTTACGTCACCAACCATTAGGAACATCGACGCAATGGCATCAATGGCGTCTAACCAGTTTAGCGTTTCAGAAACTATCACAGAACATAAAGACCACTATTTTCTCCGTCACTGTGGAGGATTTTTTCTACTGTAAGATAATCTAACAAGGATGTTGGAATAGGGACAGAAGGCAGCGTGACTGCGTTTCTAGGAGTGTTTGAGTTGGTTGAGTATGCAGGAATCAATAGACGAGGCTGGGACCACGACTGTCACTGACAGCAGGATTCACTGGCTGAGTTGTATGGCCGCTACGTGGCGCACAGAATACGAGTTAGCTGGACTGAGCCCAGTCTCTTCCCTCGATGTATCTGCAGTCACTTACGATGGGAATGAGAGAGATAGATAGAGAGAGAGAGAGAGGGAGAGAGAGAGAGAGAGACAGAGTGTGTGTGAGTGTGTGTGAGAGAGTCTGTGTGAGTGTGTGACTGAGTGAGTGTGAGTGAGTGAGTGAGTGAGTGAGTGAATGTGTGTGTGAGAGAGAGATAGAGTCTGTGTGAGTGTGAGTTAAGAGTGAGTGAGTGAGTGAGTGCGTGAGTTAAGAGTGAGTGAGTTGGGATATTCTATTCATAGTAACGAAATAAAGTTTAAAAAAAGAGTCCCATGTACCTCTCCAAAATATGAAATTGTCGGACCCTATGTTCTTGGATACTTCCCTCGGTGGTATAGTCTGTTTCACATTCTCGGGACCATATTAGTTTCCCTTCCGTCCAGCTTCAATGTCGTGCTGGAGGGGTCACTAGAAGCCCTCAGACAACACTCAAAGAACATCAGACTTCTGTCAACAAACTAGACCTCAAATCCGCTATTTCCGAACACAACCTCAAGAACCAGGACCATAACATCAGGTGGGAAGCCAACAAAGTCCTGTCTACCAACAACAACTAGCGACAAAGAAAAATACAAGAAAGCATTGACATCAGGAGACTGCAGCCAGCCATGCACCGTGACCAGGGAACCTATCTGCCCAGTGCTTGCGACTTTTTGATTTGATTATTGTCTGTGCTAACTATCCAGCTGTCTTCCATTTGTCTGTTACCATTTCAATTACTATTACCTATAAGTACTAATTACCCCCTGCCTCCCGTTTGCCCATTGCCTTTTACGAGTCAGTGAAAATTAGCTGTTAAGTGTTGGCTTCCATTTGTCCATTGCTAATCACCCATCAGCGCCAATTAACAGTTGGCTTCCTTTGTTAAGTTTCCACCTTTGTTAACTTATCACTTTTCTCGTTATTACAGGTACATATGTATGTTCTCGGCTTCATGGCCTTCATTAACCTGATGAAGGAGTAAGTATATACTCCAAAACGTTAAGTTCCCCATAATATAGAAGTTGACATCCATAAATTCCTTATGTATTTCTATAGCTGTAAACGAGCAAGTCTACTTTTCCCATAGGTTCAGGAATCTCCCATCTCACAGAGACTCCTTTTCAATTTAAATGGAGTTGTTAATTTTTAACAAACTAAGCGTTAGTCTAGTGTACGTACATCTGACAGTGTTAATCTTCAGGGACCATTAACAAACAGGACAGTTTATTCATAGACGAACACCTGCATTTTATGACATGAAACAGTAAATGCCATGTCGAAAGTCCAAAAATGAATTAAAACGAAAGCAAAACTTTATATGTAATATCTACACTTGCTTCATTTATTGCCATAGTGTTACAGTAAATACTGGGTGGAAGGGAATATGATATGGTTCAGGGACTGTGAGTCAGACTACCAATGTGGATCAATACTTTACATGGTGTAAAGAGCATCTATCGTTATTTTCATATATTTTGTTTCATTGGCCATTTCAAGAGAGAACAGTTTACTTGAAAAACATTATGTCAACGTTGTTCTCTGTTTGACTTACTCTTGAAACGCATGCTCAACGTGTTGCCCTTGAGTACAGGTGGCGGCACACCCTATGTAATTGATCAGCGATTTTCTCCAACATGGGAGATGACGTGGCGTGGGTTTCATAAGAGTGAGTGAGTTGGTTTATCGCTCCTTTCAACAGTATTTCAGTTATGTCGCGGCGTGGGGGAGGAAAACCCGAGGTGATACAGGTCTTACCACTTTGGTAAAACCCACATTCACGGGTGTGATTGTCAAACCTTGAAACATTCATAGCGACAAACGCTCAAGGGAGGCAACTATGCATAGCGAATGGTTGCACCTGACCCGGCTTGGCCATTTAGTACTCACAGAATTAATGCAGACAACTTGCAAAACATAACCCGAGGTTATTTACACTAACCTATATTTTGTGTCTGGTAATGGTTTCCTCTTAACGGAATAGCCATGTTGGGCCCTGGGTTAGAAACAGGGCCTCAGCAATCTATATCTAATCGACTTAACATTGGATTGGATGGTCAGGCTCGGTGACTTGGTTGATTGCGTCCACTGGTTTGTTGGGCCCAAACTAGATGATTTACTGGTCATCATGATATTGCTTAAATACCACTTTAATACTACCGTGCGTAGCGGGACTTTTCTTTCGGACAGTCAATGGAGGGGGTTCGCTGTCAACCTTATATTCACACTAAAGAAGCTGATATTACAATTTTTGCTGAAAGGGAATGTCGCCATCATCCTGAAAAAATGTTTTGTGAAACGTTTCCTTTCTGTCGACAAACACATGACGTTCTTAGTTCATCATTTCTGCTGACACAGCGATTCATTTGCTGTGTATGCACAGTTAAAGGATGTGTTGATCATGCTGTTTAACATGACCAAGGCCTGCAGTGAACATGTAGACCGTGACGTGTTGTCAGGAAGGAAGGAGGAGGATGGAGGAGAAGGCACATCGGAAGTGCAGTGAGTGAGTGAGTGAGTTCTGTTTAGCGCCGCTTTTTAACAGTATTACAGTTATATAATGGCGTGTCAGCTTAATGTGGGAGGAAAGCCCGAAGTGATGCAGGTCTTAGGCGTTTACCACTTCGGTGAAAAGCCACGAGCACGGGTATGGTGCTGACAAACCTAGAAACATAATCGGGGCGAACCGGGATTCGAACCCACAATCATAGGTTTCTGGCGTGCTCAAGGGACGCAACTCTGCACAGCGAATCGCGGCGGCTTAGACGACTAGGCCACCCGTGCCCCCGGAAATGCAGTAAAGTTACCATGTATGTATATAGTTGTACATGTCACCACATGTAATACTACATGTGACAAGTTACAATGTGTAGACATAGTTGTCACCACATGTAATACAACACGTGACAAGTTACAATGTGTGGATATAGTTGGACATGTCACCTCGTGTAATACCAGATGTGACGAGTAACAATGTGTGGATATATGTAATACTACACGTGACGAGTTACAATGTGTTGATATCTTTGTCACCACATGTAATACTACACGTGACGAGTTACAATGTGTGGATATAGTTGGACATGTCACCTCATGTAATACTAGATGTGACGAGTAACCATGTATGTATATAGTTGTACATATCACCTCATGTAATACTAGATGTGACGAGTTACATTGTGCAGACATAGCTGTAATCACATGTAATACTACACGTGACGAGTAACATTGTGTGGATATATGTAATACTACACGTGACGAGTTACAATGTGTGGGTATATTTGTCACCACATGTAATACTACACGTGACGAGTTGCAATGTGTAGATAGATATATGTAACATAACATGTGACGAGTTACAATGTGTAGATATATTTGGACATGTCACCACATGTAATACTACATGTGACGAGTTACAATGTGAAGATCTATTTGTCACCACATGTAATACTACATGTGACGAGTGACAATGTGTGGATATATTTGTACATGTCACCTAATGTAATATTACATGTGGTACTACATGTGACGAGATGCAATGGGTAGATATATGTAATACTACATGTGACGAGTTACAATGTGTAGATATATTTCTCACCATATGTAGTACTACATGTGACGGGTTACAATGTGTAGATATAAGTAATACTACATGTGCCGAGTTACAATATGTAGATATATTTCTCACCATATGTAATACTACATGTGACGAGTTGCAATATATACATATATTTCTCACCATGTGTAATACTACATGTGACGAGTTACAATGTGTAGATATATTTCTCACCACATGTAATACTACATGTGACGAGTTGCAATGTGTAGATAGATATATTTAACATAACATGTGACAAGTTACATTGTGTAGGTAGATATATGTAATACTACATGTGACGAGTTACATTGTGTAGATATATTTGGACATGTCACCACGTTTATGCTACATGTGACGAGATACTATGTATAGATATATTTGGTCATGTCACCACATTTTATACTGTAGTAACAATGTAGTGACAAATGTGGTGAAGGTTACTAGGACACGTGATAGTCTGTTTGTCTGTTGTCCAAATCGCCCAATATCACACTGCAGGCTTGTACATTTGTGCTGGTGTTTTGTCTGGCAGTATATTTGCTCACGTCTGGCAGTTAAAAGAGTGTCAGACAAGTCTGAGAACATTTTCCAGTTTATATATTTATTGCCGCAATATAGGTACAAGCAAACGGTGAATACGTATGTCATCATGTGTGGCTACTTGTACTCGTCAGGAATTACCCACTGAGATACTATGCTGCAGTTTAACATGGACGCCCCTCTCAGACACGGCACACTGACTTCGAGTATTTGTTTTATCCCCTTTATTAATGCCGAGCGTTAGGCAGGGTAACAACAACAATTTTTAAAACTGTTTTTGGTGTTACGCGGCAAGGGGATCGAATCACCGACATTCCGCTCGGGCAGACAAGCCATCCACTACACCACGGAGTCTCTATAACCATGAGATGTAGCTTTGCCGTCCTGCCCTCGAATCGCACGAGTAAATATGCTTGTGAAGTCAGGTTAAAGTCTTCAGAATACAATTCCTCACAATCAACAGACTTTGTTCGTTCTTCAAATATCACAAGAAGAGGATACTTTCCATTTATAACTGTTAAAAATGAAAATAACAGAATATGTTTCCAGTTACAAAATAACATTATGTACAGCCACTTTAAGGATGATGATAAGATGTAGAAGCTTTAACAATATTTTCCCGTTTTTCAATAATGATGACTCCCTCAATAGGAATCCCGCAATGTCAGACAAGTCCATTTCATGAACAGGTGGGTAGTTCTCACAATCCTCACGTCGATTACCTTTTGTGACCGATTGTCATATATATCCCGCTTTTGGATGCAATCGTTCGGTCATCGCGTTTATCTGCGTTGCCCAGCTACATCTTTGGGGAATAACTCACTTAGAAAGTCCCCTCTAAAAATATTGTCGTCCAATAAACGTACGACATCATCAAGTTGCGAGCGCATGTTCGAATCCCCGGAAATGACGTCTTGATGGAACAATGGTTTATCGAGAAATAAGCCACGCTTCGCTTCGTTCTTGATGGTTCTTTGCGATTTATCGCGTAGCTGTCTTATATATGGATATAGTCTGTAGATGCTATTGTTACACACGGTACTTGACCGCAGATACGCCAAGGCAAGAGACTGACTTCAGTCTAGCTAACTAGTAGTCTAGTATTCTGTGCGGCACCTATCGGCCATGCAGCTCAGCCAGTGAATTCTGCTGTCAGAAGGTGCGTTCGATTATTAAAACTTAAGTGACCTGAGTCAGCCGAGGTTACCAGATTTCTGACAACCAGTGTTGACTAGATTCAACCTGAGTTAACCAGTGTCAATCAAGGATGACTTAGGTGAGCATCAGATATAAAACGCATTAACTGCAAACATAGATTTAATAATGACTGCCAGGAGACGGAGAAACCATGTATTACAACACACAGCAAGTTTTTATTCCCGTCATAAACATATCCTTATGATATACAATCGACACTGCTTTTTGCAGGGATCTCTTATGGATATGGAAAGGGCTTTGTTGCTTTTATTGACAAAGATGTCAAAGTAGTTTTTCTATTTAATTCATGTAAAATGTAAAGGAAGTTCAAAATAATGCGTAGGACATCAAAATAATGCGTAGGACATCAAAAGAACACAAACTCATCACCAAAGTTGCATAATTAACTCTAAAGTAGTTGTAGGTAAAAATCAAAAGTTAAATTTTCCTGAATGCACATTTACTGTCAATGGCTAGTATTATAATAATTAATTTCATTAAAATTCTTTTATTCATGATTGAATTAAGTAATAAAACTAATTTTCGTTCCCGATAACGCCACATGGAGGCTGCTAACCCCAGTACCGCACCCCAATGTTTCCGTAGGTATGGGCATCTTAATGTCAAACGAAGTCTGATGTACACGAGTTGACATTGGTCAATCAACGTGGGTTATACCTGGTCAACACTGGTTCACCTGTCACGTCTAGGGTTTTCAAATCGAACGCCACACGTGACAGTCGTGGTCCCAGTGCCCGTCCCTGCCACTTAGTAATATGTTTATATTTATCGTCCATCATCCAATCCATTGATTCCCCTACACCCAACCACCTCAAACAGCCCTACAGAAACGCAGTCACGCTGCCCTCTGCCTCTAATTCATCATCCTTGTTGGGGCATCTTAATATAGAAAAAAGTCGAAAATACTTCCTTCTATGTCGTAGATTCTAAACTGGTTAGACGCAAATAAGAGTAATTATGCACCGTGAGCTGTTGTCATAGTAAGCCAATTTACTCCATTGTTGTGTAGAATAGAATATTTATGTATAGTCTTCTTATGTAAGAAGAAATACGTTCTTGACATTGCTTAAAGAATGGTTCTGTGATATAAATATATCGGTGAGATGCAATGGTGTACAGTAGCACATACTTCTACATGTTTCCCGGACAGCTGAAACATGTAGAAGTGAGTGAGTGAGTGAGTGAGTATGGTTTTACGCCGCTTTTAGAAATATTCCAGCAATATCACGGTGGGGGTCACCAGAAATGGGCTTCACACACTGTACCCACGTGGGGAATCGAACCAGGTTCTTCTGCGTGACGAGCGAACGCTTTAACCACTAGACTACCCCACCTCCCCGAAACATCTTCTTTATATCAGTTTCAGACATAGTACTTCCGCTCTTCAGTGTAATCACTGAGTGGAATCGTTACACTGAAGAGCTGTCATGAGACAGCGAAAGTACTATGTCTGAAACTGATATAAAGAAGATGTTGGACTAACGTGGACTTTATTATATATATATATATATATATATATATATATATATATATATATATATATATATATATATATATATATATATATATATATATATATATATATACCTTGATATCATATGTCAAAAAGATGATCAAAGTGTACATGCAACAAAGACCAAATACAACATGCACCATTTAACTTTTGTATTGACAACAGGAACATATGTTTCACACTTAAAATAAAACTTAGACAAAAGAAATTACGAAGTTCTAAAAATAGAAAAATGAATTCTCTCTGAACAATCAACTTTAAACAAATAAATAGGTATTTGTATGACTTTCTCCTTGCCAGTGTTTCTAAAACAAAATAATATGCAAAGTCCAACTACTTAATAAGAATTAGGTTGTGTAATCTTTGCCAGTGTTCCTAACTCACCTCGTAATACTGGGATGTGTTTAACACTGCTTTGAACATTCGCAGCTATTGTCATGTTCAGGTTCGTTGGCTAGCCTTATGGGTAAGGCGTTCGCTCGTTGCGCCGCAGAACCGGGTTCGATTCCCCACAGTGGTACAATATGTGTCATCGATTCATTTTGTCCCCCACCGTGTTCTAAATAGTGAAACATGGTAGGTGCGGTTCCCTTTATTCCGAATACCCAACCTTTCATATTTACCGTCTAGATTAATAGGGTATGAGTGAATTAGGAAAACGGCGAAAAAATATACAAACTACTGAGTGCTTAAGCAAAGAAGGCACATGCTTCGAAGCAATGGTGTATATCTTTGTGTTGAAAGCTTCATGAAAGAAAAGCGGCAAAATCCATTTCCATAATCATGAGAAGATTCCGACGGTATAATATCAAGATAATATATTTATCTCATCGAGTGACCTGACAAAGTTGATGACTATATCTGACAAAATAGTCCACCTCATGTATGTTTATATCAGTCGATTATTGCTTTGGTATAAATAAAAGCAACAAAACGCTTTCCACAGCCACACGAAATCTCTTCTAAAAGCAGAATCGCTTGTACGATTCCGACTGTATCATGAGCATGTGTTTATGAATCATTAGCCCTGCACCATGACTTCGGAATATATGTATTTTTAAAAAACAAACCCCAACACTCTACCTATGTATACAAAAGCAAGTCAAACAAGCTCTAACTAACTCTATGAAATCATCATCGGGAAAATTATTTGTTTTATTTCAGGGTCGAGAAGGGTATTGTGTAATATAAGATTTCATTGACTAAATGTTAGTCTAGTGAATCATTATAAAAAAGTGATGATACCAGGTGCTTACCCTGCCCCACCGGTGTCACAAATACATGCAAAGTCAATTGTTCATCTGAAAACAAACACGGTAACATATGATACACCATCTTCCCGAGGCAAGAGAGTTAACTGACTTTAAAAGTCCAGTTTCCACCCTTACCGAACTAGGCTGGAATTCCTGGGCTCAATCGCAGCGCCACCAGTGGCTATTACGAGTTATGTCCTTTCTATGCCTCTCCTATTGACCAATCAGATTCAACCTCTCGTGTCACTTGCATTTGCTTCAAACAAAAAGGTGGCGCCCAGTCAAGACGGTCTGATCGATAATGAAGATCTATATTGTGATAAAACGAGTCATACAACGCGAAGCGCATCATATCACGTGAGCACCTTGATTAAAAACATGAAAAGAAAATATCTGTTGACAACGAGTTAGCGGTGCAAATCCTTTGCAAATCCTGCAGTCGACCGAAATCTGCATGACACTTTACGAACCGGATTTCGATTTCGGTGCGCGATTTTGATTGGACTATGCATAGACTCGTTAGTCCAGCCAAATTGTAACTCCATAATACCAGCCTAGTTCCGCAAGGGTGGAATCTGGACTTTTATAGTCAGTTAACTCACTTGCCTCGGGAAGATGATGGTACTCGTCTGAATAAGGAATTGCATCGGACATCTTTCTTTTCTCACTGATGCGTCAAATTTTGAAATGTCCTCCACATTTTTAGCATCAAACGTTTTGAAAGCTTCACTGACACCTTGAGTGAGTGAGTGAGTATGGTTTTACGCCGCTTTTAGCAATACCGGGTCTTCGGCGTGACGAGCGAACGCTTTAACCACTAGGCTACCCGACCGCCCCTACTGACACCTTGAACGTTGTAACCTTGATCATTGTATTGAGTTGTATGACGCTCTTTGAAATATTCGAAGAAATAGCAACTGTACCTCAAAAGTTGTGAAATATATATAGACACCAAAGACTAGAGCTGCTGGAATATTGCTCGAAATAAAGGGAAATTCATCCCTCTTGTAGTGTCCCGTGTATAGACTTTTGTCACTCTGAATCTGTATGCATAGATTTAAATATGAAAGTGATGAGGCGGTCTCACAGATCTTTACCTCTAGTTCTAGTTTCTAGTTATTTTCAGGTGGGTAAATCAGTGGAAGGGTATGGGATATTTGATGGTTATTGAACGATATCAGATCATCGATAAACCTGAAGATTAAGTTCAACTTCTTGGCCATATTACCTTGTTTTGACTGCCAATCCGAGGAGGATTTACGATTCATATGCATAAAGAAACAGATCAGCAAGATGTGGAGCACAAATGGTGCCCATGGTGACCGATACGTCTTACCTAAATGTCTTACCCCCAAATTTTCAAAGCTGTTCTCAATTTTTGAAGTCCGGCATTTTACATATTAATTTCTCAGTAAATTTCATTACTCACTCTTAACGTATGGTTGCGCTCGTGTCTAAAGGTCGGCCATAGTTAGCTAGTTCTCGGCGTCGGCTAAAGGGCTTCACATGTACCGATAATTCAAATACCCCGAAACGCGTGCGTCAAGGACATCCTCGCACACAATCAGAAGACGTAGAACTGTTTGCATTTTTTTAAATATCGAAGAATCCTTTCCTCGAATATTGACCAGAAGTGTGAAACGTGTTTACAATTGCCACTGCAGTGTAGAAGAAGAAGTCATTGGAGAAAGACACAGCGTGTCAATTACATTGTCCTCAGAGGCCATACAGTGGTAGACTTTGAGGTTCCACTTGTCATTTGACAAGGCTAGATGTTTTTTTTTTTATGGTCAACAGACTGTGTATTGAAACAAGTCCCATAAGTTACCTTGTAGAGTTGCTCTCTTGTGGAGTGTTAGGTTGAAAAAGCTAGGTGTGTGATTATCTCTTTATGACGCCTTCAATGGTGACTGAATGGTTCATTCCTGGCATGGTGACCGAGTGGTTAACTCCTGTCATGATGACCGCGTGGTTAACTCCTGCCAAGATGACCGCGTGGTTAACACGTGACATGGTGAACAAGTGGTTAATTACTGACAATATGACTGCATGGATAATACGTGACATGGTGACCGAGTGGTTAACTCCTGACAATATGACCGAGTGGATAACTACTGGCAATATGACTGCATGGATAACACGTGACATGGTGAACAAGTGGTTAACTCCTGACATTGTGACCGAGTGGTTAACTCCTGACAATATGACCGAGTGGATAACTACTGACAATATGACTGCGTGGTTAACACGTGAAATGGTGAACAAGTGGTTAACTCCTGACATGGTGACTGAGTATATAACTACTGACAATATGACTGCATGGATAACTTGTGACATGGTGAACAAGTGTTTAACTCCTGACAATATGACCGAGTATATAACTACTGACAATATGACTGCGTGGTTAACACGTGACATGGTGAACAAGTGGTTAACTCCTGACATGGTGACCGCGTGGTTAACTCCTGACAATATGACCGCGTGGTTAACACCTGACAAAATGACCGAGTGGTTAACTCCTGACATGGTGACCGGGTGGTTAACTGTGACTGTAAACTTAATGATTGTGACCAGGTATCATACACGTCAGGTGGTGACCTGAAGACTGTAAAGTTTTGAGATTGTGACCAATTATTTTTTTAGACAATTATCTCGGTGAGCGCTGTGAAACACATATGTTTTTTCTTATCTCTGAAAAGAGAAGCCGAAACATGTGTGGGACCCATAACACAATATGTTTTAAAACATTTAGAATGTCCAGTAAAAGAGAGAAAAACAAGAGAACACAGTTATCGTTTCAACACTTGTTCAATCAATTGTCGGCACCTAAACAATAGAATAATTAACATTCCTGTCACATTTCACAAAAAATGGAACTTTTGAATCCGGCGGAAACTATATTCTTACCATAAATAAAATCTCAATCTGTCTCCCTGACCCTTGAGAATAAGGGTCGGTCGGGTAGCCTAGCGGTTAAAGCGTTCGCTCGTCACGCCGAAGACCCGGGTTCGAATCCCGACATGGGTACAATGTGTGAAAGCCATTTTTTGTGTCCCCCGCCTTGGTATTGCTAACCATACTCACTTACTCACTTGAGAATAAATTATAAAAGGAATTTAATTCAAGTCTAGAATGATTTGGCAAGTCCAGATTATCTGAGCTTTATCTGAGCTGTTCTGTGCGCCATTTCTATTTTATTTGGAATTTTGTAGATATATGTTATTGAATAAGATAACTTTATTCTGGGACTACATGTCCATATATCAAATAAAAAATTAAGGCCTTCGTCATTACTCTAGTGAACATCCAATGAATCAACAAGTAATCCAGGTTGGCATCGACGGAAGTGACCCATCTTAACATGCGAATTTACCAAGTGTTTAAACTGATGTAACATGCTTGTGGCTTTGACTATGGAACGTGCAACACTTACGGAATGTTCTAAGGCATATGTAAACACTGGATCAAACATCACCTGATCTCGTAGGTCTTTAGCGTCACACGCATTACAAGTGTTGAGACTATACGCCATGTACATGCCATTAGTTAACAAACCAATCCTGCCTGCACTTATATCTACACTGTAGCCTAGTACACGAAGACACGTACCAGTGATTAAGGCGGCCATACTGCCCCTTTATAACGCGGTCACCTCCAGCACAGCGTAACGACTATGCCTGAAATATGAAATGGCGTAAGCGTTCAAAATAACCACCACCACAACCACCACCACCATCACCACCACTACTACTACTACTACTACTACTATTACTACTACTACTACTACTACTACTATTGGTGGAATTACCGCCAACACTACCATTACTATATCCTCCACCACCACTACTACTACTTCTGCTACTTGTGGAACCCCGCTAATCCGGATCATTTGATACAGTAGATATTTCAGTTTTCATATAGTCGCCCGGTAGGCGGGTTTTCCAGATAAATGGGGTTCCACTGTATACAAGCCCCTGAAGTAATACTGACCATGAGTTCTCGTACGACGTGACTGAGACGAGAAGCGTTAATCACATTTGTGTTGAGAACGCTCACTTCATGTATCAGTTGTACTCTTGCTCTTGACACAAAACTCAATATTACTGATACATTAACTGGCCTTTAAGTCAATATTTAATCACTAAAGCTGAACATATTCAGTTATATGTGTAATATGTAAAATTATGTTATGTGTGAGACATCATTATATTCAGTTTTGATAACTCAGTTGCATGCTTATACGATATAACACGCAAGGCTAGAGTATGCTCTTTCAGAAGAGATGGTGGGATGGCACGCTGGTGGGGTTGCAAGTATGGGAGGCCGATGAGGGTTGGTGTTGGGGTTGGGGTTGGGTTTGGGGAAATTTGGATGGAAATTGAGATGGGGTGGGTGGGGTTTGGATTGAAATTGAACTGGGTTGGGTGGGGTTAAGATGGAAATTGAAATTTGTTGGTAGGGGGAGGATGGAAATTGATATGGGTTGGTAGGGTGAGGATAGAAATTGAGTTGGGTTGGGTGGGGTTAGGATGGAAATTGAAATGGGTTGGATGGGGTTAAGATGGACATTGGGATGGGTTGGTAGGGTTGGGGTGGACATTGGGATGGGTTGGTAGGGTGAGGATGGAAATTGGGATGGGTTGGTAGGGTGAGGATGGAAATTGGGATGGGTTGGTAGGGTGAGGATGGAAATTGGGATGGGTTGGTAGGGTGAGGATGGAAATTGGGATGGGTTGGTAGGGTGAGGATGGAAATTGGGATGGGTTGGTAGGGTTGGGATGGACATTGGGATGGGTTGGTAGGGTGAGGATGGAAATTGGGATGGGTTGGTAGGGTTGGGAAGGAAATTGGGATGGATTGGGATGGATTGGGATGGGTTGGGATGGAAATTGGGATGGGTTGGGTAGGGTGAGAATGGAAATTGGGATGGGTTGGGTAGGGTGAGGATGGAAATTGGGATGGGTTGGGTAGGGTGAGGATGGAAATTGGGATGGGTTGGTAGGGTGAGGATAGAAATTGAGTTGGGTTGGTAGGGTTGGGAAGGAAATTGGGATGGGTTGGTAGGGTTGGGATGGAAATTAGGATGGGTTGGTAGAGGTGGGATGGAAATTAGGATTGGTTGGGTAGGGTGAGCATGGAAATTGGGATGGGTTGGGTGGGTGAAGATGGAAATTGGGATGGGATGGGTTGGGATGGAAATTGGGATGGGTTGGTAGGGTTGGGATGGACATTGGGATGGGTTGGTAGGGCGAGGATGGAAATTGGGATGGGTTGGTAGGGTGAGGATGGAAATTGGGATGGGTTGGTAGGGTGAGGATGGAAAATGGGATGGGTTGGTGGGGTGAGGGTGATAATTGGGATGGGTTGGTTGGGTGAGGATGGAAATTGGGATGTGTTGGTAGGGTGAGGATGGAAAATGGGATGGGCTGGGTGGGGTGAGGATGGAAAATGGGATGTGTTGGTAGGGTGAGGATGGAAATTGGGTTGTGTTGGTAGGGTGAGGGTGGAAATTGGGATGGGGAGGGGTGGGATGAGGATGGAAATTGAGATGCGGGAGGGGTGGGGTTAGGGTAGAAATTGAGATGGGGCTTGTGGGGTGAGGATGGAAATAAGGATGCGGTAGGGTAGGGTGGTATGAGGATGAGGATGGGGGTGATATACTGGACTAGATGTGACTGCTGGGATGATACCACAGTACATATAAAATCAGCCATTCAAAATTACATCCTATGCAACCATCAAATAGGCGACACATATTCACCAGCTATGGACTTTATTGGATATGAGGCTCTCCCCAAAGGAAGTGCCTAAATATCTTATGAGAACATAGTCAAACAAATAGTTGGCTTGTGTGGACAACGTTTATCAATAAATTAATCCATTCAGGCGTTTATGTATGCGTAGTCATTTCCGGCAGGTGTCCATGGCTACACAAGTGAACCACGTCGACTACAGCCTACCTGGCTGGTATATATATAGCCACGAAACAATGCAGTCCTTCAAGAATGTACACACATTCAAATATTACTTAAAAGTGCACTGATAACACAACTTCTTTGTGGTGCAAACATTTATGTTTGAAATAAAAAGCTAGAGACGAAATATATTTTATTTCGATTTCTTAATGCTACAAAATCATCGGTCGGGACCAAATTGCGTTCACTGAACCGAATCTATCAATATTGACGACACTGTTTAATTAGCTGTTTACGCCGAACATTGATTATTGAGAATCACTGATTGTTTATAACACATATTAATTTCGTTGTACAGGCGAAACCAAACAAATGTTAATCCGTATCAATATTTGTCTGTTTTCGCATTAATTGCATTTTATAGATTGAGGAAAGAACTCTGATAACTATGTTCTTATAACGAATCTACGTTATAGCGAGGGAGCTATATTTGGTTAACAATCTTGAATCATCATCAGCCGTCACTAAATCCACTGTGGTCGGTTCATGCGCCCATCGTGTGACGCCATTTTGCACTTTTTGTGTACCTCATGAAAACATTTTAACCAAAATAGACAAGATGCGTGTACATTGAGTACGAGGCTAACTAAATGTAGTTCACTGAACTTAACCTTAAAAGACGTGACACGGGTTGTTACAGAATAGCATGTAATATGACGTACTCTTTAACATACGTTTCTGCTCAAGCTACTCGTTTAGTTTATCTTTGACGATGTCGGGCTTCATTCCAACTTTGAGATGCTACTAAACAACAAATACATTTAATAGATTGTGTCACGTGTAAACAGACAGATATTCTTGGACAGGCGTTAGTGTTAACAGGTCTTTTTATTAAAAGTCCTAACATTTTGTTTATAGTCATACCTGCGTGTCAAATGAGCTTCGTGTATATATGTCATTATGTTAATCGTAAGGGATTCGTGTAAACAGGTAGATCTATATTTTAATATTCAGAGCTATCCGTATCAACTGGGCTTCCCTTTTACATTCAGGCATTCTTGTTAATAGTCAGATAGAAATGTTAACAGTCAGATTTAAGTGTTCACAGTCATATCTAAGAGTTAATAGTCAGATAGAAGTATTAACAGTCATATCTAAGAGTTATTAGTCGGATCAAGGTGTTAATAGTCAGATCTCAGTGTTAATAGTCAGATCTAAGGGTTAACCTTCACATCTAAGAGTAAATAGTCAGATCTAAGGGTTAACCTTCACATCTAAGAGTTAATAGTCAGATCTAAGTAGTAACATTCACATCTAAGAGTTAATAGTCAGATATAAGTGTTGATAGTCAGATCTAAGTGTTAACAGTCACAGCTAAGAGTTAACAGTCAGATCTAATTGTTGACAGTCACATCTAAGAGTTACTAGTCAGATCTAAGTGTTAACAGTCATATCTGAGTGTTAATAGTCAGATATAAGTGTTGATCTAAGTTAATAGTCAGATCACGGTGTGAATAGTCAGATATAAGTGTTATTAGTCATATCTAAGTGTTAACAGTAATAGCTAAGAGTTAATAGTCAGACATACGTTTATGATAGTCAGATCTAAGTGTTAACAATCATATCTCAGAGTTAATAGTCAGATCTAAATATTAACAGTCATATCTAAGAATTAATAGTCAGATCTAAGTGTTAACAGTCATATCTGAGTGTTAATAGTCAGATATAAGCGTTGATCTAAGTTAATAGTCGGATCAAGGTGTGAATAGTCAGATCTAAGTGTTATTAGTCAGATCTAAGTTTTAACAGTCATGGCTAAGAGTTAATAGTCAGATCTAAGTGTTGACAGTCACATCTAAGAGTTGATAGTCAGATCTAAGTGTTAACAGTCATATCTAAGAGTTAATCGTCATACATAAGTGTTAATAGTCAGATTTGAGTGTTAACAGTCAAATCTATGTGTTAATAGTCAGATCTAACTGTTAACACTCACATCTAAGAATTAACAGTCAGATATGAGTGTTAATAGTCAGACCTAAGTGTTAACAGTCAGTCTATCCGTTAACTGATCTTCTTGTAAACATACACATATAATTAAATATGTACTCCAATGTCACAAAGCTTAAAATGTTGCATTAGAAAACGCGTAATAATCTGGAACGTCACATATTGAATTAACACAATATGCCGCTTTTCGCAATTCGAATTCGCGCTGTGCCTCACCATCAGCTTGCTTTATTCGCCGGCTGTTCATTTTGGTCTCATTCTTGTTGTTGTGGTGATTCACGCCAGATGGCGCGTGCATAATTCCTACAGTATTTATGCTGTTGACGCTATCATTACCATACAGTAAAATTACAATTTTAAAGTTTGAACATAAGTTTGACAGTAATATTTAGAATTAAATATCATGTAGCTCATCCCCTTGTCTGTATCCAAGGCCCCAGAGATTAAATTAAAAAATGAATCCAGCTGAAGTCTAGCATGATTTGGCAAGTCTAGGCCTCAGCTATGAAAAACTTTATAACTGGGACTAACTGTTACTCTGATCATCCCCGTGTGTGCTGTAATGTACACTTATTCGCTAGATAAACCAACTGGGATCTTCTAGACTATAAACGTAAAAGGGCATTGTCCCACACATGTCGACTTTAGGTCCTTTGATGCAAACACCGGAAATAATTCTTGCGCAACAAAGACACACAATTGGTCCAGCAATAAATGTCTGTTGTGACACAGTTATGCTGCGTTAAACGTATCACCTGGGGCGGCTGACAAATGCAAAAGTTGTGTATTGTACTACTTACCTGTAGCTCGACGTAGTGTTCACACTTCTAATAAGAACATAACAAGATGAGTTGAGGTGATCTAGGCTTTTACGGCATACGTCGACTTATATGGCGATAAGTGTGTGTGTGTGTGTGTGTGTGTGTGTGTGTGTGTGTGTGTGTGTGTGTGTGTGTGTGTGTGTGTGTGTGTGTGTGTGTGTGTGTGTGTGTGTGTGTGTGTGTGTGTGTGTGTGTGTGTGTGTGTGTGTGTGTGTGTGTGCGTGCGCGTGTGTGTGTGTGTGTGTGTTAACGCGACGTTACACCCAATTTCACCTCACCTAATTGGCACTTCATGCCAGACTGTAATGCATATACATAATTTATAACGGGAAATTTAAGATTGTACGTGACCTGGTTTAAACTTGAACAGCTTGGCCACCATTATAAATCATCGCAACTCCCATGCACTTGACATATGTTGCCATGTTCTCATGGAATGTATGAACATATGAACATTGAATTGTTATGGGAACTGCAATCGCGAGGTCACGTGTGTAGAAATAAGACTTACGTTTTCTTAAGTTGGTGTGTAAATAATCAAGTCTGGACCAGGCATTCCAGTGATTGCTCTCATGAGCATCGATTTACGTAATGCCGCATACAATCAACCAAGTCGGTGAGACTCACCTCGCAATGCTGGACCTCGTACAAGAACATAGGTTGCTCTTATCTAATCTGCATAAAGGGTTATATTCTGTATTTATCTGCTTTAAGGTTTAGAGTGAGTGAGTGAGTGAGTGAGTTGGGTTTAACGCCGCTTTGAACATTATTCCAGTTATATCACGGCGTGTCAGCTTAATGTGGGAGGAAAGCCATTATTCCAGTTATATCACGGCGTGTCAACTTAATGTGGGAGGAAATCCCGAAGTGATGCACGTTTACCACTTCGGTGAAACCCACGAGCACGGGTATGGTGCTGACAAACCTAGAAACATAATCGGGGCGAACCGGAATTCGAACCCACAATCATAGGTTTCTGGCGTGCCCAAGGGACGCAACTCTGCACAGCGAATCGCGGCGCCTTAGAAGACTGGGCCACTCATGCCCCCTTTAAGGTTTAGAGAGTTAGGAGACATTTTTATTTCAATTAAAAACGAGACTGAGCCCAGTCAATAAAAGTGGTATTTTATGTGCCCTATAAACAGTCAAGAAGGAACTGCCCACGAAAACAACATATCTGAGGCGGAAGATACGGCAGTATTTTATCAGAAACTATGACACCAACAACACATGCTACAAGGTGTTGTACTGTTCTATATTAAGAGCCTTATGTAAACTGGATTTATGTATGGCGAGGGACACTGCAGCTGGCACCGTATCAATGCTCCAAGTATACACAGGGGCTGGTTCACCTGGGGCTGTACGCCTGGCATTAGACTTGCACAAGTCTCCAGGGCAAAATTTATAATTCCAGATTAAATTGATAATAAGAACAAGTTGTTCCTATTTGAGACTGGTGTCCTGTCCGCGTTTCTAGACTTGTCTATAATAAGGATAGATTTACTATACACACATGGACTTGTCATTCAGATGAGCATTGGAGCAAGGCTAGGAACTGATTAATCTTGTGATCATTGCCAGAGAAAAAAGAAAATGTCATCAACATCAAAGTTTATTTTAAGTTTCATAAGGTATTTATTTGAGATTCTTCACCATAACGGTGTTTTAATACGTTGTGGGATTTTGCAGCGTCACGACATGAATATCAGGTCTGGCGAGAGGAATGTTTCATGCAGCTGGTGTTTGTCACTTGTTATATGAGATGGACGAGATGTTTGTTTGATAAAAGTGATGTTAGATGGACGAGTTATCTGTGTGATGCTGGTGACGAGTTATATGTGTGATGCAGGTGATGTTAGATGGACGAGTTATATGTGTGATGCTGGTGATGTTAGATGGGCGAGTTATCTGGGTGATGCTGGTGATGTTACATGGACGAGTTATACATGTGATACCAGTGATGTTAGATGGACGAGTTATATGTGTGATGCTGGTGATGTTAGATGGGCGAGTTATATGTGTCATCCTGGTGATGTCAGATGGACGAGTTATATATATGTGATGGTGGTGATGTTCGATGAACGAGTTATATATGTGATGCAGGTGATGTTAGATGGACGAGTTATATGTGTGATGCTGGTGATGTTAGATGGACGAGTTATATATGTGATGCTGATGATGTTCGATGGACGAGTTATAAGTGTGATGCTGGTGATTTAGATGGACGAGTTATATGTGTGATGCTGATGATGTTAGATTGACGAGTTATATATGTGATGCAGGTGATGTTAGATGGACGAGTTATATGTGTGATGCTGGTGATGTTAGATGGACGAGTTATATGTGTGATGCTGGTGATGTTAGATGGACGAGTTATACATGTGATACCAGTGATGTTAGATGGACGAGTTATATGTGTGATGCAGGTGATGTTAGATGGACGAGTTATATGTGTGATGCAGGTGACTAGTTATATATGTGATGCTGGTGATGTCAGATGGACGAGTTATATATGTGATGCAGGTGATGTTCGATGGACGAGTTATATGTGTGATGCAGGTGATGTTAGATGGACGAGTTATATGTGTGATGCAGGTGACTAGTTATATATGTGATGCTGGTGATGTCAGATGGACGAGTTATATATGTGATGCATGTGATGTTAGATGGACGAGTTATATGTGTGATGCTGGTGATGTTAGATGGACGAGTTATATATGTGATGCTGGTAATGTTACATGGACAAGTTATACATGTGATGCCGGTGATGTAAGATGGACGAGTTATATGTGTGACGCTGGTGATGTTCGATGGACGAGTTATATGTGTGATGCTGGTGATGTTAGATGGACGAGTTATATATGTGATGCTCGTGATGTTAGATGGACGAGTTATAAGTGTGATGCTGGTGATGTTAGATGGACGAGTTATATATATGATGCTGGTGGTGTTAGATGGACGAGTTATATGTGTGATGCTGGTGATGTTAGATGGACGAGTTATATATGTGATGCTGGTGATGTTAGATGGACGAGTTATATGTGTGATGCAGGTGACGAGTTATATGTGTGCAACGGGTGATGTCAGATGGACGAGTTATATGTGTGATGCTGGTGATGTTAGATGGACGAGTTATATGTGTGATGCAGGTGACGAGTTATATGTGTGCATCGGGTGATGTCAGATGGACGAGTTATATATGTGATGCTGGTGATGTTAGATGGACGAGTTATATGTGTGATGCTGATGATGTTAGATTGACGAGTTATATATGTGATGCTGGTGATGTTAGATGGACGAGTTATATGTGTGATGCTGGTGACGAGTTATATGTGTGCATCGGGTGATGTCAGATGGACGAGTTATATTTGTGATGCTGGTGATATTAGATGGACGAGTTATATGTGTGATGCTGGTGATGTTAGATGGACGAGTTATATGTGTGGTGCAGGTGATGTTAGATGGACGAGTTATATATGTGTGGTGCAGGTGATGTTCGATGGACGAGTTATATATGTGATGCTGGTGATGTTAGATGGACGAGTTATATGTGTGATGCTGGTGATGTTAGATGGACGAGTTATATATGTGATGCAGGTGATGTTCGATGGACGAGTTATATATGTGATGCCAGTGATGTTAGATGGACGAGTTATATGTGTGATGCAGGTGATGTTAGATGGACGAGTTATATGTGTGATGCAGGTGACTAGTTATATATGTGATGCTGGTGATGTCAGATGGACGAGTTGTATATGTGATGCAGGTGATGTTCGATGGACGAGTTATATGTGTGATGCAGGTGATGTTAGATGGACGAGTTATATGTGTGATGCAGGTGACTAGTTATATATGTGATGCTGGTGATGTCAGATGGACGAGTTATATATGTGGTGCATGTGATGTTAGATGGACGAGTTATATGTGTGATGCAGGTGATGTTAGATGGACGAGTTATATATGTGATGCTGGGGATGTTACATGGACGAGTTATACATGTGATACCAGTGATGTTAGATGGACGAGTTATATGTGTGATGCTGGTGATGTTAGATGGACGAGTTATATATGTGATGCTGGTGATGTTAGATGGACGAGTTGATGTATGTCATCGATCCCAATTGCGTGGATCCATGCTCACGATATAAACCACTGGATTGTCTGGTTCAGACTCGATCATTTACAGAGCGCTGTCAAATAGCGGTAATATTGCTGAGTGTGGCGTTAAAGAACCAACCAACCAACCTCCTCTACCCGCAATCCCGGGGGAAGGATTATGTGGGTTTGGGGTGTGTATGCGTGGCTAGGGTCGGTGGGGACGTGTTATTACTATTCCAATATAAATAGCCCTGTACCCACCCATATGGACCCCAAACCACCACCCCCCGCCACCCCTTAGCCCTGATGTCACATCATGGCTACAGTAATCCCTATGACACATAATATTCCCACGCGAAGAAAGCGACATTTACAAAGATACTTAGCATATACTTCACACGTAACCACGCCACATGAAGTCATGAAGGAATATGCGCTGTTCAAATCGAACGAAATCGATTAGCGGAGACCATCTCGGAATGGCTTCTTTCCCTGTCATTACAAGCCTCGCTATAGTGAAATGACCACTTCCCAGCTACATTTAGAGGCTGGCCTTCTTATAACATACAGGCATGTATTGATTCTGGTGATAATATTGTGCCTGTAAGGTATATGTTGCCAACACACAAAGTGATATTCCGACGAAATTGGGAAATATGCTTTTTCTGATACTTGCCGTGAACGGTCAACATAGACCAGATGACGCTGTTTACATTTCCTCGGAGTCTGTTGAGATGGGCAGCGGGAAATTAATGTCCGAACAGCTGGTCGGACTACAGCCCTTGTTAAGAATAATTACCTTTCACTCATCAAGAACTCTGTCTCAATGGTCGCATTAGTACATGCTATATTTGTATTTCTGAAAATTCCATACAGGAGATATTATATACGACCATCTTGTATTACCATATATGTTTGAAGGGATGGTGGTTCCATCCTTGAAAATGCTCGCGTTAAGAAGTGAGTGAAATGGCTGGCTCTCAGACATTCATAACGGATGGTAACGGATGCAGCTAAAAAGCTAGGTCTGCATCCTCAGATTAGTGAGTGAGTTGGGTTTTACGCCGCTTTTAGCAATATTCCAGCAGTATCACGATAGGGGAAACCAGAAATGCGCTTCACCCATGGTACCCATGTTGGGAATCGAACCCGGTTCTTCGGCGTGCCGAGCGAACGCTTTAACCACTAGGCTACCCAACTGCCCCCATCTTCGGACTGGGCAAGTGGTGAGTACGGAGTAGGAATAACGACATACGTGGTTAAAGGGGTGCTCGGTTCCGGGGAAGTGGCTCTTCCAGCAAATTTGACACAAGTCTTCAAACACAACAATCTTTGTCAGCTTTGTCAAATGTTAGGATGTGCATCAACTAATCTATTAATGATTACCCTTATCACACACAGACAGTGATTCTCTTTAAACCATGCTCTCAGTGCCATGTCCAGAATTCGAGCATAGCCCCCCTTTAAAGTTGGAGGCTGGGAGTGATGCATACCTGTACAAGTATCTGGAGTGAGTGAGTGTGGTTTTTACGCCGCGTTTAGCAATATTTCAGCAATCCTGGCGGGGACACCAGAAATGGGCTTCACACATTGTACCCATGTGGAGAATCGAACCCGGGCCTTCGACAGAACCGAAAGATTTAAACACAAGGAAAATGCAGGTTCGATTCCCTTAATAGGTTCAATGTGTGATACCCAAAGTTTGTGTCCGGTGATATGGAAGGAATATTTCTGACTTCCAATCAATCTCTAATTTGTGTCTCCACCTAGAAAAACATTGTCTGGAATTGCAAGATGTCTTCGTGGTATTCCTTTGCTGCTCAGTAACTATTGGTCCCGGTCCACGTCAAATTCGCTTTTAGTGCAGTGTAGTGGATTATAGAAATAGCTGGGATTTAAAAGATCTGGTTTGTTCAAACAAATGAATATCCACGAATGAAAAAGAAATAATTGTTTTAGAATACACATTCCGTTTTCTCTCAGAATGTTGTTGCTTGCCTGAAGCTCATGTAACATGTATGTGTCACTTGTCATTTGAATGAGCAGTGAGGGAGCTGTAGAGAGCTAAAAGATTCCAGATACATGGCGTCCTGTAAATAATCCAGTTTTGACCAGATAAACCAGTCACTGAAACACCCTCGGGACCCGACACAATGGACATGCAATCAGCCAAGTCATCGAGCCTGACCCCTCGCTTCATTTCAGTCAACACTTATGACAAGCATAGTATACCTTGGGCCAACTCTACTCCGTGATCAAGAATGTGGCGGCGCTCCGACCACAGTTCGAAACCATGTCACAGACGAACCATATGTTCAGGTCATAGATTACAACACTTATTGATTAAATGTAGCTGCAAAACCAGCATTCTATTGTGGTGTTAGCGTTCTAATCCTGACATATATCCTCAACAACAGCCGCTAAGAAAGTGGATCCGGCAGTGGCCGCACAAGTCAATCATGATCTGCCTACGCCTTCCTTGGAAGGCGTGCGTAGGAATACAGGCGGATAAAAGCCGGGGTAGCTTCCTGTACCTTGGTCTTGTTACTCAAACACATAAATAAAACTTAGGACATCAGTAGGTGCTTTGACATTCGAGACCTAAACATAGATTCGACACCTAAATATAGGCTATGTGTGTTTAATGCGTCACTTGCTCATTTCCGTTACTTAGAGGAAGTGTATTGTTCGTGACCACACTTGACCTGCAGACAACCTCCACGTGGTCGACAATAAGAAGTGCGTGCATTCGTCCCCACTCGCCCCTTTCCGTAACCTGCAATCGTTCGGCCAATCTCGCCCCTTTTCCGCCACTTTCCGTAATCGCAAAGAAGACTCGGCCATCAGTGCTGGAAATATGGCAACTTCTGCCCAACAGTCAACAGGCTTCCACCTTAACACGATCTAGGATGAACATTTTTTACGTAAATAACTAAAAAAAAACTATCGTAAACGTAAGATGAGTTACATAACTTATGCAAACGGCCGCTTTTGCCTCATATGTCAAAAAATATTGCAATAATGTTGTTTCATTGTGAGGTAATTGGTAAACTAATTTGGTTGTTTAATGCCATAATCAGCAATATTTCAGAAATAAATAATCAAGGCGATCACAGACAAACCGGTGATTGATATTGAGAACAACGTCCAACGCCATCTGGGTATGATGACACGCCATGAACCAAGTCAAAGAAATTGACCAATCAATCCGTTGTACACCTCTTAGGACAAGCGCATGTTACTTTAGACCAATTCTAAGCCGAGTTCCCATGGGGCAAAAATTGATTCAATTGATGTGGGCACCACCCATTTATAGTTCCGCTCATTCCCATACCGTGAGTCAACACCAACACCATCTGCTAATGGCCTGTCTTCTCCCTCATCTCTGGACATATATCTACAACAACGTTTCACGTCGATGATCTCACTAGCTAAAACAGTCTAATTTCCTTGACAATACAAATAACGTTAAAATAAGTTCCCACGCACAAGGGGGTGGTGGGGTAGCCATGCGGTAAAAGCGATGATTCGTCACGCCGACGACCCGGGTTCGATTCCTCACGGTAGTGTGTGTGAATCCATTTCTGGTGCTCCTTCTCGCCCCAATCCCTGCAACGATATGACTTAAATACAGCTAAAAGCAGCTTAAAACTCTATCCGCTCACTTCCACTCACTCATGACTCAAAACTGATAATCTAATTAATCCGGAAACACCTGGACCGATTCATTATTAAGATACACATCAATTTCACACAAGGATGTAATTACAGTCTCGGAGGGAGGGGATAGGGTGGGGGGCAAAGTATGGAAGACACAGACGTCGGAGAGCGCTACTTGTTTAAATCGTAATGACCTTGAAGGCCCCTCGTCTGTCTCTGGAGCTGATCCCACGATGTGCTGCTCTGTTGAAATTACAGTTAAAGGTAAACGTAACTGATGAAATTATGTTATTGGTATAGACTATGGGCTTTACAGATTTATCAGCCTCTGATTGTCCAACACTAGTATGGTTTTGTTTGTTTGTTGTTTAAAGCCTCACTCAGCAATATTACAAGTTGACTATATGACGGCGGTCTGTAAATAATCGAGTCTGGACCAGACAATCCACAATCTCATTAAAATCAGATCGAAGTGTTCGCTGCCGCTAAACAAAGATCTGAGGACGTCCCTTTCGCGAACTTTGACTGACCTCTGAAATGACTAACAAGAAGTCGACATCAGCCAATTAGAAAGCAGCTGTCTCGAGATTTGCGGCACTTGTTTCAACCTGGCAGCTTCCATTTGAGACTACCTTGAAAAATATGTTGACACAGTTCTCGATTAAAATTTTGAAAACTGAACAAACGAACATTCCGGAATGTCTAATATATGGTTGAGATTGTATGGCAGTGCCTCCCACGTACCGTGAAACGCCTCTTCCTTTCAAATGTTTATCCCATGGAAGCGAGAGATAGAAGATAATTGTGACGGAATCAGTCGTACGGGCCGTAACTGTCGTTCGGAATACCCCGTATTAACGTTTTCGAGGTTGCATTTATAAGAAAACACATTCCGGCTGTCACTTTCATGATCTGGTAAGCGACGCTTTGATTGGTCGGATGAAAGGTCGTTCTGACATGTCCAGTAATGGGATGTCCTCAGATCTTTGTTTAGCGATAGCGAGAACTGGGAGCTGATTTTAATGAGACAGTGATTGATATTATGAGCATCAATAAACGCAATAGATACGACGCTAGTTTGGAAGACCCATGCTTGTCGTGAGAGGCGACTAACAGAATCGGGAGGTCAGGCTCGCTGACTTGATTGATTCATGCCATCGTATCCCAATTGCCTAGATCGATGCTCATGGTCTCGACCACTGGATTGTTTGATCCACACTCGATTATTTACAGACCGCCGTCATATAGCTGGAATACTATTGCTTTGTATGGCGTTTAACTTTCAAACAAACAAATCCTCTAGTCTGGTGCCATTGTAATGCCAAACGGGGTGAATATGAAAGTCGCATCTGAACTTTTCCTTTCTAGCGACACTGCTGTAAAGAGCCAGCTTAGATGTAAAGTAGCTAGTTCACCATAAAAACAGAACACTGAATTGGAATTTTAACATTTTAAATTGTTTATAATTTAAAAAATAAATCTATAGACAGACTAAACTGTTAAACTACAATACATTTTCCATAAAAATTAATGTGCTTCTAAATCAATCACAAAATGATGACCACAGATGCTTCTGTCTTTGAAAATATGTTTTCCAGTTTTCTGTAATCAAGATATTGAAATGCATTTCTCCTCAGAGGGAGAACAGGTCTCATTTATTATTAAAGCAATTATTTCTCTGTGATACATGCCAGATGATGAACTGTATCAGACTGGGAAGGGATTGATAAAATAAACATGACACCAGTATGATTACCTGCGCTAGCCGCGGAGACTGACAGAAAGTCTACATTTAACAGGCAATTAGCATCAGGGCAGATAGAACTTGTAGTACACATGGTGCTGGAGCCGACAGTTATAATGATTATGTGTGTTGTCGTCATGGAGAGGTGGTAGTAGTTGACGTAGCGGAGGGCGTGGTCTGGGTTGTCACCTTGTTGTTGCGCCTCTCTCTACGCCGCTTGTAGCGACATTCCAGCAATACCACGGCGTCAGAAATTGAGGTGAGGTGAGGTGAAATGGGGTTTAACGTCGCGTCCAAGATTATTGCACTTATATAGCGACGTGCATGCACGTGTGTGTGTGTGTGTGTGTGTGTGTGTGTGTGTGTGTGTGTGTGTGTGTGTGTGTGTGGCTGCTTGTACTAGGCCGGACTGATGCCGATTTGTAGTGCTAGCTCACTGAGATACCATGCCACAGTTTAACATGATTACCCCACTCAGACACAGTATACTGACTCCGAGCCGACCAGTCCTTGTTTTAGCCCCTTAATGCCGAGCGCCAGACAGGGTAACAACAAGTACCATCTTTTAACGTCTTTTGGTATGACGCGGTCGGGGATCCAACCCCGGACCTTCCGCTCTCCGGGCGTCAGAAATTGACGTTACACACCGTGTCCATGTTGGGAATGAACCCGGAACTTCGACGATTTAACCACTAGGCTACACAACTGCCCCTACAACAAAACATGTAGGTGTTAGAGAAAACGCAGGCATGCAACGCATGCAACGCACGCACACACGCAGGCAGAGATAGTAGTAATAGAATTATCAATCTTGGTATCCAAATAAGTAGCATCTGTGTGATAGGTAGTAGCAGACAGTAGTATCTTATAAACATGTAGTTGCAGAAGTAGCAGCAGTGGCAGGAGGAGTAGATGCAGTAATGGTAGAAGTAGTGGGAATACATGCAGCAGGGGTTGAGCTGAGACAGTAGAATCTTCATCAGTGATGCGAGTTGAAATATATCATATTATACATTATAAGTAATCGGAGTTGTACATCATAGGCGGACCAAGAGACCCCCCCCCCCCCCCCCCCCCACACACACACACACACACGTTTGGAAACCAAATGTAGTATATTGTAGGCAGTAAACTTATCTGAGAGAGGATTTTGTTATTTTGGACCCCTCCCTATTGAAAATGCTAGATCCACCCTTGTGTATTATTGGTGATCAGTTGGTGGTCAGTTGGTAGCCTCGTTGTCATAATCAGCATCCAGCTAACAAGTAAAGTCGATCGTAAGTAGTCATGGACTAATGTAGGTCAATATTGACTTCCCTGTGATATAAGCTGTAACGACTGACAACAGGTACCGTCCCGCATAAACAAAGACGCAACTGTCAGCAGCTGGCTAATCACACGAGGCAGGCGGGGGATGGGGGTGTTCGGTTTGTTGGTTGTTCAAAGGGGTACTAAAAGAAAACAACCTTGTTAGGGTAACAATGAGAGACGCCAAGACAAGTGATGTACCTCACTTGCCCTGGCGCAAGACATCCACACTGATTACCTCTCAACAATGTGCAATATCCTGAGTTGATAGACAGGGGAATTAAAGTCCGGGCAAAGACACACGTGTATACAACATAATGAATAGGTATGTAAATGTTAGCAGAACTAGCTTCAAGACATTCCTGTTGAAGGCAGAATATTTTTTCGGCCATTGCTTCTGCAAAGCATTATTTTTGTCTTTGAATGGAGGAACCGAAAAGTTTTTTCACAATATATTTTTCAGGACATCCAACATGTTCAGCGAGCAATACTAAAACTAAAGGCAAAATTATTTTAGAGACATTTCTTTTTACAAAAAGCTTTAAAAAAGGCCCAGTTGTTTGGTTCTATCAAAATTATGGTTTTAGAGACTTAGTGTTAGAATATCGGAGATGCTTGTCTCGTGGATACTTCTGGCCTGACTACTTCACCTGGATACCACAGGTCTAGCAAGGCAAATACTATGGCCATGGCGGGGTGTCCTGCCATGGAATTCGTTTGACAGATGTCATTTACAGGTCGAAGGTCAAGATCACAGTCTTAAATAGCGAAATGCTTTATACCAAACGCAATAATTACCCTATATTCGCAAGGGCTATGTGATGAAATAAATGAGGTGAAGTGAAATGGGGTTTAACGTCGCGTCCAAGATTATTGCACTTATATAGCGACGTGCATGCACGTGTATGTGTGTGTGTGTGTGTGTGGCTGCTTGTACTAGTCCGGACTGATGCCGATTTATAGTGCTAGCACACTGAGATACCATGCCGCAGTTTAACATGAATACCCCACTCAGACACAGTATACTCCACACTCAGACTCCGAGCCGACCAGTCCTTGTTTTAGCCCCTTAATGCCGAGCGTCAGACAGGGTAACAACAAGTGCCACCTTTTAACGTCTTTTGGTATGACTGGATCGAACCCCGGACCTTCCGCTCTCCGGGCGGACGCTCTATGAAATAAATGAAACTTTAGGGTTCGCTCGAAGGTCAGTTTTCTCATCCCCCAGCACTCGCCACCACAAACACCACCACCAGCACCATCATCACCACCAGCAGCACTCGCCACCACAACTACCACCGCCAGCAGCACTCGTCACCACCACCATCAGCAGCACCATCATCACCTCAGCAGCAGCACTCGCCACCACCACCACCATCATCATCACCACAACTACCACCACCAGCAGCACTCGCCATCACCACCATCACTAGAGATATTAGAAACATAGTAATATTACGAGTCTTGGGGCATTAAGAAAAAAACGGTGATGGGGTTGATATCATTTCTGGTATTATTGTTTTACAAATGTTATATTGGTTGCTGCATCTGTTGCCTCGCAACAGGTCACACGTTTCACAGATACTCAAATTGGACCGTTAATATATGCATTATGGCCAGGATGTAGACCATCTGTTTGTGTCAGAGAGCTCCGAATCATATGTTGAATACGGCAATCGTAACTGTGATGGAAATAGATCTGATATATAATGCACAAACAATATAATGAATTTAGCCCAAACCATTGGGCTCGTCTCTGTTCAGTATGACCTCGGTCATCACTGGCTGGAATCCCCATTGGGGCTAGTTTCGTGCACGTAGCTTTCATTGTTCAAATTGCTTGCGTTTGCTTTTGTCTTCAAATAAAAGTGATACCTAATTTTTGTAAGTACAGCCTTACGTGTCTTCAAAAACGACAGTCACGTTACTCGAACTATATGTGGCGGGATCTGGCGTAAGACGGTTTACTGTAGACTTACACAAGTCTCTAAACATTTAAAAGTATTGCATATATATTGGTTTGGAATATTTTTGAACAAATGAAAATTGAAAATATTTTTGAATTTGATTGTTACTTGTACTGAACATGTAGTATATCATTACTAGTGACATTAAATATTAATATTGGTTTTGAATATATAGTGGCCTAAGGCTAATATTATCATCAAAATCAGCATACTGGTACTAGCTATTGTGTTGCATTAAGGTGAGGTGAGGTGAAATGGGGTTTAACTTCGCGTCCAAGATTATGGCACTTATATAGCGACGTGAATGCACGTGTGTGTGTGTGTCTGCTTGTACCATCTTTTAACGTCTTTTGGTATGACGTGGCCGGGGATCGAACCCGGGGCCTTCCGCTCTCCGAGAGGACGCTCTACCACTAGACCACGGAGGCGGTCTTGTTGCCTTAAGAATGTCATTGATCTGCAAAAAGGTCACGACCTTTGATATATTAAATGACAGCATCAGTAGTCTTCCGTGACTACTCTGATATAACAATGCAATCGTAAGGAAGCTTCCCCGAGTGAACACTGATGAAGACAGCTCGATTGTACAGTGCAGGACAGCGGCTGATCGACGCGTGTATTGTTACAATTTACATTCAAATAGATATGTCGCAACTCGATCTGCAGATGCCAGGATTAGTGGCTTCAGTACTGAAAGGAGAACTAGGCTGGGGCAAAGTTGTTCCAGGTCGTTCAACCACCGCTTTGTGTGTCCGCTATGTCGTGATGTATATCAATCTAACAGTAAATGAGTCACCTAATAACACAGGGACAATGCAAACCTGTCCCTTATTACAGCATCTAGACCTCGCAGGGACAACGGCTGTATGCCACAAGTAGAGTGTAGTCCATCGTAAAAGGGCGACTACGATACACGACCTCATTCCAATTGACAATTAAGGTCTACTTCTTTCCAATTTCAATTCTAGGTTTAGTGGTGTGTGTCAAATATCAAGCCTTGGTTTAGCGGCTTATGTCAACTTTCAAGCCTTGGTTCAGTGGCTTGTGTCAAATTTCAAGCCTTGGTTCAGTGGCGTGTGTCAAATTTCAAGCCTTGGTTTAGTGGCTTGTGTCAAATTTCAAGCCTTGGTTAGTGGCTTGTGTCAAATATCAAGCCTTGGTTTAGCGGCTTATGTCAACTTTCAAGCCTTGGTTCAGTGGCTTGTGTCAAATTTCAAGCCTTGGTTCAGTGGCGTGTGTCAAATTTCAAGCCTTGGTTTAGTGGCTTGTGTCAAATTTCAAGCCTTGGTTAGTGGCTTGTGTCAAATTTCAAGCCTTGGTTTAGTGGCTTGTGTCAAATTTCAAGCCTTGGTTAGTGGCTTGTTTCAAATTTCAAGCCTTGGTTTAGTGGCTTGTGTCAAATTTCAAGCCTTGGTTTAGTGGCTTGTGTCAAATTTCAAGCCTTGGTTAGTGGCTTGTGTCAAATTTCAAGCCTTGGTTTAGTGGCTTGTGTCAAATTTCAAGCCTTGGTTTAGTGGCTTGTGTCAAATTTCAAGCCTTGGTTTAGTGGGTTGTGTCAAATTTCAAGCCTTGGTCGGGGTTTCTTCCCCGATCGAGTCTATCCAAAGGCGTTAAAGTATGGTACTTGTTGTTCGACATTCATGGGCTGGTCGTCTCGGAGTGTCTATAGTGTATCTGAGTAGGGTAGCAATTTACAATCGGCATTAGTCCACACACACACACACACACACACACACGCACGCACGCACGCACGCACGCACGCACACACACACACACACACACACACTTGTGCTTGCACTTCGCTGTATATTAGTACAATAATCTTGGACGCGACGTTTACCCCATTTCACCTCTCCTCAAGCCTTGGTTTAGTTGTCTTTAATGGCGTGTGTCAAATTTTCAAGTCTTGATTTAGTGGCGTGTGTCAAATTTAGTTGGAGCTTAGTGTAACGCAGTTTTAGTATCACGTGTCTACAGATGAACCCGACGCCTTACATCATGTCTCGTAATATGTAGTGAGAATATGACTGGTACAATTGAAAGCCCTGACAAGTTTGATGCAAGTCATTCAAACCACTTTGTTGTTGGTTGTTGTTGAGTTTATATATTGAATATCAATCTAGCAGCTAATGTTGTAACTCTAACTACATTACGTCTATTCATCGGAGTAGGTGGCGGGAATAAATGTTTCCAAACATCATAAAGATTTAGACGCAAAAGGCTTTCATTACCGCGAGCATTAGCTACGCTCGAGAAATCTCGAGAAAACTCTGGAGGCGACTAACGGGCTCGGGTGGTCAGGCTCGATGACTGCAGGGCATCGTATCTCAATTGCGTGGATCGATGCTCATGATGTCAATCACTGAATTGTCTGGTCCAGATTCGAGTATTTACATGTTGCCATCATATACATAAACTACTGCTGAGTGCGTCATTCAACAAGTAACAAACAAACAAACATACATACATACATACACACCCACCCACACACACACACACATCCACACCCACCCACACACCCACACCCACACACACACACACACACACACACACACACACACACACACACACACACACAGAGAGTTGTTATTACTTCAGTTCTCATGCCATCAATCGTCATCAGTCGTCCCTTTCCGTAACCTGTAATTCGGTTTGTCGCGGAATATTACGAGTGGTCACGACATTAGGGCCTTGGTGAAAATAAACCATCCCACATGTGATGGGACGGCGATCGTGTATGCGCAATGCTCAGTGTAGTGATGGTTGTAGCTGGTCAAACAAGTGGTGATCGTGTCACTTACTTTACAAGCAGGCATGAACGTAAGCTTGATGTTGACTCTCACCTGTAGCGTCTCGACCCTTGATTACAGGTGAATGTGTGTCAGCTGGAGTCACGCATAGTTCACCTTGGTTGGGAGACGCAGGGGGGGGGGGGGGGGGAGAAGTCATGCATGGCCAAAATGTGTGAGTTAGAGACTGGGTGAGAGATAGAGAGAGTGGGTGAGAGATAGGGAGAGTGGGTGAGAAACAGGGCGAGTGGGTGAGAGATAGAGACTGGGTGAGGGATAGAGACTGGGTGAGAGATAGAGAGAGTGGGTGAGAAACAGAGCGAGTGGGTGAGAGATAGAGAGAGTGGGTGAGAAACAGAGCGAGTGGGTGAGGGATAGAGACTGGGTGAGGGATAGAGACTGGGTGAGAGATAGAGAGAGTGGGTGAGGGATAGAGACTGGGTGAGAGATAGAGAGAGTGGGTGAGAAACAGGGCGAGTGGGTGAGAGATAGAGACTGGGTGAGGGATAGAGACTGGGTGAGAGATAGAGAGAGTGGGTGAGAAACAGAGCGAGTGGGTGAGAGATAGAGAGAGTGGGTGAGAAACAGAGCGAGTGGGTGAGGGATAGAGACTGGGTGAGGGATAGAGACTGGGTGAGAGATAGAGAGAGTGGGTGAGGGATAGAGACTGGGTGAGAGATAGAGAGAGTGGGTGAGAGATAGAGAGAGTGGGTGAGAGATAGAGAGAGTGGGTGAGAAACAGAGCGAGTGGGTGAGGGATAGAGACTGGGTGAGAGATAGAGAGAGTGGGTGAGAGATAGAGAGAGTGGGTGAGAAACAGAGCGAGTGGGTGAGGGATAGTGACTGGGTTAGAGATAGAGAGAGTGGGTGAGAGATAGGGAAAGTGGGTGTGAGAGATAGAGAGAGTGGGTGAGAAACAGAGCGAGTGGGTGAGGGATAGTGACTGGGTGAGAGATAGAGAGAGTGGGTGAGAAACAGAGCGAGTGGGTGAGGGATAGTGACTGGGTGAGAGATAGAGAGAGTGGGTGAGAAATAGAGAGAGTGGGTGAGGGATAGAGACTGGGTGAGAGATAGAGAGAGTGGGTGAGAAACAGAGCGAGTGGGTGAGAGATAGGGAAAGTGGGTGTGAGAGAGAGAGAGTGGGTGGGGGATAGTGACTGGGTGAGAGATAGAGAGAGTGGGTGAGAAATAGAGAGAGTGGGTGAGAGATAGGGAAAGTGGGTGTGAGAGAGAGAGAGTGGGTGAGAGATAGAAAGAGAGATTGGGTGAGAGATTGAGAGAGAGTGGGTGAGAGAGTAAAGGCAAATCCCCACTTACTACCCATCTGTTTAACTCTCTGAAGGCATATTAAAGATCTCCATGACTGACACGAGTTTGTGATAACTGTGTACACAATACCTGTGTGTCGAGTACAAAACACCAGGAGCTGCATGGTCGAACACTGAAAGGTCAGTGAATATTCAGACGAAGTAGCCCCGTGAGCTTCTTTAACTTTAGTCAAAGTAAAAACACCCTTCACCTCGATTGACTCACCAAAGGACATTTACAGGAGTCCGTTCCACAAAGCGATCGTTGTGCTAGTGTATTCGTAACACCCGTTCTTTAAAATAGACTAACGACTGTCGTAGCGCTACTATCGCTTTGTGGAACGGGGTCCTGCATCCTAATGTTTACATTTTCAAAACGTCCTTGAAAAATCATAACATAACTTAAATAAATATCAGTTAATGGTAAACATCTATAAACGCAGCCTCGTGACATAAAGCAGTGACCCTAACATCGCCGCGCCACGAGAACTTTAGAGGCGGGTGCAGCAGGAAGTTGAAGTATACCATGCATCTTCAAAAAGCTAATTTCTCCGGGGAATTGATCAAATCGCCTTTGTAAGTGATCCGTTTCTTTTGAGAGGGACGGAACGTCACGATTTCAATCCCACTCTATGATTAATACCAGTTCATCAAATTCACATTTCACTCAATGATATGACGATTAGGGATGCAACGATCGATCAAAGTATCAATGTATTGTCCATGGGCCTAAAACATTTTGGCGATGGTATTGGCAAATTAACGTATCATCGTCGATATCACATGTATTAATATAATAAACAGAGAAAATACGGTAAATCTTGTTTATCGTGTGCATATCCATGGCAATGTTTACATCAGACTGTGCGTTATCAGTGAACGTAACAACGTCCTTTGCAGCACATTGAATATGGCGGACATGTTAGGGACCGATTATTTGATATTCTGGAGGGCGGAGGGGGTTATTGAAAAAAATAAATTTTCCCAGTTGGAGATAAATAATTATGCTTCGGACTGTAGAAGAAAATATTGGCTGCTATAAATATATAATCAATAATCGAACATTGGGGTAGGAAACCAGTGATTGATATTAGGAACAATGATCTAAATGTCCCCACAAGTCGACCCTAGTCAGTCGCTGACACAACTTTTTGGAAAAGAGGGGCGCATTTAACATACAACATGATGAATGAATGCAATATATTGCGTCGTGTTGTGTTGTTATTCTTGAAAACATATCACTAAATGATCCCGTCTGTTAATAACAGACAAAAACCACTCAATGGAAGATTGAACTAAATCCCCTGAATTAGGGAATATGAACTTTCTTGGATTGAGAAATCTTCAGATATCTTATGTTGATCTGGTAAACGTGACGATACATCGAAGAAATAAGCGCAACTGTAGTCAAAATAAGCCGCAATAATACGGACTAATTCCCAACCACCGCAGTGACGGATCTGTACTGCAACAAAGCACTAATAGATCCCTATATACACCAGCGTACCAATTACCTTCCGTCTCGATGGGAACAACGATGGTCAACACATATATCTGTCTGTCCAATCAGTCTTGCCACCACAATGACTATTCGCATTTCATTTCCGTCAATACCATTAAACGTGCTTGTAAATCTACTTTATATTTGCGAGTAACAGGTATGCATATACGCTGATACCATTGTTATCTGTCAAAAATGTGGGCCTCCGCGGTCGTTGATGGCACAGATTCAGACGGGCCCCATTCAGACACGCCACGTGAACTTTGACGTCATCCGTGTTTGGTTAACTTCCTCGTCACGTGACTGCTTGTGTGATTTGTGGTGTTGTGACAAAGCGCAATGTGTGAAAATGAAAAAAATATGAAATACGGAAACTAGGGGAGAGAGTGAGTGAGTATGTGTTTACGCTGCTTTTAGCAATATTCCAGCAATATCACGGCGGGGGACACCAGAAATGGGCTTCACACATTGTACCCATTTCGGGAAATTTGGCAAGCGATAAATATGAACTCACATGTATTATTTGATGTCTTTGTGAAATATGATTAACCAATAACCCTTTGTATGGTATATGGCTATATTTGGTTCAATTAACGGATCGTTTCAATTGTTATACCTGCTTTGAATGTCACATGTAATATCTGACGTGTGTGAAAACTCAGTAATTGCCGCTTTGTATAGCACAGAGAGAGAGAGAGAGAGAGAGAGAGAGAGAGAGAGAGAGAGAGAGAGAGAGAGAGAGAGTGTGTGTGAGTTAGTGGGTGAGAGATAGAGCAAGTGGGTGAGGGATAGAGACTGGGTGAGACACACAGAGAGAGAGAGAGAGAGAGAGAGAGAGAGAGAGAGAGAGAGAGAGAGAGAGAGAGAGAGAGAGAATACAAAGTGATATTCAGTGATGCTTCATGTACCTTTAAAAACTAACATTTAGTCTCTGAAATGAACATATGTTACAGATAAAAACAGTTGTTGAATTATAGTTATAAAATATAATAAAAAGGAGCCCACAGACTGATACCAAAGTAATCCAGACTTGCTAAATATACATAGACTTGCATGGACTATAGTGGATATTTGTTTCAGGGTCTGTATGACAAGACTCGTACCTGTATTGCGTTATACACTACAAAGCGATTTAACCTCATAAGGGCGGTATTTTAAGTCTACTTCACAGTCTTTACACCAAAGGTTTCCAGATGACCACGCGTCATTAACGAACTCAGAATCATACATGCAATGTCTCAGATACGACATATGTCTATCCGGTTTCTTGTTGGGTAGGAGTCCCTCGATAAACATAAACACATTAGAACCAGTCGAGGCGACCTGCCTGCGTCCAGCACTGAATAGCGAAGGATCCAGATATCTCCAAGGTCTGTTGTGGCCCGACAGACGCTATTGTTTACTTTAGGAAATAATTACATGTCAACGGGAAACAAACAAACGAATGTTTATAAAATCAACACTACAGCTTCAGACGTACCGAAGGCAGTGATGAAATATAATGATTTAATACAGTTTCGGTTATTGTACCGCTGTCATTATAGGGCGCTGTTCTGTCGGCATTATAGAACACAACAGTGTAGTGCATTATAGGAATAGCTGGTTGAAACAACTGACTATATTTTTTGCTTTATATCCACGAATGAAAAAGATATAATTGTTTTAGAATGCACATTCCGTTTTTTTCTCAGAATGTTGTTGCTTGCCAGATGTAGCGCTCATGGAACATTAATGTGGCACTTGTCATTTGAATGAGCAGTAAGGGAGCTGTACAGAGTTAAAAGATAAACGCTGCAGTCGGCCCTATTCCAGTTACATGGCGTCCTGTAGATAATCCCGTTTTGACCAGATAAACCAGAAACTGAAAACGTGAGCAACGAGAGAGAGAGAGAGAGAGAGAGAGAGAGAGAGAGAGAGAGAGAGAGAGAGAGAGAGAGAGAGAGAGAGAGAGAGAGAGAGAGAGAGAGAGAGAGAGAGAGAGCTCATTTATACATGTTTAAGTTTTATCTTCAGAGAGAAGGGACCAAGGTGAATGCTTAATTCTCTAGAGCTAAGGCAATCTAGACTTACTAAATCATTCTTATCTTTAGTTGGATTAATTCATTTTGATAGATTCTCTTTCGTTTGTTTGTTTGTTGTTTAACGCCGCATTCAGCAATATTCCAGCTATATGACGTCGGTCTGTAAATAATCGAGTCAGGACCAGGCAATGCAGTGATAGACATCATGAGCATCAATCCACGCAAATGGGAAACGATGACATGCATCAACAAAGTCAGTGAGCCTGACCATCCGATCGCGTTAGTCGCCTCAGACGACAAGCACAGTCGCCTTTTACATCAAGCATGGATTGCTGAAGACCTATTCTATACCTTGGATTTTCACGGGTCAATTTATTCCCTAGCGCCTGGGAGACACACAATGGGAGAGAACAAGAATATAATAAGGTTAATACATTGTACAATGCTACGGACATTTCATTATAACAAGACAATAGGTTTCACTATTCAAAGACGTGGTGATGCTGTTTCATGGATTATCTTATCAAAAAGTCAAACTTTTAAAATAGGAGACAATTCATGCACCTACTGAGTATAAGGTGACCTCAAGGAGATGTTGTGTAAAACACAATGATATATAGTGTTGTCCAATATTATTGAAAATAGTTAATACAGTGTGAACGATATGCAAATACTAAACATTGTCAGCGACGTAGAGCATAATGTTTGGCATGCATTAAAAGGTATTCATATATAAGGGTGATATCTATTCTGATATGAACACTTAGGATTATACACGTTCAGCTAAATGGATTCGTATATCAATATAAGTATATACACTGCCTATAGCCCATTGATGTAGATCCATGCACTGGGGCGGTGTGCATAATGACATATATTGAGCGTGCAGTGAATCGATGGTATATACTGTACAAGTAATCTACTAGTACGGTGCGTGAGGCTTATGTCGTGGCGTGTTCCGTATGTAGGCCACGTCTAAGGGGCGCGTTCAATTAGATGAACTAGGATTTGGTCAATTACAATGTTCAACGATTGCAGAAGCTTTCGTCGAAACGGGGGAATTGTGTTACGCCATGCGAATTTATTGTTTTGGCGTCATTGGTGCTTTGGGGATTAGGAGACATTGTGAGTTATATATTCAGTGGCGAGGCAGTATACTAGGATTCCGGGCCGTGGTTGCGACATGATTACACTATGAACATCCTAATCCAAGGGGAAATTACCTAAGTCACCGACACACTGGCCCTGATCGATCTGGGATTTATTGATCTGGAGTACAGTGGCTGGGTCGGTCCCGATTTGGTTTACCGCGACCATGGTTTGTCCAAACAAAGCAGCCAGTTTTAGACACTGGGCGTGGTTTCACATGGAAACCTCTGTGGTCTCGGTTTGAGTCCATTCAGATCCCGTCGGGTCATTCGATGCGTCACGAAATATCGCGAGGATATCCGAATGAATAAGGCCCGTGCAGTACATGCAATGACGTTCGCCTAGCGACAAGGCGATATGGGCGGGGTTCAATGTGTTGTGACATGGTGTGACAAAGTGACGGGTTAGAGAACGTGAAACGAATATCAGCAAATCATCAGATGTTTACAGTTTGAAGGATGACTCTTACGGCATATATAAGCACTCACATTCGTTTTCGCCGTAGATTAATTGAACCAGTATGTTCATGAAGATTCATTTTCAGCTTTGAGCGAACAATATTTAATCTGTGTTTGCACATCGTGTTTGTGTCATTGTAAATAGGTGTACATCAGTCAAAGCATGGGAATCTCGGGCCTCTATGGCTGAGTGATATGTACGTGGCGCTCACATTAACAGTGGGCAATGAGCTTCGACATTTATACTTATAAAGTGAAATCAGGGTTTCACCTGAAGTCGTTTGGTCCAATTGACAGGGATGTACACCTAAATTAGATTAGGATAACCTCTAACCTTAATCTTGTTACATGCGATATATAATAATAAATAGGATTTATTTGTTTGTTTGTTTGCTTATGACGTCAACATTTCGAGAGATTTATATATTTTCACAAATCTTTTATTCTCTTTGCTGTAAAGTTTTGGGAGTATGGGTGCCCGTGTGATCTAGGGCGCCGTTACTCACTGTGGAGAGTTGCGTCGCTTGGGCATGCCAGAAGCCTAGCGCTATGACTGTGGGTTCCAATCCCGGTTCGCCCCGAATCTAAGTTTGACAGAACCATGCCCTGCTCGTGGGTTTCATCAAACTGGTAAACGTATGAGACCTGTATCACCTCGGGCTTTTGTCCCAAAGCAAGCTGGCACGGCGTAATATAACTCCAATATTTTTCAAAGTGGCGTTAAATCCAACTTACTCACTGCAAAGTTTATTTAAAAAACTTCCTTTCGAAACATCGACCATTGGGTTTTAAGAACTGTCAAAGCAAACATGACCTTCACCTTACAAACCGGATATGATATAGACTTCGTTGACAGCCCGAAAATGACGAGTGTTTAGGATACGGATCGATTCATTATTTAAGTTAACGATTAAGGATCATCATGAGAATATGAGTTGCTGTTGTAACTCTGTATTGAAACGTTATTGATATTCGGGTTTGCGGAAAGGTTAAAACTACAATTAAGTTGACATTTAACGTGTATTGGTCGAACGTATAGATATTTATTAGAAACGAAAAGGTCCATTCAGATCCCGTCGTGTCTTTCGATGCGTCACGAAATATCGCGAGTATATCCGAATGAATAAGGCCCGTGCAGTACATGCAATGACGTATCACTATGTTGAAACGTTATTGATATTCGAGTTTGCGGAACTACAATGAAGTTGACATTTAATGAGTATTGGTCGAACGTATAGATAGATATCTATTAGAAACGAAAACTACATTCGGTCACCATCACCGTATACCAGGAACTGGCTGTGATGTTGAAGGGAGCTATTAAAGGAAGGCATCGAACGATACCTGAAGGCTGGAAGACCTTGAGTAACATGTGACCTAAATATGTTATAATGGAGGTACCTTTCCTCACACGCAACCAGTATTTAAATACCAGTTAGGAACTATGTGTGTCAACCACGATCATGCTAAATTAGCATGATCATGTAAGCCTCATTTGAGGATTTAACAGCACTTGGGTTTGACAGCACATGGAATTAAAACAAATGCCGAAATAATCACTTTGGTTAAATCAAGGGCTATTTAGTGTCTTCATAGCGTCTGGAAAATCATGCAGGCTGTCGTCACGTCGCAGATCACAACCATTGATTATTTGGCGATGAGTTTTTGGCCACGCGGCTTTGCATTCCTTGCTACTTCCGGTACCGCATTTCCGGTGACATTCGTCACCACTCGTTCCTTTTCCTAACATAGAAAAAGACTTGCTCCCCATAGATCAAATTTATGTGTGAAAACATGAAAAACTAATAAGAATGCGTCTATGACCATATTAAGTATTTTGGTCAAATAATCTCTCCTTGATATTTTTGGTAATATCGGTTTAGTTTACCACAATGACAGGCGCAATTGTTTCATAGTAAACTGAATACCACGGGGTTGTAAATGGCAACTGTGTTATATTTAGAACATGGTAAGTTACAACTCGGTACAAGCTGGCTGTGTTTTTGCTGTGTCTGTTTGCGCAAATATGGGACGAAGTTTTAAAAATGTTCACGAGAGGGATCATTATCGCCATTTTTGTCTCGTTTCCGGTGACAAACAATTCGAGTCCAATCGGCTTGTAGCGTTACCGACGTAATACATCGGGGTCCATAACGACGTTAAACAACATCCACTTATTCTCTAGCCATTTTTAATCCTTGAAAAGACTTGACGAAAGTCTATCACGAGTCGTCACAGTCTGCCTGTTTGCTGGCTGGGATATGCAAGTCCATGCCTCCGGCTGCTCACGCGTTGACTCATAGCATTAATGAAACCGAGGCTTTGTAACTGTTGACTAAATAAAGTACAAAGTTTAAGCTAGGTATGTCGATGTTGATAAATCAGTATTGTGCGATCATGTTTTGTATTTAGAATATATGTAGCCGGTTTATCCAGAACAACATGCAAAGACGTTCACACTGCATCGAAACTGAACCATTCGTGGATCCGGGGGAGTGGGAGGTAGGGGTGGGGGATGTGGGTAGTGCAGTGTATGTGTGTGTGTGTGTGTGTGTGGAGGGGGGGGGGGGGGGGGGATTATGGGTATTCTAAACCGGATAACGTAAAAATAACACAAAAACATATTATTTGGCCATATGTATATGTTCTCAACTAAACTATCACGATTACCGAACGCAAATTGTTTCGGGAAGTGATTGCAGTCATCTCGCATGTCGTTTGTTCAGCCTCCATTTTGCCAAAAGCTGCATCCGTGATTGCAAAAGGTATACATTCTCGGTTCCGATGACTGTGATGAACATACAACATGTCTCAAGATGTGGCGGAAGAAGTCCATGTACTTATGTATGAAGTCGTGCCACATGAATGTCACCCATCTTATGTTATACAAGATCGTATATTAGAAATGTCATTCCATGATGTGTTGTACTCACATGATATATTGCTGTGTATTGGACAAGAAATTCACCCTCGTCTCTGCACATGTCATGTTTATTCTAACAGCTATTATTGCTATCGTGATTATATTTTTTGTAAAGGGTTTCTGTACAAATTTCATGAGAGCTGCTTCTATACAAAGCGTGTTAGACGCATAATAGCTACTGTATTATGTAAAGTGAAAGGCCAAAGAAACTACAGCAAAATACGGTTATAACGAAGTCAAAGGGACTACTATTTTTAGTTCGTTATAACCGTAGTTCGTTATAAGCATATATACAGCATTACCATAGCAAATAGTCGGGACTCAAAAGTCTGTTCGTTATATCCGTCAGTTCGTTATAAGCGTGTTCGTTATAACCGTAGTTTACTGTACACCATATATCTTCCTCTCAACTGAAATGAAATTATGTTTGCTTTTTGTTAACCGTCGCATTCAGCGATACAGTATGGTGGTCATAATGTGTAGCTAAGGTTATCGTAACTCCCATACTTTAACACTGGCTTACGATAGTCGTAGCGCTAAGATCGCTTTGTGGAACGGGGCCCTGGCTTAAGTCGGGATAACACCTGTCCGTTTTTTTTTCGCCCTTGCATCCGTTTACACTTATCCGTAATTATTTCCATACGTATCCACGCGTAGCCCATGGTGCAGACGTACAAAAAGGGAAATCCACGGGGTCCACAGTATAATCTGACGTCACAACAGGGGCTATTCCATCCGCAAGGTCCATCCGTATCCGCAAAAATCGGGTTGCGGTCGAAAAAACGGACGTGGGACACGTATCCAAAATGTACGGATAACGATACGGACAGGTGTAGATGCCCCTGTGTATTTTCTACAAAAGCGACTTTTGTTGATATGGATACGGGTAAAAAGATAAGTGTAGATGGCCCACTATTGTGTGTCAGGGTAGCCTGACGACATTGATTGTTGTTTGGGCTATCTCCTGCTGGTTTGTTTGATCTAGACTGGCTCCCAGGCCCGAGAGGATAAAAAAAAAAATCCAGATCATGTCTAGAATGATTTGGCAAGTGAAATTAACCATTATTCTGGGCTTCATAAGGATCTTATTTTCATGTCGAAGAATATATATATAAATGAGATAACATTATTTTGGGGACTAAATGTTAGGGTCTATCTGACCGAAGCCGGATTATTTGCAGATCGTCATACAAAATTCACCCAACCATTAATACCACACTATTTATAACTAAATCTATTCATGTGATATAAACTCGTTTATATCGACGTAAACATTTAAATCAAGTTTACTTTTTCTAAGCCTGACATCCGTGTATATATATATATATAAGCTACCTTTCAAATTACATCCCATTCCTTCCGACCATAAACAAGTTTCGAATTGCAATTCCTTTGTTTAAAGGAATTGTGTCACATTTCGAAATAATGTTACTCAAATGGTACTTTCACAATATCGGTAACGCCAACAATCATTGCTTATAGCGTCACAACACACGTTGTCCACGCGAGGTATTTATTTCCGCTCGTCATCGGCGCTCCTCGGTTTACCTGAGCTGTTGGGAGCCCGAAACACTTGGCGAGACAATCCGCACCTAATTACGCTCAGTCTGAAGGAAACGGCGAACGTAATGGATAGAAGATCGAATCCTGCGTCAACATAGATCTACAAGCACGAACACCTTTATGTTTATTACGGCGCGGTCCAGTTCAAGGAAACATCGACTGTTGGACTGTAACGTTGCCTCGGATAGACGCTTGATTAAATGCCACACAAATGTATATTGCTTCGGAGCCACAATGTAATTACAGGTGCATCGGTAGTCTGTCATACAGACCCTGAAACAAATTTATCCAATGCAGCCCATGCAAATTTATAATATTTTCAGTCTAGATCACTGTAGGGTCTGAAAATAAGGCGGGTCTCTGGGCTCCTTTTTATTATGTTTCATAACTATAATATAACAAATGTTATTATCCCTAAAATATATTCTTTTCGGAGACTAGATGTTAGTCTAGTGCTTCGGAATCCATCCTGGTAAACCAAAGGGTTAATATATATTTACCTGGGCATACTTGCACAAAGGGTCCCTATATGAGACTGGCGTCCTTAGAGTCCATGTACTGTCCACATATCTTGACTTGCCTATTTGGAGGATAGAATTACTACCAATCCATGGAATTTTCTTTCAGTACAGCCTTGGAGCAAGGCTACCTTGGCGACTATGGGACTTGAACCCAAGATGAACGCACTTTGACCTCTATATCCCAGACCTTAGGGAACAATTTACAATATGAATCCAGCTCAAGTCTAGATTGCCTCAGCTCTGAATCAAGCATTGTTCTGGACTTTATTTGGATTGTACATTTTATTTCGTAGATTTACATTTTTAAATGAAATAACTTTATTTCTAGGACAAAATATTTGTCTAAGTGGACCCGGATGCTACTAAATCCTGGTTGCCAAGGGGCACAACTCTGTACGGCAATTTGTGACACCGCCGGGCACTGTATCATGACATGCATGAACTGACATGAACAATTTCGGTTAGCTGAGCAATCACGTGGTAATTGGTTTCAGATCATCTGCACCTGAAACATATTACTTGAGGTAAGCCATACCCCTTGTGAATTTATATGAAGGACTCAAGCCTTGCAAGCGTGCAAATAATCAGATAGTAATCAGATGATCCGTAATTCCTCTTGGCACGTACTGTCCCAATAGATCCCCATGTTTATCAGACAGGCATCTCATTAACTGTATTCTAGAAGCACCTGTTTGCACGTGAGATGCATTATCTGCATAGCTACAGTGCATGTTTTCATGGAACCCATTTGACATGTACATGTGTAGTGGAGTATTCGATATAAATTCAGACCACATTAAATATTCACAGTTAACCCTAGCTATAGATCAAAATACTATGACATCGTTATAACCGAATTAATATTAATTTTGTTTCGTTAATAGCCTTTTGTTGTTCGTAACGTCATATATATAACTCCGTAGTTATTCCAGGTCAGATTAAGGGAACCCTGCAGAACTAAGGTACAGTGAACGGTAGTTATGGTTACCTGACAACGTGAATCGTTGATCATGCTATCAACCACTGGTGTGCCTGCAAAGATTTTATATTTACCTTCATGTCGCGTCGATTAGCTGGATTGCTAACTGCGGCGGTAAACACCATTTACTCACTAATTCACTTACATGTGAATCTTTTTTGGTCTGTGAAGCCACCTATAGTTCGTGTTTTAAACTGTCTTAATGATATTGTTATGCTCAAATATGTTTCATCAATTGTTTTTAAATATAGTATGCTCCAATATGTTTCATAAATTGTTTTTAAATATGAAATTGCATAAATACCCAAATTGTATATATATTAACTTGGTCTCGTCGCTATATGGATGAAATAATGCCGATGCGACGTTAAATTTTAACTCACTCACTCACTGTGAAGTCACACTCATGTAAACAATGTAAGAAAACTTGTATGTGCTTCTCTGAAACTCACGGTTTTTCTTTCAACACCTACTCAATCTTAATGTACCAGGTCACTTGCAGCAGTACATTTTTCATTCTAAAAGGCTGATGTAAGTGATAGGGAAAATTGAACGATTCTGTTCAACTCCCCAATGCATTGAAGTTAGTCTCGTTCGTCGCGGTTTCGATAAACGAGAATTTACTTTCACAACCTCTCTCCGATAATGCTCAAATTATAAGCTCATTCAAATCGAATTTGGCATATGGAATGTGGACATGTAAGTTTTACGATGAGATATTGGGGAATGTAACGATCATATAAAAACAATTTTGGTATAGGTGAACTGACGCAAAATATATCAGGCTTTTTTCAGGCAATTGTAGCACTTTTATATAAATGAATGTTGTTGTCATTTAAAAAATAACTACCAGTTCAATACCGAAGAAAAACCTAAATTTGACGAGCAAATATTGATCTGTAATGACTTAACTGTCATATAGTTAAATCAGCGTTCAGAATTATTCGCCTGTGCGCACTCTCTTCTGGCTTCCTCGTTGATTCGATCGTAAGTCGTTGCAAATCCTGCATCAACCAACGACATTGTTCTTTCAGAAAAAAAATACTTGATCACATGAGTTATGATGTCCGTCCGTCATCTCAGTACAGTGGACAACTCCAGGAAGGCGAAGTGAGGAGTGTTTCTAAGACGGTTTGGTGAATCCGAAATTAGTCATTTCCGTTTCTTTGTTTATTGTTTAACGCCGCACTCAGCAACATTCCAGCTACATGACAGCAGTCGGTAAATAATCTGTCGTCTTGACCAGACAATCCAGTGATTGATATCATGAGCATCGATCCGTGCAATTTGGAAACGATAACATGCATCAATCAAATGAGCGAGCCGGACCACCTGATACCGTTAGTCGCCTCTTACGACAAGCGTAGACGCTTTTTACGGCAAGCATAGACCTGAAGACCTATTCTTCCCCGGATCTTCGCGGGAATTTTGGGATTTTAAATGGCTCTAATGTATGTGTCGTTATATCCAATTCTGCTATATCTGGACCTTTCGGTTCCTTCAGTGTTGTTTTATTTGTGTTTAACGCCATCCCCGGAAAAGTTCAGGTTACTGGGGACATATTCTAACCCGGAACCCCATGGGGATTCAACGTAGAGGGGTAGGGGTAACCTAATTATGTAACATCCGGTTTCCTTTCATCCTTTGGGTGCAATTACGTCCACCGATGTGATATTGCTGGAATATTGCACAAACATCACACACACTCATCCTAGAGAAAAAGGGGGCACGGGTGGCCCAGTCGTCTAAGGCGCCGCGATTCGCCATGCAGAGTTGCGTCCCTTGAGCACGCCAGAAATATATGATTGTGGGTTCGAATCCCGGTTCGCCCCAATTATGTTTCTAGGTTTGTCAGTATCATACCCGTGCTCGTGGGTTTCACCGAAGAGGTAAACGTCTGACACCTGCATCACTTCGGGCTTACCTCCCACATTAAGCTGACCCATCGTGATATAACTGGAATACTGTTAAAAGCGGCGTTAAACCCAACTCACTGACTCCTAGAGAAAAATGGGATGTCATCGCTGTTGGACGGTGGAGAACGCGCACATCAGGAGTAATACCAGTAACATCTTAACATCGAAGCAAGTGAGTTAACCGACTATAAAAGTCAAGTTTCCACCTTAGTTTGTCAAGGCTGGAGTTATGGAGTTATATTTTGGCTGTTCTAACGAGTCTATGCATAGTCCAATCAAAATTGACATAACTCGTTATAATCACTGGTGGCTCCACGTTTGTTTGTTTGTCCTTTAACGCCACACTCAGCAATATTCCACGATCGAGCCCAGGAATTCCAGCCGAGTTCGGCAATGGTGGAAATTGGACTTTGACAGTCAGTTAACTCCCTTGCCTCAGTCATTGTTTCCACTATAGGCCTCTGAGGGTGACAGTCAGTTAACCCCCTTGCCTCAGTCATTGTTTCCACTATAGGCCTCTGAGGGTGACAGTCAGTTAACTCCCTTGTCTCAGTCATTGTTTCCACTATAGGCCTCGAGGGTGACAGTCAGTTAACTCCCTTGCCTCAGTCATTGTTTCCACTATAGGCCTCTGAGGGTGACAGTCAGTTAACTCCCTTGTCTCAGTCATTGTTTCCACTATATGCCTCGAGGGTGACAGTCAGTTAACTCCCTTGTCTCAGTCATTGTTTCCACTATAGGCCTCGAGGGTGACAGTCAGTTAACTCCCTTGCCTCAGTCATTGTTTCCACTATAGGCCTCTGAGGGTGACAGTCAGTTAACTCCCTTGTCTCAGTCATTGTTTCCACTATAGGCCTCGAGGGTGACAGTCAGTTAACTCCCTTGTCTCAGTCATTGTTTCCACTACAGGCCTCTGAGGGTGACAGTCAGTTAACTCCCTTGCCTCAGTCATTGTTTCAACTATAGGCCTCTGAGGGTGACAGTCAGTTAACTCCCTTGTCTCAGTCATTGTTTCCACTATAGGCCTCGAGGGTGACAGTCAGTTAACTCCCTTGTCTCAGTCATTGTTTCCACTATAGGCCTCTGAGGGTGACAGTCAGTTAACTCCCTTGTCTCAGTCATTGTTTCCACTATAGGCCTCTGAGGGTGACAGTGAGTTAACTCACTTGCCTCAGTCATTGTTTCCACTATAGGCCTCGAGGGTGACAGTCAGTTAACTCCCTTGTCTCAGTCATTGTTTCCACTATAGGCCTCTGAGGGTGACAGTCAGTTAACCCCCTTGCCTCAGTCATTGTTTCCACTATAGGCCTCTGAGGGTGACAGTCAGTTAACTCCCTTGTCTCAGTCATTGTTTCCACTATAGGCCTCGAGGGTGACAGTCAGTTAACTCCCTTGCCTCAGTCATTGTTTCCACTATAGGCCTTGAGGGTGACAGTCAGTTAACTCCCTTGTCTCAGTCATTGTTTCCACTATAGGCCTCTGAGGGTGACAGTCAGTTAACTCCCTTGCCTCAGTCATTGTTTCAACTATAGGCCTCTGAGGGTGACAGTCAGTTAACTCCCTTGCCTCAGTCATTGTTTCCACTATAGGCCTTGAGGGTGACAGTTAGTTAACTCCCTTGTCTCAGTCATTGTTTCCACTATAGGCCTCGAGGATGACAGTCCGTTAACTTCCTTGTCTCAGTCACTATAGGCCTCTGAGGGATAAAAGAAAGGTAATCCGTTATGAGGTGGTGAGGTTAGGTGAAATTGGGTTTAACGTCGAAGATTATTGCACTTATATAGCGACGTGCATGTACGTGTGTGTGTTTGTGTGTACTAGTGTGTTTGTGTGGACATATGCCGATTTATAGTGCTAGCTTACTGAGATACCATGCCGCAGTTTAACATGAATACCCCACTCAGACACAGTATACTGACTCCGAGCCGAACAGTCCTTGTTTTAGCCCCTTAATGCCGAGCGCAACAAGTACCCTCTTTTAACGTCTTTTGGTATGACGCGGCCGGGGATCGAACCCCGGACCTTCCGCTCTCCGGGCGGACGCTCTACCACCAGACCACGAAGGCGGTTAATCCGTTATGAAGCGCCCAGACAGAGAATACAGCATTGGTTCATTAAAGTATAATGTACAGTTAAGGAATGTTAGAATCGGCGTTAGCGTGACCGGTAACTCGGTCCCAAGGCAGACAGTTCCAAGGGAAATGTGTATATCTTTATCGGCCAAGGCCACACCTCCCATATAGAGCGGGATATAGGTGGACCGGCACCAGTCGTCTTCGGGCCAGGCCTACACCGGGTTAACCTGTAGCTTCATGTATTTATCACACACGAACGTTCCTGTGAAAATATCCCGGCTCAAACATTTATTTGTGCAGGCGAGCCCCGAGTTACAGCTTGACTTGCATGAGGCTATACGGAAATAATTAGTAGTTTCAATCCTAATTCCTAGATTATATATATAATAAGAACAAGTCGTCCCTGTAAAAGACTGGGGTCCTTTGACTGTCCGCTTGTTTAGACTTGCCTATCTTATGGATAGAATTTCCATACATCCATACTTATCATTCAGTACAGCATTGGAGCAAGGCTATGGTGCAGGGAACGGCAACATTCGCCTACAGCGTGCAAGTCGTGCTCTATGGGTGGACGTGTGTGTTAGCCAATGTGAAGGCTGTGTCCTATACTTCTCTCGTACATGCAGTGTTGAAAAATTCCCGATGTCATTAAAGAGCGAATATGCTCAACGGTCTTGGTCTAGACGTAATCAGTAACAAGTATCACATCGAGTATTACACATGGTGTAAATTAGGTAATCATTAAGTGCAAATCGATATAAATAATAACATTTGAGCTTACAGATGCACAGCGTAGATCACACAAACTTCTTTGGAATTTAATTGGATCGAGCCAAGCTCGCCTTTAATGAAGGAATCGGTTATAGGGTGAGTAGACTAATAATCTTCTGCAAAAAATATTTTTGAAAGAATCAACAACTCCCTGTATACAGAGTGAGCGAGTGAGTGAAGTATGGTTTTACGCCGCTTTTAGCAGGGGGACACCAGAAATGGGCTTCACACATTGTACCCATGTCGGGAATCGAACACGTGTCTTCGGCGTGACGGGCGAACGCTTTAACCACTACGCTACCCGACCGCCCCTCCCTGTATACAAAAGAGGAGTCCAATTGGGAACCTAAAAAAGTAGACTTACTTCCTTTAGGTTGGTAGGTTGGTTTGTTGTTTAACGCGGCACTCGGCAATATTCCAGCTATATGACAGCGGTCTGTAAATAATTGAGTTTGGACCAGACAATCCAGTGATTAATATCATGAGCATCGATCCACGCGATTAGGTTCGATGACATGCATCAACCAAGTCAGCGAGCCTGACCACCCGATCCCGTTAGTCGCCTCTTACGACAATCACAGTCGCCTTTTACGGCAAGCGTGGGTTGCTGAAAACTATTCTACCCCGGATCCTCACGGGGTCAGAGGGTGAAACTCCATGCGAACAGCTTCATTTAGGACACAAGCAATACAGTAAGGGCTAAGCGGAAGGGAAAATACCATGTTTCATGGGCCAGTGTGACTGACTATAAGGAGTGAGGTGAAATGTGGTTTGACGTCGCGTTCAAGATTATTACACTCGTGTGTGTTACTGTTCGTCCTTTGTCGGTCTTTTAGTGCTGGCCCATCGAGATATCAGGCCGCAGTTGAACATGAATACCCTTTGCACTCAAGTTATTGTGCTGACTCTGAGCCGGCCAATCCTTTATCACCTTAAATGACGCAACCGGATCTAGACTAACACAGTCTATGACATCTTCGTTACACAATACATTTCTATCCTCTAGAAGAATCATTCCTGCTGTCTCCATTGAATAGACCTGGCTACACTTGCTTTTTTGTAATCTAGATTTGGTTTCATAAAATGCCCCTATTTCACAGCCATGGTGCAGTATTGGGCCGGGCATTCCGCTCTTCAGGCAGAAGCTCTAAACTGAGGCGGTCGAGTTGCTTATGAATGGGTGGCGTGTATTCAGCGTGTATCCTTGTTCGTGCTTCTTATCAGTAACCCCTATTTACAGTGGCTGCTTATCCCAAGTCGTATATCTCGCGCGGTTTTATAACTTCTGGCCAACAGCTGGACGTTGTCCGGACTGGTTATCAGGAAGGTAGTTGATCTGACCGCGAACGTTTGATAAACAACGAGTGTTTGTATAGCGAGGCCATATACATGCTTGTTTACCTGTGGGTGGGTTGATTAATTGTGTGAGAATGGTTTTACGACGCTTTTAACATCACAGAGGGGGGACACCAAAAATGGGGTTCACAGATCGTACCCATGCTTGTGAGGAATCGAACCCGGTCATAAGGTGTGACGAGCCAGCGCTAGGCTACCTCTCCAACCCAGGATGAATAGGAAGCACTTACCTAGTTGTAGAGGTAGCGATACTAACATATAGTCTTTGAAATCTTATATTACACTATACATTTCTCCCGTAATTTCGGTAAAGGTCATGGACACGAACTCTAATATGTACACCTGGGCCTAATTTCACAATCCGACTATCGAAACACCCATAGTTTATACATGGACTTTGCACGATCGCTTTGCGAAACACAGTTGCATTCGTGACCATTCGTGTCATTCCGGGACAAGTTGAATGACTTGCAGGCTACGGAAGGGGACGAGTGATGACGAATGACACGATTGGTGCTTTGGAAAGACATGGCTCAACGACAACCCTTTTCCTCATACTTCATCTATTCCCAGCTTAAGAAACACTCACTTCAACACGCAAGCATTCGCCATACACATTATGTTCAACCACTCGGCTAATTCCGCTACCTATATTATCCCTTGGGATGCATAGCCATACCAGTCGCACGTTCGATTATTTACGCCAAGTCTGGAAAAAAAATCGCTGGTTATGCCAGCGCCCTCTGTTCGCAGATTTTTGCTACACATGGGATTAGTGATAGCAGTGAAACACACTCAGTCTGTTATACGTGTATCTTGCCTCGTGGTGGTCAATTTTGAAAACAGCACATTAATAGTATACAGACATCTCGTGTATATACACGTAGGTTGGAGAAAAAAAGCAAACGCGTTCAACATTTACATCCGGGTCACTAGAACAGGTGTTGTCTCGTTGATTCTCGCGTGAGTTCCGATATGGATTCATCCCAGCGCTTGCGCGAAGTCCTTAGTGATTGAAACGAGCACGTTGGCTCTGAGTGAGTGAGTGAGTGGCTGAGTGAGTGAGTGAGTGAGTGGCTGAGTGAGTGAGTGAATGAGTGAGTCAGCTAAACCTTCTAGTCAGTCAGCTAAACCTGTATAAACACTTAAACAGTGTACATATTTAGCTGAAGATTTTCAAGGGTAAACCGTCCGCTCAATGGCAGTTTCAATAGGCTAATAATATATGATACCAACAGATCACCAGGTACTCCAACGGCGGTGCATGACTGATATCTTAATCCGATGACAGTCTTATTCATAATTCATGTACAGTGTATTTCCCCCCGATCGTAAATGTTTCTGAACTTTAAACGCCGTCTTATATTGCGCCTTGGCTCTTAACATGCATCATGCAATACTATGGGGATGTGATGGAAACAAGTAAACCTTGACAGGGCAACAACTTTTACAAATGTCACGGCATTCATATAGCTTGAATGTCGCCCACAACGTATATCAAATACATCGCCTAGCAGGCAAGCGGTTGGATACGTGTATCGCTGCGTGCGTTATGCTGTCGTGTTAAAAACAAGAAACGTTATCAATTTCTGTTAACGTGGCGTTCAATTAATTCTTAAGAATAAAAGACAGACACAATTTATTTGCTGTTTGACGCACTCGGCGTGATTTCAACTATACTACTCAAAAGAAGGGGGGTGGGGGTGGGGGGGGTGGGGGTGGTTTGCTGGTCCGACTGAAGTATTACTCGTAACGGTACAGCGGGCAAGCAGTCATTTGAACTCCCCGTTGTATACGCGTGGAAACATGCAGTCGGACGTTCACATAGTGCAAACAAAACGTATTCACAGTCGTTCACGCAGGCACTTGACTGAGTGCCAACGTGGAAAGTGTATCTCAGGCACATGTAATGTTCATGGTACCCTGACAACGGCTAAAGTTACATGAGACTCGCTGTTAAGACCTGCGTGGTGTTCAATCATACAATTCCAAACTGTATCCCCTTAAGCACGAATCTATGTCAACACATCCTTGACACTTTCTTTAATAGTGACAAGATCTTCACCAGTGTGTGAAGTATACGTGTATACTCCTCGGGATCAGTCGTGCGTTAACTTCAACAGTAAAACTTCGAGATTACATCTGCTTGTGCATGACGAAACCCAATAATGGTTCTTTTGTACACTACTCGCTATGTAAGATAGGGTTTCAGTTACTGGTTGTCTTCGAGATGTAGGGGCAGTCGGGTAGCCTAGTGGTTAAAGCGTTCGCTCGTTACCCCCAAAACCCGGGTTCGATTCCCAACATGGGTACAATGTGTGAAGCGCATTTCTGGTGTCCCCCGCTGTGATATTGCTGGAATATTGAAGCCGCTTTGAATAGTGTTATGTCACATCAGAAAAATGTTGTAGGAAAGCAATAAGTGATCCAGGTTGTATACAGATGAGGTTAGGTGCAAATGGGGTTCAACGTCGGTTTCAAACAACGAGCATGTACGTGTGTGTGTGTGTGTGTGTGTGTGTGTGTGTGTGTGTGTGTGTGTGTGTGTAGCTGATTGTCCCACTTTCATAATGCTAATTCATTGAGAACCCATGCCACGGGGTAACGTGGATACCCCACTCAGACATGAGTACTGACTATGATCCGACCAGTCATTATTTTCTCACCTTAAAATACCATATTAAGGTCCTTTAGTATCACACAGCCGTTGCATATCGAACCACTGACCTTCCGGCCCATCAGGCAGACGCTTTGTGCACTAACTAATTTAAGGAGGCGACCAGATACAAGCGATAGACATTCACCACTTTGGTGAAACTCACGAGCACACGTTTTTGTTTGTTTGTCTGTTGTTTAACGCCGTAATCATCAATATTCCAGCTATGTGACGGCAGTATGTTAATAATCGAGTCTGGACCAGACAGTCCAGCGATTGCCATCATGAGCATATATACACGCAATTGGAATACGATGAAATGCATCAACCAGAGACCATATAATAGATCATATGGTCTCTGCATCAACCAAGTCAGCGAGACTGACCACCTGATCCAGTTAGTCGCCTCTTACGACAAGCACAGTCGCCCTTTTCAGCAAGAATGGGTTGCTGAAGACCTATTCTAGCCCGAATCTTCGCGGGTCACGAAATCACATATAATGCAGACCGTGACCTCGAATTTATCGAGAGAAAAAAACATACTTCAGTGATCTCAGAACGATGTACAAATACAAATGAGTCAGCCTCTGAGCTAATACTGCACAATGAAAATAACAGGCCGACATGTGCGGGCAAAGTATTGCACTGAACAAAGACAACGGTTATACAATCAGTAACCCATTCAAAGTGGAAGTTGCAGATCTCGATGTTTTCCTTGCAAAATATTTCCGCGTTATTCGTATGTAAACTGCAGCTAGATAGTCCTAAATAACAACAACAATAATAACAACAACGATAATTACGCAGCGTTCACTGAACGGTCTTCGTTTATATGTCAGCTGGCTGTTTTATTTCCGTGTTTCTCTGCTGTATATTATTCAACATTATCCATATAGATAGATATAATAGGTATATCTTAGATACATGCACAGAATTTATATATGCTTATCAATTCTTGGGCCCCGTGAAGATCTGGCTTGTAACCGGTCAATGCTTGTCGTAAGAGGCGACTAACGGGATCGGGTGGTTCGGCTCGCTGACTTGGTTGATGCATGTCACCGTATCCCAATTGCGTGGATCGATGCTCATGATGTCAATCACTAGATTGTCTGGTCCCGGCTCGATTATTAACAGACCGCTGTCGTATAGCTGGAATATTGCTGAGTGTGGCGTTGATTTTTTTTATTTAACTCAATTTGAGATAAAATAGACTCTTTCCCATTGTGTTAATGGACTGATAACAGTATCATCTATAACGTATTAATTTATTCTCCCGACTACACGATTTGAAATTCTTTTTAGCCAGCAACCCGGTTTGAATGGAAATTAAAGATTTTAATATGTTGCAAATCACTTTTTAAATGTATTATGAGACGATTCGACTTTTTGTTTGAATCATCCGTTCGTATAAAAATCGCTCCGGTGACATCCATACAGCATATCTCATTTCGCAAGGAAATAACAACGGCTACATTTGATTTTTAGCACATAACCCTTAGTATTATTGATACGGAAACACGTCACAGAAGATCAGATTAACCCTTTCACATTTTCCACGAGTTACCTCCCTTTGTATAACACTTCGCATATGAAACGCGTGGAATGCTGTGTGCTAGATTATACAGTCCTACGCCTCCTGTTTGCGTAATGTTAACGTGATTCACAGTCACGTGATCTCCACGCCACTTTCCTACTCCCATGTGCTGTCGGTCCCACAGGCTTGATAACTCGCCGTGTACAGAATAAATGTGTACTTTGTACGCTGAACTAATTGTCGAGAACAGTAGCGTACGTATATTCATATATACCTTCGCGAATTAATATGAGAAACTGGGTATGTATTAAGAAGATTTAGGTTAAAGGGCATTATACGTAGAAATTTCACATGTATTATTTGATGTCTTTGTGAAAGATGATTAACCAATCACCCTTTGTATGGTATATGGCTATATTTGGTTTAAAATGGATCGTTTCAATTGTTATACCTGTTTTGAATGTCACATGTAATATCTGATGTGTATGAAAACTCAGTAATTGCCGCTTTGTGTGGCATATGGTTCAGAGAGAGAGAGAGAGAGAGAGAGAGAGAGAGCTAGAGAGAGAGAGAGAGAGAGAGAGAGAGAGAGAGAGAGAGAGAGAGAGAGAGAGAGAGAGAGAGAGCTCATTTATACATGTTTCAGGCTTATCTCTTCAAAGAAAGGTCAAGATAAAGCTGAAACATGTATAGAAGCACAATTCGTGTTGTGTGATTATTTGGTGATTTTCTTTTTATATCTATATATGTATAAATGAAAGATAATTCAAGTTTTCTCCACTCAGCGTTTACAGTCTATTAGGAGGAAAAGAGATGTTCTGGATTTTTCCACAAACTGTTTCTAATTTTAGAACATGATGCAACTTTCTACCAGGAGCGCATTTTGCGCGGGTGTGTAACGCGGGCGCGCATTTCGGAACACAATTCAGCTGCAGACAATTAATGCACATGTTAAACGAAATCGACTGAATATTTGTGATGACGATGTGAATTAATACTGTGCCCCTTTTGTACAGAGGACGAATGGAGGCTTTGTAGTTTTGGGGCCGTTCATTCATCAACGATCGCAATAATATCTTTAATGCGACCGAGTGTGTATGAATGGAAAATGAGTAAATTGTGTTTGAAGCTGCCTTGAACGATATTCCGCTAATACTCCTCACAGCGTCGGGTGTGACATGAGCTCCACGCAGCGGGCCTTACTCGATAGACACGCTCGACTTAAAAAAAGCTAATTATAGTTTCCGGTGTAAGCCATTTTACCTCACAAGCAAACAATACCTCTCTGATGCTTTTTTTAGTACATGTGCAGAAACCTCAAAATATGGTTGAATGATTAGATTAGAAAGGAAAAGTATTGATTTGGAAAAGGTAGTTTATAAAAATAACAACGAAAGAATAAGCGTGTGACAGTCTGAAACCGACATTTAATGTTGTAGTGGTTATAGTCAGATTCTGTTCAAGGGCGGATTCGGGATTTTTACAAGGGAGGGGTCCAAAATATTCAAAAAACTCTCCAGATAATTTTACTTCCTACAACATATAATACATTTGGTTTTCTCTGGATTAGCCAATGCCGTTTGTTGTGCGCATTGGAAATTGAAAAAAAGTATAGTGTTCGCCAGTACAAGACGCTTACGACTCCCAAATGCATGTATACGCGAATAATATTGCATATTGTGTTATCAGATTAGTCACGAGGATTGTGTTTCGCAGTAAAGACAAGACGACGTATGTTGCAAACTGGAGAGTTTGAGATAGGCCTATAGCTTTGTGTATGAATATATAAATATTTAAATAACCCGTTAGAACGAAATGATACCCAGCTGAAACATTAAAAAAACCCCGAAACAACAACAAACCATCGAAACGTCATTTTGTTCAGCTGGTTACCAAGGTACCATGATGATATTTTTATCGATTTTGATAAGTATATTCAATGTAGAATACTTATTAATCGTTTATTTGACCTTGGATCCCGTACTTTCTTTGACCGTTGACCACAGAGCTTTTATGTTCAATAAAACAGTCATCCCCCGTTCTCTGTTGTGAAGCAAATATATATACTCGTCCTCTCTTCGTGGTTTCCTGAAATAAGGCACTTGAGGGCTCATTAATACTCCAGGGTTTCATTGTAGTAGTATCTTTTTTTGACCTTATGTATATTTTTTAGGGACCTGATGCGTCTTCAGAAGCTTATTTACACATGTGCAAATTTCTGTTGACTTTTAGTCTATTAGTCTAAACCAAGTCACATTTGACGGGTCTGTTGAAGCCATATTGACGCTAAATATAAATGTCCATGCTTATGTGACATGATAAAAAATATCTCAAACTATAGAATCAATACAGTCATACTTCACGATAAATCTATACGAGCTTATAAATACTGTATGTGTCAGCGAGAATGGTGGGAAATTATTTTGGTTATTGATAGCCATTGTTAAATCCTTATGTGTTGGGTACCATGATATTGTGTTCTTGTTCAATGAGTTGATTTAGTTGTCGAGAATAAGAATATTAGTGTCAACGAGGAGAATATGCGCTGGGTGATCTGTTTCGTTTCGTTTTAGCATTCCGACTCGCCATTGGACGACACAACAGTCTCGTGACTAGCTGGCTACATTCCACCTGCAGTTGGCGAACGAACAAGGCTGCGGACAAAGTCTCTCGTCGAAAATGCGTCTTTTGTTTGAAATCTGGATGTTTGTGGGCCCATTTTGATTCCTGTGGATATATTAATATTATTTTACGTAAGTATGTGTGACGATATTGGGTGCATATGCCTTCATTTGTGGAATACATGTGAATATTGCCTGTGTTATCGAGCGCGCTATACAGCGGTGGGAAATGGCGGCAAAGTGAAACTAGGTCACATGCTTTTGTTTGGGTTCAGTCAAAGACACGAGGTGAATATCAACACTCGCTGTCACCCACGGATGTTGATTTCAGACTGGATACCTACCCTGTGGATGTCGACGCTTCAGAATGGATTTTATTTCATCCAAATATTGAATATGATTACAGAAAATGTTGTCATGTGCAACTGTTTGGTCGTTTGTTGTGTTTGGGTCATACGAGTGGAAGGTATTTTTATCAGGGAAATCGGACATATCAAAACAAAACATTCAGCTCTGACCCCCATTGTTTTCATTGTGAATTACATGCCCATAGTGAAGGCCCTCGTCACAGTAATTAGTCGTTGAGCGAATAAACAATAGCCTGATTATATTGAATAAACAGTGAATTAACAATGACGATCTTTGTGACTATGGTATAAACAAGCGAGCACAAGTGGATTCACTCAGGCGTGGACGTTGGGTGGGAGGGGCAGATTTCATCAAGGTCAAAGACAGATGGGGCATTATGTAGCGAACATGATTCGGTGTGTGAGTTAGCACCAAGGCAATTGATGTTGGATAGGTGGCAGTTGTTTAGTAGAATGCTGTGTTCAGTTTTGCAAGAAGTCATGCATGAATGAATGTAGGCAGCTTCTGAGATCAATAACTGGCAGTGGAATAAGAAGGATGATCTAGGCAACACTCAAATACTAAATACCAGACTGGGTTTATTTAGACAGTAATCCATATGGTTACTTGGGCAATTGATTAACAGAGGCTGAAATAAGGATAGCTGGGACAGTTAACATTTCTCTGATTCACGTATATATATGCATTAATCAAAACTAGAAAGATGTGGACATTATATTAATGTTTTTTTCTTCTAAACAAAGTTCACTCAGGATTAGACTTTCTAATAAAGAAAAGTTGTGTTGAGGTGCCTGTGGTGATTCTGATTTACCTTATGAAATGGATGACAGAATTCAAAGTGCATGTATTGACCATTGCACCCATATATTTCTTAAGAAACTGGATTTATTTTTGCACACTTTATCATCTGCAAGTGTAACATCAAACTGCCCTAAAGATAAATGACAGATAATAGGGAGAATTTTTCTTTTCAAACAAAACCCTGTTCAGTGTGTGTTTTATCAATTAATCAAATGTTGGAATAGAAGGATTGTTTTGGAAGTGTTTTGAAGGAATTTACAATGCTCAAAAGCTCTCCATTTGGTGACATAATTGATAAGAACTAGTTTAATACTTCTATTACTTCCTGTTTTTATTGGGGGTCGGTCAGGTAGCCCAATGGTTAAAGCGTTCGCTCGTCCCGCCGAAGACCCGGGTTCGATTCCCAACATGGGTACAATGTGTGAAGCCCATTTGTGGTGTCCCCTGTTGTGATATTGCTGGAATATTGCTAAAAGTGGCGTTACAAAACTTCACTCACTCCACTCACCTGTTTATATTGTACAGGGTCCCAATTGATTAGTGTTGAGTTGCCGAAAGGTGAAGGTCACAGTCCTACAGATAAGTCAGTTGTAGTATTAGATAAGTATTGAAAGAGTAAATTTGTCTGTGACTTGCCTATTAGCCCGCAGTACATGACTGATATTGCTAAGTAAGCAAAGCCACATTTATTTGACTAAAGTCAAATGAGCATCAAACTACAAGTTTAGGGCTTATTGATTGAGTTCTTTTTTATCCCAGATTAAAGGGTTTTGTTTAAAAGAATATAAAGAATATTTTTGTATGTTTGAAATATTTGTTTATGTTTGTTAATCATTGTTCAGCCTTCTTGAAATGGAAGGAAATGGATAGTTGTGCTGGTTGCTCACAAGGACACATTTCTCCATACGCACAATGATTAACCATCACGCTAGGGGAAAGTGACTCATTTTATTCAGATCTTGTCGACATATTGTATAACTAAGCAAACGAAATAAATATCTACACTGCCTTTAGTATACCGCGTCAGACATTGGCATTAGTCCTGTCGTCCTTGCCATAATGCCCAATAGTTAAGGTATCATAAGGACTAGTAGAAATTTGTCCTTTTTAAGGGGTTTGCTATATGTTATCATTATAAGGACTAGTGGGCTAAAACTGTTTGTTTCTGCTGCTCGTATATATGGATTGCTAAGCAGAGGACTGGCAGTGTCAAGCCACACTGACATGAAGTGACACCAGACACTGTGTATTCCATTGAGATATATCTGAAGTCATTGTGAATAGCTGTAACATAGGTGAGGCATAATGAGGCAGTTGTAACTGCTGCAGTTATATGGTTGTCAGGTTATGACTTGACAGGATTACTTTTGAAGTGGTGTAGTTTTCTGCTTGTGACAGTGTGTTGTTTCTTGTATGGCTGAACAGTAGGAAGGAACTAGCTGTAGCTTTGGGGACCCACTTCCTGTTGGGAAGTGAGTTCGGCACAATTTGAATCCTTCATCAGATAGGTTCACACCTACAGACCCATTAGTGGTGTAATGCCAATAGTGATATAATCATGCAGTAGCAGGGGGTTGTTGAGATCTGCACAGTGCACACCCAAATCAGTATGTCAGTAAACGTTCCCAAGTTGGAATTAAACAATTCTCAATTCATCCTGTTCATGTTGTGCAACTAACGCCATGGCTTTGTGGAGTTGACTTCTATTTCACTGATAACAGGACCAATAAAGAGGCTTTTATACTTTTATTTATGTTTTTGAATTGAAATTCAGAATGCAGTGTTGAAGAAAATACCTCTTGAGTTATGAAAAAAAATAATGTAAATATTAATCCCAGTTTTGAAGAAATAAGATTATTTTTGTTCAATTTGTCTGTCAATGGCAGCTTGTTTAGAATCCTAGCTTGATCCCACATATGTGTTAAGGCGAAAGCTGTCCATTCTATACATCAATTTGCAAGGGTTGTAAGACAATTCAAGCGATTATTGTAATGAACATTTTAGAGGAATACTTTTAAAGTTTTCAAGTCTAACAGTACAGAAAGGAATAAGCTACTGTCTACACAATGTTTAAATGAAACATTTTTTTAATATTGGTATATTGTAAATACTTATGTTAGATTTCTACATGTGTGTTAAGTATTGTCTGATTGTACATCGTTTTGAAGAATTTGAACTCTCTTCAAAAAGGTTATATCATTTCAGTTTTTCCATTCAACCACCAGTCCAAAGTTGAACAGTTGACACATGCATCTGCAGCTTTTTTCGACTTGTTTTTTTAATTAATAAATAGTTAGATTTTTGGTGAAATCAACTAGTCTTGCTTGAGTTTCACTGATCTTGGAACAACAGACTATTGGCCATGTCTATCCCTGCTGAATCTTTAAGATTTGTGTCTTTCTGGCACGTTTATGACTGTAATAATTGCCCCATGTTCTGAGTAAACCTAATGGGAGTGATACTGAAAGACAAGTTCATGGCAGGGCTGCCTGTGTGTTGACCAATGACCTTGGTTCCTTTTCCTTGGCCTTTGTAAGGAAAACAAGGTTCATAGGAGTCATGTTAATTGTCACTTCATGGATGGGGTCATAAGTTGGTTCATGCTTATACTGCGAAATGAGGACTGCCTGTTTGCATGATTAGGAATTTAAACCACTACTTTTGGAAAATTATCATAGTTTGAATTAGAAAAAGCAAGAATTTCTTTCATCTTAGGGTTGCCTCACACATTTAGTGACAGAAGTGCCTATGGTTGTATTGGAGTTAATTTAAATCAGAAACAACCTCATTTGACTTATTGATCGATGTCTTGCGGTTACTTTTCACAGGGGTCGGGTACCTTGGTCATATTTACATGTACATAATTTTACCTGCTTCTCTCCCTAAAATCCGCAGTCTCTGTGTAAGAACCCCATGTAAAAAATATCATTGTCAATGGAATAATAGTTTCATTGTAAGTGTTGTTAGTGTTGAAATGTCATAGTTGATAGTTGTTCATGTCACACAGCATTAGTAGTGTATTCCAGGAAAAGGTCAGCAATATTCTTCACATGCCCTTTCCAGGATATTGGTGCTCCCCCTGATACTGCTTGATAAATGTTAGGCTTTCTAATTACTTCACAGATGTTATATAACAGGATCATCAGTTGCTAGGCTGGTTGTCAACATGATCTAAGTATGTTGCCATGGTAATGAAGTGAGGAATAACAGCTGCCAGAAAGGTAGTTGTGAGAGGAAAATTAGCAACTTTCCATTGATTCCTTGTGAGGCTTGCAGACGTGAGCATTTATCTTTTTCTTGACTGAAGGGGAGGTAACTCTTGTTAAGCCTAAGGGTAAGAATTCAATGGTGGGTTTGGATTGATCTGAATGACACACTGTAAAAACAAGTTGTAAAATTGATTGAATGATTTTTTTCACTTTTGAAATAAAAAGGTATTGCCAATATTTGCAGTAATGTTGATTGTGAAGAGAATACATTTTCAAGAGTCGATATCGATATTTTAGTTTATGATTATGTGTACAGAAATTTTATTCGATATCTTTCTGAAATGAAAAGAGTAAATTTATATCAATAGTTTTTAAGCAGGAATTACAGGCTGAAAGTTTTATGACTAGATAATAACAGTGTTTGCAATTACAGGGGTCTCTGGGACTCCTACCTTAAGGTTTGTTACTAAAGTATGTGAATCTAGGGATTTCCTAAATCTATACCTTTTAGAATTAGGACCCCTTTACTTTCATGCTTAAGTTCAAACATTGGATAAAATTCACATAACAATTTGTGTCTTACAGCAAATTGTTGTAAACTACATACATGTTTATCATTAAGGACTGGTTACCATGGTAATGGAGGTGTTTGTGACAAACAAAATAAATTAGTTTGATGCAGTCCTATGAATGGTTTAAAACTGATTTGTTCATTATTTGATATTTTATATCATAACATTGCGTAGTATCCAAGCATCTTTATAGATTTGGCTCGGAAATGGGACCGGATTTCCGACCTAGAGTAGATAAGAACTGACTAGTTATGGGTGATAAAATATCTTATTATCTCACAGAGTAAACAAATCTAGATCACATGTGCATTACGTTGTAGCATGTCCTATGTAGCTGGAGAAATTAACATCTATCTATTATGTTTATGGATGTTTCTGATTTGTGCAATTAATCATTATGATTAAGAACCAACTTTACACTTGACAGCCATTTGGTTGAAGCTGTTTGTGCTGAAAACTTTCGAGCCCATGAGCCCAATATTGGCTCTTAGCTACATTTTCAGTAGATTTTACCGGTAGTCAAATTGTTATGTTGACTATTATCAGGTGAGTTTACAAGAGAAAATAGGTAACAGATGTATGTCCTCTAAGAATCTATATCCTACCTGAATAATAAGTGATAAAGTTCTTCTACTGAAAGACATTTTTTCAGTGTGCGATATGTATAAATATAATTTCTGAAGGATATTTTTAAGTGATTGATTGTCCAATGATTCATCTGAATTTCTGTGAAATATCTGAAATATGGCATTCAGCATGGTTCATTTCATCGGTTTAATCCTACCGCAACTCTTACACCTGGAAAAGAGAATATTCAGTTTCCTGCAAGCAACACAGTTGGTGTGAGAAAATGTAAATAACTGAAAGAATTGATCATGAAATATTTTGGTCTATGAATATTTATTCCTCTTTAGCAAGCCAGGCTCTGAAAGTCAATACATAGGCTATTTGTATGACCACTGCAGTTTGTTACGTTTGAGCATGGTCGTCAGATTGCCTTACTGATGATATGTTTTCAGTTACTGCAAGGGTGGTGGAGTTGCCTACTGATTAAAGCGTTCGCTTGCCACACCGAAGATTCAGGTTTGATTCCCCCACATGGATTTAATTTGTGAAGTCCATTTTTTGTGTCCTCTAAATTTGTAGAAACTAATAGTTTTAAAAAAGCCCACTTGTCCTTATGATGATAACATGTAGCAAAACCCTTATAAATGACAAATTTCTGCTAGTCCTCATGATGCCTTAACTAGGACTTTTGCCAATTTTTCTAATCTAACGCTGCTCTACAATGATATTGCTGTAATATTGTGAAAAGCTGTGTAAAACACAAGTCACTAAGACTAACTCACTCCATTACTGCCATGAGAATAATTCCCAATTACTATAATCATTCAGTCGTTAATTTGTTTTGCTCGTTGTTGGTTTGAGATAATGATTTTAATAATAAGTTTATCTCCTGACTTCGGGCTCTCCTCCCACATTAAGCTGATACGCCACGATATAACTGGAATACTGTTTAAAGCGGCGTTAAACCCCACTCACTCACTCGTGCTAAAACTAGAATATTGTGGAATTTGACTTAAAACTACATTCACTCACTCAAGATGGTTGGGACTTGATCAACATACATGATATTATATCAGGTGTTGTATAATGGCAGATAAGTCATCTGTTGTCCCAGGCCTAGTGACTCACATACAGGAACATTATGCTAAGTACAGCTCCAAGACTGGGAGTGGATGCCTTTGAGAAGACTTGATGGCAGATTAAGCCTCTGACTGAGTCACATGTGTGACAGATTAGCTGTAAATGATCCCAGGATTGCATGACGCCTCATGTGTCTGCTGCTGCTGCTATTGCATCTATAACAGGATCTTGCAGTGGTCATTCTATCAGTGATATAAACTAACAGTTTTTGTCCACCATTCCTTATAATGGTAACATATAGCACAACCCTTAAAAAGGACAAATTTCTACTAGTCCTTATGATAAGGACTGAAGGACTCGTGCCAATTTCTAGTGCTCTCTATGATTATCATTCACATTATTAGCTGTAGGAACGTTACTTGTGTGTTTTTATTGTCAGAAATGAGATTTTGATATTCATCTTTGAAATTTTGTGGAACCAGGAATTAGGAATACACTTAAACATGTTAAAGTTTGAAAATCAAGTGTGTTCTTGTTATCATGGTTATGGTTCTAAATATTCACCCTGGCTGACATTTTTAGAACAATCTAGTTTTCACTGTAACTAATGTTTCATTTTACATTAAACAATCTCAACAAAATATATTGTCTCCCGATAAGCCAAGCTAAAGAACCACAAAGTTACATTTTTTTATATGAGTAAATGAGTATATTTTGTAAACTTTCACAGTCAGTGGTATTGACACCATAAGCCAAATTCAACAGGTCAGTGTGGTGAAGCCCTCCCTTTGTGACTAGTTGTTAGTTTATGTGAAATGCTGACAGTTTGAACAAAAATTACTTGTCCTCACACATTTGCTAAACTGACTAGTGGCTTGATTCAAACCATCCTTTATGGTTCAGACTGTTGATGTATTGAATAATGATGTATCATGTTTCATGTACCTCGTTGGACACATCAATCATTGTCAGTGCATTCACACTCGATAGTGTCAACAAACATTGGTAAAGCATACTACAGTTTATTGCTGAACTCCAAATAAGACATATCCCATTGTCTGTATTATTCCCCTACTACCAGCTAGAAAACCTGTGAAGGCTTCGCAGATCTGTGTAAACATTGAATTTGAGTTGCAACGGAGATGTGAAGCATATTGAAACATGAACGCAGTGAACACTGGCGGATATGAATCTATCATAATATGTGTCAAGTCTGCCTGTTTTGACCTGATCGCACATCACTTCCTGTCTCGCTCACGGCCTCTGATTCACCCTTGACATTTCCCCGATACACGACTGGTGATCATCATTGTCCAGAGCCTTCTTTCACAGCCCCTCCCAGCCTTGGTGCACTGCATGGTCAACTGACGCATCCACACAGATTATTAGCTGAAACTTTGCAATTGTTCAAATATGATTATGGGGGCTGTCTCTTTGTCAGGATGAGAATTTTCTGTGGAATTCCATTAATTTTATTACATCCAGAGTCACTTTTGTGACATATGCCATGACAATATGTGCAAAAATCATCCTGTCCCCCAGTCCCAAGGCTAAATGAAAGAATTCTCCTCCCTGCTTTGTGCAAGAGCCAGTCCTGAAACTAGTAGCCTTTGGAGTTATTGATGGAAGGCTTGTATGTCAGAAAATTTAGCTGGGTCTAAGGAGATTTGTATTATTTTGAACATACTTCATCAATGTCAACATCTACAGTTGGAGAAACATGCATTGTGCTTTGATATGTTCAAATTGTTTTATGGCTTAGAAAAGCAAAGGTTTAGTCATGTTGATTTAAGATTTCACAGTTAAAGATGTGTTCATCTTGAGCAGTTCTGTTTCAAAGGCTTGATTGATTGGTTCCCCACACAACACTTTTTATGTTACGTTAAAGTTAGAGAATCTAGTGCAAAATGGCAAGAACTCAATACCCACTCAAGGTCTAAACATGTTGCAGCTGAGGAGAATATAGCTGTCTACTCCCAGATAGCTCCATCTTCGAATAGTCTACTTTCCTTTAAGAATTTACATTGTATGCAGGGTTACATCTGGGCAAAAGGCCTCAAGGAGACCAGCATACTTACGCATATTCTCTACATTATCAAAATTACATGGGCCCTCCTCCTTGCTGCTTGGAACCCCCAACCCACACCTATAGTAGATGATTTGAGAGTCTTTCTAATGTTTGTTAGTTTCAACATGTTCAAACAGGCTAAAAGTCTGAGTAGATGAAAACTCCAGCCCACACAGACACGCCAGTCGGGGGTGTTTCCTGGAGTTTCTGTTATTAAGAGATAAAAAAGAAATTTGGTGTTTTTCTTAACATTTTCCCTGCAGCCTTCATTTTCTTTTTCTCATAGGTAATTTAGGCATGAAAATATTGATTAACATATATACATATATTAAATATGTATATATGAGGAATGTAAAAAAAATAAATTACAATCCATATTTGTTTTTGCCATATATTTAGCTTATCTGTTGTCCATATTCAGGTCTTTCTTCTGTATGAACATGATGAATCGCTCTGGCATAGTTGCTGAGTAAAGCATTATTTTCTTATTGCACTTGAGCTGATCCCAATCCGAGCCCATAGCACCTATGTCCTGATACCCATTTAATCATATTAACAAAATATATGAGCGATCTCCCCTTAAGAACATCAATAGCTCAAACATCCATTTCCAATCTAGCAATGGGAGCCTGTTCAGCTCACGATAAGGACTAAATATTTCATCCACAAATATGGATTTGTGTCTCTCTCACTCGCTTGTACAATGGGCAGTAGACTCATTTGGTGATACTAAGCATTTAGTTGAAGTCATTTTGTCTAAAGAGGGCCACTTTAAGATATTTGTGTAATTCTAATCATTACTTTGGACCAAAAAATGTTAAATTGTGCGAGGCTGGCAACTCTCAAAGTCGTATGAGGAGTCTATTGTAGACTATGTAGTTCTCCTAAATGTATGTACTGGGTTAGTGCTGAATAAAAATTCACTCACGCTTTCCATCCAATATCAATATTGTACAAGAGCTGCTATGTGAATATTGCATTAGTCGGCATTACTTGAATGTTGCTGTCATATCCCCTTGCAAGGCAACAACTGAACACTGTATACAAGCAGTACTTGAGAAAATCATTTAGAGAAGTACAGGGCCGTTGTATTGATTAAGGAAGATGGATGGCTGGTACTGGGCCAGAGCACCTGCTTTAAGTATCCAGGCTCCAGCTGATGTTGGTGGTGTGGGATTCTTTCAAGGCGGAGGTGTATGTGCCAGCTCACTTGGACCTGAGACGCCATGTTTCGGAAAAAAATAAATGGTGACATTTCTGTAAGGATTGGTGTCACACAGGAGCAGACATAAGTTGTGGTATGCATGAATAGCTCTTGTAAAGATACAGAGGTATCAAATAGATACTGTGACATTGCTAGACAGAACTTGAGACTAGCCTGGGAGTGTTTGAACTAAATTAGTGTTAGGTTTGAAGGACTATTATAATTTGGCCTTAGGATATATTGTAGGATCTTGTCACTTCTTATAGTGGTATATACAACCCATGTGGTAGTTTATTTATGTCTAAAGCAGAAATATGTGAACAATTCTGACACCCAGGGATCACACTTTATCAAAGTGTAAAACTCTCCAGATGTTTCGCACACTAATTAAGACAAACTTCATTTCAGTATATTGTTTTGGTTACATAATGTTGTATACTTTGTAATTTACCGGTACAGTCTTTTTGGGGGAGATCAGTTCTTCAGTACTTCCCTCTCGCTGGGGGGGGGGGGGGGGATTCCATAGCGGTGTTCCGTACCCCGTTTGTAAGAGCCAACAGATGAGGTAAGGTGGCTACAGTGTGTGACGTGGCTGATGGTGTGTTATTGTTCCTGGTGGCCTGGATTGTTGATTACGCAGTCAAGCACTGATTTGACTGGTCAGGCTCAGTTATTTGGGGGCTGTTAAGATATAGCTGGAACACTTCTGACTGGTGTAGAACAGATTTCACTCAGTCATTCGCTTTTCAGACCATAGGCTGTGGTATGATCTCAAAGGAGTCTGGGTAAGTCTTTGTGACTTGAACCATATTTTGTACAAAGAAAATATATTTCCGAAATCTGATAATCTCGGCTTCGGTTTGATTTTCTTCTCAAATGTGTTGTGGGATTATGTATGGCAGATTTGTAAACAATATGCTTTCTTTGGTTACCTCCCCTGATTTGGTGTCTTTGTCGGGCATTGATTTCTGTATTGCCTCTGGAATAAAAGTCAGAACTATTATAAATCACATGACTTGAATTTGATCAAGCCCACTAGATTGTACCATCACAAACTTTTGAAGCGATAGTGGTAGATGGCAGATTGGATTATGTGAACTCTTTGTTGTGACTTAAGGTAATAGCAAACATATTGGCACAACAATATTGCCCATCCATCATTACTTTTAAATTCTTTGTTCACACATGCAGTGTTAATCATGCTTCGACAAACTCATTGCATGATCTTAATGAAACTTTGAAATGAAATATTTTTAATTTATCTGAACGAATAGTGACGATAAGCTGAAAAGAGGACATTCTTGATACAAAAGCCAGTCAAACAGTATTAGTTTTGATCCTAGTAAAATAGTTTGATAATGGGTGGATTCAAGATTTTGAATAAGGTATTGTAGTACTGGCCCAAGTACTGCTGTAACGAAGGAATGCTGACTTAATTGATGTGGTGGGAGAGCATAGGTTTTCCTCTCAGCTGAAACATTGATTGAACCCTACAGCAAGGCTTCAATAGCTGAGTGCAGAAGGCTGCCCTGGGTTAGCCTTATAATGAGGTAGTTGTGTTTCATTATTATGCAAATGATATGTTATTGTATTCAAGGAAGTGAAACTTGGTACTTTTGACTTCTAATAAATAATTTTGAAAAGAATTAATTTTTGGAATTATTAAGTAGTATATTTGAACTGGGAAAACATGTATGTCTCATTTGTCTGTATAAAACCCCATCAACAGAATGTTTGGTTGTAAGGACTTGTATAGTTTCGGTTTTAAGAAGATATAAGATTATATATATCTTGATTTAATATTCCTGTGAATTGAAAGATAATTATTTCAAATATAGAGAATTAGCGATTCATACCTGACACTATTCCTTGTATTTCTTATGAAACTTAGTGGTTAAAGCAAAGTTTTAGTGTCTTACTGTTGTATGTTTCAAAATTACTCATCTAAAGCATAAAAATAGACAACTACTTGACATAACTCTATAAATTTTATCAATTCTGTGTGCTTGTCGTAAGAGGCGACTAACAGGATCGGGTGGTCCGACTCGCTGACTTGGATGTCATATCCCAATTGCGTGGATCGATGCTCATGATGTCAATCATTGGATTGTCTGGTCAAGATTTGATTATTTACAGATTGCCGTCGTATAGCTTGACTATTGCTGAGTGCGGCGTTTAACAACAAACAACAACATTTATCAATTCAGCTTGGAACAGCATATTGAATTTCTTGGATTAGAGTTGGGGCAATTTGAGGAAGAGGTCAGATGATCAGAAGTGCTGCTCCAAAAAAGGGAATTGGTCCCAACACGAACAACCTATGCTTGGTGTCCGTCTGTTGAAATGGATTGGGATTTTGACTCCATGACCTTGATGAATGAGTGATATATTACCCCGACGAAGTGGGACATTGCTCATACTATCAATCATTGGTTTGTCTGGTCCAGGCCTGACTATTTTCAGGCAGCTGCCTGGCGTTAACAACAAAGAAGACGTCTCCATCCTATGTTTGGGGCGGTCGGGAAGCCTAGTGGTTAAAGCGTTCGCTTGTCACGCCAAAGACGCTGTTTCTGTTCCCCACATGGATGCAATGTGTGAAGCCCATTTCTGGTGTCCCTGTTGTGATATTGCTGGAATATTGCTAAAAGCGATGTAAAACCATACTCACTCATCCCACGTGTGTGTGTGACTTGAAAGATGGTGTGTCGTGACATCCTGAGAGAGTATATTTGTACCACCAACCAGTTGTTTAGGCAGGATTATTTACAGGGAGTGATGACACTGCTGCTTTGTATGTCACTGCTCTTTGTAAAACAGGCATTAGAATTTAAGTGTATTAAAAACCTAGATGTACTGAAAACTGTTAAATCTTCCCTCCACATTGAATCTTTGGTAGAGGAGAAAAGCAAAGCATCATGTTTCATGACCTTTGGATGAAATGTTATACTTGTATGTGCATTCTACAAAGGCTGCCATGGCGAGGCCAGGCCAGGCCAGGCATGCATGTGGTATTTAATGTTAAACTATCTGTATTATTTTATCAACCAAGTTTGACAAAACATGGTATGAATTAAGAATGCCAGACAAAGGTTTTAACTTTATGTATGCACAAAAACTTTGTGGCAGGATATTTATGTTGTGTTGTCACGGTGGTGGATATCCTAACCCACTTCACTTGTCAAACACTCTATTTATAGAGAGCAGTGACAAGCCATTCAGTAGTTTTTACTCCTCTGGCTTCTCAGTGAGTATTTGGCCACTAATTCTCCCTTTTATGGGTACCATTGTTTATAAAAGCTATAAGCTGTTTGTGGAACTATGTGCATTGTGAGGTCTATGTGATGTGTGGGAGTTATGTAATAGGTTATGAAGAAAGTAGTATCACGGATTCAGATCACTTGTTCTTACTTGTTAGTTGCCTAGATATTGGTTGTCTTGTTATTTGATGAAGTTGATGAAAGAGTTATGTTTTATATACCATGTTGTGCTAGACCATATGCTTTCTTTTTATCATTTGTTTCTCACATGTCCAATGTTTTAGATTTTCAAATTTGAATTTGATATTGGATTCATGATTTTAAGTTATTAGATCTTTGTAAACATGATAAATGTGGATATTATTTAGTAAATAATAAAAAGTCCTTACTACTTTCAAGTTATACCTTATGAAGAAGTATGCCAATGCACTGGCTCCTGGGGCCTTAGAGGTCTTTCATTTCATTGAAGGGACACGTTAAACAATGTTAAAAATTATTTTTTTATACTTTTAACTTGAGGGTAACAAGAAGTTTAGTTTACATTGTTGATTTTTGAACACTGCCCAAGTTTTTAGTGTATAGGTTATGCACTTAGGTTTCTGGGGATGGCAGAATAGTGCTGGCTAATATATGATCTAAAGGGGCCATCTGTCTCACGTGACAGCATAAAGGAGATGATTTATGACACAAACAATCCAAGAATACTTTAGACACACTGAATAACATACTAAGTTTGTGATGAAACATGTCTAGAAGTCCTGATTTCTGTGTCGAAATGACCAGTGATGTCTTTTGTGGCGTGTTTGACCTTCCTTGAGGAGGCCACTAATAGGATTGAATTGAGGCTTTGTGAAGCAAAGGTGATGTCACGGCTCGATGCCCGACAACAAAGCAGGTTGCAACCAAGGGAGAGAACTCAATAGCCATCGGTGGCCTAATGTTCAATATAGCTCCAGATGAGGCCTTGATGTGTTACTAGGGAACATGTCCTTGTGGATAAGAATGTTGTTCGCCAATCACAAACTTGGTTTCTTATCTTTTTCTGCTTAGATTTCAGGATGTTTTTATTTTTTTTAAAACATATTTTGAAATGTGTTCACAATGTTCTAGCTTCTTGAGGATGACATGTATTCAGTGGAGGGGGGGGGGGGAGGGGCGTGGGGAGGGGGTGAAGATATCAGTATGAGACTTCAGGTACTTGCCTGATGCCCCAGTCAAGTAAAATTTTTGTTGGTCATGTGGACCGAACTTATTGCTTAGATGAAAATGATAACAGGAAAGGATATTGTGGAATGTTTTGGTTAGCAAGTAAGTTGAACTGTTACTGATAACACTTATGGATAAACATATGGTTGAGTGTGTTCTTTAAGTTTGTAAAATCATGTGCTTGATCATTAAGAGTTTTCCATCGCTCCTTTTAACAATGTTAACAGTATTTTTTCTGAACACATTTTGAATCCTCTTAAAAATAGAATGTCTGGTTTGGGGTTTGTTCAGTTTCTTATATATAAAAGTTGATTGTCATCCTAACACCCCCTTAAGTTTTTTTTAAGTTGATAAAATCACAAAATAGCCCTTTCCCTTATTTAATTCTTCTTACTGAATGTGTGGCGTTTCAATGGAATGTATTTTCTAATGTACAGATTTGTGAGCAAAAGATAAATCGATGACAATCACCCAGCCGTTGTGAACAATCCCGACTTTGATACGCACAGAGAAAAGTTTAATCTAGTATTCGTGAATATAGGTGAAATTCCAACTCCATTCATATTTAAAAGAAACTTGTGGCAGAGCTTGCCATGTATGAGTAGAATCTTAGCGAAGCATGACCCCTGTTGCCCCCTGAGGTATGTGTGTATACTGTGTGGTGGAGCTGGTTGCCGGGCTGGATGTGTCTTTGTGAGATGGTATCGGTTGGTCTCGGTGTTGACTGTTGATGGTAGTAGTCGGGCTCAGTGTCACAGGCAGTGTGTGTGTGTGCAGGATGTGGTTGCCATCTGTTGGCTTGACTCATACTATGCTTCCGCTAGGTCACACATGTTCGCATTTACAACATTGATCCTGAACCTTCTGAGGAATAGGATTTACCTTGAATTACTGTATTAGGATGAATAGGGCTTTGTGATATGTACTTGTATTTGTTTGTAGTAGAGATGTGTGGCGATTGTGCTTTTGTTTTTGTGTGGATTGTTTGTTTTTAATGTTTGACCTGGAATTGTTGTGAAACAAGTTTACACTCCTCTTGCCAAGCCTGTGGAAAGATTTTTATGCCAGAGGAGAAGGAAGGGAAACAATTGTGTGTTGAAATTGAGGAGTGGAATATTGTCATATTTTTACTGCAGAAGTCTTCATTATCGATCTTGTCCAATTTGGTGTTGCAGGATTGTTATCTTCTGGATTATTATGAAAAAAATCCTCACTTTGATATACAATGGTTAACTGTTTGGAATTTGGATGGTTACATTGATAGTAAACCTGATGCTATGCTTTATTCAATACAGCTGGGCTTTATCATGCTGTTGACATATGGTAGTATACCCATGAAGATGCCGGGATAGAATAGGTCTTCAGCAACCCATCTGGAATATTGCTAAGTGTGGCGTGAAACAACCAACCAACTAACCAACATATGGTAGTAGGACATTTTCAGGGGTTGATCAATTATCTGAATTATCATTCCTTCCACGTCATTAAAAAGTCGAAAATGAACATCAGGAAATTTGGGATGACAATCTGTCAATGTCCTAGAATTTGAAACAATCTGAAACCTTGTCTTATGCAGATTTTCAGTGGTTTGTTACAAATGTCTTATGAAAATTCAGAGGCAGAACATGTCCCTCCTTCTCTATACTAACAACTAATATGGTGGTTTTGGGGTCACAATGGCTGCTAAGTATGTGATTTCCATGAAAGACCAAGTTTCAGCTGTCACCTGAAAGTAACACCATAAGACCCACCACTCCATAGTGATTCAATGTTATGTAAATTCAGAATGGCGCAATGAATATGTCATTATTCGAAGATACTTCTGACCCAATTTCTTTTCAGCTCATAGTGTGATGATGTAATTAAATATTTTGGGGCCAGGTAAAATGTTCCTGTATACGTGGTGTATGGATTTCATTCACAGATTATTTCCTTGTTATTCAATATTTATGACGACAGGTTTTTGATCCCACAATCTGCTTAATTCAACATTGACTGAAGGAGGGCCCCTACTTACGAGATTTGAACTGAATGCTGGTGTTGCCAGTGGGTTGAATGCTTGCAGTTTGAACGCGCTGCACACATTGAGTAGCCTACTAAATGTTGGTTGTCAGATATGTGAAAGCTGTGATAGTCACACCAGTATTACACACCTTATACTGATCCTAGCCTTGCTCCAAGGCTGTACTGAAAGAAATGTTCAGGGATTAATTCTATCCTAATAGGCAAGTCTAGATATATTGACAGTGAAAGACCAGTCTCTTATAGGGACAACTTGTTCTTATTATTTACATAATCTAAAAATTATGATTTAAGCTAATAATTAATGCCTGAGAGACTTATGTAAGTCTAACTGGATCTCTACCCATGTCTAGCTCTATGAGGAAGGACTTGTGTACTGAGGCTCTAGGGGAAGCAGAGCTCCAGATAAGCTTTTGATGTTGTGGGTATTTTACCTATGCATTTTAAAATCATTGGGTATCAGTAATTCTATCTGTGTAGTCAAATTTCTGTTACCCACTAGTTTTTACAGATGTGGGTATTTAAGTTAAATATTTAAAAACACTATTCATCTAGTCCCTGCAAACTGGTGTCGTGTGGGTTCGAGAGCTTTATAGGACTCAAAAATACCACGATACTTCCACAAGAAAGTGTGATGGCAAATGATCATGATGTAACTGTCATCGTGGAGTTTGGCAAGGTTGACGGAATGCCCGTTTATAATTTCAAAATAAGTTGCTGATTTGCTAATCGAATACAGAGGTTACTTCACAATATTTTGATGATACGCACAAGTTTTATTTTTGTAGCGTATCTGTAATGTTCGTTGCGTATTTGATACGCTTGGATTATATTTTACTGCGTATTTCTGCATTTCTGTTGCGTATTTCACGCAGATACGCAGCTTATCTGGAGCTCTGGGAAGGGATCTACATGGGAGGCCCCTGTAGGCCATAGACCATATGACTCTCTATTGTTTAAAAACCTTTAGGCATTGTAAGATAAATTCTGACAGTGATATCGGTACTTACCTTAATGTTTGCTTTGATAACTGTTACACCAAAGGACCCGTGAACTGTAACACCAAAGGACCCGTAAAGATTCCGGGGTAGAATAGGTCTTCAGCAACCCATGCTTGCCGTAAAAGGCGACTATGCTTGTCGTAAAAGGCGACGAACGGGATCGGGTAGTCAGGCTCGTTGACTTGGTTGATGCATGTCATCAATCCCAATTGCGTGGATCGATGCTCATGATATTAATCACTGGATTGTCTGGTCCAGACTTAATTATTTACAGACCAGCGTCATATAGCTGGAATATTGCTGAGTGCGGCATTAAACAACAAACCAATTCGAATTCGAATTGTTACACCAAAGTCAAATTAGACGTGAAACTTAGAAGTGAAAAAGAAAATATTTTCATCCATTGTGCCATACTTGAGACTGCCAACTGTAAATCGCCAGTTTGCAAGGTATTTGGCCGTCCTTTCTATGAGGCAGATGGCTTTAGCAATAAGGATAATACTTAATAGCACATGCAAGTATCTTGATATGTTTCGGATCGTGAGCAAGGTATCGTGATACGTATTGGATCGCACAGTTTGTGTATTGTCCCAGCCCTAGTTGTTAGCTTGTTGGATGGGAATCACAGTTTGTCACGTATGGGGAGGTCCATTCGGTATTTCTGCTCTAGAATCCAACATTGTAACACATCTATTTTGAATTTATCAATGTTTTTGCACAGAAGGCTCTACATTGGGCCATTGATCTTGAGCCAACTATGTGAAAGTTTCAGTGTGCCATTAGGTCTGAGGATTGGAGTGTGGGGTTCTACAGGGGTGGTTTCACAGAGAGCCTCTGTCTACACATGCTGCATCAGAGAAATATCTGAAGCCTTGGAATTCCCGGTGAACTGAGATTCCAGTTGATTTACCCTTCATATGTGGTGTGTGTTGATGTTGGTTGTGGATCATGGTTGGAGAGACTGGAGTCCATATTTTCCATATCTCTTTGAAAAATATTTTGGGGAGTTTGTTTGTTTTGTTTGTGTACTGTCATCCTCAGCAATATTCCAGCTATATGAGTGCAGCCTGTAAATATACAAATCTTGGGATTGATATAATGGGGATTGCTCCGTGCAGTCTTGGTTCAATGACACGCAGTCATCTAAGTCACCGAGCCTGACCACCCGATCCATTGTTGCCTTTAACAACCAGCAGAAGTTGCTGGGGAGTTGGGACCAGTTTTATCCCACAAGGGATTTGGGGAAAGAAACTTCTAGAGAACAGAAATGACAGCATTTGAAATAGACACTAGTCCCTTTGTCCTGTTCAGGCCAAGATGTATGTGAAACACAGGTACACATGTAGTAATGCAAGTAACATAGCTGCACACGACAGCATCACTATTTGAAAAATAGGGCAATGAATACTAGGGCTCAAAAAACACGCTCAAACTCAACTGAATTAAATTTTTCTGCTTATTTTGAGCTTCATTGCCCAAAATTTCAATTAGTGATGCTGTTGTGTGCAGTTATATGCCAAACTGCCCAATAGTTAAGGTATCATAAGGGCTAGTAGAAATTAGCCCTTTTAAGGATTTTCCTGTATGCTGTCATAAGGACTAGTGAACTATTAGTTTCTAACACTGAATGACTAGAAATGTGACATTAATTTTTATTGATTGTGACGTGTCAAACCCGTTGTGAAAAGGAACGTGAAAGTATTGAAAGACGATACAGGTGGGGCCTTGGGTAAACACAACAGGCATTGATGTGTATGCATGTGTTTCAAGGCATGTTGTTATTGTGTATGCCGCTGACAGTGTGACACTGAGTCCCACCTCTGTTGCAATCATTAGTACCGGTAGTATTCAGTTCAGGTATTATGAAATCAGGCTGCACCACACAAATGCTAGTGAATATCAATAGCTTGTGTACCATTGGGTGGCCAGTCATTTACAGTGATACTGCAGCAGTGGGTCGAGACATAAAGGAATGAATTTGAAAAGTGACTCATTTTATCATCAGTTTACTTGGACAATGACATTGTGGGGGCAGATGATTAAAAATTCTACTTTGCAGAAGCATATGCACCTTCAGTGATTTTACAAAAGAGTAGAGACAAATGGCAAAAAGACATATGCATGATTGTATCAATTTTTGATAGGTCTTTCTTTTATTTGTTACAAAATTTCAATACATTTTTTGGACATTTTGGAATATTATCAGTCACTGTCGTCGTAAATGAACTGATCTGAAACCCTGAGGACCTTTCACCTGTGCATTAATTGTGGGGATTTTTTTAGAGTATTATAGGTATTCATGTTTTATTGAAGGAAGGTGTGATCCCTTTTTCGATATGTTCATATTGTATGTCAGTATCATGTTCCTTTTTGTTGCTATTCATGAGTTGAAAGTCCAAAATACACTTGCAGCAAAAAAAGCAACGAAGGTCAAAGATTCAGGTATATGTATACATCAGTCCGACTTCAGCATGCTGACGGATAAAGGTCAAGTGAAAGTTATATGCCTTGTTTTTGTTGGGTATTCGCAGATGTTTCAATCACTCAACTAATGAATGTAATGTATTATCTTGTGAAAAAACATCAATTGTTTACGGTTTGTTTGAGTAAATGATAGTGAATTGCATCTAAGATAAACCTCATGAATTAAGACAAAAGAGGATTATAAAATCAACTGAAATGTTTGTGGTCAGACAGTTGTACTACATATCTTTTCTTGTAACACTGTTAGTTCTTCCTTGTCCTGGTGGTTGTATAACCAGTTTAAGGGACTATTTATACACCTATAACATACCACACTAGCCGACAAGTTTGAATGTTTTTTCCCAGTGATACTAGGCAGAAACACTGAAAGTATTGGAGGGCATGGTTTAAAGTTGTCTTAAAGTAACAGTTAAGTTTAGAATTATTTTCAGCTTTTTATATTTAAGCTGTTGGTTTGGGATAAGTTGCTGATACCCTATACCTTGTCTCTGTCAAAATATTTGAATCTGCCAGCCCAAAGTTTCAGAGACTTTTCGGTAGATGTTTGTTTGAGACTTTAGTTCGTTTAGCTTATCAGACATTTGACTAGACTTGGGTTAATGGCGAGTAGCAATAGTTGCAGTACGAGGAGAGATCAGGTGGTACCAGTGATTGTTGGGAATGATACTGCTTAGATTGGAGATCACCAATGATGACTAACTCGGACCAGTCTGATGATGTGTCATCTACCCCAACACTGTTGAGCACTTGTTTGTATTCTGACAGGCACACCAGGATATGTAGAGCTGTAATATTTCCAAATACCTTAATGTGGACACAGGTGGCTTAATGGAATGTGCCTCAAATACATGTCCTGGTCAGAGTTTCAGTGGTTGGTTGAATCAGATTCATCCTTATTAGCTGGTCTTGATTATGTTCCATGAATTGGCAGCATCATACCACTAGTGTAAGTAGGGTTTTTACCAACTATGTAAACACCTGCGTAAATGATTTTTTCCTCCCACACTAAGCTGAAACACCCCTTGAACTGATACTGTTAAAAATGGGTCCAAACCTTCACTGACTCATTTACCTGCCCAATTGGTCAGCAGTGTTTGAAAATATGGAATGTCCTTGAGGTTTGCTCCGCCTTGTTTTAATCTTGGATACCCCTAAATCTTTAACTTTTCACATTAGCAGGGCTCGATTTGACTATATAAACGATAAACTTGCAGCCTTTCAACCTATTATTGAAAAATGCAGCGTAATATTTATGTCTACATGCACCAAATGCATGTTAAAACAATTCAGATTTGTGTCTGATTAAGCCATAGTTTTCCACACGACCTGGTTTTGTCTGGTGCAACTAAGTTATCATATCAACACACACCTGGTGCATATTAAATCAAGTGTCTTAAATGGAGCATTAGGTTCATGATCATGATGATAGGAGCCCTAGACTTCCATGCTTAATTTTGAACATTCTGTCAATTTAGGAAGTATTTAGAAAGATAAGCAGAAGGCATGCCTTATGTTTCATCGAGTGGTGTTTGTTTGTTGTGCAACACACACCTCGTGCACATGCACAACAAGCCCATGCAACATAGTATATAAGTGCAATTATCTTGGATGTGACATTAAGGCCCATTTCACCTCACCTCACCTCACCTCACCTCACCTCACCAATGTAGTATGTCCTTGACTTGTTATTGTAGTATATGGGCGTGTGATACACTGGTGTGATTGTGACATGCCTTTGGCTATGCTGGTTTATTGGTGTTGAATATATAACCAGGACATATGTTCCCGTTGTCAGCCAAGCAAGACTATCGTTACAGGTAACCGTATACCTGTCGGTGAAACTATACCTGGTTAGGAAAATATGATACTTTTTGAAGAGGGTTATAAAGTTTATGATAGCATTTTCATATCTATGTTTATTTGCATTTGAATTGTATATAAGATTTTTCAAAGTAATGTTGATTGTTATCTTTGTATCTGTTGTTTTCTGAGAATCAATTTGGATATTTTGTCACACGTATTGTAGTATAAACAAGTCATGACTGAAATCAATGTGGTTTGTAAATAAACATTCAGGAAATCTAGATACAGTTTTCGACAGTAATAGTTAAACAGTCCTGTTTGGGAATCCAAGGACCAACAACTTGATCTTTTTCTACTATAAACAAAAGGTGGTTTGATAAGTATGCCCCGTCTTAAATAGACTCCAGCAATTGACAAGCAAATTGTCATGATGACACGCTAGTTTTACAGTTGGTATGACAAACACGCACATGGTGTTACAGAGCAGATGAATGTACTGCCTGCTGTGAATGCCAGGCCTGGATTCTGCTGTCTCAATGCAAGATATGTATTCTGCTGAATGTTTTTATGAAAGCCTTTGGGAAGCTGAGTGAGTGATTCCAGTTTTTAGACTTGACACTGCACTCACCAATATTACTGTTATGTCAGGGGGTCGGGGGAGGCTTGTTATTTTGTGTGTCGTCTAAGGTGCCTCAATTTACTGCTAAGAGTTGCCTCCCTTGGGCACGCCTGAATTCTATGATTGTGGGTTCAATTCCCGGTTTGCCCCGATAATGTTTTTAGGATTGTCAGCACCATACCATGCAAACTGGTAAATGTCGCAGGCCTGCATCACGATGGGCTTTCCTAATGCACTGTGATGTAACTGGATTACTGTTCAAAGCAGCATTAAACCCAACTCTCTCACTCACTGTTGGTTTGTATCTCATCAGTGGTGATTTATTGGATGAGCAAGAAAGTGTTCATATCAGGCCACTAAACATATACTGGATATATCTGTTAATCATGATTTTGACAATATCTTTCAGTCATGAATATGCAATGATCTAATATTTAATGTATCACACTGGTTTCAAGATTACGTCTGACCTTCGCCTAATGCTAAACGGAGGGAGTTAGTCCATACAGTTTCAGGTATTCAGATCAGTTCAGTATCAAGGACATTGGCTGATTTCATTCAAAATGTCCATAATGTTTTTGAAAAGTTGATAATGATGTAGAAGAATGTCATGTCTCCTTCAAAATTACTGCATTTTGAGTGAAGTTAATAGATTATGTATCTAGACGAGCTACATCATGTGTGACCTTGGGTGATATGTTTCATATGACCCTTCACTGTAATATATTATATGAAGTATGCCCTTTGCACTGCATATATCTAATTATCTGGTTCGACCACTGCAGTGACTTTGCTAGATACAAACACGATCAATTATATTTTGATAAGACGTTTTCATAATTGTATCACTTTTGATGGGACATTTTTCTGTGTGATATCCAAATTTGAAACTGATCTTTTGGACATTTATGTCGGTATCTTAGATTAGAAATGAACTGATCTGAAATCCTTGATATGTCTCTGTGGCAAGACGTTGTCTATGTCTATAGTAGACAGAGCTATGATGAATGTCTGTTTGCTATGCTGTCAGTGTGTGTGTGTTTAGTATGACTATATATTTGGTATGAAACCACTCACTCACTCACTCACTCACGATGTTGAAATATCTGCTATGACTGCTGTCTATACATCTGGTTGGTATGACGGCCATTATATCTAGTATTCCACCTGCACTCATATGACGGACTGTGGATCCAGGTGAGATCGATACTGGTATTGATTTGCAAGATGGACGACGACCAGTAGAAAGGTTTCCTACTATAACCGATTGATTTGTCTTCATTGTGTGATGGCTGCATTAAACAGTGGTGGGTGTTGCCGCATGGTGATGTCTGGCTTCTATCTCCAGCATAAACTGCAGTACACTAGTCTTATTTGCCTGGTTAATACGCAAAAGGTTTGCCATCATGGAGAAAGAGCCACTGTTGTCAATATTGATAATATCTTCAAAATGTATTCATTCCTATTCATGGAATATTGTATAGAGGGAGAGATACTGCCATTTCCCAATGATGCACAAAAAATGTTAGTTCCGGCGTATGTGTTTTTTTTGGTAAAGAGACATGAGAGAGGCCGTGGGTAATAAAATGATAGTTGAAAATAAATTGTCCCTATCAGCAAGAATTGCTTGATAAAGAGCTTCATTTTCATCGTAATTCAGCAATGTTTGGTATGCAGTTTTGATGAGGTTCATTTGATGGTACAGATTGTATTTTTGAAAACCAAATTCAAACAGCATTTGGTATTTTCATGGCAAAATGGACCATTTTTGGAGTAGATATTTATTCATTAATTTTCTTACTAAATTAAATATTGAACTGAATTTTGAACTATGAGATGTATGTGATCAGAAACTTGTTTCCGAGACTGCAGATATGGGCAGTATTCACTTGATATAGTGGACACCAGTGCTGGTATGAATCATTTAACAGACCATACAAAGGAAAGCAGGCTTTAGTTTCTGTAGATAGCTAGCCTTTGTGTGAGAATAGTTGGGGAGGTAAAAATATGGCTGTATGCAGCTGAATACCTCAAGGGCTAGTTCTTTGTCAACTGAGTGATTTTATGGCAATCCACATTTATGCTTTAGAATTAGATTCAAGGTTTAGCACTGTCACAAGTCTACTTATCTGAGTCTGGGGAAATATGGAAAGGATTGGTTGTTTTTTCATCTAATCAAGTAATATTACACAGTGTTTGAAATAAGGGGATAGGGGGTAACTTAAAGTTTTATGCTATCATATTTGATTATGCTCAGAAAAAGAACATGATTCAGTGATCAAAATTAAGGTTAGTCCTGGGGCAGGAAGGGAAATTAACCAAGAAAATCTACCAGCTCTGTTTCTGACAACAAACAGCAATACCCCTCATAATGTTATAAAGTCTACTCACTGGGGCTGCGAAGGGTAACTTGGGTACTTGAGTCAAGTGGGTACAGAGTAGGACCCGGGTACCCACAGGACTACCTGGACCCTTGGTTAGTCATATGATATATTTTTTTAATGAAATTAACATTAAAATTTCATGGTTACACTTTATAAGTACAAGTTGCTAATGTTTGCATTTCTTTCTGACTGTGCACACATTCCTTCCAATTTTTATATGTTTTAGTAAAGACAAAGCTTCAGTCAACTTCAGTATATGCATGATCAGATCGTTTTATACTATTCATCAATACTTTTTGCCAGTAAAAAACTTCCCATTAGAACATTTTGTACCTAACTTGAGACCTAGACTGGGGACTTGGTAGGGTCAGGTAATAGGGGGTCGGGTACCCGGGTAGTAAATTTAAACTCCGGCTGGGACCCGGGTAGTAAATTCAGACTCGACCCAGCCTTGCTACTAAGCCCTTTAACATCCCTGGGGAATATTTGAATATAGGGATCCCTTTAATGTTAGTTCTCAACATTAGGTTTATGCTGAGGACCCCATGAGTTTTATTAATGCTTAATTCTGACCGCAGAAATAGTTCAGAGTAACTGGATTATTACACAGGTTATGAATAATATTGAATATGCTGGTGTAGAGGTCAGGTCATTGTGTTGATTACAAGTTTTGTTGGTGATAATCTATCTCTGTGTGTTCTCTAGATATCTTACACCCACAGTATTTCCAGAATCAGTTTAGACTGTTGATATGTCAGGGGAAATTGCTTGTTTTTCTCCCAACTCCCATTAAAATGTTAACATGTCAAATAAGAATTTCCAATTGCTGAAGTGGAAGAATAGCTTTGATGGGGCAGACTGTTCGATCATGTGTCTGCTATAATATTTCCCCAGGATTTCTCGAATCATTTTACAGACAAGGGATCACATGGTGACCTAATCATTGGATATCTAGTCCCAAATCGTACAAGATAGGATCACATATGCATTATTATTCTGTTGAGCCAGCGTTATGATGAAACAGAGCATATTTGCACACAAGGCAAAATAGTCTATAATGATGTGGCTGTGGAATAATGAGCCCTAGACTATAAATAGTTGTCATTACAAGTTAGAACCAGCCCAAGCAACCTAGTGGAATAATGAAGACCATTCAGTGTAATGAAGCAATGCTGAGTGTGGGCCAGCCTGGCGAGGCTGTATAAGGAGGCAGGGTTAGAACACTGTAAACAAGATAAGGCTGAAGTGGTTGTGGCCACCTGTTGGTATAATGAGGTACTTTGTCCAACAGTTATTACAAGTAAGAGTGCTGCTTGATGTTGCAAGTAGGAATTTAGGTGCTGTACTTTATGTGAATATATCACTGTATATCGAGGTGAAGTGGTATCTGTTATGTTTGTGATGTGCTTGTATAATGAGGCAATTAGTTGGTATGGGCGACTTGCCTGTTTAACAGGTAGTACACTGACTATGCTAAGACTGCTTTGCACTATCAGTGTTACTGCTCCACCTAGCGTTAAAATGAGGCAGTTGGAAAATGTGCATTTCATGGTAAGCAATGAGACCCCCTTGTCATTAGAGGCAGTTGTATGTCTGACCAAACCTCACTGGATTATGTAGTTGAATAGTATCTAATGTATAATCTCTTCTGGGTTGTATAGTTTACAGATAATGATTATGCAGCTAAGCATGCACCAAGACACACTGCATTATAATGAGGCAGTTGGGAAATGTTTCATGGTAAGTCCACTTCATAGAGTATCATGGAAAGATGAAATGAATCCTTTATATTTGTTATTATTATTATGAGTCTATGATAGGGCAGTTATGATCCACCACATCTCTATGTATTGAGGCAGTTATGATACAAGCCCCACCTTGCTATATAATGAGGCAGTTATGATACAAGCCCCACCTTGCTATATAATAAGGCTGTTATGATACAAGCCCCACCTTGCTATATAATAAGGCTGTTATGATACAAGCCCCACCTTGCTGTATAATGAGGCTGTTATGATACAAGCCCCACCTTGCTATATAATGAGGCAGTTATGATACAGGCCCCACCTTGCTATATAATAAGGCTGTTATGATACAAGCCCCACCTTGCTGTATCATGAGGCAGTTATGATACAAGCCCCACCTTGCTATATAATGAGGCAGTTATGATACAAGCCCCACCTTGCTATATAATAAGGCTGTTATGATACAAGCCCCACCTTGCTATATAATGAGGCAGTTGTGATACAAGCCCCTCCTTGCTATATAATGAGGCAGTTATGATACAAGCCCCACCTTGGTATATAATGAGGCTGTTATGATACAAGCCCCACCTTGCTATATAGTGAGGCAGTTATGATACAAGTCCCACCTTGCTATATAATGAGGCAGTTATGATACAAGCCCCACCTTGCTATATAATGAGGCAGTTATGATACAAGCCCCACTTTGCAATATAATGAGGCAGTAATGATCCCCACCCTCACTATATAATGAGGCAGCTATGATCCACGCCCTCACTATATAATTGGGCAGTTATGATACAAGCCCCACCTTGCTATATAATGAGGCATTTATGATACAAGCTCTGCCTTGCTGTATAATGTGACAATGTCAGTGTTGTAATGAGGCAGTACTGTCTGAATAATGAAGCTACTTCATTGAACCTGTTAGTTATGCCATTTATTGACCATGCCTGACATGAAATTTATCACTACTTGCTCTGAGATGTGTAAGTGATATGAGCCCCACCTCACTTTATAATGAGGCAGTTGTTACCAGTATGTATCTAATGACCCTCCTTGAAGATATGGCACAGACCATGCTGGGAATCCCACCTGTCCCTATAATGAGGAAGTACAGTGTGCATATAAAGAGATATGTCTCGGGCTATGACCTAGTGTAACATCCAAATGAACTGCTGTATAGGGACTTAGCTATCAACATTCTCAATGCATACAGAGAAAAATATTCATTTTCTAATTTTAAGCCTTTTCTGAATGGTGACAACTTTAATAAAATGCACATTTTGATCATTTGATGGCTTGTCTTGGTTGTAAGCATATGATTTTGCTCTGCATGTTGCCTAAAACAAAAGTAATTTTTTCAAGTAATATATTTTGACATACTATTCTATTAATTTAAGTTTGTCTTTGTTTGTTGTGTGGAGAAAGTTCAGTGTTATCCTGGTAACAATCTTCATGGTCTATATCAAATCTTCAAACGGGTGATGTTTTTCATAACTTTGTACAGCTGTGGCACCCAGTAGCTTGGGGCAATGTGCCAGGAAGTAACAGCAAGGCAGTTTCTATTTTATGTAACGGCTCCTGTCTCTTCAGAAGAACATTGCCGGGAACTATGGGTCATGTTGTAGCTCTGTAGTCGGCCAGGCAAACTTACGTTGTGTCATGACACAAAATGCAAAAAAGTGGGAAGCCCATTTCTGGTGTTACCCGCCGTGATATTGCTGGAATATGGCTAAAAGCTGGCATGAAGCCATACTCACTCACTCCTTAAAAGTTGGCCTGTATGTTATTATTGACGTCTGGCAACATGATAATTGTTTTGAGTCACAGTTTCTGATTATGAAACTTTGTGAGGTACACTTTGTGGATGGACAGGTGTAATGAATCTTCGTTCACCAATGTGTATGGCTGTCATTGTGAATTGCAATAATAACACCGCCTGGTGAGTTTCACCTTATGGAGATTCATCAATAATTGATACCTTTGAGTGATATGTCAGTCATAACATACATTGATCATGTGATGCAGCTCTTGTAAATCCAGAAGCGGCTGAAATTGTTTGGGTGGTCAGACTCCATGACACAGTCGACTGTGTGTCATCATATTCTGACAGCATGGGACATTTTCAAAATTTCAATCACATGTGTGTCTGGTCCAGACTTTATATTTTTCAGGACAGTGACAGTGTTCAAAATAATTTTAAAACCCAACAAGACAGTTGGGCAGGTGACCCATAAGTTTTGCCTCCCCTTCTTCAAAGTTACCTTGCCACGTTCAGGCATTATAAATATTGAACGAAGATAGACAAATCATGTCTTAATTCAGTTGAAATAATGCAATCAATTATATGAGAATCTACAAGGTGTTACTATCTATCTGATTACATAATAAGTCTGAAAATTATTTGCTAGATAGTCCTGCAGGTGGAGGAAAATTTCATGCAGCCTGGCAGAGAAGCTACCAGCCACAGTCAGGGGTCAGGCAGTTATTTTGGACACTGCTCTGTGTTATAGCTGAATTTGACTGTTGCTGCATTGAACAGCAAATCTTGTAAATCCGTGAGTTGGATGACAACTGTGCTGCTGTTGTTACAACCTGTCTATTTTAATTATGAGGCAGTTGGGTGACACTTATGATTATATGTGACAAACCTACTAGTACTACCCATCAATTCCCACATTGACCTTGTGATAAGGTTTGGGAAATACTGAACTAGGCCTTGTTTAACACTGTAAGAGGCAGGGAGTGTTTATCAACAACCTCCATCTCCTGGCAGCTTAGTGGCTGCCAGAGTCCATCTTTACTTCCAGTCTAGTAGGTAGAGATAACATGCTTTCACTTGACAGTCCTCTACAGTCCATTCGTGATTATTTGGTTCATTCATTCGAATATATTCTTGATGATTCTTGTCTGTGACAAACACATTTGAATCTATAGCAATAGAGGGGCGGTCGGGTAGCCTTGTGGTTAAAGCATTCGCTCTTCATACTGAAGACCTGGGTTCGATTCCCGACATGGGTACAATGTGTGAAGCACATTGCTGGTGTACCCGGCCGTGATATTGGTGGAATACTGCTAAAAGCGGCATAAAACCATACTCACTCACAAACTATAGCGATAGAAACTAGTCCTTATAATGATAACATATAGCAAAACCCTTAAAATAGAAAATTTCAGGACTAGTGCCAATTTCTATGGCTGATCTACTAGCACAAACTTGGCTGAAATCTTTCTTTTCTGTAGATTTTAGAATCATCTTTAGACTATTACTGGCAGATCTCCCTGGTCCGAACAGAATTTTACTAGACTCAGACGTTAGACTAGTGTTCTTTATTGCTACATTTGTCATTCTTATTGTCTTATTTTCCCATTTCGCTGAATCATTTGAGAACACTGAGTTTTAGAAGTTGGTTATGCATGTATGTTGGAAGAAAGTTTAATTCTAGCTTTAAAACTCATCTGTCAAATGGGTAAAATATTTTGATTTTCTGCTGAATGTGAATTGTGCAATAACTATGGTGTTCTGATGATATCCATTGTGACAGCTTTTGTGCAGATGATTACAATGCCTGTCTGCTGTTCAAGCTTTTATCCTCTAGCCTAGTGCGTTATAGAGAGGCACAGACACAGTCAACTGCCAAATGTTGAACAGCATTATAATGAGACACTTTTAGTTTTGTATGGAATACATATGTTTTTGTGATTGTTATGCTAGATACTGAGTTGGTGTATTCATTCGAGAAATGAGGGATTACATGTTCAGCATTCATGTTATAGTGAGGTAGGACAGTGTGCTGGGTGACATGTGGGCCCTTTGTCATGGGAAGTGTCATGGAAGCTGATTGGAGACGTATTGCTTTTTACCTGGTCGTGAGATGCAAGCTGATGAGAATCTTGTTTTTAGCCTGATTATGAGATGAATCTTGTGAACATGTATATTTTAGATATTGTTTTGAAGGATGGTAGGATTTATAAACAGTCCTTTCACTCAATCCCCATCATGATACTCGTCCTTCTCCTAATCCACGGTCATGGCACATGTACTCCATTTCTCTAACTTCTTGTGGCCCCTCTCCTCCCTTTCCTCTCCCCCCTTCACACCCCCCTGCAGATTCACACCACAACCAAACACTATACTTTCATCTGAGTCTTCAAGCGTATAATTACACAGCAGTTGTCTTGTGAGAAAGAATATTGTGTTTAATGGTCTGTTTGGTAAGTATAGGGGGGCGTTCTCTTTTCAAACTGTACATTTATGTATCTTTGAAGATATGCTTGAAAATGCATTAAGAAGCTGCTGTTGTTAAGAGTAAAATAGACTTCTGAACTTATTTGAAATAGAAATTCATGCGTTTTGCAAGTATGATGAATGCTCATGGACTATCCTCGAAAGAAAAGGGATTGTTACATGAAGAATATTCTAAATTTTCCTGAGCAGCTTCCAATGTACAAAGGTCACACACATCACACTAAAAATCTTTAGAAGTTGGGATAAAATCAGGAAATCGGATAGAATTTCCGGTTTGTGATGAAATTGCAAATCTATTGATCAAGGAATGATCTTTTGCCATCAAATGCAATGAGGATAGTTGAAGCTAAGTTGTGTTGGCATTTCAGAGGGAATTCGTTGAGATTGTCTTCATCCCTTTCCTGTTTGGAGGGTGTCCACCTCTTTAGACCTTATGGAAGCTGTTCAGTATGCCTGGATGCAGGAAGCCTATTCCAGTCACTGTTCAGTATTCCAACAAGGGGTGAGACACTCTTGTCATGCTTTATCCAATATTCGTGAGATTAGGCAAGGAATTTATTTCCAGCAAGTTGGTCAGATGGGTAAAATGTTTATTAAAAGGCACTAGTGTGGCATCCCATCATGTACCTGGCTCACTGGCATAGCCTTGAACAGCCTTGAACATGTTTAATGGTGGATAAATTGATTTACACACACAGCTATCCTGGGAGAAAGCCAGCAGATCCCTCGAGTGAAATCCAGTGATGGGGTCAGACTGGTGGCAGAGTCCATGTTCAACAATGAGGTCTCCCATGTTACAGCTGTCATTGGTCTGTGTTACATTAGGAGTCTAGTTCAATGGTCGCTTTGCAGAATGGACCTGTTTTTTCCTTACCAATGCCAGTCCTGATAGTCAGGTGCTGATACATTGCTCCTAGCCTTCACAGGACATATTGGTCTGTTAATCCTCTTTATCACGTCCAGGAAAAGAACAGCCTAGGACGTCATTGGAATAATCTTTGTTTTAGTTTGGGAGATTTGGAGTTTGACCAGGCTATGCTAAATATTTGAGCTCAGTGTTTCCGACATAACTATAACACTAGCCCTGGTGGCGCTGTTTGTTAGATTTAAGTTTGGTGTGATTAGAGATATGTGGATTTGCTTGTGACATGTGTAATGTATTTGTGAGAGTAGAGTAGTGTAAGAACGTTACAATTTGCAATTTGAATTTTCGCATTTGATAAAGTAATAGGCTGCAGTGATTGTTATTGTCAACATCACCAATATTCTAGTTGCAGTGGTAGAAATTAAGTGGAGTCAGGGGTCCTTGTGGAATTTGGCTATGGTATATGAATTGAGGACCACTAAGTCTATCATTAGGGCTATGACAAGGACCGTTTGACTTTCAGGTTTAAATGTGAACTCTCCGTTGTGAGTTGTGTTTGATTTTAAGTGCGACACTTGCTGTTGCATTTCATGAAGTATTAAGAGCTGTCTTGCTGAAGAAAGAAATTAATTCAGCTGTTTGAATTTGCTGCTATTTTATGTCCATTTGTTTTGTTTTCATCTGCAGTCCTGTTTTCCTGTGAATGTTTTGATAACCTTTTTGATGAGAAAGCCCTGATAAATTCATCAAGGGAAATAACTTTTTAATAACAACAATGGTTATACCTTGCAAAGGTAATCCACTCTGTCAGTCTACCATAATTACAGTTGTTTCTCCGTAATGTAATAAAGAGAAAAGAAATTTCCATTAACCCCTAACGTTGTGCAAATGAACATCTGATCATGTGAGATGCTGGTGTGCTGACTGTGACTTTGTTCTGACTTTCCCTGTCCAATGTAGCATGTCTTCATATATGTGCAGGCCTCCAGGATCAATGTTGGGCCTAAACAAAGGGTGTTTTGTGTAAATCTGAATTGTAGGCCTGTATTGATCAGATGGAGAGACTGTTGGCAATGAATATTGTATGGGCCTTGGTGAGCTCTTCAGTCAGGCCTGCAAGACAAAGCCCGTAATGTCATTGATTTGTACATGGGGACACCATTAACATGCAGTATATCTTGTCTTGTTTTTCTTATGAGGCTTTAATAACTTGTTACGCTGCTTTCAGAAGGTAATGTTGGTTGGTTGGTTAATTTTGTTGATTATGTGACTCATCAGAGATTTTATGTGAGATTATTTTCACTTTTTTGATTGAAGTTCGAATAAAATCTAAAATTTTCTTTTGTTCATCATGTTCATTGGTCAGTCTGTGAAATATTCATTTTTGGGTATTTGTGAAGTTTCTGGTTGGTGCATGTGTTTTAGAGGACATTGAGTAAATAGTTATCACCCAACCTTTTTGGCCTTTTAATACTCTTTGTTCAGTACGTTTTGTCTTCTTGAAGCGTACATATCAGTTTGATTGGCCTCATACTGCTCAACATTTGCTAAGGACCACACCTTTGACTAAAGGTGACAAATGTTTGTCCTTGGCAAATGTTGAGTAGTATAATTCAATGTCAATATTGTGTATGGTGAGGATTTGGGAATATTATGGATAACAACATCTTTATTGTATATACATGACCTTTCAGGTAAATGATTGGATGGAGAACATTATCATCTGAAAAAATATTTTGATTCGAGAAATTGTTTGTGTTCATGAGTGTATGTAATCACTCATGACAAAATTTGATGTTATATGTAGAATATGCAGTGAGATAAGCCAGGTAGCTTGTCAGGTTAAATATGGGAGATCTCCTCCTACATGTGCTTTATGTCAGAATTGATTTGCATCCTATCTATAACAATCTATTCAGTCGAATACAGGTGTGGCCCACCAAGCGCATCTGTGTGAACATTGCTGTGAGATACGGCCCAAACACGTTTGGCAAATGTTGTGTTTGTGTCGAGTGACTACCGAGGTTTGCGAGGCCACTACATGCTTGGTCCTGCTGCCTGACCAAGCAGATGGCACTGACCAAATAGGAGAGAAATTCACTAGGATCCAAACTTGAGCCTATTTCACTGAAGTTTGCTTTAAAATAGTCATGGTAATGTTATTTATATATCAGTATTAACCTGATATGGTGGTGAGAACAGAAAATTGCAGTTTCATTTCAAATCTCGAACTGTTGTTATCTGTAGAATTGTAATGATGTCCTCATGGATTTAGTGGATCCAAAATACTTCAACTTTATGGACTGTTTATCTTAGATAAGCCTTCACTAATTGATTAAATTTTTTAGGCATCCGAGTGATAATTATATTTTCTTATAATGAAATGATATCATACTATCAGGCTTGATACTCAACTATTGAGATGTTTCCATCGTTGTTCCTGAGTGTTGGGATCTAGCAAATACAGCATTAGAGATAAAAGATTCATGGAACTATTGAATTCATGTGTTTTGGTGTAGGGTTCCGTCACTTTTTGCAAAAAAAAAGCCAACAAATTAATGAATTGGCCTGAACTGGAAAAGATACGAAACATGCTGGAAACTAAGAGGATTATTTCCAATGAAATTCATCCCAATTATGGTGAAAAACATTTGACAAAAATGTATTTTCATTGAAGCTATGTTAAAAATTCTGATAACGGACATTATCTCTTATTGGCATTCAATACAAAATGTTTTTGATCCATCTTTGAATTTGATAGTGTTCACATATTTGCAACTGGTATTCATGACGTTAATTTGAAGGAAGCATCTACACCAGATATGTGCTCTGCAAATCTCCATTGCACGTTAGTGCAAATCAGTGATGGTTTACTGAATAAAAATATCTCAAGATAATGGGAATCTTGAATGCTTTAGCAATACTGATGAAATTCACAGCACCAGTAATAATGTCTGTTTTGTGTCAGCCTCTCCCTTTGAAATTGCAATGAACTCAATTTGAAGATGGGAGAATGTTTTGTGATTGAGAGAAAGCCCACAAATGCCTGTTATATCCCAGAGATTGAGAATGTGTGCTAAAAGCAGATGTGGAGTTACCATATGGCGAAATGGCTGCTGTATGCAGAGACTACTACATTTAGGTCACATAGTGGATGTGCTTGTATGCTTGCCGAGATTTCTCTCACAGTGTTATCTTATATCAAGCTTTCTGCAGCAAGCATATGGGCTGCATGCCTCTCCCTGTTTAGTGAGTTGGCAAGGGAGGCAGCCCAGTGTCCCTACTTCCTTCATTGAGGCGTACTTGAAATCTGGCCGAGTATTGATTAGCTTGGTGAGCGAGTTTCAAGAACAAAGCCAGCCGAGTGTGTCAAGATGAGTTCTCTCCCTTGGTGTGTTTATTGTGGAGCGTACCAAGGCTAGACGGGGTGTTTGGTTAGGCTTGTTGTCCAAGCCGTTCTGCTTGTTGGTGGTTGATATGGAGGATCAATGTATGTGTATTTGTACCAACTGATCTTTGTCAGATTATTTTGTATTTTAGTTCGATGATTGGAGAGCATAAAGGGTAAATAAAATATGATGTCAAATGTAATTCAGGGATTTTGATGGAGACAAATGGCATCATATTCATGATTATATGTTAATGATTTTATCAAATATTTAATGGACTTTCTTCTGTTTCATTATCAAATGTATTGAACTAATTTGTTAATTTCAGCATGGTGAAAGTCTGTATTACAGTACATTTATGTGTACCAGTGTATCACATATTAAGAGTGAATAGTAGAAGGTGAAATAGCGCAAATACTGAGGATGTTATTCATAGCAGAATTTTGCTGGTGGTATTTCATCTTGACTGAAAGATATATTTTATTTTGGTAATGAATTTTTGGTAAACTGTTGTGATGTAGCTGGACTATAGCTAAGGGTGACATGATACTCTCCTTCAGCGTTAGAAATTGGCACTGGTCCTATAGTCCTTGTCTAACTGCCCAATACTTAAGGTATCATAAGGACAAGTAGACATTTGCCATTTTTAAGGGTTTTGCTATATGTTATCATTGTAAGGACTAGTAGACTAAACATGTTAGTTTCTACCCCTGTACTTACAAACATGTAATTGGTAACAAGTGCATAATTTGTGGAATTGAAGACCAGTTTGAATTGCATACATGTATAATATCATATGCCTATTTATTTCGATACAAGAATGATTAACATCATGCATGTTGAGATGCAATCTGTACCAAATACTTTTTTGAGTCTAACAGCCGAAACATGGTTTGGAGCATTATTTTTAGTAAATATTTGTCTTAGTATCTGGACTAGAATAAGCTGATCTTACTAGACCAGAATGAATTTTGCTAGACTGAGCCTTCAGACGAGTGGATAAAATCACAGTTGGCAATGTTATGTTTGGCTATCATTAATTATTCTCTTAAAACTTCCATTGTTCAGTATGTAGGCACACCCTTAAAAATGTGACAACATAATATGTATGGTTTTCAGCCTATGCGAGAAGTTGTAATTATTGCTATGCTATTATGTATTGCTATATTGTTTTTGAAAAATTGCCAGATTGCTATACATCGTATGCCATGAAGATCCGGATAGAATAGGTCTTCAGCAACCTATGCATGCTGTAAAAGGCAACCATGCTTGTTGTTAGATGTGATTAATGGGATTGGGTGGTCAGATTTGGTTATTTACCGACCACTGTCATATTTCCCAGTGAGGCGTTAAACAAAAAAAAACCCCAACTATTCATCATAACATTTGGGTTTGCAGATGAACAAATTGTCATTTTAATATTTGACTCAATCTTATTGGGACTACCAGTTTGCTTTAGCCTAGTTCCCCTTTGAGTCTTCTAATAAGTTTCGCTCATTGTACTTATTTATTCAATACTTTTAGTGCTACTGCATTTTTCAGCCATATATGTGACAAAATACTTCTGGTAACAACATTTAATTGTAATTTTCTGATTTTTTTCAGATTCTTAGAAGTTTTCGCCTCACAACTAATCTCCATGTTGGGTAAGGACTGGACAAGGCAAGTGGATGATGGATTTCAACCCTCTGGACCTTCTGGCAGCAGCTGCCGCCCTGCAGAGAGACGACCCCAAGTCATCCAACCAATCAGGAGGCCAGACTCAGAGTGAGGCTAACTGTGATGATACAAATACAGAAGAGTCTACAGAGGAAGAGGATCCAAACAAGCGTAACAAAATGGGCTCAGCTAGAAAGCTACGTAGTGAGATTAAGCGACAGAACTCTTGCAACCTACCCACAAGTGAGGTAGGCAAGTTGTTCAGTGAAAAGTCAAGTGGTGTTGACTATGTTGTGGATGAGGATTCTCCTGGAAGGACGATAAGGAGACATTCATGGAGTGCGGAGGGAGAGGTAGTAGGTGACAGTGACAGTGCTATTATTACAGACTTGTCTGTTGAACATAAGGACAGTAAAACTGACTCCTCACAGAAGGTGGTGGAGGAGTCTGATGACACATCATGTGAAAGAGACAGTTTAGACAATGGTGAAAGTGGTTGTGGGGAGTCTTCTGAAGTATCAGAAGGTCCATCACAACCACCACCACCACCACCATCTGACCCAGCTGGTGCTCAGAGTGCAGATGATGATGACTCATCTGACTCTGCATCTGTTAAAGAGACATCTAAAGATTCTCCTCTAGAATCATACGCTTGTGATGTGAGTGTGACAGAGCCCGCTCAGTTAGAACAAGACGATGAAAGTGTGCTTAAGCATGACAATGTCAGTGATTTTGACTTGACTGAACCAACAGCAGCTTGCTGTCCTGTTTGTCACAAGCCAAGGACTGATTATGCTGTTGGGGTGTCTGATCCTAGTGAGCTTTGTGCAATCTGTGAGAAACAGACAGTGTCAGAGAACGATGAGGCAGCTAGTCCATCAGGATCTGTTGAGGAACCAGTCTCGGGATCAGCTGCAGGACCAAGTATAAGTGTTATTGATAATGAGCAGTCTGAGTCCGGCTTTGTTGCCATTGTTAGTGATAGGACTTGTTCGGATGCTACTGATAATGAGGAAAAGTCAAGTTTATTAGAAACATATTTGACAACTGGTCATACAGAAAAGGTTCAAGAAGATAGTTTTTCCATGGAAATGCATGCTAGCAAGAGCTCTGAAGAGTGTATAATGGACACAACTGATTGTGATGTGAGAATGGAGAGCAGTGATGCCTCAGGGCCTGCTTCTAGTGTTGAGTCGGACCACTCATATGCCTCTCAACCAGGAAAGGTGACTGAAAGACAAAGCACAGACTATTATGACACAGAAACAGGGGCAGAATCCGATTCTTGTGGAGAAAATAGCTCGACTGAAGAAGTAGAACATCGTGCAAGGAGCATGTCAATAGAAAGTGTGTGTCTAAGATTCGGTTTTGAGGATAAACATATGACATTGCCTGTGAAAGAACATGAAGATAGTGATCATATGTCTGGAGAACCATCCCTTCTATCTCCTACATCATCTGTAGACTCTTCTATGACAGACTTTCCTTCCTTTAAACTGACGCCTTTGCCCCTAACAGAGAAGGACCCAGATTCTACTGTGCAGCAGCAAACACTTCAGGGTTTTAGTTCTAGTGATGGTTGTGATAGCAGAATTAGTTCACCTATTGGCAGCGTAGATAGTCTTCATGGACAGATTCCTCCAAAAGTTGGCAAGTTCAGAATAGGAACATTTGCATCATTCAGTAGCTCCAATATTAAAAGTGACAATTCAAGCCCAGCAATTGGGAGTAAAAATTTCCGATTAAATGTGTCAAAGGATCATTCCACACTTTCCTCTCCGTACTTTGACAAAGGACTAATTAGCTCACCTCCAATGAGTGTTCCTCCATCTCCTGGACTACCTTCCTTCCTGCAGTCTCCTTGTGGAGACTGGGAAAGGTCGGACGCAGGGTCTGAGGTGCAAGATGAATTGGGACCACCTCACTGCAGTGACAGTACTATAAGCAATGGGGGTTTACAAAATAGCACAGAGCCTGGGCTTGCTGACACAAGTTCGGTTCATCATGACCATGACTACTGTCTTCGAGAAGGACATTTACCCCGAGATTATGGAATTGATACAACTCATGGTAAACAGGAGAGAAGAAAGTATTCTTCATGGTCTAAAACAAAGTCTGGAATTGCTAGGCATGTGAAAGAGCCGAAGTTAAAAACAAAGGCAAAAGTGAAAAAGATAAAGGTGGAGTTGCTGGACAGTCCAACAGGACCTGCTCCATCAACAGAGGATGTGACTGACTTCAAGCAACCATTTGAGGTGGACTTTGTTCAGGACAGAGCACATTCAGTTATTGGGAGGACAAGTCGAAGGAGGCTGGAGAAACTTCAAGAACAGCTGGAACTTGATAATGGCTCCAAATTGAAAATAACGGGTAAATTTAAAGATGACTATGTCTATTATTTGAACAAGAGCTCAAGAAGCAGAAGGAGAGCCAGCACAGATTTGCCACCACCCCCTCCCACAGATAAGATCATAATTCCAGCTCCCAAACCTGGAGACATAATTGTTCCACATCTAACTGATGCAGACATTGAAGCAATCAAACGCAGAGGGAAAGCTGGTTTATCCATCAGTGAGAAATACTATGGTGCAGGACTGTCCTCAACTCTCCACAGTGGAGGCAGTACTCCAAGTACTGCTTCCCAGACGCAGTCATCTCAGTCTACACCACAAGCACCTACCATGGAGAACATCGTTGATATGGATAGTAGGATCATCAGTACAATTCTCAGCATGGAGAATGATAGTCTTGGATCTCCAGGGTCTGCTCATGATTCCTCATTATCTGACACTGTGGACCTGTACAGCCCTTCTGAGGACTCTGTTGGTATCAGTTTCATGGGTGAAAACATGACCTTGACGCCAGACCAGGTGAACATTCTACTGGATGCTGTGAAGGATGTTGAGACAACACCGGAGGAAATCATTGATTCTGCTGCTGGGAAGTATAATCTGGACAACAACCAGAACTATGACAGGTCAGTGGATAACATAGACCTGTCTGACCAGCAGTCTGTAGATGGTGTAAGTACATCAGATGAAACTGAGAGAAGGCAGAGTGTTTCTAGTGCTGCTTCTGAGTTTGACACAGAAAGTAAGGATCGGTTTGAGATTAAAAATGAGACTGCAACAGCACCTGCAAGCACAACAGATCCAGCTGCAGCAGTTGCAACTACAACTACAACAGTTGCATCACCTCCACCACCAGCAGATACATCTGAGACTACAGCGGCACCATCTCAAGTTGTGGTGCCTCCCACAGTCAATCCAAGTGAAAGTCCTGTTAGAGCTTTGCTTGAAGCAGATTTGGGAACAATTGGTGATATTGAGAAGCCATTTGACCTATTGGGACATGACTTCAGACTTGATAAGTCTGACTTGTTTCCAGATGCTGCTGTCATGGACAGCTCTGCACCATCTATGACAACTTCTACTACCACTGCTACCTCTGCAGCATCAGACTATAACACTCCTTGGATTGTGACGGTCACAATGTTCTGGAATGACCTTCCGGCTATCATGATTGAAAACCAACCATTTGTCAGACTTGTTGACATCCATAAACAAATCTTGCCAGCTAAAGATACAGGCATCCTGAAGAAACGATGTCAGCTGCTGGGAATTGATGTTCTTAATTGTTCAGAAATGCAGAGGTACTTTTTGGTTCAGTATGGTCGAGCGTACAATTCTAAGAGCACATTGATTGTTTCAAAAGATTATGCCAAGAATCTGATTGGATACTATGTAAACCCTCAGCCAAGGATGTCGAAATTGGATGAAGTGGTCCGTCGTGATGACCCCGAATTGTCCTCTGATGGTTCTTTAGCTTCACTCTACTCTGGAGAGAGTCAACCAGTCAAGGTTACTGCTGGTGTACTGAGGAAGAAGATCAAGCCTAAGGCTCAGCCAAGAACTGCTGCTGTGGAGAAGTAAGTTAAAATTGAAGGGTTGTTTAGAATTTCAGTAATGTCTGATCCTTATTTGGGATTAGGAATTATTTTAGTCAATTGAGGAGTCGTTGTAATTGTAATGATATTGCTATTTTTTGGAAGATGTGAGAAAAATACTTTTGATACCAACATATTTGAGAAGTTAAATTGTAAAGAAGGTTGATTACTGTGACATAATAATTCCTGCCTGAGAGACTTTTTAATAAAGTATCTGACCCAGTGATATTTGAATTGCTTTTGCCATATAAGAAATGGAGTAAGCAGTTATTAGCTTTATGTATAAAAAGCTCTTCACCGGCCAACTTCCAACAATTTAGCCATGACATTATTACTATATTGTGTAAGTTCTTGTTAATATTACCAGAACTTCAGTTGCTTTTTTTCTTTCAGGATGGATTTAGTTCCAATAACAATACCAATACCAGCAGTGACTCCAAGCCAAGATGTGCCCTTGCCTGTGACAGAAATAGCCAAAGAGATTCCTCCGCCACAAGAGTCAAAGCGTCTGAGGCATAAGAAGATCAATTTCTTGGAACTACTCAAGGGTGAAACCAACACCGAGAGTTGTGTTGTGGCAGAACCTGTAGAGGAGAAGACGAGTGAAAAAGAGGAAGAAGTTGTCTGTGAAAATGGCAAGAAAACGGCTGTACCACCAGCAAGTCCAAATGGGAAAAAGAAGACTAAGTTGTCAGATGCTGAGAAACTCAAACTTGCGAAAGAAGAATTGAAAAAGAGAAAGGTTGAGCTCTTGGAAGAGGCTGTTCAAGAGAAAAAGTCAGCGAGAGTTGTTGAACAGGACTCAGAGGAAGAAAACCATTCCTCACCTGCAAATAGACGCAGGCTTAGTGGTTCAAGATCTAGAGGGGCCAATCCTCCACTGAACGGTAACAGAAGATCAAGGCTGAAAAAGATGGGGCCCTTGAAGGTGAAGATCAAAGGTTTACTTCATTTCAAAAAGGGCAATAAGAAAAATGTGAGTGATACTGATAAGAAGATCATTGAGATTCGTCACAAGGACCCCAAACCAACAAACTCGCATCCATCTGTGACCCAAGATGGTGACATTCACTTGGATCTGTACCAGAAAAAGAGCAGCTTGTGTATCAAGTGCTGCAGCTGCAAGAAGTTCTTCTCTTTGAGGAACTTCCTTACCCACCAGCACTATCCTGATGACACTGAAATCCTTACAACTGTGGCCCAGCCTCAGGTTCTGGAGCCAAGGTCCATTAAGCTCTCGGACAGGAAGAAGGGTCTTTGGCAGGAGTTCAACAAGCGCAGGAAACAACTGGAAGGCCCCAAGCCTGTAAATGAGAGCAAACCTATAGTGCTGTCGAAACCTTTAAATATTGTGAATAAATCTGTGATCACTACCTCTCACTCTGTCCCCTCTCATGCTCCCAAACCTGCTACTGTTCACAAGCCTCCTTCTCTGGCTGATGCAGTTCCTCCAGGCTATAAACCTGCCTCAGAGCTCGAAGCACAGTTGAGGAAAAAGATTGAAGTACCACAGTTCAAACAGCCAGTGACTGTAACGGGGCCTCCACGAAGGGCACCAGGCTCAAGTGGAGTTCGTGTGAGCTCGAGAAAAAGGAAAGAAAGACAATTGTTTCCCATTGAGAACTACTCATTTGCCAAGAAAGTAGCTCGTTTAGACTTGCCTATGAATGGAGAAGAGGCAATGGATGTAAGTCCAGTTGTTCCTGCACCTACAGAGGTTAAGGCTGCAGCAGCGGCAGCAGAAGCTTGCAACAGTGTCCTTACTCTCAGTAACGGGCCGGAGCTCACAAACTACACTGCTTTGCAGGATGGACCTGAAATTTGAAGCAGGATTTGCTGTGTCGATGTGATTTTCATGTGGATAAGCCATGAATAATATTGCATTTCAGCCTTGTGGCTTTTGTAGTCTCAACAACAAAAAAATGATCTAAAATGGCAAAAATGACCCAAAAAAATCTGATGTGGAAATATGTGTTATCAACTGTACAGTTTTTGTGGAAGTGTATACACACATTGTATCTTCTTCAAAGGAAGCTGTGGTTCTACATATGTTGCATCAGGGGGAATAACGTAGTGCACAGGACCTGTCATGATGTTGCTCTAGTTGTAGTGTGACTATCCCTGCACCATCAATAGGTTTTCATTGCTTTTGCGTATAGTGATTGCTATCATCCTTTCCATGAATATTTCTTACATTTATCATTCTGCCATAGAATTTAAATTATTGCCAAGAATATCCATCAATTTATATCCTAGCAACAAGTTACACCGTCATTATTCAATCAGGGTTTGAAAATATTACCCTAGTACACTAATAAGAGATTTACACTTATATGTTGTAACACTTTCGTTGAACTTGTTAAGGTCTGTTGAAATAAGAAATTTTCATTTTCACTGGTTCTTGTGGTTTGTTGTCAAATAGATGGAAAGCTCTGGTGGTGAAAATTATTACAGAAATAACATCAGTACAAATAAGTGATGAAAGATTTTGGTAGCAGCACCAATTGGCTAAATGTTCACATATACATTGTAAGTGCTATTATGTTTTTTGACTGTCTTTGTTTAAGTTGTGTGTTTTGTCTGTAGACATGTTTTGGTGCATTGTGTATTTGTTACTTATTTCTTGTTATTTATCTTTCTACCCTGCATTGAAGTTTCCAGTTTACTCACAAGTTAACAACTTCAAGTGATGAGATACTTCATATTAGAAAGACACTTTTTGGCACTTGAATATCCAAATTGCTGACAAAATTAGGTTTTGACCATTTTTTTAATCATTTTTGTGCGTAGAGATTATGTAAACATTAAATGTTCTACTAATTGAGTGATATCATAATGATCCAGCAAGAAGGGTCATGTTCAGAAATCCCATTGCTTCTTTACTTTATCACAAAGTTAAGGCCTCTTATGCAGGGGGCTTTGTTGGAGTTTGATCCAACTCCTGTATTTACACATTTTCGCTTGATAGATTTTTAATGTTTGATTCACTGGTGTTTTAAAATTTGTTTTTCTTTTATTGTTGTCAATCATAGTTGTAATTTGGTTTGCGCACTTTCTCCATAGGCTATCACTTTAGAATGTTAAGATGGATCATCACTTAGATTGTAAGGAGGTTAAGCTATTGTGTGTTGCATGTACATCATTTGCTGTGTTATATTCACTGCTCATTCAAGAGAGAAGCCAGGCAAAAACCAGTATCTGCTAATGCATATTGCATTTGATTTGAAGTTGGTTGAACGCCTGTCTGAAGTAATAGGTGAAGGTCCTGTTTTGCCCAGAGATGAATTGTTAATGGCTTGCAAATTAATACATGAGTACATTTACAAATGAAACTTTATGTAATGTGTGGTACAAGATTTCTCCTGGAACAGCTTTAGAAACAATTGGATTTTCTTTCATGAAGTCCTGTTGTTAATCGAGGTCTTTCAAATTGTCCTTTTTTTTTTTTACCTCCATATGAGAATGCAATTCTGTCCTTGGGTGCCCGGTCTATAAGATGGCCACATTCTAGGACATTGTTAGATTTTGTTTTCAAACAGTTAAAAGCGATTGGATTGTCTTGTATGAAGCTCTATAGCAAATTGCTAAGTTTCAGTTTTGTTGAAAATCTCCATTTGAGAATGAAAATCTGTCTTAAGAAGCTTGTTTAATTTAACCACTATGTAGGACATCTTCTGGAACCAGGGTTCTGTTATCTTAACCAGCCTCTAGACTGAGCCCTGCATATGACATGTTGTTATTGTACTTATTGTTGGTGCCATCTTGCCCCTGTCAGGTTGGCAGTGGGTGTGTGTATATATTGAATTGTACACTGGTGTATTATAGTAGTGTATATATCTTGTACAGACAGCCCTTGTATATAGCCCCTCCTACCATGTATCGACTACTCCATGTGTAGTCAATGTTGTCCCGACATCCCAGCAGATGTAGGCTAACAAGATGGACAGATGGCTGGTGACTGCAGCCATGTGTGCGGAAACATGAGTACATCTTCAGCAGATTTGGATGTAAAAATGTTAATAAAGTGTAAAATAAATGTTGACTCTGTGGTTCTTTGTGTTCTAGATGAGAATTGGGACGTTACAATGTGGGACCTGGTTCATTGCAGGTCATGTGAATGGTCGATGTATGGCAGCTCATGCTGTCAATCAATGGTTTACCTGTCAAGTTTTGAAACTGCCATGTGCCTTGAATATTTCTGACAACCGTGTAAAACAGCACACACCTACCTGTACAGACTCGCTGGTTCCAGCTGATTGAAGAATTCTATTGCTAGTAACATCATTGGAACAATTAAATTTCAAACATGACAGTATAGGGTGATATTCCATGCCAGCATGTACATATAGCCAGTCAATATGAAATAGAAAAGTATTTACTCTTTTAAAGAGACAAAATATCTGTCACACAATAGAATGCTATAATACTACCATTAGCTGAAGAAAGTCAATTGACCTGATAAGATTGGCAAAGCTTATTGATTTCATTAGCGTATCACTTCTTGGCTTGTGGACAACAAAAGCAATGATTGCTGGAATCAGTATTTCATTAAGGTTTAGGCTGACTGAAGTAGTTTAATAGTGGGAGTGAAGTCCTAAGTAATTGAAAGGGGGAAGATACTGCTACTCTAAGTGTTGAGATGTCTTGACTGGCACATGAAGTCCAGAGGTGTAGACCTGTCTGCCCACACTGAGGGAGTATGATGTCACATTGATACAGACTAGTTATTGCAGTCTCTCTGACATTGTGGCCACCTCATCAACATTATTGTCCCTTGCCTTGGGTTGTGGGAACATCTTGTATCCTAGATAATCTGTACTCTGTCCACCTTCTCCAGAGTTTAAGGCTATAATTGACATTTTGTATATACTGCTGGGTTTGCAAGAAAAAGACCTCGGGTCAATAACATGTGAAGCACATTCTGCACCCACAGAACAATCCAACTAAGGCTGGCTTTCTGTTTTCTGATACTGAAATATTTGGTCTGTAGGTCAGAAAGAAAAGGTAGAAAATGCATGGTACAGGATTTGTTTCATCTTCAATTTCGATTTAGTTTGGTAGGGATAATATATATAACATCTTGGCCTGGTGTTGGTCCTTATGAAATGTAAGTGTTATATCTAAAATCTGAATGCGATATTTTTGTTGAATGGATTGGTTGATGTGACCATTTATTAAGGGTTTACCAATTATATTTGACTTAGGAAAAAAGTTTTTTAGTCCTAAAAATCTGATCATTTTTTATGTCATAGTGACCTGTTCTGTTTGTAGTATTAAAAAGACCTTGTAATTGTGATTTTTCTTCTTCTGAATTTTCAGTTTTTCGGTAGCTGGATCTGTAAATCAAACAAATATATGTAGGGTGTTGGGCTGGGGTTATAATGTGTAACCTTGCAGATTGTGTCTCCTACCTCACTGCTTGAAGATTCGGGCTAGAATTGGTCTTCAGACAATAAAATGTGAGTGTGGGCTGTTCATGAGGGTGTTTTTAATGAACAGGCAGGTGTTAACATCAAATACTTACTATATTAGGACCAGACAATCCAGTGTACCTTGGCCCCTTATTAAACTTCAAGAGCCAGTCCACCCAATCCATTCTGTCTCCTTACCACCAAAAACATAATTATTTTCAAATTGTGGATGTGTTACTGAAGAAATAAGTCATGATTGACTTGTACCTGAAATACTGCCCTGTGTTCTGTTGCCAAGACAATAAGAACTAGACATGAAGGGTGAGTTGTCCAAATGTCATGTTGCAAGTTAGTGTCGTGTATACATTCATTTTCCAGTTTATATTGGCCAGTGTGCTGTAGTCAGCAATTACCGCCACGGGCTTCCTTGTAATTGTGTGATAAAACAAACTCAAGACCGTTGGCTCCCTGCCAGAACGGAGACGTCTGTTATACATGCTGTCGGGGGTTATCTAGCCGAGGCAGGTACATATAGGTTGAAACGATACTGACGGACATGTGTGTTTGAGATGAAGAGCTCTAAGGGCATTGCTAAAATACTTCACCTATTTGCAGAGGTCTGCTTCACTGTAGTAGCCCAATTCGTATCGGCTGCAGTCAAAACGTCAATGCAGCTGGAAAGATTGGCGAGTCTGACAGGAACTGTCAGGGTTGAAAGATTTGTTTGAGATTGAGACTTGAATTATTGATCTCACGTAGACATCCAGTAGAGTTATTAGTAATGCGAGATTGATGAAGGTAGGAACATGCGGAAGTTGTCACGACCTTCCACGTTCGCTCTCTTGTAGTGCGTTAATATGAATGTTATTTTACGCAGCAGTTTTCTTTGCATGTTGTTTAACGGCGCACTCAGCAATAGTCCAGCTATAAGACGGCGGACTGTAGATAATCGAGTCTGGAACAGACAATCTAGTGATTGACGTCATGGGCATCGATCTATGCAGTTGGGATACGATTACATGCATCGATTAAGTCAGTGTGCCTGATCAGACGATCCCGTTTGTCGCTTCTTACAAGCATGGGTTGCTTTTAGCTGCATTCACCTATACAAACAAACAAACTTCGGGCTTTCCTCACACGTCAAGCTGACACGCTGGTGTAATGGCTGGAATACTGCTCAAAGCGGCGTTAAAAACCAACTCACTCAGGACACGCCCTTGATAAATGATTTTGGTCTGATAAACCAGTCACCGAAGGAATGAGCAACGATCCGGCACAATGGCACGCCTGACCACCCGGTTTTGTCACTAACGAGCATCAGGTACTGGAAAGTTTTTCATTCCCGGAATCCCAACGGAGGAGTAATGGTTGCTGTTCCTGGAATGTAATGGTAATAATTGCCAGGAGACATTCTGTGGATCACCGTCTTTTCCTTGTAAAATCCGAGGTACTTAAGTACCAATTTTGTGTCATCAGGCGAGTCCGATGGGGTCGATGCTATTCAGTGGGAATAGTGCTGTTTGGGCGTACGGTCTGAAGGCCATTTGCGTTGTGCGAACTCGGTGATGAGGATCATTCCACATCAACTGCATGTTTCTTCTCCTGAGCTGGCCCATGAGTCATTGATCAACAGTTCTAAATACTTGAAAGCACGTAGATTCACCCGCTACTGGTAGACAATTACACGTCTTCATTTGCAACAAACCCAGGAAAGCTGTCCGTCCAATCCAGTATTTGTATAACAAAATAAAATGCAACTGTTCCGCACTCTGAAAGAGCAATCTCTAATTTGGACTGATTGCATTATATTGTATTCAGCCAAGCAATTACTTGGTCCCTTCTATAGGCACAGCTAAACGATTTACACCGGAAAAGAAATGAGACTATACACAGACGACAAACGTCGACAGGAGCCCTTGCTTCGAAACCGTAGAAACGAACAGCTCTGTTTTTATTATCAAGACATTTAGTGGTCGCAGAGACCTCCATTTCAGTGCAAATATTATTTCATCACGAATGATACAGACACGTATTGCACCAACATTTCATTTGGTCGGATGATTGCAACATGTTTGTGACTGGGATATTCATGAAACACTGAAGACTCTTCAATCGCTGTGACGACCCGTGAAGATCCGGGATAGAATAGGTCTTCAGCAACCCATGCTTGCCGTAAAAGGTGACTTCGTTTGTCGTAAGAGGCGACTAACGGGATCGGGTGCTCAGGCTCGCTGACTTGGTTGAAGCATGTCACGATCCCAATTGTGTGTATCGATACTCATGATATTAATCACTGGAATGTCTGGTCCAGACTCTATTATTTACAGACCGCCGTCATATTGCTGGAATATTTCTGAGTGCGGTGTTAAACAACAAACCTACCAACCAACCAATCGCTCAGACACAGTTGCATTCCAGAAAGTAATTTTGTTTTTTGTTTAACGCCGCGCTCCGCAATATTCCAGCCATATTTATTATGACGGCGGTCTGTAAATATCGAGTCTGGACCAGACAACCTAATGATCGACATCATGAGCATCGATCTACGCAACTGAAAAACGATGACGTGCATCAAACAAGTCAGCAAGCGTGATCACCCCATCCCGTTAGTCGTCTCTTACGACAAGCATGGCTTGCTGAAGACCAAATTCATATTCTATTTACCATCAATTCCAAACGGTCCACACTATATACACCGAGGAAAGTCTTCTGATCCCAAAGCATCCTTCAACAACGTCAGGTATACAATATCGCCCTGTCGATGACAATGTGTCTGGTCAGTTTGCCTACAGTCATTATTTTCGGAACAGAATGGATGCGAATAATACGGTGATGCCAAGAAAAGTCTACTATCGAACAGCGGTGACATTCCCATCGGAACTCGCGACCATTATCCAGCCACCATTAACTGCCCTTTCTTTTATAACAAGTTGGCCCTGAGATCAAGTGGTCGAGGCCGATAGGCTGTCTGCTTCGGTTAAGAAGCTTTACGCAGCTGATTGAGATTGAAAGACCACCTCGTAAGACTGTCACTGTCATTGCTTAGCTGTAGTGCCTGCATAGATGAATCAATTCACGCTTCGTTTTAATGCTTCTGTCGTATGTAGCTACTTTGGTTGTTGTTTAACGCCGAGCCCCGCAATATTCCAACTGAATGACAGCGGTTTGCAAATAATCGAAGATGGGCCAGACAATGCAGTGATTGATATTATGAGCAACGATCCACTAGTTCACACAAGTATGTCATATGTACAAACATTGAAAAAATATATATCCGATACAACCTATGCAAGTCTATAACACTTGGCAAGTCTAGATTACTGCTGTTTCAGGAAGGAGATTACTTCATATTTTGTTTAAAGTATGTTTACTAGAAACCGCAGCTTTGTATTGCTCCATTTTCACAATCCACTGGTTGCTAAAAAGAATATCGTGGAAATGCGCCTACTGCATAGTTCCACAACCATTTATCAGAAGGTTTTAAGTACAGCAAATATTTCGATTGAAAGTGTATTTTTGTCATACGTAATGAAGTTCTACTGCCCTGACACCTGTTTCTAAACATAGTAACACTTCAATCGAAGTAAATGGTTTGGGAACTTTATACAGTATACACATTTCCACGATATCCTCTGATTTGAACCACGACCGATTGCGAAGGCCGATGAAAAATCAGCATCGGTCGTTTTGTAGAACGTTATGACAGTGTGAATAGTTATGTATCAACGACCAGTGTGTTATGTTGTGTTTGTTGTTTAACGCATCATTCAAAAATAAGCCAGCTATAAGACGGCGATCTGTAAGAAATCGAGTCTGGACCAGACAATCCAGTGATTGATATCATGAGCATCGAGCCACGCAATTAGGATCGATGACATGCATCAACCAAGTCAGCGAGCCTGGCCATCCGATCCCGTTAGTCGCCTCTAACGACAAGCATTGTCGCCTGCTTCCGATTCGCTTAATATACATCTAAACCAATCACTCTCTTATTTAGGATGAACTATTTTATTAGTCAGGGCCACACACGGAACTATAGCGTGACTCGTTGATTAATAATTTCGTGCTTTTGATCGGACTGATAAATTATACTTGAGTCTTTCCGGGTGATCGCCATTCGGAACAGTAATTAACATCAGATCTTTATAACCGTCAGCTCAAAGAGCATTTCTCGTACGCATATGTCCACGGGGGAAATTTTAACAGGCCTATTAGATTAAAATGACAGATATTTAATTCATTTTAACAATCTGTGTTAAAATGGGGGAAACAGTCATAAAAACAAACGACGTTTCATCATTTTAAAAACGTTAAATGGTCAGGACTGTTTGAAACAGGTTCCCTCCAATTCAACCTGCCCCAAAACCACGTGTCCCACACGTCTGCCTGCGAACAAAAGCTCGTGCAATACATGCATCTATCAGCATGCAGCACGTGTATTCAGAACAGTAACTCAATCTCGTCTGCTGCCTTAGGCGGGCGTGAAATCACCACGTGTGAGCGCCATGAATGGCGGAATTCACGCTGCCCTCTCATCAACAACAGCAGCTATTGTATGGTCGTCTTCTCGTACGTCTAGTGAATCCGACCCTCAGCGGTTCCACTCGTTTCTCCTCCATGCGCTAGGCCTGCATTTCATATACGCCGCGGCTGTTTTAGCATTTAAGATACTTCAGTGAGAAGTTTGTACAGATTCGGCGAAGTATGCTACCATATATACGCGTATATGCTACCACATGGTCTGTGAGAGTTCATTTGTACTTTCGAAAGCTGCCTTTCGTTATATTTATATATATTGCTGAAAACGTAGCATAAACCTTTCTGTGGGTTAAAGTGATTACGTTAAGGCACAGGGCGTTGATAAGCTATTCATGGTCCATTTAAGGTTTGTTAGCGCAAGGGGTATAATACCCGTACAGAGAGATATTATTCTCTCGAGGTCAGCGACAGTTCATACCGTAGCTCCTCCAATAAAGTGAATCGCCCGAGGTCCCACTGCAAGCTTCCCGGATAACAAGATATGGGTTCGGGGTTGGTGGTGGGTGAATGCTAATACTATTATTTTTTTAAAGAAACAGACCGCTTCCGTGGTCTAGTGGTAGAGCGTCCGCCCGGAGAGCGGAAGGTCCGGGGTTCGATCCCCGGCCGCGTCATACCAAAAAGATATAAAAGATGGTACTTGTTGTTACCCTGTCTGGCGCTCGGCATTAAAGGGCTAACACAAGGACTGGTCGGCTCAGAGTCAGTATACTGTGTCTCAGTGGGGTATCCATGTTAAACTGCGACATGATGTCTCAGTGTGCTAGCAATATAAATCGGCATCAGTCCGGACTAGTACAAGCAGCCACACACACACACACACACACACGTGCATGCACGTCGCTATTTAAGCGCAATAATCTTGGACGCGACGTTAAACCCAGTTTCACCTCACCTTTAAAGGAAACATGTTTCAAAGCTTCAAAGGGGATATGGGTATATTCAACTATCCCTCGCCCATCTCTGGATCATTGCATCAGATAAAGTCTGCAAGCACGGGTGGTCCAGTCGTCTTTGGCGCCACAATTCGTTGTGCAGAGTTGCGTTCCTTTGACTATGCCAATGCCTTCGAACCCTGTTCGCCCCGATCATGTTTCTAGGTTTGTCAGCACCATACCCGTGCTCTTGGGCTTCACCGAATTCACTAACCCACTGCAGGTGCAACCAGCGAAACCTTCAACATAAGAAAGGGTGAACAACGTCTTTCACAATGTCAATGCCCTTACTGGGGCAACAGAGGTCGAGAGCGCAGTACGAAGTTGCGTCTCTTAGATGTGCAAGGATCCGCTAATCGTGGGTCCCAATCTCATATTCGCCCTGTTCATGATCGTCGGCTAGTCAGCACCATACCCGTGCTGGCGGGTTTCATCAGAGTGATAAACGTTATCCATTCTAATGCGCGTTTTCACTTACGTTTGAACATCTTTGCTGAACCACTATCTGTTAAAAGACGCTTAGACCCGTGAAGGTCCGGGGTAGAATAGGTCTTCAGCAACCCACGCTGGCGTAACAGGTGACTATGCTTGTCGTAAGAGGCGACTAACAGGGATCGGGTGGTCAGGCTCGCTGACTTGGTTGATGCATGTCATCTTATCCAAATTGCGTTGATCGATGCTCATGTCAATCACTTGATGTGTCTAGTCCAGACTCGATTGTTTACAGGCCGCCGTCAAATAGCTGGAATATTTCTGAGTGCGGCGTTAAAAAAAAAGACAAAAAAGACACTAAAATCATACCCAGTATGAAAGAAGAGTAATCGCTAATAATGCCAAGTCTCGGCTGGTTTGTGCATGATGACGAGACTAATCTGACGCGGTTCATACACACGTGCAGAATGAGTGAGTGAGTATGGTTTTACGCCACTTTAAGCAATAGTCCGGCACTATCACGACCGGGGACACCAGAAATGGGCGTCACACATTGTACCCATCTCGGCAGTCGAACCTGGGTCTTCGGCTTGACGCGCGAACGCTTTAACCACTAGGCTACCCGACCACCCCACGTGCAGAATGAATGAGGTCGACCTGAATTAACTGTAGGTTTTCTGAATGGTACTGAAACAATAGCTGAAAGCGCTGCTGAAACTTTAGGTTTTTAGGTGCGACACAAACACCAGCAGCATCTACAGCATTAACCTGATCATAGTTTAGAATGTAAATAACCTGCCCAGAGATATTTATGTGACAGAAGAAAACATACCAACGTCATTTGATTGATGTGCGCTTGAAGAAATCGGTTGACAATTGAACGAAGTGCTCCGATATGGTCAAAGGGAAGTAACTCTATGTTGGGTATTTTGGTGGTGTTTCGGAAGAGCTAACGGCATGTGTCGTGTAAATGTGGACTGACGGAAAACAAATCTGCGAACTTGAAGGAGTCTGCTATTGGTGTGTTGAGTGATTGTGTTGAAAATGATATTTCTGATGGTCATAGGAAGAAGCATGGTTAGGGCCTTTTTTAAAATTCAAATTCTAAATTTAAATATAACTGAATTATTGTTACGAAAATCATTCATTTGTCTGACTAATAACTCGCCTTTTCCGTTCTAAGAAAAGCACGTGTTTGACCTATGACATGGTCAGGTATATAAGTATGGGAAAGGGGCTTATGTTTCTCCCGAGAAAATATAATTAGGAGAAAGTCAGTGACCCCAAACTGTTTGTTTACCACGTTAGTAATCTATAGACCAATATCTCCTTAGACAACCAGCTTGGTGAAATACTTGCTCATGTTCACATAAATATTCCAGCTGTATGATGGCTTTCTGTAAGTAGTCGAGTCTGGACCAGACAATCCAGTGATTGATATCATGAGCATCGATCCACGCAATTGGGATACGATGACATGCATCAACCAAGTCAGCGAGCCTGACCACCCGATCCTGTTAGCCGCCTCTTACGACAAGCATTGTCGCCCTTTACGACAAGCATTGTCGCCCTTTACGACAAGCATGGGTTGCTGAAGTCCTATTCTCTACCTGGATCCGGGGGTACGGGTGGCCCAGTCGTCTAAGGCGCCGCGATTCGCTGTGCAGAGTTGCGCCCCTTGGGCACGCCAGAGACCTATGATTGTGGGTTCGAATCCCGGTTCGCCCCGATTATGTATCTAGGTTTGTCAGCATCATACCCGTGCTCGTGGGTTTCACCGAAGTGGTGAACGTCTAAGACCTGCATCACTTCGGGCTTTCCTCCCACATTTCACTCTACCCGGATCCTCACGGGTCTGTTCACATATAAGAAAAGGGTTCAGTGAAACTTCTAAAATCAGTCATTTCACACATTTTATACCTTTAGCTTAACTCTGTCATGGTTTGTTTTACACCAAATAACCCATGTTCGTTCTGTAACATGTTCAATTTTTTCAACACTCTTAAATGTGATGGACCTGTAACAAAACGTAAAACGACTTAGATCAGCCTGGCTTGCATTTTTTAACTTCACCTAAACATGTTGTTATGGGTCCGTTGAAAGGAACATAACTTAAATGATTTCATATGATTGATGTCAATAGGTAAATGAAAATAACCAATCCACACCACACACACACACACGCACGCACGCACGCGCGCACATACACACACACATATATCCTCCTCCAAAGTTGGTTTAGAGGGAAATGCGACGACAGATAAGTTTGTCATTGTAGAAAATGTAGTCTTTTTGAGCCGGAGTGCTTTACCATGCCATCACAAACGTCGACTTTCCTCTTCCTGACTTCACGATGAATATGCCATCAAATCACTCTTAACAACAACAACAAACACGTTACGTGTATGTGCTTGCTAAAACCGATTAAAAACTAGACCGAACGTTTGTTACAGTGAAATACAACTCCAGTGCTGCTCAATGAATTACTGGTACATACAAAAGGGAGTTAACTCTTGTCGACTTACCTGAATCGAAAGTAGGTTTACCAGGAAAACAAATGCATTTCCAGGAGCAAATGAACCGCCATATTTCAGTCATCTGATCATATTTTGACGTGACAACAATGTCGGACTCTGAAGTGAAGGAAGCAGGGCCTCTGGGTCCTGACGTCTCAATGTTTCGGACAGAGAGTGCGCTGAGTGACGTAGCGCTTTTTGTTGAAGGAAAGACGTTGCATGCGAGTAGATGTGTGCTGTGTCTAATGTCTCCTGTATTCCTGAAGATGTTTGAGGGGGAATGGAAAGGGAAGACAGTGGTTCCTATCGCAGACAAAAAGTACGAGGACTTTGTAGAGCTACTGCTATGTGTCTACCCGCCATTCTGCAAGCCCATCTCCATGGAAACATTGGACGCAGTTCTGCCGCTCGCTGACGAATACGGGATCGAGCCTCTCAAGTTGCGGTGTGAGGAGTTTGTCCTAGCACGCTTCCATCACAGGGATAAGGAACTCAACAATCCACCCAACAAAGAATTAGTTCATTTCCTCTACCTGGCGGACAAGTACAAACTTAACACACTTTTGGAAGCTTGTATTGAGAAGGTGAAACACCGATCCTATGATGGGAAACACGGCGTTAAAATGTTCAACGAATTTGGATTGCTGTCATTACAAGTTAAATACAGGATCACATCTGAAAGAATGACCCTACTTGAGGCCCCACTCAGGATTTATCTTTCAGAACAAAAAAATACTGGAACCTACAATTATTATCTTAGAGAGGTTTGTGCCCACTTTATCTTTGATCCGAGGGTTGCTCAGTTGAAATAGAAACAGAAACGGTTTACAACAGCGGGAACTGAACCCCGCGAGATGCCCGTACACACCTTGACGAGCCATCAGCTGAAGCAGTGATGGGAATACCCGAGCTGGTTCTAATCAAAGAACACGGGATGAGCGATTAATTTTTAGTCCAAAAGAAAACACACGTGTTAACACCATAGCTTATCTATTTGCAGATTACATTAGACTGATTGTCTGCGAACAATTGTATGAACGATTGTCGGTATTGTGTCTACCGCTGTTACTGTTGTATTAATTAATGCACATTCTAACACGCATCGGCTGATACACACATAAGACCCTTCTGTGAAGGACACCATTATAATTACACCGCTATGCTTCGAGTTGGTCTTCTTGTTGTATAGTGGACACTTTGTGTCACCGCCATTGCAGTAATCTGTTTGTCACTTCATCACGAGGCTGAGTAACTGATCACACTGTCGGCCTTGTGGACGGTGAAATACATCTTTCCAAACATTGTATTCCTGCGATTGTAGATTGTAATTGAATTAATGGGTAACATGTACAGAAATAAAAATATCTTAAAATTTCTCTGTATTACAAACAAATCTGAATAAGCAGTCATCATTTATTGTCGTATGAAACACAGCCAAATCATATGATGAAGATCTATCATTCCGTCTTATTTAGGAGAACTGTAAACCATGTATGTGGTCCACGTGCGGTTTGATTCTCACGTTACAATTTACACTCGACCCGTGAAGATCCGGAGTAGAATAGGTCTTCAGCAACCCATGCTTGCCGTAAGAGACGACTAACGTGATCGGGTGATCAGGCTCGTTGACTTGGTTGATGCATGTCGTCGTATCCCGATTGCGTGGATCGATGCTCATGGTGCCAATCACTGGATTGCCTGGTCCAGACTCGATTATTTATAGGCCGCCGTCATGTAGCTGGCATGTTGTGCGGCGTCAAACAACAAACAAACAAACAAACAAACAAACAAACAAACAAACAATCAAACAAAGTAACACTGTCGCACAGGTCACAAGCTTGGAAACATCTTTTTGGAAGTAAGGGCAATTTTATGATCATGTTTTCACCTAAAAGTGTTCGATTTTTGTAAAAAAACAAGCAGTTTACGTTTTGTAGTGGTTTGCATAGTCTTAATAATATCAAATGATTTTTTTGTAACGTTTGTAACGTGTTTACATGTAGTTTACCCAGCAACCTATAACATTGTATCAATATTGAGTATGCTTAGGTATTAGTATGCGCAATCAATATATGCCCCCTCTTGATCCGTGTGTCAACTGTATGTCAGTGTTTTCCTTTTGTGATAGCAAATAAAATATTTTGTTGTGTTTTTTTCGTCTCCATGTTTTCAATGGCCTTGCAGATTTATAATGCACCAAATCCACACCAGCGCTACATTATTTCCCTGGTCAATGGATTAGTGTGCTCTCGATTATCATTATCAGCCGCCTGGAGAGTGCACAACCCAAACTGCCTGTGAGGCTGGGATTTTATCGAAAAAATATAAATGGTCCTCGGATATGCTTGAACAAAATAAAAAAATTGTTGAAAAAAGGAAATTGCCTGCAACAAAAATTACATTGTTGCAAGGTTTTTTTCCTTAGAAACATCAGACTCATAGTTCCTTAGAAAACAACATCAGACTCATAGTTCCTTAGAAAACAACATCAGGCTCATAGTTTCTTAGAAAATAACATCAGGCTCATAGTTCCTTAGAAAACAACATCAGGCTCATAGTTCCTTAGAAAACAACATCAGGCTCATAGTTCCTTAGAAAACAACAATAGGCTCATAGTTCCTTAGAAAGCAACACCAGGCTCATAGTTCCTTAGAAAATAACATCAGGCTCATAGTTCCTTAGAAATCAACAATAGGCTCATAGTTCCTTAGAAACCAACATCAGGCTCATAGTTCCTTAGAAAACAACATCAGACTCATAGTTCCTTAGAAAACAACATCAGCCTCATAGTTCCGTAGAAAACAACATCAGGCTCATAGTTAATTAGAAAACAACATCAGGCTCATAGTTCCTTAGAAAACAACAATAGGCTCATAGTTCCTTAGAAACCAACATCAGGCTCATAGTTCCTTAGAAAACAACATCAGCTTCATAGTTCCTTAAAAAATAACATCAGGCTCATAGTTCCTTAGAAAACAACATCAGGCTCATAGTTCCTTAGCAAGCAACACCAGGCTCATAGTTCCTTAGAAAACAACAATAGGCTCATAGTTCCTTAGAAAGCAACACCAGGCTCATAGTTCCTTAGAAAATAACATCAGGCTCATAGTTCCTTAGAAATCAACAATAGGCTCATAGTTCCTTAGAAACCAACATCAGGCTCATAGTTCCTTAGAAAACAACAATAGGCTCATAGTTCCTTAGAAAGCAACACCAGGCTCATAGTTCCTTAGAAAATAACATCAGGCTCATAGTTCCTTAGAAATCAACAATAGGCTCATAGTTCCTTAGAAACCAACATCAGGCTCATAGTTCCTTAGAAAACAACACCAGCTTCATAGTTCCTTAGAAAATAACACCAGCCTAACAGTTCCTTAGAAAACAACCTCAGGCTCATATTTCCTTAGAAAACAACAATAGGCTCATAGTTCCTTAGAAAACAACATCAGGCTCATAGTTCCGTAGAAAACAATATCAAACTCGTGGTTCCTTAGAAAACAACATCAGGCTCATAGTTCCTTAGAAAACAACACCAGCTTCATAGTTCCTTAGAAAATAACACCAGCCTAACAGTTCCTTAGAAAACAACATCAGGCTCATAGTTCCTTAGAAAACAACAATAGGCACATAGTTCCTTAGAAAGCAACATCAGCCTCATAGTTCCTTAGAAAGCAACACCAGGCTCATAGTTCCTTAGAAAACAACATCAGCCTAACAGTTCCTAAGAAAAAACAAATGAAAAATACCTAATCTCGATACAAACTCCCCGAAAGCGTGGATCGGCTGACCCAGGCTCGATTATTTACAGCCGTCACAGCTGTAATACTGCGGCGCTAAACGACTATGAAACAAACAACCAAAAGAACCGAAGACAACTAGCCCCCTTGAGTGTAGTCAATCATACAACACAGTCATTACCTATGCCATCTTCTTTTGAACACTGTGGTGATGGGATAGCCTTGTGGTTAAGGCGCTCGCTATCCATGCCATAGAAGTATGGACTGCTGTTGGGTTTAAGCTCGCGATGTACTCGCGATCTCGACCTTTGGAAACTAGTTCAAAATGCAAGAAGTCAAATTTATCTTGTTCTCATAGTTGAGTATATTCTTGATGCAAATCAACTGTCGTGATGTTAATACACAAAATCAAGAGCCTTTGACCGTGTTAAAGGCGAATCTCGAAGCCTGGGTTTTGTACGCGTTTTGATGAAGTCAGATTCTTTAACACGTCTTACATTGTGTGAGATTGCATCATCCGCTGACCGCCTCAGCCATCTACCTGTGAGCACTGATGATGGGATCGCCCAGTGGTTAAAGATCGATTTCCCACGGAGCCCCAATGTGTGAAGTATGAAAAACTGTGAGGTGAATTCTCGTGTTCTCGCCATTTCGACCTTTGGAAACACACTACATATGCAATTGCACATTTAGTTGGTTCCAAATCTATTCATTTTTCGGAATATAAATACACTGCAAGTGATGAAGAGCCTTTGTCCGTGGTTTAAAAGCGCGAATCACGAAGCCTTGGGTTCAGGGCAAGTTGAGATGAAGTCAGTGCGCTCAGCAAGGAGATGCCCATGTATTGTAGGTGCGATGCTTGCACATATGTTTTAAACTAGTGGAGCTCATCCACTGACCGCCCTGTATCTAAGAACTGGGCTACAGTTATATCTGCTAAATAACCACTAACAGTGAAACCAGTTTTGTTGCTAGGAATGAGTTATCTATGGTTGGTTGCTTTGTTGTTTAAAGCCGCACTCAGCAATATTCCAGCTATATGACGGCGGTCTGTAAATAATCGAGTCTGGACCAGACAATCCAGTGATTAATATCATGAGCATCGATCCAGGCTATTGGGATCGATGACATGCATCAACCAAGTCAGCGAGCCTGACCACCCGATCCTGTTAGTCGCCTCTTTCGACAAGCATAGTCGCCTTTTACGGCAAGCATGGGTTGCTGAAGACCTATTCTACCCCGGATCTTCACGGGTCGAGTTATCTATGGAACTGTAAAGGATGTATTCATTAGATAACAGTATAGGTCTAGTGTATCGTTCTCTAAATATTGTCTCTAACACAGATGTCCACAGAAGAAAGCCCGAAGTGATACCACTACAGTGAAACCCGCGAGCACGGTATGGTGCTGACAAACCTAAAAACATAATTGAAGCGAACCGGGATTCGGGATTCGAACCCACGATCATAGGTTTCTGGCGCCTTAGACGACTTGGCAACCCGTGCCCCCGGCTTATTACAAGAGAAATGCCTTGATAATGATCAATCTCTGTGTAATGAAACATGTCCTCAACAGTCAACATTTTGTGAACATTCTGCATGGTGTGCCAGCAACAAAGTATTTGTTTAGAACATCCCCGGGAGACCCCTGTAAGGGAGCTGGCTAGTCTCTCTTACAGACCCCAGAACATTATATTCAATTAAACTTTCAGACCCTTTCCACTCTCATCCTCATCTCGGCACCATCAGTCCACATTCAACCTATTTGAAGCTCTCTCTCTCTGAAATTTAAAGACTTGTAAATACACGATGGTTCCTCTATGGAGTTCAGTTTAATTTAAGTTTGTGTTTAACTTTTTTTCACGGACGTTACGTGAGTCTAGGAAGCTGGCGCGCGACTGGTTCAATATCCAAACCCCCATATACAGTAGTGGCAGTGGACTAAACCATGTGTTGGGGGATACTTCTACTTTGTATCACACTTCCGGGTAAAATATATTCAACACAACACGTTGAAGTAGGGAATGGAGAAAATATAAGTTAAACATGCACATTGCCCCTGTATGTTGCAGGACCATTTGCTACAAGGCACATAACTATATCATCTTCAGTCATTCATTATCTATTATGCAAACACTAACAATGCGAAAATCATTGGGGGGTACTGTAGATCCCTTTCATGGTTAAACTGGAATAATTCCCCGGGAGATGTTCTATTTGTGAAGTTTGTTGGTTACTTGACCTCGAGAATTTTCAGCAGGTCAAACTGCCGACTGTAAATGCAAAGGGAGACAACTTTTGTCATGCATGAGCCGAAATCGAAACAAGGTTACTTGGAAGTATAAACACGTTAACACTTCTATCGCAGCTCAAGTAAACCCATTCAAAACTAAGCAACGATTTTGTCGATCATGTCTTCAACGACTGCCATCTCAAACTGCCCACGCTAAAAAGGGACCAGTCCTGATTCTGACGATATTGAGGAACATGGCAATCCTTGTCAAGGAAAATCCATGTTTTTGATACCAAGCAAACTGACAGACCTGGCTCTCATTGTTGAAGGACAACAACTAGACCTGAGTACGTGTGTACTGAGTCTCTGCTCCCCCGTCTTCCGGAAGATGTTTGAAGGGGAGTGGAAAGGGAAGACGGGGATTCTCCTGCATGATAAGAAGCACCAGGACGTTGTGGAGCTACTTCTGTGCATTTATCCGTCCACCTCCAAACCAATCTCCATGACAACAGTAGATATAGTTCTGCCTCTCGCTGATGAATAAGAGATCGAATCCCTCAAGAAAAGCTGAGGGGTTTGTTCTGACCCGAAACCCACCTAGCATGGAGCTGGTTCATTTCTTCTACCTGGCGGACAAGTACAAGCTGAACAGACTCTTTAAGGAAAATATTGAGAAGGTGTAACACAGGACACAGGAGTGGGAACATGGCGTTAAAATGTTGCCCGAATTTGGATTGATCTCGGCTGCAGTTAAGTACAGGGTTATCTCTGCAAGAATGACTTTACTGGAAGTGCCCCTCAGAGACATACTGTCGTTAAATGATTCGAACACTACCGTCTCAAAATTAGAGAGTGTCCGTGCACACTTTTTACACGATCCGTCGGTTAGGCAGTAGTGAGGATGCCTTAGCGAGAAGATCTGTTTCAGCAATTAACACTGGGTCTTTCCCCTCACGCCAAATGTTGTGGAAAAATCTGCTGGCTGCATTTGTGTGGCATCGTACTCTAGCGGCCAACTTTGATGTGGGCGTATATGACCAGATCCCGACGAGAACTGTACAGAATTACACATGGATCGATAGGACCACATGAAATGGTCACACTGTTAGTGTTTAGTAGGGACATGCAATCATATACTAGTATGTGTCCATCTGGTGTCTGGATAGTTTTACGTTCTCTATAAGCTTTAATACTGTTGTCTGTAGTAGTAAGGTAATGTCATTTTGTAAGTATTATACATTTAATATTGTGCATTACCACTTACAATTACTGTTTGCGATAATAATATTCTTTATGTGGAAGAAGAAAATAAACCAACGTTACTTGATTGATGTTACTCGTTCATATAAGTCCGTTCACGGAGTGAACAAAATGCTAAGATAAGGGAAGTAACTCTGTAGGTATTTTGGTGGTGTTTCGGTAGAGCTAACGGACATATATTGTGTAAATATGCTCACAGCAAACATTAACATGCAAACTTGAACCAACCTACTGTTGCTTTCTTATGTGATTGTCTTAAATATGTTATCTATAATGGTCAAAGGACGTCAGGATCTCATTTCCATGTGGCTGTACAGTTCACCTTTACACCCCTGTCCAATACATCGGGCTACACACTTGGAATATATAATATATAGTAGTGGTGTATTGCCTTATTGGATTTGCCGGGATTAATATTTGCATTCATCTTAATTCATCCAAATAACCAACATGCTGACTTTTGGTTCACCCAGAAGCAAAAATAGGCAAAACACAACAACTCTGAATCGGTCGGTCTCCGTTGAATTGGTGTTAGGACTACACATCAAGGTGAAGGTTGCATGGTCGTACCCCGCCTAGGTTATTACAGTCTTTGTTAATGTGTTGTTGCTGTGGGACTAATAACATGTCTGTCTTTTGAAAGTCACAATATATCTGCTTAATGCGACCCTTAACTTGTTTAATGTACTTCCATATCCTCACTTCACGCAAAAAAAAAAAAACTACAGAAAGATCCCCTTTTATAAATTACCTGCAATGAATTTCAAGGGCGGGTACACGGGTCTTTCCCACATTTAGACCCAAAACACGTTAAGCTGTTAAACACAATCCTAAACGTGTTCCGACCTAAACGCGTCAAAATTATGGGCCAAGGAACGTGTTTAGGATCTTTAGGATCTAAGCACATTTTTTTACAATGTACATAGCTGCAGGTGAAGGATATATACTGAACAACAAAGGTTCCTGTGACATTGAATAAGATTTAATGCAAAGTTATGTTTTTTTTTACCAAATCTGAAACAATTTCGGTTTGCAACAGATAAAAGACTCCTGTAAGTGTTCAAATAGTTTAAATTGCCATTCTGACTTCAGAAAATGCGCGATTTCATAAAAAAACCCACCCATGAACAAGCCAAAATGTCAATTTACAAATCAATAGCGTGTGTGTCCACCTCTGGTTGCGATGCAAGCAACATATCTTCGTCTGATGGAATGAACCAGGCGTCGCACAAAGTCCTGTGGGATATCTGTCCATATCTGCTGGAGCATGTTTCGAGGTTCCTGGAGTGTCCGTGGAACACGTGGTTGACGTCGAAGGCGCCGATCCATCTCATCCCACATATGCTCGATTGGTGAGAGATCAGGGGAACGAGCCGGCCAGGGGATGACATTCACGTTGTTTTGTTGAAGGGATCCTGAACAAGTCGAGCAATATGGGTCAGGGCGTTGTCATGTTGAAGGGTAATGCCTGGGCCATGACGACGCAAAAACTGTAAAACAACATGGCCGATGATCTCGTCGCGGTAGCGCTATCTATTGAGATTTCCCTCTACCACTATCAAACAGGCCCTCTGTCTTGCTGTAATCCCACCCCATACCATAACGCTGCCGCCCCCAAACCGATCTTCTTCCATGACACAATGATTGACGTAACGTTCACCTCGACGTCGGTACACTCGAATCCGTCCATCGCTGTGGCTGAGGTGAAAAAGAGGATCGTCAGTGAATAGAATTTGTCCCCACTGCATGGCCGTCCAGCGTAGACGCTATCTGCACCACTGTAGACGTGCTTGACGGTGATTCCTGTCAAAATGGCGACAATCCCTGCACATCTGAGGCGACGACATACGGTTTGTGAACATATTCGTCGAAGGCCAAGGAAGATTCCTGCAGTCACTTTTGCTGGCTGGAATCGATTTCGTAGGCGTGTTGTTCGAATCCAGTTGTCTTGTCGATTGTTGGTTACGCGTGGCCTGCCACTCCGAGGATGGTCTCTGACTGCATTCGTCTGTTGCAAACCTTGTCATAAACACCAAATGGTGTTTCTGATGACGTTAAATTGTCTTGCAACATCACGTTGACTCGATCCTGCTTCAAGCATACCAATGGCTCGCAGACGCTCATTTTCGGTCAGGCGTGGCATTTCGCAATGTTGAATAATTGCGTAATTTTGTTGTTTTTCTGAGTGGTTGTTGTCAGCACGATGCTAAACAGTCATATGGAATCCCGTTAACGCACGTTTTATACATATTCTTGGGTAGTGAAATGCATGGGGCTTGCATAAAACTTTTGCATGGAATGCATGCTTTTCTGTAGCAGTTGCGTTTTTCTGACTTGATTCATCACATGTACTACAATATTGAAAACCAAACTTTACTTATTTGAAAAATACACTGAAATATTGGTTTCACAGGAACTTTTGTTCTTGAGTATATTCAACACCTGGCACTGTATAGATATAATACATAATTAGCAATTACGTAATGTCTGTCGGCTTTTTTCCGTGTGTGATGACTGATAGTATGTCATCGTGGCCATGGATCGTTGCTCATACTATCAACCTCTTGTCGCTGGTCCATACTCGATTGTTTCAAGGACGCTGTCACATAGCTGGAATACTGCTAAATGTGGTGTAAAGTACTCACACACTCATACGGGTGACGCAGCGAAGCTTGAGGGCACTTCAACCTATACAGAGGGAAGACGAATGCAGTTCTTGTGGTAACGGAATGGTAGAAATGGTAAAGAAAACCTACACATTACCACAATATGGGGATAAAAGTTGTTGTGTTGAACTGCGTTGGGAAATGCATTTAGTCAAAAGTGACGTTTTCACTCTTCTCATCAACAGTGAAGCCAGTGTTCATTTCGAAAATTACTGCTGTGAAGTGAGTGAGGGAGAGAGGTTTCACACCGCTTTTAACTTTATTCCGGCTGCTGTGGAAGTTATCCGAATAAAGGCGAATGAAATCAGTTGAATATCATATTTAGCCTGAAACGTGGATACTATTCACAGAGACAATTCGTGTTCTATAAAGCACATACACGTATATATCCGCCTTTACAGTTAAGAAAGTTTTATTTCGAAAATCCAGAATGTCTGCATGGAAGCTATCTCAAACTTGTTCCTGGCTCGTGTGGCGCTGATGAAATATTTGCAGGATGAATATGCATCTCTTGTTAGCAGTCAGTTCGATCGTACAATTTCCAAACTTGGCCGCTCCCTTCAGAAGAATACTTCGATACTTGATACTTTGGAATCGTAAGCAAGTTTGGCGGCAACGGCTGAACTTCATCATGAATCAGATGGATCAGTAACAATAGTTACAACCACGGAAGAGGCCGAGAAAGAGAAAGACAATCGTAGCTATCAACCCCGTGATGTGTTCCAGTTGGATGCTAGGCGACAGACCCTTGAAGATCCGGGCTTCCACAACCTATGCGTGTCGTAAAAGGCGACTAACGGGACTTGTTTGATGCATGTCATCATATCCCAATTGCGGGAATCGATGATGATGATATCAATTACTGGATTGTCTGGTCCAGACTAGATTATTTACACACCGTCGTCACATAGCTGGAATATTGTGCGACTTTAAACAAGAAACAAACATACAAACAAAGCTGGGCGGCAGTTTGCCAGACGAGGTGATATGGTTCATCGATTCAATCAACAGCCGGTCCTACAGGGGATACGGCTAACGATCAAGCCTAAACTTAACCAGTAACCGGTAAATATGCTCGTCAATACAATTTAGGGAACGCTGATATTTTGTAGCACTGTCGATTCCTTTTAAATTTGGTAAAAGGCCTCCTGATCGGCGGCTAACGTACTGATATTAAAAACTACCCTTACTAAAGTGACTTCATGACCAGAACAAAGAATTTGAATCATACTGGACTCGTCAACGTTCATTTTGACCAGCACTCATTTTCATGGAAATTTTTGTTGTCATCTCCTCCTCACAGCTGCCGTAAAAATGGAGATAGTGCATTTGCTCACTTATTCTCTTGAAGCACGAGCCACAAGGAATTTTTGTGCGAAGTTTTGGTTGATAAATGCAGGTCGCTATGAAACTGCATCACTGTGTTCAACATGCTACAACCATAAGAAACCGTATGATGGAAAGAAACATCAGGCCCCGATGTCAAGCCGTTAGACCGCTTCTTCTTCCGCGTCACAGAGCAGCCAGAGACGCATGGGCACGGCAACACCGACAGTGGACAAGACAACAGTGGTCAGCAGTTCTTTTTTCTGACAAATATCGGTTCTCGCTGCAGCATAATGACGGTCGTGTTCTTGTCTACAGACGGCGTTAGGAACGTTTCGCTGACGTCAACGTCCGTGAGCACAATCGTTTTAGTGGTGGTAGTGTCATGGTGTGGGCCGCCTTCTCATTTCACCACAGAACCAATCTGTATGTCATCAACGGGAATTTAAATGCTGTTCGCTACAGGGATGAGATTCTGAGACCAATGGTGATTCCTTGTCTTCATCGAATAGGCCCACAGGCGGTTTTCCAGGATGACAATGCTAGACCTCATCGTGCACGCATAGTCACTGACTTTCTGGGACAAAACAATGTTACTCGCATGGAATGGCCAGCATGTTCTCCTGATATGGCACCCATTGAACACGTATGGGATCTGTTAACGAGACGTGTTAGGGAGAACCACCCTCGCCCTCAAGATCTGCGCCAGCTTGCTCAATGGCTGAGTTTGGAGTGGCATGCTATCCCACAGAACACACTACAGACATTAGTGACATCCATGAGGCGTCGCTGTGTTGCATGTGTGGCTGCTAGGGGCGGACACACTCGTTACTGACTTTTCTCTCATGGCCTGGATTTCCAATTTTGACCCAAGTGACATTATTGACATCAATACTTGTTCACGTTATGAAATGTGGTGGATTATTCATGATTCTTTCTTACTGTATACTCGGTCATTATTGAATTTACTACACATGTCTTCGTCTTCTGTTCCTTTTTGATTTTAAGTGCAAACATATCAGTGTTTCCTAACTTCTTTTGAGTAGTATACTAAGTACATCAACAGGCACATCGCTCAGTGCACTCGTCACCACTCGCCCCTTTCCGTAACCTGCAAGAAGACTCGTACCCCTATCGATGAATGTTTTGTGCGAAAATACGACAAACCAAACAGAATGCGCGAATATCTTCAATCCTCGGTCAAAGAATCCCTCAAGAATAATGTTTGGTTTTACATATGTCTTGCATTTAAACATATATCCAAGATACACTTAAATGTGTTCAACCATACTGTATAATAAGGTAAGTTTTCAATAGCATCTGGAATATATATGATTTATGGGGGAAATATATGTGAATCATTACGCAACGAGTTGACTATTCTTTGAGCTATGCCCGTTTGCGCTAAGACGGAACCCAGTCGCAAAAATGGCAAAAATGGCCACGAGAGGGGAACAAGTCGCTATTCGGCTTGTCCCGGAATATCACTAGTGCGCTGTGCAAGCTTGGGCTGATGTTATAATTTGCATTAACAATGTGCAAGGTGCCTCTTTCTGCAAAGGTAGACAGCTGGATTAATCTAGAAAATCACAATACGAAACCACTAAAATGTACACCACTATAACATTATACCAGTATGCTTCCAGTCGCCTACTTGTTGCATATTATACACTTTATGTCATCACAACTGCAATAATTCGTTTGTGATTCTTCTTTGTTTTGTTTTAAAATAATTCATTGCAATAGGCATATAAACAATGTATACATATAGGTATTTATAATAGGCTATGCTTTTGTTATCGCCGTCTTCCTTCGATTGTCGGGTGTATATGAAGTAATGGGTCAAAACATAAAAATAAATACAATAAACAATTTCGTAGATTTCTTTGCTGTTTTCTTTCAACATACAAACAAATCTGCACGGATAAAACAGTCATTCTTTCAATGTCGTACACAACACAACACAAAATTATATGATTTAGATCCACCATCCCGTCTGTGGGAGACAACTGTAAATATGAAACTTTCACGCCAGATAATTACCCGTTTCTATTATCCGCCGGTGCAGATTCAATAATGCCTAAAAAGCAAATATATGAATAGATCACTGAAAATCAGGTCCGGTCTGAATAGGCTATAGCTACTGCGCTCATTTACCGTGGAAAGACATTGTTTATGTAATAGAGATAATCGCACAGTAGTAAAAAATGGTGTAAGATATCGATGTAAAACAAGGAATGAATTGGAAACAATTTTGTTCACATAGTTTGAAACAGACATATACATGTGTTGATTAAACATTTACTTAAAATTATTTGATTGTAAATTTTATTTGACGAACATAGAACCTCGCATCAAAGGTTATTGTCCCCTTTGAAGCAATTTGATGGCATCAAATGTGTGTGTGTATGTGTGTGTGTCACATGTTCTCCATTGTGACTCGCGTTATTCACGTTGACGATGAAATGGAGACAACACTTATATCATTTTATCGAAAGTAGGTTACAGCTGAAGCAGTTGTGAACAACTTTCATCTCACGTTTACTCTGGAAGGGAGACAACTTTTGTGAATCGGCAATAAAGCTTATACGGTTTTCCAGGAAATAAACCGTATTTCATACAGCCCATCCGTCATATTGAAGTCAGTTGTGAACAACTTTCTTCTAGATCCTGTTCATCTGAAGAACGATGTTAAATCCAGAATCTTCAACGGAAACAGTCGGAGCCCAACCTTCGGTCGCCATCGCTGCAGGTGTAAGTAAAGAGGAGGAACCAGCTACACCGGGGCTGGATGACTCCATGTTTTCTACACCCAGCTCTCTCACTGACGTGGCGCTCGTAGTGGATGGGAAGAAACTACACATGAGTAAAGCTCTACTCTGTCTCGCCTCCCCCGCCTTCCTGAAAATGTTCGAAGGGGATTTTAAGGATAAAACAGAGGTTCCCATCGCGGACAAGAAGTATGCGGACTTTGTTGAATTCCTGTTGTGTGTTCATCCGTCCACCGGTAAACCGGTCCAACGGGAAACACTCGACGTTGTTCTGGCTCTCGCTGACGAATACGAGGTCGAGTCTCTCAAGCAGCGGTGTGAACAGTTTGTTCTCACAAGGTTCCTTTTGAAAGATGAACAGCAAAATAATCCAGCAAATGAAGAATTGGTTCACTTTACCTACCTGGCTGATAAATACAAACTGAAGACACTGTTGGACAAATGTGTTGTCAGGCTGAAATACAGAACCTATGACGGCGATCATGGCGTGAACCGTTTACCAGAATTCCAGCTTCTGTCACCAGATACTAAGGTTCGGGTCATGTCGGAGAGATTAAGATTGATGGAAAAACCTGTTGCTGAGATTCTTGATGCCGCCATTCGAGAACCGTGCAAGCAAAATTTAGACAACATTGAAAATGCTCATGGGATATGTCAGGGATGCCTTGTGAGAACCTTCAAGCACAACACTACATGTCCAGTTAGGTGCAAAGGAGAACTTTATAAACAGTGGGAATCAATTTATGACCTGAAAAAAATATTCAAATTTGATTCACGTTTTAAGTAATATTGGCACGATCAGCCACAATTCTATAGTATGGGTATGGGCAACAGTTAACCACCACCCGAGATGTCTCAAATAATATCCGGTGAGTTCAAACTGTTTTCTTGTTTTATAGCGTTGTATTTCTTCATAAAGATGCACTGATCACAGTAAACACGTGCGTTTAATGTCACATATGGTGCACTAAATTCTTTGTTCTACATGCTACAGTGTTGGGTCATCGTTCCACGCAATTGGAATCGATGACATGCATCAACCAAGTCACCCGATCCCGTTAGTCGCCTTTTACAACAAGCAAAGTCACCTTTTACGGCAAGCATGGGTTGCTGAAGATCTATTCTTTCCCAGATCTTCACGGGTCCATAGTGCGTGAAGTAGGAAACGAAGTAATTGTACATGTGCTCAATAGGTATCACAAGAGGACACCATGGTTATGTTGTTTTAACAACTGCTACTTGGCGGGAAATATGTGTTCCCAGTAACCCGTGCTTGTCGTCAGCCCGGACTAAATACTGTCTGTTGGACAGATTTGGTGACATGGCTGATGCTTGTCATCGTACCTTGGAAGGCGTGGTGAGTTGCTCATATTATCAATTACTGGTTTTCCTGGTTCTTTATACCGCCGCTCTCGTACGGATGGGTCAACAAATATTGACCTAGCGGCGACTATATGGGGGGACTGTTTTTCTGTGTCTCAAAAATTATGATTCCTAAACTTACGAAGCCTAATCCTGACATAATATCCATGTCAACCTTTCAATTGGGCGGTGTTTAACTTTTGCTGAGGCTTATATTATCCAGATGACTTTATTGTTCTTGTACAACCATGTCATGAGTACTGACTAGCGTCGTCCTTGCACACCTGATTCTATAAGGGATACTGAAAGCGGTCTTAAAACGCAGGTCAGCATCCACAACAGTGATATCCCGGAAGACAGGTTTGGGGGTTTAACAGGGTCAGGACTGCATAGACCCATGTGTACAATGTCTAGGACAATTTCGTTATTGACATAAGTGTAATTTACAGCCATCATTTTTCTTAAGTGGCATCGTTAAATTGATTATAGTGTATAGTGTGATTTGATTGTGTGTATTGCTTCAAGTAGCTTTGTGAAGTCTTAACTTGTCTTGTATCCTTGTGTGTCAAAGAACGTTATCAGGAGTTGCTGCTTGTGGGTATTTCCAACGTAAAAGCTCCACTGTTTCTGAATGAACTGGACACACCGCACAGCAACTTAGTTTTGATTCCCAGGACATCGCGGTAAACGAAGTTACATGATGCTGGCTTAAATGGTGTCGGACTGCTTTTCGGACATGGGCCGAAAAGAAGTTTGTGGACAAGAGAGGTCAGTATGGTTCAAGTGTGTTCGCCAGCAAAAATGTTCAAGAAATGAAGTCAAATGTTACATGACTGCAACCAGACTGGCCTTGAACTTGTTCCAGAATAGCAATGTAGACTTTGATATGCTTGATATTCTGAAATTTAAAAGCAAATGAAACATTAACAAGTCTTATTTGACAGCCGACCACGTCACCTCGTATTCTTAAAATCTGAGATCGTACGATGTGCAAATATCGGATTTATACACTTGCCGTTGTTTATTTATTTATTAAAGTTTAATGGTGGACATGTGGAGGTCATTTCCAAATGTATGCACCAGTGACAAATATGATGTCCGATGCAATTCCCTTGTCATGATTTGATAGTGATTCATAAACATATGCTTATGTTAAAGTCGGTTTCGTACAATGGCCTGTTTTTAGCGCAGATTTCTTATGGTTACGGAAATGTTTTTTGTGGCTTTTCATGTGTCAAAAAGTCTAACTTCATGTCATGTTTTTGATAACACTTATCTTCTTTTATTTTTGCAGTAGAAATGTTCTTATGTGCATGTTAAAAAATCGCTTGTTACATTATTAAAACTGATGCCGACCTGTTAATTTTCCAAAAGCTCTTTCCTGGGGACACCAGGGTGCCTTAGCTTCCAGCGAAATGCAAGTATCTTCGCATTAACTCATTTAAACAAAACAGCATTGAACAAATCAAATTCTTAATCCCCAATAATGCTATCCTTTCCACACCGCAATTCTTTTCGTGTTCCTAAGTACAATGACACTTTTCGTGTTCACAAGTACAATGACAGGACCAGAACATAAGATAACTGGTGGCTCAAAATACAAAGTTGCATCCCTTAAGCGTACCAGCATCCTATGATCGAATCTCAGATTCACCATGAAGATTCTTGGTTTGTCAGCACCTGTGTCTCTGTATTTCGATAACATAGAAAACGACTAAGACCTGCATCACTTCGGGCTTAAGTCGACTCACTCACACTGGTCACCTCACACAATTGAGGCCTAGACCACCCATCCCGCCCCATAGAATAAACCCTTCTCATGGATATCAATCAAGTAAATTAAACCAAATGAGTGTTCAGTACAGTTAGTGTGTGTTTGTCTTAAATGCTGCACACAACAATATTCAAGCTATATGAGCATGGGTGTGTCTGACCACAAAATCCGGTGATGCTGTATTATCAGCAATGATCAATGTCATCAAATAAGTCTGAAGCCTTTAAATTTTGGCATATAACACACCTGGACGAAATCAGAACAGGCCCCAGGACTGACTGCTTGTGGTAAGCGGAGACAAAATTGGATCAAGTGGTCAGGTGTGCTGACTTGTTGTGTTTGTAACAGGGTGTTGAGGCCACAGATGCATCCTGAACTTGTCAGCTTGCTGAGGGGGTGTTGATTCTTTGGTCATGTGGACTAGGCGTCCAACCTCATATCAGAAGGTCTGTAGTTTGAATCCCGTCACAGGACTCCAAAATGTTTTGGCTGCTACATGTTGCTCATTCAATCAATAACTGGCCTAGACTTGATTAATTACAAGTCTCAGTGATATAGCTGGAATATTGCTGACTAAAGGGCAAAAAACAAAACAACAAAGCATTCAACAGATAATACCTCATGTTCAAGCGAGATTGATGTTATTTGTTTGATCTGAAATATGAGTAGATTTGCCTGCCTTACACACTGTTGCCAAATCTCAAAAGACTGTCAAACCCTAAACAGTTAACTGAAAGCAAAACACAAGAAACTAGTTCAAGTAATTTTATTGTTCATGACATTATTGAAGGACAAAGTATGTACAAATGACAAACAATATCAATGATTGGAAGTGACAATAGAAGAGAAAGGAACAAGAGACAGATGACAGCCTACATAGCTCGCTGTGCTGATCTGCTTGAAGAGGAGCAATCACTCAGATCAACTTGGTGTTTCTTGAACGACGGAGGGTGTCCAATCTCACAGCACAATCATGTCAACGTTGGCGGACACACTTGAAGATACTCTGATGGTGGTGATAGCATTGATGGTATAAGTCACTAAGTCGTTCTTGCTAAGCAGGTTCAGTCTCCATTGACGTCTGTAAGTGCTGGTCGCTTCTGCAACCGTGTACCAGCACTGAAAATATATAAAAAAACCCATTAACATACACCTTGCCTGCATTATGACACATCTCGATCAAACAGTTTTATTGAAGTGTGAGAGTCAGGCATCCTGGGATGAGCATTCAGTGGACAAATGGGTTTGGTACATACCACACTGTCCTAGTTGGAAGGTAGGTTTGTAACAGGGTTTTCTCATGCACAGATGTGTGTCCATAAAAGCAGTTATGGGTCTCTGGGGTGGTCCCAGCGTTCATTAAAAGGGGTTCCATTTGTAACTCTGTGTGTGTGTGTGTGTGCGAGGTGAAAAGGTGTTGAACACTTGTTTATTTGCACTTCCACTGTGCATGTATGTGTCTGCTTGTACTAGTCCAAATTTTATAGTGCTAGCCCATTCAGATACCAAGGGACAGTTTAACATGAATAACCCACTCAGACACAGTATACTAACTCCGAGCCGACCAGTACTTGTAGCCCCTGAATCCTGAGCGCCAGACAGGGTAACAACCATCTGTTAACGTCTTTTGGTATGGCGCAGTCAGGGATCGAACCCCGAACCTTCTTCTCTCCGGGCGGACGCTCTAGCACCAGACCACGGAGGCAGTCTCAGTTCACTGTGGAGCTGTTAGAAGCATCCACAAGACATTTATCACCTCACATCGGTGATACACGAGACTGCATCTGTGTATATATTACAAACATACCAAGGATTTGTACACTACATAAGTATTCCATAAAGCTATGATATTTGTCCCTGTGCGGATCTGGGCTATAATCGTCTCCAGCAAACTATGTTGGTCATGAGAGGTGACTTAATCATGTTAATGGTTTGGGTGGTCAGGTGACTTGATAGCATGTCATTGTGCCCTGATGTTTGGATCATTGCTTACAATATCAATCAGTGGATTGTCTGGTCCAGACTTGATAGTTTACAGGCTGTTGCCATAAGTTGGAATATCGCTGGGTTTGGTATTAAACAAACAAACAAACAAATGCACACCATGACAAACATGCACGTTTCTCCATACAAGGAAACAAAGGAAACATGCAATGCATCACTGAGTCAAAGAAATCTAAAGCAATATATGGAAGGCATGGATTGAGTCTTGCAGAAGAAGGCTCCACTACCACATCATTGGTGTACATACTGGATGGTGATGCACCAGGGCGGCTAGGTTGTGGGATGAACATTCTGAACACATCTTGTTTCTTATTGGAACCATTGTCATGATTATGTCTCTGGGATATCATGTTCAGGAATTCAATTTTGAACTTGCTGTGGTAAAATGTAATTTAAATTTTGTCATGCTTACAGAACCATCTCTGGAATTGATGCTTTCTTTTGTTCTAGTATACAACATAGACTGCATATTAAGGTTCCCTGATCTTTGAACAATAAGACCTGAAACAATTCATCAGTGTGTCCATGTAACACCCTACTTCATGTACTGAGACAACATGTACATGTAATAATGACAAATCCTGAAGTGACAAGTGGTAGAAACTAACAGTTTCAGTCCACTAGTCCTTATTATGATAACATATTTCTACTAGTCCTTATGATACCTTTACTATTGGGCAGTTTGGCAAGGACTACAGGACTAGCGCCAGTTTCTAACGCTGCAGTGATAACCAAGTCAGAACATGCTGTGTGAGTGAGTATGGTCAGATGCAGCTTTTAGCAATATTCCAAGAATATCCTGGTGGTGGACACCAGAAATGGGCTTCACACATTGTACCCAGGTCTCCGAGCAAATGCCTGAACATGCTGAAGCAGCTGGTTTAAATATTACTTGATCTATGTTGGTTATATAAGATGACAGGTACCACTCCTGATGAGTGAGATTTGAAGTGACATATTACATAAAGGCCTACTATTTCTGATAAAAACACTCAAGGGACAGCGGCAGTGCATTTCCTTCAGAATGTTTGTGAGGTTATTTTTTCCAATCATATCTTGTATTCTTAAGACTCCTGCATCACCCTCTAAGTTGTTCGAAAGACTCTTAGATCCCAGCGCCTTGGTGCAACACTGTAGTCTTTCTACAAGCATATGTCCTGCAGTACTGAGCAGGGGTTCAGGTATACATTCTTTGGAAGCATACAGTCAAGCAGCTACTCCAATCCAAGATGTGTCTACTTTAACAAGTTTAAACTCTTTACCAATCGTACTGCTGACCCAGCTGACTTGGAGGGTGAAAGTTTAATACCGTTTACTGCGAGGAGTTTTGGGTTCTTCAGTGACAGACTGGGAACTATCTTTGCCATCCAGTAGAAGACCCTGTAGATTTCTCCTTGTGTGCTCTAGTGATTCAACCTGTTTTATGCCTCGGAGTGGGGTCGGAGAGCCAAATACACTGTTCTCTAGCTCGCTGAAATAAAACAGAAGAGTGGTTCTTGGCAAACTGAGTGTCATTACATATGATGCAATCTCTTGCAGTTGAACCGAAAATAATCCCAGAGAGAAACACTTCCGTGAAACGAATAGCCGAAACACATTCACCTATCAGGAATCACTTAATGCACGCTACACTTGACTCTCTTTTATTAGAGATAAACCAAGTACATGTGAAATTAGGCGTTCGTGGGTAGGAAGCTTATTGGGTGCAAACATTACCTATGTAATGCAGGAAAAGTAGGTATAAACCCCCTAGTGACACCATCCTTTTGTTCTCCAGTCGGGTTAAATCTCATAAACTGGGATAATATCCCTGGGATTCTATGAATAAACTTCCGTATAGATTGTGGCATTTTAATGTTTTTCGCTAGAAATATATTTTGCATTTGAACATAATATAATGAAACGTAAAATGTAATGACAAATGTTTTCTTTATATTCCCAGGGATCGAACACGCAACCTTGGTATCTTTCTGTACCCCAGTGAGTGAGGCTACAGAGGCGCTCATAAATCACAATGCTTTAAAGAATGTCTTTTTTCAAATGCTGTACACCAGCAACAGATATTTTACGCCTGTTTCCTGAGGTTGATGTTGATAAATGTTGTTTTATGTTGGCTTAAAAGTTAGATAAAACACTTCCCCTCAGGTTTTTTCAGGCACCTCAGTTTTATCCCGCGGATTCAGGTTTAAATATCAAAAAAACCCTTGGACATTCTTTATCCTACACATGAACATGAAAAATATTGGATATAATGAGTATCGAGCGTAACTTGGGTCATATGATGCCTTGTGGTTGGGCTATCTGCTCTATGGAGGTGTTTCTCTCTGCATGAGAGATCTCCATTGGGATTATGTTTTCAGATCAACAGCAGAACCAGTTAAACATTTGTATTCACATTCATAAACATTACATTGCAACATAAATCCCTCAACTCACATGTATCTGGAACATGTTCAAGTCGTAGGTAAGAACAGTAAAAGTAAATAAATAAAGTGTGATTACTGCAAGATGAACAATGCTTTGTATTACCTGTCTGCTTGAACTTGTGTTCGGGTGCGTCGGCCTGTTGTTGACCTGGCTGTCTTGGTGGCTTGGGGCATCAGGATTGGGGCAGGTGTTTTCACTGATTTAGCTACAAACAAGAAGGAGTTCAACACTTACAATATGATCCATGTCTGTGAGGTAAGGTGAAATGGGGTTAATGTCAGGTCCAAGATTATTGCACTTACATAGCGACGTATATGCTCATATGTGTACATGCTTGTAGTAGTTAGGACTGATGCCGATTTTATAGTGCTAGTTCACTGAGATGCCATGCTGCAGTTTAACATGAATATCCCACTCAGATACAGTATCCTGACTCCGAGATGACCAGTCCTTGTTTTAGCTCCTTAATGCCGAGCGCCAGACAGGGTAACAACAGGTATCATCTTTTAACGTGGTATGATGTGGCCGGGGATCAAACCCCGGACCTTCCGCTCTCAATGCAGATGCTCTACCACAAGATCACAGAGGCGGTTGAATCTATGTCTGTATCATGTGTATGAACATATGACGATAGTTCTTCTATTTGTGTGGAATTTATTTATGTAATAGAAAGTTTATTAAAAAGGATATTTAATTAGACATAAATGGTTGAAAAAGTATTGAGGAAAGGTCATTTTAAACCTTTGAACAGTTAGCTAGGAAATAGGTTGGTGACAGTGTAAAAGACAGCATTGTCCAAGCATCAATAAACAGTTGTTAAAGTGGTTATAAGTGGCTAAGTCAGATTCAAATAAAACAGGGAAAGATGTAACAAAGATTTCGACAAAATAAACTTTCACTGTCATAATAACATCTCACTACAACACACAGCACCACACTCTGCAACATAAACTTGCCAAACGAGTTAAACCTCCACGACAACATCTGCAGTAACAACCTTCCACGACAACATCTGCAGTAACAACCTTCCACGACAACATCTGCAGTAACCTTCCATGACAACATCTGCAGTAACCTTCCACTACAACATCTGCAGTAACAACCTTCCACAATATCTGCAGTAACAACCTTCCACGACAACATCTGCAGTAACAACCTTCCACGACAACATCTGCAGTAACCTTCCACGACAACATCTGCAGTAACAACATTCCACTACAACAACTGCAGAACAACCTTGCACTGCAACATCTGCAGTAACAACCTTGCACTGCAACATCTGCAGTAACAACATTCCACTACAACATCTGCAGTAACAACCTTGCACTGCAACATCTGCAGTAACAACCTTGCACTGCAACATCTGCAGTAACAACATTCCACTACAACATCTGCAGTAACAACCTTGCACTGCAACATCTGCAGTAACAACCTTCCACAATATCTGCAGTAACAACATTCCACGACAACATCTGCAGTAACAACCTTCCACTACAACATCTGCAGTAACAACCTTCCACAACAACATCTGGAGTAACAACATTCCACTACAACATCTGGAGTAACAACTTTCCACTACAACATCTGGAGTAACAACATTCCACTACAACATCTGCAGTAACAACATTCCACTACAACATCTGCAATAACAACATTCCACACTCCCTACCTCTTGTTGTTCGTTTGACTCTCACATTCTTGGTAGACGCAGTCGTGTTTTCTATTGTAGTGTTTAATGCAGGTGTAACAGTTCCAGTTGCCTCCCCTTGACTGCAACTCTCCACCTGAGTACTCTGTGAGTCTGATAGCGAGTCAACAACACTTATAGCTACATCTGAGCCCTGCGAATCGGACACGACACTGGTGATATCGACACTGGTAGCGACCGTGTCTTGTGAGTCAGGGACTGTGCTGGTCTGTGAAGATGGAAGGGGGTCTTGCGAGTCAGCAACAGCACTGCTGGCATCAGCCTCGGTGACATCACCACCTTCTGCTTCTGTCTTGGGCACAACATCAGCGTTGGTGCTGCTGGTTTTGTCAGCAAGCATGGAGTCAACAGTTGCCTTAAACTTCTCCACGGACTTCACACTTTGCTTTTCTTTCACAACCTGCAGAGAGAAATGTCCATCAACTGAATCAATTAACAATTCTGTCTATGTACCAATTGGCATGTAATGAGTTCACCAAATTGACATACAATTGGTCACTAGGGGCCTTGGTCAGGTACCTAGCAATTGAAGGTGAGAGAGTTCTGTACATACCTCCAGCATCTGGTCAAAGAGCACCTGCATGTCCTTCAGTTGCTAGGTAGAGACATGTGACCATGACAATGTGTTGTACCTACCTCCAGCATCTGGTCACAGAGCACCTGCATGTCCTTGAGTTGCTAGGTAGAGTCATGTGATCAAGACACTGTGTTGTACCTACCTCCAGCATCTGGTCACAGAGCACCTGCATGTCCTTGAGTTGCTAGGTAGAGTCATGTGATCAAGACACTGTGTTGTACCTACCTCCAGCATCTGGTCACAGAGCAACTGCATATCCTTGAGTTGCTAGGTAGAGTCATGGGATCAAGACATTGTTGTACCTACCTCCAGCATCTGGTCACAGAGCACCTGCATGTCCTTGAGCTGTGTGTCTGGGCTCAGGTCCAGCTGGTTCAGGAGGCGTGTCCACAGCTTGACACTGAAGGAGTCGGGGTTGGACAGGATCTCGTTACTCACCAGGACAGCTATGTGGTCGTGTCCTGGGTTGTCCTGGGAGGTAACACAGCAACAATTATGTCATCCCTTTCAACAACTGGAGTATTATTTGAGTGAGTGAGATGACTGAGCTGGGTTTAACATCGCTTTGTAAACCGTGTAACACAAGAACCATATGCATGTAGTTTGTATTGCTGTTTTTGAAGACAGGTTAGAATCTGATTTGTGTTAAACTCCTCTTTAAACAGTATTTCAGTAATACCGTTATCACTATGGGATAGCTGATGTGGCCGGAAGTCGTGAAGTAAAGCAGGTCTTAGGAGTTCACCACTTTTGTGAAATCTATGAGCATGGGTAAAGTGCTGAACATAATCAGGGGAAACTGGGACTCAGTTCCACCATCATAGGTTCCTGGCATGCCTAAGGGAAGCAACTCTGCACACGGACAGTTAGACTTACAGTGACAAGACTCTGGGAGTTCTGGTTGACCACCAGGAGTTTGGTGTTGATGAGCTGGACCAGGAAGTCCCCCACATTGCTGACGTTCACCTCATTTAGGGGGCTGGATGTTGGGGCATTCAGCAGGGTCTTCAGTGTCGGCATGAAAGCTTCCTCAAACAACTCCTGGTTAGCCCTGGTAACATGGGAGAAAACAGGTGGAGGCAGTGTCATTTCATGTGATTTATGTGAGTGACGATAGATTGGTGGTATTTTCCAACAAAGGAATCGATGAAATATATGACTGATCATTTTCTAATCAATCATTTTAGTTTAATTTAGTGAATTTGTTGAGAACAATTGAATGAAACAAAATGAAACAACATAAACATTAACACATAAACATAAAACACAAAAGACAAGGATTCAAAGCACTGATGAAGTATTTCCTAGATGTGTGGTTGAAGAGTATAGGAAAACATCACATAAGAGTTGCTTCTTTAACAGAAGGGTAATGTTGATTACATAAAGAACACTGAGAAAGAATTTCTGAAAATGACAAATCAAGAATTTGCTATTCTCATGCATGATTAATCATTAAGCAATGACCGACTTAACTTGAAATGCTAACACTAGGGCTTCAAAATGGAGCCTTTCTGCATTGATCATGGGGGCATTCCCTTAAACTTGACATCTGATTTGGGTTATGCTGGAAGTATGCATCGACATGATGGAGGCATATTAAATTCTACACCTGTATCCACTCACCTGCAAGCGAAGGCAAACACCGGCAGGAAGGCTCCGAGACAGTGTCTGAGGTGGTTGTCATCCTCTGTCAGTGGGTTGTACCACAACAGCAAGAGGTGAGACAGGAGTTTGGAAGATACCACTCTGCCAGATAGCAGCAGCTTGGCCATGCCCTCAGCTGCAACTGTCCTCAACTCGGAACTCTGTGACCACAAGGTTCATGTGTCTCATCAGTAATAATTTCTCTGGTATGAACTGACAGCAAGGAATAAGGGGTATGTGGGTTGAGACTTGTGTTGGGTTAGAAGTGGGGCCCTATTCGACCATGAGACATTATGAAAGAACAGCTTTGGTTGAGTCTCTTGACATCCTAGATACAGATCATGTAGCCTGCTGAAAATGCCAAGCTGTCAACATATGGAACAGGAGCAAAAGGCAACACTGTTTTGATTGGGTGTCAACTGACCTGATGACTATGAAAAATATTCTAAGAGTGGTCACAATCACTACTTTTGAAGGATTAGAAAAGAGAAAGGCTGAAACCTCAAAACGCCCTTAACAAAATTCAAAGTAATCATGGTAATAGTGTGGTTTCCGAACACAGGAAATACCTGAGGAAAAGCCCAACTCATCTCATCTCATCTCGAGCGAGCGAGTATGGTTTTACACCATTCTTAGCATTATTAATGCAATATCACAACTGGCGACACCAAGAAATGGGCTTCGCACTATGTACCATTGTGGGGAACCGAACCCGGGTCTTCGGCATGACGGCCAAACGCTTTAACCACTAGGCTACCCTACCAACCCCATCTCATCATGGTTGGTTGGTTGGTGTGTTGTGTAACGCCGCACTCAGCAATATTCCAGCTATATGACGGTGGTCTGTAAATAATCGAGTCTGGACCTGACAATCCAGTGATTGATATCATGAGCATCGATCCATGTAATTGGGATCGATGACATGCATCAACCGAGTGAGTGAGCCTGACCACCCGATCCCATTAGTCACCTTTAGCGACAAGCATAGTCTCCTTTTACGGCAAGCATGGGTTGCTGAAGACTGATTCTACCCTGGAATCTTCACGGGTCTCTCAGCATGGAGAGAGTACTTGTTACTGTATAGAAGTCAACCACTTACATTGTAACAGATTGAGTATTGTTTCCACACTCCTAAACCAGACTGACTGAAGCAATGTTAAGTTAAACAATAGACCAAAAAACTGTCAGACATATTCAATTTAATTTGACCTGCCTACCCTTGCTAATCTGTCACCTAAATGTCCAGGTTATCCAATATAAATATGTATGCAAGTGTCTCGACTTGTCTTTTTTGTCCTAAACAACAAGTGTCTCTACTGTAGTTGTTGATTACCTCGGAATCCAGGAAAGCACTAAGAATGGCCACCAGCTTGGTTGCAATGTCTGCGGAAGCATCAGATTTCTTTGAGCTGGTGGTAGTGGCATCGGCCAGAGTGTCATCAGGGGAATCTGCAGCAGCCTCCACTGTGTCAGAACTGACGCTGCAGTTGCTCTCCTCCGCTGCTGTCTTGCTTTCCTGTCTTGTGATGCCCAGTCCGAACATGTGGACCAAGTCAAACAGGCTTTTGAGAGACGTGGTCTTCACCGTCTCTGTGTCGTGTTGGGACACCTGATGTGTTTCAATATTATATGTTTAAAGATGAAGTCACAAATATTGATCAAATAATGGCTAGTGTTATCAATGTGGTAAACCAATCAGAAAAAAAACTTGGTATCATTATATAAATATGCAAATGAGATTACCATACACTAACATACAATAGTGGTGTAAAGGGGGTTATAAAAGTTAGTATATTTTTACTGACTGACTTAAATCTCCAAAGTAAGTAAGTAAGTACTGACTGACATTCTCATCATGAGTTTGAAACGAATACGCCATACTTACGATGCTGAATTCAAACTCGCTCTAGCTGATATATTTTCTCACGGGTTCATAATTCTATATACACCGATTCACAAAATGGCGCTTGTTGTTGATGGCAACATATAACGATCATTATGAGATTAAAAAAAACAACGAGAAACAGCTTCCCACATTATGAAAGTGGATGACTGGTTTGTTAAATCTTTATTAGAAATAATAATGACTTTTTCAATATAATTACAACGTTTTTCATCTTATATTTTTGAATATCTGCGAGTACCGGCACATGTCTTGCAGTCCGACTTCGCAGTGTTTTTTGCCTTTCAATTCCTGGTTCGGCTTATCTGCGGGTCATATCATTTTCTCTCGTATTTCAATGGTCAAGTTAGCACCTCGGCTTATCTACGGGGTCGGCTTATCCGCGGTCATATACGGTACCAAGCACAAACTACCTTTAAGCCCCATACATTGATGCAATTTCTGCTTGATCAATGAATTATTGGTTAACACTATATAACGCTGTATGTAGACAGACATGGGTGTAAATCAAGAGGGATTACATGACAAATAGGGTGATTCACTCAAACAAAGTATTGACACATGGTTTCGAAAGTTACTTCATTCAGTGGAAATACGTTTTATCTTAAGGATGATCACATATAATAAAGAGATTAAAGAATTCATAAACTTTACATTACATTGTATTCTTATATACTTATCCTATCTCACACTATGCATTTCTTCTTTCTTTTGATCCTATGTTTCCTTATGAGCTTGAACAAAGCTTTCGAAGGGCGACTTCGATGTGGAAGACCGGAGTCTGTACAGACAAGGTAGCTCACCCTCCACTGGGTACTCAGTCTTGAATAACGATGACAATAAACAAAGCAGTGATGTTCCAATATTTCCAATATTCCTGTATGTACAGGATACGGAGTACTGGACAGCAGGAGCAGGTACATAGTATCATCTATCTGCGCTGGTGTGCAGCTGTCAACTGTTGTGATGGTGAACAGGGTACAGTTGCTGTGCAAGGACATGGTAGAGGGAACAGCTCTAGTCTCATGTGAATTGGATGTCACAGGAGGAGGAGATAGTCGAGCGGAGCTAAAAAGAGAAACTGATATGGGAGACTGACTGATGGTCTTTGGCTACTCTCTTCAAATACCCTTTGATGTAGGGTTTCCGGAGATGGATGCAGGAGGTGGGAGTGATGTGTAGGAGAAGGCTGGTCAGGGAGAAAGGCATGGTGTTGAGGTTCTCCCACGAGATGGATAGCCACGAAAAGAACTTGACTTTGACCCAATGACCTCACATAGGTCATGCTTTGATGGCGCTCCTTCTTCTGTTGTTCCTCCAGGTGATGTTTCTGGAGCTTAAGCAAGTTGTGGGATACCTTTAAAAGTATTCCGAGTGATGTCCTTGTCAACTTCCTGATTCCTGTTGGCAAACAGGTACAGGATAGACTATGGCAGTTGGTACAAGCGAGTGTCGTCCCCCTGACAGTATTGCAGGAGACCATGGCGGCAGAGATCTCTCGGATCAGCACAAAGGAACTTCTGATAAGGGTGTCATCGGAGGACTTGGCATGTGACACGGATGAGGTGATTGCTTCTGTTGCCGATAGAGTGGTTGAAATAAGCTGGAGAGTACGCTGGACAGTGGTCTCTAAATGGTCAAGGTCTCAATCATCCACAGTGGAGGCAGTAGAAGAACGCTTAGGGCTGAGAGTAGTTATATCACCAAAGAATTAAGGAGCCATGGCGGTATAAGACCATCTGTGGGTGCCGGATCAGCCAACCTGAATCAAGGAGTTTCATCCATAGATCGATCCGTGTATGGCGTATAATGATAGAAGTCAGAACAAGATTTGTAGGATAAGGCGGGTAACGATGTTGATCGGTGAAACGGCCACACGATGCATAAGGGTATATGTGCATGTCATGATATCGATCCATGGGCTGAGGGTATCAATCCCAGCTGTGATGATGATACCTGTACTTGCTATGCTCATGGCGATCCACTGCCGATGACTACGTCATTGTGGGTCTGAGTCGTAAGAACGGAAACGTTTTCTGACGATGACAATCCGAATGAGTAGTAGAAAGAGAGCTCTATACCGTCCCGATGATCGATGTGCAAATCGTTGTAATAATCATCCTCAGAAGGATGAAGATCGTCCTGTCGAGCTGGAGTGTTCCGTGACTTTAGTTGCTATGTCATGAGGTTGTTCAGGAGAACACCAATACTGAGAAGGTTGATCCTGTGAGTGTCGCCCGTATGATCTGGAATGTCGATCCTTGGATAGTGATTTATAAGGAAACAAGATGATCTGTATGAGGTGCAAGAGCAATCCTGGCTCTTTGGTCCCGTAGTAGAAGTAGAGGGCGAACTTGTACAATTGATGAAGTTGAAAGAATGGACTGGCAGGGGTAGTCAGAGGATCAAGTCGTGTAAGGTCACAGCACAGGATTACACTGCGTAACCCATGTGTTTAGGTGGTGACCTTAGTGATGCTGGAATCTCTTCGGACGAAATGTTTCAAAATAAGGATCGAAACAGAAGGAAGAAATGCATAGTGTGAGATACAATTAAAGTCTTGTCAAGGTCAGGCTGCCAAATTGAAGGCCTGTTACTGAAGTTATTGAAGTACTAAGAGTGTTGAAGCTGTCTGATCATCAACTGACCTCTATGAGCAGCGGCAGGTACTGCATGACCACCTCCTCCTTGAGTAGACAGCAGAGTCCCAGCGCCTTGACAGCAGCATTACGCACGTCAGACTCGGCGTTCTGCACTCCAGGTAACACCTGCAACCATGGGATAAATACAGAAATGAACATGTACAGAGGCTAGCTGAACAAAACATAACTTGACTCTTGAACTTCATGTGCAATGGGCACAAAGAAAATCAAGTGTTGCATTCCTCAGAACATGACAAACATTGACATACATTGCAATCAATGCCTTCTGACTCTTTATTGGTCTCCAGCAAGATGTATGTGTCAGGGTCTTCAGTGAGTATTACCTGGCTCTCCAGCAACATGTGCAGAGTGGGTGTCAGTGTCTTCACAGGAAGTTGAGTCAGCAGTTCGCTGATGACAGTCAGACACTTCAGGATGGTGAAGGGATCATTCTGCAAGATATAAGGAAAAGACCTTCATCATCTTGGTTGCAAGAAATGACAACAGATTGAATAGCCCCCAAATTATTCTTTCTGTGTCTATTCTTCATTTTGTCAACTGACATTTAAAGCAAACACAAACTTGCAGTACTGTTTAAGCATCTTTCACATAAATACTTGAATAACCTCCAACCCACCTTTTCTGTACGTATTTCCTGTGACTGAGGCTCTCCTTGTTCTAGGAGTGAGGATCTCTCAGCATCCAGCTCAGACACAGAGCTCTTCAGCTCTGCAGCTCGGGCAAACTCCTGGCATCTCACACAATCCTCCAGCTCTTCTTTAGCTTGGTGTAAACGTACCCGGATATTGGCAATCTGCATGTCACGAAACAAAATTCAGTTTCAATAGCAGAGGCATAGGAGCTTTGTATTTAGTTAAAATGCACATGGATGTAATCAGCTTGGGCAAAACAGAAAATTCTGAGAATTCTTCATACCATTTTGGTCAGCAATATTTATAATATGAAAGGTATATAATTTTGTAAAACTTATTCTGACTTTGATTCAAGGGAGTAATTTTTCTGATTGCTGTTTGTATTGAGAATGACTGACTGCCATCTCTACTGAGAATGACTGACTGACTGTCATCTCTGATGAGAGTCACTGATTGCCGCCTCTACTGAAAATGAATGACTGCTGTCTCTACTGAGAATGACTGACTGACATCTTTACTGAGAATGACTGACTACTGCCTCTACTGAGAACGACTGACTACCGCCTCTATACTGAGAACGACTGACTACCGCCTCTACTGAGAACGACTGACTACCGCCTCTACTGAGAATGACTGACTGCCGTCTCTACCGAGAAAGACTACCATCTCTACTCAGAATGACTGACTGACGCCTCTACTAAGAATGACTGACTCCTGCCCCTACTGAGAATGACTGACTGCCGTCTCTACCGAGAATGACTACCATCTCTACTATGAATGACTGACTGATGTCTCTACTAAGAATCACTGACTCCTTCCCCTACTGAGAATGACTGACTGCGGTCTCTACTGAGAATGACTACCATCTCTACTAAGAATGACTGACGCCTCTACTAAGAATCACTGACTGACGGCCCCATTGAGAATGACTGACTGCTGCCTCAACTGAGAACCAGTGACTGCCATCTTTAGTGAGAATGACTGACTGCCGCCTCTACTGAGAATGACTGACTCTTGCCACTACTGAGAACGACTGACTCCTGCCCCTACTGAGAATGACTGACTGCTGCCTCTACTAAGAATGACTGACTGCCGTCTCTACTGAGAAAGACTACCATTTCTACTAAGAATGACTGACTCCTGCCTCTACTGAGAATGACTGACTGCCGTCTCTACCGAGAAAGACTACCATCTCTACTCAGAATGACTGACTGACGCCTCTACTAAGAATGACTGACTCCTGCCCCTACTGAGAATGACTGACTGCCGTCTCTACCGAGAATGACTACCATCTCTACTATGAATGACTGACTGATGTCTCTACTAAGAATCACTGACTCCTTCCCCTACTGAGAATGACTGACTGCCGTCTCTACTGAGAATGACTACCATCTCTACTAAGAATGACTGACGCCTCTACTAAGAATCACTGACTGACGGTCCCATTGAGAATGACTGACTGCTGCCTCAACTGAGAACCAGTGACTGCCATCTTTAGTGAGAATGACTGACTGCCGCCTCTACTGAGAATGACTGACTCTTGCCACTACTGAGAACGACTGACTCCTGCCCCTACTGAGAATGACTGACTGCTGCCTCTACTAAGAATGACTGACTGCCGTCTCTACTGAGAAAGACTACCATTTCTACTAAGAATGACTGACTCCTGCCTCTACTGAGAATGACTGACTCCTGCCTCTACTGAGAATGACTGACTGCTGCCTCTACTAAGAATGACTGACTGCCGTCTCTACCGAGAATGACTACCATTTCTACTAAGAATGACTGACTCCTGCCCCTACTGAGAATGACTGACTGCCGTCTCTACTGAGAATGACTACCATCTCTACTAAGAATGACTGACGGCTCTACTAAGAATCACTGACTGACGGTTCCATTGAGAATGACTGACTGCTGCCTCAACTGAGAACCAGTGACTGCCATCTTTAGTGAGAATGACTGACTGTCGCCTCTACTGAGAATGACTGACTCTTGCCTCTACTGAGAATGACTGACTCCTGCCCCTACTGAGAATCACTGACTGCTGCCTCTACTAAGAATGACTGACTGCCGTCTCTACTGAGAAAGACTACCATTTCTACTAAGAATGACTGACTCCTGCCTCTACTGAGAATGACTGACTCCTGCCTCTACTGAGAATGACTGACTGCTGCCTCTACAAAGAATGACTGACGGCTCTACTAAGAATCACTGACTGACGGTTCCATTGAGAATGACTGACTGCTGCCTCAACTGAAAACCAGTGACTGCCATCTTTAGTGAGAATGACTGACTGTCGCCTCTACTGAGAATGACTGACTCTTGCCTCTACTGAGAATGACTGACTCCTGCCCCTACTGAGAATCACTGACTGCTGCCTCTACTGAAAATGACTGACTGATGCATCTACTGAGAATGACTGACAACATTAACACTACCTTCAGATCCAACTGCCGTCTCTACTGAGCCAGACTGACTGCTGCCTCTACTGAGAATCATTAATTCTACCTTCAGATCCAACTGCCGTCTCTCGTCTTTGTCCAGGCTCTTCTCCACGATGGTGATGGGTTCTCGTATCTCGGAGATGGTCTCGGCCAGGTAGGCCACCAGTGTGTCTGTGTTGGTCTTCACCAGATGCAGGGTTGAAATGATGTGCTTCATCAAGGCGTGACTCACGTGGTCGCAGATCATCATGTCGTGGACAAGCTTCTCCAGTTCGCGCCTGCAACATGTGTGCAGAGTCAGTGCTGTCATTGTCAATCTAGTTGGGCAACACTTTAATGTTTGCATGTTGAATATAGACAAACTCATGATCCAATCTAGTTGCCTCTTTTGACAAGCAATAGAGCCCCAAAATAGGATGCCCCATTGGCAATTTCGTTTGAGCTCAATGTCCAGGTAAGTTCAACAACTGAACTGCGTCAGGTGTTTTTCAGAGTGTGGGCTTAAGTGCCTATGGCCTTCATCAACCGCCTCATCCATTCCATGTATCGACGTTGCACTGCAGTCATTAATGCACATGGCGGACACATGAGCTACTGACTTGTGATGCCATTTTCTCAGAGACTTTCACTTTAAGAACATTTGACACTTTAATTTCAACCTTGATGATCAGTTTTGCCAAGTATCATCTTTTTAATATGTCTCAAAGTATGTTTATGTGTATGAATTTCATTTCAATTTCACTTATGTAAACTTTGCCAACAAGATGAAAATATGCATGATTTTGAAAAATCCAATACACAGATATTTTCCAAACTTATTGTGATATGTACAAAAGCATTTAAAATTGTGGTATACCGGTAATACCGTGCAACTCTAGTCTTTAAACATGGTGAACACAACATTGGTCTACACTTACACACTTTGTTGAATACCAGACAGGAGGTAATAATGCTGGAAGACAGACACTTACCGGCCAGCCTGATCTGATAGGTCCATGTACTTGAAGAGAGACAGGATCTGCTGGCCAATGTATTCCAGCTCCAGCTGTCTGTCAAAGTCCTCACCGCAGCCTGTCAGCTTCTCCAGAAACCTGCTGAGACATCAGACAAAGTCAAGTGAGATGACATCAGACAAAGTCAAGTGACATCAGACAAAGTCGAGTGAGATGACATCAGACAAAGTCAAGTGAGATGACATCAGACAAAGTAAAGGGACATCAGACAAAGTCAAGTGAGATGACATCAGACAAAGTCAAGTGAGATGACATCAGACAATCTTAAGTGACATCAGACAAAGTCAAGTGACATCAGACAAAGTCAAGTGAGATGACATCAGACAAAGTCAAGTGACATGACATCAGACAAAGTCAAGTGAGATGACATCAGACAAAGTCAAGTGACATGACATCAGACAATCTTAAGTGACATCAGACAAAGTCAAGTGAGATGACATCAGACAAAGTCAAGTGAGATGACATCAGACAATCTTAAGTGACATCAGACAAAGTCAAGTGAGATGACATCAGACAAAGTCAAGTGACATCAGACAAAGTCAAGTGAGATGACATCAGACAAAGTCAAGTGACATCAGACAAAGTCAAGTGAGATGACATTAGACAAAGTCAAGTGACATTAGACAAAGTCAAGTGAGATGACATCAGACAAAGTCAAGTGAGATGACATCAGACAAAGTCAAGTGACATCAGCCAAAGTCAAGTGAGATGACATCAGACAATGTCAAGTGAGATGACATCAGCCAAAGTCAAGTGAGATGACATCAGACAAAGTCAAGTGACATCAGACAAAGTCAAGTGAGATGACATCAGACAAAGTCAAGTGACATTAGACAAAGTCAAGTGAGATGACATCAGACAAAGTCAAGTGAGATGACATCAGACAAAGTCAAGTGACATCAGACAAAGTCAAGTGAGATGACATCAGACAATGTCAAGTGAGATGACATCAGCCAAAGTCAAGTGACATCAGACAAAGTCAAGTGAGATGACATCAGACAAAGTCAAGTGACATGACATCAGACAATCTTAAGTGACATCAGACAAAGTCAAGTGAGATGACATCAGACAAAGTCAAGTGACATTAGACAAAGTCAAGTGAGATGACATCAGACAAAGTCAAGTGACATTAGACAAAGTCAAGTGAGATGACATCAGACAAAGTCAAGTGAGATGACATCAGACAAAGTCAAGTGACATCAGACAAAGTCAAGTGAGATGACATCAGACAATGTCAAGTGAGATGACATCAGCCAAAGTCAAGTGAGATGACATCAGACAAAGTCAAGTGACATCAGACAATGTCAAGTGAGATAAAAGGCACAAGGTGACATTCAGATGTATGTGAGTGAGTTTGCAGGTCCTCTACGTTGATGCAGCTCTTCTAAGTTTACCACTAGTGAAACAGGTACAGTCACAGGTAAAGTCCGGGATTTATCAAGGATTCCAAACTAAGTGACCTCTGCAGGCAAATTGGTAAAAAACAACAACACATTATTCAAAATTGGATTGTTTCAATTCTTTTTTTTGTAAAATCTGTGAAATTTGGAATTGTTATAATTCAAATTGGGAATTTTTATTGTCATTTGCTGCAGACTTAGGCCAATCACAGCCTATGAGCAGGTCTAAATATATCTGTGATGGTGCTGACAAACTATTTTAAACAGAAACTCTCAGTAAATGAGACTGCTTTTTTATGTGCTAACATAAACATGGTAAAATGATTCATACCCTCATCATGATGTAACTTACTTTCTAACATATCGACACAGTACAATGCAGGATGGCAGGACTTTATCCAGCTGTTCCTCGTATGTGACGCCCTTCTCCTGCACGAACTGACACAACACCCGCCAGTACATGGCACTCTCGCACGTCAGCTTGTCATCCGAGATCAGGGTCCTTCAACACATAACGACAACATCAAAATGATATATACATGTTGTGTGTAATCATGGTAACAGTGCTTGATATTCCCAATACATCATCTCCTTAATAACCACAATAACCGTAACAGCAGCAACTCTGACAACATTTGACAAAACCTAATGTACTGGACACCCGTTGAAAGATCTGGGTTAGAATACTTCTTCAGCAAACCATGCTTGCTGTAAAAGGCAACTGTGTTTGTCATAAGAGGCGACTAACAGGAATGTGGAGTCAGGCTTGCTGAAATGGTTGAAGCATGTCATTGAATCTCAAATGCATGGATCAATGCTCATGATGTCAGTCACTGGATTGTCTGGTCAAAGCTTGATTACTTACAGGTCGCTGTCATATAGCTGGAATATTGCTGTGTGAGGCATTAAACAACAAACAAACAAACCAATGTACTAGATTATACTACTGTCACCATTTTCAACCATTTTCAACATAAGGTAACTTACTTCCTGATATTCCCTAGGTCAAAAGGAAAATATATATGTCTGTTTCAGGTGAATCGCCTTTAACAGATATGGGTTGTGGAAAAAAAGGGAGATATTTTTGATCTTGTTGATTTAAAACTATTAAAGGTGTGATAAAGTGCTGAGGGTCACGAGTAAAATTATTTAAGTTGGTCGGGTCACCGGAACCACAAGTATATTTCCAGGGGCCTATTAGGCTAAAACAGAAAAAGAAAGAGTCTTGGATCTCAGGCACTGCCTGCATCATCATAAAGTCCACCGCACGTTTTGTTTCGAAAAAAAAATAATAAAAAAATCATAATTCTTGAAACCATGCAATCCAATATTACATGCACCCTGCTTTACTGCACATCTTATGGTCATGGCGGCAATCATGGCCAAAAAAACCACCACCCAACAATACAATATTTTCAAAAGTCATTGCTTGAGTATCAATTCTTTTTTTTTTTTTAAGCCTTAAACTGACTTCCTTTATACATCTCTGTAATTGAGATAACACTTACTCTTCACCCAGCAGGTCGAAGTTGTCTACAATCTCCTCCACTGGGACCTTCTCAAACAGCTTGTAGAGCACCTGCTGACAGACATCGGCCGACTGCTCGACGTCCAGACTCTGTAGCAGCTGTAGTGCACTGCCCTGGAACTGTAGCAGCCACGCCTGTAGTAGTTTTGTAGCACATGCCTCCTTCACCATGTCTGTGAATCAGAGTGAGAGAGAGTGGGTGAGTGGGCTGCCTACTGCCCCTGTCAATGATACCTACTGATAGTGGTTTACTGGGGACTCATCTTCCCGAGGCAAGAAAGTTAACTGACTTTAAAAGTCCAGTTTCCACCCTTGCCAAACTAGGCTGGAATTACTGGGCTCGATCGTAGCGCCACCAGTGGATATTACCAGTTATGTCCCTTCTAAGCCTCTCCTATGGAGCAATCAGATTCCACCTCTCGTATCCCTTGCGTTTGCTTCACACAAATTGGTGACGCCCAGTCAGGACGATCTGATCGATAAGATCTATTGTGGTCTTACATCGCGAAATGCATTCAATCATGAGAGCACCTTGATTAAAAACATGATAAGATTTGGAAAAAAATCTGCTGACGAGTTGGCGGTGCACATGCTTTGCAAATCCTGCAATCCACCGAAATCTGCACAACAGTTTATGGACCGGATTTCAATTTCGGTGCACGATTTTGATTGGACTATTCATAGACTCGTTAGTCCAGCCAAAATGAAACTCCATAATACCAGCCTAGTTCGGCAAGGGTGGAAACTGGACTTTTATAGTCAGTTAACTCCTTTGCCTCGGGAAGATGCTGGGGACTAGGCTTGACAAGCACTTCTGGTCTTATGACTTCACTTTCCATTTGGAAAAAGACATGTGTCCCGTGCAATAATGATATAACTTCTGGTTTGGAAAAACATGTCAAGTACAGGACAACTTAAAAACAGACAATCCAGTGATTCTAGCTACGCCAATAAAAAGGTTATATGCACTTCTGTTTATAGGCCTGGGAACTTGGTTTAAAAACTAATTGTTAAATCCTTGATCAGATCTTGATTCTTGAAGATTCAGTCGGTTCGCACTGTAAACAAGTAGATCTGTAGACTGACCTGCTCTGTCACTGAGGCCATCCTGCAGCAGCTGTATTCTCTGGGCAATGGACAGAGCCTTGATGTGGATCTTCTCTGCTATCACATTGTACGCCACGCGTCTCACAGTGTCCTTCACGTCACGTGTCCGCTCAATGATCGCCATCAGGGTCTTTGTGGAGGGGGCAATGCACGACAGGACAGCCCGCCGGACGTCAGGGTTTGGGTCTCGACTGATCAGGAAGAGGTATGCTGGAAGATTCAAACACCATTCACTGATAATGTATGGCTTAGGGCGGCCCATAATATCAGGAGATGCAGTGTTTCAACATATGGTCAAGTACCATGTGAACTGTGAAAATGATTGGCCATGTTCAAGGAGGATGAAGCAAGCGAGCCAACATTGCCCAGGATAACTAGGATTCTACGATGAACTTGGAAAATACTTGAATCTTATTGATCAGTCAGCATTATCAGGGGCTGTAACGATACACTTTGTCTGTCATGACACATAGCCATATCTTGATAGTAACATGGTAAGCATGGTGACATTGCAATATGACACACCATTTGAAACATAAGTTATCATGGCTACAACAACCATAGTCCACAGATGAATTTGTGAATGAGTTTTATGATGTTGTCATGCTTATGCTCCTTTTAGCGATATTGCAGTAGTTTTTATAGCAGGGGACACCAAAACACTTCACACATTTGTACATGTTGTACCTATCAATACATGGTCTTCACATGACACGCAACCACATAACCACATGGCAACCACCCATCCCTGATGAGGCTAAAAAAATAATAGTCTTTGGTTCTCAGGCACTGCCAGCATCATCATAAACATAATAAAGTATGCTGCACTTTTCGTTTTTATTGAAAATTTAATAAAATAAATCCTAATACTTAAAAACAAAGCGATCCTGTAAAGCACACAGTTACTTCATTACTCGCGCACTGCTTTACTGCGCATCTCGTGTCATGGTCATGGCGGCAGTAAGAGTTTGTATGCTTGTTTATGTAGTAAGGCCCTTTCCCAGGTTGATGGTGCACAACTGTTTTTTTGGTTACATACTACTTTGAACAAGCAAAAAAAACAACCCAACAACAAAAACACACTGCCCGCCTGTACTATATTTTCAAAAGTCATTGCCTGAGAACCAATTCTTTTACTTTTTAGGCCTAAGTCTTCCCCTGACAGTACCACTGTTACCTTTAATGACAGGACAGTTTTCATCTGTGGGGTCCTGGAGCCGAGACAATGCCAACACGGCGTGCATCCTGACCACAGGCACCTTGTCTCGCAGTCGCTCCAACATGGATGTGTAGATCTTGTCATACAGTTCGTCATCGATCTGAGCCTCGTCTCCAAGGTTGCTCAGCAGCTTGTTGATCAGCTGACAACACCGAAATCTTACTCCCCTCTCCTTCGCACTGTGAGACTGCAACATACGCAACACAAACCTGGTAACAAACAATGTTTGAAGGCTCTGTACTGTGGACATTTTGAAAACAATACAAAGCCAATGCTTCAAAATTTGGCATGTCAATTTGGCATCATTAGAATGGATACGGTAAATTATGAATTATGAACAATACAGGGGTAGTAAATAGGAACCTGTAAGAGAAAGTCCAGTATGGTCAGCAGGAACTTGTTAGATTCATCCTTCGTCTCTGCTGCGTCCTCATTCCCCTTGTCTCCCGTCCCATCTTGTTGCTGGTCCTGCTGTTGCTGATCCTGCTGTTGCTGTTTAGCTGTTGAGGCAACAAACTTGGCAACAAAATCAATGGTCCTCTCAACGGCAGCCTCTCGCTTGAACACTATCATGGAGTATTTCAGATAGTGGACAAACTCAGTCCAGAAGGCATCAAACTCCATCTAAAAATCATAAGCATTACACAATATTAAAAACGTGTACATGTAGCTGAAAATATGAAATCATTCTCATGAATATGAAACATTTTGCTTGAATATCATAACAAAACAATGCACATACAAAATGAACTGTGAATGATAATAGCTTGACCAAGTTTACAACACTTTGTTGACAATAATCAGTGGATAATAAAACATATATCTTATGAAACTTTGATTGTTTTTTAACACCACACTCAGCAATATTCTAGCTATATGATGGCGGTCTGTAAATAATCGAGTCTGGAGCAGACAATCCAGTGTTTAACACTATGAGCATCTATCCATGCAACTAGAATACGATGACATGCATCAACCATTTCAGCGAGCCTGACCACCTGATCCCTTTAGTCATCTTTTACAGCAAGTATTGTTTGCTGGAGACCTATTCTACCCCGGGTCTTCAGGGGTCAAAATTTATGATTGAGCTGTGGCTATGCGGGTAGCTTGATTACTTCAACATGATTGTTTATCACTGCACAATGCTGTATGTGTAGTAACTTATTAAAAAATTCATGTAATTTGAATGACACATAAAGATTGCTGTATGATATCAAGTATACACCTCAAACACTTCAACATGCTCATCTTGATAAAGTACATACAGATTGATATATCTTCGCGATGGACTTGAGGAGTCGATTGTGACACTGCATACCATCTTGACACTGGTCAAACACGTCCACAAGGGTCATCTGGGGCATCGTGTTCTGGAGCAGTTTACATCACCATGATCATATCAGAATCACACAGGATAGTAAATGCTTTTACTATACCATAGACACAATGTACGGTCAAATTGGGAAATCACAAGAGCGAAAGCAGTGATTTGCTGGAGACAAATGTCAATAGTCATCAGATTATTTATCACAATTTTACAAAAGATAGATCATGTAGTATGGATATTGTTTTCTATTATTAACAAATTTGAAAAATGTCCTTATGGCATTTTGGATGACATTCATTCCTCGAAAACAAAATGATCTGAAATTGAAAGCATGCATATGTTGTATTTGTGTACATTCTTTAAACTGAGGCAAGGTAACCATATTGTGTGCAATTTGAAGCATTAATCATATTTATGAGAATACAAAGAAGTAATGTGTCCAACTAACATCCCAAAGACTGGCAAGTGTTCAAGTACTGTGCTTTTAACATGTCCTATGTATGAAAAGAAGTTAAAGAAGTTTTTTATTTGTATAAAATACACTTGGTGAAATAAAGGTGAAATTCATAACATCATTTATTTTCCTCATGTCTGTGAGCTACCAACTTCATGGCATATGATGATCATGGTGATAGTGGTTGGTGACAACATACTGCTCTTTCGTATATAAATTGTCTGGAGTAACAGGCTCAGAGACACATTCACACACTTGACATTCTACTTAGTTTTTATGATAGCAAGTGATTGTAATTGCAAGAACCAGCATGATCACATGATGATTAGTTGTATTGCCTTATTCAATTAAAATCAGGCTGATCGCCTGGCTATGACTCGCGTAATGGCTAGAGAGCTAGCAGGCACCTGCCTACTTGTCAAAATAGGCCTAGTCATGCTGTTGGGTTCGTTGTCAGCATAGGTACTACAGAAAGGTCCCCGACGGCAGAAATGTGTTTCCCCAGGTAGCCATAGCTTGGCAAATTCTGTCCGGTACTGTACATTTTCACGAATCACATTGCACAAAACGGGGTTCAAAGACTGAAATCACTTGTGCAACAAGCCGCAAGTGTGTGGTTTACCTTCATCCCCTACACTCCTGACTTCAGCGCCGTAAACATTGCTACGTTAGTGTACATTTCTGTACTCAGCTCTTGGTTAGGGCCCATTTGCGTATACATACAGAACGATATCCGGAGTACATTTCTTTATTGTAGACTGCATGTGTTGTGACACTGTGTAGTCTGATGCCTTTGCCGACAACGACCCCAACAGCCTTAGTCATCGGTAGTAGTATTCGCACATTATCTCAGTAAGACTGGTGTATGACTATTTCAGATCTCCTACTCAGTTTGCATATACCACCCTTACCTGTTTACTGCCAGATAAAAGATATCAAATCATAAATGTGTCGCCTCTTGTTTACAGTTTTCAAACTAGTCCGCCAATATACACACTTCCGGTCACATGACACTACAGTTAAACTGGGTTAATGCTGTTGTTGCACTTGTCGAATCGTGCGTTGTTTATGTAGACAAACGCCCAGTTTGTCCCTGTCCGAAAGATCCTACACCTTGAATTTCGTTTTATTTATTGACGTTTATTTTTACGAATAGAATTAGTAAAAGCGAAGGAAAAATAAATAAATTCGGGATCTTGAATAACACCCGCAAGTAGACTGGCAACTGGCAGTGGGTGTTTGTTTTAAAACTATTTTCTTAATAATCTTAGTTTACATATAGTGCCTAACGTTTACAAACTGTGATCATTTGCTAAGTATATATGTAAAGATATAACCAGAGACCTATTAAACCCCCCCCCCCCCCACCCCCACTCCCCCCCAAAAACCCGGCTGGCTACGGCACTGACTATATTAAATGACTAGTCGCCAAGCACAATTACAGATACACACGCACATGGATACCTACAAGCGGACTTAAATATTCAATAGACATATAACAACCCTTTGCTGTATCTATACACACTTAAATAACAAATTGTACCCATAGACCAACATATATTATATAATATATTTTTTTTCAGATCACAAAAACTTTATTTTCCTTTTAAACATTGCGTGAACGATTTCGCTTAAAGATACATGTTTTTCAACTGAACACTTATTCAGAAACGTGCAGTCAAGTAAACTGGAAGAACTGAAAATGTCTTGAGTTCAGTTTGAAAAGACGAAACAGTTGATAACAAAACGAGTTCCATCGTTCAATAGATGAAGTAAAAAAAGAAGAATACTCAAACGCCATGACATGAACCTCAGAGAGACATAAATACAGCCTATATAGAAGATATATATGGGTGTCTTTGGACTCTTTCCTCATATACACTCCTTTCCTGAACTAAAAAGCCAGTTTCTTTTTATAGACTAGTGAATAATTAGTATATACATATTAAAATGTATTCAGGGTGGAGTATGTAAAACGCCATATAAGCAATTCAAGTTTACTATAAACGCCTTCTTTTTTATCTGGTTTGATGTTAGAACAGGTCCATGGCCAGCTGCTCTTCGTGAGAAGCGACATAATAGATCGCGGAAGGTCAGGCCCGGTGACGCAGCTGATTGCTGTCGTCGTATCGCGATCTTTGTTTAGCGAAAGCTACTTCGTCTTATTTGAATGGGACTGACGTCTGACGCACTTCTGACGTCTGATTCGCCTGAATCTAAGTAGAATACCCCATACATGTTCCGGGCTCACTGTACACCGCAACCATTACTGATACGAGTAGTATAATGCTTCCCCCACAGTGTACACACATATAGCCTATCTGCAGACCTACAACCAGGAAGCCTATATATTAGGGAGAACGCCTCTTGTACTTGGGGCATCATCAACAATGTCGCAGGATGCCGAGACAGTGAGTGAAGTAGCTTGATCTTTTGTCTTCTGCCTTCTTCTCCTGATATTACTCATTTACTATCAAATGCGATTTTCATATCGCGACCAGGATGATATATTTAGGGTCAAAATTAACTCCCTTGTTATCAAATGAGAAAGAGCCTACTTTTGGTTTACAGTAGTTGCGATATGCTTGTTCTGGGCGTCGCTTTTGTCATTAATAACACGTTAGGACATGCAATTTAGTAACCTGACTCAGAGATATTACACAAGACATGAATGTGAACTAAGTAAATGAGTGATAAAACGAATGGCACATTTGAAACCACGCCCACTTCCCCATCTACCACATGGTAATATAAGTATATGTGAACACCTATTTAAACTAATTAATTAAGGTCGATCGGGCCATTGCAAACCTGTAGTCCAGAAAAAAATACCGTAGAGCATTAAATTTAGTAAAAAAGAGAGCATTTTTTGTGAGTATCAAGGTGCTTAGAGTAATAAAATATGTGCCCCGTGAAGATTCCGGGATAGAATTGGTCTTCAGCAACCCATGCTTGTCGTAAGTGGCGACTAACGGGATCGGGTGGTTAGGCTCGCTGACTTGGTTGATGCATGCCATCGTTTCCCAATTGCGTATAGATCGATGCTCATAATGTCAATCACTGGATTGTCTGGCCCCAACTCGATTATTTACAGACCGCCGTCAGATTATTGGAATATTGCTGAGTGTGGCGTTAAACAGCGAACAAACAAACAAAAACAATAAAATATGGAATATGATAGTAAATAAGGTGAGTGAGTATGGTTTCACGCCGCTTTTAACAATACTTCAACAATATCACGGCGGCTTCACACATTGTGCCCATGTGGGGAATCGAACCTGGGCTTTCGTGGTGACGAACGAAAGCTTAAATCAATAGGCTACCCTTCTGTCCCGATAGTGAAAATACTAACACAAACATCATTTCACTACGTATCGGAGGAGCGCGCGCACGTGTGTGTGTGTGTGTGTGTGTGTGTGTATGTGTGCCTGTGCGCGTGCGCGTGCGCGCCAACACCCTAACACATAGACTACTCATACCCATTTCCCAATATTCCTTATAACTTTTTAATCTTTGCACATCTCAGTGGTTGCAGTCATATGAGTATGAGATAGCATCATCTTTTATTGATATCTAAAATTAGATTTGATCATCCCCATAGGCTCCAGTTGCTCTCCTCTTCTTGCTGATCTGTTTCTTTATGCATTTGAATCAGGATGCTCAAAACAAGGTAATTTGACCAAGAAGTTTAACTTTTGATTCAGGTGAGTTGATGATCTGATATCGTTCAATAACCATCACATAGTCAATTCCCTTCCACTGATTTACCCACCTGAACTAGAAATAAAGGAGACCAGTGAGGCCGCTTTATCTCTTTCATATTTAGATCTATGCATAAAAATCCAGAGTGGCAAAACACAATGCGCAAAACTCAATGACAAGAGGAATGACTGCAACTTTCCAATAGTCAACTTTCCCTTTGTGTCAAGCAACATTTCTGCCACTGCAGCCCTTGGTGTCTACATTTGACAACTTTTGAGGTACAATTGAGAATGCTCTTTCTACCAAGATTTCAAAGAGCGTCATACAACTCTTGCTGATAAGTTGTTTGAACAACATTCAAAGCTTCAATTTACCTTTTAAAAAGTTTTATGGTGGACATGTGGAGGACATTTCCAATTTTGACGCACCAGTGACCAAAATGATGTTGGATGCAATTCCCCATTTTGACTTTTTACCATGTTTCCCCGTGTTTTTGCCTTTGCATGTATTTGTGCCACCGGTGGGGCAGTTCACCTTTTCGCGAACACCTGGTATTATTACTATTTGATAGTGATTCATAAACTCATGTTCACGATATAGTCGGGATAGTAGCACATTTCTTAAATATATGGAAAGGGTTTTGTCGCTGTGTGACCTGTTTCTTTGTGCATCATCCTGCTCAGGCGACATGGAACGTTGCTTCTGCAACAATCTCTTTAAAATCAGAACTTAGTGCTCGCTACCGCTACACAAGTATCTGAGGCTATCCCATTACATATCTACCGCCTCCGTGGTCTAGTGGTAGAGCGTTTGCCCGGAGAGCGGGAGGTCTGGGGTTCGATCCCCGACCGCGTCATACCAAAAGACTTTAAAAGATGGTACTTGTTGTTACCCTGTCTGGCGCTCGACATTAAGGGGCTAAAACAAGGACTGGTCGGCTCGGAGTCAGTATACTGTGTCTGAGTGGGGTATTCATGTTAAACTGCGGCATTGGATCTCAGTGAGCTAGCACTATAAATCGGCATCAGTACGGACTAGTACAAGCAGCCACACACACACACACACACACACACACGCTATATAAGTGCAATAATCTTGGACGCGAATTTAAACCCCATTTCACCTCACCTCACCTTTACATATCATCTCAGCACGACTTTCATGCGACCAATCAGATTGACGCTGACGAGATCGCAAAAGTGAAAGTCGGCATGCATTTCCTAATCATGTAACCTCCAAAAGGGTAACACGGGGGATTCCGAAACAGTAAAATAAACATTTGAAACAGAAGAGACTTTCCACAGACCGTGGAACGTACTGCCATACAATCTCGGCAATCTATGATATATTTTCTTTTGTTCTGTTTTCAAAATTTAAATTGAGAACGGATAAAAAATATTTTTGAAATGAGTGCCGGCAAGTTCGACACAGCTGCTTTTTGACTGGCTTATTTCGACGCCTTGTTAATCATTTCATTGGGTCGTCAAAGTTTCGTTCTGACGTGGTCTGTAATGAGATGCCCGCTTTGTGTAGCGAACACAAAGATCTGATTTTGTTGAGGTCTACCTGTCTAAGGCTGTAGTAATTATTTAGTTCGTGATTAGTTGGAATTTGGCTCACCTGCTACTGTGCAACAACATTGTCTTACTCACTGTTTTCATGATTCTTTCAGACAATCAGTAACGACAGCTATTCTTATTTCAGAACGCCAACTTGGACTGCTGGAAACAATTTCTAAAATCATTGAAAGCAGAATCACCAATTGCCAGAAAGGACGACGCGATTGATAGGCCTGATACCTGTACATGTCTGTCAGATGATTTTGCACAAAAGCTAGAGGCCCACGACGCTTCAACGGATGGCCTTAGACCTGGATCAGCTACACACGTGACTGGCAATTCAGAGAGAAAACCAAAGCTTAGACCCTTAAACAGTGTCGCTTGTGACACTCCTAGTTTGGATATCTTGAAATTTGTAAATGGCGATGACGTTAGTTCCAGTGATAACGGAAGTGGCGACACAGTTGGCATGGAAATGAACCCAATAGACGTGACTGCTACAGATGACATAATTGAGGAGGCAGAAAGAAAGACTCCACTCAAGAAAGAACTCCAACTTCTCAAATTTGAAGGGTTGCCTTATTCACAAGATAAGATCAAGGAACGACCATTATCTGTAGTAAAACGAGGAAAACCATCAACACTGTTTTACTGTGATAGATCCAATCATGTTAGCAAATGGACGTTAAAGATGCTTTCAAAATATTTCATCTTTAAAACATGTGTCAAAGACCTTGAGCTCGCATACCAACCGTCAGATGCAGGTGCTGAATTATCTTCACTGGTTAAGGAACATTATGACACCCTCCTGAAATTTCAAGAGGTTTCTCTAAAGGATATAGCGAGCTGTCTTGTCAAAGAGAGCGACGCTCGCATATTCATTGATCGTTTCCTTCTTGAAGTTTGCACAGCTCACAACCTAAGGTTGCAAACTGAGAGAGACTTCAAATCGACACGACTCCCAAACGGGACGTTTGATTATCTTATTTCAACAGAAAACCGTATACCCGTTGGCTGTGTTGAAGCCAAAACCCCCTTTAGTTTGGATAAAAAGGCGTTTGTGCAGTCTGTCTTGCAAGTATGTGCTATTCAACAGCTGGCGTGGAAGTATCGCGTTGATGTCGAAGCGGTTCCGGTGTTTTGCATTTTGACCGATAGTTTTCGGTTTGTGTTTATTCAGCTCCAGGGGAGGGAACTCCGACTTGAACATCAACCCCCAACTGCTTCAAATGCTGGGGAGCAGGTCCCATTATTAAGAGTTCGGTCCCTTGTGGCCGAGGATTTTGAATGTGTGGTGAACGCCATCTCGAGTCTTATTTCTCTTGTTGTGAAGTGACGAGATAATAATTATGGACTATTAAACTTGCAGGTAATTGAATGGGAAATGCATGCATTGTCACTTTGGTCAAAGTAACTGTGTTCTTATGTATTGATTTAACGTTAATACACGGTGTCTATGTGATAGGAAATCGGTGTTACCCGAGGGAAAACGCATCATGAAAAGAAGAATATTTGTGTAAACTCCAGTAGGTCATGTAGGCCTATGACTCACCCACTATCATATATTTTTTATGATTATTCAACAAGATATTTCTCAGGCATATAATTATGGAAACAAACAGTTATTTTCAGTGACAGTGGTAGAAACAACACAGTATCACTAAACCAAATGGTCACCCAAATATTATTAATTGAAGGGATTTGCAATTTATCACAAACCAGTCACTGTTTAGTTTGTGCAAACGCCCCTTGCCCAGAAGTCCCTTCATCAAAGTTACAAAGTTCAAGGCCTCAATAAAGCTTTCAAAAAGTTTGATGGTAGGAGATTTCCAAATTTGACACAACAGTCACAAAAATGATGTCGGATTCAATTCCCTATTTTGACTTTGTACCATATGTTCCCGTGTTTTTTTTCCTCAGGTGAACAACTTAAAAGCCTTTAAAAGTGTTTGTGACGGGTGCCACCGGTAGGTCAGGTTGCGCTCACCTTTTCGCGAACACCTGGTACCATCACTATTTGATAGTGATTCATAAACAAATTTTCATGATATTGTCGGTATCGTAGAATTTCCTCTGCTTTTGGCAGATATTTCTTATGAATATGGAAAAGGTTTTGTCGCTTTAATTTACATTGAGCCTTTATGCTATCTTCATTACAAAAGGGACGGTCGGGTAGCCTAGTGGCCATGCGTTCGCTAGTCACGCCGAAGACCCGGGTTCGATTCCCGAATGGGTACAATGTGTGAAGCCCATTTCTGGTGTCCCTCACCGTGATATTGCAGGAATATTGCTAAAAGCGGCATAAAATCATACTCACTCACTTACACATTACAAAAGAAAATAACTCCTTGATAATATAGCGGATCTATGTGCAAAGTCAAAAAGTATTTAAGTGGAGTGAGTGATTGAGTGAGTGAGTGAGTTTTCGCCGCTTTTAGCAATATTCCAGCAGTATCACGGCGGGGGACACCAGAAATGGGCTTCACACATTGTACCCATGTCGGGAATCGAACCTGGGTCTTCGGCGTGACGAGCGAACGCTTTAAACACTAGGCTACCCGACCGCCCCGTATATACGTGGAAGTACGTGAAGATGGGACAAGATTATAGCTAAGCAGCATTGTATCTAGTGAGCTGGAATGTACTCATTTTCCTTATTTATTCTTTTTTTCAAATTCTTTTTGTTTTTGAAGCAAGTATATTGGGCATAAAATATTTTGAAAATCTTTCTATTTTTGGTGTTATTATTTCTAATTGTATTTGATACGGGTATCACAGGCGATATTACATGCATCATATCAACGGATATCTCAAAACAGGTGACGTGCACATGAGGCGTCAAGTAACATGGAGGTCGCAATTTCACAGTGCACAGTAATGAGCAGAGTGAAGGAGATATTTTCATGATCAGTAAACTGAATGAACGTAAACTGAGTGTAAACAAACTGAATTGTCATCTAACTAAATTTAGACAAACTGAATTGTCGGCGAACTGAATGTTAGCAAACTGAATTGTAGGCAAACTGAATGAAGGCGAACTGAATTGTCAAAAATGACTTATAGTCAGACTGAATTGTAGGTAAACCGAATGTGGACAAACTGGGTGTAGTCAGACTGAATTGTTGGTAAACCGGATGTAGGCAAACTGAATGTAGGCAAATTAGAGTGTAGTCAAACTGAATTGTTGGTAAACTGGATGTAGGCAAACTGAATGTAGGCAAACTGTGTGTAGGTAAACTGAATTGTTGGTTAACTGGATGTAGGCAAACTGAATGTAGGCAAATAGAGTGTAGTCAAACAGAATTTTTGGTAAACTTGATGTAGGCAAACTGGGTGTAGGTAAACTGAAGTATTGGTAAACTGGATGTAGGCAACTTAATTGTTGGTAAACTGAGAGTAGGCAAACTGGATTGTTCTTAAACTTGATGTATACAAACTGGGTGTAGTCAGACTGAATTGTTGGTAAACTGGATGTAGGCAAACTGAATTGTTGGTAAACTGCGTGTAGGTAAACTGAATTGTTGGTAAACTGGATGTAGGCAAACTGAATGTAGGCAAATAGAGTGTAGTCAAACAGAATTTTTGGTAAACTGGATGTCGGCAAACTGAATGTAGGCAAACTGGGTGTAGGTAAACTGAATTATTGCTAAACTTGATGTAGGCAAACTAAATTGTTGGTTAACTGAGAGTATCAAACTGCATTGCTGGTAAACTTGATGTAGGCAAACTGGGTGTAGTCAGACTGAATTGAATTGTTGGTAAACTGGATGTAGGCAAACTGAATGTAGGCAAACTGCGTGTAGGTAAACTGAATTGTTGGTAAACTGGATGTAGGCAAACTGAATGTAGGCAAATAGAGTATAGTCAAACAGAATTGTTGGTAAACTGGATGAAGGCAACTTAATTGTTGGTAAACTGAGAGTAGGCAAACTGGATTGTTCTTAAACTTGATGTAGACAAACTGTGTGTAGGTAAACTGAATTGTTGGTAAACTGGATGTAGGCAAACTGAATGCAGGCAAATAGAGTGTAGTCAAACAGAATTTTTGGTAAACTGGATGTCGGCAAACTGAATGTAGGCAAACTGGGTGTAGGTAAACTGAATTATTGCTAAACTTGATGTAGGCAAACTAAATTGTTGGTTAACTGAGAGTATCAAACTGCATTGCTGGTAAACTTGATGTAGGCAAACTGGGTGTAGTCAGACTGAATTGAATTGTTGGTAAACTGGATGTAGGCAAACTGAATGTAGGCAAACTGCGTGTAGGTAAACTGAATTGTTGGTAAACTGGATGTAGGCAAACTGAATGTAGGCAAATAGAGTATAGTCAAACAGAATTGTTGGTAAACTGGATGAAGGCAAACTGAATGTAGGCAAATAGAGTATAGTCAAACAGAATTGTTGGTAAACTGGATGTAGGCAAACTGAATGTAGGCAAACTGCGTGTAGGTAAACTGAATTGTTGTCAAACTGAATTGTTGGTAAACTGGATGTAGGCAAACTGAATGTAGGCAAATAGAGTGTAGTCAAACTGAATTGTTGGTAAACTGGATGTAGGCAAACTGAATGTAGGCAACTGGGTGTAGGTAAACTGAATTGTTGGTAAACTGAATGTAGGCAAACTTAATTGTTGGTAAACTGAGAGTAGGCAAACTGGATTGTTGGTTAACTGGATGTAGGCAAACTGAATGTAGGCAAATTGTATATAGGTAAACTGAATTGTTGGTAAACTGGATGTAGGCAAACTGAATGTAGGCAAACTGGGTGTAGGTAACTGAATTGTTGGTAAACTGGATGTAGGCAAACTGAATCGTTGGTAAACTGAGAGTAGGCAAACTGGATTGTTCTTAAACTTGATGTAGACAAACTGGGTGTAGGCAAACTGAATTGTAGGTCAACTGGATGTAGACAAACCGGATGTAGGCAAACTGAATTGTAGGTAAACTGGATGTAGACCAACTGAATGTAGGCAAATTGTATATAGGTAAACTGAATTGTTGGTAAACTGGATGTAGGCAAACTGGGTGTAGGCAAACTGAATTGTAGGTAAACTGGATTTAGACAAACCGGATGTAGGCAAACTGAATTGTAGGTAAACTGGATGTAGACCAACTGGATGTAGGTAAACTGAATTGTTGGTAAACTGGATGCAGGCAACTTAATTGTTGGTAAACTGAGAGTAGGCAAACTGGATTGTTGGTAAACTGGATGTAGGCAAACTGAATGTAGGCAAACTGTGTGTAGGTAAACTGAATTGTTGTTAAACTGGATGTAGGCAAACTGAATTGTTGGTAAACTGGATGTAGGCAAACTGTGTGTAGGTAAACTGACTTGTTGGTAAACTGAATTGTTGGTAAACTGGATGCATGCAACTTAATTGTTGGTAAACTGAGAGTAGGCAAACTGAATTGTTGGTAAACTGGATGTAGGCAAACTGAATTGTTGGTAACTAGGATGTAGGCAAACTGAATGCAGGCAAATAGAGTGTAGGTAAACTGAATTGAGGGTAAACTGGATGTAGGCAAACTGAATTGTTGGTAACTAGGATGTAGGCAATCTGAATGCAGGCAAATAGAGTGTAGGTAAACTGGATTGTTGGTAAACTTGATGTAGACAAACTTGGTGTAGTCAGACTGAATTGTTGGTAAACTGGATGTAGGTAAACTGAATTGTTGGTAACTAGGATGTAGGCAAACTGAATGCAGGCAAATAGAGTGTAGGTAAACTGAATTGTTGGTAAACTGGATGTAGGCAAACTGAATGTAGGCAAACCGGGTGTAGGTAAATGAATTGTTGGTAAACTGGATGTAAGCAAACTGAATTGTTGGTAAACTGTGAGTAGGCAAACTGGATTGTTCTTAAACTTGATGTAGACAAACTGGGTGTAGGCAAACCGAATTGTAGGTTAACTGGATGTAGGCAAACTGAATTGTAGGTAAACTGGATGTAGACAAACTTAATTGTAGGTTAACTGAGTGTAGACAAATTGGGTGTAGGCAAACTGAATTGTAGGCAAACTGAATTGTAGGTTAACTGAGTGTAGACAAATTGGGTGTAGTCAAACTGGATGTAGACAAACTGGATGTAGGCAAACTGAATTGTAGGTAAACTGGATGTAGACCAACTGGATGTAAGCTAACTGAATTGTAGGTAAACTGAATGTAGGCGAACTGAATTTGGACAAACTAGATGTAGGTAAACTGAATTGTAGGTAAACTGGATGTAGGCAAACTGAATGTTTGGTTAATTGGATGTATGCAAACTGAATGTAGGCAAACTGAGTGTAGGCAAACTGAGTGTAGACAAGTGACGCCCCAGAGTAGACACGTGACCTCCCAGAGTAGACACATGGCGTCCCAGAGTAGAAACGTGATGTCACAGAGAAGGTAAACGTTATACACCATATACAACATGTACAACATATAGAACATGTACAACATATACAACACACAACACAGTCAGAGGAACAACGATATCTTGTCGACGTAAGACAATATTGTCGATTTAGGTTCTGCTAGGACATCGATTTACACTTTTTATCTACCACCCAAGAGGACCAATGGCCTGAGACGTGCAACCACAGAAACTTAATATCGATTCCAAACGTTTCTGACTTCGGTTTCATTTGACTTTGAGTTAAGCCAATCGTCTGAAGATCGTTGCAGGAAATCTTTGGATTGCTAAATATATATAATTGTCTTTAATGATTTTTATTAATATGAATATTTATAGGAGCACAGTAATGGATAAAAAAGTCTGACCAATACGTATTTTCAGCAGATAGTTTGAGATATCTGCACAGTAAACGTAGATGTAAGTTCAAACCCGTTCCATAATCAAAAGATATCGTTGTCATAAGCTGTGTCCTTTGTACGATTCCGACTATATCATAAAAGAAAAGCAACCAAATTATTTCCAGCATGGGTCTATGAATCAAATAGTGATCATGTCAGGTGGCACTCGACACGAACACATGCAGAGGCAAATCAAGTGTTAACGTAACAAAACCCACACGGTTACTTATGGTACAAAATAGGGAATTGAATTGGACATCACTTTGACTAATGTATCTGGCAAAAACGTTTTGAAAGCTTTACTAAGGACATTGATGCTGCAACCTTGATCATACAACTTTTGAGCAAAAGTCTTTTGGCTCACTATCTTCGTGGAAAGAACATGCGCAATTGTACCACAAAAGTTTCGTCGACATGAAGGGAATGTGAAATCACCCCTCTTCTCATACAGTGTTTAGGATAGTTTAAAACTGTTTATGCATAGATCTAAATGTGAAATAGATGAGGTCTCCATTTATTTTTATTTCAGCTGGGTAAATCAGAATGGATTTGGATACTTGACCATTATTGAACAATATCAGATCATCGATATATCCTAAGCTTATGTTATACTTTTTAATCAAATTTCCGTGCTCTTAGCAATCCGACTTCAAACTTCGATTCATTTGAATAAAGGAACACATGAGCCAGAAGGGAAACATATTTGGTTCCAATGGGGATGCCTACTTCTCGCCATTTTCCCATCCCAAAATTTAATTCCAATGTTATGGGGACAGTAGCTCACATACTGTTTCTCAAAAAACTTCAGATGACAATTGCCAGACAGTGGTATAGTGGTATACAAGGTTGAAAACCACTAAGCAATGCCGCTGCATTGTATTACCGAGTAGACATACTCAAAGAGATACGCCTTAATACAATAATTAACAGAACAGTAATAACTGTTTATAAATATGGTGCGTGTTGTCCTTTGCTGTTGTCCAAATGATGCCTAGTACTTTTCTTGTGAGTAAAGGATGCCTCTGGTTAAAATAAAAACCCGAATTTCCTTAAAGAAATTAAATCGCAAATCGCATACGTCCTATCTCAGAAACCGGATCTGAATCAGAAAATTCAGAAGTAAGCCAAGAACAGTTTATTATACGGATGTCTTCAACCAAGAACCATGTTATTTTCCTTATTTCATTTCGTTGCGATGCATGGGTAAAATATTCCAGATTGTTTTCTGATTGCATTCTCCACGAGAATTTATTCTGTGCAAAGTATTTATGAATGTAGCCATGTATTTACACAGCATTGCTTATTCTTTAACAAACCTGGCGTAAATCCCTTTCATGGGTGTGTTTTTTCGAACCAGAATGAGTCACCGTATTTGAGGTCATTAAACAATTAGACAAGCGAGGAGAGGGCCCACGGCTCCGGCATGCACGTGTTGTTCGGCTACTGCACCGGTGAATACGTCGAAGTCACCGGGGAACTTAAACGTGAATATATATACGTAAGTAAAATTCCGGAGCTCTTGAGAAATGGCTTCTTTAGGAAGAAGATTAATACTGAATATATAAGTCTTAGAATAACTTCGTACTATGTAAGAGTAAATAAGTTTACACAAACCTTATACACTTTTAAAAGCAGCTCCTGTATACTAAATACACTGTCATCAAATGAAGTCACTTCCCATAGCTGATTGCAGGCCATGGTCACGTGTCTCTGAATGTTCAAGGACACGATGTCAAAGCCTTTATTGTCCGACGTCTCAAACAAATGCTCAGTCATCTCACTGTTGATGAAGCGGTTAACCTCCTGATGTCTGTCCTTGAGGATAGCCTTCAGCATGGGGTCCAGATCTTTGATGACCTCAAAAGGTCTGTTGACGAGCTGTTCTATTGGTACATGTCGATCTACGAGGGCCAGGAAACATGGAATGGTGGAGTGGCCGTATCTGAAGGCGGCGGTGTAGATAGTGGGGTTTTGGGTGATGTTGTACCCGAAGCTGAAGCCAGGGGTCAGTCTGTACTTCCTCATGGCCAAGGGCCCAACAATAATGGGCAGCCATTCGCGGTAGGTGACTTGTTGGATGATGGCTGATACGATCTTTCTGGCCTCCTCAAACAAGACATCATCAGGAGTGGTCGATGGCATGACATCAGCAAGTTCTTTGACTAGACGGTTGTGGTCTCTGACAAACACGGTGTGTAGCACGGCCAGACCAGGGAACACGTTCACGCGGTCGTCACCTAATGATGAAGTTATAAAGAAGTTGTGACAATGTTGTGAAATAGATTTGTTTCAATCATCCAACATAGAATAGTTACAATCATCCAACATTTTCTTTACATACACGGACAAATTGTGTTAATTCCATTCCTAATTGAAAATCTAAATCCGAAACAAGGACTACAAATACAATAATAAGTTGTATTTACCCGCTTCAATACACCATTCGTTGTTATTGTATTTGCGACAGTTGACTTGGTTTGATTCCAGTGACAGGTTCTCTCCCTTGGTTTTTAAAAAGGCTGAAAAGTTGGATGAGGACAATTATTGTCTTCTGTAAATGACTTGCTATATGTTCTGTCAACACTGAACATATTGGGACCGATTGTTTTATCGCGATGGAGAATTAAATTAAATATTGTCTGACTTACGTCCGTCCCTGAGGGGACTGATCTGATCCTGACGGGACTGATCTGATCCTGACTGAGGTGTCGACGAACGCCGTCAGTAGGTTCAACTGTTTTCTATTATCTGGAAGTGAAACGATTTGGAATTAAAATGAATCTCACGGTTGTTGTTTGTGACACACTTTACCTTTCGAAAGGGAAATCATATTTAAAGGATATAATCATGGTATAAGAGCCAAATATTTGGATAAGATAATGTTCACAGCCCAGTATTTATATACTCACTCCTTCCAGGTGCTGGGGCTGGTCTTTTGAACTCCATGCAGATCTTTTTGAAATGTCCTTTATTCACTGGCATGGAGATTGGGAAACAAGGACCGCTAGAAACTAAGTAGCAATGAGGGTGAACATTTTTTCTTGAACAAATCGAACACTTTCATGTTTTGTGGGTGATTGAGTTGGGTTTAACGTCGCTTTTAACAATATTCCAGTTAGATCACGGCGTGTCAGCTTAATATGGGAGGAAAGCCCGAAGTGATGCAGGTCTGAGACGATAGGTTTCTGGCGTGCCAAAGGGACGTAGTTCTGAACTGCGAATCGCGGCCACCCGTGCCCCAACATGTATGAACTGTGACAGTGAGATGTAAGTATTTCTTTTATCTAAAAATAGTATACCGATTTATCTTAAACCAAAAAATAAAATACTACAGAATGATTAACGTGAAAAATATAGAATGTTGATTGCTTACCCAGCTTGACAAGAAATGCATCTAACCAGGTGTGTCACCCTGAAAGGAAACAGGTTTTTTAAATAGTAGTATTAGACAGATTTAGATGAACATTGTAATCATTGCAATATGTTCTCTAAAATAAAATATCACAGCTTGTCTGATTTCAACATCTCAGTTCTCCAGGTAGACATGAATTCCTCACATGGTCAAAGGTAATGGCCACTTGGCTCCTACCTGCATGTAGGGGAGGTCCGATGAGGTCGTGGTCCACAAACTGCGCCTACTGCATCACCATCACCGTGTTGTCGTCAGAAGGACTGTCAACACCCGGAAGTACGGCGAGTGGATTGCCATCAATGCCTCTCAGTCGCGGAACGAACTTGCCTGGAAAGCCAAACCTTTCCGTTTAAAGTTCACTAACATATGGTTAGTTGTGATATTGATAACTAAATGTCCCCATTGGGATAATTACAAGACTTGCTACCAAACGGTCTATTTGTTAATGACTTGCCCTGGTTATAAGCATGAAATAATAGTACTTTTATCAATATGATATCAGAAGAAACCCTGTTCTTTACCATCATCATATGCAGGATCAATAAATCTCTTGAATGGTTGGTTTGTTGAGCCCCAAGTTGGCCAGCGAGCATTGTTGCAACTTCCGTCCATTGTCCGGTAGCGGGCGTCTTGTTTGCAGTCAATAGGGCGCCGTCTGTAAAAGTGAATGGTAATGAAATCTAACGATAATTGGTGTAAGGATCAAATACATTGAACTCTCACCTACAAACGAAGGTTTCCATATAAAGAAGTATTAGTAGCAGATGCTGCGTTCGGATCTAATGATATGCTGATGTCGTCTGAGGAAATCTGAGACGTCTCGGCGGCGTCAGACAGTGTACAAACAACATACTTGTCTTCGTCATGACCTACGTCAAAGTAAAGGCATTAAAACGATGCTTGCTACCATAAAACAATTTCAGTGCCCTTTACGTTCTTATCAAAGGTCGCAACATCTGAACTAGTCGATTTGTTTCATGATGTCTGAAGTTTAATAAAGAGGTCTGAAGTTTTAAAATGATGTCTGAAGTTTTATGAAGCTGTCTGCAGACAAGACAAATTCTGAAATATTTGTATTGGTTCCCGAGTTAATTTCTAACAATCTAGGTTAATCGGTGTCCCTGGCTATAAATACAATTTGATTTGTCACATAACTCAAATAGTCAAAGTTAGTCAAATAGTTAATGACGAAACACCACCGGAATCTTTGTGGTTACTGTAGACGTACGTGTTTGTTGGAAGTGAAGATCCGGTGTAAAATAGGTCTACAGCAACCCATGCTTGTCGTAAGAGGCGACTAACGTGATCAGGAGGTCTGGCTCGCTGACTTGGTTGATGCATGGCATCGTATCCCAATTGTGTGGATCGATGATCATGATATCAATCATTTGATTGTCTGTTCAGACTCAATTATTTACAGACCGCCTTAATATAGCTGGAATATTGGTGAGTGCGGCGTTGAAAAACATGAAACAAACAAAACAAACACCATTTGAATGTTATTATTCATTTCCACATGTTATTGAACCAGTCGAACACGTTTATTGTTGATATAGAGAATCTCAGCCAAGTGTCGTTTTATATCAAATTTATCAACACGAGTTAATAAAAGTGTAAAACTCCAAGGGTTGATATCAAAAGATACGATGGAGCGATTCTATTCAGCATTCAAATAATTCTTCAATCTTTTTGGTCTATATACAGTCATAAACAACGCCTTGGGTGTAAAAATGTACAACTGACTAGCTTCAGAGGTAGGAAGATGAGTGATCTGATTTTATATGACGTCATGACAACCGAAGACGTCACAATGATCTGCAAGCGATATCTCCAATGCAAGCCAGGTTATATGATCATAATTCGAGATATCTAGCAATTATGCCTGGGCCAGTGGCATAGCAGTTTTATATCGACAACGCGTGTTTAATTGAGTCTTTGCTTAATGATTTAAAGAAAAGACTATGTCATTGTGACATGAGTGGTTATAAACCTTAAATCAACGTAAACATCTCTGACGCAACTCTATTGTTTGAACGTTCCATTATTTTCAACGAATAGACGACCTAGTTCCGTTATTCATGCCTAATGTTAAACCCAGATTCCAACTATGTACAATTTAAACTGACGGAACTATTTATTTTAATTTTTACGAGCAAGTGAATGATTTCAAATTTTGTTGGAAAACATGTGTGGCCTGACCACCTGATCCCGTTAGTCGCCTCTTACGACAATCATAGCCGCCTTTTATGGCAAGCATGGGTTACTGAAGACCCATTCTACCCTGGATCTTTACGGGTCACATTCAAAAGTTCATGTTATCAACATCGATGTTTTGACCCAATAACTATGATATCATTACTCCAGATACAAAACGTGGTGACGACTGCGATATATTTGTCTCCCAACATGTGTCTACATTACATTCATGAACAATTCCCTGTTTCATAATTGATGTTTTATGCCACACTAGGAACAATTACAATTGATGACGACACGCAGATTAACACCAATCATTTCTATAATCCTGGATTTGAAATAAATAAAAATTTAAACTCATCACGGATTATCATCAGCGTCAGCACATTGTGGGATAATCTGTTTCTGTTGAATCAACAAACATGACTGTGCATATGTGAGAATCAGACAGAACATCGATCCATGACGGATTTTCGGAACTGCGGAAAATCTTAATGTGGCATGTACACAAACGTAATCAATAATGAAGAAGTAGAATTTGGTATCAGCAGCCCTGGAATGTCAGTCAGGTAGCCAATGACCTTGCGCACGTGAAACACTTGGGACTTCTCCATATTAGGGCAACAATACTACTCGTAGGAAAACACACAGGCGTAATCATCAGCCTTGGTTTGACAATGGCTGAAAACAAACTCGAAAAAGGTTTTTCGAGGAAAAACATATGAATATAAGGAATAAATATGATTACAATAGAAGTATGTATCGTAAAACATGTAAAGAGTACAAAAGAACAATGAATATAGACTAATAATTAATAATCAACTCAGAGAACATTTGAAAAGATCCCCAAAAGAGTACTGGAGGTTACTATATAACAAAGAATGTGATGAACAAGAATCAAGGCCCAATTAAGCACATTCTACGAATATTTTAAGAAGATTAACAGCAATAGTGAGGAAACGGGTGAGCACATGTTCCCCGATGAAGAAGACGTCCCCGACTTTAATGATGAGTTTTGAATGGTGACATTACAGAGGCTAAAATACTGATATCATTTAAGTGAGGAAAGCGAGGACGTCTTCTGAATTAGATCGTATTACAAACGAATATTTAATTTCTTCATCTTCAAAATTATAACCATTCTATACTGAATATTGTAACTTTATTTTTACCACTGGCATACTACCTGATATTTGTCTAACTGGAATAATTAGACATATTCACAAAAGAATGGGCTATTACATTGAGCCTAGATCATAGCAGACAAATTTCAATTCTTAGTTGCCTGGGGAAACCTTTTACAAGCATAATAAACAATGGACTTACTGTAATGGAAGAATATGATATGATTTCTCATGAACAGGATGTATTTCGAAAAGGATTCCCTACAATAGATAATCTGTTTGTTCTGCAAATTTTGTTCCAGTTTCAAAAGTTAAAGTTAAAGAAACTGTTTTGTGCGTTTATTGATTTTTCTAAGTCGCTCGACAACATATGGAGAGTGAGGCTTTGGACCGAAATGTTTAGACACGGTGTTAAAGGCAAACTATATAATCTAATCACAAATACATACAGTCACATTAAATCATGTGTAATGAAAAATGGTAATATATCCGACTTTTTCCCTTGCTTAACTGGCGTTAGACAAGGAGAAAATCTGCCACCATTCTTATTTGCTGTATACCTAAATGATTTAAAACAATATCTTACTGATAATAATTGTGATAGAATTCATTTAGAATACTGTCACGGTAGTGAATCATAACTTTATATCAAAATCCTTATACTTCTATATGCTGATGATACAGTTACTTTACTTTTTGGAGAAAGCTGACTATAGCTACCGGACACACTCAATACATTTCATAAGTACTGTAACGACTGGGAACAAGAATGATGTTAATATAGGCTCAGACCAAGCTTACAGATAAAAAGACAAATATAATTTCGGTAAATATTCGATAGTCGTAATTGACGGCTGTAATTATTTAGGTCTCTTTTTACAATTAGAAAAAAATGAATATATCTGTTTATATATATTCCTGAAATCGGCATGAAAACTACACTGTGCCTATTAAAACGTGCCAGAAATTTACAATTGACACGAAATAGCCTTAACGAAACGTTTGATACAATTGTTATCCCCATTTTACTTATGGTTCTGAAATACGGGATTATTATCGAAATAACAGAAAAGGTACATCTGGAATTCTTAAAACAATCGTTAAAAAATGTTAAAAAAATGTTAAATTATTTTTGTGCAAGCTGAGTCAGCCTTCACAACATAAAAATAACATAGCGTCTTTGATGTTAACATTTATGCTAAATCAAAATAAAATAAAAGACACCCCCTTTCTATGGCTTAATCGTATCAAACGTACCTTTGGTAATTGTGGTCTTACGAAGAAGAAGAAGAAATGTTTATTTAAGTGTCACATATTGTACATAAAACACATTTCAAACAAAAGCAAGTTGCCATTAAAAGTACAATATCCAGCCTCTAGGGCTTATGAGACACTCTAAAAGCATTTAAAACATATAACATTATTAAATATAAAACCCAAAATAAAAATATTATATACAATGTTAAGACTAGAAGAAATGCACTCTCCTTCTATACATCCTGTATAATGTGTTTGCTAAAAGCGGCTGTAAAATCACTTCTTGCATCAAATAAGATAATTGCTGAATGCTATTAAAATGATAAAAGTCTTGGTTTAATTCTTACGTATTTGTTTTTTTCGTCTGATGTTATAACAAAGAGTACATTTTATTTCAACTTGAGAACCTTACACCTTCAGTTTATCCAGACATGGAGAAGTGGTGTCGTCAACTCTTCAAAAGGGAATTATTACAAGTATCTCAAAGACTACGCATCATTTGAAAACTACTAACTACTGCCTCTAAATATTTCTCAATCTTTACTTTCCATATGTACATGTTACCATAAATTGCCAATAGAGACGGTTAGTTGGCCAGGTATACCTCGTGCAGATCGCTTATAAATACACACGATGTGATTCAAATGCACATATGGTCGAATTCCACTACCTGTATCGTTGTCAATGACTATCCAACAAACGAGCCATTTTGATTTATAAATATTATTACGAATGACCAAACATATTTAAGTTTGTAAAACTATTGAACGCCAAACACATATCTGTTATCAAAATATTATTCAAGTTCATCGTCATCATTTTAGTGGACGTTAGATCCATTGTGTTTACTCTATTTGGCAATTGCTAGGTTATACTTGTCCACAAAACGAAATAATACATTGGCCTGATTAGCTTAAAAAAAAGTGAAATGATGACCTACACGGTTACTTTATAAAACACTAACGCCTTTTGTATCATCTGTGGAGTACAATGTTTATCCGAATGATATTCTCCACAGTATTACAGTTTATCCAAAAGATATAACTTAGTCCATAGAATTAAGTCATGTTTATCAGTCGTGGCATGTTTTCGCTGTTCACTTGCTGTAAGATTGTGAGGACATGCAAATGAAAACCTAACTTATTTATAGCCCAACAAGTTATGTTGGATGTCATGTTGGTCTGATTTGGCTCTCAAGTGGTTGTTTTTTGTTGTTGCGATTTTTGCATCTTTTCACAAAATTTCTGCATCACCTCATTCTTTCCATACAAATCATCCCAATCCATGCAGAAATGACCAATTCAGTTTTGGTATTAATTTTTGTATGGGTTTCCGATTTTACTACTTTCGTGTTTCTTTTCGAACAGTGCATGTGCTTGCAAATGCTTGTATATAGTTGCTCGAAGAGTGTGTCTTATACATGTATATGGTTCACATTGTCTCGGACTGTTCTGCAGAACGTAGACGTGGCTGCTCATGGTGTAAATCTTACTACAGCCGTCAACCTGTAGGTCATATAATCACAGGTGACTTCCATATCGTTGACAATAACAACCTTTGTCACCTATTACAATATTGACCAAAATATCGTTAATCAATTGGCATCACAACTTTTAAGTCATTATGATGTCCAAGCATACGCCAAAAATGGCCCAGAATAGAATAGGAACCTATTAAATGTCATTCAGGGCCAGTGTGTGATGTTGGCATTGGTAGAATCCACAATCTGAAAAAAGGAAACAGAATTGGAATAAACTCATTCGGTCCCAGCCAGCCGTTACCCAAAGTCTGACCGACCTCAATGAAAAGTTTGTAGTTGTTCCAACTGACAATGCCTGAAATACCAAAACCTTAATTATGTAAGCTTCGCTACATCAATTGTTTCATCTCAACATGGCGGTTGATAATACTGCTACATATGAGGCCAGTATGTTAACCTAGGCAGAACACTACCAACCCCAGCATCAATACTAACACAAAAATCTGAAGACTTGTCCATTCCTCTTTTGTAGTGGGTTCCAAAGTTCCATACATGTACAAGTTCTGTACAAAGACAGAGGTGATGATGGATCCAGCAGCATTGTATCTCAGTGGACTGGCAGAATAAAACTAGCATAAATCCGGGCTGTACAAGCAGTCACACACACAGACACACAGACGTAGAATGTAACTGAAGGTGACGTTAAACCTAGTTTCACTTCATCTCACCTGTTCAGACAAGTGTTGGAATCAACATACATAGAAACATGGAGCTTGTTAAATATCGACTCTTTTTTAGCAGTGATTTCTTATTAATAAAAAAAATGGGGTTTATCCCGTAATGCGCTGACGCTGATGATAATCCGTGATAGGTTTACATGTTGTTTTAATCACAAATCCGGCATTATAACACTGAATGGTGTTGTTCTGGGCGTGTCGTCATCAATTGTAATGGTTCTAACTGTGGTATAAAACACTATTAATGAGACAGTTGGTAACCCGCTTCACATCAGGAATTGTTCTTGACATGTTTTGTAAACAACTATTGGGAGATAAATAGAATGACATAGTTACCACGTTTTGTGCCTGGAGGATATTCAAGTCTCTCAAAGTAATAAAATAATACATATAGGGTCAACGTTTGAAAATCGATATTGGTGGAACTGACATTTGAATAAAATTATTAATTTTCCAATTATGCCAAATAAAGCGAAAAAAGAAGAAGTAATTTCTTCTGTTCGCCAAAACAGAGTCGATTGTATCATGACTGATTCCGAATATATCATGGCCATCAAGGACTCTATCATGACTCCATCAAGAAACGCGAAAACATTATGACAATTAATTGCGGCGCCACGATGTAAAAACACAAGGAAACTGCTTGGTAAATATTGGAAACAAGGGATGAACGTCTTGTCGGAGCTAACGATGTACGAACAAGCCTGTTGCAAGGGCACTGCTTTGTGAATGCGAATATCACAAATTCAGGCCAATAAAATGTAAAGTTTACCGTTACTGTGTGAATAACAATGAATTGGAAAGAGATGGTGTAATGAAAAATTTTCCTCACGGTATATTATGAGAGAGGTTTCTTTGCGGCAACAAAACCGAATGAAATACAGGAGAAACCTGAAGTGAAAATACTGATTGGTGTTTCAACTTAACCAACATATCTCGCATCTGGGAGGGTAGCATGACATATATTTTGTGGAGAAGTTCATAAGAGATTGCAGGAGACTTTTTATACATTTTATTAGTTGTTGAGTATATTAATAAGAAACTCTGGCATTTCAGTTACTATCACATTAATATTTCACATTTCAGTTATTACGTTTACATTACTTTGATATGTTATCTTAACAAAGCATGCCAAACATCCCTGATGAGAAGCAGATTACCAAGTGCCTCGTTATTGGTGTTTATACACCACACCAAGAACAATGGCGGTGATGACGCTGCTCCTGGATCATCAGCCTGCGTCGACATAATCCAAGATGTTTAGCTCCCCCATGTAGATATGTCGGATTATGCCCACAAGGGGAGAGTGAATTAAACGTTAATCTGTGTTGACATAATCAAGAATATTAGTATATATACAAGGCTCCATCTTTGGTGTATCATACATTCTCACTGTGTCCTAGACAGAAGCAGAAACGATGAAAGTTGTGTTGTTTGTGTGTATGTTGACCGTGGTCACTGCTGGAGAGGCGGACACGGAGGTAGGCTGTTTTTTGTTTCTTCTTCTTCTTCATTTCTAGTATTTATCTGGCGATTGATGAAAGTCTGTAGACAATTAGAAAATATAAGAAATATCATGTAAATTCTGACAATGAATTTATGGTTCTAAAACTGCTTTCTTTCATAATGTTCAAAGCAACAGGAGGCCTACGCTTTTTGAAATTATCACATCTGTTTTACCCTTGGCTGATTATTTAACCTGTGTTTACTCATTTCCTTATAGGTAAACAACATCAATTCCGTCATTGAGCACCGTGAGTATAGTGTTTTGAAAATAATGAACCAAATCTTGACAAGCAATAGTGAAGGATGTAATAATACTATTTTATTTCCTTCTGCTTGGGTGTAACTCACTCAACTGGCATCATGCTACATGCTGAAATAAAGAGATATCGGTTACTATTATATTAAGTCCTTCAATGCACTGACGTACATTTTGTGATATCAATTTTACTAAATTTAATTTGAATGTTTTAATGTACGGATATTATATTTTGTGATACTAGCTGTTTGACTAAACTACTTTTCCTTCAGTCAAGGCAATACAATCAGATCTGGTTCTGTTTGGAATGGACCATAAGACCAACAAGAAATTCCCTGACGATGTCACTGATTTGTCAAAAATGAACAGTAAGTTCACCCCAGGTACAATGTTACAAGTCGAGATACACTTTTGATGTAACGATGGTTGGAGATAATAATGTTGTCTTGAATTCTAAGATTGAAAGGGATATACAGACATAAGATGAGTTAATATGGTTTTGGACATACCCTGAACGATGCACATGAAATCTTTCTAACTTGGTTTGATACTGCCAGATAGTTTCATATACCCAGTTTAACACCAATAAGCAGAACACAATATGGGGTGGCGGAGTATGAATGGTTTTTCGATTGCATTCATAATCCATGACAGCCCTATTTCTCTATACTGATGTTCAAACTTACTTACATATTAGATTATGTTGCTGGTGCGACACAAACTTCACCAACGACTTCGGGTGACCACCAAAGAACAGTTGATGGACAAACGATGCAGAGAGAAAAAAGAATAATGGACATCATGTTCAAACTCCTGCATGGTAAGAAGTCTCATTGTTCTGCAATATCGACATCACTATCTATGACGACATAGATCTCCTCAGACGACATCAGCATATCATTAGATCCGAACGCAGCATCTGCTACTAATACTTCTATATATGGAAACCTTCGTTTGTAGGTGAGAGTTCAATGTATTTGATCCTTACACCAATTATCGTTAGATTTCATTACCATTCACTTTTACAGATGGCGCCCTATTGACTGCAAACAAGACGCCCGCTACCGGACAATGGACGGAAGTTGCAACAATGCTCGCTGGCCAACCTTGGGATCCACCAACCAACTATTCAAGAGATTTATTGATCCTGCATATGATGATGGTAAAGAGCAGGTTTTCTTCTGTTATCATATTGATATAAGAACTTGAAAATCATTATTTCATGCTAATAACCATGGCAATTCATTCATAAACCAGACCGTTTGATAGCAAGTCTTGTAATTATTCCAATGGGGACATTTAGTTATACCCTTTCAATATCACAACTAACCATGCGCAAGGGAACTTTTAAAGAAAAAGGTTTGGCTTTCCAGGCAAGTTCGTTCCCCGAATGAGAGGCGTTGATGGTTATCCCCTTCCCAGGCCACGTGCCATCAGTGTGACCGTGCATCCGGAAGTTGACAGTCCTTCTGACGACACACGGTGATGGTGATGCAGTGGGGGCAGTTTGTGGACCACGACCTCACCGGAACTCCCCTCCATGCAGGTAGGTGCCAAGTGGCCAAAACTCTCTGACTACCTAAGTCACCAGAAGTGTGATGTTGAAATCAGACAAACTGTGATGTATTTGTTTTTGTAATCCATATTTTTCGAACCTATTTTCATCATAACGCTATGCATCTTAATCTTTGTATTAACTTTACAAATCCTCATATTCTTTCAAGGTGATGTTCACTCCAAATGTTGCGATGGTCACACTACTGGAGAGATGCATTCTGATGTACAAGCTGGGTAAGCAATCAACATTCTACATTTTCCACACTTAATCATTCTGTTTCGGGTAATCAAAATTACTGGTCGTCATATTTAAAATGAATGAATGATAAAGAACAGACTTTGAATTTACGTGGCATTGTAGACATTATTATAATTCGGATGAAAGAGACAAAACCCTTTCCATCATCATAAACCTCTACTGTAAGATCCCGAGTACATCACATGCATGTACTTATGCATCATACGCATTATTATGACACTGTTTGATTGGAACAAGGAAACATGTTAATTCTTTTGCTGTTTTGCTGTTGCAGCGGCCCTTGTTTCCCAATCACCATGCCAGTAAATGAAGGACATTTCCAAAAGAACTGCATGGAGTTCAAAAGATCAGCCCCAGCACCTGGAAGGAGTGAGTATATGAATACTAAGCTGTGAAGATAACCTCAACTCAATATTGGGTTGTTCAGTCATTATTTATCTGTTCTTTCTAACACAACGTATTAAGTAACGAAGCCATAAACAAAACTGTATGATTATACCCATGTTTAATTGAAAACCATGTCACTACTCGAGAACAGTTGAACCTACTGACGTCCTTCGTGGACGCTTCTAACGTGTACGGCCTCAGTCAGGATCAGATCAATCACCTTAGGAATGGACGTAAGTCAGGCAATATTTAGTAATAAATTATAATTCGTTATAAAAGAAATATGTTACATTTTGAGAGTAATTTGTACATACAAATTAATGTCGTCATTCAACTTTTCAGCCTTCATGAAAATCAAGGGAGATAACTTGTTGCCATAATCCAACCAAGGCAACTGTCGAACAAGCAATACCAACGAATGGTGTTTTGAAGCTGGTAAATACAACTTATTAATGTATTCGAAGTAATATTTTCAGAGTGTGTTCATAAAGTACTTCACACATGACTATTTTGTACAATTTGAAATGATATGGATAATCTATTTCACAACATTGTCACAACTTCTTTATAACTTCATCATCAGGTGACGACCGTGTGAACGTGTTCCCTGGTCTGGCCGTGCTACACACCGTGTTTGTCCGAGAACACAACCGTCTTGTCAAAGAACTTGCTGATGTCATGCCATCGACCACTCCTGATGATGTCTTGTTTGAGGAGGCCAGAAAGATTGTGTCAGCCATCATCCAACAAGTCACCTACCGCGAATGGCTGCCCATTATTGTTGGGCCCTTGGCAATGAGGAAGTACAGACTGACCCCTGACTTCAGCTTCAGGTACAACATCACCCAAAACCCCACCATCTACAATGTTTTTGCCACCGCCGCCTTCAGATACGGCCACTCCACCATTCCACGTTTCCTGACCCTCGGAGATCGAAGTGTACCAATAGAAGAACTCTTCAACAGACCTTTTGAGGTCATCAAAGATCTGGACACCGTGCTGAAGGCTATCCTCAAGGACAGACATCAAGAGGTTAACCGCTTCATCAACAGTGGGATGACTTAGCATTTGTTTGAGACGTCGGGGAATAAAGGCTTTGACATCGTGTCCTTGAATATTCAGAGAGGTCGTTACCATGGCCTGCCATCATACAACAACTTCCGCAAGGCATGTCAGCTATCGGAAGTGACTTCATTTGATGACAGTGTATTTGGTAAAGCAGGACCTGCTTTGAAAAGTGTATACAGGATTGTGTAATTCAATTTACTCTTATACAGAATTAGTGTACTCTGTGTACAGAATTAGTGTAACAAATATATAACATAAAGATACTTTAACTCTTCTCTGTCATTTCTCAAAATCTCCTTACGTGTGTGTATTCTTGCTTCAGTTCCCCTGATGACATCGACGTATTCACCGGTGCAGTAGCTGAACAACACGTGCATGGCGGTGCAGTGGGCCCCCTCCTCGCTTGTCTGATTGGTCAACAGTTTCATGATCTGAAATATGGCGACTCTTTCGGGTTCGAAACACCTCACCCAAGAAAGGGTTTTACACCAGGTACTGTCAAATCTGTTAAGATTTCTGCGTGCTTGTATGGTTTGTTAACATATTTTTTTATGTCACTATATGTACTTATTAGATAACTTAACATACCTTTAAGATGAAAATGCTATACAATTTTGTTTGACGTTTCATTCAATTCATCAAAATGTTTTACTGTTTGATTGACAATAGTTTGGATACTCTCTTGTTCTCCGAAGTGATTGTACATATAAACAATAATGGCATTTTCTATTTCAGGACAACTGTCTGAGATCCGACGAATGCGCTTTGCCAAAATTCCGTATAGGAATTCAGGAGTGAAATCCATTCAAAGAGATCCTTTTACAGTATACTCAAAAGAAAGGTTGGGAATGTAAACATCTAGTTCTATTATTTGGTATATTTGGCGTATTTCATTACCTGTAGTTACGTAATATGTCATCAAAATGTATATCAGTGAACCATAGTCATAATTATATCCTGGATCCATGTACAGCGTGTGACACACTTTGAATATGCTATATTAAGGCTCATTCAGGTATATAGGATACGAATGTCAAACCTGATCATATAAAGTATGCTCATATGTTGATATTGTAATGGGATGATACATTTTTGTATTTCAAAGCAATCCTATGATACCCTGCAACGATCTTCCAACAATCGATTTAGCCAAATGGCGGAGATGAGAAGTTGCTTCGCCTGCCCTTAGGTTCAACAAAAGCCCTGAAGACTTCAAACATAACATTTTCTTGGTATAAGGTGTTCCAACATGTATAGCCCACACTACTGGTCCTGTTTTGTAAGATATATAAATCACTGAATACATTACATTTCTCACATTTTTGTTCAATTGTTTTTAATAAGTATATTTAAGTATGGCATAATGCTGAAATTATTAACTAAAATATCAGATAAATCAAGTGACACTAACAAAGCATTCAATCATAGTATACAAGTAGCCATTGTATGATGTTCAATTTTTCTTAGATTAATATTGGCAGTATATGTTTATGGTTTTGTATAATTTATTCGTATAAGAGCATAAACATATTGTACATGTATGACTTGGACTATTTCATAGATCTATAAAGGGGATGTATTTTATTTTACGTCATTGTATGATATTGTATAATATATTGTTGATGTGGTGCTCAAAGCAACTATCAATATATGTGTGATCATGTGTGAAAATTCGTGTTATATGTTTAATAGAAACAATATTGAACAATACTTGTATTCAAACATATATTGCATTTAATTGTATTTGTTAGTTTCGCAATTGTTTTGTAATAAATACGTTCTCTTTTGCATTTCTGTTTCATGGTATCCTAATTTGTAGGTTCAGTGTCATTTATCCACCGTTTGGCAGGCTCATTGGCACATTGATACGTTTCACATTTGTGTTAATATTTGGTACCCTGACATTGTATCCAGGTGCTAGATACATATTGTTTCTAACAATACATTTTCCAAACACATCTCATTATTCCGAGCAAAGCTTCCTGTAATTGTATTGCTCACATTGTCCCAGACAGTGCTTCCTATACATGTATTACACTTCCCATTTTCGCCGCCAGTGCTTCCTACACACGCAAATAGTTCGCATTGTCCCATACAGTGTTTCATTTATATGTATATAATTAAATTTTCCTTGTGTTCATTGAAATCCCTGCATTCTGATCAGCTGAATTGGTCACGTGTTATTGCATTCATTCCCAATGAATTTAAAAAATTAAGCCACGAAGCGGACTACTTTTATAACTACGGGGTGTCGGTGAATCCCAAAATTATTGTTGAGCAAATCCCTTCTGCGCATGTGCATCGTGATGCACAAGGCATTTAGCGAAATCCATGCATATTCATTGTCCAAGCAACCCTTTGAGACAGAAGGCCGAGAAGGAATGAGCAAACGTGCAGGCTCGCTCGACTGATTTGTTCCCGCTCGCCTCGGTTCCACAACTTTCATGTCTTCGGGTTTCCTTTCTAACTAGCATTTTTTCAACTGTGTCTACCCGTTCTCAGGAAATTAATGTTCGAATCTGGGGGAAACTGACCATGTCATTTTGAAACAGCCGCCTTCTCCCGGACATATTTCTTCCGGTTCGTTACATTCTGACTATTGCGGTTTTTCTCAGCTCTTGCTTTGATTGACAGGTCCAATGAACTTTGTTTTATTCTACTCTCCGTTCATTGGCTATTGACTTTGTGGGCGTGTGCATAAATTAAACAATCACCCGATTCATGTCACGCCACACTATGTATTCCTATTCCTGGAAAGTTTATCAATCTCGTCATTTTTGACTGCTTTGATATAAATAAAGTTTTGGTTAAACTATTTATGTTTTCGTTGTCGAATTTAATTGTAAGCATTGACTGTGCATTTGATTCGGTTCATTGGGGATTCATACAGTTTGCAAATCGGTTTTTCGATTCATACTTCAATGAACCAAACAAAATACACAGTCAATCCTTAAATATTCTTCATATTGTCCCAGATAATGTTTCCTGGAAGCTTGCTGAAAGTGCACATTACCGTCTCTTCCTGTCGGTTTCCAATTCACTTCTGGGTGACACAGCATGTAATATGTGTTTCATTGCTGGACAGGACCAAAGCCCTAGAAACTCGCACAAGTCAAGCCGCTAAACACGATCATCCATCCATTCAGTTTACTTAACATCGCTTGATATAGGACCTGTGCTTTGTACACAGGACGACGTACCACAAATGTGAACTATATGTAGGGTAATAATGTCAAAAAGTCCAGCATTTCAAGCTGGTCATTGCTGGGACAAACTCTGGAAGCCGAAACAGACATTTCCACAGCAACTGAGTAGGGATGGGTAATATCAGTAGCATATGGATATCTTTTGGAAGTGGCAAACAATTCAGATATTTGGCTGTTCATGTCCTTGTCGGATTCCAAGGACCAGAGAAAAAGCCTGTTCACTTCGAGCTTTTCTGGCTGTGTCCAGACATTTTTGTGCTTGGAAAAGCAGTATGACAGCGTGGGAGACACTGAATGATAACAACTGAGGCTTTCAGTCTCATTGATGATGTACTTACCGAACAAGATGTGAAAAACATGATGCAAGTTCTTCAGCATTGTGTGGTCTTCATGTATGATCAGGCCAGTATCTGTACAAGAGTTGATGATCAGTTGATTCCTTCCTCCGACATCAGCTGTTTTGCACCAACATGTCAAAAGAGTTATATTTCAAGCTGGTCACTGTTGGTGCGAACTCTGGAGGCCGAAACAGGCATTTCCAAAACAATGTGTAATATCAGTAGCACATGGCTATGCACCTTTGTGGACTACACTACCACAAGCTTCTAAGTCATGACAATAGCTTCTGAGATGTAGTTGTAAGTACGAGAGAGGGTGCAAAGCAAGGTGGGACTGTGTTGTGGCACATTTGATTAGTACACCACTTTGCAAATATGATCACAAGCCAACCAGAACATTAGCCATGTACCCGCATATATTGATAGATACCAATGTTATTCTATAAACATTCTGTTATTTATCATATGAGTATACAAAACTGGTTTATTTTATTGGCTTTAATGATGCGTCTTCACACTTTAGATTCCCTAAATCAAATAGTCTACTAAAATAGTTATTTTCTTTAAAGATGTAGTGTTGGGTAAATACATTCCAAAATGTTCATTTTTTCATGATATATTTAGATTGTGGGTCATGCTCAAACGAGATATACAGAATTTATCAGGTATCAGAATTTAATTCCTCCAAGGCGACCATATTGGATTTTTTTGGTTGGCCCATATCTGAAAATATTTAGACTGCCATTACCTACAACTGTGCCGACCTTTTCACAAAACGGGTCCACAACAGGTGCTTATCTTTTATTGACTCACTATACAAAGTCCTGACATATATTCTGGATAAAAGACTACAGCCCTGGTGAGACATTGATAATATTATACACGAATCTCAAGCGGACTCGGATATTTAACTATTGATTACATTTTCAACTTACAGGCAGTTGCACAAAAACTAAGATTAGATTTTACATCATCTTCTTTGACTTTTCAAAGGCATTTGATAGAGTTAATCATGAAGTTTTATTAAAGAGTTTGAGAAGAGTAGTTCTTAAAGTCAAATAACACGTATGTATGTATTCCAATCTATCAGCATGTGTAAGGAATCCAACCGGTTTATCTGATTACTTTAAGTCTGACGTGGGAACCCGTCGGGGATGTGTCGTAAGCACCAAACTTGTTATCAACTTTCTAAATGAATTAATATCTGATCCGGAGAAGAATGGTAAGAATAGAGCGGCTGACTTTTCAAATACTTTGGCTTTTCTATATGCAGATACTGCTTTACAATTACAAAATAAAATAAGTGTTTTAGAATTTCTTTTTGTGTGTGATTCTTCAATAATGCAAGTGAATTTAAGTAAAACCAAAATAATTGTCTTTAGAAGAAGGGGACCTTCAAGGAACTCTGAGCAATGAACATAAAAGGCAGACGTCTTGAAGTTGTTAACTTCTACAGATATTGACAGATAGTTTTTACCCCTAAATTATCATGGAGTAAAATCTTTAGCTGTCACACTTCACAAGGCAAGCAATCACTCATCAACATCAATAATTATCAAAAGAAATTTGGATATTTGTCATACGAAGACACCTTAAAAACATTTGAGGGTGTGACAGTTCCAATATTGTGTTCTGAAATCTGGGGAACTTCATATGACAAGGTTTTGGAAAGTATACAGACTTTATTCTGCAAAAGACTTAATAAGAATACTCTTAATAACAAGATTCTTGGAGAGTGTGTCAGACTGGCAGACAATGTATTTATATGACAATAGCAATTAAATACAGACCTAAATTGATTCACCTCAACAATAATAGACTACTATATGAGATTTACATTATACTTAAATCTATTGGTTATGCTGGAAGACACACGTGGGTTACTTAAATAAAAAAATATATTGTATTTTGCCCAGGATTTTGTATACTCTGGATTCAGCAGAACATTATAGATGTTGATATGTTTTATGCGAATTTAAACAAGGCTCTCCAACAATTGATACCATCCTTGGAAGGTTCATCGACTTGCAGCTACTATGAACAATACATATCACTTCTAATAATAATAATTATAATACTGAATCGTGTGTAACAATGAACATACCTCAATATATTAAGTTGCATTTATCAAAATTTATAAGTAGTAATTTTGGATTATATGTTGAGATTGGAAGACACGATAATATTCCTCATGATGAAATATGTTGCGAATTTAGTTTGAAGAAAAATAAGATGATTTTAGAAGACGAATACCATGTGATGATGATGCAAATGTTACTCCCAGCTGTTTATATAGGTATTGATATTCCCTGTCATCAAATGATCGATATATGGTCGTCTTTGAGTGAAAATAACTACAATTGATATCATTATTCCACATAGGACATTTAATGATGTGACTATTGTCATTCATTATCCAGTTGTCAATGAACACGATGAGCAGTTGTCGTGAGTTGGTGCTCTTCCATTAATCTGATTCGTTCATACGATAAGAATATAGTTTATTGTTGCGTCACACGACATACCGTTATCATGTGCACATAGTAATACATGCATCTATTAAATATGTCAACATAGATGGTGAATTGTCCAACCAAAATGGCCCAAGAGACACATAAATGCAAATAATTTCCTACTTTGAAGTTTACACCGTTTCTTTCATGCTGAGGGGTAGTCACGTGATCTGATGTTTGGAGTTCACATACCTGTGAACGGACACAAATAATGTTCACACGATGTGAACAATCTTTTGTGAAATTGATCGTGTGAACTTTTGCCGGAACTACTTTCCGGGGTTTCCCCGACTTTTCGATCGGTGTTTACGATCAACTCGTTTTTCGATTTTCTTTTTAATCCCTGCATTTATCAGCAATATAATTAATTTAGTATTTTTGCCTGGTCTTGTAACATATCATCTGGCTTACAAATGAATAAATGCTTTGGTTCTGGTGTTTGATGTCTAGCTGCTACATGAAACCGAATGGATTGTCCTTACGGTGATTTGGATATGGAATGGCTATCTTTCAATACTAATAATGCAAGTAAAGAAAATTAATCCTGTAAAAATTACTGAGGTGAACGAAATTGATTTATTGAGCGATATTGACTTTGATTCCTTGTTTTCGGAAATGACAGGAATCTAGCAACAATGAAAACAATGAAGTACCCTGCTCAGATGTGGCCGCTGACACAGAGCAAACGCGACTGTTCCTGATCAATCCCAAATTAAAACCCGATTCACTATCGCATCGGGAAAAAAAGCTTTTGAGAAACCATAAAACATCAACATAAATTTAAAAAACCTCAAAACCTTTGCCTGTTTTACCGATTGGTCAACGGAGACGAGAAAAAATCCGTAGACGGAATTAGAAATCTACTATTCCGGTTTCTGAGTTCGACCTTCTCCGTGCATTCTAGGTCAAGAAGAGGCGGCACATGAGGAGTGACGGGGCACAGAAATGAAGCTGGTCATACAGTAGGTGACAAGAAACACCAGCTAATTTAGCAAAGTATTACAACACACGCGACAAATCCCAAACTCCAAATATAACACACCCTGACGTTGAAAATTAACACAAAACACGCAAGTTTCAGAGCACTCGGTTCAATCCCCACCAGTCCATTCCGCATCGTCGGAATTGGTTTGCAATTATCCAAACACAAGCAACACATCCATAAATCGGTAATATTCCCAATTTGCTAGTGCTATGAGAGGGTTCAAACGTCGGGTTGTTTTCCATAACTGCTCCATAAACGTCATTTTCAACAGCATGTAATTATAAATTTCATCCTCATGCTCCCGTTCGACTCCAAATGCTCCTCTTTATAAACTTATGTGATGTCATATATAAATCAGCGCTAGAAGGTTGACCTCGCCTCGGTGCATCGAGGCCATGTTTATATTTTTGTTCATCTTCCTGTAACCTATTTTTAAGATTTGATTTATCCCAAATATTGTTTGTAAATTTGTTCAGAGAATGAAATTATGTTGACATATTTCTAGATTATATTGTATATATTCAAAGAACTATATTTCTTTGCATTACTGAGTATGAGTGGGGAAACGTATGTGACCGAGAGCCGGCAAATACTCGCAAGTTCGGAGGTTCACACAGTTTATTAACCAGCGCTATTAAATCGTTCACACTTCAATGAACCCATCCAAACTGACGTTCAATTCTTAAGTAAATGCATATATATACATATATATAATTTATAAAACGGAAAGACAGTATAATGACCACTTCCGCATTCATCAATGTGTTTGCTTACATTTATACAACGTAATTTGTATCTAGAATTTGTTGTCTGCGTACACTGATTGGGTCTTTTAGTTGCATATCAGTTTCTCCAATATAATGCTCACCACATCCCGCACATGTTAAAACATATATAACATCTTTACTGCGACAATTCATGTTGTTTTTAACAGTAAATAGTTTATCGTGGAAAAAAAATAAATTTACAGTCTTCAATTATTATTGGGCAAGCTCCACATCGAGGTGTGTTACACTTTGTTACACTGACGGTATTTGCATTTTGTGAGTATTTGGATGGACAAAGAACTTAAACTTGAACTTTGAGATTTTTAGGCTGTCTGGTACTGCGTATAAGTTTACAGTTAGTTAAAGATGTTTTCACAGTTTTACTTTGCTGTAAAATTGGAAAAATTGGCTTTTATAACGGGCATTACTTTACAGTTTCGAGGATTGTAGGTACACACAAATGGAACAATGTCCGTGTCTGTATCTGTTTCTTTTGTTTTCATTAATGTTTCTCATGGAATTTTCATTCCTTTATTTACAGCGTCTTTAACCACTCCACATGGATATCCTTGTAGTTGGAGATATGTCTTTAATTCTTTTAATCCTCAGTTTCTTGTGTCCACATCCGAAACAATAGTACACACTCTTCTTGCCATCGAATATGGAATATTAATTTTAGTGTGCCGTGGATGACATGAATTGAATTGTAGGTATTGATGCGTGTCCGTCGGCTTGTAGTAAATATTTGTTTTCAGTTGGCCGCCTTGCTTAATAACATTCGCGTCCAAAAATGAAATCTCTGAAATTGTGGTCACATTTCATAGAGAATGCAATCAGAGGATGGATCGAATCCAGAGTCTTCCGGAAATTGAATAACTCTTTCACTTTACATCCACCTAATATTCTGCTTTGGAATATAACATTTCTTCTAAGTATCCCATTACCAGAGTGGAGTGCTTTAGAGGGATACAGATGCATATGTAGGTTGCGCCACGAAGCAATGATTGTATTATATGAGAGTGGATAGATCGGGCATGGTTCTTACATATTTGGACAGCCATGTTTTGCCGAATAAACAAACACAGATTATCCCGTAATCCGCTGATGCTGATGATAATCCGTAATAAGTTTACATCTTGTTTTCACAACAAATCCGGGATTATATCAATGAATAGTGTTGATGTGGGCGTGTCGTCATCAACTGTAATTGAGTGGTGTGATAATGATGAGACAATTGGTAATCCGCTTCTCATCAGGAGTTGTTCTTGACATGCTTTGTAGACAAGTGTTGGGACGCATTGAAATAATTACCACATTTTGTATCTGGAGGATTTTCTAGTCCCCGCGTGTAATGAAATAATACATACAGGGTCAACTTTTGAAAATAATTGTCCATCATCGATATTGCTAATAGGAACTGACAATTCAATGTAATCGTAAATTTTCCACTTTATCATAAACACGAAGTCCAGTCGTACATTTTATGTTGTACACACATATCTCAATTATAGTTCTGGAAAGTTAGTACTGGTTGTCAACGTTGATATATGAAACAGTCAGTATGTATGTTTCATCGAGTATGGATAAGCGAATCTTTGGCAGATAACATGGGCACGTGATACTTGAGACATATATTGGATACCACTACTAAAACAACAACAAACTACCACTACTTCTGCTATTTTTACTTCTACTACTACTACTACTACTACTACTACTACTACTACTACTATTACAACTACTACTACTACTACTACTACTACTACTTGAAAACATCTCTGTGTAAATAAAAATGAATTAACCGCACTTAGCAGTATTCAAGCTATATGACGGCAGTCTGTAAATAATTGAGTCTAGACCAGACAATCCAGTGATTGACATTATGATCATCGATCTATGCAAAAGGGAAACGATGACATGCATCAATTATGTCAGCGAGCCTGACCATCCGATCATGTTAGTCGCCTCTTACGGAATAAGAAAGAGATGGTGTATTGAAAATATGTCCTCAAGTATATTATGAGAATGATTAAAATTACAGTAGCAAGTTAAAGTGAATATACTGATTAGATCCTTGTGATGTTCAAGCTAAAAGAACTACATATCTGAAGGGAAGGGTCACGTGACATATTTTGTGGAGAAGTTCCTTAGAGATTGTTGGATACATTAATTATTTTATTAGTTTCTTAGGTCAGTTAACAAGAAACTTATACTTTCTCCAGTTTCAGTTCTTAGTTTTACATTACTATGACATATAATCATAACAATGCATGTCAATAATACCTTCTGATGAGAAGCAGTTTACCAACTGCCTCGTTATTGGTGTTTATACACCACACCAAGAACAATGGCGGTGATGACGCTGCTCCTGGATAATCAGCCACATAATCCAAAATGTTTAGTTCCCCCATGTAGATGTCGGATTATACCCACCAGGGGAGAGTGAATTAAAGGGTAATCTGTATTGATTTAATCCAGGAATATGAGTATAAATACACGGTCCCATCTTTGTTGTATCAGACATTCCCACCTTTGTACTGGACAGAAGCAGAAACGATGAAAGTTGTGTTGTTTGTGTGTATGTTGACCGTGGTCACTGCTGGAGAGGCGGACAAAGAGGTAGGTTGTTTTTGGGTTCTTCTTCTTCTACTTTTTCTTTTTATTCTTCTTCTCATTATCGGTATTAGTATTTATCTGGCTATTGAATGTCTGTAGAAAATCAGTACATATAAGAAATGTTATGTAATTTCTTACTATGGTCTTATGGTTCTAAAACTGCTTTCTCTCATCATGTTCAAACTTATGTGTGACCAATGGTGTTTGAAATTATCACATCTGTTTTACCCTAGACCGATTATTTAACCGATGTTCACTCATTTCCCTATAGGTAAACAACATCAATTCCGTCATTGAGCAATGTGAGTATAGTTTTTTAAAAATAATGAAATAAATCTTGACAAGCAATAGTGAAGGATCGAATAATACTATTTTAGTTCCTTCTGCTTGGGTGTAACTCACGCAACTGGGATCATGTTACATGCTGAAATAAAGAGATATCAGTTCTAAACATGCCAACTTTCTACTAACTATTATGCTTAGTCCTTCAATGTAGTGACGTAAATTTTAAAATGAATTTTACTAAATATAATTTGAATGCATAAAAGTATAGATATTATATTTTGTTTAGCTGAGCTTTTTAAGTAAACTACCTTTCCTTCAGTCCAGGCAATACAATCAGATCTGTTTGGAATGGACCGTGAGACCAACAAGAAATTCCCTGACGATGTCACTGATTTGTCAAAAACGAACAGTAAGTTCACACCGGGTACATTGTTACAAGTCGAGATACACATTTGATGTAACGATGGTTGGAGATAATAATGTTGTCTTGAATTCTAAGATTGAAAGAGATATACAGACATAAGATGAGTAAATATGTTTTTGGATATACCCTGAACGATGCACATGAAATCTTCTTAACTTGGTTTGATACTGCCAGATTGTTTCACATACCCGGTTTAACACAACTAGACAGAAGAAAATATAGGGTGGCGGAGTATGAATGTTTTTTTCGATTGCATTCATAATCTATGACAGCCCTATTTCTCTATGCTGATGTTCAAACTTACTTACTTACCTATTAGATTATGTTGCTGGTGCGAAACAAACTTCAACAACGACGTGGGGTGACAACCAAGGAACAGTTAAAGGACAAACGCTGGACAGAGAAATCAGAATAATGGACATCATGTTCAGACTCCTGCATGGTAAGAAGTTTAATGTTCAACATTAACGGCATCACTATCCATGATTTGGCAACTGGTTTAACTGACAAATCTGATCATACTGTAAATACATTGAATTGGTCACTACTTTAGTCCAGTTTTCATTATATTGTGAAGAATTATACCATGCTTTAGATACTCACTTTGTTTTGAAACAATATAACTTATATGTGTATACTTCAAAGGATTTATTGCATATGAGACACACCGATTACAAATTCTATTTATTTGAAAGAAATATTTTGCTGATACGCGTCTTCAAACATCATTAGACACTTTATAACATCAACTTTGTTCAGATAGTGCGACCTTTGATCAGAATTCCGAAGTAAAATTACACTGAAATTGTCCCATGATAGTAAACAGTGTGTTGATGCCTTTACTTTGACGTAGGTGATGACGAAGACAAGTATGTTGTTTGTACACTGGCTGACGCCGCCGAGACGTCTCAGATCTCCTTAGACGACATCAGCACATCCAAGTATCAAGACAAACACACCATCAGGTCAGTTTCGCACTAATTCTCATCTATGGACACCTTCGTTTGTGGTTGTGAGTTTAATGTAGTGGATACCGACACCAATTACCATCAGATTTGATAACATCATTTACTTTCTCAGACGGCGCTCTATCGACTGCAAACAAGACGCCGGCTACCGGACAATGGACGGAAGTTGCAACAATGCTCGCTGGCCAACCTGGGGATCCACCAACCAACCATTCAAGAGATTTATTCATCCTGCATATGATGATGGTAAAGAGCAGGTTTTCTTCTGATATCATATTGATAGAAGAACTTAAAAATCATTATTTCATGCTAATAACCATGGCAATTCATTAATAAACCAGGCCGTTTGATAGCAAGTCTTGTAATTATTCCATTGACATTTAGTTATGCCCTTTCAATATCACAACTAAATATGCGCAAGGGAACTTTTAAAGCAAATGTTTGGCTTTCCAGGCAAGTTCGTTCCCCGAATGAGAGGCATTGATGGTTATCTCCTTCCCAGTCCACGTGCCATCAGTGTGGCCGTACATCCGGGAGTTGACAGTCCTTCTAACGACCACACGGTGATGGTGATGCAGTGGGGGCAGTTTGTGGATCATGATCTAACCGGAACTCCTCTTCATGCAGGTAGGTACCAAGTGGCCAAAACTCTCTGACTATCAAAGTGACCAGAAGTGTGATGTTGAAATCAGACAAACTGTGATATATTTGTTTTGTAATCCATATTTTTCGAACCTATTTTCATCATTAAGCTATTCATCTGTGAATTTTACAAATCATCATATTCCTTCAAGGTGATGTTCACTCCAAATGTTGCGATGGTCACACAGCAGGAGAGATGCATTCTGATGTACAAGCTGGGTAAGCAATCAACATTCTATATTTTCAACACTTAATAATTCTGTTTCGGGTAATCGAAATTACTGGTCGTCATATTTAAAATAAAGAACAGACTTTGAAATTACGTGACATTGTAGACATTATTATAATTAGGATGAAGTAGACAAAACCCTTTCCATCACCATAAACCTCTACTGTAAGAGCCCGAGTACATCACATACATGTGCTTGTACATCATAACATAACATAACCATGTTTGATTTGGGGGAAATATCTATTCGTCATATTTGAAATAAATAAATCATAAACAACAGACTTTAAAATTACGTGACATTGTATACATGCTTATAATTAGGATGAAAGGGACACATCCCTTTCCATGATTATAAAAGTCATCATAAGCATGTGTTTGTGTATTATAACATATCATAAACATTATCATAACAAGAAAACATGCTAATTCTTTTGCTATTTCGCTGTTCCAGCGGCCCTTGTTTCCCAATCACCATGCCAGTAAATGAAGGACATTTCCAAAAGAACTGCATGGAGTTCAAAAGATCAGCCCCAGCACCTGGAAGGAGTGAGTATATGAATACTAAGCTGTGAAGGTTACCTCATCTCAATATTGGGATGTTCAGTCATTATTTATCTGTTCTTTCTAACACAACGTATTAAGTAACGAAGCCATAAACATCACTGTATGATTATACCCATGTTTAATTGGAAACCATGTCACTTCCAGATACCCGAGAACAGTTGAACCTACTGACGTCCTTCGTGGACGCTTCGAACGTGTACGGCCTCAGTCAGGATCAGATCAATCACCTCAGGAACGGAGGTAAGTCAGGCAATATTTAGCTATTTATTATAATTCGTGATAAAAGAAATATGTTACATTTTGACAGAATACCCTCGAGAGTAATTTGTACATACAAATTAATGTCGTCATTCAACTTTTCAGCCTTCATGAAAATCAAGGGAGATAACCTGTTGCCAGAATCCAACCAAGGCAACTGTCGAACAAGCAATACCAACGAATGGTGTTTTGAAGCTGGTAAATACAACTTATCAATGTAATCGAGTAATATTTTCAGAGTCTTTCATAAAGTACTTCACATATGACTATTTTGTACAATTTGAAATGATATGGATAATTCATTTCACAACATTGTCACAACTTCTTTATAACTAACATCATCATTAGGTGACGACCGTGTGAACGTGTTCCCTGGTCTGGCCGTGCTACACACCGTGTTTGTTAGAGAGCACAACCGTCTAGTTAAAGAACTTGCTGATGTCATGCCATCGACCACTCCTGATGATGTCTTGTTTGAGGAGGCCAGAAAGATCGTGTCAGCCATCATCCAACAAGTCACCTACCGCGAATGGCTGCCCATTATTGTTGGGCCCTTGGCCATGAGGAAGTACAGACTGACCCCTGGCTTTAGCTTCAGGTACAACTTTACCCAAAACCCCACCATCTACAACGTCTTTGCCACCGCCGCCTTCAGATACGGCCACTCCACCATTCCACGTTTCCTGACCCTCGGAGATCGACGTGTACCAATAGAAGAACTCTTCAACAGACCTTCTGAGGTCATCAAAGATCTGGACACCGTGCTGAAGGCTATCCTCAAGGACAGACATCAAGAGGTTAACCGCTTCATCAACAGTGGGATGACTGAGCATTTGTTTGAGACGTCGGGCAATAACGGCTTTGACATCGTGTCCTTAAACATTCAGAGAGGTCGTGACCATGGCCTGCCATCATACAACAACTTCCGCAAGGCATGTCAGCTATCAAAAGTGACTTCATTTGATGACAGTGTATTTGGTAAAGCAGGAGCTGCTTTGAAAAGTGTATACAGGTTTGTGTAATTTAATTTACTCTTATATGTTAACAGAATTAGTGTAACAAAGATGAAAGATACTTTAACTCTTCTCTGACATTTCTCAAAATCTCCTTACATATGTGTATTCTTGCTTCAGATCCCCTGATGACATCGACGTATTCACCGGTGCAGTAGCTGAACAGCATGTGCATGGCGGAGCAGTGGGCCCTCTCCTCGCTTGTCTGATTGGTCAACAGTTTCATGACCTGAAATATGGCGACTCATTCTGGTTCGAAACATCTCACCCAAGAAAGGGCTTTACACCAGGTACCGATCAAATCTGTTTGTATTTCTGCGTGCTTATATGGTTTGTTAACATATTTTTTTTATGTCAAAATATGTACTTATTAGATAACTTAACATACCTTTAAGATGAAAACGCTATACAATATTGTTTGTGTGACGTTCCATTCCATTCATCAAAATGTTTTGCTGTTTCACTGAAAATAGTGTGGAAAGATACTCTCTGGTCCTCTGAAGTGATTTTACATATAAATAATAATGGCTTTTTTTATTTCAGGACAACTGTCTGAGATCCGACGAATGCGCTTTGCCAAAATTCTTTGTAGGAATTCAGGAGTGAAATCCATTCAAAGAGATCCTTTTACAGTGTACTCAAAAGAAAGGTAGGCAATGAAGACATCTAGCTTCATCATTTGTCAGTAATTAATTATTTTACACAGACAGAACTCATTAACATGCGACAGGGTATATCTGGCGTACTTCATTCAGTGAACATTGATCAGAATTATATCCTGGATCCATTTACACCTCGTGACACTTTGAATGTAACATATTGATGCTCATTCTGTTATATAGGATACGAATGTCAAACCTGATCACATGAAGTATGCTCATGGAAATGTTGCTATCTTAATGGGATGACACAATTTTTGTATTTTACAGCAATCCCATGATACCCTGCAACGATCTTCCAACAATCGATTTAACCAAATGGCGGAGATGAGAAGTTGCTTGACCTGCCCTTAGGTTCAACAATGAACCCGATTACTTGAAACACAAGATTTTATGCGTGTGAGGTGTTCCAACACGTATAGCTCACACTACTAGTCCTGGTTTGTAAGATGTATAAATCACAGAGTACATTACATTTTTGACATTTTTGTTCAGTTGTCTTCATAGTAAATATGTAATGCCAAGAACATTTGGGTATGGCATTTCACTAATAATGCTGGAATTATTAACTGAAATGTCAGTTAACATTATCCCTGATTATAATGCCTACACTTAATCAGAACAAAACAACTTGGTAACCAATTAAGTGAGTGAATCCATCAGTCACATCATCAAAGCGTTTAATCACAGTATACAAGTTGCATTAATATTGGCAGTGTATGTTTATGACATTGTATAATATATTTGTCAAGGGCATAAAACATATTCTACATGTTTGACTTGCACTATTTCATAGATCTATGAAAGAGGTGTATTTTATTCTTTGTCATTGTATGATATTGTATAATATATTGTTGATGTCGTGCTTAAAAATTTGGACCCGTGAAGATTCCGGGGTAGAATAGGTCTTCAGCAACCCATGCTTGCCGTAAAAGGTGACTATGCTTGTTGTAAAAGGCGACTAACGGGATCGGGTGGTCAGGCTCGCTGACTTGGTTGATGCATGTCATCGATCCCAATTGCGTGGATCGATGCTCTTGATATCAATCACTGAATTGTCTGGTCCAGACTCGATTATTTACAGACCGCCTTCATATAGCTGAAATATTGCTGAGTGCGGTGTTAAACAACAAACCAACCAACCAACCAACTTAAAAATTTGAAAATGATATATATGATGTTCAATAGAAACAATATTGAACAATACTTGAATTCTATCATATATCACATTCAATTGTATTTGTTAATTTTACAACCGTTTTGTAATAAACACGTTCTCTTTTGTATTTCTGATTCATGATCTGTTAATTTCTTGGTTTCGCGCATTCATCTACCGTTTGGTTGGCTGATTGGCACATTGATACGTTTCATATTTGTGTTAATGTTTGGTATCATGGCATAGTGTCCAGGTTCTAGATACATATTGTTTCTAACAATACATGTTTCATATACATCTCACTGTTCCGAGCAGTGCCTCCTGTATGTATATAGCTCACATTGTCCCAGACAGTGCTTCCCATACACGTATTACACTTCCCATTTCGCCGTCAGTGCTTCCAACACACGCAAATAGTTCACATTATTCCAGACAGTGCTTCCTATAAATGTACATGTATATACTTTCCACTATCGCTTTCAGTGCTTCCTACAAACGCAGATAGCTCACATTGTCGCAGACAGTGTTTGCTAGACGTGTATATACAATGTAGTTTACATTGTCACAGAAAGTGTTTCCTTTATATGTATATTCTTCATATTGTCACAGATCATGTTTCCCATACGCGAATGATTGTACACATTATCCTCGACAGTACTTCCTATACATGCATAGATGTCTTTTCCACCCAGATAGTGCTTATATATATGAATCAAACATAAAAGATAAAAGATACATTAAATACATTAAACGCACTGAACGTGCTTTAGAGAAATTCAGATGCACATGTAGGTTACTCAACTTACTTACTTACTTACTTTGGAGATTTAACGTGCGCTTTCCGACTGATGCGTATTTCGCACACGGGCCCGGCCAGGCCATTTAATGTGTTTCCGAAAGGGGCGAGGGTGGTGTGTGCATCCCAAGAGGGGGCTTTATGGGTTGCTTATATAGAATCTGGGAATTTTGAGATTTGGAATAGATGCCGATGGGGTTGGGGAGGAGAACTAAGGGGGCTGGGTATTGTGATTGTTTGTTTATGTGATTTTGATTTGGTAGGTTATTATGGTTTTAGATGCGTTTTATTAGTTCCGTTTTGATTAAGAATACGCCTCAGGCCTTGAAGTTTTCTAGTTTATTTTGTGGGTTTAGTATTGCTTCTAGAGTGAGAGCCTTGTTTAGATTGAGGGTGGTTTGTAATGCGGTTCGATGTGTTAGGTAGTGTGTGCAGTGGATGAGTGCGTGTTCTGGGGTTTCTGGTTGTTTGCAGTGTGGGCAGTTACCTGTAGTGTGTTTTTTAAATTTTTTTAGGTGGTTATTTAGGTTGGTGTGTCCTGTTTGGAGTTTAGTGATTACTGTGTCGATTTTTTTTGATGGATGGAGAATTTTTGGTTTGGTTAGTGGTTTGCTGAGCACTCTTTTGATTTGGCTATTTGAGTTTAGATATAGGTTATGCCATTTTTTTGTGATTTTTTGTTTGTTTACACTTTTAATTTCTGATTTTGAGAAGCAATGATTGTATTAATAGTTGACATATGCGGGTGGTTAGATCGTGCATAGTTCTTACATATTTGGACAACCATGTTTGCTATATAAACAAAAACAGATTATCCCGTAATCCGCTAACGCTGATGATAATCCGTGATAAGTTTACATCTTGTTTTCACCACAATTCCGGGATTATATCAATGAATCGTGTTGATGTGGGCGTGTCGTCATCAATTGTAATTGTTCAAAGAGGGGTATAATAATACTGAGACCGTTGGTAATCCGCTTCTTATCACGAGTTGTTCTCGAAAGCTTTGTAGACAAGTGCTGGGAGACACATACATTCCAGTTGTTGCTACGTTTTGTGTCTGGAGGATTTTCTAGTCCCTGCATACAATGAAATAATACATATAGAGTCAACTTTTGAAACTAATTTTCCATTATCGTTCATTTTTTAACAAGACCTGACAATTGAATGTAATTGTTAATTGTACAGGTACTAATAAACACGAATTTGAGTCGTACATTTTATGTGGTACATAAATATCTCGATAATAATTGTAGAAAGTTTGTACTGGTTGTGAACGTTGATACATGCAGCAGTCAGTTTGTTTTATCGAGTACTGAAAGCGAAACTTTGGCAGATGACAAAGGCAAGTGATACTTGAGACACATATTAGATACCACTACTGCAACAGCGCTACTAAAACTAAAACAACAAACTACTACTACTACTACTACTACTACTACTACTACTACTACTTGAAAACTTAGCTGTGTGAATAAAAATGGATTGGAAAGATTTGCTTGTTTGTTTGTTGTTTCACGCTGCACTCAGCAGTATTCCAGCAAATGACGGCAGTCTGTAAATAATCAAGTCTAGACCAGACAAGCCAGTGATTGACATTATGATCATCGACCTACGCAAATGGGAAACGATGACATGCATAAACTAAGTCAGTGAGCCTGACCATACGTTCCTGTTAGTCGCCTCTTACGGAATAAGAAAGAGATGGTGTATTGAAAATATGTCCTCAAAGTATATTATGAGAACGATAAAAATTACAGTAGCAAGTTAAAGTGAATATACTGATTAGATCCTTGTGATATTCAAGCTAAAGGAACTACATATCTGAAGGGAAGGGTCACGTGACATATTTTGTGGAGAAGTTCATAAAAGATTGTGAGAGATATGAATTATTTTATTGGTATTTTAGTCAATTAACAAGAACCATACACTTTCTCCCGTTTCAGTTATTATTTATATATTACTATGATATATAATCTTAACAACACATGTCAATAATACCCCCTGATGAGAAACAGTTTACCAACTGCCTCGTTATTGATATTCCGGGATAATCAGCCTACGTCGACATAATCCAAGATGTTCAGCTCCAACATGTAGATATGTCGGATTATGCCCACCAGGCGAGAGCGAATTCTAGGGTAATCTGTGTTGACTTAGTCCAGGAATATGAGTATATATACCAGGCCCAATCTTTGGTGTATCATACGTTCCCACTTTGTCCTTGACAGAAGCAGAAACTATGAAAGTTGTGTTGTTTGTGTGTATGTTGACCGTGGTCATTGCTGGCGAGGCGGACAAAGAGGTAGGCTGTTTTTTGTTTTTCTTCTTCTTATTAACATGATATTTTATTGTCCCAAAAGACAAAGGGATTGGGCACAAGTGCAACACTTATTACCGCATTCTCCCTATATGCAGTTAAACATAATACTAGTATTTCATAATGGAAATGAACAATTTACAATTGAAGCTTGACATTGTTGAAACATTGTGCGCAATATTGATTCAGTGCTCATATAAAGGATATGTAGAATGTGCTGGAAAGTGAAGACAGCGTGCATCTCATTCATATGCAAATATTATATATTTTAGTTTTTACATATAGATTTAACAATACTAATGATTAACAATTTGGAAACAATAACATGCTATCTACTGAATCTGTTAGTCGTTTCTATATATTTGTGTACAGACAAGAATATTTTGTATTCAGGAAACCATTTAGGTATGGGTGACCAAATAGAGTAATATGTAGAGTTTTTTTGTCTTTCAAGATTATCGATAGCTGTCAGTAATGTCTCCCTAAAATCATCATATAAGGTACATTCTAAGAAGACATGGAATGTATTTTCACACGGAGCTCCGCATTTACAGTAAATAGTATCAGATAAGATAAAACGAAACAGGTCGGAATTTTGTGTGCTACAAATGTGTCTCAATCAGGTGTGCAATATGTTTGTAGATCTCTTACCGCAATAATAGTGCATAGGTGGTGATGAAGGCTGCTCAGATGCGACAGAAGATATTGACGAACTATCCCTTATTTCTGATGGTAGATTATTCCATTGGCCTAATGTGTCTATAACATAAGACCTTTTAAACGTAGATATCCGTGCAAATGGTACTACATAATCACGGCGGTTTCTGAGATTATAATTGACGTTCTGTAACACAGATGGTGGTATAAGATCAGTTTTATACGAAGGGCATTGCTTATTTATTGTTTTAAACATAGTTACAAGTTTGTTGACGTTTCTTCTATACGCTCAAGGCTGGCATCCAGTTTCGTGATATAGGCTGCGACGGGAGGACATTTTAGTTCATCCTTTTACTATTCTCATTTCATAGCATATGTCATAAATATAACTAAAGAATAACAATGTACCGTCAAAAAGTGACCCCCTCTGCCAAACTCAGTCAAGTGCTTTAGAAATGTCACAGAAATCCATGCAAAATTATTCATGTATGTAGTTGAAAGGTAGTTGAGTGTCCTGGTACAAATCCTGATTGGTATTTAAACAGCAAGTTATGACCGAAAAGATGATTATACAACCTCTTGAAAACGAGTCGCTCACAAATCTTACAGAAACATGATAGTAGTGATACAGGTCTAAAATTGTAAGGTGAAGATTTATCCCCTTTCTTATATATAGGAATGACATATGCCAATTTCCATAAGTGTGGAAATTCGTGCTTAAGCACAGACAAATTGAACAATATTTTGCTGTTGCATGGTCAATATGATTCAATAAGCGATGATTAATGTTATCTGGACGACTAGCCTTGTTTACTGGAAGTGACTTTATCAAATCGATTATCTCGTTGTGTTAAACATGAAAATCTTGATGGATAGCATCACATTGTTATAAGTATCAGGTAACACATGGTTAGAATTATTGATATTTGTGACTGAACTGAAATGTATATTTCGGAATCTGAAAAAGCGGGTGGCATACTTGAAACATCAGTGACCAAAGTGGGTATTGTTGTTGTAGTTCCAGAATCCTTCAGAATAATCTAAGTAATTTCCAATAGTTGGAGTTATTTTCTTTTGATACAGTTGATAAAACCCCATCTAAGTTACAAGTCCTCTTTTGCTTGTTTTCGGAGATTATTGACAGTATTTCTTTTTTTTGTACCTTAGAAAGTCATTTGGTTTGCAGTATAATTTTATCGTATTTCTGAGTCTGTCTCTGATGTAGATTGCTCGTCCAATATGTGGAAACAATAAACTGGTTTAGTCGTTGATAATCACCTTGCTTGTAAAGTAAAGCATCTCTTACATAGGGCTTTGTAAAATTGACACAATTGGATAAAGTGACAAAAACCCACTTGTGGTCACTGATATGGACGCTAAAGTCTAAAACGCCGGCTTCTACAGTTTCGCTGTCCGGGCTTATAACAATAGGGTCAATCAGAGTAGCCGAGGTTTGTGTAATACGCGTGGGCTGTTTAATGAGATTACGTAGATCTTTACTCACCATTATATCTTGAAGGTGGTGTACATTGTTATTCAATCTCCAATCTCCATTTGGAGCTGTATTTGATGAAATGTCCAGAGCTGTTTCCACTGAGTTGTCAAGATAATCCCATTATGATGTAGGGGTGTTAAGTAACACACAATAACAAACTCTTTTGAGGCAGATATATTTGAAAACACATTATTTCATAATTGTGTAATTATAAATCTATTCTATGTTTAACACTCAATGAATCACGAAAAAAGACCGCAATACCTGCCCCAAAACATTCTCTATGTCTCTAAAACATTCTAACTGGGAACAGTAACTATCTATCAGTAGATCCGATGATTTTACAGATGTAGCTAAATGTGTTTCAGTGACTTCTTCTACGTTTTCTTAGCATTCTTCTTCTCATCATCAGTGTAAGTATTTAACTGGCGATTGATGGTCTGTAGAAAATCAGTATATATAAGAAATATCATGTAATTTCTTACTATGGACTTATGGTTCTAAAAAACTGCTTTCTCTCATCATGTTGAAGCCCCACCTTGACTTTAGATAGCCCGCAAATAGCCGTGAGTATTACGTTGTTGAATTCAACTGACCAGGAAGATTGTTGAGGCATTGGCATTATGACAGATGCTCGTCATGGATGGAGAAAAATGTATCTGAGAGAAACATTGTTGCTTTGAGCTTCGAGACAAAACATGTGTTAATGCCGAAGTAGTTTACAAGAGAGGATGATCTGTGTAGCCAGCGACCTGAATAAGCTTGATGAAAATAATGTTGAAATCCATTTTCACACACGTAACAGAATTAATGTGAACAAACATTTATCTGAACATCGTTTCGAAGTACATGAGGCTGTCCGTATCTTAATATTTTTATCTTCATTCCGACGTGAAATAATATAAAGTTTTCATTCCACGGTATCATTTTATGAAGATGAAAAGACTTGGAATTGTTTGATGGATATTTATTACTATTAAAACTTACGTCCTTGTTGTCAAACGGCCCACATGGGTGGGTGTTTACGTGACCTCTCTCGTTTACGCATTAACCAATGAAATTCGTGTGTGATCATGACGTCATATTGACCTGTCAGATCACTCGTTTAAGCTCCGCCCGCTAGAGTGCGGTAGCGAATACCGCAGAGGAGGCTTAAAAAGCAACAGGAAGCTTACTCTTTTGGAAATTATCACATCTGTTTTACCCTTGGCTGATTATTTAACCTATGTTCACTCATTTCTTTATAGGTTAACAACATCAATTCCGTCATTAAGCAACGTGAGTATAGTGTTTTAAAAATAGTGAAACAAATCTTGACAAGCAATAGTGAAGGATGGAATAATACACATCTGCTTGGGTATAACTGACGCAACTGGCATCATGTTACATGCTGAAATAAAGAGACACCAGTTCTAAACATGCCAACCTTTCTACTTACTATTGTACTTAGTTCTTCATTGTAGTAACGTACATTTTGTGATATCAATTTTACTAAGTATAATTTGAATGCTTTACTGTCCGGATATTATATTTAGTGAGATGAGACGGGGTACACATTTGTTGGAGAGAGTAATGCTGTCTATAAAAGTCCAGTTTCCACCCTTGCCGAACTAGGCTGGTATTATGGAGTTACATTTTGGCTGGACTAACGAGTCTATGCATAGTCCAATCAAAATCGTGCACCGAAATCGAAATCCGGTTAGTAGAGTGTCATGCAGATTTCGGTCGACTACAGGATTTGCAAAGCATGTGCACCGCTAACTCGTTGTCAACAGATCTTTTCATGTTTTTAATCAAGGTGCTCACGTGATTTGATGCACATGCACATCGCGATGTAAGACTCGTTTTATCACAATATAGATCTTGATTATCGACCAGATCGTCTTGACTGGGCGCCACCGTTTTGTTTGAAACAAATGCAAGTGATACGATAGGTTGAAACTGATTGGTCAATAGGAGAGGCATAGAAAGGACATAACTCGTAATAGCCACTGGTGGCGCTACGATCGAGCCCAGGAATTCCAGCCTAGTTTGGCAAGGGTGGAAACTGGACATTTAAAGTCAGTTAACGCTCTTGCCTCGGGGAGATGAGAGAAAACAGACTTATGGACATCACGTTCATTGTCCTACATTATCGGCATCACTATCCATGATTTGTCTATCTGACAAATCTGATCATACTTATACTCATACGTTTCAGAGGATTTATTGCATATTGGACGTAACGATGACTAATTCCGATTATTTAAAACAAATATTTTGCTGATAAAAACATCATTATACAATTTAAAACATCAACTAGTTCAGATGTTGCGACCTTTGATCCGACTTCTGAAGTTAAAGGACACTGAAATTGTCCCATGATAGTAAGCAGTGTGTTGATGCCTTTACTTTGACGTAGGTGATGACGAAGACAAGTATGTTGTTTGTACACTGGCTGACGCCGCCGAGACGTCTCAGATCTCCTTAGAAGACATCAGCACATCCAAGTATCAAGACAAACACACCATCAGGTCAGTTATGTTCTAATTCTCACATATACGGACACCTTCGTTTGTATGTGGGAGTTCAATGTAGTTGATACTTACACCAATTATCATTGGACTTGATAACATCATTCACTTTTACAGACGGCGCTCTATCGACTGCAAACAAGACGCCCGCTACCGGACAATGGACGGAAGTTGCAACAATGCTCGCTGGCCAACCTGGGGATCAACTAACCAACCATTCCGGAGATTTATTGATCCTGTATATGATGATGGTAAAGAACAGATTTTTTCTGATATCATATTGATATCAGAACTTAAAGTCATTTGGTAGAAAGTCTTGTAATTATTCCAATTTGGACATTTAGTTATGCCCTTATCAATATCACAACTAACCATACGTTAGTGAACTTTAAAAGGATAGGTTTGGCTTTCCAGGCAAGTTCGTTCCCCGAATGAGAGGCGTTGACGGTAATCCACTTCCCAGTCCACGCGCTGTCAGTGTGGCTGTACATCCGGATGTTGACAGTCCTTCTGACGACAACACGGTGATGGTGATGCAGTGGGGGCAGTTTGTGGACCACGATCTCACCGGAACTCCCCTCCATGCTGGTAGGTGCCAAGTGGCCAATACTCTCTGACCATCAAGTGACCAGAAGTGTGATGTTAAAATCAGACATATTTGTTTTTGTAATCCATATTGTGTTTTAATCATTACGACATTCATCTAATTCTTTGTATTAACTTTACATCTTCTTTGGAGGTGATGTTCAATCTAAATGTTGCGATGGTCACACACCTGGAGAGATGCATTCTGATGTACGAGCTGGGTAAGCAATTAACATTCTATATTTTCCACACTTAAACATTTTGTTTGAGTTGGGGGAAATATCTATTCGTCATATTTGAAATAAATGAATCATATACAACAGACTTTAAAATTACGCGACATTGTATACATGCTTATAATTAGGATGAAAGGGACACATTCCTTTCCATGATTTAAAAGTTTAAAAGTCATATTAAGCATGTGTTTGTGTATTATAACATATCATAAACATTATCATAACAATGTTTGATTGGGACAAGAAAACATGTTAATTCTTTTGCTATTTTGCTGTTCTAGCGGACCTTGTTTCCCAATCACCATGCCAGTAAATGAAGGACATTTCCAAAAGAACTGCATGGAGTTCAAAAGATCAGCCCCAGCACCTGGAAGGAGTGAGTATATGAGTTCTAAGCTGTGAAGGTAACCTCATCTCAATATAGGATTGTTCTGTCATTATGTATCTGCTCTTTCTAATACACCTTATTAAGTAACAAAAACCATAAACAATACTGTATGACAACACCCATATTTAATTCAAAACCATGTCACTTCCAGAAACTCGAGAACAGTTGAACCTACTGACGGCGTTCGTGGACGCCTCTAACGTGTACGGCCCCAGTCAGAATCAAATCAATCACCTCAGGAACGGACGTAAGTCAGACACAATTTTGTATTGAATTATAATTCGAAATATAACAAATATGTTAAATTTTAACAGAATACTTAAGAGTGTAATTGGTAAATACAAATTAATTTCGTCATTCAACTTTTCAGCCTACATAAAAACCAAGGGAGATAACCTGTTATCAGAATCCAACCGAGGCAACTGTCGAACAAGCAATACCAACGAATGGTGTTTTGAAGCTGGTAAATACAACTTATAAATGTATTCGTAGTAATATTTTCAGAGTCTGTTCATAAAGTACTTCACACATGACTATATGGTACAATTTCGAATGATATGGATAATTTATTTCACAACATTGTCAACTATAACTAACCTCATTATCAGGTGATGGCCGCGTGAACGTGTTCCCTGGTCTGGCCGTGCTACACACCGTGTTTGTTAGAGAACACAACCGTCTAGTTAAAGAACTTGCTGATGTCATGCCATCGACCACTCCTGATGATGTCTTGTTTGAGGAGGCCAGAAAGATCGTGTCAGCCATCATCCAACAAGTCACCTACCGCGAATGGCTGCCCATTATTGTTGGACCCTTGGCCATGAGGAAGTACAGACTGACCCCTGGCTTCAGCTTCAGGTACAACTTTACCCAAAACCCCACCATCTACAACGTTTTTGCCACCGCCGCCTTCAGATACGGCCACTCCACCATTCCACGTTTCCTGACCCTCGGAGATCGACGTGTACCAATAGAAGAACTCTTCAACAGACCTTCTGAGGTCATCAAAGATCTGGACACCGTTCTGAAAGCCATCCTCAAGGACAGAGATCAGGAGGTCAACCGCTTCATCAACAGTGGGATGACTGAGCATTTGTTTGAGACATCAGGCAATAACGGCTTTGACATCGTGTCCTTGAACATTCAGAGAGGTCGTGATCATGGCCTGCCATCATACAACAACTTCCGCAAGGCATGTCAGCTATCAAAAGTGACTTCATTTGATGACAGTGTATTTGGTAAAGCAGGAGCTGCTTTGAAAAGTGTATACAGGTTTGTCTAATTTAATTTACTCTTATATGTGTACAGAATTAGTGAAACACATTTTTAAAATAACGATACTTTAACCCTTATCTGACATTTCTCAAGTTCTCCTTACATGTATATATTCTTGCTTCAGTTCCCTTGATGACATCGACGTCTTCACCGGTGCAGTAGCTGAACAGCATGTGCATGGCGGTGCAGTGGGCCCTCTCCTCGCTTGTCTGATTGGTCAACAGTTTCATGACCTGAAATATGGCGACTCATTCTGGTTCGAAACATCTCACCCAAGAAAGGGCTTTACACCAGGTACCGATCAAATCTGTTTGTATTTCTGCGTGCTTGTGTGTTTTGTTAAGTACATATTTTGACATCAAGAAAATAGTTGATCAAATAAATAACATGCCTTCAAGATAAAAACGCTATACAATATTGTTTGTGTGCATTTTAATTCAAATCATCAAAATGTTTTACTGGTTCACTGACAATAGTTTGGAAAATATTTTCTCTTTTTCTCCGAAGTAATTGTACATATACATATTAATGGCATTTTCTATTTTAGAACAACTTTCTGAGATCCGACGAATGCGCTTTGCCAAAATTCTGTGTAGGAATTCAGGAGTGAAATCCATTCAAAGAGATCCTTTTACAGTGTACTCCAAAGAAAGGTTGGGAATGTAAACATCTAGCTCTATTATTTGTCAGTAATTAATTATCTCGTACAGACAAAATGCCAAAATACATTTTAACATGAAACAGAGTATATTTGGCGTATTTCATTACATGTAGTTACGTAATATGTCATCAAAATGTATATCAGTGAACCATAGTCATAATTATATCCTGGATCCATGTACAGCGTGTGACACACTTTGAATATGCTATATTAAGGCTCATTCAGGTATATAGGATACGAATGTCAAACCTGATCATATAAAGTATGCTCACATGTTGATATTGTAATGGGATGATACATTTTTGTATTTCACAGCAATCCTATGATGCCCTGCAACGATCTTCCAACAATCGATTTAACCAAATGGCGGAGATGAGAAGCTGCTTGGCCTGCCCTTAGGTTCAACAAAAGCCCTGAATTCGAAGACTTCAAACATAATATTTTCTTAGTATGAGGTGTTCCAACATGTATAGCCCACACTACTTGTCCTGATGTGTAAGATCTATAAATCACTGAATACATTACATTTCTCTCATTTTTGTTCAATTGTTTTTAATAAGTACATTTAAGTATGGCATAATGCTGAAATTATTAACTAAAATATCAGATAAATCAAGTGACACTAACAAAGCATTCAATCATAGTATACAAGTAGCCATTGTATGATGTTCAATTTTTCTTAGATTAATATTGGCAGTATATGTTTATGGTTTTGTATAATTTATTCGTATAAGAGCATAAACATATTGTACATGTATGACTTGGACTATTTCATAGATCTATAAAGGGGATATATTTTATTTTACGTCATTGTATGATATTGTATAATATATTGTTGATGTGGTGCTCAAAGCAACTATCAATATATGTGTGATCATGTGTGAAAATTCGTGTTATATGTTTAATAGAAACAATATTGAACAATACTTGTATTCAAACATATATTACATTTAATTGTATTTGTTGGTTTCACAATTGTTTTGTAATAAATACGTTCTCTTTTGCATTTCTGTTTCATGGTATCCTAATTTGTAGGTTTAGTGTCATTTATCTACCGTTTGGCAGGCTCATTGGCACATTGATACGTTTCACATTTGTGTTAATATTTGGTACCATGACATTGTATCCAGGTGCTAGATACATATTGTTTCTAACAATACATTTTTCCGAGCAAAGCTTCCTGAAATTGTATTGCTTACATTGTCCCAGACAGTGCTTCCTATACATGTATTACACTTCCCATTTTCGCCGCCAGTGCTTCCTACACACGCAAATAGTTCGCATTGTCCCATACAGTGTTTCATTTATATGTATATAATTAAATTTTCCTTGTGTTCATTGAAATTCCTGCATTCTGATCAGCTGAATTGGTCACGTGTTATTGCATTCATTCCCAATGAATGTAAAACATTGAGCCACGAAGCGGACTACTTTTATTACTACGGGGTGTCGGTGAATCCCATTATTATTGTTGAGCAAATCCCTTCTGCGCATATGCATCGTGATGCACAAGGCATTTAGCGAAATCCATGCATATTCATTGTCCAAGCAACCCTTTGAGACAGAAGGCCGAGAAGGAATGAGCAAACGTGCAGGCTTGCTCGACTGATTTGTTCCCGCTCGCCTCGGTTCCACAACTTTCATGTCTTCGGGTTTCCTTTCTAACTAGCATTTTTTCAACTGTGTCTACCCGTTCTCAGGAAATTAATGTTCGAATCTGGCGGAAACTGACCATGTCATTTTGAAACAGCCGCCTTCTCCCGGACATATTTCTTCCGGTTCGTTACAGTCTGACTGTTGCAGTTTTTCTCAGCCCTTGCTTTGATTGACAGGTCCAATGAACTTTGTTTTATTCTACTCTCCGTTCATTGGCTATTGACTTTGTGGGCGTGTGCATAAATTAAACAATCACCCGATTCATGTCACGCCACACTATATATTCCTATTCCTGGAAAGTTTATCAATCTCGTCATTTTTGACTGCTTTGATAAAAATAAAGTTTTGGTTAAACTATTTATGTTTTCGTTGTCGAATTTAATTGTAAGCTTTGACTGTGCATTTGATTCGTTTCATTGGGAATTCATACAGTTTGCAAATCGGTTTTTCGATTCATACCTCAATGAACCGAACAAAATACCCAGCCAATCCCTAAATATTCTTCATATTGTCCCAGATAATGTTTCCTGGAAGCTTGCTGAAAGTGCACATAACCGTCTCTTCGTGTCGGTTTCCAATTCACTTCTGGGTGACACAGCATGTAATATGTGTTTCATTGCTGGACAGGACCAAAGCCCTAGAAACTCGCACAAGTCAAGCCGCTAAACACGATCACCCATCCATTCAGTTTACTTAACATCGCTTGATATAGGACCTGTGCTTTGTACACAGGACGACGTACTACAAATGTGAACTAGATGTAGGGTAATAATGTCCAAAAGTCCAGCATTTCAAGCTGGTAATTGCTGGGACAAACTCTGGAAGCCGAAACAGACATTTCCACAGCAACTGAGTAGGGATGGGTAATATCAGTAGCATATGGATATCTTTTGGAAGTGGCAAACAATTCAGATATTTGGCCTTTCGTGTCCTTGTCGGATTCCAAGGACCAGAGAAAAAGCCTGTTCACTTCGAGCTTTTCTGGCTGTGTCCAGACATTTTTGTGCTTGGAAAAGCAGTATGACAGCGTGGGAAACACTGAATGATAACAACTGAGGCTTTCAGTCTCATTGATGATGTACTTACCGAACAAGATGTGAAAAACATGATGCAAGTTCTTCAGCATTGTGTGGTCTTCATGTATGATCAGGCCAGTATCTGTACAAGAGTTGATGATCAGTTGATTCCTTCCTCCGACATCAGCTGTTTTGCACCAACATGTCAAAAGAGTTATATTTCAAGCTGGTCACTGTTGGTGCGAACTCTGGAGGCCGAAACAGGCATTTCGAAAACAATGTGTAATATCAGTAGCACATGGTTATGCACCTTTGTGGACTACACTGCCACAAGCTTCTAAGTCATGACAATAGCTTCTGAGATGTAGTTGTAAGTACGTGAGAGGGTGCAAAGCAAGGTAGGACTGTGTTGTGGCACATTTGATTAGTACACCACTTTGCAAATATGATCACAAGCCAACCAGAACATTAGCCATGTACACGCATATATTGATAGATACCAATGTTATTCTATAAATATTCTGTTATTTATCATATGAGTATACAATATTGGTTTATTTTATTGGCTTTAATGATGCGTCTTCACACTTTAGATTCCCTAAATCAAATAGTCTACTAAAATAGTTATTTTCTTTAAAGATGTAGTGTTGGGTAAATACATTCCAAAATGTTTAATTTTTCATGATATATTTAGATTGTGGGTCATGCTCAAACGAGATATATCAGAATTTAATTCCTCCAAGGCGACCATATTGGATTTTTTTGGTTGGCCCATATCTGAAAATATTTAGACTGCCATTACCTACAACTGTGCCGACCTTTTCACGAAACGGGTCCACAACAGGTGCTTATCTTTTATTGACTCACTATACAAAGTCCTGACATATATTCTGGATAAAAGACTACAGCCCTGGTGAGACATTGATAATATTATACACGAATCTCAAGCGGACTCGGATATTTAACTATTGATTACATTTTCAACTTACAGGCAGTTGCACAAAAACTAAGATTAGATTTTACATCATCTTCTTTGACTTTTCAAAGGCATTTGATAGAGTTAATCATGAAGTTTTATTAAAGAGTTTGAGAAGAGTAGTTCTTAAAGTCAAATAACACGTATGTATGTATTCCAATCTATCAGCATGTGTAAGGAATCCAACCGGTTTATCTGATTACTTTAAGTCTGACGTGGGAACCCGTCGGGGATGTGTCGTAAGCACCAAATTTGTTATTAACTTTCTAAATGAATTAATATCTGATCCGGAGAAGAATGGTAAGAATATAGCGGCTGACTTTTCAAATACTTTGGCTTTTCTATATGCAGATACTGCTTTACAATTACAAAATAAAATAAGTGTTTTAGAATTTCTTTTTGTGTGTGATTCTACAATAATGCAAGTGAATTTAAATAAAACCAAAATAATTGTCTTTAGAAGAAGGGGACCTTCAAGGAACTCTGAGCAATGAACATAAAAGGCAGACGTCTTGAAGTTGTTAACTTCTACAGATATTGACAGATAGTTTTTACCCCTAAATTATCATGGAGTAAAATCTTTAGCTGTCACACTTCACAAGGCAAGCAATCACTCATCAACATCAATAATTATCAAAAGAAATTTGGATATTTGTCATACGAAGACACCTTAAAAACATTTGAGGGTGTGACAGTTCCAATATTGTGTTCTGAAATCTGGGGAACTTCATATGACAAGGTTTTGGAAAGTATACAGACTTTATTCTGCAAAAGACTTAATAAGAATACTCTTAATAAAAAGATTCTTGGAGAGTGTGTCAGACTGGCAGACAATGTATTTACATGACAATAGCAATTGAATACAGACCTAAATTGATTCACCTCAACAATAATATACTACTATATGAGATTTACATTATACTTAAATCTATTGGTTATGCTGGAAGACACACGTGGGTTACTTAAATAAAAATATATATTGTATTTTGCCCAGGATTTTGTATAGTCTGGATTCAGCAGAACATTATAGATGTTGATATGTTTTATGCGAATTTAAACAAGGCTCTCCAACAATTGATACCATCCTTGGAAGGTTCATCGACTTGCAACTACTATGAACAATACATATCACTTCTAATAATAATAATTATAATACTGAATCGTGTGTAACAATGAACATACCTCAATATATTTAGTTGCATTTATCAAAATTTAGAAGTAGTAATTTTGGATTATATGTTGAGATTGGAAGACACGATAATATTCCTCATGATGAAATATGTTGCGAATTTAGTTTGAAGAAAAATAAGATGATTTTAGAAGATGAATACCATGTGATGATGATGCAAATGTTACTCCCAGCTCAGAAAGCAATATGAACATGAAGATCCACATTATTTAGATTATCCAACAATGTATGAAAAATGTATCCATCTTATGAATTCTTCAGAGAGACTTGCCATATTTAACATTTGTCTATTCTTAACTAAAACGTTTACAATGAGAAAACACTTATTTAATATTAATACCTTTGGGGGTAAGATATTTAAATATTCGTATTATTGTATTGTTGGCAAATGGCCTTTATTACTGAATAAACATGTCCGTCCGTCTGTTTATATAGGTATTGATATTCCCTGTCATCAAATGATCGATATATGGTCGTCTTTGAGTGAAAATAACTACAATTGATATCATTATTCCACATAGGACATTTAATGATGTGACTATTGTCATTCATTATCCAGTTGTCAATGAACACGATGAGCAGTTGTTGTGAGTTGGTGCTCTTCCATTGATCTGATTCGTTCATACGATAAGAATATAGTTTATTGTTGCGTCACACGACATACCGTTATCATGTGCACATAGTAATACATGCATCTATTAAATATGTCAACATAGATGGTGAATTGTCCAACCAAAATGGCCCAAGAGACACATAAATGCAAATAATTTCCTACTTTGAAGTTTACACCGTTTCTTTCATGCTGAGGGGTAGTCACGTGATCTGATGTTTGGAGTTCACATACCTGTGAACGGACACAAATAATGTTCACACGATGTGAACAATCTTTTGTGAAATTGATCGTGTGAACTTTTGCCGGAACTACTTTCCGGGGTTTCCCCGACTTTTCGATCGGTGTTTACGATCAACTCGTTTTTCGATTTTCTTTTTAATCCCTGCATTTATCAGCAATATAATTAATTTAGTATTTTTGCCTGGTCTTGTAACATTTCATCTGGCTTACAAATGAATAAATGCTTTGGTTCTGGTGTCTGATGTCTAGCTGCTACATGAAACCGAATGGATTGTCCTTACGGTGATTTGGATACTAATAATGCAAGTAAAGAAAATTAATCCTGTAAAAATTACTGAGGTGAACGAAATTGATTTATTGAGCGATATTGACTTTGATGCCTTGTTTTCGGAAATGACAGGAATCTAGCAACAATGAAAACAATGAAGTACCCTGCTCAGATGTGGCCGTTGACACAGAGCAAACGCGACTGCTCCTGATCAATCCCAAACTGAAACCCGATTCACTATCGCATCGGGAAAAAAAGCTTTTGAGAAACCATAAAACATCAACATAAATTTAAAAAACCTCAAAACCTTTGCCTGTTTTACCGATTGGTCAACGGAGACGAGAAAAAATCCGTAGACGTAATTAGAAATCTACTATTCCGGTTTCTGAGTTCGACCTTCTCCGTGCATTCTAGGTCAAGAAGAGGCGGCACATGAGGAGTGACGGGGCACAGAAATGAAGCTGGTCATACAGTAGGTGACAAGAAACACCAGCTAATTTAGCAAAGTATTACAACACACGCGACAAATCCCAAACTCCAAATATAACACACCCTGACGTTGAAAATTAACACAAAACACGCAAGTTTCAGAGCACTCGGTTCAATCCCCACCAGTCCATTCCGCATCGTCGGAATTGGTTTGCAATTATCCAAACACAAGCAACACATCCATAAATCGGTAATATTCCCAATTAGCTAGTGCTATGAGAGGGTTCAAACGTCGGGTTGTTTTCCATAACTGCTCCATAAACGTCATTTTCAACAGCATGTAATTATAAATTTCATCCTCATGCTCCTCTTTATAAACTTATGTGATGTCATATATAAATCAGCGCTAGAAGGTTGACCTCGGCTCGGTGCATCGAGGCCATGTTTATATTTTTGTTCATCTTCCTGTAACCTATTTTTAAGATTTGATTTATCCCAAATATTGTTTGTAAATTTGTTCAGAGGTTCACACAGTTTAACCAGCGCCATTAAATCGTTCACACTTCAGTGAAACCATCCAAACTGACGTTCAATTCTTAAGTAAATGCATATATATACATATATATAATCTATAAAACGGAAAGACAGTATAATGACCACTCCCGCATTCATCAATGTGTTTGCTTACATTTATACAACGTAATTTGTATCTAGAATTTGTTGTCTGCGTACACTGATTGGGTCTTTTAGTTGCATATCAGTTTCTCCAATATAATCCTCACCACATCCCGCACATTTTAAAACATATATAACATCTTTACTGCGACAATTCATGTTGTTTTTAACAGTAAATAGTTTATCGTGGAAAAAAATAAATTTACAGTCTTCAATTATTATTGGGCAAGCTCCACATCGAGGTGTGTTACACTTTGTTACACTGACGGTATTTGCATTTTGTGAGTATTTGGATGGACAAAGAACTTAAACTTAAACTTTGAGATTTTTAGGCTGTCTGGTACTGCGTATAAGTTTACAGTTAGATAAAGATGTTTTCACAGTTTTACTTTGTTGTAAAATTGGAAAAATTGGCTTTTATAACGGGCATTACTTTACAGTTTCGAGGATTGTAGGTACACACAAATGGAAGAATGTCCGTGTCTGTATCTGTTTCTTTTGTTTTCATTAATGTTTCTCATGGAATTTTCATTCCTTTATTTACAGCGTCTTTAACCACTCCACATGGATATCCTTGTAGTTGGAGATATGTCTTTAATTCTTTTAATCCTCGGTTTCTTGTGTCCACATCCGAAACAATAGTACACACTCTTCTTGCCATCGAATATGGAATATTAATTTTAGTGTGCCGTGGATGACATGAATTGAATTGTAGGTATTGATGCGTGTCCGTCGGCTTGTAGTAAATATTTGTTTTCAGTTGGCCGCCTTGCTTAATAACATTCGCGTCCAAAAATGAAATCTCTGAAATTGTGGTCACATTCCAAAGAGAATGCAATCAGAGGATGGATCGAATCCAGAGTCTTCCGGAAATTGAATAACTCTTTCACTTTACATCCACCTAATATTCTGCTTTGGAATATAACATTTCTTCTAAGTATCCCATTACCAGAGTGGCGTATGTGGGTGCTACTTTGTTCCCATGGCTGTTCCGTTTATTTGCTGATAAAACTTGTTGAAATAGAACGTGTTGTTCTCCAGTATACATTTCAAAGATTCCATGATGAATGTATGCGTGAAATTGCAGTCAATGGCATCTGGATGCTTATTTAACTTATATTGCACCGCTAATCCTAGATCATGGGGTAAATTAGTATACAAACTTTTCACATCAAAGGATACATTAAATACATTGAAAGCACTGAACGTGCTTTAGAGGGATACAGATGCATATGTAGGTTGCGCCACGAAGCAATGATTGTATTATATGAGAGTGGATAGATCGGGCATGGTTCTTACATATTTGTTTACATCTTGTTTTCACAACAAATCCGGGATTATATCAATGAATGGTGTTGATGTGGGCGTGTCGTCATCAACTGTAATTGAGTGGTATAATAATGATGAGACAATTGGTAATCCGCTTCTCATCAGGAGTTGTTCTTGACATGTTTTGTAGACAAGTGTTGGGACGCATTGAAATAGTTACCACGTTTTGTGTCTGGAGGATTTAATAAATGAAATAATACATACAGGGTCAACTTTTGAAAATAATTGTCCATCATCGATATTGCTAATAGGAACTGACAATTCAATGTAATCGTAAATTTTCCACTTTATCATAAACACGAAGTCCAGTCGTACATTTTATGTTGTACACACAAATCTCAATTATAATTCTGGAAAGTTAGTACTGGTTGTCAACGTTGATATATGCAACAGTCAGTATGTATGTTTCATCGAGTATGGATAAGCGAATCTTTGGCAGATAACATGGGCACGTGATACTTGAGACACATATTGGATACCACTACTAAAACAACAACAAACTACTACTAACTACTACTACTACTACTACTACTACTACTACTACTACTACTACTACTTGAAAACTTGGCTGTGTGAATAATAATGAATTTGAAAGATTTGCTTGTTTGTTTGTTGTTTCGTGTCCGGGCCAGACATTCCTGTAATTGACATTTTGATCATATTGGATACCACTACTGCAACATCGCTACTAAAACAACAACAACTACTACTACTTCTGCTATTTTTACTACTACTACTACTACTACTACTACTACTACTACTACTAGTACTACTACTACTTGAAAACTTCTCTGTGTAAATAAAAATGAATTAACCGCACTTAGCAGTATTCAAGCAAATGACGGCAGTCTGTAAATAATCGAGTCTAGACCAGACAAGCCAGTGATTGACATTATGATCATCGATCTACGCAAAAGGGAAACGATGACATGCATCAATTATGTCAGCGAGCCTGACCATTCGATCATGTTAGTCGCCTCTTACGGAATAAGAAAGAGATGGTGTATTGAAAATATGTCCTCAAAGTATATTATGAAAACGATTAAAATTACAGTAGCAAGTTAAAGTGAATATACTGATTAGATCCTTGTGATGTTCAAGCTAAAAGAACTACATATCTGAAGGGAAGGGTCACGTGACATATTTTGTGGAGAAGTTCATAAAAGATTGTGAGAGATATGAATTATTTTATTGGTATTTTAGTCAATTAACAAGAACCATACACTTTCTCCCGTTTCAGTTATTATTTATATATTACTATGATATATAATCTTAACAACACAATTACATTAATTATTTTATTAGTTTCTTAGGTCAGTTAACAAGAAACTTATACTTTCTCCAGTTTCAGTTCTTTGTTTTACATAACTTTGATTATGTAACATTGGTGTGAAAGGGAAAATGTTTCTAGCACTTCAATCTTTATATGATAATGTGAAATGCAGTGTACGTATAAATGGTATGCTTACACCCTGGTTTAATGTTAATCGTGGTTTAAAACAAGGATGTTTACTTTCGCCAGTTCTGTTTAACGTTTTTATTAATGATTTGCTTGACAAGCTAAATGAAACTGGTATTGGTATTTGTGTTGATGATATTACTATTGCAGCCTTAGCATATGCTGATTATCTTATCTTACTTGCAGAATCGACAGATGATTTGAATCGTCTATTACAGGTTATGAATACATGGTGTGTTGATAATAGTATCCTTATTAATAATGACAAGTCCAAGACTGTACACTTTAGAAATGTAAGTGTTTCAAGAACAACAGCCTTTTTTAATATTGGTAACTCTGTTTTAGACATTGTTGATTGTTATAATTATTTAGGCCTACTGCTCACGGAACATCTTGACTACAATGCTATGGCAAAAGCAGCAGCTAAATCGGCTAACAGAGCATTAGGTCTTCTTACATGTAAATATAAGGCAATTGGAGGTATGCAATCCACTACTTATTCAAAATTGTATGATACGATGGTTTGGCCAGTCTTGAGTTAGGGGGCATCTATATGGGGTCATCGTGACATTTCTTCTGTAAATGCTGTTCACCATCGTGCTTTGAGATTTTTCTTAGGGTTGGGTAAATACGCTCCAAATGTTGCTGTTAATGGAGATATGGGATTGATTCCTCCGATAGTTAGACAGTTGATGTGTATTGTTAGACAATATTGTCGTTTTACTAAAATGTCCCTTAGATTAAATAAGTATGTTTTTATGTGGTCTGAACGTTATGCTAGTGGACGTGTGAAAAACTGGAATTTTCGTGTGAGGGCAAAGCTGAACGAATGGGGTCTGAATATTTCTGAGAATGTTAGCGTGAAAAGTGTAGTTGTACGTGTGCAAGATATTTGCATGGGAAAGTATGTGTCTGATTGGAATGAACGTTTATGCATGCCTGGCGGAAGAACGGGTAGTAACAAATTACGTACGTATAGAATGTTTAAAGATGGGTATGGATGTGAAAGTTATGTAAGTATGTATATGCCTCGTTCTTACCGCTCTGCCTTCTCCAAATTTAGATCAGGTACTGCTCCTCTGAAGTTGGAAACAGGCAGATATACGAATATGAATGTGAATGAAAGAGTGTGTTTTCAGTGTAAGGAAAATATTGAAGATGAATGTCATGTATTACTTGATTGCCCTGTGTACGATGATTTGCGTGAAAGTTTATACGAAAAGGTGAGTTTTAGCTATCCCAACTTTCTAGAGTTATGCAATACGGATAAACTTATTGTACTTTTTAAATATTATGTATATTTTACAGCCAAAACCTGCTTTTTAATTCTCCAACGAAGAAAAGATATTTAATATGGCTACTTACGGGTAGTTTATTTTCATACCACTTTTACACCAATATGTTTAACTTGTACATACTGTGATACTTTTTAAGTCTCTCGTAACCCTTAATGGGTGACTCACTTTTATGTCCTTTTATATGTATTTATGTAATTATTTCTGCGAGGTGAGACTCAAATAAACAATCTGTCTGTCTGTCTGTCTATGACATATAATCATAACAATGCATGTCAATAATACCCTCTGATGAGAAGCAGTTTACCAACTGCCTCGTTATTGGTGTTTATACACCACACCAAGAACAATGGCGGTGATGCCGCTGCTCCGGGATAATCAGCCTGCCTCCACATAATCCAAAATGTTTAGTTCCCCCATGTAGATGTCGGAAAAAAACCCACCAGGGGAGAGTGAATTAAAGGGTAAACTGTGTTGATTTAATCCAGGAATATGAGTATAAATACACGGTCCCATCTTTGGTGTATCAGACATTCCCACCTTGTACTGGACAGAAGCAGAAACGATGAAAGTTGTGTTGTTTGTGTGTATGTTGACCGTGGTCACTGCTGGAGAGGCGGACAAAGAGGTAGGTTGTTTTTGGGTTCTTCTTCTTCTACTTTTTCTTTTTATTCTTCTTCTAATTATCGGTATTAGTATTTACCTGGCTATTGAATGTCTGTAGAAAATCAGTACATATAAGAAATGTTATGTAATTTCTTACTATGGTCTTATGGTTCTAAAACTGCTTTCTCTCATCATGTTCAAAGTTATGTGTGACCAATGGTGTTTGAAATTATCACATCTGTTTACCCTAGACCGATTATTTAACCGATGTTCACTCATTTCCCTATAGGTAAACAACATCAATTCCGTCATTGAGCAACGTGAGTATAGTCTTTTAAAAATAATGAAATAAATCTTGACAAGCAATAGTGAAGGATCGAATAATACTATTTTAGTTCCTTCTGCTTGGGGGTAACTCACGCACCTGGGATCATGTTACATGCTGAAATAAAGAGATATCAGTTCTAAACATGCCAACTTTCTACTAACTATTATGCTTAGTCCTTTAATGTAGTGACGTAAATTTTAAAATGAATTTTACTAAATATAATTTGAATGCATTAAAGTATAGATATTATATTTTGTTTAGCTGAGCTTTTTAAGTAAACTACCTTTCCTTCAGTCCAGGCAATACAATCAGATCTGTTTGGAATGGACCGTGAGACCAACAAGAAATTCCCTGACGATGTCACTGATTTGTCAAAAACGAACAGTAAGTTCACACCGGGTACATTGTTACAAGTCGAGATACACATTTGATGTAACGATGGTTGGAGATAATAATGTTGTCTTGAATTCTAAGATTGAAAGAGATATACAGACAGAAGATGAGTAAATATGGTTTTGGATATACCCTGAACGATGCACATGAAATCTTCTTAACTTGGTTTGATACTGCCAGATTGTTTCACATACCCGGTTTAACACAACTAGACAGAAGAAAATATAGGGTGGCGGAGTATGAATGTTTTTTTGGATTGCATTCATAATCTATGACAGCCCTATTTCTCTATGCTGATGTTCAAACTTACTTACTTACCTATTAGATTATGTTGCTGGTGCGAAACAAACTTCAACAACGACGTGGGGTGACAACCAAGGAACAGTTAAAGGACAAACGCTGGACAGAGAAATCAGAATAATGGACATCATGTTCAGACTCCTGCATGGTAAGAAGTTTAATGTTCAACATTAACGGCATCACTATCCATGATTTGGCAATTGGTTTAACTGACAAATCTGATCATACTGTAAATACATTGAATTGGTCACTACTTTAGTCCAGTTTTCATTATATTGTGAAGCATTATACCATGCTTTAGATACTCACTTTGTTTTGAAACAATATAACTTATATGTGTATAGTTCAAAGGATTTATTGCATATGAGACACACCGATTACAAATTCTATTTATTTGAAAGAAATATTTTGCTGATACGCGTCTTCAAACATCATTATACACTTTATAACATCAACTTTGTTCAGATAGTGCGACCTTTGATCAGAATTCCGAAATAAAATTACACTGAAATTGTCCCATGATAGTAAACAGAGTGTTGATGCCTTTACTTTGACGTAGGTGATGACGAAGACAAGTATGTTGTTTGTACACTGGCTGACGCCGCCGAGACGTCTCAGATCTCCTTAGACGACATCAGCACATCCAAGTATCAAGACAAACACACCATCAGGTCAGTTTCGCACTAATTCTCATCTATGGACACCTTCGTTTGTGGTTGTGAGTTTAATGTAGTGGATACCGACACCAATTACCATCAGATTTGATAACATCATTCACTTTCTCAGACGGCGCTCTATCGACTGCAAACAAGACGCCGGCTACCGGACAATGGACGGAAGTTGCAACAATGCTCGCTGGCCAACCTGGGGATCCACCAACCAACCATTCAAGAGATTTATTCATCCTGCATATGATGATGGTAAAGAGCAGGTTTTCTTCTGATATCATATTGATAGAAGAACTTAAAAATCATTATTTCATTCTAATAACCATGGCAATTCATTAATAAACCAGGCCGTTTGATAGCAAGTCTTGTAATTATTCCATTGACATTTAGTTATGCCCTTTCAATATCACAACTAACTATGTGCAAGGGAACTTTTAAAGCAAAGGTTTGGCTTTCCAGGCAAGTTCGTTCCCCGAATGAGAGGCGTTGATGGTTATCCCCTTCCCAGTCCACGTGCCATCAGTGTGGCCGTACATCCGGGAGTTGACAGTCCTTCTAACGACCACACGGTGATGGTGATGCAGTGGGGGCAGTTTGTGGATCATGATCTCACCGGAACTCCCCTCCATGCAGGTAGGTGCCAAGTGGCCAATACTCTCTGACTATCAAAGTGACGAGAAGTGTGATGTTGAAATCAGACAAACTGTGATATATTTGTTTTTGTAATCCACATTTTTCGAACCTATTTTCATCATTAAGCTATCCATCTGTGAATTTTACAAATCATCATATTCCTTCAAGGTGATGTTCACTCCAAATGTTGCGATGGTCACACAGCAGGAGAGATGCATTCTGATGTACAAGCTGGGTAAGCAATCAACATTCAATATTTTCAACACTTAATAATTCTGTTTCGGGTAATCGAAATTACTGGTCGTCATATTTAAAATAAAGAACAGACTTTGAAATTACGTGGCACTGTAGACATTATTATGATTAGGATGAAGGAGACAAAACCCTTTCCATCATCATAAACCTCTACTGTAAGATCCCGAGTACACCACATACACGTGCTTGTGCATCATAACATATCATAAGCATTATCATAACCATGTTTGATTGGAACAAGGAAGGAAACATGTTAAATCTTTTGCTATTTCGCTGTTCCAGCGGCCCTTGTTTCCCGATCACCATGCCAGTAAACGAAGGACATTTCCAAAAGAACTGCATGGAGTTCAAAAGATCAGCCCCAGCACCTGGAAGGAGTAAGTATATGAATACTAAGCTAATATTGGGCTGTTCAGTCATTATTTATCTGTTCTTTCTAACACAACGTATTTAGTAACGAAGCCATAAACATCACTGTATGATAATACCCATGTTTAATTGAAAACCATGTCACTTCCAGATACCCGAGAACAGTTGAACCTACTGACGTCCTTCGTGGACGCTTCTAACGTGTACGGCCTCAGTCAGGATCAGATCAATCACCTCAGGAACGGACGTAAGTCAGGCAATATTTAGCAATGAATTATAATTCGTGATAAAACAAATATGTCACATTTTGACAGAATACCCTCGAGAGTAATTTGTACATACAAATTAATGTCGTCATTCAACTTTTCAGCCTTCATGAAAATCAAGGGAGATAACCTGTTGCCAGAATCCAACCAAGGGAACTGTCGAACAAGCAATACCAACGAATGGTGTTTTGAAGCTGGTAAATACAACTTATTAATGTATTCGAAGTAATATTTTCAGAGTCTTTCATAAAGTACTTCACATATGACTATTTGGTACAATTTGAAATGATATGGATAATTCATTTCACAACATTGTCACAACTTCTTTATAACTAACTTCATCATCAGGTGACGACCGTGTGAACGTGTTCCCTGGTCTGGCCGTGCTACACACCGTGTTTGTCAGAGAACACAATCGTCTTGTCAAAGAACTTGCTGATGTCATGCCATCGACCATTCCTGATGATGTCTTGTTTGAGGAGGCCAGAAAGATCGTATCAGCCATCATCCAACAAGTCACCTACCGCGAATGGCTGCCCATTATTGTTGGGCCCTTGGCCATGAGGAAGTACAAACTGGCCCCTGGCTTTAGCTTCAGGTACAACTTTACCCAAAACCCCACCATCTACAACGTCTTTGCCACCGCCGCCTTCAGATACGGCCACTCCACCATTCCACGTTTCCTGACCCTCGGAGATCGACGTGTACCAATAGAACAGCTCTTCAACAGACCTTCTGAAGTCATCAAAGATCTGGACACCGTGCTGAAGGCTATCCTCAAGGACAGACATCAGGGGGTTAACCGCTTCATCAACAGTGGGATGACTGAGCATTTGTTTGAGACGTCGGGCAATAACGGCTTTGACATCATGTCCTTAAACATTCAGAGAGGTCGTGACCATGGCCTGCCATCATACAACAACTTCCGCAAGGCATGCCAGCTATCGGAAGTGACTTCATTTGATGACAGTGTATTTGGTAAAGCAGGAGCTGCTTTGAAAAGTGTATACAGGTTTGTCTAATTCACTTTACTCTCATGTGTGTACAGAGTTATTGTAAAAAAAATATGAAATGAAGATACTTTAACCCTTATTTGACATTTCTCAAGATCTCCATAATTTATGTATTCTTGCTTCAGATCCCCTGATGACATCGACGTCTCCACCGGTGCAGTAGCTGAACACCATGTCCATGGCGGCGCAGTGGGCCCTCTCCTCGCTTGTCTGATTGGTCAACAGTTCCATGACCTGAAATATGGCGACTCATTCTGGTTCGAAACATCCCATCCAAGAAAGGGCTTTACATCAGGTACCGTCCAGTCTGTTCCTGTGTGCTTGTATGATTGTTAAACTATTTAGTTGATGTCAAACTATGTACTTATTAGATAACTTAATATGCCTTTAAGATGAGAATGTTATATTATGATATGAATTTTATTGCATTTCTAATTGAAGATGTCAAAATGGTTTAGTGTTTCACTGACACAGAAAAAAGATACTCTCTTGTTCTCAGAAGTAATTGTACATATAGATATTTATTGCGTTTTCTATTTCAGGACAACTGTCTGAGATCCGACGAATGCGCTTTGCAAAGATTCTTTGTAGGAATTCAGGAGTGAAGTCCATCCAAAGAGATCCTTTTACAGTGTACTCAAAAGAAAGGTAGGCAATGAAGACATCTAGCTTCATCATTTGTCAGTAATTAATTATTTCACACAGACAGAAGTCATATTAACATGCGACAGGGTATATCTGGCGTACTTCATTCAGTGAACATTGATCAGAATTATATCCTGGATCCATTTACACTTCGTGACACACTTTGAATGTAACATATTCAGGTTCATTCAGTTATATAGGATACGAATGTCAAACCTGATCACATGAAGTATGCTCACGGAAATGTTGCTATCTTAATGGGATGACACAATTTTTGTATTTTACAGGAATCCCACGATACCCTGCAACGATCTTCCAACAATCGATTTAACCAAATGGCGGAGATGAGAAGTTGCTTGCCCTTCCCTTAGATTCAACAATGAACCCGATTACTTGAAACACAAGATTTTATGCGTGTGAGGTGTTCCAACACGTATAGCCCGCACTACTAGTCTGTAGGATGTATAAATCACAGAGTACATAACATTTTTGACATGTTTGTTCAGTTGTCTTCATAGTAAATATGTAATGCCAAGAACATTTGGGTATGGCATTTCACTAATAATGCTGGAATTATTAACTGAAATGTCAGTTAACATTATCCCTGATTATAATGCCTACACTTAATCAGAACAAAACAAATTGGTAACCAATTAAGTGTGTGAATCGACCAGTCACATCATCAAAGCGTTTAATCACAGTATACAAGTTGCATTAATATTGGCAGTGTATGTTTATGGCATTGTATAATATATTTGTCAAGGGCATAAAACATATTCTACATGTTTGACTTGCACTATTTCATAGATCTATGAAAGAGGTGTATTTTATTCTTTGTCATTGTATGATATTGTATAATATATTGTTGATGTCGTGCTTAAAAATTTAGACCCGTGAAGATTCCGGGATAGAATAGGTCTTCAGCAACCCATGCTTGCCGTAAAAGGTGACTATGCTTGTCGTAAAAGGCGACTAACGGGATCGGGTGGTCAGGCTCGCTGACTTGGTTGATGCATGTCATCGATCCCAATTGCGTGGATCGATGCTCATGATATCAATCACTGAATTGTCTGGTCCAGACTCTATTATTTACAGACCGCCTTCATATAGCTGCAATATTGCTGAGTGCAGCGTTAAACAACAAACCAACCAACCAACCAACTTAAAAATTTGAAAATGTATATATGATGTTCAATAGAAACAATATTGAACAATACTTGAATTCTATCATATATCAGATTCAACTGTATTTGTTAATTTTACAACCGTTTTGTAATAAACACGTTCTCTTTTGTATTTCTGATTCATGATCTGTTAATTTCTTTCGCGCATTCATCTACCGTTTGGTTGGCTGATTGGCACATTGATACGTTTCACATTTGTGTTAATGTTTGGTATCATGGCATAGTGTCCAGGTTCTAGATACATATTGTTTCTAACAATACATGTTTCATATACATCTCACTGTTCCGAGCAGTGCCTCCTGTATGTATATAGCTCACATTGTCCCAGACAGTGCTTCCCATACACGTATTACACTTCCCATTTCGCCGTCAGTGCTTCCAACACACGCAAATAGTTCACATTATTCCAAACAGTGCTTCCTATAATTGTACATGTATATACTTTCCACTATCGCTTTCAGTGCTTCCTACAAACGCAGATAGTTCACATTGTCGCAGATAGTATTTGCTAGACGTGTATATACAATGTAGTTTACATTGTCACAGAAAGTGTTTCCTTTATATGTTTATTCTTCATATTGTCACAGATCATGTTTCCCATACGCGAATGATTGTACACATTATCCTCGACAGTACTTCCTATACATGCATAGATGTCTTTTCCACCCAGATAGTGCTTATATATATGAATCAAACATAAAAGATAAAAGATACATTAAATACATTAAACGCACTGAACGTGCTTTAGAGGAATTCAGATGCTCATGTAGGTTACTCAACGAAGCAATGATTGTATTAATAGTTGACATATGCGGGTGGTTAGACTTACTTACTTACGTTTGGAGATTTAACGTGCGCTTTCCGACTGGAGCGTATTTCGCACACGGGCCCGGTCGGGCCATTTAGCGTGGTTTTGAAGGGAAAATAAAGGTGTTGCAACCAGAGGGGGGTTTTAGTGGTTGCTTATATAAGTTTTGGAGATTTTGAAATTTGGAATGCATGCCTAGGGGTGTGGTAGTGTACTAAGGGAGTGTGTTGGTGTGTGTTTGTTTGTTTATGTGGTGTGGTTGAGTGTTTTTAGATGCGGATGTTAGATGTTTAGTTTAGTGTGACCTGTTTGGAGTTTGGTGATTATTCTATCAATTTTCTTGGATGGATGGAGGATTTTAGGTTTGGTTAGAGGTTTTTTGAGGATTTTGATTATCTGTGTGTTTGTTTTTAGGTATGTCTTATGCCATTTTTGGGTGATTTTACGTTTGTTAATGCTTTTGATCTCTGCTTTAGATATTGGTAGATTAAGGCTTATTTCAGGAATTTTGAGGGATTTTTTGGCGGCTTGATCGGCGTTTTCGTTTCCATATATTCCTACGTGGGCTGGGATCCAGATAAATGCTATTTGTTTGCCTGCCTCTGTTAAGTTATTTGCGCTTTTGAGTATTTGGTTAATGAGTTTAGGGCGGTTTTTGGTGTTTTTATTTTGGAGGGCCTGTAGTCCACTTAGTGAGTCTGTGAGTATTAGGATTTTTTTATGTTTTTTAGCATGTTGGTTATGGAGGGCTGATGCTATGCCCATTAACTCTGCAGTGAAGATGGATTGGTTGTTTGGGAGTCGATAAGATTGAGTGTTCCTATTTGGTTGTGCTATGTGGACTCCGAAACCAGTGCGATTTGTGATCGGATCGGAAGATCCGTCTGTGTAGATGTGGCACCAATTTGGCCAGTTTTCGTGTATGTAAGCTAGTGTGGTGGATTTAGCTATGTTTGGATCGGTTTGATTGTTTATTGAGTTTGCCAGAGATGTGTCTATTTTGGGGATTTTTAGTTTTGGGGTAAATATATTTGATGGTTTGCAGTTTTGTTGGAGGTTATCTATTTGGTTTTCGTTTAGGTAGTTGAAAATTCGTTGAGATATTGGAGTAAGTAAAGGGTGCTTCCTAGTTAGAGCCTGGTTACGAGGGCGGATATTTTCGTTTATGAGGTTTTGGATGAGAGGGTTTGATTGGGACGAGGCCCAGAAATTAAGGGTTAAGTGTTGCCTACGTAGGTTTAATGGCATTTCTCCTGTTAAGGCCTGAAGTGAAGTGAGAGAGGTGCCATGTTGGGAACGTGTGACTATTTTAAGAGCTTGGTATTGGATTGAGTCTAGTTTTTTGGTTAGGTTATTGCTAAGCGTATCATAGATCGCACATCCGTAATCTAATTTTGACCTAATTAGTGATGTGTAGAGAGAGAGTAGAGTATCTTTGGAGGCCCCCCAGTTGGAGCCGGTGAGGCATCTTAGTGCGTTTAGATCTTTGCTGCATTTAGTTGTTAAGTTTTTAACGTGGGCCTCCCATGTTAGGTGTTGATCGAAGATTAGCCCTAGGAATTTGGTTTGTTTTTGGAACTTAATTGGTTTATTGTTTAATTTAAGATTTTGGGTGGTGTGTTTCATTTTTCGGTGTTTGAAGACTATTCCTGTAGTTTTTTCGGAGTTTAGGGAGAAGCCCCACTTGTCTGCCCATTGCTGTATTTTATTTAGGGAGTTTTGGAGTAGATTTTGGGAAGTTGACATACTTTTTGTGCGGATCCAGAGGGCTCCGTCATCTGCGAATTTGGATGTTTTAATTTTAGGGGATAGGCCCTCGAAGAGGTCATTGATCATTATGTTAAAGAGTGTTGGGCTAAGAATGCTGCCCTGGGGAGTGCCGTTTTCTAGGGGACACTGGTCCGATAGAACCTTGTCTATACCCACTGTGATTTTTCGGTTATTTAGGAAGTCCTGGATGTAGTTAACGATTTGTCCTTTTAGTCCTATTTTTTTAAGTTTTTGAATTAGCCCGTTGTGCCAAACCATGTCGAATGCTTTTGAGAAGTCCAAGAAGATGCCTGTAGTATATTGTTTGTTGAGTTGTCCTGTTTTGATCTCCTGTTCTAACCGGGCGAGATTGTCTAGAGTTGAGTGGCCAGGAGTGAACCCGCTTTGGTCTGTATTTATGGTGTTGTTTAGAGTTAGGTAGTGTTGTAATCTATTTTTGGTCATAGATTCCATTACTTTACATAAGTTTGAGGTCAGAGATATTGGCCTGTAAGAGTTAGCTTGGTTTGTAGGTTTGTCGGATTTAGGGATAGGGATAACTAGAGCCTGTTTCCAAGAGGTTGGTACATGGCCGTTTAGGTAGATTAGATTAAAGAGTTTGAGTAGTGACTGGAGTAGCTTGGGAGGGAGTTTTTTGATTTTTTGGTAGGATGTTAGGTCTAGTCCTGGGGCTGTTCCCTTTTTCCTGTTTTGGAGTACATAGTTTAGTTCTTCTATTGTGAAGGGTTGGTTTATTTCTAGGTTATCGTTTAATTCTTTGGTAGGTTTGGATTCTGTTTTGAGTTTTGTTTGGAATTTATCACTGAAGTTTTTGTTACTGCTGATGGTCGAAAAGTGTTTAGCTAGGTTATTTGCTTTTTCGCTGGGGTTGGTTGAGTTATTTATATTAGGAGTTTTTGTGTGTCTTTTTAGGCCTCTAATGGCATGAATTTTGCGCCAGACCGTCCTGGCATCTGTGCGGTTATTTAATCCCTCGCAAGTTTTTTTCCAGTCCCTGGTTTTGGCTATTTTGACTAGGTTTTGGACCTCATGGTTTAGTTTGTGGGCTATAGGTATGTAGTTATGGTCGCGTTTGGCTTTATTGAAGGCTTTTTTACGTTTTTGTCTGGTTTGTTCTATTTCCTCGTTCCACCAGGGTACTGAGGGTTTGCCTGATTTGTTTGCTTTTCTAAAGGGTATTGAATTTTTAGCTGAGGTGATTATGTATTCTGTTAGGTTTTTGCAGAAGGTTTCTGGGTCATTATGTTCTATCTCGTTTAGATTGGCTTGTTTGCAGATATTTTGGAATTTATCCCAGTTAGCCTGGTTATAGTTAAACTTGGGTTCTGAGTTTTCGGGTTTGTCGGGGACGTTGGTATTTCCTATGGTTATGTTTATTGGGAAGTGGTCACTTCCTAGTGGGGCGTCGTGAACTTCCCATTGAGTGCTTTGGGCTAAGTCTGAGGTGCATATACTTAGGTCGATAGCCGACATGTCTCTATTGCTTTTATCATATCTGGTTGGTTGGTTATTGTTAAGTAATACGAAATCGTTGGCCTCTATCCATTCAGAGATTATTTTACCGTGATTATCTATTTTTTCCCCCGTGCCCCAGGAGGGGTGGTGGGCATTAAAGTCTCCTAGGAAAATTGTTGACTTTTTGCCTATTTGTTGAAGTATGTTTAGATCCTCTGCTTGGATTTTTTGTTGATGCCAGTGGTAGATATTTATGATGTTTATTTTTTTGTTGTTTATGGTGATTTGAATACCGTTGGTTTCTAGGTTTGGGGTGTTTATTTTGATCTCTTCATAGTTTAAGTCTTCTCTAATTAGTATGGCTAAGCCTCCTGATGCTCTAGTTGTTTTGGTTTTAGGACGATCTGTTCTGACTATGTTATAGTTGGCTAAGTTAAATTTTGATTTATTTGAGAATTTAGTTTCTTGGATGCATGCTACATGCGGTCCTTTGTTTAGTTTAAATTTTGCTTTTAGTTCGTGGCTGTGCGAGTTAAGCCCGCCAGCATTCCACTGAAAAATATTTAGTCCTGCCATTATTTGGGTTTTTAGTGTTTGGAGATTGGTTGTTTTATGGGATTATTTTATATATCTGAGATAATTAGTTGGTAACCTGTATTGAAGTCTTTATAGTTTTGGGTGGTGAGTTTGAGTTTGAATGCTACTTTATGCAGGGCTTTAGTGCTAGCATCTGGATTTATTTGTTTTAGCATGTAAGCTAGAAGGAGAGTAACACTATTTAGCGTGTTTTTGGGGAGAGTTTGGGGTTTACGTTGTAGTTTTTTGGTTCTTTTAGGTGCTGAGCGTGTTATTTCGTTTACGTCATCATCGGTTTCTACTTCGTAATAGTCTGAGTTATCGTTGTTTAGTTCCTCACTCTCCATAGGGGTTGGTAGCGTGTCTGGTTGTGTTTGCGTGTGCGTGCTGGGCGTGTCTGTGTCTTGGCTGCTGATTGGATTTTCGGGTTTTGCCTGCTCGGGTGTGGTTGTTGTTGCCCTGGTGGCTGTAGGCTGAGTGGTGGAAGGTTGGGTGATGGCAGGTATAATGCGGTTTGTTTTGCGTGCAGGTGTGGATGTTGTGAGAGGGTTGGGGGTGGTGAAGGTTTGGGGGTGGTGTGGGTAGTGGGTGTGGGTGGTGATTGCTGGGTGTACTTCCTGGAGGATACCATCCCATGCGGAGTTTAGATGTCGGGGAATGTTTGGTTGCGGTGTGGGTATGAGTTGTTGTTTCGTGTGCTGTGTTAGTTTTCTTGTTTGGTGTTTGGCCGTATCTATATTAATGTGTCTGTTGGCCTGTTGTGTGAGAGTGTGCCTGTGTGGGCATTTGTTAGAGAGTGACTTACTTACTTATATTGGAGATTTAACGTGCGCTTTCCGACTGCAAGCGTATGTCGCACACGGGCCCGGCCAGGCCATTTAATGTGTTTCCAAAAAGGGGAAAAGTGAGTTTGTGCAACCCAGGAGGGGGCTTTAGGGGTTACTTATATAGTAATTTTGAAATTTTGAGATTTGGAAAGAATGCCAAGAGTGGGTGGGGGACGTACTAAGGGAGCTGTGTGTGTTGGGTGGTTATCAAATAAGGTAGTTTTGGTTTTAATATTTTATTTGGGGTTTAAATGCGACTAATTAGTCCTGTTTTTATTAGGTATATGCCTAAGGCTTTGAATTTTTCTAATTTATTTTGTGGATTTAGGATTGATTCTAGTGTAAGTCCGGTTTTAAGATTTAGGGTGGTCTGTAGTGTTGTTCGGTGTGTTTGGTAGTGTGTGCAGTGAATGAGTACGTGTTGTGGTGTTTCTTGTTGTTTGCAATGTGGGCAGTTTCCTGTTGTGTGTAGTTTAGCTATTTTACGGTGATTATTTAGTTTGGTGTGGCCTGTTTGTAGTTTGGTAATTATTCTGTCGATTTTTTTGGATGGGTGTAGTATTTTGGGTTTATTTAGGTTTTTTTTGAGTACTTTCCTGATTTGGCTATTTGAGTTTTGGTATATATTTTGCCATTTTTTGTTAATTTTTTGTTTAGTGACACTTTTGATTTCTGATTTTGAGCTGGGTAAGTTTAAGCTTATTTCTGGGAGTTTAAGGGATAATTTTGCTGCTTTATCTGCCTTTTCATTTCCAAAGATTCCTACATGGGCGGGGATCCAAATGAACTCTATTTGTTTACCTACCTTAGTTAAGTTGTTTGAGCTATTGAGTATTTGATTTATTAGTTTGGGGCGGTTTTTAGTGTTTTTATTTTTGAGGGCTTGTAGTCCACTGAGGGAGTCGGTTAGGATGAGGATTTTTTGGTGTTTTTTAGATTGCTGATTGTGTAGTGCTGAGGCCATGCCCATTAGTTCGGCCGTGAATATGGATTGGTTGTTTGGGAGTCGGTAAGATTGTGTGTCTTTGGTTGGTTGTGCGATGTGGACTCCGAAACCTGTGTGTTTTGAGATCTGATCTGATGATCCGTCTGTGTATATGTGACAACAATTTGGCCAATTTTCATGTATGTATGCTAGTGTGGTGGTTTTAGCGATGTTAGGATCGGTCTGTTTATTTAGTGTATCGGCTAGTGTTGTGTCTATTTTTGGTATTTTAAGTTTTGGAGTGAAGATATTGGATGATTTATTGTTTTGTTTAAGATTATTTATTTTGTGTTCGTTTAGGTAATTGGTTATTCTTTGGGAAATTGGAGTAAGTAGTGGATGTTTCCGGGCTAGGGCTTGGTTTCTAGGGCTAATATTTTGTTTTATTAAGTTTTCGATTAGTGGGTTTGATTGGGACGCGGCCCAGAAGTTTAGGGTAAGTTGTTCCCTACGTAGTTTAAGTGGCATTTCTCCTGTTAAGGCCTGGAGTGAGGTGGAAGAGGTGCCATGTTGAGTTCGTGTGATTAGTTTTAGGGCCTGATACTGGATTGAGTCTAGTTTTTTAATGAGAGAGTTATTTAAGGTGTCGTAAATGGCACTGCCATAGTCTAGTTTGGACCTAATTAGTGATATATAGAGTGAGAGGAGGGTGTTTTTAGAGGCCCCCCAGTTGGAGCCGGTGAGGCATCTTAACGTGTTTAGGTCTTTGCTGCATCTGGTTACAAGGTTTTTAATGTGAGCATCCCAGGTGAGATGTTCATCGAAGATTAATCCTAAGAATTTGGTTTGTTTTTGGAATTTGATTGGTTTGTTGTTTAGTTGGAGGTTTAGGGTGGCGGGTTGCATATTTTTGTGTTTAAATACTATTCCTGTGGTTTTTTCTGAGTTTAGGGAGAAGCCCCATTTGTCAGCCCATTTTTGTATTTTATTTAGAGATTTTTGTAGTAAGTTTTGAGCCATTTTAATGCTTTTAGTGCGGATCCAGAGGGCTCCATCATCCGCGAATTTTGATGTGTTTACTTTGGGGGATAGTCCCTCGAATAGATCGTTAATCATAATATTGAAGAGTGTTGGGCTTAGGATGCTGCCCTGGGGAGTGCCATTTTCTAGGGGACATTGGTCCGATAGCGTTTGGTCTATGCCCACGGTGATTTTGCGGTTTGTTAGGAAACTTTGGATGTAGTTAATTATTTGACCTTTAAGTCCTATTTTTTGTAGTTTTTGTATTAGCCCGTTATGCCAAACCATGTCGAATGCTTTGGAGAAGTCTAGAAAGATGCCTGTAGTATATTGTTTGCTAAGTTGGCCTGTTTTAATGTCCTGCTCTAGTCGGGCGAGGTTATCTAAGGTTGAGCGTCCAGGAGTGAAACCGCTTTGGTCTGGATTTATTATGTTGTTTTGTTCTAAGTAGTGTTGTAACCTGTTTTTGGCCATTGATTCCATTACTTTGCATAAGTTAGAAGTTAGGGAGATTGGTCTGTATGAATTAGCCTGGTCAGCTGGTTTATTGGGTTTGGGGATTGGTATGACCAGGGCTTGTTTCCAAGGTGATGGGACCTGTCCGTTTAGATATATGAGGTTATAGAGTTTCAGTAGAGTTTGGAGTAGTTTGGGTGGTAGTTGTTTAATTATCTGGTATGAAGTAAGGTCTAAGCCTGGGGCTGTGCCCTTTTTCCTATTTTGTAGGACGTGGAGTAGTTCTTCCATTGTGAAATGGAGATTAATTTCTAGGTTATTATCTTTTGGCTCTTTGGTAAATTTGGTTTCTGCTTTTAGTTGTTCCTGGAATTTTTGGTTGAAGTTGCTATTGCTACTGACGGCTGAGAAGTGATTTGCTAGGTTATTAGCTTTTTCAGTGGGGTTTGTTGAATTGTTTACGTTGGGAGTTTTTTTATGACGTTTAATGCCCCTAATGGCGTGGATTTTGCGCCAAACTGTTCTGGCGTCTGTGTGATGGTTAATTTCTTCGCAAAATTTTTTCCAGTCTCTTGTTTTAGCTGTTTTAACTAAGCTTTGTACTTTGTGATTTAGTTCATGTGCTATCTTTAGGTGTTTGAAGTCACGTTTGGCTTTATTGAATGCGGATTTGCGTTTACGCCTAGTTTGTTCTATCTCCTCGTTCCACCAAGGAACCGAGGGTTTGCCTATGCTGGTTGTTTTGAAAGGAATGGAGTTTTTAGCTGCGTTTATTATATAGTCAGTGAGGTTTTTACAGTAGATTTCGGGGTCGTTACTTTCTAGGTCAGCTAGGTTAGCCTGGTTGCAAATGTCCTGAAATTTGTCCCAGTCGGCTTTGTTGTAGTGGAATTTAGGTTCCTGGTTTGGGGCTGGTGATGGGATGTTTACGTCTCCTATAGTTATATTTATGGGGAAGTGGTCACTACCTAGTGGTACCCCGTGTACTTCCCATTGAATACTTTGGGCTAAATCTGGGGTGCATATGGTTAAGTCGATAGCCGACATTTTGTGGTGTATTTTGTCGTATCTAGTAGGTTGGTTGTTATTTAGTAGTATTAGGTCATTTTGTTCTATCCATTCTGAGATGAGTTTTCCGTGTTTATCTATTTTATCTTCTATACCCCAGGTAGGGTGGTGGGCATTAAAGTCTCCTAGGAAGATTGTAGATTTATTGCCTATTTGGAGGAGGGTGTTTAAATCCTCAGGTTTGACCTGTTTTTCTACCCAGTGGTATATATTTATGATATTAATTTTTTGGTTGTTATTTGTTATTTGGATACCATTTGCTTCTAGGTTCGGTGTGTTTATTTTTAGTTCTTTGTAGCTTAAATCTTCCCTGACGTATATGATTAGGCCGCCTCCGGCTCTACCTGGGTTTGTTTTGGCTCGGTCAGTTCTTACTGAGTTATAGTTTGGTAGGGTGAATTTAGATCTGGTAGAGAATTTAGTTTCCTGTATACAGACTATGTGTGGACCTTTGTCTCGTTTGAATTTAGCTTTTAATTCCTGGCCGTGGGAGGCTAATCCGTTGGCGTTCCACTGAAATATATTTAGTCCTTCCATTTTGGGGGATGAGAGGTTATTAGTTTGTTTTGAGTTTTAGGTTTTGTTTAATTGGTAGCTTCCCTAAGTTGGGAGAGAAATAACTCAAAGGAGAGAGTTGTGAGTTTTAGTTTTTGTGCTACTGAGTGAAAAGCTTTAGTACTAGCATTTGGTGAGTTTTGCTTATGCATGTAGGCTAGGAGTAGTGTGAGGTTATTAAGAGTTTTAGTGCTGGTTAATTGAGGATTTTTGCGCCTGAAGTTTTTGTTGGTTTTAGGGGCTGAGAAAGTGATTTCATTTATTTCCTCGGTGGAAGAATACTCGTCTTCGTCGGTTAGGTTGGTTTTTATTGTTTGAGTTTTCATTGGGGAGGCCTGTGGAGGTGTTTGTGGTGTGGGGTGTTGAGTTTGTGCTTGCGTGTCGGGTGTAGCTGTGGTTTCCTCAGTGTTTGAGTTTTTTTGTTGTGGTTGCTTGTGGGGAAGTGTTGTTGCCTTGTGGGCTGTAGAGTGTCTGGCTGAGGGTCGTTGTGTGTCTGTGGTTTTGCTGTTTGCTTTGCATGCGGGTGTTGATGTTATGGGGGAGTTGGTAGGTGGCTGTGTGAGGTGATGTGTGGAAGTGGTGGGTGCGGTTTCTATGTGGTTGCCCCAGATTGAATCCGAGAGTTTGTGTGTGGTGTTTGAGTGTGGTGTGGGGAGGAGAGGTTTGGATGTAGGTGGTGCATATTTTCTTGTTTGGATTTTGGCCGAATCTATGTTTATGTGTTTGTTGGCCTGTTGTGTTAGGGCATGTCTGTGCGGACACTGGTTTGAGAGTGATGTATGTTTTATGCATTTGCAATGGATGCACCAGGGAGAGCATGTACCTGGGCAATCGGTTTGGGCGCATTTTTTACATTTAGTTTTTTTGAATGTACATTGGGTGGCCGTGTGGTTATATCTAAGGCAGTTAGAACATTGTTTGACCTGTTTGATGTATGGTTTAACTTCTAGTTTAGTGTGGGCACCGAAAGAGATGTGATTTGGGGCTTCAGGAAATTTTGCAGTTTTTTTGAAGTTTACAATAACGATTGATGTAGGGACCGTTTTGCCGTTTCTGTTTGTTGTTATCCTGCGGGTGCTTGTTATTTGGGGTTGAGGGTATTGATTTGTGTTTGCTTCTTGGGTGTAGAGTTCTAGGTCTTCGGCTGTTTCTCTAGGGTTTACTCTTATTACCCCTCGGGTGAATTGCTGCCAATTTGGAATTTGTTTTGTTACGGTTACGTGAAAAATTTGTACTATTTTTTTAGCTGCATTGAATGAATCTTGATTTGGGAATATTATTTGGTAACCTTTATTTGCTTTTTTGATGTTGCTGTAATGGATTTTTTCGCGTTTAAACCATAAACCTATCCTGTCTGCTGAGAGTTGTTTAGTTAGGATTGATGCTGAGCCTGCGGCGAAGAAGTATAGTGCGAAGGTGGTGATGAAGGAAGCCGGGGTGGGTGTGGGAGAAGGTGGTGGAGTGGATGAGTCGAGCTTACGTTTTTTGGGGTTTGTGTATTGTGGAGGCGAGTTGGCTGGTTTGGTGGGGGTGGTATGTTCCATGTCTGAGCCATACTCGTCCGGAACAATGTTTTCGACTGTCCTCCCGGAGGTGTTGTGCGCTTCCGCGGGTGTGGGTAAGTCAGGATCTAGGGTGTCTGCGTGTGAGATGATGCGTGTGTCTGTCATGTTTTGGGGTGTTTGGTTTGGGTGAGTTGAGATGTGTGGTGCCTGAACCCTAGAGATTTATTTTTTTTGCTGGAAGGCTGGGGTTGGTGAGACAAGTGGAGAGCTGGGATTAGTCGAAGGAGTGGAGTGAGAGAGTGAGGAGTGGTTTGTTGTTTTACAGTGTATGCACCATGGTGCGCAAATCCCTGGGCATTCTGTTTGGGCGCATTTCCTGCATTTGGTTTTTTTAAAAATTACATCCGTTTGCTGTATGGTTGTATTGAAGGCAGTTAGAGCATTGTTTTACCTGTTTAATATAAGGTTTTACTTCTAGTTTTGTTGATGCGCCGAAAGAGATGAATTTTGGGGCTTCAGGATATTTAGCAGTTTTTTGAAAGTTGACGATAACGATAGGGGTGTTTGAGGTCTTTCCATTCCTATTTGAAGTTATCCTCCTAGTGCTAGTGATTTTGGGTTGAGGGGAGGTGTCTGTGTTATCGTTTGCTTCGTTAGCGTACATTATTAAGTCACCTTCTGTTTCTCTAGGGTTAACCCTAATTACACCTCTGGTGTAGAGCTGCCAGTTTGGAGTTTGATGTGTGACTGTAAATTGGAAGATTTGCGTTATCTTTTTGGCTGCGTTTAGGGATTGTAGGTCGGGGAAGATTATCTGGAATCCTTTATTTACTTCTTTGATTTTATCGAAATTGATTTTTTGTTTTTTGAACCAAATGCCTACTTTATTAGCTGTGAGAACTTTATTTAGGGTGTTTATGGGGCCGGCGGCGCAAAAGTACAGAGCGAAGGTGACTATGGATGCTGGGAAGGTGGGTGATGCGGGTGTAGTGTTGGAAGTGTCCAGCTTCCGTTTCTTAGGGTTCGTAATGGGTGCAGGCGATTCGGCAGGTTTGGGAGGTGAAGCTGCTGGAGTTTCTGTGCCGTAATCGTGAGGTATGAGGGTGTTGGGTGTCCGGTTGGAAGTGTTGTGTGCTTCGGCCGGTGCAGGGGTGTCGGGTTGGTGGATGTCTGCCTGGATGATAACACGTGCGTCGGACATGTTGTTGTAGATGAGGTTGGGTGGAAGTGAGTGAGATTTGGTGAGTTTAGAGGTGTTGAGTGTGGGTGTTTGGAGGAGGGTGCTTTGGCAGGTGAGAGGAGGTTTGGTGAGCTGTGTTTAGATGTATTAACGGATGGGTTTAGGAGTGTGTTTTTTTTTTTTATTAGGTTTTTGTTTGTTTGGCTAAGGGTTTTTAAAGTTTTTAATTGTTTGAGCTTGGCTTGGGTGTGAGTAGTTTTGAACTAGTGTGTGTGGGTGTGTTGTGATAGTTACCGAGGGTTTGCTCTTGGCCTGGCTAACAGTGGGTACTGTGCTGGCTTGGGAGGCTTGGCTGGGTGCGGGTGGCTTGGTGGCTGGAGCGCTTGGATGGCGGAGAGGTGTTTCTAGCTTGGAGTACAAACTGCGAAAGCTGGGATTAGGAAATATTTAGTCGAAGGAGTGGAGTGATAGGTGAGTGGTGGGCGTGGGTGGTGAGTAGGAAAAAGCGTGCGTTGTGTTTAGGAGAAGGGGGGATTAGGTGTTTTTTGTTTTTAGGAGTTGGGTCAAAGGGTGCGTTTGAGTGGTGGGCGTGGGTAGTGAATAGAAATGAGAGCGTGCTGTGTTAAGGAGATGGGGCAGGGAAAGGTGTTGGTTTGAGACTAAAGGGTGTGTTTGAGTGTTGTTGTTTTTTTAAGGATTTAGGGGTTTTGTGATTAATTTGGTGAGAGTGATAAGTGATAAGAGTAAGGATGAAAGGATAACGTGTACCCCAAGCGAGCAACACCTCCCAAGCCAGCACAGAGCATTGCCTGATAGCCAGCCAAGGAGAACTCCAACATCGGTAATTATCACGTCATCCTTTCAGCCTTATTCACATACTCTTACAATCACTCTCACCGTTTGTTTGTTTGTTGTTTAACGCCGAACCTAGCAGTGTTCCAGCTACAGGACAGCGGTTTGAAAATAAACGAGTCTTGGCCAGACAATCAGTTGCAGTTTGTACTCCCAGCGAGCAACACTTCCCAAGCCAGCACAGAGCATTGCCTGATAGCCAGCCAAGGAAACTCCATCATCGGTAATTATCACGTTATCCTTATTCACATACTCTTAAAATCACTCTCACCGAATTAATCATAAAACCCCTAAATCCTTAAAAAACAACAACACTAAATAACCAACACCTTATCCTACCCAATCTCCCTAACACAGCTCGCACTCATTTCTACTCACACCAACGCCTACCACTCAAACACACCCTTTGACCCAACTCCTAAAAACAAAAAACACCTAATCCCCCCTTCTCCTAAACACAACGCTCGCTCTTTCCTACTCACCACCCACGCCCACCACTCACCTATCACTCCACTCCTTCGACTAAATATTTCCTAATCCCAGCTTTCGCAGTTTGTACTCCAAGCTAGAAACACCTCTCCGCCATCCAAGCGCTCCAGCCACCAAGCCACCCGCACCCAGCCACCAAGCCACCCGCACCCAGCCACCAAGCCACCCGCACCCAGCCAAGCCTCCCAAGCCAGCACAGTACCCACTGTTAGCCAGCCCAAGAGCAAACCCTCGGTAACTATCACAACACACACTAGTTCAAAACTACTCACACCCAAGCCAAGCTCAAACAATTAAAAACTTTAAAAACCCTTAGCCAAACAAACAAACCTAATAAAAAAAACCCACACTCCTAAACCCATCCGTTAATACATCTCAACACAGCTCACCAAACCTCCTCTCACCTGCCAAAGCACCCTCCTCCAAACACCCACACTCAACACCTCTAAACTCACCAAATCTCACTCACTTCCACCCAACCTCATCTACAACAACATGTCCGACGCACGTGTTATCATCCAGGCAGACATCCACCAACCCGACACCCCGACACCCTTACACCGAAGCACACAACACTTCCAACCGGACACCCAACACCCTCATACCTCACGATTACGGCACAGAAACTCCAGCAGCTTCACCTCCCAAACCTGCCGAATCGCCTGCACCCATTACGAACCCTAAGAAACGGAAGCTGGACACTTCCAACACTACACCCGCATCACCCACCTTCCCAGCATCCATAGTCACCTTCGCTCTGTACTTTTGCGCCGCCGGCCCCATAAACACCCTAAATAAAGCTCTCACAGCTAATAAAGTAGGCATTTGGTTCAAAAAACAAAAAATCAATTTCGATAAAATCAAAGAAGTAAATAAAGGATTCCAGATAATCTTCCCCGACCTACAATCCCTAAACGCAGCCAAAAAGATAACGCAAATCTTCCAATTTACAGTCACACATCAAACTCCAAACTGGCAGCTCTACACCAGAGGTGTAATTAGGGTTAACCCTAGAGAAACAGAAGGTGACTTAATATACGCTAACGAAGCAAACGATAACACAGACACCTCCCCTCAACCCCAAATCACTAGCACTAGGAGGATAACTTCAAATAGGAATGGAAAGACCTCAAACACCCCTATCGTTATCGTCAACTTTCAAAAAACTGCTAAATATCCTGAAGCCCCAAAATTCATCTCTTTCGGCGCATCAACAAAACTAGAAGTAAAACCTTATATTAAACAGGTAAAACAATGCTCTAACTGCCTTCAATACAACCATACAGCAAACGGATGTAATTTAAAAAAAAACAAATGCAGGAAATGCGCCCAAACAGAATGCCCAGGGATTTGCGCACCATGGTGCATACACTGTAAAACAACAAACCACTCCTCACTCTCTAACAAATGCCCACACAGGCACACTCTCACACAACAGGCCAACAGACACATTAATATAGATACGGCCAAACACCAAACAAGAAAACTAACACAGCACACGAAACAACCACTCATACCCACACCGCAACCAAACATTCCCCGACATCTAAACTCCGCATGGGATGGTATCCTCCAGGAAGTACACCCAGCAATCACCACCCACACCCACTACCCACACCACCCCCAAACCTTCACCACCCCCAACCCTCTCACAACATCCACACCTGCACGCAAAACAAACCGCATTATACCTGCCATCACCCAACCTTCCACCACTCAGCCTACAGCCACCAGGGCAACAACAACCACACCCGAGCAGGCAAAACCCGAAAATCCAATCAGCAGCCAAGACACAGACACGCCCAGCACGCACACGCAAACACAACCAGACACGCTACCAACCCCTATGGAGAGTGAGGAACTAAACAACGATAACTCAGACTATTACGAAGTAGAAACCGATGATGACGTAAACGAAATAACACGCTCAGCACCTAAAAGAACCAAAAAACTACAACGTAAACCCCAAACTCTCCCCAAAAACACGCTAAATAGTGTTACTCTCCTTCTAGCTTACATGTTAAAACAAATAAATCCAGATGCTAGCACTAAAGCCCTGCATAAAGTAGCATTCAAACTCAAACTCACCACCCAAAACTATAAAGACTTCAATACAGGTTACCAACTAATTATCTCAGATATATAAAATAATCCCATAAAACAACCAATCTCCAAACACTAAAAACCCAAATAATGGCAGGACTAAATATTTTTCAGTGGAATGCTGGCGGGCTTAACTCGCACAGCCACGAACTAAAAGTAAAATTTAAACTAAACAAAGGACCGCATGTAGCATGCATCCAAGAAACTAAATTCTCAAATAAATCAAAATTTAACTTAGCCAACTATAACATAGTCAGAACAGATCGTCCAAAAACCAAAACAACTAGAGCATCAGGAGGCTTAGCCATACTAATTAGAGAAGACTTAAACTATGAAGAGATCAAAATAAACACCCCAAACCTAGAAACCAACGGTATTCAAATCACCCTAAACAACAAAAAAATAAACATCATAAATATCTACCACTGGCATCAACAAAAAATCCAAGCAGAGGATCTAAACATACTTCAACAAATAGGCAAAAAGTCAACAATTTTCCTAGGAGACTTTAATGCCCACCACCCCTCCTGGGGCACGGGGGAAAAAATAGACAATCACGGTAAAATAATCTCTGAATGGATAGAGGCCAACGATTTCGTATTACTTAACAATAACCAACCAACCAGATATGATAAAAGCAATAGAGACATGTCGGCTATCGACCTAAGTATATGCACCTCAGACTTAGCCCAAAGCACTCAATGGGAAGTTCACGACGCCCCACTAGGAAGTGACCACTTCCCAATAAACATAACCATAGGAAATACCAACGTCCCCGACAAACCCGAAAACTCAGAACCCAAATTTAACTATAACCAGGCTAACTGGGATAAATTCCAAAATATCTGCAAACAAGCCAATCTAAACGAGATAGAACATAATGATCCAGAAACCTTCTGCAAAAACCTAACAGAATACATAATCACCTCAGCTAAAAAATCAATACCCTTTAGAAAAGCAAACAAATCAGGCAAACCCTCAGTACCCTGGTGGAACGAGGAAATAGAACAAACCAGACAAAAACGTAAAAAAGCCTTCAATAAAGCCAAACGCGACCATAACTACATACCTATAGCCCACAAACTAAACCATGAGGTCCAAAACCTAGTCAAAATAGCCAAAACCAGGGACTGGAAAAAAATTTGCGAGGGATTAAATAACCGCACAGATGCCAGGACCGTCTGGCGCAAAATTCATGCCATTAGAGGCCTAAAAAGACACAAAAAAACCTCCTAATATAAATAACTCAACCAACCCCAGCGAAAAAGCAAATAACCTAGCTAAACACTTTTCGACCATCAGCAGTAACAAAAACTTCAGTGATAAATTCCAAACAAAACTCAAAACAGAATCCAAACCTACCAAAGAATTAAACGATAACCTAGAAATAAACCAACCCTTCACAATAGAAGAACTAAACTATGTACTCCAAAACAGGAAAAAGGGAACAGCCCCAGGACTAGACCTAACATCCTACCAAATAATCAAAAAACTCCCTCCCAAGCTACTACAGTCACTACTCAAACTCTATAATCTAATCTACCTAAACGGCCAGGTACCAACCTCTTGGAAACAGGCTCTAGTTATCCCTATCCCTAAACCCGACAAACCTACAAACCAAGCTAACTCTTACAGGCCAATATCTCTTACCTCAAACTTATGTAAAGTAATGGAATCTATGACCAAAAATAGATTACAACACTACCTAACTCTAAACAACACCATAAATACAGACCAAAGCGGGTTCACTCCTGGCCGCTCAACTCTAGACAATCTCGCCCGGTTAGAACAGGAGATCAAAACAGGACAACTCAACAAACAATATACTACAGGCATCTTCTTGGACTTCTCAAAAGCATTCGACATGGTTTGGCACAACGGGCTAATTCAAAAACTTAAAAAAATAGGACTAAAAGGACAAATCGTTAACTACATCCAGGACTTCCTAAATAACCGAAAAATCACAGTGGGTATAGACCAGGTTCTATCGGACCAGTGTCCCCTAGAAAACGGCACTCCCCAGGGCAGCATTCTTAGCCCAACACTCTTTAACATAATGATCAATGACCTCTTCGAGGGCCTATCCCCTAAAATTAAAACATCCAAATTCGCAGATGACGGAGCCCTCTGGATCCGCACAAAAAGTATGTCAACTTCCCAAAATCTACTCCAAAAATCCCTAAATAAAATACAGCAATGGGCAGACAAGTGGGGCTTCTCCCTAAACTCCGAAAAAACTACAGGAATAGTCTTCAAACACCGAAAAATGAAACACACCACCCCAAATCTTAAATTAAACAATAAACCAATTAAGTTCCAAAAACAAACCAAATTCCTAGGGCTAATCTTCGATCAACACCTAACATGGGAGGCCCACGTTAAAAACTTAACAACTAAATGCAGCAAAGATCTAAACGCACTAAGATGCCTCACCGGCTCCAACTGGGGGGCCTCCAAAGATACTCTACTCTCTCTCTACACATCACTAATTAGGTCTAAATTAGATTACGGATGTGCGATCTATGATACGCTTAGCAATAACCTAACCAAAAAACTAGACTCAATCCAATACCAAGCTCTTAAAATAGTCACACGTTCCCAACATGGCACCTCTCTCACTTCACTTCAGGCCTTAACAGGAGAAATGCCACTAAACCTACGTAGGCAACACTTAACCCTTAATTTCTGGGCCTCGTCCCAATCAAACCCTCTCATCCAAAACCTCATAAACGAAAATATCCGCCCTCGTAACCAGGCTCTAACTAGGAAGCACCCTTTACTTACTCCAATATCTCAACGAATTTTCAACTACCTAAACGAAAACCAAATAGATAACCTCCAACAAAACTGCAAACCATCAAATATATTTACCCCAAAACTAAAAATCCCCCAAATAGACACATCTCTGGCAAACTCAATAAACAAACAAACCGATCCAAACATAGCTAAATCCACCACACTAGCTTACATACACGAAAACTGGCCAAATTGGTGCCACATCTACACAGACGGATCTTCCGATCCGATCACAAATCGCACTGGTTTCGGAGTCCACATAGCACAACCAAATAGGAACACTCAATCTTATCGACTCCCAAACAACCAATCCATCTTCACTGCAGAGTTAATGGGCATAGCATCCGCCCTCCATAACCAACATGCTAAAAAACATAAAAAAATCCTAATACTCACAGACTCACTAAGTGGACTACAGGCCCTCCAAAATAAAAACACCAAAAACCGCCCTAAACTCATTAACCAAATACTCAAAAGCGCAAATGACTTAACAGAGGCAGGCAAACAAATAGCATTTATCTGGATCCCAGCCCACGTAGGAATATATGGAAACGAAAACGCCGATCAAGCCGCCAAAAAATCCCTCAAAATTCCTGAAATAAGCCTTAATCTACCAATATCTAAAGCAGAGATCAAAAGCATTAACAAACGTAAAATCACCCAAAAATGGCATAAGACATACCTAAAAACAAACACACAGATAATCAAAATCCTCAAAAAACCTCTAACCAAACCTAAAATCCTCCATCCATCCAAGAAAATTGATAGAATAATCACCAAACTCCAAACAGGTCACACTAAACTAAACAGTCAACTCCTAAAAATCAAAAAACACGCAACCGGAAAATGCCCACACTGCCCACACCTGGAAACAATAGAACATGCACTCTTACACTGCACGCACTACCAAACCCACCGAGCAACACTCCAAACAAATCTAAAACTAGATAAAGCCATAACCCTAGAATCAATCCTAAATCCACATAACAATATAGAAAAATTTAAAGCACTAGGCGTATACTTAACTAAAACCAATCTAATGATCCGCATCTAAAAACACTCAACCACACCACATAAACAAACAAACACACACCAACACACTCCCTTAGTACACTACCACACCCCTAGGCATGCATTCCAAATTTCAAAATCTCCAAAACTTATATAAGCAACCACTAAAACCCCCCTCTGGTTGCAACACCTTTATTTTCCCTTCAAAACCACGCTAAATGGCCCGACCGGGTCCGTGTGCGAAATACGCTCCAGTCGGAAAGCGCACGTTAAATCTCCAAACGTAAGTAAGTAAGTAAGGATAACGTGATGATAATTACCGATGGTGAAGTTTCCTTGGCTGGCTATCAGGCAATGCTCTGTGCTGGCTTGGGAAGTGTTGCTCGCTTGGGGTACAAACTGCAACTGTGGTTAGACTTACTTACTTACTTACTTACTTTGGAGATTTAACGTGCGCTTTCCGACTGATGCGTATTTCGCACACGGGCCCGGCCAGGCCATTTAATGTGTTTCCGAAAGGGGCGAGGGTGGTCTGTGCAACCCAAGAGGGGGCTTTAGGGGTTGCTTATATAGAATTTGGGAATTTTGAGATTTGGAATATATGCCGATGGGGTTGGGGAGGAGAACTAAGGGAGCTGGGTATGGTGGATGATTGTTTGTTTATGTAATTTTGATTTGGTAGGTTATTATGGTTTTAGATGCGTTTTATTAGTTCCGTTTTTATTAAGAATACGCCTAAGGCCTTGAAGTTTTCTAGTTTATTTTGTGGGTTTAGTATTGCTTCTAGAGTGAGAGCCTTGTTTAGATTGAGGGTGGTTTGTAATGCGGTTCGATGTGTTAGGTAGTGTGTGCAGTGGATGAGTGCGTGTTCTGGGGTTTCTGGTTGTTTGCAGTGTGGGCAGTTACCTGTAGTGTGTTTTTTTAAAAATTTTAGGTGGTTATTTAGGTTGGTGTGTCCTGTTTGGAGTTTAGTGATTACTCTGTCGATTTTTTTTGATGGATGGAGAATTTTTGGTTTGGTTAGTGGTTTGCTGAGCACTCTTTTGATTTGGCTATTTGAGTTTAGATATAGGTTATGCCATTTTTTTGTGATTTTTTGTTTGTTTACACTTTTAATTTCTGATTTTGAGATGGGTAAGTTTAAGCTTATTTCTGGGATTTTGAGGGATAGTTTAGCTGCTTTATCGGCGTTTTCATTACCGTATATTCCTACGTGGGCGGGTATCCACAAGAAGGTTATTTGTTTGCCTGCTTTTGTTAGGTCGTTGGAGCTTTTAAGTATTTGATTTATTAATTTAGGTCGGTTTTTGGTATTTTTGTTTTGGAGGGCTTGTAGTCCACTTAGGGAGTCAGTAAGTATTAGGATTTTTTGGTGGTTTTTGGATTCTTGATTGTGGAGGGCTGAGGCCATGCCAATTAGTTCTGCCGTGAATATTGATTGGTTATTTGGGAGTCGGAAGGATTGTGTGGTTTTAGTTGGTTGTGTGGTATGGACTCCGAAACCCGTGTGTTTGGAGGTCGGATCTGAGGATCCGTCCGTGTAAATGTGACACCAATTTGGCCAATTTTTGTGTATGTATGCTAGTGTGGTAGTTTTAGCTATGTTTGGGTCGGTTTGTTTATTTATTTGGCTAGCTAGTGTTGTGTCTATTTTGGGTATTTTAAGTTTAGGGGTGAAGATATTTGATTGTTTGCAGTTTTGTTTAAGATTTTTAATTTGGTGTTCATTTAGGTAGTTTGTTATTCTTTGGGATATTGGGGTAAGTAAGGGGTGTTTACGAGCTAGAGCTTGGTTTTTAGGGCTGATGTTTTGGTTTATTAAGTTTTGGATGAGAGGGTTTGATTGGGACGCGGCCCAGAAATTTAAGCTTAGCTGTTCCCTGCGTAGACTTAGTGGCATTTCTCCTGTTAAGGCCTGAAGTGAAGTGTAGGAGGTGCCATGTTGGGTGCGTGTAATGAGTTTGAGGGCCTGATATTGTATTGAGTCAAGTTTTTTAGATAGAGAGTTGTTTAGGGTGTTGTATATGGCGCAGCCGTAGTCTAGTTTTGATCTAATTAGGGATATGTAGAGAGAGAGGAGAGTATCTTTGGAGGCTCGTGGTTAGATCGTGCATAGTTCTTACATATTTGGACAACCATGTTTGCCATATAAACAAAAACAGATTATCCCGTAATCCGCTAACGCTGATGATAATCCGTGATAAGTTTACATCTTGTTTTCACCACAATTCCGGGATTATATCAATGAATGGTGTTGATGTGGGCGTGTCGTCATCAATTGTAATTGTTCCAAGAGGGGTATAATAATACTGAGACCGTTGGTAATCCGCTTCTCATCACGAGTTGTTCTCGAAAGCTTTGTAGACAAGTGCTGGGAGACACATACATTCCAGTTGTTGCTACGTTTTGTGTCTGGAGGATTTTCTAGTCCCTGCATACAATGAAATAATACATATAGAGTCAACTTTTGAAACTAATTTTCCATTATCGTTCATTTGTTAACAGGACCTGACAATTGAATGTAATTGTTAATTGTACAGGTACTAATAAACACGAATTTGAGTCGTACATTTTATGTGGTACATAAATATCTCGATAATAATTGTAGAAAGTTTGTACTGGTTGTGAACGTTGATACATGCAGCAGTCAGTTTGTTTTATCGAGTACTGAAAAGCGAAACTTTGGCAGATGACAAAGGCACGTGATACTTGAGACACATATTAGATACCACTACTGCAACAGCGCTACTAAAACTAAAACAACAAACTACTACTACTACTACTACTACTACTACTACAACTACTACTACTACTTGAAAACTTAGCTGTGTGAATAAAAATGGATTGGAAAGATTTGCTTGTATGTTTGTTGTTTCACGCCGCACTCAGCAGTATTCCAGAAAATTACGGCAGTCTGTAAATAATCAAGTCTAGACCAGACAAGCCAGTGATTGACATTATGGTCATCGACCTACGCAAATGGGAAACGATGACATGCATAAGCTAAGTCAGTAAGCCTGACCATACGTTCCTGTTAGTCGCCTCTTACGGAATAAGAAAGAGATGGTGTATTGAAAATATGTCCTCAAAGTATATTATGAGAACGATAAAAATTACAGTAGCAAGTTAAAGTGAATATACTGATTAGATCCTTGTGATATTCAAGCTAAAGGAACTACATATCTGAAGGGAAGGGTCACGTGACATATTTTGTGGAGAAGTTCATAAAAGATTGTGAGAGATATGAATTATTTTATTGGTATTTTAGTCAATTAACAAGAACCATACACTTTCTCCCGTTTCAGTTATTATTTATATATTACTATGATATATAATCTTAACAACACATGTAAATAATACCCCCTGATGAGAAACAGTTTACCAACTGCCTCGTTATTGATGTTCCGGGATAATCAGCCTACGTCGACATAATCCAAGAAGTTCAGCTCCAACATGTAGATATGTCGGATTATGCCCACCAGGCGAGAGCGAATTCTAGGGTAATCTGCCTTTGACTTAATCCAGGAATATGAGTATATATACAAGGCCCCATCTTTGGTGTATCATACGTTCCCACTTTGTCCTTGACAGAAGCAGAAACTATGAACGTTGTGTTGTTTGTGTGTATGTTGACCGTGGTCATTGCTGGCGAGGCGGTCAAAGAGGTAGGCTGTTTTTTGTTCTTCTTCTTCTTATTAACATGATATTTTATTGTCCCAAAAGACAAAGGGATTGGGCACAAGTGCAACAATTATTACCGCATTCTCCCTATATGCAGTTAAAGATAATACTAGTATTTCATAATGGAAATGAACAATTTACAATTGAAGCTTGACATTGTTGAAACATTGTGCGCAATATTGATTCAGTGCTCATATAAAGGATATGTAGAATGTGCTGGAAAGTGAAGACAGCGTGCATCTCATTCATATGCAAATATTATATATTTTAGTTTTTACATATAGATTTAACAATACTAATGATTAACAATTTGGAAACAATAACATGCTATCTACTGAATCTGTTAGTTGTTTCTATATATTTGTGTACAGACAAGAATATTTTGTATTCAGGAAACCATTTAGGAATGGGTGACCAAATAGAGTAATATGTAGAGTCTTTTGTCTTTCAAGATTATCGATAGCTGTCAGTAATGTCTCCCTAAAATCATCATACATCATAGAATTATTGATATTTGTGACTGAACTGAAATGTATATTTCGGAATCTGAAAAAGCGGGTGGCATACTTGAAACATCAGTGACCAAAGTGGGTATTGTTGTTGTAGTTCCAGAATCCTTCAGAATAATCTAAGTAATTTCCAATAGTTGGAGTTATTTTCTTTTGATACAGTTGATAAAACCCCATCTAAGTTACAAGTCCTCTTTTGCTTGTTTTCGGAGATTATTGACAGTATTTCTTTTTTTTGTACCTTAGAAAGTCATTTGGTTTGCAGTATAATTTTATCGTATTTCTGAGTCTGTCTCTGATGTAGATTGCTCGTCCAATATGTGGAAACAATAAACTGGTTTAGTCGTTGATAATCACCTTGCTTGTAAAGTAAAGCATCTCTTACATAGGACTTTGTAAAATTGACACAATTGGATAGAGTGACAAAAACCCACTTGTGGTCACTGATATGGACGCTAAAGTCTAAAACGCCGGCTTCTACAGTCTCGCTGTCCGGGCTTATAACAATAGGGTCAATCAGAGTAGCCGAGGTTTGTGTAATACGCGTGGGCTGTTTAATGAGATTACGTAGATCTTTACTCACCATTATATCTTGAAGGTGGTGTACATTGTTATTCAATCTCCAATCTCCATTTGGAGCTGTATTTGATGAAATGTCCAGAGCTGTTTCCACTGAGTTGTCAAGATAATCCCATTATGATGTAGGGGTGTTGGGCGGGCGATAAGTAACACACAATAACAAACTCTTTTGAGGCAGATATATTTGAAAACACATTATTTCATAATTGTGTAATTATAAATCTATTCTATGTTTAACACTCAATGAATCACGAAAAAAGACCGCAATATCTCCCCCAAAACATTCTCTATGTCTCTAAAACATTCTAACTGGGAACAGTAACTATCTATCAGTAGATCCGATGATTTTACAGATGTAGCTAAATGTGTTTCAGTGACTTCTTCTACGTTTTCTTTTCATTCTTCTTCTCATCATCAGTGTAAGTATTTAACTGGCGATTGATGAAGGTCTGTAGAAAATCAGTATATATAAGAAATATCATGTAATTTCTTACTATGGACTTATGGTTCTAAAAAACTGCTTTCCCTCATCATGTTGAAGCCCCACCTTGACTTTAGATAGCAAATAGCCGTGTGTGTGTTACGTTGTTGAATTCAACTGACCAGGAAGATTGTTGAGGCATTGGCATTATGACAGATGCTCGTCATGGATGGAGAAAAAATGTATCTGAGAGAAACATTGTTGCTTTGAGCTTCGAGACAAAACATGTGTTAATGCCGAAGTAGTTTACAAGAGAGGATGATCTGTGTAGCCAGCGACCTGAATAAGCTTGATGAAAGTAATGTTGAAATCCATTTTCACACACGTAACAGAATTAATGTGAACAAACATTTATCTGAACATCGTTTCGAAGTACATGAGGCTCTCCGTATTTTAATATTTTTATCTTCATTCCGACGTGAAATACTATAAAGTTTTCATTCCACGGTATCATTTTATGAAGATGAAAAGACTTGGAATTGTTTGATGGATATTTATTACTATTAAAACTTACGTCCTTGTTGTCAAACGGCCCACGTGGGTGGGTGTTTACATGACGTCTCCCGTTTACCCATTAACCAATGAAACTCTTGTGTCATCATGACGTCATATTGACCTGTCAGATCACTTGTTTAAGCTCCGCCCACTAGAGTGCGGTAGCGACTACCGCAGAGGAGGCTTAAAAAGCAACAGGAAGCTTACTCTTTTGGAAATTATCACATCTGTTTTACCCTTGGCTGATTATTTAACCTATGTTCACTCATTTCTTTATAGGTTAACAACATCAATTCCGTCATTAAGCAACGTGAGTATAGTGTTTTAAAAATAGTGAAACAAATCTTGACAAGCAATAGTTAAGGATGGAATAATACACATCTGCTTGGGTATAACTGACGCAACTGGCATCATGTTACATGCTGAATTATAGAGACACCAGTTCTAAACATGCCAACCTTTCTACTTACTATTGTACTTAGTTCTTCATTGTAGTAACGTACATTTTGTGATATCAATTTTACTAAATATAATTTGAATGCTTTACTGTCCGGATATTATATTTAGTGAGATGAGACGGGGTACACATTTGTTGGAGAGAGTAATGTTGTCTATAAAAGTCCAGTTTCCACCCTTGCCGAACTAGGCTGGTATTATGGAGTTACATTTTGGCTGGACTAACGAGTCTATGCATAGTCCAATCAAAATCGTGCACCGAAATCGAAATCCGGTTAGTAGAGTGTCATGCAGATTTCGGTCGACTACAGGATTTGCAAAGCATGTGCACCGCTAACTCGTTGTCAACAGATATTTTCTAAATCTTTTCATGTTTTTAATCAAGGTGCTCACGTGATTTGATGCACATCGCGATGTAAGACTCGTTTTATCACGATATAGTTCTTGATTATCGACCAGATCGTCTTGACTGGGCGCCACCGTTTTGTTTGAAACAAATGCAAGTGATACGATAGGTTGAAACTGATTGGTCAATAGGAGAGGCATAGAAAGGACATAACTCGTAATAGCCACTGGTGGCGCTACGATCGAGCCCAGGAATTCCAGCCTAGTTTGGCAAGGGTGGAAACTGGACATTTAAAGTCAGTTAACGCTCTTGCCTCGGGAAGATGAGAGAAAACAGACTAATGGACATCATGTTCAGACTCCTGCATTGTCCTACATTATTGGCATCACTATCCATGATTTGTCTATCTGACAAATCTGATCATACTTATACTCATACGTTTCAGAGGATTTATTGCATATTGGACGTAACGATGACTAATTCCGATTATTTAAAACAAATATTTTGCTGATAAAAACATCATTATACAATTTAAAACATCAACTAGTTCAGATGTTGCGACCTTTGATCCGACTTCTGAAGTTAAAGGACACTGAAATTGTCCCATGATAGTAAACAGTGTGTTGATGCCTTTACTTTGACGTAGGTGATGACGAAGACAAGTATGTTGTTTGTACACTGGCTGACGCCGCCGAGACGTCTCAGATCTCCTTAGAAGACATCAGCACATCCAAGTATCAAGACAAACACACCATCAGGTCAGTTATGTTCTAATTCTCACATATACGGACACCTTCGTTTGTATGTGGGAGTTCAATGTAGTTGATACTTACACCAATTATCATTGGACTTGATAACATCATTCACTTTTACAGACGGCGCTCTATCGACTGCAAACAAGACGCCCGCTACCGTACAATGGACGGAAGTTGCAACAATGCTCGCTGGCCAACCTGGGGATCAACCAACCAACCATTCCGGAGATTTATTGATCCTGTATATGATGATGGTAAAGAACAGATTTTTTCTGATATCATATTGATATCAGAACTTAAAGTCATTTGGTAGAAAGTCTTGTAATTATTCCAATTTGGACATTTAGTTATGCCCTTATCAATATCACAACTAACCATACGTTAGTGAACTTTAAAAGGATAGGTTTGGCTTTCCAGGCAAGTTCGTTCCCCGAATGAGAGGCGTTGACGGTAATCCACTTCCCAGTCCACGCGCTGTCAGTGTGGCTGTACATCCGGATGTTGACAGTCCTTCTGACGACAACACGGTGATGGTGATGCAGTGGGGGCAGTTTGTGGACCACGACCTCACCGGAACTCCCCTCCATGCAGGTAGGTGCCAAGTGGCCAATACTCTCTGCCCATCAAGTGACCAGAAGTGTGATGTTAAAATCAGACATATTTGTTTTTGTAATCCATATTGCGTTTTAATCATTACGACATTCATCTAATTCTTTGTATTAACTTTACATCTTCTTTGGAGGTGATGTTCAATCTAAATGTTGCGATAGTCACACACCTGGAGAGATGCATTCTGATGTACGAGCTGGGTAAGCAATTAACATTCTATATTTTCCACACTTAAACATTTTGTTTGAGTTGGGGGAAATATCTATTCGTCATATTTGAAATAAATGAATCATAAACAACAGACTTTAAAATTACGTGACATTGTATACATGCTTGTAATTAAGATGAAAGGGACACATCCCTTTCCATGATTATAAAAGTCATCATAAGCATGTGTTTGTGTATTATAACATATCATAAACATTATCATAACAATGTTTGATTGGGACAAGAAAACATGTTAATTCTTTTACTATTTTGCTGTTCTAGCGGCCCTTGTTTCCCAATCACCATGCCAGTAAATGAAGGACATTTCCAAAAGAACTGCATGGAGTTCAAAAGATCAGCCTCAGCACCTGGAAGGAGTGAGTATATGAGTTCTAAGCTGTGAAGGTAACCTCTTCTCAATATAGGATTGTTCTGTCATTATGTATCTGCTCTTTCTAATACACTTAATTAAGAAACGAAAACCATAAACAACACTGTATGACAACACCTATATTTAATTCAAAACCATGTCACTTCCAGAAACTCGAGAACAGTTGAACCTACTGACGGCGTTCGTGGACGCCTCTAACGTTTACGGCCCCAGTCAGAATCAAATCAATCACCTCAGGAACGGACGTAAGTCAGACACAATTTTGTATTGAATTATAATTCGAAATAAAACAAATATGTTAAATTTTAACAGAATACTTAAGTGTGTAATTGGTAAATACAAATTCATTTCGTCATTCAACTTTTCAGCCTACATAAAAACCAAGGGAGATAACCTGTTATCAGAATCCAACCGAGGCAACTGTCGAACAAGCAATACCAACGAATGGTGTTTTGAAGCTGGTAAATATAATTTATAAATGTATTCGTAGTAATATTTTCAGAGTCTGTTCATAAAGTACTTCACACATGACTATATGGTACAATTTCGAATGATATGGATAATTTATTTCACAACATTGTCAACTATAACTAACCTCATCATCAGGTGATGGCCGTGTGAACGTGTTCCCTGGTCTGGCCGTGCTACACACCGTGTTTGTTAGAGAACACAACCGTCTAGTTAAAGAACTTGCTGATGTCATGCCATCGACCACTCCTGATGATGTCTTGTTTGAGGAGGCCAGAAAGATCGTGTCAGCCATCATCCAACAAGTCACCTACCGCGAATGGCTGCCCATTATTGTTGGGCCCTTGGCCATGAGGAAGTACAGACTGACCCCTGGCTTTAGCTTCAGGTACAACTTTACCCAAAACCCCACCATCTACAACGTCTTTGCCACCGCCGCCTTCAGATACGGCCACTCCACCATTCCACGTTTCCTGACCCTCGGAGATCGTCATGTACCAATAGAAGAACTCTTCAACAGACCTTCTGAAGTCATCAAAGATCTGGACACCGTTCTGAAAGCCATCCTCAAGGACAGAGATCAGGAGGTCAACCGCTTCATCAACAGTGGGATGACTGAGCATTTGTTTGAGACGTCGGGCAATAACGGCTTTGACATCGTGTCCTTGAACATTCAGAGAGGTCGTGATCATGGGCTGCCATCATACAACAGCTTCCGCAAGGCATGTCAGCTATCAAAAGTGACTTCATTTGATGACAGTGTATTTGGTAAAGCAGGAGCTGCTTTGAAAAGTGTATACAGGTTTGTCTAATTTGATTTAGTCTTATATGTGTACAGAATTAGTGAAACACATTTTTAAAATAAAGATACTTTAACCCTTATCTGACATTTCTCAAGATCTCCTTACATGTATATATTCTTGCTTCAGTTCCCCTGAAGACATCGACGTCTTTACCGGTGCAGTAGCTGAACAGCATGTGCATGGCGGTTCAGTGGGCCCTCTCCTCGCTTGTCTGATTGGTAAACAGTTTCATGACCTGAAATATGGCGACTCATTCTGGTTCGAAACATCTCACCCAAGAAAGGGCTTTACACCAGGTACCGATCAAATCTGTTTGTATTTCTGCGTGCTTGTGTGTTTTGTTAAGTACATATTTTGACATCAAGAAAATAGTTGATCAAATAACTAACATGCCTTCAAGATAAAAACGCTATACAATATTGTTTGTGTGAATTTTAATTTAAATCATCAAAATGTTTTACTGGTTCACTGACAATAGTTTGGAAAATATTTTCTCTTTTTCTCCGAAGTAATTGTACATATACATATTAATGGCATTTTCTATTTTAGAACAACTTTCTGAGATCCGACGAATGCGCTTTGCCAAAATTCTTTGTAGGAATTCAGGAGTGAAGTCCATTCAAAGAGATCCTTTTACAGTGTACTCCAAAGAAAGGTTGGGAATGTAAACATCTAGCTCTATTATTTGTCAGTAATTAATTATCTCGTACAGACAAAATACATTTTAACATGAAACAGAGTATATTTGCTGTATTTCATTACATGTAGTTACGTAATATGTCATCAAAAAATATATCAGTGAACAGTAATCAGAATTGTATCCTGGATCCCTGTACAGCACGTGCCACACTTTGAATATGACATATTGAGGCTCATTCAGTTATATAGGATACGGATGTCAAACCTGATCATATAAAGTATGCTCATATGTTGATATTGTAATGGGATGATACATGTTTGTATTTCACAGCAATCCTATGATGCCCTGCAACGATCTTCCAACAATCGATTTAACCAAATGGCAGAGATGAGAAGCTGCTTGGCCTGCCCTTAGGTTCAACAAAAGCCCTGAAGACTTCAAACATAATATTTTCTTAGTATGAGGTGTTCCAACATGTATAGCCCACACTACTTGTCCTGATTTGTAAGATCTATAAATCACTGAATACATTATATTTCTCACATTTTTGTTCAATTGTCATCATTACAAGTACATTTAAGTATGGCATAATGCTGAAATTATTTACTAAAATATCAGATATATCAAGTGACACTAACAAAGCATTCAATCATAGTATACAAGTAGCCATTGTATGATGTTCAATTTTTCTTAGATTAATATTGGCAGTATATGTTTATGGTATAGTCTAATTTATTCGCATAAGAGCATAAACATATTGAACATGTATGACTTGGACTATTTCATAGATCTATAAGGGGATGTATTTTATTTTACGTCATTGTATGATATTGTATAATTAGGAGATAAACGTACTGTGTTTTCAATGTAGAGCTAGGTTACCTGTAGATTTAACCGCGCTAAATTGAATTTGGAACCGAACGCGCAGCGTGAGGTTTGAAATGTTAAATTTAGCGTGGTTAGATCTACAGGTAACCTAGCTCTACATTGAAAACATAGTAGGTTTATCTCCATTCTACCATGACTAAATAAACTGCGAACTCTTTGGCGTTAGCAAATATACTGAGTGAAGCAGCATGGGTTGAGTTCAGTGTTTTGAGTGGGTTATCGATCTGAATTACGGAATAACCGAACAAAATATGGTGCTTTATATACTCAAGCAGTTTGTTTACACCGTAATACTTCACTCGAACATATGACAGGCATTGAAAGCATATAAGCACGGCAACTTGGTAAGCTAACATGAGATGGGCATCCCTAAAGAAAACAAAGCAAGCTTTGCAAGGTTTTCGCTGTACATCGCACGTCACCATTATGACGTCATATCGCTCATTGTGATGCAAAAGATATGACGTCACAGTCGTATATAGAATAACGCCAAAATTTCAAGCTCTCTGTTATCTCCAAAACGTAGATGCATTCCCTTTGTTGGTCTCGTCGTGTTTTTCTGCACGAAATGTATTGCCACACATCCTTTGAATATTGTAGTAACCGCATATGTGCATTTTGTAACCTGTAAATGTAGATATAGTTATTTAAATATGCCTACCGACAATGACTGAAAATAGTACTATTCTATGAATATTAGCATCCGCTCTGATGCGGCCGTCAAACCAGCTGTTTCAATAAGAGGGGGTTTATTGTGATTTAATAGCCTCTGATTGACCAATCAGAATCGAGTAGATTCCAAATTCATGGTAGAATATATTGTTGATGTGGTGCTCAAAGCAACTATCAATATATGTGTGATCATTTGAGAAAATTTGTGTTATATGTTTAATAGAAACAATATTGAACAATACTTGTATTCAAACATATATTACATTTAATTGTATTTGTTGGTTTCACAATTGTTTTGTAATAAATACGTTCTCTTTTGCATTTCTGTTTCATGGTATCCTAATTTGTAGGTTTAGTGTCACTCATCAACCGTTTGGTAGGCTCATTGGCACATTGATACGTTTCACATTTGTGTTAATATTTGGTACCATGACATAGTATCCAGGTACTAGATACATATTTTTTCTGACAATACATGTTCCATACACATGTCATTGTTCCGAGCAGTGCTTCCTGTAAGTGTATAGATCACACTGCCCCAGTACTTCCGATACATGTACATGTATATAGTCTACATTGTCCCAGCGAGTGCTTCCTATACATGTATTCTACTTCCCATTTTCACCGCTAGGGCTTCCTACACACGCAAATAGTTCACATTGTCCCAGACAGTGCTTGGTATACGTGCATATAGTTTACATTGTCCCATTGTACATAATAGTTCTCATTCTCCCAGACAGTGCTTTCATACAGGTACACCCTCACAAGTATACAATCATAAGACCAGGTGTTCGCATTCAGGATGAGTATGTCCTGCCTTGCCAATAGCACTTTTCGAGACAATGTCAACCATATAAAAGCAATGGAAGCATGTGCACATTTCAGGACAATGTGAACTGTATACATGAATGGGAGTTACAGCCCGGGACAGTACATAATAGCATACTTAATGTGTGTACGTATATTGCGCCAAATCCACCCATTGAAGCTTGCTGAAAGTGCACATTATCGTCTCTTAATATGTGTTTTAATGCTGGGCAGGACCAAAGCCCCAGAAACTCGCACAAGTCAAGCTGCCAAACACGATCATCCATCCATTCACTCCACATGACCAACGTTGCTTAACGTCGCCTGATTAATGACTTGTGCTTTGTACACAGGACGAGGTACCACAAATGTGAACTATATGTAAGGGTAATAATGTTGGCATACAAAAGTATCTCTCCAAAACTTTAGATTAGATTTTACATCATCTTCGTCGACTTTTCAAAGGCATTTGATAGAGTTAATTATGAAGTTTTATTAAAGAGTTTGAGAAGAGTAGGTCTTAAAGTCAAATTACCTGTATGTGTGTATTCAAATCTATCAGCATGTGTTAGGACTCCAACCGGTTTATCTAATTACTTTAGTGCGACGTGGGAACCCGTCAGGGATGGTTCTTAAGCCCCACATTATTGGTCAACTTATCAAATGAATTAATATCTGATCTTGAGAAGAATGGGGAGGAAGCCATCTTTATAGCGGTTGATTTTGCAAGAACTTTGGCTTTTCTATATGCATATACTGCTTTACAATTACAAATTAAATTAAATTTTTTAGAATTTCTTTTTTGTGGTTCTTCAGGAATGCACGTGAATTTAAGTAAAACCAAAACAATAGTCTTTAGAAGAAGTGGGCCTTTAAGGAACTGTGAGCAATGAACATAAAAGGCACACGTCTTGAGGTTAACTTTTACAGATATTAAGGGATTGTTTTTACCCCCAAATTATCATGGAGTAAAATCTTTAGCTGTCTCACTTCTCAGGGCAAGAAATCATGCATCAACATCAATAATTATCAAAAGAAATATGGGTATTTGTGATACGAAGACAACTTCAAAATATTTGACGGTATGATAGTTCCAATATAGTGTTATGGTTCTAAAATCTTGGGAACTTCATATAACAATTCAATTGAAAATATACAGACTTTATTCTGTAGATGACTAAATAAGAATACTTTTAACAACATGGTAATAACATGGAGAGTGTGGCAGACTGGTTGACAATTTATTTACATGACAATAGCAATAAAATACCGGAGTAAATTAATTTACCTCAACAATAATAGACTACCATACATTACATTATGCTTAAATCTATTGATGCTGCTGGAAGAAACACATGGGTTACTTCAATTAAGAATATTGTATTTCGCCTTGGATTTGGTATAGTCTGGATTCAGCAGAACATGGGAAATGCTGATATGTTTTATGTGAAATTAAACGAAGCTCTCCAACAATTGATATCATCCTTGGAAAATCATCGACGTGGAACTACTATGAACAATACATATCACGGTATTCGAAACCGGTATTGGAAACTGTTCCCTTGTGGCCAAACGCCATTACTTCACTGTTTTAATTCTCTTGTGGATGCAGGAGATGTTCCGCCTTGGTTCTGAAAAGGGCAAACAATACTTCTCCCAAAGAAAGGTGATCTGACTGACCCTAAAAACTTCCGCTTAATTACTTGTTTTAACACACAGTACAAACTATTTACAGGGTGTCTTACAGATCTCGTGTCAGCGTACTGCGCTTCGAATGACATTATCTACATGCAGCAGAAAGGAGCCAGAAAGGGATGTTGGGGTTGTAAGGATAAATTGCTGGTTCAGAAATTGATCCTTAAAGAGGCTAAAAACGTACCACCGTAATCTCTCAATGTGTTGGATAGACTACAGAAAAGCTTATGATTCTGTACCCCACGAATGGATTTTGAAGTCACTGACATGTATTGACCTCCCCGTGCGACTACTTGTTTTACTCAAGTCTTTAATGAATTGCTGGTCAACTCAACTTGAGATGTATTCGCAGGGGCAGGTGGTGACTTCTGAACCCATTTCTACTAGAAGAGGAATATTTCAGGTCGATTCTTTCAGTCCTTTGCTTTTCTGTTTGTCATTAAATCCTTTAAGCTTTTTGCTTAGCAAAGAGGAAGGTTATCATCCTGGACCTCCTCAGCACATATCCCCAATACCCCTTACTCACCGCCTTTACATGGATGACCTTGAACTTATTGCCAATGGAGGATCCACAATAAAAACAACAACCATATTCTCCTTGTCGAGACCTTTTCTAATGATATCGGCATGTCCTTTGGACTCGACAAATGCAATATTCTTCATCTGGCAAGGTACAAGAGGGAGGATCAGTCAGTTTACTTGGAGGAGGATTTATTGACCATCTCGTGGAAGGTGAGGCCTACACGTACTTCGGGATGTAGATTAGGGACAAACTCCAGAATGCCCACATCAAGGAAAAACTTCGGGCAGAGTACAAATGTAGACTTTAGAAAATCTGGAGTTAAGAGCTGAACGCTCGCAATAAAGTAAAAGCCACAAATACTTAAGCTGTACCCGTCCTTTCATATTGTTTTGGTGTTGTTGATTGGATGAAACAAGAAATAGGGTGTTGTCGGGGTATTGACACCCTCACACGAAGAATCATGTCAGACAATAGATCCCACCACCCTCGTTCTTCCCTCAATCGCTTATATTTACCAATCATTATGTGAGGACGTGGTTTGATTAACGTTGGGGCTCTTCATGATAGAATTGTTTTGTGCACTTTTGCACACATTTATTTGTCTGATGATCCTCTTGTGAAGCATGTCAAGACTCATGATGAAAACAAGGCATTCCACAGTTTTCTAAAACGAGCCAAGGATGTAGGACATAATCTCAATGTCGATGTTGATTTTGTTGATGGTTCTGCACTGCAGAAATGAGTGTCAACCAAGCGAAGCGACATATCAAGTCGGCCCATACTCAGTTTTTCAAGGAGAGGCTTTCTGAACGACCACTGCATCGAGTTTATGTGCAGTGTGCATAAAGATCAGCAATCCTCAGAGTCCTTCGCTTGGATGAAGTCTCCTGGCCTGAAAAATGAAACTGAAGGCTTTCTGTTTGCTGCTCAGAACCAGTCACTTCTCACTCGAAACCGTCAATGTGTGATTTTGCATCAAAATGTAAATATGAAATGTACATTATGTAATGAATTGAATGAGACTGTCCAACACATTGTCAGTGGATGCCCAATTTTGGCACAAACACAGTATCTTAAACGACGACATGATGGAGTAGCTCGATCGTTTTATTACCGTCTTCGCCATGCTTGTGGTTTTGACATAGAGGTCCACCCATGGTACGACCCAGAATATGTAGAGGGCATCATAGAAAATGATAAATACAAAATTCTTTGGAAAAGGCCCACTTACAGCCTTAGACGTATCCAGGCCAACAAACCTGATCTTGTCCTTTTTGATAAAACCAATGAAATCATTTATAACATTGAATTTTCTGTCCCCTTTGACACTAATGTGACGCTTGCATCGCAAGTACCAAGTTGTCCGACTCTCCATTGTTCTCGGTGCCTTAGTTTAGGTACCTCCCAATCTGTTGACTGACATCGGGAGAGTACCCAGGTTTGCTACCAGGAATACAGCCCTTCTGACAATCTGGGTAATGCAGTGTGGAGTCTTCACATTCTCCGAAAGGTTCTGGGAGAGTTTGACTAGGAAGGCCTTCCTGGGAGAAGTCCCATTCACTGTCTGGGCTGCGTGTAGAGGGGTCGAGGGCCCTGAGCTGATGATGAGCCAAACCAGCCTGACTGTGCCAGGATCACCCAAACCCCTCTTTGCTGCATATTTTATTTTACTCTGAAAATAATAATAATGAATCAATGTCTAACAATAAACATACCCCATTATATTAAGAGGCATGTATCAAAATTTAGATGTAATAATTTTGGATTATATGTTGAGATTAGAAGACACAATAATGTTCCTCATGATGAAAAATATTGCAAATTCGATTTGAAGAAAAATAAGACGATTTTAGAAGCTGAATACCATGTGATGATGAGGTGAATGATACTCCCAAATTATAAAGCAATATGTACATGAAAATCCATTTTATACAGATTTTCCAACAACTGAAAAATGTAACAAATGTTATATTTGGGATAACACTTTCTTAGTAAAGTACAGATTCTCGTATTTTTTGTGGTTGAGTCTTGTTACATTTGACCACTTTTTAAATGGCATTGTGTATTCATAACTGAAAAGTGTATCCACCTTATGAATTCATCAGGGAGACTTTTTTTTTTAACATGAGTTTATTCTTAACTAAAACGTTAACAATGAGAAATGAGAAAACACTTATTTAAGATTAATACCTTTGTGTGTAGGATATTCAAATAGGTATTGCAATTCTCTCTCATCAAATCTTCGATATATAGTCACCTTTGAATGAAAATAACCACAATTGATATCATTATGTCACACAGGACATTACATGATGTGACTATATTCATTCATTATCCAGTTGTCAATGAACATGATGAGAAGTGGTAGTGCGTCGGTGCTCTTCCGTTGATCTGATTCTTTAATACAATAAGAATATAGTTTATTGTTGTGTCACACGACATACCGTAATCATGTGCATATACTAATTCATGTATATATTAAAAATGTCAATATAGATGGTGTGTTGTCCAGCGAAAATGGCATATGATGCACATAAAAGCAAGTAAATTCATGTATATCTTTATAAAGATACATTAAATATATTTACATACCTGTCAACTCTCACGCATCTCGCGTGAGTCTCACGCATTTATCACCTATGTCACGCTCGCACGCATATAAAAAGTAGATAAAAATATAATTTTTCAGAATACATGCTCTCTAAGGCCATCAAAATGGTCTTAAAATCATTCAAAACCAGTTTTCGTCCCCCTGCGCCCCCCACCAGGGTTTAGCCCTGGACCCAGCGGGGCTTGCAGCTCCTGCACCCTGGCTTCTCACTCATTTAGACATCCAGGGCTTGACAGCTATGTATTTAGAGCACTGAACGTGCTATTGATGGATACAGATGCACATGTATGTTGCTCTAAAAAGCAATGATTGTCTTAATATTTGACATATGAGAGTGGATAGATCGGGCATGGTTCTTACATATTTAGACAGTCATATTTGTTGAATAAACAAAACAGTTTATCCCGTAATCCACTGACGCTGATGAAAATGCATGATAGACTTTCATCTTGCTTTCATCATGAATCGGGGATTAAATCAATGAATGGTGTTGATGTGGGCGTGTCGTCATCAATTGTAATTGTTCAAAGAGTGGTATAATAATAATATGGCCGTTGGTAATCCGCTTCTCATCACGAGTTGTTCTTGACATGCTTTGTAGACAAGTGTTGGGAGACAACTACATTGAAGTGGTCAGTACGTTCTGTGTCTGGAGGATTAGCTAGTCCCTGCATGTAATGAAATAATATAGATAGTGTTAACTTTTGAAACTCATTTTCCATCATCGATATTGTTAACAGGACCTGACAATTGAATGTAATCGTTAATTGTTCAGATACTTATGAACATGAAGTTGAGACGTACATTTTATGTGGTACATACATATCTCAATTATAATTCTAGAAAGTTGTACTGGTTGTCAACGTTGATAAATGCAGCAGTCTGCTTGTTTTATCGAGTATTGAAAAGCCAAACTTTGGCAGATGACATAGGCACGTGATACCTGAGACACATATTAGATACTACAACTGCAACAGCGCTACTTTAATACAAACTACTACTACTGAAAATATGTCCTCAAAGTATATTATGAGAACGATTTCAATTACAATAGCAAGTTAAAATGAATATACTGATTAGATCCTTGTGATATTCAAGCTAAAGGAACTACGTATCTGAAGGGAAGGGTCACGTGACATATTTTTGGAGAAGTTCATAAGAGACTGTTGGACACATTAATAATTTTATTAGTTTCTTTAGTCAATCAACAAGAACCTTATACTTTCTCCCGTTTCAGTTATTATTTACTATGATATATAATCATAACAATGTATGGCAATAATACCCCTGATGAGAAACAGTTTACCAATGCCTCGTTATTGTTGTTTATACACCACACCAAGAAGAATGGGGATGATGCTGCTGCTCCGGGATAATCAGCCTGCGTCGAAATAATCCAAGATGTTTAGCTCCCCCCTGTAGATGTCGGATTATGCCCACCAGGGGAGAGTGAATTAAAGGGTAATCTGTGTTGACTTAACCTAGGAATATGAGTATATATACAAGGCTGCACCTTTGGTGTATCAGACATTCCCACTTTGTACTGGACAGAAGCAGAAACGATGAAAGTTGTGTTGTTTGTGTGTATGTTGACCGTGGTCACTGCTGGAGAGGCGGATACAGAGGTAGGTTGTATTTTGTTTCTTCTTCTTCTACTTTTTCTTTTTATTATTCTTCACATTATCAGTATTAGTATGTATCTAGCTATTCATGAATGTCTGTAGAAAATCAGTTTATATAAGAAATGTTATGTAATTTCTTACTCTGGGTTTATGGTTCTGAAACTTCTTTCTCTCATCATGTTCAAAGAAACGGGTGGCATACGGTGTTTGAGATTATCACATCTGTTTTACCCTAGACCGATTATTTAACCTATGTTTACTCATTCCCTTATAGGTTAACCACATAGATTCCGTCATTGTGCAACGTGAGTTTAGTGTTTTATAAATTATGAACTAAATCTTGACAAGCTATAGTGAAGGATTGAATAATACCATTTTATTTTCCTCAGCTTGGGTGTTACTCACGCAACTGGCATCATGTAACATGCTGAAATAATGTTATATCTGTCGTAAACATGCAAACTTTCTACTTACTATTATGCTTAGTCCTTTAATGTTGTGGCGGACATTTGATGAAATCAAGTTTATTAAATATAATTTGAATGTTTTATTGTACGGAGAATTGTATTGTATAGTTAGCTGAACTGTTTGAGTAAACTACCTTTCCTTCAGTCAAGACAATACAATCAGATCTGGTTGGAATGGACCATGAGACGAACATGAAGTTCCCTGACGATGCCACTGATTCGTCAAAAACGAACAGTAAGTTCACACCAGATACATTGTTACAAGATTGATGTAACGATTTTTGGACATAATAAATGTTGTCTTGAATTCTAAGATTGAAAGATATATACAGACATAAGATGAATAAATATGGTTTTGGATATTCCCTGAACGATGCACGGGAAATCTTTCTGACCTGGGTTGATACTGCCAGATAGTTTCGCGCCTCTAAACAGAAGACAACATGGGATGGTGAAGTATGAATGGTTTTTCGATTGCTTTCATAATCTGTGATAGCCCTATTTCTCCATACCGATGTTCAAACTTACTTTCCTATTAGCTTATGTTACTGGTGCGACACAAACTTCACCAACAACTTGGGATGACCACCAAGGAACAGTTGATGGACAAACACTTGACAGAGAAAACAGAATAATGGACATCTTGTTCAGACTCCTGCATGGTAAGAAGTCTCATTATTCAAAATTAACAGCATCACTATCCATGATTTGTCCATTGGGTTAACTGACAAATCTGATCATACTTAAACTTATATATTTCAGAGGATTTGTTGCATATGGGATATACAGATGACAAATTTCGATTATTTAAAACAAATATGTTGCTGATACTTGTTCTCAAACATCATTATACAATATAGAACATCATCCAGTTCAGATGGTGCGACCTTTGATCAGAATTTCGAAGTTAAAAGACTCTGAAATTGTCCCATGATAGTATGCAGTGTATTAATGCCTTTACTTTGACGTAGGTGATGACGAAGACAAGTATGTTGTTTGTACACTGGCTGACGCCGCCGAGACGTCTCAGATTTCCATTGAAGACATCAGCACTTCCAAGTATCAAGACAAACACACCATCAGGTCAGTTTCGTACTAACTCTCATCTATGGACACCTTCGTTTGTGGTTGAGAGTTTAATGTAGTTGATACATACACCAATTATCATTGGACTTGATAACATCATTCACTTTTACAGACGGCGCTCTATCGACTGCAGACAAGACGCCCGCTACCGGACAATGGACGGAAGTTGCAACAATGTTCGCTGGCCAACCTGGGGATCAACCAACCAACCATTCAAGAGATTTATTGATCCTGCATATGATGATGGTAAAGAACAGATTTTCTTCACATTGATAAAAGAACTTAAAAATCATTATTTTATGCTTATGACCAGGGCGATTTTCATAAAACAATCAGACCGTTTGGCAGCAAGTCTTGTAAGTATTGCAATGGGGACATTTAGTTATGCCCTTTCAATATAACAACTAACCATACTTTAGTGAACTTTTAAAGCAAAAGTTTGGCTTTTCAGGCAAGTTCGTTCCCCGAATGAGAGGCGTAGATGGTTATCCCCTTCCCAGTCCACGCGCCATCAGTGTGGCCGTCCATCCGGGAGTTGACAGTCCTTCTGACGACCACACGGTGATGGTGATGCAGTGGGGGCAGTTTGTGGACCATGATCTCACCGGAACTCCTCTTCATGCAGGTACGTGCCAAATGGCCAATACTCTCTGACCATCAAAGTGACCAGACGTGTGATGTTGAAATCAGACAAACTGTGATATATTTGTTTTTGTGATCCATATTTTTCGAACCTATTTCAATAATTACGCTATGCATCTAAATCTTTGTATCAACTTAACAAATCCTCATATTCCTTCAAGGTGATGTTCAATCTAAATGTTGCGATGGTCACACACCTGGATAGATGCATTCTGATGTACGAGCTGGGTAAGCAATTAACATTCTATATTTTCCACACTTAATCATTCTGTTTGTGTTAATGGAAATAATTGGTCGAGATATTTTAAATAAATGAATCAGAAATAACAAACTTTAAAATTACGTGACATTGTACACATGCTTATCATTAGGATGAAAGGGACACAACCTTTTCCATGATCATAAAAGTCTACTGTACGATTCCGACTACATCATAAGCATGTGTTTGTGTATCATAACATATCATAAACATTATCATAACAATGGTTGATTGGAACTAGGAAACGTGTTAATTCTTCTGGTATTTCACTGTTCCAGCGGTCCTTGTTTCCCAATAACCATGCCAGTAAATAAAGGACATTTCCAAAAGAACTGCATGGAGTTCAAAAGATCAGCCCCAGCACCTGGAAGGAGTGAGTATATGAATACAAGGCTGTGAAGGTTACCTCATTTCAATGTAGGATTGTTCTGTCATTATGTTTATGCTCATCTTATTAAGTAACGAAAGTCATAAACAACACTGTATGATAGCATCCATATTCAATTTAAAACCATGTCACTTCCAGATACTCGAGAAATGTTGAACCTACTGACGTCCTTTGTGGACGCCTCTAACGTGTACGGACTCAGTCAGGATCAGATCAATCACCTCAGGAATGGACGTAAGTCAGGCAATATTTTGTTTTAAATTATAATTCATGATCAAACAAATATTTTAAAATTTGGCAAATGCCGTGGAGAGTAATTGGTATATACAAATTAATGTCGTCATTCAACTTTTCAGCCTACATGAAAACCAAGGGAGATAACCTGTTGCCAGAATCCAACCATATTCTGAGAACAAGAGAGTATCTTTTTTCCAAACTATTGTCAGTGAAACACTAAAACATTTTGACATCTTCAATTAGAATTCATATTATAATATAACATTCTCATCTTAAAGGCATATTAAGTTATCTAATAAGTACATAGTTTGACATCAACAAAATAGTTTAACAAACATACAAGCACACAGGAACAGACTGGACGGTACCTGATGTAAAGCCCTTTCTTGGATGGGATGTTTCGAACCAGAATGAGTCGCCATATTTCAGGTCATGGAACTGTTGACCAATCAGACAGGCGAGGAGAGGGCCCACTGCGCCGCCATGCACATGGTGTTCAGCTACTGCACCGGTGAAAACGTCGATGTCATCAGGGGATCTGAAGCAAGAATACATAAATTATGGAGATCTTGAGAAATGTCAAATAAGGGTTAAAGTATCTTCATTTCATATTTTTTTTACAATAACTCTGTACACACATGAGAGTAAAGTAAATTAGACAAACCTGTATACACTTTTCAAAGCAGCTCCTGCTTTACCAAATACACTGTCATCAAATGAAGTCACTTCCGATAGCTGACATGCCTTGTGGAAGCTGTTGTATGATGGCAGCCCATGATCACGACCTCTCTGAATGTTCAAGGACACGATGTCAAAGCCGTTATTGCCCGACGTCTCAAACAAATGCTCAGTCATCCCGCTGTTGATGAAGCGGTTAACCTCCTGATGTCTGTCCTTGAGGATAGCCTTCAGCATGGTGTCCAGATCTTTGATAACCTCAGAAGGTCTGAAGAAGAGCTGTTCTATTGGTACACGTCGATCTCCGAGGGTCAGGAAACGTGGAATGGTGGAGTGGCCGTATCTGAAGGCGGCGGTGGCGAAAACGTTGTAGATGGTGGGGTTTTGGGTAAAGTTGTACCTGAAGCTAAAGCCGGGGGTCAGTCTGTACTTCCTCATGGCCAAGGGCCCAACAATAATGGGCAGCCATTCGCGGTAGGTGACTTGTTGGATGATGGCTGACACGATCTTTCTGACCTCCTCAAACAAGACATCATCAGGAGTGGTCGATGGCATGACATCAGCAAGTTCTTTGACAAGACGGTTGTGTTCTCTGACAAACACGGTGTGTAGCACGGCCAGACCAGGGAACACGTTCACACGGTCGTCACCTGATGATGAAGTTAGTTATAAAGAGGGTGTGTTGTGAATTATCATTCGAAATTTACCAAATGTCATGTGTGAAGTACAATATAAACAGATTCTGAAAAAAGTACTACGGATACATTATTAAGTTGTATTTACCAGCTTCAAAACACCATTCGTTGGTATTGCTTGTTCGACAGTTGCCTTGGTTGGATTCTGGCAACAGGTTATCTCCCTTGGTTTTTATGTAGGCTGAAAAGTTGAATGACGACATTAATTTGTATATACCAATTACTCTCCACGGCATTTGCCAAGTTTTAAAATATTTGTTTGATCATGAATTATAATTTAAAACAAAATATTGCCTGACTTACGTCCATTCCTGAGGTGATTGATCTGATTCTGACTGAGTCCGTACACGTTAGAGGCGTCCACAAAGGACGTCAGTAGGTTCAACTGTTCTCGAGTATCTGGAAGTGACATGGTTTTAAATTAAATATGAATGTAATCATACAGTATTGTTTATGACTTTCGTTACTTAATAAGATGAGCATAAACATAATGACAGAACAATCCTACATTGAAATGAGGTAACCTCCACAGCCTTGTATTCATATACTCACTCCTTCCAGGTGCTGGGGCTGATCTTTTGAACTCCATGCAGTTCTTTTGGAAATGTCCTTCATTTACTGGCATGGTTATTGGGAAACAAGGACCGCTGGAACAGTGAAATACCAAAAGAATTAACACGTTTCCTAGTTCCAATCAACCATTGTTATGATAATGGTTATGATATGTCATGATACACAAACACATGCTTATGATGTAGTCGGAATCGTACAGTAGACTTTTATAATCATGGAAAAGGTTGTATCCGTTTCATCCTTATTATAAGCATGTATACAATGTCACGTAATTTTAAAAATTGGTATTTCTGATTCATTTATTTAAAATATCTCGACCAATTATTTCCATTGACACAAACAGAATGATTAAGTGTGGAAAAAATAGAATGTTAATTGCTTACCCAGCTCGTACATCAAAATGCATCTATCCAGGTGTGTGACCATCGCAACAATGAGACTAAACATCACCTTGAAGGAATATGAGGATTTGTTAAGTTGATACAAAGATTTAGATGCATAGCGTAATTATTGAAATAGGTTCGAAAAATATGGATCACAAAAACAAATATATCACAGTTTGTCTGATTTCAACATCACACGTCTGGTCACTTTGATGGTCAGAGAGTATTGGCCATTTGGCACGTACCTGCATGAAGAGGAGTTCCGGTGAGATCATGGTCCACAAACTGCCCCCACTGCATCACCATCACCGTGTGGTCGTCAGAAGGACTGTCAACTCCCGGATGGACGGCCACACTGATGGCGCGTGGACTGGGAAGGGGATAACCATCTACGCCTCTCATTCGGGGAAAGAACTTGCCTGAAAAACCAAACTTTTGCTTTAAAAGTTCACTAAAGTATGGTTAGTTGTTATATTGAAAGGGCATAACTAAATGTCCCCATTGCAATACTTACAAGACTTGCTGCCAAACGGTCTGATTGTTTTATGAAAATCGCCCTGGTCATAAGCATAAAATAATGATTTTTAAGTTCTAATGTCAATGTGAAGAAAATCTGTTCTTTACCATCATCATATGCAGGATCAATAAATCTCTTGAATGGTTGGTTGGTTGATCCCCAGGTTGGCCAGCGAACATTGTTGCAACTTCCGTCCATTGTCCGGTAGCGGGCGTCTTGTCTGCAGTCGACAGAGCGCCGTCTGTAAAAGTGAATGGTGTTATCAAGTCCATTGATAATTGGTGTATGTATCAACTTCATGAAACTCTCAACCACAAACGAAGGTGTCCATAGATGAGAGTTAGTACGAAACTGACCTGATGGTGTGTTTGTCTTGATACTTGGAAGTGCTGATGTCTTCAATGGAAATCTGAGACGTCTCGGCGGCGTCAGCCAGTGTACAAACAACATACTTGTCTTCGTCATCACCTACGTCAAAGTAAAGGCATTAATACACTGCTTACTATCATGGGACAATGTCAGAGTTCTTTAACTTCGAAAGTCTGATCAAAGGTCGCACCATCTGAACTGGATGATGTTCTATATTGTATAATGATGTTTGAGAACAAGTATCAGCAACATATTTGTTTTAAATAATCGAAATTTGTCATCTGTATATCCCATATGCAACAAATCCTCTGAAATATATAAGTTTAAGTATGATCAGATTTGTCAGTTAACCCAATGGACAAATCATGGATAGTGATGCTGTTAATTTTGAATAATGAGACTTCTTACCATGCAGGAGTCTGAACAAGATGTCCATTATTCTGTTTTCTCTATCCAGCGTTTGTCCATCAACTGTTCCTTGGTGGTCACCCCAAGTCGTTGGTGAAGTTTGTGTCGCACCAGCAACATCTAATAGGTAAATAAGTACAGAGTATAGAGAAATAGGGCTGTTACAGATTATGAATGCAGTCACAAAAACTTTCATACTTTGCCACCCCATATTTTGTTCTATAAAGTGGCGTTAAACCGGGTCTTTGAATCTGTCTGGAAATATCAACACGAGTCATTTCATGTGCATCTTTCAGGGTATACCCAAACACATATTTATTCATCTTATCTCTCAATCTTAGAATTCAAGAGAACATCATTATCTCCAACAATCCCTTCTTCAAATGTGTACCCCGAAGTGTAACAATGTAACCGGTCTGAACATACTGTTCGTTGATGACTCATCAGTGACATCGTCAAGGAATTTCGTGTTCATCTCATGATCCATTCCAACCAGATCTGATTGTATTGCCTTGACTGAAGGAAAGGTAGTTTAGTCAAACAACTGGTATCACAAAATATAATATCCGTACATTAAAACATTAAAACATTAAAACTATATTTAGTGACATTGATTTCATCAAAGGCCCATCTCTACATATAATAGTAAGTAGAAAGTTGGCATCTTTAACACAAATTTTCTAATTATCTCAGCATGTTACATGATGCCAGTTGCGTGAGTAACGCCCAAGCAGATGAAACTAAAATAGTATTATTCAATCCTTCACTATAGCTTGTCAAGATTTGGTTCATAATTTTTATAACACTATACTCACGTTGCTCAATGACGGAATCTATGTGGTTAACCTATAAGGGAATGAGTATACATAGGTTAAATAATCGGTCTAGGGTAAAACAGATGTGATAATCTCAAACACCGTATGCCACCCGTTACTTTGAACATGATGAGAGAAAGAAGTTTCAGAACAATAAACCCAGAGTAAGAAATTACATGACATTTCTTATATAAACTGATTTTCTAGAGACATTCATGACTAGCCAGATAAATACCAATACTGATAATGAGAAGAAAAGATAAAAGAAGAAACAAAACACAACCTACCTCTGTGTCCGCCTCTCCAGCAGTGACCACGGTCAACATACACACAAACAACACAACTTTCATCGTTTCTGCTTCTGTCCAGTACAAAGTGGGAATGTCTGATACACCAAAGATGGGACCTTGTATTTATACTCATATTCCTAGGATGAAATCAACACAGATTACCCTAGAATTCACTCTCCCCTGGTGGGTATTATCCGACATATCTACATGGGGGAGCTAAACATCTAAACATTATGCGGAAGCAGGCTGATTATCCCGGAGCAGCGTCACCACCGCCATTGTTCTTGGTGTGGTGTATAAACATCAATAACGAGGCAGTTGGTAACTGTTTCTCACCAGGGGGTATTGACAGAGGGCATTGTTGAGATTATATATAATAGTAACATATTAATAATAACTGAAACCGGAGAAAATGTAAGTTTCTTGTTAATTGACTAAAAATACTAATAAAATAATTCATGTCTCCCACAATCTCTATGAACTTCTTCATAAGATATGTCACGTGACCCTTCCCTTGAGATATGTAGTTCTTTTAGCTTGAACATCACATGGATCTTATAAGTGTATTCGCTTAAAGGTTACTCTTGTTTGTGTATTCGGTCTTGCTATTGTAATCGCTAAACTAATGTACTTTGAGAACATATATTCAGTACACCATCTCTCCCGAATTCATTTTTATTCGACGTTAAGTAGTAGTAGTAGTAGTAGTAGTAGTAGTAGTAGTAGTAGTAGTAGTAGTAGTAGTAGTAGTAGTAGTACTAGTAAACTTTCTAGAATTATAATTGAGATATGTATGTACCACATCAAATGTACGACTGGACTACGTGTTTATGAATAAGTGGAAAATTTGCGATTACATGTAATTGTCAGTTCCTATTAGCAATATCGATGATTGACAATTTGTTTTAAAAGTTGATCCTATACGTATTATTTCATTACATTGAGGGACTAAAAAATCCTCCTGACACAAAACGTAGTGACCACTTCAATGCATTTGTCTCCCAGTACTTGTCTACAAAGCTTGTCAAGAACAACTCGTGATGAGAAGCGGATTACAAGGTTCAACTGTCTCATTGTTATTATACCACTCTTAGAACAATTACAGTTGATGAGGACACGCCCAGATCAACGCAATTCATTGATATAATTCCGGATTTGTGGTAAAAACAAGATTGAAACTTATCACGGATTATCACCAGCGACAGTGGATTACGGGATAATTTGTTTTTGTGTATTCGGCAAACATGGTTGTCCAAATATGTAAGAACCATGCCCGATCTATCCGCTCTCATATGCCAAATATTAATACAATCATTGCTTTTTAGAGCAACCTACATGTGCATCTGTATTCCTCTATAGCACGTGCTTTTAATGTATCTTTTAAAAGTATATACATTCATATACATACAATAATACGAATATTTAAATATCCTGCTTACACAGGTGTTAATATTAAATACTTGTTTTCACATTTCTCACTGTAAAACCTAAAGTTAAGAAAATAGACAAATGTTATCTCTGAAGAGTGAGTGAGTGAGGGAGTATCTTTTTACGCCGCTTTTGACAATTTTCCAGCAATATCAAGGCGTCGGACACCAGAAATGAGCTTTACACATTGTATCCATGTAAGGAATCGAGCCCGTGTCTTCGGTGTGACGAGCGAACACTTTAACAACTAGGCTACCCCACCGATCCTCTCTCTGAAGAATTCATAAGGTGGATAATGTTTCAGTTCCTGTATTATCTGTATAATATTATTGTATATATTGTTTTCTGAGCTGGAAGTAGAGTTCACATATCATCATCACACGGTATTCATCTTCTACACTCCTCTTATTTTTCTTCAAACATAATTCGCAATATCTTTCATCATGGGGAATATTATTGTGTCTTCCAATCTGAACACATAATCCAAACATATTACATCTAAATTTTGCTAAATGCCAATTAATATATTGAGGTATGTTTATTGTTAGGTATGTTTCAGTATTGTGAAGTGACGTATATTGTTTATAGTAGTTGCACTTTGACGAACTTTCCAAGGATAAGTGCCAATTTGTTGGAGAGCCTTGTTTAAATTCGTTTTAAAGATTTCAGCATCTCCCATGTTCTGCTGAATCCAGACTATACCAAATCCTAGGTGAAATACAATATTCCTAATTGAAGTAACCCATGTGTGTCTTCCAGCATTATCAATAGATATAAGTATAATGTAAATCTGATATGGTAGTCTATTATTGTGGAGGTGAATTAATATAGTCCAGTATTTTATATCTACTGTCATGTAAATACATTCTCTGCCAGTCTGCCACACTCTCCAAGAACCATGTTATTAAGAGTAATATTATTAAATCTAGGAAATCGTTTGCCGAATACAGTCTATGTACTTTACATTTACTTGTTATATGAAGTTCCCCAGATTTCAGCACCACAACACAATATTGGAACTATCATGCCGTCAAACGTTTTGAAGTTGTCTTCGTGTGATAAATATCGGAATTTCTTTTGATAATTAAAGATATTGATGAGTGATTTATTGCGTGAGCAGAAAGTAAGTTTATTTTCTGCTTCGAAGGCCATCAGCCCATGTACACAGTTCATACAACAATATCCATAGATAGACAGACAGACAGACAGTCAGACAGACAGACAGACAGACAGACAGACAGACAGACAGACAGACAGAAAATTACCCTTTGACAAAATAGTATTATACATAACTAACAAATATGGAATTGAAACAGTTCTGCAGCATTGGATCATGTCAGCCGTAATACCATCTGGTCCTGCAGCTTTACCCTGCTTCAGATCTCTTATGGATGATTCGATCTCTTCCTGTGTAATATCATCATTAAGAATATTATTTACATAATCATCAGTACAGAAATCACTCAAATGTTCATTATGGTTATTTATAACATAATCTACCTGCTCAATGATATCCGAGTCCACAAGTATATCAGTATGGTTTAAAATATTCTTAAAATAATCAAACCAGTCTTCTTGGCAAATCTTGGTGGAAAGAGGACTACAGCTTGTCATCTTTGTCAATGCACTTATCTTTTTCCAGAATGAATTATTATCTCCACTACTGTCTACAAGTTCACGAACACAAGTCTCTTCGTATTCTAATCTCTTTTTCCTGTATATAGACCCCTAACTATACCTTAATGTTGAATATTTAGAAAGAATCTCCTTATCACCAGTAACTCTAAACTTGTCTAATACAATAAACTGTTTAGTCTTCATATCCTCACAGTCTTTTATCCAGATGTAAGTTTTGATTATCTAGCCCTAGAAAGTAATCCGCATGAAATAGAACCACTATGTACAGCATTGGTCAACGTTTCAACAGCTAAATCAACATTCAAAGACAATAAATGCATAAACTCATCCATGTGAAGTGCAGACAATGACTCAGAAACATCACATATTTCATTTCTCCATGTATATCTGGGAATATTATTCACATGTATTTCATTAACATTATTGACCTGTCTATCACATCGATGGAGGGTAAGTAGGAAAGGAAAGTGACCTGATTCACAGCTTGTCAAAAAAATAGTTGAGCATAGTACATAATCAACCAAACAAGCGCCACCTTCCTTAAAACAAGTAAATGATCTCCAGCAAATCGTCCATTTACAATATGGACAGAAAACGTACAACAGAAGTCTATCAGATCCCACCGGGAATCATTACACACATCATCTCTGGTACTGCGGGGCACGTCAAATGCATCCGATACATACTCCATGTCTTATAAACATGTAATAAATCTGTTGTTGTCGTCGATAATAAAATCTTTCAAATTACCAGACCCGTGAAGATTCCGGGGTAGAATACATGTAGGTCTTCAGCAACCCATGCTTACCGTAAAAGGTGACTATGCTTGTCGTAAAAGGCGACCGACTTGGTTGATGCATGTCATCGATCCCAATTGCGTGGATTGCTGCTCATGATATTAATCACTGGTTTGTCTGGTCCAGATTCTATTATTTACAGACCGCCGTCATATAGCTGGAATATTGCTGAGTACGGCGTTAAACAAAAAACCAATCAACCAACCAATCAAATTACCACACCTTACATTATAGTCACCAGGAAGAATAATTTCGCAATCTGGATGTTCATATAACACAGCAGACAATCTTTTATCTAAGTACTCTATACCCTTAGGGACTCTATTGTCTGTCATCACTAAGTACAAATGTATACTGAACAACAAAAGTTCCTGTGACACTGAGTTTTACCAAATCTGAAACAATTTCGGTTTGCTATGGATAAAAGACTCCTGTAAGTGTTCAAATGGTCTATTTTGCCATACAGACTTCAGAAAATGCGTAATTTCATAAAATAAAAAAACATGAACATGCCAAAATGTCAATTTACAAATCAGTAGCGTGTGTGTCCACCTCTGGCAAGCAACACATCTTCGTCTCATGGAATGGACCAGGCGTCGCACAAAGTCCTGTGGGATATCTGTCCATATCTGCTGGAGCTTGTTTCAAAGTTCCTGTAGTGTCTGTGGAACACGTCGAAGGTTGACGTCCAAGGCGCCGATCCATCTCATCCCACATGTGCTCGATTGGTGAGAAATCAGGGGAGCGAGCCGGCCAGGGAATGACATTCACGTTGTTTTGTTGAAGAGATTCCTGAACAAGTCGAGCAATTTGAGGCCGGGCGTTGTCATGTTGAAAGGTAATGCCTGAGCCGTGACGACGCAAAAACGGTAGAACAACAGGGCCGATGATCTCGTCGCGGTAGCGCTGTCCATTGAGATGTATCTCTACCACTATCAAACAGGTCCTGTGTCTTGCTGTAATCCAACCCCATACCATAACGCTACCGCCCCCGAACCGATCTTCTTCCATGACACAATGATTGACGTAGCGTTCACCTCGACGTCGGTACACTCGTATCCGTCGCAATTCTAATTGAAGATGTCAAAATGTTTTAGTGTTTCACTGACAATAGTTTGGAAAAAAGATACTCTCTTGTTCTCAGAAGTAATTGTACATATAAATATTTATTGCGTTTTCTATTTCAGGACAACTGACGAATGCGCTTTTCAAAGATTCTTTGTAGGAATTCAGGAGTGAAGTCCATCCAAAGAGATCCTTTTACAGTGTACTCAAAAGAAAGGTAGGCAATGAAGACATTCATCTCCTTTGATCGTCAGTAATTAATTATCTCGCACAGACAGATCTCATATTAACATGCGACAGGGTATATCTAGCGTAATTCATTCAGTGAACATTGATCAGAATTGTATCCTGGATCCTTTTACACTTCGTGACACACTTTGAATGTAACATATTCAAGCTCATTCAGTTATATAGGATATATATGTCAAACCAGATCATATGAAGTATGCTGACGGAAATGTTAATATTTTGACGGGGTGACACACTTTTGTATTTCACAGCAATCCTATGATACCCTGCAACGATCTTCCAACAATCGATTTAACCAAATGGCGGAGATGAGAGGTTGCTTGGCCTACCCTTAGATTAAACAAAAAACCGAAGACTTGAAACATAACATTTTGGTGTTCCAACATGGAAAGCCACACTACTCGTCATGGTTTGTAAGATGCATAAATCACAGAATACATGATTACATTTTTGACATTTTTGTTCAACTGTCTTCATACTAAAGTACCTTTAGGTATGGCATTTCACTAATAATGCTGGAATTATTATCGGAAATGTCAGTTAACATTATACTTGAATATAATGCCTACACTTTATGAGAACAATACGAATTGGTAACCAATTAAGTAAGTGAATCCACCAGTTACACTGTCAAAGCGTTTAATCAAAGCATAAAGAAGCATTATTATTGGCAGTATATGTTTATGGCATTGTATAATTTATTCGTCAAGGGAAAAAACATATTCTATATGTATGACTTGCACTATTTCATAGATCTATAAAGGAGGTGTCTTTTAATTTTTTTGTCATTATATGATATTGTATAATATATCATTGATGTGGTGCTCAAAGCAACTATCAATATATGTGTGATCATGTGTGAAGATTCATATATCATGTTTAATAGAAACAATATTGAACAATTATACTTGTGTTATATCATATATAACATTTGATTGTATTTGTTAATTTTTCAACTGTTTTGTAATAAACACGTTCTCTTTTGTATTTGTGATTCATGGTCTCTTAATTTGTTGGTTTGGTGTTATTCATCTACCGTTTGGTAGGCTGATTGGCACATTGATATCTTTCACATTTGTGTTAATGTTTGGTATGATGACATAGTATCCAGGGCCTAGATACATATTGTTTCTAACAATACATGTTCCATACAATCTCACTGTTCCGAGCAGTGCTTTCAGTAAGTGTACAGCTCACAATGTGCCAGACAGTACTTCCCATACATGTATTACACTTCCCATTTTCGCTGCAAGTGCTTCCTACACACGCAAATAGTTCACATAACAGACAGTGCTTGATAATTATGTATATAGTTTACATTGTCACAGAAAGTGTTTCCTTATGTACATGTATGTATATTCTTCATATTGTCGAGATCATGTTTCCTATACGCGTATGATAATACAGATTATCCTCGACAGTGCTTCCTATACATGCATATAGTTCTATTCGTCCTTGATAGAGCTTACTCTACATGGATAACAATGGAGTTCACATTGCCCAAAAGCAGTGCTTCCTATGTATATGTATAATTCACATTATCACAGAGGGTGCCTCCTATACCCGCATATAGTTCGCATCGTCCCAGGCAGAGTTTCCTAATATCTTTATATATGTTTATTTATTACATATGTACAATAATCACCATGTCCCTCGCGTACATATAGTCCACATTATTGATGGTACGGCACCCCGTGTACAAAGCACAGGTCACAAATCAGGCGACGTTAAGCAACGTTGCTCTTGGAAAGTTGATGGAAGGGTGACCGTGTTTGGCTGCTTGGCTTGTGCGAGTTTCTAGGGCTTTGGTCAGCAGCATGGTATCGCATGGACGATGCAAACTATATGCGGGTATAGGAGGCATCTTCTGTGATAATGTGAACTACATATATGTATAGGAAGCACTGCTTTGGACCATGTGAACTCTATCCTTATACAGGAAGCAATATCAAGGACGAATAGAACTATATGCATGTATATCCACTGTCGACAAAACTAGCATATGTGTAAGCGGTCAAATGAATAATCGCATCACCCTTTACAAAGTGCGAGTAGCTGTGGAAATGAATGTGACGTTAAACCTCATTTCACTTCATCTGACCTCTCAACGAGCATGTAGACATGTGCATGAATCAACAAACATTGATGTATGTAGCTTGTTTTATATTACAGATAATTACAGGGGTACATCTCTTATTTACTCACTGATTACAATCCTGGTGAGACATTAATAATATTATACACGAATATTAAGCTCTTAAGCTGGATTTAGATCCGGATATTTTTCTATTGATCACTTTTTGGCATTACAGGCATTTGCACAAATATCTCTCAAAAACTAATGGTAGATTTTATAGCATCTTCGTTGATTTTTCAAAGGCATTTGATAGAATAAATCATGAAGTTTTATTGAAGAAAAGTTGCACTGATCACAGTATGTTTGATCTTCTAGAGATACACAGCACCAAGGAAAGCATAGAGACTATGTTCCCCGAGTACCGTGTCTACCTACACGAACTGCAGAGGGTAAACTACCGAGAGGGCGTGTCTGTGTGTGTTCGCACTTCACTATCACATGGTCTGCGCCGTGTTATTATTGACTACACAGACATGATACATTTTGTATTTCTGTTACTTGATAAGAGTATATTTAATCTCACACGTAATTTGCTTGTTGGTTTTGTGTATATCCATCCTGTTAATATACTCAACAACAAAAGTTCCTTCGACACCAATAGTTTAGTGTATTTTTTAAACAAGTAAAGTTTGGTTTTCAATATTGTTGTACATGCATGAAAATCAAGTCATAAAAAACGCAACTGCTACAGAAAAGCATGCATTCCATGCAAAAGATGACTTTTATGCAAGTCCCATGCATTTCACTACCCAATCATGGGTATGAAAACATATGTGTTAACGGGATTCCATACGCATTGTTTAGCATCGTGCTGATAAGAACCACTCAGAAAAACAACAAAATTACTCAACTATTCAACATTGCGAAAAACAACGCCTGTCCGAAAATGAGCGTCTGCGAGTCATTGGTATGCTTGAAGCGTGATGTTGCAAGACAATTAAACGTCCACAGGAACACCATTTGGTGTTTATGGCAACGTTGGCAACAGACGAATGCAGTCAGAGACCATCCTCGGAGTGGCAGTCCACGCGTAACCAATATTCGACAAGACAACTGGATTCGAACAACACACCTACGAAATCGATTCCAGCCAGCAACAGTGACTGCAAGAAGCATCCCTGGCCTTCAAGCACGTCTACAGTGGTGCAGACAGCGTCTACGCTGGACGGTCATGCACTGAGGACAAGTTATATTCACTGACGAGTCTCGTTTTCACCTCAGCCACAGCGATGGACGGATATGACTGTATCGATGTCGAGGTGAACGTTACGTCAATCATTGTGTCATGGAAGACGATCGGTTCGGGGGCGGCAGCGTTATGGTATGGGGTGGGATTACAGCAAGACACAGGACCTGTTTGATAGTGGTAGAGATACATCTCAATGGACAGCGCTACCGCGACGAGATCATCGGCCCTGTTGTCCTGCCGTTTTTGCGTCGTCATGGCCCAGGCATTTCTTTTCAACATGACAACACCCGGCCTCAAATTGCTCGACTTGTTCAGGATTTTCTTCAACAAAACAACGTGAATGTACCCTGGCCGCATCGCTCCACTGATCTCTCACCAATCGATCACATATAGGATGAGATGGATCGGCGCCTTCGACGTCAACATTCGACGTGTTCCACAGACACTGTAGGAACTTCGACACATTCTCCAGCAGATATGGACAGATATCCCACAGGACTTTGTGCGACGCCTGGTCCATTCCATGAGACGAAGATGTGTTGCTTGCCAGAGGTGGACACACACGCTACTGATTTTTGCATTTTAGCATGTTCATGTTTTTTTTAATGAAATCACGCATTTTCTGAAGTCTGTATGGCAAATTAAACCATTTGAACACTTACAGGAGTCCTTTGTCCATAGCAAACCGAAATTGTTTGAGATTTGGTTTAAAACATAACTTTGCATTAAATCTTATTCAATGTCACAGGAACTTTTGTTTTTCAGTATACATTTGTACTTAGTAATGACAGACAATAGAGTCCCTAAGGGTATAGAGTACTTAGATAAAAGATTGTCTGCTGTGTTATATGAACAATCAGATTGCGAAATTATTCTTCCTGGTGACTATAATGTAAGGTGTGGTAATTTGATTGGTTGGTTGATTGGTTTGTTGTTTAACGCCGTACTCAGCAATATTCCAGCTATATGACGGCGATCTGTAAATAATAGAGTCTGGACCAGACAATCCAGTGATTAATATCATGAGCATCGATCCACGCAATTGGGATCGATGACATGCATCAACCAAGTCAGCGAGCCTGACCACCCAATCCCGTTAGTCGCCTTTTACGACAAGCATAGTCACCTTTTACGGTAAGCATGGGTTGCTGAAGACCTACATGTATTCTACCCCGGAATCTTCACGGGTCTGGTAATTTGAAAGATTTTATTATCGACGACAACAACAGATTTATTACATGTTTATAAGCCATTGAGTATGTATTGGATGCATTTGACGTGCCCCGCAGTACCAGAGATAATGTGTGTAATAATTCCCGGTGGGATCTGATAGACTTCTGTTGTACGTTTTCTGTCCATATTGTAAATGGACGATTTGCTGGAGATCATTTACTTGTTTTAAGGAAGGTGGCGCTTGTTTGGTTGATTATGTACTATGCTCAACTATTTTTTTTGACAAGCTGTGAATCAGGTCACTTTCCTTTCCTACTTACCCTCCATGGATGTGATAGACAGGTCAATAATGTTAATGAAATGCATGTGAATAATATTCCCAGATATTCATGGAGAAATGAAATATGTGATGCCTTGAAACATAATGTTTCTGAGTCATTGTCTGCCTTTCACATGGATGAGTTTATGCATTTATTGTCTTTGAAGGTTGATTTAGCTGTTGAAACGTTGGCCAATGCTGTACATAGTGGTTCTATGTCATGCGGATTACTTTCTAGGGCTAGATAATCAAAACTTACATCTGGATAAAAAATGCTACGATAAAGACTGTGAGGATATGAACACTAAAAAGTTTATTGTATTAGACAAGTTTAGAGTTACTGGTGATAAGGAGATTCTTTCTAAATATTCAACATTAAGGTATAGTTACAGGTCTGTATACAGGAAAAAGAGATTAGAATACGAAGAGACTTGTGTTCGTGAACTTGTAGACAGTAGTGGAGATAGTAAATCATTCTGGAAAAAGATAATCGCATTGACAAAGAAGACAAGTTGTGATCCTCTTTCCACCAAGATTTGCCAAGAAGATTGGTTTGATTATTTTAAGAATATTTTAAACCATACTGATATACTTGTGAACTCGGACATCATTGAGCAGGTAGATTATGTTATAAATAACCATAATGAACAATTGTGTGATTTCTGTACTGATGATGATGTATTCTTAATGATGATATTCATAAGAGATCTGAAGCAGGGTAAAGCTGCAGGACCAGATGGTATTACGGCTGACATGATCCAATGCTGCAGAGCGGTTTTAATTCCATATTTGTTAGTTATGTATAATACTATTTTGTCAACGGGTAATTTTCCATCCGAATGGGCTTAGAGTGTTATTGTACCACTCCATAAAAAGGAAGCTTTGACTGTGCTAATAATTATAGAAGATATGTTTGATGGATATTTTTCGGAAGTTATTCTGCTCTATTCAAAATGGGCGTCTTAAACGTTTTTCTGATCACTTTAACAGTATACCTGTGGCCCAGGCAGGATTTGGGAAAGGCTATTGCACAACGGATAACAGTTTCACTTTGCAATGTCTTGTACAAAAGTATTTATCCAAATTTTGGGGACGTTTTTACTTTATTGATGTGAATACTTGTAAATGATGGGGCTTACTGATAAATATGGATAAGACAGAAATATTTTTTTTTCTAAATGGTGGTTATTTACGACATTATGAGAAGTGGTATTTTGATGGAGAGCTACTAAAGACATCAACCTATTATAATTTTGTAGGTATTATGTTTACTTCTAGGTTGACAGTATGTTCAAATATTCATGTTTCAAAAGCCACTAAAGCTCAAAAACATATTTAGTATTATCAATGATTAAAAACGACTTGCACATGTGACTTCATTTGATGACAGTGTATTTGGTTAAGCAGGAGCTGCTTTGAAAAGTGTATACAGGTTTGTCTAATATAATTTGATTTCAGAATTTCAATGCATGATGGTAAATGCAGATGTAAGAGGTACATGTATGTACATTGGTGTAGATTATTTGGAACTACTGTAATTATTGTATGCTGATGATTTATGTATTTTTTTTATGACAGTGTTATTGGTTTGCAAACGAAGATTGACATTTTATGTAAATGTTGTAAATCATGGGACAGAAAATATTTGTTTTTCTAAATGGTGGTTATTTACGACATTATGAGAAGTGGTATTTTGATGGAGAGCTACTTAAGACATCAACCTATTATAATTATTTAGTTATTATGTTTTCTACTATGTATCAATGATTCGAAACGACTTGCACATTATAAGAATATTAAGTCATTGCTGACTGTTGAATATTATGTTACAAACATCTATGTTAGGGAATTAAGAAGATATATCTGTTTGTTGAGATTGCATGAACTGCCGTTGCGCTGTAATATCAGATGTAAAGAAGCTACAAATGTTTACCGAATTTGTAGGATGTGTAATACTAATAGCATTGAAGATGAACTCCATTTCATATTTGATTGCGAGGCATATGTATTGTTGAGAAATTCATCAAACTGTCTGTCTGTCTGTCTGTCTATCTATGGATATTGTTGAATCAACTGTGTACATGGGCTGATGGCCTTCGAAGCAGAAAATAAACTTACTTTCTGCTCAAGCCAAGAAATCACTCATCAACATCTTTATTTATCAAAAGAAATTCGGATATTTATCACATGAAGACAACTTCAAAACGTTTGACGGCATGATAGTTCCAATATTGTGTTATTGTGCTGAAATCTGGGGAACTTCATATAACAAGTAAATGTAAAGTACATAGACTGTATTCGGCAAACGATTTCCTAGATTTAATAATATTACTCTTAATAACATGGTTCTTGGAGAGTGTGGCAGACTGGCAGAGAATGTATTTACATGACAATAGATATAAAATACTGGACTATATTAATTCACCCCTTCAATAATAGACTACCATATCAGATTTACATCATACTTATATCTATTGATAATGCTGGAAGACACACATGGGTTACTTCAATTAGGAATATTGTATTTAACCTAGGATTTGGTATAGTCTGGATTCAGCAGAACATGGGAGATGCTGAAATCTTTAAAACGAATTTAAACAAGGCTCTCCAACAAATTGGCACTTATCCTTGGAAGGTTCATCAAAGAGCAACTACTATAAACAATATACTTCACTTCACAATACTGAAACATACCTAACAATAAACATACCTCAATACTTAGATGTAATATTTTTGGATTATGTGTTCAGATTGGAAGACACAATTATATTCCTCATGATGAAAGATACTGCGAGTTCTGTTTGAAGAAAAATAAGAGGAGTGTAGAAGATGAATACCGTGTGATGATGATATGTGAACGCTACTCCCAGCTCAGAAAGCAATATATACAACAATATTAATATAGATAATCCAGGAACTGAAACATTATCCACCTTATGAATTTTTCAGAGAGAGGATCGGTGGGGTAGCCTAGTGGTTAAAATAATCGCTCGTCACACCGAAGACACGGGCTCGATTCCCTACATGGATACAATGTGTAAAGCTCATTTCTGGTGTCCGACGCCTTGATATTGCTGGAAAATTGTCAAAAGCGGCGTAAAAAGATACTCCCTCACTCACTCACTCTTCAGAGATAACATTTGTCTATTTTCTTAACTTAAGGTTTTACAGTGAGAAAAAACAAGTATTTAATATTAACACCTGTGTATGCAGGATATTTAAATATTCGTATTATTGTATCGTATTTTTGTATGTATATGAATATAATCATATACTTATAAAAGATACATTAAAAGCACTGAAAGTGCTATAGAGGAATACAGATGCACATGTAGGTTGCTCTAAAAAGCAATGATTGTATTAATATTTGGCATATGAGAGCGGATAGATCGGGCATGGTTCTTGCATATTTGGACAGCCATGTTTGCCGAATACACAAAAACAGATTATCCCGTAATCCGCTGTCGCTGATGATAATCCGTGATAAGTTTCAATCTTGTTTTTACCACAAATCCGGGATTATATCAATGAATGTTGTTGATCTGGGCGTGTCCTCATCAACTGTAATTGTTCTAAGAGTGGTATAATAACAATGAGACAGTTGGTAATCCGCTTCTCATCACGAGTTGTTCTTGACAAGCTTTGTAGACAAGTACTGGGAGACAAATGCATTGAAGTGGTCACTACGTTTTGTGTCTGGAGGATTTTCTAGTCCCTCAATGTAATGAAATAATACATATAGGATCAACGTTTTAAACTAATTTTCAATCATCGATATTGCTAATAGGAAGTGACATTTACATGTAATCGCAAATTTTCCATTTATTCATATTCACGATGTCAAGTCGTACATTTGATGTGGTACATACATATCTGAATTATAATTCTAGAAAGTTAGTACTGGTTGTCAACGTTGATATATGCAACAGTCAGTATGTTTTTCATCGAGTATGGAAATGAGAAACTTTGGCAGATGACATGAGCACGTGACACTTGCGACACACATTGCATACCACTACTGCAACAGTGTTACATAAACAACAAACTACTGCTGCTGCTGCTGCTACTACTACTACTACTACTACTACTACTACTACTACTACTACTACTACTACTACTACTTCTACTACTAGCCCGTGAAGATTCCGGGACGGAATTGGTCTTCAGCAACCCATGCTTGCCGTAAAAGGCGACTATGTCTGTAAAAGGCGACTAACGGGATCGGGTGGTCAGGCTCGCTGACTTGGTTGATACATGTCATCGATCTCAATACTACTACTACTACTACTACTACTACTACTACTACTACTACTACTACTACTACTACTACTACTACTACTTCTACTACTACTTAACGTCGAATAAAAATGAATTCGGGAGAGATGGTGTGCTGAATATATGTTCTCAAAGTACATTAGTAGAGTGATTACAATAGCAAGACCGAATACACAAACAAGAGTAACCTTGAAGCGAAAACACCGATAAGGTCCTTGTGCTGTTCAAGCTAAAAGAACTACATATCTCAAGGGAAGGGTCACGTGACATATCTTATGGAGAAGTTCATAGAGATTGTGGGAGACATGAATGATTTTATTAGTATTTTTAGTCAATTAACAAGAAACTTACATTTTCTCCGGTTTCAGTTATTATTAATATGTTACTATTATATATAATCTCAATAATGCCCTTTGTTAATACCCCCTGGTGAGAAACAGTTACCAACTGCCTCGTTATTGATGTTTATACACCACACCAAGAACAATGGCGGTGGTGACGCTGCACCGGGATAATCAGCCTGCCTCCGCATAATCCAAGATGTTTAGCTCCCCCATGTAGATATGTTGGATAATACCCACCAGGGGAGTGTGAATTCTAGGGTAATCTGTGTTGATTTAATCCAGGAATATGAGTATAAATACAAGGTCCCATCTTTGGTGTATCAGACATTCCCACTTTGTACTGGACAGAAGCAGAAACGATGAAAGCTGTGTTGTTTGTGTGTATGTTGACCGTGGTCGCTGCTGGAGAGGCGGATACAGAGGTAGGTTGTGTTTTGTTTCTTCTTTTATCTTTTCTTCTCATTATCAGAATTGGTATTTATCTGGCTAGTCATGAATGTCTGTAGAAAATCAGTTTATATAAGAAATGTCATGTAATTTCTTACTCTGGGTTTATTGTTCTGAAACTTCTTTCTCTCATCATGTTCAAAGTAACGGGTGGCATACGGTGTTTGAGATTATCACATCTGTTTTACCCTAGACCGATTATTTGACCTATGTTTACTCATTCCCTTATAGGTTAACCACATAGATTCCGTCATTGAGCAACGTGAGTATAGTGTTTTAAAAATTATGAACCAAATCTTGACAAGCTATAGTGAAGGATTGAATAATACTATTTCAGTTTCATCTGCTTGGGCGTTACTCACGCAACTGGCATCATGTTATATGCTGAGATAATGAGATATCTGTGTTAAAGATGCCAACTTTCTACTTACTATTATGCTTAGTTCTTCAATGTAGAGATGGGCCTTTGATGAAATCAATATCACCAAATGTAGTTTGAATGTTTTAATGTACTGATATTATATTTTGAGATACCAGTTGTTTGACTAAACTACCTTTCCTTCAGTCAAGGCAATACAATCAGATCTGGTTGGAATGGATCATGAGATGAACACGAAATTCCTTGACGATGTCACTGATGTGTCATCAACGAACAGTAAGTTCAGACCGCTTACATTGTTACACTTCGGGGTACACATTTGAAGAAGCGATTGTTGGAGATAATGATGTTCTCTTGAATTCTAAGATTGAGAGATAAGATGAATAAATATGTGTTTGGGTATACCCTGAAAGATGCACATGAAATGACTCGTGTTGATATTTCCAGACAGATTCAAAGACCCGGTTTAACGCCACTAAATAGAACAAAATATGGGGTGGGAAAGTATGAAAGTTTTTGTGATTGCATTCATAATCTGTAACAGCCCTATTTCTCTATACTCTGTACTTATTTACCTATTAGATGTTGCTGGTGCGACACAAACTTCACCAACGACTTGGGGTGACCACCAAGGAGCAGTTGATGGACAAACACTGGACAGAGAAAACAGAATGGACATCTTGTTCAGACTCCTGCATGGTAAGAAGTCTCATTATTCAAAATTAACAGCATCACTATCCATGATTTGTCCATTGGTTTAACTGACAAATCTGATCATACTTAAACTTATATGTTTCAGAGGTTTTATTGCATATGGGACATACAGATGACAAATTCCGATTATTTAAAACAAATATGTTGCTGATACTTGTTCTCAAACATCATTATACAATATAGAACATCATCCAGTTCAGATGGTGCGACCTTTGATCAGACTTTCGAAGTTAAAGGACTCTGACATTGTCCCATGATAGTAAGCAGTGTATTAATGCCTTTACTTAGACGTAGGTGATGACGAAGACAAGTATGTTGTTTGTACACTGGCTGACGCCGCCGAGACGTCTCAGATTTCCATTGAAGACATCAGCACACCAAAGTATCAAGACAAACACACCATCAGGTCAGTTTCGTACTAACTCTCATCTATGGACACCTTCGTTTGTGGTTGAGAGTTTAATGTAGTTGATACCTACACCAATTATCATTGGACTTGATAACACCATTCACTTTTACAGACGGCGCTCTATCAACTGCAGACAAGACGCCCGCTACCGGACAATAGACGGAAGTTGCAACAATGTTCGCTGGCCAACCTGGGGGTCAACCAACCAACCATTCAAGAGATTTATTGATCCTGCATATGATGATGGTAAAGAACAGATTTTCTTCACATAGATATTGGAACTTAAAAATCATTATTTCATGCTTATGACCAGGGCGATTTTCATTAATAAATCAGACCGTTTGGAAGCAAGTCTTGTAAGTATTGCAATGGGAACATTTAGTTATGCCCTTTCAATATCACAACTAACTATACTTTAGTGAACTTTAAAAGCAAAAGTTTGGCTTTTCAGGCAAGTTCGTTCCCCGAATGAGAGGCGTAGATGGTTATCCCCTTCCCAGTCCACGCGCCATCAGTGTGGCCGTCCATCCGGGAGTTGACAGTCCTTCTGACGACCACACGGTGATGGTGATGCAGTGGGGGCAGTTTGTGGACCATGATCTCACCGGAACTCCTCTTCATGCAGGTACGTGCCAAATGGCCAATACTCTCTGACCATCAAAGTGACCAGACGTGTGATGATGAAATCAGACAAACTGTGATATATTTGTTTTTGTGATCCATATTTTTCGAACCTATATCAATAATTACGCTATGCATCTAAATCTTTGTATCAACTTAACCAATCCTCATAATCCTTCAAGGTGATGTTCAATCTAAATGTTGCGATGGTCACACACCTGGAGAGATGCATTCTGATGTACGAGCTGGGTAAGCAATTAACATTCTATATTTTCCACACTTAATCATTCTGTTTGTGTCAATGGAAATAACTGGTCGAGATATTTTAAATAAATGAATCAGAAATACCAAACTTTAAAATTACATGACATTGTATACATGCTTATAATAAGGATGAAACGGATACAACCTTTTCCATGATTATAAAAGTCTACTGTACGATTCCGACTACATCATAAGCATGTGTTTGTGTATCATAACATATCATAACCATTATCATAACAATGGTTGATTGGAACTAGGAAACGTGTTAATTCTTTTGGTATTTCACTGTTCCAGCGGTCCTTGTTTCCCAATAACCATGCCAGTAAATGAAGGACATTTCCAAAAGAACTGCATGGAGTTCAAAAGATCAGCCCCAGCACCTGGAAGGAGTGAGTATATGAATACAAGGCTGTGAAGGTTACCTCATTTCAATGTAGGATTGTTCTGTCATTATGTTTATGCTCATCTTATTAAGTAACGAAAGTCATAAACAACACTGTATGATAACATCCATATTTAAAACCATGTCACTTCCAGATACTCGAGAACAGTTGAACCTACTGACGTCCTTTGTGGACGCCTCTAACGTGTACGGACTCAGTCAGGATCAGATCAATCACCTCAGGAATGGAGGTAAGTCAGGCAATATTTTGTTTTAAATTATAATTCATGATCAAACAAATATTTTAAAACTTGGCAAATGCCGTGGAGAGTAATTGGTATATACAAATTAATGTCGTCATTCAACTTTTCAGCCTACATGAAAACCAAGGGAGATAACCTGTTGCCAGAATCCAACCAAGGCAACTGTCGAACAAGCAATACCAACGAATGGTGTTTTGAAGCTGGTAAATACAACTTAATAATGTATCCGTAGTACTATTTTCAGAATCTGTTTATATTGTACTTCACACATGACTATTTGGTAAATTTCGAATGATAATTCACAACACTGTCACACCTTCTTTATAACTAACTTCATCATCAGGTGACGACCGTGTGAACGTGTTCCCTGGTCTGGCCGTGCTACACACCGTGTTTGTCAGAGAACACAATTGTCTTGTCAAAGAACTTGCTGATGTCATGCCATCGACCACTCCTGATGATGTCTTGTTTGAGGAGGCCAGAAAGATCGTGTCAGCCATCATCCAACAAGTCACCTACCGCGAATGGCTGCCCATTATTGTTGGGCCCTTGGCCATGAGGAAGTACAGACTGACCCCCGGCTTCAGCTTCAGGTACAACTTTACTCAAAACCCAACCATCTACAACGTCTTCGCCACCGCCGCCTTCAGATACGGCCACTCCACCATTCCACGTTTCCTGACCCTCGGAGACCGACATGTACCCATAGAACAGCTCTTCTTCAGACCTTCTGAGGTTATCAAAGATCTGGACACCGTGCTGAAGGCTATCCTCAAGGACAGACATCAGGAGGTTAACCGCTTCATCAACAGTGGGATGACTGAGCATTTGTTTGAGACGTCGGGCAATAACGGCTTTGACATCGTGTCCTTGAACATTCAGAGAGGTCGTGATCATGGCCTGCCATCATACAACAGCTTTCGTAAGGCATGTCAGCTATCGGAAGTGACTTCATTGGATGACAGTGTATTTGGTAAAGCAGGAGCTGCTTTGAAAAGTGTATACAGGTTTGTCTAATTTAATTTACTCTTATATGTGTACAGATTTATTGTAAAAAAAATATGAAATAAAGATACTTTAACCCTTATTTGACATTTCTCAAGATCTCCATACGTTTATGTATTCTTGCTTCAGATCCCCTGATGACATCGACGTCTTCACCGGTGCAGTAGCTGAACACCATGTGCATGGCGGCGCAGTGGGCCCTCTCCTCGCTTGTCTGATTGGTCAACAGTTCCATGACCTGAAATATGGCGACTCATTCTGGTTCGAAACATCCCATCCAAGAAAGGGCTTTACATCAGGTACCGTCCAGTCTGTTTCTATGTGCTTGTATGTTTGTTAAACTATTTAGTTGATGTCAAACTATGTACTTATTAGATAACTTAATATGTCTTTAAGATGAGAATGTTATATTATAATATGAATTTTATTGCATTTCTAATTTTGAATATGTCAAAATGTTTTAGTGTTTCAATGACACAGAAAAAAGATACTCTCTTGTTCTCAGAAGTAATTGTACATATACATATTTATTGCGTTTTCTATTTCAGGACAACTGTCTGAGATCCGACGAATGCGCTTTGCAAAGATTCTTTGTAGGAATTCAGGAGTGAAGTCCATCCAAAGAGATCCTTTTACAGTGTACTCAAAAGAAAGGTAGGCAATGAAGACATTCATCTCCTTTGTTCGTCAGTAATTAATTATCTCGGACAGACAGAACTCATATTAATATGCGACAGGGTATATCTGGCGTACTTCATTCAGTGAACATTGATCAGAATTGTATCCTGGATCCTTTTACACTTCGTGACACACTTTGAATGTAACATATTCGAGCTCATTCAGTTATATAGGATGTATATGTCAAACCAGATCATATGAAGTATGCTGACGGAAATGTTAATATTTTGACGCATTTTTGTATTTCACAGCAATCCTATGATACCCTGCAACGATCTTCCAACAATCGATTTAACCAAATGGCGGAGATGAGAGGTTGCTTAGCCTACCCTTAAATTCAACAAAAGAAACCGAAGACTTGAAACATAACATTTTGATGTTCCAACATATATAGCCCTAACTACTCGTCATGGTTTGTAAGAAGCATAAATCACAGAATACATGATATTTTTGACGTTTTTGTTCAACTATCTTCATACTAAATATGTAATGCCAAGTACATTTAGGTATGGCATTTCACTAATAATGCTGGAATTATTAACGGAAATGTCAGTTAACATTATACCTGATTATAATGCCTACACTTTATATGAGAACAAAACGAATTGGTAACCAATTAAGTAAGTGAATCCACCAGTTACACTGTCAAAGCGTTTAATCAAAGCATAAAGTTGCAATATTATTGGCAGTATATGTTTATGGCATTGTATAATTTATTCGTCAAGGGAAAAAACATATTCTATATATATGACTTGCACTATTTCATAGACCTATAAAGGAGGTGTTTTTTTGTTTTTTGTCATTATATGATATTGTATAATATATTGTTGATGTGGTGCTTAAAGCAACTATCAATATATGTGTGATCATGTGTGAAGATTCATATATCATGTTTAATAGAAACAATATTGAACAATTATACTTGTGTTATATCATATATAACATTTGATTGTATTTGTTAATTTTTCAACTGTTTTGTAATAAACACGTTCTCTTTTGTATTTGTGATTCATGGTCTCTTAATTTGTTGGTTTGGTGTTATTCATCTACCGTTTGGTAGGCTGATTGGCACATTGATATCTTTCACATTTGTGTTAATGTTTGGTATGATGACATAGTATCCAGGGCCTAGATACATATTGTTTCTAACAATACATGTTCCATACAATCTCACTGTTCCGAGCAGTGCTTTCAGTAAGTGTACAGCTCACAATGTGCCAGACAGTACTTCCCATACATGTATTACACTTCCCATTTTCGCTGCAAGTGCTTCCTACACACGCAAATAGTTCACATAGCAGACAGTGCTTGATAATCGTGTATATAGTTTACATTGTCACAGAAAGTGTTTCCTTATGTATGTATATTCTTCATATTGTCCCAGATCATGTTTCCTATACGCGTATGATAATACAGATTATCCTCGACAGTGCTTCCTATACATGCATATAGTTCTATTCGTCCTTGATAGTGCTTACTGTACATGGACAACAATGGAGTTCACATTGCCCAAAAGCAGTGCTTCCTATGTATATGTATAATTCCCATTATCACAGAGTGTGCCTCCTATACCCGCATATAGTTCGCATCGTCCCAGGCAGAGTTTCCTAATATGTATATATATGTTCATTTATTACATATGTACAATAATCCCCATTGTCCTTCGCGTACATATAGTTCACATTATTGATGGTACGGAGGCACCCTCTGTGATAATGTGAACTATATATATGTATAGGAAGCACTGCTTTGGACCATGTGAACTCTATCCTTATACAGGAAGAAATATCAAGGACGAATAGAACTATATGCATGTATATCCACTGTCGAGGATAATGTGTACTATGAGCTCGAGGTACCGCGACAAAGCTAGCATATGTGTAAGCGGTCAAATGAATAATCGCATGACCCTTTACAAAGTGCGAGTAGCTGTGGAAGTGAATATGACGTTAAATCTCATTTCACTTCATCTGACCTCTCAACGAGCATGTAGACATGTGCATGAATCAACAAACATTCATGTTTGTAGCTTGTTTTATATTACAGCTAATTACAGGGGTATATCTCTTATTTACTCACTGTGCAAAGTTCTGACATATATTCTGGATAAAACATTACAATCCTGGTGTGACATTAATAATATTATACACGAATATTAAGCTCTTAAGCTGGATTTGGATCCGGATATTTTCTATTGATCACATTTTCGCATTACAGGCATTTGCACAAATATCTCTCTCAAAAACTAATGGTAGATTTTATAGCATCTTCGTTGATTTTTCAAAGGCATTTGATAGAATAAATCATGAAGTTATATTGAAGTTTATTTGCACTGATCACAGTATGTTTGATCTTCTAGAGATACACTGCATCAAGGAAAGTATAGAGACTACACGTCTACACGAACTGCAGAGGGTAAACTACCGAGAGGGCGTGTCTGTGTGTGTTCGCACTTCACTATCACATGGTCTGCGCTGTGTTATTATTGACTACACAGACATGATACATTTTGTATTTCTGTTACTTGATAAGAGTATATTTAATCTCACACGTAATTTACTTGTTGGTTTTGTGTATATCCATCCTGTTAATATACTCAACAACAAAAGTTCCTTCGACACCAATAGTTTAGTGTATTTTTCAAACAAGTAAAGTTTGGTTTTCAATATTGTAGTACATGCATGAAAATCAAGTCACAAAAAGCGCAACTGCTACAGAAAAGCATGCATTCCATGCAAAAGATGACTTTTATGCAAGTCCCATGCATTTCACTACCCAAGCATGGGTATGAAAACATGTGCGTTAATGGGATTCCATAGCATTGTTAAGCATCGTGCTGACAGGAACCACTCAGAAAAACAACAAAATTACTCAACTTTTCAACATTACGAAAAACAACGCCTGTCCGAAGTCATTGGTATGCTTGAAGCGTGATGTTGCAAGGCAATTAAACGTCCACAGGAACACCATTTGGTGTTTATGGCAACGTTGGCAACAGACGAATGCAGCCAGAGACCATCCTCGTAGTGGCAGTCCACGCGTAACAAATATTCGACAAGACAGCTGGATTCGAACAACACACCTACGAAATCGATTCCAGCCAGCAACAGTGACTGCAAGAAGCATCCCTGGCCTTCAAGCACGTCTACAATGGTGCAGACAGCGTCTACGCTGGACGGTCATGCACTGAGGACAAGTTATATTCACTGACGAGTCTCGTTTTCACCTCAGCCACAGCGATGGACGGATTCGACTGTATCGACGTCGAGGTGAACGTTACGTCAATCATTGTATCATGGAAGACGATCGGTTCGGGGGCGGCAGCGTTATGGTATGGGGTGGGATTACAGCAAGACACAGGACCTGTGTGATAGTGGTAGAGATACATCTCAATGGACAGCGCTACCGCGACGAGATCATCGGCCCTGTTGTCCTGCCGTTTTTGCGTCGTCATGGCCCAGGCATTTCCTTTCAACATGACAACGCCCGGCCTCAAATTGCTCGATTTGTTCAGGATTTTCTTCAACAAAACAACGTGAATGTACCCTGGCCGCATCGCTCCACTGATCTCTCACCAATCGATCACATATAGGATGAGATGGATCGGCGCCTTCGACGTCAACATTCGACGTGTTCCACAGACACTGTAGGAACTTCGACACATTCTCCAGCAGATATGGACAGATATCCCACAGGACGCCTGGTCCATTCCATGAGACGAAGATGTGTTGCTTGACAGAGAGGGACACATACGCTACTGATTTGTAAATTGACATTTTGGCATGTTCATGTTTTTTTTTAATGAAATCACGCATTTTCTGAAGTCTGTATGGCAAATTAATTCATTTGAACACTTACAGGAGTCTTTTATCCATAGCAAACCGAAATTGTTTCAGATTTGGTAAAAAACATAACTTTGCATTAAATCTTATTCAATGTCACAGGAACTTTTGTTTTTCAGTATACATTTGTACTTAGAAATGACAGACAATAGAGTCCCTAAGGGTATAGAGTACTTAGATAAAAGCTTGTCTGCTGTGTTATATGAACATCCAGATTGCGAAATTATTCTTCCTGGTGACTATAATGTAAGGTGTGGTAATTTGATTGGTTGGTTGATTGGTTTGTTGTTTAACGCCGTACTCAGCAATATTCCAGCTATATGACGGCAATCCGTAAATAATAGAGTCTGGACCAGACAATCCAGTGATTAATATCATGAGCATCGATCCACGCAATTGGGATCGATGACATGCATCAACCAAGTCAGCGAGCCTGACCACCCAATCCCGTTAGTCGCCTTTTACGACAAGCATAGTCACCTTTTACGACAAGCATGGGTTGCTGAAGACCTACATGTATTCTACCCCGGAATCTTCACGGGTCTGGTAATTTGAATGATTTTATTATCGACGACAACAACAGATTTATTACATGTTTATAAGCCATTGAGTATGTATCGGATGCATTTGACGTGCCCCGCAGTACCAGAGATGAGGTGTCTAATAATTCCCGGTGGAATCTGATAGACTTTTGTTGTACGTTTTCTGTCCATATTGTAAATGGACGATTTGCTGGAGATCATTTACTTGTTTTAAGGAAGGTGGCGCTTGTTTGGTTGATTATGTACTATGCTCAACTATTTTTGTTTGACAAGCTGTGAATCAGGTCACTTTCCTTTCCTACTTACCCTCCATGGATGTGATAGACAGGTCAATAATGTTAAGGAAATGCATGTGAATAATATTCCCAGATATTCATGGAGAAATGAAATATGTGATGCCTTGAAACATAATGTTTCTGAGTCATTGTCTGCACTTCACATTGATGAGTTTATGCATTTATTGTCTTTAAATGTTGATTTAGCTGTTGAAACGTTGGCCAATGCTGTACATAGTGGTTCTATTTCATGCAGATTACTTTCTAGAGCTAGATAATCAAAGCTTACATCTGGATAAAAAATGCTACGATAAAGACTGTGAGGATATGAAGACTAAAAAGTTTATTGTATTAGACAAGTTTAGAGTTACTGGTGATAAGGAGTTTCTTTCTAAATATTCAACATTAAGGTATAGTTACAGGTCTGTATACAGGAAAAAGAGATAAGAATACGAAGAGACTTGTGTTCGTGAACTTGTAGACAGTAGTGGAGATAGTAAATCATTCTGGAAAAAGATAATCGCATTGACAAAGAAGACAAGTTGTGATCCTCTTTCCACCAAGATTTGCCAAGAAGATTGGTTTGATTATTTTAAGAATATTTTAAACCATACTGATATACTTGTGAACTCGGACATCATTGAGCAGGTAGATTATGTTATAAATAACCATAATGAACAATTGTGTGATTTCTGTACTGATGATGATGTATTCTTAATGATGATATTTATAAGAGATCTGAAGCAGGGTAAAGCTGCAGGACCAGATGGTATTACGGCTGACATGATCCAATGCTGCAGAGCGGTTTTAATTCCATATTTGTTAGTTATGTATAATACTATTTTGTCAACGGGTAATTTTCCATCCGAATGGGCTGAGAGTGTTATTGTACCACTCCATAAAAAAGGAAGCTTTGACTGTGTTAATAATTATAGAAGCATATCTTTGATGGATATTTTTGGGAAGTTATTCTGCTCTAAATGGGCGTCTTAAAAGTTTTTCTGATCACTTTAACAGTATACCTGTGGCCCAGGCAGGATTTAGGAAAGGCTATTGCACAACGGATAACAGTTTCACTTTGCAATGTCTTGTACAAAAGTATTTATCTAAAATTTGGGGACGTTTTTACTTTATTGATGTGAATACTTGTAAATGATGGGGCTTACTGATAAATATGGATAAGACAGAAATATATATTTTTTCTAAATGGTGGTTATTTACGACATTATGAGAAGTGGTATTTTGGTGGAGAGCTACTAAAGACATCAACCTATTATAATTTTGTAGGTATTATGTTTTCTACTAGGTTGACAGTATGTTCAAATATTCATGTTTCAAAAGCCACTAAAGCTCAAAAACATATTTAGTATTATCAATGATTAAAAACGACTTGCACATGTGACTTCATTTGATGACAGTGTATTTGGTAAAGCAGGAGCTGCTTTGAAAAGTGTATACAGGTTTGTCTAATATAATTTGATTTCAGAATTTCAATGCATGATGGTAAATGCAGATGTAAGAGGTACATGTATGTACATTGGTGTAGATTATTTGGAACTACTGTTATTATTGTATGCTGATGATTTATGTATTTTTTTTATGACAGTGTTATTGGTTTGCAAACGAAGATTGACATTTTATGTAAATGTTGTAAATCATGGGACAGAAAATATTTGTTTTTCTAAATGGTGGTTATTTACGACATTATGAGAAGTGGTATTTTGATGGAGAGCTACTTAAGACATCGACCTATTATAATTATTTAGTTATTATGTTTTCTACTATGTATCAATGATTCGAAACGACTTGCACATTATAAGAATATTAAGTCATTGCTGACTGTTGAATATTATGTTACAAACATCTATGTTAGGGAATTAAGAAGATATATCTGTTTGTTGAGATTGCATGAACTGCCGTTGCGCTGTAATATCAGATGTAAAGAAGCTACAAATGTTTACCGAATTTGTAGGATGTGTAATACTAATAGCATTGAAGATGAACTCCATTTCATATTTGATTGCGAGGCATATGTATTGTTGAGAAATTCATCAAACTGTCTGTCTGTCTGTCTGTCTATCTATGGATATTGTTGAATCAACTGTGTACATGGGCTGATGGCCTTCGAAGCAGAAAATAAACTTACTTTCTGCTCAAGCCAAGAAATCACTCATCAACATCTTTATTTATCAAAAGAAATTCGGATATTTATCACATGAAGACAACTTCAAAACGTTTGACGGCATGATGGCTCCAATATTGTGTTATTGTGCTGAAATCTGGGGAACTTCATATAACAAGTAAATGTAAAGTACATAGACTGTATTCGGCAAACGATTTCCTAGATTTAATAATATTACTCTTAATAACATGGTTCTTGGAGAGTGTGGCAGACTGGCAGAGAATGTATTTACATGACAATAGATATAAAATACTGGACTATATTAATTCACCTCTACAATAATAGACTACCATATCAGATTTACGTTATACTTATATCTATTGATAATGCTGGAAGACACACATGGGTTACTTCAATTAGGAATATTGTATTTAACCTAGGATTTGGTATAGTCTGGATTCAGCAGAACATGGGAGATGCTGAAATCTTTAAAACGAATTTAAACAAGGCTCTCCAACAAATTGGCACTTATCCTTGGAAGGTTCATCAAAGAGCAACTACTATAAACAATATACGTCACTTCACAATACTGAAACATACCTAACAATAAACATACCTCAATATATTAATTGGCATTTAGTAAAATTTAGATGTAATATATTTGGATTATGTGTTCAGATTGGAAGACACAATAATATTCCTCATGATGAAAGATACTGCGAGTTCTGTTTGAAGAAAAATAAGAGGAGTGTAGAAGATGAATACCGTGTGATGATGATATGTAAACGCTACTCCCAGCTCAGAAAGCAATATATACAACAATATTAATATAGATAATCCAGGAACTGAAACATTATCCACCTTATGAATTTTTCAGAGAGAGGATCGGTGGGGTAGCCTAGTGGTTAAAATAATCGCTCGTCACACCGAAGACACGGGCTCGATTCCCTACATGGATACAATGTGTAAAGCTCATTTCTGGTGTCCGACGCCTTGATATTGCTGGAAAATTATCAAAAGCGGCGTAAAAAGATACTCCCCCACTCACTCACTCTTCAGAGATAACATTTGTCTATTTTCTTAACTTAAGGTTTTACAGTGAGAAAAAACAAGTATTTAATATTAACACCTGTGTATGCAGGATATTTAAATATTCGTATTATTGTATCGTATTTTTGTATGTATATGAATATAATTATATACTTATAAAAGATACATTAAAAGCACTGAAAGTGCTATAGAGGAATACAGATGCACATGTAGGTTGCTCTAAAAAGCAATGATTGTATTAATATTTGGCATATGAGAGCGGATAGATCAGGCATGGTTCTTACATATTTGGACAGCCATTTTTCAGAGAGAGGATCGGTGGGGTAGCCTAGTGGTTAGTAGATAACTTTGGATAACTATCCCCCCTCACCCCCTCATTTGATGACGTCACAAGTGCACCTAGTAACCCCACGTGACTGATGACGTCACATAACCTTGACCTTGGGGTTGGGGGTGTGTGTGTTGTCAACGTCATTGCCTCATTAATATGCAGAATAACTCATTAATATGCAAATGTATGCATGACGTCACAGGTCAATTAGTTTAATAAAGGGTCAACTGACCAAATGCAATCATGCAATTAATGACTTGACCATTCGTTAACCGTACAACACGGGATAGTAATGAATGTCCCTATATGGACATGTTACTACGACCGGGGGTTGGGTTGGGTCTTGACTCACGCGGAATGGAATGTCATTGTGAGACCATTTTGGCGGGAGAACATGTGGTGAACATTTGAACCTTTCGCATTGAAGACATTTCTCTGTGGGCATTCGGTGGCGGGCTATGTGTGGTGATATTTAAAAGCCCAGGAACAGGTGCATGTAGAAAGATCCCCCGATATTCAATTACATTCATTAAGGGTCAACTGACCGGATGCAATCATGCAATTAATTACTTGACCATTCGTTAAACGTAGAAGAACACGTGTCTAAAAACAAGATGGCAGACGTTGCTATGAACGCTCACGGGCTGTCACGTCTCCTCGGTTTGAATCTCGCGCCTGACCTACAAGTCAGTTCTATTAGGCACCATTCCACATCTCAGGCTACGTTGATCCATTAGTGCAATAACTCATTCATTGTGAAATATAATCATGACGTCACAGGTCAGAAAGAGTAATGAGGGGTCTGTTGTTCCAATGCAAGAAGGAAATGTGTTAATGAGTCCTTCATTAAGTGAGAACAAAGCATAGTAATGAGTGTCCCTATATGGAAGTGGCTACTACAAGTTTCAAATGTGATTCACGGGGAAAGGAATGTCATTGTTAGACATATTCCATTGATGCATGTATTTCGTGTAGTTATGACTGTCACATATGGCAAAGAGGGGTGTGAGTTGAATTTCCATAGAAACCACATGTCCAGTTCTTAACTCTTCTAGTGTTACCTCTTATAAGTTCCTTTTAACATTCAGTTGTCATGACAACTAAATAAAAAAATAAGGGTTAACAGTCTTGACTCCAAGAGGTCAGCTCTGAGAAATATAGAGTCGGTATCGCGAAACCCGTGTGTTGAAGACTGCAAAGTATGCCAGTCTGGTCTGAGAAGTTTTAATACTGTAAAATTACATTCTTTTTCTAAAAGATGTTTGGAGTTCAAAATGTCGATTCAGTTTCCTTTTTTCAATGGAAAAATACTCGTTTAACCCATACCCAGAATCATTTTCATGAGAAAAAATAGAGTGAAATAACGTAGTTTAGTGGATAACTTCTAAGAGATAAGATTACTTGAGCATTCATTAGCAAAGAACAATGGATAGTAATAAATATCCTTATATGGAAACTTAGGTCACAAATCCCTCATTAATATGCAAGATAACTCATTAATGTGTAAATGTATAAGTGATGTATCAGCCCAGGAATAAGAGTGTGATCTATGTCCATATGTGTTATAAAACTCAACGGTCGTGTTGAGTGACTGACATTTACACTCTAACCTTGCTGAGAGTATTGAAGACGGAATGAATGAGGAGAATGGAGGTCACGTGCTGCTGTGTCAGAGTCGTCTTAGGTGAGTAATAATTTTAATCAAAATATTTTTACAAATTATTTACCGATATGTAATTAGTTACATTGAAATCTGTTTTCTTTCTTTCTCATCTGTCTACCTCTAATGCATATTTGTGTAAAGCATTTTTGTAATGTTATGTATGCATTTGTACACCATGCTTTTGACATTCAGATTATTTAACAGATAAACTTAAAACAGATTCTTATTTAACTAATCCATTTGTAGAGTTTAATACCCAACAGAAATCAGATATAATTCTTCTTCTTTTTGTTGTTGTTTTTGTTGTTGTTGTTGTTGATAAAACATCACTCGTTAAACATTTTACAAAGCAAGAAATAGAATACTCATAGTGATTTTATGAAAATTCACTTTTTATGAAATGTAACAAAGTGATTTCTGATACAGACTATACTTTGTTGTGCGAGCGGCGCACAACTTTTGGGTACATGCTATGGCATTGCGATTCCTGGCTGTAGATGTTATAGTCTGTTTCTGCATGATGTATGATGTGTATGAAAAAGAACCTTGATTGAGTTTATTATGTTATCATGAGTCCAACGAATTCTCATTTAGGAAAAAAAAGAGTACAAGTACAAATTCAATGTTCCCTTTGTTCCAGGATGTGTGCACCACAAATGACGTCCCATTGAAGAACCATCATAATGAAGAGACATAGTGATGTAGTTACCTTTACCTATGTGCTCTTTAATAAAGTCAGACATCGATCAATGTATTCTTATATTGTCTTTTTTTATCTCTTTTTACAAAACAGTTACGATTAATCTTAAGGTTTTAAAAAGTTGATCTTAGCATCGTGTTAGTTAACCCTTGTCATGATACATTTCTATGACTCGAGATAAAGTTAGAATATTCTGAATTTAGCATGATTAGCTTTTCAAAACCTTAAGATTAATCGTTTGGTGTATTGTGTCCTCTGTCTGGTCAGGAAGATAACCCGATGATCAATTCAACGCAAGCTTCACCAAGTACATATTCGCTGGGGAGTCACGTGATCACCTTCTTTACAACGCTCAATGGGCATAGTACTATTTCCATATTTAGTTAGTGTACTATGTACACAGTTGACGACGCATCTAACAGTAGATCATATTGATTATATGGTAACAAGTGAGGTTTATTTTACAACACTCAGAATGAGTTGGTATATGTTATACACATAACACCTTGTTTTGTCCGTGTCGCTGTTTTGTGATATACTGACTAGAGAGCCTCCTGAAATTGAGGTCACCACATGCCATTTATCGTGAGCCTGCTTATGAATGGAGGGGGTTGGTTAACCACAGCTCCACTCCGTTGTAGAAAGTTCACATATGGTATGAGTTACTATACACATGCTATTCAATAAAGGCATGATGAATACTAAGAATATCAGAATATAATTTTGTAAAAGAACAACACTAATTATATGAAAAAACACCAATTCGCCTGTGTGAAATTTACAACCATATCCTTTAACTCTGCAAAGCATGAATTTGCAAAATCATTGTGTAATATTTCATAATAGTTTTAACTTCAAACTGACCATGTAACCATTGTTTGCTAATTACATGATATAATACCGCGATAGCTAGCCAACGGAATGGTCGTTGCCTGATAACTTGGAAGTCAATTTGATAATTATTGGAAATTAATTCAGAGCATGGGGTGTTAGCTGGAAACTTCACCTCTGTGTGTTATAACAAAATCAAGTGGGAAACATGATATTCGGTGGGAGAATACTGTGTTTTGCACGAGAAATTAAAGTCGGAGAGAGGATGTCTTCCAAAGAATGTGTCTATTATGCCTTATTCAGAGTATTTGTAATTACAGGAGAAACCAACGAACGACTATTTCACGAGTTGAAATTCGAGCATTTTACTTCAAACACTGCCCGAATGCATCTGACCCTTGACCTACTTACAGTATGATTGTATATTCGTGTTAATTTGCAGTGATAAGAATAATTTTCGTTAATTGTGTTTATGTCTAATATCGTCCAGAGAGTATGTAGAAGTCAGGAGATCATCTCAGCAACATGTGCATGATTTTCATATGCATCTTTCCCTAGTTTAGTTATCGAATAGCACTTGTACATCCGTACATACTTTTTGGATTTAATAAATATATCCATTTCGATTTTGAACGAAAAGACTAATGCGAGTTCGTCTGCGAGTCGGCAAATTTTAAAAATCCATGCTAAGTGTTATATATTGTATTTTACCAAATCAAAATTTCTTAAGTTTATTGATACCAATTATTGTATATTTTTATCTATTATTTCACCATTTCACATCACAGCGTTCATTACCTGTAACTCAAAACCTCTTGCAGCGAATATCACAAGGTTAATTGACTGTTTTGTATCAGGTTGGGTATATGTTTAAAAAGAAACAAAATGACAATACACTCACATCAATAATATTTATTCGTTGCGTGTATACAAACGTGATTAAACAATAATATTTAACACTAAACCGTTTTACAAAGATTCCAATTTTCTAAAGTCTCCGGGCACGCAAGATTCTCATTTACATATAGTTCCAAAAGTTTAACCCCTTGAGTGCCAAGCTGGACATTTGTTCGTTTTAACAATCAAATTTCAGCCTAAATAGTCTATTGAAAACCTATCCTTTGACAATTCGTTGAAAAGAGCTCCCTTTTTGTAGGTGCTGACGTCAGAGCACCTCGAATTGAAGTTGGATAGATCTATGATGTGAATCTGTACGGAGGGGCGGTCGGATAGCTGATTGTTTAAAGCGTTCGCTCGTCACGCTGAAGACCCGGGTTCGATTCCCGACATGGGTACAATGTGTGAAGCCCATTTCTGGTGTCCCCCGCCATGATATTGCTGGAATATTGCTAAAAAGCGGCTTAAAACCATACTCACTCACTCACTGTAGGTTCACAGTTCTCGTTGAATTGAAGTGTTAACAGTGTGGTTTTACTATAGACAAGTTCTTGTTAGTAACTGTATGACACTAAAAAAAAAAAAATAACCAAAAAAAACACAAGCGAACTGTCGTGTGATCGGCTTGTAGAGATAATTGCTTTCCAGAGGCATATTGACCATATGTATGACATCATAGAAATATGAATTAAAACAACAACAAAATGTAAACTGTAATGAAGCTTTTATTAACAGCACATGGTGTTGACTTTACAAGTGTAGAGTTCAATGATTTCAACGATTTACAAAATGATTAAAAACCTTGACGGTTCAATGATTTTAGAAAAGTTTTAAGTGTTTAATCTCGACATGAAATACACCACTCAGATGCACCTCATGGAGACGACCATCTTTGTGACATTTATAGATGTTTGCGTCCCGGAGGGTCCCAACTTGACCGGTCTCCTGATGTATACGACCAGGCGTTTCTTTGACTCCAGGGAGCTGTCATTTAGAGAAATCTGTTTTGACTTAATGACAGGTCCTGTTTTCAATACATGGATAAGTCCAAATCTTCTTCCTTTACCTCGACTCGGTGACCGATTCTTCCGTGTCATTGCTTTGGTAACACAAAATCTCAACCGAAGGGTTGTAACACGAGAGCAAGGTTTTTATTCTTGCTCGCTCTGCTCGTCATCGCCAGCGTCGGCGGCTGAGATAGATTCAGTGTCACTATCTGCTTCAGGTATGTCTACACGAGTCAGAATGTCTTTCATCACAGTTTTCGTGAAACGAGCGATCTTGTTTTTGATAATAGATTGATCAGTGCCAGGATCCATATCGCTCAGGCTGTCTAGGATGGGTTGAAATAGAGGCGCCTGTCTAAAATATTGGGAGAACTCTATGACACTTTTGAGACCGTCGGTCAATTCGCTTTCCCACATCTGTTTCATTTTTCTGTCAATCCATTCTTCTGTTCGACCCTGTTGTCTGTACTTTTTCCTCTTGAGTTTCATTGCGTCGTGCTTGATGTTGTACACACGATTCCAGATGCGTTGTAAACCAACATTTTGCCACTCCTCCGCATCCACGTCGGTGTTTGGCGGCTTCCAGCGACGACGTTTGACAGCGAGACCTCCACCTTTCTGTTCAGGAAGTCGTTCCTCATCGTCGTCACCGTTGTCGTCACTCTCGTATCTGAGACATTTTCTTTTGCATTTCAAGTTGCTGTTTGCTGGACACCATGATCTAATATGTCGCTGTAGATCGTGCACATTGTCTATCAATACGCCGCAGTCAGTACACGCAGTGGCCATGGTAAAAGGTCCTGTGTCGTCACTCGAGATGGATGCTGTTTCAACGTCGTCGTCGTCAGAGCTTAGAGACCTTTCTTTCGAAGTGTGATCAGCACGAATGTCAGGAGCTGTCTGCACGTCTAATGCTAGAGAGACATCTTTTACCCGTTGTTTTTGTTGTTGTTGTTGTTGTTGTTGTTGTGAAGCACTGTGATCAGGTTGATTGTCGCTGGTTGTCAAGACGTTGACATGTAATCTATTCTTCTCACTTGTACCGGGTTTGAGATCCACTGTAAGGTGTCCATAAGGGGTTTCAACAGCCCTTTCATAAAGAGTCATAAATTTACCAATGTCTTCAGGAAATATTCTTCTGGCGAATAACTTCACCTGCTGTCTGTCCACTGGCGAATTGAAAAGTGTGACATAATGAGAATTTAGAGCAATGTCCCTAGATTCATTACCTCTCGGGAAGAGGTTTTGCAATAGCAAATATATAATGACATTTTTGTGGTGGGAGGTTTGGGTAAACAGACGGGAAATCCGATTGTCATTCTTTGCTTCAGACAAAAAGTCATCCAACACCATCATGTTCTGATAACGGGCATCGAAGAAGTTTTCATCTTCGAGATTGTAAGGTATTCCTTTCACAAACCGTACTTGAGGTAAAGTTTGAAGAATGCTATCGTAAGGCGGTTGCAACACAGTATAACACCAGACAATACAGTCGGGCAGGGGTTGAACGAATCCACGACGTAATAGGTTGAAGACAAACACCGACTTTCCGCATCCACTGGGTCCAACAACGATGCTATTGGAGGGTATAAGGAACTTGAATCGTCCGTATCGGTCGTGTTCCCGAGATGAAAGCAAACGTGGAGATATTTCCTGATGAGGTGGAGGAGGGTATTTATCGGGAAGAGGAGGAGTAGGAGGAGTAAGTTGTTTATCCAGAGGAGGAAGAAGAGAAGACGAGTCTTGAGTTGATCTATGCACCTGCTTCTGATGTCTCTGTAGATTATCTTTTCGCGCAAAACTCTTGCCACAGTCTGGACAGTTGGTAACCTCCATAGTGAACAAATACAAGTGCGCGATAAGAGGGTCTGAACCATTCTTTAATACCCTTCACCCATGCAATGCTTAAAGACAGCTTGGGTTCATTTCACAGCAGCTTTTTATTTTCGACACAGGTTTCCTGAGGAGTAGGAGCAGGAGTAGGAGGAGGAGGAGGAGGAGGAGGAGGAGGAAGAGGAGGTGTTGGTTGTGGTGGAGGGTGTTTATCCAGAGGAGGAGGAGGAGGAGGGTGTTTATCCAGAGGAAGAGGAGGAGGAGGGTGTTTATCCAGAGGAGGAGGAGGAGGAGGGTGTTTATCCAGAGGAGGAGGTGGAGGGTGTTTATCCAGAGGAGGAGGAGGAGGAGGAGGGTGTTTATCCAGAGGAGGAGGAGGAGGAGGAGGGTGTTTATCCAGAGGAGGAGGAGGAGGAGGGTGTTTATCCAGAGGAGGAGGAGGGGGAGGAGGGTGTTTATCCAGAGGAGGAGGAGGAGGGTGTTTATCCAGAGGAGGAGGAGGAGGGTGTTTATCTAGAGAAGGAGGAGGAGGGTGTTTATCCAGAGGAGGAGGAGGGGGAGGAGGGTGTTTATCCAGAGGAGGAGGAGGAGGAGGAGGAGGAGGGTGTTTATCCAGAGGAGGAGGAGGAGGGTGTTTATCCAGAGGAGGAGGAGGAGGGTGTTTATCTAGAGAAGGAGGAGGAGGGTGTTTATCCAGAGGAGGAGGAGGGGGAGGAGGGTGTTTATCCAGAGGAGGAGGAGGAGGAGGAGGGTGTTTATCCAGAGGAGGAGGAGGAGGAGGAGGATGTTTATGCAGAGGAGGAGGAGGAGGAGGGTGTTTATCCAGAGGAGGAGGAGGAGGGTGTTTATCCAGAGGAGGAGGAGGAGGGTGTTTATCCAGAAGAGGAGGAGGAGGGTGTTTATCCAGAGGAGGAGGGTGTTTATCCAGAGGAGTAGGAGGAGGAGGAGGAGGGCGTTTATCCAGAGGAGGAGGAGGAGGAGGAGGAGGGTGTTTATCCAGAAGACGAGTCTTGAGTTGATCTATGCACCTGCTTCTGATGTCTCTGTAGATTATCTTTTCGCGCAAAACTCTTGCCACAGTCTGGACAGTTGGTAACCTCCATAGTGAACAAATACAAGTGCGCGATAAGAGGGTCTGAACCATTCTTTAATACCCTTCACCCATGCAATGCTTAAAGACAGCTTGGGTTCATTTCACAGCAGCTTTTTATTTTCGACACAGGTTTCCTGAGGAGTAGGAGCAGGAGTAGGAGGAGGAGGAGGAGGAGGAGGAGGAGGAAGAGGAGGTGTTGGTTGTGGTGGAGGGTGTTTATCCAGAGGAGGAGGAGGAGGAGGGTGTTTATCCAGAGGAAGAGGAGGAGGAGGGTGTTTATCCAGAGGAGGAGGAGGAGGAGGGTGTTTATCCAGAGGAGGAGGTGGAGGGTGTGTATCCAGAGGAGGAGGAGGAGGAGGAGGGTGTTTATCCAGAGGAGGAGGAGGAGGAGGAGGAGGGTGTTTATCCAGAGGAGGAGGAGGAGGAGGGTGTTTATCCAGAGGAGGAGGAGGGGGAGGAGGGTGTTTATCCAGAGGAGGAGGAGGAGGGTGTTTATCCAGAGGAGGAGGAGGAGGGTGTTTATCTAGAGAAGGAGGAGGAGGGTGTTTATCCAGAGGAGGAGGAGGGGGAGGAGGGTGTTTATCCAGAGGAGGAGGAGGAGGAGGAGGAGGGTGTTTATCCAGAGGAGGAGGAGGAGGGTGTTTATCCAGAGGAGGAGGAGGAGGGTGTTTATCTAGAGGAGGAGGTGGAGGGTGTGTATCCAGAGGAGGAGGAGGAGGAGGAGGGTGTTTATCCAGAGGAGGAGGAGGAGGAGGAGGGTGTTTATCCAGAGGAGGAGGAGGAGGAGGGTGTTTATCCAGAGGAGGAGGAGGGGGAGGAGGGTGTTTATCCAGAGGAGGAGGAGGAGGGTGTTTATCCAGAGGAGGAGGAGGAGGGTGTTTATCTAGAGAAGGAGGAGGAGGGTGTTTATCCAGAGGAGGAGGAGGGGGGAGGAGGGTGTTTATCCAGAGGAGGAGGAGGAGGAGGAGGAGGGGTGTTTATCCAGAGGAGGAGGAGGAGGGTGTTTATCCAGAGGAGGAGGAGGAGGGTGTTTATCTAGAGAAGGAGGAGGGGGAGGAGGGTGTTTATCCAGAGGAGGAGGAGGAGGAGGAGGAGGGTGTTTATCCAGAGGAGGAGGAGGAGGAGGAGGATGTTTATGCAGAGGAGGAGGAGGAGGAGGGTGTTTATCCAGAGGAGGAGGAGGAGGGTGTTTATCCAGAGGAGGAGGAGGAGGGTGTTTATCCAGAAGAGGAGGAGGAGGAGGAGGAGGGTGTTTATCCAGAGGAGGAGGGTGTTTATCCAGAGGAGTAGGAGGAGGAGGAGGAGGCGTTTATCCAGAGGAGGAGGAGGAGGAGGAGGAGGGTGTTTATCCAGAGGAGGAGGAGGAGGAGGAGGAGGAGGGTGTTTATCCAGAGGAGGAGGAGGAGGAGGAGGAGGGTGTTTATCCAGAGGAGGAGGAGGAGGAGGAGGGTGTTTATCCAGAGGAGGAGGAGGAGGAGGGTGTTTATCCAGAGGAGGAGGAGGAGGAGGAGGAGGAGGAGGGTGTTTATCCAGAGGAGGAGGAGGTGTTTATCCAGAGGAGGATGATGAGGAGGAGGAGGGTGTTTATCCAGAGGAGGAGGAGGAGGAGGAGGAGGAGGGTGTTTATCCAGAGGAGGAGGAGGGTGTTTATCCAGAGGAGGAGGAGGAGGAGGAGGAGGGTGTTTATCCAGAGGAGGAGAGGAGGAGGAGGAGGAGGGTGTTTATCCAGAGGAGGAGGAGGAGGAGGGTGTTTATCCAGAGGAGGAGGAGGAGGAGGAGGGTGTTTATGCAGAGGAGAAGGAGGAGGAGGGTGTTTATCCAGAGGAGGAGGAGGGGGAGGAGGGTGTTTATCCAGAGGAGGAGGAGGAGGAGGAGGAGGGTGTTTATCCAGAGGAGGAGGAGGAGGGTGTTTATCCAGAGGAGGAAGAAGAGAAGACGAGTCTTGAGTTGACCTGTGCACCTGCTTCTGATGTCTCTGTAGATTATCTTTTCGCGTAAAACTCTTGTCTCAGTCTGGACAGGTGGTAACCTCCATAGTGATCAAATACAAGTGCCCGATGAGGGGGTCTGAAGCATTCTTGTATTACCTTCAGCAATGCGACGCTTCAAGGCAGGTCGGATTCGTTTCACAACAGCCTTTACTTTCGACACGGGTTGCATTTTCAGTATAGTCATTTTCGCTTTCTTGGTTGTCATCTTTTTTCTTCTTAGATGCAACCAGTCTCTTCGGCGACCCCTTTGATGCCATTGATTTTCTCCGACATGTTTTTCTCGACTTGTCTTGCTATGCTTTGTGAAAATGACTGTAGGTCCAAATATATCCTCTGAAACTCTCTTCATTTTGAAAACGGACGTCTTATCTGTCACCAAGGTTAGAGTGAAAATGTCAGTCACTCAACACGACCGTTGAGTTTTTATAACACATATGGACATAGATCACACTCTTACTCCTGGGCTGATAATCTCAGCAGACGCAGCCCCCCCCCCCCCCCCCCCCCCCCCCCCCCCCCCCCCCCCCCCCCCCCGAATGAGCATGGAGAAAAGGTGCAAAAAGGCGGCAAAATTCAGTCGCAATAACATTCCATTTCGCGTGCGATGTCAAGTTTCCATATGAGGATATTCATTACTATCCATTGTTCTTTGTTAATGTAAGTAAATTGCATCTGGTCAGTTGACCCTGTATTCATCTAATTCACCTGATACATCACTTATACATTTACACATTAATGAGTTATCTTGCATATTAGTGAGGGATTGGTGACCTAAGTTTCCATATAAGGATATTCATTACTATCCATTGTTCTTTGTTAATGAATGCTCAAGTAATCTTATCTCTTAGAAGTTATCCACTAAACTACGTTATTTCACTCTATTTTTTCTCATGAAAATGATTCTGGGTATGGGTTAAACGAGTATTTTTCCATTGAAAAAAGGAAACTGAATCGACATTTTAAACTCCAAACATCTTTTAGAAAAAGAATGTAATTTTACAGTATTAAAACGTCTCAGACCCGACTGGCATACTTTGCAGTCTTCAACACACGGGTTTCGCGATACCGACTCTATATTTCTCAGAGCTGACCTCTTGGAGTCAAGACTGTTAACCCTTATTTTTTATTTAGTTGTCATGGCAACTGAATGTTAAAAGGAACTTATAAGAGGTAACACTAGAAGAGTTAAGAACTGGACATGTGGTTTCTATGGAAATTCAACTCACACCCCTCTTTGCCACATGTGACAGTCATAACTGCACGAAATACATGCATCAATGGAATATGTCTAACAATGACATTCCTTTCCCCGTGAATCACATTTGAACCTCGTAGTAGCCACTTCCATATAGGGACACTCATTACTATGCTTTGTTCTCACTTAATGAAGGACTCATTAATACATTTCCTTCTTGCATTGGAACAACATACCTCTCATTACTTATTTCTGACCTGTGACGTCATGATTATATTTCACAATGAATGAGTTATTGCACTTATGGATCAACGTAGCCTGAGATGTGGAATGGTGCCTCATAGAACTGACTTGTAGGTCAGGCGCGAGATTCAAACCGAGGACACGTGACAGCCCGTGAGCGTTCATGGCAACGTCCGCCATCTTGTTTTTAGACACGTGTTGTTCTACCTTTAACGAATGGTCAAGTAATTAATTGCATGATTGCATCCGGTCAGTTGACCCTTAATGAATGTAATTGAATATCGGGAGATCTTTCTACATGCACCTGTTCCTGGGCATTTTTTTTTAATCCTACCACACATAGCCGGCCACGAATGTGCACAGAGAAATGTCTTCAAAGCAAAAGGTTCAAATGTTCACCACATGTTCTCCCGCCAAAATGGTCTCACAATGACATTCCATTTCCGCGTGAGTCAAGACCCAACCCAACCCCGGTCGTAGTAACATGTCCATATAGGGACATTCATTACTATCCCGTGTTGTACGGTTAACGAATGGTCAAGTCATTAACTGCATGATTGCATCTGGTCAGTTGACCCTTTATTAACCTAATTGACCTATAACGTCATGCATACATTTGCATATTAATGAGTTATTCTGCATATTAATGAGACACTGACAGTCACGTGACCTTGATGACGTCAGAGCACCACCTAAGTGGTGCTCTGGTTATCCAAAGTTATCTACTGTGGTTAAAATAATCGCTCATCACACCGAAGACACGGGCTCGATTCCCTACATGGATACAATGTGTAAAGCTCATTTCTGGTATCCGACGACTTAATATTGCTGGACAATTGTCAAAAGCGGCGTAAAAAGAACTCCCTCACTCACTCACTCTTCAGAGATAACATTTGTCTATTTTCTTAACTTAAGGTTTTACAGTGAGAAAAAAACAAGTATTTAATATCAACACCTGTGTATGCAGGATATTTAAATATTCGTATTATTGTATCGTATTATTGTATGTATATGAATATAATTATATACTGTTAAAAGATACATTAAAAGCACTGAACGTGCTACAGAGGAATACAGATGCACATGTAGGTTGCTCTAAAAAGCAATGATTGTATTAATATTTGGCATATGAGAGCGGATAGATCAGGCATGGTTCTTACATATTTGGACAGCCATGTTTGCCGAATACACAAAAACAGATTATCCCGTAATCCGCTGTCGCTGATGATAATCCGTGATAAGTTTCAATCTTGTTTTTACCACAAATCCGGGATTATATCAATGAATGTTGTTGATCTGGGCGTGTCCTCATCAACTGTAATTGTTCTAAGAGTGGTATAATAACAATGAGACAGTTGGTAATCCGCTTCTCATCACGAGTTGTTCTTGACAAGCTTTGTAGACAAGTACTGGGAGACAAATGCATTGAAGTGGTCACTACGTTTCGTGTCTAGAGGATTTTCTAGTCCCTCAATGTAATGAAATAATACATATAGGATCAACTTTTAAACTAATTTTCAATCATCGATATTGCTAATAGGAAGTGACATTTACATGTAATCGCAAATTTTCCACTTATTCATATTCACGATGTCAAGTCGTACATTTGATGTGGTACATACATATCTGAATTATAATTCTAGAAAGTTAGTACTGGTTGTCAACGTTGATATATGCAACAGTCAGTATGTTTTTCATCGAGTATGGAAATGAGAAACTTTGGCAGATGACATGAGCACGTGACACTTGCGACACACATTGCATACCACTACTGCAACAGTATTACATAAACAACAAACTACTGCTGCTCCTGCTACTACTACTACTACTACTACTACTACTACTACTACTACTACTACTACTACTAGCCCGTGAAGATTCCGGGACGGAATTGGTCTTCAGCAACCCATGCTTGCCGTATAAGGCGACTATGCCTGTAAAAGGCGACTAACGGGATCGGGTGGTCAGGCTCGCTGACTTGGTTGATACATGTCATCGATCTCAATACTACTACTACTACTACTACTACTACTACTACTACTACTACTACTACTACTACTACTACTACTACTACTACTTAACGTCGAATAAAAATGAATTCGGGAGAGATGGTGTACTGAATATATGTTCTCAAAGTACATTAGTAGAGTGATTACAATAGCAAGACCGAATACACAAACAAGAGTAACCTTGAAGCGAAAACACCGATAAGGTCCTTGTGCTGTTCAAGCTAAAAGAACTACATATCTCAAGGGAAGGGTCACGTGACATATCTTATGGAGAAGTTCATAGAGATTGTGGGAGACATGAATGATTTTATTAGTATTTTTAGTCAATTAACAAGAAACTTACATTTTCTCCGGTTTCAGTTATTATTAATATGTTACTATTATATATAATCTCAATAATGCCCTTTGTTAATACCCCCTGGTGAGAAACAGTTACCAACTGCCTCGTTATTGATGTTTATACACCACACCAAGAACAATGGCGGTGGTGACGCTGCACCGGGATAATCAGCCTGCCTCCGCATAATCCAAGATGTTTAGCTCCCCCATGTAGATATGTCGGATAATACCCACCAGGGGAGTGTGAATTCTAGGGTAATCTGTGTTGATTTAATCCAGGAATATGAGTATAAATACAAGGTCCCATCTTTGGTGTATCAGACATTCCCACTTTGTACTGGACAGAAGCAGAAACGATGAAAGCTGTGTTGTTTGTGTGTATGTTGACCGTGGTCGCTGCTGGAGAGGCGGACACAGAGGTAGGTTGTGTTTTGTTTCTTCTTTTATCTTTTCTTCTCATTATCAGTATTGGTATTTATCTGGCTAGTCATGAATGTCTGTAGAAAATCAGTTTATATAAGAAATGTCATGTAATTTCTTACTCTGGGTTTATTGTTCTGAAACTTCTTTCTCTCATCATGTTCAAAGTAACGGGTGGCATACGGTGTTTGAGATTATCACATCTGTTTTACCCTAGACCGATTATTTGACCTATGTTTACTCATTCCCTTATAGGTTAACCACATAGATTCCGTCATTGAGCAACGTGAGTATAGTGTTTTAAAAATTATGAACCAAATCTTGACAAGCTATAGTGAAGGATGGAATAATACTATTTCAGTTTCATCTGCTTGGGCGTTACTCACGCAACTGGCATCATGTTATATGCTGAGATAATGAGATATCTGTGTTAAAGATGCCAACTTTCTACTTACTATTATGCTTAGTCCTTCAATGTAGAGATGGGCCTTTGATGAAATCAATATCACCAAATATAGTTTGAATGTTTTAATGTACTGATATTATATTTTGAGATACCAGTTGTTTGACTAAACTACCTTTCCTTCAGTCAAGGCAATACAATCAGATCTGGTTGGAATGGATCATGAGATGAACACGAAATTCCTTGACGATGTCACTGATGTGTCATCAACGAACAGTAAGTTCAGACCGGTTACATTGTTACACTTCGGGGTACACATTTGAAGAAGCGATTGTTGGAGATAATGATGTTCTCTTGAATTCTAAGATTGAGAGATAAGATGAATAAATATGTGTTTGGGTATACCCTGAAAGATGCACATGAAATGACTCGTGTTGATATTTCCAGACAGATTCAAAGACCCGGTTTAACGCCACTTTATAGAACAAAATATGGGGTGGGAAAGTATGAAAGTTTTTGTGATTGCATTCATAATCTGTAACAGCCCTATTTCTCTATACTCTGTACTTATTTACCTATTAGATGTTGCTGGTGCGACACAAACTTCACCAACGACTTGGGGTGACCACCAAGGAGCAGTTGATGGACAAACGCTGGACAGAGAAAACAGAATGGACATCTTGTTCAGACTCCTGCATGGTAAGAAGTCTCATTATTCAAAATTAACAGCATCACTATCCATGATTTGTCCATTGGTTTAACTGACAAATCTGATCATACTTAAACTTATATGTTTCAGAGGATTTATTGCATATGGGATATACAGATGACAAATTCCGATTATTTAAAACAAATATGTTGCTGATACTTGTTCTCAAACATCATTGTACAATATAGAACATCATCCAGTTCAGATGGTGCGACCTTTGATCAGACTTTCGAAGTTAAAGGACTCTGACATTGTCCCATGATAGTAAGCAGTGTATTAATGCCTTTACTTAGACGTAGGTGATGACGAAGACAAGTATGTTGTTTGTACACTGGCTGACGCCGCCGAGACGTCTCAGATTTCCATTGAAGACATCAGCACACCCAAGTATCAAGACAAACACACCATCAGGTCAGTTTCGTACTAACTCTCATCTATGGACACCTTCGTTTGTGGTTGAGAGTTTAATGTAGTTGATACCTACACCAATTATCATTGGACTTGATAACATCATTCACTTTTACAGACGGCGCTCTATCAACTGCAGACAAGACGCCCGCTACCGGACAATAGACGGAAGTTGCAACAATGTTCGCTGGCCAACCTGGGGGTCAACCAACCAACCATTCAAGAGATTTATTGATCCTGCATATGATGATGGTAAAGAACAGATTTTCTTCACATAGATATTGGAACTTAAAAATCATTATTTCATGCTTATGACCAGGGCGATTTTCATTAATAAATCAGACCGTTTGGAAGCAAGTCTTGTAAGTATTGCAATGGGAACATTTAGTTATGCCCTTTCAATATCACAACTAACTATACTTTAGTGAACTTTAAAAGCAAAAGTTTGGCTTTTCAGGCAAGTTCGTTCCCCGAATGAGAGGCGTAGATGGTTATCCCCTTCCCAGTCCACGCGCCATCAGTGTGGCCGTCCATCCGGGAGTTGACAGTCCTTCTGACGACCACACGGTGATGGTGATGCAGTGGGGGCAGTTTGTGGACCATGATCTCACCGGAACTCCTCTTCATGCAGGTACGTGCCAAATGGCCAATACTCTCTGACCATCAAAGTGACCAGACGTGTGATGATGAAATCAGACAAACTGTGATATATTTGTTTTTGTGATCCATATTTTTCGAACCTATATCAATAATTACGCTATGCATCTAAATCTTTGTATCAACTTAACCAATCCTCATAATCCTTCAAGGTGATGTTCAATCTAAATGTTGCGATGGTCACACACCTGGAGAGATGCATTCTGATGTACGAGCTGGGTAAGCAATTAACATTCTATATTTTCCACACTTAATCATTCTGTTTGTGTCAATGGAAATAACTGGTCGAGATATTTTAAATAAATGAATCAGAAATACCAAACTTTAAAATTACATGACATTGTATACATGCTTATAATAAGGATGAAACGGATACAACCTTTTCCATGATTATAAAAGTCTACTGTACGATTCCGACTACATCATAAGCATGTGTTTGTGTATCATAACATATCATAACCATTATCATAACAATGTGTGATTGGAACTAGGAAACGTGTTAATTCTTCTGGTATTTCACTGTTCCAGCGGTCCTTGTTTCCCAATAACCATGCCAGTAAATGAAGGACATTTCCAAAAGAACTGCATGGAGTTCAAAAGATCAGCCCCAGCACCTGGAAGGAGTGAGTATATGAATACAAGGCTGTGAAGGTTACCTCATTTCAATGTAGGATTGTTCTGTCATTATGTTTATGATCATCTTATTAAGTAACGAAAGTCATAAACAACACTGTATGATAACATCCATATTTAAAACCATGTCACTTCCAGATACTCGAGAACAGTTGAACCTACTGACGTCCTTTGTGGACGCCTCTAACGTGTACGGACTCAGTCAGGATCAGATCAATCACCTCAGGAATGGAGGTAAGTCAGGCAATATTTTGTTTTAAATTATAATTCATGATCAAACAAATATTTTAAAACTTGGCAAATGCCGTGGAGAGTAATTGGTATATACAAATTAATGTCGTCATTCAACTTTTCAGCCTACATGAAAACCAAGGGAGATAACCTGTTGCCAGAATCCAACCAAGGCAACTGTCGAACAAGCAATACCAACGAATGGTGTTTTGAAGCTGGTAAATACAACTTAATAATGTATCCGTAGTACTATTTTCAGAATCTGTTTATATTGTACTTCACACATGACTATTTGGTAAATTTCGAATGATAATTCACAACACTGTCACACCTTCTTTATAACTAACTTCATCATCAGGTGACGACCGTGTGAACGTGTTCCCTGGTCTGGCCGTGCTACACACCGTGTTTGTCAGAGAACACAATCGTCTTGTCAAAGAACTTGCTGATGTCATGCCATCGACCACTCCTGATGATGTCTTGTTTGAGGAGGCCAGAAAGATCGTGTCAGCCATCATCCAACAAGTCACCTACCGCGAATGGCTGCCCATTATTGTTGGGCCCTTGGCCATGAGGAAGTACAGACTGACCCCCGGCTTCAGCTTCAGGTACAACTTTACTCAAAACCCAACCATCTACAACGTCTTCGCCACTGCCGCCTTCAGATACGGCCACTCCACCATTCCACGTTTCCTGACCCTCGGAGACCGACATGTACCCATAGAACAGCTCTTCTTCAGACCTTCTGAGGTTATCAAAGATCTGGACACCGTGCTGAAGGCTATCCTCAAGGACAGACATCAGGAGGTTAACCGCTTCATCAACAGTGGGATGACTGAGCATTTGTTTGAGACGTCGGGCAATAACGGCTTTGACATCGTGTCCTTGAACATTCAGAGAGGTCGTGATCATGGCCTGCCATCATACAACAGCTTTCGTAAGGCATGTCAGCTATCGGAAGTGACTTCATTGGATGACAGTGTATTTGGTAAAGCAGGAGCTGCTTTGAAAAGTGTATACAGGTTTGTCTAATTTAATTTACTCTTATATGTGTACAGAGTTATTGTAAAAAAAATATGAAATAAAGATACTTTAACCCTTATTTGACATTTCTCAAGATCTCCATACGTTTATGTATTCTTGCTTCAGATCCCCTGATGACATCGACGTCTTCACCGGTGCAGTAGCTGAACACCATGTGCATGGCGGCGCAGTGGGCCCTCTCCTCGCTTGTCTGATTGGTCAACAGTTCCATGACCTGAAATATGGCGACTCATTCTGGTTCGAAACATCCCATCCAAGAAAGGGCTTTACATCAGGTACCGTCCAGTCTGTTTCTGTGTGCTTGTATGTTTGTTAAACTATTTAGTTGATGTCAAACTATGTACTTATTAGATAACTTAATATGCCTTTAAGATGAGAATGTTATATTATAATATGAATTTTATTGCATTTCTAATTTTGAATATGTCAAAATGTTTTAGTGTTTCAATGACACAGAAAAAAGATACTCTCTTGTTCTCAGAAGTAATTGTACATATAGATATTTATTGCGTTTTCTATTTCAGGACAACTGTCTGAGATCCGACGAATGCGCTTTGCAAAGATTCTTTGTAGGAATTCAGGAGTGAAGTCCATCCAAAGAGATCCTTTTACAGTGTACTCAAAAGAAAGGTAGGCAATGAAGACATTCATCTCCTTTGCACGTCAGTAATTAATTATCTCGGACAGACAGAACTCATATTAATATGCGACAGGGTATATCTGGCGTACTTCATTCAGTGAACATTGATCAGAATTGTATCCTGGATCCTTTTACACTTCGTGACACACTTTGAATGTAACATATTCGAGCTCATTCAGTTATATAGGATATATATGTCAAACCAGATCATATGAAGTATGCTGACGGAAATGTTAATATTTTGACGCATTTTTGTATTTCACAGCAATCCTATGATACCCTGCAACGATCTTCCAACAATCGATTTAACCAAATGGCGGAGATGAGAGGTTGCTTAGCCTACCCTTAAATTCAACAAAAGAAACCGAAGACTTGAAACATAACATTTTGGTGTTCCAACATATATAGCCCTAACTACTCGTCATGGTTTGTAAGAAGCATAAATCACAGAATACATGATATTTTTGACGTTTTTGTTCAACTATCTTCATACTAAATATGTAATGCCAAGTACATTTAGGTATGGCATTTCACTAATAATGCTGGAATTATTAACGGAAATGTCAGTTAACATTATACCTGATTATAATGCCTACACTTTATATGAGAACAAAACGAATTGGTAACCAATTAAGTAAGTGAATCCACCAGTTACACTGTCAAAGCGTTTAATCAAAGCATAAAGTTGCAATATTATTGGCAGTATATGTTTATGGCATTGTATAATTTATTCGTCAAGGGAAAAACATATTCTATATATATGACTTGCACTATTTCATAGACCTATAAAGGAGATGTTTTTTTGTTTTTTGTCATTGTATGATATTGTATAATATATTGTTGATGTGGTGCTTAAAGCAACTATCAATATATGTGTGATCATGTGTGAAGATTCATATATCATGTTTAATAGAAACAATATTGAACAATTATACTTGTGTTATATCATATATAACATTTGATTGTATTTGTTAATTTTTCAACTGTTTTGTAATAAACACGTTCTCTTTTGTATTTGTGATTCATGGTCTCTTACTTTGTTGGTTTGGTGTTATTCATCTACCGTTTGGTAGGCTGATTGGCACATTGATATCTTTCACATTTGTGTTAATGTTTGGTATGATGACATAGTATCCAGGGCCTAGATACATATTGTTTCTAACAATACATGTTCCATACAATCTCACTGTTCCGAGCAGTGCTTTCAGTAAGTGTACAGCTCACATTGTGCCAGACAGTACTTCCCATACATGTATTACACTTCCCATTTTCGCTGCAAGTGCTTCCTACACACGCAAATAGTTCACATAGCAGACAGTGCTTGATAATCGTGTATATAGTTTACATTGTCACAGAAAGTGTTTCCTTATGTATGTATATTCTTCATATTGTCCCAGATCATGTTTCCTATACGCGTATGATAATACAGATTATCCTCGACAGTGCTTCCTATACATGCATATAGTTCTATTCGTCCTTGATAGTGCTTACTGTACATGGACAACAATGGAGTTCACATTGCCCAAAAGCAGTGCTTCCTATGTATATGTATAATTCCCATTATCACAGAGGGTGCCTCCTATACCCGCATATAATTCGCATCGTCCCAGGCAGAGTTTCCTAATATGTATATATATGTTTATTTATTACATATGTACAATAATCCCCATTGTCCTTCGCGTACATATAGTTCACATTATTGATGGTACGGAGGCACCCTCTGTGATAATGTGAACTATATATATGTATAGGAAGCACTGCTTTGGACCATGTGAACTCTATCCTTATACAGGAAGAAATATCAAGGACGAATAGAACTATATGCATGTATATCCACTGTCGAGGATAATGTGTACTATGAGCTCGAGGTACCGCGACAAAGCTAGCATATGTGTAAGCGGTCAAATGAATAATCGCATGACCCTTTACAAAGTGCGAGTAGCTGTGGAAGTGAATATGACGTTAAATCTCATTTCACTTCATCTGACCTCTCAACGAGCATGTAGACATGTGCATGAATCAACAAACATTCATGTTTGTAGCTTGTTTTATATTACAGCTAATTACAGGGGTATATCTCTTATTTACTCACTGTGCAAAGTTCTGACATATATTCTGGATAAAACATTACAATCCTGGTGTGACATTAATAATATTATACACGAATATTAAGCTCTTAAGCTGGATTTGGATCCGGATATTTTTTTATTGATCACATTTTCGCATTACAGGCATTTGCACAAATATCTCTCTCAAAAACTAATGGTAGATTTTATAGCATCTTCGTTGATTTTTCAAAGGCATTTGATAGAATAAATCATGAAGTTATATTGAAGTTTATTTGCACTGATCACAGTATGTTTGATCTTCTAGAGATACACTGCACCAAGGAAAGCATAGAGACTACACGTCTACACGAACTGCAGAGGGTAAACTACCGAGAGGGCGTGTCTGTGTGTGTTCGCACTTCACTATCACATGGTCTGCGCTGTGTTATTATTGACTACACAGACATGATACATTTTGTATTTCTGTTACTTGATAAGAGTATATTTAATCTCACACGTAATTTACTTGTTGGTTTTGTGTATATCCATCCTGTTAATATACTCAACAACAAAAGTTCCTTCGACACCAATAGTTTAGTGTATTTTTCAAACAAGTAAAGTTTGGTTTTCAATATTGTAGTACATGCATGAAAATCAAGTCACAAAAAACGCAACTGCTACAGAAAAGCATGCATTCCATGCAAAAGATGACTTTTATGCAAGTCCCATGCATTTCACTACCCAAGCATGGGTATGAAAACATGTGCGTTAATGGGATTCCATACGCATTGTTTAGCATCGTGCTGACAGGAACCACTCAGAAAAACAACAAAATTACTCAACTATTCAACATTACGAAAAACAACGCCTGTCCGAAGTCATTGGTATGCTTGAAGCGTGATGTTGCAAGGCAATTAAACGTCCACAGGAACACCATTTGGTGTTTATGGCAACGTTGGCAACAGACGAATGCAGCCAGAGACCATCCTCGGAGTGGCAGTCCACGCGTAACAAATATTCGACAAGACAACTGGATTCGAACAACACACCTACGAAATCGATTCCAGCCAGCAACAGTGACTGCAAGAAGCATCCCTGGCCTTCAAGCACGTATACAATGGTGCAGACAGCGTCTACGCTGGACGGTCATGCACTGAGGACAAGTTATATTCACTGACGAGTCTCGTTTTCACCTCAGCCACAGCGATGGACGGATTCGACTGTATCGACGTCGAGGTGAACGTTACGTCAATCATTGTATCATGGATGAGGATCGGTTCGGGGGCGGCAGCGTTATGGTATGGGGTGGGATTACAGCAAGACACAGGACCTGTGTGATAGTGGTAGAGATACATCTCAATGGACAGCGCTACCGCGACGAGATCATCGGCCCTGTTGTCCTGCCGTTTTTGCGTCGTCATGGCCCAGGCATTTCCTTTCAACATGACAACGCCCGGCCTCAAATTGCTCGATTTGTTCAGGATTTTCTTCAACAAAACAACGTGAATGTACCCTGGCCGGATCGCTCCACTGATCTCTCACCAATCGATCACATATAGGATGAGATGGATCGGCGCCTTCGACGTCAACATTCGACGTGTTCCACAGACACTGTAGGAACTTCGACACATTCTCCAGCAGATATGGACAGATATCCCACAGGACGCCTGGTCCATTCCATGAGACGAAGATGTGTTGCTTGACAGAGAGGGACACACACGCTACTGATTTGTAAATTGACATTTTGGCATGTTCATGTTTTTTTTAATGAAATCACGCATTTTCTGAAGTCTGTATGGCAAATTAAGTCATTTGAACACTTACAGGAGTCTTTTATCCATAGCAAACCGAAATTGTTTCAGATTTGGTAAAAAACATAACTTTGCATTAAATCTTATTCAATGTCACAGGAACTTTTGTTTTTCAGTATACATTTGTACTTAGAAATGACAGACAATAGAGTCCCTAAGGGTATAGAGTACTTAGATAAAAGCTTGTCTGCTGTGTTATATGAACATCCAGATTGCGAAATTATTCTTCCTGGTGACTATAATGTAAGGTGTGGTAATTTGATTGGTTGGTTGATTGGTTTGTTGTTTAACGCTGTACTCAGCAATATTCCAGCTATATGACGGCGATCTGTAAATAATAGAGTCTGGACCAGACAATCCAGTGATTAATATCATGAGCATCGATCCACGCAATTGGGATCGATGACATGCATCAACCAAGTCAGCGAGCCTGACCACCCAATCCCGTTAGTCGCCTTTTACGACAAGCATAATCACATTTTACGACAAGCATGGGTTGCTGAAGACCTACATGTATTCTACCCCGGAATCTTCACGGGTCTGGTAATTTGAATGATTTTATTATCGACGACAACAACAGATTTATTACATGTTTATAAGACATGGAGTATGTATCGGATGCATTTGACGTGCCCCGCAGTACCAGAGATGAGGTGTGTAATACTTCCCGGTGGGATCTGATAGACTTTTGTTGTACGTTTTCTGTCCATATTGTAAATGGACGATTTGCTGGAGATCATTTACTTGTTTTAAGGAAGGTGGCGCTTGTTTGGTTGATTATGTACTATGCTCAACTATTTTTGTTTGACAAGCTGTGAATCAGGTTACTTTCCTTTCCTACTTCCACTCCATGGATGTGATAGACAGGTCAATAATGTTAAGGAAATGCATGTGAATAATATTCCCAGATATTCATGGAGAAATGAAATATGTGATGACTTGAAACATGTTTCTGAGTCATTGTCTGCACTTCACATGGATGAGTTTATGCATTTATTGTCTTTAAATGTTGATTTAGCTGTTGAAACGTTGGCCAATGCTGTACATAGTGGTTCTATTTCATGCGGATTACTTACTAGAGCTAGATAATCAAAACTTACATCTGGATAAAAAATGCTACGATAAAGCCTGTGAGGATATGAAGACTAAAAAGTTTATTGTATTAGACAAGTTTAGAGTTACTGGTGATAAGGAGTTTCTTTCTAAATATTCAACATTAAGGTATAGTTACAGGTCTGTATACAGGAAAAAGAGATAAGAATACGAAGAGACTTGTGTTCGTGAACTTGTAGACAGTAGTGGAGATAGTAAATCATTCTGGAAAAAGATAATCGCATTGACAAAGAAGACAAGTTGTGATCCTCTTTCCACCAAGATTTGCCAAGAAGATGGGTTTGATTATTTTAAGAATATTTTAAACCATACTGATATACTTGTGAACTCGGACATCATTGAGCAGGTAGATTATGTTATAAATAACCATAATGAACAATTATGTGATTTCTGTACTGATGATGATGTATTCTTAATGATGATATTCATAAGAGATCTGAAGCAGGGTAAAGCTGCAGGACCAGATGGTATTAAGGCTGACATGATCCAATGCTGCAGAGCGGTTTTAATTCCATATTTGTTAGTTATGTATAATACTATTTTGTCAACGGGTAATTTTCCATCCGAATGGGCTGAGAGTGTTATTGTACCACTCCATAAAAAAGGAAGCTTTGACTGTGTTAATAATTATAGAAGCATATCTTTGATGGATATTTTTGGGAAGTTATTCTGCTCTAAATGGGCGTCTTAAAAGTTTTTCTGATCACTTTAACAGTATACCTGTGGCCCAGGCAGGATTTAGGAAAGGCTATTGCACAACGGATAACAGTTTCACTTTGCAATGTCTTGTACAAAAGTATTTATCTAAAATTTGGGGACGTTTTTACTTTATTGATGTGAATACTTGTAAATGATGGGGCTTACTGATAAATATGGATAAGACAGAAATATATATTTTTTCTAAATGGTGGTTATTTACGACATTATGAGAAGTGGTATTTTGATGGAGAGCTACTAAAGACATCAACCTATTATAATTTTGTAGGTATTATGTTTTCTACTAGGTTGACAGTATGTTCAAATATTCTTGTTTCAAAAGCCACTAAAGCTCAAAATCATATTTAGTATTATCAATGATTAAAAACGACTTGCACATGTGTCTTCATTTGATGACAGTGTATTTGGTAAAGCAGGAGCTGCTTTGAAAAGTGTATACAGGTTTGTCTAATATAATTTGATTTCAGAATTTCAATGCATGATGGTAAATGCAGATGTAAGAGGTACATGTATGTACATTGGTGTAGATTATTTGGAACTACTGTAATTATTGTATGCTGATGATTTATGTATTTTTTTATGACAGTGTTATTGGTTTGCAAACGAAGATTGACATTTTATGTAAATGTTGTAAATCATGGGAGAGAAAATATTTGTTTTTCTAAATGGTGGTTATTTACGACATTATGAGAAGTGGTATTTTGATGGAGAGCTACTTAAGACATCAACCTATTATAATTATTTAGTTATTATGTTTTCTACTATGTATCAATGATTCGAAACGACTTGCACATTATAAGAATATTAAGTCATTGCTGACTGTTGAATATTATGTTACAAACATCTATGTTAGGGAATTAAGAAGATATATCTGTTTGTTGAGATTGCATGAACTGCCGTTGCGCTGTAATATCAGATGTAAAGAAGCTACAAATGTTTACCGAATTTGTAGGATGTGTAATACTAATAGCATTGAAGATGAACTCCATTTCATATTTGATTGCGAGGCATATGTATTGTTGAGAAATTCATCAAACTGTCTGTCTGTCTGTCTGTCTGTCTGTCTGTCTGTCTGTCTGTCTGTCTGTCTATCTATGGATATTGTTGAATCAACTGTGTACATGGGCTGATGGCCTTCGAAGCAGAAAATAAACTTACTTTCTGCTCAAGCCAAGAAATCACTCATCAACATCTTTATTTATCAAAAGAAATTCGGATATTTATCACATGAAGACAACTTCAAAACGTTTGACGGCATGATAGTTCTAATATTGTGTTATTGTGCTGAAATCTGGGGAACTTCATATAACAAGTAAATGTAAAGTACATAGACTGTATTCGGCAAACGATTTCCTAGATTTAATAATATTACTCTTAATAACATGGTTCTTGGAGAGTGTGGCAGACTGGCAGAGAATGTATTTACATGACAATAGATATAAAATACTGGACTATATTAATTCACCTCTACAATAATAGACTACCATATCAGATTTACATTATACTTATATCTATTGATAATGCTGGAAGACACACATGGGTTACTTCAATTAGGAATATTGTATTTCACCTAGGATTTGGTATAGTCTGGATTCAGCAGAACATGGGAGATGCTGAAATCTTTAAAACGAATTTAAACACGGCTCTCCAACAAATTGGCACTTATCCTTGGAAGGTTCATCAAAGAGCAACTACTATAAACAATATACGTCACTTCACAATACTGAAACATACCTAACAATAAACATACCTCAATATATTAAGTGGCATTTAGCAAAATTTAGATGTAATATATTTGGATTATGTGTTCAGATTGGAAGACACAATAATATTCCTCATGATGAAAGATACTGCGAGTTCTGTTTGAAGAAAAATAAGAGGAGTGTAGAAGATGAATACCGTGTGATGATGATATGTGAACGCTACTCCCAGCTCAGAAAGCAATATATACAACAATATTAATATAGATAATCCAGGAACTGAAACATTATCCACCTTATGAATTTTTCAGAGAGAGGATCGGTGGGGTAGCCTAGTGGTTAAAATAATCGCTCGTCACACCGAAGACACGGGCTCGATTCCCTACATGGATACAATGTGTAAAGCTCATTTCTGGTGTCCGACGACTTAATATTGCTGGACAATTGTCAAAAGCGGCGTAAAAAGATACTCCCTCACTCACTCACTCTTCAGAGATAACATTTGTCTATTTTCTTAACTTAAGGTTTTACAGTGAGAAAAAACAAGTATTTAATATTAACACCTGTGTATGCAGGATATTTAAATATTCGTATTATTGTATCGTATTATTGTATGTATATGAATATAATTATATACTGTTAAAAGATACATTAAAAGCACTGAACGTGCTACAGAGGAATACAGATGCACATGTAGGTTGCTCTAAAAAGCAATGATTGTATTAATATTTGGCATATGAGAGCGGATAGATCGGGCATGGTTCTTACATATTTGGACAGCCATGTTTGCCGAATACACAAAAACAGATTATCCCGTAATCCGCTGTCGCTGATGATAATCCGTGATAAGTTTCAATCTTGTTTTTACCACAAATCCGGGATTATATCAATGAATGTTGTTGATCTGGGCGTGTCCTCATCAACTGTAATTGTTCTAAGAGTGGTATAATAACAATGAGACAGTTGGTAATCCGCTTCTCATCACGAGTTGTTCTTGACAAGCTTTGTAGACAAGTACTGGGAGACAAATGCATTGAAGTGGTCACTACGTTTCGTGTCTAGAGGATTTTCTAGTCCCTCAATGTAATGAAATAATACATATAGGATCAACTTTTAAACTAATTTTCAATCATCGATATTGCTAATAGGAAGTGACATTTACATGTAATCGCAAATTTTCCACTTATTCATATTCACGATGTCAAGTCGTACATTTGATGTGGTACATACATATCTGAATTATAATTCTAGAAAGTTAGTACTGGTTGTCAACGTTGATATATGCAACAGTCAGTATGTTTTTCATCGAGTATGGAAATGAGAAACTTTGGCAGATGACATGAGCACGTGACACTTGCGACACACATTGCATACCACTACTGCAACAGTGTTACATAAACAACAAACTACTGCTACTACTACTACTACTACTACTACTACTACTACTACTACTACTACTACTACTACTACTACTACTACTACTACTACTACTACTACTACTACTACTACTACTACTACTAGCCCGTGAAGATTCCGGGACGGAATTGGTCTTCAGCAACCCATGCTTGCCGTAAAAGGCGACTATGCCTGTAAAAGGCGACTAACGGGATCGGGTGGTCAGGCTCGCTGACTTGGTTGATACATGTCATCGATCTCAATACTACTACTACTACTACTACTACTACTACTACTACTACTACTACTACTACTACTACTACTACTACTACTACTACTACTACTACTACTACTACTACTTAACGTCGAATAAAAATGAATTCGGGAGAGATGGTGTACTGAATATATGTTCTCAAAGTACATTAGTAGAGTGATTACAATAGCAAGACCGAATACACAAACAAGAGTAACCTTGAAGCGAAAACACCGATAAGGTCCTTGTGCTGTTCAAGCTAAAAGAACTACATATCTCAAGGGAAGGGTCACGTGACATATCTTATGGAGAAGTTCATAGAGATTGTGGGAGACATGAATGATTTTATTAGTATTTTTAGTCAATTAACAAGAAACTTACATTTTCTCCGGTTTCAGTTATTATTTATATGTTACTATTATATATAATCTCAATAATGCCCTTTGTTAATACCCCCTGGTGAGAAACAGTTACCAACTGCCTCGTTATTGATGTTTATACACCACACCAAGAACAATGGCGGTGGTGACGCTGCACCGGGATAATCAGCCTGCCTCCGCATAATCCAAGATGTTTAGCTCCCCCATGTAGATATGTCGGATAATACCCACCAGGGGAGTGTGAATTCTAGGGTAATCTGTGTTGATTTAATCCAGGAATATGAGTATAAATACAAGGTCCCATCTTTGGTGTATCAGACATTCCCACTTTGTACTGGACAGAAGCAGAAACGATGAAAGCTGTGTTGTTTGTGTGTATGTTGACCGTGGTCGCTGCTGGAGAGGCGGACACAGAGGTAGGTTGTGTTTTGTTTCTTCTTTTATCTTTTCTTCTCATTATCAGTATTGGTATTTATCTGGCTAGTCATGAATGTCTGTAGAAAATCAGTTTATATAAGAAATGTCATGTAATTTCTTACTCTGGGTTTATTGTTCTGAAACTTCTTTCTCTCATCATGTTCAAAGTAACGGGTGGCATACGGTGTTTGAGATTATCACATCTGTTTTACCCTAGACCGATTATTTGACCTATGTTTACTCATTCCCTTATAGGTTAACCACATAGATTCCGTCATTGAGCAACGTGAGTATAGTGTTTTAAAAATTATGAACCAAATCTTGACAAGCTATAGTGAAGGATGGAATAATACTATTTCAGTTTCATCTGCTTGGGCGTTACTCACGCAACTGGCATCATGTTATATGCTGAGATAATGAGATATCTGTGTTAAAGATGCCAACTTTCTACTTACTATTATGCTTAGTCCTTCAATGTAGAGATGGGCCTTTGATGAAATCAATATCACCAAATATAGTTTGAATGTTTTAATGTACTGATATTATATTTTGAGATACCAGTTGTTTGACTAAACTACCTTTCCTTCAGTCAAGGCAATACAATCAGATCTGGTTGGAATGGATCATGAGATGAAAACGAAATTCCTTGACGATGTCACTGATGTGTCATCAACGAACAGTAAGTTCAGACCGGTTACATTGTTACACTTCGGGGTACACATTTGAAGAAGCGATTGTTGGAGATAATGATGTTCTCTTGAATTCTAAGATTGAGAGATAAGATGAATAAATATGTGTTTGGGTATACCCTGAAAGATGCACATGAAATGACTCGTGTTGATATTTCCAGACAGATTCAAAGACCCGGTTTAACGCCACTTTATAGAACAAAATATGGGGTGGGAAAGTATGAAAGTTTTTGTGATTGCATTCATAATCTGTAACAGCCCTATTTCTCTATACTCTGTACTTATTTACCTATTAGATGTTGCTGGTGCGACACAAACTTCACCAACGACTTGGGGTGACCACCAAGGAGCAGTTGATGGACAAACACTGGACAGAGAAAACAGAATGGACATCTTGTTCAGACTCCTGCATGGTAAGAAGTCTCATTATTCAAAATTAACAGCATCACTATCCATGATTTGTCCATTGGTTTAACTGACAAATCTGATCATACTTAAACTTATATGTTTCAGAGGATTTATTGCATATGGGATATACAGATGACAAATTCCGATTATTTAAAACAAATATGTTGCTGATACTTGTTCTCAAACATCATTGTACAATATAGAACATCATCCAGTTCAGATGGTGCGACCTTTGATCAGACTTTCGAAGTTAAAGGACTCTGACATTGTCCCATGATAGTAAGCAGTGTATTAATGCCTTTACTTTGACGTAGGTGATGACGAAGACAAGTATGTTGTTTGTACACTGGCTGACGCCGCCGAGACGTCTCAGATTTCCATTGAAGACATCAGCACACCCAAGTATCAAGACAAACACACCATCAGGTCAGTTTCGTACTAACTCTCATCTATGGACACCTTCGTTTGTGGTTGAGAGTTTAATGTAGTTGATACCTACACCAATTATCAATGGACTTGATAACACCATTCACTTTTACAGACGGCGCTCTATCAACTGCAGACAAGACGCCCGCTACCGGACAATAGACGGAAGTTGCAACAATGTTCGCTGGCCAACCTGGGGGTCAACCAACCAACCCTTCAAGAGATTTATTGATCCTGCATATGATGATGGTAAAGAACAGATTTTCTTCACATAGATATTGGAACTTAAAAATCATTATTTCATGCTTATGACCAGGGCGATTTTCATAAATAAATCAGACCGTTTGGAAGCAAGTCTTGTAAGTATTGCAATGGGAACATTTAGTTATGCCCTTTCAATATCACAACTAACCATATTTTAGTGATCTTTAAAAGCAAAAGTTTGGCTTTTCAGGCAAGTTCGTTCCCCGAATGAGAGGCGTAGATGGTTATCCCCTTCCCAGTCCACGCGCCATCAGTGTGGCCGTCCATCCGGGAGTTGACAGTCCTTCTGACGACCACACGGTGATGGTGATGCAGTGGGGGCAGTTTGTGGACCATGATCTCACCGGAACTCCTCTTCATGCAGGTACGTGCCAAATGGCCAATACTCTCTGACCATCAAAGTGACCAGACGTGTGATGATGAAATCAGACAAACTGTGATATATTTGTTTTTGTGATCCATATTTTTCGAACCTATATCAATAATTACGATATGCATCTAAATCTTTGTATCAACTTAACCAATCCTCATAATCCTTCAAGGTGATGTTCAATCTAAATGTTGCGATGGTCACACACCTGGAGAGATGCATTCTGATGTACGAGCTGGGTAAGCAATTAACATTCTATATTTTCCACACTTAATCATTCTGTTTGTGTCAATGGAAATAACTGGTCGAGATATTTTAAATAAATGAATCAGAAATACCAAACTTTAAAATTACATGACATTGTATACATGCTTATAATAAGGATGAAACGGATACAACCTTTTCCATGATTATAAAAGTCTACTGTACGATTCCGACTACATCATAAGCATGTGTTTGTGTATCATAACATATCATAACCATTATCATAACAATGGTTGATTGGAACTAGGAAACGTGTTAATTCTTCTGGTATTTCACTGTTCCAGCGGTCCTTGTTTCCCAATAACCATGCCAGTAAATGAAGGACATTTCCAAAAGAACTGCATGGAGTTCAAAAGATCAGCCCCAGCACCTGGAAGGAGTGAGTATATGAATACAAGGCTGTGAAGGTTACCTCATTTCAATGTAGGATTGTTCTGTCATTATGTTTATGATCATCTTATTAAGTAACGAAAGTCATAAACAACACTGTATGATAACATCCATATTTAAAACCATGTCACTTCCAGATACTCGAGAACAGTTGAACCTACTGACGTCCTTTGTGGACGCCTCTAACGTGTACGGACTCAGTCAGGATCAGATCAATCACCTCAGGAATGGAGGTAAGTCAGGCAATATTTTGTTTTAAATTATAATTCATGATCAAACAAATATTTTAAAACTTGGCAAATGCCGTGGAGAGTAATTGGTATATACAAATTAATGTCGTCATTCAACTTTTCAGCCTACATGAAAACCAAGGGAGATAACCTGTTGCCAGAATCCAACCAAGGCAACTGTCGAACAAGCAATACCAACGAATGGTGTTTTGAAGCTGGTAAATACAACTTAATAATGTATCCGTAGTACTATTTTCAGAATCTGTTTATATTGTACTTCACACATGACTATTTGGTAAATTTCGAATGATAATTCACAACACTGTCACACCTTCTTTATAACTAACTTCATCATCAGGTGACGACCGTGTGAACGTGTTCCCTGGTCTGGCCGTGCTACACACCGTGTTTGTCAGAGAACACAATCGTCTTGTCAAAGAACTTGCTGATGTCATGCCATCGACCACTCCTGATGATGTCTTGTTTGAGGAGGCCAGAAAGATCGTGTCAGCCATCATCCAACAAGTCACCTACCGCGAATGGCTGCCCATTATTGTTGGGCCCTTGGCCATGAGGAAGTACAGACTGACCCCCGGCTTCAGCTTCAGGTACAACTTTACTCAAAACCCAACCATCTACAACGTCTTCGCCACCGCCGCCTTCAGATACGGCCACTCCACCATTCCACGTTTCCTGACCCTCGGAGACCGACATGTACCCATAGAACAGCTCTTCTTCAGACCTTCTGAGGTTATCAAAGATCTGGACACCGTGCTGAAGGCTATCCTCAAGGACAGACATCAGGAGGTTAACCGCTTCATCAACAGTGGGATGACTGAGCATTTGTTTGAGACGTCGGGCAATAACGGCTTTGACATCGTGTCCTTGAACATTCAGAGAGGTCGTGATCATGGCCTGCCATCATACAACAGCTTTCGTAAGGCATGTCAGCTATCGGAAGTGACTTCATTGGATGACAGTGTATTTGGTAAAGCAGGAGCTGCTTTGAAAAGTGTATACAGGTTTGTCTAATTTAATTTACTCTTATATGTGTACAGAGTTATTGTAAAAAAAATATGAAATAAAGATACTTTAACCCTTATTTGACATTTCTCAAGATCTCCATACGTTTATGTATTCTTGCTTCAGATCCCCTGATGACATCGACGTCTTCACCGGTGCAGTAGCTGAACACCATGTGCATGGCGGCGCAGTGGGCCCTCTCCTCGCTTGTCTGATTGGTCAACAGTTCCATGACCTGAAATATGGCGACTCATTCTGGTTCGAAACATCCCATCCAAGAAAGGGCTTTACATCAGGTACCGTCCAGTCTGTTTCTGTGTGCTTGTATGTTTGTTAAACTATTTAGTTGATGTCAAACTATGTACTTATTAGATAACTTAATATGCCTTTAAGATGAGAATGTTATATTATAATATGAATTTTATTGCATTTCTAATTTTGAATATGTCAAAATGTTTTAGTGTTTCAATGACACAGAAAAAAGATACTCTCTTGTTCTCAGAAGTAATTGTACATATACATACTTATTGCGTTTTCTATTTCAGGACAACTGTCTGAGATCCGACGAATGCGCTTTGCAAAGATTCTTTGTAGGAATTCAGGAGTGAAGTCCATCCAAAGAGATCCTTTTACAGTGTACTCAAAAGAAAGGTAGGCAATGAAGACATTCATCTCCTTTGTTCGTCAGTAATTAATTATCCCGGACAGACAGAACTCATATTAATATGCGACAGGGTATATCTGGCGTACTTCATTCAGTGAACATTGATCAGAATTGTATCCTGGATCCTTTTACACTTCGTGACACACTTTGAATGTAACATATTCGAGCTCATTCAGTTATATAGGATATATATGTCAAACCAGATCATATGAAGTATGCTGACGGAAATGTTAATATTTTGACGCATTTTTGTATTTCACAGCAATCCTATGATACCCTGCAACGATCTTCCAACAATCGATTTAACCAAATGGCGGAGATGAGAGGTTGCTTAGCCTACCCTTAGATTCAACAAAAGAAACCGAAGACTTGAAACATAACATTTTGGTGTTCCAACATATATAGCCCTAACTACTCGTCATGGTTTGTAAGAAGCATAAATCACAGAATACATGATATTTTTGACGTTTTTGTTCAACTATCTTCATACTAAATATGTAATGCCAAGTACATTTAGGTATGGCATTTCACTAATAATGCTGGAATTATTAACGGAAATGTCAGTTAACATTATACCTGATTATAATGCCTACACTTTATATGAGAACAAAACGAATTGGTAACCAATTAAGTAAGTGAATCCACCAGTTACACTGTCAAAGCGTTTAATCAAAGCATAAAGTTGCAATATTATTGGCAGTATATGTTTATGGCATTGTATAATTTATTCGTCAAGGGAAAAAACATATTCTATATATATGACTTGCACTATTTCATAGACCTATAAAGGAGATGTTTTTTTGTTTTTTGTCATTGTATGATATTGTATAATATATTGTTGATGTGGTGCTTAAAGCAACTATCAATATATGTGTGATCATGTGTGAAGATTCATATATCATGTTTAATAGAAACAATATTGAACAATTATACTTGTGTTATATCATATATAACATTTGATTGTATTTGTTAATTTTTCAACTGTTTTGTAATAAACACGTTCTCTTTTGTATTTGTGATTCATGGTCTCTTAATTTGTTGGTTTGGTGTTATTCATCTACCGTTTGGTAGGCTGATTGGCACATTGATATCTTTCACATTTGTGTTAATGTTTGGTATGATGACATAGTATCCAGGGCCTAGATACATATTGTTTCTAACAATACATGTTCCATACAATCTCACTGTTCCGAGCAGTGCTTTCAGTAAGTGTACAGCTCACATTGTGCCAGACAGTACTTCCCATACATGTATTACACTTCCCATTTTCGCTGCAAGTGCTTCCTACACACGCAAATAGTTCACATAGCAGACAGTGCTTGATAATCGTGTATATAGTTTACATTGTCACAGAAAGTGTTTCCTTATGTATGTATATTCTTCATATTGTCCCAGATCATGTTTCCTATACGCGTATGATAATACAGATTATCCTCGACAGTGCTTCCTATACATGCATATAGTTCTATTCGTCCTTGATAGTGCTTACTGTACATGGACAACAATGGAGTTCACATTGCCCAAAAGCAGTGCTTCCTATGTATATGTATAATTCCCATTATCACAGAGGGTGCCTCCTATACCCGCATATAGTTCGCATCGTCCCAGGCAGAGTTTCCTAATATGTATATATATGTTTATTTATTACATATGTACAATAATCCCCATTGTCCTTCGCGTACATATAGTTCACATTATTGATGGTACGGAGGCACCCTCTGTGATAATGTGAACTATATATATGTATAGGAAGCACTGCTTTGGACCATGTGAACTCTATCCTTATACAGGAAGAAATATCAAGGACGAATAGAACTATATGCATGTATATCCACTGTCGAGGATAATGTGTACTATGAGCTCGAGGTACCGCGACAAAGCTAGCATATGTGTAAGCGGTCAAATGAATAATCGCATGACCCTTTACAAAGTGCGAGTAGCTGTGGAAGTGAATATGACGTTAAATCTCATTTCACTTCATCTGACCTCTCAACGAGCATGTAGACATGTGCATGAATCAACAAACATTCATGTTTGTAGCTTGTTTTATATTACAGCTAATTACAGGGGTATATCTCTTATTTACTCACTGTGCAAAGTTCTGACATATATTCTGGATAAAACATTACAATCCTGGTGTGACATTAATAATATTATACACGAATATTAAGCTCTTAAGCTGGATTTGGATCCGGATATTTTTCTATTGATCACATTTTCGCATTACAGGCATTTGCACAAATATCTCTCTCAAAAACTAATGGTAGATTTTATAGCATCTTCGTTGATTTTTCAAAGGCATTTGATAGAATAAATCATGAAGTTATATTGAAGTTTATTTGCACTGATCACAGTATGTTTGATCTTCTAGAGATACACTGCATCAAGGAAAGTATAGAGACTACACGTCTACACGAACTGCAGAGGGTAAACTACCGAGAGGGCGTGTCTGTGTGTGTTCGCACTTCACTATCACATGGTCTGCGCTGTGTTATTATTGACTACACAGACATGATACATTTTGTATTTCTGTTACTTGATAAGAGTATATTTAATCTCACACGTAATTTACTTGTTGGTTTTGTGTATATCCATCCTGTTAATATACTCAACAACAAAAGTTCCTTCGACACCAATAGTTTAGTGTATTTTTCAAACAAGTAAAGTTTGGTTTTCAATATTGTAGTACATGCATGAAAATCAAGTCACAAAAAACGCAACTGCTACAGAAAAGCATGCATTCCATGCAAAAGATGACTTTTATGCAAGTCCCATGCATTTCACTACCCAAGCATGGGTATGAAAACATGTGCGTTAATGGGATTCCATACGCATTGTTTAGCATCGTGCTGACAGGAACCACTCAGAAAAACAACAAAATTACTCAACTATTCAACATTACGAAAAACAACGCCTGTCCGAAGTCATTTGTATGCTTGAAGCGTGATGTTGCAAGGCAATTAAACGTCCACAGGAACACCATTTGGTGTTTATGGCAACGTTGGCAACAGACGAATGCAGCCAGAGACCATCCTCGGAGTGGCAGTCCACGCGTAACAAATATTCGACAAGACAGCTGGATTCGAACAACACACCTACGAAATCGATTCCAGCCAGCAACAGTGACTGCAAGAAGCATCCCTGGCCTTCAAGCACGTCTACAATGGTGCAGACAGCGTCTACGCTGGACGGTCATGCACTGAGGACAAGTTATATTCACTGACGAGTCTTGTTTTCACCTCAGCCACAGCGATGGACGGATTCGACTGTATCGACGTCGAGGTGAACGTTACGTCAATCATTGTATCATGGAAGACGATCGGTTCGGGGGCGGCAGCGTTATGGTATGGGGTGGGATTACAGCAAGACACAGGACCTGTGTGATAGTGGTAGAGATACATCTCAATGGACAGCGCTACCGCGACGAGATCATCGGCCCTGTTGTCCTGCCGTTTTTGCGTCGTCATGGCCCAGGCATTTCCTTTCAACATGACAACGCCCGGCCTCAAATTGCTCGATTTGTTCAGGATTTTCTTCAACAAAACAACGTGAATGTACCCTGGCCGGATCGCTCCACTGATCTCTCACCAATCGATCACATATAGGATGAGATGGATCGGCGCCTTCGACGTCAACATTCGACGTGTTCCACAGACACTGTAGGAACTTCGACACATTCTCCAGCAGATATGGACAGATATCCCACAGGACGCCTGGTCCATTCCATGAGACGAAGATGTGTTGCTTGACAGAGAGGGACACACACGCTACTGATTTGTAAATTGACATTTTGGCATGTTCATGTTTTTTTTTAATGAAATCACGCATTTTCTGAAGTCTGTATGGCAAATTAATTCATTTGAACACTTACAGGAGTCTTTTATCCATAGCAAACCGAAATTGTTTCAGATTTGGTAAAAAACATAACTTTGCATTAAATCTTATTCAATGTCACAGGAACTTTTGTTTTTCAGTATACATTTGTACTTAGAAATGACAGACAATAGAGTCCCTAAGGGTATAGAGTACTTAGATAAAAGCTTGTCTACTGTGTTATATGAACATCCAGATTGCGAAATTATTCTTCCTGGTGACTATAATGTAAGGTGTGGTAATTTGATTGGTTGGTTGATTGGTTTGTTGTTTAACGCTGTACTCAGCAATATTCCAGCTATATGACGGCGATCTGTAAATAATAGAGTCTGGACCAGACAATCCAGTGATTAATATCATGAGCATCGATCCACGCAATTGGGATCGATGACATGCATCAACCAAGTCAGCTAGCCTGACCACCCAATCCCGTTAGTCGCCTTTTACGACAAGCATAATCACCTTTTACGACAAGCATGGGTTGCTGAAGACCTACATGTATTCTACCCCGGAATCTTCACGGGTCTGGTAATTTGAATGATTTTATTATCGACGACAACAACAGATTTATTACATGTTTATAAGACATGGAGTATGTATCGGATGCATTTGACGTGCCCCGCAGTACCAGAGATGAGGTGTGTAATAATTCCCGGTGGGATCTGATAGACTTTTGTTGTACGTTTTCTGTCCATATTGTAAATGGACGATTTGCTGGAGATCATTTACTTGTTTTAAGGAAGGTGGCGCTTGTTTGGTTGATTATGTACTATGCTCAACTATTTTTGTTTGACAAGCTGTGAATCAGGTCACTTTCCTTTCCTACTTCCCCTCCATGGATGTGATAGACAGGTCAATAATGTTAAGGAAATGCATGTGAATAATATTCCCAGATATTCATGGAGAAATGAAATATGTGATGCCTTGAAACATAATGTTTCTGAGTCATTGTCTGCACTTCACATGGATGAGTTTATGCATTTATTGTCTTTAAATGTTGATTTAGCTGTTGAAACGTTGGCCAATGCTGTACATAGTGGTTCTATTTCATGCGGATTACTTACTAGAGCTAGATAATCAAAACTTACATCTGGATAAAAAATGCTACGATAAAGCCTGTGAGGATATGAAGATTAAAAAGTTTATTGTATTAGACAAGTTTAGAGTTACTGGTGATAAGGAGTTTCTTTCTAAATATTCAACATTAAGGTATAGTTACAGGTCTGTATACAGGAAAAAGAGATAAGAATACGAAGAGACTTGTGTTCGTGAACTTGTAGACAGTAGTGGAGATAGTAAATCATTCTGGAAAAAGATAATCGCATTAACAAAGAGGACAAGTTGTGATCCTCTTTCCACCAAGATTTGCCAAGAAGATGGGTTTGATTATTTTAAGAATATTTTAAACCATACTGATATACTTGTGAACTCGGACATCATTGAGCAGGTAGATTATGTTATAAATAACCATAATGAACAATTATGTGATTTCTGTACTGATGATGATGCATTCTTAATGATGATATTCATAAGAGATCTGAAGCAGGGTAAAGCTGCAGGACCAGATGGTATTAGGGCTGACATGATCCAATGCTGCAGAGCGGTTTTAATTCCATATTTGTTAGTTATGTATAATACTATTTTGTCAACGGGTAATTTTCCATCCGAATGGGCTGAGAGTGTTATTGTACCACTCCATAAAAAAGGAAGCTTTGACTGTGTTAATAATTATAGAAGCATATCTTTGATGGATATTTTTGGGAAGTTATTCTGCTCTAAATGGGCGTCTTAAAAGTTTTTCTGATCACTTTAACAGTATACCTGTGGCCCAGGCAGGATTTAGGAAAGGCTATTGCACAACGGATAACAGTTTCACTTTGCAATGTCTTGTACAAAAGTATTTATCTAAAATTTGGGGACGTTTTTACTTTATTGATGTGAATACTTGTAAATGATGGGGCTTACTAATAAATATGGATAAGACAGAAATATATATTTTTTCTAAATGGTGGTTATTTACGACATTATGAGAAGTGGTATTTTGATGGAGAGCTACTAAAGACATCAACCTATTATAATTTTGTAGGTATTATGTTTTCTACTAGGTTGACAGTATGTTCAAATATTCTTGTTTCAAAAGCCACTAAAGCTCAAAATCATATTTAGTATTATCAATGATTAAAAACGACTTGCACATGTGACTTCATTTGATGACAGTGTATTTGGTAAAGCAGGAGCTGCTTTGAAAAGTGTATACAGGTTTGTCTAATATAATTTGATTTCAGAATTTCAATGCATGATGGTAAATGCAGATGTAAGAGGTACATGTATGTACATTGGTGTAGATTATTTGGAACTACTGTAATTATTGTATGCTGATGATTTATGTATTTTTTTATGACAGTGTTATTGGTTTGCAAACGAAGATTGACATTTTATGTAAATGTTGTAAATCATGGGACAGAAAATATTTGTTTTTCTAAATGGTGGTTATTTACGACATTATGAGAAGTGGTATTTTGATGGAGAGCTACTTAAGACATCAACCTATTATAATTATTTAGTTATTATGTTTTCTACTATGTATCAATGATTCGAAACGGCTTGCACATTATAAGAATATTAAGTCATTGCTGACTGTTGAATATTATGTTACAAACATCTATGTTAGGGAATTAAGAAGATATATCTGTTTGTTGAGATTGCATGAACTGCCGTTGCGCTGTAATATCAGATGTAAAGAAGCTACAAATGTTTACCGAATTTGTAGGATGTGTAATACTAATAGCATTGAAGATGAACTCCATTTCATATTTGATTGCGAGGCATATGTATTGTTGAGAAATTCATCAAACTGTCTGTTTGTCTGTCTGTCTATCTATGGATATTGTTGAATCAACTGTGTACATGGGCTGATGGCCTTCGAAGCAGAAAATAAACTTACTTTCTGCTCAAGCCAAGAAATCACTCATCAACATCTTTATTTATCAAAAGAAATTCGGATATTTATCACATGAAGACAACTTCAAAACGTTTGACGGCATGATAGTTCCAATATTGTGTTATTGTGCTGAAATCTGGGGAACTTCATATAACAAGTAAATGTAAAGTACAAAGACTGTATTCGGCAAACGATTTCCTAGATTTAATAATATTACTCTTAATAACATGGTTCTTGGAGAGTGTGGCAGACTGGCAGAGAATGTATTTACATGACAATAGATATAAAATACTGGACTATATTAATTCACCTCTACAATAATAGACTACCATATCAGATTTACATTATACTTATATCTATTGATAATGCTGGAAGACACACATGGGTTACTTCAATTAGGAATATTGTATTTCACCTAGGATTTGGTATAGTCTGGATTCAGCAGAACATGGGAGATGCTGAAATCTTTAAAACGAATTTAAACACGGCTCTCCAACAAATTGGCACTTATCCTTGGAAGGTTCATCAAAGAGCAACTACTATAAACAATATACTTCACTTCACAATACTGAAACATACCTAACAATAAACATACCTCAATATATTAAGTGGCATTTAGCAAAATTTAGATGTAATATATTTGGATTATGTGTTCAGATTGGAAGACACAATAATATTCCTCATGATGAAAGATACTGCGAGTTCTGTTTGAAGAAAAATAAGAGGAGTGTAGAAGATGAATACCGTGTGATGATGATATGTGAACGCTACTCCCAGCTCAGAAAGCAATATATACAACAATATTAATATAGATAATCCAGGAACTGAAACATTATCCACCTTATGAATTTTTCAGAGAGAGGATCGGTGGGGTAGCCTAGTGGTTAAAATAATCGCTCGTCACACCGAAGACACGGGCTCGATTCCCTACATGGATACAATGTGTAAAGCTCATTTCTGGTGTCCGACGACTTAATATTGCTGGACAATTGTCAAAAGCGGCGTAAAAAGATACTCCCTCACTCACTCACTCTTCAGAGATAACATTTGTCTATTTTCTTAACTTAAGGTTTTACAGTGAGAAAAAACAAGTATTTAATATTAACACCTGTGTATGCAGGATATTTAAATATTCGTATTATTGTATCGTATTATTGTATGTATATGAATATAATTATATACTGTTAAAAGATACATTAAAAGCACTGAACGTGCTATAGAGGAATACAGATGCACATGTAGGTTGCTCTAAAAAGCAATGATTGTATTAATATTTGGCATATGAGAGCGGATAGATCGGGCATGGTTCTTACATATTTGGACAGCCATGTTTGCCGAATACACAAAAACAGATTATCCCGTAATCCGTTGTCCCTGATGATAATCCGTGATAAGTTTCAATCTTGTTTTTACCACAAATCCGGGATTATATCAATGAATGTTGTTCATCTGGGCGTGTCCTCATCAACTGTAATTGTTCTAAGAGTGGTATAATAACAATGAGACAGTTGGTAATCCGCTTCTCATCACGAGTTGTTCTTGACAAGCTTTGTAGACAAGTACTGGGAGACAAATGCATTGAAGTGGTCACTACGTTTCGTGTCTAGAGGATTTTCTAGTCCCTCAATGTAATGAAATAATACATATAGGATCAACTTTTAAACTAATTTTCAATCATCGATATTGCTAATAGGAAGTGACATTTACATGTAATCGCAAATTTTCCACTTATTCATATTCACGATGTCAAGTCGTACATTTGATGTGGTACATACATATCTGAATTATAATTCTAGAAAGTTAGTACTGGTTGTCAACGTTGATATATATGTTTTTCATCAAGTATGGAAATGAGAAACTTTGGCAGATGACATGAGCACGTGACACTTGCGACACACATTGCATACCACTACTGCAACAGTGTTACATAAACAACAAACTACTGCTACTACTACTACTACTACTACTACTACTACTACTACTACTACTACTACTACTACTACTACTACTACTAGCCCGTGAAGATTCCGGGACGGAATTGGTCTTCAGCAACCCATGCTTGCCGTAAAAGGCGACTATGCCTGTAAAAGGCGACTAACGGGATCGGGTGGTCAGGCTCGCTGACTTGGTTGATACATGTCATCGATCTCAATACTACTACTACTACTACTACTACTACTACCACTACTACTACTACTACTACTACTACTACTACTACTACTACTACTTAACGTCGAATAAAAATGAATTCGGGAGAGATGGTGTACTGAATATATGTTCTCAAAGTACATTAGTAGAGTGATTACAATAGTAAGACCGAATACACAAACAAGAGTAACCTTGAAGCGAAAACACCGATAAGGTCCTTGTGCTGTTCAAGCTAAAAGAACTACATATCTCAAGGGAAGGGTCACGTGACATATCTTATGGAGAAGTTCATAGAGATTGTGGGAGACATGAATGATTTTATTAGTATTTTTAGTCAATTAACAAGAAACTTACATTTTCTCCGGTTTCAGTTATCATTAATATGTTACTATTATATATAATCTCAATAATGCCCTTTGTTAATACCCCCTGGTGAGAAACAGTTACCAACTGCCTCGTTATTGATGTTTATACACCACACCAAGAACAATGGCGGTGGTGACGCTGCACCGGGATAATCAGCCTGCCTCCGCATAATCCAAGATGTTTAGCTCCCCCATGTAGATATGTTGGATAATACCCACCAGGGGAGTGTGAATTCTAGGGTAATCTGTGTTGATTTAATCCAGGAATATGAGTATAAATACAAGGTCCCATCTTTGGTGTATCAGACATTCCCACTTTGTACTGGACAGAAGCAGAAACGATGAAAGCTGTGTTGTTTGTGTGTATGTTGACCGTGGTCGCTGCTGGAGAGGCGGACACAGAGGTAGGTTGTGTTTTGTTTCTTCTTTTATCTTTTCTTCTCATTATCAGTATTGGTATTTATCTGGCTAGTCATGAATGTCTGTAGAAAATCAGTTTATATAAGAAATGTCATGTAATTTCTTACTCTGGGTTTATTGTTCTGAAACTTCTTTCTCTCATCATGTTCAAAGTAACGGGTGGCATACGGTGTTTGAGATTATCACATCTGTTTTACCCTAGACCGATTATTTGACCTATGTTTACTCATTCCCTTATAGGTTAACCACATAGATTCCGTCATTGAGCAACGTGAGTATAGTGTTTTAAAAATTATGAACCAAATCTTGACAAGCTATAGTGAAGGATTGAATAATACTATTTCAGTTTCATCTGCTTGGGCGTTACTCACGCAACTGGCATCATGTTATATGCTGAGATAATGAGATATCTGTGTTAAAGATGCCAACTTTCTACTTACTATTATGCTTAGTCCTTCAATGTAGAGATGGGCCTTTGATGAAATCAATATCACCAAATATAGTTTGAATGTTTTAATGTACTGATATTATATTTTGAGATACCAGTTGTTTGACTAAACTACCTTTCCTTCAGTCAAGGCAATACAATCAGATCTGGTTGGAATGGATCATGAGATGAAAACGAAATTCCTTGACGATGTCACTGATGTGTCATCAACGAACAGTAAGTTCAGACCGGTTACATTGTTACACTTCGGGGTACACATTTGAAGAAGCGATTGTTGGAGATAATGATGTTCTCTTGAATTCTAAGATTGAGAGATAAGATGAATAACTATGTGTTTGGGTATACCCTGAAAGATGCACATGAAATGACTCGTGTTGATATTTCCAGACAGATTCAAAGACCCGGTTTAACGCCACTTTATAGAACAAAATATGGGGTGGGAAAGTATGAAAGTTTTTGTGATTGCATTCATAATCTGTAACAGCCCTATTTCTCTATACTCTGTACTTATTTACCTATTAGATGTTGCTGGTGCGACACAAACTTCACCAACGACTTGGGGTGACCACCAAGGAGCAGTTGATGGACAAACACTGGACAGAGAAAACAGAATGGACATCTTGTTCAGACTCCTGCATGGTAAGAAGTCTCATTATTCAAAATTAACAGCATCACTATCCATGATTTGTCCATTGGTTTAACTGACAAATCTGATCATACTTAAACTTATATGTTTCAGAGGATTTATTGCATATGGGACATACAGATGACAAATTCCGATTATTTAAAACAAATATGTTGCTGATACTTGTTCTCAGACATCATTGTACAATATAGAACATCATCCAGTTCAGATGGTGCGACCTTTGATCAGACTTTCGAAGTTAAAGGACTCTGACATTGTCCCATGACAGTCAGCAGTGTATTAATGCCTTTACTTTGACGTAGGTGATGACGAAGACAAGTATGTTGTTTGTACACTGGCTGACGCCGCCGAGACGTCTCAGATTTCCATTGAAGACATCAGCACACCCAAGTATCAAGACAAACACACCATCAGGTCAGTTTCGTACTAACTCTCATCTATGGACACCTTCGTTTGTGGTTGAGAGTTTAATGTAGTTGATACCTACACCAATTATCATTGGACTTGATAACACCATTCACTTTTACAGACGGCGCTCTATCAACTGCAGACAAGACGCCCGCTACCGGACAATAGACGGAAGTTGCAACAATGTTCGCTGGCCAACCTGGGGGTCAACCAACCAACCATTCAAGAGATTTATTGATCCTGCATATGATGATGGTAAAGAACAGATTTTCTTTACATAGATATTGGAACTTAAAAATCATTATTTCATGCTTATGACCAGGGCGATTTTCATTAATAAATCAGACCGTTTGGAAGCAAGTCTTGTAAGTATTGCAATGGGAACATTTAGTTATGCCCTTTCAATATCACAACTAACTATACTTTAGTGAACTTTAAAAGCAAAAGTTTGGCTTTTCAGGCAAGTTCGTTCCCCGAATGAGAGGCGTAGATGGTTATCCCCTTCCCAGTCCACGCGCCATCAGTGTGGCCGTCCATCCGGGAGTTGACAGTCCTTCTGACGACCACACGGTGATGGTGATGCAGTGGGGGCAGTTTGTGGACCATGATCTCACCGGAACTCCTCTTCATGCAGGTACGTGCCAAATGGCCAATACTCTCTGACCATCAAAGTGACCAGACGTGTGATGATGAAATCAGACAAACTGTGATATATTTGTTTTTGTGATCCATATTTTTCGAACCTATATCAATAATTACGATATGCATCTAAATCTTTGTATCAACTTAACCAATCCTCATAATCCTTCAAGGTGATGTTCAATCTAAATGTTGCGATGGTCACACACCTGGAGAGATGCATTCTGATGTACGAGCTGGGTAAGCAATTAACATTCTATATTTTCCACACTTAATCATTCTGTTTGTGTCAATGGAAATAACTGGTCGAGATATTTTAAATAAATGAATCAGAAATACCAAACTTTAAAATTACATGACATTGTATACATGCTTATAATAAGGATGAAACGGATACAACCTTTTCCATGATTATAAAAGTCTACTGTACGATTCCGACTACATCATAAGCATGTGTTTGTGTATCATAACATATCATAACCATTATCATAACAATGGTTGATTGGAACTAGGAAACGTGTTAATTCTTCTGGTATTTCACTGTTCCAGCGGTCCTTGTTTCCCAATACCCATGCCAGTAAATGAAGGACATTTCCAAAAGAACTGCATGGAGTTCAAAAGATCAGCCCCAGCACCTGGAAGGAGTGAGTATATGAATACAAGGCTGTGAAGGTTACCTCATTTCAATGTAGGATTGTTCTGTCATTATGTTTATGATCATCTTATTAAGTAACGAAAGTCATAAACAACACTGTATGATAACATCCATATTTAAAACCATGTCACTTCCAGATACTCGAGAACAGTTGAACCTACTGACGTCCTTTGTGGACGCCTCTAACGTGTACGGACTCAGTCAGGATCAGATCAATCACCTCAGGAATGGAGGTAAGTCAGGCAATATTTTGTTTTAAATTATAATTCATGATCAAACAAATATTTTAAAACTTGGCAAATGCCGTGGAGAGTAATTGGTATATACAAATTAATGTCGTCATTCAACTTTTCAGCCTACATGAAAACCAAGGGAGATAACCTGTTGCCAGAATCCAACCAAGGCAACTGTCGAACAAGCAATACCAACGAATGGTGTTTTGAAGCTGGTAAATACAACTTAATAATGTATCCGTAGTACTATTTTCAGAATCTGTTTATATTGTACTTCACACATGACTATTTGGTAAATTTCGAATGATAATTCACAACACTGTCACACCTTCTTTATAACTAACTTCATCATCAGGTGACGACCGTGTGAACGTGTTCCCTGGTCTGGCCGTGCTACACACCGTGTTTGTCAGAGAACACAATCGTCTTGTCAAAGAACTTGCTGATGTCATGCCATCGACCACTCCTGATGATGTCTTGTTTGAGGAGGCCAGAAAGATCGTGTCAGCCATCATCCAACAAGTCACCTACCGCGAATGGCTGCCCATTATTGTTGGGCCCTTGGCCATGAGGAAGTACAGACTGACCCCCGGCTTCAGCTTCAGGTACAACTTTACTCAAAACCCAACCATCTACAACGTCTTCACCACCGCCGCCTTCAGATACGGCCACTCCACCATTCCACGTTTCCTGACCCTCGGAGACCGACATGTACCCATAGAACAGCTCTTCTTCAGACCTTCTGAGGTTATCAAAGATCTGGACACCGTGCTGAAGGCTATCCTCAAGGACAGACATCAGGAGGTTAACCGCTTCATCAACAGTGGGATGACTGAGCATTTGTTTGAGACGTCGGGCAATAACGGCTTTGACATCGTGTCCTTGAACATTCAGAGAGGTCGTGATCATGGCCTGCCATCATACAACAGCTTTCGTAAGGCATGTCAGCTATCGGAAGTGACTTCATTGGATGACAGTGTATTTGGTAAAGCAGGAGCTGCTTTGAAAAGTGTATACAGGTTTGTCTAATTTAATTTACTCTTATATGTGTACAGAGTTATTGTAAAAAAAATATGAAATAAAGATACTTTAACCCTTATTTGACATTTCTCAAGATCTCCATACGTTTATGTATTCTTGCTTCAGATCCCCTGATGACATCGACGTCTTCACCGGTGCAGTAGCTGAACACCATGTGCATGGCGGCGCAGTGGGCCCTCTCCTCGCTTGTCTGATTGGTCAACAGTTCCATGACCTGAAATATGGCGACTCATTCTGGTTCGAAACATCCCATCCAAGAAAGGGCTTTACATCAGGTACCGTCCAGTCTGTTTCTGTGTGCTTGTATGTTTGTTAAACTATTTAGTTGATGTCAAACTATGTACTTATTAGATAACTTAATATGCCTTTAAGATGAGAATGTTATATTATAATATGAATTTTATTGCATTTCTAATTTTGAATATGTCAAAATGTTTTAGTGTTTCAATGACACAGAAAAAAGATACTCTCTTGTTCTCAGAAGTAATTGTACATATACATACTTATTGCGTTTTCTATTTCAGGACAACTGTCTGAGATCCGACGAATGCGCTTTGCAAAGATTCTTTGTAGGAATTCAGGAGTGAAGTCCATCCAAAGAGATCCTTTTACAGTGTACTCAAAAGAAAGGTAGGCAATGAAGACATTCATCTCCTTTGTTCGTCAGTAATTAATTATCTCGGACAGACAGAACTCATATTAATATGCGACAGGGTATATCTGGCGTACTTCATTCAGTGAACATTGATCAGAATTGTATCCTGGATCCTTTTACACTTCGTGACACACTTTGAATGTAACATATTCGAGCTCATTCAGTTATATAGGATATATATGTCAAACCAGATCATATGAAGTATGCTGACGGAAATGTTAATATTTTGACGCATTTTTGTATTTCACAGCAATCCTATGATACCCTGCAACGATCTTCCAACAATCGATTTAACCAAATGGCGGAGATGAGAGGTTGCTTAGCCTACCCTTAGATTCAACAAAAGAAACCGAAGACTTGAAACATAACATTTTGGTGTTCCAACATATATAGCCCTAACTACTCGTCATGGTTTGTAAGAAGCATAAATCACAGAATACATGATATTTTTGACGTTTTTGTTCAACTATCTTCATACTAAATATGTAATGCCAAGTACATTTAGGTATGGCATTTCACTAATAATGCTGGAATTATTAACGGAAATGTCAGTTAACATTATACCTGATTATAATGCCTACACTTTATATGAGAACAAAACGAATTGGTAACCAATTAAGTAAGTGAATCCACCAGTTACACTGTCAAAGCGTTTAATCAAAGCATAAAGTTGCAATATTATTGGCAGTATATGTTTATGGCATTGTATAATTTATTCGTCAAGGGAAAAAACATATTCTATATATATGACTTGCACTATTTCATAGACCTATAAAGGAGATGTTTTTTTGTTTTTTGTCATTGTATGATATTGTATAATATATTGTTGATGTGGTGCTTAAAGCAACTATCAATATATGTGTGATCATGTGTGAAGATTCATATATCATGTTTAATAGAAACAATATTGAACAATTATACTTGTGTTATATCATATATAACATTTGATTGTATTTGTTAATTTTTCAACTGTTTTGTAATAAACACGTTCTCTTTTGTATTTGTGATTCATGGTCTCTTAATTTGTTGGTTTGGTGTTATTCATCTACCGTTTGGTAGGCTGATTGGCACATTGATATCTTTCACATTTGTGTTAATGTTTGGTATGATGACATAGTATCCAGGGCCTAGATACATATTGTTTCTAACAATACATGTTCCATACAATCTCACTGTTCCGAGCAGTGCTTTCAGTAAGTGTACAGCTCACATTGTGCCAGACAGTACTTCCCATACATGTATTACACTTCCCATTTTCGCTGCAAGTGCTTCCTACACACGCAAATAGTTCACATAGCAGACAGTGCTTGATAATCGTGTATATAGTTTACATTGTCACAGAAAGTGTTTCCTTATGTATGTATATTCTTCATATTGTCCCAGATCATGTTTCCTATACGCGTATGATAATACAGATTATCCTCGACAGTGCTTCCTATACATGCATATAGTTCTATTCGTCCTTGATAGTGCTTACTGTACATGGACAACAATGGAGTTCACATTGCCCAAAAGCAGTGCTTCCTATGTATATGTATAATTCCCATTATCACAGAGGGTGCCTCCTATACCCGCATATAGTTCGCATCGTCCCAGGCAGAGTTTCCTAATATGTATATATATGTTTATTTATTACATATGTACAATAATCCCCATTGTCCTTCGCGTACATATAGTTCACATTATTGATGGTACGGAGGCACCCTCTGTGATAATGTGAACTATATATATGTATAGGAAGCACTGCTTTGGACCATGTGAACTCTATCCTTATACAGGAAGAAATATCAAGGACGAATAGAACTATATGCATGTATATCCACTGTCGAGGATAATGTGTACTATGAGCTCGAGGTACCGCGACAAAGCTAGCATATGTGTAAGCGGTCAAATGAATAATCGCATGACCCTTTACAAAGTGCGAGTAGCTGTGGAAGTGAATATGACGTTAAATCTCATTTCACTTCATCTGACCTCTCAACGAGCATGTAGACATGTGCATGAATCAACAAACATTCATGTTTGTAGCTTGTTTTATATTACAGCTAATTACAGGGGTATATCTCTTATTTACTCACTGTGCAAAGTTCTGACATATATTCTGGATAAAACATTACAATCCTGGTGTGACATTAATAATATTATACACGAATATTAAGCTCTTAAGCTGGATTTGGATCCGGATATTTTTCTATTGATCACATTTTCGCATTACAGGCATTTGCACAAATATCTCTCTCAAAAACTAATGGTAGATTTTATAGCATCTTCGTTGATTTTTCAAAGGCATTTGATAGAATAAATCATGAAGTTATATTGAAGTTTATTTGCACTGATCACAGTATGTTTGATCTTCTAGAGATACACTGCATCAAGGAAAGTATAGAGACTACACGTCTACACGAACTGCAGAGGGTAAACTACCGAGAGGGCGTGTCTGTGTGTGTTCGCACTTCACTATCACATGGTCTGCGCTGTGTTATTATTGACTACACAGACATGATACATTTTGTATTTCTGTTACTTGATAAGAGTATATTTAATCTCACACGTAATTTACTTGTTGGTTTTGTGTATATCCATCCTGTTAATATACTCAACAACAAAAGTTCCTTCGACACCAATAGTTTAGTGTATTTTTCAAACAAGTAAAGTTTGGTTTTCAATATTGTAGTACATGCATGAAAATCAAGTCACAAAAAACGCAACTGCTACAGAAAAGCATGCATTCCATGCAAAAGATGACTTTTATGCAAGTCCCATGCATTTCACTACCCAAGCATGGGTATGAAAACATGTGCGTTAATGGGATTCCATACGCATTGTTTAGCATCGTGCTGACAGGAACCACTCAGAAAAACAACAAAATTACTCAACTATTCAACATTACGAAAAACAACGCCTGTCCGAAGTCATTGGTATGCTTGAAGCGTGATGTTGCAAGGCAATTAAACGTCCACAGGAACACCATTTGGTGTTTATGGCAACGTTGGCAACAGACGAATGCAGCCAGAGACCATCCTCGGAGTGGCAGTCCACGCGTAACAAATATTCGACAAGACAGCTGGATTCGAACAACACACCTACGAAATCGATTCCAGCCAGCAACAGTGACTGCAAGAAGCATCCCTGGCCTTCAAGCACGTCTACAATGGTGCAGACAGCGTCTACGCTGGACGGTCATGCACTGAGGACAAGTTATATTCACTGACGAGTCTCGTTTTCACCTCAGCCACAGCGATGGACGGATTCGACTGTATCGACGTCGAGGTGAACGTTACGTCAATCATTGTATCATGGAAGACGATCGGTTCGGGGGCGGCAGCGTTATGGTATGGGGTGGGATTACAGCAAGACACAGGACCTGTGTGATAGTGGTAGAGATACATCTCAATGGACAGCGCTACCGCGACGAGATCATCGGCCCTGTTGTCCTGCCGTTTTTGCGTCGTCATGGCCCAGGCATTTCCTTTCAACATGACAACGCCCGGCCTCAAATTGCTCGATTTGTTCAGGATTTTCTTCAACAAAACAACGTGAATGTACCCTGGCCGGATCGCTCCACTGATCTCTCACCAATCGATCACATATAGGATGAGATGGATCGGCGCCTTCGACGTCAACATTCGACGTGTTCCACAGACACTGTAGGAACTTCGACACATTCTCCAGCAGATATGGACAGATATCCCACAGGACGCCTGGTCCATTCCATGAGACGAAGATGTGTTGCTTGACAGAGAGGGACACACACGCTACTGATTTGTAAATTGACATTTTGGCATGTTCATGTTTTTTTTTAATGAAATCACGCATTTTCTGAAGTCTGTATGGCAAATTAATTCATTTGAACACTTACAGGAGTCTTTTATCCATAGCAAACCGAAATTGTTTCAGATTTGGTAAAAAACATAACTTTGCATTAAATCTTATTCAATGTCACAGGAACTTTTGTTTTTCAGTATACATTTGTACTTAGAAATGACAGACAATAGAGTCCCTAAGGGTATAGAGTACTTAGATAAAAGCTTGTCTACTGTGTTATATGAACATCCAGATTGCGAAATTATTCTTCCTGGTGACTATAATGTAAGGTGTGGTAATTTGATTGGTTGGTTGATTGGTTTGTTGTTTAACGCTGTACTCAGCAATATTCCAGCTATATGACGGCGATCTGTAAATAATAGAGTCTGGACCAGACAATCCAGTGATTAATATCATGAGCATCGATCCACGCAATTGGGATCGATGACATGCATCAACCAAGTCAGCGAGCCTGACCACCCAATCCCGTTAGTCGCCTTTTACGACAAGCATAGTCACCTTTTACGACAAGCATGGGTTGCTGAAGACCTACATGTATTCTACCCCGGAATCTTCACGGGTCTGGTAATTTGAATGATTTTATTATCGACGACAACAACAGATTTATTACATGTTTATAAGACATGGAGTATGTATCGGATGCATTTGACGTGCCCCGCAGTACCAGAGATGAGGTGTGTAATAATTCCCGGTGGGATCTGATAGACTTTTGTTGTACGTTTTCTGTCCATATTGTAAATGGACGATTTGCTGGAGATCATTTACTTGTTTTAAGGAAGGTGGCGCTTGTTTGGTTGATTATGTACTATGCTCAACTATTTTTGTTTGACAAGCTGTGAATCAGGTCACTTTCCTTTCCTACTTCCCCTCCATGGATGTGATAGACAGGTCAATAATGTTAAGGAAATGCATGTGAATAATATTCCCAGATATTCATGGAGAAATGAAATATGTGATGCCTTGAAACATAATGTTTCTGAGTCATTGTCTGCCTTTCACATGGATGAGTTTATGCATTTATTGTCTTTAAATGTTGATTTAGCTGTTGAAACGTTGGCCAATGCTGTACATAGTGGTTCTATTTCATGCGGATTACTTACTAGAGCTAGATAATCAAAACTTACATCTGGATAAAAAATGCTACGATAAAGCCTGTGAGGATATGAAGATTAAAAAGTTTATTGTATTAGACAAGTTTAGAGTTACTGGTGATAAGGAGTTTCTTTCTAAATATTCAACATTAAGGTATAGTTACAGGTCTGTATACAGGAAAAAGAGATAAGAATACGAAGAGACTTGTGTTCGTGAACTTGTAGACAGTAGTGGAGATAGTAAATCATTCTGGAAAAAGATAATCGCATTAACAAAGAAGACAAGTTGTGATCCTCTTTCCACCAAGATTTGCCAAGAAGATGGGTTTGATTATTTTAAGAATATTTTAAACCATACTGATATACTTGTGAACTCGGACATCATTGAGCAGGTAGATTATGTTATAAATAACCATAATGAACAATTATGTGATTTCTGTACTGATGATGATGCATTCTTAATGATGATATTCATAAGAGATCTGAAGCAGGGTAAAGCTGCAGGACCAGATGGTATTAGGGCTGACATGATCCAATGCTGCAGAGCGGTTTTAATTCCATATTTGTTAGTTATGTATAATACTATTTTGTCAACGGGTAATTTTCCATCCGAATGGGCTGAGAGTGTTATTGTACCACTCCATAAAAAAGGAAGCTTTGACTGTGTTAATAATTATAGAAGCATATCTTTGATGGATATTTTTGGGAAGTTATTCTGCTCTAAATGGGCGTCTTAAAAGTTTTTCTGATCACTTTAACAGTATACCTGTGGCCCAGGCAGGATTTAGGAAAGGCTATTGCACAACGGATAACAGTTTCACTTTGCAATGTCTTGTACAAAAGTATTTATCTAAAATTTGGGGACGTTTTTACTTTATTGATGTGAATACTTGTAAATGATGGGGCTTACTGATAAATATGGATAAGACAGAAATATATATTTTTTCTAAATGGTGGTTATTTACGACATTATGAGAAGTGGTATTTTGATGGAGAGCTACTAAAGACATCAACCTATTATAATTTTGAAGGTATTATGTTTTCTACTAGGTTGACAGTATGTTCAAATATTCTTGTTTCAAAAGCCACTAAAGCTCAAAAACATATTTAGTATTATCAATGATTAAAAACGACTTGCTCATGTGACTTCATTTGATGACAGTGTATTTGGTTAAGCAGGAGCTGCTTTGAAAAGTGTATACAGGTTTGTCTAATATAATTTGATTTCAGAATTTCAATGCATGATGGTAAATGCAGATGTAAGAGGTACATGTATGTACATTGGTGTAGATTATTTGGAACTACTGTAATTATTGTATGCTGATGATTTATGTATTTTTTTATGACAGTGTTATTGGTTTGCAAACGAAGATTGACATTTTATGTAAATGTTGTAAATCATGGGACAGAAACTATTTGTTTTTCTAAATGGTGGTTATTTACGACATTATGAGAAGTGGTATTTTGATGGAGAGCTACTTAAGACATCAACCTATTATAATTATTTAGTTATTATGTTTTCTACTATGTATCAATGATTCGAAACGACTTGCACATTATAAGAATATTAAGTCATTGCTGACTGTTGAATATTATGTTACAAACATCTATGTTAGGGAATTAAGAAGATATATCTGTTTGTTGAGATTGCATGAACTGCCGTTGCGCTGTAATATCAGATGTAAAGAAGCTACAAATGTTTACCGAATTTGTAGGATGTGTAATACTAATAGCATTGAAGATGAACTCCATTTCATATTTGATTGCGAGGCATATGTATTGTTGAGAAATTCATCAAACTGTCTGTTTGTCTGTCTGTCTATCTATGGATATTGTTGAATCAACTGTGTACATGGGCTGATGGCCTTCGAAGCAGAAAATAAACTTACTTTCTGCTCAAGCCAAGAAATCACTCATCAACATCTTTATTTATCAAAAGAAATTCGGATATTTATCACATGAAGACAACTTCAAAACGTTTGACGGCATGATAGTTCCAATATTGTGTTATTGTGCTGAAATCTGGGGAACTTCATATAACAAGTAAATGTAAAGTACAAAGACTGTATTCGGCAAACGATTTCCTAGATTTGATAATATTACTCTTAATAACATGGTTCTTGGAGAGTGTGGCAGACTGGCAGAGAATGTATTTACATGACAATAGATATAAAATACTGGACTATATTAATTCACCACTACAATAATAGACTACCATATCAGATTTACATTATACTTATATCTATTGATAATGCTGGAAGACACACATGGGTTACTTCAATTAGGAATATTGTATTTCACCTAGGATTTGGTATAGTCTGGATTCAGCAGAACATGGGAGATGCTGAAATCTTTAAAACGAATTTAAACAAGGCTCTCCAACAAATTGGCACTTATCCTTGGAAGGTTCATCAAAGAGCAACTACTATAAACAATATAATTCAATTCACAATACTGAAACATACCTAACAATAAACATACCTCAATATATTAAGTGGCATTTAGCAAAATTTAGATGTAATATTCTTGGATTATGTGTTCAGATAGGAAGACACAATAATATTCCTCATGATGAAAGATACTGCGAGTTCTGTTTGAAGAAAAATAAGAGGAGTGTAGAAGATGAATACCGTGTGATGATGATATGTGAACGCTACTCCCAGCTCAGAAAGCAATATATACAACAATATTAATATAGATAATCCAGGAACTGAAACATTATCCACCTTATGAATTTTTCAGAGAGAGGATCGGTGGGGTAGCCTAGTGGTTAAAATAATCGCTCGTCACACCGAAGACACGGGCTCGATTCCCTACATGGATACAATGTGTAAAGCTCATTTCTGGTGTCCGACGCCTTGATATTGCTGGACAATTGTCAAAAGCGGCGTAAAAAGATACTCCCTACTCATTCACTCTTCAGAGATAACATTTGTCTATTTTCTTAACTTAAGGTTTTACAGTGAGAAAAAACAAGTATTTAATATTAACACCTGTGTATGCAGGGTATTTAAATATTCGTATTATTGTATCGTATTATTGTATGTATATGAATATAATTATATACTGTTAAAAGATACATTAAAAGCACTGAACGTGCTATAGAGGAATACAGATGCACATGTAGGTTGCTCTAAAAAGCAATGATTGTATTAATATTTGGTATATGAGAGCGGATAGATCAGGCATGGTTCTTGCATATTTGGACAGCCATGTTTGCCGAATATACAAAAACAGATTATCCCGTAATCCGCTGTCTCTGATGATAATCCGTGATAAGTTTCAATCTTGTTTTTACCACAAATCCGGAATTATATCAATGAATGGTGTTGATCTGGGCGTGTCCTCATCAACTGTAATTGTTCTAAGAGTGGTATAATAACAATGAGACAGTTGGTAATCCGCTTCTCATCACGAGTTGTTCTTGACAAGCTTTGTAGACAAGTACTGGGAGACAAATGCATTGAAGTGGTCACTACGTTTTGTGTCTGGAGGATTTTCTAGTCCCTCAATGTAATGAAATAATACATATAGGATCAACTTTTTAAACTAATTTTCAATCATCGATATTGCTAATAGGAAGTGACATTTACATGTAATCGCAAATTTTCCACTTATTCATATTCACGATGTCAAGTCGTACATTTGATGTGGTACATACATATCTGAATTATAATTCTAGAAAGTTAGTACGGTTGTCAACGTTGATATATGCAACAGTCAGTATGTTTTTCATCGAGTATGGAAATGAGAAACTTTGGCAGATGACATGAGCACGTGACACTTGCGACACACATTGCATACCACTACTGCAACAGTGTTACATAAACAACAAACTACTGCTGCTCCTGCTACTACTACTACTACTACTACTACTACTACTACTACTACTACTACTACTACTACTACTACTTCTACTACTACTACTACTACTACTACTACTACTACTATTACTACTACTACTACTACTACTACTACTAATACTAGCCCGTGAAGATTCCGGGACGGAGTTGGTCTTCAGCAACCCATGCAACCCAACTTAACTGCGAATAAAAATGAATTCGGGAGAGATGGTGTACTGAATATGTGTTCTCAAAGTACATTAGTAGAGTGATTACAATAGCAAGACCGAATACACAAACAAGAGTAACCTTGAAGCGAAAACACCGATAAGGTCCTTGTGCTGTTCAAGCTAAAAGAACTATATATCTCAAGGGAAGGGTCACATGACATATCTTATGGAGAAGTTCATAGAGATTGTGGGAGACATGAATGATTTTATTAGTATTTTTAGTCAATTAACAAGAAACTTACATTTTCTCCGGTTTCAGTTATCATTAATATGTTACTATTATATATAATCTCAATAATGCCCTTTGTTAATACCCCCTGGTGAGAAACAGTTACCAACTGCCTCGTTATTGATGTTTATACACCACACCAAGAACAATGGCGATGGTGACGCTGCACCGGGATAATCAGCCTGCCTCCGCATAATCCAAGATGTTTAGCTCCCCCATGTAGATATGTTGGATAATACCCACCAGGGGAGTGTGAATTCTAGGGTAATCTGTGTTGATTTAATCCAGGAATATGAGTATAAATACAAGGTCCCATCTTTGGTGTATCAGACATTCCCACTTTGTACTGGACAGAAGCAGAAACGATGAAAGCTGTGTTGTTTGTGTGTATGTTGACCGTGGTCGCTGCTGGAGAGGCGGACACAGAGGTAGGTTGTGTTTTGTTTCTTCTTTTATCTTTTCTTCTCATTATCAGTATTGGTATTTATCTGGCTAGTCATGAATGTCTGTAGAAAATCAGTTTATATAAGAAATGTCATGTGATTTCTTACTCTGGGTTTATTGTTCTGAAACTTCTTTCTCTCATCATGTTCAAAGTAACGGGTGGCATACGGTGTTTGAGATTATCACATCTGTTTTACCCTAGACCGATTATTTAACCTATGTTTACTCATTCCCTTATAGGTTAACCACATAGATTCCGTCATTGAGCAACGTGAGTATAGTGTTTTAAAAATTATGAACCAAATCTTGACAAGCTATAGTGAAGGATTGAATAATACTATTTCAGTTTCATCTGCTTGGGCGTTACTCACGCAACTGGCATCATGTTATATGCTGAGATAATGAGATATCTGTGTTAAAGATGCCAACTTTCTACTTACTATTATGCTTAGTCCTTCAATGTAGAGATGGGCCTTTGATGAAATCAATGTCACCAAATATAGTTTGAATGTTTTAATGTACGGATATTATATTTTGTGATACCAGTTGTTTGACTAAACTACCTTTCCTTCAGTCAAGGCAATACAATCAGATCTGGTTGGAATGGATCATGAGATGAACACGAAATTCCTTGACGATGTCACTGATGTGTCATCAACGAACAGTAAGTTCAGACCGGTTACATTGTTACACTTCGGGGTACACATTTGAAGAAGCGATTGTTGGAGATAATGATGTTCTCTTGAATTCTAAGATTGAGAGATAAGATGAATAAATATGTGTTTGGGTATACCCTGAAAGATGCACGTGAAATGACTCGTGTTGATATTTCCAGACAGATTCAAAGACCCGGTTTAACGCCACTTTATAGAACAAAATATGGGGTGGGTAAGTATGAAAGTTTTTGTGATTGCATTCATAATCTGTAACAGCCCTATTTCTCTATACTCTGTACTTATTTACCTATTAGATGTTGCTGGTGCGACACAAACTTCACAAACGACTTGGGGTGACCACCAAGGAACAGTTGATGGACAAACGCTGGACAGAGAAAACAGAATGGACATCTTGTTCAGACTTCTGCATGGTAAAAAGTCTCATTATTCAAAATTAACAGCATCACTATCCATGATTTGTCCATTGGTTTAACTGACAAATCTGATCATACTTAAACTTATATGTTTCAGAGGATTTATTGCATATGGGACATACAGATGACAAATTCCGATTATTTAAAACAAATATGTTGCTGATACTTGTTCTCAAACATCATTGTACAATATAGAACATCATCCAGTTCAGATGGTGCGACCTTTGATCAGACTTTCGAAGTTAAAGGACTCTGACATTGTCCCATGATAGTAAGCAGTGTATTAATGCCTTTACTTTGACGTAGGTGATGACGAAGACAAGTATGTTGTTTGTACACTGGCTGACGCCGCCGAGACGTCTCAGATTTCCATTGAAGACATCAGCACACCCAAGTATCAAGACAAACACACCATCAGGTCAGTTTCGTACTAACTCTCATCTATGGACACCTTCGTTTGTGGTTGAGAGTTTAATGTTGTTGATACCTACACCAATTATCATTGGACTTGATAACACCATTCACTTTTACAGACGGCGCTCTATTAACTGCAGACAAGACGCCCGCTACCGGTCAATAGACGGAAGTTGCAACAATGTTCGCTGGCCAACCTGGGGGTCAACCAACCAACCATTCAAGAGATTTATTGATCCTGCATATGATGATGGTAAAGAACAGATTTTCTTCACATAGATATTGGAACTTAAAAATCATTATTTCATGCTTATGACCAGGGCGATTTTCATAAATAAATCAGACCGTTTGGAAGCAAGTCTTGTAAGTATTGCAATGGGAACATTTAGTTATGCCCTTTCAATATCACAACTAACCATATTTTAGTGATCTTTAAAAGCAAAAGTTTGGCTTTTCAGGCAAGTTCGTTCCCCGAATGAGAGGCGTAGATGGTTATCCCCTTCCCAGTCCACGCGCCATCAGTGTGGCCGTCCATCCGGGAGTTGACAGTCCTTCTGACGACCACACGGTGATGGTGATGCAGTGGGGGCAGTTTGTGGACCATGATCTCACCGGAACTCCTCTTCATGCAGGTACGTGCCAAATGGCCAATACTCTCTGACCATCAAAGTGACCAGACGTGTGATGATGAAATCAGACAAACTGTGATATATTTGTTTTTGTGATCCATATTTTTCGAACCTATATCAATAATTACGATATGCATCTAAATCTTTGTATCAACTTAACCAATCCTCATAATCCTTCAAGGTGATGTTCAATCTAAATGTTGCGATGGTCACACACCTGGAGAGATGCATTCTGATGTACGAGCTGGGTAAGCAATTAACATTCTATATTTTCCACACTTAATCATTCTGTTTGTGTCAATGGAAATAACTGGTCGAGATATTTTAAATAAATGAATCAGAAATACCAAACTTTAAAATTACATGACATTGTATACATGCTTATAATAAGGATGAAACGGATACAACCTTTTCCATGATTATAAAAGTCTACTGTACGATTCCGACTACATCATAAGCATGTGTTTGTGTATCATAACATATCATAACCATTATCATAACAATGGTTGATTGGAACTAGGAAACGTGTTAATTCTTCTGGTATTTCACTGTTCCAGCGGTCCTTGTTTCCCAATAACCATGCCAGTAAATGAAGGACATTTCCAAAAGAACTGCATGGAGTTCAAAAGATCAGCCCCAGCACCTGGAAGGAGTGAGTATATGAATACAAGGCTGTGAAGGTTACCTCATTTCAATGTAGGATTGTTCTGTCATTATGTTTATGATCATCTTATTAAGTAACGAAAGTCATAAACAACACTGTATGATAACATCCATATTTAAAACCATGTCACTTCCAGATACTCGAGAACAGTTGAACCTACTGACGTCCTTTGTGGACGCCTCTAACGTGTACGGACTCAGTCAGGATCAGATCAATCACCTCAGGAATGGAGGTAAGTCAGGCAATATTTTGTTTTAAATTATAATTCATGATCAAACAAATATTTTAAAACTTGGCAAATGCCGTGGAGAGTAATTGGTATATACAAATTAATGTCGTCATTCAACTTTTCAGCCTACATGAAAACCAAGGGAGATAACCTGTTGCCAGAATCCAACCAAGGCAACTGTCGAACAAGCAATACCAACGAATGGTGTTTTGAAGCTGGTAAATACAACTTAATAATGTATCCGTAGTACTATTTTCAGAATCTGTTTATATTGTACTTCACACATGACTATTTGGTAAATTTCGAATGATAATTCACAACACTGTCACACCTTCTTTATAACTAACTTCATCATCAGGTGACGACCGTGTGAACGTGTTCCCTGGTCTGGCCGTGCTACACACCGTGTTTGTCAGAGAACACAATCGTCTTGTCAAAGAACTTGCTGATGTCATGCCATCGACCACTCCTGATGATGTCTTGTTTGAGGAGGCCAGAAAGATCGTGTCAGCCATCATCCAACAAGTCACCTACCGCGAATGGCTGCCCATTATTGTTGGGCCCTTGGCCATGAGGAAGTACAGACTGACCCCCGGCTTTAGCTTCAGGTACAACTTTACTCAAAACCCAACCATCTACAACGTCTTCGCCACCGCCGCCTTCAGATACGGCCACTCCACCATTCCACGTTTCCTGACCCTCGGAGACCGACATGTACCCATAGAACAGCTCTTCTTCAGACCTTCTGAGGTTATCAAAGATCTGGACACCGTGCTGAAGGCTATCCTCAAGGACAGACATCAGGAGGTTAACCGCTTCATCAACAGTGGGATGACTGAGCATTTGTTTGAGACGTCGGGCAATAACGGCTTTGACATCGTGTCCTTGAACATTCAGAGAGGTCGTGATCATGGCCTGCCATCATACAACAGCTTTCGTAAGGCATGTCAGCTATCGGAAGTGACTTCATTGGATGACAGTGTATTTGGTAAAGCAGGAGCTGCTTTGAAAAGTGTATACAGGTTTGTCTAATTTAATTTACTCTTATATGTGTACAGAGTTATTGTAAAAAAAATATGAAATAAAGATACTTTAACCCTTATTTGACTTTTCTCAAGATCTCCATACGTTTATGTATTCTTGCTTCAGATCCCCTGATGACATCGACGTCTTCACCGGTGCAGTAGCTGAACACCATGTGCATGGCGGCGCAGTGGGCCCTCTCCTCGCTTGTCTGATTGGTCAACAGTTCCATGACCTGAAATATGGCGACTCATTCTGGTTCGAAACATCCCATCCAAGAAAGGGCTTTACATCAGGTACCGTCCAGTCTGTTTCTGTGTGCTTGTATGTTTGTTAAACTATTTAGTTGATGTCAAACTATGTACTTATTAGATAACTTAATATGCCTTTAAGATGAGAATGTTATATTATAATATGAATTTTATTGCATTTCTAATTTTGAATATGTCAAAATGTTTTAGTGTTTCAATGACACAGAAAAAAGATACTCTCTTGTTCTCAGAAGTAATTGTACATATACATACTTATTGCGTTTTCTATTTCAGGACAACTGTCTGAGATCCGACGAATGCGCTTTGCAAAGATTCTTTGTAGGAATTCAGGAGTGAAGTCCATCCAAAGAGATCCTTTTACAGTGTACTCAAAAGAAAGGCATGAAGACATTCATCTCCTTTGTTCGTCAGTAATTAATTATCCCGGACAGACAGAACTCATATTAATATGCGACAGGGTATATCTGGCGTACTTCATTCAGTGAACATTGATCAGAATTGTATCCTGGATCCTTTTACACTTCGTGACACACTTTGAATGTAACATATTCGAGCTCATTCAGTTATATAGGATATATATGTCAAACCAGATCATATGAAGTATGCTGACGGAAATGTTAATATTTTGACGCATTTTTGTATTTCACAGCAATCCTATGATACCCTGCAACGATCTTCCAACAATCGATTTAACCAAATGGCGGAGATGAGAGGTTGCTTAGCCTACCCTTAGATTCAACAAAAGAAACCGAAGACTTGAAACATAACATTTTGGTGTTCCAACATATATAGCCCTAACTACTCGTCATGGTTTGTAAGAAGCATAAATCACAGAATACATGATATTTTTGACGTTTTTGTTCAACTATCTTCATACTAAATATGTAATGCCAAGTACATTTAGGTATGGCATTTCACTAATAATGCTGGAATTATTAACGGAAATGTCAGTTAACATTATACCTGATTATAATGCCTACACTTTATATGAGAACAAAACGAATTGGTAACCAATTAAGTAAGTGAATCCACCAGTTACACTGTCAAAGCGTTTAATCAAAGCATAAAGTTGCAATATTATTGGCAGTATATGTTTATGGCATTGTATAATTTATTCGTCAAGGGAAAAAACATATTCTATATATATGACTTGCACTATTTCATAGACCTATAAAGGAGATGTTTTTTTGTTTTTTGTCATTGTATGATATTGTATAATATATTGTTGATGTGGTGCTTAAAGCAACTATCAATATATGTGTGATCATGTGTGAAGATTCATATATCATGTTTAATAGAAACAATATTGAACAATTATACTTGTGTTATATCATATATAACATTTGATTGTATTTGTTAATTTTTCAACTGTTTTGTAATAAACACGTTCTCTTTTGTATTTGTGATTCATGGTCTCTTAATTTGTTGGTTTGGTGTTATTCATCTACCGTTTGGTAGGCTGATTGGCACATTGATATCTTTCACATTTGTGTTAATGTTTGGTATGATGACATAGTATCCAGGGCCTAGATACATATTGTTTCTAACAATACATGTTCCATACAATCTCACTGTTCCGAGCAGTGCTTTCAGTAAGTGTACAGCTCACATTGTGCCAGACAGTACTTCCCATACATGTATTACACTTCCCATTTTCGCTGCAAGTGCTTCCTACACACGCAAATAGTTCACATAGCAGACAGTGCTTGATAATCGTGTATATAGTTTACATTGTCACAGAAAGTGTTTCCTTATGTATGTATATTCTTCATATTGTCCCAGATCATGTTTCCTATACGCGTATGATAATACAGATTATCCTCGACAGTGCTTCCTATACATGCATATAGTTCTATTCGTCCTTGATAGTGCTTACTGTACATGGACAACAATGGAGTTCACATTGCCCAAAAGCAGTGCTTCCTATGTATATGTATAATTCCCATTATCACAGAGGGTGCCTCCTATACCCGCATATAGTTCGCATCGTCCCAGGCAGAGTTTCCTAATATGTATATATATGTTTATTTATTACATATGTACAATAATCCCCATTGTCCTTCGCGTACATATAGTTCACATTATTGATGGTACGGAGGCACCCTCTGTGATAATGTGAACTATATATATGTATAGGAAGCACTGCTTTGGACCATGTGAACTCTATCCTTATACAGGAAGAAATATCAAGGACGAATAGAACTATATGCATGTATATCCACTGTCGAGGATAATGTGTACTATGAGCTCGAGGTACCGCGACAAAGCTAGCATATGTGTAAGCGGTCAAATGAATAATCGCATGACCCTTTACAAAGTGCGAGTAGCTGTGGAAGTGAATATGACGTTAAATCTCATTTCACTTCATCTGACCTCTCAACGAGCATGTAGACATGTGCATGAATCAACAAACATTCATGTTTGTAGCTTGTTTTATATTACAGCTAATTACAGGGGTATATCTCTTATTTACTCACTGTGCAAAGTTCTGACATATATTCTGGATAAAACATTACAATCCTGGTGTGACATTAATAATATTATACACGAATATTAAGCTCTTAAGCTGGATTTGGATCCGGATATTTTTCTATTGATCACATTTTCGCATTACAGGCATTTGCACAAATATCTCTCTCAAAAACTAATGGTAGATTTTATAGCATCTTCGTTGATTTTTCAAAGGCATTTGATAGAATAAATCATGAAGTTATATTGAAGTTTATTTGCACTGATCACAGTATGTTTGATCTTCTAGAGATACACTGCATCAAGGAAAGTATAGAGACTACACGTCTACACGAACTGCAGAGGGTAAACTACCGAGAGGGCGTGTCTGTGTGTGTTCGCACTTCACTATCACATGGTCTGCGCTGTGTTATTATTGACTACACAGACATGATACATTTTGTATTTCTGTTACTTGATAAGAGTATATTTAATCTCACACGTAATTTACTTGTTGGTTTTGTGTATATCCATCCTGTTAATATACTCAACAACAAAAGTTCCTTCGACACCAATAGTTTAGTGTATTTTTCAAACAAGTAAAGTTTGGTTTTCAATATTGTAGTACATGCATGAAAATCAAGTCACAAAAAACGCAACTGCTACAGAAAAGCATGCATTCCATGCAAAAGATGACTTTTATGCAAGTCCCATGCATTTCACTACCCAAGCATGGGTATGAAAACATGTGCGTTAATGGGATTCCATACGCATTGTTTAGCATCGTGCTGACAGGAACCACTCAGAAAAACAACAAAATTACTCAACTATTCAACATTACGAAAAACAACGCCTGTCCGAAGTCATTGGTATGCTTGAAGCGTGATGTTGCAAGGCAATTAAACGTCCACAGGAACACCATTTGGTGTTTATGGCAACGTTGGCAACAGACGAATGCAGCCAGAGACCATCCTCGGAGTGGCAGTCCACGCGTAACAAATATTCGACAAGACAGCTGGATTCGACAAGACAGCTGGATTCGAACAACACACCTACGAAATCGATTCCAGCCAGCAACAGTGACTGCAAGAAGGATCCCTGGCCTTCAAGCACGTCTACAATGGTGCAGACAGCGTCTACGCTGGACGGTCATGCACTGAGGACAAGTTATATTCACTGACGAGTCTCGTTTTCACCTCAGCCACAGCGATGGACGGATTCGACTGTATCGACGTCGAGGTGAACGTTACGTCAATCATTGTATCATGGATGAGGATCGGTTCGGGGGCGGCAGCGTTATGGTATGGGGTGGGATTACAGCAAGACACAGGACCTGTGTGATAGTGGTAGAGATACATCTCAATGGACAGCGCTACCGCGACGAGATCATCGGCCCTGTTGTCCTGCCGTTTTTGCGTCGTCATGGCCCAGGCATTTCCTTTCAACATGACAACGCCCGGCCTCAAATTGCTCGATTTGTTCAGGATTTTCTTCAACAAAACAACGTGAATGTACCCTGGCCGGATCGCTCCACTGATCTCTCACCAATCGATCACATATAGGATGAGATGGATCGGCGCCTTCGACGTCAACATTCGACGTGTTCCACAGACACTGTAGGAACTTCGACACATTCTCCAGCAGATATGGACAGATATCCCACAGGACGCCTGGTCCATTCCATGAGACGAAGATGTGTTGCTTGACAGAGAGGGACACACACGCTACTGATTTGTAAATTGACATTTTGGCATGTTCATGTTTTTTTTTAATGAAATCACGCATTTTCTGAAGTCTGTATGGCAAATTAATTCATTTGAACACTTACAGGAGTCTTTTATCCATAGCAAACCGAAATTGTTTCAGATTTGGTAAAAAACATAACTTTGCATTAAATCTTATTCAATGTCACAGGAACTTTTGTTTTTCAGTATACATTTGTACTTAGAAATGACAGACAATAGAGTCCCTAAGGGTATAGAGTACTTAGATAAAAGCTTGTCTACTGTGTTATATGAACATCCAGATTGCGAAATTATTCTTCCTGGTGACTATAATGTAAGGTGTGGTAATTTGATTGGTTGGTTGATTGGTTTGTTGTTTAACGCTGTACTCAGCAATATTCCAGCTATATGACGGCGATCTGTAAATAATAGAGTCTGGACCAGACAATCCAGTGATTAATATCATGAGCATCGATCCACGCAATTGGGATCGATGACATGCATCAACCAAGTCAGCGAGCCCGACCACCCAATCCCGTTAGTCGCCTTTTACGACAAGCATAGTCACCTTTTACGACAAGCATGGGTTGCTGAAGACCTACATGTATTCTACCCCGGAATCTTCACGGGTCTGGTAATTTGAATGATTTTATTATCGACGACAACAACAGATTTATTACATGTTTATAAGACATGGAGTATGTATCGGATGCATTTGACGTGCCCCGCAGTACCAGAGATGATGTGTGTAATGATTCCCGGTGGGATCTGATAGACTTTTGTTGTACGTTTTCTGTCCATATTGTAAATGGACGATTTGCTGGAGATCATTTACTTGTTTTAAGGAAGGTGGCGCTTGTTTGGTTGATTATGTACTATGCTCAACTATTTTTGTTTGACAAGCTGTGAATCAGGTCACTTTCCTTTCCTACTTCCCCTCCATGGATGTGATAGACAGGTAAATAATGTTAAGGAAATGCATGTGAATAATATTCCCAGATATTCATGGAGAAATGAAATATGTGATGCCTTGAAACATAATGTTTCTGAGTCATTGTCTGCCTTTCACATGGATGAGTTTATGCATTTATTGTCTTTAAATGTTGATTTAGCTGTTGAAACGTTGGCCAATGCTGTACATAGTGGTTCTATTTCATGCTGATTACTTACTAGAGCTAGATAATCAAAACTTACATCTGGATAAAAAATGCTACGATAAAGCCTGTGAGGATATGAAGATTAAAAAGTTTATTGTATTAGACAAGTTTAGAGTTACTGGTGATAAGGAGATTCTTTCTAAATATTCAACATTAAGGTATAGTTACAGGTCTGTATACAGGAAAAAGAGATAAGAATACGAAGAGACTTGTGTTCGTGAACTTGTAGACAGTAGTGGAGATAGTAAATCATTCTGGAAAAAGATAATCGCATTGACAAAGAAGACAAGTTGTGATCCTCTTTCCACCAAGATTTGCCAAGAAGATGGGTTTGATTATTTTAAGAATATTTTAAACCATACTGATATACTTGTGAACTCGGACATCATTGAGCAGGTAGATTATGTTATAAATAACCATAATGAACAATTATGTGATTTCTGTACTGATGATGATGCATTCTAAATGATGATATTCATAAGAGATCTGAAGCAGGGTAAAGCTGCAGGACCAGATGGTATTAGGGCTGACATGATCCAATGCTGCAGAGCGGTTTTAATTCCATATTTGTTAGTTATGTATAATACTATTTTGTCAACGGGTAATTTTCCATCCGAATGGGCTGAGAGTGTTATTGTACCACTCCATAAAAAAGGAAGCTTTGACTGTGTTAATAATTATAGAAGCATATCTTTGATGGATATTTTTGGGAAGTTATTCTGCTCTAAATGGGCGTCTTAAAAGTTTTTCTGATCACTTTAACAGTATACCTGTGGCCCAGGCAGGATTTAGGAAAGGCTATTGCACAACGGATAACAGTTTCACTTTGCAATGTCTTGTACAAAAGTATTTATCTAAAATTTGGGGACGTTTTTACTTTATTGATGTGAATACTTGTAAATGATGGGGCTTACTAATAAATATGGATAAGACAGAAATATATATTTTTTCTAAATGGTGGTTATTTACGACATTATGAGAAGTGGTATTTTGATGGAGAGCTACTAAAGACATCAACCTAATATAATTTTGTAGGTATTATGTTTTCTACTAGGTTGACAGTATGTTCAAATATTCTTGTTTCAAAAGCCACTAAAGCTCAAAATCATATTTAGTATTATCAATGATTAAAAACGACTTGCACATGTGACTTCATTTGATGACAGTGTATTTGGTAAAGCAGGAGCTGCTTTGAAAAGTGTATACAGGTTTGTCTAATATAATTTGATTTCAGAATTTCAATGCATGATGGTAAATGCAGATGTAAGAGGTACATGTATGTACATTGGTGTAGATTATTTGGAACTACTGTAATTATTGTATGCTGATGATTTATGTATTTTTTTATGACAGTGTTATTGGTTTGCAAACGAAGATTGACATTTTATGTAAATGTTGTAAATCATAGGACAGAAAATATTTGTTTTTCTAAATGGTGGTTATTTACGACATTATGAGAAGTGGTATTTTGATGGAGAGCTACTTAAGACATCAACCTATTATAATTATTTAGTTATTATGTTTTCTACTATGTATCAATGATTCGAAACGACTTGCACATTATAAGAATATTAAGTCATTGCTGACTGTTGAATATTATGTTACAAACATCTATGTTAGGGAATTAAGAAGATATATCTGTTTGTTGAGATTGCATGAACTGCCGTTGCGCTGTAATATCAGATGTAAAGAAGCTACAAATGTTTACCGAATTTGTAGGATGTGTAATACTAATAGCATTGAAGATGAACTCCATTTCATATTTGATTGCGAGGCATATGTATTGTTGAGAAATTCATCAAACTGTCTGTCTGTCTGTCTATCTATGGATATTGTTGAATCAACTGTGTACATGGGCTGATGGCCTTCGAAGCAGAAAATAAACTTACTTTCTGCTCAAGAAATCACTCATCAACATCTTTATTTATCAAAAGAAATTCGGATATTTATCACATGAAGACAACTTCAAAACGTTTGACGGCATGATAGTTCCAATATTGTGTTATTGTGCTGAAATCTGGGGAACTTCATATAACAAGTAAATGTAAAGTACATAGACTGTATTCGGCAAACGATTTCCTAGATTTAATAATATTACTCTTAATAAGATGGTTCTTGGAGAGTGTGGCAGACTGGCAGAGAATGTATTTACATGACAATAGATATAAAATACTGGACTATATTAATTCACCTCTACAATAATAGACTACCATATCAGATTTACATTATACTTATATCTATTGATAATGCTGGAAGACACACATGGGTTACTTCAATTAGGAATATTGTATTTCACCTAGGATTTGGTATAGTCTGGATTCAGCAGAACATGGGAGATGCTGAAATCTTTAAAACGAATTTAAACACGGCTCTCCAACAAATTGGCACTTATCCTTGGAAGGTTCATCAAAGAGCAACTACTATAAACAATATACTTCACTTCACAATACTGAAACATACCTAACAATAAACATACCTCAATATATTAAGTGGCATTTAGCAAAATTTAGATGTAATATATTTGGATTATGTGTTCAGATTGGAAGACACAATAATATTCCTCATGATGAAAGATACTGCGAGTTCTGTTTGAAGAAAAATAAGAGGAGTGTAGAAGATGAATACCGTGTGATGATGATATGTGAACGCTACTCCCAGCTCAGAAAGCAATATATACAACAATATTAATATAGATAATCCAGGAACTGAAACATTATCCACCTTATGAATTTTTCAGAGAGAGGATCGGTGGGGTAGCCTAGTGGTTAAAATAATCGCTCGTCACACCGAAGACACGGGCTCGATTCCCTACATGGATACAATGTGTAAAGCTCATTTCTGGTGTCCGACGACTTAATATTGCTGGACAATTGTCAAAAGCGGCGTAAAAAGATACTCCCTCACTCACTCACTCTTCAGAGATAACATTTGTCTATTTTCTTAACTTAAGGTTTTACAGTGAGAAAAAACAAGTATTTAATATTAACACCTGTGTATGCAGGGTATTTAAATATTCGTATTATTGTATCGTATTATTGTATGTATATGAATATAATTATATACTGTTAAAAGATACATTAAAAGCACTGAACGTGCTATAGAGGAATACAGATGCACATGTAGGTTGCTCTAAAAAGCAATGATTGTATTAATATTTGGCATATGAGAGCGGATAGATCAGGCATGGTTCTTACATATTTGGACAGCCATGTTTGCCGAATACACAAAAACAGATTATCCCGTAATCCGTTGTCCCTGATGATAATCCGTGATAAGTTTCAATCTTGTTTTTACCACAAATCCGGGATTATATCAATGAATGTTGTTGATCTGGGCGTGTCCTCATCAACTGTAATTGTTCTAAGAGTGGTATAATAACAATGAGACAGTTGGTAATCCGCTTCTCATCACGAGTTGTTCTTGACAAGCTTTGTAGACAAGTACTGGGAGACAAATGCATTGAAGTGGTCACTACGTTTCGTGTCTAGAGGATTTTCTAGTCCCTCAATGTAATGAAATAATACATATAGGATCAACTTTTAAACTAATTTTCAATCATCGATATTGCTAATAGGAAGTGACATTTACATGTAATCGCAAATTTTCCACTTATTCATATTCACGATGTCAAGTCGTACATTTGATGTGGTACATACATATCTCAATTATAATTCTAGAAAGTTAGTACTGGTTGTCAACGTTGATATATATGTTTTTCATCGAGTATGGAAATGAGAAACTTTGGCAGATGACATGAGCACGTGACACTTGCGACACACATTGCATACCACTACTGCAACAGTGTTACATAAACAACAAACTACTGCTACTACTACTACTACTACTACTACTACTACTACTACTACTACTACTACTACTACTACTACTACTACTACTAGCCCGTGAAGATTCCGGGACGGAATTGGTCTTCAGGAACCCATGCTTGCCGTAAAAGGCGACTATGCCTGTAAAAGGCGACTAACGGGATCGGGTGGTCAGGCTCGCTGACTTGGTTGATACATGTCATCGATCTCAATACTACTACTACTACTACTACTACTACTACTACTACCACTACTACTACTACTACTACTACTACTACTACTACTACTACTACTACTACTACTACTACTACTACTTAACGTCGAATAAAAAATGAATTCGGGAGAGATGGTGTACTGAATATATGTTCTCAAAGTACATTAGTAGAGTGATTACAATAGCAAGACCGAATACACAAACAAGAGTAACCTTGAAGCGAAAACACCGATAAGGTCCTTGTGCTGTTCAAGCTAAAAGAACTACATATCTCAAGGGAAGGGTCACGTGACATATCTTATGGAGAAGTTCATAGAGATTATGGGAGACATGAATGATTTTATTAGTATTTTTAGTCAATTAACAAGAAACTTACATTTTCTCCGGTTACAGTTATTATTAATATGTTACTATTATATATAATCTCAATAATGCCCTTTGTTAATACCCCCTGGTGAGAAACAGTTACCAACTGCCTCGTTATTGATGTTTATACACCACACCAAGAACAATGGCGGTGGTGACGCTGCACCGGGATAATCAGCCTGCCTCCGCATAATCCAAGATGTTTAGCTCCCCCATGTAGATATGTCGGATAATACCCACCAGGGGAGTGTGAATTCTAGGGTAATCTGTGTTGATTTAATCCAGGAATATGAGTATAAATACAAGGTCCCATCTTTGGTGTATCAGACATTCCCACTTTGTACTGGACAGAAGCAGAAACGATGAAAGCTGTGTTGTTTGTGTGTATGTTGACCGTGGTCGCTGCTGGAGAGGCGGACACAGAGGTAGGTTGTGTTTTGTTTCTTCTTTTATCTTTTCTTCTCATTATCAGTATTGGTATTTATCTGGCTAGTCATGAATGTCTGTAGAAAATCAGTTTATATAAGAAATGTCATGTAATTTCTTACTCTGTGTTTATTGTTCTGAAACTTCTTTCTCTCATCATGTTCAAAGTAACGGGTGGCATACGGTGTTTGAGATTATGACATCTGTTTTACCCTAGAACGATTATTTAACCTATGTTTACTCATTCCCTTATAGGTTAACCACATAGATTCCGTCATTGAGCAACGTGAGTATAGTGTTTTAAAAATTATGAACCAAATCTTGACAAGCTATAGTGAAGGATTGAATAATACTATTTCAGTTTCATCTGCTTGGGCGTTACTCACGCAACTGGCATCATGTTATATGCTGAGATAATGAGATATCTGTGTTAAAGATGCCAACTTTCTACTTACTATTATGCTTAGTCCTTCAATGTAGAGATGGGCCTTTGATGAAATCAATATCACCAAATATAGTTTGAATGTTTTAATGTACTGATATTATATTTTGAGATACCAGTTGTTTGACTAAACTACCTTTCCTTCAGTCAAGGCAATACAATCAGATCTGGTTGGAATGGATCATGAGATGAACACGAAATTCCTTGACGATGTCACTGATGTGTCATCAACGAACAGTAAGTTCAGACCGGTTACATTGTTACACTTCGGGGTACACATTTGAAGAAGCGATTGTTGGAGATAATGATGTTCTCTTGAATTCTAAGATTGAGAGATAAGATGAATAAATATGTGTTTGGGTATACCCTGAAAGATGCACATGAAATGACTCGTGTTGATATTTCCAGACAGATTCAAAGACCCGGTTTAACGCCACTTTATAGAACAAAATATGGGGTGGGAAAGTATGAAAGTTTTTGTGATTGCATTCATAATCTGTAACAGCCCTATTTCTCTATACTCTGTACTTATTTACCTATTAGATGTTGCTGGTGCGACACAAACTTCACCAACGACTTGGGGTGACCACCAAGGAGCAGTTGATGGACAAACGCTGGACAGAGAAAACAGAATGGACATCTTGTTCAGACTCCTGCATGGTAAGAAGTCTCATTATTCAAAATTAACAGCATCACTATCCATGATTTGTCCATTGGTTTAACTGACAAATCTGATCATACTTAAACTTATATGTTTCAGAGGATTTATTGCATATGGGACATACAGATGACAAATTCCGATTATTTAAAACAAATATGTTGCTGATACTTGTTCTCAAACATCATTGTACAATATAGAACATCATCCAGTTCAGATGGTGCGACCTTTGATCAGACTTTCGAAGTTAAAGGACTCTGACATTGTCCCATGATAGTAAGCAGTGTATTAATGCCTTTACTTTGACGTAGGTGATGACGAAGACAAGTATGTTGTTTGTACACTGGCTGACGCCGCCGAGACGTCTCAGATTTCCATTGAAGACATCAGCACACCCAAGTATCAAGACAAACACACCATCAGGTCAGTTTCGTACTAATTCTCATCTATGGACACCTTCGTTTGTGGTTGAGAGTTTAATGTAGTTGATACCTACACCAATTATCAATGGACTTGATAACACCATTCACTTTTACAGACGGCGCTCTATCAACTGCAGACAAGACGCCCGCTACCGGTCAATAGACGGAAGTTGCAACAATGTTCGCTGGCCAACCTGGGGGTCAACCAACCAACCATTCAAGAGATTTATTGATCCTGCATATGATGATGGTAAAGAACAGATTTTCTTCACATAGATATTGGAACTTAAAAATCATTATTTCATGCTTATGACCAGGGCGATTTTCATTAATAAATCAGACCGTTTGGAAGCAAGTCTTGTAAGTATTGCAATGGGAACATTTAGTTATGCCCTTTCAATATCACAACTAACTATACTTTAGTGAACTTTAAAAGCAAACGTTTGGCTTTTCAGGCAAGTTCGTTCCCCGAATGAGAGGCGTAGATGGTTATCCCCTTCCCAGTCCACGCGCCATCAGTGTGGCCGTCCATCCGGGAGTTGACAGTCCTTCTGACGACCACACGGTGATGGTGATGCAGTGGGGGCAGTTTGTGGACCATGATCTCACCGGAACTCCTCTTCATGCAGGTACGTGCCAAATGGCCAATACTCTCTGACCATCAAAGTGACCAGACGTGTGATGATGAAATCAGACAAACTGTGATATATTTGTTTTTGTGATCCATATTTTTCGAACCTATATCAATAATTACGCTATGCATCTAAATCTTTGTATCAACTTAACCAATCCTCATAATCCTTCAAGGTGATGTTCAATCTAAATGTTGCGATGGTCACACACCTGGAGAGATGCATTCTGATGTACGAGCTGGGTAAGCAATTAACATTCTATATTTTCCACACTTAATCATTCTGTTTGTGTCAATGGAAATAACTGGTCGAGATATTTTAAATAAATGAATCAGAAATACCAAACTTTAAAATTACATGACATTGTATACATGCTTATAATAAGGATGAAACGGATACAACCTTTTCCATGATTATAAAAGTCTACTGTACGATTCCGACTACATCATAAGCATGTGTTTGTGTATCATAACATATCATAACCATTATCATAACAATGGTTGATTGGAACTAGGAAACGTGTTAATTCTTCTGGTATTTCACTGTTCCAGCGGTCCTTGTTTTCCAATAACCATGCCAGTAAATGAAGGACATTTCCAAAAGAACTGCATGGAGTTCAAAAGATCAGCCCCAGCACCTGGAAGGAGTGAGTATATGAATACAAGGCTGTGAAGGTTACCTCATTTCAATGTAGGATTGTTCTGTCATTATGTTTATGATCATCTTATTAAGTAACGAAAGTCATAAACAACACTGTATGATAACATCCATATTTAAAACCATGTCACTTCCAGATACGCGAGAACAGTTGAACCTACTGACGTCCTTTGTGGACGCCTCTAACGTGTACGGACTCAGTCAGGATCAGATCAATCACCTCAGGAATGGAGGTAAGTCAGGCAATATTTTGTTTTAAATTATAATTCATGATCAAACAAATATTTTAAAACTTGGCAAATGCCGTGGAGAGTAATTGGTATATACAAATTAATGTCGTCATTCAACTTTTCAGCCTACATGAAAACCAAGGGAGATAACCTGTTGCCAGAATCCAACCAAGGCAACTGTCGAACAAGCAATACCAACGAATGGTGTTTTGAAGCTGGTAAATACAACTTAATAATGTATCCGTAGTACTATTTTCAGAATCTGTTTATATTGTACTTCACACATGACTATTTGGTAAATTTCGAATGATAATTCACAACACTGTCACACCTTCTTTATAACTAACTTCATCATCAGGTGACGACCGTGTGAACGTGTTCCCTGGTCTGGCCGTGCTACACACCGTGTTTGTCAGAGAACACAATCGTCTTGTCAAAGAACTTGCTGATGTCATGCCATCGACCACTCCTGATGATGTCTTGTTTGAGGAGGCCAGAAAGATCGTGTCAGCCATCATCCAACAAGTCACCTACCGCGAATGGCTGCCCATTATTGTTGGGCCCTTGGCCATGAGGAAGTACAGACTGACCCCCGGCTTTAGCTTCAGGTACAACTTTACTCAAAACCCAACCATCTACAACGTCTTCGCCACCGCCGCCTTCAGATACGGCCACTCCACCATTCCACGTTTCCTGACCCTCGGAGACCGACATGTACCCATAGAACAGCTCTTCTTCAGACCTTCTGAGGTTATCAAAGATCTGGACACCGTGCTGAAGGCTATCCTCAAGGACAGACATCAGGAGGTTAACCGCTTCATCAACAGTGGGATGACTGAGCATTTGTTTGAGACGTCGGGCAATAACGGCTTTGACATCGTGTCCTTGAACATTCAGAGAGGTCGTGATCATGGCCTGCCATCATACAACAGCTTTCGTAAGGCATGTCAGCTATCGGAAGTGACTTCATTGGATGACAGTGTATTTGGTAAAGCAGGAGCTGCTTTGAAAAGTGTATACAGGTTTGTCTAATTTAATTTACTCTTATATGTGTACAGAGTTATTGTAAAAAAAATATGAAATAAAGATACTTTAACCCTTATTTGACATTTCTCAAGATCTCCATACGTTTATGTATTCTTGCTTCAGATCCCCTGATGACATCGACGTCTTCACCGGTGCAGTAGCTGAACACCATGTGCATGGCGGCGCAGTGGGCCCTCTCCTCGCTTGTCTGATTGGTCAACAGTTCCATGACCTGAAATATGGCGACTCATTCTGGTTCGAAACATCCCATCCAAGAAAGGGCTTTACATCAGGTACCGTCCAGTCTGTTTCTGTGTGCTTGTATGTTTGTTAAACTATTTAGTTGATGTCAAACTATGTACTTATTAGATAACTTAATATGCCTTTAAGATGAGAATGTTATATTATAATATGAATTTTATTGCATTTCTAATTTTGAATATGTCAAAATGTTTTAGTGTTTCAATGACACAGAAAAAAGATACTCTCTTGTTCTCAGAAGTAATTGTACATATACATACTTATTGCGTTTTCTATTTCAGGACAACTGTCTGAGATCCGACGAATGCGCTTTGCAAAGATTCTTTGTAGGAATTCAGGAGTGAAGTCCATCCAAAGAGATCCTTTTACAGTGTACTCAAAAGAAAGGTAGGCAATGAAGACATTCATCTCCTTTGTTCGTCAGTAATTAATTATCTCGGACAGACAGAACTCATATTAATATGCGACAGGGTATATCTGGCGTACTTCATTCAGTGAACATTGATCAGAATTGTATCCTGGATCCTTTTACACTTCGTGACACACTTTGAATGTAACATATTCGAGCTCATTCAGTTATATAGGATATATATGTCAAACCAGATCATATGAAGTATGCTGACGGAAATGTTAATATTTTGACGCATTTTTGTATTTCACAGCAATCCTATGATACCCTGCAACGATCTTCCAACAATCGATTTAACCAAATGGCGGAGATGAGAGGTTGCTTAGCCTACCCTTAGATTCAACAAAAGAAACCGAAGACTTGAAACATAACATTTTGGTGTTCCAACATATATAGCCCTAACTACTCGTCATGGTTTGTAAGAAGCATAAATCACAGAATACATGATATTTTTGACGTTTTTGTTCAACTATCTTCATACTAAATATGTGATGCCAAGTACATTTAGGTATGGCATTTCACTAATAATGCTGGAATTATTAACGGAAATGTCAGTTAACATTATACCTGATTATAATGCCTACACTTTATATGAGAACAAAACGAATTGGTAACCAATTAAGTAAGTGAATCCACCAGTTACACTGTCAAAGCGTTTAATCAAAGCATAAAGTTGCAATATTATTGGCAGTATATGTTTATGGCATTGTATAATTTATTCGTCAAGGGAAAAAACATATTCTATATATATGACTTGCACTATTTCATAGACCTATAAAGGAGGTGTTTTTTTGTTTTTTGTCATTGTATGATATTGTATAATATATTGTTGATGTGGTGCTTAAAGCAACTATCAATATATGTGTGATCATGTGTGAAGATTCATATATCATGTTTAATAGAAACAATATTGAACAATTATACTTGTGTTATATCATATATAACATTTGATTGTATTTGTTAATTTTTCAACTGTTTTGTAATAAACACGTTCTCTTTTGTATTTGTGATTCATGGTCTCTTAATTTGTTGGTTTGGTGTTATTCATCTACCGTTTGGTAGGCTGATTGGCACATTGATATCTTTCACATTTGTGTTAATGTTTGGTATGATGACATAGTATCCAGGGCCTAGATACATATTGTTTCTAACAATACATGTTCCATACAATCTCACTGTTCCGAGCAGTGCTTTCAGTAAGTGTACAGCTCACATTGTGCCAGACAGTACTTCCCATACATGTATTACACTTCCCATTTTCGCTGCAAGTGCTTCCTACACACGCAAATAGTTCACATAGCAGACAGTGCTTGATAATCGTGTATATAGTTTACATTGTCACAGAAAGTGTTTCCTTATGTATGTATATTCTTCATATTGTCCCAGATCATGTTTCCTATACGCGTATGATAATACAGATTATCCTCGACAGTGCTTCCTATACATGCATATAGTTCTATTCGTCCTTGATAGTGCTTACTGTACATGGACAACAATGGAGTTCACATTGCCCAAAAGCAGTGCTTCCTATGTATATGTATAATTCACATTATCACAGAGGGTGCCTCCTATACCCGCATATAGTTCGCATCGTCCCAGGCAGAGTTTCCTAATATGTATATATATGTTTATTTATTACATATGTACAATAATCCCCATTGTCCTTCGCGTACATATAGTTCACATTATTGATGGTACGGAGGCACCCTCTGTGATAATGTGAACTATATATATGTATAGGAAGCACTGCTTTGGACCATGTGAACTCTATCCTTATACAGGAAGAAATATCAAGGACGAATAGAACTATATGCATGTATATCCACTGTCGAGGATAATGTGTACTATGAGCTCGAGGTACCGCGACAAAGCTAGCATATGTGTAAGCGGTCAAATGAATAATCGCATGACCCTTTACAAAGTGCGAGTAGCTGTGGAAGTGAATATGACGTTAAATCTCATTTCACTTCATCTGACCTCTCAACGAGCATGTAGACATGTGCATGAATCAACAAACATTCATGTTTGTAGCTTGTTTTATATTACAGCTAATTACAGGGGTATATCTCTTATTTACTCACTGTGCAAAGTTCTGACATATATTCTGGATAAAACATTACAATCCTGGTGTGACATTAATAATATTATACACGAATATTAAGCTCTTAAGCTGGATTTGGATCCGGATATTTTTCTATTGATCACATTTTCGCATTACAGGCATTTGCACAAATATCTCTCTCAAAAACTAATGGTAGATTTTATAGCATCTTCGTTGATTTTTCAAAGGCATTTGATAGAATAAATCATGAAGTTATATTGAAGTTTATTTGCACTGATCACAGTATGTTTGATCTTCTAGAGATACACTGCATCAAGGAAAGTATAGAGACTACACGTCTACACGAACTGCAGAGGGTAAACTACCGAGAGGGCGTGTCTGTGTGTGTTCGCACTTCACTATCACATGGTCTGCGCTGTGTTATTATTGACTACACAGACATGATACATTTTGTATTTCTGTTACTTGATAAGAGTATATTTAATCTCACACGTAATTTACTTGTTGGTTTTGTGTATATCCATCCTGTTAATATACTCAACAACAAAAGTTCCTTCGACACCAATAGTTTAGTGTATTTTTCAAACAAGTAAAGTTTGGTTTTCAATATTGTAGTACATGCATGAAAATCAAGTCACAAAAAACGCAACTGCTACAGAAAAGCATGCATTCCATGCAAAAGATGACTTTTATGCAAGTCCCATGCATTTCACTACCCAAGCATGGGTATGAAAACATGTGCGTTAATGGGATTCCATACGCATTGTTTAGCATCGTGCTGACAGGAACCACTCAGAAAAACAACAAAATTACTCAACTATTCAACATTACGAAAAACAACGCCTGTCCGAAGTCATTGGTATGCTTGAAGCGTGATGTTGCAAGGCAATTAAACGTCCACAGGAACACCATTTGGTGTTTATGGCAACGTTGGCAACAGACGAATGCAGCCAGAGACCATCCTCGGAGTGGCAGTCCACGCGTAACAAATATTCGACAAGACAGCTGGATTCGAACAACACACCTACGAAATCGATTCCAGCCAGCAACAGTGACTGCAAGAAGCATCCCTGGCCTTCAAGCACGTCTACAATGGTGCAGACAGCGTCTACGCTGGACGGTCATGCACTGAGGACAAGTTATATTCACTGACGAGTCTCGTTTTCACCTCAGCCACAGCGATGGACGGATTCGACTGTATCGACGTCGAGGTGAACGTTACGTCAATCATTGTATCATGGAAGACGATCGGTTCGGGGGCGGCAGCGTTATGGTATGGGGTGGGATTACAGCAAGACACAGGACCTGTGTGATAGTGGTAGAGATACATCTCAATGGACAGCGCTACCGCGACGAGATCATCGGCCCTGTTGTCCTGCCGTTTTTGCGTCGTCATGGCCCAGGCATTTCCTTTCAACATGACAACGCCCGGCCTCAAATTGCTCGATTTGTTCAGGATTTTCTTCAACAAAACAACGTGAATGTACCCTGGCCGGATCGCTCCACTGATCTCTCACCAATCGATCACATATAGGATGAGATGGATCGGCGCCTTCGACGTCAACATTCGACGTGTTCCACAGACACTGTAGGAACTTCGACACATTCTCCAGCAGATATGGACAGATATCCCACAGGACGCCTGGTCCATTCCATGAGACGAAGATGTGTTGCTTGACAGAGAGGGACACACACGCTACTGATTTGTAAATTGACATTTTGGCATGTTCATGTTTTTTTTTAATGAAATCACGCATTTTCTGAAGTCTGTATGGCAAATTAATTCATTTGAACACTTACAGGAGTCTTTTATCCATAGCAAACCGAAATTGTTTCAGATTTGGTAAAAAACATAACTTTGCATTAAATCTTATTCAATGTCACAGGAACTTTTGTTTTTCAGTATACATTTGTACTTAGAAATGACAGACAATAGAGTCCCTAAGGGTATAGAGTACTTAGATAAAAGCTTGTCTACTGTGTTATATGAACATCCAGATTGCGAAATTATTCTTCCTGGTGACTATAATGTAAGGTGTGGTAATTTGATTGGTTGGTTGATTGGTTTGTTGTTTAACGCTGTACTCAGCAATATTCCAGCTATATGACGGCGATCTGTAAATAATAGAGTCTGGACCAGACAATCCAGTGATTAATATCATGAGCATCGATCCACGCAATTGGGATCGATGACATGCATCAACCAAGTCAGCGAGCCCGACCACCCAATCCCGTTAGTCGCCTTTTACGACAAGCATAGTCACCTTTTACGACAAGCATGGGTTGCTGAAGACCTACATGTATTCTACCCCGGAATCTTCACGGGTCTGGTAATTTGAATGATTTTATTATCGACGACAACAACAGATTTATTACATGTTTATAAGACATGGAGTATGTATCGGATGCATTTGACGTGCCCCGCAGTACCAGAGATGAGGTGTGTAATAATTCCCGGTGGGATCTGATAGACTTTTGTTGTACGTTTTCTGTCCATATTGTAAATGGACGATTTGCTGGAGATCATTTACTTGTTTTAAGGAAGGTGGCGCTTGTTTGGTTGATTATGTACTATGCTCAACTATTTTTGTTTGACAAGCTGTGAATCAGGTCACTTTCCTTTCCTACTTCCACTCCATGGATGTGATAGACAGGTCAATAATGTTAAGGAAATGCATGTGAATAATATTCCCAGATATTCATGGAGAAATGAAATATGTGATGCCTTGAAACATAATGTTTCTGAGTCATTGTCTGCACTTCACATGGATGAGTTTATGCATTTATTGTCTTTAAATGTTGATTTAGCTGTTGAAACGTTGGCCAATGCTGTACATAGTGGTTCTATTTCATGCGGATTACTTACTAGAGCTAGATAATCAAAACTTACATCTGGATAAAAAATGCTACGATAAAGCCTGTGAGGATATGAAGATTAAAAAGTTTATTGTATTAGACAAGTTTAGAGTTACTGGTGATAAGGAGTTTCTTTCTAAATATTCAACATTAAGGTATAGTTACAGGTCTGTATACAGGAAAAAGAGATAAGAATACGAAGAGACTTGTGTTCGTGAACTTGTAGACAGTAGTGGAGATAGTAAATCATTCTGGAAAAAGATAATCGCATTGACAAAGAAGACAAGTTGTGATCCTCTTTCCACCAAGATTTGCCAAGAAGATTGGTTTGATTATTTTAAGAATATTTTAAACCATACTGATATACTTGTGAACTCGGACATCATTGAGCAGGTAGATTATGTTATAAATAACCATAATGAACAATTGTGTGATTTCTGTACTGATGATGATGTATTCTTAATGATGATATTCATAAGAGATCTGAAGCAGGGTAAAGCTGCAGGACCAGATGGTATTAAGGCTGACATGATCCAATGCTGCAGAGCGGTTTTAATTCCATATTTGTTAGTTATGTATAATACTATTTTGTCAACGGGTAATTTTCCATCCGAATGGGCTGAGAGTGTTATTGTACCACTCCATAAAAAAGGAAGCTTTGACTGTGTTAATAATTATAGAAGCATATCTTTGATGGATATTTTTGGGAAGTTATTCTGCTCTAAATGGGCGTCTTAAAAGTTTTTCTGATCACTTTAACATTATACCTGTGGCCCAGGCAGGATTTAGGAAAGGCTATTGCACAACGGATAACAGTTTCACTTTGCAATGTCTTGTACAAAAGTATTTATCTAAAATTTGGGGACGTTTTTACTTTATTGATGTGAATACTTGTAAATGATGGGGCTTACTGATAAATATGGATAAGACAGAAATATATATTTTTTCTAAATGGTGGTTATTTACGACATTATGAGAAGTGGTATTTTGATGGAGAGCTACTAAAGACATCAACCTATTATAATTTTGAAGGTATTATGTTTTCTACTAGGTTGACAGTATGTTCAAATATTCTTGTTTCAAAAGCCACTAAAGCTCAAAAACATATTTAGTATTATCAATGATTAAAAACGACTTGCACATGTGACTTCATTTGATGACAGTGTATTTGGTAAAGCAGGAGCTGCTTTGAAAAGTGTATACAGGTTTGTCTAATATAATTTGATTTCAGAATTTCAATGCATGATGGTAAATGCAGATGTAAGAGGTACATGTATGTACATTGGTGTAGATTATTTGGAACTACTGTAATTATTGTATGCTGATGATTTATGTATTTTTTTTATGACAGTGTTATTGGTTTGCAAACGAAGATTGACATTTTATGTAAATGTTGTAAATCATGGGACAGAAAATATTTGTTTTTCTAAATGGTGGTTATTTACGACATTATGAGAAGTGGTATTTTGATGGAGAGCTACTTAAGACATCAACCTATTATAATTATTTAGTTATTATGTTTTCTACTATGTATCAATGATTCGAAACGACTTGCACATTATAAGAATATTAAGTCATTGCTGACTGTTGAATATTATGTTACAAACATCTATGTTAGGGAATTAAGAAGATATATCTGTTTGTTGAGATTGCATGAACTGCCGTTGCGCTGTAATATCAGATGTAAAGAAGCTACAAATGTTTACCGAATTTGTAGGATGTGTAATATTAATAGCATTGAAGATGAACTCCATTTCATATTTGATTGCGAGGCATATGTATTGTTGAGAAATTCATCAAACTGTCTGTCTGTCTGTCTGTCTATCTATGGATATTGTTGAATCAACTGTGTACATGGGCTGATGGCCTTCGAAGCAGAAAATAAACTTACTTTCTGCTCAAGCCAAGAAATCACTCATCAACATCTTTATTTATCAAAAGAAATTCGGATATTTATCACATGAAGACAACTTCAAAACGTTTGACGGCATGATAGTTCCAATATTGTGTTATTGTGCTGAAATCTGGGGAACTTCATATAACAAGTAAATGTAAAGTACAAAGACTGTATTCGGCAAACGATTTCCTAGATTTGATAATATTACTCTTAATAACATGGTTCTTGGAGAGTGTGGCAGACTGGCAGAGAATGTATTTACATGACAATAGATATAAAATACTGGACTATATTAATTCACCTCTACAATAATAGACTACCATATCAGATTTACATTATACTTATATCTATTGATAATGCTGGAAGACACACATGGGTTACTTCAATTAGGAATATTGTATTTCACCTAGGATTTGGTATAGTCTGGATTCAGCAGAACATGGGAGATGCTGAAATCTTTAAAACGAAGTTAAACACGGCTCTCCAACAAATTGGCACTTATCCTTGGAAGGTTCATCAAAGAGCAACTACTATAAACAATATAATTCAATTCACAATACTGAAACATACCTAACAATAAACATACCTCAATATATTAAGTGGCATTTAGCAAAATTTAGATGTAATATTCTTGGATTATGTGTTCAGATTGGAAGACACAATAATATTCCTCATGATGAAAGATACTGCGAGTTCTGTTTGAAGAAAAATAAGAGGAGTGTAGAAGATGAATACCGTGTGATGATGATATGTGAACGCTACTCCCAGCTCAGAAAGCAATATATACAACAATATTAATATAGATAATCCAGGAACTGAAACATTATCCACCTTATGAATTTTTCAGAGAGAGGATCGGTGGGGTAGCCTAGTGGTTAAAATAATCGCTCGTCACACCGAAGACACGGGCTCGATTCCCTACATGGATACAATGTGTAAAGCTCATTTCTGGTGTCCGACGCCTTAATATTGCTGGACAATTGTCAAAAGCGGCGTAAAAAGATACTCCCTACTCATTCACTCTTCAGAGATAACATTTGTCTATTTTCTTAACTTAAGGTTTTACAGTGAGAAAAAACAAGTATTTAATATTAACACCTGTGTATGCAGGGTATTTAAATATTCGTATTATTGTATCGTATTATTGTATGTATATGAATATAATTATATACTGTTAAAAGATACATTAAAAGCACTGAACGTGCTATAGAGGAATACAGATGCACATGTAGGTTGCTCTAAAAAGCAATGATTGTATTAATATTTGGCATATGAGAGCGGATAGATCAGGCATGGTTCTTGCATATTTGGACAGCCATGTTTGCCGAATATACAAAAACAGATTATCCCGTAATCCGCTGTCTCTGATGATAATCCGTGATAAGTTTCAATCTTGTTTTTACCACAAATCCGGGATTATATCAATGAATGTTGTTGATCTGGGCGTGTCCTCATCAACTGTAATTGTTCTAAGAGTGGTATAATAACAATGAGACAGTTGGTAATCCGCTTCTCATCACGAGTTGTTCTTGACAAGCTTTGTAGACAAGTACTGGGAGACAAATGCATTGAAGTGGTCACTACGTTTTGTGTCTGGAGGATTTTCTAGTCCCTCAATGTAATGAAATAATACATATAGGATCAACGTTTTAAACTAATTTTCAATCATCGATATTGCTAATAGGAAGTGACATTTACATGTAATCGCAAATTTTCCACTTATTCATATTCACGATGTCAAGTCGTACATTTGATGTGGTACATACATATCTGAATTATAATTCTAGAAAGTTAGTACGGTTGTCAACGTTGATATATGCAACAGTCAGTATGTTTTTCATCGAGTATGGAAATGAGAAACTTTGGCAGATGACATGAGCACGTGACACTTGCGACACACATTGCATACCACTACTGCAACAGTGTTACATAAACAACAAACTACTGCTGCTCCTGCTACTACTACTACTACTACTACTACTACTACTACTACTACTACTACTACTACTACTTCTACTACTACTACTACTACTACTACTACTACTATTACTACTACTACTACTACTACTACTACTACTACTACTAATACTAGCCCGTGAAGATTCCGGGACGGAGTTGGTCTTCAGCAACCCATGCAACCCAACTTAACTGCGAATAAAAATGAATTCGGGAGAGATGGTGTACTGAATATGTGTTCTCAAAGTACATTAGTAGAGTGATTACAATAGCAAGACCGAATACACAAACAAGAGTAACCTTGAAGCGAAAACACCGATAAGGTCCTTGTGCTGTTCAAGCTAAAAGAACTACATATCTCAAGGGAAGGGTCACATGACATATCTTATGGAGAAGTTCATAGAGATTGTGGGAGACATGAATGATTTTATTAGTATTTTTAGTCAATTAACAAGAAACTTACATTTTTTCCGGTTTCAGTTATCATTAATATGTTACTATTATATATAATCTCAATAATGCCCTTTGTTAATACCCCCTGGTGAGAAACAGTTACCAACTGCCTCGTTATTGATGTTTATACACCACACCAAGAACAATGGCGGTGGTGACGCTGCACCGGGATAATCAGCCTGCCTCCGCATAATCCAAGATGTTTAGCTCCCCCATGTAGATATGTTGGATAATACCCACCAGGGGAGTGTGAATTCTAGGGTAATCTGTGTTGATTTAATCCAGGAATATGAGTATAAATACAAGGTCCCATCTTTGGTGTATCAGACATTCCCACTTTGTACTGGACAGAAGCAGAAACGATGAAAGCTGTGTTTTTTGTGTGTATGTTGACCGTGGTCGCTGCTGGAGAGGCGGACACAGAGGTAGGTTGTGTTTTGTTTCTTCTTTTATCTTTTCTTCTCATTATCAGTATTGGTATTTATCTGGCTAGTCATGAATGTCTGTAGAAAATCAGTTTATATAAGAAATGTCATGTAATTTCTTACTCTGGGTTTATTGTTCTGAAACTTCTTTCTCTCATCATGTTCAAAGTAACGGGTGGCATACGGTGTTTGAGATTATCACATCTGTTTTACCCTTGACCGATTATTTAACCTATGTTTACTCATTCCCTTATAGGTTAACCACATAGATTCCGTCATTGAGCAACGTGAGTATAGTGTTTTAAAAAATTATGAACCAAATCTTGACAAGCTATAGTGAAGGATTGAATAATACTATTTCAGTTTCATCTGCTTGGGCGTTACTCACGCAACTGGCATCATGTTATATGCTGAGATAATGAGATATCTGTGTTAAAGATGCCAACTTTCTACTTACTATTATGCTTAGTCCTTCAATGTAGAGATGGGCCTTTGATGAAATCAATGTCACCAAATATAGTTTGAATGTTTTAATGTACGGATATTATATTTTGTGATACCAGTTGTTTGACTAAACTACCTTTCCTTCAGTCAAGGCAATACAATCAGATCTGGTTGGAATGGATCATGAGATGAAAACGAAATTCCTTGACGATGTCACTGATGTGTCATCAACGAACAGTAAGTTCAGACCGGTTACATTGTTACACTTCGGGGTACACATTTGAAGAAGCGATTGTTGGAGATAATGATGTTCTCTTGAATTCTAAGATTGAGAGATAAGATGAATAAATATGTGTTTGGGTATACCCTGAAAGATGCACATGAAATGACTCGTGTTGATATTTCCAGACAGATTCAAAGACCCGGTTTAACGCCACTTTATAGAACAAAATATGGGGTGGGTAAGTATGAAAGTTTTTGTGATTGCATTCATAATCTGTAACAGCCCTATTTCTCTATACTCTGTACTTATTTACCTATTAGATGTTGCTGGTGCGACACAAACTTCACAAACGACTTGGGGTGACCACCAAGGAACAGTTGATGGACAAACGCTGGACAGAGAAAACAGAATGGACATCTTGTTCAGACTTCTGCATGGTAAAAAGTCTCATTATTCAAAATTAACAGCATCACTATCCATGATTTGTCCACTGGTTTAACTGACAAATCTGATCATACTTAAACTTATATGTTTCAGAGGATTTATTGCATATGGGACATACAGATGACAAATTCCGATTATTTAAAACAAATATGTTGCTGATACTTGTTCTCAAACATCATTGTACAATATAGAACATCATCCAGTTCAGATGGTGCGACCTTTGATCAGACTTTCGAAGTTAAAGGACTCTGACATTGTCCCATGACAGTAAGCAGTGTATTAATGCCTTTACTTTGACATAGGTGATGACGAAGACAAGTATGTTGTTTGTACACTGGCTGACGCCGCCGAGACGTCTCAGATTTCCATTGAAGACATCAGCACACCCAAGTATCAAGACAAACACACCATTCGGTCAGTTTCGTACTAACTCTCATCTATGGACACCTTCGTTTGTGGTTGAGAGTTTAATGTTGTTGATACCTACACCAATTATCATTGGACTTGATAACACCATTCACTTTTACAGACGGCGCTCTATTAACTGCAGACAAGACGCACGCTACCGGTCAATAGACGGAAGTTGCAACAATGTTCGCTGGCCAACCTGGGGGTCAACCAACCAACCATTCAAGAGATTTATTGATCCTTCATATGATGATGGTAAAGAACAGATTTTCTTCACATAGATATTGGAACTTAAAAATCATTATTTCATGCTTATGACCAGGGCGATTTTCATAAATAAATCAGACCGTTTGGAAGCAAGTCTTGTAAGTATTGCAATGGGAACATTTAGTTATGCCCTTTCAATATCACAACTAACCATATTTTAGTGATCTTTAAAAGCAAAAGTTTGGCTTTTCAGGCAAGTTCGTTCCCCGAATGAGAGGCGTAGATGGTTATCCCCTTCCCAGTCCACGCGCCATCAGTGTGGCCGTCCATCCGGGAGTTGACAGTCCTTCTGACGACCACACGGTGATGGTGATGCAGTGGGGGCAGTTTGTGGACCATGATCTCACCGGAACTCCTCTTCATGCAGGTACGTGCCAAATGGCCAATACTCTCTGACCATCAAAGTGACCAGACGTGTGATGATGAAATCAGACAAACTGTGATATATTTGTTTTTGTGATCCATATTTTTCGAACCTATATCAATAATTACGATATGCATCTAAATCTTTGTATCAACTTAACAAATCCTCATAATCCCTAAAGGTGATGTTCAATCTAAATGTTGCGATGGTCACACACCTGGAGAGATGCATTCTGATGTACGAGCTGGGTAAGCAATTAACATTCTATATTTTCCACACTTAATCATTCTGTTTGTGTTAATGGAAATAACTGGTCGAGATATTTTAAATAAATGAATCAGAAATACCAAACTTTAAAATTACGTGACATTGTATACATGCTTATAATAAGGATGAAACAGATACAACCTTTTCCATGATTATAAAAGTCTACTGTACGATTCCGACTACATCATAAGCATGTGTTTGTGTATCATAACATATCATAACCATTATCATAACAATGGTTGATTGGAACTAGGAAACGTGTTAATTCTTTTGGTATTTCACTGTTCCAGCGGTCCTTGTTTCCCAATAACCATGCCAGTAAATGAAGGACATTTCCAAAAGAACTGCATGGAGTTCAAAAGATCAGCCCCAGCACCTGGAAAGAGTGAGTATATGAATACAAGGCTGTGAAGGTTACCTCATTTCAATGTAGGATTGTTCTGTCATTATGTTTATGATCATCTTATTAAGTAACGAAAGTCATAAACAACACTGTATGATAACATCCATATTTAAAACCATGTCACTTCCAGATACTCGAGAACAGTTGAACCTACTGACGTCCTTTGTGGACGCCTCTAACGTGTACGGACTCAGTCAGGATCAGATCAATCACCTCAGGAATGGAGGTAAGTCAGGCAATATTTTGTTTTAAATTATAATTCATGATCAAACAAATATTTTAAAACTTGGCAAATGCCGTGGAGAGTAATTGGTATATACAAATTAATGTCGTCATTCAACTTTTCAGCCTACATGAAAACCAAGGGAGATAACCTGTTGCCAGAATCCAACCAAGGCAACTGTCGAACAAGCAATACCAACGAATGGTGTTTTGAAGCTGGTAAATACAACTTAATAATGTATCCGTAGTACTATTTTCAGAATCTGTTTATATTGTACTTCACACATGACTATTTGGTAAATTTTGAATGATAATTCACAACACTGTCACACCTTCTTTATAACTAACTTCATCATCAGGTGACGACCGTGTGAACGTGTTCCCTGGTCTGGCCGTGCTGCACACCGTGTTTGTCAGAGAACACAATCGTCTTGTCAAAGAACTTGCTGATGTCATGCCATCGACCACTCCTGATGATGTCTTGTTTGAGGAGGCCAGAAAGATCGTGTCAGCCATCATCCAACAAGTCACCTACCGCGAATGGCTGCCCATTATTGTTGGGCCCTTGGCCATGAGGAAGTACAGACTGACCCCCGGCTTCAGCTTCAGGTACAACTTTACCCAAAACCCAACCATCTACAACGTCTTCGCCACCGCCGCCTTCAGATACGGCCACTCCACCATTCCACGTTTCCTGACCCTCGGAGACCGACATGTACCCATAGAACAGCTCTTCTTCAGACCTTCTGAGGTTATCAAAGATCTGGACACCGTGCTGAAGGCTATCCTCAAGGACAGACATCAGGAGGTTAACCGCTTCATCAACAGTGGGATGACTGAGCATTTGTTTGAGACGTCGGGCAATAACGGCTTTGACATCGTGTCCTTGAACATTCAGAGAGGTCGTGATCATGGCCTGCCATCATACAACAGCTTCCGCAAGGCATGTCAGCTATCGGAAGTGACTTCATTTGATGACAGTGTATTTGGTAAAGCAGGAGCTGCTTTGAAAAGTGTATACAGGTTTGTCTAATTTAATTTACTCTTATATGTGTACAGAGTTATTGTAAAAAAAATATGAAATAAAGATACTTTAACCCTTATTTGACATTTCTCAAGATCTCCATACGTTTATGTATTCTTGCCTCAGATCCCCTAATGACATCGACGTCTTCACCGGTGCAGTAGCTGAACACCATGTGCATGGCGGCGCAGTGGGCCCTCTCCTCGCTTGTCTGATTGGTCAACAGTTCCATGACCTGAAATATGGCGACTCATTCTGGTTCGAAACATCCCATCCAAGAAAGGGCTTTACATCAGGTACCGTCCAGTCTGTTCCTGTGTGCTTGTATGTTTGTTAAACTATTTAGTTGATGTCAAACTCTGTACTTATTAGATAACTTAATATGCCTTTAAGATGAGAATGTTATATTATAATATGAATTTTATTGCATTTCTAATTTTGAATATGTCAAAATGTTTTAGTGTTTCAATGACACAGAAAAAAGATACTCTCTTGTTCTCAGAATTAATTGTACATATACATACTTATTGCGTTTTCTATTTCAGGACAACTGTCTGAGATCCGACGAATGCGCTTTGCAAAGATTCTTTGTAGGAATTCAGGAGTGAAGTCCATCCAAAGAGATCCTTTTACAGTGTACTCAAAAGAAAGGTAGGCAATGAAGACATTCATCTCCTTTGTTCGTCAGTAATTAATTATCTCGGACAGACAGAACTCATATTAATATGCGACAGGGTATATCTGGCGTACTTCATTCAGTGAACATTGATCAGAATTGTATCCTGGATCCTTTTACACTTCGTGACACACTTTGAATGTAACATATTCGAGCTCATTCAGTTATATAGGATATATATGTCAAACCAGATCATATGAAGTATGCTGACGGAAATGTTAATATTTTGACGCATTTTTGTATTTCACAGCAATCCTATGATACCCTGCAACGATCTTCCAACAATCGATTTAACCAAATGGCGGAGATGAGAGGTTGCTTAGCCTACCCTTAGATTCAACAAAAGAAACCGAAGACTTGAAACATAACATTTTGGTGTTCCAACATATATAGCCCTAACTACTCGTCATGGTTTGTAAGAAGCATAAATCACAGAATACATGATATTTTTGACGTTTTTGTTCAACTATCTTCATACTAAATATGTAATGCCAAGTACATTTAGGTATGGCATTTCACTAATAATGCTGGAATTATTAACGGAAATGTCAGTTAACATTATACCTGATTATAATGCCTACACTTTATATGAGAACAAAACGAATTGGTAACCAATTAAGTAAGTGAATCCACCAGTTACACTGTCAAAGCGTTTAATCAAAGCATAAAGTTGCAATATTATTGGCAGTATATGTTTATGGCATTGTATAATTTATTCGTCAAGGGAAAAAACATATTCTATATATATGACTTGCACTATTTCATAGACCTATAAAGGAGGTGTTTTTTTATTTTTTGTCATTGTATGATATTGTATAATATATTGTTGATGTGGTGCTTAAAGCAACTATCAATATATGTGTGATCATGTGTGAAGATTCATATATCATGTTTAATAGAAACAATATTGAACAATTATACTTGTGTTATATCATATATAACATTTGATTGTATTTGTTAATTTTTCAACTGTTTTGTAATAAACACGTTCTCTTTTGTATTTGTGATTCATGGTCTCTTAATTTGTTGGTTTGGTGTTATTCATCTACCGTTTGGTAGGCTGATTGGCACATTGATATCTTTCACATTTGTGTTAATGTTTGGTATGATGACATAGTATCCAGGGCCTAGATACATATTGTTTCTAACAATACATGCTCCATACAATCTCACTGTTCCGAGCAGTGCTTTCAGTAAGTGTACAGCTCACATTGTGCCAGACAGTACTTCCCATACATGTATTACACTTCCCATTTTCGCTGCAAGTGCTTCCTACACACGCAAATAGTTCACATAGCAGACAGTGCTTGATAATCGTGTATATAGTTTACATTGTCACAGAAAGTGTTTGTATGTATGTATATTCTTCATATTGTCCCAGATCATGTTTCCTATACGCGTATGATAATACAGATTATCCTCGACAGTGCTTCCTATACATGCATATAGTTCTATTCGTCCTTGATAGTGCTTACTGTACATGGATAACAATGGAGTTCACATTGCCCAAAAGCAGTGCTTCCTATGTATATGTATAATTCACATTATCACAGAGGGTGCCTCCTATACCCATATAGTTCGCATCGTCCCAGGCAGAGTTTCCTAATATGTATATATATATGTTTATTTATTACATATGTACAATAATCCCCATTGTCCTTCGCGTACATATAGTTCACATTATTGATGGTACGGAGGCACCCTCTGTGATAATGTGAACTATATATATGTATAGGAAGCACTGCTTTGGACCATGTGAACTCTATCCTTATACAGGAAGAAATATCAAGGACGAATAGAACTATATGCATGTATATCCACTGTCGAGGATAATGTGTACTATGAGCTCGAGGTACCGCGACAAAGCTAGCATATGTGTAAGCGGTCAAATGAATAATCGCATGACCCTTTACAAAGTGCGAGTAGCTGTGGAAGTGAATATGACGTTAAATCTCATTTCACTTCATCTGACCTCTCAACGAGCATGTAGACATGTGCATGAATCAACAAACATTCATGTTTGTAGCTTGTTTTATATTACAGCTAATTACAGGGGTATATCTCTTATTTACTCACTGTGCAAAGTTCTGACATATATTCTGGATAAAACATTACAATGCTGGTGTGACATTAATAATATTATACACGAATATTAAGCTCTTAAGCTGGATTTGGATCCGGATATTTTTCTATTGATCACATTTTCGCATTACAGGCATTTGCACAAATATCTCTCTCAAAAACTAATGGTAGATTTTATAGCATCTTCTTTGATTTTTCAAAGGCATTTGATAGAATAAATCATGAAGTTTTATTGAAATTTATTTGCACTGATCACAGTATGTTTGATCTTCTAGAGATACACTGCATCAAGGAAAGCACCGAGAGGGCATGTCTGTGTGTGTTCGCACTTCACTATCACATGGTCTGCGCCGTGTTATTATTGACTACACAGACATGATACATTTTGTATTTCTGTTACTTGATAAGAGTATATTTAATCTCACACGTAATTTACTTGTTGGTTTTGTGTATATCCATCCTGTTAATATACTCAACAACAAAAGTTCCTTCGACACCAATAGTTTAGTGTATTTTTCAAACAAGTAGAGTTTGGTTTTCAATATTGTAGTACATGCATGAAAATCAAGTCACAAAAAACGCAACTGCTACAGAAAAGCATGCATTCCATGCAAAAGATGACTTTTATGCAAGTCCCATGCATTTCACTACCCAAGCATGGGTATGAAAACATGTGCGTTAATGGGATTCCATACGCATTGTTTAGTATCGTGCTGACAGGAACCACTCAGAAAAACAACAAAATTACTCAACTATTCAACATTACGAAAAACAACGCCTTTCCGAAGTCATTGGTATGCTTGAAGCGTGATGTTGCAAGACAATTAAACGTCCACAGGAACACCATTTGGTGTTTATGGCAACGTTGGCAACAGACGAATGCAGCCAGAGACCATCCTCGGAGTGGCAGTCCCCGCGTAACCAATATTCGACAAGACAACTGGATTCGAACAACACACCTACGAAATCGATTCCAGCCAGCAACAGTGACTGAAAGAAGCATCCCTGGCCTTCAAGCACGTCTACAATGGTGCAGACAGCCTCTACACTGGACAGTCATGCACTGAGGACAAGTTATATTCACTGACGAGTCTCGTTTTCACCTCAGCCACAGCGATGGACGGATTCGACTGTATTGACATCGAGGTGAACGTTACGTCAATCATTGTATCATGGAAGACGATCGGTTCGGGGGCGGCAGCGTTATGGTATGGGGTGGGATTACAGCAAGACACAGGACCTGTGTGATAGTGGTAGAGATACATCTCAATGGACAGCGCTACCGCGACGAGATCATCGGCCCTGTTGTCCTGCCGTTTTTGCGTCGTCATGGCCCAGGCATTTCCTTTCAACATGACAACGCCCGGCCTCAAATTGCTCGACTTGTTCAGGATTTTCTTCAACAAAACAACGTGAATGTACCCTGGCCGGATCGCTCCACTGATCTCTCACCAATCGATCACATGTAGGATGAGATGGATCGGCGCCTTCGACGTCAACATTCGACGTGTTCCACAGACACTGTAGGAACTTCGACACATTCTCCAGCAGATATGGACAGATATCCCACAGGACTTTGTGCGACGCCTGGTCCATTCCATGAGACGAAGATGTGTTGCTTGACAGAGGTGGACACACACGCTACTGATTTGTAAATTAACATTTTGGCATGTTCATGTTTTTTTAAAATGAAATCACGCATTTTCTGAAGTCTGTATGGCAAATTAATTCATTTGAACACTTACAGGAGTCTTTTATCCATAGCAAACCGAAATTGTTTCAGATTTGGTAAAAAACATAACTTTGCATTAAATCTTATTCAATGTCACAGGAACTTTTGTTTTTCAGTATACATTTGTACTTAGAAATGACAGACAATAGAGTCCCTAAGGGTATAGAGTACTTAGATAAAAGCTTGTCTACTGTGTTATATGAACATCCAGATTGCGAAATTATTCTTCCTGGTGACTATAATGTAAGGTGTGGTAATTTGATTGGTTGGTTGATTGGTTTGTTGTTTAACGCCGCAGTCAGCAATATTCCAGCTATATGACGGCGATCTGTAAATAATAGTGTCTGGACCAGACAATCCAGTGATTAATATCATGAGCATCGATCCACGCAATTGGGATCGATGACATGCATCAACCAAGTCAGCGAGCCTGACCACCCAATCCCGTTAGTCGCCTTTTACGACAAGCATAGTCACCTTTTACGACAAGCATGGGTTGCTGAAGACCTACATGTATTCTATCCCGGAATCTTCACGGGTCTGGTAATTTGAAAGATTTTATTATCGACGACAACAACAGATTTGTTATATGTTTATAAGACATGGAGTATGTATCGGATGCATTTGACGTGCCCCGCAGTACCAGAGATGATGTGTGTAATGATTCCCGGTGTGGGATCTGACAGACTTTTGTTGTTCGTTTTCTCTCCATATTGTAAATGGACGATTTGCTGGAGATCATTTACTTGTTTTAAGGAAGGTGGCGCTAGTTTGGTTGATTATGTACTATGCTCAACTATTTTTTGGACAAGCTGTGAATCAGGTCACTTTCCTTTCCTACTTCCCCTCCATGGATGTGATAGACAGGTCAATAATGTTAAGGAAATGCATGTGAATAATATTCCCAGATATTCATGGAGAAATGAAATATGTGATGCCTTGAAACATAATGTTTCTGAGTCATTGTCTGCCTTTCACATGGATGAGTTTATGCATTTATTGTCTTTAAATGTTGATTTAGCTGTTGAAACGTTGGCCAATGCTGTACATAGTGGTTCTATTTCATGCTGATTACTTACTAGAGCTAGATAATCAAAACTTACATCTGGATAAAAAATGCTACGATAAAGCCTGTGAGGATATGAAGACTAAAAAGTTTATTGTATTAGACAAGTTTAGAGTTACTGGTGATAAGGAGTTTCTTTCTAAATATTCAACATTAAGGTATAGTTACAGGTCTGTATACAGGAAAAAGAGATAAGAATACGAAGAGACTTGTGTTCGTGAACTTGTAGACAGTAGTGGAGATAGTAAATCATTCTGGAAAAAGATAATCGCATTGACAAAGAAGACAAGTTGTGATCCTCTTTCCACCAAGATTTGCCAAGAAGATTGGTTTGATTATTTTAAGAATATTTTAAACCATACTGATATACTTGTGAACTCGGACATCATTGAGCAGGTAGATTATGTTATAAATAACCATAATGAACAATTGTGTGATTTCTGTACTGATGATGATGTATTCTTAATGATGATATTCATAAGATATCTGAAGCAGGGTAAAGCTGCAGGACCAGATGGTATTAAGGCTGACATGATCCAATGCTGCAGAACCGTTTTAATTCCATATTTGTTAGTTATGTTTAATACTATTTTGTCAACGGGTAATTTTCCATCCGAATGGGCTGAGAGTGTTATTGTACCACTCCATAAAAAAGGAAGCTTTGACTGTGTTAATAATTATAGAGGCATATCTTTGATGGATATTTTTGGGAAGTTATTCTGCTCTAAATGGGCGTCTTAAAAGTTTTTCTGATCACTTTAACAGTATACCTGTGGCCCAGGCAGGATTTAGGAAAGGCTATTGCACAACGGATAACAGTTTCACTTTGCAATGTCTTGTACAAAAGTATTTATCTAAAATTTGGGGACGTTTTTACTTTATTGATGTGAATACTTGTAAATGATGGGGCTTACTGATAAATATGGATAAGACAGAAATATATATTTTTTCTAAATGGTGGTTATTTACGACATTATGAGAAGTGGTATTTTGATGGAGAGCTACTAAAGACATCAACCTATTATAATTTTGTAGGTAATATGTTTTCTACTAGGTTGACAGTATGTTCAAATATTCTTGTTTCAAAAGCCACTAAAGCTCAAAAACATATTTAGTATTATCAATGATTAAAAAGGACTTGCACATGTGACTTCATTTGATGACAGTGTATTTGGTAAAGCAGGAGCTGCTTTGAAAAGTGTATACAGGTTTGTCTAATTTAATTTGATTTCAGAATTTCAATGCATGATGGTAAATGCAGATGTAAGAGGTACATGTATGTACATTGGTGTAGATTATTTGGAACTACTGTAATTATTGTATGCTGATGATTTATGTATTTTTTTTATGACAGTGTTATTGGTTTGCAAACGAAGATTGACATTTTATGTAAATGTTGTAAATCATGGGACAGAAAATATTTGTTTTTCTAAATGGTGGTTATTTACGACATTATGAGAAGTGGTATTTTGATGGAGAGCTACTTAAGACATCAACCTATTATAATTATTTAGTTATTATGTTTTCTACTATGTATCAATGATTCGAAACGACTTGCACATTATAAGAATATTAAGTCATTGCTGACTGTTGAATATTATGTTACAAACATCTATGTTAGGGAATTAAGAAGATATATCTGTTTGTTGAGATTGCATGAACTGCCGTTGCGCTGTAATATCAGATGTAAAGAAGCTACAAATGTTTACCAAAATTGGAGGATGTGTAATACTAATAGCATTGAAGATGAACTCCATTTCATATTTGATTGCGAGGCATATGTATTGTTGAGAAATTCATCAAACTGTCTGTCTGTCTGTCTGTCTATCTATGGATATTGTTGAATCAACTGTGTACATGGGCTGATGGCCTTCGAAGCAGAAAATAAACTTACTTTCTGCTCAAGCCAAGAAATCACTCATCAACATCTTTATTTATCAAAAGAAATTCGGATATTTATCACATGAAGACAACTTCAAAACGTTTGACGGCATGATAGTTCCAATATTGTGTTATTGTGCTGAAATCTGGGGAACTTCATATAACAAGTAAATGTAAAGTACATAGACTGTATTCGGCAAACGATTTCCTAGATTTAATAATATTACTCTTAATAACATGGTTCTTGGAGAGTGTGGCAGACTGGCAGAGAATGTATTTACATGACAACAGATATAAAATACTGGACTATATTAATTCATCTCTACAATACTAGACTACCATATCAGATTTACATTATACGTATATCTATTGATAATGCTGGAAGACACACATGGGTTACTTCAATTAGGAATATTGTATTTCACCTAGGATTTGGTATAGTCTGGATTCAGCAGAACATGGGAGATGCTGAAATCTTTAAAACGAATTTAAACAAGGCTCTCCAACAAATTGGCACTTATCCTTGGAAGGTTCATCAAAGAGCAACTATTATAAACAATATAATTCACTTCACAATACTGAAACATACCTAACAATAAACATACCTCAATATATAAAGTGGCATTTAGCAAAATTTAGATGTAATATTCTTGGATTATGTGTTCAGATAGGAAGACACAATAATATTCCTCATGATGAAAGATACTGCGAGTTCTGTTTGAAGAAAAATAAGAGGAGTGTAGAAGATGAATACCGTGTGATGATGATATGTGAACGCTACTCCCAGCTCAGAAAGCAATATATACAACAATATTAATATAGATAATCCAGGAACTGAAACATTATCCACCTTATGAATTTTTCAGAGAGAGGATCGGTGGGGTAGCCTAGTGGTTAAAATAATCGCTCGTCACACCGAAGACACGGGCTCGATTCCCTACATGGATACAATGTGTAAAGCTCATTTCTGGTGTCCGACGCCTTGATATTGCTGGAAAATTATCAAAAGCGGCGTAAAAAGATACTCCCCCACTCACTCACTCTTCAGAGATAACATTTGTCTATTTTCTTAACTTAAGGTTTTACAGTGAGAAAAAACAAGTATTTAATATTAACACCTGTGTATGCAGGATATTTAAATATTCGTATTATTGTATCGTATTTTTGTATGTATATGAATATAATTATATACTGTTAAAAGATACATTAAAAGCACTGAAAGTGCTATAGAGGAATACAGATGCACATGTAGGTTGCTCTAAAAAGCAATGATTGTATTAATATTTGGCATATGAGAGCGGATAGATCAGGCATGGTTCTTACATATTTGGACAGCCATGTTTGCCGAATATACAAACACAGATTATCCCGTAATCCGCTGTCTCTGATGATAATCCGTGATAAGTTTCAATCTTGTTTTTACCACAAATCCGGGATTATATCAATGAATGTTGTTGATCTGGGCGTGTCCTCATCAACTGTAATTGTTCTAAGAGTGGTATAATAAGAATGCGACAGTTGGTAATCCGCTTCTCATCACGAGTTGTTCTTGACAAGCTTTGTAGACAAGTACTGGGAGACAAATGCATTAAAGTGGTCACTACGTTTTGTGTCTGGAGGATTTTCTAGTCCCTCAATGTAATGAAATAATACATATAGGATCAACGTTTTAAACTAATTTTCAATCATCGATATTGCTAATAGGAAGTGACATTTACATGTAATCGCAAATTTTCCACTTATTCATATTCACGATGTCAAGTTGTACATTTGATGTGGTACATACATATCTGAATTATAATTCTAGAAAGTTAGTACTGGTTGTCAACGTTGATATATGCAACAGTCAGTATGTTTTTCATCAAGTATGGAAATGAGAAACTTTGGCAGATGACATGAGCACGTGACACTTGCGACACACATTGCATACCACTACTGCAACAGTGTTACATAAACAACAAACTACTGCTGCTCCTGCTACTACTACTACTACTACTACTACTACTACTACTACTACTACTACTACTACTACTACTACTACTACTACTACTACTACTACTACTACTACTAGCCCGTGAAGATTCCGGGACGGAATTTGTCTTCAGCAACCCATGCTTGCCGTAAAAGGCGACTATGCCTGTAAAAGGCGACTAACGGGATCGGGTGGTCAGGCTCGCTGACTTGGTTGATACATGTCATCGATCTCAATACTACTACTACTACTACTACTACTACTACTTCTACTACTACTACTACTACTACTACTACTACTACTACTACTACTACTACTACTACTACTACTACTACTACTACTTAACGTCGAATAAAAATGAATTCGGGAGAGATGGTGTACTGAGTATATGTTCTCAAAGTACATTAGTAGAGTGATTACTAATGTTATTGGTGTTTATACACCACACCAAGAACAATGGCGGTGGTGACGCTGCACCGGGATAATCAGCCTGCCTCCGCATAATCCAAGATGTTTAGCTCCCCCATGTAGATATGTCGGATAATACCCACCAGGGGAGTGTGAATTCTAGGGTAATCTGTGTTGATTTATTCCAGGAATATGAGTATAAATACAAGGTCCCATCTTTGGTGTATCAGACATTCCCACTTTGTACTGGACAGAAGCAGAAACGATGAAAGCTGTGTTGTTTGTGTGTATGTTGACCGTGGTCGCTGCTGGAGAGGCGGACACAGAGGTAGGTTGTGTTTTGTTTCTTCTTTTATCTTTTCTTCTCATTATCAGTATTGGTATTTATCTGGCTAGTCATGAATGTCTGTAGAAAATCAGTTTATATAAGAAATGTCATGTAATTTCTTACTCTGGGTTTATTGTTCTGAAACTTCTTTCTCTCATCATGTTCAAAGTAACGGGTGGCATACGGTGTTTGAGATTATCACATCTGTTTTACCCTAGACCGATTATTTGACCTATGTTTACTCATTCCCTTATAGATTAACCACATAGATTCCGTCATTGAGCAACGTGAGTATAGTGTTTTAATAATTATGAACCAAATCTTGACAAGCTATAGTGAAGGATTGAATAATACTATTTCAGTTTCATCTGCTTGGGCGTTACTCACGCAACTGGCATCATGTTATATGCTGAGATAATGAGATATCTGTGTTAAAGATGCCAACTTTTTTACTTACTATTATGCTTAGTCCTTCAGTGTAGAGATGGGCCTTTGATGAAATCAATATCACCAAATATAGTTTGAATTTTTTAATGTACGGATATTATATTTTGAGATACCAGTTGTTTGAACAAACTACCTTTCCTTCAGTCAAGGCAATACAATCAGATCTGGTTGGAATGGATCATGAGATGAACATGAAATTCCTTGACGATGTCACTGATGTGTCATCAACGAACAGTAAGTTCAGACCGGTTACATTGTTACACTTCGGGGTACACATTTGAAGAAGGGATTGTTGGAGATAATGATGTTCTCTTGAATTCTAAGATTGAGAGATAAGATGAATAAATATGTGTTTGGGTATACCCTGAAAGATGCACATGAAATGACTCGTGTTGATATTTCCAGACAGATTCAAAGACCCGGTTTAACGCCACTTTATAGAACAAAATATGGGGTGGGAAAGTATGAAAGTTTTTGTGATTGCATTCATAATCTGTAACAGCCCTATTTCTCTATACTCTGTACTTATTTACCTATTAGATGTTGCTGGTGCGACACAAACTTCACCAACGACTTGGGGTGACCACCAAGGAGCAGTTGATGGACAAACGCTGGACAGAGAAAACAGAATGGACATCTTGTTCAGACTTCTGCATGGTAAGAAGTCTCATTATTCAAAATTAACAGCATCACTATCCATGATTTGTCCATTGGTTTAACTGACAAATCTGATCATACTTAAACTTATATGTTTCAGAAGATTTATTGCATATGGGACATACAGATGACAAATTCCGATTATTTAAAACAAATATGTTGCTGATACTTGTTCTCAAACATCATTGTACAATATAGAACATCATCCAGATCAGATGGTGCGACCTTTGATCAGACTTTCGAAGTTAAAGGACTCTGACATTGTCCCATGATAGTAAGCAGTGTATTAATGCCTTTACTTTGACGTAGGTGATGACGAAGACAAGTATGTTGTTTGTACACTGGCTGACGCCGCCGAGACGTCTCAGATTTCCATTGAAGACATCAGCACACCCAAGTATCAAGACAAACACACCATCAGGTCAGTTTCGTACTAACTCTCATCTATGGACACCTTCGTTTGTGGTTGAGAGTTTAATGTAGTTGATACCTACACCAATTATCATTGGACTTGATAACACCATTCACTTTTACAGACGGCGCTCTATCAACTGCAGACAAGACGCCCGCTACCGGACAATAGACGGAAGTTGCAACAATGTTCGCTGGCCAACCTGGGGGTCAACCAACCAACCATTCAAGAGATTTATTGATCCTTCATATGATGATGGTAAAGAACAGATTTTCTTCACATAGATATTGGAACTTAAAAATCATTATTTCATGCTTATGACCAGGGCGATTTTCATTAATAAATCAGACCGTTTGGAAGCAAGTCTTGTAAGTATTGCAATGGGAACATTTAGTTATGCCCTTTCAATATCACAACTAACTATACTTTAGTGAACTTTAAAAGCAAAAGTTTGGCTTTTCAGGCAAGTTCGTTCCCCGAATGAGAGGCGTAGATGGTTATCCCCTTCCCAGTCCACGCGCCATCAGTGTGGCCGTCCATCCGGGAGTTGACAGTCCTTCTGACGACCACACGGTGATGGTGATGCAGTGGGGGCAGTTTGTGGACCATGATCTCACCGGAACTCCTCTTCATGCAGGTACGTGCCAAATGGCCAATACTCTCTGACCATCAAAGTGACCAGACGTGTGATGATGAAATCAGACAAACTGTGATATATTTGTTTTTGTGATTCATATTTTTCGAACTTATATCAATAATTACGATATGCATCTAAATCTTTGTATCAACTTAACCAATCCTCATAATCCTTCAAGGTGATGTTCAATCTAAATGTTGCGATGGTCACACACCTGGAGAGATGCATTCTGATGTACGAGCTGGGTAAGCAATTAACATTCTATATTTTCCACACTTAATCATTCTGTTTGTGTTAATGGAAATAACTGGTCGAGATATTTTAAATAAATGAATCAGAAATACCAAACTTTAAAATTACATGACATTGTATACATGCTTATAATAAGGATGAAACGGATACATGATTATGAAAGTCTACTGTACGATTCCGACTACATCATAAGCATGTGTTTGTGTATCATAACATATCATAACCATTATCATAACAATGGTTGATTGGAACTAGGAAACGTGTTAATTCTTTTGGTATTTCACTGTTCCAGCGGTCCTTGTTTCCCAATAACCATGCCAGTAAATGAAGGACATTTCCAAAAGAACTGCATGGAGTTCAAAAGATCAGCCCCAGCACCTGGAAAGAGTGAGTATATGAATACAAGGCTGTGAAGGTTACCTCATTTCAATGTAGGATTGTTCTGTCATTATGTTTATGATCATCTTATTAAGTAACGAAAGTCATAAACAACACTGTATGATAACATCCATATTTAAAACCATGTCACTTCCAGATACTCGAGAACAGTTGAACCTACTGACGTCCTTTGTGGACGCCTCTAACGTGTACGGACTCAGTCAGGATCAGATCAATCACCTCAGGAATGGACGTAAGTCAGGCAATATTTTGTTTTAAATTATAATTCATGATCAAACAAATATTTTAAAACTTGGCAAATGCCGTGGAGAGTAATTGGTACATACAAATTAATGTCGTCATTCAACTTTTCAGCCTACATGAAAACCAAGGGAGATAACCTGTTGCCAGAATCCAACCAAGGCAACTGTCGAACAAGCAATACCAACGAATGGTGTTTTGAAGCTGGTAAATACAACTTAATAATGTATCCGTAGTACTATTTTCAGAATCTGTTTATATTGTACTTCACACATGACTATTTGGTAAATTTTGAATGATAATTCACAACACTGTCACACCTTCTTTATAACTAACTTCATCATCAGGTGACGACCGTGTGAACGTGTTCCCTGGTCTGGCCGTGCTACACACCGTGTTTGTCAGAGAACACAATCGTCTTGTCAAAGAACTTGCTGATGTCATGCCATCGACCACTCCTGATGATGTCTTGTTTGAGGAGGCCAGAAAGATCGTGTCAGCCATCATCCAACAAGTCACCTACCGCGAATGGCTGCCCATTATTGTTGGGCCCTTGGCCATGAGGAAGTACAGACTGACCCCCGGCTTTAGCTTCAGGTACAACTTTACTCAAAACCCAACCATCTACAACGTCTTCGCCACCGCCGCCTTCAGATACGGCCACTCCACCATTCCACGTTTCCTGACCCTCGGAGACCGACATGTACCCATAGAACAGCTCTTCTTCAGACCTTCTGAGGTTATCAAAGATCTGGACACCGTGCTGAAGGCTATCCTCAAGGACAGACATCAGGAGGTTAACCGCTTCATCAACAGTGGGATGACTGAGCATTTGTTTGAGACGTCGGGCAATAACGGCTTTGACATCGTGTCCTTGAACATTCAGAGAGGTCGTGATCATGGCCTGCCATCATACAACAGCTTTCGTAAGGCATGTCAGCTATCGGAAGTGACTTCATTGGATGACAGTGTATTTGGTAAAGCAGGAGCTGCTTTGAAAAGTGTATACAGGTTTGTCTAATTTAATTTACTCTTATATGTGTACAGAGTTATTGTAAAAAAAATATGAAATAAAGATACTTTAACCCTTATTTGACATTTCTCAAGATCTCCATACGTTTATGTATTCTTGCTTCAGATCCCCTGATGACATCGACGTCTTCACCGGTGCAGTAGCTGAACACCATGTGCATGGCGGCGCAGTGGGCCCTCTCCTCGCTTGTCTGATTGGTCAACAGTTCCATGACCTGAAATATGGCGACTCATTCTGGTTCGAAACATCCCATCCAAGAAAGGGCTTTACATCAGGTACCGTCCAGTCTGTTTCTGTGTGCTTGTATGTTTGTTAAACTATTTAGTTGATGTCAAACTATGTACTTATTAGATAACTTAATATGTCTTTAAGATGAGAATGTTATATTATAATATGAATTTTATTGCATTTCTAATTTTGAATATGTCAAAATGTTTTAGTGTTTCAATGACACAGAAAAAAGATACTCTCGTTTGTTCCCAGAAGTAATTGTACATATACATACTTATTGCGTTTTCTATTTCAGGACAACTGTCTGAGATCCGACGAATGCGCTTTGCAAAGATTCTTTGTAGGAATTCAGGAGTGAAGTCCATCCAAAGAGATCCTTTTACAGTGTACTCAAAAGAAAGGTAGGCAATGAAGACATTCATCTCCTTTGTTCGTCAGTAATTAATTATCTCGGACAGACAGAACTCATATTAATATGCGACAGGGTATATCTGGCGTACTTCATTCAGTGAACATTGATCAGAATTGTATCCTGGATCCTTTTACACTTCGTGACACACTTTGAATGTAACATATTCGAGCTCATTCAGATATATAGGATATATATGTCAAACCAGATCATATGAAGTATGCTGACGGAAATGTTAATATTTTGACGCATTTTTGTATTTCACAGCAATCCTATGATACCCTGCAACGATCTTCCAACAATCGATTTAACCAAATGGCGGAGATGAGAGGTTGCTTAGCCTACCCTTAGATTCAACAAAAGAAACCGAAGACTTGAAACATAACATTTTGGTGTTCCAACATATATAGCCCTAACTACTCGTCATGGTTTGTAAGAAGCATAAATCACAGAATACATGATATTTTTGACGTTTTTGTTCAACTATCTTCATACTAAATATGTAATGCCAAGTACATTTAGGTATGGCATTTCCCTAATAATGCTGGAATTATTAACGGAAATGTCAGTTAACATTATACCTGATTATAATGCCTACACTTTATATGAGAACAAAACGAATTGGTAACCAATTAAGTAAGTGAATCCACCAGTTACACTGTCAAAGCGTTTAATCAAAGCATAAAGTTGCAATATTATTGGCAGTATATGTTTATGGCATTGTATAATTTATTCGTCAAGGGAAAAAACATATTCTATATATATGACTTGCACTATTTCATAGACCTATAAAGGAGGTGTTTTTTTATTTTTTGTCATTGTATGATATTGTATAATATATTGTTGATGTGGTGCTTAAAGCAACTATCAATATATGTATGATCATGTGTGAAGATTCATATATCATGTTTAATAGAAACAATATTGAACAATTATACTTGTGTTATATCATATATAACATTTGATTGTATTTGTTAATTTTTCAACTGTTTTGTAATAAACATGTTCTCTTTTGTATTTGTGATTCATGGTCTCTTAATTTGTTGGTTTGGTGTTATTCATCTACCGTTTGGTAGGCTGATTGGCACATTGATATCTTTCACATTTGTGTTAATGTTTGGTATGATGACATAGTATCCAGGGCCTAGATACATATTGTTTCTAACAATACATGCTCCATACAATCTCACTGTTCCGAGCAGTGCTTTCAGTAAGTGTACAGCTCACATTGTGCCAGACAGTACTTCCCATACATGTATTACACTTCCCATTTTCGCTGCAAGTGCTTCCTACACACGCAAATAGTTCACATAGCAGACAGTGCTTGATAATCGTGTATATAGTTTACATTGTCACAGAAAGTGTTTCCTTATGTATGTATATTCTTCATATTGTCCCAGATCATGTTTCCTATACGCGTATGATAATACAGATTATCCTCGACAGTGCTTCCTATACATGCATATAGTTCTATTCGTCCTTGATAGTGCTTACTGTACATGGACAACAATGGAGTTCACATTGCCCAAAAGCAGTGCTTCCTATGTATATGTATAATTCACATTATCACAGAGGGTGCCTCCTATACCCGCATATAGTTCGCATCGTCCCAGGCAGAGTTTCCTAATATGTATATATATGTTTATTTATTACATATGTACAATAATCCCCATTGTCCTTCGCGTACATATAGTTCACATTATTGATGGTACGGAGGCACCCTCTGTGATAATGTGAACTATATATATGTATAGGAAGCACTGCTTTGGACCATGTGAACTCTATCCTTATACAGGAAGAAATATCAAGGACGAATAGAACTATATGCATGTATATCCACTGTCGAGGATAATGTGTACTATGAGCTCGAGGTACCGCGACAAAGCTAGCATATGTGTAAGCGGTCAAATGAATAATCGCATGACCCTTTACAAAGTGCGAGTAGCTGTGGAAGTGAATATGACGTTAAATCTCATTTCACTTCATCTGACCTCTCAACGAGCATGTAGACATGTGCATGAATCAACAAACATTCATGTTTGTAGCTTGTTTTATATTACAGCTAATTACAGGGGTATATCTCTTATTTACTCACTGTGCAAAGTTCTGACATATATTCTGGATAAAACATTACAATCCTGGTGTGACATTAATAATATTATACACGAATATTAAGCTCTTAAGCTGGATTTGGATCCGGATATTTTTTTATTGATCACATTTTCGCATTACAGGCATTTGCACAAATATCTCTCTCAAAAACTAATGGTAGATTTCATAGCATCTTCGTTTTCAAAGGCATTTGATAGAATAAATCATGAAGTTATATTGAAGTTTATTTGCACTGATCACAGTATGTTTGATCTTCTAGAGATACACTGCACCAAGGAAAGCATAGAGACTACACGTCTACACGAACTGCAGAGGGTAAACTACCGAGAGGGCGTGTCTGTGTGTGTTCGCACTTCACTATCACATGGTCTGCGCTGTGTTATTATTGACTACACAGACATGATACATTTTGTATTTCTGTTACTTGATAAGAGTATATTTAATCTCACACGTAGTTTACTTGTTGGTTTTGTGTATATCCATCCTGTTAATATACTCAACAACAAAAGTTCCTTCGACACCAATAGTTTAGTGTATTTTTCAAACAAGTAAAGTTTGGTTTTCAATATTGTAGTACATGCATGAAAATCAAGTCACAAAAAACGCAACTGCTACAGAAAAGCATGCATTCCATGCAAAAGATGACTTTTATGCAAGTCCCATGCATTTCACTACCCAAGCATGGGTATGAAAACATGTGCGTTAACGGGATTCCATACGCATTGTTTAGTATCGTGCTGACAGGAACCACTCAGAAAAATAACAAAATTACTCAACTATTCAACATTACGAAAAACAACGCCTGTCCGAAGTCATTGGCATGCTTGAAGCGTGATGTTGCAAGGCAATTAAACGTCCACAGGAACACCATTTGGTGTTTATGGCAACGTTGGCAACAGACGAATGCAGCCAGAGACCATCCTCGGAGTGGCAGTCCACGCGTAACAAATATTCGACAAGACAACTGGATTCGAACAACACACCTACGAAATCGATTCCAGCCAGCAACAGTGACTGCAAGAAGCATCCCTGGCCTTCAAGCACGTCTACAATGGTGCAGACAGCGTCTACGCTGGACGGTCATGCACTGAGGACAAGTTATATTCACTGACGAGTCTCGTTTTCACCTCAGCCACAGCGATGGACGGATTCGACTGTATCGACGTCGAGGTGAACGTTACGTCAATCATTGTATCATGGATGAGGATCGGTTCGGGGGCGGCAGCGTTATGGTATGGGGTGGGATTACAGCAAGACACAGGACCTGTGTGATAGTGGTAGAGATACATCTCAATGGCCAGCGCTACCGCGACGAGATCATCGGCCCTGTTGTCCTGCCGTTTTTGCGTCGTCATGGCCCAGGCATTTCCTTTCAACATGACAACGCCCGGCCTCAAATTGCTCGATTTGTTCAGGATTTTCTTCAACAAAACAACGTGAATGTACCCTGGCCGGATCGCTCCACTGATCTCTCACCAATCGATCACATGTAGGATGAGATGGATCGGCGCCTTCGACGTCAACATTCGACGTGTTCCACAGACACTGTAGGAACTTCGACACATTCTCCAGCAGATATGGACAGATATCCCACAGGACGCCTGGTCCATTCCATGAGACGAAGATGTGTTGCTTGACAGAGAGGGACACACACGCTACTGATTTGTAAATTGACATTTTGGCATGTTCATGTTTTTTTTAATGAAATCACGCATTTTCTGAAGTCTGTATGGCAAATTAATTCATTTGAACACTTACAGGAGTCTTTTATCCATAGCAAACCGAAATTGTTTCAGATTTGGTAAAAAACATAACTTTGCATTAAATCTTATTCAATGTCACAGGAACTTTTGTTTTTCAGTATACATTTGTACTTAGAAATGACAGACAATAGAGTCCCTAAGGGTATAGAGTACTTAGATAAAAGCTTGTCTACTGTGTTATATGAACATCCAGATTGCGAAATTATTCTTCCTGGTGACTATAATGTAAGGTGTGGTAATTTGATTGGTTGGTTGATTGGTTTGTTGTTTAACGCCGTACTCAGCAATATTCCAGCTATATGACGGCGATCTGTAAATAATAGAGTCTGGACCAGACAATCCAGTGATTAATATCATGAGCATCGATCCACGCAATTGGGATCGATGACATGCATCAACCAAGTCAGCGAGCCTGACCACCCAATCCCGTTAGTCGCCTTTTACGACAAGCATAGTCACCTTTTACGACAAGCATGGGTTGCTGAAGACCTACATGTATTCTACCCCGGAATCTTCACGGGTCTGGTAATTTGAATGATTTTATTATCGACGACAACAACAGATTTATTACATGTTTATAAGACATGGAGTATGTATCGGATGCATTTGACGTGCCCCGCAGTACCAGAGATGAGGTGTGTAATAATTCCCGGTGGGATCTGATAGACTTTTGTTGTACGTTTTCTGTCCATATTGTAAATGGACGATTTGCTGGAGATCATTTACTTGTTTTAAGGAAGGTGGCGCTTGTTTGGTTGATTATGTACTATGCTCAACTATTTTTGTTTGACAAGCTGTGAATCAGGTCACTTTCCTTTCCTACTTCCCCTCCATGGATGTGATAGACAGGTCAATAATGTTAAGGAAATGCATGTGAATAATATTCCCAGATATTCATGGAGAAATGAAATATGTTATGCCTTGAAACATAATGTTTCTGAGTCATTGTCTGCACTTCACATGGATGAGTTTATGCATTTATTGTCTTTAAATGTTGATTTAGCTGTTGAAACGTTGGCCAATGCTGTACATAGTGGTTCTATTTCATGCGGATTACTTACTAGAGCTAGATAATCAAAACTTACATCTGGATAAAAAATGCTACGATAAAGCCTGTGAGGATATGAAGACTAAAAAGTTTATTGTATTAGACAAGTTTAGAGTTACTGGTGATAAGGAGTTTCTTTCTAAATATTCAACATTAAGGTATAGTTACAGGTCTGTATACAGGAAAAAGAGATAAGAATACGAAGAGACTTGTGTTCGTGAACTTGTAGACAGTAGTGGAGATAGTAAATCATTCTGGAAAAAGATAATCGCATTGACAAAGAAGACAAGTTGTGATCCTCTTTCCACCAAGATTTGCCAAGAAGATTGGTTTGATTATTTTAAGAATATTTTAAACCATACTGATATACTTGTGAACTCGGACATCATTGAGCAGGTAGATTATGTTATAAATAACCATAATGAACAATTGTGTGATTTCTGTACTGATGATGATGTATTCTTAATGATAATATTCATAAGATATCTGAAGCAGGGTAAAGCTGCAGGACCAGATGGTATTAAGGCTGACATGATCTAATGCTGCAGAGCGGTTTTAATTCCATATTTGTTAGTTATGTATAATACTATTTTGTCAACGGGTAATTTTCCATCCGAATGGGCTGAGAGTATTATTGTACCACTCCATAAAAAAGGAAGCTTTGACTGTGTTAATAATTAAAGAGGCATATCTTTGATATCTTTGATATCTTGCAAACGAAGATTGACATTTTATGTAAATGTTGTAAATCATGGGACAGAAAATATTTGTTTTTCTAAATGGTGGGTATTTACGACATTATGAGAAGTGGTATTTTGATGGAGAGCTACTTAAGACATCAACCTATTATAATTATTTAGTTATTATGTTTTCTACTATGTATCAATGATTCGAAACGACTTGCACATTATAAGAATATTAAGTCATTGCTGACTGTTGAATATTATGTTACAAACATCTATGTTAGGGAATTAAGAAGATATATCTGTTTGTTGAGATTGCATGAACTGCCGTTGCGCTGTAATATCAGATGTAAAGAAGCTACAAATGTTTACCGAATTTGTAGGATGTGTAATACTAATAGCATTGAAGATGAACTTCATTTCATATTTGATTGCGAGGCATATGTATTGTTGAGAAATTCATCAAACTGTCTGTCTGTCTGTCTGTCTATCTATGGATATTGTTGAATCAACTGTGTACATGGGCTGATGGCCTTCGAAGCAGAAAATAATCTTACTTTCTGCTCAAGCCAAGAAATCACTCATCAACATCTTTATTTATCAAAAGAAATTCGGATATTTATCACATGAAGACAACTTCAAAACGTTTGACGGCATGATAGTTCCAATATTGTGTTATTGTGCTGAAATCTGGGGAACTTCATATAACAAGTAAATGTAAAGTACATAGACTGTATTCGGCAAACGATTTCCTAGATTTAATAATATTACTCTTAATAACATGGTTCTTGGAGAGTGTGGCAGACTGGCAGAGAATGTATTTACATGACAATAGATATAAAATACTGGACTATATTAATTCACCTCTACAATAATAGACTACCATATCAGATTTACATTATACTTATATCTATTGATAATGCTGGAAGACACACATGGGTTACTTCAATTAGGAATATTGTATTTCACCTAGGATTTGGTATAGTCTGGATTCAGCAGAACATGGGAGATGCTGAAATCTTTAAAACGAATTTAAACAAGGCTCTCCAACAAATTGGCACTTATCCTTGGAAGGTTCATCAAAGAGCAACTACTATAAACAATATAATTCAATTCACAATACTGAAACATACCTAACAATAAACATACCTCAATATATTAAGTGGCATTTAGCAAAATTTAGATGTAATATTCTTGGATTATGTGTTCAGATTGGAAGACACAATAATATTCCTCATGATGAAAGATACTGCGAGTTCTGTTTGAAGAAAAATAAGAGGAGTGTAGAAGATGAATACCGTGTGATGATGATATGTGAACGCTACTCCCAGCTCAGAAAGCAATATATACAACAATATTAATATAGATAATCCAGGAACTGAAACATTATCCACCTTATGAATTTTTCAGAGAGAGGATCGGTGGGGTAGCCTAGTGGTTAAAATAATCGCTCGTCACACCGAAGACACGGGCTCGATTCCCTACATGGATACAATGTGTAAAGCTCATTTCTGGTGTCCGACGACTTAATATTGCTGGACAATTGTCAAAAGCGGCGTAAAAAGATACTCCCTCACTCACTCACTCTTCAGAGATAACATTTGTCTATTTTCTTAACTTAAGGTTTTACAGTGAGAAAAAACAAGTATTTAATATTAACACCTGTGTATGCAGGATATTTAAATATTCGTATTACTGTATCGTATTATTGTATGTATATGAATATAATTATATACTGTTAAAAGATACATTAAAAGCACTGAACGTGCTATAGAGGAATACAGATGCACATGTAGGTTGCTCTAAAAAGCAATTATTGTATTAATATTTGGCATATGAGAGCGGATAGATCAGGCATGGTTCTTACATATTTGGACAGCCATGTTTGCCGAATATACAAACACAGATTATCCCGTAATCCGTTGTCGCTGATGATAATCCGTGATAAGTTTCAATCTTGTTTTTACCACAAATCCAGGATTATATCAATGAATGGTGTTGATCTGGGCGTGTCCTCATCAACTGTAATTGTTCTAAGAGTGGTATAATAACAATGAGACAGTTGGTAATCCGCTTCTCATCACGAGTTGTTCTTGACAAGCTTTGTAGACAAGTACTGGGAGACAAATGCATTGAAGTGGTCACTACGTTTCGTGTCTAGAGGATTTTCTAGTCCCTCAATGTAATGAAATAATACATATAGGATCAACTTTTAAACTAATTTTCAATCATCGATATTGCTAATAGGAAGTGACATTTACATGTAATCGCAAATTTTCCACTTATTCATATTCACGATGTCAAGTCGTACATTTGATGTGGTACATACATATCTGAATTATAATTCTAGAAAGTTAGTACTGGTTGTCAACGTTGATATATGCAACAGTCAGTATGTTTTTCATCGAGTATGGAAATGAGAAACTTTGGCAGATGACATAAGCACGTGACACTGGCGACACACATTGCATACCACTACTGCAACAGTGTTACATAAACAACAAACTACTGCTGCTCCTGCTACTACTACTACTACTACTACTACTACTACTACTACTACTATTAGCCCGTGAAGATTCCGGGACGGAATTGGTCTTCAGCAACCCATGCTTGCCGTAAAAGGCGATTATGCCTGTAAAAGGCGACTAACAGGATCGGGTGGTCAGGCTCGCTGACTTGGTTAATACATGTCATCGATCTCACTACTACTACTACTACTACTACTACTACTACTACTACTACTACTACTACTATTACTACTACTACTACTACTACTACTACTACTACTACTACTACTACTACTACTACTTAACGTCGAATAAAAATGAATTCGGGAGAGATGGTGTACTGAATATATGTTCTCAAAGTACATTAGTAGAGTGATTACAGTTCATAGAGATTGTGGGAGACATGAATGATTTTATTAGTATTTTTAGTCAATTAACAAGAAACTTACATTTTCTCCGGTTTCAGTTATTATTGATATGTTACTATTATATATAATCTCAATAATGCCCTTTGTTAATACCCCCTGGTGAGAAACAGTTACCAACTGCCTCGTTATTGATGTTTATACACCACACCAAGAACAATGGCGGTGGTGACGCTGCACCGGGATAATCAGCCTGCCTCCGCATAATCCAAGATGTTTAGCTCCCCCATGTAGATATGTCGGATAATACCCACCAGGGGAGTGTGAATTCTAGGGTAATCTGTGTTGATTTAATCCAGGAATATGAGTATAAATACAAGGTCCCATCTTTGGTGTATCAGACATTCCCACTTTGTACTGGACAGAAGCAGAAACGATGAAAGCTGTGTTGTTTGTGTGTATGTTGACCGTGGTCGCTGCTGGAGAGGCGGACACAGAGGTAGGTTGTGTTTTGTTTCTTCTTTTATCTTTTCTTCTCATTATCAGTATTGGTATTTATCTGGCTAGTCATGAATGTCTGTAGAAAATCAGTTTATATAAGAAATGTCATGTAATTTCTTACTCTGGGTTTATTGTTCTGAAACTTCTTTCTCTCATCATGTTCAAAGTAACGGGTGGCATACGGTGTTTGAGATTATCACATCTGTTTTACCCTAGACCGATTATTTGACCTATGTTTACTCATTCCCTTATAGGTTAACCACATAGATTCCGTCATTGAGCAACGTGAGTATAGTGTTTTAATAATTATGAACCAAATCTTGACAAGCTATAGTGAAGGATTGAATAATACTATTTCAGTTTCATCTGCTTGGGCGTTACTCACGCAACTGGCATCATGTTATATGCTGAGATAATGAGATATCTGTGTTAAAGATGCCAACTTTCTACTTACTATTATGCTTAGTCCTTCAGTGTAGAGATGGGCCTTTGATGAAATCAATATCACCAAATATAGTTTGAATGTTTTAATGTACGGATATTATATTTTGAGATACCAGTTGTTTGACTAAACTACCTTTCCTTCAGTCAAGGCAATACAATCAGATCTGGTTGGAATGGATCATGAGATGAACACGAAATTCCTTGACGATGTCACTGATGAGTCATCAACGAACAGTAAGTTCAGACCGGTTACATTGTTACACTTCGGGGTACACATTTGAAGAAGCGATTGTTGGAGATAATGATGTTCTCTTGAATTCTAAGATTGAGAGATAAGATGAATAAATATGTGTTTGGGTATACCCTGAAAGATGCACATGAAATGACTCGTGTTGATATTTCCAGACAGATTCAAAGACCCGGTTTAACGCCACTTTATAGAACAAAATATGGGGTGGGAAAGTATGAAAGTTTTTGTGATTGCATTCATAATCTGTAACAGCCCTATTTCTCTATACTCTGTACTTATTTACCTATTAGATGTTGCTGGTGCGACACAAACTTCACCAACGACTTGGGGTGACCACCAAGGAGCAGTTGATGGACAAACGCTGGACAGAGAAAACAGAATAATGGACATCTTGTTCAGACTCCTGCATGGTAAGAAGTCTCATTATTCAAAATTAACAGCATCACTATCCATGATTTGTCCATTGGTTTAACTGACAAATCTGATCATACTTAAACTTATATGTTTCAGAGGATTTATTGCATATGGGACATACAGATGACAAATTCCGATTATTTAAAACAAATATGTTGCTGATACTTGTTCTCAAACATCATTGTACAATATAGAACATCATCCAGTTCAGATGGTGCGACCTTTGATCAGACTTTCGAAGTTAAAGGACTCTGACATTGTCCCATGATAGTAAGCAGTGTATTAATGCCTTTACTTTGACGTAGGTGATGACGAAGACAGGTATGTTGTTTGTACACTGGCTGACGCCGCCGAGACGTCTCAGATTTCCATTGAAGACATCAGCACACCCAAGTATCAAGACAAACACACCATCAGGTCAGTTTCGTACTAACTCTCATCTATGGACACCTTCGTTTGTGGTTGAGAGTTTAATGTAGTTGATACCTACACCAATTATCAATGGACTTGATAACACCATTCACTTTTACAGACGGCGCTCTATCAACTGCAGACAAGACGCCCGCTACCGGACAATAGACGGAAGTTGCAACAATGTTCGCTGGCCAGCCTGGGGGTCAACCAACCAACCATTCAAGAGATTTATTGATCCTTCATATGATGATGGTAAAGAACAGATTTTCTTCACATAGATATTGGAACTTAAAAATCATTATTTCATGCTTATGACCAGGGCGATTTTCATTAATAAATCAGACCGTTTGGAAGCAAGTCTTGTAAGTATTGCAATGGGAACATTTAGTTATGCCCTTTCAATATCACAACTAACTATACTTTAGTGAACTTTAAAAGCAAAAGTTTGGCTTTTCAGGCAAGTTCGTTCCCCGAATGAGAGGCGTAGATGGTTATCCCCTTCCCAGTCCACGCGCCATCAGTGTGGCCGTCCATCCGGGAGTTGACAGTCCTTCTGACGACCACACGGTGATGGTGATGCAGTGGGGGCAGTTTGTGGACCATGATCTCACCGGAACTCCTCTTCATGCAGGTACGTGCCAAATGGCCAATACTCTCTGACCATCAAAGTGACCAGACGTGTGATGATGAAATCAGACAAACTGTGATATATTTGTTTTTGTGATTCATATTTTTCGAACCTATATCAATAATTACGATATGCATCTAAATCTTTGTATCAACTTAACCAATCCTCATAATCCTTCAAGGTGATGTTCAATCTAAATGTTGCGATGGTCACACACCTGGAGAGATGCATTCTGATGTACGAGCTGGGTAAGCAATTAACATTCTATATTTTCCACACTTAATCATTCTGTTTGTGTTAATGGAAATAACTGGTCGAGATATTTTAAATAAATGAATCAGAAATACCAAACTTTAAAATTACATGACATTGTATACATGCTTATAATAAGGATGAAACGGATACAACCTTTTCCATGATTATAAAAATCTACTGTACGATTCCGACTACATCATAAGCATGTGTTTGTGTATCATAACATATCATAACCATTATCATAACAATGGTTGATTGGAACTAGGAAACGTGTTAATTCTTTTGGTATTTCACTGTTCCAGCGGTCCTTGTTTCCCAATAACCATGCCAGTAAATGAAGGACATTTCCAAAAGAACTGCATGGAGTTCAAAAGATCAGCCCCAGCACCTGGAAGGAGTGAGTATATGAATACAAGGCTGTGAAGGTTACCTCATTTCAATGTAGGATTGTTCTGTCATTATGTTTATGATCATCTTATTAAGTAACGAAAGTCATAAACAACACTGTATGGTAACATCCATATTTAAAACCATGTCACTTCCAGATACTCGAGAACAGTTGAACCTACTGACGTCCTTTGTGGACGCCTCTAACGTGTACGGACTCAGTCAGGATCAGATCAATCACCTCAGGAATGGACGTAAGTCAGGCAATATTTTGTTTTAAATTATAATTCATGATCAAACAAATATTTTAAAACTTGGCAAATGCCGTGGAGAGTAATTGGTATATACAAATTAATGTCGTCATTCAACTTTTCAGCCTACATGAAAACCAAGGGAGATAACCTGTTGCCAGAATCCAACCAAGGCAACTGTCGAACAAGCAATACCAACGAATGGTGTTTTGAAGCTGGTAAATACAACTTAATAATGTATCCGTAGTACTATTTTCAGAATCTGTTTATATTGTACTATGACATGACTATTTGGTAAATTTTGAATGATAATTCACAACACTGTCACACCTTCTTTATAACTAACTTCATCATCAGGTGACGACCGTGTGAACGTGTTCCCTGGTCTGGCCGTGCTGCACACCGTGTTTGTCAGAGAACACAATCGTCTTGTCAAAGAACTTGCTGATGTCATGCCATCGACCACTCCTGATGATGTCTTGTTTGAGGAGGCCAGAAAGATCGTGTCAGCCATCATCCAACAAGTCACCTACCGCGAATGGCTGCCCATTATTGTTGGGCCCTTGGCCATGAGGAAGTACAGACTGACCCCCGGCTTCAGCTTCAGGTACAACTTTACTCAAAACCCAACCATCTACAACGTCTTCGCCACCGCCGCCTTCAGATACGGCCACTCCACCATTCCACGTTTCCTGACCCTCGGAGACCGACATGTACCCATAGAACAGCTCTTCTTCAGACCTTCTGAGGTTATCAAAGATCTGGACACCGTGCTGAAGGCTATCCTCAAGGACAGACATCAGGAGGTTAACCGCTTCATCAACAGTGGGATGACTGAGCATTTGTTTGAGACGTCGGGCAATAACGGCTTTGACATCGTGTCCTTGAACATTCAGAGAGGTCGTGATCATGGCCTGCCATCATACAACAGCTTTCGTAAGGCATGTCAGCTATCGGAAGTGACTTCATTGGATGACAGTGTATTTGGTAAAGCAGGAGCTGCTTTGAAAAGTGTATACAGGTTTGTCTAATTTAATTTACTCTTATATGTGTACAGAGTTATTGTAAAAAAATATGAAATAAAGATACTTTAACCCTTATTTGACATATCTCAAGATCTCCATACGTTTATGTATTCTTGCTTCAGATCCCCTGATGACATCGACGTCTTCACCGGTGCAGTAGCTGAACACCATGTGCATGGCGGCGCAGTGGGCCCTCTCCTCGCTTGTCTGATTGGTCAACAGTTCCATGACCTGAAATATGGCGACTCATTCTGGTTCGAAACATCCCATCCAAGAAAGGGCTTTACATCAGGTACCGTCCAGTCTGTTTCTGTGTGCTTGTATGTTTGTTAAACTATTTAGTTGATGTCAAACTATGTACTTATTAGATAACTTAATATGCCTTTAAGATGAGAATGTTATATTATAATATGAATTTTATTGCATTTCTAATTTTGAATATGTCAAAATGTTTTAGTGTTTCAATGACACAGAAAAAAGATACTCTCGTTTGTTCCCAGAAGTAATTGTACATATACATATTTATTGCGTTTTCTATTTCAGGACAACTGTCTGAGATCCGACGAATGCGCTTTGCAAAGATTCTTTGTAGGAATTCAGGAGTGAAGTCCATCCAAAGAGATCCTTTTACAGTGTACTCAAAAGAAAGGTAGGCAATGAAGACATTCATCTCCTTTGTTCGTCAGTAATTAATTATCTCGGACAGACAGAACTCATATTAATATGCGACAGGGTATATCTGGCGTACTTCATTCAGTGAACATTGATCAGAATTGTATCCTGGATCCTTTTACACTTCGTGACACACTTTGAATGTAACATATTCGAGCTCATTCAGTTATATAGGATATATATGTCAAACCAGATCATATGAAGTATGCTGACGGAAATGTTAATATTTTGACGCATTTTTGTATTTCACAGCAATCCTATGATACCCTGCAACGATCTTCCAACAATCGATTTAACCAAATGGCGGAGATGAGAGGTTGCTTAGCCTACCCTTAGATTCAACAAAAGAAACCGAAGACTTGAAACATAACATTTTGGTGTTCCAACATATATAGCCCTAACTACTCGTCATGGTTTGTAAGAAGCATAAATCACAGAATACATGATATTTTTGACGTTTTTGTTCAACTATCTTCATACTAAATATGTAATGCCAAGTACATTTAGGTATGGCATTTCCCTAATAATGCTGGAATTATTAACGGAAATGTCAGTTAACATTATACCTGATTATAATGCCTACACTTTATATGAGAACAAAACGAATTGGTAACCAATTAAGTAAGTGAATCCACCAGTTACACTGTCAAAGCGTTTAATCAAAGCATAAAGTTGCAATATTATTGGCAGTATATGTTTATGGCATTGTATAATTTATTCGTCAAGGGAAAAAACATATTCTATATATATGACTTGCACTATTTCATAGACCTATAAAGGAGGTGTTTTTTTATTTTTTGTCATTGTATGATATTGTATAATATATTGTTGATGTGGTGCTTAAAGCAACTATCAATATATGTGTGATCATGTGTGAAGATTCATATATCATGTTTAATAGAAACAATATTGAACAATTATACTTGTGTTATATCATATATAACATTTGATTGTATTTGTTAATTTTTCAACTGTTTTGTAATAAACACGTTCTCTTTTGTATTTGTGATTCATGGTCTCTTAATTTGTTGGTTTGGTGTTATTCATCTACCGTTTGGTAGGCTGATTGGCACATTGATATCTTTCACATTTGTGTTAATGTTTGGTATGATGACATAGTATCCAGGGCCTAGATACATATTGTTTCTAACAATACATGCTCCATACAATCTCACTGTTCCGAGCAGTGCTTTCAGTAAGTGTACAGCTCACATTGTGCCAGACAGTACTTCCCATACATGTATTACACTTCCCATTTTCGCTGCAAGTGCTTCCTACACACGCAAATAGTTCACATAGCAGACAGTGCTTGATAATCGTGTATATAGTTTACATTGTCACAGAAAGTGTTTCCTTATGTATGTATATTCTTCATATTGTCCCAGATCATGTTTCCTATACGCGTATGATAATACAGATTATCCTCGACAGTGCTTCCTATACATGCATATAGTTCTATTCGTCCTTGATAGTGCTTACTGTACATGGACAACAATGGAGTTCACATTGCCCAAAAGCAGTGCTTCCTATGTATATGTATAATTCCCATTATCACAGAGGGTGCCTCCTATACCCGCATATAGTTCGCATTGTCCCAGGCAGAGTTTCCTAATATGTATATATATGTTTATTTATTACATATGTACAATAATCCCCATTGTCCTTCGCGTACATATAGTTCACATTATTGATGGTACGGAGGCACCCTCTGTGATAATGTGAACTATATATATGTATAGGAAGCACTGCTTTGGACCATGTGAACTCTATCCTTATACAGGAAGAAATATCAAGGACGAATAGAACTATATGCATGTATATCCACTGTCGAGGATAATGTGTACTATGAGCTCGAGGTACCGCGACAAAGCTAGCATATGTGTAAGCGGTCAAATGAATAATCGCATGACCCTTTACAAAGTGCGAGTAGCTGTGGAAGTGAATATGACGTTAAATCTCATTTCACTTCATCTGACCTCTCAACGAGCATGTAGACATGTGCATGAATCAACAAACATTCATGTTTGTAGCTTGTTTTATATTACAGCTAATTACAGGGGTATATCTCTTATTTACTCACTGTGCAAAGTTCTGACATATATTCTGGATAAAACATTACAATCCTGGTGTGACATTAATAATATTATACACGAATATTAAGCTCTTAAGCTGGATTTGGATCCGGATATTTTTCTATTGATCACATTTTCGCATTACAGGCATTTGCACAAATATCTCTCTCAAAAACTAATGGTAGATTTTATAGCATCTTCGTTGATTTTTCAAAGGCATTTGATAGAATAAATCATGAAGTTATATTGAAGTTTATTTGCACTGATCACAGTATGTTTGATCTTCTAGAGATACACTGCATCAAGGAAAGTATAGAGACTACACGTCTACACGAACTGCAGAGGGTAAACTACCGAGAGGGCGTGTCTGTGTGTGTTCGCACTTCACTATCACATGGTCTGCGCCGTGTTATTATTGACTACACAGACATGATACATTTTGTATTTCTGTTACTTGATAAGAGTATATTTAATCTCACACGTAATTTACTTGTTGGTTTTGTGTATATCCATCCTGTTAATATACTCAACAACAAAAGTTCCTTCGACACCAATAGTTTAGTGTATTTTTCAAACAAATAAAGTTTGGTTTTGAATATTGTTGTACATGCATGAAAATCAAGTCACAAAAAACGCAACTGCTACAGAAAAGCATGCATTCCATGCAAAAGATGACTTTTATGCAAGTCCCATGCATTTCACTACCCAAGCATGGGTATGAAAACATGTGCGTTAATGGGATTCCATACGCATTGTTTAGCATCGTGCTGACAGGAACCACTCAGAAAAACAACAAAATTACTCAACTATTCAACATTACGAAAAACAACGCCTGTCCGAAGTCATTGGCATGCTTGAAGCGTGATGTTGCAAGGCAATTAAACGTCCACAGGAACACCATTTGGTGTTTATGGCAACGTTGGCAACATACGAATGCAGCCAGAGACCATCCTCGGAGTGGCAGTCCACGCGTAACAAATATTCGACAAGACAACTGGATTCGAACAACACACCTACGAAATCGATTCCAGCCAGCAACAGTGACTGCAAGAAGCATCCCTGGCCTTCAAGCACGTCTACAATGGTGCAGACAGCGTCTACGCTGGACAGTCATGCACTGAGGACAAGTTTTATTCACTGACGAGTCTCGTTTTCACCTCAGCCACAGCGATGGACGGATTCGACTGTATCGACGTCGAGGTGAACGTTACGTCAATCATTGTATCATGGAAGACGATCGGTTCGGGGGCGGCAGCGTTATGGTATGGGGTGGGATTACAGCAAGACACAGGACCTGTGTGATAGTGGTAGAGATACATCTCAATGGCCAGCGCTACCGCGACGAGATCATCGGCCCTGTTGTCCTGCCGTTTTTGCGTCGTCATGGCCCAGGCATTTCCTTTCAACATGACAACGCCCGGCCTCAAATTGCTCGATTTGTTCAGGATTTTCTTCAACAAAACAACGTGAATGTACCCTGGCCGGATCGCTCCCCTGATCTCTCACCAATCGATCACATATAGGATGAGATGGATCGGCGCCTTCGACGTCAACATTCGACGTGTTCCACAGACACTGTAGGAACTTCGACACATTCTCCAGCAGATATGGACAGATACCCCACAGGACGCCTGGTCCATTCCATGAGACGAAGATGTGTTGCTTGACAGAGGTGGACACACACGCTACTGATTTGTAAATTGACATTTTGGCATGTTCATGTTTATTTTAATGAAATCACGCATTTTCTGAAGTCTGTATGGCAAATTAATTCATTTGAACACTTACAGGAGTCTTTTATCCATAGCAAACCGAAATTGTTTCAGATTTGGTAAAAAACATAACTTTGCATTAAATCTTATTCAATGTCACAGGAACTTTTGTTTTTCAGTATACATTTGTACTTAGAAATGACAGACAATAGAGTCCCTAAGTGTAAAGAGTACTTAGATAAAAGCTTGTCTGCTGTGTTATATGAACATCCAGATTGCGAAATTATTCTTTCTGGTGACTATAATGTAAGGTGTGGTAATTTGATTGGTTGGTTGATTGGTTTATTGTTTAACGCCGCACTCAGCAATATTCCAGCTATATGACGGCGATCTGTAAATAATAGTGTCTGGACCAGACAATCCAGTGATTAATATCATGAGCATCGATCCACGCAATTGGGATCGATGACATGCATCAACCAAGTCAGCGAGCCTGACCACCCAATCCCGTTAGTCGCCTTTTACGACAAGCATAGTCACCTTTTACGACAAGCATGGGTTGCTGAAGACCTACATGTATTCTACCCCGGAATCTTCACGGGTCTGGTAATTTGAAAGATTTTATTATCGACGACAACAACAGATTTATTACATGTTTATAAGACATGGAGTATGTATCGGATGCATTTGACGTGCCCCGCAGTACCAGAGATGATGTGTCTAATAATTCCCGGTGGGATCTGATAGACTTTTGTTGTACGTTTTCTGTCCATATTGTAAATGGACGATTTGCTGGAGATCATTTACTTGTTTTAAGGAAGGTGGCGCTTGTTTGGTTGATTATGTACTATGCTCAACTATTTTTGTTTGACAAGCTGTGAATCAGGTCACTTTCCTTTCCTACTTCCCCTCCATGGATGTGATAGACAGGTCAATAATGTTAAGGAAATGCATGTGAATAATATTCCCAGATATTCATGGAGAAATGAAATATGTGATGCCTTGAAACATAATGTTTCTGAGTCATTGTCTGCACTTCACATTGATGAGTTTATGCATTTATTGTCTTTAAATGTTGATTTAGCTGTTGAAACGTTGGCCAATGCTGTACATAGTGGTTCTATTTCATGCGGATTACTTTCTAGAGCTAGATAATCAAAGCTTACATCTGGATAAAAAATGCTACGATAAAGCCTGTGAATATATGAAGACTAAAAAGTTTATTGTATTAGACAAGTTTAGAGTTACTGGTGATAAGGAGTTTCTTTCTAAATATTCAACATTAAGGTATAGTTACAGGTCTGTATACAGGAAAAAGAGATAAGAATACGAAGAGACTTGTGTTCGTGAACTTGTAGACAGTAGTGGAGATAGTAAATCATTCTGGAAAAAGATAATCGCATTGACAAAGAAGACAAGTTGTGATCCTCTTTCCACCAAGATTTGCCAAAAAGATTGGTTTGATTATTTTAAGAATATTTTAAACCATACTGATATATTTATGAACTCGGACATCATTGAGCAGGTAGATTATGTTATAAATAACCATAATGAACAATTGTGTGATTTCTGTACTGATGATGATGTATTCTTAATGATGATATTCATAAGAGATCTGAAGCAGGGTAAAGCTGCAGGACCAGATGGTATTAGGGCTGACATGAGCCAATGCTGCAGAGCGGTTTTAATTCCATATTTGTTAGTTATGTATAATACTATTTTGTCAACGGGTAATTTTCCATCCGAATGGGCTGAGAGTGTTATTGTACCACTCCATAAAATAGGAAGCTTTGACTGTGTTAATAATTAATAGAAGCATATCTTTGATGGATATTTTTGGGAAGTTATTCTGCTCTAAATGGGCGTCTTAAAAGTTTTTTCTGATCACTTTAACAGTATACCTGTGGCCCAGGCAGGATTTAGGAAAGGCTATTGCACAACGGATAACAGTTTCACTTTGCAATGTCTTGTACAAAAGTATTTATCTAAAATTTGGGGACGTTTTTACTTTATTGATGTAAATACTTGTAAATGATGGGGCTTACTGATAAATATGGATAAGACAGAAATATATATTTTTTCTAAATGGTGGTTATTAAGGACATTATGAGAAGTGGTATTTTGATGGAGAGCTACTAAAGACATCAACCTATTATAATTTTGAAGGTATTATGTTTTCTACTAGGTTGACAGTATGTTCAAATATTCTTGTTTCAAAAGCCACTAAAGCTCAAAAACATATTTAGTATTATCAATGATTAAAAACGACTTGCACATGTGACTTCATTTGATGACAGTGTATTTGGTAAAGCAGGAGCTGCTTTGAAAAGTGTATACAGGTTTGTCTAATATAATTTGATTTCAGAATTTCAATGCATGATGGTAAATGCAGATGTAAGAGGTACATGTATGTACATTGGTGTAGATTATTTGGAACTACTGTAATTATTGTATGCTGATGATTTATGTATTTTTTTTATGACAGTGTTATTGGTTTGCAAACGAAGATTGACATTTTATGTAGATGTTGTAAATCATGGGACAGAAAATATTTGTTTTTCTAAATGGTGGTTATTTACGACATTATGAGAAGTGGTATTTTGATGGAGAGCTACTTAAGACATCAACCTATTATAATTATTTAGTTATTATGTTTTCTACTATGTATCAATGATTCGAAACGACTTGCACATTATAAGAATATTAAGTCATTGCTGACTGTTGAATATTATGTTACAAACATCTATGTTAGGGAATTAAGAAGATATATCTGTTTGTTGAGATTGCATGAACTGCCGTTGCGCTGTAATATCAGATGTAAAGAAGCTACAAATGTTTACCGAATTTGTAGGATGTGTAATACTAATAGCATTGAAGATGAACTCCATTTCATATTTGATTGCGAGGCATATGTATTGTTGAGAAATTCATCAAACTGTCTGTCTGTCTGTCTGTCTATCTATGGATATTGTTGAATCAACTGTGTACATGGGCTGATGGCCTTCGAAGCAGAAAATAAACTTACTTTCTGCTCAAGCCAAGAAATCACTCATAAACGTCTTTATTTATCAAAAGAAATTCGGATATTTATCACATGAAGACAACTTCAAAACGTTTGACGGCATGATAGTTCCAATATTGTGTTATTGTGCTGAAATCTGGGGAACTTCATATAACAAGTAAATGTAAAGTACAAAGACTGTATTCGGCAAACGATTTCCTAGATTTAATAATATTACTCTTAATAACATGGTTCTTGGAGAGTGTGGCAGACTGGCAGAGAATGTATTTACATGACAATAGATATAAAATACTGGACTATATTAATTCATCTCTACAATACTAGACTACCATATCAGATTTACATTATACTTATATCTATTGATAATGCTGGAAGACACACATGGGTTACTTTAATCAGGAATATTGTATTTCACCTAGGATTTGGCATAGTCTGGATTCAGCAGAACATGGGAGATGCTGAAATCTTTAAAACGAAGTTAAACACGGCTCTCCAACAAATTGGCACTTATCCTTGGAAGGTTCATCAAAGAGCAACTACTATAAACAATATACGTCACTTCACAATACTGAAACATACCTAACAATAAACATACCTCAATATATTAATTGGCATTTAGCAAAAGTTAGATGTAATATATTTGGATTATGTGTTCAGATTGGAAGACACAATAATATTCCTCATGATGAAAGATACTGCGAGTTCTGTTTGAAGAAAAATAAGAGGAGTGTAGAAGATGAATACCGTGTGATGATGATATGTGAACGCTACTCCCAGCTCAGAAAGCAATATATACAACAATATTAATATAGATAATCCAGGAACTGAAACATTATCCACCTGATGAATTTTTCAGAGAGAGGATCGGTGGGGTAGCCTAGTGGTTAAAATAATCGCTCGTCACACCGAAGACACGGGCTCGATTCCCTACATGGATACAATGTGTAAAGCTCATTTCTGGTGTCCGACGCCTTGATATTGCTGGAAAATTGTCAAAAGCGGCGTAAAAAGATACTCCCTCACTCACTCACTCTTCAGAGATAACATTTGTCTATTTTCTTAACTTAAGGTTTTACAGTGAGAAAAAACAAGTATTTAATATTAACACCTGTGTATGCAGGATATTTAAATATTCGTATTATTGTATCGTATTATTGTATGTATATGAATATAATTATATACTGTTAAAAGATACATTAAAAGCACTGAACTTGCTATAGAGGAATACAGATGCACATGTAGGTTGCTCTAAAAAGCAATGATTGTATTAATATTTGGCATATGAGAGCGGATAGATCGGGCATGGTTCTTGCATATTTGGACAGCCATGTTTGCCGAATACACAAAAACAGATTATCCCGTAATCCGCTGTCTCTGATGATAATCCGTGATAAGTTTCAACCTTGTTTTTACCACAAATCCGGGATTATATCAATGAATGTTGTTGATCTGGGCGTGTCCTCATCAACTGTAATTGTTCTAAGAGTGGTATAATAACAATGAGACAGTTGGTAATCCGCTTCTCATCACGAGTTGTTCTTGACAAGCTTTGTAGACAAGTACTGGGAGACAAATGCATTAAAGTGGTCACTACGTTTCGTGTCTAGAGGATTTTCTAGTCCCTCAATGTAATGAAATAATACATATAGGATCAACTTTTTAAACTAATTTTCAATCATCGATATTACTAATAGGAAGTGACATTTACATGTAATCGCAAATTTTCCACTTATTCATATTCACGATGTCAAGTCGTACATTTGATGTGGTACATACATATCTCAATTATAATTCTAGAAAGTTAGTAATGGTTGTCAACGTTGATATATGCAACAGTTAGTATGTTTTTCATCGAGTATGGAAATGAGAAACTTTGGTAGATGACATGAGCACGTGACACTTGCGACACACATTGCATACCACTACTGCAACAGTGTTACATAAACAACAAACTACTGCTGCTCCTGCTACTACTACTACTAGTACTACTACTACTACTACTACTACTACTACTACTACTACTACTACTACTACTACTACTATTACTACTACTACTACTACTACTATTACTACTACTACTACTACTACTACTACTACTACTACTGCTACTAGCCCGTGAAGATTCCGGGACGGAATTGGTCTTCAGCAACCCATGCAACCCAACTTAACTGCGAATAAAAATGAATTCGGGAGAGATGGTGTACTGAATATATGTTCTCAAAGTACATTAGTAGAGTGATTACAATAGCAAGACCGAATACACAAACAAGAGTAACCTTGAAGCGAAAACACCGATAAGGTCCTTGTGCTGTTCAAGCTAAAAGAACTACATATCTCAAGGGAAGGGTCACATGACATATCTTATGGAGAAGTTCATAGAGATTGTGGGAGACATGAATTATTTTATTAGTATTTTTAGTCAATTAACAAGAAACTTACATTTTTTTCCGGTTTCAGTTATTATTAATATGTTACTATTATATATAATCTCAATAATGCCCTTTATTAATACCCCCTGGTGAGAAACAGTTACCAACTGCATCGTTATTGATGTTTATACAACACACCAAGAACAATGGCGGTGGTGACGCTGCTCCGGGATAATCAGCCTGCCTCCGCATAATCCAAGATGTTTAGCTCCCCCATGTAGATATGTTGGATAATACCCACCAGGGGAGTGTGAATTCTAGGGTAATCTGTGTTGATTTAATCCAGGAATATGAGTATAAATACACGGTCCCATCTTTGGTGTATCAGACATTCCCACTTTGTACTGGACAGAAGCAGAAACGATGAAAGCTGTGTTGTTTGTGTGTATGTTGACCGTGGTCGCTGCTGGAGAGGCGGACACAGAGGTAGGTTGTGTTTTGTTTCTTCTTTTATCTTTTCTTCTCATTATCAGTATTGGTATTTATCTGGCTAGTCATGAATGTCTGTAGAAAATCAGTTTATATAAGAAATGTCATGTGATTTCTTACTCTGGGTTTATTGTTCTGAAATTTCTTTCTCTCATCATGTTCAAAGTAACGGGTGGCATACGGTGTTTGAGATTATCACATCTGTTTTACCCTAGACCGATTATTTAACCTATGTTTACTCATTCCCTTATAGGTTAACCACATAGATTCCGTCATTGAGCAACGTGAGTATAGTGTTTTAAAAATTATGACCCAAATCTTGACAAGCTATAGTGAAGGATTGAATAATACTATTTCAGTTTCATCTGCTTGGGCGTTACTCACGCAACTGGCATCATGTTATAACCTGAGATAATGAGATATCTGTGTTAAAGATGCCAACTTTCTACTTACTATTATGCTTAGTCCTTCAATGTAGAGATGAGCCTTTGATGAAATCAATGTCACCAAATATAGTTTGAATGTTTTAATGTACGGATATTATATTTTGTGATATCAGTTGTTTGACTAAACTACCTTTCCTTCAGTCAAGGCAATACAATCAGATCTGGTTGGAATGGATCATGAGATGAACACGAAATTCCTTGACGATGTCACTGATGTGTCATCAACGAACAGTAAGTTCAGACCGGTTACATTGTTACACTTCGGGGTACACATTTGAAGAAGCGATTGTTGGAGATAATGATGTTCTCTTGAATTCTAAGATTGAGAGATAAGATGAATAAATATGTGTTTGGGTATACCCTGAAAGATGCACATGAAATGACTCGTGTTGATATTTCCAGACAGATTCAAAGACCCGGTTTAACGCCACTTTATAGAACAAAATATGGGGTGGGAAAGTATGAAAGTTTTTGTGATTGCATTCATAATCTGTAACAGCCCTATTTCTCTATACTCTGTACTTATTTACCTATTAGATGTTGCTGGTGCGACACAAACTTCACCAACGACTTGGGGTGACCACCAAGGAGCAGTTGATGGACAAACGCTGGACAGAGAAAACAGAATAATGGACATCTTGTTCAGACTCCTGCATGGTAAGAAGTCTCATTATTCAAAATTAACAGCATCACTATCCATGATTTGTCCATTGGTTTAACTGACAAATCTGATCATACTTAAACTTATATGTTTCAGAGGATTTATTGCATATGGGACATACAGATGACAAATTCCGATTATTTAAAACAAATATGTTGCTGATACTTGTTCTCAGACATCATTGTACAATATAGAACATCATCCAGTTCAGATGGTGCGACCTTTGATCAGACTTTCGAAGTTAAAGGACTCTGACATTGTCCCATGACAGTCAGCAGTGTATTAATGCCTTTACTTTGACGTAGGTGATGACGAAGACAAGTATGTTGTTTGTACACTGGCTGACGCCGCCGAGACGTCTCAGATTTCCATTGAAGACATCAGCACACCCAAGTATCAAGACAAACACACCATCAGGTCAGTTTCGTACTAACTCTCATCTATGGACACCTTCGTTTGTGGTTGAGAGTTTAATGTAGTTGATACCTACACCAATTATCATTGGACTTGATAACACCATTCACTTTTACAGACGGCGCTCTATCAACTGCAGACAAGACGCCCGCTACCGGACAATAGACGGAAGTTGCAACAATGTTCGCTGGCCAACCTGGGGGTCAGCCAACCAACCATTCAAGAGATTTATTGATCCTTCATATGATGATGGTAAAGAACAGATTTTTTTCACATAGATATTGGAACTTAAAAATCATTATTTCATGCTTATGACCAGGGCGATTTTCATAAATAAATCAGACCGTTTGGAAGCAAGTCTTGTAAGTATTGCAATGGGAACATTTAGTTATGCCCTTTCAATATCACAACTAACTATACTTTAGTGAACTTTAAAAGCAAAAGTTTGGCTTTTCAGGCAAGTTCGTTCCCCGAATGAGAGGCGTAGATGGTTATCCCCTTCCCAGTCCACGCGCCATCAGTGTGGCCGTCCATCCGGGAGTTGACAGTCCTTCTGACGACCACACGGTGATGGTGATGCAGTGGGGGCAGTTTGTGGACCATGATCTCACCGGAACTCCTCTTCATGCAGGTACGTGCCAAATGGCCAATACTCTCTGACCATCAAAGTGACCAGACGTGTGATGATGAAATCAGACAAACTGTGATATATTTGTTTTTGTGATCCATATTTTTCGAACCTATTTCAATAATTACGATATGCATCTAAATCTTTGTATCAACTTAACAAATCCTCATAATTCCTAAAGGTGATGTTCAATCTAAATGTTGCGATGGTCACACACCTGGAGAGATGCATTCTGATGTACGAGCTGGGTAAGCAATTAACATTCTATATTTTCCACACTTAATCATTCTGTTTGTGTTAATGGAAATAACTGGTCGAGATATTTTAAATAAATGAATCAGAAATACCAAACTTTAAAATTACATGACATTGTATACATGCTTATAATAAGGATGAAACAGATACAACCTTTTCCATGATTATAAAAGTCTACTGTACGATTCCGACTACATCATAAGCATGTGTTTGTGTATCATAATCATTATCATAACAATGGTTGATTGGAACTAGGAAACGTGTTAATTCTTTTGGTATTTCACTGTTCCAGCGGTCCTTGTTTCCCAATAACCATGCCAGTAAATGAAGGACATTTCCAAAAGAACTGCATGGAGTTCAAAAGATCAGCCCCAGCACCTGGAAGGAGTGAGTATATGAATACAAGGCTGTGAAGGTTACCTCATTTCAATGTAGGATTGTTCTGTCATTATGTTTATGCTCATCTTATTAAGTAACGAAAGTCATAAACAACACTGTATGATAACATCCATATTTAAAACCATGTCACTTCCAGATACTCGAGAACAGTTGAACCTACTGACCTCCTTTGTGGACGCCTCTAACGTGTACGGACTCAGTCAGGATCAGATCAATCACCTCAGGAATGGACGTAAGTCAGGCAATATTTTGTTTTAAATTATAATTCATGATCAAACAAATATTTTAAAACTTGGCAAATGCCGTGGAGAGTAATTGGTATATACAAATTAATGTCGTCATTCAACTTTTCAGCCTACATGAAAACCAAGGGAGATAACCTGTTGCCAGAATCCAACCAAGGCAACTGTCGAACAAGCAATACCAACGAATGGTGTTTTGAAGCTGGTAAATACAACTTAATAATGTATCCGTAGTACTATTTTCAGAATCTGTTTATATTGTACTTCACACATGACTATTTGGTAAATTTCGAATGATAATTCACAACACTGTCACACCTTCTTTATAACTAACTTCATCATCAGGTGACGACCGTGTGAACGTGTTCCCTGGTCTGGCCGTGCTGCACACCGTGTTTGTCAGAGAACACAATCGTCTTGTCAAAGAACTTGCTGATGTCATTCCATCGACCACTCCTGATGATGTCTTGTTTGAGGAGGCCAGAAAGATCGTGTCAGCCATCATCCAACAAGTCACCTACCGCGAATGGCTGCCCATTATTGTTGGGCCCTTGGCCATGAGGAAGTACAGACTGACCCCCGGCTTCAGCTTCAGGTACAACTTTACCCAAAACCCAACCATCTACAACGTCTTCGCCACCGCCGCCTTCAGATACGGCCACTCCACCATTCCACGTTTCCTGACCCTCGGAGACCGACATGTACCCATAGAACAGCTCTTCTTCAGACCTTCTGAGGTTATCAAAGATCTGGACACCGTGCTGAAGGCTATCCTCAAGGACAGACATCAGGAGGTTAACCGCTTCATCAACAGTGGGATGACTGAGCATTTGTTTGAGACGTCGGGCAATAACGGCTTTGACATCGTGTCCTTGAACATTCAGAGAGGTCGTGATCATGGGATGCCATCATACAACAGCTTCCGCAAGGCATGTCAGCTATCGGAAGTGACTTCATTGGATGACAGTGTATTTGGTAAAGCAGGAGCTGCTTTGAAAAGTGTATACAGGTTTGTCTAATTTAATTTACTCTTACATGTGTACAGAGTTATTGTAAAAAAATTATGAAATAAAGATACTTTAACCCTTATTTGACATATCTCAAGATCTCCATACGTTTATGTATTCTTGCTTCAGATCCCCTGATGACATCGACGTCTTCACCGGTGCAGTAGCTGAACACCATGTGCATGGCGGCGCAGTGGGCCCTCTCCTCGCTTGTCTGATTGGTCAACAGTTCCATGACCTGAAATATGGCGACTCATTCTGGTTCGAAACATCCCATCCAAGAAAGGGCTTTACATCAGGTACTGTCCAGTCTGTTCCTGTGTGCTTGTATGTTTGTTAAACTATTTAGTTGATGTCAAACTCTGTACTGATAAGATAACTTAATATGCCTTTAAGATGAGAATGTTATATTATAATATGAATTCTATTGCATTTCTAATTTTGAATATGTCAAAATGTTTTAGTGTTTCAATGACACAGAAAAAAGATACTCTCTTGTTCTCAGAAGTAATTGTACATATACATATTTATTGCGTTTTCTATTTCAGGACAACTGTCTGAGATCCGACGAATGCGCTTTGCAAAGATTCTTTGTAGGAATTCAGGAGTGAAGTCCATCCAAAGAGATCCTTTTACAGTGTACTCAAAAGAAAGGTAGGCAATGAAGACATTCATCTCCTTTGTTCGTCAGTAATTAATTATCTCGGACAGACAGAACTCATATTAATATGCGACAGGGTATATCTGGCGTACTTCATTCAGTGAACATTGATCAGAATTGTATCCTGGATCCTTTTACACTTCGTGACACACTTTGAATGTAACATATTCGAGCTCATTCAGTTATATAGGATATATATGTCAAACCAGATCATATGAAGTATGCTGACGGAAATGTTAATATTTTGACGCATTTTTGTATTTCACAGCAATCCTATGATACCCTGCAACGATCTTCCAACAATCGATTTAACCAAATGGCGGAGATGAGAGGTTGCTTAGCCTACCCTTAAATTCAACAAAAGAAACCGAAGACTTGAAACATAACATTTTGGTGTTCCAACATATATAGCCCTAACTACTCGTCATGGTTTGTAAGAAGCATAAATCACAGAATACATGATATTTTTGACGTTTTTGTTCAACTATCTTCATACTAAATATGTAATGCCAAGTACATTTAGGTATGGCATTTCCCTAATAATGCTGGGATTATTAACGGAAATGTCAGTTAACATTATACCTGATTATAATGCCTACACTTTATATGAGAACAAAACGAATTGGTAACCAATTAAGTAAGTGAATCCACCAGTTACACTGTCAAAGCGTTTAATCAAAGCATAAAGTTGCAATATTATTGGCAGTATATGTTTATGGCATTGTATAATTTATTCGTCAAGGGAAAAAACATATTCTATATATATGACTTGCACTATTTCATAGACCTATAAAGGAGGTGTTTTTTTTATTTTTTGTCATTGTATGATATTGTATAATATATTGTTGATGTGGTGCTTAAAGCAACTATCAATATATGTGTGATCATGTGTGAAGATTCATATATCATGTTTAATAGAAACAATATTGAACAATTATACTTGTGTTATATGATATATAACATTTGATTGTATTTGTTAATTTTTCAACTGTTTTGTAATAAACATGTTCTCTTTTGTATTTGTGATTCATGGTCTCTTAATTTGTTGGTTTGGTGTTATTCATCTACCGTTTGGTAGGCTGATTGGCACATTGATATCTTTCACATTTGTGTTAATGTTTGGTATGATGACATAGTATCCAGGGCCTAGATACATATTGTTTCTAACAATACATGTTCCATACAACCTCATTGTTCCGAGCAGAGCTTTCAGTAAGTGTACAGCTCACATTGTGCCAGACAGTACTTCCCATACATGTATTACACTTCCCATTTTCGCTGCAAGTGCTTCCTACACACGCAAATAGTTCACATAGCAGACAGTGCTTGATAATCGTGTATATAGTTTACATTGTCACAGAAAGTGTTTGTTTGTATGTATATTCTTCATATTGTCCCAGATCATGTTTCCTATACGCGTATGATAATACAGATTATCCTCGACAGTGCTTCCTATACATGCATATAGTTCTATTCGTCCTTGATAGAGCTTACTGTACATGGATAACAATGGAGTTCACATTGCCCAAAAGCAGTGCTTCCTATGTATATGTATAATTCACATTATCACAGAGGGTGCCTCCTATACCCGCATATAGTTCGCATCGTCCCAGGCTGGGTTTCCTAATATGTTTATATATGTTTATTTATTACATATGTACAATAATCCCCATGTCCCTCGCGTACATATAGTCCACATTATTGATGGTACGGCACCCCGTACACAAAGCACAGGTCACAAATCAGGCGACGTTCAGCAACGTGACTCGTGGAAAGTTGATGGAAGGGTGACGTGTTTGGCTTTAGCGAGTTTCTAGAGGGTTGGTCAGCAGCATGGTATCGCATGGACGATGCAAACTACATGCGGGTATAGGGGGCACCCTCTGTGATAATGTGAACTATATATATGTATAGGAAGCACTGCTTTGGACCATGTGAACTCTATCCTTATACAGGAAGCAATATCAAGGACGAATAGAACTATATGCATGTATATCCGCTGTCGAGGATAATGTGTACTATGAGGTACCGCGACAAAACTAGCATATGTGTAAGCGGTCAAATGAATAATCGCATGACCCTTTACAAAGTGCGAGTAGCTGTGGAAGTGAATGTGACGTTAAACCTCATTTCACTTCATCTGACCTCTCAACGAGCATGTAGACATGTGCATGAATCAACAAACATTCATGTATGTAGCTTGTTTTATATTACAGATAATTGCAGGGGTACATCTCTTATTTACTCACTGTGCAAAGTTCTGACATATATTCTGGATAAAACATTACAATCCTGGTGTTACATTAATAAATTATACACGAATATTAAGCTCTGAAGCTGGATTTAGATCCGGATATTTTTTCTATTGATCACTTTTTGGCATTACAGGCATTTGCACAAATATCAAAAACTAATGGTAGATTTTATAGCATCTTCGTTGATACACTGCTCCAAGGAAAGCATAGAGACTACGTTCCTCGAGTACCGTGTCTACACGAACTGCAGAAGGTAAACTACCGAGAGGGCGTGTCTGCGTGTGTGCACTTCACAATCACATGATCTGCACCGTGTTATTATTGACTACAGAGACATGATATTTCTGTTACTTGAGAAGAGTGTATATAATCTCACACATAATTTACTTGTTGGTTTTGTGCACCCTGTTAATATACTCAACAACAAAAGTTCCTTTGACACCAATAGTTTAGTGTATTATTCAAACAAGTAAAGTTTGGTTTTCAATATTGTAGTACATGCATGAAAATCAAGTCACAAAAAACGCAACTGCTACAGAAAAGCATGCATTCCATGAAAAAGTTGACTTTTATGCAAGCTCCATGCATTTCACTACCCAAGCATGGGTATAAAACATGTGCGTTAACGGGATTTACATACGCATTATTTAGCATCGTGCTGACAACAACCATTCAGAAAAACAACAAAATTACGCAACTATTCAACATTACGAAATACAACGCCTGTCCTAAAATGAGCGTCTGCGAGTCATTGGTATGCTTGAAGCAGGATCGAGTCAACGTGATGTTGCAAGACAATGAGATGAGATCATCGGCCCTGTTGTTCTACCGTTTTTGCGTCGTCATGGCCCAGGCATTACCTTTCAACATGACAACGCCCGGCCTCAAATTGCTCGACTTGTTCAGGATTTTCTTCAAGAAAACAACGTGAATGTCATTCCCTGGCCGGTTCGCTCCCCTGAATTCTCACCAATCGAGCTCACGTGGGATGAGGTGGATCGGCGCCTTCGACATCAACTTTCGACGTGTTCCACAGACACTGCAGGAACTTCTAAACATGATCCAACAGATATGGACAGATATCCCACAGGACTTTGTGCGACGCCTGGTCCATTCCATGAGACGAAGATGTGTTGCTTGACAGAGGTGGACACACACGCTACTGATTTGTAAATTGACATTTTGGCATGTTCATGTTTTTTGTGTGTATGAAATCACGCATTTTCTGAAGTCTGTATGGCAAATTAAACCATTTGAACACTTTCAGGTGTCTTTTATCCATAGTAATACGAAATTGTTTCAGATTTGGTATACATTTGTACTTAGTAATGACAGACAATAGAATCCCCAAGGGTATAGAGTACTTAGATAAAAGCTTGTCTGCTGTGTTATATGAACATCCAGATTGCGAAATTATTCACTCATACTTTACTTGTTTGAAAACCTATGAAACATTAGATAATGTACGATGTGGTAATTTGATTGGTTGGTTGGTTGGTTTGTTGTTTAACGGCGCACTCAGCAATATTTCAGCTATTGGGCGGCGGTCTGTAAATAATCGAGTCCGACATGCATTAACCAAGTCAGCGAGCCTGACCACCCAATCCTGTTAGTCGCCTTTTACGCCAAGCATGGGTTGTTGAAGACCTACATGTATTCTACCCCGGAATCTTCACGGGTCTGGTAATTTGAAAGATTTGATTATCGACGACAACAACAGATTTATTACATGTTTATAAGACATGGAGTATGTATCGGATGTATTTGACGTGCCCCTCAGTACCAGAGATGGTGTGTGTAATGAATACGGGAGGGATCTGATAGACTTTTGTTGTACGTTTTCTGTCCATATTGTAAATGGATATAATTTACTTGTTTTAAGGAAGGTGGCGCTTGTTTGGTTGATTATGTACTATGCTCAACTATTTTTGTTTGACAAGTTGTGAATCAGGTCACTTTCCTTTCCTACTTCCCCTCCATGGATGTGATAGACAGGTCAATAATGTTAAGGAAATGCATGTAAATAATATTCCCAGATATACATGGAGAAATGAAATATGTGATGCCTTGAAACATAATGTTTCTGAGTCATTGTCTGCACTTCACATGGATGAGTTTATGCATTTATTATCTTTAAATGTTGATTTAGCTGTTGAAACGTTGGCCAATGCTGTACATAGTGGTTCTATGTCATGCGGATTACTTTCTAGAGCTAGATAATCAAAACTTACATCTGGATAAAAAATGCTACGATAAAGACAGTGAGGATATGAAGACTAAAATGTTTAATGTATTAGACAAGTTTAGAGTTACTGGTGATAAGAAGATTCTTTCTAAATATTCAACATTAAGGTATAGTTACAGGTCTTTATACAGGAAGAAGAGATTAGAATACGAAGAGACTTGTGTACGTGAACTTGTAGACAGTAGTGGAGATAGTAAATCATTCTGGAAAAATCGCATTGACAAAGAAAACAAGTTGTAGTCCTCTTTCCACCAAGATTTGCCAAGAAGATTGGTTTGATTATTTTAAGAATATTTTAAACCATACTGATATACTTGTGAACTCGGATATAATTGAGCAGGTAGATTATGTTATAAATAACCATAATGAACAATTGTGTAATTTCTGTACTGATGAGGATGTAAATAATATTCTTAATGGTAATATTAAACAGGAAGAGATCGAATCATTCATAAGAGATTATGAAGCAGGTTAAAGCTGCAGGACCAGATGGTATTACGCTGACATGATCCAATGCTGCAGAACTGTTTTAATTCCATCTTTGTTAGTTATGTATAATACTATTTTGTCAACGGGTAATTTTCCATCCGAATGGGCTGAGAGTGTTATTGTACCACTCCATAAAAAAGGAAGCTTTGACTGTGTTAATAATTATAGAAGCATATCTTTGATGGATATTTTTGGGAAGTTATCCTGCTTTATTCTAAATGCGCGTCTCAAACGTTTTCTGATTACTTTAACAGTATACCTGTGGCCCAGGCAGGATTTAGGAAAGGCTATTGCACAACGGATAATAGTTTCAATTTGCAATGTCTTCTACAAAAGTATTTATATTAAATTTGGGGACGTTTTTACTTCATTTATGTAAAGTTCAAGAAAGCATTTGATTCTTTTAATAGGAAATTACTGTGGTATTCAATAATTAATAAAGGCGTTCATGGTAAATTATTCTCTGTTCTGAGAAATATGTATTCGAATATAAATCAGCTGTAAGAGTATCCAATACTACTATTACTGATTATTTTGATGGTTTAAGTGGAGTCAGACAAGATTGTGTTCTCAGCCCGTTTTTATTTGGAATGTTGATTTCAGTATTTCAATCCATGATGGTAAATGCAGATGTAAGAGGTATGTACATCGGTGTAGATTATTTGGAACTACTGCTATTATTGTATGCTGATGATTTCTGTATTTTTTATGACAGTGTTATTGGTTTGCAAAGAGAGATTGACATTTTATGTAAATATTGTACATCATGGGGCTTACAGATAAATATGGATAAGACAGAAATATTAGTTTTTTTCTAAATGGCGATTATTTACGACATTATGAGAAGTGGTACTTTGATGGAGAGCTACTTAAGACATCAACCTATAACAATTATTTAGGTATTATGTTTTCTACTAGGTTGACAGTGTGTACAAATACGCTTGTTTCAAAAGCCACTTAAGCTCAATAACAGCACAAATACCCAAGTATTCCTGTAAATATGTCATTTAAGATGTTTGATTGTAAAATAAAACCTATTCTGCAATATGGGGCGGAGGTGTGGGGCTGTAAGATTGTTGTTATACACGTATGGTTTCGGATATTCGTGGGTTAGTCAAGATATTTGAGATGTTTCATATTTTCTGTTCAGTCAGAGATTAGAAGATTGTGGAAAACAAAACATTTTTAGCATTAATAAAGATTGAAAACGACTTGCACATTATACGAATATTAAGTCATTGCTAACTGTTGAATATTATGTTACAAATATCAATGTTAGGGAATTAAGACTGACTGACTGTGTATGGTTTTACGCCGCTTTTAGCAATATTCCAGCAATATCGGGGGGGGGGGGGGGGGGGGGGGGGGGGGAGGGGAGGGGGAAGGGGTACACTAGAAATGGGTGTAATAATAATATGGGACAGTAATGAATAATACAGACAAATCATTTAATGTCCTGTGTGGAATAATTATGTCAAAGTTAGTTATTTTCTTTCACAAACGGTATATCGATCATTTGATGACAAGGAATTATGCTAACTATATATAACAGAGAGACAGACACATGTATTCAGTAATAAAGGCCATTGGCCCACGATACAATAATACGAATATTTAAATATCCTGCTTACAAAGGTATTAATATGAAATAAGTGTTTTCACATTTCACACTGTAAAAGCTTAAGTTAAGAGAATATACACATGTTATTTCTGAGGGGAACCAGAAATATGCTTAACACATTGTACCCATGTTGGGAATCGAGCCCGTGTCTTCGGTGTGACGAGCGAACACTTTAACAACTAGGCTACCCCACGGCTCCTCTCTCTGAAGAATTCATAAGGTGGATAATGTTTTAGTGCTTGGATTATCTGTATAATATTGTTGTATATATTGCTTTCTGAGCTAGGAGTAGCGTTCACATATCATCATCACACGGTATTCATCTTCTACACTCCTCTTATTTTTCTTCAAACAGAACTCGCAGTATCTTTCATCATGAGGAATATTATTGTGTCTTCCAATCTGAACACATAATCCAATAATATACATCTAAGTTTTGCTAAATGCCAATTAATATATTGAGGTATGTTTATTGTTAGATATGATTCAGTATTGTGAAGTGACGTATATTGTTTATAGTAGTTGCACTTTGATGAACTTTCCAAGGATGAGTGCCAATTTGTTGGAGAGCCTTGTTTAAATTCGAATTAAAAGATATCTGCATCTCCATGTTCTGCTGAATCCAGACTATACCAAATCCTAGGTGAAATACAATATTCCTAATTGAAGTAACCCATGTGTGTCTTCCAGCATCATCAATAGATATAAGCACAATGTAAATCTGATATGGTAGTCTATTATTGTAGAGGTGAATTAATATAGTCCAACATTTTATATCTATTGTCATGTAAATACATTCTCTGCCAGTCTGCCACACTCTCAAAGAACCATCTTCTTAATTCCCTTGGAGGCGGTCGGGTAGCCTAGTGGTTAAAGCGTTCGTTCGTCACACCGAAGACACGGGCTCGATTCCCAACATGGGTACAATGTGTGAAACCCATTTCTGGTTTCCCTCAGAAATAACATGTGTATATTCTCATAACTTAAGCTTTTACAGTGTGAAATGTGAAAACACTTATTTTATATTAATACCTTTGTATGTAGGATATTTAAATATTCGTATTATTGTATCGTGGGCCAATGGCCTTTATTACTGAATACATGTGTCTGTCTCTCTGTTATATATAGTTAGCATAATTCCTTGTCATCAAATGATCGATATACCGTTTGTGAAAGAAAATAACTAACTTTGACATAATTATTCCACACAGGACATTACATGATCTGTCTGTATTATTCATTATTGTCATAGTGCTCAATTAACACGATGCTCAGTGCTCTTCCGTTGATCTGATTCTTTCATGTGATAAGAATATTGTTTATGTTTTGTCATACGACATACCGACATACCGTAATCAATTATTATTACCGTTGCATATAGTAATAGGTGTATATATTTAAACTTCCAGTGGCCTAATAGATAAGATAAAGCAAACTTTTAAAAGATACATTAAATACATTAAAGGCACTGAACGTGCTATACAGTGATACAGATGCACATGTAGGTTGCGCCACGAAGCAATGATTGTATTAACATTTGGCATATGGGAGTGGATAGAACTGGCGTGGTTCTTACATATTCGGACAGCCATGTTTGCCGAATACACAAAAACAGATTATCCCGTAATCCGTTGTCGCTGATGATAATCCGTGATAAGTTTCAATCTTCTTTTCACCACAAATCCGGGTTTATATCAATGAATGGTGTTGATCTGGGTGTGTCCTCGTCAACTGTAATTGTTCTAAGAGTGGTATAATAACAATGAGACAGTTGGTAATCCGCTTCTCATCACGAGTTGTTCTTGACAAGCTTTGTAGACAAGTACTGGGAGACAAATGCATTGAACTGGTTACTATGTTTTGTGTCTGGAGGATTTTCTAGTCCCTCAATGTAATGAAATAATACATATAGGATCAACTTTTGAAACTAATTTTCCAGCATCATTTTGATAATAGGAACTGACAATTCAATGTAATCGTAAATTTTCCACTTATTCATAAACACAAAGTCCAGTCGTACATTTGATGTGGTACATACATATCTGAATTATAATTCTAGAAAGTTAGTACTGGTTGTCAACGTTGATATATGCAACAGTCAGTATGTATGTTTCATCGAGTATGGATAAGCGAATCTTTGGCAGATGACGTGGGCACGTGATACTTGCGACACACATTGCATACCACTACTGCAACAGTGTTACTTAAACAACAAACTACTACTACTACTACTACTACTACTACTACTACTACTACTACTACTACTACTACTACCACCACTACTACTACTACTACTACTACTACTACAACTTAACTGTGAATAAAATGAATTCGGGAGAGATGGTGTACTGAATATATGTTCTCAAAGAACATTAGTAGAGCGATTACAACAGCAAGACCGAATACACAAACAAGAGTAACCTTAGTACACAGATTAGGTCCTTGTGCTGCTCAAGCTAAAAGAACTACTTAACTCAAGGGAAGGGTCACGTGATATATGGAGAAGTTCATAGAGATTGTGGGAGACATGAATTAATATATTAGTATTTTTAGTCAATTAACAAGAAACTTACATTTTCTCCGGTTTCAGTTATTATTTATATGTTACTATTATATATTATCTCAATAATGCCCTCTGATAATACCCCCTGATAGGAAACAGTTTACCCACTGCCTCGTTATTGGTGTTTATACACCACACCAAGAACAATGGCGGTGATGACGCTGCTCCGGGATAATCAGCCTGCCTCCACATAATCCAAAATGTTTAGCTCCCCCATGTAGATATGTCGAAAAATACCTACCAGGGGAGTGTGAATTCTAGGGTAATCTGTGTTGATTTAATCCAGGAATATGAGTATAAATACACGGTCCCATCTTTGGTGTATCAGACATTCCCACTTTGTACTGGACAGAAGCAGAAACGATGAGAGTTGTGTTGTTTGTGTGTATGTTGACCATGGTCACTGCTGGAGAGGCGCATACAGAGGTAGGTTGTGTGTTTTTTTTTTACCTTTTCTTCTCATTATCAGTATTGGTATTTATCTGGCTAGTCATGAATGTCTGTAGACAATCAGTTTATATAAGAAATGTCATTTCTTACTCTGGGTTTATTGTTGTTCTGAAACTTCTTTCTCTCATCATGTTCAAAGTAACGGGTGGCATACGGTGTGTGAGATTATCACATCTGTTTTACCCTTGACCGACTATCTAACCTATGTTTACTCATTCCCTTATAGGTTAACCACATAGATTCCGTCATTGAGCAACGTGAGTATAGTGTTTTAAAAATTATGAACCAAATCTTGACAAGCTATAGTGAAGGATTGAATAATACTATTTTAGTTTCATCTGCTTGGGTGTTACTCACGCAACTGGCATCATGTAACATGCTGAAATAATGAGATATCTGTTGTAAACATGCCAATTTTCTACTTACTATTATGCTTAATTCTTCAATGTAGTGATGGACATTTGATGAAATCAATGTTACTAAATATAGTTTGAATGTTTTAATGTACTGATATTATATTTTGTGATACCAGTTGTTTGACTAAACTACCTTTCCTTCAGTCAAGGCAATACAATCAGATCTGGTTGGAATGGACCATGAGACGAACACGAAATTCCTTGACGATGTCAGTGATTTGTCATCAACGAACAGTAAGTTCACGCCGGGTACATTGTTACACTTCGGGGTACACATTTGAAGAAGCGATTGTTGGAGATAATGATGTTCTCTTGAATTCTAATATTGAGAGATAAGATGAATAAATATGTGTTTGGATATACCCTGAACGATGCACGTGAAATGACTTGTGTTGATACTTCAAAGACCTGGTTTAACGCCAGAAAATAGAACAAATTATGGGGTGGCGAAGTATGAATGTTTTTTGTGATTGCATTTGTAATTTGCAACAACCCTATTTCTCTATACTCTATACTTACTTACCTTTTAGATTATGTTGCTGGTGCGACACAAACTTCACCAACCACTTGGAGTGACCACCAAGGAACAGTTGATGGACAAACGCTGGACAGAGAAAACAGAATAATGGACATCTTGTTCAGACTCCTGCATGGTAAGAAGTCTCATTATTCCACATTAACAGCATCACTATCCATGATTTGTCTATTGGGTTAACTGACAAATCTGATCATACTTATACTTATATGTTTCGGAGGATTTATTGCCTATGGGACATACAGATGACAAATTCTGATTACTTAAAACACATGTTTTGTTGATACTTGTTCTTAAACATCATTATACAATATAGACCATCAACCAGTTCAGATAGTGCGATCTTTGATAAGAATTCCTAAGTTAAAGGACACTGAAATTGTCCCATGATAGTAAGCAGTGTGTTGATGTCTTTACTTTGACGTAGATGATGACGAAGACAAGTATGTTGTTTGTACACTGGCTGACGCCGCTGAGACATCTCAGATCTCCATTGAAGACATCAGCAGAACCATGTATCAAGACAAACACACCATCAGGTCAGTTACGTACTAATTCTCATATTTGCACACCTTCGTTTGAAGGTGAGTGTATTATGTATTTGATACTTACACCAATCACCATTTGGTTTGATAACAGCACTTACGTTTACAGACGGCGCTCTACCGACTGCGAACCAGAAGCCAGCTACCGGACAATGGACGGAAGTTGCAACAATGCTCGCTGGCCAACCTGGGGTTCAACCAACCAACCATTCAAGAGATTTATTGATCCTGCATATGATGATGGTAAAGAACGGGTTTATATAATATAACGAGGGCAAGTAATTAACAAACCAGACCATTTGGAAGCAAGGCTTGCAATTATTCCAATGGGACATTTAGTCATAACGTTTACAGTATCACAACTAACCATACGTTAGTGATGTCTAAAAACTGAAGTCTGGTTTTGCAGGTACGTTTGTTCCACGACTGAGGGGCCTTGACGGTAATCCACTTCCCAGTCCACGCGCCATCAGTGTGGCCGTACTTCCGGGTGTTGACAGTCCTTTTGACGACAACACGGTCATGGTGATGCAGTGGGGGCAGTTTGTGGACCACGACCTCACCGGAACTCCCCTCGATGCAGGTACGTGCCAAATGGCCAATACTCTCTGACCATCAAAAAGACTAGAAGTGTGATGTTGAAATCAGACAAACTGTGATGTTTCGCTTTTGTAATCCAAGTTTTCGAATTTATTTTAGTCATTACTATATTCATCTAAAGCTGTGTATTAACTTTACAAGTCCTTATATTCTTTTCTTTGAAGGTGACGTTCAATCGAAATGTTGCGATGGTCACACACCTGGTGGGATGCATCCTGATGTACGAGCTGGGTAATCAATTAACATTCTTTATTTTCCACACTTAATCATTCTGTTTTTGTTAATGGAAATAACTGGTCGAGATATGTGAAATAAATGAATCAGAAATAATTAACTTTAAAATTATGTGACATTGTATACATGCTTATAATTAGGATTAAAAGGACACAACCTTTAACAACACATGATAATAAAAGTCTACTGTAAGATTCCGACTACATCATAAGCATGTGTTTGTGTATCATAATCATTATCATATCAATGGTTGATTGGAACTAGGAAACGTGTTAATTCTTTTGGTATTTCACTGTTCCAGCGGTCCTTGTTTCCCAATCACCATGCCAGTAAATGAAGGACATTTCCAAAAGAACTGCATGGAGTTCAAAAGATCAGCCCCAGCACCTGGAAGGAGTGAGTAAATGAATACAAGGCTGTGAAGGTTACCTCGTTTCAATGTAGGATTTTTCTGTCATTATTTTAATGCTCATCTTATTAAGTAACGAAAGCAATAAACACCACTGTAGGATAACATCCATATCTAATTTAAAACCATGTCACTTCCAGATACTCGAGAACAGTTGAACCTACTGACGTCCTTTGTGGACGCCTCTAACGTGTACGGACTCAGGATCAGATCAAACACCTCAGGAATGGACGTAAGTTAGGCAATTTTTTTGTATTGATTTTGCTGATAAAACAAATATGTTAAATTTTGACAGAATGCCGTAGAGAGTAATTCGTACATACAAATATATGCCGTCATTCAATTTTTCAGCCTACATGAGAACTAAGGGAGATAACCTTTTACCAGAATCCAACCATGGCAACTGTCGAACAAGCAATACCAACGAATGGTGTTTTGAAGCTGGTAAATACAACTTATTAATGTATTCGTAGTACTATTTTCAGAGTCTGTTCATAAAGTATTTTACAGAAGACTATTTGGTACAATTTCAAATGATAATGATAAGTTATTTCATAACATCTTATTACTATTTTCATCTTCAGGAGACGACCGGGTGAACGTGTTCCCTGGCCTTGCAGTGCTACACAACCGATTAGTCAAAGAACTTGCTGATGTCATGCCATCGACCACTCCTGATGATGTCATGTTTGAGGAGGCCAGAAAGATCGTGTCAGCCATCATCCAACAAGTCACCTACCGCGAATGGCTGCCCATTATTGTTGGGCCCTTGGCCATGAGGAAGTACAGACTGACCCCTGGCTTCAGCTTCAGGTACAACTTTACCCAAAACCCAACCATCTACAACGTTTTTGCCACCGCCGCCTTCAGATACGAACACTCCAACATTCCACGTTTCCTGACCCTTGGAGATCGACGTGTACCCATAGAACAGCTCTTCTTCAGATCTTCTGAGGTCATCAAAGATCTGGACACCGTGCTGAAGGCTATCCTCAAGGACAGACATCAGGAGGCTAACCGCTTCATCAACAGTGGGATGACTGAGCATTTGTTTGAGACGTCGGGCAATAACGGCTTTGACATCGTGTCCTAGAACATTCAGAGAGGTCGTGATCATGGGCTGCCATCATACAACAGCTTCCGCAAGTGACTTCATTTGATGACAGTGTATTTGGTAAAGCAGGAGCTGCTTTGAAAAGTGTATACAGGTTTGTCTAATTTACTTTACTCTTATATGTGTACAGAGTTATTGTAAAAAACATATGAAATAAAGATACTTTAACCCTTATTTGACATTTCTCAAGATCTCCTTATATGCATATATTCTTGCTTCAGTTCCCCTGAAGACATCGACGTCTTCACCGGTGCCGTAGCTGAACACCATGTGCATGGCGGCGCAGTGGGCCCTCTCCTCGCTTGTCTGATTGGTCAACAGTTTCATGACCTGAAATATGGCGACTCATTCTGGTTCGAAACATCCCACCCAAAGAAAGGCTTTACATCAGGTACCGACCAATCGGTTTTGTTTTGTTAAAATATTTTATTGATGTCAAGATATGTACTTATCTAAATAATTAAATATGCCTTTAAGATGAGAATTTTACTATAATATCAATTTTGTCGAAACGTTTACTGTTTCACTGACGATAGTTTAGAAAATGATACTCTCTTTTTCTCTGTAGTAATATATAAATATTAATTGCATTTTCTATTTCAGAACAACTTTCTGAGATCCGACGAATGCGCTTTGCCAAAGTTCTTTGCAGGAATTCAGGGTTGAAATCTATCCAAAGAGATCCTTTTACAGTGTACTCAAAAGAAAAGTAGGCAACGAAGTCATCCCGCTCCTTAATTGTCAGTAATTATAATTGATCCCAGTCATAATACAGCTTAATATAACTTAAGGCAGAGTACATTTGGCTTATTTTATGCCTTGATAAGAACGACATTTAGTCATGTGGTATGTCATCAAAACATATATCAGTGAACAACAATGATTTTACAGTGTACTCAAAAGAAAGGTGGGCAAATTTCTTTTAGTTCTTGAAATATGTAAACATGAATCATTACAAATGTTTTAGATATAACGGTTGGCTGGTTTGTTGTTTAACGCCGCACTCAGCAATATTCCAGCTATATGACGGCTGTCTGTAAATAATCGAGTCTGGACCAGACAACCCAGTGACTAATAGCATGAGCATCGATCACGCAGTTGGGATACGATGACATGCATCAACCAAGATTTGCTACTTTAATCGACTTGTGTTAGTGCATCTGATATCAAAGGTGGGGTGAAATAAGGTTTAACGTCGTTGGTATCAGATTATTGCCCTTATTTAGCGGCGTGAATGCACGTGTGTGTGTGTGTGTGTGTGTGTGTGTGTGTGTGTGTGTGTGTGTGTGTGTGTGTGTGTGTGTGTGCGTGGGTGCTTGTACTAGTCCGGACTTAAGCCGATTATAGTGCTAGTCCACTAAGATACCATGCGGCAGTTTAACATGAATACCCCACTAAGACATAGTATATTGACTCCGAGCCGAGTCCTTGTTTTAGCCCCTTTTTGCCCAGCGCCAGTCAAGGTAACAACAAATACCATCTTTTAACGTCCTTTTGGGATCGAACCCACGACGCTCTTCCACTGGACCAAGGTGGCGGTCTATATCAAAGACTCTGGCAATGTTCTCTATATATCCATGTAACGGAATCAAACATAGCCGTTGTTTATCAATGGAGGTATAATCATTAACAATACATGTCTCACCTTGTTTTATGACATAAGCTCTTCGAACCGTTTTGTGGTACAGAGCGTTACAAGAATGTCCTTGTAGTGTACGTTAAGAGTATAGAATCCCAACTGTTAGCGGAAGTCTATTGTGAAATTTATATACACACAATTAATAATTTAAAGAGAAACGTAAACAACATTACCTATCAATTTTAAATGCAGAACGTCAACGCCTGAAAAAAACACAGTCTCAATTATCAGACGAATCTGATTCCATTGAGCTTAAAAGGCAACATAGCGGTGAAAATGATATGAAAGGATCACTGAACCTATCAGTGATTAATAAATGTTGGGACAAAGTAGATGTTGGTATATTGCGTTAACAGTAACGATAACTTTCTTGGTCATGGTTACTTGGAACGATTTACCCTTCATGGGAGTCGAACCCTGACCTTCGGCACTAGGAGCGGACGCTTTGGCCAAGTGACTATCATCTGTCCGTGCAATACATCAAGTATAAATTCATTATATATTTCACCTTCTTTCATGTTTCAGCAATCCGAAGATTTCCTGTAACGATCTTCCTACAATTGACTTAACACAATGGCGCAGATGAACAGCTGTTCGATATGTTTGTTTGTTGTTCAACGCCGCATAAAAATAATCGTGTCTGACATCATGAGCATCGCAATTGGGATACCAAGTCAGGGAGCCTGACCACCCGATCCCGTTTAGTCGCCTCTCACGACAAGCATAGTCGCCTTTTATGGCATCTTCACGGGTCTACCAGCTATTTGGCGGAATCAAGGTCCGACGGAACATACGATTTCCCACATATCTTAATATTTGTTATCACCTTTTGACAATAAACTGCCGGGCAAAAGAAAGTATACACTTGAAAATTTAACCAAAAAGTACAAAGGGTATCAAAACGTTACAAGGCTGAAAACAGTTGCTGAAACACTGCAAACGTAAGGTCCAAAACACGACTGTGAAACCCGTATATGTATAAAATACAACACTCTTCATTTTCATCCACCAGCAAACATAAGTGTACTTTGTTTTGCCAGGCAGTTTACTTAGAAAGCATTACTGTTGCTTAAATGACTTAAAAAAGTATTTTGCATTATCAACCCTGCCTACCTCAGAAAGGTGGGATGAAGTAGGCGGATATCAACATCATTATTTCATTGTTGAATGTCTTTTTTGTCCCCGTCTATAACGAATGTATGAAACAAAATACGTTCAGATCTGTGAAGACATACCTTTTGGATGTAAAATCATTTCATATGAAAAATATTACTTTTTGACTTTGCATCTGAGGTTAACGATGAGTATGCGTAATAAAACGATCACAATCATGTCACCGTTTCATGGGTATTAGTTGATACGTAGTCGACGACCTGAATGTGATCCGATCCTTGTCCGATGCTGAACATGCATGGGTCGGACGAATTATTGATTTTATAGATTTTATAGATTTTGTAGATTGTACAGTTTTGTTTAATAAACACGTTTTGTATGACATAGTCTGTAGATGTTGTTTTCTTTCATAGACATATCAGCGCTAGATGTGAAGTTACTTCAACGTATAGATCTAGCCTGTTACTTGATACTAGTGCTGGGAACAAAGTATCACTTTAAATACTGTAAGTCATTAAGCATTTTTATCTGGCGTGTCTGAGGTTATTGCAGCCGCAGGTTTACCGCACGTGTAGCTTTTCAAAATATAGCACCAACTGTATTTACCTAGGGGCGTAGCAGTACGAGTAATTTGCAAGTCATTCCGTTTGGTTGGCTAACCACGTTTATGTATCCATAAACCAACTTACGGTATACTGTTTTTGAATGGCTGATAATATAATGGGCGGGGCGTGCGTCTCATTTGTGTGTGTGTTCATGACTAAGCATGACTGTAAGTGAAGTGAAATGGGGTTTAACGTCGTGTCAAAGATTATTGCGCTTATATAGCGACGTGCATGTGTTTGTGTGTGTTTGTGTGTGTGTGTTTTTGTGTAAAATTGTTATACACGGACAAATCGGTTACATCCCCTTTGCTAAATCCAATAACTGTTTAGGTAGTCCTTTTAAAACTCTATTGTTCGAAGTATCAAATGTATTGGTCCTCGTCATATGTCGAATGGTGAGTGAATATGTTTTTAGCCGCTTTTAGCAATATTCCAGCAATATCACGGCGGGGGACACCAGAAATGGGCTTCACACAATGTGGGAATCGAACCCGGGTCTTCGGCGTGACGAAGCTACGCTTTTAACCACAAGGATACCCGACCGCCCATTCGAATGGAAGAAAAGCCGACCTCAATCGTGGAATATACGTACCATTTAGGGTGTTTTTTAAAAAGTATTCATCTACCCTTTTGTTGCCCGTCAAGAAACCATTATTCAGGTGCAAGTTTGACCTTGCACTTAAGATGCACATATGAATATTGACATATTCAGGAAAGAACAATTATTATATTTTAGCGCTCGTATACATATGCAGAATCGACGATATTAAGATCTCAGCAAAACCGGCGTCTATATTTTGGACAGAGTGTATGTATGACCACTCCCCCCCGTCATGTGAGGCCGGTGTGTATTGGATGAGCACACGTACGTGCATCTATACAAACCTACCTACATCCTATATACGCACCTATCTATGAGTCTACTCAATCAGTTCCAGAATGACATACAATAGCCAATAACAATATAACAATACACACACCGAAGCAGGGGTGCTATGTAACTTCTACTCACTGTCAACTTTGATATGGTCACGCTCACTGAAGTATGTATATAAATTTTATATATGCTATCAACCATTGGTTTGTTTGGTCCTCGGCAGGACGTCTTGTTACAGCTGGGTATGACTATCGGGTAAACAAACAAACAAACAAACAAACAAACAAACAAACAAACACGCAAACATATTGCCTACGTAACAGAGGAGGGGTGAGAGTACTTTCGTGACAAAAACATTCAGACAAAAGGTCGAGGCGATGCCGGCGTTCTTGCAACTGCTAGATTTTATTTCGCTAATCAGTGAAAGAGATAGGATATATTTTCAGTCACATATTGTATGAAGTAAGGAACCGTATATTTTGATTTTTTTTAAAAACTCAGGACATTTTGGTCACCACAGCCAGTATGTCCAGTCGACATATTGAGGTAAAACCTGAGAGCAACCCCCCCCCCCCCCCCCTCCCCATCACCCCCACGCACTTGATTCTTTTTACTGACGATGTAAAAACAGATTAGAACTCATCGTTATATTAAAACAATAGTACATCCTATTGGTGGGACTGTGATTTATTTGCAGCAAGCATTGGGCCATATACCTTGTATTATACATCGTTCACACACACACACACACACACACACACACACACACACACACACACACACACACACACACACACACACGCACGCACGCACGCACGCACACGCACACACACACACACACACACACACACACACACACACACACACACACACAGAGGTTTGGGAAGCCTTGTGGTTAAATCGTTCGCTTGTCACGCCCAAGGCCCGGGTTCGACTCCCCACATGGGCAGAATGCGTGATGCTCATTTCTGGTGTCCCCCACCGTGATACTGATGAAATGGTGCTAAAAGCAGCGTAAAAAAACACCCACTCACTCGTCAAATCCCCCCACCTCTCCTGCCACCCCACAACGCGACTCTTTCAAAACGTATTTTAAAGCATCCTTTGTATTTGAAACGGTCGTAAAATATCTGAACGAGCAACGCGTGGCAAGGGAGGTCACTCTAATTTCTAACCCCCCCCCCCCCCCCCCCCCCCAGCTATCGACTCACACGGAAGCTATGCCAACTAATCAACAACGCGACCATATAGTGTGTGATTTCTGTGAATACACGACCTCAGGTACAGTGATATGCGAGGTTTGTCTACTTAAGTACTGTGACGGCTGCTTTGAAACGTATCATCCGATGACGGGGCCGCTGTCCGAACATCAAGTTACTCGGACCCGCACAGACACCGATCAGGAAAAATGTCCTCTTCACAACGAAAGATGTTTACACTTCTGTGTCACCTGCTCGAAACGATTGTGCCCTCATTGTCTGGTGATAACGGGCGCGACCAAAAATGAGTTTATAATGCGGCCACACCAGTTTCATGACATCCTGACCACCGAGCAACACATTGAGAAACAGAAAGTAGGTGGACGTGGCCCTTTTGTTTTGTTTACTTTCTTTTCTCGTGAAAAGTATTTTTTTCCGGATGTATTATATAAAGCTTACAGTAAGCATGATGCGAATGGCACACAGTCAATCTTTTTTGCTATGTTTATGTTTTAATGCAAAGACAAATCTAATCTCAACGACAATAACACACTGTTCTAGTTACTGATTCACTGTGTTGATAAATGCCCAGGCCACCTAAGATACTAATTTCGTCTGATCTTGAAAATGACTCAGCAGGGCGAATTACATTTATTATATTGTTTTTATGGTTTTTTTTATTGTCGGTCGCTTTTCTTTTAATTACCAAAAAACTTACCTACGTTCGTGAAGAATACTTATGGCAGTACACACATGCATTGATGATCAGGACCCGTATTTAGAAGAGAGGTTACATGATCTAGTTTTCCTATCTTACCCCGTATCAACCCACCCCCACCCCCCACCCCCCACCCCAGCCATATAATAACCTTTTTGCCATACACCAAATCATTGCAAGTGAGTGTTGATTGTAAAACATTCACCTTGTTTGGAAGTCATTGTCACGGGAAACCCAGCTGAGATGACGAGCAGACGACGCACTAAGGGGCGTAACTCTAATTTCTTACCACCCGGCTGATATCGATCGGCAATTCAAAATGCAAAAAGCGGGGAGGGGGTGGATCATTGCATAATTTGGGGGATTTGTCTTAAAGATGGAGATGTATTCTTAGACATGGTAAACCTTATTTGGTGATATATTTTTAACAATACCAAATTACAAGTAACAAACGCTTTGTGTGTTGGCTTGTGATCCAAATGTGCCTTTCCTTTCTTCGCTTGTTGACATATCTTCTACTTCTGATTGCCTTCCGATATATTTATACACTGGTGCAGGGTTTTAACTCGACTTACAAAATTAGGAATCCACATGTCTCCCAATAATTAATTTCAAGGATCCTTACTGGAAAAATGAGGATCCTCATAAGGAATAAATTGGTGTCGTGCACAGTACTGATGTTTTGATAATGCTTTAATTACACGGTCTCTATATTTCTTGTGAAAAGTCTGGTACAATGAATACTTTTGTACATCCCTCGGGAACCAACATATTCTATTTCTGCGCCCATTCTATACATGCATATGTGTGCTTACTGGACGCATGTTTCTGCGTTCTGTTATATCCTGATGGTAGCTGCATTGTGTTGTTCTGCAAAACGTGTGGTTAAGGGCAGGGTGAATGATTAAACTGTTGGGGGCCATGGTTCCAACAAACATGTTCTTCCAACAAATTTATTAACTATACGAAATGCACGCGGGAGACACCTATGTCCGCCAGTTCCAAGTTCATGGTAAGGAAAGATAGTTGAATGACGTCATCTAACGATGACGTCATTTTATTTTCTCTGGAGTGACGTCATTTGCTTCGAGGACCTCAGTATCCGAAAAAGGCTTACGTTTCTTGTTGACAAGACTGCACATGCATATGCATCAACAATGCCGACCGTTTTCACTGATCTGGATGAGTTTGAACGGAAAGTCTACCTGATGTGTTCCGTTACTGAGTACTGGTTAAGCGAACAGAATCAGATGTTGACGCAGGATGATGTTCTGGCTATGTTTCAGAAAAAACTCCTTGAACAGATTGAGAAGGTCAGTCACGCGATTGCATCGGCCGAAATTGACGAGAAAAGCATCGAGGACAGAAGGATTCAGCTTGAGGTAGGGAGGGGTTGCGCCGATTACATCTAAGAGATTGCCGTTTTGGTAAGGGATACGCGTGAGCGTTGTCTTAATATGACATATAGATCTACCACAGAATTAGCAATACGACACGATACGAAATGACCATGGTATTGGCCATTGAATTATTTGTAACAGGGCTTCAGATAATATTTTGACCTGTTGATTATTTACTCATTGGGGGTTGACAGTTTTCTTTGGGTATTCCTAACATTATACTCCCTTGGCTCGGTCTTTTGGGTATGGGCGCACGGGGGACCAAGTCGTCTCAGGCGCCGTGCAGAGTTGCGTACCTTGGGAAAAGCAGAAACCTATGATCGTCTGTTCAAATGCCGGTTCGCCCCGATTATATTTTTAGGTTTGTCAGCACCATACCGTGCTCGTGGGTTTTGCTCCCGGATCAAGCTGACATTCAGTGCTAACTGCATTTCTGTTCAACGCGGCGTTAAACCAAACTGACTCACTAACTCTTTTGGGTATATTTAATGTTATGAGTTGACATTTCATTCAAATACTTCAACATGAACTACTGTTTCAGGTGACTACTAGTTTGTTTGACGTGATATACACGTTGAAGCTACAATAAGCGCCTTTGTGCATTAGTCACTGCTGTAAAATTCATGTGTGTGGTGACTTAATAGGATCCGTAAATGGAGATCTGTAAAGTAATACTGGAACGCAACTGGAAAAGGCTTCATTGAGTTATAACGCACATTGTTTCTTATATTTATTCTTTCGTGCGTACGCAAGGAACTTAATAGTGTAATGGGGATTTCGCTTGCGTATTTTACGCAAAAACGAAGCTTACCTTGATCTCTGATAGCTGTTTTAAGAGGCAGGATATTTTTGCCTGAGAAAACCTTTTATGTCAGGACATGTCAATCAAACAAGTTTGTGTGTGTTTTTTAAAAAAATAGGAAAAAATGTTTGAAATCAATAATTTCAGACACTATTAATTTTTTTACAAAACATTCCTTGGCCATACACATAATAAAGGCCCAGAATATCAAATGGTCAGCCCCTTATGTATTCTGATTATTCACGCAGCTGAGGGGCTCCGACACATACAGCAATGCTAACATGAGTGTGTTCTCCTTCAGCTATCATGGCTGTCGTACAAGCAGCAGGTGCGCCAGGAGTTCGTGTCTCTCCATGATCTCCTCTTGGACAGAGAGAAGGATCTCCTGGACAAGATGCAGAAGGTAGGGGAGATCATTCCGGGATGCCTATAAAAACCCAAGTCGGGTTCCATCTGAAACACATAGATTGACTTCATTCCCTCTTTTCCCAAAACAAAATGAATCTGAGCCCATTGCATTTTTGTTTTCCCGCATGCATTTTATCATCTAAACTCCAAAACCATACACTATTCCTTTTCCTATAACTTAAGGGGGCTTAACTGTGCTCTAATCAAGATAAGACTTGTACTTGTTATATATGTTTTTAACTTGTGTTCATGGCATTAAAGAGCGTCCGCCCGGAGAGCGGAAGGTCCGGGGTTCGATCCCCGGCCGCGTCATACCTAAAGACGTTAAAAAATGGTACTTGTTGTTACCATGTCTGGCGCTCGGCTTAAAGGGGCTAAAGTCAGTATCGGCTCGGAGTCAGTATACTGTGTCTGAGTGGGGTATTTATGTTAAACTGCGGCATGGTATCTAAGTGAGCTAGCATTAGTCCGGAGTAGTATAAGCAGCCACACGTACACGTGCATGCACGTCACTATATAAGTGCAATAATCTTGGACGCGACGTTAAACCCAATTTCACCTCACCTCATGTCATTAAAGAATGGACATTTCCAGTTTTCATTTGTCAAATGGAAATTCGAGAGATAATTAGCAGCTCCGGAAATTTGAACATGTCCTGTATGTATATTTCATTGTTCTGTGTTCAGGATTCCCCTGTGATATCCTTTAAGCTTTAGTATCTCCTGTAAACTGTTACCATGTAGGATCTCACATCTAGCAAAAGGGAAACTATCTACCAGGACAATACATTCGTGCATTACTTGGGTATGGCCACATGTCATAAACAAACACATTGAACAAACAGCCTGTTGCTAGATGTGACAAGGAAATCTTGAACATTTAACAATGAAGCATACACATTCAGGATGTCCCGCAACTGCGACGCTCCAAGCGAGCAAAATCGATAATTTGGGAAGGAATGTTATGGGTTTGTTTGTTTGTTTGTTTATTGTTTAACGCCGCACTCAGCAAAATTCCAGCTATATGGCGGCGGTCTGTAAATAATCGAGTCTGGACCAGACAATCCAGTGATTGATATCTTGAGCATCGATCTACGCAATTAGGATACGATGACATACATCAACCAAGTCAGCGAGCCTGGCCACCCGATCCCGTTAGTCGCCTCCTTACGGCAAGCATGGGTTGCTGAAGACCTATTCTACCCCAGATCTTCACGGGTGGAATATTATGGGAATCTCTTAAAGGGGAAGTGTACACGCAAAAATCACTTTCTTTCTTTTTCTAAACAAAACGCAATTTTAGAATTTGTTAGTATCTGTGTTTGAAAATATACACTAATTTTTTTTCACAGTGAAAGTAGGAAGCTCACAATAGTGTGAAAGTGATATGCCGTTATGAGGCCTTCGTTTAACGAGCGAAATAGGCCTGAGTTATCCCCCTTAGATTATGACGTAATTGGTGCCAATTCAACTGGGTCCCTGTCTATTCTCAACGCAAAAGATATCAAGGACCAGTTTGCGGTAAAACAACATGGTCTACGACACCACGTGAAGCGGCTCTAACAAAGCATGATGACGTCATAATGTTTATTAATTGGCACCAATGACGTCAAATTGCAAGGGGCATAAGCCATGGTGTTTTTGTTATGGAAATAGAACACTTGGTAAATGTGAAAAATATGAATCGTTTTAGTGCAAAAAATATGTTAATTAAATGTGATGTTTTTATATTTTTGTCTATGACACTTCTATGTTAACACATTTGATGTGGAAAAAGTACAAGAAAAAATGGTTCATTTCCGTGTGAACTTGCCCTTTAAGTATTGCTTACACAACAGGTTGGTCGATCACCATAATGATTTGTAATGTTCACCTTGTGTTGTATACATAAGTTATTGTGTTATGTGTCAGTGTGTTGAGGAATCATTGGAGTCGATGACGTCACTGGAAGATCTGCAGAAGACGTTCACGACACAGGAGGCAATCTTAACGGAAGAAAATATCAAACTGGTCCAAGACAGGTCCAGGGTCAGATTCCTGAATGTACGTGAAATAATTTACCAGCAGATTACCGTTCACATCGACCCCGTTCACTACGACAGTCCCCGATCGCTTGGCGAAACGGGACCGCTACCCATTCGGGTCCTCTCGGCTTATTCCGCCTCGTATGTAATACACCGGACTCAAGGGAGTAGAAATACTGCGCGCACTCTGTGTTACCGCGCAACGCCAGATCCCTCCGCATATAGTTCGTATAACATCATAGCCAATTTAAAGACATGTGCGTAACGGATATCAGTGTACACTTGAAGACAAAAGCGGAAACAATTTTAACAGTTATAATAGGTTCGTCGTTGCGGGACAGTTTGTGTTGTATCATGTGCTAGTGACGTGCACGAACAAACTCCGAGACAGTGATGACCATCACACCACTGCCACAAGTGACAGAACCTTTTTCTTGTTTGTAAACAAACGCGCTCATTCTTGGTTTGCCTGTTGTTAGTGTACACTGCGGTCAGCAGCATCCCAGCTACTTGTGAAATCTCGGCCAGGCAAACCATGAACCAGTGGGTGATAGCACGATCATCTGTCATCAAGGTATGATGACACACAATTAGCATTGAGGGTTTATACCACTCTAGGATTGTTACTAATAATTAAACATTGTTAAGCAAGTGAAAATCAGTGTCAGAATTGTTGTTTTTCAATTGCGAGATTACCAATCTAATCATTTTCACTTCTTTGTCCTCCTTCTGACTACTTTTAAAAAAAAACAACGTAAAGTTATTCATGTTAAAATAAATTGTTTGACTCTCAACGATGAACACTTGTCTCTAAAACATTAATACATTCCTGCACATGTCTGACACAGTGTGGCTTTAGCCATGGCCAGATATTATCGACCCGCGGCGACGCAGGTGTTCCTCGTTATAACACAGGCACTAATTGTTGTCTTCTCTGTCTTTTTTTGTCAGTTGTGAATTTCCTGCAGGAGATTTACAACGCATGTTAGGATGAAGTGTCACTCTCTCAAAGGCTTTACATACGACATACGAGTTATCTCCCTTAGATCACTGTTTAAGTTCCAAACGTGTTATTCATCACAGACACACTCACTGTGAAATGTTTTTTTTCCGTTTGAGTTATATCTCTTTAAGAGCGAGTAAATCTGGATATAAAGGTTATGTTTTCAGCTTTGCTTGTGTTATGGAGTATTTTGTCATGACACTGAAAAATGCTTGAATCTGATTGATCAGAATAACATTTGATCAGGGCCCGATTGCACAAAGCGATCTTAGCGCTAAGACTATCGTAAGCCTATGTGAAAATAGTCACGATTATCTCAGCGCGAACATCGCTTTGTGCAAGTGGGCCTAGGTGTCTAATTCATTAGACACCTCAAAATTAACAAACACAAACCTGCGTGATACTACATCAATCTATCGATAGCCTAAATATCGATACATATGACATCAGAACTGTATACGCTCGACGTAGGAACATTATCAGCTGTTTTTGTCCCTGACTGGTACACTCGATTGCAAACTGTAACAAAAAGCATCTAATCTACAGTTCAACTACCATTCATTTCAAAACACAAATACTGTATGTTTATCTCGTAATTGGACATACGTGAATTTTATCTGGAACCGACGGCATTCTTGTATGTTTCTCGACATTGTAAAAAAAAATATCAGTACTTTTCCGGGGCACTGTCTCTCCAAGTGAACTCACGTTCACTCTTGAATACTGTAGACCGCCACCGTGGTCTAGTGGTAGAGCGTCCGTCCATACAGCAGAGGGTCCGGCGTTCGATCCTCGGCTGCGTCATACCAAAATACGTTAAAAGATCGTACTTGTTGTTGCCCTGTCTGGCGCTCGGCATCAAGGGGATAAAACAAGGACTGGTCGGCTCGGAGTCAGTATACTGTGTCTCAGTGGGGTAGTCATGTTAAACTGAGGCATTGTATCTCAGTGGGCTAGCACTATAGAATCGGCATTAGTCGGGACATGTACAAGCACACACACACACACACACACACACACACACACACACACACACACACACACACACACACACACACACACACACACACACACACACACACACAGAGTCAAATATGGGACCGAGAAAAAAACGATACTACTTAAGAAAAGTATCTTTACGTTGTGAAAATTCCGATAGGCCATTCAACGCAATCAGATTGCACTACACACTCCGATTAATTTTGCAGTTAGGATTATCACAATTACCAAGTTAAACATGCGTATAAGCTAAATATGGTAGTCCCTGACCCACCATGATCCCCAGACTCACTATGATCAACCGCCGTTATATTGATTTGTCAGCACCATATCATCGTTGGTTTCACCAAGTGGTGAACGTCTTAAGACCTGCTGTGCTTAGGGTTTTCCTCCCGTAAACAACTAAATCACTCACTCATATAATTCAGTATATTCATGAATAATTTATCAATAAGATACATTCAGTCTTCGACAAGTACTCTTCTCAACAAGGCGAATAACAGTTGACGAATTATCAGTTGAGCTGGCTAGTAAACAAGATCACTGTTAAGATAAGTCAACAAGATTACTGACAGTGTTAAGATAACTTAACCAACCTAAAAAAGTCGACTTGAACATGGCGTTAGAACAGAAAAGTCCGTTTCTCTGAGCAGGGAACTGCGGTTGTGTCAACTATAGTCAACGATCAAACCTTCCATCCGTGCTGTTATTATCGACTGCACGCATTATGCAGAGTCGCGGATTCTTAAATGCGTCTCGCGGTATGCAGGACTATATCCTAGCATCCTTCCTCAATCTGTATATACATCTATACTTCACGAACTGACAAGAGAATCAATATCTGCCTTCAGCATCCTAACTGAGCGATGTTTCCTTGCTTAATCAGTTATTTATCTGATCAGTGCTTTCATCTCCTCGTGTAGAGGTATAGGCATGACCTTCAAGGTATGTTTAAATAACTCCCCGACTTGTAACGTTCTGATGGGCCTTGGTGCCTACCAGAACGCATTGGGAAGCGTTGAACCCAGGCTTTCGATGAGCTGTCTTGTCGCGTGTGAGTGGATTTTATGCCGACATTTGCACTACTCCAGCCGTATTATGACGGAGGATAGCGAAGATGCGCTTCACACATGTACCCATGTTGGGAACTGAACGGGGTTTTCGAAGTGTCTAACCAACACTTCAACCCCTATTCTACCCATTTCGCCTGAAAATAAGGAGAGCAAATAACAAATATATGATGTAGAACGTTGATCAGATGACTGGCATATTCTGTTGATGTGATGATATAAAGTAGTTGCAGATTTTAAATATCCTAATGTTGTGTTTTATTTTTTCAGGAATACAAGAACACTATCCAACGGTACGTGCTTCACTTCGTGAATTCGTACATCGTTCTTCGTTGTTTTAGAAAATACACGTCCATGTCTTTGTCAGGCATTTGCACGAGTGGTAATTACAGACGTCAGTACATGTAGGTTTTTCAGGATTCTTTATAAGGACACTTTTTAGCACCTTTTTAACGACATGTAATAATTGAGTGAGTAGGTGAGCCACTTTGGAGAAATCAAAAACGGGCATGGTGTCGGCAAATCAAGAAACATAAACAGGGGGCATCTGGGGATCCCCCCTTTCTTGTTCTTTTATTTTTTCTTCTTCTAGTAGCCAAACGAAGAGCAGTATAACATACTGCCAGTAGCCAGTAGCCAAACGAAGGGTTGAAGGTATGGCAAACGTGCACAGTTAATAAGACTTCCACGGCAGGTGTGTATATGTGTAGGTGCGAGGAGCTGTATGACAACGCCCGACTGATGCCGAATGTAGATGACATCACACCAACCTTCCTCAAGATGCCCTTCAGCCTCCTGGAGGAGAAGCTACACTTGGAGAACGCACTCCAGTTTCAGGCTTACGGTATCTAAAATTCCGTTTTTTATAGTGTTTTTGCAATGGGATCATAACCAATAAATTACTGGCATCTACTGCATGATGTGTATTGCTACTCAGTCTGAACGTTTCCTTCGTTGACTGGAAACCCAAAGGCAGAGAGATGCTACTTTGGTAGGATATGTTACAGTAACACTACGTTTGGGTTACATTTATTCATGGCATAAATTTGAAGCGCCATTTTCAGCACATAATATTAGCTGTTGTTGTTTTGATGTTGACCCATTGGAAAGAAAACCGAAGAAGATAGATAGATCGTATCACGCGGGTGTGTTTTGGATGGTAAATATCCTGTATTTGGAATAACGGTATTTAGCGACCTTTGTCTTATGATGCCATTCATAATTCGTACCGTTGAAACAAGTATTCTCATCCCTTACTAACGGTTCCCTAAACATGGCAAGTGTTCCTGGAATGTGCTCATTAGTATATTACGTCACAAGGTCAGTTCAGTCAGTCGGACAGTGACAATAATGTTTTATGATGATATAAAGAAGGAATAAGCAGTGACCAAATGTTCGACACATCAAAGTTCGACACAACCGTGTTTGACTGGTGTTTGGCCATAACGGTGTATATTTCATTTAGGTTCATTTTTAAAACGCTTGCAGACGAAGCTTGTGTGGAACCCAAAAGCCGCATGGCGTATGTCGATTCGAACGAGCTGGAGAAACCCATGAGGTGTTTCGACTTGTGGGACCCTCCTTCCAGCGTCCCCGCCTCCACGGTGTGTGTGTACAACGTAGAAGTCAGGACAAATAACTGCTCTGAAGCCATCAAGTATACGAACCTGCCCATCGACGACTTCGTCTTCAACAGTATCGGCAGGGTGGACTTGCAGCCGAGGCAGAGATACGTCCTGAAAGTAGTCCCGGTGTACACGTGTCGCGGCTGCGGAGGGACGGAGCACACCATGGATGGTCTTCCGGTTTATATCATGGTGTTGACAGGTGAGTGAGTGAGTTTTAGAAGTATAAGACTTGATTCAAAATAATCGTCGAGTCACAGGCGTCTTATTCCTTTAGAAACAAAATAGATAATAGATTATTCTATAGACAGGACATTGTGACAAGCTGTCCGTTTATGAAATATTTCATGTTTATTTCATGTGGTTTACAAATGACTTTTAAAACTTTTAGTCCTCCAGATCTCCGATCGGCCCCCCTATTGAATATGACAAACATTTTGTGTTTGGTTCTTAATTTTGTGTTTGTTTTTCATGCATGTATGCTGTTGTTTTGTCTGGATTCTGCATCGCCTTGTCAAGAAATCTGTGAACATTTTTTTTCTAAATCTCTAAAGCTGTATGTATATACACTATAGATCACACTACATTCTGCAGTCTGGCTCAGTACATACAGATATTATTGATGAATAGCAAGACTCTGTGTCTCCAGTACATCAAGATGTGGAGCACTTTTATTTGGTGTTGTTATTATTATACGATTAAATATTAATGGGAAGGTTACAGAATATTCGAATTTCTGATCGACCGAGAGGTCAGTCACATGACCTAGAAAAAGACGTTCATAGGCCTACGAACCGCACATTTTGACATACGTACACGTGCAAGTGAATGCAGACCTATGGCCCCAGCGTTCAGAGGTTGTATTCTCCTGAGGGAGCTGAGAATACTTTTTTGATGCACACTACTCCGTTGATGGGATAAAAATATATCAGACATATAACGGAGTATCCCTTGTAGCGATGTGTACGCAGACTGTCAAGTTATATTTGGGAATTGTTGGCTCAGCTTCTAAATCTATTCCAGGTCCTCCGCCCCCGAAGTCTGATCTTCTGAAGAGGATTTCCTATTTTAATACAGTGAGATGAATAAAAGTAGTCAAATTATGAAAGATATATTTCAATGAAATATGATGCAAAATTACTTTGTCGCAACCTTATTAGGGTCACGAGTGACCTAGAGGTAGTGAGTGAGTGAAAATAGTTTTACGCCTCTCTTAGCAATATCCCGGCGGGGGACACATGAAGTGACAGAGAGGTCAAAGGAGCTGCAATATTCTGTGCATCCCTAACGTGCCAGAATCCCGTGGTCATAGGTTAGAATCCCCCATCTGTCCTGTTTGTGATTCTTGGTTTGTCAGCACCATACCCTTTCTCGTGGGTTTCCCCATTGTTAAACGTCTACAAGGAGCATCACTTCGGGCTTTCCTCCCACCCCATGCTGACGCCGTGTTATTGCTGAAATACTGTTCAAAGCGGCGTTAACTGAGCTTACTCATAACGTTCAAGCAACGTTGTGATAACTTTCTTTTTTGTGAGGGTACTGAATCCATCTGAACCGGTTGTGCTGTAACACTGTAGCCTATTGTAAACAATTAGTCGTAAATGCGTTAGTTCATATTGTTCCCTCAAACATATATTTTGGTGGGTAAACGAAACCATCTTGTGCTAAACACATATCGATAGGCTATCGATCAACCCCGATTTAATGCTTGTAATCGGATTCAGAAAATTGCCTTTCTGCCAAAGAAAATGTTTGTTCTTTGTGAAACATGTTTGATTGTTGGTGACATTGATTTGATCGCTATGTAAGCATTCTATCGCCCAGACCTGCCTGAAGGATAAGGATTAAACTAAGCAGACATACAAGTATTACAAATATTGCCCGGCAGTGTTTCCATACTCCATGCCCCCATCAGATGTCCAAGTGGTCAAATCGTCCAGGGCGCCACAACTCTCTACCGAGATGTTTGGTTTGGATTGGTTTAACCGCCAAAGTTTTGTTTGTTTGCTTATTTGTGTTTATCACAGCACTTAGGAATATTCCAACTATATGACGGTGGTCTGTAAATAATCGAGTGTGGACAAGACAATCCAGTCGTTGTTTGATACATGACATATACCATACGTAGATCGATGTTCATGATGTCATTCACTGAATTGTCTAGTCCAGACTCGATTATTTTACAGACTGCCACCATAGAGGTGGAATATTGGTGAGTGCCGCGTTACACAACATACAAAAAACAATACAAATGCTATATATGATAATTATAATTATATATGTTGTGCAGCATTGCTTGAAACCCAAACCAGTGTTCGGCGCCCCAGCCCCCAAATGCGACACCCAGGTGACGCCCGAGGGCAAGTTCCAGAGCAAGTCGTTATTTTTCAACCATATTAGCTTTGAGGTATATATGGTAGTTTGAAGCACCAGTGTCAAATATCATTAACATTAAATAACCCTGATTCATCGATCATGGTTGAACTAAGACAAATGTGACCATTGCGAACTACAGGTGGGTGTGATGAACATTAAGGGTGTTAATTATAGTAGCGAGGTCACTTGGATCGACAACACGTAATTTAACTGAGAGTTATGATGGTTAATAACAGTTGGTAAACCTCAATACGTATTCAACGACAGCAATATTGTTTTAAAGTTAATGGTTGTTGATGCTTTATTATGTAAGTGAGGGGAGGTTTTGCACCGTATGTGTATACCAGAACTGTTCCTGCGTGCGTTAGACTTACCAGGAACCTATGATCGTGGGTTAGAATACCCGTTCTCCCTGATTATGTTTCAGGTTTGTCAGCAGCACCATGCACGTGTTTGTTCTCTACGACAAAGTGGTACATGTCTAAGAACTGCATCACTTCTTGCTTTCCTCCCACACCAAGCTGACACGTCGTGATATGTCTGAAATACTTCTTATAGTGGCTTTGAAAAAACAATTCACTCACTCATTCACCTTTCCTTAGGAGGCGCGGGTTAAAGAACAGGAGGTGGTGGGCCAGTCTGACACTGTCACCGGATGTGACGTTGATGACAAGTCTGGAACAATGTTAGAGGAAGGACGATTCCAAGTTTCTGGTAGACATATTAAGGATTTTAGTTTTGAGGTAAGACAGCTGTGCTGATATCACAAACGTTTAAACAATAAGTTCGCTTTTGAATGAAACATCATCATATCTAGACTTGTGTCATTGTCACCCGTCTAAGGTATCTCGCGGGTGTCTGTTTTGGTGACATTCAAGGGTTCTTTTCTTTTTCAAGGAAACACGTTTCCATAACACGGGATCTGAAGCAGGCGTGAATGGCCGCCATGGCAGTTTTGTTCTGGACGACAACAGGTACCAAACAAAGGAACAGTTCTTGTCTCACCACAGTTTTGAGGTACACACACGTGAGTGATCTAGATATTGTGTGATTGTGTGAGAGAGAAATAGAGAGTGTGTAGTTGTGTGAGAGTGATATAGAGAATGTGTAGTTGTGTGAGAGTGATATAGAGAGTGTGATTGTTTGAGAGTGATATAGACTGCGTAGTTGTGTGAGAGTGATATAGAGAGTGTGAGTGTGATATAGACTGCGTAGTTGTGTGAAAGTGATATAGAGAGTGTGATTGTGTGAGAGTGATATAGAGAGTGTGTAGTTGTGTGAGAGTGATATAGAGAGTGCGATTGTGTGGAACCCAAAAGCCGCATGGCGTATGTCGATTCGAACGAGCTGGAGAAACCCATGAGGTGTTTCGACTTGTGGGACCCTCCTTCCAGCGTCCCCGCCTCCACGGTGTGTGTGTACAACGTAGAAGTCAGGACAAATAACTGCTCTGAAGCCATCAAGTATACGAACCTGCCCATCGACGACTTCGTCTTCAACAGTATCGGCAGGGTGGACTTGCAGCCGAGGCAGAGATACGTCCTGAAAGTAGTCCCGGTGTACACGTGCCGCGGCTGCGGAGGGACGGAGTACACCATGGATGGTCTTCCGGTTTATGAGAGTGATATAGAGAGTGTGATTGTGTGAGAGTGATATAGACTGCGTAGTTGTGTGAGAGTGATATAGAGAGTGTGATTGTGTGAGAGTGATATAGAGAGTGTGTAGTTGTGTGAGAGTGATATAGAGAGTGCGATTGTGTGAGTGTGATATAGACTGCGTAGTTGTGTGAGTGAGTGAGTGATATTTAAATACTGTGCAGTTGTGTGAGTGAGTGATATAGAGTCTGCCTAGTTGTGTGAGTAAGTGATATAGAGACTGTGTAGTGTGTGAGTGAATTATACAGAAAGCGTGGTTGGGACAGAGGATGGGCTCGAGGAGTAGGACATCTAATCCAGCCTTTGTCAGGACCTTATAATCTATGCGAAATCGAGATTTGTGTGATAATTAATTGTTAGATTGATCGACATTAAACATATTTGAATTCGCTAAAATTGAATTAAGAAAGTGGTGTGTGAATGACTAGGGAAGAGTCTCGCTTTTGAAATGAATGTAACCTGCCCAGAACATAATCCCAGAGATAAAATAAAGTCTATTCGGAAACAAGGTAACGACTAGCTGTTATCAGCTGAGGGTTCGCCTATTGTGTTGAAAATCTACATTTGTGATAATCATACGTTATCAGAAGGAACCACGCCGTAGTTTCATCTGGATGTTATGTATTGTGTTACAGGAGTCTAGGCATCACGACCTTGAGATGCTGGTCTCTACTACACCCTCTACACTCCGAAATGGAAATCAGGAACAAGGAGGTGCTACAAGATAAATGTATGTGATGGCATCTGTCTTTTCGGTACAACATCCGATAGAAGGAAATCTCCGGGAAGGTATCTGGTCATAAGCAGCATCAGCCTCAGTGCCAGCAGGTACACGCGATGAAGCTGCATCCACCCTCAGTACACACTGCTCATGTCAACGTAACGGCATGGTTATGAGATACGGAGATTAAGAATGAACGGAAGATCATGGTACCAAAATGAAGAGAACGTATTAGCATTATCTTGACAGTAACCATTAGAAACATTTTTCAGCTTGATATCGGAAGAAAGTACAAAGTAACGCAGGTCGGAGATACAGAAAACGCACGATCACGGGGTGGGGTTTCCACGGGGTGGGGTTTGTCGAAAACCACTTTTTTTCTTCTTTTCTTTTTTTTGGGTACTGACAGCACATGTTATTACAATAGAATAGTACCTTATGTTGGTCAATATGCGTATGTGAAGTTAATATATTGTGGTACATATTAGACACATGTAGGATAGGCAGATTTGTCAGTACAGTATGGTTTTGTAAAAAGGTTGTGGCATATTCACATTTGGTGTATGATACATATTTTTGAGTATGATATAAGCTTAAGAGATATTTTTAGTCCGGAAATATTAGGGAAAGAACTTGAATTTTTTAAGTAGATATATTGCTCTGTTGCAATATAAATTATTTTCAAGGCGTCATTACGTTTGCTTTAAATTAAAATATATTGTGATTTTTATCAGTATAGTTCCAGTTCTATTCCCCTCTTTTCCTTGTAATCGTCGAATATAACTATATTGATTAAATGAATAGCTCCCATGGAGGGCGCTAATTTGGGAACAAAGCTTGTCAATATTTTGTTCAATATGATATGTATGCATATGATATGTATGTATGTGTGATCAAAGTAAACTTTTCACATTCCTGGGCCGTTAGACATAAATCATGATTACCATAACAGCATGTACATCCTTTTTATCCTCGTTACTTCAAAATGTGATTCATTTCCAAATCTCATGTCTTCTCGCACTGAATGTGACTTACCTTTTTCTCGAATACCTATTGTCATCACTGATTGTCAGTGATCCATTCATATAATAGTCACCGGTAGTTTGCTGTCTACGCCCAGTGGCATCTGTTTCAGCGGATAATTGAGACTGGATATTCTCCAGCGTTAACGTTTAATTTCACCAACGATGGGTTGTGACGTCATTGTAAGTTCTGTACATAATTGAAACACGTAGGATGTCACAATTGTATATCAACTTGATGTCCCCCAATCTTCATCATGACCTTGAGAGCGATTGCGCCTGTCAAAGTAGGGTCGGGGTAAAGGATGTATGATTAGATAGAGCCATTTGTTAAATTTCCCTTCCCTGTAATGAGGCCGTGGGGCCTTTGGAACTTTGATGATACAACTTGTGATATCCCCTGACTGCAGTTTAAGGACCTTTGTCGATACGAACCATTACACGAGGAATGGTAACGTTACAAAGAGCCAAGGGAACATCCAATAAATTAGTTAAGTGTTTGAACAGGCAAAATCGTAGATTAGCAAGAGGTCTCGCTTTGAGACAGCGATATCAATGAAGCTAGGATGTCAAGTCGATTAAGAAAAGGGCTACTTTTAAAATATATACGTCAAAGTATGGAGTCTTCGGCAAGTTCTTCTAGAAATGTTGGGTAACATGGCTCTCTTAAATTAGCCTTTGGGTTGTTTTGATTATTGGAAAAAAATGATGCAGTTGTTGTATAAACTAAAGAAAATAAATAAGGGAACAGTTGTGAATGAAAAATGTGTTCGGAATACATATATGTATGTATTAACCACATGATCTGTTTTTTCGTCGCACTGACTGGCTGGTTAGCTACCAATTGTTCCAATGCTTTTATCTTTTGCGACGGGATTGTGACGCCGTATGAACACATTGTCGCAAAAGTTAGAGATGTCTTTATCCATTTTGCATGACGTAACACACTTCATGTGATTGAGTTGTCTACACTTGCGATCAGGAAACTCACATTTTTTTTAATTTTGTTCACAAAAAGACCATACAGTCGAACCTCGTTGTGTAGAACAAGTGGGGACCTGAAAAAATGTTATCTGTGGTTCCCAAATGAGTTCGAGACAATCGGAAATTCGACACATCCATTTGGACAGATCCGAGTATAAATGATGATAAATACTGAGGAATTCACAGGGACCGGAAGGTGAGTTCGATTCACTCGGGATGTCGCTATGTCCAATTTCGACACAGCGAGGTTCGAAAGTACGTAATATGGAGAATAACCCACTCGCAACGCGTATTATCGCCCCCTTCTAATTAGATGCAATTGCTCGCATCTCACAAAAAGAATTCAACCGGGGCTGATAATCTGAAAATCATCGTGGCTCATAAGTTGTCCTCTAACATTGTCCCTGTACCGAGAAGAAAGGCAGAACTTGCTTGAACACCTGCTACGATTATTTCACTCGGTGAATTACATGGTTGACATGAAGAATTTCTGTTGAAGACATACTGCAATAATATTATGTGTTGCCTTACTATTCTTCATCAGCATTATGTAAATTAATGATTTTTATCCTTGTAGGCATGTCACTCGTTACATTTATTTATGTATCTATTATCTGTATATTATGATATTAGTTTCGCTGGATATTCAAATATACTGTTGTTTACATGGCAGCTCTTTTAAGATTATAACAGTATAACATTATGTAGCCTGAGTTTGATCTAGAGTTAGAGTATGGTTTGTACATCATTTTGGCGTCACTGAGACAATGTGACTCCAAAATACAATTCATGGGACATGTTGCTTTATGTACTCACCGTTTCAAATGAGACATCTTTATAAACAATTTATTTTATGAAGTGTTATTTTCAATGATTGAATAAAAGTTCACCAGTTTGTTGAGTGTTTATCTTAAACCATAACACCACGTACGTCCTGTCTATTGCTGTAAAGTCCCGTGGGCACTCCAGGTTTCAAAAGGTCCTCAGCAACCTGTGTTAGTCGGAAGAGAAGCCTCGGTGGATCGGATGGTCAGATTCAGCGACTTGGTTGATTGCGGGTCATCGTACCCGGTACCATGGACGGTTTCTCATACTATACATGAAATTAATAATGATTTTCTGGTCTAGAATTGATTAGCTACAAGGCCGCTGTCTAACCCTGGGATAAAGTTGAGTTCGGCATTTTACTCGTACAATACAGTATAATCAATTTTATCAGTATAACAATCATCTGTTTTTACTTGGAATTTTCCCTGTGAAGACCGGAGGTAGAAAAGGTCTTCAGCAACCCAAGCTTGCCGTAAAAGGTGACTATGCTTGTCGTAAAAGGCGACTTACGGAATCGGGTGGTCAGGATCGCTGACTTGGTTGATGTATGTCATCGTATCCAAATTGCGTGGATCGATGCTCATGTTGTCAATCACTGGTTGTCTGGCCCAGATTCGATTATTTACAGACCGCTGTCATATAACTGGAATATTGCTGAGTGCGGCGTTAAACAACGAACACACACACACACACACACACACACACACACACACACACACACACACACACACACACACACACACACACACACACATGTTTGTATGAACCTCTGTGCTAGAAGAACCAATAGACAAGCTTGGAATTTTCGGGATCAGCAAGACGCCAATAAATCACCACACTGAACGTCAATCCCACAAAAAAGGAATTACAAGACTGTCATTGGCGCAGTTTGGAAGGAACTCATGACTGCAGCATCATTCCAATCTGCACAAAACGTGAATTTTTAAATTTACTGACATATAGTGCAAACGTGGACACCAATGACGTCACAATCAAAGATGAATAACGCATGAACTGGTTTTGGAGTTCGGCGAACGCTATAAATTGTTATTATGCTTCCTCGGTTCCACGTTTTGTTTGTTGTTTAACGCTGCGCTGTTATATTCCTGCTGTATGACGGCGGTTTGTTTGTAATCGAGTCTGAGTCAGACAAACCAGTGATTGATATCATTAGCATCGATCAGGGTAATATTGAGATGAGATGACATGAAATCAACCAAATCACCGAGCCGGTCCAACCAATCCGTTGAGTCGCCCCTCACGATTAGTCAGACACGTACATGCACGTCGCTACATAATTCAACTCAAGGCAACTCACGAACCGGTTGACATTACGATCACCCGTCAATATCTCCAGGGAGCGATGACACACAACCTGCCAGCAACGTGTTCGCAATCACTATTACACAAAATACCAAAGTGGTAGCCAAAGGATTCCGATACGGAACAGTGTCTGAGTCACTGCTTAGGGCTTCCAAATTGGATACACATCCGACCATATTTTTGTGTTCCTCCTACCGCTAATTAAATCGTCCTTTATACAAGCACGAGGTCCATTGACCCGTTCCGCAATACGACCCCCGCTCTGACTGCCGTACCGCTTCAACGTTAACATAGATTTAGTGCCGTCGCAGCGTTCAACTCGTTTTGTGAAACGGGTCTCCAGAGACGCATTTTGCCCCCAGAATCCTCTCAGGAACTGATGATGAGTTAAGGAATAGGTTTGTTGCCGTGCGTGCTTGTATTGCCAGTCCCCGAGCAGAAGCCCAATACTCAAACCCGGGCATTATCAGAAACCTCTTGATGTCCAGATATTTCAGAAAAATGGGTATCTCAGTACCGATTCAGCCTGTTTGTTTGGTTGTCTTCTCGCGATTGAGGCGCTAGGTGGTGTAGTGGTTACAGTGTCCATTCTGGATAGAGCTGGAATATTGCTAAAAGCGGCACAAAACCATACTCACCCATTATCTTGATGGACAAGCCTGTCTCCAAATCAGGAATATACTCTTAGTTTAAGAGTAACATATTATTTGCCTATGCATGTGTTTGTGACGGGTGCTACCGGTCTGGAGAACCTTTCTCGAACACCTTGTATCATGACTATTTGATAGAGATTAATAAACACATACCAACGAAAACGTACAATGGAATCTGAGATTTCTTATGATTATAGAAAGAGCTTTGTCGCTTTTATTGTCATCATTATTATTTACAGATTAAAATAAAAAATACAGCAAAGAGGGTTTGGGTGATCCTAGGACAGTCAGAGTGGTTAGGCTGCCCTGTTGTGGATAAGTGACTTGTGATTTCTCCGTCAGTAAAACCATAATCTAATTTATTCATAAGATAAAGTTGTATGATGACAGTTGATTTTGTCTATATTTGAGTATATTTCAATGACATACAAAGCAAGTTTTCTGATTTTTTACTTAACCAAACGTTGAGTGACAGATACAAAGTTTTCTTTGTTTGTTTGTTTGTGTAACAACGCACTCAACAATATTATATTCCAGCTACATGACGGTGGTCTGCAAATAATCGAGTCTGGACCAGACAATCCAGTGAGTGATGTCATGAGCATCGATCCGTGTAATTGGGATATGATGACATGCATCAACCAAGTCAGCGAGCCTGACCACCCGATTCCGTTAGTCGCCTCATACGACAAGCATAGTCGCCATTTATGGCAAGAACGGGTTGCTGAAGACGACCGATTATGTCCCGGATCTTCATGGGTAAGATATACAAGTGTGAAAGGGTCATTTATATAATCATATTGAAGTGCAGTCGATACAGCTAGAAGATGTCTTCTGGCGGCGAAAACAACTTTTAATACATTTATGTGTTGGTCGTCTGTGACGTAAGAACACTTGGGTGTTAAAATGTTTCTGTGGTGAATTTGCCATGCAATTACAACAAATAAAAGAAAGTGACATTTGCGACTGTCTTGACACTAATTTCTTTTTAGAAAAAGGTCATCCAACCTAAAAAACACCACTAGCAGTGTACTGCTGCAATTTACCAACTGTCATCGATCCTGTATTTTTTACTCTGAGGAAGTTCACAATTCTTTACACCGGGACTGAAGATCCGACTTCCGAAACTGGAAACGAAGGAGGGTGTCTAGCTCCCTAACGGGGCTCAGATTTGTTTATGGTATAATTAAAACATAATCTATTTTTTTATAGAAATAAATAGTTAAACTTGTAAAGAAAAGATATTTAAATTTCCAAAGCATACAATGCCCAGCAACCCGAACCGTCGGTAGGATATCTATTACTACAATTGCATTGATTCAGTAATTGAAAACGTCAACGCCAGAGAATAATGATCAGTCTCGATTATCTGCCGAAATATATTCCATGGGGCGAAAAAGTGATGAAAATTATATGGATGGATCACTTAAAATCAGTTACGACACCAGATATAATAGCGAAGATTGTAAGCACCTGATTTCATTAAAGTAAGTGCCAGTGAGAGAAATGTCTACCAGTAACTTTCAGGAATGACGTCACCAAGCCTTAGATGGTTAAACCTTGATTAAAGATCAGCTGTAAGCAAAATGTGTCTCTCCATGAAATTTGTATAATATGTGCATGCTCAAGCAACTGAGAAATGTGGACGCCTTAAGCAGGAGATGGTGTACATTGCTCGACAAGAAGGGGACATTCACCACTGGAAAGTCAAAATCATTCCTCATGTCATACATATAGAAAAATAAACTCGCTTCCGTGTATATATGCAATTATACGAAACTCGTGAATAGTTCTGGTATCTGACACGTATTAGTTTAATACTGCACAACGGCCTACCTAATTCAGGTGTCCATCTCACCGCTAAGGTTATCGTTACTCCCATTCTTTAAAATAGACTTACGATTGTCGTTGGGCTACGATCGCCTTGTGCAACGGGACCATGCATCACAAAGTTTACAATCACGTCACAATACCCTATGACGTAATTTGTGGAATTTCGTTGCAATATGCACAGGCGAAACAATGCCATGTAAAGTCAGCCTAACAATAGGGTTGCCGGGGTCATCGAATCTACATAAACTTCTCATAGTGACATATCATCTCAACACGCAATGTCGTTGAATAAGATCAATATTTGTTACTGAAACTTGTTCCCGCAGTACACAAGCACGCACTTTGGTTTCACACACTGCCAAATGCAGCTGTATGTTTATCAAACGGGTGATCTCTTCCTCTTCACGGTTGAGTAATAAAGCTTCGCACAGAGGCTGCTATCATTTTAAATGTCCGTGCCTTAATGAGATATGACGCCGAATATATTATTTTGTCTGTTGTATCTTTGATTTCAAACTGTGGTTGAGAGATCAGGTGAAGGTACTCATCTATCTGGGTATATTTGAAAGAAAAGAGGCCGCCTTCATGTATCTGAAACTGAGGTTGATTCAATTAGTGTAGGGCGGTCGGGTAGCCCAGTGGTTAAAGCGTTCGCCTGTCCCGCCGAACACCCGGGTTCGATTCTCGACATGGGTACAATGTGTGAAGCCCATTTCTGGTGTCCTCCGCCGTGATATTGCTGGAATATTGCCAAAAGCGGCGTTAAACCATGCTCACTCACTCAACGAGCGCACAAGTCTGCTGGGAAAGGGTCACATTTTGTACCCTAAAGTTGTACATACATTTTGGGTTTATGAATATTTCTGAATTTGTTTCTTTGCTGTTTAACGCCGCACTCAGCAATATTCCAATACCATGAAATTTAAGAAATTACGGTGCTGATAGAGTCTTGTAGTGAGTGAGTGTAGTGAGTTTAACGCCGCTTTTAACATTATTCTAGTTATATCACGGCGTGTCAGCCTAATGTGGGAGGAAAGCCCGAAGTGATGCAGGTCTGAGACGTTTACCACTTCGGTGAAACCCACGAGAACGGGTATGGTGCTGACAAACCTAGAAACATATTCGGGGCGAACCGGGATTCGAACCAACGATCATAGGTTTCTGGCGTACCCAAGGGACGCAACTCTGCACAGCGAATCGCGGCACCTTAGACGACTGGGCCACCCGTGCCCCCGATAGAGTCTTGTAAAATTCTTTACTACCTATATTTTGGTTTAGCAGATGTGATATATTGAATTGCATGGTTGGTCGGGGAGATATAGAATTGAAAACATTGTATTCCATTACCTCACAAAATTATTTGACTGCATTTACAACTCCATAATATTCTATATACTTTGTTTCGAGTCCATGCACATGCACAAAAGTATCAAATACTAGTACATAAATTTTACCTTTGTCATCCACTAGATCCCCAATAACGGTTACACCTCTGCTTGACCAATGTTCCATTTTCTTTTTGGACAAGTATGTTGCCCAAGCTTCCAAAACATCCTTCCAAAGTAAATTCAGTTTCAATACTTTTGTGGCCGAACCAATCACAATGTTCTAACGCCTGTGGACTTATACGAGGGGCTAAAACGTTCTGACCCGAACAACGAAGGATGTATAGTACACCCTTAACAGTTTGCATGTATTAATAACAACATTTTATATCCTTATCCAATAGCCGGCATAATTTCCTTTGATGTTTTAATGGCCATTAATGTCATACTCGAAAACATTAATGTCACATATGTTATATCTGAAATATCACCACACCTTTAGGGCATCAGTAAATGGTTACTCACACAATACATTGAAACAGGATCAAACGAAATCAGGAGAAATAGCAACATTTGTAGAAATAAAATGTAGAACAATGTTGACACAAAGAGGTACCGCCATTCGTGATCTGATTAAAATGTTTGATCACTCCAGGTCAGACATTTTGAAATGAAGAATTAGATTCCGCGCCAGAAAGATTTCGTGCGAGTGTGCCGTTCTCACACTGGGGCATGTTCGTCAGCCATTGGATAAAACGGTTACATGATTGACGCTAGACAGTGAATAGAAAATATCAGCAAGCAATTGTACGACTTGTGGCTCCGCTCCATCGTGCGCGATAGCTCGCTGATATTTGAATACACAGCCTCGTGTCATCATGTACATGTAACTGTAACTTATAGACTGCATTTTAACAAAATCCACAACCAGGGATCAAAGTGACCTCGCTGTCACCAAATATCTTCAACTGAACGGATGAAACGCCACCAGCCAGCCATGCGTACATGGTGTTAACTTTAGGTGTGATGCTCCTTCCTTTGCCAATGTTAAGACGGCGGAGTTCCAAAGGAGAAAGGGGAGCCTCGAATATTATCCAAGATCAGAAAGACCTTCAACCGCCGCCACTAAGGAATATATTGATAATATACATGCGATGATCATAGATAATCAATCACTCACTACATACCACTTAGCAAATACAGTTGGCATATCTCATGAGAGATATAAACAAGCAAATATTCTGAGGAATGAATTGGGAATGCTGGGTTCCAAAGCGTGCGACTCCTGATCAGAACACTCGTAGTTCATCAACTCTCGAGAGAATTCACGTATTTTTGAAGCAGACCCAGCTGATTTTATTTAGCTATTTGTGACCACAGATGAGACTCGGTATCATCACTGTCAGCCAAACAAGACTAAACAACAGTCAAAACCCTCTAAAAAAAGGTAAAATCTGTTCCATTAGTTGGCAAAGCGATGGCTTCCAAAAGATCCTTCTGATGGAGCATTAATGGCCAATATTATCTTAATCTTCTAACTAGGCAACGAGCATATCAGTGCTGAACGTCAGGGTTAGATTTACACCCCATCGCAAAGTTAATGAAAACACTGTCACACAAGAAATATGCAAATGATTTTAGCGTATTTGTGCCAAGAGGAAGGATTCAAAACAAGTGGGATCTAGGCACTACAACATCGTTGGCAAAAGCGTATGGACCTCGGACGGGGGTATGCCAAAAGTAAATCAAAACAGTCCATCATAGTTAGACTCAAAACATTCAGGCCCTCGTACAACCATTCGTCCGAATACATGTTTATGTTTATAGACTATTTAGTCCACGGGACTGTGTGGAGTCTTTCTGAACAGTAAGTTCCACAACAGGGACGTAAGCCAAAGCAAAACTGTTTATGGTACACATTGCAAACGTCTATGTGTAACAAAAGATCTTGTTCAGGTGCACCGTGAAGATCCGGTTTAGAATTGGCCTTCAGCAGCCCATGCTTGTTGTAAGAGGCGATTAACAGGATTGGGTTAACAGGCTCGCTATCTTGGTTGATACATGTCATTGTATTCCGATTGCGTAGATCGATGCTCATGGTGTCAATCACTGGATTGTCTGCTCCAGATTCTATTATTTAGAGCCCACCGCCGTATATTGCAGAGTGCGGCTTTAAACAACCAATAACCAATCAATCATCTAAAGTGACGGTTTCATCTAAATATAATTATACAGAGATTAATCATTATCGAGGCAAATATCCGGTAATAAGCAATCAATAAAATAACACTGAAAAAACTGAAAATATGTTATAACAAAAAATATGATAATCAGTACGATGTGTTCGCAACATATCCATATCAAATATGATGAAAACAGCTATGAAATAATAATTGAGACAACTAGAAACAGTAAACGCTCCAGTCAATATCTGTCCATGGTTATATTTAGCAAACCACATTATAAAAAAGTATTCATTTGTAACCAAACAATATGTCTCTTTAGACTGTCACGACTCACATGAACATGAATAGTTGGCGTGCTTCTACTTTTGCAATATGTAGAGAATAATTATTTGACTTACACTATTATCAAATGAAATCTAACCGATCAGTTAATATGTTGAAATTACTAATACCTAATAAAGAATATGTATAAATATTAAACGTCCACACCAGAGAATGACCAGTCTCCATTATCCGCCGAAACACAAACTGTTTGGTCAGCATCAGGTGAAAACACCTTTGCAAGCATCACCCTTCAAATAAATGGACATCTCCCTGCCACCCACACTTCACCATATCGTGATCTGAACCCAGGGGGTCGAGATTCGCCCCTTGAATATACATCTTTCTCGGCTATATCCATCAAAGTACGCGTGGAATCTGAAATAGACAGGGATGAAACATAGACGTATGAAAAGGTCCACGTTCGTTTGAAGTGCTTCATTAACTAACAGGGACCCTCTTGCATCTAACTAGCCAATCAGAAGGCCATGGATTTCATATTTGCCGAGCTCATTTGGTGTGTAGTGAGGCCGGAACACGCTTCCTGGATGTACATCTCCCTGTCATATTGTGTTTACCGTAGTGAGAGTCGCTACCGACCACCACGAAGTATGTACACACCGTGCCGCAAATCAAGCATATTGGAATCGGGTTCATTTGCTCTCATATTGTCACTGACCACACTTCAGTTCTTGCATTTTCGTGGCATAGCTCAAGCGGACACTTTTACTCAGGTTACACAAAGGGCATGTTATATCTATATGAATAACTTATTTTATGTTTTGTTTTCATGTTTGTATTGCTACTACACATGTAGTACTCCACAAATGACATAAACCTGTATTGATAAGCTACACGTACACCTGGAGAAAACAACATACCAGCGTGGATTATGGCGCGAAAGATTCTTCATTGCGATCACAATTCGATACAGTCGCGTTCTGGTCGAGTTGTATATGCCTTTCGATCGCGGTATGGTCGCGTTCCGGTCGCGGTCTGGTGCCTCCAGTTTGGCTTCGGGGAATAGAGTGATTTACGCTGGCAGACCAATTATTGAGAAAATAACTAACGAGCTACGAGGACTTACAGATTATCTGTTCCGAGTGATGGAATGGTGAAAGCGCCGAGCCAGTGGGATTCCGAGTTTCGAGTAGGCGATCAATGCTGATTGTATTACAATACTTATAGTAATTTCAGAAAGAAAATGATATAAGATATGAAACGTGAACTCTGTAGCAAAAAACCTCACTCAAGTCTTCCTGTAGTTCAGATGGCCGATGGATAACGTAATATGGTATAGTTCTCAACAATGACGCAGTGTGTCATATATCATCTCGCTCCAGCTTGCCAATCAGGATTGATTATCCCAAATATGCACTGTGCAAATATCTGAAACCTTGCTGATTAATCATCACCTAAAATGCTTACCAATAACATTTTTCAGGCTCCTCGGACTGTGGTGAATTATCGCTAATCACAATAGGAAATCACACCGCAATCATCGTAGATGAAATATAATACAGCAACACCAATGAATTGGATGGCAATAATGAAACCTCGGCTTCTTAAAGAGGTTTTAGTCCTTGTTGAAATTTAACTCACTGTCTGAATTATGTTTCAAATTCTACTCAGTTATAGAACGTAAAATGTAAGTTGCTCCATTATTAAAATTAAATACACAACCCTTGCATAATCCAATACATTCACCAAGAATAGGGTACTGGTTATGTTAAGTAAAATGCCCTACAAAAAATGCATCAATGATATTATCGAAACAACTGCATTATTGTCAGACAACTTGACAACCTTCAAAGTTATACCATTTCCTTGATGCAATTATGCCATAATCATAGGTCAAAAGCATTTACAAATTGGAAAAAAAGATTACATTAATCAGCGCACGATGGCTATATTTAACTGACAATAATTACAGTTTTTCAGCATACTTCATGTTGATGAATAGTGTTTAAGTAATGTCCTTATTGCCCAACTAGTGCAATTCTAATCCCCAGCTATTGAGAAATGGGAATGCCAAATGTAGGCGTAATGCTGAAGGCTCACATTGATGCACTATTTCAACCTGGTAACCACCACTGTAATTTCTGGGCCGATGAAAGGGATTTAATTTGAGGCTTTTGACCTACATAATGCCCCGGACGTTTTGGAGTCCAAGTACTTGACCTTTGAACGGTCATCAGCCATCTTGTGAGAAGCAGCCATGTCGGAAGTCCGCGATGAAGCATGCAAAGTGATGCTAGATTTAGATTCATGGAATGATATGGATTTGATATATCGAATGTTTTATAGCATTGCATTATAGATCATTGTGAATTACCTTCGATTACACATGATGCGGCTATTCTGAGACGGGGGACAGCCATTGGGAGAGATCTATGGTTTGAGTCGTGCTGTAGCGAGGAGATCTCGTGAAACGTGGTCAAAGTCGGCAGATGCGGCACTGTTCAGGGAACTGAGGGGATTATCTGAAGAGTGTTCAGTCTCTTAGACTCCTGACAGTTCCATTAAGGTTCTTTAAAAGAAAACCATTCCTTTCTTGTTTGTCTATGGGAATCGTTCGTCAATGTTCTCAAGCAGTGAACGTTGGCGAGTGTTTTCTTTGAAATAGGAACTAAGAGAATAAGTTGAAATACTGTACACATCAGGTGCTTTAATATAACTTTGAATTTGGAATAGGACATCTTTAATTTGTAATGTGAATAAAGCGTGGCTTTTAAACCGATTAAGTTATGTCTCTCGTATGATCTACAAAGATTTAGCTGCTCAAGTTGAATCCGTTTTGGCTCTCTGTACAATATACTAACCGACAAAAGAAACGCAAATACCATATGTTGTTTATTATACGAAGAATTACTCATATTCAAGAGATATTGGATTGGTTTGATGCACAAACGAACATACTGGTATGTTGTGTGAACCGACGCTCATCAACGCATCACCTGTGACGTCATAGATCCATTTGACTCGTGCAGGATTAGCGTGTAAAGTTTGGAAATCTCGTGCAACACATCGTGATAAGAATAAAGACACGGCGGTGACACTTTACTGATTGTTAGTTTTATCATTAAGTAGTACCTACACATTGGGAACATCCCTTCTTACCGTATATTCCTCGCTATATGTTTCTATGTTTCGCGTTTCTTTTGTCGATGTGTGTGTCTTCAGTAAACTTTACCTTAATGGTTCTTCGGCGGCCAGTAAATAATCAAAACTGTGCTCAGCATAGGTTGATAACGAAAGCAACGATCCATAGCGTAGAGGTACGAATAGGTGAGGTGAGGTGAAATGGGGTTTAACGTCGCGTCCAAGTGAGGTACGAAGACACATGAACAGCCAGGACAGACATTGTTAATATCCGATCCTCATTTATTTCAACATAGGTTATAGTGACTTGATGCATTTTTGGAAATAAAAGCTCTATAATTTGGCAAGTGGTGTTCTTGTTATTGATTATTTAGTGCTATTGATTGATTGGGTTCCTTCGGTTTAACGCCTATTGGAACAGCATTTCAGTAATATCATTGTGTGTCAGGTTGCTGTGGAAGAAAGTCCGACGTAGTTCTTATACGTTTTTCACTTCTTTAGATTCACGAGCACGGGCATGGTGCTTAGAAACCCATTCACATAATTAGTCCGACCCAGAAGTCAAACTCTCGATCAAACCCTCGGCATGCTTAAGGGACGCAACTCTGCACAGAGAATTGTGGCGCCAGAAACGACAGGGCCTTTTGTTCCCCCGTCATATTTATATTTGATTTCAACACATAAAACACAGAACTAACGCTTGCTTGGTATCACGTGTAAGAAATTCTCACGGTGTTTCGCAGGACCTTGACAGACCTGGATTACTTTTTTTAATACTCGATTCGCCCGGCATACAGAGCTATGCATTAACGTAGATTATGCATTGTATGATGCTGTAGGAATCGATACGATTGAGTCAGCTTTGAAATACGGAACCTTAAAGTAAAGAAAAACATGTTGTTGGAATACATAGCCCACAGGGTGATACAGTACAACCGGAAGTGCTTGAGTTATCTCTCTTTCGCCTGTTTTGACGTAATGTTCTTGAGTTGGACGTTATTGATATCATTGTCATGGTTGTGAACACTAAGCAAATGTTGATTCCGGAATTATTATAGTTTTAAGATCATAATCTGACGTATAGGTATTTGGTATGAGCAAATATGTGATAATAATGATCAATTCAAACGAGGTGTTTCATCAACTATAGTTGACAAGTGGTATGTTTACTGTCAACATCCTCTGTTGATCGTAAAACGTTCAGCCTATAACCTGTGAAAGAAGCCTATCAAAACCTTGTGTTCTCTGTTTGTGGTGGTCTTGTGACGAGGTCTGTTTTGTTCTGTCGGGAACATCACACACCTGTGTAAATGAGAGCAAGATTAGGCCTTTAGTTGTAACAATCCATGGACACTGATCGAGTATCGTTTAACAGTTGTGATAAATAATAATATAATTATTAGGCTTTAAAAACATGCTCTTGGAAAACTAATCCGGACGGGCGGCCCTTTTTTAGGTCCAAACTTGTCCAAAATTGTGTACAGTTAACCTCGGAAAGGTTTTGCTCACATGAATGAATTTCTTGATGAGTAAGGTCCTGATAAATGTGTACTATTGTAAATCAAAGAAGTTAACTCATAGAACCTTCATGTTGTTCAAGAGAACTAAAAACATCTTCAATGTTTTATTACTAACCACCTTTGTGTGTTTTAATAGCCAATCCATATATCTATCACATTTGCCTCATTTTTAATAGCATTAGTATTACTTTTCACAAGACATTATTTACAATCTACCTCAAAATACCCTACCTCATTTAACATCAATAAGAGTTATTCAAGTAAAATAAAAACAAAAATGGGTGCGCTGTAATATTTGACTTCAGTATTTTGTGTGCACTTCCAAATTGTTACAGCTGCTTGTGGGTGTGTGGATGTATGTGCTCATAATGCATAATATATACAATGAGTTACGACTTTGTTTCATCAAAATACATCACCGTGAGCACGTAACATCGGAAATTCAATATTTTCATTGACCAAGTGTGACAAGCACGCACAACATGCTTAATTCCACGAATGTCCGATTACTGAATTCGTAACTGCGCGTTACATTGAATCTCGTTATTTTACCATTGCAGAATTTCATTGCCGAGGTTATGTATTCAAGACACTGGAATATTTACCGATTTTCTTCTTAGACATGTTTTTTTAAAGTGAAAATAGAAACGAATCTTGCTGCGCACTTAATAAATAGCGGTGTTGCCTGAGAACCAGGACTATTGTTTCAGCCTTATTTGCAGGTTGGTTTGAACAGAACTACATTTTGAAGTTTAAAAAGTTTTATATATATTTTTTCAAACTTTACACAACTATCCTTCTTAATAAGTTGAAAGAGAAATTACATTCTCGAATCAATTCGGCTTCTTTTTCCAAGAATGGAGTTCGGTTAGTTTGTTATTATAAAAGTAATGTACTCTTTTCAGAAACGTTATAAGACGCCGAAATATTTGAGTTGCTGGATTTCGTGATTTGACAGTACCATTGTCAAATTTAGGGATAGAACATTCAGACAATTTGAAGGTATTCCCGTGGACACTACATGTAATTACGCCCCTCTCCTAGCTGATCTGTTTCCCTTTGCATACGAATAGGATTTTGACTACTTTGGTTAATTAAAGAAATGACACGTTGCTAAAAAGTTCAACCTCAGTTTAAGATGTGAAGATGTCCTCATTTCTTTCAATACTGCCAAGATACATGATTATCTTAACAATATACCAGAGTTAGAAATCAAAGAAACGAACTGAAAAACCATATCCAATGTCCTATCTTGATCGATACATAGACATTAAGAAAATGTCTGTGTGACAAGAGGGATAATTTCGAATTTTCAGAACTGGAATTTCACCTTCATGTCGAGCAATATACCATCAGCTCCAGCTAAAGGCATCTCTATGTCTCAGTTGCGGAGGTACTTAAGGGCATGAACATGTTACTCAAGCTTCATGGAAAGACGCATTTTGCTTACAGCTAAACTTTCTAATCAAAGTTCCACCACCAAAGGCCTGGTAAAAATCACTGCAGATATTTTTAGATAAGCATTTTGTTTTACAAAACAGGACACGTTCCTTTGTCAAGGTGATATGCAATGCTATACAATTCTAGAAGCATTACCGTTTTTCTACTCTTTATAATTACTCATTGGCAAATGCTTTAATGGATCGACTGGTCAGACTTGGTGACTTGTTAGTGATACTTTTCACTGGATGCCTGGCCCAGACTCGATTGTTTACAGGCCGTCATCTTCTGGCAGGAACATTGCTGAGTGCGGCATTAGGCACCACTCAAACGCTTTTGTGAGGACATTGTGTGATTGGCGGATGGTACCTGTAGAGCAGGAAATGCTTTCCCTTTTCGCAAACACCTGGTGTCATCACTGATTTTCCATGATCCATTCATAAAATTTGCATAGCTATTTTGCCTTTGGGGCACGATGGAATCTGTTTCGGCAGATAATAGAGACTGACTTTATTTTCTGGCGGTCGGGAATTATATACTCCTCGCCAAACGAAACAGGGAGGTGTGTACGTTAAGAAGAGATGTTTCCAATGTGTACCAGTTCAAGGCAAAACTTACAATCACTTAAGTGCTATCACGAATTTCTGCACGTGATTTCAAAACTTTACACGCTAAACCTGCACGAGCCAAATGGTGCATCTCGAGTCATGGATCTAAGACGTCACATATGATGCATTAATGAGCATCGGTTCACACAACGTATCAGTTTGTTCGTTTGTGCATCAAACCAATCTTATATCTCTTCATATATTAAACAACATGTATGGTATTCGCGTTTCTTTTTGCGGTGAATGTTTAAACTGTACAACAACAAGACATTGATATATTTTTAAAGATCAATACCATATAAAAGCTCTGTTAGACATAGACTGTGAAAAATATATAATGCAGTTCAACAGATATACAGCTTAACGTGCAAATTAGCATATATATATATTCGTATGAGGAGCATATACAATAACGGATCCCAGTTTTGATTAAAAAGACTGACGCGTCAACTACACAGCTAACATAGTGATAGACAAGAGGGCTGCGCTATTGTTCAGTTAATCCACTCTGAGAAATTTGACATTAAAAATTTCATGATTAATTTTCTTGATTTCATCCTTTAATATCGTACTCGAGGACTTGAATTAAACTCCACAGACGGAGTGCTATTGATTAAACTGTACAAAGAACTAACACATATCCAGGAATGCTAATTCCTCGGGGATTATGTGTAATTGGAGCCCACCAAACCAATCTGGTACAAGCAACAATGCGTTACCAAGCTGAATCTCTAGAATGAGGGCTAGACTATCACAATAATTGAATGTCTATCTATAACGTGCTAGTTCTCTCTTAATGCACATTAGCTTATGCTTTTGTTTGGAAAAAACATATACGACATTGCTGTGACCATAATATGATCAAGGCATGCACGTAACAGTACATGTATAATGCGCAGTTAGAATGCACTTAAAATAATATTGGTCTTCAGCAACCCATGCTTGTCGTATGGGGCGACTGACGGGATTGGGTGGTCAGGCTCCCTGGCTTGGTTCTTGCATATAATCGTATCCCAATAGCGTAGATCGATGCTCATCATCTCAATCACTGGATTGGATTGTCCATACTCCATTATTTACAGACCGAAGTAATATTACTGAAATATTACTCAGTGTGGCATTAAACAACAAACCAACTTAGGAAACCACAGGTGGAAAGCACTTAAAATTATAGCTGCTTCGGAACGAAGAATGAGAAATACTTACTTCAGATTTGAGCGTGTAAAATTGTCATGAATGAGATAAAGAATGTAGAATTTCTGCTCGCTGATCGTCCACCTTTATTTCAGAAAGTACAAAGCGATTAACTGCGGATAGAATGAAGTGGGATAAAACCAATATCGGTTATAACGGATAATATTTCTACCCCCTAAAACAAAAGTAAATAAATCTATCCTCATGATAGATAAGTGGTTTAAAGTCCGTAAGAGTGAGTAGGGTTTTACGCCAAGCAGGGCTGTACGCAATATCTCAGTCATATCAGGTTGGTGGGACAATAATTGGGGTTCACATATTGCATCCATGTGGGAATCGAACCCAGGTTTTCGGTGAGACGAGCCAACGACTTTATCACGAGGCCACCCCATCGCCTCATATCGTTCATGTGAAATTCCGAACATTGCGAAGTAGGAATGACCTTTGAGCTGCACGTTGTCTTTGCACCTCCTAAAGACTTAAAGGGGCGGTCGGGTAGCCTAGTGGTTAAAGCGCTTGCTCGTCAAGTTGAAAACCCGGGTTCCATTCCCGACATAGGTACAATGTGTGAAGCCTCGTTCAGAAATACAAAATTTCGTCTAAATTTAGTCCAGGGTATGTTTTGTATTGGGACCTTTTATGGCACATATAATGTTTTTGACATAATTCGCGCTGATTTTGATCGTTGGTCTGTCAGTGCCTTACAGGTGCTGGTGGCTTTCATGGAAGTGGAAATGACGACATGTATACCATCGTGTTTTCATCTCACATGATGTTGGCTCGCCGTGGCATTACAGACATACTGACAAATACAAATATACAGCGTTAATCTCATCACTCACATACACACTAGCTATTGCCTCAAGGTAGCAGAGCGCACATAAAGAAAGACATATACACGCGACGACTATGATTGTCGTCGCACTACGATATGTTTGTGTAAGTGGTTTCAGTTTTGTATGTATTGACTCTGAGATATTTCACAATGGTGAATTCCATCTCGCTATCGTTGAACCCCAAGGAAGCTTTCATTTGAATTGGAGACCATGATGGCACCAGTGGTAAACTGAGATGAACAAGATGTTTCAAAATCGATTTTTACAATTTTTTGCCTAAAGCCAAAAGAATTCCGATAGGCGTCTATTGATGTGCATACATACTCACCATCTTCGGTTCTCGAAGTTTTTTTATGGCCAAAGTTTCATGTGATATATTGGATATATTTATATGAATTCATACACTCAGCTCAACCTTCTGAAGGGGCCGTCGGGTAGCCTAGTGGTTAAAGCGTTCGCTCGTCACGCCGAAGACCCGGGTTCGATTGCCTACATATGGGTACAATGTGTGAAGCCCATTTCTGGTGTCCCCCGCCGTGATATTGCTGGAATATTGCTAAAAGCGGCGTAAAACTAAGCTCACTCACTCACTCAACCTTCTGAACAAGGATGTCGAGGGAACCTTGAAACACGAATCCGCTTTTTCGTTAAAGATAACGTAAATCAGTATTAAGCTGGCCATGTTTTAGGGTTATTCGACTTTGCTACGGCCGAAAGTAATAAAAATAGAAAGTGACAACGGTACAGCATTCGTGTATATGCATAACATATGTTGCACACTCGGTATTTCATCGCAGACAGATCAATTTTCCAAATGCATGTCAGTTTCACCCGAGGAGTGAGAATAGAAAAAAAGAATTCGGCGCATCAATGCTCTTTATATCGTCAAAGAAACATCCCACCCAAATAATTCCACATAATAAATGTGTACTTTATTGACAGACTGCAATGAAAGTAATTGGTCATGATTAAAGAACGCTGGCTAACTGATGATAAGGGTTGTGTCGAACTCAGCCGTGATACATTACACATAGCGTATTCCTAACATGACAGTTAATATGTCAGGCAAAAGGAGAGATAAACTACAACTAAAATCATCCTGCTTGGAACTACTGGTTTATTCAAAACTTTTAAAATGTCCATATAAATCTATATCAAAACATTTCCTGAATCCGTTCGGATTTCTATGCCCTATAGCTATTAAGCACCTCGCATACCATAATTAGCAATTCGATCGCACGGGAAAGGGATGCTTTACCGATAGTCAGTGTCCAGATTTCACTGTAATACCATCAGATGGCTCCATGGATGCCTAATGTGCAAGTCAGTGGATAACAGGCATATTCCTTTGGGTTCGGCATAAGGGTATTCATTGACTCTTTCCAGGCCATTACCTTCTTATATGGCAATCTGGTCTTAACATTAGAGTCCATAAAAATATCCTGTTTCTATTCATTAATGAAAAGAGAGTGTAATGATATGACTGCGTGTGTTGTTGAATTGCTTCCAAACGAACCATGTCCGATGCTTGAATTGACGGACCAAGTAATTTCTTGATTCTGTGATGGTTTATAATATGATTTTTTCTCTACAACTGAAGCTTTTCGTGGTGTCCTTTGGTCCATGGTTCTATTTTGATTGATCGTGGTCTTAATGTTTTTAACAAATACTTTCTAACTGAAAGCCATTGACAGCTCATGCCCACGCGGACCAGCACCAATTCTCCATCAAAGCAACAGAAAAGCTTTGTTGTATCGTTTTCCGACCTTGGACCTTAATTTAACAGCTGAGAACCCAATGACATGTAACGTCATAATTCTTCTTTATTCACTCATAAGGCCAATTGTGAGTGAAAACCGATAAAATTGATAAAAAATAAGATGGCTGTGATGTCATGAAACGTTAAGCGGTAATGGGATCGGATACTTTTATACCGTTGCAAAACCAACACGTACAGGAACAAGTGCAGGACATAATGTCAACAGTATTATGCATTAAGTATTTAGCGTCAAATAACCGTTGCCTATTTTGGACTTATGTTGTCAACATCTTATGCTTCATGGACGTGTGTTATGACAAAATGATTGCTTACATGGCCTCTGCATGTCTCATGTTGATTGATTCAGGTGTTCAAGCGGTCTAGGTGAGACGTGGAAAATTTCTAATCCTGTAAATATAAATGTTTCGAAAGGCATCTAAAAGAATGTATTGATTTTTTGTGTGTTTTGTGAGTATTATAAATCACACATGTCTTGGTTGTCACAGATACACGTACTTGAAAAACACTTATGATTTGACTGAATATGAGAAATTCAGCACTCTGTACGATCAAAATTTAAGCTAGTTCGGTTATTTAGGGTTTGGTGTTGAACAGTCTCCTATGCAGTTAAACCTTGATATTACCATGTGCTGGGGACGATCTAGTTATCCATAGTTTGGCCATAAGGCTGGTAGGATCATATACAGTTGTCTTAAACGACATATCGAGTTTTCGGTGTTCGAGTTAACTAGATTAGGTGACAAGGAGGATAATTGTTATGCTTCTTCATTTTACAACGTTTTGCCCTTCAGCACGTGAGTAGGGGAACATCACATGTATATACATACAAACGGGCAATATTCTTTGATTTTCATTGATGAAGAATGGCAAACATATGTAGAAGAAACACAGTTATGTCACAGTTATGGAGAGTTTTTGAATTACAAATCAATTTATAAAAGAATAAACCAAATATTAATTGATAAATTTAATAATTAATTGCGATAGACTTTTTGATTAAAATATAAATGGACATACAACCACCGGGTATTCTTTGAATTCTCTTGGTCTTGTTTAGCATTGCTGTTCTTTCTTCACGATATTAACATAATATTCATAATGCTTTAACGACAAATCGTTAGATGTGTACATGTCCTGGTGGCATGCACAAGCACGACTTCATTTTTAAGGAAACAAGCAGTGAATGGTCATGCCCCAAGGTGCATCACTGGCCCCTTGTGTATTGCCCAAATCAACTTTGATCGCCCCGTTACACGGCTGAATGATAATTAAAGTGTCATAACAGATAGAGATGTTGATTAAGCCGTCATCTGGAACGTGTATGACAGCTCCGTATCGACGCGTATTCACCACGAGGGTTCTTCTATACCACGACAAGGTGGCAGAACAAACGCCCTATCCATCTCCAAGTGTCTACTTCAAAGCTGAGACTACTTAAAAATACATGACGTTGTTGGTAGGCTTTAAATTGTGAGAATAACAAGCAATTACACCAGCGTTAAACAGAAGCCACATGTGTCTCGTCGCCGGTGTTGCAAGTGGTCGGTGTGGAGATCGATATCGCTGCTCACGTTGCCTGGAGCTTTGATTCTTTGCTTGAGGACGACTAGCCTCTTGTCGACTGGTCATCTAGAGTTGGAGGGGGTCGGGCCAAGTATGGATGACCGGACTAGTCGGAACATCAATACACAAGTAATACCACAACCGGTGGGCGATCGATTGACCAAACAATACTGCCTTATTGACCGTAAACTTATAAGACAAATTGGTAGCGATTGATCCCATGAAGCTACTCATTGTAAAACCTGCTGCCATATTTTGTCCATGTGTAGCGTTGTGTCAGTCGTGCTCGGCTCCAGACCAGGAAATGTCGGCAGACAAGCCTGAGAACTAAATCCCACCTGCTCATTTCCGTATTATCGACCCCACAATCTTTCAGCTATCACCAATCCGTTTGAACCATGGAGAATCCATTTTGAGAGTGTGACGTCATCAATACGTGTGTACGTACACACTCTTGCCAATGCCCGGTGTTGCTATCTGCGAGTATATCTCTTGCTCTCCCAGTTCGTTCATTTCCTGACCAACACTGACTTGGAGATTCCTCAGGGAATAATTAAACGTGTGAATGGAGTAAGGGTGCGTTATGTGGTTGGCAGACAACGATATTGGAAAAGTTTTGCTCTCTTAAACGAGTTTTAATTCGCTCTTGCTTTGGGGAGCAAATATTTGATACAGTTAGTCGGACGAACTTTTCAATTCTCGGCTGCCACGGAATCGGACCCCGAGGGTACCAATGGCCCGAGTTAGTCATTCCGAAACTGGATTACTTAAGAAAATACTGGAATCAGACGAAGTTCGCTATAGTTGACGGATCGTTGCTTGGAACGTTAACAGGTGTCATACTGGATTAACTAATCTGGAATCGGTTAGAGACAGTATATACTGACTGGATACATAGACGAGATTATATTAGTCACAGCGATGATTCTAGAATCGGTTTTTAACTCTGGATTGTGGTGTGTGCAAGCAGACGACGGTTGAGATGATGAGATGTTTCGAAAGGGCTATTGCCGATGTTATCTGTGTTTCAATTGAATTAACAGACGGGACAATCGTTCTGTCCGCTACCAATTTCCCCTTTTGATGATGTTCGGGGTGCCCTTGATTTGATTATTGTGGGACCATGCCTTTCACTTGCTCAAAACACCGCAGGATAACGCTCGAGATTAAACTGAAGATTGAGTTTCTCCGATCAATTGTTGGTCTCTCAAGAGCGGATCTGGAGGTAACCTTATAGAATCTTCCCAATAAAGATCTACAAAACTGTCCATTTACCCCGTCAGCTGTGCACAACCTTCATTGTACTCCGGTAAACATGACGACCACGTGCGACGATACAGTGCCTCCCTTGACCAACCCGTCCACCCCCGAGTCCACCTACACCCCCTCTGTAACTCCCGAGACCCCAGTGTCCCCCCTTACCCCCATGACCCCACTGACCCCCCTCTCGACTCTCACGCCCAGTACCCCCGGGGCATGTTTTGATTGTGGTCATCTGCTGCCAGTGTTGGACACAGCTAAAGTTACTCCTATAACAATCGAGGTGGACCCTAAGATCACAGCTGCGGCAGACATGGGAAGGTAAGTGACAGTTTTGGCATGTAGCTTTGAGGCTTCTCGTGTTAATATCTTCTATTGCTTATGAACATTTCAATAATATATAACTTTAAATCATCAAAATTAATATTAATAAAAATAAAAATTGAGTCCCTGGAGCATTTCATACTCGCACGATCAATGTCACCTGGAAAGTACCACACAGCATTTGATGCTTGTTAAAGGCATACCGTTTCCTCATATAAGCAATGGAAGTGTTATAGGAAGCAGTGTTACTTTCGCTTTCAGGCTTATAATTCAATGGAACTTGTTCAACAAACCCGGAAGCCTGATGATTGGTGGTGACGGCTGAGAACTAAGCTGTTCAATCTGCTGTCAACTCCTGATGTAACTAAATCTTTTCTTTTGAACATCGGCTGTATCCAACCTTTTTTAACCTCCGATGATAGGTAACATACAAAAATGTCCAGAGCACTATTCAACCAAGCGGTGTTAGCAATAAGTCCCATATTTAATACATAAATCCACGCAAGGATCATCATTGCGCTAACGCCGCATTTTGGAAGGAGTCCCTTGGTGTGTAGGACCTTCGATGTAGAGAAATTATCTTAAGGTCAGTTATATGTTAGTTATGTTCGGAGTTACAGCTATTGTACTCAAGGATTATGAGGCCCGAAACCTCTGAGACTGGTTCAAAGGTCAGAAGAAGGTCCTGATTGTCCATGTGTGTGTCATACGAGGGTCCTTGTGGCTGTGGTTTCCAGGCACACCTGCCTTCGTTATTACGCCGTGATGCCATCCTCACATTCGCACCTGTCCGGCAATACAATGGGTTCCGTCTGACCACAGTTACGAAACACAATTGCCCAAGCCTATGTAATGGCTAATGAATGGATTCATTCCCTTGTATTGTTCTTTTCAGATTTGCTCTGTCTTCTATTTCAGAATGTGTGGTCGATTTCAGAAACGTCTGAAACATACGTTACGACTGTGTGTATATTCTTTCAAAGTATCTGTATTTTATTTAATCAGATACGGAAGATACGGAGTTTCGAGATCAATGGAGTAATATTGAATTGATGAAGTCTGAACTGGAGATGATGAGTGTCACGATATAACGAAAGATCGAGAAATCGTGTGTCAACATTGCACGATTTAATCATGATGTCTGAAATACAAGTCAACTAATGTTGGAATGGCGATGTTTGTAGACAGAATTGGAGACAAAATATTTACATTTTACTTACGTTAACGTGTCAAACAACAAGAATATCAATCCATTCAGGGAAAAAAACGTGGTCATGAAACACTGTCTTCATAATGGATTGAGAAGCACGTATCGGAAAATATGCCTCTAATAAAGCTATTCTTGGTGAAACTGGGCGATTAAATATGTTCGTGTTTAGCAAAATAAGGGTACTTAAATACTGGTTGAGACTGCTACGTATGAATCAATGTCGATATCCAAAACAATGTTACAATCTACTTAAACAGTTAGATTATAATGATAAACACACCTGGGTGTCTGATGTAAGATTTTGTTTTCTTCAGGCTTTTCATTTGTATGGATCTCTCAACATATTGGCGATGAAAATCTCTTTTTGCTAAAAATAGAACAAAGGCTGAGTGATATGTATTCTCAAGAGTGGCATGACTCTATTTCTTCATCAAAATATCTCTCACATTATGCAAATTTGAAATCACTTTTACAGCCAGAATTTTACATCAGTAATCTCACGAATAAATCACTCAAGAGAGCATATTGTAAATTCAGAATATCACTACACGGTTTTAAGATTAACAGGCTACGAAAGTCAAAACATACAAATGAAGACTTGAGTCTATATCTATGTACCCACTGTAAAGGGAGGCAATTAGAGGATGAATTTCATGTTTTGTTTACATGTTCAAAATATTCTTCTGTCAGAAACCACTATTTGCCTTGGTTATCCAATGTCCATCATGATAATCACAGTTTATGTAATCTACCCAACTCCAAAAATATCAACATTGTAAAGGCTTTGGCCTTATACTTAAATCATGTATTTAATGTGAAATAAGACTACTTGTATTTATTTTCCTGACATCGCGTGACGCAACAATTATTGTAATTGTAATTATTCTCTAGGACAAACATCTGTCCATGTATGTAACTAAATAATCACTGCATTATCGATTTTAATGTTAGATTTTTAAACATATTATGTTGGCAGACAATGTACACAAGATATATTGAAGCTTGTCTAACATGGTTCTCATACGTTCATACCGTCTTCAAATGTTATGATCTAACACTTTCCTCACACCGTATGTATGCGTTTATATGAAAAAAATGCCCCACTCCGTTTTTTACATATATCTGTTTTTAACGTCGCAATCACTTTTGCTATTTCTATTTCTATATATTTTCTGTCATTCGTTACGAATTTGATTTCGTTTTATCTTTAATTCATCTCCTGTCTCGGGTACAAGGCAAATAGTGGAGTTTGTATTGATCTTGAACTGTCGCTGGCCATGGCGTGAAACTGGCAGTTCACAGTTGTTACTTCTGCTTGGATGGTTCTGGCTTTGAACATACTTTACTTCTAAATTAATTTCACAGCATTGACGAGAACACCAAGGCCTAGGAGACCGATAGAATTGGGGACTTTTGAAATTAGCATCAGTCTTTATGAGTGCCGCAGTTCGAACGACCAGAGTTGGACAATGAAATGGCATGCACCTCGTTTAAAAAACACACCATTCTGATGCATGCGGAAGGAAAATTCATTCAAAGCATTCAGATGCATGCGAATCCATCTTACCCTAAAATGCCTTGATTAAATGTTTTTTGTGTTTGTCATTCGTACATTTATATTAAAAGATTAATGCATTGGAAGGAAGATGGTCCGGTAAACATTGCTAGTTTCTTATAACGAAGGGACTTAAAATTAAATTGAACAATAAAGTATATACTCAATGCTTAGACATTTACGTGGGACATAAAATAAGATGCTTTATCTCAAAATTAATTTGTAGCCAACGCCAAGCCATTGACAAGGACTTAAATTAATTCATTTGAATAATAACGTGTACTACTTAATGTGATTTAAGGATCACCCTATTTGTTCATATGACTACAGTTAATCTGTCATGGCAAGACATATTAATACTAGTAATATGAACTCTTTTCAGTAGTCTATATAGCCAGTGGTCGGGCAATCACAAGGGACTTAAATAAAATGACTATTCTCCAAATTAATTTGAACCATAACGTATATCAGAATGCCATGCCATTAAATGACTTTGAATTCGTTGTATCCGGAATACGCCGTACAACGGATAAGTCGAAGCTGTATCATCTCGACGTCCGTACTCTAGGGACTTGACGATTTGACATATGTCGTCCTCTCAGATGTATCTTTATTAATAACGTTTTTCTGTCAGAATATCTGGCATTACACTTGACATTTTCAAATCAATTTAGCTGTATCTTTGAGTACATCACAGGCGTTATGACAGGCAGGATTAGATGAAGAAGAAATGTTCTGTTATTAAGAGCCTACGCTTAGCAAGACAGTTTTCCAGACATCAAGGGAAATATTTGCGGTTGATATCCTTCATTATCGACGTTAGGTTACTAAACAGATACTTCGAGTTATGTATGGTTCTTGATCGATGTTCCTGATCGATATTCATCTTGCATGATCATCATTAGTAACAATTTGTGGGAACACAATTAGTCACTTTTGGACAATAAGCCTGATGTTGTTTTATTCTTATCATGTTGACCAACTGATATTGAAACGATACAAAAACTGACATATAACGTCAAGTCGTAACGTAAAAAGAGATATATACAAAGAAAACATAGAAGCGACAAATCCAAGACACCTACATTCACGAATCAATGTAAACACACTATGATGACACCTGGTGTTCGCGAAATGGCTTGGCTTGTCCTGTGCAACTATGGCAACTATCTTAGTCCAGGAATTATATCCGAAAATAAAACATTGACAGGACATGCTTAGGAACTGAATTAATCAAGGAATCAGAAAATCGTTGTTATAACTACGGTTTAATAGCGGAGACCACAACGATGCGTGATAGTAAGGAATATGGATAATTTCATAAGCCTGAAAAGAGGACCCGATTCGTCGCCCTTCCTTCAAACGCGGAAATTTTAATTTCAATGCCGTGATCACTTTTCTGAAATGACGCCTCGGCCTCGCGGAAAACATTTTGTTCGAAACAATCTTAGCTCTAAGGGCATGTCATATCCGTAATAATGGCTCTGCCTCACATCAAGTCTTACATTTAGATGTAAGGACTAGATCACGACAGCTGTCCACTTTCAAAAAGAACAGTTAAAGCTTAGCCAGGGCAGGGACTAGACCAAAACAGCTGTTCACTTTCATATAGAACAGTTAATGCTTAGCCAGGGCAGGGACTAGACCAAAACAGCTGTTCACTTTCATATAGAACAGTTAATGCTTAGCCAGGGCAGGGACTAGACCAAAACAGCTGTTCACTTTCATATAGAACAGTTAATGCTTAGCCAGGGCTTGGACTAGACCAAAACAGCTGTTCACTTTTTATATAGAACAGTTAATGCTTAGCCAGGGCAGGGACTAGGCCAAAACAGCTGTTCACTTTCATATAGAACAGTTAATGCTTAGCCAGGGCAGGGACTAGACCAAAACGGCTGTTCACTTCCATATAGAACCGTTAATGCTTAGCCAGGACAAGGACTAGACAACGACAGCTGTCCACATTCATTTAGAACTGTTAATGCTGTTAATGCCAGGACAAGGAAACTGTCCACTTCCATATAGAAAAGTTATTATATAAAATAGACAAGAACTAGACCAATATAACTTCTGTTTTCAAACAGAACAGTCTGGATACGGACCAACCACAGGTACCAGATGTGGAAATGCATTAACAATTACATAACGTAATTACGGCATTTGGTTTGCTAAAATCATTGTGTCGAACAACAAGGCCATAAATCAGTTAGAATTATTAAATTACGTTAATGGTTCACATAATCCCAGATCTGCTATATAACATGGTAAAAACTTCAAAGGGACGACTTTATGTGAAACACAAACATTTTCCAAACAGCGAATGTGAGAAGTGACAGGCCTTTTGTCATATTAGAAGAAAGCAGTTGGATGGAGTAGTGATTTAGTCCTAGAAATAGGATTTATTGTTTATGTTATCTTTAGGCTATAGCATCGTAACACCAAGGTGACAAGCAGCAACGGAAGTTGTATTTCAGGCCCTTATGAATAACCTCAAAGACCATAATCACACATAGTCACGTGGTGTTGTGTGTTTATGTCAAACTATTGAGACTCTGGCAGGTTGTAACGCCCTCGGTGACATTTCCACTGGGGACGTTCATGACGTCACGCCAACCGTGGCGATCAATGACGCCGGGCGAGTGTCTAATACCTTCTTTTAAGCTGCCATAAATAAAACTAACAAGTGTCGTATCAAAGATGGTGACCCTTAAACCAAACGCTTTGTGTGTTTCAAATGCAAACCCAAACTTAATTTTGTAGATAGGGTTCCTCATATAGGTGACATGGCCGCGTGAACATACGGGCTGTGGGTGACTTGTAGACGAGACATTCTGTAACATGAGACATTAACTTAAATCAGGTCCTTTGAAACTCCAAATTTGTGGAAAAAGATTCTTTGAACCACAACATGACTGAAACTCTACAAATGCAATCTAATTCAAAGCGGGGAGTTGCATTACCTCTTTTGGTTCTGCCACCTTGCAATCTCGTAGAGAGGCGGTCGGGTAGCCTAGTGGTTAAAGCGCTCGCTCGTTACGCCGAAGACCCGGGTTCGATTCCCGACGTGGGTACAATGTGTGAAGTCCATTTCTGGTGTCGCCCGTCGTGCTATTGCTGGGATATTGCTAAAAGCGGCGTAAAACCATATTCACTCACTACAATCGGTTAGCCGCGATCCAATATGAGATCTTGGACCAGCATTTACAGGAATTCATATCGAAACTATTCACACTCACATAATGTAGGCCATGCTATTCTATTTGCGCTTCTCTCTCTAAATTAAGGTGTATACATGCCATACACTTGAAAATTGGATTTGCCCCAAATATTACTAATCTTATCAAAACGTCACATGGCTGAAAACTGTCGCCGGAACACTGTAAACTTGGGGTCCAAAATCAACTTTGACACCCTTATGAAATACATCACCATCGAATAAGCAATTCTTGTTTGTTTTATTTTTATCCACCATCAATAATAATTTCTTTTAATATTTCCTAAATATTTACAAAATTGTCATGTTTCAGTAACTGAATCTCTTTAATGGAAAGAAATGAACTTTAGGGTTGACATGAACATTGATACAACATAATATTTACTATACACTTTGATACAACTGTAGTATTGATATTACTGGAATTTGTTATCTAGAATGCTATAAACTTTGATAACGCGTTGTTGTATAGTATTATGGGATTGAGGCGGATGGATAATGGCGGATATTTCATACGTTGGTGTAAATGTATGTTCCTTCTTAATGTCTGTCCTATATTTCGCCAATATGGAGCCCGAATGTTTCTGATTACGACGTAACACAATTTCCAATCACTGTGTTCCTTCTTTTCGCGAACGCGTGGGGTCATTACAGATTTTCAGTGGTCCATTCATATAATAGTCACAGCTACTTTGCTCTTTACTCCAAATGGAATCTGTTTCGGTGGACAATCTAGACTCTTGCATTGATCATTTATATATCCTCTATTACTCTCTCTGTCTCTAAAATCTCTTCCCCCCGAAACTCTCTTCTCGCCCTCCTCTCTCCGGATACAGCATTTGCGAAGAGCCATACGCTGCATTAATCCAAGCTATGCATGCCAAACCTGACGTTACCCATTCCATTGCACTTCATGCTCAACCCATTCCGTGTCATTTAGAACAGTCATTGTTCTTTAAGATCCTCTATGTGGCAAGAACAATCAGTGGCGAATCGAGCAACGGTCTCTAACGACAACATATCAATCAACTACGACCACGTTTCGGCAAGAAAGCCATAATATTAAGATATTTTATTGCCTGCCATCTATTGACTAATTTGTAATTAAAGTATCACAAAACGCAATCGCAATGAAAATGTTTCTCGCATAATTCCCTCAGTATATCAAGAGTTATCGCTAAAGCAGATACACACGTTGTCAGTGATGGTGCGCTGTAAACGTAAACTGTCCCATAAATTCGTGAGAGTGACATATATAGCTGAGTTCTGTAAAGATCGGACCAATGTAATCCTTTTAGGAGAATCGATTACGTCACAATAGAAAGAAAACGTTTGGTCGAAATGCCTTAATATCTTAAAAGGGTGACAACTCCAATGTTGCTAGATGGTTCAAGCTACATCGCCACTATGCTGAGATTTTCAATCACACCTTTAACGCTACTGAGCTACTCGCGTGATCCTATAACCAAAGCCACATAACGAAAGTTCCCGTAAAACCCTCTCATCTGAGGGCTCTCCCAGTTGTTGAAGGAGTACTTAATTCGGACTGAATTCTTTCGATTTCGGCACAAACCCAAACATTGAAATCTAATAATGTAATTTCTAAGTACGAAAAACGGCAAGGGAATCGAAAACGGGGATTGTTTTAACCCTTTGTATGATTGCATTTTGTTGCATGAACTTGTTCGATATTTGCCTTGACGAAGCGCATGTATGAAGTGGTGCCTACAGGAATTGGTCTCGCTTTTGCGCCAGGATCTCCTCAGGTTCTTTGATCTAAACCACTGGCACCTGCGTAAGTTACCAGCGGTAAGTCCAGCGGAGAAGTCATCCTGTGCTGATGATTGGTGAGCCTTGCTGCAGGATTGGTCATTTCAAGCTCAGGTCAAAAGGACACGGGTTTGATGGCGGAAATAAAAAATACTTTCCATGGAATAGGATGATTTAATAACCTTAACTGTTTCTAGATGAACACAATCGATAGAGATTGGGCTGAGGTTCCGACAATAAGACTGAAAAAGCGTTAACAGGGATGGGAGAATTACCCCAGAACTTGACCTTAATGACATTAATCAGGGTAATTCCCGTTCAATTCTAAGTCCCTTAGCTGTAAAAACGTTTTAATTTTCTTGTCTACGTCGCTTAGACTCTCAACTGGTATTCATGGTAGAAAAATAAGTATGATTTACAAATGGTTTCATGTGGAATAATGTGGACAGTGTCAATATACTGGCATTAATATTTGAATAAGTAATACTGGCATTTAATTTACGTCAGCCGTTGCTGGATATACATTTGCTCTGGATTGCCTTGCGAATCACAAGTAGTCAGCTCGATAATTATCTCGAAAGATTCCAGTCCATGTTTCCCCAAAGCATTTATAAATTGAATTCTGAAATACCTGTGCCTACTGACGATAAATCATATTGTTAGTGTTGGATAATACACGGAAATAAAATTCCGATTTATGTTCTTGTTCAGAGCTGTATATTGATTTTAATGTCATCCCCGATCAAGCAGAATTATTAGTGTAATCGTTTTCGGTTCATCAGCGAGAGCCACTAGAATTTGCTCTTATCAATCCTAATCGAAGAACAGGTATCGACTTTTAACAACCTGCAGGGTTTCATTCTTCTCGAGCGAGTTTTATTTAAGCCTGTTTTGCTTCATTTGCACTACCCAGTCATTACCACCAACCCTATACATCACTCAGCAGCATATTCGCGTTGTTCGTCTGGCCTGTATTTTATGGCCAGTCGTTGTTCCCGGCTTGTGTATTCATTGTGGAGCACGGTGACCTGGAGGCATGCATTCCGGGGACGGTTCAACAAAGCTTTCTCAGCGCTAAGACCATGGTAACCTCCATGCTTGAGCATATATTTACGATTCTGTAGCGCTAAGATAGCTTTGTGGACAATTAAAAACGACATACAAAAGTCCACATTTAATGCCATAGAAAACCTGTCACCTTATGCCACGAAATTCCATTGGGTGTGAAAGGCAAAATAACGGTGAAAATAATATTCATGGATCACTGAAAATCAGTGAAGGTGTTAAGAAAAGGTGTAAGGAAAAGGGTAAGCATGTACATGTCCTGCCCTACCGGTAGCACCAGCCACTCCCACAATTTGCTTCAAAAAATGTTTGTTACCTGACATTGCACAGAAGTACTCCTGCAATGGGAAGGGGGCATGGAGACAAATCATACAATCAAGTGATGGACCAGAAATTCAGTCACGCGATAAGCATTTACTTATTTTGGTGAAACTAAAACGATATATGAAGTCCAATATGCCAATCCTTTATCATTAACATGTATTTATGAATTGCTATCAAATCTCATGATACCTGGTGGTCGACAAAAAGGCGAGCGTACCCAGCCCCGCCGGTGGCACCCGTCAAAAACACATGCCAAGGCAAGTTCACTTCAATAAAAACAGTGTAAATCAAAATAGGGAATTGCACTTGACATCCTTTTTGTTATTGATATGTGAAATTTGGAGAGAGAAATGTCTTCCGTATGTGTACCGTAAAACATTTTGAAAGCTTAACTATGGGGGTTAGAAATGATGGAAGTTTGCTCGACATAAAGGGAAAGTTGACTATTGAAATGGAAAGTTGAAGTCATCCTTCTTGTCATGCAGTCTTGTGGAAAGAGTTTTGTTACTCTGAATCTATATGGGAAATATTACCAGAACTTTGTTTCTCTGGACGGTGACAATAGGCCAAAGGCCAATTTCCTCTGTGCACAGTTGCGTCCCTTCACTGAGCCAGGAGTTGTTGTTAGACCGAATCCACGACCGTTCCTTGATCAGCATCGAATATACTGATGTCTTTGGTTTCAAAATGGTAAATATCTACAGCCTACATATATTTATTGTGTGGATTACACCAGACATTACCCAACCCCTGATGATATAGACTAATCTATATTGGTTCTTCAAACACGGAGGTTCATACACATACATGTGTGTGTGTTTGTTTGTTGTTTAACGCCGCGCTCAGCAATATTCCATGACGGCGGTCTAAAAAATGATCGGGTCTGGACCAGACAATCCAATGATTGACATCATAAGCATCGATCCAGGCAATTGGGATACGATGATATGCATCAACCAAGTCAGCGAGCCTGACCACCCGATTCCCTTAGTCGCCTCATACGCCAAGCATAGTCGCCTGCATGGGTTGGTGAAGACCTATTCTACCCTGGGTCTTCACGGGTCCCTGTGTGTGTGCGTGCGTGTACGTGTGCGTGCGCGTGCGCGTGTCTTGTGTGTTTAACGCAACATTCAGCATTAAATTTCCGCTACATGACGATCACCAGTACATATTAGAGTCTGCACCAGAAAGTCATGTGATTGATATTGTGAACAATGATCACGCCGTTGGGGTAAGTTGACACGTCATGAAGAAAGTCATAGAACCTGACCACCCGATCCATTAAGTCGCCTCTTACGACAGCATGGAATGCCGGGGACCAAATCTATCTCGGAATTCCCACGGTTTCCAATTTAGCAATGGGGAGCTGGGACACAGTCCATTCCCGGTCCCTACTGAGATGAAACCATGAATAATCACCGCTACCATACATTTCTAACACACGTGGAACACGGGTGGCCTACTCGTCTAACGCGCCGCAATTAATTGTTCAGAGTTATTATATTATATATATCCTGATTATATTGTAAGGCTTGTTGGCATCACTTTAGGATCAGTTGCCTCTCACATGAAGCTGACACATCAAACTCACTCAGTCACACCCAGACACACATTATTCTAAAATGCCTCTAAGGATTCAAGACATCCAGACACATCCATGCTAAACCGTTCTTACATACAACCAATGTAAATTATCTAAAACGATATACATCTAAATGTGTGTATAACGTACAGCACAGACATATTACGTAACTGAGCGTGGACGTCTCTGTCCTCATTGCTATGCTTTCTGTGCCCGTTCATTTCTTCCGGAAAGAAATTGCTTGTACTTTGAAGCAGGTTCGATATGAAGTAAAACTCACCTTTAACACAATAGCACTTCATCAAAACACTGAACTGGTTAAACATATTAATTTCTATTCAAATGTTAGAGCGGAAAGATATGTCAAAACGACGAACTAGAGAGACATTATAGCTCAAACTTTGATTAATTTTGGTCGAATAGACTAAAACATCTCTCCTGCTGCTGGGGTAATCTACGACGCGTCAGATAACATATCAGAATACTTTTAATAGAAATCGTTCGGACACGATTTGTACAAATGGCATATCATGGCAGAAAAAAAGGATAATCGATGATAAAAAGTTCAAATCTTTTCTCAAGAACCTGATCGTCTTACGTGACAATATATCGACTTTTATACTGTATGCATCCGCCCTGGCCCTCGCCGTTGAGTCCTGGAAGGAATTCAACAATATGAATGGGCTTCACTCTTGTTCGGATGTTGTTTGATCAAGGTTACAACATTCAAGGCATCAGTAAAGCTTTCAAATTGTATTATGGCAGACATGTGGAGCACATTCCAAATTTGACGCATCAGTGACAAAGAATGATGTCCGATGCAATTCCCTATTGACTTGTATCATCTGTTTCTTTGTACTTTTCAGGTGAAAAACTGACTTGGCTTTGAATGTGTTTGTTACCGGTGGGGCAGGATGCGCTCACCTTTTCGCGAACACCTGACACCATCACTAGTTGACATTACTTCATAAACACAGGCTCATGATTCGAATCGTACAATCGACTCGCTTTTAGCAGCGATTTTTAATGAATATAGAAAGGGTTGTGTTGCTTTTATTGTACACCCCGCGTATGTTTGGTTGCTTTGTTGTTTTCTGCCGCACCCAGCAGAATTACAGCTATGTGACGAAGGCCTGTAAATAATGGAGCCTTACAAGTTCACAAAAAACCCGACTTATTTTCTGTTAAATCGCGTGACCATCATCGAACTGGTTACTCGAAGAGCAAACAGGGTAAATTTGACGTGACAAGCAAGTTCTGTTATATCAAACATGAAGATGTTACGACATAAGTACATGTTTTGTGGGGGCGGTCGGGTAGCCTAGTGGTTAAAGCGTTCGCTCGTCACGCCGAAGACACGGGTTCGATTCCCGACATGGGTACAATGTGTGAACCGCCGTGATATTGCTGAAATATATCTAAAAGCGGCGTAAAACCAAACTCACTCACATGTTTTGTGGGTTTTTCGGCACAAGATGGAGACTTGCCAATCAGTTTGATCATCCGGCATACATGATACAACCAATCATGAAATAAATAAAATAATTCCCAATGATAAATCTCCTAGGATTGACATTGTGCCGGTCTCCAGATCTCTTCGAACACATGCTTAATGATAACAGACGTAAAGCTGTCTCATGATTTGAAACCTGAACATTTTATGTTGTTGCGCATTCCAACAATGACACAAGTTATAAAACAGGACTTAAAATCGACGTTAATGACCAAACGTAGTTACAGAATGCTAATAGTGATGGAGTTAGGTGGGCATTATGCCGCTTGTAGCAATATTCCAGCCATATCACACATTGTACCAATGTGGGAACTCGAACCTGGGTCTTTAGCGTGACGACAGAACGCTAAACCACTATGCTATCCCGAAGGCAAGTGTATTATGTAACAGGTTTGGGGAGTATCTGATACGGAGACTTTAACCATCATTCATGGAAGGTCTAACAATGTGTGCATGATTCGAGGCTATTGTCGGTCAAGGCCGTGTACTACTGACGATTTTAGAAGGAAAGAGAGTATTAGAACACCCTGAAAGTAGTGAGGGTCAAATGAGGCTAGTGTTCGTCACGAGTCTGCATTGACATTAATGCAACCCACAAGAGAATTATAACAATAGTTTTTGTCTCTGACATGAACTACTGACACAAAGATATCTCTTTGAGATAAACACACTATGAGCCTCATAACTCCTGATAATGCTCACCTCTTGGAACACAGCAGGGCTACAGTGTATCACGAGTAAATATTACCTAGAATGACATGCTTTATTGTACAACAAAGGGCAACATTTATTTATTGATTTCATGATGATAGTCTTTACGTTAGGGCAATAAACAAGTGGTTTTTTGCCAGAGGAACATGTAGCTGATATCAGCCATTGAGAATCACTTTAGGATACTGCAATATGCGGAGAGAAAGCTCAACCTTGTATCAACTACAACAGAACCCGAGAAGGCAGTTGACGATTGAAGCAGCTCCGGGTCAGTTATTGAATTCATGCAACACATCCTGCATAATCAAATAGAAATGGTGTTAGACGTTCTCATTCTGAGGGCTTGATGCCGTGCATAATATGAGAAGGAATACTTGCATGCTTATCTCGGTGTAATGGAATGGTGTTTTGAAGGTCATATGTATATGTATATGCAGTAAAATGATCTGTAATCAAGACATGATGTCTTGCATGAGCACACATACACATTAATAGGATCTCATTTCCAGGATCTAATGCTTTGCATGGTTTCATTTCGTGATGAAAAAGGATATCTACGAGATAGAGTGATGTAGTATGCGACCAAATGCTAAAATGATTTCTATTTGAGGGAGTTATGCCTTGCATGTTCCTATACATATAGTTTGAATGCCTCTCTATTGGGGGGAGTAATGCTTGCATGTTCCTATACATATACTTTGAAGGCCTCTCTATTGGAGGGGGTAATGCCTTGCATGTTCCTATACATATAGTTTGAAGGCCTCTCTATTGGAGGGGGTAATGCCTTGCATGTTCCTATACATATAGTTTGAAGGCCTCTCTATTGGAGGGAGTAATGCCTTGCATTTTCCTATACATATAGTTTGAAGGCATCTCTATTGGAGGGAGTAAAGCCTTGCATGTTCCTATACATATAGTTTGAAGTCATCTCTATTGGAGGGATTAATGCCTTGCATGTTCCTAAACATATGGTTTGAAGGCCTGTCTATTGGAGGGGTAATGCCTTGCATGTTCCTATACATATAGTTTGAAGGCATCTCTATTGGAGGGGGTAATTCCTTGCATGTTCCTATACATATAGTTTGAAATCATCTCTATTGGAAGGAGTAATGCCTTGCATGTTCCTATACATATACTTTAAAGGCATCTCTATTGGAGGGAGTAATGCTTGCATGTTCCTATACATATACTTTAAAGGCATCTCTATTGGAGGGAGTAATGCTTGCATGTTCCTATACATATACTTTGAAGGCATCTCTATTGGAAGGAGTAATGCCTTGCATGTTCCTATACATATACTTTAAAGCCATCTCTATTGGAGGGAGTAATGCCTTGCCTGTTTCTATACATATAGTTTGAAGCATCTCTATTGGAGGGAGTAATGCCTTGCATATCCCTTTACATATAGTTTGAAGCATCTCTATTGGAGGGAGTATTGCCTTGCATATCCCTTTACATATAGTTTGAAGGCACCTCTATTGGAAGGAGTAATGCCTTACATGTTCCTACACATATACTTTAAAGGCATCTCTATTGGAGGGAGTAATGCCCTGCATGTTCCTACACATGTACTATAAAGGCATCTCCATTGGAAGGAGTAATGCCTTGCATGTTCCTATACATATACTTTGAAGGCATCTCTATTGGAGGGAGTAGTGCCTTGCATTTTCCTATACATATACTTTAAAGCCATCTCTATTGGAGGGAGTAGTGCCTTGCATGTTCACATATATAATGCTTTAATACACAGAATAATAGTATATAATAAAGGTGACAATGGGTAATTAATGTGAAAATGAATTAAGGTCAAGGTGGCGTTATGGAAGCATGTTAGAAATCCATCTTTCTTATAATGTCTCCGGGTTTAACAATAAGCTCCCCGACTGGTGCCAGGCGAGTATTTTTTGCACTGAAGCTAGCAGCGTTAAGATAAAAGAACACTTTTAGAGTTGAGAAGGATGAAAGTCACGCAAGGAACCTGATTCACTGTTTCTCTATCGAAGCCAAGGGCAATCACTGAGGTCTTCAAAACAAAAGCTTCAGCGCCGGTGCCACGTACCCTAGTAATCAGCCTTTATGCAGTATTAGGCAGTGATCGGTGTTTGATTTGAATGTAATGCCCCGCTAACATTTGCTGGGATCCCTGCTTGTCATTTAGGGCCATAAGGAGCTATTATTACGGAGTTAATGCTGAATATCTGGGGCTGTCAAATGGATCATTACCAGGAATCTTTGAACTCGGGCGAGTAAACGAAGCTCTTAACTGAGGGATGGTCTTCTCTTTGCTTGTTGTCATACGGTGGTATTTTTTGCGTGATGATCAGCCTCAGTTGCTCATAGATGTATGTAGTGAAGTGGAAGAAATATAAGATGTTTAGTTGGTTGCTAATGGTTGTCGGTGGCATTTAGGGATCAGATAACAAAATTATTGACCTTTCAGTTAGAATATAACGACGGGATGAGTCATGCTGTCTGTCATCGCATCGGGACAATAATATCACCAGCATGCTGTGTCAGAAAAAATGTGTCAAGTAATGAGTGGATGACAATATTGAAAAAATCCCATTTCAAACATGATAATATTAATTCCGACGACAATGCCACGGGGATTCAAACTTTAGCATGCAAAAAATGAATGTGGCAGCAGATCAAAGGGAAACTTCTCGTTGAAATATAATAAAATACTAATTACGTTTCAGTGAAGGTGGTGATGTTTAATGGCTGTTGACATCACTTCGGTTTCGTTTGCATCGTGGGGATAATACAACAGGTTAAATATTAACATTGAAATTGTAAATAATAAGATGTATATATATATATATATATCGTGATACAGAAATTCCCACACTATTTAAGAATATGTTCTAATCCGCCAATGTACAGTGTGAGCATCCACGCAGCAGACGTCGTCGTAGACGTAAGCGTAGACATAGAAGAACGCAGAATTAGACGTAGACGTAGAAATAGAAGAAGTAGACGGAGACTGTCGTAAAAATAGAAATATACGTAGACGTGGAACGGGAAGAAGACGCAGACATAGAAATAGAACTAGAAGTAGACGCAGAAGTAGAAGTAGAAGGCGAAGTAGACGCGGGACGTAAGAGTAGAAGTAGAGGTAAAGGTAGACGTAGAGCTATAAGTTGTAGTAAACATAGACCGAGAAGGAGAGTAGACACAGACGTAAGGTAGCACGTGGAAGTGGCAGTAGACACAGGCATAAAACTGGAGATAAAGGTAGACGTAGATGTAGCCGTAGAGGTAAAGCAAAGGGTAGAGCTATAAGTTGATGTAAGCAGAGACCGAGAAGGAGAGAAGACAACGACGTAGAAGTCGACATACACGTGGGAGTAGAAGTAGACACAGACGTAGAAGTAGACATACACGTGGACGTAGAAGAAGACACTGAGGTAGAAGTAGAAAAACACGTGGACGTAGAAGTAGAAGTAGACACACACGTGGACGTAGAAGTAGAAGTAGACACAGGCGTAGAAGTAGACACACACTTGGACGTAGAAGTATGAGTAGACACCGGCGTAGAAACAGACATAAACATGGACGTAGAAGTAGATATAGACTTAGAGGTAAATATAGAGGTGATGATTTAAGTTGAAGTAAACGTAGACCGAGAAGGAGAGAAGACAACGACGTAGAAGTAGACATACACGTGGAAGTAGAAGTAGACACAGACGTAGAAGTAGACATACACGTGGACGTAGAAGTAGAAGTAGTCACTGAAGTAGAAGTAGACACACACGTGGACGTAGAAGAAGAAGTAGACATAGACGTAGAAGTAGACACACACGTGGACGTAGAAGTATAAGTAGACACCGGCGTAGAAACAGACATAAACATGGACGTGGAAGTAGATATAGACTTAGAGGTAAAGGTAGAGGTGATGATTTAAGTTGAAGTAAACGTAGACCGAGAAGGAGAGTAGACAAAGACGTAGAAGTAGTGGTAAAGCCAGGCGTAGGTTTATGTGGACGCAGACGCAGCAGGAGACGTAGGAGTAGGCGAAGGCGCAGAAGTGGCATAAGAAAAATGTATATCGATCATTATTTAACTAGAAAACGTGAAGAGCATCACATCTAGATTCAACATGTACTGCCACTATAAGATTCCAACCTGAGGTTTCGTCTGAAATAATAAGACAAAGCCTTTCTTTCCCAGGCCTCAAGGGCGGTGTGATTAGGGAATATTGATTACTACTTTCCAGAGTAGTGGACACTGGTCGCTGCGGCTGACCACTGTGTACCATGTTTAAGGATTGGTTTTATGTGTGGCAGAAATCTGACCTTTATCAGTGCTGAGGGTCAGTGTGGATTTTCATAAGGATAATATTTTACCCCTAAAACATACATGTTCATGGCTGTTTATCATTGAAATCTATATTGTAATAGACGTTAGACTGGTTAAAAATATATATAAATAAATAAACAAATAACTCAAATGATGTACCGTTGTGCAAATAAGTCAGCTACAGTTTGTGTATTGATAGATATACAGTCGTACTTTCGGAACGAGTTGAAGTTACAAATATCTCAAGTTTTGCTTAAGGTCATATATCTGTGTTTTTAAAATGGAATTAAATCGTTCGAAAATAACATTCAAGTCATCTATTGTTGCAGCTTTGAGATAGTGGTGTTAGGTTGTCATGTACATAAACCACAGTTGTGAGGTACTGTCCGTTTATTCCATGATAGTGGAAGAAGACACTCTGTAATAATAATAAATAAATAAATTTACATGAAATAAAATCACACGTGGTGAACATATCAACATTATGAACTAAGTATATAAATGCGTATATATAATCATATGCAGGTTATACACATTAATACATTAAACAAGTGACTTTATATGATTACATGTTTACATGTGAAGTACAAAATATCTGTTGACAAAAAGACTAAAAATAACATGGTCTAATAATGAAACAGACTATAGAGTCTGTTCAAAGAAACCTAGCCTGTGGGTGACACGGGAGTGTGTCCACGCACCAAGTAGCCGGACAGCAAACTCGTACGGTAAACCTATATAAGGGATAATACATTGATCAAATGTTTCTCTTGACAACAAGATTATATACACTTTTCAAAAAAAAGAAACGCATTGTTAAAAAATATTTATTAAGCGGATGTAAAAGTATCTACACAGAATATGCGTAAACACAATCAAATGAAATTAGACACTGTGATCGACAAAAGCATCGTCGTCATTGTCAGCATTAATTCAGTGCAGTAATTGCACATGTGTAGCCACAAGGGGGCGTCATGGTCAGTACCTGGTCACACCACCTCTTGCAGCCGTCAGTGCTCGACACCTCCTTCGCACAGATTGCACAAGTCTTCGGAATTTTTCGTGGGGAATTCTTCGCCATTCCTCCTGTAAGGCGTTGGCGAGTTGTGCCAGTGTGTGGGGACGCTGGTGACGTTGACGGACGCGTCGATCAAGTTCGTCCCAGAAATGTTCAATCGGGTTGAGATCAGGAGATTTGGACCGCCATGGAAGGACATTGATGTTCTCGTTAACAAGGAAATTAACTGTTGCACGTGCTGTGTGGGGCCGAGCGTTGTCATGTTGGAACAGATCCCTCTGGCGGTCCAAAGTTGGGAGGAGGTGAGGACGCAGAATTTGGTCTATGTATCGGTTTGTAAGATTGCCCTGGACAACCACTAACTGTGATCTACCCGTGTAGGATATGGCTTCCCACACCATGACACTCCCTCAACCAAATCGGTCCACCTGTCGAACGCAGCTCGGCGCAAAACGTTCATGTCGACGTCGGTATACACGTTGTCTTCGATCCCGTCGTTGAAGAAGAAAACGTGACTCATCGCTGAACCAAACGCGTCGCCAGTTCCTGAGATCCCATGCCTTTACTCTGCTGCACCACCGGACACGTCGTTGACGGTGTAGAAGTCGCAAGACAGGTCCAACTTTTGTTTGTCTCTCTCGAATTCCCACTTCCCTAAGACGATTTCTGATGGTTTGGTCGGAAATTCCTCGCATACCATAGCAAATCGATTCCGAAGGTGATGCAACCGGATGTACCGATCCTGAGCAGGGGTGGTCACTCTTGGTCTTCCACTTCTGGGATGATTTTGAGTCGAATAAGTGCGGGTATATCGATCCAATAGTCGAGATATGGTGCTTTGGTGAACGTTGAAGTGTCTTGCAACGGCAGACTGGGACTCCCCTGCTTCGAAAAGTCTAATGGCGATATTTCTGTCAGCTGCAGTTAATCTTGACATTTTTTTGTATCTCCCTTCACGTCAGAAAATTCGTAATGAACTGATGCATTTTGTACGATCTTTTATCGTCAGTGTCTCTACTCTTGTTTCCAACATTTTGCACGTGCATTGTGCTGAAAACCTTTTCTGAAAGCAATTTCCGTGCATCCTTTGCATTTTTGCTGATAAACGTTTACAAAAAAAACCATTTTGAGATGTGTTTGCGCGCAATGCACAGCAAACATGACATGATTAACGGCAATCAAACATAAGAATTGTCTTTATTACGATTGCTAGGAAATAAAATCTAATTGGAATTCTCAAAACACCTATGCGTTTCTTTTTTTGAAGAGTGTATAAAGGACTACCATTATACTTTCTGAAACATATATACATAATTGTGACCACCAATATGAAATACTACAATATTACCAACAATACAGGGTTGGTGATATATATCAATCTTACATCATACAGTAAACAGTTACAAAACAATAATTACTAGCCATATTGACAAGATTAAACATAGAAAACAAACCATACGCACATTCGTACAGGTTAAATGATAGATTGTGTATATACTTACACTAGGTTGATCATGAACATATTTATACCTATTTTATGCAATGTATTATATTAGACTTTAATCTACAATTTATATAACAACTAAAATGTATAACTCACCTTTGAGTTGTACATTATTCAAGCTGGTGTGTAATCCTCATGCAATGATAGTGTGGCTAATTAGTAACATGGAGGATGACATGCACATTTGAAACAGGACCAATCAAGTAAGAAGCTAGGGCTGGGCTATTGTTAAAACACTGAAGACAATGACATGAAAATAGATCAACCCAGATACCCTTATACCTAAAATGTTACCAGTCCCGTGACACCGAGCTGTGGAGTAAACATACACTGTAGTACACCAATCGTCGTCTGCCGGATCACTAAAACCTGAAATAAGATTAAAATGATTAATTATACATTTATGTACATGATATAATATCACTAAATTAATCCCTGTTACACTATTTAACCCAACGTCTGCTACCTGGGGTGTTTCTTCAGATACGAACACCCCCAGGACGTCGACATCCAATAGCTATGATCTTCATCCAATTTCAAGCGTGAAAATATGGCTCAGAATGATGCTCAATACCAGCCTCTATGGACGTGAATAACTCTTTGAAATCAAGGGTCAACATGCCGATATGTTGGAAGGCACACAAAGCATTGTTCAGGGCCTTGATAAAAGATCTACTTCAGAATCCATTATTGCGAATCCTGGGTAATTACTGTATAGATTGATAAATGAAAACGTTATTTCTTGATCGCTTATGCAACCTGAACTGTAATAGCTTTGCAAAAAGTATTTTGTGCGTCGATCCCGTCCCGTCTGATCAAAGTTAATCTGTGTTTTACTTAAATCGAACACTCGCTAAATACAAGTTGGGTACCTTGCTTTGTACATACGGTCAATATGTTTTCCCACCATAAATGAAATGGAGAAATCTTGTTAATGAAACTATATACAAATACGAAGAACAACTATGACTCACAAATGACACAATGATGTCCAGTTACAAGAGAATTCACACGAAATTAACATACCATGTACTTTGACAGATCGCGTTTCTATACTCGGAAATATCGACCTGCTGTACAACTTTGTGTTATCATCAAGTATCATCACGCAATAAACTTTCCAAAGAATGCAAGCTATGCCATAACCATGATTCTGACTATGCCAGCCACATTATATTAAACTAAGAAACGCTTACATCAGAAGGAAAAGCATTTTTCTCTTTTCACATTGACTTTCTTGACTTTGTGATTTCGAAATGCAAGAAGAAACAGATATGTTATAGTTTCTATTCGGTGCTGTAACAGAATGTTGACCACTATATGTAGAAAACATATTGCAATCACCACATACCTCTACAAACTGGTATACAATATCTTTTGGTGGATATCTGTCTCCATATATGTATATGATTTCATGAGCTGATCGGAATTGTAAAAATGTTATGCCTTTCTAATTGTTGTAATCACGTGTAATTGAATATAGTTTCATTGTAATATCCGGAATGACATCTGGAGAAAGAAAGAATATTTCTTTCCCTTTTTCACCGACTGCTGACTGAGGTTTTTCTTTAGATACGAACTTCCCCGGGACATCGATCGCAATCTGTTGTTTGCTTTGCTTTCATGGTAGGCAAATTCCATAGACATTTGGAGTTACCTCCCTTCCTCCAACATCCGTAATCTGATTATCATCATTGGTTTCTTCTGAGTTTTCAAAGAAATGATCGATTAATACCTGAACAGAAATTATTCACACATATTATAAAATGTGAGAGATGAAGAGTGCGATGACAGTAACAGACAAGCAATGAACTTCCACCACTGGGATAAGATTACCAAAATGCATGTAAAGATTTTCGTTTCTCACAAATTGATTGGAAATGATATATTCAATAATACAAGCGTCATCGGGTAAAGGTTGTTGGCTTATGAACGCTGGGAATAAATGTCAATAGCGCTCGAGTTTCACGACATATATCAGTTGACGATTAATTAGTTTGGAAGGGATGGTGTTATCAGTGACATTTACCTGAGCAATACCACAACTGGAGATGGATAATATCTAGTAGAGCGTACTTGAGGCAGAACTAGGTGCCTATTAGTTGTGTTAAAGATGTCTGCTGGTATTTTTTGTTCACTGCGCCACTCGAACTGCCGTATGTCGGGATTCCTTTAACGACACATAAAGCCTATCTTTCTCCAATATGAAGAGTTATACCAATATTCATAGGCTAAAATCGTCATGGATTCCGCGTCACCTTTTTAAAAAAAACCCATGAATAAATGACCATCTTATCAAATTTAAATAAAAGAGACAAAATCCATCCAATTATCATAAGAAATCTCTCCCAAAAGCAGATTCGTTTGTACAATTTCGACTCTATCGTGAGCATAAATCCCCATCAAACACTGATGATACCAGGTGTTCACAAAAAGGTGAGTGCATCGTGTCCAACCAGTGGTATCCGTCAGAAACACATACAAAGGCAAATCAATTGTTCACCTGACAAAATCCAATCACTCACGACAAAAGCAACTAGCTCCTCAGCCATCTTCAATCTATGACTATCAATCTATCTACACTTCTTTGGAAAATCAGCTTTGGTAAAAGTTTCGTAATATGTTTAAGTACTTAAAAATATTTTTGAAAAACTCTAATAACAGCCACAAACACGCAGGTGTTGAAATAAATGAGTGAGGTGGGTTAAACCCCGCTTTGGAGAACATTCTATTTACATCATGGCGTGCACTTGTCAGCTTGAAGTGGGAGGAAAGCCCGAACTGATGCAGGTCTCAGACGTTTACCGCTTTGGTGAAATCAAAGAGCACGGGAATGGTGCTTACAAACCTAGAAACATAATCGTGGAGAACCGGGATTCGAAACCACGATCATAAATGTCTGCACAGCGAACTGAAGGGTTTAAGACGACTGGGCAACCCGCGCCTCGTGTTGAAATGAACAAGTAGTAGGAGCTGGTGATGATAACTGTCATTACAATTTCTAAATGTTTTGCCCATTTCATAAATTATGCAGATCCTGATTACAATGAGGCCCTTACACTATACAAGGCGGGGAAAGAAGGAACGGACTGTTGGGCTGAAGGGCCTTGTGATGATCGAGTTACCAAGATAAAACGGCATACAATTCACAAGGTCATAAAAAATTACCTGGGCAATGGGGTAGCCTAGTGGTAAAAGCGACCGTCACCACGATTCTCCAGATGGGTGCAATATATGAAGATGATTTCAATTGTACCCCCGCCGTGATATGGATGGAATATTCCTTTTAGCGGCGTAAGTACATGCTCTCTCACTCACAAATAAATAACCATCGTCGTTTTCATACAACAGTTTGGTCGTTTAAGTTTGCGGTTGCCGTATACAATTTACATTGTCTTAAGCTACTAACTGGGAAGTTTCACTGCCAACAGTGAAGTAGGCAAACGCATTGATTTAGTGAACGCTTTGAATGTTTTTTCTATTCGTGTAAATCTCGTCACATTTGATTAATTAACTCGAAATAGAAATGTCATTGCGTAATGTTTATTTATTTACGTGGAACCCAGGTTGTCGAACTGCTTCCCGTGTAGACATTGGTGTTAGCAAATATGTGTCCATTTAACTTAACACGTCGGGTCACTCGCGTAGATTTGTTTAAGAGATTTCATTAACGCGTAATTCATGTCGACAGAAGCGGATATTGGATTGATAATTCGACACAACAGGCAAACTCATTACAGTTTACCAAATAACGTCTCCAACAATCTATCCCCTCTCCGAAGTCTACCAAAATCAACATGACAAAATTACAAACAGAAACATGTCGCTTCTATAAAAAGTAGAAGATATGATTAGCCCTAACCCCTGCAAAGGAAGTCAGACTAAAAAATCAATGATGGCCACGAAAAACAAACTAGAATCCACAAAACTCTAAATTACAATCCAAATAGCCTCAACTTTTATTATGACTTGAAAAAACCCACGCTAAGGCATAGGCATCCGTGCTCTGTAAAGCATCGAGCGAGATCTGAGACGCGCGGGGTTCTCCGAAAACACCAATTCAGCTGCTAAATGGGATTGTTCCACCTTACGTGGAAGTGTTTCGGGCTATGAGAATGTATTAATTTGTGGCGGCAGAAGCATCTATTGACATCCCGCTGACACTTAAATGTTATTACAGAGATCTCTGATCGTACATAGGGTATACAACATGGCATCAATAGTCTCACAGCCTTCTACATGTGGCCAGAATGAGCATTACTTCATTTGGGAGCTGTAAATACTGTTTAGAGTAGTGCTTGGCGAAAGTCTGCTTGCTTTAATGGTTGCTGCATAACCGTGTAAAAGATGCCCCATGTGGTTGATTTACTGCTCAACACACCCTGGTAGCTTGGCTTAATTTTGCAATAAATCAGATTTACATGGTTCAGATATGTAAGGCAGTTTTCAAATGTTAGACTGCTATGTCGATAGGGGACAAACCCGTTGAATCTGTAATGGAAAAGTTTGAGGTTAAGTGTTCATGCTATAATGGCTCAAAACTTCAGAAAAAACAAGCATAATGATTTTTTCGACCTGAAGCTTCTCATAGTAAGAACAGGGGATATATAGTAAATCGAACTTTAAACTCTTATTTAAGACTATGAGAAGATCTTACCAAAGTGATTTTGCCATTAATACCAGGTTCATGAAATTTTAACTGCAAACAGGTTTGACTGGGAGGATTAATTTATAACACTTTCTCGACATCGGCTGACATAATCAATTTTGAACCTCGCTTCAAGTTGTATGTTGTGATCAGAAAGTAGGATTTTGTGGCATGATGATGGATGTTTATCTCAACATTGGTAGATTTAAAAATCAGCTTGCCGCCTGATAAGTCTACATGACTAACCGAGACCAGTCCGTTACTGTACTTGCGATGCCGCACATGCATTTTGCTTGTACACGTGTTCAATGACAGTCAGTCTTTTGTGGTTTAACGACCTCTTCAAATGATCTCTAATTGACAGTTGGGTGTTCCATGACAAGTAATACACGTGTAAATCATGACACGTGGTGCATCTGTTAATCATGCGATTTGTCATCATACAACATGCCACCAGGATACAAAAAACGTTAAATCAAATCGCAAATGTTAACAAATCGAAATAAAATATCCACCATCTGCGTCGTACCCGCGAGACATATGGATACATGATTAGTTGTAAGGAAAGCTTAAGGCTCTGTTCTGAGACACTGCTGAAGTGAACCAGTGTGAAATTTCAAGGGATATCCTATACGGTTGGCGAAGTACAAGGGTTATCCTATACGGCTGCCGCCAGCAGAACAAGGTTCAATCAGGTCGTGTTGGTCCATCGTGCTTCATCATGGCACGACAAGCACACAATGTCGACACTCCACCAAATTAATTCTAGTTTGGCCCACGACCAAAATACTCTCGGTACACCACCCTGGTACTTCAACCAAATTGTCTGCTTAATCCACCAGATTCTTGAGTCATGATCGGTTTACCCCAACAACGTTACTTAACTAGAAGCAATGCAACTTGTTATCATTTTACGCATGTTTTATAAAACACTCGCTGTACCCGGAAGTAAAAGCTTGATAATATTTTCGAAAAGAGTTTCATTGGATGGAAATTATAAACACCAACGCAACCTAACTAGAAACTATGTAAACTGACATCACTTGGATAAATACTGATTCTAAGTACCCCGTGATTAACAAACATGCAACATTGTGCAACAAGTTTACCTCCAGCAAGCTTGTTCTTGGAATATCAAAAGACGATTAGAGGTCACGACAGGTTGTCTAGACCTTGCAACTTCCCTCATACGTCAACCTTTCTCTCTCCTATTGCAGCCTTCTATGTAAGTCAAAACCCGATTACCCAAGATCTTCTCACGTCGCTCTATCGAACAGTACCCTTGTCATATGACCAGAAGGACACGTTGTACAAGAGTCTACCGATTAGCTGTGATTTGATTGTGGCATCAATTCCAGTGCCTTATGATAAATCTCCTTTGAAGTTTCATAAATCTTCGGGAAAATAATGACGTCATACCCATATCCCCTATCTATATATCCATACAATCAAATCATTGCTGCTTTCTTTTTCTTCCCTCTTCAGTCACGTTAAACCAAATAGCGGTCAAATATGCTGTTATCCTAAAACAGCGACAAAAATCATAAGAAATCTCTACTAAAAGCTTCGTCCATTGAACGACTCCAGCTGTATCATATTAAGCATGTGTTTATGAATCAGTATCAAATAGTCATGATACAAGATATTCGCGAAAAGGTGAGCGTATCCTGCCCCATCGGTGGCACCCGTCACGAATATATGCAAAGTCAAGTCAGTTGGTTAAATGAAAAGGAACAAGAGAACATATGGCCAACGTCAAAAATAGGGAATTGTATCGGACACCATTTTTGTCGCTGATGCGTCAAATTTGGAAATGTCCTTCACATGTCGACTATATTAAATGTTTTGAAAACTTTGCTGATGTTTTGGATGTTCCGACCTTGATCAAGCAAATTTTGAGCAAGAGTTGTATGGCGCCCTTTCAAATCTTCGTAGAAAGGGCATGTTCGATCAAAAGTTGTGAAATGTAGCCACTTAAGACTAGAGCTGCAGGAATATTGCTCGACATAAATGGAAACTTAAAGTCATCCTTCTTGTCATATCACTCTGAATCTGCATGCATATTTTAAAATCTGAAGTAGATGATGCAGTTTCACTGGTCTTTAACATTTCTAGTTCAGGTGGGTAAATTGGCGGAAGGGAATTGGCTATTTGACAATTATTGAGCGAAATTAGAACATTGCTATACCTGAAGCTTAAGTTAAACCTTCTAGACAGAACCCCTTTGGGTTTTGCCAATCCGGACAGAAATTCCATTCATATGCATAAAGAAACAGATCAGCAGGAAAGGGAGCATAACAGGTGCCCATTGGGATGCCTACTTCTTGCCTAAATCTCTTACCCCAAATGGCACATGGATGTAATCAACGAGGAAGTTCAGCATTTCATGATCACATACTGTTTTCTCAGTTAACTTCAGATGACATTTGCTTTCATTTTTTACATTATTTTCCTAAATTTCTGCAGAAAGATAATACCGTTAAAAGCAGCGTTAACGAATCTCACTCATAGTCCCTCTCTCTTGAGACATATGTAAATAGCGTTCCAAACACCCACACTTTGGCACCAATTCGCCCCGTAACATCTGCTGTCATTCCAGTGATATATGGGTATTTAATGACTTAATGAGCTGTACCATCCGGCCTTCTTGCGACAGTGAGGTTTAATTCAGTGACAAACCTACATCACTGAGATTACACTCATATGGACCTTCTCTTCTCCTGAGCATTAAAACGAATACCGCTTCCTTGAATCAAGCTCCGGTCTCCCGGAGTGTCGGTCAGCCACTTCATTACAAGACTGTAGATCTCTCAAAGTGACCCGTGCTATCAGGACATGGGTATGCAGCACTGACCAACTGACCGCGATGTGAGCGCGTTGTTTTATTGATAACATTGTCTACATTTGACAGGCCACGCACCGGCACTGGACTTCGATCGATAACAGTTTTAAGTACATTTGCATCTTAAAGGTAAGATTCCTAAAATTGCATCACGTTCAACATGTGATTTCGAACGTAAATCAATCCGTGTTAAAGTCACATCAACGTTAGGTTTAATTTCTAAGGAATGCCGTTACTGCCACCGCAATTCATTCGCTCTCGGCATATTCGTTAAGTATTCACCATTTATATGCAGTCGTGGTTAAATGTAGAAATAATGTATCTATGTTACAAATATTTACATGCTAACATGATTTACTCTTCAACAACCAGGTTCCATGCATTGACACCACACACAATTAAAATGGCGTCAGATATGAAAGTAGTCTCGCGATAAGGATGTTGGTGCATCAGTATTTCTCTCCCACTGATCCCATGATCTTCAAGGATAGCTTTGCGGAAGACATTAAATTTAAAAAAATCATTTTATTCCCCAGAAATAAGGAATCCCACCGCTTGGTAATCGACATAGTGACGTTACCGCACTGACGTATTTTTGGGGAGTACGAGGGTGCACTGTACGGTAAATAATTTGTTGCTCATTATGAATTAACTACCCACCCTTTTTACACTTTATGCCAATCTTTTTAAGCCGCTCTGAAAATTAATTTCACAGGTCGTACTTCTTTCTCAGATCATCAAAGCCTGTTTGATAGACAGGCGTTTGTTGCTAGCTATTTCCACACATTTCTGCCAACAGGACACGGTACACCAATACCTAATTGCGGTGCTTACTCGACAATGTTTTTTCCAACAGGTGCAACCGGGTTCAAAATAATGTTGAGCCTCTATGACACCTTCACATCCATAGTTTATATTTAATAATTAAATGGAATTCAGGTGGTAATTATCAGTTTAAAAGATAATTGATGATTGGTGTAAATAGTTCAGAAGGTAAGTAAATATTTGTCTGATCATGTGTGAGTGTTTGAGGTACAAGCTTACACTATTTAGCAACGAAGAGGCTATATTTACAGTTCCCCGTATCAAGGGGTTAGCATCGTTGCTTGCCAAGTCAAATATTGACAAATGATGTCAATCAAAGGAACGTAGAGAGCTCTACGTCATCAAGATACTCGATAGAGCATATAACCTCGATAATATGGACATTACCTTAAAATGGATTAATATATTTTCGCAATACCCAACAAGGAGCATCGAACATTCCTTTATTATTATTCGTACTTCGGACTGGAGTCCCGTTACGTTGGTGCGGATAAAAAAAGTTTAAGTGTGCACACTTATATTTTGGTATCCAACAAGTACCCATGATAACACTAGTCCTGTTTGGTTCATGAAATATGTTTAATCTGAAATTAAGGTCTGGTGGTCTAGTGCTTCGTGCGTTCGCTTGTCACGCTGTATCCACAGTTTGGTGAATGCTTAAGATGCTCACTCGCTTATTCAACATGACGACAAACTCTCATGATTGCATTCATAAAAATTATTTTAATGCTTTCAATTGGCTGATTATTACTTTGAAGTCAAAGTTACAAGTCTGAATGATATAACAATTGCGAGGCTATACCATGATTGATCAACAAGCAGCCTCTGTAATAAATGTAACATGAGTCACATAAGGCGAACACCCAGGCGGCTCCACCACTCTACGCTCCTTTCAACATGAAACACATGACGTCATTACGGTAAAATAGTGATTGACATGCTTTACGCTTCGACGTAAACTAATCATCAACATGTGTATGTACAAGAACGTAATTGTTAACGCAGATAAACCAAACAGCAAACGTTATCAGAAACAATAAAATAAATACAATTACCGACATTGCCGTAACTTAGATTTAATCGTAAACGACCACCTAACGTTAGCGTAAACGCGCAGCGAAGCTGACCTGATCGGGACACGCACATAAGCAGCATGGGAAACACAAGAGTCAGTTTAAGATAGCTTTGTGCAGCTTTGTGCTGGCTTGTCTTACGGAAGTATATATGGGGAAACCACCTGGACAGTTTAATTGAGTATCGTGTGATTGATCAGTACTAGCTTCAGTCAACTAATTATGTATAGTTGTTCCAAAGACCAGACCCGAAACGGATTGCACGAGTAAAGTAAGTCTTTGATTAAACAGATGGCTTCCTGGACGTCTGAAGACAATCCATTTGGTCGTTATCGTGGCGTTTCATCCAATTCGGCTGCTAAAGAAGCACTTGCAACTGTAAGATTAAGTAGCAGCTATTAAAATAATTGCTGAAGAAAAACGGCCAAGAATGGTAAATTTTGATGAAATTCACTTGTGCAATTAGTATGGCATTTTATATCTATCATTTCCTTTTGAAATATATATATATATCAAAACTGTTTAAAAGCGGTATTAAATAATCGATAAAGATGTACATCTACAAGAGACCAGATCTGGATGTGATTTGCTGTTACATTACTTGATTTAAATTTGACTACGTCTGTCATTTAAGTAACGAAAATGTCCATTAAACAGTTGTTTTATCTCATGTTTGATAAATATGTAAACATTTGTAACCGAAGGTTGAAAATATATGCAAAGACGATTCACTTGGCAATTGATGTGTTTCTTCCTTTGTTAATATTGTTTCTTTTATTTAAAAAAAAATATACATATTAGATGTAGGCTTGATATGAAAAAAGAAAATGTGATCATGAAACAGTTGTTTACAACCATGTCTAAAAAACCCGAATGATTACTAACTGGCGTCTGTTGTACTTATCCATTTGGTTCTCTATGTGCAAATGGTGCTGTGACTATTATTACTACTGGTAACCGACTATTTCAAGATTAAACAAGATGAACAAACTTGATCAATCAACCGCGAAACATGAAAACAATGCCGTTTTTCCATTAAATTTTCATTTGTATAAAGCCAAAATACAGCTTCACTTGAAGCAACAAGTTGGTATCTTTGTAGTGAGTCAGTATGGTTTTACGCCGCTTTTAGAAATATTCCAGCAATATCACGGCGGGGGACACCAGAAAGAAGCATACATTGTACCCATGTCGGGAATCGAACACGGGACTTCGGCGTGATGAGCGAACGCTTTAAACCACAAGGCTACCCGGCCGCCCCTGGTATATTTGTAAACAATGTATATGTATATCAGATAATCGGCACTACCTACTTTAATCTTCCTATCTGCTAAATCTAAGACTTGTCAGCCATTGTCATCATGTCGACTATTGCAAGGACGTCAACATAGTGCGAAAGTAAAGGTATGTCTCAAATCAACGCGATACTATTACAGTAGTTGAACAACTATTCCAATAGTATAACAACGGTGTTTTAACTATTGCACTAAAATGTATAATTTGGTAACAGCACAATTGTCCTATATAATCACCGTAATGATGTATAAGGGGCCTGTGTTGCCCCAGATCAACCTGGACACTGCTACAGTTTCAAATGAAAGCATGGAAACCCTTTCCGTAATCAAAAGAAATCTTTGCTGAAAGCAGAGTCCATTCTTCGATCCCGACCATATAATAAACATGTGTTTATGAATCACTATCAAATAGAGATGATACCTGGTGTTCGCGACAGTTGAAGCGATTATCAGACAACACTTTCTGAAGGCCCGTCGTTAATGACTGTTACAGAGGCACTGATTAAATTTTCAGGTAATGTGAATGGACGAATGAGAACTTCTTTAGTCTATAATTTGCTTGATAGTCACTTTTTTGTCACACATTGACAAGATTACTTGGTTCGTCATGAATAATGGGTGGATCAATGTATCAGTTTACACATGTAATTTGAGTTCCGACCGAACGTCTAAAGGATGTCATATTCTTTCTTATAAAACGTGAACCTCGCGAAGGATCATATTTGTTTGATTAATTATTCATTTATGGATTCAGGCATGGACGTTTGAGCTTGTGTTTGATCAGTGTATTTCAATAGGTAGAATGGAATATTGAACCTTTGATCAAATACTTGTAATTGAAAATCTCCCCGGCAGTAATTGAGAAGCATACCCTTTCATGATACAAGGTGACTTTTTCCAAGCTTACTTTTAATTCTTGTACATATGGAAATAATCAAGTTGTTAGTTTAAGCTTAATTTGAGTATCAAGAAGGAACCCCATCTACATGTTTTTGATTGATATAGAGCTGGTTTCGTGTGTCCGATTTCATGTTTACATCGTTTGATGTTTGGGAATTTAAAGAAACATATGTTTAGATAAGTTGTTTTCAGCGGTTTCCTAATCTAGTTTGTTCTGCACAAATAAATGCAGAACATATCGTAATTTACAGATTTTATGTATTTACTGCCATACTACTTCAACATCCCTGAAGGTATGCACTTGAAAATGCTGAATTTATATGGCCACTACATTAACACGAATGGAATAATTACTTTTCCTTTGAAACTTAATGAGACAAGTATCTCGCAATGCCATGACTAAGTGCGTAGTGAATGGTTACTCAAAATGTTCCAAGTTGTCGAAACTGAAAAGCCTGTTTTATTAAAATGTGTTGGCTGCATGTGTGCAACAGAGAGGAAATTAGAATCATTTGAATTACACATTATCCTTCAGTAGCTACCAGAGATGGTATGTGTGATGATTCTGTTGTGACGTGTGATGGGATATGTGATGATTCTGTTGTGATGTGTGATGGTATATGTGATGGAACTGTTATGTGATGGTGTTGATGGTATATGTGATGATTCTGTTGTGATGTGTGATGGTATATGTGATGGGACTGTTATGTGATGGTGTTGAGGGTATATGTGATGATTCTGTTGTGATGTGTGATGGTATATGTGATGGGACTGTTATGTGATGGTGTTGATGGTATATGTGATGATTCTGTTGTGATGTGTTGATGGTATATGTGATGGGACTGTTATGTGATGGTGTTGAGGGTATATGTGATGATTCTGTTGTGATGTGTGATGGTATATGTGATGATTCTGTTGTGATGGTGTTGAGGGTATATGTGATGATTCTGTTGTGATGTGTGATGGTATATGTGATGATTCTGTTGTGATGTGTGATTGGATATGTGATGATTCTGTTGTGATGTGTGATGGTATATGTGATGGGACTGTTATGTGATGGTGTTGATGGTATATGTGATGATTCTGTTGTGATGTGTTATGGTATATGTGATGATTCTGTTGTGATGTGTGATGGGATATGTGATGATTCTGTTGTGATGTGTGATGGTATATGTGATGGGACTGTTATGTGATGGTGTTGATGGTATATGTGATGATTCTGTTGTGATGTGTGATGGTATATGTGATGATTCTGTTGTGATGTGTGATGGTATATGTGATGATTCTGTTGTGATGTGTGAATGTATATGTGATGAAGCGTGACGAGCGAACGCTTTAACCACGAGGCTACCCGACCGCCCCGGTAATGTTAGCGATGATGGTATATATGATGATACCCGTCACTGTTGTGGTGGTATAAGTATTGATACCGTCCTGATATGTGATGATGATGTTGGTATTTGAGATGATTGGTTGTATTGTGTGATGACACTGTTGCGATGTGTGATGTGTGATGTTGGTGATGGCATTTATGATAATAGTGGCGATGATATATGTGATGATAGGTTGTGCTGGTGTTGATGATATATATGATGGAAGTGGTTATATATGTCATGAGTGCGATATCACATATACTAGAATAGTATATATTTAAAAATCAATAGTCTTTTAAGACCCGTTTGTTGCTTTTCCAAACTGATTTCTTTTTTTTGAAACACCGAGACTGTCAAAGTAGACTTTTACAAGTACCCTTGTTATGAAATGAAATTTATTTCGTTTGCAAAGTATAGCTGGTTAAAGAACCCAATTCGTGCCTCATCATATAAACAACTGTTATGTTTGTGCTGCTAATCGATCAGAGACGATGCTTGTACATTTCGCAATACATTAATATTCATACCGCCATTTTAACGGCGATTCCGACGTCATGAAACCCTAATTGCACAACATAGCTTTGAAGTTTGGAGAAGATGACCATAGACGCAAGGCAGAAAACACTGACTTAATGAGACAATAAAGACTATTTGTTCACAATTAACAACAGAGCATTGACTAGTGATTGATGCCAACGAGAGAAAATGTTTCGAGTTGCATAAAAAGACGTAATTTTGGTCTCATTGATTGACTTTATGACGACGCTTATGCTAATTTCGAGGTTTTGTTGAAGGAATCTATTGCTCATCACTAATGTGCAATGTATAGATTTATCATACGAATCGCGCACGAACCGTTTTGGTTATATTTGCATTTTACAAAAAGCATGCAAATATATACCACGTCTGCCAGAAGCTGATCTCAAGTACAATAATGCATTTAAGGCTATATATAAAACATGCCTTCTTTTATTGTCATCGGGTTCGATCCAGGCAAAAACAGGATCCAAGCACATGTTTGTCGTAAATAAAAGCGACAAAACCATTTCCATAATCAAACAATGTCTGATGTACAATGCCAACGACAGTAAACTATGGTTATAACGAACTCTAAGGGGCCACGAATTTTAGTTTGTTATATCCGTAGCTCGTTATAAGCATATGTATAGCATATTTACAGCAGAGGCCGGGACCAAAAAAAATAAGTTCATCATATCCGTCAGTTCGTTATAAGCATGTTCGTTATAAACTTAGTTTACTGTATATCATGCCATCTGTTTATAAATCATTAACAATTGGTGATGATATCAGTTTGGTCACGACTTAATTATTTACAGGCCGCCGTGACATAACTGGACTATTATTGACTGCGGTGTTATACACAATCACTCACTAACTCATATACATCTTTGCAAACACGTTTTAGGTTCACACACTAGTCAGATGAACACCACCTGTGGCAAGATTAATGATCGATTGTTCCACAGCCCGTTGTCTGAAACCAGATTTATCTTAGATTGTGTAATCAGTGTAGTGTGTTAAACTGGCTTCCTGTCTTAAATTAATGAGAGTATTCAGTTATTGCTAGACGGAAGTGGGTAATTAAAGTTGGGTGTGCAGACATAGACAGTGTTTTACGACATCGAAACCAAGAGAGGTAGGTAGGCATGCCCTTTGTAGTTGAGATTAGGCAATGTTCGAAACAGATATACCAGACCATACATTCAGTGACAGACCTGTTGATCACACACAATTATCATTCTTTGAAGTATAAAACACCTGTGTCACTCTATACTGAGACACTTCTTTCGATGTTTGCTTCGACTAAATGCCCAATGTGCTTGTTTGACACCTGTGATGATAACTGGACGGTTACTATGTAGGGTGTTTAGGGTGATGAACATACTTCGCCCCATAACATGGTTCTCTTCTGAATGATGTAAACATGGCCTCCTGTACGTTAACGTTAGTATGAGCATGAGCTCCTGTATGTGTAACGTTGACGTGACCTGTACGTTTGACGTTGACACTACCTCCTGTAAGTGTGACGTTGAAATGACCTGTATGTGTGACTTTGACACGACGCTGACACGACCTTCTATGAGTATGTCGTTGATATGAACTTCTATATGGGTTACGTTGACGTGACCTTCTATAAGTGTGACGTTGGCATGGTCTTCTGTACGTGTGACGTTGACATGACCTTCTATATGTGTTACGTTGACGTGACCTTCTATAAGTGTGACGTTGAAATGACCATCTATAAATGTGACGTTGACACGACCTTTTATATGTGTTACGTTCGCGTTACCTTCTATATGTGTTACGTTGACGTTACCTTCTGTACGTGTGACGTTAAAATGACCTCCTAAAGTGTGCCGATGACATGACCTATATGCTTTACGTTGATGTGACCTTCTGGAAGAGTGACGTTGACATGACCTTATGTAGGTGTGACGTTTACATGACCTATATGCGTTACGGTGACGTGACCTTCTGTACGTGTGACCTCTAACATGACCTTCTGTACGTGTGACGTTGACATTACCATCGGTACGTTTGACGTTGATGATTCCTCCTTCCGAAAGATATTAATTTAACACCATGTTTCCATGTACGATGTTGATATGGTTTTCTGTTAGTTGTGTATACGCTAGCATCGAGTTCTGTAGTCTAACGGTAACATGACAACATTGTGACTCATGAGTCACGGGACTTAAGACCACCGCAAAAAATAATATACTGCTTCAACCGTACAATTTTGCCTTTACGAATGCATATGACATCGCATCATGACACCATACATATGCATTCCTTTAACATAACCCTATATTTCAGTAACGTAGTCTTGAATTACAGCCACTTTCCTCATACATCGTCGCTGCCAGCTTCTCGCGTCTGTCCAGCAGTTATCGATTTGGCGTGAGTGATCCAATAGCTGTTCTTCCAATCGGAAAATTGTCCCAAATTGCTGCATCTGTCCCTTGTCAGCTTCCGACACCGGCCACCATCCTGATACAATGACATGGAAATCACAGGGAAGAAAGTTGGACAATTTACATGCTTGAGGTTGAAGGAGTATTGCCAATGTGGCAGCAGTTTAACCTTAAACGAGCGTTTAGCAGGAGGACAAGTCCAGCGTAAATCTGCTGCCAGACTGCGGTGGCTTAGGGGTAGTGATCGATTGTGATGTTTCGGCTTTGCAGCTTTGGTATTTTGGTATGACATGAAGACTGAAATTATTGTTTGAATAAATGCATTTAATCAAAAATCACTGTACCAACATGCATGCGACAAATGCCACCACTCAAGACACAGACGCCCTCGCCTCACATTTCATCAGTATCTCCCGGCACCACGGTATACAGGAACCATCGCATACTTAATAACACCATCATCATCAGAGACACTCCTATCAGCACATACATACCTAGCCAATGTCAGTACAGACACCAAAGACATGACCGTCAGGACATTATTATGAATACAACTACTGTGAATTCCATAACGGCAGAGGTACCGACGTGAGCAATATCCTCTTCGCAAATACAAACATCACAGGTACAACCACGACCAGAAATACAAATACTATCACACATAACACATAGAAATAGTATCTCAGATACAACCAACATTACAGACACAACTAATGTAACAAATACATCCAATATCACATATACTATCGCTTTCGCAGAAACATGGACAACCACTATCACATATACAACCTTGATCACAAATACAACCACTGTCACAGATATCACCACTATCACAAATACAACCACAATCACAAATACAACCACTCCAAACACAACCAATTTCACATCGCTATCGCAGATACATGGACAACCACTATCACATATACAACCACTACCACATCTACAACCATTATCACAAATACAACCACTGTCACAGATATCACCACAATCACAAATACAACCACTGTCACAGATATCACCGCCATCACACATACAACCACAATCACAAATACAACCACTCTAAATACAATCAATATCGCATATACTATCGCTATCGCAGATACATGGACAACCACTGTCACATCTATCACCACAATCACAAATGCAACCACTGTCACAACTATCACCACAATCACAAATACAACAACTCCAAAGATGACCAATATCCCATATACTATCGCTATCGCAGATACATGGACAACCACTATCACATATACAACCACTATCACATCTATCACCACAATCACAAATACAACCACTGTCACAGATATCACCACACTCACAAATACAACCACTGTCACAGATATCACCACTATCACACATACAACCACAATCACAAATACAACCACTGTCACAGACACAGCCACTTTCAGAGATACCACCAATATTATAGCACTGGCACAGCTTGCAGATACAACCTCTATCGCAGACACCGATATCACAGACACATTACTTTTACAGATGATACCATCGCTTTCACAGATATTATCTACTCTCAGCATAATTATGTTGTCTAACAAAGCACGTGCGGATAAAGAATAATTTCCGTTCACTGAAATGTGCTGTGATGTTTTGTATTGTTTACCTCTCTGAAACAGCCTAATTTTGACTAACTTTTAAAAGTTAAATGCTAATATCAGAGCACGGTCGATATCAACTCCATGGTCGATTATTCTATGAGTTGATAGACAGAGAGTAGGTAATACTTGGTGTTTGGTGTAAGGGAACCTTTGAACGTATTGTCGGTCGTTGAAATAAACAAATTGAGAATGACAATATTCCCAGCGTCACTTTTACTTCCCTGTTCGGTGAATTTAAATGTTTTTTTATAAATGAAATCAGCCATCAAATATTCGGGAAATGGAAGACTAAAATATCATGTATGAATGTTTTTTTGTTGCCGGTTCCATGAACCAAAAAGGAAACACAATAATGATTTGACTACTACAACGACGACGCTACTCCTAGCGAACCCCAACACCTTCACTCGTCACGTCAACGACATAGTTGCATGAATGCGTTTGACAACCAGTTGGTTACAAACAGTGGGTGATGCCTCAAGTACAGACAGTCTGTCGATAAACAGTCACTGGATGTTTTACATGGTTGTATTTCCTATCTCGGACACTTGAACCAGTACATCTTAGGTATAACCTTGGAACCCTGAAAGTTAATGTGACATTTCTACGTCGCTATTTTTGTAGGTATCACACAGAGACTAATTTGAGTCACCTTGAAGAACTGGAATATCTTTCACTTCGGGAATCCATATCCTTCAAGGATCCTTGCACAGAACTTTGTTATATTGCAAATGGCCTAGCCAGATTAAAACCCGTGCCACCCTTCTATTATTCTATATTCCATCATTTTGATTAAGAAGAATGTAATTTGGATCAAGTTTAGATTCGGGCCTCGGGAATGACATACTCCAATACACATAGTTCCAGTCATGTTGTATCTCTATAGGAGACGGGAAAGCCCCTTTTACATTAGATGAAAAAACGCTTTTCAAAATTTTGAAATTGCAATAAACTTTGTGTAATTATATAAGGCAAGATGGTAGCAATAAGGTTATAATTAAAGGTCCTGACAGTTGAATTAATAACGAATTTCACTTTGTCATTCCAAGGCAATCAACATGTTGAGCACGTCAGTAAAAATGCCATTCAGTGTTTTTTTCACTTTCCATTTTCCACTATAGTTTTGAAATTCAATTTATTGAGATTTATTTTTCTTTCTTTGCATGATGGATATTCATTTCTATTTGTAACTAAATCCGGTGTTTGGGAAATTCGTAAACAGAAAGTGAATTAGAATGGAAAAATCATATTAAGGTTATTTCGACGGTTTCAATCTATTTTTTCTAGTGCTTATCCATCACAGAATTTCTACAGTAGCCGACCTAATTGAAAATGGTTCAAAGGAAAACACTTTTTATACGTTTGAATAAGTTTCTTTCTTATGGGAACCCCTTTGGGGCCACTACAAGAAAATGAAGTTTCAAATTGGAATTGATTGCTTTCATAGCGTTGAGTTTTAATCATGAAGAAATATATTCTTCAAACTCGCCTCTATACATCTGTATTAAAGACATACATAATACAATAAAAACAATTATCAATCAATTAGAACCCGGAGGCTCAGTTGCTTTGTACAATAGAATTGTATTGTGTTCTTGCAAGTGAAATGAATAAAATTTGGAAACTACTGTTTTATCAATTTTTCAAAAGATATTGTTTTCTCTTTGAAACTCCGAATCTGTTGATATATTGATATTCAGATTGGCGCTGGTTACATAACCCACTTTTTTTTATCGCCCCATGGCAGATTAATCATAATACACACAGATTTGTGGGGGCGTAAATTGTCTCTCACTGTTTGTATTTGATTTCTTGCTGGCTCAAATAAATTGCTTTTTTCTCTTACTTCTTTTAGTTGGAATGTTTTTTCTCCAAATGTTTATGATTTCTGTTCCTCTCTGTATATAAATGGGGCTCATTTCCATCACCTGCCTCAAACGGGGTTCATTTCTATCACGTGTCTCAAACAGGTTAATTTCTATCACTGGTCTCAAACAGGTTTATTTCTATGACTGGTCTCAAACAGGTTTATTTCTATGACTGGTCTCAAACGGGGTTCATTTCTATGACTGGTCTCAAACGGGGTTAATTTCTATGACTGGTCTCTAACGGGGTTAATTTCTATCACTGGTCTCAAACAGGTTTATTTCTATTACTGGTATCAAACGGGGTTAATTTCTATCACTGGTCTCAAACGGAGTTCATTTCTATCACTGGTTCTCAAACAGGTTTATTTCTATGACTGGTTTCAAACGGGGTTCATTTCTATGACTGGTTTTAAACGGGGTTCATTTCTATGACAGGTTTCAAACGGGGTTCATTTCTATCACTGGTCTCAAACGGGGTTCATTTCTATCACTGGTTCTCAAACGGGGTTCATTTCTATCACTGGTTTCAAACGGGGTTCATTTCTATTACTGGTATCAAACGGGGTTCATTTCTATCACTGGTTCTCAAACGGTGTTCATTTCTATCACTGGTTCTCAAACAGGTTCATCTCTATCACTGGTCTCAAACGGGGTTAATTTCTATCACTGGTTCTCAAACAGGTTTATTTCTATTACTGGTATCAAACGGGGTTCATTTCTATCACTGGTCTCAAACGGGGTTCATTTATATCACTGGTCTCAAACAGGTTAATTTCTTTCACTGGTCTCAATCAGGTTTATTTCTATGACTGGTTTCAAACGGGGTTAATTTCTATCACTGGTTCTCAAACAGGTTTATTTCTATGGCTGGTATCAAAAGGGGGAAAATGTCTATAAATGGTCTCAAAAGGGGTGCTTTTCTATCACTGGTCTCAAACAGGTTCATTTCTATGACTGGTCTCAAACGGAGTTCATTTCTATGACTGGTCTCCAACAGGTTCATTTCTGTCTCTGGTCTCAAACGGGGTTAATTTCTATCACTGGTCCCAACCAAATAAATTCCCTTTTTCTCTTACTTCTTTCAGACGGAATGTTTTTTCTCCAAATGTTTATGATTTCTGTTCCTGTATGTATATAAATGGGGTTCATTTCCACCACCTGCCTCAAACGAGGTCAATTCTATCACGTGTCTCAAACAGGGTTTATTTCCATCACAGGTTCCAAACAGGTTCATATTTAACACTGGTTTCAAATGGGGCATATTTCTATTTCTGAGTTCTCAAACGGGATTCATTTCTATCACTGGTCTCAAACGGGGTTCATTTCTATCACTGGTCTCAAACGGGGTTAATTTCTATGACTGGTCTCCAACAGGTTCATTTCTGTCTCTGGTCTCAAACAGGTTCATTTCTGTCACTGGTCTCAAACGGGGTTCATTTCTATGACTGGTCTCCAACAGTTTCACTTCTGTCTCTGGTCTCAAACAGGTTAATTTCTGTCACTGGTCTCAAACGGGGTTCATTTCTATCACTGGTCCCAAATTGAGTTTATTTCTATCACTGGTCTCAAACAGATTCACTTCTATAACTGGTCCCAAATTGAGTTTATTTCTATCACTGATCTCAAACAAGGTTCATTTCTATCCCAAGCAAACATCATCAGAACTATGTTCTATTGCAGCGCAATGTACCTTTTTGAAAAAAATGAAATTGTCTCTTTATGCCACCCCACCTACGGCTGTCACGTCTCATAAAAACCTCTAAAATTCTTTAAATACACGCTCTGCAGTAGATCCATTAAGATTATAAACAAGCCAAATTAGGCTTGATGCAATAGAAAAAGAGAGAAAAAAAAGCGCAAACATACCTGCTAAATACATTTACGCCTTCGTAACACTTAATCCGAATCTGCCAAAAGCTCCCTAACTAAACAACAGCACCAACACCTAGCTAAGCTGATAGATGCTACACATTGGAGTTCTCTCGTGTCTTCTTCAAATCTTTGAAGCTTGGGAGCACATTTTTATTGTCCCTATAAACCATAGCATCCCTCTTGCACACACATGGGTGACTAATTATGTGTGAGAGTTTAGAAGCACCTTCTCTCCTGAGTTAAGATAAATGGACGAAATTAGCTTCGGTTAAGTAAACAAACGTGTTTTCATTCTGCTCTTTATTGCTGAATATTTTATTTCCTTGTCTACACGTTCAAACTGAAAGCATCATTACGCATATGCATTTCATATCTTCAATGAAATCTTATAAATATGAATTTTTGAAAGTGTTTAACAAAGTTGGATGATTTGAAAGGTCGGAAAGACATAAAATAAGTCTGAACCCGAAAAAGTACAATGAGTGGTTGAGTCAGTTTGATCAAAAGCCGATTGTAACTACAGTATTTTAGTTAGTAATCGGCGTGTGAGATTCAGGTTTTAGGAATTCCAAAATGATGCACGTCAGCTGGAACCCAAGGGCACGGATATGACGGTTTCAACCCAAATTTAATTAACAGCGCGAATCTGGGTAATTCGGACCCACGATCTTGGATTCTGGCACTCCACACAGAATATCGTGGCGTCTTTCAACAGTGGAACTGAACGTTGTCGTCATGTGATTTTATTGCTCAGTCGTTCTGAAGGTCTGAATTTTATCACATCCAGATGGAATGTGAATGTAAATAAAAGCGACAAAACCCTTTCCTGAAGCATAAGACATATCTGCTAAATACAGAATTCCAGTTGTACGATTCCAGCTATGTGTTTTCGAATAACTATCAAATAGTGATGATACCTGGTGTTCGGTAAAAGGTGAGCGTATCCTGTCCCACCGGTGACACCCTTCAGGAACATATGCAAAGGCAAGTCAACCGCCCACCTGAATATATACAGCCTTGAATACTGTAACGACTTTTGAGCAAGAGTGGTATGACGGTCTTCGAAATCTTCGTAGAAGAAAGATGTGAAATGTAGACACCAGAAATGGGCTTCACACATTGTGCCCATGTGGGGAATTGAACTCGGGCCTACAGCGTGACCAGCGAACGCTTTAACCACAAGCATAGCCCACCGCCCCGAATAGATTAATTAACCACCAGGTGTCATCACAAGTAGAGCGGCTCGTGGTTCTTTTTCTCCTTCGCTCCTGTTTCGTATTCGGCATAATGGCACCTTAATATATAAACATTGTATGAGTTGCTCGTCCGGCTCTAGGTCCGGTTTGGTGACCTAACAGATGGATAACGCTTGCAGTCAATTCTCTGTGTTCCTACCGTAAAACCACTTTCACTTGCTGATACATGTTCGGTATCTAATACATCAACGACACCAACAATTTAAGCGAAGAGACATCAAGAACCTCCAATTATATCATGGCCTGTCAGCTTAATGTGGGAGGAAAGCCCGAAGTGATGCAGGTCTCAGGGTTTACCCACTTCAGTGAATCCCACGAGCACGGGTATGATGCGGGCAGACCTAGAAACATAATCGAGTCAAGAAACATTAAGAAAAGGCTTCACGTTGGGCACAATTTTGGGATTTCAAACATGTGATAAACAGACGAGTGATTGCTGTTCTGTCTTACCAGCCAGAGATGACTTTCCGTTTACTATCATAGATTCAGGGAAACAAAGGTTTCCATTCCCGCAACCAAAGTATAGTATGAGACTTTTGAATGGTGAATCTTTACAGGTCTTAGAAAAACTCGATTTAAATGACAGGCCCTTCCAAGCATGTTAAAGTGATTGCTTCATGCACATATATATTGAGGCTTTCCCTCGCTTTCCTTTCATCTAACTGGGACACTCAGTCCGTTATTAAGCAGTGTTTTCATTCCCAATGTAAATATTGCTGCTCCCGTATAATGTAACGCTTGTAAGCTCGTTACAGCGCTGTAATTATCGGTATTTGGAGAATAGTTACAGCTCCGTACAGCGTCTGTGATTGATCACCTTGAAGTAGAGTGTGGAAGGAGACCTCGTGACGTTCACCTCTCGTCAAAGGGGTTGTTTTCTTTGAAAGGATATTCTTTCTCGTCATGTGGTCTCGTGTCACGATATCTTCTCGCATGTACAGTGTTACAATGTGAAGAATGTAAAACAGCGATATTTTGACGGCGGGAATTTGTAAAAATGTCCATAAATGAAGAGATTTGAGATGCGCTCCAACTGATACAGTATGGTTATTCATGAACAAAAGAGGAGAGGGGAAATGGGGTTTAACGTCGCGTCCGAGATTATTGCACTTGTGTAGCGACGTGCATGCACGTGTGTGTATGTGGCTGCTTGTACTAGTCCGGACTGATGCCGATTTATAGTGCTAGCTCACTGAGATACCATGCCCCAGTTTCACATGAATACTCCACTCAGACACAGTATGCCGACTCCGAGCCGCCCAGTCCTTGTTTTAACCCCATAATGCCGAGCGCAAGGCAGGGTAACGACAAGTACCATCTGTAAACGTCTTTTGGTATGACGCGGCCGGGGTTCGAAACCCGGACCTTCCCCTCTCCGGGCGGACGCTCTACCACTTGACCACGGAGGCGATCATAAACTAAAGAGAAAATGTTCGTTATTGTCGTATTTAGCATAATTTCATCATCGGACGATCTCTGTTGTTCGGAAATCGTAAAGAGGAAATTTTTTTTTTTGAAAATTGACTGTATTCCTACATTGATCGTACATTAGGGGAACATAGACGATGTAAAGTATAGAAATAGGAATATTGTGCTGATGTTCATTCTGTTGTGAGATCTTCGAAATTTAACATGCTTTTTGTATTTCCCATCGATCTGTAGGCAGCGTTTTAGGTACCCTTTTCTATGGGCATTGGAATACACTATCAGTGAACTTCATATGGTAGTTAGTGGATTGACAGTCAGATAGAAAAAATTTATTTGGACGGATCGATTTTGACATCAAGGAGTAAATATTATCTTGAATAGAAAGTAAAAAATAGAAAGTAGATCACGCCTGTCTGGAATTGTTGGGTCATGTACAGCTGTCCCACAGCTGAGAATTTGGTCCTCTTATCTGCTTTTGCTCATTCTGATGCATCACAACAACATCATTAACTGGGAGTATTCACTCTCAACTCTTGGTACTTATAATGTTATACAGTAAACTACGGTTGTAACGAACTCAAGGGGACCACTGATTTTAGTTCGTAATAACCGTAGACCGTTATGAGCATATATACTGCATATATCTAACAATAGTCGGGACTAAAAAAAAAGTTCGTTATATCGGTCAGTTCGTTATTAGCGTGTTCGTTATAAAAGTAGTTAACTGTATTTTCATTTGATTTACCTGTAAACTTCCTTAACATTCCTTTTATATATACTAAGCCCTTCCGTTGTTTAGTGGTATGTGAAGCTACTTATGTGTTAGAATATTAGGTCTGAAAGGCATTTAGAAGTGATACACATAAGGAAGAGAATTTATGGCTGCCAACTTCTTTATTATGAGGAACGCAACGTTTCGGAGTACATGCTTGCTCCTTCATCAGGATATGTTAGAATATTGACTGGAACATCTCCTGAAGGTTGTCGGATCTGCAAATTAAACTAACAGTAATTAACACTGATATTTCGTATTAGTCGTAAATTCAGTGATAGCTGCAGAAGAGGGGTTAAACTCATTGAAAGGACTGACCGAGGGTTAAGCTTTAAGCCCTATCCCTTTCAAGCTGACCATAGCCAGCGTGTCACGACTGACCGGAACTATTTGCTGTTGTTTCTGATGAGATAATCGATAGGCCCACGGGAGGTCAGTTAATTATGTTCTGACTGTCCGGCAAACTTCACCCTGCCTTCGGGCAGTCCCTCCTGACCCCCATTCGCCCTTGGGCACTAAATGACCGTATGCACGCGCAAGAATATCCTCCCTGTACGTGATGGACGCGCTCTCGAGATTTGAGCGTTTGAGTGAAGGTTGCAACCATTTGAAGATTGCATCTGTTGTCATGATGGGAGAAAGACGTTGAGTGGGAATGTGCTTAATTGGGATTAGAATCAAGGGGGAAGTGGGGTGATAAGACACGCTCGAGGGGGTAGGTTAGGAAGGGGGTGGGAGGTTAGAAAGGAGGTAAGGGTGTCAGGTACTATGTTACACAGATCCTGAAACAACTCTACTAAATACAGCCCATGCAAGTCTTTAACAGCTAGCAAGTCTAGATTACTGCATTTTCAGGAAGTTTCTGGGCTTCTGGATACCCTATGGTATTTAGATAATTTAACCACTGTTATTTTTCTGTAAAAACTCATTTCGGAGACAAGATGTTAATCTAGGTGTCGGGTACCAAGCACGGGAAAGCTTTTTGGAAAAGAGGGGTTCATTTAAAAACACAATATGCTGGCACATATTTCTGGGAACTATTTGCGTTTATTTGTTATTTGTCAACTTATTTGTTATTTTGTTGAACACAAATAATTTAGTTTCATGTTTTTGTATACGTCAACATTATTAAAGGGGTGGGTGGGGGCCCAAAATGTAGGTCGGTAGGTCGAAGAAATAATACTTTGTTTTTTTTCTCTCGCGATTCGTCGTAATTCGTTGTGTTTTGAAGTTTTTAAGCTATATTTTCAAAATGTTTTTAACTGTAACAGTTAATATTGACAGTAAGAATATTAAAATAAGTATTTAACTAATTTCTCGTCGGTGGAATGAGGAACGCTTCTTCACAGCTTTTTTTTATTTCTTCACATGTCTTGTACGTATGTAAACCGTTGCTGCTGGGGCGCGTGTCTACGAAGGGGCACAGGGTGGAGCGACGATGGAATCGGATAACGGATTAGGGTCTCGTGGTAAAGAGGGTGGGGGCGTTGTGACGGTGTGGGGACAGACACTAGACTGAAGATGTTGGATGAGGTTAAGGTAAAAGGGTCACCGCGGAGGGAAGTGGCACGAGAGAGGGAGGAGTCAGACGCCGTTGATGTGATTAGACGTCGACGTTGTTTGTATCGGTGGTGTTGACGAGCAGCGAAGTAGCCGGTGATGAAGATGTATGGGAGGTTAATCAAACGAAGTCGGGGTTCGGGAGGGAGAAGTTGTATGAGGGAGGACAATTTATTAAGCGTGGACAAAGCACAATCACTATTCAATTTCGTTCCAGATCCTTAATAAGATAGGAGGACCTGTATGATCACAAGATGAGTGCTTCAATACCGAGATCTTATTTCACTTTTTAATTGGATCCAAATAAGTCTCACGCCGTCATGTGTATTGAGTCGTAGTAAATCTTAATGGACGCTATTTCAAGAGGGCGAAAGTGAGATTAATGTATTTCAGCGCTAATTCTGATAGGCGTGAAGAAGGATATAAAATCGTATGTAATCCCCACGATCGTTATCATGTAATATAACCCAGCCAAAGACAAACAAACTATATTTAAAATGTACTCATCAGACTAGGTCATAGTCTAATATTAAACCATTGAACATCAACAAGATAACTAATGAAACAGTTCGCCTTCTCTCTCCAGTCTCACATATATACTGGGTTCACAGGTGAGTGAGTGCATGTTTTTATGATCGCCAGCAATATACAAACGATACCATAGCGGCCTAATGGTGGCTGGGACAGACAAACCAGTCGTTGATATTAAGAGGTACGTCCCGTAGAGGAGCGGCTGAAAAGTTCTGAGCCTAACTATGATGGACTTAGTTGAAGAGAGGGGTTGCTTATCATTTTTCAACATAATCCCCTCAGAGACCCTCACACTTCCACCAACGATGCTTCAAGATTGGGAAGAGGTGGAAATATGACTGCTCCAAATATGGTGAATACGAAGGATGTTCAATGAGTTCAAGGCCTTGATATTCTAACGCAGTTGCCTATAAGTAAACAGATTAACATTAGCCATTGATGGTCTGACCTTTCGGGAGGTATTTAACCAGTAATATTCCATCATAGAAAACAAAAGCCATCGACTTGCCAGCTGATAGTATAGATTTCGCCTCTTCGGAGAAGGAAACGTCACATGGTTAAACCGAGACCAAGAACCCTAATCGCTCTACACAATCAGCCAGTTTTTGGCTTCAATACGACGTACATTCTCCCGAAAAATGATGAACCTAGAGCGTTTGTTATCAGCGTGCTGAAACCTTTGTCATGCCAAGCTAATTCTTCAGAATGTTCTCATCTCTCTCATGAGAGACGCTAACTGTATTTGTCTATGTGACGTGTGACGTCTGTTACCCATAATCAAAGCGTATTTGTTATCAATGTTTTCCTTAGTGGTGGCAGTCTTCCTAATCTTGGATCGTCTTGTAGGCTCTTGCTTCCCCCTTGAAGTCCGCTGCCAACATTCAACAGTGGCATGGAAAGAATCACCATCCCCTAAAAGTGTCACCATGTCCGCATGGATGGCTATTGGACTAAGCCTTCAGTTGACGAAACTTGGGGGCAGCGCGCTTTCCATTTGTATCCACAAGGAACACCAAATCACTTTGGTGCCTGCAGAAATATACTGCCTGGTTGTGTATTTGGTTTAAATGCAGAATGTGAGAATGGAACGTATTTTTAGTACATGCAAACTGTTACGTCCTCCGTTTTTAGGCTGTGAACTTGCAGCCACCCTCCGTACATTCTGCCTGCGCTCAGATACCATTTTATGCATTCATGGTATGTATTTTGACGATACTTGCTTTGTTTAAACAAGAAAACATATACATGTATGTACCAGAGTTGTGTTTATGGTATGTAGTAACACACCAGATATTTCAAATCATTTTCAAACTGTGATGTGTTGGGAAAAGACGCCAAGCCGTTAGAGTGGCCTTGACATTTCTTGCCACCGGTGGGGCAGGTCACGCGCACATTTTCGCGCACGCCTGATATCATCACTATTTGGAAGTGATTCATAAACACATGCTTATGATAAAGGCGGAATGGTGCAATCAGCTCTGCTTTTAGCGCTTTTAGCAGAGATGTGTTGTGACTTTATTTGCACGATGACTTTGAAACCTTCCTGCACGGTGACCTTGACATAGAGGAATGATAAACGTATTAATGAAACCTACACTACGGCTCTTATACAGTCACAGGAAAGACACCTGGTGTTCGCAAAATGTACCACTGTGCTCTAATCAGTGATAACAATCAAATGTTCCGCCTTTACATATTAACTAACAGTGGTTAAGCCGTTACTTTTCAAGTGTCAGGAACACCCGAAGGATTAATAAACTAAAACCAATTTTAGAAGAAAACGTTTTCAGCTGATAAATATGTTTTTTGTGTGTAACAAGCGAACAGTTTTTAATTCGTGTCCGATTAATATTGTTTGAACTATGCTGTGATTAAAGAGTTCGTTTTTCGCATATGAAAACATTTAGTTAAATGCATGTAATGAACATGTAGTAATTATATCAACAAAGCAAAGTTATGGCAGTAAAAGCGTCCAGTTTCTGGCGACAGCTCTTATGCTCTATGCATTTTGTATCTCTAGTGTCAAGTAATCGATCGTAGAGTCTGTTGCAAATATGTTACTGCATAAAAGTGTCTGTTACATGGCACTAATTCAGTGAATGCCTGATCTGATTTCAATTCGACTTTTGTTACTCGCAAAAGTATTAGTCTGAACATTTCATGGGGACATTTGAATCAGTCGTGTTTAAACAGAGCTCGTGTTACGATGACACAACACACAGAGAAGGACAAATAATGTACATGTATGTTGTATAATGCAACGGGATGCAGGGTGGAATCTTTATCGGAATTCGATCCTTTCAATTTAACCGTTGTTTCCGTCTCTAATTAATAGTATTAACCCTATTGGTACGTTTTTAAAGGGACTGATAGGGACATGCTATGCTGGTACACATTTGTTTTGTTTTGCAAGGTTTTGCAAGATCGTGGCGTAAATTGCAATTTCTGGTAGAAATTAGCAATCAAGTATAAAGTAGATGTAAGGACGGGAAGTGTGTATATGTACCGTATTCGACGTAATAAGCACCCCGCCCGCCCTAATCAGCGCCCACGGCGGTATTTGCTAATATATTGGCTATTGAACAATCCCAATTAGCACCCCTTCCGATTGATCAATGTTCACAAGACTTCTTTATTCGCGCATAATACGCACTCGTGTGTTATATGCACCCTTAAATATGGGCAATTAAATTCTAGAAAAATATATCTATCGTACATAAACATTTAGGCTGTCAGCATAAACTACGAAATTTATCTTTTTACCAAAATAATATTCTCATAAGAGCCCCCTATTTCTAACGTCGAGAGCGCCCTGGGCGCACATTACGTCGAATACGGTATGTATCTTAGAAATATGCATGCCGTTTTATTTGATATCAGCATACAGTGAAAGTCACTTTCAACAAATATTCTTTCCTCAGCGTTTGCTTTCACTGGGTTAGTATATATCAATTGGAACTGAGCAAGGTTTAAACATGCCGAAGGCCCGGGTTCGATTACCCACATGGGTACAAACTGTTTTATATATCTACGGTTTAGAAAACTAAGGTTGTGTTCTTGATCAGCTGCAAAATGCGTCTTCTACAGGGATGACGAAAATGATGTGTTATTACAAAGCCGAGCAATAACTTAGTTAAGCAATTAAGTCCATACCATTATCCCTTCTTGAGTGTAATTCCAATACCACTTGTATCGCTTGCTTCTCTCGTCTGGTAGATTAGTATCTAACTGAGCATAAAACGAGAATTTCTGAGAATTGTCACCTCGGAAATATCTTCACGGCTAGTGTGTTTTGCACTGAGATAAGAATATGCACAAGACTGTTATCTGGTGTGCGTCATTTCACATTCCTACCATTATGAATGTATTGAAAATGACTGTTTCTTTTGTTAGATACTGCAAACCAATCTTAGGTTCGATCTTTAAAATTTAAATCGTGACACTAATCACAAAACATTTTTTTATTGAAATTCTTGAGCCCAATTTGAGTGAAATTCTCATTTTCACAATTATTATACTGATTAATGACGTAGTTAGAACGAGTATATAGCCAATGGTGATAAGCCCAGTGGCAGCTTCCTGCAGCTAAACCCGCTGACAAATTGGCCACTGGTTTAATCTGGTAAAAGAAAAAAAAAACATTTAAAAATATCCAATTTGTAACTTGTAGATTCGGCCACACACTCCGGCATTTTAAATTTTAAATTTCGCAACTAACCGATAATGGCATTTAGAGAAGTCATCAAACCGTCTCTCTTATATAGTCACACAGAACACATGAGAGTGCGCAAGTCCTCTCACTGAGGCAATTCAGTGTTAACTCAGATAAACCAGCCCGTTCTGCATCTCAGAATCCCAAGCTGAAATTTGTGGAATATTGTCCCTTGATAGCAAACACTTGGTCAAACACTCGAGATGAAATTAACCCACCTCCGGCAGTAAATTAAAAGATTTGACATCTCCGTCTCGGAATCAATCCTTGCGGACCTCTATCTCAATTGCCATTTTAAAACGTTCGAGGGCGCCAACTGGTTCATTTAAGTTATGTATCGACCAACAGAGTCTTTATTTGTGGCTACTTGCAGTAGATGTGTGCTTGACCCGTGACCAATTGCGTCCAGGAGACTGGACTGGTGTGACTGGTGTCTCTGGAAGTGGAGACATAATTGGCTTGTAAGTGAATCACTGTCCATCGCTTCGACCATCTTTGTCCGCGTAGAAACTAGCTTATCTCCACAATTCCCTGTCATTATCTACCACATTAGCTACCTTCTGGCAATATTTCATGTCAAGGTCAGTAGGTGAAAGGTCGAGGTCGCTGACATTGCTGAAAATGCTGAAGTAACTTGTTAATATACGTAATTCCTGCTAAGAGTTCTGACAGATGAGAAAACCTAGTTAAGCAGGTCAACTACAGAGATCAATGACTGTGATCCCAGCGGCTACAAACACAAGCATATACGCCATTGGTCTCGGGTCAAACAAGGGTCCTATCTATGGGTCAAACAACTCCCTGACAGGACATACGATGGATATCAGCCCGGTCAAAGGTCAGACATCATGCTGATTACCTGCCAGGAATAGGTGATATGAGTAGTGGTTCATTATTTTATATATATCCATGTACGTAAATCTCAGAAAGTCATATCAATATTACACTGATCTAAAATGAATCAGAAACTTGAAAATCCAAAGAAGGATACTATTAAGTACAAATCCAACTTGGCATTCTTTACCATCTATTTCATATGGCAAAGTAACTTTGATAAGAACACGTAGTTGTGAAAAACTAGCATGACAAAAACTGGACACAATCTGCACTGAATTGTTGAGTCTTCGATATCAACTGTATTGGTAACCTGTGGAACGTTATTCTTCTGACTGAAGAAACTACATCTCCCGAAAGCATTTTGAGCAATAATTGCGGACCAGCTTGACATTCACTGTTGACAATATACTTAAGAGCTTTTGCCGTCAAGGAAAGGACAACAGCATTTTTTATGAGCGTTATCTTTTGAGGAAACGGCGGATCAATATACCCTGCTGATGCTCGCGAGGATCATATCAAATCATCAATAAGAAGTTTATAATTGAAGAAAATTCGTAAGTTTTTAAACTGTCAGTTTAAGCAAGTCTCTGTCACACCAATTAAAACCGGTTTTTGAAAGATTTATTGAATTTTACCTTGAATAGTTAAATTAAAAAGCAAACACATATTTCTTCCGGTGTGTACTTAGGGCTTCAGTGTTGGACGTTATTCTCATAATTCTAACGATCTAGCTGGTTACGTTTTATCAAAGACTGCGATCAACCCTTAAATCCTCCTGTCTTCTCTTGATTCTACCATCTTTGTGAAAGACGCCATACAAAGCTGTTTGGTCCACGCCTGTAGGAGCCCCGAGATTTAAAAATGTGGGGAAATAAAACACGTTCAAAGAGTTCAGCTGAGATTGAGGTAGGGCAGAGGAATTGATTAACCTATTCCAAGAGTTGCATAGAACTTGCCAACTTTTTTCTGTTTCACGGAATCGGTGTCGTGCCTAATTCAGATTGATGGAAACAGATAACGAAACGCAAGACAGTATACGGTTTGACAAGGACTGCATCTCAAGAGTTCGACTTTTTGTTTCCAGGCTTTAATTACATTGCAACGTGCCTCGATAGCCAAAGAAGGGTTTCTTAAATCAAGTGGTATTATGCCGAGACAGAGAGATCTGCTGGAAATGACCCCGTGTCCGTTTCCAGACAAGCCAAGTTTGACCATTGCGGATATTATAGAAATAGTTTGGCTATGAAATCCACTTACGTCGATTAGAACTGTGTACACATAGGTCCTGGCGAGCCTTTTACCACAATTATAGCTCACAGGCGGTATGGACGCTGCACTGGCCAGGAGACTAGTGATCATCGACCGTCTCATGTATTGATTCAAACAAATACTTGTCGAAGTAGTCTTTGGGAAGATATGTTTTACAACGACGTTGCTTATCAATGCGAGGCGCGAGCAGCAGCCCCATGAGGGCTTTCATTAAAGGTCGATCATGTAATAATCCTCACCCCAGTACGTGTTCTCCGAAATCCTAGCTTCTTTTTTCGCCCTGCCTTGCTTGTCGATCGATACGCCCTCAATGAAGCGCTAAACGCTGGCCAATCTACTGAGGAGACCCTGCACGGTTTTCGTGAGCGTTTTGGGGGGGAAGACCGTATGTGCATCCTCCGCCCAAGCTATGGTCATTTAAGCATGGTCAGTGAGGTACAGATCTCCGGATATTATCGCTTGCTAAAATGTCGGATGATGAATACTCGGACGGTACAGAGTGAGTACCCTCTACTTTTAAACTCCCCCGGTTTTCTCTTTGAAGGATTAACGTCCTTCTGAGGCGTTTTATCACGATTTTACACTTCTTTTGAATGACAGTCCAGCAATCACATCTCCAATTTCACAACATTTTCCTTTCTCGTTTATGCCCTTCACCGCCTTAAGACACTTTTAGATCCCACGTTGATGATATCTGAGAAATTGTGATCATCCATGCTGGACATAGGATTATGTCGATAGATATGTTTGAACAGCAGGACCCTCATTTGATCTTTTACAGAACCCCTGTGTACCTTTCTCATAGAATTTCAGAGCAGGACATTACCCATTAAGACTCTGGACAATGTTTGTATTGGGTTCAAAGGAATTTTGTGTAATAGGCCAAAGTTTTGTTTTGGTCGTATCTCTATCAGCCTTAGCTGTTAACTGAATAAACCTTCGCGTCCTCAATCAGTCACAGAACGTCACGTATGGGTTCCAGCTGTATTGTCGTTGGTAACATGATGTTCTTTAGGAAATCCACAGGGACATCCTGAGAGAAGCTTGAAGAGTACAATTAGTTTTATTATTATTCAATTTTGGGTGATGTTAACGTCGTTAGGAATGTCCAAAATGTTGACCTGATTGTCCTGAAGAATTGCTTCCAGACATGTTTCTTTGCGTCCATCTGACACCAATGGTAAGAGATCAAGCGAGAAGCATCAGTTGTCATTCGAGGACACTTTGGTCTTTCATGACGCTGTGAAAATGTAAATAACGAGAGTTGTCAAAGTGATATCATTCACAAAGCAAACAGAAGTGATTTGCTGCTTTATCGACATAGTGACAGGGGATATAATAGCCCTTTGCATGGCATTGTGCATTTGAGGGAAATAATCTGATTTTAGCAGAAATAGTGAAATTAAAGACTGTGTTGATTAACTGCGCTGGGAGAAGGTTCTCAGCACATTGATATGTGTCAGTGGGCGATTGAATTACGAATTTATTGGGTGATGTAATGCAATAAAAACCTAGCCAACCCATGGAACGCCTTAAAGGAGCCCCATGTAACGAATATTCTTTGGTATACTTTGAGTTTATAAGTAACAGCAAAGTTTAAAAAAAACATCGATTGACTGAGAAAAAAGACACCTTTCTTTAATATATATATATTATTTTGTTTCAGTAACACGTACACGAAATATCGGAATATAAAGATATATTGTAATTGATTGACACAAGTGCATTTTGTCAATACAAGCACATGTATACATTATGAATAAGTACATTCACGATGCACAAGTTGCCAGTGCGCAACCATCCAGATCCTGCCCTTCTGTATTCGTGTTTCTGTATTCGTGTATTCATGTTATTTATTATTCTTTTCTGAAGCAAAAAAGGTTAAGAATGCACTGTTTACTATCGCCATGGGACAAACGTTGAGTTACTGATTTGGCGCAATGCCATCAGAATATACATATGGTACTATTGAGGCTTAAAATGTCATCACGTGCTAGAGCTGAATTTGGAACAAAGCCATTGTGGATATCGTTGCAGATTGAAGTAACGTTTCTGGACAAGACGCGTGAACTGAATATAACAATGAATGTTTTCGACGTTAACATACAAATGTTATCATATGAGTTTTCATCCGTTGAATATTAATATTCCCTTCTGGTGTACATTCGTGTTATCAATTGTTCATTGTATTCTTCTAAACGTTTATGATGTTTTATTGTGCATTCTATTTACACTTGGAATCACACACATGACAATTTTTTTTTAAAATCCCAGGGGAATGAATCAACATAGGTATTAATCGCTTTCACTATACAATTTTGATTGGATTTTTATGTTACAAATGCTTGTATGTAATCAATGTGCAAGAAGGTCGATTGGCATTTACTGTAGCCTGTGACAGAAGATTCATCCGGAATGTGTTGAATATGGGAAATATCAACCGAGGCTGTATAAATCGCTATTTGTCGTCCATATGGCGAGACAAAAAACGAGTGACGGAACGAGTGGTGGATTCAATTCATCGTATAACTACCAAAGGCAATTTTCTTTGCGATGAAAGACTCCGAACTCTATGTCCCGATGACAACTCGGTGATCAACAGTACCGAATTCGGTGAATCATCTTGATCTTTGACACTCCTTTATTTCTTTCATGCTAATGATGATTCCATACACTTACATTTGTAGTACAAAGCTAATCAAAGTATTAGAACGTACACGTCTGTTTCAATCAAGAAGATACCAAAAAGATATCATTTTAACGCCGATATCAATGAACTCACGGGTACATGTGGCCAAGTGATCTACTTGTCATAGTTTGTACAGAAAACGTCAGTGCCACACATTCTGGAGCTAAAACTAAGCTGTATAAATATGTTGTGTCACCACTTATGATTTATGCAGACTAATGCAATATGCTTTACATCGTTTATTAAAGCGTGTACATATTACAAACAAAACCATGATAAATTTGAAACTCATTTGGTCAGCTAATCCTGCGATAATATGATGCTTTCACATGAACTTGGTTTTCAGTCCAGACATGTAACATGTAGCATCGCTACATAATGCCAATTCATGAGATGTAGACATCATAAATGTTATTAGAACATTCTCGGCCTGTCTGTAGACCTTTTGGACTGCAGAAGAGGGTAAACTGAGCCTTTGTAGATGGGAAGCCACATACAGTCGAAATACGTCTGTTGCCCTGCTTCCTTCAACATGACGCAGTTGATAGTATATGAAGCGTACCATCCAGCCAGACTATGTGTTTCACCTATCACCCTTATTGCTTGTTATTCAACATCTTCTGCACCCGTACAGACGGAACGCCATCTGACATATTGACCATAGAGCCAGTGTACTGACCCCGGCTAACAAAGGTTTTATAATACTACATTCTATTTCAGCTAGAGAAGGTTTTTCCTCAAAAGTAAAGTAATGGTTGGGTCAAGGTCAAAGGATAATGGAATATCGGACTTCAACTTGATTCAACTGCGAAAAAAGGTTTATACGTAGTTTAGCGTGTATATGTAGTCTGACGATGCCAGAAACAGTTTTGACATTTTCTTACTTGATAGCACTATGTGATAAAACGTACGTATAAAAAATGTATGAAATTAACTTGTTATAAAATCACGGCAAGGATCTGTGGAAATCGATGCATTCGTGGTGCCTAAAACTCTAATGGAATGTAATTCACGTAGAGTTTCTCCAAATAAAGTTCTTTGAGTCAACAATTAATTAACTGTTTGTTGGCTTTGAAAACATTGATATATTGTTCTATTTGTTTTCTTGTTGATGTTAGGAGAAAATGAACTCATTATTTGAATTTTTTTTATGATTAAAAACGGTTTTATTTAAGTTAGTGTAAACATCATTTGGGCCCACTGTTAGAATCTAAAGGTTAATTTGTATCTCTAGCACGGATCTTTTCGTTCAAAGTGACCAAATTGAAGACGATCATTATTCGCATGCTTGAACGTATATAAACATCGTTACACTAACATCGCTTTGTGCAAGTGACCTTGGTGTATTGCCTGTGTGTGTGTCGTAACTTCGAAGATGGCGCCCTTTGTTGTGTTCTTAACCAATTACTGAAACTTGATAAATCACTTTTTCTTTGAAAATCTTTATAAAGGTGGAGGTGATGACACGAAGGTTATTCCACATGAACGTTTTAGTTTTAAACGTTCATAACTCTTCGCTGAGCTATGCATACTCAAGTATTTAACATTACATGCAGTACCCATGAGTATTAATGTGTTTTAGAGTATAGCTTATGTCTTCCTCAACCCTGGTGCGGGCTTTTTTTCCATCAGGAATGCTATGTTGTTTCTAAATACAGTAACAACCCGTATAAAAGTCCACTGAAACTCCATAAAGAATCGACAATCCCGATTAAAGTTATAACTTTGCTGTTACCATACCGTGTATTGCCAAGTTATAAAACTAAAGTATGCAGAAGAAATAAGATGTTTCAGATAAACAGAATCATTTGGGCAGATTTCGTCTTTTAGCAGACAAGAGCCAAATTAAATACCAACCTTATTTATTTCTACGCCTTAACGTATACACAAACCTTTGTCGCTTTAATAAGTCTCTGAATATGACGGTACTATTGTCATTGTATAGTTGTATAAAAGGATATGATCGCTGGAGTTTGACACTATTAATTAAGTTTTGTTGGAGATACCTTTGAAGTGAATTGATAGCCTCATAACACCAGATAATGTCGGACAGTTTTATCCAAATCCTGTCTCAATCCCCGATAAACTGGTATCAGAAAGAGACAGACAAATTCTGGCGTGGCGTAAATGTTTAGATGACTGAGAAAGCAAATACCACTACGTTTAAGATAACAATAGCGACTTCTGTCATTTGTCTCGCAGTTAATCAGCTTGATCATTAGCGAGGTCTCCCACTCACACATACCGTAGAAGAACCGCGAAGGAACAGCCCCATTTAATATTGAACCAGAGCGAAACTGTGACCGACGTTGACGTTTCTGATTGGCATGGTTTTGTGTGTCAAAAGGTAAATAAATCTGGTAATGAAATATTTCAGTCAAGGCAATATATAACATCTCAATCGAACTTTTGAAATATTCAGAACATACATTTCAAGACGTTGGGGACGTCTATGACATCTTTTTTGTGTGTGGGTAACTTGTACTGTAGCTGCATCGTCACAAGAAGCAATTTGACGACGAACTGACCAGATGCTTATCAAGAAATCTTCTCGTAGTTGTGCTGAGGGCATTTTCAATTTGAAGCCTCAGTGACAAAAAGATGTCCAAAACAATTCCATATTCTAATTTGTCCTTGCTCCCGACTTTCGTCAGGTTAACAATTGACCTGCCTTTTATGTGTTTGTGACGAGAACCACCGAGGCAGGACACGCTCACCTTTTCGCGAACACCCTGTATCATCACTATTTCATAGTGTGTCATAAACACAGTCATGCTTATTATATGGTCGGAATCGTAAGTGGGCACTACCTGTAGCAGAGATTTGTTTGTATTTTGGAAATGATTTTGTCGCTTTTATTTGTCTATCATTTTACAAGAAAAGGACAATCATTACCGCTGCTGTGATCACGACGAATTTCGTTTCAGCCACGTTGAGTAACGCCTAGCCATACCAAGGTGCGCAGACGCATTCCATTATTCATAGCCGACAATTTATTGATATATACAGAATGAAGTAACGGACAAACAAACAATCAAGGTCATTCTGACATACCAGTACATCAACGAAGTGTCGATATCTCACAGACAAGGATATATCCGATGTTTGCATACCCACAGAAGCCTGTGTATTACATTACTCAGGCATCTTTGTAGCCCATCGTTGTCCACCATTCATCTTTGTCTGTCCTTTCTTTCCCCTCTTTTGCCCACTATTGTCACCAACAACTCAATTCCATTACAACGCCCTAAAAGAAACACAAGAGTATACAGGGCAAAGTCTATCAACATCTATAGACGATCGTAGTCCCGTCATCCTATATGACTCAGCAAAGGCACTGCAAACAGTGTTCTGGACAGTTCAGCGCGTTGAGTTGCTTGTTGGCAAAAAGCCTCAGAATATAATCTTCTGGCAAGTTGTTCTGATCGATTTATGTTTTGAAATTTAAAAGGTTTAGTATTGACTTTTCAATTAAGCTGTAGGATTGTCAGATGCTATCCAGTACTTGTAAGGGCGAACAGAGTGTATGTAAGTAGGAACGTTTTCCTTGTGGCACGAAGGGACTGTGACTGTCTTAGACCTATGTTCCTTTGTAGTATAGACATACGTCTAACCCCCTTCCATAATTGTAAGAAGTTTTAGCTGATCGTACGAATCCGGCTACACCATGTATTTATGAATCACTATCAAATAGTGATGATACCAGGTGTTCGCGAAACAGTGAGCGTGTCCTGTCCCACCTCGCATCCGTTACACAAACACATGCGATGGCAAGTCAATTATTCACCTAAACATGCATGACAAAATACAGTACAACTCATTGAGAATTGCTTCGGACATCACTTTTGTGACTGATGCACCAAATTTTGAAATGTCTTCAAAATATACATATTTATTTGTCCTACCATAGACATATTTGAAAGATATAAATTACCAAAGCCTTGAATGTTATAAAACAACGTTTGAGCAAGAGTGCAATATTGCTCGACGTCCCTTATGGATAGTACCATGTTGTGATAGTTCTTTTTGTCATTAGTACTCCACAATTTGATTTTGACTGTTTTAAGAAGCATGTCTGATATTTTGTGTTGTGTTTAGTTATTTATCAAATGTTATAAGTATTGCGCTTGTGTCAACAAATTGAATAGGTCATATTTTTTCCCTCTTCATTTTCGTCAAAGGCAATGGCAAATAGGATTAAATGAACTCATCTTATCTAATAACTAACGTCAATACGGGTTAATCAAGATCGTGTCTACAAGAAAACACAAAGGATCCAAGCAGAATGGATGTGATGAATTCTAGAAACAACACTCAGGGATCACTGTGAAGATAGTTTCAACGTGTGGCTAGTCAAGAGGTTAATTCTATTAACCACATATGTTCTATCATTCCGATAAGGATCGCTGAGGATTGTTGATATTCTGCAATACGCCTTTTCATGGGATAAAATAACAACTTTGTGATATTGTTCATGCCAGGGCATAAATATGTGTAGTTTGCTTGTTGCTGTCGTTCTAATAAAAAGGAATAGACTATAATCTGATTGTTCTACCGACTGAAAACATCACATTAAAGTGATTTAATAAAAGGAAGTATGGTATAAGCGATTGTTATACCAATGCACTAAGTAACATAGAAACAGGAGTGTGCACAAACAAGTTGAGAGATTCCTCGTTAAAATTTTGGTCTTGAATTCTAGAAATCGCACAGAACGTTTTTAATCACCTACTTTCCCATGTCTGAAGTAAGACAAGCAAACACAAGATGGGTGGTCGTCGAGAGCGTTGTCTCGTTACATAGGCCCAATGAAGCCTAGTCCCCTCGAAAGGAGAGCTTAAACTCTGCAGTGTAAAGAAAATGAGTAAACCGAATGGTGTTGAGCAACAAATGGTTCCAAAACATATAGTCAGACATAAAGTGTTCTTTAAATGACCATATTTGTTACAAGCAACGCGCTGGAATTTGAAAGGTTCGCGTCTTTTTTGATATAAAGTAATTATAATGATTTATTACAATGTTTTTGAAAAAGGGATTTCTTTAGCTTGATTTTGTTCAAAAGGTTTAATTTAATTACCATAAGCATTTTAGTTTTACAATACTAGCAACATGCAAGACACAATCAGTCCCGTGTTTTAAGGAGAAGGGTTTAGATATATGTGTTTTTGACTGTTCGCCAAAGGTGTCTTCATTAAAATAACCATTTCATTCTCTTAACCGCCGTCATAGAGCTGGAATATTACTGAATGCGACGTTAAACAACAAACATACAAAACGTACCCCGAATTACTCGGGGCAATAACATATGCATATATTGTACAAGCATGCTTGTTGACTGAATTTGTTTGTTGACATGGGTGACGCGTACATCGACGACGTTGATCTTTACTCGTCATCACTGACTGTCTTGTCAAAGGACCGATTCTTTCCTAGCCGTTATATGGCAGGTGCACTGCTGGGTGCGGCGTCAGGTAAAAAACAAACACTTACATTATGAATGAAAATTGTGAGTGGCGGGTGCCACCGGCAGAGCTTACTCCTTGCGCGAACACCTGATGGCATCGCTCCTTTTGGTGATCCATTCATATAATATTATGAAATATTTTCAAATAATGTTAATCGCTATGGAGTCTGTTTCGGCGGATGGTCCAAACTGATTATTCTCTGGCTTTGACGTTTTCAAATTATCACTTATTTGACTGATTTGTACTGATTCACGTATAGTCACGTCCTCTATTTTCACAATGAATCGACATTACACTTATTTTGTAAATGATTGTTTTTCAAATTTTGGCGTTTTAGCAAGTACATCTTTTTAAAGCTATAATAAATCTGACATACTACATATTAGAACTGCAATCGAAACGACACCAGGTGTCTTCTCCGTTTGCAACATCAGTGACACAATGGCTATTTCATCTAGTATATTATACAAAACAAGTAAAGAAAATCAATATCTAAATGGATGTAATCATATCTTAATGCTAGCTGTAGTAAGTAGGTATTGGTGTGCTCACAATGGACAAGCAGAGAAAACTGCAACTTTCCTTTGACGTTTGGCAGCTATGATATCAGGTAAATACAGACTCGAATCCTCTGTCATAGCATCTACATATTGTGCAACGTTCATTCAAACAGAGCGTTGTGTATTCGAGCATATTTAGCGAACATAAATACACAGTCATAAATCCGGAGTGTTGGAAGTCCATAACTTTGGTTCGGTTTTGATCGAAGTCCAGATTTGTCAGGTTTAGTTCGGTATTGACCAAAATCCAGATTAGTCAGACACAGATTCTACTGTAGCTTTCATTCGGACAGAGACACGAATGTAACATTTACTTATATACCGACCTTAATTGCGATATTGCAAACACTATAGTTTTGTGTAATTAACAAAGAAAATGCTTCAAATACAATGGATTATAGCACTCATTGAATTGTCAACATTCACCTAGACTTATCTTTGTGTTTGTGACGGGTGCCACCGGTGGGACAGGATATGCTCACCTTTTCACGAACACATGGTATCATCACTATTAGATAGCAATTCTTAACCACAAGCTTTTGCTCTAGTCGGAATCGCGCAATCGTCTTTAGTAAAGATTTCTTATGGTTTTGGATAATATTTGAAGCATTTATTCCCACCGTTATGTCTAACACTCAGTCATATCTTCGTTTTACATTGTGTGTACTGTTGTTCCATTTATGTTTCTGCCTTTCAGCATATTAGCATTTAGTGTGGCAGTTATACAGCACCGCGTGAAGGTTACGACTAATCCTATAGAAGCAAGACAGATGCAGAACTATTGACACAAGCGTCACTCTGGTCTATGTCAAAGCGGACCCAGGGTCCCTGCTACGCTAACTAACTGACAGGAGCATGAATGCAGAGAGGCTGAAATCAACACGGATCTATATCAATGTCATCTTGGAGTATGTTATTGTCTCTCGCAGAGTAGATATTGCATATGTTGATATGTACCAGTGACAGTGTGTACATAACGTGATCGGCAATGCGGGGATAGAACGGGATGATACCAGTGTTAACGTGCTTCATATTGTGGTGACGTAAAGATCGGCATAAAAAGGTTGCTTAGAATGGATCTTATAGTGATCTTTGATTCTCTGACAAGCAGTTATTGCTTATAATATCTTAACCTTGCCATTTATTAAATCTTTGTGACGAGTGACATTTATTTCATCCTCTCCAATGTGGTGTGAGTAGGTGCATATTTGGTATAATGTTCACGTTTCTTCCTCGAATGTTTTTTATTTGATATTTGCCATTTTGCACTGGACTATGTGGTACATGACTTAGGATCATGCATTAAATGAAATTAGCTTTTATAGTCAAGGCTTCAATCAGTAATTACTGGTATTGTAGATTGGCATCATTAGTAAAGGCACATTTGTCTTTTTGACATTGGAGATAGAAAACATGCGAAAAGTCTTCTTAAAGTAGAACCCATTGTACGACCCCGACTATATGAAAAGCCTTGAAAGGCAAGAAGTAGACTTGAAACGTCGTCACAAACAATGAAGAAGTTGTTTTCGAATAAAAGAGTCATGTTTTCACAAGCATGATACTAGGTGTTCGCGAAAGGGTGAGCGTATCCTGCCCCACCGGTGGTATCGGTAGCATATGACTATTTGACCATTTAACTGAATTAAGGTTTAGATTCACGTTTTAGATCAATGTTCGTGGATATTTGATCAGTGTTATGATCAAACTGAATAATCAGAATCAGTTCATTAAAACATATAAATAACATTACTAAATCAATTAGAACAAGAATACGTTGATCATAATAACTCAAGGGTATCAATATTGGATTTTTGTGCAGCAGAAAAGGTAATTCATTGCCTATTTACTACATTCCCTGAATAAACAATTGTTGATTGGCATTGTTAATATGCAGGTTGATCCCTTAAGATGACAGATTCTTACAAATGTCATGTCTTGGATTGCTCTTGTCAGTGCCTTCTTAGAGGTCAAATCGAACCATCACTCTCATATAATGGGGTCAGATCTTTATCAGAGACTATGGTTACTCGTCACGTCAGAAGATCATCAGAGGGAAGTTTATTTGGACATTGGAAAGCATTCAGCATCGTGTTCTGATGTTGCTTCGAACCAGCTTATAAGGGTGGGCGTTAATGTTCAACTGACGACATTAACAGAAAACTTGCACATTATTAACATTACTTTTAGGAACAGAGTAACCAGAGAGTTGAGGTACAAGGTACAAGGTCAAAAGGGTTATGGCCATTTGCGATATTGAAAATACCTTGATGGTTGTGTGGTGGTTTCAGGTTTCCAGGACATTTATTATACGTTGTAAATTGTGAATTTACTGATAAACTGATGTATTACATGTGCAGTTATTGTAAGAAAAGATAAAGAATAGGAAGCATGTTTTGAATTTTAGAGCACTGTCTCTTGTTTTAGTAGCATATTCAAACACGCATATTAAATAGTGTATGAGATAATTCTATTTTATAAAGTGTAAAACTGTCCACTTGTTTTGAGTACAGGTAGCATCGATAGCATGGTATTTTGTTCATGCTAATTTTGCTACATGTCTCTTTCCAGCTTGCGGTATTGAGATGCAATTAGAGGCTAATGATGATGGCCTTTCTATCTGTATAAGTTGGTGGCCTCATTCTGATGATAGATGAGATAGATTGCTACGCCATAGGAAGACCGGTTTACCGTTCATCGGAACACCTGGTACCAAAAGAAGTAGCTCCCACAGGATTATCAAGGTTATCCAATTTAAAACAGTTGTGTTTTTTGTGTGTAGAAATAAAACAGCAGGGAATCTTTCCAGACACTATTTTTTGCTGTTTTCGCCCAGAACATACTTACCTAAATGACCATTAGTTAAGGAATAGATTTTGAAAAGATGAAGTAGACAATCGGATTTAAATCGATTGTGGTATGTCTATATACACGTGCTCCCAGTCTTTGAACAATGAAGAATTGCACGTGGTATTTACATTGTGGTTGAAATAGTTCTATCAGCTAATTCTTTTGCTTCTGGTGGATTTTCATGTATTCTAAATGCCAGTCGTCCCCCTTTGTGTCTATTTTAGTGCATGTCTTTAATTTATCGCAATGCTCTGTGGGATTAGGGGCCATCTTTAGAGGAACATGCTCGGGGGCGGTCGTCTAAATATTGACTTCACTCGCGAGGACCACATTCATGTTGAGAATTCTAAAGGAAATAGGGGACCTACTAGAGAAGTGAAAGTGCCCTAAGCCACGAAGTCCAGACTGACTGGAAACAGATTCGGCTTTGATAATCGTTGAAGTTCACTGACAGATGACTTTAATCCGTTTTCGGCAGACGACACGATCGGTTATCGTCTGCCAATGGCGTGCTTCGTCTGTTTGACTTGATCTTCATGAATTTTCATGAGGACCTGTCTTCGTAAATTGGTCCTCATTCGCTGAAATCGATTTCCTATCTGAATGAATATCAACAAACTCACGGTAGAGGGCGCAAGGGTTTTGTTCCGGTTCGATTTCCAGTAATAGCAGTTGATGTACGCTCTCTTGGTTTAGCATAGGCTGCATATCAATCTGAATCAGCCACTTGCAGTTGGTTGGTTGATCTTGATACAAGTGGTTTAGAGTGAAGGATTAAAAAGAAGCACTAAACACTTGATTTCCTCTTCAGATGGATGTTACAACATCACCCAAGATTTAAATGGTAATAAATGTTATTTAGTGCCATCACGTAACCCTTTATCAAGCTTTATGTTTGAATAACTACATTGTACCTATAAACCTTCAAAGGATCAACCTTTGATTTCTGATTGACGAGGTAGATCTTTTGTTAATACTCTTTTAAAATCATTGAGGAATTTGAATAATTGATATTTGAGAAAAAATAAATGATTAAATTTACTTTTTGAAATCCGTATGGATATTCTGGGTGGAAATACATTCCGAGAGCTTCAGAGCCGATTTAACTCGGAATCAGGTATTTAGGATCTATAACTTACTTGTGTGTCATCGTACCCGTCATATGCGAGGGACGTAGATTATGCTATAAACTAAATGCCAAGGCTTGGCCCAGACTCAATTATCTACAGCTGTCGATGAAATATCTGGCATATTCCTGACACAATATTGCGTAAAAGAACAAATTGAACATACACTACAAGGAAACTTTAATAAGACAGTCGACCTAAAGTAATACTACTTGCTTTTATGCTTTGGGTTTGGCATACTTCTGAAGCAAATGATTTTCTTGAACAGACTAAATATACACAGAATGCCTTGCATACGTTCAATGTGACACTTATGTATCATACCAAAAAAGTATGACATATGTGATTCTATCATATGGCTCCCCAGTGTGAGCACAAAGGACACATTCTAATCCAGCGGTGTCAGTTTCCAGGCAAATTCACCTGAACCTGGGATGTTCCCATTTCAATTTTCCCTTCAGTTTGTTTTTTCCATTTGTCGTCTGCATCAATGTTGATCGTCTGCTCTTTCTGCCCTTTGCGCCAATGCCAGATTGACTTCTTCCCACCATCGCCTCGTGTTACGACCCACAACGTCACCCCTTCTTATCTCACCGAATCGTTACAACAACTGAAGTTAAGATGGGAAACTGAAGATTTCACCCCTCTTCAGTTTTCAGCCGAATAGTTCCTTTATTTAGCTAGACGTTAACATGTACCCGTCTCCATCCACACAAGGCGCATTGATACTTGATGTGACTCCAGGGCTTACCCATTGTCTTCATCTGATATTTGGAAGTATGTGTTCTTTCGAAGGTAAACCACCTCCTCTGACATGATCACTTGGTGCATGACGTCTCTATAGATTGCCGTCTTCATCAGATATATTCTTGGAGTTTCACATTCGTCATCAATAATCGCATTCGCTGGACTTGTTGTTCGTACATTCTGCCATGAATAATCGTTTTCATCAGACATGCTTTTCGTTAGATATTTCCGTGATGGGTTACAGTGTTCAGGAAAAATCGTTTTCATCAGACATGGTTTTAATCAGATATATTCCTTTTGGGCAACATTCTTCACCAAAAATCGTCTTCGTCAAACATGTCTTTCGTCAGATCCATTCTTGGTGGGTAAAATCTGTAATCAATAATCGTCTTCAACAGCTACGATTTTCATTAGATATATTCTTATTTGGGTAACATTCGTCATCAATAATCGTCTTCATCAAACCCACTTTTCATCAGATATATTCTTTTTGGGCAACATACTCCATCATACATGTTTTTTTATAAGATGTGTTCGTCACACGTATAATCTATGTCGAATCACATGCGCATTTGTAGAATATACTTGTCACACATTATATGGCATTCGTTTCTAAAAGGATTTTCACCTATCTAAATTGCATTACCTAAATCACTTGTATTCGAAATAAAATTGACCATCATTGTTGTCTGCAAATTGGAATATATTCAATGTAAGAAATTGTCTTGAGCTGGATGATCCTGGGACTGCTTGTGCCCGAAAACTTGAACACTCTCAGGCTCTTTCTGCCTCCTTCCCAGACAATGTACGTTTAGGTCGTCCTATTTAACAAACTTTCAACTTGAGAAGTGGTCGCGTATCATGTACGTATCTTAAATAAACGTCTAACTGTGTTTACATTGGCTCAGTAACCGTGTATGGAAGGCCCATCAATACCTTCAAATTGCATTAGAAGGGATATTAAACACACGTAGTGACCAAGACAGAATTATCTTTTCCCACAGGACCTTTTTATGCCCCTGCAATATTCTGCGGATCTCGTTTTAGGGCTGTTTTATGGAGTCATCATTTCGTTGATGGCAATGCCAGTAACTTTGTATGCACAAACTTGGACCTTTGGTCGATGCCCATGTCACTGAGAATGAAAGGAGGGACATGTATGGGCAACTTTACGAGAATCTTCACTTTAGTAAATAGACTCATGGCTTAGATTTTTACCGACCTGGGTTAAGCATCGGCCAGAGAAGTGAACATTTATGAGCTATCGATTGTGATATGAGCTTGGATCCTCTTTTATTGCGCTGTCTGTGCTTGGGTGATATCTTTGAGGGGTAAGGGCCCTAGCCGTAATAGCTTTTGTTAATTGTTTACAATAATGAAGCTTCAGTACCTGAAACCTGACGTGGAATCTGTTCTTTAATAAGCTTCAAAAGGAGAAGACTGCTTTAAATGTATTGGATCTCCCAAATATATAAAGACAATTCACCGATCGATAGTGGTTACAAGGATGCGTTATCCCAAGTGAACCATGTTTGATTTGTGGCCAAATTTGATCACTGAACCATTGATAAATTCGCTGTCTTAGAATCATATCAGAAACCAAATCTCTATTGGGAGTTTAATATTCCTTGATTTCATTGTGATCAATACCAAGTTTTGTTTTCTTAAAACCATTTACACCCTAAACTCGGTTAAATAAATATAATCAAAATGTACAGTGTGTATATACTATATCTATCTAGTATCTATCTATATCCTTGTTACCTCAGCTAAATAAGCTTGATCTTCTCGCATCGAAGATGCTTCTATGTTACTAGGGTACGTGAAGATACATAGAGGATTAAAACGCTAACAACATGTTGGAACACCAAGGAATGTTCAGTCGGTTTAACTGACATTTCTTTGACCACGTAGAACATCTTTTGCATTTTGGTAGCACTGTAGTTCAAACTGAAGGCATGAACATTTACTTTTTTCCCCTTTTAAAACACTTCTAGTTGGGGGAAGAAAGAAAGGATATGATTTTACAGTATAAAATGATGTGATCGATTAAGTTGTATTTGTATTACAATGACTTCATACAGTTTGAATATTGTATATATAAGGTTATGTGTATCAAGTTCAGGTCACTTGTTCCGGCTGAAGGTGTTGACATGTTTAAAAAATGTTTCAATTTTGACAGTTCGTTGGTAAATGGTACGCACGGTTACTCATTTTAGAAAGAGGTCAAATTAACATAAATCACAACACAGGGCGTACTTTTATTTGCAGTGATATTACAGAACAACACAGTCTCTCTTTTGCAAAATATCAAACGTACATGAATGTACGCCTCAATACGACTATTCTGGGCTTTTGATCACGATAACACAAATGCACACATGTTCTGGAAGAACAAAGATCATGTTCGCTAATACCTAATTGCGTCAGCTGAATACCAGTCGGTCTTAAAAACAGTGTAATTTTCATCCTGAGTGTATTTGCATGATTAAATCTTAAAGACAGTGTAAAATGAAACGTGCTTTGAAATCAAGATGAGTCACTTTTAAAGATATCTTGTAGCAACGTCCTCTGCTTTAGAAAAATGAATCTCAGGGACATGATTATTGTGCCGAGATAAAAGATGTTCTTGCAGACAATTTCTTTGCTTCAGAAATCAAAGCATCTTTTGACCTTTTTCTCAAACAATAAAAGTTTTTATTAAGGTTAAAAAGAAATAATTGCGATCAAATATTTCTTCAACTTTGGAAACATTCATGTAACTTTCCACAGCCGACAGTACATATTGACTCGCGTTTCAAACGAATATCCAGAATTCCCAAGCTATTGCTGGAGAAAACGCTGATGATATTGAAGAAATTGTCCGTATTGTCATGGTCGCTTATATCTTGCACAAACTCACGAGGAGTTCCTCTATCATTCTGAAACACGTAATGTAATAAGAAGCGACCAGATAGCATTAAGTCCCACATTGATTTTTACCGCGGATGAATCGCGGGGGTGCCTCACTGATGAAATTACTCCGCTAGTGGAACAAAAGCGCGGGAAAAGGTCACGTGACTGAAGTCATCTCGTTCCAGTATGGTGCTATTATTTACGTATTCATACCTCTGTTATCAGCAATAATTACACATCACGAGTACGCGTGTGTCCCCTCTTCAAATATACTCTCCATGCCTTTGATCATTCATCCCTCAATTATGTTGGTTTCGCTACGTCAGATAACTGCTTGAATCCAATATGGCCACGATCGTCTGCCGTTTTCAAACATGGAGGACCTATTATCTTCATTTTGATACAGAAGCTGTGTCTGGTGCTCAAAAGAAACTTGTTACGCCAGGAAATTGTGCTCCTCTTTTAGATTTTCTTATTAAATAGGAGGTACAGGACTATCTAATCTCACGGGGCCAATAATTGCGGTCATCCACGGACAAAGAAGCTGATCCTTTTATATATATAGATGGGAAAATGAACAGGAATGTTTCCCGTGTTTTGTGGAGGCACTCGACTCCACTTCATCAGAACCTGATTCTTCATGTTAGTAAAACGTAATGGACAGCACAGGTAAACAAGAAAAACATCAACTAAAAATGTTGATATATCATGACTGGTAACGTTAATGTTGACTTCACTAACAAGAAACACATACTTCGTTATCAGACTTGTCAATTTGTCTTTCGAAAAATGATGTACCTTTATGACACTCAAACTAATGTTGGGTACATATAGTCAGCATTGGTCTTGTTCGACCGCAATACTGGCTAAGGTTTTACGAAAGCAGGTGGAAGTTTGATTGTAAGACTGCTTTTGTGGTTCTTTCAGGAAAGACATATTTTTCAAAAGATATCAAGCTAATGTTACTTAACCTAAAAGGTTTCTTCGTACGTGTTTGTCAAATGTATGCTCTGGCAAGTATGCATTAGGGGTTATCAAATCTCTGTGAGAGCTGTGGGTGACATCTTGTAAAGTTTTATCTAAAATATGAGATAAAATGTCAAGCTAAAATCAGATGACACACACGCAAGTCAATTTCCTTTCTATGCTCCGCACTCCAAACAAGAACGTAAGCCATAATTTCTGATTATTTAAACTAGAGCCACTGACAAGATAATCAAGCGTCAATTCTCGTCAAACTTGCTGCACTACAGATAATTCTATTACCATTGGCACGACCACCTCCTCACAAGGCTTATGTAATAATATCTTCTTCATTTGATTTGTGTCAGATTGCTGTCCATATATACAGGATATATTTTAACACTCGTGACAGGAAATGGATTGCTCCGGTATCTTCAAAGTTCTGCTGAGAGGAAATTAAAACGAAATTAGATTTACTTCCCAGGGTCTTGCGACTATTGCCCGAACGAAATAGCGTCTCATGTACGTAGTCCTGTTGCATCAAGGCTTGTTAGCTCAATGAGCATTCGTGTAATTACGGGAATGTGTTTCGGGGAAATTGTTTTCAAACTAGTATTGATTTCAGTGAGCCACGTGCAATGTAAAGATACTTAGAATTGTATAAGGAGCATGTCTTGCAAGATACCACTAACTCCTAAAACGCCATCATCCTTTCAGGTACTTCCAGGGAGGGGTTCTATGTGAGATAATGTGTTCTGTCGTCAAAGGCACCACAATTAACCGTGCAGAGTTGCGTCTCTTTGGCGTGCCAGAATCCCATGATCGTGGGTTCAATTCCCGGGTCACCACCGTACCCGTGCTGGTGGGTGTCAGCCAAAAGACAAACGTCTAAGACCTGCATCGCGTCGAGCTTTGGTCCACACCAAGCAGATACGTCATGCTATAACTAAAACTGTTCAAATCAGCGTCTAACCACACCCGCTAGGGTGTTTCAGCCTTACTGAGTTACTTTACCTTGTATGCTACGTGCACATTGCATAGTCATTGGGGAATATGTTCCACGATCTGGTACCCATTCCCTGCCTTGTTCTAGACATGGTCTGTCTTACTGTGTGTTTGTTTGTTTTATTGTTTAACTCCACAACCAAGAATGTATTGCTTTTGAAATACAATCGTGTATGCTCTTTCCTTAGGGCGTCATGCGACTCTTGCTCAGAAGTTGTTTTATTAAGGTTACAACATTCAAGGCGTCAGTAAAGCTTTCAAAAAGTTTTATGGTAGACATGTAAAGGACATTTCCAAATTTGACGCATCTGTGACAAAAATGATGTCCGATGCAATTCCCTATTTTTACTTGTACCAAATTGTTCCCGTGCTCTTTCAGGTGAACAATTGATTTTGCTTTGCGTGTGATTGTGACGGATGCCAATGGTGGGGCAGGATACGTTCACCTTTTCGCGAAGACCTCGTATCATTTACTATTTGATAGTGATTCATAAACCAATGCTCGTGATCTAGTCGAAATCGTACAATCTCCATACAATTATGGAGAGATTTCTGTTGGATATGGAAAGGGTTTTGTCGCTTTATTCAATGATTCTGAATCTAATATGCTGGGACTGCCAATTAGCCGCATCTAGTCTCCCTTTAAGGTTCTTGAACTGTTCTGAGCATCAAAGGGTTTACTTCAACCTAAGGACACAGCGTATAACTGCCATAGACAATGATGTTGCATATTAGTCCATGTATATTCATTAACGCAAATAAGTAACATTTGTAGGTTTTTTATGTTAATAAATCTCGATGGAATCAATTCACTTTTTAGACATAATCTAGAACAAAATTATCTTGCCTTGATGACATTGTGATTTTTGTATTTCATTTGAAAGTGCATAAGATATTTAAACATGGGAAGAAACGGTATCTGTCAAACCCGACAGTTATGAAAAATACGAAAGAACCAACAGAAAACCATCACCCTCATATACAATCACGACTGCACGATTAACGATCAGCACGATTGGAGGAGGATGACACATACGCCGGGTCATCTATTGCCTACAAACATCTGGTCTACATTAGGTTTTTTCTTATGACAAGCATTATTTGGTACAAGGGATCCTGCGATGTAGACATGCAATGCATATACAGTCAGTCGTGCTGGAACAAATATATGTAAGCAAAAAAACACTTTCCATAACCACAAGAAATATCTGCTAAAATCAGATTCCAACTGTATTATGAGCATGTGATTATGAACCACCACGGACTTGTATAACCGGTTATATAGGTCCGTGGAACCACTATCAAATAGTGACCATACCAGGTATTCGTGACGAGGTGAGCGCAATACTATCCTATCGGAGGCACCAGTCACAAACACATGTAAAGACAAGTCACTTGTTCACCTTAAAAAGTCAAAATAAGGCATTGCATCATTTTCAGGCTTTGATGCTTCAAATTTGGAAATGTTCTCCACATGTCTACCACAAACCTTTCTGAAAGCTTCATTGAGGCCTTGAATGATGTAACCTTGATCAAACAACTTCTGAGCTGGAGTCGTATGACGTTGTGTGTAACCATGGTACAACGGACATGCTCGATTGTACCACAATAGATGAAATGAAAAATGAAATTCAGACACCAAAGGCTGGAGCTGCTGGAATATATATATCATTGATTGAATGAGTGAGTTGGGTTAAACGCCACGTGAACAGTATTCCAGTAAAAGCACGGCGCGTCAGCTTAATGTGGGAGGAAAGACCGAAGTGTTGCAGGTCTCAGACGTTTACCACTTTTGTGAAAACCACGAGCACGGGTATGGTGCTAACGCGTTTCGAACCCACAACCATAGGTTTCTGGCGTGCCCAAGATGCGCAACTAATGAGAAGAATCAATTTAGAGCAACATTTATTCTTAGTATTCATCAACCTAAGGGCAATGTTTCAAAATTCAAGCGTTTATTATGTATTGTATAGACACCTTTCAAAATCTAAGACAGTAGCATGCGTGGAAATAGTGAGTGTTTTCGGTTTAACGCCTCTTTGAACAGTATTTAGTTATATTGTTATATCACGACGTTTTGAGCTTCATGTGAGAGGAAAGCACGAAGTGACACAGGCCTTGACGTTTACCACTTTGTTGACACCGACAGCACCGATATGGTGATGAAAAACCAAGGAACAAAACCAGGGGGGAGTGTAGGATTCGAACCAACGATAATAGCTCAGCACACCTAACAGACACAATTCATCTAAATGCGGCGCCTTAGACGACTGTGCCACCTGTGCCCAGCCATCCGAAAATGTGAAATCATATTGACATGTTTTCTAGGTTTTATAATAACACTTCTCCTCATCCTCCACGTTTGACAAGAAAAGTTAGTAAAAAAATAAGTAAAGGTATTTAGATTATTTAAGCCGTGTGAATCTTCTACTTAACATATGGTTCTCTGCGTTTCTATGAATTCAATCTCACCTTCGGGGCATCCCGGTGCTCAGAAGTCCAAACTAATCACTTAATAATACCTTTCATAAAATGCTTGCAAAATGTCTAATCTTTGTAAATGTTTTGCAAATTCTTTATTGATTAAATTTTTCCAAAGAATTGCCGGTTAATTTTTTTTCTTCAGAATATCCCCAAGTCTAATTCAGTTCGATGGAGCAATTTCAATCCTAGGATTTCTGTCACTTCTCTGCGTAAAGCCTACTTAAGGCTGTCCGTTACGGGCGGAATACTTTGAAGTCGTATCATAACGATGAAGCTTATGTCTGACGAGGCATAGCGACTTGTCAGAATTGTCTTATCAATGTTTAGTAAGCTTGAAAATCTGGCACAGTTCGAAACAACCTCGATCTTGTCTGGGTTAATCGTCAAGTTCTTTGTATTTTCTCTGTTGTACTCGAGTTACATGTATGTTACCTCATACTCCATAATCTCTATATGATTATCACCTCGCTAATACAACTGCTGATTTGCATGCCTTCAGAACGTCTTCATTCACAGATGACTTAAAAAACTATTTTGCAACAGATATATTTTAATTTGAGCAAACTGTACTGGAGCCTTTACCTTTTTGTACCGACTGGCATCATAATCATTTCGCGAACGCCTGGTGTAATGATTTTTAGTGTTTTCTTGTTCTTTTTTATTTTGTTACTTTCTAAAAGGGGATGACACTTGACCAAAATAACCGTCCAGGCAACAAAAATCGTTCAAACACCGTCTTGTCTGCCTGCTTCCTGAAACAATGTGCATGTTTTTGTCAACATAAAAAATAACGATTATTCCAAATTCAAAGGAACACTGTCTCAGTTTCACACAATGCATCGATCTAGACTGTGATTGGAAATGGACATGGGACCATGAAGCATAGCCGTCCCCATCTACTGTGACAGATATTCAATCATGAATACCTGAGGAATTCCATTATGTGATCCCGAGACATTTTGGCTCCTGCTTATTCGAAACAAAGTGAGGCGTTTGGTGATATCAGAAACAAACTTTTGATGTCGCCCTGGCTTCCCCTTTATCAAAGTGATGATGCATAATTTCCGGTTTCAGTTTACGTGTAACGCCTCGTGGACAGGTTGTTCTGAAGTAGCCTGCTGTTTCCCCTAGAATCACTGCTTCTTGTCATCATAGGATAGATGAATCTGTTGACATTCAACCTACCAGCAGCCAGTTTATCCAGAGCAGATAGAATGTGATCATACTTAAATGCCTTGACATCTGGCTATATGTAATTTAATCCCTAAACGCATGTTTTGCCAACGCAGTTTGTATACAGTTCCGTTACACATTTGTTTCTAATTTAGTACTTCATCCCAGAATGCATATGTTCATATTAATAATACGATTCCTAAATGTAACTATTTCCAATTGAGCTTGGATATGATGCTTAAACTTTATTCCATCTGTCCCTAATTTAGATTGTATATGATCCCCAAACGCATCTGATTTTAACTATGATTCACCATAAACAGACCACGGTCCCTGCAGCTGGTGAGCAAGCATAAGCCCCTCTAACGTATCTGTTCTCTGGTAATGTGGAACGTAATTCTCAAACGCATCTTAATCCAACTTAGACGCACCATTAAAATACCACAGTCCCTGCAGCTGGTGAGGAAGTATATGACTCTCTGACGCATCTGTTCTCTGGTTATGTGGAACGTAATTCTCAAACGCATCATAATCCAACTTAGACGCACCATTAAAATACCACAGTCCCTGCAGCTGGTGAGCAGGTATATGACCCTCTGACGCATCTGTTCTCTGGTTATGTGGAACGTAATTCTCAAACGCATCTTAATCCAACTTAGACGCACCATTAAAATACCACAGTCCCTGCAGCTGGTGAGCAGGTATATGACCCTCTGACGCATCTGTTCTCTGGTTATGTGGAACGTAATTCTCAAACGCAATTGTTCCCAACATTAGAGACATATTTGTTCCCTGCTTTTATGTTGAGTGGATGAGTGAATTGGGTTTAAAGCCTCTTCTAACAGTATTCCAATTATATCACGGCGTGTCAGCTTAATGTGAGAGGAAAAACCGAAGTGATGCAGGTCTCAGATGTTTTCCACTTTGAAACCCAAGAGTATGGTGCTGACAAACCAAGAAACATAATCGGGGCGAACCGGGACTCGAATCCACAACCATAGGTTTCTGGCGTGCCCAGGGGGCGCACAACGAATTGAGGCACCTTGCCCCAGCTTTTATGAAGAAGAAACCCTGTACTCCTATAACGCATCGGATGAACATGGAACTACATATGGAGCGGGTTTCTTGTCTTTTAATCTAATCAGCTCATGCGGTTTATCTCTTGAATAATTCCTCGACCTTAAGTTTACACTTAAATATTCATCAGATCAAACGTGTTGTATAGTGTATTATCATCATTGTTCATTGTGTCTTGCAATACATAATGTCTTCACACGTACACTACACAAAGATAGACGAAAACACTGCGTTGACAGCGGATGTTTTAGAGCGATTGTTATGTGATATCCTGAAGCGACTGCATATTAGATGAGGACGTGTCTTCGTCTAAATTGCGAAAACAAAGTGTCAAATTATAAAACATGAAATTCGTTTGAAACCTCCAAACACAGAGTAATTACACTGCAGTTTCATAAGTGTGAGTGTGAGTGATTCGATCTTGAAACCATGGTAACCCACGTGGGATATGGTCACGTGGCCTCGGTAAAATTCAGTCCCAATTTAACACGCTGAGAGTTCAAGCAAAGCTTGTGGAATGAATAAAAATACAAAATAGAAAGAACAAATTTCATTTCCTGTCACTGCAGCGATTCATGTTGGATGGTATCTGACTTCACATTAGCTGCATGTTACGAGGTACGGACGTACCAATTTGAATACATCTGTGGCATGGGCGTTAAAATTGTTCAGCTTCAGCGCCAAGCTTTCAACCAAGGATTTTGATGGCAGAATAGATTAGTAATGCCAACACGACGTTGTATTTGAAAGTTGCAGGGGTCAGAACTTGATCAGCGTGTTAAAACATCACATTTATACATAATATCCAATCCCTTTGAAATAAGCCAGGCCCTTAAATTACATCCTGAGGGTTTGAGACGACAAATGAGAAAGGAGAAGGCAGGGTTTCTCTAAATACAACGATACCCAAAGGCACGAGTCAATTAGTAACATTTAAACAGGCATCAATGAATCCTCACGATATCCCTGGACATATCACTGCATTTACATGAATTATGGTTTTCTGTCAAGTAGACACAACGATGACATATGATGTTACGAAGGAAACTTGCTTTATGTTATTGATGAGCAGGGGGTTAATTTGAGTGAAGCAGTTACGCAATTTGTATTGATATGGCGATTCGGTTCCTCTGCCCTTTACAAGAAATTGCACTCATGAATTTCATTAACCACTAGTGCGTTTGTGTGTCCTTGGAAAACCCGGGACAGTTATCTCGATGCTCTTGGTATATAATTAATGAAACACTCGCATGACTGTTGCAAACGTTCCAACATGGAGAGGCCTGGCATATGCATGTTTAGAAGACGATCAATACACGAGGCAAGCTACGAACTGGCTGGTTTTATCATAGTTTTTAAAAAAAAATTATGATAAAACGCCGAGTTTCGGTGATATTTACCTTGGAGATTTTATGTGCTTTTCATCTCTCGGCGATCTCTTTTAGGAGTGTGCATTCAAACCATGTTCTCCAAACCTCCATAGGGCCAGCACACATTAAAAATACCCTGCAATATGTTTAAATGCTTTAACCTTCTTTATATACATACATGTATATTAATCACATCATTTCGAAAGCTGGCGTAATGTATTTTGGTGTTAATGTTACCAGAATTGTTGTATGATATCATGATGAATGTGCGAGTCAGCATCAGGTTTGAAGGAACTCATAGAAAATATAAGTTGGTAGCATTGCTAAATCTTTAACACCTTTTTCATTCCAAGACAATATCAAATAAAAGTTGATATGTATTGTGCAAAATATTTCACAATGTGGGTTATGTGGAACGTCGTTATGTAAGACCCAGTTAATCTGAACCCTGAACCTTCTTATTGTGGATTTCACTGGGAGCGACACCGCCCTGGTCAGCGAGGTTTCTCTGGTAACAGATAATTGTGTTGTGGTGCATCTATGCATATTATATTAGTGTTAGACGTCGTCAGTTGATGGGAAATTGTGTTTTAAGTGACAAGTTGACTGCAATGCATCAGGATCGGCTTACAAGGACCTTGTCTTCCTGTGTGACGATTATATACTAACCTGGTTAGGATAACTGATTCGTTCCAGGTATAACAGGTGCCCCAATGGTCACACATTCACTGTACAGAGTTGCCTCCCTTATCAAGATCCGCTTTCCATTGGTTCGAATCTTGAATCATACGCGGTTATAACCATTCGTTTTTCTGCACTATACCCGTGCTCAATTTGTTCCACGACTTCTAGTGATGTTTTAGGGTTTCTTCCCTCGCCAGGGGCAGTTGGGTAGCCCAGAGGTTAAAGCGTTCGCTCGAAAGACCCAGGTTCGATTCCTGACATGGGTACAATGTGTGACGCCCATTTATGGTGTCCCCCGTCGTGATATTGTTGGAATATTGCTAAAAGCTACGTAAAACCATACTCACTCACTCCTACCTTGCCATGACATGCCTGAAAAGCCTGAAATAGCGTTGACATGGACTTTAAAACCTAAGTCATAGGGTCCCCACTAAGACCTGAATTTTGACATTAACTAATCCACTCGTCAGTCCAACAATACTTTCAAATCATGTACGCAAATAGTAAAGTTAAGTGAATATAGATTTGTCTTAACCTAGAAAGTAGGGCGCAGGGTACTACAATGATTAATACATTCAGTCATTAACTAGAATGAACATGTTCAACTCCCATATGGGTTCAATTTCTGAAGCATACTTCTCCCATCTGACATGACAATTAGCATGGATGTAGAACTCCTGGCGAACAGAACCAGTTGGCCTAGATGAATTCCCGACAGTAATATAGTTAACTGGAGAAACCGTACACATACAATCACATGAACCACGTCTAGGTTTTGTAGTCGTCTGACTCTCTTTATGACAATACTGTTAATTAGAGCTAAGCGATATTCTCGTACTGAGAGCGCAGTGCTGGGTTGCCCATCACAAACCCCTTGTTGACGGCTAACGCGATTTTCTCGTACTGGGAGCGCAGTGCAGTGTTGCCTATCATAGAGTTGCCCATCACAAACCCCTTGTTGACGGCTAACGCGATGTTCTCGTACTGAGAGCGCAGTGCAGTGTTGCCTATCATAGAGTTGCCTATCACAAACCCCTTGTTGACGGCTAACGCGATTTTCTCGTACTGGGAGCGCAGTGCAGTGTTGCCTATCACAGAGTTGCAAATCACAAACCCCTTGTTGACGGCTTACGCGATGTTCTCGTACTGGGAGCGCAGTGCAGTGTTGCCTATCACAGAGTTGCAAATCACAAACCCCTTGTTGACGGCTAACGCGGTGTTCTCGCACCGAGAGCGCAGTGCAGTGTTGCCTATCGCACACCCCTTGTTGGCGGCTAACGCGATGTTCTCGTACTGAGAGCGAAGTCCAGTGTTGCCTATCAAAAACCCCTTGTTGACGGCTATCGCGGTGTTCTCGCACCGATAGCGCAGTGCAGGGTTGCCCATCACAAACCCCTTGTTGAGAGCTAACGCGACGTTCTCGCAATGAGAGCCCAGCGCAGCTTTGTAAATTCCTCGTAATATTCAGCATTGCTTACTCCTTGAGGAGTATTTTAACTGTCTTTCACACCCACGGTTATTGCTGATGCGTCTATGGGGTGTTCCGTAGTAGTAGTAGTAGTAGTAGTAGTAGTAATAGTAGTAGTAGTAGTAGTAGTAATAGTAGTAGTAGTAGTAGTAGTAGTAGTAGTAGTAGTAGTAGTAGTAGTAGTAATTTACGAGGCTCTTCATGATAGAATTGTATTGTGCACTTTTGCACACATGTATTTGGCTCATGGTCCTCTTGTGAAGCATGTCAAGACCCATGATGAAAACAAGGCATTCCACAGTTATCTTAAACGAGTCAAGTATGTGGGACATAATCTCAATGTCAGTGTTGATTTTGTTGATGGTTCTGTACTAGTGGACGGTACAGATATGAGTGTCAACCAAGCGAAGTGCCATATCAAATCGTCCCAGACTCACTTTTTCAGGCAGAGGCTATCTGAACGACCACTTCATCGAGTTCATGTGCAGTGTGTTGAGAAGTTCAGTAACCCTGCAGAGTACTTCTCTTGGATGAAGTCGGCTGGCCTGAAAAATGAAACAGAAGGTTTTCTGTTTGCTGCTCAAGATGTGTGATTTGGTATCAAATTGTAAATATGAAATGTAAATTATGCAATGAATTTAATGAGATTGTCCAACACAAGATTTAGGAAAAACATGGAAAAAATGCGAACCTCGCTTTCGAAATCTCACGCTTGCATCCCAAGTACCTTAGGTGCCTTAGGTTTGGTACCTCCCAATCTGTTGACTGACATTGGGAGAGTACCTGGGTTTGCTACCAGGACAGAAGGCTGCAATGCTGGAGAGTCTTCACATTCTCCGAAAGGTTCTGGGTGGGTTTGACTAGGCAGCGCTTCCTCTTGGCTGCATTTCTTATTTTAATATGTTCATCATAATAATTACAGACATGCCTACGACACTGGGCGAACTTGAAAGTAATTACGTCATTTCAGCGCTAATAGACACATATTTATCGTGGTGGCATTTGGAGTGGACAAACCGGTGGTCGATATGATGATGATAACGGTCGGGCCGGATATTTTATTGAGTGTAATAATTTATTCCTTTCTATAAAGTCATGGCAGCAACATCATGTTTCACGAGTAGCCGCAATGAAAATCAAACTTGGATCGGCATCGCCACGAGCGAATGCTTTAACTACCAACCTCACCAACAGCCCCTCGTTAAAAGTGAAAAAATAGGCTTTACATGAATGACAGTGAGGGATCTCAAATTCCAACACATAATTGACAATCCATGTGTAAGAAAGCAAGAGTCGTGTCCTACACCAATGTACATAAACTATATCAAATATTCAAGAAACGTTCGTGGTAAGCAAATGGGCTGTATTTCAACCGCGTAAAAGTCAGAAAATTAGATTTTTTGTCCAAACAAACCAAGTCAACTCATTATTTACAATCGATGTCTTGAATGGTCTGTAAGTGTTTCAAGGCCATGGAATGTTCCCACGGCATAGAAGGCAATATTGACTCCCAAGGTACCACCAGCTTGTCTAAAGACCTATCTACATGTCCCTCTGGAGCGGTTAACTTTGCGGGACTGCCTATGGTCAAAGCGATAATCAGCACCTACAGCTGGTCGAAATTCTTCCTGCATGCATGACTTGATGACTAAACCAATATTGATTCGAATAAATAATTACCAATATCCTTTTATTCCTGCTAATCTTCGTGTTGCTGGTGTGGGAACACGTCTGTTTAGTACTTATTTGAACTAGAAAACGGCGTATTTCACAGGAACTGTTCGAACACACACGTTAAATGTTCATGGGTTCTGTGGTGCTTGCAGATTATTGCTTGTCGTTTTAATGGTTTTTCGTAAATGTCCTGTGTCATTTGTATAAGAAGCGTTATGCTAGTCAGCAATATTACTGTGTGTCTGTCAATAATCGATTCCAGACAAAACCAGTTAATTGACTTGATCAACTACCCGGACAGTCAGGGTACATAGATTCAGCGCCACTCCTGAAAACCTTGCACGTCTCTTGATGAGATAAGCATGTTATTCCACAGGAAAAGGCAAATGTTCTATTTAACATGAGTTATCTTACAAGATTTTGAAATGGTGAATATCATTATTCGGAGATAAAAATTGCATTTCTTTGAGACGGCTCTGATTTTGCGTAGTTGGTAGTGACGGTCATGTTTACATGGATATTGGCACGATATTATTTACAGACCGCCGTTATATTGATGGAATATTGATGAGTGCGGCGTTAAATAACAACTGACCCCCTAAAAAACAACACGATATGAAAAGTAGAATCATGACAGTCACTGCGATGCTGCATTGTACATGTACAAGGACTGTTTAGAGTGTCATAAGATAATAATTTATGTTATTTTGATATAAAATAATTGTATTTACTTGAAATTCAGTATATTATGATATTGGTTTCTGGGAATGTGTTTAAATCTTCAGTCGACATTTAATTAAACCTGCATTACCGAGTTGTGTTTTATATGTGTGTAAGATTGAGACACATGTTGCCAAGAAGCCAAGGCGCCGTTAGTATAATTATTTGCATACATGTAGTTACGTCCCTTACCATTCCAGGATCCGCTTGTCGCTTTTCGAATGGCGCACTGCAACGTTGACACCATGCGACACTTTGGGTTTTCTACACATATAAAGCCTACACTCTGTGGCGTAAACCAAACTCACTCACTGAGTCTAAACTGGAAACTGGTCTTCGAATTTATAAAAGTACTTATACGAATATAAATTTAATTCGATGATAGAACAGTTCTTTTCAAAACCTATCGATGTATGTTTATTGTAGCAAAAGCTTGAAGTCAAACATGATTAACTAAACCACATATTTACTCAAACAGATGCCAAATATTTCACTTCTCAGTCGATGAACTAGGAAATAAGTCAGAACGTTAATTCACGCGTTTTTTCCTTTGCAAAACTGTCTCTAATAACACGGGGCTTAGCACAAACTCTTAGCTTACATCAATAGCGTGGCATCTATTCCATCTTGTTTTTATTACCTTCGTTGTAAGAAATCATTATTTATTTATATCTTGCTGGATTTACATTTGTCATTTCCTCAAATCAAGCCTCGGCACAGGCCTCTTGTTACGAATCCCTTATAATCCATCCCTCGGTTCCCTGTTCTGGTTTCAACATTACCCCTTGCCTGCAAAAACACCCTGACGCCAGTGAGCATTGTGCATCTCGGTATCGTCTTCTGAAAAAACAAGTCGACTGTCCGTTAATTCTCACTCGCGGAAATACACCTCGCGAGCAGTATTGTTGTTCCTGCTACCAATTTGTCATGTTTCCCTTCTAAATAGCAAGCAATTTTCCAAACGTCTCATTATTCGCTACTCTAATTACAACACAAGCTTCAAGCGACTAAAGCTCACAGGTCTCTGTGTAGACGGGACTTACCAGAATTGACTCGTGGGTTCTTAGTGGTTCTATTCTTGTTTGAAATATGAGTATGCTTGACACATATCTGATTAGTATTTCTAGACATAGCATCAATTTTAGCTAGTTTTCATTATTTCGGGATTCGATTTTGTCCAAGAATTCTTTGAGTGGCTACGATCTGCATGTTTTTATGTCCGTATGTTTATCCAACGGTAGAACTTTCTGCAAGAACTAAATTACAGAATTTCTTATCGCATACCATATCAAACTGCATCAGATGTACTGAAGGTGTTATCCAAAATAGCATCCTTAGCTTCACCTGCTCAAAGATACCAATTTTTTCATAATGTTGTATGTCATATTCTCACAGTCTCCTGTGAGGCTTGGCTGTACCATCGTGTAGCGATGGTTTTCACTGCATCCCGCCTCTTGCAGCTAAAGAGGCATGCATGGTGCTTGTAGTCTAGGTGATCCCATTGAGAGAAAGCTGAAAATACTATCATTTGTGCTTTGGGGGGAAGCATATGGTCGGGAGGAAAATATTACCAGTATCAGGGGTGTGCGGCGGTTGTGAGCTCAGGTGAGGATCTCAAGGCGAGCACTTCCTGCTGTGTATTCGACAGTGAGTTGTTCCAGATACGAGAGGTAGCCAAATAATGGGATACGTTTATTCGGATTTGGATTATGGGGTGTAAAAGACGCGTGTATCGTTCTATGGTGAGTAGGCTTTAAGATTTCAAAATGACCTGTCTTTGTTTCGAATTTTATTATTTTCATTGTTTAATTTATTACATGTATTGTATCAGGGTTTGCACTATTTATATTTCATTTGGATTCTTGATACGTCAGTCTTCAAGAGTGTACAAGGATGAGCTTGTTGGTTGTAAGCCATCGCATAAGGACACATGATTATTGATCGACATGACGGTGCCATCTGAAATAACTACACACACTACCACTACCACAACATTTCCTCTGCCACTATCATTATTACTATTACGTTGACACTACCATCACCACATTCACTATTTCCATCACTACCACAACATTACCTCTGCCACTTTCACTATTGCTATCACGTTGTCACTACCATCACCACATTCACTATTTCCATCACTACTGCTACCACAACATTACCTCTGCCACTATCACTATTACTATCACGTTGTCACTACCATCACCACATTCACTATTTCCATCACTACCGCTACCACAACATTACCTCTGCCACTATCACTATAACTATTACGTTGTGACTACCATCACCACATTCACTGTTTCCATCACTACCGCTACTTCCGATACCACTATCCCTACCCCTACCAATACCGTTATTGCCACCCCAACACTACCACTCCATCTCCTTTGTTTACTATCTGTATGGTATGCCAATGCGTCATTGATACTTTAATGCTATATGTTGTCGTAATGGGTTTTATGTGAAATAAAGACTTAAACACCCAAACATATCTTCCAACTATGAATCAATCAGAAGATAAGGTTTACTCGTTATCAACAAATAGGTACGAACGCTAAACTAATGTCGTTAAGTGTTACGTTATAGTGACGTCAATATATTAAGAAATGTCAGCAACCCTGACTGTGAATCAATATATTGTTGCGTCTGGCCTTTATTTAATGCCCTGATTAATTATATATTATATATCTGATCCGATCACTTTATTTATAAAGGTAAAGTCCCTTATTATGGGCGAAAGAGGGACTATGCAGTCAGTTAAGTGTCCGTTTTAAATCTAGGTCTAGATATTGTCGATGGAGGTTTGTGCGAACTTGAGATACTGCCTGTGTGTACTCGGGAACATATTTTGTAGTTAGCTTGATATACATTTCACAATTTGAGTTCACATACAAAGTTAGTTCTGTTTGAACGACTTGGATCACATTTAAGGTTGCTAATAAACCTTAGCCGTGGCATCATCGAATAGGTTATACATACGAACCTTTATTTACATTAATGTCGTACTTTGACGTCGTCATACCTTCAAGAAATAAGGCAGGACTGGTAAAAGGATGTATATCTCGTTATAACGTTAACATCCAAGACAGTACTTTCAAATGTTAATATTTTGTTACGTGCGAATATATCTATATGTATGACGTAATTTGCTATGTCCATAACCTCAAGAGTAGATTCAAATGATCATACATTATACTACGAACCTATATTAGATGTCGTTTTTTGTTGTATTTATTATCATGACAACTTCAAAAGTCAAACAAATTTTCTCGTATGTCATATTTATGACAGCTAAACCATTATACATGATCATTATACACTATTTCAGTGTCGTTGTGTGGTCTACTTGTCTGCTAAACAATATAAACTACGTGTTTATTGACATGTCGTAGCAATCAATAAAACCATAACAGTTATCCTGTATCAATATTGCCATGAAAAATCCTCATTAATAACCCACAATTGTAACAGTGTTACATCCCAACCTGTTAACGTTCAATCGGAGTCTAGTTGAACCTCCGTCATTACATATACCGTTATGTGGATTGGAGGCATAATCATGGGTTTGACATTGTCCCTGTGCTTCATCTAAAAGCTTTATTGATATAATATCCTATCAATCAATTTTTCCATTACGTATTACTCTTCGTCATGAATACAGTGAATACCTTGCGTTTTCACATCAGCTGAAAGGCACGTGTCTAGAATCAATGGTTTGATATGATCTCTATTCATATCAAGGGCGATTTGTTTTGATATAATAACATTCGTCCCATGCTGATATTTACATATCCATGGTCCCGTCATTTCTTTTCAGTTTAGCCAAACTCGATTTAATTTTCAGCATTGTAGTTTGCATGTTCATGGCGGAGTGCGTTTCAAGAAAGATCTAACGATCGCAACGCCATTAATCAACTATACATAACAATCATGCTTAACCACATAACAGCTACTGCATCTATTTCTTAATTGAACAGATTCACCTAACCGAGACCTGGAGATAAATTAATGCACATATTGACCTATGACACATTCCCCAGAGATGTAAATAATTCACTTGTTTTACGACAATGTTTGCGGCGGTAGCCGTCACATGGTACATACCGGTTTAGCAGGACGAAGGTTAAATTCGTCACTACTAAGAGGTATTGGTGATGAATACTGTATGAGGATAATGATGGTCTCCCAACACCGTACAGCGTCGTCGTGCTCGACACAGTGTTGCTGCTGACGCTGCCGAGAGGTGTATCACACTTAGGGGGTCATGTTCACACAGGTGTACCCCGGGACCATTCCGCAGTCCCTCCCCGGCCCGAGTGATGTAAGTTTCACAAATTCGTTATTGATTTCCATGTAAATGAGCTGTCGATTTCAACTTTACTGTGGTACATTTCATTATGTGATTGTCGTCTCCTGTTAACGGGGACTCACTTATTTATGAGAGGGTGTTGCAGTTGAGGATTCTGGATCTATTTTATATCTGAGAAGGAATCTTGAGGCGGGCTGTATGAATGATCATGACCAATCAGAGATATTCACCACGATGTGTATGTGTGTGTGTGTGTGTATGTGTGTGTGTATGTGTGTGTATGTGTTTGCCTCTGAGGGATATAAAATGTACCGTTATCCTAGTGATGATGTATAGGAGCGTTTTTTAATCAATTTGACATTGTTTTAACATTATTGATCATTGCGACGTTATAATTGGATTAGCGTCTGCTGTTTTATTCATATGTCTTGTGCTGGTGAAACATTCTTTGATGTTTTTAATTTTCATATAATACATGTCGTTGATATAGTTAGCGTACATGTACGAGTCAGGTGGTATGGTAATGCCTGGTGTAGCTGTATGCATATTGCATGTGTGTTATAGAACTGTCACCAGTAACTGTTATTGATTAGGTAAGCACACAGAGCTGTCTGTATAGGTACACGTGAAGTACTTTAGTGACAATGTGCTATTGCTGCCTCGAGATCAGGTGGTACTGGTTGAAGCAGGCGTTATATAGGCAGTGGTTTGTTCCACTGTTAGAGCATACGCTTGTCAACTGAATACCTGGTTCGAATCCAATCGTGTTTGTATACACCAAACTCATTACTGATATTCTGCGTCGTGACTTTCTGTATTAAAATATCAAGTCCTGCTAATTTAGATGTTTAAAGAATATAGACACATTTTTACAGTGATTTATGTGCTACCGTTGCATAAATGTGTAAGATGTTTTTAAATTGTTTAATTGTTCTAGTGGTGAAATGCTGTTCGTACATCTACTTTCGAGAACTATCTTGCAGAGGTATATTTGCATATGATGTATAACAACGATAAAACCCTTTCCATAATCATAAGAAATTTCTGCTAAAAGCAGAATCCGTTGAATGATTGCGACTTTTCATTATGTAAGCATGTGTCCCTTGGTGTCTACATTCCACATCTTTTCAGGCACAATCGAGCATTCTCTTTCTCCCAAGATTTCAAAGAGCGTCATATAACTCTTGCTCAGAAGTTGTTTTATCAATGCTACAACATTAAAGCTCAGTAAAGCTTTCAAAAGGTTTCCAAACTTTTCAAATTTGACGCATCAGTGACCAAAATTATGTCCGATGCAATTCCCTAATTTTACTTGTACCATAGGTTCCCGTGTTTCTGCAGGTGAACAATTTACTTGCCTTTGCATGTGTTTGTGACGGTTGCCACCGGTTGGACAGGATACACTCACCTTTTCGCGAACACCTGGTATCATCGCTATTGGATAGTAATTTTTATACGCGTGCTCGTGATATAGTCGGAATCGTACATTCAACGAGATTTCTTATGAATATGGAATGGGTTTTGTCGCTTTTATTTATGATCAGATAGTAATGATGCCAGGAGTTCGGGAAAAGGTGAACGTATCCTACCCCGCCGATGGTACCCATCACAAACACATGCAACGGCAAGTCAACTTTTCACCTGAAGTAACGATACCAGGTGTTCGCGTATGGTCAAATCAGGTCAACCGGAGTGTATTCAATAGAAAGCCTAACGTATTTGTATCATGATATTTTGTACACTGAAACCCGTTAAGCATCTTTCTCTTATATCGTCTGGATTAATACATTTCATAATAAACGAATCATTACATATCATAGCCTTTGTATAAATGTAGACGTTTCATATGAATCACCCGCTGGATGGGAATTCTGGACCAACATCACTTTAATATTCGTGTACGTTTATTTCTTAGCATGACATTTCTGAAAAACCCTGATTACTCAATAATTAAAGGTTGTTGCCAAGAAACCGCAATTCGTAACAGAAGAAACGATTATTTTATTATCTTACAAGATTTGGGCAGCAAATTCATGCATTTGATTCCCAATGAACGTAAATACAGAGACTATAAAATACAGTGGGAAGCTGTTTATAAATTCGAACCTTGTTTAACCGCTGCGGGCGATACGGTCTGTTGACGGAGATTTCCTTAACAATTCAAATAGCATAATTGCTGAACATGTTTCTCCATTTGACTAATCCATAGTTTCCCGACGTAATGAGGGTAATCTATAACTTTTCAACAGCCGCACACTATGTGTTGTTGAATTGCACCTATTTGTCTCTGGCTTTTAATTTATTAATGGTCTCTGTTTTTTGTTCTGTTTGTTGATCGGATGTTGTTGCTTTGATTATCAGTGCATGAATAAAAAAACTGATCGGCAAACTATGCACAATATGCACATTTATTTATGAGAACTAATAGAAACATGCTGTGGTTCGTTTAGAAAATGAATATTTTTTCACAAGTTTCATGTCAACAAACCTTCTGAACTAGTTAGCTTTCTCACTGAATATAACAAATGCAATTCTCACCACCGATGCTTTATAAGGGCAAGTTTGAATTCCAATATGATTTATGATACAGTTTTGGCGTCATATTTGCTTCGAATTGAACGAGTGTTTTTAACATAAATATATAAACAAAAGACTAGAAGGACGGTTCATGCATATTCATTGGAGTCTGTCAACCCCGGACTTTTCTGGATCTCTGTCAATTCCGAACCAATATTACAATCACAAATTTACTCTCCTTAATTTATAAAGTAAAATCTGTCTAACCCTGCACACTGTATTATACGGAAATGAAGGTATATTTGTAAAAGGAAGTCAGGTTGAAATATGCATACTTTCCTAATGACAGCTGAAAATAGATATGATATTGCTGATGCGGCTATAAATGTAATTCACCCACTTGCCTCAGGGAGGTGCTTTCAATTCCTCGGTTAAATGTTAAGGACAGGCTTTGTCAATATTCTGGTTCAAATCCAAAACTCCAACTTGGTTTCAACGACGGTACCCTCACTGCGGGTTTCGCTACGACCTCTGTCACATTGACTTTCATGCATATGGAGCTGACACGTCACGATGTGACCAAATGTGTTACACGGACTGTTACACCAACTCACTCATTCAGGATGAGTACCAATTCACTCACTCACCCCAGGAGATCCTAACACAACGACAGTCGTATTCCAATACTCAAACGCAGACCTACGTTATTCTCAGCACTGTCTGCTTCTGTAATAAGACACGATGATAAATGTCTAACGAACATCTTCTGAACGGAACAAAAATGATTTGTCATTAGGCTCGAGCACTTCATTTCTGCATACGATTATTACCTCTCATACGTAATACAGAAAATAACTGCTTACAATTCCTCTTGTCATAATATGCCATGACAAATAACAACAAATACAAAGTGCAGACACCTATCCCTGTCGTGTTAGAGTGGTAATCTCACAAAGTGTTTCTCCTTTCACTCTGATGTGAGACTTTAAAATATCCCTATCATGGCAAACATCGTCTTGTAGCAGTTACCCTGTAACAGGTTTTTCCATATCCAACTGCTTCCATGATTATTCCTTCTATGCAAACCTCTCCATGTTATCAGACCTTAGACAGACTCATTACAGATCTGACTGCTCCGACGTTCCTCCTGTGTCCCTGTGTGAGTTTCTACATCCTTCAGACTGACGCAAGACTCTCGTCTCTGTTATCTGGCCATCGTACAACGTCGGGCAGTGTAATTACTATCGACACTGAGAACATGTTCACAGCTATGCAGCAAACAAGTTACATGTTTTCCCGAATACCTTCGGGTTCATACTTAATTAAACATGCACGGTATGCATTGTGCTAAGATGATTGGCAACAGTTTGGGTATTTTGGTACTACGTAATGTACAGTGTATATACTTATTCCTGTGGTGTTTGCACGGTATGCAATGTGCTAAAATAATATACCCATTGGCAATGGTTAGTAGTATTGATAATGTGGTTCTACGTAGACCCTTTCTATAGAATTTCGGGTTAGAATGGTTCACCAGAAACTTGTGCTCGACGTCACGGGTGTCTTCATGGATCGGAGGATCAAGCTAGGTGACTTGAATGATTGCGTGTCATCGTACCTCGTCGGCGTGGATCGTTGCACACAATATCAATAACTGTTTGCCCGGTCGAGACTCGAATATTTACAGTCCGGTGTCATATTGCTGGAGTATTGCTGAGTGCGGCGTTTAAAGAACAAAATAACGACAGTCGTTTACTTATTCGACTCAAGATTCAAATCGACTGTCTTGACAAAAACTGTATATTCGTTGTGTAATGCTGCTGTAAAGTAAACATTAATTTGATGTTGAATTACGTATTTACCTCAAATAAAACCACATGTATTGTGGTACTTCCACTGAGTAAGTTATGTGTTTATTGGAAGCATTTTAATATCGTTGCACACATTATTTTTTTATCGTATTGGATTCTATCAGTATCTATACAAATATCAATCACGGATATTAATAATATGATCAATCGTAACAGCTGCTTTTTATTCTGATTAATGTATTAAAAATCCTTGTTCCGGGAAAATATCAACTCCGCGTAATATGAGCTGACATTAAATCGACACTATTATTTCTACCTATTACGTCAAAGCCAAATAAACTTCACGACTCCGTACCAGAGATACTGTTCTGATCCTTGGCCTTCCGAAGTCACAGATATATCCTGTCGGTGTACGCTATCTGTGTCTGTTCATGTAATCGTTTCATCAAATGCAAGACATCAAACACAAACGGTGAGTGAAGCCAGTGCGATATTCAGTTCTCTGCACCATCAGCTGATTCCCAGGCTCATCAGCTGATTATGCACGTGCACACGCTGTGCGAGGATTGGTTGCTTACCAGGATGTGGCTTTCATTTTCCAGGTTCCTGGTTTCTCCAGGACATGCTTTCTGAAGCTACAGAACATCGGAACTCAATTGTTCGTGTTTGGAAGCAATCAAAAACATCTGATCGCGTCGCATTCGCATCCCTGATAGTGTGGGCTCTGTGCTTGACAAACTCCTGAAATCCAATGGCTTTTGGCCTCAGAAAGTATTAGTAAACACGGGATCTTTATCAAATTCTTCAGACACCTGACTTCACACAGCTGTACTACTGATCAGGTGTAATCGTTAAATATATGAACGTGTTACATTTGTCTCGGTTTTTTAACTTGTGTTATTCCAAATGTTTTAACGTTTCAAAACGCAAATTATTATTATCATTTTTTTACTTTTCTTCTTTGATTAATGTACTATAAAGTGTGAGCTATGGATTTGACAAACTCCTGGAATTCAATGATATTTGGCACCAGAACGTAAATACAGGCTCTTGTAGAATATTCTAAAGACACTGCAGTGAAATCCAGTGGCTAGGTGAAACTATTAGAAACATGAACCCGATACGCTTTAAGGTTTTCAAAAGCAAATTATGTGACATTTTATCTGTTGTTCTCTTTTTCTTCTTTGATTTATTTCATGTCAAATATTTTGTTCTAACGATGTCCTCAGGAAAGTTGTTGATATTGTTCTGATACCGATACTGCTGCTCTGTGTAGCTGTAGCGCCACTATGAATACAGGACGGTTCTTTATGCCTCGGCGTATCTACAAAGTAAACAGCACACCATCCCTCCACATCCTGAACTACCCATGTGTACTGTTAGTGCGGAATTTGTAAAAATAACTGGTGTTGGGAATAGCTCTTTTTTTGTAAGAAAAATCCTCAAAGGTTCAAGGATTACAATGATCCTGGGACTAACTTATTTTTCAAAGAAAACTGACATTTTTTATCACTACTACTTCGATACATCATCGAGCGCATTACAGAATATTTCAAAGCCGCATCTAAGCGGAAGGATATGTAAATGCAATGTGCTGTCTTCAGCGCTGCCTGAAATGCCAGAGGTTGTTAGGTTCCTATGAGCTCTCACAAGTGAAATGTGGCAAAAACCATCGGCATGAATAATTGCTAATCCTAGTGATATACACGTTGTCCCACCTGAACATATTGACAGTGGCATTGTCACATAGTCCCACTGGAATAAACGTGTATAGGACACTCCATGGCCGAAACATGGCTCGTTCAGTGATGGATTATACACAGATACACAGTCTGCACTGGTAGTTTGACGTCTACTTAAAGGGTGCTTTAACAAGGAATAGCTTCGGGAATTTTGTTTCCAAAGAGGGAAGATTATGATCCTTGGCCTGTGCGCACTTTACCTTCCTCGTACGCTTCAGCGTCATGGTAACACCCATGACCTGCGTCACTTGGAGCTTTCCTCCCACATTAAACTGACAAGCTGTGATGTAACTGAAATATTGTTCAAAGCTGCGTTAAACCCATTTTACCCGCACGGTTCTGAATTGGATGATTATTGACAGCTGATTTGGAGAACCTCACGTTCTGTTTGTGATGGGTATAAGCGATGGTGGCCAAGTAACACTGGTGGCCAAGTAGATAAAGCGACGTGTTCATTAGCTGGCTGTGTGTTCGAATCCCATTTATGCAGTGATGCATCAGAACTCTATTAAGGCTTTTGGAAATTGACGACGTGGTGAACTGCCGTAATAGCAGTTGGGGATTTCACTTTTCACATAAGAAATGATTGCCAGAATGTAATAAGCTGTTAACGGTCTTATAAAGCCCCAAACTATCGACTAATGAGGGTTTTATTGTTGACATAAAAGAGCAAACCACACACCCTCAAAAACAACAACAACATAATAATAAAACAACCAAAACAGTCACACACAAGTTCGATCTCGATAATCTTAATGGTCACCAAGACGTGATAGGGAAGCCTAGTGTTTAAGGCGTTTTATTATCACAACGAAGACCGGGGTTCGATTCACCATATTGGTACAATAGGTGATGTCTGTTCTTGGCGTCGCCCGCCGTGGTATTGCTGGAATATTTCACTGATAGCTTCTGATATATACCTCTGCGTGTATGTCGAGGAACGTGCAGTGGTCGAAGGACAGCAATGCATCCCGACAATCGTGCTGGGCGCGTGTCAGTTATAGCACATCATGTATAATGCATCTTACTGAGAGCTACATGTTAGGGAAATAGGTCAGTCCTAATCCCATCAACAGCATGAAGCAGTAAGAGTTATGTGAAACGTGACTTGTAGTGTCGTGGACATGACAAGCTAAGAGTCTTCACAATAATCACCCCTGAAGAGATTGGTGTCAGAGCTCACTGACCATTCCAAGATGGTAGTAGAGTGGACGATAAGTGGACCGTGACTGCCATCAGTTCAGTTTCAGACAAATGGTGTAGTCTGACCTTGACCTTGTACATGAAAGTCAGCGATTTGGGGGGGGATGTCTAAGTTTTAAGTTTTTTGTTCTAATTTATTCATTTGGTATGCTATTTTCGTAAGAGGCGACCACGTGCATGTTGTGGTTGGGCTGGAATTCTCTCCTCTTTGGCGTTCGGGTTAGAATTGTTCCCCAAATACCTGTGCAAGTCGTAACAGGCGACCTAATGTCTTGGTTGATTGATTGTCTTCGTACACCGACGGCCTGAATCGATGCTCACAATATCGATCACTGGATTGTCAGGTCCAGACTCGATTATGTACAGGCCGCCGTCGTATAGCTAGAATATTGCTGAGTGTGGCGTTAAACAACACACTCTTTAATTCTGGGTGATTTGCTACACGGCATGGTGCCAATCGTCCGCACTGCACTGTTGTCGGTGCGGTAGTGTAGCATAGTGGACATAGTTAATAAAATAACAATGGTCTCCAGTAATCAAGGTCTGCAATCCCGACCTATTCTCACTTTGGCGTAATGAATTGTTGTTTTATTTAGATATTTATCATATTTGATTGAGTTACATTTATATGAATATAATCGAATAGGTAAATGAATATGTCAACAAATGTACTTTCTGACACGTCATATCTATTTTAATTATTCATTTTTGAAATATAACTTCAAAATTAACTTATTGTTTCTGTTGAGTACTGCTGTGCAGCGTCAGGCAATAAATTGATTTTTTTTAATTGTGCTACCGGTAGTCCAGGACAATGGCATTCTTACCCTTTTCGCGAACACCTGGTGTAATCACTTTTTCAGTGGTTTATCCATATAGGTTGCATTGCTCTCTTCGCCCACTGGAATCTGTTTCGATGGATAATCAAGACAGGTTATTCTCTTGCATTGACGTTATGTATTTACATCAGTTCTTTCACATTTACCAGTCCAGTAGATAAGTGTCAGCCCTAATGATGAACGAAGGTGAAAAAATGGATAACCGTAGACTACAAGATTATTTATAATTGACACACGAAGACCCAGCGTTCTTGCACACTTTAAGGTGGCGGTGATAGGTATCTAATCATACTCAGTTAATAACTATTTTAAGACATCAAACAAAATAACGATTCTTTGGAGGACAAATGACATTTAGCATGGATCGAGAATAACATACTGGTTCAACGTCGACGTGATACTTGATGTGAAATGTCAAGGGCTTACATTGGAATATATTAGATAAAGCCATTTGGTGCAAATTGAACACTGTCCGAGATCGTGGGATTCTACATGACCGAGAGGCCAAGAACTGCTTGTGATTTATCATCTTGCTGAAGACGAAGGATATCCGATATCATATTCGACACGGAAGTAGGAGGTCATACTATATTCATCAGCTGCCATCGGGAAGGATGTTTAGAGTGAGTGAGTGGGTTAGTGAGTGAGTCTGGGTTAATTATCACGGCGGGGTACTTCAGAAATGGGCTTCACACATATGATTGTACCCATGTGGGGAATTGAACCCGGACCTTCCGCGTGAAAGGAGAACGCTTTAACCACCAGGCTACCCCTCCGCCTAAGGATTTTTAAATGTATGGTCATCCTCGATTACCTAGGGTGTAAAATTATGGACCCATTCTCTCACCAAATCGTAGTTTCACAATTCCTTACTTTCCACAGAAAGTCTACCGCTCATGAGAGAGATTCGATGTTATGAGCTGTGCCTTTCGAATTCATCTCAAAACGAAGCTACCATAGCGAATACGTCCACGGTGTAATCGCAATGGAAGGAGGAGTTTAACGATGCTTCAGTAATATTCTAGCACGACTTTACGCATGACGGACGGTATTAACATGAACGTCGAACCAGTTCATACCGAGGGAGGTAGGGAGGCAGGTTTGTGGTAAATGCGTTCGTACATAGGTGTTGGAATTCCATTCTTGGTGAACCCACTCATCTGACTTGGTTATTGCTACAACAATACAAAGTTCCACTTACCAGTATTCCTATGTTTTTAACATGTAAAACTGAGATTTTTATTATTCAAGGAATCCAATGCATTTCTTCTGGTGCTGGGTGACCTAAGGCGCCACAATTCGCTATGCAGGGTTGCGTCCCTTAACTGGGTCAGGATGTGATGGTAACAGGTTCGACTTCCAGATTTGACGTAGTGATGTAGCTTCATACATGTGCTTGTGTGTTTCCTCAAAGAAGCAAAAGTCTTCGACATTTGACCCGGAATAACTCCAACATTAAAATGTTTCTGAAATAAAGTTAACAGCACCGTTTATCCGTATTCACCCACTCACTCACTAGTACCACGGGGAAACTGGATTTATAAATTATCACGTCTTATAACCTCATAACACAATTCAAATGTCATCCTTTTGATCACTATATGTGAAGAAATCAATACTTTTATTGAAAAGAAATGCCGTGTCGCTTGTAGAAATATTACTATGTATACAGCACTCGTGTTTACGCTGACGAGTGGTTCCGCGCTCAGATAGCAAATCCCGTTAAAGCACACATTGCTGTACCTTTGAAGTGTATAAATATATTCTGAAACGTCTCTCTGTCGCAGGTGAAGCACGATATCTCTGTAAACTTGAGAAACAATCTGTACATCAAATTGAAGGTAGTTCCATATTTGTGGTGTGCTCCTGTTTCAATACGCGTTTGTTTGCAAACCAGAGAGTAGACGGGTCATGCATTATGTAAATATGTCCGTGATGAGAATAGAAGTCCTCATTACTCATTTTGTAATGGGAATCACTGCAATGACAACAGTGCCGTGGTAGTTGAGCATGTCCTTATAGCTGTCCAGCTCTATCAAAAGCTTCTGCTTCGGTGGCAGTAGGATAGGCAAGTGCTTTAAACGTTCTAGGTCACGCCAAATGCGTGGGTTCGATTCCAAACGTGGACAAACGTGAAACTCATATCTGGTGTTCCCGAGCTGTGATGTTGCTGGAATATTGCGGCGTAACATCCTACTCATTCACTCTGCCTGGGACTTTGGTCCCTACTCATATCGATATGTGTGCCAAGATATATACGAATGGAAACGAATAAGGGAACAAAGGAAACCAGGGACTTAAGCTTTCTGTCAGTACATTTGAAATAGCGCGCATTCAAATTCAACAAATGTCAGAATCAAATGTTGAGATGTGTTTGAGTGCATGGTTTCCAACGCGTATTTGGTAGACAAGGCTGAGAACCCATAATAACATATCATTGTGTCTAAAACTCAGTGTTCCCTTATTCATTTCCATCGGTATATTTATGTGATACTTGCCTTATTTTTTTTATTTGACAAGAGAATGCATTCATAATGCATATTCTACGACGACCATGTGTTTCGGTTCAAATTCTCGTTCAACTATTTGCGCCCCCGTCTTTGCATCATTCCCATCTTCGTTTGTTCCACGAAGTGTACACGGTACTGCTACTGTGCATGGCATTCCTCTCGCAAGATGATTGAGCGACGTGATGCAACAGAACGTCATGCTCATGGTGGTATTAAAGCGCTCATGGAATATGCTTAATAATGATATACACGTGAAATGGAAGTATGGATTTGGGTTCTTGCAATGAATAGGACTTCTCCCCATCCTTCTCGTCATGCTTCTGCCCCATCCGCCGGGGCGGTTGAGTGGCATAATCTTTAAAGCGTTTGCTCGTCACACCGAAAGACCGTTTTCACTATCCCAAAAGGGACTCATTCAGTCACTCGCTCGTGTCACTACTCCTCTATACCTTCATGGCAACTACCATATATTTATTCCGATCTTCGTCTGCATCAGCAAAACTTTTCGAACCGAATAACAATGCAAACGCACAGGCCTAACCATACAAGCCTCCGCCATCATCATTCATCCCTAAGAACCCAAAAGACTACCAGTATAAGTGAATCACTAGATCTACGTTCATTCCACCAATACCTCAGTCGTCCTACTACAGCGGTGATACGCTACACACTGACAGTACGATCCGCACCTTCCATTATTGCAATACCAGCGAGTTCCCCTACAGTGACAAACTGTTTTCAACACATGATTGGAGCCTCTAAACACGTTAACAGGCAATTTCTTGCTGTCTGTTAGCGAGGTGGGTTATACTCTGTTAGCAATCAGTCTCTCTGTGACTGGTAGGTTAGAGAAACGGGATATACCATAACCACAGGAAGATGCCTCTTCACCACAGAGAAAGAAGAACAAATTTTACTTTTGACTTTGACTCAATGGGTGAGGTAGAAGGAACGTTGGACTTTTTGACAACGAACTACCTCATTAGGGCTTATATAGGTTGTCCAGGTTTACATTATGTCATAATGTGTTAATGATGGTTTAATTGTGACGGCCGATGGGTTATGCAGGCGTTCGCGTGGACATGGAACGTTAATGATGGTTTGATGGTGACAGAATGTGCATTGTCTTGTTTGTTTCAAGCTATTTCTTGCAAAAATGTCATTCTTGTTGAAATGAATATAGACTTGGTATTCCTTTGGCGTATATGATAAGTATATCTTAAGTGTAATTGTGTGTACATGTATGTGAGATCTTAATACTTCATACCACTTTAACGGATGAGCTAGGTTTAAAAAATGCAGCAACATCAAAACCATTCCATATTGGTCTCATCTCAAACATCTCAGCTAAAGGCGATTTAAAATAACGATTTGTTTTAAAATAGGGACATGGTTGCAATTGTGTTGTAATAACAAATACCTCATTAAAAATGAAAATTAAAAAAATATGCTTCCCGGTGGATATGTTTGCATCGCATACCTTTCTACCCATTTTGTATCGTAACCAAATTCACAACCCATGGTGAGACATTTTTGGGTTTGAACAGTATTTCATTTATGTCACGACCTGTCATCTTCATGTGGGCGAGAAACGCAAAAATGTTTACCATTTTCTTGCTACCTACGAGCACTGGTATGGTGCTGACGAACGACAGAACATAATCCAGGCAAATCTGGGATACGATCCTACAAGCAGCGGATTGTGGAGCGACTAAGGACAAAGACCCTGCACAGGGAATCAGATAATATGGCCACTCGTAAACCCTTTGTAGGGACCCTTTTCTCCCAGGAGATACTTTTGTAACGAAATATGTTAACATATTTAGAACGATTCCGACGAACAAATAATTAATTTGTTGAAGCCTTATGATCAGTTTAGTCTCTTCAAAGACCACGCCAGTGAACTATGGAGAAACCTTCCTTGCACTAATTGATCTTCCCAAGCTTAATGACCTGAATAATCTGCTGAGTCTTTACGGGGCCTGTTTATCGCCACCATGTTTATGGCGTGCACGTACATCAGCGAAATACGCCTAACAAACACGCGTGAAACCTCTACGCACAGCCTAATCCCCTCACACATTTTTATGAAGGGTACTTCAGAAAGGACAGAACATGCTCTGTACCTACGAAGCTCCGTTAAATGTACGCATGCAGTTTACCTTGACGTTGCGCGTAGGGATTTAAAAATGCGCAATAAAGACATCGACAGTTATGATAAGGCTATGCAATGACTAACTTCTTTACCACGACGGCGATGGTCATTGAATAACCTGTGATATTCGTTTGACTGTTCCTATTCCGTCCATTGCTACATGTATATACATTGCAAGATGTCATACATATAACATACGATGAACGGTTGAAAGAAATTTTTAAGAGAAACTTTTAATGTTATTTTTATTGATAATGTGTCAACAGAATGCATATCTAATTATGACCTCAAAACAACATAGAACGTGAAAACATTCGTATTGAGTTTCTGTCGTATCAAAGATGAGGCCTTGATTCGCATTATGTTTTGGACGCACGAGTTTCGCAATTTACAGAAAACAGTATCCATTCAGATGTATGCATCTTGGTGTATCGTATTTGACTCAATTGTGCGTCTTTAGCAGGAATATGTTCGTGGCAGTACGCCTTTCGTTTTAGTTTCATGGCTGGTTTGCATCGTCTTAGAAGTAGTCATAAATTAAACCCGCCGATGTTCGTTGAGAAACTATTTTGCGAATTAACGGAACAGCGTGCATTCAAAGCAGCATTCTTTGAAACGACCAAAAAAGTAAAAAAATAACTAATCATCATGTTGTCTCTACCATCTCCAGATATCCATGTTTATTAGGTATTTGCTCATAACACACCATGTATCAAACCAGAATATGTAGAACTTACATAAACAATTTCCCACAAAGTAAAACGCACCCCATGCAGGGGGAACGAAGAAGCGATGTAGTAACGTATAACATTGGCGGAGAAAGAGCTAAATATTTACTCATCTCATCCGTGTTATTATATAACCCAGGCCTCCGCGGATAGTGCTCCTGTCTGTGCACGGGTCATTACTATGAGTCACGGGCACACGTCTGAAGGGAGACGGTAGTAAACATTATGTTTTCAAGATTCAAGTGGAGCGAACATCCGAATCATGTAAATCATGGCATCTGTGGAATATTTACTGTTACAGAGTCGCTTGTACATCTTCCAACGCTAGCAGACTGACCTGCAAACAACGACGTAAATATGTGTTGTAAAAAAAAAAAACGATGAAAAGCATATTATTTTCAGTAAAGAGCTTTTAGGAAGTGAGGTAAACCGTTTAAGAGTCTTTCCTAAAATAAAATAAACTGCATGTTCATATATTTTTTATTTAGTGAGCGAGTAGACTTTTACGCCACATAAGTATATATGGCATATATATCCCACCGCCTCGCCATAAACCTGAAACGCTGTTCAAAGTAGTTAAACCATAATTAATTCACAATCTTAAGTAGTATAATGTGAAACACGTGTTTATCATCAAAACAAGTATTGACTTTGTTATTACACCTTTAAGATTAAGTCCAATGTCATAAGCCCCTTCCGTTCAGCTAGTACCTCTCAAGAGTAAAACTTAGAACATCAAATCGAAAAAGACAAACCACTAAAAGACCCAACCAAATTAAGAAGTGATGCAGTCCCCATCACTGTTGTGTTCAGCTTCAGCCTGCTGCACTTGTGTCGAAGATTCAATAATGAATGACAAGGTCTCCTTGAAGAGTAGTCATTTCTCTGCCAGTTGTGACGGTCAGTTTAATAACGTCGTCATCATGACTCCTTGTCCTGTCAAACCCACGTGTTACTTGTAGCTAGTGTCTCACTCGACCACCAGGGGGAGTGTGTGAACCACGGCTTCGTTGCGGCGCTGACTAGTCAGGGTAAGAAGCTTACACCCTGTTTGTTAAAAGGTCAGATATCGGATTCTCCTTCATTGTTTTCTAGGCGTTATTAGGTAGTCTTTGGTGTAGCATAATGAATAGTATACCATTTATAGAGTATTTTGTACAGTGATTATATTACTGATAGCGTTAACCTTTCGCTTTTAAAGTTTCGTTAGAGAGTAATATGAGTGGCTATTTGATTCGAGACAATTCACAGATAAATGCTCGGTATAGTAATGAAAACGTTCTAGTTTTATTGGAAGGGATTGTTTGTGAGGTCAAATTCGTATTCTACTTCAGCTGAAACAATGAGAATGTGGTCCTTCAAAGTTTGTACTAACTTATATAACTAGAATGTTTTGTCGGCAATTTTAACGTCCATAGTAAAATGTATTCCCAATTATTTTTGTCTTTACTAAGAGCAGATTTCATTGTACAATTCTGTGTGTCAGGTGAAAGGATCAGCTGTTGAACAAGAGATATGCTAATTTATATGGCGACGTTTAAAATCAAATTGTGAGGCGCAAATACACGAGTCGGATTGCACCTGTCTTTGATAGCGTGTATAAGTTGTACAAGTCAGGTGTTTGGAATTGACAAGTTACACTGTAAACACTCAGTGCAGTGAGATCTGGGTCGTTTGTTACAGGTCGGATGTACAGTGTTTGGAAGTGACAGGTCCCACTGTAGACACGCAGTGCAGTGAGATCTGGGTTGTTTGTTACAGGTCGGATGTTCAGTGTTTGGAATTGACAGGTTCGACTGTAAACACGCAGTGCAGTGAGAGGTCTGATGTTTGGAATTGACAGGTTCCACTGTAAACACACAGTGCAGTGAGATCTGGGTTGTTTGTTCCAGGTCGGATGTTCAGTGTTTGGAATTGACAGGTTCGACTGTAAACACGCAGTGCAGTGAGATCTGGGTTGTTTGTTACAGGTCGGATGTACAAACCGTTGCGTGTATTACACGTGTGTTTGTTGTTGACAGGTTTGGCTGTATGCAGGGGCGCCACGAACGAGGATATTAAGGTCAGTCTTTACTTTATTGTGACTGCTGATCTTAACAATGTTACGACATATCACCTCTCACCCCCTTTGCTTCTAGTGCATGGGCTGACATATTGCCTCCTCTCTCATCCATTAACTCTGCTTTCTCTATGCCAAGAACAGTGATGGCTTCTGTCGGAAGCCCAATCGCATTTCCCGTTCCAAGAACAATGGTGACTTGTGCTGTAAACATACGCAGATGCCGTTGCAAGAACAATGATGGCTTCTGTCGGAAATACAATCGCATTTTCCGTTCCAAGAACAATGACGACTTGTGCTGTAAACACGTGCACATATGCCATTGCAAGAACAATGGTGGCTTGTGCTTAGAAACATATAATTACGCATAATCTGTGACAGAAATTAGGATGGTTTGTGTCGAAAACACATCCGCATACTCTGTTACAGGAATAATGATGGCTTGCGTCGAAAACACACGCGCATATTCTGTCACAGGAATAATGATGACTTGTGTCGAAAACACATACGCATATCATGTTACATGAATAATGATGGCGAAAACACATACGCATACTCTGTTACAGGAATTATGATGGATATGGTCGAAAACACATACGCATATTCTGTTACATGAATAATGATGGTCGAAAACACATACATATATTCTGTTACAGGAATAATTATGGATGTGGTCGAAAACACATACGCATACTCTGTTACAGGAATAATGATGGATTTGGTAGAAAACAAATACGCATATGCCCTTATCAGAATAAGAAGCAATGCAAACGACTGTTGACAAGAAGTGATGTTTTACTCATCCGTAATTTTGTACCAATATTAAGTAGGTCTTTGAAAGGCAGTTAGAAGTGATACACATAAGGAAGAGAATATATGGATGTCAACTTCTTTTTTATTACGCTAATTATCTAGCTGGCTTCAATTTGTCCTTTGCTGTGTCCATTCTTTCACCTGTCAGTGTCAATTACCCTGGCCTCCCGTTTGCCAAGTGTCCATTACTTACTACTTATTAATGATAACTTCAGTACTGGCTTCCATGCCTTCAGCGCTAATGACTGTAAAGTTTTGGCGTCCATTGTCTTTTGCCTATCACCTATCAGCGCCAATCATCTGTTGGCTTCCCTTGTAAGTTTCTACCCTTTGTTATTTTCCACCTTTTGTTATATTTTTATTTTGTTGTCGTTATCTGTACATATACATGCTCCCTGCCTCTTGGCATTCATTCACCTGATGAAGGAGTAAGCATATACTCCGAAACGTTGTGTTCCTCATAATAAAGAAGTTGACATCCATATATTCTCTTCCGCAATATCAAGTACTTATTTCAAAGCAAATCGAACTATATAATATTCCAAAAGCTGATACTGGTTTATGAATTAATGATTATAGTGATTTGCAAGTTTAAAACAGCAATGAATGATACGTGAACTCTGGTATCCTGGTACCTGCATTTGGGAATGCTGGTAGTAATGACATATGTACAAATGAAGACCATCCGGCTATTTGGATAAGCAATAAAGTGCCTTTAGTTAATGTTAACTCTTTATATAACCTAAAACACGATGACATAGAGCTTATCTCAAAGAAGCTCACCTCTTTACGATAAAACGACAAGCTGGCGCTCTAGGGAACACCTTTTGAAGATGCAAGATTCCATTTTAAGGAGTGTTCTTTTAGTTGGGTTCTGTTTGTAATTGGGAAACAAATATTAATTAAGATATCAATGAGAAAAAAAGATGGATAAATAAACATTACTGCAAACAATTAACTCATATACCAATAATAAGCAATTAAGGGACTTCGTTGCAATGCGTGACAGATTTGAGACACACTTCTGAGAAACATGATATTGCTGAACTTGAACAAAATGTGACGTCACAATTGGTGACACGCGTCGAGGAATGCGACAAGCAATGCAAACCTCATATTACTCCTTTACAAATATCAAGTCATTCATACGAATCCGTTTAAAGTTGGGTGTACATGTAGGCTATGTGAGTGTGATCTTCCTGGCGTTAATTGGCGACAATCCCATGTCAATCAACTTCAGGATGCCGGACACTTAGTATGGGGAATTGACTAGCTAGTCCAGCTTCAATCAAAGAGACAAATATCTCTCCGTTAACTATCCACAGCCATCAGTCCATACACCTGATTAACTCTAAGAGCTTGGAAGTTTTCTTGCGAGCATGTTTCTCTGATGGAACCATCTGCCATTGACTGGCATACAAATTATTTCTGTGTAGGAGTATTTTGGGCTTTCCTTTTTGCGCTTAATTTGATGGAGAGAGAGAAAATAGGAAAATCACATTAGGACATTTCCTAATGCAACATTAGAGTATGAGGAAACGTTCTTTGATACCGTGAAACCTCAACAATCTGCACAATCCCAACCAATTTGTCCAGATAGTGATTTTCTAAAACAACAAATTCTAGGTTCTGAGGTATGTTACTATGTGTGTATGCAGCCTTTCACAACAGAATCGTCCGGTGTGCAGGGTGTCCGTTCTGAACTAGCAAAGTTACACTGTATATTTGAATAATGAATATTATTTACTGTCATGGTTGTACATGACGATGTAAACATAAATCGGCAAAGCCAGAGAATAAGCAGATATTCAAACGAATCAGATTCCATTGGCGTTAAAGGCAAAAAAGTGGTGGTAATTATATAAATGGAACACTGAAAATCACTGATGGCACCAGGCATTAGCGGAAATGGTTAACATGCATATGTTCTGCCCGACAGGTAACGCCAGCTATTCGCACAATCTACATTAAAAGTATGTCCTTGTTGCCTGAATATCTACATACTAAGAAAGAAACTAAGAAGATACTGATGATGATATGGTGGTGTTGATTACTCATGAATTAATATTTGCAGTGGATACCATTATCATTATAATGCCATAACCAGTTAAAATAAATAGTTCATTCGTTATTGCTGATATACTGAGACGGAGATTTGGGATGCAACGTATACTTCTCTCTGGTGCCAATTGCCACTCCATGACCAGACGTCGTCAGTTGAAACTGAGATACAATGTCTGTGAAGTTAGGGTTATTATTCACTGCTGGATTGACTAAGTGTCAACTCAAATACCCACATACTGCTACTACTACTACTACTACTACTACTACTACTACTACTGCTGCTACTACTGATGCTACTACTGCTGCTACTACTACTACTACTACTACTACTACTACTACTACTTCTACTTTTACTACTATCATAACTTTCACTATTACTATTATTACTATTACTATTACAACAACTATTACAATTTTTATTACTATTAATATTACTACTACTCTAACTACTACCACTATTACGATCGCTTTGCTTTGATTACTATTACTATTACAACTGTTACTTTTTACTGCTATTACTATTACTATTAGTATTACTACTATTACTACTACTACTACTACTACTACTACTACTACTACTACTGCTGCTGCTACTACTACTACTACTACTACTACTTTTACTACTATTATTACTTTCACTATTACTATTATTACTATTACTACAACTATTACAATTTTTATTACTATTAATATTACTACTACTCTAACTACTACCACTATTACGATCGCTTTGCTTTGATTACTATTACTATTACAACTGTTACTTTTTACTGCTATTACTATTACTATTAGTATTACTACTATTACTACTACTACTACTACTACTACTACTACTACTAAGTTCAAATATGCACTAACTGATTCAAGGGTTTCAGTGCAGCTAGATGTGACAGACAGTGATTGCAGTCCACAGAAGTAGGCTACTCTTGGCTGCACCGTGAGGGCTTTGCCCATTATTCTACCCTCTGCCTGTAACGGCTTCACTGATATGCATCATGTAATTTTAGTTATCAGAAAAGCAAAGTGGACACCGAGTTACAAAATCAAACGTATCATTAATATCATTGGCCGGAACAGAGTAATTGTTTAACACTCCTACCTTTTCTGTGTACTCAGAAATGAGTGTACGTTCAAAAGACTCGGAATTTCGAATAGCATTAGATAAAAAAAATCTTTCAATAAAAAAACAACTTTTATAAAGTTTGTTTTATACCCAATTGGCAGATGATAAGATTCAGTACATTTCATCACGATTCTCTGCCAGTAAGCCGTTCTGACCTTATGCATACCGTAATCAACCTGGTCGAAAAAAATCAGAAGACATTAAGAAGTAATGCCACTCATCCTACTGATAATAGATTCTCTGTAAGAAATAATTGTAATTTAAGCGGTACATTTCTTGAAAAGTGTCGGATCAATATCGCGTAATAGCCGAGACTGCTAATCAATAGTGTTTTAGGTAAGCCGGGCAAAACTTTAGTCATAAAACAAACCAATTACAAGCATGTCCGATTCCCAATGATTTGCAATGGGAATTTGTCGATTTTATCCCGAGTCTTCGAATGATTCCTGATTTATCGGACATCTAGTGTGTCTTGTCCTCTGTCCTCCTTATCGAGACTTGTCAAGCGAAGCGTTAACGGAACCCACACACTAAATTGGCGCCTTCAAGAGCTCTATGTAATACATGTCTGCGATCGCGCCATTGGTTCCATGTACGATCATGGCTTTACTCATTAAGTATACATGCTTCGACAAGACAGGTAATCTCGCGGGTTGTCAGTTTTAGTAGATAGGGTGAAAATTATTAGATCTCCTTTTCTGTTTATTTTTGAACGTGTTGTGGTGATCAAATATACAAGGGCTGTGTCTTTGACTTTTTTGGCGTAAATTTGATCGGTTGTAATATGTAGATAATTATAACGTGATATGTTTGACAGTAAGTGCATCATTAGCGTACACGCTCACACAATCAGTTGTCTGGTTATAATGATTAAGAAAGGATTTATGATACCCTTAAATTTTGGATGTGGGTCAAATTTGGTATTGGGGTTGAGGTTAATTTTCGAACACGTTAAAAGTCATAAATCATAGACTAATCTTTACAACAAATTGTAAATCGAGTCATATATCATTTCTTGGATATCTTCCGCTGTACTGAACACCAACTTTTAATTTCATATATGCCACCGTCACATTATACTCACCAATACACGCATAATACTTTGGCATGTTTGAATGTTTAGTTTACGTGTTTGTTGTTTAATGCCACACTCATCAATGTTCCAACCACGTGACGCGGTCTGTCAATGATCAGTCAGGACCAGACAATCTATTAATAGGTAATATTAGAAACGTCCCACGCCGTTTCGGGATGAAGATAGACAATTAACCAAGTCACTGAGCCTGATCCAGATATGGTCTCTCGCACAACAACACATGTTCATGGGGATAATTTCTAACCCGGAATTACAACGTGGTCCTTCTGAATGATGTATCTATTATGCTGCAGGCAAAACGCGTCATACGCGTTAAGCCATGATGTTCCGTTATATCGAAATTACTATGAAAGTGCTTACATGTAATCAGAAATTCGTTAAACCCTTTGTTACTGACCTCGTTCTTGAGAACTCACCGATATACCCTTTGCACTTAACGTATCTGGAATAACAATGTCAGCAATCAAGGTTGTAAAATATACATGTATGTAAGTATAGAAAACATTTAAAAAATCAGTATACATCCATGCTTTAGCATTTACCACATGGCGCTTGAACACGGAAGTTGATAGAGTTCACATAAATAAGTAAGCTATTGCTTATATCTTTCAGGAAACCTGTGTATACCTGCCTTCATAAACACATTAACAGCTGCTGGAGATGTAGCCTTAAACTCCCTCTATTGAAATAATGTCTACTTATCTTTGAATTTTAAGTAAAAATCTGCTACTTCTTGTTTATTTTCATTGCATCTGATTGTTTGAACAACCATCGCATATGTTGCTTGATCCCTTTCAAGTTGAGCGCAAACTGTAAGACGATTGGTGCGTCTCTCCAGAGCCCGGGGCATTCAGCTGCATGAGTGTGTTCTGCTTGGTAAACACATCTGCATGACACATGACATCAGGTGTTAACGAAATGGTATGTTCAACCCAATGACACCTTGTTTCCCAACATATCGGATGCTAACGAAATGGTGTTTCCAACCTCATGACGTTAGGCATTAACGAAATGGTATTTCCCACCCAATGACACCTTGTTTTCTTACATGCTAGAAGTTAACAAAATTATATGTCCTAACTTATGACGTTAGGCGTTAACGAAATGGTATTTCCCACCCAATGACACCTGTTTTTCTATCATACTAGAAGTTAACGAAATAGTATGTCCTACCTTGTGACGTTAGGCGTTAACGAAATGGTGTTTCCCAACCAAAGACACCTGTTTTTCTCATTCGTCACCACTCGCCCCTTTCTGCAACCTGCAACAAGACTCGTCTCCCTATCGATGAATATTATGTGCGAAAATACGACAAACCACTCAGAATGCGCGTTTGATTTCAAGTTGTTATACAAAGAACCTCTCAGAAATAATTTTTGATTTTACATATGTCTTGCATAAAAAAAACCCAAGACACAGTTAAATGTGTTCAATCATACTGTATAATTCCTTTAAGTTGCATCTGAAATATATATAATATATCGGGAAATATATGTGAACCATTACGCAACGAGTTGACAATAGTTTTAGGCATGCCCGTTTGCGCTAAGACGGAACCCAGTCGCAAAAATGGCCATGAGAGGGACACGAGTCGCTTTTCGGCTTGTCCCGGAATAATACGAGTTGGTCACGAATGCTGTTTTTCTATCATTCCAGAAGTAAAAGAAATTATATGTCCCATCTCATGACGTTAGGCGTTAACGAAATGGTATGTCCTACCAATGACATCAGGTGTTAACGAAATAACGTCTTCTACCCCGTTACACAGGGTGTTTACTAAATGACATGTCATATCCCATGATATTATTGTTCACTTATAACACCGGGTGTTCGCGAAATTGTACACGACACCCCGACTCAAGATGCTGGAGAAATGATATGACAAACATATTTCGACGCATAAAAAAGACTTCATCATAGATGTATTTATTCCAAATAACGATGCCTACAACATTCATCAGCTGAGCAGTGTTTGTACAGTGACAGCAAGAAACTAACATGACTGCAAATTCAGTGATTTTCAAGTGACCATGGTCGAAGTTTCCGTGTTATCTGGAACAACTCGAACGTCAGGCGATGTACGGTAAATGGCTGATTTGGCGGTCAGCTCCTATTTATCAACCATTTTATATATTTATAGATGTCCTGGATGTCCAATCGTGAATATCATCTCCAACCACACGTCTACGATATCCATGGTTGAAGATAAATCCCATTTAGTAAATTATGTATATGCAAGATTTTGAACAATCTGATGAAATCGTCTTCACAAAAGCACTGCTAAAGCGATCATGATAATATTATGTATTCACGCCAAGGGCGTTTAGTATGGGATGCTACAATCGTGTGAGCATCCCCTTTGTCTCAAATCACAAATGTCTTAAAACCTCCCGTGATTTTGCCAACATTTGTTATCTTACAGAGGAATGATAACGGAATTGGCCCTGGCCAGAATGGTTCTACACAGCTCAATGGCCACATTAAGGCCTGGTCAATTACCTCCTCTCTCCTTCCAGTGTTTACCTATTGTCATGTTTTTACTCTCTAAACAGTTCCATGATTAAGATCAACATCCGAAGTGTTTTTTTACTACCTCTACTTAAGGTGATTGGCAGACAAAGTTTTCGTTTTCTTCAATTGAGTGTTGTGGGTGAATTGACTTTTTTCCTCAAGGGGAAGACGCCGGAGTCAGTTGAAAGAATTAAAATGGAGCGTAGCACATTGCGTCTGCTTTTATGTGATGGGAATCTTGTTTAGGAAAGAAGATGGATTGAGAGCTTTTATCAGAGTTAGGAACGTTTAAATCAATAATGCTACCTCTCCGTGAAGCTAGGTATTAAATACTTCCTGTGTCTACGTGTATTGAACTTTAATCTTGAATGAAGTTCTCAAGTCTTCTTGGTTAGAGATTACACTGTTTTCAAATGAGCAAGTTTAGTTTAACGCCGGTTTTAACAGTATATAGGTTATGATTGTCCTTCAGTTTACTAGAGATGGAAGCTTCGCCTGAAGTGACACAGGTATTAGCCGTTTTATAACTACTCAACAGAAAGCCACGTGCACACATGTTAACCTTTCAAATCAAGGTCATGATATGAGCTATTCTGGGAATCGAACCTACGACCAGCGGATCCTGACAGTAAAAGTACGCAACTCTGCACAAAAATGTGAACACGTCAATATAAAACTTAGAATTTGAACTATACCTTGTAACATGTACGTTATTTTATCATATTCATGACAACGTATATTTTGCAAATTATTGAGAAAGAATTATTTATACAGATACACATGTACTACATAATAACAGTTAGCCAACTTCAAACTTCAAAAACATTGGAATGATAAGTGGATAAGCGCATTTGAAAATCTTAATTTTTTAATGTCGTCTGTTATCATGAATTTTTAAAAAAATACAGTAAGTTTCAAGTTAGTTATACATATTTACGTTAAAGATAACGTAAGTGTTCTTTCATCCAATTGAAAGAAGTATTACAGAGTAAATACCTAAATGCAATTTGAATTCATAGGTGTATGTTGAATGGGGTACAAACTAGATTTCTGCTTACACTGTATTAAATAATGCTTCGAAGCCTACTTCTACTATAGGAATGTATGGCTTGATGTTTACTTTCTTCTAATTAACTGCCATAGCTACAGTTGGTTAGAATATGAAGAGCATGTGTATGTAATTCAGCAATTGTTCAAATAAATACTCCCTAACAGAAGAGATTCTGAGTATTTAATCATTTCGTTTGCTAGTTCCAATCGTAATCTCCAAACAACCCACAGGTGTACTTCATCCAAATGCTGTAGTCAAGCTTGAAACAGTCTCTTCTAAATTTCCAATTGCTTATTTTGACATATGTCTTCCTGTCAGTACTGCCGGGATGTTTTGAACTGATGTTCATTGGCACTGTAAAGCTACCTTGTCAAACAAATTGGATGGATTTCATGCCGTGACGCCATCCAGCGCGTGCTGCTATGGTCATTTAGTACAGACCCACCAATTAGCGTACATGTAAAGCGATAATTATGAGTTTCATAATAGACAAACAAAATGAGGCATGGTAGAAGTGAGCGTTTAATGACTGCTCATTATGTTTGAACAACAAAACAACACAAATGAGCCTAATGATAAACGGCGCAGCCTCGTTCTGTTGTTGAAGACTCGGGGCACATGCAGGGAAAACATCAAAATATCTTTAATGAAAAAGAAAACTAACTTTCATTCCTCCATAAAACTCCCAATACGTCTGAAGACTTCGTCTTTCTTGCGAGAATTGGAATCAACGCAGCAATGATGTATTGTTGTTAGATATGCATGTTAACACATTGTATCTCGTTTTACCTGTTCCCCCGTTGTTCTGAGACTGGTAGAAGATGCCTTCTGCTGTTTTGTTCCAACAGCAGTTACTTCAGTACTCATTGTCTCTGCGGTGTATTTTTATGTCCCCTTTAGTCAATGTGCAGGGTGTTTCAGATATATCCTTGGCGCATGTATATTAAGATAACTTTGGCTATACAAGATCAAGCTGCCGTGGGAGTTTTTGATAATATATCCTTTTTATATTGCTTATATCCCTGTATGGAGGACTGTTGGTTTAAGCTGCAGACAATCATAGTTATGTCAAGGAGAGTTGTAAATAATCGAATCTGGACCAGATAAACCAGTTGTTATTAGCATCAGTAACGATTCATACTTTGGATACGATGACAATAGACCTTCACTATAAGCATTTGGAACTGGAGCCTTCTCTGCCACTGAATCCCATGGGACTTATGTAGGATCTCGTTGAACAGTTCCATTGTCGAAGGAGTTTCGAATAAATGAGAAGCTGAATGCATTGTCTGGTTTTCATGTTAATGCCAGAGTGAGGCAATTGTGTTGTGTGTGGTTCAGAACATCACATACCCGTGGCTTTCAGTCTGCATCTATTTTGCATCAAAACACATTCCACGAATAGGTGTGGGTGGAGACAGTGTTCTCACTTCCGGGTCCTATTGTCCCGTTATTCTGGAAGGCATCGTTCTCGGGGAATTCTTCCGAATTAACAAATTTCTGGGTTAAAGAGACAAGGATATGGAGTGGCATCGTTAAAACATTAATTGACGTTCCCGATAGTAATCGTACGGCACACGGGGATTCCGGGTTGACTGTGTTCAGTGACTTTAATATAACTATGTCATTTTTAGATGAATAGTATAAATAAGGCGTAAGTTTGTTCATATTACATACCATATTAAATTACGGTGTGATGGTGACGGGGCTTCAATCATTCTTAAGAATTCTTTAATATTCACGTGTTTTTTTCAGGTGAACAATTGACTTGCCTCTTCATGTATTGGTGACGTGTACCACCGGTGGGGAAGGATACGCTCACCTTTTCGCGAACATCTGGTATCATCACAGGCCCTTGTGTCGTTGCCTAAATATTTCTAGATCAATTAAGTGTCAGCATTGCACTATCCTATCATATCTTTATACAAGGTCACACCCTCTGCACAGCACCGATGTTGGAGGACAGCACTCGATGGTGCATTTTTTGACATTTACCACTTTGGTGAAACCCACGAATATTGGTATTGTACTTAAATTCCAAGAAACAAAATCTGGGCGAACCAGGATTTGAGCCACGATCATAGGTTTCCAGCATTTTGCAATTCTTTAAACGACAGGGCCATCAGTACCTGTTTGAATAAAAGCATTTTTACATACAAAATATCATATTTTGGCGTGGTCCCTATAAGGTTCTTTGGTAATGTTTACACCGCTAGAAGTTCGGCATGATTTGTGTGAACTTTGTACATTTTCTGAAAAGACGGATATGTTCCGACGGTATCTTAAAACCACGGCCATTGTTGACTATGTGCTCCTTACATCATGAAACAGTTCAGTCAATACTACTTCTCCCAAGAACGAGATAAAATGGTATATAATATATGGGTTTAAAGTACGGTCAAATTAAAAGGCCGAGAGTGGTTTAAACGTTCTTACAATTTCCTTGCCACAAAATCAAACTGTATTACTGATGAACCGATTTAACCAATTCTACTGATAGAACTATATATCAAATGGCACTGGTAATTGTTAAGCCAGAACCTCATACCAAAATAGATACTTTACAACTTATTTTAAACGCATTACACCGAACAACAAGATTAAGAAGATAATTATTCAATTAACCTAAGTCTAGCTGCCATGTTCCCGAACTAAATTAAGCTTTTCTAAGTACCTCTTACGGAACAGAAATTAAATTGTTTATGCACTTTCACTTATACACTTCTTTCGAACTGATAAAAAGAGTCATCTTTGACAGTTTGAATTATATAATCTCTTTCATTTTTTTCTTGAGTAATTTTCGGCGCTACTGCTCTCGTGTGTCAGCTACTCGTTTTTTGACATCTGACATGTTTTTACGGTAAATGTTTTTTCCGAAGTTCTGTATTTGTCTAACACGACGGTATGCATTCGTTGAAACTGAACTACACTTCTTGTTCCCTCAAGACTTCCATGTATGTACACGGGGAACTCTGCGGTAGTAGAGACTGACTGTATGAAATTGCTGATAAGACGTAGAACCTTGAATCCTTGTGTTGGAGACCGTAACTCAATGTATGGAGATCCGGTATTACTTCACAGTTAATCCAGTGAACCTCTTTAATTTAAGTTTAATCGTCCGGATAAACAAAGAAGAATTGTATTTCAGTACAGAACAGAACTACATTACACCCAGATCGCTATTATGGGTATATGAGGTACAACGGTGGCTTAAATATAAACATGGTATTCATTTATCACTTTAATCATATACAGAAGTACCCATCAGTAAACTTCAGAAAGTCGTGGTTTCCGGATTGATAAGGTTCCGACATGTCAGTGTATGCACATTATGTATGGAACACGTGTAGTTATAATCTGATAATATATTTATGCCTTGGGAAATATGATAACTTTGTTGTACAAGTTGAGTTTACAAATAGCATCTTCGTACTACTGGTTATTGTTTTCTGTAATTGCAATTGGTTCCTTCTGTAACACCAAAATGAAACACAGAATGCCGATTTTCACATAGATGCATATTCCCGAAGAAGTAGATTTTTTTCCTAAAACATAGAATATCGTTTTCCACATCTTCACGAAAAAATAGAATTCCTTATTAAAAAATAGCATGCAATTTTCCACATATACACGAAGTAGATATAAAAAACTTATATACCGTTTTCGACATATTCATGAGGAAGTAGAATTCCTTGATAAAAAACTTGGAAAGACTTTTTCCACATATTCATGACGAACTACACAAAAACGACGGCAATGTACCTCACTGCTGGTAGACTGTGGTAAACTATCATAATAAAAGTGAATGAACGCTATTTAACTATTCATTCTTCTTCTGAATACAATGTATCCATGTGAAGATTAACATACGTTCCCATCGAACCGACTTTACCATTGAAAAAGATCATAATATGGATTCGTGATGTTTCTCTGCATCCAAACATCTGTTACAGTCCCCCGTGGTGTCTGTAGAGCTGGAAAAACAATATGATTCTGAAGATTGGACGTAGTTTTATCGAGACAGAGCAACATGGTCCTTGTTTACGTGCATAAATCATCCTGAACCATGTTCTTATCTGTGATGCTGGCAGTTCCTGATATTCTGAAGAGGTGATGGCATATCCAGTAAGGATGCATATCACTTACCCTTATTCACGGTGCCAAAGGTTTCAATGCGTATAAAGAACCAAACAGAAACATCAAATGTAAAAACAGGTTGATATGAAAAATCAATGCCACGATAGACACTGGCATATACACATATCGACATTAAATATATACAGACTAACTTATGCATTAAGTAACTACTCGCACGCAGGGGTGAAACGTCTTGTGTTTAACACTCTAGTGTTAAGATCAATGTTTGGCCAGTTAACATGCCATTGCCTTAGGGCTATCCCTACTCCTGTGAAAGGAAACACAAATTATCAATGTCGACAACGGAACCCATCCCAGGTCGTTGTATCTTTGGTCGAGCAGGAGGTCGGAAATGCTATTGACACAGTGAAAGTACATATACATGTACCCACAAAGACGAAGGCAACAGATCAAATTTGCCCTTCAACTATTGAAACCATGTCCCGGGGATGTTCACGCTTCTGGCGAATCGTTGTTTCACCAAACAGTTTTATTTCATCCATTGATTAGCGTTCGATACATGGAACAGGTTTTAAGTTCCCTATCACTTTACCTTCAATAATTGATTTCTGTTTCTGAATTGATTAAATTCAAAGCTTAAACGACGCGTCTTTTGTCTTATTCTTATTCATAACTTAATGACTTCAAAACCTAATGCTTAGCAGATTATCGGATATTCTTGGATAGTTTCAGAAAGATAGAAATATTGATGACTTATATATAGAATGCTTACACACAGAGAGAGAGAGAGAGAGAGAGAGAGAGAGAGAGAGAGAGAGAGAGAGAGAGAGAGAATTGGATTGTGTGAGTATAGTTGGACTCAACTTACTCGGATCTTGAATCTATATAAAGAGAGAGAGAACTATTTTCAAGTTTGGAACTTCTTGTCTACATTAAAACACAGTAACTGTGTCTCCTAAATTACTGACCGAAGGCTAGAAAAACCCTACTTTGGGAGGAAAGTCAGATATGATGTAATTGCCACAACTGTTGTCCTCAAGGACTGATATTTGATATTGCTGCTTCATGTAAATAGCAAATACTTGATGCAACGAACTGGTTGACACCATGCCCCTGAATTTGCACAGATAGTTGACTGTTAAAGCATGATTGAAACAAGGATACCACAAGGTAGAGTGGGTTTCAATCTTGATCTGTGCAACTTACAAATCAAGGCACGAGATGTTCTATGTTATACATGCAGACATTAATCAATCTGATCAAGCTCTGCACCCCCTACCATCGAAACTGATGACTTCCACGCAAGGCAATATATTTCGGAGCTACTAAGGAAACATATGAACCCGTCCCTTCAGCAAACACGAGGTCTAATCTCGCTAACTCACGCGAGATTTGGTGATATCCCCGAGGGGAGGTAATTCTGCGTATGATTGACTGGCTAAAGTGTCTATTCCTCACAGTAATGTCTATTACGGGACGCCAATAACACGATCGAGCCTCTCTCTATCTTGTCCAGGCGAGGGCGGCATCAATTTCACGGGCAGTTGAGCGACAAGTGAAATGTATGTGATAACACTTTCATTGTCAATGAGTAGCAGACTGAGCCTTTGCTACAGTCGGAACCTTCCCATGTGATTTTGTTTTTCTCGGAGGGAACTGTCAAAGTTGTTAGAGTGTTGAATTTCCCCGTCCTTTTCTGAATGACGTTGGCTTCTCATCTCTCGAGTTGTAAGGTAGATTTGGTGTCATAGAGAGGCCCGCGACTGGGTATGACAAGCACCAAAACCAATAATACCTTTCCCGGTCGTGGAACCAGTTTTATCAATTTGCTGTTTGTTGAGTACAGCACCTGCTCATTGCGAGTCTTTACGTGTCAGTTAAGTGTGAATAGGACCAGTTGTATGTGCAATTGCCAACTTCTTTTTCATGTTTTTTTTTCAAATCTTGAAAAAATTCCGTTATATTCTGTTGTAAAACGCGCACGATGTAAATTCCCAAAGAGGTATGTCCTCACCGTGCGCTCAATACCCTAAGAGTAACTTTCTGAAATATTTCGAGGTGAAATGGGTTTAAAGATAGAGTGGAAATATGACTTGTACTTTGCCATAAGTTGTATTGATATGAATCATTCAATATTTGTTCATGATGGAGTAAGCCATCTGCCCATATACCGTAATATGATATGAAGAGACCTATACTTTTATCTCATATATCGTGACAGGAACCAGTCAGAACGTTAGCTGATGATGCGGGCAAGACTTCCCATATAGGGACAGTGTGTGAAGCCCATCCTCGGTGTTCCCCTACCATGATGTTGCTGTATGTTACTAAAAGGTGTGTAACATCCCACTCACTCACTGCTGCGGAAATAGAGGTCAGCGTACGGTGGCCGTATCATTAAGCTAAGACATGCATATCGATCCACTCAAGTTTGAGGTTGACTCCCTTTTGCTTTTGCTTGTCCGTCTGAAGATGAGGTGAGGTGAAATGGAGTTTAAGATTATTGCACTTATATAGCGAGGTCATGCACGTTTGTGTGTGTGTGTGGCTGCTTGTACTAGTCCGGACTAATGCCGATTTATAGTGCTTGCCCACTGAGATACCATGCCACAGTTTAACATGATTACCCCACTCAGACACAGTACCCGACTCCGAGCCGACCAGTCCCTGTTTTACCCCCTAATGCCGAGCGCCAGACAGGGTAACAATAAGTACCATCGTTTAACGTCTTTTGGTATAAAGCGGCCAGGGATCTACCCCGGACCTTCTGCTCTCCGGGCGGACGCTCTACCGCTAGACCACGGAGGCGGTTGTCCGTCTTAAGACTTATACATAGACAACAAGCTTTTTATGAAACTCCTTTGAGTGCAGTTGTTCGATGCAGAACTGAGCAATATTTCACCGACATGAATAAAACATCAGTTGATATCCCGAGGCACGTCCTACGCTGTAGGGGTACAATGACACACACTCTACCAAGTCACCTATTCTGTCCACCCGATCTCATATAGTGATGAGACCTAATCCTACCAGGGTCCCCTTGGGGTAATCCTTGGACGAATTATATTGCATTAACACCAATGGCCATGTTTATATACCATCTTCAAATATGAGTGCTTTGATCGACACCCCCCTTCGTCCACGTTGTCTGATTTACTACCCTACCCTCTTTCTCAAAAGGTTCTCTCGAGTATTTATTGCTTTTTCGGCTTCATAGATTTGCCGGATATTGCAGGATTTTGTCAAAGATCCATCAGCGTTATCCTGTGGTCCCTTACTCTACTTAGAACATAACATACAGCTCTGACGTAAAATGAAATTATTCACTAAAAGTTAAGTAATTTGATCATAAATTCTTATTGAAAGCCATGTGCTTATCGAACTTTTGAGCACGTTAAACGCTTCCCTTCCCAATCATACATAAAACTGAAGATGAAGTATGCTTGCAAATGGAAACCTCATTAAAAATCATCTCATGCTCGGCTGCAATGCGCTGTAGAGCTATATCCACACAGGATTCTTGCATAATTTCAAAGAGTGTTGTTCTGTGGTGGTTTACACATTGCCCTGGAAGACAAAAAGAATATACGGTTGACATCAACCTTAACTTAATTTTCCTCTTTAATAATTCTCACTTCTCGTTTGACCTGTCTCATCCAGTCTTCTCCACAATATCATATCGAAGCTGTAAAAACACGAAGTGATAAATCGCCTACACAAGATATTCACCGAGGTCCGACCCATTGCTCTGATGGGAAACATGGAGAGGAAGGAAAATCGAATTAGATTCTCAATGTTTTATAACTTGATGCATCGAGAGTGTGAATTTCCCGTCAATTGTAATGCTCGCATCAGTTTTTAGCCCAGGTACTCTGCAGAGGCCTCCTTTCGCGTTTGACAAAAACAAGTAATTTCCTCCAGACAACATCCCAGTGGCGAAAGATGCAAAAACAACAACACATTTCTAGATGATTCAGTCGAATCTCAATCTTGATTAGGATCATTTGAATAAAAACCTTCACACTGGAACAAGGGATTTGTGTGGAGGAACTTGTTCTGCTGCCTATGAAGGTACGATAGATGATAGGAGACACACCATGGATCCATTGGGGGACAAGATTGTCTTTCTTACACCATCATCATAAAATTTAATGGAGTTGAGATTCCATTGCAATTTGCAGCTAGCATCACTTTTTTCAGCTTTGTTTCGTTTCTCTAGATTAAATTCCTATTTTTATATCCAGTTCGGTTTTACCGGATTAAATTGGCCCAAGGGGTAAAATAGAAGTACCTAAAGAAATGGTCGAAAACAAACTACATATAAAAACCCTTTTAATTCTGTAGTCGTAGATGCTTAAACTACTTGCCCTGACATTGTGAACCATTTCTCCAGTATTATTGATATTCCGAATGACGCATTCATGCAATAGAAATAATTGTTTTTCAATTTGAAGAGGCCACTTTTATGGCCCGGTGTAGGCAGTTGTTTCCGGCATCTCAAACCCAAGGTATGGAATGGAAACTTAGCGAAAAACGGATATGTTTTTTTTCTTTCAAAACCAGGAAGCACGTGATCTCATAAAGCTATTTATTTCTATTCCTTGCCATCTTCAATCCATCTCCCAAAAGCTCCTCACAGAAATGAAGCGATGCGGAATATATAGCCTCATAACCAGCACACGCTGCTCAAGATGACAAGAAAATGAGGATTTTGTTGAGGATATAATATTGAGAGAGGCTTTAGTTGTGGGATTTTTTAAATCTCATCACAACAATTAGAGGACAGGGAGATCTGTAAAGAAGCCATCATCTGCAAATAATGATTCCTGGTTCTACTTGTGTTTGGTCCGGAAATTCAAGCAACCATATTGCTGGTTAGTCCTGACGCAGTGGTTCATAAGTGAGTGAATTAGGTTTAACCCTGCTTTGAAGAAATTTTCATTTTATATCACAGCGCGGCAGCTTGATGAGGGAAGATGCAGGTCTTAGACGTTTACCATTTGGGTGAAACCTAAGAGCATGGGTGTGATGCTGACAAATCAAGAAACCTAGAAACAGAAAGCAGATCCCCTCTCCCCCACAATGATTCAATTTCTTTAAAATAATAATTGCGTGATGGCAAATATAAAGTAGCCCAGTTTTATGCTCCTGACTACGCTAACATGTTCTCCACTTTACTTGTAAAACCCACCTTGATCTTTATGACCATCTTCTTTGTGTTTTTTCCTCATTTCATTTGCAAACATATCCTTTTATACACGAACGAAACTATACCTCTGAGTTCATTTTATCATTTGTTTGATTTTCACTTGAAAATATCTTAAGTTAGTGATATCACATAAGAAAAGAGCTGTACTCAAAGAATACGTGTACGTGGTTTTATCTTTTAAATATAATTTGATATATAAATCAAAAATTTAAAATTAGGAAAATTAGGAAAAAAACATTCCCATGATACACAACTGCTGATGGGTATGTTAGATATCTTATCTTCGAAAAATCACTATATTTTGCATTTGTTCGTCACAGATGCTCATCGGTTTATATCAGGGTTTTGTTTTAAAACATTGTTTACCCTGACGTGGCTTGAGGTTGTTTCGTTTTGAACATCAGTTAAATACTCCACCGGGTATCAGTTAAATACCCCACCGGGTACGGTTTTTGTCATCATGAACACTTTGCTTAAGAAAGACTAAAATGCTTTCTCCGTGGTAATGACGCCCATTGAAGACAACAGCTTGAGAACAATGAAGAATGACATTGTTTGGTCTCACGGCAGTGTGGTGATTCCAGGTCAAGCAATGGACCAAGTACTCAATTGATCGCGTACGAATCGTTGATAGCCACAGGGTACTATCCTACTGGGGATATGAATCAAGGCTGCATGCTTGGATTGGTTGTATGTATCCCAGATTTGTTGATGTCAGAACATCTTAAGTTTCGTTTCCATAGTCGGGTAAGCATTTAGTTGGATACTTTCACTGATACCGATATCACTGATACAGACAAGTAATAGTCAGATTTATAATTTTGAGTTGGTTATCATTTGTATTGTGTTGTATTAAATACCACACTCAGCAATATTCCATTTATATATGCTGGCTTGTAAATAATATTCCATCTACATATGCCGGCTTGTAAATATTATTCCATCTATACATGCCGTCTTGTAAATAATCCTGGACCACACAAACTAGTGACTGATAATATGACAGCTTCCCAGGATGCCGGGTACGATGACACGAAATCAAGCAGGTCACCAAGCCTGACCATCGATTCGATCCATAAAGTCGCCTGGTTAGGCATGTGTTGCTGGAGATCTGTTATAGCCCGGGATTCCCACGTGACATTGTCGGTTACTATGACGTCTGGTTAGCCTACAGGTCCAAGTGTTCTCTCCTTCGCCTATAACCATGTTCCTCGCTCATATTGTCGAACTATGGCATTACAATTGCAACATACAACTGCCTTCCTCCGGATATTTGCGATATTTTCCAAATGAAATAGATCAAGGGGGAATAACTCTTAGTTTGTTTACTGCCGTCCGCTTTAAATGACTAACTCCGGTATTCTTACCGATTCGGTCTATAGCATACATGAGATAAACTTGCAAGATATTTAGGTTCGCGGTAAGATAAATTCATTGTCCAACGGTATCTTTGGACTCATGGAACAAACTAATATAGGGGGAATGTCAACTCATGTCCCCCTCGATACTGTTTGACAAGTAATAATGGTATTGCTATTGCTTTTTAAAGGATTGTCAGTGTTAACTGAAGTGGGTTTATGTTGGTCGGTGACTCGGTTTGACCACTGTGTTACTTGATATGTTATATAGTTAAGAGTGAGTGAGTGAGTGAGTGAGTGAGTGAGTGAGTTGGGTTTAACGCCGCTTTTAACAGTATTCCAGTTATATCGCGGCGTGTTATCTTAATGTTGGAGGAAAGTCCGAAGTGATGCAGGTCTCAGACGTTTACCACTTCGGTGAAACCCATGAGCACGGATATGGTGCTGACAAACCTAGAAACATAATCGGGACGAACCGAGATTCGAACCCACAATCATAGGTTTCTGGCGTGCCCAAGGGACGCAACTCTGCACAGCGAATCGCGGCGCCTTAGACGACTGGGCCACCCGTGCACCCTCATAGTTATGATGCTCATGTCCTTGTTTGTCAGCACAATATCCATTTCACAAAAGTGGTCAACGTCTACAACATAGACCACTTCACCTTCCGCGACATTAGACTGAACCGTCGTGACAGAACTGAAATACTGCTCAAAGCGGTGTCATGCCAAACTCACTCACACATGTACTGGAACTCTGGACGTCACGTTGAAGATCAAGGTCTCATGTGTTTATTAATAATTCCTATTCTTCAGTAACGGATATTGTAGACGTAACTTACCATCCTTAATGCGATCGGTGTCAGTCATTGTTGCCATATGCCTATAATCCATCTCTTATATCAACACGGACACAGCAGTGGTCGACACACTTGTGATCAATCGCCAGCAGTTGTCAAGCATAGCTCTACAGACCCTTTATACATTTAAGAAGTTGAATGAGAACTATTTTCTCACAATCGAGGATCTCTTGGGACATTGCATTTTTTTATGACCGCCATTTCGGAGCGTCTGTATTGAAATAACAGGTCACGGTCGGTCTGGAATCAATGATTTTAATGTTTTTTATACAGTTTATGATATTGGGCGACAGAAAGTGTCGTGGAATTGAATAATCACCCACTGACTGCCTTGTGGTGTTTACAATGCGATCGAATAACGATCAGTTTAGACTGGGGTTGATCAATTTATGGAATAATAATGATAACAATAATAATAAGTCCATTTATAATGCGCCAAGTTTTACTCATTGTGAATACTCATGGCGCTATTTCATTATTTCACCGGTCAATGGATCAGTGTGCACTCGAGAATTTATTCTCAGGTCCCTGGGGAGTATACTAACCAATATGCCCGTGAGGCGTTATAAGGTCAACGGTCACATTACCATTTCATCCTACCAGGTACTAGGGCTGGGACGAGTCCAAATTTACTTCCCGTCCACCCACCCCCCTTATACCCGACCCTACCCGGATACCCATTGTAGGTCTCGAGAGATAGGTACTAAATGTCCGATTGGGCATTTATTACCATAGCACTGGCAAAACGTACTGAGATACATTTATTAAACAATCTGGTCATGCATACACTGAAGTTGACTCAAGTTATATCTTTATTCAGAGATATGAAAAGTCAGAAGGAATGCTAACGTTTATGACTTGTAGTGTAACCATAGAGTTCTAGATACTTTTTTTTGTCATTAAAGAATATATCACGTAGCCAACCACGGGTCCCGGTAGTCCTGTAGGTACCCGGGTCCTACTCAGTACCCACCCGACCCGGGTACCAGAGTTACCCGTCCCAGGCCTACCATGTGCTCTTTAACTACCAGGTTAATCGAAGCATATTTAATATTGCGTAAGGAGACTTCTTCTGCTTCAGTGTGGGAATCCGAAGACATAGCAACTCTCAGGTGTCTCCGCGAGCAACGTTGCTTAACGTCATCTGATTTGTGGCTTGCGCGCTGTGCACAGGACCACGTGCCATCATATACATTTGATATCTATATCAGTATCATCATACTCTTGTTCCTCCTCATCCCTCATCCTCCTTTGATTATATTACGTCCTTACAGGTTTATTATTGTTTGATTGTTATGGCGAAAGACACAGCTGTGACAGCTTACATTCCTAAGATTCCGATCCCTGTCAGATTGTATGGAGACACCTGGCCGATTGTATGAAAACTACTGACAGATTGTTTCGAGACTCCTGACAGATTGTATCGAAATTCCTGACAGATTGTGTGGATTTCCTGACAGATGGTATCGATGGTATCGATGGTATCGATGGTATCTGCTCTTGACAGATTGTTTCGAGACTCCTGACAGATTGTATCGAGATTCTGACAGATTGTATCGAGTCACCTGACAGATGGTATCGAGACTTCTGATAGATTGTATATATACTCTTGGCAGATTGTGTGGAGACACCTGACAGATTGTGTTGATCCTGACAGATGGTGTCGAGATTCCTGACAGATTGTGTGGAGATTCCTGACAGATGGTATCGAGATTCCTGACAGATTGTGTGGAGATTCCTGACAGATGGTATCGAGATTCCTGACAGATGGTATCGAGACACCTGACAGATTGTATCGAGATTCCTGACAGATTGTATCGAGACACCTGACAGATGGTATCGAGACACCTGACAGATTGTATCGAGATTCCTGACAGATGGTATCGAGATTTCTGATAGATTGTATATATACTCTTGACAGATTGTGTAGAAACACCTGACAGATTGTATCGAGACACCTGACAGATGGTATCGATATTTCTGATAGACTGTATATATACTCTTCACAGATTGTGTGGAGACACCTGACAGATGGTGTGGACATTCCTGACAAATTGTATCGAGACTTCTGATAGATTGTATATGTACTCTTGACAGATTGTGTGGAGACACCTGACAGATTGTATCGAGACTCCTGACAGATTGTTTGGAGACACCTGGCAGATTGTATCGAGATTCCTGACAGATGGTATGGAGACTTCGGATAGATTGTATATGTACTCTTCACAGATTGTGTGGAGACACCTGACAGATTGTGTAGAGATTCCTGGCAGATTGTGTGGAAACTCCTGGACGGATTATAGGAGATCCTTGATAGAAGATAGGAGATCCTGGCAGATTATAGGAGATCCTGGGAAATTGTATAGGAACTCCTGGGCAGATTATGCGAGACGCCCGGCAGAGTACATGGAGACCCCTTTACGGCTAAGGTTAATTAACTTAGCATGAGAAAGGAAAATAAATATTCCATTGTTTTGCTTTATTTCTAATCCAGCTTTGATGACAGTCATCATTTATTTTAAAGTATCCATCCTCGCATTGTCAGTATAAAGGTCAAATCAGTGAGAGAAGACATTACGTGACAAGTACGAAACAGTGGCTTCGCATGGGGTCATGGCTTTTGGTGATTCTCGTGACTTTACCAAGCTACCATTAATCATCTTCTTGGGGTGCACTCAAATATCTGTTTTAAACATTCTGACAGGGTGGTAATTAGTTTTTTTCGTTCCCATAATTACCACTGATGGATCTGGTTACTGCAAAATCCTCCACCCGATGGCAGGATGTGTCACAGCAAGAAGAGCCAAATTCATAGTTTCGTAATCGACAAAATCTGGAGTTGCCTTCCGTGACCGTAGCGTATAACGATTGGAAAATGTCTCGGTTCTCTTCGGTAATCTATCAATCTGGATTGTGTATGTCAATGGTACGTTTCTTAAAGGCTGCATCTCCCATGTACGTTTCTCAGGGAAGGCTGTGTTGCCATTTCAACTCCAAGTTGACAATCGATAGTGTTCACAATCCACGCAAGCAAAAGTTTTGTAAATAAAATTTGCATGTTTACTTTCAATCTGAAATGTAATTGCACGCTTATTGGATAATAAAATAACATACTTTATTGTCAACGAATGACTTTTTTATGATTTGGCGCCAGTGGAGCTTTTCCTTGTCAAATGACTCGCAATCAAAATCTGTAATAAAAATTTATGATAAACCTGATTTAGACCAGGTTATATTTGATATGATCTATTCGAAGGACTTCATTATTTGAAATGTTCTGCTTGATTAATGCACGCAAGGCTATTCCCAGTAGTGGCATATCGTTTCAGAGCAAGCTATTGATAAGTTGCAATGTGGGTTGTGGAGAGAAAAAAAACACACGACAGTATTGGGCTATTTCATTTGGCTAAGTGCAATACTATTACTCGATGAATTCATCTCCCTCACAAGTAAAACCATACATATTTTCACATTTACATGTTAAACGTCACAGAGGGATTTCAAGACGTATATTTAATTGATGAGGGCAACATGTTTGTTGCTGCAACTGACACTAATCATAGCCCCGATGTTATTGCTCAGATTTGCAATAGTATTGTAGTGAGTGTGTGAGTTGGGTTTAACGCCGCTTTAAACATTATTACAGTTATATCACAGCATGTCAGCTTAATTTGGGAGGAAAGGCCGACGTGATGCAGGTCTCAGACGTTTACCACTCCGGTGAAACCCACGAGCACGGGTATGGTGCTGACAAACCTAGAAACATAATGAGGGCGAACCGGGATTCGAACTCTCAATCATAGGTTTCAGGCGTGCCCAAGGGATGCAACTCTGCACAGCGAATCGCGGCGCCTTAGACGACTGGGCCACCCGTAAATATGAAATTTACAACTTGATTACAATTTCTGATTTTCTGCATTTGCGACGTTTCAAAGTAGATTCTTGAACCTGTCTAAACCAATGACCAAACGTTCAGAATTTATGCGTTCGTATGAATAGGAACTTGACTTTTTTGCTGAAATTAATCCTTGATCTTGCAACACACTTTTCTTGCAAGTGGTGGAAAGAGAAAAACCCAGTATATGTTGTTTTAATCTATCTATCTATCTATCTATCTATCTATCTATCTATCTATCTATCTATCTATCTATCTGGGAGTAGATCTCATAATCCTGGGGAGTCTTCTTAGTATCTGAAGTCTAATACGCAAACTTATCTGGGATTTGAATTTGGTGTGAACGTTTGATACACGGAATGCAGGATTGATAATTGTGATGGAATCTACAGTAAACTATGGTTATAATGATCTCAAAGGGACCACTAATTCTAGTTCGTAATAACCGTAGTTCGTTATAAGCATATATAAGGCATATATACAGAAAATTACCTGGACCAAGAAATAAATTCGTTATATCGGTCAGTTCGTTATAAGCGTGTTCGATATAAAAGTAGTTTACTGTATTGGCATGTTCGTGTTTTTTGGCTCATACTGATTATGTCCTTTAGGCTAGTTTTCATTTGGCTTTGCTTGTCTGCAACAAACATCAAAGTATCACCCGTTACGACTCTTCTTGTATATTATCCTGTAACTATTATCAATCATTTTCAGTTTCAAGATAATATTTTGATACCGCTTGTGTCTGTGAAGTCTCGACAATGTATATGTTTTGGTTTCGAATCGTCTGCCTAAGCCTTGTATGTTTTCCCAATTGGTTTAAGGAATTACCCCTCCAAATACCCTTCATCCATAATATATTCGTCTGGTACCTGTCGTCTGCTGCACAAATGCCGTCTGTTCAGCTATTTCGATCCCATTGATCGTTCATCGATCTGCAATGATCACTGATCGGAGCGTGTGATAGTCCAAGCTTCAAACGACTGTTGCAATCGTAGGAAACGGCCCACACTGGGAAGTGCGGGGATTCTCAATCAATATGATCTAGGATTAGCCGGCCGAGCGTCTATGAAAAAACATAAACGACTTTTGTCTCCTCAGGTGGAGTGAGTGTCGGACTCAGGTAGAGGTTGACGTCGGGAGAGGATTGTGTGCTATTTACGCCTGATGAATTTTTCGAGCCTGGGTATTATGTCACAAATTATTTATCAATTAATCACATTTCCATACCTGCCTGTCGCAGGTATTATCATGACGTCAGATCCGGTTAAATGGTGTCGTCTGCTCTGAGAAGTTTAGTTTCCGCTCGGGTCCTACCATTATTGTTTCTCAGCGCGTGCCTCTCCTCAGCACGTGAGGAGCTTGCTAGCGTTGTTTGTGGAAGGAACGAAGCATGCATAGGACTGAGGGGAGGAAGATGCTTCATCAGCATCGATTGGCCTTGCAGCTCTTTGAAGCTCTTGCAGCGTGAGTACTGCAGTACTTTACATTCAATCCTTGACTTCGGTCTCCGAATTAATCAAATTCAAATCTGAAAGGCGCTCATTTGTTTCGTGCATAACTGATTAAACCTAATGTTTGGCAGATTATCGGATGCTTTTGATAGTTTAAGAGATATCGAAATATTAATGACTGTTCCTGACTTGAATTAGATGGGTATCATATCAATATTCCCGTCAGGAATGTGCCAGTGGTATGACATAAAACACATATAAGGTAAAACGACCAATTGTTTCTAGTGGTGATGTATCGACACTTAAAATATTTATCTCAGAAAGAAGGGAGCGAAATAGTTTTGCACAAACAAACAAACACACACATACACGCACGCACGCACGCACGCACGCACGCACGCACGCACGCACGCACATACACACATCGATATCCGTCACCCGGGTACACGGATACGATGCCACACCAAGACAGCCGGCTGACAACTCTATCTGCATCACAGAGAGAGAGAGAGAGATAGATAGATAGAGAGAGAGAGAGAGAGAGAGACAGACAGAGAGAGACAGAGAGAGACAGAGAGAGAGAGAGAGTACTAGATTTGTGTATTGAACGAAAATTTCTCGTCCGTCAATCTGTCAATTTAATTCGAAATAAATGAATTATAAGAGACTAAAAGTTCTTTAGTATTGAATATATATAATTGAGTTACGTTACTTGACAAGACGCGTCAAGGAGTTTACTCCTATGGGGGAGACCTCAAAAACTAACTGACATCTTTAGAGATTGTAATTTCTGAGTGTTGAACTAAATTCAATATTTAGTAGTCCAGGGATATGAACTTCTCTGGGATTGAATTTGAGAACGTGAAAACATCTTTCCATTGGCTGATTCCCACAATCAACTTACCATGTTTAGAGCACTTACTTACATGTTATTTCTGTGCGAGCCTAATTAAATTCTGTAATTATTTCTTCCAATATAACTCATGAGTCTCCATGAGGTCCGTCTCAGGAGACTCATTTGTCATTTAGGGTTGATAGGAATTTGGTCTTTTGAGACCTGTGTCTTAAGTTGACACTTGTCACGTGACCAAATGGTCAAACCAGTTGAGCACAGTTTCACTATTGGATCATGGTTGTATTTCAGGTAATGTCTTTATCGCTGATACATAGGTCACTGATCGCATTATCTCGGGTGTATATGTAAGTGACCGCGCACCTGTGCCAGGTACACATGTCACCAGTCATATGACGTATCGGGTACAAGAGCTGCTGATCATATAAGTATCTCATGAATGTACCACACCCATACGTGGATAATTAACTCATGTATTTATTCCACAACCATACATAATCTCATGGATATACCACAACCATACATTATCTCATGGATATACCACAACCATGTCATTGTCCGATGTCTATATACCACAACCATACATTATCTCATGAATATTTCACAACCATACATTATCTCATGAATATATCACACCATACATCATCTCATGAATATACCAAAAAACATACATTATCTCATGAATATACCACAACCATATCATTATCTCACGTGCGGATACCACAATCATATGAATACTCAGGTGTATATACCATGTCACCCATATCATAATCCCAAGTATATAAGCTATCAGCCATATCATTATCTCAAGTATAAAAGCTATCAGCCATATCATTAGCTCAAGTATATCAGCTAGCAGACATATCATTATCGCAAGTACATCAGCTAGCAGACATATCATTATCGCAAGTATATCCGCAAGCAGACATATCATTATCTCAAGTATACATACATCTATTATTCAGGTATGCATACGATTCTGAAATACATTTCTGGTGTCCCCAGAGGTGATATTGCTGCACAACCACAACTCACTCACTCACTCCTGATATACCTGACTGCGCGTCGGCGTCAAATTATTTAAACTCAACCCGAAAGTCAACCCAAGACAGGTAACATTTTACAGCTTCTAGCACGAGTAGGCACGGACGCTATACCCCGGATGCTGGAATAAGTTATGCTAACTCATCTTTTCAAATGCCATTGATTTCCAATCTTTAGGACAAATATTGTTGTTTGTCGATACTCTGTGAATGCCATACATTCACATATGACTGTTATGTTAACATAAAACTGAAAAAATACATATGACTTCTTGCAAGAGCATGTCAAGGATAAAACAACGTTGTTTATTGTTGCTATTGTCAACGTATCAATAATGACTCAAGCACCTGATACCAACACTTTTAGAGGATACTTCATACTAATTGAGCAGCCTTGAACTCATTTTACCAGCTCTGTGTATATGTTTCAACGACATCGATTTCATGTTAATTTCATGTTAATTTCAAATTGGCGACTGCAATTGTTTCAAAATACAAACAGATCTCGGTTTCATTTCAGAGCTCTGGTAACACGATAAAGAAGAACATTGTATACACCCCGCTTGTCAATTGTTCTTTACGAGGTCGATGAATATATCAGCAGTGTTTCCAAACAAGTTATACAATAGACAGCTGTGTTTGTTGCTGTCCTTTGATAGAACTCTTCAAGAAACCCAAACTCTAACGGATTACTTAACCATAATGCAATGCAATCAATTATTTGTTGCTTCCCATTGAAATGAACTGCGTTGATGTATGGCGGTTATGTTGGGTAATATGCATCTAGGGATTTCTGCCACAGACAATCCAAACCAGTGTGTATGTCATAAAGAGCAAAAGCAAACGCCACTATCCTATTCGTTGTCCCCGTTCCATTCCGGTACGTTCGGAAAGTTCACGGAAATGGGCGGTTGGTAACGAATGACATCAGTATTTGAGCTCAACATCAGTTCGGAAGACATCATGGCAAAAATCATCCTGATGTAATTAAGATAAGACATGCAAGATGAAATATTGTGATCATAGCATATTAATGTTAATTATTCAGATGTTTTAAAAAGCAGGATGATGTGAACTTTTCTTAATGCATTCCTGTGCGAGTGAACCAGGTATGGCAATCTTTGTATTTCGGTTATACCACGTCATGTCAGCTTGATGTTTAAAAGTAGCCCGAACTGTAGCAGGTCGCTGAGGTTTACCACTTTAATGAAACCCACGAGCGGCCACATGGTTCTAACAAACCAATGATCATTTTGGCGAATTCTTGGATTCGAACGCGGGCCCCGGCATTGCTAAGAGAAACAACTCTTCACAGCGAATGGTGGCACTTTAAACAACTGGACCATCACTACAACATTCCTATGTCAATCCCACCATGTGCATTGTAGCTGTGGCAAAATAGATATCCCAAGCGCATACCCTGGATAATTTCACAGACACAAGGACGTAGTTTTATAATACAAATAGACATTTTTATGGGTTTATACATGACAGAGTTTAAATATCGATGAGGCATAGAGGTATGAATCTACCTGCAAGATCATTTGTGGTGACGCATTTGTGTACTACTGTTTCCCTTTTTTGGTTTTGTTTTCGTTAAATCCAACTCACTCACTCCTTTGTTTTGAACGAATAAATGTGTTTGAATTTTCCTATCGGTTAAACCTATTTTTCAATAAAGGCATACTATTCCTTGAGGGCGAAGCAGAAAATAGAACCCGGCCTGTCCCAAGTTGACTGAATTTGGGATAGTTCATACATCCACTCAAACTGTCCTGAACTGACAGTAGACGACTTCTTAAGATCATTATTGAAGTTGCGACCTTACCTTTGTTAGTGTGTATTACTATTGGTAATAATCATACCGTCTTTGTTGTAAAGTAAATAATTAATTAAATTCAATCGATTACAGTATGGTATTTAGCAACCTTGGGCAAACAAATACAATTGATGCCAATACTGTTTCAGTAATCTTAGCTTCGCTAGGTGGATTATTTTTGAAATTAAAAATTGTAAACTATACACAATTGATGATGTGCACGGTAGGAGCAAATTACAAAAAGCATATGTGCGTGAAAGCAATCAACAACAAAAGCACAGACTGAAATATATTCCCACAGGGTACTGCAGCATGACAATGGGATATAGCGAAATGTTCCTTCTCGAACAGGCACCAGCAAAACCAATATGCTTTGAACATGTCGTTGTTGGTATTACTTGTATATGCTGAAATGCTATCTATTTTCCTTTCTCACGGGAAATTACAAAGGTTCACAAAAGCATGGAAACAACTGCCATCATGAAAGTTTAAATGTGCGTCAATTTATTTCTTGCTTTGCGACTGGTTATTGGAGCTTGGTGGTTTCGTTTATGTAAAATGTACATTGGCGCATGTACTTTGGCCTATGATATAACTTGGATACCTTGGGAGAAGGTGTTACGTGGGATATTTGGGACATACAAACTGGGTTATGGTTGTGCAAGGAGCGCCGCTCTTGATTCTTATGAATATTTGAACAACATGACGCGGTCGGTGAAGACGAGGAATGTGAATAAGTCTAGAATAAAGGTGAGGGTGAAGGTGGAGTGGTAAGGACACGAATGACGGATGGGTTGAGGATGTCGGCGTAGGTGAGAATGAGGATGGAGGTGAGAATAAAGATGAAAATTGACGTTGAGAAGTATTGTTATTTAATTCTTTATAGCAACGGGGATGATGAGGGTGAGTGTAAGGGTAAGAGTGTGTTGAGTGTGAGGGTTGAGCTAGGATGAGAGTGAGTTTAGGGTGAGGATGAGAGTGAGGATGAGGGTGTCTTGAAAGTGAGGGTGAACGTGAGGTTGAAAATAAAGAGTTGATAAGATGGGTATGCTGATGATACTGATGATGCTGCTCTTGATGAGGAGGAGGAAGATGAGGATGAGTAGTATGTGTGTATTGGTGTGTTTGGGGGTTGATGAGGTTGTGTTTGAAGTTGAACTGGACGGATTGACGATGGTGAAATGAGAGTGAGGGTAAAGACGAGGGTGCAGCTAAACACTTTACTAAACAAGTCCATACACCCAAAACTTGAGTATTGCCTTATCCTTAGCGATACCTCTGACAGTCTACTTAACAATAAACTCATGGAGATCAAATTCGTCAGTACAATATGTGTTTAGCATTAGTCAGCACTTGACTAAAGTATGGCTGTTGTACCACTTTGTACCTCTTTGTACTTTCAGAAAAGTAGCCATGACAAATAGAAACGAGGCCCGTTAGAAGTAAGCAATCTCTGTTAAAAGTACGTACCGGGAAGACAGGGACATTTTCCAGAATAAATTGTTCCCAGAAACCATTAATGAGGCATAGCGTGCCATCAACTTTTAGAAGCTATTCCCACAGCAGTCGTAGTCTATCGGTGCATCTGCACACTTTATCAAGGTTCCAGCCGTCTAAAGTGGTACCGTTATGAACTTCAACCTGGCTTCTCTCTTTCGTAGAGTAAATGAAACTGGCTGCGTGAGAAATGTGGCTTGTCACATCATAGCTGTCTCAGACAAACATCAGACACAGATTATAATTAAAAAGTTGTGTTTGAAAAACGCAATGGAAACATGCAAACACGACATATATATGATCTCGGATATCGTGAACTAAAGTTGAAAAATTACTATTTCTATTTCGATACCCCTGATAACTCGAAGTTTCTTAGAAGCGCTTTAAACTTTAAAATCTTTCAATAAAACGGAAGTTCCTTTAACTTTGAGTCAATGGGAAGTACTTAAAGTCAATAAAACATAAGTTCATTTAACTTTGAGTTAATGAAATCTATGTTAACGTCAATAAAACCGGGGTTCGTGTAACTTTGAAATAGCAAGTCGCTTTAACTCCAAAATAAAGGTGTTGGTATTGCTTAATATATCGAGAGTCACTTTAACTTCGATTAAGCTGGACTTCATATAACTTTTCGAAACTTGGTTCTGAATATAGTTTCAAGGGATTTGGTGCGTACGCTGTACGCCGTAATACGAGAATATCTCAGTGCAAAATGTTTCCCTATGTTCTTGTATCTGTCTGCATTAACTAATTACCTGACAGAAAATGTGTAGTTATTACAAGTATGTTGACTCGACCCCGATTGTTGTTAATTGTTAATCTTATAGATTTTTTTCACCGTTCGCCGATTGCATAGAGATATAGAACTTTTGAATCGATGACTCATACCGCGTGTCGCGATACGCTTCTGTATCGCCGTTATCACGAGAATGTTATCCTTTCACCTCAGAAAACGCTTGATCGTGGGAAAATATATATATTCGTGTGACGTAATAAGGCGCTGAATTATTGCTGAACAGTTAATTCCCCTTGATTCTCATGATCGTGGGTTCGAATCCCAGATTCTCCTGATTATGTTTCTGGGTTTGTCACCGCCATATCTCTGCTCGTTTCACCAATTGAAAACGTCTAGGGCCTGCATCACTTCGGGCTTTCCTCCCACATCCAACTGATACGTCGTGATACAACTGCAATACTGTTCAAAGCGGTGTTAAACCCAACTCACTCACTCACTCACTCACTCAAAGCGGCGTTAAACTAAAATCACTCGCAGGAACGCGCTTATGATGAGTTCATTCCATGAAATATATGTTCCTGGTCCACCCATTCTATCAGTAATGGTACAGAATGAGCTATGAGGAGAAATCCTTCTCTTTTCATTTTAACATCGATTTCTCACTATAGATTTCGTAACGGTTAATGGCGTACTAGCGACCTTTTGTCATTGGGTAGCAAGTGTGTTGCTAACTTGCAATTACGTTTCACCTTTAAAGGTAAATGTTTTGTATACAAGACCATCTCCATCGCATATATATTTTGTCGAATATTGTTGGCATCTTCGTTCATCCCATCGCGTGCACATAGAGGCCATTACTGTCTTTTTGCATGGGAATGTTTCGTTTGTTCGTTGATATCAATATGCTATTTCCCGAACAATGCCTGTCCTTCAAATATTTCAAAATCTTTATATTTTATTGAATAAGTCTCATGACGTGATTATCCTCTCCTCTTGGCAAATGAGTATGCAATTGATTATATAAATTACTGCACATGGAGATGTACAAAAATATTGTAAATTGATCAGCAAACAGATGTGAAGAGCGTTTATACTCACACGCCCTTTATTGCGCTCCATGTTTTAATTAAGGCGTAAGTGATTTTTACATAGATGGGATGTTGTATATTGCAGAACATCAAATTTACGCATGTTGCTATTTACAGAACACTTAAGTGCATCTGTAAAAACACACACTACTAATTAATCTACACAGGAAAACGTATATTTGAGGTTATCGTTTTTGTTTATCTTTTAAGGCCCATAAAAGGCGAGTCGTTGACTTCATATCTCGTTGAACATTGTTGTTGTTGGGTAAAATAACATTCACTCGTTCTTTCTCAATGAATTCGGAGCGGTCGGGTAGCCTAGTGGTTAAAACGTTCGCTCGTCACGCCGAAGACCCGGGTTCGATTCCCCACGTGGGTACAATGTGTGAAGCCCATTTCTGGTGTCCCCCGCCGTGATATTGCTGGAATATTGCTAAAAGCGGCGTAAAATCAAACTCACTCACTCTCAATGAATTCCCTTTCCCATTGGGAATGTCGATGACATATATCAGCATTGGAACTGCGGGCAGCTCCGACTATCACGTCCGATAGGTTATACATCGGTTTTGACGAAATATATAAGATGTGGGTTGTTGACATAACTGCACACGTAACCGGGCCATTGCGGATTACAAAGTACTTCATCCATCTTCAACTTCAACTTCCATCGTGTTACCTGTGTCTGATATCACGTGACTTTCACATCACTTCTGAAAGTTATCGGCAGTTTGATTTCTTCAGCCCTTTTTCAAACGGAACATGCAAAGCAGCACTCGAACCTGCTTTTGTGCCGACATTTTGATTGATGTCTCTCGCCTGTGAAATGCCGTTAAAACAGGTATCTCGGAAAGCTCTCAGCGCTGGCGTGCGCAATCAACTTGCGCTGATGCTGATTTATACAGACAGCATCCCAGTCTCTAATTAGTGAAGATTTATTCAACACGTCAAACCTACTGCTGTTCAATGTACAACGACAGTAGCGGAATAAGCCGAGGTGTTCCAAGTGCAGTGTTACATCGCAGGTGCACGGTAAATAGCACCCCTTGCATAGCCTGGTTTCCTCGTGGTGTGGCCTGGTTGAAAGTCTCATATTTAAACTTTTAAACTCGGAGAAAGTGTTTTTTTTAAAAATTGGTGATTCATTAAACAACAACATCTATTTTCCATTTCCAAATATCGAATTCTCCTTAGGAAGCTCATGTTTTGCAACTTCAGGGTCGAGTCGTATTCATCATTGAGGATGGCGAGCACGATGGTGCATTGAACCTCGGTTTAATTCAATGTCAGAGCTGTGTATCTTCTCTTTTCGACGTTACGCTTGAACTCGTGTCAGAGTTAGACTTTAGCTTGCGTCAGGGTTCCGCCACAACTCATTACAGGGTTACAGCCCAGCGGGCGATCGTACCAGGGTTTCGCTTCAATTTGTGTCGGGGTTGCACCACAACACATTACAGGGTTACACCGCAGCGCACGATCGTACCAGGGTTTCGCTTCAATGTGTGTCGGGGTTGCATCACAACTCATTACAGGGTTACATGCGATCGTGCCGGAGTTACGCTGCCACTTATGTCGGGGTTGCGCAACAACTCGTGTCTTTAACGCCTCACCCTGTGTCAGAGTTACCCTCAACTTGTGTCTGTAACGCCTCACCTCATGTCAGAGTAACCCTCAACTCGTGTCCGTAACGCCTATCCTCGTGTCAGAGTTACCCTCAACTTGTGTCAGTAACGCCTATCCTCGTGTCAGAGTTACCCACAACTTGTGTCGGTAACGCCTCACCTCGTGTCAGAGTTACCCTTCAACTTGTGTCGGTAACGCCTATCCTCGTGTCAGAGTTATCCACAACTTGTGTCAGTAACGCCTCACCTCATGTCAGAGTAACCCTCAACTCGTGTCTGTAACGCCTATCCTCGTCTCAAAGTTACCCCTTCAACTTGTGTCAGTAACGCCTATCCTCGTGTCAGAGTTATCCACAACTTGTGTCAGTAACGCCTATCCTCGTGTCAGAGTTACCCACAACTTGTGTCAGTAACGCCTCACCTCGTGTCAGAGTTGCCCTCAACTCGTGTCTGTAACGCCTATCCTCGTCTCAAAGTTACCCCTTCAACTTGTGTCAGTAACGCCTATCCTCGTGTCAGAGTTATCCACAACTTGTGTCAGTAACGCCTATCCTCGTGTCAGAGTTACCCACAACTTGTGTCAGTAACGCCTCAGCTCGTGTCAGAGTTACCCTCAACTCGTGTCTGTAACGCCTATCCTCGTCTCAAAGTTACCCCTTCAACTTGTGTCAGTAACGCCTATCCTCGTGTCAGAGTTATCCACAACTTGTGTCAGTAACGCCTATCCTCGTGTCAGAGTTACCCACAACTTGTGTCAGTAACGCCTCACCTCGTGTCAGAGTTGCCCTTCAACTCGTGTCAGTAACGCGTCACCTCATGTCAGAGTTGCCCTTCAACTCGTGTCAGTAACGCCTCAGCTCGTGTCAGAGTTAACCTCAACGTGTGTCAGTAACGCCTATCTTCGTGTCAGAGTTACCCCTTCAACTTGTGTCAGAGTTGCGCCTTGACCCTTGTGAGGGTGTGCGGCTCAAGTCATGACGGGTTTGCGCTTTAACTCGTGTGTGTGAGGGTTGCGCTTCTTCTCGATTCAGGGATGCGCTTCTTCTCGATTCAGGGATGCGCTTCTCTCGATTCAGGGTTGCGCATCAACTCATGTCAGAACATGGCGCCTCAACTTGCCTCGGGCTGGCGCCTCAACGAATGTCAGGGCGTGCGTCTCAAATCGTGTCATGATGAAGGCAAATCTGACAAAAGTTTAACTATCACCATGTGCAAAGATGTTATCAAATGCAGCACTACCACACCGAGTGAATGAGGGAATATGGTTGTACGCCGCTTTTAGCAATATTCCAGCAATATCACGGCGGGGGACACCGGAAAATGGGCTTCACACATTGTACCCATGTGGGAACAGAACCCGGGTCTTCGGCGTGACGAGCCAACGCTTTAACCACGAGGCTACCCCACCGCCCCTCGACCGCCTCCGTGGTCTAGTGGTGGAGCGTCTGCCTGGAGAGCGGAAGCTCCGGGGTTCGATCCCCGGCCGCGTCATACCAAAAGACGCTAAAAGATCGTACTTGTTGTTACCCTATCTGGCGCTCGGCATTAAGGGTCTAAAACAAGGACTGGTCGGCACAGAGTCAGTATACTGAGTCTGAGTGGGGTATTCATGTTAAACTGCGGCATGGTATCCCAGTGGGCTAGCACTATGAATCGGCATCAGTCCGGACTAGTACAAGCAGCCACACACACACACACACACACACACACACACACACACACACACACACATGCATGCACGTCGCTATATAAGTGCAATAATCTTTGACGCGACGTTAAACCCAATTTCACCACCGCCCCTCACTACCACACCGGATACAACTTTATTCAAGCAATAAAAATAAACATACAACTAGTGTGCAATAAGTAATGTTTTGATAAGTGGAAAACATAGAGTTGAATCATAGTTTTGCCGTATCACAATATCCAAATATCATGAACGTTTTATAACTTTTTTTCGATCGAGCACTATAAGATTGAAAAAAAATAATGCCCCGTTGTGTTGTATGTTCAAACACAATCGTTGACGATATTTCTCATCCCCTCGTCATGTTTTTCATATCCTCTTTGAGCAGATGAATACAATATCTTGCCACTCTGTAATCAGCTCGTCCCCTTAATGAATCCCCTGAAATTCCGTAAACGATAGCGCTTGATCAAAAACAAGCCTTTGATTTATACAGACTGGCCACAAATTTATCCTATTTCTCACTTATTCCAGTCAAGTGGCTACAAGAGAGAAGATTTCAAATAAGGAAGCTTTCTGTTCACGCAATTAATCCCTTTTCAATAGGCTTGTAGAGCTCTCATAACATCATCCAAACTGAGACATCAAAACCCGAAAGATAAGCTCATTATAACAGTGTCTGGGTAATTGATCAGGTCACGTGACTATTGATGATCATTTTCTTCCTGAACAACAGGCCGAAACAGAAGGAATTAGTCAAGTGAATATTTTTTATGCTTGCAGGAAATCGTTACACAGTTATAAGTGGTAAGTGTGCAGCGTGGTTTGTTAATGCATCTCTTTAGGCTCATCGGTCGCGTAATATTTGGTACGAATAATTGGCGTCGTGTCATCGTTCGAGGACATGTCGGTCGATGGCTGTTCAAAGTTCGGGCAGTAAGACAAAGAACGCTGCTTGTCAATATCGAGGTAGTTTATCATGCAGATGACATTTTGACATTTGGGTGTCCTCACTGTTCAAGGCGGACTTTGAGGATGCTCTGATGTATTGGATGGGGCCCCGTTTGGAGAGGAGGGTCGTTATCACGTTAGTTCTGGTTTAAGTGGGGTGAAAACGACGTCGGACCTCAAGAAGTATTTAGTAATGTAATATGCCCCATCCTCTCTCCACCCCATGCCCATGATATCAATCACTGGGTTGTCTGGTCCAGACTCGATTATGTACAGACCGCCGTCATATAGCTGGAATATTGCTGAGTGCAGCGTAAAACAACAAAGCAACCAAACAAATCATCACATATCCCTACTCCTATTCCTGCTACCACTACTGCTACGATTGTAACTACTACCACTACGTCTACCTCAATCTCAACCACTACCATTACCACCACCACCACCACCACTACTACTACTGGTGGCACCGGTTGCCCCGTACTCTGAGGCGCCACAATTCGCTGTGTAGAGTAGAGCCCCCTAGACGTGCGAGACACTATATGATCGTGTGTTCTGGTCAAAGATTTCCCGTTATCATGTTTCTAGGTTCTAGTGGTAAACGTCTGAGACCTGCATCCCCTCGGGTTTCCTCCCACATATAGCTGACACGTCGTGATAAACATATAAATTATCAAAGCGGCGTTAAACCAAACTCACTCACTCACTCAAACAAATCAATACTGCTGCTGTCGCTACTTCATCGTTTACTTCTTGTACCCATGCTACATCGTCTACCAAGTTTACTACTTTTATTAACAGATATCCAGTGTTTCTACTTGAACAATTTCCAATTTACTTCAGCTATCCCCGGGGCGGTTGGGCAGCCTAGTGGTTTAAAGCGTTCGGCCGTCACGCTGAAGACCCGGGTTCGCTTCCCCCCACGGGTAGAATGTGTGAAGCCAATTTCTGTTCTCCGCCCTGATATTGCAAAAAGCGGCGTAAAACCATACTCACTCACTCTACTATTCCTTTTGACCATCACTTGACTCCTCACACTCCTCCTTTTGGTGTAGCAATGCAAGGAGCACAATCATCCCCATTCAGCATTCACGCTGCATGATTTACCCGCTCAGTCGGCCTTTTGGGGTTCTGACAGGTAAGTTAATGGCGTTGGAGTTGGAACACATCTTGATAGAAACAGTGTGTGGAGTTCCGTGTAAAGTTTATACATGTTTCTTACAACTAAATACAGTACTAATAAACTCATCACTCTCCTCTGTCGGCGAGAAATTGAGCAAAACTGTAACGTGTGTTAAAGCTTATATTTTCCACCCAAACATCCATCAAGCTGTAAAACTCGCTGAGGTAATTTACGACCATGGACGTAAGTGAAATCTTTTTTCCCATTCTCTTTAATACTTGTATTTTCCTGTTTCTTAAACGTCAAGCAAAAACAATTTACTTCAAACTTCGCTTTGATGTGGATAAGCAAGTATTAACCAGTGCCACTTGTAACCGTGGTTTGGACTTGACTCAGTGATAAGAAAGTTCTTAAAAGTTTGAAATATATAAATTTAATTTTGCAAATTTAAGTTTAGGGAAGAACGTTTCTTCAAAAGGCTTTCTATAAAAAAGAAATTAGGTGATACAACACAAAAATGCCGAACATAATCGCAGTGATATAAAAGGGTCACTAATTGAAACGTTCATAAAATATGCCGCTTGATATAATTACTGTTTTTGTCCGTGGGTTTGGTTATTACATGTGCTTTAACTGGCAATGCCAGAAAACAGTTTATAATTTTTTTGCGTTGCAATAATGGATTCTGCAATAGAAAATCCTATTGCGGGATTACAGCCAAACAAGACACGTTCATGAATTAATAAGGACGAAAAAAGACTTCATGCGGGGAAAATTAAATCCTGAAATGCCATCCTCTTTGACCCGTAGTGTGATTTCGTTATTGATATATGCGATGCAGTAGAATTAGTCGCGAGGCAAACATTATGTAACGTGAGGCACGCCATTTTCACGTCGCCTGGCTAGGCCGCAATGTACATAGACAGGTTGTCAGTCACTTGTCAGGCGATATTAGAACGACCACGTGCGCGATGTGGCTGCACAGAGGCAATATACTTTATATGTGATATTGTGCTGGATGTGTCAACTCGACCTGTAGCAGATCAATTGCAGTTTAATCAATTAGGGAGTGGTGATAATTTTATTTCAGAAATCGAATGAAGTTGTCTTTCATTATATCGCAGCTGAGAAAACGGAACGTCGCTAAAATATTGGTACAAAACTGACAGACATGTGAACTCCTGGGGCTTGAAAAATACAAAGTGTTTTTTTTCGTATATGTACCTTTGTGTCAAAGGACATTTCCCTTCCTGGAGTGAGTGAGCATTGTGTTACTCCGCTTTTAGCAAACATCCTGCAATATCATGGCAGGGGACACCAGAAGAGGGCTTCACACACGCATACCATGTGGGGAATAGAACCCGGGTCTTCGACGTGACGAGCGAACGCTTGAACCTCTAGGCTACCCCACCGCCCCATTCTCCAGAAAAATAGGAATATATAATAGTAAATAGTTCTAAAAACCATTTTATCATAGAGTGTTCATATTTGATTAAAAAACACCCTTTTATCAGCGGGTGTAGATATATTTTATACCAAAAGACACAAGGGTGAGATTTAATTTATCATCCAAAATCATTCTTCCAACTGTTTCAATTTGTAAACAATCATTAGCAGTGTCTTGGGTCTAAAATGAGAGATTAGTGGCCATGGTAACTGAAGATATCCTAATTATCTTCAAAGCAATGTGATGAAAAAAGATTGCAGCTATATATATCTCCAAGGAGAGATCTCTTGATCCTGGGAAAGACAATATTTGATGATAAATGTGGATGTTTCCTGCATATCCCTTAAGTCGTAACTAAAATGTCTTGTCCAATAAAATGTCGTCATTTGATCACATCACTTGTCACATGCAACAAATGCACTGCGGGTAGAAATGTGGGCTGCACGTGATTTCCATGCAAAATGTGATGAAGTACTTTATGCGAGATCGCGAACTCATGACGGTGCGTCATTTTGCACACGGCACTCTCTTCTTGTCGACCTGGGTTGTCTGTCTGTTTGTTTGTTGTTTAACGCCACACTCAGCAATATTCCAGCTTTATGACTGCAGTCTGTAAATATTCGAGTCTGGACCAGACAATCCAGTTGATTGATATCATAAGCACCGATCCAAGCAATTGGGGTACAGTGACATGCATCAACAAAGTCAGCAAGCCTGACCACCCGATACCGTTAGTCGCCTCTTACGATAGGTGCTGAAGACCTATTCTTACCCGGATCTTCACGGGTTTGTCGACCTGGTACCGATAATTCGCAGAGCATATTTTTGTGGGACAGTCCTGTCTGATATGAGAGTGCATATAATATTATTAACTTTTACTCATAGGACTTGAAAAGCATTATTTTTCCAACCCAAGAAAGTGACGCAATTACGCATGTGCGAACTAAATATTAAGATAATATACTCTGTTGTATCGACATTAGACGCAATGATTCAGATATTTCTCAGAACGCATAGCCAACGGAAGCAATGAGTTCTTCTCCCTGTGGAATATTATACGATACTGTCTACATTAACATTGATGAAACACTCGTGCTGTTATTAACTGTATACACAAGTCAATCAGATTGTTTAATTAACTCGAAGCACAGCATTATGATAGAGTGACCACTGCCAGGGGATCCGGTCAGAGCTTATTTGCCAAGCACTGTATGCTGGTAACAAATATTTGCCTGTCTTGTTTCCTATAGTTCATCATCAGTTTGCTGATAAAGACGTGTAATATAATACATATCGACCAGTACTTAGCTGTATCGTCACATTATCAAAAGAAACAGGTCGAGTGAAAATTATCGTGGTTATTAAGCCCGACACAATATTCGGTTCAGTGGATGTGCAGTGATAAGTTCTAATATGAAGTTGATTACGGTTTTGTTACAATATCAGTTTCCGTATTTGAAAGATACTTGATCACTCTCCTTTTGGAATGGCTTTTGAGTTTTACACTTGAACTGTCCTGTGATTCGCTGAAGGCTGTTTTGGTATAATATGCGTTATATATCTAATAACATTAACGCCTTTGACTTGAATTCCCGTCAGATTTCCAGGCCAAAATAGACGAAAGAGGACTCGTAGGCCATTATGAATGACTTGGCTGATTGCATGTCATCATGCTCCGAGGGCATGGGTCTTGTTGATGTCATCCCAAACTCATTTGTCTGACCAAGATTCGATTCTTTACAGGTTGCAGTGATATATTACTCAAAACAAGTTAAGAACGCCCACAATTGGAAGGCTCTGTGTTGCCATTTACATCAACCATGACAGATGCCATATATAGTCATGTGAAAAAAGGGTGTTCTTAAACTTCTTTTGAGTAGTATACATTGCGGCGTATCACAACATTCACTCACACCCTTGACTTGAAGGCCAAATCTGTGTTTAATTCCCTACACTATTCACTGGGTGAAGAAATCGTTTCATTATCTCAGTCTTACTATCGCCACGTGTAAGCAAATGATAAAATACTTTAAGCATATCTTTCAAAGGATAAATCATGTCATGCCAGGATTTCTTTTATTCCCGTTCCTAAGCGACGCCTTAGCTTTCATTCATATCAGCTGAATCTAAATTAAATTGTTGGCATGATGATCATTTCAAACATTAATCATAAAATATTACAGATTGTTGTTTGAGTCACTTTCATGGGATAGTGGAGATTCGTATTTATCTCATTCCTGTAGAAAACATTTAAAACTGAAAACAGCGCGGAAAATATCATTATTCGTAGCAATCTCTTGTATACGTTACTTTTGTTGTAATATTAACAAAATCCTTTCAAGACTTTTTTCATCCGACACAACTCATGATGATCAAGTTTTTGACATACTTTGTATTACCATTCCGCCATATTGTTTATACCTCCAAGATATGAGATTCCTTTTCCGGATTTGTCTCAACGTGAGGAATCCGGTTTTTGAACGTACTTGTGAAACAAGGCTTCTTAACAATATATTGAATTTCTAGAGCGGAACTATTTTCAGATTGTTTTCATGAAATCTGATATTATGTAGGCTCTAGCTCTGGGGTCTGTGTATTATGGCGCGGAGACACAACCTTGAGGTAGTTTATATTCATAGACGTCATACATTCTGAATGCCATTTCAAAATTGATGTAAATGTAAACTTCATGTTATATTTACGACTTGGTGACACCCACGTGTCTGGTAGACTGCTGGTATGGATGTGCTCAGCTATACAAGGATACAAGTACGTAAGAGTGATCGCTAATCCGGCAAAGTGTTAATTCACTAGAAAGATTGGGTCTGGATTAACCGGGTTTCACTGTATACAGACATGTGATTAGACTAACACTTAGTCCTTGAAAATATATCTTTAAAATAACAACAATACTTTTTCGAAAGAACCTTTCCTCTTCTGCCGTGGAATCAAGCAAACTAGACTTGGTTAGGTTGATCTAGACTTGCCTAGGCTTTTAGTAAAAAGAAATACATAAAAAATATAAATTCCACAGTCATGGTGCAGGACTATCATGTGATGTTTGAATATTAATTCATTTTTCAATTCCTGATAGTTCATAGTTATGCAGCGTTTATATTCATATTTATATATTTTCGAACCCACATAAAAAAACAACGAAAACGGAAACCCAGTGGTTGTTAGAATGAGTATCGATCCTTGCCTTCGATGTGCGAAGTATCCGCGATTATCCACACAATCGTAACTCAATTCTAATAAATCCATTGGACGCATTCTTCACCACAGTTTCTTCTGGAATCCGAAATTAGAGAGAGAAATTGTGTGTTAAGTGAGTGATAAGATGAAGATTGTGACGTCATTTCAGTAATCAAGATATAGTGGCTACTTTGTCCAGGGTATATATCATTACATTATTGAGGTATTAATACCCTTGAAAATCGAAGATGGGTTCGATGATACACAATCACACAGAAACAGACAGTTCCATCCCCCCACAGTTGCGTCTCTCGGGCATGCCAGAAATGAATGATAGTGGGTTGGAATCCCGGTTTGAGGTTCATCAGCACAAAACACTTGCCCGTGGGTGTCTCTAAAAGTGGTAAACACCTGGATCACTTCGGGCTTTCATCCCACATAAAACGTGACATACCTAGAATACTGTTCAAACCGACGTTTAAACCCAACTCACTTACTCACTCATATTTCAATATGTAAACCGTAATATTGACATCGCCGGGACACTATTTATACACAATATTCAAGAATATGATTTCAACACAGCGTGAACACGTCTGAAACTCCGCCGCGGAGTATTTCTGTTACGCATTAATACCATCGGGCCATTAACATTGCACGACGTACGTACACCGCATCATCTTGCTAGCCTGCCGAGACGAATACTCTCATATCTACTGTCAGGGGTTCGTGAAGCTCGCCCAGCATGGCTATCAGTTGATGAGATCTATGGAGTCACCATCAACTCCATCAACTAGTTCCTCATGTGCACAGTTCCCATTTTTAGTTTTGGCTGAACATTTACTGATGGCTAATGTGGCAGTAGGGTAGCACAGTGGTTGAAGCGTTCGCTCGTCGCGGTAAGGACTCGGGTTCGATTCCCACTTAGGTACAATTTGTGAAGCACTTCTTGGCGTCCTGTTCTGTGACACGGCTGGAATTTTGTTAAAGGCGGAGTAAAATATTACTCAATCATTCACTTATAGTTACGAGTGAGTGAGTGGGTTTTGTTTAACGCCGCTTTTGACAGTATTCCAGTTATATCGCAGCGTGTCAGCTTAATGTGGGAGGAAAGCCCGAAGTGATGCAGGTCTCAGACGTTTACCACTTCGGTGAAACCCACGAGCACGGGTATAGTTCTGACAAACCTAGAAACATAATCGGGGCGAACCGGGATTCGATTCCACAATCATAGGTTTCTGGCGTGCCCAAGGGACGCAACTCTGCACAGCGAATCGCGGCGCCTTAGACGACTGGGCCACCCGTGGCCCTCTTATAGTTACGAGGGAAATGGAAAGTACACATCAGAGAACGTGAGACAGTGAAGCCTCGATATCCATATCCACATTCTGATCTGCACTCCGCTTGTCCCGAACTACGGATAAACCAATCCATGTTTTCGATGGACCTATTTTACTGCACATGATTGTATCATTAATTGCTCATGACTAGTTCATTTGCATATGTAATCATTTGTTCAGAGATAACTTAGATGCATCTGTCGCTCCCGTTCATGAATCGGGACATGTGGCAGTCCAAGAAAATGTGATTCAAGCCCCCCCCAAATCGTATCTGTCAGTGTACATTTTCGATGCTCAGCTACTAGTGAGCTACTACACTAAATACAAATAGAATCGGTCTCAATCTCACCCGTGGTAGTCTTATTCGCTGTTCATAGTTGTGTCCCCTGGACAATCCAGAAATACTTGATAATGGGTTCGAATCCCCGTTCGCTCGCGTATGTTTCTAGGTTTGTCAGCACCATGCCCGTGCTCGTCCTCATCTCTTCGGACTTTCCTCCAACAGTAAGCTGACATACCGTGATATAAATGGAATACTGTTCAAACCCAACACCCATTCCTGGTGTCCCCAGAAAAAGCGGCGTAAAACCATACTTACTCACTCAAACCCAACACACTCACTCACTCGAGCATCCCCGACTACATATTGCTGAAACATTGATAAAGTAGCGTAAGACCCAACTCGCTCACACACAAACGTACTAATTACGTCTAGACCACTATCTGAAATAGGAACACCAGCCGTTGAGCACAGCCCCCTATCGAACGTCCGAACAGTTCTAACAATATCATCTTGTCATTCACATAGACGGGTTGACTGAAAATAAATCATTGTCATTTTCCCGAATCCCGTTCGTTTTCGTTATGGAAAAGGAGTGTTTAGAGAAATGGAATTAAATATTCTTTTTCAATAAGAACTGGATGACGAATTTCGATTCAGTAACATGTTCTGTGTTAAAAGAAATGCAATTCACTGAAGCGCCCAAACAGTCCCCTACGCGTTGTCAGTTTATTATGTGACCATGTTATCGTATCCTATCTCACGTTTTTACACCTAGGCTGATCACCTGCGCAACATCTGTAGAGGCATATTCCTTCTCTCAGCAGCATCTCAACACTCTAGCTCCCTCATAAACGACACAAGCACAGTCGACGTTAACACGCAATGTAACGGCGACCACCCAAGAATCCATTACATTGTACACTCTACACGACCGCGCATGTTGATTGGGTGTCATTTTTTTTCAAGATATCTGTAGACTACATCGAGATGTCATGCTTTGAAACCTCCGCCTCTAAAATACATCCCCGAGTTTCAAATAACACCAATCTCCCAGCGTGCAACTGTTTGTTAGTGCGAATCACTCAGGATATTTGTTTTCAAACGATTTCGCTTGAAAATTGAATTTGTACGTTCCTGGTTAGATAACACCAACTTGTGTTTATCTGCGTCTGTTGTCTGCTATCGTGTTCTGGTTGTTAATAAACCTGTATTTATTGGACACTGTTGTGGAAAGATTTAATCTTCCCTTGTTAACTACTGTTGGATGTCTTCGTGCGTGATGTTGCCCCAAAAAGAATCCATATCGCACAGGCTGCAATCAAAACAAAATTGTATTGTTTTTCTTGGGATCCTATTTTGCAGAATCAATAAATTGTTTGTTCTTCGGATTTGTTTTCGTAAATTGGGGATTCAGGTTGGGGGTTGTTTTTTTATGTGGAGCTTGGTGTAATATTACATCAACCGAGGACACATTAGTTTTAATACACTATTGATGTTATGTTGTTTCTATGGCCTAATTATATAATGAGCCTTAAAATAGAGTTTTGGTCCCATGCTTCACATATCAGAACGATTTTAGGCAAGGTAGATAATTATATATAACAGAGCTCCAAATTACTTTTTGAGCAATTGAGCAAACTCGAAGGTTTCTATTTTAATCGGGCTATTACATTTTTCATTGGGTAACAAATATTTTTCCGCTCATATAGTCATCACTCTATTGGGTTTTCCCAACATGAGCGAAATTTTAAGATTTCAATGTTTTAGATGTATATAACAGTTCTAAATATAAGCCTGACTCGAAAAGTAAATTAGCTCCGTTGTACACTTGCTGAAAAAGCTTCATTGGGTATTTATGCATGCTGTTTTTATACATTTGAGTTTTTCATTTAATGCATGCGTTTCTCTGCGCATGTTAATTGAAAGTAATTGGGTTTGGAATATTTCTAGGGGTATTTTACGCAAACACGCTGCTTATTTGTAGCTCTGATAAAAACAAATCAGAGCCTTTTTCTTCATGATGAGAAACTCAAAATGATTAGGAGAAAATCCCGAAAGTATTTATGGATGATTAGGAAGGTGTTAGGTGGTCGATTGAAGGGGTGGGCAATTGGCTTGGGAAATCCCCCCTGGCCATACCAAAAGTCGTTATAATTAAAAGATGGTTCGGTATTAAAGGGATACAGCTGGTCGGCACGGAGTCAGTATACTGTGTCTGAGAGTGGTATTCATGTTAAAATTTTGGCGTGGCATGGCAAGCACTATCCAACACCGACCCGGTATCGTACACGCAGCCACACCAACACGTCCATGCACGTCGCTATATAAGTGAAATAATCTTAAACCCAATTTAATTTCACCTCACCTACTTAATAGCACTGTATGTTGCCTTAATTAAATCGTATGGAATAAATTATATTCATGTAGTAGAAATGATCAGATTATTATGATTAGTTTGTTTGATAACGGTAAATTGAATAAGGAAGAGGGTGAATGATGCTCGGATCTTTGCTGGTAATATCTTAGTTGTGCTACTGGTCAGACGGGGTTGTGTAGGAAGACCAGGAGTTGATAGTGAGAGTATCCCTCTTCACCTGTCTTATACAGCCCTCAGTTTGCCAGTTGACACTCTTTGACATGGTCATTGAAGTATTGAACAGTGTGTAGTATTGTGACACAGTGTAAGATCTAAGGGCAGTTAATGCTAATTGAAAGACAAAATTGCTTTCTCTATTCTTCGAAACAGAGTTCGTGCTACCAAATTCACCTTTTTGTCAAGAATGTTAAACGTCAACTCCAGAGAATAGCCAGGCTTGATTATCCATTAAATCATATTCCTTTGGACGCAAAAAGCAAAATACCGGTGAAAATTATTCTTTTGAGAAATGATGTTTTCGTCATATTTGAATAAACGTACCACGTCAAAAATGCATTTGCACAATAAATGTGATTTTAAGGTTTGTTCTTTTTAAAAGTTGGGTGAAGAAATTATTATTCATATAATCTCGTTTAGGTTTTGAGTGACGGTCTGGATATACTTTTAAACCCCTACGCTAAAAAAATAACAGTATTCTTAAAACACAATTCATACGTGAAGATCCGGGGTAGGATAGGTCCTCAGGACCCCATGCTTGGGTGACTGTAATGGTCGAAAGAGGCGACTACCGGGATCGGATGGTCTGGCTCGCTGACTTTGTAGATTCACGTCATAGTATCCCAATTGTGTAGATCGATGATCATGGTGTCAATTACTGGATTGTCTGGTCCAGACTAGATTATTTACAGACCTCCGTTAAAAAAATTGAATATTGCTGAGTGCGGCATTAAACAACTAACAAACAACAACATTTCATACGCCTCGACACGCCTCGACACGCCTACGTTATTGTCACGCTTAAAGCAGAGTTGTCTCCCTTCTAACGTACTTTTAGCTGCATGTCAGGGTGTTTCTCCTGAACTATTTCAATAATAACATTCATCATAATATGTCAACGTTTTAAACAAAAACCGGAACCGACGCGCTGCAGTTTTCTATATAACAATAAACTGCTGGCAAACACGTTCAAAATCTATTTGATCAAAATTCTATTTTACCTATTATCAGTGATCAGACTCATTACGACAGATATCGTCAATAAAATACCCATTTTCCATTGAACCCTTACTGTGACATTATGTAACAATAATTGATTTTATAATCACTTGGCTAAATTATCCTATAACTACAATTGTGGTGTTTTCGTGCCTCTAAGCGACAAGGAACGGTTATTATTGGCGGTGCTTTTTTAACGCCGGCGTTTGACGCTGAGAGAATAAAGATTTAATTGATGGTCTTAAAATGCGTCTCAAGGTTGTTAGGAATAATGTATGACTCTGCTGTGATTTTCATCGATTTCGTAATCAGGTAATAATAAAGAAAGTCGGGATAGCGATTTTCCTGTGTCGACATTTTGCAATTAGCATCGTCCCGGGCGATCGAAGGCATGGAATATACAATCTTATTACAGGTAGAATTTTCGGAGCTGAATGAATCGGGGCTATGAACCCTTCCCAGACAGACCGTTGCCTGGACTGCAGCCGTTTTTAATCTATTTAATCATTCCGAAAAAAAAATCCAATCATATTAGGAATTTTTTTATGTGTTATATTAATTTCCAGACTCGAAAGTGATTTTATTAATGGTGACTACAAGCAGGCAGTAGCAATGATGGATTCCGTTTGTACATTAATATCAAAACATTCATTACGTTATTGAGACAATTAACAATAAATATATCACTCGCAACAGCTGATTAACAGCCCTGATTTTGCCAATTTGGGAAATACGTGACGTTTTTAATGTTATGAAATATCCCCCTCAGTGGTAATAATCGACCAGATTTATGAAATATCGCCGGTCTGATAAAATTAGCAAACACGACTTGGGTTACCGTTTTCAATCATTGCTTTATTTGGTATTGTTCTGTTGATATACGACCCCGCTATCAAGAAGTACAATAAACAAATGACACGATGTTTCTTCATTTCAGGTTAGTTTCAATCAGTTATTGACAAAACCCTTAGGTTACTGCGATGTTGAAATGCAAGGCAACATGATTCTAACACTGATACGACCTCGTTACATATTTACTTAAAGGAAATGCAGGGACGTAATTTCGTTGCAACATTTATGCTTCCCCGCGTACATTCTGTGGAGCCGGACATAAAGAGTTAGACTTGTTAACGAGGGCGTTCCCTACAGATGCCCATAAAAGGAATAAGCGCCACCATTCACTTTGGGGAGCTATCTGTGCCGCCTTTAGGACGACTCCAGCATTTGTACTTAAGACATATCTAAAGTCAACATCAAATTTGAATTTTACTATCATTTAACGCAATGGTCTACATGCAATTAACACTAACTGCAATTTAACTGCCAAATCAGCTCGTCTTTACGGCGTCTAGACGGTTTTATAGACATGCCTGCCGGATTGGTATTTGTGTTCATGGTAGTGAATCAGCATTCCCCTCTTGTCGTATGGAATAGCGCTGACTCTCAAGTGATGGATGTGTGTATCTTGTGAGTGGGTGAGTGAGTTTTGTTGAACGCCGCTTTTAACAGTATTCCAGTCATATCACGGCGTTTCAGTTTTATGTGGGAGGAAAGCCCCTAGTAATGCAGGTCTTAGATGTTTACCACTTCGGTGAAACCCACGAGCACGTATATGGTTCTGACAAACATAGAAACATAATCGGGGCATACCGGGATTCGAGTGTATATTGTGAGTGAGTATATGATGTTTGACGCCTCAATCAGTAGTATCGCGATGCATGTAAAGTTATCTATCCCGGTAAGGAAAACTAGAGGCCGATAGCGTGAACAATTATAGTGTGAGTGAGTAAATGCTGTTTGACGCCGCAGTCAGCAACATCGCGAGGCATGTAAAGTTATCTATCCTGGTTAGAAAAACTAGAGGTCGATAGCGTGAACAGTTATAGTGTGAGTGAGTCAATGCTGTTTGACTCCGCAGTCAGCAACATCGCATTGCATGAATAGTTATCTATCCTGGTAAGGAAAACTAGAGGTCGATAGCGTGAACAATTATAGTGTAAGTGCGTGAATGCTGTTTGACGCCGCAGTCAGTAGTATCACGCTGCATGTACAGTTATATATCCTGGTAAGGAAAACTAGAGGTCGATAGCGTGAACAATTATAGTGTAAGTGCATGAATGCTGTTTGACGCCGCAGTCAGTAGTATCACGGTGCATGTACAGTTATCTATCCTGGTAAGAAAAACTAGAGGTCGATAGTGTGAACAATTATAGTATGAGTGAGTGAATGCTGTTTGACGCCGCAGTCAGCAACATCGCGAGGCATGTAAAGTTATCTATCCTGGTTAGAAAAACTAGAGGTCGATAGCGTGAACAATTATAGTGTAAGTGCATGAATGCTGTTTGACGCCACAGTCAGTAGTGTCACGGTGCATGTACAGTTATCTATCCTGGTAAGAAAAACTAGAGGTCGATAGCGTGAACAATTAAAGTGTGAGTGAGTGAATTATGTTTGACGCCGCAGTCAGCAACATCACGATGCATGTACAGTTATCTATCCTGGGATGCGACAGTGCGTAAACATCAAGGACAACGTTTAGAGTTGTTATCTTGGTGGTCAACATCCAAGTTTTATACTCCATTGTAGACACCCAATCCACATTTATTACTTCACGATGAACATGTGTTGGGTGAGTGGTAGCGTGGGATCTGACATGATATTCAATATATATTGAAGAAACAAATACATATCCAACACCTTATATGTTTTCGCTTATTGCTATCGAAATTGGTGGCGGTGAGGTAACCTCGTGTTTAAACCGTTCGCCCGCGTTCGATGTCCCTCATTGGAACAATATAAGGTGGTGCTCCCAGCTGTGATATCACTGGAGTATTGCTAGAATCGGCATAAGAACCTACGCAGAGCAGAGACCGTTGGTCTGTGGTCTCTGCTCTGAGAATACTCAATGTCATGAAACTGTCATGAACATTGATGACATATTTGTCAATTAATATTGGCATCAACAACATGTGACAAATACAATTTAAAGCAGAATTTACACATTCATAATGTCCGCGTACCAGATTATCTAAAATATACGTCCGTATATGCTATACTTTCAGTATCGATTCCTAAAATTGCAGTAATACTGTTGATACCGTCCCCAGCAATCCAGCTGTAATGCGCGGTATCCTAACACAGCGCTCCCGGTCCAGATCAGCCGTCTTCGCGAGTCTTCCTTGTTATCATTTCTCATGTTGAACTATTTCCAAACATCATCATTGGCATGCCTCTCATTGTCCCTCCGACTTCCCCCGAGGGAGGGATTCTCCTTCTCTGCCTGGCCCTGGTCTCGCCTGCCCCCTCACCGTTCTCCAGCCTTCAGTCGACTGTTCACTGTTTGTAGAAGGGTTGTTGATTAACGCTGACATTTATCATCACTTACCACTGCTCGTAGAATCCGCCCCCTGCGCTGTCAGCGTCGTCGGGGGTCGGGATATAAACTGCCTCCCCAGATATGTTCCAGTCGTATAGGCTGTGGTATGTTGGTCAACATGTTTGTGGGTCTATGTAGTGTTAAACACACACACACACACACACACACACACACACACACACACACACACACACACACACACACACACACACACACTACCATACCTATGTAGAATTATATCTGTACAAAACGATATATGTACGTCTATATAGTGTTATATTTACACAAGACTATATAAGTGCGTATATAGTATTATATATACGCACAAATGTCAGTTCATATATATATATATATATATATATATTATGTCTACAAGACTTTATACGTACGTTTGTGTAATACTTTATATACAAGACCAAGCGTCACTTCTAGTCAATCCAATCAGTAGGCCTGACTGCACTCTCTCTTCGAAAATTTGAGTGGTGGCAAATCGAGAGGACCCCGACCATGTATGTAATGTATTGTTTCTGTTGAGTTGCATTGTATGTGGACAATGATTAGTTGTCAGGAATGTATTACTAGTTGATGTTAGCAGTGGAGAGGAAGTCATTATATTGAGATGCTCGAATTATCTGTAAACTTCCGGAGTAGCATGGATGGATGTCAAACAAGTGGAATATTCTGTGATGTTCAAGTGACACTAGACTGGCTTGGAAAGTTTTGGAAACTAGATGGACTATATAAGTGAAGCGGGCAGGTGATGTTACATCAGGACCAGCTTTCGTGTGAAGACCTCTTATCACCCCTGATTCTCAGCCTAGGCCTATATCGGAAGCTTGACCACTGTTACGGCGGGGTGATGATTATTCTTGTCATTGTCATTTCCACTGCTCTCACGTGTTATACGGCCATTGAATATTGTACTACCACTCTTTGTCCAGTAATTTGTATTAATTTGAAGACCTAGTTTATTATATAAACAATTTTTGATTGTATACCATCAGTTGTTTGTTTGTTTGTTGGTTTCGCACTAAATTCTATTACGTACAGATTCCTAGGTTAACACATTGTTTCAATTTGGGAATCGGCACATAACAATACAATACCATATATGTACATCTGCATATTAATATTATATACACAAGACAATATATGTTCGTCTGTATAATGCTATATATACAAGACCATACATCTAAATCTGTTTCGTGATATTATACTCTATGGCGCTGGACCATCTATAGACACGCCGACGCGAAACGCTGGCCCAGCGACTGATTAATATTCCTTTAATGAATAGCTTGAGTCATTTGAACCTTCGATAGCGTCCGAAGCGTAACACCTTTTTGATTACATTTAGACGAGGCCTAGCCAGAGCCTTTGACATATACCCTCAGTGGAGATTTTGATACGTTAAATGCTTCTATTAACCGTATTGCCTATATTGTGAGCCCGAGCCCTTACAAACTTCACTCCACGTTTAGACTGAAGCCTCTATTAGAAATAGAAATCGGAATTTATTCCTCATGTATCTCGAACGAGAAGGGACTGCTTAGTACGTTATACTTTGTGGTCTTCTTTAGTTACTGTTTTCTGACAGGATCCCAGCTGTTATTTTAAAAAAAAGTTTATTATACCAAGATAACAGATGAAATACGGTACGGATCTTAGTGATGTCTGTGTGCTCACAACATCAACGATGGTCTTGAGTTTACTTGAGTTGGGTGAAGAGTTGCTTGGATGGTGAGTGGTATCGAGTTGGTTGGATGGCTTAGGGTCTTTAGTTGGTTGGATGGTTTAGGGTCTGGAGTTGGTTGAGTGGTTCATAGTCTTGGGTTGCTTTGGTGGTTTATGGTTTTAAGTTGTTTGTATAGTTTAGGGTCTTGAGTTGGTTTGGATGGTGAATGGTATCGAGTTGGTTGGATCGCTAAGGGTCTTTAGTTGGTTTGATGGTTTAGGGTCTTCGGTTGTTTGGGTGGTTTAATATATTCAGTTGCTTGGGTGGTTTATGGTCTTGAGTTGGTTGGATGGTTTAGGGTCTCTAGTTGGTTGGATGGTTTAGGGTCGTGAACGCGTTGCGTGGTTCGGGGTCTACAGTTAGTTGGGTGGTGAGTGGTCTTGAGACGATATTGAATGCTCTTTAGATGGCTTGGTCATGCGTTATTTCGAGAAGGCATCAGTACATCAATACATCAGTCTGTTACGTGTTCTTGAGTTAGTGTCTGCACTTGTCTGCAGTAACTTGTCTCGAGTTTGCAGCGGGATGGATGGGTCAACGCTCATATCTTGGCATAGAACTACGTAATGAAAGCCCTCGAAATGACCAAGTGGTAACTATTCTTGAAAAGTGTCAAGGTTTGCTTATTTTGAAAGAGTTAGTGAGTGAGTTGCATTTTACTCTGAGCAGCTACGATCGGGCACGGGTATGGTGCTGACAAATCAAGAAACATAATCAGGGCGCATCTGCGATTCAAACCAACAATCATAGATTTCTGGCAGGCAAAAGGGACACAACTCCGCACAACGAAGTCCGGCGCATTGTGAACAACCCGTGCCGTGTTCTCTTGAGTCAGCCATGCTTTATTCAACAACTGACGTGCTTATGAGACAATGAACGGACATTTTAAAAGAAAGTGAAAGCTGGTCGAAAATATCTTCCAAGCTGATCCTGTCATTACCTAACCCTTCTAACATTGTTAGATTGTCAGTTTCAGTGCGAAAAACAAATGGTGCGTTAATAATTTCCGCAGATGATAGATTTTGGAATTGCCACTGAACGTCAAGTCAATTCATCAGAAAGATTAATGTACTTTTGTTTTGACAGGTTTAAAATTTTCAGGCTGTTTTTGTATCATGCCAAAATGAATTTCTGTGGCGTGCTGTCAATTTGCGGCCTGTCCTATTTCCGAGGGGAATACATTCAGAGAAAATAAGAAAATAAATGTTATCATTTAGAAAACTGGTAGTACATCTGCCTTAAGTTTCAAGAGTATATTGCGAGAACGGATATATATATATATATATATATATATATATATATATATATATATATATATATATATATATATATATATATATATATATATATATATATATATATATATATATATATGTCAGCTTAAGTATAACGAATACATAAAAAATGCCCGCATACTGTCATGGCTCGTGTACTCATATTGAACAGGATGTGACTTATTCCATTTGGCTGTCCCGGTAAGTTTGAGTCATGCCATCCCAAAATAGCTCCGTCAATTTGTCTGTGACACAAGTCGCTAATTACAATAGACAGCAAATTAATACCATGGAACATTGTCAATCTTTGAAAGAGCATGCTCTTATAGTTTCAGAGCTTTGTAAACAAAGACAACTTATCGAACTTGAGTTTATGTGTTGTGTTTCAATTATCCTGGTTCGATTCCAAAGTAAAACTTTGGTCAACGATACATTTGAAATATGGCGCGCCAATGATTTCTTCAGGGCGAAAATAGTTTTGGTTTAATCCGGTAATAATCCACTAATGATATCATTCTATATTGCCAGAACTGTCCGGCATTTAACGGGAGAGTGATCTCCCCTTGGCAAAACTGTGCCGCCATTGTTGCTAAAATGTTCGAGTTCAGAAAAAGGCACCTGTTGACCATGTCAATTTGAAAAGAAGCTGCACGTGAGAAAGACCTGTATTTATCAAAGGTCACATACATGTAGGCAAAATGTGACGACCGCGATAGTTTCATACGTTGTAGTAGAGACAGGGCATTGTCGATATCCCAGCCACTCCGTTGCTACGTCAAAGCTATACGCGGCTTTAAACGATACGCACTAAACTCCGACATGCCGTCGTTGCCTCTGCCGTCACGATTGTGAAATCACTGGTAGTTAGTGTTGCATATTTGAGTCATATGTAGAAATGCTAATATCCCAAATTACGTTTAGATGAGTTACTGTACGTCACCTCAATCAGTGCAATGGAAGCTATGTTAGAAGAAAGGCCACCACGAAGAGATAATGGCTATACTTTAATAGCGTGATTGTTGTAATTGCTGGGGATATGTGTCGAATGTACGAGTCACGGGTATTGATTATGTATTCATATACACTGTTTTACTGAACCCGATAATGTAAATTGTTCATTGAGAAATATAATACTCAAACCATTTAAGGTTTCAGCTCAGTCGGATGTCTCTAAATAGATAAGATCTGATGTATGTGTCTATCGGTGAATATGGACCCCAGCAATATCTATCTGTCTGCCTGTCTGCCTGCCTGTCTCTCTATCTATCTATCTATCTACATCCATCTATCTATCCATCCATCTCCACCTATCCTTCCATCCATTCATCCATCCACCACATGGGCGGATACAGAGGGGGGGGGGGGGGGGGGGGGGTGCTCTATCTGCCCATGCACCCATTCATCCATATGGATCCCAGCAATATATATGTATCTGTCTATCTATCCGACTCGAGCGGTGAGTTTCCTCGTTCTCCAAGGTCATGGAACGTTGATCATACATCCCCGTAAAACAACCCACAAACAGAGCATCTGCAATCATTTCCTTCATTAATCTACTAACCATCGTCATCTTTGTTTTTACATGCCTCTATCTGCCAGTAACTGTCTGCCAATAACTGTCGGTGTGTATGTCAATCACAAAACCCTTTTTCACCAAAGATGATACTTTCCCCATACAACAGAGCTATCACCTGGAGCACAGTCATGTGTGTCTGGTGATTAAATGGTCCTATTTCTTATGTCGGCGCCGAACTGAGTGATCCATCCCTCGATGGCACTAACTCGCAGTAATCCTCTCTGCACCAGTTGCAATATGGACAATTTCGTTAGAACTCATCAATCGTGGTGCGTGTCGTAATCGTTGATGATTTCCACACGCTAAAAAGAATACATTGAATGTTTATTCGATTTATAAGGACACTCAGTGGGGAAGTCACAGATTCGGCGAGCTGAATGGAACCAAGTTCGGTCGATCAATCATGCTGATCCAGCAGACAATGTTACCTGATTTGATTCCAGATGCGAGTTTGAAAACACGTGATCGATTATAATTGGTCCCTTTGGACGTCACGTGACAGCTGTTGGGGGTAACGGTATGTTTGATAAAATAACTGGGTCTTAAATCAGCTAAAAGCAGCTTGGTTATGAAGCGTGTTGTGGAATTAAAAATATTGTAAAGCTGCACAAAAAAGAAACAACGTATTTAAGTGAAAATGACTTGTCAGTCTGTGTTCTCGATTACTAAGTCCTAAAACTCCCGGGAAAATCAATTCAGTTGATTAAAATATCCAAAAAGTTAATATAAGTTATTGGATATGACTTGTTTTAGTCTGTTGTCATGTCGTTCATTATAAAGAACCGTTTTTCTTTTAAAATCTGATTAAATCATAAGTATTCTGTATGATAGAAATGATGAGTGAGTGAGTGAGTTGGATTTTACGCCGCTTTGAACATGTTAATGCTATTATCACGGCGGTTCAGTCTGATGTGGGAGGAAAGCCCGAAGTGATGCAGGTCTCAGACGTATACCATGATATAAATATCAAGGAGCAAACTATACAAATGTATTAATATATTATCTGTTAATTAATATATTAATATATGATTTTGAATTGTATATTAAACTGAATTTCAAATTTACAAAATTGCAACTGATTGTAGTTCAACTGTTGCAAAATAACGGGAACGAATAATTCTTGACATAAAAATCACTGGTCTAAAAAACAAATTACACATAAAATGGATGGTTCTCTGTTGTGCACAAGCGTGCGCAAGACGAGATCATGAAATATACATATTTAACATAATCATGATTGGATTCAACATATTCCCCTCAGCGCCTGAGGCATTTTATTGTGCAGTGAATCAATTCCGCGCATCGAGTCCACGTGCCACTCTTCTTGTCCAGGGTATTAGGTTTCCCGATGGGATTTTAAGTTCAAATTAAAGATTACGACAGAGTTATTTTTAGATCGCGATCCAGCTATGAAAGTGTCTCTTTTAAACAGCCATTAAACGTTGGCGTTCTTCATTGACAGTGGAAATATAGTCCAGGGCGACGTCTATAACACGCACGAGCCCTAAATCTGAATACTCATGAAAATCTCATTCTCACTTTGCGTTCTGGAGTGCGCGCTTTAAGATGCGCAGTTCTCGGTTTCTTGCATTTGACCTTGTTTTTTTACATGTGATTCGCGTGTGTGTTTTTCGTGGCATAACCGTCGTTACTTGAATGCTTTGTGTATTTTATTTTTGTTACGGTTGCCTAGGTAACCAGATGGATGCAATGATCCAGAATGACTTCGTGTCGTTTTATCAACAGCTATGATAAACTGGTTATACATAAATAAATAACAGATGTCTTGTATATAGCTGTTGTGTACTTTTGCATTTCGTAAGCGCTAGCTAAAAAAACCCACATACCTAATCTAGTTTGTACAGACTGTATTACACCGCAATACTATTGCATCGGTCTATAAATTATCGACTTTAGGTAAGACAAACCAGAGACTGATACCATGAGCAACCCACGCATAGTCTATGTTCGATGATATAATCTGAAAGGCCGCACAAAGGAGAGACTGCTCCAGGAATATGTAAATGGAGGATGTCTGCAGTTGTTTAATCCTAGGTGGATATGTGGTTGGGGTCAAGGGAAGAATGGTTCCATCCTACAAGCAATCACATCTTTGTATATAGAGTGAATATGCTTGATACGTTAACAAATATGAAATAACAGACAACTTGGGATATAACGAAATCGGTTTTAACAAAGTGAATAATGGTAATGCCGGACTTAGGCTACTGTTTATGTGCATAGATTATTTAGCCGAAATCGAATTGTTTATACAGGTTCCATGGTACACTGGTTACATGTGAACGTGAGTCTCGCATTCATAAAAAGTCCAAAAGTTTAAACCCTATTCTATTAGCATGAAACAACCGTTTAATTGTTCACTGGTATGTACAGACATCAGACGCTGCGATTTTGAAGTGTTACAGTATATTTATTTTGTTATGCTGACGTAAGTGAAGGGAAATGGACACAACGATGATCGTTGACGGTAACTGAGTTATCAAATGTGATTTATATTCTCTAGTTTTAAGCTTTTACCAATCAGGCTATGGTTAATTTAACGCTACTTTGCCACATTCTGAGACACTTAGGGCGCAACGTAGGCACTTAAAGCGTACATCATTATAAGTGCATGTGTAATCAACAATCTGGAGGGCCAGGGACAGAAATGGATATGCCTGTAATAACGAAAATATGACATGTTTATATTCATTACCAAAATATGTAAGGTCTTTTAAGAATTGTTTTTTGTAAAGATAAAACGAACGTTATTATGTTGTTCTGCCCAGTTCGCGAAAGTGTAACTATGTACCTTTTTAAATGTTTCTTTAGTGGTTTTATCAATACGTCGGTCTAAACTAGGGTCATAATTCTGTAACTGACCCCCCCCCCCCCTCTCTATAACTAAAAGAATTTTTTTGTTAAAGTCACATATTTATAACACGAGTTTAGACCGACAAAACCACAAAGGTCTGGTTTATAAGAAGGCTATCACAAACAGGGTGAATCATTTCCTCAGACAAGGAATTGTTTTTGACTATCGGGCAGGGATTGATGGTGACTGGATTTTATTAAATGATAGATTTTAATGTACTGTACTGTTGAGATTGCTGTGCACCAAAATGGGTCATATTATTCTAGCCTACTACTTCACAAGCATTGATATCTGGATCCCAGTTTCGTTATTTACGAGGACTGTAGTGTAAGCTTGATAAAACACTTACTGGCCATAAATATCAAAACAGACATGAGAGATATCTGAATGATGTCAGCGCCACCTTTGAGTACCCAGAGCTGTCTCACATCCGCTCTCAGGGCAATCCCGCTTCCAGATGAATGAACAGAACTTGTCCGGTTCCTTTAAAACTGATCCTACTCGTCATGCGATTGTTTGTCTGTTTTTTGTCTGAAACGTGAATTCTATCATCCAAGAGTGTTAGACACATCACAGGACTGGGCTCTCCTGGCTGCAGGCGAGTTTTATGGACCAGCGGAACATGCGAACAAGACCATTAGCCATATCATGGCTAACCATTTTCATCAGTTACATGGGAGTAATTCTTCGAGTGAAATCTCTCTCTTGTAATGCTGAGTTCAATATCCCTTGTTTGCTGCCATTATGGATAATTCCCCGATACACATTTAGCGCTGTGTTAATATTCGTCGCTGGATTGCATATCTCAGTGTGCCTAATTGGACTTATTTACTGCTTATTTATTCTGACCTTACCAATAATAACTCAACCTGACCTTTCCAAAACAAATGAATGCCTCAGAGCTGGGACGTTTTTTTCCTTCACAGCTAAAAATACTACCCTTTGCAGGGTAGTGAGTGGCAATATTGAATTGGACGGAGAATTGATTATTCCGCTGTTGGCTACACCTGTGAGAAATCATACCCCACACCATTCAGTGACGGATGACTTGGCTCTGTATATATATATAACAAGGAAGTATTTCACATCGGCGAGTGAAGAGACAACACCAGTTCATTACAAGCCTTTTATGTGCTCTTATACGGACAAGCATTGTTTATCGTCCCGTCTGTCTGAATTACCCGGCGAACCTGTCCGTCAATCATTGACATGCCGCAGTCAATGAGCGTCACGCGGTCTGTGATTACCTGAGCAGTGAACGCAGCTAATCTACTCGATGCAAGCGGCACAGGTGAGAGAGATCCGCTCTGTGTAATACACGGCGCTCCAGCCAGCCAGCCGCGCTCACAACCTCAGTGGTGAGAGAGGAAGGTGTGTGCGCGTGTGCTTGTGCCCTGCACGTGGATTACGTCACTGTAGTGCCCGGATGCAGGAAGTGGGAAGTTGTTGTGGAGTACGTACCTGTGCACGGAGTTAAATATGGAGATTAACAGCGCTTTATCCACGGACTGTGACGCCATGTGAGTACATAATGCAGTATCGACAGACCCAGCTATGACTGAAAGTTTAGCCACAAGTGCTTACTCATAGCCACGATGGGAGCCTTGATAGAAACACACGTGGTTGTAACTATGGCGTTTAATGCAGGAACGTCGTCGTAGTTAGACCTTCCTGTATGTAGCTCATGATTCACGCATGAAGTTTGTGTTGATCTCCAACACACTGCTATCATTTAGAAGCGCGTGCACGACAAACAGTATGTCATGTGTGTTTCGCTTGTAACAGTAAACCTATATATAACAAGTTTCTTGTAAACACTTGTGCCACAAACAATGTATTGCATGTGTATTTCGTTTGTAACAGTGAACCCATACATAGTACGTTTCATTTAAGCACGTGACCAAAAACGATATATTACATGTGTATTTCAAAGTGGCTGAGTATAACACGTTTCGTTTAAGCACGTGAACCACAGACAATATATTGCATGTGTATGTCGTTTGTAACTGTGAACCTGTATATAACATGTTTCGTTTAAGCACGTGAACCACAAACAACATATTGCATGTGTATTTCGTTTGTAACGGTGAACCTGTATATAACACGTTTTGTTTAAGCACGTGAACCACAAACAATATATTACATGGGTATGTCGTTTTTAACAGTGAACCTATATATATCGAGTTTTGTTTAAGCGCGTGAACCTCAAACATTATAGTGCATGACTATTGTGTATTTCATTTGTAACAGTAAACCCATATATATCACATTGGCCACAAAGATTATGTCACGTGTATATTTCGCGCGCGCGCACATGTAAGTTATTATAGAAGCCCGTGAACCACAGTGTAAATTCGTGTATTTCGCCTGTAACAGTAAACACATGATATACATGTATGCAGCATCTTATGATTTGAGTTGATGGCATTTAGCATCCATTACGCCCACACATATATAATCGGTTACAAACAGTATACACATTATAGGTAAATTATTACTCTATGTCGGGAGATTTATAGCTCGTTTGACTGTAAATTAACTTATATAAGTATTTATACAATAACAGTAGATACGACTAGTCATAAAGTGTACTGTTGTTGGACTTTTAGATATATTGTATTCTACAGCATGATAACCTGTCAGGAAGTATTTAGTGTTTGCAGTGTTAAACATTCCAGCGATCCCCTAGATCTATTTCACTGATAAGGCACATTCATATCTAGTTACCACGTAGTAGCTCAAAGTTAGATTTTTCGAGATAAGCGTGTTCGACATATCCGTCTTTGTCGACATAGCGGTATTAATTTGAGTATGTAATCTATAGCCGAGACTGTAAGTACTTCGACAGGAAACCAGGTCGAAATACATGTTATTTAGTTCGAGGTAGTGACCAGGACGAGAGACTCCCGAGTTTTGATATCATTACACAACATAACTCGAGCACAGCTTCAAAGTGGCTTCAAAGTGGCTGAGTAGACGTTTAACAAGTCATCCACTGACCGTAAAACATGTTTTCTTAAGTCAGAAGTATCTTGTTTACACTATTCGCATGGTTAGACTATCTATCCGAGTTATGTTTTGAATTCATTGCTCAACTAAAAAACGCACTTGTTCGATATAACATCACTACCTCGAAGAAGATTCTTTTGAAAAGAAGTCTTTTTTTAAAAACGCAGGATATTATTTGGTGGTGATGGTATGATGACATATAAAACTTCCGTAGCCTTAACGCTCTTCAATATTTGCACGTGTACCTTTATTTGTAACGACCAGTATATCACAAAGTCGCCAGTTGGCGTATTACTTGCAGCAACATATTGCCCCTTCTCGGGAAGAAAACACTTCAGTAATATCATTCCCAGAATTACAAACGGGGGATCCCACCAGGCATACACGACTTGATTCGCCGGTGAATGCACACAACATTAAACATACAAACCGTCCGAGAGACGCAATTGTTGGTGATAGTATCATACATAAATCATGTTGCCGTTGCCCTTACGTGTTATTAGAAGTCTGACAGTGGCCGTCCATGACTCTTTGAACATTATTTATTCATACAAACCACGCTAAGAATTGCGTTATTGCCGTTCATATCATGCCCGCCCGGGCGGTATTTACAAAAGCACTGCGTCCATTGTCGGAAAGGGCGTAAGATTTTTAGCCGAACTAAAAGCTTGTTAAGAAACGCCGATGATTAAATCACTGTTTTTATGTTTAAGAGAGTGAAGAGGCAGGGTGTATATGTCTGTGAATAAATACCATTGACGCCTTGTCGTGATGCTTGTTTAAACGGAAACATATGAAGACATGTTTTAAGGCAAATATCATCTCCATAGGTTAATGGTGTCAATTGTTATCTGCTACCCTTAGATATGATAACAGTTATCAGTCAAAGTTCAAGTTCATATCAGCCGGATGTTTGGTAGTCCGTGTGAATAATTATTATCTATATCCAGGTCTCGCGATAAATTGAACTGAAGAAGACAAGTGTGAGGGTTTTCGTTTCAAGTTGATCATAAAGATGAGTTCAGATTGCCAATGTTTTATACAAAAGACACATGACGTCATCCCTGCAACAATCTGTAAACTGCAACTTGTTAAATATATCTTTACTGGGCTTTGGTTGTCTCCAAGTTGGATATATTGAACTTTTCATCTGTCTAAGTTCCCACGCGCCCCGTGTTAAACCTTACATACGCGTATGAGCAGGTTCGCCCCGACACCACGCTGCGTGTTCGCTAAGGTACAGAGGCGGCGCGTAAGCTTAGCGGTTAAAGCGTTCGCTCGTCACGCCGAAGACTCGAGTTCGATTCCAATGTGTGAAATCCATTCCTGGAGTAATTGCCATGATCAGGGTTGAATATCGTTATCCGCTGCACAAAACCTACATCTTATTTGCAGATAATGGGATCCGAGAAGCATTTTATGACAGTTCTGTCAATGACAAAATGTTCAGCTCCAGTGTTCAATAATTCCGTGTTTGGCTCATGCACAGCTGACCTCAAATCACAGGGTCTGAGTAACAAATTTAGTTCCAGACCATGCAAATGGCAGATGAAAATAGAAAAAAATATCGATAAAGTATGGTACAATAAAACCCTGTTAATCCGGATGGCACCCTTTAGTGAAACATTACGGATTAGCAGGTGTCATGGGTATTGGAAGGTGTTTCTTTGTATATAAGTAGACGTTCCCAAAAGTGATTGTCCCGACTAGCGGGGTCCGGACAAGAGAGATTTCACTATGTATACTTATTGTGTTTATACACATGGTTGTCCTAGAAAACAGCATATTCCTTGCTTCTAATAATTGATGGGCGGTCGGGTAGCCTAGTGGTTAAAGCGTTCCCTCGTCACGCCGAAAACCCGGGTTCGATTCCCGACATGGGTACAATGTGTGAAGCCCATTTCTGGTGTCCCCCGCCCTGATATTGCTGGAATATTGCTAAAAGCGGCGTAAAATCATACTCACTCACTCACTCTAATAATTGATTCCACTTTCATTTCCCTAAGTTAAAATGTTCGTTCGTCATACAAAATGCCAGAGTTCGAATCCCAATGCGCAGTGTGCGAACCAAACGGCGTTCAACATCACTTCACATTCAGTCATGTGACTTCCATGTCCCCTTCGTGTCCTCAACATTTACCCCTGTCTTATTTACCTTTTTCTGTGTATTCACCTGTAATCAATACACAACACCCCTGGCTCTGCTAAGCGTGCCAAACTTCCAAAAACTATTGTTTGCCTTTTCAGGTGAACATTTACCCAAATATCACAGCTGAACGCGAATGCCCATTTAGTGTCACTAGGCTGGTGTGACATAGAGATCATATACCATCCCAGTCAATACAGCGTGTCTGTTAAACTGCTTTCCGTTTTTGACACGGACTATGCACGTTGTATTAGGTGGTAGTATTCTAATCTGTATTCATTATTATTTGCTCGAGAGGAAGAACATATGGTTGAATGTGTACCGTTTGGTTAAGACGGCCTGACATCTCGTTTGAGCGAGTTATGCGATGAATCTGGTCTGTGGGGCATTATAACGGCTATCTGTTGTACTCGTCACTGCGAGGGAAGGGTTATCAGCAAGTGTGTTATATATAGTTCGTGAAAAATAATGTTAATGTTTAAAACATGTTTTTTTCTGGATTTATTTTGGAGAAAAATCTGCTGAATATCCAAAATTCGGTTATGTCGAAGTTTGATGTCTATCTCGAATTAAGACACGTTTCTAACTAATATCTTTAAATTTGTCTTTAATACCACTGTCGTGCCAAATTTAGTTTCCCTCGGTATTACTCATCTACATAATTATTTCTCAGATGTCATTGTTTTATGATAATTTAGTGTCATTCCTGATATGACGAAGTCGAGTATATCGAACCGTCGACCAGACTTTTGATAACTAACGATCTTGTCCGCCAGAAAGCACTATCCGGAATTACACTGGGTTTAACTTCGGTTTATCCTGAATACACCCTACCGATACACTTACGATACACTTACGATACACTTACCTCAGGTATGAATACTTATTAGTAATGAGTCATGATGTGATATGTATTGTGATACTCATTGCGCCATTTTTGCGTGAAATTCTCAATGTTCGATGTGTCCCGACTAACAACATGCTGTTACCATGAACCAGTTTTTGTGCTTACCCATGTTCTGCTCACATGCCTTCGAAGGACATGCTCACCCATGCTTACCCAGGACATGCTCACCCATGCTTACCCAGGACATGCTCACCCATGCTTACCCAGGACAGGATCACTCATGCTTACCCAGGACAGGATCACCCATGCTTACCCAGGACAGGATCACTCATGCTTACCCAGGACAGGATCACCCATGCTTACCCAGGACAGGATCACTCATGCTTACCCAGGACAGGATCACCCATGCTTACCCAGGACAGGATCACTCATGCTTACCCAGGACATGCTCACCCATGCTTACCCAGGACAGGATCACCCATGCTTACCCAGGACAGTATCACCCATGCTTACCCAGGACAGGATCACTCATGTTTACCCAGGACAGGATCACCCATGCTTACCCAGGACATGATCATCCATGCTTACCCAGGGCAGGATCACTCATGTTTACCCAGGACAGGATCACTCATGCTTACCCAGGACAAGATCACCCATGCTTACCCAGGACAGGATCACTCATGCTTACCCAGGACAGGATCACTCATGCTTACCCAGGACAGGATCACTCATGTTTACCCAGGACAGGATCACTCATGTTTACCCAGGACAGGATCACCCATGCTTACCCAGGACAGGATCACCCATGCTTACCCAGGACAGGATCACTCATTTTTCCCCAGGACAGGATCACCTCTGCTCTCCCAGGAGATGATCACCAATGCTTACCCAGGACATGATCACCCCTGCTTATCCTGCCCTACCGATTAGCGGCTGGGTAACCCAAGTCCACGTATCGTCAGGTCTAAATTCGCGATGCATTCGGTGCCAACCCAAACATCCCTCTAAATACTTTGAAGTCAGTTTCGATAAAGAGTATACCATAGCGTTGTGATCATCATTACACGGGTCCAAATCTCAAACAATATAAAACTATTTACTTTTGTTCTGTAATTTACAACATGCAGACGTTGAGTATTCGCATTGTCCTTTGCTATAGACAAGGAACACTTGTCTCGTTATAAAGTTGTTTTGTGATGAAAGTATGCCCTGTAACTACCCTTAAACAAGGGTAAGATAAGAAACCCCATAACACATGGTAATTTACAAGCAGGTGCGTGGCTTAAGGCTAGGTTCCAAGTTGTGTCCACATAATCATTATGATAAGATCCAGTTTGTGTGGAAGAGGAGATCATTTTCAATTACAGATATGAGTATGTCTAGACCAAGTCCACATGGCCTGGGATATTTCAAGTCTTATCAATTTTCTTGTATGGGTAATCATTACTGACATAAAGTGGATTCTTGATTAGAACGTTTTGACAAGTTCGTCTCGCTACGTGAAATGGTGTTGAGATACACCTTGGATATCATAGTCAGACGTGGCTTAGTATGTGTGTGTTCATATGTAAGATTGCTCAATTTTCATGGGTTGTGGAAATCCATGCGTGTGAACTATCATTTCATTCATACCAATAATTATAGATCTTCTTGTCGTAGAAGAACGTCTTCACTAACTAACGGATATTTCTATTACTTCGTGTGATCAGTGAACATGGTATGTTTCACGAAGCTAATACAACAGCAATAATTCAGTAGACTCAGAGGGTACAGGTGGCCCTGCCGTCAAAGGAGCCGCAATTCGCCGAGGCACGATCACAGGCGTGACAGAAACCTATGATCGTGGGTTCAATACACTGTTCATTTTCGGGGGTCAAATGTTTCTTGAAACTTATGCAATCCTTGTTTAATTATTTGTAGAAAAGTGAAAAGTGTATACGACGCTAGTTATAAATCAAGTTGAAACAAAGACGCCACAAACGGTAACAAACGATTAATACCCGACCTTCACCTTCGAGTTGAACGTCACTTTGATATAACGGTACTTGAGTGAGATTTATGATTATTAAGCTGATCATAGTGAGTGTGAAAATGTTATTTGACGTTAATATTGGCAATAATATATTAATGCAAAATGTCTGAAGCCGAAAAACCCTTGGTGGGCAGCACGAACAACGTACGAGAGACAAGGTTTCACACTGCAATCCTGCTTTTTACACTGGAATGTAGCACCGGGGCCTGTTCTGTCCTCATTCCCAGAGGGGTGATCAAGAACAGAAACTGTTTTATTTTCAACAACTCAAATATTGCCACTTATACAGGAACGCTTATGTCTAAAACGTTTAAATAATATAACAATCTAAGAAGTATGTTGTCAATGAAATCGTTTGTGCGTCTCTCTATCCGTCATCCCCAGACTTCCATCTACCTGACACGGCACCTATCAGCTCCTGATAAGACCAAAGCTCATAGCAGCAATCCCAGCAAATAGCTCGCTCTATCGCCTCGTCTGTCTTTCCCGATAAGAAACAAAAACTCTCTTCCTTCTTCAGATGACGATGAGTCATTGATGTTGTAGCTTCAAGTTCCTTCAATTTAAATTTCACCGTGAGACTTTATTGATAAGAGACATGAACAAGTGTCGCGGGTTTTTGGCATTGTTTCAGACAGCTTATGGTCAGACACTTGCTTACCACCAACGTCTTGATGCACTGTTTGAAAGAACAGGGTGAAGATCTATAAGTATTGTCTCCAGAAAATAAATTATGCGTTGCATTCAATATCTGTCTAAACATCACTGATTTTAGTCGAAAGATTTGTGGATTTAGGAAACGCTAACGTTTTTGTGTGACTCATTTCAGAGTTGGCTTAACGTCCTTTTAAACAGTGTTTCAGTTATATCACGGCGCCTCATATTTCAGCGAGTGAGAGAGTTTTCAACCGCCTTCAGCAATATCACGGCGGAGGACACCAGAAGTGGGCTTCAAACATTGTATCCATGTGGGGAATCGAACCCTGGCCTTCGGCGTGACGAGCGAAAGCTTTAACCACTAGGCTACCGGACCGCCGCCTTCATTACTTAAATGAGCTTATGTTGCATGTATAAATATAAGTACGGAATGCAATTCTTTACATGACATTAAGAAATGGTTAATATGAGTCTGGTAACGCGAACTGACGTTGTCACAGTACAACAAACATGATATTTAGGAGAAATGGGATATTTATCCGACTGTTTGAATATTCAGTCTGCGAAACTAACGCAAGTCGTTCCCTTAAGGCAAGTAAGATACATTAGACTAAAAAGCGTAGACTCGGAGTACCTTTAGGTCTTTCCGGAAATCTTATTTTACATCCAACCACTTCCGGTACATCAGAACGGATACGGAAGAAGAAACCCACGTCACGACTGTCGTTAAAATTTGTGTGAAATGACCGAAGGCGTTTTACAAGATTTCAAAGCTCTGTAATATGACAGCAGGGGAAATACGTGTAAGCACACTTCTATAAAATGTAGAGATTAAGTTACGAGGACGTATAGATTATCTGTACTGACGGAAATTATTTTTGTGTAGTTTTGATCAGGATCGCGGAGACAGTTGTCGACTTCTGTTCTCATGGATCGTTCCCTTCACTGCATGATCAACATTTGAAGAAAATCATACCAAATTGATCTTGAGACATCAAACTTTAATTCTCTTATAACAGATTTTGTTAGAACATCTTTCAAACGCAAGTGAGGAGCACTGATATGCAAATCCAACTCTCTCAACTTGATCAATGGAGAACCTTGACCGTGCCGTAACAAGATCACGAAACATCGTCACTGATTTGCCAGAAACCCTGATCAAATGTGCAAATTCAGATTTGAATTTTTTAATTAGACATTAGACAAATCCATATGCATGCTTCATAGACACGGTTTCTCAGTATTAAAATGAATAAGTTACACATTCGAGATTGGAAAGCAATATTTAGGTCCCATTTTCTAAACATAAATATATTAAGGACTTTATCTACGAAATTTATTTTTAGCTTGTACACTTTTAACGAATGTAATTAAATATTACTCAGTCAACATTTCGTATTCTGCTTTTTGGGTACAACTGCGTTTGTAGGCGCACGCTGTTACTTCTATAAGAGATGAAATGAACTGAATTGATTTGTTTTGTCAGGATACAGACAGTAAGCTACACGTGCTTCCTTGATCTACAAAACCACTGACATCAAAGGATATATGGAGACGCACTCCAACGAACGACATCTTTCAAAGCTGAAAACTCACCATACTCGTTAATGCTGTCCATACTTTGCAATGATTAAAGCACACTTCGCAAAAACAAATAAATAAAAATTAGTTTCAGTCATAAACGTGATTTTGTTTAGGTTACGCTGACCCAACTCCGGTGGTCATGGTGACTCTTCACGTATGATACAGGTTTAGACATTACCTACCGTTACGTCTGAAAAACAGGTTTAATTAAACCTATGTTCTGTTTAATTCTCCTTTGAACATTTCTTTTGGCAATAGGTATAAAGGGATTACAGGCAGCATGCGCGTTCTAGTAGGCGTAAAACATGCATGTTGAATATCATTCCAATGGTGTGGCTTGGTCGGGTAATGACAGTCATCGATTACTTGATCACGATGCCAGTTGATGTTAATGATGTTTACGAACGAGGACATGCATTGCTGGTGATATGAAGCGACGTCTATTACTTATAGTTAGGGACACGGCATTTGATCGAATTCGAGTGAGGTGATTGCATATGCAGTGTTCCGTTGTATCTACACTGGTGCTGGTTGACCTGCGTGTACTTGCATCAACACGACATCAAGAAGCACACATCATCCACCACTTCAAGGATACAGAAGTACCTTGTCAGCGCATAGACGTATGATCTTAGCATTAAGCTTACCTCTAAGAAAGTTACTTAAACACTACTACCGTTGCCCTCGTGTGGTAGATGGCCCTAGTGTTGATAGAATATAGTGTTGATTCTTGTCAGATGACAAAACATAGCTGTAAAATTTTAATACGTATTCTTTTCAATTTCTTGAATCAGTCTTCTCTCTTGTCTCAAATGGGTGAATTGATCATTATAACAACGGAGATTCACATTTGAGCCGAAGGCGTAATGTTTTTATGTCGTTTTGTTTGACGAGTTTTGATATTTTATGCCAGGATCAATTTTCGCATTGTAGGGCCGTCTGAATGCTTTTAAATAAAATCTGTCTTCAATTTGAGACGGTTAAGTGAGGACTATCATATTTATGGACAATTCCGGATGGAATTATTGATTATTGCTCCTGAAAGCGTGTTTGTAATATAACATAGATATTTGAAGTCCTTTGAGGTTCGGTTTTCTTCCCAACAATACATGGTTGTACGAAAGAAATCATTAAAATATAATCTGGGCTTGTTTTTCAGCCTCATGGAGACGTGCACATGCGCACATTTCATGGTTGTCGTTTGATATTTATCTAAGCTATTTGTATGATTGTTTTCCTTCAGCGTTCTGAATAAAAACATGATCGTAGCTATATCCATTACAGATATGTTCTTTGTAAGGGTATAGTTGCATCTCTTCACGACATATTTGAAGGAAAGTAAAAGGTTACAGAGACCAGTTATCTGCAAGTCGGTTTCGTGTTTCAACTCTTTTGATCAATGTTGAAGTTTGTGTGAAGGTTGAGTTGAGACCATGTAGTCTATTAGGAACCGCAGTTCTTATTAGGCTCCATTAATTTGCCATGTGAGCATGTACTGGTCGTCGTTACAAAAGCCAGAATCGTCATGGGTGTGACACTTGGTTTGGCAGCAACAAACCTGTGTTCAGAGGTTTCACCAAAGGCTATTGCCTCTGTTGCGAGGTGACGTCCAAATTGAACCCAGGTTAACCTAGAAATCGGTTCGCACAGACTGGTGAAATCATACAAGTTCAGTGAAAAATCAATGAATTATAAACGCACCGTTTTAGGTTTACTGTCACTAGTATCAAGAAATTTTAAAAGGAAACTTGCTACGAAAACTCGGATTCTGATGGCTGCTTGTCCATCGGTCATTTGATAAACTGTCTCGTGCATCATGGTCTGTAGTGTCTATTATTTACCTTTACAAAGTTGCCATCTCCTGCGACATCGATCAGCTGTTCAGACCAACATCCATTATGGTGATGGCTCAAGAGGGCCGGTCCACATCTTGCTGACATTATCCTGTGATGCATAAAGGGGATACTTAGTTTTCTCATTATGTCCTCTAGACTAATGCTGATGTATACCCGGGACTCCTAGAGGCCTCTGATGAGTGTTTTGTGCGTCACCAAACAATGCTATCATACGTGACATTTGGCCTGTGTGTTTTCTATTCTTTAATGCATATGCTATCTCATTTCAAAGTTGACAGATCAGATGTGTCGATGGCAAGATGAAATGTCGATGTTTTAGCTGATTAAAAGGCATGTTTATATGTGAAATTAAACGGAAACAAACATGGAAAGGGCAATGAGGTAATGTTTGGTCTTTGGGTTTTCTAAAACAGTAACTCATTTCTGAATGTAAACCATGGCAGTGATAAATGTGAGTTTAGGCAATGTCTATTGATTTCATAATGGATGCACGGGATTAAGCACTAAATTAGAGTCAACAGTTAAAAAGAAACCTGAAACACATTTAAGAACTCAGTGGATGCCACTCACCAATATCCTTGTAGATACTCTATTAAAAGACTGATCTTTAGGCAGTGCATTAGAATAAAGCCAATAAGGAATAAAGCGTATTTCTGTCATCTGATACACTTTATGATAAATTTTCACTTACCGAAAAACATCGCGAGCATGATAATAACATTTGAACTAAAATTCGAGGAAATATGATAGTGTAAAGAAATAATGAAATTGGTCTATTTTGGGGGACCAATGGTATTACCTCATGTCACGTAATGATATTGCTTTGAAGGAGTTGACATTTGATAACATGACTTAAACTAATGTTTGTTTCATGCCAAAACACTTAAGTCCATCACATCTATAAACATCCAGTAATGTAATTTTAGCGTCCATTGTGGTTCTAACGTAGTCAACATCGACTTGGCCGTCCATTACTTGTGTGCATTTCTGGCATGTCCTCTGTGAAGCTCCTCTGTGTACCAGCTATTAACGAAGCTCTGTAGTTTGCTTCAGAGTTTGTCATCATCAACCGTAACTACGCCCCTGTGTGCATCAGCTAAAACACGTATTTCTCTTCCACTTTATTGACACAGAAATGTACACAGCACTGCCGGAGGGGTTTTGAATTATGAATCAACTAAATTGTTGATTGTTATTTACGCTGTGATGTTATTTCATCTGTTTCAAATATTAAAAAGGAACCTACAAGAGATTCCAATTTACAGTTTAAACGACAACTTTTCTTTTTGTACAAAAGAATTGTTTGCTATCTTTTATGTAATTTCTCAATTCCATTTTCCTGGACCCTTTGATATATACAATGGGTATAGATTATTAATCGATTGACAGCATCAATGATGAAAAGTAAGCATTATGTATGTTTTATGTTGAATTGTGTCTGTGTTTGAAGCCTACGTTTCATACAAGTAAACAGTGCATTTAGAAAACCTCCCACTTATAGAACCAGCGTATCGACCAGGGGCCCAGTTGCCTTAGGCGAAAGATTATGACAATTATTTTACATATTTTGTATTCTTTCGAGCTTTGATAATACACTCAGTATGATCTCAGAGTGTTTCATATTGTGTTTCATATTTCGATCATTGTTTCATATGGCTGTACATAATGTCTCATATTGTTATACATTGTGCTTCGTATGCTTACACATGTACATAGAATTTCGCCTTACATAGTGTTTCATGTGGTTATACATTGTGTTTCATATTGCTATACATAATGTTCATAGGCATATATAAATATATAATTTCATATGGCCTTACATAGTGTGTCATATGGCCTCACATGCGACTATACATAGAGTTCCATATGACCCATGAATATATTATTTCATATGGCCTAACATAGTGTTTCATATGGAGTTACATAATGTTTTATATGGCTTACAGAATGTTTCATATGGCTATACATAAGCATTAACCACGACCAGGCCTGTTTAACCAAAGTAGAAAACGTTCACAACCTGCGTCACGTTTGACTTTCCTCCCGTGTTAGATTGACACACTGTGATATGGCCTGTTAACATCAGTGCACGGCGCATCAATAAAAGACGTAAGCGTTCTTCAATATCAGGGATAACCTCACAAATGGCTACACATGGGCGAATTGTTCTGAAAAGTCGAATAAATCATTCATCACAACTTCTGTGCGCCGTTTTGTCATCTGTAACAGTGCTCTGTGAAAATCCAATGCATGATTCAACGTCAGCCTGTCACAAATTTAACACAATCCGCCGACTCGTCACGACACGCTACCTACTGCTAAACATATTAAACTTTAATAACAACATCCACACTGAAACACTGGAACAGCTTTTCTGTCGCTATCGTGTCTACAGGGGTTCTTAATTTAATGAGTAAAAACTATAGTGACTCTTGGATTTTTATGAAATTATTGATCGATATATTCTAGAAAGCTTGTAATAAAAATGGAACTAATTTGCGTTGTTCCATTTATTCGTTTCTTGTCAGCTAAAAGGGCTACAGACAATGTCCCTGGGGATGGATCAGCGAGTGCTTGCATACTTCCCAACACTAAGCAAATTAGAATAAAATGTTGGCATGGTACTGCCTCTTTGTTTTATTCCTTCCAACAATATCGCTGATATGTAGTGCATATATCTACACACAGAGTGTTGGTCGTTGCAGCCACGAGTTCAGGTTAGTAGACAGTATCTCAGTCGATGCGTTATTTGGTTTCTACAGTTTCTTTAATCATATCGTTTGTTTAAGTATATTTAGTGTACCTAAGCCATTGGACATGAGATCGGTTGTAAAACCATTTTTGGATAAAAGCATACTCGATATTCATTTGATCTGATATACAACGATACACTTAGCAGAGATTCTTTTTTAGGATTGTGGAAAGGGTTTTGTCGCTTTACTATCAATAGACAAGAATCAGCGGGACGAACTACGATGCAGTCGACTGATAAGTTCTGAAGGTATAAAATGAATTTTTTATCCTCAATTCGTAGCTGCATAATATATTCACTGATGTATCAAATATAACTCTTATACTGAAAGGGCTGTTGTTTTCTGCAGTGTGGTGCCTATTTTCATTCTATGTCTAGACATTGTATTTAGTGCCCTGAGTGTAATTACGTAACTGACTAATTGCTTCTGTGTCATGAGTATCCTTAATCTGAAACATTGTTTCCGTGTTCTTGGTAATCGTGAACCTCTTCCCATCGATTTATATATTACCAAATTTGTGTTAGCAGATACATGTTATATGTTGTTAATGACTTGAATCAAATGTGCCAGGGCTGCCAGTTTGCCAGAGTATTGTGGCTATGTTGGTGTACCAACACAACTTCTAAGACAGCTTTTATCTTTGGCTTCTTCAATGAAGACCCAAGTTGGGTAAGAGGAGGGCGCATGTAGGCAGTGGTCTAAGTCCAGGCAATTAACTTTCACGAAGGACCCACAAGTCTTGGGTTTGAAACTAAAATTATCCTCGATTATGATCCTTGGACCATCAGGACCACACCTGTTTTCATCAAAGGTTTAACATCTACGAGTCGTGTTGGGCTTCCTCCCACCTTCAGCTGAGAACATTATATGACTGATGGATTGTCAACAGCGACATTAACCCCAACCGCTCACTCAACAAGCGAAACTGTTTTTCATATTTCGTCCGTTTTCTTCAAAACGAGTTCCTATAACTGACACCCAATGGCAGCCAGTGGAAGAATTTAGCGCAGTAATAACTTCACTAGTCACATATCTTATACAGACCGAGGGATCTTTAAACCCTGACACGTAACACAATAAACACCTATAAGTACTTTTCCAGAGTAACGCTTTACCCCAGACAGCGAGCTTCATACATCTATCTTTGTTTACTTCATCCTTCCAATTTATGTTTGATTGAAATCCAGCCGACAGATTGTACTGATTCATCGCGCGAGGAGCGATCGTTATTTGGGTGATATACATGCTTTGTTCATTGTATCAGTACAATCTAATGTTACAACAGCAATACCATCTGCTGTTGTTTGGAAATGGTTACATGATAGAAGTGTGTCAGTCGCATGTTTATTGGTGTAATATGGCCCAAATCGGCCAAAAAGAGTACTAGACAGTGCAGAGGTTACTGCAAATTTCTTGCTCGTTTGGGTAGTGTCATCTATGTTTTTGTTATTTTTGGTCCCCCAGGTAATCCATGAGTGGGCTCTTCCATGCCCTAATTACCTCATTTGATAACCCAGTCTATCACAGCACATTCAGATCACCTATTTACATGTACCTCTCTTATGGGTTAAACAAATTGGTGAAGTGGATGGACACCATAAAACTATGCCCACAGACTCCCTCACTTTCACATCCTGCAATCCACCCTCTCTCTTTCCTTAATAGTTGTCAGATGGTCATCGCTAGGTAATAAGATCATGTTTGACACAATCTTTGTCTGTCTTCAAGGCTGGACGGCAGACTATAGTGTGAGTGTGTGGTTTATCTGAATGTATGTGTTGGCACTTCGCTGCCGTGATTGTCTGCACGTGTGGTTTATAAACACCATCGGTCCATAGTCTAGAATCTGTTGTACCTTCTCGTCTTGACAGTACGCATTCCAGTGTCTTGGCCTTAGCAGCTTTGTAAAAGGGGCCTCCAGTTTCCCTATTTTGCTGTTGCGAAAATGAACGGAACTGAATGGGATAGAGGATGATTTTAGCAACTACAACAATACAGCAACTTAACGGAGGAAGAAGATAGGTATGAGCTTCACATTGAATTCTGCTCAGAATCAATCCCGTGATGAGGGAAGGCTTTAATGGCGACCATATCGTCCCTGTTGCGGGAAGAAGACATGAAGTAATCTTATTATAAGAATCTTTGTGTGTTATGGGGTACTACACGGGGACAAAAATAGACATTTGATAATAACATCGTAGCGAACACAGGATAGATTGCTCAATGATGAATCTCTATCAAAGCACTTTACCATAAAATTATAAAACACATATGTGTATCACCGGAAACTCACCTATGAAACATTATTCCAATATGTGTAGTTTATAAATATAATAACTGAACGATATATGCCCTGCATTATTATGCAAGTTATTATTCCTAAATACATTTGTGATATATCACTGCTTAATAAACTGTATTTTTGCAGGCTGCAGTATATCAAATGTCACCATATATATGGCTGAAATACTGCCGAAGTGATTTAAACTCACTCTACATTTATTTCTTTTTTTGTATTTTCTAATTCATTTATTTATAATATATCATTCCTTTAGGAAAATATAAAAAAATGAATAATGATTCATCTCAGCTATGTATGATGCAACGATTATAAGGGCATTATAATAATTGGCATTATACGTCATCAGACATCTAAATATCAAATCTGAATGTCCATCAGGACCAGTTCATACTGACATCAAGAACATTGCCACCTAGGTACAATGTGGCATGTTAATATGCTGCTTGTTTATGCTGACCTTCAACACAGTTTAAAACCCCTCCATCCCACGGGGATACAAAGGCTGATGAAGTCGCCTGCAGCGGTGTAAACCCATCTCCCAAACAGGAAGCCCTCAGTAGAAATATGGGTTTATGATTCAGAAAGATAGATATAGAGAAGATAATATCGAGTAGCAATATTGACATTAGGCTAGCAGCGGGGTCCAACTTAGCAGTTATAGCGCTCTAGAATCTTCCGCGGGACGAGACTCTTTGACTAAGGATCTCCCCTGGTTTGATAGCAAGCCCTTGCATTCTGTGTGTAGCATCTGCCCCCTGCAGGGTCTACACGCAGACCATGCACTCGCATCCATCAAACACCTGTTCTCATCCAGCATTATGAAAATACAAAGATTCTCGCATGTCTCTGGCAGAACCCTTGAAAGACATTCTAGGTTTGATCTGAAACTCACGATCCCCAGAGTTTAACATTTGTTGGTGTTTTTTGGCGAGGCAGTGTGTACTGAATGCGTTTTGGGATGATGGACGAGGGTTTGGAAGGATTGGAATGTATTTTGGAAGGCAACAGTGACGGATCATATACATTTATTATTAAGTGATGATAATGACAATAGCATGGACAATGTGGTTTTACAGGATCATCTACCTTCTAACTGAGTACACAACAAACCGTTTGTCAAGCGTGATTGTCTGTCCATGTGAAACTGCTGTGTACAATTCTAATGGGGAACCAAACTCACCTGACATTTGTGTAGACAATACAAAAGTAGGGAAGAGAAAACTAGTTAGAACTTGAATTTCATAAAATCTTTTCTAAAAATTACAAAAAAAACCATGTAATATATTTTATTATTTATTGGGTCCATTTTCAGCCCGATTTAACACACTTTGTGGTCTTCAAAGAAGAAGAGAAGAGTTTTGAGTAATGTGTTCCTGAACAATGACAGTATGATAATAGACAAGAGCGTTATCATGGTTACATTTGCAGGGAGTGTTTGAAGCATTCATCAGTAGAAGTAGTCCAAAGTGTTATATAGATAGCGTTGGAGGCTATGGTGAAGATTCCAATATCAACAGTCATGTTTAGTTATCTGAACTTAGTTTCCTCTTTCTTTTTTGTCATAACATGATACACACAGAGTATTGCCCTGTTTTCTTATATATAGCCACTTCGTAATGTTATAATGTTATAATTGTGGTTACATATTATTAAAATTATATTTTAAGAATATGCCAACACAATTTTTATCTTGATGGCTGATCTGATGTGAATAATGGATTCTTACCGAAAGAGGAATTATTTTTTGAATCTGAGCATCGTGTTCGCGATGTTTTTGCTGCCCATAACGCTACGTTGTTTGTTTGTTACAGAATCAGAATTGGTAAAATGTTTATTTGGTCAGATTTACCAATGGTTTGGGGATTCATGTAACAGTTGTGTGAGTCATGAGTTAGAGGACGTGGTGAAATCCCAGGTGTGTCATATTAAATGATAAGGCTGTAGTTTGGGTATCAAGAACTTTGATAGCCTCATGACAAACGACACTGAACGCCATTATCTCGGTGTTATCACACACTTCATTGCACATCTGTTATAAGAGATAAAAAATGAACACGGACACATGCACATCACCTGCACACACAAATCCAAAAATAATGAAAATGATGTCACCGACGAATAGAAACAATGTCAACCCTTCTGAAATATCGGCTAGTTAATGACCAATTGCACTTTTTGCACCTAAGACTTGTGTCCAAAGATTAACTAGTATTCACAAATATCCTTTTAGACCTCACATACATAAGTTTCATTTAAACTATTTGAAGCAAAACCACGCTTCTGCTAAGTCTATGACGTGTTGTGTTAATATTTATAAAAACAAACGATGTCACCCATTGACTTTGTGATCTGCAAACCAACGACGGGAAGACATGTACATGTATATTATGCAGCACATTGGTGAGCAAATGTGCTAAAACATGGTTGCATGCAGTGGGCGTTTTGAGTAATAAGTAACATATTACACAAACCTTATACACGTTCCTACGATTCCTTTAAAGCATCTTCACTAATCTAACAGACTACCTGGGTTGTACAGCCAATTAGCCGCGTGCTTACATATGTACCTTCCTAGTGGATGCATGGACATCCCATTTACTTAGCGGCCTGACTATGGCCTCGTATAATTGCCTTATTGAGGTTGCTCATTTTACTCTTGAGAATTTCCATTAGAAATAATTACAGCGGTAGTTTATTTCCATATTTAATCTTCCCATGCTCAACAAGCCTTCAGTTGTATTCCGTTTGGGCTTCTGTTTGCAATTAACAACGAAGCTGTGATTATCATTAGTATCAATTTCCCTTTGCCATCATGTTTGCTGTCTTTTAAGTCAAGTGGTCATGTTATAGGGGCACTAAATAGTTTGAGAATGTGTTCATGTAGCATCTATTCGTATGGTTGGTGTTCTGATCGTCGTGATGTTCTACATTGATAGAGTTTTCTGATAAGCGTGCCTTCATCTTTCGTTATTGTACCTAGCTATGGTGTATTATTACCTGATTCAAACCAGTTCTCCTGAAAACATTTCTACCTTCATCATTCATAACTGTACCTCGCTGTTTCATCCTGTTCATCTAAATACATTCTAATTCCAAGGTTCATTATTGTACTTGATGTGTTTATTTGTAAATTGTTTCAATCCAGTTTACTTAAATACCTACTAGCAGTTCACTTTCTATTCAATATATGCAGGGGACCTGATGATTCTTGGACAGAATAGGACCCCAGTACGCCATGCATGTCACAAAAGCCGAGTAAAATGAGCATCTGGTATTTCCATTGTGTCCCGACGACCTGGGATATTGCTCCTGTTAAGAACCCCTGGTGTGCCTGGCTTGATTATTTACGGGTCTTCATGGTGTAGCTGTTACAATGTTGATTCATACGTAAAACAACATTCACTTATGCACATTCACCTGGGATTCAATTTGCACACACCCTTATCAATACCTACGAATTCCCTTAAATGTAAATGGGTTTATAGTCCAAAAAAACCTTAATATCTGTACCTATACATCTAACCTGTGGTAAAATAGGTCTTCAGCAACTCATGTTTGCCGTAAAAGGCGACTGTTCTTGTCGTAAGAGGCGACTAATGGGATCGGGTGATCGCTGACTTAGTTGATGCATGTCATCCTATCCCAATTGCGTAGCTCGATGCTTAAGATGTCAATCACTGGATTGCCTGGTCGAGACTCGATTATTTACAGACATATAGCTGAGAGCGTCGTTAAACAACTAACAAACAAACCTATGCATCTGGCATTGTTCCACTTCAGTCGGAATACATATATATAAATACACATGCATCAAAGGAAGAGCCAGACAGCGGAAACCATACACACATGAAATTGATACAGGCAACCATATTCCAACCATATTCCAACACAGACAATGACTGAACTGACACCCACACCCATCCTAACCGAGACATATATACCAGGTACCATATCTCATTCTACATACACACTCAGACACTCATTGAGACGCTAATAACGCGAATAAATCAGTGAGCATGGTGACAGATAAGTTAAACTTAGACGGATAGGTAGACTGATCGGTTGACAGACTGTGAGACAAGCGACAATATGTATATTTGACAGGGACTCTGAAAATACTAAGTACAGACAAACTCGTTGACCTTCAACGGCGTTGTTCACCCACATTCGGTCTAATTATGGTAAGAATAGTATTAAGGTCAACGGAAGCCGATCAGGTGAGTTGGCTGTCTCATGAAAAACTGAAAAACTCATTAGTGTAGATCGTAACCCTTTGTCGGCCATTTGTAATTGTATTGACTCGCGTAATATACCCCCACTCTTGTCAAACATTGCTCTTTGTGTTGACTCGCAGTATATACCACCATCCATGGCAGCTACTACTCTTTGTGTAAATTCGCGGCATATACCATCACAATGTTCAACCATTACTCATTTTATTGACTCCTGACATATACCACTTTCCTTATCAGCCCGTATTTGCGCGTATATCGAGCCACCCCAAGTGTTGTCAGGCACTGCAAGCTACTGCGCACAGCTGTGTCCCAGAGCCATGATCCAGTTCGGGTTCGAATCCCAGATTTGCCTTGATTTTGAATCGTGGTTTGTCAGTACCATACCAGGGCTCATGGTTTCCCCAACGTGACAAACGTCTAAAATGTGCATCATTTCGGGATTTCCTCCCACATCATGCCGTGATATTAATATTCAAAGCAACGTAAACCCAATTATTTTCGTCCCCACGACCTTGTTGTATTAGAATTATCTCGAACTCATGTAGGGGTCACGGGTAGCACAGTCGTCTAAGGCGGTGCAATTCGCTATGCAGAGTTGCGTCCTTAGGGCACGCCAGACACCTATGATTGTTGGTTCGAGTCCCGGTTCGCCCCGATTATGTTTCTAGGTTTGTCAGCACAATACCCGAGCTCGTGGGTTTCACCAAAGTGACAAAGGTCTAAGGCCTGCATCACTTTCCTCCCACATTAAGCTGACACGCCGTGATACAACTGGAATACTGTTAAAAGCAGCGTTAAACACACCTCACTCACTCACTCGAACTATTTTTTCATCCCCTGGCTTGCTCAATTCGAAATGAAGATGGTCAACTGCCAGACAGAGACAGTTTCACGCTTAATAACAAAATATGTTTCGACGGATTCACTAAAAAGTCTTCAGGATTACAACATTAATACATATTCTTCAGAAATGTTTTTAATGTTAATCTACATAGAATCAATACAAAAGCTAGTTCAACGTTGTATCCTAATCAGCAGTTTCGTGGTCGTCCATAGCTGTTCCACATACGTGTGGCTGTCATCGTTGCCCTGTCTTTCAACACCCTCTAAACAGAGTTATTAAAGGAATGAGGCCGCAGAAGGACCCTCGCGTATCGTTAAGGTGTTAACTGATGTAGGTGTTCCCACGTGCGATCGTGCCTCTTCTTTAGTTAGATGTCTGCTTAACTCACACACCATATTTAGTTACGGAAGGAAGTGTGTAGCCTTGGCTCAGGTGATCGATGCTACGTAAAGATGAAGAATCATGGGACACCGCATTCACAATATTGTTGTAGATATCGTATGCATGACATAGCCATCTGTACACTATATTCATCATGATTATCCGTACACCGTATACGTGGTATAATCATTGCATAGTATAATGTATAATCAGTGCATGACATTCACCAGGTGGCAAAGGTGGCCAATTCGTCTAAGCCGCCAATAACATCTCTATGTCTGTGCCCATGATCGTGGGTTCGAATCCATGATTGGCCCTGATTGTTTCTAGATTTGTTATACCCGTGGTATAACTGACATACTGTTTAGGTGGCGTCAAATCAAACTCATCCACTTACTATATTCACTCTATGGCTTTCTGTTAAACCTATTCACTATCCCCAAATAATGTTAAATGGTTCGTCAGACTCGGTTGGTTTCGCATCATACCCTGATGGTTAGGGCCGTTGTTCATGCTTCAGTCACTGATCTGCCTGGTCCTGACTCGATCATTTACCAGTTGTCATAATTTAGCTTGAATAGCTTGGTTATTGTGGCTCAAACAACATTCACTCGTTCAACTCAGAGGAGAGATGTGTTTCAATCTGCTCAAGTTGGCTATTTGCAAAGTTTGTCATTTTCTCGCAGTAAAATGAATGTATTAATGTCTTTCCTAATGATAAGGTGAGATAAAGGAGAAATAAATGTGACAAGGAAGTTTATAAAAAATATTTCAGTGCGTTCTAAGCAAGTAGCAACAGTTATTAAACTGTCTAGAAGGATATTTATGACTGTTTCATGAACCTGGTCTGCCAGCGGTTTCTTCACCGCACAACACGTCTCCATCACGGCCACACCAGAGGAACAACAACATGGCTCACTGAAGGGCCTATTGAACGCAGGAGTGCCGGCAGTTATTAAGCACGGACGTTGATCTCTGACTCGAACTGGGAAATTTCCATGTTTCTCTGACATTTTTCGTTTCAAATCTCGCAATTCATTGCGCAGTTCATAGGTCTGATAAACATGTGGTTTATCATAATTTAAAGGCATTATGATGGACAGGAAATACAGGCAATATGTCACACGACCGTATTCGTTATTCATTAAAACATGATTGAGTTTTTACAAACACGTAGAAAAATAATGAGAATCGTGTTGGTGCACGATGGAGGTGGTGATGGTGGTGGTGGTGACGTCAACGGTGATGGTGGTAGTTGTGATGATATCACTGTGGATGATTGTTGTGGTGGTGGTGACGGCAATGATGGTGGTGGTGATAACAATGATGATGATTGTGGTGATGGTGTTGTTGTGGTAGTGACACCAATGGTGATAGTGGTGTTGATGATGGCAAGGATGTTGATTGTGATGATGGTGGTGGGGATCTTGATGGTGGGGGTGGTGATGGTGGTGATGGTGATGGCGATGGTGGTGATAGTGATGGGGTCATGGATGACGATTGTGATGATGGTGGTGGGGATCGTGATGGTGGGAGTGGTGATGGTGATGGTGGTGATAGTGATGGGGTCATGGATGACGATTGTGATGATGGTGGTGGGGATCGTGATGGTGGGGGTGGTGATGGTGGTGATGGTGGTGATGGTGATGGTGATGGTAATGGTGGTGATAGTGATGGGGTCATGGATGACGATTGTGATGATGGTAGTGGGGATCGTGATGGTCGGGGTGGTGATGGTGGTGATGGTGATGGTGGTGATAGTGATGGGGTCATTGATGACGATTGTGATGATGGTGGTGGGGATCGTGATAATAGGGGTGGTGATGGTGGTGATGGTGATGATGGCAAGGATGACGATTGTGATGGTGGTGGTGAGGTTGGGGGGATATGGCAATGATGTTGATTGTGATGGCTCGGTTGGGGATGGTGATAGTGATGATGACAATACTAATGACTGTGATGGTTAGGGTGGTGATGGTGATGGTGATGGTGATAGTGATGATGACAATGATGTTGATTGTGATGGTGGTGGTGATGGTGAATGTTCATGAGATTAAAACATCTAACTTGTTTCTTTTGCTGACATGTCGAGTCGCCAAAAACAAGACTCAGAGAGTATACATACACATCGAGAATCTTGTGACGTGGCAATAGTTAGTCGACTAACCCTTCACATGCCATTTCTGCTTCTGTGCATCATGTGATATAATTCAGTACTTGCAATCATTAAGGGAAACAGTGTTCGTTTCATCAAAATCGTTGGTATCTGAGATATTTATCAATACGAGATCCTTGTCATATTACCTTCCAAAAGATGCTTTACCTTTTTCCATTGTTTTAATGTTTTCTACTTGAATTCAACTAAAATGGCTAGAACGTTAAGCATAGTTATGTTTAACCCATATATTCTTGGTACATCACAAAACATCTATGAAATATATCATATGATATTAATAGGATATAATGATGCAGTGACGACGACTGCGATGCTGGTGATACTGTAGGTGCTGGTGGTGCTGGTATTGATGATGATAGTGGTCCTGGTAGTGATGATTATGATGACGATATTGACGATAATGATGACGATGATGATGATGATGATGATGATGATGATGATGAAGGTGCTGATAGTAGTGATGGTTGCAGAAGTGATTAATGGTGCTGGTTGGGAGGATGATGGTAGTAGTGGTGGTAATGATGGTGATGGTAGTGGTGGTGGTAATGATGGTGATGGTAGTAGTGGTGGTAATGATGGTGATGGTAGTGGTGGTGATGATGATGGTGGTGATCAAGGTCATTGTAATGATGATGATAAATCCGTTCAAAGAGTCCATTTGACTAAAGGTCAACGGGTAAATGTCCGACATTTGATTGATCCCATTTCTTGTTAGTGTCTTTAACTTGTCACTTCTTACATTGAGATCGAAAAACCTCTTCGCTTAAAGTACCAGCGACGCACGTAACAACAAAATGAGTAATTTGCTTTTTGCAACAATTTGTCTAAATCCAGTACATTTCTAGACCAAACTAGCACTCAATCAAAGCTAGGAAAATATGGCGAGTCTTTTGTCGACGTTTCAAGCGCTAGTGATTGAACACCTGTTACGAGAAATCAATTTCATCATCACTTACGAAATCCCCCCGCTATGTACAAGCACACGTACCTGTCAAACATCTGAGAATGACAGCCTCCCAAATGTGCAACTTGTTTCATACTGGGAGGAAGAAAAACCCTTCACATCAATCCAGTATTTGTTTTGATCAGCTTCTCTTCAGGAACTCCATCAATGTGTACTATAGCAATGATTAACAACTAATTGTGTCGTTTTCACTGAGGATTTCTTTCGGAAAAGGGTAAGCTGACTTTTTATTTCAATGTGCAAGTTTATATGAATAGATCCAGCTGAGTTGATGAAGAACACATTTAGCGCGTCATGGATTGTGTGAATTGACTTATTCAATGATAAACTGATAGATTTGAACGAGGATATTCTCTTGGATTCTTAGTGGCTGTGTGCTCTTGAACTAGAATCATTAGGTTTATTGACAGGTTCAACGTATGTTAACGTACACGACCACATATCTAACTTTGCGATATCTGGGCTGTTACATTTATTATTTATTTTTCATCCTGTTTTTTTAGACATCCTTGGTCTTTATTCGTTGATTGGCACAGTAGAAGTGACAGGGTAATAGCGGGTAATTGTATGGATGAGTGGGTCTTTATTTCCACTGATGCGTTTTGGTGCAGATACCAGTGCGTTTATCTTGATGTGCCTTGTGCAACTGAATTATTCATGTTTGACCAAAATACTTTAGGCAACCCGTATAAACGGATTAGGATTAGGTTAAATATAAAACGTCAACGCCAGAGAAAAACCAGTCTCAACCATCCGGCAAACAGATTACATTGGGCGTAAAAGGCAAAATGGCTGTGAAAACTTGATGAATAGGTCACTGAAAATCAGTGATGACACAATGTGTTCACGAGTAGGGTACGCATGGCCTGCCCTACCGGTAAACAACATGTATCAATCGATGGATTGTCATTGTGATATGGCAGTGACTGTAATGATATCGAATTCGAGATAAGATCGAGATAATGAATATTTGTTGTTGTTAACATTCTTAATGTGTATTTCTTCGTTGCTCTGTTACTATCCAAATTGATCACGTGAATAGCATACTTCGTGCCAAACTGATCGCACGCAGTTTCGACACATCCGGAGTTGATTTGTAAAGGACATCGTGTCTTTGTCATGTTGGGTGAGGAAACAGGATGGTTTATGTCACCTACAGCAATACTCTGGCAGTGTCAGGGTTTCACATGTTGGGAACCCGTGAAGATCCGTGTCAGAATTGGCCTTCAGCAACCCATGCTTGCCAAGAGGCTACTAACGGCGTCGTATGGTAAGACTATTTTGGGAATATTGCTGAGTGTAGCAAACAAAAAACAAACAAACACATGTTGAGAATCGAACAGGGATCTTCGCCGCGACGACGAACACTTTAACCACAAAGCTACCGCACCGCACCTAGCCCGTGTTCATATCGTACAAGAGTACATAAACACGTCTAAGGGACCAATACTTATAATGACTTGGTTTATGACATGCCTGGGCGGTATACATATAAATTAACGCTTGGGTAAGACTTAACATACACGTACAACCAGACACACTGTACACTTCCTCGATACACCCGACGAGAAGTCTATAGTGAACAACGTCATTACACCGAAGATTACCTTAGAGCAAAGTGAATTTCAATGCTTACAGGGGACCGACCTGCCCTAGATAGATACGTGATATTCCACAGTTTGAAATAATAATAAAAATTCGAAATGATAAACAATTCGGAATAATGAATTCACGAAAATCAGCTGATATAGTGTTGAAGTAGGATAGTCGCAACTACATTCACATACGCTTGTATCGATATCTTGAGTTCATTTCCTGACTGCCATAGCTGTTTGGGTTCTTCTATGTAAAGCCCTACAACCGTTTTGTCACGTACTGAAAAACACTCATCGAACTGACATGCACGAATATGTTGAGTCATTATATCCACACACCTAGTACAGCTGCCTGTAATATACATACACGGGCACCGAGGAAGCACACCAGGGGACTGCGACTTGTTGAAGCAGGTGGTAGGGATCTTTTGTAGACGTCTATACACGTTCAAAATAATAAGGGCGACACGGGGCATTAGTTCCAGCCGTGCTGTGAGTTGTACGTGCTTGCGTTTAAGGCTGGCTTAATCCACGGGGCATGGCCTGGATGCCTGGTATTGTTTGAGAGGTAAATGTTCCTGATATATGATACGTGTTGTTAGACATTGGGTTCGGTTGTACCATACAGACATAATATATTCTTCACTGACCCCAGGCCCAAAATACAAACACGATGTGATTGAATGTACGTGTGGGTAAGCGGCTGGAGTAGAACACTGTGTGTTGCTGAAACGTATAATTATAGTTATTGGTCTAGTCTGGGTAAGTGTGATGCAAAGACATATCTGTATGACGTCACGGTCAGTAATAGTCCAGCGATATAACGGGGACTTGTGCATAAGCCCTGTCGTATCGCGAAGAAGCTTTCCGTTAAATCAAAGGTTTCATTGATTTTGGAGATATGTGTTCTGATATACCAATGTTTTATTTATGCATATTTCATCTGTACAACAAATAACATTGACCATCATCTTCGTTCAGTTTTAGATATCACTTCATATTTGATGTTTCAAGATGCGGCAGGTTGACCCAATCGTCTATGATCGTGGGTTTCTAATTCCGGATTCGCCCTGATTATGTTTCTTTGTTCGCCATTATCACCGTCATACCCGTCTTCGTTAATTTCAAGTGGTAAACGTCTAGGACCTGCATCACTTCGGGCTTTCCTCCAGCCACTAGCTGACACGCCGTGATATACCGGTAACTGGACTATATTGTTGAAAGCGGCTTTACACCATACTCACTCACTCACTCACTCACTCACTCACTCACCCACCCAAACCCACCCACTCACTCACTCACTCACTCACTCACTCACTCACTCAATCACTCAATCACTCACTCACTCACTGATATCCCAACATGTGTAATCTAACAAATGTATACGTATCGATGGATAACATGTGTACCATAACATTGCACGATATCAGACATGCGTGACGCTGAAACTGCCAAAGCCTGTATAAGTCTGAGGGCGATTCGCCACGGACAGGATATTAATCTGTACGTGTATGCATCAAATACCAAATATATCCGATTTATTCGCTATGGGAATTGACAGGCCATTGCAGAGATTGCTGGCAAAACAGCCAGACTTATGAAGTCCAGCACCCCGCGGCCTCGTGCCAGTAGGCTGTGAGATCACTTCCTGCATTCGTTATACACAGTGCTCGCCGTCTCGTTTGACACATCACATTTATACTTGATTAAAAAGGCGAAGCAATGTCGTGCATATTTCATAAGACTACGGTGAATTATTCCTGTTTCACAAGTCGGATCTTGCAGCATTGGACGGTCCGGGATTTATCATTTTGATCAGTGTAATGGCGGTATGGAAAAGGATATTGATTAAGGGCGTTTGTGTTACAAGCGGAGTCGAACTGAAACAAATTGACAATCACTGACACGTAAATAGATAAGACGCGTTATTCATATTGCGCTGATACGGCTGGGTAGCCACGTGCTCAAAGGAACATTAAATATACATGCACGTTGATTATAGTATGTTTTGTCGCAGTAGTTATGTATCTATATGTACATTTTAGGATTAGTAAGAAACTAATAAATTAATTTTTAGTAATGCGTTAAGGAGTTGATTGGTTGCGGAATCTACACAGTAAACTTTAATTGACATAAAATGTGCAGGTTTTTAAAGATACTTTTACATTTTTATGAGATAATACACATAAGTTCTGTGTTACGCTCACGCAAATTGTAATGCAAACTGACACAAAAGTTATCAAATTATGTATTTTTAATAACCTACATTACATCAATTTTGGTTCTTGACATAATCTGACTTAAACTTCTCTATCCTAATCCAGACATTCCGTACCAAATGAACCTGATTTAGACCGTTTCATATATCTTCTGTTAACAAACTGATCAAACCAATATCTCTTATTATACATGTACACAGTACCAGTAATCAGCTTGTATATATAAATATATATATATTCATAATATTTGTTCATGTTTACAATATATAACATTAACAAGCTTATTCTAATTTACTATACACTATACATTATTTGTAGATGACCACTTAACACAACGTGACCTACATTTCTAGCATAATCAGACCGTATTCTATTTCCGCATTAGTGCCCAAATTACGTTTCCTTAAAATAGACTCTCACGTGTAACGGGATAGCGTGTGTATCTCAGCGCTACAGACTGTTACGACGAGTCAGAGCGCTCTTTTTACAAATGTGTCAAAAAAGTTTTCTCCCAGGCCCATCAAAACAAACCTAATACGCAGGCAAGCACGACCTAGTGTGTTTTAATGTACAGATGTAGATAGCCCGGGTTATAAGTTACCGCCATCAGCTCGTTTTACCTGGGGTCAAATGGGGTCAAATGGGGTCAAAGATCTCACGTAGCTGGCTTTGAGATCACCTGTGACTCACCTGGCTGTTCCCTATCCTTTCCAGTGGAATTGTAAACTTTCAACAAACTGTGTCGGCTTGAACTTACTTTAACTGGACCCTGCGTTGTGTATCGCATGTACAGGATACCATTGTCGGATATACGTTGACCCTGCCCACACCTGTTCGTTTAGCAGGACAGGTATATCTGACGTAAGTTGTGTTTGTGTGTCGTGGGCGGTGGAGAGGTGACACACTAGCGAAGTGGTTACGACGCAAGGATGTCGAAAAGGTTCGTATTGATGGTTGGAATGTTTAGTTCAATCCGTTTATCCTCTGATAACAGAGATTCTGTTAGAATTATCTGGTCGGGATCTCGACCCAGTTGAGAAACTTTAAAGCAATATGGCGGAACGAGTTGTCCAAAGTAAACAGTCTGACTGTTTGAGTGTTCCCTAGCGGAAATGTTTGTTCGGTTTCCAAAGGTTGGAGGGGAGAGTGTATTGGTCATGTCGAACTGTTTTATTGATGTAGAATGGATAAACCTTTTTCAATTTAATCGCAAACCAACACACACTGAATGTTTCAGATACACACTAAATCATATAAAATAATAATAATAATAATAATAATAATAATAATAATAATAATAATAATAATAATAATAACCCCATGTGATGCAGGTCTCAATAATCATACTTATAATACATCATTATTATCATATGTCAATGATGAGGATGTTGTTGTTGTTGTTGTTGTTGTTGTTGTTGATGTTGATGTGATAGTCATACAACTGTCAGTGTAGGATCAATATGACTTACACATTACCTGATTATGGAACCAGCAGAGCAGGACATTGTATTCCTCTGCGCCAAGTACAACTCAGCGTTAAGTAACGACCAGGTTTATTTTTATAAGACATTGGATGCCTACCAGACACTTAATGACCCCGTGTTGGCATCTACGAGATAAACAGGCAATGGGCCTATCCTGTCACAGTGCAGGATGTAGGCCAGGGACTTCCCTGCACCAACAACAACACCATAAATAATGCAAATATCATATTGCAATTGGCAACAAATTATCGTGCCCTCATTTTGTTAGGTTGGCTGCTGAAAATATGACCGAATTATTACATAGCTAGAAAGATATATTCCATTGATTGATTAGAGAAACATGTATTTATTACGATACTTTATCATATGACATAAAATATATGAATACGTATAGAGTGGAACCTTGTTTGTCCGGAAAGTTTGCTTTCTGGGCGATTACTGTTTGGAACGTATGCATATGCAAAGGATATCACTCTTAACCTATGATTTGTTGAAATATATGTGCAGGTGAGTATACTGTTATTCTGAAACGTATATATATACGTGGCTCTCTTGCCATGGTTGGTTAATCAGTTCTATTTTACCTGTGCAATACCGTCCGTATTAGCAGGGTTTCGCTGTTTAGATATCAGTCTTACACTTTCTATTTCAATCTGCAGCTGGCTCAGGTGTCTGCTGTGTGTCAGTAAGAGCAGTTTCTTTGTTCGTAGCCTTGCTCCAAGGCTGTACTGAACGATAAGTCCATGAATGTAGAGTAATAGGCAAGTCTAGATAAGCGGACAGTACATCTAAGGACACCAGTCTTTTATGGGAACAACTTGGTCTTATTATTTGTAAAATCTTAGTCATTATTATTTAAACTAATAATTATGCCTTAGAGACTTGTGCAAGTCTAGTTTGTTCGGTACAGCTGACTTTACAGAGATAATGCTCGTGTCGTGACAACCTAGGTTCATGGCCTTTGTTTGGCTAATACGTGTGTATGCGGTCCCAAAGGAATCCCTAATTACACAGAGTAAGTATAGGTTGGAACGCGATGACCTGGTTGAAATCGTTGAAATGGTTAGTTAGAGTCCGAGGCGGTAAGGACTTTGCGGGTTCGAATCCCGGTGGCGACAGACGTATATCGTGAAATGATTCTATTATGAAGGTAAATAAAAGGGGGAAGAAGACGGTCCGTCATTGCCAAGTTGTATTTAACTGACAATTCAGTTAGTTAATGCACGGTCAAAGACAACGGAGCTATTGTGTAATAACGAACAGACCCTAGGTCGGCTGGGAGATTATGAAAAATTTAGAATCGAAATACTTTTATCATGGTTCTAATCTTTATGCTGTCAGTTTTAATCTTGACTGATGGTTCTTCACAGTCAGTTGTTTCCCCACTCAGAAAAAAAATCTTGTTGACGGAAAATAATAATACACACATTGCATGAAGGTTTGAACTATATTGATTATGAAAGAATTTAAGAACCAATCAAATTGATTAAAACCTGATACAGAGGCTCCTGTGGCTGCTCATCACATGCTTTAGCTTTTGATGCCACCAAGATCAAATATAGTCTAATCAGGACGGTGTTACATGACAAAAGGTGATTTATTCGTTATAAAAGGAAGCAAATTACGTCTAGAAAGAGATGGCTAGTGTGCCCTGCGGAGGGTTATTACAGTAAGCGTGTGCTGTTTCTACCAGAGTCTTGTAAACATTACGGAAGTGATATCACCTATATCTTTTGTAAATTTGGATTTGTTTAATGAAAGGCTTTCAATAACTGCTTCCCAAGTTTCAATATGTTCACACATCATTAGAAACCAATGATTGTAGCTGCTGCTGCTGCTGCTGCTGCTGCTGATGATGATGATGATGACAGCGGTAGGTAGCTTTGTTAATCCTGGACGACTGCAGTGGGGATTGGGTGGGTACAATGGTTCGCCCAGCTGATTGTGTTTGATGGTACTCCGACGACGTTGCTCATGCGGTCATACAGGCGCTGGTTAGTGTCGCCCAGACCTTGTTAATTACAGACCGCAATGTCTACATGGGCTTCTGATGGACCCATCAATGTTTATCCATAACCGTTGTATTTAACAATACAAGGTAACCAACCGATCGTAGTATTTATTTCATATACATGTACATTGTTTTCATTATTAAATATCACAATATCCATGGTATAGTGACATTAATAACCTGCAGTATAACATATATAACGCGGGTTAACACATGTGTGCGTACTGCATACAGTCACTGATTCATCAAAGCAATTGCATTCAATAAACCTATTGTCATTTACAATATAGCGTTTAGTATTGACGACAAGGTGCCCGGCGGAAATTGTCTCTGATCAGTCAGCCTTAATACATAAAGCGTCAGGCGTATCCAAGATCTTGTAATTGAACATTGGCCTCTCAATAAAAGCCAGCTAATACCTGCAATTCGAGATAAGTGATTAAATGCACCGTTATTTATCGGACACTACATAATGTCCGTTAACGGAACGCAAGTGTAATCGACATGCGTATGTTGCATTACGGGCTGTGAACGTGTACATGCACTCAACTGACCTTCCAGAAGCAAGGGTTATCAGTTCCATCGTGGCATATACATTCGTTAGCTGTTGTGATTGTCGTTCAGGGTGTCACACAGATAAAGTTGCATACATATCCTTAAGTATTTGATATTTACTTTTGACATGTAAATGGTGTCAGTCAGGACAAAGAAATATTCATATATTGTATCATTATGAGGGCATTGAAACCTCGTTAATAAAACTCCGTTACATCTTTACAGTTTTTTTATTAAACATATGGGCGCTGTGGTCGAAGGATGGTATTCCGCTTGTCACAAAATACGTATAACTTAAATAAATGTTTTTTTTAATGATTTCTGATTACATAAAGAGCTGCACGCTTATTGTCATTATTGAGACAATATTCTGGGCTGTTTCATGACAGTTTGTAAATTGTCTGGGGAGTAGTTTCGTAAATAATTGTTTCAGTTTGGTCTGAGATAATAAATGTGAATTCTGATTTGCTCTTTAGGGTACATTCAGTTAATGTAGTTTTCGAATCTAAATTTGTTGCTTTGCAGAAAAGAGAATTGTTTACAATGTTAGAGTATATATATATATATATATATATATATATATATATATATATATATATATATATATATATATATATATATATTGTCTACGTTAACAGTCATGTTACTGAATGTAACATATTAATTTTTTTAGGCATATCCCATGAATATATGAAAAAGACTCTCGTGTGACAGTGACAGAGATGAGGCGGGACTAATAAGGACGGTATTCCTGTGTTTGTACTTGTCTGTTTGCAGTGAAATGCAGTATAAAGTCTCGTTTCCCTCAAGTTGAGGGATAGTGGTAACGGTTTCTTGTTAACACTGGATTTGGTTTGGATCCAATGTCTTTTGTCCTTTGCCAGCTTAGGTCTAGACATTGTGATTAGAATCCATGTGTGGTATCGAAATACTGTCTCCATTTAATCAGACTAATCGGGTTTTGTTAGATTGAACGTCTTCGTGATTTAGCAAATGAGCAAAATGTTGTTGACGTCATTTAATTAGAACTGTTACACTTGCAATGCTGACAGGGCTCATCTTTGTTTGTTGTTGAAAGCCGCTGCAAAATCCCAGCTATACGACGAATACATTTGAATTGGGGCCAGATAACCCAGTAATTGATATTGTGAGCAACAATCCACGCCGTTGGGATATGACGATATACAATCAACCAAGTCACTAAACCTTACGACCCGTATCAGTAAGGGTGGAGCCTATTCTAACCCGGAATCTTAACGGGGCAGCTTAGCTTGGCGTCAACATTGTTTATTGTCAGAAATATATACATTGGGCCGTGTATTATGTTTACATTCCGCGTTAAGGACGGGCTTTAATAGATCAAAGCAACCCATGCGTGTCGTAATAGGTAAGTAATGGATCAGGTGGTCAGGCTCGGTGACTTGGCTGATTGCGTGACTTCTCACCCCGATGACGTATATCGATGATCACAATATTGATCACTGGATTGTTTAGTCCGGAATCGATTATTTACTGGCCGTCGTCATAGAGTTGGAACATTGTGAGTGCGACTTTAAAACAACAAACACACACACACCCCTATAATCGTATATAAAGGTTCTCCGTTTTGAATGTCCGGATCATAGGGCTCCTGACTAACGGGGTCGTGACAAACGAGGTTTGTTTGTTTGTTGTAACAAGGTGCCAACTGATTGTCATGGTTTGGTAAATTGTTTGTTTGTCCGGACTGACATCTGTTGTAACAAGGTGGCAACTGATTGCCATGGTTGATGGTTTGGTAATTTGTTTGTTTGTTTGTCTGGACTGGCATCTGTTGTAACAAGGTGGCAACTGATTGCTATGGTTGATGGTTTGGTAATTTGAATCTGGTCTGATTTACAGTCATATTGACACGGGTGTGAACGGTCACAAAAGTTTCTGCTCACAAACAATATTGCAGGGAAAAGTCTGGCAGGATTAACACTAACTTCATATCACTGTGTCATCATTTGACTATCTCCATAGTTCACAGATGACGCACACGGCTGCTTCCCATGACAATACAGCATTATTATGTTTCCTAATCTAAAACAAGTTTGCATGCATACAGTCGTAAATCGCGTGGCTTCTCCTAAACAGAATGTATCCGTAGACTTGTTTTCATTGGCACCCTGTCGAACATGTAGACGTTTCTCAAACAATATTTCCCTACCTTAAACATGCACACGTCGACCTTTATGTTGCATCAATATAAAAATACGAATTGCTGTTAAAAACGCCTTGTTTCTGTAAACCGGGACAACACCATCACATGTAACTACTTCTTACGAACATCGTGTAATAGCATGTCATAAGATTGAGGCTGCCGCAATCGTGTAAACCGTACCACGCGAAAAATCCATTGTACAGTTTTAGGCCCAAATTGAATTGAAAAATCAATATGGTTTTGAAAGGACTTATTGATAATGCACATTTCATCGGGGAACTAGATCGATGAGCTGTTGACAGGGTTGGTTGGCGAAGCGGTTATGCAGTTTTACCTATTATTGATTAGTATTGATTTTTGAGGTAGTGGTGATCGATAGGTAACGCTGCGATAGGCATTACACCCTACAAGAGTGGAATTAGTTGATATTCTATACACTGTTTTCCAAATCATTAGTTGGTTGAGGCGAGATATTATCTGAGTATTGTGTGGGTCAGATTGCCAACGATTTCTTATTGTGTTATAAATTATTTAAGTGACAAATAGAGCGACTAATGACAATATTTGCATAATTTGAATACCAGATTGTAAATACCCTTAAAATGTACAAAAGTATCGATAAGGGATGTATTTAGATCTAATCATTATGTTGATCATGTGCAGGCGGACTGAAAACTATAGCAATAAGGTCGTGCCATCGATCAACACCTTCATTGTCGGGATGGTGATGATAGGCTTAATGCATTTATTTTCTGATTACGTAAAAAGCTTCATGCTCATAGTCGTTGTTTTGATGATATTTGAGACATTTTAGACATTTTTATGGCAGTTTGTGAATTGTATGATGGTGTTGTAATGTTCGTAAATAATTAGGCTGTCCGAATGAATCTGGCTGTTTTCAATTCGATCTAAAATAGTCAATGTGTACTGTTTGTCGCGCTCTTTAGGATCCATAGAATTTATGCATCCATCCATCCATCCATCTTGTTTTATCCTTTTTTTCTTTTGTCTATTCACCCCCTTTCTTTTTCATTGATTCATACTTCTTTTTTCAATTATTGATTCGGATTCTATTATAAGAAAATATGTAAGTAATATAAGTACCCAATAACAGCATTCCAATTTCCCGGTCGGGGAACGCCGAATACAAGAAATTAGGTAACCACAAACCAAAGTGTTAGTACGTGTATACATTCACCTTGATCTGGTTCACACATCGGTTTATAAGACCCTATTCACGCAGCACATATACCACTTGCAGTGCAACAGCACGGTTAAGCACTAAATACCTAATTATAAAATACCATACCGTATTTAATTATTAATTCTACTAATCTCAGCATAATAATCATTTTATGCGACATGCGAGCACGTGATATATGAATAATAAATAATCAGTATGTCAGCATTTACCGCTTAATCACATCCTGATAATCATTATCACGTGGTGTAATTATGCGACTTTAATTATCCCTGTATTCACTTGGGTATATGACCTATGATTCCCTCTACGGTGAGGTGACGGTTAGCTCAAGGCCATGTGCGGCGTTTTAATAGTCGCGTGAACGATCTACTTTTGTGACAGGCTTCATCTTCTTTTAAAAAACATTAATCTTCCTTTTTTTGTCCTACGGGATGTTAGACGTCAACGATAGTATCGATGTGTCTGAACTTTGACACTGTTTGGATCTATCACGGAAGTTACAACCTCCCCGCAGGCACTGTCTTTGTGGTGTCGTTTTAGTGCACTTGAATTGTGTTACGTAATTCTACGGCGATCGCCGCCGCCGGGATGTTTACTCTGGGTGACGCTGGGGAATCTTTTAAAGTGGGTCGGTTAAATACTTCTCAGGGCCTCAGAATATGTTATTATTGGGGCAATCGTGTGGAGGGTCAGTTTAGCTTGTGACCGTCACGGTGTAAAGATGGCGTGCGCCTCTTATCAAGATCAGAAACCTGCTAAAAAGTCGGCAATTCCCAAAAGGATTTTTACTTTTCAAAGGTAGGGCGGTTTCATTTGTTGATACACAGGTTGAAACTTCTTCTGTATTTCATCTAAATTAGTTAATGTCATTTTGGAAAATGATGTTTCTATGAGTTGTACGACGTTGTCCTTAATGATTTCTCTGTTTTCTTCTCCATTTGTTCGACAAAATGCAAATATAATCAAATAAACTAAATTCTGTAGATGTATTTTAATAATATTGATCCAGTCCGATACAGATAACATTTGTAAGATGTCGTGTAAATTGCTATTGTTAATAAAAGTAAGTAAAAACAAATCAATAGGGGTATAAAAATGGGTTATACTCCTCCCGACTAGCTTACACTAACGACTTCAAAATGAAATCGATGCCAACTGACCGACTTCATTCTAGTTAATGTACATGTAAGGTCCTCATCTAACCACTCATAACGGTACCCCCATCATCTCCCCTTTCTATTCGAACCAAAGCAAAAATAATCCCTGTTTTTGAACGCAGATAGATTACACAGATCAAACGTGTGTTTCTTTCGAATCTAAAGAGCACGTTTCCGATCGGAACCTTATCCGGAGCCGTAGTTAGCGTTGGTAGTCACACGCTTTTCCGGAAACCATCCGTCTCGAGATAAATAAGGTCTAAGTCACCCTGGCCTTTTATCGAAAACTTTCGTTTTTCCTTACAATCATTGTTGACGTTAATTCCTTTGGACAGCAATGGTAAGAAACGACGAGGTCTATGCATGCTAACCGCTCTTCAAACCCACTTACACCCAGAGTAAGATAATAGGACATAAATGCTTTCGGGCGTTCGTATGATGGAGATATGAGAAGTGCATCATTGAAGTATTGTGTAGCTCCTCGTTGCCAATTATGCAAATGTGCATGTATTGATTAATGAAAAAAAACAAAGACAAAGCTGTGAGTTCAAGCGTTGTAGATAAGGAAATTCGAAATCTATTAGTTGTTGTGAATGTAAAAATATTCGGAATTGATTTTTTGAATATTGTTTTTGCTTAATTTCCATTTCAAATTGTTGAACTTCATATACATCACGCGAGGTTTTAACTAGCAAAGTGAAAATGATGATTGATATATTTGCAATATTTATTTTTTGGCCTAGGGTTCTATAAATCTCTCCGCCTTATTAGAAATTTTTCGTCAAAGAGCATACTTGTTTTCAAAATCTTGTTATTTAAGCTTGTTAAAATAGAACCAAAATATTTCTAAAATGCACACAATGGAATGCGAAAATGGTTGTTATGTCTTGGCACAGTAAATACAAACACGCAATATGGTAACCACGTGTTATGGACAGAAAGAGAGCATGTTAAAACAGCACTGCGTTAAAATGACCATGGAACTTTAAGTCAAAACGGACAACAGAACAGAGCCAAAAATATATATATGGTCAATGAGAAAACAGTGTTTCCGTAAATATTCCGAATGATATATGTGATGCCGTTTCCACCAACGGAATCTGTTGCAGCTTTAGACTGATCCCAGTTGAATGGGCATGTGAGCAGTGCAATTGTGCTGATGACAGGTCGTATACAGGATTAACATAAGGTGTCGAAACCAATGGTATGACGTAAATGAACTTTGAACGTAAGTTTATGGGTACCAAGACAGGACAAAAGAAGGTCGGTGTATCGTTTGATGTGACCTTTCTAAACACCCCTAAGGCAATAACACCCGGATTATCACTGCTTATATAACACACCCGTAACGTGACACTTCAGCGCTTTCGTGAAAATGACGTTATGTTACGTAACTGTGTGCCCGAGCCTTTTAAAATGTCAGCGTGGGTCAGACAAAGACTCTGTGTGTAATTATCAATATCATGCCATTGCCTGCTTGTATATGGTCCTCTTGTGAACCTGACACGATTTTTCGATGATGTATGTTTTATTGACTTTGCCAGCTGGACGAAATACCGTTATCGCACCTGTAAATGTAAAACGCCAACGCCAGAGAATAATCAGTCCGTTATTGCAAACATCTGCCGAAACATTCCATTGGGCCAAACCAAACTAATATTGAAAATTATATGAATGTATGGCTGAAAATCAGTGACGACACCTGGTGTTCCCTATTTACGCACTTGGTTTGTTATCGTGAAGACGCCACTGTGATAGAGACAAGCACAGTCAACAAGTGTGCAAATAGTACTTATTCAATCAATACCAATATGACACCGAGCAAAATGCCCTTTTTCGAACATATGGCAGCAGCCCTGTCTCACAACGCCAACTTCATCCTGGTTTCACTCTTATCCTCAATACATTAATGTCGTCGCGTTAATTAGTATTCCGGTGTCTCTGAGTGATGGGGGCACGGGTGGCCCAGTCGTTTAAGGCGCCGCGATTCCCTGTGCAGAGTTGCGTCCCTTGGGCACGCCAGAAACCTATGATTGTGGGTTTGAATCCCGGTACGCCCCGATTATGTTTCTAGGTTTGTCAGCACCATACCCGTGCTCGTGGGTTTCATCGAAGTGGTAAACGTCTGAGACCTGCATCACTTCGGGCTTTCCTCCCACATTAAGCTGACACGCCGTGATATAACTGGAAAACTGTTAAAAGCGGCGTTACACCCAACTCACTCACTCACTCACTCTGAGTGATGGGTGAATGTTCGATAGAACAAATACAGCATTATCGTCTATCATATCAAATATTTTGTTTGTATTCAGGTATTCGTGTCCTGATTTATTTATACCCTTAAAAAATCCTTTTAATATTTGGTATGATTTCGGAGCTAATATCCACCATTTAAAAAATGAAGGCCATCAATTGCTAAACCAATAACCTCTGCCGTTTGATCCGGCTTATCAATTATTGCTTCCGAGCGTCATATCTAAATTAATTTCGTCGAGTCATTGGCAACGAGAATATAATCATTAATCAAAAAGAAGTTTTTGCTCAGTTAATGTATTTTATTACCAATCGTTGCCTTTGTGTTTCGCTGTTTCCGACAGCGGTAGCTGATATCTGCCAACGAATACCTTCGCAATAAGGGGGTGTTGTTTATTGGACTCGGATCATCGTCCCGGTTACGAACGATCTCGTAATAAATCGTAACACAAGATTAATAACTCGATTTATTTGAACTGATAAAAATCAAGGCCTAGCTATATGGGACGATGTGTTGTTCCATCGATGTTCAAATTCTACCCTAAGCATATATTTATTTAATAGTATTATAGCAATGGTTATGATAGATCAGCGTGATAGCGACGTGGGTTACGATAAGGTAGTGCATGAGGTTGGCTGTTCTGAGGTTAAGATGATCAGGTGAATGCAACAGCATATACATATAGATATGACACAACCGAAAGCCTGCAATCACGATCAATTAGACAAAGGAGATGCTGACATGAATTTTGAGAATTCACATCCTATGCTTGTAGGCATTGTTGAGGTGGAGAAGTAGGGTCATGTTGAATTGTTCATGTTTTATATATGGTTGCCCTATTATTATTCATTCAGATGTTTACTACTTACCTACCTACAAAGTACAGTAAATGGTAATTTGGGTATAACGAAGACACTCCTATGCTTTACCAGACTAGGTGCTGTGACGAGATATATGGACCGAGGTCTAGCGGACCGAGCGTCTGTCTGGAGGGCAGAAGGTCGGTGTTTCGATCCCCGACCGCATTATACCAAAAATACATTAAGACATTGTACTCATTTATTTTATTGCGAAACATCAAATAGATTAGGCATACGTGACTCACGAGGCCTTCTATATACATTTCATAACGGTGTGTACAGTTACATAATCTATCTATCTATCTATCTATCCATCCATCTAAGATCCATCCATCCATCCATCCATCCATCCATCCATCCATCCATCCATCTATCTATCTATCTATCTATCTTGCTACCCTGCCTGGCGCTCGGCATTAAGGGGATAAAACAAGGACTTAGTGGGCTTCGGGTCAATATACAGTGCATTAGTCCGTACTTGTCCAATCAGACATCCATGCACTCATGCACGCACGCAGGCACACACACTGTACTACTACGAAAAGCAATACCTTATCTGTTACCAAAAACTAAAAGCCAATAACATGTAGGTGTATGCGAAAATAATGATCATTGTCAATCTTTAACTGTTTCATTCCCTTGCGAAACATATTACACGTGTTTCTGAAGCAGGAGATGCTGCATCAACTCAGTAAACACATATTACGTAACCACGATCAGGGCAATTGAGCTACAAAGAACAGCCCAGATCAGACACACACTCTTTTCCTCAGACATTTCCCTGAAATCTTCTTCCGATTCCTCACTTCAACTTGAGGCTCGCTGTTTACGTAATGAATGCTTGAATCGGAGGCTAGAGATGGTATACCAGATGGCCAACGAGGCATGAATGAGTAGGCTGCCAGACTAGACGCTGTACCTTCTTGTAATTACTTTGCACTTCCCATCAGCTTTACTTCAGTGCTCTAGAGAACTATCGCTACATCACGAAGAACCTGTCTTAGGTTTGTTACGTTCACTCAGGACATGTTCAATTATTACGCATTTGGAATATATACTACTCCACTTTTGATAGGGATATTTTTTTATAACTAATTCTCAAAATATGTCCAGTTTATATTTAACATTTAAATAGAATGACATATCTGATTATCTCTATCAAACGTTGTGTGGTATATATTTTTCAATTTATGAATATCAAGTTTCTATTTTTAATAATTTTCTACATCCAATCAGCTTTACTTAGGTTTTCTGGAGAACCATCGGAACATCTTTGAGAATATGTCTTTGATTTTGTTACAACAGGAAGTCTACACAAGTCTCATATAGATCCGCCAGTTATGGTCACATACGTCGGGTTTCAATATTTTTGTTCATGGAGTTATGGATATCCACTTTCAATTTTCAAAGAGATTAGCTGTGCAATCAGCTTTGCATCAGAGTTTTTGAAAACCATTACCACACGGTGAAGACTGTCTGTTACGGCCACATGTGTTCAGTTCTTACAAATTTTGAATATTTCTTTATGTAGGTATGAAATGTCATTTATTTGAAGGAAGGGTCAAACCTGTTCTCAGTCTGAACAAACAAGAGTCAATGCAATTCAGAAACAGTTTACTCGTCTGCAAATTGAAGTGTTCTTCTCTCTATCTATTTACTAAATGGTGACTCTAATTGCGTAGTGATCATGTCTGAATTACGCACAGATCTAGAGCGTTGATAACAACTTCTAGTCCCTACCAGAAGAAAGTCACAGAATTGCGAAACGCTGTCTGCACTTGATACAGTATATAGAATTTACAGTGGTAATTGTTTGCGTAGGCCAAGCTGAGAATCATGTAACGTCGACAAAGTTTCAAATATTGGTAGCCATACCTTCTCATAACCTTACATTACTCTCTATAGCGTCTACACTACTCCAGTTTTAACTGAAATCCTTTAACACTATGAAAGTTGATACATAACTCAAGTCTTTGATGGCCATTTAAAAATGAATTTGGTGAACATGAAGACACGATGAACGTGATGAAAGGGCAAGAATCATCCCCGAAAAGTCGGCTATGAACAATAAATAAGTTGTTTTCTATAAAAAGGGTCATATCTACATATGTACATACTTAAAAGTAACTCGAATGCTTAAAAGTTGGCGTTTTTATGTGACAGACTGACAGATTGACCCTATATATCAGATGTTACCTTCTGACCAGTTGATGACCTTAAGGTATGACCTCAAGGTATGACCTGTGTTTTGACAGCAAATCAAGCGTACATGGTCTGATTAGTCTGTACCCTGCTATATATCCATCACCTTCATGGTGTCTCTCCTCATAAACAGGCCATTAGCCTTTGACGCTGAATGATTAAGCTGATAAACACGTCTGGCTAGTGCACAATCTGAAACTGTATATGTCCTTTATCTTTTTTGCAAACGGATGATTTTAATCCCTTCCATCCTTCGAACAAACACCCGGTGTCTGGTATCACGATGATTCAAGCGTGTTCTTTTATTTCTTAAGTTTATATTAGGAGAATATGTCAGGAACACGATGCACGGTTCTTATCCAAGATAGTTTATTCGGTGTTCATCTTTATCGGAATCTCCTCCACTTTATTAACTGCAATGCTACCAGTATCACGTTACTTATCAGATACGATTTTGCATTGTTCTAAAATATTCTTTAAGTCAAATGAGGATAGGTGACGTGCATGCACGTGTGTGTGGCTGCTTGTACGACTCCGGACTGATGCCGATTTATAGTGCTAGCTCACTGAGATACCATGCCGCAGTTTAATATGAATACCCCACTCAGACACAGTATACTGACTCAGAGCCGACCAGTCCTTGTTTCTGCCCCTTAATGCAAGACAGGGTAACAACAAGTATCATCTTTTAACATTGTTTGGTATGACGCGGCCGGAGATAGAACCCCGAACTCTTCGGGCGAACGCTCTACTACATGAGGATTCTTTTCTTGACTAGTTGATGAAGAACAAACACCAAACAACGAACCAGTGAAATTGTAGCCATTCAATACAGTTCAGTGGTTGTACAAGATAACTCACTCACTTTGTCAGTTTCTTTCAACTGTCGAAATAGAATATTCGTTAATATTCGATAACAGTAATGCGTGTTATCGGAGAAATGATTTTCGCCTTAACTGCAAAAATATTTAACTTCAAGTTGTTTACCTGGCGCAAGCAAAAAACAGAAACTTGTTTTTTAGGCAAGTGCGGGGATGCCACCGGAGGAGCATTACACGAAAACACCTGGTGTCATCACTGATTTTCAGTGACCAATTCATATAATTTCACCACTGTTTTACCTCTTACGCCGAATGAATCTGTTTCGGTAGATAATCTAGACTGATTATTCTCTGGCGTTAACGTGATATATATATATATATACTTAATTGGTTACATTTAATCATATCCCTTCTGTCGTGTTACCTTGACGACGTCTTTGTTGCAGTAACAAAGTCATAAATATGATGCTGACACTTTGCGTGGGTGCACGTTTCAGTCTTCATTATGTATAAGGTCTCAAACAGCACCATAAAATGCGACTTGGAATGTTGCCACGGTGTATATAAAACATGGATAATTTAATATGATAGTTGGTTCTCTAACTAATGTCATAAGTGAAATCGCAAACTATGACAATTAAGAATATTGTCCGGAGATATACAACAGCATACTTAGTCGTTAAGTAAGGGGCCCATGTGTTGGCCTTGTGGAAATTACGCGATCGACAAGCTTTGAGTTCGATTCCAGCATGAGTATTGTTGTGAAATCCATTCCTTGTGTCATCTGCCCAGTAAGCAATAATGTCAATAACCGTCAATCATTCCCATGGTCTATATGCACACTAGACCCTAGTTAGCACCTACTGGGTAGTAAAAACAGGTACCATTGATTCGGGAACCCTTGCGGTTTTCCTGTTAAGATTATGTGCGATTATTGGTTTATTGAACACAAAAATTCTTAGACCTGCATCGATACGTCAGTTAACCAGGCAGTCTCTATTAGCTGAGACTAATTGATTCCAGTAATTGGTCAATCACTGACCTCATCTCTATTGTATATGGCGATTGTTTGTCCGGATGATTATGATTGGTCAAATGATTTTTTGTCAACGGTCGGTGAATAAGGTGATTGTTGTTCATCAACACAACAGAATGTTGTGAGATTGGGCCAACGGGGGTTATTATCGCTCTGTATTGCCATCAGTAAACCTCATTATCTTTCATTGTATGTGTCAATGTATGGATAATCTGACGGCTTGGGCGTTGCGGTGACCTTGGCAATATGACAGGTGTTTCTTTTGTTCGTATGTAGAAATTAGTGTTGTATAGCAAACTCTATGTATTGATCATTTAAACCTCACGGCATGTGTTCATATTGGGTTTTTTAATAATTTGTTGATACGATGTCATGAAAATAACAGTAATGTGTTGGACGTAGTATCTTGCTATATGATGCGAATTTGGGGTTTGTTGATATTCCGAAACAGATAGCATTGATATTAACATATATTAAGTCACATGTTCCCAATCATGCATCAGTTCCTTTTCTGTTAAAAACCATGGCGGTAGGGTAGCCTTGTGGTTAAAGCAATTGCTCGTCACGTCGAAGGCCCGGGCTCGATCCCCAACATGGGAACAGTGTCTGAAGCCTATTTCTAGTGCCCCCGCCGTGATATTGCTGGTATATTACTAAAAGCGGCGTTAAACCATACTCAGTCACTGTTAAATAACGATGTCATGATCGTATTTTGGGTGTGTATGGTAGCCTAATGGTTAAAGTACTCACAGAAGCCCATTTCTGGTGTCCCCGTTTTGAATTTGCTGGAATATTGCTTTAAGCGCCGCGAAACAGTACCCATTCTCTCACATTATTTTATTTTGTATATTTTTGTGATATAGGATACATCCATATATTAGTTTCATTTAACATATATTTTTCTTGTGAATCTGATAGCATGCTTGTTTGTCCCATTGATGTCTTGAAACAATGTTACACAAGAAATATACGTTTCGTAGTTACATTTATACCTCATAATAAACTCCAATGAGAGTCATCTGAGGCATCTGATACTATGAAAATAGCCGTACCCGATTTACGTTCTGGTTCTGTTACATGTGTAGGTTGTATTTTTAACATTTGGGATTTTTAAATTCACGCTTTATTTGACTTTACTGAATGTGCTTCAAGAGGCTAGAGGCAACATGTTTAAGACACATAAGCGATCCGATGTAACGGGTTTCATCTCTGCAGTATCGCATTGTCCCATGGGTCTACCATCAGCTGAGAATAATGCAATCGTTTAAAGATGTATGAAACGACCAACTATCTGAAAGCATGCCCAAGATGAACGTTTTTATCTCTGCAGTTGTATTGTGGCTTATGGCTCAGTCATTGTCCTACTGTAAGACCATGGTATATACATGTATGATTTGTTTGTTTGTTTGTTGTTTAACGCCGCACTCAGCAATATTCCAGTTATATGACGGCGGTCTGTAAATAATCGAGTCTGGACCAGACAATCCAGTAATTAATATCATGAGCATCGATCCACGCAATTGGGATCAATGATATGCATTAACCAAGTCAGCGAGCCTGACCACCAGATCCCGTTAGTCGCCTTTTACAACAAGCATAGTCGCCTTTTACGGCAAGTATGAGTTGCTGAAGACCTATTCTTCCCCGGAATTTTCACAGGTCTTATACTTACATGTATGAAGCGACCAACCATCTGAAAAATGCAAGAACACGATGGAAGGTTTTATCTCAGCAGTGGCCCCTGGTTCAGACATCGAGCGATTTTTTAGACCAAGTTTATGGATATGTTGAACATCCAACTGCGAGGTTTAAGACAATCCAAGTTTACGAATCAATGTCTGCCTCGGGTCTCCTAGCCAGACAAGGTAACAAGGGGGTCTCTCCTCCATTGATCTCGACCCCATTGAAGACACACTTGTGTTGCACATGATTACAAATCAAGAGTGCCTGGCCCTACAGTTCAACATCTAAAATGGATGTAGTTTGCAAGTAGAGACAACCTTTTTCAACTGGTCAAACTCTTGTGCCTATGCTTCATGCCTCACGATGAAAGCAACGAATGGAGGCTTGCTCTAAAGCGCTAGGCAAATAGTGCTTCTCATTATGCCCTTTGTCAAAGGGTGTACCGACCGCTTATCGATGTAATAGGTAAACTGAGAAAATCAGGATATTTGTAGAGTTTTCTACGACATGTTTGTTATGTCGTGAATGTGACAACTAACATAATTAGGTTGTGTCTAAGAGGATTTATAAAGCTTCACCTTGCCATGTGTATCCCCCAAAATCCCGGTGGCGCCCAGCTTAGACTAATATACTTTTTGGCAGATAGGAAGAGTGAATATATTTGAGTCGTATTGGGGGAATTGTGTTTTCCGGATATTGATGGAATTTCTGTCATATGTCTTGTAGGAGCTTACAAAGTTTCTGTCTAGCATGTGGTACCAATATATCAGGTCCAAGCATCAAAGGATGCTGCGCGAGTGAGGCTCATCATACTTCGATGTGTTAGAATCCGCAAACTTTTCATGTATAATGTATTCAATACATGATACATAGTAATGCATTATTATCATCAAGTTATTGGATACCTCAAACACATATCACATATTCATCATCCACATTGTTATTTAAGACTAGGCGAGGTGAGGTGAAATGGGGTTTAACGTCGCGTTCCAAGATTTTTGCACTTCCGTAGCTGCTTGTACCAGTCGGGGCGTATGTTGGTCACCATGCCGCAGTTTAACATGGCTACCCGACACATTATACTGACTCTGAGCCGACCAGTCGTTGTTTTATCCCCGTTATACCGAACCTATCCAGACAAGTATCATCGCTTAACATCTGGTATAATGCGACCAGGGGATCGAACCACCGATCTTCCGCTATCTTGACAGATGCTTTATCTACCAGATCAAGAAGGTGTAATTTTTAAGAATACGTTTGAAACCAAAATGTCAACATGAATCATTGTATGACTGCGACGATGAACAGTGTACCGTTGTCATACACAGTTTAATCAATCTAGCATTATTATTTAATCTAAGAATGTATACCAATATTAAACTCTTTGCCATTTAATGAGTACTGCTCCAAAAATATGTTCTTTCTATACACTTCTAAACCAGCATACCAGGTCTGTCATACAGACCGTGGTACAAATATTCCCAATACAGCCCATGCAAGTCTATGATAGTTGGCAAGTCTAGATTACTGCAGTTTCAGTCTCTGAAAATGAAGAGAGTCTCTGGGCTTCTTATTATTATATTGCATGAAGATGAGTCAAAAGTTTTTGTAATATTTTTTTCCATTTCAGACAAGAAGATAGTCTACAGTATACCATGCTTTGGATTACAATTTTATACGCATTACACACTTGACAGCATATACCCTTTTCCCCTCCTGGCAGGTAGCTAATGGCTTGTGTCTTGTTTTTCAGAACCGCATGCACTGAAGAGAACGAGCTGCTAAATGCCAACTCAATCAAGGTAAGGAGCCAATTACTATCTCGACCAAAATCGATATTTTTTCCCAATATATCGTTCTTGTCTTTGTTGTAAACATCGTTTCAATACTTAATTACCCTTATTAGTCTGAACAAGAGCAGGAATGCAGGGACATCAGCTATCACATCCTTCTGCTTCTTGTTTTGGTGTACCTTCAGCGTTCAGCTAATGTGTTTTTGTAACGAAGAAGTATGCTGGTTACTTCATAAACTGTCTACTAGTACGTTACTTTGTGTATTTGTTATAACACATGGGACAGTTCCATAACATTATTACAACATCAGATGAAGTGAAACTTAACTATATATATATATTTTTTTAATGTTATGAAATATACAACATGCAAACACGCGACACTCTCATCTACACTGTTGTTATAAACTCCTGGTGATATATATTTTCAATATATGATTGATAAATACTTGTCGGACGAGGCGACTAACGGGATCGGGCGATCAGTCTCGCTGACTTGGTTGAAGCATGTCTTTGTATATTGACAGCATGGATCGTTAATCATAGGTGTGTCTTTCCTCGTTAAACAACACGCAAACAAATGTACACGGTTCACTGCACAGAATACACATCTTCACAACATCATTTGCCAATCAGTGATTTAGAAATTATGACAATCGTATGTGTTACAACTATCAATCCCTCAGTGAAGCTCTCGAAATGTTTTATGGTAGCCATTTCGAAACGTATCAGTGACAATAATGATGTCGATGCTGGTACCTTGTTTGACTTGTACCATACGTTCCCTGTATATGTTCAGGTGAGCAATTGACTTGCCTTTGCATGTGTTCATTAGGGGTGACCGTCACCTCTGGTATCATCACTATAGTGATTCATAAACACATACTCATTATAAAGTCGGAATCGTATGATCGACTCTGCTTTTGTCAGACATATCTTGTGAACATGGAAAGGGTTGCTTTTATTTACAATGACTTCAGCATCTTCATGTCTGGTGTCACCTTTAATGTATATTCGTCACTGTTTCTGGAGAGTGGCATTAACAAAAACCTTAGTGACACTCCTCGAAACAAGTAGGACAAATATTCAGACAGTGATCTCTATGCATGTACACATATCCATTTGGTAATATCAGTATACACATGCTATGTAAATGCGGTAACCCAGAGTTTTGTTTGTTGTTTAACTCAGCAATATTTCAGCTATATGACGGCGGTCTGTAATGAAACGAGTCTGACTAGATACTTCAGTGACTGACACCATGAGCATCGATCCACGCAATCGGTATACGATGAAATGCATCAACCAAGTCAGCGAGCCTGACCACCCGATCCCGTTAGTCGCCTCTTACGACAAGCACAGTCGCCTCTTACGACAAGCATAGTCGCTTTTTACGGCAAGCATGGGTTGCTCAAGACCTATTCTTCACGGGTCGTAACCCCAAGTACTAAAAGCATAAATAGTAGTAACCCGCTCCGTTGATGATTTTATGGTTAATTTGAGAGTAACGAACAATACACGAAATCAGCTATATCACGGAAAGTCTACAGATATATACTTAAGCCGTTTCATGTGGTGATTGATTCCCATCATGGCTGTATTGAGTCATGACATGCCAGAGCATCAATCAATGCTGGACCCAAAGGCGCGAGTTGTCATGCTGGACCCCCGCAGCGATTCAGAGGTGATTCACCTCTCCGTCCAACACATGGCACAGTCTTGTACTGGTATTGATCGCAACGCGGGGCTTTTGTTATAATGGTCATTGGTTGCCAGAGTTGACTTGGAATAAACCCATTTACGTTTTACTTGCAGATTTATTTGATCAACTCGAAATATACGTTCCGTAATTCTCGGTATTATAATCTATACAGTGAGGTTCGTAGATGTCTTTCAGTTACATTTTACGCGAAGAACTGTCGATATATACCCCTGGAGAAAGGTTAAGCCCTATAGTGGCATATCGTCAGTATTGTATTTTTATATATTCCGAATTTCTTTGTATCTTTTGGAAATATCTACTTTGGGCTCATTTATATAAACATATGCGATGTCTCGATACCTTCTGAAATGTACCGACCGCCTCCGTGGGCTTATGGTAGAGCGTCCGTCCGGAGAGCGGAAGGTCGGGGGTTCGATCCCCAGCCGCGTCATACCAAAAGACGTTAAAAGAAACTTATACATACGATTTTATAAAGTGCCAATTTCATATGGAAATTATATAATTAGTACGTGATTCATATTTTTTTCAAGGTGTATATTTCAATTGACGAGTCTCTTCAGTGCTCTAATACTGATGATTTGAAGTTAGATTTTAACTCTTTCACTCGATTGGTGGTGTACGTAACACAGTGGCAGCAACATAAATAGCACAACCACAATTAATGAATTTATGGATTTTTTAATCAGAATTAATAAAATCATTCTTGGTAGAAGTTTTATTCCATTCCCGTGGGAATTTTCGGGGAAATTGTCATCCACAGTGTGCCATGTCTTTGGTAGGAACCTAGTGTTCTTGGGGTCGGATGCTCATGCTCTGAGGCATGGTTGGTGGTGTCTTCGCATCCTGATGTCGCGGAACCTTGCCCATGTTTTCAGTCACTGGTCTGCCTGGTCTAAACCATCATTTACAGACCGCTGCGATACAGCTGTAATATCGCTGTCCACGGCTTTAAACAACATTCACGCGCTCATTCATTTCGAGGTTAGGCGCCGCAGACAAGAATGGGAAACGGCAGCGTTCATATAACCTGTAGTTTTACCAGTATTAATTACTTGGCAGCAACATCAATCGGATTAACTAGGATTAGTGCAGCTTTACGTCGACCTCTGAATGACGGTCCCGCACACTTCAACGTGAATGGCTCTCGAGGAATGTAACAGTTTTTTCTCATTAGTGCAACCTGGTGAGATACCTCCTGCGGAAATGAGACATGGGACTGTCGAGTACTCGTGGTTATATGTACGTCAGTCGTTAACACATGGCATGGAAAGGATCAACGTATAATTTCAAATCACTTTCTATTCTGCATTGATTTATTGATATCAAAGAATAGTGACTGTTTGGTCCTCACGTTTTTCTCATCAGTTGAGGAATAAATATCGCATTTGTATTTTTGTTCTGAAAGAATAATATTGCCTTATCAATCAGAAAACGTCAGCCGATATGATATATGTGTGTGATGAAATGGACTAAGAAAATATTTGATCAGACAAATAATAAATAATAATAATTATACATGAGATACAATGAAACCTAAATCATATTGATCCGCAATCATGATTCGTTAACCAGGAAGTGTGTTAATTCGTGTTTGAACGCGACCGTCCGAATTAACGAGGTTACATTGTATATGGATTTTTTGTTTTTTGTTTAGCGTCCCACTTACCAATATGTCAGCTATATGTCGGCGGTCTGTAAATAATTGAATCTGAGACGGATAATCAAGTGATTGACATCACGAGCATCCATCTCAGCATTTGGAATACAATGACATGCATCAACCAAGTCCTGGAGCTTGACCAGCCAATCCCGCTAGTCGCCTCTTGAGCCAAGCATGAGTTGCTGAAGATCAATTCTGATCCGGATCTTCACGGAGAGTACATGGCTAAATATGCTTGATACAGTCGTGCCTCGTTTATACGGACACTTGCGTCATTTCACAATTCGTCCGTATAAACGAATTTCAGTATAACTGAAACCAGCTTCTTACTGAAAGAGTTACTTCCCTTCAATTATGACAGATGACAGAGCAAACAGATACATCCACTCAATCTTTATTCAAGACATACACGTTTAAAAAAATCTGTCATGGAAGTTTGAACTTTACCACATTTTGAGGTTTGAGGCTTTCTTGTGAGTGACTGTAGTGGGTTGGAGGGGCTGCTATGGTATGTCCAAATTCAGTGCCATAATGCTTACTGATGGTTTCCAAACTTGCTGATCTGACGGGTGTTTTTCCTTAGACAGACAAATTTCCCTTTTTTCGCGTGCTGTAACTGCGTGTGGCTTACGTTTCCCTGGTTGACAGGCCATACTCACAGTTTGAAGTCACAACTTTGACCTCTGACCTCCACAGACGCCATATTTATCGAATATTTATCTGTACATGTAAATATGTTAATGCGTGAGTGAGCTTAAGCTTAACGTCGCATCGGCATTATTTTAACCACTCAGCGACGAAGATATGTATAGAAAAGGACACTGGTTAGATGATTGATTTGACATTGAATATTCATCATCACTCAAGGCTTTGAGGTTTTTTAATCTAACGTACAAATCACGGGGAATATGGAATATTTCAGGAATATTTTCCCTCAGGTTTATCTTATATATTACGGGCCTTAGCTTGAACTCTTTTTGGATGTAGCGAGCAACTGATAGCTATTTTCGACAATGCACTGATATGACATTACGACACAGAGGGCCGTTTCGTAAACAATCAAAACAATGGAATAATATTATCATGAACACGCAATCATCGTGGAACAAGTAAGTTATTCACAGTGAGACTGCCCAGGAGGTAATATAATGGCATAAGTCCGTTGGGGTTTTAAAGCCTGAAGTGATGCAGGTCTTAGACGTTTACCACTTAGGTGATACCCACGAGCACGGTTATGGTAAACTATTGTTTAGAGGATGTCGTTGAACGCATGCTGTCAACTATTGGCGACATATGTATGTATATCTGTTGAGTTCATGATGTTAAATACATGATGTAAAACATATTGTGAAATGTGTGGCGTTGAATGCACGGTGTTAAATATATGTCGTCAAACACGCTATTGAGCGTAGCCGATAAATACATGGCATTGAAACTATGGCGTTAAACAAATATGGTTAAATTAATGGTGTTAAACACATTGTTCAATATTTAACGTTGAATGTTTGGTGTTGACTGTTGGGTGTTATTTATAAGAATAAACATTAACACCGTGCACACGGCATATGGCAAGTAAACTCAGAAGTCTGTTTTTCTAACACCTATGTTATCCCAGAATCTGGCACTGGCGTACATGCCATCCGTCGAGCGCCCTTTCAGGGCTGTCAGAAACACTTCAGCATTTGCAACACAAACAGGCTTTTTACTGATCAGTGCCTGTTAAGTGTGGATGTTGTAAAATGTGTAAAACACCTCAAGGAAAATAGTTGCTCGTTATCTCTTATTCGTTTACATTTCTTAAGTAAAATACGTTAACACTGGTTGGTGTTACAAAGAAAACACCACGCTGGCATGCGAGGCAGTAGGATGCATACAGATTCACGTAGATAAAGTATGATGTGTATGTTGTTACCGTATTGTTTACAAGGTAAGATCTGCTGGAACCTATACATATAATATTATTTCATATGATCAAACTTTCTGGAGAGATGTTAGTTGTATGTTGGTGTCGTATTGTTTACAAAGTAAGATCTGCTGGAACCTATGCAATATATATAATTCCATATGATCAAACTTTCTGGAGAGATGTTAGTTTCCCCATTACCTTGGATCGTTTCTCTCCATCGTATGATGTCTCTTGTTTTGCTAAAACTCCTCTTTGGGGCACACCTGCCGTAGGCTAGTGGTTAAAGCGGTTCGATTCCATTTATTGTGTACCTCCGCCGTGGTATATCTAAAAGCAACGTAGAACTCAACTCACTTACCTATACATTGTTAGGGCGGGTGGGGTGGGGGTGGGGTTTAGCTTGTGGCCCAGTCATCTGAGACACCACAATTCGTTGTCCCTGGGTTCTAATCCCGTGCTCTTGAGTTTCGCCAAAGTGGTTAACGTCTAAGACCAGCAGCTCTTGTGTGTGCTATTCTAAGCATATTCGCGGACACCTTGTGTCACTAATGATTTTCAGTGGTCCATTCGTATAATTTCCACAGCTATTTGCCCTTTGCGCCACATGAAATCTGTTTGGGCAGAAAATCTAGACTGGTTATTCTCTTGCATTGACAATCTATATTCATATTGTAATCGCAAGTGCCAGATGTCCTATTGTCTGGGGCTCACGATATATGTTTTATTCCAGTTCATCGAGTCCATATCAATAAAGTACACCATACTCACATCGAATCTCAGCCCTGAACCTTCACGCGAAAGTACTTTGCAATCTTCACAATCATGACGTCACGGGTTGAATACGTACTGATTAGTGTCTTATCAATTCCAATTTGTTTCCCCTCTTCTAAAAAAATAACAACGCTTTTACTCAAAGGCTATTTTAGTGTACCGCAATATATAAACACACCAATAAACCATGATCACCTGGTTCGTACTTTGTCTTCATGTTAAAACTGCCTGTTCTAAATGAGGGATTATACCATGTAGCATGGCCACAGACGCACATAACGATTTTCTGTCGACTTACATCACCATCGGTGTCGGTGTTAACTTCCACGTGGCTTGTGTAGCACGTCCACATCGACCTCGTTGTCGTTGTGAGGGAAACGGCGGTAGTCACACACTATACAAATGCTATTTAGTTTTGCAATTAACATATGGTGGTTTGCCTACTATCGGATGTCCAAGTACGAGGATTCCTCTCAACAAGGCGTTTTATTGAGTTACAACAAAATAACGTTTTAATAGCAATAAATAAGTCTAGGAGCATGACCTAAGGGCCCGTTTCAAGAAATGCATATCTTCTTTCACAGTTACTTTGAAATCGATTGGTCATCTTAATAGATCAGGAATCAATAAAATTAATGAAACTGTTTCTTTTTGTTCATATGTTTACTGGCTACAGAAAGGACACTTACACCTAAAGATATGATACTGTTACGTTCTGCCAAGGTGTCTGGGTTTGACTTTTATGGTCAATGGAGTTGTTCCCCGTGAAGATCCGGGTTAGAATTGGTCTTCAGCAACCCATGCTTGTCGTAAGAGGCGACTAACAGGATTGGGTGGTCAGTTTCGGTACTTGGTTGAATCATGTCATCGTAACCTAATTGGGTTGATCGATTCTCATGATGTCAATCACTTAATTGCATGGCTCAGATTGGATTAGTTACAGACCGCCGTCATTTAGCTGGAATGTTGCTGAGCACTCACGCTCACACTTACACACACACACTTACACACACACACTTACACACACACACTTACACACACACACTTACACACACACACTTACACACACTTACACACACACACACACACACACACACACACACACACACACACACACACACACACACACACACACACACACACACACGCGCGTTATCAGCAGGGTAAATGACATAAACACACAACATCCACACATCTAACATCCGTTTTCTAACCAGGTGGACATCAATGTCATGGCATGCCATTCGTTAGGACTGATACACATTTCCAAAACTTCAGCACTTTCTCCTTCCGTTGTTCTGTTAGAAATGAAGATAAGTCTCAGAAGTCGACAAGCGTCGTGACAATCTGTTCCTCTGTATTCCAAGCATCCGTCGGGAGATGTAAACACGAAGCTTATTTCCCCTGGCCATTTGCTGATGGCAGCTCGTTTAAGCTGAATACATACGAACAATGAAGATCTGGTCCGTGGGTGGGGAATAGCTGAAGATATTGAATCACTCACAGATTTTGGAAAATTGAGACTTTCGTTGTTTTGGGTTCTTATAACGACCCTTGTGTTGAACTGCACTTAAATCTGCACGTTGAATGATTGCCAAGCATAAAATTCAACCTGAACAAAAGGGTAAAACGTCATGCATATATTTCAGAGGACAATTTTGAAAATTCAGATAATTGTTGTAATATTTCAGAGGACAATTTTTAGTGTTTGCCGTAATTGTTTTGGCTGAAAAGCGTTGTTAAATCGGATTTAAAGCCCAGAAATGAATATTATTCTTGAAATACAGTTTGGCAATGTTGGTTATGTATTGACTTCCATCAATAATAATCATAACTTTGCATTATACGATTTTTCTGAAACATTCTACTCACCAGGCGGGTGAGTTATGAAAGTATATGCTGTTCTCCATTGCATCTTGGCATTTGAATATTTGCTACTACCACCAAGATCTTCACATTTCCAGAGTGACGTCATGTCTGTGATAACGTATGAGATGACGTAGAGTTCTCCGTAAATCACTGACAACATTAATACATGTCGTTATACACACAATTATATGTGTAGAGCAAGTTAGATATAGTATTTATTGTGAATAATTTAGTAATGTTTAACGCCGCTTTGAACAGTAGTTATATCACGGCGATAGTGTGCGAGGGAAGCACGATGTGATTTAGGTGTACGTCTCACTGGCAACTGGCACAGATATGATAACAAACAAATCATCATTATCAAGGGAATCTGGGATTCGAACCAACACACAGATTCGAATTAGGATCATCGCACACCACAGGGCCCACTACACCGGTCCACTGCTCCACATACATAGGCGACGCAATGACTAAATTAAGAATGCTTCTGATATATGTTGTTTCTGTAGTACATAAAAACAGTTAGAATTTTAAATACTTTTCAAGAATCGGGAAATTTGTCAAGATTTGCCAATACTTTCCCAGCCCTAAAACGAAAACCTTTCCCTTTTTCTCTTTCGCCTAATCAAATGAAGATTCAGCGGTGGAGATTCCACGACACGAAAAATAACGGAAATCGAGCATAACTGACAGAAAAACTAAACATCTGATTGTTGTAACAGGCGTGCTCCTCAGTGAGCGCCTTCTGAGTGGGACTATTAAAATATTTAAAGCCCAATTTTATGTGAGATATTGCATTGATTATGTTATTTAAGACAGTGACTGGGGCATGATTATCTCCAGATGGATAAGTAAATGCTAATGAACCAGGAATTTAAGTGGTTTATAATTATGAGACTGACGCTGGTACATTTAATACGATGAAAGAACGTCCCGTTCACATTCACCCTTGAATTCTTGTGATCTCTTCCTGTGAAACTGAATAAATGCGTTAAATGTTTTATTTTCTATTGAAGTAATCACGCAGGTTAATTAACATGTTAATTTACGGCCGTACGGATTTTTGGCTTGTACTTTATCTTAGATTAGCTTGTATGAATCGACCACTGAGGATTGGGTGGCTACAATGTGTGATCTGGGCCACCATATGCCATGGTGCCCCGAGGGCATGGCTCGATCGTTAGTCTTATTACTATTATTACTTATTACTGTTGGTTTTCCTGGCCCAGAGTCGATTATTTACAGTGAGTCAGGATGCAGCTGGAATTTTAAAACTCACTCACTCACTCACTCACTCACTCACTCACTCACTCACTCACTCACTCACTCACTCACTCGGGTAGAGATGCAGACATTGGATATCCTTTCTCACCATTAATTTATTTTTTACAGATGACCGAAGCCCCGTTTGGGAGATCGGATTCCGAGGATGACATCGTCGAAGACTACGATGATGTGATGACGATAAAGTCGACGTGTCTGCGAAACCGGACAGCCCTAGAGAAGGGTCTACTGGTCATCGTGTTCCTTGCGCTAGTGGTCATTATTGGCCTGGCTGTAGGACTGACCAGACCCAGGGTAGTTCCGGGTAAGGGTCGGTTGTCTTCTGCTTTTACTTTCTCGGTGGTGGTGTTTGATGCATGCCTGAATTATATTGAAACATACTGTCATGATGTCACATCAAACACATTATTAACATATAGAAAAGCATGTGGCTGTGATCATGTACATTTTTGATAACGGAAAAATATTAATTTATGTGATGGCATGGACGTTAATGATTAAATGATTTTCTTTAATGATTCGCATAAAAACAAAAACTGGATTGTTTCATGCCGTTTAAATGCGAGATCCTAAAAAAGCTTATACCACAAATCATATGTTTCCTTCTAATAGAGCAGTTTGCTATAAAAAAATGTGTTACACAGAAACTGCGACTATTATGTTTTTTTAAGTTATAGAATCATTAGAAAGCCTATGCGATCCCAATTAAAAAATCATACTTTTCTAATAAAAGAGAGGCCTTCGGAGTTAGGTATTTCCACGAACTATAGGTCCGTGGTATTTCTAAATATTCACAATAATACATAAAATCATGATCAATCATGATTACTTTGCACCAATATTATTTCATGGTAAGAAATACTGATATCTGAAAGAGCTTTTAGCTTCCTTTTCCAGAGAACATGTATTCTATGTGGCGACAGTTCTGTTTGTTGAATCTGAAGTATTCTCTTCAACACCCAAAATACACATTCCACCATTTAATGATCTGTCGCAATAAAGTTACAAAATATGAATTTTTGCAAAATATAAATGCTCCCCAGTGAAACCATCAGTATAAGAACACAATGACCACACAAGAACAGGACGAAAGTTTCTTTCTAAATTCAAAATAAGTAATCAGAATTGACGTGGGCCGGAAATGAATAAGCTCTGCCTACCCTCGGCTCCTGACAGTGGCACCGTCAGACCTGAGCGCATCCTCCTGCCAGCGGGGGAGTAAGGACCAGCTTCAGAAGCCGGATCTCTTGTTATACAAAGAAAGTAGTTGTAATTCGCCACAGAAACAAAGTTAATTCTCCAGCTCTTCCACAGCCTCCTGGCCCTGACACGCTCGGTATTGAAGTGACAAGTGTTAATGAATTATCATTGGGAAAATCAGTATATAAAGTGTTCTGGGACGCTGGCGTAACAGACCTCAGGACGAGGACATGAGCACATGGTGCCAGTGTTAAGAATTGCCGACCACGTTAGTTCCACACTGAACTGTTCACGGTTAAGACAGGAGACTGGTTGGAGAAACTATTTCAGTCTGTACCCTGCTTTATGAACATCAGTGAAATATCAGAAAAGGCTGGGATATTGCTTTGACCAAGGGTGTTCGTTGTGGAATTATTCTGAAATTTGTTTTTAGAACCATTTCCCATTCGTTCACTGTTTGACATCCAATACTTATAAGCTTGGATAATGGATGTTTAATCTACACATTGACACTGAAACCAAGTGATCAACTGTAATCCTTTAAGAAACATTGAATACAGACTTGGGTTCAAATTGCATCAGCTGATCCAGATGTTGCTTGTACGGCGGAGGACGGCCATGGTGGTTTTGTGGATGATCTTATCTCCTTTACCAACTCTCCGTTCGTTTCTTTTAGTGGAGACATACTGCAAGACACCTGCCTGTATACAGGCCGCAAGCTCCATCCTTAACGCCATGGACCCCAGCGTGGACCCCTGCGACGACTTCTACCAGTATGCATGTGGGGGGTGGGAGCGGCAGAGCCCCATACCCCCGGGCTATCAGATGTGGGACCGATTCCAGGAATTGTCGGGAAAGAACCTGTACGTGTTGAAGAATCTTATAGGTATTTATAACCCCACCTTATACTGGTTTCCTCTTTCTCTTCTTTATCATATTTTCATGTGTTTATTGATAGATTAATACAAGCCTATAAATAATGAATAAATTGACATATTAGTATTTCACGTTACAAGTTGCTGTGGTTTGAAAGTATGACTAAACAAAGGTAAAAAATCATAAAATTTTGAAACATCTTAAAACTTTAATATTTAGTTATGCGTTTGATATGTCGATGTAAGATTGAAATATAGTCAATGTCAGATATTCGCTCGAATGAATCTGGAAATATATTTCCTAATCACATTACGATGGAAGTTAAAGTTTTTCTTCCAGTGAATACTAAACTTATCACGCTATGATGTGAAGAGTCCTTCGCTTAAGGTAATGATGCGTTGGAGTAACTTTACTGCTCTGATAATGACTATTAATTGATCACTAGTCTAAATTGTTTCCAAATCTCCTGTCGAATTCAGAAACCAACACAATGACAGGTGAAGCCGTTGGTAAGGTGAAGCACTTGTACAGGAGCTGCATGGAGGAGAGCGCCATCAACCGGCAGGCAACTCTTGCCGACTTCCGGGCTATTATCAAGTCTGTAGGAGGCTGGTCACTTGACGAAGATGACAGTGCTGGGACATCATGGAATTTCAGTTCAGCCATAGAGAAAATCCACTCCTATGGAGCATGGCCCCTTTTTCATGTTAAGGTCGACATTGACGAGAGGCACCCAACTAAACGACATATTCTCAAGGTAGGTGCTGTGTTTCAGATTTGATATTTTCTTGGCCAACGATTTCAAAGAAAATATGAATTTCATAATGGTAAAAATGACGTAAATTTCACAAAATGTACTGAGGTCATTTGTCTGTAGCAAATGTTTTATATATATTTGTATACTGTTCTAGAAAAGTAATCACTTGAATAAACGTATCTAGAATAGCAATGATTCCAACCGTAGGTAAAGACGAAAATTATACATTGCAAAATAATGTATTATTTATACGTTGTTACAAGTTTATGAAACCGCTTATAAAATCTGTTTAAATGATCCGAACATCTTGCAAAAATGTATATACAGTGTACACAACTTATACATAGATATCGCATCCAATTATAACTGAAATTGTGAAATGATAGAATTTAAATATGTCGATTTATAAATGAAGTAATGCTTTTCATAATCGCTATGATCTCACTTTTCACACTAGTCTTCTCGTTTGTAGTTTGATATCGGCCAGACGGTGCTGCCATCCGATCTATTCCCCTCTATAAAGCAGAATTCTGCCAAGCCAACTCCATCACGTTCCCCTTCCCCATCCCCATCTCCATCCACCAACACGTCCAACACCTCGACACCCTCCCCTTCACCATCCCCTACCCCAACACCGACACAACAGCAGCAACCAAAGAAGACAGTAGAAGAGGTGAGTCAGAACCGCTGATTTTCCTTTCGACTATAGCAATTTAGACGTTGAAGACATGAGACTCATAATTTGATTCAAAGAAAGTACATGTAATAGGGTAGATTTATCCTGCAGCATACCTGAAGCATAAGTAAGAAGGTTTAAGGTTGTAGGAAAACAGTGATAGTCCTTACTACCAGATTCAGTGTTGCACAGTGTTAATGGTCTTTGGATTTCCGTAGAAATTGTGCTCGTGTTGTAATCATGAATTAATGCACAGGGCGCTAAATTGATTAGTTAGAGAATCGAATGGGCATTGAGCACATTTTGGGTCGACTTTATTCTCCCTTGGAGGAACTGAAGTAGGCGTTGATGTGATAGTCGTTGTTTATCTTGAGATTACAACATGCTGAACGACACATTTAGGGAAATCATTAATTTATCTAACATCTGACAAGAGCAGATTCACAAATAAACTCAGACTGTTCTTTATTTAATTATCGGTTCCTATGTTTCCCAGTGTAATCTGCTTTTAGAGGATGCATACATATAGGGCGGAGTCACACAATTCGTTCACAAGAACCAGTGCAATGTCGAAACTATGTCTTTAAGTTCTGTCTTTGAAACTATGCATTGACGCAATGCAAAGACATTAACCTTGGGAAAAAGTAAGCAATGTCGAAAATGAAATCACAGTCTGCTTGATGCACTTTTATCATGCAGTGTTTTCATTAGGAAGTATGTAATAAAGTGATTAGACCACTCTTGTGCGTGCACTCGTTCTTCGAACCTGACTTAAAACCATATTAATTCAGGAGACAAAGAGGCTATTTAGTCTCGAAATAGCTGGTGATTGTGGATTGATGTTCCAAGTAACAACATAAGTCAATGAGAGAACAAGGACTTTATTGCATGGCCATGGTGATCTATTTTTTATTTGATTAGAAATACACTCTTCTTAATATTATTTTGGCATGAACTCACGACTGTTCACTGTTGCTATTTCTCATTACTTCTTCTGAACATGATAACCTTTAATTATTTTCGACATACTTATAAATATTCTTTCATGTCTTTTTCCAATCAATTCATTCGTGCAATTACAACGTCTGTGTAGGGAGATAATGGATGTCATATCACCTTTCAGGTAAAGAAGATATTTCTGGAGGAGACTGTCCATATTTTGATGGCGTTTGGTATGTCAAAGAAAAATGCCACTGCGAGAGCTGAAAAGCTGTTGGATGTGGAAATCGCCATTGCTTCGGTACGTATGACGTCATATTCGGGTATACCTATGACTGCAGCACAGGCTTGTCATTTTAAACTATAACGGGTATTCCAATGGACGCATGTCTTCGAGAATGAATATGCATCAATGATTGCAATTAGACAAGGCTTCATTAAACATGTATATACTGTGATTCTTCTACTATAATTATATATAAAGAAGATATACATATAACATACATTCTTGTATTTTTATGCTTCATTGAAGCCCGGTATGTCTGAACTCTAATGTTCACTTTATCATATTAACTAAAACAAATTATACATACATCGATATTAATTATGAAACCGCTTGTATTATTCACAGACTTTGTTTTTCCAGGCTACACCCAACACGTTGCATTCACATGACAGAATGAGGTTATACAACGTGAAATCTATAAAGGAACTGGAGAACAATTATACGCTGGTAAGACAATTGATAAGTTTGCTTGATAATAATAATTTACTAACCATACACTGATGAACAGGATTTGGGTTGCCATGAAGGGTTGCCATGAAGTCCTTGTTACTCAAAGTATCAAAGTTCAATACCATGGCGAGATGTTAACAACACGCCATGGTATCGAACTTTGATACTTTGAGATTCCAATGACTCCATGGCAAAACAATTCATAAGATATAGGTATACAAAACGATTACATTAATCTATCTGCTTAAATTCTGTAGAATGAATGAATAAATTGCAGTTGTAATGAAGTTTGTTTGGGAGCTGTTCCTTTACTTTAAATGCGTAAAGCCAACTCACATCTTTTGTGACATAACATCACTCCGTGCTCCCCCCCCCCCCCACCCACCCACCCCGCCTCCCTAGCACGATATGACTAAAATGCTGTTCAAAGCGGCGTTAACCCATCTTACTCACTAAATGTTCCAAAACTTAATGTTCCACAACTTTCCCACATGTATATTTATGTACATGTCTGTTGTTACAGTCACAGCTGAGTTGGCTTCAGTACCTGAAAAAACTGAACTTCGTCGTCACCGACGAAGACTACGTTGTGATTCTTCATCCGCACTACCTCACCATCGTCACCCACATCGTCGGAGATTACTTGTCGCGCAAGAATACAACACAGTAAGTTGCATGTATTGGGTCAGGCATGTTCTGTGTATAGAATGTTTCAGATTATCTGTACAGATTGTTCTTCGTACTGATTGTACTCTAAACAGGTGTTCTTTATACATCTTCTCTGTACAGTCAATCGTGTGTGCTCTGAAGGTCAGAACGTCTGCACTGGTTTACATGATTTGAAAAAAATAAGATGGATTTAACAGAGGAAATGTAAAAGGTACCCAGATTTATGATAGAACAATCTGTTTGCACACGTCATCATACCACGCATTGTTTTTAAGTTGCTGCTTACATTGCAGTTCAGTCATGTGATGAGGTTTGTAAACATATTCAACATTTTTCCACATCTTGTTGAAATGCTGGTTCATCCGTAGACACTTTGATCCTTGTTTTCGTTCACCACATATTTCGATATAACCTCACATGAACACAAAACATATGTTTCTGTTGGTCTCCATACGAAACAAATCCCACATATGTTTTAAAGAAACTTTCATATTACCTTTATTAATGGTTAATTCTCATCAAACCTTCGAACCATAAAATACCAATAAACAATTGTTGACATTTGGAAACAGATGGTAGAATTCATTTAATTTGACGCAACCTTATTTAGAAATCACACGAGTTCAGTCATTACATCACCGGGACGGAATTAACTGATTCGAGATCAAGGCAAACAAACACTTTCAGAGACCTGGCAGCATGCCTCTCAACAATGCATTATATGCGTAAGGACAGACAAATGGTGCATGTGATTTTGAGAGCAAACACTTCAAAACTGCTCTTGCATTCCTGGGAGGTCTAGATGCAGTCATTGTCAGGAAAGATATGTCTAAACAAGAATTCATTTAAATTGTATGTAGTTTTGTGCGAATCAGGTTACCGTTCTGGCAGTGTTAGGTTCTTGGTGGTTTGAAACGAAGCATATGATGTTGTTACCGCAGATGGTCCTAGTTACCTGAACATAGACATCAGGTAAAGCCATCACTGAGCTGTGTCTTGATGTGTTACACGTCATCTTGGTAAACGTTTCTTGCTACAATGACATGCAATCATTTCTGATTGGTAGTTTATTGGACAATAACGTTCTGTTTTGTTCTCGAAACCCATCAGTTTGGTGCCTATAGATTTACATACCATTAGCGTAAACGTTTATGTGAAAAAATGCACTGGTAAACCTTCTCCATCTTATCTTGTTGATGATTAAGTTGTTAAAGCTGCATCAAATCTGTTAACCTTCGCACTATGAGCGTCCAAGTCCACAGACGAAACCTATCCTTGTTTTGATTTTTTTATATGCTTAACATACCAGCTGATAGCAACTGCATGTTACTGCATTATATTTTTAATCTTATTAATTTATTCCATTATACGTTGCAATCTCCGCCAAACCCGTTTGGCATTTATCTGTATTGCCTTATCGGTTATACTTTAAGGATAGCAAGATTTCATTTTCCTGAACACCTGCTTGCATAACTGTTTCAAAAGTAGGATTGCGAGAATATGTACAGGTGAATTGTCACATCGAATAATGTTGACATCAATCGTTGATATCTCACCGCAATATTAAATTATCATTTAGAAGTAGTAATTAAATCTAGCCTCCGGATTTCCCAAGTGATGCATTTACAGCTTCCCCTTAAGTTCAGTTGCTTGCGTTTTGAAAACACAGGTTGGGAAGATCAAACTGTCCTTCATCAGAACAGCCTTACAAAGTTTGTGCATACGTTTTAGGTGAAATATAACAGTTTGAACCTTTATTATGACAAAATATTCAACACTATAGAAACGTGATCATAGACAAGTTGTGTATGAAACAAACCATTTGTAAGCTGAGTTGAGAGTAAAACCAACACAACAAGGTTGGGTTATTCCTCAATCATTTCTCCCCCTCACCCCCTCACCCCCCCCAACCCCCCCCCCCCCCTTCCTGGCAACAGCGTGTGACATCCATCCTACGTGTGACTCAGAGTTATATAACCACCAGCTCGATAACTTGTGCCATAGTCCTTGCACAACAATACAAAATATTGCCGATAGATTGAATTTTCCAATTAACAATGTGCAGTGTACCGATTTGGCCATTGTTTTCGTGTGTATGTGACATTTCACGTGTTTCCAGACTGAAAGCAGACTCTAATGAAAATGACAGATCGATGTTAGCTAAATCCATTACAGCATGAATCCAATTCTAAATGAGCAGCCTTTTTTCACAGAAGGAAAACAGTTTTTTTGCTTATTGATAAATTGGTGAGTTAATATTGTTCCACTGCATGTCCTGCAGTTACTTTACACCATAAATGTAAATTGTACCTGTTTGGTCCCATGAGGGTTCAAATAAGACATTCCGGCGCGCGAAACTGGCTTATTTCTAAGTAAACGTAAACGCAAGGACGGCGCAGCATTTGAACCTTAATTAAGTGTAATATTAAGTATGATTTATTACAAACAAATGCAGACCATGAAATGAAAAAAAGAGAATTACAGAAAACTACGGTTAAAACGAACTCAAAGGGACTACTAATTTTAGTTCGTAATAACCGTAGTTCGTTATAGGCATATATACAGCATTTATACAACAAATGGTCGGGACTAAAAAATAAGTTCGTTATAAGCGTGTTCGTTATAAACGTACTTACCGTTACTGATGTTGTTCCTCGTTTTGATGTTCTTTAATGCCCGATATCCCACTTTTCAATGTGTACACAATCGTTTATCCTCAGTTGAAAAATATAAATGGGGAACAGAACTGGTCCGAAAATAGTATTTCTAGCCGTAGTATGTCTACCATTGCCATTTGTCCAGAAGTAATTTTGAAAAAATAATTTCGCCGCATATTTTTCCTTTCACGCCCAATGGAACGTGTTTCGTCGGATAATATCGAGAAAGAGTATTCACTTGCGTTGGCGTTTTGTATGTATTGAAAAACACACAATTATGCCTTCATATTGAATACTGTTAGTGCGAAGTATAAAGTGTTGGCATGGGTTATTACATTCAGATGACGTTCCTTCAGTCTCTATATTACATTCTGAGAACACTGAATGTGTTTGACATATACTTTGCCAAATTTACGTCTTTACGTTAATCATTGCTCCTCTCCTTTTCATAGTCAACGAGCCACTGAATATGTATTTCGAATGGTGTTTTACATGATGCGAGTAAACATAGTGTGCGTGTGTCTTATTGAACGTGGCTGTTTTATTGGGCAGGTTTCTCGTGCTAATCCTATTTGCACACAAGCAATCGCATCGCGACAATTTCTAAATGATGCTCCGTTTTTTGTCAAAGACTCTCACATCTCTAAGTCTCTCCAGTGAACGGACTCTAAGCATGGCGCTTCATCAATTGCATTTAAACTACTCCCAAGGCCTTGAATGTGTTAGAATATATGCATGATTCCTACAGGAACATAAATGTGACACTGAAATGTAGAATTTAATTATTTGGAGGAAAAATAATGATCGAGACTACCCTCAAGCATTATTTCTCTCAGGAATTGCCTACAATTGGACACAATCTCAGGCAGTTAGCAATAGATGTTTTGTCGAATTTAATTGGATCTGGATAACAGGAAGTCCTATGGCTTCGAGGGATCCCATCCTCATCACCATAACTCAAGCATCTAAATCGGTTCTTTTGCCATTCTGTATTTGTCTGCAGGAATTTGATTGGCCCAAATTTACCACTTAAACCATTCCAGCCAAATTTCAAGAGACATCTTATAAAATTATGCTTTGACCATATATACTATCCCGGAGATTACTGCTGTCTGATTTATGCATTTAACATTGTATTGAACAAGCTCATCAAACACTCTCAAGAATGTTTGATCAAACTAGAAAAAAAAACCCATCAATACCCTATTTTAATTTAATATTTCTTTTCAGGATATTGCGAGACTACATGGTTCTGTCGCTCGTGCGATCTCTCAAGCCCTACTTCGATCCCAATACATTTGAGGTGTATGAAGAGTCGGGTAAGTGGTGCGAGTGTCCTGGTACTCGCTTGTTATACTGATGTTACTGTAGAAACGCATGGGTGTCTGGTAAGGAAAGGAAACGAAAGGACCAAATGGATGATATATATGATTTCTCCTTGATACGTTTCTGTGGAATTGGAAACTTAATGTAGCTGTATTACGCGCGTAGTTTGTTTTATTAATGTCCTTTTGAGACATTAAAATATTCTTTCTTAAACAACTTGAAATGTCAAAGTGTATTCATATCGATACACGAGACATGCATTGCGTTAGGACCAGCTATCGCATAAAGGCGAGATCACGTTTCTGTTTTTAGTATCTACGTAGATCGTCTAGGATAATATTGTGACGTAGATATATATGACCCTTCTTGTGTCAAAAGTATTTAGATTTCATAAATGTTACTTTCAATAGTTTTTTTTTCATTAGTGCATGAATGTATTGCTGTAATTGTTTAAAGTAATTCGACCTATTCTCATAAATGCACCAAGTGTCTCACTGGTCTGTGTGTTTTGGAAATGCACGGTAGAAAGGAACTGTCTCTCAAATGCACAAATATAAACAAAACTAATGACACTGAAATGACACTCTAACCAGTAGATAGTACATGTCGACGAAACTTTACATTTTAGGTGCATTCAGGCCTCTTGAGAAATTGATAATAGAAGGTAACGTTTTGGCACGCTGCCCGAGTATGCAATGTTAAAACCTTTAATTTCGCTCTCTTGCTAATTATCAATATTAGAATCAGAAGTCAGGTACAGTTTGCTCTCGTTTAGTTTTCGCTCATATTCCAACTGTGCATTTAGAACGTCACGTGTCATCATTGAACATCGGTTAGTTCCGGTAGTTTCCGGCAAGATTTTTCTCCCGTGTTATTTAATCACGACAGTCGTTTTTTACTTTCTTCTATAGAATGCACAAAATGAAAAGTTGATTGATATGATACTTTGACTATTTTACGTCATCAATAGTTGCTTTTTTACCGAGAGGTACCGGAAACTACCGACACGTCTCGAAGTTGTCCCACATTGTGATACATTTAGCTGAAAATACGTATATGTGCATGTGTTTAGTATTAATATGTTACCATAGTGACGATCACCCAGCCATTCTCCATCATGATCCACCGTTCATGTTTAATAGTATCGTGCTCGTGGTTCATAGTTTTCGTGCAATGTTTACAAATAGCACTGTTCCCTTTTCACAAATGTTGCCTGTTTTAAACACTTGTGCATGTTTGCAACAGTTATCCCAAAGACCCTTGAATAATTATATCTTGTATAATGGCAATGTGCTATGCAATGACATATCGAAATAATTTTCTCTCTATTACATAGGTCAATAAATAACGCAATTCTCGATCGTGAATTATTCTGTATATGCAATGATGAATCAACAATTTCTGTGAATTCAAATCTATCATCGATGTTTAATCTTCCTGATACGTGTAAAACCAATGGATCTAGAGTTACTGTTTATGTGTATATTTTAGTATTTACTGTGTATTCGTCGCTGAACAGCTTGTAGTTGTATGTAAGGCGCTATATAAATGTATTATTGTTATTGTTGCTATTATTATCATCATTATTGTTAGTTTGTGATACATGGTTTTGTGTAGGCAGTTGATCTTTACAAATTTCTTTGTTAATTACTAGATTTATTTCGTTTTACGTTTGCAGAAGAAGAAGAAATGATTGAACATTGGAAGCGATGTGCCTTCTACACTAACTCTGCGATGCAGTTTGCCACTGGTGCTATCTATGTCAGCGGTACTGCCCATGGAGAGAATGCAGAAAAGGTTGGACTTGTATACCTGTGTATAGCGGAACCGCTATAATCCAAATGACTTCAGTATTGTAGTCGAATAATTCGTTTATCCAAAAAGGCAAATCAGGTCGATTTTGCTGGACGTTACATTCCGGTTTAACAAGGTTTCCGTGTTTCTGTAATGTCGTTTCGCCTTGATAAAATCTTTCTTTGATACAACCGGAGTTTCAAAGGGGCTCTTTGTGAGTGAGTGAGTTGGATTTAACTTCGCTTTGAACAGTATTTCACATATATCACGGCGTGTTAGCTTGATGTTAGGAAAGATCCATTTGAATGTAACTACCGAAGTTCGTTTTTCTTAATCAGATTTGAAAAGCCCCTTAGTATGTGATGTCACAATTTGATTTGATTGTCTACTGTATACTGTGTTGTACGTTTACACTTGTTGAAACAAATCAAAATGATAAACTTGTTAGTATGAACATCGGTAGTCGTGAATGTTTAACTTGTCAATTTGACTATGCCTGTTTCAAATGAAACGGTTGTTTTAAGATTATTCTGTCAAATGAGTTATATTTTAGTTTTTACATTTATTAACCAAACACTATTACACATCCTAATATAAATATATTCCTTCTGTTGTAGATTGAAGACCTTATTGTATACGTTAAAAGTGCATTCAAGGATTATCTTCTGAGGAAGTTCTGGATGGACAAGGGCACCAGGACAAAGGCATCAGAAAAGGTATTTAATATTTTACGTTATTTTAAGTGCCAAATTCTCTGTTGTCTTCAAAGCTTAAAATACATTCTCTTTGCATATTTATATCGTGTTTCTGCATGAAAATATTGCTACACATCCTTTGAATATCGTAGTAACCGCAACTTTGCTTTTTGTAGTATGTAATTGTACATATAAGTACTTATATATGCCTACCGACAATGACTGTAAGACAAGTACTATTCTAAACATATTAGCTTCCGCGGTGATACGGCCGTCAAATCAGCTGTTTCATTCAGAGGGGGTTTATTGTGACTTGATACCTCTGATTAACCAATCATAACCGAGTATTTAGCAAATTCATGGTAGAATTTCCGTTTTAACTCTTTTGGGTGCACGATTGACACTGTCGTATAAGGCACCGCAGTTCACTGTACAGAGTTGCCTCCCTTGGGCGTGCAATGTCAATGATCATTTGTTCGAATCCCGGTTCGTCCTGACTTTGCTTCTAGGTTTGTCAGCACCATACCCCATATTCGTCTTTACCCCCAAATTAGTAACATCCAAGACCCGCATCACTTCGAGCTTTCCTTCCACGTCAAACTGAAACGCCTAATAACTGAAAAACTCTTCATGCGTACGTTATACCTGACTTGCAACTGCTCTATTCTCGTCGTGTTAACGACATGTTTAATCTGCTCCTTCACTGCGCGATATTGCTAAAGTTAAGACGAACCTGATTTAATCATACGTGTAAGTTTCAATGACTACATTTTCATTTCAGATCGACCATATCATAGACAAAATCAGCTATCCCTTGTATATTCTCAATGCTACTTTCCTGGATACGTATTATAATAATGTAAGTATTGAACCTTGTTATTACACATCTATTGAATGTATACACTGAAACCTCATTAATCTGGACGGTAATATTCCAAGCAAAATCGTACGGATTAACAGGTTTCCGATGAACGATTAATGCGTACATGGTTGGTACGATATTTTGATCATTTTGACGTTGTCTACAGTAACCATACGACAGACAAGGTTTCGCGAACACCTGGTGTTATCACTGATTTTAAACTGATTTTCAGTAATCCATTCATTTAATTTTCACCGCTATTTTACCTTTTACGCCCAAAGGAATTCAGGCAGATATTTGAGACTGATTTTCTCGGTCGTTGACATTTTATAGTCACTGTATCAGGCATTCTTGAGATACGGTTAGATAAGTAATATACGTAAAATAACCTTTTAGAATCACATTTCAGCGTTCAATTTTCTTTCAATGAATGTTGATAAATTTTCTTTTGAATTTATGGACTGTTTACAAATTGTAAAGTGTCGTTATTCACAGTAATTACACAAGCATGATTACCGTGACGCTAAGCACTAAAATTAGATACGCATATTTTCAGTTTGGGGTTGTTGGTGACTGGTTCAAGAATATTCAAACATGGCGGAAGTTCCAGCTGCAACTTGCAAATAATCTGTTAAAAGAAAAACCTGACAGGAAAAAGAGGTAAGACTATAAATAGACTTGTACCGTTAGAATGGACGTGAGCTCTAACCATAATCACCTAGCCCACAGCGAAAGTCATAAGAGTTGTCTCCCTTGTATATTCACTGAAGGAATTGTGCTTCTTCTTGTCCTCGTTTCAAATATTCATGTATTTATGAACCATAAAGGTTCATATATTGCTATGTGTCTGAATACAAGCTTTGTCTGAATATAAACAGCCTGTTCAAAGAGAAAAAAACGCACTGTCCATTGTTTGTATTCAGTAAAAATGCCACCTTACTTTGACTTAAATGTCCTTTCAGGAAAGACTTCTTCCAATGTACATTCTACCTGTGTTGTGTTGTAGCTGGCTGCGTCCTCCGGTCACAGTGAACGCTTTCTACTCCCCCACACGGAACGACATCATCTTCCCCATCGCGATGTTCCATCTTCCCTTCTACATTCCAAATGGACCAAAGTAAGTATTGTAACTGAAACATTGAGTCGCAAGTTATTAACAATACATATTAGAACAGAACATGGTTATAACAAACACAGATATAAAGGTTATAACCAAATATATAATGTATTTGCAGTTATGTAAAGCTATATCTAAAATCCCGACTCCGGTACTTAATTCTAGCGATTTCCAAAGTTGTCTGTAATGAGGTTCTCTATTAGAAATGTCCTATGTCCTTTCAGGTCCGTCAATTTTGGTGCTATGGGGTCCATCATCGGTCACGAAATCACGCACGCATTTGACATACAAGGTATGGTTGATACATATAGACTACCATGTATCTTCCGTTAATGTACTGTAATGCTTTGTAAATGTAATGTAATGTAATGTAATGTAATGTAATGTAATGTAATGTAATAAGTGTGTTTCGTTTCTTCGGTGATACAATACAAAATAATTGAATAAATGTGAAAATCTTCCTGTCTTTGTCTTCCGACTGAATTGAATTTTTCTGAAAAAATATGCGCAAATTGAGTGTATACCATATCTATGTGACGTGTGCAGGTCGCCAGTATGATCGAGTGGGCCGACTGGATGAATGGTGGGATCCCCATACAGCTGCAAACTTCGCGGAAACCACAAAATGTATGAAAGGCCAGTACGGACAATTCACCAGAGATGGTTATGGGGTATGTGAACATCACTACATGTTTTCAGTATCATTATACTCATACATCACACACATGGCATAATGGCATCACGACATCTTGTTTGTTGTTTGCAATGACATAAACGCAGTTCCGTTCCTTAATTGTGCCAGGATCTGATCATTGTTGGTTCGAGATTCGCACCGATTATGATCATTTGTTGTCAGCACCAAACATTTCAATAAAGTGATAAACGTCTATTGTCGTATTACCATTTTGAGCTGACAGACAGCGATATCACTGAACCCACCCAACAACATGCAGATAACAATGCAAAGATGAAGGAACGTAAAACGTTCTATGGGGGAACGGGAGGTCCAGTCGTCTAAGACGCCGCGATTCGCTGTGCAGAGTTGCGTCCCTTTGAAACGCCAGAAACCTATGATTGTGGGTTCGAATCTCGGTTTGCCTCGATTATGTTTCTAGGTTTGTCAGCACCATACCCGTGCTCGTGGGTTTCACCGAAGTGGTAAACGTCTGAAACCTGCATCACTTCGGCTTTCCTCCCACATTAAGCTGACACGCCGCGATATAACTGGAATACTGTTAAAAGCGGCGTTAAACCCACTCACTCACTAAAACGTTCTATTCCTTGCAGGATGATTCATATTTTTTATTTTAAGTTAGGCATGCCATGGAGCGATGTAATCTTAAATACCATTAATATCGTCTTTTGGTAGGTTTCATACTTTCATAAGAGATACACTAATTACTATGTCAACTTCATTATTTACATTTGTTATAGAACGAATACATAATCACATTTTGAATGTAATGTGTCAATCGTTTGTATCCATGTTGTTCTCTCTGTCTTCAGGTTAACGGGACCTTTACATTAGATGAAAATATTGCAGATAATGGAGGACTGCGAGCCGCAGCCTTTGTAAGTTAATCCGCTGCGACCGCGATAAGATTTACTTCTTAATATGTATTGTGTGATAGGGTGACAACGTAGGAGGACGCCATACAAGATCTTTATAAAACGTATTTTCAATTATGTTTAAACATAGTATGTTCTGCAACCGAGTCGAGTCTTATCAAACCTCGTCCTTTAACTTGAAAACACACAGTGACTATATCGAGTGAATGAGTAAGTGAGTGTTGTTTTAGCATGGTGTTGGCAATATTCTAGCAATGTCACACTGGGGAAACCGGAAAATGGACTTCATACATTCTACCCATGTGGGGAATCAAACCCGGTCTTTGGCTTGACGAGCCAACGCTTCAACCACTAGGCTACTCCACTAGGCTACTTAGTGAATGTATTGTCAGTTTCATATTCGAGTTTTTGATTTATCATGTATTGTTGACATGTATTCAATGCTACATCCGCTACTATTAATATCATACGAACTCTCATTTCCCAGGCATATCACATGTGGGTGGATGAGAATAAAGAAGAGACGCCCCTACCTGGGCTAAATCTAACTCACAATCAGGTGTTCTTTGTCAGCTTTGCACAGGTATGTAGTCAAGCATCTCCCATATCATACATACAGCTCTCGAGTTCCTTCGCTTCCTTGTACCATACGTATATTCTACATGGATGTGTTGCTATTCATTATGAGGTATTACCAATAGTTAAGAGACTACAGTGTAACCTCAGTAATCCGGACCCATTACTACTGAAGGCCAAAAGCTATGCCAGTATGCCAGTTACAATATGTTTGTGTTTAATTAAACTTTAATCGCTTTTCACATTGAGATAAGTTTTGTTCTCACAAATCAAACCGACCAGATTAGTTCAATAAGTGAAATACCTCGTGAGCATAAAACTAGGAAACAGGAAAACTATATAAAGTTTCATGTCTCTGTATTATATTTCAAAGAGCAATCTTTTCTGATACAAATGTTATATTTCCTTTTCAGATGTACTGCTCAAAATATACGAATTATGGCTTATTGCATCATCTAGTCACGGATCCGCATAGTCCTGGCTTTGCGAGGTGGGTCAACGTTCTTCTGATGAGAATTATTCAAATTTCAAAATCGCCATTCAAAAGCATCTTAATCATACACTGATGGTAAACGTGATGAGAAAGAACCCTGGCACATTAAAGAACATGATGGCCAGTCAGTCACAGCAACCATGGTATATTACAAATGACAACCAATTTTAATTATTTCCATTGGCTACAATGCCATTATTCCGGGTCCAGCTTTACACCAATTTTGGATAAGGCACAATAAACTGATTATTCACATTTATGAGTCATAATATTATTTTAGGAGATTGGCAACGACGTACAATTAATTAAGCTTTCAATTTTCTTTGGTAAATTGCTATGTGTAAAAGTCTTTTGTCTTTTCTTTTCAGAGTCAACGGCGTTTTAGAAAATTTCAAGACATTTTCCTGGGCATTCGACTGTCCAAATGCTGCAAAAATGAACTCCAGAATAAAGTGTGAAGTTTGGTAATATCTTATCCATACTTCATGAACGTCAGAAATATGAACGCTACACGATGCTTCAAACTAATCAGTTAAAATTCAATTGAACTTCCCTTCATGAATAAACAAAACGCGGCTACCATTATCAAAGAAAATAATACATTCGTATCCACTTATTCCCTTTGGTCCTAATACCATAAGTACATTAAACTAGCAGGCGATTACATTATACTCATATATTAGAATTGGGGTATATGATCATTTTAAACAAGAGAGACAAAAATGATTATAGTCAAAAGAACAATGGGGGATAAATTATACCCAGTGTGAAGGTGTGTTAACTTATGACGTAAAGCGTGTATTTTCAACTGATACCAATGGCTAACACGTATTTACCCAGATATATACCACTATATGCTTTAAGAATCTATTCATGCATAGCTTTCGTAAATCATGGTTTTAAGGCATCGTGCTAGCGCTCATTAAAGCAACCAGCATCATGTGATATGCAGTCTCCATGTCTTCCAGAATGAGGCCACCGCCATATTGCCTACGCTAGAAAATGAAGTCACGTGACGTGATTTAAATTGAAGCACGTCACGTGATAATTCCAGCCGAGGTTTGCAGTATTTCCTAGTCTGATGGCGCGAATGTTGTGGGTGATCTCTTTGTGTGTGCTTACCTTAAAAATATTCTTGTTTATTATGTGGTGTGGCTAATCGCTTTTTCCCATCGGGTGATACGAAAGTACGCTTCACAGTCGATTTAGAATTGAATTAAGTTGGAATAAGTACTTTGACCGTTATGTAAATAGTAAGAGTTTAAACGAAACTATTTAGTTGCCACAACTTCTTGTTTCTGGTGTAGATAATAGTTTTTTTTACCTATTGTTGTTTGTGTGGACTCACAAAAAGAATTGTTTCGATGTTGGTGTTCATAAGTACAATATATGTTGCTTTAATCCTTCTTGTCCAGAGGGCCAGTTAATATACAGACATTTAAAGTGTCTCGGCTGACCATGTGTTCAGTGCTATGTGATTTACACAGTATAGAATCATTACAGGGGCATAACAGTCCATGGATATATTTTCATTTATCGTAAATTATGTTTTACGAGAATTTCAATTTATCGATTTTCCTTCCCATATTTATCATATGAATGAAATCTTATGAAATAGCATTGTATATAAACTTTTTTCTTGAACATATTAAATTGGATCATTCAACATGGCATTTGTATATATGATTCACCATGTGTCAGTACAATTGTTACGGTATAGTTTCTAGTTTATGAACACTTATTATATTTCCTATGCATGGTTGTGACCTCCAAAAGACCTATTTTCCTACAACGATATGCAATATTATAAATGGAACGCGTTGCCATGACGACAGTTTGCTGATGTCATAACATTTAGCTGTCGTTGTTGCCATGACGACACTATGCTGTCTATGTTTCCATGACTAGAAGTTGTCGTTATCGTGACATTAAGCTGTCCTAATAGCCATGACGACACCTCACACAATTGTTTCCATGACGACTTTCAGTTATTCTTGTTGCCATGACGACGTTAAGGTGGTCATTTCAAAGTTGACCTTTCCTTGTTGTAATGTTTCAGTTTCATAATAGGCTATTGAATATATAGTTTACAATTGCTTTACCGTTTCGAATGTTATCGACTTATTTCTTAAATTCACTTAACATTAAGCTTACTGTACATACATTATTTACCATGTCCATGCAAACATTGATTAAGCTATACTGTAAAACAAAAAAAAGGTCTCACTGAAAATACAACAGCTTTGGAGACCTGTTTGTTTAAAAGAGGGATATGATTTGTGTGTCGAATGAATAATTATGCCAGTTTAGTTTGACAGCATTACAAAATGCCGTTTTCACTTCAGCCATAAAATGTGTTGCGGTTGGTTTCCACTGCCATCATCTTGAAGGCGTTCAGGATTTTCATTTTAGTGTTTACTATTAGCAAACATTCTTAGTAAATCATTTCACAATGACTTTAGACACCTTTGTGAGAGCGTATCGTGCGTGAGTGAGCGTGAGAGCAAGGTATCGGTTGTTAAATAAGGTTAACATTTTTTACTTCAAATAAATGCTATTTTTATTAAATGATATTGTTGTGTTGTGATTTGGGAAATGGAAGAGAGGGGCTACCTTCAGGATCTCTTAGAGTTTAGTGAGGTTGGTATTACGCCGCTTGTAGCTTCCAGACATATCACGCCATTAATAATGGGTTTCACACACTGCACCCTTCGTACATGATAATACAAAAACGTCAACACCAGAGAGTAACCAGTCTCGATTATCTGCCGAAACAGATTCCACTGGGCGAAAAAGGAAAAGTAGCGGTGAAAACTGATATGGCCAAGATAGTCAAGAAAGGACAGGCAGTCTGTATATGTTTGCGTGGGTACTTCATTGTACGTCTTTTTTAAAATGATTCATGCAGCAATTTCATAGAATGACCGACAAACAAATTCGACACTAGATTGACAGGGGGTATAAATCTTCAGGAACACGAGAGTTATACATGTACATATTGAAAACACGTCTTACTGAGTCAGGCAAGGTGTTACTCACGTCATTACATATGAGGGGGCACGGGTGGCGCAGTCGTCTAAGGCGCCGCAATTCGCTGTGCAGAGTTGCGTCCCTTGGGCACGCCAGAAACCTCTGATTGTGGGTTCGAATCCCGGTTCGCCCCGATTATGTTTCTAGGTTTGTCAGCACCATACCCGTGCTCGTGGGTTTCATCGAAGTGGTAAACGGCTGAGGCTTGCATTACTTCGGGCTCTGCCCCCACATTAAGCTGACACGCCGTGATATAAATGGATTACTGTTAAAAGTGGCGTTAAATCCAACTCACTCACTCATTACATATGAATACACGTCTATACAACAGGCAAATTCAAATTAAGCATATGTATGTGCTATACATACAAATGTTTAAATAAAATGTGAGTTGGGTTTAACGCCGCTTTTAACAGTTATATCACGGCGTGTCCGCTTAATGTGGGAGGAAAGCCCGAAGTAATGCAAGTTTCCGACGTTCACCATTTGGGTGAAACCACGAGCACGGGTATGGTGTTGACAAACCTGGAAACATAATCGGGGCGAACCGGGATTCGAACCCACAATCATAGGTTTCTTGCGTGTCCAAGCGACAGCGAATCGCGGCGCCTTAGACGACTGGGACATCCGTGCCCCCGAAATATATATTAAACATATTCCAAGGTTTATGAATTACTGAAATTTCAGCATCAGACATGACGGTATATAATCTTCCAAATCCTGCATTATTCATACAAAACTTTAAAACTTTAAAATTATGTTTACATTACTTAATGGCAGAATACGAGACATATATATCAACATCAGGCACACAGAAAACTGTATTTATGAAACATTCCAGTATACATGTTTATTCATAGAATGGCATACGAGGCCTACTCATTAATGTAGTCATTTACAATGAAGACACAGGACTGCACATTAAATGTAACCACAGCCTTAAAATCAAATGTCCTTAAATCCAGCGTGAAGGATACAGGACTGTATTGTGTGGTCAAAGTCCACCACCAGACAGGCAAAGAACGTACAGTAATATACATGTACATGGAACACAGCATAAGGCTGACATGAACTTGATAAACATTGAGATGAACATAAGATCCAGCAATAGACAGAAAATGCCACGCGAAGATAAATGCATAGAGTATGGTGAGCCAACACACCCTGTAACCACCCAATCCACACTGGATCTGATCAATCAGATCTGGGATACCCATTTCACACCGGAATACACACGGGGTAGCACCAGGCAGATACTGAACTTCATATACATGTACATGTGTATACCTGGTGAAGCACCCGTAAGATCCGGGTTAGAATAGGGGTTCAGCAACCTGTGCGTGTCGTGAAAGGCGACTAACGGGATCCGGTGGTCAGGTTTCTTGACATGGTTGATGCATGTCATCGTGTCCCAATTGCGTAGATCGATGCTTATGATATCAATCACTGGATTGTCTGGTCCAGACTCGATTATTTACAGTCCTCCGTCATAGCAGGAATATTGCTGAGTGCGGCGTTAAACAACAAACAGAAACCTGGTTAAGCACAACAATTCTTTATTGACATACATCCCGAACTTGTGCCTATTGAAATGTCTACATAGAACACTGACCTGATTTTGATACATGGGAAATCTTGGGCCCCAGATTGTCACAAGGACTGGGTCATACAGATACCAAATGAAGTAGAGGAAACATACAAAAGAATAACCATCCTAGATTTTCTACCGAAACAGATTCCATTTGGCGTAAAGGGCAAATAGCTGTGAAAATTATATGAATGGACCCCTAAAATTCAGTGATGACACCAGGTGTTTGCGAAGCAACTAAAACGGTAGTCAAATAAGTATAAGTATTTGAAGTAGACAAAAGTGTTCGAGAATGTGTAACACTAATTGAATTTATTACCAAAGTTAAGTATGGGTGAAATGGTTGCTTTGGAAGCCAAATATCATAGTATTTGGATTGGTTTTTTTCGTGTGATTTAATCACTGACAATTTGAACTGAGATGTGGCAGAGATAGTAGATTATGGTGCGCTTCTTTCACAATTTGAACTGAGATGTGGCAGAGATAGTAGATTATGGTGCGCTTCTTTCACATTCTAATAGATCAATACTTCAGTTCACGGGCATGTATGTGGACATTTGTAGGCTGATGATTTCACATTTGAACTAAACAAATAAGCCAAACGTAGCAATACAGTTAGTGTGTCTCCTAAACTATCTAATCTACTAATCTAGTATCTGAAATGAACATAACTTACAACAAAAAGAGTTGTTAAATTATCTTAGTAAACATATTACCTGATACTGCAGTAACCTGGACTTGCCAAACATTATAGATTTGTATGGGCTGTATTGTATATATTTGTATAAGGGTCTGAAAGACAGACTATGTGTCTCCCAGACGTGGGAGAAAAAAAATTAACAAGGAGTCCAACTCAAGTCTAGACTGATTTGACCTGAAATTGTAGGATTGTTCTGGGTTCCATTTGTAATATTATTTGTTATTTCGTAGATAAGATAACTATATTTCTGGGAATAAATGTCAGTTTACTATACATTGAGTAAGTGAGTTAACATGTGAAGCCGCATTGGCAGTATTTCAACCATACGAAGCAATAAAAGTACCAACAAACAACTGATGCACGTGTTGTTCTGCATATAAATAAATATATGAATCGTGAATGGGCCTATAAAAGCCGGATTTTCTGGGGGTCTGGATTGGCCAAACGTCAGCAACTGCGGCGTCATGCTACCACTAACTGAATCACAACGGAACAGACGACTGAATGCAGGAGGATGGCATGGGGCTGTAGCCAGAGTATTCAGTGTGTTCCACTTTCGTATCGGTAGACCTTTGCAACATCTTTGTTATTATCAGTGTAATATCGTCCTACGTTATGATGTGCAGTAAATGTGTTTCCAATAACTGGTTATGCGTCTCGTTTGCTTGGTTATGGTTATGGTACTCCTAAGAGGACCGTCTTTGTGGTTCTCGACAGCGTCATTCCAAAATACGCCAAATGTTAAGCTGCTTTCCTTTGACGCTCGGCATTAAGATGATAAAACAAGGATTGGTCTGATCAGTCTGGACACTGTGTCTGAGCGGGCTATCCATGTTAGACTGCAGCATGGCATCTCAGTGTAGGCAGGCAAGTTAAAAAACCTGGCCTGAGTCCGAGCTTGTACAAGCTGCTCCACGCAGATTTACCAACGCACGCGCACATCGCTATGTAAGGGCAATAATCTTGTACGCAATGCTAAACCTTATATACCTCACCTCAACTACGAAAAAGCAGCATTATCAGATTATTCCCAAAATGTACACCATATAATTGAAGTAATATTTATTGTATTAGATGACTGTTAGAATTTCACATATTTAGAGGATTCACTATATTTCATAAATTCCTTCCTACTCAGCAAACAAAAAGAAAACACAAAAGTAGTAAAATCGTAAATAATTGACAGAGTGTTTCCGACACCCATGCAAAATTAATACCAAAAATGAATTAGTCATTTGTGCACGGATTCGGATATTTGCCAGATCCCCATGGCTACTAGGGAGGTCTTTGAAGCCAAACGTTAATCATAACTGATATATTTTGTGGGAATATCGATCTCTGTTTAATATATTTGCCATTTCCCCATGACTACCAGAGAGATCTTTGAAGCAAAACGTTAACCATTGACAGTGCTACTTCTGTTCTGAAATAGTGATCTCTGTTGAATATATTTGCAAAACCCTTGCACGTGTCTACCTAGGGTATCGATTTTAAACTGTGGCATGGTATCTCAGTGGGCTATAACACTATAAAAACAGCATTAGCAACAAGCACAAGCAACCACACGCTCACACGTCATGATCGTTGCGATATACGTGAGATAATCTTGAACGAAATCTTAAACCCACTTACCCACAACTCATCTTGTTTATATATAAGTCTATTACTTATTGACGAACGCTATTACCATACTCACATAACTATACACCTTTCTTTGCAGTACTTCCAGTTTACATTGCTTCAAAATATTTTTTAAGAGTGTTTCTGTTTCAACATTCTTGGGACAATGAAAAAAAAAAGAAGTTAATAATGGTCATCTATTTGATATTTGAGGATGCCCTTAAACCCCCTATTTATCTTTGCAGTACACCCTAAAATAAACATCTCATTAACACTGAACCCGTACAACTTAATATTAGTGGTCACTGAGCCGCAACGACTCGGATATCAAATAACATTTTATTTCAGATATTTTATTGGCATAAGATGGTATCACTTTCTCAACAAAGCAAGGCAAACTATTGAAATCAGTGTTTTTAATTACTATTTTACTCTACGCATGTTTTAGTGAATGAGTATGTTTTTACGTCGCTTTTAGCAATATTCCAGCAATATCATAGCAGGAGACACCAGAAAAAGGGCTTCAGACATAGTACCAATGTGGAGAATCGAACTCGGACCTCCAGCGTGACGAGCGAACGTTTTAATCACCAGGCTACCCCACCACACTTCGCATGTTTTAATGTCAATCCAGGAATGTCTCCATTTCGCCAGAATATGGACACCGGACGCTCATTATCCTTCAACATGTAGCTCATTCCGTCAAAAAGGACGTCATGTCTCAGTTACGACAAAGAATATTGCCACATTGTATGAAACAGAGCAATGAAGCACGTACACCTTGCTCACACAGATCCACACGATCATGGATTCTGCCGTATGTTCATCGTTTGCCCAACGTCTGATGGGGTTCAGCAGGCAGGGACCCCTGTTTCTGAGTCATGCAACCCAGTAAGGCCTCGGCTAACTCCGGCAGGAATCCATATTGGAACTAGCTATAGTTTCGTGGAAATGACACAGCACAACCTGGCGGCAGTCGTGAACCTAATGTGACTGTCCATTTTGTTTCTGCAAGCTTTTGTCTTCAAATCAAAGTGTCCGGAATTGATAGATTTTTATACTTTCTCCATTACAGAATAAATAAAGTTATACGAATTATGTGCGATTGGATCAGACTCCATTCACGCAGCATCACTACTTCCTGTCCGATGTATTATGCAGCCAGCGGAAGAAGCCGAATGGACCCGAGATGGATCTTTTGTCAGCTACCAATTGCAGCCTCCATTTGCCAGAAACTATATTCGATTGAAAGATGATCGTTTCTTAAATATTACCATAAATATATGTAAAGAATGCGTACCTTTGGCGTGCTAGAAACCGATGATCGTGAATTCGAATCCTGTTTTGTTTCTAGGTGTGTCATAATTAGTAAACGTCTAGGATGTGAATCACCTTGGGCTTTCTCCCCACATCGAGCTGACACGCCCTGTTATATTTGAGAAGCTGTTCAAAGCAGCGTTAAACTCAACTCACTAAGTCACTCATTCACTCGTATGAATTTGTATCATTGCGAAACAAAGCGAGTTGATATTCAGAAGAGTTTAATGAAAACTTTCAGTCATGATCAGGGCCTGGTTGGTTGGCCACTAAGTATACGATATAATAGACTAAATCATATCTCTGCTTTCTGGTCTCCTCGAGCTTGTGTTCCCATGTTACGGTCATTGTGTTTGACATTGTCGCATTAAGAAGACATACACGCACCTACAGGCTCTGATGCAGCAACATAAACCATTTGGTACCTGTGACCAGAGTCCTGTCGCACAGAGGAAATGTCTTAAGAAATGTCTGGGAAAGAACCTTAACAAACAATTCTACGAAATAAATTACCCTTGTTTCTTCGTTGTGTGTTTGATTAAATCGGGAACAATTGAAATGAAAACAGAATTGAGACCAGTGATTTATTTAGATACAACCAGGAAGTAGTGATACGCAGTCAGGATTGTGCACTTTGTCGGTCCAGCATTTATTTATGAGAGGTGGTAACTACGTTCTTTCTTGCGATGCAGTTATCTGGTTATATAAATGATCTCTTCAGTAACAAAATTGACAGAAAAGTAGATAAGACTGATAAATGTTGGCAAACTAGCCTGAAAAAAAACTTTCGCGAATTCGTTGCAACAGTTGGCGCTTATCACTACATTTGACCGATATACAACGTACCCCAAAACATGTCACAAACATTAGATATCTTTGTTCCAAATCATGATGTAATATAGCAATGCCCTGGCCATTGCAAGTTTTGCTAAGTCTCCTACACCACACCACACCACGCCAAGCCACGCCACGCCAGGCCAGGCCAGGCCACCACACCACACCACAACACACTACACCACACCACACCACACCACAGGGACCGCCACCGTGGTCTAGTAGGAGGGTGGAAGGTCCGGGGTTCGATTCCCGGCCGCGTCATACCAAAAGAGGGTATTTGTTGTTACCCTGTCTGGCGCTCACTTTTATTCATACATTTTCGCTGCTTATATATTGCTAAAGTATTGATGATAAGAGGTAACAGCAAACACAAACTTATTTCTAGTCCCCCTCGTTCAGTCCTCTGGTTCTCGGTAGATACTTCAAGAAACGTCTGTTTGGTTCATAGAAAGTCTTTGGCCACGTGAGATAAACGTTAAATTTGAGTCAACATCTATTCTTAATTTTTGTATTTTAAAACAATTATATATCAATATAACAGCTGAACTCTGCAGGAGTCATTTTATTTCATGCAATCGACTTCATCGGATACAGGCCGACTTTCAGTGACATACAAAACTCTGGGCACGTCACAGCGGGTGTGGGGCGGCTTCGTTTTAAATGGGTATTCCATTGGTCTACTGTGAAATTTGATAAAAGAAATTTGAGTCGACATATGACCATAGATGGAGGTGGTAGCAACAACAAATTAGTTAAACAAAGTTATCAACTTGGAGACCTTGGAATACCTCACAACAGAGTTTGTCTCTTTGTTTGTTAATCTGATTCTGTGATTAATGGTTATGGTGTTACGTTAGCCATTATCCCAAAAGGTATAAAAACACGCGCTGCGTTCACTTGCATTGCAATAGTCTCCGTGTACTAACGAGAGGACTTGTCTGCAACACATCTACTTGTCAGTAACAGTGAACCGCTTCTCCTTGTAAGTAGATTTTTTATGAATATATGCTTTCATTGTAAGGCAGTTTACTTGAAACTGCATGTGTGTAATGTAATGTTTGTATGTATTTATTAATTTCATAGGATTCACAATTCAAGGGACCTATCTAGGTGATACGAGTAAGTGAGTGAGTATGGTTTTACGCCGCTTTTAGCAATATTCCAACAATAACAAGGCAGGGGACACTATGAATGGGCTTCACTCATTGTACCCATGTCGGGAATCGAACCCGGGTGTTCGGAGTGACGAGCGAACGCTTTAACCACTAGGCTACCCGACCGCCTCTCTAGGTTATAAGTAGCTGAATCAGTGTTGTTAATATACCATGTTCAACTTCTATATTCTATTATTCTATTCTGTATTTAGAGGGCGGTAGGGTATTCCAGCTATAAAACCCCGAAGATACGGTTTCGATTCCAAAGATGTTTGCTTCGTTTGTCGCCAACTGCTGGCGTCCTCTGTCTTGACTTTGCTCGAATATTGCAACAGGCGGCGTGAACTCACTTACTCACTCATGTATTAAATTGTTTCACTGTCACAAGTGCTACTTTCCAGTATCCATCTGACTTTTTAATCCTTGTGGCCTCTATATTGTCTCCCCAAAACCTTCTTGAACAAAAATACATGAGTCGTAATTTCGCTTTCAATACATTCACGTTGGCATAGTTGGCGTTGTTTTTGAGTGTTTTTGGCGTTTGTTAAGCATATGCCATCAATCATTAAATAATTTCAAATTAAACGGGGGTGGGGTGGGAGGTAGAGGGGAGACATGTTCACTACTGTTAAGCATATCGATCATTATCTATTGTTTCATATCAAAGGGGGTGGGATCGTGGTGGTGGTGGTGTGTGTGTGTGTGTGTGGGGGGGGGGGGGGGGGGGGGGGCATATTCACTACTGTTCAGCATCGATCATTATCTATTGTTTCATATTAAATGGGGGTGGGACACGGATGGGGTAGAGGGGAGACATATTCACTAGTGTTAAACATCGATCATTATCTATAGTTTCATATTACAGGGGGTGGGATGGGGGCGGTGGTAGGGGGGGGGGGGGGGGCGGCATATTCACTACTGTTAAGCATCGATCATAATCTATTGTTTCATATTAAATGGGGGTGGGGTGGGTGGAAGAGGGGAGACATATTCACTGCTGTTAAGCATCGAACATTATCTATTGTTTCATATTAAATGGGGTGGGACGGGTGGGGTAGAGGGGAAACATATTCACTAGTGTTAAACATCGATCATTATCTATAGTTTCATATTACAGGGGGTGGGATGGGGGCGGTGGTAGGGGGGGCGGCATATTCACTACTGTTAAGCATCGATCATAATCTATTGTTTCATATTAAATGGGGGTGGGGTGGGTGGAAGAGGGGAGACATATTCACTGCTGTTAAGCATCGATCATGATCTATTGTTTTATATTAAAGGGGGTGGGATGGGGGGCGGTGGTACGGGGGCGGTAATTCTCTACTGTTAAGCATCGATCATTATCTATTGTTTCATATTAAATGGGGGTTGGGTGGGTGGAAGAGGGGAGACATATTCACTACTGTTAAACATCGAACATTATCTATTGTTTCATATTAAATGGGGGTTGGGTGGGGGGAAGAGGGGAGACATATTCACTACTGTTAAACATCGAACATTATCTATTGTTTCATATTACAGGGGGTGGGATGGGGGCGGTGGCAGAGGGGGGGGGGGGGGGAGGGGCATATTCACTACTGTTCAGCGACGATCATTATCTATTGTTTCATATTAAATAGGGGTGGGGTGGGGGGAAGAGGGGATACATATTCACTGCTGTTAAGCATCGATCATTATCTATTGTTTCATATTAAAGGGGGGGTGGGGGTGGGGGTGGGGGGAAGGGTGGCTCGACATCTGATTCGCAGCGTCTCTCACTGCAGAGCTACTTCCCTTAGTCCTGCCTGGTTCCACAAATCGTCGGTTCTAATCCAGGCTTCATTCTGGTTAAGACCTTTGGCCTGTCTGCAACATACACCTAATGGATGTCACCGAAATTTGGAACTTCACTTCAGGCTTTAACTAAACAGCCGTAAAACTGACCAGCCGCCGTAGATGAGTCATAATTTTGAACCCACTCCGTCACTTTAAGGCAGACTCGTCGACTACATGAAAATATTCTGTTTTCCTCATCTATAAATACTGGTTTGTTAACTTCAGTTGAATATACTTTGTAACCAATCACTGTAGATAATTGTTGATCATTTTCAGATTCAAGATGAAAGCCGCTCTCATCTGCATGGTGTTTGTCAGTCTGTTACTTACGGTGGATGGTATGGCTACTTTGTCCTATACCTAAATTGCCCTTAAACTCATCTTGTATTATCTTCCCTAGGCAAGGAAGATAAATGACTTTAAAAGTCCAGTTTCCACGCTTGCAGAACTTGGTTGGAATTTCGGGGCTCGATCGTCGGGCCACCAGTGGCTATTACTGTTGTGTCCCTTCTCTGTCCCCTATACTTATCAGATTTCACCTCTCATATCATTTGCATTTGCTTCCAACAAAATGGCCGCACCCGGTCAAGGCGATCTGATCAATAATAGAGATCTTTATTGTAATAAAACGGGTTTTACCTCGCGAAGTGCATCAAATCACTTGAGCACCTTGATTACAAACATGAACAGATTTTGAAAATATATGTCGACTCTTGCTGTGTAAATCTGCAATCGAACGAATTCGGCATGGCAGTTGCAATGCTGTTTATGAACAGGATGTCGATGTCGTTGCGGAGCTTTGATTGGACTATGCATTGTGTCGTCAGTGGAGCCAAAATATAACTTCATAATTCTAGGCGAGTTCGGCAAGGATGGAAACTGGACTAAAATCGGACCAAAAGCTGGTAACCCCTTGTCTCTCGGGAAGATGTATTGTATCGACTGCTACAGTGTGTGAGTAGGGTTTAAAGCTGTTGTGAATAGAGTTTCATGGAGGACACTTTGTTTGAACCCTCGAGCACAGGTATATTACCTGAATCAAGGATTACAATCAGGGTGAATCTCCTAGAGGAATCTGGCACGGTGGGTTGATTGCTTATCACACACCGGAGGGACAAATGCACGTTGTCATGTACTTCTATTGATTATATGTCAGAAATGTAAATCGTGATCCTCTTGTTAACCTACCTAACTGTTTGATTGCCAATTAAAAGTGGTGTATATCAGAAAGTGAGAGAGTGAGTATGGTTTTACTCCGCTTTCAGCAATATTTCAACAATATCTCGGCGCATGACACCCGAAATGGGCTTCACACATTGTACCCATTTGGGGAATCGAACCCGGGGCTTTGGCATGATATATCAGAAAGTACCCCGAAACATTGGTCTGCTAACTACAATAGAAGATGACATTAATGCAAGTACATTTTAACAATTCTGTTATTTTTTTATGTGATGTTTTATTCTTTGTGTTAATGTGTATTTTCATCGCGTTTTCTTTTAGCTACTGGTAAATCCACAGTAAGTAGCAAATGTAGAGTGATATTGACTACTGATGCTTATGTTGTGAAACGTTCAGAGAATTCTTCCTTGAACCATTTCATGAACTAATGTGCACGTAAAACGTAATTTAGTTATAACTGGTTTGAAGACATATCGTCATTTATTAGAGTTAATGCCTGGCTTCTGAAAACAAAACTTACCTTCGCATAACCACTCCAAGACTCTTTGTCATATATTATCACTATAGTAATGTGTAATTATCCCAGAATTAATTGGGATCAATCATAATGTTGACTTAAGCCGGAATAAAATACGGCAGTTGGCTTCATCCTTGATGGTAGTAGCTGTGATACTAATCTGATTAAATAGTCATGACATTAACATTATAATATTTAAATCGTCCATTTTTACTATGTTGTTATTTTCTTTATGTTATTGGTTGATCGTTTTCTGCTTTCTGTTGCTTTGGGTGTACATGTTATGGTTTGAAAAGCGCAGCAAACACGGGTGATCCGGGTTTGGATCTAGGCAGGGTTTCTATGTATGTCAGCTTTATGCTTGCTCTCCTAGAGGTGACTTCATTATTACTAGAAGCGACGTTCGGCTAACATAACATACATGTAATGTCCAATCTATCGATAAATGTTGTTTGTTTATTTATTTTTTAACGCCGCACTCAGCAATATTCCCGCTAAATGACGGCGGCCTGTAAAGAATCGAGTCTCGAACAGACAATCCAGTGGCTGATGTCATTAGCATCGATCCACGAAATTGGGATACGATGATATGCATCAACCAAGTCAGGGAGACTGACCACCTGATCCTGTTAGTCGCCTCTTACGACGAGCAAAATCGTCTTTTACGGCAAGCATTGGTTGCTGAAGACATATTCTACCCCGGATCTTCACGGGTTCTGTCGTTAATTGTAATGAGTCCGATACATAATACCGACACTAAACATAGTGCAGGCCACCCTTTCCCCGTAGTTGGGGATGATGTTGCCCCATTGAACATTGTGCTGTTGAAGAAAAGCGGTAGCAACCCAAGTCGTGTGAGGTCGGGCATGATCCTGTTAGAATGTCAATCCTGGGCCATGACATTGAAAAAACGAAATTGCCACTGGTCCAAGAATCTGATCTCCGTATCCCACAAATAGTGTCGTTGGTTGTGTGGATTGCTCCCCTCGGCAAGTGTGTTCGCTCTGGTTCTCGAAATGTTATTCGGTCAGTGTTTAAATATATCGTTCTGATCAATATCTTATCCTATCGAATTTGTTGTTCAGTCATGCAAAACGTGAAGAATACGACACGCTTGTAAACTTCAACTGGCTAACATTAGATGGGATAGATAGTTATTTCAACGATACACACATATATAACTGTGTCCGGAACACCTCTACCACAATGTCTGATGCGGGGACAATGCTGACACAACTTTTGTAACATTTTTGTACACAGCCAATGCTGTTCAAATTACCCCTAACGAAGTAGCTCTAGACACCAGGAAACGAGGAGCGGCGATATCACGGCAACTGCCTCTGGCTACTAATATTAATCATTACATCATATAGGCAATAACAATTGGAAATATATAAGATATCCAGGTATTATCCGTTGTCTATTAGAAAATGGTTGGGGCCCAAATTAGTTTGACGTTAGATCACCTGGGCTTTCGCCCCCTTTCCTTAACACATTAAATCAACGAGTCCCCTTTGAGGTATTAAAACCAAAAAGCAAAAGAACTCGCTGTCAGTGCATCATTTATACCCTAAACTGTAGGTATCAGGGTCTACTGAATAATTATGTTTGAATTTATTATTCAGATTTTACATGTAGTCTCTCCGCTGTGTGTTGAATTATGTTTTTTTTTTAATTCCAGACAGGCGCCAACAATCAGGTATGCTTGTTTCAATTGATCGTTCACCAATAAAATAAATGTCTGCAATCAGCTTGTAAAATGTAAGTGATAACAAAGGTACAATGGTTTGGACACATGATTATTATTGGATACAAACTAAGTGTTGGTGTTAATAACGAGTAAAGAAACTGTACCAGTTAGGTACCATTCGCGGTACTGAAGTGCATATTGCTACATATGTAGTGATGTAAAGGTATGTATCTCAACATACCATTCTTACCACGTTTTAACCACAGTGTGTAATTATAACACCACAAGAACAAATTGTTTATAAAGATATTTCTTGATTTACACTATGGCTGAAATATTCCAATGAAGGTGGATGTAGGTAGAGATGAAGGATGATGTGGGTAGAGATGATTGTGGATGTGGGGAGAGATGAAGGTGGATGTGGGTAGAGATGATTGTGGATGTGGGGAGAGATGAAGGTGGATGTGGGTAGAGATGATTGTGGATGTGGGGAGAGATGAAGGTGGATGTGGGTAGTGAGGAAGGTTGATGTGGGTAGAGATGATTGTGGATGTGGGTAAAAATAAAGGCGGAGGTGGGGAGAGATGAAGGTGGATGTGGGGAGAGATGAAGGTGGATGTGGGTAGAGATGAAGGTGGATGTGGGTAATGAGGAAGGTGGATGTGAGTTGAGTTAAAGAAGGATGTGGTTAGAAATGAAGGTGGATGTGGGTTGAGATGAAGGTGGATGTGGGTAGAGATGAAGGTGGATATAGGTAGAGATGAAGGTGGATGTGGAGAAGAACTAATTGTTTATAAAGATATTTCTTGATTTACACTATGGCTGAAATATTCCAATGAAGGTGGATGTAGGTAGAGATGAAGGATGATGTGGGTAGAGATGATTGTGGATGTGGGGAGAGATGAAGGTGGATGTGGGTAGAGATGATTGTGGATGTGGGGAGAGATGAAGGTGGATGTGGGTAGAGATGATTGTGGATGTGGGTAGAGATAAAGGTGGATGTGGGTAGATATGAAGGTGGATGTGGTTAGTGAGGAAGATGGTTTTCGGTAGAGATGAAGGAGGATGTGGTTAGTGAGGAAGATGGTTTTCGGTAGAGATGAAGGAGGATGTGGGCAGAGATGAAAGTGGATGTGGGTAGAGATGAAGGTGGATGTGGGTAGAGATAAAGGTGGATGTGGGTAGAGAATAAGATGGATGTGGTTAGTGAGGAAGGTGGTTTTGGGTAGAGATGAAGGTGGATGTGGGTAGAGATGAAGTTGGATGTGGGTAGAGATGAAGGTGGATGTGGGTAGTGAGGAAGGTGGTTTTGGGTAGAGATGAAGGAGGATGTGTGGAGAGATGAAGGTGGACGTGAGTATAGATGAAGGTGGACGTGGGTCGAGATGAAGGTGGATGTGTTGAGAGACGAAGGAGGATGTGGGTAGAGATGAAGGGTGATGGGGTAGAGATGAAGGGTGATGTGGGTAGAGATGAAGGGTGATGTGGGTAGAGATGAAGGGTGATGTGTGTAGTGAGGAAGGTGGTTTTGGGTAGAGATGAAGGTTGATAGGGGTAGAGATGAAGGTGTATGTGGGTAGTGAGGAAGGTGGTTTTGGGTAGAGATGAAGGTTGGTGTGGGTAGAGATGAAGGTGGTTGAGGGCATAGAAGATGGTGGATGTGGGTAGAGATGAAGGAAGGTGTGGGTAGAGATAAAGGTGGATGCGGGTAGAGATAAAGTTGGATGTGGGTAGAGATGGAGGTGGTTGAGGGCATAGAAGATGGTGGATGTGGGTAGAGATGAAGGTGGATGAGGGTAGAGAAGAAGGTGGATGAGGGTAGAGATGAAGGTGGATGTGGGTAGAGATGAAGGTGGATGTGGGTAGAGATGAAGGGTTATGTGGGTAGAGATGAAGGGTGATGTGGGTAGAGATGAAGGGTGATGTGTGTAGTGAGGAAGGTGGTTTTGGGTAGAGATGAAGGTTGATAGGGGTAGAGATGAAGGTGTATGTGGGTAGTGAGGAAGGTGGTTTTGGGTAGAGATGAAGGTTGGTGTGGGTAGAGATGAAGGTGGTTGAGGGCATAGAAGATGGTGGATGTGGGTAGAGATGAAGGAAGGTGTGGGTAGAGATAAAGGTGGATGCGGGTAGAGATAAAGTTGGATGTGGGTAGAGATGGAGGTGGTTGAGGGCATAGAAGATGGTGGATGTGGGTAGAGATGAAGGTGGATGAGGGTAGAGAAGAAGGTGGATGTGGGTAGAGATGAAGGAAGGTGTGGGTAGAGATAAAGGTGGATGCGGGCATAGAAGATGGTGGATGTGGGTAGAGGTGAAGGATGATGTGGGTAGAGAAGAAGGTGGATGTGGGTAGAGATGAAGGAAGGTGTGGGTAGAGATAAAGGTGGATGTGGGTAGAGATGAAGGTGGTTGAGGGCATAGAAGATGGTGGATGTGGGTAGAGATGAAGGTGGATGAGGTTAGAAATTAAGGAAGATGTGGGTAGAGGTGAAGGATGATGTTGGTAGAGATGAAGGAAGATGTGGGTAGAAATGAAGGTGGATGTTAATCGGTGACAGTAGCGTTCCCAGGGAGATTATCTACTGAAAGTGTTTCCGGATAAACGAATTATGTCAGTGGCTGATGAAATATTTATAACCAAGCCTGTAACGGGGTCAGATGTAACAACCATGGAGGTGGGGTTTGGGGTATAAGGAGGTTTCAGTGTCGCCTCATACCGTAGTGTGCTGAATTCTGTTTTGTTTGAATTTCAGGGCCCTACAGCTAAACCTAGTGGGGTATGTTTTTCATATCATATCATTTCAACTTTTATAATATCTATTTACCTAAACGGAAGTCTCAAGTTACCCTTCACCAAATGTCTATGCTCTGAGAATTTCTTCAAGGTACACAAAATAATTTGGTTTCATCACATCGCAATCATTAATTGATCTAAAATTAGTTTTAGTTTGCTCAGAAAATTGTAATATTTTTAGGAACTTTGTTCTGTTCAGGCGACGGCTGTGCAGATGTCCACTTCAGTGTTGATGATAACTTGTGTCATCTCCGGCCTTCATCTTTCCCGCCAACTTGACGTCGTCCGTGTGCCATGAGCAAACCCGTGTTACCATTGAACATGACGGCTTTGATGACAAAACCCGAGAATGTGATGTGTTTTTATTAATTAGTTAATCGGTTAATTAGTTCTGTTGTTAACCCAATACACAAATGTGAATAGCCTATCGAATAACATTAACATGATTAAGAAATAACCGAATGCGCAACTTTATATTCAATAAATAGATTAGAAGAATTATTTGATTAACATGATTGAATGCATATACCTTTTGTGATAACGATTTGCGCGTGCACTTGTAAGACATTTCTGTCAGTGTGTAATAAAACATTATATAAAACTTATGATTTTTGTCTTTGTTGTTTCTCGTAAAATGTAAGGATTTATTATCAAGAATATATATATTACGTGGTTAGGTTGAAATCATATAAATATCTGTATCATACCTCCATGTCGGAATGATGATATCTGATTGGTCTCAGCGGTAGAATAACTCCCATAGACTCCACAACGAACAAGACAGGCTGCACGTGAATTTCTGAGAGGCAGATTACATCCTATATACCACGTTTTGAAGCGAAGACCGCACGCCTTTTCCGAGTTAATGAAAGTCACGTGACCAAGCACAAGTTAACCTCAGCTCAATCGAACAACAGCATTCTATCAATTTTGAATTTGTTTTAGTTCTCTTACAATGTCATAATATAAATTGTCGGCATGATAAATCTGTTGTTTGGGTATCACTTGGTGGACATATGGTATTAAGCGTCGCTCGCTAGGTTTTACAGTACGACCTGGAGGTGGCCACGAGCCACGCAACAAGGCAGGCATTAAACAACATATATCCCGAGTGATACTGCGACAACTTATATTCTTCCTTGGCTGTGAATAGTTTGACCGTTTGACAGAAACATATTACACGAATGTTTATGCTTATTCGTGTTAATATAAACATGGCCGGGGGAGTGAGAGATTGTGTAATAAGGCAGTGATATTATGAAACGACATAAAAATGAAATAATGCATTCAAAATATCATTTAGCACATTCCAAGACTTTAGATTCTGAAGGATGCTCCTGACAGCCTCTGTTATGACAATGAAGTATGGTTAATTTCGCATTAACAGCGATTTGCAGCGCCTATATATATATTCCAAGATTGAAATTATAATAGCAATAATACTTGTCATATACACTGTGTATGTAGTAATATAGTGTCGCCGGGTATATTTAACGTTAGTTACCAAGAGTTTCTGTATTTTATTTTACGAACACTTCATCTCTCAATCTTACTCCTCGGTGTCTTACCAGCAGTATCTCGTGCACATACCTGGGGTGTGAGGTGGAAACTTTCAAATACTACTTTTTGCCACGCCATATCCGAGGGTATACCTTCTTTCTCCCTCCGACTCATCAATTCACATTGATGCCATTTACATCTTTTTACAGGTATGTACCTTTAGCAATCTGTTTCCTTATGGTAAGCTTGTCAATAGAATAGGTCACGCGATTGTAGAAACTAAATCACAAATGCTATTAATTGTGAATATCATACGCGGTTAAAAGGCATCGCGTTGCGCGAGATTACTTATTCAAACACTAGGTTAAACATCCCGTAAGTAAGATTGGGAGATGAAGCGTCCGTAAAATGAAATAGAAATAACTCGTGGCAACTAACCTTAAATATACCCGGCGACAATAGTAATAATTATTTAGTCAAACAACTTTAGACAACTAGAACACTTGTGACACCTTTCACAAAAGAAAGGAAAAAACACACTGACATACACTGGTTCAGTGGTACGTCTAACTTAGCAGCAAGGTATAGAACAAGTGCGATCGAACTTTACTGTTTCTTCAAAAGCCGACACGAGCTGGATATGTGTGAGAAGTGAAATACATGAAAACCTATTTGTACGGGCATATAGCTAAGTTAAGTATAGGAACTCTGGGACCCCATCACTCCATGACAATAATTCATATTTTACCTATATCATGCTCGATATAACAGAAACTGCAGCGTTAAAATCGATCGGCCCAACTGTTTCACGTTTCATGTGTGTGTGCAGTTCATTTATAAGCCTCAGCGGTGGCCAAGTCGTCTAAAGCGCCGCAATTTGCGACCCATAGGCATGCCAAGAACATCTTACGTGGCTTCGAATCCTGGTTCTTCCTTTTTTTTTTTCAAGTTTGTGTGAATACAATATATTTTAATATAAATGTACACGAAGATGTGGAATGTTTTCTCGAAGTCATAGATGCAGTATAGCTATTTAACGTAACATTGTGCACCTAAGACAAAGAGTAACCAAGGTACGCACTCACTCACTCTTAAAGATCGAGGAAGAAACTACTCTATGGATAGATCTTTACAGAGATGCTAGATATGGATGCAGGACGAAGATGCTGGACATTGATGCTAGACGTAGATACTAGACGTAGATGCAAGACGAAGATGCTAAACGTAGATGTTAGACGAAGATGCTAGACGTAGATGATACACGTAGATGCTACACGTATATGCTAGGCGGAGATACTAAACGTAGATGGAAAGATGTAGATGCTACACGTATATGCTAGACGTAGATACTAAACGTAGATGGTAGATGTAGATGCAACACGTATATGCTAGACGTAGATACTAAACGTAGATGGTAGATGTAGATGCTACACGTATATGCTAGGCGGAGATACTAAAAGTAGATGGTAGATGTAGATGCTACACGTATATGCTGGACGGAGATACTAAACGTACATGGTAGATGTAGATGCTACACGTATACGCTAGACGGAGATACTAAACGTAGATGGTAGATGTAGATGCTACACGTATATGCTAGGCGGAGATAATAAACGTAGATGGTAGATGTAGATGCTACACGTATATACTAGACGTAGATACTAAACGTAGATGGTAGATGTAGATGCTACACGTATATGCTAGGTGGAGATACTAAACGTAGATGGTAGATGTAGATGCTACACGTATATGCTAGGCGGAGATACTAAACGTAGATGGTAGACGTAGATGCTACACGTATATGCTGGACGGAGATACTAAACGTAGATGGTAGATGTAGATGCTACACGTATATGCTAGACGTAGATACTAAACGTAGATGGTAGATGTAGATGCTACACGTATATGCTAGGCAGAGATACTAAACGTAGATACTTGATGTAGATGCTTAGCGTAGATGCTAGACGTAGATGCAAGACGAAGATGTTAAACGTAGACGCCAGACATACACTCTCCAAACAAAGAAACGCACATGTAGTATGTAGTTCATTGACTACACAAAACATCCGGCATATAAATTGGATACATGAGATTGGAAAATGTTGTTGGCCTGATATTCGACAAACGGTGCGTGGCTGCTTGTACTAGTCCGGACTGATGCCGATTTATAGTGCTAACCCACTGAGATACAATTTTTTCCACGAATACCCCACTCAGACACAGAGTGGACCAGTCCTTGTTTTAGTCCCATTGCAGAGCGCCAGACAGGGTAATCACATGTACATCTTTTAACGTCTTTTGGTATGACGCTCTCCAGGCAGACGCTCTACCACTCCGAGGAGGAAGAGGAAGTCTCAAAATTGATAAGACCTTCTATGTGTATAATTACTTTGGTTTACCCGTGAACACGTTGAATGTGCTGGTCTTCCAACTGAGGATTGTAATAAGATCAAAAATAGTATCAGACAACCCTGGCCTACACGTGATAATTGCCGAAATGATCATGTTTCTTTTTTCCAGGTTCAATGTCTAATGAGGGAAGAAAAAACGTTTTCAAGGCAAAGGTGACAGTTGTAAAAGGGGGCATCACCAAAGAACTTGTGAGTATTTAGCTTGTAACTTAAACATCGTGTTGGTACAAATCGACACCAAGCAACATTATGGATGCGAATGTTTTTTCCGTGCTGTACTTCGCAGTTTTACATTTACAGGGGAAAGGGTGGCCCATTCGTCTGAGGGCGCCACGAATATCTGTGCAGAGTTGCTTCCACTTAGGGCAGTCAAAAAGATATGATAGTATTTCGAATCCCAGATTCACACTGTTAATTCTTTAAGGTTTTGAAGCACCATTTTCGTGGGTGATAAACGTCACTTCGGGCGTTCCCCACACTTCAAGCTGACATGTTATAACTGAGATACTGTTCAAAGCGCCAATATATCCATCTCACACACTCTCGGATATTTGGTGCTTCACTTGAAGTTAGTGCCACCATGAATATTTCAGGACTTAGTCGATCCCAATTTCCCGATGATTGTCTTAACAGCCGACGGTAATTGATAATTGTCTTGCGGAATGGGTGCATAAGCGTCGAAGCGAAAGAAATCTTTGCTAAGTCTATCAATCAATCTTTATTTCACGTACTGAAGAGGCCACAGGCCTATAGTACAATTTGAAGAATATACAATTTTATACAATTTATGTACATATCTCACCAAATCACCTCGCGTCATTCCACATCGCATCTCAACACAGTCACATAATTTCACACACACAGTACAATACCATACCCTGTAATTTCATAATTTCTATTCTAACATATCACAACTTGTTATATCATACAACATATTCTATAACATCATATCATATTGTATCATTATTATAAGATCATACTATATAGTATTATTTCATATACCATTATCATATCATATCATAACATACCATACATACCATAGTACCATATATCACACCTATATTTGATCACATTTCAACATGTCATATCACACAACACATTAGCAATTTCATAGCTTGTCCCATCATATCTTATCATATCATACCATAAAATGCCATGTCATTCCATGCCAATTTATATCATATCAATCAATCAATATTTATTCAACACTGGAAGACCGCAAGCCATATGATATGTACACTAAAAAACAGTATTTACACAATTTCTATAATACACATACGTGTAACATATTGCATCATATCCCCTCATGTATCATATCACACCACAACACTTATCATATTATATCACATCATGTCATGTCACATCATATCATTTCATATACATATAACTATACTAAACCATTTGTAATATCACGTCCCACAATATCATATGACAGCCTAATAGTTTAATACCATTTCTAACTCTTTTGTTTGTAGTTTATTCAGATGGCAAATATCTATAAATATTTACTTAATGTATATACACAATATATTTCCTAATACCAAGCAGCTAAGATTATTCTTTCATAAGGTTCTGTCGGTATAAAGAGGCATTATATATGTACATGGAAACATTTTGTAAGATACTTCTTTTTGTGTTTGACAGCAGTGTAACAAATTTAATAATATTAGGGTACCTGTAAAAATAAGCTTGCAGGTATTTTTCTCTAAGGTGTAAATACACTGGACATACAAGTAAGAAATGAAATTCATCTTCTACTGAGTTTAAACTACATAGATTACAGATTCTTTCTTCACGAGGAATGTTTACATAGAGCCCTGTTTCTATTAAAAGGTCGTGAGAAGAACATCTTAAACGTGAAATAGCCGTTCGAAATTTTTTAACATTAACTTTTGATAAATAATCTTCCATAATTATTTCTGATTTAAACATTTTGTAATAAAAGCACTTGTTTGTTAGAGTCAGTAATGCAGTCCAAGATTGTAGATAAATATCCTTTAATCTCTGGGTTAATGAAAGTATAAACATTGATTTGGAATACACATTTTGGTTTTGCCAAATATCACCAAAGCCACAAATGAAAAGTAATTCTCTAACACCTGTTACCCAGTTTCTTTTCCCATTATTATCATAAACTGTCATCATATTATAACACTTTTGGGCAATCTATATGAGGGCATGTCAATAAGTCTCAGCCAGTATTTAATAACTTTTATATTTGAATATACATAGAGCGGGAATCTTCCACATTCTCCATACACCACCAAGCTGGAAGTGTTTATTTTAACACCTAAATACGTTTTGCAAACATATAAATGAATCTTTTCTATGGCATCAAAGTACTGTAAACCCCAGACTTCTGCCCCCATACAACAAAATGGGGAGTATCTTTATATCAAATATTTTAAAAAATGATTGATGAGAAATGGTTTCTAAAACTTTCAAACTCTGATGGATACTTACAAAGACCTTTCTTGCTTTTAAAGCAGCTTGATACAAATGTTTATGCCATGACAAGTTTCTACTGAAGTAAACACCAAGATATTGATAAAATCCTGTAGTTTCTATTTTTTGTCCTTTAAAGGACCAATATTCTTTACTTGCTGAATTACGTCCATTCTTAAATACCAAAACTTTTGTTTTACTCATGTTTACTGTTAGCTTCCATTTATTGCAGTAACTTTCAAGTTCATTAATTTGACACTGCAGTCCTTTGATTGTTGACGAAAAGCAATATCTTCTGCAAATAGAAGTAAAAATATCTGTGTAATATCTGGATGGAGCTGAACACCATAATTACAGTTGGTATTTATTTGTACAGCCAGTTCATTTATGAAAAAAGTAAAGAGAAATGGGCTTAAGATGCATCCTTGTCTTACTCCTAACTGACTAATAAATGTTTCTGAAATCTCATTACTGTTTCGCACACACACTTAATATTCTCGTAAATGCTACCCAATAGTTTGTTCATCTTAAAGCTCAGGCCATGTGCTCTTAAAAGGTTCCATAGTTTATGTCTCTGCACTGAGTCAAATGCCTTGGCAAAGTCAACGAAGAGCACATAAAGTTTCCCACCGTTGACACTGAGGTATTTGTTAACTAAAACTTGAAGGATACAAATGTTGTCAATAGTTGAATAGCCCTCTCTAAATTCAGCTTGTTCTTCATTGATTTTGTTGAGGGTATCTGCCCAAAACACTAACCTTTTATTTATTATGTTTGTGAATAGTTTACCAAATATACTTAGCAGTGAAATACCTCTGTAATTGTTTATATTATTTAGATCACCTTGTTTATGTATTGGCACAATTATCCCTGTTGACCATGCATCTGGAAATGTTCCATTTTCTAATATAACATTAAATATAAGTTCAAGGTAAGGTACAATGATAACTGAGGAATGTTTAAAAAACTAATAGGAAATAAAAGGAATAATACTCTCTAAAATCTCATCTCTGGTAATAGGGGAATCCAGTACATCATTTGCAAACTGAGTATCTGTTTGAGTCTGAGTATTATCTTGTGACTCCTAGAACTGATTTTCAGGGCTCTGATCAGTATCTGTGAAAGTAAATAATTCTTTAAAGTAGATGTACCAGTCCTTAATGTTGATATTATTTGCCTTTTGATGTTTGCTTAGACTTTTCAGTTCTGACCAAAATAGTTTAGAGTCATTAATGTTATTTTCTAAGGATTGTTGCTTATCATGTAAATATTCTTGTTTCTTTTCTTTGCACACAGCTATATATTTGTTTCTTATGTTATGATATTTTCTAAGTGAGTCCTTCTCTTTACATCTCCTGAATTTATTGAGTGCCCTACATCTTTTCTTTTTAAGACCCTCAGATTCTGCATCATACCATTTACACAATTGATTAAGCTTTGGATTTCTAACCTTTTTTTGCATGTCTGAGCCCGCTAATTTCAAGGCATTCACTAAGTAATTAATCCTTACATCAATATTGGACAATGCTGTGTTTACTGATTTATCAAGTAAATCTTGAACTTGGTCAGAAAAGAGTTGATCTCTAAAATTTTGGAATTTGTCATTATCCCAGAAAAACTTGAAAGATTTAGTAGCCTGGTCATAAGTCTATCATGGAAGCTGTCTTGTTGCTAAATGTCGTTATGTTGACGATAATGATTGAAAAAGGATTGGACCTATCTCCGAAACTTACGACAGGTACAATGGCGGCCAAAAACGGCTCGTTGAAGAAAACGGTATGACAGTATGGGTCTACTGTATCATTTCTGACCACAAAACCGAGTGTTTCCCACTTGCACTTTCAAAACACGAACAACAGATCACACCAGAAACCGCTGAAACATCCGGTTCAGCTTATTACCCTAACAATCCTTCTCAAATAATGGAGTTTGCTCTCATGGACCGTTGCACAAACCACGTCACAGTTGCGGGACATCCTGAATGTGTGTGCTTCATTGTTAAATTTCAGGATTTCCTTCTCTCATGTAGCAAAAGGATATGGGTTCAATGTGTTTGATGCAATCAGTCTATTTTTGACATGTGGCCATACCGATATAACGCGGAAATTTATTGTCCTGGTAGAATAAACTAGCATACATTCTGTTTCGTTTGTGTGAGTGAGTTAGCAATATTCCAGCCATATCACTGCGGGGGACACCAGAAACGGGCTTCACGCATTGTACCCATGTCGGGATTCGAACCCGGGTCTTCGGCGTGACAAGCGAACGCTTCAACCACCAGGCTACCCGTCCGCCCCTTCCTTTGGTGTGAGTTTCAAAGATAAAATAGGCATCATTGATGTTCAACTCGCGAACTGTCTTCAAAGATTTGCTTTACGTTTTAGATGCTCAGAAGACATGGACAAATAACTTTGTTTTTTAATAAATAAAATCAAAACCGCTGCGAATATTTTATCAACTGGCATAGTGTCCAAAGGCTTTTTACTTGTCCTTGTGATTTTTCACTGGCCCCGAGATAGCATAGTTGCCGCACGCTGCAGTCTGAAATGATATCGTAAACAATATCAGTTGAAGGGTGTCATTGTTGTACAACATTTAGTGCGCGCGCGCGTGTGTGTAACATGTACGCAATATGAATGCACATATGGATTTTAATCTATGGACTTCCATGTATAATCGATGATGTCACTGAGGAGCCCCCAGCTTGTTTACCCCCTGTCCCACCAAAATGCTCACTGTCTTAAGAATTATGTCGTAAGTACGATGAATTTAAGACAGCTTCATGAATGGCTCTTGTGGAGTCGCAATTTTAGTTGTAAGTCGCAAAGATTTATCTTAGCTAAGACGACAGATATCTAACTTGTGTTCAGGTGTGATCGTGATCTCCGTCAGTAAAGACCCAAATATTCAGGGGCTCGCTCATCATGGCCGTATCAGAGCCGGCTAGTGCCGACCTCCAAAAGGAATGTAAGAAGAGGTTCTCCAAGGGCGTAACATACGGGCAACTTGCTGTGACGTCAGACGGAAAGCTCAGGTGCAAGAGTGTTTTCCATTGCTGCCTTCCACCCTGGGGCACGTTGACAAAGAACATTAAGGTATGCTGAGTTTGGGCCTCTTGTCCACATTATTTATTGTAGGAACGTATAGATGTTTACATCTTACCTTATCATTAAAGTTACCATTTCCTTTTGTGAGTTAACGCGCTGGACGTATGCAAGAATCGCTTTTAGAAACAGGCGCCAGAAAGGTAATAATAAATGTGCATCTTCGTGAAACATGCATAAGACCTACGCAACCTGGTTCTGGATCTAGGCTTGATGGTTATAGGAATAAGAATATGGCGAGGCAGATTTGTGTACACTATCATGTGTTCACAGTTTTACACAAATAAAGCGACAAAACCATTTCCACATCCAATAGAAATATCTGCACAAAGCAGAGTCGATTGTAAGATTCCGACTATATGATGAGTATGTGTTTATGAATCACTATCAAATAGCGATGATACCTTGTGGTAGCGACACAGTGAGCTTATCCTGCCCAACCGGTGGCATCCGTCACAAACACATGCAAAGGCAAGTCAAGTCAATTATTCATATGAAAATACACGGGAACGTATGGTACAAGTCAAAATAGGGAATTGCATCGGACATCAGTTTTGTCACTGATGCGTCAAGTTTTGAAATGTTCTCCACATGTCTCCCATAAAACATTTTACAAAGGCATTGAATGTTTTAACTTTGATCAATCAGCAAGAGTCGTATGACGCTTTTTGAAATCTTTGTAAAAAGAGCATGTACAAAGTCACGTGTTGATGGGGCACAAGTCAAGTTTGTAGGACAGGTTGTGGCTTTCCTCCGATATGTCGAATTTATAACGAATAGCGAGATACTCGTTTTTGACATCTACTTGGTTCGTGCGTATCAACTCATAGCATTCAGGTGTGGACAGTGCGCCTGGATACAAGTTATTCAGGTAGAGATGGTTCACCTGGATACAAGTTATTCAGGTGTGGATAGTGCACCTGGATACAAATTATTCAGGTGTGGATATTGCACCAAGATACAGGTTATTCAGGTGTGGATATTGCAACTGGATACAAGTTATTCAGGTGTGGACAGTGCACCTGGATACAAATTATTCAGGTGTGGATATAGCACCAAGATACAAGTTATTCAGGTGTGGATAGTGCACCAGGATACAAGTTATTCAGCTGTGGATAGTGCACCTGGATACAAGTTATTCAGGTGTGGATTGTGCACCTGGATACAAGTTATGCAGGTGTTGATAGTGCACCTGGATACATGTTATTCAGGTGTTGATAGTGCACCTGGATACAAGTAATTCAGGTGTGGATAGTGCACTTGCATACAAGTTATTCAGGCGTTGATAGTGCACCTGGAAATATGTTATTCATCTGCGAAGAAGGTGAAATGAATGTGGTGCGGTGAGGTGAAATGAATTTGGTGAAATTAGGTGAAATGAATTTGGTGAGATGAAGTGAAATGAATGTGGTGAAATGAAGAGAAATGAATGTGGTCAGATTAGGTGAAATGAATGAGGTGAAACGAGGTGAAATGAATGTGGTGAGATGAGGTGAAGTAATGTGGGGCGATGAGGTGAAAAAAATGTGGGGAAATGAGGTGAAATGCTTGTAATGAAGCAAGGTGAAATGAATGTGGTGAGGTGAGGTGAGGTGAGGTGAGGTGAAGTGAATGCGATGAAATGAGGTGAAATGAATGTGGTAGGGTGAGGTGAAATGAATGTGGTGAGATGAAAAGAAATAAATGTGGTGAGGTGAGATGAGGTGAATGTGTTGAGACGAGGTGAAATGAATGTAGTGGGTTGAGGTGAAATGAATGTGGTGAGGTGAGGTGAAATGAATTTGGTGATATGAGGTGAAATGAATGTAGTGAGATGGGATGAAACGAGCGTGGTGAGATGAGGTGAAATAAATGTGTGGGATGAGGTGAAATGAATGTGGTGAGATGAGATGAAATGAATGTGGTGAGGTGAGGTTAAATGAATTTGGTGATATGAAGTGAAATGAATGTGGTGAGATGAGGTGAAATAAATGTGGTGGGATGAAGTGAAATGATTGTTAGGAAGTAGGGTGAAATGAATGTGGTGAGGTTAGGTGAAACGAATGCGATGAAATGAGGTGAAATGAATGTGGTAGGGTGAGGTGAAATGAATGTGGTGAGATGAGGTGAAATGTATGTGATGAGATGAGATGAAATGAATGTGTTGAGGTGAGGTGAAATGATTGTTGTAAGATGAGATGAAATGAATGTGGAGAGATGAGATGAAATGAATGTGGTGAGATGAGGTGAAATAAATGTGGTGGGATGAAGTGAAATGATTGTAAGGAAGTAGGGTGAAATGAATGTGGTGAGGTTAGGTGAAATGAATGCGATGAAATGAGGTGAAATGAATGTGGTAAGGTGAGGTGAAATGAATGTGGTGAGATGAGGTGAAATGTATGTGATGAGATGAGATGAAATGAATGTGTTGAGGTGAGGTGAAATGATTGTTGTAAGATGAGATGAAATGAATGTGGAGAGATGAGATGAAATGAATGTGGTGAGATGAGATGAAATGAATGTGGTGAGATGAGGTGAAATGAATGTGGTGAGATGAGGTGAAATGAATGTGGTGAGATGAGATGAAATGAATGTGGTGAGATGAGGTGAAGTAATGTGGTGGGATGAGGTAAAAAAATGTAGTGAGATGAGGTGAAATGATTGTAGTGAAGTGAGGTGAAATGAATGTGGTGAAGTGAGGTGAAATGAATGTGGTGAAGTGAGGTGAAATGAAGCGCTGAAATGAGGTGAAATGAATGTGGTGAAATGAGTTGAAATGAATGTGGTGAGATAAGATGAAATGAATGTGGTGAGGTGAGGTTAAATGAATGTGGTGAGATGAGATGAAATGAATGTGGTGAGGTGAGGTTAAATGAATGTGGTGGGATGAGGTTAAATGAATGTGGTGGGATGAGGTGAAATGAATTTAGTGAACAACATTACAACTAATGTGTTAAACAGGGGTTGTTTTTAAATCCGTTTAGTACACTAATGTATGACTTGGGTGTAACGCAACTTTGAATATTATTCCAGTTATATCACAACATGTCAACTACAATTAGAATGAACGTAAAACGTGACATCGAGCTCGAGTAATGTGCTAAGAAGCCGAGAAACATAATCAGGGCGAATCTGGGATTCAGACCTGTCATGACAGGTACCGTTTCTCGCACGGCTGAGGGATGCAGTTCTTACTCAAGGGTAAGGGTGGGTGAACCTGCGGCAAGGGGACGTTGTGTCCCCTTGCCGCAGGTTCACCCACCCTTACCCTCGGGGGGCCGTTGTTCAAAACAACCTTAGTACTTCGACTGTCGTAAGTCTATGTTAAGATATGGGAGTTACGATCACCTTAGCGCTTTGATCGCTTTCTACAACGGCACCCAGATGACCTAGCCACCCCTGATATGTAACACTGAATCATGAGTCAAAGATCCATGTTACTGGTCGTATCATTACAATACAGACATGCACTAGATCCTTCTGCAGAAATTCAAATGTTGTTTTTTTCCCTGGCAGGTCTTTCGGGAAACGGTTTTGACGTGCCTTGAGACGGCCGACGTCTCCAACTACGCCAGCATAGCGTTTCTGCGATGGATTGCGGGGGACTCGGCTACCCAACTCACCTTGCTGCCAGAGCTCTGTTCGAGGTCATCTCCTTGTATGAGCGGACAACCAAGAGCGGCTTACGGGAAATAAATATCATCTTGTACGACACAGAGGAAAAGACATACAAGGTACTTCGCGCACAAGTTTTAAAATACAATCTGGGATCCCTTTCCCGTTTTGCCCACACCAGTCCTTCATCTGCTGCAAAGTTATATATCCGTGTCTTCAAGTCTAAGTACCTATGATCTCTACAAACACTTCGTTTATTTAGCTCAGTCCAGAAGCAATGTGTTCGAATCGACGAATTTCTGCAACATGGTGGCTGCACCATTCCCTAACTGCGATAGCCTGTGCCGTGTCACGCATGGTTGACAAAAGAAGTGTGAACTTACATATTCGGCTTCATCTGGTTCCACAATGAAATCTAGCTGTGACACTGATTCACTAATCCCAAGAATCGGCACTGAATTTGTCTAAGTTTCTGTTGCACTTGCAAGGGCGGGAAGAGAGGCGCCATCTTGTCGATTCGAGTTGTGAATCGGAATGAAGTCATCTTGAATTGGAACTTTCTCCACGATAAAGTCACCGATGTCATAATCGAAATGACCAAAGGCTCCCTGATTATCTCGAACAACTCTTCGTCAAGCTAGGCTTCACATGAAAATGTTTTCTTGGTCATATTGAAGACAAGCGAAATTGAAAAGTTCTTGATAGTTGTGAGCAGCAACTCGATGCGCTTATGGGGCATGGTTGCTAGGAGATCGCGTGGTCCGAAAGGGGAAAACAAAAAGTTTTAGAAAGTAATAAATGAAAAACGCAGTGCAATCCAAAAGTACCATGTACAGGATATTTTTAATAATAATATTCATGAAAAAAATCCTTTATGAAAATGCAAATTAATTTATTACTTCATCCCAAGGTCGTAACCCTGATCACGTGGTTGGTATTTAGAAGGAATTTTTGTGATGACGCCGTGAATGAGGCCGTGTGTATTACGTTGTTGAATTCAACTGACCAGGAAGATTGTTGAGGCATTGGCATTATGACAGATGCTCGTCATGGATGGAGAAACAAATGTATCTGAGAGAACAATTGTTGCTTTGAGCTTCGAGACAAAACATGTGTTAATGCCGAAGTAGTTTACAAGAGAGGATGATCTGTGCAGCCAGCGACCTGAATAAGCGTGATGGAAATAATGTTGAAATCAATTTTCACGCACATGACAGAATTAATGTGAATAAATACTTATCTGAACATCGTTTCGAAGTCTGTAAGGCTGTCCGTATTTTAATATTTTTATCTCCATTCCGACGTGAAATAATAAAATGTTTTCGTGTCTCAATTTTGCTGCCGCTGTGGAAAATTGCGCACCGATCTAATAAAAGAAATACTACTAGATCTACCATTGCACCGTCATAAAAGAACCAGGTCATGTTATCTTTGTACCGTTGTTTATTGAAAATTCGTTTCCGAAGCAAAGCGAATCGATATACATCACATATTAATTCATAGACTAGGTTCTAGTACCAAGTGTTAAACTTTTTTTTAAAATGTCATAAAATAACTTACACAATTATTGAAAGACATTTTTTTGTAAGTAATAGATTTTATTTCGTCCGCCCGCTCCCTGGTTAGTTGAGGCTTGAGGGGAGAAACACATACAAAAAATACTTGGCATGCCAATCAACTGGGATCTGGGTCACTGGGACCCGACAAGTTTCACGAATCGAGTTACTTCGGCATGAGGAGCTTCATCGGACAAGTGTGACTTTACCAAAATACATTGCAACTGGCCAATGAAAACATGTCACAGAAACGACGAAAAACTACTTTGATCACTTGAAAACATTTTTGACCATTACCAGACTTTGGTACACGATCATTGTCTTCCATATTCCAGATGAGGCAAGGCAAGGCGAACACAACAAAGAAAAACACTGTTGAAATCACCGATTGCCATATATATTGTCAGAAATGCTATTCATAAACTGCATATATACCGTACACCACAGGATTACGATTGGTGCCGTAGAACATATTATGTTTTTTGTTCAATTACACTGTTCATATTCATCACGACACACGTATTTCGTTCTCGTCCAGAGATCTAGAATAGCTCAGAACTAGAACATTTATAATTTCTGTGTTGGACTGCGTTGGATAAATCGTGAACATTCCGCGGTATCATTTTATGAAGATGTGAAGGCGACATGGCAGGTAGGTTTTGAAACCAAAGACCTACGCGTTTGTTGAAAAGTCTTAGAATCGTTTGATAGATATTTATTACTATTAAAACTTACGTCCTTGTTGTCAAACGATCCACATGGGTGGGTGTTTACAGGACGTCACCCGTTTACGCATTAACCAATGAAATGTGTTTGTTATCATGACGTCATATTGACCTGTCAGATCACTCGTATAAGCTCCGCCCACAAGAGTGCGGTAGTTCCTACCGCAGATGCCCCTTTAAGCTGTTACAGTGATAATCAGTATCATTTCCCATTATTTATATAAAGGTATGACGGACCTTCCGATCCATTTTTAATATGTGCTAGGCACGAAACACGCCAACATAGACCGTTACAAGAAAGTAGACTGTTGTAAACCCAAACTAAATATTGATGACTGACTCACCTTCCGCTCCTTTATAACAAAGAATCTACGCATAAATACACTAATATAAAGTGTTACCCACATTAGGAATATAATGGTTGCTTTAAACCTCTGAATTTAGCTTTTAATGAAGACTTTGGACACGTGTTTGCAACTGGACACGTCGGGACTGGGATATTGCAATACCCACCGGAGACAGTTGCCAGGGTGTTCATGGAGAGAGTAGCCACTTTCTCCCAAAAGAACCCCCTGACTTGCCTGAGGGAGGTGATCATTGTGTTATACTTTTAAGGAGAACTAGATATACTGTCGAACCTCGTCAAATCGAAGTACTTGGGACCATTATCATTATCATAATTCGTAGTTCGAGATACGTAGGATGGTGACCATAAACTTACATTGTCAGAAACAATATCGAATTATCCGTAGTTCGAGACGACAACTTCTTTAATTACTGTTGTTATCCATAAATGGTGTCTACTTTGTCATCTGTCAACTTTTAAGTAATGTCTATCAACCAATTCAGTTCGAGACAAGCGGTGTTCTGATAATAATTTGTATTAGTACAGGTACTCAAAGATAATAACGTTACTTAAAACGATACATGACAGATAGACTTGGTTCACTGTAAATATCAGAATATATATTTATCAATTCTTGACCATTCATGAGGACAATAGCGTATTTTATAGACCCAAAACTGATATTGACCGAGACTAGCGGTCGAGTTCAGTATCAGTTTCTTTGGGACCAGAAAACGTGATGTCCGAAAGGAGTTGACTAATTGTTTTATTACATAATACCTTGTTGATCCTTCATCACAACAAGATTTGCGTTACCCTCTCCCTGAATGATTGAACATATTTCTCCCCTTTGAGACCCGTGAAGATCCGGGGTAGAAGAGGTATTCAGGAAACCCATGCTTGCCGTAAAAGGCGACTATGCTTGTTGTAAGAGGCGACTAACGGGATCGGTTGGTCAGGCTCGCATTCTTGGTTGATGCATGTCATCGTATCCCAATTGCATGGATCGATGTTCATGATGTCAAACACTGGATTGTCTGGTCCAGACTCGATTTTTTATAGACTGCCGTCATATTGCTGGAATATTGCTGAGTGCGGCGTTTTTACAGACGCGTCTACAGCAAACGGGTACCACTGCTGATCGCCCTCGGCCAGGTCGACCACGTGTGACGTCATATGCAGAGGATCGTCAGATTGTTTTACGTCACCTCCGTAACCGATTTTTGACGGCTACATCAGCCAGAAATTAACTGTTTAAGAGTAGACTGAGTGCGCAAACTGTTCGAAACCGTCTGAGAACTGCTCACCTTCAAGCACGTCGGACATACTGCGGGTCGGTTCTGACTCAATTACACAGACGTCAACGTCAATTGTGGGCACAGCGACACTTACGATGGACGCAGAGGAATTGGAATCAAGTCGTCTTCAGTGATTAATCCCGATTTAATCTTCGATTTGCTGATGGTAGGGCGAGAGTGTGGAGGCGCCGTCATAAACGTTATGCCCAGTGTTGTGTACAGGAAGTTGACAGATTTCGAGGCGGAAGTGTCATGGTGTAGGGTGCTTTCTGTGGCAATGCACGTTCCAGGCTTCTTGTCATCCGCGACCAGGTACTGGCACCAGAACTTCTGCCTTTTATGGCAGCACATGGACCCGGTTTGATCTTCCAACAGGACAATGCCAGACCCCACACAGCAATTTTGACAAGGAATTTCCTCCAGAATGCGGGAGTCAACGCCATGGACTGGCCGTCAAGGTCTCCCGACCTCAATCCCATCGAACACGTCTGGGATGCTCTTGGCAGAAGTCTGCGCACTCTCCAGAACCAACCACAGAATTTGCAAGATCTTGGCACCATTTTGCAGCAACAATGGCGTCGTCTTCCCAATCATGTGTTCACAAGCATCACAAGGTCCATGAGGAGGCGTTGTGTGGCAGTTGTCAACGCACATGGTGGCCACGTTACTGAACTTGTGTGCCATCAGATTCTCATGCTTGGGATGTTATTACCGAATACCGTAGGTGCTTGGAACAAATTATGGATACCACGATTAATTAAAATCCTTCTTTGGACATTAATGATTGAAAATTACCTTCTCTGATACATTTGTCCGTTGTATATCATATATGGGATTACTTTTAAAAATGTGAAGTTTTTAATTTGACTCAGTATATTATAGATATTTTAGAATGCAAAAATTAGCCAAACATGATTAAACTAATCCTAAAAATGCAGACTATCCTTCAGCACAATTTAGATGCAGCTCACAAACAGGTTTAATGGATGAAGTTGGCAAGCACAAGAAAAATACCAAAATGTTTAAGATTATGTGAACAATATTCTTTATATGTCCTGGAAGATGAATGTCACGCTGCTTGTAATATGTACATCCAAATAAATGAAAGTTTAATTTTTTAATGTCAATTGTGAGCAAAACGACAAAACCAAATCTATATCTATTTATATGTCATGCCATGTAAAAACAATCTTTGTAAAAAGTTTAACCACTTCCACATTGTCCTATATTCTGTAATATTGGCCTGCGGCTTTACATTTATATACGAAGAAAACTGAATAGTAAAAAACAGTCCCATGCGTTCCCCCAACTCCCCACTCCCCCTTCCCCTACTCTACCTTACCCCACTCCACCCACCACCCACCAAATCAAATGGTTGTCAAAGACCCTTTAGTGGATTTCGAATTTATTGTCAATTTCATTTATAAACTTTTACAATTACTTTTTGTCGTTGTTTTCGTCACGCAATTAAATATAATTTCAGGCCTAGTTGGACTTCTGAAGTCAGTGTATGACCCTGATTGTATGAAGGAAAGCGAACATAAGCTACTCTCTTCAGTTATTGTTTCGCTGTTATTGACCTTTTTCACACTTTCGCCATCTTGGATCGAAAACGAGGCTTGGAGAGCATAGCTCCATGCAGTGTGAGTCGCATCAGCTGATAGGGAACAGACAGCATGTTGTGCATTTCACTGGACATTTCAAACAAACCAAAAATGGTATCCTCTGTATCTAATACAGAAGATATTTCACATTTAATCCTGAGGTCCAACTAAACATATGCCTGTAATACACTGGAATTAGCATTTTGCTGTCAGGATCCCGGAAGTGAATCGAAAGGTGCATTTCGAGATACGTATTTCAGAAACAGATATTATATTTATCATAACCTCGTCGGCATAGAGGTACAATGTGACAGTACATTCAATGACAGAAGTTTTGTATCGTAAATGAACCGCATAACATGAAACAGGTCAGTGTACTTTTGCAAATTTGCTCAGTCACTGGCTTGGCGAACTCGAGGTCTCAACAGCAGGTGGCAGAGAGAGAGAGAGAGAGAGAGAGAGAGAGAGAGAGAGAGAGAGAGAGAGAGAGAGAGAGAGAGAGAGAGAGAGAGAGAGAGAGAGAGAGAGAGAGAGAGAGAGAGAGAGAGAGAGAGAGAGATACGTGGGGAACGTTATTCGGATGCCTTTGTTGCTGAGAGAGACTAGTGGGGTGGTCCGTGCATCATGGTGTGGGGTGAAATTGGTCTTGCTCTGAGGGTCGGCCATGTGGTCTTCCAGAACATCGGTCGAGGGAGAGGCAACACGGAACCACGAGTTTCAGCATGATAACGCCCGCAGTCTCACTGCGAGAGCAACAAGAGACTTCCTACAGCAGAATAGCATCGGAACCATGCAGTGGCCTGCTCTCAGTCCCGATTTAAATCTCATTGAGCATCTGTGGGACGAGATTCAAAGATGGCTGAATGACGTCCGACCAAGGCCGACAACTGCAGCTGAACTGCGTCAACCGCCTCATCCGTTCCATGTATCGACGTTGCACGGCAGTCATAAATGCACCTGGCGGACACACGAGATACTGACTTGTGATGCCATTTTCTCAGAGACTAGAGTTGTGCTTCACTTTAAGAACATTTGACACTTTAATTTCAACCCTGATGATCAGTTGTGCCAAGTTTTATCTTTTTAATATGTCTCAAAGTATGTTTACAGAGTTTGGACAAATAAGGTTTCTCATATATCTATCCATAGTGACGTTTCTTTTGCGATCAGTATATATATATATACACAGACACACACACACACACACACACACACATGTTACCTATATTATGCTCGATATAACAGTAACTGCAGCGTTAAAATCGATCGGCCCAACCGTAAAGCGTGTAGCCAAACCACGTTTCATGTGTGTGTGCAGTTCATTTATAAGCTTTAGTGTGGCCCAGTCGTCTAAGACGCCGCAATTTGCTGCGCAGAGTTGTCCCCCTCGGGAATATCAGGAACTTTTTACATGGGTTCGAATCCTGGTTCCTCGTTTTTGTGTTTCAAGTTTCTGTGAATACAGTATATTTGAAGGGCAAATGTACACAAAGTCGTGGAATGTTTTCTCGAATTACACGATGCAGTATAGCTATTAAACGTAACATTGTGCACCTAAGACAAAGAGTAACCCAGGTACTCAATCCCACTTAAAGATTGAGGAAGAAACTTCTTTATGTAAAGATCATTACAAAGATGCTAGACATGGATGCAAGACGAAGATGCTAGAAGTAGATACTAAACATTGATGCTATACGTAGATGCATGACGAAGATGCTGGCCATAGATGCTAGACGCAGGTACTAGACGGAGATATTAGACGTAGATGCAAGACGAAGATGCCTAACGTAAATGCTAGACGTAGAAACTAGACGTAGGTGTTTGACGTAGATGCTAGACGAAGATGCTAAACGTAGACGCTACACATAGATGCCAGACGTTGATACTGTAGGCGCAGACTCAAGACGAATTTCCTAAACGAAGATGTTAGACATAGATGCAAGACGAAGATGCTTTAGGTAGATGCTGAACGTAGATGCTAGATGTAGATGCTGGACATAGATGCTCGGCGCAGATGCTAGACGTAGATGCTGGACGCATATGCTTGATGTAGATGCTGGAGGTAGATTCTAGACGTAGATGCAAGACGAAGATGCTAAACTTAGATGCTAATACGAAGATACTGGACGTAAATGGTAGACGTAGATGCTAAACGTAAATAGTAGACGTACATACTAGACGTAGATTCTCAGGGTAGATGTTAGCCATATATGCCAGCCATTTATGCCAGACGTAGATGCTCGGCGTAGATGCAAGACGAAGATATTTAAAGGACGTGCTAGACATAGATGCAAGACGAAGATGCTAGACGTAGATGCCAGACGTATATATACTAGATGTAAATGTTCAGCGTAGACGCTAGACATAGATGCTCGGCGCAGATGCAGGACGTAGATGCTGGACGTATATGCTTGATGTAGATGCTAAACGTAGGGTGAGTGAGTGAGTGAGTATGGTTTTACGCCGCTTTTAGCAACATTCCAGCAATATCACGGCGGGGGACACCATTAATGGGCTTCACACATTGTACCCATGTCGGGAATCGAACCCGGGTCTTCGGCGTGACGAGTGAACGCTTTAACCACTAGGCTACCCGACCGCCCCTTGCTAAACGTAGATGCTACACGAAGATACTTGACGTAAATGGTAGACGTAGATGGTAGACCTAGATGATAGACATAGATGCTAGACGCACGAGCTATACGTAGATACTAGAGATAGATGTTAGACGTTGATGCTGGAGGTATATACTAGATATAGATGTTGGACGTAGATGCCAGACATAGATTCTAGACGTAGATACTAGACGTAGATGCTTAACGTAAATGCTAAGGAGATAGATACTAGATGTAAGTGCAGGAGATATATGCTAGACATAAATACTAGACGTACATGCTAGCCAAGGGCTTAATTTATGCTAAAGTTAGATGCTAGACGTAGATTCTAGACAGAGAGGCTAGGCGTAGATGCTAGACGAAGATGTTAGACGGATATGCTAGACGTAGGTGCTAGACGTGGTACTAGACGAATATCCCCATTGATCCCCAATCGGCAAATCTTTGAAGCACATTTGTACAGAATGATCAACATTTTTTCAAAATATCAATGTCATCTAATGAATATACAACGTCAATCCTTTCACCTTTGAATATGTACTACGTGGTTACATATCATCTGCGCTTCGGTTAGATATTTATAATGCTACAATGGATCTATTTCGGGCTTGGGTTTACCCGCAGTGACAGCTATCGATTGCCCATTTGTCGGACCACGACTGTGACAAGGAAGTGTGACTCTCTGTGAGTCTCCCTGGATAGTGCACGGCTCGGATAGGACACGAGACATTCAGGTGCTCGTTGACATATACTGTAAGTAGGTTATGTAGATAATACGCCTCACGCAGTGGGATACAGCCTTACATGCGAGAGAGAGAGAGGAGGTACTGTGTTTACTGTGTTTACTGGATGTAACCGTGATTCACAGTTGTATTTATACACAGGGACTTCGTGTTGATATTATAATCTTTGAGAACTGGCTGGAAGTGTCAGGTACTAGTGACAGGTAGGCAAGTACCGCCTTCAATACCTCAATGATCAATGGTTACCCAACTGAACTTTGTACATTGGTGTAGTCAACTGTCATGGCTGATTTCACTGTTGGAGTCTCGGATTGTGTAATGGTCTTGTTTCAGTCGCCACTGTTTAGAAGCGTGAATGTTGGTTTGTTAATGTGTAGCGATTAAAGTTGAGGGTTGTTTTGATCAAGTCAGTTGGATTGAGATAGGCGTGCTGGGTAACTGTCGAAGGTAATTTTGCCTTTGACAATCACACGTCGCGTCGCTTCAGTTGTAACGAGAAACATATTCCATAGTTTCACATGCAAGGATTACCTTTCACACTGTAGAGGGTGTGGATATCTTATATTGTGTATAGGTTGGTGAGTATCTTAGATTGTAAGATGAGGGTTCGTGTACATATCTTGCATTTATGCGTAGTTTGTGGTATTAGATACGAGATGTAGATGCCAGACGTAGATGAAGGACGTAGAATCAAGACGTAGATGCTGGATATGGATGCTAGACGTAGATGCCAGACATCGAAGGTGGACGTAGATGCTAGACATTGATGCTAGACGTGGACAGGTTGTCGAACATGTAAGGTTTCGTGTGTATATATATGTAGGCGATAAATATATACACACACAAACCCTTACATGTTCGACAACCTACTTACAGTGTAAGATCCACACAATATCCACACAATAAGACTATTCTATCTAAACATTTCTGTAACACCCTGATTCTCTCTTTTTCGTCAAACACATATTGTGCTGTAACATAAGACAAGGTGCATATGATCGGGCGTGTTGACAGCAGCTTTTGATTTATTATATGTTGGGAATATTATTTACACATTTTTCGACACTGTTTTAAACAAAAATTCCTTATTTGACAGAAAACATATCCACCACGATGGCAGAGGCAGCAGATGCGTCAAGCGAAAGTTCTGAAACAGGATCAAAGACAGATAAAGATCCTTCAAAGTTATTCCGCTCAGCTATGTTAAGCTTGGTCGACAAAAAAGAATTATCGCCTGAACAGACAGACAGTGTTTATAATGAGATTAGTGATGACGATGAGGATGATGTTTTTCCTGTCGAGATGCGCCAGCAGTCCGACCCCGAAGAGGAATCCCCGTATATGTCCCTCAAGACATGCATCAAAGACTGCTTTAGGAGGGACATGGGGGAAATGGCGAAGAGCATGAGGATATCCCAGTTTGAGGAAATGATCGCGGGACACACACCACCCCCACTGCCTCCTGCCAGACCTGGTTCAAGGCTAAAGGGTAAGTATTGTATCATGAAACACTGGTTTATTAAAGGGGACCTGATGCAAGGCTAAAGGGTGAGTGTTGTATCATGAAACACTGGTTTATTAAAGGGGACCTGATGCAAGGCTAAGGCGTGAGTGTTGTATCAGAGAACACTGGTTTATTAAAGGAGGCCTAATGCAAGGCTGAAGGGTGAGTGTTGTATCATGAAACACTGGTTTATTAAAGGAAACCTAATGCAAGGCTAAAGGGTGAGTGTTGTATCATGAAAATCTGGTTTATTAAAGGAGACCTGATACAAGGCTAAAGGGTGAGTGTTGTATCATGAAAACCTGGTTTATTAAAGAGACCTAATGCATGGCTGAAGGGTGAGTGTTGTGTCATGAAACACTGGTTTATTAAAGGGGACCTGATGCAAGGCTAAAGGGTGAGTGTTGTACCATGAAACACTGGTTTATTAAAGGAATCCTGATGCAAGGCTCATGGATGAGTGTTGTATCAGAAAACATTGATTTATTAAGGAGACCTAATGAAAGGCTAAAGGGTGAGTGTTGTATCATGAAACACTTGTTTATTAAAGGAGACCTGATGCAAGGCTCAAGGGTGAGTGTTGTATAATAAAACATTGATTTATTAAGGAGACCTAATGAAAGGCTAAAGGATGAGTTTTGTACCATGAAACACTGGTTTATTAAAGGGGATCTGATGCAAGGCTAAAGGGTGAGTGTTGTATCATAAAACACTGGTTTATTAATGGAGACCAAATGCAAGGCTAAAGGGTGAGTGTTGTATCATGAAACACTGGTTTATTAAGGTAGACCTAATAGAAGGCTAAAGGGTGAGTGTTGTGTCGTGAAAATCTGGTTTATTAAAGGAGACCTGATGGAAGGCTAAAGGGTGAGTGTTATATCATGACACACCGGTTTATTAAAGGAGACCTAATGCAAGGCTGAAAGGTGAATGTTGTATCATGAAACACTGGTTTAATAATGGATACCTGATGCAAGGCTAAAGGATGAGTGTAGTATCTTTAAACATGACTAACTGAAGTTACAATTGTTAGCCAGAATATTTTCGTGACTGATGAGTCACAGCTATTTTTAATTATTAAACATTTCTCATTCGTGTACAAACAATAGAGCTTGAATCTCATTGAACTTATGATGTGATATATATTGAGCTTATGCTCCATTTTCAGTTACAAAATGTCGCCAAGAAGTAGCAGAGGTTCCTGACGACTACGAACTAATGAGTATGCTTGTCATGCATAATTTGGACAGCAATAAACTCTCATTCCTGAAACAGTCCGTTGTCTGTAGGAACAGGCTTATAGATATCCTCAAAACATGCCGAGCAGTCATACAGTGGAACAACGCAACATCTGACCGCCTTGTTGCACTGGAAGCCAAAGACGCAACGAGACTGTCATCCGAGCAAGACATACAGGTATGGAGAGAGCAGACTGAGACAGCAATAAAGAAGTTCCTTGACGATATCCTGGTGATGAAGGTTCCAATTTTGCCAAAGACTTGGGGTAAAATACAGGCAACTGATTCCGTGTCCACAATAAAAAATCCCAACCCAGAGGAACTGAGAATTAGGCCTTCTGATGATCTGCCTGGTGTTATCATAGTAGGGTCGCACTCCCTCGTGCCTCAGGTAGTTGACAACATCATGGAACTAGTTCGGGGTGTAGAGCGGGATCTCCCGGACAATGACATGATTCCGGTTTCTCAACAAAAGCAAGTGTTTACAGACCTGAAACCATGGGAGTTAAGGTATTTGCAGATCATCGACTGTCCGGTCTTTCTGGAAACAAAATTCCGAGGTCTTACCGTGCAGATCAGCATAGATGGTGGAAGTGTTACTATAGTTGGTCCAGGAACTGACATTATAAAGACCAGGATTCAAATTGAAGAAACTCTCAAAAAGGTTAAGAGTTTATCTGTCGTGAATGTGCCTAAGATTTTACTGTTCGCATTCACTCGTGTGGAATTCCAAGATTACATTCAGTGTCAACTAGCGACCAAAAATCTGCTTGCGGTGATCGAGGTTCTCTCTGATGAACTGTGGATCCATGCGAGCGATTTGGCGACAGCTTCGACTGTATCCAAAATAGTCACCGAGTCAGTAAAGGTCACCTATCTGAAGAAGGACTTGTTAACAGTGGCTAAGTGGAAGACGCTCATCGAATCCATACACCAGAGAGTGAAAGAACCGTTCATAATAGATAAATTAACCGACGACGAACCTGCCGTTATGGTCTGTGCTGTTGAGGTTCAAGAGATTGTCATGACGATGTTGACAGAAGCCACAGAAAGAAGTAATATCCAGGAAAGGAAAATCACCTTCGAAAGAGGGATATTCCTTGCCCTCCACCGCTGTTGTTCATCCTCCATTGACGCCATCAAGACCAAATACGAAGTGGATGTTTCTTTTGAACATACATCTTTCTTGGTGAAAGTTGTTGGGCCGAGGTCACGACTCAGCCATTCCATAGAAGAACTGAAGTCGTTGAGCGATGAACTTGTAGTGAAGTATTCCAGTTTGGACAAGCCGGGTGCCATGGAGTTCCTTAAGTCCCTGTCAGGGAACTCCATGATGAAAGTAGCTGAAGATGCACATGTCTGTGTAATAGATATTGAGGAAGATACACCTCCTATCGGTAAGTGAACGTGTGATCTGTGAAGATGCTGTTTTAAATAATAATTCGCGGCTGTTCAGCTCAGTGAGTGAATGAGTCGAGTCTTAAATCCATTTACGCTACAGTTGCAATTTTACGGGTGGAGTCACCGAGAATTAGGTTCCGAAATAATGCACATCTTGCGAATCGATTCCGGGTATTCAACTTAATGTTGGAGGAGGTTCCGACGTAATAAGACCTTCTATGTGTATTTTACCTAGGTTGACCCGTTAACACTTTAAAGGTGCTGCTTTTCCAACTAAGGATTGTAATAAGTTCAAAAATAGCATCAGTGGACCGTAGCTTATACGTGATGATTGCTGATGTGATGTGAATTTTTTCCAGGTTCAAGTTTTGATGAGGGAAGAAGAAACATTTTCAAGGCAAAGGTGACAGTCGTAAAAGGAGACATCACCAAACAACTTGTGAGTATGTAACTTGTAACTTAAACACCGTGTTGGTACAAATCAACACCAAGCCACATTATGGATACGAATCTTTTTTTCCATGCTGTACTTCGCAGTTGTAGCTTCAAAATACAATTTGACATTTGCAGGGGAGCGGGTATTCCATTCGTCTAAGGACTCCACGAATATATGTGCAGAGTTGCCACCCTTAGGGCAGTCAAAAAGATATGATCGTCTCTCGAATCCCAGATTCACTCTGTTAATCTTTCAAGGTTTTGAAGCACCGTGCTCGTAGGTTTCACAAATGTCTTAGACTGTCATCACATCGGGCGTTCCTCCCACATCAAGCTGAATTGTTATAACTGAAATACATTTCCAAGCGCCATTATATAAATCTCACACACTCTCGGATATGAAGTGCTTCACTCGAAGTTAGTGCCACCGTGAGTATAGTAGATCCCAATTTCCCCGATGATTGTCTTAAGAGCCGACGGGACTGCAGGACCTGGGTGCCGTTGTACAAACTAACCTTAGCGTTACGCCTGTCGTAATTCTATGTTAAGGTATAGGCGTTACAATCACCTTAGCGCTAAGATCGCTTTGTACACGGGCCCCCTGGAAGATTGTCTGGTGGAATGTGTGCACATTGCACATGCTGTCAATAACGGGATTATGTACCGGCTCACTCACTGGTATATGCTATCTGGGGAACTATTCACCAAGCTCTCAGCGCTAACATTGACGTAAGGCGTCGAAGCGAAAGAAATCTTTGCTAAGTCTATCATGGAAGCTGTCTTTTCATTAAATGTCGTAATGGTGACGATAATAATAATAGAGAAAGGATCGGATCTCTCTTAACAATCCTTCCCAAACAACAGAATTTGCTGTCAAGGACCTTTGTACAAACCACGTCACTGTTGCAGGACACCCTGAATGTGTGTGCTTCATTGTTAAATTTCAGAATTTCCTTCTCACATCTAGCAACAGAATGTTTGTTCCTATATGAGATGTGAGATCCAGCATGATTTACAGGAGGCTTAAGCTTAAAGGATTTCACAACGAAATCCTGAACAAACAACAATAGATTAAACTTGCATGCATTCTGTTTCTTTGGTGTGAGTTTCGATGATGAAATAGGCATCATGATGATCAACTGGCAAACTGTCTTCAAAGATTTGCTTTTCGCTTTAGATGCTCAGAAGACATGGACAAGTAAGTTTATTTTTTGATAATTAAAATTAATATCGCTGCGAATATTTTATCAACTGGCATACTGTCGTGTGTGTGTGTGAGTGTGTGTAACATGTACACAATATGAATGCATATATGGATTTCACACCATGGACTTCCATGTATAATCGATTATGTCACTGAGGAACACGCGATTTATTTATTCCCTGTCACAAAACAGATATCTAACTTGTGTTTAGGTGGATGTAATCGTGATCTCCGTCGGAAAAGACCCCACACTCAGTAAGGGCTCGCTCACCAAGGCCGTATCAGAGGCGGCTGGTGCCGACCTCCAAAAGGAACGTAAGAAGAGGTTCTCCAAGGGCGTAACATACGGGCAACTTGCTGTGACGTCAGGCGGAAAGCTCAGGTGCAAGAGTATATTCCATTGCTGCCTTCCACCCTGGGGCACGGTGATAGAGAATATTAAGGTATGCCGATTTTGGGCCTCTTGTCCAAATTGTTTATTGTAGGAATGTATAGTTGTTTACATCTTACCTTATCCTTAACGTTACCATTGCCTTTTGTGAGTTAACGCGCTGGAGGTATGGAAGTGCTACCCCATGAATCAACATCAAAGCATTCAGGTGTTGATAGTGCACCAGGATACAAGTTATTCAGGTGTGGATAGTGCACCTGGATACAAGTTATTCAGGTGTGGATTGTGCACCTGGATACAAGTTATTCAGGTGTTGATAGTGCACCAGGATACAAGTTATTCAGATGTTGATAGTGCACCTGGATACAAGTTATTCAGGTGTGGATTGTGCACCTGGATACAAGTTATGCAGGTGTTGATAGTGCACCAGGATACAAGTTATTCAGGTGTTGATTGTGCACCAGGATACAAGTTATTCAGGTGTTGATAGTGCACCAGGATACAAGTTATTCAGGTGTGGATTGTGCACCTGGATACAGGTTATTCAGGTGTGGATTGTGCACCAGGATACAAGTTATGCAGGTGTTGATAGTGCACCTGGATACAAGTTATTCAGGTGTTGATAGCGCACCTGGATACAAGTTATTCAGGTGTGGATAGTGCACCAGGATACAAGTTATGCAGGTGTTGACAGTGCACCAGGATACAAGTTATTCAGGTGTGGATAGTGCACCTGGATACAAGTTATTCAGGTGTTGATAGTGCACTTGCATACAAGTTATGCAGATGTTGATAGTGCACCAGGATACAAGTTATTCAGGTGTGGATAGTGCACCTGGATACAAGTTATTCAGGTGTGGATTGTGCACCAGGATACAAGTTATGCAGGTGTTGATAGTGTACCTGGATACAAGTTATTCAGGTGTTGATTGTGCACCTGGATACAGGTTATTCAGGTGTGGATTGTGCACCAGGATACAAGTTATGCAGGTGTTGATAGTGCACGTGGATACAAGTTATTCAGGTGTTGATAGTGCACCTGGATACAAGTTATTCAGGTGTTGATAGTGCACGTGGATACAAGTTATTCAGGTGTTGATAGTGCACCAGGTTACAAGTTATCCAGGTGTGGATAGTGACCAGGATACAAGTTAGTCAGATGTTGATAGTACACCAGGATACAAGTTATTCAGCTGTGGATAGTGCACTTGAGGTGAACTGAATGTTGTGAGATGTGTGAAATAACTGTGATGAGATTAGGTGACATGAGTGAGTGAGTTATTCCAGTTATATCACGGCGTGTCAGCTTAATGTGGGAGGAAAGCCCTAAGTGATGCAGGTCTCAGACGTTTACCACTTCGGTGAAACCCACGAGCACGGGTATGGTGCTGACAAACCTAGAAACATAATCGGAGCGAACCTGGATTCGAACCCACAATCACAGGTTTCTGGCGTGCCCAAGGGACGCAACTCTGCACAGCGAATCGCGGCGCCTTAGGCGACTGGGCCACCCGTGCCCCCTTAGATGACATGAATGTGGTGATATGAGTATAAATGAATGTGGTGAGATGAGGTGAAATAAATGCAGTGAGATAAGGTAAAATGAATGTTATGAGATGAGGTGAAATGAAAGAAGTGAGAGGTGAAATGAATATGGTGAGATGAGGTGAAATGAATGTGGTGAGGTGAGTTAAAATGAATGTGGTGAGATGAGGTGAAATGAATGTAGTGAGATAAGGTTAAATGAATGTAGAGAGATAAGGTGAAATGAATGTGGTGAGATGAGGTGAAATGAATGTGGTGAGATATGGTGAAATGAATGTGGTGAGATGAGGTGAAATAAATGAGATGAAATGAGGTTCAATTAATTTGGTGAGATGAAGTGAAATGAATGTAGTGAGATGAAGGTGAATGAATGTGGTGAGGTGAAGTTCAATGAATGCTGTGGGATGAGGTGAAATGAATTTGATGAGATGTGGTGAAATGAATGTGGTGAGATGAGGTGAAATGAATGTGGTGAGATGAGGTTAGATAAATGAATGTAGTGAGATGAGGTGAAATAAATGTAGTGAGAGGTGAAATGAATGTGGTGAGTTGAGGTGAGTTGAATGTGGCGGGGTGAGGTGAAATGAATGTAATGAACAACATTACACCTGATGTGTTAAACACAGGTAGTTTCTAAATCCGTTTACTACAACAATGTGAGACATGGGTGTAACGCAACATTGAATAGCATTTCAGTAGACATCTTCTTCAAATGTTGTTTTTTCCCTGGCAGGTCTTTCGGGAAACGGTTTTGACGTGCCTTGAGGCGGCCGACGTCTCCAACTACACCAGCATAGCGTTCCCGGCGATGGGTTGCGGGGGACTCGGCTACCCCCCTCACTTTTCTGCAAGAGCTCTGTTCGAGGCCATCTCCTTGTATGAACGGACAACCAAGAGCGGCTTACAGGAAATAAATATCGTCGTGTACGACACAGAGGAAAAGACATACAAGGTACTTGTGTGACATAGCTAGCTAGATGTGTTTGGAGACACTGTAGTTGGTGGTGGAACATTTAGTGAAACATTTGTAGAGGGGTACAGTACTGTAGAAACGCTGCTTTGAAAACTTAATAGAGCTCATATTTTAAAGAAGGATGAAAGCCCATGGTGACATGATTATATCCTGCGGGTAGTTTTGATTTACCCAAACTACAGATAAGAATATAGCTGGAACTGGTAATAGGGGCAATCCAACAGCTAGTTAATTCCTCGAATGCCATTGCATCTAGTAGAGGATAGGTTATACAATTAAAGTTTGTTGTTAGTTATTGTCCCTGATAATAACGACAAACGCGTTTTTTGTTAATTAAATGTGTACTTGTTTCAGATATTCGAGAATGAAAGAAACAACAGACTTCTTGGAACAGACGTGCCAACGAAGGGTATGCCCCTGAGATCGAAATGACTGTCTTCTTTCGTCAAACAATATCCTAACTTTCCTCGAGTTCAAATTCACATACACATATATGACGTATTACGTCTCCCTTTGTTGTCACCAACTGATACGTTATTGGCATTTGACGACACAAATACTGCTTTTGTGCCTCGCCTATGATTAAGTGAAAGTTTTAACATATTGCTGTTCGCATGGAGAGGGTTATTTAAAAGCTACCGGTCAAAAGAACCTAAACACCCATGTTTGAGTGGTGGCAAAAAATGATGCAAACAAGAAATAGTTATTCGATGGTGATGTATTGGTTATTATACAGCCGTAGTTATGTTTTTGGATCTATTTTGGGGACAGTTTTCAGCCTAGTAACGTTTTGATAACACTTGTAATGTTGTGGTCAAATCCAGTTTTCATGTGTATTCTGTTGTGTCCGACAGTTTATGTATATAATCCCGTTCCTAGCATCATATTGGAGACCTATATAGATGTGTCCATATCCATATAGATGTCGGGGAAGGAGGTGGCACGGGTGTCGAGATAACAGTCAAAGTCGGCGAGTTGTCGGAAACCACGGTAGGTCGTATCTGTTTATCTGACACAGTAAATCAGTATTTTGTCACTGTAGAATCTGCCATCTGTGCAACCTTAATAAGACTGAAGACGAGTTCCATTTTATTCTTGAAGTTGTAATCTCTGTAGCGCTAAGAGACTTACGAGACTATTACAAGTATATTGTACATCGAAATATTTTAATTTAAGATTTTGTTAAGAAATATAAACGACATAACCCTTTCCATATTCATAAGAAATATCTGTCAAAACCAGGGTCGACGATTCCAACTAGACAATGAGCATGTGTTTATGAATCACTGTCAAATAGTGATGATATCAGGTGTTAAATAATGCAATACACTACTTTTACAGATGAGTCAATTTTACACTGACAAAACCCAAACTCATTTCGTTGTGATAGGATTCGACCGCTCAAATAAAGATGTGCACATATGTATCATGTAATAGAGGCCTGTGTGGGAATAAATATGTTATCTTGGCGTCCATGTGTCAAGTGGATTATCCTGACGTCCTTGTGAGAGAAATAGATTTTTATCTTGTATACCAACTTAGTGTTGTTTTCCCGTGGTACAGGCAGATGTGATAGTGAACACCACCAACAAGAATCTGAGACTCAATCAGGGAGCGGTTTCTATGGCGATATCTAAAGAAGGTGGCTGGACCATACAGAACGAGTGTAATACCCACTACCGTAAGGGCATCAACTTCGGCGATGTCGCGGAGACAGGGGGAGGTAATCTGCGCTGCAAGAAAGTGTACCATTGCTGCCTCCCAAAGTGGCCTGATTCAGCCGACTCTTTACAGGTAGGCCCTCGGCATTGCCATTAGTTAGTGTTCTGATGGCTTGCGTTTTCAGTTTACACATTCTAGGAACATATAGCGTGTGTTATGCACGTCATATTTCATTTTCATATTCAATATTTTTACGACCTTCTTACAATGTATACGCTGACGAATCTGTTTTCAGATTCGGACTGTGTCATCTTATGAGAACACAATAAAAACAAATTACTCTTTTTTTCCTTGTCACCATTGTCACCAATAACCATGCACATTTCCATATGTTCAGCTCTTAAAGTGATAATCAGTATCATTTCCCATTATTTATATAAAGGTATGACTGACCTTCCGATCCATTTTAATATGGGCTAAGCGCACGAAACACGCCAACATAGACCGTTACTCATAGCGAGAAAGTAGGCTGTTGTGAACCCAAACTAAATATTGATGACTGACTCACCTTCCGCTCCTTTTATAACAAAGAATCTACGCATAAATACACTAATATAAAGTGTTACCCACATTAGGAATATGATGGTTGCTTTTAACCTCTGAATTTAGCTTTTGAAGAAGACTTTGGACACGTGTTTGCAACGCGCCCCTTCCAGAGGCTATGAGACCATCGCCTTCCCAGCCCTCGGAACTGGGATATTGCAATACCCGCCGGAGACAGTTGCCAAGGTGTTCAAGGAGAGAGTAGCCACTTTCTCCCAAGAGAACCCCCTGACTTGCCTGAGGGAGGTGATCATCGTCTTATACCACAAGGATGACAAAACTACAAAGGTTTGTGTTTGTAACACTTTAATAGATAATATATACTGTCGAACCTCGTCAAATCGAAGTACTTGGGACCATTATTTTCATAATTCGTAGTTCGAGATACGTGGAGTGGTGACCATAAACTTACATTGTCAGAATTAATATCGAATTATCCGTAGTTCGAGACACCAAAGTAGACACAATTTATGGATAACAACTTCTTTGATTACTGTTGTTATCCATACATTGTGTCTACTTTGTCATCTGTCAACTTTTAAGTAATGTCTATCAACCAATTCAGTTAGAGACAAGCGGTGTTCTGGTAGTAATTTGTATTAGTAATACAGATCCTCAAAGAGAATAGCGTTACTTAAAGCGATATAGAACAAAGATGAACATGGTTCAATATAAATCTCAGGACATATATTTATCAATTCTTGACCATTCATGAGGACAATAGCTTATTTCATAGACCCAACGAACTGATCCTGACCGAGACTAGTGGTCGAGTTCAGTATCAGTTTTTGGGGGTCCATAAAATATGATGTTGTCCAAAAGGCGGTGACTTATTTTTTATTACATAATACCTTGTGGATCCTTCTTCACAACAAGATTTTCGTTACTCTCTCCCTGATGGCCTGAACATATTTATTCCCTTTCGGGCCCGTGAAGACCCGGGGTAGAATAGATATTCAGGAAACCCATGCCGGCCGTAAACGGCGACTACGCTTGTCGTAAGAGGCGACTAACGGGATCGGTTGGTCATGCTCGCTGACTTGGTTGATGCATGTCATCGTATCACAATTGCGCGGATCGATGTTCATGATGTCTAACACTGGATTGACACAGACTCGATTATTTACAGACCGCTGTCATATAGCCGGAATAGTGCCGAGTGCCGCGTTAAACAACAAACAAAGAAACAAACAAACAAATCTACTCTAACGAAACATGTAATCTCGTATGTATGTTGGATGTGCACAGTGAATAGCAAGAAATAGTTATAAATAGTAACAACATCTGAAACCTACACCGACACCAGACCCGTGAAGATTTCGGGATAGTATAGGTCTTCAGCAACCCATTCTTGCCATAAAAGGTCACTATGCTTGTCGTAAAAGGCGACTATGCTTGTCGTAAAAGGCGACTAACGGGATCGGGTGGTCAGGCTCGCTAACTTGGTTGATGCATGTCATCGATCCCAATTCCGCGGATCGATGCTCATGATGTTAATCACTGGATTGTCTGGTCCAGACTCGATTATTTACAGACTGCCGTCATATACCTGCAATATTGCTGAGTGCGGCGTTAAACAACAAACCAACCAACCAACCAACACCGACACCACTGCTATGCATAGTGAACTTTATGTTCGACGTTTCTTTTACAGGCGTTCAGTAAAACGTTTGACAGCGACCCGACCATGATCAGAGAACCAACGACCCCTGATAAGACGAAGAGTGAAGGTGCCACGTCAGCAAAACCTAACATGCGGTTATCTTTAAGCTACAACTACTAAATATGCCATATGAATATTATTCCATCTGCAATTTCATTGTACCCACCTTGTTTAATATAGCTTTTCATCTCTAGTGTCAGTACGAGCGTTACTTTTGAAATGTTGACAGAAATGGATCAGGTTGATGTGACAGACTGTTTATTGCAGAGTTTCGGATGGGCCCCCTCAAGGTTGAAGTGAAAGTAGGAACGCTTCACAAGGAAAAAGTGAATACTATCGTTGTACCAACTGATAACAAATTGTCACTCAAAGGCAAGTATTGTATTTTTATGCCGCTTTTAACATCATTCCAGCAGTTATTGGATTTGGAGAACTAATAACAGATTTCTTTGAATAATCTCTTGATAACATTCTGCCGTATTTGGAAATATTATTTGATACAATAATGGATACCTCTTACTAGCGACTGTGCTTATAAATGCAGAATATCATTCATCACAATTTAGATGCAGCTCACACACGGGTTAATGGTTGGAGTTGGCAGGCACACGAAAAATACAAACAAAATTCACCCACCACCGATTCAAATGGTTGTCAAAGACCCTTCAGTGGATGTCGAATTTATAGTCAATTTCATTTATATATTTTCACAATTACATTTTGCCGTTTTCATCACGCAATTAAATTTGATTTCAGGTCTGGTGGGACTTCTGAAGTCAGTGTATGGCCCCGATTGTATGGTAGGAAGCGAACGTAAGCTATTATAGCTAAAGTTAATCCATATGACATATGTATGATGTGAACTAAATTTTGTACAATGTATTTGTATCATACAAAACTGGCTCTCACAGAAGATATCGCTTGGGTGAGATCAAGTACACTTTAGACACTGCTTATTACTGTTTACGGGGGCACGGATGGCCCAGTCGTCTAAGGCACCGCGATTCGCTGTGCAGAGTTGCGTCCCTTGGGCAAGCCAGAAACCTATGATTGTGGGTTCGAATCCCGGGTCGCCCCGATTATGTTTGTCAGAACCATACCCGCGTTCGTGGGTTTCACCGAAGTGGTAAACGTCTGAGACCTGTATCGCTTCGGGCTTTCCTCCCACATTAAGCTGTCACGCCGTGATATGACTGGAATACTGTTACAAGCGGCGTTAAACCCAACTCACTCACTCACTATTACTGTTTACAAACTGAAAAAGTTGGATGAATGATGTTTGATGATAAATAAAATCTCACCCTCGTGTCTTTGGGTATCAAATATATCAACACATCAAAAGTGGAAAAACTTCAACTTTTATCAACTCGTGTTGATATATTTAATATCCAAAGAATCTCGGGTGATATTCTCTTTGTACGATGCATCTTCCAAAATTCACACACACTGAAGTCATTGACACACAGTAAAGTCCAGAAACCTTGCTCCGGGATATTACTTTAGCAGTATTCTTAAGTTCGACACCTTTGGAAATTCCTGATTAGAGTCGTCCCAAGCAAAACAGCATTTGTGTAGTTGGTGGCGGAGATCGCTGTTGGCAATATCTTTGGTTTGTCTGGCCAGACTCCATTATTACTAACGCCGTGATGTATCTAGAATACTGTTAAAAGCGGCGTTAAATCCAACTCTCTCACTCCATTATTACTGGCCCCCGTCACAGGTCATAAATCAGGGGAAGTTAAGCGTCACTAATGGGTGACCGCTTTTCGGCAGCTTGGCTCCTCAGAGTTTGGGGGGCACCGGTCCTGCCACACAGAAACACGTGTAACACATGTTGCGTCTCCATGGGCAAGTGACTATGTTCGAAATGTGCCTCTGTTACCCCAGGAGTGAATGGATAGGATGAGATTGCAATGTGATTGTTAACTTTCTAGCGCCTGGGGGCTGAGAATGATTCTTGAGAGCACATTGATCCAGTGACCTGCGCAATAAAAATAAAGTATTATTATCAATGGCACACTGCCACGTCCCAATTATTCGTAAATTAGGAAAAGAGTTCATCTGTAGATTGACACTGCAAACGGCATCGTCAGGAATAAATTGATTTGGAAAACAATAAGTGACATTCTCGGTTTCACGTTATCTCCACCTTTAAAACAAACAAATTGTGAGAACACACGAAAGCGATGAATTGGCCACATTCTCACGTTCTCTTGTTTTGGGACCTAGAACGTTTTCTCGGAAGTTCTCTTTCAGTATTTCATAAAATAAGTGTACAACAGTTTATCAACATTTTGTAATCCAGGAGCAAACATCACAAAATCCGGGGCTGTCATCGTTCCTGCTCAAAATATGCCCTGCACGAATATCCTGTTAGTGTCCACGGAATACTTCAAGAACAATGTTGAGGAAGCAATAAAGAAGTGTTTCAAGAAGGCGGACAAGAAGAAGATTATGTCACTCGCAATAGGCCACCTTATTCCAGGTAACACGTGTAGTCCAACATATACAGTAAACTACGGTTATAACGAACTCAAAGGGACTACTAATTTTAGTTCGTTATAACCGTAGTTCGTTATAAGTACATACACAGCATGACTACAGCAAGTAGTCGGGACCAAAAAGTCAGTTCGTTATATCCGTCAGTTCGTTATAAGCGTGTTCGTTATAACCGTAGTTTACTGTATTGGAATAATTGAGTTCACGGCCACATCTACATGTATTTATTTATGCGTAATACGTCCCTCCCTCTCCCCAACACACACACTTACGTATGCACGCACACGCACACGCACACGCACACGCACACACGCATGCATGCTAAGAGACGACTTACTGGATCGGACGATCAGGCTCGGTCACTTCGTTGAATACCTGTCATCGTAATCCGGTGGGGATCATTGCTTCGAATATCAATCACTGGATTATCGGGTCCAGACTTGTTTGAACCACAATACTGAGTGCGTCGTAAAACAAAAAACTTACAAACAGGCATATACGCACACATACACACACACACACACACACACACACACACACACACACACACATTTAACAGTTGCTTATGATTGTATTATTTTAAGTTAAAGCTTACATTATTGATAACTGAAGTGACCAAATTGTATTGTAGAATTGTATTTTGAAATGAATTAAAATTGTATCTTTGAAATTGTGAAAGATATATCTTAGAATCATTGAAGACGATAGCTTTGGCAAAGAGGGTCTGGTTATGGCAAAATATGCTTCTTTTTCACCCATGCTAGTTGTTTAGAAAAATTTTAATGAATCCATGTTTTAGTATGTGTATTTTAAAGAATTATAATCAGGAACGTTTCTTACAGAAAATGACGCTGACGCAGAGATATTCGCCACAGGCATGGAGAGAGCCATCAATCATTACAAGAGGAACCTGAAATACCTTATTGATGTTCGAGTTATCCTCAACAACGCAGAACAAATGTCCACGTGCGTTTTCATGTTCAGACAGAAAGTAGGCCGATCAGCTATGAGGAAGTCCTTTCTGCTCCCCCAGGAAGATGGATTGCCTTCACGTAAGTAGTGGACCCGTGAAGATCCGGGGTAGAATAGGTTTCAGCAATCAATGCGTGCCATAAAGGGCGACTATGCTTCTCGTAAGAGATGACTAACGGGATCGGGTGGTCAGACTCGGTGAATTGGTTGATGCATATCATTATATCCCAATTTGCGTGCATCGATGCTCATGATGCCAATCACTGGATTGTTGAGTAGCGTTGTTAAACATTTGTTAGTCATCCAGGTTCGATTTCCCAAGGGGTGTACTGTCTGAAGCCATTCGTGTTGTCCAGCTCCGTGTATTGCTCCGTTTGCTGTTTAATGCTGCACTTAGCAATATTGCAGCAGTTTGTCGACGGCCTGTAAGTAATCTAATCTGAACCAGACAATGCAGTGATTGACATCATGAGCATCGTACTGCCCAATTGGGATAAGTTGACTTCCATGGACCATGTCAGCGAGGCTGACCACCCGATCCCTTTAGTCGCCTCAAACGACAAGCATGTCTCACTCAGTGTATGTGAACCCAATCTAATATAATATACACTAGGCACGATTACATACAGTTGTATCAATAAGGGCTATTTTCTGTAACATACTGTGAAGACATTTGACACACTTAGGCGTCTGTTTTCTGACGTAACAATTGCTGACGCTTTGTCGAGCCTTTTCAAAAAGGCTAATGATCAGAAATGACATCAACAGAACTCGAAACCGAATTTACTTCCGAACAAAACTTATTGTTTATGAAAAGTAATCATTACAATGTGTTCTTTATATACCCAACGTGATGATGATTTGTTAAGCTGTGTATTCTAATAATTCGTTTCCTTGTTTTTTCTCCTGTATGTTTGTGCTTGAGAATTCGTTTGTTTGATGATTCTTGATTTTGTTTCTAGCCACCAAACCACAAGCATACCGAAGCAAGTCTAAGATCTTGGATGATCATCACCTGCCTTCACTACCGCGACTGCGCATGTTGGCCACGAGCAAAGAGCACCTGGATGACTGCAGTGAGACGGTCTCAACCATCTTGCACGATAATTTAGAAACAGAAATACTGACTGATCCGGCACTAGAAACGCTTTCAGATGATAAGGTGAGCCTCGGTGTAGGACCTCGTTGTGTTTGGGCTACAGTACCTAACACGTCTAATACTTATACCAGTTCGCCTTGTTTATATTTCTGGGTATGTCAGGGCCATGTTCCGACGCATGGGTTTCATCAAATTGGTAAAAGTCTGAGACATGCATAACTTTCGTCCCACATAAAGCTGACACGCCGTGATATCACTGGAATACTGTTAAAAGGGTCTAAACACACTCACTCACTGTAACTATGGGTACGAATCCTAGTTTCGCCACGATGTTTTTTTACGCATCATACCATTGCTTACTGGGTTTGCCAAAAAATGGATAATATGTAAGGAATTGCTTTTAGGTTTCACAAGTGACCTCTCTCTGCACGGATCTGCACGTGATGGCACAGGTAGACAGAAGCAATGGGATGGTGTCCTTCCATGGGTCCAAAGAAGACGTCACGGCAGCGTACAGGAAGACCCAGGACGTCCTCCGTGATGTAAATACGATGCATCAAACACGGGAACGAGCCGTAGCGGTTCAAACCGGAGTCCAGTGGTACTACGTCCCTCCCGAGGGGGAGCCCAAGGCCTTCCCACCAGTGAGCAACATGTTGCTGGAGCAGGCCTACAGGGAAGGTCTCACCTCGGTCACCTTCAGAGGCCCGGGGGGTCCGGTCAGGGCTGACTTCCTTACAAATCGGTTCCACATGTCACCTACAGAGTCAATGAAGATGTCTCGGGTGGATAAGCGAGGTGGGATTTACTGATGTTTTTTACACTTTACGAAAAGTATGATTTGTCTACATCGGATGTACATAGGTTAATTCATAAGTGCATTGGTTTCTAGACATTGGAGCATATCTGAAACAATGTATCTATTCCGCCTCCTCGTCCTAAACATACATATCAATTTATCCGTGTTGTGATTCTGTATAAACTGCCGAGAAAAAACAGTATATGTTTGATAGTGGCTAAAAAACTCCTTCATCAGGTGAATGAATGCTATGAGCCGGAGAACATAATACTCAATGTCAATGGGCCATAGCATTCTTTCTCCTGATGAAGGAGTAAGCATATACTCCGAAAGAAGTTGACATCAATACATTTTCTTCCCTACCCATAATGATTATTTCTTGCAGCTGGGTAGAATGATCCCGGTGGACCCAAGTAGCGGACAGATCTCTCATGTGGGCAACTGGCAGCTCTGAGTTATTGGTGACTCCCCTCGTCAGTATTATCCTAGATTGAAATGAACATATAGAAAGTTATCTGTAAAGGTTGAAAATGGCTTGGCTGTGCTCAATGGGATCTTTGTCAGAGTATCCTGGATGAAAGGGCTCCGTTATTTGTCAATCTTTTATTAAACGGAACATTCTTACATTCCTAGATTTCAAATTTGCGATATGGGTCACTTGTTGAAAAAATGATTATGTGTTATATTTGGTACTTTCTTAATACAGTACAATTTCTTGTGTATCTTTGGGTGGAGTCCATCCGGGATTCGAACCCACACCCGTAATCACCCTACTTAATCACCATTCTCAGTGGCTCAGTGGGTAAGGTCGCTGAGTTTGTATGCTGGAGATTAGGTGCCTCACCCTGAGAGTGTGGGTTCGAATCCCGGATAGAACTCCACCTAAACATATACAAAAAAATCAAATAAGTACCAGACTTTGTTCTTCACGTTGAAAGTGTCATCTCATGATTGTCATCACCCCACTATTGCTTTTACGTTCATGTACCTTATTTTCGTTCGGTATTTAATCAATGTACGTCAGCTCGACGGTTTCGTGAATTATTATTGTTTGTTAGCTGTATTTGTTCTAACCAGACTTGACTGATGATTAACATATGCATTATAGGACACTCATATGTTTTGTACTTGAAGTGTGTTTTGATCAGATCCACCAATAATGATAAATGCGTGCTCATATCAATAAATACGTAATTTCAATATGCGATCAAAGTTTTAATGATGGTAACCAGGAACCAGGTATGTTAAATATGTGAATCTGATATATTACACATTAGATATAAATCCCCCAAAAGGACTGGAATAATATTTGGCGACAATCAAACTAAGTCCCGGCAAAGAAACTATTAAATTATTTAATAGACGAATTGACTTTGAAATACGAAATACCCAAAAAGTCATATAATATGTTAAAACACTTAGATGAATGTGATAGGAGAAATTTGGTAACAAATATTACATAATCTTTATGTTTAATAGGGCTTGGAGAAGTCAGGGTCTCCCAATGAGTTGAATAGTGATTATTCAATAAGTATGAATAAACTTTAGTTAGATTAAGATGTATTTCTATTCAAGATTGGTAAGTAAAATTAAGAGAAAGTACATGATTCGATAGTTACAGTAAAAACAAATTTTCATATAATGCTCAACCATATGTGTATTGCAAAAAATATTCAATGCATAGACGATACTTAGCTCTCTAAAGAACTGGAGATGCAAAAATCTACATCAATATTGGAAGATGGAACAATGTTGAAAAATGTAAAAGAATCTGTCAGAATTGTATTTTAAATGATTTGGAGGATGAATTCCAGATAATAATGAAATGCCCATGTTTCAATCATTTGAAAAACCTTTTTTGTACCAAAGAAATATTTAAGCAAATTCACACACAAAATGTTTTGTAAATTTAATTAATGATTATGATCCAGCTATATTAGTAAACTTTTGTAAAGCTTCACTTATATATATATATATATATATATATATATATATATATATATATATATATATATATATATATATAAACTATGACGTCACAATACCAAGGTGACAATGGACAAATAGCTTGCGCCTTTACATTTAACTTAGGCGCGTATTTATGAATGAAATGTTGCTCTTATTGAAACAATGTAGGTTCATGGTCAAAATATAGCGGGAAAAACTAAACAGTTGCCGTTTCCACATGCTTCTAAATGTTCACTGAGTGGAATCGTGCGGTTGTGTGGCTGCTTTATTTGTGAGCGGTGAAGATTCATTCTTCTTTTTAATTTAAGTCTGTCCGATATACTTTTCATTGCATCCACTACAATTAATCAAGTAAATAACATTTCTAGTATCACAAGTCATATTTTGTTTTACAGTAAATTTAGTGTCTTTGGTAATTTGGACTGAACAGCCTTCAATTATATTGCTGCAAGTTAGGCAACGTTTGTCACCGCACTTAGAAACCTGTGGAGTGATGGCAACAGAATCAAATTTAGAACTTGTCAAACTCTTTCTAAGATTTTTGGGTTGTCTTTGGCTGTTGATAATTTTTCATTTGCTTAATATCTTCTCAATTTTAATACTTTGATTCAAAATAGGCAGGTATCGTTGAGCCATGGATAATGTTTTTTCATGATTAGGGTTGAAGGTAGATACTAGAGTTAAATTATTCCCCATATTGTTTTCTTCAGACTTTTCTCTCAGTTTTAGTTGCTTAATACTTAGCGCCTTCTGTATGCTATCTTCAATTAGCTTTGCGGGATAATTTTGATGCAGTAGGAAACTCTTAAGTTCAGCGAGTAGTTTTAACATCATTCCCGGAAACAATGGTACAAATACGTCTTGCGAGACGGTAAGGGATATTTCGTTTTGTATGATACGGGTGACATGATCAAAATCCAAATATTGGTGCGTATCATATATATATATATATATATATATTAAACCGCCATCACCCTTGATGTATAATTTGTATTTTTTTGTATACTTTGTATATGGGCCTGAGGCCTCAAGTACAAATAAAGATTGATTGATTTGGTGCTATGTCGTCAATTATTTTCAGTGTGAACGATATAAATAGTAATGATACCAGGTGATCACGAAAAGGAGAACGTATCTAGCCCCACCGGTGGCACCCGTCACAAACACATGCAAAGGGAAGTCAATTGTTCACCTGAAAAACATTGAGACAGTCTGTCATGTTTTCACTGTATGTCTCCTGATGATGAACATATCTTGCCAATATATATTCAATGTTTTGGCAGTTGTGACCCACAGGAAGTGTCAAATTGTAAAGTAACGGAAACTACTGAACTACTTTTTTACATTTGCGAGGTTTAAACTTGTTCAGGGGCGGTCGGGTAGCCTAATGGTCAAAGCGTTCTCTCGTCACGCCGCAACCCGGGTTCGTGCGTACAATGTGTGAAGCCCATTTCTGTTGTCGCCCCCGTGATATTGTTGTAATATTGCTTAACGCGCCTTAAAAAAAACATACTCACTCACTTGAAATTGATCAAACGTATGAGCGAAAAGGCTCATTTTTCTAATCACGTATTGATAATACTGACGCGTCCCAAAAACCCTCCAAATCATCCTTTTTTGACATATTATGTTGGTGATGTTATCGGTTCAGTATATGCAAATGAGGAAAGTCTGATATACAGTCATATGATTTCTAAAGGATTTCCTTATTTCTTAATTCATGCTGATCCAGTTGGCCAAAATGGGCCCGTATTACGCTTTGTCTTTTGTTCCTGTCCTGACTTGCAATGGTTAGTTGCCCAATGAGATCTAGCGTGAGTATGATTTAACTCCGCTTTGAACAGCAATCGCTGACGCTGTGTCATCATGGGTTTTTTATCCTGACTGGACCGATTATATACAGGCTGTCATGATACATCAGGAACACTGACTATGACGTAAAATGAATACGCTTCTTCATACCACCGTGGCGCGAGCCAGGGTATATAGTCCTTCAGATGGCACACGATACATGTTGAAAACGTGAATAGTGGACGCCAACAAATACTTGCTATAGGCCCTTTCAACATTATATAAAAATGTTTGAATGTTTGCTGCACAATGCCCCTTTCAATGTGACTGGTTGTGTTATGAATATAAAATAGGGTGATAATCACACAAAAAACACCATACACGAGATCAACACGGCTACCATGCTTTGTCTGTATTCGTATGTTGAAATACAACTTCTTTGAAACATATGCGTGATTGGAGACCTTGAGACTAATCCTACTGCGTATATGTGCTGTGTATGTTAAAATAGAACGGATACAACACATTTGTTCATTATTCACATTGACATTGGATATTGTGTACAGTAGTAGTGTTTAGATAAACAGATTACACGTTTGTAGGTATGAAACGTCATGCTGATACCAAGTAATGTCAGTGAACAACAAGGTGAGGGCCGATGTTCCCTTGCTATGAAATCGTAAGTGCTGTTAGAGTGCTGTTAGAGTGTCTATAAGTCCTGCAAGGCTCGCGTACGTGTCCTACAGTTGGCTACTGAAGTACAAGTATCTCAGAGTGTTTCAAGATACGCGAGAGCCTTCTTGCTCAAGCAGAAATGACACACCATGGGTTGGGAAGACTATATTTAGGATTGCCGTGCTGGTATTATGTATCATGTCACGCCCTAATAGTTATTTAAAATGACATTGGTTTGGAGAGTATCGTGTCATCTCAAACAAAAATAACAAACAGAAGTTTCGTCAGTGTTGTACAGAAGCAACGCAGGTGAAAGTTCATTCTTTGTAGCGGGATGCTGTGTTCAGCTGCATTTGAATCACCTTAATTATGTACTTTTGTGAAGGTGAAGTTGCATTGTCGTGAAAATGAACCCGAAAACTGGAAATTCCATGAAGGAATTGGTGTCAAGTACTGAACAGCTGAGATTAGAAACCCAAGAGGGACGGCGTGGACCGGAGAATGGGGCGTCCTATGTGAACAGAAGAAAGGATAGCGCTCAACGCCGTAAGTTGGAACATTTTTGTGTATATTCGTTACATCGAAGTGACGTTTTGTTTCATTGTGTCTGTGGTGCGGAAATTGTGCAATATATAGAAGGATGTTATCGTTTATGCATCCCTGTCTACAAGGGCGTGTTGACAGTACACAGTGTATTGTCACTCTAAACAGCATTGGTGAACATGTCTGAAAAGAGTGGCTGAATAGATTCATCACATAGCAGTGACAAAGACCGGGGCCCGTTTCTAAACGCGAGCATAGCAGTATGAATTTGAATGTCTGTGCTACAGTACATGAGTATCGGCAGACGGAGCGCGACGATCGCACTGCGAAACGGGCCATGGCCACCTCAACATAAAGTTTCTAAGAGAGCTTTCAATGAGGAGGTTATCATTGGGGGGGGGGGGGGGTCACGTGCTACTTAAGGTCTTTCAGCCTTTGGATATCGTTCGATGCTTTTCTCATACACTCAGTCTGTTATTCCACTGTTATGATAGCCGATTTCTCTCTCACAAGGGATAAATATTATCATTCATCTTCATTGAAGGATCTTTTTAATAATGTCAGTACTCATTTAATTCTTGACTTTTTAAGAGAAATAGAACTAATAGATAAATTTTGATGGATGATATACATTTTAAATATTAACATCAACTGAGATTGTTGGTGGTGGTGCCACTCGGGTGGTTAAAGTAGCGTAAAAATATTGTCCTCCTGCTAGTGCCACGTAAATCCGTTCTCGATCAAGGTAAGTAATATTGACTTGCGTTTTAGAACTTTGATTGTATTGTCAATTTGTTTTGTGTTTTTTAATATTGGCTAGCATACGGTACACCCACTGGTAACCAAAGTGATGGCATAAATCCTGCTGGGGAGTCATGCAGGAAGCATAGGTACTGTAAGTCCCCATGATCTCCAGTAAGGTGGTCTAACTTTGGTTGTTGGTGGTCTATAGCCTTGTTTTAATTGATAGGACTTAATCTCTTAATACTATATGTTTTTAAAGGAAATTATGATCTAGTTTGTTTTATTAAAAAACTGTGATATAACTTACTATTTTACTGTCCTTTGTTGGCAGATATTTTAGATTAAATACCTAGTTCACATCGCTATATGGCTGGAATATTGCCGATGCGATGTAAAATTTAACTCACTCACTCACTCATTCACTCACTCACTGTTATGATAGCACCGATGTCAACACGACATCAACAGGGCAAGTTGTGACGTAAACATATATTATGACGTATGACATCAACAATGATATCTGTTTACGTGACAATGATATTACATAAAAATGCGTGGTCATTATAACAAGCAAGCTGCGTGTAGGTCTGTTTGATAGACGTTACCATACTATTGAAATAAATTTTAAAATATATTTTAATGGTTTTTCAAAATGTACTTTGCGACTGACTTACTGGAGATTTAGTCTTTCAACATGAGAGCTCTTAAATTTAGTTCGTCATAAACGACATTTGAGAATCAATGTTAGTCTGTCATACAGACCCTGAAACAATTAAATCCAATACAGCCCATGCAAGTCTATACGATTTGGCAAGTCTAGGCTACTGCATATCTGAAAAGGAAGAAAGTCTTTTGGCTCCTTTTTGATACATTTTATAACTATAATTTAACAACAGGTATTTTTCTGTAAACATTGTTCATTTCAGAGACTAGATGTTAGTCTTAATTGATATTGGATATGAGGTGTAATCTTTCTCACATCGGAAATATCGTTACATTCTACTGCTATTATATTGTTCCAGAAGGTGGAGCATCCGCTGAGATCGGAATCACAGTGAAAGTAGGAAATTTAGCGATAGCAAAGGTATGTGCGTTGAATGCGACAATTAGTCATGTAACTTAACAGATTCTTGCACACCAATTGTATATTTCTACTAGATCGTATATATATATATATATATATATATATATATATATATATATATATATATATATATATATATATATATATATATCGTTAGATATTTACTATGCTAGATATACATATATAGAGTTATATAGTTATATGGTTATATGGTTGCATTACCCCAGAACACATAAAATAACATATGCATGACTAGTAAGATATGTCTTCATCATCAGGCAGATGTGATTGTCAACTCCACAAATACAGAGCTCGACCTGTCAACATCGGCGTTGTCCAAGGCTATTGTGAGTGTAGGCGGCTCCATAGTACAGACGCAATGTAAGGAGCTCTTTCCACGGGGTATGAGAAATGGTGACGTGGTGCAGATACGAACGTATGTTGGCAAACTACGCTGCAAGGAGCTGCATCACTGTTGTCTTCCAAATTACAAACCACACCAGCACCATGAAGAGGTGACCTCAACGAATAATCTTCTGTTACATAGCTTTGTTTATAGCTTTCTTCGCCACATATACTTTTAATACATTTTAAATTAAAACAAATGGCGTTAATGCATCAGTTAATTGGATTAAATATCTTTGTTGTATTTGTTGTTTAACGCCGCACTCAGCAATATTCCAGCTATATGGCGGCGGTCTGTAAATAATCGAGCCTGAACCAGACAATCAGTGATTGACATCATGAGCATCGATCCACGCAATTGGGATCGATGACACGCACTAACCAGGTCAGCGAGCCTGACAACCCGATCCCGTCAGTCGTCTCTTACAAGCTTAGTCGCCTTTTACGGCAAGCATGGGTGGCTGGGACCTATTCTAACCCGAATTTTCCCGGGTGAGAAAGTCCGTGTTACTTAAATGAATTAAGAGTATTCCAAATTATTGGTTCCCTCTTTGGGACGTCAATTGGATGATCTAAATGAAGTTGATGTTGCCCAACGCCATAGATCTTGATTATACTATCGACTACTGATTTGCCTGACCAAGACTGACCGCGCAAATAGCTGGAATATCGCTGATTGCAGAGAAATCGCTCTCTTATCTTGTGTCATTTGCTTCGTTTTGATTGACACATCTGTCGTATTTCTCCCTGTGGTTAAGACATCATTGTTGTGTGTCCCTGTGGTTAACACACCGTTGTTGTGTGTTACTGTGGTTAACACACCTTTGTTGTGTTACTGTGGTTAACACACCTTTGTTGTGTGTTACTGTGGTTAACACACCTTTGTTGTGCGTTCCCGTGGTTAACCCACCTTTGTTGTGTGTTCCCGTGGTTAACACACATTTGTTGTGTGTTACTGTGGTTAAGACATCATTGTTGTGTGTCCCTGTGGTTAACACACCGTTGTTGTGTGTTACTGTGGTTAACACACCTTTGTTGTGTGTTACTGTGGTTAACACACCTTTGTTGTGTGTCCCCGTGGTTAACACATCTTTGTTGTGTGTTCCTGTGGTTAACACACCTTTGTTGTGTGTCCCCGTGGTTAACACATCTTTGTTGTGTGTTACTGTGGTTAACACACCTTTGTTGTATGTTCCTGTGGTTAACACACCTTTGTTGTGTGTCCCTGTGGTTAACACATCTTTGTTATGTGTTACTGTGGTTAACACACCTTTGTTGTATGTTCCTGTGGTTAACACACCTTTGTTGTGTGTCCCCGTGGTTAACACATCTTTGTTGTGTGTTACTGTGGTTAACACACCTTTGTTGTATGTTCCTGTGGTTAACACACCTTTGTTGTGTGTTCCTGTGGTTAACACACCTTTGTTGTGTGTTCCTGTGGTTAACACACCTTTGTTGTATGTTCCTGTGGTTAACACACCTTTGTTGTGTGTTCCTGTGGTTAATACACCAGCAGTAATGTATCATGTGTCATGTGGTTAACACACCTATGCCTATGATAATGTGCTGTGTTCTTATAGGTAACACACCTGTGGTTATGTGCAATGTGTCCTGTAGTTAACCTACCAACCTAATGTGCTGTGTGTCCCTGTGGTGTTGCGTGATGTGTCCTGTGGTTAACACACCTTTGATAATGTGTATAATGTCCTCGTATACAGGTGTTACGTCTCACAATACATCAGTGTCTCCAGAAAGCATCTGAAGCAGGACACAGCAGCATAGCATTTCCAGCTCTTGGTGCTGGAGTCAGGAACTATCCGCCTCGTGCAGTGACAGATGTCTTTAGAGAAACAATTTGGGAATATTCACAATTAAACCCGCAGACTTCTCTCAAAGAAATCATGGTCGTCATCTTCCATAAAGATCAAACGATACTTAAGGTAAGTAGATGTTTATTTGGGTGAACAGTAACGCCACGTTGATCCGGACACACTGTTAACCGGGCAACTATTGTTATAGTTATACATGTACACAGAGGACATTAATTACTCCCTTAATATTATTCGTTAATACAGAAATGTGTTAATTCGAAAGATAATACTTGGGTCAGTTCTATATATATAACAACGTTTCGCTAACCATATATTAAATGAACTTTACTTTTCAAACTGTATGGTATATTCGAGGTTCCCTTCAGAAAAAGTAATTTCTAAATTGATTCTGTTGTAACAAATAACATTAAAAAAGAAATAAATACCACTTCATTATTGATTGTTTTACAAGGCATTTATCGACACGTTTGACGTGGATGCCCGTTACAGGCGAGTTACGACCCTTACCGAGCAGAAAACGGGTAAGATACAATGCTTTATGCGTCACCATTTCTTTCATCACAACGAGACAGTTCACTATACATGGTCCACGACCAGTCACGTACGAGACACCAATCATATTCATTTCAGTTGGATGACGATGTTTTGATTATAAATGAATTCTTTCTCAGTCGTTGCTTATGACTTGTCATTGGTTTGTTGTAAAACTCATCTATGAGACAGATCTTAGCTTTTCCGTATTTCTAAACTCAGCGGTAAAACTTTCCCCGTGTCACCTGCGTTTTAGACCTGCCCAAATTAACAATGTTTCTTAATGTTTTACGTTCCCCTCTTGTTTCAGAGTCCCATGTATTTAACAGAGCAATGTGTTTTTAGAGTCGCTGTAAATTCAGAATCCCTTGTTTCAGAATGCCTTGTTTCAGTGTCCCTGTAGTTGGAGAATCCCTTGGTTCAGAATGCCTTGATTAAGAGTCCCTTAATTCAGAATGCCTTGTTTTAGAGTCCCTGTGGTTTCAGAATCACTTGTTTCAGAGTCCCTGTGGTTTCAGAATCTCTTGTTTCAGAGTCCCTGTAGTTTCAGAATGCCCTGTTTCAGAATGCATTGTTTCAGAGTCCCTGTGGTTTCAGAATCCCTTGTTTCAGAGTCCCTGTAGTTGCAGAATCCCTTGGTTCGGAATGTCTTGTTTCAGAGTCTCCGTAGTTTCAGAATCCCTTGGTTCAGAATCCCTCAGTTTTAAGTCCCTGTGGTTTCATATTGCCTTTGTTTCAGAGTCTCAGTAGTTACCGAATCTCCCGTCTTTCAAGATCACCCGTATTTCAATCATGTCTCCTGTGTTTCAGAGTTCTTCCAGGGCTACTTACAGCTGGAGGTGAAGCAGGGCGACATCCTCACGGAGTGCGTCGACGCCATTGTAGTCCCCGCGGACAGCATGTCAGTATCAGGTGAGTAACGCCGTGTCATCTAAATAGGACGAAGTCAACATAGACACAGTAATTATAAGAAAATAAATATGCAGTGATTATTGTCAATTCTGAGCTGGGACATTTAAGATGATGCAATGTCATTTATATACTGATTCCCTACATCACCAACATGGCAACTCATACCCTGGGTTCCTTGTGGTCAACATGGTACCTCCATAGGCCAGCGAGATGTGACGGTTTGTCATGTCTGAAAAGGTCATTTCAACATGCCATTCTGCTCTGATTTCAGAATAAGAGCGTTTGTTTACATGCAAGAGAAAATTCTGGTCACGCAAATTTGATTGTGTCAGTAATAAGCAATGATAAGTCATCACTGCCCCGGCGTGTGGAATGTTTCCGGACTTTCTGCCGGGAGTACACAATAGATAGATTGTACCAAAAGTCCAACTTCAATGCGAAACGAATACTTGAAATGATTTCATAACACTTTATCTACTTGGTCGTATATCTCATATTGTCGATGTACATTGTGCGGCCGATTATATTATTTGTTTAAATATGTTATAAAGCATTTCATTAAGATACATATTAAACATAATTCCGATACTATTTTAATTCCTTTATAATCACATTTTCAAAAGTACATCACCCACAAATAAAGATATTTAGAAAATATCGATTTTTAAATGCTTATGACTTGGAACGCCTGAACCAAATTTAAATTTATCATTGTATGAAACTACAGAGCAAAAATTTAAATATTGATTAAATCAGTAATACGTTTATGTATTATCCATTATAATAATTCATTTATAGAATCCGGTAAAACCTCAACGATATAATTCTATAGGTCAGTATTACTGACAAAGATCAAACTGGGAGTATATTCTTTATTTATTGATATTTAAAAAAGGCAACTATACCATTGTAGCATGTTATTATTGAAATAGTGTCATGTCACATCTATATCAGAATTCATCAATTAATTTCAAATATTTGAACCCATTTCTTTTTAAATAAAGCTGTCCGGGGAATCCTCCAAAGGCAATGTGATGAAGTGAAAGAAAATAGTTAACCCAACAGTCCTCAATTTTACACGTTCAGTTTCTCCTGAATGTGCTTCGTCAAATCCTGTAAGAAAGCGTTCAATGTCAGTTACCAGAAATCGACACGTCCGATAAACAAGCGGCCCCTAGGTCCATAATAATATGTCTCCATATAAAACCGGCATACGTCCGAACTAGTACACACAAACACAACAAACGTCCATACACATCTTGATATGAGTAAGATAATCTAGAACGAGTTGTAAACCCCCATTTCTGCCCACCTCACCCGCATTTGCATGTATTCTGTCCTACATAAATACATGGACTATGAACCAGATACATGCACTGTGAACCAGATACGCTTACATATGTTGTTTTCCTTGTATATTCCAGTTATATATAAGCCATAAATTCAGGAAATTCGAAATTACTGTACTTTGCAGAATTATGGAATGTATATCCTGCTTCTTTATTTTCTCAATAGAATCAAGTCTGAGGGCAACAGGAGCTATGATACTGCCTCTGCCCAAACCTCCAACGAAGACTGTCACCACTCCACGACAGTCTCTAGAGTACAGCATGTGGAAGTTGATCAGCAAGTGTCTATGTAAAGCGGACAAGGACAAAGCCATGTCGCTCGCCATAACCTACCAATCACGTGAGCTATAAAATCAGTACTTTATGTGGTGATAGGGCATCACAACCAAGGGTGCTGCAGTCGTGTTTTTTAAACGAATGTGTATTTTCAAATCTTCAAGAACCCGAGAATGTGACATTTTTATATCATGCAAGAGTTTGCAATCTCGCGACCTCGTTGTATCAAGTGGGTCCCCCAAACCTGAAATGTCGAGAAGGCGAAAATTCGTTTTTGACTTTTCTCTTTCGCGCTTTTACTTGTAGTGGCGTGTATGCTTTCCTTGTACAACAACTTTACGGTCCTTGCGTTCTGACAATACTGGATACAGTTCTATCACAATACCCTTGACCTTCGTAGCGTGAGCGGAAACATATACACCTTTTCCTGGCAAATGACCAATGCCCATTTCATTCATTCAAGATACTGTTGTGGTACAACGAGGAATGCACAAGACAATGCGATTTCACCGCTACAAGTATCGTATATAAGGTAATGGAAACTACCAGAATCTGTTGATGCTTCTTCCGGATTCGAGGGATTTCTCCGAATTAAATATATATTGATATATAATTTCTCTATAATTTTGCATAATGACCTATAGTCAATTTTACTTATATAGACGTTAACAATGTCCGGTTAATCCACTGCAACATCAAAAGCGCGACACCATCATACTGGTTTATTATATGTTACGTTCGTCCACAGGTAAGGTCACAATGAGAAACGACAGCCAATTCACAGACCTTACACATGTTAAACAATCCCTACCCTCAACCTCAGGGAACCCGAATGTTTCGAACTGGAATAAATCTTGTTCATCAAACAAAGAGACTCGGCAATTATCAACACGAACTCATTTGTGTTTTAAGCTCATTCTGGTAGTTAATGTTTATTAGTTGTTGTTTTTGCAATGCTTTATTGTTCCCAGTATTTTAGATTAATACAGTATTCCGTCAAAAACTTGTTACGGATTACATAGGATGACAGAATGCACTTTTTAATAAATTTAAAGGGTTGGCAAACAAACATTGTAATATTTCAAACCAAAACGGTTGCAACACACTCAGACTCAAACATAGCATGTGTCAACAGAGAACTAAGAATCAAATGCTGAGAATAAAAGTGATCATTTTGTGTTAAAGTTAAATCTTGTCATCCTTTTTTATAGCAATAAATTTCTCGATTGAATATATGTTTTTTAAGTAGTTTTAAAAGACCATCTTTTTTCGGTTTAGTTCCTTTGATTCGGTAGTTAATTATTTTTCCTTATCTCAAAAAAACAGAACGTGTCATTCACTCTTATTACAACCCGTGGACATAGATTGGAAATAAGTTTCACCCAGTGAAACATACCATTTTAAATGTATTCACAATTCCTCAAATGCTTCCAATGAAACAAATCATTAATGTATTGATGAATGAATGAATGTTGAGCTATTTTCACAAAGGTAACACACACGAGGAGTCCTTCATCTTGGCTTTCAATAAGGCTATTATCAACAACCATGATAAATTCAAATGCCTCCGAGATGTACGACTGATCCTTGCTGAACCTGCAGCAGTGGCTGAAGCTGTACAGGTATTCAAGGAGACTTTCGGTGAAGCAAGTGTAAGGAGATATACTATATCGGGTAAGGATATACGTGTGTGTGAGCAATGTTTTCAACCTTGGTGAAATCCACGAGCACAGGAATAATGCTCACATGAAGCCACAATAATCGGATCCAGGCTATATTATCAAGTAAATAAAGGTAAACGAAGGGTTCATGTCTAAATAATATTTTACCAGCCAAATATACCTTTGCCCAACTTCCCTCATGTACGTTTTGAGCTTGAACTTGTATGTTTTTGTTCTACCAAATGTTAATGATATTGACCATTATCGCAGGTTTGTCTATCTTGTCCAATACTTGGTCAGAGGACCTTTGGGATGATATGGACGACAGTGACCTGACCACACCAAGGGTCATATCGGGTTCAGAAGAAGAGGAACTGACGGAAATATTTCGGAGCAGCGCTGGAAACACTTTTGAGATTGTAGACGTAGGTTTCTCCTTTTGGCGACCTATATTCTTCTAATTGGTAAATTACATGGAATATGGATAGCCCAGTTGTCCGAGAAGCTGCTGTAAGGGGTGCGTAGCCTTAGCCGAATCAGGATCCTCTGGTGGACGCCCAGATTTTCTCTCATTATGAACAATGGCCTGTCTGCAAAATATAGATTTCTTATGATTATGGAAACGGCTTTGTCACATGTATGTACGATTCTCACCGAAGTAGGAAATATGTTTGACCTTCATTTGGGAATTGATATACTTATCAAAGCCCCATTCAAAACAACACTCTCACTGTTTACATACGATTAAGGAATATGATCCTCTTTTCTCCGTTGTTTAATGGAACTGTTGTATTACAGATACTCCGCATCCAGAACAGAGATAAGTACCAGCAGTATCAGCTACTGAAGCAGGCCATGAACACCAGACCAGCTTCTGAGCGCGACATTAGACTCCTCTGGCGTGGCACCAACGTGGAGGATATTGATGACATTAATGCGCATGGCTTCGACATTCCCCGTTCTGGTGACAATGGTAAAATGATACACAATTGAATCTTATATTTATCACACCATAAGTTATTTTAATAACTACTTATATACACTAAAAGCTACAGTGCATTGACAACTCTACACAAACTCTTCTGTCCTCTTTTGTGTATGTGTTTCATCTTTTTTTAATGAAAAAAGTTCAATGTCATATGTGGCAATAATAGCTTACCATAACGCGTTATATCTGCAACAGACCACCGCAAGAGATATCGCTTGTGTGAGTTCAAACTATATCTCCGGAAGAGATATTTCTTTCCCGATTGACGTTGACGGTTGATGGTTTACATTAAGTGAACAAACTTGGGATTACCGTTTTTTGAAACACTTTTTCTTTAACCAACTCATAGTAACAATACCGAACTCTTTCTAGAAATTGTGACTGCATGCAAAGCCAAAACGTTCCATACATGTAACGTCTTATCATAGTAAAGTCGAAAAGTGACGTCACGTTCTGACCGTTTCGATATTATCACGTTTGAAATGATAAACTGTTAATTATTTGAAGACGGACTGATACTACATATTACAGCTAAAATGGATAGATATATCATTAAACCGTCCGTATGTTCTCAGAAATGAGCGGGCCATTGTAACTTGATAATGCCCTCATATTGCTTGACGACGGGCCATTATCACGCCCGTTGTTAGGTGACGTCATGGGGACAGGGAAAGGTGACGTCACGTTCAATAGATACGTCATCTGGTTTGTTCTTTTACGTTTCCATATTCGCAAAAGTGACTCAGTGAAATTCTTGTTGATTGCAGTAACTGTTTCAAAACCGATATTGTTGTTTATTTTTATTTGATAACAATTATAAATTCTATCCATTTTGGCTATAATAACGGTAACGCTATTTTCCAGGGCATTATCATTTGTGCACAGAAGCCCTCGATCTTTTCAACTGCCCTCCTTCCTCGGGCAGTTAATGGAAGACCTCGGGCTTCTGCAAATAATAATGCCCCGAAAAATAGCCTTACTCTTATATTACCAAAATATCTTTATATTACTGTTCACTGGACTTTCATAATAACATTTTCCAAATCACAAAATACAACTATGATGGTTTTTCTTTACCAATTATTCACAGACACCAACAACGGCAGAGGCATGTCTTTTGCCACAGAGGCAAGTTACGCTACTCGGGATAAATATTGCCATCGAGACACCAACGGCATTCACTACATCTACCTGTGCCAAGTGATCACCGGCGCCCCCACGAAAGCGGAAGAGAAGGCGTCAGCCGCGACTGTGGTTGTAAATGATGTTGAAACTTCATCCCTGTATATCGTTTTCAGAGCAACACATGTCTATCCCCAATACTTATTTGCAATAAAACAGCTCCATTGTGACAATGGCTGAAATACGGTTTTCTATGGTTAACTTATATGAATGAAAACTGTTTTTGAACGGGACATAGGATTTTGCTTGAAGAGACTATTCGGGAAAATGCACGCAATGCCACAACGTGCTCTTAGATCTTGAACATATTTATAAGCTTAAATGGTCAAAATGTGGTATGGGTATTTGTGGATTCTTAATGCCACACACCATGCTTAAGTAACATAATACTATACTAGTATATATGCATTATGTGTGCATTTTAATGTAATGTTTATATATCTATGAGGACATTGAAGTATTTTCAAGCGCGAAATAAATGAAACAAGGATAAATCGAAAAGTTCTTGGCCTCACTCAGACAACCGTTTACCTTCAACATTGATCATTCTATTTCTACATGCCAGTCATCACTTGCACTTGCAAAGACGTCTACATGCCGATATTTTCTACATGCACTTCATGCACATACATAGCACTGTTTCTTTGAAGTCGTTCATCTGACTGTTACTATTATGAATGTGACAGTGTCTGAGGACAACGATGTATATTTGAAGTAGTTCACATCCCTTTCACTATTATGAATGTGACAGTGTTTGAGGATATTTAAAGTAGTTCATCTCACTGTTATAGTTACGAGTACAACAGTGTGGGAAAATTGCACTATTTCTTTAATCTGACATGCCTCTTTCGACTAGACTTTGAGAGGAGTTGCTTAGTTAAGTGTTTTATTTCGTTTGTCTACACACCAGATATCTATCCCTGACCATCATATTTATCTATGATTTCTCAACCCAGTTTTATCACAGAAACACTGCTGATTGGATGACTGAACCGCAAGCAGCGTAGTCATTCGTCAGACGTTTCGCCAACATTGGTTCATTGTGCTATATCTGTGTAGATACGGATTCGGGGTTAGAATTGATCCCCAGTTACTTTCCAAATGAACGTGTGCTGGTCGTAAGAGGCGATAACATAGGTCAAATTGTCGGGCTCGGTCACTTGGTTGTTTGTGTGCCATCGTACCCCGACGGTGTGGGTCGTAGCTCACAATATCGATCACTAGATTGTCTGTTATACTAGTTACCTGATAAGCCTTTGGAAAAAAGAAACCGATAACGCATGAGAAATACGCACGAATGACTGTTGGGGAATACATCTGTTTATATACTCAGTCTGTTATTGTTATATCATATGAGTTGAGTAAATACCTTTCATTTAATGTATAAAGATGTGGCATGCTATGGCATATAATGAATGAATCAATGAATGAAACAATCAATCAATTGTTTTTATTTCCCCAAGTCACAACGCAGAATCGCACAAGCATACACACATACAGATAGTAGTTAAACTAGTTTGACGTATTAATATGTTGCTACAGGCTTATGTGCATAAATAGCTCAACAGTCTGAACATATTTAATTTATAAATATAGACGAATAGATAGTTCAGTTATGTTTACAGGAGACACATTAGATTCCAAGTTGTCACTGCTCTTTTTAAGTTTAAAATATATATTAATAGAACTTTTGCAAGGAATGCCAAATGACTCACCTATAACTTATGCACTCTTTATCAGTTGGGTTCGGGTTGGATTGGGATTATACATGATTTATGATATGTTTGACATTGTACGTGACGTTAACTTGCACACCATGTATAAGTTTTACATGTAAGTCATTGAACGATCGAAATGCATTGTGTGATGCAGCAGTGATGTTTCACTTTGTGATCTGATAAAAGAAAACCCAGGAATAAAGTCATTAAGAGAAAAGGTTTGAATTATTATTTTATTCTTTATTACAGAAGACAAACGGATGTAGACATACATATAGCAAGTCTGGATAAATACACCACAACTAGTTAGTTGTTCCAATAGATTGTTATGTCAGACGGATTACATTCGCCTAAACAGGGCTTCGTAAAACAATTCACCCATAAGCCTAGAATGTTATGATGCCCTCTCAACCATTTAGCATACATTACTTGAACTAGTCAGACTACAACGTGAACGAGTACATGGACAGCATAACTCAACATCATAGTGAATATCAAAACTTTTCGCCTTATCCATATTCTATACATCCTGAGTGCTGCTATCGACCGAAGAGCAGAGAGATGGTCCACTTAATAGTAATCCGACTGGTAGTCTGGAGATAATCAATAAAAGTGATGATTATTATTCATATAGTTAGTACACGCAGTATTTCCTATAGTTCTACCGGGGGCGCGGGTGGCCCAGTCGTCTAAGGCGCCGCGATTCGCTGTGCAGAGTTGCGTCCCTTGGACACACCAGAAACCTATCATTGTGGGTTCGAATCCCGGTTCGCCCCGATTATGTTTCTAGGTGCTCGTGGGTTTCACCGAAGTGGTGAACGTCTGAAACCTGCATCACTTCGGGCTTTCCTCCCACATTAAGCTGACACGCCGTGATATAACTGGAATACTGTTAAAAGCGGCGTTAAACCCAACTCACTCACTCACTCACTCACTCACTACAGTTCTACCGGGATAGCCTCCGTGATCTTGGTCCGCCCGGAGAGCGGAAGGTCCGGGGTTCGATACCCGGCCGCGTCATACCAAAAGATGGTAGTGCCTTGCGCTCGGCATTAGGGGCTAAGCAAGGACTTGATCGGCTCGGGAACAGTATACGGTGTCTGAGTGGGATGTTAATGTTAAACTTAGTTTCTCCGTGAGCTAGCACTATAAACTCGGCATTAGTCCGGACTAGAATACACACACACACACACACACACACACACACACACACACACACACACACACACACACACACACACACACACACACACACACACACACACACACACACACACACACACACACACACACGCACACACACACACACACACGGATTAGCTCAGGATTAGCTCATCGTTTCGGGGACAACTGGTATATTCACTTTTTTTATATGATTCATTAACACATGCTTATGATACCGTGAAAATCGAACAACGGACCCTGCTTTTAGTAGAGATTTGGTATAACAATGAAAAGGGTTTTATCACTTTATTTACGCTGCTTGTAGCATTGTCGAAGAAATATATCACGACAGCGACAAATTGTTGTACCTACATGTATGTTTGGAATCGGACAAGGGCCTTCGACGTGACATGACAACACATTCACCACTTACATGTACAAAGTCATTATGACACCAGGTGATACTGGTAACACCTACGATATTAAAAGTATTAATCAAGATAACACCTGGTGTAGGTGTGGTCATTATGGGTATCCTAGTGTTGCACCAATCATCAATGTACTTGACATGACGACACCAGGTGCTGGTGAATTGTATGGAAGTGGCGGTCTGCTGGAAGAACCAACGATGTGTTTGGTACATGACATGACGACATCAGGTGCTGGTGAATTGCATGAAAGTGGTAGCCCGCTGGTAGAACCAACGATGTGTTTGACAAATGACGTGATGCCAACGGGTGCTTATGAAGTAGATGGTAGTGTGCTGGAAGCACTACCGATGTATTTAGTAAATGGACTGTAATCCGCTGGAAGCACTAACAAATCATTATGTGTAAGGTAAATGGTATGAAGACACCAGATGCTGGTGAAGTGGATGGTAGTCCGCTGGAAGCACTAGCGATGTATTTGGTATATGGCATGACAACTCCAGGTGCTGGTGAAGTGGACTGTAATCCGCTGGAAGCACCAACAATGTGTAAGGTAAATGGTATGAAGACACCAGAAGCTGGTGAAGTGGATGGTAGTCCGCTGGAAGCACCAACAATGTGTAAGGTAAATAGTATGAAGACACCAGATGCTGGTGAAGTGGATGGTAGTCCGCTGGAAGCACAAACAATGTGTAAGGTAAATGGTATGAAGACACCAGATGCTGGTGAAGTGGATGGTAGTCCGCTGGAAGCACCAACAATGTGTAAGGTAAATGGTATGAAGACACCAGATGCTGGTGAAGTGGATGGTAGTCCGCTGGAAGCACCAACAATGTGTAAGGTAAATGGTATGATGACCCCGTGTGTTGGCGAAGTGGGAAAACATTGCCTTTCCAAAGGATAGAACCAACCATTGACAGAATTAGTGACGTTTCAGTTGGCAACAGATAACAATACAGCTGACAAGATTGAAATTGAAAAAAATATACATTTTTGCAAGTATGTGTCTCGGAGCTGCGTAAATTAAACTACATATACACTCATAAGGATACATACACAAGTACTGTCAAAACTATTACAGGGAATGGAAACAGTTTCATTTGAATGTAGTATTGGCATAAGATTTAATCCTGCATAAGTCCTCGGTATTCTGATGCCATTCTGCTGGAGGAAGTCTCTTGTTGCTCTCGCAAGTGGTAGCAATTCAATAACGTATGAATGTTATCCGACCTGGGTGGATTTTTATAGGGCAAGAAGCGGGGGAACGCATGTGCATTTTAATTTGCACGGAACTCACGTGCATCGGGTCACCATGGCCCATGCCGTGATAGGTTTGGGCGATCGGTTTTATTGTCATCTGCTTTGTTTTGTTATCATCAAATTTCATTATTCCGGACAAGATAATGTTAAATTTTAGAAACTTGACCAAAATTACCCGGATATATAAATGACAACTTTTCATGCAATGTTACTTGGGTTCAGTATATATTTTAGAGATATATCAGTAAAGATGTAGAAATGTGAGATCTTTTAATCAGCAGACTGTAAATCTAATTGAAAGAAAATATTATTTCTATACTTGATACTAAGACTTGGTAAATGTTCCTTAAATATCCTACATCCTACATATACAAACTGAACCTTAAACCATCAGATCAATAATTGAAGGTAGCCACATGCATGCTGGTGGCATACCCAGTTTATAACTATATTTGACAATTACGAGACACGAAGAACAACGGATTATCTTTGATTAATAAAAGTCACAAACCTGTTCGGGTGTTTCCTGAATGAAACATGTTTTCGTTTATAAGTGGGTGAGCGGAGGGGCATACCAGAAATATTTCGCTCTTGAGAACTGTTTCGCTAACAAATCAAAGTATAGAATACATTTTGAATAGCCCTCTCCACACCAAGCAAATTGTAAGTGTTAGTGAGACGTACGGAAATATTGTATTGACATATTCAACTCTAAACTTGTAAACCAGGATCCTCTTTGATTAAGCCGCACGAGTTGTATAAACAGAAATGTAACTGCCGCACATCTAGGGCAAACCGTGAATACTGAACTAAGAATAGAATGACATAGTAGCCATGCATGACATTTGCCTTTGAAACTTTCAACACAGGACACGGCAAGCAACTTCAAGCAGGAAGAAAATTAATAGAATATATATAGACATTGGTTATTTTATACATGCACAGGTACGGCTATTAGTTGTATAGGTGGCCAGTTAAGGTAGCAGGTATTTTTAACTGCACCAGGTATGTTGTAACAGGATGTGATAGTACAACAGGTTTGTAATTGACGTGGCGTCTAATACACTGACACTGTCAAAGAAGTGAATCTTGGCTAGGGACGCCTTAACTAGCCCCTGCCACCCTGCTGATTGTAGGTACAATTGATAGCAGGGCCCATTGCAGCCATGTTGAAGCATATCCAGAAGTACGTGTACATACCTTTGTGAAGGACACACTAAATTCGACTGGTAAAACGTGAAGGTGTTTGGGATTTATTTCAAACATGCAGACACGATGAGTGATATCCAGTGAGCACTTTGCATGATTCGCATGTCGCCTTGGGAGTTTTATGACAGAACGTAAACAAGATAACGATTTTGTAAGAAAAGGTGCCGACACAGAGAAGACTTATTTTTGAAGGACTTCAAACAGCAATGGCTACCAACCCAATGTACGGACTGTTCGGAACATCTGAGGATGAGCTGCTGCTGAATGATGAACAGCTGGGAATCACAACAGCTCAGTTTGGAGATGGTGTCCGGGGCTTTCTGATGAGCAGTGTATCTGAGGATGTGGCGGATGAAGATATTCTTTACAGAAGGTTGCTGATGGGCAGAGACAGCGTGTTTGGCGATCCTGACGAGGATGACGTGACAAATGACTTTGGAGACAGTGCTCGTACAGTGCTACGTAATCGTGCTGGAAGAACGTTGGACAGTAGAGAAAAGAGGCGTAGCCTATTGTCGTACTGTACTGACCGCCCAAAAGGCCAGGCTGTTCAACCAAGGGATAGAACACTCCAGATCATCACATCAGAGATATGTGAAATTATCTCCCCTTGGGACACTGTATCCGGTAAGCATCAATAGAAAAATATAATAACATATAAGAATATGAAATATTGATATAATGTTAACTCTATTTTTTTAGCCATATCGGAAAAACGTCATGTCATAATGGCAGCGTCAACATGTCTACATATATGTCTGTCTGTCTGTTTGTTGTTTAACGCAGCAGTCAGCAATATTCCAGCTATATGAAGGCGGTCTGTAAATAATCGAGTCTGGACCACACAATCCAGTGATCGATATCATGAGCATCGATCCACGCAATTGGGATCGATGACATGCATCAACCAAGTCAGCGAGCCTGACCACCCGATCTCGTTAGTCGCCTTTTACGACAAGCATAGTCACCTTCTACGGCAAGCATAGTCACCTTCTACGGCAAGCATGGGTTGCTGAAGACCTATTCGACCCCGGAAACTTCACATATATGTATGCACGCGCGCACACACACACACACACACACACACACACACACACACACACACACACACACACACACACACACACACACACACACAGACACACACACACACACATACACATATATATGTAAGAAGCCACCATGAAGTCACAAGCATATGACACGACATATCACTGGATGTTTTGTGGAATAATGGGGTAAATTTATGTAACAAAAGATTTCATCAAAGGGGACACAATGCTCTATGGTATGGCAACAATTTCAAATCCATACCTCAATCTATAATTGGTATCCTTTGAAATACAGACATCGTCTCTGGTAGTTAGTGTAAGTAAATAGAGTAACTGCTAGCTCATTTATGCTGGGGTAGCCATTTAATCATGCCTCGTCATAATTTACATTACATTGCATGTACTCCAGAATTATATTTATTATAGCATAATGAAACTGTAACAAATTTTGTTCTAGATTCAGAACGCCTTCCTGATCCGCCCTCAGCTACATACCTTGAGCTGTTTCGCGCAGATGACCATATCTTGTATACCATTCAGAACCTGGATATCAACAAGGTGAAGTTTGTGAAACAATCTCATACATATGGCATGAAGTTAGCAGCCTCAGTATACCCTAAACATGGTGAAATCAGATGGGACGAAAGTGGGGATAATGAACTGGTCGTTGCACTGGTAAAAGAGAATCTTCTCGATACTTCAGACTCTTCAGTTTCCTACATTCAGACATGGAGAAAAGACATGGATACAATGATCACAGATGTCCTGAGAGATATAAAAGTACATACAGTTACAGTAATGCATATACTGTGGCCGGAAATGAAACAGAAAGATTTATCAAATATTCTTCCACAAACATCAGATGAAGTAATGGTGAGTCAGTCCGAGGACCATCCAGGATATTTAGTGGTTGGAGGACAGGACCGTCTTTTACCTATTGTACAAAATCTGCTGGTGCTTGTTGAACGCGCCGAGGAGGAGCATATCCTGAGGAAGTACGCACCAGAACAGGCCACACCGTCATCAGGAGAAGCTGGTTCAGGAGAGGAAAAGCAGGAAAGAAAGATTTACGAAGAAAGAGACAAAATCGTGTTTCTTCAGAGACACTGCTCATCGTCAATAGATATTATTAGAAGAGAACTGTCTGTCATTATCTCATTTGATCTCAAGTCCAATTGTATCATCATGCATGGTAGAAAGGCTGAAGAAGCTTTTAGCCGCATAAAGACCCTGGCCACTGATATTCAGATAGAAGCATACAAGTCACAGCTGATGGGGGGCAGAAAATATTTCAAATCCGCAACAGGAGAGTCGACAATCAGACAAGCGGAAGATAAATATAAGTGTTTCATTAGTAGAGACCCTGAGAGGACAGGTAGGTACAGTTTCTATGAGGAAGGTTCTGCTGTTGACGTTCTTCCCATTTACCATGCAAACGCATTATGTGGAAGCCTTCGTAAATGTAAAAAGAACCGTCAGAAATATTCAACCTCTACGTAATGCGTTATGTTTATGGCTATAAGAACATCTGTATGTTGCTTGTTTCTCGTGTCCCGTCGATCCTAATTAACCCCCTGCTCTGAAAAAGAATGTCATTTCTACTTTATAAACGAGGTTCCTATGAAAATATGAAACCTTGATTATCCGTTGAAACAGTCTAAATTGGGCGGAAAAGGCAAAATAGAGGTGACAATTATATGAATGGATCACTGATGACACCAGTTGTTCGCGAAAAGGGTAACATTATATTCATCTGGTTGTCGTCAACATCATGTAAACAGTGTTACACGTACCTATCTCTTTCTATTTGATTGGGTGGTCCAGTCATCAAAGACTCCACAATTCACAAGTTGCATCCCTTGGGCACGCCAGAAACCTATGATCCTGGGTGTGAATTTCGGTTAGCTTCGATTATGCTTGTCACCAACATACCCATGTTCGTGGGGTTCATCCAAGTGGTAATTTTACTTTGGGCTTTCGTCATACATTAAGCTGACGCGCCGTGACTGAATTACTGTTCAAAGCTCACTCACTCACTCTTCATAGTTTCATAATTGTTGATTTGCACTGACAGTTGTCAATGTGTACATGTGTATTATGCTGAGTCAACAACAAAAGAAATATTTTGGCTGATGCAATAAAACTGCCCCCACTACTTTTAAGCACTTGTACACAGCAGACGTTATTCAAAATTACAAATCAGTAAATGTGTTATTGTGTCAGTGACATTTTCGGTCCATCACTTGATCGTCGAGTTTGTTTACAGGTCGCCATCTCATGGCATGATAACTGCTGTGGGGCGTCGGGCAACAAACATTTACTTCTGCAGGAAAGGTGTGTGGATGACGGTGGTGTCAACACTATTTTGCCTAATAAACCAAATTGAATCTATTTCGGCAGATAATATAGAAACTGGTTGTTCTCTGAGGTTGACGTTCTATTTTTGAATAGCTGCCAGCATCGTTCACACTCATTTCCTGTACTTTTGCGCATGCTACCCATGAAATTGTAGTGAGTAAACCTGGTGTTCATGAACTTCCCCTTGAAGATCCGCGTTTTTAACAACTTTTTCCTTGTTGTAAGAGGCGATTAACGAGATCGGGTGTACATGCTTGTTGACTTAGTTGATGCATGTCATCGTAGCCCAGGTGTGTAGCTCGATACTCAAGCCCTGTCAATCCTTGGATTATCTGGACCAGACTTGATTATTTACAGACCTCCGTCATATAGCTGGAGCTCGGCGTTAAACAACAGACAAACAAACCTTCTGTAAATACTTTTTTCTGGGTCTATGACTTTTCGTACAATAATCTGTATCATCTGCAATCGATTTTCTTCCAGGGGAAGAACACCCGCACGACGTTGCGTCAGTTGACGTTGAAGTTGTTCTCAAACTAGGAGATATCGCAATAACAAAGGTAATTAAATCAAGAAGTAGTCTTGATCATGTGGCGTGAAACACATAGTGTGATTACATGATCATTTACCAGTTACATAGATGGACTTGGATTCCCGCTTTGTGCAAATTATGACTGCAATACTTTACAGTTTAAACCCAATGGTAGTTTGCATTTTCCTTAACGGATACTATCATGCGTTAATCTGTGTTCACAACTAGGCGGATGTCATTGTCAACTCAACAAACGAGAAACTCGACCTGTCTGGTGGTGACCTGTCGAAGGCCATCATCAAAGTAGGCGGCGCTAGCATACAGGCGGAATGCAAGGTGCTTTATCCACAAGGTTGTAGAGTTGGTGATGTTGTGAAGACTCGCCCTGGAAAATTGCGCTGCAAGGAGCTGTATCATTGCTGTCTTCCAATCTGTAGACCAGAGCATCACGATCAAGCTGAGAAGGTGGCATTCCTTGAGTTCCCATAATCATGTTGACTCTCAAGTTTAACTAACCGTCTCGAATGTCAACTACCTCCGCGTATGTTATATTTGACCTCCTGCTAGTAATATCCATTATTGATACATGTGTAAATCGGGTGGGGGGCAGTAATTCGTAATTCGCTTTGCAGAATTGCCTCCATTGGGCACCCCAGAAACCGATGATTGTGGGTTCGAATCCCGGTTCGCCCCGATTATGTTTCTAGGTTTGCCAGCACCATACCCGTGCTCGTGGGTTTCACGGAAGTGGTAAACGTCTGAGAACTGCATCACTTCGGGCTTTCCTCCAACATTAAGCTGACACGCCGTGATATAACTGGAATAATGTTAAAAACGGCGTTTAACCCAACTCGCTCACTCACTCAATTATTATCACAATCAGATGTGAACCTCGTTTTCCATTACTTGTCTTGCTAATTTTGGTTGACGGAACCTACTTAAAATATATTTAATAATGAAACTGCATAACCAACATACGTGTGACATTTATAGATTCTACGGCAGACAATACTGCAGTGTCTACACAAAGCGTCTGCAGCGGGTCACAGCAGCATAGCCTTCCCTGCCATTGGCACGGGCAAAAGGCAATATCTGGCAGATACAGTGGCAATATGCTTTAGAGAGGCTGTTAAGGAATTCTCAACATCAAACCACTGCAATTCTCTAGCAGAGGTTGTGATTGTATTTTTTCACACGGACGAATATCTATTGAAGGTACATAAATAATGACAGCATGTGAACTCACATTAATATTAAAAAAAACAATTATCACAAGTGTGATGACGCACAGTCAGATCACGAGAATGTATATAAATTCTGGTACGATGTATCTGCTTGTAACACAAAAATAACCAGTCTCACTAAAACTTTTTTGAAAAAAAACTTTGTCTTTTTTAGTTGTTTTTTTTTATGTTTTATTTTCGTAATAACGAAATAGGATTTTTTTTGTTACAGTACTTGGACGTTTAATCTTGTACTTTGTATCTTTCTACAGATGTTCAAGGATGCTTATGACAGTGGGAAAATGAACCCACGAATTACCTCCCTTTCAAACAGTTCAATGATGACAGGTATGGCCATAGCATTACAGTTGTATATACTCTTTAAATTTCATTTTTGGTCCAATGTTGTAATTCGAATATTTATTTTGACTTTTCTTTTAATTTACGGTCTCCTATCTTCAACAGAGTTCCTCCTAGGCCATGTTCAGCTTGAAGTGAAAGAAGGCAACATCTTTAAAGAAGACGTGGATGCTGTTGTAGTCCCCACCGACAACAAGATGTCAGTCTCGTGTGAGTTCCTTGGAGTACATACATGTATTGGTTTGGCGTGCAAGTGTAATTTTTCACAAATAATGCTATTTTATTTTACAGATTTCTGATCATTTAGACAAAGTACAGTCTTTATCGTTCGTATTTCAGGCGAAGTAAAGTGGACCTTTGTACATGAATTTGGAGACAACACCTTTCGTCAGTGGAAAGGTAGATTACGGATTCCATTTCAATTGTAGAAAAAAAGGGTTCTAAATCTGTCTTATAATGTCATCACAACATCAGTGGCAACACTGGACAAAGCAACTTTCATTCCAAACATTTCATTCTACCCTTTGATTGCTCTATATTCAAACAGAAAACAATTCAGCCATCATGGTATCCGAATCAAACATCCAAATCGATCCAAGATGACACAATGCAATTCAACGTAACCGATGCCATCAATGCACGTACATTTGAAATATCAATCCTGCAGAAGAAAAGTCAGTCTCGATTTTTTACCGTAACACATTCCATCGGGAGTAAAAGGAAAACTAGTGGTGAAACGTATATAAATAGATCACTGAAAATCAGTGATGACACCACATCTCGAAATGATAGTTTAAACGTGGATGATTTGATTACCTTATGTTTTGCTCCAAGATGCAAACATCCGAAAGTCAGGAGGTGTGATGCTGCGAGTCCCCGGACATCATTGTTCAAGTATACTGGGCGTATCCAAGGATTACTTCAACGGAGACTTGTTCCAGATGATCTGCAAGTGTCTGCGGAAAGCCGAGAAAAACAAAGTCACCTCCATCGCCATCCCGCTTATGGCAGGTGAGTCGTATTTCACTCCTGTCCGTGGGGATAGGAGGCAGAAAGGTCTCAAGTGCTACTTTTGATAGCCATTAAAAATATACTTGAGGATCATGTTGTCATAATGTTGCTCATACTAAATCACTGATTTGTTGGGTTTAATACATAGAGAGACATGACTTCCATATTGTTGTATGCAATGCCTATATGGACGCGTGCACTCCATAGAGCTTTGTGAACAGCTCTATTGTTTCTATATTTAATGACAAGGCCAGTGATATGATGCATCATCGCATTTGGAATCGTGATGAATTTAAGAAGTTTTTGATATTGTGGTTGATTATATTCAAAGATATTGTACAGAATGATTTTTTTTCTTCTCTCTTTGCTATGTCCAGGTAAGGCTGAAACTCTCCCGGAAGTATTGATCAACTCCGTCAGAGGTCTCATGGGCGCCCTGGAGTTTGTCCGAGAAGTCAGACTTGTCTTCACTGACCCTGCAGCTATAGTTGCCGCCGTGCAGCTGTTCGAAAAACATCTTAGTTCTACATGTGTGGGAAGATACAGGTTTGCAGAAACGTCTTCTCAACATCCAACTGAGGGTAAGTTACACATCGCCCATATGCAATCACAATTCATCTCAAAATGACGTCTGCTTTGACTCCATCTCAATGCAGACTGAGATCACCAATGACTTTACTTCTTTGTTTTTTTCAATATCAACTCTATCTTTATTGATAACACAGCTTCAAAAATGCCACTTAAAAATATCGTCAATTTTAGCGAATATCTAGTCTCGATTTTCCAACGGAACAGATTCCATTGTGCAAAATAGCGGTGAAAATTATCCATATCAATATGTCATTCATAGTTTCTGAAATATTTTTACGTTTAAGTTTTTTTACAACAAAATAGTTTTGGGCCTCAAACCATCTTTCCTAATTCTTGACATTCTGGCACTTTCGATGGATCAACTGGAAAATTTCGGAAACGCGTTACCTCGTTTACACTCACAATGTTACTGAGTAATAGAATACTACATTGTCACAGAAATACCATATGGTCTCTGAGTATACCAAGTGACAGAAAGAAATGCTCTGACGGAATGTTCAAATACAGCACAGGTGCCCTTGTAATTATCAGGCTCACTAACACCGAATGACACCAATGGCAGTACAATGCAAGGTGGACTTGTCATGAACATAGTGTTTAACAACAGAAGAAGTTTTGGAGAATGTCAGCAGTTCTTGGACAACCTATTGAAGGAGAACCTGTCTGTGGAGACACTAGAGAACCCAACGATCTGTGAACTGACACAACAACAGGTCTGGATTTGATCGCATGTCGACATTATATTATTAATTATTAATTATTCCAAATATGCGCAGAGGCCATATATATCTCTTCCGTATATTTCACTAACCATAGGTTTGGTATACCAGTTTGTTACAACTAATCAGCGTTTTAGACCTTATCTAGGAAATGTGATGCATGCCTAACCATGGGTTAGGAGAATACTTTATTCTGATTGATCAACAAAGGAAGTCTTGTTAGTATTTCTCATACCCATAAGTTATTATAAGCAACAGCAGTAAGAAACATATTAGTATGAACGTTCATATGCTCCACCCATATGAGTCATACCTGAGATAATAATAATAGTAACAACAAAAGACTCATTTTGAAAAGATAAGTCATGATATATCCATGTGTTGATCTTAAGAAAGCGACTACTATTTGGATTATTAAGTGAACATTTAAATAGCTGATTTACTCGAATATATTACATAGGGAAATGAACATGTAAAACTATCAAATTTTATATCATAGGAAATTGTTCACCTTTCATTAATGAAATAAAACATACTTAAAATCAAACTACATGTTTAGAATACACTGATGCAATATGATATTATTAATTGAATTTATACAAAGTGTATACTTTTTAGGTGATCGTCGAATATCGTGCAAAATTACAAGTGATTGACCTATGTTCTCAAGGGAGACGCTAACTGTTCGGATTTTTTTCCTTTGATACGTGGTTGCTAATATGTAACGCGTTGATTTCTCAGTACTCAAGTTGGGATGAAGTGAGAAAGAGCGTAAATGACTGTTATCAGCAAGTACCAAATTACATTAACCACATGCGTTCAGCTAGGCGTTCTCAGAGGCCATAGGCCTATGATTGATTTGAATTCTCCAAATTCAGGTGTCTATACCTCATAATCATGTTGGGATTTGCATTTTAGTGACAAAAGAACCCGTCATGGCAGATAATTTCCTGCGATACCAACTTATAATATATCATAGGTCAGATCGTCCCATACGCACTGATGTAGCTGTGATGGATGTATTAGTATTACTACCATTTCCAGGTTAAAGACATCCAACGCACGTGTGCCGATATTGACGTGAGAGCAGAGGTGAGTACTGAGAACTGTGTCATTCATCACTCTGGGATGAAGGTTGACGCCATCAAGGCCAAGAGCCTAACACAGGAAGTGCTGAAAAATATTGAGTTCCTGAAGAAGAACCTTGAAAAGGCCGAACTTCTACGCTGCATTGTGGAGTGGTGGTATATTACGGAGGATGGTCTTGAGATGGGGTTCACGCCCATGACCAGTATGTTGATCGAAGAAGCTTTTATTATGAGGTCTACACATCCTACGGCTGTGGTACCAACAGCGACATGTAAGGTCAACATAGACTTCACCTCTATGGAGCTCAGTCCCCGGGAAAACCCCAACCACACACTACAGATTTTCAGAAAAAAAGGCCCAGGTTGGTCCAAAATACAATTTTATCACGTTTGCCATGTATGCTATTGTATGTTGGTGGTTGCAGACAACATACACTGTGTATTGCAATGTACCCTGAAGGCTTTAAATGTCAAACTTGACATGAACACATCGAGACGGATAATAGACTCGTAATATTAATTCAATTCAATGGTATACATGTATAATCAATTGGAGGTTGAATTTAACATAAGCAATGTTACCTTTTTCAATTTTCATTACTCGATTCTGTCTATTATTGTAGTGATAAACAAAACAACTATACCCATCATCTCTTTATAGTTGTTCCTCGTTTTCATATTTTTGCCTCACAACATTACCAACATTAGACCAAAACTCAATATCTTTAGAAAACGCAAAACAACACAAAGTGTATGATATATATCGCCAATCTAATAACACGATTAATGCCATGGAGCAGTTCGAAGCCACAGCTCTGCTTTGAGTCTGATTTCGAAAAACAGTAGTGGTTGTGCAATAAAATTACACTTCCGAGCGAGAGAATTTCTATGCTAACTAGGACATAGAAACAATGGGGGTGTGACGTCACTTCCGAAACGAAGATATTGCAGCGAATGGGTCCAAGGTACTTATCAGACTTGAATGCAGACACAAAACACAGGATACACGAAGATGAATAACACATGGTATTTGAAAGTTAAAACAAAAGGTGTGTCTGTAATAGAGGTGTTTAACTATTGTGCCTTCAGCTGTGCCTCTCCCTAATACCTGGGAAGACATGGGTGCCAAAGATATGGTCGCGCCCAGGATCATGGCTGGACCCGAAGCAGATGAACTTCGTCAAATATTCATGTCCAGCGCTGGGGACAAGTTTGAGATATTAGGGGTAATATGTCTCGTCATGCTCCAATAACATAGAATATTAACTGCTTTTTTTAACTAAAGCATCAATGTTTACTGGACTGAATAAAGCTCTGAATATAGTATTGATGTAATCAGTGATGGATTATTTCTTAACATCACAAACTATCTGTTATTTATCTGTTGCATTACTTCAAAATGAATTTGCCAGCAATAGCAATTTGCATAATGGCTGGGAGATGCTGTGTAATGAATATGATAGTTAGTGAGTGAGTTGGTTTGGTTTCAAAAGAAGTTCAGTCATGTAAAGTCTTGTAAAAGTTTGGTTGAAAATGAGCCTAAAGTACCAAAAAGGTTCATAAGTGGGTCGAATCTGGAATACGAACCCACGATCAGCTAGGAGGAGGACTTCTTCTCCACTGTACAGCAACCTGGACCATACCCGTGCACCTTTCGGTACGATTAAAGAGGGATTAGTTAAAATAAACTAACGGAAAAAAGTAATTGTGCTTCATGTAAAGATGTGTAAATGTTCTGTTATTGAAAAAGAAATTCTTCTCATCAATGTTTTATCATAACAACTTCATTGACGAAACCCTTGCCTGGTAAAAAGAAGCAGAGCGACACGCTGTAAAGAGAGCTGGTGTTACAGTAACAACTCAATTAAAAATGCCAATATCGGGTGTGACCACCATTTGCTTTGATACAGGCGAGACAGACATGCATTGAAGACACCAGATGACAAATTGACAATGATGAGTAGTGTTCATCTATGGGTTGTGATCCCATCCCATGACATTACACTTCCTTCCCCAAACTGACGTTGAGTTGAGCCTAAACGTTCTTGTGAACGCCTGTAGATCCCCCACGACCATCAGACAGAGCTGTCCATGTGAAACCTGTACTCATCTGTGGACAGTATACCGTACATGTCCCGGTCTTGTCTTCTGAAACTCAGATTCTGTCTCCACCAAGCTGGGCGTGCCTGACGAATGTGGTTGTCCGTCGACGATCGGCCTATGGCAAGTCATATGTGTTGCCCTGACTGTAGATAACGCCTCCAAGGACATGATATTGTGTTTCGAAGAACATTAAAATGTCTGGCAACTTCGTTTTGCTCCAGGGGCGGTCGGGTAGCCTAGTGGTTGAAGCGTTCGCTCGTCACGCCGAAGACCCGGGTTCGATTCCCGACATGGGTACAATGTGTGAAGGCCCATTTCTGGTGTCCCCCGCCGTGATATTGCTGGTATATTGCTAAAAGCGGCGTAAAACCCCACTCACTCACTCGTTTTGGTCCATTACTCTTTGCAGCATACAAGACGTAAGCGTTAGCGGTTAGAATTATTTCCGTTGTTTCTATGAGCACCTGATAGCTAAACAATCATTACGTGCTGCGCACGGTCATAAACCACGTGTATGAGTATCTCGTTCACAACAAACACGCAAACATCCAAATAGTGCCCCGTGCATTAACAAGCACGTAAAAACTGTGAATCAGGACCTTAAAGTGGTGGAGGTGTCTAAATGAATATATATTGTAGGACGCATTATTTTCAGAATAAATTTCAAAATATATTTATTTTTTGCTGAACTTTATGTGAAGTACAGTTACTTGTATTCCTTAGTGTATTTTAGATATATTGTAGCTAGTAACGTACCTCTCTGTCAACGTTTTCAGGTGTTCAGGATACAGCACAGGTACCTGTACGAGCAGTATCAGATACAGAAAGAAGCCATGGAAAGAAACTACCCACACAAGAGCAATGAAAGACAACTCTGGCATGGTACGAATGTAGAAGCCATTAAAAACATCAACAAATATGGATTCAATAGAGGCTACTGCGGAAAGAACGGTAAGAGTATTGCCATAAAATTGCGTCATGTCACAATTATACTCAGACCCAAACATATATACTGGTCTATACACATAAAACTTACCGATTTTGACATTTGTAGTAACCATCCAGTGTCAATTATATAAAAAGTGGAGAAAGATGATTTAATAATTTAATAGTAAGAATGTTTCATTTTTTTCAGACTTTATAGTTATCGGTGATTGACCTTTAAGTAATAATTAGGAATCAATTTCGAAATAGCTTCGTACTATTTATGTAAATAGTGTTATTTAGAATGTATTGCACCCCATTGGGACTAATCAGTACCACGTATTTGTAGTCTTTGCGTGACTTGGCTGATATTGTTTTTAACCTCCCTGGCTGCGTGGATGGGTGTTTATGCTATCAAAAACTAATTTGCCGATACCCTATTAGAATCAGGCTTTCTAAATAATCCTGTGGTGTTGCTATTTAAAGCATTAAATAACATTACTATATATGTGTCTTGATGGCCTCCAGCGAAAATGGAAAATATGGTACACTGAGATAAAAGCATTAATTCAAAAACTGCCAACCTATCGTAACGTAAACCTGGTATTAAGGTGAGGTGAGATAAAATGGGGTTTAACGTAACGCGCGTGCGTGCGTGCGTGCGTGCGTGCGTGCGTGCGTGCGTGCGTGCGTGTGTGTGTGTGTGTGTGTGTGTGTGTGTGTGTGTGCTTGTACTAGTCCGGACTAAAACCCATTTCATAGTGCTAACCCACTGAGTTTAACATGAATACCCAACTCGGACGCAGTGACTCCGAGCCGACCAGTCCTTGTTTTAGCGCCTACATGCCGAGCGCCAGGCAGGGTTACCATTTTCTAATGTCTTTTGCTATGACGACCTTCCTTCCGCTCGCCAGGCGTACGCTCTACCACTAGATCACACAGGAAGTCCTGAAAGACACCTTACATAACTTCCAACACATCCAGAACATCTAATCCAATCCAAAGAAATCCACATTCGTGATACATCAGAGAGTGGAATAGCAGCCGCTCCATACATGGGACATTATGAAACGAACATTAATCGCAGCGATGCTACCCCAGCTGTATAGTGTGCATGTATTTTTCAGGCACGAAGTATGGACGGGGTGTATACTTTGCTACCGAAGCCAGTTATTCCGCCAATGATGTCCTCTCTGTTCCGGACGATGCCAAACACAAGTACATCTATCTGGCGCACGTTCTCACCGGCGTGTCTACAAAAGGCAGCAAGAAAATGTTTGACACCCCGTTAATTGACCGGAAACGATCTGTCCGTTATGGATGCGCCGTCGACAGAAGCGACAATCCCACCATGTATGTCGTGTTCAGGGACACACAGGCCTACCCCAGATACCTGTTTGTTATCAGAAAAGGAAAATCCAAGTAAAACACACTACCACCATTTTCATGTGAGTGTTACGGCAGTGTGGTCGCAATACTGCAGGCGATAGACAGCATGGAAACCTCGGCCTTTAGATATCTTCAACCAGTGACTCAACCAAAAGGATTTTCAGCAAATAATTACACTAACAATGACAATGAACGTTCTCTAATACATGGGAAGAAAGTATTATATTTTAGCTCACCTGCAAACATCCTCTCCTTTGACACCACCTCGCCCTTGCTTTGTAAGCATCTTCCCCTCATCATTAGAACCCAATTGACCAATGAAGCTGAAACTTCACATGCTTGTTCCCACTAATGACGACACCCATATTTGTCTCAAGGGGTTCGAAGCCATCGTTCTATGTGGTCACCACGGTAGTCATATTGAGAAAGCTATGTATAGCCACCACCACATGGTATATATTTAGCAAGTTGTGTGATGTAAGCTTCGTCTTTTTGCAAAACAGTAAAGTACGGTTATAACGAACTCAAAGGGACTACTAATTTTAGTTCGTTTTAACCGTAGTTCGTTATAAGCATATGTACAGCATAACTAAAGCAAATAGTCGGGACCAAAAAAGAAGTTCGTTATATCCGTCAGTTCGTTATAAGCGTGTTCGTTATAACCGTAGTTTACTGTAGTTTTAATGTTACATCACTAATCAGTGGTATGACTTTTGCACCAATACCTTTTCGTATGACTGGTTACATCAGTACTGTCTGGTGTGATTATTACCAATACCGTGTCGTATAACTGTTACATCAATATTGTGTGGTAAGACTCTTGCGCCACTACTGTGAGATATGACTTTTACACTACCTTTGGGTATGACTGGTAGACCAATACTAGCAGGTATGGTTGTAACACCAATAATACCAATATCAACTTAACGTAACCAATCTAGGCTGTGGAGCTACGCAAATACCGTCATGATTCCATTCCGTCTATAAATGGTCGTAATATTGCCGTTGCGTAAGCCCTTTTAACTGTTACTCCAATTACAGTAAAACTGTCCATCTGTCAACTGTTGATCAAATGTCTAACCATGCTTGGTAATGACTTTACATTTTCGCCTTTTCTCTCTCTGTTATAGATATTAAGCTTTCCGTCAAAAATAGTACAACTTAATGTTTCGAAAGAAAGCGTTCGAATTAACAAAATTTCAGGATCATTTCTACGGAGTGCTGCCAATGTCCATAACAATGAAGACATTACTAAATAGTTTCCGGACTAATTATGTCCATATAAACGCGGTTTCACTGTGTAAATATTTATTTGTCCACTTGTTTATGCATGCTAAATATAGCACCTAACATTTTTATTTTTTTTATTTTACGTTTTGTAAGATATGACAATAAATTACATTTGCTACATTGTTACTTGAAACATGTCCTGTTAAACTTAGTGTACAGAATTTAATAATTCTGAGTTCATACAAGTGTTATAGTGAATGTTATCAGTTTTGTAAAGAATGCGACTCTGTTCATACTTATTTCAATCCACCAATCATAAGGGAAACCGCTGTACGGTCAAACAATAACTAGAAATAATCAAACGCAATATTAGTTTGTGTTGCTGCAGATATACTTTTACGAGTTTATTAATTACGCATAACCCCATATAGGAAGTCATCCAAATATGCCCACAGTCCCTATCTGCCTAATGTAAAATCATGCACGGTCTAATGCTTAGAAAGTGATACATGAGTGAACATGACTGTTCACCTGTGATAGGAGATAAACTAGTCCATACTGAGACAACAAAACAGTGTAGGCACAATGGGAAACACTTGTTAAATGAAATAAAACATAACACATAATGAAAGTCACGGATAAGTCACAGAAGAAAAAATATAACTATAGTTTTGGCAATACTTGCACATTCAATCAATTAACCAAAGGCAAATCATAAAAGTTATTGTTCAAATTTGATAAGGTGACCAGCGGCAGCTAGGAACTGCATGGTTGTCTTTCTTCCGGAGTCCCAGATGGAACAGTAATAAGTATAACAATTTCATTCCTCTACTCAGCTATATCGGTGACTAACATTTTATACAAGAAGCTGCAACAGTACAAGCCTGACTTGATTGGGCAATAGGTATTTTAAAAAATAAGTCAAACAAAAGTGCCATTTACATACAATAAACTACGTTCATAACGAACATTCTTATAACGATCTGACCGATAAAACCAACTTATTTTTTAGTCCCGACCATTTGTTGTATATATGCTGTATGTATGCTTATATCGAACTACGGTTATTACGAACAAAAATTAGTGGTCTTAATTAGTTCGTTATAACCGTAGTTTACTGTAAATAGATGGGGATGAAACTGTGTTCCCAATGTGTCTACATTATTTTCTGTAGGCAAATTGGGATGTAGGCAGAATGGGATTGAACCCCATATAGACAGTACATTCTCTAATGACGTGTAATTTCTTCCACAATGGGGGACGGTCGGGTAGCCTAGTCCTTAAAGCGTTCGCTCGTCACGCCGAAGACCCGGGTTCGATTCCCGACATGGGTACAATGTGTGAAGCCCATTTCTGGTGTCCCACCGCCGTTATATTGCTGAAATATTGCTAAAAGCGGCGTAAAAACATACTCACTCACTCACTCTTCCACAATGGATACATTATGACCCTATTTGGAGCTAATTGACAAGTTAAAAATTGGCATGTATATTCGTTGTTCATGTGTTGGATATCATGTGGGGCGCACGTCAGTTACACGGATGACTGAGGCATTGAATGTTGTAGCCTTGATATAACAACTTCTGAGCAAGAGATGGTGGCGGAGAATTGATGGATGGGTAACCGCGTCGGCAAGCTTGACAAAAGCTTGTTCTGTCTACACATTAGTACGAAGTAGGATGAGATTATGTAACCGTAAACCTCCTCGCGCCTCGTAAACACCTTTGGTTGTATAATCCCCAGGGAGCTGAGAATAAGTGTACACTTATTCATTATTCGGGATGATACATTGAGAGTGATATGACCTCATACTAATGTCAAACTGTAGTACAGTCATGTATCATTTGCTTAAATGTCATCGATCTTTACCTCCAAATGCATCCTACAGTGACAAGATGTAGAGCCAAACATCTGACATATTGCTCGCTTAGGTGTGACATAACATTCATTCTGCAATTGAGTGAGTGAGGGAGTGAGTGGATGGGCGTCTGTATTTTATCCATCAAGATGACAGGCCATCATATTACTACAGACGCGTCCCTATTGACAATAACAAATGAATTATCTCGACCACATGTACCGACTTCTCTCTTTATCAAACTATCAAGACAAAAGCTTCTTCGAAATAAGCCCCTGTCCCCACATTAATACTAGGTAGTATGAGGTTATGTGACTGTAAACCTCCTCGCGCCTCGTAGCCACCTTGGGTCGTATACTCCCCAGGGAGCTGAGAATGAGTACACACTTAATCCTTGTCTGGGATGATAGTATAGCGTTGGGAGCATGCGTCAGTGGGTATAATCTGCGCATTTCACATATCATTATTCATATTATTTCAGAAAATATTATTGTTAAGGTTTCATCGCTATATATGTGCATGCACACGGCCATGGTTACAATGACGATATTTAATCAATACATGTTTGTAATTATTTCCTCAAAAATATCCTTTGTGTAATACGAGAACATTCTAGTTTCTGTTAGGATATTCACAATATACTAATCTGAGATTGATCACGCCTTTCTGTGGAATAACAATATGTATAGTCAATCCGTTCACTTCCTTTCGATACCATAATGACGCATTAGAGTGTGTGACCCAAAATACTTTTCGAACCAGGATCTCCAGTTCTATAATACGGAAAAGGTGTCCACCGTGAGCCTTAGCAAACGCTCATAAAACATCTGAATCCTAAACCAGTATATCAAGTTATGTTCGCTCACAACAACATAAATGTAGTTTGTAAAAGAAAAGCCACTTTTTCAAACTACGCATTACGAACGTCGTGGCGCAGAACAGGTCGATATGTTGAGAAGGGCATCACACTTCAGGTATGTGGTTACATGCATCTTCCTCGTTATGTGTAAGACCCGACGATCCAAAGACACAAGGTGATGTAAATTTCAGCTACATTGTTGTGTACAAGTTGTATCTTACTTCTTGTAAGTAATCTTATATCTTCCTTCAACCGAGGAGAGATCGAATGATTCATCTGTGAATGGAGGCGAGATATACTGTTACAGGAAGTAAACTCTGGATGGATTAAGTTGTGGATTCATCACATCATTGTTACACATTTACATACAAATAAAATATATCTTAATATGATTCACATAATGTTATAACATTGTACTGACCGTTGCAATTGTCCAGAATGCTGTGGGTAGCCTCAGACAGAATTGTTCACAGTATTCCATGCTTTTTATGAGGAGACTACTAATTTGGTTCTGTTTGTTACGACTTGGGATCTGACTGATTTTGTGTCTTCGTGCCCTAAAGGAGAGGATCGTCTCTCGCGCTTTCAACAATTCATATACCTCACCAAAACACAGTAACAGGCCAGTGTGTTGATTGTGCGATAAGATGCCAAGAGGCAGATGACTTTTACAGTTAATAGTAACCGACGCCATGTGTACAATATGTCTACTGTGCATGACGTTAGCCAACCATCACTTCATGTTCAGTATGTGTGAGTGAGTGAGTTTGATTTTACGCCGCTTTTAGCAATATACAACCAATATCACGGCGGGGGGACACTAGAAATGGGTTTCACGCATTATACCCATGTCGGGAATCGGGTCTTCGGCGTGACGAGCGAACGCATTAACCACTACCCGACTACCCGACCGCCCCTCAATATTTGTGCGATAACGATAGATTGAGAGTCATGACCTCATACTTATGTCCAACTGAGGGCAAGCACACTCAGCCATCATTTGCTTATATTAAATGTTATCCATCTTTACCTCCAAATACAGTGCCAGTTGTAGAATCGCCGCCATACAGCTGAATTATTGTTCACTGTGGCGTTAGATAACATTCATTCTTCCTCAAGTGAGTGAGTGAGTGAATGAGGACGTGGGTAGGTGGTGTTTGGGTGTCTGTATCTTAATGAGCAGGACTACATGCCAACAGACGCGCTCCTATTGACAATGACAAATATATGATATCGACCCCATGCATTGCTCTTTTTATCAAACACGTGCATTAATATGAGTTATTAGTATTCCTATCGTTTTTGTTGTGACAGCCATACAAATAGAAAAAAACATCTTAATGGTGGATTTTTCCAATTATCTGTGACACAAAGGAAGTGCACACTTTGTAATGTCTTGAATTTTAAATGAATAATGAAAAGGGAACGCTTTGTTGTGAGACCCATTTGATTCAACTGAATATGTTGGCTTGAAGTCAATAGCAACAAGGTGTTATACAACAAGACGTATTGCTATCATCTTGGGAACCTTCCGGTAACACGCACCAGTAACATTTCAGCTTTGCCGAACACTGCAATAATTATGTACTTCCTGGTTGTTAATGAGATTTTCATACTATATGACGCCTTATATAATTATGAATGACATTAACGTATATACATATATATAACGTCTATATATATACGTTAATGTCATTCATGATTATATAAGGCGTCATATAGTATGAAAATCTCATTATATATATATATATATATATATATATATATATATATATATATATATATATATATATATATATATATATATATACGATAATGTCATACATATATAAGGCGTTAGATAATGTCATTCATATATAAGGCGTCATACAATATGAAAATCTCATTATACATACATACATACATACATACATACATACATACATACATACATACATACATACATACATACATACATACATACATACATACATACATACATACATACATACATACATACATGGCTTCGGGCGAAGTTTGTTATGACTTGGCGATATTATTGCCCATTTGTTTTTTCACGAGACGTTAGCCGACCAATCAGACAGCTGTGTGAAAATATAGTAACATGCTCCTCGGCTATGGGTACGTATAAGAATGTTTGCTTTCATGTCCATGAAACTAGATATTATGCTTCCTTTATGTGTACACACTGCATTTCGCCAGTACGTACAAGCAAGTGTGTTTATATTCACTCCTGGCAAACATACAACGTGGGATACAGTAGGATATCAACTGCTTTACTTGTTCGCCAAAATCACTCGGTAAGAATGACTAATGAGCTAGGACAGGGTGATAATGCTAGCCACTAAATGCTAATGCTGGAGTAAAGAGGTGTGTCTTCTTTATGGTAAAATACATGCCCCCTCTTGTGTGCGAACAGGGCGCGCAGGCGTATGTCTCTGTCAATGACGGTGTAAACAGAGCAGTTAGTGTCACTGTTACCTCACAGTAATTCTGCCTTCTTCCAACCTCGTTTGATTGCGTCAGTGTCCTTTGCAATTTTGTCCACACATGACATGACACTGAGTTGAGTCAATTATCGTATTTGATAATTGGTCGCAATCTCTTCCGGTCAACTTTCCGGCCAACTCAGAAAAACTAGCTTCGGAGAGAAGCTGTCTATTGTTTGGTACGCGAGGGGTCATCTCAACACGGCAACTCGCAAAAAATATCTCGTCGCAGTATTGTCTTTGGCGTGGTATTCAAATATTTTAACGGCGCAGAAATAAAGCTGTTTACAGTACAATGTCGATATGTAAGCTACAAAACGATAGGACAATTTCTGTTTAACCATACTGACTAGGATTATCGATACATGCTCTAATGTAAAGAAGTGTCATGGTTTGAAGAAATGAGGCATCTTATTAAGTGGTATGCGTGAACCCGATTCGTTTGTGTTTTATCAATTAATGAATGAACCTTTTACTGATCAGGTAGTTTATTCTTCATTTGATGCATGTCAATATCTCCCAATTGCGTGGAACGATGCTCATGATATCACTCACTGGATCGTCTGGTTCAGACTCAGCTATTTACAGATCGTGTCATATAGCTAGAATATTGCTGAGTGCGGCGTTAAACAACAAACAAATACAAACATTGAACCAGTAGATGATGTGTTTTATTCTTGGTACTGAGTGAACCAGCGGATGGGGTGTTTTATTCTGGGTAATGAGTGAACCAGTAGCTGAGGTGTTTTATTCTGGGTAATGAGTGAACCAGTAGCTGAGGTGTTATATTCTGGGTAATGAGTGAACCAGTAGCTGAGGTGTTTTATTGTTGGTAATGAGTGAACCAGTAGCTGAGGTGTTATATTCTGGGTAATGAGTGAACCAGTAGCTGAGGTGTTTTATTCTGGGTAATGAGTGAACCAGTAGCTGAGGTGTTTTATTTTGGGTAATGAGTTAACCAGTGGATGAGGTGTTTTATTCTAAGTAATTAGTGAACCAGTGGCTGATGTGTTTTATTCTTGGTAATGAGTGAACCAGTGGCTGATGTGTTTTATTCTGGGTATTGAGTGAACCAGCGGATGAGGTGTTTTTTTCTGGGTAATGAGTGAACCAGCGGATGAGGTGTGTTATTGTGGGTAATGAGTGAGAGCAGTGGCTGAGGTGTTTTATTCTGGATAATGAGTGAACCAGCGGATGAGCTGTTTTATTCTGAGTCATAAGTGAACCAGTAGCTGATTTGTTTTATTCCGGGTATTAAGTGAATCAGTAGCTGAGGTGTTAAATTCTGGGTAATGAGTGAACCAGTGAATGATGTGTTTTATTCTGGGTATTGAGTGAACCAGTGGATGAGGTGATATATTCTGAGCAATGAGTGAACCAGTAGTTGATATGTTTTATTCTGGGTAATGAGTGAACCAGTGGCTGAGGTGTTTTATTCTGAGTAATGAGTGAACCGGTAGTTGATGTGTTTTATTCTGGGTATTGAGTGAACCAGTGGATGAGGTGTTTTATTCTGAGTAATGAGTGAACCAGTAGTTGATGTTTTTATTATGGGTATTGAGCGAACCAGTGGCTGAGGTGTTTTATTCTGGGTAATGAGTGAATCAGTGGCTGAGGTGTTTAATTCTGGGTATTGAGTGAACCAGTAGTTTATGTGTTTTACTCTGGGTAATGAGTGGACCAGTAGCTGAGGTTTATTTATTCTAAGTAATGAGTGAACCAGTAGTTGATGAGTTTTATTCTAAGTAATGAGTGAACCAGTAGTTGATGAGTTTTATTCTTGGTAATGAGTGAACCAGTGGATGAGGTGTTTTATTCTGAGTAATGAGTGAACCAGTAGTTGATGTGTTTTATTATGGGTATTGAGCGAACCAGTGGCTGAGGTGTTTTATTCTGGGTATTGAGTGAATCAGTGGCTGAGGTGTTTTATTCTGGGTATTGAGTGAACCAGCCAATGTGGTGTTTTATTGTTGGTAATGAGTGAACCAGTAGCTGAGGTGTTTTATTCTGATTAATGAGTGAACCAGTACTTGATGTGTTTTATTCTGGGTATTGAGTGAACCAGCGGATGAGGTGATATATTCTGGGTTGTTAGTGAACCAGTGGCTGAGGTAGCTTATTCTGGGCAATCAGTCAACCACTAACTGATGTGTTCTATTCTGTTTATTCTGGATAACGAGTTAACCGATAGATCGGGTGTTTTATTCTTGGAAATGAGGCAACTTGCATACACGACTGGGGCGTCTTGCAGCCTTGTCTGATGTGTTCTCGTCTGGGTAAAAAGTGAACCGTGATATTTTGTTATTATGGGAATGAGAACCATAAGCTCAGGTGTGTTTCATTCTTGTTCCGATGTTTCATTCTGAGTGATGAATGAACTTACATATATAGCCGGGGCTCTTTCACTTGCAAACGGATTGTGACATAGTAGCCACACATTCTTCTACCCGACGTTATACAGTTCGTGAATGTCCTTTCTAATCCTTGACATGCTCTATGAACAGAGCACTCCGCAGGTGGGGGATACATGGGTCAGATATATTTTTAACCGGTGTAGTCACTGCCGTGTGTGCAATATACCCGCTGGATCTACACGCTCCTTATATTCCCCAAGGTAAATGATTGTTAAAAAGCAAATCTAGCCCAAGACCTTGAACTTACAAACAGTTAAGGGGATGTTGGGTGTGCATCGAATAAACTGAACATCCTTTCCAAGGTAATATACGCGAGGTATTCTAAAAATATGCTATTATTGCATCGACGTTCGCGTCAACTAATCCCTAAGAGCTGCAGACCGGAACCCTGAACTTGATGCAGCGACGTCTCCAGTTTGAAGGCTCAATGACTACAAGGAGATATTCAATTGACGTGTGACCCTAAACAGAGTGTGTTACATTTTGCAGATGGCAGACAAGAAGGATATGTTTCAGCTACTACCTGGATTATCTGCTAAAGGTAAATGCATATTGAACTGTGTTATATTAGTAACTATTGTATTGCCCGCTATAAGTAAGTGCATATTGAACAGTTTTATACTAGTTACCATTGTATTGCCCGTTACAAGTAAATGCATATTGAACTGCTCTATACTAGGTACTATTGTATTGCCCGTTATAAGTAAGGGCATATTGAACTGTTTTATACTAGTGACTATTGTATTGACCGTTATAAGTAAGTGCATATTGAACAGTGTTATATAAGTTACTATTGTATTGCCCGTTATAAACAGGTGCATATTGAACAGTGTTATATAAGTTACTATTGTATTGCCCGTTATAAGTGAATGCATCTTGAACAGTGTTATATAAGTTACTATTGTATTGCCCGTTATAAACAGGTGCATATTGAACAGTGTTATATAAGTTACTATTGTATTGCCCGTTATAAGTAAGTGCATCTTGAACAGTGTTATATAAGTTACTATTGTATTGCCCGTTATAAGTGAATGCATCTTGAACAGTGTTATATAAGTTACTATTGTATTGCCCGTTATAAGTGAATGCATATTGAACTGTTATGGGTATCTGTTGGACTCTATATGTTTCTACTGAACTCTTCACCATAGGCATATTATGTGCTGCTCCGAGTGATGCGTGAACTGTCCGCTTGAAGGCTTATTGAACTGTACGTAATATTTTAGGGTCTCTATTTCGTTATATACGTTATATATAGTACTTGGTGATATGTTGTAATCATCGCATTTTCTACTTTATTTGCTTACGTAAGGATGAACTAGCGCTATATCAATTTAAAAGAACAACTGTAAATGTGCAATAAGCACTAACACCATCCTATTCTGTTTTGCAGATATAGACAACCGGACGGTCATCGTCGCACCCGAGTCGTCGGAGACGCTGCCAGACAGAGAGGCGTTGTGGAGGTACTTCGAGAGCCGGGATGAGTCAGGGGGAGGGGCACTCAAGTTCCTGGATGTTCTGTCTGACGACAGCGCCCGGCTGACGTTTGGAGATGCATCTGGTAGGTATAGAGAGCGTAAACGTCCACTTTATTCAGTCGATATTCGTGCACAGTAGTGAGTGAATATGGTTTTACGACGCTTTTAGCAATATTCCAGCAATGTCACGGCGGGGGACACCAGGAATGGGCTTCACGCATTGTACCCATGTCGGGAATCGAACCCGGGTCTTCGGCGTGACGAGCGAACGCTTCAACCACTAGGCTACCCGACCGCCCCCGTGCACAGTAGAATGGATCACCTGATACTTAGTCAGTGAGTGAGTTTGCTCTGATGACGCTTTGCCAATAGTATTTCAGTTATATTACGGCGTGGCGTGGGAGGAAAGCCAAATGAGATTTAAGTTTAGACGTTCACCACTTTGGTGAAACCACGGGCATCCGTGTCCTCCAGATGTTTAGAGAACGGCTGTATTACCATCAGGAACGAAAGCTAAACTTCACCGTTTGAACTAAGTCGTTGAAATGCACTTAGCACTGTTACACATAGGGAAAAGAATTTAAGGATGTCAACTACTTAATCATGAGGGACACAATGTTTTCGGAGTATGTACTTCCTCCTTCATTAGGTGAATGGTGAAAGAGTAAGTATATACTTGTCCCTCATATACTACGTTGTTTAATATCGAACAACCAGTAAATGTATCCTCATTTACACATCGTTATGCGTGAAAACGTACTTAATATATAGAATTTGACGTTTTTCTTCCATAATGCCATTGCGTGGCTTCCTATCATTATGTTAAAAACTGAGATCAATGCGAGCTGAAAATAAAATGAAATGCCTTCATGTACATTTTACATTCGCACCGAAATATGAAAAATGATATATGAAATAATAAATCTTATGATGGGATGTAGGGTTCCTATGTACATTTGGTGTCGTCGGAAATATTCGTGCCAAGCGAAATTAAGTGTGCAACGATCCTCCAAAATTATACATGTTATATAATGGTACACGGATAATAGTAATTACCAAATAAACAGAGTCCACACGAGTATCTTTTGAAATTATATTGTTTCCCTTAAGATGCGTCGAATGTCGAGATCCGAGATCACAAAGTCAGCGGTATTCGCCTCATCGTGTACCCATACTACAGATCACAGCAGCCCGACGTCGACTTATACGACAATAGACTGGCAATGTCTCCCCTCTCAGAAGACACTCCCACAGACTCGCAACAACCAGAAGACACTCGCACAGACTCGCAACAATCAGAAGACACTCCTAAAGACCCGCAAAAACCAGAAGACTCTCCCACAGACTCACAAAAACCAGAAGACGCCCCCACAGACACCCAACAACTTGGAGACACTTCAGAACCGCAACACGAAGAAGAACAACCAATAATAGCGTCCCCGCCTCTCAATAGTGAAGAGCTGAACATATCACGCGGCAAGGTACGCTACCTGGAAACATTTCCCTCACAATCGCTTCAAAATCTGGTCAAGGATTTCGTTGAAGTAGAGTATGCTACTGATGCTTTCATTGTAAAAGGGAGTGGGTTGGACTTTAAGAAGAAGGTGAATAGTCTAAAGATAGCAATTTTGGACATTAAAGAGGATACGTTTGAAATGCACAAACGCCATGTGTATGGGTTCTTGACGTCACCCCGTGGCAGACTGGAATTGAAAAAGATTGAGGACAGGTTCCGGTGTGCTGTAAGTGTCGACCCGAGCGTGTACTCCGATGTCAAAGAAGATGGTGGTGGGTATAATACTTCTGAAATTGTTTACGTTACATTACCCAATTAGTCAGAATGACTTCTTTGACACTGTATTTGTGGGTATCGGAAGTAAAGGTCCAGTTCATGCACCACACAGATATTATAGAATACGTACACTGTACTGTTGTATAAGTTAATCAAGTGAAACTGATGTATTCCTAAAGGCAATAAAAATACAGCTTATAACAAACGACAATTCAGCCTGAACTCAATTCAGTTGGAATTTAATGACTTCAGTTGCAAGTGGTTGTGAGTGATCTGAACTAAAAACAAACCATGTCACCTCAATGACACGAGTCTCACCTTAATGACACGAGTCTCAGCTTAATGACACGAGTCTCAGCTTAATGACACTAGTCTCACCTTAATGACACCAGTCTCACCTTAATGACACCAGTCTCAACTTAATGACAACTCGTACACTGGTGCCGGTCCGCTGATCACCGAGCACAGTGTAAGATATTAAAGCTAACACACTTCCACCTTCCTCCTTTCAGAACCAGCCTCGAGCATTATCGACACTGATCTTAACTTTACCCAAGGAGAAATAGCCCATCAACGGGTAGGCAGTCACTTTGCTGACATTTCAAACATGTCATATGATGTCAGGTCATGTCATTAGATGTATAGGAGATAAATACAGATATATGACACATTAAATATAAGAAAAAAGAATTACAACATAGTCCATTAGATAGATAAAAGATAAATGTAGATATACTCTCAAATGTGCACCTGGAAAGAGGCTAAGCGCCATGTCTTCTTTATTGTCATCCCATACTTCCATGTGACTTTTGGAATCATACAAACATGGCATTGAGCACATTCGTATACATGTCTAAGATATCACCTTTATCTGAGGACAAGTCGGTAACACTTTTTATTCTTCTAGATGGACACAAGTACTGGTTCACGTTGTTTGATTGCAAAGAATACAATTCAAAAGTTTGTGAAATAACCATTGCCAAGGATGAGTTACATGTCATTTGGTAATCGATTTCGGTTTCTGTAATTCAATATGAATGCCTCACTTCGTATTAATACTGGACAAACAGTATCAATAAAGTATACAATTTATTTCAATTTTTTTTAAAACATATAGTAGGCGGTGCTTAACTTATTTCCAGGTAAAAGATTTCGTTGATTTATGTTAACATGAAAGTGATTACACCACATCAATATTTATGTGATTTAGTGAAACATCAAACAAACCACTGTTGATTTGTTGGAATCTGTATATGTCACCAGGCCGATGTGCTGGTCAGCACAGTAGACAGGGACTTGGATCTGTCAGAGGGTTCTGCCAGCATCGCGGCAGCAGGCGGAGACGAGATGCAGGTGGAGTTTAGAAGCAGGTACCCCCAGGGTATCAAATACGGCAAGGTCGCGAAGACCAAGGGAGGGAATCTCAACTGTCAGGAGGTGTTCCACTGTTGTTTGCCAGAATACTCCAGCGACCCCACACTCAAGGTGAGTGAGTGAGTGAGTGCGTGAGTGAGTGGGTGGGTGGGTGGGTGAGTGAGTGAGTGAGTGAGTGAGTGAGTGAGTGAGTGAGTGAGTGATATTTAAGCTCAAGACATGTAAATAATCAAGTCACGGAAAGACCTAACGATGATATTCAGCACAAACCAAAATGACACGCTGTAAACAACTTCACCTTCACCACCACCCACACCCCCACCCCCACCCAACCCCATCCCCATCCCCCACCACCCCAAAAAGGAGGGATGTGAGATCGACTTTTTAAGCGAGTGAATTTGGGATCGAGCCCACAGCGGGAGACACCCTCAAGTGGGTCGTAACGAGCAAACCCTTTAACCACTCCACAGTCACTTTCTTTATAAACTGGCGTCAAGGATTAATGATGTTCGTGAATATACTTCGTCCATGATGTATGTTATTTCTATGGTTTTTTTCTTTGTGTCGATCAGTAACTAGACATTAACAATATACCAATGACTATGCACAAATGTGATCACGTCAATGTAAGTCTAATATTCCTGGTTGATAAAAATATGTGGTCAACAAGCACATTAAGAAGGAAGAAATATTTCAGGTATTACCGAACCAGTACGACAGTGACTAACAACCCCCGTGTCATGAGTGCCTTTCCCAAGCATGAGCTGTTAGCATTCACACACGCTGTGATAATATCAGTGCTATATGACACATATCATTCCGTATAGAACAGGGGCCCTTTCCACAAAGCAGCCTTTGTACTATGACTGCCGTAATTCCATGATAAAGTATGGACGTTAGGGTCGCCCTAGCGCACAGATCGGTTTATGGAACGAGGACCCAACTTCCTGGTCCACATGACCTTACCTATCTACAGCAATGACGTCCTGAAGCGGCTTTAAATAAATTAGTCGACTTTTTTTATTGCCTTTGTAGAGAGTCTAGAGCGTACAATAGAAGCGGCAGACTAAAGGACGAATAACATAGAGGCCTATATTCATACATTCAACAACCTGTGTATAAAATGCTGATAACTATCACTATCACAGTGCAAATATATTCTTGATAATAGCGTGACTGCGGGACTAAATGTTTCACGGACGCTTACGAGTCGACATATGGACGCCAGATTGTGCAATGATATACATACGGCAATTGTCAATCGTGGGTGGGTTATATCATACATGACGGGTAAGGCTGTTGTCGGCACATCATTAAAGTCGCAACAAGGCTAGAGGAGTTATGTCCCTGGAATGGATGACATGAATTAGTGAAGATGCATATGTCATTATTCTGGATGAGTATGGTTTATGCTTTATTCTTGTCATATCATGGCGGAGGACGACAGATCTAGACTTCACATTTTGTATCATATGGGGAAGCGAACACGAGTTTTCGGCGTGACGAGTGAACGCTTTAACCTCCAGACTACCCAACCGCCCTTTATTGCTCCGGGTGTCGTTGTACAAAGCGATCTTAGCGCTCAGGTGATCGTAACTCCCATAACGTAACACAGACTTACGACAGTCGTAGCGCTAAAGTTGTTTTGAACAACGCCACCCTGGTCAGAGCCATGCCCGTGCTCGTGGATTTCACCGATGTGGTAAACGCCTGACACCTGCATCATTGCCTCTCCTCACACTCAAGCTGACACGCCGTGATATAACTGGAATACTGTGCTAAACCAAACTCACTCACGCACTTTATTGCTCTGACAAGTGAACATGTAGATTAGTGGATGCATGCTGATATTATATACTGATGGGAACGAATTAGGGAACGATGAAAGATAGAGAAATAAGCTTCGCTGTCAGTACTTTTTTAACAGCGCGCATACTAATTCAACACATGTAGGAATCAAATGTTGAGTTGTGTTTGTGTGCATTGATTCCAACGCGTATTTGGTAGACAAGTCTGGGAACCCATGTATTATCATTTTACTTTATCTAAAACTAAGTTCCTCCCGTATTCATTTCTATCAGTTTAAATCATTACATTGTTCGCCAAAGCATCAATATGTAAAAGATAACAAATTAATGGTAGAAATTATACTAATAAATGACATATGACACACATCGTAACAATATCGGGAATCGAACCCGGGTAGTAGATTTAACAGGGGAACACTTTAACCACTAGACTACACCCACAATATTAAGATATATCGTAATCTCGTTTTTGTTTGTTACTGGACAGGGTTTGGAGAAAGTTGTATACAAGTGTCTGTACGATGCTTCTGAGAGCGACTACCGCAGTATCGCGCTGCCAGCCCTGGGAACAGAGAAGCTAGGCTATCCCCCGGACAAAGTAGCAAAGAAAATGCTGACCATAATATTCTACTTCATGACCTACACTTCCTCCCTGACTGATATCGCCATCGTTATTGGCCCTGGCAACAGCGAAGTCGTCACGGTAAGGCATAAAAATATGTTTCAATTGCCAAATATGCCGAAAAGTCACTAGGTGTAATAGTTTGTGACTGAATTGTCTGCAACGCCGCTTTGAACAATAAATCAGTTGTATCAGTTTTATAATGGAGGATAACCCAATGTGGTGGGTCATAGACGTTTAACACTGAGAACAACCAGGGCTTCAGGTCGAGGGAATTAATGACAATTGTTCCTTATTTTGACCATTTGTCTGTCAGTGTGATTCCCTTGCTCGTTGGTGTCGCCAATATCGAAAACGTCACTGCTGACTTCATACCAGGTTCTAGGAGATTACTAAGTATTGTTTCAGTTGTCCATGTTTCGCTAAGCAGTGACCAACGTCGAAATGTTTTATGTTTCTTTCAAGATGTGTTAGAATTGGATCATGGCGAAAAGTAAGTGAACTGACTTAACGCCGCTCTAAACATGAATGCGTTTTAAATTTGTATTTCTGATCCCCAGGCATTTAAGCAAGAGAAGATCAAGCAAATTCGTAACTCCAAGCTAAACGCAGGTACTGCAGTATTTTACTTTAAAGTGACTGAGTGATATTAGCAATATTCTCGAAATTAATTTCACGCAATGTACCCAGAACAGATATTCATCGATTCGATGCTAAAATCGTGCTACAATGTACTCATACCTGTCATATACCATTTACCTCGTTAACTCATTGTTTGAAAATGCCCCTAGCTTCTGACGTCAAACAACGTGTGGTGCCAAACAACAAATAAAACCAAATCGGGTACTTAGAATAGGTTTTTTTCCACACACACACACACACACACACACACACACACACACACACACACACACACACACACACACACACACACACACACACACACACACACACAAACAGAGAAATTGGCTTCACACATAGTACCCATGTAGGGAATCGAACCCTGGTCTTCGGCTTTAACCATAAGGCTACCTCTCCGCCAAGGCGTGAAAGTATAACAAAAATGTGCATGATGTGTTGTACACGTCACCTTTTCAGTAATAACTGTACTAAAAAATGTTCCCACTTATATATATTGCTATGTTTTTATTGTGGAATTAGTAGCCGATGTCCCCGCTGGCTCTGTGGCGGATGTTGGGTTCCAGGTGGGGAAGTTCACTATTCACGCCGGACACGGCGACATCAGCAAGGAGAGTGCCGCATGCATAGCCCACTTCACTAACTCAACAACGCCCTTGAACATAGGTGATTCTTCCTGTTTCACATCCAACCAAGTGGAGGAATGAGAAATTTATTATATTCATAATTTTGAAACTTTGAACAATCTGAAAATCCGGTCATAGGTCTTTAATTCATGAAAATGGCGCGTGTGTATAATAAAAGATGATGATATGTTTCAAAGTTGTAACTTCATAAGAAGTAATAGTCGAAAGATCATTTTTAATTGCAGTTCCGTCATAGGATATTTCTTTTGGCAGTATTTGCGTTTATTCTCAAATTAACATGTGTAATCTGACCTTTTGTCCTGTGAATAATTGTCTGTATAGATAGTTATGATTGTTTGGTCTACTAGGATATTACTATAGGTTCACATATCAGTGTAGCTCCTGTGAGTTTTCCACTGGAAGATAAATACTGGAATACAAATTGAAGACGTTCCGCTCGTATCGGTTGAAACCTAAAATGGCTCTGTATTGTACGCGTATGTGCGTGGCAATGTAGCATTATCGGAAGTACTCCCGTTTAGGGTACTCATTTGGAAATCACTTGTATCTAATCCATAACAGAAATTTGAGACATAATGTACTGAATGTATAATTGAAAACTACGAATGAAATGAAAGGCAAACGAGAAGATTTTGCTGACAACTTTATTTTCTGGCGAATTTGCAGGTATACTGTCCAGCCCACTGAGTGTGGCGTGCGGCAAGGACCTGGAGCTACAGTGTCAGCTAGCAGGTGAGGGAGTTTGTGGGTGCGTCCGGGTGTCAATGAGAAGGCGAGGATGGTTGGTAATCAGAAATGCTAACCAGCCCACTGAGTGTGGCGAGTGGCAAGGGCCTGAACTGCAGTGTTGGTGAGTGAATGAGATAGTGGCGTGTGGCAAGGAGCTGATTTCAGCTGGCTTGGTGAGTGAGGTGTCAGCAGGATGAAGTTGGTGAGTGGAAAAGGGGTTGATTAGTCGATGAGAGAGGGCAGTGGGTCAACGAGGGATGCATGAGTGGATGAGGTCATGATGAGCGAGTGGATAAGTAATGCAGTGATTTGAAGACATAAGGCGTGAGACAATAGGTGGGTAAATACTGAGTTGAGAAATTCGTGAGTGAGTGGGTCCTTGGGTGAGTAAGCAATATATGTCCTTGCATATTAGAGGTGTATACCAATAGCTGGTACAGTGAGGGTGTTGTAATTGTGTGTCTCCATCATTGCAGCTGGTCAAATGAGGGAAAAAGGACTTGCTATGACCACGGCGCCAAACATCTCGGCAGACATCATCATACACATTGGTGTTGACCGTTTCAAGGGCAACTGGAAAGACGTCATAAAAGCATGCTTGAAAGTTGCGACTGAAAATAGCGTTACATCGATGGCATTTCCAGAGTTTGGAACAGGTGAGAAAAACTTCAAAGTGATTAATGAAGGGGAGAGTCATTTGCATATTATTATATCTCTGTGTTATGTATGATTCATTGTCTTAAGTTTGTTACAGCACTCCGTTTCTTAAGTGTTTTCGTCGTACAAGCTACATTGCTTGGGAGGGATATGGTTTATTATTTAGCTGTGATGTATTCTAGTCTCATTACACAATACATCAAAACTTGTATGTACATGTTCGTGACAATAATGACAGGTACAGTCTCCCTGAACTCTTATAAATTTAGTTGTACCACATCCACATTCTGCATTCTGTGGCAGAAGTTTTAATGGAGAATGATTAAACAACACCCATTCATAAGTAATTACCGGTGAACAAGCAGCTGAGTGCTTATATTTATGCGCGCATATACACAAATATATCAAAGATGGTGATCACGTCACATATAAAGCATCATCATTTCAGACACTCTGCACATCAAAATATCGACGATAATATTTTGGCTGATTTAAACTATAAATTTAAATGACATCGGTCATCGTCGTTGACATGGGTAATGTTGACACTGTGTTGTGTACATTATTTCAAAGCGAGTGACCATTTGATATGCTTACTTGCATTGAAATCAATAGCACTCATTCTACATTTATTTCATCATCCTGCATTCTGATTGGTCAAATCTACGTCATAACTAAACCATGGTTTTGTTGTTGTCTACATCACCATGAATTTATTCATTTTAAGTACTTCTGTCATAAAAGTTGTTTATATAATCTTTAAAGCCTGGACCATTTCCATATTCATAAGAAATCTGTACGAAGGAGTTGGCGTTATTTTCTTACTGTGTCATATATTCGAATGATATTTTCAGGTATTGGACCTATGTTAGCAGTCTCTAACTTGAAAACACATGATTATACTTCAATAGGATGGAATTATCTTACAATGGCTGTATTTTATAAGAAATCTGTGGCCTACTGTAACTTGATAGCAGACGCATTTCCCTAACGACGGGCCGCTATCTATTGTGTTATTTGACGTCACTGGCGTCACGTTTCCTGTTTGTGATTTCATCCTTTATGTTCTATGGTGTTGCTATTTGTAAACCAATGGCCTCCCTCTGTTCAACTATCCTCCTTCGTCGGGCAGTTAACTGCAGGCCTCGACCTTCTGCAAATGATAGTGCCCTGACAAATAACGCTACCCTTATACAAACACCGAACATTTGGAAACTCATAATGGTCAACTTCTTCTGTTCTTGACAGGTGATGGGAAGCTCCCTCTAGAAAAAATGCCGAAGCTGCTTGTGAAATGCTTGAGGGACATTGAGAAGAAGGACTGTTCTCTCACCGACATCAGTTTTATCAGCAGCGACGCAACTTCACATGCCCTGTTTTGTTCCCACTTGGAGACAATCATTGGTCACAAGGATACTAAAGGTGAATCTGTCTATCCTCGATTATCCGGTGTGTCATGTCTCCATCCTGTTATGACATATCTTGTATCCATTTTCTACCTTGTTTTGAGTCTGGTAGAACTTACACTGTTCTCTCATGGTTGAGTGAGTTGTGTTTAACGCCGCTTTTAATAGTAATCCAGTAAAATCACGGCTTGTCAGCTTAAAGTGAGAAAGGGAAGCCCTGAGTGATGTCATAAGGACCTTCTTTTCTCGCTGATGGCAATATATTTGTTATGATTGTGACCACAGAGCGAATAGTGTGTCGCAATCTGATTTGATAAATAGGGTCCGAACCTGGAAATGTATTTTGAGAATGAATACCTTTCTTTCTTAGAGGACTTATTTTTGAATACACACTGCCATTTCGAAAGTGGTCAAATGTAACTAATGTGATATTTGGGATAACACTTTCTAAGTAAAGTACAGGTTCTCCTAATCTTATGGGTTGAGTCCCATGGGGGTTGTTCATGAGGATAGACCGTAGCGAGGATATTCGTGAACAATCATGCAGTCAAACTCTCTGACGTTTCTCAATGTATATTGTAACGCTGAGACCAAGATTAGAGATTCTAAATGATCAGAAAGAACGACTTTTGTTTGTTTTCGTGCTAGGGAATTCCCAGCGGTTTCCCTGGAATGTGGAAGTAGTCCGTCAGTATTTACGTCATTTCAAGAACACGGTCTGGTGCAAAACGTATGAACGTCAAAATGTGTCGTTCATACACTTATGAATTTCGGGGTCATGTGACCGACCTCTCGACCAATGGAAAAGCCGTATATCGTGTAAACGTCAAATTAAAACAAATATTGCCATGTTACGTCAGCCTGGCTTCTCTCAGTGATCTATCATCTCCACATGCAATGTCGTTGAATAAGCCAAAGGATGTTGAGAGCTTTCAATATGTGTTCGTGAAACGTGTTCCGATAGTACATAAGCACGGTATTTGGTATTACACACTGTGTAATACAGCTGTATGTTTATCAATTGGGTGATCTCTTTACAGGCAAGTAATAAATTTTGATATTTACAACGTCAATAATAGTATGTGTTTTCAGAATTGCGGGTGTCATTGAGTATTTGATACCCCCTTGGGTTTTGAATAAAATAATATCTGGCCACTGACTACTCACAAACCTGAAAACACATTATGTTTAACATTACATTATACTTCATGTGTTGCCTGTCCCTGTAGGCCACTTGCCTGGCGGTGCATCAGGACAGATCTCTGCAACAGACACTCTACCGAGACAAACAGGAGAAGGACAACAGGTATGTTCGAAGTTCGAACCTTGACATGGTTACTGTTTTTCCGTGCCAAAATAGGTCCTCAGGACCCATTGCTCTGCGTAAGATTCAACGTGTATGGGAAATCGGGGGTCTCAAATTTAAAGGGGTATCCAGCTGATAGCATGTCATCGTACCTGATGACATTACACGTTGCTCATGCTACCAACCACCGTTTTACCTGGCGCGGATCTATCATTTACAGCAGGCACACGTGACAGTTTGAATACTGCTGACTGTGGTGTAAAAGAATACTCACTCAATCATGCATTACTTTACAAAATGGCTGTTGAATTACATTATCATAAATATGAAATTGTCGTAAAATAATATTTAGCAACAGTTTAAGAAATATCTTGGTCAATGTTATTTTTTGTTATATTTGTATTGAATTATACATTTTGAGAAGATGTTAAGCTACTGACTGTAACATGCATATATCCACTCTGTCGTCAGTCGGGGAGTATTGAGCAGGTGTTCGTGAAGACCACCAAGGACACAGAGGCCGACATCACAGTGTACTCAGAAAAAGAAGATGTTCTACGTCGGGCGTTTAAAGCTGTAGAAGATCTCTGCGACATTCGCATTGTGACGAGAACGTTTGAAGAAAAGAGACTGAAGCACATGGTAACCTCTCAGGTATGAATTCCGTGATCAGGTACTGTATTCCGTGATCAGGTACGATATTCCGTGATCAGGTACGATATTCCGTGATCAGGTACGATATTCTGTGATCAGGTACTATATTCCGTGATCAGGTACGATATTCTGTGATCAGGTACTATATTCCGTGATCAGGTACGATATTCTGTGATCAGCTGCTGCATTCCGTGATCAGGTACGCTATTCTGTTATCAGATACTGCATTCCGCGATTAGGTACTACATTCCGTCATCAGGTACTGTATTCTGTGATCAGGTACTTCATTCCGTGATCATGATCAGGTGCTGTATTCCGTGATCAGTAACGATATTCTGTGATCGGTACGATAATCCGTGATCTGATACGATATTCTGTGATCAGGGACTGTATTCTGTGATCAGGTACTGTATTCTGTGATCAGGTACTGCATTCCGTGATCAGGTGCTGCATTCCGTGATCAGTTACGATATTCTGTGATCGGTACGATATTCCGTGATCTGATACAATATTCTGTGATCAGAGACTGTATTCTGTGATCAGGTACTGTATTCTGTGATCAGGTACTGTATTCTGTGATCAGGTACGATATTCCATGATCAGATACGATATTCTGTGATCAGGTACGATAATCCGTGATCAGATACGATATTCTGTGATCAGGTACTGTATTCTGTGATCAGATACGATATTCTGTGATCAGGTACTGCATTCCGTGATCAAATACGATATTCTGTGATCAGGTACGATTTTCCGTGATCAGGTACTGCATTCCGTGATCATGTACTGCATTCCGTGATCAGGTACGATATTCTGTGATTAGATACTGCATTCCGTGATCAGGTACGATATTCTGTGATCAGGTACGATATTCTGTGATCAGGTACTGTATATTAGTGATCAGGTACGATATTCTGTGATCAGGTACTGCATTCTGTGATCAGGTACTGCATTCCGTGATCAGATACTGCATTCCGTGATCAGGTACGATATTATGTGATCAGATACTGCATTCCGTGATCAGGTACGATATTCTGTGATCAGGTACGATATTCTTTGATCAGGTACGATATTCTGTGATCAGGTACTGTATTCCGTGATCAGTTTCTGCATTCCGTGATCAGGTACTGTATTATGTGATCAGGTACTGCATTCCGTGATCTCTCACCTGGAGCAGAAGGTAGGTGCAGGAAAGTGTCACATGAGCACAACAATCTTACAGGGGGGGCATGCTCCATGGACTTGTGTTCATTTCCAGTGTTCTTTGTCCAAACGATCAATGAAAGCTTGTTGAACAATGCATCATAAAACGAATCATTTGACAAATAAAGTTTATTTCAATGATGCAAAGTTTCTGGGACTGACAACTTACACGAGTGTAGTCTCCATTTGAAGCTTTTGACACCGCGTATTGGTCAAAGGGATGGATTGAGCAAATTGATAGTCCAATAGTTCAATAGCTGGAATTAGCCAAGTCTTTGGAGGGAATTTAGACTACAGTCTGAGCTTTGATGACCAAGCTTTCAAGCTCGTGAAGATCCGGGGTAGAATAGGTCTTCAGGATAATGAATATAAGACACGATGAAACTAAACTAATACGCATCATCAGAATCCAAGTAAGTGTCATGTACATTGTAAATAGTAATGGTATACCCAATTATGTTAAATAAAGGCATTGGTTGTGATTGTTGGTAGTATGTTTAAACTACAAGATCAACTGCTTTCATCTGACACTACAGATGCAGAGCCTTAAAAGATCACTTGAGAGCATGGCGGTGGACATGACCATCAACTGGGCGACGGGGATGGTTGAACTGGAAGGTGTTGATGACGACGTACATGAGGTGGAGTCAGTGCTGTCCCGGATAACGCTTCAAGCTGATTGATGTAGATTCACGTTTATATTAAGTATCACGTGTCACGCTCAGACATTTAAACAGACCTGTATCGAGTACATATTTCTGTTATGTACTTTCATTTCTGACGGTTAGGGTATCGTATGGTATTCTTAAATAGATCAATGCTCCAAAATATCTAGGGCCAAGATTACCCGCTCATTAATTTCCATCATATGTGTACACATGTGAACAAACATGCCTTAGATGCTCCTCTTGTTACAGCCATTATGAAGAGATGTTAATGATAAATGTATCAGCTTTATTTGTGAACGACAATGTCAATACTATTGTTTGACGATTACATTATTGTTCGTTTAATGGATGTCATGTGTTGAGTGATGGATTTGTATGGATAAATGTATTTGCGCGTGTGTAATGAATATGTATTCCACTGTTGTGTGTCGTGAAACTGGCCTCTAACTGTAAGTAGTCTGAAGTGAAATTCAATGTTCTTTTGAATTGGTATTTTTCTTACTAGACTTAGCCATTTTAATAATATACATAGAGCTCGAGCAACAGCTAGAATTCGTATGAATATACATAGAGCTCGGGGAACAGCTAGAATTCGTATTCATATACATAGAGCTCGAGGAACAGCTAGAATTCGTATTCATATACATAGAGCTCGGGGAACAGCTAGAATTCGTATTCATATACATATAGCTCGGGGAACAGCTAGAATTCGTATTCATATACATAGAGCTCGAGGAACAGCTAGAATTCGTATTCATATACATAGAGCTCGGGGAACAGCTAGAATTCGTATTCATATACATAGAGCTCGGGGAACAGCTAGAATTCGTATTCATATACATAGAGCTCGGGGAACAGCTAGAATTCGTATTCATATACATAGAGCTCGGGGAACAGCTAGAATTCGTATTCATATACATAGAGCTCGGGGAACAACTAGAATTCGTATTCATATACATAGAGCTCGGGGAACAGCTAGAATTCGTATGCACAAGTTGTTCCAGTCATGACTGCAATTTCCTGAAGAATATTTTTTTATGAGAAACCCCCTTAAATGTCACCCAAGTGCGTCAGTTTTAATTACACCACTGACTCTATAGAAACGCAGTGTCAACTGCATGATATTAAACCTTTGTATTAATTTGCTTTTTGCTTTTTATTTCATTCAATTCCTTCTATGACAATCTGTGATTTAGATTTGAGGGCTTTTGAGTAAAAATACCAGAGTATATGTCAGGCAATGGTCTTAGGAGAGAGAAAGTGACAAGTTCCCTAGTACCCTTGACCAGTGAGGATCGTAATGTGTGACCTGGCAGATTGAATGTATACAAGATGTGGATCGTATTTTAGGCCTTCTTCTCCTGGCGTGATGCAGCTTATATTAGGGTTCACTGTGGCATGAAGCAACTTTTGACTCGCTAATCCTAGGTGTACATAAAAGGGTTAAAACTTATATTATACTTTTCACATTCAAACACAGAAATTTGTTTTTAGTATATATTGATTACGTTTAACTTTTTATGGCACTTTCCTGCAATATCTCGGTTGGGGACACCAGAAATAGGCTACACATGGAGAACTCATGTATGGCCCTTTTATATACTAGTCAAGATACGTTAGATTTAGATTACTTTAGCAATATCTTTACAAACGTGGACGAAATTATGAAATCAGTGAAAGAAGTCAATACATGAAATGTATTAATATTCATTTCTCAGACAAAAGAAAGAAACACAATTCAAAAGCAAATTATCAAGATTCTTATTAACGCAAAGGTACAGTTATGACAGAAGGTAAAATATTCGTCAAAATATTTAAAAAAAAAAACGTTTTTCTTTTGCGAATCCTGACAGTTATCTTACAATACTCTTGAAGATCTTAAAATGTATTGTTGTATCAACAGGAAATCTTCCCTTGGTATCGTGTATCAATCGCTGTATGTGTAGTTTTAAACAAGCAAACATATATTTCTGCCTAACAAGGATGTGATTTTACAAGGCCAAAATGTTCTACAACTTTCACGTCATAGCATAGTAAGGTTACAGCGCGAACGTCACAATTCTTTGGACTGATAGATATTTCTCGTTCAACGAATGAAGGCATTTCGTGCAACTGAATATGATTATGAATACATATACAATATAAAATAATCCTTAGGTAGTGAATGCTCACATATATTTTACAGCTACAGAAGTTATCTCGGCCGGGGAAAATATCAGCTGCCTGAAGGCGTATTTTGATATTTATTTACGATATTTCTTTTGTGATTGTCTCAAATGTCAACGGGGTATACATTTTTTGTAGCCAATTCTTGAAAATGATACTGGATAAAAAATCGAAACCCTCGTGTGTTTTGATATGAAATATAAATATCGTTGATTGAAATCTCTTCGGCAAGCCTCGGAGCTTGAATAACTTATTTGACTCAACAGAACAGAAAGGGGGTAAACGTAGCGAAAGGAAAGCTTAATTGATATCGGCAGTAATCGCTAGTCACCTTGGTGAAACCAACGAACATGCTGGTCACAGGAAGACGGAGTTGCCTTAGAGAGAGAAAGAGAGATTGTGTTGTATGTGTCTGTTTACCTGTACGAAGGCCGGACTAATGCCGCTTTTATAGTGCTAGCCCACTTAATACCATGCCGATGAGATAATATGAATAACTCACTCACATACAGTATACAAACACCGAGTCCTCGACCAGGGTCTTATTTTATCACCCTATTGCTGGGGGATATAAATTGGGCGACACCTGATCATGACACGGCTTGCACTATCTAAGACAACATCCACAGACACGTCTGATACGCTGTACATCCACATACACTCCTGATACGCTGTACGCTGCAAACATCATTGCTTGAAATTATAAGGTAGTTATAACCAATAAGCTACAGAAACAGAAATATCATTTTATTTACAAGTAGAAACATATTTCACAATACAACAGGTACGCTTGCACAAATTCTCAGGCAAGCATGACGCAAAAACGGAGCAGTCAGAACCATATTGCAAAGGTGTTTTGTCTATTTGCGGATACAAGTAGTTAATACCTAAACTGTAATATATATTGAACATTAGATACCTTTAGTTTTGTAAAGGTGAACCATGATGGAATCTTGTTACTCCAGATGTATGAAATCAGATGGACAATTACTTTTATGATGTCTATCTTATCCTATGATTAAAAAATCTGGTGGTTTCCATATTGACCCGATTCATTGACAGCTGAAACATGATTCTTCCAGCACAGCTGCCTTGCAGAGTACAAAAAAAAACATCATAGAAAAATATATATAAAATATAGACGTGAGTTTAAAACCACGTGAACAGTCATATATAGAAAGTCTGTGACCGGCAGAGACTCTCAGAGGATGGAAGTCCCCGTATCTATGTTGAGACAAGCGGAATGTCTAATTTGGAATAGTTTGTTTGAAGCACATCGTATTGATAAGTATATTTCCACGAGAGCAGCAACGTCTCTCGACATTTTAGAAGACATGAGTGCATGACGTTCCGTGAACTAAGTGTTGTTTTCTGCCACACCTGAGATAAAAGTAGGATTTTCGGTAGTTTAGGGAACAAATGCGTATTGATAAAGCCCACCCCATCCCCGAAATAGCCCCCAGTTCCTGCCCAGAATAAAAATTGGTCATTCACTAAGAGTCTTGATTAATTACATGTGTATAGATTCTCCCGTACCGCCAAATCCAGCTGGTGAAGTAGTTTGTTCATTTCCGGGAACATTCGTTGCACCTTCATTCATGAATTCACTGTAACTAGGTTGTGGAGCAAATGCGTTCATGTCGTCAAGCTGAAGCCAATTCTCCGAACAGATGGGGGAAGAGGGGTTTGAATAGCTGGGAGGACAGAGGTTCAAATAGCTGGGGGGAAAGGAGTAAACCTGTAAACCTTCATCAGTACTTGCTGTTCCTGTTGAATTACCGCAACGTCTTTTGGATAAACAGGCTATGACGACGATGATGACGGCACCGAGGAGGCATCCCGCGGCAATAAGTGGTGTCTTGTAAGGTTGTGAGGTTTCTGCATTATCTGCAAAAACATTATCAGTCATGAATTAGAAACTACGAACTGCTAAGTACAAACGTGGACGTTTCCCAATCGTTTTGTATTTACATGTATTTTGATTTACCAATTCTTCTGTTTTAAATTTAGCTAAATGTGCTTTATACGCGGACCCAGAAGATCCCATTTTGAAGCATACTAAACTTCAATACATTCTGGAATTTTAAAGTCCGAAACAGCATGCGCGCTTTAGATTCATGTACCCCAATGGTACCAATTTTGTTTTCTGCGTGACAAACGAACGCATTAGCCACAAGGCTAACCCACAGCCCTGAAGGTGTTCTTAAGGTCATATGTATGAGACTTTTCTGGTGACAATCAAACACAAACTAGAAACTGAAACTAAGCATGTCTATCATATCATTACAATTTGTGAGTCAAACGTCAAAGGACAGTAGCTTCAGCAGTCCACGCTGTTCAATAATGGTCGCATTGTAGGACCCAGCTACTGTTGTCATTGCAACATGAGGGGTTTGAGGGGTTCAAACTTGAAAAATGTCTTCAAGTACTTGCATGCATAGAAGCAGACACTTCTCCATCATATCCATAATGCTTCAGAATCAGAAATAATTTCTGCCATTATAAATGCCCAGCCTGATGTCATTACCTTCGGTTTGTAGAAGTATATATCAGCTTCATCATTAAGGGAATTGTCTCATAGCGTAATGGTCCAATGACAAAACGTGTGGACCGAAAAATCAAATGATTTAAAACACGAGAGTCCCACTGATTTTCAATTCGCTACTTAAAATTCACTCTCGTGAAATGATTTGCCGAATAATGACATCATTTCTACTTTATATGCACGGCAAACTTTAACCAGAAATCCCCAAGCTATCTTTATAAGAAGTTATTTGAAGTTCCTAACTGTGTGTGCACTTCAGATTCTCGGCATCATGTACAGTTTGGTTCACTGTATATCCCATTAAGTGCGATATTTCAACAGAGGCGTCCAATGCATCTCGCGATCCTTATAAGATAGTTACAACACCTTTCTTCCTTAATGACCTAACTTTCGGTTTCAGAAAACACATGTCCAATGCAAGTTGACTTTAAAACAGGAAGTCGCATGATTTAGCAAAAAGCAATGTGTACTTCCTGTTTAGTGTCAATTCTAATACATGCCTGATGCAAACCGACTTAAAGGAAGAAAGTTGCATAGCTATTGCTACCTTGATAAGACAGTTTTATCATTATGATTCATTATACTTCGATTAGTTTAACAGAAAGTCCAATGCCTCTTGCTACGCTAATATCGACCTTGGCCCTCAATTTCAACAACCAAACGCTTGATATATCAAGATGAAACCAAGAGAGCCAGCTCTTAATTAAAACAGGCCATACCAAACAAAGGGGTTCAGTACACAGCGGAACAGGACAACCTGACAAATTACAAATCGAGTCCATCGATGAAGGTCACGCAAACCCTTGTTTATCCCCCACCCAATGCAACAGACAATGTGTATATACTAGGTTTCCTTTATGTTACAATGATCTGAATGCACGTCTGACTGTATGACCTCGAAAGTCATATCGACCGTCAATATTAGTTACAATAACGTCAAGACCATTCCCCACTTCTATACAGCTAATAAGCAAATATGATGTCCCAAGGCTGAGTTTAATGGAACAATAAATAAATAATATATCATGCTTCTCATTATGTCACCGTGACCTACTACAGTAAGTAATTCATAAGTATTCAAAACATATAACCACTACATGCAAAAGACACACAGATCTCTGCAGGAAAAGGCACTTCAGTGAAAATGGCAAACCATCACTGTAACGGTTATTTTATTCAGATACGTACAGCGCACATGGCAGTTTCACTTCGCAGTTCCTCTCGAAGACATCCTGTATATGCTTGAGGGAGAAATACAATGTCAGACTATTTCCTTGCAGGTGATCTCAACGCTCGATATGAACGGTCAATATTTAAAAAGATATCCGTTGGCTCTGTGAAAAAGATACACCTAATATCCCTTAGATATCCAAGCACACTGTGGTTTAAAAAATAAAGTGCGACGGCGGTCCAACTCTAACAAAACGTAATACCATGATCCCTATTCGCATGTTTTCTTCATTACGTTTATGCCACAATCATTCCTTACTAAACGTACACGACACATATATATATATATTTAAAAAACTGACCGCCTGCACGTGCTTTAAAAGATATTGTTAGAGTGAATTGTGTTTAGCTCCGTTTAATTTCAGTTATGCTACGGCGTGTCACATGTGAGAAGAAGGTGATCCTCTTTGGTGGAACAAATCGCCATGAGAATGGTGCTAACAAAGTAATCATATGCATAATCATAAACGTGCCGAATATTGGATGCGAGCCCACGATCAGAGTTTCTTGGCACAGTGTAGAAGAATAGAACACGTTGCACAAGTTCGCATCTTCATCAGGTGGATGCTGCTTGTGTTCTCGATGTACCTACTCTGGACGTACAAACTGGAGCACTGCATAACGAATCCAGACCCAACATTGACACTGTCTGTGACGAACTCCACATAGAGAGACCGGCCCGTACTTTTCAAGGAAAACCAACGTGAACTGCACCCCTCCTCTAGACGACGTGCAGTGGAATTGGAGCCTGCAATTGAAATATTTTAACTGATATAAATAAAGTTATAAAGTTCCTACGACTAGCCGTGACATATCGCAACGAGTCCTGCTTTCGATCATGCGTTGAAATGTGGTGCCCAGATTTGCATAAGTAAACAGTCGAAAATTCATGACAAGCACACTCTTGATATGCCTGATTCTTAACTTAATTGTATATAATCTAAATTGAGACATGTGTTTTCATGGGATTTACCCTCTCCAATTCGTTGACAGTGGAGAAGAAAACATGTTCTGTATATTAATTTTCAAATTATATCTCTTCTTTTATATACTTTCAGAAGACACATCAATGCTAAAGGGAGACTTTGGAAGTTAAGAAGAAGTACTTCAATTTGAAACAAAGAGGTACACTTTTATATTAGAAAAATACTAAGAAGCATATTGTGTCAACATCGTTACTCCATCATAATGTATTTAATGGTTATTATATAATTGATGAAACACATGTTTATCCCTCCATAACACATGAACACGTGTCAAAGAAAACCCAAATTTAATATTTCAATATATATGTTATTGTTACTGAAATTAAACTGCAAGTTTGTATTGTAGCTAAAAGCAAGATCGATGGCCTCAAAAGGTCAATGTCCTTTCCCAGTCGTTGGAGGGGAGGCCAGGTATTCATGGCCTAGAACATGGCATTGACACTGATGGTATGGTCAGTTTAATATGTAAAAGATTGATGTAAATTTTCAGCTGCATTACTGTATTTTAATATTCTGTTCATTTCAGTCATTCATGAAACTGGCGATGTAGCTGCCGCTGCACCAGAAGGTAATACATATCATCATATGTCTGAATACTATTAACATGTATCATTATACATAATCACATCTATAACATGTGACATATATCTTATTACTCAGTGGGTTGCCTCCCTTATATAGATCATGTCTTGAACATAATCCCCAAATTTTCAACATGTATTGTAGAACATAGTTTGCTATTCCTGTCATAACATTATTGTCTGAGTTGACACATTGTATACTATCAATGTTATTATTCTCAATTAATAACATTAAAGTATAACATTATTTTGTGACTTTATTGAATGCTTAAATATAAAAATGTCTGAAAATGATACAATAATTGTTTGCATTTTTTCAATGTTAAAAATTGTATCGATCCCCTTATTTACAGGTCTGCAAGGAGAAGAACAACACATTGACGCTCACATTGATCAGCAAGACAACACAGCAGAAGGTACATCAGAAGGATCTGAATAATATCTGTAGAACATATTACTAAAATATGACCTCTGTATGGATTATTAAAATCATAGAAATAAAAAAACATAATAGCAAGATGCTAAAACATTAACTCAAATTATACATTCACTGTCTTCTCATAAGCTGAAAATACTTAGAGACAGGAAATATATTAGAATTATATTTCAGTCACACTAACACTAACACTAACATAATGCTGTCAACAATGCTCTACTCCCAAAGATGAAGCAGTGTACACAAATCATGTTTCTAAAATGTGACAAGTCAGTCTCATTATATTTACAGACAAAAAGACCAGCCGCAAGAGTAAAAAGAACGCAAGCTGAGGCAACATATGAAAATACAGTACAGGATCAAACTCGAACAAAGGAAGCTGAAACTGGAAATTGAATTGATAGAAAAAAATCAAAAGAAATTAGACATTGAAATTCAAATGTTGCAGTGTAAATCCGTCTACTACCAACTAAAAATGAATGCAGAATTTGGTGTTTCTCTTGTCGATTCATATCCAAGTGAAGAATAATTATCATCAAAATTACTAAAGACAGTTATGTAGAAATGCAACTTTTTTGTAAGATATATCTAAATTGATGCTTTTCGCCAAAATAACTTTTTAATTCAAATAGTATTCCTATAAGATGAAGAGATTTTAAAACTAAATAAAAAATTACTAATTGTGTCCATGTCATGACAAAGGTCAAAGGCACGACCCCCAAAATAGCAGGTGTTTGGTTTTGACAACAATATTTTGGTTCTATAATAGTATCATATTAGATATGAAAATACACCAGCTGTATTATGAATGACACCATTTACTGATTTGCTTGGACATGATCTGCTGAATTCGACAGATACAACAGTTTATGATAATTGAAATAAATATTGTTACACAATATCAACTCTATCTGTATTGTTTTATCACTATTCATTACATATGCAGTTGCTCCAACAATCCTGATTTTTTGTTATGTGCTCGTAAGTAAGATCATTTTAAAGCATGTAACTCTAACATTGTGATGATAATTCAGCATTTATGCAAGTATGAATTGCCAATAGATAGACATTAATATAGAACGTGTAGTGATCATGAATTTACTTATAGTTTATGCAATTTGTAGAGACTTAGATGATGAATACCATGCACTTTTCATTTGTCCAGCTGATACTAACATTAGGTCAAGATATTTATCCTTCATAGAGCAGACCCGTGAAGATTCCGGGGTAGAATAGGTCTTCAGCAACCCATGCTTGCCGTAAAAGGTGACTATGCTTGTCGTAAAAGGCGACTAACAGGATCGGGTGGACAGGCTCGCTGACTTTGTTAATGCATGTCATCGACCCCAATTGCGTGGATGGATGCTCATGATGTTAATCTCTGGATTGTCTGGTCCAGACTCGATTATTTACAGACCGCTCGTCATATAGATGGAATATTGGTGAGTGCGGCGTTAAACAACCAACCAACCAATCAACACTTCGAATTTCTAGCGGCAGGTTAAAGAACCTTTTGTCTAAACACAACTGCAGTTCATACCATCGTAGACCCGTATTGCATCCGTACAGGTTGAAACGTCTGTATTGATGTGAAGAATGGTGAAATTAATTTTAATTCTGTCACCGCCATGTCTTGCCTTGAAAAGCCACCTGCAGTGAGGATCACTGGAAGAAAAAGAGCATTTTGCAGTGTTAGAAATATCAGAGAATACAATTAACACACATGTTTATATGACAATCACACTAATTTCAATCCCATGCGCTGTCAATACCAATTTAAATAGAATACACATTTAAAAACCTCTTGTAGTGACCAGAAGATGTAGTACACTCACATGCCAAGGATCATAATCATGAGCATTTCAATGAATTCGTATAGCCACATCCAGCGGTTCCTGACTCTAATTAACAGACCGTACCCCGAGAGTGGTGCTCATGCCTTCAACCATTGGTTTGCCGATTTGATTGTTTATACGCACAAAACTAGGCCGCGACTGACTCAACGCGACAATTGTTGCTGTAAAAGAACATTAGCTCACTCAGGGGAAACAAGGAAATGTACTCACTCGAAATAGCCAGTTGGATATCCAACACTTTGTATGGTGTGTTTGTCTAAAGTCACTGTTACTTGTCTGACGTCGCCAGCACATCCCGTCAGTGCACCTGTAACACATTGTTAAGGTTTTCATTTATATTCAAAGACAAAAGTAATTCAGATCATGATCCAGTCTTATTGATGACAACACACGAGATCCGGTATGATGCTGACAAATCAGAGCGAATTTGTCATTCATACAACAATCTTAGGTTTCTTGCATGACTTAATAAAGTAACTCTGCACAGCGAATGTCAACGTCTTATACGACGGGTCCACGCTCCCTTAATAGTCATGACGGTGTGGCAGTGTCGTCATAACTTACCTGTATGAAGTCTTTCGTAGGTGAGTTTAAATCCCGCTCCTCTTCCTGTCGTCGTTACAAAGTTGATAGACATGGAGTTTCCTATTGTGATGTAGTTGTGTGCTTTGTTTCCACAAATCTCCCACTTCCTTTTTAATTCCGTAGAACCCCCTAAAACAGAGACAGAAGTATGAATCCTCATCATCGCTTACATGAGTGCTGTTCTCCTAATATCATGTTTTGAGACATATATAAAACCAGTTTACACGGAAATGAAAAATTACCCGTGTACCTATCGTGGTCATAGATGCAGAGCAGTTTCAGCACAGACCACCATACATGCATGCACACCTGGAAAATCGTTAGACACCAATTCTTCTATGATATCACACATACCAAACTACTACGTATCTTTATTAAATATCTACAAATGACGTTTACCTCATTTTGGCAAATGTCTAAGATATCTTCTGCTGTTTAGTTTGTATGAAGACACCGTATGATCCTTTAGATGGCCGTTAGGAGTTGGTCGTATCGTTTGATACAAAGAAGTAGAGGAAGAAATAGCCACAAGAATGTTTCTGTATTTTAATACGAGTAAACAAAATCAAACATATTTCATCAGGCTATAAATAGAGTATACATTTTTTAAAAGCCATTGATTTTTTAAATTTTCTAGATGTATATATTGCAAGGTACATGTATCTATATTTAACACAGCTTACCTCAGTCCCCTAAGTCACATTGGGAAGATCCATATTGGAAAAATAGTTTCGTTAGTTCACCTGACCATCAGGTTACACAACGTTATTTGTCTGTCTGGAATACTAAACACTAAATACTAAATACTAAACAAGCGAGTTTAGTATTTTATTTATTACTTGACATTTATAACGTTTTTAGAATTATACTGTTGAGTATGAAAAGGGTGACACCTACACGATCCACGGCATAGTCCAATTGAATTTAACAGAATAATACTTCAAACACGTCAAAAGTTGAAACGTATGAATTTAATACCATACAACGGTCCACCTTTAGAATTCACAAAATTATCGTAGGGCTAAGACTATTGCAACTCACATACTTTAACTTAGACTAACGACTGTCGTTGCGCTACAATACGATCGCCTTGTGGAATGGGCCTTGCACCGCAAAGTTTACAATAACGTCACAATACCCGATGACGTAATTTGTGGAATTTTGTTGCAAGATCCATCGGCGAAACAATGCCATATGACGTCAGCCTAACAACGAGGTTCCTGGGGTCATCGAGTGTGCATAAGCTCTCCTCAGTGATCTATCAACTCCACGCGAAATGTCGTTGAATAAGCCAAGGGATGTAGAGAGCTTTCAATATTTGTTCGTGAAACGTGTTCCGAGAGTACATTAGGAACCAACAAATAGCAATGTGCGTATGAGCAGCTTGTTGTATGGGCTGACTGTTCCGAACGGGTGCAAGTCCCACATGGGTATGTGTGATGTCCAATTTTGGCGTGATATGGATGTAATATTGCTAAACCCGCCGTAATTCAATATTAACTACTTCGCTACTGACGTTGAATACATTAGTTTACCCGCTGACAATATTGAGTGTTTCAATACGCAGAGATGTGAGGTAAATGGAATTGTCACGAACACAACTGAAGGTAATGACAACATAACATATACATATCTTTACCATTCTATCCATGCGGTTTCGTGTCAAATAGTTGTCAGTTACTCTTGATTTCTAATAAAATCGACTAATATGTGGATGGGTGTTATATTTGCTCATGCTATCGACCACATTCATTTGACTGACCCAAATCAGACACAGTGATAGATGGCATATAGTTGACGGTGTAAAACAACACTCACTCACCCATATAACTATCATTTTAATACTTTACCGGGTATTGCTGTGTATTCAATCTCGAAGCCTGCAGAGGGGAGTTGTTCACCGACGACGAGAATGTGTAATAAGCTCCAGTGGCTGAAGTATATTTTGTCAGGACCCCCACACCAAGGTCCTGATTCGAGTGCGTCTAGATACCTTCAGATACCTTCAAATGTTGAGGCGCATATAGTTATCTCTGAATCATTTTAGTGAGTGGCCATGGTTTTACGCCGCGTTCTGCAACATTTGAAGGAAAATCAGGACGCCAGACAACGGCCTCAAACAGTGTACCAATGTGAAGAATCGAACCAGGGCCTTCGGCGTGACGAGGTGGGGTGAGGTGAAATAGTGTTTAACATCGCGTTCAAGATTACTGAACGTATACAGCGACGTGCATGCGTGCGCGTGCGTGCGACGTCTCTGTCTGTGACTAGTCCATACTATTGCCAATTGTATAGTGTTAGCCCACTGAGATACTATGTCGCAGTTTGAATACCCCTCTCAGACACAGTATACTGACTCCGAGCCAACCAGTCCTTGTTTTGTGCCCCTAATGTTGAGCGCCAGGCAGGGGAACAACAAGTACCACCTCAAGTCTTCAAGTCTTTAACACATGCTCATAAGGTCGGTATCGTGCAATCGACTCTGCTGTCTGCATAGATTTCTGTTGGAAATGGAATGGGGTTCGTCGCTTTATTATTAGTGGTACGCGGCCGTTAATCGAATCCCCGACCTTCCGCTCTCCGGTTAGACGCTCTACCACTAGACCACGGTGGCGGTCTCGGCGTAAGAGCGAACTCCTTCACCACTTGGCTTCCCGACAGCCCCCTCTATCATGTGTGTCTACTCCATCTATGTTGAACACTTGTTCTTGTGAGAATGGCTTTTAATTCAGAATACAAACTTTGTTTTAAAAGGGTTTGTGGGTAGCTTAGTGGTTAAAGCGTTCGCTGGTCATGATCACAGCATTGCCCTGGTTCGAGTATTCATGTGGATACCCTGCAGTGATATATACTCACACACTCATGTATTAATTATCGGAATGGGCTACAGTTGGGCAGTGTATACGAAAGGACTCTGGGCGAGGTAGAACAATGCGTTAGCCTGCTTGGAATTCCGAGGACGCTATCTTACTGATTCACCTTATAGAATATATACATGTATATCCACAGTTTCTTGTGCAGCGTACGGTCTTATAGTCGTACCAGGATCCGCTTAGCGTGAGTTCGAATCCCAGAATTTCTCCTTTGGGATCCTTGATTTTGTCGGCACCATTTTTATATATATATACACTGCTGGATGAAGCACGCTCAATGTGAGCGTTAACGTATTGTCTGTGGACATTCTTCTAATACCTACCATATACGTCGAATATGGTGAGTTTGAAGGTACTGCAGTCGATTGTTGAAAAATTTGCCGATTTCACAGTGATGCTCACACGTTCATTGTTCAATCCTGCTATCGACCAAAGACATTTCTGATCCCTGTTGAATCATAGAAGGGAATGTAACATTATCTCGATAGTCTGCCATCTCTAATCACGAGATCACATATCTCTCCTATTGCTTCTAAAAGGCGTAGGAGAGGTCGGGTGGCCTAATGGTTAAACCCGGGTTCGATTCCCGACATGGGTACAATGTGTGAAGCCCATTTCTGGTGTCCCCTGCCGTGATATTGCTGGAATATTGCTAAAAACGTTGTAAAACCATACTCACCCACTCACTCACTTCCAAAAGGCGTCAAATAAGTGACAGGTAGACAAATGCGCCAAATCAATACTTTAGAGCGTGCTCAAAGCTCTACATTTTTGCCCGGTCAATGCATCGTGCCGGTAGTGCACTCAAATTTGAAAAAAAAATTCTCATCTCCCTGGGGAGTATACAACCCAATTTACGACCAGTGCACACAGGACCACATGCCACCCTTAATCTTTAGTTGAAGTCTATATATGGATCAATCGCGATGTCAACAATATATGTGAAATTGAAGTTTAATATTGTCTGATTCAAAGAACTGTACACTCACCTGAATGGTAGTGGGTACTGGGGGGACCTGATATACCGGGGATGATGATATGCAAACATCTCTCCGCTACATATAAGCCCTGAAACATATTTCCATATCCTTCTTCTTATACAGTCTTTGTACTATTGATCTAATAACATCCTCCGTCATCGGCAAAATAACGGGGTGCCGGTAGCTCCACACCCAAGGTCGCCGCAGTTCGATTTCAGAGTTACGTACATTAGCCGTGTATGTAAGCTCTACAACCACGCTCGTTTGTTTCACAACAGTACTAGGTTATGTACAAATTATTGTCTATAACCTAGGTCCGGGGTTGTCCAGTCGCCAAATGCGCTGCAATTCTCTGTGGAGAGTTGCCTCCCTTAGGCGTGCCAGAAAACTATGGTCGTAGGGTCGAATCCCATATTCACCCTGATAACGGTTCAAGGTTTGTCAGCACCATACCGATGTTCCTTGATTTCACCGGCAAGTTTTACCGGCATCACTTCGGATTTACGTCCCATCTCAACGGCAAATCAGCCAAATAACTCACTCACTCACTTCAACCCGGGCCACTATAGGCTTAGCTACCACATAACGCCCACATATTGTAATTAAAGATGAAACGGCACCACGTCAAAACGATACCAAACTTAAACAGCACCAGGCTGAAGAAAACGTTCTATTGTTATTTCTATTTTGAATGACTACAAAGTAAGCAATAAGTATGTTTGTCTCATCTAGAGTCATAGTCAAGTGTGCATTTCTAAATTACCTTAATGTATTTCTATTATATATAATAAAATATCTATACTGCACACCCAAATTGAATATTAACTTATTTAGGTGTCAGGTATATTTTCGACAACACAGCCAACGACACATACATTCTTGAATCTAAACCATCCATTAAATCTTTAGCCTGCTTTTAACTATAACCGATGTCCTAAAATGTGTAAGGAACGGTATGCTCTGAAGTTCTGGGGTGGTAGGGTAGCCTAGTGGTTAAGGCGTTAGCTCGTCATGTCGAACGCCCGGGTTCGATTCCCCACGTGGGTACACTGTGTGAATCCCATTTCTTATGTCCACCCAACACCGTGATATTGCTGGAATATTGCTAACAGAGGCGTTAAACCATACTCACTCACTCATTCTCAAGTTCTGTGGTTAGGTCTTTTCGAAAAAAAGATGAGACATTGCATTAACGTACAATTGTGTATGCCGTAAGTGACGTTGATTCTCCCGAGACCTGCAGCAACCTTTGATGATCTGAACACGATGGTCTCAGTGTTGTGTGAAGCGTAAAACCAGTCTTGAGTCTGTTTGCCACAGTAGGAACCCACATACAGGCCGGCCTCTGAGACAAAGAAACGGTCAAACATCTAGATATCCATAGCATGCAGGTCGTTACTTAACACAAATTACCAACCAATCAAAACAATTCGTTTCAAACAACAGAACATTCATCACTATATCTTTCCTTAACCTCTAACATATAGAGCATCATTCTACATGGCCCAGAATGGAGACGATAGAATGGGACTTTCGTCTTTCATCTTTTGTTTGCTCTTCTGATGTGTAAGTGTTCATGTTTCAAACGTTATAACATAGTGTGATTCCACCAATAATACCTCGAACCTATATACCGTATTCGACGTAATAAGCGCCCACGGCTATATATTTGCTAATATATTGGCAAGTGAACAATCCCAATTAGCCCCCCTTCCGATTTATCAATGTACACAAGACTTATTTATTCGTGTATAATACGCACTCGTGTGTTATATGCACCCTTAATTATGGGCAATTAAATTCTGGAAAAATGTATCTGTCGTAAATAAACAGTTCAGACTGTCAGCATAAACCACGAAATTTATCTTTCAACTCCACCAAGGTAATATTCTGATAAGAGCCCCCTATTTCTAATTTTGAGAGCGCCCTGGGCGCTTATTACGTCGAATAGGGTACATCATTAAAGCATTTATTCGTTCATCTGTCAATCCCGTATTCGTTCATATTTTTATTCCGTCAATGCTTTAACAGCTTACTTCCTGATGTGACCTTAACGGCACTGGTTGCACAATCCTCCTCACTCAGGTTATACGTAGATTTTATTCTCAATCTGACAAGGACCTCTTTCATTGCGGCTGTGATGATGATCCTGTCAATATAAAAACATAAATGCTGAAACATACAAAACATACCAATCCTATAGCTAATAGGCATGAATTCGACCCAGTACCATGTTCTCCAAGGTGAAACCAGTTGAAGGCGAAACCCTCGAGCACGGCCCGACCATATGTAGTGGCGTTAAACCTACAAGTTTATCATTGATACAACTCACATATTACATATTAGGACACAGATTATACCGGTTTACGGATCCGCCCACAAATAAAACCAGAAATGGGGAAAACCCGAATTCCAGTTTAAAGCCCTTTTTAATAAACACCGTTCTTCATAAACACATTTGTGACCCTGGCAAGTAGTTCATTCGCACAAATGCTTTTGAACAGTTGAAAGCTTTACCAGTCCTCCAACCAGTGTGCGGTATTGTTCCCAGTTCAGAGCGTCTCCACGTGTTTGCAAAACTAACAAATGAATAAAGGTCCCCAGGTTATTTTTATTTTCATTTTTAACACGTACCACCGCTATTGAACATGTCCACAAACCAACTAATAAAAAAGGAACTGCCATGATTTCAATCTGCCCCAATACCCACCATGACTCCGTCTGGAAAGGGCTCCCCTCGCCCATGTTTGCATTTATGTTACGTAGAAAATATTCTGTTCGAAAAAATATGATAATTAGGAAATCTGGTTTTGTCATTTTACGTTACAGTTAAACAATACAAGTTCAAACTTCTTACCTGTCAGTGGGAGCCACATACTCATTAGAAATGTATGACTGACTGTTTGGTTTTGCCGTCAGGCGGATAGTATCTCCATGAACTGAAACAAGAGTGTTTTCTTACAATTATCATCTTCATCCAACATTTTGTTGCAGTGGAAGTTGTTTCGCTCAGTAGTGGACAATATTCAACAACATCAGAGCGAACTTTAAAATATGATAAATATATAACGTCAACGCCGGAAAAAAACAGTCTTGATTTTCAGCCGAAACTGATTCAATTTGGCCAAAAGGGCAAAATAGCTGCGAAAATTGGATAAATGGACCACTAAAAATCAGTGATGACACAAGGTGTTCGGGAACAGGTCACGCATGTTCTACAATATCGGTTACACCAGTCGTTCACACAATTTGCATTAAAAAAGTTCAAATATAAGTATTTGTTGCCTGACTCCGCACAGCATAACTCCTACCATGCAACAGCGACCTGTAAACAAACCAGGGGTCAATGCTAATGATCGATGGACCAGAAAATCCAATGATAGTGCATTACTGGTTTCGTTAAAACTCTTGCAAGTGCTTGATGCCGCTGCAAGACGTTTACAAAATGTGTTTGTTTTGTTTTTTGTGTAGTTTTTTTGGTGTTTTTTGTTTTGTTTGGTTTTTTAGGGAGGGGGCAGTGTTATTGAAAATTATAAATTTGGAAACGATCTACATTGCCAAAATGATGTCCATTAATTGATATTTCAACGCTCTTTTTGCAGTATATATGGATTAATAATATGTATTTATTTATTTTTACTTTTATTTTATTTATTAAATATTTTTTTTATTTATCTATTTTATTTTATTTATTTATTTATTTATTTATTTATTTATTTATTTATTTATTTTTTATTTTTTTTTTGGGGGGGGGGGGGGAGGGTAACCAAAGGAAATTAAAGGTGTCTCGTAATACTCAGTTATACTTTCATTGTCAGCTTCCTGAATGAGATACGTATGTGTCATACAGCAATAACACATTTATGAACACAAAGTCTTTTAAGAATCGGCGGGATACAAACCTTTATTATGCCTCCAATGAGAGCAGAACTACTGACCGCAAAATCCAAGATGGTTGATACTGACCTAATATGAGACCGTATACCTTTAGTGACACCCATCTTGGATTTTCCAACACCCACCTCACATATTTCACATGGAAATGCTGGTACCGAAATTCGTTTTTTGACACTGTTTTGTGTTTCACTACCATTAATTGTGCAAGAACATTAATCTGGTTTTTAGATCACGTTCGTGACTTTATTGATAAAGATTATAGGTAAAATTTTCACCAAGGTTTGGCCTCTAAGGTTTGAAGAGTGGTCTCCCTTTGACATCAGTAATGGCTGTTAAACGTTTTGCTGGTAGCACCGATGAGGAAATCTCTGATAAAAGGCAAAATATGCGATATGGATACAAGAGAGTGTAAACTTTTCGACATAATAAATTCTTTATGGTGTCTTTAGTTGCCGTATACGGTGTCATATTAGGTTAGCATAAAATATTTTTCTGCTAACCTAATATGACCGAGTCCACATTATTATGTGAATATTGTACCAATCCTGGTGGTATATGCAAGTGCCTGTGAATCTGATTTGCATATCTAGTTTCAATATATATTTGAATATAAAGCTTGTCTATATTTGACTTATTGCCTAATGATGTGCACTTTATTGAAACGTGTTTAAATTCGAAGCCTGTTGAAACATGTTTAAAATCTAAATACGTTTTAAAATGTTGAAATTATAAACATCTTTAGAGCATAGGGATGTTGTGTTCAGTCGGTGTTTAGGCTGTGAGACGATAGCTCATGTCATGTGTTTCGACCTAAATGCGTTTAGATAGAGCATACCAAATGTGTTTTCCGTTTAGGTGAGTGAGTGAGTTCGGTTTAACGCCGCTTTTAACAATATTCCAGTTATATCACGGCGTGTCAGCTTAATGTGGGAGGAAAGCCCGAAGTGATGCAGGCCTCTGACGTTTACCACTTCGGTGAAACCCACGAGCACGGGTATGGTGCTGACAAACCTAGAAACATAATCGGGGCGAACCGGGATTCGAACCCACAATCACAGGTTTCTGGCGTACCCAAGGGACGCAACTCTGTACAGCGAATCGCGGCGCCTTAGACGACTGGGCCACCCGTGCCCCCTTTCCGTTTAGGACTGAAACATATATGTAATCATGTTTATATCTAAACATGTATTAACTGTGTTTACATCCGATCCTCAACCCATTTTTTACAGTGCATCATTGAACAGTTGCAATCAGGCTATGTGCTCTGTATTCCTACACTGAACTATTTATTGTAAATAATATTATGTCCGGTAACATGTATTGACTTTGTGGATTTTCCTGCTACCAAAACATTACGTCAAACACAAACAAGTAGAGATTACTACAGAGCATCAATAGCTCCCCGCAATATAATGTTATGTGCAGAGGAAGGAAGTGTAAGCTATGGGAGGAGAGAACTTGTGTTAAGTTGGTTGTTGGTTGGTTGGTTTGCTGTTCAACGCCGCACTCAGCAATATTCCACCTATATGACGGCGGTCTGTAAATAATCGAATCTGGACCAGACATTCCAGTGATTGATATAATGGGCATCGATCCACGCAATTGGGATCGATGACATGCATCAACCAAGTCAGCGAGCCTGACCACCCGATCCCGTTAGTCGCCTTTTACGACAAGCATAGTCACCTTTTACGGCAAGCATGGGTTGCTGAAGACCTATTCTACCCCGGAATCTTCACGGGTCTTGTGTTAAGTACAAATTGGTTGTTATTAATGTACTTATCTTTGGAAAGCACAATAAAAGAAACAGTGTCTTTAATTGGTCAGCACAAAGAAAACCCAGGCAAGAAAAATGGGCATGTCAGGCAAAACTTGATATATACCCACTATTAGTACCAATAAAAAAAATCCTATATAGATAACACAACAAATGTCATTCTAAAGCATGCTTTTGCAGCAAATATCAATATTTCTGGTCAAAATGTTGGTTGGGTCAAATAAAGCAAACTTTTAAAATAGTAAACACAAAAAATATAATGAATCCACTCTAAATATACTTCAGTTCAAATGTAAAAATTTAAACAATCATTAATGGATTCCCATTTATCTAGCAGCAAGTTAGGAACATACAGTTTGGTCACGTTATCTATAAATATTGAGAATTATCTTACATATTATAAAAACAAAGGCCATAGGTCACTTTTCTCAAAACTTCGTTTAAGTAATCACAAACTAAACATTGAAAAAATTGTAGATATACAAAAACACCAACCCCATTTGAACAACGTCTCTGTGAAACATGTGATGTCTCAAAAGATGAACAACATTACACATTGTCTTACATAACACAACCAAGAAAGAGAATCACAAATAATCCCCAATCATGATAAAGAATTTGGTACACTCTGTTAAAAGGAGCAGATTCATTAATAAGTTTACCAACAGTTATCCAGAAACAACTTCCAAGATCTGTTAACATATCAACAATTACAAACAAATTCCTTGTACATGTATGTACAACATTACCATAGTTTTGCTCAATTCTGTGTTCCTGTGTTTTTTAATTGTTATTTGTGCATGTATAATGTAGTTTGTGATTGTGTAATATTGCCACTGTTTCTTCATGGAATGTTTCGCAATACATATCTCATCTAAAACATAATAGTTTCTTACAGTTGTTTACGGGGGCATGGTTGGCCCAGTCGCCGAAGGCGCTGCAATTCGCTATACAGAGTTGTGTCCCTTGGGCACGCAAGATTTGTTCGAGAAATGATCAGGTGGGGCCAATTGTGTACATGATGGCGGAGATTGGGTAATGTATAGTGGCAATATGGTCCCGTGCGTGAAGTTTTGGAACTATCAATGATATATAACAATTCAAAAGACGTGGGTGAGTGAGTTGGATTTAACGCCGCTTTTAACATTATTCCAGTTATATCACGGCGTGTCTGCTTCGTGTGGGAGGAAAGCCCGAAGTGATGCAGGTCTTAGAAAGAAGCTGGTTCGATTCCCGGCTCACCCCAATTATGTTTCTGGTTTTGTCAGCACCATACCCGTGCTCGTTGGTTCCACCAAAGTCATAAACGTCCGACACCTGCATCACTTCCAGTGATATATACGGAACATTGTTCTGAGCGGTGTTAACCAAACATTCTCACTCACTCTTCCAGACCGAGCCTGACCACTTGATCAATATAGTCGCCTCTTACGACAAACATCGGTTTCATGGAACCTATTTTGTATCTGGAATCCTCACGGAATGTATGGGATATGTTCCATGGTCTGTCCGCATCACACCGACGCTTCTAGGTTCTGTTTGTTTGTCTGTTTGTTTTTTAACGCCGCACAATATTCAAGCTATATGGTCTGTAAATAATCGAGTCTGGACCAGACAATTATTGACATCATGAGCATCGATCCACGCAACTGAAACCGATGACATGCTTCAACCAAGTCAGCGAGCTTGACCACCCGATCCCATCTTCCCGAGGCAAGAGAGTGAACTGACTTTAAAAGTCCAGTTTCCACCCTTGCCGAACTAGGCTTGAATTCCTTGGCTCGTTCGTAGCGCAACCAGTGGCTAGTACGAGTTATGTCCTTTCTATGCCTTTCCTATTGACCAATCAGATTCAACTTCTCGTATCACTTGCATTTGCTTCAAACAAAACGGTGGCGCCCAGTCAAGACGATCTGATCGATAATCAAGATCTATATTGTGATAAAACGAGTCTTACATTGCGAAGTGCATCAAATCACGTGAGCACCTTGATTAAAAACAGGGAAACATTTATAAAATATCTGTTGACAACGCGTTAGCGGTGCACATGCTTTGCAAATCCTGCAGTCGACCGAAATCTGCATGACATTTTACGAACCGGATTTCGTTTTCGGTGCGCGATTTTGATTGGACTATGCATAGACTCGTTAGTCCAGCCAAAATGTAACTCCTTAATACCAGCCTAGTTCGGCAAGGGTGGAAACTGGACTTCTATAGTCAGTTAACTCACTTGCCTCTGGAAGATGACCCGATCCCGTCAGTCGCCTCGTACGACAAGCATAGTCACCTTTTACGGCAAGCATGGGTTTCTGAATACCTATTCTACCCTGGATCTTCACGGGTTTTACCGAAGTAACGTCAACGACCAGCGTAACGTAACAAATGTTATATTTGGAACAACGCTTTCTAAGATTAGTACAGATTATAATACTTTTTGGGGGTTGATGCTGCCTCGATGGCTGAGTGGGTCAGATCGCTGGCGATTAGGTGCCTCACTCTGACAACGTGGGTTCGAATCCCGGACGGGACTCAACCCCCAAAATACAATAATCTATACTTTACTAAGAAAGTGTTATCTCAAATATAACATTCGTTACATTTGGCCACTTTCTAAACGGCATTGACCAGCGTAAACTTTGGCGTTACAGCGACATTGAGCTGACGCGCCTAGGCCTCATAAAGCTGAAGTACTGAAACCGTTCAACCCAACACCCGCATTATAATATTATTAGTCTTTCTTTGCCGTGTACGGGGTCAAAGGGAGATTACTCTTCAAACCTCAGAGGCCAAACCTTGTCGATAATTTTAACTTTATATAATCTTTATCAAAGTCACGAACGAACGTGATTAAAAAACGTCCTTGCACATCAAAATTAATGATATTATAACACAAAACAGTATCGAATAACGAATTTCTGTACCAGAATTTGCACCCATGAGGTGGGTGTTGGAAAATTCAAAATGGCTGTTACTTACGGTGTACAGGCTCATATGGGGTCAGTAGTTCTGCTCTCCGATTGGTCAATCTCACTTTCAGGCATAATAAAAAACGAAATGCAACACTGTACTTTGGCAGCAAGAACCTATCTGTACAACATAATGGCGTTGTGACAGACACTAAATCAACAGGTATAATATCAACGCATTTTACATTCTTTATGAAAACAACATCAGAGAGGGAAAGAGTTTTTCTCATCGTTTGTTTTTAGATGTAGTTTGAGTGTGAACATTACACATATCTGTATTTAGAAGATGTCATTGGGGTAAGGAAAATATTGTTTGTTTGTTGTTTAGCACTCAGCAATAGTCCATCTATACGACAACAAGGGTGTAAAAATCCTCGTCGATTCTGATTGAAAAAGTAACAAAAATAACTTCACAATCTGCTTATTTAATCGTAAACACAAAAAACACTTTAAACAACGATACGAAAGCAGTGTTTCAGGGCAATGTGACACAAGCGTCTAAAGCTTCCCGCTAGAAGACTGTGGTGTGTGTGTTTGTGGATATATTCATGCAAAAGAAACTGCATGTGTAGCCACTGAAATGACAGAGAACCTCTTTATATATTGTAAGATGCTTTAAATGCAATGTGTAAGCTCAGCAACTTTAAGTATTTTAAGGCTTTGTGGATGGGGGTAGGGGGGGGGGATGTTTGCAGATTATAAATTATTGAAAAGCATTTCGATAGAAAATAGGACATATATATGTTAGATAGAGTACTGTCTATCTAAACCAGACGCTGTAATTCGGATCAGAGCCTTGTAGAATTATATAAAAAAGAGATGGAAACTATGTACAATAATTATTATACAGATAATAGAAGAGATGTAGGCAATATTGTCGTAACGACGTTTACAGATTCCATCATGTGTTCTCTACCTACTGTGCTGTCTCGCCTACACTCACTCACCCAAGACAGTCTAGATAATAATAATAATAATCAGTGCCTGCCATTGCATCCTGTATTCAATATTTGCTGTCCACATCTACGTGAAGTTAATAACTGTACCTTCTGTAATACAATGCAGTGAATGCTTGTTCTCTATATCGTAGGTTATTTTCTACTTAGTTGCGAGAGGTTGGTGAAGCGAATTTACTGTGATTACAGTTCGCAGGTTTAGTGACCAATTGATATATATGAAATATCTTAGGAGCTAACAAATTTGTTCCATCGGTTGTCTATAAACAATTCGCGCCTTGTCCTCTGGGAGTATAACGATTAAATGGGCTAAAATCTGGTCACATATATTTCAACCGAATTACTGGATTAATTATATTATCAACTTCATTCATGTATTTCTAATGATTATTACATTGATTTCCTTCTGTAGGTTGAAAGAAAAACAAGTGTATCAATATACACACAATGAAAATTGCAAAATAAAAATAGTGATTATAAAACGACTGAAAAACTAAAGTAAAGAATACATTAATAAAACAGGGGATCAATAGACAATGAATCACAGACTACTTGTATTTCAAGAAAGCGTCAGCCTGACAAGCGTGGAAATATTCCGATAGGACACTTCAGGATAATTTCCTATCAGTAACTTTCGAAGTGGATGAGACAGAAATTTATATAAAGAAATTATTTACATTTATCAATTGAGTAAAGTTCAAGAAGTTACAAACACGAAGACAGTCAGCATTGATCTGACGGAAATTGGTCAAATCCCATTTGTCATCAGACACCTCAGTTGTTAAACAGTGGAGTAGAGATGACTTTGCTGTGGTAATGGACCAGTTCTAGTAGGCTTTAACGCCGTGATATAACTGAAACATTGTTAAAATATATAATGTTATATACTAGACTATTTTTTTCTAATAACTAATCAAACATTTTCAATCATAGCATATTTGCAGAAAGTTGACTTTGTTCTACCACAAAGAACGAAGGCACAGGTTCACTTTCAAAGTCACCTCATTCATCAACATACATCCAGAACAAGATTTGGTGATTCTAAAAAGTAGCAATATTGACACATGCTTGAATCACAAATTAAGTAAATAATCTCATTGTTTTGGAATCACTTGTGTAACCTTGGTTATTGAACGTTGATATGAAAATACAAGCCGCGAAGGTTGCACGATATTAATTAATAACAAATAATATAGGAAATCAACATTTAATGTCTTGACCAAATACATCTAGCTGATTGTAATTGGTTAGAAATACTCAGAATAAGGCTTCAGAATAAGATAAAAAAATAAAAATAAAACCTGTGTTTCAAGCAAAATGAGTTTTGAACTATACTAAACAAGCCGATGTGTTGTACTAGTTTCTTTAGCTTTCAGTGACATATTATTCCCTCAGATAATATCAGAATACCTATTGTTATGATGTATGGTTAAGTGGAATGATTGCAACGTTCGGTTTCATTAAAACATCAATATGAAAAAAGTCACATCATTCATATAACAAAATGCTGCCGCTGTGCTGAAGGTAAGAGTGAGTGAGTGAGTTGGGTTTAACGCACCTTTTAACAGTATTCCAGTTATAACACGGCGTGTCAGCTTAATGTGGGAGGAAAGCCCATAGTGATGCAGGTCTCAGACGTTTACCACTTCGGTGAAACCAACGAGCACGGGTATAGTAATGACAAACCTAGAAAGAGGGGCAAACCGGGATTCGAACCCACAATCATAGGTTTCTGAAGTGCCCAAGGGACCCAACTCTGCAAAGCGAGTCGCGCCGCCTTAGACGACTGGGCCACCCGTGTCCCCGCTAAAGGTTGGAAAGGATTAAAACCTGAATATTATCTTGAAATCATCATTAACTTGAATACTTACCATAATATCATTGAACATCGTAGAAAAAAGCATTATTTCTATAGCGGAAGGCTGCCGCTGTGCTAAAGGTTAGAAACTATCAATATCATTAAACATACATATAAGAAAAGCACTATTTCATTTGGGAAGGCTACCGCTGATCTAATGGTTAGAAACTATCAATATCATTATACACAGATATTGGAATGCACTATTTCTTTTACGGAAGGCTACCGCTGTGCTTAAGGTATAGATTACTAGACAATTTATGTTTTGGAACGTTTTTGTGCAGAAACTGGAATGAAAGTATATCTCAACATAACTACAATTATGGCATTTAGAAATGGACACCCTCCGCAGAAATTAAAAATGGCTTCTTATTGGAGAAGAAATAGAGTTTGTCAACATGTACATATATCTAGGTATTGTTTTTACCAAACTTGTCATGAAAAAAAGGCTGAAACATGTTTAGTAGCACAAGTGAGAAAAACTTACAATTACAACTTACAGAAACATTTTGGATATAATAGTCATAATTATCGTTTTAATTTTTTTTAATGCTATGATCACATCTACTCTGTGCTATGGATCTGAAATATGGGGAGGTGTTTATTGTAACATCATTGAGGGTGTGCACACGAGATTCTGTGAATCATGTCTGGGTGTTTACAAGTATACTAGTAACAATATGGTCCAGTGAGAATGTGAAAGAGTCTCCATGCAATGTCTTATACATCCAGGGCAGTTAAGTACTGGTGCAGACTGATCCCGTTACCACAGCAGAGACGTCCCTACCAAGCATATAAAATCCTTAAAACTCTTGATGAAAATGGTAAAAAAACACTTGGGCATCTCATATAAGAAATATTTATGAAGATGTGGTTTGGGATTTATTTGGCTATATCATGACATTGACTGCATCTCATCATTTATGGGAAGCTTCAAACAGAGATTCTATGACTGCTTCTTTCAATATTGCCATCACTCACTCGACGATTCATCGGGCTTTAGTTATTTTTTCTGTTTAAATATTTACTAAACTTAAAATATATTTAACAAGTGCCCTTCCCTCTTATCAACGGTAAATATTAACCATGTTTCGGTGTAATAACTTCAGACTTGCTGTTGAATGCGGCCGCCATACAAAGACTCGGTATACCGAACGCTTTTGTTTTAGTCTCTGCAATGCTAGAGGCTATGATGATATTAAGGATGAATTAATTATTGAATATATTGTTGACATGTGACAGCTATGCCCAACCGAGAAGAGAATGTTTCGCTAACCATCTCATAAATCTACCAATAACTGAAACCTTTGCAAGATTGGACAATATCCAATGCCAACCGACAATATCCATACAAAATGAAATGTTTGATTAAATTCCTTTGCCAAGTACTAAGGATTGGAATCAAATCACCTCTCCCTGTAACATAAAGTGTACTTTCCCCCAGCCGTATATTCAGAATGTACATGTAATTATTATTCAATATTTTTGGTATTATGTTTGCAAATAGATTTGATGGGTACAGTGAATAAATTAAAATTAATTTCTGCTTGCACTGAGGTGGAAAACTGACTGATCTTGATTGGTTGATGGCCTGGGTCGTCTGATTTTGTTAGCTTCTTGGAGCTTGCGCTTCCTCCAGTAGTGATTGTTTATACTGGGGCATAGTGTGTTGCCAGGTGATGGAGTCTTCTTAGTCTTCGCAGTATTGCTGTGCATCCCCTTCTGACCTTGAGTTTAAATTCAAGATTCGCCCAGATATAACTATAATAAAAATGTATTATATCTAATGATACATGGATTGATGACATTCAGTCCAAATATATGAAACAAAATTATGGTGAATTAGATATGGCAACAGTCGATATTTTCAGATGGAGGCTATGCAATGACGTGCATCAATCTTCTATGCAGGTTCCAGTCCCAATCGTTGCACTATTTATTGCACTGTGCAGCAAACATCGAAACTCGACGTTCAAATAGCTCACCCAGTTGCCCCGATACGTTGATTCAGGAATCGAAGTGCAAGGTCGAGTTATGTCTCGCGATTTATGGTGACATAATCATTTGTTGATGACGGTTTCCGTTTACACCGGCGGACCCACAAGCCCCTCTGTTGAGTGACAGCCTGTTTGTCATACAGTTCTTTTTAGTAGTGTGCGTGCGTTTGTGCGTGCGTTCGTGCGTGCGTGCTTGCGTGTGTGTTGATTAACCTCATTTTGAATTACACTAGATTTGACCATTGTTCGTTCCAATAATATGATAACGTCACACAAAACGCAAAGCAGAACTGTTTTAATTTTCATAACACTAAATTAATTTGATGATGAAACATTACTTTATGTCAAATGGAAGTAAATGAAAACATTGTCATATCAGGATAGTGCTTTGTGTCTCAGACCATAAGTCTATATTTGAAGTAAGAAGCTGCAAACAACACGTACACCGATTTAACCAAACCAATAAATATATACTTATTGATGCATGTTCACTGCGTTACACAGTTATTACGCCATTCAAAGCACTCAAAAATATGCTCAATTCCATAAGGAGTATATAACCCAACCTGCCTTTTAGGTTCTAGGAGTTTTTGCAATTCGCTGGTGGGTGAACTGAGGTTATTTCAAACACGTATAAAGAGTCAGTGAGCGGCTGGATCAAGGGCCCTAGAAACAAACAGGAGTCTTAAACATGCCATTCAACCAATCTCCAGCTCCGGCGCTCACTAAATTATGGGCCATTAATAATTTCAGAATACTAGTATGTTGAATGGTACGCAAGAGGTCATCATCTACACTCACTTTGGGCTATTGATGATAAATCACATACATGTAACAACAATCTTATTCTTACTTGATGGTTAAAGAGTTCTCTTCATATGAAACATTCAGTTATGAATGTAACCAACGAGCACAGTGCTCGCAGTTACCTCTTGCTTCTGTTGGCAGCATAGTTGAAGACTTGTAGACAGGAAAACTGTACCCTGGTCATACTCAAGGGACCTTCAGTTTGGCACTTTCAGTATCGTATGCAATACACATGTACGTGTCGGAAACCTTAAGATCGTGGTTTCGAATCCCGGTTCGTCCTGATTTATGTTTCTAAGTATGTCAGAAGCACACACGTGCTCGTGGGTTTCACCAAAGGTGTAATGTTTACATCAATTCGGACTTTCAACCCACGTCGTGATAAAAATGAAACAATGTTCAAACATGGGTCGGAAACCCGTTTGCCCTAATTTATATTTCCTTGTCTCTGTGTCAGCACCACATCCGTATTCGTGGGTTGCAGCAAAGTGGTAAACGTATTATATGTGCTTCACTTTGGAATATCTGCCCGCACCAAACCAACACGCCATGATATAAATGAAATACAGTCCAACTCACTCATATAAAGCAGAAACCAAAGCAGACTGAACGTGTCTTCATTTCGTTCTTTCGACCGGCAATATTTATGCATGGTATTCAAGGCACAGAAAATCGTCCTGCAGAGAGGATAACAAATCAACACATTCATGCTAATTAATCAACATGTTATTCATGTTCGTTTCTATTTATTACTCCGCAAACCTAAATTTTGACTGAAAATATGTACGTAAGCATCAAATAGCTTTTTTTTGCGTAAATGATGGAATGTCTGATTATGCAACAGTGAAATTCATCTGTACACATCAATGATACTTGTAACATTTGCATCTCAAAGAGAACAAGATCCTTGTCTACAAGGTCGGATAAGGTAGGTTTTGTGCTCCAACATTCGCTTGTCACACGGAATACCTTGGTTCGACTCAATATATATGAATAAAATATGTGAAGACCTATATTTGTTTCATCCTTCGCAACATGGCTATAACGGTTGTGAAAACATGCTCATTGTTACAAGTACAATCATCACGTTGAAACCATACCATACTCACTGTTACAGGTACAATCAGCACGGGGAAACGATATTCACTGATACAGGTACAATCATTACGGTGAAATTATACTCATTGCTACAGGTACAATCATCACAGTGAAACCATACTCACTGTTACAGGTACAATCATCACGGTGAAACCAATGCCATACTCACTGTTACAGGTACAATCATCCTGGTGAAACCAATGCCATACTCATTGTTACAGGTACAATCATCATGGTGAAACCATACTCATTGTTACAGGTACAATCATCACGGTGAAACCATACTCATTGTAACAAGGATAATCATCACGTTGAAACTATACCATACTCATTGTTACAGGTACAATCATCATGGTGAAACCATACTCACTGTTACAAGTACAATCATCACAGTGAAACCATACTCATTGTAACAAGGATAATCATCACGTTGAAACCATACCATACTCATTGCTACAGGTACAATCATCACGGTGAAACCATACCCACTATTACAGGTACAATCATCACGGTGAAACCATACCCACTATTACAGGTACAATCATCACGGTGAAACCAATGCCAAACTCACTGTTACAGGTACAATCATCACGGTGAAACCATACTTACTATTACAGGTACAGGCATCACGGTGAAACCATACTCATTGTTACAGGTACAATCATCACGGTGAAACCATACTCACTGTTACAGGTACAATCATCACGGTGAAACCATAATCATTGTTACAGGTACAATCATCACGGTGAATCCATACTCACTGTTACAGGTACAATCATCACGGTGAAACCAAACTCACTGTTACAGGTACAATCATCCTGGTGAAACCATACTCATTGTTACAGGTACAATCATCGCGGTGAAACCATACTCTCTGTTACAGGTACAATCATCACGGTGAAACCAAACTCACTGTTACAGGTACAATCATCCTGGTGAAACCATACTCACTGTTACAGGTACAATCATCACGGCGAAACCATACCATACTCATTGTTACAAGTACAATCATCACAGTGAAACCATACTCACTGTAACAAGGATAATCATCACGTTGAAACCATACCATACTCATTGTTACAGGTACAATCATCACGGTAAAACAATTCTCATAGTTACAGGTACAATCATCACGGTGAAACCATACTCACTGTTACAGGTACAATCATCACGGTGAAACCATACTCATTGCTACAGGTACAATCATCACGGTGAAACCATACTCACTGTTACAGGTACAATCATCACGGTGAAACCATACTCATTGCTACAGGTACAATCATCACGGTGAAACCATACTCACTGTTACAGGTACAATCATCACGGTGAAACCACTCTCATTGTTACAGGTAAAATCATCCTGGTGAAACCATACTTATTGTTACAGGTACAATCATCGCGTTGAAACCATACTCATTAGACGTAAGGCAATACCCAGGAAGCACAGTGATATTATACAAGTTCAGCCGTGGGATTTTCATCTGCAGAGGTACAAAGGGGCCTTTCTGGCTCCATCTCAACGTCGACGTCTGCTTGTGGAAAGAAGTGATCCAACATGGCGGCCGTCAAGCAGTCTCCTGTGATGTTTGCGACTGTGCGCAGTCGACCCCTGAGAAGTAAATGATGCTTCGAAATAAGAATTTGTATGTCAGTGGCCATTATTGAAATTGAGACTATGTTTTGGAAGAATTGGTGATGGTTGTTGACGAACTGTTGTGAACATTATGGTTTTCTTTTAAGATATTTCGTACTTTAAAGAAATTCATCCAAAAAGTATAATTCTAACTTCTAGAAACCCTTACTTAATTAAATAAAGCGACAAAACCCTTTTCATATCCAATAGAAATATATTGTACGATTCCGACTGTATCATGAGCATGCGTTTATGAATCACTATCAAATAGTGATGATACCAGGTGGTCGCGAAAAGATCTGTGTGTCCTGCCCCACCGGCGACACCCGTCACAAACACATGCAAAAGCAAGTCAATTATTTACCTATAAAACCACGGGAAACATATGGTACAAGTCAAAATAGGGACTTGCATCGGAAATCATTTTTGTCACCGATGCGTTAAATTTGGAAATGTCCTCCACATGTCAACCATAAACTTTTTGAAAGCTTTACTGATGCCTCGAATGCTGTAACCTAGATCAAACAACTGAGCAAGAGTCCTATGACGCTCTTTGAAATCTTGGAAGAGAGTGCATGCACGATTTTATCTCAATGTTGTGAAATGTAAACACCAAAGGCTGGAGCTGATGGAATATTGCTTGACATAAGGGAAAGTTAACTACTGGAAAGTTAAAGTCATCCCTCTTGTCATGCAGTCTTGTGGGGAGCGTTTTGTCACTCTGAATCTTTATGCATAGATCTAAAAATGAAACTGGCGAGGCGGTCTTACTGGTTTAATTTCTAGTTCAGGTGGGTAAAGCAGTGGAAGGGAATTGGCTATTTGATTGTTATTGAACGATATCAGATCATCGATATGCCTGAAGCTTATGTTAAACTTCTTGGCCAAATTACCTTGTTTTTACTTTGCCAATCCGAGCAGAAATTCCGATCCATGTGTATAAAGAAATATAATCGCAAGAAGGGGTGCATAATAGGTGGCCATGGGGATGCCTTCTTCTTGACTAAATGTTTTTCCTCCACATTTTACGTAGATGTTATCAATGAGGAAGTCCAGCATTTCACATATTTCTTGCCATTACTTCCGATGGCATTTGCTTTCATTATTAACAAATTGTCATGAACCTCTGAATATAGGTACGGAACTATATCAGTGGTCACCACGTTTGGTAACAAAAGCCCCATGAATCAAGGAATTAACCTTTTCCTGGAGTTCGTCACCTTTTGTTTGTTTCCTCGTTAAGGCCTTGTTTATGGATATAGATAATAGAAAGGGTTTTGTCGCTTTCTTTAAGATATTGTTTACATTATAGAAAACCCTTCCTTTTGTGGAACAATTCCTGAGAATTCTATTTCCTTCGTTCACAGAACCACCCACATACTGTTACCTTTTCTGGAATGCTATCCTTATTTTTATTTGGGCCTACTGTTTTGTTGGCCGAATGATTCTAGTAATACATTTTATTGAAATCTATCAATTTGTTAAGCAATTTGAAGGTTTCAACAAAGCAAACAAACTGTAGATAAACTTTATCTTTAAGACACAATGAAATGTATGAAAAAAGAAAAGGGTTGTTTTGACTGACAAACTTCATAGTTACTTCACTTTTCCAAAGTACACACTTTGATTTGTTTATCATTCCTACAGTTAGATGGGTGAGTGAATGAATGAATGAATGAATGAATGAATGAATCGATTTCAAAGTAACACTCCAGGAAAGGCCCCGGGCTATGTGATACTCACAGCAACCAGTCCACCGCTATCAGGATTGAGATGCTCTCAGTTGGCAGACCGACAGATGACAGGATGACAATCAGTGTCACTATAGCAGCATTTGGGATTCCTGCAGCACCCACACTTGTCAAAACTGTACACAGACTGAAACAAGGAGTGTTGATGAGACATTTCTGGAAAACGATTTCAATGTGTAACTTAACTAATCGTATACCTAGTTTTGTTGAGAGGGTGAGCATCTATACAACGACGAATGTACCATATTTATTCAACACCTACTCAATGGCAACACAACTTGTTTTGTTTAATGCTGCACTCCAATACCCGAGACCTGTATATAATCCGAACAGACAAACTAGTGATTAATGGGCAACGATCCAAACCGTCGGGGTGCAATGACATGCAGTCAACCAAATCGCCGAGCCTGACCACCTTTAACGATCATATTGCACATAGGTTGCTTGGGTTCTTTTCTAGTACGGAATCCCCACGGGATAACGGTAAATGTAACCATGATTATATTGAGATATTCCTGAAAATGCATCAGTCAATCTTCAATCTTTTTCAAAGAAGATGTAAAGTGTACATTGGACACTGAAGACTCACTAAATATTTTTGGATCCTTATGAAAAAGAATTTTTTTTTTCAAATTCATTTCGGACAAACATTACACATAAAATGATTTCCATCATTCAAAATAGATACGATCAAACAGCAAGAACCGGACAATTAATCAAAGGTTTATCTTATCTTACTCGACATTGACCAATAATGGCTTGAAATCAACTGAAGTAATATCCATATATTTTAAATGACTGTATGCACTGTGTGTGTAAAAATGATACAGTAATACAAATAATAAAACAATTCCATTTCAAGAACTAAATATGTTTATGTTTCGCTTATTTCCTATTTACCTCAGCAGAATCATCTCAAAGAAATGAAGGGATATTGCGTGCATCTGGGCAATGTAGACAGCCGATACCACATAAAAGATTGCAGTTCCATCCATGTTGATCGTTGCCCCGAGTGGAAGCACGAAGCGAGTGATGGCATTATTAATCTTCAGGTTCTCCTCGCAGCACCGTATAGTTACTGGTAGTGTAGCAGAGCTAAATGTAAAACAACAACATTAGTATAATTTCAGGTATATCGATGATCTGATATCGTTCAATAACCAATTGATAGCCAAATAGCCACTTCCCTTCCATGAAACGTAATTTCTGTTCGGATGGGCAGAATCGAACTGAGGCAATCTGACACCGCTTTTGGCAATAATCCAGCAACATCACCTCGGGGGACACCAGAAATGGTAAAACAAGACGATGAGCATGGGATCTATCTACGTAACTTCTTTGAGAGGCATTAAGAAGTTTGAGTATTAAGGATAACATTTATTGATGAACTATATTTGTGTGAGTATATATATATATATATATATATATATGTATATACTGAACCAAATTAAAAACTTCACAATCCTAAAATTTTAACCAGTTATCATTGTGTGCCCTTATTGTGTATTTAAACAGTAATGGCCACGTATTTTCTTCAGATAACACCCGTTTTTGTGCAGGTGAATCGATCAAAATCATGTGCACAGCACTATAGTGGCAAAAGTATTTTTTCACGTGCAACTGGTCACGTGGCCATAATACCGCACGTGTTTATCGGCATGTTGCAGATGGGAACGTCTGTAGCTGAAGTCGCAAAGACGATGGGTTGTAGTCGACGGAATGTTTACGATTTACAGACGCGTCTACAGCAAACGGGTACCACCGCTGATCGCCCTCGGCCAGGTCGACCACTTGTGACGTCACATGCAGAGGATCGTCAGATTGTCTTACATCAACTCCGTAACCGATTTTTGACGGCTACATCAACCAGAAATGAACTGTTTAGGGGTAGACTGAGTGCGCAAACTGTTCGAAACCGTCTGAGAACTGCTCACCTTCAAGCACGACGGCCATACTGCGGGTCGATTCTGACTCAATTACACAGACGTCAACGTCAATTGTGGGCACAGCGACACTTACGATGGACGCAGAGGAATTGGAATCAAGTCGTCTTCAGTGATGAATCCCGATTTAATCTTCGATTTGCTGATGGTAGGGCGAGAGTGTGGAGGCGCCGTCATGAACGTTACGCCCAGTGTTGTGTATAGGAAGTTGACAGATTTCGAGGCGGAAGTGTCATGGTGTAGGGTGCTTTCTGTGGCAATGCACGTTCCAGGCTTCTTGTCATCCTTGGCAACCTCAACGCTGCTCCTTACCGCGACCAGGTACTGGCACCAGAACTTCTGCCTTTTATGGCAGCAAATGGACCCGGTTTGATCTTCCGACACAATGCCAGACCCCACACAGCAATTTTGACGAGGAACTTCCTTCACAATGCGGGAGTCAACGTCATGGACTGGCCGTCAAGGTCTCCCGACCTCAATCCCATCGAACACGTCTGGGATGCTCTTGGCAGAGGTCTGCGCACTCTCCATAACCAACCATAGAATTTGGAAGATCTTGGCACCATTTTGCAGCAACAATGGCGTCGTCTTCCCAATCATGTGTTCACAAGCATCACAAGGTCCATGCGGAGGCTTTGTGTGGCAGTTGCAAACGCACATGGTGGCCATACACGCTACTGAACTTGTGTACCATCAGATTCTCGTGCTTGGGATTTATGATTTAAACTGTTGATGTTATTACCGAATACCGTAGGTGTTTGGAACAAATTATGGTTACCACCGTTAATTAAAATCCTTCTTTGGACATTAATGATTAAAAATTACCTTCTCTAATACATATGTCCGTTGCATATATATATTATATGGGATTACTTTTAAAAATGTGAAGTTTTTAATTTGACTCAGTATATATATACACACACACACACACACACACACACACACACACACACACACACACAAATATAGTTCATCCATAAATATATATATACACACACATAAGTATAATCCAATTGCAGAAGAGAGTGCTCAATACAAAGCAGAGCATAAATACAGATTTGGATACACTTTCTTTATATCATTTTGCAACTCTGAGTTTTGGTCTGAGGAAAGGGTCAAACTAAAAACCATGTTTCATTATGCAAATTGGAGTTGCAAAACGATATAAAGAAAGTGTATCCAAAAGGAAACCGACAATTTGTTATTCTCGGGATCCACAACACATTTGTTTCAGAACACCCAACATGTGTTTTTGACAAACTATATTTTCCAGTATTTTCTGGAACAGAATATTAAAAAGCAAACGAAATCCTAGCCCCTGCCCAGAATATAAAATGGTCAGTTTCTGTAAACGTTTTATAAAAGACGGAAATAAATAGCTATTAACCTGGAAGCAATGGCAAGAGCCGTCACGACTGCCTCTGGTATTCCTCTGAGGATTCTGAACGGGTTCTTCTTGGTTAAGACAAAATATAAAAGAGGTAAGAGTATCAGCACATGGATGATTGTGCCAGCTATAATAGTGGTTAAATAGACGACAAGTTGCCTGGCCGTGCTAGCCATATCCTCCACTGATAACACCTTCCCTATGATCAGAAACATTATCCCGACTGGTGAATACCTGCAACATATATTCATAGAATTCATAAATTACCATGACATACATGTTCTATTACAATTGCAGTTAACGCAGGAAAAGGGATGTCTCCAGTTTGTCTATCTTCACTCCCACACAAACACATTAAGTTTGTTAAAACTGGTTAATGTAACTAGAACTGGCTTCGGAATAGTTGATAATTGATTATTGCATTTCATAACATAAGTATTTTAATGAAAACGATTCTCTTCAACACTATTATACAACCCCAAAACGTAACCTCTTGCCTCACGAAACTCAAAAATAGATAACTTAATATGGCGTGTCTGGTATATATAAATTAGCTTTAACCCTCTTGGTACCACGGGATCATATATGGCCCCTCACTGTTTACACCACCTTAATGCGACGGAACCATATGGTCTCGTGAAAATGTCCCTTTTCAGCTGTGAATTAAGATGTCAAACACAGAGTGCGCAAAACAATCAAACTTATGACCATCTTTCACAGCAATCAACTCTGCTTTAACTCATATTTAATACAGTGCTACGGATCGCGAAATGTGGTGAGATTGGTAAGGTAGTTACCGCACGAATGACACCGAATTTTGCCTTCTTTCAGTGGCATTTAGAAGTTGGAGTGATGAAGTAAGACGAGTTCTATGAATGAACAACTTCTTTATTACAATTAGCAATGAACAGAGACCAAGGCTATTACATCCCGCCTGCTTACCATCACCTAATTGCTAAATCCCTTTGTCCATCCAATTAATACAGTGGCTTCCATCATCTCCATCTGTCTGCTTGTTTACTCTGTGTTCATTCGTCATCCGCTGGCTTCCAATTAGCTTAATCAGCTCTCTGTGTCCATCAACTAGTCACTGTAACAACTTAGATGTCAATAAGTGTATATATATATATACCTATGTTGTTTAGCCCTAAAATTCCAAGAAAAACTTAAAACAGAAAACAAACCCACAAAAGAACCAAACAATAACAATCTTGAAATAAACCAACCCTACACAATGGAGGAGCTCCTCTACGTAATCCAAAACAGGAAAAAGGGCACAGCCCCAGGATTAGACCTAACTTCTTACCAAATAATTAAAAAACTCCCCCTAAAACTACTCCATGCACTACTCAAACTATACAATCTCATCTACCTAAACGGACAGGTTCCTACTCCCTGGAAACAGGCCCTAGTCATACCAATCCCTAAACCTAATAAACCAGCTAATCAAGCTCTCACTCTAGAAGGAATACTAAACCTACAAAATAAACTAGAACACTTCAAGGCTTTAGGCGTATTCTTAATCAAAACGGAACTAATAAAACGCATCTAAAAACACTATAATCTACCAAATCAAAATTACATAAACAAACAAACATCCACCATACCCAGCGCCCTTAGTTCTCCTCCCCAACCCCATCGGCATCTATTCCAAATCTCAAAATTCCAAAAGTCTATATAAGCAACCCCTAAAGCCCCCTCTTGGGTTGCACACACCACTTTCGGAAACACATTAAAGGGCCTGGCCGGGACCGTGTGCGAAATACGCATCAGTCGGAAAGCGCACGTTAAATCTCCAAAGTAAGTAAGTAAGTAAGTTTAGCCCTATCCATCTATTGCTTGATAAAGGTGTTAGGATCTACGCCGAAACGTTGCACTAATTGTAATAAAGAAGTTGTTCATCCATAGAACTCGTCTTACTTCACCGAATTTTGGTTATGCACTCATGTCACATACACGTAACTATTTTAGTATCAAATAGCCAATTTGTAAAAGAAATCTGATCAGACTGATCAAAGAGGTTTATTTTTCCCCCACTATACAGTTATTGGCGTACGACTACTGATGTTTAATCCGCAACGGAAGTTTTTTGTTCAAGTATTGCAAATTCTTTATCGACTGTGTGTCATGGCGATTGAGCACGGCGCTAGAGGCGAAAGGACAGTGTGGATTGTCGTTCTGTTAACGTTGTTCATGTTTGAGAGAATCCATGATTGTGACCACCCTTAGGTGAATGCAGCCATCACATCTAACCTATTGTTGTGTCTGGAACTTGTTATGACACGTGTCAACCTGATGTTATGACTAGTGTCACACCTGTCACAAGTTGACATTGTTTGTGTAAACACATTTGGGAAGATTTCTACAGCGACCGATGAGTGAATGAGACGAGTTTATCGGTGGACTAACACCGTTAGAATTTGGCGCAGTTTTCTAATTTTGGTTTGGCGACATGTGCTTTTCATATTTGTTTGAAGGCGTGATATTCAAAACAATAATGAGCATACAGTTGAGTAACGGTGAGAAAGTTGTCAAAATGGATCAAAGATTAAACAGTCAGCCTTTTTAATTTTGTAGCCACATATACATTAGAATCTCGAATGGTTGAATTAATAACGCAAACAGTAAAAGTAATTACACAAAATAATTAGATAATTGATTTCTACATGTAAATGACATTTACATACGTTTTTGAGTAATATTTAATTATCCCCCGCCACGATGTGCAACAATGGGGACCAATTGTCTTTTTGAGTTAGGGAAATGAAAATTTACACACTGATCTTACTTATCACGGTCTATATGAGCTTGTAAATTGGTGAGGTAAATTATTTTTTTACAGACACACGTGTGGAATAGTGTAAGGGGCATTTTCGCGACAATCTCGCGATCTCCACCTTTGGAAACGAGCTAAATATGCCCCAAACACGAGAATAAGGCTGTGTTCAATGTTGGTAACGGGTCGGGCTTATAACACAGACAGAGATTTGGGAGGCTCACTCTGATCCCATCGCGAGCATGTTGGTTTGGTTGGTTGGTTGGTTGGCTGGTTTGCTGTTTAACCCCGCACTCAGCAATATTCCAGCTATATGACGGCGGCCTGTAAATAATAGAGTCTGGACCAGACAATCCAGTGATTGATATCATGAGCATCAATCCACGCAATTGGGATCGATGACATGCATGAACCAAGTCAGCGAGCCTGACCACCCGACCCCGTTAGTCGCCTGTTACGACAAGCATAGTCGCCTTTTACGGCAAGCATGAGTTAATGAAGACCAATTCTACCCCGGATCCGCATGTCGTTTCATAAGTGTCAGTTCGAGGCCTTGATTTTTTTGCGGTGTCTGCGCTCTCGCTAAGCTATGTTTCGTTTTCAGCTCAGTCACACGTGTTGTCTAAAGAAGAGTGGCGGATACAATACAATAATCATTCATTTGGATCTTGACTTTAGAAACATATATACACTCTTCAAAAAAATAAATGCACAGGTAGTACATGTATGTAGTTCATTGAACATGACTCTACACAAAAAATCCGGTTTAAAAATTGAATATATGTTCTTGGAAAATGTTGGTTTCCTGATATTCGACAAACGGTGCGTCAAAACGCAGCCATTGTTGATTTGCAATGTCTTAAACGGCATTGGTTTCACACTTGTTCAAAATTGTCATGGCGGAAAACAGTAAAGCAAAATGCACGTGCAAGTTATGGCATTCGTAACTCGACGATCGGAACATCGGATTGTTTGAGCTGTTCAGCCATCTTTTCGCAAACACCCGGTATCATTACTACATGTATTAGATATTGATTAAAAAAACATATGCTCACGAAACAATCGATTCTGCATTATGCAAAGATTTCTATTGGATATGGAAATGGTTTTGTCTCTTTCTCCATTTTATGTCCTTTGAAAATGTCCGATACCAATCACCCCGAAGTTGTGTTTATCACTAATGAAAAAGCACAGACACTGAAATATATATGGACGTAACCGGGATTTCTTCAAGATTGTATTCGTTCGTATTGTAACATAATCTTTGAAAACAGTCATGAACTAACCACGATCACTTTCGTCAATTTTATTTCGACGTCAAAAACACTGACAATTTCAACGGGATTGTTTATCGGTAAATTAAACTCGCGGACAATTCGCAATGAATGTACACATAAATGTTATATTTATATCATCGTTAGGATGTGTACTTTCCAATGATATAAATTATTGGAGATTCTAGATTTCAAACAAGGGCTCTTGCTAGACTTTACTTGACACATTTCGAGTGCTTCAATATTACAGTTAATGTAAAATAAATAACAAACTTAGAATACCGACACTTCGATGGCTAGGTAGTGCATACACATTTGGGACTTGCTGAATTTAGATACTTTTGGAGAAACAATCAACTCCAGTTGAATGTTATACAATGTGGCAATGTGTGTAGAAATAGGAACGTTGAGGTGAAATTGGGTTTAACGTCGCGAACGGATCGAACCCTGGACCTTCCGCTCTCCGGGCGGACGCTCTACCACTAGACCACGGAGGCGGTAACTGTAAGACTTTCGATACAATGTATACGTTTTTGAAACCGCGACGTCATCACATTGTTGCACTGAGCTGTATACAAAACCTTTTAATATTTTTTTAGGTGAACAATTGACTTGTCTTTGCATGTGTTTGTGACGGTGCCACCGGTGGGGAAGGATACCCTCTCCTTTTCGCGAACACCTGGCATCATCACTATTTGATAGTGATTCATAAACACATTATTTATTTAGTCGGAATCGTACAATCGACTCTGCTTTTGGCCGATATTGCTTATGAATATGGAAAGGGTTTTGTCTATTTTATTTAACAACTGTTTGATTATTGACTGCAGATAAAGAAGGAATTTCACATAAAAAAACAGTGACAGCAATGTGTTTGTAGCTACCATATGTTCTCGCCCATTGAATTAAAGATATTGCCTAGATATTTACTTGCGCATCTTTTAAATACGACTCTGAATAACACATCGTTACGACACTCACCACATTACTATCCATACCATTTGGATAGTTATATCATTCAGAGTTACGAAGAACTGCAACACGATCTTTCCCTTTTCTCCATGTCGACCAAGGATAACTCCAAAAATCACGAAGAAGCATAATATACCTGTTGGCAAGGTAGTAGGTATTATAAATATCCATCAAAGGTGAAAGAATCAAGAGAATCATAAAAAGTGTGTACGATAGGACTTCTCTCTACTGTCTAAGTACTCGGAAAGAAATGTGTTAAAAGTGCTTTTATAAAAGTCATCTGATGAACTCTATGACCTATATCGAGAACATCGTCGCACCAGACGTTTGAAAGCAGAGCGTACAGAAGATGCATGTTAATTTCAAACTCACGAGCTGGAACAATTTAGTGATAAGTTGGTGTCAAGTGAGAGAGAGATATTAAACGAAGATATAATACACTGGATAACCGATGATGGTGTTTACGCAAAGTCGCCGCATTGTGCAGTCTTGGTTCATATATTTCCAAATCCAGATAAACAAATACAGCTGATCCAAACACGACGATACGATACAAAATGCTTCTCTCAAACTAAAATCTATCGGTACAAGAATTGGCAGAATAGACTTGGACGTGTGCGACAGGTCTGGACTTTGGGGAGAGAGCACTGGACTGTGGGAAGAGAGTACTGGACTTTGGGAAGAGAGTAGTCCAGCCATATTGATATTTGGTACAGAAGTTCACCCATTCCATTTGAAATAACGCAATTTTCTTGAGATATGTTCAGGGCAACCTGTCACAGAAACGAGAAATTAACAAATTATTTTTGGTAGTACTTAATTATCATGTTTCATGAGAATATTCTTCTCTCGCTCATGATCATGAAATTACTTTTGAAAAAGTGAAATTGCATCATTCAGTTATAAGGATTCTATACGCAGTCTTCTGAAAATAAGAGGGAGGAAATCACAACTTACTTTTTTACTACTGGCTAACACATTACCTAAAACATGCTTACAATTGCACTGAGTATTATCTTACCTAACGTGTTCATTCCTGGCCTGTAGACAGACGTTGGTGTCCATCGTCCATCTGTGTTTGGATCTGTATCATTAGTGCTGGATCTGTTTTCATTTTTATGTTCACTTTGGATAACAGTGCTCCTGTCCACTGGTTTGTCCATCTTCACATACACGGTACCACTCGTTTCAAACGTTGCTTGTACTATGTTTTCGGGGAAGATATTCCTTGAAAAGAAAAATACCTTATCACTGTTTGTAACTGTCCACTCAAGGTTAAGTGTTAGACCCCTAGCATTTTGTCTTGTGAATGGTTTACCTTATAAACACAGGATTGTGTAAACCAGATGTGTGCTGTCCATTGTACAGCACTGTCATTCGATATCAATGACGTCGTCATATGGCTGGATATTTCTGAGTTCAAAGTGAAACAAATAAATGTTTCTCAGCAATCGTTGGGCATTAAAGAAACATACATATTTGCTTCTTGTAAACACATATATACAATAAGCGTTGGATATATCATTAAAGAGGAACAATCCTCCACAGACTGGTGCCAAGTTGCAATCCAGGTCAAAGTGTTTTAATCAGTGAGTCAGTGAGTAACTTGGTTTCAGTTATATCACATTGTGACATGTTCATTTGGGAGCAAATGGGGAAAATGTTTCTCAAACCCCGCGAACACAGGTATTGTGCTGAAAGATCAAGCAGCTTAGGGCCAACGTTTTGTTTTGTTTGTTTGTTGTTTAACGCCGCACTCAGCAATTTTCCAGCTATATGACGACGGTCTGTTAAATAATCGAGTCTGGACAAGACAATCCAGTGACCTATTCTACCCGGGAATCTTCACGGGTCTTACGGCCAGAAAGGGATTGTACGCAACTCTTCACAACAATTGCGGAGCCAGGGTACAGTATGCCTCACGTACCTGTGTAATAAGTGCCGTGTACGAAACTGATACATTCTCTATATAATAAGAGCAATGCCAACTGATACACGTTAAAAAGCAAAGTTGGTATTACATAATTTAAATCGAACATGATTCCACACAAGACTGACAAGCAATCAAGCATGTATTATCGTAACAACAGCTGAATCAACATTAATGTACTGTTTACTGTCTATGAAGGTAAGAATGCTTAGCCTACTAAAATGTCCGCCGTCATATAGCTGGAATATTGCTGAGTGCGGCGTAAAACAACAAACCAGCCAACCAACCTTCTAAAATGTACGCGGAACATACATCCTGGTAACCTGGTCAATCAGCCAAAACCGATCTCCTGGCAATGACTGTACAGGACCGAACCGCCGACCTTTCGCGTTTACTTCAGGATAAGATACGCCAATAGTAATTATGATCCGTACGTTCTATTGAGTTCCGGGATTTAATTCAGATGATTCAGAGTATAATGAAAATGTCAAGTTGGACCCGCCAACCTCTAAATGTAAACATTAAAATATCCACCATGTTCACACAGTGTTTGTGAATTCTACAAGATTCGTCAGCCCCACACATCAGTATTCTTCTGACGTCAACACTTCAAAGACACAAACTATTACATGCAGTAAACATAATATGCGATTTACCATTTATATGATTCTAGATACCCACAACAATAGGCCTCGGATTTCGTCCAATATGCAGTATATTAAAAAAAGTAATGAAAACTTACAACACTGAATTTAGTGAACAAGAGTCATCAGAAGATGGAAAGTTGCTCAGGCCCCCACAATAGTAAACGACTGAACTTTAGTCCCTGGTTAATACATGTACTAAGTTTGGATGAAAAATCTTTCACGGTTTTCAAGTTATGCTCCGGAAACGAATTACGGACAAACGGACGGACGGGCGGACAGACAGACCAGATGATGAATGTACCCCACGCTTTATATGCCGGGTGGGACAAAAACACCAGTATCGCCCTTCCTGTACTGATACTGGTCGTTGTGTGTGATGGAAGGGCACCTATGAAGTCCCCTCCTTTCATCTTCACATGGCTTAGAAACTATTAGAAAATGCGTGATAATATTTCTTACTGAATTAGAATTTGAGCTTCTAATGTTAGAAAAATAGTTATCACATCGCTTTAGTTTCCCAACGTAAACAAGAAATGTAATTTGTTAGAAGAGATCTATTTAAAACTGAACACTCATAATATGGTATTTACAAGCAGTATACGTAGTACTAGTGTATATTCATGCCTTCATATTCATTATCAATATATTCAAGATCGTGTTTTGAATCAGAAGATAAATAGTTACGTTTGTTACTTTTGCCGAATGTTATTGTCATTCAACGACTGAAAATTCATTTGAAACCTTACCTCCCTTAGAATTGACTCGTTTTCACTGACAAAGTGGTCATTGCGGACAGGCACTTTAAGCCGAAATGTTATTGCCATTCAACGACTGCAAATTCGTTTGAAACCTTACCTCCCTTAGAATTGACTCGTTTTCACTGACAAAGTGGTCATTGCGGACAGGCACTTTAAGCCGAAATGTTATTGCCATTCAACGACTGCAAATTCATTTGAAACCTTACCTCCCTTAGAATTGACTCGTTTTCACTGACAAAGTGGTCATTGCGGACAGAAACTTTAAGCCTAGGAATATTGCCGAAGATGTTGTTGACAGTTACAACAGAATTAGTCATTTCAAATATTCCCATGACAGAAGTTTCCGATTGCCTGACATTGTAATTAGTGAATGCTGACTTCAGTGGAATATGACTTGAGACTTTGATCATTTTTGTGACCAGTTATTTTGCAAATCTCCCGATTTTCTACCACAGATAAAAGAGTGACTGCAATGGCGTGTAGACAGTGATTTGTGTACACAGTTGTCAACTTTGCCTCTTTGCAAATGACTTTCATGAGACCGCTGAATGCACTTTTCCCCATCGAACGAGAGGTTTAAGTCGTTGAAACAATTTTGGGGAACCTTTGGAACGTTAAGTCCATAGGTATAAATATGATATTGAAGTTTATGAATTGTAAGATGTTTTCAAAAATATATTTAGTGGTAATGGTGCAACAAATGATACTTACTTTGCTTATCTGATCAGGAAAAACGTGATAATGACATAACGACTAAAAATCTGTATTCGCCACTTACAAGAGGAAATTCAAATGCTATCTACGATTTGAATAACAGTCCCGATGTGGCAGGATTAAATAACTAACCTTAAAATTCAAACAAGAGATATTCTGTCCTGGGATGAAATCACTCAACAGTGACCTTATCCTGGAACTGACACGCTCTACAGTGAAATTATCCAAAAATCAAATAACTCCCCTCACAGGATCAAAACACTCCCTTCAGCATACAATCCCTTCCCCAGGATCAAACGACTTCCCATGAAAGAATGCAAAATTCACATTTTTATATGGAAACTCACAACGGGTACAAAATCCACAGTAATTATCAACTGGGGTGTTACCTTTGTATCGTGGGTTTATGTGGTGTGGTGTGGTGTGGGTGGTGTGGTGTGGGTGGTGTGCGTGGTATGCGTGGTATTCACATGTTGGCGAATAATGCTTTCCTCATATGAAATACATTGTTTATATTTTGCAATCCCATTAAGGGAACGAAAACTATGAGTCACAGAGTTGTAATGAATTATGTATGTATATAATTGCAGTACATCAAAGTAATATTCTTTATAATAATATAATGACAGTAAAGGGCTATGTGGCAGCAATATTGACGACGCAATGTCAAATTGTAATTACGGCACATATATTTAATTATCTTGTCACTTTTATCTTGTTCACACAACCGTATCATATCGTTTATATATGATGCTTTTATTATCGGTAATATGATTATACAATTTATATTTAATATGTAATTCAATATTCGTTAAGTTAATGTACATATATAATCAATATGACTGTCATAAACGGTTAATTGGCCATGCATGTAGGTAACTTCATTTCTACATGATAGTACAATAGGAATAAATTGAAGCGTGTGAAGAGAGAGAGAGAGGGACAGAGAGCGACAGAGAGATAGAGAGACAGATGGGGGCAGGGAGAGGTTGGGGATCGTTGTGTCTAAGTAGACATAAAGCATAAAACACTTTTGGCGCCCATTTGAGGAATAAACATAAAGGGGATATCATGTATACGAGTCAGTCTATATATGGGGTTGCTTTCACATGCAGATTATCAAGGTAAAAAGAAAGATGTTGATGAGTATCTTACATAGTTTAAACACTTTCGCTGATTTTCATATACTTAATACTTAATTCTTTTTAATATAGCAGAGGTCTGGGTTCAATGCAGAGCTATTGAATTGGTCCATCTAAATGTAACGCTGTACATCGAGCATTATGTAATATGGAGAGTGTGGACGTGGGCCACTTTACACACAATGTATTTCAATATGTTAGAATTCTTTAGTGATTGTTCAAGATTCTTAAAATGCCCATTGATAGATTACCAAAATAATGCTCTATAATATACATTTATGAAATTTGTAATTGGGTATGTGATGAAAAACGTTATTAAATGAATGCGGATATGGATATATTTGGCATAATCAAGGTGTACCCAGAAATTCAGAAATTCAGAAAGCTTATTATCTGTACTTATGGCTTACAAAAATGGTCATCGCACGTTTTAAGGTCACAAAATTGTAATTATTACAAGCTTATTGAAATACATAATTAACAATATTTGTTTGATGTTGAATAGGCTTGGCACAATTTAAGTGCAGCTCTCAAAGACATATGGTTGAAGTAGGCCCACATGGAAACATAGCTACAGACTTGAGAATTAGTGAGTAATGTGATTTAAATTTGATTGAAAATTGAATTGTACTATGGGGCTGTGACCTTTCAGTGTGGAATGAAAACCTATCCTATCCTATCCTATCCTATCCTATCCTATCCTATCCTATCCTATCCTATCCTATCCTATCCTATCCTATCCTATCCTATCCTATCCTATCCTATCCTATCGTGTCTTTAAGGCGTTTGCTTCTGACCTTTTCCGATGGGTAGAGCTTCTAAGTCATGTGACTTTTACAACCACTTTGTGAATGTGGTGGCTAGTCTCATGTTTAGTTGAGTCATTGTGCAGTCGCTGCCTGGAGCTCGGTTTTGAGCATGCGTCTCTATGATGTGGAGTTGCGCTTTGTGTGGCCTTTGTTATTATTATTATCAGTAGCAGTAACAGTAGAAGCAGAGTGCAAACCTTGCTAAGTCCAGGAACACATCTCTGGTAGATTGCGATGGAGTAGCGTCTAAGGACTTGACTGTGATGGCGCCACTGTTGATAACATGACCTGGTCTGATTGAGATGACGAGGATGACGCCGACAACAGTGGCAACAATGGTGGTGAAGATGTAGTAACCGATAGCGATCATGCCGATCCTACCTGCAGATTTTCCGTTAAGATTTGCCAGACCTGTCACAAGTAATCGTCAAAACGTGATATGTCTTCAGTTGTATGATCATCTGGACATTGCGGTTCTAAGGATCAGTAAATCATAGTCACAAATGGCTGTTTTGATACAATGATTACAGAGGGTCTGTTTTTTTCACTCTTTACATTTACAGTGTTCATATTTTTCATGTTTTTAACAGTTCAAGTCTCTATACCCCATCTATGAACAGCATCACTATCGCAATGATCAAAGCTAAAGAGAAGTGAATTCAGAATAACAAAAAGGTCGTGCCAATTCAAAAACAATCATGGCCCATTATTTTCTACCCTTTCCTCGAACAACTGGTGTCACCACTGTTTTTCAGTGATCAATTTATATTAAAAAAATCGCCTGTTTGTCTTTTAATCCCTAATGATCAGGAATTGACAATTGAGACGTATTATTCTGTTTTATTTACGTTTTATATCTACTCTCTGAAAACATATCTATGAGAATGTCAGCATTATCGGTTCATTATCGGTTTATTACCAGTAACAAGGCTTGTCACCATCAGGGGCAGAATGAGCATCTTCAACAATCTTAAAAATATCTCCCCTGGAAACGTGATGAGGAAAACCACATCAGAAGAGGGGTTCAGAGGACGACATAGTGTTCCTATTGTAATTCCCAAAGTCACTGAAGTGAGGTTTGCTATCAGCAATATGTTCTTAAGGAGACATGCCCGTGCCTGAAACATAAGAAATTGATAGGGTCAGCATGCTTAGCCATAATTAAAAAGCATTTAGGCCTTTATTTATTACTTGGTAATTACGAATCCGCGAACCAACCAAATCCAAATGGGTGATCGACAAGTCTGTTTTCCTTTCTTACTCCTACGCCGAGTCTGCTAAAAAATTCCAGTAATGCCAGGAAAGTTGAATGCTAAAAAGAGATTATCATTACATATATTTTCCACTTTATTTCCTCCCAACGTTAATCTTTTGATCACAGAATTATTACTTTTTTAATTAGTATTGGTATTTATAAATCGACCCCTTACCTTATGATTCTAGGAAATACAATTCGTAAACCAAGCAATTTAAAAACCAGACCTTAGTTACTTCCAGCACGATCCGACCGACTCCGTGGTCTAGTGATAGAGCGTCCGCCCGGAGAGCGGAAGGTCCAGGGTTAGATCCCCGGCCGCGTCATACCAAAAGACGTTAAAAGATGGTACTTTTTGTTACCCTGTCTGGCGCTCGGCATCAAGGGATTAAAACAAGGACTGGTCGGCTCGGAGTCAGTATACTGTGTCTGAGTGGAGTATTCATGTAAAACTGCGGCATGGTATCTCAGTGGACTAGCACTATAAATCGGCATCACCCCGGACTAGTACAAGCAGCCTAACACACACACGTGCATGCACGTCGCTGTATAAGTGCAATAATTTTTGACGCGACGTTAAAAAACATTTTACCTCACCTAACCTCCAACACGATCCTCTCAGGGATATTACATGCTGTCTTATGATCATCTTACACTGCGCGTAAGGACGGGAGGCATCTCTAAATTATTTCAGTGAAGAAAACTCGTAAACAAACCTTTGACATCACTGTATGCGTATCTGTGTTGATCAGCGCCGTCTTACCTACAATCATTAATAGCATTTAGTTTAAATAACTACAATAAATGGTAGCCTAATATTTGACAGATAATATTTTACCTAAATAATATCGGGGCTGTGGGGTAGCCTAGTGGTTTAAGTGTTCGCTCGTCACGCCGAAGACCCGGGTTCGATTCCCGACATGGGTACAATGTGTGAAGCCCATTTCTGGTGTCCCCTGCCGTGATATTGCTGGAATATTGCTAAAAGCGGCGTAAAACCATACTCACTCACTCACTTGATAATATCAATTATCTTGTAAATATCATGATATGGAAATGGTTTCATCCAAAATAAGTATCTTGGAGAATCGTATATATCTCTGCCAACTTACGTCTCTACATACTGAGTATATTGCTTTGAAAGCAACAATACGGCTGCATGCCCATTGCACAGTTGATGTATACAATCAACAAATGGAGATTAGTTGTTTCAAACCAATCGACGATGTATGACGGGCCCTGATCGTGAAATGTATGGTTTATAGTGATTATGTAGATGAAGGCTAGCACAGTCGCCATTTACGGCAACCATATGTTGATCTTCACATGTCTAAGGTTATGAAATGCATGAAGGAATTACCAATAACCAGACCGAATCATCTCGATTCATATTGAATGTGAACTAAATATAACATGAATCAATGCGTTGAAGAGGTTGGGAAATTCATCTTGTGTATGAAATATTCTTAGATGTAAATTAACATTTCCCAATTTTCAAATTTAACTGATTACTCTTAAGTGAGAGTCGAACCTGGTCAGGCGAACCTGATCACGCACAATTGAACACTGATAGTCATTTGGATTTACAGATGAATATATCAAGTCTGGACACATGAAAAGGTTTCAACCCAACTGACCTGATTACTCAGAAATATCACTGATAGTCGCTGGTGTCTACAGATCAATATGTCAAACCTGAACATGTGAAAACGGTTTTAGTCCAACAACAGAAATATCACTGATAGTCACTGGTGTCTACAGATGAATATGTCAAACCTGAACATGTGAAAACGGTTTTAGTCCAGCAACAGAAATATCACTGATAGTCACTGGTGTCTACAGATGAATATGTCAAACCTGAACATGTGGAAAAGGTTTTAGTCCAGCAACAGAAATATCACTGATAGTCGCTGGAGTCTACAGATCAATATGTCAAACCTGAACATGTGAAAACGGTTTTAGTCCAGCAACAGAAATATCACTGATAGTCACTGGTGTCTACAGATGAATATGTCAAACCTGAACATGTGAAAACGGTTTTAGTCCAGCAACAGAAATATCACTGATAGTCACTGGTGTCTACAGATGAATATGTCAAACCTGAACATGTGAAAACGGTTTCAGTCCAACAACAGAAATATCACTGATAGTCACTTGTGTCTACAGATGAATATGTCAAACCTGAACATGTGAAAACGGTTTTAGTCCAGCAACAGAAATATCACTGATAGTCGCTAGTGTCTACAGATGAATATGTCAAACCTGAACATGTGAAAACAGTTTTAGTCCAGCAACAGAAATATCACTGATAGTCACTGGTGTCTACAGATGAATATGTCAAACCTGAACATGTGAAAACGGTTTTAGTCCAACAACAGAAATATCACTGATACTCTCTGGTGTCTACAGATCAATATGTCAAACCTGAACATGTGAAAACGGTTTAGTCCAACAACTCTGATCTCTCACAAATAAATGCTGATGGTCACAGGTGTCTACAGATGAATATCTCAAGTCTGGTCAGATGAAAAGGTTTAAATGCAACTAACCTGATCACGTACAACTGAACGCTGGAGGTTACTGATCTCTACAGATAGACACACCGAGATTAGTCAGCAAGACTGTTTTAATTACACTCGCCCTATCCCGCACAGTTAAAAGCTGAGTGGCACTAGTAATTACAGACCAATCAGACAAGGTGGAAATAATGACAATACTATGTCACGTGTCAGATTGGAGCGACAGGGATACATCCATCATAATTTGTTTACTAGGCTACAAGCTATGACTTGCGTGAATGTTGCAACCAGCTTTTTGTTTAATTGCACACGCGTGTTCAAGCACATTGTGCATGTACTCTGACAGCGTGTTAGTAATTAGTGCTTGTACAAATGTTAATATTACATCACATCAAAATTAGTTTCTAAAACTAGAATTAGTATCGATTATTTACAGACCGCTGCCATGTAGATGGAATATTGCTAAGTGTGGCGTTAAACAACAAACAAACATGTCATTATATTGCATTACATAACGTGAATACAACTGTTTTTATATTTCATTTCTTAAACAATCGATTGTTATATTAATAGGATAATCTAGCTTTATCTTAATCATTAAAATAAAGTACATGATAAAATAATGATATTAACTATTTTTAAACATAATGTTTTTGTGCTATGCCAAGTATGTTATATGATAATAGATATGCATGTGAGAACCCTATACATAATTGTTGTTCACAAAATGTCACCAAGAATTTTACAAATATGATTATACGCTTCCTGACTTGAAAGAACCACACACACGAGTGAGTGAGTTGACTTCAACGCAGCTTTAAACAGCAATTGAGATACATCAAAGTTGGTCTGATTAATGATGGATGAAAGTCCAAAGTGGCAGATTGTACTAGGCGTGCAAGATACATACATATTAGTACAAGTAACAGACTTTCCATATTCACGAGGCAACATGCCACACGTGGTTTGATATACTTCCAACTAGGTTAACAAGTATAACATAATAATTACCCACATACAAATCCCTTAAAGACTAAAAAGATAGATTTAGTTAGATATTTTCCCAAAAACAATGTTATATAAAAAGGCCCTTTTCAACAAACATTGACTTGAGACAATTCCACAAAGTTAGTTCCGATTATTCGCAACTCGGGCGCCGTGTGATACAAGCATCGCTTGGTTTAAATCTAATTTATAAAAAGCTTGAAGGGTAAAAAAATTGAATTTGAGTAGGCCATTTTTTTATATTTTTAATACAAGAAAAACCATAACTAAGAAGGAATTATTATTGTTGTTTTTTTTTTAGTACAATTGTAGATCAAATTAATGTCTTGATTAAGTGAAAGTGCGCGTCAGAACGTTAAAAGATGGTATCTGTTGTTACCCCGCCTACTGCTCGGCATAAAGGGGCTAACACAAGGATCGGAAGCGGTATACTGTGTCTAGGTCGGGTATACGCGTTATAACTGCGACCCGGTATCTCAGTAGGCTAGCACCATAAAATCGGCATTAGTCCGGACACACACACACACACACACTCTCTCTCCGGACTTTTGGGTGATTCTCGTAGGTTCTCTAATAATTTGTGAAAGACCATGCACCATTTGAAAATATTCACGTATGGTATATTTAATAAAGCATTCCTATAGTACATTCACATGCAATTACAGTGTTCATATCCATATGAAATGCGTTTCCAAGTGACTGATCAATGTTCTCAAAACGCTTCACTCCTCTCTGCATGACAGTACCGATTAATTATTAATCACGAGTTTTGCATTTAACATATACCAATATCGCCTCTAGCCCAACGACAACAAGCCGGTTCATATATTTGACATACATATTATCGGTAACGTATATAGCTACTCCACCCCTCGAGTTGTCCTGTCTTTGCTAAATGGCTGTCATGTATATCTGTGTGTAACCATGTTTCAGATATGCAAATCACATCATAATATCTGAGCTCAGTTTCAAGAACATCTTATTTGTTTTAATACCACGAGCGTTTACATGTATAACCTTTAAATCTGCAATTATTAAGGGTCCGGTGTTTACGAATCAGAGTAGAGAGATTTAAAAAATATGGGAAGATTTTACATTTTGATTGATGTTAAGTTTTGAGATAAACTTCAAAGGAACTACTGCTTGCCTGTATTGTGCAAAATCAACTGCCATCGAATAAACTGAGTTTTTGACCAAGGAAAGCAGTGGGATCCAACAAAATCAGGCTGACAAGTATCATAAAATACATAATAATGCCAGCTCAGCATACGAACATAATGAAGTCAACTAGCAATTCGTTTTGTTTAAGTGAACTGTAATTTATTTGGTAAAAAAAACCATCCAAGTAAACAACAAAATTAAACATGAGATTATTACCATTATCTCAGACAAGAAAGTAAATCTGAAAGAACAGGGAAACAGATTCATACAGAACCCCTGTCTGTGGGTAACTTCAGTAATTTGTTTATACCATAGTGCTGTACAAGACTCGAGAACACTAATCAATAATGTACCTCAGTCATGTTTCTTTATCAGCTATATGACCGTTATACAACACTGCGAGATGCATGAACGTCCCATTTTCCCCGTAAAGAGATTACGTAAAATGGAAAGGTACCACATGTCAAATGTGGACGCTAATATGTGGATACTCATATGTGAATACACGTCTAAGGATATCCGGCAATTACCACATCTTAGGCATGATCTTAATGTTATTGTTGTCAACGGAGGAGAAACATAACTAAATGTGTTACCACAGTACTGACACCTTTTACACCCGTGAAGATCCGGTTTAGAATAGGTCTTCAGCAACCCATGCTTGCCGTAAAAGGCGACCATGCTTGTCGTAAGAGGAGACTAAAGGATCGGTTGATCAGGTTTGCTGATTGAATCATGGCGCCGTATCACAATTGCGTAGTCCGATTCTCATCATATCAATAACAGGATTGTCTGGTCCCGAATCGATATTTCTATATTTCAGCTATATGACGTCGGTCTGTAAATAATCAAGTCTGTACCAGATAACCTAGAGATTGATATCACGAGCATCGATCTACGCAATTGGGATACGATGATGACATGCATCAAACAAGTCAGTGAGTCTGACCACCAGCTCCCGTTAGTTACGACAAGCACGACAAGCTTGAGTTGATAAAAAGCCATTCCCGGATCTTTACGAGCCGACAATACAATGCAACTAACATGTTCACTTTAGGGACCAGTTTAGTCGAATTAGATTTAATTGAGCCGTCAATAGATATGATGTTATGTTGGAATTCCTCAGTATATTCCTCTTCCCCAGATGTTTTAACCCTTGCCGAACTGAGCTGGAATTGCTGGGCTCGATGGTCAATAGCTCTTCATTCAGGATCAATAAGAACTGACTGAATTAATGTCGTACACTGCACGAAAAAGAAATACACGTTTCTGATAGGGTGGAAAAACAAGTGAGAGGCACGGCGCAATTTTGTACAATGGCGGCAGCCTATATTGAGTGTGTAAAGTGGGCATGACGCCGCTTTGAACACCATGTTAGTTTTATCACATCTATATGACTTATTTGAGAGGCATTAAGAAATTGGAGTCTGTTCTGTTTGTTGTTTAATGCCGCACTCAGTAATATTCCAGCTATATGACGGCGGTCTGTAAATAATCAAGTCAGCAATGACAAACATAAGTTGCTGAAGATCAATTCAAGAGTATTTATCAAAATTTCTTCCTCATATGGTCAAGTGATCTGCCAGATAGCTATTTCTGCTTTCAGTACAGATTTCTTATGGTTATAGAAATCTTTCTTGAAAACTGTATTTATTCAGATGGGAATTGAAAATGAATTTAAACAGGCATGTACATATTCACATAAAACACATAGACACATGACCCTAAATCGCACTTCTAGAAGCTTATTGTCGGTTTCTACGTGTACTGTCGATTGTGCTTTATTGTTTACCATTCTATTGTAAAATATGTTCTAATATAGGTAAGTATTTTTACAAATCACTGTTAAAAAGTATAGAGCATTCAAAAACGTTGGTATAACTTATGTTTCAACACCTACCATTATCAACTTCTCACAGTTTCTCGTTCGTCAGGGACAGTGACCTTATTCTGAACCTAATAACACAATCATATATTACGATTATGTTACTTGTCTGGTGTTGAAAGTAGAACATATACCAAACCTGACTGCGTAATCTACTGTGTCTGAATAGATTGCAACAAGAATGGACGCTATAAGGAATTTACATCGTCAACATTTGTTTGACTGTTAGATGGGTCAAATAAATCCATGTTTCCCAAATTTGCATACATAAGGAACGTCTTTATAATAAGGAAATTTATTAAACGCCTAAATATTCAGATTTGACTGAAAAATGTGTCCATCTTTGTTAATATGTTAACGAATTCCAAATATTTGTTTATGTTTAATATCATCACCAAGTACAGTTCTGTATTGTTTGGCTTCTTTTCTAAGCATAATTAATATATTGTGATGTGTTTAAGCTCTTTTGATCGTCTTAATCATTTGTAGTCAGTCGGTTAAATAAATGGACAGATTATTCATTTAATTTGTAAAATGACTGATATATTTAGATATTTTATAAATTGCCGGAGTGAATCATATTTTACACATTGACTGTAACATATACCCGCTTACAAAAGAAAATACTTGTGAAAACAACGTCTATCGCGCATCGAAGAACTTCCCAACCGAACGGAAAGGAACAAAAATGATTCTGTTCAAAGCCGCAACGAATGAATGAAAACAAAATGCAAATATCATTATTACAACCTACCAAAGTTATAATGTATCCGTGAATATAAACATATATCCATCCAGCTGTACAAAAATACTTATTCCAAGTCAAATGTCTCTGTGAGAATCAAATACTTTAATAATAATTTTGAAACAATATTTAGAATACATATGAAATATATTAAAATATTTATATTTATCGTTCCGGGATATTATAACGCGTGTTCGTTTCTTAAATGATCACTTAGTTTGTTTCAATTGTTTCACATAGCTGAATCAAGTCAGCTGAGAAAGCCCACGTGATAACTATTTTCATAATGTCCACGGTTCTTATAAAAATCCATTGAGTTAGATAACAATGAACAACCAGTCAGTGTATTATCGGTTACCCTTTGAACAAAGTATGTTGTTTTTACATCTGCACTTCACGCCATGATATGAGTGTATTCCCTAGGTTTAGTAAACCTACCTTCACATGTAAACACTCACTTTTGACATATCCACTGTGGAAGATAACAGTAATTAATCAATCAACGTATTTCCTGTTGATACTTTGATGGCTGGGTATGATCCGTTGATTTACAAAAAATTAAAGCAACTGATCATACATCTCATGCTGGGCTGCCACGTGCATATCACATAACTCACATTCCACCTCACTTCAAACCTGGATTTAGATTGAATAATTACCCCAGGTACAAGAAAGACCAAATTGGAACCTTTATCGGGTGATCTGAGTGGTGCTACAACTAAGTATACATGTTATAAATTCATTAACTGAGCAGCAAGTGAATTACGACAAATACAAGAGTGTAGGATTATACCAGAAAATGGGGAGTAGTAATTGTATCATCCACGCAATCCGAAATCCGCAAATGCTTTCACTAAGGGATACTTTTTATTATTATAAACTGTAACCATCAGGGGTATTTCCAAATAACGACATCAGATGAGCATTCGCCGTTATTTGTCTGTTTGTTTAGGCTGAAGAAATTAATCCCCTTTGTCGAAATCTTCATAGATCACGGGTAACCAATCAGTTTTCAAAAATGCGTAAGTTTATTTAGCTGTCGACTGGTAGCCCTGTCTCTTGTCACGCTCGGTTGCGTTAGAGAGCAAATTGACTCACGACAGCTAGTAAGCACAAGCGGAAATCCAAAGGTCGTATTACCTGAAGAATCAACCTTCATTTGAGTTAATGGGCAGTTAATGGAAAACCTCGGGCTTCTGCAAATGATAATGCCCTGAAAAATAGCGTTTCCCTTATATTAGTATCCACGTATCCTATTTTTATCATTTTTGTTAAATGTTGTAATTTTGTACATAATAAAAATTGTAGATAATTGTATGTCATGTTTTTCTAAGAATAAATGAGTTTGAGTTTCAGTCTGACAGCCGAGAAGAAGACAGAGATTAGTGCCCCTTTTTGAATAGTTTACAATCATTTGTTTTAGGGTTAGCTGTGTTGGCTTAAACGTATTTTTATTTCAAAAGAAATCTGGATCGGTAAACAAGCAAAACTTGCTTATGTAAATACCTCTCCAGGTAACAACTTAACAACAGCTGGTTATATGTAAGGGAGTGCCGAACCTCAAACATACCAAATGCACAAATGAAACACACGAAGCCAATACACCGAAGCAAGTGGTGTCTGTGAAATAAGGTAATGCAGTTTCCCTTTACTACATGCATAAAATTAAGCTACTCAAACCTTTTGCTTTTGACAATGATGTCGTGAACTGATTTAAGAATAGTCATGTTTGTAGAATTGCCTAACTACTGCCATGTAATATCATTTTTAGACCATACCCATGTGTGTAGAAATACACAGTGTTTCTGATATTATCCTATTTTTGACAGGTATAGAAAAGTGAATTGTATCTTCAAGGTGATATCCATAAGTGCAGTCTGGTATGTCGAAAAGAACTTATCAGCGTTAACGCCATTGTTATCGAATGTGCACGTGAGGCGACAGTGGACACTTTGTTGGCATGATATATGACCATATTATAAGTCGAAGTTATCAATAATTATATCAGAAAGACTAATTAAGGATTTAAATTCTTTTAATGAGTGAGCATTAGTTACTTTATCAGGTAGAGTATTCCACAGGTTGATCGTATCTGGAATAAATGATTTGGTATAGGTCTGGGTTCTACATTTGTTTGTTTGTATGTTAGATCTATTTCTAAGGTTGTAATGCTATTGTCAAGAGAATCACTCGGAGTGCGATCGTTGAGATATACATTTTCAATTTGTAAATTGTAGATCATTTTGAATCCGTGTCTTCGTTCTTTTAAAGATTAAAAAGTTGTTTCGTTATAAATTTTACCATGACTGGTTCCACGGACTGCCCAACAAACAGTTCTACATGTGTCCAGATGTAATATTTCGAGTAACAATAACTGTTCGTTTGTAATTGTCCCAAATATGGCAGCAGTAGTCGAAGTTATGATGTTAGATGTTTTTGTTCTTGTAAAAGTTAATAAGAGGAAGTTTGGTGGGGGACTAGGGGTATCTTTTCAAAGGGTAGTTATTCTGACATTAACCACTATTTGTTGGAGGATATTAGAAATGAACATAGACTGTCATGTTGTCTGGCTGCAGATAGGATTTGTTATGTAAACAATCACTGGGTGTGACCATGTGGAGAGGTTCTCATTAGGGGGTTGTGATTTTCACAATTGCCCAAATGATCCTGATGAGTATTGGTGCTAGGTGATCACAAAGGTAATATTATATTATTGGAGGAAATTAGTTGTGAATAATTAATACCATGTATATAGGACCTCCTGGCTTATTAGCTCTTTCCTTCTTTGTGGGTAATTCTGAATAAAAGAAGTCACTCAACCAGTTCATGTATTCTATGTAAACGAAGATAAGACTTGGTTAGAATCCGTATTTATCTCTGACAACTTCCAAATGGTGACATTTTAGTGAACTTGGCAAGTGGCCATGAATTTTAATATTCATATTATTATAATCTGTCAAATTATACATGAAATTGTGTTTTCAATCATAAATATTCAAAGGGACTACTCCCTACACCCATCAATATCTGAATGAATGGAGATTTATTTATTGTATGAATTACATATAGATCTCACTAAGTATATGTGTTACATTTCGTGTGTATGAAAGATGGGATTAAGGGAAATATTTTCATAACAGTTTCTCATAACTGGTTGAGTAAATCGGAAATAGCTGAACCTGTAGAAAGAATCAAATCCGTGACGGATGTGACAGATCTCACAGGGTAACATTCAACAGGCTCATTACTTCATTAACGTCTTTCTTAACAGTCCAGAAGAACAGCCGTAATTTGAAGTGAATTACATTGGAAAATGAGAGAAGGCATTAATAGTCAATGTATTAAAGAAATATGTGCTCAGTACAACAGTTTATTTTAGTACTTGTCAAGATGAATCAATCCCAAACCTTTTTCGTACTCTGGTATGACATATGTTATGTCAAAGTGGAAAAAAACCGTACACCAAAGGATTTTCCACGGACTCGTAATATTTACTTTTTGTTCATATACACGTGTTCAGATTATTTAGAATCTAATTAACCTAATTTTAAACCCGTATGTCTTGGTGTTACACAGCCAGTGTCCCAAACTCTCGTGTATCTACTTTAATGTTTCGCCCTCGCGATCTAACGTTCTAACATTTCAGGGCATAGCCATCCTCTTACATACAGCAGATTCGCTCTAGACATATTGTCTTTCAGTTCAGATGGTACGTCTAATACACACAAATAGGACCGTTTAGCCTATATAAGGAATGTAGCAGTCAGTGGATCTTCCAGTCAGCTGACTTATTGTTGGTAAAATCCGTTTTCTTTTAGCAAATAGGAGGATAGTTAGTAACAAAAGATATACGATATATAACGAATGTCTTTTCATAACTATCACAAAATGGTTCGACACAGAGACCGCATCAGCAATGCAGTGGACTTGACACAGTTATTTGCGCAACGATTATATAACTCCTACAGACAGGGTGGGGTGGTTGTTCAAAGCAAAACGGACGACCCCGTCTGTTGTCTAATAAATGCTGTGCGGCGCCTTTGATCTTGCCTCCAACCATACACCTAATAGTAGTAAACGACTACCAGGATGGCCTGGAAATAAACAGAATTCTGTCTTGTTGACAAGGAACCAAATCATCTGTCAAGCATTTTTGTTATCTATGTGTTCCCAGTGTATCCACAATTAACTAGAATGCTTCATATCTACAAATGTATATACAAAACAGATATTTGCCCACAGCAAATATTCATTTGCTTAATTGAATCAGTGTGGTTTATCAACACATGTACAATGCTTTCTTACGCTTGGTGAGGCAGACTGAAATTGAACATTAGGGTAACGTCAGCAGGGATAAAAGAGGTGATACCAAAGAACTTTATTTGCTGTTCTGGTCATACATAAATATATGTAAGTTACACGGGGAGCAGGCTAGATTATTTACAGCTTACAGCAATATAGTGTAAATATTATTTTCAATAAAAGAAAACGTTGCTAGATCTATAACACACTTTTTGTACTATTAAACAAACTGTGGACTTTTAAGACATTTTCGCTTATTGTAATAACATCTAGGTAACAAATCATGCCTATCTCTGAAATCCACAAGCATAGTTGCTGTCAAACCTAAAAAAACATATTCAGGGAGGTTAGTTTTGACTTGCCAAGCACCTTAAGGTGAGTTTATTCTTGAACTGTTAAAAGCGATTGTCCCTTCAATACTAGTAAATAGCTGGAAGCTGTCTCTCGGACTGTTATGAGTTATGATGTATTTTATGATATCACTGGGGAATGTTCAAATTAGTAACTGTCATTTAATCCAACGTTCTAACCGTCAACTGTCTCAACAGGACCATAGGTTTGGTTATATATCTCCTCCCTGTCTCTATGTCTTAAGTTGTTAATCGGTAACTGCGGTCCAAATGTATCAACTTATTCATCCATTGTTGCAAACTTGACTGATTTAAAAATATCTAATTGATAATGAACTACTCAGTCAGTCAAGCACCTGTATCAGAAATGTAAAACCAGCCATGTTTCATGTAGTCCCAAAATCTGGTAATTATTTCTTCGCAATATCACTGAAAAAATGCTGATGTAACGTGACATATAAACTTACTCACAGACAATATATTTTTCGTGAGAGTGAAGCACAATTGTATTAAAGTTTTATTAACAATTTCATAAACTATAATAATATTAATATTAAAACTCATCATTACTTGCCAAGTTTATGGAAATGTCACCAGTTGGGAAATGTCACAGATAAACAAGGATTCGAACTAAGTTTGATCGTCTTTGACACAGAGGTTTATCCCCACTTTGCCAGCAAACTGCAGAAGATTAACAGTGAGTGAGCATCGTTACTATGTTTATACAAGAAAAGATGTCACGCCAAAAACGCTCACAGTAGTTAGTGAGTAAACTCAACGGAGGATTTTACAAGTAACGAGTAATGAGTGAGATAATATATATATATATATTCTTTGAACGCCAAAAACAACTTCATTGTAAATAGACAAATGCACATGTGACTGGCGTAGCCTTGTGGTGGCCGTAGCCGTGTATTACATGTGGCACAATACTGTATGTATGTGGAGACTTCAATAGCAGGGTCTCAGACCCGAATGATTTTATAGAGGGCGTGGACATGCTACCCGAAAGGCAGGTCGTAGATTATGTGACTAACGCCAATGGGCGGAGACTGATTGATTTTCTGATAGATGCAAATTTCTGTATACTGAATAGAAGAAATACAGCATCAAATGACTTTACCTACACATCTACGAGGGGCGCCTCTGTAGTTGACTATTGCATAATACCACATGAATCTCTATGTGATTTTAGCTGTTTTCAGGTACTTAGACCTTCAGCGTTAATAGAGGGCGCTGGTGTTGAACAGGTAAATACAGACTTACTTAGTAAGCTTGATCACTCGCTGTTACAGTGGTGAGAGTCTTGTGAGACTATTAATATTGGCTCACAGGTAGCAGATAACCAGTCAGACACGGTTTATGCTACACGCTTTATTATATCTGATGTACCTTCTGACTTTTTAACATCTGATAAATGTATAACACACTTGAATGACATCATATTGCAGCTCGAGATGTCGACCCAGTCTCAGAATGACCTAGATCTAGGTGCGGAGACTCTCACAGACTTAGTTCAGAGAGAGATGCATGAAAAGTTAAAACTACGTTCTCATGTGGTTTTTGGTGGTAAGAGCAATACAAAGCGTCGTGTGAAAAAGCCATGGTGGAATGATGATCTGCGTGGGTTGTGGAATGACATGTGCGAGGCAGAGAGAAAGTGGTGTAAATGTAAACGCCCTGGTAATGAGAGAATGTTTCTGAAACATATTTTAAATTTGTTAAAAAGCGAAAACATTTTGACAAAACAGTGCAAATTGCTAAACGAATGTATGCGTCAGGGGAAAGAAAACGGCTGGATGAAATGTGTGAGGATAATGATAGAGAGTTCTGGAAGAAGATTGGTAAGATTGGGATAGGTGGGGAGAGACGAAGACAGATCCCCATGAGAGTGGTTTTAGAGGATGGAAATGTGTCTGAGAAATGGAGTGATGTACTAGATAAGTGGAAGAATGATTATTGTAATCTGCTAAATGGTGACGTCAGGATGCAGAATGTTAAGTGTGACAGTGAGACTGGTGAAACACAAATATTGTTCGACGCTAAAATTACTCTTTTTGAAGTAACCAGAGCGGTTGATAGAAGCCACTGTGGCAAGGCTCCTGGTGTTGACGGTATTCCGATGGAATGTCTTAAATCACAAAATGTTATTTCGGCGATGCACAATTTCTTTAATATATGTTTTAGCACAGGGCAAATCCCTGCATTGTGGTTAAAGGGCATAATTAACCCTACACCAAAGCGTTCTACTTTAGATCCTGCGGATCCTTTATCATATAGAGATTTGACCCTCACCAATTCTATGTACAAATTATATTGTAATATTTTAAATAACCGTCTGCAATCTTGGGCTGAAAGCACAGGAGCTCTAAATGATGCAAAAAATGGGTTCCGGAAAAGTAGATCAACTACGGATCATATTCACTCTGTTTGTTCTTTTATTGAAACTAGAAAATGTATTTAAAAAGACACTTTTTCTGCTTTTATTGACTTTCATAAAGCGTATGATAGCATTAACAAAGGTGTGCTGTGGGAGAAATTATGTAACATTGGCGTGAAAGGGAAAATGTTTCTAGAACTTCAATCTTTATATGATAATGTGAAATGCAGTGTACGTATAAATGGTATGCTTACACCCTGGTTTAATGTTAATCGTGGTTTAAAACAAGGATGTTTACTTTCGCCAATTCTGTTTAACTTTTTTATTACTGATTTGCTTGACAAGCTAAATGAAACTGGTATTGGTATTTGTGTTGATGATATTACTATTGCAGCCTTAGCATATGCTGATGATCTTATTTTACTTGCAGAATCGGCAGATGATTTGAATCGTCTATTACATATTATGAATACATGTTGTGTTGATAATAGTATCCTTATTAATAATGACAAGTCCAAGATTGTACACTTTAGAAATGTAAGCGTTCCAAGAACAACAGCTTTTTTAAATATTGGTAACTCTCATTTAGACATTGTTGATTGTTATAATTATTTAGGCCTACTGGCCTCACGGCACATCTTGACTACAATGCTAAGGCAAAAGCAGCAGCTAAATCGGCTAACAGAGCATGAGGTCTTCTTATATGTAAATATAAGGCAATTAGAGGTATGCAATCCACTATTTATTCCAAATTGTATGATACGATGGTTTGGCCAGTCTATAGTTATGGGGCATCTATCTGGGGTCATCGTGACATTTCTTCTGTAAATGCCGTTAACCATCGTGCTTTGAGATTTTTCTTAGGGTTGGGTAAATACGCTCCAAATGTTGCTGTTAATGGAGATATGGGATTGATTCCTCCGATAGTTAGACAGTGGATGTGTATTGTTAGACAGTATTGTCGTTTTATTAAGATGTCCCTTAGATTAAATAAGTATGTTTTTATGTGGTCTGAACGTTATGCTGGTGGACGTGTGAAAAACTGGAATTTCCGTTTGAGGGCAAAGCTGAACGAATGGGGTCTGAATATTTCTGAGAATGTTAGCGTGAAAAGTGTAGTTGTGCGTGTGCAAGATATATGCATGGGAAAGTATGTGTCTGATTGGAATGAACGGTTATGCAAGCCTGGCGGAAGAAAGGGTGGTAACAAATTACGTACGTATAGAATGTTTAAAGATGGATATGGATGTGAAAGTTATGTAAGTATGTATATGCCTCGTTCTTACCGCTCTGCCTTCTCCAAATTTAGATCAGATACTGCTCCTCTGAAGTTGGAAACAGGCAGATATACGAATATGAATGTGAATGAAAGAGTGTGTTTTCATTGTAAGGAAAGTATTGAAGATGAATGTCATGTATTACTTGATTGCCTTGTGTACGATGATTTGCGTGAAAGTTTATACGAAAAGGTGAGTTTTAGCTATCCCAATTTTCTAGAGTTATGCAATACTGATAAACTTATTGTACTTTTTAAATATTATGTATATTTTACAGCCAAAACCTGCTTTTTAATTCTCCAACGAAGAAAAAATATTTTATATGGCTAGTTACGGGTAATATATTTTCATACCTCTTTTACACCAATATGTTTATGCTGTACATACCGTGATATATTTTAAGTCTCGTAACCCTTAACGGGTGGCTCACTTTTATGTCCTTTTATATGTATTTATGTAAATATTTCTGTGAGGTGAGACTCAAATAAACAATCTGTCTGTCTGTCTGTCTGTCTGTCTGTCTGTCTGTCTGTCTGTCTGTATTAAGGTTTTCAGTACCGATTTAAACACAGACGAGGTTCCCGCATACACAGGAAATACTGTATGCTGCATGTCCAGCCTCCATCAACACCTCTAGTGATCTTTTCGCGATCCCGAGCCTTGCGCATAACCATTGTCATGACTTGGTTGAGTGACTTCCTCCAATCAACGTGAAAGGATTACCCACAGAGAAAGAAAGGTTTAAAGTCACCCATAAATCTTATCCTAAGGTATTACTCCAACATCTAAATGCCTCTCAAAGAAGGATTAAAATCCTAAAGATATCCTATCTACGTGGTATAGGTACTCACAACCTCTAATAATAAACTGTTACGTTTGGTATCCCCAGCAATACTCACTATGGTCATTGGGCAAATGTAAAAATCCCAAACCCTAACGAGATTCTGTCTACATGGTCACACCCGGTGGTTGTGAAGATCTCAAATTCTATCAACAGTCAGACAACATGGCTGTTCATATTCATAATTAGTATAAAAGTGTCCCACACAAAACTTTCTTTTAGTAATTCTTTCTAAATACAAAACAGAAAGTGGGGATTGGGGAAATGGGACATATTCCTACGTGAAATAATAAGACATTAGTAGTGGTGACGGCTATATCATAATTGTACTGTCTAAAGCATAAATTTGGCGAACGAAAAACGATATATTTGCAATCAAGTGGAATGACTCATGAGGGCAAAATGAATATGTTCGCAATCCACAAACAATCATTTTATTAATGGCGAACATTTACCAACCCGCGACAATCGTGTCAACACGGGGGGTCCCCTAGAAATAAACTCGCATCTAAATTCACTACTGTTCTACCGTCGGCTAGCCACAATGGCTAGACTGGACCCTCGTGGAATGGTTCATGCCATAAAAGTCTAGCAACCGAACACTAATTAAGACGGGCCGACCTTGTATTTATGGTCTGGTGATCACAGCTCAATGACCGCTCATTAACTCAAATTTCACATCTCACTGTTTTGTTTTATCTCACTATTCATTTGATAAATTTGTCAACTTCAGCTGGAACCCGGCCTCGTGCAACGAGTGACCCACGCTATCTCAACGGGTTGCACACGCGCTGCACACCCGTTGCACACCCGTGTCCAACGGATGCTCAACCAGTGTGCAACCCGTTGAGCACCCGTATCACATCCGTGTTACACGCGTTCTCAACGCGTGTTGGGGAAATGAACTTCTAGGCAGTAGTGTAGGTACATGTAGCTAGGAAGCATAGGCAAATCATATTTGCCTGGTTTATCTTTTTTACGAAATGCCGATTGGGTGTCATTTCTTCAATACTTTGACTGTGAATACTGTGCGTTATCATATTTTTAAAACCTTCATTTCTTATTACAAAGATTGAAGACCGACACGTGAAATTTTTCATTAAACATTCACCCATAGTGAGAATTGTTTCAGGCTGCCTTTAGCAATATTCAAGTGATATCACGTCGGAGGACACCAAAATTAGGATTCACACGTTGTACCCACCTTGTGGGGAGTCGAACGCGGGTCTCCGGCTTGAAGAGCTAACGCTTTAACCACAATGCTACCTTTGTGTTGACCCCCAGGAACCAGGGTGCCGTCAGGATACGATTACACGCTATCAATAAATTCATCGAGTCTGACCACCCCATCAAATTGATTCCACGAGGTAGGTATACTCTAGTCTATGTAACTCCTACGCAGATATCTGATTTTATGTTGTAAGGATTACACACTTCGGATGTCATCACATGTTTCTAAGCATATCAGATGTTTACTGGAATGAGGTGTATGTATACACATCAGGTGTCTACTAGAATAGCGTGTGTATACCCAGCATGTTTTTATTTTTTGTTCACATTTACCAGAATGATGTGGGTGTATACATATCACAAATTTACAATAAATGGGCGTACATATGTCACATCTAGGAGAATGATTTGGGTGTATTTTTATGGCATATTTACAAGAATGATGTGGGTGTATATATATCTCATTTGTACAAGAATGGTGTTGGTTTATATATCACTCACAAGAATTATATAGGTGCAAATATATCACATATTTACAAATAATGTGGTGCTTATAGATCGCACATTTACAAAATAATGTTGGTGTATATATATCACATACTGACAAGAATTATGTCGGTGCATTTATCACATACTTACAAATAATGTTGGTGTATATTTACTACATACTTACAAGAATATAATGGGTGTATACATGTCACATATTTACAAGAGGTGAGGTGAGGTGAAATGGGGTTTAACGTCGCGTCAAAGATTATTGCGCTTATATAGCGACGTGCATGTACGTGTGTGTGTTTGTGTGGCTGCTTGTACTAGTCCGGACTGATGCCGATTTATGGTGCTAGTTCACTGAGATACCATGCCGAAGTTTAACATGAATACCCCACTCAGACACAGTATACTGACTCCGAGCCGACCAGTCCTTGTTTTAGCCCCTTAATGCCGAGCGCCAGACAGGGTAACAACAAGTACCATCTTTTAACGTCTTTTGGTATGACGCGGCCGGGGATATTTACAAGAAGTGGAAAGGGTAGTAGATGGGGTAATTGTACATTTTCTGTTTTCAGTTGCAGGAGGAAGGATTGACGTGTACATGAACAAGTTATAATAAACATAGTGGATACTGTTTTAACTGCAGAAAGCGATTATCATGACGGTCTGTAAATATTCAAGTCTGGACTAGACTAACTAGTGTTTGACACTAAATCTGGTCTTACAATTCCTAAAAAGATGGCATGAACAGTAATACACAATTCTTGAATGCGTGTTGTGATATGAATTTACTAGATATTGTATATATTGTATCTTGCATTTCCCCAGATACATCAGGCGCAGTGGGCATGCGCATCGAGATTGTCATAGACCCCATTGGGAAGTCGTGGCAGAAGGTCGTATGCAGCTTCTTCTTCGTAATATCTAAACACCTGCAAACTGAATTAATACGTTACGTATATTCAAACAGAAAACACACATGCCATGGCTATGTCATGGATTTACGTTGCTGTCAGGATTACTGAAGACATGAAGGTGATTGTCATTATATGTCCAATGTGAATAGATGTTTACACTCAAATTGACGCACTTGAGAGCTAAACTGAAGAGTTTACTTCACGCTTGAATCTTAAGGGAAAATGAAAAAGGAGGTTACTTCATGGAACTTTAACAGTCTGTGATAACAGCTGTACTTTTCCTATACGTTGTGTTTTTAACTGTATCGTTTGCAGTTTCGTTTCCTAATAATACAACTAGAAAATGACTATAAGTTCGTTTATTTACGAAGTCATTTACTTACGTGCTCCATTTCATGCCTCGAGTGTTGTACACGTAGTAGCTATTGGCACCCATGGTGTCCGTCAGACGCACATAAAGAGAGAACGTTTTGGGGTTGTAGCCGTCGAGAACCAAAAACTCGCCCTGTGACTGGTTGACACTTGGGTAGAACTGGACAACACAAGATGAAGAATATATTGATATTCATGTGTTACTTGAGATACGCATAAGCATACTACACATTTACTCACACACATCCACATATCATATATGTATATTTTATACTTGGTTCCTAATCAGAACTAACTTATCAGCTTTCGCCATTAAGTAAGGGTAAGAATTTATGGATGAACAACCTCTTTATTACAAGTTGTTCATCCATAAATCTTACCTTTACGTAGTACTCCAACTTCTAAATGCCTATCAAAGAAGCTTTCGCCATGTTTGCAGTTTTCCTCACCCTGTCATATTCTCTGGTTGACTTTGTTGTTATGTCTTCCAAGGTTACTACAAACCTCACAAAACACAAACCTATATCTAGGAGTCGCCAACTTTTTTATTTACCCTCGTAAAACTGAAATACTTTCAAATCAGCGTTAAACCCAACTCATGATCAATAACTCTTTTAAGAGTAATTACATGTTAAACTTATATATTATGAGTCAGCTGCGCTTACACTCCAAGACCGGCCATTGTTGTCAGACTGTCCACACTTAAAAACTCCAGTGGTCTGCTGGAAACACCCATACGCCAAGGCTCCTGCTTTCACAAAGCTGCACTGAGGACCTAGGGGATTCGACTTGTAATGGTCCGTGATAAACCGTTGCACTCCCCTGAACTTTGGCACTGTCTTGGGATCCTCTCCCGTGTACTCGAACATCCCCCAACTTCCGTACTTGGAGGGTGTACTTGTGTAGGAGAAGTAATTAAATATACCTCCTGATAAATGAAATTTAAAGAGTCAGATCCAAGTGTATTGTAGAAAGGGTTTTCTTGTTTCAGCGATATCATATTAAAATACTAATAATGTATTCACAGCTTGTCCGTATCTTTGCATCCAATGTATACGTTTACATCCAATGTATAGTATGATTCTTGTAATTATGGATGCATAGAACTCTTACAATGCACCTCTAAAATATATAATTGCCATATGTGTTACCAGGTGATTTATTGGTCGGATCCTGTGTAACGAGTTTGAACCATGTGTCCATGATGTCAATGATGGGTTGTTCCATGTGGCTGTCCTTGTTGAAGGCAATGGCCTTGTCGGTCACTGCCTGCGTGTGCTGACCGAAGTGAGCTATGGCACCACTCTCCATCACTCCCGGTCCTCCCTCGTACATTACCAGCTGCAGGCCGTGACTCTGACAACAGATGCACCAGTCAGTGGACATGGTGTATAACTGGCATAATACAGGCATAATGCAAAAGTCACTGAATCAAGTATGGGAGGGGTGATACTGGCACACTGGGCCAGATAACATATTTATATGTAGGGATGTAGTTCTTATATTGGCGTCCATTATTTTCCTCTCAGTATTAAACTTGTGCAAAACATCTGTTGTGGAAATGTTCTATTGCTTATTCGAACAAATCTGCCATGTTTGGAATACCTTTATATATTGTGTTAGTCAGTATGAGGTAGTAATGTGTTTGCTTGCATGTGATTATATGGTTCACCTTGGACATGTTTAAGTAGTAATGGAGATAATCTTCCATGTCTGGGACATCTTTCTTGCACAGATCCTGAATCTGAGACATAGACATGGACACGATCTCCTTTGCCTGAAACATAATACAACACGGCTACAAATCTGTCAGTCATCAAGGGCATTGGGTAGACTGAACGACAAGCACCCCAAAGAATTCACCAAACCATGGATTGCTTTGATCCACCTCAAATGGAAGCTAGGCAGATGATCGCATAATACAAGACGTGGAATAGAAAGTCTAATTAATTGTTTCTCCGTCTAATTGTCTTTATATTAACGGCTATCAAATACGCCCTGTTGAGATAAACTGCTTCATTCAGGGTAAAAGGATTATTGCAGTATCTGATGATGTCAATACTGCTATTAGTGTTTTAGTTGTATTGAAAGTGTACCTTTATGTTTATAATACACAGTTCCATGGCACAATATGCGAGTTCGAGTAGCTGTCACGTTTATTTTTCAACTGCTTTATCAAACTTGGCACCTACGTGTTTGTCGGCAGCCTGATCGCAGTTGAAGTAGCCCGTGAGACCAAGGGCCTTGAACTTCTTTATCTTATCTCCCAGTGCCGCCACCGCCTGTCTGTAATAGCCCTTGTACCCTGTCTGCCATGCAAAAATAGGGTACAGCTTGTCCTTGGCAGATCCGTACACCTGAAATTACATCACACTTATATACCTGGAAACAATTAGGCAACGCTTCACTTATTTTCATGTATCATTTGAAATATCTATAGACATAATTGACATTGGGCATATTTTGATCTGAGGATCCACTGATACCTGCAACACTGTGTTGGTAATTTCACGTTGTTAACAAAGCAAATTAACCACATTAGGTTTTCGTGTTCATATCCAAATGTTGTTGCACGTAAATGAGATATATCATGTGTGATAAAACTAGGCCCAGGCCCACACTTACCAAATTTCTGAACGTCAAAGTATTGAGAGAAAAATTACTTCCTGCATTGTTGTAGAATGTTTTCTGCGGCCAGCCAGAACTTTATTTACAACGGACACTACCGCATGGGAATGACATATTCGACCGATTTTTGCACACCTGTTGTTAATTATAGTTATTAAAATACATAACAAGTTTCGCTGCGAATACGAATATACCATTAGAACTCTTTGTGTTTCTTATGTGTTTGTTGTTACGTCACAGGTAGAAACACCCCAGCTATATCACAGCGGCCGGTAAATAGGTTTGAGCCAGACAAACCGGTGGTTGATATTATGAGCAAAGTCCCACGTCATCAGGGCAAGGTGACACCCAAACAATCAAGTCACTGGCGATCTCTAACCCAGGTCCTCGCGAGGGTTATAAATAAGGTAAGGACTCATAAGACCTACCTGATTCCAGATGTCAACTATCTCAGCTGATCTTCTGCCATAATAAAACTGTCCTGCCTTCCACTGCTGAGAGTCAAGATTCAGCTTGAGACCCTGCTCGCGTGAGTATTTAGTCTGTCGGAATATACCGTTCCATACCTCGTTGGAGTATTCCAGGTACACCTACAAACATCCACACCATCACACTGTCAGTAAAATTAGTCTAGTAATTCAGAAGTTTTGGCATTCGAAATGCATCAATCACATTAGAAGACTTCATATGATTGTATCAATGTTAGGTTACATGTTAAATTGCCTGATTCCTGTGTCATTCAATGTATACATTAATGTACTACATTAAATGGCTTCCAGAAATCCATGAATGTTATTAAGTTCATATTTTATATGCATGTATCAACTCATTCTTAAATAGTTCAAACATATTTTGGATTGTCGTCGTGGTTTCGACCCTATTGTTGCATGTCAATACCAAAACTGAAAATCCAGTTCTGAACACCTTGATACGAGTAAATGACATGGGTCACCTTCAGGTCAGGCCTCAGTGTCTGCTTCACCAGCTGAGCAAAGTTTTTGACGTAGTCATCAGTTGCAGCATGAGGAATGTTGAACCAAGGATTGGCTCCCAGTGTATTGGCTAACTGTATCATGTACTCGATGGCCCCGCCACGTGACCCCTCTTGGGTGTAAGAATCAGGGGTATTACGGTCAGCCCATGTTGTTGGCTCTGGCTGCAGATGATATCACATAGAAGTTTGTTAAAAGAATAGAAAGGTGTTTCGGTTCCTAATATGCCAGTGTTCAGTCATTCGTGTGAGTGTGTATGGCTTCACACCGCTTTTAGCAATATTCCAGGAATATCACGCTAGGGGACACCAGAAATGGGCTTCACAATACCAATGTGAGGCATCGAACCCGGGCCCCTGGCGTGAGGAGCTAACATTATAACCACTAGTCTACCCCAACCGCCCTCAGCGGAGCGCAAACTAAAGCCTAGATATGTTGGGGTTTCTAAAATGTTATTTTAGGTTGGTGTTGAGGCGATGTAATGCCAATGTTAACAGTATTCTTGCCAGCAGCAAATCATATCCAGTATGCAATGACCAGACATGTGTCATGATCTTTCCCTCAGAAGGCACGTCTAGGACATGATCGGGAGACCTTACGCCGACGTCAAGGGCCACCTTTTGTGTTAACTTGGCCGGGCGTGGCACGACTCCCTCATGTTGTCATTGGGAGATTGACTCGAGCCATGCGGCTAAGTATAAACGAAAGTTTGACTAATCGTGGGAATGGGGGTGACAGATTATGGATCAAGTCATCTTAAACGTTCATGTCCATGTTTCTTTTCCCTTACAATACACCGCCAACACGTTCTGTCGATCATCATGTCACACACATTCCTTCCTTTTTTATCCACCCATTACCATCACTCGATACCAACAGATATTTCTGTTATCATCTGGTATGTTCGAGTAATCCCTACTGTTTTGGGGAGTATATTAATCTAATCAGAATGTACGAAACGGAAACATCTCGTAGTCACCATGCCACAGCTGGCGAAAACGACCCTTGTATGTCTGTGATCACTTGAGTGTATCCTTACACCCAAACAGAACATTGATGTATTCATCGCCCATCCTGATTAGGCTATAATATTGAATGGAAGTCACCTTATGACCGTTGGTAGACAAGAAGTCCATGAAACGGAGTTCGGAGTATCGTTTGAGATTTTCTAAGAAGGCTGGGTGAAATGGGAACCGATCGTACACATTCTCGTAGCCTGGGATAAGAACTCGGATGTTCCTTAATGGATTCTTCGGATTCGTCTTATGGATCGTCAGGGTGAAGCCCCCTGAACCAATCTTTGGCATTCTAACAACCATGCGACCTTGAATAAAGAACAGTTCAAGAAACGTATTTAGGTTCTGAAACATGTAATTCACTCAAGGGTTATTTTTAACGTAGTTACGAATTCTTTAACTTCAATAAAATAAGATGAAGTATATCTCACAGCTGTGTATAATGTAAAGATACTTGAATTGCATATGCTGTTTATCACGTTTTGTTAAATCATCCAGTGCTACCTTTTCCATCATAAAGCACGTGTTCTTCAGTAAGTCCAAAGTCTATAATCCCCTCGCCATCATAGAGTGCAGTAAAATTCCCCATCTCTTCATGTGGTCCAAAATCTCTGAACATTAACTGCAGAAGTTTCTGTCCAGCTGGAAACAATTAAATTGATATGAAATTGGAGAAACTGACATGAGATAAGTTAGCAAATTATGTAAGTATCAATTACGTAGTCATATGATAATTACATACTTTGAAGTTTACACTGTTTCTTTCATGCTGATTGGCTGAACTTTTGCCGGAACTACTTTCCTGGGTTTCCCCGAATTCTCGATCGGTGTTTACAATCAACTCGTTTTTCTATTTTCTTTTTCAAGCCCTACATTTATCAGCAATGTAATTAATTAAGTATTTTTGCCTGGTCGTGTAACATGTCATCTGACTTATAAATAAATAAATTTCTGGTGTTTGATTGCGTCTAGCTACAAAATGGATTGTCCTTACGGTGATTTGGATATGGAGTAGTTATCTTTCAACACTAATAACGCAGGTAAAGAAAAATAATTCTGTAAAATTACAGAGGTGAACGAAATTGATTAATTGAGCGATATTGACCTTGATGCCTTGTTTTCGGAAATGACGGGAATCTAGCAACAATGAAAGCAATGTCGTACCCTGCTGTCACAGAGCCAACGCGACTGCTCCTGATCAATCGCAAACTAAAACCCGATTCACTATCGTATCGGGAAAAAATCTAAGATTTTGAGAAGCCATAAAACATAAAAAGGTAAGGAAAGAAACTTAAATTAAAACAGAAAAAAAACCTTGCCTACCTGTATTACCGATTGGTCATCGGAGACGAGAAAATATCCGTAGACGGATTTATAAATCTACTATTCCGGTTTCTGAGTTGGCCGACCTTCTCCGTGCATTCTAGGCCGAGAAGCGGCGGCACATGAGGAGTGACGGGGCACAGAATTGAAGCTGGCATCGGGTCATACAGTTGGTCCATCTTAGGTGACAAGAAACACCAGCTAAGCAAAGTATTACAGCACACGCGACAAATCCCAAACTCCAAATATAACACACCCTGACGTTGAAAATTAACACAAAAACACACAAGTTTCAGAGCACTCTGTTCAATCCCCACCAGTCCATTCCGCATCGTCCGAATTGGTTTGCGATTATCCAAACACAAGCAACACATTCATAAATCGGTGATATTCCCAATTTGCTAGTGCCATGAGAGGGTTCACACGTTGGGGTGTTTTCCATAACTGCTTCATAAACGTCATTTTCAACAACAGTATGTATAAATTTCATCCTCCCGTTCGACTCGAAATGCACCTCTTTACAAACTTATGTGACGTTATATATAATCCGCGCTTGAAGGTTGACCTCGCCTCGGCGCATGGAGGTCATGTTTATATTTTTGTTCACCTTTCTGTAACCTATTTTCAAAATTTGATTTATCCAAAATATTGTTTGTAAATTTTTTCAGAGAATGAAATTATGTTGACATATTTCCAGATTATGTTGTATATATTCAAAGAACTATTTTTCTTTGCGTAACTGAGTATGAGTGGGGAAACGTATGTGACCGAGAGCCGACAAATATCGACGAAATAACATTGTTGCAATGTTCTTCGGCGAAAGCAGAGGACTTCAAATTTAAGCAAACATTGTTACGATATCATTTGGCGAGACCAGTAAACTACAAAGTATGAAATTATAAGAATTGAACGTCAGTTTGGATGGGTTCATTGAAGTGTGAACGATTTAAAGCGCTGGTTAAACTTTCGTGTGAACCTCTTCGCAAGCTCGGAGGTTCACACAGTTTAACCAGCACTTTAAATCGTTCAATCGTTCACACTTCAATGAACCCATCCAAACTGACGTTCAATTCTTAAATGAACATATAGTTATACGTCAACCTTTTTCCATGTGATTTAAACGCGTGGACTAGTGTTATCACAACGTTCACTCAAGCCTGCATGTGCAAGACACAACCTGTTCAACGTACGTTCGAGACTAGCTGGGTAGCCATCTGCCCTCAAGTGTAGCGTGTCCTGTTCATGAGTGTTCCAATCATGTCGTCCATCTCTCTCCGTGACCCACTGCTGGGACAGCTTGTGGACGTCCACGAACTTCACCTCAGAGGAGTAGTAGCTGATTCCACCCAAGTTCATGCCTACCGCCACATCCTTGTTCATCATTCTGGAGGACAAACGACGGAAACAAAGAAATATCAACCACCAACGTTCAAATTTACTGCTTCATTTTTGCACGGGAATCGTTTTTGCACGTCATTATGAACAAGAGATACATGTACGCATTAACGACCAACGTCCATGTCCAACAGTGCATGCTTGTTCGTAAGTCTGGCCCACAAACGACAGTAATTGTATAAACAATAGGCACTTTGCAGGCATCAACGTACATGTTACGACATGTTCATCAAGTAGGTTAGTATGTCAAACATACCCTGAAACAAATCTATCAAATATAGTCCATGTAAGTAAGTAAGTAATATAGATGGCAAATCTAGATTACTACAGTTTGAACATGAAGAAAATCTCTGGACTGTTTTTCATTATATGTTTTCAAAGGTAATTTGCCCCCCAAAATTTACCGTTGTGTCCTGACTTCCTGTTGTCTCTCATATGTTCTTTCATCACGAAAAGTAACACGTTAATTTCATTATGTGCTGTTGTGTACTTACTTATGTTCATGTTCTATACCAGGTATGTATAGTATGACTTTTGTCGGTTTTACTGCTGGTCAGATACAAACTTACATGCTAGAATCATACTTTGAGCAGTCAACTCCCTTGTATCCTTCCCAGCACACACACTGACCATTACGACAGGCGCCATATTTGCATTTCAGGGTACATCCACACTCCCCAGGGCCGATACAAGACTCGCCTTCAGTAGAGAAATGGTTTAGAAATTGTAACATCTTGATAATATTAATGTTTTTGTGTAATGTTCGAGAGGTGGAACCTTCGTTATTGTTTTGTTATTTTCGTGTGCAAACGATTAAAGTTTCAGTGCTATCGAAATGGTTTCGTTTGAATGTGTAACCTGGAATAGGTCTGGGTTTTAATTGTTTCTACTTGTTGTATAAACACGTAAGGCTTTTTAATATACTAACCCGTTTCTACTCGAAGTAATGTGCTTACACTCTACAGATGAATCCTCGCTAAACAGAACATTCAGTATTCGATTCGGTAATAATCAAAACGACAGCTGAGATAAAGCGGCCTTAATAGTATCCGCCATGTTATATTTGTGTCTTCTTTCGATTAACCAGACATTTGTGTTAACCATGAATTATTCAAAGAATTAAGGGTTACGAAAGTGTACATACATGTATACTTCCCATAAGAGTACTTTTAAATGATGTCTTACTGGTGGCCTAAGTTATGTTGTAATTACATCACAGTCACGCAAGTTAGACATACTGACTGATACGTTAACATCAAATTCAAAACAAGCAGTTAATTTAATGCTGTATCACAATAAAACATTTCAGATCAAGGAATATTTCACTGTAATCAAGAAAACGATTTTACTGAAGTTTGTATCATGAGTAAAGTGTCAAGAAGATCTGTTTCAGAATTCCAATTAGAATTCCCACACCACACATAGACATGACTGTGTATCACTAAATATACCAAATTTAAACATACCATTCATACATTGGCAGTCCCACACACATTTATGTTGAGTCGGGTTCCATTTCCATCCGTCGGCACAAAGGCAAGTTTGGTCTGTCAGTCATATATTAATGAACCGTTTCAACTGAAGTTGTTTAAATTATTATATTATTCTGTGTTATAGAGGACGAGACACTTAATCTGAAAACGTGTTGCAATCAACTTCGAACGAGGGTTGGCGATGTTAATAATTTGCACATGCGCCAAAGGAATTCAACTTTAAAGTCACGTCGGAAATATTTCAGCCATACGGTGACTTGATCAAAATATACATTTTTACATATGTCGTGAAAGGACACTACAATCACCAGTAATTATGTTTCACAGATTTACTTAAAACTAGATATATATCCAAATTATCAGATTTACCGTTTCGATAAACGCAAGGCATTTGCTATACTTCGGCATGAAAACAAAAGCAATCGACATCGAATAATGAAGCCAAACGCAACATACTTTTGAGCGTTTGTAATATACAAACTAAGTGTGATTTAAAACATTTCTGTACAATTTTAAAACGAATATATAGGGCGACATCAAACCAATTCTTCACTTGAAAATATCCAGCTTTCCGATTTTTGTGATAATATTTGAAATTGATATAAATGTTACGTGTGTACCACTGGCACAGCGTCCATAGCCTTGGCATCCACAATCACCACTGCAGTCGTTGCCGTAGAATCCCTGAAAACACTGGCAGTTGTTGTTGATGCACCGTCCGTTCCAGTTACACTCGTTGTTACAGACAGCGGCGGCAACACTAGACATATAGAAGAATCCGTAATACGACATTTATAAAATCGTTATATTATTGACTGGCCGTTGTTGTTCATTTTGTTGGTCACCGATCACCGATGTCTATGCTGGCCATCGCTACCCAAGCTATTTATTATCCACTGGTCTTGGTAGGTCATGATAGCATTCGTGGTGGTTAATTATAAAGCGTTTGCTCGTCACGCCAAAGACCCGGATTCGATTCCCGACATGGGTACAATGTTATGAAGCACATTTCTGGTGTCCTCCGCCGTGATATTGCTGGAATATTGCTAAAAGCGGCGTAAAACCTTACTCACTCACTCATGACAGTTTTCACCTGTCATTGTAGCTTAGATGTCATATACTGACCACCACAGCTCAAGCTATATATTATTCACTGGTCTTGGTAGCTCATGATAGTATTCACCTGTCATTGTAGCTCAGATATCAGATACTGGCCACCACAGCTCAAGCTATCTATTTTTCACTGGTCATGGTAGCTCATGATAGTATTGACCTGTCGTTGTAGCTTAGACATCAGATACCGGCCACCACTGCTCAAGCTATTTATTTTCCACTGGTCTTGGTAGCTCATGATAGTATTCACCTATCATTGTAGCTTAGATATCAGATACTGGCTACCACTGCTCAAGCTATTTATTTTCCACTGGTCTTGGTAGCTCATGACAGTATTCACCTATCATTGTAGCTTAAATATCAGATACTTGCCACCACTGCTCAAGCTATTTATTTTCCACTAGTCTTGGTAGCTCATGATAGTATTCACCTATCATTGTAGCTTAGATATCAGATACTGGCCACCACTGCTCAAGCTATTTATTTTCCACTGGTCTTGGTAGCTCATGACAGTATTCACCTATCATTGTAGCTTAGATATCAGATACTGGCCACCACTGCTCAAGCTATTTATTTTCCACTGGTCTTGGTAGCTCATGACAGTATTCACCTATCATTGTAGCTTAGATATCAGATACTGACCACCACTGCTCAAGCTATTTATTTTCCACTGGTCATCGCTGCCCATGATATTATTGACTGGTTTGTCGTTTTACAGTCTGGTGTGATCGAAATGCTGTGGCGCAAAAACATCTAATCTCATTACAACTGACGCATCTTCACCCTTGCTTGGGAAAAGCTGATATCACGGTTATATCATGTAGTTCTGCGTAAACGCTGATTTCAAAGTACGAATTGATCACAGTTTTGTACATGATAACTCAATGACATTTCCAGACTCATATCTTTGTATGTGTAGTGTACAGTTCTCTGTTCAGTCCGATGTCTGTAGAGGTGAACTATTATGGCAGGAAATGGTATTAAACCTTATTGTTTGGGGTTGTCTCTGAAACAACCAATTCAGTCACGGAAATCATTTAAAGCAAGTGAAAAGAGGTATGTTGTAAATAAATAATATAAAGTAACCTTGTACGGGCATCAACAAACATCTTCGAAGTGTAAAACTTTCCGTCGGGGGTTGGGGGGGTGGGGTGGTGGGGGGGTGGGGTGGGGTGGGGGGGGGGGGAGTAGTTAGGTTCACTTGCTAGTAACACCATTCTTTAGCACATGATGTCATTACACAATGTAGAATCTGTATGTTTATTATACTGGATGGGAAATACATGTAGATTTGGATTGGTTGGTTGGTTGGTTGGTTGGTTGTTTTACGCCGCACCAAGCAATATTACAGCTATATGACGGCGGTCTATAAATAATCGAGTCTGGACCAGACAATCCAGTGATTGATACCATGAGCATCGATCAACCCAATTGGGATCGATGACATGCTTCTACCAAGTCAGCGAGCCTGACCACGCGATCCCGTTAATCGCCTCTTACGGCAGATTTGGAGTATACAATGGTTAACATTCAGACTTCACATATGTTGATCGGAACATTTATGTCAGTAATGTGAAGGAGTCAGCTGGCCTTGTTTTGGATTAAAGACATGACAACAAGATAAGACATGTTTATTACGATCTAATTTAAACAGTTTGTTTGGGATCGGTTCTGGACTAGTTTTTGACTTTGTCTTATTGGCCTATATATTTCGCCAATATTTTGATGTGAAATGACGTTTGAAATTTGGTAACTAATTATACCATATTTCACAAGTAAAACAGGACATATTAAGTTAAAACATAATATCACGTCTATCTGCCTCGCAATTGACGAGGTACGTTTGCATTTCACTTAACAGCAAGAAAAAGGTATAAGAACAGTACATTGTATGTATGCACAAATATTTATCAATTAAAAGAGGCATCAATATCTTCGTCCTGCCGAGAAGTACAATAGTTGCATCTTACTGTGTACAGAACCATTGTAATATGTCGACATCCGCTCTATCATCGCCGTGCTGTTCGTCCGTTAAAATAAGTCAGGAAGAGGCTGATCGTGGGTTTGAATCCCAGATTAACTCTTTATGATTACCTGTATGTCAGCAGTTTTCGGTTTGACCACTTAGTCACCGTGACTTCGCATCCAAATTCAAGCTGATCGTCCACGATACAAATGACTGATTACTCACTGTACATAACAATCGACATAACAATGCATGACATTTGGAGGAACAGGCAATAATTTATGCAACCATATACGTACGTTGCCGTCACTGCAAATGTTGTTATGATTAAAATCCCATGCATTTTGGCTGCATCCTAGAAGATAATGAGCGAGAAGTCAGTTTCGTCTTAAATATATTACAGATATAGGTCAACTAAATCTGGCCTACCTAAATTTAACACAGGCCAACACAAATGTCGTTATAGCGTATGTGAGCACATCAGATGTTTATAAGAGTGACGCGTGTACTGTATGTGTATTGGTGTTTACTAGAATGAGGTTAATGTACATGTATGCCTACCAGCTGTTGTCTGGAATGATAATGTATGTATACGAATTATATATGATATAGTTTGAGAGTTTAAGGAAATTGCATTCACTGGAAACTAGCGTTTTATACATATAAGTATCAGTAGATGTATGTTCAGAAATCCTGCACTATCAAAGAACTTGATATAATTGACATATCAAAAAGTGCCACAATTAAGGTCAGTACGTGAACTGAGGAAGAAAAAACATGCATCAGTACTTTTGATTTGATTTTAAAACCCGAAAACATGTCTATTCCTCTTTTGTACTGGATTCCAAAGCTCCATAAACATACGTACAAAGAGAGATATATTGCTTGGTCCTGCAAATGGACCACTGAATCCTTGTCTCAAAGATTAACCATAATCCTTATACAATCAAGGAATGACTTTGTGAGTACATATTTAGACTACGCCTGGCCTTGTTCCGGATTAGAGACATGACAATGCCTTATGATAAGATCAACCTTTCAAGAAGAGGTTTGAATAGTTTGTAACATTGTTTGGGATAGGGACATGTACTAAAACAGGATTCTGACCTTGTTATGAGCGCCGTTATATCTCTTCGTGTGTATGGTGTTAAAAAATAGGTTAATTCGTATGGTAATAATAATAATAATAATAATAATAATAAAATATAGCTACAAGCAGCAATAGCGGGATCCAAGTAACGAACTCCATGTAAACTTTGCAATAGTTTCTGTCAAAAACCTTACAAGACGTGATCTTTAATTGAAAATTTCGGTGAAAAAAATTATCAAAATGAAAATCCAATATGGCCGCATATAAAAAAGATATCCAAAAACGTCTGTACGTTTAAATGAATCAAATTCATGAATCCAGACATGTGACAAAGACAGACCAGGCTCGAACACCTTTAAAAGGTAACTTTAACACTTGCAGAGCAGTACGGACTTTGCAGTTGCTTGAGGTACATCAACATCACTCTGTTTTTCCACTCTGTGCCGAGCCTTCCCTGTCTTGTTTACAAAGTATATTTGGAATGATTGGCTGATAATTAGTAAATAGATGTGATGTGTCTTGTTAATTCGTGTATATGTAGGCCGATACATGAATGCTTATGGGGACAGTTCTGAGTAACCACCGATAGACTAATCACTCCTTGACCAGGCTAGTTGTCGAATCATGGCTTACAGTGACCAGTGACACGGGACGGTAATACGTTTAGGTAACTGTTGTATGGTGCCTTTGAGGCCAAAACGCAGTTACGACAATATCATGTGACATTGACTTGATGAGGTTTTTAGTAGCCATCACTGAGTGTCAAGGTTTTTTAAATTGTCATTGGTAAGGTAGTATTTTTGTGTTCGGAACCAACCCCCTACGTTGGCATGACACGTGTGTAAGCTAGCAATCATGAAGATATAGTAATAGGTTGGCTGAAATGGGTGGTCATGACGGTAAAATGTCTTATTATGGCAGCTGGAGGCATGAGACGTTCTGTTTCAAGGTTGTACAGTAACTTCATTACACATTGAACGCTGAAATGAAGTTCATGTATTTTTGTTATTGGTATTCCTAGGTGCATTGGACTGTTTTATATCTATCTTTGGTATTAGCTTTCCCAATTCGGTGGTATTGTCGTAAAACGGTAAGGGCACATAACTGTCTCATTAAGGTAGGTAGCAGCATGGGACTTTAAACTGTATAGTCCCATTACATATGACATTATTGTCCCTTACCGGAAGGGATATTATTCAACCGGAAATAGGTATGACTTATTATCAAGGTAACAAGAGGAATATGACTCTGGTCTAAAATTGTACCGCATTGGTCATGCGCTTTCCTGACCAGAAACGATGTCATTAGACTTGCAGTGATTTAAGAAGAGCGGAAATGCCCATTGGTTCCTTATTAGTTTACCAAGAGGCAAGGTTCAATAATGTAGTAAGAAGTTGTAGCAGGCATCTTTTTCAACAAAGAGAAAATAATCGAAGGTATTGAAATGGAACTACTGGGAGGAATGTAAAACATATGGAGCCCTTCTTGTTTATATGAGCACATTGGAAGTCTTTTACATCCACATGGTAAAAGCTAAAGCAACAGATTAGTTTTTCAATAGTTAATCACGTTTTTTTCAACATCATCTGTTATGTTGTATGAGATCCCCAATAATTCAAAGTAGGTGGCATTTGGGCACACCTGTGGTTGACATGTTTTTCAACTTCTACTCGAAAGCTAGACATAATACTTTTATGTACGTACAGATGAAATAGGGTTCATTAAACAAATTCCATCAAATTTGATGCTTTATTGACGAACAAAAAAATAATGTAACCGAATCACATAATCAATGTGCATGGTACATGAATGTACAGACATATATATTGCGTATAATATGGTTAGCGATGACATGAGGTTGTTCACATATTTGTGCTTTCAACAATTTCCATAGCATTTACATGTCCATGAGGCATATTTGACCACGTCCATAAGAACAATAGTCACAACAAACCCTACGAGAATACATATACCCACCATACCAATACTGACGGCAGAGGGTCGGTAGTCAGGTATTGATATTTTGGATCGGCGATAGGACGACAATATATTTTTTTCCAGAAGAAGGTGCTTCAACAAGGTCATCATGTCCAGCGTATACAGGCCTCTTACTTTGATGCAGACTTTATGACACATACCTGTGGACATATGATAAGTTAGCTTAACACGATGTGAAGATGAAGGAAAAGACAAGGTAACAAAACCCCTTTCTTGGCCCACTCAATCTGCATAGTTTAAGTAAAGAGAGTGAGTGAGTTTGGTTTTACGCCGCTTTTAGCAATATTCCAGCAATATCACGGCTGGGGACACCAGAAACGGGCTTCACACATTGTACCCATGTCAGGATTCGAACCCGGGTCTTCGGCGTGACGAGCAAACGCTTTAACCACTAGGCTACCCGACCGCCCCTTACGTAAAGAGAAACTCGTTCCGAATATTTATGTGGAAGTTGGCATACGCGTTCATATGAATGAATACCAGACTTTGTTATGTTCACAACTTCCATTTTTGAGACAACACCAAGTATACAGATACAGTTAAAATCTGTAAAACAGGATAGATGTTTTGTTGTGTTTCTGTCTAATATTTGAATGTGAACAAGAGGTTGAGTCCAGAACAGACATAGAACGGGGAATTCAAGAGATTCAGATTCGGCACGTTTTCGGCACGTTTTATTCATTTCTTCGCTCGGTTAATTTCTATTCTTGATCATCTGCATCATGCAAACTTTCAAACCTTCAATCTCATCACACCCCTTTATTTTTAAAAAGATATCCGATACGGTCAAAACGTTAAATAACAAAATTAAAATTAATGCCCAAATTGCCCATAAGTAAACAATACCAATATTATGTCAAGCACGTATGTACAGACGATGATTATCTGCGAATATTTAACATTCAGGTCACAGTGAAGTCGGTAAGTGTTTCTACCTGTGACATGACAATGATGCAATGGTGACAAAACGAGCTCAATGACATCGACGTTGTCAGCACCAGGTGTTGTTATTGATCGTGACGTTGTCGGCGTGGTCACTGTTGTAGCATTGGTAGTGGTAGCAGCAATAGCAGTGGTAGTAGTTGGTGTAGTAGAAGCACCTGCAGCAACGACGGCAGTGACAACATCAGTGGTGGTTGTAAAGCCAGCAGTGGTGGTTGCGCCAGCAGTGGTGGTAGCGTTAGCGGTGGTAGTAGCGTTAGCAGTGGTAGTAGCAGCAGAAATGGTGGTAGTAGCAGCAGAAATGGTGGTAGCGCCAGCAGTGGTGGTAGCGCTTGCAGTGGTTGAAGCGTCAGAAGTGGTGATAGCGCTTTCAGTGGTAGTAGCAGCAGAAATGATAGTAGTAGCAACATTGGTAGTAACCCCAGCTGTGGTAGTAACCACAGTGACAGTAGCAGCAGCAGTTAAGAAAGTGGTAGTTGTTGTGGGAGCAATTGTTGTTGGAGCAGTTGGGGAAGTAACAGCAGTCGTCACAGAAACAGTAATTGCCGCAGACGTAGTGGGAAACGTACTTGCCGTAGCAGTTGAAGTAGAAGCACTAGATGAGACGACAGTAGTAGTGTCGCTTGAGAGTAAAGATGTTTCGGTTGTAGATGCTACGGAAGGGGGCGGTACCGGTGTTGTTGTCGATGATGACGTAGTAGTGTCAGCATCACAAGCGTCGATTGCAAATTCGTCTATATTTTCAGCTGCAGGAGGATGGGTGGAGTTGAAGTAACCTGAACGCATTGAAATTGGATTTCAAACACCAACATAGTAAACATATAATTGAGTGAGGGTGTGAATATCGTTTCATACCGCAGTTAGCATATTCCAGCTGTCACAACATCCTGTAAATATTCGAGTCCTGCGCTATTGATCACAGGCTGATTGCACGAGTAGCTAGCCTCGTTCTGGAACGAAGACATATAAAGACATTTGGATACTTGGACTGTTGACACATTCTCCACCGGATTCATCAAGGGGAAAACGTATTTTTGAATTGCTTACGTTTTCTATCTTGAACGGTAACAGATCACACATTGCTGACTTAGTCTGGTCATTCTGTAATTTAACCTCAAGAAAATTGCAACAGAATATTTTACGAATGTTTCCTTTTAATTGAATGTGTTTGAGTTTGTATTAAAAATTCTACCAAAATCAACCTTCGGGAAAATGGTTAATTCACGCATCAAAAAAGATAAAAACCAACGAGGAGAATATGGTATCTACGGGTCGCCGTACATCAAGAAGAGCTGGCAAAGGGAGATAATTCGTAGTGATCCTGCTAGTGCCTTGGAAAATCTTCAGAAAAAAACAACTATAACGGAGCCGTATTATTTCATGGTAAGTTAACAAATACATATTTATTTAAAAATGTAATTAATAATGATGAAAATAATAGCAGTTGGCTTCCAATATACTTCTAACATGCCAATCAAGCATAAATTGTGTAGCGTCGTCTGCTATGTAACTACGGCCGCACCAGCAGAGAACATGTGTGTTAAACACGACTGATAACCATATTCCTGTCTTTTATAAATTCATCCAACATTGTTACAGTTATTAGAAACATAATTATGTGAAAAATTATATCGAAAAGTGGACCCTCCTTGATAAAATAAAAAATGTATGGAAGCCCATGAGTGACATGATGTATAATCATTTGCGTAATGCGTACGTAATTTGCAATTCATTAAATTCATTACGTTTTACAACCAATCTTGACAATATTGATATCGGAACAAGTTACCTATTTCTAAAACACCCGATATTGACATTTCTCGTCTTGAGTGCATTTGTTTTACTGTTTAAAGTCACAAAATTAACTCTTTTAACCGGCTTGTAACTTTTTTTTGTCTGGGAAATTGGTGGAAATATATAAGAATTTAAACAACTTAATTCTCTTTTGGCACGATGCTGTAAGACATTTTTCTACTTTCAGAATTACGGCTACCATTCTGGAACGGCATGATCTCAGACAACAGCGCCAGTTTGTAGCAGGAGTAGACCAAATACTGTCCCCAAAGATTGTTTGGAATACAGCGAGGCACTTGTGTGTTTATTCGCCGAAGGCCCGGGTTTGATTCCCCACATGGGTGCAATGCGTGAAGCCCATTTCTGGTGTCCCTCGGGGCAATCTCATTAAAATCAAATCTTTGTACTCGCTACCGCCAAACAAAGATCTGAGGACATCCCATTAGGGGTCGCGTCAGAACGACCTTTCATCCGACCAATCAGAGCGTCGCTTACCAGATTATGAAAGTGACAGTCGGAACGTGTTTTCTAATCATGCAACCACGAAATATCTAACACGGGGTATTCCGAAAGACAGTTACGGGTTTTATGATTATATCCATACAATCTAGGCCATCTATAAGCCATTCCAGAGTGTTCTTCTTATCAATTTTACTTTTTTTAATCGAGGATACGTCAAAATATGTTTCGAAACGTAGTCGCCAGTTTGAAACTAGTGTCGTAAAGCTCGAGAAAGCTGCCTTCTGATTGACTAATGTCGATTTCTTGTCAGTCATTTCATTCGTCGGTCAAAATTCGAGAAAGGTCGTTCTGACGTGACCCGTAATGGAATGTCCTCAGATCTTTGTTAAGCGGTAGCGAGAACTAAGATCTGATTTTAATGAGATTGCTCTCGGGGGCACGGGTGGCCCAATCGTCTAAGGCGCCGCGATTCGCTGCCCAGAGTTGCGTCCCTTGGGCACCCCAGAAACCTATGATTGTGGGTTCGAATCTCGGTTCGCCCCGATTACGTTTCTAGGTTTGTCAGCACCATACCCGTGCTCGTGGGTTTCACCGAAGAGGTAAACGTCTAAGACCTGTATCACTTCGGGCTTTCCTTCCACATTAAGCTGACACACCGTGATATAACTGGAATATTGCTAAAAGCGGCGTAAAACCATACTCACTCACTCACTTGAGCGTTTGCCATATTGCTCTGCTATGCAATAGTCTATGATTATCTTGTACTTATACTAAAATTGAATAGATTCGCTCACTAAAACAAATGAATATATAGTCAGTATAGTCTGTGTTCACTCAGCGTATCAGCGACAGTAATAGATAACCGGCTGACGTGAGTTTCGCCGGGGCCCCTTTCACCAGAACAGACTATAGTCGGCCAACTACCCATGCGTTACCAAGTTCCAGTTCTTTATGATATTAACATATTTATTTCCATAAAGTGGAGGGATTGGCAAACAAGCAAATTTTACTTATCTGAATGCCTCTCCCAAACATGTTACACATACAAATTACAATGTATTAAAGTGATATGAGAAATAGCATACATGATATAATTGACATTAAAGATGATTATTGTTCTGTAAGTGTTTTATTACTGGATTATCTTTCGAAACTACAGCCATGTTATATTATTTACATCTAGCGCAACAACATCACAGTATCATTTATACTTGCTGTAAAAGGCGACTGTGCTTGTCGTTAAAGGCGACTACTAACGGGATCGGGTGGTCAGACTCGCTGACTTGGTTGATGCATGTCATCGATCCCAATTGCGCTGATCGCTGCTCATGGTATCAATCACTGGATTGTCTGGTCCAGACTCGATTATTTACTGGCCGCCGTCATATAGCTGCAATATCGCTGAGTGCTGCATTAGACAACAGACAAACAAACAAATAGTACGCCCCCGCCACACACACACACACACACACACACACACACACACACACTAACACCCCTACTTCGCCTAAAGATTAGGGAATTTATACTGATTTACAAATGAAGCTTCTTCAAATTGCTATTACCGTATATCAAGAGTATATTATCAAGGACATATTTACAGACGATGTAGACCATGTATGTATATTTTAAATCGTACTGTCAGTGAGTGTTTCTACCTGTGACATGGCAGGCTCCCTGCAATGCTACCAGAACGATATTACATCTACTTTCTTCATACCCGATGTTGTAGGAAGAGGTTAGCGCTCTCCTCAAGGGTGTAATGGACTTTCAACGCTCGACCGTTAGACGAGAACGTTGAATTCCTTATCACCGTGGATGATGTACCAGCCGACTTGCCGGGTCGTCACGTAAATAACAGCTTGCCGGAACAATGGACAAAACGCACTCTAGTGGTATCACTGAATGGAGTGAGTGATGTTCAACGCTTCTGTCAGCAATATTCCAGCGATATCGCCGAGTCTGGGTCAACAAAACCAGTATTTGGTATAATAAGCTACGTTCAACGCTGTCGGGGATATATCACTGAGCCCAACCACCAATTTTGTCGCATCCTATGACAAATAAAGAATGTGCTTGGAAATAGTCTAACCCGTTGCCCCGCGCTGTAATATCACTCAACTTTTAATCAATTTGTTAACATGGTATACGGAATATAATAAATATGTGTTGTAAGTGAACAGACAACTATTAAACAGAAAGATATGAAAGTTCAGGTTTTTCATCGCTGCCTGTTACTGATCGACTCTGGACCAGGCAAACCAGTGACTGAGGATGCAACGAGGCATGCTATTGGGGTAAGATGACATGCAAGCAGAGTTACAGCCTGACCACCCGATCCATATTGTAGCATTGAGGTGGCCTCAGTTTTCGTTTATCATGACACAATTACCACCGTATTAAATCGTACCTCTATGACATCGTTTCAGTGAAACTGTTGTTCGATAAGGTGATGTGACAGGAGGCGGCCCTGGAGGGGATTGTAGATAGATGTGGCATGTACCACTAGAATACTTGAAAGCGACACAAGTATTGTCCTCCCCATCTCGCAGCCGGCAATCCCGCTTGCATTTTGACTGCGTGAAATTGGTCGTGATTTTGATGTATTTAGAGACATCTGCATCACGTTTCTTAAACCAGCATTTCACTGCAAAAGTAAATGAGAAGATTGCATGTATTGTATTGAAATGCCAGTGCCTACTATTTGAAGAAGAGTCCAAAAAATATTGAAGTAACAATTTTCATGAAACATAATAATTGCAAAACAAATGTTGACACCAAGGGTGGACAAGACAAACCAGTGTCTGGGCGCATTAGAACGATCAACAAAATCGGGTCAATTGATACTCTGTCCCCGACCCAGTTACTGTCCATCGTCAACCTTTGTTGAGCACGAGCGCGGCCCCCGGCCCAGTTACTGTCCATCGTCAACCTTTGCTGAGCACGAGCGCGGCCCCCGACCCAGTTACTGTCCACCGTCAACATTTGCTGAGCAAGAGCGCGGCCCCGACCCAATTACTGTCGATCTGGAGCGCAGGCGCCAATCTACCTGCCGTCAACATTGCCATGGACGAGCGCGGACACCAACCAATTAATACACACCGTCAAGCTTGCCGAGCACGAGCACAACCACCAACGTACCTTGGATCTACCATCAACCTTGCCGAGCACGAGCACGGACACAAATCATCTTACCATCCACTGTCAACCTTGTCGAGCGAATATCAACCTTCCTACTACCCTACAAAGTACGAGCGCGGACACGGCACTACCCACTATCACCGTCAACCTTGCAAAGCACGGTCGCCGTCACCAACCTACCTACTATCCACTGTCAGCCTCGCCGAGCACGAGCGCGGCCACAAAGGTACCTAGTATTCACCGTCAACCTCACTTAGCACGAGCGCAGACACCAATCTACCTTCTATCTACCGTCAACATTGCCAAGCACGATCGCGGCCACCAACTCATGAATACGCATCGTCAACCTTGCCGAGTACGAGCGCAGCTACCAACGTGCCGAGTATTCACCGTCAAGCTTATCAAGCTCGAGTGCGGCCATCAAACCACGTACTATCCATCAACCTTACCCATCAGTGCCGTCAACCTTGCTCAGAGCGAGGGCGGGCATGAACCAACCTACAATCTACCGTCTACCTTAATCGCCAACCCACCTTCTACTTAGGGCCACGAACATCCACCATATGTACCCACATACATTTTTTGAAAAAAAAGAAGTTTTCAAAACAGTTATTCTGTAGTTTTCTATCACACATACCGTTTTGCTGACATACTGTTTGATACTGTACGCTGCATGAACTAGTCCTGAACGTCCCGGATGTTGACAGCCTCACACAGTGATCGGTATCCTTGTCATCTGGCTCTGACGAAGACCACGGTCTGAAGGAACCGAGCGCCGTGCAGTCCTGCCACTGGTACTTTACCTCATCGTGGTCTCTTTGTTTCATGTCATACAGACCCATCCACATGTCATAGTTTCTGCAATAATATATATACAATCGGTCAGTAAATAAAAATGTTAAGAACCATTCCCACATTTTATACATTCCCAACTTCGAGGTATCGGTTGGAAATATCTACCCGTGATATTGACCTCATTTTTATAAATTTCTAAGTTGGCATCGATACTTCATGGGTAGTTGGGGTTCATGGGTTTGTTGTTTAACACCACACTCCGCAACATTCCAACTATTTTACGGCGGTCTGTAAACAATAGCGGCTGGACAAGATAATCCAATGATTGACGCATTGAGCATATATCTACACAATTAGGGTATGATGACATGCATCATCCAAGCTAGCGGGTATATCACTATGTAAAAAATCAAATGTGTTTCGTCAGAAAATAAATACAGGATACGATCTAAGGAAACTTGCTATTTTAAATGGAAATATCTAATACTTTTTTTTAGGTGTATTTTAATCATTGACTTCTGAAAAGTTGAAAGGCTTTCCAAATCGCACGTGCACACGTGCTGGCGAAACGTCATTTGCATTTAAAACACAACTAACGAATGTTGACATAAATCAATGTACGGTTATGACTTCTGACTTACACCTGTACCTGGAAGCAATAGAGTGTACAAAATATACTTACAATTTTCCATTTTTCATCCATCTTTGAACCAATTTCAAGAATTCAACACTATCTCTTCCCGATTCAATTTTCAACATGCTGAACCCGGAACTGCTGCAAGCATCTTGAACTTCATTCCACGATCGAATTCCGGGATACAGGGTGTATATATGGCCATGAGAAGCAACCCACAGTACGTCCCCTGGTACAACATAGTACACTATGTAACTGAATGTTTACCATACATATTAACCACACAAAGCGAGACATATTAAATGTTACCGGGGTTATCTATTACCTTTGTAACGTAGCTGTAATATACACAAAAAGTCAGATTAACGAATCATACTCTATTGAATCATAGTATGCACATAAATACAAATGTACTGGTGTTTAAATGCCAATGAGCTCAATATGGACCACATGGGTTTTCCGCTGATTGGGTTTAAACTGAAATTTGAAACAAACTGAACAAAATTAATTTCAAATTGTACCAGCAATTCTGTTTTCCGTCCACAAATACATTTTCCTTGTTATTTCCATTCCCCAGATGTACATGTACAATAGTTTACCCAAATACGCAATATAACGTCATCATGCCATCTGATCTATCTGGACATCTGGCTTGTTGACTATTTAATCTGTAAAGTTGAGTACGTTTCATCATCATAATTATTGTTAATCTTCAGTTATCGATGCATTTAAATGATAACGGATACTTTTGTCATGTTTTATCGTAAACAATAATGCCACATATCACAATAGTTGCTAATGTATAATTATTATTCAAATTGAAATGTTATTGTCTTGTAATGAACAGTACATACTAACTTTTTGATTGGCAGTCTAGAAGATGGTGAGTAAATACGAAAACATACAACTTTATGGATAACAACTTCCGATTTATTGCATTTTGGAACCTTTCTATCCAGATTATTGCACCGCTATCAAGCTGCAGTACATACACTGTAAATAGTGAACACATATTATGGTCAGTAACTCAGCAAATATATGACTTCGTTGAAAGATTTAAAATGTAAAATGTCACTGTACGGCTCTGTACTTCTCGCTGACCATAACAGCTTCACGACACGTTGTATTATTCGAGTGAGTGAGTGAGTGAGTTGGGTTTAACGCCACTTTCAACAGTATTCCAGTTATATCACGGCGTGTCAGCTTAATGTGGGAGGGAAGTCCGAGGTTATGTATGTTTCAGACGTTTGCCACTTCGGTGAAACCCACGAGCACGGGTATGGTGCTGACAAACCTAGAAACATAAACGGGGCGAACCGGGATTCGAACCCACAATCATAGGTTTTTGGCGTGCCTAAGGGACGCAACTCTGCACAGCGAATCGCTGCGCCTTGGACGACTGGGCCACCCGTGCCCCCTGTATTATTCGAAATTGAACGCCCTACATGTACTTCTTCACTACCGATAATTATACAGTGTTGACAGTAAAGAAATGTTTGCTGATGGATAACGCAAAAATTGTATGTTTATATTGATAAAAACTTAATGCAGTTATATTATGCATTTATTCGTGTTTACCGTACAGTCGTTGAAGTTTATCATGCAGTTTCTCATGTGTATCGTGCACTGGCTTTTGGGAGAACAAAAACGTGGAACAGAGAAGTACATGTAGGAACGTACAATGCACATTATGGGTAAGTAGTAAACGACTTTGGAAAAGTGTATCTTTGTCATGTTGACCCAATTGCTTTCAAACAATATTTGAATGCTAGTTATTGGAGATAATTTAAATAAGATAACATGTGGGCCTATAAAACTGTACCTTCATATGCGAAAAACGCCATCAATACAAAACAGATCCTTGAAAACATCTTCCTGAAACAGAATTGCAAATAACATAAAGAAACACCATTATTGTATATACATTTCACAATAATTGTCACAATTATTGTCGTAACGGGTCTAAATGTAATGCAGTAGGGGCCAGGCATCTGGGGGCGCCTACTACGTTGAGCAAAGTAGCGTCCTTTAGACGTGTCTGGATCATTGTTGGAATCCCTGTTTCAACCAAATGTTCCCTGGATGTACTGCATGAAACAGAATTCTACCATGACATTGAAGAATGTTTGATTCTGATTGGTTAAAAGATGTTTCTTTTTGAAACGGAAGCCTCTTTTAAACATCTTAAGCCTTTTCACACAAAACACATGCGTATGAATAAATCAATAGCCTATGGTTGTCGTAGAGGTGACTAACGGGATCGAGTGGTCAGGCTCGATAACTTGGTTGATGCATGTCATCGATCCCAATTGTGTGGATCGATGCTCATGATATTAATCACTGGATTGTCTGGTTCAGACTCGACTATTTACAGACCGCCGTCATATAGGTGGACTATTGCTGAGTGTGGCGTTAAACAACAACCCAACCCAACTAACACCAATAGCCTACATATTGATTCATATAAAATGGCTGTCGATAACTGTATACCATACTGATATTTCCTCTTTTAGACGCTCGGTCTCAAATATAAGCCAGGTCTCTAATACAGGCTGGGTCTGGTGAAATTAATAGAGGTCCAAGTTTCTAACAAAGGAAGTATGGTAAGCTTGATTTAGAATGTTCTTAGCTACGATTTTGAAGTTCTATGCCTTCTTGTGATCGATATTTATTGCCATCACCGTCAACCACAAACGTTAGGATTTGGCAGGAGGGGATTTGAAAGTCCATCGGAAAACACTCCTCCCTTCAAAAGGCCACTCACAAATGTCCCCACATCACTGAAGTCACAGCACGGACCCTTGATCATAACAGCTTGATGAAATTCATTTCAGGACACGCACAATTAAACAAAACATACCGAACCACTGCCAGGGCCACATTGTCCTTGATATCTTACAACCCTCGTGTCAAAATGCGGGTTGTGTGCAGCCTGAAAATGGCTGTTCAGTCATACTCTCTGCAGTTCCGTTGCCAATGACATTGGCTCATCTGCGGGCTCATTCCCATTAAATCTACAGGTTAATGTTGAACCACATCATAGTTCGGTGTTTTTTGGCTTCGCGCAACTTGTCAGAGGCACGGAGAATGTAAACAACAATATTGGCAGCCAATTGTGGGTTATCGTGATGTAGGTAAAGGCCTAATTCAAATTCGGGGTAGAGAGGCATTTATTTTGAACTTAATATTATTTACTGGGGGTACTTGCTAACTAACTAACAAGACGTACACATGTAAAATATATAGTAGAATGTATTTCATAAAGTTCGTTTGAGAAATATTCTTTTGACATTTCTTCTACCTGTCATCCCTACAGTGGGAAATGGCTTATTCCATTTCCAAGAAATTACTTCTTTTGTCAACTTCTTTTGTATAAACTATGTGTTTGGAACACTGATTCTGAACTAGTCAAGACTATTGGGTTTTTTAATGTTGAGCTTTAGTAATAGTTGTTACATATGTAACTACCTGTGACCTCTTTTCGGAATGTTCTAAGATAGTAGAGCTTTGTCCAGTAGAAACTGGACTTTTATAGTCAGCCAACTCCCTTGCCTCGGGAAGACGGACCTTTGTATTCTGTATAGTTACGCGTTGCAAGAGAGCACCGTTTTCAAAACTACTGTGTGCTAAAGCGCTCAGTTTTAAATTGAAAATATGAGGTCTCTTCTTTCAGTGGCACTACATCAAATTTCTAAACACAGTGGGTGTATCTCCTAATTGTTCTGATCCTTCTTTCACAGAAAAGAACTGTATAACTTGACGGAAGAAGTATTCTGTTACTGACATTAATGCCACTGGCCACCGCAGCACTGCCTGTGATTCATGATTCACAGACAAACAAAAGATTCATGCTTATGAATTAGCCAATTCTGTTAAGGTGCGGGTCACACTTTGTTACAGTCTGTTTGTAATGATAGCCGACCATCTTGGACTCTACTCTGCCCCGAACCCCGAGGGAAGTGTCCAACAGAATACAATTCTGTACAATAGTCAAAGAGAATGAATCCCACAGAAAAATAATTGCAGCAGGTATACATACTTACCTTTGTTTCTCGAGCTTCGTCTGCACAACTCTACCGTCACGATTACAACTGAGGAATTTCGAGAAACTGCAGCACCAGTTGATGTTTTTTTATCAATATTTGACATCATGATTCTAAATTAAAGGCTGCCACTCTGTAGGCTGTCATATAATGCAACAGTCAATGACTTCAGCTATACTTTTGTTACCTTCAACACAATCTAACAACACCTCAAACATGTAGCCCAACCAAGTCCAGCAGTAATGAATGCCGATACAATACAACTCTTTGTGAATCATATGGTATCCCTCAGTAATCAGTGGTTTCATAGCCAGCATCAATATTATCATGCATAGCCGCTGATTAATGAGTCCTCGTGGTGGGTAAATGAAAATTCTGGAAATAACTTCGTTCCTCATATCAAATTACGTCTAAGGACTATTAATTGAGTTCGAGGCAACAATTCGAAACATCGGGGTTACAATAATGATAAATATATGGAGCATTTGCCGGGTTGAGTTCGACATATCCTTAATTTGACACATCCGAGGTCGAAACAAGGGGGTTCGAGTGTATAGTTCATTTCGTCATTATCATTATTTGTTTTCGGTTATCAATAGACCAATACTTTTGGCTTGGGTTATATATAAGTATCTAGCTGCATTTTTCTTAATATTCACGTATTAAAAACAAAGAAAAAACGAAGAAAGAATTTGTTGTCTTGATGTTAATAGTCTGAAGCTGATTGTGATGCAAATGCAACACAGTTCCCTTTGGGTGACTAACAATATATAAAACTGTTGATTACCCCATGGTTCAAGAGAAGCGAATGATAGAAATTATACGAAGCACACGTATAATAAACCATATAAGCATTCTATGTGTTTCCCATGTAGAACCAAGTTACATTGTTGGAACCGTTTAATGGACTTTTAGAACAGATTTCTTATGAATTTGCCGCTTTTATTTACCTGCAGATTTGACGCTACTCGGTGGAATTCGGAAGCGCGAGCAGGGGATAAGTGAATGAGTGAGTGAGTTAATTTGGTTTAACGCCTCTTTTAACATTATTCCAGCTATATCACGGCGTGTCACCTTAATGTGGGAGGAAAGCCCGAAGTGATGCAGGTCTCAGACGTTTACCACTTCGGTGAAACCCACGAGCACGGGTATGGTGCTGACAAACCTAAAAAACATAATCGGGGCGATTGGAACCCACAGGTTTCTGGCATGTCAAAGGGACGCAACTCTGCACGGCGAAACGTGGCCACCTTTGACGACTGGGCCACCAGTAGGGGGATGAGATGAAGTCCATTCTTCATAGGTTGCATATTCTAATCAAAGAAGCAATAGCAGCGCCTTTAAACAAAGTATGTCACTGTATATTGGTTGGTTGGTTGTTTAACGCTGCTGAATATATTAGATGTATGCCAGCGGCCTGTAAATAATCGACTCCGGGCAAGACAATCCTGTGATTAAAATCATGAGCATCGATCAACGAAATTGGGATGCGATGACAAGCGTCAACAAAGTCAGCGAGCCTGGCCATCCGATCCCGTTAGTCGCCTCTTACGGCAAGCATAGTCGCCTTTACGACAAGCATGGGTTGCTGAAGAAGTTGCTATTGTAATCTTCCCGTGTCGTCACTGTATGTACCACAGCTTTGTTTCCCATCAGTGCACTTACTTCCCTGTCTGACATACATTGACAAAATGTAGCACAGCAACCTTGTAACAAAACGTCATGAATATTGAGCAAATCCATGCAGTCAAAATTGTTATTATGACATCACAACGATGATTGTGACGCTTTATATATGACGTTACAGTCACTTATTTCAAGGTCCTTGTTGTCTTCAAAATGGTAATACACTATGTTAGTATTTCTATCGAGACATTTGTTTTGTACATGTCACGACTCTGTATTTAATACCCCATTTTAAATGTTGTTATCATTTCTTTAAAGTGCATACAGACCTTGATTCTTGACAAAATGGGGATGCGGTCCTCATATCAGATGTTTCAATCAGAGGTAATTAAGGTAATTTGAAACTTATGATTGGCCATTCAGAAGAGCCATAAGAATAGTCACATTCAGTATTTCTATTCATATTTAGATTTGATTCCTGTGATCACTCATTCACTCAACTGACTCGGTGAAACTGAAACTATCCTCTAAGAAAAGAGGTAGATTAGTTAAAGATAAACGAAATGTGTTACTTAATCACTCATTGTATAACATTGATGTTCATTCAGAGTGAGTGAGTAAGAATTGGTTTACTCCGCTTTTAGAAATATTCCAGCCATATCACTGTGGGGACACCAGAAATGGACTTCACACACTGTATCCATGTAGGGATTCGAACCCGGGCCTTCGGCGTGACGAGTGAACGCTTTAACCACGAGGCTACCACACTGTGCCAAGGCCCCACAGCCCCAAAATTTAGCTATTATGTTTATATCAGAAACGAAGCCTGTTTGAAATAAATGTCCCATCAATAAACATAGACAGAATGTGTGCAGCAATTTTTTTTTCACATCCCCTTCCGCCACATCACAGCCATTTAAAGGCGAGTTTTAGATAGCCGAGTCTGGCTCAGACAGGCCACTGGTTCATTTACACCATGAAAAAGTATATGAATTTACAGTCAGGGTGCCATGAAAAAGTATATGAATTTTACAGTCAGGGTGCCATGAAAAAGTATATGAATTTACAGTCAGTGTGCCATGAAAAAGTATATGAATTTACAGTCAGGGTACCATGAAAAAGTATATCAATTTACAGTCAGGTGCCATGAAAAAGTATATCAATTTACAGTCAGGGTGCCATGAAAAAGTATAACAATTTACAGTAAGGGTGCTATGAAAAAGTATAACAATTTACAGTCAGTGTGCCATGAAAAAGGATAACAATTTACAGTCAGGGTGTTATATTTGCGATCTGTATTTTAATCGGGTACTGCGACAAGTATGCGTCTTTTCTCCTCGAAACTATCTACGATATATCGAGTTATCAGCATTTCGAGACAGTACTTATAAGATTGCTGGAAGGTACATGAGTGTCGGCTTTTTATGGGAAAACTCTCTTAAAGATCTCTGCATCGAGTTTATGTGCAGTATGTTGTAAAGACCATCAACCCTGCAGTGTTGGTTGGATGAAGTTGGCTGGCCTAAAAAGTGAAAAAGAAGGAGCAGGCACATTTCCCACTCGAAACCGTCAATGAGTATTTGTTGGTGTTGTTTAACGCCGCACTCAGCAATATTACATCTATATGGCCTGCAAATAATCGAGTATAGACTAGACAATCCAGTGATTAAAATCATGCGCATCGTTCCACGCAATTGTGATACAATGACATGCATTGATCCGCGTGATCCCGTTAGTCGTGTCTTACGACAAGCAAAGTCGCCTTTTGCGGCAAGCATGGTTTACTGAAGTTATTGTGCATCAAAATGTAAATATAAAATGTAGATTATACAACGAAAGTAATGAGACTGTCCAACACATTGTCAGTGGATGCACAGCTGTGGCACAAACATGGTATCTTATGCGACATTGATGGTGTGGCTCGAACCTTTTATTGGCGTCGTCGACATGCTTACGGTTTTAGTTTAGAGGACCATCCATGGCACGACACAGAACATGCATAGGGCGTTTTGGAAATTGATAATTATAGAATTCTTTGGAATAGGCCCGTTCCTTAGGTTTGGTACCTCCCAATCTGTTAACTGGCATTGGAAGAGTACCCGAGTTTGCCAACAGGAACACAACCCTCTTGACAATCTGCGTATAAGTGAATGAGGAGTCTTCAGATTCTCCGAAAAGTTCTTGGTGGGTTGTACGAGGCAGCGCTTCCTGGTAGCCGGACTACGTGTAGAGGGGGCAAGGGCCCTGAGCTGATGAGGGGCCTAACAAGCTGACTATGTCAGGCTCATTCATTTGCTGCATTTATTGTTTTTATTTTAATCTGTAAAATATAATAATGGCAATGATGATACGATTTTAATTTGTTTACAAGTGTATTTGTGTGTCTCTTGATCCTTTTTATTTCATAATATTGTATGGTATTTGTTATATATTAATGTACGAATTTACATCGTCCTGGCAGATTTTTTTATTTTCGTGATAATATAATAAATCATATAAAATGCGACACCATTTTCTAAATATTTATATTTTATCAATACTATTAGTTGAAGCATGTTATCGATCCCAGTTTCGTGGATCGATGCTCATGATATTAATCACTGTATTGTCTGGTACAGACTCGATTATTTACAGACCGCCGTCGTAAAGTTGGAATATTGCTGAGTGCGGCGTAAAACAACAAACCAACCGACCAACTATAAATGTTCTATTAAACAATGCGTGAATGCATAACATAAAATAACCCCAAACACGCTAACTTCTTCTTAGGCAATCTTGCGCATTATATATAGTGGAGCATTATTTTTGCACATATTGACGGACGTGATTGAGTATAGAAAACACACATTACAATAACCAGGACAACCTGCGGTTAAAGGGAAAACATGGGACAAACGTGCACATAGTGTATTCCTCTTGATATTCTAAGCACAGCTAGTTAAAGTTGATATATGTATGAGATCACTTCTATCCAGCCTTAGTCATGGGTATACGTTCGTAGAACAAAAACCATCTTGACAGTTACCACATATTCAAAGGGATCATCACTTTGCTGGTTGATATCCCTAGCGTTGGAATAATTATGCTTACATAAACACCGTAGTATTGACAGTTCAATACATCGATATATCTCAAGGGCAATCTACGCCAGTCGTCCTTAGGTCTGCGAGTGGGGGATTGTCTTGAGAGGAATGTCTTCGATCAAGACACATGTACTTAGTATAAGTGTACACAATATTCTTCCATAACAGTGTAGCTATGTAACAGATAGAAAACGAGTGAGAGTACTTTATCGGATTATAGAGGTATAGAGTTGTGAGAACATAAACGATGAGGCAGTGAAGTATTGTCACACCTCCATCTGCCAAATACTCGAGTTCCAAATAAGAAGTAATATCCGTGTATATTGAGAACAGATTTCACAAACGGCACTTTTCACCTTCAATTCAAACATACGGCCAGGCTACTGCATAAATCTCCAGCTATTTGCAGCTCGATCGGTATTGTTGTATAAAATGTATTGACTGAATTACATTTACAATATAATTGAACTAAACGGGACCCTAATTCATGTGTTTTTTTCTATTGCCAGTGAAAGATATAGTTTTGAAATTTCCCACGTGAGGTTGATGACAAGCTTGGCAATAGACATTACATTAAAGAGCTGTTAGTTTAATATTTCCTCAGCTGTTTGTTGGTATTCTGGGTGAGAAAAACGTGTTCCTCCCGCATCACTACTGTTTTGATATATTTGAACAGCAGTCTTATATGGTTACAAACTAAGATATATGCATGAGTATATGTTTTCATTTAGTTTGTGTGTCATTTAAATGAGTGACGGGTTGATTGCAATTTCTTAAATGCTTGTTCACAATGATGAATAAGGGTCGGATGTCCTTATATTTAGCGGGCTTTAAAAATTATCAGTGAGCGTGTCAGATTTTGGTTTGGTTTGGTTTGGTTTGTTGTTTAACGCCGCACTCAGCAATATTCCAGCTATATGACGACGGTCTGTAAATAATCGAGTCTGGACCAGACAATCCAGTGATTATTATCATGAGCATCGATCCGCTCAATTGGGATCGATGACATGCATCAACCAAGACAGCGAGCCTGACCACCCGATCCCGTAAGTCGCCTTTTATGACAAGCATAGTCACCTTTTATGGCAAGTATGGGTTGCTGAAGATCTATTCTACCCCAAGAAGTAAAAATAGAAATAACCTCACAAACAAACAAAATATTTAACATACCTTGGTTTCGTAGAGGCTTCATTTCCAAATTTTGAACTACATGTATGTAGTGCCTCGCTGCCTTTAACTTCAGTGTAACATCTCAGAGTTGTTTTACATTAATACATTTAATTATGGTTTGCTAAATTTCATGAACAGTATATCTTAATATCTTTAACCCTGGGCCCTCCGATATCAATCACGATATTTTCATGACTTTCAAACAATTTGCAGATTTAACAGCCCGATGGTTGAATATGGTGTACTATTTTAGGTCAATATGACCTAACGTTATTTCTATTTTGCAAGTTTGTTTGTTGTTTAACGGCGCACTCAGCAATATTCCAGTTATATTACGGCAGTTTGTGAATAATCGAGTCTGGACCAGATAATCCAATTGTTCATCTCAAGAGTTTTGATCCCCACATTTGGGATAAGTCCCTGAGCCTTACAGCCCAAGCCATTTAGGCGCCTCTCACGACAATCATAGATTGCTGGGTACCTATATTGAAATAATTCTTACAAGGAATCCCCACTAAGTTGTAGTATGAGTTTATTTGTTTGTTGTTTAACGCCGCGCTCAGCAGTATCACAGCTATATGACGGCGGTCTGTAAATAATCGAGGCATTGGCATCATGAGCATCGATCCACGCAATTGGGATCGATGACGTGCATCAACCAAGTAAGCGAGTCTGACCACCCGATCTCGTTAGTCGCCTCTTACGACAAGCATATATAGTCGCCTTTTACGGGTCTTCATGGGTCTGTAGTATGAGGACAACATGTACACACCCTACAAACTTTCTACACATCCTACAGGCATACACTTACTAATATATAATGTTATACTTAAAATGTTTGTTTGCTTCATGTTGTTTAACGCCGCACTCAGCAATATTCCAGCTATATGACGGCGTCTGTAAATAATCGAGCCTGGACCAGAAAATCCAGTGGTTGACATCATGAGCATTGATCCACACAATTGGGATACGATGACGTGCATCAACCAAGTCAGCGAGCCTGACCACCCGATCCCGTTAGTCGCCTCTTACGACAAGCATAATCGCATTTTACGGCATGCATGGGTTCCTGAAGAACTATTCTACCCCGGATCTTCATGGTTCGTTACACTTAAATAGTATACTGTAATTCATCTTAACTCAACTCAACTGTAACTCAACTTAACTTCGTCGCTGTACTCACTCGCTCGCATACGTATTTTTTTCGAAAAAATAATAACATTTTGTATTTTAACGAATGACTTTATTTCGAATGTCTTAGAGAAGACGATGTCCTAGCCAAAGCTAGTTATGTTTTGCTTTTTCATGTCAACCGTTTAATTCATGCCGAACAAAACAAGATTTGGATCACTAATATTTGGGGTGATATGTTTAGGAAATTGAGTGCTTAGTCTTCACTACCAATCCCCAAAAATATTTATGATCTCCAACTTTTGTTGTACAGTATATTAAAGTATGAGTGAAACGAGTTAATTAAGGCGTGTTAGGACAAGATCCTGAAATGTTCCTTAACGTGCCTTTGTTTGTATGCTACTATTGTCTTCACATCCTCGCGGTCGATACATTCATGAGAACGTCATCCAAGAGAATAAGACAGTGTGCTGTTAGGGTCCGCTTAATGCAGGACAAATTACACACGCTTCTATAAGTGTATCGAACTGTATCGACAGTGGGAAATAAACAACAGGAAGAAGGTCATTAAACATAATTACGGTCGAGTAGGTATGTTCACACACAATGTACCTCAATGGTGTATGTGTATTGCTGTTGTTTAAACTATAAATATGATTGAAAATTTAAGTGCATGCTTAACAGTTCTTGCCCATGTTGTTACCACTAAGGCGTCACTTAAATATCGCCCTCTTTAACTGGAATAAGCCTACACAAAACCTGTAGAAGTCCGTGGAGGCAACAGCAAGAACAACACTGATGATAACAGTGCTTCCAATGGTCCCGATGCTGATGGCCGAAGGTCGATCATCTGCAACTGATGTCTTGCTTCGACGGTAGGACGATAGTAACTTCTTCTTCAGATGAAGGAGTTTCTGTTCTTCTTTCCAATCAAACAAAGTTTCTCGCTTTCGGCAAATACATACTGCCCCACGCACTGTCAAAGAAAGAAAATCGTTCATCGCAAGACTAACGTTTAAAGTCTCAAAACAAATTTGTTTGTTTAACGCCGCAATATGACGGTATATTCCAGCAATATGACGGTATATTCCAGCTATATGACGGCGGTCTGTAAAATAATCCAGTCTGGACCAGACAATCCTGTGATTGACATCATGAGCATAGACCAACGCAATTGGGATCGATGACATGTATCAACCAAGTCAGCGAGCCTGACCACCCGATCCCGTTAGTCGCCCTGTACGACAAGCATAGTCGCCTTTTACGGCAAGTATGGGTTGCTGAAGACCTATTCTACCCCGGAATCTTCACGGGTCTCACAATAAGTAAATACATACCGTCATGTGTACTATTAAGGAAAGCAAACTATGTTCCTGTGAGAGAGCATTCATTTATGTATTTCCTTACCTGAACTATTACAGATTTGCAAGCCATTAACGAGTCCCAGGGTTGTGTTTGTGGTTAAAACAGTTGTACTGCTGTCATGATTGGTAGGTTCCGTTATCGTTGGAGTATTGACAGACGGTATAACAGCAGTTGTAGTAGGATCAGCTGTAGTAGAAGCAGCAGCAGCAGCAGTAGTAGTAGTAGCAGTAGCAGCAGTTGCAGTAGTAGGAGTAGCGGAAATAGCTGTAGGCGGAGTTGTAACAGCAGCAGAAAAGGTGTCAGCAGACGTTGTAACAATGCCAATTCCAGTACTAGCAGTTGCAGCCGTAGTACTGTTTGTAAGTGCAACCGTAGGACCAGAGGCAGATGTTGTGGTAGCCAAGTATGTAGTATCAGTTGAAGCAGCAGCAGTTGTAGTACTAGTTGAAGCAGTAGTAGTAGTAGTAGTAGTAGCTGTAGTAGTTGCAGCAGCTGTAGTAGCAGTAGCAGCAACTGTCGTAGCAGTAGCAGTAGCTGTTGTAATACTTGGAAATGTAGTAGCTGTTGAAGCAGCAACTGTAGTGGTGTTGGTGTCAGTTGTGACAGCCGCGTTGCTTGTATTGATAGAATACGCGGTGGTGGTAGTAGAGGAGGCACTAGGTGTCACAGTGCTCGTAGTTGTAGATGCGTTACACCTGCCATTGGCCTTTGTAACATTGTTAGCAACAATATTTTGAGTTGCTGGGTTGTAAATGCCTGTAGAGAAATATAGCTCATTGAATATACTTCAGTATGGAATAGCAATAGTAGTCCTCTCCTTTTTCCTATTAGTTTCAAATGGGGACTAGACTCAGGCGAAATACCCGTCGTTACGAGCTATCAACTCAACTGTCACGTAGCAATAAATGATAATGATTGATTAAATAAAACAATATTTCGGACAATATTTCAGTTTCACATGACACTAATTACAGTCTTAGGTCTTAAAGTGATCCTGTTCGTGGAGCATAGGCGGCTTAATGACTTCCTTAGTTTCACTTTCCCAGAACGTGAAACGAAAAATTATCATTGTTAGCTGATAGAATATTACACAGGGTGTAAGCACTGTTCATGCCAAACCGGAAGTTGGTAGGTAACTACCATTTTCTCACTAGACAGAGAAAAATGTGATTTCACCCGAGCACATAAAACATGTTTTAGGGAAGTTTTTAACCCTTTTAAATAATATTTTGAACTAAGTTGAACTTCTAACATGCACCGAAGGGCTTCCGCACCATTATCGTTGTAGTATTTATATACGACACTAAATAAAAAGTTCAATATTTTTTAGCGTTCCTTTTGATGTCATCTGGTACGAAAGCGACGAATTAAAAACTAGATTCACTTCAGTTTGAAAACGACATCATTAATTCATACGAGCGTACTTTAAGTCAATTGTAGCTTGATTGTTGTGTTCTATCAAAATCACTTCCACGATAGTTTACGTATAGCCTTTGATTAAATGCGCTGCAGGACAAGAGTTAGTTAGTGATTACAGGGACAGCTGAATAATGGGAGTGACGTTTCTACATTCGTCTACATAACTGCATATGAAAAACCCGTCAAATATCGATCTTCGTGGACAGTGATAATAATACGGTGAAACTCGGAAAAATATGTATAGCACTCTTTACAATACGTTACAGTGATAATAACAAAATTATTTCCGTTGTTAAATATAACGAAAAAGTAAAATTAATGCGTACAAATGTGCTTTGCAAGCGTAATGGCTTAATCAAATTGGGACATGGGTGACCCAATTATAAAAGGTGCCGCAATTCGCTGTACAGATTTGAGTCCCTTGAACACGACAGAAATATGATTGTGCATAGCTGCGTCCCAATGATTGTTGGTTGGAATCCCGGTTCGCTCAGATTATGTTTCTAGATCTGTCATCAACATATTCATACTAGTGGGTTTCACCAAAGTGGTAAACGTCTGCATCACTTCATGCTTTCCTACCACAATGAGCTGACACGCCTTGATATAACTTGAATACTGTTCAAAGCGGCGTTAAAAACCCAACTCACTCATTCACTCTCAACGAAATGTGAATTCCCTAAAACATCGAAAAATCAGATAAATTCAAAGATGACATGCAAGACAAGTATATATTTTTTTTGCAAAGACAAGGCGTAAAACATTGCACACAAAACCAAAAAACACCCATCTGTTTTCAAAAACGTTCAGATTCGAATTTAGAAGATACTGTAATCTTCTGAAATTACTTCCACTATGATATTATTTCAAACGTATACCTTTTCTTACGTATAAAGTATCTCTTTATGTACCCTTTTGTATCCGATGTTACCTAATTTTGAGCCGTGGTCGCCGGTCGCCGATCTCCAAGAATATCAATGTTTGTATTACATTTATGATACCATACCAAGACCCAATACCAGATATTGATTCAGCCAGTTTGTGCTGTACGTTACCTGTGAAGCATCTCTTGATGTGGACAGTGGAAGATGCTGACGCTGATGTCGCCGGTTGTTCTTCTCCTATATACAGGGTGCTCCTCATGGCCATCCTGCAGAGACTGAGACTGGGTGTGTAGTCACACGCGGCACACTCCGTGTCCCCAGAGTCCGTAGTCCGACACAGTCGTTGACAGGAGGCCACGTCCTGACTCGATACGTTGACGTGCGTTTCCGTGATCAGTCGATCCTCCAGCGTCTCGAACGGGCACTCACCTGGAGATTGAAATCCAAAGTATATTACTGGCATTCAGTGACAGAGGAAAAATAGAAATAGAGTGAATGTTCTCTAACTCTGCAGTATATATATTCTAGCTACGATTCTGCTGATCGATTCTGGAGCAGGTAAACCAGCTATTTATAGCATGTGCAAGGATACAAACCGTCAGGGTGCAATGACACACTTTCAACCAAGTATATATTGTGACTACCAGATGCTCATCTGTCGGTCCTAAATGAGATGTCGGCCCAAGGACAGAAACGTTGTAAGAAACAATACATTAAAGGAATGTTTGTTTGTTTGTTTGCTGCTTAGCGCCGCAATAGTCCAGCTATATGACGGCGGCTTGTAAAAAAAATCGAGTCTGGATCAGACAATCCAGTGATTGACCACATGAACATCGATCCACGCATTTGGGATACGATAACATGCATCAACCAAGTCAACGAGCCTGACCACCCGATCCCTTTAGTCGCCTCTTACGACAAGCAAAGTCGCCTTTGCAAGACCTATTCTAGCCAGGATGTAATGCATGCATTTTATCTGTTCAGTGCGGAATGCTGTTTAGATCCATACTACTAATCCCACATTCATATGCATGTGCATGTATCACCTTAATCAAGCAACATTAATTAGACCAAACAGAGGAAGAAATGAAACTGGCCTAGAGAGTGTGGATTGTATATAATCTAAGAAAAGTATGATTTCCCCAATGAATGGTCGGTCCTTTAAGAAAATCAGTTGGGTTCAACGCCGTTTTGAACAGTATTCCAGTTACATCAAGGCGTGTCTGCATATTGTGAGGGGAAACCCGGAAGTGATGTTGGTCCCAGACGTTTACCAATTTGGTGAAACCCTTTAGTACGGGCATGGTGATGACAGACCTTGAAGCATAATTGGGGGGAACCGGGATTCAAACCCATAATCATTGGGACGCAGCTCTGCAAAATCATTGCGGCGCCTTAGACGAATGGGCCACCAGAGTTTTTGTGGAAGGAGATATAAACAATAGCGGCCCTGATATAACATCACGATGTCTTTCCTGAGTATCAATTGGCACACCCGATCACACTATCAACTAATTTGTCTATTCCTGGTCCATTCACTGTTACAGAGCGTCATAATATGATTGTAATATTACGTGTCGGGAACCCACCATGAAACAAATTGTAAAATGGCAATAGCCTGGCCCGAGTATCCAACAAAACAGATTCCACCGGGCGTAAAAGCTGAAAAAACGGTGAATATATTAATATCAGGTGTTCGCGAAAAGGGTCCCGTCCTACCGGTGGCATCCGCCATTCACACAATTTGCATAAAACATATATGTTTGTTGCTTGACGCTGGTAAGTATAGTATGGAAAAGTAAAAGTTCAGTAATAATCATCATTATACAAAAAATACCTTCTTCCTTCTGACACACAACGCAGGACTTAATATTGCACTTGGTTGTACGGATTTGGAAGTCATCTCTGTCTAGTCGTACACAGAAGTCGACATCTTGGTAATTAGGTTCGTTGTTATACCACAGAGTCGAGCTGCCAAGTGGGCTACAGTCTCCCTGCCAGCGATACTGAACCACGGACGCGTCGTCTTGTTCTCTGTCGTAAATTCCCGTCCACAAGTCGCCGGTCCTGTGTATGTAGAAGACCAGGGAGTCAGACCTTTGTTATTATACTTGCCGTAAAAGGCGACTATGCTTGTCGTAAAAGGCGACTAACGGGATTGGTCGGTCAGGCTCGCTGACTTGGTTGATGCATGTCATCGATCCCAATTGCGTGGATCGATGCTCATGATATTAATCACTGGATTGTCTGGACCATACTCAATTATTAACAGACCGCCGTCATATAGCTGTAATATTGCTGAGGGCTGCGTTAAACAACAAACCAACCAACCAACATGTGTGATGCTTCCTGTCGTATTGAACAGAAGAACTATTTCCCCTGGTCAGAATGTCAGACCTTTGATATCAGTATATGTGTGATGTTTTCTGTTGTATTTTCAAGTGATTGAAATCATGAGCATCTATCCGCGCAATTGGGATCGATGACATGTATCAACCGTGTCAGCGAGCCTGACCACCCGATCCCGTTAGTCGCCCTTTACGACAAGCATAGTCGCCTTTTACGGCAAGCATGGGTTGCTGAAGATCTATTCTACCCCGGATCTTCACGGAATTGTTGGAACTCTACCGTTGCCTGACAACTAAGCAATGTGTCGAGTAAATCCATACTTGCCGTAAAAGGCGACTATGCTTGTCGTAAGAGGTGACTGACGGAATCGGGTGGTCAGGCTCGCTGACTTGGTTAATGCATGTCATCGTATTTGCGTCTTCAGCAGCCCATGCTTGCCGCAAAAGGCGACTATGCTAGTCGTAAAAGGCGACTAACGGGTTTGGGTGGTCAGCCTCGCTGACTTGGTTCATGCATGTCATGATTGTCTGGTCCAGACTCGATTATTTACAGACCGCCGTCATATAGTTGTTATATACTACCAACAAAAAACAAACAAAAGTTTTCCAAACATTGCACGAGATTACATCTGAGCACTCATTGAACTGAAGACTCACTGGTTACCCTCTCGCTTGAACATAGTGACTGCATGTACATGCTGCATTTATTTACGGGTGAGGAATTCATTGAGTACAAACCCGAGAAGTAGCGACGATGTATTGTTTCATGCTGTAACACGACTACCTGCCTAAACCTGTAATAATCAGTCATAATCATCATTTAAGAAAATTCGATCAGTGTTTCTTTTTAAATTGTTGGTCGGTTGGGTTGTTGTTTAACGCCGCACTCAGCAGTAATACAGCTATATGACGGCGGTCTGTAAATAATCGAGTCTGGACCAGACAATTCTCTACCCGGATCTTCACGGGTTGTTTCTTTTTGAAAAAGATATGAACTTTCATGTTTGAACGTAACCGATATCTAACTCAGGGCCAACGAATTATTTGGAGTGATGGAACGTTGAAAATAATACATTTTATGTTTATTGAGAATTTTCGCTAAATCATATTCCTCTTAGAGATACAGTAAACTACATTTATAACGAACACGCTTATAACGAACTATATAGCACAACATTTAGGAAAAATATACCATAGGATAGATTCGGAAATGTGACTGACTCGTGAAAAGAAAAATGTCACCACAAAATGGAAAACTACACGATCGCGAGATGTAAGGGTATCCTAGGTATTGATATGTGTAAAGGAACAACTTACAGATATCCATCTGTTTCCCATTTTTCGGCGATTATCTGAAAAACAGTCACCTCTTCCGGATTCTTGACGGTCAGCATATTTTGTCCAAATTGATCACAGACATCTTGAGCTTCATTCCAGGTGTATTTCTGCTTGAACAATGTGAATGTTCGGACACGTCTGGTGTTGGACACCATGCCAACTGAAACACAAATGTCATTAAACGCCTAGATTATTAAATAGTACGTGTGGAGATGGTTTAGTGATTTGTTTGTTTGTTGTTTACGCGCACTCAGCAATATTACAACTTTATGACGGCGGTCTTTTGATAATCGAGTCTGGACCAGACAATCCAGTGATTGACATCATGAGCATCGATCCACGGGCCGTGTGAGTTAGTGAATGTTGTTTAACGCCTCAGATGACAAAATCTCAGTGGCGTAAAAAAATTACGATTCTGGACCAGACAAACCAGTGATTGAAATCGAGTTTTAGATAAACGAGATATAACCCTTCTCATATTCATAAGACATTTGTGCTAAAAGCAGAATGGATAGTTGGATTCCGACTGTACCATGCGCCGGTGTTTATAAATCACTATCACATAGGGGTGATACCAGGTGTTCACGATTAGGTGAACGTATCCTTTCACACCGTTGGTTGTTGGTTTGTTGTTTAACGCCGCACTCAGCAATATTCCAGCTATAAGACGGCGGTATGTTAATAATCGAGTCTGGACCAGACAATCCAGTGATTAATATCATGAGCATCGATCCACGCAGTTGGGATCGATGACATGCATGAACCAAGTCAGTGAGCCTGACCACCCGATCCCGTTAGTCGCCTTTCACGACAAGCATAGTCACCTTCTCTTACAACAAGCATGGGGTGCTGAAGACCTATTCTACCCCGAATCTTCACGGGTCCCTTTCACACCGTTGGCACACGTCACAAACACACGCAAAGGCAAGTCTAACATAAAACGTTTTGAAAATTTGCTTCGGCCTTGAATGTTGTAACATTGATCATACAACTTTTAAGCATGAGCCGTATGACACTCTCGGCAAAGCGATTGTACCGAAAAAAATGTAAGATGAAGACAACAGCTGCTGGAATATTGCTCGACATAACAGGAAAGCTGAAGCCATACCTCTTGTCATACTGTCAGGAGGATAGCTTTTTCTCACTTTGAATTTCTATGCGTAGATGTCGCTTTTGTTTAGAAGTTGAAGAGTGACAAAGCAAACACAATTTATGGGTAACAACTTCTTATGACCTCGTTTCGTTGTAGATCTTTAAAGCGTTTTTTACTTGACAACGATCTAAGGATACAGAAACGTCGCTATAATAATATATTAATGAAGTTGTTATTCATACACTGTGTCTACTTATATAACAATCACATACATGTATGAGTGTTCGCATGACAGAGTAAATTATCATTTTACTGATGGTCTGTGTGTCATAAGTCCTCCGATAATATATAAGATGTACTCTTTATAGACATTAATTTCTTAAAGACGTTTTAAGAATATTACTTGAAAACGACGTTAAATCCCATTTACCTCATCTCACCTTTACCAATTACAATATTTTATTGGGATTTTATTGAGATACAACAGACTGTGGTAATGGTTTGGCCCTTGGAAACATGAGCTGTACATGTATCTCTGAGCAATAAGAACTAGTAGAATTGTTTTAACTCATACGTAATGTCCCAGAATGTTGTGTTCGTAATGTCCCAGTATTTTGTTATGTGTGAAGACCTGTGAAGATCCGGGGTAGAATAGCTCTTCAGCAACCAATGCTTGCCGTAAAAGCCGACTATGCTTGTCGTAAGAGGCGATTAAAGGGATCGGGAGGTCAGGCTCGCTGACTTGGTTGATGCATGTCATTGATCCCAATTGTGTGGATCGATGCTCATGAAGTCAGTCACTGGATTATCTGGTCCAGACTCGATTATTTACAGACCGCCGTCAAATAGCTGTAATATTGCTGAGTGCGGCGTTAAACAACAAACAAACATACGTTATGTGTGAAGTAATCGCTGTGAAATATTTTGATATTGATACTGAGTGGAATACGCATGTTAAACTGCGGCATATATCTCATTGGGCTAGCGGTATAAAACCGGTAAAAACTCGGACTATTAAAAGCAGCCACACACGCGTGCATGCACGTCGCTTCATATAATAAACATTTCTTGAACCCAATTTCGCTGTTCCTCACCTTTTCGTGTCAGCTTTGTTTTATCCAACGGCAATGTTTTAGTTTTGTTATGACACTTGACAACACCTTTATAAAGCAATCATCCCCCGTTCTTGTTTGAGAGTTGCCTCTAAATCTGTGATACATTTTCTGTTTTCAGGTGAGAGTCCTGCATTGCACTCACTATTGGTGTTTTACAACGTATGGCTCGCTAAATACAATGTGTATCCCTCTTACAGGAAATTGGCTGTACGAAGACATTTACACGTGACAACCTCTTTATATCTGATAATACCAATCGAAGCAATGGTTTTTCATAAGGGTTATGGACCCGTGAAGATCCGGGGTAGAATAGGTGTTCAGCAACCCATGCTTGTCGTAAAAGGCGACTATGCTTGTCGTAAAAGGCGACTAACGGGATCGGGTGGTCAGGCTGATCACTGGATTGTCTGGTCCAGACTCGATTATTTACAGACCGCCGTCATAAAGCTGGAATATTGCTTAGTGTTGGCGTGAAACAATTAAAAAAATCATCAGAGACTAGTTATGGCACTCTGTGTGTTATTAAACTGTATTTTATTTGAATATATGCTCAATGAAAATAATTATATTTCAGTGAATGTCTCAGGTTAACAAAACAAGTTTTAGTGGCTCATTAGTTATTCTTCTTTTTCTCCGGGAACTGAACTGGTCGTTTACAGTGAATTATGGAGATTGCAATGTGTGTCTAGTCAACATCAAATGCATTTCAAACCGATCTCAATCCGACCATGATTTATGCTACCCCAAGGCCATGTTGAGTTTGGACATCATAAGAAGTGAGTTGGAAAACAAAGAGTTTCTATTCACATTGAGCAAATACTAGTAACACTCTGGGATACACCTTTGTCTCAGCTGTTTATATTCCTTACATATTAAAAGGGAATTCAACCCGTCTTCAAAGCTGCGACAAAATACACAGATTTTAAGCATTAAACAAAGGACAACCTCCTGCCAATATTGAGATTTTAAAGGCCAAGACGAAATCTTGCCAACTTTTGGGGATTGCTTTAAGTTAGAGGTAGCAATAAAACACAAAATCATAGTTCCTTTACACAGATCCGTTACATGTGTATATAAGCATCTATCCAAGTCGGCTTCTAACATCCCGGTTAAGTGTAATTTCTGGTCCGTTGATATTTCCTCATTTTGGTCTTCATTTTGGTAAGTATAATTTTATTAGAAATTTTCAATACAACCCAATGTTGCATGCAGAGACCCATGGTTTGTAGTCTACGATTCACAACACATATGCGTTGCAACAATGTCATTTCCGATGTGTCTGTATGCCTTATACAATGGTTGGTTGGTAGGTTGGTTGTTTTACGCCGCACTCAGCAATATTCCAGCTATATGACGGCGGTCTGTAAAGAAATCGAGTCTGGACCAGACCATCCAGTGACTGACATCATGAGCATCGATCCACGTAAATGGGATACGAAGACATGCATCAACCAAGTCAGCGAGCCTGGCCACCCGATCCCGTTAGTCGCCTTTAACGACAAGCATAGTCGCCTTTTACGGCAAGCATGGGTTGCTGAAGAGCTACTCCGGATCTTCACGGGATCTTCCTTATACAATGGAGTGTGCCATACGGTGTGTCGTGGACGGTCTTGTAAGAATTATCAAGTTATTAACCCACCAGACAGTAGAAGTCCTTAATCGTCCATTTATAAATCGATGAACACTTTATCTCTTATACAGCTACGAAACACTTCATAAATTCTATAGCTACCACACACTGCGTTTCCAAACCGTTGAAACAACAGTACACATCATATTTGCTTATATTTATTTTTAAACATTATTGAACACTAGGCTTGTCGTAAGAGGCGACTAACGGGATCGGGTGGTCAGGCTCGCTGACTTGGTTGATGCTTGTCATCGATCCATATTGCGTGGATCGATGCTCATGATGTTAATCACTGGATTGTCGGGTCCGGACTCGATTATTTACAGACAGCCGCCATATAGCTGGAATATTACTTTAGTGGCTTAGGGCTTTACATAATTTTATCCTTGCAAGAAAAGGAGCACTGTCTAAACAAATGCGACACGACAAGTTTTAAACAACTTTGCCATCAAATGAGTTCAGCCTCGATTATTTACAGACCGCCGTCATATACATGTAGCCGGGGCATTGCTGGGTGTGGTGTTGAACGACATACAAACAAAACAAGTACAATTCAGAGTGACCAGGTGTTCGCAGAAACGTTTAAAGCATGTTTTACCCCTACGGTAGCATATTTTGAGGCCGGGTCACTTATCTTCATAGACTGCATTAGAACCTATTTTCAGAAAGTAATTTTCACTCTATTACTTAATGTACGATGTCAACTTTTTAAAAGGAGATATTTTTAGATACTATGTTTCACGGTGGGCATTTCTTTCCGACGCAATCAAACGGTCGCGAATGCCCAATGTGTCCACCTGACCAAAACTGATCAATGCCGGTGCGATTTATCTGAAATATTTTTGACTGGCGTAACACAAAACTCACTTTGAAGAAAACAAACGAAGAAACATGGGTTTTTGTTTATCATGGTAGAAATACAGAAAAACAAACAAACCATTTTATTCAACACAATATATCAACATATAAATGAATCACCTAAAGGCCATTCCACAAACGGAAATTTTGCTCAAATGTGGTGAAATGGCTATGAACTCGGTGATGCATAAAACCGGGTTCTAGTAACGAAATGTCACCACAACTACATATATTACGTCACTATCCAGGCATTAACTGCACTATTAACGCAAGACGTTAGCCGCGAAGCGATTCATATATGCGGCTACATAGTACAATATTTTTCTATCACGACAGGTTATAAGGTGTATAAGATTTTTAATCTTGCGTATGTTCAGCTGCAAGGTGATTAACTGTAGCACTATAGAGATACATTAATTAGGAGATAAACATACTGTGTTTTCAATGCAGAGCTAGGTCACCTGTAGATTTAAAATTTGGTACCGAACGCGCAGCGTGATGTTTCAAATATTGAATTTAGCGCGGTTAAATCTACAGGTAACCTTGCTCTACATTGAAAACACTGTATGTTTATCTCCATTCTACCACGACTAAATAAAACGCGAACTCTTTGGTGTTAGCAGTTATACTGAGTGAAGCGGCATGGGTTGAGTCCAGTGTTCTGAGTGGGTTATCGATTTCGAATTACGGAATCACCGAACAAAATATGGCGCTGTATATACTCAAGCAGTTTGATTACACCGTAATACTTCACTCGAACATATGACAGGCATTGAAAGCACATAAGCACGGCAACTTGGTAAGCTAGCATGAGGTGGGCATCCCTATAGAAAACAAAGCGAATTTTGTAATGCTTTCGCTCTACACCGCACGTCATCATTATTTCGTCATATCGCTCATTGTGACGCAAAAGATATGACGTCATAGTCGTATAGAGAAAAGCGTCAATATTCAAAGCCCTCTGTTGTCTCCAAAACGTAAATACATTCCCTTTATAGATTACGATCGTGTTTTCTGCACGAAATGTATTGCCACACATCCTTTGAATATTGTAGTGGCCGCATAATTATTTAAATATGCCTACCGACAATGACTGAAAAAAGTATTATTCTATGAATATTAGCTTCCGCGGTGATGCGGTCGTCAAACCAGCTGTTTCAATCAGAGGGAGTTTATTGTGACTTAATAGCCTCTGATTGACCAATTAGAATCGAGGAAATGATTGGCCTACTACATCTATTTTATTCATTACATGTAGGTCAGAGAGTGCAACTACTTGATGAGGGACAAAACGGAAGTCCAATTGTACCTTATAATGTCATTGTTTATGTTGTTTAACCTTTTCTCTTTTGAATACATGACACTTTTTAATGGACAGCAACTTCGTGTATCTTTTGTCCGACGTTTCAGAGCTACTTCTTACTCTTTCATCAGGACCTGAAGGAGGAGCAAGAAGTAGCTCTTAGGCGTCGTACAAATAATACAAGAAGTCGCTATCAATAAAAAGTGTCATGTATTCATGTTCTCCCAACTTCTAAATGCATATCAAAGACCTTTCTGTTTTCACAAAAAGGTACTTAAGAAATGATTTTCACATTGTGGTGGTTTACTGGAGAATGAACGCTTTGAACCGTGCATGCTCCGGCGTTTACACAAGATTTTAACTAACACTATTCAAAGCGTTCATACTCCAGGAAAACACCACAATGGTTTATTCGTTATAGAAATTCATTTCTTAAAAATTCGGGTTTTGAAGTTTAAGGGATGCTAATTTTACTGTGACATTTACTGTGATTTCCGTTACCAGTTATATAAGGGATCATGTTACCCGTTACATTGGGGATCATGTTACCCGTTATATAAGGGATCATGTTACCCGTTATATTAGGGATCATGTTACCCGTTACATAAGGGGTCATGTTACCCGTTATATTAGGGGTCATGTTACCCGTTACATTAGGGATCATGTTACCCGTTACATAAGGGATCATGTTACCCGTTACATTAGGGATAATGTTACCCGTTACATTAGGGATCATGTTACCCGTTACATTAGGGATAATGTTACCCGTTACATTAGGGATCATGTTACCCGTTACATTAGGGATCATGTTACCCGTTATGCTAGGGATCATGTGACCCGTTACATTAGGGATCATGTTACCCGTTACATTAGGGATCATATTACCCGTTATATTAGGGATCATGTGACCCGTTACAAAAGGGATCGTGTTACCCGTTACATTAGGGATAATATTACCCGTTACATAAGGGACCATGTTACCCGTTACATTAGGGATCATGTTACCCGTTATATTAGGGATCATGTTACCCGTTATATTAGGGATCATGTTACCCGATACATAAGGGATCATGTTACCCGTTACATAAGGGATCATGTTACCCGTTACATTAGGGATCATGTTACCCGATACATAAGAGATCATGTTACCCGTTACATTAGGGATCATGTTACCCGTTACATTAGGGATCATGTTACCCGTTACATAATGGATCATGTTACCCGTTACATAATGGATCATGTTACCCGTTACATTAGGGATCATGTTACCCGTTACATTAGGGATCATGTTACCCATCATCTTAGGGATCATGTTACCCGTTACATAAGGGATCATGTTACCCGTTACATTATGGATCATGTTACCCGTTATGATAAGGATCATGTTACCTGTTATATTAGGGATCATGTTACCCAATATATTAGGGATCATGTTACCCGATACATTAGGGATCATGTTACCCGTTATATGAGGGATCATGTTACCTGTTACATTAGGGATCATAAATGTGCCATACATAAATGTGCCATGTAAGTAGTCAGAAACATTCTGAATATCTGCGTATTGTTATTTGTTTTCATGTTGTTTATTGCCACCGAAAGAAATAGTCTGAAATGTCGATAAAATGTTGTCGTCGTGCGAGATTTTGCGTCAATCATGCCGTCACAAAGGACGGAAACTTTGACAATGTCTTTTGAATTTACCAAATCATGGTAATGTATCTATTTGTCTAATTCCCTAATTCCTGCTACGATACTCTTCCCATGCTTATTCTAAAACTATAGAGCCACTGTATTGCTCAAAATGGGAGGAAATGCCACACAATATATTATCTAAGTTTTGCTTTGTTTACATTTCAAACAAGTGCAGTTTTCCGAGAACAGCGTTCGTTTTCACACCTAATATATTTCGCTTGAGGTCATCTAGACAATTTGTATTGGTGACAAAGACCATTCATCATTTGATTCTAAAATGTTTGAGTAATTCAGGGATCTATGTATCGCAGCTGAGTTTGAAAAATGTGATTAATAGGCGTCTCATAACCGGCATACGTGAACGTGATTTTGTAAACATTGACCACTATGGAGGACAGTTACTTCAGTGTTCTTGTTTGCGTATTTTCCAAAACATTCTAAACGATTGTAAGGATGTCGTCGACGCTTCACAATGATCATTGGTGATTTGATTTAAAAAAACACATATAACTGATATCTGGATATGCTATTTTTGAAATTGAATTCTCCAAGTAATCATCCAATATTTTGATTTCAAAACATACACTAAATAACGCTGTGAATGGTGATTTAGAAATGTGTCACACATGGTGAGATTTACGATGTTCCTAATTTTCAGAGGTCAATTTCAGTAATTTTCCTTTGCCTAAAATGAGATTGGATGATATCACAGAAAGTAAAACTCCCACGGAATTGAAAACCTTGAAGGGTATTGGTGTGCGTCATGTATTTTGAATTGTATTCGACTTCAAAGTGAGGGTTGAAGCGGAGGGTCATGTTTGTCCCTGTGGCATCCTGAAGGTAATGCGAATATGTAAATAAATGTTAAATAAAATCTTGAGTGAAAACCAAACGTTAACTTATTGTCCGACATTGCCCATCCTCACGATCGTGGTACACAGGGGATCGGAAGGACTAGAGAATTGTTCCACTTGGGGATTCAACATGAAAGGTAGTCAAAAAGAAGCAATAGTCATGGGATCTTTGAAAAGGCCTTTGCCTTTGTATATAGGCAATTCATGCTAAATGTTTTTGAACTTTGAGGCAAGTATACAGAAATGGATATCCTTATTTTTTAATGATATGGAATCTAGTATTCCGGTAAACGGATTTGCTAGCTCCTTTTGTCATGTTACTGTCGGCAGGGAATCCTGTGTCACCATACATATTTATCATTTGTGCTGAAATTACTGGTACGAAAAAAAACAATTGAAGGAATTAACATGGTAATGTTGAGCACGCGCTGGCCCAATTTGGTACCACACCAACACCAGATGGCTCAGAAAAAATGCTCATATGCAGCTATGAGTATCCTTAAATTCTTTGAAATGTTTTCTGGACTTAGGGTCAACACAGAAAAAAACGAAAATGATATGGATAGCGTAAAGAAGGTCACGATAAAATCTGTGTACTGAATGGCACTTCGACTGGTCACAGACAATATTTAAATTATTAGGAATAGATTTTGATTTAGATTAAGAAAAAATAGTAGAACTTAATTATCGAGAAAAACTTGAAATAAGTAGAAAAGGAAATGACTTTATGGCCCATAAGAACTTTGACACCAATGGAACAGAATGTAATCCTGCTAAATCATACCAAGTCCACCAGATGAAACATTTCAGAAACTTCAGAAATGATGATTTAAATTTGTTTGGAGGGGAAAACCTGATAAGGTGAAAAGAAATACTCTGTCATATCGTTCTGAATGTAGAGGTATAAGTGTACATGTAGTAAAATATGCTTTTGCACCACAAAAACACCAATGGGTCAGGAGGCTATTCAATAAAAATTCAAAGTGGCTTAAACATGCATCATTATATATTCCAAATACACAGAGTGAATATTTCTCAGATTCAGTCTACTTTACAAAGTATATGGCTCTATATATCACAAATTTATTTTGGAAGTATGTCTTAATAGTTTAAACATACACAAATGTTACAGAACGATTACTGATTTGTCAGAGCTAATGTGCCAGTCTTTATGGTATAACATTAATATTATGATAGCAGATAAACCAATATTGTATACTGAGTGGTGTAAGAAATGTTTCAAGTTCATCAATTACATTCTAAATAAAAATGGAGAAATATGTATGGCATTAAAAAATATTTTCTAGCATTTCATGGTACTATTCAAAAAGCAGTTTTGAAATGCATAAAAAATAACTGTAAAATATCAAGGCAGAATGATGGAGTGCCCATTTACACTTTTCAATATACGATTGCTTAATAATAATCAAAAAGGAAATACATTTTTCTTCCAAACTATGCTGGACCCGAGTGTTTCTAAAACAGGTTGCCCAGAAAAGTGTGGAAAGTGTCTTTCACAAATAGAATGAAAATGCAGATCAAGAAACTATTGACATAATGGCTTACAAAACTGCACTGAAAACCGTTAATGAGTTATGCTTACCATTCTACATTATACTTATTCTGTTCAGTTATGTCTGAAACAATTGTACATCTACTAAGTGAATGTGTTCATGTTGCCAACATCTGGAAAGACATGACCGATTGGGTTGGTAATTTTTCAAAGGGAACAATACTGTTTTCAAATGAAAACACTAAATTTGGATTCAAAGGCACAAATAATAATCCCATTATCACTAAAAAAGCAATTTGCCCAGAGAAATTCTAAAATATTATGAAACAAAGTATTTTGCCTTTGCAAACTTTAGGCAGGCACATGTCTTGCCTTTTGATCATCGTTGCATACAGTATGTACAAATACTATTCGAAACGACACAACATTGAAGAGAATGTTGAAAATATCTTCCTATCAAAAGGTGGATATGTGACATCTTTATGTACAGTAAACCTAAAATATGTCATCATGTTATCGATGTAGATACATCTGTAACATTTTACACATGTTGTTAACCACAAATTAAGTGTGCGAGTTGGGTTTTTAACGCCGCTTTTAACAGTATTCCAGTTATATCACGGCGTGTCAGTTTAATGTGGGAGGAATGTCCGAAGTGATGCACGTCTGAGACATTTACCACTTCGGTGAAACCCACGAGCACGGGTATGGTGCTGATAAACCTAGAAACATAAACAGGGCGAACCGGGATTCGAACCCACAATCATAGGTTTTTGGCGTGCTCAAGAGACGCAACTCTTCACAGCGAATCGCGGCGCCTTAGACGACTGGGCCACCCGTGCCTCCTGAAAAAGTTATGAACCTGAAAGCTGCTAGTGACATCAAATTTTATATGCACTTGTATTATTTTTATGAGTGTACAGTGTTTAAACTGACTTGTTGAAATTATCTGGTGTATTAAAATGTAACCAAAATACATGAATCTGCTGAGTATGAATATACGTATGCATATATAACCTGTCGACATGAGAAGGGAAAATACTATCACAAAAATTGATAGTGGCAGACGCTCTGGCTAGCCATTCTTACCTTGTACAATGAAGGTCATTATCCATACCAGGTAGAAACTGGCTATCTTCATTTTAAAAGTGACCTGTAAATTATAAATGGAAGGCACATAAGAGCACAGGATAACTGATCTGAGAATTGATGATGCCAATGATATGCTCTTAAAAGCATTTAAGATTGTAATTCCCGTCGAAATTTCTCATTCATTGTTACTCGTCTTGCAAACATTCATACAATATATAAATATACAACTTTGGTCCAGACAGGCGTAGAAGCGGGAGACCACGGGTGACTACGCTCATTGAAGAACGGACCATTCATCCCCCCAAAAGGCTAATTACAGCGATGGTAACGGCAGCGACGGCACTTGGTCACAGGGTAAGTCGATTAGCAGCGTATAGGAGATTAAGTGAGTGAGTTAGGATTTAACGTCACATCGGCAATATTTCAGCCATATCGTGACGATATAGGAGGACGTGGTATCAGAGCACGTCGATCCAAACGCGGAGTGATTTTAACACGTCAACACCGACGTAACAGGCTGACATGGGCCAGGCGAGTTCGACGTTGGCAAGTGCGAGACTTGGGTCGCCTCATGTTCTCAGATGAGAGTAAATATTGCTTTTACAGAAATGTTGGTCGGCAGCGAGTATACAGACGAGTAGGTGATCGTTTAGCGCCAAATTGTGTTACACAAGTTCAACCATTTGGAGACGGTAGCGTCATGGTCTATGGATGTATCCGTGATGTGAAAACGAGGCTCGTTATTATTCTTCGAAACCTGAATGACCAGAGATATCGTGATTACGTTTGGAGATCGTTGTGCACCCATTCATTCAGCAACAGCCACGTGGCACTGTCTTCAACAAAACAACTCGAGACCACATGCGGCAAGGCTCACGCAGAACTTTCTGAACGAAGCGAACGTTCACGTTTTACCCTGGCCGACATTTTCTCCTGATATGAACCCCATCGAACATATATGGGATCACCTTGACCGACAGATAAGAAGACCAGCGGCACTCGTCAACTTTCAAGAACTGGAACAATGTCTCCTTGAGGAATTACCCCCAACGTCATCCGACGTTTGACGTTGTCAGAACTTCGTCGTGTCCAGGCAATGTACAAGATGGACGTAGTCGGCATTAAGTTGGTTTAGAATGTGCTTTAGAGTCATCTTGAACAAGTGTTGTGACAGTGATATTGTGAAACTTGTAATTTTTTACACCAATGTGCCTTTGTGTCTCAGTCAGTCGTAAAGATTTTGTTTGGATAATCCCACATAAATCGGTTTTGCACATCATGTTAAGTACAACTCTTATGAAATATATGCATACTGACTTTCTACATGCTTTTGTTTTTCTTTCATAGTGTTTCAGACTCTTGGTATACTATCTTTTGGACCTTAGTTAATATTGCTCCTGTGATTAAGGGAGTATTAAGTAACATTCAAGACGAATATTATGTTGTGCAAGAATTGAGGTCAGTAAATATTCATTCACTACGTATCTACAACACGTCATTTCACATTTTATTGGCAACACATACACGTAAGTTTATTTCATATGCTGTAGCACAACTTGTTATCGTGAACCTGGAAATAATTTTCCTTGGAAGAGCTAATGTAGGCTACTCTCAGTTCAAAGTGACAATTCAAAAGTACCGGCAGTGGCGATCAAACTGACAAAACCTTAAAGAAGTCCCCGACCCAACTAAAATTACAAGTAATCTGGCTAATCACGTAGTTTCCTTAACGAGATTCGACTGTTGACCATCTCCATGTATAATGGACCGGCGTCCTTTCATTGAATACAATATAAGTGGGTAAACTTTAGTTTTGTTATTATTTGTTTAATTTTATTAATCAGTTAATATCGCCCTCATTGAAGAGTGGTAATGAAATAATTGAACCTATTTTCAACAAGATACTCACTCGTACTTGCAACGATGTCGTACTCGCCAGTAACCGTTACAGTATGATTCCTATTCGCTGACACCATCGTTCTGAAACATTCTCTCTGCGGCGTTGAATCTTTAAGCAGCTGCAATCAATACATTATATATTAGTGTTTACAGAAATGAACTCCTGTTTGAACAGCCACGACGGTCGATACCTGTTTCCTTCTTGTTCGTCGTGACAAAACATTTTCACAATGGAGCTTCTGAGAGTTAGAAGATTATTAAGCAGTTTAGAATCAATAGCTGAAAACGGAGACATGACATTAACGTTAATCAGATACACAAGCACGATGTATTTGAGACATAGCACCTTGATGAACGACGTTAGTTTTTAGAGGGTAGTGAGTTGTTCCCCGTAGTAGATATACACAATGGCCGAACGATCGCACCCAAAAGTAGGATAGATGTGACGATCGGTATTAGGAGAAAAGGTACACATAATCGACGTGAACTTGAGAATATCCGGGGAATATCAAACCACTCATGTATTCTCGACCCGAAAGTATTGTAGAGAAGAATACACGTCTTCAATTCAACAGGTACCTAATCTCGATTGTTCTCAAAGCGGGTGGCTATAAAGTTCTGAGCTTAAATACGAAGGATGTATAATACCAGGTAGCGTTTCTACGGGCATCATAGTGACTAGGTATTCTCTATTGATGAAAATGGACAAATTGGCTACCCTGCTGTCATCAGGTATCGCCAACGGAAAGGGCTAACTCCATCAGCCAACCATGCGGACATGGTATCAACTTTAGGGAAAGATACTCATTCCTTTGCCACTGCTGAGATATGGGCAGCAGAGTCTAAAGTTGATCCAAGATACAGATGATAAAATACATGAAATGATAATAGATGATTGGACTGCTCGCCACAAGTCACATAGCCAATACAGTTGGCATCTCACAAGAGAGAGTCGAGAACAATCTGAGGAATGACCTGGGTACTACAAAGATTCCAGCACGCTGGGTTCCGAGGATCCCGACTCCTGATCAGACACACTCCAGTACATCATATCTCGGGAGAAGTTTCATCGCGAACTGTGGTGGCTTAGACGCCTAGGATACTCGTGATACCCAGATCAGTGAGTGAACAGGAGCGACAAATCAAACGACTATAAGTAACGGATTACATGTAGAGGGGGGTGGGGGGTGGGGGGGGGGGGGGGGTGTGTGTGGGGGGGGGGGGGGGGGGGGGTGGTTTGTGTAGAAAACGCATTCACGATGGACACACACTCCGTAATTCTCATTCTAGGTCATTCTCATATAGCTTTCAGGCCGCCGTCATACAGCTTCATTATAGCTCAATTCGGCGTTATACAGCAAACAAATAAACTAATACCCTCCAAGAAGCCGTAGTAATTTCTATAATCTTTAACCTCAGTGAGCTGGTTAAAATGAAAGTCTCATCCAAACTATCTCGGCCATGCAGCGACAAGAACAAGTTTAACATTCATGGCGAATAATCCCACAGTGAAAAAAAAGAAACTTAACTGTGACAGATCCAGATTAAAACAACTGGATAACATATAGTAATAAATTAAACGTTAAACAAAGATGAACTATACTTTACTCATGTAGTTTATATACATATTCACAATGTACTATACTGACAAATGTTCTCATCGTAAAATCAACTGCTCGCTCACACGTGAAAATAGATTTTTCAGATATTCTGCTTTATAACGAGGATTGCAAAGTCAACAAAACCTGAGAATCCAAGATCTAAATATTTATCTGTTTAAGAAGGCTAAAGTCCTACAAGACAAGCTACATTATTGTTTATTTGACGCCCAGGGGTAAAAGGTGCCATCACGTATTAATGCGTTCTGAGTCTGCACACAAGCATCTTCCCGAGGCAAGAGAGTTAACTGACTTTCAAAGTCCAGTTGTGAACTTTCATTTTGCAATTTGGTTTTATTTCTGTCACAGGTTTTCTCGTGGGAGTGACATCAATCAATTCTGTGTGCTTGCAATCAGGTCATTAAACTTTGGATCCAGAGGATTAAAGAAATATTTTTGGGAGATGAAAGCATTATGCCATGTTTGGATGATTGTATCCATGTTGAAGTATTTAGAAACTGGAGCCAGGTTGTGTACAATTATCTAAATTATATTATATCAATTTAAGCGATTGTTTGATTGATTTTTTTATTGTAATTATTTGTAGAAATTCATATGATGTTCAGTGCTAGATTGACACGATGCATTGCACTAAATCTCTGTCTGTTTTAGACGGTGGCTGTCTCACAGCCTGTGCTGTCGAATGAAGACCTCTGGATGTATGGGGCATCGGCTATGTGTCCATTGTTCTTTATCTTTGTTACCCAGTGGACGTTATTAAAAACCTTTGGTCTCGCCTGACTGTGCATCGTGGAGATGAACTCTTTGCCTTCCCTCCAACGCAGATTATTGTGAAAGGGCTTCTCACTGCAGAATTAGATTCTAACGAAGTTTAGAAAGCGCTTCCCACCTGAAGTCCCTGGCAAACTACGCTGCATTCTTCTGCATGACAAAGACTTGGTAAACCATTATTTGTTTGTTCGACCAAGGTACAACACCCACGCCTCGGTAAATCTTTCAAAATAATCTATGGTAGACATGTTGATGACAAAACCAAATTTGACCCAAATGGTATCGGAAGCAACTCCATATTTTGAATTGTACCGTATGTCTCCGTGTTTGTTTTAGTTAAACAATTAACTTGCCTTTGCATGTGTTTGTGACGGATAACTCTGGTGTGGCAGAATACGCCCATCTTTTCGTAAACAACTGGAATCATCACCATTTGGTAGTGATTCATCATGAACACATTCTTTCAGAAGAGATTTTCTTATGGTTTTGGAAAAGCATTTGTCGCTGTTATTATTTAACAAGAGAGCGAATGCGTGTTTTCTTAAAGCCACGTTAGGAACTTTGCAGTTAGTCGCTGCCAAAACATGGTAGTTGAAAAAATATGAGGGAATACATGGACTAACAAAACTAACATTCTTCTATAAAATACCCAGGCAGTATTATTGCAACAACCTTGACAGTACATTTGTTCACGCAGTCAATTACCATCAGCTCCTTTAGTTGTTTTTGTTTTATTAAATATCTCAGAAAATAGACATCACACAAAGGTTATACACAGATACAAATCCCAAAATAACCTAATAAAGCTAAAATTGATACACCGATACAAATCCCAAAATAACCTAATAAAGCTAAAATTGACACAATATACTCTGGTATAAATTATTACTGTCATTTCACGCTAAAAAGGACTTAGTTATCGACTCGTCGCTGTCGCGATAGTAAAAACAAATATCGACCTTGTTATTGGGTGTTGTATATAAATACTATCCAGACTCGATTATTTACAGACCGACGTCATATAGCTGGAATATTGCTGAGTGCGGCGTTAAACAACAAACCAACCAACCAACGGTGCATGTTAGAAGTTCGACATAGTTTCAAACATTAATTAAAAAGGCGAGAAGCTTGCCTAAATCATGCTACATAACCTCGGGGGAAATCACATTATTTTTCACTTTCCAGGGAGGAAATGTTAGTTTCTACGCACCAACTTCCGGTTCGGCATGGTCAGCGCTTTCCCCTGTAAATGTGTGACATCACGATAGTGATCCATAGAGCATAAACTGACAACTAACAAATATCTGTGATATTTGTAAGTTAAGATACCACACCAGGCGGCTATTGATCGTACATTAATTACATCTATCTATATAAAGGCTTGTAAAATCAATAAAAAGTTGCTACTATTCATCGTGGGCATGCCAGAAGCTACTAGTTTATATTCATATTCATATAAGTACGGACCCGTCAAGATCCGGGGTAGAATAGATCTTCAGCAACCCATGCTTGCCGTAAAAGGCGACAATGCTTGTCGTAAAAGGCGATTAACGGGATCGGGTGGTCAGGCTCGCTGACTTGGTTGATGCATGTCATCGATCCAAATGGCGTGGATCGATGCTCATGATATTAATCACTGGATTGTCTGGTCCAGAAAGATAATAGAGTCTGGACCAGACAATCCAGTAATTGACAACATGAGCATCGCTCCATGCAATTGGGATACGATGACAAGCATCAACCAAGTCAGCGAGTCACCCGATCCCGGAAGTCACTGATGCGTCAAAGAAACATTCGTAAAATATCACGGTTGGACATCAGGCTTGTCGTATTTGAATATTGTCAAAATCTAATGTCCTTACTTTGGAAAATAGAAGAAATATGGCAAGATGATGTCAACCCTTTCTCATGCCGCGGGATTTCAATCCACTGAGTCCGTTCCACAACAGCAACAAAGCTGTCCGAGGCGGGCGTTGCTGCCCTAAATTATGACCGTCTCTCTGGACACTGGCTTGAGCAATGCTTTTAGAATTTCATAGCCACACGTTAACATGTTGCTCATTTTGTGGCATTTAGCAACAAAGCCAGTTGGACACAACTCGTTAACATGTTGCGCATTTTTTATGCATTTAGCAGCATAGTCAGTAGGCCACCAGAGGAAAAAAGGCTTAGTTAAGATTTTCGTTCCCACTTTTTCCGGCGTACCTAAAACGTTTTCGATTGCATGAAAGTAGTAAGCTTGCAGGTGTGTGTGAATTTTCAGGGGGTCAAAACTGCATAGATTGAAGGGAAAATGCATAATTTGACAACATAGGCTGTAACAATTGTATTGATTACGTCATTATACTATCCAAATTATATTACAGGTAATATGTTCGGTAATCTGAATTTGGCAAACATTTTGTTTGATTTAACTGTTATTCTAATTCTATTTTTTTACTTCATTTTCAAATCTTGTGAGTAGGTAAAACACTAATTACATTGAATTGTGACAATAAAACCACTAAAACTGTGTCCGATACAGAAAACAAAATTATAATATATTGCATAGGGGCTGAGATATTTTATACAATGTTACCCACCCACCAAAAGCCAATTTTGAGGAAAATTGCTTCTTGAGATATGGTGGTAGATTATGTTAATGTAGTGGATGAGTGGGATAACTGTAAAATGCTTCAAAACACAAAAATAGTAAAATCATACAGAAGAATTATGTTTTCACTTTTTCTACGACGTGGGGAAACCATTGCCTTGGTGTCAAGATCACCAATTCAATATACTGAGGAAGTGTCCTCTTGTGAACTGTACAGTGGCATAGTGGTATAGTATCATAGTGGTAGTATTGTTAGTAATAAGATATTAGTATCAGTAGTAAATATTAGTATTGTTAGTAGTAAGCCATTCGCATTAGTAGAAGTAGACTAAGATTAGTTAAGCTAGTTTTTTTAGTTAATTATGAATTAGTTTTAATTTGAGTGTTGTTACTGTGTTGTTTAAACGAAACTTAATGGAGGGAATGCATTTTGTTCTATCAATTTTTTTAAAGGCATTTAGAAGTGATACACGCAAGGAAGGGAATTTATGGATGTCAACTTCTTTATAATGAGGAACACAACGTTTCAGAGTACATGCTTACTCCTTCATCAGTACACTAAGTTTGATCAAAAAGTCGTTATGGTCCAGAATCTATACTGGACATCAAAACTGCATTTAGGCTACTTCTTGTCTGCCACAACATTTCCATCTGCTAGGTATGTACTTAGAGGGAAATGTTCTTCTATGTTTGCAAATGCCTTCCTTTTGGCTGCTCTATTTCTTGTGCATTATTTGAGAAATTCAGTTCTTTCCTAGAATGGTGTATCACAACCACATCACAATCCAATCAGGTCATGAACTATTTGGATGAGTTTCTGCTCGGAGGTGCGTGTGACACTGAACAGTGCAGTCAGCTCTTGATGCGAGTACACAACCTGTTTCATAAATTCGGTGTACCCAATCCACTTTAAAGGACGGTTAGGCCAATCTCATTAAAATCAGTTTTCGCTGCCGCTAAACAAAGATCTGAGGACATCCCACTACGGGTCACGACAATTTGAAGTCGAATAAAATTCAAAATACATCACGCACACAGATACACGTCACAGTTTTGTGTGGGAAATTCCCTTTTCTGTGATATCATCCACTGACATTTTAGGCAAAGCAAAAGTACTGAAAATTAGGTACATCGTAAATGTCGCCATTTTTTATACATTACTAAATCACCACTCACGGCGTTATTCACAGCATGTTTTGGAATCTAAATTTCTGATATTTACTCGGAGAAATGAATTTCAAAACTTGCATATTAGTGATGACGGGTATCTGTCTTTCATCATATAATGGGTAGGTTTCTCGGCAGGATAAAGCCAACGGATAAAAACGATATCCGTTGGGGTCGTATGCGGATAGAGATGCAAATATCAAAGGTCAAGTAGGGACTACTTTCAGTGTTTATAAACAAACATGGCGTCGCCCTTGTCATTTTGCGATCGAGTCAGAATTAACCATCGGAATCTGGATAAACTACAGGGATAATTGCTATCATTATCAAAAGAACAGTCTAATTTACTGAAAATCAGTGTCTAACTGTGACGTAGCTCAGGCATTTAATAAGTTTTGCCAACTTTGGAGATATAAATTTCAAAACAATTTTGCGAGGGCATCAGGCCGAGCCAAGCGGGATCAGTAGCCACGTCTGTGCTTGTAGAACTCTGTGGTTTGAAACCTTTTCCACAAATTAAAAAAAGTTGGATTTGGCCGAAAGATGTTTAAATTGTTACCTTGTTTCGTTTTGTTACTATAATTTTTTAATTTGACGTTTACGCGATATACGGCTTTTCCATTGGACGAGAGGTCGGTCACATGACCGCGAAATTGACGTTCATAAGTGTATGAACGACACAATTTGACGTTCACACGTTTTTCACGAGACCGTGTTCTTGAAATGACGTAAACACTGACGGACTACTTCCACATTCCTGGGGAAACCCCTGGGAATTCCCCAGCACGAAAACATACATAAGCATTATTTCTGATCATTTAGAACCTTTAATCTTGGTCTCAGCATTTCAGTATACATTGAGAAACGTAAGAGAGCTTGACTGCATGATTGTTCACGAATTTCCTCGCTACGGCCCATCCTAATGAACAAACGAAAAATTGCACATCCAAACTATCGTCAGTATCGACTCGATCTGTGTCTAGGCTGACAGAGACCGTCTCCAGCAATCTACGAATTTACCTTGGTATCTGTTTGACGGATCTTTAATCACCTTTCAATAATTGGTCAGTTGATCAATGATGACGAACACATGTAACCGCCACAGGTTCATTAACAACTTCGGAAATCCTCCCGTCACGTTTATCGTGTCGGCCATTTTGACGTCTTGTACTTGTAAATGTATTACTACGCGCTGTCATTGTGACTGACTTACTGAGGTAGTTCCTTACAGACCTTTCTCATCTAATGGTGTTATTATTTGAACACATGTGTTGCGTAAGATGTTTCTGAAGAGCAAGTTGTACATCCATACGCCCATGTCACCTCTCTATTTTACTCCGTGATATAACTGGTTGTTGTATGGCTGTCATTGTAAACATGAAGTCACATGTACAATAAAATTGTTTTCAGATCTTGGCCTACATCCTTTGAGGTAAGACTGACACATCACTTACCCTGTGACGTAAAAAATATTAATGCGCGCATTCCAGGAAAACTCGCAATGTTTCGGTAATGTTTGTGAGAGAGAGAAGGCGATTTTCAAGCAGAGAATTAAAGAATGGCATTATATGATAAAGAGGTTATTACGCTTGTGTGTTTGGGGATGGTAAATATCCTGTATTAGGAATGAACACTATGTATTTAGCTCGCCAAGGCTCGCTATATACAATGTTTATTCCTAATGCAGGATATTTACCATCCCCAAACACACTCGCGTGATAACCTCTATTTATCAAATCACCACTGATCATTCCAAAACGTCTCCGATAACCCTAGAATCGTTTCGAATGTTTGGAAAATACGCAAACACGAACGCCGAAGTGAACTTTCCGCCATATTGGCATGGATAGTGTTTACAAAATCATGTTTCACGTACACCGGTCATGAGACGCCTGTAACATCACGTATATTTCAAACTTAGCTGCGATACATACATCCTTGAATTCCTCATACATTTTAGAATCAAATGACTGATGGTCTTTGTCACCAATACAAAGTGCTTAGATGAAATCAAGCAAAATAAGTTAGGTGTGAAAACGAACGCTGTGCTCGAAAAACTGCACTTGTTTGAAATGTAAACAAAGCTAAATTCAGATTTGACACAGTGTAGCATTTTCTCCTATTTTGAGCTATCCATTCGTCTATTCGTTCAAGATATTGGCTCAATAGTTTCAGAATATGCATGGGAAGAGAATCGTAGGAAGAATTAGGGAATTTATAATAGACAGATTGCAATGATTTGATATTTTCAACAGAAATTGTCATAGTTACCGTCCTGTGTGACGCCATGACTGACGCAAAATTACTCACAACGACAACGACAACGGTACTTATCGGAATTTCTGACTATTTCCGTTGGTTTCAATGAAAAATATAACACCAAATAACAGTACATAATGTTTCAGAATGTTTCTGATTACTTACATTTCACATTTATGTATATACGATCCCTGAATCAACGAAAGTCCCCTCGTAAAACCATGTGTACTGTTGACAGTGAACACGCCATTTTATAAAAGTCTGTCAACGATAGGGATGTCATACGTCAACATTGTTGTACATATTTGGCAATTTCTTTGAGATGAAGGTCCTTGAATCTATTTCTATTACAAGGTCTTGTGGAGAATTGCGTATATCAATCAGGCTATGTTTGTTTGAAGTCTTAAGCCTCTAGGATTTATGTGGCAAGTCTCTTAAGCTCAATTAAAGTGTATTCTTGGGTCGTTTCTGATCAAAAGAATTACGTAGCACAAGCGAGCTGTTTGACCTGACAATGGCAATACTTGGGATATCAAGGACGGATTTCGTTATGAGATTTAGGATGCAGGAAAGTGTTCTTGGGGATGGGGAATGCAGGAGTATTCAGCAGCATCAATTAAGACCATATTCAGAGGTACTCAAGGTTGTGCTGAGCATACTGATGTACGTTATCATCTCATTGGCTATCATTTAAAAAAGCCTTTTAATGAACCCCGTGAGTAAAACTAATTTGAGTACATAGTATTCTAATGAACATTTATGCAAGCATAATGGTATGATATAAATGTGACCCACCAGGAGAAAAAGGACCTTATTGGTACTAGAATTTATCATCCCAAACTGGCTCCCACAGGAGATATCGCTTGGGTGAGATATAGAGGTTATCACGCGAGTGTGTTTGGGGATGGTAAATATCCTGCATTAGGAATAAACATTGTATTTAGCGAGCCTTGGTTTCAAGCCGCAGAGGTCTACAGGCATAGATATGGCTACTGATTCCGCTTGGCTAGGCCTAGTGCCCTCGCAAAATTGTTTCGAAATTTATATCTCCGAAGTTGCCAAAACTTATAAAATGCCTTAGTTACGTCGCAGTTCGACACTGACTTTCAGTATATAAGACTGTTTTTTTGATAATTGTATCAATATCGCTGCAATGAAATTGCATCACAATGCTTTGCAGACCATTGTGACATTATTGGTTACCATGACGTCACAACCAAATGACATCACTAATGGCTCTGCTACTGAAGCTACTTAAGACACTGCTTATTACTTTCTACAAACTGAAAAAGTTGGAAGAATGATGTTTGATCAACACTCGGCAAGCCTCAGAGTTTTCCCACTTTTATCAACTTGTGTTGATATATTTGATATCAAAGCGGAAGTGCCGGGTTCGATACCCGGCCGCGTCATACCAAAAATGGTACTTTTGTTACCGTGTCTGGCGCTCGGCATTAAGGGTATAAACAAGGATTCGTCGGCTCGGAGTCAGTTCACTGTGTATGAGTGGGGCATTCATGTTCAACTGCGGCATGATATCTCAATGTGCTAGCACTATATGATTGACATTAGTCCAGACGAATACAAGCAGCCACACACACACGTGCATGCACGTCGCTATTTTTGTGCAACAATCTTGGACGCGACGTTAAACCCCATTTCACTTCCTCTCACCTCACCTCACCTCACCTCACCTCCGTGCGAACTGTACAAAAATATCTTGTTAGTTCGTGATGTAATATAAATATTATTTGAAAAACATTTCAGCATATCTACGTTAAAATAATCTGATATGATATCTAAAAAATGCAATTATCTCATAAACAGCTATTTGTCTGAAAATGGGACTTTGCAGAAAATTAGTCAAGATGTTTGATGTCATGTATACGTGTAATCAATATGAATTGAAGCTTGTGAATTGTATTTTTGTGTTCCTAAGATATAATGACAAGTCCAAATGTGATTGTTCACCAATATGGTCCCTTGTCTCATGGTTGTTCTCAAATGTTGTGTGTTTGTTGTTTAATGCCGCACTCAGCAATATTACAGCTATATTACGGCAGTCTGTAAAAAAATCGAATGATTGACATCATGAGCATCGATCAACGCAATTGGGATACGATGACATGCATCCACCAAGTCAGCGAGCTTGACCACCCAATCCCGCTGCTCGCCTCTTACGACAAGCATAGTCGCCTTACTGCAAGCATGGGTTGTTAAAAGACCTATTCTAACCAGGATCTTCACAGGTCGTAAAAACAAAAATACATATAATTTAATTTATAAATTAAAATTGATACATAGAAAACCATTCTTTGCTGTGTGCTATGAAGTACAGACATTTTTTCCCCATTAAAATGGAATTCTTACATTGAAAACTTAATCAAATTAAATCTAGATTTCAATTCTCAGTATCCTACATTTATGTATATCGTCTATGGTGATGCATTCTTTTCGGAAACTTCTCATATCTTGTCGAATGTCAGTCAGTGAATGGAGCAATACCACATTGTGAGGAAATCTAAAACAATTCTTTACTTTGAAAGCATTTGATATATATCATTAGCCAGCGCATTATTCATGCTGACTGTAACATCTAAATATTGATCACACAGTTTCCATTGTGAGACTGCGTGGTGAGGCATTGCCAGTGGAGGAAGCTGTCAGTCATTTGCGTCCCTGAAGATATACGGACAGCATTACTGGGAACCTCGCAGGTAGGTGTTATACAGTATTCAAGTACTTCACATTATGCCGGGTTTGAAGGTATTTCGAATTTGCGGTACAGTAAACTACGGTTATAACGAACTCAAACTCAAATAATTCATACTAAAATATTCATGACAAGCAAATTATTTAACATGTGTACACATTCAAAGATATCATAAAAACATTTTGAACTTTTCTATCAATATGAAGGTCCTTCTGAACATACTTGTTTAACACCTTTTGTTTTATCATAAGATGGGAACGTTTCGAAAAATTGTTATTGGTAGTTCATCCCTTTAACAGTTTGCCAGTGTAGCTTTCTCGACTGAATATTAATACAACACACTGCCCGTCAAATAGTGGGTTAATTTCAGGACGTCCAGTTCTGATTCGGTGTGTGTATACCAAGAACCAAAGACTACTATTACTACTATTGAACTGTTGTAGCAGCTATGTCAACGTGTATGTACGAACGTTTTGTACCCGCGAAGATCCACCCGGGTTAGAATTGGTCATCAGCAACCCATGCTTGTCGTACGAGGCGCGACTGTGCTTGTCGGTCGGATCTGGTGGTCAGGCTCGCGAACTTGGTTGATGCATGCCATCGTATCTAAATTACGTAGATCGATGCTTATGATGTCAATCATTGGACTGTCTGGTCGAGAGTCGGTTATTTACAATATAGCTATAATATTGCCGAGTGCGGCGTTAAAATAAACACACAAAAACGAACGTTTTGGTCTTGTGATTACGCAAATTGAAGTAAATGTGACTATGCGTTTTAGCTCTTGACTCGTGCATCGTGATAAAAACGTTTACCTTATGATTCACCATTTATGAGCTGATTGTAAATTGACTAAACTACAACACGACGGGGACACCAGAAATAGGCTTCACTTATCGTACCCAGATGGTGAGTGCACGCATTAATTTGAGGGAGTGAGTTGGGTTTAGCGCCGCTTTTAACATTATTCCAGTTATGTTGTCAGTCAGTTTAATGTTGGAGGAAAGCCCGAAGTGATGCAAGTCTCAGACGTTTACAACTTCGGTGAAACCCACGAGAACGGGTATTGTGCTGACAAACCTAGAAACATAATCGGGGCGAACCGGGATTCGAACCCACAATCATAGGTTTCTGGCGTGCCCAAGGGACGCAACTCTGCACAGCGAATAGCGGCGCCTTAGACGACTTGGCCACCCATGCCCCTGCATTAATTAACAGTGCTGACCAACAGTGCTGTAGTGCTAGCTTAAAGATTATGAGAGGCCTCGCTGCAGGTTAAAACGGATACTCCACTCAGACCCAGTTTACTGACTCCGAGCCGACCAGTCCTAGTTTTACCTCCTGAAACAACAAGCACCATCTTAGCCTATTTTTGTATGACGCGGCCGGGGATCCAACCACCGACTTTCCGCTATCTGGGCAGAAGCTCCATCCACTAGGCTAAGGTGTCGGTAGACACAACTGTATATGGTACACACTATTGATCATATTTCGGCGTGAATCTAGGAGACCAGCGGATCCTTGCACAGCTACCTTGGCGTCCTAAACCTATTGACTGAGATAGAAGTGATTATTGCATCTACTTACAGGTGAGATGAGGTGAAATGGGATTTACGTCGCGTTCAGGATTAGTGCACTTACAGAGCGACGTCCATGCACGTGTGTGTGGCTGCTTGTACTAGTCCGGATCAATGCTGATTTTATAGGGCTATCCCACTGAAATACCATGCCGCAGTTTAATACGAATACCCAACTCAAACAGTATACTTACTTCGAGCTGACCAGTCCTTGTTTTAGCCTCTTAATGCCGAGCGCCGGGCAGGGTAACAACAAGACCACCCTTTAACGTCTTTTGGTATAAAGCCTACAGGGATCGAACCCCGGACCTTCCTCTTTCCGGGCGAACGCTCTTCCGCTAGACCACGGAGACGGTCTCTAGGACATATCTCCATTCTGATGGGTGGAACTGGCCTTGGAAGTGGGACGTTAAACAACACACAAACCGCCGCCATATAGCTGGAATATTGCTGAGTGCGGCGTTAAACAAACAAATCTCCGTCATATATAGCTTTAATACTGATGAGTGCGGCGTTAAGCAACAAACAAACAAACAAACCGCCGTCGTATATCTGAAATATTGATGAGTGCGGCGTTAAACAAACAAATCGCCGTCATATAGCTGGAATATTGCTGAGTGCGTCGTTAAACAAACAAATCGCCGTCATATATGGCTCGAATACTGATGAGTGCGGCGTTAAGCAACAAACAAACCGCCGTCATATAGCTGGAATATTGCTGAGTGCGGCGTTAAAGAAACAAATCGCTGTCATATATCTGGAATATTGCTGAGTGCGTCGTTAAACAAACACACCGCCATCATATAGCTGGAATATTGCTGAGTGCGGCGTTAAACAAACAAATCGCCGTCATATAGCTGGAATATTGCTGAGTGCGGCGTTAAACAAACAAACCGCCGTCATATATCTGGAATATTGATGAGTGGGATGTTAAGCAACAAACAAACAATGTTGTGATATTTCGTTGTTTCTCATATTATTTTTAGAATGAAGACTGTCTGTGCAATTGTATGGTGCCTGGTATCCTGTCTTTCTTATGGTAAGAGGCCAGTATGTGGTGGACAAATAAGGACTTAATTCTAATCTAAATGCGTTGATAGCAGTGATAATGTTCTTGTATTTTGTCCGTTACACCGTGGATTTCTTCGTTAATATGCTTATCTGTAGTGTCTGTAGTATAGTAAACAAAAACATATATCAAACAAAACCAATTCACTATTAAAAGTTGTTTTTTAAACAAATGGATTGATCTAAGTGGTTATATCGTTACAATCACTTTTTGTGTGTCTTTGAACCATATTTAAGTATCCCTGAATGTTCTTTGACGAACGTTAGCTACATTAGCACTATAAATAAACAATGCCATTTTAGAACGTGAGGCACCTAACCGCCAGCACACCAAGTCAGCGATCTAACCCACTCAGCAACCGAGGCTTCCATTTTAGAAGTGGTCAAATGTAACAAATGTTATATTTGGGACTCGTACAAAAAAGTACTAGAATCTGTATTTTACAAGGAAAGTATTATCCCAAATATCACATTTGTTACATTTGACCACTTTCTAAAATGGCATTGTGGATTCAAAGCTTTCGGCCATGGGAGCCGTGCCAATTTACACTTGTCAGAGAGGTACACAAAGTACATGATCTAGACTACCACTTGTCGGACTCTTTGTGGAAGCCTCGATGGCTGAGTGGGTTAGATCGCTAAATTTGTGCGCTAGCGATTAGGTGCCTCATTCTGGGAGTATGGGTTCTAATCCCGGATAGGATTCAACAACAAAAAAGTACTAGAATCCGTACGAAGAAAGTGTTATCCCACATAAAACATTTGTGACATGAACACTGTTATGATATCGAAACTTATCAAAAAAACAAAACAGGGATCTATGACACATATAATGGATGCAAAGGATATGAACGGACTTGGTCTTTCTCTGGTATAAACATTTATGATAATGAACAAATCCGTAAGGCGATGTACCTTAACCTATAAAACAGAAAAACTTTGTTTTTTATGTTTTAATAATAAATTGTGAAATGTTGATTCTCTTTCTCAAACTGGTAGTTTTGTCCATTAAATGAAATACAAAATCAAAGAATTTCGATTGGTCGAATAATTCAATACATATATGTTTTGTATTTTGAACAGCTGGAGAATATCAGGTTTCCCTGATAAATGACTTTTTCAACGAGAAAGGGGGTCGATCGTTATTAGTTTAAAACATTCCCGTTTCTGTAATCGTTTGTTCAATGTTCACATGGGGATATCACGAACAGCGTGCACTTAACCGTTTGAATCTCAACTTCGCATCTCTGTTGCATGTTTACTGATGAGGTTGTCATACACGGTGGCGCAGAATATTTGTTTAGGCATTAGCTAGTTCATATGTTTACATGTACTGTGAAGATCCCGGGTAGAGTAAGTCTTCAGCAACCCATGCTTGCCGTTATAGCTGACTAGGCTTGTCGTAAGAGCTGACTAACGGGATCGGGTGGTCAGACTTGATGACTTGGTTGATGCATGTCATCGTATCCCAATTGCGCGGATCGATGCTCATGATGTCAATCATTGGATTGTCTGGTCCAGACTCGAATATTTACAGATCGCCGTCATATAGCTGGAATATTGCTGTGCTGTGACAACCCAAGGTGTCTCAATCTCAAATAACATAAAATAAAATTCAATAAATGCATCAGTTGTCAAAGCTCTTTTCAACAGTACAATAATAATAAATAAAAGCGCCAAACCTCTTTCCATATCCATAAGACATTTCTGCTAAAATCAGAGTCGATTGTACGATTTCGGCTATGTCATAAGCATGCGTTCGTGAATCACTATCAAATGTTGATGATACTAGGTGTTCGCGATATGGTGAATTTTACAAAACTATTTCACTATTATTGATCATGTTACAACACTTCAGATTGACATAACAGCTCACCACCCATATTGTCTGAAGCTACACGTAACGAAAAACGACCTGCACCAATAAAAGCTCAACATTTACATATCTTGTAATCTAATTGGCTGAGCTTAAAAGGTTTCATAATTACTTCCTCTCTATTTGATCGAAAGCAAGACAACATGGTCAAGATATAATATGTCTTTCATGTTCTATTATTCCGTAAGTCTTTAAGATTTCATCCTACATGAATGCTTTTTAACATGCAAATTTCACAAAAAGTGATTCATAGATTTTTAGAACACTCTAAACATCCTCAGGCTGAAAATCGCTGCAGCATTTATGTCCTCTTTGAAAAACTATGATATTTAACGTGACATTAATATCGGTTCTTCCTGATAGTCTGCAATTGCCGCATGTTTCTGATTAACGGCTGTGGTCTATGTTTGTGTTTATTGATCTGATCACAAACTGGGTCCCTTGAGGCTTAATGCAGCTTTGCTTTACACGTCAGTGTGGTTACGTAACATTTAGTATTGTGGGCCACGGATAGGCAAGCTAAAACAAACAAACAAATATTTTCAAGAGTATAGATATATAGATATTATTGTTTGCTGGAAACTGATCGATATCTTGTCGGGAATCTTAATTTCAAAAGGGATTTCTAAATATTGATAGGTCCGCTCATTCCACCTTGGTGTTTTGATGCCTATACAAATTGTATTAAAATTTTAATCGAAATGATTATAGTGAGTGAGTTGGGTTTACCGCCGTATTCCAGTTATATCACGGCATGTCAGCATAATGTGGGAGGAAAGCCGGAAGTGATGCAGGTCTCAGACGTTTACCACTTTGGTTAAACCCAAGAGCACGGGTATGGTTCTGACAAACCTAGAAACATAATCGGGACGAACCGGGATTCGAACCCACAATCATCTGTTTTCGGCGTGCCCAAGGGACGCAACTCTGCACAGCGAATCGCGGCGCCTTAGACGACTTGGCCACCCGAAGGCACCCAAAATGTTTATAAGTGTGTAAATTTGACATAACTTTGTATCCTTTTTCACGCGTGGGCTCTTCACTAGTGAATGGTTTAACCACTGAGCTCCCCTTTAGCTCCCCTAGTCATATCGGGTGTGTCTTAGGTATCAAGTGAAGGGAACAAGTTATGCAATAAAAAACACAATAAAAGACATCAAGTGACTGAAAACCAGAAAAATATACATCAAAGTAGTTCAAAAGAAAAACATATTTAGATAACAACTACATTAATTCCTACAAACGCGACCTATAGATCACATGCAACTTAGTTACACTACCATCTGAGATATGAGAAAATGCAGTTCCAATGCTTCTTGCATAATGCGACAGCAGGATTTACATCATAGCTCTGGGTATATGATTGTATATTAAGTTTGCCAATAAAGTAAATGCAAAGCTACAAAGCTTCAACGGCAATATTTCAGCCATATCGTGACGAGAAGTTATACATTATTATTACATATATTTAGACTTTATAAAAACCTGTCATCGAAGGACAGTACAATAACTAGAATATCACGGATTCGATTTAAAACTAGTTGAGGAACATTAAAAAGCAGAAAGAATGAGTTAACAACACACTATAAAAATTGGCTAGAGATCGTCAGTAACTAAAGGGAGATCACCATACTAGGGTGCATAAAAATACTTCGAATGATGTGGGACTTACATACCCTCTTGGGAGGGGGGGGGGGGTGGGGGCAATAATTTTACGCTACTTCAATAATACACTAAATACATCAAAATTTATGAACAAGTTCTGTTTCTTACACAACAAACAAACAAGCATATACATGTTCGCATATCAATGCAGAAACCGAAATCGGTTATCTATCTAGAGACATGATTTGTAAGTGTTCTATGAACATAAAATAAGTTACATCGCAGTTACTTTGTTATAATATACAGAATATGATTTCTTTCAGGTGTATCATCTCTGACCACGCAAGGCCACGTATATACATTATTCCGCGGGAGCCATACGTGGAACGAGGCACAGGACATATGCGCCGCATCTAATCAACAAATGCTGGCGACCAAGACGCCAGCAGAGATGAGAGGATTCAAAAGTGCTTTCACAAATATTTATTTGTAAGTTAATGATGGCGTATGACTATTAGGTAGGACATGTATTCCATCGCGTGTAAGGGTCAAGGCTAATTCAAGGGATATAATTAGGGCTGATCTTCAGTTGAATGCTTTGCGCAACGAGTTTGGGTGCTGTCGATTAACTAGTATGGTTTTCAGCCCTCTTATATCAATACACCGTCCCTTGAAGGCGATTCTCCGTCTCCACATCCACTTACTGGACCATTTTCCGATCAGTTATTACGAACAGCTGCGATTAAAGTATCCCCTGATATAACTAGCGCATCGTTAATATCATTTTCTGAATGTCATGGTTGGGGATAAAGACGACCCGTTAGAAAGTGTAACCCGTGATGGTCCGGGTTAGAATAGGTCTTCAGCAACCTATGTTTGCCATAAGAGGCGACTCTGCTTGTCGCAAGAGGCGGCTTACGGGATCTGGTGGTCAGGCTCGCTGACTTGGTATAGGGGACGCCGAGCAGTGTGGACGTGTTTTCGAGAGCTCTGATGGGCTTTGATGTGCCTCAAGTTTACTGGCATTCTTTGTGAAGATAAACGCTCTGCAGAGTGAAAATGACATCATCACACGTTAAACATTCAACAACAGTTACATTTCCATGTGAACTTTATTCGAAAATTGACGAATACAGCCCAAGGATTGAGTGCTGACAGTTTGAGCTTCAAAATGAAGTCCTGAGTCGTGTGAAACATCGTGTACGTTCTAAAAGTATAAGCGGAGAACGCCTTATTGGCAGCGATAGTATGTGTGATGATCGGTCAAATAATGATGTAATGTGACATTGTGAGCAACCTTATGTTTCATAATGATCTGAAATAACCGATGAAGTGTGTTAATGGTAAACTACACGATTTTCAAGAGAGGTGTGAGAGTGATATGAGACAATTAATAACAGCTTGGGGTGAGAAAAATAACGAAGTCAAAACGTATGCAGTAGAAGTGCACAAGTTGACCTCCAGTTTTGAACGATAGAGCAGTGAGATGACATCACTTAAACGTGAACTGAAAGTCAAAAGCTGTGAAAATATCTTACTGAAAGACAAGCTGTGCGAGACAAAGTCATCAATTTCTTCTAATAATGCTCAAAAGCAGACTTGGAATATATGAGGCATTGTTAAAAGCAAGCATGAACTATCCTCCAGATTAGACCACTGTTATCTAATGTTTGTGTGTGAAACATGGCTTGATAGACAGAATGGAGACACCCAGTATCATATTAATGACCAATTCGCAGTGTTTACTAAGTGTTCTGTGGGTTATCCCCCAGGTCACAGAGGCTTTGGGGGAGTGACGATATTCGTCAGAAAATCAAAACAGTGCAAGGTCATTCTGGATACCGATAGCCGGGACCGTATAATAGGTCTAAAACCTTAAACGAATGAAGAACTGATCTATGTCATTGGAACACATCTGCCATCTTCCAGTGTTTAGGATAGTGTACATGTATATATAGACGCTCTTGGCTTTACCATGGCGATGTATGATCAATATTCACACGAAGGTGACACTATTCTCCTGGGGGATTTTAACGTAGATCTGCGCAAACATTTTCAACCCACGAGAAAACGTGAGTCATATTTACAGAGAGCACTAATTGAAAGAAATCTCATTTCTGTTGTTCCTCTGGACAATGAGTCTCAATAGACATTTATAACAAAGAATAATTCTCACTCTCATTGACTATGTGTTTGTACATAAAGAATACCTCCCTTGTGTAACTGGCCATATGCTTGACACCAGTGTTCCCTACACTGTGTCTGATCACTATAATGGTGTATCTGAATGTCGCTGGTTCCAGTAAACACTATGGTGATTGACTGAAAAAAAGTAAGCGAAGTTGACTTGATGTTCTACCGGTATGAGACTGAGAACCATCTCCGTGAGACGTGCGTTGATGTGTCATGCTACTCAACTCCTGCAGAATATATCAACTCCTACATCGACTTTATCGTACAGGTACTAACAGACTCATCAAACAACAGTATACCATGCTCCAGATATCGCTCGTACCTGAAACCATATTGGAAAAGAGATGTCTTGAAACCTCTCCATAATGAAATGAGACGATGTCGCGGACTCTGACTTGACTCGGGAAAATCTCATAATGCAGACGATGAGCACTATAGAAAGTACAAAGACGCTAAACTTGAATTTCGAAAACGCCATCGCAGATCAAAACAATGCAGTCTTGACGATAAACTCTGTGAAATATCGAAAGCTGCTGAAGAGGACATTAACAAATATGTGAAAGTGACTAAACGCTTATCGAGACAGAATGGACAAATGTCAAAATTAACTATACTGAACCGCAAAAGAAGTCACCATGGATAGATATATGAGACACCTTATTTGTCCAAACACTGTAAACATACTTTGAGACATATTAAAAAGATGAAACTTGGCAAATCAACCAAGGGTGAAATTAAAGTGTCAAATGTTCGTAAAGGGGCACTGATCTAACGCAATTCCCCGGGACTGGTTGTTGCCTTTGGTATTGTTTTTTCCCAGTGAGTACCCGGATGTATAGCAGAAATCTAGACTAGTTCGCGACCTCTGCTGCGCCATTCGTAAGCGCATTAGTCACTTGTATGGGTAGTAATAAGGGCGTATGGTCACATTGATCAACAAAATGAAATACAGTTTTCGAGATAATAAGGAAATGTAGGTATCTTTGTGGTTAGCATCGGTAATGGTGACGAAGTTTTGATAAGTCCCTTGCTTGGTAATTTTGCGGTTTTCGTTTACACTATTTTAACTTGCAACACAAAGTAAATATTTCACCTGAGCATTGCTTTTTGATAGTGTGTATATTTTTTACTGTCAAAATGTGTAACATTTTCAAATTTATTAAACGCCTAAATATTCAGTTATTTAACAGAGTGACTGAAAAACATTTCCATCTGTATTATTATGATAACGAATTCCAAACATTTTGATGTTTAATGTCATCACCAAGAGACTGCCAATGTTACGTTGAAAAGAACATTTCTATGTTGTTTGGCTTCTAATCCTACATAATAATCTGTTGTGATATTTGTAGGCCCTTTTGATCGCCTTAATCAATCTGGACAGATTTTTTAGTCAAAATGACTGAAATATTTACACATTTTATAAATTGCCTGAGAGAATTACATTTTACAAATTGACGGTAATATATACACGCTTACAAGGGTAAATGTATCTATTAATATTTTCCAAGAGCTCTTATTGATTACTGTGTATTGTAACTTATCTCTAGTTATAACCACAAAGCCGATATTCATATAAAAAAACTGATTCAGATAAACTGCGATGGAACATCGGATTAATCAGACCTTTATATCAGATAATGACTAACGATGTACAGTAAGAATGTATTGACATTATTATATTCAGATGCCATAAATGTTGGCATGTATGACATACAAACAGATCTGGGATTTTACTATGTTCTTATTATCAATATTCGTGAGTACGAAAGACGTGATCAGATCTTTTTCAAGATTTCTTTTAAAATGTGTACAGGCAGAACGACATATGGATTGGCCTCTATGACAGAGCACAAGACACCAGCACCGTCACCGAATACCAGTGGCAAGGAGATTGTAGCCTTCTCGGTAGCTACGCTGCTTGGGATGTTTCAATATCTGAACCAAACAACCAGAGAACTGACCACTGTGTTCGGATGACAAGACAGCAGAATTTGTTCCGAACACATGCGTGTGGCGAAGAATATTTAACTGTGTGCGAAGAGGTCTTTGGTATGTATTCACGGATTTTGGAGACTTGTCCATCAAAAACAATTCAGCATTAAAATTATGTCCCATATGTACTTATTATGAGGTCATAATGGAGATCAAATGGTAACACCAATTTACGTTTTACTTTTTAGTTCGCCCATGTAGCCGTCGTATACATGTGGAGTAGATACATGTTATTACAGTCGTGTGTGAAAATGAATACGATATTGAAATAGTGAACGTGTTAATTGGGCGTGACATCTCTAAATTGTATACACTATAACGTGTTGAATAACTTTAATTGACCACAAAATATAGTCTTTAAATATCCACATCGTAATTGTATTATTTTCTTTGAAACATTAATGCTTTTGAGAGGCTATATAAGTAACTATAAGCCTGTGTTGACAATAAGTGAAACGGGGATCAGTAGAAGAACGAGACTACAGATGATGCCGAGGAATGGTTACACACGATAGAAGTATACATGTCTATATCATTAAATAGTGCGTGTACACATCGATATGATACCCTCTGATTTCTTGTATTATGAAATCCAAACCAAATAATATATTCTCAGAAAGGAGGACAATAACGTACGTATATGTCATATGGACATACACATGTGTATCGAAGTATCTTTTTTTATGAGTCGAAGTTTCACTAATATGATTATTATGATTAGAAATAACTACTGGGGAATCACTTTGGCAAATATCATGATGTCAGTCACTGGATTGTCTGGTCCAGACTCGATTATTTACCGACCGCCGTCATATAGCTGGAATATTGCTGAGTGCGGCGTTAAACAACAAACAAACAAAAACTTTGGCAAATAATAATGTATGTTGACGTTCAACCACTACCTTCTCTCGTAAAAATAATGTCACGGTAACATCTGAAATATTTACATGTATGACAAAACTGAACAGGAGAAGTAGAATACTGTAGAAATGTAGGGGATTGATTTGATCCCAACGGGGAGTGATCTGAGCCTTGGGTGAGTGATTTGGGGCTCGTAGAGGGAAGTGGCCCATATCTAGGCTGAACGCACTCGATCCAGAGTGAATTTTTCAGCAATTGATTTGAGTCTGCTACACCGGCAATGAATCATGTCAGCATCAACCCATACTCGTACGTTCATTAATTGGTAAACGTTTACAACTTACATCATTTTAATATTCATATCAACACTGAACAGATGTGCCATGATATAACTAAAGCACTGTTCAAAGTGGCGTTAAACCTGTGTTGATATGATACATCCACAACGTATTCTCTTACACCACGCATTGTCACTTCCAAATATTGCCAAAAAGTATAACAGAGAGTCACAGCAGCATCTCACCCTCAACAATGCTAACAATAATACAATGTCTTAGATATCCAGGATCACAGTCCAAATGACACATATGCCTTTTTCGTGCTGCCGTAAGCAATATAAAATAGTGTACCAATCGATCGTATATTAATATTGTTGCGGTATTGTATGTCTTTCAAATTCCACATGACATCTCGATATGTTACTGGGGATTTCAATCTCCAGATGAGTGTCCGTTCGAGAAGCAGGAGGGTCGACTGATCACGGAGACGCACGTCAACGTGTCGAGCCAGGACGTGGCCTCCTGTCAACAACTGTGTCGGACTACGGACGCTGGAGACACGGAGTGTGCCGCGTGTGACTACACACCCAGTCTCAGTCTCTGCAGGATGGCCATGAGGAGCACCCTGTATATAGGAGAAGAACAACCGGCGACATCAGCGTCAGCATCTTCCACTGTCCACATCAAGAGATGCTTCATAGGTAACGTACAGCATACATAATGTCTGGGGGAATATCTAATACCAGGGCCCACGTGCACAAAGCGATGTTAGTGCTCCGATTGTCGTAAGTCTCTGTATGTAGGGATTTAGCATGGAGACTAGATATGCTTTTCAGCTACAGACGCAAAGGAGATATTTCTTACTTTAAACTATGAGCCTAAATTGTTCTTAAAACAAAAACACCTTGTGTAATTTTTGTGACAGAGAATTTCTTTTTGTTTCCAACAGTCTAAGGAATAATTATTATTTTCGAGCATTTTCTGGGACAATACAGTCATGTCTCGTTAATCCGACAATCGGCTTTATCCGACACTAATGATGGGAACCGATTAAATCAGTGCTATTTAGACCCGTTAATCCGACAGTCTCGCACTCCGACTCCGACACAACTAATTTGCAACGAATTACCGAAATCACTCATTAATCAGTCTCGTTAAGCCGACACAGTGATCAGCGTACTCCGTGGTCATCTGCCCGCGAGTACACAGCCCGTGTTTTGATGCGAGACGAATCGGCTGGTAGCTAAATATTACAACGGCTGCAGAGATAAACTTGCTTAACAATAAACAATTAATGCTTTAAATAAAGAAAACAGGATAATTCACATGCTTAGATTATCTCAATCTGTATATTTTTTAGATAAAATCCCAGAAAACACAGATAATCTTGTCCAAAAGGGTCAGGAAACTTACATCACTGAGAAGGATATAAGATTTGAGTTACGCGTAAATATAAAATGCTTTATGAAAATCGAAGGCTCCAATAGATCTTTTAGTTGTGTCACTCTATACATGCAGACAGTATGGGGGCGTACGTACATCCGTGGGATCATGATCAATACGTCTTCAATTAGTATCAACTTACCACTCACTGTTGATTAGGTATAATTTTCGTCTTATGTTTTGCATTGTCATTAAAAGATGTTATCATTGTATGGCAAGACACTAAGTGCTCTGGATGCAAGGAGCTGATATGTAGAGCATAATTATAGTCAATTAGTGTAATATTGACTACAGCAGGTTTTGGATTTTAGATACTTACTTACGACATAAGCACACTATTCGTTTTATCTTTCATAATGCCTAAGCAAGTGTGACTTAAATTTGTTTGAGCCTAAGATGAAAGAAAACTACTACTCCTACTACTGCTGCACCAAAAGCTGTAAATGCGGGATAACTCTTCTTCAGTAATATCGACCAGTGTACATGCGATAGATTACATGTGTTGTGATTTCTTGGTGTTGCACAATTTTGCATTGCACTGACGCGCAAGCCCCAGTGTAGAGAAACATGAAAATACTCACCACCCCCAAGAGCAATGTATTCACAAAATGTGCTTCTACATACAATATAGTGCCATTTGCATTTAAGATCCGTGTAGGTCTTCAGCAACCCATGATTACAATAAAAGGCGACTATGGTTGTAAGAGGCGACTAACGGGATCGGATCGTCATGCTCGCTGACTTGGTTGATGCGCCTCATGCATCGTATCCCAATTGCGTTGATCGATACTCATGATCTCAATCACGTGGTTTTCTGGTCCAGACTCAATTATTTACAGACCGCCGTCATACAGCTGGAATATTGCTGAGTGCGGCGTAAAACAACAAACCAACCAACCAACCGACCAACAGGGAGCTGAAATGTCTGAATTGTAGCTGTTCTGCCAACTAATAACTGTGCTCTTGATTTACCATTAATTGAAAAAATCATAAGTACAGGGGTTGATCGCTGCTAATATCATTTATGCACACATAATAACAGGAACACTATATTTTTGTGTATACATAAAAATGTTAATAATACCCGTATTTGAGTTTATGTCAATATTGGATTAGCAACCGCTTTCGGTTTGGTCTGTTAAATTAATATTATTATTTTTTAAATTCATTTTTAGCATTGGTAATACGTAAAACGATACACTCGTCCTCAAAAGAAACCACTTTTTACGCAACACCTGAACTTTCTATGGTACCATAGAAAGTCAACTTGTTTTATGAAAATAACATCTAACGAGAACGAGTATAGTAGATATTGTCGGAACTCGAATACAACAATGGGTAATGTCATTTATTGGAAAGAACTGGAACAGAAGATTTCATTGTTTTCCAGCCCACAAAAACTCGACTCGGATTAGTGTCGCAGCTAACCGCAACTCAAAAGCTAATGACAGGTGTAAGCTCACGACTCCAGCTTCGTCGTCCACTCCTGGAATAACAACTGGTACTACTGCAACCACAATTACTATTACGCCATCCACTTCAGTAACCTATATCACTACTTCAACAACGGCAACACCTGCATCATCCGCTGCTGCGACATTGACCACTGGCACAACTATAACCATGGGTACAACTGCACCATCCACTGCATTAACCAATTCCACTACTTCAAGAACAGCCACAGCTACTTCATCCGCTGCTGCGATCGTGACGATCGACAATACAACCTCAACGACTGATTCCATTCCTACGACTACAATTCCACAACAAAAAGATGACGTGACCACTGCTGTTTTACCTACAACAACCGTGACTCATTCGTTCATTTCAACCACATCAACTACGACCACAACAACGCATGGGAAATCGTCGACACTACCCACGTCTGTTACTGCAACGTTGACAAGGAGATTTACAGGAACCGTCACGTCAGGAACCACACGAAGCGCACCAAGTGCCGCTACAGACCATAACAAGCCACTCCTTGAAGGACAAAAGCCATGCAACACCACTAGAAGTAAGGTTTGGTATTCTGGGGAGTTCCTAGAATATAATAATGGTTTTACAACATAACACAATGTCCGCTGGAAACATTGAATTACAGAATAAAATGCATTGTGAAATAAATATTAATTGTTAAATAATTGGTGGCATGAATATATCATATACAGTATGTTACAGTTTATTCCAGAGTCTTATAAATCGTATGATCCGCCGACCTGTACATTAACTGTTTGTCGACCTTTCTTTAGGTCCTAAACTTTTGACAATACAAATTGTTTGTTTGATGTTTAACGCCTTCCTAAGCTGTCTGCGAGCTGCAGTACAGCCTCCTGTTAATAATATGGGCCAATCCAGCCAACGATCCTCGTCATTCTAAACCGGCATCCCCACAGCATCGGAGCCAATTGCATTGTGTAGGGCTTAATTTATTGTACTATCAATGATGATGCGTTGTGTAGGCTTTGCGTCATTTGGTCTGTTCTGCCATCTTGCGATGGTCCTTTAACAACTGTCATAACTGAGTTCTTATAATCGCAAGATTATATCGCACTAATTTATTTGTAATTGTGTTCATTCAATAACATCAAAATATAAGTGTCACTGAATGAGCTTTTCATTTCCTCTCCTTACATCTAGGAATTTGCGTTTGTGGAGCAAAGAAGATAGATGGGGGAAAACGATCATCTGGTCTTCTCCTTGGGAAAAAGATACTATCTTCCTATCGCAGATCCAAGACATCCGCCATAGATGAACGGCCTTCTGCTGTCAGTATCGGGGCGTCGGGTGTGGGTGTCCTGATTATTGTGACTGTCCTAATTATTCTAATTGATGTAGATAAATATAGTGGATCGCTGCTAAATGTATGCAGAAGGAAAGGATCAACGAGTGTAATCCATAACAAATGACATTAGGTCGACGGTAATATTTCTGATGCTACTAGATTAATAGGATGCGCCAACATGACACATTTATATTAGATGTTTATTCTAAATGACATTAAAGTTTATTAAATCAATACTGCCAGTTGTATTACACACATGTTACCCACATGCATGATCACTATCTGCGATAAATGTGTGTTGTTACATATTCTAACCTGAGGTGCAATATTACGATTAAAAAAATGCAAATTTGTTTTTGTTCGTTGAGCTATTACAGTGCATGTATGTACCACAGAATGTATACTCACCTAGCGTTGCTAGTACCATTATGTTAAATTATTTATTTTTGGCAAATGAGCTTCTATTCTAGAGAGTTGCAATCAACATGATTATGTACTATAAACGTTCGTGATAAAAACGCACTTAATCTAACATATTTAGGCATATCAGTTCGTCTAAACAATTCCGGTTACTCGTTTATAGAGAAAAGTACACACTGCATACAGCAATGTGAACTTTTATGAACCACAGTTATCTGCAAATCTTCTATCTACTTTGAGAGGTATATGTATATCGGCATACTAAATTGTTTATCAAAATGTCCCACAAACATGGTGGTGTTTCACAAGGAAAGGTGGCAGGTGAACTGATCTCACTTAGACAATCAACAGCTATAGGTCTCTAACAGTGAACACGGTTAACCTCATGAGCCACCAGGTTGATGGTAGATAAGTAGTTAAATCATTTAGAAAACATTTTTAATTTGGAGTGATTCACAATAATTGGCATTGTGGTCAGTTAAGTGAGTGATCAGAAATCCCTGACATGATCGGAACATATAAATATGGTCCTAACGTCTCTCCCTCATTTCAAAATGGCAAACGTGCAGGTAAATGTCGAAATGCACCCCTTTACAAACTTATGCGACGTTATATATAAATCTACACTTGATGGTTGACCTCGCATTGGTGCATCGAGTCATGTTTATATTTTTGTTCACTTTCCTGTTAGAAATTTTTAAGATTTTATTAATCCCAATTATCGTTTGTCAGTTTGTTCAGAGAATAAAATAATGTTGGTGTTGACATATTTTCAGATTATGTTGAATATATTCATAGAAATATTTTTCGTTGCGTAACTGAGCATGAGTGGGGAAACGTATGTGACCGAGAGCCGGCAAATACCGAAAACATAACAGTGTTGCAATGTTCTGCGAAACAAGCGAACTTAAGCAAACAATGTTACGCTATAATTCGGCGAGACCATAAACTACAAAATCGCCAGTTTGGTTTTAGAGGTGATATTGCTAAACTCACTCACTCGCTGTCATTTAGTAAAATAAGGTGCAACCATCCCGCTTGTATGAAAGCTAGGAGGTTCACACAGTTTAACCAGCACTTTCAAATCGTTCACACTTCAATGAACCCATCCAAACAGACGTTCAATTGTGACGACCGTATATTAACATTAAACAGACAAATCCAAGTCACTTTAATTGGATCTGCATGTGTATACTATGGCCAAAGCCAATAACACATTAGTCAGAGTCAAATACATAAATACAATTATGAATGTGTCTTATGACGTATTCAATTCGTGGGCGACCTCCGAAGGAACTATTCTTTGAATAGAAGATGGTAAATAGTAGTTTACAAACTCAGAAACATGTTTGAAGGAGAAAGCACAATAAAGGAAAATAATGAGGGGGAAGGACATTGAGTGCACCTTACTTTAATATTGCCCTAACTATGTGCTCCAACGTTGTTATTGGTATCTACATCAACAGACCATTTTCATGATACTATGTACGAATACTAGCAATCGATCCGGTCGGTGCTGACATGTACCTGTGTGGCATGTTTGTGAAAGAAGTAGCCGATTCTTACGGTCAATATTCTGCAACTTTTGCTTTTGTTTAAAAGGGATGGATATTCAAAGGAAGAGAAGTACAGCTGCAGAGACTAGTTGTAATTAATGTCCTATAACTACACAATAAAACCAAAGCAAGAAAATGCGTGCGAAGATTTCCATGGCGTCAACTCATTGTGTATTGCCATAAAACGGTGTACATCTATTTCAATCACATAAAAAAAACTGAAAAACACATTACAGATAACATGTACGTAAGCAACAGTCGACAGACCTGCAGGAATTTCTTAGTCACTACATTACGGCCCTGTGCAATATATTTATGAAACAATGGCAATTCATAAAAAATAATTAAATGTTCTAACATATAAGTATTCAAATTTTGTTATTCGTTGATTTTCTACAGTAAAAAGGAATGAAAACAACGGGGTGTGAGAAAGAATCTTTAATATATATTTCAGTATGCAAATTGAAACTGTTCGTAGAGGTTGTACCACTTCGGTTGTTTTTGTGGCATGGTTAAGGGATGAAATCGATTCTGAGTTGTGAGTGAGTGACGCCACATCGGTAATACTTCAGCCATATCGTGACGAGATAAATATTGACAACAAATATATTTCGACAAATAAAGAATTGAATTGACTAAATAAGTACCTGTCCCCGAAGGACAGTACAATATTTAGACTATCACAAATTTTAGTTAAAATTAGATTGAGAGTATGTAAAAGAATAAACTATCATTCAACTACACAATATAAAAACGGGCTAAAACAATCGCCAGCAACTAAAGTTAGGCCACCATACTAGGGACCGTGGGGACTTAGTATACCTCTGCTACCTGCACGGTTCCCTGGCAGAATTTACATAAAAGCGACAAAACCCTTTCCATATTCAATAAAAATCTCACCCGTGAAGATCCGGGGGTAGAATAGGTCTTCAGCAATCCATGCTTGCCGTAAAAAGGCAACTATGCTTGTCGTAATAGGCGACTAACAGGATCGTGTTGGCAGGCTCGCTGACTTGGTTGAACCATGTCATCGATCACAATTGTGTGGATCAATGCCCATGATATTAATCACTGGATTGTCTGGTCCGGATTCGATTATTTACAGACCGCCGTCATATAGCTGGAATATTGCTGAGTGTGGCGTAAAACAACAAACCAACCAACCAACTTAAAGCTTAAGTTAAACTTCTCGGCCATATTACCTTGTATTGACTTTGCCAATCCAGGCAGAAATTCCGGTTCATTCACCGGTTAAAACAAGTTACGGGTGGATCACTTACCACAGAAATATTGTGAATACCAGACCAAACCAAAAAATAAGATTAGTTTTAAGTATAACAGGGGTGTGAATAACATCCTGACTCACAATGATTCTCCAGGAGGAGAAAAATAAAGATATGCATTGAACTGACGTAAGTTAAAATTAGCTGTGTGCTTTTGATGGGTTTCTTGAAACTCCTTTAAGATGGTAACTATGATGACCAAGGGATATAGTTCTATGGATATACCACTTCTTTATTACAATCACTCGGTGTTTCGGTGTAGATACTAACACCGTTATCAAGCAAGCGATGAACAGAAATGTGAAGGATGGAGGTTATATAAACTATAAAGCTTGATTCATAGAATTAACCAGGCATGATGGGTAAAATAATTCATTTGGTCATACTTGTCATTGGTCATTGAATTACGTTAGTTGCTAATGTTGTAGACGTCAGTATTATACAGTTATTGATGTTGACAAGTTGATTGGACGCCAGTCACAGAATAGAGATTAAGATAGATCATATATTTTATATATACTAGTATGTATACTCTGGGGTGGTACAATCAGTATATATATATATACGATAATATACTACTTCTTCTTACGCTGGTTTCCAGTCTTGTCCATATTTTTGTAACCAACTGTAATTCAATGGCCAATTACAAGTATGATCTAACAAATAACATCTTCATTCTGTTTCACAGTCTGAGTGACTGAGTATGGTTTTACGCCGCTTTTAGCAATATTCCCGACAATATCCCGGTGGAGGACACCAGAAAAAGGCTTCACACATTGTACCCATGTCGGGAATCGAACCTGGGAACGCTTTTACCACTAGGCTACCCGACCGGCCCTACACAGTCTGAAACTGAACTACCGTGGCGGTAACCGTTTCCAATCCAATTTCAACCATGGCGTCTTCTTCTTCACCACAAGATTCAAACATACGACCACAGACACAAATGCAGTGGCAACGAGCATAAGTAAAGCTACACATTCTTCTGTCATCATCCAGCCTCCGACCCCCATCACCCATCACTCTACCCTTATTATTACCAGTTCAAATGCATTGGTAAAACACACGTTACATGACTGTGTGTTCATTATTAACGTGCTGGCCATCCCAATTGCCATTTTGGGACTTGTTCAATTCTTCTTGAAGCGAACGCCCACGCCTCTAAAGGATGTGTATGGTGACTCTGTATTTGTCGGGGAGCTTTACACGTGACTATTGTTTATTGTCAATCCCTAGATTTTCTGGTCCAGATTATTTGTATGAAAACAGTAATTCTATAGTGTAACTCCGCATAACATCAATGTTTCGAATTCCGAGGCCTTGTTGGACTCAGTAATCTATCTTTCATATTCTTATAACACATGCGGGTCCAGGTCATTGTGCTCGACAACTTTCAGTGTCTTCTCTTCAGCTGATTCAGAGCAGAAATCAAAAGAACAGACAGACGACGGACGTGTCATTGCTCACATGGACCTGCAGTCTAGGTGAGCCAAACTAATAAATAGATTTTAACCTTGATTAACAATGATGTTAAAGTAAAGAAAATAGTGAGTGAGTGAGTTGGCTTTAACGACGCTTTGAACATTATTCCAGTGCCAGTATTCACAACGTGTCAATGTGGGAATATGAGTAAAAAACGTATGATGTGAGTAAAAGGAATAATATGTTAAATATTTGAAAGTCCCAGTTCACATAAACAAACAAGAGGCCCATAGGGCCTGTATCGCTCACCTAGATATTTACGCAATCATGACAAAGTATACATTTGCATTGTACATGTATATAATACTGCAAATATTTCGTAATTTTGACTTAGCATTTAAAATGGGTGGATGGCAGATCTGACTGCATGAACGTGTACTTCTCAAGATACAAATGTAACATTGAGATCTGAACGGCTTCCATGTTATGATCAAGGAACTAAGTTTCCAGAGGCAAGGCTGGACCCCAGGGCGAATCCTGTTGGTATAAATGTATTATTCTCTTCATAACAAATAAATGTATACAATGTATCTGTTATTATAGGGTGGGGATAATATCGGTTTGCATGTTATGGTCAAGGTTCTAACTCCTTTGGCAGTGCCGGGCAGATGAACAGAAGGGCCAGTCCTGGTAGCAAATGTATATTTGTCTTGTCACATAAGCAATTACACGGATACATGTATATGGTAATAGGGTGGGGATCTCAACTGTTTCCATGTTTTCACCCAAGAACGTAATCCCTAGGGGTGTGGCAAGACCCCAGACTCAATTCTAATATCATGATTGTGTTTGTCTCTTTATGCCCAGCAATTGTATGTGTGTTTATATAGTCAAATTATATAGCCAAATTACCCCAATTTCGCCCCGTTTTTCAGCCCCTTGGGGGGTCAGCCCAACCATTTGTACAATTTTGAATCCCCACCACCTAGGGATGTTTACAGTCAAATTTCGTCAATTTCCAATTAGTGGTTCAGAAGAAGTCGTTTGAAACATTGTTGACGTACGGGCGACGGACGAACGGACGGTCGCCACGGTATGGTATAAGCTCACATTGGTCCTTCGGACCGGGTGAGCTAATAACATTATATTTCTGAGAAAGTGATAAGAGGTATAGAACACTGAATGCATAATGAACCAGGTTGTAAGAAATTGAGGAGCGATTAATTAATATGCAAGTGCTCCGAAGTAAACCGTTATATGTTGAGTCAAGTACAAGTTGTATGTTCAAACCTCACGATAATGTAAAAGCAATTTTCTACGCTGCAAAGTATGTTCACAAACTTATTTCATGACGTATTGAAAAAAATGATTTCGGTGCAACACATGTAAACATATACTAATCCAAGTACATATAAAAGTTATGTATACAACCACCGGAAGAAGAGAAAACGTCCAATGTAAATTAACTCCGTACAGCCCCAATTTGTTAACGTAATGAAAACATATATGCTTCAAAGCTACGTCATACAAGTAATAGCTGACGCGAGAACCAATGTAAACGTAATTACACATTCTTGTCATACAGTGTCATGGTTATCATCTGCCACATCAATCTGAGACTGATGGTCGTCACAAGCAGCGACCACAGCTGATGCTGGCATATAGGGTAGCTTTGAACACCCAGGTAGACACCGATACAGTCGTCCTAACCAAAACCATCCGTATATTGAGTTTGAAGATAAACGTTTCTCGAGGCTCCTGTTTGTACTGGCCAAAGGATCAGGCTCGTTAGATATCAGATTCTGCCAAGCGTCAATGCCTCGGTCTTTCCGTGAACCTTCAAAACATAAAAAGAGGTTATGAAATGAATGCAATAATGACATACGTGTGTCAACATACATTTGTGGTATGTCCTACTTAAAATTGCCTACCTTTGGTTGTATTATCCAAAAACATAGCAATGCCACCACCAAGAAGCATACTGTTTCCAAGTATGACTCGAAGAACACCATCTACTTCTCTGAGGCCTGGAAAAGAGCAAATAATGTAAACACAATTATAATTATCTGGTATTAAAAAGAATATAAGAAGCCATAATTTCCAATGAACATGGATTCGAACCCCATGAGGATTCTGGGTAGAACTGGTCCCAAGAAGTAGCCTATGCTTCTCTGAAGAGTTTCCTTAATGGACCTGCTGGCCATGCTCGGAGTCTTGCTTGATTGCATGTCATTGTATGAATGCTCATGAAGTCAATCACTGAATTCTCTGGCCTAAACAATTATGTACCGATCGCCGTCATGTAGCTGGGATATTGCTGAGTGCAGCGTGAAACAAGAAGCAAACATAGACAAAAGACAAGTTGAAACTTCAAGCTTCTTCATTCACAACATGTCCATTGTCTCGACTGTACAGATGACTTCCAAAGGCCAGACTATAATGGCCTGACTGAGATGTTTAACAAAGAACATACAACCAAATCTGAGTCAACGAACCTGTTTTGAAGTCAGCAGGGTATCTTTCTAACCAGCGTGGTACAGAGATGCCAAAAGAGATGGCAAGACCAATAATCAAGAGATTCCTGGAGGAGTTGAGATTGACATATTGCAGTGTCGACAGGCCAAGAGAAACTAGCATGCCAAATGTAACTATCATAACCCCCGCTAGTGCCGGGTCCGGTATTGTGGCGATTGCTGCTCCAGCCTTCCCAACAACTGAGAGTAGAACCAACAGGACACCGGTAGCATACATGATGTACCTATGAGCTGTCTGTATAAACATATACGGCATATGTTAACATTGGAATCTGTGGGAATCAATTTCAATATCTCAATTTATTCTGAGAATTAATACGACATACGAATTGAATGATCATTCTAGATGTATTTTGATGTTTATATTATAGGCATGTCTATTTTATTATTTATTTGGATATTATTTCTAGAACGTTGATTGCTGTTCTCTCCAGAACGCATCAATTTATATACTGGTGCTTAAGCCCATGGACCTACTCTTGTCAGGGTTATGGTGGCAATGTTTTCACTGAATGACGTTGTGGCAAGACCCAAACCCATCGATCCAGAAAGTAGTCCCCCTATTCCTTCCACCATGATTCCTCTGTTGACTGCATGTGTTGGAGGAGAAGCCACTTCACAAGTTTTTGCAGCCGCAAAGTAGTCCCCTAGAGACTCCATCATTGAGGCATAAAATGATGCTATATATCCTACAAACAGTCCTAAGTGGAAGGATGGCATTCCAAACTGACCTAAAATGCAAAATAAGAAGTAATATATTTGACTGTTTGATAAATAAATACACAACATAAGTCAGTTCTAATGCAAGCGTGGAGAAAAAAATTCATCTCAATGGACATAAGTGTCCGGGTATTTAACATAATAACAGCGGAAATGCTATAAGGATTATGTTAGCAATATGTATTTTAATTAGGTTGGAGGTAATAGTAAGCAACATTTCACCAAACTGAAGGTAATGTTATGACACTGGAAATGCGTGACTTCCATACATGGCGGTGACGGCAATGTTCATTACCTGGATATGGCAGATGAACCCATGGTGTGACATGTACCAGTTTTACTTTGGCATCTGTCCGTGCCGCGAACCTCAGCTTTGTTCGATCAGGCGGAAAACGTTGACGTGAGTTAAGATTGCAGATACAGCCCACACAACCAGGATACTCGGGATAACCTGAAATAAGTTATTTCTTCCTCTGTTGTTATAAACGGGGTGAACTGAATCTCGCTGGCTAGTCAGTATGTGTACTTAGACCATGGCCCAGGCCCATGTTAATACTTAATGCACATTTAAGCATCCCAAGCTATTTCAGGGACACATGGTTTCTTGATTTTGAAATTCAGAGGCAGAAACTATGTACACAAAATTGAAAAAAATATAATATTTCCAAGACTGGATTCTTACTAAATTTGACTATCCAATTACTATGGTGATGGTCCATACAATGATATTTTAGCTTACGTCAACTTTAGGTCAGAACACACAACAAATATAACTTTCAGCGAGGATTAATGTTTAGTTTCAATTTTACCAACATTATTATTATATAGAGATTAAAATAAATGAATGCAGCAAATAAGGTTTGTCTGGTTCTGGTACAGTCAGAGTGGTTAGGCTCATGATCAGCTCCTGCGCCCTCTACACGCAGCCCAGACAGCGAATTGGAATTTCTCCCAGGAAGCGCTGCCTAGTCAAACCCACCCAGAACGTTTCCGAGAATGTGAAGACTCCCCAACACTACAACCTTCTGCATTACCCAAATTGCCAGAAGGGCTGTATTCCTGGTAGCAAACCCGGGGACTTTCCCAATGTCAGTCAACAGATTGGGAGGTACCAAACCTAAGGCGCCGAGAACAATGGTCGGCCAACTTGGTACTTGGGATGCAAGCGTGACATTTCGACAGCGAGGTCTGCATATCTGCCGTCTTGTCAATCACATTAGTGTCAAAAGGAAAGAAAATTCAATGATATAAATGATAAATGGTATGTCATTGGATTTATCAAAAAGGACAAGATCACGTTTGTCGGCCTGGATACGGGCCTATTCCAAAGAATTTTGTATTTATCATTTTCCATGACGCCCTCTACATATTCCGGGTCGTACGTACCATGGATGGGCCTCTGTGTCAAAACCACATGCATTGCGTAGACGATAATAAAATGATCGAACCACTCCTCATTGTCGTTTAAGAAACAGTGTTTGTGCCAAAGCTAGGCATCTGCTGACAATGGGTTGGACAGTCTCCTAAAATTCATTGCATAATCTACATTTCATATTTACATTTTGATGCTAAATCACACACTGACGGTTTCGAGTGGGAAGTGATTGGTCCTGAGCAGCAAACAGAAAGCCTTCTGTTTCACTTTTCAGGCCAGCCGACTTCATCCAAGCGAAGGACTCTGCAGTGTTGCTGAACTCCTCAACACACTGCACATTAACTCGATGTAGAGGTCGTTCAGATAGCTTCTCCTTGAAAAACTGGGCCGATTTTATATGGTCACTTCGCTTGGTTGACACTCATTTCTGTACCGTCCAGCAGAACAGCACCATCAACAAAATCAACACTGACATTGAGATTATGTCCCACACCCTAGTTTTGTGTGGTACTTTAGGCAATGGCGAATTTCGATAAATGTCCAAAAAAATTCAAAAAGAATAAATTGTTTACTTTATGTTTTCGGGCTTTTGAATTGGTGAAGGGTAAAGACACTTTCGGACTGACGTATGCTTGCAAAGTATTGTGTACTGCCACTTTAATTGCTTTGAAGTAATTTGTGTTGATTTGTAAACTTTGTAAAACATGTTTGCTTGTTTGTTGGTTTCACACTAAGTTCTTTTGCGTACAGATTTCTGGGTTAACATATTGTTTCAATTTGGGAATCGACACTTACCAATATTAATGTGACTAAACCATTGTTCGATTCCGACGACGGCATAAGGATGAGTTTATTAATCACTATCAAATACTGATGATACCGGGCGAGAAAGTGAGCCATTATGCCATAAAGCAAGTATGATTTATCATTAAATACAGGTTTGATTCTTCAGTGCATATTTATAATATGAAATATATGTATATGTGACCCCCACTGACAGGATGGACCAGGATAAACGGATTGACGGGATCAGGTGGTTAGGCTCATCTAGCTGAGAGTGGTTTAAAGGACGTACAAACAATACATATTAACTTGAACGATCATGAGTCGGCGTTGGCATTCGCTCGAAACTGAATAAGGCCCTGTTTCAGTTTCAGTCAATGCATATAACTTTTCTTGCTAAAGTCTTGAGAAATATTACCCTTACAGTCGGTACTTAATTACACGTACCGGAAAAAGCTGAAATACACGCACTCCGCGATTCCGTCGCCTTCCCTTCATCCGAACTGTTCCCTTGCGGTTGATCTTTGTTGGAAATGAGACTTTCACGCGGCCGAGATACAGCGCAAACACCACCACCAGCACAACGCCCCTGGTGTAAGATAACATTCGTGTTAGGTTACGGGACCGACCCTTTGTTATTCTGGCAGGGGCTTGGGATTTTTGTGAAAAAAAAGTTAACCTAAAAATACTTTTCGCTTGATATGCTATATACATAGGCGTGAGCCTTGACGGTGACTGGTCAGACTGGTTCCATGTAAAAAATATAATTAAGAAAATAATGGAATATATTATTCCTGATAAAAAAAAAATAGTTTCAGATACAATTGTTGTCGATCCTTGCATTAAAAATCCTATAAAGTTATATCATTGGGTGTGTCTTTACCGAATCACCGGTCGATTCCAAGAAAACGTGTGTACAGCTGATTGCTGTTTCCGGCTTAGTTTACGAGAAAATACACAAGGTAATCTTAATCCCTAGATATAAAACAATGCCTCGTAATGTCTCGTAATACGTAATGAAGTTCAACTTTGACCTCTGACCTCCGCAGACGCCATATTTATCGAAGGGGATTACATGTACAATAAACAAGCTCGTCTCAAACGTAATTCAGTGTCACTGGTTAATTGACTTCTCACGAATCAAAGATATTACCACCAGTGGAAGTGTACTGTCCGGATAAGTGAGACAATTTTGAGTGCATTTCAGTGTTTTGTGTATGAAAATGACCGTCCGGTTCCGGAAACTGAATTTCCGGATATACGGGTAAATTTATATAGTAATTATTTCGTTTTGAATGAAAATCGTCCGGGAATCGAGGTTTCCGGATATCTGAAGTCCGTTTAAGCGGGGCACGACTGTATACCGAAGATTATGTGTTGTTTAAAAGAACAAATGTTCAGCTCCTCTGTCCAGAGAAAATGATTGTATATCTTGAAGCAGTACCCGAAAAACTAGTTGTGTGCAACATAAATTCCAGACGAATATTAAAAGCAAGGCCCCAAAGGAAGTGCTACTTGCCATGTTGATATTGGACTGATTCAAAGATAATATCAGTGTTAATAACCGAATTACGGAAATGTGACACAGTATATACTTACAACAGGGATAATTCCCATGATGGCCTTAAGCATGTTATTGGTAGTTTGCACATTGCAATGCCCAGTAGAGCAACAGTTGGAGTCACTGTGACCGGGCCCACAAACCTAAGCAGATGACCTACAAGACCAGCTCCACCAACAATCATCTCAAACAGGGAGGCAGCCATTAAACTTCCAGATATCTGAAATAATGGCTCATTTTGTCTTTGTGTTTTGCATTACGTTGCTATCATCAATATTCAAAGTATATCACATATATCAAACAAACGAATCTGAGCACATCCGGGCTCAGTTAAAAGCAATGAAGCTGACTCTTACGACAAATAGAGGTCCTGAAAATATTGCCGATGTGACGTTCAACATTAACTCACTCACAATAAGAACTACTGATCCCTACATGCATACCTATCATATGCTTATATCAGACACCCGCATCTACAGATTACGACAAAGGAAGAAATGTTTGCAAGAAGATTGCTCTTACTTCTCTGATTTTTTGTTCTGGGGTCAAGCAGGTCAATACTTCGATTGTTGAAGAAGTGTGGTTATAACCACTCGTGTTGTGTCCATCTGTGAAATTTTTATCTGTGAACAGATAAGTCCGGTGACAGAGAGTGTTTGAAGAAAGGTAAATAGTGATGTGGGGAAACGTTTTTAGGTCTCTTTGTGCTATAGATGGGGTGAAATGGAGTTTAACGTCTAAAAACTGCAATTATTACATTAACAGTTATAAGTATGGAAATGGATCCAAATGTTTGATGCCATTTTTATCTGAAATAAACATGAATTAAAGTTTGTGAATTGTATTTTTGTGTTCCTGAGATACTGTAAATAATGATGAGAAGTAAAAATGTTATTTTGCACCCATGAGGTCCCTTATCTCCTGGTTGGTCATATATTTTGTTCTGAAATTCGTGCTACGTTATCCCTTGATTCTTGTGAATTAATCTGATATTTCCTATGTTTAGATACAAAACAATTAGTATAGCATAGTTACATGTAGATGGTCAATAAAGTACGCATCTGTCTTATAATTGTCTCTAAGTGGTAGTTTGTCAATGTGTACCTGGTGCTGAATCGGCGCAGTCCCATTCCCCGCCAGAAGCTGAGAATAATACAGATAGAAATATTCCTGCTGGACCTTGTATTATCGGCAATCTGAAAATAAGAGAGAAGCATACCTGCAATTGGGAACCACATGGGAAAAGATTGTGAACACGGAGATGTTATCGTTTTCAAATAACATATATAACAGCATGATCAAATAACGTCCATATATATAATGTCACAGTTGATGATGGTTCCGGGAACTGCCTCACGAAAACGGTTCCGCACTGTCGGGTCGGATATCAGTCAGTCAGCTGAAGAACCATATTGGTGATCTGCTACCAAAGACTTGAGAGGGTACTCTGTGTTTCTACTGCTTTCAATCCGATGACGTTGTACGGTTGTGCTTGAGGAAGCAATGTCTTCGTCTTAATGACATTTTCGTCCACTTGATTGTCTGGTTTGTTTGCATGCCACCGTAGCATTGCAGGAGTATTGCGGTGTGACGTTAGGCAAAACTTACTTATTCTTTTATGCAAATTGTGAGGTTATTCTCCTGCAGTTGCAATATATATTCGCAAATGAACAGTTTTTAGCAGACGTTATGGCTGAACTGAACTTTCGTTTTACACCGAGGCATAAGGGGTACAGAATCTTTCAGCAACATATACATGTATATAAAAATATGGGCAGCCAGATACACTGGGGTAACAATATGTGTGCATTTGAATAGGGAGAGAATAAAACAATGTCGTGGTGTTCTACAATATAATGACACTTTTCTCAATGTTCCTAGTCCTGAATTATTGAACAGCCAGTTCATATTATCAACACTTGGTCTAATGTAGTAACGTATGTGTCAAAATTGTTTTCTTTCGTTTTCTAAAGATGGACAAGTAAACTAAACTAGTTGGATTCATCAACTGTGTCAGATAATTTACACAGTGGACACTTTCTCTGAGTTAACGCACTTTTTCCACCTCCTAGTTTCTATGGGTAAGTTATGGTTACAAGTTCTAAACATAAGTAAGACTCGCCAAACGTTTTCCTGCAGTACTTTTAAGAAATATTCAAAATTTGTATGATACTACACATAGTGCTTTTGAAATGTTTTAGATAAGTGAGGCTTTTGAAATTTTGTGATAATCAGGTGTTCAGAATTCCAAGTTCGTCAAAAGTTCATTTGATATATGTAATCTCTTTATGTTTACACTATAGCAGAATATGTACCCGTTGCCGGATATTGATATGTATTACTACCATCATTAAATGCACACAGATTTTGTTTCTGAAACCTCTAGCACTTTGCCTTTGTCATTTTGATTTGTTAACCGCATAATGGATTGTGGCCGTTTAAGTCCCACACAAGCAAGAAAGGCTAGGGGAGCTGGGCAGTAAGCATACGATCATTGACGTGAAGAGCTGAAGAAGGTCTGTATAATGAACATTAACGACTGGTAACATGGAGAGTTAACGTACTACCTGAATGTTCGTAGAAATATGACTGTGTTTTGTTCCTTGGTTAGCAAAGACTGATGAACCACAGGTTGCTTTACCATCAATGGCTTCAGCATAGGCATTATATATTTTAAGTTGGTGCACAGACAGTTTGTCATTATCTTTCAAATACGTTTCTTGAAAGCCGAAGGCTATTGGATTATAGGTATGTGTTAAAAATTGAACCTCGTCGACAATTACCCTTACACCTCGACAATTCCATGGATTAAATATGTGTTACTCATTCAGGTTGAGAAACAAGGGATAGACTCTTTTTGGGGAGAGTGGCCACTTGTATGACCACTCTTGCTCACAGAAGGGGACAACCTCCATATAGATATCATTGGGTAACCCATACTTGTTACAGAGATGCATGGGACACTCGTTCAGTTTGATTTTTTTCTTTTTATTTGAATGTCAACATTTTTAATGGCATAGTTTTAGGGGTTGTGTCTTGTTGATGTTGATGTGGATGCTAATGGGTTGCATAGTGGAGCTGCAACAATGTTTGTTTCATGTTGGTTAGTATCAATTTCAGAAACTTGTTTTGGCGTGTCTTCTATTGCCCATGACAGATCTGTCTGATAGTGAACTTATGCTATTTTAACTAATAACAGAACCAGAAGAATATCCTGTTGTGTTTGCAGATGCGACACATTTTGCTGCTTTCCTGGCGCCACTGTAGCTGATGTTTTGCTCACATGTATAATTTGTACAATGGCTGGACATTTTCTCTAATTGGGATACGATGACATGCACCAACCAAGACAGCGAGTCTGACCACCCGATCCCGTTAGTCGCCTGATACGACAAGCAAAGTCACCTTGTACGGCAAGCATGGGTTGCTGAAGTCCTATTCTAACCCGGCTCTTCACGGGCCTCCTTGGTACTACTCACACCTGTCTGTATGAGCGTGAAAATAGTTTGATATATTCACCTTACACCCAATCCTGTCTGCAGGAGCGTACAGATGCCTGACGTAAATAATATAGTTGAGAAGAGCTGGGTTCTTATGATGCTGTCATGATGTGCACCGACGGCGTCAGACATTAAAACAGCCATCACAAGACACGTAGGGACGGACGTCAAGGTGTGCTGAAATAAATAGATAGAGCTAGAGCCATATCCTATTTGTATGGGCTAAAAGAGGTCAGTGCTAAATTAGAATTAAATTTAGACTAATTGTGCCGGTGTATGAGGATGAGGTCACTCCCCGATGACCAAGTCAGCGAGCCTGACCACCCGATCCCGTTAGTCGCCTTTTACGACAAGCAGAATCACCTTTTACGGCAAGCATGAGTTGATGAAGACCTATTCTACCCCGGAATCTTCCACGCAATTGGGATCAATGACATGCATCAACCAAGTCAGCGAGCTTGACTTCCCGATCCCGGTAGTCGCCTCTTACGACAAACATGGGTTGTTGAAGACCTATTTTACCCCGGATCTTCACAGGTCACATGTTGTAAGAATATATTTCAGCACTCCTACTCCCCACCCGTCATCGAGTGTCAACAAGGATGCTGCCGCAGTGGAGGTCAAGCTGCAACACCAGGGCTACAGGTGTGGTATGCTCCAGAAATAAAGACTTGAAAAATGGCAGGCTGGTTAGGTCCATGGCATTTTCCTTTATAAACACAGAATTCAGCGGTCCGTATCACCAGATTGGTCTATCAGGCTTACTATAAATGTACATCAATAACGTTATCATATTTCATGATAAATAAATTATTTCTTTGATATTTCTAAATACATGTTGGTTTGTTTGTTTGTTGTTTAACGCCGCACCCAGCAATATTCCAGCTATATGACGACGGTCTGTAAATAATCGAGTCTGGACCAGACAATCCAGTGATTAATATCATTAGCATCAATCCACGCAATTGGGATCGATGACATGCATCAGCCAAGTCAGCGAGCCTAACCTCCCGATCCCGTTAGTCGCCTCTTACGACAAGCATAGTCGCCTTTCATGGCAAGCATGGGTTGCTGAAGAACAATTCTACCCCAGATCTTCACGGGTCTATAACCATATGTACAATTGAGAGTATAATGAGAGGAATGCATATATGCTACCAGGACTGGCCCTTCTGTTCATCTGTCCGGCACTCCCAAAGGAGTTAGAACCTTGACCATATATGCAAACCATTATTATCCCCACCCTATAATAAACAGATACATTGTATACATTTGTTTATTAAGAGAGTAATACCTTTGATATGATTTAACCCGGATTATAACATGTAAACGGTTCAGATAAATATGCTACACTTGTATGTAGAGAAATACCAATATCATTTTCACTCAGGTACGTAAGTTTTGAATTACATTTGTCACTCGGGACGCGTGGGGATTCCGCGAAAACGAAATAGGTCCCAAAGAACCTGTGCTTATCCGACGAGGCGACAAAATGGATCGGATGGTCAGCCATGTCATTAAATAAAAGCGATAAATCCATGTCTCTAATCATTGGAAAGCTGCTGAAAACATGTGTTTTTTGTACGATTCCGACTATCAAATAGTGATGACACCGGTGTTTGTGAAAAGGTTAGCGTATCCCCCGCCCCTCCTGCAAAGGCAAGTCAATTGTTTACTTGAAAACACTCGGGAACATGTTTTAAAAGTCAAAATAGGGAATTGTACAGGACATCATTTTAGGTGGATCCCATTGGCGTTGATTGTCCTTTCCAACCTCGATTATTTACAGACCGTCTTCTTGTAGATGGAATGGGCACGGGTGGCCCAGTCGTCTAAGGCGCCGCGATTCGCTGTACAGAGTTGGTGTCCCTTGGGCACGCCAGAAACCTATGATTGTAGGTTCAAATCCCGATTAGCCCCAATTATGTTTCTAGGTTTGTCAGCACCATACCCGTGCTCGTGGGTTTTGTTGCGTGAATGCCACTTGAGATATGTTGTACCTGTGAAATATTGGGACACCTCGACCGTTATTGCTGGATTGTAATACCTCTGAAAATTGGCAGTTATTCAAACTGAAGTGGAAAAACTACGAAAATTTGACACTTTTAACAAGTTATGACAGAAGTTATCAAGTTGCATCGTTGTTGAACGCACTCGGTGATGGGGCGCTACGTGTGTACAATGGCTTTCACTTTGACAATGGTGAGGATAACAGATCTGTTGAACAAATAATTCAGAGGTTTAATACTTTTGCAATCGGTGAAATCAATGAGACTTACGAAAAATTCAACAAACGGTGTCAGAACGAGGGTGAGTCTTTTGAAAACTTTCATGCAAACATCAGGTCATTGATAAAGACTTGTAATTACTGTGCACAGTGTGTTGACTCTATTCCCAGAGATCGTATTTTGCTAGGCATCAGGGACAAGAAAACATGACAAACTCTGTTGCGGGAAAGACAACTTACACTAGATAAGACTGTGGATATCTGTAAAGCAGCAGAAAATGCTTCCGCACAATATGAAGCTTTTAAGCCAGAAAATGTTAACAGAATCTTATCTGGTATAAAGGGATCTCAATACATGAAGCATTCTGTTATTGGCAGCACGAAATACAAAGATAGTTTTTCTGGTAACCAATCTGATCTTAAAGAATGTAAATTCTGTGGACATAAACATGTTCTGCCGAAGTATCAATGCCCAGCTTGGGGTAAAACGTGTTCTGCAAATATCACTTTTTCAAGATGTCCTCAACCCAAAGAGGGTGATGGTAAAGTGTGACAGGTCACAGAAGATTCCTCTGAGGAAGAAAAGGAATGGATAAACACTGTCATATCTGTTCAAAATGAACATGAGGAATGGATTAGTACCATAAACTTTGACGAAGAAAATGCCAACTCGTTTAACTCATGAAAGAAAATTAAGTGTCTCATGTTCATTAATGGATTTGATCAGATCTTTCAAGTTGACACAGGTGCATCAGTGAACATTATACCAATAAATTTGGTTCCGTCTGCCGAAATTGTGCCATCAGCAAAGAAGTTAAGAATGTAGAATGGGAATCAAATCCACTAGGTACGTTTCGCTTATCTGTCAGAAATCCAAAGAATAGAAAGAAATATTCAGTGAAATTTGTGAAGCTAAAGGAGCACCTTGCACCACTCATAGGTCTTCATGCAGCAGAACAAATGAAACTGGTCACTGTTCATTCTGAAAACATGGACCTAGTTAATACTGTTGCTGCTATTAACTCAACTCAAGTAAAGACTGATCTTGTTGAAAAATATCCTAAAGTTCATGATGGAATACTAAGAGCTTTTGAAGGACTGGTTCACCTGAAAGTGAAGGAAAATGCAAAGACGGTTGTGATGCCTGATAAGAGCGTTCCATTGGCACTACACCCAAAACTAAAATCTGAACTTGAACGAATGATGTCACTGGGATGAGCCCACACCATGGGTGAGTCAGTTGACAATAACTGAGAAGAAGTCAGGTGAATTAAGGATCTGTCTGGATCCTAGAGAACGCAACGAAGCTTTGCAGAGGGAGCATTTCACGCTGCCCATCCTGGAAGAAATCCTACATGAACTGGGCCAGTCTCGAGTATTTTCGAAGGTAGATCTTTCCTCTGGTTACTGGCACATGCAGTTGGACACACAGTCCAGCTTACTTACGACGTTTCAAACGTGCTTTGGACGCTATTGTTGGCTGAGATTGCCTTTTCGGAAAACTTGTCTGATATGGAAGGAATAGTGTCATAGCAAATGATGTCCTGATACATGGTAAGGACAGTGCTGGGCATGACTCTTGGCTAAAAATGTTGATGATGTGGTGCAAAGAGAAGAACATAAAACTAAACAAACACAAGCTGAAACTGAGGATAACAGAGGTAACGTACATGGGTCATCGAATTACTCCAGAAGGTTTGCAATCAGACCATAGCGGATATGCCACAACCAAAGAATCTTGAGGATCTCTGACGTTTCCTTGGACTGGTAAATTACCTTGCAAAGTGAAAATTACCTTGCAAAGTCCAGCAAGTTAAAATGAAGGTCGTCAACACCCCTGTTCTTACTTACTATGATCCTGAGAAGGAACTCGCGTCTGATTTACAGACGCGTCTACAGCAAACGGGTACCACCGCTGATCGCCCTCGACCAGGTCGACCACGTGTGACGTCACATGCAGAGGATCGTCAGATTGTCTTACGTCACCTCCGTAACCGATTTTTGACGGCTACATCAACCAGAAACAACTAAGAACTGTTTAGTGGTAGACTGAGTGCGCAAACTGTTCGAAACCGTCTGAGAACTGCTCACCTTCAAGCACAACGGCCATACTGCAGGCCGATTCTGACTCAATTACACAGACGTCAACGTCAATTGTGGGCACAGCAACACTTACGATTGACTCAGAGGAATTGGAATCAAGTCGTCTTCAGTGATGAATCCCGATTTAATCTTCGATTTGCTGATGGTAGGGCGAGGGTGTGGAGGCGCCGTCATGAACGTTACGTCCCGTGTTGTGTACAGGAAGTTGACAGGTTTCGAGGCGGAAGTGTCATGGTGTGGGGTGCTTTCTGTGGCAATACACGTTCCAGGCTTCTTGTCATCCGTGGCAACCTCAACGCTGCTGCTTACCGCGACAAGGTACTGGCACCAGAACTTCTGCCTTTAAAGCACATGGACCCGGTTTGATCTTCCAACACGACAATGCCAGACCCCACACAACAATTTTGACAAGGAATTTCCTTCAGAATGCGGGAGTCAACGTCATGGACTGGCCGTCAAGGTCTCCCAACCTCAATCCCATCGAACACGTCTGGGATGCTCTTGGGAGAAGTCTGCGCACTCTCCAGAACCAACCACAGAATTTACAAGATCTTGGCACCATTTTGAAGCAACAATGGCGTCGTCTTCCCAATCATGTGTTCATGGGTATCACAAGGTCCATGCGGAGGCGTTGTGTGGCAGTTGTCAACTTTGAACTAACAAACAGACCTGGAAAAGACTTGCCTCTGGCAGATACTTTGTCCAGAGCTCACCTTCCAGACAAGCCCTCCATGGAAACTGTGACTGTCAAAAAACTTGACATTCTCACCTATCATGGATCATCGCCTTGAAGAAATACGGAAGGACTCGGAAAGTGACAACACTCTATCTCTACTGAAACAAACAATTATGAAAGGTTGGCCAGATCAATGCTGACGTCATCTCTGGTTCCCTACTCTAACTTTCATGACTGTACAGGATGGCATCATCTTAAGAGCCAACAGGGTCGTGATACCGTCGGATATGAAAAAAGAGATCCTAAAGAAGTTACATGCTGGACACATGGGCATAAACTCATGTCTTAGGAGAGCCGGAGAACTGGTATATTGGCCTCAGATGTCATCTGAAATAAGACAGTATGTGGAAACGTATGGTACATGTTCAACCTACAGTGACAAACAGAGCCCTCAAACACTTCACATGCATGATGTTCCAAATAGACCATGGGAGAAAGTTGGGACAGACCTACGTACGTTCAAGGAACGTAACTACTTGATCACAGTTGACTTTTTAAGCAACTTCTTTGAGCTGGACTATCTCCCAGACACTACTGCTGAGACTGTTATTACAAAGCTAAAACACCATTTCTCCAGACATGGTATCCCTGACACTGTCATAAGTGATGGAGGTCCTCAATACACAGCAGAGATATTCAAGTCATTCAGCAGAAAATTGGGATTCACACATGAAACTTCAAGTCCAGGGAACAGCAGAGCCAATGGTGCAGCCGAGGCTGCGGTCAAAATTGCTAAAAACGTCATGAAAAAATGCAGAAGATCCCTACATTGGAATTCTAAAACTCCGTAATACACCAACCGACTACCAGTCCTGTTCAAAGACTGTTTGGAAGAAGGATTAAAACTCTGTTGCCGACAACACTTGCTTCCGTGTACCCTTCTGCTTACACACTTCTAACAGGAAGGGAGAAGATGGAAGACAAGAAGTGGAAAAGTTGCTGAGCATTACTCAAAGTCCTACAAAGACCTCAAAAGTCTACAGGAAGGGGACACAGTGCGGATGCAGCCCATTCAGAGAGGTGTAAAGGAGTGGAAACAGGCAAGAGTAACTAGGAAACTTCAGAAAAGGACATATGAAGTGGAGACATATGAGGGTAAACGATTTAGGAAATCGTCAGCAGCTCAAATACCTCAGTGAACTCAAGAAAAGACTCGAGCCACTTGGAACAAAATCAAACTGCTCCTAAAGAAGTACACATCAACCCAAGTGTAGTATCGTCAAATCTGCTTAGCATGTCAAGAATGGCCATCCATAACATTGATATGGTACCTGAGAGTAGTCCTAAAGATGTGCAACATGATACTGGTTACAAGACTCGATCTGGGCGAATTGTGAAGATGACCGAGAAGATGAATCTGTGAAATGACTATTTCATACTAGTGAGAATCTACTAAAGGAATGAAAAACTTTCTAATTTTATTTAATTTAGGTTAAAGTTCAAGTGCACTTTGGAAATATTATCTTTTGCTCTTGAGATAGATCTGACTTTAAAGAGAGCCTCAATGTTATGTACCGTACTAGTTAACTTCTTACAGTTCTATGATTTAGCTTTGTTCTGTTAAGAGGAAGGATGCTGCATGAATGCCACTTATGGTATGTTGTACCTGTGACATATTGGGAGTTATCTCCCTTGGATAAATGCGCTGTAAGTCGATAACCATTACAGTGAGTTGTCTGAAAGACACAAGTCTCTGATTTGTGACTATATTACGTGGCATAGAGCACGTAACAGGTTTCACCGAAGTGGTAAACGTCTGAGACCTGCAGTACTTCGGGCTTTCCTCCCACATTAAGCTGACACGCCGTGATATAACAGGAACACTGTTAAAAGTGGCGTAAAACCCAATTCACTCACTCTAGTAGATGGAATGTTATCTTCGTCGATAACAAACACGTATCACTCATATCACAGTTAGCCAAATTCTTCTTAGTGACTGTTGTGAACCAAATACCTAGTAATCTAAGAACTAAGTGACCCACAATTACCCAAATAAAATGCCAACAGCCCCAAATTTAGTACTCCTTTACGATGAGCAAATGGACGGCGCTTTGACGTCAATACAGTTAAACATCGTTACTCGGTGATACTTGAAGAGAAGGCTTGTTCTTTGTTTGTTTGTTTGTTTGTTTAAAGCCGCACTCACCAATATTCCAGCTATATGACGGCGGTCTGTAAATACTCGTGTAAATACATCATGAGCATCGATCTACGCAATTGGGATACATTGACGTGCATCAACAATGTCGGCGAGTCTGACCACCCGATCCCGTTAGTCACCTTTTTACGGCAAGTATGGGTTGCTGAAGACCTATTTGAACCCCGATCCTGACGGGTCCCAAGGCTAGTTCTTAAAAATCATTAACCAAAGCTCAACTACAATGAATACATCAGGCAATCATTTTAGGAAACTTAAATGTTTTTCACTTGGAACACACAACAACTTGACCAACCTGAAGTGCTGCTCCCAATATGAAAACCAGAGGCGGTGGTCTGTTAAGCGTATACGCCAATGTTTCAGCATTGTCATGAATGTGTTCGTCTTCCGGAGACTCCTCGGAAATCCTCTCATTCTGTGGCATAGCTCCAGGTGAACGACCAAATGTAGAAGTGTAAAACTGTATGGAATATATGCTAAACTCAAGTACGGTTCACTTCGTGTTTTGAGCATATAGAATAATTTTGCGCTGTTCGCATACAGCTTGTAGACAAATTCTACCAACAAGCATATAGGTTTCATAAATTCGTATGTCTCATAAGTCTTGAGCGATTGCTTCAATTGAACACCATTTAAAATATGTGCAACCCTCTCTTTTCTATCTTTTTAAGCTGTCAATCTACTTAACTGTTGGAGGCGTGGTATATATGTCAATACGACATCTGGTGGTATGGAATAATCGATACAAATGAGTCTGATTATTCTCTGGCAATTAAGCAAATATTCTACACAGAACAATCTGCCAGACGCATATATTTCGTTTGAGATACATTGGCTGGTTGGTTGGTTTACGACGATCTCAGCAATATCCCAGCTATATGACGGCAGGCTGAAAATAATCGAGTCTGGACCAGGCAAGCCAGTGATTGACATCATGTGCATCGATCCATTCAGTTGAGAAAATATCACATGCATCAACCTAGTCAGCGAGCCTGACCACCCAATCCCGTTATTCGCCTTTAACGACAAGCATGGGTTTCTGAAGACCTGTTTTACCCTGAATCTTCACTGGTCTGACCATCGATCTTTTATTTGTTGTTTAACGCCGCACTCAGCAAATAGTCCAGCTGCAGTGGAACTATGCTGTCGTCTTCCGGGCAATATTTGTGTGAAGTGAAATAAATACTATATGAAATGCTTCTTATCCGGTCAGTGAATTTCAAATACCAACAGTTCGAAAAAACACATTTGGGTGGTACTTCAGCCATATTGTGACTATAAAAGTTATACATTATTGTTGTTGTTGTTTAGACTATACATTTTTAATGAATAAAGACTACATAAAAAACGATCACAGATTAATATTTAAAAATAGTCACCATGAAATGATATCACTATTAATTGTGAGAGAGTAACAATTTAACGTGGAATTGGCAATATTTCAGCCATAATGTGACGAGAAGTTATACAGTAATAATACATATCCTTTCGCTTAATAAAAACCTTTCTTCGATGGACAGTACAATAACTAGTATATCACAGATAAGATGTAAAATTAGTTGACCACATGTAAAACAAGAACTTATCCGTAAACAACACAATTTAAAAACGGGCTATGGACTGCCAGCAACTGAAGGCAGATCACCACACTGGAGATCGTGGGTACTTTTGCTACCTGCATTGAATTTACATCATCCCTTCAGTCGTTGGCGATGATTTAGCCAATCATTAAAATAACAAATATTCTACGATTATAAAACGTGGCAGAAATAAATATACTTTGAATGACGTGGTCTTTGGAGGACAATGATATTACACTACTTCTACCCCCTTCAAGGGTACAGTGAGTGAGTTTAAATTTGACATATCATCGACAATATTGCAACCATATCGCGATGAGAACAAGGTAGTTACTATCATTAAAGACCTGTCGATGAAGGACAGTAAAACAGTTAGGTAGGTATCACAATTTAGATATATAACAAACCTGAGTACTAATATAACAAAGAATGTTTCAGCAGATTAGTTCCTATCAATTAATGCTTAAAATCAACGTAGGGAATGGAAAGATGAGAGATTGGTTTATCAAGAGCTGCTTTAGCTGCAGCAGTGTTTACATGCAGTTTGTTTCTGAATATATGTCAACACTGTTTGAATGGCTTCAGCTTCAGCAGTAAACATTGAGCTGATACCTGGTAATCTATAAGAAATAATTTTGAGCCAATGATGGTGGCATTGGCAACTTTGCCGCCATCCTTGGATCCCTCTGTGAAAATGGAGCGGTGAGAATTGTATTGTAGAGCGTAGCTGGACATATTCTTGTTGACGAATTAGCTGGTTTGTTTTAGATGTCTTAAAATTTCTGGTTTGACTAATTGCCAAGGGGGCGTAGACAGTAATAGGTAGGGTGCAATAATGTGCTGCTGTTAAATGTGGTTGTAATATGATCCCCAGAGGTGGAACCAGCTTCGGTTTAGTGTGAAATAATTCCTCGTAGAGAGGATTAAAAATGCAATTATATGCTGGATTTGATGGGTTTGATTTTAATTTTCTGATATATTGTAGTGCAAGTTTTAAATGGCGTTGTTTCAACGGAGGCTCATCAGCCTCTACATACAGACTATCAACAGGGGAGGTCCTGAAAGCTCCAAGACTTATAATTAGCCTCAGACCCTGGTGATGAATTGAATTTAGTTTCCGTAAGTTACTTTCACAGGCTCCGCCATATATGATGGAACCGTAATCCAATTTTGAGCGGATCAATGATCTGTACAAAAGCGGAGAGTTGTCTCATCCCCACCCCATTTAAGTGTGATACAACTTTCAGCAAGTCTAGTGCTTTCAGACACTTTGCCGTGAGATATTTTATATGTGGCAAGAATGTCAGGTGGCGGTCAAAAATAAACCCCAAGAACTTGGTCTCCTCAACAACTTTAATGGGTGTATGAGATAGAAATAATTCTGGGTCTTTGTGCTGTCTATATTTCCTGCAGAAGTGTATACAATTAGTTTTAGTTTTAAAAATTTGAAGTCGTTAGCAAGCGACCATTTGTGGATTTTATTGAGACACAATTGCAGTGTGCATGTTTTTCCCGCGACAAGAAATGTTAAAATCGTCCACAAATAAAGATCCATCAACCTAATCATTGAAAACCTTTGAGAGACTGTTTATCTTGATACTAAATCATGTTTAGATCCATCAACCTAATCATTGAAAACCTTTGAGAGACTGTATATCTTGATACAAAATGATGACAAAATACTGCCTTGTGGGACACCCTGAACCTGATTATAATGGTCAGACAGGGTTGAGCCCACTTTGACTTGAAATTGCCTGTCTGTTAAAAACTGTGATATAAAATGAAGCAAACGGCTTCTCAAACCAAAATCATGTAAAACCTTTAGAATGACATGCCTCCAAGTAGTATCATAGGCTTTCTCAAGATCGAAAAAAGACTGACACTACATGTTGTTTATTTACAATAGTATTTCTCACAAAGGATTCTAATCGTACTAAATGGTCGATAGTTCTTCGATTTTTTCGGAAACCACATTGGATATTTGTAATTAGATTATTGTTTTTAAGATACCAAATTGATCTATTATTCACCAACTTGTTAAGGATATAGGTGGATAGTTAGAGGGATCTGTATGATCCCGGCCAGGCTTTGGTATACACAAAGGCGTTATGCCATGAAGGAGGAAAATTCCCTGATGTCCATATTTGATCAAATATGTCTAAAAGTGTCTCCAGACATGATTCAGGTTAAAGAAATTAAAAGCTGGTAGTGTATGTTATCAGCTCCCGTTGCTGTGTCATGAGCTTGATCAAGGGTGGTACGTATCTCATTTAATGAGAAGACTTCATTATAGTCTTCACTCATTATCAGAAGTGACACTAACTTTTATCTTTTCCTGTTTTATGCTGTTTCTTAAATTTTTGAAACTCCGGGACATGATTAGATGTTGAAGAATGTTTAGCTAACGTTTCTCCAAGCTTATTTGCAATATCAGTTTTATGTCACCTTCCTTAAGATGATTTTGAACTTTTGCCTTTTATTTTTTGTATCATAATCCACACCTTGGATATTGGTGTGCGGGAATTTATTTTGGACACGTAGTTCCTCCACGACTGAAGCTTATTTTGTTAAAAAGCTCGTCGTGCCTTGGCGTTTGTAGTGAGTGAGTGAGGGGATACTTCCGTATCCATATCCTCGAGCGACCCATACTTGTTGAAGAGTTGTACGAGATCTTTCAGTTCCTTTGACACTTTTGAGTTTGATTTTTCATTTTGGAACTTTGAACATTGAACATTATTGAATGCTATGGTTTGGGGGGTTGTTTTAAGTGATGTTGATATTGATGCTTCTTGCATTGATATCGGAGCACTAACTTTGTTTTGGGTTGGTGAGGTTCGATGTCAGAAATGACAGATCTGTCTGACAGTGAACTGATGTTGTTTGAACTGTTGTAACTGTTTTAACTACAGAAGCATAAGAATGCCCTGTAGTGTTAGCGGATGTGAATGTTTTTTTCTTGGCAGCGGAGTAGCCGATGTTTTGTTCATATTTAATGTTTTGTACGATGGATTAAAACTTATATTCACTGCAGTCAGTTGACGATGACATATGATCACCTTCAGGTACTACCATCATGATCAATCTCACCACATCTGAAGCAACTAGCCTCACATGTACAGGAATTCTGACCATGTCCAAATTTCTGGCATTTGAAATAGCGAGTAGGTTGTGGAATGTGGAGGTCCAAAGGCATAGAGAAACAACCAGCTTTGATTTAACTTGGTAGAACTGTAGTATCAAAAATGAGAAGATATGCGTTGCATGGCATCACACGGCCATCTTTGCGATATATGAATCGTTTTACATATATTCGATTCGTTTCCAGGTTTCTATCAAGAACATGAGCCGCACGAAGAGCATGACACACTGGTTTGGCTCATCCAGACTCGATTATTTACAGATGCCGTGATATAGTTGGAATATTGCTAAGAGCGACGTTAAACAACAAACAAACAAGAGTCATCAAGGTCTTTTTGATAGGACTTATATGCCTTTTTTTTGTCTAATAAAATTGTAGGGAAGGTACATACAAAGTAAATATGACATTCTGAGAATGTATTCATTGATCTGCACCACTGTTTGTCATCCCAGGGTGTACACGTTGTAGCTTTGATCTGTCGGGTTCCTTTTCTTCGCACAAGTACACGTGGGTGAGATGGGAATGAAAGAACAACAACCGAATCTTTCCAAAAACCGAGTGATATATGGATTACATACCGATCATAGGATGTGGTTCGGCTTTCTCGGGGTTGTGATGGAACACGTTTTAAGCCACGTTCGCGATCTGTGCCTTTAGGATAAAAAAGTAATAGACAATGATAATAGAATATGTGAGGGAGTATGGTATGGAAACCCAATAGGGCCAAAATTATGGGGTTTTTCGTATTTTGAAGGTTTCAAGTTCTTAACCTAAAAATTCAAGTTTTTATCTGTCAGCATGTGAAGCCTTGGGAAGTTCATTCACTGAATTCAGTTTGTCTTGAAATTTCAAGATACTATAAAGACGTCATGGCACTGATGAGTTTCCGAAGTATACTCCAGCAATATATGGCACCATATGTAAATGTGTACTTCATGGAATAAAATCCTGATTTGGGCGTGTCGTGACAGCGTGTCAACAAATAGGCTAACCAAGCTTTAAAGGATCGAATCTTTTCTCTAGAACAATTTGAGATCACCGTTGGGGTTCCGGGTTTGAGTGTGGGAGGAAAGTCCGAAGTGATGCATGTCTCGGACGTTTGCCACTTCGGTGAAACCCACGAGCACGGGTATTGTGCTGACAAACCTAGGTTTCTGGCGTGCCCAAGGCACGCAACTCTGCACAGCGAATTGCGGCGCCTTAGACGACCCGTGCCCCCACCAGGATTTGAACTTGTCGCCAGTTGCCTGAGCCCGTTGAAGGAGAAACATAATGGAATCGGTTTGTCATGCTCGGTGAATAGGTTTATTTCATATCGTTTGGCGTGTCGTAACAGCGTATCAACAAATAGTCTAGCCAACCCCTGAAAGATCTAATCTTTTACCAAGAACAATTTAAGATCCCCGTTTGGGTTCCCAGGTTAGAACTTGTTGCCAGTTGTCTGAGCCTCTCCCAGGAGCAACTTAATGGTATCGGTTTGTCTGGCTCGGTGAATAGGTTTATTGCATGTTATCGTACCTAAATGATGTGAGGTGATCATAATCTCAATTATGGTTTATGGCACAGCTCTGTCAATGTCTGAGATTGGAGCTGACATGAACTGGGGCTTAACGTCGCGTCCAAGATTATGGCACTTTTATATCTGTGTGTGTGTGTGTGTGTGTGTGTGTGTGTGTGTGTGTGTGTGTGTGTGTGTGTGTGTGTGTGTGTGTGTGTGTGTGTCTGAGATTGCAATGACTACCACTTATGTGTTAACATATTCGCGAATTGATGACCTGCTAACATAACTGGTATCTTGAGGTATGGTATTGGGGTTATATACAACAAACAAAGAGTACAAACATACCTGGGGCAAGGTTATCTAGGACACAGCCAACAAAGCCGGATACAAACAATGGTGTTGACAGCAAAATATTGAAGATTTGATCAAGAGCATTGCTCCCTGTTGAAGGAAAAAAGTGATTGAGTGAGTTGGGTTTAACGCCGCTTTTAACAGTATTCCAGTTATATCACGGCGTGTCAGCTTAATGTGGGAGGAAAGCCCGAAGTGATGCAGGTCTCAGACGTTTACCACTTCGGGGAAACCCATGAGCACGTGTATGGTGCTGACAAACCTAGAAATATAATAGGGGCGAATCGGGATTCGAACCCACAATCATAGGTTTCTGGCGTGCCCAAGGGACGCAACTCTGCACAGAGAATCACAGATAAACGCATTCAAAACGATCGCATTCAAAAGTGGGAGAGATATGACAATGGGTATCAGGAGAAAAGGTACAGATAATCGACGTGAGGATTGTGAGAATATGCGGGAAATACCAAACTTAACCCACCTGTTCGTACAATGGATTTATCCGACATTTCCGAGGTCGAATTCCATTCAGGGAGTGATCATTATCAAAATTTATTTTTACAGCTTGTAGATCTTATCAACATCCTAAAAGAGGATGTACATAATGTTGTTATATCATATAAGAAATACACGATGAGTGGGAGTTGGAGATGTTTATCGTATAATAAAACACTGCAGGGAGAATAAGCCCAACCCAACCTAGCCCGAAGGGAGACACTACATGTACCTGTGATACATCATTATCATATCATATACAAAACATACAAACATGATAATAACTCAACTCAACTGTAATACGAAACATATTAATATGTATCACCTCGTTGTTTATTGTGATGTGACTGTTACTAATTTATTCATCAGATCAGGCTCAAATTAATAGAACACACCGTGTAGCGTAACGCGTTACAATGCTCAACATGTCACATAAAAGTTCCAATTTATTTATCACCATTTCACTTATGAATAATTCTCTGGACTTTGCTGTGGTTGCCTCTTTTTTCATTCGTATTGTTATTAAGGGACAAGTGTTGAACAACACTGGTGCATGCGTATTTTCCATTTTTGTCCATATGAACATTTTGTCCAGACAAAACATATTTCGATAGAATTTGATTGTACTGGCATGTTTACTTGAACGCATGAATGACATAATATAATATTGATTCTGATAGGCTTTAATATCTGAGATCCACTGACACCAAATACTTGAGGTTGTGAAGAATGGATCAGCAGTATCTATCGAAGAAGACCTCATCAACCATCTCCTTTTATCCAGGTTCACTTATTTATCGTTATGCGAAAGCCTGGTGTTGAAACTTTAATGTAGTCTGTCCTACAGACCCTGATACAAATATATATCAAATACAGCCCATGCAAGTCCATAATGTTTGGCAAATCTAGATTACTGCAGTATCCGAAAATGAAGAGAGTCACTGGGCTCCCTTTTATTATATTTATATTTAGATAACTGAACAACTGTTTTGGGTTTGGTTTTGTAGGATATGTTCATTTCAGAGACTTGATGTTAGTCTAAATTTAATGGTACGATGTTTAGACTGGAGAATTAGTAGTGTAACGTTGGTCGCAGTGGCGAGATCATAACGTCGTTATCGTCAAGTGATGAAAAGGTATAGATGTTAATCTTATAAATAACAGCACTGAAAAGTTACGAGGCAGTCATCTGAGGCATTCAAATATATGATGGGTGTAATATTGAGAATATGACAGGTTAATGAAGAAGAATTGGATGCTTTGAGAGAGAGAGAGAGAGAGAGAGAGAGAGAGAGAGAGAGAGAGAGAGAGAGAGAGAAAGAGAGAGAGAGAGGGAGGAGGTTGGGGAGGAGACACGAACTGGTAATTCGTTCAGCTATAGAGGAGAGAGGAGACAAGGTTGTGGAGGAGACACGCTCAGGTAATTGGTTCAGGTATGGTTCAGAAAGAGACAAGGCTGGTGAGGAGACACGATCTGGAAATTCGTTCAGATATAGAGGAGACTAGTTGGGGAGCTCGAGGAGGCACGCTCAGGTAATTGGTTCAGGTAGAGAAGGCGACGAGGTTTGGGGAGGAGACACGCTCTGGTTAATGGTTCGGGTAGTGAGGCGGAGGGGAGCAGTCACGTTCTAGTGAATGGTTCAGGTAAAGAGGGAAGCACTGCTTATGTGGTATCGCTACATTTCCGTTTATTGTAAGAAGAAATGACTGTCAGAGACTGGTCATGTGATTGGCTGAAATTAACGGTCATATAACTTGCATATAACTTTCTTATTAATGTAGCTTGAGGCATGACTATATTAAAGTTTTCTGTCATTAGCCATGTGTTTTCACAAACCGGAAGTGATGTCATTAGACTGTAGGTGCCTTTTAACGAATATGACTTAATGTGTATTATTGTGTTTCCAAATCCAGAAATGATATCATTAGGCATTTCACTAGAGGGAGGGAGTTAGCTGGGTTCAACGCCAGTTTCGTTACATTGCAAATTCCTTCAGTTTCCTCACAATATTAACCAGAGGCAAGATATTTTATTCTGAGGCTGTAATAGACATGCAGCTCACGCACCGAAGGTAATGATATCACACTGGAAATGTGTGGGTCTATGTAATGTTTCTGATTTTTGCAAGAGCTTATTCTTTTTCTTGATCTCTATAGAACTGATAATGTGTGGGTGGGCCTCTTCGACAACGACAGCAACGCTGTTTATTCGGTGGCAAGAGGACTGCACCAACCTCAGGTCACTACACCAACTGGCGCCCCGGTGAGCCAAGCAACCAAGACATCGACCACTTGCGTTGCGGTCACCATTGAGGGGAGGTACAGATCCCGACCCTGCAACTAGCCGTACCATACTATATGTCAGAAAAATGGTAGGATTGTTGGAGCTTTTTAATCTATTTACATACCGTGCATATTTCTTATACCTGCAAGTGGTCTCCATCTTTGATATCTTAGATATAAGTGATTTACAGTATTTAACATTTTAAAAATATTATCGACGTATAATATGACATTCCCAACTTTTCATAACACACATGGTGCATATTAAAAGGAGAGTTCGCGTGATTAGTTACAATAAGGCAATTATCGAAGGGCGTCCATCGTCTTATGAAGGAGGAAGCGAGAATATCCCAACTAGCAACATACTATTCCTGATAGTCTTGGTGTCTAAAGATTTTGTTTAGAAGTTGCACAGATTTGTTATAGTCGGTGGCTATTACTGTCATTCAGACACAAACCATCATTTCTTTATGGTTTGGTTTTGTAGTTCATCAACGTAAATATCGTCCCTTTTTTCAAGAAGGTAGTTTGGTATTTCACAATCGCCGTGATCACCCCATTGTCAAGAGTATTATTTTTTATATCAACATCACCATTATCGTCCCTATATCAAGCATGCTGTTTTGTATATCAACATCACCATTATCATTCCTATATCAAGCACGTTGTTTTGTATATCAACATCACCATCATCGTCCCTATATCAAGCATGTTGTTTAAAAAATTTGTAAAACAACATCACCATTATCGTCCCTATATCAAGCATGCTGTTTTGTATATCGACATCGCCTGTATCGTTCCTATATCAAGCATGTTTTTTTGTAAAACAACAACACCATGATCTTCCCTTTATCAAGCATGTTGTATTGTAAAACAACATCAATGTGATCTTCCCTTTATCAAGCATGTTGTTTTGTAAAACAACATCACCATGATCTTCCCTTTATCAAGCATGTTGTATTGTAAAACAACATCAATGTGATTTTCCCTTTATCGTGTTTTGTGTATCAACATCACCATGATCTTCCCTTCATCAAGCATGTTGTTTTGTAAAACACATCACCATGATCTTCCTTTATCAAGCATGTTGTATTGTAAAACAACATCAATGTGATTTTCCCTTTATCATGTTGTTTTGTGTATCAGCATCACCATAATCTTCCCTTTATCAAGCATGTTGTTTTGTAAAACAACATCACCATGATCTTCCCTGTATCGAGCATGCTGTTTTGTAAAACAACATCAATATGATCTTCCCTTTATCATGTTGTTTTGTGTATCAACATCACCATGAATATGCTATTTTCAAGAATACTGTTATTTTTTAATTCATAACTGCCATCGTCGTTGAGTTCATGATATTGAGCATCGCCGTTATCGTGTATTCTGTTTCGTTCCATTCATCACCTTTTCGTCCAAGGGCAGTGGAGTGGCATAATAGCTAAAGAGTTCGCTCGTCATGCTTGATAGAAAGGTTTGCTCCCCAAAACGGGAACTGAGTGTTCTCCTTCATCATTCTGCTGGAAGACGTGAACATTCACTCCCACACACTTTCTCCTGTATTACCCTCAGGACAATGTACGTTTGAAGAGAACAAGCATGAGGTCATGCTATACAGCCACCTGGAGTAGTGGCCCCAAGCTAACACACAACTTTTATACAACGTTTTCTCGGGGTTTCTCATGGCAATGTTTCATGAAAACATTGTTATAACGTTTTCAAAACGTTTTTTAACGTTATTTCAAAACGTTATCCAAACGTTTCGTGTAACGTTATAAAAACGTTAACCAGAACAAAAAACAACAACTTTTACACACCAACGTTGTAGAAACGTTATTGAAACTTTCTGCGAAGGTTTTCCTAAAGTTTAATTGAAACAGAATCACAACGTATACAACACAACGTTGTAAAAACGTTTTTGAAACATTTTGAAATAAACTTTTCATACCAACATGTCTCCGAACACTGTAGGTATGTGTATGAACTTGACACTTATAATTATGCAATTACATCTGTACACAATTCAAATGATTGTTGTAGTTTAGAGATGACAAGCTGCATCCTATAAACTCTTGAGTCAATTATACAATGGGATGATATTTCATGTTAATAATTACTATCACTGATTTTATTAATATACAGCCGGCATTTTATTGGAAATGTAAAAATTTGCTATTCTACTGCGGGACGTTTAAGTTCATCCTTCTCTGCGTGGGAACTCTGCTGACTCATATATCGGTGTCAACTCTCAGGAATCTCCCCAGATGTTTTTATGAGGTAATAGGTCCGAGCGCGAAACCCCATGTATTCAAAGCCGGACCGCACACAGCAGATGCGAAATTTTACAAGCTTCATCACATGGCTATATTCGGACGAATATCACTTTGCCTCTTCTGACCAGTTGACAATTTTATTCAAGAGAGGTATGCATATTCACATTATTGTTTTAAAAGCAGCCAGTTGCACAATCAAACTGGTAAATCATAAGTTAATAATTTTAATATGTGTCTATACCGGTGTGTTGTGAAAATTCTCATTCCTTGTTTGTAAGAGTATTTATTCCTGATATTTTCACAACACACATCTTATGAATGTTATGTGTGCCATGAAATCTATATGACAATTATTTTTACAAATTTAAATTTATGTCTAGTGTTAGAATGAAGGTATTTCTAGTACATCTTCACTGTTCACATGATCAAAATTTATTATACAAGCATTATAAGAACACGTGAGTTCAGCAAAGTAGTAAATTAACTGATGCACATTCATATCCAAATTATTTCTCAGTATAGTTGATTTAGAATGTAAATATTGCAATGGCTAGTGCATGGTGATATCATTTCAATTTCAAACAAATATCTGACATTTCGTTATCTAAATAATACCATTCATTAAATGAAGAAAATGTAGAAAGATATAGTTTTTTATAGTTTTTTTCCTCGGCCCGTATCCCATAAGCCTTCACAAATTTGGTCACGTAGTCACTCTTGCTTATCAGCAATCTACAGGAAATCAGAGGATAGTATTACATACGAATCCTCGACTCCACTTCGTTATTTTATAACATAAACAATACGTCACTTCCTCAGCAACCAGACCATGATTCCTCATTACAAATGTCAGCCTCCTCAGAAGTAAATGAAAGATGCGAGTTTTACGAAGGAAATGAAGATGAGTTGTTACGACACCATATTATTTGATAAATGTTTATTTTGGCATTAAAAGGCAACTTATCAGTTATAATTAAAACTTAAATGGATTTATCGTGAAGAGTATATTATCATTTGGTTTTAATTTGTATCATCAGCAGTCAATGATATAAATAAAGATTTGTTTTCTTTCAGAAGCCAACACAGACACAAGAAGCGTCTGATGAGTGATTATGTTTCATATGTATTGACGAAATGAAGTATTCATAGAAACATATCATTATTTTGTTTTCATTTTACTAAATAAATGGGTCGTAGATGATAAACAATAATGCATGAAATGATTTGCGAATAGATTTACATGTGTGTATTAGGTGAAGTGAAATGGGATTAAACGTCGCGTTCAAGATTATTGCATGTTTATAGCGGTGCGCGTGCGTTCATGCGTGCGTGTGTGCGTGTGTGCGTGCGTGCGTGTGTATGCCGATTTATAGTGCTTGCACACTGAGATACCATGTCGCAGTTGAACATGTATACCCCACAAAGACACAGCGTAATGACTCAGAGCCGACTACTCTTTATTTTATCATCTTTTAACATCTTTTGACGCAGCCGGGGATCGAACCCTTGACCTTCCGCTCTCCTGGCAGATGCTCTATCCACTATAACATGGAGCCGACCACATATGTGTAAAATTTGTTGTTTGTTTGTTTGTTTTTTAACGTCGCACTCAGCAATATTCCAGCTATATTATGGCGATCTGGTAATAATCTAGTCTGCACCAGAAAATCCTGTGTTTAACATCACGGGCATCGATCTACGCAATTGGGATGCACCAACCATGTCAGTGACCACCCGTGTTGTCGTTATTCGCGTAGCTCTCACGACAATGTTTTCAGCCCATATGTGTATGAATTGGATGGGATTCCAAACACTACATTTTGATAAACGAACTTTACAGAGATGTCAGAAGATGGCCTCAATTTATGATGTCACTAGAATCGCCAGATGCTGTCACCCATGGAATTTTTATTTAGGTTTCGAAAACAAAATATAGGTTTATAAAAAAAAAATCGAACTTTTTTGTAACCATATGGAAACGTTTTAACAAGGTTTTTAGGTTTCCATAATGTTTCTTGCAAACGTTTTTTGGAAATGTTTTAAAAACGTAAAAGAAACTCCACACATTTAGGTTTTTAAAACGTTTTTTTTCGAACGTTTTTGTAACCACATGGGAACGTTTTCAAAACGTTTTAAAAATGTTTCTGTGTTAGCGGGGGGGAGGCTGCGCCGCATATGGTCGCGCGTGGACAGGAGTGTCTGAGCAGAAAGGGGAAACGGTTCAGAGTGCGTAGCAATTATGTACACTACTGCCTAGAAGTTCATTCCCCTTACACTCATGGGCAACGCGCTATGCAACCCGTGTGCACCCCACTGGTCACTCGTGAGGAACCCGTCCGCCACGCGTGTGATACACGTGTGAAACGCGTGTCACACTCATTAGAGGGGGATCAAACTTTTGACCAAAGGAGGACCCATGTCTAGCTGAACCTGGAGGTGGTAACAAGGAGATAACTTTTTGATTTCCAGACGAAAAATGTTAATACACATTTTATTATATGTACTTGCTGATGTCTCATAATAGATTATATGGTCTCTGGGAAATATTGTACTGTTGTGGCTTCTACATGGTGTTTTGCCATGGTGTTAAGAGAATACATGATCCTGTTAAATGTTATTGCTATTCAAATGCTTTTTTGTGATTTGATATTAAACGTCTGTAGTACGACTTTCAGTGATCATGTTTATGAGGTTTGGTGGAGCATTGTTTTTACTGGACCCTAATTACTTTATGATGGTTGGGTCTCTTCGTCTCAGCTCCATAGCCGTGACGCTGGGAAAGGGCAGCATTTAATTAATGAGAGTAGATTATATCATGGAGGATACACTTGAGGGTGAGGGTTCTACTAATTACCGTACCACAGGAAGAGACCTGTAGACGTGAGCACGGGGTTGTGTGTAAGATGGCCGTCGCATAATGGCCGCCAGGAGTGGTAAATTAAACATTGAGCTAAAGCGGTGTTGTTTTCATGGGCCTGTTGAATAAATTCCCAGAGCTGCTGTCCATATATCTTCTACTTCATCCTGGATACGTCATTTTGGCATTTACAATATATAGTTTTCAACGTACATTAATGGTTTACTAGTCACAGTATTTGTCAATTGTGTTGAGCTTACAAGCAATAATTGTAATTTGTGGTGACATTTAAATATAAAACGTCTCATTTAAAACATGGAGTAAGTACGATAGTAAATAATAATATTCAAATCGCATCAAAATACAATGATACCTATATTCATATGTAACCCTAAAGCCTGTGTTCCACATTCATGCAGCACAACGGTACTTTGATTCTATAGCACAGGAAATCGTTACCCGGAGTTACTGTGTAACGGTTCACCCCTTGTTTTCAGACGTGTCATTCAGACAAATAAGTCAGGTGTGACAGTGATCACAATATAGAAGAAGAAGAAGAAAATTGTTTTATTTAAGTGTCACCCAGCGTTGTATACAATAATATTTCAATTTGGTAAAATACAGGCAGATATATATTAAAAGAATAACGGCAGCCGGCCTATAAAGGCCTATGAGATACATGTTACACAGTAAAAAGCATGTAATACAAAAAAGGAGTTTATAAAACCACTTAAGTGAGTTTGAAATACCAAGAAAATTAGATTTACGAACCATGGAGTTTTATAAATTATGTAATGAGGGACTTACATCTCATACAAAATACTCACAGCATCCTCATGCAGAACATTCACAGCAATCTCATATAGAACACTCACAGCAATCCCATACAGAACACTCACAACAATCTCATACAGAACACTCGCAGCAATCTCATACAAAACACTCACGGCAGATTACGGATTGAACGTCAAAAGTGTCTGTCAGGTTTCTTAATGCTTAATTACTTTTGCTGGAGAATATGTTTCTTGTACAAGCGCTATAAAACATGTTAACATAAAAATATATGAATGTTGAAGCTAGCGCTTCACTTCAGTTTTCCTTTATTTGGCAGGCCCCTCATACTGAAAAACAGCCTAACTGTTTATATTACTACATCCTGCTATGCTTTACATCTAACAAAGCTATACATTACTTATATATTAGGCCTGAATTGTATCTATATTTCAAACTTTCTCCCTCTGTAACAAAATCAATATGTTCTAGTATTCTATTTGATATATCCGTATTTACATATATACATATTTATAATTTATAGTCAATATATACACCTATAAATCCTTACTATACTCAATAATGTAATGTAATGTAATGTAAAGTAATGTAATGTAATGTAATTCAATGTAATACATTAACTCACCCACCCCCACCCCTACAATTAAGTATGGTGGTTTATATCATTCTATTAAGCATATTATTTATTATTCAACCCGACCTACCCCGTCGATGAAATACAGGACTGTGATGTTGACGTAAAACCTACACATTGATGATGATAATATATGAATGTTAATGCAACAAGCGCTCCATTTGACGATATATTGAATACGTTTGACACATTAACCTATTTCTACACCATTTATACCATATATATATATACCATATACAATATCAACCATAAATTTCTCCCGTGTGTGAATGCGTGTAATACTTGCATATTGGCTCACCAGGTCTCATAATGCTTCATATGAAAGCAAAACTGTGTGTTTGATTAACATCATCTCTTATGTCAGTGACTGATTTCAAACCGCATGTCTTGGTGTTACGCAGCCAGTGTCCCAATGTTTCGCCCTCGCGATCTAAAGTTATAACATTTCAGGTCATAGACATCCTCTTATACCCAGCAGATAAGTTCTGGACATATTACCTTTCGGCTCAATAGTCTGTTCTGTCTTAAAATTGACTTTATTAGTCTTCGGACGTTACGTCTAGTAAACACAAAGAGGACCGTTTAGCCTACATAAGGAATGTAGCAGGCAGTTGATCTTCTAGTTGGCTAACTTACTGTTGGTAATATCCGCTTACTTTCATCTTCCCGAGGCAAGGGAGTTAAGGGACTATACAAGTCCAGTTTCCACCCTTGCCGAACTAGGCTGGTATTATGGAGTTACATGTTGGCTGGGCTAACGAGTCTATGCATAGTCCAATCAAAATCGCTCTACGAAATCGAAATCCGGTTCGTAAGCTGCCGTTCAGATTTCGGTCGATTGCAGGATTTGCAAAGCATGTGCACCTTAAACTCGTTGTCAACAGATATTTTCCAAATCTTTGCATGATCTTAATCAAGGTGCTCACGTGCTCAAGATGCACTTCGCGATGTAAAACTCGTTTTATCACAATATAGATCTTGATTATCGATCAGATCGTCTTAACTGTGCGCCGCCATTTTGCTTGAATCAAATGCAAGTGATACGAAAGGTGGAATCTGATTGGTTCATAGGAAAGGTTTAGAAGGGCCATAACTCGTAAAACCGCTGGTGGCGCTACGATCAAGCCCGGGAATTCCAGCCTAGTTCGGCAAGGGTTGAAACTGGACTTTAAGTCAGTTAACTCTTGCCTTGGGAAGATGCTTTCTTTTAGCAAATAAGAGGATAGTTAGTAACAAAAATATACGATATTCAACGCATATTTGCACAACTATCACAAAACCGTTCGACACTGACACCGCATCAAACCCCGCGGTAGACTGGACACAGTTATGTGCTAACCGATTAAATAACCCCTACCGACAGGGTGGGGATGGTGGTTAAAAGCGAAACAGACAACCCTGTCTGTTGTCTAAAAAATGTTGGGCGGCGCCTTCGATCTTGCCTCTGACCATGCATGAAGTAGGAGTAAACGATGATCAGGATGGCCTGGAAATAAACAAGATTCTTTCATGTTGCATATCAAGGTACCAATTCATCGGTCACGGGCTTTTCTTATGTATATGTGCCCAGTGTATCCAAAATTAACTAGAATGTTTCACATCTACACAAATGTATATGAGTCAGTGTGGTTTATCAACACATGTATAATGCTTATTCACGCTTGGTGTGCCAGATTGAAATTGAACATTATGACAGCGTCAGCAGGGATAATAGAGGACATAAGACGTGGCATATGAAGATCATACATTAATATGCAGCAGGCTAGATTATTTACAGCGATACAGTTCAAATATTGTGTTCAATAAAAGAAAACGTTGATTTTTAACACACTTATTTTTGAACGATTAAACAAACTGTCTCTGAAATCCACGAGCATAGTTGCTGTCAAACATAAGAACGTAATCAGGGCGGCCAGCTTTGACTTGTCATGTGCCTTAAAGTGAGTTTAAACATGTCAAAAGCGATTGACCCTACAATATAGGGTCATTTACTCCAACGTTCTAACTGTCAATCGTCTTAACAGAACCATAACGTTTGTTATATATCGACTACCTGTCTCTATGTCTTAGGTTGTTAATCGGTAACTGCGGTCCAAATTTATCAACTTATTCATATATTGTTGCAAACTTGACTGATTTGTTTACACAATAAAAATTCTAATTGATCATGCACTACTGAGGCAGTCAAGCACCTGTATAAGAAATATTAAAGCAGCCATGTTACATGTAGTCCCAAAAGCTTGCAATTATTTCGTCGCAATATAACTGAAAAAATGCTGATGTGACGTGACATATAAACTTACCCACAGACAATACATTTTTTCCAGAGAGTGTAGCACAATTTTATCAAGGTTCTATTGACAATTTGAAAAGCTATAATAATAATATGAATCTTAAAATTCATCATCACTTTTCAAGTTTACAAAAATGTCACCATTTGGGAGATGTCACAGATAAACTAAGGATTCTAACTAAGTTTGATCGTCACAGGTTTATCCCCAATTTGCCAGCACAATGCAGAGGATTAACAGTTACTGTGAGTGAGCATGATTTTACGCCGCTTTTAGCAGTTACTGTGTTTATATAAGCACAGAAGTCATGCCAAAACAGCTCACAGTAGTTAGTGAGTAAACACAACTGAGGATTTTACAAGTATCTATCACAACTTTGATAACTCAGTTCACTGAAACTTAAATAATTAAGGCACTTGCAGTGACCAGTTAACAAGTAATCAGTGAGATAGCATATAAATACTGGGAACGCCAAACAACTTCATTGTAAGTAGACAAATGCACCTGTGAATGGTCAAGGTTTTAAATACCGAGTGAAACAAAGACGAGGTGTCAGCCTACACTGGAAATGCCGTATGCTGCATGTCCAGCCTCCATCGACACCTCCAGGGATCTTTTCGCGATTCCGAGCCTTGCGCATAACCATTGTCATTACCTGGTTGAGTGATTCCTTCTATCAACGTGAAAGGATTACCCAAAGAGAAAGAAAGGATTAAAATCCTAAAGATATCCTATCCAAATGGTATACGTGCTCACAACCAATTTCCTCTAATAGTAAACTGTCACCTTTTGTATCCACAACAATTTTCACCACGGTCATTTGGCAAATGTAGAAATCACAAACCCTAACGAGATTCTGTCTACATGGTCACACCCGGTGATTGTGGAGATCTAAAATTCTATCAACAGTTCGTTTGTTTGTTTGTTGTTTAACGCCGCACTCAGCAATATTCCAGCTATATGAGGGCGGTTTGTAAATAATCGAGTCTGGAACAGACAATCCAGTGATTGACATCATGTGCATCGATCCACGTAATTGGGGTACGATGACATGCATCAACCAAGTCAGCGAGCCTGACCACCCGATCCCGTTAGTCGCCTCTTACGACAAGCATGGGTTGCAGAGGATTTATTCTACCCCGGATCTTCACGGGTCGGATCCTATTCAAGCACTAACCACACATAACATCCATTGTGACAATGGAATAGTTTCATCACACATCATTATCGTGTTTTGTGCATGCAAGTCATTGGTTCAATGCATAGAATAACAGACAATTAAGTATTAGTTTGGATGCCGTTTTAAAAAGGTGCCCTCGCAACGTTGCATAAACAGTTGTTGATCAAATTCTGATTTGAGTCCATGGGTGGCCCAGTCGTCATAGGCGCAGCAATTCACTGTGCAGAGTTAGGTCCATTGAAAACATATGATTGTGAGATCGAATCCCGGCTCGCCCGATTAACTTTCTAGATTTGTCAGCACCACACCCGTGCTTGTGGGTTTCACCAAGGTGATAAACGTTTGAAACCTGCATCACTATGGGCTTTCCTCCCACGTCTAGCTGGCACGCCGTGATATAACTGGAATACTGTTCAAAACGGCGTTTAACCCAACACACTGACTCACACAAATCCTGATTTCAAATGTGAGGTTTCCTGTGTCAGGATTACATATATGGTTCAATGTTCAGTGTTTCATGATATATGACTGACATCATGAGCATTGATCCACGCAATTAGAATACGATGTTAGCGAGCCTGACCATCCGATCCCGTTAGTTGCCTCTTACGACAGTCGCCTTTCACGGCAAGCATGGGCTGCTGAAGATCTATTCTACCCCTGATCTTCACTGGTCACGAACCGACCTGATGACATATTGCTTTGTATATTATTACACATATATGCTGGCCAGGTCTCCCCGCGTCCACGTACATCAATACATTAATTAGACCATATTGATATCCTATTTGATGCTAATGTACCAGTAAGTTGGTCAAGCCTTGCTTTTAGGAGACTTACATGTTTTCTATTTTAACATAGATTACTGCTGTTGTTGATTGGATATATACCCATTGTTGGATGCATCGTTAATGATTTGAGGATATCTTAAAAATGCAGTAATTGGTGCTCTTATACAACAATTCGTAATTCAACGTTTGCCGTGTCCACATCAGTTGTCGATTCTCCAAATTAAATTGCTCGATATCTTTATAACAGTTAATTAATCACCAATCACTGTTATGATACCACTAGATAGTTGATGAACGTGTTATGCATGTCACAGACGGGATCAAAGGCATTGCTCCATTTCACATGTATTTTGTAATATACAGCAAACGCCAACACCATTCCCTGATAAATTAAATTAATGTGCGTGAGTGTTACACAAAATGTAACCGCTAAACTTAGAAATAAAAGTGACATCCGTGTCCATTCTATGAGTGCGACCATATCAAGTGTTCATGAATAACTGTGAAAAGTAGTGATGACATCAGATGTTTGCGAAAAGCTGCGATTTTTCTGCCCCCACCCATTGCGAACACGTGTAAAGGCAAGTCAACGTCTCACATGAAAAGGATGGCATGAATGTGAGAATGTTAGTAATTGTAAATAGGTCAATAAAAGTTCAAGCAGTGATGATGTCAGTTCACAAATGGGCCTTGTTCTCGGTAGCTATTGAGACCACTACGTGACTCCAAAACTGATCCGCATCGTCCCGGCATGGATTGAAGAAGGCATTGGGTCCTAGCTAGCCCAAATGTTCTATGGAGTTAATGTCTGGCGATTTGGACAGCCATGTGAAAGCGGTAATGTAATGTATTCCTAGGCACGAGTGGAACGTGCAGTCCGGCATTATCTCCTCTGAACATTTCTCTCTTATGGTCAATAATAGGAACCATGTTTAAAACTTGATCACTGTGACGAAAAGCTATTATAATTGTCCCGTTTACACAAGATAGGATATCCACAATTATTCTTTTGTACGTGAAGTTATGTGTGGTATATTATGTTGAATTTTGTTTAACGACACGGTCAGCAAAAACTTACAAGCTAGCGACGGAAATTATATTTTATATTATTGTGTAGCAAGCAGAGGCATAGGCAGATCCAAGGTTTCCAGTGTCATCACCCATCAATTAACTGTAGACGCATGTTTCCCGAACTGATCAACAAGCAGCACATAGTTTAAACTACATTGATTGATTATTCTGCAATTTTAACATTTTACGTCCGGAATAATACTGAGCCCTCTCATTCACCCGAGTGACTCAGAATTGGTAATATGTAGTCCCAGGAACTGGCTACTTTTTATGTTTCACTTTTTGTTTCCTTATATATTTCTTACATCCTCTTTTTTCAACTGATGTTTTTGTAACGTTAAATAGTCGAATAAAACAGTGGCTGTTGATGCGTCTTTTGTCCTCAAAGCTTAAGTCACTTCGCTAAAATATTCTGATCTGTCCATGTTGTGGTGTTTGCTCATTTAGAACGCTGAGTTTTGCTGTACGCGTCAGTGGAAACATTTTCAATAAAACGAAGCTGCAGGAACTACTTTCTTTGTGTTTCAATGAGTTTCCATAGAAGAGAACATATGTCATTTCTTGCCAAATATTAAATGAATGGATCACGTTTGATCATTTATGTTAGGTCAGTTGATGAGAAAACATTATTTGAACAGAAACACCCTGATACATCCCTTCTCAGGTGGCGCGTCACACGTTTCACGTAAATATATCACCTTGAATACCAATCGTGGTGTGAAGATATGTGTGATCATTTTTGTTAAAATCAAGATAAAATTGCATTGCGAGAGTTGTTTGCAAACAAATGGACTTTAGTTTTTAAAAATATGCATTGTCAACTTTCAGCGAGAGCACTGTATTTTGTGTAGCCTAATTTTCGAATTTGCTAGGTTTTATATTTTATCATTTTACTGACATTTGGGTTCTCCTACGTTCTGTACCGCTTCAGACGTTTCCTCCGCATGAACCTACATGTAACACACTGGGAAATAATTTACATGAAGGAAAGGCGATACAACTTTGGAATGGTCAGCAGTCCTAACATGACCATAAAGGGATCAAGCCTACAGGAACACACTTAATAACATTGGAAGGTTTATGTTCCTCAAATGAGCACAAATGCATTTCTGAAGAAAATTCTGACTGCTTTGTTTTGTACTGCAGAAATTTCTGGAAGAATTTTTTTATACCTCCAGAAATTTCTGCCAGACATTTATTATTTACCACTTTGTATTATGTACTTACAAAATATCGCTCAGCAGTCATTTTTGTAGTACACAACACGTTGGTGTTGAAACATTAGGCTCTGTGGTCAATCAATATATTTTGCAGTGAGAGAAAATCATTTGGCCTGATAGACTAGGAAATCATATCAAGATTTTCAACAAATCATTTCATACTCTAACATGGCTTCAAATGCCCGATTAGCTACAATGAAAACCAATTAGTTGATTTTTCATACTTTTATTATACATGGTTTGATACAGAAAAATGGCGTGACACTATAGTTCATGAAAAGCAGCCTCACAAGTATGATACTGAAACCACCTAGTCCCCAGCGAAAAACTACAGTGGTAGTATTCACAGTAGTTGTAAGTGTGACATCACGTTCGAGTGATTAGAGGATGGTGCACAATCATTCAGGGCACAACTGCGAGTTTTTCCAGGTGGTACCCGGTCCAAGTAATGTCCATCACAGTGGCCTTTGTCAGGTACCAACTACTTGTCCTCCACAGCTCGTCCAAGTCTTGCTGGATCAAGTGATTCATACTGAATGAAAAAGAAAGACAACGTTACAAGAAAGCACTTACAAATTGGTGACATGTAGAATTAGTATCGTCGTAACACTTATTTTCTGCCATCAGCGCGTTTTGTGTCTCATAATTAATACTTTCTGTCTCTGCTAATCAATTTAAATGGCACTGACAGCATCGAAGCAATGCATTTCAGACTTCATCTCGCCATGGCTGTTGATCAAACAACCGCGACCATAACTTTAAAGGTTTAAATTGTTACAATATTCCCAGGTGTACGGGATCCATTTCTACCTTATGGCACCAAGCTTACATATTTACAACAGTAATGCTATTCTGCAACGTCCTACAGATGCAAGTATAAACATGTAAAACATATATGAATAAATATATTAAATTACATGCAATACAGAACTAGTCCCATCAACTTCCATCTACTCAAGTGACAGATGACCTCATCAATACATGTTTTATATTCATCTCGGATACCTCATGTTGCCAAATGCAGTAGAAATTAGTCCTGTGCCTCAAGCTGTCAATTTAAACACTCTTGGTTTGATAACTTCACCTCTGTAATGGGAAAACAGACAAACTGACTTAATTGTAGAAAAGGCCAAACATAACATAAGCTTAATGCATCACAACTTAAAACAGTTCTGCACCAACATTACTAAGAGAGTTGTTGGCACTTCCAGTTAAATCACATCATTTCCAGTTTGGAAAGAAGACAACTTCAAAACAGAAAGTGCTATTCCACTAACTACCATAAACAGAAAGTTATAAGCACTTTTGGTGTAATGACCTTGACCTCAATTTAAGAGAATCACATGTTTCATTATTTTTAATTGAAAACATAGGTGTAAGCTCTTACAAACATGTTATACACACACATTATTTCCTCAGAACAGAAGGGAGCAGAAGTACCTTAAGATAGATCAATCCAGTGACCTTAATCTTCATAGAAGTCACTCAAAACCTCACCACTTCAAAGCGCCGCCCTCAGGACGTCGTCCTTCCACAATTGGTGATGAGAACTGGTTGTAAAATCATAATTGCTGAACGAGTGACGTGCCAACCAAACGATCTTAGGAATTAATTGGTTTGTGTCATTTTAATGTTTTTCAGTGCCATGTCCAAAGAATCTAGAATACACTTAACAAAAACAAACAAACAAACATAAATGCTTACCTTCAAAGTGAAAACATTCGGGGGATTATTATGGAAAATTGCATTTGATTGCCTAGTCATTTGGACCGTCCAGTAGGTCTTCGTCATTTCAATTAATTGTAACTACATTGAACGCTTTTTATTATTGAGAACACGTGACCTTAACATTATCAATATCAACTGCAATATTTTCAAGGGTTAACCAATATATAAAACCAAATATGAAGTTTCATGGTGGAATCCAATGTCACAACGAAAATATGGTACATGCTTTTCATTGAAAATAGGTCACTGTGACCTAACAAATATCTGCAGAAATAGACAATGGAAGGACAGGCACTGTTCTGCCTCCAGGGTGTCCTCGTGACAGTGACACTGAATATCTACTGGCAATTATTTCCTCAAGAGGTCTCGAATAATTTCGTGACAGTAAATTATTACTGAATATCTTTGAACTCTCATACCTCTTCATGACAGTGAAGTGTCATTGAAAATATTCTTCGTAATCAATGCCTCGAAACGGCCGATTGGAATTCTTCTGTCTCCAGGGTGTCATCATGAAAGTGAAGTTTCACTAAATATATTCTTGGCAATGAATGCCTCGATATGTCCTCATGGCAATCTTCTGCCACCTGGGTGTCTTCATGACAGTGAAGTGTCATTTAATCTTTTTTTAGTAATCATTGCCTGTAAATGGCCTCTTAGAACTTTTCTGCATCCAAGATGTCTTCGTGACAGGGAAGTGCCATTTAATTTTTTTGGCAATCAATGCATCGAGATGTCCTCATGGAACTCTTCTGCCTCCAGGGTGTCTTCGTGACGAAGAAGTTTTATAGAATATATCCTCAGCAATGTCCTCTTATGAATCTCTTCTGAATGTGGGGTGTCTTCGTGACAGTAAAGTGTCACTCAATATATTCTTGGTATTCCATGCCTCGAGATGGAATTCTTCTGCTTCCAGGGTGTTTTCGTGACAGTGAAATATCACGTCACTGAATGATTTCTTGGCGATCCACACTGCAAGATGGCCTCATGGAATTCTTCTGCCACCTGGGTGTCTTCATGACAATGAAGTGTCATTTAATTTTTTTTTTAGTAATTAATGCCTGGAAATGGCCTCTTAGAACTCTTCTGCATCCAAGATGTCTTCGTGACAGGGAAGTGCCATTTAAATTTCTTTTGGCAATCAATGCATCGAGATGTCCTCATGGAACTCTTCTGCCTCCAGGGTGTCCTCGTGACGGAGAAATTTTACTGAATATATTTTTAGTAATCAATGCTCTGAAATGTCCTCTCAGAACACTCCTGTCTGCAGGGTGTCTTTGGGGCAGTGAGGTGCTACTCAATATATTCTTGGCAATCAATCCTTCGAGTTGTGCACTTTGATCTCTTCTACCTCCAGAGTGTCTTCGTGACAGTGAAGTGTCACTGAATGTATCCTTAACAATCAATCAATTGACATGTCTTCTTAGAAACCGTATGCATCCAGGTCTTTGTGCCAGTGAAGTGTCACCTAATATAATCTTGGCAATCAATGCCTCGAGATGTCCTCATGGAATTCTTCTACCTCCAGGGTCTCTTCGTGATAGTGAAGTGTCACTGAATGAATTCTTAGCAATCAATGACTCGAGATTTCCTTTGAGAACTCTTCTGCATCCAAGGTGTCTTCGCGACAGTGAAGTGTCACTGAATGTATTCTGAGCAATTAATGCCTTGAAATGTCCTCTTCACACTCTTCTGTCTCAAGGGTGTCTTCTTGACAGTGAAGTGCCACTCAATTTTATCTTGGCAATCAGTGCCTGAAGATGTCATAGAACTCTTCTACATCCAAGGTGTCTTCTTGACAGTGAAGTGTCACTGAATGTATTCTTAGCAATCAATTCCTCGAAATGTCCTCTTGAAACCTTTCTGCCTCCTGATGATAAATGCCACTCTTCCGCCTCCAAGGTGTCGTCGTGACAGAGAATTGTCAATGAATATAATCTTGGCAATCATAGCCTCTAGTGGACTTATTGGCACTCTTCTGCCTCAAGGGTGTTTTCGTGACATGGACATGTAACTGAATATATTCTTGGCAATCAATTCCTCGAAATGTCCTCTTGAAACCTTTCTGCCTCCAGGGTGTCTTCGTGACAATGAAGTGTCACTGAATATCTTCTTAGCAATCAACGCCTTAAGATGTCGTCTCAGAAATCCTCTGCCTCCAAGTTGTCGTCATGACAGAGAATTGTCAATGAATATAATCTTGGCAATCATTGCCTCTAGTGGACTTATTGGCACTCTTCTGCCTCAAGGGTGTCTTCGTGACAGGGAAATGTCACTGATTATATTATTGGCAATCATTGTTTCGAGATGTCCTCATGGAATTCTTCTGCCTCCAGGGTGTCTTTGTGACAGTGAAGTGTCAATGAATGTACTCTTAGAAGCAATGAATCGAAATGTCCTCTTAGAAAGCAATCAATGCCTCGAAATGTGCTCTAAAAACCTTTCTGCCTCCAGAGTTTCTTCGTGACAGAGAAGTGCCACTTAATACCTTCTTGGCAATCAATGCCTCGAGATGTCATGGAAGTCCTCTGCATCCAAGGTGTCTTCGTGACAGTAAAGTGTCACTGAATGTATTCTTATCAATCAATGAATCGACGTCCTGAGAATACTTCTGCCTCCAGGCTATCTTTGTGACAGTGTAGTGCCACTTAAAATAATCTTGGCAATCAATGTCTCGAGATGTCTTCTTGTAACTCTCCTGCCTCCAAAGTGTCTATGTGACAGTGAAGTGTCAATTGATATTTTCTTGCCAATCAATGCCTCGAGATGTCTTCTTGGAACTTTCATGCCTCCAGGGTCTCTCCGTGACTGTGAAGTGTCTTTGAATATATTCTTAGTAATCGATGCCTTGAAATATCCTCTTAGATCTCTTTTAGGGTATCTTCGTGACAGAAAAGTGTCACTTGATATTTTCTTGGCAATCAATGCCTCGAGATGTCTTCTTGGAACAATTGTGCCTCCTTCGTGGCAGGGAAGTGTCACTGAATATCTTCTTTGCAGTCAGTGCCTCAAAATGTTCTCTTAGAAATCTTCTTCCTTCAGTATGTCTTCGTGACAATCCTAATGGAACTCCTCTGCCTTTAGGGTGTCTTTGTGACGGTGAAGAGTCATTGAATATATTCTTAGCAATCAATGCCTCGAAATGTTCTCTAAGAAATCTTCTGCCTTCAGGATGTCTTCGTGACAATCCTAATGGAACTCCTCTGCCTCTAGGGTGTCTTTGTGACAGTGAAGTGTCACTGAATATCTTCTTGACATTAATTGCATTAAGATGCTTCATGTCACTGTTTTCTCTCCAGGATGTGTTCGTGCCAGAGAAGTACCACTTAATAATTCTTGGCAACCAATGCCTCGAAATGTGCACTTTGATCTCTTCTGCCTCCATAGTGCCTTCGTGACAGTCAATTTCCACTGAATATCTTATTAGCAGCATCACTGCATTCATAAGTCTTCGTGACCCCCTTTTGCCTCCAGTGTGTGACCGTCGTTATCCAGTGGTCGGGCATGCTTCAGGCGGATACAAAGAGGCTGACACCGCCTCTGACAACCAAACAATCCCAGATTTTGAACCTAAATCTAAAGAATTTGGAAGTGTCTTTCTATAATGCGCCTACGTGCAGGTTGTTAGTGCGGGTTAGTGCAGGTTAGTACAGTGTTAAGTCTCTGAACCTAACGTGCCTCAGAAGCATACCCGACCCTTAGATTGAGGTCTCCAGAGGTCTTATTTTGGGTACTAGTGACCATGGAAGGTGGGAAACCTGGTCCTGGAGTGTCTCCTGGTGATGCCTGTTGCCTCAAGGATGTCTTATTGGCAGACATTTTCCTAAAGAGTTTTTTTTTGGTCATTTTCTGCCCCCAGAAGTCTTGTTGGCACTCAAATGCTTCCACTGTTTCTTCGTGACAGTCAATGACCACTGAACAGCTTCTTGGCAAGCATTGCGTCCAGGCGTCTCCTTGCAGCTCGTCTGTGTTTCTTCTGTGCTTTGTTACAGACTATCCTCTGGCCCATCAATGTTTCCAGAAGATATCTAGCCACCTTTCAGCCTCCATGGTGACGTCGTGACAGTGAAGTGTCACTTAAAATATTCTGAGCAATCAATGCCTCGAAATGTCATCATGGAATTCCTCCACCTCCAGGATGTCTTTGTGACAGTGAAGTGTGACGGAACGTATCCTCAGCAATCAATGAATCGAAATATCCTCTTCAAACTTTTCTGCCTCCAGAGTGTCTTTGTGACAGTGAAGTGTCACTGAATGTATCCTTACCAATCAATGCCTCGAAATATCCTCTTCAAACCCATCTGTCTACAGGGTGTCTTCGTGACAATGAAGTGGCACTTAATATAATCTTGGCAATCAATGCCTTGAGATGTCATAGAATTCTTCGGCATCCAAGGTGTCTTCGTGAAATTGAAGTGTCACTGAATGTATTCATAGCAATCATTTCCTTGAAATGTCCTCTTAGAACTCTTCTGTCTATAGGGTATGGGGACAGAGAAGAGCCACTCAATCTAATCAATACCTCAAGATGTCACAGAATTCTTCTGCATCCAAGGTGTCTTCGTGACAGTGAAGTGTCACTGAATGTATTCTTAGCAACCAATGCCTCAAAACGCCCTCTTAGAACTGTTCTGTCTGTAGGGTATCTTTGTGACAGTGAAGTGTCACTGAATGTATTCTCAGCAATCAATGAATCGAAAAATCCTCTTCAAACTCTTCTGTCTCAAGGGTGACTTCCTGGCAGTGAAGTGCCACTCAATATAATCTTGACAATCAATCCCCGGAGATGTCATAGAACTCTTCTGCATCCAAGGTGTCTTCGTGACAGTGAAGTGTCACTGAATGTATCCTTTGCAATCAATGCCTCAAAATATCCTTATGGAATTCTTTTGCTTCAAAGGTCCAAGGTGTCTTCGTGACAGTGAAGTGTCACTGAATGTATCCTCAGCAATCAATGCCTCGAAATATCCTCTTTAAACTCATCTGTCTACAGGAAGTTTTCGTGACAATAAAGTGGCACTATATATAATATTGGCAATCAATGTCTTGAGATGTCATAGAATTCTTCTGCATCCATGGTGTCTTCGTGAAAGTGAAGTGTGACTGAATGTATTCATAGATATCAATTCCTTGAAATGTCCTCTTAGAACTCTTCTGTCTATAGGGTATCTTCAGCAATCAATGAATCAAAATATCCTCTTCAAACTCTTCTGTCTCAAGGGTGTCGTCGTGACAGTGAAGTGTCACTGACTGTATTCTTAGCAATCAATGCCTCGAAACGCCCTCTAAGAACTGTTCTGTCTGTTGGGTATCTTTGTGACAGTGAAGTGTCACTAAATGTATTCTCAGCAATCAATGAATCGAAATATCCTCTTCAAACTCTTCTGTCTCAAGGGTGTCTTCGTGACAGTGCAGTGTCACTGAATGTATTTATAGCAATCAATACCTCGAAATATCCCCTTAAATAAAGTGGCGCTTAATATAATTTTGGCAATCAATGCCTTGAGATGTCATAGAATTCTTCTGCATCCATGGTGTCTTCGTGAAAGTGAAGTGTGACTGAATGTATTCATAGATATCAATTCCTTGAAATGTCCTCTTAGAACTCTTTTGTCTATAGGGTATCTTCAGCAATCAATGAATCGAAATATCCTCTTCAAACTCTTCTGTCTCAAGGGTGTCGTCGTGACAGTGAAGTGTCACTGACTGTATTCTTAGCAATCAATGCCTCGAAACGCCCTCTAAGAGCTGCTCTGTCTGTAGGGTATCTTTGTGACAGTGAAGTGTCACTAAACGTATTCTCAGCAATCAATGAATCGAAATATCCTCTTCAAACTCTTCTGTCTCAAGGGTGTCTTCGTGACAGTGCAGTGTCACTGAATGTATTTATAGCAATCAATACCTCGAAATGTCCTCTTAAATAAAGTGGCGCTTAATATAATTTTGGCAATCAATGCCTTGAGATGTCATAGAATTCTTCTGCATCCATGGTGTCTTCGTGAAAGTGTGACTGAATGTATTCATAGAATTCGTGTGCTTTAGAGGTACCTTTGTGACAGTGAAGTGTCACTGAACGTATCCTCAGCAATCAATGATTCGAAATATCCTCTTCAAACTGTTCTCCCTCCAGGGTGTCTTTGTGACAGTGAAGTGTCACTGAACGTATCCTTTGCAATCAATGCCTCGAAATATCTTCATCAAATTCATCTGTCTGCAGGGTGTCTTCGTGACAATGAAGTGGCACTTAATATAATCTTGGCAATCAATGCCTTGAGATGTCATAGAATTCTTCTGCACCCAGCAATCAATTCCTTGAAATGTCCTCTAAGAACTCTTCTGTCTATAGTGTATCCTCAACAATCAATGAATCGAAATATCCTATTCAAACTCTTCTGTCTCAAGGGTGTCTTTGTGACAGAGAAGTGCCACTCAATATAATCTTGGCAATCAATGCCTCAAGATGTCACAGAATTCTTCAGCATCCAAGGTGTCTTCGTGATAGTGAAGTGTCGCTAAATGTATTCATAGCAATCAATGACTCGAAATATCCTCAAAACAATCATCTGCCTCCAGGGTGTCTTTCAGACAGTGAAGTGTCAATGAACGTATCTTTAGCAATCAATGAATAGAAATATCCTCTTAGCAACCTTCTGCCTCAAGGCTCTCTTCCTGACAGTGAAGTCCCACTCTATATAATCTTGATAATCAATGCGTCGAGTTGTCATGGAACTCTTCTGCATCCAAGGTCTCTTCGTGATAGTGAAGTGTCACTGAATGCTTTCTTAGCAATCAATAAATCGAAATGTCCTCGTGGATTTCTTTTGCTTCAAAGGACCAAGGTGTCTTCGTGACAGAGAAGTGTCACTGAATGTATTCTCAGCCATCAATACCCCGAAATGTCCTCATCGAATTCTTCTGCCTCTAGGTGTCTTTGTGACAGTGAAATGTTACGGAATATATTCTCAGCAATCAATGAATCGAAATATCCTATTCAAACTCTTCTGTCTAAAGGGTGTCACCCTGACAGTGAAGTGCCACTCAATATAATCTTGATAATCAATGCGTCGAGTTGTCATGGAACTCTTCTGCATCCAAGGTCTCTTCGTGATAGTGAAGTGTCACTGAATGCTTTCTTAGCAATCAATAAATCGAAATGTCCTCGTGGATTTCTTTTGCTTCAAAGGACCAAGGTGTCTTCGTGACAGTGAAGTGTCACTGAATGTATTCTTAGCAATCAATGAGTCGAAATATCCTTTTCAAACTCTGCTGTCTCAAAGGGTGTCTTCGTGACAGTGAAGTTCCACTCAATACCATCTTGGCAATAAATGACTCGAGATGTCATGGAACTCTTCCGCATCCAAGGTGTCTTCGTGACCGTGAAGTGTCACTGAGTCTATTCTTATCAATCAATGCCTCAAAATGTCCTCATCGATTTTTTCTGTCTCAAGGGTGTCTTCGTGACAATGGAGTGCCACTCAATATAAACTTGGCAATCAATGCCTCGAGATGTCATAAAATTCTTCTGCATCCAAGGTGTCTTCGTGACAATGAAGAGTCACTGAATGTATTCTTAGCAATCAATGCCTCGAAATGTCCTCATCGAATTCTTCTGCCTCTAGGTGTCGTCGTAATAGTGAAATGTCACTGAATATATTCTTAGCAATCCATGCCTCGTAATATCCTCTTTAATCTTATCTGTCCAAAGGGTGTCTTCGTGACAGTAAAGTGCCACTCAATATAATCTTGGCAATCAATGCTTCGAGATGTCATAGAATTCTTCTGCATCGAAGGTGTCTTCGTGACAGTGAAGTGTCAATCAACGTATTCTTAGCAATCAATGCCTTGAAATGTCCACTTCAAACTCTGTTGTCTCAAGTATGTCTTCGTGACAGTGAAGTGCCACTCAATATAATCTTGGCAATCAATGCCTCAAGATGTCAAAGAATTATTCTGCATCCAAGGTGTCTTCGTGACAGTGAAGTGTCTCTGAATGTATTTTTAGCTATCAATGACTCGAAATGTCCTCATCGAATTTTCATGCCTCTAGGTGTCTTCGTGACGGTGAAATGCCACTGAATATATTCTTAGCAATACATGCCTAGAAATATCCTTTTCAAATTCTTCTGTCTCAAGGGTGTCTTCGTGACAGAGAAGTGACACTTGGTATATTCTTAGCAAGAAGAGCCTCCAGAGGGTCTTCATGTCTGTGAAATGTCACTGACTATCTTCTTAGCAATCAATGCCTCAACATGTAAAGTGTCTTCGTGACAGTGAGGTGTCATTGAATATATTCTTAGCAATCATTGCCTCGAAATGTCCTATTCGAACTCTTCTGCTGTCTCTTCATAACAGAGAAGTGTCACTTGGTAAATTCTTGGCAATCAATAGTGGTTTCACAATACATTGAACTATCGATTGATTGCGATTGCTTGTCTCACGATAGTACACTATCGATTGCAACTTGAAACAATCGATACTATTGGCAATAGTTTGTCTAACTATCGATAGTTTCGACTGTTAATTTGTTTGGTACATTTACTTTCTTAAAAAACAATTAAAGAGTTTGACAGTTTGTATTGTCAAATACTAGTCATTCAATCACATTCATTAACATTGGTGCTAAAACACTGCAGTAACCTAAGACTTAACCAGTTACATGAAGTGAAATTTTGTATTAACATGTTTTTGAAAGGTCAATTTGAACTTGTTTTCTTTTCATTTCTTTACAAATAGTATCAGAAAGTTATAATTATTTTGATGGTGTCAGTGAAAATGCTGAAATATATGCTGCTAAAGCCTGCTATAATTGCAAGTGAAAATTATCGCAATAGTATCGCAAAAGTAGGGCCACTATCGCAATAGTATCGCAATAGTTGTTTTAACTATTGCAATATTGTCGCAATAGCCAAAAATGACTCAATAGTCACCCCTAGCAATCAATGCCTCGAAATATGCACTTTGATCTCTTCTGCCCCCAGGGTGTCTTCGTGACAGTGATGTGTCATTGAATATATTCTTAGCAATCAATGCCACGCAATGTCCTATTAGATATCTTCTGCTGTCTCTTCATGTCAGAGAAGTTTCACTTGATATATTCATGGCAATCAATGCCTCGAGATGTCCTCATGGCATTCTTCTGCCCCCAGGGTGTCTTCGTGACAGTGATGTGTCATTGAATATATTCTTAGCAATCAATGCCTCGAAGTGGCCTATTAGATCTCTTCTTCGGTGTCTTCATGACAGAGAGGTGACACTTGGTATATTCTTGGCAAGAAGAGCCTCCAGAGCGTCTACGTGTCTGTGAAATGTCACTGACTATCTTCTTAGCAATCAATGCCTCAACATGTAAAGTGTCTTCGTGACAGTGATGTGTCATTGAATATATTCTTAGCAATCAATGCCTCGAAATGCCCTATTAGATCTCTTCTACAGTGTCTTCATGACTGAGAAGTATCACTTGATATATTCATGGCAATCAATGCCTGGAAATGTCCTCTATGAAATCTTCTACCTCCAGGATGTCTTCGTGACCGCCCTAATAGAATTCTTCTGCCCCAAGGGTGACTTTGTGACAGTGGTTGGTTGGTTTGTTGTTTGATGCTGCACTCAGCAATATTCCAGCTATATGACGGCGGTCTGTAAATAATCGAGTCTGGACCAGACAAACCAGTGATTAATATCATGAGCATCGATACACGCAATTGGGATCGATGACATGCATCAACCAAGTCAGCGAGCCTGACCACCCGATCCCATTAGTCGCCTTTTACGACAAGCAGAGTCATCTTTTACGACAAGCATGGGTTGCTGAAGACCTATTCTACCCCGGAATCTTCACGGGTCTTTTGTGAGTGAGTGCGTGAGTTAAAATTTACATCGGCAATATTTCAGCCATATCGTGATGGGTCTTTTGTGACAGTGAAGAATCATTGAATATATTCTTAGCAATCATTGCCTCGAAATGGCCTATTAGATCTTTTCTACAGTGTCTTCAGAGAAGTGTCACTTGGTATATTCTTGTCAATCAATGCCTCGAGATGTCTTCCTGGATATCGCGTACCTCCAGAGTGTCTTCGTGGCAGGGAAATATCACTGACTATCTTCTTAGCAATCAATGCCTCGAAATGTCTTCTCAGAAACCTACTGCCTGCAGGGAGTCTTCGTGACAGTGAAGTATCATTGAATATATACTTAGTAATCATTGCCTCGAAATGTCCTCTTAGAAATCTTATGCTTCCAGGGTGTATTCGTGTCAGAAAAGTGACACTTGATACGAACGAACGCTTTAACCACTATGCTATCCGACAGCCCCTCTCAGAACGGATGAAACAAGATACACGTGATGTTTGTGATGTACAGTAAAAATAGTTTCTACCCAAAATGCTACATGACTTTGTACCCATGAAAATATAACAATCGATCTATATAATTATGATTCTTTTTACATGTATATCGCAAACAATAGTAAAGGAGCAGAACATGTAAAAAAACATATTATCAATTTCATGATATGACTCTATGATTATGACTGACTGTGATCCTTGAGTGGGGGCAATCTAATTGGCAAAACTCAAACTGAGTGTTTGGTTCTGATAGGACAGTGACATTGATTAAACCTTAGTTGATTGTAATGTTTTGATAGGAAAATGATTGTAAATTAACAAGTATAATACTAATATTTACGTATATCTTTGAAACTAATGTAAACTTATTCTGGGTATACAATCAACAGAAATGATGGGTACAAAATCACAACATTTCAACCGGATTTTGTGGAGTGTAAACAGGAGATATAAGGCCTGTAGGTTTTCTTTTCACATTTTAAAACAAAAAAGTTTTTTTTTTAATTCCATGTTTGTGCTACCTTTTACTTGAGAGCTGCAACATGGATTCTTTCCAAATGTAAGAAACACATTCTATTCTAATAAAAAAAGGGGCAGTCCAAATGTTGATTTTGAAATGTGTATTTTATTAAACAATATTATTTTTTCACAAGTTTTGAATGTGTTTTTTTTTAATTCAACATTGTGCGACCTTTAACGTGAGAACTGCTATATGGGTTCTCTTCAAATTTAAGAAACAATTTTTTATATTAATTTGAGAGATGCAGTGCAAAGGTTGATTTTGTCTTGGCCGTATTTGAAACTATGTATGCCGAGGTACCCTGCCACACATTGACATGCTCTTTCATGGATAGAGTTCAGAGTGAATTCAGCTGACTTCAACGTCTGACTTCTTTCTGGGATGTATCATGTACCCTGTGATCTGTGTCGTGTAATATTTTTGTGGTTTTTGATGTGATTATTTGTATATTCATGATGTGCCATGTACCATATGTGTCATGTATCCTCTGATCTGTGTCATGTTATGGTGTTGCTCTTTTTATGCGATGTGATTAATTGTTTATGTGTGATGTGCCATGTGCCATGTGCCATATGTGTCATGAAATGTTTTTTTCGTGGTATGTGATTAATTGTACATTTGTGATGTGCCATGTTCCATATGTGTCATGTATCCTGTAATCTGTGTCGTGTAATGTTTTTTTGAGATATGTGATGTGATTACTTGTATATGCATGATGTGCCATGTGCCATATGTGTCATGTATCTTGTGAATTGTGTCATGGAATGCCTTTTTTTATATGCAATGTGATTAATTTTATGTTTGTGATGGTCTATGTACCATATGTGTCATGTATCCAGTGATCTGTGTCATGTATATTTTTTTTTGCGATATGTGATTAATTGTATATTTGTGATGTGCCATGTGCCATATGTGTCATGTACTCTTTGGTCGTGTCATGTTAAGTTTTTTATGCGATATGTGATGTGATAAAGTGTTAATGTGTGATGTGCCCTGCAAAAATATATACAAACATCTTTACTGATAAAAATTTAGATGCTTCTTATTTAATGATATCCTCAATTTAAAAGGGCGGGTTGATAAAGCCATACCAAGGATATCCGTCTGTCCGTCCTTCCAAAGACATTTTTTGTGTGAGTGCAGTGGAAAGGTTGATTTTCATATGTATATTTATGAAACAATATGATTTTGTACTTGTTTTGAACTTAGAATGTGTTTTTTAATTCAACATTGTGCGACCTTTAACTTGAGAATGCTACATGGATTTTTTCAATATTTTGGGAATACTGTCTATACAAATGGGAGAGGTGCTGACCAAAGGTTGATTTTCATATGTGTATTTTATGAAACAATATGATTTTGTACATGTTTTGAACTTAGAATGTGTTTTTTTTAAATTCAACACTGTGCGACTTTTAACTTTAGAAATATCCTCTTCAAACTCTCAGCTTCAAGTGTGTCTTTCTGACCAGTGAAGAGCCACTCAATATAATCTCGGCCTCCAGAGTGTCTTCGTGACAATGAAGTGCCACTTAATACTTTCTTGGAAATCAATGCCTCGAGATGTCATGAAACTCTTCTGCATCCAAGGTGTCTTTGTGAGAGTGAAGTGCCACTTAATCCACTTTGGCCATTTAATGCCTCGAGATTTCCTTTCAGAACTTTTCTGCATCCAGGGCGTCTTTGTGACAGTGAAGTGTCATTGAATATATTCTTATCATCAATGCCTCGAAATGTCCTCTTGAAACGTTTCTGCTTCCAGGGTGTCTTCGTGACAGTGAAGTGTCACTGAATATCTTCTTAGCAGTCAATGCCTCGAAATGTTCTCTCAGAAATCTTCTGCCTTCAGGATGCCTTCGTGACAAACCTAATGGAACTTTTCTGCCTCTAGGGTGTCTCAATGACAGTGAAGTGTCATTGAAAATATTCTTAGCAATCAATATGCCTCGAGATGTCCTCATGGAATTCTTCGGCCTCAATGGTGTCTTTGTGACTGTGATGTGTCACTGAATATCTTCTTGGCATTCATTGCCTAAAGATGTTTCAAGTCACTGTTTTCCCTATGGGGTATCTTCGTGCCAGAGAAGTACCACTTAATAATTCTTGGCAATCAATGCCTCGAAATGTGCACTTTGATCTCTTCTGCCTCCATAGTGCCTTCGTGAAAGTCAATTTCCACTGAATATCTTATTAGCAGCATCACTGCATTCATAAGTCTTCGTGACCCCCTTTTGCCTCCAGTGTGTGACCGTCGTTATCCAATGGTCAGGCATGCTTCAGGCGGATACAAAGAGGCTGACACCGCCTCTGACAACGAAACAATCCCAGATTTTGAACCTAATCTAAAGAATTTGGAAGTGTCTTTCTATAAAGTAGTGCGCCTACGTACAGGTTGTTAGTGCGGGTTAGTGCAGGTTAGTACAGTGTTAAGTCTCTGAACCTAACGTGCCTCAGAAGCATACCCGACACTTAGATTGAGGTCTCCAGAGGTCTTATTTGGGTACCAGTGACCATGGGAGTTGGGAAACCTGGTCCTGGAGAGTCTCCTGGTGATGCATTTTGCCTCAAGGATGTCTTATTGGCAGACATATTCCTATAGAGGTCTGGGTCATTTTCTGTCCCCAGAAGTCTTGTTGGCACTCTAATGCTTCTAGTGTTTCTTCGTAACAGTCAATCGCCACTGAACAGCTTCTTGGCAAACATTGCCTCAAGACGTCTCCTTGCAACTCGTCTGTGTCTCTTCTGTGCTTTGTTACAGACTATCCTCTTGGACATCAAAGTTTCCAGAAGAAGTCAAGGCACCTTTCAGCCTCAATGGCGTCGTCGTGACAGTGAAGTGCCACTGAAAATATCTTCTTGGCAATCATTGGTTCAAGAGTTCTAGGATGTTCTCTTTACAGTGAATTGTCACCGAATATCTTTTAGGAAATAATTGCTTCATGAGCTGCAGGACGTCGTCATGAAAGTGAAGTTTCACTGAAAATCCTTTTGGCAATCATAATTCATAGATGACTTATTGGCCCTGTCCTGCCTCCATGGTGTCTTCGTGAAAATGAATTACCACTGAATATATTCTTGGCAATCAATGCCTCGAAATGTCTTCTTGGATCTCTTGTGCCTCCAGAGCGTCTTCGTGTCAGTGAAATGTCACTGACTATCTTCTTAGCAATCAATGCCTCAGCATGTCCTCCACTCCACTGCCTGTAAAGTGTCTTGTGACAGTGAGGTGTCGAGGGGTATTCTTTGCAATCATTGCCTCGAAATGTCCTATTAGATCTCTTCTGTTATCTCTTCATGACAGAGAAGTATCACTTGATATATTCATGGCAATCAATGCCTCGAGATGTCCTCATGGCATTCCTCTGCCTCCAGGGTGTCTTCGTGACAGTAAAGTGTCACTGAATATCTTCTTAGCAATCAATGCCTGGAAATGTCCTCTGAGAAATCTTCTACCTCCAGGATGTCTTCGTGACCGCCCTAATAGAATTCTTCTGCCCCAAGGGTGACTTTGTGACAGTGGTTGGTTGGTTTGTTGTTTGATGCTGCACTCAGCAATATTCCAGCTATATGACGGCGGTCTGTAAATAATCGAGTCTGGACCGGACAAACCAGTGATTTATATCATGAGCATCGATACACGCAATTGGGATCGATGACATGCATCAACCAAGTCAGCGAGCCTGACCACCCGATCCCATTAGTCGCCTTTTACGACAAGCAGAGTCATCTTTTACGACAAGCATGGGTTGCTGAAGACCTATTCTACCCCGGAATCTACAACCTTTCCACTGCACTAAAACAAAAAATGTCTTTGGAAGGACGGACAGACAAATATGACAGGTGCCGTGCAACTGTTGATTTTGATATGTGTATTTTCGGAACAAATATTATTAGTTTCAAGTTTTGAACTTTGAAAAATGAATGAGTCGAGGTTACCCTTGTTCATTTTAGTGTTAAAAGCTTTTCTGCCAATGCATGATCCAAGAGCATCATGGTATTACTGTCCATGCCACCTTCCCAGTTTTAGCAGTTTTGAACAGTTTAATGACTTGGACGGGTGGAGGTAGCACTGCTGAGACTTTTTACAGACTTCAAATTATTATTTGGGGGAAGGCAACATTTTTTATGTCAAAATATGTCCCTTACCTTGTAATTCTATAATATTTGTGTCATTGTTATATTTAGTTACCAAGGCAAAAGCAGTGACCATGGATAAGGTTGAAGATCATCCCTGTGATAAGTTCGTCTGATTCCTCATTTGAGGACTGAAAAGGCTCCTCAACCACTCAGCCCAAGTTTTGACTTGTCATTTAACAAATAGATAGGGGTCACCTAAACCAGAATGCTATTGTCATTTTATTGTTGTCATCATATTTTTAATGGATCAAGGCAATCAATCATAGGACATCCGATGCATGGACTATTTTGCCTGTCTCAGTGTTGTTCTCAATGCTGAATGTATGGGGTGAGGCCAAGGAAAATTAAATGTTTCAATTTGTGCTGGGCTTATTCCCGATGGTTTTCAATTAAATGTTTCAGGGATAGAGTTCAGAGTGAATTCAGCTTGCAGAATTTACTGCTTGTTACCTGATATTTTAACCAGATTGGTACAAACATTTCAAACTGCCTGGGAGGTAATGAGGAATAAAACAGGCGAAATCTAACGTTGGGCCAACGCTGTCTATCAACGTTGGGCAAACGTTGTTTTGACGGACGGCACAACGTCTGACTTCTTTCTGGGATGTGTCATGTACCCTGTGATCTGTGTCATGTAATATTTTTGGTGATATCTGATATGATTAATTGCATATTTGTGATGTGTGTTGTGCCATGTACCATATGTGTCATGTATGCTGTGATATGTGTCATGGAATGCTTTTCGTTTTGTTTTTTTTATTTTTTATATGCGATGTGATTAATTTTATATGTGTGATGTGCCATTTACCATAATTTATGTGTCATGTATCCAGTGATATTTGTTTGGTGATAAGTGATGTTATTATTTGTATATCCGTGATGTGCCAAGTGACATATGTGTCATGTATTCTGTGATATGTGTCATGAATGTTTTTGGTTTTTTTTTTGGTTTCTATATGCAACCTGATTATATGTTTAGGTGTGATGTGTGATGTGTGATCAGTCATGTACTATATGTGTTATGTATCAAATGATCTGTGTCATGTAATGTTTTTGTTTGTGATATGTGATGTGATTATTTGTACATGCGTGATTTGCCATCTGAAATATATGTCATGTATCCTGTTATAGGTGTCATGGAATTTTTTTGAATTTTTTTACATGGAATGTGATTAATTTTATATGTGTGATGTGTGATGTGCCATGTACCATATGTGTCAGGTATCCAGTGATCTGTGTCATGTAACGTATTTTCGTGATATATGATTAATTGTACATTTATGATGTGCTATGTGCCGTATGTGTCATGTATCCTGTGATGTGTGTCATTTATTTTTTTTGTGATATGTGATTAATTGTATATTTGTGATGTGCCATGTACCATATGTGTCATGTACCCTTTGATCGTCATGTTATGTTTTTTATGCGATATGTGATGTGATTAAGTGTTAATGTGTGATGTGCCCTGCAAACATATATACAAACATCTTTACTGATAAAAATTTAGATGCTTCTTATTTAATGATATCCTCAATCTAAATAGGCGGGTTGATAAAGCCATATCAAGGATATCCGTCTGTCCCTCCTTCCGAAGACATTTCTTTTGTGTGAATGAACTGCAAAGTTAGATTTTGATGGGTGCATTTCATGAAACAATATGATTTTTTACTTGTTTTGAACTTGGAATGTTTTTGAGTTTTTTTAATTCAACATTGTGCGACCTTTAACTTAAGAACTACTTCATGGATTCTTTCCAAATTGAAGAAACACTTTTCATACAAATAGGAGAGGTGCAGTGCAAAGGTTGATTTTGATATGTGTATTTTATGAAACAATATGAATTTTTTGCATGTTTTGAACACAGAATGTTGTTTTTAATTTTATGTTTCTGCTACCTTTTACTTGAGAACTGCTGCACGGATTCTTTCCAAATATGAGAAACACTTTCTATACTTATATAAGAGGTGCAGTGCAAATGTTGATTTTGATATGTGTAGTTTCGGAACAAATATTATTTGTTTCATGTTTTGAACTAGGAATTATTTTCTTCAACATTTTTGTGACCTATAACTTGAAAACAAATACATGGATTATTTTCCAATTTGGAGTAGTTTTTTATACAGATAGGAGAAGTGCAGCGCAAAGTTTGATTTTTGAAGTGCATTTTCTGAGAAAATTATCCTTTTTATGTTTTGAACTTTGAAAAATGAATGAGTCGAGGTTACCCTTGTTCATTTTAGTGTTCAAAGTTTTTCTTCTTATGTATGATCCAAGAGCATCATGATACTTCTGTCCATGCCACCCCTTCCCAGTTTTAGCAGTTTTGAACAGTTTAATGACTTGGACGGGTGGAGGTAGCACTGCTGAGACTTTTTTTAGACTTCAAATTATTATTTGGGGGAAGGCAACAATTTAATGTCAAAATATGTTCCTTACCTTGGAATTTTATAATATTTGGGTCATTGTTATATTCAGTTACCAAGGCAAAAGCAGTGACCATGGATAAGGTTGAAGATCATCCCTGTTATAAGTTCGTCTGATTCCTCATTTGAGGACTGAAAAGGCTCCTCAACCACTCAGCCCAAGTTCTGACTTGTCATTTAACACATAAATAAAGGTCACCTAAACCAGAATGCTATTGTCATTTTATTGCTGTCATCATATTTTAATGGATCAAGGCAATCAATCATAGGACATCCGATGCATGGACTATTTTGCCTGTCTCAGTGTTGTTCTCAATGCTGAATGTATGGGGTGAGGCCAAGGAAAATTAAATGTTTCAATCTGTGCCGGGCTTATTCCCGATGGTTTTCAATTTACAAACTCGTGGGAAAATCATATATCTTTAAATAGTGTTGAAACACTTGTGAACAATTTGCACATAGTCTTGAAAGTTGTTTTGGAAAGTAAATATTGTATCACGAAATTGTGCACGTAACTAAAAACATTTTGAATTTTGTCTTGGCCGTATTTGAAACTATGTATGCCGAGGAACACTGTCAAAAGGTAGCCGATTTCATTAACATGCTCTTCCTCGGATAGAGTTCAGAGTGAATTCAGCTTGCAGAACTTACTGCTTGTTACCTGATATTTTAACCAGATTGGTACAAAAAATTCAAGCTGCCTGGGAGGTATTGAGGAATAAAACAGGCGTAATCTAACGTTGGGCCAACGCTGTCTATCAACGTTGGGCAAACGTTGTTTTGACCGACGGCATATGGTCTGACTTCTTTCTTGGATATGTCATGTACCCTGTGATCTGTGTCATGTAATATTTTTGGTGATATCTGATGTTATTAATTGCATATTTGTGATGTGTGAAGTGCCATGTGACATGTGTGTCATGTATCCTATGATCTGTGTCATGTTATGGGTTTTTGGGGTGATATGTGATGTGATTATTTGTATATGCGTGATGTGTGATGTGGGATGTGGGATGTGCCATGTATCATAATTTTTGTGTCATGTATCCAGTGATCTGTGTCATGTAATGTTTTTGTTTGGTGATAAGTGATGTTATTATTTGTATATCTGTGATGTGCCATGTGACATATGTGTAATGTATCCTGTGATATGTGTCAGGAATGTTTTTCTTTTTTTGTTTTTTTTATATGCAATCTGATTATTTGTTTTAGGTGTGATGTGTCATGTGTGATCTGTCATGTACCATACGTATCATGTATCCAGTGATCTGTGTCATGTAATGTTTTTGTTTGTGATATGTGATGTGATTATTTGTATATGCGTGATTTGCCATCTGACATATATGTCATGTATCCTGTTATAGGTGTCATGGATTTAAAAAAAAATTTTTTACAGGTAATGTGATTAATTTTATATGTGTGATGTGCCATGTACCATATATGTCATGTATCCAGTGATCTGTATCATGTAATGCTTTTGTTTGTGATATGCGATGTGATTGATTTTATATGTGTGATGTGCCATGTAACATATTTGTCATGTATCCAGTGATCTGTGTCATGTAACGTATTTTCGTGATATATGATTATGTCATGTACCCTTTGATCTGTGTCATGTAATGTTTTTTTATGCAATATGTGATGTGATTAAGTGTTAATGTGTGATGTGCCCTGTAATAATACGAGGTGTGTTCATTAAAGATTTCCCCTGACCCACTTCCGATGAACCTAGTGGAATGAAACTTGGCATAGGTATTAGTCTTTCTCCACATGGGAACCACCAAGAGTTACACACTTCTCCTATCGTTTTATGCAACTATGAAGACCTCGCTTGTAAAAACTCTCATTTTGCGTCTCAAACCAGGACTTGACTTCTGAAATCAGTGTTTCATCATCTGTGAAACGTTTTCCCTTCAAAAATGACTTCATGGTTGGAAAGAGGTGGAAGTCAGATGGTGCAAGGTCAGGAGAGTAAGGAGGATGTGGAAGGATTTCATAGCCACAGGACCGCGCTTCTGTCTGGGCAACATGAGAGTTGTGTACTGGAGCATTGTCTTGCAGGAAACGGACACTCTTGGTCAGCATGTCACGCCTCTTAAGCTTGATAGCGTCCCGCAATTTCCGCAGCAGTGAAGCATAATAAGCTCCTGTAATTGTGGTACCCTTTGCCAAGAAATTCATCATCACTACTCTGTGCTGGTCCCAAAACACCGTGAGCATGACCTTGCCTGCAGAAGGTTGGACACGTGCCGTCTTTGGGGTTGGTGACTCCACATGCTTCCATTGCATCGTTTGAACTTTAGTCTCAGGATCATAGTGATTGACTCATGTTTCATCCTGTATGATAAGTCTGTCAAAAAAGTTTGCCTGGTTTTGGGGGATCCTTTGAGCAATTGACTCGTTCCTGCTTTTGGAAAGGTGTGCGCAGCCTGGGAATCCATCGTGCAGACACCTTATGCATGTTCAAATTTTCATGGATGATTTTTTCCACAGACCCTACACTGATCTTGACATCTTGTGCTAACTGGCGAACAGTTATACGTCGGTCTGCCAAAATGGCGGTCTCCACTTGATGAATAGTGTCCTCATCAATGGCTGAATGGGGGCGACCAGGAATGACAGCTGTTTCCACAGATGTCCGACCACACTTGAACTGGCGATGCCAGTGTTTAACAACGTCATATGATGGGGCATCTTCCCCATAAGTTGCTTTCATTTCATCGAAAGTTTCTTTTGGTGTGCGACCTTTCAAATATAAAAACCTAATCACTGCTCGGTATTCTACTGGCTCCATTGTCCCACCCTACTCGATCATAACACCTGTAAAAGTGGTAAGATTACTAGTTCGGTGCTGCAAATTCAGAAATAACCCATAGATACATGTATCTTTACACATGTGAAATTTCAACCAAATATGATAACCCTAAGTGCTTCAGGGGAAATCTTTAATTAACACCCCTCGTATATACAGACATCTTTAATAATAAAATTTAGGTGTTTCTTATTTAATGATGCCCCCAAGCTAAAGGGGCGGGTTGATAAAGCTATACCAAGGATATCCGTCTGTCCGTCCTTCCACAGACATTTTGTTTTGGGAGTGCAGTGGAAAGGTTGATTTTGATATGTATATTTTATGAAACAATATGATTTTTTACTTGTTTTGAACTTAGAATGTGTTTTTTAATTCAACATTGTGCCACCTTTAACTTGAGAACTGCTACATGGATTCTTTCCATATTTCAGGAATACTGTCTATACAAATAGGAGAGGCGCAGAGCAAAGGTTGATTTTCATTTGTGTATTTTATGAAACAATATGATTTTGTACATGTTTTGAACTTAAAATGTGTTTTTTAATTCAACACTGTGCGACTTTTAACTTTGGATATCAATTGGAGAGATGTAATGCAAAGGTTGATTTTGATATGTTTATTTTAAGAAACGATCTAATTTTTGCATGTTTTGAACACAGAATGTTTTTTTTTCAATTCAACATTGTGCGACCTTTAACTTGAGATATTAATTGGAGAGATGAAGTGCAAAGGTTGATGTTGATATGTTTATTTTATGAAACAATATGATTTTGTACATGTTTTGAACTTAGAATGTGCTTTTTAATTCAAAAATTGTGCTACCTTTAACCGGAGAACTGCTACATGGATTCTTTCCAAATTTGAGGAACACTTTCTATACAAATAGGAGAGGTGCAGTGCAAAGGTTGATTTTCATGTGTTTATCTTATGAAACAATATGCTTTTGTACACGTTTTGAACTTAGAATGTGTTTTTTTAATTTAACACTGTGCGACCTTTAATTGAGATATCAATTGGAGAAATGTAATGCAAAGGTTGATTTTGATATGTTTATTTTATGAAACAATCTAATTTTTTGCATGTTTTGAACACAGAATGTTGTTTTTAATTCCATGTTTGAGCTCCTACATGGATTCTTTCCAAATGTAAGAAACACTTTCTAAACTAATAGAAGAGGTGCAGTGCAAAGGTTAAATTTTGGTATGTTGATTTTATGAAACAATATGAAATTCTTGCATGTTTTGAACATAGAATGTTTTTTTAATTATTCTATGTTTGTGCTACCTTTTACTTGAGAGCTCCTACATGGATTCTTTCCAAATGTAAGAAACACTTTCTAAACTAATAGAAGAGGTGCAGTGCAAAGGTTAAATTTTGATATGTTGATTTTATGAAACAATATGAAATTCTTGCATGTTTTGAACATAGAATGTTTTTTTAATTATTCTATGTTTGTGCTACCTTTTACTTGAGAGCTCCTACATGGATTCTTTCCAAATGTAAGAAACACTTTCTATACAAATATGACAGGTGCCCTGCAAATGTTGATTTTGATATGTGTATTTTCGGAACAAATATTATTTGTTTCAAGTTTTGAACTTTGAAAAATGAATGAGTCCAGATCTGCCAATGCATGATCCAAGAGCATCATGGTATTACTGTCCATGCCACCTTCCCAGTTTTAGTAGTTTTGAACAGTTTAATGACTTGGACGGGTGGAGGTAGCACTGCTGAGACTTTTTTCAGACTTCAAATTATTATTTGGGGGAAGGCAACAATTTTATGTCAAAATATGTTCCTTACCTTGGAATTCTATAATATTTGTGTCATTGTTTTATTTAGTTACCAAGGCAAAAGCAGTGACCATGGATAAGGTTGAAGATCATCCCTGTGATAAGTTCGTCTGATTCCTCATTTGAGGACTGAAAAGGCTCCTCAACCACTCAGCCCAAGTTCTGACTTGTCATTTAACAAATAGATAGAGGTCACCTAAACCAGAATGCTATTGTCATTTTATTGCTGTCATCATATTTTTAATGGATCAAGGCAATCAATCATAGGACATCCGATGCATGGACTATTTTGCCTGTCTCAGTGTTGTTCTCAATCCTGAATGTATGGGGTGAGGCCGAGGAAAATTAAATGTTTCAATTTGTGCCGGGCTTATTCCCGATGGTTTTCAATTTACAAACTCGTGGGAAAATCATATATCTTTTAATAGTGTTGAAACACTTGTGAACAATTTGCACATAGTCTTGAAAGTTGTTTTGGAAAGTAAATATTGTATCACGAAATTGTGCACGTAACTAAAAACATTTTGAATTTTGTCTTGGCCGTATTTGAAACTATGTATGCCGAGGAACCCTGTCAGAAGTTAGCACATTTCATTAACATGCTCTTCCTCAGATAGAGTTCAGAGTGAATTCAGCTTGCAGAATTTACTGCTTGTTACCTGATATTTTAACCAGATTGGTACAAACATTTCAAACTGCCTGGGAGGTATTGAGGAATAAAACAGGCGTAATCTAACGTTGGGCCAACGCTGTCTATCAACGTTGGGCAAACGTTGTTTTGACCGACGGCACAACGTCTGACTTCTTTCTGGGATGTTTCATGTACCCTGTGATCTGTGTCATGTAATATTTTTGGTGATATCTGATGTGATTAATTGCATATTTGTGATGTGTGTTGTGCCATGTACCATATGTGTCATGTATGCTGTGATATGTGTCATGGAATGCTTTTCGTTTTGTTTTTTTTATTTTTTATATGCGATGTGATTAATTTTATATGTGTGATGTGTGATGTGTGATGTGCCATGTACCATAATTTATGTGTCATGTATCCAGTGATATTTGTTTGGTGATAAGTGATGTTATTATTTGTATATCCGTGATGTGCCAAGTGACACATGTGTCATGTATCCTGTGATATGTGTCATGAATGTTTTTGGTTTTTTTTGGTTTCTATATGCAACCTGATTATATGTTTAGGTGTGATGTGTGATGTGTGATCAGTCATGTACTATATGTGTTATGTATCAAATGATCTGTGTCATGTAATGTTTTTGTTTGTGATATGTGATGTGATTATTTGTACATGCGTGATTTGCCATCTGAAATATATGTCATGTATCCTGTTATAGGTGTCATGGAATTTTTTTGAATTTTTTTACATGGAATGTGATTAATCTTATATGTGTGATGTGTGATGTGCCATGTGCCATATGTGTCATGTACCCTTTGATCGTCATGTTATGTTTTTTTATGCGATATGTGATGTGATTAAGTGTTAATGTGTGATGTGCCCTGCAAACATATATACAAACATCTTTACTGATAAAAATTTAGATGCTTCTTATTTAATGATATCCTCAATCTAAATGGGCGGGTTGATAAAGCCATATCAAGGATATCCGTCTGTCCCTCCTTCCGAAGACATTTCTTTTGTGTGAATGAACTGCAAAGTTAGATTTTGATGGGTGCATTTCATGAAACAATATGATTTTTTACTTGTTTTGAAATTGGAATGTTTTTGAGTTGTTTTAATTCAACATTGTGCGACCTTTAACTTAAGAACTACTTCATGGATTCTTTCCAAATTGAAGGAACACTTTTCATACAAATAGGAGAGGTGCAGTGCAAAGGTTGATTTTGATATGTGTATTTTATGAGAAATTTATCCTTTTTATGTTTTGAACTTTGAAAAATGAATGAGTCGAGGTTACCCTTGTTCATATTTAGTGTTCAAAGTTTTTCTGCCTATGTATGATCCAAGAGCATCATGATATTTCTGTCCATGCCACCCCTTCCCAGTTTTAGCAGTTTTTAACAGTTTAATGACTTGGACGGGTCGGGGTAGCACTGCTGAGACTTTTTTTTAGACTTCAAATTATTATTTGGGGGAAGGCAACAATTTTATGTCAAAATATGTCCCTTACCTTGTAATTTTATAATATTTGGGTCATTGTTATATTCAGTTACCAAGGCAAAAGCAGTGACCATGGATAAGGTTGAAGATCATCCCTGTGATAAATTAATCTGATTCCTCATTTGAGGACTGAAAAGGCTCCTCAACCACTCAGCCCAAGTTCTGACTTGTCATTTAACACATAAATAAAGGTCACCTAAACCAGAATGCTATTGTCATTTTATTGCTGTCATCATATTTTTAATGGATCAAGGCAATCAATCATAGGACATCCGATGCATGGACTATTTTGCCTGTCTCAGTGTTGTTCTCAATGCTGAATGTATGGGGTGAGGCCAAGGAAAATTAAATGTTTCAATTTGTGCCGGGCTTATTCCCGATGGTTTTCAATTTACAAACTCGTGGGAAAATCATATATCTTTTAATAGTGTTGAAACACTTGTGAACAATTTGCACATAGTCTTGAAAGTTGTTTTGGAAAGTAAATATTGTATCACGAAATTGTGCACGTAACTAAAAACATTTTGAATTTTGTCTTGGCCGTATTTGAAACTATGTATGCCGAGGAACACTGTCAAAAGGTAGCACATTTCATTAATATGCTCTTCCTCAGATAGAGTTCAGAGTGAATTCAGATTGCAGAACTTACTGCTTGTTACCTGATATTTTAACCAGATTGGTACAAAAAATTCAAGCTGCCTGGGAGGTATTGAGGAATAAAACAGGCGTAATCTAACGTTGGGCCAACGCTGTCTATCAACGTTGGGCAAACGTTGTTTTGACCGACGGCATATGGTCTGACTTCTTTCTTGGATATGTCATGTACCCTGTGATCTGTGTCATGTAATATTTTTGGTGATATCTGATGTTATTAATTGCATATTTGTGATGTGTGTTGTGCCATGTGACATGTGTGTCATGTATCCTATGATCTGTGTCATGTTATGGGTTTTTGGGGTGATATGTGATGTGATTATTTGTATATGCGTGATGTGTGATGTGGGATGTGCCATGTAACATAATTTTTGTGTCATGTATCCAGTGATCTGTGTCATGTAATATTTTTGTTTGGTGATAAGTGATGTTATTATTTGTATATCCGTGATGTGACATGTGACATATGTGTCATGGGATGTTTTGGGGGTTTTTTTCATATTTTTTATATGCAATGTGATTCTTTTTATATGTGTGATGTGTGATGTGCTATATACCATAATTTATGCGTCATGTAACCAGTGATCTATGTCATGTAATGTTTTTGTTTGGTGATAAGTGATGTGATTATTTGTATATCCATGATGTGCCATGTGCCATGTGACATGTGTCATGTATCCTGTGATATGTGTCAGGAATGTTTGTTTTTTTGTGTGTTTTTCTATATGCAATCTGTTAATTATTTTAGGTGTGATGTGTCATGTGTGATCTGTCATGTACCATACGTGTCATGTATCAAATGATCTGTGTCATGTAATGTTTTTGTTTGTGATATGTGATGTGATCATTTGTATATGCGTGAATTGCCATCTGACATATATGTCACGTATCCTGTGATCTGTGTCATGTAATGTTTTTGTTTGTGATATGCGATGTGATTGATTGTATATGTGTGATGTGCCATGTGAAATGTCAAGGAATATGTTATTGGCAACCAATGCCTCGAGATTTCCTTTCAGAACTTTTCTGCATCCAGGGCTGTCTTTGTGACAGTGAAGTGTCATTGACTATATTCTTAGCAATCAATGCCTCGAAATGTCCTCTTGAAACCTTTCTGCTTCCAGGGTGTCTTCGTGACAGTGAAGTGTCACTGAATATCTTCTTCACAGTCAATGCCTCGAAATGTTCTGTCAGAAATATTCCGCCTTCGGGATGACTTCGTGACAAGTCTAATGGAACTTTTCTGCCTCTAGGGTGTCTTTGTGACAGTGAAGTGTCATTGAATATATTCTTAGCAATCAAGGCCTCGAAAAGGCATTTATTGCCTAAAGATGCTTCATCTCACTGTTTTCCCTACGGGGTGTCTTCGTGCCAGAGAAGTGCCACTTAATCATTCTTGGCAATCAATGCCTCGAAATGTGCACTTTGATCTCTTCTGTCTCCATAGTGCCTTCGTGACAGTCAATTTCCACTGAATATCTTATTAGCAGTATCACTGAATTCATGTCTTCTTGACCCCCTTTTGCCTCCAGTGTGTGACCGTCGTTATCCAGTTGTCAGGCATGCTTCAGGCGGATACAAAGAGGCTGACACTGCCTCTGACAACGAAACAATCCCAGATTTTGAACCTAATCTAAAGAATTTGGAAGTGTCTTTCTATAAAGTGATGCGCCTACGTGCAGGTTGTTAGTGTGGGTTAGTGCAGGTTAGTACAGTGTTAAGTCTCTGAACCTAACGTGCCTCAGAAGCATACCCGACACTTAGATCGAGGTCTCCAGAGGTCTTATTTGGGTACCAGTCACCATGGGAGGTGGGAAACTTGGTCCTGGAGAGTCTCCTGGCGATGCCTTTTGCCCCAAGGATGTCTTATTGGCAGACATATTCCTATAGAGGTCTTCTTGGTCATTTTCTGTGGGTTGCTGAAGACCTATTCCACCCCGGAATCTTCACGGATCTTTTATGAGTGAGTGAGTGAGTAAGTTAAGATTTAACGTCACATCGGCAATATTTCAGCCATATCGTGACGGGTCTTTTGTGACAGTGAAGTATCATTGAATATATTCTTAGCAATCATTGCCTCGAAATGGCCTATTAGATCTCTTCTACAGTGTCTTCGTGACAGAGAAGTGTCACTTGGTATATTCTTGTCAATCAATGCCTCGAGATGTCTTCCTGGATCCCTTGTGCCTCCACAGTGTCTTCGTGGCAGGGAAATATCACTGACTATCTTCTTAGCAATCAATGCCTCGAAATGTCTTCTCAGAAACCTACTGCCTGTAGGGTGTCTTCGTGACAAACCTAATGGAACTTTTCTGCCTCTAGGGTGTCTCAATGACAGTGAAGTGTCATTGAATATATTCTTAGTAATCATTGCCTCGAAATGTCCTCTTAGAAATCTTATGCTTCCAGGGTGTATTCGTGTCAGAAAAGTGACACTTGATACGAACGAACGCTTCAACCACTATGCTATCCGACAGCCCCTCTCAGAACGAATGAAACAAGATACACGTGATGTTTGTGATGTACCGTAAAAATAGTTTCTACCCAAAATGCTACATGATTTTGTACCCATGAATATATAACAATCGATCTTCAAATTATGATTATTTTTACATGTATATCACAAACAATAGTAAAGGAGCAGAACATGTAAAAAAACATTAACAATTTCATGATATGACTCTATGATTATGACTGACTGTGATCCTTGAGTGAGGGCAATCCAATTGGCAAAACTCAAACTGAGTGTTTGGTTCTGATAGGACAGTGACATTGATTAAACCTTAGTTGATTGTAATGTTTTGATAGGAAAATGATTGTAAATTAACAAGTATAATACTAATATTTTCGTATATCTTTGAAACTAATGCAAACTTATTCTGGGTGTACAATCAACAGAAATGATGGGTACAAAATCACTACATTTCAACCGGATTTCGTGAAGTGTAAACAGGAGATATATCGCCTGTAGGTTTCCTTTTCACATTTTAAAACAAGGATGTTTTTCAATTTCATATTTGTGCTACCTTTTACTTGAGAGCTGCAACATGGATCATATATATGCAATGTGTCCTGTGATCTGTGTCATGTTATGTTTCTTGTTTTTTATGCGATGTGATCAATTGTATATGTGTGATGTGCCATGTGCCATATGTGTCATGAAATGTTTTTTCGTGATATGTGATTAATTGTAAATTTATTGTGTCATGTGCCATATGTGTCATGCATCCTGTGATATGTGTCATGGAATGTCTTTTTTTATATGCAATGTGATTAATTTTATGTGTGTGATGTGTTATGTACCATATGTGTCATGTATCCAGTGATCTGTGTCATGTAATCTTTTTGTGATATGTGATGTGATTATTTGTATATGCATGATGTGCCATATGCCATATGTGTCATGTATCCTGTGATCTGTGTCATGTTATGTTTTGTTTTTTATATGCGATGTGATTAATTGTATATGTGTGATGTGCCATGTGCCATATGTGTCATGAATTTTTTTTTTTTCGTGTTATGTGATTAATTGTACATTTATGATGTGCCGTATGCCATATGTGTCATGCATCCTATGATCTGCGTCATGTATTTTCTTTTTGCGATATAAGTACCCTTTGATCGTGTCATGTTATGTTTTTTATGCTTTATGTGATGTGATTAAGTGTTAATGTGTGATGTGCCCTGCAAACATATATACAAACATCTTAACATCTTAAAAATGTAGATGCTTCTTATTTAATGATATCCTCAATCTAAAAGGGCGGGTTGATAAAGCCATACCAAGGATATCCGTCATTCCGTCCTTCCAAAGACATTTCTTTTGTGTGAATGAACTGCAAAGTTAGATTTTGATAAGTGCATTTCATGAAATAATATGATTTTTTACTTGTTTTGAACTTGGCATGTTTTTGGCTTTTTTAATTCAACATTGTGCGACCTTTAACTTAAGAACTACTTCATGGAATCTTTCCAAATTGAAGGAACACTTTTTATACAAATAGGAGAGGTGCAGTGCAAAGGTTGATTTTGATATGTGTATTTTATGAAACAATATGAATTTTTTGCATGTTTTGAACACAGAATGTTGTTTTTGATTTTATGTTTGTGCTACCTTTTACTTGAGAACTGCTGCATGGATTCTTTCCAAATATGAGAAACACTTTCTATACTTATAGAAGAGGTGCAGTGCAAATGTTGATTTTGATATGTGTATTTTCGGAACAAATATTATTTGTTTCATGTTTTGAACTAGGAATTATTTTCTTCAACATTTTTGTGACCTATAACTTGAAAACAAATACATGGATAATTTTCCAATTTGGAGTAGTTTTTATACAGATAGGAGAAGTGCAGTGCAAAGTTTGATTTTTGAAGTGCATTTTCTGAGAAAATTATCCTTTTTATGTTTTGAACTTTGAAAAATGAATGAGTCGAGGTTACCCTTGTTCATTTTAGTGTTCAAAGTTTTTCTTCTTATGTATGATCCAAGAGCATCATGATATTTCTGTCCATGCCACCCCTTCCCAGTTTTAGCAGCTTTATCAGTTTAATGACTTGGACGGGTGGAGGTAGCACTGCTGAGACTTTTTTCAGACTTCAAATTATTATTTGGGGGAGGGCAACAATTTTATGTCAAAATATGTCCCTTACCTTGGAATTTTATAATATTTGGGTCATTGTTATATTCAGTTACCAAGGCAAAAGCAGTGACCATGGATAAGGTTGAAGATCATCCCTGTGATAAATTAATCTGAATCTTCATTTGAGGACTGAAAAGGCTCCTCAACCACTCAGCCCAAGTTCTGACTTGTCATTTAACACATAAATAAAGGTCACCTAAACCAGAATGCTATTGTCATTTTATTGCTGTCATCATATTTTTAATGGATCAAGGCAATCAATCATAGGACATCCGATGCATGGACTATTTTGCCTGTCTCAGTGTTGTTCTCAATGCTGAATGTATGGGGTGAGGCCAAGGAAAATTAAATGTTTCAATTTGTGCCGGGCTTATTCCCGATGGTTTTCAATTTACAAACTCGTGGGAAAATCATATATCTTTTCATAGTGTTGAAACACTTGTGAACAATTTGCACATAGTCTTGAAAGTTGTTTTGGAAAGTAAATATTGTATCACGAAATTGTGCACGTAACTAAAAACATTTTGAATTTTGTCATGGCCGTATTTGAAACTATGTATGCCGAGGAACACTGTCAAAAGGTAGCACATTTCATTAACATGCTCTTCCTCAGATAGAGTTCAGAGTGAATTCAGATTGCAGAATTTACATATTATTTCTTTCGTTTGAGGTACGAATAAGAAAGAAATTACTTTCTCCTACCGTAGGAAAATACAACATGGTGTTGTGTAATAGTAGAGGGCGCTTATAAGGGGCTATATAAGGTTAAGCATGTATAGAGTGGTCATTCTCGCTTGCAGTGCGCCACTGAAAACTTTACTTTTGTTATGGAAGCCCAAACACCTATCAACGACAAGTTAGACGCCATTTTGAAACAGTTGAATTCATCTAAAGAAGAGATAGCGAAAAGTATTGATGAACGATTAGAACTGAGAGTTGCTGGTTTAAGAGAAGAATTCTCAAAGACAAACAAGGAGTTACAGAAACTGAAAGCAGAGAAAGATTACGTATGGTCACGCGAGGGTAATCGCATTCAATATTCTTTTAATGAAGAGACTTTAGAGACATTTAAACAAATTGAATTTGGAATTCAGTACGGTAAGAGTGATTATGTAACTGAGTTAGTCAAGAATGAGATAGCCAGGATCGAGAACAGAAACAAACACATCAAGATTGCAGATTCGTCCGAGGGAGGCTGGGAGACCGTGAGAAACTACGTGTCCCGTGAATTGGCTGATGACTCCGATGATGACCGTCGCATCACGAGGGCCGAGAACAAGGCCATCAAGAAAATCAAGGCCAAAAACGCTCGTAATGCACGTGCGCGCCCATATAGGTATGGACCACGACCCATTCCAGCGTCAACAGCGGTCAGCGACAGCATGCACGGTCAGTCTGCTGTTGGTGGTTCTCAGCTTTTTCGTGCCCGTGGAGGCCAGAGGTCAACAGGGGCCTGCTTTCACTGCGGTGACTTCTCGCATTGGAGACGAAATTGTCCACTCGCCAACGGCCAGACCCAGCCCAAGCTCAACTCAGATAAACAATCAACGAGGTGAAGTCCATCACGAAGAAGCCGGGACAAAAGTTAAGTGTAGTTTTGAATCTTCTTCACTCAATAATGATACATTTAGATTAACAACCGATTATTATGAGTATGAGCAGGGTCAGGCTGAGATCTGCGTGAAGAATAGACTTAAAGAGAATGTTTCTTTTTGGAAGTATATCGGAGCAACAGATTTTGTGTTAGACATTATTGAAAACGGGTACAAGATTCCGTTTTACTCGACTCCTCCAATGATGGATAAGAGAAATAACAGATCTGCTATTAAAAACAGTGAATTTGTTGATTCGGCCATTCAAGATTTAGTACATAAAGGTCTCGTAGATGTTTGTGCCGTAAAACCTCATATCGTGAGCCCTCTATCAGTCGCTACACAATCGTCAGGGAGGAAAAGACTTATTCTAGACTTATCTATTATAAATAAACATATTTGGAAAACGTCAGTGAAGTATGAGGATTGGAGATCAGCTTTGATGTATATTGAACAAGGAGATTGGTTATCAAAATTTGACATTCATTCTGCCTATCATCATATAGACATGTATCCTGCACATACTGACTTTTTAGGATTTGCGTGGGGAGAAGGTGAGAATCGCATATTCTACAAATTTCTAGTTTTGCCTTTTGGCTTAACAACCGCCCCGTATGTTTTCACGAAAGTTACAAGGCAGTTGGTTAAATACTGGCGGTTTCAAGGTCATAAGGTTGTAACATTTTTGGATGATGGAATTGTGTCTGCTAAAACGAAAGATTGTGCAATGTCTACAAGTGGTTCTATAAAGAATGACTTAATCAAATCTGGATTTGTTCCGAAAGTAGAAAAATCTTTGTGGGAGCCTCATCAATGCATTGAGTGGTTGGGCCTTATCATTGAAACTAAAAGTATGTCTTTGACAGTTCCAGCCAGAAGATTGGAAAAAGTTCTGAAAATGATAGATCGTTTGTTAGACATAGGCGTTCGAAGCAAGGTTTCTGTGAGAGATATTGCATCAGTGATTGGTCAAATTATTTCTATGAAAATGGTTACAGGCTCAGTGTGTCAATTGATGACTCGGTCTATGAGTTTGCAAACATTAGATGTATCATCATGGAACGAAAGTATCAGATTGAATGAAGTTAGTTTGCGCCAGTTAGAGTTTTGGAAAAGTAACATTCATAAGCATTCACAATGTTTTTTATCAGAAACACAAGGTGTGACTCGTGTTGTATATAGCGATGCAAGTGCTTCGGGATATGGTGGTTACTGTGTTCAATATGGAAACCAGAGGGCTCAAGGTCAATGGTCACGTGACGAGGCAGAACAAAGTTCTACTTGGAGAGAATTAACAGCGGTTAAGTGTGTATTACATGCTTTATCCAGATTTCTAACATCCCAGAGGGTAAAATGGTTTACCGATAACAGCAATGTGGAATCCATAGTGTCTAAAGGAAGTATGAAAGCAGATTTGCAGGAAATTGCTTTACAGATATTTGATTTATGTGTGTCACATGCTATTCATCTGGAGATTCAATGGATACCCAGATTAGAGAATCAGAAGGCAGATTATATCAGTAGGATTGTAGATTATGATGATTGGGGTATAGCTACCCACATTTTCAATGAGCTCCAACGAAAATGGGGTAAATGTGACATCGATAGATTTGCTACGCATTACAACTGTAAAGTTGTCAGATTCTGTTCAAGGTTTTGGAATCCTGGGTGTGAATACATCGATGCGTTCACACAGAGTTGGGATAGTGTAAATAACTGGGTAGTTCCCCCTGTGTACCTTGTGAGTAGAGTGTTGAAACACATGAAATGGTCAAAAGCGAAAGGTACTTTGATAGTTCCGGCGTGGTATTCTGCAAATTACTGGCCATTATTGTGTCCTAACGGTATCTTCATACCACAAGTGTTGGATTTCTGTTATCTACCTAGAGAAAGAGAGGCTTACGTGCCAGGTAGATGTCAAGGGGGAATATTTGGTATTGAGCATTTGCATTTTAACATGTTGGCGTTGAAAATGCAATTTTGATGTTTATGTTTACAGATGTGTTTACTCGTGCTTATGTTTCTGAGTTGGAGATGTTGCCTGGAACTGCCAGGGATTTAGCTGACCAGATTCCGGACTTGTTGAATTGTGCTCGAGCTGATTCTACTAGCAGGAAGTACCATTACGGATTTAAAGCGTGGCAAAGGTGGGCTAATTCAAACAGCATATGTGTAGACGTGCCTGTTCAGCCTTTGCATTGTGCTATTTATCTTGTTGCTGTAATGCAGCGTAATGATTCGTTTTCATCAGTTCAGACTGCGTTTTATAGCATACGCCATGTGCATAATTTGTTGGGACTGCCAAGTCCGACAGATAATTCTCTTGTTCGAAATGTTCTTGAGGCTGCTAAGAGAAAGCTTTCGAAACCCAAATGTAAAAAAGAGCCAATTACTGTAGATATTTTAGAGAAATTGGTTGATGTTAAGCAACACAGCGATTGCTTGAAGGATATTCGCATTGTTGCTATGAGTTTAGTTGCTTATGCCGGCTTTTTGAGATCTGCTGAGCTTCTCAATTTGAAGAGATGTGATATTATTTTTTACGAATCTTATATGACAGTGTTTATTGAGAAATCGAAAACTGATATGTATCGAGATGGTGCCTGGCTATTAATAAGCAGAACAAGAGGGAAGCTATGCCCGGTTTCTTGGTTAGAAACATATGTTGAAGCGGCTTGTATTGATAATGAGTCACAAGAGTATCTTTTCAGAAACTTATCAAAGTGTAAGACATCTTACGTCTTAAGAAAACAAAATTCAAGTATGTCATATACTCGTTTGAGGGAAGAGTTTATTGAAGCTTTTGCCCCCTTTGTCAGAGATATATCAAAGTATGGTTTGCATAGTTTGCGTGCAGGCGGTGCAACAGCTGCAGCTAACAATGGTGTCCCGGACAGGATGTTTAAGAGGCATGGTAGATGGAAAAGTGAGAACGCAAAAGATGGATATGTAAAGGATTCAGTAGAACATCGTTTGTCAGTATCAATGTCGTTAGGACTATAGTATTATATTTTATCAGCCCGTTCTTTGAATCTCGAGTTGTGGTGCACTGCATAGCAATCCAGAAAGTGTTCTGTTATTTGTTGTATTGGAAGGTGATATATAGGAGAAATATTATTTCTTTCGTTTGAGGTACGAATAAGAAAGAAATTACTTTCTCCTACCGTAGGAAAATACAACATGGTGTTGTGTAATAGTAGAGGGCGCTTATAAGGGGCTATATAAGGTTAAGCATGTATAGAGTGGTCATTCTCGCTTGCAGTGCGCCACTGAAAACTTTACTTTTATTAATGATTGTTTCTAAGTTGCAGTATGTGCGGTTAACGGTGTTAACCATGATGGCCTGTCGCCCACGAGGTATGTCGCAAAAGATGGAGGCTTGTCGCCCTGAGAATGTCACAAACATGGAGGCTTGTTGCCCTGAGAATGTCACAAACATGGAGGCTTGTCGCCCTGAGAATGTCACAAACATGGAGGCTTGTCGCACCGAGAAACTGATGCCTGTCGCATGTAAACAGCAGCTCGTTGCTCATAATATTTTATTATCACTGATTATGGCTTGTTGCCTTTTGTAGGGCTCGTTGCCACGTATATTTGAAGCTCGTCGCGTTAATCGAGACTCGTCGTCAGTATTTGTATATTATCAATTTGTTCAATGTCATATGCTAGATATTGGGTATATCATGGATGTCCAATAACTGAGATATATGTAAATGTGATATTAATGTTGAATTAAACGGTGAGTTGTGGTGCACTGCATAGCAATCCAGAAAGTGTTCTGTTATTTGTTGTATTGGAAGGTGATATATAGGAGAATGCTTGTTACCTGATATTTTAACCAGATTGGTACAAAAAATTCAAGCTGCCTGGGAGGTATTGAGGAATAAAACAGGCGTAATCTAACGTTGGGCCAACGCTGTCTATCAACGTTGGGCAAACGTTGTTTTGACCGACGGCATATGGTCTGACTTCTTTCTTGGATATGTCATGTATCCTGTGATCTGTGTCATGTAATATTTTTGGTGATATCTGATGTTATTAATTGCATATTTGTGATGTGTGATGTGTGATGTGCCATGTGACATGTGTGTCATGTATCCTATGATCTGTGTCATGTTATGGGTTTTTTGGGTGATATGTGATGTGATTATTTGTATATGCGTGATGTGTGATGTGGGATGTGGGATGTGCCATGTATCATAATTTTTGTGTCATGTATCCAGTGATCTGTGTCATGTAATGTTTTTGTTTGGTGATAAGTGATGTTATTATTTGCATATCCGTGATGTGCCATGTGACATATGTGTAATGTATCCTGTGTGTCAGGAATGTTTTTTTGTTTTTTTTTGTTTTTATATGCAATCTGATTATTTTTTTTAGGTGTGATGTGTTATGTGTGATCTGTCATGTACCATACGTATCATGTATCCAGTGATCTGTGTCATGTAATGTTTTTGTTTGTGATATGTGATGTGATTATTTGTATATGCGTGATTTGCCATCTGACATATATGTCATGTATCCTGTGAAAGGTGTCATGGATTTTTAAAAAAAAATTTAACACGTAATGTGATTAATTTTATATGTGTGATGTGCCATGTACCATATATGTCATGTATCCAGTGATCTGTGTCACGTAATGCTTTTGTTTGTGATATGCGATGTGATTGATTTTATATGTGTGATGTGCAATGTAACATATTTGTCATGTATCCAGTGATCTGTGTCACGTAACGTATTTTCGTGATATATGATTAGTTGTACATTTATGATGTGCCATGTGCCGTATGTGTCATGTATCCTTTGATGTGTGTCATTTATATTTTTTGTGATGTGTGATTAATTGTATATATGTGATGTGCCATGTGCCATATGTGTCATGTACCCTTTGATCTGTGTCATGTAATGTTTTTTTATGCAATATGTGATGTGATTAAGTGTTAATGTGTGATGTGCCCTGTAATAATACGAGGTGTGTTCATTAAAGATTTCCCCTGACCCACTTCCGATGAACCTAGTGGAATGAAACTTGGCATAGGTATTAGTCTTTCTCCACATGGGAACCACCAAGAGTTACACACTTCTCCTATCGTTTTATGCAACTATGAAGACCTCGCTTGTAAAAACTCTCATTTTGCGTCTCAAACCAGGACTTGACTTCTGAAATCAGTGTTTCATCATCTGTGAAACGTTTTCCCTTCAAAAATGACTTCATGGTTGGAAAGAGGTGGAAGTCAGATGGTGCAAGGTCAGGAGAGTAAGGAGGATGTGGAAGGATTTCATAGCCACAGGACCGCGCTTCTGTCTGGGCAACATGAGAGTTGTGTACTGGAGCATTGTCTTGCAGGAGACGGACACCCTTGGTCAGCATGTCACGCCTCTTAAGCTTGATAGCGTCCCGCAATTTCCGCAGCAGTGAAGCATAATAAGCTCCTGTAATTGTGGTACCCTTTGCCAAGAAATTCATCATCACTACTCTGTGCTGGTCCCAAAACACCGTGAGCATGACCTTGCCTGCAGAAGGTTGGACACGTGCCGTCTTTGAGGTTGGTGACTCCACATGCTTCCATTGCATCGTTTGAACTTTAGTCTCAGGATCATAGTGATTGACTCATGTTTCATCCTGTATGATAAGTCTGTCAAAAAAGTTTGCCTGGTTTTGGGGGATCCTTTGAGCAATTGACTCGTTCCTGCTTTTGGAAAGGTGTGAGCAGCCTGGGAATCCATCGTGCAGACACCTTATGCATGTTCAAATTTTCATGGATGATTTTTTCCACAGACCCTACACTGATCTTGACATCTTGTGCTAACTGGCGAACAGTTATACGTCGGTCTGCCAAAATGGCGGTCTCCACTTGATGATTAGTGTCCTCATCAATGGCTGAATGGGGGCGAACCAGGAATGACAGCTGTTTCCACAGATGTCCGACCACACTTGAACTGGCGATGCCAGTGTTTAACAACGTCATATGATGGGGCATCTTCCCCATAAGTTGCTTTCATTTCATCGGAAGTGTCTTTTGGTGTGCGACCTTTCAAATATAAAAACCTAATCACTGCTCGGTATTCTACTGGCTCCATTGTCCCACCCTACTCGATCATAGCACCTGTAAAAGTGGTAAGATTACTAGTTCGGTGCTGCAAATTCAGAAATAACCCATAGATACATGTATCTTTACACATGTGAAATTTTAACCAAATATGATAACCCTAAGTGCTTTAGGGGAAATCTTTAATGAACACCCCTCGTATATACAGACATCTTTAATAATAAAATTTAGGTGTTTCTTATTTAATGATGCCCCCAATCTAAAGGGGCGGGTTGATAAAGCTATACCAAGGATATCCGTCTGTCCGTCCTTCCACAGACATTTTGTTTTGGGAGTGCAGTGGAAAGGTTGATTTTGATATGTATATTTTATGAAACAATATGATTTTTTACTTGTTTTGAACTTAGAATGTGTTTTTTAATTCAACATTGTGCCACCTTTAACTTGAGAACTGCTACATGGATTCTTTCCATATTTCAGGAATACTGTCTATACAAATAGGAGAGGCGCAGAGCAAAGGTTGATTTTCATTTGTGTATTTTATGAAACAATATGATTTTGTACATGTTTTGAACTTAAAATTTGTTTTTTAATTCAACACTGTGCGACTTTTAACTTTAGATATCAATTGGAGAGATGTAATGCAAAGGTTGATTTTGATATGTTTATTTTAAGAAACGATCTAATTTTTGCATGTTTTGAACACAGAATGTTTTGTTTTCAATTCAACATTGTGCGACCTTTAACTTGAGATTTTAATTGGAGAGATGAAGTGCAAAGGTTGATGTTGATATGTTTATTTTATGAAACAATATGATTTTGTACATGTTTTGAACTTAGAATGTGCTTTTTAATTCAAAAATTGTGCTACCTTTAACTTGAGAACTGCTACATGGATTCTTTCCAAATTTGAGGAACACTTTCTATACAAATAGGAGAGGTGCAGTGCAAAGGTTGATTTTTATGTGTTTATCTTATGAAACAATATGCTTTTGTACATGTTTTGAACTTAGAATGTGTTTTTTTAATTTAACACTGTGCGACCTTTAATTGAGATATCAATTGGAGAGATGTAATGCAAAGGTTGATTTTGATATGTTTATTTTATGAAACAATCTAATTTTTTGCATGTTTTGAACACAGAATGTTGTTTTTAATTCCATGTTTGAGCTACCTTTTACCTTGAGAGCTGCTACATGGATTCTTTCCAAATGTAAGAAACACTTTCTAAACTAATAGAAGAGGTGCAGTGCAAAGGTTAAATTTTGATATGTTGATTTTATGAAACAATATGAAATTCTTGCATGTTTTGAACATAGAATGATTTTTTAATTATTCTATGTTTGTGCTACCTTTTACTTGAGAGCTCCTACATGGATTCTTTCCAAATGTGAGAAACACTTTCTATACAAATATGACAGGTGCCCTGCAAATGTAGATTTTGATATGTGTATTTTCGGAACAAATATTATTTGTTTCAAGTTTTGAACTTTGAAAAATGAATGAGTCCAGGTCTGCCAATGCATGATCCAAGAGCATCATGGTATTACTGTCCATGCCACCTTCCCAGTTTTAGCAGTTTTGAACAGTTTAATGACTTGGACGGGTGGAGGTAGCACTGCTGAGACTTTTTTCAGACTTCAAATTATTATTTGGGGGAAGGCAACAATTCTATGTCAAAATATGTCCATTACCTTGGAATTTTATAATATTTGGGTCATTGTTTTATTTAGTTACCAAGGCAAAAGCAGTGACCATGGATAAGGTTGAAGATCATCCCTGTGATAAGTTCGTCTGATTCCTCATTTGAGGACTGAAAAGGCTCCTCAACCACTCAGCCCAAGTTCTGACTTGTCATTTAACAAATAGATAGAGGTCACCTAAACCAGAATGCTATTGTCATTTTATTGCTGTCATCATATTTTTAATGGATCAAGGCAATCAATCATAGGACATCCGATGCATTGACTATTTTGTCTGTCTCATTGTTGCTCTCAATGCTAAATGTATGGGGTGAGGCCAAGGAAAATTAAATGTTTCAATTTGTGCCGGGCTTATTGTCTGATGGGTTTTAATTTACAAACTCGTGGGAAAATCATATATCTTTTCAAAGTGTTGAAACACTTGTGAACAATTTGCACATAGTCTTGAAAGTTGTTTTGGAAAAGTAAATATTGTATCACGAAATTGTGCACGTAAATAAAAACATTTTGAATTTTGTCTTGGCCGTATTTGAAACTATGTATGCCGAGGAACCCTGTCAGAAGTTAGCGCATTTCATTAACATGCTCTTCCTCAGATAGTGTTCAGAGTGAATTCAGCTTGCAGAACTTACTGCTTGTTACCTGATATTTTAACCATATTGGTACAAACATTTCAAGCTGCCTGGGAGGTATTGAGGAATAGGCGTAATCTAACGTTGGGCCAACGCTGTCTATCAACGTTGGGCTAACGTTGTTTTGACGGACGGCACAACGTCTGACTTCTTTCTTGGATGTGTCATGTACCCTGTGCTCTGTGTCGTGTAATATTTTTGGTGATATCTGATATGATTAATTGCATATTTGTGATGTGTGTTGTGCCATGTACCATATGAGTCATGTATCATATGATCTGTGTCATGTTATGGGTTTTTTTTGGTGATATGTGATGTGATTATTTGTATATGCGTGATTTGCCATCTGACATATATGTCATGTATCCTGTGAAAGGTGTCATGGAATTGTTTTATTTTTTTTTACATGGAATGTGATTAATTTCATATGTGTGATGTGCCATGTGTCATGTATCATATGTGTCATGTATCCAGTGATCTGTACCATGTAATGTTATTGTTTGTGATATGCGATGTGATTGATTTTATGTGTGTGATGTGCCATGTAACATATGTGTCATGTATCCAGTGATCTGTGTCATGTAACGTTTTTTCGTCATATGTGATTAACTGTACATTTATCCTGTGATAAGTGTAAGGGAATGTGTGTTTTTCATATGCAATGTGATTCTTTTTATATGTGTGATGTGTGATGTGCTATATACCATAATTTTTGTGTCATGTAACCAGTGATCTATGTCAAGTAATGTTTTTGTTTGGTGATAAGTGATGTGATTATTTGTATATCCATGATGTGCCATGTGACATATGTGTCATGTATCCTGTGATATGTGTCAGGAATGTTTGTTTTCTTGTGTGTTTTTTTATATGCAATCTGTAAATTATTTTAGGTGTTATGTGTCATGTGTGATCTGTCATGTACCATACGTGTCATGTATCAAATGATCTGTGTCATGTAATGTTTTTGTTTGTGATATGTGATGTGATCATTTGTATATGCGTGATTTGCCATCTGACATATATGTCACGTATCCTGTGATCTGTGTCATGTAATGTTTTTGTTTGTGATATGCGATGTGATTGATTGTATATGTGTGATGTGCCATGTGAAATGTCAAGGAATATGTTATTGGCAACCAATGCCTCGAGATTTCCTTTCAGAACTTTTCTGCATCCAGGGCTGTCTTTGTGACAGTGAGGTGTCATTGACTATATTCTTAGCAATCAATGCCTCGAAATGTCCTCTTGAAACCTTTCTGCTTCCAGGGTGTCTTCGTGACAGTGAAGTGTCACTGAATATCTTCTTCGCAGTCAATGCCTCGAAATGTTCTGTCAGAAATATTCCGCCTTCGGGATGACTTCGTGACAAGTCTAATGGAACTTTTCTGCCTCTAGGGTGTCTTTGTGACAGTGAAGTGTCATTGAATATATTCTTAGCAATCAAGGCCTCGAGATGTCCTCATGGAATTCTTCTGCCTCTGTCACTGAATATCTTCTTGGCATTTATTGCCTAAAGATGCTTCATCTCACTGTTTTCCCTACAGGGTGTCTTCGTGCCAGAGAAGTGCCACTTAATAATTCTTGGCAATCAATGCCTCGAAATGTGCACTTTGATCTCTTCTGTCTCCATAGTGCCTTCGTGACAGTCAATTTCCACTGAATATCTTATTAGCAGCATCACTGAATTCATAAGTCTTCTTGACCCCCTTTTGCCTCCAGTGTGTGACCGTCGTTATCCAGTTGTCAGGCATGCTTCAGGCGGATACAAAGAGGCTGACACTGCCTCTGACAACCAAGCAATCCCAGATTTTGAACCTAATCTAAAGAATTTGGAAGTGTCTTTCTATAAAGTGATGCGCCTACGTGCAGGTTGTTAGTGCGGGTTAGTGCAGGTTAGTACAGTGTTAAGTCTCTGAACCTAACGTGCCTCAGAAGCATACCCGACACTTAGATCGAGGTCTCCAGAGGTCTTATTTGGGTATCAGTGACCATGGGAGGTGGGAAACTTGGTCCTGGAGAGTCTCCTGGCGATGCCTTTTGCCCCAAGGATGTCTTACTGGCAGACATATTCCTATAGAGGTCTTCTTGGTCATTTTCTGTCCACAGAAGTCTTGTTGGCACTCTAATGCTTCCAGTGTTTCTTCGTAACAGTCAATTGCCACTGAATATCTTCTTAGTAATCAATGCCTCGAAATCTCCTCTTAGAAATCTTCTACCTCCAGGATGTCTTCGTGACCGTCCTAATGGAATTCTTCTGCCCCAAGGGTGACTTTGTGACAGTGGTTGGTTGGTTTGTTGTTTGACGCCACACCCAGCAATATTCCAGCTATATGACGGCGGTCTGTAAATAATGGAGTCTGGACCAGACAATCCAGTGATCAATATCATGAGCATCAATCCACGCAATTGGGATCGATGACATACATCAACCAAGTCAGCGAGCCTGACCACCCGATCCCGTTAGTCGCCTTTTACGACAAGCAGAGTCACCTTTTACGGCAAGCATGGGTTGCTGAAGACCTATTCTACCCCGGAATCTTCACGGGTCTTTTATGAGTGAGTGAGTAAGTTAAGATTTAACGTCACATCGGCAATATTTCAGCCATATCGTGACGGGTCTTTTGTGACAGTGAAGTATCATTGAATATATTCTTAGCAATCATTGCCTCGAAATGGCCTATTAGATCTCTTCTACAGTGTCTTCGTGACAGAGAAGTGTCACTTGGTATATTCTTGTCAATCAATGACTCGAGATGTCTTCCTGGATCTCTTGTGCCTACACAGTGTCTTCGTGGCAGGGAAATATCACTGACTATCTTCTTAGCAATCAATGCCTCGAAATGTCTTCTCAGAAACCTACTGCCTGTAGGGTGTCTTCGTGACAGTGAAGTATCATTGAATATATTCTTAGTAATCATTGCCTCGAAATGTCCTCTTAGAAATCTTATGCTTCCAGGGTGTATTCGTGTCAGAAAAGTGACACTTGATACGAACGAACGCTTCAACCACTATGCTATCCGACAGCCCCTCTCAGAACGAATGAAATAAGATACACGTGATGTTTGTGATGTACAGTAAAAATAGTTTCTACCCAAAATGCTACATGATTTTGTACCCATGAATATATAACAATCGATCTATATAATTATGATTATTTTTACATGTTTATCACAAACAATAGTAAAGGAGCAGAACATGTAAAAAAACATATTAACAATTTCATGATATGACTCTATGATTATGACTGACTGTGATCCTTGAGTGGGGGCAATCCAATTGGCAAAACTCAAACTGAGTGTTTGGTTCTGATAGGACAGTGAAATTGATTAAACCTTAGTTGATTGTAATGTTTTGATAGGAAAATGATTGTAAATTAACAAGTATAATACTAATATTTTCGTATATCTTTGAAACTAATGCAAACTTATTCTGGGTGAACAATCAACAGAAATGATGGGTACAAAATCACTACATTTCAACCGGATTTCGTGGAGTGTAAACAGGAGATATATCGCCTGTAGGTTTCCTTTTCACATTTTTTAAACAAGAATGTTTTTTTTAATTCCATGTTTGTGCTACCTTTTACTTGAGAGCTGCAACATGGATCATATATATGCAATGTATCCTGTGATCTGTGTCATGTTATGTTTCTTGTTTTTTATGCGATGTGATCAATTGTATATGTGTGATGTGCCATGTGCCATATGTGTCATGAAATGTTTTTTCGTGATATGTGATTAATTGTAAATGTATTGTGTCATGTGCCATATGTGTCATGCATCCTGTGATATGTGTCATGGAATGTCTTTTTTTATATGCAATGTGATTAATTTTATGTGTGTGATGTGTTATGTACCATATGTGTCATGTATCCAGTGATCTGTGTCATGTAACGTTTTTTCGTCATATGTGATTAACTGTACATTTATCCTGTGATAAGTGTAAGGGAATGTGTGTTTTTCATATGCAATGTGATTCTTTTTATATGTGTGATGTGTGATGTGCTATATACCATAATTTTTGTGTCATGTAACCAGTGATCTATGTCAAGTAATGTTTTTGTTTGGTGATAAGTGATGTGATTATTTGTATATCCATGATGTGCCATGTGACATATGTGTCATGTATCCTGTGATATGTGTCAGGAATGTTTGTTTTCTTGTGTGTTTTTTTATATGCAATCTGTAAATTATTTTAGGTGTTATGTGTCATGTGTGATCTGTCATGTACCATACGTGTCATGTATCAAATGATCTGTGTCATGTAATGTTTTTGTTTGTGATATGTGATGTGATCATTTGTATATGCGTGATTTGCCATCTGACATATATGTCACGTATCCTGTGATCTGTGTCATGTAATGTTTTTGTTTGTGATATGCGATGTGATTGATTGTATATGTGTGATGTGCCATGTGAAATGTCAAGGAATATGTTATTGGCAACCAATGCCTCGAGATTTCCTTTCAGAACTTTTCTGCATCCAGGGCTGTCTTTGTGACAGTGAGGTGTCATTGACTATATTCTTAGCAATCAATGCCTCGAAATGTCCTCTTGAAACCTTTCTGCTTCCAGGGTGTCTTCGTGACAGTGAAGTGTCACTGAATATCTTCTTCGCAGTCAATGCCTCGAAATGTTCTGTCAGAAATATTCCGCCTTCGGGATGACTTCGTGACAAGTCTAATGGAACTTTTCTGCCTCTAGGGTGTCTTTGTGACAGTGAAGTGTCATTGAATATATTCTTAGCAATCAAGGCCTCGAGATGTCCTCATGGAATTCTTCTGCCTCTGTCACTGAATATCTTCTTGGCATTTATTGCCTAAAGATGCTTCATCTCACTGTTTTCCCTACAGGGTGTCTTCGTGCCAGAGAAGTGCCACTTAATAATTCTTGGCAATCAATGCCTCGAAATGTGCACTTTGATCTCTTCTGTCTCCATAGTGCCTTCGTGACAGTCAATTTCCACTGAATATCTTATTAGCAGCATCACTGAATTCATAAGTCTTCTTGACCCCCTTTTGCCTCCAGTGTGTGACCGTCGTTATCCAGTTGTCAGGCATGCTTCAGGCGGATACAAAGAGGCTGACACTGCCTCTGACAACCAAGCAATCCCAGATTTTGAACCTAATCTAAAGAATTTGGAAGTGTCTTTCTATAAAGTGATGCGCCTACGTGCAGGTTGTTAGTGCGGGTTAGTGCAGGTTAGTACAGTGTTAAGTCTCTGAACCTAACGTGCCTCAGAAGCATACCCGACACTTAGATCGAGGTCTCCAGAGGTCTTATTTGGGTATCAGTGACCATGGGAGGTGGGAAACTTGGTCCTGGAGAGTCTCCTGGCGATGCCTTTTGCCCCAAGGATGTCTTACTGGCAGACATATTCCTATAGAGGTCTTCTTGGTCATTTTCTGTCCACAGAAGTCTTGTTGGCACTCTAATGCTTCCAGTGTTTCTTCGTAACAGTCAATTGCCACTGAATATCTTCTTAGTAATCAATGCCTCGAAATCTCCTCTTAGAAATCTTCTACCTCCAGGATGTCTTCGTGACCGTCCTAATGGAATTCTTCTGCCCCAAGGGTGACTTTGTGACAGTGGTTGGTTGGTTTGTTGTTTGACGCCACACCCAGCAATATTCCAGCTATATGACGGCGGTCTGTAAATAATGGAGTCTGGACCAGACAATCCAGTGATCAATATCATGAGCATCAATCCACGCAATTGGGATCGATGACATACATCAACCAAGTCAGCGAGCCTGACCACCCGATCCCGTTAGTCGCCTTTTACGACAAGCAGAGTCACCTTTTACGGCAAGCATGGGTTGCTGAAGACCTATTCTACCCCGGAATCTTCACGGGTCTTTTATGAGTGAGTGAGTAAGTTAAGATTTAACGTCACATCGGCAATATTTCAGCCATATCGTGACGGGTCTTTTGTGACAGTGAAGTATCATTGAATATATTCTTAGCAATCATTGCCTCGAAATGGCCTATTAGATCTCTTCTACAGTGTCTTCGTGACAGAGAAGTGTCACTTGGTATATTCTTGTCAATCAATGACTCGAGATGTCTTCCTGGATCTCTTGTGCCTACACAGTGTCTTCGTGGCAGGGAAATATCACTGACTATCTTCTTAGCAATCAATGCCTCGAAATGTCTTCTCAGAAACCTACTGCCTGTAGGGTGTCTTCGTGACAGTGAAGTATCATTGAATATATTCTTAGTAATCATTGCCTCGAAATGTCCTCTTAGAAATCTTATGCTTCCAGGGTGTATTCGTGTCAGAAAAGTGACACTTGATACGAACGAACGCTTCAACCACTATGCTATCCGACAGCCCCTCTCAGAACGAATGAAATAAGATACACGTGATGTTTGTGATGTACAGTAAAAATAGTTTCTACCCAAAATGCTACATGATTTTGTACCCATGAATATATAACAATCGATCTATATAATTATGATTATTTTTACATGTTTATCACAAACAATAGTAAAGGAGCAGAACATGTAAAAAAACATATTAACAATTTCATGATATGACTCTATGATTATGACTGACTGTGATCCTTGAGTGGGGGCAATCCAATTGGCAAAACTCAAACTGAGTGTTTGGTTCTGATAGGACAGTGAAATTGATTAAACCTTAGTTGATTGTAATGTTTTGATAGGAAAATGATTGTAAATTAACAAGTATAATACTAATATTTTCGTATATCTTTGAAACTAATGCAAACTTATTCTGGGTGAACAATCAACAGAAATGATGGGTACAAAATCACTACATTTCAACCGGATTTCGTGGAGTGTAAACAGGAGATATATCGCCTGTAGGTTTCCTTTTCACATTTTTTAAACAAGAATGTTTTTTTTAATTCCATGTTTGTGCTACCTTTTACTTGAGAGCTGCAACATGGATCATATATATGCAATGTATCCTGTGATCTGTGTCATGTTATGTTTCTTGTTTTTTATGCGATGTGATCAATTGTATATGTGTGATGTGCCATGTGCCATATGTGTCATGAAATGTTTTTTCGTGATATGTGATTAATTGTAAATGTATTGTGTCATGTGCCATATGTGTCATGCATCCTGTGATATGTGTCATGGAATGTCTTTTTTTATATGCAATGTGATTAATTTTATGTGTGTGATGTGTTATGTACCATATGTGTCATGTATCCAGTGATCTGTGTCATGTAATCTTTTTGTGATATGTGATGTGATTATTTGTATATGCATGATGTGCCATATGCCATATGTGTCATGTATCCTGTGATCTGCGTCATGTATTTTCTTTTTGCGATATAAGTACCCTTTGATCGTGTCATGTTATGTTTTTTATGCTTTATGTGATGTGATTAAGTGTTAATGTGTGATGTGCCCTGCAAACATATATACAAACATCTTAACATCTTAAAAATGTAGATGCTTCTTATTTAATGATATCCTCAATCTAAAAGGGCGGGTTGATAAAGCCATACCAAGGATATCCGTCAGTCCGTCCTTCCAAAGACATCTCTTTTGTGTGAATGAACTGCAAAGTTAGATTTTGATAAGTGCATTTCATGAAACAATATGATTTTTTACTTGTTTTGAACTTGGCATGTTTTTTGGCTTTTTTAATTCAACATTGTGCGACCTTTAACTTAAGAACTACTTCATGGAATCTTTCCAAATTGAAGGAACACTTTTTATACAAATAGGAGAGGTGCAGTGCAAAGGTTGATTTTGATATGTGTATTTTATGAAACAATATGAATTTTTTGCATGTTTTGAACACAGAATGTTGTTTTTAATTTTATGTTTGTGCTACCTTTTACTTGAGAACTGCTGCATGGATTCTTTCCAAATATGAGAAACACTTTCTATACTTATAGAAGAGGTGCAGTGCAAATGTTGATTTTGATATGTGTATTTTCGGAACAAATATTATTTGTTTCATGTTTTGAACTAGGAATTATTTTCTTCAACATTTGTGTGACCTATAACTTGAAAACAAATACATGGATAATTTTCCAATTTGGAGTAGTTTTTATACAGATAAGAGAAGTGCAGTGCAAAGTTTGATTTTTGAAGTGCATTTTCTGAGAAAATTATCCTTTTTATGTTTTGAACTTTGAAAAATGAATGAGTCGAGGTTACCCTTGTTCATTTTAGTGTTCAAAGTTTTTCTTCTTATGTATGATCCAAGAGCATCATGATATTTCTGTCCATGCCACCTTCCCAGTTTTAGCAGCTTTAACAGTTTAATGACTTGGACGGGTGGAGGTAGCACTGCTGAGACTTTTTTCAGACATCAAATTATTATTTGGGGGAAGGCAACAATTTTATGTCAAAATATGTCCCTTACCTTGTAATTATATAATATTTGGGTCATTGTTATATTCGGTTACCAAGGCAAAAGCAGTGACCATGGATAAGGTTGAAGATCATCCCTGTGATAAATTAATCTGATTCTTCATTTGAGGACTGAAAAGGCTCCTCAACCACTCAGCCAAAGTTCTGACTTGTCATTTAACAAATAGATAGAGGTCACCTAAACCAGAATTCTATTATCATTTGTTGCTGTCATCATATATTTTAATGGATCAAGGCAATGAATCATAGGACATCCGATGCATGGACTATTTTGTCTGTCTCAGTGTTGCTCTCATTGCTGAATGTATGGGGTAAGGCCAAGGAAAATTAAATGTTTCAATTCGTGCCGGGCTTATTGTCTAATGGTTTTTAATTTGCAAACTCGTGGGAAAATCATATATCTTTTCAAAGTGTTGAAACACTTGTGAACAATTTGCACATAGTCTTGAAAGTTGTTTTGGAAAGTAAATATTACATCACGAAATTGTGCACATAACTAAAAACATTTTGAATTTTGTCTTGGCCGTATTTGAAACTATGTATGCCGAGGTACCCTGTCAGAAGATAGCGCATTTCATTAACATGCTCTTCCTCAGATAGAGTTCAGAGTGAATTCAGATTGCAGAATTTACTGCTTGTTACCTGATATTTTAACCAGATTGGTCCAAACATTTCAAACTGCCTGGGAGGTATTGAGGAATAAAACAGGCGTAATCTAATGTTGGGCCAATGCTGCCAATCAACGTTGGGCCAACGCTGTTTTGACGGACGGCATATGGTCTGACTTCTTTCTTGGATGTGTCATGTACCCTGTAATCTGTGTCATGTAATATTTTTGGTGATATCTGATGTGATTAATTGCATATTTGTGATGTGATGTGTGTTGTGCCATGTACCATATGTGTCATGTATCCTGTGATCTGTGTCATGTAATGTTTTTGTTTGGTTATATGTGATGTCATTATTCGAATATCCGTGATATGCCATGTGACATATGTGTCATGCATCCAGTGATCTGTGTCATGTAACGTATTTTCGTGATGTATGATTAATTGTATATTTGTGATGTGTCATGTGCCATATGTGTCATGTACCCTTTGATCTGTGTCATGTAATGTTTTTTTATGCGATATATGATGTGATGTGATTAAGTGTTAATGTGAGATGTGCCCTGTAATAATATATACAAACATCTTTAATAATAACAATTTAGATTTTCTTATTTAATGATATCCCAAATCTAAAAAGGCGGGTTGATAAAGCTATACCAAGGATATCCGTCTGTCCGTCCTTCCAAAGACATTTATGTTGTGTGAGTGCAGTGGAAAGGTTGATTTTCATATGTATATTCTATGAAACAATATGATTTTTTACTTGTTTTGAACTTAGAATGTGTTTTTTAATTTAAAATTGTGCGACCTTTAACTTGAGATTTGCTACATGGATTCTTTCAATATTTGAGGAATACTGTCTGTACAAATACGAGAAGTGCAGAGCAAAGGTTGATTTTCATATGTGTATTTTATGAAACAATATGATTTTGTACATGTTTTGAACTTAGAATGTGTTTTTTAATTCAACACTGTGCGACTTTTAACTTTAGAAATATCCTCTTCAAACTCTCAGCTTCAAGTGTGTCTTTCTGACCAGTGAAGAGCCACTCAATATAATCTCGGCCTCCAGAGTGTCTTCTTGACAATGAAGTGCCACTTAATACTTTCTTGGAAATCAATGCCTCGAGATGTCATGGAACTCTTCTGCATCCAAGGTGTCTTCGTGACCGTGAAGTGTCACTGAATGTATTCCTTGCAATCAATGTCCTCAGAGAAACCTTCTGCCTCCAGGCTGTCTTTGTGAGAGTGAAGTGCCACTTAATCCACTTTTGCCATTTAATGCCTCGAGATGTCCTTATGGAATTCTTCTGCTTCAAGAGTGTCTTCGTAAAAGTGAAATGTCAAGGAATATATTCTTGGCAACCAATGCCTCGAGATTTCCTTTCAGAACTTTTCTGCATCCAGGGCGTCTTTGTGACAGTGAAGTGTCATTGAATATATTCTTAGCAATCAAGGCCTCGAGATGTCCTTATGGAATTCTTCTGCCCCAAGGGTGTCTTCGTGACTGTGATGTGTCACTGAATATCTTCTTGGCATTCATTGCCTAAAGATGCTTCATCTCACTGTTTTCCCTACGGGATGTCTTCGTGCCAGAGAAGTGCCACTTAATAATTCTTGGCAATCAATGCCTCGAAATGTGCACTTTGATCTCTTCTGCCTTCATAGTGCCTTCGTGACAGTTAATTTCCACTGAATATCTTATTAGCAGCATCACTGCATTCATAAGTCTTCTTGACCCCCTTTTGCCTCCAGTGTGTGACCGTCGTTATCCAGTGGTCAGGCATGCTTTAGGCGGATACAAAGAGGCTGACACTGCCTCTGACAACCAAACAATCCCAGATTTTGAACCTAATCTAAAGAATTTGGAAGTGTCTTTCTATAAAGTGATGCGCCTACGTGCAGGTTGTTAGTGTGGGTTAGTGCAGGTTAGTACAGTGTTAAGTCTCTGAACCTAACGTGCCTCAGAAGCATACCCGACACTTAGATTGAGGTCTCCAGAGGTCTTATTTGGGTACCAGTGACCATGGGAGGTGGGAAACCTGGTCCTGGAGAGTCTCCTGGCGATGCCTTTTGCCTCAAGGATGTTTTATTGGCAGACATATTCCTATAGAGGTCTTCTTGGTCATTTTCTGTCCCCAGAAGTCTTGTTGGCACGCTAATGCTTGCAGTGTTTCTTCGTAACAGTCAATTGCCACTGAACAGCTTCTTGGCAAACATTGCCTCCAGACGTCTCCTTGCAACTCGTCTGTGTCTCTTCTGTGATTTGTAACAGACTATCCTCTTGGACATCAAAGTTTCCAGAAGAAATCAAGGCACCTTTCAGTCTCAATGGTGTCGTCGTGACAGTGAAGTGCCACTGAATATCTTCTTGGCAATCATTGGTTCAAGAGTTCTAGGATGTCTTCTTTACAGTGAATTGTCACCGAATATCTTCTAGGAAATAATTGCTTCATGAGCTGCAGGACGTCGTCATGAAAGTGAATTTTCACTGAAAATCCTTTTGGCAATCATAACTCATAGATGACTTATTGGCCCTGTCCTGCCTCCAGGGTGTCTTCGTGACAGTGAAGTGTCACTGAATATCTTTCCAGCAATCAATGCCTCGAAATGTCCTCTTAGCACACTACTGCCTTCACTTTGTTTTCGTGAAAGTGAATTACCACTGAATATATTCTTAGCATCAATGCCTCGAAATGTCCTCATGGAGTTCTTCTGTATCCAGGGTGTCTTCGTCACAGTATTTATGGAACGCTTCTGCCTCCAGGTTGTCTTCGTGACAGTAAAGTGTCACTGAATATCTTTTCAGCAATCAATGCCTCGAAAAGTCCTCTTAGCACACTTCTGCCTTCAGTTTGTCTTCGTGAAAGTGAGTTACCATTGAATTTCTTCTTAGCAATCAACGCCTCGACATGTCCTCTTGAAACGTTTTTGCTTCGTGACAGTGAAGTGTCATTGAATATAATCTTAGCAATCAATGCCTCGAAATGGCCTCTTAAAACTCTTCTGCATCCAAGGAGTCTTCGTGACAGAGAAGTGCCACTTGATACATTCTTGCCAATCAATGCCTCTAGATGTGCAGTTTGATCTCTTCTGCCTCTGCTGTGTCTACGAGACAGTGAAGTATCATTGAATATATTCTTAGCAATCAATGCCTCGAAATGTCTTCTTGGATCTCTTGTGCCTCCAGAGCGTCTTTGTGTCAGTGAAATGTCACTGACTATCGTCTTAGCAATCAATGCCTCAACATGTCCTCCACTGCCTGTAAAGTGTCTTCGTGACAGTGAGGTGTCGAGGGGTATTCTCGGCAATCATTGCCTCGAAATGTCCCATTAGATCTCTTCTGCTGTCTCTTCATGACAGAGAAGTGTCACTTGATATATTCATGGCAATCAATGCCTCGAGATGTCCTCATGGCATTCTTCTGCCTCCAGGGTGTCTTCGTGACAGTAAAGTGTCACTGAATGTCTTCTTAGCAATCAATGCCTCGAAATCTCCTCTAAGAAATCTTCTACCTCCTGGATGTCTTCGTGACCGCCCTAATGGAATTCTTCTGCCCCAAGGGTGACTTTGTGACAGTGGTTGGTTGGTTTGTTGTTTGACGCCACACCCAGCAATATTCCAGCTATATGACGGCGGTCTGTAAATAATGGAGTCTGGACCAGACAATCCAGTGATTAATATCATGAGCATCGATACACGCAATTGGGATCGATGACATGCATCAACCAAGTCAGCGAGCCTGACCACCCGATCCCATTAGTCGCCTTTTACGACAAGCAGAGTCACCTTTTACGGCAAGCATGGGTTGCTGAAGACCTATTCTACCCCGAAATCTTCACGGGTCTTTTGTGACAGTGAAGTATCAATGAATATATTCTTAACAATCATTGCCTCGAAATGGCCTATTAGATCTCTTCTACAGTGTCTTCGTGACAGAGAAGTGTCACTTGGTATATTCTTGTCAATCAATGACTCGAGATGTCTTCCTGGATCTCCAGAGTGTCTTCGTGGCAGGGAAATATCACTGACTATCTTCTTATCAATCAATGCCTCGAAATGTCTTCTCAGAAACCTACTGCCTGCAGGGCGTCTTCGTGACAGTGAAGTATCATTGAATATATTCTTAGTAATCATTGCCTCGAGGTGGCCTATTAGATCTCTTCTTCGGTGTCTTCATGACAGAGAAGTGACACTTGGTATATTCTTGTCAATCAATGACTCGAGATGTCTTCCTGGATCTCTTGTGCCTCCACAGTGTCTTCGTGGCAGGGAAATATCACTGACTATCTTCTTAGCAATCAATGCCTCGAAATGTCTTCTCAGAAACCTACTGCCTGTAGGGTGTCTTCGTGACAGTGAAGTATCATTGAATATATTCTTAGTAATCATTGCCTCGAAATGTCCTCTTAGAAATCTTATGCTTCCAGGGTGTATTCGTGTCAGAAAAGTGACACTTGATACGAACGAACGCTTTAACCACTATGCTATCCGACAGAACGAATGAAACAAGATACGCGTGATGTTTGTGATGTACCGTAAAAATAGTTTCTACCCAAAATGCTACATGATTTTGTACCCATGAATATATAACAATCGATCTATATAATTATGATTATTTTTACATGTTTATCACAAACAATAGTAAAGAAGCAGAACATGTAAAAAAACATATTAACAATTTCATGATATGACTCTATGATTATGACTGACTGTGATCCTTGAGTGAGGGCAATCCAATTGGCAAAACTCAAACTGAGTGTTTGGTTCTGATAGGACAGTGACATTGATTAAACCTTAGTTGATTGTAATGTTTTGATAGGAAAATGATTGTAAATTAACAAGTGTAATACTAATATTTTCGTATATCTTTGAAACTAATGCAAACTTATTCTGGGTGTACAATCAACAGAAATGATGGGTACAAAATTACTACATTTCAACCGGATTTCGTGGAGTGTAAACAGGAGATATATCGCCTGTAGGTTTCCTTTTCACATTTTAAAACAAGAATGGTTTTTTAATTTCATGTTTGTGCTACCTTTTACTTGAGAGCTGCAACATGGATCATATATATGCAATGTATCCTGTGATCTGTGTCATGTTATGTTTCTTGTTTTTTATGCGATGTGATTAATTGTATATGTGTGATGTACCATGTGCCATGTGCCATGTGCCATATGTGTCATGAAATGTTTTTTTCGTGATATGTGATTAATTGTAAATTTATTGTGCCATGTGCCATATGTGTCATGTATCAAGTGATCTGTGTCATGTAATCTTTTTGTGATATGTGATGTGATTATTTGTATATGCATGATGTGCCATGTGTCATATGTGTCATGTATCCTGTGATCTGGTCATGTTATGTTTTGTTTTTTATATGAGATTTGATTATTTGTATATGTGTGATATGTGGTGTGCCATGTGCCATATGTTTCATGAAATGTTTGTTTCGTGATATGTGATTAATTGTACATTTATTATGTGCCATGTGCCACATGTGTCTTGCATCCTGTGATCTGTGTCATGTTTATTTTTTTTTGCGATATGTGATTAATTGTATATTTGTGATGTGCCATGTGCCATATGTGTCATGTACCCTTTGATCTATGTCATGTTATGTTTTTTATGCGATATGTGATGTGATTAAGTGTTAATATGTGATGTGCCCTGAAATAATATATACAAACATCTTTACTGATAAAAATTTAGATGCTTCTTATTTAATGATATCCTCAATCTAAAAGGGCGGGTTGATAAAGCCATACCAATGATATCCGTCTGTCCGTCCTTCCAAAGAATTTTTTTTGTGAGTGCAGTGGAAAGGTTGATTTTGATATGTATATTTTACAATATGATTTTTTACTTGTTTTGAACTTAGAATGCGTTTTTTAATTCAAAATTGTGCGACCTTTGATTTGAGAACTACTACATGGCTTCTTTCCATATTTGAGAAATACTGTCTATACAAATAGGAGAGGTGCAGAGCAAAGGTTGATTTTGATGTGTTTATTTTATGAAACAATATGATTTTGTACATGTTTTGAACTTAGAATGTGTTTTTTAATTCAACACTGTGCGACCTTTAACTTGAGATATCAATTGGAGAGATGTAGTGCAAAGGTTGATTTTGATACGTTTATTTTATGAAACAAACTAATTTTTTGCATGTTTTGAACACAGAATGTTGTTTTTAATTCTATGTTTGTGCTACTTGAGAGCTCCTACATGGATTCTTTCCAAATGTGAGAAACACTTTCTCAACTAATAGAAGAGGTGCGGTCCAAATGTTGATTTTGATATGTGTATTTTATGAAACAATCTAATGTTTTGCATGTTTTGAACACAGAATGTGTTTTTTTTTCTATACAAATGGGAGTGGTGTATTGCAAATGTTGATTTTGATATGTATATTTTAGGAAACAATATGATTTTGTACATGTTTTTAACTTAGAATGTGTTTTTTAATTCAACATTGTGCGACCTTTAACTAGAGAACTACTACATGGATTCTGTCCAAATTCGAGAAACAGTTTCTATACAAATGGCAGTGGTGCATTGCAAATGTTGATTTTGATATGTGTATTTTATGAAACAATCTAATGTTTTGCATCTTTTAAACACAGAATGTGTTTTTTTAATTCAACATTGTGCGACCTTTAACTTGAGAACTACTACATGGATTCTTTCCAAATTCGAGGAGCACTTTCTTTACAAATGGGAGTGGTGCATTGCAAATGTTGATTTTGATATGTGTATTTTATGAAACAATCTAATGTTTTGCATCTTTTAAACACAGAATGTGTTTTTTCATTCAACCTTGTGCGACCTTTAACTTGAGAACTACTACATGGATTCTTTCCAAATTCGAGGAACACTTTCTATACAAATGGGAGTGGTGCATTGCAAATGTTGATTTTGATATGTATATTTTAGGAAACAATATGATTTTGTACATGTTTTTAACTTAGAATGTGTTTTTTAATTCAACATTGTGCGACCTTTAACTTGAGAACTACTACATGGATTCTTTCGAAATTCGAGAAACAGTTTCTATACAAATGGGAGTGGTGCATTGCAAATGTTGATTTTGACATGTTTATTTTAGGAACAAATATTATTTGTTTCAAGTTTTGAACTTTGAAAAATGAATGAGTCCAGGTCTGCCAATGCATGATCCAAGAGCATCATGGTATTACTGTCCATGCCACCTTCCCAGTTTTTTTTGTACGTGTTTTGGACGAAGAATGTGTTTTTGTAATTCAACATTGTGCGACTTTTAACTTGAGATATCAGTTGGAGAGATGTAATGCAAAGGTTGATTTTGATATGTTGATTTTATGAAACAATATGAAATTCTTGCATGTTTTGAACATAGAATGTTTTTTTTAATTCTGTTTGTGCTACCTTTTACTTGAGAGCTCCTACATGGATTCTTTCCAAATGTAAGAAACACTTTCTATACTAATAGAAGATGTGCAAAGGTTGATTTTGATATGTGTATTTTATGAAACAATATGATTTTTGGCATGTTTTGAACACAGATTATTGTTTTTAATTCTATGTTTTTGCTACCTTTTACTTTAGAACTGCTGCATGGATTCTTTCCAAATGTGAGAAACACTTTCTATACAAATATGAGAGGTGCAGAGCAAATGTTGATTTTGATATGTGTATTTTCGGAACAAATATGATTTGTTTCATGTTTTGAACTTTGAAAAATGAATGAGTTCATTTTAGTGTTAAAAGCTTCTCTGCCAATGTATGATCCAAGAGCATCATGGTATTACTATCCATGCCACCTTCCCAGTTTTAGCAGTTTGTAACAGTTTAATGACTTGGACGGGGGGAGGTAGCACTGCTGAGACTTTTTTCAGACATCAAATTAGAAAGACTGAAAAGGCTCCTCAACCACTCAGCCAAAGTTCTGACTTGTCATTTAACAAATAAATAAAGATCACCTAAACCAGAATTCTATTGTCATTTTATTGATGTCATCATATTTTTAATGGATCAAGGCAATGAATCATAGGACATCCGATGCATGGACTATTTTGCCTGTCTCAGTGTTGCTCTCAATGCTAAATGTATGGGTTAAGGCCAAGGAAAATTAAATGTTTCAATTCGTGCCGGGCTTATTGTCTTATGGGTTTTAATTTGCAAACTCGTGGGAAAATCATACATCTTTTCAAAGTGTTGAAACACTTGTGAACAATTTGCACATAGTTTTGAAAGTTGTTTTGGAAAGTAAATATTGTATCACGAAATTGTGCACGTAACTAAAAACATTTTGAATTTTGTCTTGGCCGTAATTGAAACTATGTATGCCGAGGAACCCTGTCAGAAGACAGCGCATTTCATTAACATGCTCTTTCATGGATAGAGTACAGAGTGAATTCAGCTTGCAGAATGTAGTGCTTGTTACCTGATATTTAACCAGATTGGAACAAACATTTCAAACTGCCTGGGAGGTACTGAGGAATAAAACAGGCGTAATCTAACGTTGGGCCAATGTTGTTTTGACCGGCGGCCCAACGTGTCAGTTCTATGTACCCTGTGATATGTGTCATGGAATGATGTTTTTTATGCGATGTGATTAATTTTATATGTGTGATGTGTCATGTGCCATGTACCATATGTGTCATGTACCCTGTGATCTGTGTCGTGTAATATTTTTTTGGTGATATGTGTTGTCATTATATGTATATGTGTGATGTGCCATGTGATATATGTGTCATATATCCTGTGATATGTGTCATGGAATGTTTTTTGTTTTTTGTTTTTTTATATGCAATCTGATTATTTTTTTAGGTGTGATGTGTCATGCGTGATCTGTCATGTACCATATGTGTCATGTATCCAGTGATCTGTGTCATGTAATATTTTTGTTGGGTGATTTGTGATGTGATTATTTGTACATGCGTGATGTGCCATGTGACATATGTGGCATGTATCCTGTGATCTGTGTCATATAATGTTTTTTGCGATTTATGTGTGATGTGCCCTGCAGTAATATGTACAAACATCTTCAATAATAACAATTTAGATGTTTCTCTTTTAATGATACCCCCAATCTAAAAGGGCGGGGTTTATAAAGCCATATTTTCTGAAAAATATTATACTTTACGTGTTTTAAAACTTTGAATATTTCTTTTTATTTCAACTCTTTCATGGTAAGATTTCAAAGTGAATTCAGCTTGCAGAATGTAGTGCTTGTTTCATCATGTCTCAAATAGATTAGTACAAACATTTCAGGCTGAATCGGCGGTATTAAATAAATCAGGCGTAATCTAACGTTGGGCAAACGTTGGCTATCAACGTTGGCCCAACGTTATTTTGATCGGCGTTCCTACGTTGGGCCAACGATGTGCAAAGTTTGATTTTGATATGTATATTTTCGGAAATAAGTTTGATTCTTTACATGTTTTTAACATTGAATATTTCTTTTTATTTCAACTCTTTCGCGGATATAGTTCAAAGTGAATTCAGCTTTCAGAATGTGGTGCTTGTTACCTGATGTCTTAACTTGATTGGTAAAAACATTTCAGGCAAACTGGGCGGTATTGAGAAATAAAACAGGCGTTATCCAACGTTGGGCCAACGTTAGCTATCAACGTTGGGCCAACGTTATTTTGATCGGCGGTCCTACGTTGGGCCAACGTTGGTGCAAAGTTTGATTATAATGTGTATATTTTCGGAAAAAGATATGATTCTTTACATTTTTTAACTTTGAATATTTCTTTTTATTTCAACTCTTTCACAGCTAGAGTTCAAAGTGAATTCAGCTTGCAGAAAGTAGGGCTTGTTACCTGATATTTTAACCAGACTGGTACAAACATTTCTGGCTGACAGGGAGGTATTGAGGAATAAAACAGGCGTTATCTAACGTTGGGCCAACGTTGGCCCAACGTTATTTTGATCGACGGTCCTACGTTGGGCCAACGTTGGTGCAAAGTTTGATTATGATGTGTATATTTTCGGAAAAAATATGACTCTTTACATGTTTTTAACTTCGAATATTTCTTTTTATTTCAACTCTTTCATGGTCAAAGTTCAAAGTGATTTCAGCTTGCAGAAAGTAGGGCTTGTTACCTGATATTATAACCAGATTGGTACAAACATTTCTGGCTGCCAGGGAGGTATTGAGGAATAAAACAGGCGTAATCTAACGTTGGACCAATGTTGTTTTGACCGGCGGCCAAACGTGTCAGTTCTATGTACCCTGTGATATGTGTCATGGAATGTTGTTTTTTTTATGCGTTGTGATTAATTTTATATGTGTGATGTGTCATGTGCCATGTACCATATGTGTCATGTACCCTGTGATCTGTGTCGTGTAATGTTTTTTTGGTGATATGTGATGTCATTATATGTATATGCGTGATGTGCCATGTGATATATGTGTCATGTATCCTGTGATATGTGTCATGGAATGTTTTTGGTTTTTTGGTTTTTTATATGCAATTTGATTATTTTTTTAGGTGTGATGTGTCATGTGTGATCTAACGTGGGGCCCAGTGATCTGTGTCATGGAATGTTGTTTGTGATATATGATAGGAGTAATTGTATATGTGTGATATGCCATATGCGTCATGTATCCTGTGACATATGTCATGTTGTTTTTTTATGACATGTAATGTGTGTAACTGTATATATGTGATGTGTTATATATGTCATGCATCATGTGATCTGTCATGCAATGTTGTCTGTGATATGTCATGTGAATCATTGTATATGTGAGATGTGCAATGTACCATATCTGTCATGTATCCTGTGATATGTGTCATGTATTTTTGTGTTATGTGAGAAATTGTATATGTGTGATGTGTCATGTGCCATATGTGTCATGTATCCTGTGATCTGTAGCATGCAATGTTTTTTGTTGTAATATGTGATGTTATCGATTGATATTTGTGATGTGCCATATATGTCACGTATGCGTGCCATATGCGTCATATCGTATGAGCTATATTTCATTTCATATATCATTTGTCATTTTATATGTAAGGTGAGATATGTGTAATGCGATGTTATATGCAATGTGTCCTGTGTCTTGCGATATATATATATATATATATATCAGGAGGTATGTTCCATGTGACGTATGTCGTGAGTTCGTTTACATGTGTCCTGTGTCGTGCACCATGTATTAAGTAATGTACCATATATATCATGTATCCTGTGATGTGTTCTGTAATGTGTTATGTGATATGTGATTACTTTTATATGCGTGATGTGTCTTGTTTCATGTGATATGCAATAAGTTTATGATATGTATCATTTTACCTGTGAATGTGTCATATATTCTGTGGTATGAGCCACGAAAGTTTTTTTCGTAATATGTGGCGTCCGGTATTTGTCATGTGGCATATGATGTGTGTAGTGTCAGTCCTGTTTTGTCAGGTGTCATGTCATAGGTGATATATACGTCTCATGTGTCGTGTCACGCGAAATATATCATGGTATACATTGAATGTTATGTAATATGTTATAGTGAGTGAGTGAGTATAGTTTTACGCAGCTTTTAGCATCATTCCAGCAATATCACGGCGGGGGCCACCGGAAATGGGCTTCACACATTGTGTCCATGTGGGGAATCGAACCCGGGTCTGAAGCGTGTCGAGCGAACGCATTAACCAGAAGACTACTCCATCGCCCCTTATGTTATATGTGTCATGTGATATTGGATATTTGATATTTGTCATTCCTCGTGCATACATGTGATACGCGCTATGTGTCATGTCATGTGTGTCATGCAATAGATGTATCACGTCATGTGTGATAGATGACGGGTAATTGGCGATATAGATGTGCCAGGTGTTAAGTGATATATGGCATGTGTCATGTGATATGTGTCATGAGAAGTTTGATGTGTCAAGTTGAATGTGGTATGTGCCATGTGTCATGTGATATATCATATATGTGATATGTCATACAATATGTGTCGTGCGTCATATGGGATATGACATTTGATATGTGTATATTGATGTTTAAAAGAGGAATACCGGCTTGACAGTCAACTCATCTCAGTCCAATGTTATGCAACAAACGGACACCGAGTTATGTTCGGGGTAGTGAGTGAAATGTGTCGACCACATCCGACACTACTCGCGAAAACACAAGAGATTATGTCATAGAGTTCACAGAGTAATAGTTCATTACTACCTGTTCGCGAGGTCACGGCAAGACCTTTTTGTCTCCAGCATTAAGACTTTAAATTACGTATAAATTACTCTGGCATTAAAACTATAAATTACGTACATACTTTGTTAATAAAGATTTTCAATAGGCGCTCATGACCATCTGTTTCGCTATGTTATTTTGTCAGCATTGTATGCTAATCGGTAAACACACGTAAATAACAGCTGTAAATACGAAAACTATGCCATTTCATTTCAAAATAATGTTTAATGCAATTTAATTAGGTTTACACGTTTGAAGTAGTCGAACTTAAGAATGTAAAGCTTTTGGAAGCACGTGAGTAAAGATGAATATCGTCAAAGATACATCTATGTGATATACTGGTCAGTAACAATGAATGTTGACAAAATGCAGCAATTACTTGTAAATGAATTACAGAGTTTCTGTCGCGAAATCGTAATATGACAGCTTCTTTTATCAGTAAACATTCAATATTTGTAGAGACATCGTATTTAGAAACTGCAGACATGTTACATTGCGGCGCATGCGCATGTTGTAAAGTGCATCTGGTGTTGCGGTAATGTCCGAACTCCCTACCCTTATTCTGGTGTAGAAATATTGAAATTTCCTCTGATAATGTAGGATAGATGGTAGCATTTACGTGGTTAATAGCTCCTTACCGATATGTAGTTCGCTTTGGGACAGCACGTTTCAGATCTTGCCCCACGTGCGGGCACGTGCGTTTGTCGGCTGCATGCCGATTTTGTGTTTTCAGTCGTGGGTCGTATGGTAAGAGCGCCCCGATTGGTTGGTGACAGGCTGGATTAGCCAGTGGCTGCACCGTTTAGACCCAGAGGTTTCGTGTCCTTGCGAGTATATAAGTGATTGGCGCGAATGCTCTCATTGTATGGCATGATCGGGAAGATCCCTACAGATGAGGGAGACCCCACCAAATTATCTGTTCGGAGGTCGAACAATTCCCAAATCCCAAGTGATTTTCGGCAATAAAGATCTAAATTATGTGGCAACTTTAGAATTCATGGGTAAACTGTTATAAAGGTGGGTTGGACGGGTGGATTTAATTAGGAAATAATGTAAGCTATGTGATGTAGCTACACTGACCGATTGTGTTAGGAGGTTTGGAAGGGTGGTTTGTTTGTTCTCGAAGACTGGGTTAAGGATGCTGTAGTGATTATTTATTAAAAGGGGTTAGTTAGGGGTTTGTTCGTCTGCCTTAGGCTGCTTCTGAGTTTTATTCTTAAGGTATAAATAAGTAGGATTTTTGGCTTAATAATGTAAATTTTAGTTAGGAATAGGATTGATTGATTTGTAACCGTTGTTAAGTTCACATTTATATTTTGTTACAGTTGTTTTCTTTGTGTGTTTTTTTTTATTTTCTGTAATAAACTGTTGAAACTTGATTATATTTTGTCGTGAATCACCTCCCTACATCCAACGAACTGAGGTCGTAAAGGACAGACGGAGGGACCGTAGACACATTCTTTAGTATTTTCGGCATCAATATCTTCTTGATAAAAGAATCACAACGCAAAGTCATGAAAATATTAGGTGTCTAAATGTGCCCAAAGCCTGTCCTGTTACACTGGTAAAGTGACACACCAAGCTATCACTAACAGGTGAGGTGACCCTCCTAACACAAGTATCCCACCCCTACCCTCATTGTTTTACCAATCACCACATCTGACTGATCATAAATATCCAACGGTAGGTGTTGACAAGTGCACAGGTTTTATCACACGTTTGTTTTACAACATGTATTTTTTTGAAATCACAGTGTCTATTATATTATATTTAATAAAAGCATAACATACGTTTGGTGATATTTGTATTTACACGGTTGTGTTTCTTCAAAACAAAGAAATGATTTTTGAGTGAAGGAACACGCGCTGGTTGATGGGACAAATGTTTTCATGGCGCTAAACATTGAATCATATTAGACATCGGTTGAGTTATATGTCTTGACTGCAAAAATATCAGTCTTGTGCAAAGGAAAATTGGTCACCACGTGGTTTTTCGACAGCATATTACCGCGCTTTTCATACCTTAGGATGTCTCGGTGGAAACAACACGGTCACTTGTGTAAAACCGGCCACAATGCTTAGAGTTTCTGAACAACAGATTTTTAAAGAATGAAAATTGGACGTGGTATAGATAAGGATAGAAAAATCTTTACCTCGTTGTTTGTCCATTGAACTGTCTCCATGTGGGTCGGGCGGGGGTCGGGCTTGCAATTGCTTGTTTTTTTTTCCAGTATGTGGGAGGGGCTTGTGTTTGTATAAAAGTCATATAGGCAATATACACCAGACGCACATTTCTCAATCACCGACTTCCTGGAATGCTCTCTGTGAACACGTTTTGGTGGACGTCCATTTTGGGGAATCACGTCGACTATTCTTGTCTACTCTTCCTCTCTTCGTCCCGTTTTCTTTATCATCAGTGTATGTTTCAAACAGTTCATTTTCAAAATAAATTCCATCACGTTGTCCAAACCGTCTGTGTATTGATCAGAAAATATCAATGCGTGTATCCTCCACACTTTGAAATTGTAGGCCATCTTCCTTGCTGTGAGAACTGGTCAGTGCTTCAATGACCCTGCTGGGCTGCCCATTGTTTGTTGATTGCCTGGACGCTGGGTCAGTCAGCAGCGACAATACTTGTGTAAATTCGTCTTCACATTTGCTTACATTTAGGACACTTGATTTTAAGCATAACGCTCAATAAGGTTCATGATTCACTCACATATACCCATTCCGAACTGCTTCAAGGTCACATTACATTATATTTGCACAACATCATCTCATAATTAACGCAATTGTGACGGAGCATTCTTTTCAGCGACATGCTATTCAGGCGCATGCGCAACCTGCTATGATTTACACTAACACCCAATGTGACTACTTACCAATATACATGTTGCACTCAATGTGTTAAATCTGATTCATTTTGGCAATTTCTAAAATGTCTAAATATTTTAGTCATTTTACAAATTAAGTGACAAATCTGTGCATTGTCCATTGACACGCTGACTGATTTTACACATTGTCTGAAACATAATGTTCAGTGTTGACAACCGGGCTGTGCACATGTAGCACTTTATATAGCTACGATGTATACTGGCATCCTGGGCGTACATGTGCCACCGTATAAAGGTCCGTTGTATACTGATATCCTGGATGTACATGTAACACTTTACATAGCTATGATGTATACTGACATCCAGGGTGTACATGTGTCACTATATATAGCTATGTTGTATACTGACATTCTGCGTGTACATGTGTCACTATATATAGCTACGTTCTATACTAACATCTTCGGTGTGCATGTATCACTATATATAACTACGTTGTATACTGACATCCTGGGTCTGCATGTATCCTATGTAAAGCTACGTTGTATACTGACATCCTGTGTGTGCATGTATCACTATGTATAGCTATGTTGTATACTGACATCCTGGGTGTACATGTGTACCTATATAAAGGTACATTGTATACTGACATCCTGGGTGTGCATCTATCACTGTGTATAGCTACATTGTATATTAACAAACTGGGTGTGCATGTATCACTATGTATAGCTACATTGGATAATGACATCCTGTGTGTACATGTTTTACTATATATAGCTATGTTGTATACTGACATCCTGGGTGTACATGTGTACCTATATAAAGGTACATTGTATACTGACATCCTGGGTGTGCATCTATCACTGTGTATAGCTACATTGTATATTAACAAACTGGGTGTGCATGTATCACTATGTATAGCTACATTGGATAATGACATCCTGTGTGTACATGTGTTACTATATATAGCTATGTTGTATACTGACATCCTGGGTGTACATGTGTACCTATATAAAGGTACATTGTATACTGACATCCTGGGTGTGCATCTATCACTGTGTATAGCTACATTGTATATTAACAAACTGGGTGTGCATGTATCACTATGTATAGCTACATTGGATAATGACATCCTGTGTGTACATGTGTTACTATATATAGCTATGTTGTATACTGACATCCTGGGTGTACATGTGTACCTATATAAATGGGTGTGCATCTATCACTGTGTATAGCTACATTGTATACTGACATCCTGGGTGTGCATCTATCACTGTGTATAGCTACATTGTATATCAACAAACTGGGTGTGCATGTATCACTATGTATAGCTACATTGGATAATGACATCCTGTGTGTACATGTGTTACTATATATAGCTATGTTGTATACTGACATCCTGTGTATACAAACGTACATGTACCACTAAATATAGCTACGTTGTATACTGACATCCTAGGGTGTACATGTATCACTATATATAGCTACGTTGTATACTGACATCATGTGTGTACATGTGCCACTATATATAGCTACGTTGTATACTGACATCCTGGGTGTACATGTGTCACTATGTATAGCTACGTTGTATACTAACAAACTGGGTGTGCATGTATCACTATATATAGTTACGTTGTAAACTGACATCCTGTGTGTACATGTGCCACTATATATAGCTACGTTGTATACTGACATCCTGGGTGTACATGTATCACTATATATAGCTATGTTGTGTACTGACATCCTGGGTGTACATGTGTACCTATATAAAGGTACGTTGTATACTGACATCCTGGGTGTGCATGTATCACTGTGTATAGCTACGTTGTATACTGACATCCTGGGTGTGCATGTATCACTATGTATAGCTATGTTGTATACAGACATCCTGGGTGTACATGTGTCACTATATATAGCTATGTTGTATACTGACATTCTGCGTGTACATGTGTCACTATATATAGCTACGTTCTATACTAACATCTTCGGTGTGCATGTATCACTATATATAACTACGTTGTATACTGACATCCTGGGTCTGCATGTATCCTATGTAAAGCTACGTTGTATACTGACATCCTGTGTGTGCATGTATCACTATGTATAGCTATGTTGTATACTGACATTCTGCGTGTACATGTGTCACTATATATAGCTACGTTCTATACTAACATCTTCGGTGTGCATGTATCACTATATATAACTACGTTGTATACTGACATCCTGGGTCTGCATGTATCCTATGTAAAGCTACGTTGTATACTGACATCCTGTGTGTGCATGTATCACTATGTATAGCTATGTTGTATACTGACATCCTGGGTGTACATGTGTACCTATATAAAGGTACATTGTATACTGACATCCTGGGTGTGCATCTATCACTGTGTATAGCTACATTGTATATTAACAAACTGGGTGTGCATGTATCACTATGTATAGCTACATTGGATAATGACATCCTGTGTGTACATGTTTTACTATATATAGCTATGTTGTATACTGACATCCTGGGTGTACATGTGTACCTATATAAAGGTACATTGTATACTGACATCCTGGGTGTGCATCTATCACTGTGTATAGCTACATTGTATATTAACAAACTGGGTGTGCATGTATCACTATGTATAGCTACATTGGATAATGACATCCTGTGTGTACATGTGTTACTATATATAGCTATGTTGTATACTGACATCCTGGGTGTACATGTGTACCTATATAAAGGTACATTGTATACTGACATCCTGGGTGTGCATCTATCACTGTGTATAGCTACATTGTATATTAACAAACTGGGTGTGCATGTATCACTATGTATAGCTACATTGGATAATGACATCCTGTGTGTACATGTGTTACTATATATAGCTATGTTGTATACTGACATCCTGGGTGTACATGTGTACCTATATAAATGGGTGTGCATCTATCACTGTGTATAGCTACATTGTATACTGACATCCTGGGTGTGCATCTATCACTGTGTATAGCTACATTGTATATCAACAAACTGGGTGTGCATGTATCACTATGTATAGCTACATTGGATAATGACATCCTGTGTGTACATGTGTTACTATATATAGCTATGTTGTATACTGACATCCTGTGTATACAAACGTACATGTACCACTAAATATAGCTACGTTGTATACTGACATCCTAGGGTGTACATGTATCACTATATATAGCTACGTTGTATACTGACATCATGTGTGTACATGTGCCACTATATATAGCTACGTTGTATACTGACATCCTGGGTGTACATGTGTCACTATGTATAGCTACGTTGTATACTAACAAACTGGGTGTGCATGTATCACTATATATAGTTACGTTGTAAACTGACATCCTGTGTGTACATGTGCCACTATATATAGCTACGTTGTATACTGACATCCTGGGTGTACATGTATCACTATATATAGCTATGTTGTGTACTGACATCCTGGGTGTACATGTGTACCTATATAAAGGTACGTTGTATACTGACATCCTGGGTGTGCATGTATCACTGTGTATAGCTACGTTGTATACTGACATCCTGGGTGTGCATGTATCACTATGTATAGCTATGTTGTATACAGACATCCTGGGTGTACATGTGTCACTATGTATATCTACGTTGTCTACTGACATCCTGGGTGTACATGTGTCACTATATATAGCTACATTGTCTACTGACTTCCTGGGTGTACATGTGTCACTATGTATAGCTACGTTGTCTACTGACATCCTTGGTGTGCATGTATCACTATATATAGCTACGTTGTATACAGACATCCTGGGTGTACATGTGTCACTATATATAGCTACATTGTCTACTGACTTCCTGGGTGTACATGTGTCACTATGTATAGCTACGTTGTCTACTGACATCCTTGGTGTGCATGTATCACTATATATAGCTACGTTGTATACAGACATCCTGGGTGTGCATGTATCACTATGTATAGCTACGTTGTATACTGACATCCTGGGTGTACATGTGTCACTATATATATATACTTTGCAAACTGACTGTGTGAGGGAAATAAGTGCCACGTGTACGTTCTCAACGAAACGGTGCTGCGTTTGCTACGAGGGCTGGCTGAAAAGTTCTAAGCCAAACTGTGAAAGACCCGTACCAAGTCGGTGGTTTTCATTTATGTCTCTACATAGTCCCCTTTTCTTCCATGTTTACACACTTTTGCCAGCGATTCTGCAAGGCCTTGATGCCGGTCAAGAAGACATTTTCTTCAGCCACCCTAAAAAAGTCATTCACAGCGGAAATGACGTCATTACTAGGAAAATGGCCACCGCCTAGTTCCTTTTTCAACAGGTGGAAGTCTGACGGGGCCAAATCGGGTGAATAAGGGGGATGGTCAATGAGTTCGAAGCCACAAACATGGATCGCTGACATGGCAACCACCGATTTGTGTGTCATTCCCAACTCGTCGGTGAAAATGTGCTCAACCCTCTCAAGAGAGATGCCCACAACACTGGCAATATGTCGACGGGTCAATCGTCGATCAGCCATCACCATGTCATGCACCCGGGTAATGTTTTCCGGAATGGTTATTGTTGAAGGCCTTCCTTTCAGTTGCAGGTACTTGATGACTGCCAGTTTTGTCCATTTCTGGTGATTTCAATGGGTAGGTTCACAAGATGGTCTGGTACAAAGACAATAATAACACTACAGTTGCAGTTCTTATGTCTATGATTCATTAAATGATTGTACTTGATGGTGACAAAAGTTTGTTTCAATCCGATTGAGATATCCCACTTAGGCTTAGAACTTTTCAGCCAGACCTCGTATGTCCATCTCTGACGCTGGCCGGTGTGAAGACCCGCTACATAGGTATATGTACCGTGTCAATGACACCTGTATGTTGATATGACACTCGATGTTATTGTAGTGAAACCTCATTAACTCGATGTTCCCGTACCACTGAACATATTTATTGGGTTATACATATTTCGAGGCAAATCGAATCCTGATATTAGACAATTGTATCGATATGAGTTCTGCCTGGGGTATTCAGTTACATCGACTTAAACGATATATCGAGTTGAGAAAGTTCGGGTTAAACCAGGTGTCGCTGTAATTTTACTCCTTCGTTGTAACAGGGGTCATTATTTTTCCCGTGTAATCAAACACGAACGCAAAGGGACTAATTTTTGTTTTTAGTTATAAGCGTTTCAACTAAAGGATGCCGCAAATAGCCGGGACCAAAAACATCAGTTCGTTATATCCGTCACTTCGTGATAAGCGTGTTCGTTATAAACGTAGTTTACAGTACATATAAATGTTGAGTGGTGCCAAATAACGAGTAAATATTGATCTATTTCTCTTAACAGGGAGATTGATATATGGTTATTATCCTCACATTCGGTGGTCGTAGTAGACCACCAAATGGATCGTGTGGTCAGGCTCGATAACTTGAATGCTTGTCCATCGCACCATAGCGGCGTGGGACGTTGGTTTGAATGGCCATCACTGTTTTTTTCTGGTCCAGACTCGATTATTAAAAGACTGCTACCGTACAGCTGGAATATTGCTGAGTGCAGTGTAAAACAACAAACGGTAGGCAATAGGTGGCATATGTGAGACACACCTCTTTTATAATGTCTGAGTTGAGAATAAGTGTCATTTGTATGTTAATATCGGGGATTGGCGACCTGGTTCGAATCCTATCTGAGGTTATATGCTATACAAGGTGTAAATCTTTGTGTCAACCTCCATACTTTTGTGACGTGATTAAAAGTCTTCATTGACACTCATTTCTATCATGTAGGTCAATCTAGTTAAAAGGACATCGCCGTCAGACCAAACAAAGATCGCAACGCTGAGGATGAATGCAACAAACCAACCAACATCACAAGTAGGCACAGTTGTGTTCTTATCACCCTCGATTACACAGTGCATTATATCTCCATCTTATTGTAATAAACATCCTCGATCTATTCACAACAGTATATTTGTTTCGGGAGTGACGAAAACAGGTCCATCTCTCTTAATCTCTAGCCGCCTGAAGCGATGATTATTTTGGACATTGAGACTTACATGCATTGTCAATTTGTTCAAAGTGAAATTTGTTGAAATTCGACAGTAGCCCCTGGATCCATTCCCGTAGTTCTCAAGATCAGGTATCACCCGCCCTTGATTATCATCAACATTTTACAGACCTTTCAAATGTCGAGATAAGGAGAAAGGAACAGACTCCTCACAGTGATAGCCCGTTCGCGGAGCTCTCTATACTACCCAGAGAGTTACACAAATGTTTTCCCATAGACTTCTACAGTAACGTTATATATGTTTATTAAATACCTAGGCACTCCAAAGTCATTTCATGTATGCTCAGTCTGGCCTGTAAGCTGTAATAAAAACAAATTTTGGTAAGGTAAGGCTCCTTTTTTTTTACTGGATGGATGAACGTTTAAAGACATAAAAATCTAACACAATATCATCCAATCACAGCTGCCAGATATCTGTTGATCTGCACTGAAGGTTGCTCAGGCACAACTGACTCTGATTTAGTGTAGTAAAACCTAGAAACCATGAAGACATCCTTCCCATCAAAGAAATATTTTGAGGGCTTTCTTTTGCGTGTAAATCAGTTTTCTATTCTTGAACTATCGTTATTCATGAGTCTGGCCATCATGGTGTTGATATCGCCAATCCGGCATTGAGGCTAGTTTGTAACTCACATTCTGATTGGTCCGTTAGACTGAGTAGCGTAGCCAATCAAATTGGCAAATGAAAAATAAAGAACGAGTAATTTGCGATCGCGAGAACCAGTTGAATGTATGAAGGGGTTCATGAAGGTTTACGGAAATGCGAGCTCAGGAGATTTAGAGGATTAGAACCAAGGATACATTCTCACGATGTGAAATCCATTCTTTGTGTGTCCTGGGGCACGGGTGTCCCGATTAAATAAGGCGCCGCAAATGGGTATGGGCAAGACAGAAACTTGTTTCTAGGTTTGATAGCACCATACCCGTGCTCGTGGGTTTCAACAAAGTGGTAAACGTTTGAGACCTGCATAACTGTGGGGCTTTCCTCCAACAGTAAGCTGACACGACGTAATGTAACTGGAAAACTGTTATACTTATAAGTGGAGTAAAACCCAACTCACTCACTCACTCACACACTTACTTTGTGTCTCCATCTATGGTATGGTTGGAATATTTCTAATTAAACAGAGCCAACACAAGCGGCAACAACAGCACCGTCAAGCAGCACCAGAAGCAAGTCCTATCTTCAACTGCTCTGCTGACTCGGGCATCCAGTGGGTCGATCCTGGCATTCTGAACGTCACCTACCTCAAAGGATGCCTCCTGTCGATCAGGAAGGACCTATCCTGCCATCTCCGACCCTTGACTTCTGCACAGGACAACTTGGTTCAGCTTGTTTCAGATACAGAATATATTAAGGCAAGAAGAATATGTCTTTGTTTCTCTAAAAAGCGAAAGGTATCAAAATGTTTAGGTCACTCTAACATACTCTCTGTGTAAATGTCACCGTTTTAATGTAGAATGGTCAAAAGCGTAATGGAAGAATAAAGTGGCGGGAGATTTGTTCTTAAGCCATAAGGGAATAAGATTTATTCATGTGGTCTTAACTATCATAACTATTTCAGGCACTTTAAGACGATGTTTAGTCGGGTTAAAGGACACACACACACACACACACACACACACACACATTAAATCAGAATATATTAATGATTGGACCATACACCGTACAACCTCCTTGCTTTTTATCAAACATAGTATGTGTTGGGAAAGGTTTGTACAAAAACGCACGACCCATAAAGATCCGGAGTAGAATAGGTCTTCAGCGACACATGTTTGCCTTAAAAGGCGGGGGCGGTCGGGTAGCCTAGTGGTTAAAGCGTTCGCTCGTCACGCCGAAGACCCGGGTTCGATTCCCGACATGGGTACAATGTGTGAAGCCCATTTCTGGTGACCCCCGCCGTGATATTGCTGGAATATTGCTAGAAACGGCGTAAAACCATACTCACTCACTCACTTAAAAGGCGACTATGCTTGTCGTATGAGGCGACTAACGGGATCGGGTGGTCAGGTTCGCTGACTTGGTTGATGCATGTCAGCAATACCAATTGTCTGGTCCAGACTCGATTTTTTACAGACCACCGTCATAGCTGGAATATTGCTGAGTGCGGCGTTAAACAAGAAACAAACAACCAACCAACAACAAAAAGGAACCTTCCTTCCTCAAAATATAAGTTTGTGTGAGATGGGCTACGAGGGGTGGCTATAAACAGTTATCTGCAACATTACATTACTTTCATGGTTACAAGCGGCATATGAACCAAATACACACACCCAGGCAGCACATGTATGCAGGCATCAAGTGACTAAGTATTGTCTTGAAAATGGACAAAATAGGCAACTGCGCTATGATCAAGTTTCTCCAATAGCCATCCAAGCGGACATGGTGTCAACTTGAGGGTATGCTCCAGTCACTGTTAGGAGGTGGGCAGCGGAGTTCAAAAGGGGAAGAGAGAGCCATGAAGGTGATCAAGGATCAGGAAGATCTTCCGTTGCCACGGCTAAGGAAAATATTGATAAAATCCATATCATTATGTTTGTTTGTTGTTTAACGCCGCACTCAGCAATATTCTGCTCAGCAGACGGCGGTCTGTAAGTAATCGAGTATGGACCAGACAATCCAGTGATTGACAACATGGGCATCGGTCCATGCAATTGGGATCGATGATATGCATCAACCAAGTCAGCGAACTTGACCACCCGATCCTGTTAGTCGTCTCTTACGACAAGCATAGTCGCCTATTACGGCAAGTATGGGTTGCTGAAGACCTATTCTATCCCGGATCTTTGTAAATAAATTGCGCGATAATTCGTGGCGAGGACTATAGGTGTGTCAATAACCACCAGTAGCTGTAGAGATGATGCAAATTTTGGGCGTCATCCATGAAGCAGAGATAATGAAAGTCCACATGATCCCCGGCTGGGAGGTAGCCTTGATCCCTATTATAGTTCCACGTTAGAATGGGTCCCCAGCAGTCAAGCTTTGTCGTAAACTGTGACTAAACCTATCAGAGGGTCAGGCTCGGCGCCGCCGGCTCGTAGTATAAAATCTAAAGCGGGACGCATAAAACCCTTTGTACAGAAGAACATTGATCCAGGCATATTGCAGTAGATGAGACATCCAATGCTGGGGAGTATATTCTTACTTGGGAGTCCCCACAGATAGAGGTGTGAGAAAACTATGTCTTTATCTCGTCCTGTATTGCATTTTAATCAATATTAAAACGTAAAATACATTTTGATTGGGCAATGAGTATTTCCGTAAAATCTATTTTGGGGTTATTTTGTATTGTTTTTTCAGTCAAACGCCGGAGATATATAAGCTGAGGTCTGTAAATAAGCGGGTCCGGGCCAGACAAATGATTGAAGTCACTGGGTCCCGTTAGTCGCCTGTAAGGCTGCCGTGGCGGCCATACAGTAAATGGTATTCGAACGTCTTGAACAAATATTGGTGGGTCATCTTTGGTAGGGACAAGAGTGTGAAGTTTCCGCTTCAATGACCAAGTGGTTTCCGAGAATGTTGTGCAAGGAAAAGCAGTTTGAGGTGCAAAGGTCAAATGAAGAACAAAATATAAAACATCACTAAAAACGCAACATGTGTTGGAACCCACTATTAACTGTATATATACCAAATTTATGTCATAAGAAATTTCAGCTTTCAGTCTGGTCGATGTGTAAATGTCAAATCAAGAGCAAAATGTGATATATCGCTAAAAGCGGGAGCGTGTTCAACACCACATGCTATTACATGTACACATATACCAAATGTTATTACATTTTGAAATTGAAATTGCTGAGTATAGCTGTTTCGATTTGGCTGCTGCAGCCAAATGAGCTAAAAACAAGGTCATTCTGTGTTCTTTCTATATACATTTACTAAGGGCCAAAAAAGTCATCTTAGTCAAAGGTATGGTCCTTGTCAAATGTTGAGAAGTATATACAGATTCTACCAAAGTGAAGAAAATCTCTCATATGAACTTAAAAAGGTGTGTGTTGCAAAAGGAGCCCATTAGAAATACTTAACAGTAACCATTTCGACTTAGGTAACAGGTGACCTCACATGCCCAATGCAGTACACCTTTGAAACAAATCTGCTTCATCAAAGAGTCGAGCACTTCCAGCTTATTGCTTTGATCTTCAATCTCAACCATGAACTGTCAAGAGGATATGTATTTCAAGTTTTGTCAATTTCCAATTATAAATGATCAGGCTTTAGGTTACGCTAATACTTCACTCAGACACAGCATACGATTCCAGTCGACCGGTCATTGTTTTGGCCCCTAAACGTCGAACACTCTACCACTTTAAAAAAGAAAGAATTCTCCAAGGGCATATAGGAGGTATGAGGTATGATGGCTGTTGGAAGTGCATGGTATAAAGAAGTGTGCTCTGAGATCACAAAATCCCCCGCATGAATTTTTTTAACGAGTCAAATGAAGCTCCATAATACAGGCGCAGTTACTGTCAACATTAGTCGAAATGAAACGGGACTGTGATTTGCGTATCATCAACATGTCAACATCTTGTGTGTAGAGTGTCAGGGATATTCTTTGGAAACTGAAGGAGGAGTTGATTTCACAAGCTTAGTACCCTCTCTCACAATTAGGCAAATGAAGCTCCGTAAAACAGGGGCAGTAACTCTGTCAAAATTAGTCGATAGGAAACAGGACTGCGATATATGCGTATCATCAACGTGTCGACATCTTGTGTGTAGAGTGTCAGGGATATTCTCTGGAAACTGTAGGAGTTGATTTCACAAGCTAAGTACCCTATACGGCAAATGAAGCTCCGTAAAACAGGGGCAGTAACTGTCAAAATTAGTCGAAACGTAACGGGACTGCGATATGCGTATCATCAACATGTCGACATCTTGTGTGTAGAGTTTCAGTGATATTCTCTGGAAACTGTAGGAGTTGATTTCACATCTGGGACGGACTGCACCACGACATAATCCCCCTTTGGCCATTCTGGCCCAGTGGGGGATAAAAAGCAGTAGCAGACTTCAAATTCACTCAGCAGTCCCTACTTGATAACCGGACTGTTGAAGAAAGTAGACAATATTTCCTAGATGCAGTGAAACCCTGTCAATCCAGGTAGGTTTTTCACTGAAATTGTCCGGATGAAGAATTGAATCTTGGGAAGAGGTAAACATGATTAAATCACTTTGTATATTCGTAAATATTTCAAACAGCAATCATCCAGTATGTGTGTTTTTGATATAAATATCTGGTCCAGAGACGCAGGCTTTCACAGTCAACAATTTGATCCATGCTACTGTATGGAGAAGCTAGTGTAGGGAGAAAAAAAACATGATCATATTTCATCATTTTATTTCTTTGATCCACAGCCGAGTCATTAATAAAGTTAAGTGTCCATTACTTACAACATGGTTTCATTGTTGGACCACCATAACTACTTGGTAGTGTATGTAGTCTACCAGACTGGGCTACAACAGGGCAACAAACACAGAGCAGCTTGGCTGTTGTCAGAGATTATCAATACATAAATAGGACTAAGAAAATACCATCAACAATAACTTCACCATTTTACACTTTGTATAAAACAGATTTTTAAGTCAACTCTCATATCCTTAAACAGCAGGTAATGTTTATAAATTTTGGATCAACAAAATACAGTTTCACATTAATATACGAATTCACTCATGCTGTATAAAAACCAAAACATTGATGGAGCACTACAGAGTATTTGGACTTGTCTCAAATGAATTGTCGCAAAAGAACAATTTGGGGATAATGAGCCAGTGAATATATAAATATTTTAAAGATAAGTTCAGGCACGACAGAACAGTATTTTCCTGTTTAGAAAATGAACAAAACAGTCAATGTGATATAGTCAGTCCTTTACAGGATATGAAGTGATCAGTGAACTTAATTGTGGCACTACTGAAACTCCAAATTCCTTGAAAATACTGATAGTGAAGTAAAATATACTGATGGTGATATTTTCTTGAGACCATAGCACTCATTTCACAGGAGAATGGTTTATACAGTGTACTTTGAAATCATGCTTAGTTCCTCCGCTGAAGACTTACATTCTTAATTTCTACTGATGCCAATCAAAATAGATAAGCACAGCTATTATCAAAATATACACAAAAGAAAAATGATTCCTTTGCAAAAGAAAATATCCCAAGAAGGCTTTCGAATGTCAGATCTATTTTTGGAGTCAGTAACACAATTTGCACATGATAAAACACTTTGAAGCCCAGCTTCGAAGCATAAGACCAATCACTACCCTTTTTATGGTAATTGGTGGTACTGGCTGAAGTTCCTTTCAGAAAAGGTGCTATGTCGAACAGAATGCCAAATGCAAGGCAGTCAGCCATAAGTTGTCCATTGAAGGCAATACCCTGCCTTGATGCCATTAGAGTATCACAGTTTAGATAATCCGTCCAAGAAAGATAGCATCGTCGGACAAACAGTCTGGTCCTGTTATTGGTACAAAACCCAGTTTTGCGTAGCAATCCATCATGTATTTATCTCCTACTGTTAGTTCACAGTGCACACCGATGGAACCACTGGTTTTCACAGCACAAAGGGCACAGGCCAGAAGTCTTTTAGGTACTGCAGGGTCCTCAATTCTGTTGGGCAGGACATCAACACGCAGTAATGATGGGTACCGTTTGTATAGAACTTCCGGAATCATCTGCTGCTCATTGTGAAAGCTTAAGATCAGTTCCTGCAAAAACGAAAGGAAATATATATTGGGTCTAAAATCTTTTTATAACCAGTCATAACCATATATTTTTCAGTAATAAAGTATGACACAAAAAGTTTGCCTGCCTCCACCTTCAACAGGCAAACCTGAGCTTGAGGGTAATACAACAAGATCAGGGCATGACACTTTGTAATCTGTCATTCTAATAAGCTCTTATGAGAATTATGGGGTACTAGGGTCAAAGAATCTGCAGCATAACCTTTAGAAAAGCATTGATGAGACTAAGAGGAAGCATAAAGTACTCAATAGGTCTGTTCAGTAGTTCAGTGCATACATACATCTGCTGGTGAAAGATCATCCTTGTCAGGTTTGGGGTACTTCTGGCACATGGAGGGTATCCAGTCAATCTTGGTCTTCTGGTGGAGCTGCTTGCTGTCTAGGGCACAAAGGGCATAGCCACAGATTCCTTCTTCATCCTCCACAACAAAGCAGTATTCAGGGCAATTGGTGACTAGGCCTCCGAGTAACCTGGAATTAATGTGTCATTACCATCACAACTGCTGTTAAATTATTGAAATGCATAGTTACATAGTTACATTTCACCATATTTTTGCATACAACCTTAATGTTGGGGAGAAACCCATGAGCATTGTTTGGGTACAGAATTATATAGGTGATTATATTTAGAGTCTTCACCGACCATTAATAGGCATGTTATTGAATGACCCAAAAGACTGGAAAACTCTTTGTGGAGGAAAGCCAAATCGAAAATCCAAAGGCATATGTTCGACATTGAACCATACAATAGATCAAAAAGAGATTTCAGACATTAGCTAGATGTTTGCACATTGATTCTCATACCTGTCTCCCATGAGTTGCGGATTGTCTGGGAAGACATCGGTGCCATCCATGCCGTCGTCACAAGTCTTCAGACACACTTGGTACACTTGATCCTGAAGCATGATCGTTTTTACTGAGATTGGATGTACTCTAAGAAACAATAATTTGACCCTAGAAGCTACCCTTAAGTCAGCTTTGACCAAATAACTCAGCAGTAAACAACACTCATTTTGGTTCAGAATCCAGGAAAGATAAACGAGAAAGAAAACTTTATGGCAAGGACAGAACTTCCAAGAATCCAACTGCCATCTATCCAATAGGTTTGCTCACAAATTTCTTTTTGACATTCTCAGGGTGTTTAATACCTTTTACCTATTCAGATTAGGGCAGAAAAATTATCTTTGCATATATTGGCTGTTTACCATGAACTCACCTTATCACGAGGATGGTAAGGTCTATAGACATATTGTTTCTTGACAAAACTGTCAGGGGCAGTCATGAAGAATAGATCATGAGCAGTGTCAATCGGCAACATTCGCTGTGAACAGATCAGAAGGGTGTTATGTAAGGATCCAGCCAGGAACAAAGACTGATCCAGATTCAAATAAGGACAAGAATTCGCAAGCGCATGACATTCCTGAAGCCAGATGTTTGACTTGAAAAACAGCATTGACAAGTGGTGAAGTTTACTACCATTTACTGACTTGAGCCATGCCTTATAAAGTTTACAGTGCTGTACATCAAGATTCAACTGGATTCAGGAAACAATTGAAAAATTATATTTACCTTATAATATTACTTCTTATTTAAACACAGGCAAACTACTTATCACTTACTTGTTGGCTGAGAGCCTACAACATTCAAATCATATTAGCATTTCTTCCGTCTTTCAGGCTGATTCACTGTTGCTTTTGCACTTTATCTCAAGTTTTTACAATCTTGCTAAATGGTAACCACAATGAAAGTTAGACAGTTCAATAATTACTGGGACAAAAATCAGGGTTTTTCTTACACATTTTCAACATTTTTTCAATGCATCTTTTATTGCCATAATATTTAGGTGTCAGGATACTGACATTTGTCTTTGGAAGATATTCTAATGATAGGGTTGGGAAAGCTTGAGAGTACATAACAGAACTACAAAAGGTAAAAACTCAAGCTGGATTATTTTCTTCTTAGCAATTTGTAATATCTGTGATAACATGTCCAAGTAGATTGTCAATAAACGTGACAATCTACTAATAGTTCAAGAACATGTGGATTAACTAAATCCAACATTAACAGTTAACATTGAACTTGTAAATGATCTGGGAGAAGTGAAAACCTCATGGCTGGGTCGCACCATGGTAACATTTTTATGTGAAATTGGGAACAAGCTATGTAAAGATAATATCTATGTTGCCTTTGCAAAATATTGTCAGGGGCAATTAAATCAAAATATATTCCAAAGACACTAGAAGTGAAATTATTCAGATTGTCCAACTTTCATGGATTATGAAAGAAACCAAGCATTATCGCAGCGCACTTTCTGTAATGAAAGACATCTATTAGCACATGGTAATAACACCACTGGAAACCGTTTACTTGAAGAAATTATGTTCAGAAAATTTTCACATTTTTCACATTACTAGAATTATCAACCTCTGTATGGAGATAGAAACATTTGATGGCGTACAACAGTGTTTGAAATGATTTTAATAAAGTAGTTTCTTTGCTGAATCATGGCATTAATATATCCAGTTTCAAAAGGAAGTCACGAGCTGACCAGATTATCCTTAGACAGATTCAAACACTGTTAGTAACATTCTGCAATGATCAACAACACTACCGTCAAATGACAATATGGTAGTGGAAGGGTCAATAAAAGTTTCTATCACATGATAAAGAGGTTTTCTCAAGTGCTAACAAGTATGTAAATGTAAAGTGCTTCTGCCAAACGTATCTAAGTTTACACACCAAATTCCCCAATGTTGCATAGTGGGGGTATAAACTAAGGGGAATTCTTTTGCAAAGACAAATAAAAGTAAGAAAAAATTCTGAACATTTCATGGTGTACACAATGGTACAAAACTTTAGATTACAAATATTCTCTCTGAACATAATTCAAGTTGACTCTTGATTTGCAGAATATTTCAGACATGTATAAAAGTGATCCAACTGCTATGGATTTAAAACAAGCAATTTCTGAAACAACTGCTCAAATTGAGCATTAGCTGTAAAAAATAGTCTGCAATATTGACAAGAAACAAATTGAATTCTAAGAAAAGCTTTAAATTTGGCATGTGATTGTAAGCCATCTGAGCTGTGACGCTTGCTCATAGCGCGAGCAGCAGCGCAACCTGTAAAGGAAGCAAGAATTAAACTTGAGATAAAAGTGCAACAACCGCAGAGATCAGCTGAAATTGGAGAGAAGATATTAGTTGGGACTCGGAATGGGGAAACCACCATGATGATGATTGTTGTGCATCCAGCGCATGTAGCAACAAGCTTCCTGGATATACATACTTGGAACTCTGCCTGCAGACCGCCTCTGAAGACCCAGGGTTCTTGGTCTCCACTAACGAATACCTCCTTATAGCCTTTTGTAAGCCCTATTATTGTTAAAAAAGAAATAGGTAGAACTCATTAGTGTCCTGACAAAACCAATTCAGGTTGGAAGAAGGTGGATATGGTTTACTTTATTTTACATTTACACATCTTACCTTACAAGTTCAATAGTTACCTCGACGATACAATTCATCGATGTTGCTACTTGAACAAGATGTACTTGCATGCTATTTTATGTCCAGGGACATGATAATGTCACGGAACTTTGTACAGCTTTCTTAGCGATATAGGTTTGCAAATACATATTCTAAATGTACTAAACTACATGGAATTGTTGATGAAACATGACATTTCATTTGAAAGGAATGAAACAATTTCCACAAATTCAGACAAAAATAACCCAACCAAACTAAATCTGAAAGCCTTATCAACCTCAATATTTTGTACCATGTTTGCAAACCTCTGACTAGGCAAGATGAGAAGGCATGGGAATCCAAATTCAACTACATCTGTATGAGAATATATCAAAAGCTCAAAGACAGTCTTTAATAGTCTCACTAGAATTGAAGTAGTGAGATCTGCAATCATCGAAATTTGGTCACTCAATTTTCTGATAAAAATCAAGACAATTGAGGGCACTGATACAAACTGAAAATATTCATCACACATATGAAACTGAAGTTGGATTCAAAACTCTCCAATCCGAGAGCAAATATCTGCATCTGAAACCATCTCCATTTCAGCAAGGCTCTAGCTTCAAGGTGTTTCATATACTCTACAAAACAAATGTAATAATATACCAAACTCAAAGATTACCAATATTTGCATTTTACTTTGTTAGAAAGCATTTCCCAAGTGACAAGCAAGTTTTTGACAAGATAACATTATGTGAGATTTCCTCTTGAATAGCCCACACTGAAACACCCGGAAGTTTGTGAACTTATTGGTGAAATGGAGATGCCATGTTCATATATAAAGAAAATCAAACATCATGCAGAACCTGTGTAAATGAACAATGATTAGTGAGCCTTGGAAAGCTGTACAAAGTGCTAACTGCAGTAGAAGAGTGTCGGCCCAAACCCAAACACATAGAATGCGTACATGTTAGAGATCCTTGCAAGTGACACACAGCCATGTATGGAACTCGACCACCTCCTGAAAGAACACAAGCAAACAGAACATTAGTATGTGCCTATCACTGGTCATCCGCACTGAAAGTAAGGACTAAATGCCAGTTTATTTTATTGACTCCCTTACTCACCAATTGAGATATATTTTATCAACTAGAAGACAATTTAGTCCTCAAAAAGATGGTATTTATTTGTCCTACAAGGCATTATCTTCAAATCCTGTTCACTTAAGCATTCTCTTAGGTTGCATTTTTCTTAAACCGTGAAAATATTGGTTGGAAAAAAATAAGGCTGGAAGTATTTCACAAAACATGTCAGAACTAGACACACAAAGCCAGGAAAAGAATTCCTAAAATAAATTAACTGCGTTACTAAAATAATCAAACAGGGTAAAAGATAATGCCTGAAAGTTGTCGCTATGTTGACAACATTGAAGACCTTGTTTTTTTTAGGAATTTCGCATAAAAAATGGCTGTTAATTAGTATCAGCATCCAAGAGCCACAATATTATGATAAAGTATTAACCTTTCCATGTAGGTTATAATTTTTAGCGTAACATGGTCTACTTTTGAACTCAAAACTTCACAAGCATGGGATACCAGTGACTTTGAATGAGATATTTTCATGATATCAACTATTGATTGGACATTCTCATGCCATTACCCCAAATCTGAATAACATCTTAGATTTTTTTAATACAGTCTGTCAATATCCTAGAAAATGAACCGATCTGAAACATGGATGCCATGTGGTGTACTATTAAGCTTCTTCCATCAGAAAACTAAGAAAACCACAAAATGAACATTCAAAACGACAAGCTGATGTTCTAAATGGACATCAAAATAAAACCAGACATTGCTTTTAATAATACTGAGGCTCAAGAACAGGACAAGGTTACAATATTGTCAGCCAGAGGGACCGTGCATATCAATGTCATGTGTACATAAAAATTGACAATTACCCATCCACTTGACGTAAGCACAACAAGTCTGTAGCACTCCCCGTAGATCCCACAGGTACGGGAAGATGTCGGACAAGAGGGACTTGTTGGGGATGGCCATTAGGCGATCATACAACTCTAAAACAGCTCCAACACCATCCTCAAACCTCCTTGCCACTTCAAACCAGCTTGTTACCTGAAACAAAACATTGATAATCAAAAATGCAAACTTGTCTTAGGACATCTGTATAGTGTATTGTCATGCCTACATACAAGAAAGTCTAAAATACTTCAAACTCTGAAGAAAACCACCATAATAAATGGTGACAAAAGGGTTGAACAAGTACATGTTGAGGCAGAATAGACAGGCCTTCCGTAGGTTAAATGACACCTCCAACTCTTGAAATCAACAAGTTCAATTTCAAAATAAGGTTTGTTCAAAGGCAAAATATGGCAATGAAAATCACATATCATTTGCATAGAAATGTAAGGTAAAAAAACTCATTATACCTGATCTCTGATTTTCTTTGCACCATTTGCACTTGAGATAACATGAGCATTTGCCCTAAGCCAGTACAGATCTTGCATCATTTCACAACCCCTGGACCCATGTTCAAAAGGTGTGTAGAACAAATCCACAAGCAATGAAATGTTGTCAAAGGTTAGATCACCAGGTGACGTAAATTCAACACCACTAGATGTTTCCACAACCTCTTCACAATTTGTAATGCCTGTAGCGTTTCTTTCCTCACATTTTTCCAAAGCAGTCACTTCAATCTGCATAAGAGATTCTGACGATTCATTTTTGGGAATACAATGGACATTAGGGGGTATTGCACTGATCCCTGTAGGAACACAATCCATAGGTTCAAGTTCTGAATTGTCAGCCAAAAATTCTGAATCTGATATGGGCACATCAACAAGACTGTTCACAGGATTCATTGATGGCTGCATGTAAGAGACATTGTCTACTTCAGCCATGTTAGAATCCATGGAATTCAGTGGAGGGATTGGTAAGGAAACAGTTTTGTCTTCAGATTCAAATGTTGTCGTTGTTGGCGTTATCGCTGTACATGTGCTGACCACAACATTGGAAATGGGCATCAAAGGTGGGGATGGGCGCTTAGGAGGGAGGCGTCCTGCTGAGAACTCTATCAACCACTCGTTAAGAGCTATCTTCAGTGCCTGTCTGGGTTGGTACCGAGTATCAAACCTTGTTGGAATGTCCTCATCTGAACTGAAATCACTTTCTGTCTCCAACTTGATGTCAGAAGCCACAGGACTTAATCTGTCACCTGTCATGCAAAAAAAAAAGAGACTAAGTTAACTTCACATCATTAATGTAATCGTAGATGATTTTGTTTTCTATCAATTCAGATATTGCCAGTGGGAATTTACAATGAGCCAACCCATTTTTCTCCACTTGAAACTAGTGGTGAAACTCACTTCATTCCCATCCCAGTTCAGAGTGTTCAGAGAAAACACTAAAAAAGTTCTTATCAGACCACTGAATATGTACTTGCATAAAACAACTTCGAAACACGAAGATTGAATTACCTGATATGATGTCTTTTTTCACTCCGTCCATGTTTGACTTGCACCACTGCGCCAATGTGTGACACGCTATGTAATTAGCTTCAAATTCAGTGTTCGGATTTGTCATCACACCCTTCAGGTATGGAATGATTTCAGGTGACCGACCATCATATGGTCCAAGGAATATCCTTCTTGGATCATAGTCATTGGCATGAATATTGTCCCATATCACAGGTGGACGCTTCAAGACAGAAGCAATTTCTTCAAGTGACTGAATACTGAGTTTCTTACTGATCACCTTAGGTCCTGAAAAAGGAAATAAATATTTGAGTTCATACAATTTGGTTCTAACAGATCAGGTTCTTGAATTCCCAAAGAAAGGAAAGAATATTTGTCTGTTAAAGTCTTTGTCAACATCGAAGGCACAACAGGCGCATATCCAGTGTCCCGAACAGACTACCTTGGTGATGGTTTCCATAGCTATGGCTGGGATGTAAAGGTGAGTTTTTTGAAGGGGGGAACTTGTTTAGGATTGTTTGCACACCAGGTTATGGAGGAGGATACAAAATGTATGTGTGAGATTGGACCTTTCAAAAATGTTTGATTTACCCCAAAATGTCTGATAACAACTCGGGAATATTATCCTTCATATAAACTGGGGACGCAAGATGCCCAGTTAGGGTCAGACAAACCACTGACAAGATGACACCATCACCCAGGTCACACACTGTAACCACCATTATCAAATTCTAGGACAAGCAGAAACTGAAAGATACACTAAACTGAGCCAGTTTCAAAAAAGGTATCCAAGGGCTGGTAGAATTTTTAACACCTTGTTTGTGTTCCTCAATGTTATCACTATTCCGGCAAGTAGATTTACATGGTTAATTACTATCCCTGACAGAGCATAGCATACTGATTTATTCCAACAGGTCAGGAAAGGTAATCAACACAATAACATACCTGTCCACATGACATTGATCCCTGGAAGCAGCTTGCTACCAATAGTTGTTAGGTAGTCTGAACTTAACACATTTGGTATTGCTCTGGAAGCACAGTACTCTGAAACACACATTCAGTTCAGATTAACTTACAAATTCATGAAATGTGTAAGAAACATTTATCAAGAGTTTGGGATTCAAATTAGCATACAGCTATAATCATGCTTATCTTAAAGTTGTATCCTAAGTGGAGCCTAATGAATGTTCAGTCTTTGCTACTCACCTGTAGGGCAGAATAAAAACTTTGGTTGGCCCAAATGCTCATATACTTCATTTGTAACAGAGGCTTGAGCAAATGCTGAGGATGGAAACACACTCCGATCTGCTTCGCTTATTTCAGGGTCAATGTCATCAAATAAGATCGCAAATGCTTTACAACCAAATGTTGAAACCTGAAACATAATGAACCAAATAATGAAATCTCAATTGTTAAATAAGTTCATCTGGGATAAATGTTTCTCAAACGTATAGATTGTAATCAAACATTCACCAGTTAAAAAGGTCTTACAAGTCCGTGCTTTTATTTGTATCAAGCAAGTTGGTCCAATGAGACTTTCTAACCATACTTCTGGTTTGTCAGATCATACAGTATGAAATCAGTCAAATATTGACTACAGAAAATCATTTCAGTACTTAAAAGTATGATCTAAGGGATTAAACTCACTAACAGGACTCGTGACGTTTGACATTTATGAACATTTCATACTATTACCTGTTCCAGTTTCCTTTTCAAGCATGTAATATCTTTTGTGCTGGAGAATGTGATGTCTAGGCCAGGTGAGATGGCATACACAAAATTCACATTGTTCTGATGAGCAGCTTCAGTCAGATTTGTAAGATGGTCTGCAAACAAATTTGCAATATTTATGCATCATCATATTGCAAATAGAGACACAAAACTACAATGGCTTTCAAGTTTCTTACATATATATATATATATCTTTTGACAAGGAATTAAATGCCCAATTCTGAATGTGTAATGTTTATGCAGTAGCTACTAATACGAAGTGTTGTGTATCAACACTTATAATGTATGTCAGTTTTAATATGCTCTACTTCATGCTGTAAAATCTCTTGAGATCATTGTACATTTACACCTTTATTAAATCAGCTGTGAAGTGACCGTTTTGCTGTCAACTCAGGGATGCTTGGGATGTTAAGTAATATTTAGTTAGCACCAAACATGAAACAAAGCACCCTGCCACATTCTGTCATTACCCAATTTTGTGTACAATGTTACTTACCAGCTTCTTCAACAGAATATAGTTCTCTCCAGAAAGCCCTATGTTTACAGTCATCTTTTGGGGCATACATGTACGTGTTCAAGCCCATCTTGTTCATCCTGAAAGATAAAAACATCACAAAAGTTCAACCATTGTCTGGTTCCATGCTGCCAAATACATAACATCAATGGTTTCCCAAAAACATTAGCTAAATTAACAATAAAGTACAATTAAATATTGACTTCAGTTTCTTTCCCATGCTCATTGAAATAATATCAATTGTTTTGCATCTGTACAAAACCATTAATTTGGAACATCATTAGACATTGACCTGTTGTAGTCATCAATTGATCTGCTATAAACCTATTTCAACATTGATTAACAATATGCTAACTTTATCACACTCATGACTACTTGGTATTAATCCTGTTTATGCTTTGTTCACAATTTAACTATAAAATATTAATTTTCTAAAGCTACTTAGAAGTTCTTACCATGCAAAAAGCAGCTTCCTTTGATCTGTGCTCCATGGTTTACCATAGAACCCTGTTAACGAAAATATCTCATATAAGTAAGTTTTTCAAAATTAAAAATGGACCTGGAACATGACTAGACTTTACCAGTTCAGGACAACTTAAGAAACAAAGTATAAAAGCATAAAACCTGGAAGTCTTTCCCAATTTTCTACTAGGTGTCATGATACCTAACAATTGGGCAGTTGGCAAGGACTAGTGCCAATTTCTAACACTGAATCCTTCAATTACTTTTAGTTTTGATGCTGAGAACATTCATGGAACCCCACTACTAAAGTATCAATCGGGTGTTCAAAACAGGCGACATCACTCAATTGCCGCAGAAGTTTACAGACAAGACAATGGAGGTAAACTTTTTTCTGTTGGAAAAGAGTTGATTTCTATTGTTGAAAACATCAGCTTCCAGTATTAGCATACAAATTTGTTTTTCATTCACCCTTCCAGGGTTAGAAATTGGCACTAGTCCCATAGTCCTTGCCAAACTGCCCAATTGATAATGTATCATAATGACTAGTAGATATTTGGCATTTTTAAGAGTTTGGCTATATATGAACATTATAAGGACTAGTGGACCAAAAAGTTAGTTTCTACCGCTGCCTTCCCCAAACATATAAGCAATACCGTCTTAACCGTTTGGAAAAAGATATGCCAGGATATTCCAACTTATGAATAAGAAACAATAGCACTCATTTTCGAGCTACAGAAATCACTATTTGTAGGCTTATTTATCATGACACACAATCATTTGTAGGATATTTTTTTCTGTTTGAGGTAAACGTTTTCCTTGTAATCCACCGTATTAATGAAACAAAGCCAATAACAGTCGCAAAAGGCTATAGGCTAAAAATAAAGGTAGTTCCCAGAATCACGGATTCATTGAAAGGGGCTTCCAGTGTTTACACTTCAACACAGTAGTATAGCGGTTGATTTAGTACAATATTTCAGTGAAAGCAAGACAGTGGTGAAATTTGACAAAATATTCGTTGATAAAAATCAGTCCCGTATTTCATGTCGGCAGGAGCAAGACGCCATTTTGTTTTCACCGTCGGAATGTGACAACTTAGACAAGTGCCCCGGATGAATGAAAATAGACTTAGATTTTCTTATCACAGAATGACCATGTCTTCCAATGTAATGCTTCGTAAGTATGTCCAAATCGCAATCTTTCATATTTTAAGACACAGTTTCACGAAATGTAAGGATTTACTGAGAAGAAACAATGTGTTTCTGGCAGTCCAAGGTCGAATATTGCCTCACCTTCCACAACACCGGACACGAATGTACCATCGTCCGTGCTGTTATCGTCAACTTCTTTCCCCGTCATTCTGGATCGTAGTTGGCGCTGATATCCACCCTTTTGACATCTGCTCGCTATGGAACCAATTTTTGAGCTCCCTTTAACCATCAGCAACCACACTTTCTTTCGCTTCTACTCGTGAAATAATTATTACTCCGCTGAATTGTGGGTAATACGGACTATCCGGATGACACAAAGACGTTTATTGGCTACACGGATTCTTCTCAACCAATGAAAACCCGTTTGGCATAGCGCTGGTGCATGCTAATGTACTGTGGGTAAAAAAAAGTGGATAAAACCGGTTTGCACTGCCATTGGCGTGTTCCGTGACAGAACTGGCTGTCACAATGTACTGTAAATGGAACACATATATAGGCCTATATATACATGGCCTAACAAGACATCATTAGATCTACACCAAATTCAAGCAACGATACACGACAGTTGTTGTAAAATAACAACTATTATTACATTTACATTGCACAAAAAGCGTTTCTTATGCATAGCTGATAAATAAAAGAGGGAAAATATGCTTGTAAAAATAACTCTAAAATGAGACTATACATGACTCGTGATATATTATTATCCTATTATTTAACGTCTGAGAGTTAAATAATACAGTGAAATCAACATGTCTTTCTCAGTTGGGTTCGATCGTGTGAATATCCACTGTTAATGGCGTGAGATATTTGTGTCATGCTGACTTTACGAAATGAGAGTCCGAATTCTTGTGTTTCCCGAGCGTTAACCCTCTTCATATCGATCATCATTAACTACTAAAGTCCACCAGAGACCATAAAATAAATTTATTTTATTGTCTCGCATGAGTGCACATGCACTACAGCCACAACACATTAATGTTTTTAATATGTGGAATATGGCCTCAATAAGTCACAGCTAGAAGACATCAGATCATTTTTAATTACTTCCGGGGCCCAACACAAACCTATAATATCAACAAAATACCACAATTCAAGCAAAGCCACGCTTAAAAGGTTTTATATCAAAGACCAACAAAGCCCCATATCTAAAAACTTATTTTTTTAAACTTTCCAACTTTTGGCCGTATCTGCTGCACTCCATCAATCTAAACCAATAACTGCACATTAATCGCACTTTATTGATATTATATATCACAATTACTAGTATATAGATCTATATAGCTTTACTATTTAGTATCACTCTCCCGGACGCTCCCTGACGTTGCCCAGACGCTCCTGGGCGTTATTTAGTCGGACCGACTTAAAACATGAGAGGGCACATCTACACATAATTATGTAAAATTTATCAGATATTTTCTCAATTAAATTTAAGAAAGAGAATTTATGGATGTCTACTTCTTTATTATGAGGAACACCCTGTTGTTTGTTGTTATGTTCCTCATATAATAAAGTTTACCAGCAGTGCAGAGTTACCTATCCTGCTTATAAATTAACATCATATACTGTTAAAGGTTTTTTTAGTACATACCGCCAACAACATTCCAAGATCCTTCAGTGTATCACTTCTATATGCCACACGTATCTCTGTTACGATAGGTGGACAACTTGGAAATTATTATCAATGAAAACTAAGTTATTTGTTTCGTTGTGACCATTGGTAAGCGCTTGTCAACATAGATAACATCGTGTAAATATAGATGTAAACAGATCTATATCTATAGTTGTTGATGCTTAAGCAAATGTAGACTTTTGTCTCCAAAGACATTGTCTCTGTTCAGTACATTAAACTAGTTGTTTGATCAGGGCTACAGTAAATCTTCCCAAAAGTATTTATGGTGACATATGTGACGACATTTCTAAATTTGACTCATCATCTCAGTGACCAAATTATATCCGATGCCATTCTCTATTAGACTTGTACAATATATGTTCCTAGGTGTATTCAGATGAACAATTAACTTGTTTCTGCGTGTGCGTGTGGCGGGTTCCACCGCTCGGGCAGGATCGATAAGGTGAAGGTGAAATTGGGTTTAACGTCGCGTCCAAGATTATTGCACTTATATAGCGACGTGCATGCACGTGTGTGTGTGGCTGCTTGTACTAGTCCGGACTGATGCCGATTTATAGTGCTAGCCCACTGAGATACCATGCCGCAGTTTAACATGAATACCCCACTCAGACGCAGTATACTGACTCCGAGCCGACCAGTCCTTGTTTTAGCCCCTTAAGGCCGAGCGCCAGACAGGGTAACAACAAGTACCATCTTTTAACGTCTTTTGGTATGACGCGCCTGGGGATCAAACCCCGGACCTTCCGCTCTCCGGGCGGACGCTCTACCACTAGACGACCGGGCAGGATAAGCTGACCTGGTGTCATCATAAACACATGCTTATTATAAGGAATCGTACAAAGGATTCTTCTTTCTAATGATTATGGAGGGGGGTGTTATCTCTTCTATTAAATAGGGCACTTGGAACCCAAAACGTAAGTTTACTGTGACAATGATTTCATTGGATTTCACATGGATTTACTGTCTTCGTATATGAATACCCCACAGTAAAATGCATAAAAAATATCTCCTGTGTGCACACACAATAATTGACCACTTGTGAATAAAAAGTGCTACATAAAATCTATACTTCTTTTGTCTTTAGTTCGTATGATACTGCATCCTCGATTGTCCTGTGTATCATATATCTCCATTCTAGCTATATCATATATTTACAAATATTTACCATTATAGAATGGAGATATAACACGCTGTGTAGGATACTCAAGATGATAAATACATGTGGATGTCTTTTTGTAATGCGTTACCTGGCCGCCCTTGATAAAAGGCGATTTGACGAACGTCTGAAAAAGTTACGATGGTTGGCAAACGCGGGAATGTTCACACAACATCAAAGTTATTTGTCATTTCATTCAACTAATCTGTCATTTCTTATTTGAAAGACGCGCTTGTCAACGTCAGCCTTAATTTACGATTTATTGCCATTGTTAGTTTTACAAATTCTCAGCCTTAGCTGATAATTGCGCGTAAAGACAACACAAGAAAATTACCCCTAACACAGAATGTACAAATGCTTCCGGGATTGGATTATTGTACGTGTTTTGTAATGAGGTGAATGTTACGCAACTAACAACTGTGTCTGTGCAAGCGGTTATACCTCCAATTACTTATACGCCCTATTTGTCATATACCTTAAAACAACATAGGTCATGGCTGAATGCATTGATTGGTCTACCCTATTTTACCTAAGTATTAGAATGGAGTGATCCAAGTAGGACAAGTCAGCCGAAATTGTTTGCATCAAGATTCGCACTTCCATGCACACCCTTTGCTCGGGGCGGTAACATTGATCAATTTGCGGTTTTTTTTAGCAACCCAGACTCAATTTCCTATCCTGCTCACGCAGCTCTAAATGTTGCCGACATGTATGTATGGGAAACGGGCGGCTGACAGGTTGTCTGGGTCATGCTGACATTCAAGTCGTAACTAACTCATCTATACATAACAATACGATATATATACGTGCACGCACCGAACTATTGTAGCGAACAATAAGAGTGAACGGGTGTTTGTTGTTTAAAGCCACTCTCAGCTATAATTCAGCTATATGACGGCGGTCTGTGAATAAACGAGTCTGGACTAGACAATCTAGAGATTGGTATTGTGAATGGGGTATACATTGAAACGCAATCGACCAAATCACCGAAACTGACCACAGGAATAATTTGGTCGCATAGGTTGCCCGGGCCTATTCTAACCCGGAGAGTTTAACACTGCTTTGGAAGTATTTATGTTGTTATATCCCGTGTCAGCCTTATGTAGGAGGACAGTCTAAAGCTAAGCAGGCCTTTGTTTTTCTTTGATGTGTACCACTTAAAATCTAACCAGCATGACTACTGTGTTGCTAAACGGAATCGTCGATACCAGATTCGAACGCACACCCAGCAGGTCTTAATAGCACATCTAAGGGAGGCAACCGCGGAGAATATAGTCGCTTACATCCCTTTAAAGCGGTAGATTGTCAATATACCCTTTACGCAATGCATATGTCCCCATTTTATTACACGATGGAAAGATAAAATTAACAGTAGTGATATACCAGTATGAACACGTACATTGTCTATACACTGTCAGCACCCATAAGACGCCCTGATACAAAGGGAACAAAGTTAGGGTCAATAGGCCCCGTTCCACGAAGCGACGTTAGCGCTACGATTGTGGTAAGCATCACATATACTTCAGTGTGAAAGACAGAGTTTTCTGAAGTTGAGAAAAGTGATATTTCACTGCAGTGAACTTTTGTCATATAAGAGTTACCTCACCGCAAATTATCTCCCCTTTTACGCAAGTGTCCGAGCTCTTTCCCAGCGCGTGGCACCTTCGTTACACTCTAGCTCCGCGTATGAGGTATTGGTACCTCCTGTTAGGGGCTTGGTAAGTGTTTAGACCGTACACAAACGGTCGACTTCCTTTTTACGTTACGTTATTTACAAGGCAAAATACAGATGTTCATTTATGGAGTCAATATCTCATCTCATCCCAAACATGTTCTATAGGGGAGAGGTCTGGAAAAAACGAGGCCATGGCAGTACAGCAATGTTATGCTGCCTTAAAAACTCTGTTACAACACGTGCCACATGTTGGCTGGCATTATCCTGCTGCAACGTGACGTTACGTCCCTGCATTTGCACAAAGGAAGAACATGATCTCGAACGAAGGCGTCCCGATGGCGTACGCCCGTTGTGATCCCACAACATACCATTACATTTCCACCCCTAAACTGACGATGTTGAGTAACGCACGCGTCGCTGAAACGTCCCCAAGGACCCCTGTAAAACCTTGCACAACCACCTGAGCTGTCCAGATGAAACCTGGTTGGTTGGTTGGTTTGTTTGTTGTTAAACGCCGCACTCAGAAATATGCCAGCTATATGACGGTGGTCTGTAAATAATGGAGTCTGGACCAGACAATCCAGTGATTGAAATCATGAGCATCGATCCACGCAATTGGAGTCGATGACATGCATCAACCACTTAAGTCAGCGAACCTGACCACCCGCCTCTTACGACAAGCATAGACACCTTTTTAAGGCAAGCATGGGTTGCTGAAGACCTATTCTACCCCGGATCTTCACGGGTCAGATGAAACCTTGACTCATCTGTTATCGGCATACTGTCCCAGTCTTGTCTTCTGAACCATAGATGCTGTCTACAGCAAGGTAGGCGTTCCTGACAAAACTGTTTTATGAGCACGCACTCATTGTGTGCTATTCACATTAAATAAACGTGTGTGAATAACACGCCCCCAACAAACACGCAAACATCCAAATTGTGCGTCTTCATGAATATGCATTGAAGGATTACTTTTTTCCCGCTGGTATTATGAACATGGCAGCTAATCACTACGCTATATACAGGTGCCCAAAATCTGGACCGGAAATTGCCATACGAACGTGGTCCCTCTTGGATGGTGAGTGAATGAATGTTACTGAACGCCACAATCAGCAATGGTCTATACTATACCTATGTGACAATGGCACCGAAATAAGGACCAACGGTCCACACCATCGCCGACAATTTGATTATCATGGCACCACTGGGAACCTCCTCTTCCTGGTATCTACACAGGTGCATATTTGCTAGGTGATATCGACAGTCTGTCTCCAACGTCTCGAGTAACATACAGTCCGTAATCTTTAGGCATTTATACAACATAAACGTTTGAATTAATTATGATGATATACGTCTCCGATTCCAATATATTAAATTCACGATTTGATTATGCAAATATAGCGAGCATTCGCATAGAGCTTAAAATACCAGTCTATACATTTCCAGGGGTGCACAAGTGCACATGCTCCTACAGTAAACTACGGTTATAACGAACTCAAAGGGACCACTAATTTTAGTTCGTTATAACCGTAGTTCGTTTTAAGCATATATGCAGCATATATACATCAGATGGCCGGGACTAAAAAATAAGTTCGTTATATCGGTCAGTTCGTTATAAGCGTGTTCGTTATAACCGTAGTTTACTGTATGTTGTTAGGTCGTGGATCTCCGCTTCACAGCAGCATTCACAACTTAAGATTTACTTGTTCAGCTGAAGGGATTTCATTTGAATACTATTCAAAGTCAAAATAAAGCACCCGAGTCATAAATCGATATTTTATTTTTAACCAATTTGGCCCTGCATGCGAGTGGAGAATGAATTCCCATGACATATTCCCTTTCAATTTGAGGCACGTTCCACTATATATATATATGTTATATCGTATTTTATTTAAACTGATCCGAACAGGAACGCCGATTATACATTGGGAGGGGTACACGTATTGAGATGCATGAAGTTTAAAATTGTTCACCAACATTTATGAGGTGGTCGTAAGAGAAAACGTTCACAAGTATGTTTCTCAGTCGTGATGGCGGCAGATTTAGCATACATAAAAAGAATATATATGCTGCCAAAGTACATTAACGCACGCCACAAAAGCACAGCAAATCGTTGGCCAATGAGAACACACACACAGATATGCTCTTCAGAAGTCCTTTATGATGAAAAGAATAACATCTCGATCGATACAACCACACAGTTGAGAGCTTGTCCCTGAAGACAATATAGCCGTGTTTTGAGAGTTGCCTGCGCAAGAAAGATCAATACAAGCATGATGACAGGGGCCTGACTCACCTGTGTTGCTTTGGGATTGAGCGGTTTTACGCCGCGTTAGCAATATTCCAGCAATATCACGGCGGGGGACACGAGAAATTGATTTCGCATAGAGTACCCATGTGGGGAATCGAGCCCGGCCATCGGCGTGACGATTGAACACTTGAACCACTAGGCTACCCCATCGCCCCGTATTGCTTTGGGGGGACCAGTGGCATTAATATGCATGTCACATACATATGATTTGTTTGTTTGTTGTTTAACGCCACACTCAGAAATATTCCAGCTATATGACGGTGATCTGTAAATAATCGAGTCTGGACCAGACAATCCAATGATTGACATCATGAGCATAGATCCACACAATTGGGATATGATGCCATGCATCAACCAAGTCAGCGAGTCTGGCCACCCGACCCCGTTAGTCGCCTCTAACGACCTATTCTACCCCGGATCTTCACGGGTCTATGGGGAATGATGCCCCTTTCTTTGTAACTGTAAAAAGGGGGGCATCGGAGTTCAAGAGAGGAAGATAGAGCCTAAAAGATGATCCCAAACCTGGAAGTCCTTAAACTGTGACCACTAAGGATTATATAATTATCATTGTGAATTAAATTAATGTAACCGTGTGATACGTTGGGTCTGTTAATCAATCTTAAATAAAGTGATTGAGTGAGTTGGGTTTAACGCTGCTTTTAACAGTATTCAAGTTATATCACGGCGTGTCAGCTTAATGTGGGAGGGAAGTCCGAAGTGATGCAGGTCTCAGACGTTTACCACTTCGGTGAAAAACACGAGCACGGGTATGGTGCTGACCAACCTAGAAACATAATCGGGACGAACCGGAATTCGAACCCACAATCATAGGTTTCTGCCGTGCCCAAGGGACGCAACTCTGCACAGACGACTGGGTCACCCGTGTCCCCTTTAAATAAAGAGAGTTGGATAGTTTAACTGTGTCATTATTAACAAATATGATAGAATGTCTGTAATATTAAGGTATAAAAGTATACTATCGGAGAATATCCTAGAGATACAGGTCGTAAATATACATGTACCTCTTGGGTGAAAACTCGAGCAGAGGGTGGTGCTGCACACCAAGGATTCAATTCCAGTGAATGGGACTCGAAACTTTCCATTACTGTCCCTCAGTTACGGCTAATGGTCAGTTCAGTGGACAATCCGTCCCCTTCTCTAGCACTATGTGCATTGAAAACATTGAGTGAGTGAGTATGGTCTACGCCGCTTTTACCAATATTCCAGAAATATCACGGCGGGGGACACCAAAAATGGGCTTCACACATTGTACCCATGTGGGGAATCGAACCCGGGTCTTCAGCGTGATGAGCGAACGCTTTAACCACTAGGCTACCAGACCGCCCCTGCACACATTGAGCCAGACAGCCATAAGATACACTAAACGTATGGGACCCATCTAGACTAACATTCTCCTCGCCAGAGAATCTTGTCAAGATATCATCCAAAAGTTCCCGAACTGTTAAAGACATATGCTCATCCAGGGCCAGTTGGCACCCCTCCTTGTTTGTTTGTCTGTTGTTTAACACCGCACTCAACACTATCCAGAAAAATGATGGTCTGTAAATAATCGAGTCTGGACCAGACAACCCAGTGATTGACATCATGAGCATAGATCCAATTTGTATCCCGTTAGTCGCCTCTTACAAGCATAGTCCACTCTTATGGCAAGAATGGGTTGCTGAAGTCCTATTCTAAACGGATCTTCATGGGTCTAGTGTCGACAACTCAAAAGTATTACCATAGCTGTAGGTGCATAGGTTACACATTACTATCTAAATGCAAATAATAAAGTTAACTATGATATCAACTGGATTGATCCTTCATCAACCCATGCTTGTTGTAAAAGGTGACTGCTTGTCGTAAAAGGCGACTAACCGGATCGGGTGGTCAGGCTGGCTGAATTGGTTGATGCATGTCATGGATCCCAAATGCATGGATCGATGCTCGTGACGTCAATCACTGGATTGTCTGGTTCAGACTCGATTATTTACAGACCGCCTTCATGTAGCTGGAATATTGCTGAGTGCGGCGTTAAACAACAAACAAACATTAAATATCTGCCTTCATATTGTCCATCGGTAACAAATGTAAACTTGGTATCTATATACACTCATTTGTTTTCGGATCAGTATCAACATCAAAAATGGCATTCATGTCGACCACAGGTTTGCCTTAATTTACAGGTCCCGTTATTACCCTTGTGTAAGCGAGTTGTTTCCCAACAGCTTACTGTCTGTGACTCCTCCTCTAGGTACAAAGGCTAAGTCTGTAAAAGTGGGTTTGGTCAAGTAGATTCAGCTAATGAAATTCCATATTAATAGACTCAGATCGTTTTGGCAAAAACTGAACTTGCATATACTCCAAGACAGGCAAACCAATTGTTAATAACATCAACAATTATCAATGCATTTGGGCACAATGACAATCCGCCACATCACATAATGCATCCCTATTCTCATTAACTTGGAAAAAAATGTTTCAAATTAGAAATTCCAAAAACAAAACAAATTGAAGCGTTGTCACAATGTGCCTGATATCTATTCATCTGTACTGTTGACCTCACATGGCCAGACTATATGAAATAAATTCTGTTCTATTCTCATTTGTTGCTGCTCACATGAAGCAGGAGTGAGGATGGTTTTATGCCCTCTTTAGCAATATTCCAGCAATATCACGGTGGGGAGCACCAGAAATGGGCTTCACACATTGTACCTATGTGGAGAATCTGAACCCAGGCCTTTGGCGTAACGAGCGAACACTTTAACCACTAGGCTACCCAACCGCCCAACATGAAGCAGGAGACAAGATAGACACAATTTTATGCATAACAACTTCTTTAATACTGTGAAAAGAGACGTTTCGGTACAGATCCTTATACTGTTGCTTGACAACAGTATAAGGATCTATACCGAAACGTCGCTTTTCACCGTATTAAAGAAGTTGTTATGCATAAAATTGTGTCCATCTTGTCATCCGTCAACTTCTAAGTAATGCCTATCAAACAATTTAATGAAGCAGGAGGCAATGGGGATCTGTTCTGATCCAGACTCCAAGATCACTGTTTAACTAGAAAGTGTTTTTACTCGTAAAAACATATGTCTCCCCCCACTCCCCTAACCCCCATTAATTCGTTTACTTCACGTTAAACCCCATCTCTTCATTCCCACCCTCCATTACTAAATAACAGAGACAAAAATAGAACTCCTAGAAATTTCAAACAACTAATGGGCACCACTTCAGGACTTGGTTAATATGTTACAACTTCATGAAATAATATTGAACAGTTTTTGAGTTATGGTCCGGAAACAAAGCTTACCCCCATTTAGAGTCTATGTTCAAGTTATCTCCATGGAAACGAGAAAAAATAAAAATGTCAAAAATCTCTAAATAGCAAAAGGCACCACTTCAGTGCTGGGTTAATGTGTATACAAAGTTTCACGAAAAAATATTAAACGGTTTCTGAGTTATGGTCAGGAAACAAAGCTTACCCCCATTCAGAGTCTATGTTCAAGTTATCTCCATGGAAACGAGAAAAAATAAAAATGTCAAAAATCTCTAAATACAAAAGGCACCACTTCAGTGCTGGGTTAATGTGTATACAAAGTTTCGCGAAAAAATATTAAGCGGTTTCTGAGTTATGGTCCGGAAACGGTGGGAACGCCGACGCCGACGGGAGCCGTGCCAAAAACAATATGTCTCCCTCCATTCTGGGGGAGACATAATAAAGCACAAACAATTCATCTATACACAAATGTTTATTTACATAAATGAGTTTTTAAAAACCAAGATGACATTTTTGTTGATGAAAGAAATAAACAAAAAACATTCATCCACTTGCAACCAGACGTCATGTTAACTGACTGACAAGATCTTCTTATGTTGATTGCAAACCACTGCTGTAGGCAAACACCAGAATCTGTAGCATCTGCTTTGTATCACTGCTTCATTCACTCAGTGTCCTTCCATCCTGTTATCAAGTTCATGAACACACACGGAATACAGTCATCATATTCTGTCAAGAGCCTCTAACAGGACAATACTGTTTCCACGTACCACCTGCAATGGAAAAATGGAGACGTGTTTATTGATATTGATCAACAATAGTGATAGGAATTGAAATTTAACAGATTTATGGATGGCAAGGTTATTTTAGGTCTCAAAATGCCTCAAATGAAATTGAGGGTCTTGTTTTGTTTTGAGTGTTTAACATTACCCACAGCACTATTCCAGCTAAATGACGCAGCGGGCAGATAATCAACCAGACAAACCAGTGATTGATATTATGATCAATGAACCACCATCAGGGTATGTAGATACGTCTTCAACCAGGTCACCAACTACGGCAAGCCTGACCACCTGATCCATTTAGTCACCACTTACGACGAGCAAAGGTTGCTGGAGACCAATTCTAACTTGGAAAACCACAAGTTCCTAATTTAGTCGCCAATTAGCAATGAGGAGATGGGAACACATTCTACCCTTGGTCCCCACAGAGGTATTCATAAACATAAATGAATAAAAAAAACAATATAAGAGCAATCGCAATCGACACAACCTTCACTTTTTCAAGGGCATTTCTTTTAATATAGAGCGATGGGACTAAATACCATAACAGGAGCAAGGAATCAACATACCACCATTCCGATTGGTCGCTTCTCTCCAGTCTTGGTCTCCTCTGTACCCTCATCCACTACAAGATTCATAAAGGGATCAAACCCTCGAAGGATGCCAGTGATCTGTCGGCCTCCATTTAGCTTCACTGGAATAAAAACCATACAACCATTAATAGTCACACAAAACTACACTGTCAATAAACTAAATGTCACAAAAAAACCACACCTCCAATATACAAAATGTCACACAAAACCACACTGCCAATAAACTAAACGCTACACAAAACCACACGCCAATATACTACATATCACACAAAACCACACTGCCAATAAACTAAATGCTACACAAAACCACACGCCAATATACTACATATCACACAAAACCACACCTCCAATATACAAAATGTCACACAAAACCACACTGCCAATATACTAAATGTCACAAAACCACACCGCCAATAGACATCACAAAACCACACCGCCAATATACATGTCTCAAAAAACCCATCTTCCCGAGGCAAGAGAGTTAACCGACTTTAAAAGTCCAGTTTACACACTTGCCGAACTAGGCTGGAATAACTGGGCTCGATCGTAGTGCCACCAGTGGCTATTACCAGTTATGTCCCTTTTAAGCCTCTCCTATGGACCAATCAGATTCCACCTCTCGTATCACTTGCATTTGCTTCACACAAAATGGTGGCTCCCGGTCAGGACGATCTGATCGATAATCAAGATCTATATTGTGATAAAACAGGTGTTACATCGTGAAATGCATCAAATCACGTGAGCACCTTGATTCAAAACATGAAAAGATTTGGAAAATATCTGCTGAAAAATAGGTTGGCGCTGCACATGCTTTGCAAATCCTGCAATCGACCGAAATCTGCATGACAGTTTCCGAACCGGATTTCGATGCTGCTTTTGATTGGACTTTGCATAGACTTGTTAGTTCATAACTCCATGATACCAGCCTAGTTCTGCAAGGGTGGAAACTGGACTTTTATAGTCAGTTAACTCTCTTGCCTTGGGAAGATGCACAAAACCACACTGCCAATATACTACATGTCACACAAAACCACACTGCCAATATACTACATGTCACACAAAACCACACCACCAATATGCTACAAGTCACACAAAACCACACTGCCAATATACATGTCACACAAAACCACACTGCCAATATACATGTCACACAAAACCACACTGCCAATATACTACAAGTCACACAAAACATCACTGCCAATATACTAAACCTCACACAAATTCCCACAAAGATGGACCCTAAAGTTTTAACTTCAGAAAATAGTGTGTGTGTGTGCGCAATTAAAGAAATAAGTTCAGTTCTTCCTTTACTCTCAGTAAGCAAGTGCTTAGCCACCATGATTGTTCAAGAACAATCTGTACCCATAAATCTATCAAAGTTGAAATGTGCACATAATCTTGAAGTATTGACTTATTATGGAAAATATCCTAACAGGTATTGAATGTGTTCAAAGGGCAATGTTACATTGTTGGTTTGTTGTTTAACACCGCACTCAGCAATAATCCAAGAAATATTCAACGGATTAGTTCTGCACCGGAAACGGAAAACAGATGGACAGACATGCTGATGGCTTTGTGTTCTTGTTCAAAAGAACACAACTTCTTGATTTGACAATGGTATATTAACTTACATTGAAGCTTCTTCTCCATGTACCTGTAAAATACAAAAAAATAAGTTTAGCGTACACTTTTAGAGTTAAAGAAAAGATTGATACTCAAGTGAAGGAGTCCAGTTTATCACTGCCTTTAACAGGATTTGAGAGTAAATAAATTGTGTAAGGCCAGATGAAATGGGGTTTAAAGTCGCATGCATGCTGTGCATCAGCGTTAGAAATTGGCACTAGTCCTGTTGTCCTTGCCACACTGCCTAATAGTAAAGGAATCAAAAGGACAAGTAGAAATTTGCCATTTTTAAGGGTTTTGCTATATGTTATTGTAAATATTAGTGGACTAAAAATGTTACTCTCTACCACTGGAATAGGTTTAAGGTATCAAAAAGTGTTGATTTTCATGATGTCTCTACCGCTGTGCATCTGCTTGTACTAGTCTGGCACGTTAGTAGCCCAGATGCAGATGTTCTATCCACTAGGCACTGGAGGCAGTCTTCAAGGTGTTAGATTAATGTGGGACGAAAGAATAAGTGATGCAACTCTTAGATCTTATCACTTACATGAACCCACAAGCACAGTTAGGTGCAACATTCAAGGATTATGTTTTGTGGACATGTAGGTCTCAAAAACAGGGTTCTTTTAAAAAGTGCTATTTTCATGATCTTGATTTCTATCCATAAGTCATGGAAAAGCTGACTTTCCTCCGATGTAACCAATTCATTTAGTTCACACAAAGTATATATACTTTTCAGATACTGACATTTCCTGTCTGTGGCCAGTCATAAAGCAAACAATAACAAGTCTTTTCTTCTTAGCCAAATAACAACATGACAAACCATGACTAATATAAAAACAGCTACATGTTCCACAAGATCATTGATGGATACCGTATTCGAAGTAATAAGCGCCCCGTTCTAGTAAGCTCCCACGGCGATATTTGCTAATAAATTGGCTAGTGAACAATCCCAATAAGCACCCCTTCCGATTGATAAACACACACAAGAATATTTATTCGTGCATAATACGGTTGTTATATGCACCCTTAATTATGGGCAATAAAATTCTGGAAAAATAATTCTGTCGTATAAAAACGTTTCATGCTGACACTATAAACCACAAAATTTACGATCTTTCAACTCTGTTGTTTTTCACCAAAATAGTATTGAATGAGAGCCACCTATTTCTAATTTGGAGAGCGCCATGGGCGCTTATTATTATGTCGAATACGGTATTCTTAACCATGTCAACATGTGGAGACAATTTCAACGTGCTACCATTTTTTGTGTCAAAAGGTTTTGCAACCAATCTGTCATAGCTTATTGAGGGTACTACATACTGAGTCGAAGTAAGGCATAATACTTTGATAACTAGTACAAGAAGAACCCAGTAATTGTACGCGTGGAATCGTAGACCCTAATCGTAAATATTCAACTTTTCAAAAAGGTGAGGCTTCATGATTGAACTTGAGCCTAAATTACTGTATAAGCTTGTGAATATGCATACAGGTGCATACAGGACATAACATTGGCAGTCTATTTCTTTATTCGGCATCCACAATTCTTAACAATACAATATTTGTTCCTATTGTGAAACATCGTATCCTGAGAACTCATCCTTTTTTCAGCAGATGCCCGTTTCTGGATGTAAACAAACCGGTTCAATACCGTCTATTTTCAAACAAAGGCAAATGACAGTGAAAATTAGGTACACAGTCCAGACACCACTTTTTGTCCATATACTTACTTTTTCAACTCGGGTGGATGTGCCTTACTCATGATGATAACAGCGGATTTTCGAATCAAGCTTACACTCACACCGGTATCACAAAGGCGGTAACGTTTCCACGACGCGACGAAACCGGAAGTTAAGAGACAAATTGAAAAATCTAAAATAACATCTTTTTGAAAACTAACACCATTGAACTTTGGGAATTTACATACGAAAATACACACATCAGTAAGATGACACTAGTAAGCTAATTAAAATATTTTTTCCTCCTTGATACGTCATCAATTTGTGTGCTCAAATTCTGCGCCATATTTATAACCACAGGGGAAGCCCATGCATTGGTAAATCCAAATATTCCTTTCTGATTGGTCACTGATAGACTCTATTAGCCAGTAAAGAGTAACAAGTCTCATTGGATGCTTGTTGAAGGTATTTAACCCCAGTTGTCTCTCTAAGATGTCGAAGGTGAAGTGTGAGGACGGTTTTCTCAACCATTCGAGCCTTCGCCATGTCAGACAAAACGGCATCCATTCAGTCATGTCGGCACCCAAATCTAGGTCTCTCTTGTTTTGCACTTTCGTCACTGTACCGTTACGCACATGAGAATAGAGTTAACCGGTACACTCTCTAAAACTAACTTCCAATTTAAAAGAATTTTCTGCAAACCAAAAACTCACGCCTTTTCATCCAGTCAGCATTGCGATAGATGAAATTAGCTTAGTGACGTACTAGTGTACTGTCTGTTTCTCAGACTAGGCCTCACATGATGTTCTGCTCTTCTGTTGAAGCAGCTGAATACTAAGTATTTGGCCTGTTACGCCAAAATGCTATATCATTCATGTTAGAAGTTGATCAAGAGGACAAGTTTGATAGTGTATTGTTGCAGAAAAGATCAAATGGCAAATGAGTTCTCTGTTGGTCTTTAATATGTTGTATGATGAGTATCAAGATCCAGTGGTCTATCAGTTTTCTTTAAGTTTAAATGTAATCCCAATGAGTACTGGTCATTGACCACTAATTGACATATTTTTCATGTTTATTTCTTAAATATTGCGTGCACACTGTTAACCGTGCCAATAACTTTGATTTTTGTGAAACTATGAGCAAATGCACACATTTCTGTCTGTGGAAAAAGTTTCAGTAGATTTTTCTTATAATGTGACAATTTTGTGTGACGTTTAGGCCTATCTAATGCTCACCAACAGATTAACTAGTCTGCATGCGATCAGGATCGGCTGTGATGTCACATTATATAACCATCTTCATCCGTACAGACATGTATGGGTTTATGCTTGCATGCATTACAGCATTCAGAATTAAGCATGAAATTCAAGAGGTTCTTGTCGTAAATCTGATAGTACACATAAATTTAGGGGGTCCATTGCTTCAAATGCTATGTCAGGAAAGATCAAGGATTACCTTAACGTCAAGCACTGTTTGTTTGTTGAGCAGTGAGAAATGGCAGAGGCTGAGCAGTACACAGTCTATGAGGCAGACAGCCAGCAGCCCCTCACAGTCACGGTCAACCCTGAAGACGGCCAGGCTGTCCAACATGTGCAGGGCATCCAGTACATCACACAGGATGGGGTGCAGGTAGCCCAGCTCCATGGCCAGCCAGGGGTCATACAGGTACGTCTAGACCATCTGTCCGGAGAGCGGAAGGTCAGGGTTCGATCCCTGGCTGTATAATACCAAAAGATGTAAAAAGATGGTACTTGTTGTTAGCCTGCCTGGGGCTCGGCATTATGGGGCTAAAATAAGGACTGGTCGGCTAGGAGTCAGTATTCTATGTCTGGGTGGTATTCATGGTAAACTGTTATGGTATAGCTAGCACATAAATCAGCATTAGTACGGCCTAGCACAAGCAGACACACACATATGTGTATGCACATCGCTATATAAGTGAAATAATCTTGGACGTGACATTAAACCCCATTTTACCACCTCGCGTCCTAGATCATACACGGGATCGGGTGGTCAGGCTCGCTGACTTGGTTGATGCAGGTCATCGATCCCAATTGCGTTGATCGATGCTCATGATGTCAATCACTAGATTGTCTGGTCCAGACTCGATTATTTACAGACCGCCGTCATATAGCTGGAATATTGGTGAGTGCGGCGTAAAACAACAAATCAACCAACAACCAAATCCTAGATCATACAGGGAAACATGGACAGCTATATTTAGCTGTGAAAGTACAGGATGTAGGGGGTTTGGAGACAATAGATGCATCGGTGGATCATGATTTTTTGCTTCCTGGTACAAGTATCAAACACAGTCGCACACTAAGTAAAAAATCTATTCTTACCTTACATGTTTTCTTTAACAACTGTTACATCAAACTCTGATAAGTAGTGAAAACGTAAATATTTTCATCGAACTGTAAATTGTCAGTGTGCCAGGTATTTTTACCATCCTGTCTGAAAAAGATGGCTTACACACCACAGAAAAGAGCACATTAAAATATTTTGGTACGCAACAGATTGTGAGCAAGGTATTGTGATACATATCGTATCATGAGCAAGGTATCATAATACATATCGGATCATGAGCAAGGTATCGTAATACATATCTGGTCATGATCAAGGTATCGTAATACATATCTGTTTAGAGGAAGGTATTGTATTAAATATCGGGTCATGAGCAAGGTATCGTATTACATATCGGGTCATGAGCAAGGTAACGTATTACATATCGTGTCATGAGCAAGGTATCGTAATGCATATCAGGTCATCAGCGATTCGCTGTGCAGAGTTGCGTCCTTAGGGCACGCCAGAAACCTATGATTGTGGGTTCGAATCCCGGTTTGCCCCGATTATGTTTCTAGGTTTGTCAACACCATAACCGTGCTCGTGGGTTTCACCGAATTGGTAAACGTCTGAGACCTGCATCACTTCGGTCTTTCCTCCCACATTAAGCTGACACGCCGTGATATGACTGGAATAATGTTAAAAGCGGCTTTAAACCCAACTCACTCACTCACTCACTCACATTTCGGATCATGAGCAAGGTATCGTAGTGCATATCGGGTCATGAGCAAGGTATCGTAATACATATCGGATCATGAGCAAGTTATCGTAATACATATCGGATCTCACTGTTGGTGTATTTATCGTCCCAGTCCTAGTTTGAGTCGATTATTTACAGACCTCCGTCATATAACTTGAATATTTGCTGAGTGCGGTGTTAAACAACAACAAACAATCAAACAACAGGTTTGCCTGTCCCATACAGTTGTATTTGCAGACCATCTTCCCCTGGCTGGATACCCGTGAAGATCTAGATTAGAATGGGTCTTCAGCAACCCATGCTTGCCGTGAAAGGCTACAATGTTTGTCGTAAGAGGCAACTAAATGGATTGGGTGGTCAGGCTTGCTGACCTGGTTGAAACATGTCATCGTGTCCCAATTGCGTGGATCAATGCTCATGATGTCAATTACTGGACTGTCTTGTCCAGACCCGACATATTTACAGACTGCCCTCATTTTGCTGGAATATTGCAGAGTGTGGCATTAAACGTCAAACAACCAAACAAATCATATGGCTGTAATAATGCTGACTTCAGCAAAACAAACAATTCACTCACTTACTGTTCTTCAGGTATCAGATGCTCAAACTATCTACACAACGCAAGGCGGTTCTTCGTTCACCTCTCTCGCATCAACACCATCCACCCAGGTTGTGGCCAATGCTGCCAATGTGATCGCCTCTTCTGGTCAAACGATCGTCCAGCCAACATCAGTTGTCCAGCAAGGAGCCAATGTTATAGGCACGCAGTCGGTGATACAAGGAAATGGTACCACTACCATCAACCCAGGGGGAATCCCCCAGATGTTGTTCCTCAACCAAGTTACAATCAATGGACAGACATCCTTTGTGTTAGTGGATGCCAACAATAAACCAGTACAGCTACCACAAGGTAACCATGGTGACATGCTTCCACTTGCTTACACCTATGGGAAGTTGTGTTTAAGTTTTTGCATGTTAAAGCCGTAAGCCTTTCAACACAGTACTGATACTGGGTCAATTCTTGATATTAATCAGTCAAAATATAAGCGGCCCTCTCTCAGTAAGGCATATGACTAAGCTGTACTGATTTAGACAACATTAGGGATTGAAATTGAATAGTAATATATGATATGGCTCTATATGATCCCAGGGGGCGGTCGGGTAGCCTAGTGGTTAAAGCGTTCGCTCGTCACGCCGAAGACCCAGGTTCGAATCCCAACATGGGTACAATGCGTGAAGCCCATTTCTGGTGTCCCCCGTCGTGATATTGCTGGTATATTTCTGAAAGCGGCGAAAAACCAAACTCACTCACTCACTATATGATCCCAGGCTCGTTATTATCGCAGTATCAGTACATCTTGTAATCCACACACCCTGTCGACTGTTTACGTATGCAGATCTAAGCACAATATTTCATAGCTTGATAAAATACGGGACTTGTTGCGGTATGTCATGGCTATTCATGAGTATACACGTTAACTTTCTTGGAATGTTTTTGAAGTGGAATTACCCCTGCCTCCTTCGTAATGGACTAATAAAGAACCCATTTGTTTGGACGAAGTCCCTTGACCCAACCTAAATTCATCTTCCCGAGGCAAGAGAGTTAACTGACTATAAAAGTCCAGTTTCCACCCTTGCCAAACTAGGTTGGTATTATAGAGTTACATTTTGTCTGGTATAACGAGTCTATGCATAGTCCAATCAAAATCGGGCACCGAAATCGAAATCCAGTTCGTAAACTGTCGTGCAGATTTCGGTTGATTGCAGGATTTGCAAAACATGTACACCGCCAACTCGTTGTCAACATATATTTTCCAAATCTTTTCGTGTTTTTAATCAAGGTGCTCACATGATTTGATGCATTTCGCGATGTAAGACCCGTTTTATCACAATATTGATCTTGATTATCGATCAGATCGTCCTGACTGGGCGCCACCATTTTGTGTGAAGCAAACGCAAGTGATACGAGAGGTGGAATCTGATTGGTCCATAGGAGGGGCTTAAAAGGGACATAACTGGTAATAGCCACTGGTGGCGCTACGATCGAGCCCAGTAATTCCAGCCTAGTTCGGCAAGGGTGGAAACTGGACTTTTAAAGTCAGTTAACTCTCTTGCCTCGGGAAGATGACCTAAATTGTATGCATACAGATCATGCATAATCCAAAGCAGGAAGTGATGTAAAGCACATATTCCACACGTATCATATTGGAGTGAAACAAAGCAACAGTGCACCAGTGCATCGTGAGTTTTCATGCGACAATATGATAAATTTTTTACTGTATCGATGCAAGACGATATACTTGTTAAAATAAATTGTTTTCTACTCATCACCCCCAAGCATTTTTTTCTATCGAATACTGCAAAATGTGTTGTAATAAGTGTTTCCAGTTAACTACTAATAATGCTTCTACAGCTAGCCTTTCCCTTTGCACCTGCTCTGAAATATTTATAGTCAACAAGTTTCCACGAGATTTGACGAAAATATGCGATAAGTATCATATCACGACCTCCCTGTATCGTTTCACCCCGGGTATCATACCACAAAATAGCCACACCGTGATTATAAAGAATTCCCCACCCTTCAGTTGCTGATGACAGGTACTTTGTTTACCAAACTCGGTAATGACAATTATCATCGATCAATCCTAAATGATATGTCATGAGAGTTGAACAAAGAACAAGAAACAGTTTGCGTATGACATATTTTATAGGTTAGTAAGCGTGCGCACTTACGATCCATTATAAATTAACTACTGCAATAATATTGCAAATTGGGTAGAATTTGCTCACAATCATTAATAATTTATTGTCGAAGAGAAAAACATGTTTCAGAACAAGTAACTTTTTAAGTATCACGGTTCCTGTGGCAAGTAGTTGTGTTTTGGTTTTGTCAAATACTACGCTTGGGCTGGTCACCCTCTCACACCCTGGCCATGTTGGGAGTATGTTTCGAGACTTAACTGGTTTTGTTTCTTTAAGGTATTCAAGTAATCAATCTCCCATCACAACAAACAGGGGGCCAGCAGCTACCTATGGTATGTATACATCATTTTCACTGTGTGAGTTTGTGTGATGGGTGGCTGTGTCAGTCACTCTTTCACTCCATCAATCCATTAACAACTTTTCACTATGACATAGATAACTGCTATGTATATGAAATATGAAATCAACATACTAGCCTGCGACAACAAGCTGTGAAACCATTAGCGGGGCAGGGGTGTCCCTGTCGTCTGAGGCGCTGCAATTCCCTTACAGATTCGTGTCATTTGGCCCACCAGAAACTTACAATTGTGGGTACAAATCCCTGAAATTCTTGATCACATTTATAAGTTTGTCAGCACCAGACCTGTGCTTGTGGGTTTCACCAAAGTGGTAAACATCTAAGACCTTACTGACCCTCTTTTCTGTAAGACCCAAAACATGATACTTTTCATTGTGTTTGGCCTTAGACTTGTAGGAACTTTTATAGACATAAAATACCTTCTGGTTTAACCTTGCAGCCTGGTTCCGAGTCAGGGGATGAGCCACTGTATGTGAACGCCAAACAGTACCATCGGATACTGAAACGAAGACAGGCCCGAGCCAAGCTGGAATCTCTAGGGAAGATCCCTAAGGAGAGACAGGTGGGTTACTCAATGAGTCAATATTTAACACATATCAAATCACAAGCTCATGGGCGGATCCAGCAAATATCAAAATCCTCTCTGTGGAGAGGGGGAGGATTCTCTACAACATACTACATTTAGTTTTAAAGGGACTTGTCCAAAATATCAAAATCCTCTCTCAGAGGGGAGGTTGTCTACAAAAGAAGGGGTGGGGTGGGGGTCAAGACCCCCCCTCTGGTTCCACCTATGAACTAACAAGTGGAACAGACAGCCTTCTCTTTGTCTGAACAGTGGAGTTGCTGTCTTGCCCAGTTAACCTGGTATACTATGAGCCTCTGACATAAACTTCATTGATAAATATGGGATCTAAATCTTATTAAAATCAGATCTACAGCTACAGCTACATTTAAGATTTGAGGACATCATATTACAAGTCATGTCAGACTGACCCTTCACGATCTTTTACCAGTCAATATAATAACTATCAGGAAGTTGACATTAGCCAATCAAAAAGCAGCTTTCTCAGTCTTTATGGCATTAGCTTCAAAATGGCAACTTTGATTCCAGATTACGCTTTGAAAAAATATTTTGACAAATATCAAATTTTGAAAACTGAACAAAAGAAAAGTTTGGAATATCTAATGGATGGCAGTCTTTTCCGTTTCAAATGTTTACCCATTGAAGCAAGAGAAAGATGACGACTTTGGCAGAATTACTCATTCCGCCCATAACTGTCGCTACGAATACACTGTGGTAACTTTTTCGAGGGTGCTTGATTAGATCACAAATTCTGACTAACTTTCCTGACCTGGTAAGTGACGCTCTAGTTGTGTAGCTGTAAGATTTAATTTTATTGAGATTGGTAGAATATGTATCTAAATATGATGCCTTATCACTATTCAGGCAAGTAAACCAACTTTTTATGTCACTCTTTTCTCTTGTCAATAGAAATACCTATACGAATCACGACATCGGCACGCCATGAACAGACAGAGAGGGTCAGGCGGTGTGTTTGTTGGTGGAGAAGAGGACGGCCCCCAACCCAACATCAAGCCTCTTGATGGGAAAAACAATCACCAGGTGTTTCAGGAAACGCAGGTGCTGCACTCCGATGGGGGCCCAGTTATTCACCACACAGGACAAGCTGCAGAGATGCTCACCACTCTCGGGACATAAGAGCTGGACAGACATTGTGGTGTGACTTCCTGCAGATGCCGGCGACATGTTTATAGAATTGTACATACATTTTCTACTGTGCTATTAACCAAATTAATGAACGGAAGTCTTGGGCTGTAATGATTCACTGGTATCATCGTGATGCTTATGGACAGGATATGTGTGTCTTATTGTGAGGATGTGTATGCCTAGAAAACAATGCTTGTACTAGAAAGAGACATTCTCGGGTATGTAACTGATTGAATTCAGACAGGCAATAAGCATAAGGACATGTTCCTGAGTGTGTTAAGTTTTCAAAACACTTTATCATTACCATATTTGAAAATAGTCTCAGAAATATATATAGTCAAGTCCACTCTGAATATGATAATGGTGAATATTGTGACAAAGATGTAATTCTGATCACCTAGGACTGGACTTTTAAAGTCGGTTAACTCCCTTTCCTCGGGAAGATGATCTAATACCTTTGATACATATATCCTTTGTTAACTAGAAACAAGCTTACCAAATTTAAATCAAGTCTCTAGTTAGTCACTTTGATCAAAGACGTATAGACGTCTTTGCTTTGATGATGGAATTGTGTTCATTAATCTAATGTTACAAGTTTCACAACCTCACTATATGATCTGTATCACAGTGCTCTGGGTCTTTGTTATTATTATTTTTTTGTTATTGAGCCATGGAGTATTTACTTCCATTTAATCATTCTCATTTCAAATTTCCTTGTGCTCTTTCATCAATTTTTAATCATGTGTCCAGTCACTGGTATTTTTGAGCCAATGAGTTAGACATCTTAGGGCTCGATTTAGCTATATATAAAACATGCACCATTGCGACCTATCCTTGAAAAATGCAACCTTATACTTGAAAAATGCAACCTTATACTCATGTCAACAAGCACCAAATTTGAGTCTGACTAATCCTTACTTGTCCATACACAAACTTGAGCTTTGAACACACTCAGTACCTCTAAGTGTTGTGTACCATAGTACATCACTAACCCCTGTGTTAGGTGAAATTTGTCATGCCCTCTTGGGCTTGAGGACATCAGACTGGGTACTTCAACATTTTGTGCACATGTTGCTATTACGTTTAACAGCAATGCATCATTAATTTATGTGACACAGGCAGCAGGCCACTCTGTCTCAACTTTGATAAATTTTGAGGACCAGGGTGCAACATGGTTTTGTTTGGTGCAACTTGGTTTTTTATGTCAATTTGCAGCTGGTGAAAGTTAAATCCAATTCTGAAATCTAGCTCTGATTCCGAAGTGGTTTAGGGGCGGTCGGGTAGCCTAGTGGTTAAAGCGTTCGCTTGTCACGCCAAAGACCCGGGTTCGATTCCCGACAAGGGTACAATGTGTGAAGCCCATTTCTGGTGTCCCCCGCCGTGATATTGCTGGAATATTGCTAAAAGTGGCATAAAACCATTCTCACTCACTCACTCACTCTGAAGTGGTGTTTGTCGTAAAGGTCTCTTCTGGTATTGGTATCCTTTGGTAAGTGAATATTGTGTTTTTTATGTGCCGCCTGTGGCATGGAGTTTCACCACCAGCAGTGTTCGGCTTCCTTGAAAAGGAAATCATGTGACACACACTTTTAACATCACAACAGTGATACCTGTCTGTTTATGAAAAGTGAGAGCAACTCTGTAAATTATTCACAGCAGTAGACATGATGCCATTGAAGAAAGATGAGTGAAGAAGTACTAGTTTACATGCTAAAGAGGTCACATTGTGCAATTATGCTCAGTGTTGTACTATTGGGGTTATGACTTTTCAAGTTTACATGCATATATGTATGCAAACAACTAATTAATTGGGTTACAGTGTATTTTCCGCAGCCACACAGCACTGGAGCACTGGTGTCATTTAGCCATGTTTATTGTGTCAGCCCTCGACTCCTGTATTGTACATTTATCACACCATGGTGCAGACATTTTCATTTGTATTATATCATGTCGAGGGTCCTTCCCTTGGTCATCTATTGTTATATTGCATGCTCCTGTGTTGTATTATTTCTCAAGATGCTCAAAGTAGAGAGTAGTTTATTTGTGAGAAAGTACCATTATCATGAGATCATCCACAATTATATGCACTCCTACAGCCATGGAAACATTGCACAGTCCACTGGGCTGAGCCGGGTTTCATAATGGTTAAGTGTTTGAAGTTAAACATGAAAGAAAATGGGTCTTTGATATAACCGTGAAGTTAAGAGTCAAAGGTTAAGGGGGTCCTGGATTCGAATATTACACCAGCAAACGTCAAGGACCCCAAGAATCCCCTTAATTTTTAGATATCTGGGGAATATCAATATGAATCATGACAATTATGTTACTAACAGTTGGAGAGCTTCACTAAAACATGATCATAGATTGTAGTTGAAATTACTCACCAAATCATCAGTTTTTTCCTATTTTAATATGTGGCCCAAGGTTTTATCAGGGTCTAGATTTAAAAGTCTTTTACACAAAAACAAAACCAGATATGTGAACCATCACAGTTTGAAACTTTAGATGCTGGTGTGAAGCCTGAGTCTAGTAACATTCTCTTTGGTCCAGTAAGCACAGCTATTAATAGCCTAAAAGATAACACTCAGGAAATGATGCTTTCAGCCATTTTGGGGTTCTAGACTCAAACGTTTTTAGCACAGACTGCCAATACCACTATCCCCATGGTAATACGGAGAAATGGATTTGAGATGTCAGATAAAAGATTATGCTTTTGAAAGAGTTGCCACCATAATTGGTTGTTTAACAAATCAAACGACACTATCTATCACACATAAAAAGGCAAAAAAAGAATCATATTTTCATTATCAGAAATAGAATCTCAGTGTTGCCTGGGCCTTTTGATTCCATTCATTCGTTTCAGGTCCTGTTTACGCATTGTTAGGAACTTGATGTTGACTCAAATCCTGTTTTGTGATACTGTACCATGGCGACAGGGCCAATGTGATCCCATCAATCCATGCTTGTCAAGGGGAGATGGCCAGAGGAAATCAAGGGAGAATCATAAAAAAAAAATCACTGTTTTGGGGAGGGTCATAAAAAAAATGAAGTTATCTTTCCGTTCAGTGGGGTTTATTTAAACTTTGGATTATTGTTTTCTCAGATGTTTTCCCCAGAACATTTTGTATTAGAAACATACACTTCAACCTGGCATCTGAACTTAAAACAGACCTTTGAAAATTGTACCAATTCTAGCAAGAAATGTGAGCAAGCTTCTAAGGATTTACTGCTTTGTCGGGGAAAGGGAGCATGAAAAAAAGACTAAACAATTTTTGGAGGGTCATATATTATTTGTATATCAGTGATAAATTACTGGACTGGTGTTACAGGTTCCTGGGATATGGCCAGAATATTGGTGACTGCACTTTAGTTGTCTAAAGCAGTTGATCACCACAGAAGACCTTGTCGCCGCACAACCTGAGTTTTCTAATCATTGACACCCGCATGATCTAGCTGATAGTCTGTCACAGACCCCGAAACAAATATATCCAATACAGCCCATGCAAGTTGATAATAATAAGGAGGCTGTACAAAGAGACCTGATAATAGTTAGCAAGTCTAGATTACTGCAGTCTCTGCAAATGAAGACTCTGGGGCTCCTTTTTATTATATTTAAATTTGATAATTTAACACCTGTTTTTTGTGTAAAATATGTTCATTTCAGAGACTAGAAACCTACCCTCTACACCCTTTCCCTTTTAGCATTTTCTTTACTTGTAAATGTTATTTCCCTCTGTGAGAAGTAATCCCGGTTTTTGGTGTGAATCCAAGTGTACTTATTGGAAATATGGCAACTGAACGGTCTAGTCAATGCTTGTAGAAGCTGGTTGAGATGGGTATGATTTACTGGTAGTACCCTGTGTTAAAGATTAACTTTAATACCCAATGCTCAAATACCCAAGGGTCATAGGTCATACATCCGGATTAGTTTAAAACATGTATGTTAGGATTTAGAATCATTCAAAATCTTGCCAGATTAAATAAATATGGTGCCATTTATAACAGGAACACAGCTTGGGAGTTTCTTCCTTTAACCAGTTGAGACCAGTTGATTGTGCGCTATCAGACCTCAACAATGTGTGATTGGTTGATTGTGCGCTATCAGACCTCAACAATGTCTGATTGGATGATTGTGCGCCATCAGACCTCAACAATGTGTGATCGGTTGATTGTGCGCTATCAGACCTCAACAATGTGTGATCGGTTGATTGTGCGCTATCAGACCTCAACAATGTGTGATCGGTCGATTGTGCGCTATCAGACCTCAACAATGTGTGGTTGGTTGATTGTGCGCTATCTGACTTCAACAATGTGATCGGTTGATTGTGCGCTATCAGACCTCAACAATGTGTGATCGGTTGATTGTGCGCTATTAGACCTCAACAATGTGTGGTCGGTTGATTGTGAGCTATCAGACCTCAACAATGTGATCGGTTGATTGTGCGCTATCTGACCTCAACAATGTGTGGTCGGTTGATTGTGCGCTATAAGACCTCAACAATGTGTGATCGGTTGATTGTGCGCTATCAGACCTCAACAATGTGTGGTCGGTTGATTGTGCGCTATCAGACCTCAACAATGTGTGATCGGTTGATTGTGCGCTATCAGACCTCAACAATGTGTGATCGGTTGATTGTGTGCTATCAGACCTCAACAATGTGAGACCAGTTGATTGTGCACTATCAGACCTCAACAGTGTCAGACCAGTTGATTGTGCGCTATCAGACCTCAACAGTGTGAGACCAGTTGATTGTGCACTATCAGGCCTCAACAGCATGGTTCTCTGTTCATGCTATCAACCATTAGCAGTGTTTGAAATTAAGCATGAAAGTCAAGGGGTCATTGTTGTAACCCTCATGTTTAAAGTTTTGGGGTCCCTAGATACAAATGCTGTAGAAGACTTCAAGGACCCCATTAATTTCGAACACTGGATTGGTTTGGTTTGTATTTATTTACAGACTGCAATGAAATTTAAGTGTTCTGAATGTCCTACAGTTTACAAATATGTTTTGGAGCTTAGGATAGTCCATGTAGTGTTTTGATTGTACAATCATGATACACAATGAAGTAAACCAGATGAAAGACACAGACTCCATTCTGGTTGTTGCATGAGTAGCAAAGATAATTTGAACAGAGATGGCTGGAACGAGAAGCTGAATAGGATCTTGAAATTTGTGTCAGGTTTGCACAATTCCCCGAAATAACCTGGCTGCCTTCATGATCTGCACTATTCCAGATCTGTGGATACTGTTATCCCTGGTTGAAAGTATAGCATAGCAGCTGGATGAAGCTATGGACGTTACCATGTAGCATCGTCATGTTAACAAGTCATGTACAAATTGTACAGTACCAACAGAAAATAAAATATTTGATATGATGAGTGCATTTGTTGTCAATCCCAACTGGCCTTCTTGATTGAGGAGGTTTTTCATCATTCCAACACAATAGGAAAACAAGTTATCTTTTTTTTTAAATTTTATATGACTAACCATTGAGGCCACTGCTTTAGTCATACCATTGAGGCCACTGCAAGATTTAAGAATACCTGTGCTGCACTCCCTGTGGGATTCTAGGGTAGAATTGGTTCCCAGAAAGCTCTGTTTCTCATGTGAGCTCACCAAGAAGTATAGAGTGGTCAGGCTCTGTGACTTGAGGGAATATGTGATCGTGTTGATGGCATGAATCATTGATCATGCTTTCAGTCACTGGATTGCCTGGTCCATTGTGCTAAAGATGAAACAGTGTTGACTGGGCTTTTCAACTTCATTTGCACTTGCATTAAAATCCTGTAAAGTTATATCATTGGGTGTGTCTTGACCGAATCACAGGTAGATTCCAAGAAAACGTGTGTACAGCTGATTGCTGTTTCCGGCTCAAGTTACGAGAAAATACACACGGTAATCTTAATCCCTAGCCTAGCAGAACCAAAAATACAATTTAAACGGTAAATCAACATGTCTTGTGATTTTTTTATCTCTAATTTCAAATTAGTACTGACCAAGTTTCTCATCACTTGTTCGTTTACCGGAATTTGCTGAAGGGGTATGGTGTAATTTTTTTCTGCGCTTAATATTCAATTTTTTTCAAAAAAAATACTGATTTGGCTAGGTGGGGGTGCGCATTATACTCGGATGCGCACTATACTCAAGAAAATATGGTACTCTGCTGACAATCAATAAGGTAGTGCTTTGCAGAGTTGTGTTTCTTATTCCTGCCAGGATGTGCAGGTCTGGGTTTGAGTCCCAGATTTGACCTGATGATTCTTGGTTTGTCCACACCTTACTTGCCCTGTGTGTTCCACTAAAATGGTAAATTTCTCAATTGAATAGCTACCGACTTTCCTACAGTAGGCTGGCATGTGGTAATGTAACTAAGATGTTATTCAAAGCATTGCTACACACAACTCACTCTGTTGTCACTATTCAAGGACAGCACAGATTCGTATATCTGGGAGGCAGGAGGGTAGCCCAGTGGTAACAGCTTTAGCTCAACACACCAAAGGCCAAGGTTCTTTTCCCAACATGGATGTAACATTTCTGCTGTCCCCTGCTGTTTAATTGCAGGGCCTTTTCCTCAAAGCAATGTTAGCGCTAAAGTGATCATAGCTGTTACATAGGCTTAAGATCGCTTTGGGGAACAAAGCCCTGGAATATTGCTTAAGGCAGCATAAAACCATACACACACTCATGGCAGATGAAACTAACAAGAAATTTACAAGAAAATAAGATCTTTATTAAAATATATGTACAAAATAAATATTAATTCTCCAAAAAACTTCTCCACAAAACCTCTTCATTAGTATGCTAGAGTTAATATGGGACATAGGACATCACAGCACTCAGGCAAACATCTTCACCACCTACCCAAGTACTAGTCCACAGGACCCGTGAAGATCCAGGGTAGAATAGGACTTCAGCAACCCAAACTTGATAGGAAAGGCGACTGTGTGTCGAAAGAGACGATTAACGGGATCGTGTGTTCAGGCTCGCTGACTTGGTTGATGCATGTCATTGATCCCAACTGCATGGCTCGATGTTTATGATGTCAATCACTGGATTGTCTGGTCCAGACTCAATTATTTACAGACCGCCGTCATATGTCTGGTATATTGCTGAGTGCGGCTTTAACAGAAAACAAACAAAACTAGTCTGCTGACAATGCTCTGGTAAACTTGATTACAAACATGATTACACAAATGTCTAAATGATATGATGAGACAATGGATGCTACAAAGTTTTTTGATAAAATATGCATCAACAGATTCAATCTATTATGGCAAGGAGAAGTCAGAGATTGGTACAATTCTTAACTGTATGGAGGACCAGTCAGAGGGTGTCTCCAGACTGAGTATGCAGTGACATACCAGTTGATGAGACTGATCTTGTATGCAAGGTAGAAGGCTTGTGTTAGGCATGTGTTATTTTTTGGGTTACATATTCAACAGAATGGCATTAAGAACATATAAAATAACATTCAGAATAAAACAAAACGTAACTTTGTAACTTATTAAATAATTGATCAAATGAATTGTTGTTTGTTATAGGAGAACAAAGCCACACACATGTAAATCCAAACAGTTCCCTTTTGATAGCTTGGGATTTTTGAAACAAATATTTTTCACGTTTCCATAGCAACGACTTTGACTTAGACTGAAAATGGCAATAGGGCTCATTTCCGAAGCAGATCTTGAAAACCATACAAAATTTCTTGCCATATGGTGCCATTTATAACAGGAACACAGCTTGGGAGTTTCTTCCTTTAACCAGTTGAGACCAGTTGATTGTGCGCTATCAGACCTCAACAATGTGTGATTGGTTGATTGTGCGCTATCAGACCTCAACAATGTCTGATTGGATGATTGTGCGCCATCAGACCTCAACAATGTGTGATTGGTTGATTGTGCGCTATCAGACCTCAACAATGTCTGATTGGATGATTGTGCGCCATCAGACCTCAACAATGTGTGATCGGTTGATTGTGCGCTATCTGACCTCAACAATGTGTGGTCGGTTGATTGTGCGCTATAAGACCTCAACAATGTGTGATCGGTTGATTGTGCGCTATCAGACCTCAACAATGTGTGATCGGTTGATTGTGTGCTATCAGACCTCAACAATGTGTGATCGGTTGATTGTGTGCTATCAGACCTCAACAGTGTCAGACCAGTTGATTGTGCGCTATCAGACCTCAACAGTGTCAGACCAGTTTATTGTGCACTATCAGGCCTCAACAGCATGGTTCTCTGTTCATGCTATCAACCATTAGCAGTGTTTGAAATTAAGCATGAAAGTCAAGGGGTCATTGTTGTAACCCTCATGTTTAAAGTTTTGGGGTCCCTAGATACAAATGCTGTAGAAGACTTCAAGGACCCCATTAATTTCGAACACTGGATTGGTTTGGTTTGTATTTATTTACAGACTGCAATGAAATTTAAGTATTCCTGAATGTCCTACAGTTTACAAATATGTTTTGGAGCTTAGGATAGTCCATGTCGGGTTTTGATTGTACAATCATGATACACAATGAAGTAAACCAGATGAAAGACACAGACTCCATTCTGGTTGTTGCATGAGTAGCAAAGATAATTTGAACAGAGATGGCTGGAACGAGAAGCTGAATAGGATCTTGAAATTTGTGTCAGGTTTGCACAATTCCCCGAAATAACCTGGCTGCCTTCATGATCTGCACTATTCCAGATCTGTGGATACTGTTATCCCTGGTTGAAAGTATAGCATAGCAGCTGGATGAAGCTATGGACGTTACCATGTAGCATCGTCATGTTAACAAGTCATGTACAAATTGTACAGTACCAACAGAAAATAAAATATTTGATATGATGAGTGCATTTGTTGTCAATCCCAACTGGCCTTCTTGATTGAGGAGGTTTTTCATCATTCCAACACAATAGGAAAACAAGTTATCTTTTTTTTTAAATTTTATATGACTAACCATTGAGGCCACTGCTTTAGTCATACCATTGAGGCCACTGCAAGATTTAAGAATACCTGTGCTGCACTCCCTGTGGGATTCTAGGGTAGAATTGGTTCCCAGAAAGCTCTGTTTCTCATGTGAGCTCACCAAGAAGTATAGAGTGGTCAGGCTCTGTGACTTGAGGGAATATGTGATCGTGTTGATGGCATGAATCATTGATCATGCTTTCAGTCACTGGATTGCCTGGTCCATTGTGCTAAAGATGAAACAGTGTTGACTGGGCTTTTCAACTTCATTTGCACTTGCATTAAAATCCTGTAAAGTTATATCATTGGGTGTGTCTTGACCGAATCACAGGTAGATTCCAAGAAAACGTGTGTACAGCTGATTGCTGTTTCCGGCTCAAGTTACGAGAAAATACACACGGTAATCTTAATCCCTAGCCTAGCAGAACCAAAAATACAATTTAAACGGTAAATCAACATGTCTTGTGATTTTTTTATCTCTAATTTCAAATTAGTACTGACCAAGTTTCTCATCACTTGTTCGTTTACCGGAATTTGCTGAAGGGGTATGGTGTAATTTTTTTCTGCGCTTAATATTCAATTTTTTTCAAAAAAAATACTGATTTGGCTAGGTGGGGGTGCGCATTATACTCGGATGCGCACTATACTCAAGAAAATATGGTACTCTGCTGACAATCAATAAGGTAGTGCTTTGCAGAGTTGTGTTTCTTATTCCTGCCAGGATGTGCAGGTCTGGGTTTGAGTCCCAGATTTGACCTGATGATTCTTGGTTTGTCCACACCTTACTTGCCCTGTGGGTTCCACTAAAATGGTAAATTTCTCAAATGAATAGCTACCGACTTTCCTACAGTAGGCTGGCATGTGGTAATGTAACTAAGATGTTATTCAAAGCATTGCTACACACAACTCACTCTGTTGTCACTATTCAAGGACAGCACAGATTCGTATATCTGGGAGGCAGGAGAGTAGCCCAGTGGTAACAGCTTTAGCTCAACACACCAAAGGCCAAGGTTCTTTTCCCAACATGGATGTAACATTTCTGCTGTCCCCTGCTGTTAAATTGCAGGGCCTTTTCCTCAAAGCAATGTTAGCGCTAAAGTGATCATAGCTGTTACATAGGCTTAAGATCGCTTTGGGGAACAAAGCCCTGGAATATTGCTTTAGGCAGCATAAAACCATACACACACTCATGGCAGATGAAACTAACAAGAAATTTACAAGAAAATAAGATCTTTATTAAAATATATGTACAAAATAAATATTAATTCTGCAAGAAAACTTCTCCACAAAACCTCTTCATTAGTATGCGAGAGTTAATATGGGACATAGGACATCACAGCACTCAGGCAAACATCTTCACCACCTACCCAAGTACTAGTCCACAGGACCCGTGAAGATCCAGGGTAGAATAGGACTTCAGCAACCCAAACTTGATAGGAAAGGCGACTGTTTGTCGAAAGAGACGATTAACGGGATCGTGTGTTCAGGCTCGCTGACTTGGTTGATGCATGTCATTGATCCCAACTGCATGGCTCGATGTTTATGATGTCAATCACTGGATTGTCTGGTCCAGACTCAATTATTTACAGACCGCCGTCATATGTCTGGAATATTGCTGAGTGCGGCTTTAACAGAAAACAAACAAAACTAGTCTGCTGACAATGCTCTGGTAAACTTGATTACAAACATGATTACACAAATGTCTAAATGATATGATGAGACAATGGATGCTACAAAGTTTTTTGATAAAATATGCATCAACAGATTCAATCTATTATGGCAAGGAGAAGTCAGAGATTGGTACAATTCTTATCTGTATGGAGGACCAGTCAGAGGGTGTCTCCAGACTGAGTATGCAGTGACATACCAGTTGATGAGACTGATCTTGTATGCAAGGTGGAAGGCTTGTGTTAGGCATGTGTTATTTTTTGGGTTACATATTCAACAGAATGGCATTAAGAACACATAAAATAACATTCAGAATAAAACAAAACGTAACTTTGTAACTTATTAAATAATTGATCAAATGAATTGTTGTTTGTTATAGGAGAACAAAGCCACACACATGTAAATCCAAACAGTTCCCTTTTGATAGCTTGGGATTTTTGAAACAAATATTTTTCACGTTTCCATAGCAACGACTTTGACTTAGACTGAAAATGGCAATAGGGCTCATTTCCGTAGCAGATCTTGAAAACCATACAAAATTTCTTGCCTTGCACACAACCCGATGTAATGTGGGCAGGGGAAATAAGTATTTCATCCTTGTTTATACAATGATTTCTGGGGCCATCGGGTAGCCTAGTGGTTAAAGCGTTAGCTCGTCACTCTGAAGACCCCAGTTCGATTCCCGACATGGGCACAATGTGTGAAGCCCAATTCTGGTCTCTCCTGCCATGATATTGCCGGAATATTGCTAAAAACGGCCATACTCACTCACTCACTCACTCACTCACTCACTTACAATGATTTCTACCGAATCCAGACTTGAATAAATAGTCAAAAGAATATGTATGTTTCACTATGGCTGAGTGGTGGAAGAATCACTTAATAGTTAAATGAACTTTTGTCTGCTGTGTATTTGTAAACATCACATTTTTTAATTGAAAAAGTAAATATTTGTTACCTCACATGTGAAGGGTTTAAGTTAGTTACAACATGCTTTCCTCAGAGTATCGACCAATACACCTTGGAAAGTACAGCCGTGACTCCTACTTACTCCACTGTATTCTGCTACTCAACATTCATCAGTTCAATATTCATGTGGGGACTAAATGATACTTTATTACATACTTCGGTGTGAAAGACTGAGTTTTCTGAAGTTGAGAAAAGTGATATTTTCATTGCAGTGAACATAACAATTGATATTTCACTGCAGTGAACATAACACTTTAACGGAACTATTGTCATGCAAGAGTGGCCTCCCCTCAAATTGTCTCCCTTTATCGTAACTGTCTGACCCATTCACAAACTGTTGAATTCCTTTTATGTTAGTTCCACACTGACAAGGCAAGATAAGGATAGATGGTCATTTATGGAGTTAATATTGCCCCATGGCGTTTGATATTCTCTTGAAAATGTTTCATTATAAACTCTAAATTTTGGTTTCGCACAGCGCAATTTTTTATACTTGACCATCATGTATTCTTTCGCTTACAAAAGTGGTCTCGAATATTTTTTGTATAAGTTGATTTTGTATATAATCATATCTATATGTATGATAGAGAATTTTCACGACCCTAAATAGTTTCTGTTACTTTTGTTTATATTTTTTATGCAAACACTAAACTACTTCTCTAGTCGCAAATACAAGGGGTGGTGACCCGTCCCTGTGTGTTAGGTAGGGAGAATTTAGATTTCAAGGTTTTACATTTGTCATTAAATAATTAATTTTCCAGTAGACAACTACACAAAAAGTATATGATAAATAGGATATTCCATGTGTCTCGTGGAATATCATGTTTCTCTCATCTCATGACTGTGGAAAAGGAGATATTTTCACTCATGGCCGCTCGTGAATATATCTCCTTTGCCCCCGATCACTCGATGAGAGAAACATATTTCACTTGACACATGAAATATCCTCTATGACTGTTTGTCATGCACGTTTTCAACTTCATCACAACATAGGCTCTCAGTTCAATAAATTATTGTCTCTGGGAATCGTTACAAAATCCTTATCTAAAGTTGAGTAGTATGTTTTCCTGTTGATCCTGAATACCCACATTCAACACGTATGAGTGGGAAGGAAAAGTTAGACTACAAGGCTCATGTAGGAGGGACCTTTTTGGCTCAAGAGAAAAATGGCAAATTTCAAAGTTACTGCAAATTATAAGATAGATCTTGTTGATGTTGAAATATTTTTTTTCTTCTATTTCTTGCAGGTTCTAGATTTACTAATAGTTTTTCAGCTTTTGAAAAGACCTCTGAATCATCAGCCATATTACTGCTGAAACTTATTTGGCACAGAATATTTACTGTATGCTTGTGACTATAAAAATCAGCTATTACAAATGACAAATTGACCATTCCAATACACGTGATATTTGATATCAACACATGGCTACTTAGTATATGGACAATGTAACACAAACAGCACTCCTTAAAGCTTGTAAAAATATAAAATATACACCGAAACATCACACAAGAATGATATGATCTCATTTAAGATAGTTAATAACACAAGTACTAAACATGCGCAATTTATGAGAACATGTACATATGACCTACAATAATTACCGTATTCGACGTAATAAGCACCCAGGGCGCTCTCAAAATTAGAAGTAGGGGTTTCTTAATAGACTATAATTTTAGTGAAAAAAAACAGAGTTGAAAGATCGAAATTTTTGTGCTTTATGCTGACAGCCTGAAATGATACAAAAGAAAAGTCTGTGCGTCTTATTCACGACAGATATATTTTCCAGAATTTAATTGCCCATAATCAAGGGTGCATATAACACATTGGTGCGTATTATACACGAACAAATAAGTCTTGTGTCTTGTGATCAATCGGAAGGGGTGCTAATTGGGATGGTTCACTAGCCAATATATTAACAAATATCGGCGTATGATGCATATGTTGAACTCAGTCTCATGCCAAGAGCTTTCTAATTTTGAGGGACTGTAGCTAGAAAAAGTAATGTTTCTGTTGCAGCCTACACGACAATGTTCCCTTGAGCAATATCTTTGTCATCACATCAATAGAACTGAATACGGTATTTTGAAAATAAGAATCTGTCTTCTAAAGACAAGAAGAGATTGATAGCACAAACTAAATCTTCCACTTGAGGAAAGGGAAATTGGTTACTATGGAGATAAGCATTAGAACTCATTTCGCATGACGTTAACCATTATTTTAGTGGGAGGAGCTGAAATTATCATCGATATTATTTTGTTAGTCAGAGAGTGGAGCGAAGACCTGGAGACTCACTTATGACCAGGGAGGTTCTCTCTGTATATTGGAAGTACAGATCAGAAAAAGTGTTAGAATTTAGAGTTGATAAGAAGTTCTAGCAGACTCTTCTATGCATCTCCTAGGTATGTGTTGTGTATAAATACGTCAGGCTACAGAAACACATCTGAGGACCTATTGTGTGTAGTATTCAAGATTTCTGTCTCGAATAAATGGACTTTGAGCAACAAATCTGACTTGTACTTTGAGAGAGCTACATCATCCCCGGAACCAAGGAGTGGTAAGAATAAGTGGCTGAGGTTGAAGGGTATCACATACCTGACACCTACGGTCACAATATTGGTGTAACGAAACACTACACTGTGAACCGATTCTAAACTCATAGACCATGGTGGAATTTATACAAATTCATTTCTTAATTTTTTGTTTACAGATCGACTGCAACAAATGAAACACTAACAGATAATCTTCTCTTTAAAAAGAAAATTTGTTGCTGTAAAGATAGTAAACACCAAATTTTAATTTCCCTATCAAACCAATGCTATGACAATGAAATAACCAAATATTCAGGTCCACATTCCTTCCTTAGTAAACACACCTCAATATCCCTAATCAATATGATCAATATTGTGATCAAGGTATGGTGACTGACAACAGTCTAAAATGAGATCAAACATACAAATAAACAAAAAGCTTCCCTGTCATACCAGTCTGAGACTGAAGAACAAGGAGGATATCAGTGTTCCTTAACTGCAGGGCAAAGGAATTTAGGGCTGTGACGGGTAACTCGGGTACTCGGGTCGGGTGGGTCCTGAGTAGGACCCGGGTACCCACAGGACTACCCGGACCCGTCGTTAGTCACGTGACATATTGTTGAAAGACAAAAATTATCTAAAACTCTATGGTTACACTAGAGTCACTAATGTTCCCATTTCTTTCTGACAATGCACCCATTCCTTCTGACTTTTATATGTTTGAATTAAGATAAAACCTCATGCAGTAAACTTCAGTGTATGCATGACCGGATTGTTTTACACGTATATCTAAATACCTTTTGCCAGGGCTACGGTCAAACTTTTCCAAATCGGACAGTTTGTACCTATCTCTAAATATCTACAGCAGGTACCTGGGTAGGATCGGGTAATAGGGTGGTGGGTACCCGGGTAGTAAATTTGGACTCGTCCCAGCCCTAAAGGAATTGCATTTCCTTTTTTGGTTGAGCATATTTCATGTATCTTAAGTTGCATATAAATGTCCCATGAAGCTCTCTTATCAAGTCGCCTAGCGATAATTGCCGATGGTGTTGCGGATCTGTTGCATCTCATCGTTGTTGACGTAGACATTGCCGATGCTTTCTTGGTTCACATACAGGCTCTCATCTGTGGATTGACTGTTTGTCATGGAGGATGAGATTTCCTGTTGAATTCGTACAAACGACGGCCGTTGTTCATTTTCCACATGCCAGCAAGAGTTCATCAGCTCATATCTGTAAGACACAAGCGTTCATCATCATCATCATCATCATCATCATCATCATCATGAAGACAATTTCTTACTCCCCTGCACTGCCACTCCTTATCATTACCATTAATAATTGGGGCCCAGAATCCCTCGTGGGAAATGCTAATGGGTTCCAGAATGCCTACTGACATAGGGTACAGCATCCTGCTGTGGAGAGTTGTATCCCTTAGCTCTGCCTGGATACTCTGGATTCCATATTCACCCTGATTGTAATCCTTGATCTGTCAGCACCATATCCATGCTTGTGGGCTTAGCCAGAGGGTTGAACTTCTAATGCTGCATCAGTTTCCTCAAACAATGAACTGATGCTGATGCAGAAACTAGTGGCTGTCATCATGCATCCCAAGTTCTCCCCCTCCATCCCCCCACCCAGGTTGTAACCACCTCCATGCAACCCATGCTTGCCGTAAAAGGCGACTATGCTTGACATAAGAGGCAACCAACAGGATTGGGTGGTCAGGCTTGCTGACTTGGTTGATGCTCATCATCGATCCCAATTGGTTGGATCGATGCTCATGATCTTAATCACTGGATTGTCTGGTCCAGACTCAATTATTCACAGACCGCTGTCATGTAGCTGGAATATTGCTGAGTGCGGCGTAAAACAACAAACCAACCAACCATAGTGTAGTGGATAGAGCACCTGCCCAGTGGGTTCCATCCCAAGCTGTGTCAAAACTTGGTAAAAGATGGCACTTGTGCTTTCTCTGCCTGGTGCTTGGCATTGGATGGCTGAGGGTCAGCATATTATGTGTGAATCGGGTATTCGTGTTGAACTGCAGCATGCTACCTGAGTTGGCTTAGTAAACACTAATTAATCCGGACAAGTATAAGAGGTCACACATGCATGCACACACACATGCACGTCGCTATATATAAGTGTCTTAACTTGAAAGTGACATTAAACCCCATTTCACGTCACCACATAGTTCTAGCCTACTGGGCCTCATGGTTTCGGAGAAGCTTCTTAAACATTTAAAGAAATATAATGTCTAAATCCATCAAGCGACTGTGAACAATTTGAATGAAGATTTTTTTTTAAAGATATAACTACTTGCAACAATATATAGTCAAGTCTCGTTAATCCGACACTCGTTAATCAGACAATCGGCTTTATCCGACACTAATGATGGGAACCGATTAAATCAGTACTATCTAGACCCGTTAATCCGACAGTCTCGCACTCCGACTCCAACACACCTAATTTGCAACGAATTACCGAAATCACTCATTTATCAGTCTCGTTAATCCGACACAGTGATCAGCGTACTCCATGGTCATCTGCCTGCGAGTACACAACCCGTCTTTTGTTACGAGACGAATTGGCTTGTAGCTGCATATTACAATGGCTGTAGAGATAAACTTGCTTACCAATTAATACTTTAAACAAAGAAAACAGGATTAATCACATGCTTAGATTACCTCAATCTCATTAAAATCAGATACAAGTTCTCGCTATCTGCAAGGACATCCCATTACAGGTCACATCAGAACAACCTTTCGCCAACTATGACCTACCAATGAAATGACTAACAGGAAGTTAATGTTAGCAACTTAGAAAGCAGCTTTCTTAAGCTTTGCCGTACCAGTTTCAAAGTTGCGACTTCTATTCCAGACTATGCTTTATAAAGTATTTTGTATAAGTCATACAGTACGTACAATCGTTTACTTTCGTGCAGTTGTCCAATTTTTTATCACAAACGTTGATACTACTTAATTTCGTTTATCCGACATACTCGTTAATCCGACACAATCATATGCAACCATCAATGTTGAATTAATGGGACTTGACTGTAAAGAGAAAGAGTGAGTTGGGTTTAACAGCGCTTTTAACAGTATTCCAGATATATCACGGCGTGTCAGCTTAATGTGGGAGGAAAGCCCGAAGTGATGCAGGTCTCAGACGTTTACCACATCGGTGAAAGCCATGAGCACGGGTATGGTGCTCACAAACCTAGAAACAGAATCAGGGTGAACCAGGATTTGAACCCACAATCATAGGTTTCTGGCGAATCGCGGCGCCTTAGACAACTGGGCTACCCATGCCCCCTTAAAGAGAAAGATCTAGTCTAAATGCTAGAAGACTTGTGTAACAAAAGGACAGCTAATTGCAAGGGCTCATTGCCACAAGGCCTCCACGTACAGGTCCTCGGTGAGCATCTGGGGTTTGCCGAGTCGGTAGCCGTCCAGGATGCAGTCCTGCAGCTTCTCGTCCATGATGTCCTGGAACGGCAGCAGCCCCCGCGTCATCAGCTCCCACATCAGGACACCAAATGACCACTGCAGCAAAAACCACTTGCTTTAAGAGGATGCATATACTTAGTCTAAAAGATCATTATTTAAATATTACCTCATCTTTCCATGTTAACTGACTATAATAGTCCAGTTTCACCCTTACCGAACTAGGCTTGGAATTTCCAGGCTCGATCATAGCACCACCAGCGGCTTTTATGAGTTATGTCCCTTCTATGTCCTCCTATTGACCAATCAGATTCTATCTCTCATATCACTTGGATTTGCTTCAAACAGAGACCATTTACCAATATCGGGATATGGTCTCTGCTTCAAACAAAATGGTGATGCCCAGTCAAGACGATCTGATCACTAATCAAGATCTCTATTGTAATAAAACTTACCCACAAAGTGCATCAAATCACTTGAGCACCTTAAATATAAACATGAAAAGATTTGCAAAATATCTGTCGATGCCCAGTTGGCAGTACACATGCTTTGCAAATCCTGCAGTCGGCCAAAATCTGCAAGTCGAAATCCATGGTGTTTACAAACCAAGTGTCTAGTTCATTAAACGGTTTTGATTGGACTATGCAAAAGACTCTGGAATTCCAGGCTAGTTTGGCAATGGAGGGAACTGGACTTTATAGTTAACGCCCTAGCCTCGGCAAAATAATATTACCTACAAAGGTAGAATGATCATGTGTAATAACTTTCTGATACTTGCACATGTGTATTGGTCTATTGAAGCCATATGACATTGAGAAAAATATGATATGATGTCACCTATTGTTCATGATGTCACAAATTGATTACATTACGTCGTCTAAACAATAGGCTTTGTTTAGTGAAGTTTCTGTCTAGGATTGACATTTCATACATTTTCTTCACTTTCTCTCTTTAGAATCTGCATCTTTAGAATAAGCCCCGCGGTTCTTTTGAGGAGACAGAACCAGGGGCACAGTTTTGTGATTGTGTGTGATCCTTGTTTGTCACTAGGTTGCCTGGTCCAGACTCCATTATTGACAGGCAGCCATGGAATAGATGGAGTATTGCTGACATTAGCTCACTCACTTACTCACTCACTCATGCACAGGCTACAAAACATCATCAGAACAAAAAATATGCGGAATATGAGAGCACTGACCACATCTGACTTGCCGTCATAGAAGCCGGTACTGAGGCTCTCCGGTGCCATCCAGCGCACTGGCAAGTACCGATCTCTCTGGTTGTCATACATGTATTCATTTGGATAAAAGTCCCATGAGAAAGCAGCGTCAGTGATCTTCACCCTCCCTCCAGAATCCAACCTAGGGAGACATGACAAGTTATAGACATGACGCTTTACAATCAGAGAGTGACACCTCTCATGACACATAATAATCAGAGAGTGACACCTAACATGACACATTACAATCAGAGAGTGACACCTCACATGACACATTACAATCAGAGAGTGATACATCTCATGACACATTACAATCAGAGAGTGACACCTCACATAATAATCAGAGAGTGACACCTCACATGACACATTACAATCAGAGAGTGACACCTCACTTGACACATTACAATCAGAGAGTGACACCTCTCATGACACATTACAATCAGAGAGTGACACCTCACTTGATACATTACAATCAGAGAGTGACACCTCACATGACACATTACAATCAGAGAGTGACACCTCACATGACACATTACAATCAGAGAGTGACACCTCACTTGACACATTACAATAAGAGAGTGACACCTCTCATAATAATCAGAGAGTGACACCTCACATGGCACATTACAATCAGAGAGTGACACCTCACTTGACACATTACAATCAGAGAGTGACACCTCTCATGACACATTACAATCAGAGAGTGACACCTCACATGACACATTACAATCAGAGAGTGACACCTCACATGACACATTACAATCAGAGAGTGACACCTCACATGACACATTACAATCAGAGAGTGACACCTCTCATGACACATTACTATCAGAGAGTGACACCTCACATGACACATTACAATCAGAGAGTGACACCTCACATGACACATTACAATCAGAGAGTGACACCTCTCATGACACATTGCAAACAGAGAGTGACACCTCACATGACACATTACAATCAGAGAGTGACACCTCTCATGACACATTACAATCAGAGAGTGACACCTCTCATGACACATAACAATCAGGGAGTGACACCTTACATGACACATTGCAATCAGAGAGTGACACCTTACATGACACATTGCACTCAGAGAGTGACACCTCACATGACACATTACAATCAGAGAGTGACACCTCTCATGACAAATAACAATCAGGGAGTGACACCTTACATGACACATTACAATCAGAGAGTGACACCTTACATGACACATTGCACTCAGAGAGTGACACCTCACATGACACATTACAATCAGAGAGTGACACCTCACTTGACACATTCCAATCAGAGAGTGACACCTCACATGACACATTACAATCAGAGAGTGACACCTCACATGGCACATTACAATCAGAGAGTGACACCTCACATGACACATTACAATCAGAGAGTGACACCTCACTTGACACATTCCAATCAGAGAGTGACACCTCACATGACACATTACAATCAGAGAGTGACACCTCACATGGCACATTACAATCAGAGAGTGACACCTCACTTGACACATTACAATCAGAGAGTGACACCTCACATGACACATTACAAACAGAGAGTGACACCTCTCATGACACATAACAATCAGGGAGTGACACCTTACATGACACATTGCAATCAGAGAGTGACACCTTACATGACACATTGCACTCAGAGAGTGACACCTTACATGACACATTGCACTCAGAGAGTGACACCTCACATGACACATTACAATCAGAGAGTGACACCTCACTTGACACATTACAATAAGAGAGTGACACCTCACATGACACATTACAATCAGAGAGTGACACCTCACATGGCACATTACAATCAGAGAGTGACACCTCACTTGACACATTACAATCAGAGTGACACCTCACTTGACACATTACAATCAGAGTGACACCTCACTTGACACATTACAAACAGAGTGTGACACCTCACATGACACATTACAATCAGAGAGTGACACCTAACATGACACATTACAATCAGAGAGTGACACCTAACATGACACATTACAATCAGAGAGTGACACTCACATGACACATTACAATCAGAGAGTGACACCTCACATGACACATTACAATCAGAGTGACACCTCACATGACACTTTACAAACAATCAGTGTGTGATACATTTCCCTGGCCAGGTCTACTTACATGCAGTACTGGTTGCCATGGTTACTAACAAGTGTTACTGATGGCCTACGGTTATTTACAAGTGGTACTGGTTGCCACAGTTACTTACATGCAGTACTGGTTGCCACTGTTACCTACATGCAGCACTGGTTGCCACGGTTACTAACAAGTGGTACTGGTGGCCACGGTTACTTACAAGTGGTACTGGTTGCCACTGTTACTTACATGCAGTACTGGTTGCCACAGTTACTTACATGCAGCACTGGTTGCCAATGGTTTCTTACATGCAGTACTTATTGCCACGGTTACTTACATGCAGTACTCAGGTTGCCACAGTTACTTACATGCAGTACTGGTTGCCATGGTTACTTACATACAGTACTGGTTGCCACGGTTACTTACATGCAGTTCCTGGCAGCCAGGTCTTTGTGCACCACATCCCTGCTAGTCAGGAAGTCCATGCCCTCACACACCTGGGCAGCTAACTCCAGCAGCTGCCGCAGCATGAAGTCCTACAGGGGATGGTAGGCCACAGATCAGTACATGTACCTCTACTCCTGATGTTATTATTGAGCACTGTCCAATGAGAGCTGGTAAAGCCTGACTAACTTTCAACTATGGGCCATAACAAAGTGAACTAGTCAACGTAGTACATTGTTTGAGTTTGTTTCTTTGTTGTTTAACGCTGAACTCAGCAATATTCCAGCTTTATGACGGCGGTCTGTAAATTGACATCATGAGCATTGATTGGGATATGATGACATGCATCAAGCAAGTCAGCGAGTCTGACCAACAGATATCGTTAGTTACCTCTTACGACAAGCATGGGTTGCTGGAGACCTAACCCGGAACTTCACAGGTACAATGTTTGAATAGTTCATTGAAAGTGTATTTGGTCTGTTGAGGGCGTTGGTATATTAGTGAACGTGATAGGGGTTCAAATGGGCACAAAAATAGGAAAAGAATGAGTACCGAGAAGTCATTAAGTTTTTTATTTTAGAGAAAGTACTCCCCAAGAAGTTCATGACTGCATGTCACAAGTGTATGGGGATACTGTTAAGCGTTGGGCATCTATGTTTTAGGCTTGGAGAACAGGCCTTGATGACGACCCTAGGTCTGGACGTCCCTCAACTTCCATCAATGAAGATTCAATCAAGGAGATAGAAAAACTTATACTGTCAGATAGATGTATTACCATTGCTGAACTTGAGGAAGACATAGCTCTAAGCCATGGATCCATTGAAACTATTATTCATGAACATTTACAGATGAATAAGATATCTGCTCATTAAGTGCCAAAGTTTCTAAATTCTAATCTTTAGGAAAAAATAACTGACATTGCCAGAGACAATTTAGAGCTAAACAAGAAAGAAGTACTTCAGAGCCCTATACTTACCCCCTAAAACTTGTCAGATCCATACACATATGCATATATTGGTTCTTTGGTTTAGAAAAAATATTTTATTAGCATTACCCTTTTTGTGTCTACAATATGGTCTTTGAGTGTCCGGTTCTCCATATACGGGTAAAGAATATAGAACCGCTTCTTGTCCAGTCCGATTCCCTTGATGGTCAACAAGTACTCGTCATCATAGGGTTTGAAGCGGAGACATTCTCTCAGTGCTGTTGTGTACAGTGGGGAGAGTACGCCAGACTCTGGGGACCAAACATATGACAATCAGATATTGTTTATTGGCAACAAAGACGTGTAACCTTGTCTCACCTGGCAACAAAGATGTGTAACTGTGTCTCAACTGGCAACAAGGAAGTGTAACTGTGTGTCACCTGGCAACAAGGAAGTGTAACTGTGTGTCACCTGGCAACAAGGATGCGTAACTGTGTCTCAACTGGCAACAAGAACGAGTTACGGTGTGTCACCTGGCAACAAGGATGTGTAACTGTGTGTCACCTGGCAACAAGAACGGGTTACTGTGTGTCACCTGGCAACAAAGACATGTAGCTGTGTGTCACCTGGCAACAAGGATCTGTAACTTTGTTTCTCACCTTGCAACAAAGACGTGTAACTTTGTCTCACCTGGCAAGGGTTCTTTCAACATCTTGATGGTGAGTTTCTCCATGGGTTCTACCTTGGACCGGGCAGTAAAGGCTCCGTCTACTAACCTGGCATGGGTTCCTACAAATTAGTGTGACATCTTCATCACCATGTCGGTCAAAGAACATTCAACCTGTCGGAAAGTATCTTTACATTTAACTCCTGTACTTTAACTTGTAAATCAACTTGTAAACTGACTTGTAAATCGACTTGTACATCGACTTGTACATCAACTTGTACATCAACTCATACATCAACTTGTCCATCAACTTGTACATCAACTTGTACATCAACTTGTATATCAACTTGTACATCAACTTGTTCATCAACTCATACATCAACTTGTACATCAACTTGTACATCAACTCGTACATCAACTTGTCCATCAACTTGTACATCAACTTGTACATCAACTTGTACATCAACTTGTTCATCAACTTGTACATCAACTTGTACATCAACTCATACATCAACTTGTACATCAACTTGTACATCAACTTGTAGATCAACTTGTACATCAACTTGTTCATCAACTCATACATCAACTTGTACATCAACTTGTACATCAACTCATACATCAACTTGTCCATCAACTTGTACATCAACTTGTATATCAACTTGTTCATCAACTCATCATCAACTTGTACATCAACTTGTACATCAACTTGTATATCAACTCATACATCAACTTGTAGATCAACTTGTACATCAACTTGTTCATCAACTCATACATCAACTCATACATCAACTTGTCCATCAACTTGTACATCAACTTGTATATCAACAAGCTCGTATCAATATCAATAAACTCATACATCAACTTGTACATCAACTCATACATCAACTTGTACATCAACTTGTACATAAACTCATACATCAACTTGTACATCAACTTGTACATCAACTCATACATCAACTTGTACATCAACTCATACATTAACTTGTACATCAACTTGTACATCAACATGTACATCAACTCATACATTAACTTGTACATCAACTTGTACATCAACTCATACATCAACTTGTACATCAACTTGCACATAAACCTGTACTTGTACACCAACTTCTATCATCAACTTTCGCACCCACCTTTAGCAAAACACACATTGCCAACAGCAAAGTTCTTCTTGCCAATGACACAGGCCTGTACTTTGCTGCGGATGCCCTCCTCTACGCGGTGCAGGAAGTACTCCGTGTTGACCACTTCATCCTTGTCATGTTCCTCAGCATCCGTGCCATCAAACGCAGGGTTGCTATAGCGATTGATTTTGGGGAAGGGGGTGTAGGGCCGTGCGGGCTGTATCAGTTCTTGTTCATCACTGCCCCTTGTATCTGAAGCAACACAGGTAAGCAGAGAAATATCATCTATTTAAATGATCAGCTTACCAGTATTCAACATGTCCTTAAGTCTACAAAGAGTATGTGGTTCCAATTAGCTGAATAACCCTAATTGTGGATGCTCATGCTGACTTGTTTTCAGTGGTACTCACACTAAAAAATAAAGAGTACACATGAAAATATACTACTCAAAAGAAGTTAAAGCACACCCAGTTCCTCATATTACTAAAGTAATTAACTATAGTAATATGAAAGAATTGGGTGTGCATATACCAAAGTTTACTGTAGTTCTCTAAAATATGTATTTTTTTAAAAAGAAAAAAACCCAATAATATATATCCCAAAGCCTGTTAAATATGTGTGTAAAATACCATGACTTATGTCATCTATCTCAATACACTTAAAAAGGTTAACTTAAAAGCTTGTGAGTCAAATTATTCCTACCATTCTTTAATGCTGTCAATACATTGCAAGGTACTTTTCAATAGACAAAGCAATGATAGCAATCAGTGACCATGTCCCTAGGTATATGGGCTCTGTAGCAATGTTACATACAATATTTTCAATACTCTAAATCATAATTCCCCAACACAATAGCAAAACATTCCTGAATTGAAGCATGATGCTGTGCTTGTTCTTTTAAAATAAAACAGTAATCGCAATAGTTTCTTTCAATATCAATAGTTATCGCAATAGTGATTTCCAGACCAATAGTCACCTCTAGTACTTATCATATAGTATAGAATGGAGATATTTCACCCTGGATAACTCAATAATAACATAATAGCATGAAATACTCATATCCCCCACAAATATGACATGTCCGGTTGTGTGCAAGGCAAGAAATATTGTACGGTTTTCAAGATCTGCCCCGGAATCAAGCACTACCGCCATTTTCATTCTAAGTCGTTTCTATGGAAACTCGAAAAATATTTTCTTTAAAAATCCCAAACTTCCAAAAGGCACCAGTTTACCACTAGACCTATGTATGTGCCAAGTTTGGTGAAGAAATATTGTATGTTTTTTCAAGATCTGTTCCTGGAAGGAGCACTAATGCCATTTTCAAAATCATTGCCATGGAAACTTGAATTATTATTTTTTTTAAATCCAAAACTATCAAAAGGCACCAGTTCACCATTAGACCTATCTATGTGCCAAGTTTGGTTAAGATATGTCTCATGGTTTTTAACTTCTGCTCCGGAAATGAAACGTGACGCACGGAAGGACCCATTCCTATATCCCCCTTCCACTTCGTGGCAGGGGATAATAATTCTGTATTTATATACACCATGTCAGGCTGACATTTTATGGCTGGAATATTGCAAAAATAGTTAAAGACCCATCTCACTCACTCTTTCACTGAAGGTAATATGGAGGACAAGTTTCTTACCATTGTCCTGTGTCAGGGGAGTGATATTCTTCAATGGCTCACTAATTTGGGTATTGTGGCTGCGGCGGCGTCGACGACGTCGACACACACAGATGCAGATGAGCAGTGCGATGAGAGCGATAAGAAACAGGACACATCCCACCATGATGTAGACAAAATACTCCGTCAGCCAGAATTGTTTGTAGTAGATTTCTCCCACTTCCACTTCTCGAACTCCAATAAACACCTGGTTTCAAAGGAAACCAAAATATTTAAGGTCAGGAAATCAAATTTAGTGGCATTTGAAAAATACAAACAACACATTTTTATTATCAGTAGGATGAGTATATACAAAACCTGCAGACTATACATCTCCCTGAGGCAAGACAGTTAACTGACTATACAAGTCCAGTTCCCACCCTTGATAAACTGGACTGGTATTATGGAGTTACATTTTGGTTGAACTAACAAGTCCATGCATAGTCCAATCAAAATAGCGCGACGAAATCAAAATCCAGTTCATAAACTGTCATGTAGATTTCGGTCAATTTCAGTATTTGCAAAGCATGTACACTGCCAATTCGTCAACAGATATTTTCCAAATCTTTTCATGTTTTTAATGAAGGTGCTCACATGATTTGATGCACTTCGCGATGTAAGACCCGTTTTATCACAATTTAGATCTTGATTATCAATTAGATCATCTTGACTGGGCACCGCCATTTTGTGTGAAGCAAATGCAAGTGATACAAGAAGTGGAATCTGATAGGAGAGGCATAGAATGGAACATAACTCGTAACAGCCATTGGTGGCTCTACGCCCAGGAGTTGAAGCCCTATTTGGCAAGGGTGGAAACTGGACTTTTAAAGTCAGTTAAAGGGGAAGTGTACACGCAAAAATCACTTTCTTTCTTTTTCTAAACAAAACGCAATTTTAGAATTAGTTAGTATCTGTGTTTGAAAATATACACTCATTTTTTTTCACAGTGAAAGTAGGAAGCTCACAATAGTGTGAAAGTGATATGCCGTTATGAGGCCTTCGTTTTACGAGCGAAATAGGCCTGAGTTATCCCCCTTAGATTATGACGTAATTGGTGCCAATTCAACTGGGTCCCTGTCCATTCTCAACGCAAAAGATATCAAGGACCAGTTTGCGGTAAAACAACATGGTCTACGACACACTCCGGCGCAGTGGTGACTCAGCATAACACAATTCTGGCTGGCATCTGAGATGCTAGAATCACAAAACTGTACCTACACCACGTGAAGCGGCTCTAACAAAGCATGATGACGTCATAATGTTTATCAATTGGCACCAATGACGTCATATTGCAAGGGGCATAAGCCATGGTGTTTTTGTTATGGAAATAGAACACTTGGTAAATGTGAAAAATATAAATCGTTTTTGTGCAATAAATATGTTAATTAAATATGATGTTTTTATATTTTTGTCTATGACACTTCTATGTTAACACTTTTAATGTGGAAAAAGTACAAGAAAAAATGGTTCATTTCCGTGTGAACTTGCCCTTTAACTCTCTTGCCTTGGGAAGATGCACACCATAGAGCACTGAGTAAGTCTAGAAACAGCACTTACTGCTAAATCAAGTACAAAACACAACCAATCAGCATGAGGTGAGGTGAAATTTGGTTTAACGTCGCGTCCAAGATTATTGCACTTATATAGCAACGTGCATGTACGTGTATGTGTTTGTGTGTTTGTGTGGCTGCTTGTAATCCGGACTGATGCCGATTTATACTACTAGCTCACTGAGATACCATGCCGCAGTTTAACATGGATACCCCACTCAGACACAGTATACTGACTCCGAGCCGACCAGTCCTTGTTTAAGCCCCTTAATGCCGAGCGCCGGAAAGGGTAACAACAAGTACCATCTTTTAACGTCTTTTGGTATGACGCGGCCGGGTATCGAACCCCGGACCTTCCGCTCTCCAGGCGGATGCTCTACCACTAGACCACAGAGGCGGTCAATCAGCATGAAATACATTCTAAATATTCCACTCAAACTAAGGGCAGTGAGGTAGCCCAGAGGTGAATGTGTTTGCCCATCACTATGAACGCCCTGGTTTGATTCCCCACATGGAACAGATGTCCATTTCTACCATAATTTAAGACACATTGTTTTTGGCCATTTGACTTTAGACAACAATTTTACAATAATGAAGAATTCAAATACAACTAGGGGCGGTCGGGTAGCCTGGTGGTTCAAGCGTTTGCTCGTCACGCCGAAGACCCGGGTTCAATTCCCAACATGGGTACAATGTATGTAGCCCATTTCTTGTGTCCCCCGCCATGATATTGCTGGAATATTGCTAAAAGCGGCGTAAAACCATACTCACTCACTCACTCAAATACAACTATTTGATTGGCATTCTAGAATCTGGTGAGTAAGTAGGAAAACGTACAAACTTTATGGATAACAACTCCGGCTTTGTTGCATATAGCCATGTTTCAGTCATGCATATCTACCTCTCATCACTTGGTTGTATTCACTCCAGCTTCATAACAGTGTATGAATATACTCCGAAACGTATTATATGCAATATACCAAAAGTTGTTATGCATAAATTTGTACATTTTCTTAATTCAAATATAGCTTTTTGTTAATGTTGGCTTATAATTAAATCCACTTCGGCCTCTAGTTTTGGCTCACACACAAAACAAAATTCTTCTTAAGTTTGAACAAACAGAAGTGTATTGAGAATTACCTATAGTTTTAGTCCACAGTCCTTATAATGATAACATATAGTGACATATATATATTTAACATTATTCCAGTTATATCAAGGCATGTCAGCTTAATGTGGGAGGAAACCCCGAGGTGATGCAGGTCTCAGACATTTACCACTTTGGTGAAACCCACGAGCATGGGTATGGTGCTGACAAACCTAGAAACATAATCGGAGCGAACCGGGATTCGAACCAATGATAACCTTTAGTAATGGCAAACTTCTACTAGTCCTTATGATGTCTTAACTACTGGGCAGTTTGGCAAGGACGATGTACAGGACTAGCGCCAGTTTCTAATGCTGATCTGAGGACATTCTAGGTGTTCCTACCCTCATCTTGTACTTTCTTGTGTCAGTAGTTGTAGTGACGGGTGGGGAGCTGGGTGGTTCACACTCGATGCTGGTCTCTGAAAAACTGGTGATGGGGCAGTCAACATTATCTCCAATGATAACGCTGTAGTCGTCTCTGGGACAGTCCTTGCCAATTCTCTCACCCTGTCAAAGTAATATCAAAGTACTGGTGAACAGGAGGGGAAACAAGGAGATGGTGAAGGGGAGGGAGAAACAGGGAGATGTGAAGGGGAGGGGAGGAGAAACAGGGAGATGTGAAGGGGAGGGGAGGTGAAACAGGGAGATGGTGAAGGGGGTGGGGAGGGAGAAACAGGGAGATGGTGAAGGGGTGGGGAGGTGAAACAGGGAGATGTGAAGGGGAGGGGAGGGTGAACAGGGAGATGGTGAAGGGGTGGGGAGGTGAAACAGGGAGATGTGAAGGGCCGGGGAGGGAGAAACAGGGAGATGTGAAGGGGAGGGGAGGTGAAACAGGGAGATGTGAAGGGCCGGGGAGGGAGAAACAGGGAGATGTGAAGGGGTGGGGAGGTGAAACAGGGAGATGTGAAGGGGTGGGGAGGTGAAACAGAGAGATGTGAAGGGGATGGGAGGGAGAAACAGGGAGATGGTGAAGGGGTGGGGAGGTGAAACAGGGAGATGTGAAGGGGATGGGAGGGAGAAACAGCGAGATGGTGATGGGGTGGGGAGGTGAAACGGGGAGATGTGAAGGGGATGGGAGGGAGAAACAGGGAGATGGTGAAGGGGTGGGGAGGTGAAACAGGGAGATGTGAAGGGGAGGGGAGGGAGAAACAGGGAGATGTGAAAGGGAGGGGAGGGAGAAACAGGGAGATGGTGAAGGGGAGGGGAGGGGAGGAGAAACAGGGAGATGGTGGAGGGGTGGGGAGGGAGAAACAGGGAGATAGTGAAGGGGTGGGGAGGGAGAAACAGGGAGATGGTGAAGGGGAGGGGAGGGGAGGGGAGGAGAAACAGGGAGATGTGAAGGGGTGGGGAGGGAGAAACAGGGAGATGGTGAAGGGGAGGGGAGTGGAAACAGGGAGATGTGAAGGGGAGGGGAGGGAGAAACAGGGAGATGATGGAGGGGTGGGGAGGCAGAGACAGGGATATAGTGAAGGGGTGGGGAGGGAGAAACAGGTGGATGATGAAGGGGTGGGGAGGGAGTAACAGGGGGATGGTGAAGGGGTAGGGGAGGAGAAACAAGGGGATGGTGATGGGGAGGGGAGGGAGAAACAGGGGGATGGTGATGGGGAGGGGATGGAGTAACAGGGGGATGGTGATGGGGAGGGGAGGGGAAACAGGAAGATTGTGATGGGGAGGGGAGGGAGAAACAGGGGGATGGTGAAGGGGTAGGGGAGGAGAAACAAGGGGATGGTGATGGGGAGGGGAGGGAGTAACAGGGGGATGGTGATGGCGAGGGGAGGGGAAACAGGAAGATTGTGATGGGGAGGGGAGGGAGTAACAGGGGGATGATGATGGGGAGGGGAGGGAGTAACAGGTGGATGATGATGGGGAGGGGAGGGAGTAACAGGGGGATGGTGATGGGGAGGGGAGGGAGTAACAGGGGGATGGTGATGGGGAGGGGATGGAGTAACAGGGGGATGGTGATGGGGAGGGGAGGGAGAAACAGGTGGATGATGAAGGGGTGGGGAGGGAGTAACAGGGGGATGGTGAAGGGGTAGGGGAGGAGAAACAAGGGGATGGTGATGGGGAGGGGAGGGAGAAACAGGGGGATGGTGATGGGGAGGGGATGGAGTAACAGGGGGATGGTGATGGGGAGGGGAGGGGAAACAGGAAGATTGTGATGGGGAGGGGAGGGAGAAACAGGGGGATGGTGAAGGGGTAGGGGAGGAGAAACAAGGGGATGGTGATGGGGAGGGGAGGGAGTAACAGGGGGATGGTGATGGTGAGGGGAGGGGAAACAGGAAGATTGTGATGGGGAGGGGAGGGAGTAACAGGGGGATGGTGATGGGGAGGGGAGGGGAAAACAGGGAGATGTGAGAGGTGGATTTCTCTAAGTACAGTTCCCTGTAATTTGATACATCATGCAACACAATGTCACATTTTGCTCCTGGGAGAATCCTTCACTATGGTGTATATCGGCACTCTGTCTTAAAGTAAATGTGGCTCATTATCTTTTCTAAGGTACCCAGTACAAAACGTGTACAAGGTCTTCATGTGTTATGCAACTTACCGTAATTGTTATACTTTTTTCAAATGGTGGCGCAAACTCCATGAAACCTTTGTCATTAACCTTTGCAGCCTGTGTGGGCGTGAGATTTAGCTGTTCCTGCACGATGGCGCTGTCCAATATGACATACACAGGGACGGCGCTCATATTGGCACCCATTACTGCAGGAGTTGCACATTTCATACGCTTCCCTGAAGATTCTGGCTCACAGTCCTGTTTGGGGCAAGAAAAGTGAATGTCAGATGGATTCGTTAGTCCTTCGCCTTGAACCTATGTGGATCCTGGGGGACAACAGGTCCTTATGTGCGCATGTGCATGTGCGTGAGACATGGGATTGTTTAAAAATAAAATATTCAGACAAAACAGTAAAAGAATACATATTTCTTCTCAGGTTTTACCCCAAAAATAAATAGCACGCTGGTTGCTCTGAAAAAAGTGTTTCCTCTTTTCACAGTATTTGTTTGGTGTGTGATGAAGCTGCCTCAAACAATAGTTCCAGTTCCCCAAAAAAATATTAGATCGTGGGTCCCCAATGTGTCGTCCTTACCGAAAAAGATTCCTGTCCAGAGGCATTGACCATCATCCGTGGTTTGGCCACGCTGTTGAGATTCTCCCCAGCTAGTGTAATGTAACACCCACCACTGGAGAGAAAACAAAAGTTAAAGGTAGACCAAAATATGAATTCTTTACGTTTTGAGACATACCCCTACATAAATGGTTGACGATAATCCTCAAGAGATTGTGGAGAAAAATTAATGCTTACATATACCGGTAATCATATTTGTCCACATACTTGTCAATTTTTTTTTAGTGATGTAGACTCTAGGGCTGGGACTCAGGAGATGTCTCAAAATGTCCGATTGGGAATATTTTTAGCATAGCCCTGGCAAAACGTATTTAGATACATGTATTAAACAATCTGGTCATGCATACACTGAAGTTGACTTAAGTTATATCTTTATTCAACCATATGAAAAATCAGAAGGAATGGGTGCATAGTCAGAACGAAAAGCGAACATTAGTGACTTGTAGTGTAACCATAGAGTTCCAGATAATTTTAGTCATTAGACGATATATCACGTGACAAACCACGGGTCCGGGTAGTCCTATGGGTACCCGGGTCCTACTCTGTACCCACCCTACCCGGGTACCAGAGTTACCCGTCCCAGCCCTAGTAGACTCCTATGAAAGACATATATTTTCGAAAACATATTCATTACACATTGTGCATATGCTAGCATTTCCTTGACTATCCCTATCTCCACCGTATTGTAAATACCCTGAATCCATAGCTTCCTTTTGTGCCTAATTCAAATTACATGTTCTTAGAAATAGACGCCATTATAGACCTGCTGCCACTGTTGCCTATTGTGCTGAAAGTATCTGCCTATCTCATAGTAACCTTGTGTCTGAAGTACTACCTTCAAGTGAGATCTGATGTTCTACATATAAATTGTAAGACCTACGTTTTACAACTGAAGTTTTACAAACATACTTTGAGGTTTCACAGTTGAATTGAAAGACCTATTACTATAAGGTATCACAATTTCTTTCTGTTTTCTTCTGGCATTTCTAACATTTAGACAGTTTATAAGGCAAGCATAACAAGCCTGACTGTCTTGTTTATCTAAATACATGGGTACTCAGTGATTACTACATGCAATAGACTGTATAGAGATACTGGTTGATGCGAGTACCGGTAAGCGAGTTGCAGTATATAATTAGCATGTGAATATTTTCTCTGAAAAGAACTTGTGTGGATTAGATTTTTACACTGTTTTTGCCCCAGTCAGTCTGTCTTGTGACTTATACATAATGACATGTGGTAATCACAGTGAGGATTTCATGAAATGGATATTGACATTCTGGGATAGTAATGATGGGATTACACTTACTTCAGTGTAGAATAGCTGTAAATATTACTGCCCCATTTGGGGGCACATTTGGGGGCACATTTGGGGGAGGTGTCACTTGACAATATACATAAGAAAGTTAATGAAAAAAGTTATATTTCTCTATAAGTATTTAATGTTATTTTCAACAGCACCACTGATATCATTATGGAGAGAAACATTACCTTTCAGCTGCTGTTGCAGAGGAGGGATTATCCGCAGACAGAGAAGGGTCGGGCTTGTAGGTAAAGTTATAACTGTAACTCAAAGATGAACCTGCCCAGTTAAGAGACACAGACTTAGCTCCTCCTGTAGGTTGTCCTGGGGTCCGGAAGATAAGCTGAGTGTCTGAGCTGGAACACGAGTGAGTGAGTGAGTGAGTGAGTGAGTGAGTGAGTGAGTGAGTGAGTGAGTGAGTGAGTGAATATGGTTTTATGCTGTTTTTAGCAATATTCCAGAAATAGTAGGGGACACCAGAAATGGGCTTCACACATTGTACCCATGTGCGTGCGTGCGTGGGTTGGGTTGGTGGGTGGGTGGGTGTGGGCCACCATGAGTAAGTGAGTTGACTGAGTTGACTGAGTGAGTCAGTGAGTGTGTTGGAGTGAGTGAGTGAGTTGGTGGATTGGTGGGGGTTGACTGAGTGAGTCAGTGAGTGAGTCCCTTGCATGTGTTTGTGACGAGTGCCACCAGTGAGACAGGATACTCTCACCTTTTCGTGAACACCGGGTGTCACCACTATTTGATAGTGATTCATAAACACATGCTTTTGCCATAGTCAGACTCTTTTGATTATCTAAATGGTTTTGTCGCTTCTTTTTTGTACCACACATACATGTAGGTACTGTGCTGACGGACAAGGGTCACGGAGAATTACAGTGCTATTAAGCACTGGGTCACTCCTGCCTCATGCACACTAACCCAGGGATGGACATTAGCGCCACCCTGAAATTCCAGACCAATTTTACCCAATGGGCTAGTAGAATTTTGGTAGTGTAGCTGCATGTAATCGCCATTTGGTTTAGTAGACGTCCTTGGTTAAATTCCATCTCTGTAAACTAACTAAAGTAATGACTCTCACCTATTAATATGAGGTTCTGTGGTTCCTATGGTAACATTACTGTTTGTCAAGTAATGTCCCCTAATTGTCACCATGGTGCCACCAATCTTTGGACCAAACTCAGGAGACACACTTGTCACAAATGGAGTCTGAAAATACATCAGAAACAAAAGCCTTACTTATCTTCTAATTCATGGGACTACATTTCAGTTCCTTAAACCTCTTTGAGTTGTCAAGTTCTCTGTTGTCTGAGGAATTTTGATTTTCTGCAGAATTTGCTTAATGTTTGGTTTTATCAGCTGTTTAGGGACTGGTCATTTAGAGCAGGTCTAGATAAGTCAGAGGGAATCAGGGGAGGGTCACCCAAGAATATGAAAGGGGATGGTTGTAAAATTAATACATATATTTTGGGGAAGGTCATGAAAAAATGGATATTTCAAAATGAAATATAAAGTCATTTTCTATTTGCTCTTTTCAGGGAGGGTCTTGGCCAAAAAATATACAATGACACAGGGAGGGTCATCCAAAAATATGACAAGCACTATGGTAGGGTCATTATTTTCAGTACATTAGAGAATCAAAAAACCTCTGACACCTCACCCCAACCCAACCCCTGTGTAACACATGACCGGTCCCTTAGCAATCAATGAATCTCCGTGAACTCTATCATGTTCTGCCTTAAAGGGGTAGCTTAGCCAGGTAGAACAAGAGACAACTAGTACAATATACACAGATTTATTTACATGAACATCATATATATAAGTAGCTAAGAAATATATACAACAATGGTGAGCATACATAGACTTCCCAGGGATCGGGCATGTTCCTAGGAAGGCGAGAGCAAGTTTAATATTTAGGTGATTTAGAACATTGCAATGATATTATAATTTGATATTTTGAGCATTAAAGTATATTTTATGAATAACTACCATTAAAGGTTTTCTAACAGTTGTTTTTAGTATATAGCATCATTATAAAACTTATGTACATATTTAATGCTCATGATAACTCACTAACACAGTGTCTTGTTTTCAGTGATAACCAGATCAAAGACATTTTGATGAGAGAATCTGCAACATATATAACTGATCCTGCAGTTGATTTTGTATGGCTAAAAAAAAAAATAGTCTTGGTTCTCAGGCAACGCCCCCATCATCATAAAGTTTGCCGCACATTTCATTTTTATTTCCATTTACATATATTTTTTTTTTAAATCCTTAAATATTCCAAGCCCAACGGTAGTCAAATACTGTATTCAAGTATTTAACTCATCAAGGAATACATTTATGTAGGGAGGCCTTTCCCCAGGTTGATTGTACACAGTTGTTTATTGATTACACAACTGTTTATTGGTTACATACTTATATAAGTTTGAACAACAACAAAAAAGAAAAAAAGACACCGCCCACCCGCTCTATTTTTTCAAAAAACATTGCCTGAGCACCAATTCTTTTATGTTTTTAAGCCTTAACATGTTCAATGAAATTTTATATTCAAAATTGTATTTAGATTTGTAATATTGGATTTCTACCTCCTTTAGGTAAAAAAACCCTTCCCTTCCAGGACTTAGAAAAGCTACACGTTTTTATTAAATTTCTGATATAGGATTGTGGTGTGAGTTGTTGTGGGGTGGGGGAGTGTCTGCTGGTATTTTTAATGTGACAGAAGTGAACTTTTCAGGGTTTTACAGTTCAAGCAAATAAATAACAGTTCTAATTTTCACATTTTGACTGCATCATCATAGGTTAGGTATAACAAGATTAAATACAAGAATAATTGTCAGTTCAAAAAAGCTTCCTTGCAAGGTGTGTTGGTGTTTGTATTGCTAGATCTCATGGGTGTGTCAACCTTTCACAATTAAGGTTTTTGTGGGGGTATGTCTCAAAACTTAATTTTTTATCCGACCTTAAACTTTTGAAATGTTTCCAAATATACGAAGCATATTGCATCAAAACAAAATTATTAAGATGTTTTGATTAATTTTCCCAAAAATATAATCATCAATTAAAGATTAAAGATAAAAGACAACTTATATTCCAAATTATCAGGAACATATATTAGAAAAAGCTATAGAAAAAATAAAAAATACAACAAAACGGTAAAACTTATTGATAGCAAATCCAATAATATTAGCCAGGATAGCTCTCATCTCTTACGCAAGTTCTGTTGGTGTAATCCTCCCCTCGACACTGACACTGCCCCGACGGCCCCTTGTCACAGGTGCTGTTACTGGACCCCAGAGCGTTGCATCCACAGGCGGTGCATCCTGCCTTACTGAGTCCATAAAACTCATCCTTACATTCGCCACACTGACGTTCTGAAGGAGAGAAACAGTACCACAAAAAACTCACATATAAAAGTAGAATTGAAAATGATGTCAAAGAAATTCCTGTGATGTAATATGCAAGTGTTTAGATTAGGTCACCATTATTCCGACTATAGTGGCTGGTAAATAATCAGGTGAGGACCAGACATGCCTACTAGGGCTGGGATGAGTCAAACTTTACTACCCGGGTACCCACACCCCTATTACCCGACCCCACCCGGGTACTTGCTGTAGGTCTTAAGAAATAGGTACAAACTGTCCGATTGGTAGCCCGAGCAAAATGTATCTAGATACGATCTGATCATGCATACACTGAAGTTGCCTGAAGTTTTATCTTTATTCAAACATACATGTATATAAGTCAGAAGGAATGCGTTCATAGCCATGAAGAAGTGCGAACATTAGTGACTTGTGTAACCATGTAGTTATAGTGAATTTTTGTCATGAAACAATATATCACATGACTAACAAGGGGCCCTAGTAGTCCTGTGGTTACCTGGGTCCTACTCAATACCCAAATGACCCGAGTACCCGAGTTACCCGTCCCAGCCCTAATACCTACCGAAGCACATTAGGGCCATGCTGTGTATATAATCTTGAAAATTCAAGATACTTAGCTGACATTTCAAAATACTTCGTTGAAAATTCAAGATAGTATCTTAAAAATTCAAGAAATAAGAAAGATCAGTTCAAGATACTGTCGAGAAATTTCAAGATAAACTAAATGCAGCAAGAGGACTTCCCAAGACTTCACTTTCTGCTTTGAGCTGACACTATTGCCAGACAGGATCTTGAATTCTCAAGATAAAAAAATAACTTTGTGACCTTAATGGGCTTCCGTACAAACCAGTGACTGAAAGAAGGAGTAACAAGCCGCGTTATGAGGTCAATAAGCCGAGGCTAGAGTGTGAGAACTTGGTCCATGTTAGCTGACTCTTACAGCAAGCATAGGTTACTGGTGATCCCATTATGGGCTGGTTGGTTAGTTGGTTTGTTGTTTAACGCTGCACTCAGCAATATTCCACAATTGGGATCGATGACATGGATCAACCAAGTCAGCGAACCGACCATCCTTTCCCGTTAGTCGCCTCTTACGACAAGCATAGTCGCCTTTTACGGCAAGCATGGGTTGCTGAAGACCTATTCTACCCCTGGCTGGAGTTCTGAATCCTCTGTGTGTACCATATTTCATAAGGTGGCAATTAAGAACCCTGAGGTTTGTTTGTTTGATTGTTTGTTTGTCTGTTTGTTTGTTGCTATATATGTACTCAGCAATATTCAAGCTATATGACGGTGGTCAGTAATTAATCAATACTGGATCAGACAATCGTGTGATTGACATTATAAGCACTGATATACGCAATTGGGATACGGTAACATGCATCAACGAGTCTGACCACCTGATCCCATTAGTCACCTTTTACGACAAGTATATGTTGCTGCAAGCCAGTTCCCTCCTGGATCTTCACAGGGCAAACCATACGGTGCTTGTGGATATTGGCAATGGTAGCTGAATCTAAGGACCCTCCAATTCTCTCATTTTTTGCATGAAGACGATGACAAGAACCTTCGACCATCACACCTAATTTCAAATGCTGTGCATCACATGGAATAAAAACTAGCATTACTGTAAATTATATCACTATCTTACCTTCAACATTTGGTTTACAGTCACACTGGCCAGTTTCAACATTACAGACAAAACTGCTAGCCTCGGTAGTTCCGTTAGTATCACACGCACATGGCAAACACCCATCCTGAGTCGTCCAGTAGTGCTTCTCCTTGCATTCCGAACAGTTAGAGTTCACGACATTGTCTCTGCAGACACATTCCCCAGTTTCATTGTTGCAGGAGGAACTCCCCCGAGCATCACAGGATGATCTGGTACAACCGTCAGTGTTACTCCCAGAGAGATTATATGTGAGTGGTTTACAGGTGTCACACCGCACACCCTCCACATTCGACTTGCATAAACATGTCCCTCCAACCTGCAACCAAAACAATGAACTGTATCATGCTAATACTTCGTTCCAATTGTTAAAATTGTTTCCGATGAGACTCATTGTGATGTCTTGAGAACACAATGTAGCAAATAGCTGACATCATCCACTGTTCCAATGCCCCGAACTATTTTATGTTCCAGCAACAGTCACAGAGCTGATGCCACTCGAGATGAGAAAAGCCTCACTGTTCTTGCTTTTCTCAGACATTAGACTAGGAGTAAAACCAAGAATAACCTCGGAATTGTGGATCATCTGTCCTACAAGAATTTAAGTTGAAAAGGCTGGTGGGGTAGCCTAGTGGTTAAAGCATTCGATCATCATGCTGACGACCTGGGTTCAATTCCCCACGTGGGTACAATGTGCGAAGCATATTTCTGGTGTCCCCCGCCATGATATTGCTGGAATATTGCTAAAAGCAGCCTAAAACCATACTCACTCAATTATGTTGGGAACTCCTTGTCAATATTATATCACTCACCTATATCACATACATATAATCCATGACAGCACCTATTTCCTACATTAATCTCTAAATAACCATCTAAAATTAAATAAATTTCTCTTACTATCTCACAATTCCTGGAAACATTTTTGCCATCATCATGACAGTCGCAACTCTCGGTACATCCGAAGCCAGTCTCCTCTCTGTAGTAACCATTGTCACACGACCTGCAGTGGTCACCTTCGGTCTGAGTCAGACATGTACACGTGTAGGTGGACGCTCCTGTGGTCAGTGAACAAGCTGTCGCTGACCCGTCACAGTCACACCTGGGGGCAACAGTGGATTACAACATTCATATATGGCTAATAAAAAATAAAAGAATTGGTTCTCAGGCAATGACTTTTGAATATATAGTGTGCGCAGACAGTGTTTTTTTTATTTATGTTGTTTGTTCAAACTAGTATGTCACCAGATAAATATTTGTGTACCACCAACCTGGGAAAGGGCCTCCCTATATAAACAAGCATACAAACTCTGATTGCCGCCATGACCATAACACGAGATGTGCAGTAAAGCAGTGTGCATGTAAAGGGAAGTAACTGCGTGCTAGTTTGGATTGCATTGTTTTTAAGTATTAGAATTTTTTTTTAAATTTAAAATGGAAATAAAAACGAAACGTGCAACAGACTTTTGGATGATGCAGGCGGTGCCTGAGAACCAAGACTACTATGTGTTTTAGCCTGAAGTAAAACCTCATACAGTCCACACCCTATATTGTTGGATAAGCATTTCTCAGAGTAGACAAAAGTTTATGGATAACAAGTTCTTTATCATACTGTGATAGCGACATTTGACAACAATTATCACACATATATATACCTATTATATATAATTCTGTACCATGTCATAACTCAGTCTTATAAGCGTGACAACCGTATAAGGTGAGATGAAATGGGGTTTAACGTCGCGTCAAAGACTATTGCACTTATATAGCGACGTGTATTCATGTGTGAGTGTGAGTGGCTGCTTGTACTTGTCCGGACTGATGCTGATTTTATAGTGCTGGACTCATAGGTTAATGTGGAAAATTGTCATTTAGGATGATTTCACTTGGAATATGCTGTTGGAATTAATGCAATTCACTGTACTAAGAGGATTTTGGATTTTGTACCAAACAAATAGTAACAATCACAAAAGAAAGGTCGCCTGATCAAAGCTTAATAACGATCCTTATTTTGTCAGCATCATACTGGGCTCGTGGATTTCACCACAGTGGCAAAGTTCAAAGACCAGCACCAGCGTTCCTCTGATATGCCACGATGTAACTGAAATACTGTTCATGCCGTCATTGAACCAAATTCACTCATTCACTCACTCACTTACTCATCCAACAAACTCGCTATTCACTCACTCACTCTTCACTCACTGACCGCACATTTTTCAATGACAAAGACACTCACTTTCCTAAGATGGTGATGCTTGTGATGATCAGGTTTTCAACAGTTCCAGAGGATCTACCACTGAATTTCATTTCGATTTTCTCAGCTATTGTCTTACCAAATGCTAGATAGTTTTGTGGTGTGATACTGAAAAATAGAATTGATGGTTAGAAAATAACTATGTAAATTGTTACCACATTGCAACAACACTGAATTGCCTGATCAGAGTGACTCCAGACTTGATTATTTACATACCGCTGTCATATAGCTGGAATATTGCTGAGTGCAGTGTTTAACAACAAACAAAAAACAAAGCACCATCACTGTGAGCACCTAGGTGATATACATCCAGGATACAACTTCCACCACTCTGTGCAAGACTGAGCTATCTTAGGCTGTCCAAATGACAACTTCTTTGGGAATCTGAGCAAGATTAGTCCCCAGTTAGTCTTGCACCATGACTGGAATATATTTATTTTATGAAAAAAACACATCTAGAAAAGTATACAAAAGCAAGTCTAGCCAGCTCTAGCTAGCTCTATATGAAATCAGCACAGGGAATTTCTTTCTTTTTATAGCCAAGAAGGATATTGTGTAATATAAGTTTTTATAGACTAAATGTAAGTCTAGTCCCCAGTTGGTCAGGCTTGTTGTAAGAGCCAGATCAGGTGGTCACAATACGACAATTTCTTTCATTTTGTGATATCTCACCTGTAAGGAAATTATTGCTGTTCATGCAATACACTTACGAGACATAGGAAGTTTCCTCCCTCCCTCTAACCAACACTGAGGGTGCCAACCCCCTCCTCCTCCCCTGAATCCCGAATACCATCTCATTTTTCACCCTCAGTCTTACTGGCTCACCTCTGAATCCCGAATACTGCCTGTCACAAATCTCAAAACCACATGTCACAATTCACTCTACAAAGAATCTCAATCAGAAACAAAAACCTATAGAACACGTTCCTAGGTCAATAGGGTGTGATTTTAAGTTAAAATACTGAAAATAATAATGTATACAAAAAATAAAATATATAAAGGAATTATCTACGCACACCAATCTTTTTTTAAATGATTCTGCATGTCAAAGACAATATTATACCATGTACCACACTGCTAAGTCCAAAATACTCTCTAAACAGACCACAGAATCCTGCCTACCCAAAGGGGGTTGGCAGCCACAACATTAATGATGCATAAGTAATACCGTATATGGCCGTATATTTAGTCACACTAAACAGACAAGGTACCTCTTTATTTTACAGGAGGTGGAGTTTACTGTGTACAGAGCGGAGTCAACTCGATTCTTCTTCCCCCTTGACTCAAAGTTCCATTCTGTCGTTGTAGGTGATGATCTGTTAGCACTAAACGTTACAGTTACCTCTGTTACCTGTAACAGTAATACAACGAGGACTGAGTATTGACAGGGGTGATATATTGCAATACACAGAGGCTCTGTAAGGATACATAAGGGTTATCAAGCAAGTGTTTCAGGATGGTAAATATCCTGTATTTGGAATAAATATTGTATATTTAGTGAGCCAAGGGTCATGAAAAAAATGAACATTTTATAATAAAATTGTTGCCAAATATATTTAATATTCCATGACTCATCTCTATCTCCTTGTTCTCTCACTCTTACTCCTGGTTGTCTTACCAGCAGTATCTTGTGCACATACCTGGGGTGTGACCTGGACACTGTCATATGTCATTTGTCACGCCACAGCCGAGGAGACGTTCTTGCTCCCTCAACTGGACATCAACTGGTACTGTAGTCATCTATATCTCTTTAAGGACACCACCCTTATCTGCTTTCTTAATTTCCTTATGGTAAGCTAATCAATAGAATCAATTGTGATCCAAACTCTAAATCATAAATGTAATCAATTGTGAATATCCTACTTGGTCAAGAGGCATCGCATTGCACAAGATTACTTATTCACACAGTTAAAGCCCCATCCAGTGAGTAGGATTGTGAGTGAAAGGTATGTTTAAGTTCCATTCTATCATGTATATATTTCCTTATTATAGAAAATATCATATTAATGTTACTTTTTAATGTTGTGACATTACACCTAACGTATGCCGCCAAAAATATTCATTGTTACATCCAATCTATATAAAGTAACAGCGGCAGAATATTGTATTTAGCTACCCACTCAGAGTATCAATTTAAAATACTGTAATTAGACAATATATTCTGATATCATTATGTCATATGCTAAATATTTGTATTTTCCAGACTCTCTGTCACACCACACACAAGGAGAGACGTTCTTGTTTCCTAAGACTGGACATCAATTAATACTGATGTCATCCATATCTTTTACAAACAATAAATCCTTCTAAATCATCTTCACCACCCAAGTCCTCTCAATTACATCCTCAGCCAGAACCAACAACAAGATATACAGTGTTTTTGCATTTTGTCTTTTCATGGAGGGTCATAAAAAAAGGACAAGCATTAGGGGAGGGTTATTATTTGCAGTACATTAGTGTATCAAAAACCTCTGAACCCCCTAATAAATGACCGGTCCCTAAAGAAAGAAAATAATTGTCTCATTAAAATCAGATATTTTACTTCCATATAACACCTTGCTGAAGATCTGACCTCTCATCTGGATGAACTTTCTACTGAGACAGTCAGAGTCAAGGCTTTTAATTTCTCTTAACAACCACGACAAATTAACTATAGCAAAACGCCCCTGGGTAGCCTTGTTTGGATTATATACGATTATATACGAGTTGGGCCAGAGCAGACTAGTGTTAATATTAAGTATCGGCGACCCCAAACAAGTTACGACTACCGTATATGACCCCGGATAAGCCGACCCAGTAGATAAGCCGAGGTGTTAACTTGACCATTGAAATACGAAAGAAAATGCTATGACCCGCAGATAAGCCGAACCAGAAAGTGAAAGGCAAAAAACACTGCGAAGTCGAACTGCAAGACATGTGCCGGTACTCACAGATATTCAAAAATATAAGATGAAAAACGTTGTAATTATATTATATCATTATTATTTCTAATAAAGATTTAACAAACCAGTCATCCACTTTCATTATTTCGGGAAGCTGTTTCTCTTGTTGTTTTTTTAATCTCATAATGATCATTAAATGTTGCATTCAACAGCGAAGCGCCATTTTGTGAATCGGTGTATATAGAATTATGAACCTGTGAGAAAATATATTAGCTAGAGCGAAGACTCACAGTTTGTACACAAGTTCGCCAGCTAAAATTACATGTTGAACACACAAATGTATAAATCAACAAAGATTTAATAACCTTACAATATTTTAATAGATGTAGCACTTATAAACTTTCTGTCTAAACTATTGCAGTGATTATAATTACGATTACTTCCAATTTAATTTAATATTTACCCAAACGTGATGGAAGTTGAAATCTGTGACCCCACCTCAAGCCAAAACGAAAACATGGATCCCTTCCCCATTGCACTAATTGGCACCATGTCTAAAAATAGATAACCCCTATTGTATCAATAGTAATATAAAAGAAAGGTTGTCCTTAACTTCTTTTGAGTAGTTTAGGTATACAACGTAGGGATGACTTGGCCACTCTTTAAGATCATTGAAGGCAGAAAGACCAGGGGTGTGGAAGCCAATGCCACTAATTATTATGAGGTGTGGAAATGTGAAGTCAATACATGGGCATGGGTGTCCCAGTCGTCGAGGCCGCCACAATGTTTTGTGCTGAATTGTGTCCCTTAGGTGTGCCAGGATCCTATGATTGGATCTCTTTGTCAGCACCAACCAGTTTGCTGTAAACATCTAAGACCATCTTCCTGAGGCAAGTGAGTTAACTGACTAATAAAGTACAGTTTCCACCCTTGCCGAACTAGGCTGGTATTATGGAGTTACATTTTGGCTGGAATAACGAGTGTTTGCATAGTCCAATCAAAATCGCGCACCAAAATCGACATTCGGTTCGTAAACTGTCATGCAGATTTCGATCGATTGCAGGATTTGCAAAGTATGTGCACCACCAACTCGTTGTCAGCAGATATTTTCCGAATCTTTTCATGTTTTCAATCAAGGTGCTCACGTGATTTGATGCATTTCGCGATGTAAGAACCGTTTTATCACAATATAGATCTTGATTATCGATCAAATCGTTCTGACTGTGCGCCACTATATTGTGTGAAGCAAACGCAAGTGATGGAATCTGATTGGTCCTTAGGAGAGGCTTAAAAGGGACAAAACTGGTAATAGCCACTGGTGGCGCTACGATCGAGCCCAGTAATTCCAACCTAGTTCGGCAAGGATGGAAACTGGACTTTTAAAGTAAGTTAACTCTCTTGCCTCGGGAAGATGATCTAAGACCTGCATGACTGTGCATGCTGTGACTGAAACGCTGTTCATAGTGACGTTCGTGGTCTAGTGGTAGAGCGTCCGTCTGGAAAGCGGAAGGTCCAGGGTTTGATCCCCGGCCTTGTCATACCAAAAGACATTAAAAGATGGTACTTGTTGTTACCCTGTCTAGCACTCGGCACTAAGGATCTAAAACAAGGACTGGTCAGCTCGGACTGAGTACACTGTGTCTAAGTAGAGCAGTCATGTTCAACGGCAACATGGTATCTCAATGGGCTAGCACTATTAGTCGACATAAGTCGCCACACGCGTTGCTATATAAGTGCAACAATATTGGACGCAAAGTTGAACCCCATTTCAGCTCCCCTCATAGTGACATTAAACATAAACTCACACACTCATTGAAGATATGTCTGAAACAGCTTACCTGGAAAGAGTTCTTCAGATCTATCATGACAGTGACATCTCCAGCTTCTTTGGAGGCCCAATTGAATGAAGCATTATTTTTCAGTACATCATCAATGGCATGGAGTGTTTTTGTTAATCTTTTGATAGTTCCAGTTCCAGCTGAACAGTCAAGCCCATCAGTTGATATATTGGGATGGGACACAGGGCAACGACAGTCCGACTCTAATGACTTCCGTGGGAAGATACCAGTATAGAGTTCTTCAATTTCTCTGGTGACAAAAACAATATAACACAATATAAGGAACAAGACAGTAAGATACAATGTGTGGTGATACAATACATACAGATACATATATGCCATCATGATAGTAATGTTTTGATATGATACAGAGGATATTACCAGAATTTTTAAATATTCTTTATAAGACTATAGGTTTTCATGCTTGTCATGAGAGGCGACTAACGTGATAGGGAGGTCAGACTGACTTGTTGATGCATGTATATCCCAGTGTGTAGATGGATGCTCATGATATCAATCACTGGATTGTACAGACCCTCGTCCAAAAGCTGGCATATTGCTGTGTGTGGCATTAAACAACAAATACAGCATATCTTATGAGAACCTAACCATGAGATAAATCATACTATATGCTCCAATACAGTTGGTTTCTATCAATCTCGATACTCTTTTGCATTGACAGTGGAAATAACCTGCATTCATTTTTAAGCATACAGGATACAATATTTTGTGTGGCTAAAACTTTTTTATAGGTACATGCAGGGCTCGAGATATGCTGCGCATTTGCGTAAAATACGCTTTAAATAAACTGAAATATGCAGACAAATCGAATCCTTGGGTATCAAATAAGCAACAAAAACTTAAATATATCCTATTGATATAAAATTAATAGGTTTATTACAACTATTAGATAAAACAATTGTATAAATAACAATCAGCTAAAATGATTGTGTATCAGCTGATCGCCAAATTCACTTACAGAGTTACATTCGGAAAACCTTCTGCGACAGACATACTGATAGATGCCAATTTAAAAGTATATGTTCATGTTGTATCTTATACAGTCGCAGATTGGAGATTACAAAAAGGCACCTTTCTTACAATGCTAATTTTTGCAAACAAAAATGGCTTCCCGGAGAGGGAGATGAAAGCAGACACACACGGGTATACTACTCCTCATCTGGTTCTAAATGACTTACAGGGATTCTTACAGAAAGGTTTTCAATCTAAATTACCCAAATGTCAAGAAACAGGTGGGTATTATAAATTTGAATACACTCTAAAAATTGTGGATACCCAATCAAAATCAAACCCCTGGGTAAAATACCAAATAAGCAAAAGCGTATCTAGAGCTCTGTACATGGACTATGACCCTGTGCCCCACACAACCCACCTCTCAGTCAGCCCGTCATTGTAGAACCTCCCATCCAGCAGCAGCAGAAAATCAGACACTGTCAAACCTGACAGGAAAAATTGTTTGATAGGCATTACTTAGAAGTTGACGAATGACAAGGTAGACACAATTTTATGGATAACAACTTCATTAATACCGTAAAAAGCTATGTTTTGGTATAGATCCTTATACCGTTGTTAAGCAAGACAAATCTGACAGGAGAAGAACATACTGGACATTAACATTCTGGACATTAACATTCCGGAGACTAACATTCACATTCCAGACATTAACATCCTGGACACTAACATTCACATTCCGGACAATAACAATCCGGACATTAACTTTCTGGACATTAACATCCTGGGCATTGACATTACAGACATTAACATTCCAGACATTAACATCCTGGACATTAACATTTTGGACATTGACATTATGGACATTAACATTACGGACATTAACATTCCAGACATTAACATTCTGGACATTAACAATCCGTACATTAACATTCTGGACATTAACATCCTGGACATTAACATTTTGGACATTGACATTCTGGACATTAACATTACGGACATTGACATTACGGACATTAACATCCTGGACATCAACATTTTGGACATCAACATTACGGACATTAACATTATGGACATTAACATTTTGGACATTGACATTCCAGACATTAACAATCCGGGTACTAACATTCTGGACATTAACATCCTGGACATTAACATATTGGACATTGACATTACGGACCTTAACATTACGGACATTGACATTACGGACATTAACATTCTGGACATGAACATTTTGGACATTAACATTCCAGACATTAACATTACGGACATTGACATCCTGGACATTAACATTACGGACATTAACATTCTGCACTTTCACATTCTGGACATTAACATTTGTGCAAGGTCATGAATACATATGTCTTCAGTCAACACTCTTTCAGTCCTTCACCTTGTGGATTTAACCAACCAGAGCCAAAAGCCACAATCAGAAAAATAACATAAAAATAGACAAAAGTTACATGTGCATGATTGATCAATCTTTGACTATTGGACTACAACCAGGCCTTTTGCTCTGATATGATAAAAGAGGCATCAGATTGGAGTAAAAGATCTGAGATTAATGAGATTGTATCCTTAATAACCCAAACAACTCACATCAAATATAATTTAAACACAAAAACTATTTATAAGGCACAACTGTACTATTATTTTGACCTACCTAACCTCTAAATCCGTAAACAATAACCTGAAAACACTATTACCTCAACATCGCATTCATTTCTGAATTCTAGATTATTGAAGATTTTTTAATCCTCATGCCTAATGAAAACCTCAAATATTCTCATTCCTTTTTGATATTTGGTTGTTTTTTTAGTCAGATGCAAACTGCTTTACTGAAAAGCTGTTGTAAACAGAATTTCAAAAGTACCTCAACAATAACTTGAAACAACAGGAAATATGAATACTTTTTGTCATTTTAAGGTAAATACCGTATTCCCCGTAATAAGCGCCCAGGGCGCTCTCAAAATTAGAAATAGGGGGCTCTTATTAGAATATTATTTGGGTGAAAAAAAAAAGAGTTGAAAGATAAATTTCGTGGTTTATGCTGACAGCCTGAAATGTTTTGGTACGACAGATATATTTTTCTAGAATTTAATCGCCCATAATTAAGGGTGCATATAACACACGAGTGCGTATTGTACGCGAATAAATAAGTCTTGTGAACATTGATCAATCGGAAGGGGTGCTAATTGGGATTGTTCACCGGCCAATATATTAGTAAATACCGCCGTGGGCGCTTATTAGAGCGGGGCGCTTATTACGTCGAATACGGTATACTGTCACCAAACAACATTTACCTGTTTCAGGTCCAAGCACCAGAGTGTTACCTTGCAAAGTAGGTGTTCCTGTCACAGTTTCTTTAATATTGTTTGTATACACATCAAACATCGTAGCAGATCTCTGAAACACGAGAAACATGAATTGTTTGATCGGCATTACTTAGAAGTTGACGGAAGTAGACACAGTTCATGGATATCAACTTCTTTAATACTGTAAAGGCGACGTTTCGGTATAGATCCTTATACCACAGATCTTACTTGACAACAGTTTAAGGATCTATATCGAAATGCCGCCTTTACAGTATTAAAGAAGTTGCTATCCATAAATTGTGTCTACTTTGACGAGAAACATGGTTTGAGAAACATGACATCTGTTCCTATTTAAACACATAAATGGATAATACAATCCCTTTACAATACATTATCTTATTGCAAAAATAAAATAATTTGAAATATATCAAATGACCAAATGATTTTCCCTCTAAAATACATGATAAAACTATCAGGAAAAATATACATAGATAACGATTTTGCGTACAATACTTATCTTGTCATGGCTCAAATGTCAGGTCTAAAATGGATTTTTATATTTCATTTGACACTGTAGGCATACATTTGCAAGGGATCAGCTGCCCATAGTCAAGTGATGAATTAGCCTTTTTTTCATATCGTATGGATGAATCCAGGAATTTTGAAAGTGAGGTGAGCCTCTATGATCTATTCCCCTAAATAACTCAATCACAAGGATGTTTGCTCACACTATCAATCACTGGCATGGATGGTTGATTGTGCTATCAATCCATCTCTGGCATGGATGGTTGATTGTGCTATCAATCACTAGCATGGATGGTTGATTGTGCTATCAATCACTAGCATGGATGGTTGATTGTGCCATCAATCACTAGCATGGATGGTTGATTGTGCTATCAACCCCAGGCATGGATGGTTGATTGTGCAATCAATCACTAGCATGGATGGTTGATTGTGCGATCAATCACTGGCATGGATGGTTGATTGTGCTATCAATCACTGGCATGGATGGTTGATTGTGCTATCAATCACTGGCATGGATGATTGATTGTGCGATCAATCACTGGCATGGATGGTTGATTGTGCTATCAATCACTGGCATGGATGGTTGATTGTGCTATCAATCACTGGCATGGATGGCTGATTGTGCCATCAATCACTGGCATGGATGGTTGATTGTTTTATCAACCGCAGGCATGGATGGTTGATTGTGCTATCGATCAACCATAGGTATGGAGTGCTGCTCAAACTAACAATCCGTAGCATGGATTGTTGCTCACACTATCAACCCCTGGCGTGGAGTGTTGATCACACAATCAACCCCTGGCATGGAGTGTTGCTCACACTATCAACCACTGGCATGGAGTGTTGATCACACTATCAACCCCGGGCGTGGAGTGTTGCTCACACTATCAACGCATGGCATGGAGTGTTGCTCACACTATCAACCACTGGCATGGAATTATACTGACACTATCAACCCTTGGCATGGAATGCTGCTCACAGTATCAACCACTGGCATGGGTTATAGATTATGGTCTGCCATGTCATGAATCACACTATCAACTGTCAACCCCTGGTATTGATTGTTGCTCAGTCTATCAACTCATGGTATGGAGTGTTGCTCACAATATCAACCCTTGGCATGGAGTGTTGCTCACAGTATCAACCACTGGCATGGGTTATAGATTATGGTCTGCCATGTCATGAATCTAGACCCGCGATTCGCTGTGCAGAGTTGCATCCCTTGGGTACGCCAGAAACCTTTGATTATGGGTTCCAATCCCGGTTCACCCTGATTATGTTTCTAGGTTTGTCAGCACCATACCCCTGCTCGTGGGTTTCGGCAAACTGGTAAAGGTAACATTAAGCTGACACGCCACTATGTAACTGGACTACTGTTAAAAGCAGTGTTAAACCCAACTCACTCACACCAGTGAAGATGCCCCTGATGACAGGTGAAGTCACATCAGACTGTCTACACCTACCTTTGTAAGAACAACATGGACAAAGTCTGATTCTGTGACAGATGGTGTCACAGTCTGGGAGTTCACCAATAGGCTGTTCCCATCAAGCTTCACTGTAAGCCCTGTGGTACCACCAACCCTCAGAACAGTGCTGAAACCAGAACAGGATTAATATGAAAGAGCAACTGCCATAATTCATGATACTGTCAATACTTGTAAAGAATATCATGGAGAGGGCCCAGTTGGACCAGTTGAATAAAAAGCACAATTCATTAAGAGAGTTGCTTGTAGCCCTCAGGTGTGCCAGAATCAGGTGATTCTCTATCAGGACTTCCTACCAATAAGTGTTATGTTCATGCCAAACAGTGACATATTTGGGTGTGATGAATAGAAAACTCCAGATGTAGATACCATCTGATGAACAGTTGAATAGACATGATGTGGCACTAATAGTATTTGGTTGAGTATTCTTGATGATGAGCAGTGGGAGCCTAGTGGTTAAAGTATTGGCTCGTTGCAGAAGACCTGGTTCGATTCCCCACATGGGTACAATGTGTGAAGCCCATTTCTGTTGTCCCCCACCATGATATTGCTGAACTATTGATAAAAGTGGTGTATTTAATACTCACTCTCTCTTGATGACAGATTATAGTTTTTAGGTCAGGGTCACTATTGTATATAGTTGTATATAATCCACGGATCTTTTCTGCGCTGCTGCTGTATTTTTCATGTTCTAGGGATTGGGGTTGGGGAGGCGTGGGTGTGCGTTTGTGCTGCGTGTCTGAGTGCGTGCGCGCGCTTGTATGTATGGGGGGAGGGGTTGGTGGGGGGCGCATCAGTATACTTACCAGTTAGGAGAACACGTTCCTTGTATCCAGAAAGAAATACTAAAGGTTCCTGGTGAAGAACCAGCGTTCACTGTCGTGTTGACATTACAAGGTGTACTATCACTTGAATTGGAAAAGTAGTTACCATTCGGCCCATGAACACCTGCAGGGCCAGAGACTTGCTGAGGGTCACTACAATCACTACTAATCGTTAATTTGGTCAGATTTGGAAATGAAGTCCTTGACCGACTGGGACACGATAAAGAACACACTCCAAGTGATTCACACTGTTCTTCTGAGATAGAGGCACAAGTGCCTGGACATTCGTCCGTAGTAGTCGCTTGACTGCTTCCTTGCAAGTTTTGGGGGCTTTGGCTTGGAGGCATATAACTACACGACACTTGACGAGCACAGATACAAAACATGACACAGAATGTCAGCGTGCCGACCGGATATCGTCTGCTAATCGCCAGCTCCATTATTCACAGATTTGCGCTTGCGGTTACCACGCAAAAGATGGAGGAACGTGATGTCTTTTTCAATTAGTCACGACATTCGGTATTGGGACAGGTGAGTCTGAAACGAGAATTGCGTGTCTTAGTAAATAGTAACAAACTAGGGTCATAAACTAGGATCTTAAGGAATTGTCCTGACCGATTTGTAAGTATGAAATTACCAATAGTACTTCACGCTAATACGACATACAGTAGGACAGGCAACTAGCAGGCTGCTAAGAAGCGGTTGTACAAGTCGCAATCACAGGAACTCATTATTGGTCAGTAAATAAAAATATATACCCTCTTATATAAGAATTCTCTACTTAAATATAGGGGTATATTTTTTTATTTACTGACCAATAACGAGTTCCTTTGGTCGCAATATAGTTACCTTCTTTATAGTTATTTGGTACAAATTAGTTAAACAAGGTGGCAAAATGTCTTTGTGGAGACAACGAGAGTCTACCAATGTCATTATACAACAACTTAATGTAGGAGGTGGGGTAGCATTGTGGTTTAAGCGGTCGCTCGTCACGCCGATGAGCCAGGTTCGATCCCCACATGGGTACAATGTGTGAAACTGCAGTTGTCACCCGCCGTGATATTGCTGGGATATTGCTAAAAGCTGCGTAAAACCAAACTCACTAACTAGTGGGGGAGGAGAGCCAGAAGCGATGCAGGTCTCAGACGTTTACCACTTTAGTGAAACTGAAAGCACGGGCATGGTGGTGACAAACCTGGAACATAATCGGGGCGATCCTGGATTCGAACCCCCGATTATAGTGTTCTGGCATGCCTAAGGGACATAACTCAGTGCAACGAATTGTCGCGCCTTGACTGTTGGGAACACCGAATCCCCCATTATCTAGAAATTTATATATATCGCCATGCAAAGAACGACGGCAAAAGAAAGTATTCACTTGAAAATTGGATTTGACCAAATATTACAAACGTCACCAAAACGTTACTAGGATGAAAACAATTGCTGAAACACACACGTCTATACTTAAGGTAAAAAACATAACTGTGTTACCCGTATCAAAATACATCAGAATAGAATAACCATTTCTTGTTTGTTTCATATTAGCCATCATTAAAAACGGGGGTTGCATTTTTTTGCCTGCGGGTGATATTGTAAAATCATCCAATCCGGGATGAAGTTAGGGAGGAGTGATGGTATAACGTGGCCGTGAACGGTGTTTCAGTTATATGACGGCGTTTCTGCTTAATGTGGGAGGGAGGCCCGAAGTGATGCTTGACAAAACTAGCAACATTGTCGCAGCCAATCTGGGATTAGATACCCCGAACACTGGATTCCGGAAAGGACGCAACTCTGCACAGAATGAAAATGAGACATTTTTCCTTTCAACACTATAATGTTTTGGACTACTAAATGTAGAGTGAGTATGGTTTTACGCCGCTTTAGCAATATTCCAGCAATATCACGGCGGGGGACACCAGAAATAGGCTTCACACATTGTACCCATGTCGGGAATCGAACCCGGGTCTTCGGCGTGACGAGCGAACGCTTTAACCACTAGGCTACCCGACCGCCCCACTAAATGTAGAGATGTGAAGATATTCGCATTCCGAATTTCGGCGCCTCGGACCACAGGACACCTGTGTCCCCCCTATGGCGGCTGAGTATTTAATTAAATATGTCCTCGTCATCCTGGAAGCGCCTGGAGCAGAAAATAGCCACTGGGGGCTAAGTCTGGGCTGTGGGGTGGGTGATTTAACTGTACAGCCCAGACTTAGCCCCCAGTGACTATTTTCTGCTCCGGCAAATGAAATCTGCCCTACGTGGAAGACGCTTCCAGGATGACGAGGACATAAAGGCAGTCGAGACATTTCGTTACATAATTTAAATAATTACCACTTTTACATCCTGGTCGAGGGTACTTCAACGCAGAATGGAAATATAATACACTGGTCAAGCGAGGATGATAATAAGAATGCCTGTCACATCTATTTGCCTCATAGAGCACGGATTTATATCCTTTACGCCACATAGTTGTTGCTCGAAATCGTGACTTCCTTATTTGTGTATGGCTCTGTATAGGGATATTCGATCTCATTACAATAAGATCCCAGTTCTCACTAATGCAAAAGAACGATTTTTGAACGTCCCATTACGGAACATGCCAGAACCACCTTCCGCGGTAGAGAAGATCTGATTTTAAATGAGATTTTATATTCATATAGAGCCATGATTTATGCGACTCATAATTTAACCCCCGGCCTCCCGGTTGCCCATAGCCCATTGCCTATTACCAATCAGTGATAATTTAACCCCCGACCTCCCGTTTGCCCATTGTCCATTGCCTATTACCAATCAGTGATTTTATATTCATATAGAGCCATGATTTATGCGACTCATAATTTAACCCCCGGCCTCCCGTTTGCCCATTGTCCATTGCCTATTACCAATCAGTGATAATTTAACCCCCGACCTCCCGTTTGACAATGTGTCCATTGCCTATTACCAATCAGTGATAATTTAACCCCCGACCTCCCGGTTGCCCATTGTCCATTGCCTATTACCAATCAGTGATAATATAAATCCTGGCTTCCAGTTTCCATCGCTATCACATATCAGCGTTAATTAACTGTTAAGTGTTAGCTTCCATTTGCCCATTGCTAATCACCTCTCAGCGCCAATTATCTTTTGTCTTTCGTTGCCAAGTTTTACCTTTGTTATCGGTTTACTTTTGTTGATCTTACAGGTACATATATATGCTCCCGTGAAGGAGTAAGTATATACCGCGAAACGTTGTGTTCCTCATAATAAAGAAGTTGACACCTATAAATTCTCTTCCTTGTGTGTATCACTTCTAAATGCCTTTCAAAGACTTGACTCATTTCACGCCCGTGTTTATCGTTTTGGGGACAACAGAATAATTGATTTTATGATTTTTGTAGGTTCTGTAGAATGTTTGTGTAATAACAACCAATTGTGTTTTCTGTTGTTCATAAATATTGAGACTCGAAGCATCAAAGGGCGAGGTATAATGGCACTGTCTTATTGAAATACTGGAGATGGCGAGTTTCCGAAAAGTTTAGAAATATTGGTAAGAAAATTATCAGACTTGTTCAATGTGGCCGACAACTAGTCTCCTGTGTCTTTCTTACACTTGCAAGTTCTGATATGAGCAAGTAATAGTTGGTTGGTTTGTTAACGCCGCACTCAGCAATATTCCAGCTATATGACGGCGGTCTGGACCAGACAATCCAGTGATTGACATCATGATCCATGCAATTGGGATCGATGACATGCATCAACCAAGTCAGCGAGCCTGACCACCCGATCCCGTTAGTCGCCTTTTAAGACAAGCATAGTCGCCTTTTACGGCAAGCATGGGTTGCTGAAGACCTATTCTACTCCGGACCGTCACGGGTCACACGGTCCCTAGTATGGTAGCCTATCTTTGGTTGCTGGTGATCTATAAGCCCATTTTTATATTGCATTGTTGAATGATAATGTATTCTTATAAATATTCTAAACTATTTTTTAAATCGAAACTGTGATACTCTAGTTATTATACTTCCATCGTTGACAACTTATTATTCAATCTAAATATAATTAGTATAACTGTTTCGTCACGATATGGCTGAAATATTGCTGATGTGACGTTAAATTTCACTCACTCACTCACTCAATCACTCACTCACAAGTACACGAGTGAATTTCAAATTGACTTCAAGAGAAACCTGAGCCGCGACCATACATTGTACTGTGTTGGACTCTACATTTCCGGTGAAAATCAGGCACAAAGGCTTGCTCATGTCCTGAAATTAAAAAATACCTTCATGTAAACAGATCAAAATAAGCCTTTTTGAGCCTTCATTACATTCCTTCTCTATATTTTGTTTTTTGGGGGGAAACACATGCAAGTGTTGAAAAGGGGAAAAAAGCCAGTTCTCATTCGTATGACTACATTTAATAACTTTCATAACGACTTCAAAACGTTTTGTTTGTTTCTGAAGCTATGAATCTCAAGGGAGCCTAAAGGGACCTTGTCATACGTTGTCATACCTTGTACTTTCTCCATAACTGTGACATCAGATACTTTAAGTTAATATTTCTTGTCCTTTTTTTCATTTTAAAATATTTGTAATTTGAAAATATCATATTCTATGAGTAGACATTTTAATGCTATAGTTGATTAACAAAATGTGTGCCTCGTCGGCCGAGTCGCCCAGTTGCCAGGTGTGCCGGAAAACGATGATTTTGGGAATCCAATATTGGCCCTCATTTAAATATGTCCTATGTTTGTCAGCATCATATCCGTGCTAGTGGGTTTCACCAAAGTGCTAAACGTCTGCATCACTTCGGGCTGTTCCCCTACATCGCTGCTATTCCATGATATACTAACGTGATGTTCAACGTGGCGTTAAACCCAACTCATTCAGATACGACACTCAATAGCTTTAAAGTTTGTTTGTTTGTTTGTTTGTTTAACGCCACATTCAGCACTATTCCAGCTATGACGACGACGGTCTGTGTAAATAATCGAGTATGGACCAGACAATCCAGTGATTGACACCATGAGCATCGATCCACGCAATTGGGATACGATGACATGCATCAACCAAGTCAGCGAGCCTGACCACCCGATCCCGTTAGTCGCCTTTTAGGACAAGCATAGTCGCCTTTTACGGCAAGCATGGGTTGCTGAAGACATATTCTACCCCGGATCTTCACGGCTCCAATAGTTTTAAAGAGCTTAGACTGGGTTGCTTACACAGGGCGTCGTATCTTCCCTCATATTCTGCTTTACGGATAACCGACAGTAATCCAAGCCATTTCATATTACAATAATTTTTTTTATAAAAAATGAATTTTCATCCACAACTATGGGAAAATTATCTCCATAGAATGACACGATTGATGCGCGAGCTGATACTTCTGATCGGCAATCCTTTAAAGAGTGTCATCGAGACATACCAAAAGGCTGGAAGATGTAAACTAACACTTGACGCAAATTCATCACAAAGGGATTCCGTGTTTGCACAGTAATAAACAAGTTTCATTGATCAAGACAGCAAATACTCATGGTAATGAATTCATATTTGACCTGTTCATAGATATACATTCTCTGGAAGTTAAAGTATATTGCCCAATTCTGTTCATGGTAGCCATACCTTCACATCTAAATGTCTAGCTGCCAGTCATATGAACATGTCGAGTAACAATATGTCATTTTTCAGTAGTTCTAAAACGTCCAGTGGGCCTTTATCGGGGCCTCGTACTTCATTCTTTAAGAACATGAACGCCATGCTCGGGTCCTACATCAAAACATCGACCAGCGTGGTGTACGTTTCCGCATTACAGATCTCCGCCTGAACCTGAACCTTGATAATTAAGAGGCCTACCAGCAGTCTAGTAAAACAGGGTTAAACTTTCTTCATATGAAGTCATGAGAAATGTTTCAATTAAACCCTTTTTTGGACCAAGCGTGTAGCTTTCAGCTTATTCAGCTCTGAGGAGAGGAGATAAAAAACACATGCTTCACCACAAGAACCAAGGGATACACGTTTATAACGAACGCGCTTATAACGAAGTGACCGATATAAAGAACTGTTTTTATTTTGTCCCGGCTATTTGCTGTATATATGCTAACATCGAACTAAGTTTAGCAGTCCCTTTGAGTTCGTTATAACCATAGTATACTGTACATGAAAGTCAATAGTCGTATTTTAAATATTAAAAAAACAACATGAACAGATCAAAGCATAGACTTCATGCACTATTCATACTAGTGTATATTTAATAGCATGTTGATACATGAATAAATAGCTCATTATGTCATTAATGTTCAGGTTAATCGATGTGGAACTCTGTACCGAATCACGCAATCATTGACGGCCATCTTGGATTTTCTCGAATAAGAAACCCATGGAGACTGCTCGTGCCAATTTTGCTGCTAGTATCACCACCTGTACGATTGTTCGATAATCTGCCTAGTTAGCAGGTGTCAGAGGCACACAATATGACAAAAATAAATGTCTTATACAAACCAAATAAACGTCACAAAGCCACCAATTTTTGTGGAACCAACTTAGATTATGAGCAGAGATAACCCAAACAAAAATCAACCTATGTTACTTCTCTATCGGATCAAAGGAACTTAATTGAGCGAGTTTTCCATATTTCGATGATATTTATGATGAATCCTCATCTGGTATATGGTTCACAATGGGCTGTTGAAGCTACACGTGGTTGAACCCATCGCTTTCATTGTTGGTGTTATCTTGCCGACAGCTTGCATTACAAATTATGTACGTTTGTATTGGGAACACATTTCGAAGGGAATAGAGGAAAGCTGATATACTACATTTTTTTCCTGCCCGTTGTGTTGAAATGCGACGACAAAGGTCAACAACACAGGGACTTCCTCACGAATCACACACTCATGTACCCCTGCATTGTTGTGGCTACAGTTGGTGCGTCGATATTGAATTTCTTATCAGAAATGGTTCCTGTCCTGTATTGAAAGTGTTCAATGGTGGAAAACGCTATTGATCGGCGACAATTCCCGATATTGATAAACGTACGTTTTTATATTTAGTTCGTATGTATATAGGTACAAGTGTCTCTATTATTATTATTATTATTATTATTATTATTATTATTATTATTATATTGCGCTAAACTCCTTACACAATGTGTATGCGCAAAGCGCTAACATTACTCCGGTCAATGGATCAGTGTGCGCTCGATCTTATCACTCTCAGTTCCCTGGGGAGTATAAAACCCAAGCTGCCTCTCTCTGTCTCTGTCTCTGTCTCTGTCTCTGTCTCTGTCTCTCTCTCTCTCTCTCTCTCTCTCTCTCTCTCTCTCTCTCTCTCTCTCAAACACACACACACACACATAATGGAATTAATCACTGCACAGTCCCAATAAACCAAAAGATAACACATTATATCTCGAAGGGAGTGTGTTTTAATCTTAAAAGGCACGCCCTGGTTACAATCGATATATACAAGGAAATGCTGAACACCATGCCTATATTGCGGTAACAAAACACCGCCATCGTCCCAAGCAACGTGAGCAACACGATGTGTTTTGTGTGCGTGTGTCTAATGTTCAAACATTCAGAGTAAGTAAACAATGATTCAATCATACTAACAAACATTCATGTCCTCTGACGACATATAGTACTTTTTTCCCGTGCGAAGATACAACTCGGGTGCTTATCGTGATAGGATTTGTGTCAGTACTTACTGTAAAGGCTGTCAAGATGAGTTTTGTGTCCATTTTCTTCATTTTGGTAGACATTTCAAAGAGTGAATTCTCTGTAAAATATTTTGGCATTCGGCTATACTCGTCTTTTTCCGCTACATACGTAAACTTCGGACTGAGTTTGAGTAGTGATATTTCATTACGTCACTGTAAAGCGTATGCTGCCAAATACCACCGTATTACGTTAAGACCACTTGATATTCAGTGTATTGTTTATAAAATGTGTCTGCCATTGTTGAAAGCTTGGTTTTAAAAACATTGAGGTTCATGGATTTAATTTAAAGAATATCTTGTTTTGCAGCAGTAAGGAAATATATCAAGTGTCCAAACAAAATCCCTTGCACACACCTTGGCTTGAGTGATTGTTTGTTTGTTTGTTTGTTTGTTGTTTAACGCCGCACTCCGCAATATTCCAGCTATATGATGGTGGTCTGTAAAATAATCGAGTCTGGACAAGACAATCTAGTGATTGACATCATGAGCATCGATCCACGCAATTTAGATCGATGACATGCATCAACCAAGTCAGCGAGCCTGACCACCCGATCCCGTTAGTCGCCTTTTACGACAAGCATAGTCGCCTTTTACGGCAAGTATGGGTTGCTGAAGACCTATTCTATCCCGGAATCTTCACGGGTCCTTGAGTGAGTGAGTTTGGGGCAATATCACGACAAGGGCACCAGAAATGGGCTTCACACATTGCACCTATGTTAGAAATTGAACACGGGCTTTCAGCGCGACAAGCAAAAGCTTTAACTACTAGGCTACCCTTCGCCCCTTTGGCATAAAGGAAAAAGTACTTGATCGTTCATAAATGACTCACAGCTGTCGCGAACCTGTAGGGATTCCAGGTTAGAAGAGGCGACTAATTGGATCGGGTGGTGAGGCACGATGATTTGAGCCATTGCCTGTCATCTTATCTAGACGGTGTAATCGCTGCTCACAGTGTCTGCCAATTGTTTATCTGGTCTAGACTCGATTATACATATCTACTCTTCACAAATAGTAGGGAATGATGAAATATATATACTATGGGCCTGTGACTTTACAGTTATATTTGAATAAGCCGAATAGAAATATATATTTTTAAATACCAAGTATTAGAACAAAGTGTCGACAAAGATACTATGCAAGAACGTTTCTGTCTGTAAAAATCAACAGCAAAACACATGCTATAGTTTGCATGTGCCTCAAGCAGTAGTGCCACATACGTGTTTTGTAGGCCATTCCTGATTTTGACACTTTCAAGGAAGGTCGATAATCTCTGTGGACCATTATTTCTGTCTTAACTTATGAGTGACTTGATTCCGTTCATTGTTTATTTATGAAGTGATGCGGCGTTTGCAACGCGTGGAGCGTCTTCGGACTATTGGCATGCTGTAAACTGGCAGAAGTCAGCGTGCAGTGGCCAATGCGTTCAATGTTTCACAGTTTGTGATTAGCAGACTGGAACAGATGGCAAAAAACCCAAATGTTGACGATGGACCCCGTTCAGGGCGTCCCAGGTCAACGACAAGAGTACAGGATCGATCGAATCAAATTGCTGCAAACTTTCATCAGGCTACTGGGGTCAGGTGATTAGAAATCGTCTACACGCAGCTCATCTCCATGCAAGACGGCCACGCGTTTTGCCGTCATATTGCTAATCGACGTCATTGGTGTACACAACGTTGAAACGGGGGTAATCGTCGCTGGTCACGTGTCATGAAAAGAGTCCAGGTTCACTATGTACTTCCTTGGTGGGCCTAGGCGTTTCTGGCGACGTCGAACGGGAACGTCTGACCAATGCCAACCTGAGACCTCCTGACAGATTTTGCTGTGGATCGGTTATGGTGTGGGGCGGTATCACTATGACTGACCGAACCCCACTCCATATCGTGCAAGGAACTGTCACTGGACAGTACTATCAGGACGGCATACTGACACCCTTTGTTGTCCCGTTTGCAAGGGTTGACGTTTTGTCTTTCATGACGATAACGCCCGTGATCTCCGTGCACGAATCGTCAATGCTCACCTCCAGCAGCACAATATCCATAGATAGCCATGACATTAAGCTGGAGCTCCGCTCACCTCTTTTATGTCTGAACTGGTGCTCCGCTACATCTTGTATGTCTGAACTGGAGCTCCGCTACATTTTGTATGTCTGAACTGGATGTCCGCTCACCTCTTGTATGTCTGAGCCGGATCAGCGCTCACCTCTTGTGTGTTTGAGCTGGATCTCTGAACGCCTCTTGTATGTCTGAGCTGGGAATTTCGCTCGCCTCTTGTATGTCTGAGATGGATCTCCGCTCACCTCTTGTATGTCTGAACTGGAGCTCCGCTCACTTCTTGTGTGTTTGAGATGGATCTCTGCACACCTCTTGTATGTCTGAACTGGAGCTCCGCTCACCTCGTGTATGTCTGAACTCGGGCTCCACTACATCTTGTATGTCTGAGCTGGAGCTCCGCTCACCTCTTGTATGTCTGAGCTGGGAACTCCGCTCATCGCTGTGAGCCTCGTTGGCCAAGTCTGGATAACTATTGTCAAGTTACGATAGTGAGACAGAAACAGGTTTGCCCCTTTCTGCTACTCAAGACGTGCATCGCTACAGAAGTGCTGACACGGTTCATTGCATATTCGACGACACTCATGTATGGCAATCAGGAACACAATTATGATAAAAGTCCAACTTCCGCGCCAGATTGTTCAAATCACTGACCCTGAACATGGACTTCTTTGATATAGAAGTTGGAGTACTAAGTAAGGATAAGAACATGGACTATTCAATTCCCACAGGAACGATGTGTTTAATGAAAACCGAACAACAGGTTATGCTCGGTTAGTGATAATAATATATCCATTATGACTATTTAAACATTAAGAGCCCTCTACTAATTCACTACCTGCCCCTAACCTGGATACCAGCCGCAGGACGAAAGGGTGTGATACCATCTCAAACATGCTATTAATAGTGCTCCTTTGGGTTTTAATAATTTATTGTAAGACTACAACTGGCTTTGTCGCGGACTGAACCTATTATATCTCCCTAGCTAGACGTGAATAGGAGACACTATACAACACGTACATTAATCTCAGCCACCTACGACACGCTTGGTATTTCACGTACATTCTTTGTCAAGTTTCGGTGTGTGTTAAGGCCACACTCTAATACTTGCATGGTTAACGGATATTGCTTACCAATTATTTTGTGTCCGAATAAAAATATAAATAAGTATTTTTAAAATTGGAAATCAAACGTTGATCGATTCGGTCAGTTTAGTGGGTAATAGATGATGTTAATATGAGCAGGATGATTAATAATTTGAATAAAATCGTATATGAATTAACTTTTGAGACGGGTTTGGTCTCTTTATGAAGTGAAGGGGGATTTCAGTTACAGAGACAACATACAAAGCATTGAACAATTGTTATTTGAAAATATTTGTTTTTATAATATTTACTGATATTGGCTTCGTCTCCCTGTCGGTAAACCGAAAAATAAAAGGTTTTGCCTAGCAAAGGCTTGGCCTATAGCTGGGGAACGCCGACACAACACAGGTCGTTGTTCTCGCCTTGGGGGGGGGGGGGGGGGGGGGGGGGGGGGGGGGGGGGCGTGGCCCAGTCGTCGTAAGGCGCCGCGATTCGCTGTGCAGAGTTGCGTCCCTTGGGCACGTCAGAAACCTATGATTGTGGGTTCGAATGCAGGTTCGCCCCAATTATGTTTCTAGGTTTGTCAACACCTTACCCGTGCTCGTGGGTTTCACCGAAGTGGTAAACGTCTGAGACCTGCATCACTTCGGGCTTTCCTCCCACATTAAGCTGACACGCCGCGATATAACTGGAATACTGTTAAAAGCGGCGTTAAACCCAACTCACTCACTCACTCTCGGCTTGGGAGCACATGGGAGCTTCTATTGTATCTCAGCAATATCAAGACGGCTTCCTAGATATTATCTAGCCTTGATCAAACATACAAGAGCTGACGAGGGGGTCACCTGTCGATCATATCGACATTTTAGCCGTCTGCTTGTCGAGTTTTAATCTTACCGTCAGTGTATAATATATACTGACACATTTAGAAGAGGAAGCACCTAGACTCATCTATATGTCAACGTGTGTGTCGAAGATTTAACTCTGATTAAAGACATAGAGTGAGTGAACATGTGTTTGCGCCACTTTTAGCAATATTCCAGCAATATCACGGCGGGGATCACCAGAAATGGGCTCTACACATAGTACCCATGTCAGGAATCGAACCCGGGTCTTCGGCGTGACGAGCGAACGCATTAACCGCTAGGCTACCCGATCGTTCCGACTGACAGTTATGTTTCTGTGGCAATAAACAGTCAATCCAGCCCAGAATTTCTTCTTGTTTCTTTCATTATTCCTCCCGCCCGCACCTTTTCCGTACCTTCTTTTTGAGGAAGTAAGAAAATTATATTTGATATTTATTTGACCTACCGACCTGGATTTGGGGACCAAAGTCCGCAAGTAAACAAACCCCAAACAACATGTCTGGCCTTGATTACAGAATTGTGTTGCTTACACTCTGGTTGCATCAGTTGCAGTCTACATACAGCGAAACCCCTTAAATCGAACTTCGTTAACTCAGTATATAGTAAAACAATGATTTTATCAAAAGTTAAAATCTCATCTTTGAAAATCAATGTTTGCATTTTCGGCACAAATTTACAGTTCAAACAAGATGAGTGTCATGAGGTTGCAAATTCATTTCTTACCCCAGGTCTTCATTGAACCAATTTATTTTTACACGAAATTATACGGCAAAGTGTTCATTCCTACTCAACGCCTGGGATGTGGAAAGAAGCCTCCAAGTGATGTCATCGTTGAAGTTAATTAGTTTAATTTATTGATTCAATCATGAATAACAGCAATTGAATGAATTTAATTAACTAGACTTAGACAGTATATACATGTACACGTACGTATTCTTATATTCATCACGGAAATGTAACTTTCCATTGTTGATATAACTATAGTCGAACACCGTTGTGTCGAACTTACGTTTGTCTCGAAGTAAAATCTTCGTCCCTGCGTATACCGTCTTTATTTAACATATACGGTTGTGTCAAACTTTGGATAACTCGAAGTACTTCGACACAACGGTGTTTGACTGTATTTAAGAATCAATAATGCAACTTTGATGATGTTTTTTGCATACATCTGCTTGATGTTCTATGCGTTATTTTAAACTTTCTTGTTGTACATGCATACTATAGGAACAATGGCAGCTGTGTGAAGTATAAAACACGTGATAAGCTCTCACGGTTGTTTTGCAGAAAATGTACACTATGAGCTTCGTAAAACAATACAACACATGTACCTCTCTCACAGTTGGACGTTAGGGCAATGAACGTGGCTGTTCTATTTCTCAAGTAGACATGTTGCTTTATATCTAGAGATATATTCCGGGAACTGTCCTCAGCTATCCCTGATCAACACTGGTAACTCAGCTGAAATCTGAGCAGCCCGGATGTCAGAAATGCGATTAGTCTCTCGAATTTAATAATTAAGAATACAGATCCTAGAACGTTTGACACACACACACACACACACACACACACACACACACACACACACACACACACACCTCCCCACACACACCCGTGTATCAGAAATGATGCTTCTGCCAGGATGCATAAATATGTCACAGTTTAAAAACTTTCTATGTGAGCCACATTTGTTCCGTATCCATGATGACAGACGTATGCTCTGTTAGTAACATATCGCACATCCGTCACACAAAACACATTGCCGCGTCACTATTGTTACAACCGAACAATAGAGTGACGCCGCAATGTTTCATTATTTCCTTAAAAAATAGAAAGGGGGTGTTATATTCATTCATATCTTGTGTACATTTCAGGTGAGGAGAAATAGTGTTTATCGTCGCATTCAAGAGTATTGCACTTATATGGCGACGTGTGTGTGCGTGCAGGAAAAACAGGAGAAATATATATAAATAAATATTCCCAATACAGGAACTTTAATTCTGAAATTCGAGATAAATCTCTCGCACATATGGGTGAACAATCACATTTGGACTTGTCATTATATCTTTACATGCAATTTTTCCTGGTGCGCATTACTATATAACGTCACAAGCTACGGACAATGACAATGACAACAGGTCAATCTGAAACTTGTTCTTTAGCAACTTAATTACCAATCTGGCAAAATTCATATTTTTAATAAGATTTTTTTAAAGCACAAAGAATACTTTCGCGGCATTCCATTAGTCCTCCCGCCAGAGTAATTGCCCTTATCGAAGAGAAGCTACTCTAGTCTATGAGACGTCACATTTGTTGAAGAGTCACAACGTTACAAAAGGCAGTCAGATGTCCATGCAGTCACACAATGAAACTAACTGAAAGATAAGACTCATTTCGACAAAATCCAACAATTTCACAATCGGGAAAAGACCCCAAGCTGCAGTTTGACGCCGATTTTCGGTATATTAGACTATCATTTTGAAAATGATAACATTTATCCGACTAGTTTCTCCAGACAGACTCCATACCGATAGACAAGGACGACGCTTATTTTGTATGTAAACACTGAAAGTAGTCTACCTACCTGACCATTTTCATTTGCATATTTATCCGTAATTAACCCCAACGGATACAATTGTTATTGGTTGGCTTTATCCTGTTGAGAAAACTACCCAATATACGATAACATGTATCTTTGTTAAGGATATACTTGATATGATAATTACCGTCAGCATGTTCTCAAAATTGGCAAGCGATTGATAAAATACTCGTGTAAGACACCACGAAATTGTAACGAGCCTTGTACCATGCACTGTGAAGATCAGCAGCAGTAGCCGAGAACAAATTCCACGTGGATCAGGAAAGGCGGCTGTTGTGGCAGTCTGGTTCTATATGTAAAGGTAAACTTCCAACCCTTCATAGGTTTTGTGTACACTACGTTTCTTCATCACCCATGGTTACATAGGAGCCCCTAGTGGCCTACCGTATTTCCTCGAATTAACGCCTGTATCTCGAATAAACACCAGGAGACTCGAATAAACACCTGGTGTCCCGAATAAACGCCGGTAGTCTCGAATAAACGGGAGACTCGAATAAACGCTGTGGTCTCGATTAAATGCCAGGCCCTTATTAAACGCTGGGAAGTTTAAATTGCACGGAATTCTCGACATCATTATCTTTGCGATTAAACGCAAGAAATCGAGGAAATACGGTAGTAGCTATTTTTAACCAACGAATCAAACCACGGCCTGTTTCCATCGAGAGGGAAACGAGCAAGTGCTCAAACCAATGAGGGCTCAGATTACGTCACACAAACGGCCCGCTTCCCTCTCATTACCTTGCGACCATCTAGCTGCTCATTGTTTCAGTGCTAAGTGTAGGGTCAGCACAAAGTTCTTGCACGAAGTAAGGCACCTATTTGTAAGTTTCAACGGCATGGTTTCATTTATTAACTAAAAATAGACGCACGTCACGACTTTACCACAAATCGGTCGTGTGTTTTCACTGGTGATGGAGCTCCGTAGTGTATGTACACAGTGGTAAAACTGAAATAACACACAGCAGCGACAAACTCCAACTTCTTGGGGTCCGATTTGTTTATATGTTAGGTTTATGTATTTTGATGGTGAATTATATGGAGTGAGTGAGTATGGTTTTACGCCGCTTACAGCAATATTCCAGCAATATCACGGCGGGGATCACTCGAAATGGGCTTCACACATTGTACCCATGTCGGGAATCGAACTCGGGTCTTCGGCGTGACGAGCCAACTCTTTAACCACTAGGCTACCCGAATTATTTGGACGGTTGGTCGAAAAATGATATTAATACAAAACATTGTACGGGATTATTTTAAATCATCCTGCTGTTTGGATCGGTATCGTTGGTTTTAGTCACACAAAAATCCATCTGATTATTTCATTGTCAAAGTGATCTTTACCGTCGACGGTATCAAAATATATTTATCATTTTGATAAATGATACACAGCGTACAAGGTTTATGTTTATACAAAATCTTGATATTAAATGAATATATCTGATCAAGTTAGACTCGACAAGAGTGAGTGAGTGAGTATGGTTTTACACCGCTTTTAGCAATATACCATCAATATCACGGAGGGGGGACACCAGAAATTAGCTTCACACATTGTATCCATGTGGGGAATGGAACCGAGGTCTTCAGCGTGAGGAGCGAATGCTTTAACCATTAGGCTACCCTACCGCCCCGATTCGACAAGAACCATCTCTGACACGAAGCCAGCTTTATACCATCACTTCCCATAGTTTTCACATGTGTTGTGTTTTGGTGATGTAAAATACTACCTTCAAAACAGAAGCGTAAACGTTTGCTAAAGATATCCCAATTATATGAAGACATAAATCCAGTGAAATTGTCTCAGAAATGTATCTCAGATATACATCTTGAAAAAAACCCTTACATTTCCATATATAATCGAGACATTTTTTTTTATAACCGTATCTTGTATTAGAATTCTGAAGAAATATATTTGACCAGAAAGGGACATCTTCATGTTGAAATACAGAAACCAAAATCTTTTATCTGTACATGACTTGTCCCAAGAGACATATCTCCCGATTTGTTGTCACAATAAATATATCTCTGCGTTCCTATACGTTTGGGAAGTGATATATCAACGCCTTCAACCGAGAACAAACACAAGGTTCAGTGAAGATCGTGCCACTGTAACCCGGAGCAGGAGCATGGCACAGGTGATATTTGTCAGATAAAACTTGAGAGGAGATGTCATCCACTGAACAGGGACTGTTGCAGTTGACAAATATCGCTCGGTACTGGGAATAATGACCTCCACATTCCAGACAACCCGCTGAGAACCACTCTTATCCAATATCAGGACTTTTACCCGGCCATGACCTTTAAAGCTACCCTTATCATGGATCTGGTTTTAGCAATATTCCAGCAATATCACGGCGGGAGACACCAGAAATGGGTTTCACACATTGTACCCAGACGGGATTCGAACCCGGGTCTTCGGCGTGACGAGCGAAAGCTTTAACCACTAGGCTACCCGACCGCCCCCGAATCTGATAGAAGTCCAAATCAAAGTACAGTGAAAAGTCGATAATCGAACTCTTTTAACTCGAAATATCGTACAAGACGATGTAACTTTATATTGCTGACAGAATCCCTAACGTACTATGTCTGATATCGACACTACGCTTGTCTGGAACAACGGATAAAGCGAGCTTACCAGGTTCTACTATAAGGAATATCTTTGTTTGTTTTTTTGTTGTTTAACACCGTACTCAACAATACTCCAGTCTGGACCAGTTAATCCAGTCATTGATATCATGAGCGTCGATCCACTCAATTGGGATACGATGATATGCATCAACCAAGCATAGTCGCCATTTACGGCAAGCTTAAAAGGCGATTGTGCTAGTCACCGTACTCAGACGGCGTGGATCGTTGCTCCTTATATCAGTCACTGGTTGGTTTGTCTGGTTCAGACTCGATTATATCCAGGCCGCCGTCAAATTCCAGGAAAATGACTGACCGCGGCGTTCACAAGAAACAAGCAAACAAACAAACACTGAGAGTCAGTGTGTTACGCATCTGTTTCAGGAAGGGTTACAGTTTCGTTCATATATCTATTTAAGTTACACCCTTAATCTAGGAAAATGAAATATATGATATTCTTTGATATTGTTTGATCAGGTTGCTGTTTCCCTAGGCGCTGACACACTTCACGGAAACAAAATGCTCCCATCCTGAATAAAGTAGCATTGTGTTTCAAAACAAATATCCTGTAGATAGATCACTTCATTCCGGAGTTTTGTTTGTTGTGAAGCATTGACGTGCTTTTGGCATTTGGAAGTTTAATAGGTGACCGAGTATTCTAAGGGTAAATGTTCCGCAAAGCTATATCATTTCCGCTAAACTTTAAAGATAACTTTCAATGCAAATGTCTTCTCGAAGAATCGGCACTCATTTTTAGCTCTTGCATGTCAAGTTATAATCCCATTCCGCACACCTCCTTTTCCCATCTTGAAAAAAACCCTTACATTTCCATATATAATCGAGACATTTTTTTTTATAACCGTATCTTGTATTAGAATTCTGAAGAAATATATTTGACCAGAAAGGGACATCTTCATGTTGAAATACAGAAACCAAAATCTTTTATCTGTACATGACTTGTCCCAAGAGACATATCTCCCGATTTGTTGTCACAATAAATATATCTCTGCGTTCCTATACGTTTGGGAAGTGATATATCAACGCCTTCAACCGAGAACAAACACAAGGTTCAGTGAAGATCGTGCCACTGTAACCCGGAGCAGGAGCATGGCACAGGTGATATTTGTCAGATAAAACTTGAGAGGAGATGTCATCCACTGAACAGGGACTGTTGCAGTTGACAAATATCGCTCGGTACTGGGAATAATGACCTCCACATTCCAGACAACCCGCTGAGAACCACTCTTATCCAATATCAGGACTTTTACCCGGCCATGACCTTTAAAGCTACCCTTATCATGGATCTGATGGAGTGAATTTGGTTTTACGCCGCTTTTAGCAATATTCCAGCAATATCACGGCGGGAGACACCAGAAATGGGTTTCACACATTGTACCCAGACGGGATTCGAACCCGGGTCTTCGGCGTGACGAGCGAAAGCTTTAACCACTAGGCTACCCGACCGCCCCCGAATCTGATAGAAGTCCAAATCAAAGTACAGTGAAAAGTCGATAATCGAACTCTTTTAACTCGAAATATCGTACAAGACGATGTAACTTTATATTGCTGACAGAATCCCTAACGTACTATGTCTGATATCGACACTACGCTTGTCTGGAACAACGGATAAAGCGAGCTTACCAGGTTCTACTATAAGGAATATCTTTGTTTGTTTTTTTGTTGTTTAACACCGTACTCAACAATACTCCAGTCTGGACCAGTTAATCCAGTCATTGATATCATGAGCGTCGATCCACTCAATTGGGATACGATGATATGCATCAACCAAGCATAGTCGCCATTTACGGCAAGCTTAAAAGGCGATTGTGCTAGTCACCGTACTCAGACGGCGTGGATCGTTGCTCCTTATATCAGTCACTGGTTGGTTTGTCTGGTTCAGACTCGATTATATCCAGGCCGCCGTCAAATTCCAGGAAAATGACTGACCGCGGCGTTCACAAGAAACAAGCAAACAAACAAACACTGAGAGTCAGTGTGTTACGCATCTGTTTCAGGAAGGGTTACAGTTTCGTTCATATATCTATTTAAGTTACACCCTTAATCTAGGAAAATGAAATATATGATATTCTTTGATATTGTTTGATCAGGTTGCTGTTTCCCTAGGCGCTGACACACTTCACGGAAACAAAATGCTCCCATCCTGAATAAAGTAGCATTGTGTTTCAAAACAAATATCCTGTAGATAGATCACTTCATTCCGGAGTTTTGTTTGTTGTGAAGCATTGACGTGCTTTTGGCATTTGGAAGTTTAATAGGTGACCGAGTATTCTAAGGGTAAATGTTCCGCAAAGCTATATCATTTCCGCTAAACTTTAAAGATAACTTTCAATGCAAATGTCTTCTCGAAGAATCGGCACTCATTTTTAGCTCTTGCATGTCAAGTTATAATCCCATTCCGCACACCTCCTTTTCCCAAAAAGTGCTTCAGCGCTTGGTGAACGATTTTGGGTCAAAACCGAACAAATTTGTTCTTGTTTTTTTCTGAAAGTTGAAATTAGGAGAATTAAGTCGAGACTTATGTAAAAAACTTCCTAGACCTGCATCTCCTGCATGCTCTCCTTCCTCGTTCAGCTGACACGCCGTGATACAACTGCAAAGCGACCGAAAACCATTTTTAAAGTAATTATTTTAGAATAGCATTTCAGATAAAAACCAAACTCGAAAGCATCTGAAGAAAAGACAGTTTAGACTTATTTTTCACTCTATTGCGGACCATTCATGTCAGAAAATATACCTCCCACATTTATTTTCACATTTTCCTACTTTGAACCTTTTGTTAGTTTTTGTTTTACGCCACTTACAGTAATAATCCAACTAGATAACCGCGGCCTGTAAACAATCTGGAACAGACAATCCAGTTGTTGATATCATGATCAACAATCGGGGTACGATGTCACACAATCAACAAAGATACCGAGCCTGACCACCCGATACAATCGGGGTACGATGACACACAATCAACCACGTCACCGAGCCTGACCACTCGATACAATCGGGGTACGATGACACACAATCAACCACGTCACCGAGCCTGACCACTCGATACAATCGGGGTACGATGACACACAATCAACCACGTCACCGAGCCTGACCACTCGATACAATCGGGGTACGATGACACACAATCAACCACGTCACCGAGCCTGACCACCCGATACAATCGGGGTACGATGACACACAATCAACCACGTCACCGAGCCTGACCACCCGATACAATCGGGGTACGATGACACACAATCAACCACGTCACCGAGCCTGACCACTCGATACAATCGGGGTACGATGACACACAATCAACCAAGTCACCGAACCTGACCACCCGATACAATCGGGGTACGATGACACACAATCAACCAAGTCACCGAGCCTGAATCCCCGATCCAATTAGTCGCCTCTTACGACCACCATAGGTTGCTGGGCTGGACTTAATGTAGATTGTTCTTGTCATAGTTGGCTAGGGAGATCTACACTAGTCCATCTGGAATTTAAATGTTTAGTTATACAATCTTCACATTTACTTTTGCATAACTACTTTTCCTTTTTACGTAACTCTTATTATGAGTGAGTTGGGTTTAACGCCGCTTTTAACAGTATTACAGTTATATCGCGGCGTGTCAGCTTAATGTGGGAGGAAAGCCCGAAGTGATGCAGTTCTCAGACGTTTACCACTTCGGTGAAACCCACGAGCACGGGTATGGTGCTGACAAATCTAGAAACATAATCGGGCCGAACCGGGATTCTAACCCACAATCATAGGTTTCTGACGTGCCCAAGGGACGCAACTCTGCACAGCGTATCGCGGCGCCAAAGCCGACTGGGCCACCCGTGCTCCCCAACTCGTATTGTTATATTAAAGTTACGAAAGAGGAATTCATCAGTTACACTCACATACCAATTATCAGACTAACAAGTAGTCACAAGAAGTAATTAAAGTTCTGCTGAATTAAAAAGTCTGGGCCTCTTTCACGAAGTAATCTCAGCGCTAAGGCTATCGTAGACTGACATTGAGTCTTATTTAAATATATATATCTATAAAATAAATAAAAAATAATATCCAAATGGAACCCAGAACAATCCTTAAGAGCTAAGGCAATCTATACTAGCGAAATCATTCTATACTTGAGTGTGACTCCATTTTTAATATATTCTCTAGGGTCTTGGTGACAAAACTAAGGCGATCGTTACTCCGATACATCGGCATAGACTTCCGACAGTCGTAGCGCTAAGATTTGTGTGTTTGTTGTTTAACGCAGCACCCGACAATACTCCAGCTATATGACAGCGGTCTGTAAACAATCTGGACCCGACCATCGAGTGATTGACATCATGAGCAACGACCCACGCAATCGGGATACGATGACATGCACCAACCAAGTAAGCGAGCCTGACCACCCGATCCCGTTAGACCCCCTTAGGACATAGTGGTTTGCTGAAGACCAATTCTTCACGAATCTTCACGGTTCGTAGGGTTACAATCACTCTGTGGAACGAGGCCCTACAAAGGAACGCTCGAGTGTTAAGATACTCTTAAGCATCTTTTTTCAGTCCTGGAGCGTAAAATGGGATGAGAATGACATGGGGCGGTTTGATTGTCATATTAATTTATATGCTCTTGTGACCGTAAGAGAGACTAGCCGATTACAAGTATTTACATGGCTAACCCAATTGACAGGAAGCAAATATCAAGCGGGGTGAAAAGTCCTCTTGATTAACTCACCCATGGTTGCTGATGCTGTTTCATATGGGCCTCCGATCGGGGGCATGTTCAGCTCCTGTGATCGTCACTACAACATCGACTGTGATGTACACATCATGTTCCACACGACTCTACAAATCTCAGTCTCAGGTCGTATAGTCCAACTTCCTGGTTGTATAACAGGCTATGTCAGAGGTAGCCGTAATCAGATCCTTACTTCGTTGTCACCGTCATCAGTTTGTCTACATGTTACATCTGGGCATCCGTGAAGATCCGGCGTAGAATAGGTCTTCAGCAATCAATTCCTGCGACTATGCTTGTCGTAACAAGCGACTAACCGGATCGGGTTGTCAGGCTTGCTGACTTGCTTGATGCATGTTATCGTATCCCAATTTCGTGGATCGATGCTCATGATGTCAATTCACTGGATTGTCTGGTCTAGATTCGATTATTTACAGACCGCCGTCATATAGCTGGAATATTGCTGTGTGATATGCCCGACCACCTGATAGCCTCTTACGACAAGCATAGTCGCCTTTTACGGCAAGCATGGGTTGCTGATGACAAGTTCTAACCCGGATCTTCATCAGTTGATGTGTGAGTATATAGCGATGCGTATGGATGAGGGTCTCGTTCAAATAAGCGATCGTAGCACTAGGACTGTCGGACTATGTCAAAATATGGAAGTAACTATCACCTTAGCACTATGATCGCTTCATGGAATATTCTGCTGAATAAGTGCAAGACAGCCGTACCATAAACCTATATGGCCAGGTTTTCCCTGTCAGTATAAGAAGAAATAATACCGCCTACCCCATTTTGACATGGAGACCTATAGAAACGTAACGCATTCAAATTACATGACTGTTCTCCCTGACTTGGTTGATGCATGTCATCGATCCCAATTGCGTGGATCGATGCTCATGATGTCAATCACTGGATTGTCTGCTCCAGACTCCATTATTTACAGACCGCCGTCATATAGCTGGAATATTGCTGAGTGCGGCGTTAAACATCAAATAAACATACAACATGTTCTTCCCTCCGGAATTCAACTCTTTATATTAAATATAAAACGTGAACGCCAGAGAATAACAAGTCTCGATTATCCCACGAAACAGATTCCTTTGGGTGTTAAGGCCAAAACAGCGGTGAAAATTTATATGAATCAATCATTGAAAATCAATGATCACACCATGTGTTCGCGAAAAGGGTAAGCATGTACTGGCCTACCAGTAGCACCCGCCATCACACAATAAGCATCGTCCAACACAACGAGTATGTCGGTAGGGCGTTAACGGTAATCTATAGACTATAGAAAAGCGTTGTCTTGACACGAACAGGATTGCGCAATCGTTCTGGCAACTACGATCACCAGTATTCTGAACTACCAACGACCGAGTCGGCTAATTGGTTCACAGATGCAGTTATGTAAGGCCCCATTACTTCACTGTACAATGAGCTATTCGCCCCTTTCCGTAACCTGCAAGAAGACTCGTCCCCTTTTCGATGAAGGTTATGTGCGAAAATACGACAAACCAATCAGAATGCGCGTTTGATTTCAATTTGTTCATCAAAGAATCCCTCAGAAATAATTTTTGATTTTCCAAATGTCTTGCATCTAAAAATATACCCAAGACACAGTTAAATGTGTTCAATCATATTGTATAATACCGCATGTCCAGATGTGCTTTGAATTGCATCTGAAATATATATAATATATGGGGAAATATATGTGAACCATTCCGCAACGAGTTGACAATTGTTTTAGGTATGCCCGTTTGCGCTAAGACGGAACCCGGTCGCAAAAATGGATATGAGAGGGGCACGAGTCGCTATTCGGCTTGTCCCGGAATAACACGAGTTGGTCACGAATGGTTAAACGGGCTCACGGGTGATCCAGCCTACTATAAAACCTAAGTCCTGGTTATTTATTTGCTGTGCAGAGTTGCGTCCCTTGGGAGTGCCAGGAACTGATGTTCGTTGGTTCGAATCCGGGATCTCCCCAATTATATTTCTACAGTTGTCAGCCCTATACCTGTTCTCATGGGTTTCATCAAAGTGGTAAATGTCTGAGACCTGCATCACTTTGTGCTTTGTTCCCACATCAAGTTGACATGCTGTGATATAACTTAAATACTTTTTTATAAAAGAGACGTTAAACTCACACATTCGAGACAGTCACAAAGTGACAGTATACGATTACACCTTCCTGGTTGCAACGTTTTTCAGATCTACATTATCTGGTATTTATCGGGTAAAGGAGAACGGGGGCCTCAAGATAACACGCGAGTCGCAAGGCCAGTACAGGCCTACGGGTACACGGGTATCTGTTGTCGAAATCTAGACAATCCAGTGATTGACATCATGAGCATCGATCCACGCATTTGGGATCGATGACATGCATCAACCAAGTCAGCGAGCCTGACCACCCGATCCCGTTAGTTGCCTTTTACGACAAGCATAGGTTGCTGAAGACCTATTCTACAACGGATCTTCACGGGTCGTATTATTGTTAAGGGCTAATGTATGCCTCCAAACACCTCTGACTGAAAACAAAGTATGTAACTAAATGTCAATTTGAACTTCAGTCTTCCCACTGCAATCGTAGTCGTCGTCGTGATCGTCGTCATCATTATTATCATGGTGATGGAGTAGCCTAGTGGTTAAGGCGTTGGCTCTGACACTCACTCACTCACTACTAGTCACTCACTCACTCATACCGCCAGTACCTTTTCATCATCCTGCTTGTGGACGCATGGAGACACGGGGATGCGTAATCATTGTAATCGAACATGTCTTCACTGGTAAAACAACAATAAAACCTCGTTAATTCGAACTCGGGGGACAATCCACATTTGCCGAGTCACCCGCAGTTCGATACAAGCGCTGTGTCTACATGGGCACATACTGGCGTTACAATAAAGTCACTTCGACTTAACCGATATTTCGAGTTATCTATAGTTCGATGCAAGCTGTGTGTCTTTAACGGACCGTTGTGGCAATAAGGATTACGCAGGTACCATAAAGTAACATTGTTTTACTATATACTGAGTTAACGAAGTTTGACTTAAGGGGTTTCGCTGCATGTAGACTGCAACTGATGCAACCAGAGTGTAAGCAACACAATTCTGTAAACATGGCAAGACATGTTGTTTGGGGTTTGTTTACTTACGGACTTTGGTCCCCAAATCCAGGTCGGTAGGTCAAATATATTTCAAATATTGTTTTCTTATTTCCTCAAAAAGTAGGTACGGGAAAACATGGGGGCGGGAGGGGGGAATAAAGAAAGAAACAAGAAGAAATTCTGGGCTGGATTGGCTGTTTATTGCCACAGAAACATAACTGTCAGTCGGAACGATCGGGTAGCCTAGCGGTTAATGCGTTCGCTCGTCACGCCGAAGACCCGGGTTCGATTCCCGACATAGGTACAATGTGTGGAGCCCATTTCTGGTGTCCCCCGCCGTGATATTGCTGGAATATTGCTAAAGGCGGCGTTAAACCATACGCACTCACTCACTCACTCTAGTCCTGCCATCCTACTTGTAGAATATTTTTGAATGTTCATGTAATAAACATGGTGTATGATATTAGCCCGATGTGGCACCGCACATACAATTCTCGTGACTGTCCAACGAATGCTTCCTCTTTTGCATGTTCCGTTATTTCAGCCCATGAGTATACTGACGTTACGCTCTACAGCCCCACTTAACTATAGACTATAACTTTCGTGTCCGACACGGACCCTAACTCGTACTCACACGAGGCTGCCCATATGTGCGTCAGCGTAAGGAAGTTTAACTGACTCTATCAGCCTATCGTACTATATTCACCTATACTGAACGTGAATATACACACTGTGTATAGCGACGCATATATATGACAGCGAGTGAAGACCAGTTCTGCTGCTTATCACATATTTATATATGGGTAAACAAAAGCTAGTTTCCATATCGATCGACACAGACTGACATCGGTGTGTGGTGATTGTGGCATTGTGACAGGTCGGTGGTATCGCGGCAAGTAGCGGCCCCTACTCCCAACGCGTGAACGTCGTCAATATTTAAGACAGCCTGTTAATGTTATCGAGCTTTGGGAACTAACCCTAGCTGGTCGTCTTATATACAGCAGGGTGAATGTACACCTTCAGCTTGAGAGCTCGCCCCACTACGTCGTCTTATACACACAATAGCAGGGAATATTAAATAACTACCTATGTATATCGTCAGTAGGTTTATGCTTCGCGAAGCACACCTGTTCGTAATATACCTGAAACAGCTTGTGATGTGATACACACATGGTATGATCGATACGCCTAATCGAAGTGTGTTCACTTCAACAGTGATAAAATGCGTGCTACATATTCAGGTACGACTATATGCCCCAAACCCAATCACCCACCTGAAAACAAGGTAACACGGTGACCTAGAAAAACTACAATGAATAAACGTCTTACCTTTAGTAAACGATTGAAGTGCCCACTTTTACAGTAGAATATGAAATGTGACGTGATTAGTCAGCTGCTATTTTGAAGTATCCGACAGCGGTTGTCGATAGCATATACCCGTACATTTCTCTTCCGGGTTGGTATTTCAGCTTCAGCTGAGACACGTCACGTGGTTGACGCCATGTAGGTTTACATTCATTCCGCTTGCAAAAGGATTTTGACACAAAATGGCATAAAACTGGTTTAGCAAGTTGCATCAGACTTCTTTCACGCTGAACTAAAACCCAAGCTTCGTTCGCGTATATTGATCCTCGCTCGGCTACTGTCGTCAGGAAACAACGCGGCCGTCATGCCCCGGTCCACAGACTCGTTATGGTAGGATAGAGGCATCCCAATCCCTCCCCCTTCGCACAAACTCCCCCGCTCCCTTGCAAATACACCAAGCACCTTAAACATATTTAATTGTAAATTCATGTGTACAACTTACATGTATCCATATGCATTCGATATCATACGGTATGAAAATCATATATTGAAATATCACTGTAATTGTTTTAACGAAATTTGAATGGAGAACATTATTAACATTATTTGTGAATTGATTTACGATTTATTTTAAGTGTCCTATATTGTTTAAACTTGAAAAAGGCAGCTATTTATGTTCGATGTCGGATAAGGGAGTAAACATTCCGAGGCTGGAGTTTTTAAACATATTCATCCTCTTTATTAAATCGTCTTAGGGCTTGGGTTGCAAATTCCACAGGTTAAGAAGCCTTAACAGCGTAATATTTTTCTCAATGTTAACATGAACGGTCGGGGGGGGGGGGGGGGGGGTGGTGACAAAAACGGCGCTGTTTGTCGACCTCTTCGCTAAATTGTTGTGAAAACGTGACGTGGAGAAACTATTTTTGTTTACCTTATTTCATCCAAATATGTGCCTCGCTGGAGTCGTAGCCACGTCGTATACGCTGACTTGAGTCGTGGTGTGACGACCCGTTCCCGCAACCGCGGTTTATTCTGAACCGTTCCCACGTTATAGAATACACGTTGTGAACCAGCTATAATATCACATTACATGGACGTGAATTTGACCTTTTTGAATGTTAACCAACGTGCACATTACAGGGTTGACTGACTGGCTGTTAGAAAGGACGGAGTTTTGACCATACAATAATAGTCTCATTGTTTAAGAATTTTCTCTCGTGGGTGAGTGGATGCTTTTTACGCCAAGCAATCCTGCACCAGCTATACCACGGCTACCTGTAATTAATAGTACCCGGGCTTGGTTCGCCAGTGGTTGATAACATGAGCATCGAGCCAAATCGTCGGGGTACGATGACACTCAATCAGCCAGGTCACAAATTTTAACGAACCAATCTTCATTAATCGGGTAATGCGGTACATGTGTTACTGGAACAGAAAAAATGACGTCAATAAAAAGTATACAGCCATGTTTGATGGTAGCTATAAATGAAGCAAACAAGAAATGTTTTTTTGATGGCGATTTGACTGAAACTCGCATCATAGCTGTGTTTTGGACCTTATGTTTGAATATACTTTCACCCTAGAAACGATTTTATAACCTTTGTAATGTTTTGGTCAATTTTCAAGTGTATATATTTTCTTTTGCCCGGAAGGTTATTTCCCCTGAATCAACAGGAGGGTTTTCTCTTAAAAGAGGGGGCACGGGTGGCCCAGTCGCCTAAGGCGCCGCGATTCGCTGTGCAGAGTTGCGTCCCTTGGGCATGCCAGAAATCTATGATTGTGGTTCGAATCCCGGTTCGCCTCGATTATGTTTCTAGGTTTGTCAGCACCATACCCGTGCTCGCCGATTTCACCGAAGTGGTAAACGTCTGTGACCTGCATCACTTCGGACTTTCCTCCCACATTAAGCTGACACGCCGTGATATAACTGGAATACTGTTAAAAGCGGCGTTAAACCCAACTCGATCACTCACTCACTCTTGAAAGATGGGTCGGAGCAAATTTTAATACCTATTTCCATAAATTTCCATCATTTTAAAAAAATAAATCTATTTACTTCTGTACTTTTAGAAGAAATCTAAAGAAATTAGTTACAAAACATGCACTAATGGTGTCCGAAATATATACTTTTCTCCGATTAAAGAAAAAGCTAGAAAGATATAAGAAATATAAAAGTGCTTCGTTACTTTTATGAATGTCAGACTGGATTAGTCTGCGGTTGCGGACTTCACGAACATGACGTGCGGTCTTAACGAAAGATAAGCTTAAGATTTCTTTCTTAATGAACACACATGTTTTTACAGACATTTAAGTGATAAAAGTTTCTTAAGGACTGAAGTCCACTGAAGGTGTGGTTATTTTAGGTTACACAATATGTGTAAAAGTACAATAATCCGGTTTGTGTAAGTACTAAATAATGTTTTTTTCTATTAATGTCTGAAGATCCTGTAATGTTTTTTATCCTTTTTCATCAGGAACATGCACTATTGTCTGGTTGAGATGGAAGAGGGTTGGAGCTTATGACAGTCAACTCTGAGGGAATCAGAATATAGGTCCCAGGTCGTAAGGCCGACTAATGTGAGGCTTGGAATTCACGGCTCTGTAACTAAGCCGATGGTGCGCCATCGCATACGTCATCGTCATGGGTCGTTGCTCATGTTTTCAGTCACTGGTTTGCCTGGTACGGACTCGATCATTTCAAGACCGACGGGAAGTAGTAGACACGTTGCTGGCTGCGGCGATAAAATTCGCCTATTCACTAACAACAATAAACACGTTATTGACTCAGGAAACGTCCTTATCCCGTAATCATTATTTTGAATATTGACCTTATCTTAATAAGTAAAGTGTTTCAATTAGATCACGTCATGTGAAGTCGAAAACCCCATGTCGCCTGTTTGAAAGTGCAAATATAATTGTAAACTCGAGATCGAGAAAATATATGTCGCGTTGTCTGTAGTTCGTGACACACGGAGATCTATATTGCCGGGAATATGGCACATCGTCTTAAAACGAGTTTTTAATGGTGACAGCACAATAGCTTAAGGATAAGCAATTATAGACAACTGCCAAACCACACACCAAACGCATACCTCTGACCAACCACACAACCACATACACCACACACACAAATAGCACACACACTACCACCACACACAGACACCACACACACAAACACACACACACACACACACACACACCACAAACCAAACACATACCTCTGACCACACACACCACCACATACACAAAAAGCACACACACCACCACCACACACACACACACCACCACCACAATCACATACCACATACCACATACCAAACACATACCTCTGACCACACACACCACCACACACACGACCACCACCACCACACACACACCACCACACTCACATACCACATACCACACACCAAACACATACCTCTGACCACACACACCACCAAATACACCATACACACACACACACACACACACACACACACACACACCACCAACAACAACAACACCACACACACACACACACACACACACACACACACACACACACACACACACACACACACACACACACACACCACCCCTTGGGTATCCTAGCTGCAACACATCTTTAAACTCAGTAGTATGATGGGACATCAGATCCTAAAGTTAGATCTAGAATGTTTTGTTGAATGTCAAGTTAACAGCACTACCACGGCCTGTCGCCATGACTGACAGTACGACGTCACACCCACTCTATACACCGATAACAATGGTAAATCTCTATCTTCCTATGCCTGTCGTTTGAGGAGGTGAATTCATGGGCAGGTCAGACGTATTGACTTTATTTGATTACGTGTCATCGTACACCGATTGCGAGGGACGTTGTCGTATTCCAACTACTGGATCGTTGCTAGAGAACCATCGACTACATTGTCACAAAGTGTGAGCTGTCACACTAACACAGCTAGAGAAGGCTAAGCTGCCGTTGTTTGTGGGGAATTGGAATCGACAAGGTGTATGCTGACACACCAACACAGACAGAGAATGCCGCTCCCCTGCTGTTGATGAGTGCACTGGATGCCACAAAGGTTAAGCTGACACACCAACACATACAGAGAAGGCCAAGCTGTTGCCTTTGGTTGGCACACTGGATCCCATAGGGTGTATGCTGACACACCAACACAGACAGAGAAGGCCAAGATGTTGCCTTTGGTTGGAGCACTGGATCCCATAGGGCGTATGCTGACACACCAACACAGACAGAGAAGGCCAAGCTGTTGCCTTTGGTTGGCACACTGGATCCCATAGGGTGTATGCTGACACACCAACACAGCCAGAGAAGGCCAAGCTGTTGCCTTTGGTTGGGGCACTGGATGCCATAGGGTGTATCCTGACACACCAACACAGGCAGTGAAGGCCAAGCTGTTGCCTTAGGTTGGAGCACTGGCTGTCACAGGGTGTATGCTGACACAACAACACAGACAGAGAAGGCCAAGCTGTTGCCTTAGGTTGGGGCACTGGATGCCACAAGGTGTATGCTGACACACCAACACAGGCAGAGAAGGCCAAGCTGTTGCCTTAGGTTGGGGCACTGGATGCCACAAGTAGTATGCTGACACACCAACACAGACAGAGAAGGCCAAGTTGTTAGATTTAACTGAAGGACTGGATGCCACACGGTGCATGCTGACACACCAACACAGCCAGAGAAGGTCAAGCTGTTGCCTCTGATTGCAGCACTGGATGCCACAAGGCGTATGCCGACACACCAACACAGACAGAGAAGGCCAAGCTGCTGCCTTTGGTTGGAGCACTGGATGCCACAGGGTGTATGCTGACACACCAACACAGATAGAGAAGGCCAAGCTGTTGCCTTTGGTTGGTGCACTGGATGCCATAGGGTGTATGCTGACACACCAACACAGCCAGAGAAGGCCAAGCTGTTGTCTTTGGTTGGCGCACTGGATGCCACAAAGGCTAAGCTGACACACCAACACAGCCAGAGAAGGCCAAGCTGTTGCCTTTGGTTGGAGCACTGGATGCCACAAGGTGTATGCTGACACACCAACACAGCCAGAGAAGGCCAAGCTGTTGCCTTTGGTTGGAGCACTGGATGCCACAAGGTGTATGCTGACACACCAACACTTAACAGTCAGAGCTGGTAAATCGTTATATTGTAAGTTATATTGGCACACCTGTCTCAATGTATTGGTACGTACGGTATGTGCTTCACTCGACACCACCATCCATAGAGATAGACAGTCTGTCGGTAGGGTATAATCATCACCACACAATGTGATGTTCTCAAGTTTCTCCATCAACAGGATTATTGTCCGTGATTTGCTATTTCAACCGATCCATGCCTGAGCCGCATAGTTGGCTGTGTTAAACAAGGAAGTATATGCCCCGTCGCCTTCATATAGGTTAATAATTGTAGCTTGACAATGGAAATCCTTGCCCGACCAGGAAGTTTTTTCATTGAGGGCGTAAAAAGGTTTACACATTTTGACTGTCACTATTTAATGCTGAAAATAGCGCCACGCAAAACGAGGTGACTTAGCTACCTTACAGTGTGGCACGTACTGTACGATCTACGTGACAATGCATGGATTGTAAAAGATATACATTCAATAAATATTGTCTTATTGCCGCTGAAAGTGTCATGTTATCGCATGTAATGTTTGACTAACGGAATCGGGTGGTCAGGCTCGCTGACTTGGCTGATGCATGTCAGACTCGATTATTTACAGACTGCCGTCACACAGCTGGAATATTGCTGAGTGTGGCGTTTAACAACAAACAAATACAAAGACATTTGCCACCCATTTTCATTCACTCACTTCGTGTCTTATTCACTGTACGGTCACCTATGGAAAGTCTCCTTTCCTGAAACGTCACCTGACGACAGTCTCATTCACTGTATCGTCACCTGACGAGTGTCACACTCACTGTAAAGTATCCTGACGAGAGTCTCATTCACTGTATCGTCACCTGACGAGGGGCTCATTCACTGTAACGTCACCTGACGAGTGTCTCATTCACTGTATCGTCACCTGACGAGTGTCTCATTCACTGTATCGTCACCTGACGAATGTCTCATTCACTGTATCGTCACCTGAAGAGCGTCTCATTCACTGTATCGTCACCTGACGAGCGTCTCATTCACTGTAACGTCACCTATCTGGAGTCTCATTCACTGTATCGTCACCTAACGAGTGTCTCGTTCACTGTATCGTTACCTGACGAGCGTTTCATTCACTGTATCGTCACCTGACGAGCGTCTCATTCACTGTAACGTCACCTATCTGGAGTCTCATTCACTGTATCGTCACCTAACGAGTGTCTCGTTCACTGTATCGTCACCTGACGAGCGTCTCATTCACTGTACGTCACCTATCTGGAGTCTCATTCACTGTATCGTCACCTGACGAGTGCCTCGTTCACTGTATCGTCACTTGACGAGTCTCATTCACTGTATCGTCACCTGAAGAGTGTCTCATTCACTGTATCGTCACCTGACGAATGTCTCATTCACTGTATCGTCACCTAAAGAGCGTCTCATTCACTGTATCGTCACCTGACGAGCGTCTCATTCACTGTAACGTCACCTATCTGGAGTCTCATTCACTGTATCGTCCCCTGATGAGTGTTTCATTCACTGTATCTTCCCCTGACGATTGTCTCAATCACTGTATCGTCACCTATCGGAAGTCTCATTCACGTGTGCATCTTCCCGAGGCAAGGGAGTGAACTGACTGTAAAAGTATTGGCTGGTATTTCTGGGTTCTTTCACCACCAGTGGCTATTTCGAGTTATGTCCCAACTTTGTTCCTCCAACTAACCAGAAGGCCTCCGTGGTCTAGTGGTAGACTGTCCGCCCGGAGAGCAGAAGGTTTGATCCCCGGGCACGTCCTACCAGAAGATGTTAAAAGATGGTACTTGTTGTTACCCTGTCTGGTGCTCAGCATTACAGGGCTAAAACAAGGACTGGTCGCCTCGGAGTCAGTGTACTGTGTAAAGTTGGGTATTCATGTTTAACTGTAGCATGGTATCTCAGTTGGTTAGCACAATAGAACTGGTATTAGTCCAGACTAGTACAGTTAGTTAGGCAGTTTTGTTTAACGGTACTTTTAGTAGTATTTCAGTTATATCACTCCTGTCAGCTTAATGTGGGAGGAAAGCCCGAAGTGATGCAGGTCTTAGACATTTACCACTTTGGTGAAACCCACGAGCACGGGTATGGTGCTGACAAACCTAGAAACATAATTGGGTCAAACCGGGATTCTAACCCACAATCATAGGTTTCAGGCGTGCCCAAGGTACCCATCTCTGCACAGCAAATTACGGTGCCTTAGATGACTGAGCCACCCGTGCCCCCCTGGATTAGTACAAGCATCCCCACACAAATACACTCCCGTGCATGCACATCGCAATATAAATGCAATAATCTTGGACGCAATGTTAAAACTCATTTCACCACGCCCACCTCACCTCATGTCAATTATTGTAGTGTCATGTCCTATATTGTAAAGTCGGATCATTCAATCATTATCACATAGTCCTGTGTGTTCAAATGAGTATTGGGGCAAGGGTGGCCCAGTCGTCTGAGGCAACGCAATTCGCTTTGCAGAGTTGTATCCCTTGGGCACGCCAGAAACCTGTGTTTGAATCCAGGTTTGCGTCGGTTATGTTTCTAGTTTTGTCAGCACCATACCTGTGCTTGCAGGTTTCACTGAAGTTGTAAATATCTAAAACCAGCATCACTTCGGCTTTCTTCCCACATTAAGCTGGTGATATAACTTGAATACTGTTAAAATATAACTGGAATACTGTTAAAAGCGAAGTTTAACCCAACTCACTCACTCAAATGAGAAAAAGGTTTAGCCCTAGAGCTTATTTGAAAAAAACTCAAGAGGTGATTTCATTATATATATGTATATATATATATATATGAAAGCCCGAAATGACACAGGTCTCAGATGTCTACCACTTTGGTGAATCCGATGAACACAGTTATGGTGTACCAAAACTTGCGACAAAATGAGCCCAAATCTGTGATTAAGAGCAACAATCATCGATTTCTGGTATACCAAAGGGACACAACTCAGTAAATTGTGGCACCTTCGATGAGTGCTTCCCTTTCACTCTTAACAAAACAAATATGTAATCTCATACAACATCAAATCAAACATGGGTCTTAACCGATTGGTTCTGTATTCATCCCATCGCAAGAAAACAAAAGTTCAATCGCTCATATGAGAGTCTCATTTAATGATGTTCATATATTATTGTAACAGTCCATCATCACAAACAGATATATGTAAATATTTGGTTCCTACATAAATGGCTTAACTCACCATGCATACTACAATAACAAACACTAAATCTTTATCAAGTTCTTTACATGATCCAAAGAACACTTAAATTCTAAGTTCCATGCAGAAGGACTGCTATTCTACCATTGTCTCTTTTGTGAAACGTATTACTTCAACAAGCAGCAACATGAGTATGTCCGCATCCTCCTCCCTATGAGACCTTTCAGGATTGATCACTTCCTGTTCGTAAATTATCAGATTTTTTAAATTTTTATTTAACACTCATATCAAAGTTTCAGATTTTCTGTTGTCACAATTTTGCAATAAGGTACCAGTTGTAATTACCTGCTACAATTGTGTGCTTTGTTGCACTTTTGACCAATATTGCCAACAGTCGTGGTTAGATGAAAGCGTCAAAACGACGACACTGAAGGGATCACCTGTGATCTCTGACAAGCTGGACGGACTGGCAGGACCAGGTGCCAAATCTAATCACAATCAAATCATAATCAAATTTTCCACTTCCAGGTGAGTCTCATGCAATTTCATACGTTGTCATACCAATACAAAAGCAACACAAACTGCTGCGATGAAGAAAGACAAATCACTCTAGTTAATAGGACAGTGTGAAGACAAATAGGCTTATAACTGTGAACAGGTTTAAGTAGTCAATCTTAGCACACTCAAACCCTGTCAGAAACATACAGAAATAGCATTATACCACTTAACATGAAATTTGTAGCATGAAATTGAGTATTAATGTCAATATAGTGGAGGACATTTTTACCTGCAAAGTCACTTTCATATTTTACTGTACAAAATATAATTCAAACAAAAGACTGATTGACATATTAGGTCATCTCCATGTGTTTCTGACAGTACCTGTGATAGAAATGTGGCCAGCATACAGGGGTATCTGATCTACAGAATATACATCAATACATTCAAGATGTGCCTACATAGGCACCAGTTATCATGATCGTAATTCTTGTTCAACTGATAAAAAGGAATTCTTTCTGAAATGAAGAGAACTTCATTTGACAGATAAAACCGTTCACATACCAACCATATTAATGTACTTCATAGAAACACACACCTATGGATACCTATTACAGCTAATAGCAGTTGATTTATGAAGCCAAGCAAAGTCTGAATAGACAATTAAACCTGACAGTTATCTCCCTTACTTTTGAGTTATCTGCTTAACTTTGATCAGCAAAATCTTATTGGATCAAATATTGTAAGTAGTTCAATAATATTAACATATTTCAACTCAGTGATGACAAATCAGGACAAAATGTGTGCTTGGTCTCTATTCATTTGGTCTTTACTGTTGAATTTAAAACAAATAAAACGAACAATAACGTTTCCACACCTTGAAGGTACACAGCTGCATGCAAATGTAATTCATCCTCACAAATGTTTCGATTGAAATAAAATCAGTTTGTGTCAGCACTAAAGCAAGGATGACTCAATATTCAAGATCCTTTAGTTTTAGTGTGTATCGAGAGTTTGGTTTAAACACGGACGTATATACAATATTATTCTATATACGTCTTTGGTTTAAAGCTGTTTGAACAGTATCTCAGTTACATCATGCGTGTCAACTTAATGTCAATAGAAAGTCCGAAATTATTCAAGGCACACCTTTACAAATTTAGAGAAACCCCCAAGCACAGCTATGGTGCTGAAAAACCTAGAAACATAATCATGTCAAACCGGTTCCGAACCCAAGATCATAGGTTTCTAGCAAGCCTAAGGGAAGCAACTCTGCATAGTCACTGTCAGCACTTTAATGGATGACTGGACCACCAATACCCACTATAGTTTTAGACTTATTGCATCTATTTGGGTCAGTGATCGGAAATGCTAAAAGTGTGTCACTTTGGTTAAAAATATGCTCTTTGGAAAAGAAATGGGTTTGTATTTGTTTAAAGCCTTAATTTTAAGATAGTTGTAAGAAGTTCCTCTTACTAATATTCTGTAGTTTCTGACCCAAAATGTATACATAAAATAAACATATTTGCTTGGCCTTGCTAACATGACAATAGTTGTATCTATTTGAGCAAGCAAGTAAATACTCTTTTTCATGATGTAGTTATAATATTTACAAATAATAATCTGAATAACAAATCTGTAAACTGCTACAAAATCTATCCACATATTTGTCATAGAACTGAGAAACATGTCTGTGTAACAGGTTAACATAGGAGGAATTATTAATCCACATGGTCAAATATCACAATTATATCACTGGGGATTGACTGTAACAGGAATATATTACTGTTAGACCAGCATCTGGTTAATAACAATGGCAGCAGGCACTACCTCTACAACTTGGAAGGGACTGTGATCATTGTATCAGCAATCGCGGACGTAACATAGTCCATATTGCTCGTGGTCAGTCCACACACGTTGATTCGCCCTTCTGACGTTAGATAAATGTGAAACTTGTTGATAAGATGTTCAACTTGGGCAGCTGGAAAGAAAAATGACGTCTACTAGTTTTATTGGACACACTCTTGATTTCCAACGTTGGTGACAGCGTCGTGTATGGCTTCTACGACGTAGTCAACGTTCTTGGTTGTGATGGCACACATGTTGATGCGGCCCTCCTTTAGGAGATAGATGTGATACTTGCTAAGGAGATGGCCCACCTGATCAACTGAAATACAATGTATAGTCCGGTGAGCAGCAGCAGCAGCAGCAGCAGTAAGCATGGGGAGAGGAGAGACAGTTTTAATAAGGTAGCGAGTTTGGTTTAACACTGCTTTGAACAGTAGATGTTTGATGTTTAATGCCGCACTCAGGAATATTTCAGCTATATGACAGCAGTCTGTAAATAATCGCATCTGGCCCAAGACAACCCTGTGACTGACATTATGAGCATTGACCTATGCAATTTGGGATATGATGACAAGCTTCAACCATGTCTGCAAGCCTAACCACGCAATCTTGGTAGTCGCCTCTTACAACAAGCATGGGCTGCTGAAGATCAATTCCAACTCAGATCTTCACAGGTGAAGTAATCATGTTTTAAGCATTATGTATGGGAGAAGTCTAGACAATGATTATAAAGTTGTGATAGCAGGGGAGAAGCTTTTATAAATGCTTTAGGCAAAGAAATGCAATGGCTGAGAAGGTAAGAAACATTTCTTAACACATCCTCCCAAGGCAAGTGAATTAACTGACTGTACAAGTGCTCTTTCCACCCTTTCCAAACTAGGCTGGAATTATGGAGTTATATTTTGGCTGGATGAGTCTATGCACAGCATAACGAAATCGACATTAGGTTCATTAACAACATGACGACTGCTGTGCAGATTTTGGTCGATTGCAGGATTTACAGAGCATGTGTACGATCAACTGAGCGTCAAGATGTTTTCCAAATATTACCATGTTTTTAATCAAAGTGCTCAAGTAATGTACTTCACGAGGTAAGACTGGGCGCCGCCATTGTCTTTGAAGCAAATGCAAGTGATATAAGAGGTGGAATCTGATTGGTCAATAGAAGGGACACAACTTATAATCACCACTGGTGGCGCTACAATCGAGCCACGAAATTCCAGGCTAGTTCAGCAAGGTGAAAACTTGACTTTTACAGACAGTTAACTCCCTTGCCTCGGGAAGAGGTTCTTTACACTGGTCAAGAGAATGTTCTATTTTTGTGTCTCAATCAAATCAAATCTGTCCAATATAGCTACTATTTCCAAATTCAAGGATTTTATCACTGACATACAAACACAGTCTGACATTTGTCAGTTCTGACACTTTAAACCTGTATTTCCCTTTAAAAAAATACTTTAATCATTTTCCCCCAAAATGAACACATTGTCTACATATTACCAACATTCTTCCTTAGAAATGAAACAAGTTTCAAAAATATATCCTAACAACAAAATAAGCACAAGGGAGAATGCAAGATAGACATAGTGCATCATAGGGTGGGCTTGTGCAGTGGCCTACAGCAGAGATGTGCACTAGCTGTGCAATGAGCATGGGTGTGGTGCTGAGAAAAGGAGGATCATAATGATTCTCAGAGGATCATCAACAGATTCTGGAACCTTGAAGAGATTTAACTCTTCTACAGTGCCTTAGACAACTGTGCCACCCTTGGTCCCGAGACAAGAGCGTCCACTAGCCTTTTGATCAAAGTCTTGTTTCCACCCTTGCCACATCAAGCCCACTTTCCTGTGCTAAATATGATTGGACTATCGCACATATGGATAGTTCAATCAGAGAACATTTCACAAAATCAACATCCAGGACTGGTACACAGTCATATGAAAGTGATTTACCGCTGGCTGTGTTAAATGACATGAATGTTTTTTTCATCTTTAAAGCCTCCAATGATCACCTATGTGTTTGTGTCAGAGATGAAATCACAAATGTTTTCGTTATCTGATCGACTAAGTTGTCACCTATGGTAGTCGACATATTTGTGAAGCTATTCGAAACAAGCACAGCGATCTGATTGGATATCACATTTTCATTACAAGGGGCACAACTTCTGATCAATGCGATGTAGCACCAGGGTCAGGCCAGGAAAAGTGGCCTTGGTATAGAAACTGGGCTTTGATAAAGGCTATTGGACATGTTTGCCTCGGGAAGATGCCATGGTCCCTGCTTGGTATTGCGCCAGAACATCTTACCATTGAGCCCAGTGTAGCAGAACATGCCAATCTGCCTAATGATGTGATCCCATGTTCCAGGAGTCCCTTTGGCCCGGAGCTTCTCGAACATCAACTTCCTCATCATCTGGATGCGGTCAGCCATCGTCTTTACCTGGTCCTTCCTGAAATACAGGCACCGTCAGTAACTGATTAACATCAGGGCCCACTTGCACAAAGCGATCTTTGTGCTACGACTATCGTAAGCCTATGTTAAAATATGGGAGTTACGATCATCTTAGCGCTAAGATCGTTTTGTGCAAGTGGGCCCAGGACTGTTTCAAAATGTAATTTAATTGGAGATCAATTTTTACTTGATACATTGTAGCCGTATGAGGAATCAAACTTGGGTCTTAAGCCTGATGGACGAACACTTGAACTACCAGGCTACTCAAAATGGGTCTGTGGCGAGTCAAGACAATGATTAATCTCATATATGGAATGAGTGCCACTCTGTGACAAAATGCTTCTACCGTATTCGACATAATAAGCGCCCCGCTCTAATAAGCGCCCACAGCGATATTTGCTAATATATTGGCAAGTGAACAATCCCAATTAGCACCCCTTCCGATTGATCAATGTACACAAGACTTATTTATCTGTGAATAATACGCACGCGTGTGTTATATACACCCTTAATTATGGGCAATTAAATTCAGGAAAAATATATCTGTCGTATATAAACAGTTCAGGCTGTCAGCATAAACCACGAAATTTATCTTTCAACTTTTTCCATCAAAATAATATTCTAATAAGAGGCCCTATTTCAAATTTTGAGAGCGCCCTGGGCGCTTATTACGTTGAATACGGCAATTTCCTTAGTGAACACCCACCATTCAGCGTATGAAGACTTGTTGTTGAGGACAGTCGCAACGACTCGACCGCCATGGTTGGGGGGGTTGGACCACATGGTTCTGACAAGGATCTCGCACTGCGACCTCACCTGGCTGATGACCTCGGAGGACTTGGCCACAATACACAAGTTACCTGTACGCTCATCTGGAACACAAGTGAAATGTTACCATGATTACTATCCAGGAAGGAACTGCTTCTTCATGGATGTTATTTCTTTGACATAATGCACTGTTTGAAATTCACAGCATAAATTCTAAAACAAATTGTAGTGAGTGTGTGAATTAGCATTTACGCCGCTTTTAGCAACATTCCATGATATCACGGCAGGGGACACTAGACATGGGCTCCAAACATTGTACCATTGTGGGGAATCGAACCCAGACCTTCGGTGCTCTTTAACCACAAGGCTACCTCACAGACATTTCAGAAATTTTAATGGGCAAGAAGTTACAGCTGCTTATAATCTGATAGTGACATGACATTCAAGATGGAGAAGGATTAAAAAGATTTTCTCCTGGGTCAAACCTGGGTCTTCGGTATGACGAGCAAACACTTTAACCACTAGGCTACCCGACCGCCTTAAAGTTTTTATGAGCGGATATACACGGAAACATATACTTAAAATCAAAATTACAATCATATAAACTAACAGCAATATTTCTTTAGCTGTTGATAAAACTATCTTCGTAAAGCATACACCATCATATGCAAACACATTTTTAGAAACAAAAACATTTTAATTCCATCACATACTGTTGCAGATGAGAGAAAAATGGCCACAGTAAAAGTCATTTCTTATAATAGAAATTGACAACTTATTCATTGAGGATTTTTCTTCAACTTACTGTACAGCCCGAAGTTCTTTGAGAATGACTGAGCAATGAAGAACTCGAAGCCCCGTGAAACAAAGTAGCGTGCAGCAAATGCATCCCGGTCCAGATCCCCGGTGGCAAAACCCTGGTAGGCATTGTCCATCAGCACGAAGATCTTCTTGGCCTGTGGAGTGAGTGAGGGAGTGAGTAAGTGAGTGGGTGATGCACACATGTTTTTGTTTGTTTTCTGTTTAACGCCACGCTTAGCAATATGCAAGCTATATGACAGCAGCCTGTAAATAATCGATTCTGGACCAGACAATGCAGTTACATAATAAAAAAATTCTTGATGTCGGGGTATTATGCCATTTTATCAACCGATTCTACAAGGCTCACCACCCAATCCTTAAATTCTCCATTGCTGGGGTCTAAGGAGAAGGGTTACTTGAAAACGAAACAAATCTAAATCTCACGCCCATGAGCTAAAAAGCGCAAGTGCTTAAATATATGCATTCCCAATGTAATTCAACTCTTGAAAATACATGTATCATGATATCATTCAACGACTTGAGAAAACTGTTGAACTTGTACGGTTGAATGTAGTCACTTCTCTCCACGAAAATGTAGACAAAAAGGCCATAAATAAGTTGCAAGTTCCAAAATACACAGCCAAGGCATTTAACACTGGAGAGTGATCAGTCACTATCCACAACAACCTCTGTGTAGAAATACTGGTGTAAATGACTTTTCAGGTTAGTTCTAACAGTACTTCAGTCAATACAAGCATGGGTGGGAGGAAAGGTCAAAGTGAACCGTAGACGTGCACACAATTCATGAAAAACTTTTGTTTGTTTGTTGTTTAATGGTGGATAGTGCAATATTCCAGCTATGTGATGGCGGTCTGTAAATAATCGAGTCTGGACCAGATAATCCAGTGATTGATATCATGAGCATCAATCCATGCAATTGAGATACGATGACATGCATCATGCAAATCAGCGAGCCTGACCACCCTATCCCGTTAGTCGCCTCTAACGACAAGCATTGTTGCCCTTTACGACAAGCTTGGGTTACTGAAGACCTATTCTACCCCGGATCTTTGTGGGATAATGAAATATTAGTGGGTTCAGGCAGACCAATTAGAATCCCAACCAACAGATCCTGGTAGTAGCTAAGGGAGAAAACTGCACAGAGAGTTCTGGTACCATAAAGTGCTTCCCCCATTTTCAACAAAATATAAATGTTAAAATCAAGAAATGTTTTCTCAACAAGCAATTCAACAGTGACAACCAAACTGCACTCCCTCAGACACATACTACATCCCTGAATAAAGCATCTGTTGTGACAAAGTAGACACAATTTATGGATAACAACTTGTCTTGCTTGACAACGGTTTAAGGATCTATACCTAAACGTCGCCTTTACAGTATTAAAGATTTTGTTATCCATAAATTGTGTCTACTTTGTCATCCATCAACTTCTAAGTAATGCCTATCAAACAATAAGTCTGTTGACCGCTCACCTCACAGACATCAGCGATGGCCTTCCACTGTTCCTCCGTGGGGTCGACGCCGGTGGGGTTGTGTGCAACAGCGTGCAGGATCACAGCCGAGTTCTCTGGGGCACCCTGTTACATCAAGTAGTTTCATGTATTCTAGGCCACCAACATTATACACCAGTGCAAAATATGTACAACATTCAATTATTGTTTCAGTGTGCTTCCTGTACACATGGTACAGACACAAACTTATTGGCTGTAGAAGAGTCTAATTTTTAGTGTTCAACAGAGAGCAAAATAGTTGGACTGAAGAAAACACAATAAACTGGTGGATGTATTGTTATCGTAGTCATTATACAAGGGACAAATTAAAACAAAATTATATTCATTTTCAATTCCATTGTAACATACCTGCCCCATTAAACACCTTCTGACCAACCTGTAAATAATCTTTATGATGGGCCCCCTACTTAGACCAAATATAATATCAGTATTTTGCTTGTGTACATTACAGATTTGTCTTTATAAAAAAAACAGGAGTGGAGATGGCATATATTTTTTGCTTTTAATAAGCGCCCCCATTTGTCAATTTTTTAAGCACACAAGTTGCTTCTTACTGTGATTACAGTAATGGCTATAAATTATCATCAGCATACCACATCCCTTCGTTCCTTTTCAAATTTAACAGATTTGCATGAAAGGTGACAAGTATTGAAAGATAATGTCTCAAGTTCTAACAAGCTTTTATATTCTTTGTACTATGAAACTTGAGAACTATTTTCTAACAGAGAATTCTAATTCTGGTAAAATACATTTTTAAATACTTGTCACATCAATATCATCAGTAAAACTGTCTGAGGGAGAACTCTGCAAACAATCCTTATCCCCTGACTTTGACAACCTTCAATTTCCCCAAATTATACGATACTTAATGATTAGGTTTCACAGCATACAATGCCAGAGCCAAGATCTCCATGGTAACGTGCTTTAATGCAACATCCCAGACCTTCTAAAGCACACAAGACCTCCACATCATAGCAAAGAAATGATATTCAACAATAAATGTCACATTAGCAATATTTCAGCCATATAGCAATGGCATAACTCTGATGTGACTTACCAGTAGTAGTTACTGTTAAAAACCACATCAGCAATATTTCACCTACATAGTGATGATAAATCAAGGACAATCTCTATTAGAATAGCAGCTTACAACAGAACCCTAGCACTACGACTGTATGATCCCCCATACTTAAGCCTTACTGACAGTCTCACAACAGTATTAACGCCTCCACTGCTTTGTGCTTGTGAACCTAAGAATCCATGTGTACACCCAGCATTAGAAATTGGCACTAGTCCTGTAGTCCTTACCAAACTGCCCAATAGTAAAGGTATCCTAAAGACGAGTAGAAATTAGCCCATTTTAGGGGTTTTGCTCTATGTTATCATAATAAGGACTAGTGGACAAAAGCTGTTAGTTTCTAACCCTGTGTAACACCATAAGGAAGACCAGGTGCAAACTTGTACATGTGCAATGCTGGATTTCAATTGTATGCACTCACACAAAGCCAATCAGATAAAAAAAAACACAAGCTACAAACATTTCACATGACCTCCCACAAATTATTGCTAATGAATAATTGTTTCCTCAGATATGATACATTGTGGTGTCAAAATCTGACAACTCCACAGGATGAACTTTCTTATCAGCCAATCATCATCAAAGTTTGTAAATTCTCAGTACGAGTGAGCAAAGCCCTCAAACCATATACGTTTTCTGTATCTTAAAAATGACAATTAGGAAATATGGAAATATTGTGGACATTTCAGAGATAGTTTCCAAGCACAATGGTATCGACACCTAAACACGTGTACTACTGAAGGAATATTTGCGTACTCTGTGAACTTTTCATTTGTACAAATCAAAAATTCCTAATCGAGTTGGTATAAAATTGAAGCCAAATCGTTTTAGAAAGCTGACAGCTGATGGCTCAAGAACACACTCAGTGAGCTGTCCTCACATCTTCATGTGGAGGTATTGTATTGGAGTAAGTGAGTGAGTGAGTTGGGTTTAACGCCGCTTTTAACTGTATTCCATTTATGTCATGGCGTGTCAGCTTAATGTGGGAGGAAAGCCCGAAGTGATGCAGGTCTCAGACGTTTACCACTTCGGTGAAACCCACGAGCACGGGTAAGGTGCTGACAAACCTAGAAACATAATCGTGGCGAACTGGGATTCGAACCAACAATCATAGGTTTCTGGCGTGCCCAAGAGACGCAACTCTGCACAGCGAATTGTGGCACCTTAGACAACTGGGCCACCCTTTCCCCCGTGTTGTATGGGAGGAAAAGCTAAGATTGTAATGAGCTTGCTGCAAGATGAATGTTCTGGTGACATGTACCCCCCTCTGGTCCACCATGTTCTTACATTCAGGTCCTCCAGCATGCCCTCGAGGTCCAGACCTCGGGTCTTGGCGTCCCAGTAACGGTACTCCTTGATGTTGGAGAAGTTGGCATGCTTGAAGATATTCCTGTGGTTCCCTGAAGAACAAACATACATGAAGCCTCAATTGGCACGACAGGAGTGAGACAGTGATAGTATTACAGGATTTTTCTGAACACAAGTTTGTTAGAAGATATTCCCAGACAAAAAATACTCTACATCCTACTTTGATTGCCCTACATTCCCTGTGGGCATTCTAGTGTTGAGTGAATGAGCATGGTATTAGGCTGCTTTTAGCAATATTCCATCAATATTACAGCGGGGCACACCAGAAATTGGCTTTAGACATTGTAAGTTTCACCAAAGTGGTAAACATCTAATCACTTTAGAATTTCACCCCATATCAAGCTGACACTCCATGGTATGACTGTATTACCAATCAATGACGTAATAATACATCTCACTCACTCACTCAATTAAATACAGATACGCAAAATTACAATGAATCAGTGAAAATGTTTTAGTTACCCCATGTAGGTTTTGACACATAGACAGTGTCATACTTGAAAATCTTCTTGAGGAATTCTGCGCACAAGCGTAAACATCCAGTCCCTCCCAGACACTGTATGCCTTCCACCTGCACAAACACAAGCACCGACTCATCACAAAGGGAAACAAACAGCACATCTTGCCAAAAAAAGACAATCTGACCTTAATCATGTCAATGAGTGAGTGAGTGAGTGAGTGTGACTTAACGTCACTTTTAGCAATATTCCAGCAGCAATATCATGGCGAGGGACACCAGAAATGGGCTTCACACATTGTACCTATGTTGGAAATCGAACCCGGGTCTTCTGCGTGATGAGGGAACGCTTTAACCACTAGGCTACCCGACCGCCCCTAATCATGTCAATGGTAAAAAACATAGAGGTCATTGGGGTGAGTTGAAATTATATCTTTTTTACCATTGTGCATACATATGTTATCATCATTGGGGTGGGAAATTCCACAACTGGTTGACATAGTGGATTATCTTGTTTAAACTCATGTGAACATACCCTTAATTATTTCTAAATAGTCCATCAGCGCTCCAGATAATATTTGGAGCCTTTGTGCATTGATAGCTTGATCGGTACACAGTCCATTGGGTATTTTTACACCAATGAGCAGAATTTTAATTAAATTAATTCTGCTTAGATTGCTGGTTCTGGTGACACTTAATTTGTATCTGTCTGTACCCTGACCCAAGTGTTGAACAAGGAACATGTAAAAAGTCTCCACATTGATATATCTCTGTGATTAACACATCTTCCAAAGGCAAGAGAGTTAACTGACGATAAAACTCCAGTTTCCAATGGAGTTACAGTTTGGCTGGACCAACGAGCCTATGCATAGTCCAATCAAAATCTCTCTACGAAATCGAAATCCGGTTCGTAAACTGTCATGCAGATTTCGGGCGATTGCAGGATTTGCAAAGCATGTGCACCGCCAACTCGTTGTCAACACATATTTTCCAAACCTTTTCATGTATTTAATCAATGTCCTCACGTGACTTGATGCTCTTCACATGTAAGACCCATCTTATCACAATATAGATCTTGATTATCGATCACATCATCTTGACTGGGCGCTGCCATTTTGATTGGCGCTACGATCGAGCCCAGGAATTCCAGCCTAGTTCGGCAAGGGTGGAAACGGAACTTTTAAAGTCTGTTAACTCTCTTGCCTCGGGAAGATGTGATTAACAATAAGGGACGGGTCATTTATCATAGGGGAGAGGGAGCCAGGGACTACAATCGATCAGTAAATAAAGATCTCTGGAGAAGTACTGGTATTTAATTTGGAAAGGATATATTTGTAACTACTTTGAATGTTAGGTCTTTGAAAGGCACTAAGAAGTGATTCACATAAGGAAGAGAATTTACGCAAATACGCCATTTATCTGGAGCTCTGGTGCAAGTACATCGTACTATGGCCACTGACGGCAATGTGTCACATGTGTTAGTATCCCTAGCCTTTATAGTAATGTTAGGAATTTCTGATTGGTTCAATTTCTTGAACATTGATAGACAGTCATCCATAGTGTCCTAAAGAATTAATATAAGGAGAATGTCCTATAGCATTTGTCTATAGCGAAATCACTGTCACAGACTGGTTGATTACAGGATCCTAGCTTCGCCCTCCTCAACACCTACAGGCTTACATCCTCTATTTCCGATTTGGACCTGCTAATAGGGCAGAAACGATACAGCAAGGTCACTATACGATACATATCATGATACATAGGTCACGATACTGTACGTATTGTGATATGAACATTAATGACACATCATGTGGAAGCTTCTTGACTGTTAATATTTCAGAGCAGGTTCAAAAGGAACAGATAGCTGATTTTAGCCATGAACTTGAAACGCTAATTACAGCGTGTTTTGAGTATTTGACTGACAAAACTCTGAGGTTATTAAATGAGTAGTAAGTAAATCTTTTTTAGCAAGTGTATCGTCTTGTATCAAAACAGAAAAATATGTATCGTCTATCGTATCATCGCATGAAAACTCACAATGCACCGGTGCACCGATATATCGTTTCACCCTCAGATAATAGTGTCCAAATGTTCGTTACTGTAAGGAAGTCCTGAGTCCACAGATGCAAAACATAATCACACTGGGTCCAGCAGGTACAAAACTTGACAAGGGATGCAAATAATTTGCGCTGCCAGCCCCATGAGAGGCAAACAAGTATGTCTGTTGGCATAATTCAAATCAATTGCAACCATGGTAGTATGCAATATGCCGTTTTTCTGTCCATGGCCAATTCCTACACACAATAACCAAGTTTTGTTTCTAGCAAGAAAACTACAATCTTTTGTTAGTGTAAGCTTCACAAATATATATCATTTCTTGTTGGCTGAGCCTGGGACCTCCATTTTCCTACCTCTCCTTGCTGAAAAGGTTATCACTGAGTGTACCCTGGACTAAATATAAATACAGTATGTCCTCTATTTGATGGCGTTCATTTGGCGTGAGAAGTTGACCCAATGCCTGTTAGAAGCCGGAGTCTATTCTGTTTAATACTGATGCAGTTGCAACTCCCTACCCCAACAAATCCAGACCCGGCTTCCCACAAGACCCGGCTGCTTTTGGATGGGGAGGGCGAGTGTATGAGTGGCATTAATTGGATGCCTGCATGTATTGGATTTCTGGTGTCTAATAGAGGAAATATGGTACCTAATTCATTTACAGTTCAAGCTGATGTTGATGTCAGCTGCCCTGTCAACAGAGACAATATACAGGTTAAACATGTGATCCCTGTTGTCAGTCAGCTGTCACCACACATCATGGGAGTTGATCCAGTCACATCTGCATTACCATACATACTTTATTACACAGTGGTTTTTTTTTAGTAATATGATCTCTGTTATATGTCTTCAAAATAAGCCATCCCCAGCCCTCTCTGCACAAGGACCAGCACTGAGTCTGTTAATGGTATGTCAATTTGTAACTTGAAACTCCACAATCTCTGCTCAGATCCGAGCACATTCTGACCACTGGAGGACATAGTATATAGTGAAACCAGGTGACTGTGTTAGTCTAGAGTTATATTATGTATTATAGCTAAAATGGATAGAATTATAGAATTATCATTAAACTGCCCGCATGCTATCAAAAATGAGCGGGCCACTGTACCTTGATAATGCCCTCATATTACTTGACGACAGGCCATTTTCACGCCTGTTTTTAGGTGACGTCATAGGATAGGGATAGGTAACGTCATGTTCAATAGTGACGTCGTCTGGTTTGTTCTATGACGTTTCCATATTTGTAAAAGTGGGTCAGTGACATTCGTGTTGATTGCAGTAAATGTTTCAAAAACCAATATTGTTGTTTCTTTTAATTTGATAACAAATTCCATCCATTTTAGCCATAATAACAGTAACGCTCTTTTTCAGGATTAGGGTAATGGAATTAATTTTCATGTAAACTTTTTTTATATTTGGTTACCATACAAATTATATATTCATAATGTGTTATAATTACTTCTTCAAATGGGTCAAAACAGGTCAGATTTTAGGTAACGAATATTCATAAAGGAACCAAGCCAGGCCATTTACTTTTATTATCTACCAATCCGAATCAAACTTGATCGTGCTCAATGTATTTTTCTTTTGAACTATTTTGACCGACTGAGCAAATTTTTCACATCTAAATCTGTAACACTTTCCCCCCACCCCACCCCCAAAAAGGGTAGGCCCCATGTATACTAACCCTGTTCTCTGCTATAGCAGGACTGTCCTCTCCAAGAATCAGCTTGATGGCAGCATTGCGGAAAGCGGGGAGACCAGCCACTGGTAGGTATTCATGGTTCAGAGCATCACTGACCATCTGAGTCTCTGCTGCATTCACTACTGGCAGGACCCATGGTTTACCGTCATCTGTCCGGTATGCTGGGAAAAACATGACGAGACAAAATTTCAATAATTATTCATGAAAGAAGCATTACCAGTGCTTCTGAATACAGGTACCCCAGATCACTGACCCCAAGCCGCCTCTGTGGTCTAGTGGACAAAGTGTCTGCCTGGAGAACAGAACGTCAGAGAGTGAGTGAGTATGGTTTTTACGCCGCTTTTAGCAATATTCCAGCAATATCACGGCGGGGGACACAAGAAATGGTCTTCACACATTGTACCCGCCTCGGGAATCAAACCCAGTTCTTCGGCGTGACGAGCGAATGCTTTAACCACTAGGCTACCCGACCGCCCCCAGTCAGTGGTTTGATCCCTGGCCAGGTCAAGTGAACAGACATGGAAAGATGATGCAATACACAACTCAATATTGTTGAGAGAATAATTTGTATCATTAAATTGAAATTAAACATATTTATAAAATAGACACAGATATATATATGTCTACTGCAGGGTCAGATTCATCTTGTCTAAAGGAAAACTTATGCTCCATATTCTGGTTTCAGTTTCATAATTATGGCATGTGATACTGCGTAATCATGGGTAATTATTAACCAGATGTTCATATGATCAAATGATATCAGTGCTAGAAAATATGAGGTGAGTGACAGATCGGTTGTTAACGCCGCTTTAAACAGTATTCCAGTTATCCCGGCGTGTCAGCTTAATGTGGGAGGAAAGCCCAAGTGATGCAGGTCTCAGATGTTTACCTATATGGTGGAACCCATGAGCATGGGTATAGCGCTGCCAAACCAAGAAACATAATCGTGGCAAACCGGGATTGGAACCCACAATCATAGGTGTCTGGTATGCCCAAGGGAGGCAACTCTACACAGTGAACTGCAGCTCCTAAGATGATTGGGCCACCAAAATGGATGCCCATGGTCAAGCCAGGGACTCCCAAAACTTATTATGGGCAGTTCCCTGGTGCTAACAGACAGACAAACAAACAGGTTTTGATCGACTTGAAGTAACCTGCCAGAATGTTATCAACTCATTCAACTGTGCAAACTGCTTGATAACGGTGTTAGAATCTACACCGAAACGTCGCCCAATTGCAGCATTAGAAATTGGCACTAGTCCTATAGTCCTTGCCAAACTGCCCAATGGTAAAGGTATCATAAGGACTTGTAGAAATTTGCCCTTTTCAAGGTTTTGCTATATGTTATCATTATAAGGACTAGTGGACGAAAACTGTTAGTTTCTAACCCTGCAATTGTAATAAAGAAGTTGCTTATCCATAACAATTTTGTCTTAGTGTGCAAACTGTGCAAACCTATAATTGTTGAACTTGAATTATCTCAAGGCAATAATATTGTCGGCACATAATTATGGTCAAGGCCATCTACCAACAGCTTGTAGCCAATTATTGCTCTGCTTTTACAATCCAACATTTACATGCACTGGTCACAAATACAACTACAACTCCTCTGGCAGGGAGTCTGATCCTATTTAGCACAAACCTTCTCAAGCTCGGTCAAAGCACACATTACCGAATATCATTGAAATGTATGTATTGTAGTAACCAAAGCACGATGAAAAATGTTAGATAGGAAAAGCAGCGCAATACTTCTTCCGTTCAAAGGTATTTTACCAATTATGCCAACATAATTAATGAACTAATTCATGCCAATAACGTAGAGCATATTGATTCGGAAAAACATGTTACTTGTAGGCTTATATCATTGTATATTCACACACATTTCAGTATATAAATTACATCTGTGGATATCGATTCGTATGGAGTAACATTAACCCGTAGAGGCATATCAAATAATTCATAGAAATGCATTGAAACACCTGTGATGATCACATTTCTCTGCTCGCGGTTACTGCCTCGAAGTAACATAACTTAAACAGCTATATCTACAACATTACACACCGGTAGAAACTAACATTTTCCGCCCACTCGTCCTTAGAATGATAACATATAGCAAAACCCTTAGAAATGGCAGATTTCTTCTAGTCCTTAAGATACCTTAACCACTTGGCAGTTTGGGGGCAAGGACTACAGGACAGGTCCCAATTTCTAACGCTGATTACAGATATAATGTCCTTGTTCCACTCGACAGAAACCTATCTAAGCAGTGACTGATTGAGGCGCACGTATATTATAACCTTCAAATATCCCCGGGTAATTATATGGCCAGTTTCGCTCGACAGGCAATTAAGTTATCTTTCAGTTTACCTCCAACTCCGAGATTTACTTTCTGTGGAAATGTGTCTTCGTTGTATCGTCTGGTAAGTTGAAAAACCTCGATCGCCGGTGCCATTTCCACATCTTTGAAGATTGAAGCCGCCATTTTGACAGAGTGAAGGTCGAGGTCACGTGGTTGTCAAGGTGCTCTTTTGCAGGATTCCGGGGACCGCCTCGACAGTTTTTTTTATGGATACTTTATTTATGAAAAGGAATAGTAGAAATAGTTTTCATTATTAACACAAAAGGTGTTGTTCGTTTATGAAAACAAAAACAAATATACAGACAATACAATGCAAAACAGATTCATTTCTGTAGCACAAGTTAACAGATAGCCCAGCATAATATGTACAGAAAAGGTTTTATCCCACGAGGGTAGCCATGCGATATCAAAGCTTTGTAGGGTCACAATGACATACAGTATTAAATGTTTTTTCTCTCTCTTGCTTTTTTGTTGTTTTTTTAATTTGGTGAAGGCTTAATTATGAATAAACATCGGATAATTGTTGAGAGGTTATTTCAAACCACATTAAATATTAACCAGGGGTGAAATTCAGCAGATGAAATGTGAACATTTGTTTTGCTTATGTCGGCAAAAAAAAATTACTGGTCGTTCAGCTGAGTTGTACTTTCCAATTGACTGACGCCCACGACTGTTTTCTATCAGCTGTATGACACAACATGAGGTTTTCACATTTACTGAAGCATGAAGAGGGACTCTTCAGCGGTTCAAGCGGTAAGTATAACACGTACCCCCAGTCCCCTCTTATATACAGACTCCCTGCTATAAGGTTGCCTGTAAACTTTCCAAGTACCTATTTCTTCAACAAAACAGGGATAATACTTACTTTATATTACTTAAAATTAATATTTAATGCGCGGAATTTTAAAGCAAATCATTTAATGTCACACCCCGGCGAACTTTAGTGTCCCCTCAGATGAGCCACATTTTGGGCCCGGTATATGCGAAACACCGTACAGTTACACATCGTTAACACGAAGTCCTCGATTCTCTCGAATACCTGTGAACTATTCGAAGTTCGACATAATCGACATAAGCATTAGAACAGCATTGGTATTATAAAGAATTTTAGAGACTTTATGGCGCGTCTGTGTCCATAAGGATTCTGTCAGGGCCACATCGTCACGACGTCTTAATGACGTGTCGAGATAGCGGAGTTATAGGGGTATATACTTACGATTGGAGGGAGATGCGAGCGATCTGACGTCTCTGTACAGATGAGTGGGAGCCGAGAGAGCTACAAACAATTACTGCACGTTTCTATTACGTATTCTGCTTGCGTTTCCTGAAAACTCAATTTATACGTACGTGACAGACATCACAGAGAGGGCTGATGCACCCATTGTTATTACGTTGAAGCCAGCGGGTGACCAGGAAACTGACGCTAGATGTACGCGGGTCACTTTCAAAATTGTGTAAGATAAAAAAATAATGTGCAATATTTCTTGGTTTACTTTTCTTTGTTTTTTGCTGTTCTGAAAAATATTTCACTTTAAATTTAATCAATATTTCGCAAAACAAACAAACAAATACCAACAACAGAAAAACAGTAATAATAATTTGACATTTTTTTCTTTTTAAAAGCCTTTTTGAAAACTTGATGAATTTCAATTTATTTTCCTCACAATTTTCTGTCGACAATAACAACATAGATAAAAAATTGATTGGGGATGGGTTTTTTTAAGAACACAGAAATCACAAAACAAAAGATGAGATAGTTTGCTTATATAATATTTTTCATCTCACTACAGATACATATGTGCAGTTTCGGTAGCCTGTGTTTCCCAAATCCTGGGAGTCTTCAGCAACCCATGCATTAAGGGTGAAACGATACACCGATATTCCGATGCATCGCGATACTTGACCCACGATACGATATACGATAAACGTGGGCCCATTTATCGATACGCCACGATACGGAACGCAAATCTCAAGTACATCGTTTCCTCGCTATTGTGCCTTTCAATAAACCGCAAACTTGGTTATAGCGCGCGGTAACGCATGGCTCCCAAAAACGTACTTACATTTTTAATAAGCTCAGGTTTTACACCGACAGATGTTTTTCCCCATCTCATTAAACATTATCAGCTGATCCCCGCAAACACATAACAATGGAAATACAAGTCAGCAAGTCCGAACTGAAGTACGCAATTCAATACCATTATTATACTATCTTGTTATTAAAACGTGTTCATTATATATCTGGACTTGTGTTTGTAGTATATTTTATTAATTTTACTCAAAATTTCATTTAATATTGTTTTCATTAAGTTAGGTGAAATCGTGTGTGAAGAGATACAGCAACCACGGTCAGATTACCGCTTTTGACGCATTGAAACGAACTTTAGTTGCTAGAGAATGGATACATATATGAAAAAAGGCCCTACTTTGACTCGTCAAAAGTCATATTTGTGGCAATTTGGCTAATATATGTCAACATAACGTTTTCGCAATCGAAATACATGTAGCACGGGAAGTCCCTAGGGTGACTGGTCAAATTGTTCCAGACGTAAAAATATCCTGCAACAGCAATCACCAGTACCAAAATGCTACACTTGTGGTTCTTATAATTTTAAATATATATATAGTAAAAGCTGCAACTAAGGTAACACGATATTGAAAATATTATTCCTGATAAAACAAAAAATTCAGATACAGTTTCTTCGACCATTGCATCAAAATTCTTTGACGTTGTATCACTAGTGGAGCACATTAATTATTTTCTGGTGTTTGAACTTTGAATTGTTTTTAAAGAAAGTTAGAGAAAGTTCCACTTTGAAGCTGAACAACTTCAGTAGTCTTGTTATTATAAAATAATTTTGACTGTTCCAAAATCATGAAAGGTTCAAACTTGACATGCTTTAAGTCTTGTTTTTTTTATCATTGCGTATCGAGATACGTATCGTATCGTGACCAGAATATCGAGATGCGTATCGTATCGTGACCTTCCTGTATCGTTGCAGCCCTACCATGCATGCCGTAAAAAGGTGACTATGCTTGTCGTAAAAGGCGACTAACGGGGTCGGGTGGTCAGACTCGCTGACTTGGTTGATGCATGTCATCGATCCTAATTGCGTGGATCGATGCTCATGATGTCAATCACTGGATTGTCTGGTCCAGACTCGATTATTTACAGACCGCCGTCATATAGCTGGAATATTGCTAAGTGTGGCGTTAAACAACACATCAAACAACCTGATCTTTGGAGGATCTGCCTTGTGTTAGACGTGCAATCCCGTGATCTGTCACTATACGTCGGTTATTATGTCAGTAATGTATGGTGTATGGTGTAACAGTGAGGTCAGACACTATACACAGTATGGACATATTGTCAGATAAATTGGTAGTCCACTTGAACACTGAAAGAATAACTTTGGATATTTGTTTCCTATAATGTACGAATCATGTTTCTCTTGAACGATCTAAAAATGTCAATGTTTATGGTGAGAGAACAAGTAATGAGGCTGGTGTCTGTAACAGTACGGGCATGATAGTGTAACGGTAGTGGCTTGATACCCTGTAACGGTAGTGACTTCAGTAGGATGTACTTATGTTTGAATGTGTTTTTCCCAAAATACGTGTTACTTGACGTAAAATGATATATTTGTTTCAGTTTGTTTTAAAAACAATTGCTTTCAAAATCACCAGAATCACAACCATGGTTCCATAAGTTATTTCTTTCTTAAACGCGTGAGATGATGACTCATGACAGAAACAGCAGCCACTGAAGTTTGGAAAATATAGACCAGTGTTATTTAACTTTTTAAGTCTGATATATATTATGAAGGTTTATACTGCCTGAAAAAATGTTATTTGAGTTTAATGACGGACATATTTCCCCAATCTTGTCTGTTTAGTTGCTGACCGCCTCCGTGGTCTAGTGGTAGAGCGTCCGCCCGGAGAGCGGAAGGTCCGGGGTTCGATCCCCGACCGCGTCATACCAAAAGACGGTAAAAGATGGTACTTGTTGTTACCCTGTCTGGCGCTCGGCATTAAGGGGCTAAAACAAGGACTGGTCGGCTCGGAGTCAGTATACTGTGTCTGAGTGATGTAATCATGTTAAACTGCGGCATGGTATCTCAGTGAGCTAGCACTATAAATCGGCATCAGTCCGGACTAGTACAAGCAGCCACACACATACATACACGTGCATGCACGTCGCTATATAAGTGCAATAAACTTGGACGCGACGTTAAACCCCATTTCACCTCACCTCACCTGTTTAGTTGCTTTGTAACAGCGGGGAAAGAACATGTGACAGTAGTGACTGAGGAGAGTAATGTTTGAAGAAACTGTTTGCTGTGGTATCCAAGTCGTCTAATCATCGTCATATTGACGTAAATAAACATAACTAAATCATAAGATAATTATTTGATAAGATTTACATATTTTCAACAAATAAATCATAATTAATTGACTATTTTCTTTTTTTTAACAACAAACGCAAACTGCTTCCCGTGTTATTTCCCAATTATTTCTCGAATTATTTTCAGTTTCCACATCCCCCATCTCACCCACTCCTCTTCTAAAAGGATGCATCCGACGTTGTTGGACAGTGTACAGTGTACATGTCGGGAACCGGCACTCTATTATTAACTTGACTAGAATTAAGAAATATTCAGGTACCGTATATAAAATGTCTAGTTTGTCTCTTACTGATGTACAATGTAAGATATATGATGCGCACATATCCGCAACATCTGGTGTTGTATGATAACAGAACATTATGATGATTTGCGAAGATTGAGTTGGAAGTAACTGTCATATATATGTTAAATGTCTGTCTGCATACTATTCAAGACATTACCTGGCCTGTAGCCATCACTATAAGCCGGTCTACATGGACAAGGTAGGGCATGGACGTCATTTAGCGCACTGCATGGATATGCATGCCAAGTTTGAAGGCAATCGAAAACGTTTAAATATTTGTATGCAAATCACGAGACACATTCCAATGACTGACTGCGAACCTGTTCTTCTCTCTTAAATTGGTTTAAATACTGACATGCTCAAGAATGTAAGTATGGCAAAATGGGTGAAAGATCCCGAAATTTTCGAATTTCAAGAGCATGGGAGTCAGTGACCTACGATGAATTATTTACCATATTTGAGCTGCCTTTATCTCCAATCAATTTGGGTCAAAGACTCTTGCTCGTGTTAAATACATTTAATATTGTTATAAGACCATTAACACACAAGTCTCTTTCTCGTTCGTAGAAACACATCTGATAACTTTCACAACACTATCAAAATGTATTATCATTTACATTATGCAAATCCTGTGGCCCTCAAAAGCCTTGTCCTTCGCGAAATCATTAATATCAGTACGCCTGATTTATGCATGCACGGTCATTTAATAAAGTAATTAAACAGAACACTACGTTAAACAAAGTCACGTGGTACATAAGGAACAATTTCAAAGATGGCAAAACACTTTAAAATAGATAAATATTATAGATTATATCAGCTCCACTCACCTGTGCTCTTTGCCGTCTTGAATGTGACTATTTACCCCAAACAGCTACGTGTATTATATACACGGAATATTTTTGCTAAGTGTGTTTATATGTATAGTTCTGTCCACACACCAGTGAACCATGTCTGTTGTTCGTTTAACGACTAATGGGAAATGAATACCTTTGAACTATTGTTGAATATAGATCAAGTGTTGGGGGAAATCCTTTTTCACTGTTATGGGTATTTTAAGACCTCAGTGAGTGATTCGTTCTGGGTGTTGTAATACCACAAGGAGAGATTTATTCTTGGCGTATTAAGACCTTAAGGAGGTATTAATTCTGGTTGTTTGGGGACGTTAAGGAGCGACTGATAACACCACAGGTGCAAATTGTACGTATTGCTGGTAGGCATTGTGTGTACAATGTTATATCATAGTCAGTGTACCAGAGAAACAAGTACAGTGAAATTGACAAAATCAGGGTTGTATCAAAACTGATTTCTTTAATTTTGTTTATTGCTGCAATTATCTGGTTTCGTCCATCATGTTTGTAAAAGCCAAAACCAATTTCGCTAAAAACAAAATCTTCAACAGAAGCATACTCCAAGGGGAGCTGAGAACGAATATTTTCATGAAACAAATCGGTTAATAAATATAAAATGCTTCAAGTTTATTTTTCTTGCTTCAGATAATATTACTGTTTTCAAACCAGTCATGATGCAAATCTGTTCGAATCCCAAACTCATTATCGACATACATTTCACCGAAATTAACGAATTTAGATATTTTGAATACTCGAGTATGGCGAACTTAATAGCAGCCCTTCATTAGTAAAGGAACTATTATTCACGTGAAAACATGAAAAAACTCCATTTTACAACTTCATGTTAACCCCGTTGGGAATCCTGTTAAGAATTAATCCCCAGCAATATATGTTTTTCTTAAGAGGCGACTTCAGGGAACGCGGCGTGGATCATCTCCTAATATCAATCACGAGTTTATCTGATCCAGACTTGATTTATCACAGGCCGCCATCATATAGGTCGAATACTGAAGAGTGCGGCGTTAAAAACCCCAACAACTTCAAAGTCTACCCAAAGCTGACCTAACAATAACACCTCGATAGTCCGGACTCCCTTGTAGTACGGACATATATACGCACACACGCGCACGGACACACAAAAATGATTACTTCTCGTGATGGTTCGTTAATCCGGAAATGTGTTAATACGTCCCGTCTGGATTAATGAGGTTTATAGAAACCGTCTATAGAATCTACACCTGGCGTGATTCCCGAACAGATATCCACACTTATTTTAACGTCTAAAGTATAGAACCACTATAACCGTACACGTTTGAAACTCAGTGAGCGTGTTCCCATTCCCCTAATCGCATGTTTCTTGTTAATGTTGTTCCCCATGTATGTATGTATGTATGTATATGGCATACAGCATATCGGTTTTTTTAACCTAAATTACTATTTTATTAAATAGTTCATGAATTTTGGGCCGAAAGCCTTGTGCTGAGTAATTTTTTCTGTCTGTCGTCTGTCTGTCTGTCTGTCTGTTTGTCGTCTGTCTGTCTGTGTCTGAATTAGCATCTTGGCATGAATATCACACGAGTAGTATTTAAAACATTTTTAGAAATGACTGCCCCTTTTTATTAGTCTCCACAATATTTTTGTATTTTGGACGACTAAATCTTGTACTTAGAACAAACACACTACCAACTAGGGCTGCAACGAATACACTATGAGGCGAATACGATTCATATCACGAATATAGGGTAACGAATACGAATATTATTCACAATTACAATAACAAGTCAGCAGTTTATGTATTATTTATTATATTCAGTGAAACAATAACATTATAATTTATTTGACATAGTTTGTTAATTATTAATAAATCATGCATTTATATACTGCACTTATCCAGGTACTAGTATCTGCTCAAATGCGACAATCACCAATGAAAACAATACTATCAAATTAAATATTATTACAATGTTGTCATTGAAAGAAATCAATGCATATAATATGTTGTTATGGATATTTTTAGGTACAGGGTATGTAAATATACGTGATAGCATATTTATAAATATTCGATTCTAGTGGCCATGAATAACGAATTCAATTCATGAATGGCTACGGTTCGATTCACCAAATACGCGAGTGAATCGTAACAGCCCTACTACCAACACAGGCTTCGGCAGCGGCTAATATTTAATACACGACAAAACGATACGTAAGAGTTACCCGCCCTTTGATCATTCAATCTCGCCTCTCGCAGTTCAATCTCATTAAAATCAGATCTTAGTTTTCGCTACCGCTAAACAATGAGCGAGAACTAAGGTCTGATTTTAATAAGATTGCTCGCAGCTGAACATGCATCTATTCAATATTCTATGCACGCCGTGCTCGATTTACGGTGACTAACATAACATATGTACGTGGATGGATTAAAAATGTATGCTGAAAACGTGTAATCCGTGTGGGTTCGAATCCCGGATGAGACTCAACCCAAAAGGAACTAGAATATGTACTTTACTCAGAAAGTGTTATCCCAAATATATCATTTGTTACATTTGACCACTTTCTAAATGGCATTGTGTATTCATACTGTATATGTATTCTGACTCATTCACGGGGAAATGAAATCGTCAAACCGCGAAAAATATACATTGATTACATATGTTCGTAACACAAAAGACATATTGAGGGCAAACCGGTACTTTCTTCACGTATGAGCTATGATGTGGAACATGCAGCTGGTTTAGATACAGCGAAGTCATTCATCGCAGTGATCGGCTTATCCAATTACACGCTATTTGAGTAAAGGCTTTTCGAGGTTTGTTGAAACCGTTCTTTAATCTACGTCGGCATCATTCGGCCTCAAAGCGCCAGATGTTAAAATGTATAATCACGTCCAACGGTTGTTTGTAGAACTTGTGATAAGGCTTTCCGATATACATTTTAACAACACTGTAATCGTGTTCTTAGACTAACATTTAGTCTCTGAAATCTTATATTATACAATATCCTTCTTGACTCTAAAAATAAAAAAAATTCCCTATGCATGCTGATTTCAGAATTGTGGAATAGAGCTAGCTTGAGCTGGCTAGACTTGCTTTTGTATGCATATCTAGATTATTATTTTTTGATAAAATAAATATATTCCACGGTCATGGTGCAGGACTATCATGTTCTATTCCAGCTCATATATTTTACCCTCATTAACACTTTTGTAGTAATGAAAGAGACAAAACGCGGTGTTTTGTGTCGATCTCGGTCTTTTGCCATCGCCGTACCGCAGTTCCATACAGTTGTGTACAGGACGTTTTTTTCACGAATACACTAAAAAACAAATATATTTTTGTAAACGTTTGTCATGAATCTCCCCGTCATTCGAAAGTAACTTGTGATGAATATCACACGAATATTATTATTATGTTTCAGTAATGACTGTCCCTTTTTATTCGCCCCCACAACCTTTTCTGCATTTTTGCATTTTTAACAAACAGGCTACCAACACAGACTTCGGCAGCGGCTAATGCTAATATTTCATTGACAAATGGATACGTAAGAGTTACTCGCCCTTTGATAATTCAATCTCGCCTCTCGCAGTTGCACATTAAATGCTTATATTCTATATTCTATGCAAGCCGTGCTAAATGCGCACCGACTAACGTAACATATGTACGTGGATGTATTTAATGTCTATAAATTTATTCAGATAATATTCGTTTTCATTTATCATTAACTCTAGATCGGGTTGCTAAATAATTTACAAGTACTTGTTTTTGCGGATAATATTCAAATTCTACATATTTTCAAAAACATCACGCGAAACTCACAAGATACTCGATAGCAGGGATGTACAGGAACTATGACATAGATAATATACGTTGGTGCATCTTTTAGGGTAAAAAGTAAAAACAGAACCAACATGAGTAATTCCCCGGTCTTCAATAATACCTTCCACGCCCTGCTTGTTTAGGGGTATAGCACCTGTTACCTACAGATAGTGGAAGTCTCCGTTACCACCTCCCGGGTACCCATACACCAACGTGGAGCATGGGTAAGGATAATGTGTATCGTAATTACATAGACGTTAGGTAATATATGCCACTTACCTTCTGGTAAAATAGACTCCGGGCGGGATATTCTCATCTCAGATCAGGCGAGAGATGACCCACTGATTACTAAATATCTAGTCTAACCTGGTCACCGAGTTGTCATTTAATGTGTAAGGTAGATGAAAATAGATGTCGAACGTGATTTATTCTCTTATTGTCAGATAGCGTAACTGTGGGCCATGTCAAACGTCAATCCTGAATATTATTCACCTCTAAACTTGTGACAAAAACGTTTTGGGGATATTTTGGGACATGTAACTACATTTTCATATAAAGTATGTCATTTACGCGGGGTACTGGGTAATACTTTTGCTGTAGTTTATGAATGTTCAAGGCAGGGAGGGCAAATATTTGTACAAGTATCACTTTAATCCAACAAGTACACAGCCTATTTTGGACTTGTTGTTCATGTATAATAAACTATATATTTTGGGAAAGACCGACATGTTTTCACTACCCTTGGGACTGGCGGACAAGTATCTGTATAATCCTGAATATCACTCAACGTCGCCATGATTACTGTCATATACTCTTCAATATTTCCTCTGCTTGACCTATGAAGCTGAAATTTGACGTGCATTTTCTCTATGAAGACATCTGATTATATTCAATTTATAGTACTTCTATATACAAAAAATAAATATTTAAAAAATCGTATTCTCAAAGACCACAAAGCGCATAAGGCTGAAACACGTGCACGCGCTGGTAACCCTGGAATAGTGCATTATATGACCATGAACCTCAACACACGCTGTGACCTACTAACCGTTGATATGTCAAGGGTATGAAACGTACAATAGGACTGCAGAGCTGTTCGAGTGGTTGTGGTTTACCGTATAGGTTTATGGGAATCATATTACTGCACTGTGTGATGTTTCTTTAGCGCCACTGCCTTGTTCAAGAAAGATTGCTTTTGTTACCTTGTTTTCTTGTTTATTTATGTATTATTATTCATACATGACATCGAAACAACTTTCAAAGCAAGTCTAATTTGCCCGAGGCTTTCATAAAATGTAAGAAATAACCTTCAGCCGAGTACATCCTCGAATATCCAATGTATATTATATCTGCTTCAATTATAATGTATGTCATGAATGTATACAGAATGTAAGTAAAACATACATGTATATTTTTCAGTTTAAATTAGATATATATTTTATACATATTATATTATATATATTTCAGCTTAAATTAAATACTGTTATGTAAATAGTATTTTTCATTATGTATGTATATAATTTATATACATATAACATAATTATACAGCTCATCTTTGTACTTGTATTTTATATACATGTGTGTGTGTGTGTGTGTGTGTGTGTGTGTGTGTGTGTGTCTGTCTGTCTGTCTGTCTGTCTGTGTGGTGTGTGTGTGTGTGTGCGCGCGCCTCTGTGTGTCTTTATACCGCTCTGTGTCTGTGTGTTTGTGTGTATGTGTATGTCTATTGTATATGTCGTGTTCGCAGCCGTGTATATCGTATTAAATAGAACGGAGATACGTTACAGTGCAGATTGAAAGGCAGTGACTCTTATGGCAACATCGTCATCCGGGTAACTTAATTAGGGAACCTAGGACTCCAAGCCATATACCGAACTTTCATCCACCCGGGACATTAAAGACGCCGGTATTAGCTGTGTAGAGTTGCGTCTCCTGGAAATGGCCTCTTGGTCGTGGGTTCGAATCCCAGCTCGCCCCTGATCGTTGATCGTGTTTGATGTTCCCGGATCTCACCAAAGTGGTAGCCTTCTAACATGTTCGTCGCTTTGGACTTTCCTCCTACACCAAGCTGACACACCGTGTTATACGTCTAGTCTGTTCTTACCGCTGTTACACCAACTCACTACACATATAGCACTGGATCCGAGCCACTGGTGCACAGAAACCATGAAGGTTATATGCAGCGGCAGATTTCTTTTCATAGGCATGAACTTGACCCCAATTATTACATCATCGCTGTATGAACTGCATCCATCTGAACTACTTGTTGGACAATGCTGAATGTTGTATTTGTTCTCCAAGTTTATACAGTCGCTATTCAGTACATCCGAAATGGAAATGCAATGAATACATTTTACGCACACGTACGCGCTTATACGCATACGCGCACGTACACACACGGGTATTCCGGGACTGAATATAGTTTACAGTTACCCCACTCTTGTGGTAAGGAGGGAATGAGAATCAGGTGATTACAACAGGCGACCTAGGTTATTATGTGCCAAAGGTTTGTCTTACGATCAACTACTCGGCTGTCTGGCTCAGACTCTTTTATGTAGAGGGGAATGTCTGTGTAACTCTCCATTCCTTAAAAATATTGGAGTAGAGGCCCCGCAGGGGCCGAGGCCCATTATTTTTAAGGAATGGAGAGTTACGAGGATATGCCCCTACTTAAAACTTATCCCTACTTTTACACTTTGACAAAATATTCTGTAGTTGAAAATATTTGAAAAATTCAAATGCTTCTTCAAGATAATGTACAGTTGACAAGCAACTCTCCTTTCCTGAAAAATAATGGGGCGTTCAAACAATAGAATGACGTCACAGATGTGTTTTAATTACAGGCCGTTCGGTTGTAGCTATAGAAGCTTGCTGGCTGCGGCTTAATACAACATCCACTAATACTCGGATGTAGTTAGATGTGGAATTTTACCTTTGTTTGTTGAGACAGGTAGATATTGAAAGCCTTCTATACCATTATCGGAGAGGTTGTGTAAATATTGCGATTGTGACTTGGTGGAAGATGAATGTCATTTTTTACTACAATGCAGTTTTTATGAAAATTTACGGTGTGATTTGTATTGTGCAGCTGAAGAAAACAACCGAAATTTTAATGTGGTATGCGAAGAAGAGAAATATATTTACCTAATGAATTCAAACGTTTTACAAAAAAGTGCTTGCCGAGACGCTTTTTAAAATGTCTTAAGAGACAACTGTTGTCATGATTATTGAATTATTCCTCTCTCCAGCTGTCCTTTCTTTTTCTCTCGTCGTTGAATCGAGGAGTTTGTTATTGTTTTCTGTGAGTCTTCTGAATTCGTAGCTAACTTTCCCTCCTCTCACATTATCTGTATGTATATTTTTTGTTTATATTGTATATAGTGTCTCATAAGCCAATGTCTGACTGGACGCACTCCATACACCTTTTGTCTGATGTGCATCAATTTTATATTGTACATGTTGTGCGTGTACTACTACTACTACTACTACTACTACTACTACTACTACCACTACTACTACTACTACTACTACTACTACTACTACTACTCACGACCCAGTAATCAATACATTTATACATGCACGCGTGATATGCAACATTAATCTCCTTAATGTAGCAGAGTTCATTGGCCGAAAGCTAAAACACAACATTCATATGGGAGCTAAATAGATTTGTGAGTGAGTGAGTGAGTTTGGTTTAACGCCGCTTTTAACAGTATTCCAGTTATATCGCGGCGTGTCAGCTTAATGTGGGAGGAAAGCCCGAAGTGATGCAGGTCTCAGACGTTTACCACTTCGGTGAAACCCACTAGCACGGGTATGGTGCTGACAAACCTATAAACATAATCGGGGCGAACAGGGATTCGAACCCACAATCATAGGTTTCTGGCGTGCCCAAGGGACGCAACTCTGCATAGCGAATCGCGGCGCCTTAGACGACTGGGCCACCCGTGCCCCCCTAAATAGATTTGGTCAAAGCAGAATGATAATCATTAAACTTCGACCGCGATGTGCGACGAAAAGCAAACAAAACATCACATCCTTAACACCATTCGAGTAAAACCTCCGTAACTCGAAGTCATTGGGACATCCCTTACGTGTCGAGTTATCCATAGTTTCCGTGTTAAACTGACATAAGTCCATCCTATAAAGCAACATTGTCTCAAACGATGGATCGAGGTACCTGTACATGGGTTTGACGAGATATCACTTTATGCATGTTCGTAACTGATTAAAATGAAATCCGCATTTAATCGAGGTAACAATGTATAAATACAGAATAGGTCTGGACCAGAATTTTAGTTCGAGTAAACAGGTTCGTCATAACGATATGCGATTTCAAAGAGACACAATTTATGGCTAACAACTTCTTAAATACTGTTTTAATAATGTAAAGGCGACGTTTCGTTATGGATCCTTATACCGTTGTCAAACTGATTTGATAACGAATATGTTTGTACATTATGTAAACTACAACACAACAATTTCTACCCAGCATTAACTCAGTGATGCGGCTGTAAAATCAACATAGTCATCTACATTAGCATTATCTTACTGAAGCGTCTGTAAAATGACAACTCACGTTCAGTTGTCACTTTGGATTGACATTTATAATATTGTACTTTGGGAAAGGTCGTGTACATGGGCATGTAATATAATATTAGATACATAATTTTATAACTATTTAGTGAATTACTTCAGACATACCTGCAAATTTCGTTCTAAAATTGCTAACTGCGGTTTTAAAACGATGATGCAAGTAGGCTGTGAGAGACCATAACAACATCCTCAATTATCCAGTGTATCATTTTCCAGTCATTAGCATAATATATGGGCTATATAATAAGCTGGATAACCGAGGATGCAGTAACGGTAGAAACTTGAAAGGGGAATATCTGTTTCTTAGAGACGCCTTTATCAATCACTGACTGGTCCCAAGAGGCGAGTCGTAAGAGACGACAACCAAGATTGGGTGGTCAGGCTTGCAGACTTGGTTGATGCATGTCATCTTATCCCAAATTGCATAGGTAGATGCTCATGATGTCAATCACAGAATTGTCTGGCCCAGACGCGATAATTTCAAACCGCTGCCATATAACTGGTATATTTCTGCGGGTGACGTTATACAACCAAACATTTAAGTAAACTGGACTCAGGAAACAAAAAAAAGTGAGTATTTTATGCGATCTATATTTGTGATCAATACACTTCGTTATTTATTTTTGTTTTGTTTTTCTGTAGAAATTCACCCCCCTGGGGTCCAACCAAAATGATCTCAACAATGTGTCATAAACACCACGCGACGTGGTTGGCAAAACGTTTGGGTAACAACTTCAGTAAGCAATATACATATACTATGCGTGAGGTCAAAGGAAACATCTATTATTCTCAATATGCCCAAGTGTCATAAGCAGAGGCAACTCTGTTGGCATTCTTCCAGTTTATTGTTAGTTTGTTTATTTTTAGAAAACTCGAAGAATTGGTGAGTAAATATTGCGTTTCGACACGGCCGTAATTAAATTATGAAATAACAGTTTCATCATTCACATTGAAAACGATGAAGATTGGACATACTCTTCACACACAAAGTCGTGTGATCGGATATTATGCGGTTTTGAAGTGTTGATATCACCTCACGTCATTATGACGTCATATGCATTTGTGACGTCATTTTCATTCGCTCGTTGCAAAAAGGGAATTCCCCTAGCAGGTGCGTGGGGACAAAGCTGGATACATGGTGGTATTCCCGTCCAGAATAGATTTAGTCTTGTTTTGTGTTCCCTGTGTTGAGTACTGGAGCTTTTGATGGTCAAAGAGTCACACTTATTTACGACGGTGACTATTTTCTGTGTTTTACGGTATGAGTCACCGTAGCAGTTACCCCCCTTGTCTGTCATGGCGCACTGAGCATCAAAATACTTCCTGCAGTAAACATCGGTGTGCCGACGACTATAGATAGTGTGATCGGCCTCGTGAAAACAATCAGCGATCGTTGCAACCTCGACATTTAACATTACGCCGTTTCATTAAGGTAGGTGTGAATTGCAGGAAAATTAACAAAACATTCCGTTGTCTTCTCACACATTCGATGCTCAGCTGGTACGATTTGTTTATTCAATTGTTTCACGATAGACCGACTTTGGTTAGCATGTGCGCGTTTATAAGACAATATTAGCCAGGTATAGTGGTATTGTGTGGTTACCGCGCTATTGTGGAGCAGGTGATACTCTCTGTTCTACACAAGCGTTCTACCTTTATGTTGCAGTAATTCAGTAAAACAATTGAAAATATTCAAGATGCTTATTTCGAGCTTGCATGAATTTGTTATTTCTCAATAAAGTCTGTTGGAGCTGATTTGTCTGAAATTACAGTAAAAACGTGTTATTTTTGTGGAGACGGTTCACATGCATTTAATTAATGTGGATATGAACTGTGTCTGTGTTAAATTTGTTCTCAACTTATAACTTAATTAAATGTAATTGAATTTAAATATGCGCCAGCATTTACGTCTCAAAGATAATTGAACTGAAGGGATGTTTTTGTTTATGAGGAAGTGGTGATTGTCTTTTTAATGATAATTATAGCTCATGGTATCCCGGATAATTTGATCTGCATAATTGTGATGATGTATTATTATATTACTAAGTTGAACTTTGAGAAAAGAATTGGTCCAGAAATATTGTATATTCTGTTTGAAGTTTTGGATTTGCTAGATCAATGACATGATTGAGTAAACATAGCATAGGTTGAAACAGGATTGATTGCTAAAAAATATGAATGAAAAGTTCAGAATTTCAGACTGAAGCATAGTTGTGGTCTTTATGTTAATTTACAGAAGTAAATAGTTACATGTTTATAATGTTTATATATTTCTTCAGGCAATATTTAATTCTGAGCATTTACTATCAAGTACAGTAGCAGATACAGTCATATCTCAAGATGAAATAATTTAGTTGCAACTTTGCCAGTATTAATGTCAGCCTTTAATGTCAAGGATAAAACTAATGGAAGTAAAGACCAAATTGGAACTGGAATTTTGACTGAAAATATTAATGACATTTTCAAAGAAGTGGCTCTTACTTCAAATGGTCTCAGTGTGTTGATTTAATAAGCTCTTATTCAACCTAGCTCTTAACACGAACACGTTGTTGAAGTCAAGTATCATTAGTTTAATGAGAATAGATCTCATATTAAAAAGAGTTTTATCAAAAATATATTTCTGTCATGTTGTCTGATATGAAAATTTGATTTATGTATATTGTTTATTGCAGATAGATGATATCTGGCAATTGACGACCCCTATCACGTGACTGTCATCGCAGTGTTGTCACAGTATGTGACCATGCCCTATGTAGACAAGTCCGGCAGAACATGTGGTTTTCTCAATATCGAGGAGATCGAAAATAGCGGCAGTTTTATACGGAGATACTTCCTACTCGATCAAAACAATGAACGTTTGCTGTACTACATGGACAACCCCAATGTAAGTAGTTGATATCAATAAGAGAAGTAGTAACGTCAGTTGCACTGCTTAGTTTTATAAATTGCTGGGATCAAATCCCAGTTTGCATCAATATGTTTCTAGGTCTGTCATCCCCATTCCCGTGCTCGTGGGTTTCACCAAAGTGGTAAACATCGGAGACCTGCATCACTGGAGATACTGTTCAAAGCAGCATTTAATACAACTCACTCACTCACTAATAAATTAAAAGTCTGGATAAGTTATCAGTCTAGACAAATCTTGATATAGGAATTCAAAGGACTTGCATCACAATAGTGAATGGAATCAAAATCATTGGATCCAGAATACAAATTGAGACAATCAGCGATGATTTTATAATTTTATATAGCCAAAGTCAATAACGCTGTCAAGTATCATCAGCTGATCATTCCTCTTTGATCTACATAGAATAATTGTGGCATGGTTTCTGTGATATATTAACATTGGGTCATTATCTCTATGCCACTCATGATATAACTTTATGGCCTTATTGTTTTGTAAATGAATCTTTAAAAACAATTCATCAGACCTTCAGACATGCATGTTTGAAGAGTTGTCCATCCAAGACAAGAAGAGCCTGTCTCGGATGGTCAGGTAGGGGGTATTTTATACTAAACATGTTTTTAGTTACGAGTTATGTGTACTGTCCTTTCTGACCAATCAGATTCTGCCTCTCACATCACTTGCATTTGCTTTAAACAAGATGGCGACATCCAGTCAAGACGATCAGATCGATAATCAAGATCTTTATCGCTTAACTCGCGAAGTGCATCAAATCACTTGATCACCTTGATTAAGAACATGAAAAGATTTGGAAAGTAACTGTCGACGCCAAACATGTTCTGCAAATCCTGCAATCGACTGAAATCTGCATGTCAGTCTCCATGATGTTTATGAACTGAATGTCAAGTTTGTTCCACGATATTGAGGGGACTATGCATTGACTCGTTAGTCCAGCCAAAATAGAACTCCATAATCAGAGCTCCAGATAAGCTTTTGGTGATGTGGGTATTTTACCAATGCATTTTAAAATCATGGGTATCAGTAATTCTATCTGGGTATACAAATTTCTGTTACCCACTAGTTTTTCCACATGTGGGTATTTAAGTTAAATATTTAAAAACACTATTCATCTAGTCCCTGCAAACTGGTGTCGTGTGGGTTCGAGAACTTTATAGGACTCAAAAATACCACGATACTTCCACAAGAAAGTGTGATGGCAAATGATCATGATGTAACGGAATGCCAGTTTATAATATAAAGATAAGTTGCTGATTTGCTTATTGAATACGCAGGGTTACTTCACAATATTTTGATGATACGCACAAGTTTTATTTTTGTAGTGTATCTGTAATGTTCGTTGGGTATTTGATACGCTTGGATTTTATTTTACTGCGTATTTCAGCATTTCTGATGCATATTTTACGCAGATACGCAGCTTATCTGGCGCTCTGCCATAATTCCAGCCTCGGGAAAGATGTCTAATACCCACGTTGTTTATTTGCTGACACTAGCAATCAATCTGACAAATTACCGAAACTATACACAGACAATGTTTCAATTTCAAACATGACATAACTCCTTAAAACGTCTAGACCTAGACTGGACACTGGTGCCTGAGCATTGACTATGACATCCCTTTGAAGGTCAAAATGACACTTGATATTAAAGGTCAGCGTTTATGAAGATGATTCTGAAATGTTCTTGGTGACTATTCTATGGGCTAAATCAACCACATTGGACATGGATGAGTTGTTGTTTTTCCACATTGTTTCTCATTCAGGAAATTCCGACATCTTGTCCAAAGCCTCATGCTTTTATTGAAAGATTCTTTTACTGAAAAAACATCAGGCCCATAGAACTGAAACTCTATACGCGAGAAGCACAGCCACCATATGCGATTCTTATTTCCTCATTGGCATCTGGACTGAAAACAAGAATGACCACAGTGAAGTCCCTCTTGGCAATAAATAAAAACATGATGTTGTAATACATATACCTTACAGTTAGTGTAGAGGTGTTTAAGTTCAGAAATCAGTATGATTATTATTTAAACTTTCTGTAAATTAGTTGTTTTTTATATATAATTACTAAATGTTTGTGGTGTGGTAGACTTGTAGCATTGTTTGAAACATTATATGGGTTCAAAAGTAAACCACTTTGCTAAGCTTAAAGGATAATGTGATTGATAATGAACAATTGCCTGGAACTGAATAGTATTTAACAATGTTTGAGGTACAAGCTCATTTGGTAGATTTTCAAAACCGTAACCCAATTATGTAGCAGAATATATTGAAAGAGGAAAATACCACCTATTAACTGTGAAAAAAATGTTGCAGGAAGTTGTTTCAAATGAATGGTATTATCAGTCTTTTATTCTATAGAAATGGAGGACAAATTCTCTCTTGGAAATGCTTTCAATTCTCAGATCTACTGTACCACCTGTAGCAAATATTTGTGGTAGTGTGAAGATAATTTCTTTTTCAATATTGCTAGTCCCCATAATTGTAATTGCGTTAAATAATATATATTTATGTGACAGGTAAATATTAAGTAAATGAGTAAGTAGGGTTTTACACCGCTTTTAGCAATATTCCAGCGGCTAAATATCACGGCGGGGGACACAAGAAATGGGCTTCACACATTGTATCCATGTCGGGAATCAAACCCGGGTCTTCAGCGTGATGAGAGATCGCTTTAACCACTAGGCTACCCGACCGCCCTGGTAAATATCAAGAAATGATTTACTCGGTAAACATGATAAGATTATCCACAATTTCCCAACTGCTCAGAATATCCATATCTTTATATTTATTATTTTTTCTTTTTATCAATGTATTTATTAAGCATTTTAATGACATGTTTTCTTTGTCTTTTTTTAAAAACATATTTGATTTCCAGTGCAGAGATGTTTAAGAAAGCTTTCGGAGGAATATTAAATAAACATTTGAAATTAATCATGGACAAGTGGTTGAGTTAATGATTGTTAGGTTTTTAGAATAAATTGTATAAGTCATATGATTACGTGTCATCAAGCTTGACAACCCAATCCATCTTATCGCCTATTGCCACAATCATAACTTGCTGGGGCCCAATTGTATCTCAGAATCACCACAGGGTTCACAATTAACATTTGTAGTCTATGTATATGATATTAGCAATGATTGGTTGGTTTGTTGTTTAACGCCGCACTTAGCAATATTCCAGCTATATGAAGGCGGTCTGTAAATAATCGAGTCTGGACCAGACAGTCCAGTGATTAATGTCATGAGCATCGATCCACGCAATTGGGATCGATGACATGCATCAACCATGTCAGCGAGCCTGACCACCTGATCCCGTTAGTCGCCTTTTACGACAAGCATAGTCACCTTTTACAGTAAGCATGGGTTGCTGAAGACCTATTCTACCCTGGAATCTTCACGGGTCATATTATGTGGTTAGTCACATGATATATATTGTTTAATGACAAAAATTATCTAGAACTCTATGGTTACACTACAAGTCGCTAATGTTTGCGTTTCTTTCTGACCATGCACTCATTCCTTCTGATTTTTCATAAGGTTGAATAAAGATATAACTTAATTCAACTTCAGTGTATGAATAACCAGATTGTTTAATACATGTATCTTAATACGTTTTGCCAGGGCTAAGCTAAAAATGTTCCCAATCGGACATTTTAAGACATCTCCTGAGACCTACAGTGGGTACCCGGGTAGGGTCGGGTTATAGGGGGGTGGGTACCCGGGTAGGAAATCTGTACTCGTCCCAGCCCTACAAAGCACGTTTTCCATAAGACTTATTCTGTTCTCATTTTTGGGGGGCACGGATGGCCCGGTCGTCTGTGGTACCACAATTCAATTAAATCAAAGTTGTATAACTTGTAAATGTTCAAGACCTGCATCACTTCAGGCTTTCCTCCCACATCAAGCTGACATGCTTTGATAGACATGTTACTAGAATACTGTTCAAAGCAGCATTCAACATGTTCATGTATCTGTTATAAGTGTGGCTATATAAGCAAACAGTCTGTATCTTTCACTACTTGGTCAAAGCCTGAGCCTAGTAAAAGTTTGTTTGGTGTTGTAAGCTCAGGTAATGAAAGTTCATACAATCTTGATCGTACAAAGTAGGACCCGTGGTTAGTCACATGATATAGTATTTAATGACATAAATTCACTATGACGCCACGGCTACACTACAGGTAACTAATGTTCACATTTCTTTCTGACTGTGCACATATTCCTTCTGACTTTTATATGTTTTATTAAAGATAAAGCTTCCTTCAACTTCAGTGTATGCATGAACAGATCGTTCTAAACGTGTATCCCTGTGTTATGGGTTTTCGGACACTCAAGAAACATTCATAGGTTTCTCTCTAATCACATAAACAACTGTTAAACATCTCATAAACTTATAAAAGACAACTTTCTCTTAAAAAACAAGCCATCATCTGAGTATTTACAATGTCTGTGTGATGCTACACCCCCCACGAGTAATGGCGATAAATGTGGCCGACGATATATGTTACTGTCGAAGTAGTTCTTGCCAGGCTCCAGTAACTCGTTTCTCAATCAGACAGTTTGTACCCAGAGCTACTGCAGGTACCCGGGTAGCATCGGGTTATAGGGGGTACCCGGGTAGTAAATATGGACTTATCCCAGCCCTACTACCCACACATAAGTTTATTATGTGTTAATCTGTAAATTTGTTAATCTGGATTATTTCAATGGGGATGCTACCACCTGACTTAAAAGGTTTTATCTGTGTTGTTGAGTATTGGACTTGGATTGTTAAGATACCACCACTACTGGTCAGTTTGAAGGCTGTTAGTCCAAGGGACAGGCTGTTAATCTTAATAACTGCCCATAACACAGAATTTAAACAAAAGCATTAATCTGTATAACTTTCCAGAAAATCAGGCGCTAAGCTGTTGCTGTCCTTCTGGAAATCCCTGTGCGATTCCAGAGTTTCTTTTTGCTCTGCGAAACATTTTTAGTGTCGGAGCCAAATTTAATTTGTTTTTGACCTTGAAGTATGGAAGCATGTTGATTGGATAATTGTGGGTTATATTTGGTCCAAAATGCAACACCCTAATACCGTTTGCTTTGAAGTTTTAAATTCACTTTATTCTTGGTGAGGCAACGCCTGTATTTAATCATGATACAGATTTGGTATTTTGATTGTCTTAACAAATTAGGAACAGGGATTTATGGGACAAGCCTCACTTTGAATAGCCAATCAATTGGAGTGGGTCTATTTCCGAGTCACCCTAGACTCTATGTATTAGAAAAAAACAGGACTTGACCACAAGGAAAAACAAAGTGTAACAGTTAAGTCACCTATTATCCTTGCCCCCTTAGCAGTCCACATCACCACGGCAACCGTCATATTTCAGCAATACTCATTATGGGGTGACTCATTGATGTTGCAATTACATTTCATGGCAGAACCATAAATAAATTGTAATTGTTAAAGTAAGTCAGTGTTTCAAATGGCAGAATATATGTCAGTGTGTCAGACCAGGAAATGTCAAATGTGAGAGTGTTTCTCTCTGTCAGGTATCCATGTGTGACGTTGCAGTCTGTTGACAGCTGCGACAATGCAGGGGTGTTTTCCTTACAGAAATGTTTTGTGTCTGACTTGTCGCTTGGGTCATGTAGGTAAGGTTACCCATTACCTGAAAAAAAGATGTGGTTCAGATTACATTTATTTAAAAGTAGAATCAGTGAGTAGGCAAAGTTAAATGTCTTTCTAATGAAATTCAAGCTTAATAACATGGCAAGTTTTGTGTGTGTAATGTATTTCTCAGCAAAATAATTAAATTCAACCTGATTAATGCAGTTAGATTGTATCTGTAATAGAATGTGTCATTAAAAGTAATAAGTTCAGTACCAAATAAGGATTGGTAATGTTTTCATATTTGAACTCGAACATGAAGTTCATGGGAAATATTTCTTGCTCTTATCTAATCAGATAAAAAACTGTGTGAGACTTTATTGGGATACGTCCATTAAGCATACCCCGGTAGTAGGCAAGGTCAAGGTGTTGTATTGATCAGCATGGTGGTGAATACATCTGATGAATACAATCTCACATTCAGTGCCAACATCTTGAATACAATCTTCAGGCCACATTCAGGCCACATTCAATGCCTACATCTTGAATACAATTGTCAGGCCACATTCAATGCCTACATCTTGAATACAATCGTCAGGCCACATTCAATGCCAACATCTTGAATACAATCTTCAGGCCACATTCAATGACTACATCTTGAATACAATCGTCAGGCCACATTCAATGCCTACATCTTGAATACAATCTTCAGGCCACATTCAATGCCTACATCTTGAATACAATCTTTAGGCCACATTCAATGCCTACATCTTGAATACAATCGTCAGGCCACATTCAATGCCTACATCTTGAATACAATCGTCAGGCCAAATTCAATGCCTACATCTTGAATACAATCGTCAGGCCACATTCAATGCCTACATCTTGAATACAATCATCAGGCCACATTCAATGCCTACATCTTGAATACAATCTTCAGGCAACATTCAATGCCTACATCTTGAATACAATATTCAGGCCACATTCAGGCCACATTCAATGCCTACATCTTGAATACAATCTCCAGGCCACATTCAATGCCTACATCTTGAATACAATCATCAGGCCACATTCAATGCCTACATCTTGAATACACTCTTCAGGCCACATTCAATGCCTACATCTTGAATACAATCATCAGGCCACATTCAATGCCTACATCTTGAATACAATCTTCAGGCCACATTCAATGCCTACATCTTGAATACAATCATCAGGCCACATTCAGGCCACATTCAATGCCTACATCTTGAATACAATCTTCAGGCCACATTCAGGCTACATTCAATGCCTACATCTTGAATACAATCGTCAGGCCATATTCAATGAATACATCTTGAATACAATCGTCAGGCCATATTCAATGCCTATATCTTGAATACAATCTTCAGGCCACATTCAATGCCTACATCTTGAATACAATCGTCAGGCCACATTCAATGCCTACATCTTGAATACAATCTTCAGGCCACATTCAATGCCTACATCTTGAATACAATCTTCAGGCCACATTCAATGCCTTCATCTTGAATACAATCGTCAGTCCACATTCAATGCCTACATCTTGAATACAATCATCAGGCCACATTCAATGCCTACATCTTGAATACAATCTTCAGGCAACATTCAATGCCTACATCTTGAATACAATCGTCAGGCCACATTCAATGCCTACAACTTGAATACAATCTTCAGGCCACATTCAGGCCACATTCAATGCCTACATCTTGAATACAATCTCCAGGCCACATTCAATGCCTACATCTTGAATACAATCGTCAGGCCACATTCAATGCCTACATCTTGAATACAATCTTCAGGCCACATTCAATGCCTACATCTTGAATACAATCGTCAGGCCACATTCAATGCCTACATCTTGAATACAATCTTCAGGCCACATTCAATGCCTGCATCTTGAATACAATCGTCAGGCCACATTCAGGCCACACTCAATGCCTACATCTTGAATACAATCTTCAGGCCACATTCAGGCCACATTCAATGCCTACATCTTGAATACAAGCGTCAGGCCATATTCAATGAATACATCTTGAATACAATCATCAGGCCATATTCAATGCCTATATCTTGAATACAATCTTCAGGCCACATTCAATGCCTACATCTTGAATACAATCTTCAGGCCACATTCAATGCCTACATCTTGAATACAATCGTCAGGCCACATTCAATGCCTACATCTTGAATACAATCTTCAGGCCACATTCAATGCCTACATCTTGAATATAATCTTCAGGCCACATTCAAGGCCTACTTCTTGAATATAATCTTCAGGCCACATTCAAGGCCTAGATCTTGAATACAATCTTCAGGCCACATTCAGTGCCTACATCTTGAATACAATCTTATCTTCAGGCTACATTCAATGCCTACATCTTGAATACAACCTTCAGGCCACATTCAGTGCCTACATCTTGAATACAATCTTCAGGCCACATTCAATGCCTACATCTTGAATACAATCTTCAGGCCACATTCAATGCCTACATCTTGAATACAATCTTCAGGCCACATTCAATGCCTACATCTTGAATACAATCTTCAGAATATGTAAATATTTTCTTTTCTTGACTAATCCCCAGAAACTGATAGGTACGAACCAGAGGTCAGTAGGTGTGGTCATTCTGTTTTCTTTTCAACTGACCAGAGGCCACAGTGATTATTAGGAGATTAAGGTCACCCAAGGCTCAGCTATTTACAACCTGTAATCTGCATTATCGGTGACAATATGTGTGTAACCATGGCTTACAGGTTGTAAGTCTGGGTAAGACCGTCGCAGCATGCTGGGGGCAATGTATGTCACGGCTTGTGTTTACCAACACAATTGTTCTCACAACACCTTGGACAATCTGTAGCCCAGATAGTAGGTATTACAGCTCTTTAGACCTTCACCTTGTTGATAAACAAGATGTTTAGGGACTGATCAGAGCTCTAGATAAGCATTTGGTTATTTGGGTATTTTACCCAGGGGTTTGATTTTGATTGAGTATCCACAAATTTTAGAGGGTATTCAAATTTTTAATACCCACCTGTTTCTTGACATTCGGGTATTTTAACTTGAAAACCTGTTTCGTAAGAATCCTTGTAAGTAATTTAAAACCATATGAGTAGTAGTATACCCATCTGCGTCTGCTTTCAGCTCCCTCCCCGGGAAGCCTGTTTTGTTTGCAAATACCAACATTGTAAGAAAAGCGCTATTTTTTTTATCATCAATCAGGGACTGTTTAAGATACAACATGTACATTAACTAGGCACAACGTGCTTTTCACGTGGCATCCATTACCATGTTTGTCACACAAGCTTTTCCAAATGTAATTGTTGGTACCGGTAAGTGAATTTTGCGATCGGGTGATACACAATCATTTTATCTAACAGCTGTAATACACACAATTGTTGTAATATACACATTAGTATTATTAATGTTTATAGTTCTCGTGTATTTGATATCCGAGGATTTGATTTGTCTGCATATTTCAGTATATTTTTTATGCATTTTACACAAATACGCAGCTTATCTCGAGCCCTGCTGATGTTAGTTTATTACATATTTTTTTAATGTAAGTCCTAATACATCTTCATTATGTCACAGTGAAAGGATTCTGGTTCAGTGGAGATTCCGAGTGCCCCTAGTCTCTTATACATCCCTTTGTTGAACCAGGAGACAAACGGCATCGAGGGGTCAGGCTTGCTGACTTGGATGATACATGTTATCATATCCCAATTGCAAAGATCGATGCTCATGATGAATATTACTAGATTCTCTGGTCCAGACTCGATTTTTTACAGACCACCATCATATAGCTGGAATATTGCTGAGTGTGGCGTTAAACAACAAACAAACAAACAAGATCATACAAACCCTGAAACAAAATTATCCGAAAAGTTTACAATAATTGTCAAGTCTATGTTTCCTTAGTTGCTGAATGGGAAAATGAAGAGATTTCCTGGGCTCCTTTCAGTAATGTATCAAGACGTAATTTGAAGAAAAGAAAATTCATTACGACTTTTCAGTAGCCCATGCTTGTCTCAAGAGCCGACTAACATGTGAATGGTCAGTCACAATGTGTGAACCAGCTAGTTTTATGTCAAGTGTCAGTGGCATAGGTCATTGCTCATACCATCAACCACTGGTTTGTGTGACAAGGACACACTCACTCACTCTTCACTGACTACTGAAGCTTATATCTTATCAAAGTCACAGTCTTGCCCATTCATACCTGATATCAGTTAATATTTGTTTTAGAAAGTCTGTTGAATATCATCCTGGTAAACAAGATTTCGGCACAAACTTTTTTTACTGAAAAACGCAGACATCAGACAGTGCACAAATGTGCAACCTCTCGCTTACTGTATCCTACACATGTATCTCTGTTGTGATCAGGACCATGTAGAACTGTATGTCATGTAGAAGTGTATGTCATGTAGATGTACGTCATGTCAGTTCCTGTTTAAGGAAGGACATGCAAAACGACCACCGAACATCACCGGGTGTGAAATTCATTTTGTGCATACATTAAAGATAACAACACCAAGTAAGGTCTTTCTTCCGAAACACAATTTAAAAAAGATTATTTCAAAAATATATTGGTTAAATAAAAGTACATTGGATCTAAGGGATTGAAAATATATTGAATAGCCAAACAGAAACTGAACACTCAATGAAAATGTTTACATGAGAGTAAACACTCAATGACTCAAAATGTTATCCTTCATGCACTATTTCACTGCTTGAATCATGTCATTTGAACAAAACTTTCCTCATCCACTATGTCAAGTTTTATGATTTAAGTCAGCCTACCCTTGGATTTAATTACCTACTCTGAGACCTGTGATGATTCCGGGGTAGAATAGGTCTTCAGCAACCCATGCTTGCCGTAAAAGGTGACTATGCTTGTCGTAAAAGGCGACTAATGGGATCGTGTGGTCAGGCTCGCTGACTTGGTTGATGCATGTCATCGATCCCAATTGCGTGGATCGATGTTCATGATATGAATCACTGGATTGTCTGGTCCAGACTCGATTATTTACCGACCGCCTTCATATAGCTGGAATATTGCTGAGTGCGGCGTAAAACAACAACCAATCAACCAACCAACCAACCTACTCTGAACATTGTATCAACAAGGCCACTTGGTACAGGTGTTTTACTTGTATTATTCTGTTTACAGATCGGCTGACCCGAGTTTCGCATGTAGGGATTAGAATTGTGTGGGTGGTCATTTTTATATCCCAGTCTCTCAGTTTATTTCACTAATAAAAAGTGACAGTGTCATGAGCAGAAGCCAGTATATGAGGCTGTGACATAAATGTTATATAAGATAACATGTCTGTCATAAAGGAGGTTGTAAAATTGGCAAGTATTTTTTTTTATTGTACTATAAATGATTTTGTGACCACTTCAAGGAAATATTGTTTTGCAATTTATGATTCATGGACTTTGTAAAGCAAGTAACCATGAAGGACAATCAGACTGTTGTCTAATAACGTTACTGTGTTCCCTCGCTATTGCGCTCTTCAATATAGCACTAACTCGGTTATTGTGCACAGTAAAGCATGGCTCCCAAAATTTACTAACATTTTTAATAAACTCAAGTTTTCCAATGACACAATGTTTTCCCCCATCTCAGAAATATTATCAACTGATCAACGTGATCACGTAACGTTAGAAATACCAGTCAACAAATCCAAACTGAAGTAGCCAGTTTAATCCTATTATTATAATATCTGGTTATAAAAAAATGTTCATTGTTTATCTGGACTATTGTTTGCAATATGTTTTATCAAATATGTTCAAAGTTTCATTCAATCATTATAATAATGTTTACAATAATTTCAGCGAAATCTTATGCGAAGTGATTGGTAGATCACACAACTCATCGTTATTTACAGCAACCACTGACGCCTTGAAACAAACTTTAGTGGCAAGAGAATAGATACACATATCATAAATGCAGTTCCATGACTTGCTAATTTACGATTGAAATACATGTCGTGAGGAAAGTATCTGTGGTGACTGGTCAAGTTGTTCCATACGTGAAAAATATCCTGCATGCCACCTGTACCAAAGTGCTTTTTCTTATAATTTTAAGTACATATATATAGTGGAAGCTGCAGCTAAAATAACATAATATTGGAATATATTTTTCCTGATATAATAATAATTTAAGATACAATTTCTTCCAACCATTGCATCAAAATTCTTTGAAGTTGTATCAGTGGGTTCTTTTTGATTGAATCACTGGTAGATTGGGAGGAAACGTGTGCACAGCTGATTGCTATTTCTGGCTTAGGTTACGAGAAAATACACATGTAATCTTAATCTCTGCAAATAAAACAATGCCTTGGAGAGCAGGAAATGCATTTTAAATGGTAAATCATCATGTCTAGTGATGTTTTATATCAAATTTCACACTTTTATTGACCAAGTTTGTTATGCCTGTTTATTCACCTGAATTTGCTGAAGGGATACGATGTGTTTTTTTGAAAGCGCATATAAATACTGGATTAATGTTTTTTGCATAGATCGTGTTAGGTAGGCAGAGCATGTATACTGTTTTGTTGGTCATATACCACCTACGACTTGACCTCGGTTAAAACGCTGATCATCTATGAGGCTCATCAATTATTTGGCCCCCCGAACGTAGCTAGGGATCACTGTACCTCTTTAACGAGGTGTTAAGGTGAAGGAGTGTCATGTAATGATACAGAAAGTCACATTGATATTCAAATCACCAAATGTGACCCAGGTATGATGCCGTCTCATTCAGCGACTGTAAAAAAATGTTAAGCAAATATATCATTTATGAACAGCAGATCGGTAACGTTATACAAAATCGTGTTTCCTCGGTCTCATATAACAGGGAAGGCTTTGACCAAGACTGTTATGTGTTGGTCGCTTGACTAGTGAATGAATGTATGTATGTATGTATGTATGTATGTATGTATGTATGTATGTATGTATGTATGTATGTATGTATGTATGTATGTATGTATGTATGTATGTATGTATGTATGTATGTATGTATGTATGTATGTATGTATGTATGTATGTATGTACACAAGATTATAGTAACTGTTAAAACATATTGTATGTAGTCTCTATCTGCTGTTATCAGAAGTAAAGACATAAAAATTACTGTAAAATACTGAATATCCTGCTTTGAACAGTGTTACTGTTCTTAGTGAAACAACCATCCCAAACAAATACATGCAAAATACAGGAAATAGATATTGAGCCATACAAACTTGAATGTGTTTCTTTAAAGCAACCTAAGCTTATTGGTTAGCAAAACTCTGTAAGTGGTAAAATAACAAAAGTGTGGCTTCAGTTATGGTTTAATTTTCAGCAGTCCGTCATTTTGTGCTTGTCCATGTCATTGCTACCCCACCCTACACCAGCCCCAGAAAATAACAAATAAATACAAAATTAGATTAAATAAATAAAGTAAAACAAAAGAAGAACAGACAAAACAGACCGGTATTAGCAAAATGTTATCGTCCAATGTTTTGTCATGTATATTCAGAAAAAGTTTGACACTTGTCTGTTTGTTTGCAGAACCTGCCTGCAACATGGAGGAATACGGTGGGGGAAATATTCCTACAGTATGTGTCCAAGGTAGGTGTTAAACATATTACAGTATATCAGGATGGGTACACTGGCCTGACATGTCTCATTGTATTGTTGTAGGACAGAGATACAAGTTGCCAGTACCTGTTATAGAGATCTAGGACAGGATGACACTACACTGGCTTGACATCCTTGACTGTATTGGGTAGGACAGAGATACAAGTTGCCAGTACCCGTTATAGAGATCTAGGACAGGATGACACTACACTGGCCTGACATGCCTGAATGTATTGGTGTAGAACAGGGATGCAAGTTACCAGTACCCGTTATAGAGATCTAGAACAGGATGACAATACACTGGCCTGACATGTCTGACTGTATTGGGTAGGACAGGGATACAAGTTGCCAGTACCCTTTATAGAGATCTAGGACAGGGATACAAGTTGCCAGTACCAGTTATGGAGATCTAGGACAGGGTGACACGACACGGGCTTGACATGCTTGGCTGTATTGGGTAGGACAGGGATACAAGTTGCCAGTACCCGTTATGGAGATCTAGGACAGAATGACACTACACTGGCCTGACATGCCTGACTGTATTGGGGTAGGACAGAGATACAAGCTGCCAGTACCTGTTATAGAGATCTAGGACAGGGATACAAGTTGCCAGTACCCGTTATGGAGATCTAGAACAGGATGACACTACACTGGCCTGACATGTCGGAATGTATTGGTGTAGGACAGGGATGCAAGTTACAGTACCCGTTATAGAGATCTAGAACAGGATGACACTACACTGGCCTGACATGTCTGACTGTATTGGTGTAGGACAGGGATGCAAGTTACAGTACCCGTTATGGAGATCTAGAACAGGATGACACTACACTGGCCTGACATGTCTGAATGTATTGGTGTAGAACAGGGATGCAAGTTACCAGTACCCGTTATAGAGATCTAGAACAGGATGACAATACACTGGCCTGACATGTCTGACTGTATTGGGTAGGACAGGGATACAAGTTGCCAGTACCCGTTATAGAGATCTAGTACAGGGATACAAGTTGCCAGTACCCATTATAGAGATCTAGGACACGGATACAAGTTGCCAGTACCCGTTATGGAGATCTAGGACAGGGTGACACTACACGGGCTTGACATGCTTGACTGTATTGGGTAGGACAGGGATACAAGTTGCCAGTACCCATTATGGAGATCTAGGACAGGGATACAAGTTGCCAGTACCCGTTATGGAGATCTAGGACAGGGTGACACTACACTGGCCTGACTTGTCGAAATGTATTGGTGTAGGACAAGGATGCAAGTTACATTACCCGTTACAGAGATCTAGGACAGAATGACACTACACTGGCCTGACTTGTCGGAATGTATTGGTGTAGGACAGAGATACAAGTTAACAGTACCCGTTACAGAGATCTAGAACAGGATGACACTACACTGGCCTGACTTGTCAGAATGTATTGGTGTAGGACAGAGATACAAGTTAACAGTACCCGTTACAGAGATCTAGAACAGGATGACACTACACTGGCCTGACATGCCTGACTGTATTGGTGTAGGACAGGGATGCAAGTTAAAGTCACCTGTCATTCGAGGAGATTATGTTTTTAGCTGTTGCACAAACATGTTTTAGTGGTCTGTCCATGCAGCAAAGGGGAAAGAATGTTTATTTGAGGATTATCTGTATTAAACCAGGCTGAGGTCTATTGATTGTGGGGAAGTGTTTGAAGTGAGGAATTATTAAAGTGTAAGTTTTTCACTGGGTGAACAGGTCTGATTCTTCAAAAGGATTTCTTATTTTAAATTTATCATGTTGAAAGCCGAAATCTGATATTGTGTTGGATTCCTTGAGTTGATTCCTTGTCTGTTTATATCCAGATTTTTTTTACAAGAATTGTGATGCAGACTTTGGTAGAAATGTGGAATATCATTGAATACATGATACAATACGCTTTCATTGTCAAATGCCACCATATATATTTTCAAAAGCAAAATACTTATTGACATATATACTACTTAATATTTCATAGGAATACATGGGGGCACAAATGCCACTATGTACTGTGCAGAGTTGTAGCCCCTGTTTGTGCCAGGATCCTTGTGTTTTATGTGTCAGTTAAAATAAGTTCCTGGTGCCAAGTGAGCACAATCAGAAATCATTTTCCTTAAATACCATGTGATGGTACATATTGTACAAGGCTAGTTATTAATATTCTTTCTCAAAAGTAATCTTGAAAAGCATGTAAAAAGAACATGTGCACATGCTTAAGGCGAAGTATGATTGATTAAATAAACCCGGGAATTCATGTAGTTTGTTAGCAATCTCAAACTGCCAACTATGTAAACTACAACTACTTATTATCTAGATCATGTTGAAATAACACTGGATCACAGATGGATGACAGTTATTACTCATGTCGCCACACTTTAATTCTAACATGTCTAAAGTGCCCTGTGGCACATTTGAAAAAGTACATTTTTATCCCTGTGTAAATGTGAAATACTTCAGTATCCCTGCGTATGTGTGAAATACTTCAGTATTCCTGCGTATGTGTGAAATACTTCAGTATCCCTGCGTATGTGTGAAATACTTCAGTATCACTGCGTATATGTGAAATACTTCAGTATCCCTGCGTATGTGTGAAATACTTCAGTATCCCTGCGTATGTGTGAAATACTTCAGTATCCCTGCGTATGTGTGAAATACTTCAGTATCACTGCGTATATGTGAAATACTTCAGTATCCCTGCGTATGTGTGCAATACTTCTGTATCCCTGCGTATGTGTGAAATACTTCAGTATCCCTGCGTATGTGTGAAATACTTCAGTATCCATGTGTATGTGTGAAATACTTCAGTATCCCTGCATATGTGTGAAATACTTCAGTATCCATGTGTATGTGTGAAATACTTCAGTATCCCTGCATATGTGTGAAATACTTCAGTATCCATGTGTATGTGTGAAATACTTCAGTATTCTTGTGCATGTGTGAAATACTTCAGTATCCCTGTGTATGTGTGAAATACTTCAGTATCCCTGCGTATGTGTCTATCAGGGCTGGGACGAGTCTAGATTTACTACCTGTGTGTTAGGGCTGGGACGGGTTTAAATTTACGACCCAGGTACCCACTCTGCTATTACACGGCCGTCCAGGTATCTGCTGTAGTTCTCAAGAGTTGGTTACAAAATGTCCAATTGGGAATAGTTTGACCGCAGCCCTGGTAAAATGTATTTGGATACACGTATAAAACGATCTGGTCGATTCCTTACACTGATGTTGACTAAAGTTTTATCTTTCTTCAAAACTATACATGTCAGAAGGAACTGGTGCATAGTCAGAAAGAAATGCGAGCATTAGTGATTTGTAGTGTAACCAAAGAGTTCTAGATATTTTTGGTCATTAAACAATATATCACGTGACTAACCATAGCTACGTGATTAATCACAAAGAGCAATGAACAACGAAACAGTTTTTCCCTTTCTGCTCACGTGTATTGTCATGCACTGGACATTTAGCGACTTTCATGCATATTCATTGTCCAAACTACCCTTGGAAACCGAAGGCCGAGAATGAATGAAACAGCAAACGTGCAGGCTCGCTCGCCTGTTTTTTTCCCGCTTGCCTCGGTTCATCTTTCATGTCTTTGGGTTTCATTTCTAACTAGCATTTTTCCAACTGTGTTTAACCGTAATCAGGGAAATAATGTTTGAATCTGGCGGTAACTGACCATGTAATTTGAAACAGCCGCCTTCTCCCAAACATATTTCTTCCCGTTCGTTACAGTCTGACTGTTGCAGTTCTTCTCTCCTCTTGCCTTCATTGACAGGTGCAAATGAACATTGTTTTGATCCTACTCTCCATTGATTGGCTATTGACTGTGTAGGCGTGTCAAGTTATTTGAATAAATTAAACAATTACCTGATTCATGTCACGCCACAGTATGTATTCCTACACCTGGAATGTTTATCAACCTCATCATTTCTGTCTGTTCTGATATATACAACTGTTTTTGATTAAACTATTGTAGATAAAACATGTTTTACGTTGTCGAATTTAATTATAAGCATTGACTGCGTATTTTTTTCGGTTCATTGAGATATGAATCGAAAAACCAATGTGCAAACTTTTGTAAGAATCTGCGTAGCTGGTTCATACAGTTTGCACATCGGTTTTTCGATTCATACCTCAATGAACCGAAAAAAATACACAGTCAATCCTTAAGTGTATGTAATACTTCAGTATACATGGTATGGCTATCTAGTGTTGGATAAGTGCAAATTCAAATTTCCACTAATCCCACGAGGCAAACTGAACAGTTTGTGTGCTAAACATGCTGAATGACCTTTTTCTATCTTCACTTTGCCCTTGAATTGAAATACATCCCGTTTTGTAAACTTTCATTATGTGCCTAGTTCAGTGAGTACAATAAGCATCTACTATAACCTCATACTGCGCTGAGAACTGAATTGGCTGCAATACCGCCTCAGGTTCATAATATATTTATGACAATAGTTTGTCATTCCCTCTACTGTTTGTCCTGACCAAGGCTGTATCCAACTGTACGTGTGAATACAGTGTATTCGCTTTCAGTTATGTGGATGTCATGCTTCAGTTCACACAATATAAGGTTTAAATCGATGTAATTACAACGCAACCACAAAAACAGTCCCTAAAATAAAGTGTTGTGTGATGTTTAATGAAATTAATTTAGTAAAAGAGGCCCCCAGTTTTATGGAATGATCACATGATTGTTTTATGAAAAGTATATGCTCTAGAGTCTGTTGACGTCACTCAATTAAAACTGTACCTTAGTCAGTTTATGGAAGGTATTTCCAATTATTTTTTTGTACAAGAAACTAAATGATATTTCAATTATTTAAATAACAACTATGATAATTAAAAAAGAAATGATTTTCCTATTCTGCTGGGGGCTGTGGGGAAGCCTAGTGGTTAAAGCGTTTGCTCGTCCTGCTGACCCAGGTTTGATTCCCCACATGGGTACAATGAGTGATTTTCTGTGTCTCCCCCGGGATATTGCTGGAATATTGCTAAAAGCAGCGTAAAACCATGCTCACTCACTCACCCGACTCTACTGAGAGTGACAGTTGTAACGTTTACGTTGATATCAACGACAATACAGTGAAACTCTGTTAATGAGTCCCATGTACAGAAGTCGACTTTCCCCGATCACTGAAACATGATGCACAGTCAGACCCTCCAGCGATGTCTTGATAGTAGATAGACATTCACAGCAGCACATCACCCAGAAGGTAGAGTTTCTTGACAAATAATGTTTCACTGTTCAACTTTCAATTTCAGCAAAAAATGTGGGAAAGCCTCAGGCAATATTTTGAAAGAAATTGATTCACTTGGGAAAAAAATCAAATCTCAAAAGCACTATTTTTTTTGTATATCTAACAATGTTTATTTCCTGCGACAAAAATGAAACTTTGATACTGATGAGACCGGCTTCAGAGACACTGCGCACACTCTTAAAGAACAAAAAAATGGACATGTCTTTTTATGTTTGTATATTTACCCAACCTAATGACCATGATTTTTGACGTGTGAAACAAGGAAATAATATAGGTCTGGCCAAAGGATCTTCAATCTCTCCTCAAGTGGAGTGGTATAGAGGGTGATGGAATGTCGGCCATGTTGAGTGTGGTCTCTGTGATCTCTGCCACAGGAAGTTGTGGTGGAGAATTTGTCTGATACAGAAAACAGATTATTTCACCATTATGATGCCCTGACAGACTTGTTCATTCCTTATTCATGTCTGTCGGAGACAGGGGATCTAGAATAAGAATGAGTGGAAAGAAATCAGGTAGCTTTTGATGTTTTTAATATCTTCAACAGGCGTGTTGAAGCTAAGGCATTATGTCTGTTTCTGACCTGTTTGCTGTCCTATGTTTGTTTGTTTGTTTGTTTGTTGTTTAATGCCACCCAAAACAAAATTCCAGTGGTATGACAGTTGTCATACCGAAGACCCGGGTTTGATTCCCGACATGGGTACATTGTTTGAAGCTCATTTCTGGTGTCCCCCGCCGTGATTTCTAGCATTGATCCCAATTGCGTGGATCGATGCTCATGATATCAATCACTGGACTGTCTGGTCTAGACTCAAATATTTACAGACTGCCATCATATAGTTAAAATATTGCTGTGTGCAGCGTTAAACAACAAACAAACAAACATCAAGGAGAAGATGTCGAAATGGGCGGCATCATCAGCGGGATGGGACAGATTGCTGAAGTTGTTAGTGAACCTGTGGCAATTACTAGTGTTAGTCATCATTGATCATTTGGCCGATCATCTTTGTGATGATATTGATGTGTCAAATAGATACTGAGTTTTTTTCATGGATTGCTGGAGACTGTCACTGTCAGTCTAGACACAGATCATTCAGATGTGCATTTCTTTGCACTCTGACTTTTCCCAGTGTGTGCTAAAAGTCCAAGATTAAAGGGTCAGAAACAATGCTTTGTATTTATTTGTGCTAAGGAATTCTTAGGGCTTAGGAATGTGGAAGTAGTCCCATCATTTCAAGAATACAGTCTTGTGAAAAATGTATTGTGTCCTTCATACGCTTAGGGGTGTCAGTTTCATGGTCATGTGTCTAGCCTCTTGTCAGTTTGAAAAGCTGTATAAAATTTCACATTAAATATTTATTTTGATATACATTGAGTTTTCAGATTTTCTATGTTTGGTGACGAACATGATGTATGACTTGCTTGTTGCACACCTGTTTACTTTTAGGATTTTCTCATATTCTTTAAAAGTATTTGTTTACCTGTTTACTGTTTAAGTTATTCCATAAAATCAGCCAATATGAAAAAATCAAATTCTATATTTACTGCCACAGAAGTACATGGGTTCGAACCTGTAATATGCAGATCCTGTATGGCTAAGGGAGACAATTAATATTTTTTATCAACTATCATATCAAGAGTAATATATGACCTTCAGGTTCCTTTAAAATGTGTATACATTGTGAAAACTCTCTTTTATTTCCGTAAATCAATGAGGGAGAAAAGCATATACCAGACCAAAATGTAATAGTTAAAAAACACTTCTTTCAACAACCACAATGTCTTGTTTACATTAAGGTATAAAAAAATATTTATTGTTTGGATTAGAGATTTAAAAATCATGTAATGCTTTGTATGTGGAATATTAATCTCAAGTACAGAATAGTGTCTATTGACACTGTATTGTCATATGTGTCTTAAAAACATCAGAAAACAAGGAGCATCTGAAAATAGAACGGGCGAGTTAAATCAGTGTGTTTGTCACGACTAAGGTTTCGTTCTACCACTTGGGAGAGCAATAAACATAGTGTTGCAGGAAATATCCAATCACCTATAGGTCAGCCAGCAAAACAAATGTCACTTCCCAGTCCAGTGAGTGTGAGGGTGTAGTGTTACCAGCTGTCCACTCCTGTAAACACTGGCTGACCTGTCGATGACCCTGGGCAGGCTGACCCTGGAACGTCAATAATGCTGGTCATGGCAGTTGTTGTGCAACAAATTGTTTGTGTAACAGTTTATGAAGTAAGAAAAGGATAATATGGGGATAGAGTTCCAGGTCTTTAGATATGGATTCATGGGGTCTTCAATATGTCTGATAGTGTTTTAAGGTCATGTCATATTTCTTGTTCATCTCTATTCAACCTTGCCACAAATAGATGGAAAAGTGCTGATGTGGCGTGAAACAATATTCATTCATTCATTCATTCATTCATTCATTCATTCATTTCATGTAATATATAGTTCTCAATAGAACCTTTCCTCTGCTGTGGAATTAAGGAAACTAGATGTGCTTTAGTTTGATTCTGGGCTTTTAGTAAAAGATAATTGAAAAATATATATATTCCAAAGTCATGGTGTAGCACAACTCTATTCACTGAAGGGCTGACATAAATCGATACATGATATTGTATGTATGGTGAGAATTCATTAATGATGCTCATTCCAGTACACTAAACAAATATACTAAATTGAGAGATGGTATTCTAATTATTACATAAATGAAATCAAAACTGTATTCACTAGATATGTTTGGGATGAAAAAAACATTATGTTAATTTACGACTATTACTGTGTAATGAATACTTGTGATATGATCAATACTTTGATAATAATATTGAGATTACTTTCTCGAATGGTATGTTTATCTCAATCAGGAACTGGATCAGATAATATTTTCCTGAAGTACGGCCACAAATCAAGATGTCAAATTCGTCTGGTGGTGGGATTAGATGAACAGTTTATTTGACAAGAACAGACAAGTTCTATTTGTTATGTCTTGTCTAACAGATATAGTGAAACTCACATTCATTGAGGCATACCATATTAAAAATTAACGCCGGCCAGTCAGTATATGGTGGTACATTGCAGGCACAATGGGATGATGATGAGGTGAGGTTAAATGTGGTTTGATGTCCCTTTCATTTGTGTGTGTGTCTGCTTGTCCTAGTGTGAACTGATGCTAGTTTTATAGTTCTGAACCAACTGAGATACCATGCCGCAGTTTAACACGGGCGACCCACTTGGACACATTATACTAAGCTGACCAGTCCATGTTTTATCCCCTTAATGCCTAGCGCTAGACAGGGTGACAACAAGTACCTTCTTTTATCATCTATTGGTGCGTCGCTGCCGGGGATAGAACCACGGACCATCAGCTCTCAGGGCAGACTCTCTATCCACTACACCATACAGGCGGTCCGCTTATGTATAAGTTTGTCTCCCAGCCCCAAGAAAATTGATTATAAAATAAATCAAACACAAGTCTGGGATGATTTACCAAGTCTAGAATACCTCAGGCCTAGAAAGTAGTGTTCTGGTCTCCATTTGGATTTAATTATACCCCTCTTTACGAAGTAAATCGGGGGTATATAGCATTCCGTTCGTCGGAGCTTTTGTACGGCCCATAACTTCTTAACCATGCACCCTAGCTTAACCAAATTTGCTACACACATTTACCACAATGAGTACTTGTGCCTTTTGCTAGTTTGAAGATTCTGAACTTTTTAATTTTTTCCGTTTCCATGGAAACATTAAGAAACTTCAACTTTTAGGGTGGGTGTTTTGTACGGCCTATATCTTTTTAACTATGCACCCTAGCTTCACCAAACTTTCTACACATATTAACCACAATGAGTACTTGTGCCTTTTGCTAGTTTGAAGATTCAGAATTTTTTAATTATTGCCGTTTCCATGGACACATTAAGAAACATCAAGAATGTATGTTGGTGCTAAGCATTGATTATCCCACACTAGATTGAAATATATTTGCAAAAACATGTGTTCATTTCAAACATAATGCATCCTCATGGGGTTACAAAGGAAAGGGCAGTTCCTCTGACTTAAAGCAACAGGTATATTTCATTAATTAACAAACTATTTACTATTTGTTGTTGACCAGTGGGAATAACGGTGGTATGTGAGCTTTGCTCACTTCTTTCTTGTTTTTTATTTTGTCAATATATATTTTTAAAAAAGATACCTATTTTTCTGGTAGTAAGTGTTAGCCTACCGGTCCGCACACTGAGTTGAAGGAGCCCCTTTAACTAGTATCGGCTGTTAACACTGAACATTGTTTTGGTATAATACATCTTTAAGACAATCCTCTATGCAAGCCGCCAGTGGCACAGGTAAAGCAGCGCCATCTGTTTCCACAAGTTGTGTTTTCAATTTAGCTCACCCCGTCTCAAAGTCTGTTGCTAATGTTCATTTTCTAGTTCCTGTATTCCCAGTAGGGGGCGCTATGTTCTCAGGTGACCCACACAATGGTGATGAACCATGTGATTTTCTCATCATGAAGTGTGGTAAAAAGAGGTTGATGTTTTTGATGCATGTTTCATTTATCAAGTCAAAATGATCATTTCAAATTTTTTGTTTATTCCTTTCAATTGGAATGCAATTCAGCTGATGGAATGTGAATGTGAAAAGTGGGATCTATTTAGGGGTATTTTATCATTTTTAGCACAAGTAAGTTCTCAATTTTCAGGCACTCCATCAGCAAAACAGCCATGCATGAAAGTAATTTAAGTCTGACATAAGCTGTAAAACCACAGTTAAATGCTATGTATCTTCCACTATCTGAATTGCATAACCCTACAGAATTGTGAAGAGCTGGATCAGAAAAGGTCTTCAGCAACCCCCTGCTTGCCTTAAAAGGCGATGATGCTTAGCGACTAACGGGATCGGATGGTCAGGCTCCCTGACATGGTTGATGCATGTCATCGTATCCCAATTGTGTAGATCGATGCCTTTGATATCAATCACAGGATTGTCTGGTCCAGACTTGATTATTTACAGACAGCTCTCATATAACTGGAATACTGACGAGGGCAGGGTTAAACAATTAACAAACAAACAAACAATAACATTCCAGTACCATATTTAAAGTTTCCTGAATGACAACAAACATTCTTTTCAATTTTCACGGCCTTAGCTTTTGCAGGTGAGCACTATCACCCTTAGGTTCTCAGTCAGCGACAATTAGCTGGACCGTTATGTAGCATGCCACAGGAATTCCTTTGGTAGTTGTCGAGATGTGAGAAGGGTTCTTTAGACTGGTGCCTGTGTCGACTGACGAGTCTGACTCTTGATTGCAGGTGAGAGAGAACACCTGTCACCTGTCAATCATTCCATGAGTTGCTAATTACCTTTTCACCTGGACTGAAGAGTTTATGTTTTTTGTACACCTGTGTTTCAAAAATGGTTGGTAACTGTTAAATCATGAAACTGCTGGTTTTTGCAATTATGAAAGCTGTGATATTTCTGACATGAAGATTGTGAATGTGTCTATGAATGAAACCTCTGATAAAAAGAATATGACATGGGATGTTTTTGACAGATAACTACTTAGCCATGGTGCCATGTTTAAGTTAATGGGTGTTTATTATGAAACTCATTATCTGGCAGATCTACAGTAAACAAGGCAGTATCTTATATTCAAGAGGCTTTTGTTTACATACCGGTATATCAGTACCCTGCTTAATTTTGAAAATGATGATGAAAATGATTGAGTCTGTCCATGACCTTCCGAAACATTATCTATGCCCATGACCTTTGTAATCTAGGATATATTTCCGCAGGTTTGAAATAATAAAAATATGACAGATATATCTCAGTCTTTCAACAGCAGATCAATGTGTATTTCATGATCATAATGAAACGTATATAAGACAATATGATGGACAAATCACCAATCTACCATCGCCAGATGGCACCGATGTATATATACTACTGACAGCTGTCAATCAACTCGTCACTATGTCAGTGTGATGGACACGTTACAGAATGTGATCATATGTGTTATGACATTAGGCCCCAGGGGGCCAGGTTATCATGTTTATACACTGGTATGATGGGGAAACCATTTCTATCACCCTCTACAGAGAATGGTTCTGTTTGTGGCCTGGAACATGATGTCCTATGTTAAAAAAAGCTTTTGTTTATTTGTGCACATGGGATGGATTGACTTAGGAAATGTAGATAACGTATTTGGGTCAAGATGTGAAGTTTGTTCTTAGTTCAACAGCTGTGTTACTTCATTATTACAGGAGGAGGAAACTGGGGTCTTAGATGTGGGTTGTTGTTTTTGATATTGTTATTATGTAAGAAGGGTTTACACAAAGATGTTTATGAGACAGAATATTTTTTTCCTTTTGTTCCTCTTTCAAGACGTAGGCGGAGATGAAAAAGTACCGTATTTTCTTGAGTATAGTGCGCACCCATGTATAATGCGCACCCCCCTCTAGCGGGTTCAATATTTTGGAAAAAAAAGAAATTTGAATGTTATGCGCAGAAAAAATTTACACCGTACCCTTTCAGCGAAGTCCGGCAAACGAACAGGTGCTGAGAAACTTCGTCAGTACAAATTCGAAATTTGAGATAAAAAATCACCAGACATGTTTATTTACCGTTTAAATAGTATTTATTGTTGTGCTAGGCATTGTTTTATATCTAGGGATTAAGATTACCTTGTGTATTTTCTCGTAAACTAAGCCGGAAACAGCAATCAGCTGTACACACATTTTCTTGGAATCGACCGGTGATTCGGTCAAGACACACCCAATGATATAACTTTATACGATTTTTAATGCAAGGATCGGCAACAATTGTATCTGAAACTATTTTATTTATCAGTAATAATATATTCCATTATTTTCTTAATTATATGCAGCCTTTACTAAACATATTTAAAATAATAATAACCCTAAGCGAAGCAGCTGATCGCTATTCCCGGGTATTATTTTTTACATGGAACATGTCTGACCAGTCACCGTCAAGGCTCACGCGCACGTGAGCACGTGAGCGCGAGAATTTCATGTTGACATAGAATCGTCAAACAAAAACAAATATGACTTTTAACGAGTCAAAGTATGTCATTTATGATATATGTATCCATTCTCTGTCAACTAAAGTTCGTTTCAAGGCGTCAATAGCGGTATTCTGACCGTGGTTGCTGTTAATAACGGTGAGTTGTGCGATCTTCCGATCGCTTCACACACGATTTCGCCGAAATTAATAAAAACAATATTATAAGGAGTTTTGAATAAAATTAATGAAGTAAGTTACAAACATAAGTCCAGAAATACAAAGAACACTTTTTATAGACAGACAGTGTAATTACATAATTATTTTGCGCACTTCAGTATGGATTTGTTGACATGGCATTTCCGGTGTTTCGTGCTCACGGTAATGTCTTTCCATGGGAGGAAAAAACATCCAAACTCATAATTTGTGTATAATGCGCATCCCCTTCTACACAGCTGTGTTTTTTCGAAAAAAAGTGCGCACTATACTCAAGAAAATACGGTAGTTTTTTGTATAGGACATCCTGAGTCACCAGTAAGGCCTTTTTTCTTTTTCAGTTGGTTTACGGATCTTCCACACAAAAAATTCAGTTCGGTAGGGAAAAATGAAAAATATTCTTGACAATTGTGTTTTTTACTGGCACTTTGGTAAGAAAAGGGAAACAAATTTGCAGCTGGAAGTAAAAATGTGAGTCTGCCGCCATTTTCCTTCTGAGCATGTCATGGTACCTTGATATGGCTGGAGTTACTACCCCTTACCGTCAATACTGCCTTGTCATATAAATCATTGCAGACCCATAAACAAACAAAAAATAAACAAAGACCTATTTTGGTGAAGGGGGTGGAGACTGAGGCAAAACAATGTCCCTTGTACTTTGTAGCACGAGTTTGCCCCAGAAAAGGTTATCGACTTGATAGGAAAGCTGAACTGAACACTTGCACACAGATTGTGAATGAAAAAGATATATTTTTTATTTGATTTATTTGCTCTGCATCATTTTTTGGTGGGACTGGCAAAGTCGTGTTGTTATGGAGGTATGTGAACCTTTCGTTTCATTTTAACGACTGAATTGCATTAGGGTGGTTCCATATAGAAGAATATAGTGGTCCGAGTGTATCAAAATATTTAAAATTTGAAACACATAATTGTTGCTGTAACAACAGCAATTGTTTTGAAAGGAGACCGATTTTATTAGTAGATTTCTGATCTAGTTAAAATTGACTTTAGTCATTACTTAAATGATCATGGTCGATTTCTGCATTGCATCTGAATATATTACAAATTCATGTACGTGTACATTCTATTAGAATACCTTAAACAATGTACATTTTCATTGTATCAGAATATGTTATGAAATTATGTGTGTTACACAGTAAAAGTACTCTACACGATTATGTGCATTTCTCCTCAGAGATATGTGACACTAAGCATATTATAGGGTTCATTTTGCCCTAAGGAAGAATGCACAAGTCTGACAGCCAGTCATGTTAATCTGTCTATCTAGCAGGGCCATACTATAACAGTGTGGGTACTTGAGTGAAGCCTAACCTTGAATCCTTGCCAGTAGCAGATGTTGGGAGGACAAAATCAAATTTGAAATGGTTTCCCCCTGAATGTATTTACCGTAATGGATGTAATTTGTGCCCTGAGCATAGAGCCGGCTGCAGTAATATGTGCATCATCATTTAATATTTGGTTCCATCAGTTATCTCCCCTTAGATCATCACTGGTTCATTCTTTGTTTGTTTGTTTGTTTGTTGTTTGTTTAACACCACACTCAACAGTTTTCTACCTGTATGAAGTTAATCTGTTAATGTTATAGTCTGGTCCAGACAATCCAGTGACTGATACATGAGCTTCGATCTACATAAATGGTATTTGATGACGTACATCAACCAAGTCTGCAAGCCTGACCAACTGATTCTGTTAGTCACCTCTAACTACAAGCATGGATTGCTAAATACCAATTCTAACCCTGATCTTCACGAGTCCATCATTTGATCAAACTTTTATGATGGTAGCAGTTGATGCTTCCTATGAGAGTTATCCCCCTTTATGCTATTATGATTGTATGTTGTTTAATTGACGCTCAGCAATATTCCAGCTATGTGATGGTGGCCTGTATCAAGGATTTTTGTTTTGTTTGTTTGTTGTTTAACCCCCCACTCAGCAATATTCCACCTATATGACTGCGGTCTGTAAATAATCAAGTCTGGACCAGACAGTCCAGTGATTGACATCATGAGCATCGATCCACGCAATGGGGATTGATGACATGCATCAACCAAGTCAGCGAGTCTGACCACCCGATCCCGTTAGTCGCCTTTTACGACAAGCATCGTCGCCTTTTACTACAAGCATGGGTTGCTAAAGACCTTTCAGGATTTTGAAAAAGAGGGAGTGCACATAATAATCAAATCGCAAAGTGGCTTGGCCAAGTGCACAGTTAACGTGTAAGGTGTCTAGAAAAATGAGGCTGCTCAGCCCACTTACACACACACACACTCTTGATCCGCCCATGACCGAGGGTGACTACCTGATCCCGTTGGTCGACCTGTATGACCAGCATGGGTTTAGGCGGACCTATTCTAATACAGAATCCCTATGAGGCCATTGTGTAGATACCTCATTAATAATATCTCTTAGATCAACAGATGTGTATCTATCTGAATTATCAAAATATTAGTAAATGCCACATCAGAAAGTTAAGATAAGACGAAAATACAAGATTGGGCTTATGCTTCACAAGCTACAGCGCAGAATATACTGCTTTCCTTATACTGATAACACACCTTAGAGATGCGAGGGCTCATCAGCAATAATGTAGGTACATATCAGTTTGTGATACACTATCTTCACCAGGAGTAATATGATAGCCTCAAAGTTGTAGCTTACTGATGTGATAAGGTTGTTGGATGTAGGATGCTGTCCTGGGTGCTGTTGTACAAAGCGATCATACCGCTAAGGTGATTGTAACTCCCATGCCTTAACATAGAATTACAACAGGTGTAGCGCTATGATTGTTTTGTACAACGGCACCCTGGTTGATATAGGTAATACTTACCTACGTGGCCCTAAACATGTGTCTATGTTGTGTAAACAGTCATGGGAATAGTTTGAGATTGTTTATCAAATTACTGTTGACACATTCCTGAACTGCTGTCTCCTGTTTTCATTCCTTTCTATTGTCTGTAAACAGTGGAGTTGTGATTGTGCATAGTTGGGCCATAAAGATGGCTCTTTCCAGGGTTTTACCTTGACTTACAAAACTGGGGGTCAGGGACCCCAATAATTAATTTTAGGGCCCTTGCAGGCAGTATAAGGGTCCTGTTTAGTAATGAAATGGTGGAGTGTATTGTATATTTAGATAATTACTTTAGAGTCAGTTTTAGTTTCAGTCTGTAATATTGTTCTACTGTTGTACTGAAGATAGCATCAATGGCAGGGACCAACCAGAGATTTATCTAAACCGAGTTCTCTGTAAATTTCAGTAAAGGTTCCAATATTTGTATAAATTTCTCCATTCATTCAATATTCAAGGCACAGAAGGAAACTGTGCATATGATAAAACTTCATCACTATACATCACTTTAAGCTCCAAAAGAAACTGTGCACATGATCAAATATTCATCATTATACATCAATAAAAGCTCCAAAAGTAACTGTACAAATGATAAAATATTCATCATTATACATCACTTAAAGCTCCAAAAGAAACTGTGCATATGATAAAATATTCATCACTATACATCACTTAAAGCTCCAAAAGAAACTGTGCATATGGTAAAATATTCATCACTATACATCAATAAAAGCTCCAAAAGTAACTGTGCAAATGATAAAATATTCATCATTATACATCACTGAAAGCTCCAAAAGAAACTGTGCATATGGTAAAATATTCATCACTATACATCACTTAAAGCCCCAAAAGAAACTGTGCATATGGTAAAATATTCATCACTATACATCACTGAAAGCTCCAAAATATACTGTGCATATGGTAAAATATTCATCACTATACATCACTGAAAGCTCCAAAAGTAACTGTGCATATGATCAAATATTCATCACTATACATCACTTAAAGCTCCAAAGGAAACTGTGCATATGGTAAAATATTCATCACTATACATCACTTAAAGCTCCAAAAGAAACTGTGCATATGGTAAAATCATAAGCACGGTTTCTTTTACAGTGCAGTATAGTTACAATAAGTGTTACAATGTGACCTTACAGAGTTGATACACATTTCATTGATACAGATGTAGAGGTTTTAATGGTTCATTTTATATTGAACATTGAATACCATGTTAAACTATCTCTGAGTTTAAGTTGGTTGGTTGGTTTTTTGTTAAACGCCGCACTCAGCAATATTCCAGCTATATGACGGCGGTCGGTAAATATATGGAGTCTGGACCAGACAATCCAGTGATTAATATCATGAGCATCAATCCACGCAATTGGGATTGATGATGTGCATCAACCAAGTCAGCGAGCCTGACCACCCGATCCCGGTAGTCGCCTTTTAGGACAAGCATAGTCGCCTTTTACGGCAAGCATGGGTTGCTGAAGACCTATTCTACCCCGGAATCTTCACGGGTCCTCTGAGTTTAGGAAGATAAGAGCTTTTAATATTCTTTATTTTGAACAAACTAACGATTTTGTCCCAGTTTTCCTGCCAAGAGCACTTGCTTTGGAATCTTCAGGTAAATTTTACAGCAACAGCCAAACCTTGTTAATAAGTCCACAGCTTGGGTTAAATGAAATATAAATAATAATAGCTTATATATGTTACCATTTGTTTCAGGGTGTGTATTCTACAGTAATCTAGTCTTGCCCACTATTATAGAATTGCATGGGCTATACTGGATTTATTTGTGTTAGGGTGTGTATGACGGTAATCTAGACTTGCCCACTATTATAGACTTGCATGGGCTTGTTGGACATATTTGTGTCATGGTATACCTCCAGCTACATCCTAGATGACTAAAGGGATGTTGTCACTGTGTTTTCCTTCTTGTGACTTTTCCTGATATTCTTGATGGACAGACAGTTACTCTTGAGAACTATTTTCCTTTCTTCAGTGGATACAGGATTCTAGAACATGTGTTGTCATACAGCCTAACACGGAACAGGAAGCGTGTTGTTAATAAAGGCCACGGACATTAGTTGATGAGCGGTTTGGGAAGAGAGTTGTGTGCTCAGTTGGCTGTGTTGTACTTAATGTAGTGATATACAGAGGTGTTTTGAAAGGAATGTGTCAAACAACTACAAACAAACAACGACAACACATGGGACGTGGGTGGGTGGCGAGTTTACACGGGCTGACATCACACTAACATATCTGAACCCTTTGACTAGCATTTAGTCCCCAAAATAAAGTTATCTTACTTTAAAATATATATCAACAAAATATAATATAAGTCTAAATTGACAAAAGAACAGAGCTTAATTTCAAGAATGGTCAAATCTTCTTGGCTTTTGATTCATTATTTACTATGGGCATGGGTGCCCAGTTGTCTAAGGTGCTGCGATTTGATGTGCTGAGTTGCTTCCCTTGATTGTGGGTTCGAATCCCAGTTCGCCCCGATTATGTTTCTAGGTTTGTCAGCACCATACCCGTGCTTGTGGGTTTCTCAGAAGTGGTAAACGTCTGAGACCTGCATCACTTTGGGCTTTCCTCCCACATTAAGCTGACACGCCGTGATATGACCTGAATACTGTTAAAAGCAGCGTTAAACCCAACTCGATCACTCACTTGACTTGAGTTTGATTCATTATTTACGTTATTCTCTTGGGTCTGGATGAGAGACTACCGAACCGCTGCAGATCATTTTAGTCTGTCAGTGATTGGAACAGGATATATTGATATTTTTCTCAGTTCTACATATAATCTTAAGAAAGTCTTCCAATGTCAGACAACAAATGACATAAGGACACTTTCAGACTTATTTACTGGATTTTCTATTTCATTTTCAAATTGGTAAAACAATCTTCAGGGTGTTTCGACATTCAATCCTAGAAATAAACTGATCTGAAATCCTGGAAGTTGGAGATAACGTGTTTTTAGAATGAATAACCTATTTCTGGTTACTTTATTTATGAATTTATGTTTTAAATATACTTATCATTTGAAAGGATCAAAAGTAACATGCAATATTTATCTTCTAATATAACAAATTTTATGCTTTTATGACTTTATGACTTTGCAAAACAGCATGTATACCTATTTTTAGAAAGAGCAATATATTTAGTTTGGGTGTCTTATCATAGCAAAGTAGAAGGTGGTCTTTGGGTTTACATATTTCTTGGTGATGAGGGAGAATGCCAAAAAATAAAATCAGATATTTTTTCTGGCTCAGTGAGGCTGAGCCGTGATGCAGCCATGGTTGTAGAGGACCTGCAAGTTCACAGGTGACAAAGACGTCATTTTAAGTGAAATATATTTCTGTGACAAATACATCTATCTGATTACATTGGACTTCAAGTATCTTAACTGACATTGTGCAAACAGGATCAATATTGACAGGACAAGCAGGTCACATCATATCCGTGAAGGATGGCTAACCCACTTGTATAGGTATGACAAGATGGTAACTGGCCAATGAGATAGCGAGTTATTTAACAAGTGATACAACTACAACTACTACTACTCAGTAACTACTACTACTACTACTACTACTACTACTACTACTACTACCTGTACCACTACTACTACTACATGTACTACTACTTCTACTGCTCAGTAACTACTACAACTCCTATTACTACAACTACTACTACTACTACTAGGCTATTTACGCATATTTCCACACCACTCAGGGGCATGCTCAAAACACTATAATTACCCCAGTCACTGGATCTATGTGCAATCATTCTCAGCTCCCTGGGGAGTATACAGCCATAATGTTAATGGTCCATACAAATGTGACGTAACATGGTAGACTAATAGAGAGAGCTCTGCACTGCCTCAAGTTTTACATCATAAAATTTAACTTTCAGCTGAAATGATTTATGGAACCACAGACCGTAAATTAGAAAGCATTATTAAAATCTTCAAAGTTTACATGTGCACATAAACAGATATGCATTTTTAATATATTCTTATGCGTCTGGGAGACAGACAAGGTAGAGCAAAATATTTACATACTGTATCTTCTCGAAGAACCCAAAATATCAAAGCATCGTGGATTTTCCATGTGATCATGTGTCATTCCTTATTGGCAAATACTACACCAGGTAATTGTGTAATAATAGAGAGATGGGGCGTTGGACCCTTTGAGCGGTGCACTTTGGTGCTGCATCAGACTGGCGGCTTGAGGCTGCACAGGGTTGGATGGGTGGTGTGTGCCAGACATTGATAACTGCACATGCGTGAAATATTTGTATTGGTTTTGAGCAAGTGAAGGTTAATGTCAGCCTCACCTGGGGGAACAACAGGCGGCGGGGCAGGGGGGAGTCTTGGAGGTGGAAATAGAAGGGGGGTTCTTGGAGGTGGAAATAGAAGGGGGGTTCTTGGAGGTGGAAATAGAAGGGGGGTTCTCAGAGGGCAAAGGAGCGTGGGATTGTACCTGCTGAGGAACTAGATGATGGAAGCTTGTGACAGGTGCTGACAAACCTAGAAACACAATCAGGGTGAATCTGGGATTTGAACCCATGAACACATATTCTGCCATTGAGATGTGCATGGTACGACTGAGATACTTTGATTACTAATGAATCCCTATCACGTTACGTTTGACAATATCAATATATTGTGTTGAAAATCAAATATTTTCATCGTGTTGGCAAAGTTTACATAAGAGACAAGTTGAATTGAAATTGTGAAATTCAGAAATTAGCAACTAGCAACTGATTCCTTTGTTTAAAAAAGCAAATCTACTTAGCTTCCTGTTTACATTGTGTCTATTACGCTATTGTGATGATCAATTAACATCCAACAAAATGACGGACAACTACAAATTTTGTCAAAAATGTTTGGGGATGACAACTATCAACTCAGTACAGAATTAAAGAAAATGTCACTGTCATTTGGATTAGTTTCTTCAGCTTCATAACAAATTACAAATCACAGAAGAACGCATGAATATTTTATGGTACGCATTGCAGACATTGCAGTGAATGACAATACATAAGTCAGGTCAGTATCCATCACTACTGGCACTCCCATGGCGGAGTATGCAATGGTGTGTAGTTAATGACGGCGCATTCAGGTGCCAAGTATGCTGGGCCGTCCCTGCCTCTGGACCAGGAAGGAGGGGTGCTTATGAAGTTGAGGTATGAGAAGTGGGAAGTGAATACATTCTTCTCAGACTCAGGTGGAGAGATTGATTGATAGGAAAGGTTAGGTTAGAGTGCAGGCTTTAAATGTCTTTACCAGGTATGAAAGAAGAAAAGATCCTCCTGAGTCAACTCAGTCAGGTGCCAGCTTGAAAGGCATGGGGTAGACTTGCACAAGTCTCCTAGGCAATAACTATTCGTTTAAATCATAATTTCTAGATAATGTAAATAATAACAACAAGTTGTCCCGAAAAGAGATTGGAGTCCTTGTGTTGTCCACATATCTAGACTTGCCTATTAGGAGGATAGAATTACTACGCATCAATGGATCGTTCTTTCAGTACAGTCTTTGAACAAGGCTAGGCATGGGGAAGTGGGGTAGGATGAGAGAGAGCATAGACTGACACTTAGTCTCTGAAAATGTATATTTTGGATTGAAACCAGCGGCTGCATTTCAATTGAAAAGGAGCCCAGGTGAGATGGGGATTCAGAACCTGTGGAAAATCTAGACTTGCTTTATGCTATAGCATTACAGTAAGGGCTGGGTGGAAGGGAGATAATATGGTTCAGGGACTGTGAGCTATAATTGGAGTGATTCTTACATTCATCATGTTATGGATAATGTTATCGATATTATAATCATATCCGATACTACTTTTTAAAATGATACCTAGCGTATATAATCAGGTATAATTCGGCATGCCAACTTACCGGTAACACATTACTGGCATGAAAAATAAACAATGTTATGCATTCATGCTCAATAAGCTATTGCCTGAATACCTTCCCTCTTCTCCAACCCCGGGGGCACGGGTGGCCCAGTCGTCTAAGGCGCCGTGATTCGCTGTGCAGAGTTGTGTCCCTTTGGCATGCCAGAAACCTATGATTGTGGGTTTGAATCGCGGTTTGCCCTGAGTATGTTTCTAGGTTTGTCAGCACCATACCCGTGCTCGTGGGTTTGACCGAAGTGGTAAACGTCTAAGACCTGCATCAGTTCGGGCTTTCCTCCCACATCAACTTGACATACCATGATATTACTGAATCAGACTTGACTGTTCAAATCGACATTAACTCCAGTTCACTCACTCCCTCAAAATTCATTCACTCATCCACACACCCACTCACCCACTCACCCACTCGCTTACTTGCTCAGTCACCCACCCAGTGCTGTAGGGGAGAGGGTAGATAGGCCTGACACTGGGAGCAGGACCAGACAAACCAGTGTTTGATATTTAAAAATCCAACATCAACAGGACCTAGACTGACCACCCTACCAATATTGTTGCCTCTTATAAGAAACAATTACTGTGCTGGGGACCTTTGTGAATTTGGCTCCAGGCCAAAAGGTTCAACTTAAATTATGAGATTCTTTCTGAAAAGGCCATGAATTTGAAAACAACATGTACAACTAGTGCTGTTTTCATGACAATAAATAAAATTAATAATGCAATCTGACAATACATTTTTATATAATACATAATATACATGAATCATGTTTATTTGTAGATGCTTACATCACCAGATGCATTTTTTCAAAAGAGTTATGTCAAACAGTTATGTAATTCAACCTGATGTGAAGTGTCAATCAGAAAGGAAACACATGTTGGTGGGTGACACCAATCCCTATCTGCAATAACAAATAAATGTTGATATAAACTTCCTGAATAAATAATTTTATTCAGCTTAAGGCAATATCATTCATAGAACATATATAAATATCATTTTTACATTCCTTGTATTGTATGAATTTGTTATCACTCAAACGCGATAAGATATACAATAAATGATAATAAAAACACAACAATGTACTTTTGACATGCCCCCTCTTTGCACTTTGAAATATAAGTTATTGATATGTATTTTTCCTATTGGCTTGACGAGCATTACACCATCCATGTGGTCAGGCCTACTGACCTAGTACACTATTAAACCTTGTTCAAATTCAACTCACGAGGCCACTTTAGTTTTATCATGCAAATATACCAGTGATACTTCCTTATCAAATGATAAAGTTCTACATAACCACTCAAACATAAGTACCAGCCAGCTGGGAACAATTGAAGTACTTTCACAGTCAGGGTATTAGGTTGGTTTTAGCACTCCTATGATTTTAAACCGCCACTTTTTCCTCCAGGAGGGAACGGAAGACCTGTCAACTTTGAGACACAGCACAAGTCACACATTTGACCTCATAGGAGCAATTACACTCTTTATGTAAACAAATCACAATCACTTGTCTGATACGGATACTGTATTGCCATAGTCAGCTACATGATGCCAAGAGTTTCATTACTGTGTTATGCTTTACAAAATTTTGATTTTCCCCAAAGAAATTAATTGCGGTTTTTGAAAGAATATCAATGATAATATATATACAAAGAGAAAAATAACAAAGTCAGTTCGCCACCCCTTGTGTCCCATATATGGCTCATTTATCCTATTTGGGTATTTTGTTCGCACAAGTGACAACACACATTCCGCCATTATTTGTCTGTGATGGAAGACAACATGCTCCCCATCTCCCAGTCTCATCTTCTTTTGAACATATTCTGGTATTTTCCACCCGTTACAGTTGTCAATTATTTTCCAGAATTTATAGTAGAGAGCCTATCTGATGGTGCAGTTATTAGGGCTTGGAGGGAGCGCATGTCCCATCCATCTGGCTGTTCCATTGTGGGTGGCTACACAGAGTTTGATAAAACAGTAGGGGCATGTGCCCTCCTCCATTCGATTGTCACCCTCGGGATCTGGCTGATTTGCAATGTACTGTTCCCCGGGAATAGGGGAGTCCACTTGAATTTGTATACCTTACGTTTTGTAAATACATTTTTTGTTATTGTATATATAGTGAATGTAACTATTCTATAAACGGACATGGTTTACAAGGAGCATTATTTCGTGATTAATGTATATAAGTCATTTGATTAGTATATGCACTTTGACTGGATATATTCTTATTATGCAGTAACTGTTTCATTATTATCAAATTTGTAGCCCACAGACCTGTTGTCCTGCGATGTTCCGTAGCAGCCATATGTACAATATGCACCAATAACACATATTCACCACTAATGAACTGCGATATAATAGATTATATGGTCTCTGATGGTACACAAGTTGTTTGTAGTCAGCTTCTAAATGTATTTGTATGATTTTGTGATATTTGGCTCTGACTTGACCTGACAAGAGATCATGCCACTATAGCCATCATATATATATATATATATATATATATATATATATATATATATATATATATATATATATATATATATATATATATGATGCCACTATAGCCATCATATATATATATATATATATATAAATACATAGACATAATTTAGAAGTGAGATCTGCTTTGTTATATTTCAAGTGTTTTAATATGTTATGCTGCCTTGGACCTGAGAATTGTCCGCGGTCCCCAGCTGAGAGGCAGAGGGCCACACGACCTCTTATCCATAATTGTATGTGGCAGAGGAATGTAATGTTTAGAACATAAAGTGGGAAGCCGATTTGGGTGCTGAAAGGCTGTAACTGGCGGTTTAACGCATGTTCCTCAGGCGTGTCAGAAACCTAGGATTGTAATTCGTTTCCTGGTTCACCTAGATCATGTTTCTGGGTTTGTCAGCACCGTCACCCATGCTTGTTGGTTTCAGCATCACTTTGGGCTTTCCTCCCACACTAACCTGACACACAGAGAATCTCACCCGAGTGTCTTTTGATATCAAATATATCAACACGAGTTGATAAAAGTGGGAAAACTCCGAGGCTTGCCGAGGATTTTTTCCACTTTTATCATTCTTCCAACTTTTTCAGTTTCTAGACAGTAATAAGCAGTGTCTTAAGTGTAAAAAGTACTGCAAACAGCTTCAGTAGCAGAGCCATTAGTGATGTCATTTGATTGTGACGTCATGGTAACCAATGACGTCACAATGGTCTGCAAAGCATTGTGATGCAATTTCATTGCAGCGATATCTACAGTGTAGATATCGCTTGATCTCACCCAAGCTATATCTCCTGTGAGAGCCAGTTTTGGATGATAAACCCTGATATGCCTGATACACAATGTTGTTTAACCCCACTTACTCATGCACTCTTTATGTCTGTATTTTAATTGTATCTGAGATGGACTGTTCACTTGTGTCAGTGTCTGCTTGTCCATCTGTTATACTAGCCTGCTGGTGTTGTTCTCTGAAACTGGTAGACAAACTGGACAGGAGAGCTATATATATATATATCTGCTCTACTGTTCACTTGTGTCAGTGTCTGTTTGCCCATCTGTTCCTCTTGTACTAGCCTGCTGGTGGTGTTCTCTGAAACTTGAGTTACACTGGACAGGATGAGCTATATCTGGGCTTCTGTTCACTTGTGTCAGACTTCTGCTTGCCCATCTGTTCCTCTGATGCTGGCTTGTTGGTGGTGTTCTCTGAAACTGGTAGAAACACTGGACAGGGTGAGCTACACCTAGGCTACTTTCATGTATTACACAAGTTTTTTTTAGTGTTGCCTTGATAGAGTGTTCGGGGCGGTCGGGTAGCCTAGTGGTTAAAGCGTTCGCTCATCACGCCGAAGACCCGGGTTCGATTCCTGACATGGGTACAAGGTGTGACGCCCATTTCTGGTGTCCTCCGCCGTGATATTGCTGGAATATTGCTAAAAGCGGCGTAAAACCATACTCACTCACTCACTGATAGAGTGTTCCCTTGTACAATGTCTAAACAGGGTGGTCGGGTAGCCTAGTTGTTAAAGTGTTTGCTCGTCACACCGAAGACCTGGGTTCGATTCCCAACATGGATACAATGTGTGAAGCCCGTGATATCGCTGGAATATTGCTAAAAGTGGTGTAAAACCGTACTCATACAACTTTTTGGAGGCGCTTAAATTCAGGGAGTTGCATCCCTTGGGCATACCAGACACCTGTGATTGTGGGATCAAATCTCAGTTCCCCTGATTATGTTTCAAACTTTGTCAGCACCATAGCTATGCTTGTGGGTTTCACCCTTGTGGTAAACATCTGAGACCTGAATCACTTTGGTCTTCCAATATAACATCAAGCTGACATGCCATGATATAACTGGAATATAAGGCTGGGATGAGTCCAAATTTACTACCCAGGTACCCACACCCCTATTACCCGACCCTACCCAAGTACCTGCTCTAGGTCTCAAGAGACCGATTGGGCATAGTTTGACCGTAGCCCTGAAAAAAACATATTCAGGTACACTATGAAACGATCTGGTCATGCCCACACTGAAGTTGACTGAAGTTATATGTGTATTCAAACATGTGAAAGTCAGAAGTAATGCCAATCTCATTAAAATCAGATCTTAGTTCTCGCTACCGCTAAACAAAGATCTGAGGACATCCCATTAGGGGTCACGTCAGAATGACCTTTTATCTGAACAATCAGAGCGTCGCTTACCAGATCATGAAAGTGATAGTCGGAATGTGATTTTCAATCTTGCAACCTTGAAAACTTAAACACGATAGTTACGGGTTTAACGACTGAATCCATACAATCTAGACCATCTAATAGCCATACCAGAATGTTCTTTTGTTCAGGTTTCAGATTTGTAGTCAAGAATTTGTCAAAATATGTTTCGAAGCGTAGTCGCCAATTTGAAATGAGTGTCGTAAAGCACGAGAAAGCTGCCTTCTGATTGGCTAATGTCGGTCAAAGTTTGCGCAAGGTTGGTCTGACATGATCTGTAATGGGATGTCCTCACATCTTTGTTTAGCGGCAGCTAAAACTAAGATCTGGTTTTAATGAGATTGGAAGTAATACATGCATAGTCAGAACAAAATGTGACCATTAGTGACTTGTAGTGTAACCATGGAGTTATTGTGATTTTTTTGTCATTAAACAATATATCACGTGACTAACCACGGGTCCGGGTAGTCCTGATGGTACCCGGGTCCTACTCACGACCCACCCGACCCGAGTACCCAAGTTACCCGTCAAAGCACAACTGGAATACTGTTCAGAGTGGCATTGAGCCAAAGTCACTATTTATGGATTGGGTGAGGCTTGGTAAAGTTGTTGATAGCATCAATATCTTGGTGTGTCGGGTCCAGACCTGATTATTTACGGACCTGTGTCATATGGCTGGAATATTGCTGAGTGCAGTAACAAGTAAACTAACATAACCTACCTTCTGCCATCCTGATTTGAAGCTCAGCCTAGGATGGCTGCATCATCCATTGTTTAGAGCAGGCCTGTTTTTTGTTGAATCATCGTATCTTAGTCTGTTTGAACATTATCATTATTTAGGTTACAATTTCATTGTCTGGTTTGGTTAGTATGGCCGCTTCAGGGGATGTTTAGCCGACATTTATCTGCTTTTGTGGAGGAAGGCCTAGGGCCTGTATGGTTTTTATACAGTCTGTCTTACAGTCTCTGCATGATGCTATTTTCCCTTCTGCACAGCCCTTACTGTAATGCAATAGCCCAAAATGAAGCAAGAGTAGATTTTCCACAGGTTCTGAATCTCAGATCTCACTGGGGCCCCTTTTCAGTTAAGTGGAGTTATTTGTTTCAATCAAAAGTATATATTTTCAGAGGCAAAGCATTAATCAAGGGTTTTTTTCTGCGGCCAGAACCTGGCCACATGGTGACAATTACAATCTGCAGTAATGCAATGTTGTATCAGAAGGAAGTCAATCCTGTTTCAGAGAAGGTTACCCATCCTGTTCAATAGTTACCAGTTTCATTTTGTTGTCCTGCACCAGGATGGTGAAATATCTATATTTGATTTATAGCAGTCCTCAAATACCAGGCACGATCAGAAAGATAAGGAAGTCAAGCTATCTAAGTCAGCTATAAAACCAAAAATTTCAATGTGTAATGAACTAGGATTCCACAGTTTGGGACTTTCAGACATGTTACCGTCTGTGGTTGATACTTTTTGTTTTAATGTTGTAACAGTAACCAGCGCCCCTTTCAGGCAACTAAAACTATCTTCCAGACCACTGTGTTCATGTCTGGAGCTGCCTTGTGTGTGTCTTCAGCTGGCATTATGCTCATTTTAGTGAGTTTCCTTAGGTCTTAGGTCAGTGTTAATGTTAACATTCTGTTGGTAGAGTTGGTTGCTTGGGAGTGATTTTCATGTTTACATTCAGCTGGTTGGTTAGGTGTTATATCGTGTTTACATTCAGCTGGTTGGTTAGGTGTTATATCGTGTTTACATTCAGTTGTTTTTTAATGTTATATCATATTAACATTCAGTTGGTTTGTTGGATGTTATAATGTGTTTACATTCAGTTGGTTTGTTGGATGTTATATCGTGTTTACATTCAGTTGGTTTGTTGGATGTTATATCATGTTTACGTTCAGTTGGTTTGTTGGATGTTATATCATGTTTACGTTCAGTTGGTTTGTTGGATGTTATATCATATCAACATTCTGTTGGTTTGTTGGGTGATATATCATGTTAACATTCAGTTGGTTTGTTGGATGTTATATCATGTTAACATTCAGTTGGTTTGTTGGATGTTATATCATGTAAACATTCAGTTGGTTTGTTGGATGTTTTATCATGTTTACATTGAGCTAGTTGGTTAAGTGTTATATCATGTTAACATTCAGTTGGTTTGTGTTTCACATGATATTGTGTTAACGTTCACTTGTTTGTTTTAGATGTGTCATCATGTTTACATTCTGTTGATTTGTTGGGTGTTATAGCATGTATATCATGTTAACAGTCAGTCGGTTGTATTCTATATGTTTTATCATGTTAACAGTTAGGTGGATGTATTAGATCAGTATCTCATTCACATACACTGTTGTAGAAATGTTATCATATATAGAAGTATGTTAACAATCAATTCAGTAGTCTGTAATTATGTTAATATGCAATATGTAAACCGACGATATCTCTGCCATTATACAGCGACATGACGAAGAACAACTAAACTCTAAGATGAATTGTCGAAGAAAATAGTTTAAAATCTTCTATCAGGCCCTTGTAATTAAGTTACTACAAAGCTAATAAATAACATCCAAGAAAAATTGCACCAAAAGCATCTTCATAGCCCTTGCTGAATTAAGGTAAATTGTGTGTTCTCAACCACATGATCCCCCGCCTAAACCTTGAGTTGGCAGGGATGGTTCCATCATAGACTTTGTTGAGAACAGGCCTGTCTCATTTGAAGCTTGGCATCCTGCCCTAATGCCAGGTGATGTTCGGTGCTGTTAAATTGGCCAAATTACCCGTAGTGTTTTATTGTGCTTTGAGTATAGCTGCTGTGTGATCTGGGATTCTGGAAAAGATGTTACTTTATAGGGGAGCCTCTGATATTCTGGTGATCATCATCATCATCATCATCGTCATCATCTAAGATGAAGAGTTGAAGAAAATGTTTCAAAATCTTCCATCAGGCTCTTATAATTACTTTACTACAAAACTAATAGTGAACATCCATGAAAAATTGCATCAAAAGCGTCTTCACTACCCACATTGAATTAAGGTAAATTGTGAGTTCTCAAACACTATCTTGATGATATCATCATCATTATCATCATCATCATCATCATCGTCATCATCATCATCATCATCGTCATCATCGTTATGATCTTTACTTGAAAATGCTGCAGAACAAGAATTGTGAAAATAAGTAAGTCGGAATGGTTAATTTAAATTCCAGACCCTATTGTTTTAGAATGAGTAAGAGAATTTGGGAATATGAAAGAATATGTTTATTTTCAAATGAAACAAACTAAAAAACTCAAAACAATTTCACTCTGAGTGAAAAAAGGAGATTAAGGATATCTTAGAAGTATCAAATGTTACAACGGATCTTGTGCAGATCAGGAGGTATTTAGAACAAATTATTCGCCACAAGAATTGATACTGCATCCGCTGCAACTAGATACATTCCCTCTGCTGCCTCTGACTCCGCAACCTTTGTCAGCAGTACAAGTCCTAGCTGTGCTAATCATGTAGGTGGTCTTTTGCCAGAGCTTTATAAATGTGTCTGCCCCTTCCCACAGCAGCTACTAAATCCACTTTTATGCAAGGGCTTACTGGCCCTGCAGTGTATATTTTCTCAAGATCTCTCAAGAATGGAAGAGTCCTCCCCAACGCTTGTAATTATGCTCTAATAGCTTTGCACTGTCACCTTCCCGGATTTCCAGTATACTCAGTCTGGCATATGGGTTGCATGGCTTGTCTATGCTGGGCTGAAATACTGCCTGACTCTCCGAAGACCAGGTAGTTAGCTGATTGAGATCCTGGAAATGTTAGAGACTTCGTTACTAATGGCCACAACAAATTAATTCTTATTTTCAAAATCATAAATATAAGAAAGCTTTATCCTAAAACTTGATAAGACTTTAATTTACATTAACAAAGTCTAATAATTGAAGGTCATTTACATGGGGAAGAAATAACAAAAAACAAGACTCATTGATAAAATTAGAATTCAGAATATAACGTTGAAAATACATTTTCCGCATGAAAATTTGTGAATTAACTTGTAAACAATGCTGATGACAAATAGGGTATGTAAATAAACATATCTTCAACCAATCACTTTTTTGGATTTATTTCCTGTTATTCTCAAGTTAAGCATGTCAAGGTAAAATCACTTGTAAAAGTAGACAGTAATTATTTGATTTGACTTTGTTGGAACTTTCACAATGGTATACTGTGTCGACACAACACCTGATATTAAGTCCGCTGTTGACCCTGCACGACCTGGCAGGGAAGGTTAATGAACATGGGAAACACTAGACCCTACTATTATGGCCATGTAAACCTGTTCTGATATTGTGGTGTGTGGGCAACAAACAGCCATGTGATGGGGTTACGTAGGTTGACCCTAAGGAAAGGAATTCTTTTGTCTCTAGTGGACAAATAATGTCAATAGTGTTCATGTTGTTTGTTGTGGGTTTATAGCATGTATAATACTTAGTGCAAAACAAACATGTTTGTTTGTAAAATTCATATACATTTACTTCTGTCTTTCTTATGGAATTCTATATGAGACTGAAAAAAATGTCTTTGTCCAATACATTTTGTTTAACTATAAGGATGGATGGGCCACATGATGAGTTAATTCTCATGTCCATAATGTATTTTGACTGTTATTAGGGAACATTATATAACAACACCAAGAGTAATACAATCATACTAGTAAAATTATTAACAGGAGAAAAATAATAATAATTATGAGGACCTCGCTTTAGAAACACTGTCACGCTTGCATCCCATAAGTACCAAGTTGTCTGACTACCCATTGTTCTCGGTGCCTTAGGTTTGGTACCTCCCAAACTGTTGACTGACTGATGAATTTAGAAATTCATAAAGCATACTTATCCAGGGGTACTTTCTCAAGAGTGCTACCATGTGTCTCGTTTGGAGAGAGTGGTCTTGAAACCTTTGAAATATTTAAGGAAAAAGGTACTAAGGTAATTGTTTGGTAGGTGGATGGATGACTTGCTCCTCAGGCTTGACTCACCTGGTAGGGAATGTGATTGCTTTAAAAACCTTCCAGAGCCTACCAGGCAGAAGGAATTGTATACTCCCTAGGGAGTTGAGAATGTTCAAATTCACACTGATCTGTTTTCGAGGGTAATAATGTCTTTACGGATGTAGTATGGAGTCTCAGAATTTACAAGTTTTTAAGTTGGCTATTATATAAATATATACTGAATAAAAAAGTTAGGAATTTTTTGGGTTGATATTTTGTTGCATTGAAGACTGAGCAAACCATTTCATAGAATTATCCCAAAACATATTCATGAGCCCTTACCCTTTTTTCAGTATATATTATTTGGAACTATTGGCAGTTTCACACCTTGTGTATTTTAGCAGAACAGAATAGTGATAGTTTAAACTGAAGTGTCAGCAACAAAGCTTTGAGGAGGTATATAGGCTATAAATAGGAGTCCCCGTAGTGTTGTCAATACCAAATTTCTGTTCTGAAGCCTTGGAGAACAGTAGATGTACAAATAAGCAATGATGTTGCCAAGAATGAGTTAGGGGAGACGTTTGACAGCTTTACAATAAGCTGCTTGAAGACTGTTCTCTGTACAACTTATCATGTTATTGTTTATGGGGAAATATGAATCTGAGTATGCTGAGAGACTGGTTTTTTTTTTAAAGATCTGGTCTATTCTTACCGATGCAATGCAGGTTTAGAAATCATATTATAGCTGTGTTGTTTTCTCCCTGCCTCAGAGTATTGACCCAACATGTCACATTTAGCCCTATGATGGCTTGTGGTATAGCAAGGAAAATCTCATAGTAGCGGTTTGGGGATTATATAGTGGTCATGGGGGTGCACAAGGAGAAAATATCACTCAAAAGAAGTTAAGGACCATACTAATGTCATATTACTATAGTCATGACAAATTAACTATAGTAATATGACATAATAATAGATTAACTATAATAATATAAAACAATCAAATGGTCCTTAACTTCTTTTGAGTAGCATATGGTTAAATGTTTTGTTTCTTCAAATGTTACACTAACAACAACACTGAAATGAATGATTGGTTAGATTTAAAGGGCAAATTGGCAGTACTAGGAAATAGATTCAAGTCTTTAGAGTGAGTGAGTTGGGTTTAACGCCGCTTTTAACAGTATTCCAGTCATATCATGGCGTGTCAGCTTAATGTGGGAGGAAAGCCCGAACTGATGCAGGTCATAGATGTTTACCACTTCGGTCAAACCCACGAGCACGGTTATGGTGCTGACAAACCTAGAAACATAATTGGGGTGAACCGGGATTTGAACCCACAATCATAGGTTTCTGGCATGCCCAAGGGACGCAACTCTGCACAGCGAATCGCGGTGCCTTAGACGACTGGGCCACCCGTGCCCTTTAAGTCTTTAGAACAGCACTGTTTGTCAAGCTTCCAAGTTGCTATGATGTAAATCATTGATTACCTAATTACAAGGAGACTACTGGGAGACAGCAAACTATACTGGTCTACTGGTTGTACATGTAAGAGACAACCGAATGGATTGGGGACTGTTAGTTGGTTGATTGCGTCTCATCGTACCCCGGACATGGACATGGACACACAATATACATTGCTCACAATATCGATCACTAGATTGTCTGGTCCAGACTTGTCATCACGCCGATAAGATGGGTTCAGTTCCCACTGGGTGAAGACCATTTCTGCTGTTTCTGTATAATCATGTAATATCCGGAATATTGCTGAAAGCGTGTTAAAATCATGCTCACCCATTCTTGAATCTTATTTACTGGGAAGGAACAAACTTATAAACAGATGATGCATATTTAACCTTTATTTATTTCATCACTAAATTAAGTATGGCATCATGTGTTAAACAAAAGATTTAAGCGTGGAACAGGTGATGCATATTTAACCTTTATTAATTTCATCAAGATTGCACCCTCTGTTGTTTAATGCCCCACTCAGCAATATTCCAGCTATATGATTGTGGTCTGTAAATAATCAAGTCTGGACCAGACTATCCAGTTTTTGACATCATAAGCATTGATCCATGAAATTGGGATATGATGACATGCGTCAACCAAGTCAGTGAGCGTGACACTTGATCTTGTTAGTCGCATCATACGACAAGCAGAGTTGCCTTTTATGGCAAGCATGGGTTCCTGAAGACCTATTCTAACATGGATCTTCATGGTTCTGTGTTGAACAAAGATGTCAAGCAGTGAAACAGACTATAGAAGCAGCACATTTTGCCTGTTCCCATGCAGGTACAGAAAGCTACACATTGATTTATGCCTCAAGCAGATGGCCAGGTGTGATGTGTGGCCAGATACTGCTTAGCAGCTGATGTTTTGTCAGTCAGCTGAAGGTGCTGCACTTCCTCCTCACTTGTCAGGTTGTCATCAGGATAATAGCATGTTGTCATCCTTGGCAGCCATTTTGAATGGAAGTAATAGCTCTACTGAGCCATTATAGAGTGTTTCTTTGCTATAAAGAAAAAAATTTCAATTAGACCGTGGCAGAATGATGGTTTATTGTTTTGTTGTTCATTCAAATGTACTACCACCACATGTAGGTCAGACAAGGATGCAACGGAAATGTGTTTTTTAAGACAACACAAGCCCTTTAAAATGTACAGCCTGTCAGAATGACCTTGATACAAAAATATTGTTAAAATCACAAAAGGTTTATGTATAATAGATTGTCAATCCTAGATTTTATCTCTTGACTCTTTGCTGTTGTCTCTCAAAAGACAATTGAAATTATTTCTTTGTTAAAACATTTTTTTCGGAGATTTATATACAATTTTTTTACTGTTTGAACTTCCTTGTATTAGAGTGTTAGGTATGGATTAAATTGTAATGTCATATTGAAAGTAAGTTCCTTGTGTCTAAGCATGATTGCTAAAGGGCACACCTAGAAATATGATTTTTTAACAAAATACCCCGTGCCAAATAGTAAATTTCTGTTTGGTATAGTAAGCTCTGGGAATAATATTCCATATGATGCTTAGACCATTATTTAAAAGTGTTTGGCGCAGACTGATACTCTTAATCTAGCTCATGACTATAGATACAATCTATTCTTGTTGGCACACTTATTTAAGAGTTCCTTGTTGCACACTTGAAAACTTTCATTGTTATCTCTGGTTATGATTCTAGTTTAGCTTCCTCTACATGTCGTTTTGATAAATTCGTTATTCAGCAAGAGTTGATGTGTGGTTGGTCATAGAAATGCATATCTGCCATTCCTCATTAACCAAGCGTTGGGGTAGCCAAGTGGTTAAAGCTTTTGTTTGCCTCTGGCCTCTCCAGTCGTGATATTGCTATATTGTTGCTGAAAGAAGTGTATAATCTCACTCACTCACTCACTCACTCACCCCAGACACTCTCACTCACTCACTCACACCCAACTCACTTGCTCACATCCCCACTCACTCACTCACTCGCTCACATCCTCACTTGCTCACTCGCTCACTCACTCACTCACTCACTCACTCACTCACTCACTCACTCACTCACTCACACCCGACTCACTCGCTCACATCCTCACTCACTCACTCAATCACACCTGACTCACTTGCTCACATATCACTCACTCACTCGCTCACATCCTCACTCACTCGCTCACATCCCCACTCACTCACTCGCTCCCATTCTCACTCGCTCACATCCCCACTCACTCACTCGCTCACATCCTCACTCGCTCACATTCTCACTTGCTCACTCACTCGCTCACATCCCCACTCACTCACATCCTCACTTGCTCACTCACTCACTCGCTCACATCCTCACTTGCTCACTCACTCACTCGCTCACATCCTCACTCACTCGCTCACATCCCCACTCACTCACTCGCTCCCATTCTCACTTGCTCACTCACTCACTCGCTCACATCCCCACTCACTCACTCGCTCACATCCCCACTCACTCACATCCTCACTTGCTCACTCACTCGCTCACATCCCCACTCGCTCACATCCTCACTTGCTCACTCACTCGCTCACATCCCCACTCGCTCACATCCTCACTCGCTCACATCCTCACTTGCTCACTCACTCGCTCACATCCCCACTCGCTCACATCCTCACTTGCTCACTCACTCACTCACATCCCCACACACTCACTCACTCGCTCACATCCTCACTTGCTCACATCCTCACTTGCTCACTCACTCACTCGCTCACATCCCCACTCGCTCACATCCTCACTTGCTCACTCACTCACTCGCTCACATCCCCACTCACTCACTCACTCGCATCCTCACTTGCTCACTCACTCACTCGCTCACATCCTCACTCACTTACTCACTCACCCACCGCAGTGGTAAGATCCCTACAAACTGCTGGTTGTTTTATGCTTCACATAGTACACCAGGAATCTGGGTCAGAATATTTTCCAATTACTCTTTATACCTTAGGTTTGTCATTAGAGCCAACTAAACCTCGGATCGTGTTTCATCATAGTAAGTGTTCTGTTATTGATGTGATCAGCCAATCGATACACTTGCTGTCATGGACCGATAAATAAATATGCAAATGAAGTCACCTAGCAGGAACTACTTTCAAGCTTCCTCCATCACTGCTATGCTTTCTTTGTCATTAAACTATTAGCTAACACTCCTTGGGTGTCCCATTGACGAACACTTAGTCTGAAAATATATAATGTTGATAGAAGATTCAGAAGGGAGCGATGGGGTAGCCTAGTAGTTAAAGTGTTTGCTCCTCAAGTCGAAGCCCCGGGTTTGATTCCCCACATGGGTACAATGTGTGAAGCCCATTTCTGGTGTCCGGACTGTGATATTGCTGGAATATTGCTAAAAGTGGTGTAAAACCATACTCACTGAGAGAAATCTAGACTTGTTCCATTGAGGACTACAGCATTACAGAAAGGGCTGGGCGAAGGGGGAAATAATACAGTTCAGGGTCTGTCAGACACACTGACACTAGTGCTTGTCAGTGTGTTGTGGAACTATGACAACAAACATGGCTGCAAGTCATTTGGTGCTATATGACAAAGTGTGTGGTTTACTCGAAACTTGTATTCATACAGGGTTTCTGAAGCTACTTTATTGAGTGAAATTACACCCTAATCATCATTTATTTTAAGATGTTTACTTCTTTCCATATCGCAAGTATAGAATATTAGGAATAAAAGATATGTATCATTCTTGCCAAAGCTCACATAATACATTTTTTATTCCGAATACATGATATTTACTATACGGAACACACTGGGCTAATATTTTCTCGACTGTGTAACTGAAATTGGCATTGTCATGGTAAAAATGGCAGGGATCAGTGTTAACCAACATTCACTCATTTGGCAGATTGAGTGTATAGTTACCTGTGACACTACCTTAAGGCTGTGCATCCACATACTTGTGGAGAACACAAGGAGAATTCTATCTGGTGTTCCTTATAGACCTCCCTCATGCTTCATGTTGAGCCTCAAATGAAATCATTTTAAGTATATGGTCTGATGTCATTAGGATGACACCGACATGATGTTTCTGAAAAGATTTTTTATTTTATTCATTTGTTAAATTGTCTTTAAATATATAATGGAAAGGAACCGAGAGAATCTCTTCATTTCACTGAAGAAGTCTAGACTTGCTAAAGTAATGTAGACTTACTTGGGTTTTTAATGTTTTGTTGCAGGGTCTGTATGAGGGGCAACCTTACAATGCATTTATGTTAACACTTCAAACAATTTCAATTTTAGATGTATGTATTTTCATTCTTGATCATTTTAATCATTTGTTTTTCCAGGTAAGCGATGGGAAGAAGCTTCGGCCTAAGGTCAGCAACTGTTTTGGTAAGTTGAAAGATTGTTTACATCCTGCTGGTTTACAGCAGGCCAGTCTTTTCCTTCAGCCTAGCAGAGCTACAGATAAACAGCGTATTTGCGTAAAATACCCCCTCAAAATATTCAAAACCCAAATAATTTCAATTAACTTGCGTACAGAAATGCATGCATTAAATAATATACTCAAATGTATAAAAACAGCTGGCGTAAATACCCAATGAAGCTTTTTCCTCCGTGGTCTAATGGTAGAGCGTCCGCCCAGAGTGCGGAAGGTCCGGGGTTCGATCCCCAGTCGCATCGTACCAAAAGACGTTAAATGATGGTACTTGTTGTAACCCTGTCTGGCGCCTGGCACTAAGGGGCTAAAACAAGGACTGGTTGGCTCGGAGTCAGTATACTCCGTATTCAAGTTAAACTGCGTCATGGTATCTGAGTGTGCTAGCACTATAAATCGGCATCAGTCCGGACTAGTACAAGCAGCCACACATATACACGTGCATGCACGTCACTATATAAGTGCAATAATCTTGGACACAACGTTAAACCCCATTTCACCTCACCACCTCATACAGAGATGTACCTAGGGTCTGTAGAAGCCTGTTCCAGGTCAATGTACTGCAGTGTGCTCTGGTACTTACACTATAGCGTATTTCATTGCAGGACTCAACACATGCCTGAAAGTAAACGTGACATGAATATTAACACGTTTCTTGTGGTCTTAACCTTGTTACAAGGCCCGGGAGATTGTTACGGGTAACATGTTTTAATTAACTGGGTTAACCTATGGTGTAATGAAACAGAAAGTTGGGCAGTCGGGTCAGGATATGATCATACAAGTGTCCTTTTCCTTTATATATGTTATGACTTGACAAGATTGAATGTCATGTCATGTCCTCCTTTGTATATTTGTCACAATCTCAAGTACCGGGCAAACATTTTTCACAGGAACCTATTTCAGAGCTCCAGATAAGCTGCGTATCTGCATGAAATACGCATCAGAAATGCAGAAATACTCAGTAAAATATAATCCAAGCGTATCAAATACGCAACGAACATTACAGATACGCTACAAAAATAAAACTTGTGCATATCATCAAAATATTGTGAAGTAACCCTGCGTATTCGATTAGCAAATCAGCAACTTATTTTGAAATTATAAACGGGCATTCCGTCAACCATGCCAAACTCCATGATGACAGTTACATCATGATCATTTGCCATCACCCTTTCTTTTGGAAGTATCGTGGTATTTTTGAGTCCTATAAAGCTCTCGAACCCACGCAACACCAGTTTGCAGGGACTAGATGAATAGGTTTTTTTTAAATATTTAACTTAAAATACCCACATCTGTAAAAACTAGTGGGTAACAGAAATTTGACTACGCAGATAGAATTACTGATACCCAATGATTTTAAAATGCATGGGTAAAATACCCACAACACCAAAAGCTTATCGGGAGCTCTGCTATTTCAGAACTTGTTTAAGCCTCATGTAGCTTTCCTTACGTATAACACTCAGTAATTAGCCTGATTGGGAAACTTTGTACAGAGTTGCCTTCCTTAGCTGCCAGGATCTGCTATAGCGCATGCTGACTCCAAGCCAGCCAGTCCTTCCCTTATGCCCTAATGCTGAACACCAAGCAGCGGTAACATGTACAATCTTTTAAAGTCTTTGGGTTATGACTTGACGATAATAGCTTTAATTTGTTAATAACTTGTGTTATTTGTGGCAAATTAATCCAGGAATAATGGATGATAATGTATGAAGCCTATTTTTTGGGTCCCCCACCATCATATTGCTGGAATACTGTTTAAAGCTGTGTAAAACCATGTTTACTCACAGTAGAGGGTGGCTTGGTAGGTTAGTGGGTGGAGGGGTCGATCGTCACGTCGAAGGTTTGTGTTCCATTCCCTACATCCTTAAATTACGATGTGCGAAGCCAGCTGTTTTCTGTGACTCGCCATCATATTGCTGGAAGCTGTACGAAATCCTATTCACTGACAGTAGAGAAAAGACAAGCACCAACATGATTTGTAAACAAGACAATCTAAACCTGACACAGGTAGTGGACAATGGCTACGAATTGAAACAAACGACAACAAGATGCAACTTTTGTTTATTTTGTCCGAAATCAACATCATCGGCCCCATTTCAACATTGTCTCTCATAAACCACGTTGAAGGGATGTGCGAATGTGGGGATATTCAACATGGGGATTTAAGGGGTAAACACGAGTGTTGATCGTATGCAGTGACTGTGTGTGTGAAACATTGTGTTCAGCTATCAAAGCGTGTCTCTAGACTTTTGATGTGTGCCTGTTGGAAGTATGCCATCTCTACACAAAGGATTATCTAGAAAGAGGAAGGAAAATAAGTCAAGTCTCATACACAGGTCAGCCTTGATTATACCCACTATGTCAACAACATTTTCCAAATTCTAAGTGTTATAATGTATGCTATTATGTTAATGTGCTTGTCAAGTTCAAGGGGGTATTGTAAGATCTGTTAGAGGTCTTCACTATATGGCTGCAATAAGGCCAAAATTCTGTAAGATTTAACTCACTCACTTTTAGAGGTCATCATCAAGCACTCCAAAAAGGTCTCCAGACTGATAGTATCATGTGATATGAATATATCATGATTCAGAATTCCCTTCTTGCACAGGAGAGTCAGGAAATCTTATGGGGCATTGTTGATGTTTTTTGCAATAAAACTAAGCAGTTGTGTTAAGGTTAAAGGTTAAGAAAACGTCATTGAACCAGCCCATTGTGAAAACTAATGGTTTTAGCGTTCGCTCGTCACACCGAATATCCGGGTTTAATTCCCGATATGGGTACAATCTGTGAAGCCCATTCCAGGTGTCTCCTGCGGTGATATTGCTGAAAGTGGCCTAAAACCATACTCACTCCCCATTGTGAAGCAAGCATAATGACAGTCTTAACATTTCTCTGCTACCATACACATGATAAAGCTTTATGTGTTTAGTATGTCTTTCTATGTAATCATAGCAAACATGGCACTTCATTTTTCACACATATTTTGATGAACAGAATGAATAGCCAAAATATACAGTGAATATACTACTCCACTTTTGACAGGGATATTTTTGTCTGTACATCTGATTATCCTTATCAAAGGTTGAGTAGTGTATACATGTATGTATAAACTGACCTTTTCAAGAGTAAATATGCACACCACAAGGTTTACATGGGTCTGAGTCCAAGGGACTCTTAGTTATGATGTGGGGGTGTGGGGTGAGGTTGAGTGGGTCGGGTTGGTCAGGGTGTCCAAGACATGGACATGTGGGTCTCAGGCTGACAAAATGTGGCATACTTCACATGATTTGCAGGAATTTTACTGATGTCATATGCGGCGCGGGTGGCCCAGTAGTCTAAGGCGTAGCAATTTGTTATGCAGAGTTGCGTCCCTTGGGCACGTCAGAAACCCATGATTGTTGTTTTGAATCCTGGTTGCCCCAATTATGTTTCTAGGTTTGTCAGCACCATAACCTTTGCTCATGGGTTTCACCAAAGTGGTAAACGTCTGAGACCTGCATCACTTCAGGCTTTCCCCTCACATTAAGCTGACACGCCGTGATATAACTGGAATACTGTTCAAGTTGGTGTTAAACCCAACTCACTCACTCACTGATGTCATATCATTGTACATGCTCAGAATCCTTTAGCTAATTATGTAAGGCCTTCAGTGTTAGATTGATAGAAAATCCACCGCTGACACTATGAACGTGTGGTGTATCTCTGACCACAATCATAATGTCAGAACATGTCTCATGCAATCTACAGTTTGGATTAGTTTTATTAGATTCCAATGGCTGAATTTATTTGCATCCACCAAGATTCGCTCTGTAATTTAATTGCATCCCGTCACAATTTGTGTGCATATTGGATGCAATATTTCGTGTCTGGTAAAACCTTCAATAAATCAGCACTTCATTGACACCTAGGACCATGTAACTAATATTATAAACTAACAAACCCACAAACAAGGCCAGTGTCCAGTGGCCTCTTCGGATGTTTGTTTGTAGAGAATATTAGTTACATGGTCAGCTGCATGTCTTGAAATATGAAACTGGAATAGGCAGGACTTTGTCATCTTCGGAGAGCAGTGAGATGAACTTGAAATCCATGGGAAAATATTAAAAGATCAGGACTGATTTGTTACCCTAGATTACAATGTATTGGGCTGAAATTCAAATTCATTATTGATGGGATGATTTGTCATTTACATGATTAACCGAATTTGGGTCCCGAGAGATTAGGATCACACACAGGACATGGTTTGAGTCACAGCCAGGAGGTCATGTTGTCCTTCCCTGTTGTGTTAGGCCAGACCTTCATTTTTTTAGGGCAAACTTTGGTTGATAGGTCAAAATAAATAAATAAGATGCTTTCAACAGGTTTATAATATCTTTCAGGTTTGTTTGGATTGGGAGGGGAAATGTCTGGTCTCGCTGGTTTTGGGTCTTAAAATGTGTTAAAGAATATCTGGCATTAAATTTTGACTCCAGAGTTTGATATTTCTATATTATGTGTTTCTGTTTCAAGAATTTAAAAATGTACTAAAGACTAGCTATTTTTATTATCAAAACAATTTTTACAGACATGTTCTAAAAAACTTTCTGATTTTTTTTCTTCCACAATTTTCTGGGGTTTTTTTTGGCAGTGGATCTGTAAATTGGGTGAAAAGAATGTTAGGCGTTTTAATATCTACACACACCCTCATCACTCTCCATGACACCATGTTAATTACCCAGTGACATTTCTCTAACTGTTGGTATTCCTTTTCCCCGAGTTCAGCAAGATCCTATTTTCACATGGTCGAGACAGATTTCAATTGATTTGTCAGAGAAATTGCATATTTCATATTTCAGTCATCAATGTGGCTGGGCGCCGATATTTTATGGAGGCAGAAGATGAAGATGACAAAACAGAGTGGATAGAGGCCCTCAACAACGCCAGCAAGATCACGGTAACCTGACTGAACATACCGTAAAACCTCTGCTAAATATGCAGTTTGTATAGTCGAAACTCTAGTTACTGTTACAAGTAGAAGAAGTAATGTTCTCAAAGGATAAAGAGTCCTGTGAAGTTGGGACCAGATTAGGGATTCACCATTGGATATTAGGGGTGGGGTGGATTTATACAAAAGTGTAATTGTTGTTGGAAATGAAAAGAAATTTGGGCAGGTCCTGTACACAAACAGTATGTCTTGAAGCAGTGACAATACAGGAAGTTCCTAGCTTTTGTTAGGCTGGTGTTGTGTTTGTTTGTTGGTTGGTGTACATAGGTGATATTTGAACAAATAATGCCATTTAGAAAGTGATCAAATGTAGAAAATGTTATATTTGGGACAACACTCTCTTAGTAAAGCGGGGCAGTCGGGTAGCCCAGTGGTTAAAGCGTTCGCTCGTCACACCAAAGACCCGGGGTCGATTCCCGACATGGGTACAATGTGTGAAACCCATTTCTGGTGTCCCCGCCGTGATATTGCTGGAATATTGCTAAAAGCAGCGTAAAACCTCACTCACTCACTCACTCACTCACTCACTCACTCACTCACTCACTCTTAGTATGTACAAGTACTTTTGTGGGTTGAGTCCCAAATGATATTTGACGTTGATATGTTTAATCATGTATCTATCTCAGAGTAGACAACTTCATATAGCACTGTCCACAGTCCAGATCTGCATGCAGATAATTTTTTTATAAAAGATTTGTCATTTATGATGGCTCTCAGTTAATACTTTTTTTGTCAAGGTGTACAATCTATGAACGTTGAACATTTGGGATAAGGATGAGAAAGATAAACACATTTTAATTATCATTTTAGGCTATTTGATTGTGGTAGATATCCTCTTTTTTTCGGCATGGACAAATGCTATTATTTGTAGTTTTTTGTCTGCTCAACAAAATAATAAAAAGCCCAGTCAACACATTATGTTTTGTCAACAGCCATTGCAACAAATGTCTGACAATATTTTAGAGTGGTAAAGGATCATAATACCAGTTTATTAATTCTCAGAGAAACTAACTAAACCTTACGATGTTCAGAATGTTTCATACCCATGAAGATCCAGAGTACAATAGGTCTTCAGCAACACATGCTTGCAGTAAAAGGCGAGTATGCTTGTTGTAAGAGGCGACTAACAGTATAGGGTGGTCAGGCTCGCTGACTTGGTTGATGCATGTCATCGTATCCCAATTGCATCGATCAATGCTGATGATGTCAATCACTGGATTGTCTGGTCCGGACTGTATTAGTTACAGACTACTGGAATATTGCTGAGTGCAGCGTTAAACAACAAACACTTACTCACACTCAGAATGTTTTTATGTTCATAAATTTCATCAAGATTGAGCAGTTCTAATGATGAATGGCAGATGAGAGTAAATGTCTTCTTGTCTTGTGTCAACTTCGCTGTCACCAGTGTTCGGTGAGTGACTTTATCACCTGTTCACCGGCAGGTCCCTCAGGACGATGCAGTCAAGAACCTGCGCACAACAGAATGGCAGGCACGCGACCTAAGTCAGAAGTCCTATGTGACCGAGATCGCTGGTGGTGTGGTGTGTAAGATGCCAGTGCAGGTCAGTAGTGCCACAGGAGTTGTCTCCCTTACATATTTCACCTCCCAGCCACTGAATGTGTTCGTGTGTGTTACATGTAGGAATCTGTATACTATAGACTTTGGGGAAGACAAACTAACATAGTCTTGCTTGACAACGGTATAAAGATCTATACCAAAACATCGCCTTTACAGTAAATAAAGAAGTTGTTATCCATAAATTGTGTCTACTTTGTCATCCGTCAACTGCTAGGTAATGTCCATCGAACAATTGGCCTGAAGGTTTATTATAAGGCAGATATCAATGTGTTTGTTCACTGTTCATGGGAGATGCTTAGTAATGGCATTCTATACCATTTATATATCCATTCATCAACCAAAACAGAAATTTGCCAAGTAACTAATTTTTTTCGGGTTTTTTGGTTATTGGTGGCCCATATGTAAAGAGTAAACTCATTTGCCAGTGCATCTTATCAATCTTATCAGATCCGATTTTGTTCAAATTACGTGTCTTGTCATTAGGTTCTGTTCATTGATTGGTACCACTGTATCCATGGTGATGTTTGTTCCCCAGACTGGCGAGGATGTGTCTGGTGAGAGCAGTAGTGAGGATGAGGAGTCCACGAGTCGGTCGTCCTCCTCCGGTCGTGTCTCCCCTTCCAACTCGCTTTGTCGTACCCTCGGTGAGGCCCCTCGGACAACTTCCTCGAGGGGGAGCACGTCACTGAAGGCGGGCTACGGGGTCAAGCAGGGGGCGGTTGTAAGTAGCTTCATCTGCTGTAGTCTTTGCATTTTAGGACCCATTTGGGTTTGCTGATTATTTTGTATTTTTTATTTGTAGAATTTTCATCAAAAATGTGAGGGAAAATAAAAAATACACTCTTTGTTGTTTTTTCAGCGACATGTAAACCCAAAACAACCATAAATTGGAATTATTCAGTGATTAATTTGATGCTCATTTTGGCATTCATATTTCACCATAGTCGGCAATCCAAATTTCTTGCCTTTTTCAACCATCAGAAATGATCCGGCCATTTCCTTAAAAAAACATGTCCGCTGCTCTAATGATATGTGGTTAAAGTATCTACAAAAGTGAAATACTATGAACTGACAAGTCTTATTTGTTGTTCCAGAGAAAAAGTTGGAAAAGGCGATTTTTCCTTCTCCATGAAAATGGATTTAGCTATTATAGGAATGAACAGGTGAGGACTTCATAGACAAAGATGAAGTAATATGTTGATGTGATCTCTTCACAAGATTCAGTCACTCTATGAACATAGTGATATTTCTATACAATTCATTTCAAAAGAAACGCAAATACCATACATATTTGTTAAGACTGACTCCTATTCAAGAGATATTAGACAACATACTGGTATGTTGTGTGAACCGATGCTCATGAACGCATCGGGCGATCGGGTAGCCTAGTGGTTAAAGCGTTCGCTCGTCACGCCAAAGACCCGGGTTCGATTCCTGACATGGGTACAATGTGTGAAGCCCATTTCTGGTGTCCCCTGCCGTGATATTGCTGGAATATTGCTAAAAGCGGCGTAAAACCATACTCACTCACTCATGAACGCATCACATGTGACGTCAAAGATCCATGACTCGAGATGCCCTATTTGTCTCATGCAGGATTAGTGTGTAAAGTTTGGAAATCATGTGCAGCATATTGTATTTAGAATATAGTCACTCTGTGGTAACACTTGACTTTTTTTCATTAAGTGGTTCACATTGGAAACATCTCTTCTTAAAGTACATACTTCTCTATATGTTTCTATGGTTCGTGTTTCTTTTTGCTGTGAGTATATATTGTTTTGTTTGTGACAAGTCAATATCAAAATTGTTTAAGGGAGCAGCCCAGAGAAACGGTTACCGTAGCTACCTATGGTGTAGCTGGAAGGTTGTGGACAGTGGAATACAATAATTACTGTAAATCTTGAAATTAATTAACGCAAGCGTGAATAAAATGCGATTAAATCGAGGGTTTTTTGCTTTCATTAAATAAGTTCGCATTTATGTCTCCATGTTGAATACAATAATTACTGTAAATCTGGAAATTAACGCAAGCATGAATAAAATGCGAAAAATGCGAGTGTGTTTTGCTGTCATAAATTAACTTCGCATTTATGTCTCTAAATGACTATCAACAATAAGACGGCCTCACTGAACACTTTGGATAGCAGAAATATCAACTTGAATATAAACACAAACATGGTTTATTGAGCAGCAGTTGTAACAAGAATCTGTAAATGTCATTTAAAGGATAAGAATTACAGAATAGGCATCCGGTGAGTTATCACTGCTAGGGTCAAGAGTTCTACATCCTCGTGTCAAGCTTGTTGACACATTCTCCCCATACAAATCAGTGAACTGTTGGTTCAATTATTTTGTAGTCTTTTTACTTCCTTAATGCCAGTCAACAGAGTAAACATATAAACAGTATGTTGCTTTAAGTGCTCTACTCAGTGCTAAGAAGCGGTGCTATTTGCTGTTTGGTTCGATTAAGGTAAGGATATGTATCATTCCACTGGGGATGGGGTGGGGGGTGTCGCATTGATATTGAGTCGCATTTTTGGCTAGGGGTCAGCAGTCGTATTAATGTTGGAGACGCATTGATTTCCAGATTTACAGTAATCAAACAAGAGGCCTGACCTGCAGTACCCTACAATAGGATGGCTTTATACAGTGTCGGGAATTATGTTAAACTCTTCTGTTGCACATTCTATGTTTCTGTTTTCAGGACAAAAGCCCAATTCGTACAGTTCCAGTGTCTGAAATTTTAGAAGCCAGACAATCATCAGGGTAAGACAGTTTCAGATGCAACAGATAATTATTTAATTCTGGAAAGACTTCAGGTAATTCTATTTTCAAAAGACACCAGAAGTGACCAAGAGGTTTGTGTCAATACAACTCAATGTAATTGTCCTTGGCTCATACAAGACTCTCTCTGTTTTGATACTCAGTTTACCAGTGGTGAAGAGCTGTGAACTGCATAAGTTTCATCTTTCCTCACAAATTAAACCAATATTCAGTGATGTAACTGAAGTCAAAGCTGCGTTTAATCCATATCTCACTCATTGTTTTAAAAAAAAGCAAAATAATTTCGTGGGATAATTTCAAATACATGTCTTTGTGACAGTGAACATGAACATATTGTATGTAGGCCTGCCATACATATTTACTCGAAACTTACGCTTGATCAAAACTTATGGGGGAACTTGGGCCACAGAAGTCAAGGGATGTTAAGCTCCCAAGAGTTACCTCCCTTGTGACAGTTAAGCTCCTTAACCCATAAACCACCTTGTGTAAGGGAAATATTTTCCTTTCACCTGATTATTTCATGATTCAACACAGAATATGACATTTTGTTATATATTTTTTTTAACTTGCTATGTTGTTCTGTGATATATTTGCTACAGAATCTGGTGGAACATAGGCTTCAGTGGGAGGGTGATGTACCACTCCTCTTGTCTGGCCATGTTGTTATCTATATGTGATAGAATTGTCTACTTGCTCTGAATGTATAACGGGGCGGTCGGATAGCCTAGTGCAGTCGTCAAAGCGTTCGCTCGTCACGCTGAAGACCCAGGTTCGACTCTCGACATGGGTACAATGTGTGAAGCCCATTTCTGGTGTCCGCCACCGTGATATTGCTGGAATATTGCTAAAAGCGGCATAAAACCATACTCACTCACTCACTGAATGTATAACTGTTCTCTTTCTTGTTTCAGTGCTCATGTAAACAGGGATAATTTATTTGAACTCATCACATCAAAACGAATATTTTATATACAAGTAAGTATCTTCCAATGTCTTGTTGCTGTTTGTCTCCTGTCCCAGATCCTTGACTCTCAATGGGCTCCATAGTACAGTATGTCACCTGTGCTTGGGCTTGGAGTACGAGCGACCAGTGAGGATTTGTTGTCCACAATGGCCGACCTGACTGATTGTGTGTTACTGTGCCCCAGATTACAGATTCAATCTCATTAAAATCGGATCTTAGGACATCCCATTACGGGCCACGTTGGAACGACCTTTCATCTGACCAATCAGCACCGCTTATCAGATCAGGAACATGACAGTAGGAATATATTTCTTATCATGCAACTTCATAAAGGTTATTGGGTACAATGTGTGAAGCCCATTTCTGGTGTCCCCCGCCGTGATATTGCTGGAATATTGCTAAAAGCGGCGTAAAACCAAACTCACTCACTCACTCATAAAGGTTATCACAGGGTATTCCAAATGACGGTTAGGGGCTGTACGATTGATTCTATCAAAATCATCGTCCATCTCTTGCGTCAGTTGGATAAACATTTGAAATGTAAGTGACTTTCCATAGCCCATGGGGAAGATTGTAATACAATTTCGCTCATCTATGAGAAATTCCAGAATTTTTGTTTGTTAAGTTTTCAAATTTTGAATCGAGAACTTTGTCCCCAAAAAAATTCAAAGTGTAGTCTGGAATTTAAGTCACCATTTTGAAACTTTCTGATTGGCTAATGTCAACTTCCTGTTAGTCATTTCATTGGTCGGTCAAGGTTTGGGAAGGTCGTCTTGGTCTGACCTGTAATGGGATGTCCCCAGATCTTTGCTTAGCGGTCGCGAGATCTAAAATCTGATGTTAATGTGAATATTGCTGATGGTTGCATGACCTTCATGTAGCTGCAGTATTGCCGTTTTCACTGACAACCTTTCAAGTTATATGTCAAGTGTGTCCAAATTTTATCAGCATCTTTCCAGCAGCATTTTAGACAAAAGTACACTAAATAGCTGATAATCCTCATTCATCATGTCATGGACAATGTTATCAATGTTATCAACCGATCCCATAACTTTGGTATTGTCTGATGTCTTGTCCCAATAAGTTTAGATAGAGGTTTTCAATGTATATTGTCTAATATTGTATATTGTATGTATTGTATGTATATTGTCTAATATTCCTGTAGACAAACATTGCTGGAAATCATTTTTTATTTATGATAATTGGACGATTCACTCAGACATTGTATTCATCGCTGCTTCTAAAAACACTTTGTGGGTAAAAATACATCTTCATCATGGATAACCTCGATTGCTTAAGAAAAGGAAAGTTTATTTATTTTTAAATTTACAAATGAGATATTTGCTCGAAATTTTAAACTTCTCCCAGCATCTTCCCAGGTTTTTTTTCTCCCATCACTTTATATTCGTGAAACATTAAAATATTATCTACAATAATGCCTTGTTACTGTTTTCAGAGAGGCTGGTTGTTTTAAGTGTTGTCTGATTGTCAAGTGTTGTTTATTAGGGCTGTTACGATTCACTCGCGTATTCTGTGAATCGTACCGTATCCATTCATGAATTGAATTCGTTATGCGTGGTCACTAGAATCGAAAATTCATGAATATGCAGTCATGTGCATTTACATACTCTGACCCTTAAAATTTACATAAGAACATATTATATGCATAGATTTCTTGAGTGATAGTATTCTAGTCACTGATCATTGTCGCATTTGAGCAGACACTAGTACTTGGATAAGTGAAGTATATTCATGTATAATAAATTATCGTTATTGTTTCACTGAATATAATAAATAATACATCAACTGCTGACTTGTTGTTGTATTTGTGAAAAAATATTCGTATTTGTTACCCTATATTCATTATACGAATCATATTCGCCTTATAGTATTTTCGGGGGCACGGGTGGCCCAGTTGTTTAAGGCGCCACGATTCGCTGTGCAGAGTTGCGTCCCTTTGGCATGCCAGAAACCTATGATTGTCGGTTCCAATCCCGGTTCGCCCCGATTATGTTTCTAGGTTTGTCAGCACCATACCCGTGCTCGTGGGTTTCACCGAAGTGGTAAACGTCTGAGACCTGCATCACTTCGGGCTTTCCTCCCTCATTAAGCTGACACGCTGTGATATAACTGGAATACTGTTAAAAGCGGCGTTAAACCCAACTCACTCACTCACTATAGTGTATTGGTTGCAGCCCTGTTGGTAATGTCTGTGTTCTCCTATGTTCTACAGTGTGATACACCCGACGAAATGCTCAGCTGGATTGATGCCATTCGTTCCCTGCTCCGGAGTCGAAAGATGGAAGAACGAAAGGTGACAACACTGACTCTTTATAATGTACTATTGAGTTGACAGACAGCATCACCAAACCATCACTTTACTCCCACATAATGTTGATATAAAAAAATTACCCAGTATATAGTAAAATATCGTCCAAAATAGAATTATTTGTGTCAGATTTCAAATTTTGAGCCATAAACGCTTTTACATAATGACAATGGGTTATCACGAAAGCTGTTTGTTCTCAAAGATATTCTTTAATCTCAAGCATTCGATATCTCCTTGTATTGGATAAGACAGTCTCCGTGGTCTAGTGGTAGAGCATACGCCTTGAGAGCGGAAGGTTCGAGGTTCAATCCCCGGCCATGTCATACCAAAAGACGTTAAAATATGGTACTTGTTGTTACCCAGCCTGACGCTCGGCATTAAGGGGCTGAAACAAGGACTGGTCAGCTCAGAGTCAGTGTACTGTGTCTGAGTGGGGTATTCATGTTAAACTGCGGCATGGGATCTCAGGGGGCTGGCACTATAAAATCAACATTAGTCCAGACTAGTACAAGCAGCCACACACACACATTCATGTTCCTATATAAGTGCAATAATCTTGGACGTGATGTTATTCCCCATTTTGGGGGGCATGGGTGGCCCAGTCGTCTAATGTGCCGTGATTTGCTGTGCAGAGTTGCATCCTTTGGGCACGCCAGAAACCTATGATTGTTGATTCGAATGCCGGTTCGCCCCGATTACGTTTCTAGGTTTGTCAGCACCATACTCGTGCTCGTTGGTTTCACCGAAGTGGTAAAGTCTGAGACCTGCATCACTTGGGGCTTTCCTCCCACATTAAGCTGACACGCCGTGATGTAACTGGAATTCTGTTAAAAGCGGCGTTAAAACCAACTCACTCACTATTCCCTATTTCACCTCACCTTGTATTGAATAATACATGTTATATCCCTTTCAGTCTATGCAAGATACAGAAACCCACCAAACACTAGAAGATGACATCTGTGGCAAGACTTACCCCAAGGAAGTGTGGGTATGAGACAACAACATTGCATGCCTTGGATGTCAATTTGTGTTGATGGACTGACAACTAGTTTCATGCACCGATCTTGTTTTGCATTTGACCTTTTAACCCAAAAGACTGGAGATGAGCCATTGTTGTTACTACCGCATGCTCTCGTACTGGTGTGTCTCACATGTATGAACCATTGTATCATGTATTGTATGGGGATCTTGTATCATTGTTGTATGGGGAGCGTATCAAAGGTTGAAGTGTCTTTTATGTATATTTTCATCTTGTTTTATTCCTAAGCGGGAATGTGATAGATACAGAAAACAGATGTTTTGTCAAAGGACTTAGTTGTGTCATCTAAAATACATTCATCACAAAATGAGATATTATGATCGCAATAAATAGAAGCTCAAAAGTCTTATTAATTAGGGGTTCATTTACAAGTCATAAAAGAAATATAGAGGTTTTTTTGTTTGAAAACTTGTTTCAATGTTTGAATAATATTGATATGATTGGAATAACATACGAAAATTGTGAAAGAAAGAAGCACGCTTTTTGTCCATACAGAACCTCTTAAACCATCAGTGCCCCCAATGTTAATGTGTGCACTGGTAGTTAAGGTTTTACATGTCTTGTAGATTCTGTGTGAGAAAGGTCCCTAGCAGCTCATGCAGCTCGTAAGAGAACATCAAATTATCAATCTGGTGATAAGCTGTTTGTGAGGGTCTGATTGTGTGCTGCTGTACCCATCAGGGACCACTGCTCATACTATCAACCACTGGTTTGCCTGGCCCAGATACAGTTATATACAGGCTGCTGTTACATATACTTTAATACTGCTAAGTGCAGCATTGAACAACAAACAAACAGGGGTACGTACACATGCGTTCTACTGGATACCTATCGACCATGTTTGTTTAATGCTGTAATAAAGAGGATACCACAGTGTGGTTATTTAAAAGACAGGAGTATAAAGCTAAATGAATTTATGGCTTATATGAGTGAACTTCGAAATTTAACATCAAAGCAATTCATAAACATCGAAAATCACATATCAACATTGAAAAATTACTCAAAAATAGAAGTTCCATTATAGCAACCAGGAACCTCATTGAGTGACAATGAGTAGATGACACAACATCACCACACAAAAGGGGGCACCGCGATTTGCTGTGCAGAGTTGCGTCCCTTGGGCACGCCAGTAACCTATGATTGTTGGTTCAAATCCCGGTTCGCCCTGAATATTTTTCTAGGTTTGTCAGCACCTTACCCATCCCCTATGGTTTTATCAAAGTGGTAAACGTCTGAGACCTGCATCACTTGGGGCTTTCCTCCCACATTCAGCTGACACGCTATGATATAACTTGAATACTGTTAAAAGCCGTGTTAAACACTCACTTATCCATCCACCCAATGTGATACCAATTTCAGTATGTTTCTTACCACCAAATTAATCAACAATGCTTTTTTGTGAGTCCACAGATTGTGACATGCCATCAAAGACATTGTTGTGCTTAGTGTCCAGTTATATTTTGTGAAGACCATCCTTGGTGTTCCCCACTGTGATAAGAAGTATTATTTTTTTTTTGTATATTATCCGATCAGTAAAGCCACATATTTATTTATAAGTTCCATGTCTACATCACTATCAGTGATTCAAGAAGCCAGCTGCAGTTTTTAACTCCAGGGCAGAATGATTTTCATGTAAATAAATGATTGACATTGCTATTTATTTTTACGTTTATTTTGACCGACCTTGTGTGGAAAAGCTGGAATAAATCTGTGAAACATTATATTTAAGAAGTATGGTCTAATTGTGGAACACCGCAAGTTTATTCTTTTCCTGTTTTATTTATTTTTGTATGGAATTTATGGTTTACCAAAACCTTGCCCTGGAGAGACCAGAACAAGTCTATATTTCGTCTTTCACAATAAAAAGTAAGATGTTATTTTATGTTAAGCAGGGTTGCTCTTCGATTTACGTTAAAATTTGTCAAAGTAGGATGAACACAGTTGAATAAAGTATCAAACATACAGCATTCCATGTCTTGGGCATTTTGGGCAGTGGTCTAGCTTAGTGGTTAAAGCGTTGGCTCATCACACCGAAGACCTGGGTTTCAATTCCCAACATGGGTACAATGTGTGACGCCCATTTTCTAGTGTCCCTTGCTGTGATATTGCTGGAATATTGCTAAAAGCAGCGTAAAACAATACTCACTCGTGGGCATTTCTCAGTTGTCATAATTTCTCTCGTTCGGCGTTCAATAATGGGAGACTTTTTTTGTTTCTCTGATATAGTCATATATAATAACATCTTTATGTGCATATACACAGAAACATATTAAAATAGACACAGATGCATAGATACCTTGACATAAACACATATACATACATTGTCAGGAATATTATATAAACCATGTCTGCAGCCACACCCAGATGTACCATATTCAGGCAGCAATATATGCACATGGACAAACAGCGAACATGGGGAAATAATGTTTCAAGACTCTTGCAATTTGCTGTGCAGAGTTGCTTCCCTTAGGCATGCCAGAAAACCTAGGTTTGTGGGTTCAAATCCAGGCTTGCCCTACATTTGATTCTAGGTTGAATGTCTGAGACCTGCATCACTTTAGGCTTTCCTCCCGCAAGCTGACATGCCGTGGTGTAATTGGAATACTGTTCAATGTGGCATTAAGTCAGACTTCCGTCCTTCAGACAGAAAGCAATGATCACATGATTTTGTTTCTTGATTGGTCAGCACCTTACCAATGGCTACATCACTTTTCCTCCATCAAGCTGGAGTACTGTTGAAAGTGGTGTAAAGCCCTTCTCACACATTAGTAAACACTGCATTCTTTATGCCTTCGTTTTCCTTCATCAAAATACCCAAAACTTACAACCTCTTTGCTGCACACTTTGTAAAATAGGATGAATATAGGATTTATATCAAATGTATCAACACAAGCTGATTTAAGTTGCAAAATGCTGAGGTTTGCAAATGATCTTTCTTTGTGAAAGAACATAAATTTCTCAATAATCTGTTAGGAAAATCTGTTTTCCGTATGACGTCAAATTTGAAAGCTGACATCTCATCCTAATGTCACTACACCATGACGTCACAGCAACAGAACATATTGACTTTGTACTCACTCCCATCCTCACTAGCCAAAGAGGACAGGATTTATTTACCGTATTTGACGTAATAAGCGCCACGGACATATTTGCTAATATATTGGCTAGTGCACAATCCCAACTAGCACCCCTTCCGATTGATCAATGTACAAAAGACTTATTTATGAGCATATAATATGCACTCGTGTGTTATATGCACTCTTAGTTATGGGCAATTAAATTCTCAAAAAATATATCTGTCGTATATAAACATTTCAGGCTGTCAGCATAAAGCACAAAGTTTATCTTTCAACTCTGTTTTTTTTTCAGCAAAATAATATTCTAATAAGAGCCCCCTATTTCTAATTTTGAGAGCGCCCTGGGCGCTTATTACGTCAAATATGATATGTCATTTTAGAAAGAAATGAATGAAAATAGAGTAAAATATCGTCTAAAATAGAATCACTTGTCAGATTTTACAATTTACGCCATAAATGCTTTTACCAAATGACCAATGGTGATCAGAAAGCCATATCACCTCTAAGACATTCTTTAATCTCACACAAAAGCAATATCTCCTTGTAATGGATAATACCTGTTATTGTTCTCAATACCTAGTCCCCAAACCTCCATACACATTCATTATGAGATGTTACGCTATTTGAATCATTTCCAGGGCACGGGTTGCCCACACGCCTAAGGCGCCGCAATTCACTGGGCAGAGTTGCGTCCCTTGGGGACACCAGAAACCTATGATTGTGGGTTCGAATCCTGGTTCGCCCCGATTATGTTTCTATGTTTGTCAGCACCATGCTCGTGGGTTTCACCGAAGTGGTAAACATCTGAGACCTGCATCACTTCGGGCTTTCCTCCCACATTAAGCTGACACTGGAATACTGTTAAAAGCGGCTTAAGACCCAACTCACTCATTTAATCATTTAAAAAAATGAAAATAATTTGGTTCCCCTTTGAGCAAGTTTGGCGGTGTATGTTTGTGTGTTTACCGTATCAGGGTTAAGTGTAGGGACGATGGAAGGGGATGGGGATGAGCCTTCTGGTTCCTGCTACATGTACTGGTGCTGGTTGGTGTACAATGCCACCATTTTATTTTGTGCACTCCATTGATGCTCTTGCATAATATTTTGTCATTTTATTTTAACCTGTACGGTATGTGTGCACTTCATTCCACTTACTAACTCTGGACTTGTACTGAAACATTCCATACTAACATGAGGTGGGACAATATTTGAAGCATCAGTGTGTAAGCCAAGTTTCTATTCCAGATTGGAGCAGTTTCCGTTTTGTCATTTTAACATGGAAATAGTGTCTCACATAACCTCAACAGGATGCAAAAAGGCAAAAAAGACAAAAATAATATAAGAGTTTTTTGAAGGTTTTTTATGCATTTGTGACACCGGACACCACGGAAAAATCAAATCAATTTTACAACAGATTGAACACATCCAGACTTAACACTCTTTTAAATCACTTTGTCCACATGTGGTCCCACCTCTTATGTCATGTGTTGTATATGATATTGAAGCCAGACCAATCATATTTCTTGTTTTAATATTTAGTCACTTATAACAAGATACAGGAGGTAAACAAATCATTGTCAAAGCTTTTTTCAAAGACACTATATCCTATGTAAGTGTCAAGCCAAAAAATAAGAGTTCATTATTTAGTTTGGACACAGTAAGTTAACTGACAATAGCAACAATTTATCTTGGATTTTAAACTTACTGCTTTAGAAACATTGAATAACTTTATCTTTGTTTGCCACAGACTTAAGGCCAAAATGTGGTCTCTGAAAATGTCCCTGTCTTGTTTACTTTCCAAAACAATTTTCTGGATATGATGTGAAACAATGCTGTAAAATTAGGTTGAAAATATTTTTTTGATATTTTTTCATTTTAAGAAATAATTTAAGCTTGCTTGTTATTAAAATGAAGGAAGAGTTTGGCCTGGCTTGATCCTAATTTTTTTGTATTGATGTTTATCTACTTTTTTATGTTAAACCTTTTTATGGGTTCATAGCCATATATTGTTTTACTAGTGATGCATTCATTTTATTAGTAAACAAACATGTACATGTTTTATTATGGATATGGAGTAACGTGGCCTGTTTTGCATGTACTTGTTGTTTTTACATGTATTAGATACTGTGAGTGTTTCATTATTAATCCTGGGTAGCACAGTGGGGCCTTGACGTTCACTGTGCAGAGTTGTGTCCCTTAGCTGTGAGGATTCCCATGGTGCTGGTATCTAATCCAAAACTTAGGCCTACTATAATCATGGTCTGTCAGCACCTTACTCCTATAGGAGAGCGCACAGATAGTCCAGCCATTTAAGGCACCACAATACACCACAATTCACTGTGGAGAGTTGCGTCCCTTGAATATGCCATTTGAGGAGCTGCAATTCACTATGGAGAGTTGCGTCCCTTGAATATGCCAAGAATCCTATGATTGCGGGTTTGAATCCTGGTTTGCCAGATTTTGTTTCTAGGTTTGTCAGCACCATACCTGTGCATGTGGGTTTTACCAAAGTGGTAAACATCCAAGACCTGCATCACTTTGGGCTATCCTCACAGAGCAAACTGACACACCTTGTGTAACTAAAATCTTTTCAACTCACACCTGCTTGTCGGATTCACCAAAACTGGTAAACATCTATGGCATGCACCATCTGGCTGGTGCGCCATGATAAAACTGAAATACTGTTTACATCGGCATTAAACCAAACCAAACTCAATCATTGGATGATCTTCAGTGTGGATAACCACTGTTTCGCAAGATTGACATTTAATAAATGTTTTATATCTGATGCTGTATATATAGAGCCTTGGGACAGTTATCACTTGGTGTTTGTTTCTGACCCCGTACATCTAATATTTAGTGTATTTCATCGTTGGATAAATATCCTGGACACATTTGCCTCCATAGTTTCACCTCAGAACTGATGTCTCCATCTTCATCTCTCTTATCACAACACAGAAGTTTACACGCTCGTGAGCTTGAAATCAACAACCAATCAAAAAGCCTCCACAGAACAAGATCGGGGCATGGCTGGCCCAGTAGTCTGAAGTGCTGCAATTCGCAGTGCAGACCGTGGGTTTGAATCCCGGTTCATCACAATCATGTTACCAGGTTTGTCAGCACCATACCTGCGTTCATGGGTTTCACCAAAGAGGAAAAGTCTAAGACCTGCATCACTTTGCTTTCCTCCCACATTAAGCTGACACGCAGTGATATAACTGGAATACTGTTAAATGCGGCATTGATTCAAAATCACTCACACTCTCTTATCTCTAACACAGAATTTCTCACAAACCAACAAATCGCTTCAAATCATCAAAACGACTCGACAGAACAAGAATTTGTCTGTGTGGCCTATGAAAAAGAACCATGATATAATTACGGTAGAGTAGACTGTCAGGAAATTACTTTTAACTGGAAAAGATATCTTCCAGAGTTCAATGGATGGAAATCATGAAGCTCCCAATGTTCCCCACCATATCTGACACATCACACAACATGACGGTTCACATATACGTGACATCAACCCTTGTTTTAATCACGAAAGAACAGTGTAATTTGATTGGATGGCCATTTTTAGTATCATGTCATTTAAGCCATACTCAAAATGATGCTATGTGTCCAGGATATTTATCATATCGGAATCAACGTGTAACACACTTGATAAACGAGGATGTCCTTTATTATTATCTGATGCAAACATTACTTTGAATTTGTACAATGTCATCTTGTCTGATCAGTAATGTCTGTTGAGGTGATAAAAAATCTGGCTGGTCACTGCAGCCTGATGGGAACCATGACAACACGAGACATCCTCAAAACCCGGAGGATGTTTTTTTCTGCATCACTTTTGATGTTGGTCCTAATTAGGTTACGTGACACATCTTTTAGTGCAACCACATGACAACAGTATTTTTTGTTCTGTATTTCTAAGTCACAGAAAATAAACATTTCTATTCCCTAAACAAATTTGAGTAAAATTTCAGCTCACATACTGTCTGCTTTTGAGTATTTTATACAATGATAGTTGAATGAAGTTAAATTTTGGTTTAACAAACTATTGTTTTCGTGTTTGACCCAAGTTTGAATGTAGGGGAAGTTCATATATATTTAAGTATCCTATAGCATAATTGTATAACAATTAAGATGCATATGACTGAATTCCTAATTGTATTTCCCCTTGCCAACCGTTTAAATCTCCACAAGGGGAGATAACTGTACATAGACAATTGTGATATTTATAAATGAGATCTTTCTAGATCTAGTCGCAACACACAACATTATATCATGGAAGTATGTTAAAACATAATTAATATCAAGTATATTCAGTCACATTTCAGTTCACTAGAGTTTTAAATAATTATAAATTTCATACCACACGTTCCTGTTTTCGCACCACTGTAAATAATTAAACATGGCATCTGAAAATACATTCTTGCACACACAAATGATTGTTCTTTGACTGCTTTGGCTTTGAAATGTTTTTGAAATATTTCTCATCTTCATGCAGATCACGCAGTTAGTAAACTGAAAATAGTGGGGATTTATCTTGGAGTTTAAACAATGGATAACTTTTACCTGTGTTTGCCACAGACTTAAGGCCAACTCTTTGTCTCTAAAAATACCTTGATAAGTCCCTGACTTGTTTAATTTCCAAAACAATTCTCTGGATACCATGACAACTATGATTTTAAGTTGAAAATATACCATACCTTCCTGTTTTCACATCACTGTATATAATTAAACATGGCATCTGAGAATACATTCTCTCTCAACAAACGATTGTTCTTTGACTACTTTGGCTTTGAAAAGTCTGATCAGACAGCCATTGTTGGCACCTTGACGCCTTATTGTGTGTCACAGAATGAATACATGTGTCATAAATGCGATAATTTGACCTAGAATAAGTCGAAGCTGTTACTTGACAATTGTGGTCAATGCATTGTTCCATACATAAAAACTTTTCAATGTTATGTCAAAGTGCAACACTGACAAAGAATTTAATTTTGATAAATATCATAAAAGAAACAATTGGAATAATAATATAGAGAAAGTTTTAATAATATTGGGGTTGCAGATTAATTTTTTTCTAGTCTCTGCAGTTATTGTTACCTAAGTAATGATATAGAGAGCATTGTCACTGGTAACTGAAACAAGGGTAGACCACAGCAGCAATGGTAATACTTCAGTCAATGAGTTGTGTTATGCCCTTCCATAGAGTAGACAGTAGTCACTGCTTTATGTACCGGTAGTTCAGAAGTAGGAATAGACTGAATGACATCATAATCTCTTCATAACCAATAGCTCTTTAGGTTCATCAAACTTGGCATTACCGACTGGTATTCGTGATATTAGAAAAGGAAATATGGTTTGGTACACTTACGTAGGTGTCAAAATGATAAACTAGGGTTTTTAATTTAAAAAGTTTTATATATGCTGCTCAAAAGAAGTTAAAGAACACCTGATTCTTTGATATACTATAGTTAATCTGTCTCGCCATGACAGATTAAGTTTAGTCATATGAAACAATCAGGTGTTCTCTAACTTCTTTTGAGTAGTATATATCAATAGCAGATTTCCTCTCTTCTGTACACTATGATGTAACTGAAATACTGTTTAAAGTGGCCTCTAACCAAACTCACTTAAACATTATTTTTTTTAATGTCTCAAATTTGCTTTTCATTATGATATAGTGTTATTTAAAGCAAATACATTCATTGATTTAGGCTTAATAATGACTGTATTTTCAAGTCCACTGTGTTTCATAAAGAATGGTATTATATTCTTTTGCAAACATTATTGCACTGATACCATTGTCTCAAAGACTTTTCATATTTTCAGTCAGAGTTAAGGATCTCGGGATCCATAATTTTTTCAACACATACACTAATACGTGTAGTCATTGCTGTTTAAAATGTTTCCATTGCTAAATATGAGAAATTGATTTAAATTCTCAATATCTTTTCTTGTGGTTTTAACTCTGTATGTATGTAAGACATACAATATTGATACAGATGATAATGTTTGTGGAATGAAGCTGCTGACTGGCTGGCTCTCGATACAGCCGTTGTGTTGTTTTACTGCGTGCTTGTCTATGTCATGTTGTTTATAAGGACGGTTGAGAAATAAACAGTAGAATAGATGTGTGTTTTGTACATTCTTTTACACAGCTTGATTCTGTATTTGTTATGCCATATTCCCCTGCCCTGGAAACACGTGTGTTCATTTGTAAGGATTTCAAAATAGAACTACCTATTAGATCTACTTAGCAGGATTGTCACCTTCTGCATGTTGAGGCCTTTTATTTTTAATTTGTTGGTTTTACAAAATGTTTGACCCTAATTTCAATATAGGTGGTTGAAACTAAATTCATTTAAAAAAATTACTTGCTGCTATTGGGAAACAAACTATACTGAACCAAAAAAGTTAGGGATCATGAATATTTTTGGGCTCATTTTTCACTACATTTCGTTCAGTATAGCTTGAGGTGAGGTGAAATGGGGTTTAGCGTCGTGTCCAAGATTATAGCACTTATATAGCGACGTGCATGTACATGTGTGTGTTTGTGCGGCTGCTTGTACTAGTCAGGACTGATGCCGATTTAAAGTGCTAGCTCACTGAGATACCATGCCGCAGTTTAACATGAATACCCCACTCAGACACAGTATAATGACTCCGAGCCGACCAGTCCTTGTTTTAGCCCCTTAATGCTGAGTGCCAGCTTTACTCTGTGAACAAAACATTTGTCAATTTTTTTATTATTTTCTTGTTTAATTTTTTTATGTCGGTCACTTTTGTAAACCAACAGATAAAAAAGTGAAAGGCCTAATCTGTGAGATTCTGTAAGCATGGGATCGAATCCTAGACTCCCTGACTGCCATCCTTGGTCTGTCACCACCAAACCCCCCTGGGTTTCATGAACGTAGTAGACATCCACAGTGTGTCTATTTGTGCCCTCCTCACACAGTAAGTTGACACAGCTTGAATACTGAAATACCATATGAAACTCAACTCCATCACTCACGAAACTATTGTGTAAATGTGCATGTCCCTTGCTTGCATTAATAAAGTTACACCTTCAGATCTGGAATTTATTGTTTTGCCAGATTCACTTCACAATTAGAATCACAACAAATTGCACCCAGTCACACTGCTATTTAGTCTTCATCCTTGCATTCATCCTTTAGACTTGGGACTAGAGTCAAATTGTTGACCAACATGCTTTGAAAGTGTTTGCAGGAACACCTGTTTCTGGTAATAGAATCTACTCAGTTATTTCTTGTCCACAACTGAAAACGGGAGATTATACCAGACAGTGTTATAAACTGTGCTGGGCAAGTCTGGCCTAGGAGTACCAGACACCTGTTATTGTGTCGGGTATGGCAGTATCAGTCCTGTTATTGTGTCGGGTATGGCAGTATCAGACACCTGTCATTGTGTCGGGTATGGCAGTATCAGACACCTGTTATTGTTTCGGGAATGGCAGTATCAGACACCTGTTATTGTGTCGGGTATGGCAGTATCAGACACCTGTTATTGTGTTGGGTATGGCAGTATCAGACACCTGTTATTGTGTCGGGTATGGCAGTATCAGACACCTGTTATTGTGTCGGGTATGGCAGTATCAGACACCTGTTATTGTATTGGACATGGCAGTACCTGACACCTGTCATTGTGTCAAGCATGGCAGTAGACACATCTGTTATTGTGTCGGACGTGGCAGTACCAGACACCAGTTATTGTGTTGGGTCTGGCAGTACCAGACACCTGTTATTGTGTTGGGTATGACAGTATCAGACACCTGTTATTGTGTCGGACGTGGCAGTACCAGACACCAGTCATTGTGTTGGGTCTGGCAGTACCAGACACCTGTTATTGTGTTGGGTATGACAGTATCAGACACCTGTTATTGTGTCGGACGTGGCAGTACCAGACACCAGTTATTGTGTCGGGTATGGCAGTATCAGTCCTGTTATTGTGTCGGGTATGGCAGTACCAGACACCTGTTATTGTGTCGGACGTGGCAGTACCAGACACCAGGTATTGTGTTGGGTATGACAGTATCAGACACCTGTTATTGTGTTGGGTATGACAGTATCAGACACCTGTTATTGTGTCGGACGTGGCAGTACCAGACACCTGTTATTGTGTTGGGTCTGGCAGTACCAGACACCTGTTATTGTGTTGGGTATGACAGTATCAGACACCTGTTATTGTGTCGGACGTGGCAGTACCAGACACCAGTTATTGTGTTGGGTCTGGCAGTACCAGACACCTGTTATTGTGTTGGGTATGACAGTATCAGACACCTGTTATTGTGTCGGACGTGGCAGTACCAGACACCTGTTATTGTGTTGGGTCTGGCAGTACCAGACACCTGTTATTGTGTTGGGTATGACAGTATCAGACACCTGTTATTGTGTCGGACGTGGCAGTACCAGACACCAGTTATTGTGTTGGGTCTGGCAGTACCAGACACCTGTTATTGTGTTGGGTATGACAGTATCAGACACCTGTTATTGTGTCGGACGTGGCAGTACCAGACACCTGTTATTGTGTTGGGTCTGGCAGTACCAGACACCTGTTATTGTGTTGGGTATGACAGTATCAGACACCTGTTATTGTGTCGGACGTGGCAGTACCAGACACCAGTTATTGTGTTGGGTCTGACAGTACCAGACACCTGTTATTGTGTTGGGTATGACAGTATCAGACACCTGTTATTGTGTCAGATGTGGCTGTACCTTACACCTGTCATTGTGTCGCATGGCAGTACAGACATCTGTTGTCGTTGTGTTGGGCATGGCAGTACCAGACACCAGTTATTGTGTTGGATGTGACAATACCAAACAACAGTTATTGTATTGGATGTGGCACCTGACACCTGTCATTGTGTCGAGCTTGGCAGTACAGACATCTGTTGCTATTATCAGGCTTGGCAGTACCTGACACCAGTTATTGTGTTGGATGTGACAATACCAGACACCAGTTATTGTATCGGATGTGGCAGTACCAGACACCAGTTTTTGTGTTGGATGTGGCAGTACCAGACACCTGTCGTTGTGTCAGAAGTGGCGGTATCTTACACCTGTCATTGTGTCGCATGGCAGTACAGACATCTGTTGTCACAGTGTTGGGCATGGCAGTAAAGACACCTGTTATCATTGTGTTGGACGTGGCAGTACCAGACACCTGTTGTTGTTGTGCCAAGCATGGCAGTACCTGACATCTGTCATTGTGTTGAACGTGGCAGTACCAGACAGCTGTTGTCGTTGTGCCAAGCATGGCAGTACCTGACATCTGTCATTGTGTTGAACGTGGCAGTACCAGACCCCTATCATTGTGCCAAGCATGGCAGTACCAGACACCTGTTGTCATTGTGTTGAGCATGGCAGTACCTGACATCTGTTGTCATTGTGCCAAGCATGGCAGTACCAGACACCTGTTGTCATTGTGTCGGACGTGGCAGTACCAGACACCTGTTGTCATTGTGTTGAGCATGGCAGTACCTGACATCTGTCATTGTGTTGAGCGTGGCAGTACCAGACCCCATCATTGTGCCAAGCATGGCAGTACCAGACACCTGATTGCCAGCCATGGGAGATAAGTCACGTTGCAGACAGACCCGTGAAGATTTCGGGGTAGAATAGGCCTTCAGCAACACATGTTTGCCGTAAAAGGCGACTATACTTGTCGTAAAAGGCAACTAATAGAATCGGGTGGTCAGGCTCGTTGACTTGGTTGATGAACGTCATCAATCCCAATTGCATGGATTGATGCTCATGATATTAATCACTGGATTGTCTGGTCCAAACTCGATTATTTACAGACTGCCGTCATATAGCTGGAATATTGCTGTGTGCAGCGTTAAACAACAAACCAACCAACCATGTTGCAGACATGAACGACAAATGGTACAGTATCTGGACACATTTATAATTAGATGGTGCTGGGGAAAAAGACCAACTGTTGATTGTGTGGCATATTACCATTGCAATCAGGCACTCAAATATTTAACTTAATGATCCATTATCTTCTGCCCATCAGAGCCCTAGCCCACATGACAATTGTTTTGTCATATTTGATCAGAAAGCTTCAATACAGTGAAACCTTGAATTACACTCTATTTGACATGTTTCAATGTAACTTCATGGAATTTTTAATGATAATATGGTCATATATCAACACCACTTTCTCACCACTCTTGAAACAGGATACCTTTGTTGTCAATGGTCACCATCACTTAGCTTCAAGGTTTTATTGTATAATTGTTCTACTTAGGACAGGAGATTAGCCCAGTAGAAAGTATGTTTGCTTGCAGGAAGGAAACCAAGGTTCACATCCCAGTGTGGGTATATCCAAGTCCAATGTATTCAGTGGTATTTTGCCTTGTTTACACATGCTACAACTCTTTCAATAAAAATCCTTTCACACAGTTATCTCCCTTTGTTTCAGCTGCGTGATCGACTTGGTGGAGAAGTTGGTGGGCGTGGCAAGTTACGGAAGAAGAACTGGATGTTCTGGTGACAGGAAGTGACATCAGTTTCTCCATGGAGTCTTCATCACTGGCATTCATCACAGGGTTTGGACCTGGTGGATACTGTCATAGTTCTTTTGGCCCAAAGTGTATACAATATTGGCTTGACCTTGTTATGACTAATACCATCAACAGAGATACATATTTTTAGTGTTTGTATAATGAAAAGATGACTATGAATTCTTGTTACATTTAAACTGACATATCCTTTTCGTAAATGTTCAAGGGACAATGTTATGTATGTGTTCATTCTAGACTGACAGTAGGGCCAGGTGCCTGAGGCCATTCTAGACTGAATGTCGTGCCTGTGTCCAGTCTAGACTGACAGTAGGGCCAGGTGCCTGTGTCCAGTCTAGACTGACAGTAGGGCCAGGTGCCTGTGTCCAGTCTAGACTGACAGTAGGGCTAGGTGCCTGTGTCCAGTCAAGACTGACAGTAGGGCTAGGTGCCTGTGTTCAGTCTAGACTGACAGTAGGGCCAGGTGCCTGAGGCCATTCTAGACTGACAGTAGGGCCAGGTGCCTGTGTCCAGTCTAGACTGACAGTAGTGCCAGGTGCCTGTGTCCAGTCTAGACTGACAGTAGTGCCAGGTGCCTGTGTCCAGTCTAGACTGACAGTAGGGCTAGGTGCCTCTATCCAGTCTAGACTGACAGTAGGGCCAGGTGCCTGTGTCCAGTCTAGACTGACAGTAGGGCCGGGTGCCTGTATCCAGTCTAGACTGACAGTAGGGCCAGGTGCCTGTGTCCAGTCTAGACTGACAGTAGGGCTAGGTGCCTGTGTCCAGTCTAGACTGACAGTAGGGCCAGGTGCCTGTGTCCAGTCTAGACTGACAGTAGGGCCAGGTGCCTGTGTCCAGTCTAGACTGACAGTAGTGCCAGGTGCCTGTGTCCAGTCTAGACTGACAGTAGTGCCAGGTGCCTGTGTCCAGTCTAGACTGACAGTAGGGCTAGGTGCCTGTGTCCAGTCTAGACTGACAGTAGGGCCAGGTGCCTGTGTCCAGTCTAGACTGACAGTAGGGCCAGGTGCCTGTGTTCATTCTAGACTGACAGTAGGGCCAGGTGCCTGTGTCCAGTCTAGACTGACAGTAGTGCCAGGTGCCTGTGTCCAGTCTAGACTGACAGTAGTGCCAGGTGCCTGTGTCCAGTCTAGACTGACAGTAGGGCTAGGTGCCTGTGTCCAGTCTAGACTGACAGTAGGGCCAGGTGCCTGTGTCCAGTCTAGACTGACAGTAGGGCCAGGTGCCTGTGTTCATTCTAGACTGACAGTAGGGACAGGTGCCTGTGTCCAGTCTAGACTGACAGTAGGGCTAGGTGCCTGTGTCCAGTCTAGACTGACAGTAGGGCCAGGTGCCTGTGTCCAGTCTAGACTGACAGTAGGGCTAGGTGCCTGTGTCCAGTCTAGACTGACAGTAGGGCCAGGTGCCTGTGTCCAGTCTAGACTGACAGTAGGGCCAGGTGCCTGTGTCCAGTCTAGACTGACAGTAGGGCCAGGTGACTGTGTCCAGTCTAGACTGACAGTAGGGCTAGGTGCCTGTATCCAGTCTAGAATGAAAGTAGGGCCAGGTGCCTGTTTCCAGTCTAGACTGACAGTAGGGCCTGGTTTCATCTACAACATAGTCAGGTCACAGGAAGTAGATGGTGCTAGCAGCTAGCCTCACTTTCAACTAAAACATAGGTCACAGGAAGTAGATGGCACTAGAAGCTAGCCTCACTTTCATCTAAAATAGTGATTGATCAACCCCCAGATTCCTGATTGAAGGAGAAATCCTAGGGTTAGGCAGATATTGTTTGTGTCTGTATCCTACTCTGTGCAATTTTATTACCAGCATTTGTGAGACGATATACTGAAACATATATACAGTATCATCAGCTGCTTATGACCGTTCTCAGCAAATAATAGCCAATATGTATACAAACAAATCTGCTGAAAACATGTCAAGAGTTCTGACAAGTAGGCAAAATTGTTTTTGACACACACTACCATATTTGTGGTGCCCTTCACAGATCATCAGCCTCTTGATGGAAGAAGTGTAATTATCAGCATTGTATTGTATGAATTAGTGTCCATCATAAAGCCTTTCAATCTTGTTGGGGAAAGCAAATGCCTCCCCACTGACATCACTGACACTGTTGACACACTGATGACATCAGCATGTCCTACCGGGGACCCGCTATGGCCATGCCTCTCCTTGTGACCAGACCAGCAGTCCACCAATGCTGTGATAAGACATGCATAAAACTGTTGAGCTTCCATTTCCCGAACAACATTAAATTTTGGTGTTTACTCAAACATTGTATTGACATACCCACCAAATATTTGGCAGTTAGAATGTTTGCACTGAATTGGGCTTGTTTTGTGAAAGAAAAACAATGTTTATGTTAAAGTTGCATACCGTCAACCGCGCCTAAGTGGAAATAGGAGTGAATAGAACAACAACTTTTCTAGGGCTACGGCCTTCCATTTGGCTCAACTGGTCACAGACCAGAATAGCTTATTCAGTGGTAGTGTCTGGGATCCGGTATCTGGCCGATGTCCTAGTTTGCTGTTCCAGATGATAACCAAAACAAATATTGATCAAGTCAGTTTGTACACATAAACCACACAGGTTGTCAGGGTTTCTGGTAGTCCTGGATCACTCGGATCACTTCAATATGGCTTCAATAGTGACAAGACAGGATGACAACCGGTAAACCAGATGAGCACAGTTCTCATAATCAGAACACACTTTCTAAATCCCGGCTTTGTAGTTTCTTCTTGTACCTCATTCCCCTCAATCCCCACTCCTCCCATCCCCCACACCGAACACCCACACTCCTTCCATCCCCCACCCCGAACACCCACACTCCTTCCATCCCACACACCGAACACCCACACTCCTTCCATCCCACACCCCGAACACCCACACTCCTTCCATCCCCCACACCCTGAACACCCACACTCCTTCCATCCCCAACACCCACACTCCTTCCATCCCCCACCCCCAACACCCACACTCCTTCCATCCCCCACCCCCAACACCCACACTCCTTCCATCCCCCACCCCCAACACCCACACTCCTTCCATCCCACACCCTGAACACCCACACTCCTTCCATCCCCCACCCCCAACACCCACACTCCTTCCATCCCACACCCTGAACACCCACACTCCTTCCATCCCACACACCGAACACCCACACTCCTTCCATCCCTCACCCTGAACACCTACACTCCTTCCATTCCCCACCCCCAACACCCACACTCCTTCCATCCCCAACACCCACACTCCTTCCATCCCCCACCCCCAACACCCACACTCCTTCCATCGATCATCCCAAACACCAACTCTCCTTCCATCCCCCACCCCCAACACCCACTCTCCTTCCATCCCCCACACCGAACACCCACTCTCCTTCCATCGCTCACCCTGAACACTCACACTCCTTCCATCCCCCACCCCCAACACCCACACTCCTTCCATCGATCATCCCAAACACCAACTCTCCTTCCATCCCCCACCCCCAACACCCACCCTCCTTCCATCGCTCATCCCAAACACCAACTCTCCTTCCATCCCCCACCCCAAACACCTACACTCCTTCCATCCCCCACCCTGAATACCCACACTCTTTCCATCCCCAACCCCAAACACCCACACTCCTTCCATGATCCATCCCACACCCTGAACACCCACACTCCTCTCATCCCCCACCCCGAACACCCACACTCTTTCCATCCCCAACCCCGAACACCCACACTCCTTCCATGATCCATCCCCCACCCTGAATACCCACACTCTTTCCCTCCCCCACCCCAAACACCCACACTCCTTCCATGATCCATCCCCCACCCTGAATACCCACACTCCTTCCATCCCCCACGCAGAACACCAACGCCCAATCTTTTGCTCACAGAATATTTGAGATTGTTATTCCAGAGCTATATTGTACAAACAAAATCTTGCTATTTTCCCACTGCATGATGGATTACAGGTTTACATCAGTGATACTCACCACACAATGAATATTGTCCTATAAGTGGACAGATGATTGTTTGAATGCTTGTTGTTGCCTCATTGACAGCTTATATATGATTCAAGGGTATTGACCACCTTTTCAGTCTTTTTGTCTTTCCCATAATATTTTTGTTCCAAAATTATTCATTTTGAACAATCATTTGTAATGTGATGTAGTGGCATCAATCCTTGCATTTTCTTCATTTTGTGAAGTTTTTACACAAATGAAGAAAAGGAAATGCTGTTGCAAATACCGTATTCGATCTAATAAGCTCTCAGGGCGCTCTCAAAATTAGAAATAGGGGGCTCTTATTAGTACATGTATATTATTTTGGTGGAAAAAACAGAGTTGAAAGATAAATTTCATGGTTTATGCTGACGGTTTGAACTGTTTATATATGACAGATATATTTTTTGAGAATTTAATTGCCCATAATTAAGGGTGCATATAACACACAAGTGCGTATTATACACAAATAAATAAGTTTTGTGTGCATTCATCAATCGGAAGGGGTGCTAATTGGGATTGTTCACTTGCCAATATATTAGCAAATATCGCCGTGGGCGCTCATTAGAGCAGGGCGCTTATTACGTCGAATACGGTAATGAATTTTAATGACAATATGGTGCATGAAGCCATTGCACAGATTTTCTTCATGGAAGAACTGGTTTGCAGTTCATCTTTAAAATGGTTCAGCTTCATGAGAGTAGGGTTCCTATTCATTGTCTGTACTTCCCAAGATGCTCCTCCATCACCAGTGCATAAATTAAACCGATATGCCATACTTCCTCGATAACAGGGTGCATGTTCTCTTGCAAACTATTGATTGACAATGAAGCAATGTCTTGATCAGTTGACACAAGGCTTTATCATACCTCCATGTCAGAATGAAGAGATCTGAGCGGTTTACATGATCTTGCTAAATACTATGTATTCCGCCTGGGAGGGAAATAAATCCCTTATTCCCCACCATGAAGAAGACAGGCTGCAAATGGATATCTGTGAGGCAGAATGAGTCCCTTATGTCCCGCTTCAAAGCGACGATGTACGCTTTTTACAAGTAAATGACAGTCATGTGACAGTTCACCTGAGCTCAAATGAACAGCTGTTTTCTATCTATTTTGAATTTGTTTTAATTCTTTTACAATGTCAGATTAACATATGTATGATAAATTCTTGGTCGCAGTATCATGTGTGGTTTTATGCATCCCACCTAACGCAGGACACTAATAACCACATGTACCCCCGCAAGCTCCTCACAGCGATAGCCCGTTCACGGAGCTCTCTATACTACACCTGTCAAAACTCCCCACTGTGAATAGGTGGCCACAACCATGCTTGGAGTTGAACTCGCAACCGAATGACCGTTGTGTTTACAAACAAGTGACGAATGTCGTGACGCCAAATACACTTATCGCTGATAAATTACTTTCTCCGTTTGTCAATTTGAATTTCTGTTTCATTAAAACCATTGTGTTATTGATATAGTAAGAATGGAAGGGAGAAGTTTGTTGATTTTCCGTTAGTCTGCAATCTCGAACCAATCTGATTATTAAAACAACAAAGTAAATTCATCTTGAAAACATGGTCAGTCGTAAACCTTTTCAAAATGAAATATCATGGCATTCCCAAAGACATAAACAAAATTATCAACGTTACTACATTTGGGGTTAGAGAGCAAATTTCAAGATTCTTGTAATGGCCGCGCCCACACTGGTGGCAGCGATGTTACCGAGAGTGTAACGAAGGTGTCACGCGCTGGGTAGGAGCATGGTACCCCTGGTGTTACAGCTTTATCATTATAATGTTGCACACAGTGTCAAGCAGGAGAAACATGACTGTGTATTGGTCAGAGCACTCTCTGGTTTCCCTTTCGCTAGAACCATCACTTGATTCATTCCTTACAAATGGCGACTAGATCGCATAAATATTCATGGTCGATGGAGGATCATTGTGTAGTACAACCCATAAAGTATTGACGATGGCTCCTCTTCAAATTGCAGACTTCCATCACATGAGATATGCTACAGTCGATAGCATAATCATGATTTATTACAGAGACTAAATGGCGCTATGATGTGAGATCAGTTCTATATTTTAGTTATAATTGATGAGGAAAATCAAAACTAAAAAGTATAATATAGCTGAACTGGTTTTGCAAAATATACTGACATAGCGTCAGGTGTCCAAGAAGTCTCTTTGTATATTTGTACTCAAACAAGGTTAATTTATTTCCCAATCTAACCTCCCTATGAAGTGTTACTATAGTGTGTATCCAGTTTCATGTAGTGTTAATATGACAGTATAGTTTTTGACATGCTCCCCAATGTGTGCTGTCTTCCAGTGATAGAGAGCTATGTGATCCACTATTCGGGAGTACTTTGTTGTATTAATATGAAGGTGCACTGTGTCCTAGCTACTGGTAAAATATGAGCCATTATGATGTTAAAAACATCAACCCTGAAGGTGCAGAAAGCATATGATCATACAACCTCACGATATGGTTTGTAGGGACATACTTCAGGTCAAGATACAGATTTAAAGGGGATTCACGTCAGGTCAAGATACAAATCAAAGGAGGTCTCACTTCAGGTCAAGATACATATAAGAAGGGGGACTCACTTCAGGTCAACATATAGATTTGAAGAGGGTCTCACTTCAGGTCAGGTTACAAATTTAAAGGGGGCCTTACATCAGGTCCAAGTATTGATTCACCAAGACTCACTTCAGGTAAAGATGCAGAGTTAAAGGGGGACTCACTTCAGGTAAAGATACAGAGTTAAAGGGGGACTCACTTCAGGTAAAGATGCAGAGTTAAAGGGGGTCTCACTTCAGGTAAAGATGCAGAGTTAAAGGGGGTCTCACTTCAGGTAAAGATGCAGAGTTAAAGGGGGTCTCACTTCAGGTAAAGATACAGAGTTAAAGGGGGACTCACTTCAGGTAAAGATACAGAGTTAAAGGGGGACTCACTTCAGGTAAAGATGCAGAGTTAAAGGGGGTCTCACTTCAGGTAAAGATGCAGAGTTAAAGGGGGTCTCATCTCAGGTCAATTGGCTGTCGAAGCAAAGACTTAACCGTTATGATGGCTGTAAAAGATATGTTTCATTGTTAGACAATGTTTCATTGTTCACACATGGCACTGTATGCTTGGTCTTGATCTAAATTGCCTCTTGATTGTCTAAGGTGCTGCATTCCGCTGTGGAGAGTTGCGTCCCTTACCCATGTTCCTGGATTTCACCAGAGTGTTAAACATCTGAGACCTGCATCACTTCTGGCTTTCCGCCAACATCCAGATAACAAGATGCAAGATCTGACAATTGTAATACCTGAAGTGATTTCTATCATCCTTGAGTTTCATACTCAGGATCCCTGTAAAAAGCATTGCTAGTCATAATTTCAATGCTGAAATATGTCATAACAGCACTAGTAGTAGTGATGTAGTGATAATTATCTGGCTGCATTTCCATGATAACCCCTATCACAGATCATTAATGTTGGGACAGAGACCTGATTTGAAAATAGAACTGTGCACCTTACTCAGTTATGCTTGAATTTTTTTAAATAACAAATTAAATTACATATATGTTTACTTTTTAAGGTCAACAAAGTGATATTTTTGTATAAAGTAAAACAACTGAATTTTTTACCTTTTCAGAATAAAATACATTATTTTCAAATCATTAAAGTAGGAAAAATAGTGTTTCATTGGAGAGTTAATTTTTTTTTTTGAATCTGGAATCGTTCACATAAATTCTGTATGATTTATGAATAGAGTAACAGTTACGGCTGTATTTAACATTGTGGCCCCTTCTCAACCTCAGGAACCTTCTTTACCGACAAGCTTTCACACCTGTGTAAGCTTTTTGCTTCATATGTTGTTTCATATTTTCAAAGCTTGTCTATATTTTTAACAGGGCAATTGATACTATATTATTGACAATCAGCTCTTTTCAAGTAAATTGTCTGTTGGCTAATGCACAAGTAAAGGCCTGTTAGTCTTCTAACAGTCGGGGCGGTCGGGTAGCCCAGAGGTTAAAGCGTTCGCTTGTCACGCGGAAGACCCGGGTTCGATTCCCGACATGGGTACAATGTGTGAAGCCCATTTCTGGTGTCCCCCGCCGTGATATTGCTGGAATATTGCTAAAAGCGGCATAAAACCATACTCACTCACTCACTCACTTGTAACAGTCATTAAATTAAAAAGTCATGTTCATGTACAATGTAGTAGGAAAATAGTTTGGGTTGACTGTCTACAGGGCTGAATAGAATTGGGGTTTATTGTCAACTGGGATAAGTAGAACTTGGATATAGGATATATTGGGCATCATACAGTTTGGGTTTTATATCTACTGGGAGTTCAGGTTTATCGTCTATTTACCTTAGTAGAATTCGGATAATTCAATTATCAACTGGGCCAAATACAGTTTAGGTTAATCATCTATTTGCCTTAGCAGAATTCGGGTATTTCAATTATTGACTGGGCTAAATAGAGTTTAGGGTTTATTGTTGATATGCCCAAGTAGAAATTTGGGTAATTATATTATCTACTGGGCTGAATACTGTTTATGTTTATCATCTATGTGCCTAAATAGAATTGGGGTAATTCAATTATGGACTGGGATAAATACAATTTAGATTTTTATCGTCTATTTGATAAATGGAATTTGGGTAATTATATTATCTACTGGGTTGAATACAGCTTGGCAGAGACAAGACTACTGGCATGTAATGTAATATCTGTTGACAGTCAGGGAAAGGCATCAGTAGTATTTGAGGGACCTGCATGCCTGTTGTTCCATCACAATAATGTTCTTATTGGCTTGTGATCATGTCTCCTACCCCATGATGTATCACATTGTCAACAGAAAACAAGCTTGTTACCTTTAACGACTTCAAAGGATAATTGTACATATTCATATATCATGTAGCTCAAGTAAAGATGGAGATGCTTCAATGGTATCTCTATCAGTTAGGAGCCTCATGTATTTTGGGGGTGTTATTCACCATTTGATGCCCTGTCATTTGTTGTTTCCCACTGTGATATGGCTTGTGTATTGCTGAAAGTGGTGTCAAACTCATTCATTGATTCTCTGACAAATAGATACTGCTTCCCTGTGGACATACTGTACTGGTGAGGCAGTTTATACATTTAGTCTCTGAGATGAAAATATTTAAAGATGTCTCTTTTTATAATTGCCTTGTAATATATAATAGAAAGGAGCCCAGAAAATATCTTCCTTTTCAGCCTCATACTGAAGACATCTGTTTCAGGGGACTTTTTTAACTATGTCTTTTGAAGAACCCATGTCAGAGACTTCCAGTAATGCATTTTACCTGCACCCATCTTTCAGGCATTGTACTTCTACCATTTCCACATCGCTGAGTCTGTCGTTATGACATGGTTGACTGATATGCAAATGTTTTTGTCCTTTTTCTGAATGTCATTATCGCATAAATGTCAAGGTCATTGAGATCAGACAAGCATGAAAATAGATTTAAGCAAAATGTCTTGACTGTCAAGCATATTGTATGTGTTCAAACATCACAACTGTCAGTCACTGATATATGGCACATGTCTTCATGTCAAGGTCATTGAGGCGCCTTAAATATCTTCACTGTCAAGGTCATTGAGTCACGTACTTAAATATCTTCACTGTCAAGGTCATTGAGGCACCTAAATATCTTAAGGAAGAGAATTTATGGATTTCAACTTCTTTATTATATGAGGAACACGTTTCGAAGTATGTACTTACTTCTTCATCAGGTGATTAACAATCATGACTGTCAAGGTCGTTGAGGCAACTTAAAATATCTTGACTGTCAAGGTCATTGAGGCAACTTAAAATATCCTGACTGTCAAGGTCATTTAGGCAACTTAAAATATCTTGACTGTCAAGGTCATTGAGGGTAAATGTCATCACTCAAATTGTGTAAATGTCTACACTGTCAAGGTTACTGAGATGTATTACACATCATTACTCACAAGATCACCAACTTAAATCAAGTAGCTTTACTTTCAAGGACACAGTATTTAACACCGAGGAGATGACTTGTGTGCATTTAAGGACAAGATGGCAGCTGACCAATCAGATAGCTAGATTCTTTAATAATTTATGTTAAATAAGATGGTACCTCCTTGGTTTGAGGTAATGGTATATTGCTGTAGAATCATCTCAATCATTGACATGCCATTACCTCTTCATGCATTAGGGGCGCTCGGGTAGCCTAGTGGTTAAAGCGTTTGCTTGTCACGCCGAAGACCCGGGTTCGATTCCCGACATGGGTACAATGTGTGAAGCCCATTTCTGGTGTCCCCCGCCGTGATATTGCTGGAATATTGCTAAAAGCGGCGTAAAACCAAACTCACTCACTCACTCACTTCATGCATTACACTCCAGATGTTCCCTGTGCATTCAGTCAACCATGGAAAGCAGACACGACTGTCTAAGTGGCCTTCGGGGGAGAATTCAACCAATAATTAAATTTGTTTCATTTGTTTGTGTGTGGTGAAGCAAAATTGCATGACTTTGGTACACAGTGAAATGGCAAATGTTGATTTGAAGTTGCGACGGATGAAAATGGCTTTTTGGAATATTTGCTTTTTGAGGTCACAAATGATACTGATGGTTTTATTTGTTGTGTTTAGATGAGGGAAGACAAGTGTGAGCTTGTGCACAGCAGCATGATGTCATGTTGGATGACGTAATGAATCAAAATGGCTGCCTTACGACCATGGAGTATACATAACTTTATAAATAAGTTTTTTGATGAAATCATAACAAGCTGAAAAGTTGTTATTATTGACCTGCTTGATACTCTGGTGTTTGGTATGAATGACGGAGAAAGATAAAGGTTGTTTTGTTTGAAGCACTGCTATTTAGCTGCAGTATGAAAAATGGACAGCCATCTTTGATTGTCGGTAACATATATTATCAGTTTCACAAGAATTCATTAGTGATTTGTAATAACGAATGCACATATTTGCAAATTCATTTGCAAATGTGATCTTCCACAACAGATATGAAATTAAGTTTTATGACCAGTTCTGCCATCTTGATTCATTAACTACAACTACTGAGAATACTATGGCAAATACACCAAAATGATATTGTGTTGTTGTTTTTTCACGTCAGGTATTATTCGTCATGTAAACCAGGACATCCTTCAAGCTAGCAAGCTACCACAGGAGATATAATAATAGGCCTGATGGCTTTTGAGATGACCCCTACATTTATGGTGTAGACAAATGTTTTTTACGTTTTGTTGTAACAATTTCATTTGGAATTTTTTTGTACAGCATGATGATAGCTTGATATGATTCCATGTGTTAGTGTACATTATGTGTGTGTATATTTGTACTGGTGACGATGTTGCAAGTTTGTTGATTTTGTTGTGAGGCTAGAAGCTTTGATGGTGTCACTGCCACTTTACAGCAATAAAAATGTTGAAAAGACACAGTTTCCTGCTGTTTTTTTAATTTTAAAGTATCTTTTCAGGGTGAATATGTTTTCTTCACATCGATGAAACTCGTCTCAGATTAAGGTGAGGAGAGGTGAAATGGGGTTAAGTGTCGCGTCCATGGTTATTGCACTTACATAGCGACGTGCATATACGTGTGTGTGTTTGTGTGGCTGCTTGAACTAGTCCGGATTTATAGTGCTAGCTCACTGAGATACCATGCCGCAGTTTAACATGAATACCCCACTCAGACACAGTATACTGACTCCAAGCCGACCAGTCCTTGTTTTAGCCCCTTAATGCTGAGCGCCAGACAGGGTAACAACAAGTACCATCTTTTAACGTCCTTTGGTATGACGGAGCCGGGGATCGAATCCAGTACCTTCTGCTCTCTGGGCGGATGCTCTACCACTAGACCACGGAGGAGGCGGTGTCAGATTAAGAGATAAAAAGAAAATATGCATTTCAGTCCATAGCAAGCACTAATACATCTGTATCATAGGGCAACCAGTTTCAACAAGGATCCATTTAGCCAGGTCCCACATCCAAGCACCTGAACTGTTCATCCCAACATCACAAACAGAGGATGATGATGAAGAAGAAACTTATTTTTTGACCACCCATGAGATAAGGGACCTTATGGGTGAAAAATCACATTTTGACTCTTCATTATATATTAAAACTACAGCATCTTCGGGAGACAAAAATACAACTCACAAGCTTAAATTCATAGTTATTACAGAGATACATGTCGTCACACATGGCGATCTTCACTGAAGTAAGTTGATGTCAAACATCTTTGTGACGTCATAGCACAGTTGTATCCCAGCACCCATTAGGTCCCGTTTCTCCTGGTGGGTCACATGTATTGAGATATCACATGCAGTACATCAAACATCTTTATGACGTCAATGGACAATTGTATCAGTAAAATATTATAAACAGATATACATTTTACAAACAACAGCAATGAACAACCCTCATTATCACTCTCTCGTCTGTGTTTTTTTCTTCTCGATTTCTTGTTGAAAGGGATGACCCAGTTGTCTAAGGCTCCGAAGTTTGCTGTGCAGAGTTGCTTCCCCTGGGCATTCCAGATCTCTGTGATCATGGCTTGGAATCCTGGTTTGCCCAGACTATGTGCTATAGGTCTGTCAGCACCAGACCCGAGGTCCTACTGGTGATTGTCTGTGTCCTGCATGAATTTGGGCTGACATCAAACAGACATGCTGTGACATAATAGGATAACTGTTCAAAGGCAAATTACCACCACCACCACCACCCGCCTCTCTCTCTCTCTCTCTCTCTCTCTCTCTCTCTCTCTCTCTCTCAATTGGGGCACACTTGCAAGAAGATATGAAGAAGATAAAGAGAGAGAGAGAGAGGACACAGAAGAGAGCTTGTCTCTCTCTTTCTCTCTCAAACTGCCCCATTTCTGGTGTCCCCCGCCGTGATATTGCTAAGAGCGGCGTAAAACCATACTCACTCACTCTCAAATTGCAGAGCCGTAGACAAATGAGTCACCACTTTTAAAAGGAAATAGAGAAGATCAGTGGAAAGACAAAAGAAAGGAAGCCCCAAAACTCTTTCTCTCCTTTTCTCTCTCTCCGATTTGGTCACACATTTGAAGAAATAGAGACCATAAAGAGAGTGGTGAGTCTCTCTCTCTCTCTCTCTCTCTCTCTCTCTCTCTCTCTCTCTCTCTCTCTCTCTCTCTCTCTCTCTCTCTGTAACTCTTCCTGACTGAAATAGAAGATAAAGTGACACTGCCTAATGGTACCTATAACACCGACACTGCCTTAAATCATGTTGTAGAATCCACGCTGTACAGTACACAGTTCATACTACAACCTGACACACTGACAACTCAATTACATATTCCGCCGGCAACCTCCAATCAACCGACCACACCTACATTCCTGTCCTCAAGTCCGCGGTTGCTGTTCGGCCCTCACCCCATGTAAGTAGTGTTATATGTACATTATGTGTGAGTTTGTGTGGTGTTATATGTACATTATATGTGTGTGGGTGTGTGTACTTACGTCATTACAGATTAACTATACTCATTTGAAAACAAATAGAATATTTACTCGTAACTACAAAATGCGGCCAATTTGTGCTGTATCAAGTTCGTTTCAACTCATTCTAAAACTCAATTTGTCTGCGAGCTCACGTTACACGATACATATCAATTTAGCTGTTACGGATTGCACTAATTACACGAGAGACAATGCCTGAGTTTCTCAGACGGCGTTAATTACAACGTCTAGACACTCTGATAAGGAGTTGCGGACTGGGGAACATTCACAGAAAAACCTACGCGGAACTTCGAGCATTGGCAAGACGCTTTCAACATTGATTCTCGAGAGACAGATAATCGGCAATACGGAGTTGCGAGTTGGTTATTCTTTCCATCGCCCGGTCTTGTTTCTGAGAAAATGTGGAAATATTTAGGTTTCCAGATCTCACGTTAGTTCATTGTATTGAAGGAAAGTCACAGTTCTCGTTTGTGAAGCCATGATTGTCGCATCATCAACATGAATCATAAATCGTAAAACAAAATGCTCAGTTCACTTGTGGTCAATGCCCCAGTGGTCAAAATAACATCTAAACAATAGCGATAAGCTCTGTCCATTACTCAGTTCCACTGTATAGATCTACATGCAATAAGTATTGTTACTGGTTGACGCTGTGGTCGGTAAATAATCGAGACTGAACCAGACAATCCAGTGATTGACAGGACGCGCATCGATCGATCTACGCAACTGGGATACTATGTTATGCATCAATCAGTCTAGCGAGTCTAACCACCCGGTCCCGTTTTATCGCCTCTAACGACAAACATTGGGTGGGTGGGGGGTATCCCTACCCTGAATAAGTTTCATGCTTACTGCGTGTGTCAAACTTTGTGTGTACTTTGGGTAAACATCATGGGTAAAATTTATTGCCCAATTAAGCCGTGAATTGTTCAGTTTCACACAAGGAACCAATTACTGCGTCTCAGGGAGTGGTCATTTGTCTTCAGGATGTGACTTTATTTTATTTCATGCTAAATAACTCCCGGGCCGGACCACCACTGAAGGGACAACCGATTGTGTAACACATAGTCCCACTTCATGTGCGGTTGCTGTGGACTTATTCCGGTCAGTTGAAAAATGTCGTCATGGTCGTGATAATATCACGTTCGCCACGTGAACTGTTCAACGGGGCCTAGGTTTTGTCAATATGCCAGTCACAGTAAGTTCTGATTCTGTCGTCAAAACACACTGTAATTCAGACAGTGATGTGGATTGATCAACCAGTTAAGAAATGCCCGTATTACACAAGACAATGTTTCTGTTTCACAAAAGGCACTAACCGCAACGTCTAGACCTAGCGTATTGCCTCGAATATACGAGACGCCGTCAACTATCAGTGTATCAGTGTAACATATTGGACCGTGAGGTTGTCACAACTATACACTCAGACATACCAACTCGATGTGTCTAAATACATTCAGGTTGTGTACGCGCTTGACAGGGCAAACCATGGTCTGGTTGTTAATGAGAGGCTTGTGTTTTACTCGAATAAGTTATACCCATGAATTATACATTGCGATCAAGGAATGTAGGTATCATGAGCGAAATAATATATATATTATTTCGGTCTTATATACGCAGATTGTATTTGTCTCTGTGCCGGGGGGCACGGGTGGCCCTGTCGTCTAAGGCGCCGCGATTTGCTGTGCAGAGTTGCGTGCCTTGGGCACGCCAGAAACCTATGATTGTGGGTTCGAATCCCGGTTCGCCCCGATTATGTTTCTAGGTTTGTCAGCACCATACCCGTGCTCGTGGGTTTCACCGAAGTGGTAAACGTCTGAGACCCGCATCACTTCCTCCCACATTAAGCTGACACGCCGTGATATAACTGGAATACTGTTAAAAGCGGCGTTAAACCCAACTCACTCACTCACTCACTCTGTGCCGAATGTGACCAAGGGCTCCTTAGCCCCGTGAAGAGCCGTGTTAGAATAGGTCTTCAGCAACCCATTCTTGCCGTAAAAGGCGACTATGCTTGTCGTAAGAGGCGACTAACGGGATCGGATGACCAGGCTTGCTGACTTGGTTGATGTATGTTATCGTATCCAATAGCGTGAATCGATGCTCATGATGTCACTCACTGGAATGTCTGGTCCAGACATATAGCTGGAATATTGCTGAGTGCGGTGTTAAACAACAAACAAATGAGGGCTCCTTAATACTCGAATGGAAATAAATAGTTTTATTTAATCTTTTAGATAACCTTTTTAAAGGGACTGTATGTTACTATTAGAATAAACTGGTTGTTCTGGAGTTATCGGTCCGTGGGGATTCCGTGGCAGAACGGGTCCCCAGCAAGACATATGCTTGTGCCAAGCGGCAACAAGTCTCGGTTGGTCATTTTTGGGTGATTTGTTTGATTGCGGGGCATTTTCGTACCCCTGACTTGGGGGTGGAGGTGGGGGGTCACTTCTCATGATATCAATCTTTGGCTTTTCTTGGTCAGTCTGGGCTATTCACAAACTGATGTCTTGTAGCTGGAATATCGCCGAGTGCAGCTTCTGGGCGGTAAAAAACAACAAACAATTAGCGGGGATTCTGAAGCAACATTTAAGAATACCCCAGCTGTTCGTAAAATGTGTTTGTTTGTTGTAAAACGCCGCACTCAGCAATGTTCTACCAAAATGACGGTAGTCTGTAAATAATCGAGTTTGGATCAGACATTCCAGTTTTTGACATCATGAGCATTTGGGATACGACGGCATACGTCAAGTAAGTCGACAAGCCTGACTCCCGATCCCGTTAGTCGCCTTTTACGACAAGCATGGCTTGCTGAAGACCAATTCTAACCCGGATCTTCACGGGTCGTTTGTCGTAATAGCCGATCAGGAGCACAATAACAGACAATCTTTACTTTTTACACCCCGATCTTCATGAATTCATGAGTGAGTGAGTTTCAACGCCGCTCTGAACATAATTTCATTTTTATCACGGCGTGTCAGCTTCATGTGGGAGGAAATGACGTGATACAGGTTACCACTTTGGTAAACAGGGGCAAGAGATTTAACTGACTTTAAAAGTACAGTTTCCACCCTTGCCAAAATAGGCTGGAATTTCTGGGTTCGATCGTAGCGCCACCAGTGACTATTTCGAGTTATGTCCCTTCTATGCCTCTACTATGAACCAATCAGATTACACCTTTCGTATTACTTACATTTGCTTCAAACAAAATTACGATGATGATCTGATCGATAATGAAGATCTATATTGTGATAAAACGGGTCTTACATCGCGAAGTGCATCAAATCACGTGAGCACCTTGATTAAACATGAACATTTTTGAAAAATATCTCTTGACAACAAGTTTGCGGTGCACATGCTTTGCAAATCCTGCTGTCGACCGAAATCTGCATGACAGTTTACGAAACGGATTTCGATTTCGTTGCGCGATTGTGATTGGACTATGCATAGACTCGTTAGTCCAGCCAAACTGTAACTCCATAATACCAGCCTAGTTCGGCAAGGGTGGAAACTGGACTTTAAAAGTCAGTTAACTCTCTTGCCTCGGGAAGATGGGGGAAATTAAAATGTGAGCAATCGTGTTGCAGTACTTACTTTTCTTAAACACTCATAACGCTTATCAAACACATACACAAGCAGGCCAGTACAACCTATCTAAAAAAGAGATACATGTATCTCTTTTAAATATCCTTACCACGTTCTGTACATAACACATTTTAAGTAAAAAACAGTTTGATTAAACCCAGATATCCTCATGAAATAAAAATTGTCAATGCAAGAGAATAACCACTCTAGATTTCCACCGAAATAGATTCCATGTGGCGTAAAGAGCACAAAAGTTGTGAAATTAAATGAATGGACCACTGAAAATCAGTTTTGACACCAGGTGTACGCGAAAAGGATAAAGAAAATGTTACAAGCAAACAACATCAAACCAACTCATCAACGACAATTTTGACACTGGTAGGAGGGTGAACCTGTAAATTATTAACAAAAGATTTGGTAACTGTAACAAACGGCTGAAAGAAGAACACACTAAAGTACCTTTCTCAAATTATTTAGTTTATCATATTTTTGTAAGGATTTCAAAGTGTAAGATTTTTGTGTGTGGTAACTATGCCACTATTAAAACTCACGATCAAGGGTTCTGACAGAGCGAGAAACATCAGCGCGAACCGGGGTTCAAGACAGAGGTGACTGTAAGCAACGTGAATTTAAAGCAACTCTGCACAACTCTGAGCAATCTTGAACCATTGTAAGGTCATATACACAACACCCCAATAATAAAGAAAGGTGAGCTAATACTTATAATAGGACGTTGTAACTCATTAGCATTATCCGTATACGTGTCAGAGGTCATTTCCGAGTGGTGACATCCGGTCTTGGGGCGAGACACTCCCACTATTTGAATAACTGAGCTACCATCAAGATCGCAAATGATTCCGAAACAGACACAGATGCCATGGTCCCAACTCAGTCACATCTGTCTGACATTATGTTGTAACGGCATCTTTTGTCGCCGGGCATATATTGTCGCTGTCGACAATATATATGCCAGCATTCACAGCACCTATTGTAATTACAAAACTCCAAACAGGACACACCAACCTAAATAACCACCTAAAACAACTTAAAAGACACACCACAGGCAACTGCCCCCACTGCAAACAACCCGAAACCACAGAACACGCACTCATTCACTGCACCCACTATCAAACACACAGAACCACACTACAAACCGCCCTCAATCTAAATAAGGTTCCTACTCTAGATGAAATACTAAAACCTCAAAATAAACTAGAAAACTTCAAGGCCCTAGGCGTATTCCTAATCAAAACAGACCTAATTAAGCGCATCTAAAAATTAATTAATCTACCAATCCAAAATCCAATAAACATACAAACACCCACCTCACCCGGCTCCCTTAGTTCCCTCCTCCACCCACCTCGGCATTTATTCCAAATTTAAAAATTTCAAAAAATCAATATAAGCAACCCCTAAAAGCCCCCTCTTGGGTTGCACACACCACTTTCACCCTTCTCGGAATACACTAAATGGTCCGACCAGGCCCGTGTGCGAAATACGCTGCAGTCGGAAAGCGCACGTTAAATCTTTTATATCAGTCAGTCAGTCAGCACCTATTGTCGCCAATCGTCACATATTATTGCCGGCGACTCTCCTGGGGTTGCAGTGATTTGAGAGGCCCCAGATATGAAAGATCTTTAGATGACTCAGGATATTGTTAATGCGAAAACATTTATGAAAATGCACCCTCAGTTTCCGGTTATTAGATGTAATTGTTACTTCAATAAGAATGGATAAAAAACTGTTCTATTAGGAAATGCAAATCTAACTGAAGATATTATATACGACCTGAAATGTTATATCTCATGAAATTGGTGGTGTTGGAATATACCTCTGATTCAAGAGTTATAAACTACATGTAGTGATATACAAGTGATACACCAGCTGGACATCTATAGATTGCTGTATAATTATTTATCTGTAAAACTTTTGGAATGTCTGTGTACATGTATATATTTATCATATGACATATATTTGAATATCGCTTCTATTTCGCTAAGTATGTTTATTAAACCATTCAGTACAATGCATGGTGTAATTTATATTGGGAAAACCTTGTTTATTAATCCCCATCCACTATACATATGATTGTAGAAATATACACTGTATGACTTATATTATTTCTAGATACAAATACATTATCTCTACAACAAACTGTATATATTTCTGCTTATTTTTCCAAATATAAACAATAAATATTAACACCTCTCAGTCCAAAGGCATGTATACATGCCCTGCATGTAGACACTACCTGACATATAAGCTATGAAGTTGTCATGTTAAGGCCTACACTTTTTAAGTTCTGGATAACGCCCAGAAATGGTCAATTATAATTCTATTATTTACTGTCGCCGGTTGGCAATATATGACCGGCGAAAATATATGCCGTGTCTCATTCACAACTTAATTACAGTTTGTCTACGTGTCCCTGATCTGTGATGGGGCATCCGATAGCCGTGCTGCTGAACGCATGCGGGGACGGGTTTTTTTTTAAAAAAAATTATCATTTTGAACGAGCCTTTTATCCTCTTCAAGGGGGACACTGATGGCACAGTCCTCTGAGGGCTCTGTAGAGTTGCCTATGGCGTGTCATAATCATTGAATCCCAGAATCGCCCCGACTTCGTAATTCTTGGAATATCAGCATCAAATTAGTGCTTGTGCTTTTTACAAAATGGTAGCAGTCTATAAGACCGTTTTTCACACTATATAGAAGCTGATACGCCGACATATACATAAACAGAACAGATATACTGTTTAAACTGACGTTAAACAAAACTCGCTTTTCGCGTTAGTTTTAACATGTTAGATATAGGCGGGTCCAGAGGGGGAGGTGGGGAGGGGGTATGTATGTAGTATGTTGTTGGCAGTGCATTTGACTGAGGGGGTTCTGATATTTTGGAACCCTCCATTTGAATAATGCTAGATCCACGCTTGTTAGTTAACCTAGTTAGCTCAACGTCATTCGAAACTACGCGGGGGTGGTGTGGAATTTCTCCTGCGCAGAAATCTGTTTAGTGAGTAACATCGTTCGTGTCCTGTGAAGGTGGGAAACACCAAGATTTAGCTTCACACTTTATAACCTGGTAGGGAACCGAACTCGGTTTTTGGCGTGATGAGCGAAGTTGTTGACCCCACCACCCTAACAGTGTTTTTTTGTTTGTTTGTTGTTTAACGCCCCACTCAGCAATATTCCAGCTATATGACAGCAGTCTATAAATAATCGAGTCTGGACCAGACAATCCAGTGATTGACATCATAAGCATCGATCCACGTTATTGGGATCGATGACATGCATCAACCAAGTCAGCGAGCCTGACCACCCGATCCCGTTAGTCGCCTCTAACGACAAGCATAATCGCCTTTTACGGCAAGCATGGGTTGCTGAAGACCTATTCTATCCCGGAATCTTCACGGGTCCACTAACAGTGGGAGAGGGGGTGTTGGGTGTGGGCGTTTCTTTTCTTACTTCAGCTAAGCGACACGTCTCACCCTCTTATATTCGGACCAGGATCCAGTGTTTGTGGGTTCGAATCCTGGGTTTATCCAGATTAAGACTCACGGTTTGCTTGCAATAACAATTTGGTCAGTTTCTACCTTTCACTTCCTTTTATACAGCAAACCGACACGTAGGGATATAGCTGTAATACTGCCCAAAGCGGCGATTAACCCAACACATGCTCGTTTATATAATTCTTCAAATATATATAATAATATTTATACTACTTATCGAGGTGTGTGCAATGAAACATGACCCAAGACGGGAAAATTGCAAAAGAATTATTGAGATGGTCCCCCTTACATGATCAGCAGGCTTTCTGTAAGTAATTAAGATATCTATATTCTTATTGTTAACTTAATACTTCGTTGTATTCCGTGAAAACCGTGAAAATACAACCCGTCCCCACTCCGTTTCCGTCTCCAATCACATTTCCGAGTCCTAGATTTGCTTTCAGTCGCTGTACATAAACTGAGACAAATTATGCCTTCAAAAAGAAAGTGTATGTACATTCAGAAAGACACTTCAAGGTGTAATGTCGCAGAATTGCTGGTTACAATAGCCGACACGAGCCCCAGGGAATATCCAAAGCTTCACCCTATGCATGCCTACACATTACCTTGATCCAGCATGCCAGCATAGTGTATAGGTGAATGGGTATTATTAAGGGTTAATGAGGCCTTCAATACAACTGAAATAATGAATACTATCGTATATCTTACAAAAACACTATGCGTGCGAGTACTGCTATTCTTTGCTAACCTAATTTCATGTTATATATAGAACGTGTCTGTAAAAGGTGTTGCTGGAAGCAATTTTGACGAATGGTTTTGACATTGTTTAACAACTACACGGGCCATATAAAATGCTTTCTCACGGCAGCTTTTCGGGGGTTTGGCTTGTCGAATGTTCGACTTGATTTAAATGTTAACAGTTCCCACAACGATCTCGGAAGTGACATGAGGTAGGTGCGAGTAATACCGTATACAATGTGTGATTTTTCCACTCTATATCACATGTTCCCTGCGTGTATATACAGTGCGATGAGAAACTGGCAGTCCAAGCAACTTTGACGTAAGTCCCTCAAAGAGTTATAACCAGTTGTCTTTGTTTTCCAATTTCAAGTAGTATGCATATCAATTTAGCAGTTACTAACCGCGCCAATTTCACATTTTTATCAATGGCACTAATTACATCTTGATCTTGATTGAAAATAGCTACTAGATCATGGAGCAAATTTTCTTTCGATAACGAATAGATGAAGCCGAAACATTTACTGAGAACAATGTTTTGCGGATGCCAAATTCCTATTGAGGCAGATAACGTAAGTGAGTATGTTCTTACTCTATGCTCAGGTGCGTTAATTACAGAGCTGAGGTAAAGGGTGTATTAACACAATAACAAACAATAGCTTAAAACTAATATCCGAATGTATAACGCTTGGAAACGCAGGTCTCTCAATAAATCTTTTATATGCTTCCAATTTATATCACTTTAGATGTACCTGTCTGGTGATTATTGTCCCTGATTAATGTAAATATGTTAAAATATGTAACTGTGAAGGGATATCTTGTATTTTGTTCATAAAATATTGAATTTCATATTTATAATCAATATGAAGATAATATCTGTAACATAGGTCATAACGTTTAATGTGACGTGGTGAAAGCAAATATTAGTTGTCATACAATAATAAATTCTATGACGAAATCGGGGGTTTCTCGACTTTTCTCGCTCGTTCGCTCACGTTCGCGTCGCATTGGGAAACGCACGTGTTAATGTTTTGATCCCATGTGTTCTCGCGAGAAAATCCTTTTATATCACGTGACCATTGCCCATGAACCAATATGGCGGCCACCTGCCAAAGGAATTGGTGATTGTTGACAGTTACATTGGATATTACTTGATGTGTTTATAAAGTAAAAGAAATTTGGACGCTTTTGAAATATGGTTCTTTCTAAAGTCGAGGCATTTGAGCTACTGGAATTACCTGTTGGTAAGCACATATGCTGTTTCAAAACCAATATGTTTAAAGCGAAATCTGTCAACGTTGTCAAAATGACGGGAATCCCCGCCAATATTGTAATGTAATAGTTTAGTGCTAGTTAGGATAACGACATTGTGAGAAAAATCTATGAAATTATGTAATATACTTATAACATGTGATGAGAAAGGTGACGTTTGTCCTCCCGTATTCAGAAACAGACAACAGTGAATTCTTTCTCTGTTCGTGATGGCACCACACGTCTCTGGAGATAACGTTAGCAGTTTTTCCTGGTTTTTACCAACAAACTCTCACACCAAACTTTGTTAGGGTCACTTTTATCAGACAAATGTGTAATTCAGAACTGATTGTTTGAGATTAATCAAGTAATTTCTGTTATTTCTCTGTACTGTCAGTGCACATCCGGCTCAGTGTGTTGTGAAATATTTCACAGTCGACTAAGTTTATCCAAAGTATTCTATCAATGTCTTATTTTTAACTCTGTCGGATTTTCAGAGTATCAGTATGTCTGTTGTCATCAGAATCATAAATTAACCTGAAACATTTGGGTTTCCTTTTCCATTCTTTCTGTGTGGTAACAAAATAACATATTTATATAAGTTTGGTAACAATGAAATGCAACCTCTAAAGCTTCACATTCTTCTCGCCCACCATATATAGAAACACTGACTTGCTGGTTATCAGTCATAAATATGCTTTCATAACTTCCATATAAGGTTCAACAGGATTAGGCAGTCATTTGTCTATTTCAAGAAATATGACAACTTTTACTTTCTGTTTGGGAGAATCAGACATGTGGGTCCTTTGTTCGTGAAGGTGTTTGGGGCACAACTGATCTTTGATCAAGAAACCTGTGACACATACAAGATATAGAACGTATACAAGTGGTCAGTTGCTGTGTTGCCAAACATTGTTGAATATGTCAATGACTTGCAGTAATGAATATTCTGTGCACATGACTTCTAAAAAGTATTCTTTTGGGCCAGTACTCATTGGTAATGATGTTGGTTGACAATGTAGGACAAATTTTGTTTCACCTAAGAAAGTGTTAATACTGCTGCTCAAATTAATTAATGATGATTGATTCGTTTCTACTCCAAGGAATAGATTGTGGTATTCTGATACATGTACCTTTTTGGTGATATTGATGGGTGTGTGTGTGTTTGTTGTTTGATGCCGCACTCAGCACTTTTCCAGCTATATAGTATAGGATGGTGACTTGTGAAAAATTGAGTCTGGAACAGACAATCCAGTGATTGATATTGTGAGCAACGATCCCGATTATGATGACCCACAACTAACCAAGTTACCAAGACTGACCACTCGATCCATTTGGTCACTTTATGACCAGCATAGGTTGACTGGTACCTAATCTTTTCCCTGTGGGGTATATGGGTGGTATTAGTACTATCTATATGAGAGCAAGTTTATATTAATGAAGGCTTAGACTTCACAACAACAATCACAGTGAAGTTACATATAAACAAGAACAGTAATAGGTCATTGTGACCGAGTACAGAAACACTGGAGTCGGGTCATTGTGACCGCAGTTCAAACTTTCACTCATTTGAATTTTCTATGAAATGTAAATGACAAGAGGCAACCATGACCTCAGCAGGATATGTGAGCTCGTGACTATGGGGTTTTTACCAGATTTATCTGTAAATTTATGGAAATATGCTCAAGGCTGATCCATATTTATTAATAAGGTGAAAATATGGATTGAATTATCTCACAGATGTCCAGCTAATTTAGCAGTGAACAGTCTGTACCGGTGGAGAGCAATTTGTTGATTGATGAAAGATGTATAATATCTGCTCTGTTAGAGATATTGGGTAATCCTTCACATTTTCTGTAATTTTATTTAATCTAGAGGGACAGGGGTAGATTTCAGTTTTAACAACAAATTCATATGTACCCAGCAGGGCTTGGTCCTTTCTAAAGTGACTGGCTCTTCTCCAAGCTAACTGGCCCTTCTCCAAGCTAACTGGCCCTAAACTAAATGTTGGATGCCATGACTGAGTTACCCAATGTTGGCTTCCATTTGCCTCATTTTGTGGCGAGCAAATAAAGATGATGATGTTGTATGGAACATTACAAAAAGGCTGTCTGTTGTGTCGTTCTACAGCGGTGATTATGGAGTTAACCATTCACACAACCTCATCCCTTCTAAATATTTTCTCATCAAAATTACACGATTCCCGAGCAGTGTCCAATTTGAAAAATTAAACACAGAGAACATCATGAACATGGAGAAGGGGGAACATTTTCACTTGCCAGACGGGCCATCCACTTTACGTTTGAGCAAGCATTTGTAATTTTAACTGGCCACGGGGCAACGGGCCAGCAGTTAAATCGATCCCTGGGGATAGATTCAAGATTTTCATCTTTAATCATTGTTAATATTAGGGTTTCAAATGATTATGACAAGGATCCCTTGACTTTCATTCTCAATTTTAAACTTTCATCTGTAATTTACTGGAGAGGTTGATCTTAACCAATTTTAAATCCGGTAAACCATGTAAACTATTATGGTTAAATATTGCTTGACAATAGATGGAATGAACGAGACGATGTATTGTTGCCATGTGCTGTAATATATGAGTATGACGTAGGATCTGCTCATCAAATCCCAAATTTACCATGACAATCAGATGATCATGATTATGATCCTTGGTTGGTCAGCACCATTCCATCATGTCTATGCTTGTGTGTTTCACCAGTCATAAACATCCTAAATCTGCACCACTTTAGGATTTCCCCAAACATTATGTTGATTGTTCAACTATTCAATACTCACTCACCTCTGCGACCCATGAAGATCTGGGTTAGAATAGGTCTTCAGCAACCCATGCTTGCCATATAAGAGGCGACTAACGGGATCGGGTGGTCAGGCTCGCTGACTTAGTTGATGCATGTCATGGTATCCCAATTGCTTAGAGCGATGCTCATGCTATCTATCACTGGATTGTCTGGTTCAGACTCAATTATTTACAGACATGTAGCTGGAATATTGCTGAGTGTGGTGTTAAACAACAAACAAACACTCACCTCTGCACATTACAATTTATTTGAACACATCAAATTTACATTTGATTGTTGGTCTTGTTGAAGTGTTTGTTTGTGATGTTGATGTGTTTAATATGATGTTGATATACTTGTCTATCAGTGGCTGACCAGGATTCTATCAGGACAAGCTACAAGCGACTAGCTCTTAAGTGGCATCCCGAGAAACATGGCAATTCAGCTGATGCAGTCAGGGTTTGTATTTCTTTATGAAAAATAATATTTCTTGAGCATGATTGGCAATGCTGGAAATGCTTTAGTCTGCCCCAATAGAATATTTACATATCTGGAAACCCAACCATTTCACTTACAGCCCTGATATTGCATCTCAAAATAGTCAAGAAATCTCAACATATGCTCAGCAGTAATAAAAATGAGATAAGACCAAATATATTTTTCAGTTTTCAGGGTTAGAAATTGGCACTAGTCCTATTGTCCTTGCCAAACTGCCCAATGGTAAAGGTATCATAAGGACTAGTTGAAAATTGCCATTTTTAAGGGGATTTGCTATATGTTATCATATGGACTAGTGGATGAAAACTGTTATCATGGTTAACTGGAATACAAGTTTTATCATGTTTAGACAAATGTGAAAAAGGGATTATTCTATGATAAGCCTGGGATTTTTCTTCTTTTTTTTTCACAAGGTGTATTACAGTATTGTAATGTTTGCAACTGAAAATGATTTTATGAAGAAGTTTGATTTTTTAAAGTTTTTTTTCTTTCTTTGTTTTTTGTTTAACATATTGTTTAATGTGTTAGAATTTCCTAAGGTGTATTGTGATGTTTGCAACTGAAAATGACCGGGAACTAGTCCTGCCCTAGAATACTATTTGTCAAGATAGGATGAGGTCATTGTGACCTCAGCTGGCAATTTTTGTCAGCGGCCCTGAGACTTGGTGTGTTTGTTAGTATAATGAAGCTGTGACACCTACACCATGTACACAGGTTATACAATTTGTAATTCATTGATTAAATGATTCTGTCAGCCCCATGGTATGATGATAGACATGCATAAAACATGCACTATCCACTTGCTCAGTCATAAAAAGTGCTCCATTCAGCATGTTCAGTGTGGCTGAGTGTGGATGTGTTTGTCACAATTTGTAAAACATTGTCTGTCCTAGAAAAAATGCCGTGGGATTTACACAAAATCCTTATTGTCCACCGGAAGTCTTGAAAATGTGTGGGGTCCAAACCAAATCATTGGCTCCTTTTAGAGAAGAAAAATGAATATGCTTGAAGGAGTGATGAAAAAAATATTTGGTCTCTACAAAAATACAGATGTCGCATGTGTCAGATGTCAGTTATGTTGGTAGTCGCTTAACTCCGATGTGTACGGTTAACACTTCCGATGCTTCCATATTGCAGTATACTAAATAACATCCTATTTACATATGCACATTGACACGCTATTCATCAATGATACATTAGATTGCTGTGTTCTAACATGTCTTGTTTAAAGAGTGCTTGCAGTTCATGGGCTGCTTGTGATATTCTGGCCAGGGGACCCCAGGGATTTAGCTATATTAACCTGGCACCAGTGCAACCTTTTATTGATAAATGCAACCTAATATTTATGTCATGGACCAATGTATGTAGAACATTTTCATATATGTGTCTGACTAACCTTTTCTTTTGCACACAATAACGATCTTTGAACACTCTCAGTAACTCGAAGCTTTATGTACCATACTACACCACTAATCACTGTGTTATGTGTAATTTGTCATGCTTTCTTGGGTTTGACATCCTCAAAATGTGGGTACTTCAAGATAATGTTCTCATGTTCCTGTTACATTTTACAGCAATACATCATTAATTTATTTGTAAAACCCTGACCCAGTTATCAGAGATCTGAGAATTTTTTTAATTTAGCCTTGTTATACATCTACTTTTCAACATTGATCACTTTTGGAATCAGGGTGTTTTCTAGTCATAGTGTGCATGTTGTAACTTGTACTTGTAGAGCCATGTGCAAGTTGGTTATCAGAAATTTTGTGGCATTTCTTGACGAAAATGGAAGGTCAAGATAAGTCATTATGAAATTAACCTTAGTTATCTGATTAAAAAGGCTTGTCATCACAAATCATGCCATGATCTTGAGGATAAGGGTTCCTTTTGGAACATTTTTGCTGTAGTGTGTTTCTCAAACTGGATAGAGCTTGTGCCCAGAAGGTCGGTGGTTCGATCCCGAAGACCATGTCATACAGACGTTAAAAGATGGTACTAGCTGTTAACCTGAGTGGCATCAAGAGGATAAATCAAGGACTGGTTGGTTCAGAGTCAGTATTCTGTGTCTGAGTGGGGTATCCATGTTCAACTGCAGCATGGTGTCTCAGTGGGCTTGCTCTATAAAACTGGCATAAGTCCAGGCTTGTACAAGCAGCCCTCTCACCCGCAGTACACACATACACAGCTGTATAAGTGCAATAATCTTGGATGCGACATTAAACCATATTTCACTGCACCTTTATCCCCTGGTGGTGGGAATGCAGCAGCTGTGTTTGACTGTCTCACAGTCACTGAACCATATTATTTTCCATTTCAACCAGCCCTTTCTGGAATGCAAAAGCCCTAAATGAAGCAAGTCTTTATTTTCCTCAGGGTCTGAATCTCCCATCTCACGGGGGCTCCTTTTCAATTTTTTAATTTCAATCTATTTTCTATCAGAAATACATATTTCAAGAGACTAAGCATCAGTCTTCAGCTGGTGTCTGAACTGATCACTGTAATTAGTGTTAATAGGTTTAACTTGGTTGTATTCCCAGTGGGATAAATGTTTGACATATTTGATGTGCCTAAATTAAAATTGATACAAAGCCTAAATACACTAAGCATGGTGTTAATGATTTTGAGTAGGATTGTAATTCGCAATTCGCTGTGCAGAGTTGCGTCCCTTGGGCACGCCAGAAACCTATGATTGTGGGTTCGAATCCCAGTTTGCCACGATTATGTTTCTAGGTATGTCAGCACCATACCCGTGCTCGTGGGTTTCACCGAAGTGGTAAACGTCTGAGACCTGCATCACTTCGGGCTTTCCTCCCACATTAAGCTGACACGCCGCCATATGACTGGAATAATGTTAAAAGCGGCGTTAAACCCAACTCACTCACTCACTCACTCATCAGTTACTTGGCCTCCCATAGGTGGCGTTGTAGCAAGGGATGACTGTATGAACAGTGTTCAGTGATGCCACTCAACATGAAACTTTTACTGACTAAACATTAGTGATTTTGCTGAGAGTCAAATGGCATTAGGATATTAAAACAATTTTATCAACTTTTGATAGGATATTCGTCCGTATCATTACTTCCTGGGGGCTGCTTAATTAATGTGATTGTTTGAATTCGAGCTCTGGCGCCACAGTAGGTTTTTGTCAACACTATGCTTAGGACAGATCTTAGGGATGTCATACATTGTGTCATACTTGATATTTCTCATATAGTATATCATTGTATATACCCCATGGGAATTTTTCACACGAGACTGGAATACCTTTAAGTCCAAGTATACTCAGTATTCAGTAGTGTCACAGCCTGTGTTCAAGGTAACTTGAGTATTTATGAATGGCAGGCCCTCAATCAGATCATAGGTCAAGGTCACAAGAGGTCAATTTATGAAATATGTTTTTCAAATTTCATTATTTTGGATTAATTCATGAGAAACCATTTTCCTGTAACTTACGATTCACTCTCAATAATTAACTCAATACCTGTCATATGTCATGGCTGTGTCAAATGTCAAAGTCTTTTGCAAGGTCAATTTCTGATGGGAATGTTTTGGACATTCAGGAAAAAGTGGGGATGGAACAAACAGTCTTAAGAGGATCCTTGAGTGTCATGCTGAATCTCAAATATTGATTACTTGGGTCATCATCAGAACAGATATTGTCACCTGAATGTATACTACTCAATATTTGCAAAGGATCACACCCTTGATTAAGGATGACCATAGCATGATCAGACAGCTGTCAGTCAGTGAAAAACAAAGATATTAGTAATGTCGTCAATCATTTAATGGCATAATGTCTCATGGTTAAACAGTTTGTAACGACATTCAGAACTTATCATGATGATATCACTACAACTTGCAACTGTATCTTGGCCACCAGACGTTTTGGTCCTTAGCAAATGTTGTGTAGTATATACTACAGAACTAGTCTGTTCTGCAATTTTGTCACATTATTTTGTCGTGTTTCTTACATTTCATGTATCTGTACTTTTCCATAATGTCAACTGTTGTCATTTCAGAAGTTCAAACAAGTGAGCAATGCATATAAGAGACTGCAGACAGATAGCCAATCAGATATGACGCTGGTAAGTGCCACACTGTCATTGGTCTATTTATAGGTCTTATTCCCAAGGTTGTTTGTGTCAGTGATGGCATTACTATTCCTGTCACAACTGGGTCTGATTATACTGATTGGGATTAACGTCCACATTTCATATTTTATGACTGTGTTAAGTGTGTCAGTCTTTGCTGGGATTCAACTGTAATAAGCTGACTGTGAGAGAGTGTGTTATAACACCGTATTTACCAATATTCCTACTGTGTGATGGCGTCCTGTAAATAAGTGTGTCTGGCTCAGACGATGGATGGATGATAAGAGGAATGTACCACATCTTCGGGTACAATGACACACAATCAACCAAGTTGTTGAGTCTGACGATCGGATCCCTTTAATTGACGTTTACGACCAACACAGGTTACTAAGAATCAGTTCTAACCTGGAATCTCCATGGTCCGTGAGTGGATATGGTTGTGTGGCACTTTCAGCAACATGCTAGCAATATCATGATGGGGGACATTCAGAATGGAATGAAACCTTTGAGCCACTGGGGTCAGTGGTTCAGCCTAGTGGTTGAGATTTCGCTTATAAAGTCAAAAAAATTTTTTTTATTTCTGCTTGGGGGCTATTTGTGAAGCTATTTTGGAAAAGTTGCAAAAGAGATAAAATCCCACTCACTATCTACTTGAGGTTCAGAGAGTGGATGAGTATGGTTTAACACTGCTTTTAGCAATAATCCAGCAACATCACAGCGGGGGACACCAGTAATGGGCTTCACACATTGTACCCATGTCGGGAATCGAACCTGGGTCTTTGGCGCGACAAGCAAATGCTTTAACCACAAGGCTACCCGACCGCCCCTACTTGAGGTTCTGCTGTAGTGGGACCACATCTGTGGTCTAGTGGATAGGTTGGTGGTTCGATTCCTGGTGGCATTGTACCAAAAGATGTTAAAATATGGTGCTTATTGTTACCCTGGCGCATGCTAATAAGGGGATAAAACAAGGACTGGTCCGTATATAGTGGCGTATCCATCCAACTAAGGCATGGTATCTCAGTATGTTGGAAAACCAGCAATAATCCAGACAGATACAAGCCGACACACACGCAAACGTGCATGCCCGACACTGTTTAAGTGCAATAGTCTTGAGGGATGTTGAACCCCATTTCACATCACCTTGACTGTAGTGGTTATAATTATCACAACAAACTGCAGTTTAAAGCTTGATTTTATCACTCGCTAACTCTTTTAAAAATTTGAAATTTGACAAGGGAGGTAACTGCTGTTTCATGTTTAGGGGTATTATGTTTCTGTCCACATGTCCAACCTATTTTCTGTCTTGTTTCAGGATGAAATGTTACGGATGTTTCAAGAAGTATTTTTCTCTAAATCTTTGGGTGAGTTGAATTATATCACATTAATATATGGCAATGTTATAACTTTTTATACTGATCTCCATGCCATGCATGAAGCAGAGACAGTTTGGATCTTCAGTTTGAAATCATGCTTTGAATGAAAGTTTCTGCTTTGAATGATTGACCATTTCAATTACATCAAACACAACCATGATAACAGTGACATTCAATAGTGAATTACATAAAAAATTAAATTCTGTATGAAATAATGCTTTCTAGAAACAATGCCATCAGAAAAATATCAAGCAATTACATGAAGTAAATCAAGTAATAGTAACAAACCGTGTTTTTCATTCTTTCTTGTTTTAGGTACTCTTAATGGGTCTGGGTATGACACATCAGATGACGATGATGACGATACAGACGACTCCGATGACGACATCCCCTACCCCTTGTATACTGACAAGATCAGGCTAAAACAAGATTTGAAGAAAAAAGGTAACCTTGATTATGTTATGGTATGTCAATGTGGAAAATATTCACCTGAGACAAGGGAGGCACCTGTATTATACTACTCAAAAGAAGTAGGGACCACCTGATTTCTTTCTGCCGCAATTCGCTGTGCAGAGTTGCATCCCTTGGGCACACCAGAAACCTATGATTGTGGGTTCGAATCCCAGTTCGCCCTGATTAAGTTTTGTCAGCACCATACCCATGCTCTTGGGTTTCCCAAAGAGGTAAATATCTGAGACCTGCATCACATCGGGCTCACCTCCCACATAAAGCTGACTCGCCGTGATATAACTGGAATACTGTTAAAAGCGGCGCCAAACCTAACTCACTCACTCACTCCTGATTTCTTTATTAACATTAGTAATATGAAAGAATTGTGTGGTCCTTAACTTTTTTTAGTAGTATATGCAGTGCTATATTAGTGAGTTATCTGCTTCTGTTTTAAGTCAGTCAGGCTAGTATGCAGGCTTTCCCATTGTCAACATTTGAATCCTTCAACTCCAGATTAGGGACTGCACCCAGGATAGGAAATGGTTGGTCCTCAAAAGGCAAGGTATTATACGGGCCTGGTTTTGCCCAGAGGTTCTTTATGATTTATAAAATTAGCAACACCTCCATTATGTATGGACTGCCTCTGTGGGGGCTCGGTCCCCGGCCACGTCATACCAAAAGACGTTAAAAGATGGTACTTGTTGTTACCCTGTCTGGCACTTGGCATTAAGGCTTGGAGACAGTACACTGTTGGGTATTCATGTTAAACTGCGGCATGGTATCTTAGCATGCTTACTGGGCTAGCACTATAAATTGGCATTAGTCCGGACTAGTACAAGCAGCCACACACACATACGTATGTGCATGCACATCGCTACGTAAGTGCAATTATCTTGGACGCGGGGTAAGACCCCATTTCACATCACCTCACCTCACCTCACCTCACCATTATGAATGTATGAAAGACAGTGTTTCAAAAGTTGTCAGCCATTTGAACATTCCCTAAGTATATGATTTGACTTTTTTTATGGGGCAAAAAGGGCCCTTATTCTAGTTTGTCCTTTCAGATTTAAATCTGAAAACACATATAATGTTTATCCCCCCACAGGGATTCCTAGTTATAATTGGCCTTCAGCTACTTATTCCTATTTGACGGCCTCACAAGAGACAACTGGTGGATCAGGTGACGAGATTCTGTGACTTTGTTGACTGCGTGTCTTCCAACCCCTATGTCATGGATACTGTTCATGATATCAATCACTGGTTTGTCTGGTCTTGAGTATTTACAGGTTGAAATAACTGGAATATTTCTGAGGGCAGTGTTAAACGACAAATAAACAGATGCCTGTGTCACAACAGAACATTTTGTTATCAACATGATCCTTTCTTCATGGCCTAATGAAACAGTCAGTCTAGCCAGTTTATATGTTTCTGAACACATGGTACTTGCAGTAAGCATGGTAAGACTTACTGAATCTTCCATTCATGTTAATGATTTCCAATAGTATGATTGATGTATTGTTACCATGGTTACCACACAGTGCACAGCATATTTGTGATATTGATTGAAGTCTGGCTTGAATTGATTTTGCCTCTTTTTCATTTAGACCTGATTATTGTGAACATGTTTGCCAAGGGGTAGGATTAAACTGATTTATTTGCGTACTCATGGGGTTATCATCTATTTCTGAATCTCAGTTGATCCTGGCACAGACTCAACAGTCTGTCTTTGTTCATCTGGATACCATCCTGAGAGCAGTATTCAGTACTTGTCGAAACAGCAGACTAATAATGATTAGGTGGTCATATATACCTTCTGTTTTCTGACTTGTATGTCTCATTACGTGACCCAACTCTCTGTATGTCCCGACTCGCTGTGTGACCTGACTCACTGTCCTGACTTGCTGTGTGACCCAACTCTCTGTGTGACCCAACTCTCTGTATGTCCCGACTCGCTGTGTGACCTGACTCACTGTCCTGACTTGCTGTGTGACCCAACTCTCTGTGTGACCCAACTCTCTGTATGTCCCGACTCTCTGTGTGACCTGATTCACTGTCCTGACTTGCTGTATGACCCAACTCTCTGTGTGACCCAGCTGTCTGTGTGTCCCGACTCGCTGTGTGACCTGACTCACTGTCCTGACTTGCTGTATGACCCAACTCTCTGTGTGACCCAGCTGTCTGTGTGTCCCGACTCGCTGTGTGACCTGACTCACTGTCCTCACTTGCTGTGTGACCCAACTCGCTGTGTGACCTGAATCACCTTCCTGACTTGCTGTGTGACCCAACTCTCTGTGTGTCCCGACTCGCTCTGTGACCTCACTCATTGTCCTGACTTGCTGTGTGACCCAACTCGATGTGTGACCTGACTTGCTGTGTGACCTGACTCGCTGTGTGACCTGACTTGCTGTGACCTGACTCGCTGTCCTTTCTTGCTGTGTGACCCAACTCGCTGTGTGACCCAACTCACTGTGTGACTCAACTCACTGTCCTGACTTGCTGTGTGACCCAACTCACTGTCCTGACTTGCTGTGACCTGACTCGCTGTGTGACCCAACTCACTGTCCTGACTTGCTGTGTGACCTGACTCGCTGTGTGACCTGACTTGCTGTGACCTGACATCGCTGTCCTTTCTTGCTGTGTGACCCAACTCGCTGTGTGACCCAACTCACTGTCCTGACTTGCTGTGACCTGACTCGCTGTGTGACCCAACTCGCTGTCCTTTCTTGCTGTGTGACCCTACTCGCTGTGTGACCCAACTCACTGTCCTGACTTGCTGTGTGACCTGACTCGCTGTGTGACCCAACTCACTGTGTGACCCAACTCACTGTCCTGACTTGCTGTGTGACCCAACTCACTGTCCTGACTTGCTGTGTGACCCAACTCGCTGTGTGACCCAACTCGCTGTCCTGACTTGCTGTGTGACCTGACTCGCTGTGTGACCCAACTCACTGCCCTGACTTGCTGTGACCTGACTCGCTATGTGACCCAACTCACTGTCCTGACTTGCTGTGTGACCCAACTCGCTGTGTGACCTGACTCGCTGTGTGACCTCACTCACTGTTCTGACTTGCTGTGTGACCCAACTCGATGTGTGACCTGACTTGCTGTGACCTGACTTGCTGTGTGACCTGACTCGCTGTGTGACCTGACTTGCTGTGACCTGACTCGCTGTCCTTTCTTGCTGTGTGACCCAACTCACTGTCCTGACTTGCTGTGTGACCCAACTCACTGTCCTGACTTGCTGTGTGACCTGACTCGCTGTGTGACCCAACTCACTGTCCTGACTTGCTGTGACCTGACTCGCTGTGTGACCCAACTCACTGTCCTGACTTGCTGTGACCTGACTCGCTGTGTGACCCAACTCACTGTCCTGACTCTCTGTGTGACCTGACTCGCTGTGTGACCCAACTCGCTGTGTGACCTGACTCTCTGTGTGTCCGGACTCGCTGTGTGACCTCACTCACTGTCCGGATTTGCTTTGTGACCCAACTCGCTGTGTGACCTGACTCACCTTCCTGACTTGCTGTGTGACCCAACTCACTGTCCTGACTTGCTGTGCGACCTGACTCACTGTGTGACCTGACTCAATGTCCTTTCTTGCTGTGTGGCCCCACTTGCTGTGTGACCCAACTCACTGTGTGACCTGACTCACCTTCCTGACTTGCTGTGTGACCTGACTCACTGTCTTGACTCACTGTCCTGACTTGCTGTGTGACCCAACTCTCTGTGTGTCCCGACTCACTGTGTGACCTGATGCACTGTCCTGACTTGCTGTGTAACCCAACTTGCTGTGTGACCCAACTCGCTGTCCTGACTTGCTGTGTGACCCAACTAGCTGTGTGACCTGACTCACTGTCCTGACTTGCTGTGTGACCCAACTCTCTGTGTGTCCCGACTCACTGTGTGACCTGATGCACTGTCCTGACTTGCTGTGTGACCCAACTCGCTGTCCTGACTTGCTGTGTGACCCAACTCACTGTGTGACCTGACTCACTGTTCTGAATTGCTGTGGCCCGACTTGCTGTGTGACCCAACTCTCTGTGTGACTTGAATACCTGTGACCCAACTCTCTGTGTATCCTGACTCTCTGTGTGTCCTGACTCACTATGTGTCCAGACTCGCTATATGGCCCGACTCTCTGTGTATCCTGACTCTGTGTGTCTTGACTTTGAGTCCCAACTTGCTGTGTGTCCTGACTCACTATGTGTACTGACTCGCTGTATGTCCCGACTCTCTGTGTATCCTGACTCTGTGTGTGTCCTGACTCTGTGTGTATCCTGACTCTGTGTGTGTCCTTACTCTGTGTATCGCGACTGTGTGTCCCGACTCGCTGTGTATCTTGTGACTCTGTGTGTCTTGACTTTATGTCCTGACTCTCTGTGTGTCCCAACTCACTGAATGTCCCGACTCTCTGCGTGAACCGACTCTCTGTGTGTCCCAACTCACTGAATGTCCCGACTCTCTGCGTGAACCGACTCTCTGTGTGTCCCAACTCACTGAATGTCCCGACTCTCTGCGTGAACAGACTCTCTGTGTGTCCCAACTCACTGAATGTCCCGACTCTCTGCGTGAACCGACTCTCTGTGTGTCCCAACTCACTGAATGTCCCGACTCTCTGTGTGTCCCAACTCACTGAATGTCCCAACTCTCTGCTAGAACTGACTCTGTGTGTGACCCTACTCGCTATGTGACCTGACAACATTAGGAATATTGGTTTCAATGTTTCTTAGAAAGGCATCATATTTGGTTCTAATGATTCAGACTTTAGTGTCGATTGTTTTATCCTCGATATTTATGCTAAAAATATATCAATGCTGACAAAAGGTTTTGTTAACTAATTATCTTTGTTCACATTTGAAACTGTTGACTACATATGCAGGTCAGCTACTGTGCAGTGGCAGCATTTTGTATTTTGAATTTTTTCTATTCTTGTGGTTTTGTATCTAAATAGGGTTACCACAGCTTTGTCAAAAGATCATCATTTTCCTCTGAAATACGGGAAAAGGGTACAGGTATTTTTATCCAGTGGCAGTTGCTATGGTTACACTAGCCAGTAATGATTGATGTTTCGCTGGACTATTTTGTCAACCCTCATTTACTATCGAGACTAAAAAAATAGGGTAAACCAAAGAAAAAAATAAAACTTGTCTCAAATCAATAATTCTAGAGTTGATGTCAAAGCTGTCTCCAAACATGTCAAATGCCTGCAATAAATAATGCATGGCCGAGACTACGGTATATTGGTATGTACCCGCTTCATGCATCTAATACACTAGGCCATTGTTGGGCTGGGATATGTGGACTGACGGCGGCCTCTGCACTGTTCGGCTCAGTGATCAGTTATGTAGGTGTTCCATTTTCTCTTTTATTCCGATTTTAAGCCTTCTTTCTGAATTGGGGGAGGGGAGAAAAAGAACAGGTCCTCTGTACCCCATTCTTACTTTGATGGGGGGTGGGGTGGGGGTGGGGGTGGGGCAGGACAGATGGTCAAAATGGCTACTGCTTATTAAAAGTACATGGATGGACAACCACTAGGAAGGAGCAACTCTTGGCTTCCCCTGTGGATTGAGTGTCATCACACCATGTGGGTGGACTGTTTCAGACATGATCAACATCTGGATTAACCATGTTAACTTGTCCAGGCAAGCTTTTATGTGATAGTGAAGGAGCTTTAGTATTGCTCACTCTGATTTAGTGCCACATTTCTTTGATTGTTCACTGGCACTGGTTGTATTCATTATTTCAACCAATTCAGGCTGTAAATGTTTTTGCTGTTGCTGTCAACGCTGTGCTTCAAGGTGTTGCATTTATGCTTTGTCAGCATGAAGCTTGAACATTTGTACAGTATACATGGTATAAGGATATCATTGTGCCCTCAAGGGATATATTGTCTGATATTTTAATGTCTGATTGAGTACTGCTCTTCATGGCAAGGAAGGGTCGTGCGTTTTATTTCATGGATGTTATAACTCAAACTGATGGAGCGTCTTCAAGATGGCAGCCAGCGTATTGGGCCTAGTTGTCATCATTAAACATTCATTTGCTCGGCATTCAGAGTCAGATCTAATTTACCCTGGATTGTTTATTGCAGAAAGAAGTTTATTGATTTAGAAAATCAACATGGAATCACACAATGCGTTGTTTTGCAGGGCATGTTTTTTGTGTGATTGTTTTGTCTATGGTTAGTACTGGATTCATTTCATTTGTCGGGTTCAGTCTCTTCAAAATGTTTCCGAAGTGAGAAATTATTTGTCACTGGAGCATGTGGCTGAACACTTATTAAGTGTCAAGTCATGGGACCGAGTTGAGCTGTTTCATGGTGGCCTGTAAATAATCAAGTCTGGACCAGGCAAATCAGTGACTTGGGAAGAAGCATGTGGTGTGATGACAATATTGACTAGTGGTGGAACAATACACCGCTGCATCGGGGGATTGCAATTTTTTACTACAAGTATCGATCACAGTCGCACACTAAGTACAAATATCACTTCTGACCTTAAAGGATTGCTTTAATAACTGTTCCACTAAACACTTATCAGAAGTGCAAGTTAATAGTGAAAACAAATATTCTCATTCATTTCGCCATACTTGACACTGCCAACTGTAAATCATCAGTGTGCCAGGTATATTTGGCCATCCTGTCTATGAAAAAGATGGCTTATGCACCACAGGTAAGAGCACAGGCAAATATCATGATACATATTGGATAATGAGTAAGGTATCTTGGTAACTATCGGATAGCATAGTTGGTGTATCGTCCCAGCCCTAGTAATGACCCCCAGTCAGCCATCCCATCATTTATATGTGAGTTTTCAAATCAATCTATTTCAGGAAATACTGTGACTAGAACCAACAAAGACATCTAGTTATCCAGTCTTTCCTAGTCTCGCTGAATGTATGAAAAAGTAAACGATGATTGAATCAATATCTGATATAAAAGCTCTGTTTGTGTGTCATGAATATTTGATCAGTGACCTATGAAATGCTAGGTAACAGTATCTCTTTGCACTTCTTAAAGTACATGTGACTCATAACATGCACAGGAAGCTCATGCGTTGAGTTGCCTCCCTTGGCTGTGACAGAATCTGCTGACAGTAGGTTTTTGCTCCAAGATTCATCATGATCCTTGATAATGTGCAAACTAGCACTTTGCTGGTTGAGTTCAGTTCCCTCCCTCAGCCATGCTAGTATCTGATGATCATCAGTTTCAATCCAATATTCGTCCAGATTATGATCCTTGATTTGTCAGCACCCTACCCATGTGTCTGGGTTTCACCAAGGTGGTATAAGTGCTATAATAGGGGCTTTCCTACAATAGTAAGCTGCCACATTGTGGGGGAACTTCCTATCACGTCGAGGTGATATTACATCTTATCTCTTGCTGGTGGTGTAACCATAGAGATGTAGCAAGATTGTCAGCAGCCATATTCTAATGTAGTATTTGATCACCTCAGATCAAGTAGATTTAAACATATGATGAATCCAAGAATGTAGAAGCAGATTTTGTGATATTCCCATGGCAGAAGCACATATATAATTATATTTTATGCGAGTGTGTTTGGGGATGGTAAATATCCTGTATTAGGAATAAACATTGTATTTAACAAGCCTTGGCGAACTAAATACATAGTGTTTATTCCTAACCCAGGATAATGACTACCCCAAACACACCATATTTCGACCAGATCCAACTGTTTTAGCTTTGGGAAAAGGTTCCAAGCCGCAGAGGTCTGCAAGTACAGATATGGAAACTGATTCCGCTAGGCTAGCATCCTCGTTAAATTGTTTCACAATTTATATCTCCAAATTTACCAAAACTTTTATAATGCCTCAGCTGTGTCACAGTTAGACACTAATTTTCAGTATAGTAGACTGTTCTTTTGATAATGATAGCAATTATCCCAGTAGTTTCTCCAGATTCCCGATGGTTAATTCTGACTTGATTGCCAAATGGCAAGGGCGACTCCATGTTTGTTTCTAAACAATGAAAGTAGTCCCTACTTGACCTTTGATATGTGTATCTCTATCCTTTATCCTGCCGAGAAATCTACCCTTTATATGATAAAATGATATCATCATATGACCCCAGCGCAAATCATTTTTATTTGTTGGCTTTTTCTTACCGATAAACCTCCAATAACACAAACAATATTGAAGTCAATTCTTAGTAACTATATTATGATTAGAGCTGCTGTTTATTAACTTCAGTAGCTATAACAACCATAAAAGTTTATTTGACTGATGAGAAACTTGTAGCCCTGGGACCTTTACCCTGTTGTTGTTTGTTAGTTTCTGGCCCATAGCTTTGTTGTCATCTATTATTTGTATGTTTGATATCTACGAACCTTGTGTATTGATTAGCAGGGTTATAAACTGTCCCATTGATCCATATACCTGTACACTTCAGCGTGTTTAATGTAGTCATTGTTGCAGTTGAATAATGGCTGTCCTTTGTTGCAGGGCGAGACAACTCCCGCCATCTAACAGCTGAGGTAGGTGTTTGCTTATACTGGACAGGCATTTATTAGTGGGTGTGTCATGATACATCAGTGCACCAGTGCATCATGAGTTTTCATGCGACGATACGATACACCATACATTTTTTACAGTATGGATACAAGACAATTGTCCTTCATTTAATGTCCCCAAGCATTTTTGTCACTCAAGTACCGTAAATTTGTTGTAATTAGCGTTTCAATTTCACTACTATGATTAGCCACTTCGAACATGTGGCTACAGCTAGCCTTTTCCTTTAATGCTGCTCTGAAATATTTATAGTCAAGAAGTTCCCACGAGATTTGACGAAAATATGTGTATTGTGATACATATGGTATTGTGACCTATATATCATGATACGTATGGTATCGTGACCTTCCTGTATTGTTCCACCCCTATTTATTAGCAGACTTTCTAAAAGACACATTGGGATTTCACAAGAATAGGTCTCCAGCAATTGATGGGGGTTGTAAGAGCCAACTTGATGGATCGGTGGTCAGTCAGAATCAGTGACTTGGTTGATGGCGTGGATATGTACTCTGACGGCTCGATGCTCACCATATCAACAACTGGATTGACAGTTCAAGACTTGATTATATACAGGCTGCCGTCATATAGATGATAATCCAGCTATATGACGGTGGTCTGTAAAATAATCAAGTCTGGACCAGACAATCCAATGACTAACATCATGAGCATCGATCCACGCAGTTGGGATCGATGACATGTATCAACCAAGTCAGCGAGCCTGACCACCTGATCACGTTTGTCGCCTAACCAATGAGCTCACTTACGTGACCAGCAGTGATTTGTGACTGGAGGTTAGATCCGTGTCTAGCATTGATGTTGTGACTGTGAGGTTAGATCTGTGTGACAGGAAACTTTATGTTTCAGGAGGTAAATAGAAATGCTGAAGAACTTATTACAGAAGAAGAAAAAGAAAAAAGGAAAGCAGAGAAACGGAAAGCAAAAAAGAAAGTATGTTCACCATATTGAGATTCTTGCAGGAACACTTGCACTGGAACGAGCATGTTTTGGGCTTCAATGATTCATTGCACTTCCGTTGCATCCTGTCTCTGTTCTCTGTTCCAAGTCTCAGGTCAAATATATATGCAGATTGTTTGTATTCTGTATAGCATATGTTTTCAAATGTTGACGAGCGGTGTAGGGCGTCCAAGGCACAATTTGCCGCTGGTTGTGGTTTTAAATATTAGATTTGCTCTGGGTTTGTCAGCGCCACAGTGAGAAATATCTTCAGGCTTTGCTCCGACATCAAGCTGACATGCTGAGATATGACTGAAATACTGTTCAAAGTTGCGTCAAACACATCTCACTCTGTCGATCTGCTGGTGTGACACCTGGCTGTGATTAAATCAATGGTCATATAATACAAGTAATAATAGAAATACATTTTTGAATATCTTGATAGTTAAATTGATGCCTGCTATTGATGATAAAAATTGTACTTCATATCCTGTTTGCAGAGAAGACGGGAGAGGAAGAAGCTGGAGAAACAGGACCAGAAGGTACAGGCGGCAATGGAGAGGATGTGGTTGGGGGTGGGGGATGTGGGTGGAGGGAGATGGGTACCGGTAATGGACGTGGGTGTGGATGGAGGATGTCGTTGGTGGATGTCGTGGATGTAGGGTGGTGGGTGGTGGAGGGATGTGGATGTGGGCGGTGGAGGGTGATGGGTGTGGATGGTTGATAGAGGATGTGGGCGGTGGAGGGATGTGGATGTGGGTGGTGGAGGGTGGTGGATGTGGATGGTTGATAGAGGATGTGGGCGGTGGAGGGATGTGGATGTGGGTGGTGGAGGGTGGTGGATGTGGATGGTTGATAGAGGATGTGGGCGGTGGAGGGATGTGGATGTGGGTGGTGGAGGGTGGTGGATGTGGATGGTTGATAGAGGATGTGGGCGGTGGAGGGTGATGGGTGTGGATGGTTGATAGAGGATGTGGGTGTGGATGTGGTTGATAGAGGGTTGTGGATGTTGGTAGTGTATATAAATGTGGGTGGTGGATATGGGAGATGGATGTTGGTGATAGATGTATGAAATGGATGTAGGTGGTGGATGTGGTTGTGATGGATAAGGGTTGTGGATGAAGGTCGATTGTAGGCAGTGGGTGTTGGGAATTGATAGCTTGCAGTAACGCTGTAATGTTGAGTTCTTGGGAGTCCCTGTTAAAGATTGATAAATCTTGAAAAATAACACTTGCCAAAAAGGAAACAATTTTTTTTTCTCTATGCCAGAAGATTGATGCATTTGGCAGATTTCTTTGGGACTGAGACCAGTTTTGCATAGGTCTTTTATTTTAGTGGGCCCGAGAATCTAAAGTGCGTCTATTCACTCTAAAGGTTTAAATCCAAAATGCGTTTTGATCATGGCCTAAGGTCCGCTTTCGCTGTGTCTGTGCTTGTTGATTTCCAAGTTTTTACTTATATCTGTTACAATTAGATTTTTGTGTTATGTGTCTCAGTGAGTAGGTAAGGAACAGTTGTCTCCTCATGAGTAAGAGCACCTGTTGCATTGTTTCTATGCTTGCAGGATGAAAAACCAAAGAGGGAAAAATCCGGTGAGAAGGGGAGGAAATCTGACAAAAAGTGAGTTTCTAAAAACATTAACAACCGCTGTATTGAGGGATATTCAATCCTCTTGTCATATGAATTACATACTCATTTTCACAAACAGTTTATACCTGGAATTAATTTATTGGTTTGTGCATTTCACCATGGTAACTGTTCCTTTCAGGGGTCACAGTGGATCATCATCCGAAGCAGAAGAAGCTGTAAGTTCACACACTCATTCCTTTATGTTGTCACCATCAAATCTACCAGTTCCAGTGCTCTGATTGATGTCATTGCTGACATAGGCGAGGGTATCTGCTAGCGGCAGATCAAGATGTTTTAAAGGCCAGGTATACAGTACAGTAGGGCGTTGTCGTCTTTCGGACATCAGCTGATGTTAAAAACATGCAGTGTTTTCTTTTTTGTTCAAATGGTTACTTGTTTGGGTTGAATCTGATGAGAAATACCGCAGTATTGTCATCTTCCTGAGGCAAGGGAGTAACGTCCAGATTCCACCTTTGCGGAAGTAGGTTGTAATTATGGAGTTCTATTTTGGCTTGACTTAAGAGTCTATGCATATACCAATCAAAATTGCGTAACAACGTGAACAAAATCAACATCCGGTTTGTAAACTGCCGTGCAGATTTCTGTCAACTGCAGGATTTGCAAAGCATGTGAACCATCAACTTAGAGTCAACAGATTTTTTCCAAACTTTTTCATATTTTATATCAAGGAGCTTACGTGATTTGATGCACTTCGCTGGGTAAGACCCGTTTTATTCCAATATAGATCTTGATTATTGATCAGATCGCCTTGACAGTGTTATTAGCAAGTGTTTGTCAAATTAGAGTCCTTTGTGTTTGATTGGAACATTAAACCTCAAGCTTACGGCAATCAACCAATGGGTGACCAGCAAAGTAATATCTTCCAGGAGATCTCACATGAGCAATATCGAGTTGGATCATCCTATTTATGATTCTTTTGGATGTCAGTGAAGTTAGTTGTCATGGTTATGAACCTGTTCTTGTTGTTTTCAGGGGTTTGATCCTAATTCTGCATTTTTCACAAAAGTTGTAAATAAAAAGAAGAAAGGTCAGACTACAACAGAAACAACACAGACAAGTAGAAAAGATAAACCAAAAGACAAGCAGCAATCCGGTGCTAAGAGTGAAGAAGAGGTACTCAACTTCACAACTAGTTGGGGGTGGGGTGGGGTGGGGGGGTGGGGGGTGGGGTGGGAGAGGCGCGGATTCAGTTGCAGATTTTAGTTGAAATTTTCATTTTACATGTACTGATAAAAATTGAATGTGGTGACAAGAAGATTATAGTGAATGGACATGGTGTGATAAGGGCCCTTTTGGGGCTCAACGGGATCATTGAACAACACTGAATGTAGAGGTCAGGCTGAAATGAATCAAAATGGGTGTTTTAGAGGTTTTCAGGAAGTGTTTTTCTAATATTCAAATATGAGCAAGTCTTTGAACAAAGATGATTTGGGGGGGGAGGGGGAAATAAAGAGGAAATAAAGACAGCTCAAACTTTTGTAAAAAATTCTTCTTGGGACACGATTTGCTCGTGGTTGGATTTTCTATTGAATTATACTGAGTTAGGATCATGAATATTTTTAAAAATATTTTTATGAAATTTGTGTTCAGTCTTCACTACAATGAAATATCCCCCAAATAGTCCTTTTCCCTTACCTTTTTTTATGTATATAATAAATTGGCCTTTCAAACTAATTTTAGCCATTTCTTTAGGTTTTGACTTTTCTGAATTTTCTCTGATAACAGTACCAATAAAGAGAAAAAGACTATAATACCCAATTTTACATTATTTCTTTGAATCCAATGTTAAAATGATTCTAAATTTGATACTTTAAAAACATTCACATTATTATAAATCACAAATTGTTTCCCCCCTCCCCAGTTTGCCTGCCTCAGTCACAAAGTTTGAAATCGTTGATAAATCCCAAGGTATATAATTGCACCATTTCCTATGACATACTATTGACAAGACATTATTGATGTGTGATGATTCGTCTTGCTGCTTCAGGTGGAAGATTTAGATCCAATAGTTCTGCGGAGTCGACAGTTAGCAAGTGAGTGTTATGTGTTGAAATTACAGCAGTCTCCCCTTTACACAGTGGCTGTTGGGTAATGTAGTGATTATCGTTCATCACACCAAACACTCAAGTTTGTTCAATGAGTGAAGCCCATTTCTCCCCTCACCCAACTGTGATGTAGCTTAATTTTTGCTTGGGGCGGTCGGGTAGCCTAGTGGTTAAAGCGTTCGCTCGTCACACTGAAGACCAGGGTTCGATTCCCGACATGGGTACAATGTGTGAAGCCCATTTCCGGTGTCCCCAGCCGTGATATTGCTGGAATATTGCCTAAAGCTGCGTAAAACCACACTCACTCACTCACTCACTTACATAAGTATTGCTCAATTGGCATGGAACCCTTCTCCTTCACTCATTGTATACATGTTATAGATAGATGCGCAGTGGGTAGATTCTACACGTATAAGGTGTTGAAAAAGTGTTTGTTAAAGTTTTGAAAAATTCATCTCCACATTTATTTCCTGAGGACCAATCTTGTGTATGTTCATCGCTTCAGTGGCAACATTGCTGGTATGTTTCTGTTTCAGTACGAGGAAATGAAATGGCTCAGTTAGGTCACTACAACCCAGCCATTGAACTTTTTACAGAAGCTATCAATTTAGACCCTAGAGATTTTAGGTAAGTTGTGTTATTGATGGACCGCCTCTGTGGTTTAGTGGTAGAGCGTCCGCCTGGAGAGCAGAAGGTCAAGGGTTCGATCTCCGACCGCGTCATACCAAAAGACGCTAAAAGATGGTACTTGTTGTTACCCTGTCCGGCGCTCGGCATTAAGGGGCTAAAACAAGGACTGTTCGGCTCGGAGTCAGTATACTGTGTCTGAGTGGAGTATTCATGTTAAACTGCGGCATGGTATCTCAGTGAGCTAGCACTATAAATCGGCATCAGTCTGGACTAGTACAAGCAGCCACACAAACACACACACGTACATGCACGCCGCTATATAAGTGCAAAAATCTTGGACGCGACGTTAAACCCCATTTCACCTCACCTCACGTATTATTGATGTATAGTGATGAAAGTATCCACTTAGCATGCTTCCTGTAGTCAACACAGGATACAGTTAGATAGTCTGTACATTTTGTCTACATTTGTATAAGGTAGTTCTCAAGGTATGAATCGATTCCGCCTCCGTAGTCTGGTGGATTGGGCTTCTGGCCGGAGAGAAATTTTTCGAGCCCTGAGTTAGTAGTTAGGACGTGGTGGAATGTTCAAGTGATATTTAGGTGTTACACTAATGAAGATGAATATTCTACTTGCAGATTTTTTGGAAACAGATCCTACTGTTATGACCGAATACACCAATATGAAAAGTAAGTTCAGTGGAGTTCGCGAGAAAGTCAGAAATGTCTTTTCACTGACCTTATGTTGGTGTTTCTGATGAGTAACTAACATATGACTGTAACAGCTCACACAAGCCCAGGAGTAGAGCAAACAGTAAGCCCAGATAGAGGAACTGCGATCACATGAAATTGATAATAATTATAATAATTATCATGATGTGGACAGCGTAGTTTTTATACATTGAGGGGCGGTCGGGTAGCCTAGTGGTTAAAGCGTTCGCTCGTCACGCCAAAGACCTGGGTTTGAATCCTGACATGGGTACAATGTGTGAAGCCCATTTCCGGTGTCCCCCGCCGTGATATTGCTGGAATATTGCTAAAAGTGGCGTAAAACTCACTCACTCACTCATTTTATACATTGTTCAATCATTATGGTGAATCATTTAACTGTGCACAAGAAAAGCACACTTTGATCTCTGTATTGTATGTATGTTTGTTGTTTAACGCCGCACTCAGCAATATTCCAGCTATATGACGGCGGTCTGTAAATAATCGAGTCTGGACCTGACAATACAGTGATTGACATCATGAGCATCGATCCACGCAGTTGGGATACAATGACATGCCTCAACCAAGTCACCGAGCCTGACCGACCGATCACGTTAGTCCTTCGACCACTAAGGCAGGCAGTCTGCAAAGCAACTGGCTCCGCCTCAGAGGGCTGGCCCTGCTTGTTGGGAAGGTGATAACTCCTGTTGCTGATATACTGATGGCTGCTGTGGAATCTCCACCGTCTCAAACACACAGTTTTCATCTCTGTGTGACTGTTCCGAAAATAATTATTCTTTTCATTTCTTTTCAGAGCTTTACGTGATGCAGAAAAAGCCATCGTTCTTGCAAAGGACTGGGCAAAAGGTTATTTTAGGAAAGGAAGGGCTCTAGCAGGGCTCAAGGTGTGTATAGGCTTAAGAACTGTGGTATTCTGTTAAGCAGGCCAGAAACTTATGATTGTGGGTTCCACACTCTAGCAGTGTGGGTTCGAATCCCGGACGGGACTCAACCCCCAAAAGTACGAAAATCTGTACTTTACTCAAAAAGTGTTACTCCAGATATAACATTTGCTACATTTGACCACTTTCAAAATGGCTTTGTGTGGTCATGTTGTTGTAGTAATAAAAAAAATCTTAGATGTAGTTACACCAAATAACATTTGGGTTTTGGTTCTACAAAGTGACATATATATGATGCTTTGATGACATAGACATGAACCTTGTGAACTTGTGAATAAAGATTATAGTTTGTATTTGAGGAAGTGATCAGGTATATCTGACTTTGCTAGAGTCACTGTTGACATGAATATTGATGTTCATTAAGCCTTTGCCTTTTTCCAGCTTTTCCCTGAAGCAGAAAAAGCGTTTATGCAGGTGCTAAAACTAGATAAAAACTGTGAAGATGCTGTACAGGAGCTGTTGCGAGTACGGACCTACCAGCTTACAGTGAGTACAACCGTACATGTCCCCACAGATTAAATACTAACCCAGGTATTTATCCTATCACAGTCTGTGACTTATGCCTCTACAACTCTGTATCGTCCACTAGAGTCAGCTAATAATAGCATAAGTTAATAATAATATAAATTCTACTGAAAATGATACTGAGAGCCAAGTGTTGGCTAGTAGGCTCAATACATTTTAGCACAGACTGATATTAGAATGTGTGAGTGAGTGAGTGAGTTGGGTTTATCACCGCTTTTAACAGTATTCCAGTTATATCGCAGCGTGTCAGCTTAATGTAGGAGGAAAGCCCAAAGTGATGCAGGTCAAAGACATTTACCACTTCTGTGAAACCCACGAGCACGGGTATGGTGCCGACAAACCTAGAAACATAATTGGGGCAAACCGGGATTCGGACCCACAATCATAGGTTTCTGTCGTGCCCAAGGGACATTTGGGGTGCTCTGGACCCCCATTTTTGTAAATCAAGGTAATACCCTGCACTAGATGATAAAATAGGCGGTTCACTCAAACATTGTATTCATACATAGTTTCTTAAGCTAATTCATTAAGTGGATTTACTGTTTTGACTTCGGTTGTTGTAAGAGTGACATTATGTGACAAAGAGATTATTACCCTTGTGTGTTTCCATCTTGTAAGGTGGGTGGGGTAGTCTTGTGGTTAAAGTGTTCGCTCATCAAGCCAAAGACCCTGTTTCGATTCTCCTCATGGGTACGATTTGAGAAGCCTATTTCTGTTTTCTACCGCCGTGATATTGCTGGAATAGTGCTAAAAGTGGCGTAAAACCATACTCACTCCATCTCGTAAATATCTTAAGTTAGGAAATATGTGAAATGCTTACATGATTCAAGTGATGTTCAGTCTATCAGATGTTGGACTGAAAATGATTCTGTGAAAGTGTAATAAGGATTGGTGAAGATTTTAATAACATTGATTATGCTAATTGAGAGAAAAACGGATTGTGACTAGTGTTAGATAAGGGAGAGGCTCTAACTGTGTTGGTTATGTAAGGCACTGACATGTATGGACTCATTGGTGGTCGCAGCCATTACAAGAATTTTGAAATCTACCCTCACACCCCATATTAGTAACGTTTATACTTTTGTTAATGTCTTTGAGAATGCCATCATATTTCATTTTGAAAAGGTTTTACGACTGATCATGTTTTCCAGATGAATTTACTTTGTTGTTTTAATAATCAGAATGGTTCGAGATTGCAGACTAACGGAAAATCTACCAACTTCTCCCTTACATTCTTACTATATCAATTAAAGATGATACTTTTAATGAAATAGAAATTCAAATTGACAAACAAAGAAAGTAATTTATTAGCGGTAAGTGTATTTGGCATCACAACAGTCGTCACTTGTTTGTAAACATAACGGTCATTGGGTTGCGAGTTCAACTCCAAGCATTGTTGGGGCCACCTATCACAGTGGGGAGTTTTGACTGGTGGCAGCGATAGTATAGAGAGGTCCCCGAACGGACTATCGCTGTGAGGAGCTTGAGCCTGACAGGTGTTGTGTCTGTATCTTTCAGGAAATGGGGTTTTCACGACAACAAGCAGAGGCTTCAATAAAGAAACATGGGTCTGTCCAGACAGCATTAGACTCACTTTTAGCAGGAGTTGGTGAGTAAATAGCATGATCAGCCTTGGATATAGCTAAGTCAAATTCTGTGAATAGTTTGTTATGATCAAACTCACTCATTCCTCCATGAAGACAGCTTAGTGTTAATGTGACTAAGTTTGAATATGAGGATCCATCTCCCCGAGGGAAGGGCGTTAACTGACCATAAAGGTCCAGTTTCCACCCTTGCCGAACTAGGCTGGAATTTCCAGGTTATTTCCCTTCTATGTCCCTCCTATTGACCAATCAGTTTGACCTCTCATTTCACTTGCATTTGCTTCGAACAAAATGGCAGCACCCAGTCAATCCGGTGTGATCGATAATCAAGATATATATTGTAATAAAATGGGTCTTACATTGCGAGGTGCATCAAATCAATGGAGCACCTTGCTCAGTAAGCGGTACACGTTTTGTAAGTCCTGCGGTCGACCAAAATCTGCACGTTGAAATCCATGTTGTTTTTTTAACCGGATGACTAGTTTCGTTATGCGATTTTTGATTGGACTATGCATAGTCTTGCTGGTCCAGCAAACATGTAACTGTGGAATTCCAGAGTGGACTTTTATGATCAGTTATGCCTTTGCCTGGGACTGATAATGTGGAACAGATTCTGAGGGTCTCTTGGAGTTTGATATACCCTTTATCCATACCCACTCTGTGAACAATTCTGGTTCTGAATAAGTCCCAATATACCTTATGCTTGTAACAACCAATGAAAGGACATTATTCAGCGGCCATTTTACAATGGCCTAACATGTCCGCCACATCTCCTGTTCTACAAACGGTGTTGGGGAGTCAAGGGCAGTCCCTTTAGTTGTTTGCTGATGAGTAATGTATAAAAACATATTATAATATATGGTAACATGTTTGTTCAAACAAGTATCTTTTAAATAAAACCATATGGTAAAGTTAATAATTTACAAAATGTTATCACGTAGCACAGTGATAGTATAGCACAGCAATGGCAGTAAATATTAGTGTTTTAAGTTGTCATCCATGTTTTGACGTAGGGCTCTGGAAAACCACGATACATCAGTAGTTCATGCAATCATTCCACACCTAATTATGATTATCCCTCTCTGTTTCAGCGGAAAACTCATTATCAGGCGAGGTTTATTTCTCAGATGAAGATGAGTTTATAACAACGTCCAGTTCACGGTTACAGTCCTTTCAGCAGTCACAGCCTTCTGATATAAAAATGGAGTAAGTTCACCAGTCTGTGTATATACATTACCAGCTCAAACAGGTCTGCATTATGCATTACCAGCTCAAACTAGTCTGCCTTTACACATTCCCAGCTCAAACTAGTCTGCCTTTACACATTCCCAGCTCAAACTAGTCTGCCTTTACACATTCCCAGCTCAAACTAGTCTGCCTTTACACATTCCCAGCTCAAACTAGTCTGCCTTTACACATTACCAGCTCAAACTAGTCTGCCTTTACACATTACCAGCTCAAACTAGTCTGCCTTTACACATTCCCAGCTCAAACTAGTCTGCCTTTACACATTACCATCTCAAACTAGTCTGCCTTTACACATTACCAGCTCAAACTAGTGTGCCTTTACACATTACCAGCTCAAACTAGTGTGCCTATGCATATTATCAGCTCAAACTAGTCTGCCTTTACACATTATCAGTTCAAGCCAGTCCTCTTTGCGCATTACCAGCTCTAACCAGTGTGCATTATGCATTACCATCTCAAACCAGTCTGCCTAACGCAGTACCAGCTTAAACCAGTCTTCCTTTGTACATTACCAGCTCAAACCAGTCTGCCTAATGCAGTACCAGCTTAAACCAGTCTTCCTATGTACATTAACAGCTTAAACCAGTCTTCCTATGTACATTACCAGCTCAAACCAGTCTTCCATACACGTTACCAGATCATTGTAGTCATAAGAAAAGTGCTGTACAGTAAATTTGCAATAAAAAAAAGAGAAAGTTTTAAGAAAAATTGGATGAAAATCTCACAATTTATGGGTCCTAATAGAAACACAGCAAGTATACACATATAGTATATACAATAGTGAGACATGTGATGCTAATGTTATATTTTGTTTGTGTTCACAGTTTCAATAATCCAGAGGGTCTTACTGCTTTGTGGGTTGGAAATGTTTTACCTCAGGTCACAGAAAAAAAATTGGTTCAAATGTTTCAAAAGTAAGTTGACTTGTTTTTCAGGTTTTGCTTGTAATGTCTGATGATTTTCCATGTTAGTGTAACAAAATAAGGAGGCCCAGGGATGTTGGAGGCTTTCTGCTGTATTTAAATTAAGGGACCTCCTATGTCTTTGACTTTTAGCACAAAGTTTTTCCTTCTTAGTTTTGAACACTGCATAATGTTAAAGAGATATTATTGTATGGGGATTTTTGGGGTAAGTGGGACAATTACTAAACTAATAATGAAAATTATATACAATTGAGGAATAGCTCTTGAGTAAATTGGGGAAAATGAGACAATTATCAATAGAATTATGCAAATTGTAACAAATTGAGTATTTCCTCTGTCCATGTTGCTGTGGTGTGTTTATAAGTTTTTCACAATGTGTGCATTTGTCTCTGTTGCAGATATGGTACAGTGACCAGTGTGAGGCTTTTACCCGACAAGTATTGTGCATTTGTAAATTTTAAAATGCCTGTGTCAGCAGGAAAAGCTATGCAATCTTTACAGGTGGGTAACAAGGTCTGACTGTTCATTCATTAATGTTGTGCTGGCGATACCCCATAGGTATGTTGTATTGGAGATACCCCCTAGGTATGTTGTGTTGGCGATACCCCATAGGTATGTTGTGTTGGCGATACCCCATAGGTATGTTGTGTTGGCGATACCCCATAGGTATTTTGTGTTGGCGATACCCCATAGGTATGTTGTGTTGGCGATACCTGATAGCTGTGTTGTGCTGGCGATACCCCATAGGTATGTTGTGTTGGCGATACCCCCTAGGTATTTTGTGTTGGCGATATCCCATAGGTATGTTGTGTTGGCGATACCCCATAGGTATGTTGTGTTGGCGATACCCCATAGGTATGTTGTGTTGGAGATACCCCATAGGTATGTTGTGTTGGCGATACCCCATAGGTATGTTGTGTTGGCGATACCCCATAGGTATGTTGTGTTGGAGATACCCCATAGGTATGTTGTGTTGGCGATACCCCATAGGTATGTTGTGTTGGAGATACCCCATGGGTATGTTGTGTAGGCGATACCCCATAGGTATGTTGTGTTGGAGATACCCCATGGGTATGTTGTGTAGGCGATACCCCATAGGTATGTTGTGTTGGAGATACCCCATAGGTATGTTGTGTTGGCAATACCCCATAGGTGTTTTGTGTTGGCGATACCCCATAGGTATGTTGTTTTGGCGATACCTGGTAGCTGTGTTGTGTTGGCGATACCCCATAGGTATGTTGTGTTGGCGATACCCCATAGGTATGTTGTGTTGGCGATACCCCATAGCTATCCCACAGGTATTTGGGGGTTATCTTTGTCTCGCATTTGTAAAATCCTTCAAAATGTGGCTCTGGCTTCGAACTGTATTATTGGGTGCCCTCAGCCCCTGTTTATAAGGTGGGTATTGGGTGTCTTGTGTCCGTATTTTAAGGTGGGTATTGGGTGTCTAGTGTCCGTATTTTAAGGTGGGTATTGGGTGTCTAGTGTCCGTATTTTAAGGTAGGTATTGGGTGTCCAGTGTCCGTATTTTAAGGTGGGTATTGGGTGTCCAGTGTCCATTTTTTAAGGTGGGTATTGGGTGTCTAGTGTCCGTATTTTAAGGTGGGTATTGAGTGTCTAGTGTCCGTATTTTAAGGTGGGTATTGGGTGTCTAGTGTCCGTATTTTAAGGTGGATATTGGGTGTCCTGTGTCTGTTTTGTTTTCAATTTGTTATTAGGTGTCCAGTGCCTGTTTATGAGGTGGTTATTAGGTGTCTGTGTCTGTTGATAAGGTGGGTATTGGGTGTCCGCTGTCTGTTTTTTTCAATTGGGTATTAGGTGTCCAGTGTCTGTGTATGAGGTTGGTATTGGGTGTCCAGTGTGACTGTCTGTGTATGAGGTTGGTATTGGGTGTCCAGTGTCAGTTGATGAGGCTGGTATTGGGTGCCCAGTGTCTGTGTATGAGGTTGGTATTGGGTGCCCAGTGTCTGTGTATTGGGTGCCCAGTGTCTGTGTATGAGGTTGGTATTGGGTGCCCAGTGTCTGTTTATGAGGTTGGTATTGGGTGCCCAGTGTCTGTTTATGAGGTTGGTATTGGGTGCCCAGTGTCTGTGTATGAGGTTGGTATTGGGAGCCCAGTGTCTGTTTATGAGGTTGGTATTGGGTGCCCAGTGTCTGTTTATGAGGTTGGTATTGGGTGCCCAGTGTCTGTGTATGAGGTTGGTATTGGGTGCCCAGTGTCTGTGTATGAGGTTGATATTGGGTGTCTGTGTATGAGGTTGGTATTGGATGCCCAGTGTCTGTGTATGAGGTTGGTATTGGGTGTCTGTGTATGAGGTTGATATTGGATGCCCAGTGTCTGTGTATGAGGTTGGTATTGGGTGTCTGTGTATGAGGTTGGTATTGGGTGCCCAGTGTCTGTGTATGAGGTTGATATTGGGTGTCTGTGTATGAGGTTGATATTGGATGCCCAGTGTCTGTGTATGAGGTTGGTATTGGGTGTCTGTTTATGAGGTTGGTATTGGACGCCCAGTGTCTGTGTATGAGGTTGATATTGGATGCCCAGTGTCTGTGTATGAGGTTGATATTGGATGCCAAGTGTCTGTGTATGAGGTTGGTATTGGGTGTCTGTGTATGAGGTTGGTATTGGGTGCCCAGTGTCTGTGTATGAGGTTGGTATTGGGTGCCCAGTGTCTGTGTATGAAGTTGGTATTGGGTGCCCAGTGTCTGTGTATGAGGTTGGTATTGGGTGCCCAGTGTCTGTGTATGAGGTTGGTATTTGGGTGCCCAGTGTCTGTGTATGAGGTTGGTATTGGGTGTCCAGTGTCTGTGTATGAGGTTGGTATTGGGTGTCCAGTGTCTGTGTATGAGGTTGGTATTGGGTGCCCAGTGTCTGTGTATGAGGTTGGTATTTGGGTGCCCAGTGTCTGTGTATGAGGTTGGTATTGGGTGTCCAGTGTCTGTGTATGAGGTTGGTATTGGGTGTCCAGTGTCTGTGTATGAGGTTGGTATTGGGTGCCCAGTGTCTGTTTATGAGGTTGGTATTGGGTGCCCAGTGTCTGTGTATGAGGTTGGTATTGGGTGCCCAGTGTCTGTGTATGAGGTTGGTATTGGGTGCCCAGTGTCTGTGTATGAGGTGGTTATTAGGTGTCTGTTAATAAGGTGGTTATTGGTTATCCAGTGCCCTCATATGAGGTGGGTATTGGCTGTCCAGTGCCCGTTTATAAGGTGTGTATTAAACATGCAGTGACCCCTTTATAAGAGGTGTATATTTTTGTGTCCAGTGCCCCCATTTTTAAGGTTTGTATTGAATGTGCAGTGCCCTGTTTGAGGTGTGTATTGGGTGTCCACAACCCCAATATATAAGGTCGGCATGACGTGATCATGCCTTCAGTCGTGGCCGTAGTGATATCTTTGCTGTAGCGATATAGATGGAATATTGCTGACTTGGGCGTTAAACAACATTCAACCAGAAGAGGGTACATATTGGTAAAAAAAATACCATTAAATGGATATTTCATTAAGTTTCAAGTGAAAGCTTTCATAACTTTATATCTAACTTAGCATTTGTACAACATTATGATAGTTTAAAATATTTAATCTCATTCTTGGTGTTCTGCTTGTAGAACCATGTTTCCTTCCATCACCTGTGAGTGCGAGAAATCTTTCGTTACATCTGCCCTCTGTGTTTCAGGGCGTTGAGTGTGAAGGTCAGCGTTTGTTGATCAAGTTCCCCGACAATCCAATCTGTAATGGAAATGGCCCAGCCCAAACAATACTAAAGAAAAATACATCGTCACATACAAAAACCCAACAGATACAGCAACAACAGCAACAGCAACAACAGCAGCAGCAACAACAACAGCAACTACAACAACAACAACAGCAACAACAACAGCAGCAGCAGCAGACCGGGTAGGTAATTATCATCAAGTTATTACACATGCTTTCATATCCCCTTGCCTTGGTCCGTCTGTGGGCGCCGTCATGATAGTGTTGAATGTGGCATGCTGTCATTATGGTTATACACACACGGTCATTCATAGTCATACGAGGTCATATAGAGTCATACGAGGTAATATATAGTCATACTGGGCCTAATATAGTCATGTGAGGTCATATATAGTCATACTAGGTCATATAGAGTCATACTAGGTCATATATAGTCATGCTAGGTCATATATAGTCATACTAGGTCATATATTGTCATACTAGGTTGTATATAGTCATACTTGGTCATGTATAGTCATACCGGGTCATGTATAGTCATACCGGGTCATTCATAGTTATACTAGGTCCTATATAGTTGTTCCAGGTCATATAGAGTCATACTAGGTCATATTTAGTCATGCTAGGTCATATATAGTCATACTAGGTCATATTTAGTCATACTTGGTCACATGTAGTCATTCTTGGTCATATATAGTCATACACGGTCATATATAGTCATACTAGGTTGTATATAGTCATACTTGTTCATATATAGTTGTTCCAGGTCATATAGAGTCATGCTAGGTCATATATAGTCATACTAGATCATTTGTAGTCATACGGGGTCATTCATAGTTATACTAGGTCCATATAGAGTCATAGGTCATGTGGTCAAACTAGTTCTCACATAATCATATTAGGGCATACACGGTCCTATTTCATCAAACAGTCATGCATTGTCATCCAAGGTGGTGTGGTCATATGGTGCCACACATGGTCTTATTAGGTCAATCAATGTCCTACCGGATCATAGTCATTCATTATCATACTAGCTGGTATGGTCTTATGATGCCGCACATGGTCTTATTAGGTCAATCAATGTCCTAGCGGATCATAATCATACATTATCATACTAGGTGGTGTGGTCATACAGTGCCGCACATGGTCTTATTAGGTCAATCATTGTCCTACCGGATCATAATCATACATTATCATACTAGGTGGTGTAGTCATACGGTGCCGCACATGGTCTTATTAGGTCAATCATTGTGCTACAGGATCATAGTCATACATTATCATACTAGGTGGTGTGACCGCCTCCGTGGTCTAGTGGTAGAGCGTCCGCCCGGAGAGAGGAAGGTCCGGGGTTCGATCCCCGACCGCGTCATACCAAAAGACGTTAAAAGATGGTACTTGTTGTAACCCTGTCTGGCGCTCGGCATTAAGGGGCTAAAACAAGGACTGGTCGGCTCGGAGTCAGTATACCGTGTCTGAGTGGGGTACTCGTGTTAAACTGCGGCATGGTATCTCAGTGAGCTAGCACTATAAATCGGCATCAGTCCGGACTAGTACAAGCAGCCACACAAACACACACACGTACATGCACGTCGCTATATAAGTGCAATAATCTTGGACGCGACGTTAAACACCATTTCACCTCACCTCACCTACTAGGTGGTGTAGTCATACGGTGCCATACATGGTCTTTTTAGGTCAATCAATGTCCTACCGGATCATAGTCATACATTATGATACTAGGTGGTGTGCCCCACACTGTTATTAGGTCATACATGGTAATACCAGTTTCTTCAGTCATGCATTGTCACACTAGGTTGTATCATAGTCATATATAGTCATACATGTTCATGCATAGTTCATGCATAGTTATTCATGCTCATACACAATCATGCACAAGTCATCTGTAGTCCTTTGCAGCCTCACATGATCCGATGCATACTTTCAGGGCATCTTTGCATGCTGTCAGTACACACAAGCATGTTTGGTCCCAAGTAGCATACACTCAAGGTCATTAAAGGGAGACTAGGCTCGTCTGATGGAAGTCCATGTCTTGACAATGTATTTAGTGGCTTGTGAGAGAACTACTCCAGCCTCTGGTTAATTTGGGCCATCATTCACTGCCAAAGTGATCACATTATAACTTTGAGTTAGCAGACAAGTATGCAGTTTTGAAATTAAGTTTGTTGCTTGAGGTTTTTTTCTAAAGTGTTTAAATCTAAGGATTCATTAATATATAGTTAGGATTATGACAAGGAACATTTGAATAGTATGTTGAATACTGCTTAGTGGTGAATACAACCTAGCTAGGACTGTAGGCTTTCCTGACCTTAGCCCCCTAGACGTCCCACTGCATGGTATTCAGCACCCTTGGACTGGTCACACCAAGGGTCAGAGTTTGATTCCCACATGTGTATAGCATGGTTCACTTGTCTCGTGGGCACATAGCTGCAAGACTGCTGATCAAGCTGAAATAACACACACTTGCTTCAATGTGGAATACCTGTAGAAGTAGTTGTGGATGCTTTTATTTGATAGTCATGTTTCTGAGTGCATTAGTTGACCATCCTAACCTATGATTTGATGAAACCTCACCTAGTCCTGGGTGAAATAATCCAGTACAAGGGGTACGAGCATATTTGCAGTTTTGGGAATAATAAGTACATCATAAAAAAGGGGCCATTTTTGATAAAATGTATCATTCTTTGATTCGTTCATCATCATGTGTTGAAAAAAAAACTGAATTCAAAATAAATGTCTCAAAATCTTCAAGTTATAAGAACTTCCAGTTATGGTTAGAACTGGGTTTTTTTATTTGTAGTGATGTATCAGGGCTACTTCTTGCCCCTTCATAAGTAGCCCTGAAACGTTACAAATAATAAAGAAGTTGTTATCGATAAACTTTTCATGTCTTCATCAAACATTTTAGTTGACAAAAGACACTGAAAATTGATTACATTAAACTACATACAATTATGTTTGAAATGAACAGCTCAGATCAGAAAGGAAATGGTAGACAGCAGGAAGTTATATATTGGTAATTCAACACAAAAATCAGTTCTGTAGGATGTTGGGTGACAATTTGTCTCTCAAAACGTGACATTTGATTTCATACTGAATTTACAAGCATATTATCTTGACATCAATTCATTTACTTTTAATTTTCTAGCTTTCAGTGGCGGAGGTCTTCTAAATCAACATGTAAAAATTTAAAGGCCTAAGAAAGACAGCCAGGCCCAACTAAGGTTACATTTCATCAAATTTTGGTCTTACCGTTCATTTCTCTCCTTCGTATCGCTTTGTTCCATTTGTGTTGATGTGATGGGTGGCTTTGTCCAGTTACCACTCATTTGTACTGTGCCTCTCTCCCTCTGGTGGCTGATGTCTCACCTGGAACTGGAACAGCTGAAAGGAATGGAAACATGAGCTTTGCGTTTTGTATTCAACTCTGAATATGTGTATTTGTAACTTGGTAACTGCTGAATTCCATGTATTAAGCACCTGTGTCTTATAGCACTCCTATTTGCTTGGTGTCAAGTCCTAGCATCCTCTGTTGTTCATTCTTCAATCTTGTCTTCCTATTTTTGAAAACTATTATAATAATTTCAGCGAAATATTCGCCCCGTTGGAAGTATTTTGAAAATAAGCCTTCAATTATCAGTGTAGTTTGAGAATATTCATGATGGCTTTTCATTCGTTTATGGCATGTCGGAAACTTCTAAATTTGTTTTTATTTCTCTACTTTTTAGCTTTCATGTTATGTTATGACATGCTTCATGCCTTTTCACATTTTCTGTCAATGAACATTTTTCTCTGCTTGAATATGGGGTTACAATTTTCAATGGCGTTTCAGTTTTTCCCTCATTTCTTTGTGATATGTTTAGGTGCTTACTGGTAGAATTCAGTATGTCTCTGATGCTGATCAATTTTAAGCCAAGGTTTAGGCCAACTTGGTTGTAGTATGAATTGGGTCATCATATTTGATGCATGCTTGAAGACCAACTGCATGGACCATGTTGTTCCACACATGAGTTCTGAAATAGAATATGGGACCATTAACCATCCGACCAATCAATTGTCTTCTTTCAGGGTTAGAATGGGTCCCCAGTATCCCATGGTTTTCTCAGGAGCTGACTACTGCAGAATGGATGGTTAAGATTTGTGACTTGGCTGATTGTGTGCCTTTGTAACCTGACAGCATTGGAAGACATTCTGTAAGAAACTTAGTAACAGACTGGTCATTTATAATAGGGGGTGGTGGGCCGATGGGATTAGGACTGTATCATATTTTATGGACCCCCCTCCATTTTATGTAACATTTTCTTATGGGTTTACCTAGCTAAGACTAATTTTTATAGCCAGTCACGACATAGTTGGTGTATTGCTAACTGTTGTGTAAAACAATTCACGTACGTCATTCAGAATATAGAAAAAAGGTTAATTCTATACTTGACATATACTATTCAAAAGATTTTAAGGAACACCTGATTCTTTCGTATTACTACAGTTAATCTGTCATAGTTAAGGACCACCTGATTCTTTCATATTACTACAGTTAATCTGTCAGGGTTAAGGACCACTTGATTCTTTCATATTACTACAGTTAATCTTTCAGGGTTAAGGACCACTTGATTCTTTCATATTACTACAGTTAATCTGTCTGGGTTAAGGACCACTTGATTCTTTCATATTACTACAGTTAATCTGTCTGGGTTAAGGACCACTTGATTCTTTCATATTACTTCAGTTAATCTGTCAGGGTTAAGGACCACTTGATTCTTTCATATTACTACAGTTAATCTGTCAGGGTTAAGGACCACTTGATTCTTTCATATTACTACAGTTAATCTGTCAGGGTTAAGGACCACCTGATTCTTTCATATTACTATTACTGTATTCGACGTTATAAGCGATCCGCTCAAATAAGCTCCCATGGCTATATTTAAAAATATACTGGCTAGTGAACAATCCCAATAAGCACCCCTTCCGATTGATCAATGTACGCAAGACTTATTTATTCATGTAAAATATGTGTGTTATATGCATCCTTAATTATGGAAAAATTAAATTCTGGAAAAATAAATCTGTCGTATATATATATAAACATTTCAGGCTGTCATCATAAACCACGAGGGGCGGTCGGGTAGCCTAGTGGTTAAAGTGTTTGCTTGTTACCCCGAAGACCCGGGTTCGATTCCCGACATGGGTACAATGTGTGAAGCCCATTTCTGGTGTCCCCAGCCATGATATTGCTGGAATATTGCTAAAAGCGGCGTAAAACCTCACTCACTCACTCACTCACTCACTCATAAACCACGAAATTTACGATCTTTCAGCTCCCCCAAAATAATATTCTAATAAGAGCCCCCTATTTCTAATTTTGAGAGCGCCCTTGGTGCTTATTATGTCGAATACTGTACTATTAATCTTGGACGTGACGTTAAACCCCATTTCACCGCACCTCACCTGTCATGCCATGACCGATACAACTATAGTAATATGTCAGAATCATTTCTTCTTTAACTTCTTTGGAGTAGTATATATTTCTTTCGTTGAGCCCAGTCATAGTAAAACAAAGACACTGTGTATCACCTATGTTTGGAAGAGAGATCTAATTGGCTGACATGAGTTATCGATTCACTGCCATCTGATAGGTTGAAGCAGGTCAGTGCAGTAATCCAGGGTGTGTGTGGAACAACATGGAGCATGGGCAGGGTGGGTGAGTGAGTGAGTCTGTGTACTGGTAGTTGAAAATACATGTACTGGAGTATTTGATCTAGGTCTTTAATTTGCAGGTAACCCTTCTCGGACTCTTTTTTCCGTGTTTGTTACCATGCATTTGATAATTACATGGTTCTCATCGTGATAGTCTTCAGCTGCTTGTAAGAATTTCATCTCATAATAAATGCATCCCGAAATTCATAGTTTTCATATTTTTCTGGAAATTCAAATAAGTAATTTTGTGTGTCATAACAGTGTTGTTTACTTTATGTACCTCATGTGAGATCCTTAATTGTGGCATCTATTTTCCATGTTTGAAGGCAGCCATATTTTCGTTTTATTTCAGTTGAATTTGTGGTTAGTTGGACAGTTTTTTAAACTACTTGACTAATCTTGCTTGACAATGTATAAGGATCTAAACCGAAACGTCACCTTCAAGGTAAATAAAGAAATTGTTATCCATAAATTGTGTCTACTTTGTGATCCGTGAACTTCAAAGTAATTATCTGACAATTCGATCAATTGATAAATCTTGTCCATAGATTCTGCCTTCTCGCTGGTTGTGGTATTTACAGTCATTTTATTGGAAACATGTCCTTATGTGTACCAGGACTATTTGTAGCAGTACATAATCGATCAGAATACATCAAAAGTTAATCAAAACGTTACCATGGTAACATTTTTGTTATTACTAGAGTGAAGCAGTCACTGTTTTGGGCATTAATTTTATGCTTGCATTATGAGTTGATTTCCAGTATGTTATTTGTATCAGTTCATTGTTTAGATATCTGAATAAAGTTTTAGTGTACATGTCACTTCAGCATCTGGTGTTTAAAATAATCAATCATGATACGTTCCTCAGCTGAATTCCTTCAAAAGGTTCACCCTGATTGTGATATGTGGTCTGTCAGAACTATACCCATGCTCTAGGGTTTTACCTCATTAGTACACATGTAAACGTTCAAAAGCTTTGACTCTCATGCTTTCCTCTCATATTAAGTTGACACGCAGTGTTGTAACTTGAATATTGTTCCAAAGCAGCATTTTAACAAAAACTTACTCACTCACTCACTCTTCTTGTGAAAAGGTACAATAGAGTGCAGGTCTTGATTTAGCACCAGTGCAACTTATTTTTGATATTTGTGTCCAACAAACCCTTTCTTGGATCTTGGAACACACTCAACACCTCTATGCTTCATTTACCGTATATGGGGTGGTCGGGTAGCCTAGTGGTTAAAGCGTTCGCTCGTCACGCCAAAGACCCGGGTTCGATTCCCCACATGGGTACAATGTGTGAAGCCCATTTCCGGTGTCCCCCGCCGTGATATTGCTGGAATATTGCTAAAAGCGGCGTAAAACCATACTCACTCATTTACCGTACTGCATCACAAATTGCTATGTTATGTGTAATTCATAAGACAGTTATCAGAGACCTGAGTTCTTATTTAAACTAGTTGATAAATTTGATAAATTTATGGGTGGAACCTGGTTTTGTCTGGTGAAATAAGATTTCCATGTCAACATGCACCTGGTGCAAGTTAAATCAAGTTCTTTAAACTGAGTTCTGGCATCAAATGTAACAAGATTTCTTACTTAATGATTAATGGGTAGCGTTACACGCTCACCTGTTTTATAACCTGTGCTCTGTAAACATTCCAATTTCACACTTAATATAGAACTTCAACTACTTTGGATAAAAATCTCTCAAACCTCAAGAATCTGTATTTTTTAAAAAGGTATTATTGGGACATTTTGTACTCCAAAATGGAATTTGGTTTGTATGAGTTGAGAGTGAACTCTCTTGGGGATTGCAGTCTGTTAAGACATGCTGCAGCTGTTGAGTTTGTATCATTGCGGATCTCTCAATGGGAATTTGGCACCTTTTCTACGTTTACATGTATTCAAATTGAAGCATATATCATCCTCATCTTCATCTGTCATCATTTCTCTCGGGGGGAAAAAGTACAAATGTGCCAAAAGGCATGCAGTATGCATTGAAAGTCATAGAGCACATTATAGCAGAACAATTTGTTCAGTGGAAATGATCTTGATTTTATTCCCACTGACTGGATAATTATCAGGGAAATTTATTAGTTAGAAATGAAGACACTTTATGTATCCATTGTATCCAAAGACTTTGTTCGTCATACCATATGCATCAGAATAAAATTGTATCCGTGTATTCCAAGTTTGATATGAGAAAGGAAACATGACTTCTATTTTTTTTCGAAGTATTTTGTGTGTTTTATATGTTTTTTTATAAATTGTGATTTTTTTGGTCCAGGTATGACCTTTAACTTTATCATTTTTGTATATTTAATATTGTATTATTTAATATACAGCAAGTATGTGTGTTTTCGAATACATATAATATGTTGTTTTTTGCATTTTTGTTATTTTGAAACAACCATGTTCACACTTTCATGTTTACTGTTTTTCTGTTGTTTCTGAATTTTTGACATCTCTGAAACTCTACAGCTGAAAATTTGTATGAATGATCCCAGCTTTGTTGCTAAACATTTTTCTTACAGAATTTCGATTTGATTTTCAGGCAAGGCTCCTGATTAATGTCTTTCATTCCGGCCATCTTTTTTCAAACTGTATTGAAATTTGTCTCAGGTATAGATGGTTTTGGGGCCAATATTCTAAATTTTGACTTTATTCCAACTCTTAAGCATAAACAAATTTGGTGTCACCATAGTGAAATCAAAAGTGGTACAAATTTGAAAAACTATATGTTAGACCCCACCATGTATAAGCCTGCCACCATGTTTCATCATCCTGACTTCATACACTGGGAAGCAATGACAAAAAATAGGGTTTCAAGTAGGGTTGCCATGGAAAATTATTTTTTTTGAATTTGTAAACAAATGGCTCGAACAACATGCTGTCGGCAGCATGGTCCATACTACACATTTGGATATGGGAGAAAATAGTGAATCAGTTCAAGCACACCCAAACTGTCCAAGGATGGCAAACCAGCTTTTTTCCAAAAATTGATTTGCAAGATTATTTACATATTTAAAACATGAAATGGAACAGAAAGTTTAAACTTCTTGTAAAGAAGATCCAAGTTTGTTCAGGACCTTATTACTTGCAGTCAACATTGCTGCCCTTAAACAATGTTGCCGAAATACTCTTTCCATCTGTTCCCAAGTCTTTGGAGTCTTTGCACCAATCTATCTTAAGCTCACCACATAGATATATTTGCACCAAAGTAAGGTTGAACTGTCATTAACGTACAGCTTCATAACACAATTGAGCTACAGACCCTTGTGGGTCTATTTTGTGAACCTACTTCTGATAAGGATTTTTCACACATATCAACCTGTAAATTTGGAAATAAAAAAAATGTAAGTGCATGTTGAATTTGCGGAAACATGTGATGGTCCCCTCCTCTAACATTTGATGGTGGTTCTAGAAATGGCTCCTGTCTTTGCAGCCAGTGTCCGAAATAACTGCCAGCCCACCTACCCATGGCTGGTAACTTTTCTGTGGGGCTGCATGAAATTTTCCTCCCCCTGCCCGACTGTCTGGCAAATAATTTTAAGACTACTTTTGTATTCAAGTTTATTATAACCTTTGTAGATTCTCAAGTAATTGTTATCATTATTTCAAGTGAATCAAGACATGATTTGTCTCTTAGTTGGTGAGACTTTTCAATATTCATAATGTCTGAAAGCAGGCAGGTAACTTTGAAGATGGGCAGACAACACTTATGGGTCACTTGACTGACTCTCTTGTTGGGTCTCAAAGTTATTTCGAACACTGTTTGCAGCTATTTAAATTAAACTTAAACCTTTATATGTCTGAATAGATGACACAGATAAGGACATCCACTAAAACTCTGAAACTGTACTCGCCACCGCTATGCTTTAATACCTAGACAAAATGACCATTCTGATGAGCTAAACCAGTTATATAATTGTCCTTGTTTTGCTTAGCAGAAATTGAAAAACAGAAATAGTTTCATGAAAGTTTGTTAACACATCAACCCAATGGTGACATTTGCTATAAAGTTTTTTTTGTTCTTATACATTATATTACCAGCTGAGATTCTGCTTCAGTTCAATTTTTTCAACAACTCTGCACATTCTTGGTCAAGACATGAAATGTGATGTCAGGGTGTGAAATGTGGTGCCTTTCTCTTATAGAATGTTCAGGCCTGTTGTTGGTTTTTTTGTAAGATATCTTTGTAAAAACTTATAGTGAAACATTTAATGTATTTGAAGTAAAGCTTTCAAATCTGTGCAATAAGCATCAAAGTATCAGGGTAGGAAACTGTCTGTGTCCTGACACCTGTCAGAAGTACATATAGGAATTCCGTCTAAATCCTTCGGGTTGGTCTAGCAAACCAGGGCATTGGTACATGGGGTTGCCTGGGGCATTGATCATCCTGTACCTACACCAGATATAGCCAAGCATATGAAGTCTTGAAAGATATTTTCAGGAAGCATGGGGGACCATAGACCTATCACATTACCCAGCTCCAAAATATATTCTGAGATTTCCAGTTTCCAGTTTCATTTAGAGCTGTCAGCATCATGTTTTCCGTTTCCATGGTGATCACCGGTCACCACCTATCCTCTGTTTGGAACCAGCAATAGTCTTATTTAAACATCTTGCAGTTCATTCTGAGAAAACCAACTACTGCTCCTTCTTTTCTTCTGACCTTGAATGAAATCAACTGATTAATTTATTCTAGCCTTGTGCTTTATACTTAATATTTCAATCTACACCTAATCTTTTACAAGCTCACCCAGATAATATATTGTAGTAAAGTTCTTTTCATAACCTCTACATACATGTATATGTGATTACTGTGTGCAGAGTTTAATATATGCTGTGTTTTATTTTCAGTGTGCGAAATCAGCCAAAGCAAAGTGGGCCTGTAAATGGTGATGAATGTTATTTTTGGAGAACGACTGGTTGTATATATGGTGATAAGTGTCATTGGAAACATTTGCCTGATCATAAAGGCGTGGATAAAAAACCTTGGCAAAAGGTAAGGCATGAGAATGTGTGTCATGTTTTTTTCGAGACAGAAAATCATTGTCATTACCTCAAGGTTAATTTGTGATAATGTGTGGTGTTAATGCATGGTTAAATTGGTAGAAATGTAAGTGGATAAATGATAACTGAAAGTCAAAATGTACTGCAATCATACTGGTTAAAAAACCCAAATATTTGTCATTTGTCATTGTGTTAACATATATGGCCTCCATATATTAGAATGGGGGATTGTCTGATCCAGACCCAATTATTTCCAGACAGCCGTCATATAGTTGGAATATTTCTGAGTGCGGCATTAAAAAACAAATTAAAACAAACCAACAAGAATAGGGCCTCCATTATGTCCATCACTGCACTGCTTGTTGTAAGAGGTGACAAACTTGGATTTGGGGGTCAGGCTGTAGACTTGGTTGATTGCATGTCATGGTATCCCAATGGCATGGATCGATGGTCACAGTCTCAATCATAGGATGTCTTGTCCAGACTTGATTATTTGAAGGTTGCCATCATATAGCCAGAATATTGCTGAATGCGGCGTTAAACAACAAACCAACCAACTTGTTCATTTATTTGTTTCACCAGTTCATGATACTCTTTGTTTTTCACCTGGTTATTAAATCATGTTTTACCTGTTCATGATACTCTCATTGTGTTTTACCTGTTCATGAAACCCTGTTTCACCTGTTCATGATACCCTGTTTGTGTTTCACCTGCTCATGATACTCTCTTTGTGTTTCACATGTTCATGATACCCTGTTTCACCTGTTCATGATACTCTCTTTGTGTTTCACCTGTTCATGATACCCTGTTTCATCTGTTCATGATACTCTCTTTGTGTTTCACATGTTCATGATACTCTCTTTGTGTTTCACATGTTCATGGTACCCTGTTTCATCTGTTCATGATACTCTCTTTGTGTTTCACCTGCTCATGATACTCTCTTTGTGTTTCACCTGTTCATGATACCCTGTTTCACCTGTTCATGATACCCTGTTTCACCTGTTCATGATACTCTCTTTGTGTTTCACCTGTTCATGATACCCTGTTTCACCTGTCCATGATACTCTCATTGTGTTTCACCTGTTCATGATACCCTGTTTCATCTGTTCATGATACTCTCTTTGTGTTTCACCTGTTCATTATACCATTTCACCTGTTCATGATACTCTCATTGTGTTTCACCTGTTCATGAAACCCTGTTTCACCTGTTCATAATACCCTGTTTCATCTGTTCATGATACTCTTTGTGTTTCACCTGTTCATGATACTCTTTGTGTTTCACCTGTTCATGATACTCTCTTTGTATTTCACCTGTTCATGAAACCCTGTTTCACCTGTTCATAATACCCTGTTTCATCTGTTCATGATACTCTCTTTGTGTTTCAGAATGCTGTATAGCAGAACATTCACCAAGATTTGTTGTTGTTATTGGGTTATCTCCCTTGCTCCATTTGTGGCCTTGCTCAGACTGCCCCGGAATAGGATCATAGTGGCTACATCAAGACTGGCGGTCCACCCCTCGACAATATGCAGCTCGTAACAGAACCATGTACTTAACAGGAAATACTGTGACAGGATCTGGAAACAGGACTCAAAGCTGTTTACAAATAAACCATTTTGGATTACAGGAATATGGATGATGTAGCTCTAAGACTTACCAGTGACAGAAGACAATCCATCAAGAGGAACAGGGTTTCATGTTACCATGGTGTCCTGTTCAATATGTCTTCTGATATTATCTTGGTTGCCATGGTAAATTATCACAGATATCAATTGGTGAAGTATTTTCCAAGGTTGAAATCATGTATTTTGATACAGGGAATTTTTCTGTTCTTGTCGTCACGCAAGACTTTGTCATGAGATGGACATGAATAGGTTGTTGTAGGATTCTGTATACAGGCGCCATCTGTGTTTGGCACAGGTTGGAACCATCGTATACCCTAAAGTAAGAACTGACAAGATTCCATATTTTAGTCCCAGTGTATCATGTATGTTATTTAAAGAAAATATGGCATATTTTATCATTGTGATCTGTGACACTGTGTGACTTGATTTTGTGATAGAAAAAATGGCTTTCACTTAATTGGTGTGGGTTGTATTTTTTTTCAACTTTTTTTTCGGTTTTACTCTGAGCACATTGATGGTATTTACTGCTTACTTCATCATTCAACGTCCAAGGATGTTTGAGTTAAACCAACATCTGCAACAGCTTGATCATGTTGATAGGACTCACAAACATTTTTATCATCATATATATATATATATAATTCTTTGTTGTATTTATCATTGGTTATTTTTTTGGCTTGGTTAAGGTAATTTGACAGTCGTTCATTTATATCACTATTTTCATCAAGAATTTGAAAGAATATTATTACTTCATTTTAAATTAACCTGAAGTCAATACCAGAAATAATATTACTTGGATCCCTGCTATTTGGCAAAATTGTCCCACAGAAACCATGAACAAGAAAATGAAACAGTCTGGCATCGAACATGTTAAAGACATTTTGTAAATGAGTCATCAATTTAGATAATGTTTAGTCCTCAAAGCCTCACCAGTCATAACTGCTTTGGAATTATCCAACAATATTATCCAAGAGATCTGAATATAAATTGGAACATAGTATTTATCCTGAAAGTCAACGTTGAACGCTTTGTGCCGGGAGCTCTGTATGGGCTGTCTGATGTTCAGCTGTTTGGTTCAAGCATCAGAACCAATCAGAACCAGGCATTCCGGAGACAGATTTATCTGGATGTCATCCACTGTATTGTGCAATAATTAGGGTCACACTTCGGTTCATCCTCTCTTATCCAGTGTACTATATCTCCATTCAATTAGAATAAATACCCTGTACACATTCGCCCCCAAAGTCTCCACCCATCAGATCTTCGTGCACACTACCGCTACACATACATCTGAGAACATCTCATTACAGGTCTGGTTAGAACAACCCCTCGTGAACTTTGACCGATCAAGGAAATGACTAACAAGCAGCTTTCTCGAGCTTTACAGCACTGGTTTCAAAGTCGTGACTTCCATTCCAGACTATACTTTGAAAACTACTTTTGCAAATTTCTCGATTCAAAATCAGAAAACTGGACAGAAGAAAAATCTGGATTGTTTACATGGTTTGGATTGTATAGCAGTACTTCCTATAACTATGGAAATTATCTTCCATTTTAAATGTTTATATTATTGAAGTGATGGATAGACGATTTGACGGAACCAGTCATAACATCCCATAACTGTTGTTTGGAATTCCCTGTGTCAATCTTCCCGAGCTTTAATTATTAGAAAACCTGTAATGGGATATCCTCTGATGTTTGTTTTGCGGTAGTGAGAACAAAGATCTCCTTTTAGTGAGATTGGGTCTCCATCTCTCTATCACGAATGGGAATTCACTTGCTCATGGATGTAATCTCATTTAATAGATACATTTGGTGATGTGTCATTCAGATACAGTTCAAAACAAAGCTAGTGAATGTGTCAAGGGTGTTTGTCCTCATAGAAATGAGATATAATACACTGGATAATCGCAGATGATGCAGGTTTAACTTGCACTATAACATATGTAGCATTAGTTTTGCCTCTTGTGAATTTAATCATGTACAAGAGTTAGACCAAAACATAAAGCAATATGATGAAAAAAATGTTCTTGCAACATTCATAGATGTTAGTTTGGGTGCTCTTATATACATAAGTCTGTCCAATTTAGGGATAATGCCGATCAAATTAGTTTGGGGTCCTTATATGTCAAAGGGGGCACGGGTGGCCCAGTCGTCTAAGGCCCCGCGATTCGCTGTGCAGACTTGCGTCCCTTGGGCACGCCAGAAACCTATGATTGTGGGTTCGAATCTCGGTTTGCCCCGATTATGTTTCTAGGTTTGTCAGCACCATACCCGTGCTCGTGGGTTTCACCGAAGTGGTAAACATCTGAGACCTGCATCACTTCGGGCTTTCCTCCCACATTAAGCTGACACGCCGTGATATAACTGTAATACTGTTAAAAGGGGCGTTAAACCCAACTCACTCACTCACTCACTCACTCACTCACCTTATATGTCAACACTATCTAAGCCTGTAGGTATGCTGGGATACATTCAAGAGGTAGAGGGGTGGGGTAGTCTCACGTGGTTAGACTGTTCACTAATCAAATGAAGTAAAGAACACCCCGTATTTTTTATATGACTATAGTTAATAGCCCTATGACAGATAAATTGTAGCCACATGAAAAAAATGTTTGTGCTTTGCTTCTTTTGAGTTGTATACATCATTATGTTTGAATGAGCAGATAAACAATGTGGTGTTTGATCTATTCGGAACAGACTGGCTGGCACAATCATGTATTCCAAAATTTATAATAGCAACTAAGGGGCGGTCAGGTAGCCTAGTGGTTAAAGCATTTCATGCCGAAGACCCGGGTTAGATTCCCCACATGGGTACAATGTGTGAAGACCATTTCTAGTGTCCTCAGTCGTGATATTATTGGAATATTGCTCAAAGCACTCACTCACTCACTACTGGCAACAAAAAGATCAGTCATGCTTTTTATGAATATTCATGTCTGTCAGTCCATTGGTGCATAGTGTTCTGGAACTGTTCATCATGTTCAGTGGACAAGGACACAGTTATAAGTATTGATAGACTTGGTTTACAAAACAGATGGAATATTCAGTTTCCTATATTGATTTTCAATATCGGTTTGTAAGGGTAGACATTTGCAGTAAAGGCCTAAAGCAAGAATGAAGTCGAGATGTGTAATGACTGAACACCAACCTTGGTCTGGTCATGGCTGCAGAGCTGCTGTAATGCTGCCCTTCTCTTCAACTAGTAAGATAACAGTAATATTATTTTGAGAGATCATTATTTTTAAGGGACTGGTCATTCATAATGGTTTGAGGCTAGGAAGACTCTTATGGTCATACCATTGAAGACTTCAGGTGGTAGAAATGAATTTATCATTTTTCGGAGGGTTCTGATAAAATGGTAATCTAAATGTTGTTGATAAAAACATTTTAGACTCTTCATGATGATGAACTGTTTTGGCAGTTGTGGAGTGTCATGACAAACAGGACAAAGATTTGGTGATCGAGGGATGCCAAAATTGATACATGAAATTATGTTTCTCAACATGTGCTACGGCCCACATTTTCAAGTAAAGATGACTGTTTTGGTCCTCAGCAAATGTTGAATAGTATGTATAAGGTTAAATCTTTAATAAAATGTTTTGAAGTATCTTTGCCCACACAATTAATGACCAATTCTAATTTGTTGATTATTCAACTTTTTTATTCTGTTGACTTCACCGTGTTTGCTGTACACTCAGTGGTTGAAGGCTGTTAAATTATAAGTTATGTAAAAAATAAACTGGAACAGAAAATGACTAATGTTTAATGACGAGTTTGGATTACACGGAGCATGTGCCTGCATATAGTCATGAAACAAGGGGGATAACTCTTGTTTTTGTAACAGATGAATGATCATTGAAATCAAGTCATGCCATTGTATGCAAGAAAATGTTTTCATGTCCAAAGTTGTGAATCGTTGCTGCATGTCCATTATATGCCATAGTCAGGATGATATTAAGTTTGTCACTATTTTCATATATAGATTGGTTTATTATGTATGTGTCAAGTTTTATTAATAAATGTTATGCCATGTATTCCCAGAGAACATCTTGTACATTCATGATAATCCCTTAAACCTTTGAGCAAGTCGGTGTCCGAGTTGACAATTCCTTAAAGATAAAGGGCAGTAAACAAACATGTCCTGAACATAGATTTTTTTCTGATTATTTGAGGGGGCATGGGTGGCCATGTTTGCTGAGGCACTGCAATTCTCAGTGCAGAATTGCATCCCTTGGGCATGCCAGGGACCTATGATTCTGGGTTCAAATCCCTGTTTGCGAGGATTATGTTGCTAGGTTTGTCAGCATCAAACCAATGTTTGTGGGTTTCATCTAAGTGGTGGGGCGGTCGGGTAGCCTGGTGGTTAAAGTGTTCGTTCATCATGCCGAAGACCCGGGTTCGATACCCGACATGGGTACAATGTGTGAAGCCCATTTGTGGTGTCCCCCGCCGTGATATTGCTGGAATATTGCTAAAAGCGGCGTAAAACCATACTCACTCACTCACACACTCACTCTTTCATCTAAGTGGTAAACGTCTGACACCTGCATCACTTCGGCTATCCTGTCATATTAAGCTGACGTGCCCTGATATAACTGGAATGCTGTTATAAGTGGTGTTAAACCCAACTTACTCAGTCACTCTAAAAGTAATGACAATGACACAGAGTTGATTTATTTTTTTATTTGACAACACACAGACCTTGTTAGTGACAAGGTGAACCTGAGTGTCCCTAATATCGTGATGGTGCTGATCCAGCTTTGAACTAGCATCTTCCCACATGTCTGTTTGGTTTCAGTTCAACTTGCCTTAACCAGAACTTGCCCTGTGTGGAGTCAGGAAGTGCTGATAAAATTTGATGGTGAAGCTGATATGATACATGTGTCGCAATATGTCAACAACCCAGATGACAAGTAACATCTGTATGTGATTGGCTTACATGGGAGGCCAGATGAAACAGCTGTTGTGATCCCTAGGCCTTGCGTCAAATGATCCTGTCAGTGGTTAAATGGTAGTTATCAGAGCAATGTCTAGATACCTGGGAATACAGGCCCTGTGATACTGACTGATCTTGAAGCTATGACTGTTGTTACTACACTCTATTGTCGACATTGGAAGACAAAGACATATTTTATGGACAACAACTTCTTTATTTACTGTAAAGGCAATGTTTCGGAATAGATCCTTATACTGTTGTCAAGCAAGCCTAAGATCTATCCTGAAACGTCACCTTTACAGTAAATAAAGAAGATGTTATGGAAAAATTGAGTCACTGTCCGTCAACTAAGTAATGTCTATGAAACAAGACATCTGAAGAGCTGGGTTATGAGGGTGCATGGTTTTCTGAGTTGCTTGGTTTAGTTAGTGGGTTTAAAAAGCCTAGTGGTTTAGGCATTCATATGTAATACTAAAGGACCTGATTCGCTTGTACCCAACCTCTATTAACTAACTATCATCTGTGTAGTGTGAAGAAAAGTACTCCATTCTGAACTATAAAGTTTGTCACAACTGCTGAATTAACACTTATGACATGTATGTTTTAGTGTACTTCTTGTGTTTTACAACACGTTTCTTTTATCAGCATTGGTAGTTATTATCAGGCATGTTTGTAGAGTGACCGGTTATATTGGTGCCCTCTGACCCAAATTCAGTTAACAGCCCATTAATGTACGGATAGTGTCATTAAAAACTTCATACAACTGAATTAAGTGGCACATAAGTTAAAGTAGATTTACTGATATGTTAATGCCTCGTGAAAGTTTGATACAACTGGGTCATATGTAGCATGATGGTACAATGTGTAACACCCATATATGTGTCACACTCCATTAAAAAACAGAAAGGGGCAGTCGGGTAGCCTAGTGGTTAAAGCGTTCGCTCGTCACGCCGAGGAGAACCGGGTTCGATTCCCGACATTGGTACAATGTGTGAAGCCCATTTCTGGTGTCCCCTGCCTTGATATTGCTGGAATATTGCTAAAAGCGTCGTAAAACCATACTCACACACTCACTAAAAAACAGAAATATTTTGATATACAGACATACAGGCACCTTTGGTTTGTAAATATTTTTTGTATTTTTGTCGTTGAAATTATACATTTTGATTGTATGCTATACTTTTGTCCTAAAAATCAAATAAGTATTATTTTTTATTGAAACCTTATTCCCCTTTGATTCAGTACTACTTTATGACTCTAGAAAAGAATCAGATATGCATAGACCACACTGCAAGGTAAACAGGTCAAGGTCGGGTCAGGTCAAGGTTGGATAGGGGTCGGGTCAGGTGGAAGTGGCAATTGGATCAAGTTAATATCTGACTTGCGACAGTCATAGCTCTCAGGTCACTTTGTAGAACAGGAAGAAGAATCATGGTGGGTTCCAGGAAAGAATAGACTTACCAAACCATTGCCTTAAAGATGTGAGTTAATGTACAGAACAGTTGTCGTGACAACCAGAGTTGTGTATGGTACAGTACTGTACATATTGAGTGATAATGCTGATCTTTGTTTTGTCTACTGTATGCTAACCCACCTATGCAACAATTTCTTCTTTTCTTTTGTCCTTTGAGTTGAAATCTACATTCATTGATGCCTATTCTGTTCGCAATGTTTCCCCATCACAAATATTGTGGTTGAGAATCTGAAATACATGAATTTTTTATGAAAGTTAAAAATAGGTACACTAGTGAAAATGTTTGATTTTAAGATTTCAAGAATCTGACTTGTTTTATTTGTTTGAATTTTGATCAATATTAATGTTTTCCATAAAGCATTATTACTATAGGATATGTTATGAATTCAGGATAGGTGTGTGATTTTATACATGCACTCCAAAATGTCCAAAGAAGTGTACAGTGTGATGTTTATCAGGTGGATTAGTTGTGTTGCCATCAAAGGTATTTTTCTCCCAAAATGTGAAAGAAAACGTAATTAGCATCCCAGAGTTCAAATTGACCTCTAAGCAGCATCTGCATGATGCTTTGTTGTGGAACAGAGGAACCGATCCGCTCATGCCAGCAGGCTGCAGTAATGTCCTGGAAGGTGTACAGCTCCTCCCTGATTCATCCATGTGTCTGTGTATGTGTGTTCTAGTCCATGTTTCTTGCCTATACTTCTGTACCTCCAGTGGGGGCACTTGTCGCCCAGTTGTCTTTAGGTGTTGCAGTTTGCAGTGCAGAGTTGCATCCCTTAAACGTGCCAGAATCCTCATGGGTTCGAAACCCAGATGACATGATTTTTGGTTTGTTGGCACCCAATTTCATTAAAATCAGATCTTAGTGCTCACTACCACTACACAGAGATCCGAGGACATATCTTTACAGGTCTCGTCAGAATGACCTTACATCCAACCAATTAGAGTGTCGCTTTAAAGATTGCGAAATTGAAAGTTCAGAATGTTTTGTAATTGTGCAACCTTGAAAAGTGCCGTAAACTCGAGGAAGCTGCTTTTTGATTGGCTAATGTTGACTTCCTGTTTGTCATTTCATTGGTTGTCAAAGTTAATCAAAGGTTGTTCTGACATGGCTTATGGAACAGATGTCCACAGATCCTTGTGTAGGGGTAGCAATAGCAAGTACCAAGATCTGATCCTAATGAGATTGGTCAGCACCACACCCCAGTAAATGTCTGAGACCTCATTGCAGCCTTATCTTCCATGTTATGCTGATAAAACTGAAATACTCTTCAAAGCGGAGTTAACCCAAACTCATTCACTACCTTCAACTGAAGTAAATGTGAACATTATTCCCAGTTGCCGTCAGTTGGTGGGAAATTGCTGATCTGACAAAGTAATATTTATTCATTTATTCAGTCATTAATCCCAGCTTTGACCCCTTTCAAATTATCTGAAACCACAAGCCACAAGCATTTCAGTTTTGCTCTTATCATTTATGGAGGATTAATTGTAGGTGAAAATCCAAATAAATTGAAGCTGGTCAGTTGTAGTTATTAAGGCTGCTAATAGAATTTGTAATCATCATCTCAAATGTAGGGGACTCTCTGTGGTTATATACTCATTTAAATGCAGTGCAAACACAGGTCAGTGTTTCTCTTCTCATGGTTATCCCGATCCCAGTGTAATTTGAACAAGATAAGAGTTAAGTGATGTACATATATCTACATGCAGTGATTTGTATTGGTATCAAAAGAAGGAGCCTACACATAATAAATATGATGATCAGCGGCTGTACTGGAAATTGTGAAACGGTTGTCAAAGTGCCAAAGAAATCTAAGGTGATATTACTTTGTTTTCCAACTTTTGATATGCCGATTCAGCATATTCTGCATTGAAAATCACATTGTAAATTTAAGGAAGCTGCTTTTATTCTTTCTGAAACAATATCAATTCCAAAGGAATTCAGGCACTAAGGTAGTTTGAAGGATCAGGTGTTGACTTGCTTCTCAGATTGCCAGTGTTTGATATCTCAAATGGTCCATTTTGTCAATCCTTTTTAGTGTTGACTCATGCTTGTTTTCCCCAGATAAGTAAGGAACTAAACCTGCAGATAACCAGTTGATAGTTCAGTAGAACAAAGCATTCAAACATTTCTTCACTTTCCCTTGCACAAAGAAAGATTCTGTCACTGATGTGTGTATGTTTAACTAGAGCTTGACATTCTGGGACTCTGCATCACTGTGTCATGTACCCCAGTGGTACCTTGAATTGTCATATTGGTATATAAATTTGTCAGAACATTCTGCAAACAGGTTTTCATTTTATAGACAAACTGGAACACTCTATCAATTAGCAATCATTTATTGTAGAAAAATTATTTAAGAAAATACTGGAAAAATTATTTTGCCCAAAAGTGTGAAAAATTAGAATCATTGGGCTTCTCCTTTAGATTGTTTTTTTTTTTCTTAAAGCAGTAACTAAAGAGTTGTATCCTGACTATGAATCTGGTATCCAGTGAATATTTATTGACACTGATGACTGTGTCTTGTCTGTTTGCCTCTTTGTTGTGCCTGGATCAGTTTCTTATCAAGATTCATTTAACTGCTCTGTCCGAATATATCTAACATTCAGTGCTGTGTGATTGTGTTATTTTGTAGTAAGCACCTGCTGTTTATTTTCACAACCCATGCAAATATGGTTTTCATTGACAGGGAAATACTTGTGTCATGGTTTTCATTTTAGTAAAGTGTTAGAAATGGTTCTTATTAAAGCCAGATATTATGACAGTCTTTTTAAATACTGTCCTTCATTATCAAGTGTATCATATGCCCATCCTTCTATATATAACCGGCTCCTATTCCTCACTGTACCTTTGTTTTAATTCCAGTTTGAAATGACATGATGCTGAAATTTGATGTCAGTCAAATTACACTTTCCTTCCATGATTGAAACAAGCAGTGATTTCACAGTGCTTGATTTTTGCGTGTTGTCTTAAATACAACCATAATGCCTTGTAAATGGACTTCCATTTCCCTGTGAATGTACTCACGAAACATCTTTTCCAGCTACAAATTCATTTATAACAGCCTTCTGTTTTGAATAAATATTTTGAGGGCTTGCTCGATCTATTCTGAAGCATTTTGATTAGTTAAAAATCAATGTTAAGTTTGTGGTAATATAAATAGATCTTGTGACGTCACTTCTGAAACTAAGCTATGGTGGTGAATGGGCCCAGGGTATTGAATGGACATATACACTGGATAATCCATGATGGTTTTAATACATGACAAATGTTATTTCTACTCTGTAATTCATCAATATTTTACAAAGGTAATGTTTCCAGTGAAGACTGTGTCAGTCCCATAGGAAGTATGTTTGGTATCACAAGAGTTGCTGGAAAACTTCAATCATCAGTTCAAAGAATTTGAAAAAGTTTGAACACCTTATATAAATATTTGCCTCATTTCTGTCTGGTCATTTTGTGAAAGTAAACCAAAAAGTACACTGACATTTCACATTTTTCAAAGCCAGTTAGACCACCATGATCTATTGGGGTGAAGGTTTGCCCAACTCTGATTTTAGACTGTCACAGAAAAATGTACACAAGGTAAATTGGCTCATGTAGGATCAACATTTGGAAATTCACATGCTTACAACTGGCAACAAACGTTTTATATGCTTGATGAATACAAGTAGGGACAGAGATTCCTGCAATGGTATTGAAGGTTTTTATAGTTGCTGCTGGCTGTTTAAAGAATTTGGATTTTTTGAGTCCATTTCGCTCTAATGAAAACAGCATTTATTATGACAGATTCACACATTGACATTCAACTGAAGTTTTGCAGTTGCAGCTGATTTAATTATGAAATTGGACACACCCTCCTTGTGAAAGTTCAGTTCATCCTCCAGGATAATGTGTATCTACCGTTGCCATCTAATGCAAATAGCAATCCATCATTGAAATGGCTGATAGGAATCACTTCCAAATGTGTTGGGGTTTTACATGTTTGTTATTAAGCATGTTGACGCAGAGATATGGAAAAGGGATATGTTTTAATTTTGAGAGATGTTTTAGTGATCTGATTTTGTTAGGGAAGGGTCATGTGACTATGTACAGACAGGCCACTCTCTGTGATACATCTGGAGTTTCACATGTACATTGCTTGTATCAAAATAATGTATAAATAAAACATACATAAATATGTACTGTTGTTTTCTAATTTGTCCTTAGAAGGTTTGTTTTGTTTTTAGTCAAGTAGGGTTTCTGGGTTAGAATTGGTCACCAGCAATGTATTTTTGTCGAAAGAGGCATTTAATGGATCAGGTCGTCAGACTGGGTTGATTACATGTATTGTTGCTTACAATATCAATCACATGTGTGTCTCATCCAGATTTGATATTTGCAGCTAACCTCATATAGCTGGAACATTGCTGTGTGTTTTAAGGCCACTCTCAGCATTGCTCCATCGAAGGTGGCCTGTAGTTAATTAAGTCTTAACCAGACAATGGAGTCAATGATATCAGGAACTTTGGGGTGTGATAACATGCTATCTAACAAGTCATGACCTGACCACCAATCTATTTAGTTGTCTCCTACAAGCATTTGATGCTGGGAACCTGTTCTAACACACCAATCACCCATGAAGATCCAAGTCGAGAATATGTCTTCAGCAAGCCATGCTTGTTGCAGGAGGCGACTAACGGGATCACTTGGTCAGGCTCGCTGTCTTGGTTGATGCATGTTGGTTGGTTTGTTATTTACACCGCACTCAGCAATATTCCAGCTATATGACGGCGGTCTGTAAATAATCGAGTCTGGACCAGACAATCCAGTGATTGATATGAGCATCGATGACATGCATCAACCAAGTCAGCGAGCCTGACCACCCGATCCCGTTAGTCGCCTTTTACAACAAGCATAGTCACCTTTTACGGCAAGCATGGGTTGCTGAAGACCTATTCCACCCCGGAATCTTCACGGGTCAGATGCATGTAATCATATCCCAATCTTCACGGGTCAGATGCATGTAATCATATCCCAATTGCGTGGACGATGCTCACGATGTCAGTGACTGGATTGTCTGGTCCAGACTCAATTATTAACAGACTGCCGTCATGTAGCTGGAATATTGCTGAGTGCGGCGTTAAACAACAAACAAGTAACACAGTCCCGACAGGTTGAACGATCATCAGTAGACTGCTTGGGCTGCGTCAATATTCATATCAGTTACAGTAAACTACGGTTATAACGAAAGCAAATGGACAGGACCAAGAAATAGTTTGTGATGTCCATCAGTACGTTATAAGCGTGTTGGTTTTTAACGTAGTTTACTGAATTAGAAAGGCAGCCCTCACTACACATTGATTATTTGAGGATGTTGGTTTCAGGTATGACCAGAACTGTCTTGACAGTTGACAACACTATCAGCACTGTATTTTGCAGTATGTGAATGCTCACTTATGTGGGTTTGAGCATGTGCATTGTCTTCATCTGCCTTCTAATCTTTCATTCCTATGAAGATCCCTGTAGAATGGGTCTCCAGCAACCCGTGCTTGCCAAGGCGACTGTGCTTGTGTACTAACGGGATCGGGTGATCAGGCTCGCTGACTTGGTTGATGCATGTCATCGTATCCCAATTGCATGGATCGATGCCCATGATATCAATCACTGGATTGTCTGGTCCAGACTCGATTATTTACAGACCGCCGTCATATAGCTGGAATATTACTGAGTGCGGCGTTAAACAACAAACAAATAAACAAACAAATCTAATCTGACATGGTTTTATCAAGTGAGTCACGCAGTATTTAACTATTAGAGACATGAAGGGTCATGGAAGTCCCTTGTCCTCCACACATCTGTTGCATGACCTTTCTCACTCTCTGTAATTGTTTCTCATTTTCCAGCTGTGTGGATGCTGTGGCAGCTCAGCTGGTTGACCCAATTGTGTTACTTGCATTACAGATAATATATTGTCCAAAACCATAGAGATGGTTGAAGTCCAAATTACTATTTTATGTGACCTCTTGAACAATTAGATGGAATGATAAGTGAAAGGTAGACAAATCTGATATGAAGAAAAACGGTGTTACCAAAATTATTTTTGTTTCCACAGGTGAAAGTTTTGGACCTATCCCTAAGCTGGATATATTTAATATCCCTTAACATCCTTTGTGGCAGCTGTCATGCTAATGGAGCTTGACAGCAATGTGGTGTGATGTCTGGTATTAAGGACAAGTTAAGTAGGTCCAGTGTTCTGTCCCTTTGGCATGCCAAAACCTTTGCTCATGGCTTCGAATCCAGTTCACCCTGATTATGTCTACTAGGTTTGTCTAAACGTCTGAGATCTGCGTCACATCGGATTTGATTCCGGGGTAGAATAGGTCTTCAGCAACCCATGCATGCCCTAAATGCGACTATGCTTGTCGTAAAAGGCGACTTACGGGATCGGGTGGTCAGGCTCGCTGACTTGGTTGATGCATGTCATCGATCCCAATTGCGTGGATCGATGCTCATGATATTAATCACTGGATTGTCTGGTCCAGACTCGATTATTTACAGAGCGCCGTCATATGGCTGGAATATTGCTGAGTGCGGCGTTAAACAACAATCCAACCAACCAACACATCGGACTTTCCTCCCACATTCATCTGACAGCCTGTGAGATAACTGAAATACCGTTCATACTGTATCATAAATAGCATTCCAAAATAACCTGTCCGTAAACTCAATATACTGAGAAATATTTCGGTGAAAAAAGGTGAAATCCCTTAGCTTAGGTTACAAAGCACTTATATCACAATATAAATATATTTATGTATAGCCATGTTTTTAATGTTTGACTAAAAGTGGCAAAGTCACGAACCAAAATTTATGGCAGTTGGTCATTTCAACCTGGCCCATTGGTATGGAACTATCTGCCACAAGAAATCCAAGAAGCAGAAAACTGACAAACTTAAAAAAAGACACTCAAGACCTGTCTCTTCAAGAGTCCTTGACAAGATCAATCATGGTCTAAGCGCATTTGAGTTGTTGGTAATTGGAAAATACGCTGTCCAAGTTCTTTATGAAATTTATTAATTAAAAGCCAAGGCAAGATAATAACCAGTCTCGATTATCCGCCGAAATAGTTTCCTTTGGGCGTAAAGGGCAAATACCTAAAACTTATATGAATGGACCACTGAAATGACAGCGATGACACCAGGTGTTCGCGAAAAGAGGAAGCATGCCCTACCGGTAGTACCCGCCACTACAGTCCGTTTGACTCCAAATGAGAACGATGAATTGCAAAATAACTCGAAATCCAGAAAAGTGTATGAAACATCAATACGTTACTTGACCATGAATACCCTGTACCCAACAAAATCTGAATTTTGTTTATTTTAAGACCCATGACGGATGAAGTTCCTTAAGAAACTATCTTGTAATTTTGTATAGAAAAGTGTACATGACACGTAGGGGGACAAACCGTGGAAGGTACAGCGCAAGCACGGTCTGCACGTGCTACACAGTGACCGTGTTCATTCAATGACAAGATGCGCTTCTCAGCAGATGTTAAACAGTTGATGTTGAATGTGTATGATTTCTTTAGAAGTGAGTGAGTGAGTTGGGTTTAACGCCGCTTTTAACAGTATTCCAGTTATATCGCGGCGTGTCAGCTTAATGTGGGAGGAAAGCCCGAAGTAATGCAGGTCTCAGAAGTTTACCACTTCGGTGAAACCCACGAGCACGGGTATGGTGCTGACAAACCTAGAAACATAATCGGGGCGAACCGGGATTCGAACCCACAATCATAGGTTTCTGGCGTGCCCAAGGGACGCAACTCTGCACAGCGAATCGCGGCGCCTTAGACGACTGGGCCACCCGTGCCCCCTCTTTAGAAGTGAAGCTGAAAGAGCTTTTTATGCAATTAATAAATTCTTGAAACGAGCTTCAAAAGCTCTTGGTATGTCCCCTCAGAAACTTAAAAATGTCGACGAGATACAAATAGTCAGGTCAAGGAGGTAGGGAACATGTCAAAACCACGCAAGGTTGATAAATTAGACAGTTTTCAGAGGGATCAAGTCAGACGTGCAATTGTTAAACTGCACTCAGAAAATAAGTACCTGTCCCTAAGAATTTTGAAGAAACACCTTGAAACTGACCATGAATTACATGTTACAAAGTACAAACTATGGCAGCTGTTGCATACATTTGGTTACAAATACAAAAAGATAACTGGAGAAAATAGGGCTGTGTTGTGTGAACGGTCTGACATTGTTCGTCTCCGAAATCATTACCTTCGTACCATCAAGCAGAAACGTGAAGAAGGATATAAGCCCGTCTTCTTAGATGAGACATGGGTAAATGCGTCACACACGGTGTACCCACGGGGTACCCAGTGGTGACTGTAAGGAGTCTGGTAGAAAGTTACCAATGGGAAAGGGTGAAAGACGCATAGTTCTCCATGCTGTTTCTGCTAGTCAGGTTTTTCTCCCAGACTGTGACCTCGTCTTTAGAGCCAAGGCCAAAGACAACAGGGACTACCACACAGAAATGAACGGCAATGTATTTCTGGAGTGGGTGAAAGATAAATTAGTCCCTGCTTTGCCTACCAAGTCTCTCATTGTGGACAATGCACCGTATCATAGTGTGCAGGATAAGGAAAGCAAGACTCCAACCTCTAATAACCGTAAAGGAGACATGGTTACTTGGCTGCATCGGAGGAACATTACCTTTCCTTCTCGAGCGACGAAACCACAGCTCTATGAAATCATCAAAACTATGAAACCTGACCCCGTGTATAAAGTTGACAGTTACATCAAGGGTCAGGGTCACGCTGTCTTACCACTGCGACCTGAATCCAATCGAGCTGGTATGGGGCATCGTCAAGGGTGACGTTGGACGATCGAACACAACGTCTAAATTACGAGACGTTGAACAACTCGTAAAGGAAACCCTTGGTCGGGTAACAGTAGAAACATGGAGGCGTTGTGTGGCCACTGTCGTTGACGAGATAGAGCCACGCTATTGGTCACGAGATGAACTACGGCCAGCAACAGTCCAACCTATAACAGTTGCAGTCGGTTCAGGCACCAGCAGTTGCGACGACGAGATCTATGGCATGAGCGAGTCAGATTGCGACTGAAATTATCATGAAACGGCCCCTTTAACGCTCTGTCGTTTCCCCTACCACAGAACGTGCAGTACATGCGTGCTTGCGCTCTGCCTTCCACGGTTTGTCCCCCCTACGTGTCATATACATATTTTTATACAAAATTACAAGATAGTTTCTTAAAGAACTTCATCCGTCATGGGTCTTAAAATAAACAAAATTCAGATTTTGTTTGGTACAGGGTATTCATGGTCAAGTACCGTATTGATGTTTCATACACTTTTCTGGATTTCGAGTTATTTTGCAATTCATCGTTCTCATTTGGATTCAAACGGACTGTAGTCCGGACTGATGCCTATTTTTAGTGCTAGCCCACTGAGATACCATGCCGCAGTTTAACATGAATACCACACTCAGACACAGTATAATGACTCCGAGCCGACCAGTCCTTGTTTTAGCCCCTTAATGCCTACCGCCAGGCAGGGTAACAACAAGTACCATCTTTTAACGTCTTTGGTATGACGCGACCGGGGATCGAACCCCGAACCTTCCCATAGTCTGAATAACACACACAAACTGCTGTTGGATATCAATGATCACAAAGTAGGAATGCCCAATGCCCCAAAATATGGATAAATGAAAAAAACACCAAAAGAGGCAGTACACAATACAAGTGAAAAAGAGGGAGTAAATAATCCTGAGTTGGGGCCTGTTGCAAGGTATATGTACAAACGATGTTGCAAGAAGTGTACACGATTAAAGAAAAGTGTCTGAAGTTTTAGGAAATAAATTAATAAATGATCACAAGGACAAGCAAACAATCAGAAAAAACAAAGCGAAATGTATAACACTTAAAACAAGTGAAACCCCCATCTTCAGTATTCGCTGTGCAGAGTTGCGTCCCTTGGACACGGCAGAAACCTATGATTTTGGGTTCGAATCCCGGTTCGCCCCGATTATATTTCTAGGTTTGTCAGCACCATACCCGTGCTCGTGGGTTTCACCGATGTGGTAAACGTTTGAGACCTGCATCACATCGGTCTTTCCTCCCACATCAAGCTAACACGCCTTGATATAACTGTAATACTGTTAAAAGCGGCGTTAAACCCAACTCACTCACTCTTTTCAGTAAATTAAGTGACTCGATTGTCGGCCGGTCATGGTTTCATAGATGACGTTATACTGACCTAGGTACACGAGAAGCACGTGCTGGCCTGAGATACTGAAGCAGCTTACAGCAAGAAACAGTCGATTGGGGTAAGAATGTTCAGTGTTTAGCACAAGGAGATCTGAATATATCGACAATGAATTTAGCTTCCAAATAATATACGATTGATTTGAACGATGCGTTGTAGTGATTGACTACATCACCGGGATTTCCTGGTGCAATGGAGCTGTGCATGTACTCTTGGTCACGCCCAGAAATGTAGAAAATAGATAAAACCCGAAGTCAGTACACAATACATGTGTAAAAGAGAGAGTAAATAATCTTGAGTTGGGTCCTGTTGCAAGGTGTATGTACATATTACAGAAAAAGAAGAGAAGTAAAAACATGTTTGAAGTTTAAGAAATATATTAAGATCAAAAGGACAAGCAAACAAACGGATAAACAAAGTAAACCATTATCTACAGTAACCCAAGTGACCGTGTTTAATGGCGTCAGGCGTGTCGGCCGGTCATGGTGACATTGATGACATAATACACTATCGTAGCTACACGAGAAGCACGTGCTGGCCAGTAACATTGGTGATATCACACAAAAAGGACTTGGATTCTGTAGCAGTTTACCAAGAAACATTTTGGTCACTGTGGACTACGGAGAGGGTGGATACTACCACTACATGGCATCAGCAACGATCATCCAGCTCTGAAGATCGACATCCGAATGACTTTCATCCGAACAGCCACATCAATCACGCATCAATCACGCATCAGATTTCAACAACCACGTCTTCAACCATCAATCACGTCAATCACACATTGGCTTCAACACACAATCGCGTCAATCACACATTGGCTTCAACAATCAATCACGTCAATCACACATTGGCTTCAACAACCAATCACGTCAATCACACATTGGCTTCAACAAACAATCGCGTCAATCACACATTGACTTCAACCATCAATCACGTCAATCACACATTGTCTTCATCAAACAATCGCGTCAAACACACATTGGCTTCAACAAACAAATACGCCAATCACACATTGGCTTCAACAATCAATCGCGTCAGTCACACACTGGCTTCAACAAACAATCGGACCGTAAAGGTGTAAATTACTACTACTCGCGTCAATCACTCATAAGCTTCAACAATCAGTCGTGTCAATCACACATTAGCTTCAACAAACAATCACGTCAATCACACATTGGCTTCAACAGTCAATCGCGTCAATCACCCACTGGCTTCAACAAACAATCGGTCCGTAATGGGGTAAATTACTACTACTCGCGTCAATCACTCATAAGCTTCAACAATCAGTCGTGTCAATCACACATTGGCTTCAACAAACAATCGCGTCAATCACACATTGGCTTCAACAAACAATCGCGTCAGTCACACACTGGCTTCAACAAACAATCGCGTCAAGTACACATTAGCTTCAACAATCAATCGCGTCAATCACACATTGACTTCAACAAACAATCACTTCAATCAACTTTTCTTAGCTGGAGCAAAACCTGGCAATGCGTTCTCATAAGCATCTCACTGCAAAGAAAAGCAAAAATTCATGTGTCGTCTTATGTGAAGGCAGATCCGGGGTAGAATAGGTCTTCAGCAACCCATGCTTGCCGTAAAAGGCGAATAACGAGATCAGGTGGTCAGACTCGTTGACTTGGTTGATGCATGTCATCGTATCCAAAATACGTGGATCACGAGAGGTCGCCTGATTGAGAAAGAAGGTATTACACTGAAGTATGGAACTTCAACGTAGTTCCTGCTAGGCGATCTCATTTGCATATTTATCGGATCATGAAACCAAATTTATCGTTTTGTTTGATCGTATCCATAACACTATCCTTTATGTGAAAAAACACTAACATGTTTAACAAAAAAAACGCCAAGCAACACCTTGGTGGAATAATACTCAACCGTCAATACCGAGTAAAAAAACAATTTGGAAAAATACATTTTTTTGTACTGGTTTTACAAAAACAAATTTAAACAAAAGGTCTCATTTACTTGACATGCTGAAAAATATTTTAATATCTCGAAACAAAATCTCCGCGCTCCCGTAATTCCGGAACCTTGTAAATCCGGACATTTTTTTTTGAAGAGCACTGTCCGGATTAACGCGTTTTTTTCTGTATCTATAACTGGTACTACACTCAGTACTGACCTTTCAGAATTACAGCAGATGACTAGCGTACACTTAGGAACTATCTCATCAATCACATCGTGCACGGTCACAACAGCCGAACAGGCCTTAACATCTACATCTCTACCACCATCAGAGTTAGGGCACTTGATCAGCTTATGCTTGCTTGCAATCGGACATACACTCAGGATTCCAAACGTATTTTAGGGACCGTAGAACGGTAACCTCTGCCCTCGATTTCTGTGTCGGTGGTGACATCACATGCAGTTTTCTGCCTCCTGGAGCAAGTTCACTGGTATGTTCCTCGTTTTGTATTTTTCATACTTACTTTTATAACTAAAAGTGTACATTATACCAGCAACACAACTTTTAAAATATCCGGAACCATGTACAGTTTGTTTAATAGCATCTACTTAAATTACCCCGGTTCCAATTTTGTGTTTTATTGGTCATTTTAGCGTATTTGTTATGTACTAATAGACTTTAGTGCCCACGTGTAACAGCGAGTTGGGCTTACCCTGGCCTATCTGGGTCAGGCCACAGTGGGACGTTATACGTTTCATGTCAGTCTCTGGTGTGGACTCAACACACGTAGTTTGAGTGACACGTAGAACTCGCTACACACAACGTCACAGATTATTTAGCAGCGGACACAAAGCAGCCATTGCATCGGCATCGGCAGACAGACGGCAAAGATATATTTTCAAAATGAGGTCACACATTTTCTGTTCTATTGTTAAGGTATATTCTCTAGCCAAAATGGGGTGGGGTAGCCTAGTGGTTAAAGCGTTCGCTCGTCACACCGAAACCCCGGGTTCGATTCCCCACATGGGTACAATGTGTGAAGCCAATTTCTGGTGTCCCCCACCATGATATTGCTGTAATATCGCTAAAATCGGCGTAAACAATACTCACCCACTCTCTAGCCAATATGCTTATGTAGCTTAAAAATAAAATACAAGTACTTTCTGGAGCTCATACTTGTTTAATTTAGTTTTATTTTAGTTTTTATTTGGCATAAACTTATATGGGTCGGTTTGTTTACGGGGAGCGAATACAGGCTTATTTTTTTTAAAAGCGCATGATGTCATCGATCCCAGTTACGTTGATCGATGCTCATGATGTCAACCACTGGATTGTCTGGTCCAGACTCGATTATTTTACAGACCGCCGTTATATAGCTGGAATATTGCTGAGTGTGGCGTTCCGTTTGCACTGGAACTGTTTCTGCTGATCACATGGCTTTATTGAGGTACTATCTCAACATTGCATAAAGTAAATCATTATTTCAATGTGTCGAAGAAACTGGACAAAGCCGGACACACGTAACAATAGTAATAAAGAAAGCAGAGCACAAACTGTTCTACAAACTACAAACAAACACACAACTATAGGTGATTATTCAACATTTTGCGAAATTATATATCAACCATAACATGGTTAAAGTCGGAGAAATCACTCCAATATGTCGAATCTCATGATTTCTGCATCACAGAAATTGGGTTTAAGAGGTAAAACGTGAATACGAAGGGGTGAGAATCACTCAAACTATAAAAAACTATATCAAATCAATACTCGTCATCATTCTATGAAGCACTGAAGGCCTATTCTGCAATTTGTGTTTTTATTTTAGCTCTGATTGTTTGACAATTTAAAATGATCTCAGTATGTTGTAAAACTACGGAAAAGACCAAATGAAAATAAACAACTAGCATGCTCCCAAACATTTAATTAAATTAAGAGTAATTAAGTAATCATTTTTATTGAAAAAATAATGTTTGTATAAATCATTATCCAATCAGGATCGCAACTTTACAAGTCAATATCACTGTCCGAGTCACGATACCTACAATTATGATATCACATGCGGAGATGCAAATATCTTCTACGTAGATTAAAGTATCCTCTACGTAGCTGATACATTTTTTAGACTGGACCAATACGCTTCCATACTCAACGATTTAGGAGAGACGATCACAATTTTCATTAAAGCACATAATACCATTAGAAGTAATTCAAAGCACATTGTGCATTATTTGTATAAAAATATATCGTCGTTTATCTAATGGCACGGCAAGTCCTGGTAATATGAAAGGTTAAATATGGTCTTGTAAAAAAACCACACATTTATCTTTGGTTTGTCATATTAAAACCCGGTATCCTAACAAAGCATACATTAAAAACACTTCTCTAGCATCATCATACATGGGACATTCCCTTAAAATAGCATTTCATCCTCAATTTCCTTCATACAATTAAAACAGGTTGTAAGTTGGGCTGGGACATTTTCATCATCGCATCCTTATGCTCGGTTGGTCACTGTTGTTTGCATTATTTCAATATTTCCAGATGGCGGATTTTTTCAAGCCCGGAAGAGCAAAGAGACCATCTTTGACGGAATCATTCATAGGAACCATCCTTTCTAAACACTATGGTCTGCGCATGTTCAGTTGTCAGGAACTAAACAGCTATGACGATTTTAACTTCCGGGTCAAGGCAGAGTCGAACGGAACAAATGAAAACTTGAAGGAAGTCAGTTGCCATGGTTTTGTCTTCAAAGTGTTGAACTCTCTCGACTCCTTGAATACTGGCGTCATAGGTAAGACATTCATATTTTAGCTGTATGTCAATTGTTATATGCTAGTCCTTGTCAAGGGTTATAATAAATCTATTTCATGTCAAGGGTTATAATTCACTAGTATTCCGTGCCGTTAGTTATATTATATTCCATGTCATGGGTTATTATATACTAGCATTATATGTCAAAGGTTATATTCTATTCCACGTGAAGGGTTATCACCTACTGGTATTCCATGTCAAGAGGTATCACATATGCTATGTCAAGGGTTATAACATACAAGTATTCCATGTCAAGGGATATCATACGCATGTACTAGTTTTCTATGTCAAGGGTTTTACTAATATTTCATATCAATAGTTATCACATTGTTCACGTCAAGGGTTATCACATATTCCATTTCAAGGGTTATCACATATTCCATGTCAAGAGTTATCGTATATTCCATGTCAAGGACCCGTGAAGATTCCGGGGTAGAATAGGTCTTCAGCAACCCATGCTTGTCGTAAAAGGCGACTAACGGGATCGGGTGGTCAGGCTCACTGTAATCGATCCCAAATTGTGTGGATCGATGCTCATGATATTAATCACTGGATTGTCTGGTCCAGACTCGATTATTTACAGACCGCCGTCATATAGTTGGAATATTGCTGATTGTGGCGTTAAACAACAAACCAACAACAACAACAATCCATGTCAAGGGTTATCATATATTTCATGTCAAGTGTTTTCACATATTCCATGTCAAGGGTTATCATATATTCCATGTCAAGTGTTATCACATATTCCATGTCAAGGGTTATCATATATTCCATGTCAGTTGTTATCATATGTTCCATGTCAAGTTCACACCCGTTTCTGTGTCTCTCTTAACTGAGCTACACTTAGCGGAGAGAATGACCTCGAACCGGGATATCATTTCAGAAGCTCAGCACGAGATGATATCTCGGGTGTATGAAAGCGGTATCCTCACCCCCCGGGCCGTTCCTACACTCACCGGACACCTTTACCTGACGGTGAACCTGCTCGTCAGGGGTCGTGAAAATACAGACAACATTGGTCAGTGTCAGTTTGGCGCTCCAGCCATCTCATGTATTCTTGGCATTTGACTACAATATGGTTTTACGTTGATGGAGGTATACGCAGATTGACACTGTGTATTCACCAGTTTTACGTTGATGAAGGTAAACGCAGATTGACACTGTGCACACATCAGGTTTTACGTTTGTGGAGGTATACGCATATTGACACTGTGCATACACCAGGTTAACATTACGTTGATGGAGGTATACGCAGATTGATACTGTGCACACACCACGTTTTACGTTGATGGAGGTATACGCAGATTAACACTGTGCACACATCAGGTTTTACGTTTGTGGAGGTATACGCAGATTGACACTGTGCACACACCAGGTTTTACGTTGATGGAGGTATACGCAGATTGACACCGTGGACACACATGGTTTTACGTTGATGGAGGTATACGCAGATTGACACTGTGCACACACCAGGTTTTACGTTGATGGAGGTATACGCAGATTGACACCGTGGACACACATGGTTTTACGTTGATGGAGGTATACGCAGATTGACACTGTGCACACCAGGTTTTACGTTGATGGAGGTATACGCAGATTGACACTGCACACACCAGGTTTTACGTTGATGGAGGTATACGCGGATTGATACTGTGTATTCACAAGTGTTACGTTGATGGAGGTATACGCAGATTCACACCGTGCATACACCAGGTTTTACGTTAATACGTTCATCGACTTAAAAACTGCTGAAGTCAATGCTTATAAAATAAATCTATTTACAATAATTGCTCCACGTACTGTTTATTTAATTATTGACACCAACAAACTGTGGACAACGATTCTAAGTCAGTGACATCATTGGGCGCAATAATGCAACACAAGCCCCGTCCAATCTCTTATCAGCCAATCAGGAAACAAAAAAAAGTTCGCTTGTGGGCGTGGCTTAAATATTTTTAGGTTATTTAAAAATAAATAAATGCTTTGTCAGCCAGTCACATGACATGGAATCCCTTGCAATTGTGTGTCTACAGATAAACCCGTTAATCCGGGCCCTGTTTGTACGAAAACCTCAAGACGGATGGTTACCGTTTGTTACTGATATATATTTATGTATTCATATATTTATGAAAGGGCATTACTAGGTGAAAAGATTTACTCTCATTATTGGAGCGATCATCGCAATCACTGATACATGTTTTGCAGACACTGACTCCCCCTTCATAGTGCGGCTGTTCGAGTATGTCCCCGGGACAATACTAGAATCTGTCCCCCTCACCCCGGGGCTGTGCTACAAGGTGGGGGTGATGGCGGGCAGAGTGAACACTGCGTTAAAGGTGAGAACTACTGGAGCCTAATATGCTCGCTCTTTCACGGCTGGCTGCATGTATCGAGTCTTGGAAAGGCAAAACACATTGATAGCCAAACCCATTGAGATCAGATCTTTCACGATGCCTCTCGAGAAGCCGTCAAGATCGTGAGTACACCTCCACAGGAGATCGCTTCTGGTGAACTTTGACCCCCCAATCTAAGTGGAGGAAGTGTGTTCTTTGGCCAATCAGATATCAGCTTTCTAAAACGTTTCGGCTTTATTTTTTAACGACTGGAAATCGGAAATTCGATTTTACCCAAAACTCCAAACAGAACACAAATACTACTTCGAAGGTCCTCTCTTTGAGTGTAGATGCCATAGCGCCATACTACAGGGTGCATAAAATATCCACAACTGTAGAGGGTGGCCTTTATCGTTTTGTTTTCGGAACAAGCCGATTAACTTCGTGTTTGACATTAATACTATCGTGATTTCGGAACTGTGAATAAATATGACTCTAGATGTACTGACTTATTACTAAATAAATATTAATATTTTCTACATTATATGTTTTCTAACCACCCGATACTATTACCCTGTATACCATGGTCACCAGTAAGAAAATGTATGCTTAAACAGATCGGTGAATCCCCGAGAGACGAAATACACTCTTCAAAAAGAGAAACGCATAGGTGTTTTGAGAATTCCAATTAGATTTTATTTCCCAGCAATCGTCATAAAGACAATTCTTATGTTTGATTCCCGTTAATCATGTCATGTTTGTTGTGTTTGGCGCAAACACATCTCAAAATGTTTTTTGTAAACGTTTATCAGCAAAAATGCAAAGGATGCACGGAAATTGCTTTCAGATAAAGTTTTCAGCACAATGCACGTGCAAAATGTTGATAACAGGAGTAGAGACACTGACTATAAAAGACCGTACAAAATTCATCAGTTCGTTACGAAATTTCGCAATTGTACGTTTGGAAGCAGGGGAGTCCCAGTCTGCCGTTGCAAGACACTTCAACGTTCACCAAAGCACCATATCTCGACTATGGGATGGATATACCCGCACTAATTCGACTCAAGATCATCCCAGAATCAATTTGCTACAGTAACGGACACCGCAGGACAAGTGCCTGGTACAGGAAGAATTTCCGACCAAACCATCAGAAATCGTCTGAGGGAAGTGGGAATTCGAACGAGACGACCAAAAGTTGGACCTGGCTTGCAACGTCTACAACGACAAACGACGTGTCCGGTGGTGCAACAGAGTACAGGCATGGGATCTCAGGAACTGGCGACGCGTTTGGTTCAGCGACGAGTCACGTTTTCTTCATCAACGATGGGATGGAAGACAACGTGTATACCGACGTCGACATGAACGTTTTGCGCCGAACTGCATTCTACAGGTGAACCAATTTGGTGGAGGGAGGTTCATGGTGTGGGGAGCCATATCCTACACGGGTAGATCACAGTTAGTGGTTGTCCAGGGCAATCTTACAGCAAACCGATACATAGACCAAATTCTTCGTCTTCACCCCCTCCCAACTTTGGACTGCCAGAGGGAACCCGGGTCCAACATGACAACGCTCGGCCACATACAACACGTGCAACAGTTAAATTCTTTGTTAATGAGAACATCAATGTCCTTCCATGGCCGTCCAAATCACCTGATCTCAACCCCATTGAACATTTGTGGGACGAAATTGATCGAAAAGTCCGTCAACGTCACCAGCGTCCCCACACACCTTACAGGAGGAATGGTGAAGAATTCCCCACGAAAAAATCCGACGACTTGTGCAATCTGTGCCAAGGAGGTGTCGAGCAGTGACGGCTGCAAGAAATGGTGTGACCAGGTACTGACCATAACATCCCCTTGTGGCTACACATATGCAATGACTGAACTGAATTAATGCTGACAATGACGACAATGCTTTTGTCGATCACAGTGTCTAATTTCATTTGATTGTGTTCACGCATATTCTGTGTAGATACATCCGCTTAATAAAGATCCTTATTTTTTAACTCTGCGTTTCTTTTAGTATTAGTCCTAATTTAACAGTTGAAATCAATAGCGAGCCAATTTTTGAAATATTACAAGACTGTCAAATCAGCTTATTAACTAATTTACAGGGGTTCCAGCATTCTGGTTTCCATGGTTACCAAAGAAAATGGCACCTTGACCTTCTGCCGTGGCTCGTGGACTTGCTGCACGTGATTGAGGACAACGGCGACAGACAGATGGTCAGTGACGTCATCAAGACCTTTCAGTCATGTGTTCTTGATCAACGGAATGACTTGTCGCAAGGTAACGCCAATGGTTTGATTGTTTGTTGTTTACCGCCGCAATATTCTCACTGTAAATATTGAGTATGGACCAGACAATCCAGTAACTGACGTCACAAGCATCGCTCTTGTTTGATATTGCCGCACTCAGCAATACTCTAGCTATATGACTTCGGCCTGTAACTAATCGAATCTGGACCAGACAATCCAGTGATTGACATCATGAGCACCGATCTACGCATTTGGGATACCATGACATGCAACCAACCAAGTGACGGAGCCTGACTACTAGATCCATTTAGTCGTCTAATCACTGGATTGTCTGGTTCAGACTTCAGCAACCCAACCACAAACAAAACAATGTTATATATGTCGATACTCTGACAGTATCTGTCTTGTCAAAGTTCTAATGAAAATAATGAAATTATTCATGTCCCTCTCCCCCTTCCACTTTTATCCTAAAAACACTAAATATAACGTCAATGCAATAATACAGAGCGTGTTTTTAAAAAAAATTGATGAGCAATTTTAATTAGAACTTCACATTCCTGTATAAACTCTGTAACCTTTTATGATTTTTCAGGAATGATCCATGGTGATTTGAACGAAGGGAACATCCTGGTAACTGAAGCTGCGGATGACGACAGATGGAGGGAAGAGCACGATGTGTCCGCCATCTTGGATTATGGTGACAGTGCTTATCAGCCATACATCTTTGAGGTTGCCATAGCAATGACGTACATGTCAATCCTTAGCGACAACATCCCACCACAAACTGCATCCGGGTATGTTCTGGCGGGCTATCTCACCCAGAATGATTTGTCCGACAGAGAAATTGAACTGTTAAAGTTATGTGTATGCGCGCGTATCACTCAGTCACTGGTAATAGGCGCCTACTCGTTCCATGTTGATTCCAGCAACGACTACACGCTTACCACGGCTAAGAAAGGCTGGCCACGACTTCGTCAACTGTGGGAAATGGACACAGAGCAGTTGGTCAGAGAGTGGCGAAGCATTGCTAGGACCTGCGAGGAAACACTCGTGACTGACTGATGATGATGGCGATGATGATGATGATGATGATGATGATGATCATCATCATCATTTACACTAAAAGCATGTAAAGTTACAGGACCCGTGAAGATCCGGGGTAGAATAGGTCTTCAGCAAAGTAAAATATAACATTAAAAATAGTGTTTGAAGAAACTTTATTCATGACAACATGTTTACAAACCTTTCTGTGATCGATATTCATTGCCATCTCCGTCAACCACCACCGTAACGATTTGGCAGGAGGGGATTTGAAAGTCCATCCGAAAACACTCCTCGCTTCGGAAGGCCTCGAAAACAATGTCCGGACATCACTGAAGTCACAGCTCAGGAACTTGATCATAGCATTCTTATAAAAGTTGATGAAATTCATTTCAGAAAACGCACAATTATGAAAATCATTCACGAACCACTGTTTCTGGGCCACAACTGTCACATTGATTTTGTTTCACACGCTTGCGTTAAATCTGATTCCTGGTGTAATAATTGCCGGCTGGTATGCAGCCTGAAAAGCGGTTCCGTTTGGTAATCACATTGTACTAGCAGGCACATTCCCAGTCTATCTACAGGTTATTGTTGAACCACATCATAGATCGGGGTTGTCATCTTGCTTGTGTAACTTTTCTGAGGCACGAGAATGTAAACAACACTATTGGCATCCATTGACAGTTGTTAGTAAGTGAGTTTGGTTTTGCGTTGCTTTTAGCCCTGATCCAGCAATATCAAGGTGGGGGACACCAAAAATAGGCTTCACACATTGTACCCATGTCGGGAATCCAACCCGTGTCTTCGGTGAACGCTTTAACCACGAAGGTACCCCGACAGCCCCTTGGCAGCTGTGAGGTGTGAGTAACTGTGGTGTAGGTCAAGTGCTGCAGGTCGGGGTGGAGAGGCATTAAATTTGATTTTTTAAATTATTTACTGGGAGTAATTTCTATCAAACTAATAAGACTTACACATGTAAATAAATAGTGGAATTTTAATTCATAAATTTTGTTTAGCAATTTAAAAATATTTCTACAACCTGCCACTCCTACAATCATGGCAAATGGCATATTTGATTTGAAAGAAATGCCTTGGTGAGTCCAAACGACGCAATTAAAACATCTATCTGTGGACTAAGTTTGGAGGGTTATTTGTCAACTTGTTTTTGAACACTTATTTTGAAGTAGTCAAAACTATGTTTTTTTAATGTTGAATTTTAGTAAAATGTGTTATAGATATTATTACCTTTGGCCCCTTTTCTAAGATAACAGACCTTTGTACCCTGTGTAGTTCTCGGAGATCTACACACGGTGGAGAACACCGTTTTAAAAGCACTGTTGCCGTCAAAGTAGGATGGAGATAAACCTTCTGTGTTCTGAAATTTGATGTAATCCCACTGTAGAGTAGATTCCTGTCTAAAAGTAAAGCGCTCGGTTCCAAATGAAAGTAGACCTGTGAAGAGCCGGGGGAGAATAGGTCTTCATCAACCCATGCTTGCCGTAAAAGGCGACAATGCATGTCGTAAGAGGCGGCTAACGGGTGGTCAGGCTCGCTGACTTGGTTGATGCATCGTATCGCGATTGTGTGGATCAATGCTCATGATGATCGATGCTGAATCAATGGATTGTCTGGTCCATACCCGATTATTTACAGACTAGCTGACATATAGCTGGAATGTTGCTGAGTGCGGCGTTAAACAACAAAACAAAAATAACCAAATAAAAATAAGAGGTATCTACTCTACAGTGAGGCCACATCAAATTTCAAAACACAGCAGGTTTATCTCCTAAATATCCCCTACCTTTTGTGGAAAGTATTGCTTCGAAAGATACATGGACGTTGGGTAGATATGAAGCTAAAGGAGTTGTTCACTTGTTTCCAGATAATATATCAGCTCTTACAACGTTGTGGCAAAATTATTTCTTTGTAATCCATGTATAGTAAATGATCTTACCTCCATGACAGAATGTTGAAATCTGATTGGTTCACGTGATCTTGATTAAATATATCCCGCCTTGGGGAATACATTTCTGAGCTGGAGAATAAATCACTTATATCCCCCCCGAAGAAAACAGCTTGCACATTGATTTCTAAACAGCAGAATAAATCCCTTATGTCCACCTCGAAGAAAACAGCTTGCACATTGATTTCGAAACGGCAGAATAAATCAGTTATACATCGTCAGGAAGATAACAAGATGCATTTCGTGGATTTCTCAGTCGGAACATAAGTCCCTTATATATAAAACGCTGCACATAGCTTACGATCTCACAGTTAACCCTCTGGCCAATCGAAAAGCTGTTGTCTATCAGTTTTCAGTTTTCTAACTTCTTCTACAATGAAACATGTCGGTTAGATAAATTCGTTGTGGCAGTATCAGTCGGGGTACTCGGTATTAGGCGTCCCTCGTTAGGTTTTATACCATTCACCTCCTGTTTGTGATATAAAACCAAACGCGGGACGCATAACACAACATGTAGCCTTCATAAGACTACTGCAACCTATAGTGTTCTGTCAAACGCGTTGTCTCGTAGCTCACCTTCAATCTCGACTTGGGTTTATTTGATGTTTTGTGATGTGATGCTTCGTCTTCAGTGGTTGTTCTATTTGGCATTATTGCCATTGACAACACAATGTAATTATGTATTTATGAGTGAGTGAGTTAACCTTTTACATCTCATCGGCAGTATTTCAACCAAATAGGGAGCGCATTAATGATCCATTTTTACAAAAACTAACTTCTTTGCAAATATTTGATTACGGTATTGGACTGGGGTTGTTAAGTCAATATTTTGGACGGTCGTCAAGGGAATAGCTGATTTTGAAAGTAAGGATTAATGTGAAATTTTATAATATCATGAACTACTGTTGACATATCTTCTGTTAATAACACTGACACAACAACAACGCGAAGAGGCGAATGTTGTTTCACAACAGTCTGAAATATTCCCGCTGTATCAGCTTGTAAAGGATGACTACACAAACAGGTGATTGATGTGACGACGCACGCTGTCGGGGCACGATGACACGATGTCAATGATGTCATTGATGTCAATGAGCATGACCGCCAGATCCATTAGCCTCTAATGACAGGCATAGATTGCTGGGGACGAGGGCAGGGAGCGGAACATTTAAACACCGGAGACAACTACGTTTTCCTCCCACAATATTAGGATTGTACAAATGTTAGTGAACTGTATCATCCCCCTTAAACCGGTGAAGGAGATTTGACTTGCAATTATATCACATATCACTGTATGTGTTGTCCTAGGTTTGTCGGCAAGCACTTTCCCGTGCTCGTGGGTTCGTCACAGTGGCAAGCGACACACCTACATCAGCTTCGTATGTCCTCCCACATTTGTGACGTGGAATAATGTTCAACGAGGCGTTACTCACTCACACATGCTATACGGTTTATCCTGTGGAGATTAGCTTCCTTGCTTCAGGCACTAACACCAGCACTAATCTATATTGAAATCTGCGTTCACAACAGCTGGTTCGCATTCACTCATCTCGACTAAACGTATTGTGCGAGTCTGGTAGCTGGTATGTACACTATTGTTTGAATATTTCGTAAAATAACGGGTAAGATTTGCCAGTATTTAAGTTATACCACTGCACGTCAGATTAAAGTAGGAAGATCCAGTGATGGTGCCAGGTCAGGCTTGGTGCTATGTAGGTAGACCATGCTTGTCGTAAGAGATGGACCGCCTCTGTGGTCTAGTGGTAGAGCGTCCGCCCGGAGTGCCGGCAGCGTCATACCAAAAGATGGTACTTGTTGTTACCCTGTTTGGCGCTCGGCATTAAGGGGCTAAAACAAGGACTGGTCGCCTCGGAGTCAGCATACTTCGTCTGAGTGAGGTATTCATGTTAATCTGCGGCACGGTATCTTGGTGTGCTCGCACTTTAAATCAGCATCAGTCCGAACTAGTACAAACAGCCACACAAACACACACACGTACATGCACGTCGCTATATAAGTGCAATAATCTTGGACACGACATTTCACCTCACCTCGTAAGAGATGGCAAATAGATATGGTGGTCAGGCGCGTTGGCTTTCCTGATTGGTGTCGTTGTGACCCGACGGTGAGACAGTACCCACAGGCCTCAGGGACATGTTTGATTATTGCTGACTTAAAAAATCTGGGATTCGAACTAACTCGCACCGTGCCATATATATTGTAGCAGACGGGGTATGTTGTATGTTATCAAGAGTGCGTGAACCAATCGGATCTCAACATTCTGACATGGTGGTATGATGATGGGGGCTAAAAGGTAGAGCACCCTGGACGACTGGGCCATCTATGTTCCGCTGGTATGGTTATTATGAAAGAGGGATTCAGTGTGACCCACCGTTTCCTACAATCAGCTGTGAATGAGAGAGGGATTCAGTGTGACCCACCGTGTCCTACCATCAGCTGTCAATGAAAGAGAGGTTGAGTGTGACCCACCGTTTCCTACCATCAGCTGTCAATGAAAGTGGAATTCAGTGTGACCCACCGTTTCCTACAATCAGCTGTGAATGAGAGAGGGATTCAGTGTGACCCACCGTTTCCTACAATCAGCTGTGAATGAGAGAGGGATTCAGTGTGACCCACCTTTTTCTACCATCAGCTGTGAATGAGAGAGGGATTCACTGTGACCCACCGTGTCCTACCATCAGCTGTCAATGAGAGAGGGATTGAGTGTGACCCACCGTTTCCTACCATCAGCTGTGAATGAGAGAGGGATTCATTGTGACCTTCCTTGCATCAGCTGTGAATGAGAGAGGGATTCAGTGTGACCCACCGTTTTCTACCATCAGCTGTGAATGAGAGAGGGATTCAGTGTGACCCACCGTGTCCTACCATCAGCTGTCAATGAGAGAGGAATTCACTGTGACCCACCGTTTCCTACCATCAGCTGTGAATGAGAGAGGGATTCAGTGTGACCCACCGTTTTCTACCATCAGCTGTGAATGAGAGAGGGATTCAGTGTGACCCACCGTGTCCTACCATCAGCTGTCAATGAGAGAGGAATTCACTGTGACCCACCGTTTCCTACCATCAGCTGTGAATGAGAGAGGGATTCAGTGTGACCCACCGTTTCCTACCATCAGCGGTCAATGTAAGAGAAATTCAGTGTGACCCACCGTTTCCTACCATCAGCTGTCAATGAGAGAGGGATTCAGTGTGACCCACCGTTTCCTACTATCAGCGGTCAATGTAAGAGAAATTCAGTGTGACCCACCGTTTCCTACCATCAGCTGGGAATGAAAGAGGGATTCAGTGTGACCCACCGTGTCCTACTATCAGCTGTCAATGAGAGAGGGATTGAGTGTGACCCGCCGTGTCCTACCATCAGCTGTCAATGAGACAGGGATTCAGTGTGACCCACCGTGTCCTACCATCAGCTGTCAATGAGAGAGGATTCAGTGTGACCCACCGTTTCCTACCATCAGCTGTGAATGAGAGAGGGATTCAGTGTGACCCGCCGTGTCCTACCATCAGCTGTCAATGAGAGAGGGATTCAGTGTGACCCACCGTGTCCTACCATCTGCTGTCAATGAGAGAGGGATTCAGTGTGACCCACCGTGTCCTACCATCAGCTGTCAATGAGAGAGGGATTGAGTGTGACCCACCGTGTCCTACCATCAGCTGTCAATGAGAGAGGGATTCAGTGTGACCCACCGTTTCCTTCAATCAGCTGTCAATGAGAGAGGGATTCAGTGTGACCCACCGTGTCCTACCATCAGCTGTGACCCACCGTGTCCTACCATCAGCTGTGAATGAGAGAGGGATTCAGTGTGACCCACCGTTTCCTTCAATCAGCCGTGAATGAGAGAGGAATTCAGTGTGACCCACCGTGTCCTAGCATCAGCTGTGAATGTAAGAGGGATTGGGTTGGGGGAGAGGCTGGGATTTTGCATTGTGATCAGATATCTTTTCAGCTACAGCTACAAAAACAGATAGTTTTTTAATGTAAAACTATGAACCTTATTTATTTTCAAAAGAAAATCCCTTTGCGGCAATGTTATTTTTGTGGCAGTCAATTTCGTTTTTTTAATCAGTCTGCATAATTATTTTTTCATTTTCGGGCCAATTTAATTTTTAGATAAAATCCGGTATCGGCATTAAAAACGACGCCACGTTGGAGGGCCCTTTTTTAACCCGACATACAAAGGTGAGCCTTTCGTAGCTCATCGCTTGACCGAACCAAAGAAATCCCACCTATAGCACTATAAAACCAGCAAAAGTCCGGACTCGTTCAGTGTACCTCGCTGAGTTCAGTGTACCTTTGACCGCGACGTTATACCCCATGTCATCCCGCCCCTAACGACTAGCAGAATAACGATGATTACCTATTCTTACCCGAGGTACAGAAATGAGCCTTGGCAGCTATTTGCTCCACTGAACCAAAGACACCCACCCTACCTACAGCTCAGACATCAATGGAAAAGCTTTCTTAGGGTCAGCCGTGTGTATCAGAGTGGAACAGGGTCGTGTAGCAGGGTTGTCTTACACCTGCACGTTGTTTGCTAATAGAACATCCTGCACCTCAGATGAAGCTTCCATCCATTTATCTGATACTTCGAGGTTCCACCCGTCTCTGAAACTTTGATGACTGGTGACTGATGCTAAAATGTTCAAGAGGTTCTTTTATTTTGTATTCTACATATAACTGTTGGTGTCATTTTACCGCCCACAGTTCAACAAAATGGCGAACGCCATCACGCTAGCAACATCGGAGAAACCATCGTTGAATGTGTCCTCCATCGGGACGCTACTTGCACGACATTATGGCCTGCGCATGGTCAGCTGCCAGAAACTTAACAGCTATGAAGATTTGAACTTCCGGGTCAAGGTGGAGTCAAACGGAGACAATTGGAAGGAAACGTGTTGTCATGGTTATATTTTCAAAGTTGCTAACAAACGAAACTCACAGAACACAAACTATATAGGTAAGTTTCTTGTCAATTTCTTATTGTATTAAAGGTTTGAGGTCATGTATAATAACATGATTTATTTGATACAGATGCGAACTAGCAAGATTGTGACATTGTAAATGAAACTATCGAATTTGATTTCATGTAAAATAATTATTACAGTGTATGTAGTATGTACAACAACTATTTTACTAGCTAATGCACTAATCAGTATGTGAGGATATTCTTATGTTAGATTTTCGTGAGATAAAACTTGTCCAATTTGATATTCTTGTCACAGGCAAATCACATGATCTACAAAATTATTGCTTCAGAAGCCCAGCACGAGATGATGTCCTGTGTGCTCGGGAATGGTATCCTCGCCCCCCGGGCCGTCCCCACCCTCACCGGGCACCTGTACCTGACGGTGAACCTGCCAGACGAAGACTCTGAAAACACAGAGAGCACGAGTCAGTTTGGTGTTGAATATGCGCTGGAACTAATATGTCATTGTTTCCCCACGGCGTTGCTCATACTATCAACCACTGGTTTGCTTGGCCCGGGCTTAATTTCAGGCGGCAGCCATATAGCTAACATGTTGATTGTAACCTAAAATATTCACTTAGTCACTATCAATGCACAAACCGCCGTTCACATTTTTGGCACAACCTCGAATGTTGTCTTAGTAGTGAGGGGCGGTGAAGTAGCCTTTTGGACAAAGCGTTCGCTCAAGCCGAAAATAGGGTTCGCTTCCACATGAAAATACAATTTGTGAGCCCATTTCCGCCGTGGTACTGCTGGAATATTGCTGAGAGGGGCGTGAAACTGGAATTTCCCAACCACTCAAACTCTGAACACTGCGCTACTACAATAAAGGCTTCCTTTCCAGACACAGACTCCCCCTATGTAGTGCGGTTGTTTGAGTATATCCCTGGGACAATAATACAGTCTGTTCCCCTCACGCCGGGGCTGTGTTTCAAGGTGGGGGAGATGGCGGGCAGAGTTGACACGGCGTTAAAGGTAAGAACTGTGTTACTTATGTGTAAGGGGCTACAAGTCATTTAAGGGTCGTTGTTTCGTTCTCGAAAGATGTTCAGTGATTGTGAAAATAACACGATAAATTAAGCGTCGATTGACGATTATGTGGCGTTTGTAGTGGGCTCTCGGTGTCTACCTAAAGGCTGACAAACGATGATTAAGAAAGTTCTGTTCAAAGCGGAGATGATCCTAACTCATTCGCTAATCGTTAATATGGTTATTCTTCTGTTCACGGTAGATCTTAAAATGACCTCAATAATTCTGTGAGTGAAGTAAAATGTAATAAATTCCAATATTTCAAACGTGAAGTCATATTTCTGAAAGTATTTGGTCTTTTGTTTAGCCTTAATGAATTATTAACCATGTCAAGCGATTTCAAATTTTACTCATCTCCGCACAGGGCTTCGATCATTCTGGTTTCCATGGTAACCCAGTGATCTGGCGCCTTGACCATCTGCCGTTGATTCTTGACTTGCTGCACATGGTAGAGGACAATGGTGACAGAGAGATGGTCAGTGACGTCATCAGGACATTTCAGTCACGTGTTCTGGAACACCTGAATGAATTCCCACAAGGTAAGATAGAACGTGATGTAGCAGGAATATTGCTGACTGTGCCGATAAACAACATTCACTTACTACACGAGGTTCTACGCGTTTTATACGAGGAACATCTGCCACTCCCTGGAACTGAGCTCGTAAAAACCAATTAACCTTATCGTTTTCTGTCATTTCTCTGTCATTTCCGAAGTATATTTTTGTAACAAAAAGACTAAAATACCAGTTACCATGGCGATGATCAGTGAAATGTAGTGACATGAATTTTTGCTTCCCGATTTGATACCAGCATAAGACGAGATTTCATGTACTTATAAATACTACATCTTTCCAGGTTCTTGACTCGTTTATCCCATTTCTGGCAACTTGATCAGATTCTCAATATTTTTAGAGCAAAGTATGTTTCGCCAGATATAGCCAACAAACTATTTATTTACTGACCACCATAAAACATGTGTTAATTTTCACTATTGACACCAAAACGTGTTACGTTTGGGTATTTTCCACAAAACAAACTATTCATTTTTGTCAGCCTGTCAATAAACTGTTCGTTTTGGGCATCTTTCTGAACAAATTATTCTTTTTTCTTTTAAAATTGAAAAGCTATAACATTATTTTTATTTGAGTTTCACATTTCTGTGTAATATCAGTAAATTTTAAACTTTCAGGAATGATCCATGGTGATTTTAACGAAGGGAACATCCTGGTAACTGAAGCTCCGGATGACGACAGATGGAGGGATGAGCACGATGTGTCCGCCATCTTGGATTATGGTGACAGTGCTTATCAGCCATACATCTTTGAGGTTGCCATAGCAATGGCGTACATGTCAGTCCTTAGCGACAACATCCCACCACAAACTGCATCCGGGTATGTTTTGGCAGGCTATCTTACCCAGAACGATTTGTCCGACAGAGAAATTGAACTGTTAAAGTTATGTGTATGCGCGCGCATCACTCAGTCACTTGTTATCGGCGCCTTCTCATTCCATGTTGATCCCAGTAACGACTACACGCTTAACACGGCTAGGATAGGCTGGCCACGACTTCGTCAACTGTGGAAAATGGACACAGAGCAGTTGGTCAGAGATTGGCGGAACATTGCCAGGTCCTGCGAGGAAACACGCGTGACTGATGATGGTGGCGATGATGATTATGATGATTGTGGTGATTATAATGACGAGGAGGATGTAAGGCTGGGACGAGTCTAAATTTACTACAGACCTAGACCCTCTATTCCCCGACCCTACCCACTGTAGGTCTTAAGTTGGGTAAGAAATGTTCAATTGGGAATATGTTTACTGGAGCCCTGAAAAAAGGTATTTAGATAAACATGTAGTACGCCATAAAACGATCTGATCGTGCATACACTGAAGTTGACCGAAGCTTTGTCTATACTTAAAAAGACAGAAGTAATGTGTGCATAGTCAGACAGAAATGCTGACATTAGCGACTTGTATTTACGTGCAACCATGAAATTTTATTGTTAATATCATACAAAAAAAAACACGGGTCCGGGTAGTCCCGAGTACCCGAGTTACCCGTCCAAGCCCTAGGAGGATGAGGATTTTAAGGCTCGACAGAGATAAACCCTCTTATCTGATGTCATACCCCTCTTTAGTGTATTAAAACCTCAAAGTTTGGGGGGTTTCATATTTGTGTCTGTCATATTGTTCAAGGGCAGTTGTCCTCGGATGGTAGCTCAGGGTGGACGACTGAAGACAAAACTCAGGGGTGGAGTTTAAGAAGATAGCAGCCATGTTTATTGTTGATTACAATAGGGAATATCCGCCGAAAAGTTTCATGATAAGGATGACGTGACAGAACGCACACCAGGACCGAGTGGCCAGGGTTCCGGGGTGCGGAGACCCGCTCTGTCACTTACACACAGGCTGGAAGTCGGACTGCGATTCCTCATCATCGATGTAGGCGCCTAGCGTACAATTCGTCCGCATTCATCGGTGATCTGGGTCCGTCTCACAGATTGATGTTGTTGCTTTAAATGTTTAAGAGGTCGCCTTCTGCCTCAACGATTGCGGCTGACTTGTCCCTCTTTGAGCTTCATGTGTGTGAGTAGGGTACACATATCTATAGTGAGTTTTTGTAATCATTACATATCTGTTTCGTATTTTGATATGATTTCATTGATTCTTTGGCTATTCTGTTAATATACGTTCGAGTAGCTGTCCATCTCTCCGAAATAGGGTTAGTTTAGCCTTCGCTATTGCATCTCGTAGCTTTAGGTGATCCACGACAGGTAGCATATCTATCTGTAATTTTTGTTTTAACCGAACCCGGGGCATGGTCTTGACATTCCAGTAACAAGTGAGCAATGGATTTAGTTGATTTGCATGATAGGCATACCTTGTCATAGTGCTTTTTGTGACCGAGTCTGAGGTGTGAAATGGCTACTTCAACTTTTCTTTCATGTGTGAATGATTATAGCATTTGGTAGATCTTGGGTTGAATTTTGTATAGCTAACTGCCGATCTTACTTTCGTTCCACTGGGCTTGTCATCTTTGGGCTTTGGAGGCTTTGATTTTGCTTTATATCTCTAGTTTATAGAAGGGAATAGGTTGTATCTCCGCTTCGTCTGGAGCTGGCTTCTCTAGTGTGTCTGCTTTTTCATTTCCATTAATATCTATGTGAGAGGGGATCCAACACAGCTCCACCTGTTTCCCCTGGTCCGATAGTTTTTGTATATTAGTGTAAAATAGTATTGACTGTGTTTGGTCTCGAGTTTGAGTTTCTGTTGCTGGTGGCTTGAAGTTCACTTAGCGAGTCTGATAGGATGACTGCCTTTGCTTCCAGTATCTCCGGAATGAGTGCATGATAAATTGCCTACAATTTAGCAGTGAATACTGATTGACCAGGCAGGCAAGGAAAACCGAATTTGCTTGGGGTTTGGAGCCATGGATTTGGATCCCGTAACCAGCAGCGTTGTTGATAGGATTCTTGGATCCATCAGTTGTTATATGGCAGTGTATTTTATTGTTTAACAGTGATTGTGTAAGAGTGACTAGTATCCTACCCTATTTGGTATCCCGGGGATGAAATTCTCTAGTGTCATGATGATTCTCCCTAGTGAATTTGAACCCATACCAGTGTCTTTAATCCTATCCACATCTTGCTCACATATTCTTCCAATAAAACCTTTCTTTTAGAACTGCATAGGTTTTGTCCCTAGCGAGATGACAAGCATCATGGCTGTGACAGCCTCACAACACACTGTCCTTTCTGTCAGCTGTGGTAACTTTCCTCTTCTTGTTGTCCTTTGTATAATATAGCTAATCTTTTTCCAAACAGAAATGTTGACATTTTTTGCCTCAAAGCTCTCTTCTGGTTTAAGTTACATTTTTCTGGATAAAATTTGTCCTTTAAGTAACTGAACACTTTGGAATACTCTAGATCTGTTCCATCCATGGTTGATCAAAATCAACTGACAATGTCAATGTTAAACCTCAAAGTCATGAAGTCATGTGATCAGCTGACAGCATGAATGTCATGACAGCATATAATGCATGTGCAAAGGCAGTCTGTCATGGGATAATATACACTCGGATGAATTACCCTTACTTTTTGGACATAACCTATCCCAGATTTCCCACACTAAGGCAGGACACTATACTCTAGAGTAAAACTTCCCCCGGGATAATTTTTAGGTAGGATATAATCCTTGCTTACAATTACAGCTGTATTGCATTGTTTCTGTTGAGATTTGGTAGCCGCTCATTGCATTGTGTTTGGACAGTGATCAGTCATCAGGAAGTAACTATATTTAGATGCTAGTGTAGTGTGTAAACTTCCGGTCCGGTATACCGCGGACGGTGATAGTATGTTATCAAAACTTCTGTTATGTTCTAAGTTGTGAGGGCACTATGTGGAACTTTCCAGTTGCTGGATAGGCTGTATATTAGGACACAAGAATGTGTTTAGGCATCTCTCACACATTTTCATCTCATCGGAACCAGCTTTCATGTGAGGATTGCTCACAATCCCTGATTCCCTGCCTAGCCCATCTCGGAATCTTATATATATTATATATTATATGAATATATATTATTATCGTTGTTGTTGTTTGTTGTTTAACGCCACATTCAGCAATATCCTAGCTTTATGACGGTGGTCTTTAAATAATCGAGTCTAATCACTGGATTGTTCGGTCCAATGTCATGAGCATCGATCCACCCGATCCCGTTAGTCGCCTCTAACGACATGCATAGTCGCCTTTTAAGGCAAGCCTGGGTTGCTCAAGATCTTCACGGGTAATATATATTATTATCACTGACTTTTGCTATCACCACAGTATTGGTGTATTTGATACTGACCACTGCCATCATATTATATATTGCCATCAACTCTTGTATTACCACACTTTTGCTTGCTGCCATTGTAATTGTGCAGTAATTTGTATTGTTTTGCAAAAAATAATTTTTTAATACATTTGTTGATGGAATACTACTTGTTGTTTGTTTGTTGGTTTCACACTAACTTCTTTTATATACAGATTTTGGATTAACATATTGTTTCAATTTGGGAATCGTCACGTAACACAGAGTATATATAGGCCCAGCTGCCCCAGGTAGTTTGAATTTTAGTGATAGCTCTTGATCATGGTAAGGTTGGGGTTTTCCTTCTTCGTGACATCTGAAGTTAAAGCAGTGTGACCTTGTCCAGGGAGGACGTAACCCTTTGTAGTGACTTTCTGGTGGCTGAATGTCATGACAGTCGTGACTTCAGATGAGTTTGTGTTCTAATGTCCCAGATAGCTTTAGCGAGGGATTTTTTTCTGAGCTCGGGCTTCATCTTAGGTGTTTTTGTCTTGCCATATCTTCCAAACCAAAGGGTTTGATGTTCGTCCCCTGAACGATAATATTGTCTGCTCTCTTCTTTGTTTCCATGGGGGTTGACCTGTTCCTACTTGGAGTGCTTCTAATAAAGTACCTGTTGCTGCACCAGTCGTTAGCATTAGGAATTTATATTGTTTTCTGTCGAGGCGGCTCAAGACAGTATTTGATGCTGAGTGAAAGGCCTCACAGCCCTAGTCTACTTTTGATCTGATGAGTGATTTGTAGAGGTCCAGCCGAGTGTACCTCGAGGTACCCAAGATGTGACTGAAATGGCCTGCAATACATTCAGGTCATTATGACATCTGTTTTTTTTCACATATTCTATATGTTTGCTCCTATGAGGTATTGATCAAGGATCACCCCTAGGGATTTTACGGATTTTCGAATGTTTCGATTTTGATGGGTTTGCCTTTTATGGAGAGACGGGGTATCAAAGCATCTTTCCCCCTGCAATTGAATGTCACTCCCACAGTTCTTTTCACTTGAAAGGGTGACCTCCATTTATTGAGCCATTGATCTGCTCCGTCCAAGGCTGACAGGAGTTTTTTTCGTGAAGTATCTGTATTTTACCCATATTGCTCCATCATCAGCGAATATAGAAGTTTGGGTAGGAGAGTTTACATGATCAAATAGATAATTGTTCATGATGTTAAACAGTGTTAGGTTTAAAATACTAATTTGTGGCGTGCCATTGTCCAGTGACAAAGGATCGGATTAGTTGTTCCCTAGCTTAACTGATAGCAACCTGTCCTGCAGGAAGCTGTCTATGAAGTTGGCCTGTCTACTCCATTTTGTGCTAAATTTGCGAGGAGTCCATCATGGCACACCATGTCAAAGGCTTTGCTGAAGTCTAGAAATACTTTACTAGGTATTGTCTGTTTAATTGAGTTTTTTTTCTTTCAGTATATGACCGGTCTTAGTATATGATCTAGACATGAGTGTCCCTTCCTGGAAACTGGTTTGATCAGGTTCGATCGATGTGGTAGCCAGTTTCAAGGTGATGTATGAGACTTGTAACCATGGCTTCCAAGTGTTAGAAGTGAGATCGGTTAGAAGTGAGACCGGTCAATAGGATTTCGGTAGGGCTTCGTCTTTCCCTTGCTTCAGAAGCAGGATAAGTGCAGCATGTTTCCATGCTTTTGGGACTTCTCCTTTGGACCATACCATGTTGCACAGCTCAGTGAGTAAGCTCTTGGATTGATTAGGTAGGTTTTTCACTTTCTCGTAACTGGTTGTGTCAAGACCTGGTGCAGTACCTTTTCTATGTTGTATTGCATCATCAAACTCTGTCACAGTAAATGGTATATTGTATACCAGATGTTTGGCTTGCGACTGCTTTGATATCTTAGGCATAAGCATTTTCTCCTGTTTGAATTCTTTGCTGCCATTTATGTTGCTGCTGACAAATGAGAAGTGCTCGGCTAGAATGTTGGCCTGTGTGGGCTTTGGCTAACTTGGGATTTTGTTTAGGTTTACGCTTACCCCTGATTTTTTTCATTGAGAGATTTGCAGAATCTCAGAATCATGACTAGAGGGAGGATACACTGAAAGTTTGTTGAATACATTGGACATATAAAGGAGATAGAATCTCGGTACATTTTGGAAACATATTGAAACGATTAGGGATTTTAGATAAATTAAGTTTTAAAGAAACGTATAGAAATGGTTTGCACTGTAACAATACTTCTGAACGTCATTGAGCTTTTGTTCTCAAAAGCGTTTTAATAATAGTGACAATATTTAAAATACAAATATATAGTAAAATGCATGTGACATCAACAGGTTGACAAGTATTTGCTACAGGCACTGATCATGACTCAGATGTTTAAAATTCCATTAGATAAGATATACAGGCGCGTCAACAGATTTGTCAACATCGGTCAAACAATTATACATAACATTAACAAGTTAAGTGGAGATTCCGGCTTGTACACACAAAACTTACACAATCTGGCTCATACACAATAACATTGGACGATCCACCGAGCAGCAAATCCTAATCGCCATTGCCCATGCAGTCGGAATACCAGGCCTATTGGAACATTTAGTATCACAGGTATGACATTAAAAAGGACAATAAACGTTGTTAGAAGTAAATTACACTGAGGAGGTAGGGACAAAGAACTTAATGTGTGTAATGTGTTGTTTGCATAAAATTTTTAAAAAAAATCATGAAAAGAGTAAGATCTTTGAAATTGGGAGTCTAGTATTGTGAGCCAAGACTCAACAAGGCTAGCAGATGTTGGATGTCACCTGCGCTAAAAGTAGAATGTGTATACAAAAACCTAGGCAGCTTCGAATATATTAGCTGGAATGTAATGAAAAATCAAGTGAAATTCGCTTGGAGATATTTTAACAAATCACATATCATGTGCAAGCGAGCATTAACGGTTCATCCCATGATATTTAATCGTTGGTATCCTAATTAAGCGCAAAATCACATTGGAAAGACGAAGGAAATGAGTGTATACTATTTACACATTCTCAGATTACTTACGGAAATATCAACAGTTTATTTCGCGAGCCAGAAAGGTTTTACGAAAGCCGAGTGGAAGTAGATTTCAGACTCGGCCAGAATCGGGCGAATCACCTGATTCCTGATGTCAAGTCAGTGTCAAAACAACAACACATGTGCATTACACGTGGGTTCAAAATGATAGTTTTGACTGAAGAACAAGTGTTCGCATGGAACTAGATCATCAAGTTATGTTGGCGAAAACATTTGGTGTCAATAAGTTTTTTACTCTGTGTAATGTATATTGTTCTCTTACATGATGTCCATGTTCCTGATGTCAGTGATGCATACTAGTATCAGTTGGAAGATGTGAAGAATGTCCTCTCAAGGCTCATCAATCCTGTATGTCACACACCACAACAAAAATCTATGAACTCTGACATAGATATCCTCAGGGCAGAACTGCAGAGAACAGCATTCTTATTAAATGAGTTGTATCGGAAAGTACATGACTTGAAGAAAAATGCCCTCAGGCACAAAGAAAACCACAGTTGATTGGTAGAAGTTCTTCAAAACTTACCATGAGAATCTTAGAGCAGTTGACTACACCACTGCATACATTGGCCTTTATACACCAAGACAAGCCCATACACTGATGTGTGGTAGCCTTGTAACTGAGGTGAGGAAATCTGTTGTTACTGAAACAGATAAATATCATTCACAAGAACAGGCAAAATATATATTCCATATGATACCTACTTCTGCCCATGGTAAAATAAGATATGTAGGAGGTCATTCAATTGCAAAATTGACATACCATTACACGGAACTGGTTCGTATTGATGACTTAGTGGCCAGTATACTTCATCACTATACTTCTAAATGTTATCCTTGTTGTTTCACAAGCTTATCTAAATGAATGTACAAAATATCCAGAGAGTATTTTGGACACCTACAGAAAACAAAACTTATCTTGTGGACTTATCAGAAAGAGCATTTGAGATTTCCTCTGTTTTGAAAAGGTTCGTCTGGTATGGTTTCAGTGTTCAGCACCTATCTGACATGCCTTGCATAAAAACACACATCAGATGACAACAGAGTAAGCTAATCTCTGTCTCAAATTATCAAGACTGAGTCATGAGTGTTTCCGCAATCCATTGCAAATTAGTTGTGTTGGAGCCAGAGTGCGAAACTGGGATGAACAAGTCTAAGTAGCCCTGATTTAATCGGTTCCACTCATAAGTGTTGGACAATGTCGTAAGGCTCTATACAATGCGGGACTAGTTTCACAGTTTCTGGAAGTTTACACATAACCCAAACATCTAGATATAGTGACCTAAAATTGTACATGTGCCTATGCAAATTACCATTTCACTAAATATATAGTCAACTTGGTTTCAGTGAGTCTGTCGAAGAAGGCACGGATCCTCTTCAGGTGTTCATCCCACTTCATGGAATGGTTGATGACATTGTCATACTTTGCTCTTGGTTGAAGGAAAAACAGATGTTTGGGTTGTGAAGAAATTTGAATTTGAAAGGGAAATTCGGCTCAGAGAATTGGAAGCAGAGAAAGAAAAAGAAGAGACAATTTCGTCTTAAAGATATTTGAGCAGTAAAATAAAAATAAAGTATGAGAGTAGAAGCTGAGAATAAGAGAATTTCGTATTAAGCAGTTAGAAATTGAAGCTGATAAAGAAATTAAACTGAGGCAATGTATTTACAGAATGATGGCTTTCTTGCTTCTCTGAACGTGATGTTGAAATGCTTTTCCTATATTTTGAAAAGTTGGCTAACACTGAAATGGCTGCAAGGAAAATAGACCATGTTTTGGCAAAATGTGTTTAGGGGAAAGTTTATTCTGCCTCATCTATTGATATTATTATCAGGGTGTTAAGGCTGAAGTTTTGAAGACTTATGAATTGGTTCCTGAAGCTTACAGGCAAAACTTTAGGTGAGCTAAGAAAAGGGATGGTTCTACGTTTGTTGAGTTTGCTAGAAAGAAACTCTGTTTGATAGGTGGTATACTCCAAAGGAGGTTTATGGTGACTTTGATAGTTTGAGGCAGCTACTTTGGCTGATGACTCCAGTTGGTTCGAAAAATACTTCTGGATTCGTCAGAGTCTACTTGTAGATATTACTGCAAGCCAGGGCATATTATTTCTGAGCGTAGAAAGCTTGCTTTCAAAACAGCTACTCCTACCCGAATGCTTTTGTGAATGTCAAGTCACAGCCTTTTTTTTGTGGTAAGGCTAATGAGCAGTCTGCTGTTGTGGGAGAGGAGTATTTACCTTTTGTTAGTTAAGGTTTTGTATCAGTTCAAGGTCACAGTTCCAATGTAGAATCTCCACCTGTGAAAGGTGTAGACTTGCTCATTGGGAAGAGTTTGGGAGGGGAAAGATGTTTGACTGATCCATTTGTTTGTCTTGAGCCTAGCACTTCTGAAAGAACTGAAAATCTTGAAAAAGAAATTCCAGGTATTTTTCCTTCATGGGTTGTTTCTCGTGCTTGGCTAAGCAAAGTCCTTCTGAGAATGATCCCAGTCATGATTTGGCTGGCACTTTTATGGATCATTCTCTTCACCTGTCTAAATTTTCGAGGGAGAGACTAAATATTCTGACAGTTTTCCGGCTGGGTAGGAAGCAGTTAGTTAAGTTACAGGGGGAGGACCCAGAACTTCAAATTCTTGCGGACAGGGCTCTCTGTAGAAAAAGCTGACAAGGTTCCAGCTTGCTATTGTTTTAAAGATAGCATATTGATGAGGAAATGGAGGCTTCCAGATGTATCTCCTGATAATAAATGGAAGGTTTTCCATCAAGTTCTTCTCCCAAATTCATATTGAAAGCATGTTTAGAGATTGGCACATGAAACTCCTTTCGCAGGGTATTTGGGTGTACATACTTTTTTTTGTCCCATTTCTTTTGGCCTAATTTGTGGCTGAATTTTGCAAAAGATGTCATGTGTGTCAAATAGTTAGCAAACCTAATCAGAAAAATCCCAGCCGTACCTTTGAAACCCCATCCAGCTTTTGAAAAACCTTTCAGCAGGGTCATCATTGGCATTTCCTTTGCCTACAACTAAGTTAGGAAAAGCTTACTATCATGTGGTCTTTCACAAGGTTTCCAGAGGCTATTCTTATATTGGAGGATGTAGGGCTAGGCTTTCCAAAGCTTGTGAGGTTGCGAGGGATAACATGAAAGAATCCCTGGACAAAATTGAAGTACAATTAATATGACAAAGAGTCTCAAGAGAGAAATTTCAGTCCTGACGATAAAGTCTTTGTGGTTTTGCCAATCATGAGGGTGTTGAAGCCTGTCAGTAATCATTCCAAGGCGTGGGACGAACACCTGAACAAGATTCGTGCCTTCTTTGACAGAGTCACTGAAGCCATTGACTGTAAATTTAAACTTTGAATTTGCATAGGCACATGTACAATTTTAGGTCACGTCATAGGCCAAGGTCAGGTACAGCTCGTAAAAGCAAAGGTGGATGCTATTTCAAAATTCCAAGTTCCACAGAGCAAAAAGGCATTTTTAGGAAACATTTCTTTTAATTATCAAGTATCTGTGATCTCTATTCACGAAGAATGTAGACCTCCGGCATATGTTCATACAGGTGGTCAGTCAGTAACAATACATATACTAGCCACAAAAAGAAACTGTGCACGGAGAAAATATATTTTGGATTGAAATACAACGCAGCAAGAACAAAATAATGCAGACGCTGTAGCAGCTGAATGATCGGACCATAAGAAAATGTCAACGGGACCTGAACAACACCTGTTACGATGACGTCAGAAGATCAAAATGGAGTAGGGGGTCATACGACAAAGTCACAAATTCAATAACGGGTATGACCACCCTGTGCGTGAATCACAGCAGTGCATCGGCGACGCATGGAGTCCACCAAATGGGCATGGAAGGCCTGGGGAATGGTCGCCATATCCTCCTCAAATGCTGTGCCAAGTCACGGACGTTATCTGGAGGATGTGGAAGACGACGCAGACGGCGCTCCATTTCATCCTACACATTCTCTATTGTTATGGTGAAGGAAATCCATTGCGACCCTAGCCGTGTGAGGACGAGCGTTGTCCTGTTGAAATGTCAATCCCGGGCCATGACGTTGCAGGAAAGGAATGACCACAGGCCTCAGAATCTGATTTCTGTAGCCAACACCGGTTAGATTGCCCTAAACAACCACCAAAGGGGTTCGGTGCCGTGCTGTTATCCCACCCCAAATCATCACAGAGCCACCTCCAAAACGATTCCTCTCAACAATACAGTTGCGTGCATAACGTTCTCCCAAACGCCGGTAGACACGTTGGCGCCCGTCACTGTGGGAAATGTTGAACCTCGATTCATCTCTAAAGACAACATTTATCCACCATATTCGATGTTGGCGAACATGATTTCGACACCATCTTAGACGGTTGACTCGATGACGGTGTGTCAGGATGGGACGTATGGCAGGGCGTCGTGGTCGAATCCCGTACTGACGTAAACGATTCCTGACAGTGTTGGGATGGATACGGCGCAGTCCAGGAATTGTCTGGGACGTCGTTACTGCCGTCTGGAACCTGTGTCGGAGATGTGTAACTCGAATCCATCTGTCCTGTCTTGGCGTCGTTACTCGGGGACGTCCTGAACGTGGGTGGTCGGCAACGTCATTTGTGTTCTGATAACACCACACCAATGCCGATATCGTGTTACGATGGCATGGGAAATGTGTTGTCACCTGTTGTTGCCTCATTCCCGCTCAGATCATTCCAATGGCTTCATGACGCTGTGCAGCTGTCAATCTTGGCATGATTTGCTTGTGATATGCTTGTGTCTGCGCCTGAGAAGTTTTGAATGACCACAGATCATGCTTTCCAAAGTGACAACGAATTTTGAGTTGCACATGCTGTATACAGCTGCACAGGATGCACGTCCAAAGGCCCCCATCAATGACGTCATATCGCATGGCACGTGCATGAGCGTTTGAATGTCTCCAATAATTGCTGTGTTCAAACCCATATTTCATATATGGACGGTGTGCCCTTATATCTATATTTTCTCCGTGCACAGTTTCTTAATGTGGCTAGTATATTATGAGTCAACATGGATCTTTTCTGAAGCAATTTTCATTATAAATATATATAGCCAGGTGTCGAATTTCATTCATATCGGTTGATGCCAAAAGAATATTGCATTTGTTACGTGTAGGGTTTGATATGAATTTAGTAGGTATGTACTTCTCATGCAGTGTTTAATACCGGACACAAACCATCAAAAAATGTTATTGACCTTCGACGTAACCTTCATTACAAAGAGTGCACGGCCTTTGATCTCTAGGAATATAGAAATACCTGCCAGTTTCTATTTTGAGGCCATGGAACTGCAACGAAATTGTGCAATGGCCAAGCGAAATTTTGCAGTTGTTACATGTTTTAAGTATAATTCCGTTCCAAAAGTACCTTTAAAGAAATTATAATTTCTAGCTTTAGAATTGTTGAAAAGACAGGCGTGCCAATCCTGTTCTTAATCTTGCCATTTGTTCGCTGAAAAAGTATTCTTTACCACTTACTGTTTTTGATTCCCATAGGTAACCAAGTCCAAGTTGAAACACTAAATACTTCAGTTTGGGAACCGAATTATTTTTGCCATTATTTTCTGCTTGTAACACTGCATATTATAACACTTTTTCGGATATCTTTCATTTGGCATATGCAATAATCTAATCCAAAATTTTATAGAACGTTTAAATGCAAAAATATTCAAAGGGTATCTGCCACACTCACCCAATACTGTGTGATTTGGTGTTGAGATCTTCACTCCAAGAAAGCATGTACTTGAAACATCTATAAATAGAGCATAAACCTTCTCCCTTTTATATATGATAACATGATAAATACCATTGAATCATCGTTGAATCAATGACCGAAATTAAATATATTGTCGATGGTGGAGTACCCCTGACGAAATCCGGCCTGTGATACTACAAGTTTTTGTTGTTGTTTTTAAAAAAATGTTTTTATTCATTCCAGAGGGTACATAGTCATCGTATCATAAGAGGCATCAAATTACATGTTAATTATAATCAGGAAAATGTACAGGAAGTGATATGACAGTAGGTTCACCTTTCCTACTTTGTAATAATTGTAAGAGAAAGATTAAGGAAGCTAATCCGTCTGCGTTATGGTTTTCTCCATTAAAATCCATTATTTAGAGAAAGAACTAATTGTTCCGTATCTTTTTCGACATTGTAAATATCTTTCCGTATATTTCTGTATGACTTAAAATATGGTTTTACTCCTTTAATATGTGTTACGTAAATGAGTCTTTTTGCCAATATCAATAAGTGATTTAATAAGATGTTGTTTGTATCTCCAAAATAGAGATCTTGTTTTGTAATGAAAACATGACCGAAAATAACGTTTATGAAAGCATTAAATTCGTCCCAGAATTCGTTAACACAAGAACATTCTAAATATACATGAGCGATGTTTTCACTGTCTGAATTGCAAAATGAACAAATGTTGTTGTCAACCAAGTTCATCATTAACAATTCCTTTTTAGTGTATATAATTTTGTGTAGGAATTTGAATTTGAATTCTAATACTTTTGTATCTATTGTAGATTTTCTATATTATAAAAATACATATTTCCAATTAATTTGATTATTAAATTCTTGTTCCCACTTCTCACAAATTTCTGAAAAGTTAAATGATGAAATGAAGTTGTCATAAAATATCCTAGAACCTTTGCTTGCCTTAAGTAAATCAAGCCATGGAGAAGAAATGTTTAGTTGCATTGTGTTTAGATTATTTGAATCATGCACAAGATCTTTCCATGGCTTCAGGATATTTAAGAGCAAACGGTTATAGTCCAATAAAGTACCTTTTATACCATACGTTATTTTCAGCCCAGGGAATGGAATAAAGCCGTTCGAGTCACATAAATCCTTATACATGGCAAATACCCCTTGTATACCAATTTCTAATAATGAAATCCGGAAATTTACATTTATGATTGTACCACAATGGTTGCACTAAAATTTCATTAACATCGTTTTCGTTTATTTCGTGCGTGTTTATGTATTTGTTCCAAGCATCTAATGTGTCTTTCCAAAATGGGTTTGTGATATTGAAGTGTTTTTGAATATTAGCGCCCAAACGGAAGATGTCTTGTAAGGGAAAGCCTGAAAGACGGTAGCTATTTGGTTTGGAAATATATCGTTTGATACACGATACCTTAAGTGAGTAAATAAACATTGTAATATCAACCATTCTAAGGCCACCATCTTCATATTTTCGAACTAAATTTACTCTTTTTATTTTGTCTTTCTTTCCATTCCATATGAAATTTAAAAAAAATGTTGTTTAATTCTTTTATTCATTCTTTTGGGGGATTTGGTAAAGCAGTTAATATATGAACTATAGTTGACAAAGACAAGATTTTTATTACGGTTATTTTCCCTATTAATGTCAAGTTGCATTTCCGCCAGTTTGAAAGAATTCTTCTAATTGTTTCCAGTCTTTTTCTAGTGTTGATAACCCAAAGGTTCGTCAAATCAGCGTTTAGTTTAATTCCAAGTACATCGAAATCTGCTTTGTGTCAGTCCAATGTCAAATCAGGACATAATATGAGTGAACTCCCTGCCATTGAGCCTATCCATACAGCTTTAGTTTTGTCTGTGTTTATTTGTAGCCAGACATTCTATAGAACTTACTCAGTGTATTTACTGCTTCATTTAGAGACGTTGCTGAGCCATCTAAAAATAGTTCGGTGTCATCGGCATATTGACCTATCACATGCTCACTTTCTCCAAGGACTATACCTTTTATATTTGTATTTTTTCTTATCATTATGCCTAGTATTTCTGCGACGAAAAGAAACAAGTATGGGGAAATCGGATCTCCTTGTCTACATACTCTCTCGTTGCTGAAAAATGAAGACAAGTGACAGATCAGGATATTTACCCATGTTTGCATATAAGTTCCAAAACCAAATTTATCTAAAACCTTCATAATGAATCGCTTAGTGACTGTGTCAAAGGCTTTTTCGAAATCAATCTTTTTGGTACGAAGATGATGTCATATAGGAGGCTTATGTTTTCGCTAATAAACCCTCCTGGGATAAATCCTGTCTGGTTATCGTTGATAAGGAGATCCAGTGTCTTTTTTTATCCTATTTGTTATACAAGTGCTAATAATCTTATATAAAGCATTTAAAAGAGAAAGGGGCCTCCTATTTTTTAAGAAACGTCGATATTTATTTGGTTTTGGAATGCATGTTATAACTCCTCTATTCATTATTAAACTCAAAGAGTTGTTTTTGAAAGTGATATAGCGATAAATTCAAATGTTGATATGTTTCCAAAAATATTTGAAAAATTCGAGTCCCGGGCTCTTATTATTTTTCACTGACTTAATACCAGCAGCTATCTCGTTAGATGCAGAGACCTGCATCACATCGGGCTTTCCCCCACATTAAGGTGACACCCAGTGATATAACTGGAATAATGTTAAAAGCGGCGTTAAACACAACTCACTAACTCACTCACTCACTCACTATACATTCATCGTCATATAGATCATCCGTGTTAAATATATTCATAAAATAATTATAACATTGTGCTATGGTTATGGCATCTCAACATCTCTCAACATATCTCAATTATCAAATATTATGTTTATTATCATGTACTGTACTTTTTGTACTTTTATCAGTTTATTAGCAACGAAAGTTCTCACTTATTCAAACTTTCTTTCTCCGAAGGGGGAGTTTGTTATATGGCTTTGTATTTTATTGTTTAACAATGATTGTTACATTGTTTCTGTTGAGATTCTGTAGACGCTCATTGCATTGTGTTTTGGCAGTGATTAGTCGTCATGAATATAGTGCCTTTTAATCTAAGCATACGTCATAAAGTAAATATGTTTAGATGCTAGTGTTATGTGTAAACTTCCGGAAACGGCGAAACTGGTCCCGCATTGTATAGAGCATTACATCATTGTCTGGGAGGTTCTAGAAACTTCCCGTAGCAATGTAGGTTGTACATAAGGGGATGTGGGCGTGTTTACGCATCTTTCACAAATTATGTCTTTCACACATATCTTCACTCCCGCATTTCATCTCTTCGGTACCAGCGTTCATGTGAGGATTGCTCATCATCCCTGATTCCCCGCCTATCCCATCTCGTAAGCTTCACCTCTGTCACCGCTGGGTGAATATATATTATTATCACTGACGTTTGGAGTCAGCACTGTATTCTTGTATTTGATACTGACCACTGCCATCACATTATTTATTGCCATTAAATAGTGTACTACCACTCTATTGTTTACTGCCATTGTAATTTCTGTGCAGTAATTTGTATTGATTTGTGAACCTTTTGAATTTTGTAATACATTCGTTGATCGTACACCACTTGTTTGTTGTTTGTTGGTTCCACACTAAGTTCTTTTAGGTACAGATTTCTGGGTTAACATATTGTTACAATTTGAGAATCGACACGTATCAGTATCGAGAGTTTATACATTGAGACGAACAGAAGAAAACATAAACAGAAAAGTGAAAATGTGGATGTCCCGAGGTGTTCCCACTGATGTAGCATGGTTGAGAATCTGTAGAAATGTTCCGAAATTTGATCAGGTAAGAAATAAGCATTTTACATGTCTTATTACCCGGACTGGTGGGAAAAAGCAAGGTGTAGAATAAAAAAAATATGAATATGAATTAGCTACCCATAATACTGAAGGAGTCGATTAAAATATAGTTTGCCCTTATGCACCTAACGATATATAGGATATATATTTTGCTTCAAACAATGTTATAATATATATATTTAGGTAACATTTACATGTCTGATGTAGCCGTGTTAGGTCGGTTGTACGCTGCCGTTTAGAATACATAAGGTTAAGGGATCTTATCCGATAGAATGATGTATGCTATTTTTGAACTTTCATACACATATTTTGCATATGGATACACGTAACTGGTTCATGTGAAAATATATATTTATTTTTTTTTTTCATTTATTAAATACGTCTTGTTTACAATATTGAAATATCATTCGTTGCACAAAATCATTATTGTCATGATGGGTGTTTTGTCAGTTACAAGATGATCGATAATCATGAATCTATGTATATTTTCAGAACTTACCATTATGGTTTGGGCAGATATAGGTGATTTGTGTCTATTGACAATGTACCCAATAGTTGCATAATGTTGCATAGTTGCACAAATGGTTTCGCGTACACTCCTTTCTTTTCTTTTTCCTCATTTTGGGGCGTTGGTTCAATTGTCGATTCCACTGTTGTACTTGATGATTGTGAATTATGTTTAGAAGTGGAGGGTTGTGGGTTGGAACTAGAATAGGAAGTGTTGGGAGTTTTACCAGTAGAAACAGAAGTAGGGGAGGTTTGAGTGGCAACATGGGACAGAGGTGGGATTGCTGCTGCTAGTATGGATGATGAAAGACAGTGGGACAGGTGATTGGGTTTGGATACAAGCATTGTAAGTTGATGACATTTGATGACACAACAAATAGTTAAAGGTTTATTTAATGTACATGGAACTTCCATAATGGGTTTGAAAATACTTTTAAACTTTGTATGTTTATTGTCTTTCCCAAAATATTATATACCTTTTTAACCCAATGATACCCCGATGTTGCCACCTGATGAGGATCACTACCTGCCAGCCCAAGTTTGATCACTTGGACTTTCACGTTTCCTCCTACGCTGATTCTGATTGCCTCATTTATGTCTTTCCCTATGCTCTGTGATTTTTCCCACCGACAATTTTACTCAGTGTATTCCTTGTTTGAAAGTTTCAACATTCTTCAAGATATCCCCACCCCGACATTCCAGAACATCTCGTGCAACACAATCAGAATTGTCAACAATCGCATTTCCTTCGAATCAGACGGCAGGGGCCTTGTAAAAGACCGGGCAGACATGACAAGCAGCAACATCGGAGTTGAACGGGTGGATTCCAGATTTTTTGAAGGAGGATACAATATAAATAGGCATCAAAGTGGAATTAAACACTTTACATGCTATCGCGCATATGTTGTGTTTACTGATGGATCTCCTGGAATTTTCTCTGAGAAATGAATGACAGGCTGGAATCCAGGTGATCTCAAATGGACCGTGACCCCCGATATCAAGCGGCTGCAAAAGGTGACTGGTATCAGGTAGAAGAACAAACACTATGACGTGATTTCTCGTCCATTCAAACCAAGTGATACGTGATTCTTGTGGCCGTCATATTATGTGAGAACCGATGAATCTGTGTCTCGAGCTGGAAGGAATTACATGTAGGTGCTGAATACGTCCGTATTCGACCATCCAGTCTAACATGTCTGGTTTAGGCTCACACGATATCACGATCTGTGCCTTGCTGAGGGGGTGGGGGGTTGGGGGTTGGGGGTTGTAACGTCGTTAGAGCTAGAGGCCTTTCTCGTCGATGTTGAAGATAGCATATGAGGAGAACTGTCCAAGCTGTGTTTCTTTATGACTTGTTACAGCTCTTCAAAATACCTCGCAGTGTTCTCCTTGGTCGCCGATCTCGCCCTTGCAGCCTCCAGTTTTTCGAGTTTTTCGTGGTTTCGAGACTTTTAAGTTCTGGCCATCTATGAAGCAGTACAACCACCGTAAGCTCAATGGATGAGAACGATCCCGATATCCCGGGTGGGCAGCACAGTCACTCGCAAGGTTGATTGTCTCCTGTCGTGTGTAACCATAGCCAATTTCCCCCATAACCCGAATGCGACTGGCCAAGAATGATTCCTGTGTTGCTGTAAATAACGGCATCGGTCCCGACTTGACTGTTCGGGGCTGACATTTCCAAGGAGACTTTAAGCGTTGAAACTGGGACACCAACCTAACTGCAGCCGTCTGTGCTGATAGATTTTCTTCAAATACAAGTTTATAGGCATTATCAATGTCATCAATACTGAAACTTGATCTGTGATGGCCATGAACAGCCATAATGGTCTGAAAGAATATAAAGAAATATCTAAGAACCATTGGAACGAATGGTAATATATTATGAGAGATGTCCCGAAAACGTTTCCATATTTTGTTAACATGGTTAACTAAGCGGACGATGCCGACAGGCGAATTTTTCAGTTCAGGACTCATTTGGTAATAGGTTTCTAGAGTGTATTTCAACAACGTTTTAGTAACTGTCGTAATAATACCTTCCTGATTTCCATTTGGAGCCGATTTTTGTCCGAGAGGGGCGAAGTAACCTGCTGACGAAAATACCAGCCGGTGACCTGTGACACAGCACGTGCTCTCGGACAATAACGCGAGACATATGATCGCGGAAAACAAAAAAAGCCGACTTTGAGTATCGTTATGAAAAATAAATCTGATCAGAATGAACTGAAAGCTTTACTTTTCCCTACCATAAAGTTATTGGCGTAAGACTACTTACGTTTTAGTCCGAAACGGAAGTTTTGTTGTTGTTTTTATTGCATATTTTTATAGGCTCTGTGTCATGGCGATTTAGCACGGAGTTACAGACGAACGACAGTGCAGATTGTCGTTCTGTTTATATGCCGATTGACAGAAAATATTCAATTGAAATCTAAGATATAAAACGATAGCTATGATCGTTAATGTTAAAGTGGTATAATGCATATTTGTATAGGCAGGAAGTTCATGATCAACACGTAAATTGAAAGGCCAATTCCGAAGTGATCGACATGCAGGGCACGTTCGCATCATAGTTTTGCGGCGAGTTCTTGTCAACCAGTTTTGGTTTATTTGTCCCACAGCACGTGCTGTCGGAAAATAACGCGAGACATATGATTCGCGGAAAACAAAAACCGCCTAATTCAGGTAACGTTAAAACGTTAAACTCAAATACTGTTAAAACCGGCGTTAAACACAACTCACTCATACCATATGGCACTAAAAAATATTTCTCATGCTTATTATCAATATGGACATTTCTTCTAAATATATAATCAAAACTCGTCGTATTGTAATATAATCTTTGAAACAATCTGGGTTACGTAAATTTCGTAATTTCAACTGGATTTTTAATCAGTAAATGAAACTCGTGACACTTCTCAATGAATGTATGCTTTGACATAATTGTTGTATGCCTATCATCGTTGGGATATGTACTTTACAATGATATGACTATTTGGAGATCTAGATTTCAAACAAGGTCGCTTGCTAGACTGTCCTTGACACATTCGTGTGCTTCAATGTTAGAGTTAATGTAAACATAACATACACTGTCTGAAAAACAATCCAGACACTGCGCATCAGTATGGACGGTTGGTAGTGAGTATGTGAGTGCCATGGTTAATAATGTTCCCTTGTTGTATGAGCTTGACATTGGCATTTAAAACTGTATGCACAATTTCAAATTCATACATTGAAATAAGCTTGTGGTGATTCATGTATTCTTGTTGCATTGCTATGTTTAAATAATACAAATTATTGACAACTAAATCTCTCTTATAGTAGTTTCAAGAGGTAATAAGCATAAGTAGAAGTCTCATCTAAGATGGAGCTGTTACAGAGTTCATATATATTTTATCCTCAAATGATAGAATACGAGGTCAAAAAGTTCTAAAACTAACAAGCAAAACAATTGTTGATGTGTTTTAATTTTATTTTTCAACATAATCTCAATAAACTTCGATAGTGAAGCATTTCAATTCCAATCAGGAAGAAGTTTTCTAAAGCCACCCTGAAAAAAACCATTCTCGACAGCGTTGTCGTCATAGCATTTTCCAGGAAGGCTTTTTTTCAGTTTAGGAAACAGGTGAAAATCACTTGGTGCAACGTCTGGACGAGGAAGCTCTTCGAACCCATATTGTCGCACAGCAGCCTTTACAAGTCGAGAGGAAAGGCATTGGCATGAAGTAGTAGAACACCAGCAGTCGGCACTCCTCGACGCTTTTCTTTGATAGAATCTATCAGGCGATGAATCAAATCAGCATACTAGGCACCGGTATCGTCTTTTGACTTTCAAAGTAATCAACAAGAATCACATCCTTTGCATCTCAGAATACAGTGGCTATAACATTTTTCACTGATCCTGAAGACTTAAATTTCTATGGTGCCGGAGAAGTGGAATGATGCATTTCATGACCCGTTACTAATCTCTTTTTGAATTTGACGAAATCCTTCTCAAATAGCTCTACATTTCTCTGGCAATGTCAGCTCTTTTTTCCTTACGATCAGAATTTAGAAACTTTGGCACCCAACGAGAAGATATCTTATTCATCTGTAAATGAATAATAGTTTCAATGGATCCATGGCTAAGGCCTGTGTCTGCCTCAGGTCGGCAAGTTCTATCTTCTTGATTGAAACATCATTGATGGAAATTAAGGGACGCCCAGGCCTAGGGTCATCTTCAAGGCTTGTTCTCCCAACCTTAAACAAAGCTGCTTAACGTGTAACAGTGGAATAGCTAGGTCACCTATCGCCATACACTTGTGACATGCGGTCATGAATTTCTTGGGGAGCACTTTTCTCTAATGAGGCTGTCACTATTGTACAAACGGCCTCAACAGACCAAATACACTTGCAATGAACTACTCGAACAATGTACTACATTGACTTGTTCACTTTGTTATGGCCCATAGTTGAATTAGTCAGGGTTAGAACTTTTTGACCCGCCCTCGTAGCATAAATAATAATGATTATAGTATACATTTATATAACGCACTTATCCAGATATCTCTGCTCAAATGCTGTTTATATTTGTTCCTGGATAAACGAATTCCTTTTACCGTCATCAACTCCCAAGGGAATATACAACCTATTGTTGCTAGACTAAGTGTGTATAGTTTTACGCCACTCACAATATTCCAGCAATATCACGGCGGGGGACACCAGAAATGGGCTTAACACATTGTATCCTTTTTGGGAATCAAACCCGGAACGTTGGGATTTTTTAAAAAAAAAGATGCGGTGAAAAATATTGGAAAATGATAAATTTGCTCAATCTGGATAAAAAACAACTTGTATTTTGATATACAATTAAATGTAATTTCCGAATAAAAATGCCTTGCCTTAGTAAGTCACTGAAAACAGAAAACTCTCGTAAAAAGCATTCCAGTCAATCCCTAGTGCAAGTTTGAAATTTTACAAAGGGTCAATTGGGCCCCAATTAATACATTATTTAAACTGAATTTATAGATGTATTATAGATTTATAGATGTGTGAGTGAGTCAGGTTTAACGCCGCTTTTAAAAGTATTCCAGTTATATCACGGCGTGTCAGCTTAATGTGGGAGGAAAGCCCGAAGTGATGCAGGTCTCAGACGTTTACCACTTCGTTGAAACTCACGGGCACGGGTATGGTGCTGACAAACCTAGAAACATAATTGGGGCGAACCGGGATTCGAACCCACAATCATAGGTTTCTGGCGTGTCTAAGGGTCGCAACTCTGCACAGCGAATGGCCGACACGTGTATGTGGTGTTTTTGACTGATTTTAAGCATACAAAGTGTCCAAATGGCGGAGGGGTACATGGTTTCAAAACAACCTGGCAACAGACGGGGTAAAGTTATAAGGGCGGAATTGCCGTATAATTGTTCATTCAATTCTAGACACATGATGTGCCAACAAAGGAGTGTTTATGTCCATCCGTTCAGTATAAAATCTGTTTTTTTTAAATCATCATTTATGTCGCCAACTTTTCACCATACCTCATGATAATGTAATTGTGGCTTGAACAGCCCACCTTACTTGTCTTCTGCCAGGTACATGCTGCAATTGATGTAGAAGCAGGTCTGTATCTAGTTATCTGTGTCATTTCACCGTCCACAGAATGGCGAACTCCATCACGCTTGCAACATTGGAGAAACCATCGCTGACTGTGTCCTCCATCGGGACGCTACTTGCACGACATTATGGCCTGCACATGGTCAGCTGCCAGAAACTTAACAGCTATGAAGATTTGAACTTCCGTGTCAAGGTGGAGTCATACGGAGACAATTGGATGGCAACGTGTGGCCATGACTATATTTTCAAAGTCCTAAACAAACAGAACTCACAGAACACAAAATATATAGGTAAAGTATCTTTAAATTAAATTAAATTTGTTTTATATTCAAAGTTTGAGTTGATGTGTCAGAACAATCGAGATGTATTTGATACAGATGCGACCAAGCAAGAATGTGATCTGATTTCATGAGTAATAATGATCAAGATATATTTATTATGTACAACAACTATACAAATTAGCTATTCAATATGTCACATGATCTACAAAACTATCGTTTCAGAAGCCCAGCACGAGATGATGTCTCGGGTATGTGAGATTGGCATCCTAACCCCCCGGGCCGTCCCCACTCTCACCGGGCACCTGTACCTGACGGTGAACCTGCCAGACGAGGGATGCGAGAACACAGACATCACGGGTCAGTGTTGGACTATTCTTTTGATAGAAACAAGCGACCACATTTAAAATTACAAGGAACCTGTTGAAAATCTAGACTAACTTCTTTAAGACCTGTAGCAATACTGTTAACGCTGGGCGGAACTGGAAATAATATTATTTAATGACCGAGACAGGCTAGGATCGGTATCAGTTTGTTGTTGAAAATGCTACGTTTATACGTTTGTGCCGTACTTTGCAGACTTCACAAGAGCAATTTTACAGTTAACGATGTATACTGATGGATCACTATAACAAAATATGGAAGGAACACTATTGATGACTTCATCAGGGACAAAAGGAGTCTCCACTCCCCTAGCTTGTCGCTGGGCTCAACCCATGAGGATGAGATGGTTACAACGGGTGATGTAACTGATTATGTCAATGTGTCCCGACGGCGTTTCTCACGCTATCAACCACTGGTTTATATGGACTTTAGGGTGGCCCCGTGGTGAAAGCGTTCTCTCGTGACGCTGAGGACCGGTTTCGATTCCACATATGGATATATTCGTGTGAAGCTAATTTCCCCGTGATATTGCTGGAATATTGTGTAAGGGGCGTGAAACGCTAAGAACTCATTCACTCAAATTTTTTGCGCTACTAAAATAAATGTTTCATCTCCAGCCTCCCTCTATGTAATGCGGCTGTTTGAGTATATCCCTGGGACAATACTACAGTCTGCCCCCCTCACCCCGGGGCTGTGTTACAAGGTGGGGGTGATGGCAGGCAGAGTTGACACGGCGTTAAAGGTAAGCACTGTGACAAGGTCTGTATGAAGGGATCGCCCCCTTGTATTTTCATAGCTTCTGTGTATAAAATATGATAACTAGTAAACAACTTGGAACTTTTTTGTATACAAAACATCTTTATAACGTGCACACGCTGCACCTTAGCATGATGTAGATATTATTTATGTTAGTTTAATTGCTAATCCGTAGTACCGAAAAAAACTTGTAAACAAACAGACTTCATCACCTTGACTGGTTGCTAGTGTAACTAGTGTCCCAGTTGTCAAACACTGCAGTTAACATTTCGTAATTTTGATTAATACAATTTGAGTTGACTGAGGTTATCACATTTCTGTCATCCAGGGTTGATCAGATTCAACCTGAGCTGACCACTCTCAATCAAGCATAACTTAGGGTAGAAATAGAAATAAAACTCCTCGGATTACAAAATGGCTGCCAGGAAAAGGCGAAAAACTACAGGCATGTGTATTGCTATAACACATGAGAGGTAAACACGTGTGTCATTGCTTTACACAGCTGTCATTGTACCGTTTTTATTTGACGCTTGTTAAACGACATGAAAGTTTCAAATAACGCGTAGAACATTAGAGATGCAAAATCATTGTGTAATGTGCATTATTGATTCTTTAGTAGTAAGCACTGTAACGAGGTCTGTGTGGAGGGATCGCCCCCTTGTATTTTCATAGCTTCTGTGTATAAAATATGATAACTAGTAAACAACTTGGGACTTTTTTGTATACAAAACATCTTTATAAAGTGCACACGCTGCACCTTAGCATGATGTAGATATTACTTATGTTAGTTTAATTGCTAATCCGTAGTACCGAAAAAACCTTGTAAACAAACAGACTTCATCACCTTGACTGGTTGCTTTGGATAAAAAAAATACTAACCCAGCGGAAGTCTCCCCCCCCCCTTCAAAGTATACACGGGGAAAAAAGTAAAGTGGTCTAAATGTTATATTATTGGATATATCAACATAATATGTGCCATTCGTCTGATCATTGTTTTATCATAACAAATTCATTGACAACATCTATACCGGTTAACAGGACACAGGGCGATACTCCCTAAAAGAAGGCTGGTGTAACAACTCAATTAACAATGTCAATATCGGGTGTGACAACCATTTGCGTCGATGCAGGCTAGGCAGTGGCTACGTATTGAAGATAACAGATTGACAATTTCAAGACGGCTTTCTCTGTGGATGAAGCGTTATTCTAGCAGGCGGCGAAGTCGTTAGTTAAGCACCGTGACACGCACTGTGTTACTTACATGTATGTCTCAGATACCGTCATTTGAGGGTCGTTGTTTTGTTCAGCACTTGTCTCGAACCAATGAGACAATAACTGTCCGGGTGACATGAAATAGGTTCAATATATAAAAATTGGAAACATATTTCTGAAAAATAATTGGTCTGTTTGTTTGGACTTTATGTGTCTGTTTGAAGAAATTTGCAAAAGTTTTCATCTCGACACAGGGCTTCAACCATTCTGGTTTCCATGGCAAAAAAATAACCTGGCATCCTGACCATCTACCATTGATTGTTAACCTGCTACACGTGGTAGAGGACAGTGGTGACAGAGAGATGGTCATTGACATCATCAAGACATTTCAGTCAAGTGTTCTGGAACACCTGAATGAATTTCCACAAGGTAAGATAGAACAGTGTTGCCAAGGTGTCCACCTTCTCAGAACAACATCCTTTATGGATTCCTGTCCGAACATGCCCTAATACAAGGTGTCAGGCCCAAGTAAACATACATGTAGCTTCTGCATGTCGTTGTCGCGACTAAACTGGAGATCCGGTAGTCATGCTCTGTGGCAGCCAACTACTATCTTCTGTTGCAAGTAGCCGCCATATAGCTGAAATATTGTTGACTGCGGCGTTATATTAATTAATGTTATGTTAATTAATAAATATTATCATACGACGAGTTTACGTGTACTTTGAAATACTACTCGTATCAGTTCTTGATTTAGTGTCCCAGTTGTCAAACACTGCAGTTAACATTTCGTAATTTTGATTAATACAATTTGAGTTGACTGAGGTTATCACATTTCTGTCATCCAGGGTTGATCAGATTCAACCTGAGCTGACCACTCTTAATCAAGCATAACAACTTAGGGTAGTAATCGAAATAAAACTCCTCGGATTACAAAATGGCTGCCAGGAAAAGGCGAAAAACTACAGGCATGTGTATTGCTATAACACATGAGAGGTAAACACGTGTGTCATTGTACCGTTTTTATTTGACGCATGTAAAACGACATGAAAGTTTCAAATAACGCGTAGAACATTAGAGATGCAAAATCATTGTGTAATGTGCATTATTGATTCTTTAGTAGTAAGCACTGTGACAAGGTCTGTATGAAGGGATCGCCCCCTTGTATTTTCATTGCTTCTGTGTATAAAATGTGGTAACTAGTAAACAACTTGGGACTTTTTTGTATACAAAACATCTTTATAAAGTGCACACGCTGCATCTTAGCATGATGTAGATATTACTTATGTTAGTTTAATTGCTAATCCGTAGTACCGAAAAAACCTTGTAAACAAACAGACTTTATCACCTTGACTGGTTGCTTTGGATAAAAAAAATACTAACCCAGCGGAAGTCTCCTACTCTTCCATTACAAAATGGCTGCCAGGAAAAGGCGAAAAACTACAGGCATGTGTATTGCTATAACACATGAGAGGTAAACACGTGTGTCATTGCTTTACGCAGCTGTCATTGTACCGTTTTTATTTGACGCATGAAAAACGACATGAAAGTTTCAAATAACGCGTAGAACATTAGAGATGCAAAATCATTGTGTAATGTGCATTATTGATTCTTTAGTATTTGTATCAACAGTCGAAAGTTAAACGTCCCTAGCCTGGCGTAGATCAGAATGCATATATACTACAATTGCTTACTTGTATTCATTAAAATGTTTGTATTCACGATTGAATCAACAGTTGATGAGAAAAGTTTTAATGATTACGTCTTTGTGGCTCCCAACTAGAGTACCGCACCACAATTGCTTACTTGTATTCATTAAAATGTTTGTATTCACGATTGAATCAACAGTTGATGAGAAAAGTTTTAATGATTACGTCTTTGTGGCTCCCAACTAGAGTACCGCACCACAATTGCTTACTTGTATTCATTAAAATGTTTGTATTCACGATTGAATCAACAGTTGATGAGAAAAGTTTTAATGATTACGTCTTTGTGGCTCCCAACTAGAGTACCGCACCACAATTGCTTACTTGTATTCATTAAAATGTTTGTATTCACGATTGAATCAACAGTTAATGAGAAAAGTTTTAATGATTACATCTTTGTGGCTCCCAACTAGAGTACCGCACCACAATTGCTTACTTGTATTCATTAAAATGTTTGTATTCACGATTGAATCAACAGTTAATGAGAAAAGTTTTAATGATTACGTCTTTGTGGCTCCCAAATAGCTCCCCGCACCCCAGGTCAGAAGGGATGGGCAACTTTGGTCAACCTTAGTATCACGTAAACTGTATCACTTGGTCAACAGGGGTCACAAGGTTGCCCAGGGTTTCAAAATTGAACGCGATCACGGATTTGGCTCAGTCCAGATCCTAGATCTGTCAGCACCTTACCCACGCGCGTGGATCACCACAGCGTTACGGTAAACGACCACAATCTGAGTCAATTTGTTATCGAACAATAAAGGATGCCATCGAACGATACCCAAAAGACGCCAGTGTTATCACCACCAGTTAGGAAGTTTGTAGAAAACCAAAGTGAGGCTGAAGATAGGATATTGTAACAAAGGTCTGGGATTAACCAGCACTTAGAAAGAGTCCTCTATGCCTAGCTTTTTGGTCTGTTCAGTCCGGCGTTAAACCAAACACGAATCAACACTTATTATTTTTTTTATGATTGTTCGGGTATCCTCTGTTTACATATTAAGTTTAATGAATTTATGTACAATTATTAAATTATCTGATGATTTGCAGGAATGTTATTGTTTATTCATCATCTGTGGAATTGTGCCAATGCGTAAATGGAAATTAATGCATTGAAATTTATACGTATTTTTTAGGAACGATCCATGGGGATTTGAACGAAGGGAACATCTTAGTAACTGAAGCTGCCGATGACGACAGATGGAGGGATGAGCACGATGTGTCCGCCATCTTGGATTATGGTGACAGTGCTTATCTGCCATACATCTTTGAGGTTGCCATAGCAATGGCGTACATGTCAATCCTTAGCGACAACATCCCACCACAGACTGCATCCGGGTACGTTCTGGCAGGCTATCTTACCCAGAATGATTTGTCTGACACAGAAATGGAACTGTTACAGTTATGTGTATGCGCGCGCATCACTCAGTCACTGGTTATCGGCGCCTACTCATTCCATGTTGATCCCAGTAACATCTACACGCTTAACACGGCTAAGAAAGGCTGGCCACGACTTCGTCAACTGTGGAAAATGGACTCAGAACAGTTGGTCAGAGAGTGGCGGAACATTGCTCGGACCTGCGAGAAACCACTCGTGGCTGATGATGAAGACGATGGTGATGCTGGTGATGCTGGTGATGCTGGTGATGCTGTTGAATCTGCTGCTGCTGCTGCTGATGATGATGATGATGACTAAAATTGTATTAGACGTCTTATGAGAATTCTTCGTTGCCATACACATAGTGTCATCGAAAGGCCCCCGTCTAAAACACGCATGCCATGCATATATACTACGTTGTGCATGAAGTAAATTCTATTAGTCTTTACAAAGGTCAACCCTTATGTCAGATATCATAACCAGTCTAAAAGTGTATTATAACGTCAACGTTTCTGGATTTTCATATTTGTATCTGTCTTATCTACATGTGTACATGTACTTCAACCTGTGTCCATGATTCACTGGTCTGTGGTAATATATTGCCAGTTCCGTTGCAGACTGACATCTAGTCTCTGAAGTGAACAAATTTATAGAAAAGAAGTAGTTGTCTAATGAGTTTGATAGAATATAAGAAAGGAAACTCTTAGTTCTCTCTACCGCTTTAGAAATTGGAAGTAAGAACAAAGATCTGATTTTAATGATATTGCAGGTGAACTTTCTGGTCCAGCCAATCGGCGTCGGGGCAAAGCATTATGACCTGCATACCTGATGTATGTATCTCGAAAAACCGTCAACAAATTATATAGAGTATACAGGGTCATGTTTACAAGATTTCATACAATGTAAGACAATGACACAAATATGTGTCTGCTGCTACAAATACTAAGCCATATTATAACTGGCAATGCACTTACGAACGTCCAGAATTTGTCACACTTGAATGTCTTGAATAAGACAAATCCTCTTTTTCTTGAATCCAGAAATCATATTGAGGGGAGTGTTGATACAATACAGTTCAATATTTATGGGAGCTTGTTTATAATGGCTTTAAAACACACCCGTCTGCAATATCGTGTTATCTCATCACAGTATTTACGTACCATATTGTGTTGCCATTCTCAACAGGCCAGCTCTCCTTTTACTAAACATATTTTCTAACTTTCGTTTGTAACAACGTATGTTATATATACTAACACTTCTTATATCTTACTTCATATGTCATCAATACGCCTTACATGTTTGTAGGTTCTTTATTTTTCAATGTTGAGCTCGCCCTTTTCTATTTGTTGTTGTTGTCGTTTTTGTCTTTGATGTAAGTGACATAATGTGGCCTCTTTTATCATACGCAACACATTCATTGCGCATCCACACTTCTGTCCTTTATTCTATTTTGCTTTGTCCTCGGCCCTTTCTCTTGCTAGTTTCCCCACCTCCTGCCCCTTGCACCATTTTCTATACCATGTCATTGCACACACCATACAGCGCAAGCATAGACCTTCATTCTTTTTATATATTTTTAATATTTTAGGTATCAGTGTCATCAATGACCATTGATATACCTTTGGTACATTTATATAGTATTTTCTATCAGTTCTGGAATTCCACCTTTATATGGGCTATATCTGTTTTCATTAAAACTGCATAACCATAGCCAACCGCCATACTTTCCTGTAGCTCAGGATTCTTTCGAGCGGTTGGTCCCATGGCTTGGGCACTTTTAAGCTAAATGTGTATGTAAGTTTTTTATTGGCCTCACATAATATATACCGACCTTATTATCCTTATGTCATAGCGACTGATTTACGACTACCATTGTCTGAAGTACATTTGATTGCAAAGGCTAATTACCCTGTAGCCATGACATGTATATGTCTCCGTCTCGTAGTGAAATTGCACATTACAAAGAATACTTGGTTGATGTAACCAATATCGTAAAATCAACTCTTAGTTCTCCCTACCGCTTTAGAAATTGGTAGTAAGAACAAATATCTGATTTTAACGAGATTGCAGGCGAACTTTCTAATCAAGCCAATCGGCGTCGGGACAAGGCATTACGACCTCTAAATCTGATTTATGTATCTCGAAAACAATAGATAATAAGCCAAGGTCGGTAGTTCGATTCCTGGCCACATCATACAAAGAGATGATATTTGTTGTTTCCCTGCCTGGCGTTCGGCATTAAGGGATACAACAAGGTCTTTAGCTGGTCGGCTTGGAGTCGGTCTTAAAGGGGCACTGATCTAAAGCAATTCCCCGGGACTGGTTGTTGCCTTTCTTATTGCTTTTTCCCCGTAAGTACCCGGATGATACGCAACGCAACTGAGCGTGACAAGAAACTGGGCTACCGTCTGCAAGGACAGCTAAATAAACTTGGAGGCAGCATTTGTTTGACGCAATTTTGAACACTGATTGGTTAACCGTGATCTATTAAGATTTTGACAAAGGGCGCATGTTAATTATTTTTCTCAGTCTAAACAAACAGACAAAGAGAACGGCGGAGCTCATCGGATGTCGTCATTTGAAAAAAACCCTGATTGTTGAAGTTTAAATTCATTGAAAAAAAGTATCCATGCAGTGAAAGCTTTTTTCGGATTTCGGATTGCGTCGATAATACGATTACTCCTCCCTTGTTGTCATCCACGTTTTCTGGTATAACCCTACACTTGTGTATTTGTCGTCATTCACTTGATGCTCAGTTAATGAATTTATTGCAGGTATAATTAGTGGTAGCACCACTCAGAATACCTGACAAAGGTTCCCATTTGGCATTTATTGTGTCTGGGGTAATTATTCAATCTAAATCTAGGTTTGAGGTGAGATGAAATGTGTTTTATGTAATATGCACGTGGCAGCCCAGCAAGAGATGAATGATCAGTTGATTTACTTTTTTGTAAATCAACGGATCGTTCCTAGTCATCAAAGGATTAACAGAAAATACATTGATTGTTTAATCACTGTTATCTTGCACTGTGGATATGTCAAAAGTGAGTGTTAACATGTCTAGGTTAACTAAAAGAAAAGGACTACACTCATATGATGGCGTGAATTGCCGATGTAAAAACAACATACTTTGTTCAAAGGGTTAACTAATAATACGTTGATTGATTGCTCATTGTCATCTAACTCAATGGATTTTTTTAGGAACCGTGGACATTATGAAAATAGTTGATATATGGGCTATCTCAGCCGACCTTTGAGACTTGACACTTTTGTAAAAAACATGAAACAATCTTAGTGAACAGCTGAGAAACGAACACCGGTTATAATATCCCGAAACGATATATATATAGACAAATATATATATATTAAAATATTTGATTGTTACATAAATTCGTGACATCGAATAAGTTTCTTTGTACAGCTGCAGACGTGTGGGATATTGTTCGTTTATGTGGATATTCACGGATACATTCCTCGAACAAGGAAGCTGCCTTAAATTATACACATAAATTTGGTAGGTTGTAATTATGACTTTTGCATTTTGTTTTCCTTCATTTGCTGAAGTATTGGACAGATTCATTTTTCTTCTTCTACGTCTTGGTTGGGAAATTCTTCGATGTAAGGGTGTAAATATTTCAATCATTTTGGCTGAAAAATCTGTCCATTTGTTTTGCAGATTGACTAAAATTGAGTAAGACGACCCAAAGGGCCTAAAAACATCACAATAGATTATTATGTAGGATTAGAAGCCAAACAATATAGAAATGTGCTTTTCATCGTAACATTTTCAGTCACTTGGTGATGATATTAAACATGAAAATGTTTGGAATTCGTTGGCATAATAATACAGATACAGATTTGTAACATATATAACTGAATATTCAGTCGTTTAATAAATTTCCTTAGTGAAAATGTTGCACATGTTGACTGTAAAAATAAAAACATGATAAAATAAGCAATGCTCAGGAGAAATATTTACTTTGTGTTGTAAGTCAAAATAGTGTAAACGAAAATCGCACAATTACCAAGCAAGTCACTTATCAAAACTTGTCACCATTACCGATGCAACCCACAAAGATACCTACCTTTCCTTATCATTTACAAAACTGTATTTCATTTTGTTGATCAATGTGACCATACGCCCTTCTACTATCAAAAGTGACAAATGCGCTTACGAATTGCGCAGCACAGGTCGCGAGTCAAGGTTTCTGCTGTATCATCCGGGTACTCACGGGAAAAAACAATAACAAAGGCAACAACCGGTTTCTCAGTTGGCAAGCACTATAAAACTGACACTAATCGGGACTGTAACAAGTAACCACACACGTGCTGAATCAGCGCAAAAATCTTGAACGCGACGTGGCGGGGCCCTTTATAACCCATAATACAAAAAGTAGCTCGCATTCCAACCTATAAATAATGTATGATATATTCATAGCCACCTACAGATCAGACCCTAATGTAAATACTCCCTCCAATGTCTGTCGTGTGTATCAGAGTGGAACTGCCCTGTACCAAGCTGGACATGCTCGTTGTTTGCTGACAGTAAATCCTTCTCCTCTGCTGCTGCTTGTATTCTACATAAAGGATAATTCGTGGTGCCTGAAGCTCTGTATATAATTGTTGGTATCATTTCCCCGTCCACAAAATGGCGAACTTCATCACGCTTGTAACACCGGAGAAACCATCGTTGACTGTGTCCTCCATTGGGACGCTATTTGCACGACATTATGGCCTGCACATGGTCAGCTGCCAGAAACTTAACAGCTATGAAGATTTGAACTTCCGGATCGAGGTGGAGTCAAACGGAGACAATTCGAAGGAAACATGTGGCCATGGTTATATTTTCAAAGTTCTTAACAAACGGAACTCACAGAACACAAAATATATAGGTAAAGTATCTTGTGTTATTGTATTCAAAGTTTGAGTTCAAGATGCATTTGATACAGATGCGATCTAGCAAGGATGTGATCTGATTTCATATGTAGTAATAACAATGACGTATTTATTACGTCCAACTTTTCTACTATCAAATGCGCTATTCAATATGTCACATGATTAACGAAACTATTATTTCAGAAGCCCAGCTCGAGATGATGTCTCGGGTATATGAGATTGGTATCCTCACCCCCCGGGCCGTCCCTACCCTCACCGGGCACCTGTACCTGACGGTGAACCTGCCAGACGAGGGCTGCGAGAACTCAGACATCACGGGTCAGTGCCGGAATAACTCTCATATACTTTTGATAGAAACAAGCAACCACATTTAAAGTGACACCTCACTTTATTCAGTACTTGTAGGCCACGGGCCTTTTTTGTACAAACAAAATACAATATAGGTCCGAACAGTATAAAATACAACACATTCTTCTGCTTTTAACAAAAGCAGTGTTAACATACTTGCATATCATCAAAGCTGGAGCATTTGTGTTCTTACATTAGGCAAGACGTAGGCATCCCCATAGGCACCAATTGTGATCCCCTTCTTGCGGATCTGTTTCTTTATGCATTTGAATCAAATTTCAGTTCGGATTGGCAAGGCCAAAACAAGGTTATTTGGCCACGAAGTTTAACTTAAGCTTAAGGTATATCGATGGTCTGATAACAATCAAATAGCCATTCCCCTTTCTCTGATTCACCCACCGGAACTAGAAATAAAGGAGACCGATGAGACCGCCTCATATGTTTCATGTTTAGATATATGCATAAAGATTCAGAATGACAAAACACTCTCCACACGACTGTATGACAAGATCTAGACAGATGACTTAAATTTTCCAACAGTAAAATTTCCCTTCATTTTGAGCAATATTCCAGCAGCTCCAGCCTTTGGTGTTTACATTTCACAACTTTTGAGATACAATCAAGCATGCTGTTTCTACCTAGATTTCAAAGAGCGTCATACGACTCTTGCTCAGAGGTTGTTTGATCAGGGTTACAACATTCAAGGCCTCAGTAAAGCTTTCAAAAGGTTTTATGGTAGACATGTTGAGGACACTTCCAAATTTGGCGCATCAGTGACAACAATAATGTCTGATGCAATTCCCTATTTTGACTTGTACCATATGTTCCCGTGTTCTTTCAGGTGACTTGCCTTTGCATGTGTTTGTGACGTGTGTCACCGGTGGGGCAGGATATGCTCACCTTTTCGCGAACAGCTGGCATCATTACTATTTGATACTGATTCCTAAACACATGCTCATGATAGAGTCGGAGTCGTACAATCAACTCTGCTTTATGCAGAGATTTCTATTGGGTAGGGAAAGGGGTTTGTCGCTTTATTTTACAGCATTGGCGTAAAACAAGTACTTTGCTGTATTCATATTGATAATAGTGCCTTGCGATGACAGTAGTGTATTAAACTTTAGATATATAGAAAGATGAAAAATTAGATTTTTTGTAACTTTGCCTAAGATGGATACAAGCTGGACAAATAAACAAACAGTGATATTCATTTTCGATATGGTTTAAGCCACAAACTTTACATCTTCTAAATCCACGAGGAATATTAAAATGTCGTTCAATTTCTAAATTGTGAGAACTGAGCCAAAAACGAATCAATGTGGCCCTTAATTTATTTACAGTAATACTACTCAAACAGTTATCACATGAAGTGAATGTTTTAAACTGCATAATAAGCCATTTGGGGGCTTTTTGATAAATCACTATGCCAAACCTGAAAAAAGCTGTCTTTTAACCCGCTGACGTAGGGCGCGGTAAACGAGATTCCTGCATATTTATAAGAGACAACCAACATTTGACACATTACAAAACAGAAAGCGACTGAATAGAATATCCACGACACTCGTCTCATTATTTGAAGATGATAACTTTACATTTAGAAGACGCTTACAGGCATACAATTGAACTTTTTATAGTAGTTCTATGTCACTGAACCCCCAAATTTTGTATTGGTGTTATGTTTGCATCAAATAATTTGAAGTAAAAGTGAGGCGAGTATGGTTTCAAGGAATGTATTCCACTTAACAGGACCATGAATACCGTATACAACTTCATTTGTAAGTTGTTGACTGTATTTCCAAACACAACAAGGTCATCAGCAAAGAGAAGTAGAAAACTATGAATAACTTCCGGATGTGACTGAACACAAAAACGACAATTTTGTTCTTTCATTAAAAAAACTGAAACAGAAAGGGACTAAGCATCCACCCTTGCCTCACACCCATGAAACAATCAAATCTACCAGATACTCTGTTGTTTGAACGAACACAAGCCTTTACATTAGTGTAGTTGGATTGTAATATTTCACCTACTTTAGCACCCAAACCATGTTTTACTATGGCTTTCGTAGAAGAGCAAGCTGAATGGAGTCGAATGCTTTGAATAAGATCATCCTGAATACCCATCTGTTCGGAATACAGCGACGAGAAATAGTCCCCCCAGTCTCGTATATCAATAGGGTTGGGGCGTTGCGGTCGTCCAGACACACGCTTTATGATGTCCCAGATACGTTTAGAGTCTCCCGCTAGAGGACTCCTTATTGTGGACAAAACACTTTCCGCGTATGTCTTTATTCTTTGCGGTTACTTAAGGGATCTGACTTCACTTCACATTGGTTCTACTGTTCATGTCTTAAAGTGCAATGATAGAAACAGCTGGGTACTCTTCGAGTGTACTCAATACAATATATAGCAAAATCTCTACCCTGTTTTGTGTATCTATATGGATATATATCTATATATATGTAATATCTATCTATCTATCTATCTATCTATCTATCTATCTATCTATCTATCTATCTATCTATCTATCTATCTATATATATATATATATATATATATATATATATATATATATATATATATGTATGTAATCACACATAATATATCTCTACTGAAACCTAACATGCTTTTGTCAAGCAGATTAATAAAAGAATTTTGTCAGTATCGAACATCAATAACATATCTTACCAGTGAATGTTTCACCAAAACCAGTATTCCTCCAGAATATCTCCCGAACTGGGACATTTTTGTGGCTGGTAAACAAAAAAAGGATATATTCTGGAAAAATGTCACTAAAGTAATTTTCTAAGCAACATTGTCATATTCAGACAAAAAAACCACAGTCATTACCGGACAGTCTGTTGGTTGAACCGTCTATATTCCAAGCAAGGTAAGATAAGCTTTTGCCTGTTGACTCGCTCTATCAGCCCTGGCCATGAGGCAGAGCTTACCTTCAACCTTGACCGCAGCACCCGCTCCTGATCCACAGCTGACGATGTTCCACTTGAGTCGCGATCTGCGACTGGAGCCGACAACTGATGCTCGTCAGCTTCCAGAGTAGTAGTTAGCATGCCCTCAATAACGAGCCTGACATATTATCATTGTCCCCATTCTTTTCAGATCTGAGCAAAGGCAGGTTCTCAAGCTATCGCTTCGCCAAGTCATTAGCAACTCAAATGTTGAGTGTACTGAGCTCTGTCGTATCTTGAATTTTGAAATCTTCTTTTCCGTTCGGAAAAAAATTGGATATGAAAAGCCGCCACTTTCAGCTTATATCAACTTCGTCCTGGGGTCTCTCGATTTGCTCGTGCATGGCGTGGGTTGACTGTCAATTTGGTATGAATGGACTGAATTATTTCCTCAAGTTCGATTGTTCGACCTGACACTGTCTCAATATTAGACTACATTTTCTTCTGTGTTTCTTTTATTGTCGAATGCTCATAACGTCAAAAGTGACTCTGTAATGTCCTTTTTGATCTCATCACATTTCTTGTCAAACTCTACATATTTGACCTGAATATTCTAGACAAACGCCCGTTCCAACATGCAGGAAGACAATAACCCTGGCTCTTAATGAAACATCGTGTCGTTCATCGGTGTCCATGTTGACACTGGGTCGTACCTTACCAGTCTCACACCACGTGGAGACACTGGCTGTTTGAACACCCCAATGCGCATTCTCCGGATATTAATGCCCACCCCCTTACTTATCAAACTCTATGACGTTTGTGGTGCAACACCGCTCGTAGTAAACGCAGTATGTCTTGATTTCGTTGCTCACACTATAAGCCACTGGTTTATTGGGACGTTGGGGTAGCCCAATGGTCAAAGCGTCCGCTTCTCACGCCGTAGACCGGTTTTGGAAAAGCTCATTTCCCACGTGACGTTGCTGTAATATTGCGTAAGGGGCGTTGAACTCTAAGTACTCATTCATTCACACACTTTCTGAATACTGTGCTACTACAATAAAGGCTTCCTTTCCAGACACAGACTCCCCCTATGTTGTGCGGTTGTTTGAGTATATCCCTGGGACAATACTACAGTCTGTTCCCCTCACCCCGGGGCTGTGTTACAAGGTGGGGGAGATGGCAGGCAGAGTTGACACGGCGTTAAAGGTAAGCACTGTGACGAGGTCTGTTTGGCGGGATCGGCCCCTTGTATTTGTAATACTGCTGTATATTAAATGCTTTATTCCTCAGGTTTTAGTTGTGAGATGGTAACTAAATAAACCACTTGGGCATTTTTTGTATATAAAACATATTTATGAAGTGCAAACGCTGCACCTTATCATGATATCAAGCAGAGTTGACACGGCATTTAAGGTAAGCACTGTGACGAGGTCTGTGTGGAGGGACCGCCCCCTTGTATTTTTATAGCTTCTGTGTATAAAATGTGGTAACTAATAAACCACTTGGGACTTTTTTGTATACAAAAGATCTTTATAAAATACACACGCTGTACCTTAGCATGATGTTGATATTACTTTTGTTAGTTTCATTGTTTATCCATAGTTTCGGATTAAAGCTTTAAAGAAACACATTTCATCGCCTTGTCTGGCCGCTTGGGATTTAAAAATATTTAAAAAAACTAACCCAGCGGAAGCTTCTTCTCTTCCGTCCGCGCCGTGCCGCCCCACAATGTATACAAACGGGGAAAAGGTTACAACTGTGCTTCATATAAAGTGTTGTAAATGTTATGTTCGTCCTTCGTCTTATTTTATCATACCAAATTGATTGACAAAACCCACACTGGTTAACAGGAGACAGAGTGTCATCATGTCTCGAATATACTCTTGTCACGGTCGAGTGATTTCTCCGCTCACCACATTCGTCACCACTCGTCCCTTTCCGTAGCCTGCAAGAAGACTCGCCCCCCTATCAATGAATGTTATGTTCGAAAATACGACAAACCAATCAGAATGCGTGTATGACTTCAAGTACTTCGGTCAAAGAATCCCTCAGGAATATTTTTTGATGTTACATATGTCTTGCATTTAAAAATATACCCAAGATACAGTTAAGTGTGTTCAATCATATTGTATAATACCGTAAATCCCGATGTGTTTTCAATAGCATCTTGAATATATATGATATATGGGGATAATATGCATGAATCATTGCGCAACAAGTTAACATTTCTTTTATGCTCTGCCCGTTTGCGCTTAGACGGAACCTAGTTGAAAAAATGGCCACGAGCGGGGCACGAGTTGCTATTCGGCTTGTCCCGGAATAACACGAGTTGGTCTCGAATGTATTAACCCCTCAGACTTCGTTAAATGGTTTACAATGGTCTCACAACTGGGGTCTCACGTTCGAAACTCAGGTTTCGTCAGTAAGTGGTTTCGGGACACTGTTCAGTCTAGGATCTGACTTATTCTCGTTGTACTGAACTAAACGTAGTAGCTTGCGTATTTGCTCTGATGTTATTAATCAGAGATCTTTGTCAACGCAGATTGAGTTTATCTGATCTTTTATTGTCATCTATTAGTACTATTAGCCGTTATTAATCAACCTGTGAACCTATTACCACGTTTACTGTAGGAGTGAGTGAGTGAGTGAATATGATTTTACGCCGCTTTTAGCAATTATTCCAGCAATATCACGGCGGGGGACACCAGAAATGGGCTTCACACATTGTACCCATGTCGGGAATCGAACCCGGGTCTTCGGCGTGACGAGCGAACGCTTCAACCACTAGGCTACCCGACCGCCCCTTTACTGTAGGACTTAGTTCTAGTTTAATGACACTCCTGATCACTGGACCACAGCGCCGTGACACAGAGCGATACGCCCTGAAGGAGGGGTGGTATAACAACTCAGTTAGCAATGTGACCCGTGAAGATTCCGGGGTAGAATAGGTCTTCAGCAACCCATGCTTGCCGTAAAAGGCGACTATGCTTGTCGTAAAAGGCGACTAACGGGATCGGGTGGCCAGGCTTGCTGACTTGGTTGATGCATGTCATCGATCCCAATTGCGTGGATCGATGCTCATGATATTAATCACTGGATTGTCTGGTCCAGACTCGATTATTTACAGACCGTCGTCATATAGCTGGAATATTGCTGAGTGCGGCGTTAAACAACAAACCAACCAACCAACCAATTAACAATGTCAATATCGGGTGTGGCCAATATTTGCGTTGAGGCATTGGAGGCAGCAGCTGCGCATTGAAGACACTGAAGACAACATCCTCTGTGGATGAAGCGTTACTCGAGCGTAGGCGGTGTAATCGTTAGTTAAGCGCCGTGACACGCACTGTGTTACTTATGTCTCAGATGCCACAGTCATTTTAGGGTCTTTGTTTTGTTCAGCACTTGTCTCGACCCAATGATACAATAACGGTTCGGGTGACATGAAATAGTTCCAATGTTTGAAAAGTGGAAACATATTTCTGAAAAATGATTGGTCTGTTTGTCTAGCCTCTATGTCAAGGTAGACATAATTTTATGGACAACAACTTCTTTAACACATTTAATACATAACGTATTAAAGAAGTTGTTATCCATAAAAACAAATTAAAAAAATGTGTCTACATTGTCATCCGTCAACTTCTAAGTTATTGCTATCAAACAATTTTGGCCTTTATGTGTCTAAAACATTTGCTTACGTTTTCATCTCGACGCAGGGCTTCGACCATTCTGGTTTACATGGCAACAAAGTAATCTGGCATCTTGACCATCTGCCGATGATTTTTAACTTGCTACACATGGTAGAGGACAATGGTGACAGAGAGATGGCCAGTGATGTCATTAAGACATTTCAGTCACGTGTTCTGGAACACCTGAATACATTTTCACAAGGTAAGATAGAACAGTGTTGCCAAGGTGTCCGCTTTATCAAAACAACAACCTTTATGGATTCCGATCCGAACTTGCCCGAATTTGCCCGAACATGCCCGAACACACATACATGTAGCTTGTCGTCAGAGGCGAATAAACTGGAGCCCAGGTAGTCATGCTCTGCTGCAGCTAACTACTATCTTCTGTTGCAGGCGTCCGCCATATAGCTGAAATTGGTTAATGCTTCACCAGCTACGTACTATGCGTTCTACACGTACAATAGCAGCAAGCCCTGAGCTCATGTCGAATTTAACCTGATAGCTTTCTGTTGGTTCCGTGTCCTTTCAACTTTGGTCAACCGAAGTATGACGTACACTGGGACATACCTTGGGACATACCTTGGGACATGTCGTCCAGGGTTTTGAAATTGAACACGAGTAGGATTCGACCCCGTACAGATCCTAGATCTGTCAGCACCTTCCCCACGCTCCCGGATCACCACAACCTTACGGTAAACGACCACAACCTGAGTCAATTTGTTATCGAACATTAAAGGATGCCATCAAACGATACCCAAAGACTGGAAGACTTACAGTAATACGTGACCTAATCTCTTAACAATGGAATTCATTCTTCACACATGACGCTAGTGTTATCACCACCAGTTAGGACGTTTGTAGAAAACCAAAGTGACGCTAAAGATAGCATGAAAATGTAACAACGGTCTGCGATTAATTTGCACTTAGAATGAGTCCTCAATGCCTAGCTTTAGGCTGACACGAGGTGATGTAACCATATTCTGTTCAAACCAGCGTTAAACCTAACTTATTCGAATCAACACTCGTTATGTTTTATGTTTGTTTGGGTATCATCAGTTTAATGAATTTATATATAGTTATTAAGCGATCTCATTATTTGCAGGGATGTTATAGTTTTTGTGCCAATGGGTAAGTGGAAATTAATACATATTTTTTTTAGGAACGATCCATGGTGATTTTAACGAAGGGAACATCCTGGTAACTGAAGCTGCGGATGACGACAGATGGAGGGATGAGCACGATGTGTCCGCCATCTTGGATTATGCTCACAATGGTTATCTGCCTTACATCTTTGAGGTAGCCATAGCAATGGCGTACATGTCAATCCTTAGCGACAACATCCCGCCACAAACTGCATCCGGGTATGTTCTGGCAGGCTATCTAACGCAGAATAATTTGTCAGACAGTGAAATTGATGTGTTAAAGATATGTGTATGCGCGCGCATCACTCAGTCACTGGTAATCGGCGCCTACTCGTTCAATGTTGATCCAAGTAACGTCTACACGCTTAACACGGCTAAGATAGGCTGGCCACGACTTCGTCAGCTGTGGAAAATGGACACAGAGCAGTTGGTCAGAGATTGGCGGAACATCGCCAGGTCCTGCAAGGTAACGCTCGTGTCTGACTGATGATTTCGAGATGATGATGATGATGATGATGATGACTATAATTGTCAACAAGTCTTCTTAATGTGTTTTTCATTGCCATATACATAGTGTCATCGAAAGGCCTGCGGCCGTCTTAATTAATTAAAACACGCACGCCATGTATATACACTACGTTGTGCATGAAGTAAATGTTATTAGTCTCGACAGAGGTCAACCCTTATATCAGATGTCATACCCCTTATGTAGTGTAGTGTAGTGTCACTTGGTTAATTGACTTCTCACGAATCAAAGGATTACCACCAGCGGAAGTGTTTTGTCCGGGAAAGTGAGACAATTGTGTATGCATTTCAGTGTTTTGTGTATGAAAATGACCATCCGGTTCCGGAAACTGAATTTCCGTATATACGGGTAAATTTATATAGTAATTCCGTATAAGCGGGGCATGACTGTATTAAAACGTCAAAGCTTTTTGTTATTCGTATTTCTGTCTGTCATACCTACATGTGTAACTCACACTATGCACAGGATTCTCTTGTCTGTGGTGACACATTGCCAGTTCCTGTCTATGAAATGAACATATTTTCCAGTTGTTTAGTTATCTTAATAAAATATAATAAAAATGAGCCAAGAGACTCTGTTCAGAGACTGAATCTAGACTTACCCGCTATTATATACTTGCATGGGCTGTATTGAATATAGGGTCTGTATGACAGACTAGCTCTTGAGGGGAAACTCGTGCGATGAAACAAACAATCTTATTAAAATCAGATCATTTCCTCCGATTCGATGGCTCTCTGTGTGACCACTGAGTGAGTGAGTGAGTGAGTAACGCCACTTTTAGCAATATTCCAGCAATATCACGGCGGGGGTCACCAGAAATGGGCTTCACACATTGTACCCATGTCGGTAATCGAACCCGGGTCTTCGGCGTGACGAGCGAATGCTTTAACCACAAGACTACCCGACCGCCCCCGTGACCACTGTGAGGACACTGTCATAGGAGGTGGCCTCAGGTAAACAAATCAAGCCAATCTCCTAAACTCGTGGCAAAGCGAGCAAATCTGATTTATCTGGAAACAAAGTTATCGAATAGATATGTTAATACACCCTGGACCGCCTCCGTGGTCTAGAGGTAGAGCGTCCGCCTGGAGAGCGGAAGGTGCGGGGTTCGATCCCCGGCCGCGCCAGACGTTAAAAGTTGGCATTTGTTGTTACCCTGCCTAGCGCTCGGCATTAAAAGGCTACAACAGTGTTCTTCTATGGAATGTTACGTGTTGATTCCTAACTCGTCCCTAACCCAGAAATCGGTAAGTACAGAACCAATTTGTGAAATCAGTAATTAACGACATCGATACACAGTCAACAATTTATACAGAGTACACCTTCAAGTTTACAAGATTTCATGCAAAGTAATTCACTGGGTCAAATATGTCGCAGCTGCAATAAACCATAAGCCATATTATAAAAGTCAATGCACTTACAAATGTATTGTAAGAGGCAGGTGCTCTGTTCTTGAATCCAGAAATCATTGTGAGGAAAGTGTTGCTACAGGCAGAAAGTCGATGTTTTCCGATAGGTATCCTGTTCGCACTGGGCAAGTAGATACGAGTGAGTGAGTTGGGTTTAACGCTGCTTTTAACAGTATTCCAGTTATATCGCGGCGTGTCAGCTTAATGTGGGAGGAAAGCCCGAAGTGAAAACCCACGAGCACGGGTATGGTGCTGACAAAGCTAGAAACATAATCGGGGCGAACCAGGATTCGAACCCACAATCATAGGTTTCTGGCGTGCCCAAGGGACGCAACTCTGCACAGCGAATCGCGGCGACTTAAACGACTGGGCCACCCGTGCCCCCGCAAGCAGATAAGATGCAACTCTTACACTTACATGGGAACAGACAGCCTTCTTGAAAACATTGCCTCAAAGAGTCTGTAAACAGCATTTCAGTTACATCACGACGTGTCAGCTTGATGTTGGAGGAATAATATATTGAGATTGACCATAGGGGCAGGATGAAACACAATCAGCATTCCTGTTAATTACCTCCCTTTGATTGTATATGGAGTTGGTTTGCTCCAGAATGACACGAGCCAAGCTGCTCACCAATGACCATCGATTCCTGTCTTGTGCACGGGGATTTTCAACTACACAAAAATGAATGAGCTTTTGCTAGCTGATATCGGATCTAATATAATGTAATGTGATGTATTTGCTTTTGTGTTGTTTAAGGACACAATCAGCAATATTCCAGCTATATGACAGCGGTCTGTAAATAAGCGTGTCTGGACCTGGCAATCCAGTGATTGAAATCATGAGTAGCGATCCAGCCAATTTGGATACGATGACATTCATCAACCAAGTCAGCGAGCCTGACCGCCGATTCCGTTAGTCGCTTACGACAAACATGATCGTCCCTTACAATGTAATGCGAATCTTGATTGTACCTGGTCGTTTCAGACAACCGTTGTGATAACTGATAACCTGGAGAAAGTTGAAACAACATATAACCCAGTCGTGCAAGGCACCGCAATTCGCCGCGTGGAGTTGCGTCCCTTAGGCGTACCAGAAACGTCAATGTATGACTGGTTTGTCAGATCCATCTCGTGGGTTTCACCAACGTAGTTAGCTCCTAAAACCTCTTCAGCCTTCGTTCCTGCCTCCCATTTAAGATGACAGTCCCAGATATAACTGAAATTATGTTTAAAACGGCATGAAACTAAACTTACTCACTCACTGAAACAAGATCATGTTTACCGAGTTGAGGGCATGAATGTAGAGGAGGACCGTCTCCGTGGTCTAGTGGATAGGGCGTTGTCTGGAGTGCCGAAAGGTGGTGGTTCGATCCCGGCCGCGTCACACCAATCACGTTAAATACTAATGCTTATTGTTTCCCTTCCTATCACGTATTACAAAGAGGATAAAACAAGGACTGGTCGGCTCGGAGTCAGAATACTGTCTCCGGGTGGGGTATCAATGTGAAAGTGCTGAATGGTATCTCAGTAGTCTAGCATTATTAAATAGGTACTACGAGGGCTGGTCACAAAGTTCTAAGCCTAACAAACAAAAGCAACAATTGTAAATGTGATTTAAAAAAAATATTTTTCAACATAATCTTCCTGCTTTTAATAGACTTCTCATACTGATAGTGATTTTCAATTCCAGTTAGGAGGTTTTCTGAAGCCACCCTAAAAAACCCATTCACGAGAGCTTTGATGTCATCGTTGTCACCATAGCGCTTTTACGAAGGTGTCCTTTCAGTTAAGGAAACGGGTGGATGTCGTATTCATCTGTAAATGGTCATGAATGATATGGCTTTGACCTACCTGTGTCTTCCTCAAGTTCAGCAATGGTAATACGTCTATCTGACAGTAAAAGTTTTTCTGTCTCCTTGAGGGAAGTTGAGGGACGTCCAGACTTAGGGTCATCATCAAGGCCTGTTCTCCCAGCCTTAAACATAGCTGTCCAACGTTTAACAGTGGAAGAACTTGTGAAATGCGGTCATGAATTTCTTGGGGAGTACTTTTCTCTAAAGTAAAAAACTTGATGACTGCTCGGTCATCGTTCTTTTTCACTTCTGTGTCCATGTGGACCCCTATCACATTCAACTGCCTGTCACTAATATGCAAAAGGACTCAACAGACCAAATAGACGTGCAATGAACAACTCAAACAATGCACAACATTTGCTACGGTCACTTTGTTATGGCCCATAATTGAAAGATAGTCAGGCTTAGAACTTTTTAACCAGCCCTCGTATTCCGGACAAGTTCAAGCAGCGGACATTCGAACGTGCATACACCTCGTTGTATAAGTGCAAAAATCTGTGTTAGCATTTCGCTACACTGAAGCTTAGAAATCCACTTATACAAAGTGTATGATGTATTCATAGCCACCTACAGTTCAGAACCCAATGTAAATGCTACCTTTATATCGGTAGTGTTTATCAGAGTGGAACTGCCGTGTAGCAAGTCCATTTTCCTCCTCAGCTGCATTATGCATCCGATACACTGGATGCTTCACCTGTCTCTGAAACATTGATGAACTGTGGTGCATGAAGCTCTCTATATAACACCGTCAACAGTTCAACAAACTGACTGACACAACAACAAAACAAAATGGCGATAGTTGTTTCACAGTCAGCAGTATTCAGACCTGCATCAGTTTCGTGTGTCCTTCCACATTTAGCTTTCCCCCAATGATAGGACTGAAATTCTGTTCAAAGAGGCGTTACAATCAACTCACCCACTCACTCCCACATGTTTGTTCATCCGGTGGAGGTTAACTTCGATTTCATCAACATTACCACCAGCACTAAATTATGCCTCCAGCAACGTTCAGAGCACCTGTTTCCCCAGCATTCCCTGACACATATATACTATTGTGTATAACGTGAACGTTTTAGGCGACTCTGGTAGCAGGTATGTATACTATTGTTTGAATACTGTGTAAAATAACGGGTAAAATTTACCAGTAATTAAGTTATACCTGGGCATGTCAGCTAGAAGAAGGAAGTAAGTAAAGGTTCAGTGATGGCTCCAGGTGAGAATTGGTGCTGTGTAGGTAGTGCATGCTTATCGTGAGAGAATATGGTGTCAGGCTTGTTGGCCTTTTTGATCGCGTGTCATTGCGTAACGACGACAAGGCAGTATTTATAGGCTTTCAGGAAGTGGTTGGAATATTGCTAACTTTGTAGTTAAAATAGGAACAGATAATTGACAAATATCAGATGAAGCTGATTATGAACTTTAATTCCACGAGGCCGATGTCCAAGTACACACAAACAACAACAGCAACAACCACAAGAGCAACGACAACAAGAGCAACGACAACAACAACACAGGCATGATGTAGGAGGATAGACGTCCACCACTTTTGTGAAACAAACAAACACGGGTGCTGACAAACTAATACGCATAAGCTCGGATCCGAGCCAAAGGGCAGAGGGACATAAAGTCGACAATGAGCAGAAATACATAAATGATAATGAAGTACATAATGAACAGAAATATAAATATTATCGCAGTGGAATAATTAATGTTCGAAAATAGGATATCCAAGGGTACATCTATTTTATCTAGTAACATTAATTTCACAAATACCGAAGTCACAACTACCGAAAATCAAATACAGTTTCCACTGTGTGAAGACGAAATATCTCTGAAAATTAGCAAAATCTCATCACACACCTAAACATCTTATTGCTTTTGTACCAGGGTAGATTTTCTCTCACAGGTTAACATTTCCAGATAACCCCAGTTTCAGCTACACTCATAGGTGCATGCACACCTGTAAGTGCAATATTATACGCGACGTGGTGGGGCCCTATTGTAACACATACAATACAAAATTTAGCCTTTTGTTGCATTTCGCTCCAGCGAACCAAAGAAACCCTACTTCTCAATAATGCATACTAACTTAAAGTTTGCTAAGGATCAACACTTTAAAACGCAGTACATAAAATTGTGTGCTTCAGTTGAAATAGACAAAGACAATATTCTGTGGAGACATGTTTTAATGAACAAAAGATGTCATGTGTCACACAATGCCAACAACATGTAACAACATGTGACCAACAGACTTACCAAATCTGAAATAAGTTTAAGGATGGTTACCAAGGGAGGATACTTCCACTCCTCAGTGAGAGAAATGCCATGCTCCTGTAGAGTTGCCAGAAGGACAGGGCGTTGTGAGAGGGCGATCTGCAGCTCGTTCCACATGTGTTTGACACGGCTGAGGTCATGGCTGTCATGATACATCCAAACACAGGTTTTCTAGTACCTCATGCACATTGTGCTCATGATTGCATGCCTCTGTCCGTTCATCAAGGCATTGAGCCACTATGGGGTCATTGTGTACCGTGATATTTCAATCTTTTTTTGTTGGATGATTTTTGATATCTTCAAAACTTCATCTTTAGCAAACTTTGACTGGTATGTGTGATGTAATCATACCTTACTACGGCTCAGCCCCCCAATGTAAATGCAACCTCAAGTGTCGGTCGTGTGTTGTTGTTGGTTTGTTGTTTAACGCCGCACTCAGCAATATTCCAGCTATGTGACGGCGGTCTGTAAATAATCAAGGCTGGACCAGACAATCCAGTGATTGATATCATGAGCATCGATCCACGCAATTGGGTTCGATGACATGCATCAACCGAGTCAGCGAGCCTGACCACCCGATCGCGTTAGTCGGCTTTTACGACAAGCGTAGTCACCTTTTACGGCAAGCATGGGTTGCTGAAGACCTATTCTACCCCGGAATCTTCATGGGTCCGGTCGTGTGTATTGGAGTAGAACTGCCTTGTAAAATCTAGACGTGCTCGTTGTTTGGTAACAGTACATTCTCCTCCTCATCTTCAACTTGCATTCTGTATACTTTGAGGAAGAGTTGTGCTTAATGCATTACATATACTCTTCAGAAAAAGGAGGGGATACTCGGAAATAATTTAAAATTTCCACATTTGGAACCACATGTGGTTTTATGCCGCTGTTAGCAATATTCCAGCAATATCACGGCGGGGGACACCAGAAATGGGCTTCACACATTGTACCCATGTCAGGAATCGAACCCAGGTCTTTGGCGTGACGAGCGAACGCTTTAACCTCTAGGCTACCCAACCGCCCTCCACATTTGCAAGAAATATTAGTTTCAAGTAATATTTGTATGATAGTAATGAATGGGGAAGACATTAAACCGATAGTGAAGTATGACAGTAAATCTTATGATCGCCAACGTTCTTGAAAGACGACGAATATTTGTCAGTTGTTGGTTGGTTTCACATTAAGTTCTTTCACGTACAGATTTCTGCGTTTCGTTTCAATTTGGGAATCGACACGTAACAGAAAATTGGGGATCGTCCAGGATAGAAATTTAATGTATCAATGGATAAACATTTCATTGTCTAATATTGTGTGAAGCTAACAATCATTATGGTGTTTTGTGTAGAGGAATTTGACAGCCAGCCTTCGACAGGAACATCCCTCTGTGCTCAAAAAGTCTGAACTGGTCGAATTGGCCAAACATATAAAACTTGACACCAAATCAGTTATGCTTGATGCTGATGTAAGGAAAATTTTAATAACTTCCCTGGTTGAAATAAGAATTTGAAAGAGAGAGAATTGGAACCAGAGAAAGGGAGGGAATTTCAGATTAAGTAAAAAGAAATAGATGCTGAAACAAAATTGAGATAGGAAGCTGATAAAGAAATTAAACTTAAAGAACTTGAATTACAGAGTGGTCTCTCTCACCATACCCCAACAGGTGATGAATTGTTTGATCTTTCCAAACAGATTAGAATTGTTCCACCCTTATATGAAAATGTGGCTAACAGTTTGAAATAGCCTTATCAGCAGTGGACCATGTTGTGAATTGTGTTTAGGGGGAAAATATCAGGAAGTATATTCTGCCTTACCTATTGATAGGAGTTCTAATTACCAGGTTGGTAAGGCTGAAGTTTTGAAGGCTTATGAATTGGTTCCTGAAGCCTACAGCCAAACGTTTAGGCCTGCAAAGAAAAGGGATGGTTCTACTTTTGTTGAGTTTGCAAGGGAGAAAGAAACTTTGTTTATAAGGTGGTGTACTTCAAAAGAGGTCAATAGTGATCTTAATAGTTTGAGGCAGTTGGTTTTGCTGGAGGATTTTAAGAAGTGTATGCCAACGGATATTCGGACATATCTTGATGAGCAGAAAGTGGATCAGTTACACAATGCTGCTACTTTTGCTGATGATTATTCGCTAACTCACAGGATTAGTTTTAAGCAGTCAGGGATTACAGGCAGGTGTTCGCAGGCTTACAAATGGATAGTTCATTTATTTACAAAAAGTTCTAAGTTCTACACCAGTTGGGTCTAAAATACTTCTTGATTTTCGTCAGAGGCTATTAGTAGATATTGCCGCAAGCCAGGGGACGTCATTTCTGAGTGTAGAAAGCTGTTCCCCGAATGCTTTTGTGAATGTCAGGTCATAGCCGTTTGGCTAATCAGGATTTAGCTGTTGCAGACCAGTCATCAAAGTCTGTTGTTGTGAGAGAGAAGTACTTACCTATTGTGAGTAAAGGTTTTGTGTCAGCTAAAGGTTCTAATGTTAAGACGTTTTGGGGGATACTGGTGCTCTTCAAACTCTGATTGTGAATAGTTTTGCCACTTTCTGAGAAGTCATCAGCGAACTCTGAGGTTTTGTTAGAGGGTTTATGTCGCTTTACCAGTTCACCACTCCATTTTTTTAAAGTTGAAGATTGATTTGGTGTCTGGGTTGGTCAAGGTGGGGGTTGTAGAAACTCTACCTGTAAAAGGTGTAGACATGCTCATTGGGAATGATTTGGCAGGGGAAAGATGTTTAGTTGACCCTACTGTTTGTCTTGAGCCGAGCAGAAACTACTGAAAATCCTGAAAAGAAATTCCAGGTATTTTTCCTTTGTGTGTTGTTACTCATGCTATGACTCAGCAAAGTTCATCTGAGAATGAATCCCGTTATGATTTGGCTGGCACTTTTATGGATTATTCTCTTGACCTGTCTAAATTTTCGAGGGAGAGTACATAAACTTTTGACAGTTCGGCTGAGGAGGAACCAGTTCCGGGTAGGGAGCAGTTAGTTAAGATACAGGTGGAAGACCCACTACTCAAAGGTCTTGCCAACAGGGCACTCTCTTTAGGTGAAGCTGACAAAGTTCCAGTTTGCTATTATTTCAAGGCTAGCATTTTGATGAGGAAATGGAGGCTTCCAAATGTACCTGCTGATCATGAATGGAAACTTCATATCAAATTGTTCTTCTAAATTGATATCGAAAGCATGTTTTGAGTTTGGCACATGAAACTCCTTTGACACGTCATTTGGGTGTGAACCAAACTTGTGACAAACTTTGGTCCCATTTCTTTTTGCCTAATCTGTGTCATGATGTGGCTGAATTTTGCAAAGGTTGCCATGTGTGTCAAAGTTTGGCAAACCTAGGCAGAAAATCACATCTGCACCTTTGAAAGCCATTCTAGCTTTTGAAGAACCTTTCAGCAGGGTCATCATTGATTGTGTTGGTCCTTTGCCTAACACTGAGCCAGGAAATCAGTACATACTTACTATCATGTATGCTTCCACAAGGTTTCCAGAGGCTATTCCTTTACGGAACATTACAGCTCAGGTTATTATCAAGGCATTGGTTAAGTTCTTCACCATGGTTGGTTTGCCTTAGATTATACAGTTAAATCAAGGCTATAATTGAATGCCAGGAGTTTTCCAACAGGTTATGCACCAGTTAGGCATTACTCAGATAAAACCTAATGTATATTATCATGTGTCTCAAGGAGCTTTCATCAGACTCTTAAGAATATGATCAGGACTTTCTGTTTGAGACTGAGAAGTATTGGGATTAAGCCATTCATTTGTTGCTGCTTTCTGTGAGGAAGTCAGTTCAGGAGTCCCTAGGTTTTAGTCCTTTTGATCTTGTCGTTGGCCTATCTGTTCGTGGACCTTTAAAGCATTTAAAGGAGCATTGGCTGAATGATAGGTCTGAAATGAGTTTGTTGGAGTATGTCTTATCATTTCGTGCTAGGCTTTCTAAAACTTGTTTAGTTGCTTGGGATAACTTGAAGGAAGCCCAGGATACAATGAGAGTACAATATGACAAAAAGTCACAAGAGAAATTTCAGTCCTGGTGATAAAGTCTAAGTGTTTCTGCCTTAACCTGGTCAGGCATTACATGCTAGGTACCATGGTCCATATGTTATTGACAGAAAACCAGTGTTACTGACTATGTTGTACAAACACCATGCCATCGTAAAAAGACACAGCTTTGTCATGTCAATATGAACAGAAAGTATCATGAAAGAAATGACAATGCACCTACTCAGTGTGTAGCTACTGTTTCACCTGTGGATATTGTATCAGAGAATGACACTGGTGAGAATTGTGAATTTGTCAAGTTTGATGGCATTACTGATTAAGCTAGCCCTAAGCTAAACATTTTTTAAGGATTAGCAGGATGCTTAGTTAAATCATTTGGCATCTGAGCAAAAGGCTCAAGTGTCAGAGTAACACAGATGTTCATGTACCTGGCCGTCAAGATTTAGTATGTCATGGGGTTAGGTCGGGTAGCCTAGTGGTTAAAGCGTTCGCTCGTCACGCCAACGACCAAGTCATAGTGACTGGAGTTCACCTTGCATTCTTGTGCCAAATCCTGTTACAGTTGGTAGTTACAGATGTTGTACTGACATGAAACGTGTAAACGCTGTTTCTAAAACTGACTCTTATCCATTACCAAGAATCAATGACTGCATCGACAGAATTAGTCAAGCCAAGTATGTAAGCAAGTATGACCTTTTGAAGGGGTATTGACAGATTCCACTGATTTAGTGTGCCAAGTGGCTATCAGCTTTTGTGACTCCCGGTGGACTTTATCAACACAAAGTGTTGCCATTTGGGCTCAAGAACGCTCCAGCCATCAACCAGGGTCTCATCAATGACAAATGACATTACAGCCAATCTTGAGCGTGCCGAACACCTGACGAGAAACCATGCCTTCTTCGAGAGACACACTGAAGCCAAGTTGACTGTAAATGTAGTGAAAAGTCAATGTGTACAATTGTAGGTCAGGTACAGCCCGTACAAGCAAAGGTGGAAGCTATTTCAAAATTCCACAAAACAAAAAGGAACTTATGAGATTTCTGGGTATGGCTGGTTACTAGAGTAAAGTTTGAAACATTTCTCACATGTGGTAGCCTCTCTCACTAAGTTGCTGGGCAAAAAGGTGATGTTTGGGACAGCAGTTGTCAGGCTGCTTTTGAGGAAATTAAAGCTATTCTCATGAAATCTCCTGTTCTCCAAGCATCAAACTTTGAAAAATATTTCAAATCAGCTGTAGATGATAGTAACATTGGTGCTAGAGCCGTCTTGTTACAGGCAGATGCATCAGGCTTTTGTCATCCTGTTTGTTATTATTCACGAATATTTATTATTTGACGAACAATCAGAGAAATTATTCCACCATTGAAAAAGAACCTCTTGCTCTATTGTTAGCTTTGCAACAATTTGAAGTGTACTTGGGAACTACTTTGTTTCCTGTTCAAGTGTACACTGATCACAATCAGTAGTTATCATTTATAATGTTTATAATTATTTACAGTATTCAGCAGTATTTTGGTACTTTTATTAGCAAAGAAAGTTGTCACTGTGTTCAAACTTTCTTTCTCCGAAGGGGGCGAGTGATATAAGAGTATTTTATTGTTGAACATTGAGACGCTTCTTGCACGACATTATGGCCTGCACATGGTCAGCTGCCAGAAACTTAACAGCTATGAAGATTTGAACTTCCGTGTCAAGGTGGAGTCAAACGGAGACAATTTGAATAAAACGTGTGGCCATGGATGTATTTTCAGTCATTAACAAACGAAACTCCAAAAAAAAAATTAAGTCAAGTATTTAATTTCTTCTTCTTCTTCTTCTTAAAGTGTGAGTGCATGTTAATAACTATCAAGATCATTTGAAATGGATTCGAAATAGCGACAGTGTGACAACATTCTAAATGAAACAACTGTCGAAATTGATTTCATGTGAAATAGTTATAACATGTATATATCAGCTGCAACAACTATTCTGCTCCAAATGCACTATTCAATATGTAAGGAAACTCTTGTCAAATTTTTGTGAGATAAAACCTGTCCATTTTTTTTCTTGTCACAGGAAAGTCACATGATGTACAAAACTATCGTTTTAGAAGCCCAGCACGAGATGATGTCTAGGGTGAAAGAGAATGGTGTCCTCATTTTTTTATATTCCCCGCCATAGTACTGTTATATTGTTGAAAGGGGCGTGAACGTCGTATCACTCACTGGCATTGAACATTGTTGAGGGGCGGTTCATCAAGCCGAAGATCCATTTTTTTGGGTCTTTTCCACCGTGATATTGCTGGAATATTGCTAAAAAAGGGACTAAACTCTAAGTACTCACTCACTCACTCACTCTCATAACATTGCGCTACTACAATAGATGTTTCATTTCCAGACACTGACTCCCCCTATGTCGTGCGGCTGTTTGAGTAATCCCTGGGACAATACTAAATGTGTGTGTCTGTGCGTGCGTATGTGTGAAAAATGTGTGACATATTTTTGAAAAGTATTCGGTCTTTTGTATCTGTTTGCAAGCGATCACCAAGTTCATTCACTCTAAATATAAGCGATTCCGTGGCATTTTAATGGCCAAAAAAATCCACTACACAAATCCGTTCCATCCATAAACGCTAACATATTGAAGACACTTATTAAGACAAGGTACGAAGTCCTGCCGTAAAGGCATATTTGAGGAGATTGTGTTTTATGTACTAGTTCCAACGACACATTCATAAGATCGAATAATGGCCGATTGTCTTGATTGTTTCCTGTGGTATCAGGAGTGCGGTTATCTACATGTATGTTGTTTCTAAATACCATGCTGAGGTACAGAAAGAGCGAGCCAAATAAATTTTCATAAAACCCAACTACAAAAAAACAGAACGTCAGCGTGGAAGGACGTGTAAAGAAGCATTTTACGGACGCATTGCACAACATTTTTTACTTATGTGAACAACCCATAATGGAGTGAGATTGTTTCAGCTCAGGTTTCAGCATTATTTCAGCGATATCACAACGTGGCAACTTGATGATGGAGGAAAGCGCGAAGTGATGCAGATCTTAACGTTTACCATTTGGGTGAAAACTAGGAGAAGAGTTTGAACATTGGGACAAGCGACGGCAAATTTCCTGCTAATTACCTCCCTTTGACTGTAACGCATCGCTACCACTCGCATCTTTCCGTATCAACACGCGAGGAGCCTTGTCTCGGGATGACACGAGCAGCTATGATTCCTGTCTTGTGTACGGGGATTTTCAACTACACAAAAATGAATTAGCTTTGATATCTGATTGAACCTCGCCGATTCAAACAACCGTTGTGATGGATGTGATAATCTAAAGCAGTTAGGGAAGGCTCTAGTACGCCACACGACCCGAGAAGATTCCGGGGTAGAATAGGTCTTCAGCAACCCATGCTTGCCATAAAAGGTGACTATGCTTGTCGTGAAAGGCGACTAACGGGATCGGGTGGTTGTTGCATGTCATCGATCCCAATTGCGTAGATCGATGCTCTTGAATGATGTCAATTACTGGATTGTCTGGTCCAGACTCGATTATTTACAGACCGCCGTCATATAGCTGGAATATTGCCGAGTGCGGCGTTAAACAACAAACCAACAACAACAAGTCCGCCACACAGACCCTGAAACAAATGTATCCAATCGAGCCCTTGCAAGTCTATACCAGTGGGCCGGTTCAGATTGCTGCAGTAATGAAGAGAGTCTCTGGGCTCCTTTTTATTAAATTTTATTATGCTAATTTAACAACTACTGTAAGATATGTTCATTTCAGAGACTAGATGCTAGTCTAGGGAAGACTCCGATGTGCCGTGTGCAACAGGAAGTGCCAGTCAGCGTGAACAAAGAAGAGAGTTGGGTTACATAGACTGGCGGCAAGTCTCCCTCGCCAGATCCCAGGCTGGGGTTGCAGGAAAGCCCACACGCCCCTATCTCACCAGTTGTCCACAGAACCCTCACGCCGATTTCTTGAGATAATTAAAATATTCTTTTTATGTTCTGCTCTTTTTAATATAATAAGGATACAGCCAGTGTTTGTCTGAAGTGTTAAATATATACTTATATGATTTCTTATATACGTATATGATTTCTTATATACTTATATAATTTATAAGTCGATTAAATGTTTGTTCACAGAAGATGACTGTATATGACCCAGTGTCATTGCCAAACCCTTTAGTTCTAATTGAGCCAGGCTGCACCGTTTCTAGGGAGACATCATGTCTCTGTATTTTGGTACCGAAGAAGAAAAATATGTTATTAGTTTGTCATATTTTGTCTGACGAACAATATACAGTACATTCCTAAAAATACGACATCCGGCTCGATCAAATAACGGGGACTGTTGATTGTAACAACCAAGTGCAAATGCGCTGTACCCAATGACTGGCAATGTATTTTGACGTTAGATTATGCCTAATGGTTAAGGAAGGAGAAAACAATAAATCAAATCCGTATTTTAAACTATTCCGATGAAAAACAATGCGAGGCTCCAAGATGCATGTGCCACTCAGGCTTCAGGCTAGTTCCATAGGTACGTTTGCATAGACAGAAAGACTCTAAAATATATGTACTATTCATTCTTTTCCTAATTGGGAAATAAAGCTAGATGATTGTATCTGACAAAGTCAATAGTTGTATGTATATGACACATAAGGGAGAGAATTTATGGATGTCAACTTCTTTATTATGAGGGACACAACGTTTCCTAAGTTATCTTACTCCTTCATCAGGTGAATAAATGCTGCGAAGCAGATAACATGAATACGTACCTGTTGAGGTTTGTGTTTACGATCTAAACACATTTTTATAGCGCTCATGTCATTAATTTTGGTGTAATTTTAACATGGCATTAAATTATTATTTCGTGATTTCCGATTCAGAAATGTGTGCATGGGTAGGATGTCTAATGTTGCAGATGTAGGCAGGAAACGTAGTTGTCACGTCGTTATCATTTTGACGGATGATGATGACTGACAGTGACTGATGTCTTGGATTGGTGTTTCACGTAAGTTGTAATTACCACAATAATTTTATTCTGAAATATGGGCAATCTCGAGAGGCTGTACACATAGGAGGCTATTGATGGATTACTTACTAGAAAGATATCAGTGGGATTCAAACTTTAAAGTGAGGCATAATGGTTTATTCATTGTGAAAGTTCCCTCATCTTGCTTGAGTACTGAGTGTATAAGTTGGTCGCTTTTGGCAATAATCAGCAATATCACGTTGCACCAATGTGGTGGACATCTTCCCGAGGCAAGGGAATTTACTGACAATAAAAGTCCAGCTTCCAACCTTGACGAAATAGGCTGTAATTATGGAGTTACATTTTTGCTGGACTAACGAGTCTATGCATAGTCCAATCAAAAACGCGTAACGAAATCAACATCCAGTTCGTAAACTGCCGTGCAGATTTCGGACGATAGCAGGATTTGCAAAGCATGTGTACCGACTACTTAGCGTCAACAGACATTTTTTCCTCCAAACCTGAAGACCATTCCTCTTTTGTACTGGATTCCAAAGATGCATAAAAATGCGTACAAAGAAAGATGTAGTGCTAGGTCCAGCAAGTGTACCACCAAATCCCTGTCTCAAAGACTAACCATAATCCTTAACACAATCAAGGTGGGACTTTCTATATATTCACAGAAAGTGGAATTAATACCATGTGGATTCTCAAGAGGTCAAGGGGCGGTCGGGTAGTGTGGTTAAAGCGTTCGCTCGTCACGCCGACGACCCGGGTTCGATTCCCGACATGGGTACAATGTGTGAAGCCCATTTCTGGTGTCCACCGCCGTGATATTGCTGGAATATTGCTAAAAGCGGCGGAAAACCATACTCACTCACTCACTCAAGAGCTCAAAGGATTTGCTTGACTTTTTGCAATTACAGAAAAGAAACAAGTTCATTCTGTCAAACATTTGATTTTTCAAGTTTGTACACCACCATCTCACACGACAAACTTAAGGAAAAACTTCTTTCCTTGTTGAAAACACGGTGCTTGAATGCACGACACTTGATCCTTTGGGACCGCCTCCATGGTCTTGTGGTAGAGCGTCCGCCCGGAGAGCGGGAGGTCCGGGGTTCGATCCCTGGCCGCTTCTTACCAAAAGACGTTCGTTAAAAGATGGTACTTGTTGTTACCCTGTCTGGCGCTCGGCATTAAGGGGCTAAAACAAGGACTGGTCGGCTCGGAGTCAGTATATTGTGTCTGAGTGGGGTATTCATGTTAAACTGCGGCATGGTATCTCAATGTGCTAGCACTATTAATCGGCATCAGTCTGGACTAGTACAAGCACACACACACACACACTTACACACACACACACACACACACACACACACACACACACACACACACACACACACACACACGTGCATGCACGTCGCTATATAAGTGCAATAATCTTGGACGCGACATTAAACCCAATTTCACCCCAACTCACCTTGATCGTTTGGGCTTTTGTTACAAAACGTGGTGAACATAGACCCAGTTACGTATCTATATAAAGAATAAAGAAGAAAGACCCGTATTATCACAATATAGATCTTGATTATCGATCAGATCGTAATCCCTTGGCGAGGCCATTTTGCTTGTAAAACTCCTTGCGACTACATGTCATATGAAAGGCCTAATCCTACTATTTATATATATGAAAGTTATGTTACCACATTACTTGAATAATGCTAAATAAATAATTACTCAAATAAACTGTAGGCCGTAAGGGCCTGCTGAAATTTAAAATCAGCCAGAGAATAAATCTGTCGGTTTTGGGAATTATCTCCACTTAGGGATATAGTTTGTTTTGTTATAACATGAATTATCTCCACTTAGGGATATAGTTTGTTTTGTTATAACATGAATTATCTCCACTTAGGGATATAGTTTGTTTTGTTATAACATGAATTATCTCCACTTAGGGATATAGTTTGTTTTGTTATATCATGAATTATCTCCACTTAGGGATATACCTTGTTATTGTTGTAACATTAATTATCTCCACTTAGGGATATACCTTGTTTTGTTAAAACATGAATTATCTCCACTTAGGGATATACTTTGTTTTGTTAAAACATGAATTATCTCCACTTAAGGATATAGTTTGTTTTGTTAAAACATGAATTATCTCCACTTGAGGATATACTTTGTTTTATTATAACATGAACTATCTCCGCTAGAGGATGTACTTGTTTTTTATAGCAAAATTTTAATGATCAAATCTCCACGTTGTTGTTTTTTACAAACTAGTAATTAAGGAGTATTTAACTGTTTTATTTGCTTTGCTATCTTCGCAGATTTGCAAACTCGCGAGCGGATGTTGTTTAATGTTTTTAGAAGAATTCTGATAGCTTGTTGTCACAGCTGGCGTAAATTAATCATTTACTGCTCATGCCCGCGAGCGTGACTTTTCTTCTGCGGTTCTATGAGTGTAATACAATGGTAATTATATGAGATACAATTACATACTCATCTTCCTTTCCGCCCGAGACGGAAGTCATGGTAACCACTGATATAAAACATCAAGGAACAAACAAATTCATCCGAGTGAATGAGGCAGCAGGGATAAACAAACACGTTTCCTATTAAACACGTCACTGGTACTGAGTCTCACCCCGCACGCTGGCCACAACGTGATGGTCACCGAACAAGCAGCGTGTGGAAACACGAACTGATGTAGAAGTGGAATTGCGTGGGGAGATTTCTGTTACCTACAGAGAGAAAAGTGTGAGGGGGAGGAGAGGGTGGTAAAGAATTTGAAGAGTTGACAAATATTTGTAATAAAACGAAAGTAAAAATAACCTGAAATTGATTATGATGTAGACTTGCTGTACTCACAAGCTGTACTGGGGTTTGTGGTAGCCAAGTGGTTAAAGCGTTCTCTCGTCACACCGAAGGCCTGGGTTCGATTCAACACATGGGTACAATGTGTGAAGCCCATTTCACACCGTGAAATATTGCTAAAAGCGGCTAAATCCAACTCACGCACACACTCATTCATAGTCGTACAGGATCAGGGAGACCAGCTTTATCCGAATTAACCGTTTGGGAGTTCTGGGAAGACTCAACCCTTTTATATGTCCCTCCCGCCAATCCCATATGTCATCTCAGCCTGTATGGGGAGGAATCCATATTGGAAATGAATTGACAAGTTTCACCAGTTCACCTGCTTATCACACAGCACAGAAAAATATATGTTGCTCGAAATAAAAAGTATATACTTTGTTTTATTAACCATAATTACTTTTCTGAAAATTGACCAAAGTGTTCTACTAACTATCATGTGTGCGATTTATAGTGAAATCCTTACTGCCGGAAATATAATGTAGGTGTCGGAATAACCCGAGATGATCCGAATGCTATAACCATTCCATACAGTAAAAAAACTTGAATCCCTTGATCGAGGATTCCAAAACGAAATTCACTCGTCCGTGAAGATCCGGGCTAGAACGGAATTCGGTGGTCGGGCTTGCTCATCGCTTGTCATTGTATCCCAGTTGCGTAGATCTATGCTCATGATGTCAATCACGGGATTGTCTGGCCCAGACTCAATTATTTACAGATCGCCGTCATATAGCTGGATCACTGCTGAATGCGGCGTTGAGCAACAAAAACAAAAACAAAACAAACACATGAAACGTATTCTCCCTGATCTTGGTTCTAGGTTTGCCAGCACCATCGACGTGCTGTTTGGTTTCACCAACGTCTGTTGTTAACGTCTGAGACTGGCATGGCATCGGACGTTCCTCCCACATTCAGCTGACACGCCGTGATGTAGCTGTAATACTGCTGCAAGCGGCGTCAGTTGTAGGTATTGTAGTTGTGGCGGTATTGTGTTTGTGGTAGTAGTGATAGTGAGAGTGGTAGCAGCAGTAGTAGTAGTGGTAGTGGTAGTAGTAGTAGAAGTAGTAGTGGTATCGGTGGTGGTGGTGGTGGTGGTGGATGTGGTGGTGGTGGTAGTAGTAATAGTAGTAGTAGTAGTAGAAGTTGTTATGGAGGCAGTTGTAGTAGTAATGGTTGTGGTGGTAGTAGCAGTGGTGGTGGTGGTTGTGGAAGTGGTGTTGGTAGTAGTAGTAGTAGTAGTAGTAGTAGTAGTAGTAGTTGTTGTTGTTGTGGAAGTGGTGTTGGTAGTAGTAGTAGTAGTAGTAGTAGTAGTAGTAGTAGTAGTAGTAGTAGTGGTATCGGTGGTGGTGGTGGTGGTGGTGGTGGTGGTAGTGGTAGTGGTAGTGGTAGTGGTATCGATGGTAGTAGTAGGCCTGCTACTGAGTTTCGCCCCGAACGTGCTGGTCACTTTTGAAACACGAACTAATGTCCCCCCAAGCGTTAGTGGAATTGTGTGGGAAGATTGGGTTACTTGCAGAAAGACAAATGAGATGAGGTGGGAGGGAAGATTCTTTAAGAATTTGTCTGTCCTATTTTTTGGTTGGCAGATGTCAAGTTAAAGTGAAAAAATGAACAAAACAAAAACTGAAAAGGATTTAGATGAAACGTTTTGTAGACTCACTGCACACATAAGTTGCACTGGGTAAGGAATACCAACTTTATCCGAATTGACCCTTTTGGAGCTCACCTCGGTCTGTATTGGGAGGAATCCATGCCGGAACTCAATTGACAAGTTTCTCTAGTTCACGTGCCTATCACATAACACAGCACAAAATGGCGTCAGTCATGACTCTGATATGAATGTTGCTCGATATAAAATTACATATGTTGTTTTATTAACCATAATTTTGTTTTCTGAAAACCAGCTGTTGTACGAACTACTCGCGTGTGGTTTACAGCTAAATCCTACAATATTACTGCCCGAAGTATAATGTAGGTGTCGGAGTAACCCGAGTGGTTCCGAATGCTATGCTTTTCCATACAGTCAAAAATACTCTTATGTTATCTGTGGGGGACCCAGTTGACTAAGTCGCTGCAATTCCGTGCTTATTGTTGCGTCCCTTAGGCAGAATCCCTTGATCGGGGATTCCAAAACGAAATTCACTCGTCCGTGAAGATCCGGGCTAGAACGGAATTGGGTGGTCAGGCTCGCTCAACGCTTGCCCATCGAGCCCAATTGCGTGGATCAATGTTCATGATATCAATCACTGGATTGTCTGGTCCAGACTCGATTATTTACAGACCTCCGTCATATAGCTGAATATTGCTGAGTGCGGCTTAAAACAACAAACCAACCAACCAACTTAATTCCACTACGGCTACTCGCTTCTCATACAATAAGAATAACCAATTGTATTGTAATCAAGAGACAGCGTTAAGCAGGCACATGTACACCTAGGGCGCCTCCTGTAAGATCACGAGGTACCGACACACCAGCATACGACAGCACAACCTGCGGCACGGAGAGCCCAATGTGTCGCCATTCGAACACATGTTTCCGCACGGGGTTGTGGGGGCCGCTCAATACAGATTACTGGTGCTTGAAGCGGGTTGGGCTGTGAGAATACGTTAACGGTGTACATAAAACGTGTCATGTTGCATCGAAATAGTTCAGTGTAATTGAATATGCCATCACGTGTGATGACACTTTTGCCTGAAGAGGAAAATCATTTTGAATTGGGAAATATTTGTATCGGTAATTACATAAATGTATGTATAAATTGACATCGGAATGAATTCATGTGTAGAAATGTTTTGATTTGTAATATATTTCTCTGTCATTGTTTTTCAAAAATAACTCACAAACGTTCACCATAATTTGGAATGCTTATTTCCCGCTCTATATAATAGACCGTGCACCCTGAATAGTATTGTAAGTCTTAGTGTATGCTGTTTAAGACATTCGGCACATTTTTTTTATATTCTAAATTTTATTTTTCATATTTTCCAATACAGGCATTGTGCAACAGGAGTATCACTAAATGACATATATAAGGCATATTCAGTGTGTAAATATTACAACATAGTACACATAATACATTATGCTTTCAATGTACAGATTCTACTTTATAAATCACGAAACATATTCATTTTTCTACACAATATTATATTGTCCTAGTTGCTTGTTAACGATTAATGTATACATTCACATTTACAGATCTAAGGGTGAGAGGGCATTAACACCTTAAAAGTCGCTATTTCTAAATTGCAAAAGTTTAACAAACATTCTTCTGCTCCAGTTGAAAAATAAATTCATTTGGTTATATCGTAATATCGAATAATTTCTCGCTTTATTTCTTTTCTACTGCATCCATAAATAATTTCCTTAACTAATACATTGATTGCATTTATAAGATTATTGTCTTTTCCTTTTATGCCCTGTATGATCTTGTGCTTTGTAGAATTTAAAGATATTGGTACAGAAAGAAGCCGCTTTTCCAATTCCTGCCATATATTAAGAACAATGTCACAGTTCCAAAATATATGATCAATAGTTTCTGATTCTTTGTGACACAAGTGACGAAGATGTGAGTCAATTTATTACTTGCCCGTGAAGAGATCACCTGATTAATAATAAAACCCGAGAAGATTCCGGGGTAGAATAGGTCTTCAGCAACCCATGCTTGTCGTAAAAGGTGACTATGCTTGTCGTAAAAGGCAACTAACGGGGTTGGGTGGTCAGGCTCGCTGACTTGGTTGGATCGATGATCATGATATTAATCACTGGATTGTCTGGTCCAGACTCGATTATTTACAGACCGCCGTCATATAGCTGGAATATTGCTGAGTGCGGCGTTAAACAACAAACCAACCAAACCAACCTGCTTAATAAACATACAGTTGTAATACACATCGTGTAATACCAAACCGCGTGCTTATGTACTGCTGGAACAAGTTACACCAAAAAACATTGAAAGCTCTCAGCATCCCTTGGCTTATTCAACGACATTGCGGGAGGATATGATAGATCCCTGGGAGGAGCTTATGCACTCTCAATGACCTCAGGAACCCCGTTGCTAGGCTGACGTCACATGGCATTGTTTCGCCGATAGGATCTTTCAACAAAATCCCACAAATCACGTCATAGAGTATTGTGACGTGATTGTAAACTTTGTGGTGCAGGTCCCGTTACACAAGGAGATTTCCGAAGTTGTTAATGAACCTGTGGCGGTTACATGTGTTAGTCATCATTGATCAACTGGCCGACCATTGAAAGGTGAATAAAGATGCGTCAAACAGACACTAAGGTAAATTCATAGATTGCTGGAGACGGTCAGTGTCAGCCGAAGACACGGATCGAGTCGACACTACTATAGTTTAGATGTGCATTTGGTATTACTCTATCCAACTCGCTCTCTACCTCCCTCTATCTACCTCGACCGCTACCTCCTCTATCTACCTCGCTCTCATTACTTCTTTCTATCTACCTCGCTCTCTACCTCCCACTATCTACCTCAATCTCTATCTCCCTCTATCTACCTCGCTCTCTCCCTCCCTCTATCTTCCTCCCTTTATCTACCTCGCTCCCTTTTCCCCTCTATCGACCTCCATTATCTACCTCTTTCTACCTCGCTCTCTACCTCCCTCTATGTACCACGCTCTGTATTTCCCTCTGTCTACCTTGCCATCTACCTCCCTCTATCTACCTCCCTCTATCTACCTCGCTCTCTACCTCCCTCTCTATATACCCCTATCTACCTCGCTCTCTACCTCCCTCTATCTACCTCGCTCTCTACCTCCCTCTATCTACCTCGCTCTCTACCTCCCTCTCTATATACCTCTACCTACCGCGCTCTCTACTTCCCTCTATCTACCTCCTCTATCTACCTCCCCCTCTACTTCCCTCTATCTACCTCTATCTACCTCCTCTCTCTACCTCGCTCTCTACCTCCCTCTATCTACCTCGCTCTCTAATTCCCTCTATCTACCTCCTCTATCTACCTCGCTCTCTAATTCCCTCTATCTACCTCCTCTATCTACCTCACTCTCCATATCCCTCCATCTATCTCGCTCTCTACCTCCTCTATCTACCTCTATCTACCTCGCTATCTATATCCCTCTATCTACCTCGCTCTCTACCTCCCTCTATCTACCTAACTCTCTACCTCCCTCTATCTACCTCCCCCTCTACTTCCCTCTATACCCCTATCGTCCTCCCTCTATCTACCTCGCTATCTATATCCCTCTATCTACCTCCCCCTCTACTTCCCTCTAGCTACCTCCTCTCTCTACCTCGCTCTCTACCTCCTCTATCTACCTCGCTCTCTAATTCCCTCTATCTACCTCCTTTATCTACCTCGCTCTCTATATCCCTCTATCTACCTCGCTCTCTACCTCCTCTATCTACCTCTATCTACCTTCTCTATCTACCTCGCTCTCTATATCCCTCTATCTACCTCGCTCTCTACCTCCCTGTATCTACCTCGCTCTCTATTTCCCTCTATCTACCTCGCTCTCTTTATCCTTCTATCTACCTCCTCTGTCTACCTCGCTCTCTTCCTCCCTCTATCTACCTCGCTATATACCTCCCTCTATCTACCTCGCTCTCTTCCTCCCTCTATCTACCTCGCTCTCTTTACTTCTCTCTATCTACCTCCCTCTATCTACCTGGCTCTCTGCCTCCCTCTATCTACCTCACTCTCTTTACGTCTCTCTATCCACCTCTCTATCTACCTCGCTCTCTAAATCCCTCTATCTACCTCCTCTATCTACCTCCTCTATCTACCTATATATACCTCGCTCTCTCCCTTCCTCTATCTACCACGCTCTCTACTTCCCTCTATCTACCTCACCATCTACCTCCCTCTATCTACCTCGCTCTCTACCTCCCTCTATCTACCTCGCTCTCTTTACTTCTCTCTATCCACCTCTCTCTCTACCCCTCTCTCTACCTCCCTCTGTCTACCTCGCTCTCTTTACTTCTCTCTATTTACCTCGCCCTCTACCTCCCTCTGTCTACCTCGCTCTCTACCTCCCTCTATCTACCTCGCTCTCTCTACTTCTCTCTATCTTCCTCGCCTTCTACCTCCCTCTATCTACCTCGCTCTCTGTCTCCCTCTATCTATCTCGCTCTCTTTACTTCTCTCTATCCACCTCTCTCTCTACCCCTCTCTCTACCTCCCTCTATCTACCTCGCTCTCTCCCTTCCTCTATCTACCTCGCTCTCTTTACTTCTCTCTATCTACCTCGCTCTCTGCCTTCCTCTATCTACCTCGCTCTCTACCTCCCTCTATCTACCTCGCTCTCTGTCTCCCTCTATCTATCTCGCTCTCTTTACTTCTCTCTATCCACCTCTCTCTCTACCCCTCTCTCTACCTCCCTCTATCTACCTCGCTCTCTCCCTTCCTCTATCTACCTCGCTCTCTTTACTTCTCTCTATCTACCTCGCTCTCTGCCTTCCTCTATCTACCTCGCTCTCTACCTCCCTCTATCTACCTCGCTCTCTTTACTTCTCTCTATCTACCTCGCTCTCTACCTCCCTCTGTCTACCTCGCCCTCTACCTCCCTCTATCTACCTCGCTCTCTTTACTTCTCTCTATCTACCTCTCTCTGTACCTCCCTTTGTGTACCTCGCCCTCTACCTCCCTCTATCTTCCTCGCTCTCTACCTCCCTCTTTACCTCCTCTATCTACCTCTCTCTCTACCTCCTCTATCTACCTTGCCCTCTATCTCCCTATATTCCCTCTCTCTACCTCCCTCTCTACCTCCCACTATCTACCTCGCTCTCTTTACTTCTCTCTATCTACCTCGCTCTCTGCCTTCCTCTATCTACCTCGCTCTCTACCTCCCACTATCTACCTCGCTCTCTTTACTTCTCTCTATCCACCTCTCTCTCTACCCCTCTCTCTACCTCCCTCTGTCTACCTCTCCCTCTACCTCCCTCTATCTACCTCGCTCCCTACCTCCCTCTTTACCTCCTCTATCTACCTCTCTCTCTACCTCCTCTATCTACCTTGCCCTCTATCTCCCTATATTCCCTATATCTACCTCCCTCTATCTGCCTCGCTCTCTACCTCCCGCTATCTACCTCGCTCTCTTTACTTCCCTCTATGTACCTCCTGTATCTACCTCGCTCTCTACCTCCCTCTCTCTACCTCGGTCTATCTACCTCCTCTATCTACCTCGCTCTCTACTTCCCTCTATCTACCTCGCTCTCTCTACCTACCTCTATCTATCTCACTCTCTATAGCTCCCTCTCTCCCTTTACCCCCTCTCTCACCTCTCTCCGTCAAACAAAAAAAAGAAAGAAAGAAAGAAACAAACAAACAAACTGAGCAGGGACGATTTCAGACAGGAACGATTTCAGAAACTTTACATTTTATAGATAATTTATATCTCAATGCCTTCCCAGCGTTTGAACAGTTACATAACAGACAACTCAGCGACCTTCAGCAACCTTCAGCGACTACACCGAAGGTCCTTCCCCCGTTATATAAACATGACAGCATTAATGTTTATATAATGAAACTATTTTCAACATCGACATTGATCATATATCAGGTTTTTTTTGTTTCCAATTACCTGAATGTAAACTCATCTTAGATGGGTCCTCAATAGGAAGAAAACGTCAACAATATAAAATTTACGTGATTCGCGTTTATATGCGTCATTAGACTGGAGTATTAGTCATAACCCATATAGTTAAATCCTTCAGACAGTTATGATATTTGGTCATTTCGTAGAAAAAGTATTTTTTCAGCAGTTAATCCAGAGTGTGAGGATTTAACTGTACTTCTATCCTGCATCGTATTACCTATGGAGTGTCAAGAAATCGATGTAATTGTTTGTTCACGGATCCAAACATCTGGCATTAAAGGGCGTATCTATCTTTTTTTTTTCTTTTTTAATTATATATTTTTATAAAGATGTTTTTGTTTGTTTGTTTGTTAGTTTATGTTTAACGCCACACTCAGCAATATTCTGGCGGTCTGTAAATAATCGAGTCTGGACCAGAGAGTCCAGTAATTGAGAAAATATCATGTTCTCGATGGACAGTTACAAATGTGATTTCACCCGAGCACATGAAATATGATTTTGGCAAGATTTTACCCTTTTTAATTAATATTTTAAACTGAAAGGAACTAGAAGGAACTTGACTTAAATCCTGCATCGAAGAAGTTCCGGACCATAATCAATAACAAGCAAACAACATCGAACCAACTCATCAACGACAATTTTGACACCGGTAGGCGGGTCAACCTGTAAATTAACAAAAGATTCTGTAACTATAACAAACGACTGAAATAAGAACATACCAAAGTATATTTTTGTTTTTTTTGTTTTTTTTGGTAACGATTTCAAAGTGTAAGCACTTGATTTTCGTGCTACGTGGTAACTGCGCCACCGGTATCTGGCATCACCTTACGGAAGTACGACCCTTGTGTGGATCTCGTAGCATGCCTTGACATCACACAAGAGAATTGCCCAATGTTGTCATTCCTTTCATCTAAGTATTATATCTGCATACATATAGCCGGAACATTGTGCTAGTGTTGTCATCCTGTACAATGCCGAATTATGAGAGAAGGTCCCCATTCATTGGGTTGCTCAGTCGTATAAGGAGTTGCATGTGATGCATGAGAACATGTGATAGTGAGTTCGAATCCTGGTTCACCCTGATTTTGTTTTCGGTTTGTTTCCAATATTCTTTTTTTAACAAAATGTAGATTTCCTGACCTCTTGTGGAGACATCACATCAGTCTGTTGTTGTTGGTTCGACAACATAAAACCTGTCTGTATCCTCATGAGGTGATATGGGGTTTAACGTCGCGTTCAAGTTTATTGAACTTATATAGCGACGCGCATGCTCGTGTGTGTGTGTGTGTGTGTGTGTGTGTGTGTGTGCTTATACTAATCCGGACTAATGCCGATTTCATAGTGCCAACCCATTGACACCATGAGTGAGGTGGGATACCTTGCCGCAGTCTAACTTGGATACAGTCGACTGACTCTGAGCCGACCACGGGGCATTGTTTTAGCCCATGAATGCCGAGCACAGGGTAAGATCAAGTACCATCTTTTGATTGTCTGGTCCAGACTAGATTATTTACAGACCGCCGTCATATAGCTGGAATATTGCTGAGTGCACCGTTAAACAACAACAACAACAACAACAACAACAACAACAGCAACAACAACAACAACAACAACAAACAAACAAAAACATCTTTAAACGTCTTTTTGTATGACGCGGCCGGGGAGCTAACCTACGACCTTCCACTCTCCGGGCAGACGCTCTACCACTAGACCACGGAGGCGTTCGTGTCCTCATGATCACTGGATGTCGCCATCTTCAAGTATTTGCGACAGTGCCTTGATATGACGTTACGCTAAGAAAAATCATAACAATTGAACAATTGGCGTGAACCAACCAATCAGCACGAAGAAAAAATACTGAAAGGTATTTCACCGACATGCTTGCCCTTTGGGAAATATTTTTGCTTATACTTGATATTAAACAGATATGATTTTAAGCAGAGCGTGTATCCATATATTAAATATCATATTTCAGTAACAAAAATTGAATAATGAGAGCCTTTGTCGAGTATATATTGTTTTCTTATTCCTGATATACGGGCGGGAGAGTGAACCGCCCTATTTATCATATAGTGTCAAATGATTTGAAGCCATATGTTTGTGTACATACGTATTATACGTTAGACTATACATGTAGTTTATTGGACATTTCAACCGTGTTTTGTCACATTTATGACACTATCCATTGTATATACTAAATGACACTGTTCCATGTAGCTTGACTGGCACTTATGTCTAATTGGAAATACATATATGCAAGCTTCATACGCCTAAACGAGAAATATGACATCGATCGATAATGAAAAACCCCTCACAGTTCAACTGGTGCTCTCAAGGGAAAAAAATCTTTCTTTCTGAAATGTTATGCAAGTTTCACAAACCACACGCAAACGCTACCATAGAAACGTTTTGAAATGAGTTACATTTGAGGACACTGACACGGAACAAAAAATGATCCCCCTATAATGCAAAACATATGTTATATTTTATGTTGTATTGTGCTTAGATGACGTTTGACCAGTATTGTGAGCACTCTAGATATCTCGTTAAGCGTGGTACACAATGTTTTGTGTTCTCCAGAGATACAAAACATGAAGCGTGGTAAATGTTTTGGGTGAGTGGGTTGGGTTTCACGCCGCTTTTAACAGTATTACAGTTATATCACGGCGTGTCAGCTTGATGTGGGAGGAAAGCCCGAAGTGATGCAGGTCTCAGACGTTTACCAGTTCGGCGAAACCGGGTATGGTGCTGACAAACCTAGAAACATAATCGTGGCGAACCGGGATTCGAACCCACAATTACAGGTTTTTGGTGTACCCAAGGGACGCAACTCTGCACAGCGAATCGCGGCGCCTTAGACGACTTGACCACCCGTGTCCCCGGTAAATCTTTTGAGATCTGACTGCTGAAAAATAACAATCTAGGTTTAGTATGTAGAGATTACTGTCTTTCTGTTATTATATCACCGAATTTCGCTTAGCAGAGTTGCGTCCATTAGGTGCTATGGTCGTTGGTTCGAATTCCAGATTCGTACTAATTATGACTTTCACCAAACTGGTAAAAAACATCAAAGATCGTCATCGCGTTGTGTTCTCGTCACACCTCAGTACTTGAGGCTCACAGCACATGTACTCAAAGCGGCAGAGTCTATCGTGCCGAGAAGATTCCGGGGTAGAATTTATCTTCAGCAACCCATGCTTGTCGTAAGAGGCTATTATGCTTGTCGTAAGAGGCTACTATGCTTGTCGTAAGAGGCTACTATGCCTGTCGTAAGAGGCTACTGTGCTTGTCGTAAGAGGCGACCAACGGGATCGGGCGGTCAGACTCGCTGACTTGGTCGATGCATGTCATTGCATGTCACTGTTTATCAGTGGATTGTCTGGTCCAGACTCATTTATAGATTGTCGTCATTTAGCTGGAATATTGCTTAGTGTGTCGTTAAACAACAAACAAACAAACAACAAAAAAGGCTGCAGATGTTTCCCGGAACGGAAATGATTTTTCACTGCAAATCACACATTTGAGGCTTTGACGACATCGATTTCAGCCTGTTCTTGCCCAACGCACATTATCGTATTCTCTGTTATGTAAACGCCAGTGGTTAAGCGAGTGGGATATATAGCAATGTGCAGGTATATCAGTCATGTTCTGAAGCTGTATACGTGTGACCGTGGCTGTCACCTAATGTGTGTCATCGTTGTGATGGAACGACGTCAGTATCTGTGAGGGGGTGTTTTATCATTCCATTTTTGAAGTGAAATAGATGAACAAGGTCATTCTAATAACAGAATCCTCACAATTTACATCAAATTGAATTTTAAACACGTTGATTGAGAACTTTCATCAAACCACGGACGGATACAGGTATTTCGAAATGTTCATGTGTGAGTAAGTGTTAGTTTGTTAGTGTGTGTGTTAGTTGTGTGTGTCTGTGTGGAAGGGTTAGCGTGTAAGTGTTAGTTTTTAGTGTGTGTGTGTGTGTGTGTGTGTGTGTGTGTGTGTGTGTGTGTTAGTGTGTGTTTGGTGTGTGTGTGTCTGTGTGTAAGGGTTAGTGTGTGTGTGTGAGTGTTTGCTTGTGTGTGTATGTTAGTTGTAGGTGTATGTCTGTGTGTAAGGGTTAGTGTGTGTGTGTGAGTGTTTGCTTGTGTGTGTATGTTAGTTGTAGGTGTATGTCTGTGTGTAAGGGTTAGTGTGTGTGGGTGTTAGTTTGTTAGTGTGTGTGAAAGGGTTAGTGTGTGTGTGTAAGTTTTTGTTGGTATGTGTGGGGGATAGTGTCAGTTTACTGTGCGCGTGTGTGTTTGCTACTTGCATACTTTTATGTTCAAACGCTACTGTTTTATGATACATGTTACTCAATGCAATACTCATCCTTGAATCCAAAGACTCATGTAAGCTAACATGCAAGTAACTGTCGATTCGTGAATTAGACACGTTGAACCCTGCAGGGGTGAGGCGCTTCAAGGATCACTACAATGCATGAGACAAGGATCTCTACAATGCATGGTACAAGGATCTCTACAATGCATGGTACAAGGATCTCTATAATGCATGGTGCAAGGATATCAGCAATGCATGATACAAGGATCTCTTCAATGCATGGTACAAGGATCTCTACAATGCATGGTACAAGGATATCTTCAATGGATGGTACAAGGATTTCTACAATGAATGGTATAAGACTCTCTACAATGCATGGTACAAGGATCTCTACAATGCATGGTATAAGGATCTCTACAATGCATGGTACAAGGATTTCTACAATGAATGGTGTAAGGCTCTCTACAATGCATGGTACTCTCACATTTTAAAACCCTTTTGACATCCAGGGTTTAACTAATTATTTAACATAAACATTATTACGTCTTTGAAACGCATTTCGAAGTGATACACATAAGGAAGAGAATTTATGGACATCAACTTCTTTAATATGAAGAATACAACGTTTCTCCTTCAGCAGGTGAATCACCTGATGGAGGAGTAAGCATATACTCCGAAACGTTGTGTTCCTCATAATAAAGAAGTTGATATCCATAAATGCTCTTCCTTATGCACAATATTAAAGGCAACACAATAGACCACAACATAATATGTAGCCTTTTGGGGTGATTATTCAAATATCTGTAAATATGTAATTGTTAATTTCACAACGGACTGTCATGTGTCGCTGAAGCCGAGGTCCACAGTACACTTCATCGAATCATCCCAACTATCTTATAATGAACATGATGAATATTGACGTCACAATGTGTTGTCATGAAGGAAAGGACTTAATCTTCTCCGGAATTCCCAGTCGCTGTAGTGTAGGTGGAAAGTTTCAGAAACATTCAATTTAGTAAATGACGTGGCCATGATGAAAAGAAACTCAGGGAACCCCCAAACCTCGACACATCATTCAGTTTATAATATTCAGTTATGTTCTAAATCTAGACGCTATACATGTTGTACAAGACATGTTCAGTAGTACACACCACCGATGTATATTCTATATATATTAGATTAAGTAACAGTAATATCGTCAAATCAAATCATATATTTACTGTTAGCTACAACTTTCTGCGGAGTATATTCATCTCTTTGAACTTCCTGGTGGAGGAGGGGAGAAATAAACCCCACTAGGTAGAAACGCAGATGCTTTTACATTTGCATATATCAATTTACTTATTTTCTATCACCTTTGTGTTTAACTACTCTTAAATCGCTAGTAGGGGAGTAGCCTTTTATTGTGTTGAAATATGGGTCGCCATTGACGTCACAACAGGCCAAGTCGGCAATTATTTGTACGGGTGGTTGGATTCATCCCACCAGACGGGTATTGTGTACCCAGGACATAAGCTGACGGGAACTGTATAGTCATTGAATATAGCTATTGTATGTCTGTACTTCTGTTTCACGAACATATTAGGTTACACACATATACTTCGGCTTGAAAGCTTCAATGTAATTTTCAAAGCAATAATAAAAAGGATTTCATATTCAGAAAGATTTTCATATTACAAATTTATATCATTTGAGATATATGATATATATCAATACGCACAAAGGTATAATTCCAGTTTCTTTTCACGATGTGTTGTGTTGTCACATCGATGACCGTTAATGACGTCAGTGTTCAGGGACAAATGACAATGTGGATCAAGTGTTGGTTCGCGTGAATAGAGGTTAATAAAGGTTCTGTACGTCGGGCACGGTGTGACTGACGTCACGCTAATTTCATTCACAAGTTCCGTGTGGACAGCTGTGACTGATCAATTAACTCAGCTCAGGTAATCAAGGATCACAGAAGGCACATTGTCGCGTTATCGCCCTTACAGAAACAAACATAAATTGTCAAAATTAACAAAACAGTAATACTCGAGCCTGTGACATGTAGAATACAAAATACCTTGAACATAAAAAACACCCTCGCTTTTGCTACAGCATTGTAAAACTTTCAAAATGTTTTATGGTAGACATGTGGAGGACATTTCCAAATTTGATGTATAAGTGACAAAAATGATGTCCCATGCAATTCCCTATTTTGACTTGTAACCCAAGTGTAACCCAATATGTTTCCATGTTTTTCAGGTGAACAATTGACTTGTCTTTGCATGTATTTGGGACGGGCAAATGGGGCAGGATACGCTCACCTTTACGCGAACACCTGGTATCATTACTACTTGATAGTGATGCATAAACACATGCTCATGATACAGTCGGAATTGTACGATAGACGTTTCGAGATTTCTACTGGATATGGAAAGGGTTTTGTCGTTTAAAGATTATCTCGCCCATGTATTAAAGAATAAAGCCGTCTGCCTATCCTAGTTCTTATCCTTGACATTGACAATGTACAAAGCATGTCAGATTCTTTTTCAGACTGCCCATCAGGTCTTGTTCAGAATTCGACACAAGGCAAATGGGGTGATAGCATGGCTACCACGTGAACTATAAAATACAGCATTTGCTCCCAGGAAGAGGAAAAAATCGTCAGCATCACATCGATTCCCCGCACTCCCATGAGGTAAAAAACGAAGTCGAAGTGTCCATTTATATCAGTGAGCGTTCCCAGACCAAGATAAACAGTATCGATTCCGAGTTTTAGAAAAGTAAAAACTTTACAATGATCGAGCACTATTTAAAAAATATATATCGTGAAATCTATGCATATATTTGGATTTCTTTCGTACAATATATTTGACAAATGATAAAGTCGCCATAATTGGCTACCTTTTTTTAAATCGGAATTTTGAAATCTATTAAACTGAATTGAAGTCCCTTAGCTGATCAGTTTAAGTAAACATTCATTTCGAAGAAGGACCTGCATGATACAATAAACGTTTTGTACACACTGTTTATCATTTCCAGAGGATAAGTAAAGTCACGATAGCATTAGGTTTTCATAATACGTATCACAGTACGCTTGTACGTTCGGTACAAAACAAATGCAGTGTATTCGGACGCCCTTGAGGCGCCGACGTTACAGGAGAACGTGCCATGCAGGCCTAATGCGCTACTCAGGCTGTCATTGAATACCAAACACACTATATAGTCGGATGATAATAGACACGTACGACATATAGGTTGTAGACAAAATTGGGTCCGAGTGTCATGCACGGCCATTTCCCAATGCTACACTTCATTTCTTTAATATATTCAAAGGAGGAGTGCTGTTGTATCTGAGGTCCGGTATTAGGCTCTGCCTTAAAGGACGTCCTGCTCCCGTGAAAGCGGATCTAGACTATCTAAATATTGATTGTTTTATGATCATTAAGAGTATTGTCATCATCGTCCGGTTTATCAATACCATTATATGTGCATTGTTCATCATGTGTGGTCCAAGGCATCGCACTTAATTGAGTTTCGTGCCTTATCCGTACCAGGATCCGCTGATCACTCACTCACTCTAAGTAAACATCCCAACACTTAAATAACTGGTATAATTCCGAATTCGACGGGGTCCCACTAAGCGGGTAAACTAACAGTTTACTGTACATATTACCCATAAGGGCACGGTTATCAAAGGAATTTATTTCATATACATGCATTGTGTTTCTACATTTTATCTGGAAAAAGGGCGATTGGTAATGTATTGTATCACCTACCCGAAAGTACGAATCTTTCTCTCGTGAAATAATGTTGCAAGTCTTACAAAATGAATTTCCAGGGCACATGCATTCGTAGTTTCCCGAAGGTCATGTGTCAATCTCTGACTGGATTGGTGACACTTGGCGTGATCATGTTCCATTAACCTGCTCCTTTTGGCATCGCTGCCCCGGGGACGTACATTGTTGCTCACTCTATTAACCACTGGTCAGATACTGGTTAGACACTCTCAGGCATGGTCAGACTGAGAGACAAGAGACCTTTCAAGTGGCTGTGATTCATCTGAAGACTTGATGACTTCCTATCCTACTCTTTACAGTTTCAACACTCTCAAAGGAAAGAATCCTCGAACAGAAGGTTGTATCTATTTTCTGTGACTACTGTCTCTTATTACTGTCTGTTATTATTGTCTGTGACTACTGTTAGTTACTACTGTTTCTGAATACTGTCTGTCACTATTGTCTGTGACTACTGTCTGTCACTATTGTCTGCGATTACTGTCTGCCACTATCGTCTGTAATAACTGTCAGTTACTATCGTCTGTAATAACTGTCAGTTACTATTGTCTGTGATAACTGTCAGTTATTATTGTCTGCGATTACTGTCTGTTAATAGTGTCTGTGACTAATGTCTGTTACTATTGTCTGTGACTACTGTCTGTGACTACTGTCTGACATTATTGTCTGTGACTCCTGTCTGTTACTATTGTCTGTGACTACTGTCTGTTACTATTGTCTGTGACTACTGTCTGTTACTAATGTGTGTGATAACTGTCTGAATACTATAACGTATTAAATTGTCTAAAACAAAAATGACTATTTAATATTTTTCCTAAAGAAGAAAAGTTGCTTATATTGCATAACAATATCTCTTTGATAGCTTGACGACATGTGTTCAAACTGTGAGTCCTTTTCGCTGTCTGGGGCATCTGATCTGGTGCGGAGGAAAACTATAATTACACTTTAACTGTTGCTTTCTCTAGACTCTCATCTTTCTTCCTGTTAACACACCACTGACGCAAACACGTGTCTTGTGTATCTGTAGACATTGCAGCTTATACAGAAAGAATATATTAGTGTCATTTACATCTTATGCAACAGTGGATGTTTTATAACCATGTTTTAGACATCGACACCACTGACATTCCCTCAGGTTGTCTCGCTCCAGTGACGCAGGTTGTTGTCATGGAAGTGGCTAGCGGCCATTTTCTTCATACCATGTTCAAATATAATCTCTTGCGAAGTATACAAACAACTTGTACAGAACAATATTTTAGATATGCTTGATTCTTTAATTTGCCTGATTGGTCAATGTCTGTCACGAGCATCACAATGAAAATGTATATTATTTGATTGTTTCTACTTGTTGTCGCCAATGTTTAAAACAAGTTTGTTTCTACAGTTTATTAAGAAAGAAGGGGATTGGTAATTAGAATCAGCTTGGATTCCACTAACATGCTCCTTTTGGCATCGCTTTCCTGAGGGCGTACATTGTTGCTCACTGTTTTAATCACTGGGCAGATACAGGTCAGACACTGGTCAGACATTAGTCAGATTAAAAGAGACAGAGAACTTTCAAGTGGCCTTGATGTATCTGTAGATGGTCAGACTCTGTGATGTGGTCGACTGCGTGACATCATACTCTGACGGCGTGGATCATTGCTCATAATATCAATCACTGGATTGTTTGTCCAAACATATAGGTGGAACATTGTAACGTGGAGTGTGGCGTTAAGCAACAAAGAAAAACAAAACTTGCGTGAAAAGTGGCCAAATATACAACCGCTTCTGATCTTTATTTTTTTTTCAAGAGCGATATATGTGGGCTACTGCTTTTGCGAATGATTTTTAGTCCTCAGAAAAAACACAGTGTATGTCACCGGTTTTAACTACGGCGCAGAATCGACATCCGAGACTTCCTTGTCATAAAATGTCAATATTAAAGCAGTTCTGGATTGTGTATATTTAAATGTAGGTCGCCATTTGACGTCACTGGCTGTCAAGGCCGGCAACTCTGGGTCATTCTGGGTGGTGCTATGTGACGTACCACAAACTTTGGTATTGTTGTATAAAACATATAATCTCTTATCAACTTTAAGTAAAGGCAATGTGTGCATGCTACGTCCATGTAGTGCATGCATGTATTTGTTTACAAATGTTAAACTCGGTGAATGGGGTAGAGCTTTTGAAAGGCAAAATACACACATTTGCTTCTGTCTGTTTTCTGAACCGTTTTTTTACAATGGCACAACACAGTTAACGTTTGAATGTCTACCATGTCTAATGAATTCACATATAAATCTTACGTGTCCTTATATTTAGTTATGACCGTGTCCTTAAATAGATCTCGGGGAAAGTCCTACTCTCTGTCTGATTCATATCCACGTAAAGCTGCCTCTTTGTTCTTATGTCGCTTATGTAGGAAGCACTCGACTTTCCCGTTTATAATATCATGCCTTTGGTAGGAATATGTAATTATCATCATCATCATCATCATCATCATCATCATCATCATCATTGTTATTATTATTATTATTTACAGATTTTAAAAAATGCAGCAAAGAGGGTTTGGGTGATCCTGGCACAGTCAGGCTGGTTAGACTCCTTATCAGCTCAGGGCCCTTGACCCCTCTCCACACAGCATATTATTATTATTATTATCATTATTATTATTATTATTATTGATAGTAGTAGTTGTTGTTTGTTGTTGTTTTTTTTGTTTAACGCCGCACTCAGCAATATTCCAGCTCTATGACGGCGTTCTGTAAATAATCGAGTCTGGACCAGACAATCTAGTGATTGATATCATGAGCATCGATCCACGCATTCGGGAATCGATAACAGGCATTAAACAGGTCAGCGAGCCTGACCACCCGATCGCCTCTAACGACAAGCATAGTCGCCTCAATCGACAAGCATGGGTGCTGAAAGCCTATTCTAACCCGGATCTTCACGGGTCAGTAGTGGGTAGTGATTGTGGTTTCGAAACCTGATTCGCCCCAATTATGTTTCAAGGTTTGTCAACATACCCCTGCTCGTGGGTTTAACCAAAGTTTTAAACGTCTAAGACCTGCATAACTTTCGGCTTTCCTCCCATATAAAGCAGACACACCGTGATGTAACTGGGCTACTGTTGAAAGCGGCGTTAAACCCCACTCACTCACTCTCTTACTTACTTTTGTAGTAGTGAGCATTATTGGAAGTATTTGTGGTAGCAGTTGTAGTAGGAGTATTAACAGGAGTAGTAGTAGTAGTAGTAGTAGTAGTAGTAGTAGTAGTAGTAGTAGTAGTAGTACATGTAGTACATGTAGTAGCGGTAGTAGTAGTAGTAGTAGTAGTAGTAGTAGTAGTAGTAGTAGTAGTAGTAGTAGTAGTAGTAGTAGTAGTGGTTGAAGTAGAAGTTGTGGCATTATATTAAAAGAGTAGAAGTATGAGTGATTATTGCTTTACGCCGGATGACAGTAGTAGAAAACGTGGTATATGAAGTACAACATATAGAGTAATGATAGTTCAAGAGAATAACATAGCTAAAGACAGTATACGACATGATTACATAACCCATAGTATGAGACATGATCACATAACTTTTGTGATCAGTTTCGAATAAAAATACTCTTGCATGGTTGCATTAAAAATAAATGTTTTTGGCAATGTGAAGTTTTGAAATGACTGACACAATATTAACTTTTGTGTGTTCATTTCCATGGCCCTTTTTTGTATAAAACACATTTCTATGGTTAAAACCTTTTGGTACAGACAATGCCACGCTTCTTGCATCCCAAGAGTAGGGCACACACAACGGCAAAGCGGGGAATCTTCAAATTAATGGCCACAAGAAAAGGTTGCACAATAATAAACATACCTTCTTAATCTGCCTGTTTTAAATCACTACAGCCGAGCTAGAGGCTACAGTGGTTTATTTGACAAGGTCAACTTCCAGACTTTCATTAACATTTTGTATTTATTCATTATTTGTGTTAATTGAATTATCAAATTCGAAATTCGTAATTACTCAACGCTGCCATTACATTGTATTTCAAATTTGTGACAGGTCTTGTCAAACTTAAGGGAGTTTGAGATGGGCTGAATATCTTGTTTACACTCTCCTAGTGCTACTCCAGGGCATTCGTAACCTTGAATTTGATTCTATAATTTCTTTACAATTGTGCACAGCGACGCTTGATTCGTAAACATGTGATACCCCAATGTGTTTTCAGTGCGAGCTGCGGCAATCAGCTTGCTGTGCCGCTCCATATTGACTTGCGGCTACGCGGAAATAAGGAAAAAGTCAAACTCAAAATCGTTTAAACGGAGTAGCACATCGAAACAGTTACCGCAGCTACTACTACTATTGTACATACCTGGTCGCTATTTAGAGCGTGTAAACTGTTTGTAATGGCGCTGCTCTACTTGAAGCAACCACTAACCTTGATCAAAAACGTTGCCGACGACGTATAAACTAGTCTGATGCCTTCACGTCCACGTATCAATGAGGGAGACATATTGACAGACAATTAGTCAAGATCACAAGATCACACTCATTTAGCAGTAAACGATGTTATTTCACTACAATATACTACTGCGTGGGATGATAAGCATGAAAACTGTTTGTAATGGCGCTGCTCTATTTGAAGTAACCACACTAACATTGATCAAAATCGTTGCCATCGACGTGTCAGTGAGGGAGACATATTGGCAAACGACAGATTGGTTCAGATTAGGATTAAGTCTGTTTATCCCCATGCAGGAGTGAACGATGTTTTCCACTACAATGTACCTCTGCGTAGGATAAGAAGCTACAGGTGTGACAAGCTGCATGAGCAGGAGCTGGATGATCTTATACATAGAGCACCTTGACTGAAACAGCAAACGTGACTGACACAGCAAACCGTGACTGAGACAGGACACCGTGACTGAGACAGGAACCCGTGACTGAAACAGCAAACTGTGACTGAGACAGCCATCTGATATTGAGACAACAAACCGTGACTGAGACAGCAAACCGTGACTGAGACAGGAACCCGTGTCTGAGACAGCAAACCGTGACTGAGACAGCCATCTGATATTGAGACAGCAAACCGTGACTGAAACAGCAAACCGTGACTGAGACAGGACACCGTGACTGAGACAGGACACCGTGACTGAGACAGGACATCATGACTGAGACAGGAAATCGTGACTGAGACAGGACACCGTGACTGAGACAGCCATCTGATATTGAGACAACAAACCGTGACTGAGACAGCAAACCGTGACTGAGACAGGACACTGTGACTGAGACAGCAAACCGTGACTGAGACAGGACACTGTGACTGAGACAGGAACCCGTGACTGAGATAGGACACTGTGACTGAGTCAGGACACCGTGACTGAGACAGGACACCATGACTGAGACAGGACATCATGACTGAGACAGGAAATCGTGACTGAGACAGGACACCGTGACTGAGACAGGACACCGTGACTGAGACAGGACACCGTGACTGAGACAGGACACCATGACTGAGACAGGACATCATGACTGAGACAGGAAATCGTGACTGAGACAGGACACCGTGACTGAAACAGCAAACTGTGACTGAGACAGCACATCGTGACTGAGACAGGAAACCGTGACTGAGACAGCCATCTGATATTGAGACAACAAAACGTGGCTGAGACAGGAAACCGTGACTGAGACAGGACACTGTGACTGAGACAGCAAACCGTGACTGAGACAGGACACTGTGACTGAGACAGCAAACCGTGACAGAGACAGCAATGTGTGACTGAGACAGGACATCGTGAATGAGACAGGACATCGTGAATGAGACAGGACAAGGTTACTGTGGGAGGAGGCCGTGACTGAGACGGAACACCGTGACAGGAAACCGAGTCTGAGACAAGAAACCGTGACTGATACAGGACACCGTGACTGAGATTGGACGTGTCTGTATGAAGATGTGTATATTTCATGTATAATGATTCTTTCACTCAGATAGTGCTTGGAATTATTTGATATCATCGATAGTGTTTCAGTCACTGCCAGAATATACACATGTGCTGCTTTGGCCATATTATTCGAAGTCCTGTGTCATTGAGACAAGTCGAATCGTGCTCCGCTCGATCTCATGGCCATCTTTTTACCATGTTCTGTCTTAGCGCAAGTGCACATAATATATACTTGTTTTGGGACCTTTTTATTTGTGTGTTTCGGCGACAGTTTTTCAGCCTAGTAACGTTTTGATAACGTTTGTAATTCAAGTCCAGTTTTCAAATGTATACTTTCTGTTTCCCGACAATGGACACTTTTGATGTGTAGTTCTCCTGAATAACGACAACAGCCTCACCCTGCAGCATGCTTAGAACTGAGTCTTAAAAGGTATATTGTGTAAGGCCGCGTTCACACGGTGCCGATCATGGCTCCCGTTTGTGATCAGACAGGGCTACGACACGAAAAGTGAAAAAGTCGGATTACTATCCTCAATGATCTGGAATGTATTATCATTGTCTTCACGCAGTCCTATACGTTCGTAACAGAGTCTTACGGATCGGAACTGGCCCAGAGAGGCCGACCAGGCACTCCGGACAGCACGGTGCGTCCCGTAACATTCAGTGTTCAGGGAAACTCAGCCGATTTTGTCTAGTCGGATTCGATCGTGACTATGTCGTGACAGATTCTACTGTATCGGATCATAATCGTAACAATGTCCTGTGTTGTCTGGACGGTGTCCTGTGGATCGGGACGCTGTCTTGATGAACGGGCACGATTTGTAGAAATTGTTCATTTCCATATATGGTCGATTGAGTCCAGATTGTGTCCAGATCTTGCCGAATGCGAACCGTCTTTGTCGGTTCACTTCCGGTCACTGTCTGGCGTCTGTCGGATCGCATTCGGGAGAATCGGGACGCTGTCGCAACAGATTCGGTCGTTTTTCACCATGCGGAAGATACAAATCGGATCAGATTCGGATTAAGAACGGGAGAATCGGGACTAATTCGGCTGGAAACGGCTGAATCGGGACGCTTCCTGAACAATATCTGATTGTTGTCGTGACTAAATAAATGTTCTTACAAATTTGTGAATTTCCCGCCAAGAATCACAGGATCGTGATCAGACGTTTGACAAATTTTAATCGGGAATGGTCCTATCAAGGACGGCAGTAAAATTCCTGATTGTGTGATTGAGGTCAGGAAATTGGTTTTGTAGGTCCCTGGGTCATCTCTCAGCGGCAATAAACTAAACTCACTCACTCACCTCTTCACGTTGGGATTCACCAGTACCTAATTCTTGTCAAACTAGCCGACGTTATCGGGGATGGCTGTGATAGCGCTGAAATATTACGAAACGGCGCAAAACCATACTACCCACACACTACCCACTGAGCTACTGGTCATTTCCTGAATGGTCTTTGCATGATGGCTAGGATGAAACAGTACCTCTGTTTGTTTTTACGTCAAATGGAAACAGTCGTATAGCAACATCAAATATTTAACTGCTTGACATTTAAGAAGAAGAGAAATTTGCGTGTAGAGACGGAAAGAGCCCCTACACAGACATGAATCAATAGTATTGTGATTCATCACCGGTATCAGCGGTAGCGACACTGGTGCACTCATTAACTGCAGTTGTAATACATTGCAACCTTACGTGCGTCACAGATGGATCGGGACTCAGTGTTCCGACACAGAGGGGCTGCCGATATTGACACGAGAAACGATGAAATGAGCAACGTTCTTCAGTACTATCGCCTGCATAGAATGATAGATTGAAATAAATACAGTCATAACAAATGTCCATGAATGATGCGTTACGTTTATCTGAATCTGTCGACGTGAAAGATCACAACGGGGCATGCGTGGCCCCGTGCTCTGAGGCGACGCCTCCGCTTTCCAGAGTTCCGTCCCTCAGTCCTGGGTTTAAATACCAGAATGACCCTGGTTGCACAGCGGTACATCGCTTTTGATAAACAAGAAATTGTCAGCCACACAAAATATAAACATGGTTGCAAGCTGTTTTTTGTAAAGAATACATTGTGATAAAATAGCTGATCTCCATGCAAAATCCCAGCACCAGAAAGTAAGTAAAGAACGAATTTATTACTCTGCCTGGTAGATTGCATGAAGATCCTGAAGATTAGTAAATATCACTTATTAAATTAGTATAATGCTCTACTTCAACAACACTGTACAAAATGTAAGAATGTGAACACATGCAAGATATGTTTAGGAATGGGTATCAACCAATCAACCAATCAATCAATCACAAATACTGGAAGGCCTCAGGCCCAGACTACAATTTGTATAGATAGTGACGTGTACATTTTATACAGCTAAGTTAATCCTTTAACGAGTATTTTTATGGTGTAACGCGTTTTAGTACATTTATAGTTTCAGTAGATATCAATTCAAGAAATTTATAAATATTTGGAGTTCTGTACATGTAAGGGCACAGTTGTTCTTTACGCAAATGTTCTAATTCTGGACATAAAAAGAAAACATTATATTCATTTTCAATTTCGTGTGTGGCAAAGTTCACATAATTTCAACTGTTTCGGTACTTGTGTGTACCTTCCTTGTTCAATATCAAGGCTATGAGAAGAACATCTCATTCGTGAAAAGGATTTTCTAAATTTAGGGAGAAGAGATTTCAAAAGATACTCTTCAGTTTTAAATTGGGAGTTGAACATAACATAGTATTCAGATATTGGTGCTAATAGAAGTATTTCATTCCATTTCTGAATATACGTATCCTTTAGTCTTTGAGTGAATATTTGAATACATTTATCAGGATATTGTAAGTTTCGACTTTGCCATACATACACAAAACCAAGTTCTTAAACAATTTTCTTAATAGACGATACCCAGTCTACATTGCCGCGACTCTTGTACATCACCATATCATAACATGTTTTGGATATCAATAGGAAGGCATTTGTAATATTTGTCACTGATATTTCATCACTTTTACCTGTGCATTTAAAAAAATAGGGGTTTAAGAATCTTTGTGTTCATCAATATGTTATTGCTGTATGCTTGAGAGTATTCTCTCATACTGGAAGCTGACAATGAAAGTATATCTGATCACCTTATTTCGTTAGTAACGATCGCCATCTAGTTAAAAGGATACTTACTGATTAGTAAATTCTACTAAAACGTCAGTGTCTGAGTGGACAGTGACATTCATAGACTAAAATCTAGTCTCTGAAATGAACATATCGTACATAAAAACAGTTGTTCAGTTATCTTAATAAAAATATAATAAAAAGGAGCCCAGTAACTCTCTTCATTTTCAGATACTGCAGTGATCTAGACTTGCCAAACATTATAGACTTGCATGGGCTGTATTTGATATATATTTGTATCAGGGTCTGTAAGACAGACTATGACATTCACTAAGTAAATTTTACAAACTATTTCTGTCAGTGTGGGAAGACAGTCAGACGGGAAAGTGATGCAGATCTTAGTTGTTTACCACTTGTTGTTTGCCACTGGATTATGTTTGGTGCTCACAGACCTAGAAACAGAAATAGAATAATGGTACGTAATTTGTTTGGAGAATGTCATTTTAAGTCAAACTGTCATGGCGTCGTGGAGTATTCCTTTCATTTCTAGGCCACGGTTTTCCAAGGTTGCCCTTTCCAGTTCTCAAGGACGAAATGCTCTGGGAACTAGGGCACTGAAGCAGTTATATAAGTGATGTTAAAGTGACAGAAATCTCATGACAATACTGTCTGCATTAACGACCCAGTCACTGATTCTGGTCAACCTAAATCAGGACTTCTTTAAACTAACAAGCTTTACTTCAGTACTTGTTATTGGCGTGATAAAGCGCCTTTCCACTGAAGTGTCTCAAGGAAGGCAACACTACACGAATGAAGGTCAGCATTGTTATTATGACGTCATCGTGGTTAGCGATATGTTTTACTTGGTTTGATAATGCGGAGATTCAAATGAGGTAAGGTGAGGTGAGGTGAGGTGAAATGGGGTCGAGTTCAAGAAATATAATACCCTGCCCTCAGCAATATTCCAGATGAGATGTATGACGGCGGCCGGTAAATAATAAATAATTGAGTCTGGACAAGACAATCCAGTGATTGACATCCTGAGCATCGATCCACGCAATTGGGATGCGATGACATGCAGCTAGTCTGACCAACCAATCCAGTTAGTCGCCTCTTCGGACAAGCACACTCGCCTCTTAAGACAAACATGGGTTGCTGAAGACCTGTTCTGACCCGGATCTAAACGGGTCTGAAATATATGTACACGTTTGAGATGAAGAGATACTTTGAGATGTAACCTTCCTTTTAACTCCGATACCTTTTCAAAAGACATCGCGATACACTGATCTGTCTTGACAACATCCGTTTTGTAAACTCACAGGTGTGATAGATCTGTGTTTGTTTGTTGTTTAACGCCGCACTATTCCAGCCATATGACGGCGGTCTGTGAATAATCGAGTCTTGACCAGACAATCCAGTGATTGACATCATGATCACCAATATATGTAATTGGGATACGATGCACCAACCAAGACAGCGAGCCTGACCATCCGATCCCGTTAGTTGCCTAGTCGCCTCTAACGACAAGCATAGTCGCCTCTTGCGACAAGTATGGGTTGCTGAAGACCTATACTTACCGGCATCGTTTCGGCACGATAGATCTGTGCAACCATTTATAATTATGAACAACGAGCAGCTTTAAGTAGTTGTATATAATCACGTTGTTTGTTTTAAACCTTTCGGTATATTCCATACTTCCCAGGAGGTCCGCAAATTCTCAGAACAGAACAGCACTTTATTTCACTCAGGCCGAGTACATCGGTATATGAGGTACAAACAGTATATTACGTTGCCGTGGACAGAGGCCGGTTCACCTCGAATGTGTACGTGTCGCGGTTTGTTGACACGCACTCTAGTGAACAACAGCCTTAGCCACGGCCTCACAAGGCTGACATGGAGATGGAAGGACGGAAGGACGGATGAAGGAAGGAAAGTGGGCCTTATTGCAGGCAGTGGTGACGTCACTAAACCTGCGCTGCGGCAGGAACTACTTAGCAGTGACCTCTGTCTGTCATCGCTTCTCAAGTCTAAATTTGAAGAAACCTATTTTGGAAATATGTGATTTCGAGGAGAGATACCTGACCAGAATGATGTATTTCTGTTCCGTGTACAATGGGCTTGGCTATTAGCGAAGATTTCTTATTATGGAAAGGGTTTTGTGGCTTTTCGTTATTTACTAGTATATTTACGTATTTAACGTTATAGCTGTAATTGCTATTATTTGAACGTTGATCCTGCAGACGATTCTAATTTTGTATAAAGCCACATCTTCATTGTGCTTAACGCTGTTTTGACAAACAATTAGATTTGGTTGTGGACATAAAGCTATATTTGTACAGCTCAATGGTTATATTTGATGGTTTGAATTTTTATTACGAGGGTCAGTATAGTAGGTAAGAATATTATTTTACGTTTGATGCAGAAAACATGATATTTATAGAGTACACGTTTTAACCTGCGTTAGATAAGGCTTTCTTCTTTGCATTTAACAAAACGTCAACGCAAGAGTACAATCATTCTCGAATGTCTGCCGAAACAGATTCCATTTGCCGTAAAGGCAAAACAGTGGTGAACATTATATGAATGGATCAATGGAATCAGTGATGACACCAGGTATTTGCGAAAAGGGCATCCTGTTCTGCTCTATCATTGGCAGTTTCTTGGTGTTTGCAGAGACGAGATATAAAATGGATATTATTTAGAAAGATGCACGAAGTAATATATCTATTCAATTTTACCAAATTAAAGATATATAACGATCAGGCAAATAAAAATAAATATATTAATGCTAGTTTGTTTGTTTCTTAAGGCTCCGGTCTTTGGACTTCATGAACCGATTTTTTAACAGTTTCGTTTCACCCATCAACACGTGACTCAGCGAGTGATATCAATGCCAATATTGTATTGACGTTAATTTGTGTTGAGATGAGAGTACGGAAAGAATTCCCATATATTTTTTTCAGTTTTCAAACTCATAAAAATTAGATAATTTGCTCCAATTCGATTGTTTCCTCTATTTTGATGAAATTTAAAGAGGCAGTAACATGAGCTATGAATGAATACATGATTTAAGTGAACGTTTAACGTCAGCGCCAGAAGAGAACCTGTTTCAATTTTCCGACGAAACAAATTCCGTTGGTCGTAAAAGGCAGAATAGCGGTGAAAATGTCATGAATCGATCACTGATTGAACCAGGTGTTCGCGAACAGGGTAAAGATGTCATGCCCGCCCGGTAGCATCCGCCACTCACAGAATTTGTAGAAAAATAATTAAAGAAATAAAAAGAAAAAGAAAAGAAAAAAGATGTGAAGCCCATTTCTAGTGTACCCCGCCGTGGTATTATTCGAATATTGCTAAAAGCCCCGAAAAACCATACTCACTCACTTTCTGTACAGAAAGACAACGTTTTTTGCCTGACACGCGAAGCAATTCTTCTGCCATACCACGGCGGCATGTTAACAAATTAAACTGAAACCAGAGAAATAAATAAAACAACAACATAAGACAGAAGAACGTAAACACAAATACATAAATACGAACGAGGATAACGAAGTATCTATAGCAAACAGGGGGCACGGGTGGGCCCAGTCGTCTAAGGCGCCGCGATTCGCTGTGCAGAGTTGCGTCCCTTGGGCATGCCAGAAACCTATGATTGTGGGTTCGAATCCCTGTTCGCCCAGATTATGTTTCTAGGTTTGTCAGCACCATACCCGTAATCGTGGGTTTCACCGAAGTGGTAAACGTCTGAGACCTGCATCACTTCGGGCTTTCCTCCCACATTAAGCTGACACGCCGCGATATAACTGGAATAATGTTAAAAGCGGCGTTAAACCCAACTCACTCACTCACTCACTCACTATAGCAAACAGCTGAGAGATGAACTCCAATACTACAGTTCTTTGTTGAAAACCCCACGAGTACGTCCACAGAGTTGTAAAGTGCAGCACATGGCTTTGATGTTAAGGTCCAAATCATGTTTCCAAACTGTAAATTGGTCGATAAAAGTTCAACTGAAGGAGAGCTGTAAGAGTAGCCCTTGAAGTTGAACGTTGACCTTTTGTGTACTCAGTGACTGCCGAACGGTGGGAGCGGCAGGGATGTGTCAAAAGCTGGAGTGAAATTTAATAGGTAAAATTACAAAAAAGGTTTTGATGAATATGACAATTATGTATTTTCTGAAAACTCTTGTTTGAGTACTGAACATGTGCAAACCGATGTTTTAAATCATAGTTTGCAGTAAGTCATGGTAATAGAAATTTTGAAAATGTTGTTCGATCTTTTGATATTGTCCTTATAGAGTTCGGAGTTTGATGACGTCATAGACAGTGCCCAAAGAGCTTAGACGGTACCAAATGGTGTCTGGTGCACAAAACAAAGTACGCCTGTTTATGCGATTTGATCTCGTTTAAGTTTACAGCTATATCAAAGTGCAGTTGAAGTCAATTATTATACAAGATATATTCAACCTCCGGTGAGTTTGATTATTCACCCAATGTCGTTCAAAACAACTAATGACCTAAGGACATGACATGAATCGATATCAATTTCAGAAATATTTTATGTGCTTAAGATGTACAGTTAGGTTGTAGACAAACATATAGTACAATGGGCATGTCATAAACAGACTGATGAGTTCGCAATTGCCTGTTGTGAAATCTCATCAAAGTAAGCAAACACGTCATGTTACATTTAATTGTGCAATACGATCTTCCAAATACATTCTGTAATTATCGGGAATTCTAATATAACACACCCCAACAACTCAGTCTAGCCAATTATTGAAATCTCCGTTAACGGCAGAGTAAACGCTTCCCTCAATAACTTCTTTGCGTAGTAATGTTGATTTTATACAAAATGCAAATCCAGTTAAAATTTAGTGCAAATGTATGCATGTGATAACAAGTAGCATTGCAGTGGACCAGTCTGTGTATAAATCACCATAGTCTGCACACTGACACAGGAACACCAACACATACTGCCTTGGTACATACAGTGTATAAATCCCCACAGTCGACACACTGACACAGGCACACCAACACACACTGTCTTGGTACATAAAGTGTCTGAAACACCACAGTCCGCACACTGACACAGGCACACCAACACACACTGTCTTGGTACATACAGTGTCTGAAACACCACAGTCCGCAAACTGACACAGGCACACCAACACATACTGCCTTGGTACACACAGTGTCTGAAACACCACAGTCCGCACACTGACACAGGCACACCAACACATACTGCCTTGGTACATACAGTGTCTGAAACACCACAGTCCGCACATTGACACAGGCACACCAACACATACTGCCTTGGTACATACAGTGTATAAATCACCACAGTCCGCACATTGACACAGGCACACCAACACATACTGCCTTGGTACATACAGTGTATAAATCACCACAGTCGACACACTGACACAGGCACACCAACACATACTGCCTTGGTACATACAGTGTATAAATCACCACAGTCGACACACTGACACAGGCACACCAACACATACTGCCTTGGTACATACAGTGTATGAATCACTGCAGTCCACTCACTTACACAGACACACCAACACATACTGCCTTGGTACATACAGTGTATAAATCACCATAGTCGACACACTGACACAGGCACACCAACACATACTGCCTTGGTACATACAGAGCATGTGGCGGCTCTGGGATTCGTGAGTGATTAGAGCACATGGACAACACCACAAGACCCTCCTAGGCTCGCCTCAGTCCAACAGGACCTAGACCAACACTGACCGGAATCCACATTGGTACAAGTGTCGTGCACATGCCTCAACACTGGGAGGGAAGGGGTGGGGTGGAGTGTTGAGGTGTGTTGGGAGGGAGGTCGTGAACCTTATAACAATAACAGTTCAAATTGTTCCCGTTTGCTATTATCTTCACGATGAACCTTATTTGACATTTCAAATTGTTCCCGTTTGCTATTATCTTCACGGTGAACCTTAAATAACAGTTCAAATTGTGTTCAAAGTGTATATTATTTGAAAAGAAATCTATTCCCCAAAATGCTTGAAAAAATCATTGGTTCTGATGTTTTACCCACAGTAATTAGTTCACAGGACATGCTGGATGTATTTGGGGAGAGGAAATAAATTTTGTGTCTCAAGAAAAAATCGCAGACACAGATAGATGGACTGACACTGACTTATAGATACCCAGCTACACTGACTGACACTGGCTCATGGATACCCAGCTACACTGACTGACACTGGCTTATGGATACCCAGCTACACTGACTGACACTGGCTTATGGATACCCAGCTACACTGACTGACACTGGCTTAAAGATACCCAGCTACACTGGCTGACACTGGCTTAAAGATACCCAGCTACACTGGCTGACACTGGCTTAAAGATAACCAGCTACACTGACTGACACTGGAATACTTGACACACACACACATGGACAGACACTGGCAGGGGAATGTATACACAGAGATGCATTGACAGACAATGACACGTGAAACACAGACACAGATACACTCAGAGACGCCGACGGATACACAGACTGGCAGACTCTGTATCCATATGTTAGTGTATCTGAGTGTACCTATGTCTGCGTATCCATCTATCAGTGTATCTGAGTACATCTGTGTCTGTGTATCCATCTGTCAGTGTCTCTGAGTGTATCTATGTCTGTGTATCCATCTGTCAGTGTCTCTGAGTGTATCTATGTCTGTGTATCCATCTGTCAGTGTCTCTGAGTGTATCTATGTCTGTGTATCCATCTGTCAGTGTCTCTGAGTGTATCCGTGTCTGTGTATCCATCTGTCAGTGTCTCTGAGTGTATCTATGTCTGTGTATCCATCTGTCAGTGTATCTGAGTGTATCTATGTCTGTGTATCCATCTGTCAGTGTCTCCGAGTGTATCTGTGTCTGTGTATCCATCTGTCAGTGTATCTGAGTGTATCTATGTCTGTGTATCCATCTGTCAGTGTATCTGAGTGTATCTATGTCTGTGTATCCATCTGTCAGTGTATCTGAGTGTATCTATGTCTGTGTATCCATCTGTCAGTGTATCTGAGTGTATCCGTGTCTGTGTAGCCATCTGTCAGTGTATCTGAGTGTATCTATGTCTGTGTATCCATCTGTCAGTGTCTCTGAGTGCATCTATGTCTGTGTATCCATCTGTCAGTGTCTCTGAGTGCATCTATGTCTGTGTATCCATCTGTCAGTGTATCTGAGTACATCTGTGTCTGTGTATCCATCTGTCAGTGTATCTGAGTGTATCTATGTCTGTGTAGCCATCTGTCAGTGTATCTGTGTCTGTGTATCCATCTGTCAGTGTCTCTGAGTGTATCTATGTCTGTGTATCCATCTGTCAGTGTCTCTAGTGTATCTATGTCTGTGTATCCATCTGTAAGTGTTTCTATGTCTGTGTATCCATCTGTCAGTGTATCTGAGTGTATCTATGTCTGTGTATCCATCTGTCAGTGTATCTGTGTCTGTGTATTCATCTGTCAGTGTCTCTGAGTGTATCCGTGTCTGTGTATCCATCTGTCAGTGTATCTGAGTGCATCTATGTCTGTGTAGCCATCTGTCAGTGTATCTGAGTGTATCTATGTCTGTGTATCCATCTGTCAGTGTATCTGAGTGTATCTTTGTCTGTGTATCCATCTGTCAGTGTATCTGAGTGCATCTATGTCTGTGTAGCCATCTGTCAGTGTATCTGAGTGTATCTATGTCTGTGTAGCCATATGTCAGTGTATCTGAGTGTATCTATATCTGTGTATCCATCTGTCAGTGTATCTGAGTGCATCTATGTCTGCGTAGCCATCTGTCAGTGTATCTGAGTGTATCTATGTCTGTGTATCCATCTGTCAGTGTATCTGAGTGTATCTATATCTGTGTATCCATCTGTCAGTGTATCTGAGTGCATCTATGTCTGCGTAGCCATATGTTAGTGTATCTGAGTGTATCCATGTCTGTGTATCCATCTGTCAGTGTATCTGTGTCTGTACAAATGGACGTCAGTGCACGCTACTTAATCCAAATGTGCCCTATTCATTGGCCTCAGCTAAGTCGCCAATGACAGCAGCATTCATCACTTTTGCAACCGCGTCGACAATAAAACATGTTGGAGGTAGACATTGCCGTATATAAGTGTTCAAACACTGCGTGATTGTGTGTACGTCACGGTTGTCTGAGAGTACAATTTGAGTGTGATTATTGAAAGAGTAAACATGCACTTGGTAGACACAACCAGGAGGCAGCCGTGCTGACCCGCTGTCGATTGCGCATATTTACTGTTGGTGTACACTATATAGGTCAAGAGGTTGTGTTGATGGGATGGAGTTGACGTCGTTCTTTTCACTTGACGCTCTAGCCGCATATACTGAGAGGAGAACGATATCAGATTCTGATCTGCAACAACTCTTATGAAATATACTGAACCGCAAAAGAAACGTCACCCCAAGTAACATTGCATGAAATGTTGTCATTTAAATATCTGGGTATTTTTTTGTCAAAGTTTCTAAAATTTAACATTACCTTGTCCGGAAAAAATGAAATTTGATGATAACAAAACAAAGCAGATGACAATAAAACCGATCGCCCAAACCTATCACGGCAACGGCCATAATAAGCCTCCATTAAATCCCATTGAGCACCTGTGGGACGAGATTCAAAGGCGGCTGAATGACGTCCCACCAAGGCCGATAACTGCAGCTGAACTGCATCAGACGTTCCTTAGAGTGTGGGCACAAGTGCCTATGGCCTTCATCAACCGCCTCATCCATTCCATGTATCGACGTTACACGACAGTCATCAATGCACATGGCGGACACACGAGATACTGATTTGTGATGCCATTTTCTCAGAGACTAGTGTTGTGTTTCACTTTAAGAACATTTGACACATTTGAGTGGTTTGGTGAGTGAGTGAGTGAGTGAGTGAGTGAGTGAGTGAGTCCCCAAGGATAACGGATGTATTTTTTAGACATTTATTCTTTTTCTTCGTTTTGTTGCCACTGAATACTCAGAGACACTAGTAACTGTGCCCTTGTGCAGTTATTAAAAAAGTCTGAAAATTGATAATGATTAAAATGATAAAACAAACATCTCTTCACACAATAATCAATTAACCAAACACCGGGAGAGATTGATGCCGTTTTAAGTAAAAAAACGTCTCAAATAAAGTTTCATTCCTTTCCCAGCTGCTAAGATACTCGTATCTCATAGTGAAAGCAAATAACAAGACCTTTCGCTATTACTTCTTGTGAGACCCAGAGTGATATGCAGATTTTGAAATTGAAACAATATTTTTTAATGAAACTGTGTATGTTAGTACCAGTGCGCAATATATCTTCAAGGAAAGAATTGTGTCAAAAACGAAAGAATACACTTTAAAGTTGTATTTAAACAACAAATTACAAACAGTATCAAAACGTTACTAGGCTGAAAACAGTTGCTGAAACAATGCAAACCTAAGGTCCAGAACACAACTATGATACACATATCAAATACAGCATCATTGAAAAACCAGTTCGTGTTTGTTTGACCACCAGATTATGTCATACACCACAACACATCTGTTGGCTGCTAAAGGTAATTGTATCAATTAACACATGGGCCATGAACGTACATGAGTGTCATTCGTGGTGTTACTCCAAGCACATATGTAACAATGCGTTTCTCATTGCAGAATAGGAAATGATATGTGTTGAGGCAGCAACCAAAAACATAACGTAACGTCAACAAAGACATTGTTTTGTGAGACAACGCTTAATTATTATTGTTCCCAATGTATGACGTCAACTTGTTTAATCAATAACTCGTGATACCATTATATCATCGATAAGCTAATAAATGTCATTTGATAACATGTTTGCGACAAGTTTATGCTTAATGAGGATAATTCGCTTTGTCAAGTCATCATTGACGGACGTCATAACTGCAGTCATATTACATGGATTTTTTAAACATAAAATCATGCTAATTCATGAAAAGTATTGTATTAATCAATCACGGCTCTTTTAAGTTTTCATCTATTCTAGCTCTGTTTTTCGTAAAGAGTTAGGTCCCTTAGCCGTGTCAGGATCCATTGGATGATCCTTGGTCTGTCGGCAACATACCGTGCTCGTGGTTAAAACCAAAGTGCATAATGCCAAAGATCTTTGTCAGAGAAACTTTTTTTCCAGAACTGTAACGTCCGTGTTCAAAAACAAATACAACATTAAGTGATCTGTTACAAGCGTCATCAATCAGGTGACAGAAAACGTATTTTAAATTTATCTAATTGTACAGCGATGTCAATGAAGCAGTGTTGAGAATAAACGCACTAATATTCTAACTACTCATTCAAGAAGAACGTCCTTGGTAAAAGTAACGTAATGTAACATATGAGACAGGCAAGCAAAACATATCCGATCTTTGGTTAAGGTGACACAATTTATGCCTTATTGTTATATCTAGTCCAGGAATAACCTTAGCATGACCTAGAGGTGACCCTCTTGCCAAGAAACATTATTTGACAGGGTTTCCGATAAATGAGAGTAATTACATAAAACTGTCTTCCACAGACTACAGGCGCCAGCGGTGGCCATTGATCGGGTTATTAGCTTCTGAGATCCTCGCCTTGAAAGTTGCATGAAATGATTATCTTTAGACGTTTGGCGTGGATAGATGTGATATTCACCAACATTTGCTGTATTCCCTGGCGATCGTAGCGCAGTCTAACACAGGCGTACGTGGCGGTACGATCGCTTTGTGATACGGGCCTCAGGCTTAAGGAGAAAGTTACTAAATACGTGTTCAAGCCAATGTGAACGATTTGGAGATCATGTCACTGACTGTGGGAGACCCATTAAATATGGTAATTTGCAATTATTGTCAAATTCGAAAATCGAGCACATTTCTTCTATCTGACCAGGGAGACAGTAACGACTGCACCCCCCCACCACCAACCACCCCCCCTCCCCGTCACCCCCCCCCCCCCCCCCCCCCCCCCCCCCAAAAAAAAATCTTAAAGTCGCCCTGGTACTGATTTGTCCTCACCATCCGGTAAAAAACTTTGTATAAATGAGTCTCAGAGAGTGACTATGGTTTTACGCCGCTTTTAGTGAGTGAGTGAGTGAGTGAGTGTGGTTTTACGCCGCTTTTAGCAATATTCCAGCAACATGACGGCGGGGGACACCAGACATGGGCTTCACACATTGTGCCCATGTCGGGAATCGAACCCGGGTCTTCGGCGTGACCAACGAACACTTTAACCACTAAGCTACCCGACCGCCCCACGCCGCTTTTAGAAATATTCGAGCAATATCACGGCGGAGGACACCAGAAATGGGCTTCACACATTGTACTCTTTTCGGGAATCAAATCAGGGTTAAACCACTAGGCTACCCCTCCACTAATGTCGGACTAATGTCGGTGTTCAAGTGTTAGCCAACTAAGATACCATATCGCAGTTTAATACGTATACCCCACTCAAGCACATTATATTGACTCCGAGCCTATCAGTCCTTGTTTTATCCGCTTTACGCCGAGCGGCAGGCAGGGTGACAACAAGTGCCATCTTTTAACGTATGTTGGTATGTACGGAGTGATAACAAAGTGATTACACTGGTTAGTACAAAACTGAAGCATCATCGAGTCTAAAATGAAAATAGAAGTCACGATTAAACTATTTGTTCTTTGTAAAAGCCAAAGATCTATTTCTCGGCTAGTAAATTCTGACTTCTGAGCTGTGCATGTACACTCAACTCCAAAATAAACGCAAAGTTTTCAAGGAGAATTCGAAGTGGAAGTAGTAACATGCAATAGAAATGTATAGAAACACATCTCCAGTGCCTGTTCTGCCAATTCCGATGACATTGTGCCATATCTGATGTGTGCCGGGATGACGTTCAGTTAAACGTTGACCAACGTACGGTCGATGGCAGTGGACATTGGCACTTCACAACCTACGTCGAAGTGCTTGATCGCCGATTGATCCTTTGTGAGCCCATACTTCAGTTGAGCAGTTGTGGCTGGACTTAGGGCTATATCACGTAGATGTGACGTCATCATGTACCGATCGTGTCTATATGACGTCACTCGCGGTCCGCTACTTCGAGGGCTGCACTGTTTGGCAACTGATGACGTTCCTGAAGCCTGTAAATTGTGTAATGATGGACACCAAGGTGTCTGGCCACTCGTTGCTGGCTTCACCCAGCTTCAGTAAGACCGATTGCCCTCATCCGCTTTTCCCGTGTTTGACGGGTCATGATGTTTTTGTGTGTCAACATTTATATCAAACTAAAACTACAACAGCTATTATTTAAGACCAGATGATAAGGTGTCCAATGAATCTACTGAAGCGATCTCAAACCTTCTGGGTGATAAAGATCCTTCCACGTTTCAGAAATTTTCAAGTGATGTACGTGCAGTTATTGCAAGTTGGGTTTGATGAATGTTTTCATGTGAAAAAATGGAAGTTTGCCTAACAAAAAATGCAATAAAATTAAATTTATTTATCTTATTTCACTTCAGTTGAGTGATATCGCTCATCGAACGTTTCTTTTGGAGATGAGTATAAATGTTTCATAAACAGTTCATTTTGACATTTGAAAATGAAATCAAAATATCCCCCCGTGTGTTTTTATGTGTTGTCGTGATCGCTTAAAAGTTGGGAATGTAGGAATAGGCTGTTCATAAAGTTTAGAAGATGAGGAATGTTTTCTTGACCAGGTAAAAAAGGTCAATATCTATCAGGCAAGTCGCACTTATTGTGAATGTTGTGACTGGAATCATATAGCAGAAATTAACTTCTTCACATCTGTCTGTTGCTGCAGTTCGAAAGGTCGGTTATATAAACAGTGTATAAAAATATCCGCACGTCGATCACGATGCTGCCGTGTGTTCTTTCAGTGACCTTTTGCAACAGACGTGCTGGCACATATCGCCGATAAAGGTGATGGACGGTGTTCTCTTCTGTGACATTTAGCGTGTGTATGTGTGCGTGTATGTGTGTGTGTGTGTGTGTGTTGTGTGTGTTGTGTGTGTGTTGTGTGTGTGTGAGTGTGTGAATGTGTGTGTGTGTGAATGTGTGTGTGTGTGAGTGAGTGAGTGTGTGTCTGTGTTTGTGTGTGTGTGTTGTGTGTGTGTGTGTGTGTGTGTGTGTGTGTTTATACTATGATATGCTAGAAGTGCATGTATTTGACTAGCAATCTGTTTGTCTGCTATTATGTGTGACTGTGGTAAGCTGGACATGCATGTGTTCGACTAACAAACCGTTTTTTGAGCTATAAGGGTACTTTTATATGTTAGACGTGCACGTATTCGACTAGCAATCTTGGGACGATGATATACTAGACGTGCATGATTTCTACTAGCAATCCGTTTTTGAGATATAAGGGGACTGTGATATGCAAGACGTTCATGTATTCGACTAGCAATAAGTTTGTCCGCTGTTATGTGACTTCGTTAAGCTAGACATGCATGTATACGACTAGCAATCAGTTTGTCCGCTGTTATGTTACTTTGTTAAGCTAGACATGCATGTATACGACTAGCAATCAGTTTGTCCGCTGTTATGTGACTTCGTTAAGCTAGACATGTCTGTATACGACTAGCAATCAGTTTGGCCGCTGTTATGTGACTTTGTTAAGCTACACAAGCATGTATACGACTAGCAATCAGTTTGGCCGCTGTTATGTGACTTTGTTAAGCTAGACATGCATGTATACGACTAGCAATCAGTTTGTCCGCTGTTATGTGACTTTGTTAAGCTACACAAGCATGTATACGACTAGCAATCAGTTTGGCAGCTGTTATGTGACTGTGTTAAGCTAGACATGTATGTATACGACTAGCAATCAGTTTGGCAGCTGTTATGTGACTTTGTTTAGCTACACAAGCGTGTATACGACTAGCAATCAGTTTGGCAGCTGTTATGTGACTTTGTTAAGCTACACAATCATGTATACGACTAGCAATCAGTTTGTCCGCTGTTATGTGACTGTGTTAAGCTAGACATGCATGTATACGACTAGCAATCAGTTTGGCAGCTGTTATGTGACTTTGTTTAGCTACACAAGCGTGTATACGACTAGCAATCAGTTTGTCCGCTGTTATGTGACTGTGTTAAGCTAGACATGCATGTATACGACTAGCAATCAGTTTGGCAGCTGTTATGTGACTTTGTTTAGCTACACAAGCGTGTATACGACTAGCAATCAGTTTGGCAGCTGTTATGTGACTGTGTTAAGCTAGACAAGCGTGTATACGACTAGCAATCAGTTTGGCAGCTGTTATGTTATTTTGTTAAGCTAGACATGCATGTATACCACTAGCAATCAGTTTGGCAGCTGTTATGTGTCTGCGCTAAGATGGACGTGATTGTGTACGGCTAGCAATAAGTTTGTTAGCTGTTATGTGACTGTGTTAAGATAGACGTGAATGTGTACGACTACCTATCACTTTGTCAGCTGTTATGTGACTGTGTTAAGATAGACGTGAATGTGTACGGCTATGCCTGCAATACACCTATCTACAACCCGTTCAGATCCCACGCACAAACATCAACTCGCCTCTAATTACGAAGGCTGTGTAAGGCTGTGTAATAATGATTGCCAAGTTCTTGTCCTCAGATCAAACAAGCAAAGCTTCTTCCAACTTAGAAGTTAAACACATCCTCAACATGCTTAGAAATACATTTGTAAACACGTCAAGCATAGTTTAATACCTATACACATGCATTATAATGAAACAACAAGTATGTTGTTGCATGTATATTGTTGTCTGAGTATACAGCCGTACGAATAATGTCTTGAAGTGAAAGTGAATGTTCCTGATCCGTAGCGTTGTAAACCCGATAATGTACCATGAATTATAGATGCAGCTGTTCTGCAATCGACATAATTGATGTGTGATACTGACATGTGATTGGCATGTCATAACACGCAGGGTGTGTGACAAAGGTCAAGCTAAAGCAGATACAACGCTGTAACTGAATATACCTCTTGATATAAAACGCAGACATGTGGCGATACATGCATTCTCTGAGATTGATCTAACAGGCACACTTGTTGCTCAGCACTTGACTAGCTAGGAAGGACAATATGGTTCATGACGCGCAGCGAAAAAGAAGAAAGGGTTTGGGCAACCTGTTTGAAGGATGCACGTTGTCTGTCCTTGAACCTGAAAAACATTTCGTTACCAATGGCAACAATTCACAAGGATGCAGTTCACTTGACTCAAATACACCTGTCTGCAATACACCTGGAATCAATGCATCTGGACTGACTGCATCTGACTTCAATACACCTGGCGTCAATACACCTGTCTGCAATACACCTGGCTTCAATACATCTGTTTTCAATACACCTGGCTGCAATACACTTGGCTTCAAAACACCTGGCTTCAAATCATCTGGATTCAATACACCTGGAGTGAATGTATCTGGCTTCAATACACCTGTCTGCAATACACCTGGCTTCAGTACATCTGGTTTCAATACACCTGGCGGCAATACACTTGACTTCAATACACCTGGCTTCAAATCATCTGGAGTCAATAGATCTGCCTGCAATACACCTATGTACAGTACACCTGAATGTAACACACCTGACTCTTTTGACCCGACTTCTCAATCACCAGCATACAGTTCCTCCCCTCTAGGCAAGAGGAAGTTTGGATTAGAAGATACGTCTACCGGAATCGAACCCAGACTCATTGTCCGTGAAGAGCTGACGAGAGTTAAAGCGGAATGTACAATGTTTTACGGTTTTAGTGAATGTGATTCGAGAAGGAGAAGGAACGGACATGGGAATATATTTGCTGGGGTCGACCCCACGTTTCTCCGAACATTAGGATGGACGGAAAACGAAATTCATGAAAGAAATAAACAGGATTATTTCGGGAGTTTTCAGATGGCTTAGGACCAAGCTCTGATGATGCACGTAATGGCGATATGAAGATATGTTCCGCGAATACCAGGTGTCATAACTGATTTTCAGTGGTCCATTCATTTAATTTTCACACCTATTTGCCTTTTACTCCAAATGGAATCTGTTTCGGTGCATAATCAAGACTGGTTATTCTCTTGCATAGACTTTTTTCATTTATACATGAACAAAAAGTTCTTTACACACGAACAAAATTGTCTTTTTCATGAGCAGAATATGCCAATTTTCCTTTTTTAAATGTTCCTGTGGAAGGTGAGTCGATCTGTTCATGTACAGAAAAAGAAATATATGCAATGTCTGGAATATTTGTCCCCATTCGCCCCATTCCGTGACATGCAAGATGGCTCGGGACTTTTCAATCGATATCGAGAGAAAAACACAACCCAAACAGAATGACTGTAAGTACTTTGGTCAGAGAACATCTCCTTAATAGTTTTGTCTATAGGTACAGTCTATACATTTGTTTCAGCATATTCAATAACAGGTACCTGGGTTATAATTCGAAAATATACACATAAATCTTTAAATCAAAACAGATGTGGTACAACTAGTTGACTATGACAGTTTATTTTTGTTTGTTGTTTAACGCCGTACTCAGCAATATTCCAGCTATATGACGGCGGTCTGTAAAAAACGAGTCTGGACCAGACAATCCAGTGATTGATATCATGAGCATCAACCAAGTCAGCGAGTCTGACCACCCGATCCCGTTAGTCGCCTCTTACGACAAGCAGGGGTTGCTGAAGACCTATAGTAACTCGGATCTTCACGGGGCACCAAGTTTATAAGAGGGCCGCAAGTGGTCGGAATGATACAAGTGGTTACGAATGAATGGTGTAATGATTTTTTATGCTCTGTTGGATTAACACTACTTAAACTAACAACATTATTCACTCTATATTTGTCCAACAATGTGTCACGCGGAGCAATACACAAGCGATGGACCTTTTGTCCCAGGGGTAGAATAGGTCGTCAGCAACCCATTCTTGCCGTAAACGGCGACTATGCTTTTCGTAATAGGCGACTAATGGGGTCGGGTGGTCAGACTTGCTGACTTGGTTGAAGCATGTCATCGATCCCAGTTGCGTGGAGCGATGCTCATGATGTTAATCACTGGATTGTCTGGTCCAGACTCGATTATTTACAGACCGCCGTCATGTAGCTGGAATATTGCTGAGTTAAACAACAAACCAACCAACCTTCCGATACATGATTGGAGTGGGTATGGCATGTTATCAATTATGTGACAGTCTGTCCCGTTGCAGGACGAAACTTTCAGCGAGGGTTCCGATGACGTTTGGAGTATTGGTGTGGTCAATAAATGCTATACAATGTTGCTTGAGTTCAGTAATATGTATATCAAAACAACGCTTGTTTTGAAGATAGGAAATCAGAAGGTCTTTTTGGAGTGGCTGTTTATTTTCAGACAGACAGACAGACAGATTTACTTCTATAAAGGCCATTTGACCCATTGTACAACATACATTTACATTATATTTATTTATATCTATATTTATACATTATAAGAGTTACCTTGTTGATACTTTTTTTGTGTTGAGAGTCTTTTTGGAGTCTTTATAAACAAAAATAATTATGATTAAATGTCTTTGATATATACATTTCCCGCCGACTTGCATAAAGAGGACAATTGTATATATCATGAAGTTCATCCTCAATTACATGACAGTGTTTACATAAGACAGCATCATCCTCAATATTAGCAACACCCCAACGAATAGGTTGAATACCAAGAGTATTTTGTCCACATCTAAATTTGGTTATTAGCCTTCTATATTCACAATGCTTAATATTTGATAAATATTTTTCACAAACGATATCAGACTTATGCTATTTATAGAATGAGAGGGTCTTGCTGCCTAGAGATGCATGCCAATCTTGAAACGAACAATCTTTAACTCTATCGCTGAACATGTGTACAAATAAGTTTGCATTGCCAACGCTTTGTGCAGCCCATACATCCCCAAAACCATAATAACTTAGCAAAAGTCTGATATGCGATGCCCAGTTAGGACGTTTTCTATCAGCAATGGATGATAACATTTTATAACACTGGTATGGGTATCTGTTAGGACTCATTTGCAAAATCTTAAACCAATATTTGATGCATTTTACATAATAAATAGTATGAAGTGGATACCTGCCACATTCACCATAGGCTACTGCATTTGCAGTTCTGTAGCCCGTGTGGAGTACAAATGTACAAAATTTGCGGTGAACAATTTCAATCGTATTCCATTTTTGGCATCCCCAAATCTCAGCACCATACATTAATATCGGAAGAATGCTTGCGTAACCAAATGTCATAACGTCTTATTAGCGATTTAACTGACCAAAGTGCTTTGCTTGCTTGCTCACAAGTTTTACAGGCCTTAGTCCAAATTAATTTCGGAGTGAAAATAAGTCCCAAAAGTGTATAGGCATTAACCGTTTTCATACGTTCGCCGTTATAATACCATTTCTCATTTTTTGACAAGGGACCTCCCAATTTAAAGACAATAATTTTACTCTTCTCAGCATTAATATCTATACCCCATTTATAAGAGTATAAACATAATTCATCAACACGTTTTTGTAATTTTAATAAACTGTCTGCAACAAGTATTAAACCGCATGCAAACAATAGGGCAATTATATTTAACATTTCCTCTGAGATAAAACACCATCCTGGAATTTACTTTCCAAACATATAACTAATTCGTTGATAAACAAAGAAACCAGTGCTGGACTAAGAGTACAACCTTGTCTTACCCCACATGTACTATCAAAATACTCAGTAATTGTCTTGCCATAATCGTATGTTACAGTTGCTTTAACATGATTATACATACTCTGGATAATACATAAGAGCTTGCCACGAATACCATTTTGCAATAAAATATACATTAACTCATATTAATCATGTCAAATGCTTTTCGAAAATCAATAAAAGCGCAATATATTAACAATAGTGGGAATCAGCACGGCGAATCCAATCCTTATCTCTGAACAGAGGTAATTTACATTGTCAACCCAGTCCTTATCCCCGAAGAGTTGTAATCAACACGGCGAACACAATCCTAATCCCCGAACAGTGGTGATGAGAAGGGAGAACCCTGTCCTTATCTCCGAACAGTGGTAATCAAGATGGTGAACACAGTCTTAATCCCCGAACAATGGTAATCATCATGGCGAACCCAATCTTAATCAATGGTGATCCACATGGCGAACACAATCCTAATTCTCAAACAGTGGTGATGAGAATGGCGAACTCAACAGCGGTAATGAACAGGGCGAACCCGGTCGTAATCCCCGAACAGTGTTAGTCAACATGGCGAATCCAATCCTAATCCCCGAACAGTGGTGATCAACATGGCGAGTCCATTCCTAATCCCCGAACCCGGTGATCAACATGACAAGCCCAGTCCTAATCCCTCGAGGTATATTTGGTCAAATCTATGGTAAAGCAAAGGCTATATGCTCAGTTTTTTAAATCATGGCTATGTGACAGTGATGCATGTTCACATTTATACCATTTATATGGCATTTAAAACTGAGTTGAAACTTGAACCATAATTTCGTATTTTACCAAGAAATAGACAGCTAAATATATTACACTTTAAAATGTGCAATCATCACCATTGAGGGTTGACGGTGGACCTGTATCCCACCCACAGAAAAGAAATTGTACCCAACTCAATAACTACCATCTTCTCGAGGCAAGGGAGTTAACTGACCTTAAAAGTCTAGTTTCCACCCTTGTCGATCTAGGCTTGTATTATGGAGTTACATTTTGGATGGACTAATGAGTTAATGCATAGTCCAATCAAAGTCGCGCAACGAAATCGAAATCCGGTCGATTTCGGTCGATTGGAGGATTTGCACAGCATGTGCGCCGCCAACTCGTTGTCAACAGAGATGTTCCTAATCTTTTCATGTTTATAATGAAGGTGCTCACTTGATTTCATGCACTTTGCGAGGTAAGACCCGTTTTAGCACAGTATAGATCTTGATTATCGATCAGATCGTCCTAACTGGTGCGCTGCCATTTTGTTTGAAGCAAATGCAAGTAAAACGACAGGTGGAATCTGATTGGTCCATAGGAGAGACAAAGGAGGTACATAACTCGTAATAGCCACTGGTGGCTCTACGATCGAGCCCAGTAATTCTAGCCTAGATCGGCAAGGGTGGAAAATAGACTTTTGTAGTCTGTTAACTCTCTTGCCTCGGGAAGATGAATAACTACAGGCAATTGTACATATCAAGTCAACAAGCCAAATATTTATATATTTAGTAATCTGTTTAATAGTGGAAAAGCCAACCTAAAAGAAAGCTAAGTGTTTTTCAGTTATAATGAAAACCTATAAGTCCCCTGCTAAAACCTAAGCTTTGTTAAACTCTACCTATAAATGTACGTTCCGTTATGTTCGTTTAATCTATTCAATCATGTTGTACTTCATATTCAAATTAAGGATTCACTTAATGTGTCAAATAACTATAGGACTGAGTAAATTAATACATAATAAGATGTGTGATCATTGCTCAAACAAAAATGATATATCGCGATAAACGGATTGCGACTATACTATTCAAAAGGGATATCCTACAATTTAATGACTTCGTTATTGTTAAAAAAAACTTTTCAGGGTAATGTGTTGGCCCTTAATTAGATGATAAATGAATAATGACACGTGGAGTTGATAAAAACACAGGCTAATATGTTTACACAGTATGGGATTACACAATACATATATAGTTATATACACACTTGTATACTAGTCAGCCATACCAATTCAAATAACCAAATAGCCCAAAGTCCTCACAATTCATTTTATCCCAACAAAACGAGTTATATTGTTTAATATACTTCCATGACATTCATCACATCATACGTTGATGACTAACACTGCTATACGTTGTCGTTTTTTCCTTTTATGGGTGGCGGTCGGGTAGCCTAGTGGTTAAAGCCTTCGCTCGTCACGCCGAAGACCCGGGTTCGATTCCCGACATGGGTACAATGTGTGAAGCCCATTTCTGGTGTCCGCCGCCGTCATATTGCTAAAAGCGGCGTAAAACCATACTCAATCAAAAACCTTTTATGACGCATGTCTTTTATCAGTGCTAGCTGGTTTTGTTGAAGTCCTCGACAGGAGGCCTCGCATAATTATACACTGTATGTTTGTTTTATTAAAACATCTCTAGAGAGAGCGTCATATAACGAGACTGTCTGTAACCAGCCATGCATATAAGCCAGCCAGCAAACTTAGGCCTACATGTTAGTGAGTATTGTGGGTTCGCCTGCTCGGTATTGCCGTATTTCCGGCCAATCTCTTCACATGACTGCCCATGTGTAATATAACGGATCTTCAGTGTTTGACGTAGCGATGGGGATTACCACTGGGTATTACCAAGCCACATCCCCATCGAGGTCCGGCTGCACCAACTGGCATGGGTACTCAATATGGAGACTGTGATATTGTGTATAACTCACTCACGTTTACGTTAGAGACGTTCATTCACTTAGTATTTGATGCATATGTTTCATTCACTTGAAATAACTTATAGAGGTTTCAATGCATCCGGAAAACACCATCGACAAAAAAATGAAATATGTGTCGTTTGAGTGAGTGAGTGAGTATGGTTTTACGCCGCTTTTAGCAATATTCCAGCAATATCACGGCGGGGGACACCAGAAATGGGCTTCACACAGTGTACCCATGTCGGGAATCGAACCCGGGTCTTCGGCGTGACGAGCGAACGCTTTAACCACTAGGCATTCAGACCGCCCCTGTGTCGTTTGAAAGAAATTAGTTTATTTAGCGACTGCTTCCTATCCAACAGTTATTTTGTTTTGTTTTCCGAGAGACAAAACTGTTATATATGTCACTTAACGCAGATCCGAGTCCACGGGGAACTGTTTCTTAAATGTCATTGAAACAAAACGGTAGCTAATTTGTACAAGGATTAATGAGATAACGTTTTCTTCCTTGAAAATGTAATTTTACAATTTAACTGAATATCAGCTGTATGCAGAGTTAAAAAAGGTTCACAATCTTAAATTAAAATGTAAAAGTCATTTTGTGTGGTGTGTGGTGGTGTGTGTTGTGTGGTGTGTTGTGTGTTATGTGGTGTGTGGTGTGATGGTGTTGTGTGCGGTGTGCGGTGTGCGGTGTGCGGTGGTGTGGTGGTGTGGTGGCGTGGGGTGGCGTGGCGTGGCGTGGCGTGGCGTGGCGTGGCGTGGCGTGGGGTGGGGTGGCGTTGCGTGGTGTGGTGTGGTGTGGTGTGGTGCGGTGTGGTGTGGTGTGGTGTGGTGTGGTGTGGTGTGGTGTGGTGTAATGTTTACTTTATCGATATAAAAACACAAACACGTTAAGGTAGTGTGTTTCATCCTGAAATGACAAACTCGCTTCACCCCGAAACAAATCAACAGGTTCACAACAACAAGCCGACTTAGTCACGCCAGCATGTTCAGTTGTAAACGGATATCATATTTTGCCAACTTTGATTGACAGGCAACATTCCACGTTGTAAACAAGACGCCAAACTGCAGCTGGTGAGAACACTAATGAGCATCCCTACGCATGAGGAACACTGGCTGAACGACATCGCCGACGATCGTGGGCACGTTATTGATTCCCAGATATGAAAGCAATTATCGCATATCAAAATATTATCACGATTTCTGTCGGTTTATGCGTGCATCTCTGACATTTTACCCTAAACGAGATTTAACAATGCATTACGAATGAATATAACTGTGAGCTAAAGGTGTATGTTAGGGCGACAAGAACGTATCTCACATATACTGCTCATATCATTGTCTGTTAAAAAGGTATGAACGTTTTCTGAATGGACACAAAATGTCTCTTCAAGCAATGATTAACTGTATTTTGTTAATATTAGACCACCCAAAAGAAGTTTAGGTCAACCCGATTCTTTCAGTTAAACTACAGTGATATGAAAGAATCGGGTGGTCCTTACCCTCTTTTTATAGTATAATATAATGAATATATACGCGGTTCGTTATTGTAGCCAAGTATATGCGATTTGCTTTTGTGATATTGCATCATGTTTGGCAATTTGAGTTCCAAACAGATATCGTTTGAGTTGAGGCTTAGAGAGAGAGAGTGCGAGAGAGAGAGAGAGAGAGAGAGAGAGTGGGGGGGGGGGGGGGGAGAGAGAGAGGGGAGGGAGGGAGGGGGGGGAGAGAGAGGTCAGAGGGTTTATTGATATTCCACTGACTTGACACGGAACACTGGTATATAGAAAGGGTTTGTTATTGTAGCCAAGTACGTCATTCTTCACTGTTGAGTTTGTGATCCGTGAAGCGACACACCATCAACACGCCTAAAATCACGTACTGCCTTCGTATACTGCCAACCACCGCCTGTGACGTCATGAAACTATAGCTCTTCCCGGCTACATTACATCCTTAGCCCGTGATTACCCCCTTCCCGGAACTCTTGAACTTTGGTAACGTTATATCTGTCTGTCGGTCCATGTACGTCTTAAAATAACAGCATTTTCGGAGAAATGTGTATAATTTTACATTTGATGCAGGTCTTGCGGAGAAATGAAAACATACCACCATTGTTTACTAAATGTTAATTAATATTGAAGGGGGCAAATTTGTCAAATGTGTCAAATACGATTTGGTTTTTGTGATATTGCATCATGTTTGGCAAATTGATGACCGGGCATAACACATTATGGTGTTTAAGGTCCAAACGCATATTGTTTGAGTTAGAGAGACACACAGAGAGAGAGAGAGAGAGAGGAGAGAGAGAGAGAGAGAGAGAGAGAGAGAGAGAGAGAGAGAGAGGAGAGAGAGAGAGAGAGAGAGAGAGAGAGGAGAGAGAGAGAGAGAGGAGAGAGAGAGAGAGAGAGAGAGAGCAGTGGGGTTGTTAATATTCTACTGGCTTTACACGTACATGTATCATTAGAAAATTAACTGTCACTTTATCAGGACGACGCAGTTTCTGCTCTTTTCATAGCCGATTGTTCACCACACAGACTGTTAGAAGATATTATTTAATAGAATAGTCATCATCACATACGTTTTTAATGTCTTGGCATCACATATTGATGTTGGGGTGAGAAAATAATCTGTGGAACAAATGAAAACGACAAAACCCTTTCCAAGTTCATAAGAAATCTCGATTACACGATTCAGACTATAGCCAAAACACATAACTTTTGTCACTGATATATAAGACTACATGAGAGTGTGGACTGAAACAGCGTTAAAACTCATAGGAGTTAGTTATTATTAATATGTATGTAATCAAAGAAACAAATTATATAACTACTACAGCCACTACTACTACTGCTACTACTACTTCTACTACTACTTCTACTACTACTACTACTACTAGTACTAGTACTGCTGCTGCTACTACTACTACTACTACTGCTTCTGCTGCTGCTACTACTACTGCTGCTGCTGCAACTACTACTACTACTACTACTAGTAGTAACCTTACTACTACTACTTCCACTACTACACTACTACAACTACTCCAACTACTACTACAACCACAACCACTACTACAACTACTACTTCTACTACAACTACCATAAGTACTACTACTACTACTACTACTACTACTACTACTACTACTACTACTACTACCACTACTACCACACACCATATCACACAACTATTATACTGCCACCATATCACCACCACCATATCACACAACTATTATACTACCACTATATCACCGCCACCATATCACACAACTATAATACTACCACTATATCACCACCCACCATATCACAGAACTATAATACTGCCACCATATCACCACCACCATATCACACAAGTATTATACTGCCACTAGATCACCACCACCACCGCCACCATATCACACAACTATTATACAAGTGTGTGTCGCTATCCCATTACCCTTCCGCGGTATTACATTTCCCTGTGTAATATTACATAATACAAACAATAATGACTCAAAAACATCTAGTCCATGTGCCATCAGGGAAGTTTGCCTATTGCAATGCATGTGTTGTCAAGTTCTCCATTACTTCATAGGTCAAGTATATGTTTACTTCCTCGTGTCAATGTTTGTAAAAAGAGGGGAATTTCCCAACCTTAATAGCACTGACGTGTCTTCAAAATATGTGTTAGATTCTACGAATGACTGGTGGCAACCACATTAATTCATTGTTGATCTGACTCAGTAGCTCAGGATGGCTCACTGATTTCATTGTATGTATGAGGCGTTTTCGGCCTCGCATGACTGTCGTGGTCGATGGGGACAGTCATCCATGTTACACACATTATCGACCCTTCTCCTGCTGCTACGTGGGTAGGCAGTCTTCTGCATCTCACTAGTATTATACTAGACTGTGTGTACAAAATAAGGCAAACTCGCCGTTAATAAAGATTGACACAGGCGCAGGAAAAAAAGATGAAGTGAGGTGAGATGAGGTGAGGTTTAACATCGCGTTTATGGTTATTTCACTCATAGCCACGTACATGCATGTATGTGTGTGTCTGTATCTATGTTGTGTGTGTGCGTGCATACGTGTGAAAGTGTGTGTGTGTGTGGGGAGGGGGGGGGGGCGGTTATACTCTCGTACTATTCCAAACTTATGTCGATTTACTACTGATAATATGAAGCAGTTTGTTACCATGGATACCCGATTCACACACATTATGCTCAATTCCCGCCAGTCCTTGTTTTTATCTCTTTACTGCCATGCGCCAGGCTGGGTAACATCAAGTACCACTTTGGTAAAAGGTGGCAGGGGATCCAACCACTGAATTTCCACTACACCAAGGAGGCGGTGTTAATCTTTAAATAAATGTGGGGTGGTAGGGTAGTGTAGTGGATAAAGCGTTCGCTTTTCCTGCCTAAAATCTGGATCGAATCCCCGCATTGGTACATTGTGCGAGCTCCTCGGTGGTTCTCCAATCGTGACACGGATGTAACAAGACTGAAATGTAGATAAAAGGGAGGATATTGTTTTTCGGATGTCTGTATTATGACGAGTGGACGAGGATATGAGACAATATACTGAGTACGATCCCACATTCCGTTTGGTCAGAGATAGTGAGCTGTATTTATTATACGAAGTGGGGAGGAGGATATAGGAACGAAGTCTGTCTGTCCGTCCGTCCGTCCGTCCGTCCGTCCGTCCGTTTCTCAATGGGGGCACATTTTCTCAGAAACTAGTCACGTACTGGTCACGATGTCAAATGTGGTCGAAAATTGGTGTCTTAAATCCAGAGTTATGGCCCTTTGCTCCATGTCGGATACCCCTGTACACAAAGCCAGGTACACGGATACAGGGGTACAAAGTAAATGGTAGCACGTTCACAGGTACACGGGTGCACATCTATGCACACATACAGGTACAATAGTACAGTTGTAAGTGTACGCGATGTGACTAAACCCTTCCTACAGAGCAGATGAAGAGATCAGTCGGGCTGACTCAGACGTTCAGGTCACATGACTCACCCAATAGTCACATGACTCACCCACGACTCCAGACATTGACACAATGCATGAACTGCACACACAAGTGGGAAGGCTTTTCAAAACATACCTTTTCCTCCAAAACAGGTAATAAATGTGTACAAATTGTCTCCCAGCAATGATTTGCGACCCCCGCAGTCAGTTCATATGTTGCTTCCTAGTCCATTGATTTACACGCCTTGTTTCGTCATACCTAATATGTCTTGCATGGCGTTTACCTAATTTCAATGACACCGTGCTACAATCTATGCCCTGTTTATCTGCTGATTAGCAGGAAAACGGAAGATTTCCTTGCCAAAAGCGCACACAGGAAATCACATATTTAGCAATTGTTGTCATATACTTCCCTTTAGCTCATTTGTTTAGCTCCATTATCAAATGTGGCAAAGTTTCGAAATCACTATACATTTTTTCAGATTCAGTGAAACCCCGTTAATCCAGACAGGTATCTTAGAGAAACCGTCCGATTGAACACATTTCCATGTGATGAATCTTTATTATTAAAAACATATTTTGTATATGGCAGACATTTCTAACAAAATCGTCCCAAAGCAGGGCCGCCGGATTTCCGGATTAAGGTCTTTATTATGTAATTTGGAACCCCGATAATCCGGACTAGGTTAAGCCGGAAACAGCCGAAGGATCAATGTCAGAATCTTCAAGTACAATTTAAGGATATTAATACATTTCATTGTAATACATAGTTAACATGTTTGTATATATGTTAGCTGTATTGATGGTTCGCGTTTGCCTTCGCCTTGGCTGACAACATTTAAATTTCAGCGGTCAGTCATGATTTAGTGACTTTGATATTTTCTGGGAAAGAACGATGGGTCGATAATTGTTAAAGCCTTCGCTCGTCGCACCGAAGGCCTGGGTTCGATTCCCAAAATGGGTACAATGTGTAAAGCCAATTTCTGGTGTCCCCCTGGGTAATGTTTCTTAAAGCGGCATAAAACACAACTCAATCAATCTTGGAGATATCAATCATGTATAAATCTCGATATATACTTTAAATTTTACATTGAGTGAGTGAGTGAGTGAGTGCGTTTGATTTTATGCCGCTTTTAGCAATATTCAAGCAATATCACGGCGGGGGACACCAGAAATGGGTTTCACACATTGTACCCATGTCGGGAATCGAACCCGAGTCTTCGGCGTGACGAGCGAACGCTTTAACCACTAGGCTACCCGACCGCCCCTTGAGTGAGTGAGGTGCGTGGTGTGATACAGTTTTGAACAGGAGTTCAGTAATATCACGGAATGTCATGCGGGAGGTGCATCACTTCGGGCGTTCCTCCCACATTAAGCTGACACGCCGTGATATAACTGGAATACTGTTAAAAGCGGCGTTAAACCCAACTCACTCACTCACTCATGCGGGAGGTAGCATGAAAGGGTGAGTCTGTGCTGACAAAACAAGAATCATATTCATTGATAATTGTGAATCGACGTTAATCTCTGCTGAAGGTGAAATTATACAATAATTTTCCCAGAAAGTTTAAAAGGCCAGGGTTGTTGTCTCAGCTAGAGCTTCCCTTGACATTTCTCACTTTATATAACTCAGTATAAGAACGGGGGCCGTATAATAAACAGGGCGAATGTTTTACACATTCATTCTTCAAAGGGAGAAAATATGGAAGGTTTTGCAATTTTGAAATGGCCTTTACATGTTCTAACATTTATTTTAGTGTTTTTCAAAAATGCCAATAACGCTTTCGGGATAACAAGTAATTTGAAGACAGACTAGTTTTGAGACAGTCCTTTTTTATGGCAATCTATATATATATATAATTCCTTGACGATCTATGTTACCTTCAGCATACCAAGGCGAGATACATTACATCCAGTAACGAAGTATGACAAAAATAGAGTAACCAATACTTAGTTGGAATTGATATGATACTAAATTTCCGCCGTTGGTAGTCTGTGCGCGACAGGAGCGAGAATATATCGTTACTAAACAATCAGGTATCGGGAACCACTTAAACAAATCTCTTTCAAAGAAATAAATTACAATTGTCCTACCACAGTTACTGACCCTTAAAACTCCTAATCCGTTACAGTTAATTCAGTAAGCTTTATATTTTTTCTATGATGAAAACCTGTGACTTGTTCTCATTGAAGAATATATTTCCTTAATGATTCATGCGCAATGAAGAATCGAAACAGCAGTAACGGTAAACTGTCCCAGTCCGATTAGTCACGTGTTGTGTGGTTGTATCTACCGTGGTGTTGAAAATAGACCATGGTGACAAATTATATGACGAGGAAACCAATACCACACTTGCACGACCACAAACAAAATATTTTCTGGAAATTACAATAATATTGTCAAAAGCTTTGAGATTTAATGTTACGTGTTTATTTCATTTTTAAAATTGATTTCAATATGAATAGTTATTTTCAGAAAACGTAAACTCATCGCGAATAAATGTAAATAGAAAAAATCGAAAGACGGCAATCTTGAGAATTTTACAATAAAGTTTTTTCTAAACAACCACTTGTTGTACAGTGGCTGGTGTAGCCTGACACACTGACCCATGTTGTACACACGATGGCCAAACCCCTCCAATGTAACCTTACATTGTAGAACGAAACACTTATGCACACATGTATAGCATTGCGTTTAAGACACACACACACACACACACACACACACACACACACACACACACACACACACACACACACACACACACACACACACACACCATGTGAGAATGCAAAGCCAAGTGACAAATTGTACACCATCTTCTGAATACAAAAAAACATGATTGTACGGGATTCCATAAATTTTAAAAAGAAAGAAATCGCTTACGTGTTTAATCAAACGCGGATATGACTCCGAAGCTGCAGGTGTATATCAGGAGAAAAAGTTGAAAGATAAATCACGCTGAATAAATGCAAATGTTCTGACGTTTCAGTTCAATAGGAGGCAATACCATTGTATAACCAGGCTTCGCAGAAACGACGCAACATTCAACCATTGACGTCATAATTTTCAAGGTCATCAAACATTTAATGCGATCGAATCAAACACACCAATAGCCAGCAAATGGTTTCTACATACTTGATTCTAGATTGCATACAATATTATCATTACACGCTTCAGTGGGTAACCAAGCCCTGTGAGGCCATCAATGAGGTCATAATGACTACAACATTGTCTAACCGTGTGTGTACACCTGGGGGTAAAGTGCCGTGTACTAGTGACCCACAGAGCCCTAGGGAACTCGTAACGGAGTAATGAGAATCACTTCTGTGGTGTGGCGTGCGTCATATGTTAAGTAGGGGGTGGAGTGGTGACTCAGGTGACGTTGAGGGAATGTCTGCAGTACGTGTTGGTCGATAGGAAGGTGACGAAATTAACAAACGGATATAACATATGGTAGAATGTACGTTTTCATTCCATACTTTTGAAACATCGATTGCGTGGGTTTCTATGAACATACGTTATTTCGATCGGCATAGCCATTCACTTTAACCATAATTGACTGGCGTTCTATACTTGCGAAATTCCTGCTCACTCTTATGTCTGTCTTCTCTGGAGGGATGTGTGAAGCCCATTTCTGTTGTCCCCCGTCGTGATATTGCTAGAATATTGCTAAAAGCTGCGTAAGACCATACTCACTCACTCACTTCTCTGGAGGGTCATGGGAAATTAGGTTAAAGGACTTGAGCTTTATAACCAAATAGCAGAAGACAAAAAATAAGAAAATGAGATTCTTTTTATCAGATAAAGGTGATACCGGCCTTGTAAAGCTATCTCCAACACCTGTATGTCTATTACTTCTATCTGTCTATCCATGTATTGTCTGTCCCATCTTCTCTCCATCCCTTCCGTCTCTCTCTCCGGCCAATTCATCTACGTAAATTTCAATTTGGGACCGTCCGAAAATTCCTGAAAAGACAATTATGCTTCAGACTGTTGAAAAAAAGAATTGGTCTGCCAAAAAAATGACATTGTTGCAAGGTGTTTTCATAAAAATATTCAGACTCATAGTTTCAATTACCGTAATCGACGTAATAAGCGCCCTGCTCTAATAAGCCCCCACGGCGATATTTGCTAATATATTGGCTAGTGAACAATCCCAATTAGCACCCCATCGGATTGATAAATAAACACAAGATTTATTTAATCGCGTACAATACGCACTCGTAAGTTATATGCACCCTTAATTATGGGCAATTAAATTCTTGAAAAATATATCTGCCGTACATAAACATTGCAGACTGTCAGCATAAACAACGGAAATTTTTTCCCCACCAAAATAATATTCCAATAAGAGTCCCCTATTTCTAATTTTGAGAGCGCCCTGGGCGCTCATTACATCGAATACGGTAACAAAATATATCGGTTTTGCATCTGTAACTGAAAAATATCTAATTTCCAGACAATTGCCACCATCACTACGATGTTAAATGATCGGTCCCTTACATACTGAACACCTGTTGCCAAACGAAGCATTATGTAATGGTAGACTGTATATTACTGCTTCCCACGCAGTGCCGTTATTGTAAGTTTCAACACAAAACAATACCATGAATCGCATTTCACATATTTTTGCAGGATATATGCAGAAGATAGGCTATTTTTTTTTAAACGAGTCTTCTTATGCCTTTTCTGACACAGTTTAAAGGTGCTCGAATGCATGACCGAGCAACACGCAATTGGTCTGATAAGCTCTGAGTGCATGCTGCTATTGTTATTGTGTATATTGTCCCTAAAACCTAGCAAACCCTAGCTTGCTGAGAGTATGACCTTCCGTCTTCGTCGTCGTTGTTGCATTGAGGGTTAAACCCGAGGTCCCGAGCGTCAGGAAATTTGACTAGAGAGAGGATTTTGATATTTTGGACCTCTCCCTTTTAAAAATGCTGGATCCACCCTTGGTCCTCTGCCATAGCATTTTCAACTCACCGGCCCCTCTTTGGGACTCATGAATATGAGTAAGGTACACATTACACTACCATCTAGTCTCTGACATAAACATATCTTACAGAAAAAACAGTAGTTGAATTATCTGAAAATAAATAATAAGCAGAAGCCCAGAGCCTCTTTCCAATCTAGACTTGCATGGGCTGTATTGGATATATTTGTATCAGGGTCTGTACGAAAGATCATATCTATAGTGAGTGTTAGTATTGATAGGATTTCTGTTTTTGTGTTAGTAAGATTTGTGTTTCGTATTGATATATGACTTTTAGAAATTGATAGGATTTCTGTGGCTTCTCTGTTTAGATACGTCCAAGTACGAACATCTTTCAAAAATATATTTAGTCCCTCATCGTCTCTGGACCAAGGCTTCTATCGTCAAGGTAACCTGACAAGGAGTAACTAATTTAGGTTGGATGGCAGTAACACGATGGCCGTGACGACTGACAATGTTGGTAAGCGTCTTATATGTAATGGCAATTAAGTGATTTGAGACAAATACATGTCATAGCTACATGGTAGTTAGCCTTTGGAATTACATGTAAAATTCATTCGCACAATGTCTGTCCTGAATCGGTTGCTATAACAACTAGACCGTTTTGTAAAAGTGGGCCTGTGAGCTGGAGTGAGTGAGTGAGTGAGTATTGTTTTACGCCACTTTTAGCAATATTCCAGCAATATCACAGTGGGGGACACCAAAAATGGTCTTCACACATTGTACCCATGTCGGGAATCGCTCCATGGACTGGAATGGGTCCCTTTAACCGGATCTGGACAGTAAGGCTCTGTTACGTGACTAATTGCGAGTCAACGTACCCCGGCGCTATGGGACGTTGTTCATAATATCAATCACCAGCTTGTCAGGCCCAGATTTAATTATTATTATTATAATTGGAATACTGCTGGCTGCGATGTTTACAAACAAATACCGAACATGGAAATACAACCCGACACTTCTTGTAACAAGGAGACACATCTTCAGACAATTCTGGGATTGGCGTCAACACTAACACAATGACGTTTCCGTGGTTTGGTACGATATTCTTAAAAGTTATCCGCTTCATTCCGGAGCTGTTAAAAATATACTAAGTGCCTGGATAATATCGATCCGACGGATCCACTTGATGCCGAGGAATTTGACTGAGGAGATTTAAAGAGGAAACTAAACTCGTTGAAATGCTAGCTGCAATCTACAATATATTTAACGTGTATATTTCATCACTGCAACACAAGTCAAAGAGCTTATAAAAAACGTCAAATGATTGACACTATGTGTTGATGACTTTATGGTATTATTTGAAGATAACAGCGAGTTCTCGTCAGCGCGAGATGTGGTTAGATAGGGAGAGGTAATGTTCAAGCGATCACTATATGCAGTGCACATGGGTGAATAATGTCTTAAAACATACGAATGATTATGTGTATGACTGACGTCCGAGATGTCGTTAAATATCTGTATTTCCGCGTATATCTTATACACAACATTTCGTTAGACGTTTCCGGTAACGACCGTCTCGCTATAGCCAAGGTTTGGCAGTTTAAGAGACTCCCGTTATCGGTAATTAGATAAACACGACTAGGTTTCAGTTGAATATAATATTTCTGGATGACTTATCATATAAAATTGCAACTGATGTTGGTGACGTCATTACACCAGACATTCCTAGAGCGCCACGGACTGAAGTGGCATAACATTGTTATTTATACCTAAACGTTGAGACATGCGTACTCTTAAAAAAACAGTAAGGAATTCTCGGAACGAACTTAACATTTCCAAAATTGTAAGAGATATAAGTTTCCAGTGATAGTCTTGCACGTCTCTTCCATGTCTCATCCGTCTACTCCAAGTCTCTCGCCCGTCTCCCACGTCCCTCGCTCGTCTTTTCCATGTCTCATCCGTCTACTACATGTCTCTCGCCCGTCTCTTCCATGTCTCACCCGTCTCTCCCATGTCTCGACCGTCTCCCATGTCTCTCGCCCGTCTTTACCAAATCTCCCCCGTCTCTTCGATGTCCTCCTTGTCTCCCATGTCTCTCGCCCGTCTCCCACGCCTCTCGCCCGTCGCTCCCATGTCTCTCTCGTCTCCAACGTGTCACGCCCATCTCTTTCATGTCTCGCCCGTCGCTTCCATGTCTCATCCGTCTCTTCCATGTCTCATCCGTCTCTTCCATGTCTCATCCGTCTCTTCCATGTCTCGCCCGTCTCTTCCATGTCTCGCCCGTCTCTTCCATGTCTCATCCGTCTCTTCCATGTCTCATCCGTCTCTTCCATATCTCTCCCCCGTCTCTTCCATGTCTTGCACGTCTCTTCCATGTCTCGCCCGTCTCTTCCATGTCTCGCCCGTCTCTTCCATGTCTCGCCCGTCTCTTCCATGTCTCATCCGTCTCTTCCATGTCTCATCCGTCTCTTCCATGTCTCATCCGCCTCTTCCATGTCTCATCCGCCTCTTCCATGTCTCGCCCGTCTCTTCCATGTCTCGCCCGTCTCTTCAATGTCTTGCCCGTCTCTTCCATGTCTCATCCGTCTACTCCAAAATCTCGCGCACGTCTCTCACGTCTCTCGCTCGTCTTTTCCATGTCTCATCAGTCTACACCACGTCTCTCGACCGTCTCTTCCATGTCTCTCTCGTCTCCCACGTCTCTCGTCCGTCTGTTCCATGTCTCGCCCGTCTCTTCCATGTCTTGCCCGTCTCTTCCATGTCTCCTCCGTCGACTCCAAGTCTCTCGCCCGTCTCTCGCTCGTCTTTTCCATGTCTCATCCGTCTACTCCACGTTTCTCGCCCGTCCCTTCCATGGCTCGCCCGTCTCCTCCAAGTCTCGCCCGTCTCCCACGTCTCTCGCCCGTCTCTCGCCCGTCTCTTCCATGTCCCGCCCGTCTCTTCTGTGTCTCGCCCGTCTCTTCTGCGTCTCGCCCGTTTCCTCTGTGTCTCGCTTGTCTCTACCATTTCTCACTCGCCTCCTATGCCTGTCTCTCATCTTCGCCGTGTTTCGCCCGTCTCTTCGATGTTTCTCCCGTCTCCTCTTTGCCCCGTTAGCAACAGCTTACTCTTCCCTACAATTCGTCACCGCTTTCAAGCACACCACTCGTAAGCTTTACCAGCTACTACCTACCCCTACCACGCCACCCTCTACCTCCTATGTTATCTCTCCTGACATTTAATTTGCACCAGCAACACCCACCCCACCCACCCTTGATCTCTGTCGCCTTCGTGACACGCATTATAACCTCAACCCAACAAGCCACCCCTGATCTCCCACGCTCCACGGCGCAAATTCTCATCTAGTAGACTGCGTATATTTTCCCATCTAGTAGACCGTGTATGTACCTATACAGGCGGTTCATGGGCACGCCATACATATAGTAATCAGCCATTGTAACGGGGCACTTCGAAAAGTCGATGTCGGATGAAAATCTTAATTCAATAAGTTTGGATGTGGGGTGGGGTGGGGTGGGGTGGGGTGGGGTGGGGTGGGGAATGGTATGAGGTAAAAGGCCTCATTTCTTTGTTTTTTAAACTCTCTTTGGTCATACCAGGTATATATAAAGCATATAAATTATAAGGGGTATCTGAGTTTTATTTGTTGCTTAGCGCTGCACTCGGGTATATAACAGGTATTTGGGATAATAAAATAAAATAATGGAGTAATCCCGTAATGATCCGCGTTAGAATTGGTCTTCAGCAACCCAAGTTGGTCGTAAGAGGCGATTAACGGGATCGAATGGTCAGGCTCGCTGACTTGGTTGATGCATGTCATCGTATCCCAATTACGTAGATCGATGCTCATGATGTCAATCAGTGGACTGTTTGGTCCAGACTCGATTATTTACAGACCGCGGTCACATCACATCGCTGGAATATTGCTGAGTGCGGCGTTAAACACAGACACACTTCCTATCTATTTGATGAAAAATAAGCATCGGAATTAGTGTAAACAATATGGTGTGTGGAGCTACCACGTCCGAAGGAATAGTTTCCATTGCGATACAAATGCAATAACTATCGTCGGAACAGCGGTTCGCATTGGAATCACCACACAGCTCTATTGAAACCAAAAGCATCGGTAACCGAACACGTTCGGTCATATCCGTTAAATTCCGCATTTCGCCGAACAACAACAATGCTTACTGTCGTCACAGTGTGCGAATTATGGCTGATAGTCGTGAAGAAGAGAAAGAGGGAAGTGGTTTAATCAACGCTTGTTCCTGGAGAATGTAATTCTATTTAAGCCGTTAATGCGCATTAACCACGGATTTGTATATAGGTCCGTGAGTTAACGTAAATAGTAATTCCCCTTCGATACAGAGTATTCATTTTCAATGGAAAGCTTATCAGTCACAGACCCAGATAAATACATCATCCATAATTCCATTCACTGTTTACGCATCAGAGCTAGAGATAGTATTTGCCCAATAACTGTTGATATAAACAAGGCTAATACAAATATTCTGTCAGTCAATGTCAACAGTAGGCAATGTATTTTATGAATACACAATGCCATTTAGAAGTGGTCAAATGTAACAAATGTTATTTTTGGTCAAACAATTTCTTTGTAGAGCCTCGGTGGCTGAGTGGGTATTTCGCTGACTTTGTGTGCTGGCGATTAGGTACCAGTTTCTACTTTACCAAGAACGTATTATCCCAAATATAACATTTGTTTTTGTTATATGTATTTTTTAACACATACCATTACCAGATCTCGATGTGTGTGTTTTAGGCTGGTAGCCACTGTTGCCAAGATTGCTGGGATCTGGGATAAGGCGGGATGTCAGACATTGTCAGATTGATTTGCGATTACTGATACTAAAATACATGTCTCCCACTTTAGATAACTAACCAATAGAAAGTACTTCGCTTGTCGTTGTCAATTAACTATCATCGGCTTTTTGGCGGATACAGCCATTGGTAATCCGCTATACTTGACCGAGCGACGGTGTGTGTGTATATGTGTGTACGTGATTGTGTGTGTGTGTGTGTCTATATGTATATACCTACAAAGAGCGGCAGTGTCTGTGTGTGCGTGCGGGTAGTGCGGGCGTGCATACAAAGAGCGGTGGGTTCACGACGGTGTTTCAAAGAGCGGTGAACATGTATATTAATATCATTAACAGGACCAGATTAGTCGTTTTTTCTGGTTATAATTCTAGAGATAATCTGTCTGCCATTAATGTATCAATGCCCAGATACAGCCAGTTTAAAATATTGGTCGCCAAGGTAACCAGATTTCATAGGATTATTGTTTGAAATAACTATATCTTCTAATATGTACACAGAATAGTCACGATAACGAAGATGCAGTGGATATACATTGCAAACATGTATCGATTGAATGTATATGGTGAATTCTAGAGTGTTAATAATTTATTCTTCATGATCATATCGCCTTGCAAAACAACAACTTTTGAGTGATATATAATTTTTAACAATGGAGAGATCACTCGAATTTGTTGATTTTAGAAGTAGAATCAACAAGCCCAGATTTAAAGCATGTTCTGCTTGATATATGATTTCTCTATAAGTGTGCTTAAAGACCAATAGTTGCGTAATTCGTAGTTACGCATAAAATGCACGTTCAGCGTAGCCAGCGTATTCCGGGCTCAGGATCAACAGCAACAACAATAGTGTTTTGTAATCATCACGGTTTGTTCCATGGTAACCAAGCATTTACAAGTCACTCTGTTGGACGACTGCACTTAAGATTAAGCCGGTATTTAGTTCAATGGGTAGAGAGCTCTACACTCCAGTTGGGGTTAATTAGGCGAGTCGCGGCTTGTGTGAGGTTAATTGTCTTGAGGCAGACTGGTGTTTGTAATTATTGATTTCAGTGGTAGAGTGTCAGTTGCATATAACTATCTCGGTGGAGAGAGAGAGAGAGAGAGGAGGTGGGGGGGGGGGGGGGGGGGGGGGTGGAGTCCAAATTGTCGATATTGAAGTCTACGACAACATACAGGCCTGATCATCCATTTTGATGATTTTCCAAAATTCCACATCTGTTACATAATGCATCCACATACAATACGATTTGCTTATACTGTCAACTATGTGTGGAAGCATTGTCAAAGTACCACTTTTCATACATTTAACGACATAAACGATATTTAAAATATGGGCCACTTATCCTTGGTCTATTATGGTAATTAATGGTTCTATTTCAGAAGTCTGTCATTTCTTGTGGCAACTGACCCTTATATTGCCTCCAAGACGAACACTACAGAAATGTCAATGTATCCTCTGGCTTTACATACAGCTCCAGGGTGCCGCCAAGGGCCCAAACCTTTGAGTGTAGCCTATTTATACACACGTGTATGTCAGCAAGATTCGGCTAACATTTATCATTATAAACAAAACTGTTAGATTTAAAATTTACCCAATGTTCCACTAAAGAAGTAAAACAATAAACAAGGAATCTTGCTGCAAGTACATAGACGTGTGTATAAATTCATACACGATCAATTGGTAATGTGATACAAAAACATAGAGATAAAAATATATATCAAATATTTATTTATGTGTATTTCAAAATACAATAAATAGTAATATATTACATGGTAGAAATAATAACAAAAATAAATCTCAGGATAAGTTATGTTACGACGTGTCAAATGTCATGCCAAGTGACACACAAGCAACCAATTACCCAATAAAACAAGCTTGGTCTCTGCTTGGAAGAGTAATACTGTCCTCATAATCTACTCACGTTATCAATTGAGCAATTAAATGTCACTGGATTTCTTCTAGGCACACGGGCAATGCACCTACTCTCACAAGCAATCTAGCTTCTTGAACAAATGTTCATTGTTTATAAGGAATAGATTCCACTACGTTCGTAAGGCTTGAACATTCTGGAAAGTTACTGTCTCATCTCAGGGCGATGTTTCCCTCAGCTGCGCTAAGGTCACAGTTCAATACAGTCATGTTTGCACTGGTAATTGACTTGGAGTCGTTGTTGGGATACACGTTGTAAATCTACCCGGGACTGTCATTTAAAGGGCGTCGATTTAAGCGAAACGTGTGGATTTCAGGATAGCCTTTCTTGACGTCATGGCAGGAGCGTCCTGTGAGCTGGACAGGTTCTCTGTTTCAAGGCTCAGCACACCTCACACCTTAGAGTCCGTTTTTCACAGTTCCAGGATTTTGTGTAAGTTCACAAAGATTGCACATCTCATCATCCGTGTGATTGACAGTCTTACATTTCAATTATAAAAACATCCCGTCACCCTGGAATCAGATCGGGTAGGTGGCGACGTCTGGATCAGCTTCACGAAAATCTGCTTCTGGTGCACGGAGAGGGCTTCGAAAAGATCAGCAAGGCCATTTCTCCGTCTCCTGTTTGATAAGCAGTTGGCCACTTCCCCATTGGTAGTGCAGGACAGTGAGCAGGTCTTCTCCTTCATGCGTAAAGATGAATCGTTGAGGAGTAATTCTTGGAAATTGTCCACCAAGTCCAGTTGCGTGTCCTCGTCCGAATCACTGCAAGACTCGCTCGCACTTTCAGACAACTCGTTCTCGGTTGATGATGTTGACATGTTTGATAACTGCCTGCCGAAACGTTTCTCGACTTTCTCAATAGCTTCATCAGTCCATCCGAGCCGCTCGAGGATTTCTGGATCGATACCATCAAATATGTTCGCCATTCCGTTCCTTCTCGACTTCGTCATGTCTGAAACTGTTTCAGCGTCCATGACTGTTTGTTTGATGTGATTTAAAACCATGGAACTAGTTGGCTGTAACTGAGCTTTGACTGTGTCTTGTCAAGCAAGTGTATCTCGTAGCGAATGCCTCAAATCTGTCAAACCCAAACAGTTCGTCTGCTTATATAGCCTCGCCTTTCATCAGCCAGTGAACAATGGTTTAACAGCCAACGTCACACACGAGGCGAGCGCGTTGAATCAGAAATGTTTACGTCATTGGGCGGAGCTCTGTACGTGTCAATCAAACCTCTTAGCCAATCAACGCGTCTGATCCGGGGTTTCCCCAAGCAGAAGACCACGTGGATATCCCATAGTCGCTGCCCGCAGTTCACAATCCAAATGAAACCGAACTTTGATTTCTCCTATTGTATCCAAACAATATTGCCTTTGATGAACACATGCTAGCGAATAGATGTACCATGCCGTCAGAATATTTACCAAACTGTTTAGCATTTGTTTAAAACATCGCGGCAACTTGTTTCCGGATCGCGCGGGGCTATGTAAGATTCTATTTTTAGATTTTGCGCATGAAACACATGCGTCACCTACCGTTCGTTTTGCGTATGTGCCGAACCTTTTTCTGATCGGTTTCTCACCTGGGAAACACCTTGGATGATGCCACGAAACAGTCAAGCAATATAATAGAATAGAATATTATTAGAATAATATTTAATAGTAGTATAGTAGTATACATGTATACATTTAAAAATACGAGCGACTAACGGGATCGGATGGTCAGGCTCGCTGACTTGGTTGATGCGAGTTGTCATCGATCCCAATTGTGTGGATCGATGACCATGATATCAATCACTGGATTGTCTGGTCCAAACTCGATTATTTACAGACCGCCATCATATAGCTGGAATATTGCTGAGTGCGACGTTAAACAACAAACCAATTTGAAATACGAGGTCTTTTTTTCTAATTCTTAGCATATCCTGTTTCTTAGAGAAACCACTTCAGGTTCCTATTTAATTATATAAAATATAGCTACGCAATAAATCACAAAGAACTATGAAGAACGAAGCCTGGTTTATTTCACGACAAAACATTGTTCTATTATGACGCCATTTCTGGTGATTCAAAATTGCTCTCGTATCTTGATGACGTCATGTATTGGACGACGTTATTTTTGAGAGGGAAGTGTCTAGTAAGTTGTTCCACGTAGATGTTGCTGGGCTATACAGATAATAACAGTGGCCGGACGATCGCATCCAAAAGTGGGAGAGATATGACAATCGGTATGAGGATAAAGGGTACAGATAATCGGCATGAGGATTGTGAGAACGTGCGGGAAATACCAAACTTAAACCACCTGTTCGTAAGGTCGGATTCTGTTAAGGGAGTCATCATTTTATAAATTTGGGAAAATAGTTTACGTTTAAAGCTTGTACATTTTATCAACATCCTTAAAGGGGCTGTACATTATGTTGATATCTAATATAAGAAATTTACGAATCGTGGCCGTTGTTTTACGTACAAGAAAACATGGTATATTCTCCCTGCAGTGTTTTATTGTACGATATATAACTCCCTCTCGTCATTTATTTCTTAAATACATATAACATTTTTTCATAGGATCAGCTCATACAAATCAATACATGATTCACAGTGATGCAAGAGTTGGACGAAGCACCCTTGCAATCCTTACACGAGGCGGTTGGTGAAGATAATGCGTATGTCTTGTTTCATTCCAATGGAATATTTCACAATCCTGATTGACAATCAGCATAAAAGATGTTTTAATGGCACACATTTAGGTCCATTACAATGATGACATGACAGGTTGCTACTTGTGATGCTACTACTATCTCTACAAATGCTGATGCAGCTAATACTAGCACTGCTACTGCTGTTACTACAACTTGTGATCTTGCTGTCAATACTACTATTGCTACTGCTGCTGATGTTGATATTACTATTGCTACTGCTGCTGATGTTGATATTACTATTTCTACTGCTGCTGATGTTGATACTACTATTGCTACTGCTGCTGATGTTGATATTACTATTTCTACTGCTGCTGATGTTGATACTACTATTGCTACTGCTGCTGATGTTGATATTACTATTGCTACTGCTGCTGATGTTGATATAACTATTTCTACTGCTGCTGATGTTGATACTACTATTGCTACTGCTGCTGATGTTGATACTACTATTGCTACTGCTGCTGATGTTGATATAACTATTTCTACTGCTGCTGATGTTGATATTGCTATTGCTACTGCTGCTGATGTTGATATTACTATTGCTACTGCTGCTGATGTTGATATTACTATTTCTACTGCTGCGTATACAACCGCTGTTACTACTACTACTACTACTACTACTACTACTATTACTACCACCGCCACCACCACTACTCCTACTAATACTGTGCCAATGTGACGTAAAGCATTACCTCACTCACTCACTCACTACTAATACTGCTGCTGCTATCACTATTACTACTACTACCAAGTCTACTACTACTACTACTACTACTACTACTACTACTAATACTACTACTATTACTACCACCGCCACCACCACTACTCCTACTAATACTGCTGCTGCTATCACTATTACTACTACTACTGCTACTGTTACTGCTACTATTACTACTACTACTACTACTTCTACTACTGCTACTGCTACTATTACTGCTAGTAGTACTGCTACTGCTATTACTATTACTACTACTACCACTACTACTACTGCTACTACTACTGCCACTGCTACTACTGCTGCTGCTATTACTACTATTACTGCCACTACTACTGCTACTACTACAACTACAATTACTACTACTGCTACTACTACAATTACTACTACTGCTACTACTACTACAATTAATACTACTGCTACGACTACTACTGCTGCAACTATTACTGCTACTACTACAATTTCTACTGCTACTACTACTACTGCTACTACTACATCCACTACCACCACCACTACTACTACAACTACTACTGCTGATTCTACTATTACAACTATTGTTACTTCTACTGCTGCTGCTACTACGTCTACAAATACTACTACTGTCACTACTTCTACTCCCACTACTACTACTACTACAACTACTGATACTACTCCTGCTACTGTTGCTACTCCTACTACTTCTTCTACTACGTCTACTACTACTTCTGCTGCTGGTACTACTGCTACTACTACTACTACTACTACTTCTGCTGCTGCCGCAACTACCACAGCTGCTACTGCTACTCCTACTGTTGATGGTTATTCGAGATACTAATATTACTACCAAGTCTACTACTACTGTTTTAGTTTTTCTTTAATTTTATTTTGATATTACTACTTTTATTATTACAGTTTCCCCAACTACAACAACTACTACTCGTAATACCGCCACTATTGCATATTACTGTTTATTTCCCACAAGGTTAGAAATAACCGAGTTAAGAAAATTCGTATATGCACTAGTGAAAACAGGAACGGTGGGGTAGCCAACAGGCTAAACGTTTGCTCGTCATGCCGAATGCACGGGTTCGAGTCCCATAGGGGTACAATGTGTGAAACACATTTCCTGTGTTCACGCCGTGATATTGCTGGAACATTGCTAAAAATCGGTGTAAATCCACTTAATGACTTACTCTTTAAAAGAGTCACTATTCCATTCGGTTTATAGTTCAGCAAATTTGCCGATGTTGAAGTCTGCGAAAAGTTGCAGGTGAACAAAACCATCATCTATTATGCTGGGTTTTTTTCAAAAGTAAAGTTCCACATCTGTTATCCGAAATGTGACGTATAATACATGTACGAATAGCTAATACTGAAATACTGTCAACTAAGTGTGGAAGTATGTCAAAGTACCACTTTTCATACATTTATCGACATAACCCATATTTAAAATATGTGCTACTTATCCTTGGCCTAATTATACAATTAATGGTTCTATTTCAGAAGTCTGTCATTTCTTGTGGCAACTGACCCTTATATTGCCTCCAAGACGAAGACTAGAGAAATGGCAATGTATCCTCTGGCTTTACATACAGCTCCAGGGTGCCGCCAAGGGCCCAAACCTTTGAGTGTAGGCTATTTATACACACGTGTATGTCAGCAAGATTCGGCTAACATTTATCATAAAAAATGTTAGATTTAAAATTTACCCAATGTCCCACTAAGGAAGTAAAACAATAAAAAAGGAATCTTGCTGCAAGTACATAGACGTGTGTATAAATTCATACACGATCAATTGGTAATGTGATACAAAAACATAGAGATAAAAATATATATCAAATATTTATTTATGTGTATTTCAAAATACAATAAATAGTAATATATTACATGGTGGTAGTAAAAATAACAAAAAATAAATCTCAGAATAAGTTATGTTACGACGTGTCAAATGTCATGCCAAGTGACACACAAGCAACCAATTACCCAATAAAACAAGCTTGGTCTCTGCTTGGAAGAGTAATACTGTCCTCATAATCTACTCACGTTATCAATTGAGCAATTAAATGTCACTGGATTTCTTCTAGGCGCACGGGCAATGCGTCCCACGCGCCTACTCTCACAAGCAATCTAGCTTCTTGAACAAATGTTAATTGCTTGTATGGAAACGATTCCATTGCGTTCGTAACGCTTGAAATCCACACTGTTCATTGTTGAAAATTTCTGTTTCCCTCAACTTTGCTAAGGTCAAAGTTCAATATAGTCGTGTTTGCACTCGTTGTAAATCTACCCGGGACTGTCATTTGAAGAGCGTCGCTTTCAGCGAAAACGTGTTGATTTCAGGATTGCCTCTCGTGACGTCACGGCCCACCTGAAAGGTGCGCCCCTTGAGCTGGACAGGTTCCAGCACACCTCACACCTCAGAGTCCGTTTTTCACAGTTCCAGGATTTTGCGTAAACGCACAAAGATTGCACATGTCACCATAGTGTGACCGCCAGTCCTACAATTCAATTATAAATGCACCTCGTCACCCTGGTAACAGATCGGGTAGGTGGCGACGTCTGGATCAGCTTCACGAAAATCTGTTTTTGGTGCACGGAGAGGGCTTCGAAAAGATCAGCAAGGCCATTTCTCCGTCTCCTGTTTGATAAGCAGTTGGCCACTTCCCGATTGGTAGTGCAGGACAGTGAGCAGGTCTTCTCCTTCATGCGTAAAGATGAATCGTTGAGGAGTAATTCTTGGAAATTGTCCACCAAGTCCAGTTGCGTGTCCTCGTCCGAATCACTGCAAGACTCGCTCGCACTTTCAGACAACTCGCTCTCGGTTGATGATGTTGACATGTTCGATATCTGCCTGTCGAAACGTTTCTCGACTTTCTCAATAGCTTCATCAGTCCATCCGAGCCGCTCGAGGATTTCTGGATCGACACCATCAAATATGTTCGCCATTCCGTTCCTTCTCGACTTCGTCATGCCTGTAACTGTTTCAGCTTCCATGACTGTTTGTTTGATGTGATTTAAAACCATCGAACTAGTTGGCTGTAACTGAGCTTGGACTGTGTCTTGTCAAGCAAGTGTATCTCGTAGCAAATGACTAAAGTCTGTCAAACACAAACAGTTCGTCTGCTTATATAGCCTAGCCTTTCATCAGCCAATGAACAGTGATTTAACAGCCAACGTCACACACGAGGCGAGCGCGTTGAATCAGAAATGTTTACGTCATTGGGCGGAGCTCTGTACGTGTCAATCAAACTTCTTAGCCAATCAACGCGTTTGGTTAAATCTGATCCGGGGTTTCCCCAAGCAGAAGCCCCACTTCCATATCACATGTACGCTGATCGCAGTACACAATCTATACTTCTATTTCGTCTATAGACTCCAAATTATACTGCTATGCTAGTCGATAGATGTACCAATACCCTCAGATTATTTGCCAAGCTGTTTAGCATTTTTTGACGACAGCGCGGCAACGTGTTTCCGGATTTCGTTGGTCCGTGTACGATTCTATTTTTAGATATAGCGCGCCTGAAAAACATACTTGTCATTACCATTCGTTTTGCGTATGTGCCCAACCTTTTCTGGTCGTTTTTTTCACCCGGGGAACACCTTGCATGATGTCATGAACTATTCACACAATATCATAGAACAGAATATTATTAGAATAATATTTTATTGTAGTATTATATGTAAGAATGCATTTAAAAATACAATGTATTTTGTTTATATGTGAAGATATGCTGAGTTTTAAAGAAACCAATCAGTTATTCATTTATTTAAACATTAACATTTTGTCATAGGATAACCTGAGATCTGACTTGGTTCATACAAATCAATACATGATTCACAGTGGAGCACCGTAAAATGCGAGCGACTGCGCTTGTCGTAAAAGGCGACAAATGGGATCGGGTGGTCAGGCTCGCTGACTTGGATGATGCATGTCATCAATCCCAATTGGGTGGATCGATGTCCATGATGTCAATCACTGGATTGTGTGATCACAGAGCTGGAATAGTGCTGAGTGCGGCGTAAAACAACAAATCAATCAACCAACTAACACAGTGGAGCAAGAGTTGGATGAAGCACCCTTGCAATCCTTATACTAGGCGGCTGTACCTGGCGGCTCCAGGGTGATGAAGATGCAGAGTATCGGTGCAGCTGCTGTTACTACTACTACTACTACTACTTCTACTACTACTACTACTGCTACTACTGCTGCTGCTGCTGCTGCTGCTGCTGCTTCTACTACTGTAGATGGTTATTCCTGATTCTGCTACTACTACTACTACTACTACTACTACTACTACTACTACTACTACTACTACTGTCGCTGCTCTCCTGCCACAGCTACCACCGCCTGTGTGCTGCTAGTACTGCTACTATTACTTCTACTACTACTGCTACTGCTGCTACAACTTCTACTGCTACTGCTACTGCTACTACTACCACGATAACAACTGTTACTTCAGACTACTCGTATTACCACTAGTTACATTGAACACCTCTGTGGTCTGGTGGCGGAGCGTCTGCCCGGAGAGAGGAACGTCGTGGATTCGGTCCCCGGCACTCGGTGTTACTCTGCCTTGGGATGGTGGGACTAAAACAAGGAGCCAGCTCGGAGCCAGCATAACGTGTTTGAGTGAGGTATTCATGCGGCATGGTATGGCTAGCACTATAACTCGGCATTAACCCCCAACCCCCCCCCCCCCCCCCCACACACACACACACACACACACACACACACAAACACCACACACGCAATATATTCGTTATATAAATGCAATAATCTTGAACGTGTTTCACCTCACCTAATCACTAGTTACATGCATACTGTAGTCGGCTACAGAGAGATGCTATCCACTATACAGTTGTCTCCATATAAAGCCCAACAGCCTAGGGCGACGCTGATCTCCTTCAGCGCTTACATTGACTGCAGGCGTCAAATACCAACCCAAGCCTAATGACGGAGCACGTTCTCAAGTGCAGATGTTCCAAGTGGAGTCTTAGAGTCTTAAACCTTCCTACAAAGATGCAACAACCGCGGGCTACATTGAACCCTGACGAGAGAACATCAAACAGGTAAAGCTCGTTCAAGGGTATTGGTTTGCCCCTGTCGTTATTCCGCCAAGAATATAGGCTCCCTGTATCCCAATATTTATCGACAGATGCCACTTAAATTGGTTTAGTTGGTCAGACTAGGAATAGATGTGCGCCCTTGGTGTACTCAGCGCATAGACGACAATCGTAGCTCTTCCTCGATTCTACCAAAACGTTTTAAAATCCTGCATTGGCCTTTGTCCGCCTGAGAAATTGATCTACTTCAGACCAATGCTGATGACATCATTACCGCGAAGTAAAATATTTATTTAGCAGCTCTTCTTTCGCAAACCTGGGCGCCGTTCCACAAAGCGATCTTAGCGCTACGACTATCGTAAGCCAGTGTTAAAGTATGGGAGTTACCATCACCTAAGCGCTAAGATGGCTTTGTGTAATGGGGCCCTAGCCGTTTTGCAATTTCAAATAGTGATATTACTGCTTGTTGCGGTTCCAACGTTATAATTACAGCTACCGTGGCATTATATTTCAGGCGGAAAACATGACGAACATAATCTTAGAGAATGTATTGTCAAATTCAGTACCATCAACAGGGTTTGACTTTTGGCGCTAATCTACTGTGACGTCATATCCACTTCCGATCCGTAGAACTTCATGACGACCTAACAGTGGTACTTAAGAACAAAACTTTCAGAGACTATCGCGTTCGGTTTTAGATGACATATACAGGTATCGAATATACGTTCGAAACCTGTATTTGACACAATAGATTTTTCACTTCTCTGTTCACTCATAGGTTATAACATACGTATTTGTTTTAACTACGATGTAGTCAAAGTGTCTGTGGCAGTATATTTTGTGCAGAAAACATGATAGAAATCCAACGTGAGAGTGTACTTCAAGCTTTTGGGACAAAAGGTTGAAATTTGGCACTTTTCAAAATGACGTCATATTTGCTGCGTCGCAATGGGCGGTGTGACGTCATAATACTTACTGGCTAAGTAGAACTAAACCTTGCAAGTCTTACTTACTCTTCTTTATTGTGTCTACATCGTGCTGGCTTAGGGCACATTGAGTGAAACCCATTTCTGGTGTCCCTTGCTGGAATATTGCTAAAAGCGACGTAAAACCATACTCACTCACTCACTCATGCTGGCTTACAAAGTAGCTGACTCACACACCTGCCACATGTATACCATGCCTACCATACATGCGAATAGATAATGAAATGAATATAAAAACAATATAGAACGAAGTGTGGTTCATTTCACCATAAACATTGTTCTGTCATAATGTCATTTCTGGAGATTCGAAAATGCGCTGGCAACTTGATGACGTCGTATATTGGACGACGTTATTTTTCAGAGGAGAATGTCTGGTGAGTTGTACCCCATAAATGAGCTTGGCAACGCAGACAAACACGATGGCCGAACGATCGTATCTAAAAGAGGAAGAGAAAGGTTCAGGTAATCGAAGTGTGGATTGTGAGAATATGCAGGAAATACCCACCTGTGTATAAAATGGACTTGTCCGACATTGCAGAGGACGGATTCTATTGAGGGAGTTATCATTATTAAAATACGGGTAATTATTTTGAAACTTTGTACATTTTATTATCATCCTTAAAGAGGCTGTACACAATGTTGATATCTCACATCAGAAATAAACGACTCGTGGTCGTCGTTTATCGTACAATAAAACACTGCAGGGAGAACAAACCACTTAGAGCTGCGCTCCTCCTGGTTTATTCTGCCTGTTCCCTGCATCGCCCCTCAAGGTTTATTCACTCTGTAGTGTTTTATTTCTTAAGTAAATCATTTTGTTGTAAAACAATAATGTACAAGAACATACATCGTCATTATTATATGCTATATAGGCTATTATCGGTGTTTCCTGCGTCGAAATCGACATGGGGCGGTGTAGCCTATGGTCAAGGCGTTCGTTCGTCATGCCGTAGACCCGGGCTCGATTCCCCACTTGGATATAATGTGTGAAGCCTGTTTCTGGTGTCCCCCACCGTGATAAAACAAAAGCGGCGTAAAACCATACTCACTCACTGAAATCGACAACCCATTCAAATCAATGGACTAAGTACCTGCCGCTTTTCTCAGTATCGCTAACCCCTTATAAATTACGTTTAATTTTATCATGGTGGGACGGATAAAAAACATGCTACTTCACCGCCCACTAAATACTAAACATCAAAGTTGCCCCTTTCTTAAAACAATAATATTTTTTTCAGATTAAATCAGTTAGATTGCGTTAAACTCGCCCATCACTAGTCTGTCTCCTAGACCTTGGAGAATGAATTTTAAAAAGTCCAACTGAAGTCTCTAACGATTTGGCAAGTCAAGCTTGCCTCAGCTCTGACCTTTTCATACCTTTTTGTAAGTATAAATGTTTTTAATAATATAACTTTATTTTTTCAACTAAACGAACATCACCTTTATTTATAGCCTCGAAACAAATATACATATTTCACATGCCCAATATTCTACTCAAAATGTATACGCCCCCAGACTTACTGACTCATTCAGATATCTGTTTCTAACTTCCATTGTCCCTAATGCTCACCTTAAAGGACATCTAAATTCAGTTTGCATTAATAAACTCATCGTTATATACGCGATCTAAGTTTACCACATCACCTGCCACCTTGTTGTGGCTTCTCGTGACATCGCCGGGCTTAACGAAGCTGAAATTCACACAGCAATCCCCGTGCTGCGTGTAATACCTTGTTTTTACCAATCTTGACGTAAACAGGGAGTTGTCGTGACCGAAATAGCTGAAGGAGTCAGGAAGCGGGCTCAAATTAACTTAAACGTTGACATATTCTTTAAGACGTGCTTGGTCAAAGTGCAGTTGGTTTCGTTATAAACTCGAAGTTATTTGGTTATTTGAAAGTTGAAGTCATCCCTCTTGTCACACAGTCTTGTGGAGAGTGCTTTGTCACTCTGAATCTTGATGCATAGATCTTATGATGAAACAGAAGCGGCTATCATTGGTCTCCTATATTTCTAGTTGAGGTGGGTTGATCAGTGGAAGGGAATTGGCTATTTGATGGTTATTGAAAGATGTCATATAATCGATACACATAAAGCTGAAGTTAAACTTCTTGGCCAAATCACCTTTTTTGATTGTTCTAATCCGAGAAGAAATTCCGATTCATAAGCATAAAGAAACATATCAGTAGGGGAGCACAATTGGTGCCCATGTGGATGCCTACTTTTCATCTAAATAACCTACCCCCCCCCCCCCCCCCCCAAAAAAAAAAAAAAAAAAACCAAAACAAACCAAAAAACTATTGTTCATAGATGTTATTAATGAGGATGTCCAGCATTTCACATATTGTTTTCGCAGAAAACATCAGATGGCATTTGCTTTCATTTTTGAGAAATTGCCCTGACATCGTTTACTGTCGATGTTCACTCGGTGATAAGCAATATATAAACCATATGTCACGTATTAACATTGTACTGTTGCCTTTGGCAAGCTTAATGCGTCTTTGTTTATCAATATATGATATTTACGATGATTAATATGTAATGGTTTAATTACACAAGTAACTTCAGAATGCAATGATAGTGTGAACATCCCAATTTTGTATCTAGTGTCACATGTTTTTCACGCACACGCACACGCACACACAGAGACAGAGGCAGTCACACACACACACACACACACACACACACACACACACATATATATATATATATATATATATATATATATATATATATATAAATATACACACATTAGATTATGAACTCCATCGGAGTAGTCACTTCTTGTTTTAGGTGAACAATTATTGACTTGCCCGTGCATGTGTTTGTAATGGGTGCCACCGGCGGGGTAGGATACGCTCACATTTTCGCTGAAACTGGTATCATCACTCTTTGATGGTGATTCATAGACACACGCTCGTGGTATGGTTGGAATCGTACAATGGACAATTAGTATTATCGCATCGATAACGATATCAATTATGCGGTAAAAAGAATTGCAATGGTTTTATTTGTTCAGAACGAATGGCGTTGTAAATAGCAGTTGCATTCAGCGTCCGCTTCCGTGTATCTATTTATTTACTTGTTCCAAGTCCTCATGCACCACTAATCCGGCGTTCCTGTCTCGTAGCCTTGCAAGAAAACCGTGCAAAGTGTCAACGTCAAGATGAGCGAAAGAAGTAGGTAACACGTGGCAATAATACACCATTGTGCTCGGACAGGGCTGATACAATTGACTGTCTGGCCCCCATCGAGCACAAGGAGACATGCAACAAACACTCCATGTCTTCCCCAAAGCAGTGTGTCACAGTCGTCAGTGCAGTCAGCGTCTGCAGCTTCAGCCATTGCAACGGATGGCGGATGATTCAACGTCATTACTTGAACCCGTAGTAGACGATGGCATTAGCTGTAGACACTTCCAGTGATGGGTTGGTGGCCTGTTTCGAGTTGCTGGTGTCACATGATGTGATGTCGACGCCCTCTTACACATTATTGCGCATGTCTTTAGAATGCGGTTAATAAATTCCAAGGTCAGAAAGCAATTTGGATAAGGGTTTATATTGGTATGGTTACTGTTCGATGTCATTAACGTCTCCTATCCCAATTCAACAATGTTGGAGTTATAACTGGTCCCTAAGACTAACATATAGTCCCTGAAATAAAGTCATATATAAGGTTCAATCAAACTAAATCCGCAAGGCAACCCACGACTATCAACGGAACTCTCAAGTCTCTTGTTTAGTATAGGCTGCTGATGCTAAGAATGAGATGATTGGGGGTGAAACGTTTATTGAATATATGCTCTGAGATCTGTAAGAAAGACTACACTGCTCCCTCTGTCTTTTATTGTAGGATGAAATGAAATCCTGTACCTACCCCATTGTGTTGTGATGTTTTGTAGTAGAAAGTCTGCACACACTCTTTGTCTTGTGGTGTTTTTGAGCAGAAATCGCACAATACTCTCTTCCTTGTGATGTTTTGGAGTAGAATATATATACGCATTCTCTGTCTTGTGATGTCTGGTTGGATGAAATGAATACGTACTGTTTTGTAATTGAAAGTGTATACCTACACATTTACTTGTGATGTTTCGTGGTAGAAAGAGTATAGCAAATCTCTGTCTTGTGACGTTTTGTAGTAGAAAGTGTATACATTATCTCTGTCGTGTGGAGTTTTGTAGAAGAATGTGCATATAATATATGTCTTGTGATGTTTTCTAACAGAAATCGTATACGTACCTAATGTCTTGTCATGTTTTGTAGTTGAAAGCATATACATTATTTCTACCTTGTGATCTTTTGTGCTTGAAAGCATATACATTATTTCTGTGTTGTGGGGTTTTGTACTTGAAAGTATATACATTATTTCTGTCTTGTGATGTTTTGTAGTAGAAAGCGTATGCATTATTTCTTTCTTGTGGGGTTTTGTATTAGAAAGTGAATAATACTTTCTTGTGGGGTTTTGTATTAGAAAGTGAATAATACTTTCTTGTGATGTTTTGTAGTAGAAAGCATATTCATTATTTCTGTCTTGTGATGTTTTGCTGTTGAAAGCATATACATTATTTCTTTCTTGTGGGGAGAATGTATTATAAAGTGAATGATACTTTCTTGTGATGTTTTGTAGTTGAAAGCATATTCATTATTTCTGTCTTGTGATGTTTTGTAGTCGAAAGTGAATAATACTTTCTTGTGATATTTTGCAGTTTAAAGCACATACATTATTTCTGTCTTGTGATGTTTTGTAGTTGAAAGCACATACATTATTTCTGTCTTGTGATGTTTTGTAGTAGAAAGTGTATACATAATGTCTGTCTAGTGATGTATTGCCGTCGCACGCAAAACCTGTTCCCTGTATCGTGATGTCTTGAAGTAGAAAGTGCACATAAAATCTATGTCTTGTCATGTTTTGTCATAGAAATTGTAAATATCTATGTCTTGACCGTTGTGTTAAACATTACATACCTAACAACTTTGTCTTGTGATACAGTGTTTTAAATGTGCATGCCACTGTTTAGGGGGATGAGGCCTACATTCAGAATAAATCAGTGACTTGATTTCTCTGCTATCTATTGGGTCGTGACATAACACTACTTGAATCCTTTAAGCCTACAAGGTGATAATTTATGGAATTCATCGTTGACATTCTCAGCGAAATGTACTGACATTCACATAGATCTCAAAACGACAACGCAGCAGTTACACCTGCATGCGCTGACACATGCGTGTTAAAAATGTCAGCGACATTAAAACACATTATCGAACGACTTGCAATGTTCTCGAGCGTTACTCCTCACCGAGGGCCCTCCTGGCTTGTCCTGGGGCCCAGCGGTTTAATGTCAATGACAACGATTGTACAGACAATAATCCTAAGGGCATAGTTAACACAGATATCGAAATTAATAAAAAACACCCCAAGCCTAATATAAAACAATTCGCATGATTGCAAGCAGGCTAAATAAGTTGACTCCTTTACACTGAAGATTAACTTCTTACCTCCTTGTCCAAGGTCATTGTCCACCAGAGGATATTCACCACCTGGTTTGGACAGATAAAACAGGGGTGACGAAGGGTCACATTGTTCATGGTGATGTGAGGTTACAACGAAGGGTAGAGTGAGGTCGTGTGTCTCACATTGTTTACAGGTTATGTTTTGACGTCTGACGTCATCGAGAATACCCGCAGACGATAAATGTCAGACATTGCACCAGGCGGCTTGATCACGTGACTCAGTTTCATTGCGTATGCTGCAGGTGTTTTCATCATGTGTGTTGTTGTTCTGGGTGTTAATTTATTCATCAATTGTTTATTTACCAACTGCCTTCATGAGGCAGGTGTCTATAAAATCCTATTCTTTGAAGTGGTCGTTTGGGCGCCTGAGGGCAATAGTGTCGTCTGCTCGACGATAACATGACCACGATCTCTCTTGACCAAATTTTAGACAGTTCAGAGGTGAAATGGACATTGTGTTACAGAGGTAAACAACTTGTTTGTACAAAAGAGTGTCAGCTGATTGACAGACAGTCCCTAACATGGAACACACAAAGAGAAATAGTCTGGGACATGGACGTCATTCTTTCAAAGATTAAAACAGACACAGTGTTAGTATGAGTGTTTGATATTTGAGCAGTCGGGATTGAAGAATAGGGTATTGGTATAATATTGACGTATTTGTAAGTGGTAAATTAAATCGTCTCGACTTGAGGTACTGGCCGGGCATGTCACCCATACCATGCTGACACGCCATGGCATTACTTATATACTGTTAAAAGCAACGTTAAACCAAACTCACGTTTGTTTCAAAGCTCCGATAGATACATCCCTGAATTCTTCGTACATTTTAGAATCAAATGCCAAATGGTCTCTGGCATCAATACAAAGTATCTAGATGAAATCAAGCGAAATGAATTAGGTGTGGAAACAAACGCTGTGCTCGGAAAACTGCACTTTTTGAAACGTAAACAAGGCAAAATTCGGATTTTACATTACATTTTACATTTAATTGTTGCATACATTGGCTCCCGCGTTTGAGACTATTCATGGGAAGAGTACCGTTGCACGAATTGTGGAATTAAAAATATATACTTTACAATGCTCAGGTAAGTTCAACACAAATCGTAACAGTTTCCATCCTGTTTGATGCCATGACAGACGCAAAGCCACGCATAACGACGACGGTGGTTATCTGCATTTCTGACCAATTCTTCTTGGAAACATTGTAAAACATAAAACCAAAAAACAGTAGGCAGATTGTCAGATTGTTTCTGATTGCTTACATGACACATTTATGTATATATTATCGCTAAATCAACAAACATCCTCCTCTGAAAATGCCGCGTACTGTAGTCGGTGAACACGCCATTTTGTAAAAGTAGGTCACCGGTAGTGATGTCACACGGAAGTAAACATTGTTGTACAGTTTTGGTAATTTCTTCGGCATCCAGCAGGTACATGTTCTCTGATCTTATCTAGTCTACATTATCATCATCGCCTTGATAATGCACAGATATGTCGGAAACCTTTTTTGTGTTGAGTCACACTTGTTATGAGCAGTACGCAATACGACGGATGACGTCACTCATGACCGCTGTGTTATGTATTAGAGCGCCGGTGCGATCATGAGAATAGACAAAAAGCATCGATCCAATACTACAACGATACGATTTTAGTGTGTGTAAGAAACAGATTACTGCACTCGTGCCTCTTAGATACCATTTATCTAACAACTCGTTGTTTCAAAGCGTATCTTTGAAGATCAAACATACGTTTTGAAAGAACTAGTTGTAAGATAATTGGCATCTGACAGACACTCGTGTATTAATCTGTTTCACATTTCCCAAATAATCTCTTAAATGTCAATCAGATCTCTTCATTTTGATTTCATCCACTGATTCATATGAGCTTCGTTCCTGATAAATGATAGTTTGTCATTCTTTACATCTGCATATTTTTCCTGCCTGGAGAGAAACTATTCCCGAATATGAGATCATTCTTGTTCATCTGTCTCATCTTTCATAAGTTTATGTTTTTCAGGTTTTGTTGTAGGTTTTATTATTCATTCTGACGTCAGTGCCTAAACCTTCTCATATCGATCGCAACAACCGAACACTGTTCTTTTGTGAGTGAGCGATTGCCTTAAGAAAAATAGTTACAGCAATAATCCTGTATAATTGGTTTCAGAATTGGAAAGTATCTTATAACTCGTGCACCGCCTAAAATACTCTTATCAATTTGTACTTTATCTTCCAACTGAGTCATCTGTACAGCAACGTTACTCAAACTGTATGATGATACCTTTGCTGTAAATCCGTTACTTGGGGCTAGAAGGCTATCTTTCAAATCTGTTGTAATGTTTACCAAACATTTATTTCAGATATTTTTTTTCTATTTCTGTAGCCATAACCGACATCGACAATTGCACGTTTACAAATTACACAATGAGGGTTCGTATTTTTTCCGATAAAATTTGAAATTTGAAATATTTCACTTAAGTGTCAAACAATAGAGTTCCGTCAATTCAAGTGTACATGAAGTGGAAAGGGGTTTAAAGATAAATGAATGCTTGACAACCATTGTTCAGCTGGAACAATAGGGTGACGTCACATTGTTTGAAGTTCATGTGTTTGTCTGAATATATAGTACCCTGCAGGAAATTAAACTCGGGACTGAGGAAATCTAACGAACACTCTCACAACCAACGCTCATAGTGTGTATAAAAAACAATTTACGTTACACGAACACGACCTGATTGCCCTTGATATCTGGAGATATCAGCGACGCCACACACCCTTTGCGTGAGTGAAAGAGTACGGTTAAACGCCGTTTTAGTAATATTCCAGCCATAACAAGGCGGATGGCACCAGAATGGGCTTCTCATATGGAGAATCGAACACGGGCTTACGGTGTGACGAATGAACTCTTTATCTACCTGGCTACCTCACCACCCTTATTGTCCGTGATATCTGAACACATTGATTCATCCATGATTAATGTATCGAAGCGTATCCAGACAAACAAGGACACAAGGACAAAGATACAATACATTCCATTATTGAATCCAAATAATCAGAAAAAAACTAACATCAGCATCGCATAAAAGTACCATCTAGCAAACATCCTTTTGTTTGTTTGAAATGCACGTGTTATGGCATCTGTCCAAACTCTCTGCACCGTTAAATGCCACAAGCGGTGATAAGGCAAGCCTGTGTGATTCCCATCTTCAAGGGTCACGATGCACAGCATAATGTCATCACGAATGCGAGCAAGTTATGTTTTCAGCAACCACCTTTGAAGCCTAGGTTCAAGGCTGTTGCAAACTCATCTTTTCCTAATGTCTCAGAGGTAGCGATATGATATGCCGTGGACGCGACACTGACACTATGCGACCTTGTCCATTATTCACGTTCTGTTTCCACAATGAATCAAGATTTGGACATAAACATGTACCAGATGGAGCTATTCACAAGAATCGTCAGCGAATATTACCATAACATGTTGCTTCCAGAGCTTTCTATGACTATACAAAGATCACGGCAGTGTGTTTGTAGGCACGGTGCCAATTACCTGGCTTCCATTACTTCCTTCCGGCGTGGTGAAGGGTGGTTGCCATTTCGGAGCGGCCCGCAAGTAGAATGGCGCACTTGAGTGCCGTTACGGTGAGATATACTTCACTCGAAGAATGTGACGTCACGTTGATAAACACAACAGTCCGTGCATAACGTCATATACTTCTGTGTACATCAGACAGCATCACCGCGCCAGATCTCACATGTCATTTGTAGGTGTAACGGGAGATGACGTCACCTTGCCCTCCTATATGACGTCAGATGGAATTATTTGATACGTAGCTCATGTGACGTCCTCCTGTGAAATATTTATAGAGGACTTTCAACTAATGGTTATTTGATGATACAGTGAGGATGAAGTCACAGCTGTCATTATTTATGAGACCAAACCTTTCTTGCGCTGCAACCCTACCTGTTATTATTTATTATTTCAAAACGCATGAAGCAATATCTGGTATGAACTTACTGAGGAAGAAAAACACGTTTCCTGTAAACAACTTTCTTAATATACAGTGTCATCGCGGGATCCGGAATTCCGTTCTCTACCGGGTGTTTCCATGCCAGGTGTGTGTGCGGCAGTACGTCATAACACGAGTCGAGCCTTTATCGCTCCCTCCCCTAGACAGAGGTCCTAAGTCTGTCTTCCAAGACCCTAAAGAATAAAGAAAAATGAATCAAACTAAAGCTTTGAATGATAAAGCGAGTCTGGATTGCCTCAGCTCTGAAATTAGAATAGGTCTTCAGCATCCTATGCTTGCCGTAAAAAGTGACTGTGCTTGTCGCAAGAGGCGACTAACGGGATCAGGTGGTCAAGCTATCTGAATGTCATCGTATCATGATGTCAATCGCTGGATTGTCTGGTCCAGACTCGATTATTTACAAACCGCCGTCATATAGGTTACACACAACCAAATGTTTTCCCATAGACTTCTATAGTAACGTTATATTTTTTTTTAAATAACTAAGCATTCAACAGCTATTACCTGTACGTGTGTGCACAGTTTGGCCTTAGAGCAGCAATAAAAAAAAAAAAATGACTAGCTTAGTCAGCTCCTTTTCCGAGTACCGGAAGCTAAACACAACATCCCCAGTTTCGCACCAAATGTCACCTACTTGAAAATAGCTGTGGTCACATTCAGCATAATTCATCATATTGAAAAAGACAGTACTAAATATAGAAAAACATGGTCAGTTTTAATAACTGGATGGATGTACATGTGAAAGACATAAAAAACTTACAGAATATCCTCCAATCATAGCCTGCAGATATCGCTCGATCTGTACTGAAGGCTGGTACTGATTTGGTGTAGTAGAACCTGTAGCTGAAATATTGCTGAGTGCGGCGTTAAACAACAAACAAACAAACAAACAAACAAACAATAAAAAGGCTTCCAGGAAACGGAAACACAACAGCTTTGTATACTGCGATAACACACCTTTGAGAAGTTAATAAATGTTTCATTACCGTTATAATCACTAATTTATAAACCCGCGAAGATCCGGGTTTGAATAGGCGACTAACGGGATCAGGTGGTCAGGCTCGCTGACTTGATTGATGAATATCATCGCATCTCATTTGCGTGGATCCAGACACGATTATTTACAGACCGCCATCATATAGCTGGAATATTGCTGAGAGCGGCGTTAAGCAACAAATAAATAAACACATGATTGTGATACAGTCGGAATCAGACAATGGACTCTGCTTGTAGGAGAGATTTCTTATTATTATGGACAGAATATTTTCGCTTTAATTGACAAAGCTGCCATTGTACATTTTCTATTTAATGCATGTAAAAAACGCCATTGGGAATACAAATCAACTCTTATCACATGATAATCTATCAAACATGTGTCATACTACTACCGTCCCATAGCCCCACCCTTGCCTCCACCCCACCCCACCAACCAATATATATATATATATATATATATATATATATATATATATATATATATATATATATATATATATATATATATATATATTTATATATTGTTTTGAGACATGACGTTGTTTTGGTCGATCGGTTTTGTGTGACGTATTCAAAATAATAATTTCCTTAAGACAAAACGGGAAAACAAAGAAAAATGCCTCGGGTTTAGGACATGACCTCTGGATCTACTGCTTGACCTGAATACATGTGTTGTGAAAATAAAACTCAATTCTTGGACTCCTAATTTTCAGAGAAAACAATAAAACAATTGAAGCAAATATAAATTATACAACAACACACCTAATGTTAACGGTCACACGGCCACATAATTCAAGATTGTTTTATATTTGTGTCCGAGTGAGCGGAACTAGTTTAACGCCACAAGAAGTGTACATATATGTATGATGGAAGCAGGCCAAAGGTTGCAATCGAGGAGAATCTTGAATTCGGCAAGGTACTGGCACGGGAAAGGGACACAGACCTGCACAACACCCTTACCGGCGTCCTTAGTAAATCCGATGGGATCAAAGATTTGATCATGTTCGGTTATTTCCGAAAATCTCTAAAATCAGCCATTTGGACACATCTTAGCCTAACGAGAACATCTGTGTTGGTATAAGATCAACACATATACGTGTTTTAATGAACAAAGTGTACATCTCATATATGAATTTATGAATACATCTGTTAATGTTAATAATTCTTTCAAACGTATTGCTCATTTCTTAAATTTCGCAGATGGTGTCAACCCAAAAGGGTCCTACAATTCTGTTCAGGCCTTATTCTTTGTGTCATGGAATACCAGTGAATTAGGGCATTTAGTCATTTGAATGGGTGCATTAAGTCAGTGTGTTGGCGTCTGTGTGCCGTTGCGTCATGCTGTGTCGAGTATTTGTGACGGCTTTAGATTACACGGACCACGTCCTTCAACGCCGTCAATATGCATAGCAATAAGCAATGTACCAGTAACCACAGTGCGGCTTCGTTGAAGTCGATGTGGCGACAAGGATATAGATTAACCAGCGTCATCGTATGTGTCAAGTGACCATATATTTGTGTTTTGTTTGTTGTTTGTTGTATTCAGCAACATTCCAGCTATATGACGGTGGTCTGTAAAAAATCGAGTCCGGACAAGACAAACCAGTGATTGCTATAATGAGCATGACCATATGCCATGCCTTCAGTGCAGGTGAGGTCATGGTCTGGGTTGGGTCGGGGCGGGGTGGGGTGGGTTGGGGTGGAGGCAAGGATGGGGCTATGGGGCGGTAGTAGTATGACACATGTTTGATAGATTATCATGTGATAAGAGTTGATTTGTATTCCGTTTTTCTGTAGTGGATATTATGTTCGAAGCCATTAATTACCCCGATCAATGGATCAGTCTGCACAACGGTCGTGTCACGTCATACACAACTGTCTCAGACATAGTTGGTAAACCACTACACGTATGTGTGGTCGTTGCTTGACGCAGCAGTCAGCTATAATCCAGCAAATTCACCGAAGCATGTAAACCATTTAATCTAGAACAAGCGAACCGTAACTAAAAACAAGCGCTGGTATCCACGCCGACGGGGTACGATGAAAGAGGCCTCCAGTTGTAACATCGTTTTTATATTAACAAATATGTATTTATCGCTAATTGTAAAAAAACTAATACTAATTTAAAAGTGTGACTATACATGTAGTAAGTTTTACTCATCTTCATCTAATATATATATATATATATATCCGTATGGAGTGGTCCGTCTTCCATTTTTTTTTGTAATTGGGATGAAAAATAAATAAACGATCTGACAGTTTGTCTGTAATCAGCCAAGTCACCTAGCTGAGGATCTATTCTTCCCGGAACCTCTATATCGTCACGAATTCAGCATTAATAATCTATAATAGACTCGTCACTGTAATACATCATTTATAAGATAACGTACAAACCATTCCTGACGCTAACTCACGAGTATTAAAGGAGCGCTCAAGTTTTATTTTCCTTGAATTGAAAAGGGGATAAGAATAAAGGCTGCTAGAGCTGAGAAAGCGATGAGAGGAGGAATGGGGTGTGAATATACACTCTGCAGTCTGCAGGAGAGACTACTGCAAAAAAGCAATTCCATTAAATTTTCAAGAAAGACATGAGTGAGCGTGATGAGAATTTCCAAGATTTTAATCACAAATATTTGCATATACCAACTGAAACGAACCGCATAATGCACATTAAAAATAGATTCAGTTCTTCAATCCTTATATTATTCACTGTGCCATCGAGTTTACAGTGGACAAGTCAAAATCAATGGATTATAACACTAAGTTGTTGATTAATATACAACTGACGACTATCATCATTCTTACTTGGCTACAATCACATATAACATAATATCAGCTCTGTCTAGCATACGCGAAACATGCGACATCGATATGCGACTGAAGAAGTTTAACGATATTTTCATCTGAACTGACGGATAAAAGAAAGTATACACTTGAAAATTCACACTTCATTCTGCTCATTACTGTGTACTGTGAGTTAAGTACACTCGTGTGTAAAGTAAAGAAAAAACTGTGAATATTTTATACAGGAAACTGTTTTTCGTTTGTAAATTTCCTCAGAAGAGAATTTGATTTAGCAACTACAGACCCCCCCCCCCCCCCCTCCTTCACCCCACCACCCCACCCCACCTCGCACGCACACACACACACACACACACACACACACACACACACACACACACACACACACACACACACACACAAACACACACACAAACACACACACACACATACACTCACCCACATACACCAAGTGACACTTGTATCTTTGTGATGGTCGTGGCCATTATTAAGCTCCCAGACGTTGGTAAATCGTCACTGTCATTAATACTACCAGGAAGTTCGCGGTTCGCGGAAGTCTCGTAGCTTCGATTCTCTGATCCCTAATAGTCCTGCCTGTTGTTGATCGTTATTCACGCGAGCTTCCGTCTCTCGCTAGAAGCCATCGGCTTAACATGGTGATTTGAACACATAGCCATAATTACGATTCATTTACTCTTTGTATGTATCTGTGACCCTTTGAAACAAATGCTCGTACGCGTGAATAATGCATTTGATTAAATAAAAGCTACCAAATCTTTGCCATAATCATAAGAAATCTCTGCTAGAAGAAGAGTTTATAAAACAATTTTGATTATATCATGGAAACATATAGTACAAGTCAAAATAGGGACTTGCATCATACATCTTTTTTTGTCACTGATGATTCAAATTTGGAAATGCCCATCATATGTCTACTGGAAAACGATTTAAAAGCTTTACTATGGCCTATCTGTTTTAAGACAGATTAATATGGCGCCTAAAGAAAGTTACATGGGTACAATGTGTGAATTCCATTTCTGGTGTCCCCCGCCGTGATATTGCTGGAATATTGTTACAAAAGCGTCCAATTCCCAAATTTCACGAAGATGTAATTCAGCATTTCACAAATTGTTTGCTCATTAAACTTGAAATTCGCTTTCATTTTTAAGACATTGTCCTGAACCTTTGAATATAGGGATACACCTTTGATGTAATGTTCAGTAGTTCTTGATGATGATGACATCCGGGTTACAATAGTTCTTAAGCAACCCATGCTTGCCGTAAAAGGCGACTATGCTTGTCATAAGAGCCAACTAACGGGACTTGGTTGAGGCATGTCATCATGTGTCAGTTACGATGCTCATCATATCAATCACTGGATTGTCTGGTCCAGACTCGATATTTACACACCGCCGTAATATAGCTGGAATGTTGCTGAGTGGGGCTTTAAACAACAAACGAACAAAGGTTTGTTGATGAAAAATTAATGTAGTGATGATTACATATAATGGTAATGTTATTTGAATCCTTGTCAGTGAGAACATGTACAAACTTTCCAAGTAGGGGAGCAAGGCTTTAGATGACAGTTGGCTGGGTTTCTACCAATGACACCATTACACACGGACTTAATTCACTCTGAAAGACACCCAACAACAGTCTGAACAATGCATTCAAATTGAACAACAATCTGAACAATGCATTCAAGAACATTCTGAACTGTGCATTAAACACCTATCTGAAACAGGCATTCATCAAAACTACATTAAACATCAACTTATTCTTATTGGGAAAGATGCATAGGTGCACGTCCTAAAAAATGCATCAGCCTCGAATCTCAAAAGAGCACATATGTTGCACTTACAGGAACGAATGATCAGATTACACGGAGATCAGTGAAAGTTGTGCGAAAGCTGTGGAAAGTTCGGTTCTTTGAAGTGACTTTGTTGCTGTGTATAAACGAGAGAATAAACTAGTTGAATGTCTTCCTGAGCGGATCAAATCCATTCGTAACATGGTTACAACATGGATCAAATCCATTCGTAACATGGCAATTATAAGGATCAAATCAATTAGTAACATGGCTATTATAAGGATCAAATCAATTCGTAACATGGTTATAACATGGATCAAATCCATTCGTAACATGGCTATTATAAGGATCAAATCCATTCGTAACATGGCTATTATAAGGATCAAATCCATTCGTAACATGGCTATTATAAGGATCAAATCAATTCGTAACATGGTTATTAGATGAATGTTTTTACATTTCCTCCAGTCTTCACACAATTATCCATCAGATAAAATTGAAATAGAAATTACATTCTCTAACCAACAGGGCATGTGTTTCCAAGACAAATATAAGGAATTTAAGGTTAGCACATTATCAAAGGATGTGGTCAGTTTGTTAAATGAGAAAGTAACTATACCTAGAAATATTCAGATACCCAAATGTGTGTTTCTGGACTTTCTGAACACCTAGGCAACTTATTGTCCAACTCTCCTAACTTTTCTGTTTCTCTTACTAATAAGATTTTTACTGCTTGTGTGGAAACGACATGTTGCCAAGACGTCTCAGCTCAGTTTCAGCAGTAAAGCTGACCTCAGTGCCAACTTACTGAGTAAATTCAGCTCATCTTTCCATCTGAGATGGATGCAGCGAAACAACTAAGACACCGTGAATTAGCAGCGTCCATGGGATGGCGAACTCCGTACACAGCATCATATGGGACATCTTCCCGAGGCAAGTGAGTTAACTGCCTATAAAAGTCCAGTTTCCACCCTTGCCGAACTAGGCTGGTATTATGGGTTTACATTTTGGCTGGACTAACGAGTCTATGCATAGTCCAATCAAAATTGCGTTATGAAATCGACAACCGGTTCGTAAACTGTCATGCAGATTTCGGTCGATTACAGGATTTGCAAAGCATGTGCACCGCTAACTCGTTGTCAACAGATATTTTCTAAATCTTTTCATGTTTTAAATCAAGGTGCTCACTTGATTTGATGCACTTCGCGATGTGAGACTCGTTTTATCACAATATATAGATCTTGATTATCGATCAGATCGTCTGACTGGGCGCCGCAGTTTTGTTTGAAGCAAATTTAATGCAAGTGATAAGTGAGGTGGAATCTGATTGGTCCATGGAAGAGGCATAGAAGGGACATAATTCGTTATAGCCACTGGTGGCGCTACGATGGAGCCCAGGAATTCCAGCACAGCTCGGCAAGGGTAGAAACTGAACTTTAAAGTCAGTTAAATCTCTTGCCTCGGGAAGATGCATATGGAATTATTTCGATTTTTCTGTCGCGAACTAATGGTGTCATCACTTATTTTAAGTGATCCGTTCATATAATTTTGAGACGTCGTAGCAAAAATGATTTCATAACTTTAAATATCAAATTACCTTTTTTCACGAAACTCTGAGATGAACGAAGGAAGATAATGTTCTTATTTCTACTCTAATTGCAAAACAGACCGACACAAAGAATTTGATTGTGTGAATAAAAATACGGCTTTTGTGTACCCTGTTCTCTATACCGTATCCACTCAATCTCCTTGGTAGGAGGCTCTTATTAAGTAGCATCGCGTGGAGCCATCGAAGGGAAGCTCTAGAAAAAGACCCGTCAGGAAATAACCCTGACTTGCAATGTATCATTTACGGTGAGTTATTTTGTGAGCTGGTGTCGTTTACATTTTAATGCAACCATCGAAGCAAGAAAACTTACCATGAAAACCTACCTTGAAGAAATTAATTCCAATCAACAAGCATTCCTTGACTAAATAGCAGAAACAAATACATTTATGCTATTCGATTAATTTATTACGCGTTGATGTGTTCTGTTGCTCACGTGTCGGTCACACGTGACTACAACTCCCACGCAAATGAAAACGTTTCCCAATGTGTCAGCCGTATTGCCTCCTAGTCATTTTAAGTACATGGTAAACTAGTTCAAAGCTAGTACCAGTGACCGTGAAATCGATTGTATTTTATGTTGTTTAACAGCACACAGCAATATTCCAGCTATATGACGGTGGTCTGTAAATAATCGAGTCTAGACCAGACAATCCAGCCACTGAGATGCGCATCGAACCACGCAACTAGGATACGATGACACAACTAGGATACGATGACATGCATCGACCAAGTCAGCGAGCCTGGCCACCCGATCCCGTTAGTCGCATCTAGACAAACATTGGTTGCTGAAGACAAATTCTGACCCGGATCTTCACAGGTTGATTATATTGTAAATAGGCTCCGGGGTTAAGGGAACGTCGCTATAGAAGAGCAATAATCTTGGACGCGACGCTAAACCCAATTTCACCTCACCCCCTGGGTTAAGGGGGACTCCTGCGTGAGTGCTGGGTTACACGTCATTCACATTTCATATATTTGAATGAGTGTACACCGCTATTGTCATCTAAACCTACGTGATAATTCCACGATCAGCCCATTACAATCATAGAATCGTCCAACTATGCATCTCTTAAAGAAACACATTCAAGAACATCGCGTGTCTTAGTCATCAGCCAACACGTGACAAAGCTTTTGCCTTTGATCAAGATTTTCGCCTGGACAAGTCCTATTGAAATATGAACAAGCAATTGAATTCAGTCGCCTAAACTACCGAAGCTAGCCAAAACAACGCAATCTGAATAAAAGCTACAAAAAAAATTATAATCATAAGAAATATCTCCTAGAAACAGTCCATTGTATAATCCGTACTATGTCACGTGCATGACATTGTGTTTCTGAATCACTTTCAAATAGTGATGATAGCAGGTTTCGCGAAAAGGTGAGCCTATCCTGTTCCAACGGTAGCACCCGTCACAAACACATGCAAAGACAACATATGATCAAAATAGATAAATACATCGGCCATCATTTTTGTCACTGATGGGTCACATTTATAAGTGTCCTCACACGTAAAAATGTTTGAAAGCTTTTCTGAGGCCTTTGATGACCTAACCCTGATCAAACAACTTCTTTGCAAGAAGCGTATGTGCTCTGTGAGCATGCTCGACTGTTCTTCAACAGGACATCAAAGGCTGGAGCTGCTATGAATATTGCTAATTGTCTTGACATACACGCGTACGGAAAGTTGACTACTGGAAAGTTGAAGTCATCCCTCTTGGCATACATTCATGTGAGTTCCTTGTCACTCGGAATCGTTATGCATAGATGAAAATATGAAACAGATGAGGTGGTTCTAAGGGTCTGTTTTATTTCTAGTTCAGATGGGTAAATCAGTGGAATTGGCTAATTGACCATTATGCACCGACATCAGATCATTGATATACTTGAAGCTTATTAACAAGTTGGCCAAATGTAAGACAATGCTTATTTCACCTGAAGCAGCACATTTTGAGAGATCACTTGTGCACATTAGTCAGTTTCATCATACATTGCTCGCACGGTTAATATGTCGACAACGAGTGCCCATCAAGATATACATGTATGTTGCTGTCCGACTGACATACTTTAACTGACATTATGCTCCAACACACACACCAACACACACAAGAAAACTGGGCTAAACTCGTGTTGTGAAATTTTTCCAAAGTTCGGGAGACGTCTAACTATGACAACCGAGCTGCCACGTGTCTTGTCATGTTATTCCAACAACCCACGTGTGCTGCAAGCTAACCAACTACATAGGGTCATTGTATATGAAACTACGATGACTAAGAAATCCGACTGTGGTATGTCCACAAATATATCAAAGAAGTGAGGTGTTATGGAGTTCAACGTCGCGTTCGCAGGGGTGTGCAGTAAATGGTTAGGTGCTGGTTTCAGGTAAATGGTTAGGTGCTGGTTTCAGGTAAATGGTTAGGTGCTGGTTTCAGGTAAATGGTAAGGTGCTGGTTTCAGGTAAATGGTAAGGTGCTGGTTTCTGGTAAATGGTAAGGTGCTGGTTTCAGGTAAATGGTAAGGTGGTGGCAAACTGTGCTGTGGAAGATTCCTCCTTTCAGAGAAACTAATATGTCAACTGAGGAACAAAGGAAACTGTACCTCTCAGTTGATTTTTATCATATGTTTGATTTGCATTTGAAAATATCTTAAGTTAGCCATATCATATCCAAAAATGAACTGTACTGGCGCTTAGTCAGCACTCAAAGAATACTTCTATGTGGTTTTATTTTTTCATATATAATTTGATTTAAAAAAAGTAAAATAAAGAAAAAGATAAGTATAATACACAATTACTGATGGGAACGTTGAACATATTGTCTTTGGAAATCTATAAATGTGTTTTTTTTCGGCACAAATTTATATTGTTTCAAACATGGCAGGGGTCATGTGGTTGCAAATTCATTTCTTAACTCAGTCTTCGTTGAACCAGTTCATATTTAAACAACATTATCCAGTCACAGATTACATTTTACAAACTGTTGCAGGTATGAGTGATGGTTGAAGAGATATCGTCAAATTTAACAACAGTTCTTTCAAGTTTCTATTACTGTACAAACAAATCAAATTAGGTGTACCCTTTTTTGGCCCCTATAACTAAACTCAATTCCGCCCTCACATCCTAAAGGGTGAATAGTTACATATTCCTTGTCACATCCCCGGCATGTTGCCACACGACAGTTGAATTGCACTTTCAGTCACGATCTCACCAATCTGCCCCACATAGCCAATAAGACGTCAACGTCAGATAAAAATCAATCTCCGAAAGATATTCCATTGTGCGTTAGACATTATGTGACGTTTGAGTATTGTTACTATCACTGTATATAGAGATGATCACATTATGTGTTTGTGGATGGTAAATGTCCTGTATTAGGAATAAACACTCCTCTATCTAGCGAGCCTTGGTTAGCTTAATACATGGTATTTATTCCTGATACAGGATATTTACAACCTAAAACATATAAGCGTGATAACTTCTTTATAATATGTCATTCTTCCATTCCGTGCTCGAAAAACCTATTCCCATCTCTGGAATGTTCGCATTAATATATATTATGTAAGAAGGTAAGTGATGTGTCAGTCGGACAGTCACCCTGGGCTAGCGTTCTCGCTCAATTGTTTCTCGCTTTATATCTCCAAAAAGTTACCAATTCTTGTAAAATGCCTTACCTGCATCACAGTTAGACACTGATTTTCAGTAATCTTAGACTATTCCTTTGATAAGTATAGCAATTATCCCAGTTGTTTCTCCAGATTCTCGATGGTTAATTCTGACTCTATCGCCGAATGACAAGAACGACGCCATGTTTGTCCCTACGTGACCTTGATATTTGCATCTCTATCCTTTATCCTGCTGAGAAACCTATCCTTTATATGATAAAATGATTAATTTCTTATAAGGGTTTTGAGAATATTATTTACCTTAGTGAGATGAAATGCATGAAATAGGGTATATAGGGGCGTGCGTGTGTATAGCGATGTGTGTGTGGTTTCTTGTTTTAGCCTACTGAAATACCATGCCACAATATACTCCGACCCGACCAGTCCTTGTTTTATCCCCTTAATGCCGAGCGCCAAGAAGGGTTCCTTACTTTAATGTCTTTTTAATATGACGTTGCCAGGGGATCAAACCACCGACATTCTGCTTTCCGGGCAGATGTTCTATCTACTACATCACGGAGGCGGTTCCTGAAGTTCCTTCAAATCAGATCATACCAGTATGCAGAATACCATCAGGGTGGAATTACAGAAGCATTTTTCGACTCGACATTTCAACATTTGAGTCAGAGAGCAAATTGCGGTATTTGAATATAATCTCCAATTGTTCATGGATTCCGAGGCGAACCCGAAGCTAAAAAATATCCTGGCTTTAGCCTGTATCTCCCTGCTTTTCCCAGGAAGGCGTAGTCAAGTCGGGGTCGTAGGGGTTTCGCGGTCACTTTTCCGAGTAGATATCACCGGGGACTGAGAATGCTGACGCAGCAATCTAAAATGTTGCGGATGTATCACATCAGCCTGCAGATATTCGAGTCTGGAACAGTTAAACCAGTTACTGAAGACATCCACATTATCGAGCACGGTGACACGCAATGATTGGCTGAAGCCAGATGAACAGTAAGGATCAGGATAAACAGGATTATGAGTCAGGACAAGCTGATTCGATACTAATTACAAAAGTATATTGCTTGATAAGGTCTTCAATGGCTGACGAGATGTTATTTTCTTTCCTTGAAGTCCTGATTTTTGGTTGTGGGGATTTGAACTTTGTCAAACTGAAATTGATGGCTGGTGATTTTTTCTGGTGGTCTAAGAGGGCAGATTTGCTGTCTGCTTTTGCTGTAGAAGTCTTATGTTCTTTGATTTGTCTATCTACTGGGTGGGGCGTTTCACCAATGTACGAGTCGCCACAGTCACAGCCAATCTTATAGATGACTCCTTTGGGTCGTTGCTTGATGGAGGGAGGGTTGCGGCCATGAGCGGAGTACGGTGCTAAGGTATTTCATCTCGTTAGCATATGAAGAGCTGATTTAACGGATTATAATTAAAGTTTTATTTACCCATTAATCCTGCACTTATGGACAAAGTCTATTAAACGTATAAACGGTCGTCAGAAAAGTTACTGAGATTTGGAAGATGTGTTGTCCAAAGCATAATCGTCCAGATGCTATCGATTTACTTCATGTTGTGTAAACCAATTGAAGCACACATGCGACGATATGTCTGCTTTGAATAGAACTGCACTTGCTTCATGTGGGTGTAAAGAACAAAAGGGTGAATGCCATTGGCGTTAACTCCTTCGACGCCAACAACCACGCAAACCAATATAAGCCAACCAACGAGTAAGCCAAACACCTAAATCACTACAGACCAAACAGACACCGTAGCAGGTCAGGCTAGAAGAACCCCACTTCAGATTATTAAACACACCACAGCTCCCCTTGCCGAATGAGCCGAAAACGAATGTCCAAGAACAGAATCCCACTTCAGAATAATATACACACCACAGCACCCCTCGCCAAATGAGCCGAAAATGTGAGTCCAAGAACAGAATCCCACTTCAGAATAATATACACACCACACCACCCCTCGGCAAATGAGCCGAAAACGTGTGTCCAAGAACAGAATCTCACTTCAGAATAATATACACACCACAGCACCCCTCGCCAAATGAGCAGAAAACGTGTGTCCAAGAACATAATCTCACTTCAGATTTTTAAACACAGCACAGCACCCCTCGCCAAATGAGCCGAAAACGTATGTCCAAGAACAGAATCCCACTTCAGATAAATAAACACACCACAGCACCCCTCGCCAAATGAGCCGAAAACGTGAGTCCAAGAACAGAATCCCACTTCAGAATAATATACACACCACAGCATCCCTCGCTAAATGAGCCGATAAAAATGTCCAAGAACAGAATCTCACTTCAGAATAATATACACACCACAGCACCCCTCGCCAAATGAGCAGAAAACGTGTGTCCAAGAACATAATCTCACTTCAGATTTTTAAACACAGCACAGCACCCCTCGCCAAATGAGCCGAAAACGTATGTCCAAGAACATAATCCCACTTCAGATAAATAAACACACCACAGCACCCCTTGCCAAATGAGCCGAAAACGTTTGTCCAAGAACATAACCCCATTTCAGGTCAAGGGGGCAGGGCACGTCTAAGGCGCCACGATTCGCTGTGCAGAGTTGCGTCCCTTTGGCACGCCAGAAACCATGATTGTGGGCTCGAATTATGTTTCTAGGTTTGTCTGTAAAGAATACTGGTGAATGTAACAGCCAGTGTTTTAACGCCGCTCACAGCAACATTCCAGCAATAACACACCAGGAGATACCACAAATGGGATTCGGGGGCACGGGTGGCCCAGTCGTCTAAAGCGCCGCGATTCGCTGTGCAGAGTTGCGTCCCTTGGGCTCGATTGTGGGTTCGAATTCCGGTTCGCCTCGATTATGTTTCTAGGTTTGTCAGCGCCATACCCGTGCTCGTGGGTTTCACCGAAGTGGTAAACGTCTAAGACCTGCATCACTTTGGGCTTTCCTCCCACATTAATCTGACACGCCGTGATATAACTGGAATACTATTAAGAGCGGCGTTAAACCCAACTCACTCACTCACTACAGGATAACATAGACACCATAGCACCCCTCGCCAGAAGAAACTAAACCGTATTTTTCAACAACAGAACCCCACTTCAGATTAACATAGACAACATAACAGCCCACAAGAAGAGCCCAAAGCGTATGCCCAACAACAGAAGTCCACCAAAGACCAATATTGGCATAATTGCAGTCCACGCCAGAGAAGCCCCAGAGTATTCCAAAGCCAGTTTAACGGGGCATGGAAACAGTTTTGAGTCGTATTGCCACCATGCAAATGATAATACCATCATGCACCTTTACCATCCAGCATGAATATATCGAAGTGACAAGTTACCATAGAGACCAAGGTGGGTGATTTGCTATAGATCAACAAGGTCAGGTTTTACGTGTTTAACTTCATAACTTCACTTCATCCATCTCCATCTGACACCATCCCCCACCACCTACGTCATCTTAAGTTTAATATCATCAAATTGTGACTGAAAAATATAACCTGCCCGAATTCAGTCTTCTTCATTCAACGATTTGCCTCCCACTTGAACTTGAACTTGAAACATGACACTTGACAAACCTTCCCAAGAGTTGTACACATGACAGTCGTGATAACAAATAAAAATAAAGATTTAAGAACCCGACAGTCTTGCCCAGTCTGGGAGTGTTCGCCATCATAGCGGGCAGCTGTGCAGGTGGGGGTGTACACACTATTCTGGTAATTTGAAGAGCATCAACTGCCCATAAGTTGTTTTCCTCGCAACTGACAAACCTTCAACTGACATATCTAAGTCAAGGCAATAAGATTTGTTTCCAACGTATGGGGAATATTTTTTACATATATTTCTGCATGACACGGAGGTTAACAAACGTGTTGTTATGAAGCGAATGGTCGGACCGGGGGCGGGGTAATCTAATCTGTTCGCGAACAACTGGTATCACTATTTGATAGCAATTCATGTGCATATGTTTATGATATAGTCGAAATCAGATAAAACGTGTTTATTGGGTAGCTTCTGTATTTAACGCGACTGAATTCGCTTGCTGTTCATATTTTAACAGATTGCTGTCAGTGCGAGTTTAGAATTTTTGTATTTTTTTTAAATATTAACGAATAAAATTGGTATTGTGCGTGGTCTTAAAATATTACGTAAGTTGTTTTCTTCATTGCACTGGGTTTAGCATGGAAACACCACCTGCATATATAGGAGACCGACATTTTCAATCTGTCATTGTAAAAACATTTCAGACAAATTGAAAATTGATAGAACACAGCTTTTCGATTGAACTGAGGTCAACATTTGCTGTGTCACGTGTATTTCATTGCCTCGTAAACAACGTGCAGCCTTTTTCTTCGTGGTGGGATATTAGTGGAATCTGCCGCTCAGAAATTTATTTCAGAAATGCGGGCGCAGAAATGATCCCGAAGTAGATCTTTGGCAGAAAAAAGTGCGAATGAGTAATGTAAAATGCGGTCGTATATTGGAAAGGCCTGTCGGTGATTATTCACCAGCCACAGAAATACGTCAGCCCCGCTAGCGAACAGCTCCGGTGACAAATATCTCTTGAACCCATTCTTGACGTAAAAGGCGTCTGTGCTTGTCGTAAGAGGTGACTAACGGGATCGGGTCGTCAGACCCGCTGACTTGGTTGATGCAAATCATCGTATCCCATGATCGATGCTCATGATGTCAATCACTGTATTGTCAGGTCCAGCCTCGATTATTCTCAGACCGCCGTCATATAGCTTGAATAAGTGCGGCGTTAAATAAGAAAAACGCAACAAGGATATATGGTAAACTGATGCACTGTGCTCGTGTATTAAATCGAGATCGTTAGTCCTATGTTTACAGTGTTAATCTTTCCCTCCGACAGGACCTGAAATATCAGTAGTAAATAGGTAGCCGGTAGGATCTTGATGTCTGTTCAGTATTCAGTTTAATTGCTATTAATGTGTGTTCAGTTCCCATCTGGTTTAGAGGGGCGGTCGGGTAGCCTAGTGGTTAAAGCGTTCGGTCGTCACGCCGAAGACCCGGGTTCGATTCCCGACATGGGTACAATATGTGAAGCCCATTTCTGGTGTCCCCCGCCGTGATATTGCTGGAATATTGCTAAAAGCGGCATAAATCCATACTCACTCACTCATCTGGTCTACAATTGACAGCCGCCTCCATGGTCTTGTGGTAGAGCGTCCGCCCGGAGAGCGGAAGGTCCGGGGTTCGATCCCCGGCCGCGTCATACCAAAAGACGTTTACAGATGGTACTTGTTGTTACTCTGTCTGGCGCTCGGCATTAAGGGGCTAAAACAAGGACTGGTCGGCTCGGAGTCAGTATACTGTGTCTGGGTGGGGTATTCATGTTCAACTGCGGCATGGTATCTCAGTGAGCTAGCACTATAAATCGGCATCAGTCCGGACTGGTACAAGCAGCCACATACACACACGTGCATGCACGTCGCTATATAAGTGCAATAATCTTGGACGCGACGTGAAACCCATTTCACCTCACCTCACTACAATTGACAACATGTAACGTGAAATATAATAATAAATTGGCACCCGTAAGGATCTTTCAATTCTGGCAATCGTAATGGCTATTCAGTCTTCGTTGTAATGGTTATTTATGCGTCTCCAGTTTTCTCTCTCTGGTCCACACTAGGCAATACGCAATATGAAATCTCAGTAGTAAATGGATACCGGGTGGGATTTGAATACGATGGGATTATCACTCCTCGGTGCCGTGTACTGTGTTTGTGTCCATGGTAATATTATTAACTGTAAACAATACTGGTAAATGTAACAGCCAGTGTTTTAACGCCGCTCATAGCAACATTCCAGCAATAACACACCAGGAGATACCACAAATGGGATTCGGGGGCACGGGTGGCCCAGTCGTCTAAGGCGCCGCGATTCGCTGTGCAGAGTTGCGTCCCTTGGGCTCGATTGTGGGTTCGAATACCGGTTCACCCTGATTATGTTTCTAGGTTTGTCAGCGCCATACCCGTGCTCGTGGGTTTCACCGAAGTGGTAAACGTCTAAGACCTGCATCACTTTGGGCTTTCCTCCCACATTAAGCTGACACGCCGTGATATAACTGGAATACTGTTATAAGCGGCGCTAAACCCAACTCACTCACTCACAAATGAAATTCACATATTTTACGCATGTGAGAAATCAAACCCGGGCACTCGGCGTGACGAGCGAAAGCTCCAACCATTAAACTACCCAACCGCTCTCGTTATTCAAGAAAACATTACTTCTGATGCAAAATCCAGGTGACCGCCTAGGTGGTCAAGTTGGATAGAGCGTCCCCCGGAGAGTGGAAGGTCGGAGGTTCGATCCCTGACAGCCTCATACCAAAATGACGTTACAAGATGGTACTTGTTGTTACCCTGCCTGGCGCACAGCATTATAGGGCTAAAACAAGGACTGGTCGGCTTGGAGTCAGTATAGTCTGTCTGAGTGGTTTTTTTATGTTAAGCTGCGGCATGGTATCTCAATGGGTTAGCACTATCGGCATCAGTCCGGGTTAGTACAAACAGCCGCACACAAGCACGTGCATGCATGTTGCTATATAAGTGCAACAATCTTGGACGCGACCTCAAACCACAATTCACATCACATCAAACCATGATAAATAAATATGCACCCGAATTGATGAATGGATTCCTTAGACGAAGCGTTCTCTCGTCACGCCGAAGACCCGGGTTCGATTCCCCACATGGGTAAAATGGATAAAATGTGTGACCATTTCTGGTCTCCCCCGCCATGATGTTGCTGGAATATTGCTAAAAGCGGCGCGAAACCAAACTCACTCACTCACTCTAACATAGACGTAATGACCGTCATTTACGGTTAATCTTATTCTACACTCGAAATAAAAACATAATAACAAAATTAGATGTTTTCAAAGATAAGGTGAGTAAGACGATGGATAAAAAGAGACGAAAATAAAATAATTAATAAAAATTGGTGTCATTGTTGTGAAAAGTGACACTTGTGTAAAGCAATGGATAGTTTTAGTCGTAGCTGCATGGCCCCCACTCGTCCTCATTACAGATGCACATACCTTAATCAACATTGACCTTTCTTAGCTCAATTCACAGCGAGTCAAGCATAGCTCAGATGATGCCTTGGAGCCATAAATTCAGTTTTGTTTCAGTTTGTGCAGTTAACCAAAAATTAGGTAATCGCAGAGATTACATTAATTGTCATTAAGTAAACAATCCTTTCCAGAATCCAACTTACCATAAGTGGCAAATGTTGTATCTGGGATAACACTTTCTCAGTAAAGTACAGAATCTAGTACTTTGGGGGCTTAAGTCCCATCCGGAATTCGAACCCACACTCTCCTTGTGGAAGCCTGGATAGCTGAGTTGGTTCGCTAGCGATTAGGTGCCTCACTCTGATAGTGTACCCAACAAAAATAGACGAAAATAAACAAAAGCAATTAAGTCTCTATTCATAATGATTTCATTTATCATTGTTGTGTCACGTGACAGTAATGTAAAAGCTATGAATGGTATTCATCGTTGCTACATGACACTCCACTTGTCAGGCAAGAGGTATTAAACTTAACGTTGGACGCATGATACAACGTATACCCCTCGTGATACTGCTTTTTCTTCTAATGTTCACTGGTCCTAGTTCTGTACTGGTAGTCACTGTCACCGTCCAAGTACTATCTCGACAATACTGACAGTCGCTGTTCACTCGTCCAAGTACTATCTCGACAATACTGGCAGTCGCTGTTCGTCCGTACAAGTACTATCTCGACAATACTGGCAGTCGCTGTTCACTCGTCCAAGTACTATTTCGACAATACTGGCAGTCGCTGTTCGCCCGTCCAAGTACGATCACGACAAAAATGACAGTAGCTGTTCGCCCGTCCAAGTACTATCTCGACAATACTGGCAGTCGCTATATACCGATCCAACTACTATCGCGGTAATACTGAACAGTGCTTATTCGGGGAGAATACTGAATGCGAACTCTCAACCAGCAGATGCTGGCACGGCTAAGGGGCACAACTCTATCAGTCTCAGCAAACTTACCAACAGAAACCTATAAATAGATCACCAGCACAGAATAACTATCCTATGTTTAAAATGGAAAGAGGTATTTTGCATATATTTACAATTTTGTGAAAGATTTAGAATTCTTTTCATTTTCGTTATGGATGTATATGACCTCACCTTATGTAGATTCAGATGTGAGTTTCAACACGGATACAGCTGAAGGGAAGCCACCGAGAGATACACAAGGGCGACACAAAGTAGACCTAACTAAAGTCTGTCTTACAGACCCTGATTCAAATATATATCAAATACAGCCCATGCAAGTCTATAATGTTTGGCAAGTCTAGATTACTGCAGTATCAGGAAATCTGAAAATGAAGAGAGTCACTGGGCTCCCTTTTATTATATTTTATTAAGATAACTGAACAAACGGGTTTTTTCTGTACGATATGTTCATTTCAGAGACTAGATGTTAGTCTAACCTAACTACGTCACAATGGAATTCCCGTTCTGCCCACAACATCAGTTGAATGGCCACCAGAGGCGGATAGAAAGGTAACACGATCTTCTAAATATAAAACGTCAAAACCATAGACAAACCGGTCTCCATTATCTCGGGAAACAGATTCCATTTGGCGTAAAGGGCTAAAAAGGTAAAGGAAATTATAAGAAGGTATCACTCAAAATCAGTGATAAGCCGAGCTTTTGGAATAAGCCGCACTTTGGATGAACGTTCGAGAGCTAACTTTAATTATAGTGTGTTGTTTCATGATGAGGAGAGGTCAAATGGGGTTTAACGTTCAAGATTACTGCACTTTAACTGCGACGTACATGCACGAACTCCAATTTCCGCCATAGAGACAGACGGAGGCGATCTTCTTGGCCAGATACTGATGTAACCTTGTGAAAACAACTGAATCCCGCATCTGAATTCGAATAAGACAAACTGAGCTTAAACAACGAAATACAGACCCACAATTAATATTCTTGGACGCGATTCTTATGTAAGAAACATGACAATTTGTTCTGTCACTGTTTAAAAACCAATTGTTTCTGTGATGTTTCAAGCGCCGAACGTTTTAAAGGAAATCCACAATATTTCTTTATCAGGGCACCACTAGTCCAGGGAACCATTTCATACGGGAAGTTAAATTTTTTTTTAAGTTATTATTTTTCCATTTTCTTTCATTGAATAAAAATAAATATTCTTTTAACAAAATTGCCGGGCGCCTCCCATCTCTAACCCCAAAATGTCAAATGATGGATCACCGAGTACTTTCATTCTAAATATGGTGACTGAAAAACAAACCAGAATAGTTTGCAACTGGTGGCGTGTTTGTTTCAGTTGGTGTACACGTGCTGTGATGGTGAACTTGAACTTGTCAAGATATCAGCACCTGCTGAAGTTTCTCACACGATACATCATTGGCCAAATCTAACGTGTGGGCGTGGCGGCACGTGGGAAGATCGAAATATCGTGGCGAGATGTGTGAACTTGACATTGGCATTGAGAAAACCGGGGGCTAGATGCAAGAATACTTCAATTAGGAGCGTCTGCCTCGACTTCCATGGGCAAAGTTACGTGGTGTCAAGTTGTGCAGTCCAGTACCGGTCGTACTGTAGCAAAACGTGTTTTGCTAACACGTGATAATCGAAGAAGCCTTTTTCTGACGTCACTCAATACAACTTGACATTGTTGTGTATTCTTATAATACACGTTGGTGAATTTGATTCTGAGAGAGAGAGAGAGAGAGAGAGAGAGAGAGAAAGAGAGAGAGAGAAAGAGAGAGAGAGTGAGAGAAAGAGAGTGAGAGAGAGAGGCTCTCTGTAATATATCAAGACCCCGTATACTTTCATCTCAGTTTATTCAAATATTGTCAGCTGAAATCATTCAATAAATACAGATGTGTGTGAGAGAGAGGGGGGGGGGGGGTTATCAATTTTCTACTGGCTTTACACGAAACATTGACTGTCACTTCATCCGGACGTATTTTCTGCTCTTGTCCTTGTTGATTGTTCATCACCCAGACTGTTAGAAGGGAGAGAATGAGTTTATTATATTCCACAGTAGCTGTTTAATGTTACTGTTAAGGTTGTGAGTTTGTTTGTTGTTTAATGCCGCACATCATGAGCATCGATCTTCGCAATTTGGACACGATGACTTGCATCAATCAATTCAGCGAGCCTGACCACCCGTTCATCGCCTCTTACGACAAGCATAGACCCTCTAAGACCAATGCTTACCGGGGTCTTCACGGGTTAATATTTTGTGTTTGTTGTTTGTTGTTTAACGCCGCAATCACCAATATTTCAGCTATATGACGGCCGTCTGTAAGTAATCGAGTCTGGATAAGATAATCCAGTGATTGACATCATGAGCATCGACCAACACAATTGGGATACAATGGCATGCATCAACCAAGTCAGCGAGCCTATCCACCGATTCTGTTAGTCGCCTCTTACCACAAGCATAGTCGCCTTTTACGTCAAGCATTTGTCGCCTTTTACGTCAAGCATAGTCGCCTCTTACGTCAAGCATAGTCGCCTCTTACCACAAGCATAGTCGCCTTTTACGTCAGGCATAGTCGCCTTTTACGTCAAGCATAGTCGCAAACAAAAGTTCGCAACTTGATGACGTCGTAAATTGGACGACGTTACTTTTAAAAGGGTAGTGAGTTGCCCCCCTTACGTGCATCTGGGCAATGAAGAACAATCTGTATTGGGAGAAACGATACAGATAATCGACGTGAGGGTTGTGAAAATATTAACGTAACCCCCTGTTCATAAAATAGACTTTTCCGACATTGCCGAGATCGGATTGTATTCAGGGAGTCATCATTATTTAGATACGCGTTTAATATGTTAGAAGCGTGTACATTTTATCATTATCATAAGGGAGGTTTTGAATAATGTTGATATCTCGTATAAGAAAAAACCTCGTAGTCTTGTTTTTCGTACAATAAAACACTGCGCCCCTCTTGGTTTATTCTCGCTGCAGTGTTTATATTGTGCGATAAACAACACACACCCGTCGTCGTTTATTTCTTTAACAAAACAGAACAACTTGTCAATACATGAAAAATACACATATTCCACATGCATACGTGTGGTCATGTACATTTCAATGTTTGTAAAAGGTTGGTAAATATGTGTGACTTTGAACAGTGTGTTTGATTGAGCTGATTTATCATGTTCAACGAAACGTTAATACTTTATACTCACTAATGCCAAAAATCCAATGTAGGTGAGAGAATGCTGTTATACGCCGCTGCGGCATTCATCCTGCCTCACCAACTGATTCATCTGGTCGCTTCAATCCTTTCAAAACCAGACGCTCAACACCTATACAGTTGTCAACTAGAACGATACCATGTATGGTTATGAGAATAGCGTTCATTTAATTCTTAAATGTACCATTATTTATTACATAGAAAAGTTCTGTTGAGAAATATACATGTTCGTCCATAGGGAGATAAAATTTGAAATAAATAAATTTTCGCTGTGGTCATTGTAATTCCTGCATTCTGATTAGCTGAATTGGTCACGTGTAAAAAATTAAGCCACGCCCACCGAGGCGTACTACTTTTATTAATACGGAATGTCAAGGAATCCAAATATTACAGTCGAGCAATTCTCTTTCTGCCTACGTGTATCATTATGGACGGGACATTTAGCCAAATTCATGCATATACATTGTCCAAACAACCCTTTGAGACCGAAAGCCGTGAAGGAAAAAACAGCAAACGTGCATGGACTCAGTCAATCCTTTAAGAGACGTATTTCAGTCATACTGCTGACAAGAATATTCAGTACTGAATATCAAGAATCCATCGACAAAGAGGATGAGGTGAGGGGAAATGTATTTAACGTCGCGTTCAAGGCTATTGCACTCATATAGTGCCGTGCATGCGTGCGTGTGTGTCTGCTTGTACTTGTCTGAACTAATGCCGTTTTCAAAGCGCTAGCCCACTGAGATACCATACCACAGTTCAATATGATTACAAGCCAGACAAAGCTACTGACTCTGAGCCGACCAGTCATTGTTTTAGCCCATCAGGGTAAAAACAAGTACTATCTTTTACGTCATTTAGTATGACGCGGCCGGGGATCGAACCCAAGACCTTTGGCTCTCCGGGCAGACGCTCTATCCACTAAACCGCGGAGGCGGTACCATCGACAAAAGAACAATACGGTACATTTCCCATTAACATATCACATTATTCAATTTAATTCAAGACTTCAACGCCACAAAGTTGACGAGTATCTGCCGAAGCAGATTCCATAGGGCGTAAAGGGCAAGAAAGTGATGAAAATTATATGATGAAAAAAAGGTTGACGCCAGGTGTTACCGATAAGAGAAAGCATGGACTGCTCTTCCGACAGAACCTGCCACTCGCTCAATTTTTATAAATGTCAGTGTTTGTTTGTTTGTTGGCTAACGCCGCACCCCTCCCTCCTCCTGCCATACAACAGCGGCCTGCAAAAAATCGAGCCTGGGCCAGACAATCCTGTAATAAGTATCATAAGCATTTGATCCCGGTCGTCGGTATATGGCGCCACGCTGTCAACCAAGCCTGACCACCCGATCCATTAAACACACCAAAGTATCGAGCTAGAAAACAACAACACAAAATACAATATGTCTGTATATCGATCGCCGCCTCACTGTGCACATACAGTTGCAACCTGCACGATACCAGAGCAGAAATACGGAAATTCGACCATCTCTCTTTAGTTGGTAAGGTTATGAAGAACGGGGAATGTAACAGTTGCAGTACTTAATTCCGTACTTAGAAATAAAGTACAATCAGATTCCAAAACACGAGAGTTTGTCCTGTAAATACCAATCTCAACAAAGCTTTGCGGCAGCGAGAAGTAACATCTGATTTTAAAGAGTGTACAAATAAATGTACATACTATTGCTTCTGTTTAATGGTGGATTAGAAACGTATTATGTCTGTACCCAAAGAAAAGAAGGAGAAGGACCATTAAGCGCCGAGTCCTGTTATCTATAAGCACAAAAATGTTCAAATCAAATAACGAAGAACTTCTTTGAGAGGCATTTAGAAGTTGGAGTACTAAGTAAGGATAAGATTTATGGATCGCTTGCCTGATAACGGTGTTAGAACCTACACCGATACGTCACGCCTAACTCTGATATAAAAAATTGTTCACCCATATATCTTATCCTCACAAAATCATGAAGAAACCCACTGGGACGCGAGTCGAATGCATTTATCCCAGTGGCGACACCAACGGGCACAGACAGCGTCGGGAAGACCAGGTGCCATATGCACCTTGGCGGGGTATAGGATTTAACAGGGAGTCTATATGTGTTTAATATATTCCCTTAGTTAAGAAAGTTAAATATATCTATTTAAATAGTCACAGCACTGTCAATATAAATTAAGACAGCAGCAGCTATCATTACCATGGCCAGCAGCACGGAGTCATGTGCGGGTCAACGGCTTGTAATTAAGGCTTGAGAGTGGTCGGTTAGCACTGAACTGCGGGTGAGGTGCGGGAGACCAGTCTGTCTTACAGACCCTGAAACAAATATATTCAATACAGCCCATGCAAGTCTATAATGTTTGGCAAGTCTAGATTACTGCAATATCAGGAAGAACGTCTCTGGGCTCATTTTTATTATATTTCATAACTATAATTTAACAAATGTTTTTGTCTGTAATATGTTCATTTCAGAGACTAGATGTAAGTCTAGCGGGAGACTGAAGGCTGACCATATATGTAACGTAAATCGATACATGGCAATCTGACAGTGATTCACCTTAGGGTTAATATTGGGTACTTTCTGTGAGTCGGGACTTAACCCTCGGACAGCGGCTAGGCAAGTTGGCTCTCTCACGCCACCGAGATGCTAACTGGAGATTATTATCATGGATATGATATAATTGCATAACATCATAGAATAAACGCAGTGGCCCCACAGACGGACTTGTGTTGTCACATGAAGAGTGAGTTGGGTTTAACACCGCTTTTAACATTATTCCAGCGGCCTGTCAGCTTAATGTGGGAGGAAAGCCCGAAGTGATGCAGGTCTCAGACGTTTATCACTTTGGTGAAACCCACGAGAACGGGTATGGTGCTGACAAACCTGGAAACATAATCGGGGCGAACCGGGATTCCAAACCACAATCATAGGTTTCTGGCGAGCCCAAGGGACGCAACTCTGCACGGCGCCTCAGACGACTGCCCCCTCCCCCCGTGCCCCCTGTCACATGCAGAAGTATCCGGTAGAGCACCAACGTCTACCTTGGATACAAGGTTCATTATTTCCTTGAATATAAGATGCCATATTTCCCAAAGAAACTTGTTTAAATCCTGAATGTGTAAATAATTTGCGTCTTGTTTCAAAACAAATCAATATAATTTGTAGCGTTAACTTCTAGTCTGTTTATAATTCTCAAAATACCCTTTATGCCTACAAGAAAATGACTAAATTCACATACAAATTTATGCAAATTTATGTAAGTTATTACATTACATTTAGTATTAAAATATACATATGAAATGCATGTCATCATGATTCATCTCCGGGAAGTGTAAAATATAAGTCGCTATCTGCAGTGCGACGTCACACATGAATTGACGTAAACACGAACTTCCTGTAACTACATAGTAATTAAGGAACATGAATTCAGGAAGCGTGGTGGGCGGGCTCGACGTGTTCATTACTTCCCGTTACGTGATTTATTAAAGCATTGTTAATCTGTATTCTTATATTGGAGTCCACAGGCCCATGTAAACACGAAGCACAGAAGTGATTTTCAAGCGTATTTCTGACAATTAATGATCTGACTATGATACTTGTAATAACGTCACCTATATGGCTACATTTAAAGGTACAAAATGATTATTACAATTTAATAAGGAAGAGAATATATTGAACCTATCTGCCAAGTGCTTGGGACTTAGTGCTTTGATCTTTGTCGGGGCTAATTGCCTAGCTGGTTTCAATGTGCCTCCTTGTCAATTCTTTCACCTATCAGTGCTAATTACCTACCCCTAGAAAATATGACAGGAAATATGACACTCTTCATGTAATGATGTATATTGGGAAACATTCATTTGCCTGATGGCATATATATGTAGAGGATATTATATGAGTGTCATGTCATGCTATGTTAACGACACGAGTGTCTCATTTCCGGAATTTAGGCACGAGTGTCAGGATTCATGTATTACCGTCGCTCTCGCTCGGGAAATACAAGAATTCCGACACTCTTTTCCTAAAATCAGTAGTGTGACACATGCTCGTATAATAATCTCTATTAATGCATGTCTCTGAAGGACACATATTTGCTGAAGCTCGTGTGATGACAATGGATATTTCTTGTACACAAACCGGAAATAGTTTAACATATGGCCATGATATTATTTTGGTAAGTGGGTCGAAATTTAGTTCGATTTCGATTTATCAACCACTTCAACCTACATTCACAATTGTACTAAATGTACACCATCATCCCTCGTCAGAAAAGGAAAACCTTGATATCTTCTCATTCAATAAATAAAGCAAACATACTGCACTTCAACCTTGAGTACAATTCAAACTGAATTTTGCACGGAAACATACTTTTTATAAACTTCAGCGTTATTCCTAATTATAGTGTCTCTTGGTGATGTATACAAACACGATCTGTGTCAAATTACCTTATGAATGAAGGACGCGGTGTCCCCTCATTAACCTGACCTCGTTAGCGACACAATAGTCTCGATTTGACGTCACAAGTGCACGAGATAAGCTTATCATCACACCTTCGTCTCGTTATCAGTGTGAATGTTTATGTGATTACGTAACGATGACGACAAATTCATTTGCAAACGCTGGCATTACTCGCGTTCGATTTCCAAACACCGGAAGCTAAAGATAAATGTTGACATGTGTAAATTTCTAATATTCAATGGAAATAAGAAAGACTATGACACTATTTTTATCCTGTAAAACAAGAATCTTCAGAATGTTACAGAGTATAAATAACTTGGGGTAAGATTCCACAAGAAACGACTTTCACAACAACAAAATCACTGTTGATTGTTGAAGCTATGCATTTTATATCAAAATCTATATCTTACAGCTTGTCTATAAGTTTCCGATTGAAGCTATTTGATGCCATTGTAGATCCCATTTTGACATACGCTTCCGAACATTTGGGCTTGAAAACGTAAGTATGATTGAAAATGTTCAGCTGACTTTCTTCAGAAAATTAGAGAAGCACACCTGAACCATATATGTCGTATGGTAAAAGTAGAAGAAGGTTACTTTTGAAAAATATTAATGATAAACTAGAAATATGCGGCTTAATTGTATTCAAAATATTCTCTTCCAAACAGGTAATAATTACATTTTGACTAGAAAAAACGAATGACCTGACACTGAAATAAAACAAGAGTCTTAAAGATCAATATATTAAAAAATACGATCTGACATAGACGCCATATCTAAAGGTACATTATATACCATTGAAAATGAATTTTATTTTAGAGAATCTGCCAATAAATGTATTTTTACTTTAATAGAAATCAGACTTTCACGCCATCGACTACCAGTTGAGCTTCGTCGGTGGCACCGTATACCCTCTGATAGAGAGAAAATGAGTTTTATGCCAATCTAATGATATCTGAGACAAGTATCAATATTTATTTGTTAGTGAATAATGTGTACATTTAGATATAAGAGTATTGTCATTATACTGTCTGAAGAGACCTTCTATGTTCAATATGCTAAATGTATATAAAAGTAAACATAATAAGCAACTTTCTAGATTTTGCAGTTAAATAATCAATATGTTAAGAAATGAGAAATTTGTCGCCATATATTTCCATTTTGATCTCTGGTACGTCATCATGATATGCTATACAGCCTTGAGTGAATCGACTTCTGTTCTGACAAAGGTAAAATCCATGTTAACCTTTGTTGACCAATGTTAACTCATTTTCGTCATACTTCGATTTTTTGCCCATTCCTATTTATCCCCTGGGGTGTGGTACCCTTGTTAGCTGCCTCCAAGTGCCGTATAATAGAGCTAAATAGCTTCATGTATTGATCCAGTCATGAACAAAATCATTTTAATTAATATAATTACATTGGCATATATATATATATATTATTGTTGATATAAATACTTCAGAATCAATAATAACAAGGCTTGTTAAATACAGTTTTTATTCCTAATAAAGATATGTACCATTCCTGCACATACTCGCGTGATAAACTCTATGTATTTTCAGGTTTGAGGTTTTTATTGCTTATTTGATACCCGGACATTTCATTTGGAACTTTCGGTGGTAGCTGTGGGTTTCAAACGTTATAATTGTACCAAACTTAAATAAACCATCTCAACAATAAAAACAACCCCATTAAGTAAAACGTCAAAAGAAGAGAAAAACAAAAACAAGAAAAACAACACCAGTTGCTTCATGTAGCTCGAGTCTATTCCAGCCAGAGAGCAAATAATGTTCTTTCGCGCAATACGTATACACATGGATGCATTGCACGGAGTGTCATATACACTTATCATGGTGTATTCTTGAGCGAGACTGTGTTACTAACAATTCATGATTTAAATAAGTGTAGTATATGTAACGTATATGTAATATGTAGTAAATACACGTTTACTGGTAAACTTTCCTAATTCTGAAATAGTTCACATTAAGAGTGAGTGAGTATGCTTTTACGCCGCTTTTAGCAATATTCCAGCAATATCACGGCGGTGGACATCAGAAATGGGCTTCACACATTGTACCCATGTCGGGAATCGAACCCGGGTCTTCGGCGTGACGAGCGAACGCTTTAACCACTAGGCTACCCGACCGCCCCGAGACATAAAGAGATCAGCACAGGATTAAGGTTTAATAAGCATGAAATAATGACAGCGAAATAAGGAGGTGGGGGAGACGCCAAAACTAATCACATCTATACTTGGGGGTGGGTTGAAAAAAACAATAAAAAAACCATATGAAAACATATCATAATGAACAATCCCAGAATTGGAGACAAGTGGAATTACACCATGTGGATTCTCAAAAACTCAAATGATTTGCTTGATGTTTTTGCAGATAAAACATTTGATTTTTCAAATTTGTACACCATAACCCCACTGTTGGTAAAACTGGCGCTGATGAAAGTTTGGTAGTAAATGTACGTTTCGATCAAAATGTCACCTTTATCATTTTCTATGATATGATGTTGAATTATTGTTTATATATTAGTGTAACTATTTTAGTCTGTGCCTGCCACCGTTATATCGTGTCGTATAGGGCACTCTGTCTGGTCAGCGTACATAAACAAACTTTACCCATGGTTTCATTTCTATAAAATAATCTAACTGAAAGCTCTTTCAAAATGCTACCAAAATACAAACGGGGTTCCACTTTTAGGCGTCAGTTACAAGAGAGACTTTAAGTGTAACATTCTGTACTCACAGATTTATCTACATAAATTATAATGTTTATTTTAAATAAAATATAACAAGTTGTTCATTAAACAACGGAATACTTTAAGCTAACACTCACACAATTAATTGATTGACATATGCAGCTGATCCATTGACATTTATACCCCTCTTGCTATGAATTATGTCAAAAACTCCCCCACTCGTGTATGGCGAAATATGAAACATACAACTCCTCTACAGGTGTGCACAATGCATGCCTAACACGTGTTAATTAACTTATCTTGATGTATAGGTTGTGCTGATGTCCTCAGTGGATGATGTATGGCACACTAGGGGCGTAAGCATTTTTTCAGCGCTTTAACCCAGCACTCAATCAGCCTACAGCAGCATAACCAAAGGCTAATTAACAACGGCGAAACATCAAGTCTCCGTCCTGTACGTAAGCATATAAATGACAGTGCATTTTGATATACCCTGTACAACCCTGTGCGCACCCCTCTTTTTATGACACCTTACATGTTAACTGCACCCTCGGCTAAGTCACGTGGTTGTAATATGCACACCCACCCCTCCTCTGACGTCTTCAGATCTCCCTTGAAAATAGGTTTGTTACTGAAAAATAAAATTGTTATTAGAGCCTTAAATATGAGGCATCAACTTTTGTCTGAGCAGGGCACTTAGTATAACATACTGTAATACTTTCCGCAATGTACAATTATTAAAATCCTATATACGTACAAACCTAATACCTTATTGATCTGTAGTTGTGTAAGGGGTCAGTGGCCTCTCGTACAGACATAAAGAATTGCTGTGGTTGCAATGTGGTGGTGGTGTGTTTGTGTGTGGGGGTAGGGGTAGTATGGTAGGTGGTGGTGTTTAGGGGTGGTGGTTGTATGGGTGGCCCAGTCGTCTTAGGCGCCGCTATTCGCTTTACACAGTTGATACCTTGGTTATACGAGAATCGTTTGTTCTTGATCATGAGGTTGAATCTTAGGTTGGCCCTGGCTTTGATTATTGGTCTACCGGCACCATATCTGTGAGGTAAACGCCTACGACCAGCATCACCTCGTGTTTTCCTCACACATTAAACTGACTCGCAGTGATACGATTAAGGTTCAGAGCGGCGTTAAACTCATTCACTGTCCCACTGAAGACACTGTTCATGACATGCTGAGTTTCACAAAGTTGCATACTTGTATCTATTTAAGACAAGGCCGTTGTTAACTTTTTTTGACAGGTGGGGGGCAAATATTTGTACAAGTATCACTTGTCCCCAACTTGACTCAAATAAAACTGCTTTCTATAAAAAATCTAGGGGGGCAACTGCCTTCCCTGTCCCCCCCCCCCTCCCCCGGGTGGCTACCGCAGTGTAAGATCGCGAGTATTTAGCACTCAGACACTCATTGAGTTTTAAAACGGCTATTATCATTTTACATCGCAATTATTACACTATATAACTGAATGTATGAATTCGCAAAATGGTGAAAATAATTAGATGTGAAAGTTGTTTATTATTTTCTTCACCAAAGGCCAAAGGCCCGTGGGGGTGAGGTGTGAGTGTGTGTGTGTGTGTGTGTGTGTATGGGGGGGGGGGGGGGGGGGCAATGCTTCTTTGTTTATTTGTCTGATGTACAAAGGTCGCGAGGTTGTGACAGTATACCAAATACATCAATTACGAGTTACCCATGGGAATGAAGAACTGTGCTTAATGGGGCTCTTTAGCGTCTTAATAGACGTAACCGTTGACGTCACAAGATAAGCTTATCACATCTCCGTCAAGTTATCAGCTTGAATGTTGATGTGGTTATGTAACGATGACGATATATCCATTTGCAAACGCTAGCATGAGTTCCTAGGTTTGTATGTACATGTAGGTAGGTTATGGTATTACTACCATCCCACAATGTACATATAATTCTATCTTCAGTTAAAATACATCAGATCAGAGTAACCGCATCGACATTGCACAAATGATGTTCTTAATTTTCTGATATTTACAACCGTTGAATAATCTTCACACATAAAATGTTGAGACCGCCTCCGTGGTCTAGTGGTTGAGCGTCCGCCCGGAGAGCGGAAGGTCGGAGTTCGTTCCCCGGCCGCGTCATACTAAAGACGCCAAAAGATGGTACTTGTTGTTACCTTGTTGGTACCTATCTCGCCCTCGGCATTAAGGGAAGTTGGTCTGGTCAACTTGGACTCAGTATACTGTCATCGTGCTAGCACTATAAATTGGCATCAGTCCGGACTAGTACAAGCAGCAACACACACGCCTACATGCACGTCGCTATATAAGTGCAATAATCTTGTACGCGACGTTAAACCCCATTTCACCTCACCTCATAAAATGTTGATTGTACAATGACAAAGAGGGCGTACATTAGCTGTTTGGAAGAATTCCACCCTATTTTGTTGAAAACAAACAACCTTTCCATATTCTAAAAGTCCTTCCAAAAGCAGAGTCGACTGTAGAATTCCGACCATATCATGAGCATGCTTCCATAAAGCACTATCCAATAGGTGTTCGCGAAAAGGTGAGCGTATCCTGCCCCAACAGTAGCACCCGTCACGAACACATACAAAAATCAATTGTTCACCTGTAAAAACACGGGTACAAGTCAAAACAGGGAAGTGCATCGGACATCATTTTTGTCACTGATACGTAACATTTCGATACCTCCTCAACATGTCTTCCATAAAACGCTCTGAAAGTTTGACTGAGGCCTTGAATATTGCAACCTTGAATATCAAACAACTTTTTAACAAGATTCGTATGACCCTCTTTGAATCCTAATGGAAAGAGTATGCTCGATTTTACCTCAAAACTTGAAATGTGGACACCAAAAGCTGGAGCTGCTGGAATATAGCTCGACATAAAGGGAAAGTTGACAGTTGGAAAGTTGAAGTCATCCTTCTTGTCTCAGTCATCCTCAGTCTTGTGGAAAGTGTTTTGTCACTCTTAATCTTTATGCAAAGATCTAAATATGAAACTGGTCTCCTTTATTTCTAATTCAGGTGGGTAAATGAGAAGGAGATTGTTATTTGTTGGTTTTTGAAACAATCCTTACACCTTTGTTGTACAAGAGACAGAAACACTGAGCCATCGCCAACCCCTCCCTCAATTTATCCATGACGTGGTTTAAACAGTGTAATCTTCACTGATGCTGTCCAGTTGTTCCCTTTTCTGGCATCACGTTATTTTCGGCGAGATATCATCGTATATGCTTTAGCAATAGGCGTGGGCACATGAATAGGAGGTTTAGCATACTTCTAATACAACGTTCTAATGACAGAATATATCCAGCATTCTCCGAGTACAATTTCATTTTGCATTGAGCCGCGAACTCAAAGAAAACTCTTACTAGCTTTATTTGATTTTCTTCAATACATTTACATCTTTGAATGCCCTATACCTACAAACTATGTGATCGGAATGGTGTGAAAACGTTAACGTACATATGATATGTGACCTTTTAGGCTTTCAAAGCCATGTCATTACCTGATAATTGCCAGATTTGTCTACAATTTAGCTGTAGTCACAGGTGTCACGTTAATACAATTATATCCATTTTCTTTTGGACTCCAATTACGGGATCACAAAACAGACCTACGTCATCAGAGAAACACAAACCAGAGTTACGTCATCAGAGAAACACAAAACAGAGCTACGTCATCAGAGAAACACAAACATAGTTACTTCATCAGAGAAACACAAAACAGACCTACGTCATCAGAGGAACACAAAACAGAGCTACGTCATCAGAGAAACACAAACCAGAGTTACGTCATCAGAGAAACACAAAACAGAGCTACGTCATCAGAGAAACATAAAACAGAGCTACGTCATCAGAGAAACATAAAACAGAGTTACGTCATCAGAGAAACACAAAACAGAGCTACGTCATCAGAGAAACATAAAACAGAGTTACTTCATCAGAGGAACACAAAACAGAGCTACGTCATCAGAGAAACACAAAACAGAGCTACGTCATCAGAGAAACACAAAACAGAGTTACGTCATCAGAGAAACACAAAACAGAGCTACGTAATCAGAGAAACACAAAACAGCTACGCCATTATGTGAATGGATCCCTACAACTCAGACGCTGCCTGTTCGAGAAAATGGTAAGCATGTCCTTCTCTACCTGTAGCACTTGCGCTCACATAATTAGCATCCAAAAGTAAGGGTCTCGATCAGACAATCAAGTGATAGACCAGACAACCTTGACACGAAAGCCTATCCACTGTTTCAGGTTGAAACTGAAGACGATATGAGAATTTATAACCTAGAATAGTTCCAACACACCTGGGAATAGTTGTATACCATTGAGTGAGTGTTAGTGAGTGAGCTGGGTTTAACGCCGCTTTTAACAGTATTCCAATTATATCGCGGCGTGTCAGCTTAATGTGGGAGGAAAGCCCAGGTCTCATATGCCACTTCGGTGAAACCCACGAGCACGAGTATGATTCTGATAAACCTAGAAACATAATCAGGGCGAACCGGGATTCGAACTCACAATCATAGGTTTCTGTCGTGCCCAAGGGACGCAACTCTGCACAGCAAATTGCGGCGCCTTAGACGACAATCCAACACTGTATACTTGTGTTCACTAAGGTCGAAATACTAGTATTTAAGGCACATATCGGTACGCCAAGAGCAGACAAGCAATGTGAGCGCCGTCAGAGTACGAAGCCACACTAGAACAGCCAGACCAGAATACAAGTTATCTTTTATACCCACCTATGTCAGCTGCCATTTCCTATGTCAACCACCGGCAGCTCTGGGTACATGGTTGTCTGCTCTGTAATCCCTTAATGTTTTTTCAAAGGGGTCGAGCAGGGTTGATTATCTGGGGTATTTGTCCCTTAGTATTAATCTTGTCGAAGGTTAATGACTGTTCAGAGGAACTGCAGACAAAACGTGTCCTGTCGTTAATTAGCCATGATAGAACGTGGGTGCCAGACCGGGGTGATCCTATTTGCTCGAACCCCACATATTCCCAGATTATTGACCGGAAGCCATCAGTGCCTTAAAATCCGGACAGAACCCGCAGCTATGGGAGGCGGCGGTATCAGACTGCTTATAGCAATGTTGCAGAGTAGATGTGTCATCTGAGCGTGGGACAGATCACCCTCTAGCTGTGATCAGATGGCACATGTTCGACTTACATAACATAAATACTTCCATAGGTATTGGCTGTTACAAAATATAGAATTCTATTCCTAAGCCGGGTCCCGTTGCATGAGGCGATTTGAGCTCCTCCAGATAAAGGAAAGTGTGTTCCGAAATAGATTCATGGAATCTTCGTCCAAGGTCAGACTAATGTTTATCAACTGAACTTTGTGATTAATAATTCTAGAGATGTTTTTGAAACTTCAACCATAATTCGTCAAATATTTATAACCTTCTATTTTTATTAAATAAAACTCGTCAAAGGTCAAAGGGAATTCCAAATGCAAGCAAATGAAACTCTATTACATTAATATTATCGTGTATATGTTATACACCCTGTCGTTTCTTAGAGTATATATGTGTGATCTGTGTGGGTGGTCTTTTGGTAAGATCGAAATTTCCGAATTGAGGAAATGAACTCCAGTCGTTTTACATAGCCGACATCTGATTGGCTCAAGAACCCAAGCGACCTTCATGAGACTGGGGGGTCAAAGTCTGGCGGGGGTTCACCTGAGGCGACCTTCTGTCGTGGGTTGACAGATCTACACAGAGAGTGGAGTGGAGTGGAGTGGAGTGGAGTGGAGAGGAGTACTTTTACCTGTAATAAAACGTTAGTTCAAGATTTCTCACGAGGTCGCAAACATAACGATTAATTAATAACAAGTTTGAATAATATGGTTTCCGTTAGATATCAAATTAGTTTTGATTGGCAATGCAGATGTCTCAGTGACTGAAACTGAATGTATATATAATGATGTTCACCTTTTTATCTATCATTCAAAATGATTCCATGGTTTGTAAGAACTTACATACGTCATATCTTTATGATTCTATTCGGTATAACTACTTTTTGCCTATTGTACATATTGTATTTGGATGTTGTAAAAATTATGGAGAGGATGTTCTCAGTTTTGTAGCCAGTTCATTTCACTATCGTGAATAAAATATGTTTAAAATGTTAGAAATGTGGAGGACATTTTCATTCGCATCAGTGACAAAAATTATGTCCGTTGCAATTCTCTGTTCTGACTTGATATGTTCACGTGTATCATTCAGACTAACAATTGATTTGCCTTTGCATGTGTCTGTGATGGGCGCCGCCGGTGAGGCAGGATACGCTCATCTTGTCGCGAATGCCTTGTCTCATCAGTAATTGATAGTGATTCTTGAACACATGCTTATGATATAGTCGGATTGGTAAACCGGACTGCTTTTAGCGGGTATTTCTTTTAATTATGGAAAGGGTTTTTTCGCTTTAATTTCAGTCTCATTAAAATCAGACCAGTCCTTAGTTTTCGCTACCGCTAAACAAAGATCTGAGGACATCCCATTACGGGACACTTCAGAACGACCTCTCGCGAACTTTGACCGATCAATGAAATGACTGACAAGAAATCGACATTAGCCAATCAGAAGGCAGCTTTCTCGAGCTTTACGACACTAGTTTCAAATTGGCGACTACGCTTCGAAACATATTTTGACGTATTCTCGGTTAAAAAAATTAAAACTGATAAAAAGAACATTCTGGAATGGCTTATAGACGGCCTAGATTGTATGGATAAAATCATAAAAACCGTTACTGTCGTTTGGAATACCCTTTGTTAAATATTTCGAGGTTTCATGATCAGAAAACACATTCCGTCTGTCACTTTCATGATCTGGTAAACGACGCTCTGATTGGTTGGATGAAAGGTCGTTCTGACGTGACCCGTAATGATTGGTTGGATTAGTCCTCAGATCTTTGTTTAGCGATAGCGAGAACCAAGGTCTGAATTTAATGAGATTGCTTTAATTTTGATATCTGAATCTAAAAGGTTCATGACAACCTTTCCACGTAATACAGTTACAACGTTGGTTAACGTTGACGTATTTAATACATGTACATGCTTGACGAAAGAGGCGGGTGAGTGGATCGGGTGGTCATGCTCGCTGACTCTGTTGATGCATGTCATCAGATCCCAAATGCGTAGGTCGACGCTCATGATGTCAATCACTTGATTGCCTGATCCAGACTCGATTATTTACAGACCGCCGTCACATAGCTTGAGTATTGCTGAGTTAAACAACAAACAAACAAACAAACATGCTATGTACAACCCGACCAGGCACATAGGGAGGGACATACACACATTATTTGTGCGGATAGTTTACGAGACTGTGATCCGGGAAAAAAAACCTATATTCAACTATTTCAGTATGTTTTACCAGAGAGTGAGAATGCGTTTACACCGCCTTTAGCAGTACTTCAGCATTATCACGGCGGGTGACTCCAGAAAAAGGTATAGGAATTCACACATTATACCTATGTAGGGAATCGAACCCTGCCCTTTGGCGAGAAAATGTTTTAACCACTAGGCTACCCCACCGCCCCCTTTTAAACTAGCGATTTTACAAGTAAATACATTGTCCTGATCATCAGTACCAACTGGGCAGTCGAAGGTCAACAGAGACAAATTCGTTTCATAATGATTTGAAAGTAAGGTATATTTGGCATCGTGATCAGCGAGGGACCCCTGGTAAAGATGTAAATCTACTTTGGCATCAAAACAAACCATCAATCTCAGGTACGGCCAACAGATTAACGGCGTACCCACGTCAAACTGGGCACAATGACGCTCACATATATAGCGTGATACGTGTCATTGTTGTCAGTGTGTGGCTTATCTCGTAGAATCTTGCGTTCTATAGCTAGAACAGGCGGGTTGAACCAGTCAATGGAAAGAAAGACCATGTGGCATCTACGCAAATGGCCGAATTTTTAAAAGTGATTACAATAAATGATGATGATGATGATGATTACATATGTGCGTGTGAATTTGTACTTTGAAAACACCATTGTATAACATGTGTTTATCCGGAATATTCATTCAGATAATACAATCACGCTATTGTTTTGTATGATGTACTGTGTTACGTGTCGATTCCCAATTTGAAACAATTTGTTAACCCAGAACTCTGGACGTAAAAGAACTTAATGTGAAAACAACAAGCAAACAACAAATTGTTTACAATAAACAAATGTATTTTAAAAAATCGCTACTGGTCACCGACCAGTTATCGCCATTTTGTTCATGTTATTTCTGAAATATTCCGTGTACACAGTTAACTGGGTAAATGACTTCGAATTGCGCGAAACTATGAGAAAATACATGTTTATCTGTCCGTGGAAAAAACATCAGTAGATATCTGTTATAACGCGAAGACAGGGAATTAAAACAGTGAAAATAGACATTACCCGTCGACCAACTGAAAACCAGTTGTCGCCATAATTTGAACAGTACGTTCCACGTGGTCACACACTCCGCTTGTCACCCAAATTAAATTTTCTATTTGCTCTGGTATCATGCACATTTGGAAAAAAAGCTCAAATGGGTTTTTCATTGTAATTTGGGGAAGACATGACAGACAAACTGAATGTGCATCATCTGTTGTTGAATTTGTCTTTACGCGTAAATTAATCACGTGACACCGCCCTCGTGTTTCTTCTTAAGTCGTATTTGAGCAAGGTAAGTATATGGTGTGTTTCTCAATATTGCTTTACAAGAAACGAGCAAAAGTGAAACGAGATGCGATCACGGGGAGTTGGTGATAGTTGGTCCTCGGCGATAACTGGTCGCTAGCCAAGAGGTTTACAAATCAATACAAATTACTGCACAGCAATTACAACGGCAGTACACTATAGAGTGGTAGTACAATATTCAATGACAATACCGAATATGACAGTAGTCAGTATCAAACACAAATAAAAACAGCGGTGATAGCAAAAGTCAGTGACAATATTGTATTCACCCAGCGGCGACGGTGGGAAACTTCAGAGATGGGTCTAGGCAGGTAATCCAGGGTGATGAGTGACCTTCACACGAAAGCTGGTCTTGATGCAATAAAATGTGTGAGAGAGATACGAGCGGCATGCTCTTGTCTCCCTATACATGTACACTGTAAGCAAGCTACACAGTGCCCTCACAACATAGAATATTCCACTGTTTTTTTACACTCTATCCCAATCCTTGGTATTGCGAAAGTTTACACATGACACTACCGAATATCAAAAGAAACCAGTAATTCAGTTACACTCACTGTGTAAGAAATTGAATAAAATACACTGCAATATAACAACTAAAGAATGTCAGCCAGAATTTTACAATGACAGGCGTCCTAGTCCAGCTGAAACAAGGTGTAGCACTTGGAAAGGTTTTTATTTTATTTTATTTCTGTGCTGTGTGTAACATTCAATTTTATTTCAAGTTCTAGTCCTTTAAAACGTAAATGGAGAAACAGTAAACTTCAATAGAGATTACTGGTTTGGGTGGAATTCTCAATTTCTCTCTAGTCTTTGTTCAAAACGAAAACATTTAACAAACAATCATTTTTGTCATGGTTGGCACACTGCATTTTAAGTCAGTGGGTGAGTCAGTGGGTGAGTCAGTGGGTGAGTCAGAGAGCTTGCTTTTACTTACATCACTGAGCGTCAGTTCAATGTTGGACGAAGTCCAAAAAGTCGTGTGGTAATACCCTATGAGCGCAGGTTGTGTGTTAGCACATCAATCAGCATGGTATTCAGCAGATCCTGATACGGCTAAGGGACACCACACCGCAGAAGTACATTACGGAGTTGTGATAGTAATCATGGCGACTAATAAAATATTGCGACTGACACCAACGAAATAAACAAAAAACACATAAGCTTTGACATTAATTGTTAGTTTGAATGCAGTTTCATGACAGCTGTTAACATTATAATACTATAACGCTTACAGTATCTCAAGAAACGATTGAAAAGAAACAAAATATTGACAGTACAATAGGCCGGCGGTGTGATGTTTTAACACTAATTCACGTCGAGCAGTTCAAAAGTTTTTCCTCTAGGCTTCTGTGGTGTATATAAGGATATTTTGATAAGCCTAACAATTCAGTAAACTATTACATCGTTGCTACGATTCCCCGAACCACTGATGCATGAAGATAAAAGCCTCAGTTGCATAATATAACCGTTGGGGAGGATGCAGTGTCATTTACCTGTGTATTTACAATACTTGCAATGTTGCATAATTCTTTATCTTACCTTACACATGAATGTCAGATTCTGATTAGCGGAGACCCATTCTATTTATTATTTTCAATGTATCCCGCTAACATGGAGGATACACTTCTTATGTTCGCCGCACGAATTGCCCAACTGTTGTTATGGCATTTGCAACATACCAAAACCAATTTCGAATATATCGAATTAATTATGTAAAACGCCTTTCTCCGGATATTTACGATGTTTTCCTAATGAAATAAATCTAAGGGGGATAACTCTAACACTACTCGTCTTCTGTTTTTCAATGAATGTGAAAAATAAACGATTTATTTATTTATTTATTACAATCTATCATTATCAATTGTATATGTTATTTACAATGTTTAATTATGTCATTGTCTGGTGAAAGCTTTGTTAAAAACAAAATGATGCAAATCCCTGATTCGATTATTACAAAGCGCTATTCTCACATACGATTTGTCAGACTGGACTGTCAAATGGTAATTGCATTCTTAGCGAAACTGTTGTTTACGCTCACCATATTTCTAATGGCTGGTGTAAATTACTGCCAGGTGACATTTTCAACGCTGAGAGAAGCACTGAAGATAGCCAAGCAACGTACATGCATTAAAGAGTCTGGTTTATATGATTAGATCAGGTTGTAAGTAGGGTTTTTAAAAATCGCGTTATGTTCGTTATCCTTATTTAACTAATAAGTAAGTGATTGAGTGAGTGAGTGAGTGAGTGAGTGAGTTGGGTTAAACGCCGCTTTCCAGTTACATCGCGGCGTGTCAGCTTAATGTGGGAGGAAAGCCCAAAGTGATGCAGGTCTTATGACGGTCACTATTCCGTGAAACCCACGAGCACGGGTATGATTCTGATAAACCTAGAAACATAATCGGGGCGAACCGGGATTCGAACCCACAATGATAGGTTTCTGGCGTGCCCAAGGGACGCAACTCTGCACAGCGAATCACAGCCCTCTTCGACGACTGGGCCACCCGTGCCCCCTATTTAACTATGAATATAAATATACAGATGGTCGTGTGCTCAGGCCTGGTTGCATTCAGACAAATTATTGTTATCGATTACATGATTATTGATAAACTTGAACATCTGAAATGTAATGTGTACTTGAAATTCGAGTGTACAGTCCAATATATGTAAAAATTAAAACAACGCTACATAGATTGGCCGACGTGTTTCAATCGTATCCCCAGGGAGAATGATGATTCCATTTCAGATTCCATTGGGTTTACATGGCATACAAGCGGTGAGCATTTTATAAATGTGGATCCTGAAAACCCGTGATAACGCCAGGTGTTCATTAAAATGGACACAGCTGACAACGTTCAGAAATCTTTTTAAAAGTTTTGCATATTCTGTCATTATGCAGATCCTCTGTGGGGCGAAGGGGACGCTGATCGACAGGAGGGTCTGAAATTCAGCAGAGTAAACTGAAAGCCTTAAGGGCCAGCATATTTTAAAAACTGCGGGCCTAGTGGAAAAAAAACACTGTAGGCCCAAACATTTAGCTGAAGCAGGGAGACACATTTTGCAATATGAACTACAAACCAGTCAACCAGACGTTATTACTGCTATCACATCGAGTTCCCAGAGACTCGGTGGTGATGGATGAAACCTACATTTATCAGGAAATTATCAGGTATTAAAACTTCTTTTCGACAACATGTCATTTGAAAGGTCTAATCCTACTATTTAAAAATATGAAAGTTACGTCGATCACATTACGTAAATAATGCTAAATAAATCATTACTTAAATACACTGAAGACCGTAATTCCCTACTGTGAAGAAATCTGTCGGCTTCGGGCCGATATCTATTGCGAACACTGCTCGACAGCAGAGATGTTATTGAAAACGAAATTCCCTCCCTTGATTGTCCCATAATAGTGATTCCCAGTGTGTACATATATATCCTCACCAAATATGGTGTCATGTATAGGGTTAACGGCACCAAATGACCTACCGATTACTATCAACTTATCTATCTTTCACTGTAAATAAATGAGACAATCGTATGAAAATCTCTGCTAAAAGCAATGTCCATTGTACGATTCCGACTTAATGAGAGGCATCTGATTTTGATTCACTATCAAATAGTAATGACAATGTGCTGGCGAACAGGTGAGCGTTTTCTGCCCCATCTGTGACATCCGTCACAAACACATGGAAAGGCAAGCAAAAAATAACACGGTAACTTATAGTAAAATGAATCATTTGATAGAATGTACATGTACGTTACGAATTATTGTGAATTATGGGCTTCTCTTTGCTGAATACATCTTCAGTTGACAAGGCAAAATCACTTATTTCTTTTGGATATCGCAGCGGAAAGAAAATCGAGAACCGGTTCATTTGAGATGAACTTTGTTAAGCGAGCGTGGTTGAATCGTTATAGCGCAGACAGAAAGACATCGCATGGGAGAATTATTTGTGCTATAAATATTGATCTTGAATATCCGTGAATCTCCAGAAGCCCGGGAGGAGGAGCCATTCCAAGCCATGGGTCAATGAGACTGCTTCTAATAAGGCGTATCATTTTATGGATAATGTCCCGCTCTGAAATATATACTTAATTGTGGGAATGGACTTTCCATTTCATATTTAGGTGTGGGGTGCGTATGTTTATATAAATACCGAGTATACTGTAATCATAACAGTCAAACCCCGTTTTGTCGAAGTTAAAGGGACCTACGCAAATACTTCGAGTTATCGGAGGTTCGACACAACCGAAAATGATTAATAAAGAAAGCATTCGCAGCGATCAAGCTTTTACTTCGAGACAAGCATCAGTTCGACACATCAAAGTTCGAAACAACGATGTTAGGCTTTGAAACAACCCCGTAATTGAAGTCGATATAACGATGTCCCTGCTCGGCCACCGAGACACATGAGCTCTGAGATGGGAAGGTATTGTCCCCACCCTCCCGGGTAGCTTCTGGGGTTCATGTGTGACACGACAAAGGTTAATCAGATATTTGGTTGCCAGGTGATTGTTCTGCTGTGTCTGTTGGAGATTTTACGAGTACTTCCAGTAAGGGCTATTTTCGCTCTCGGATTTTTGACAATTTCAGCAAGAAGGCGTTCAGTAAGCTGTCCATTTATCCTGACAATGGGGATCAGATGCATAAATCGTTTGTTATCTTGAGTTGCTCTCAGAAGTATTGGTCTGCATTGGTTTAGGGGCGGTCGGGAAGCCTAGTCACGCCGAAGACCCGGGTTCGATTCCCGAAATGGGTACAATGTGTGAAGCCCATTTCTTGTGTCCCCCGCCGTGATATTGCTGGAATATTGCTAAAAGCGGCGTTAAACCATACTCACTCACTCACCGCATGGGTTTAGAGGTCTACCATCCTATAATATAGATGATGCTGTGTCGATAGTGATACACTTTGCGGATGCTTGTGCCCGATCTGATTTGCCGTAATGTCAAGACTTAATGTATCTACAGGCAGGGATCCTAAACACAGATAGTATATAGACTCCCTGCCATAGGCTACGGATGGGAAGCTCATTAATACAACCTTGGTCTCCTCACGGATGGCCACGACAAGTGAGTGAATCGACTTCAACGCCGCTTTGAACCTTATTTCAGTTATATCTCAGCATGTTAGTTTTATGTAAAGCTTAGCTGAACACTAAAAAGCCCGAAGTCATGCAGGTCTACAGTTAACCACTTTGTTGAAACAAATGAGCAAGGACGGAGTTTTGATAGGCTAGTTATGATCACAGGAGAACATGGGCGTCAAACCAATGAACAGCGGATCCTGGCACGGCGAAGGGGTGCAACTCTGCACTGTGATTAATTCCGAGACAATGTGAAGAAACTACACCAGCTGTGGAAATGAAGTTGTTCCTTCCTGTTATGATTGTTACGCAACTCAAACGTCCAAAATATTGGACTTCGAATGCACCGGTGTTTATTTGGTCGGAGCATTGTCCTCATTGTCATTTAAACTATTTCTTATGCTTGTTTAGGTTGATTGAATTGTACTTTTAAATCCACATACTGATAAGTAATTGTTGCATCCTGCTCGTTAAGATAAACTCTTGGTTGCTGTCCAATTATACTTGCAAATTACAGCAGTTAGACATTGATTGAAATATAGTAGTGCGGCTTTCTAGTCTACTATTTTATGCAGAAACCATCAGTTGTGCACTTTAAACTCTCAGGCACCAAAAAAATTTAAGTCTTCAAGATCAGTGAAGAAAGTTATGGTCACTGTTTTTAGGATGCAAAGGGTCTGATCCTTAGTGATTACTTAGAAAGTCAAAAGACTATCAAAGAAAAGCGGCGATGAATGCTGACTACTGGAGTTCTACTCCTTCATGACAGTGCCTCATCTCACACCTCTCGATTTGCAAAGGCTACATGCAAAGGCTACTGTGCGACAATGTGGTTGAAAAATGAAATTAAAAACACTTTCTCTATTGTTGGTTTTGTTGGTCTTTTTGGCCTAGAACTTTTTGACCAGCCCTCCTAGTACCAGTCCATATGCCGCAGTTTAAGATGGATGCCTCATTCGAACACAACGGGGGCGGTCGGGTAGCCCAGCTCGTCACGCCGAAGACCCGGGTTCGATTCCCGACATGGGTAAAATGTGTGAAGCCCATTTCTGGTGTCCCCCGCCGTGTTATCCCTGGAATATTGCTAAAAGCGGTGTAAAATCAAACTCACTCACTCAATCACTCACTCGAACACAACGCTCCGCGCCGACCAGTCCTTGTTTTGTGCCCTTAGTGCAGAGCACCAAACAGGGTACCATAAAGTACCATTTTTAAACGTATGGATGATTTTAACATGTGACTGAGCTGATCTGCAACTATTCACAACTACTGTGCTTTCCCCAGACCGGATTATTTACAGGTCAGCGTGTTATATAGCTGGAGTTTTTTTGAAATCATGCTAACAATTACTTTATACTCCCTTTATAACAAAAAAAGATCTAACAGTCAAAGCGTGGGATATATCATTGCTTTTGTTTTCCCCAGTTAACTGACTATAAAAATCCAGTTTCCACCCTTGCCGAATTGGCTTGAATAATGGAGTTATATTATGGCTGGACAAACATGTTGAGTGCACCTTTATTTCAAGTTAGAGGCCACAGACCCAAAGAATATAACAATACAAACATACAATTTCTGATGAAGTGACCTATACAATTTCATTAAATATGAATTTTGGTAACTGTACAATAATAGGTTTATAATTATGTGACATCAGGGGAACAAAGGATTCCAGTGACGGATTTACAAAATATTTACGATCAATGTATCGATGTATCATTAAAAGCAGGGCATAGAAGTGCAAATGATATTCATTTCCCACTAGACTAATGTTAAATCGAAGACAATATCTGCACAAGCGACATTCTGGATCGATGGCATTGCGTCTGCCCATTTCGATCATCAACTGATAACAGCCACATCTAAATCTTGACAGCGCCTGTTTAATAGTGTAAGGAATACAGACTTGTGTAGGATATACTTCGGTCTGTAAAACTGATTTGTAGGCTAGATATGCCCTTAGCTTTGGATTGATGAATGCCATCGTTGGATGTTGTAATCGGATACACGTTGTTTAAACTGAGATATAAAACGATAAACATTTCCAACATCTTGTATAACCCGGCGTAACCAAAGCCAAACTGGAATAAGATATGCTTTATTTTAGTAGCCCAGGAAGTTCTGTTTACATTTTCCAATCCAATGGCTGGACGAAATCGCGTAACGAGCAAGACATTCTGTTCATAAACAACATGGCGACTGTCGTGCAGATTTCGGTCGATTGCAGGATTTGGAGAGCATGTGTACCGTCAACTGGACGTCGAGATCTTTCTAAATATTTTCATGTCAGTCTAGTTTGGCCCAGCCTTGGGAAGATGGTATATCCCGCGCGCGCTGTAGATCAAGGAAAGATTTGAACAATGCGATACTGCAAACATTCACGTTTGATCATCGACATACGGAGACGTGGACCCTTGTTAATCCGAACTAGAAAAGTTAGAGACGCCACATGTACAGAGGACGTTAACCCGTCCGGATTAACGAGGTGTTAATTTATATGATATATCGTGTTATTAATACGTTTGTTCACCTGGCAGAAATTTACATACAGTACGTTAGATATGTTGCTCATCACATGAGCTGTTGTCGAAATGTCGAATACTTGTCACGGTATATGTCTCGTAGTGTTAGGAAGCATAATTAGGCGCCGTAAGTCGCTGTGCAGGGTTGCGCCCCTTTGTCGTGCACGGATCCGCTAATCATTTATTTAAGTTACAGATTCGTACTGATTAGAACTCTTAGTTTTACAGCGTGAGGCCCATGGGTTTTCATCAAAGTAGACACGTCTAGAACATGTGTAACTTCGGACTTTCCTCCCACTTTGAGCTGTGGTGGACCAAGTCTTTGGTCGAGTGGAAGAATGTCCACCCGGGGCGGAGAAGGTCGGGGTTCCCGGCCGCGTCATACTCAAAATCGTTTAATGATGGTACTTGTTGTTGCCCTGCATGGCTCTTGGCATTGAGAGGCTAAAACAAATCTGGTCGGCTCGGAGTGTGGGGTATTCATGTTAAACGTCTGCATAGTATCTCAGTACTATAATGTCGGCATTAGTTCGGACTAGTACAAACTGTCACATACACACACAAGCACACACACACACGCACGCACGCACGCACGCACGCACACGCACGCACGCATGCACGTCGCTATATAAGTGTAATGATCTTGAACGTACCGTATAAGCCCATTACACCTCACCCCACCATTAAGCCGTGATGTAACTGGAATACACAAAAACGGCGTTAAACCCAACTCACTCATTCACATACTACCTTCACGTTCGGACGGTTAAATGGGCTTGTGGTTACACTACAGAGAAAATGTCAAATTCATCAATAACAAAACCATAATTGGTTTGATATGTCAAATATAACTCTGCCATCAATAATTTATGTTACTAACTTTGAGTTATTACCTCTTGGTTGAAACTCAGGTATAATCCTAACTGACCAAGGGTCATAATCAGGATAAATCTTGTGTTCGAGCCCATGTTCATAGGATCCTATCACGCCAAGGAACACAACTCTGCACAGTAAATTGACACACTACAGCCAGGTGCGAGTTGAAACATAATGTTATTGAGTTATTTGCTTTTATTTTTCAAAATGTGTTTTTGTTTTTGCGCCGAGTTCCCGTCTGGAAAACTGGACCGCAGACACAAGGGCATTGAGGTCAACACTTACCGTTTGTCTACCCAGAGGGGTCAGAGACGGTACAAAATAGCGCATCACGTGATCGGGCATTCGTCAGCTGATGTCCTTGTGGTGCCCCGGGCCATGTAGCTGAGGGGAGGGGAGCGCTAATTGGGGAATACCTACGTCACTGATGTGAGGGGAGGTATAAATACAACACTAGTGGGGAACAATTCAGGCATTGTTTACCTGACTAGCGGTTCTGAATGGCATGGAGACCAACGGTGCCATTCACAGAACATTGCGAAATGTATTGGCACTATTTCAAGTTCATTAACAATTCCCTATCAGACTAGGCCTCCAGTACCCCCGTGCTTATCTCCTCGTGTGAATTCTGTGATAGTCTAGGCCTCCAGTACCCCATGTTTATCTCCTCGTGTGAATTCTGTGATAGTCTAGGCCTCCAGTACCCCCGTGCTTATCACCTCATGTGAATTCTGTGATAGTCTAGGCCTCCAGTACCCCATGTTTATCTCCTCGTGTGAATTCTGTGATAGTCTAGGCCTCCAGTACCCCCGTGCTTATCACCTCGTGTGAATTCTGTGATAGTCTAGGCTTCCAGTACCCCATGTTTATCTCCTCGTGTGAATTCTGTGATAGTCTAGGCTTCCAGTACCCCATGTTTATCTCCTCGTGTGAATTCTGTGATAGTCTAGGCTTCCAGTACCCCATGTTTATCTCCTCGTGTGAATTCTGTGATCGCCTAGGCCTCCAGTACCCCATGCTTGTCTCCCCGTGTGAATTCTGTGACAGTCTAGGCCTCCAGTACCCCATGCTTATCTCCTCGTGTGAATTCTGTGGTAGTCTAGGCCTCCAGTACCCCATGCTTATCTCCTCGTGTGAATACTGTGATAGTATAGGCCTCCAGTATCCCATGCTTATCTCCTCGTGTAAATTCTGTGATAGTCTAGGCCTCCAGTACCCCATGCTTATCTCCTCATGTGAATTCTGTGATAGTCTAGGCCTCCAGTACCCCATGCTTGTCTCCCCGTGTGAATTCTGTGGTAGTATAGGCCTCAAGTACCCCATGCTTGTCTCCCCGTGTGAATTCTGTATCAAACTATGTCTCCAATACCCCATGCTTGTCTCCCCGTGTGAATACTTGCGCAGACTAGATTGCCAGTACTCCATACATGTCTCCCCTTGTGAATACTTTCGCAGAATAGATCGCCAGTAGATGTTTGTCACTATAAGGTCGACTAAATAGAACATGTGATTACAAACACACCTTGCTGATAGTGTGTTATAATATCACGCCTAGACGACGTTGGTTGTTGCTCATGCAGTCAACCACTGGTTTCCCTGACCCAATCCTATAAAACATTTACAGGTGGCCATGATATATCTGGACTTGTTCTGACTGCTTTGTATAATAATCACTCACTCACAGACCCACAGACCCTCTCACACACTCACTCACTCTCTCACTCACCCATCTACCCTCTCACTCACTAACCCACTCTATGATGTACGGGGAAATCAACACACTAACACGTAAAACAGCGACATCAGATGTAGTGATTTCTCTTCACGCTGGCCACATTGTCATTTTACTAAGCATTATCAAACTGCTAAGTGTGTAATGTGTGTCAATTCCAGCTGATAGATAGTTCACTCTTTCTGAGAGTAAACACGACAGAATGTGAAATACTGTGATTGCAAAACCTGAAGCGCCAAAGGAATACGTCTCCATGACAACAACGACAATGATTCTGGAAGTCGTACAGTGGAATCAATGGTTTATTTTCGATTCTGCCTATAAATCGTGCTTGACACTGTATAGAATTGTCATCGGGGGTAACAAGAGGTCCTCTTATCTTGCGAAAGGAGGCTTGAGATTCTACAGTTTACGTCAGTAGATCATCGCGAGCATTGCAACATCCGCAAGCATGTACATGAACTCTTTTGTATAAAGGAAGGAATGGATGCATTATTCCTAGTTTATATGAAATGTCTTTGTTACATGTTTATATTTCCACGAGCAACAACACTAGCAATAAGGTGGTCACGAAGCCGTGTATTACACACAATTGCCTGGCAGATCACAAGCCAGGGTTGTTAATCCGGGATCACCAATATCCGTATCCATATACGTATCCGTTCTAACCAAGATAATGGGGCGATCGGGTAACCTAGTGATTGAAGCGTTCGGGTTCGATTCCCGACATGGGTACAATGTGTGAAGCCCATTTCTGGTGTTCCCCGCCGTGATATTGCTGGAATATTGCTAAGAGCGGCGTAAAACCATACTCACTCACTCTAACCAAGATAAACGTATGAAACTGCAAAAGAACAGCTACCTTTAAACATATTCTAAGTGCTCTGCTCTGTTAGAGATATTTATACATGTTTATCCGTCTAAGATGGCAGGTAAACCTCTATATATTCTTTCCACTATTTCAACAGATATTATATATATCTTTATTCAGTAGGTAGTTTAGGCCAAAGCCCATGCTACATCAAGTGTATACCAAAATGAGAGAGATATATACATGTAACTAGACACGTTTTTCATAACTTCCTTAATGACAGTCAACAGAATAAACAAATAAACTGTTTGTTGTTTTTAGGACAACAGTGTTTAATGTTTTTTACGGAAGTGCGCTACTCAGTGCTAATAAGCGGTGCCGTTTGCTGTTTGATTGGATTAAGGTAAGGATATTTATCATATATCTCGGCGGGATAAAGCCAATGGATAAAAACGATATCCGTTGGGGTCATATGCGGATGGAGATGCAAATATCAAAGGTCAAGTAGGGACGAAATTCAGGGTTTACAAACAAATATGTCCGAATTGTAACATTGTGTGGTTTTGTCACCTTGTGTACATCTGACTGCACTCCGAACGTTATGACAGGACAGGCTGACTCTAATACCCCCATTCCCCAGAGAATTTAGGCTCATCGGTCACTCATCGGAAGCAAAGTTTTTTACTTCCGATAACACACCGAAGAGTATCGTATCACACTCCGATGAATCCAATTTGTGTTTGTTGACTATCAGGTCAGTGGCCGACGTGTCGGGCGTGATCCGATGAGGCGTAATCGTCCGATGAGGGAACTAAGCTCAGAGCTTAGTTCGCGATCGGACACCATTTCCGGTCGCAAATCGAGTCAGTGTCGGATGAATGTCGAGTCAGTCCGATGTGTGTCAGAATCGTGATGTGCAACTATCAGACGTGTCTAGCCGACGTCTGACGGCAATCCGATGATTAACAGTCATCTGACGCTCATCTGATTGCAATCTGCGGTCTGCCCGACACGCCTGATAGCCGCCCATCACCAATTCGATTCTCATCGGAGGTTAACATAATATTTAGCACCGTCCGATTGCTATCCGTTGTGACATCGGAGGGTAATCGCTCATCAGCCCAACTGCCATCCGACACATATCACATAGCAAGTGGTGACATCTGACGGCCACCGGACTACGAAAGGAGGGTCAGCCGACACTCACTTAGCAGATTTTCATCGGACACTACAGCACCAAGATCCTGAAAATGGCTCCAAGAAAGAACAGAAATGTTGGAGGACAGAAGGCAAAGTAGAGACATCCCAGCACTCCTTAACAATCTCAAGTGCCAGAAGACTCCACTGTGCCTCCCCCTGAAGATGCAGAGACGGAGAATAGGCCTATTCAGGCCCCAATCTTGTTGCATAGTTTGTTGCTGGAGCATAAAAACACAGCCCAGGGCTGCAGCGTTGCGAAGAAGTTGCTCCATGTCTAGTACTGTCAGGAGGTGCAGCCCGCTTTTATACTCGACTGCCGATTTGGGCGACAAATCCGGCCAGTATTGGGTCAGTGTCCGATTACCCTACGAATAGTAACCTATGTGTCGGGTTGGTGTCGGGAGAGTGATGGAAGTGTCAGATTAGTGTCAGCTCACCCTCGAATTACATTCCGACCGCAATCAGATCAATCGGACGCCGCCGATGAAAATGGCGGACAGACATCGGGCCGCTAACAGTCTTTCACCAGATTACCCCGATCAATGTTGGATCTCTATCGGATTTTACGGAAAACGGGGACTAAAAAAAGAGGATGTCGGGTGAATTTTCATCGGAACTCATCGGAATGCTGAAATTTTTACAAAATTGAGATTAGATGGGCTTCAGATCAGGTTCCGATGGTCAGTGGAATGGGGGTATAATACAAACGTGAGGTCTCATAGACTAGGGTTAGAGTAGCTTCCCTTTGATAAAGGGCAGTTACTCCAGAGGACAGACCGATGGATGACCGCGAAAGGTAAGGAGAAACAATTTGCGTTGGCAAATGTTGTTTTACCTATATGTAGTTACGTCGGTGTATAAGAAACAGGTTTCAGTTGGGAACTATATATATATTGACTGTAGTCACTGTCCGACGCGTCATATATATTAATGCGCACATTCCAGGAAAACTTGCAATGTTTAGATAATGTCTGTGAGAGATCGGAAGAGAAGTTTCGAGCACAGAATTGAAGAATGACATTATGTGATAAAGAGATTATCACTCTCGTGTGTTTGGGGATGGCAAGTATGCTGTATTAGGAATAAACACTATGTTGGCTCGTTAAATACAATGTTTATTCGTAATACAGAATATTTACCATCCCCCAAACACCATCGCGTGACAACCTCTATGTATAATTCCTCTGGGGATGGGGTGGGAGGAGTCGCATTGATATTGAGTCACATTTATGGATAGGGGTCAGCAGTCGTATTAATTTGGAGACGCGTTAATTTCAATATTTACACCATCTCCCTGCTTTCTAATTTTCACTGAATAAAGACCTATATAATATTTGTTGAAATAGTGAAATGATTATGCAGGGGCTTACCTGTCATCTTAGACGGAAGTTTATAGGTCAACAAGTATTATGTCGAAAGGTCGTAAAAAGTTGTTTTCATCTTATAATGACGCCATAGGTATTGCCATGGAGACGTTTCTTCGTGTGAAGCACAAGACGTAGTGCCGATGACTGATTAATAAAACTACATTAATCTTAAGGAATTACGTTAGACGGTGTCATGGCACGTGGGTAGGCTGTCAACCTGAACTGAAATAAATAATGATGTCGCTATGCAATCAACTGATCAATTATTTTGGTGCCAGTTTGGTTTTTTAATTCAAATCTCAGAAAACGTTCTTTATATATGAAAAAGGTTCAAGTTTAAATTGTAAACACGTGGAAGTTTTCTTCAAACGAGTAACTAAACTTTCGCCAACAACATTTGATTTTGTTCTGCATTGTTCAGTGACATTGTGCAAGGTGTGTGTCATTATTACGTCTTTTGTCATTGTAACATTAGAACTTTACAACTCAAGAATCCTTCACAATCACAAGTGTGTCATTATTTAAATATACTTACATAAGTGAACTCTTTTTAATTATTCGGTTTCTTTGAGTTTGTCATTCTTAAACTGACATCAATATTCTGTAGTTTGTCGACACCGATGAAGGCTACTGAAATTGTTGGTCGATGCTACTGAAGTGATGGTCGATGCCATTGAGGTGTTGGTTGATGCTATTACAATTGTTGGTTGATTCAACAGGTGTTTGTTGATGTTACTGAAGGTGTTGGACGGTGCCATTGAGGTGTTGGTTGATGCTTTTACAGTTGTTGGTTGATTCAACAGAAGGTGTTGTTCGATTATACTGACGGTTGGTTGACGGTGCTGAAGGTGTTGGTTGATGTATGAACTCTGTGTCAGTGTTGGGAAGGAAGTGTGGCACCCCAGGACATGAGAGACTGTGATATTGTCACCTTGTTCAAGAACGCAGATGACTCGGCTGGGGCCACCCACTCAACACAGACAAGAGAAGACAAGACAGGCATGATGATGAACGACACTGAGCAGCCAACAAGGACCTCTATCAACGTCAACGAGTAGGAGGAGGTGAATCAGTTCACCTATATCGGCTCCCCCATCACTGACAACCTGTCTTGGGATGCTGAAACCAACAGGCAGATCGGCATAGCGCCCACCACCACCAGACTAGAAGTGCGGGAGAACAGCAATCTGACAGCCCACACCAAGGTAGTTCTTCAGTACATTGCTGTCCGACAGCGAGTCTTGGATCCTCTCCTCTGGACAAGAAAAGAAACTCAACGGCTTACACATGCGCAGACTGAGGCACATCCGTGGCATTAGATGGAGTGACCGAGTCACAAACACTGAACTTAAGAAGTGACAAATTCAGAGTGACAAAACACTCCCCATAGGACTGTATGACAGGAGGGATGACTTCAACTTTCCCTTCATGTCGAGCAATATTCCAGCAGCTCCAGCCTTTTGTGTTTACATTTTTGCAACTTTTGAGATACAATCGAGCATCCACTTTCTACCAAGATTTCAAAGAGCGTCATACGACTCTTGTTCAGAAGTTGTTTGATCAAGGTTACAACATTCAAGGCCTCAGTAAAGCTTTCAAAGCGTTTTATGGTAGACATGTGGAGGACATTTCCAAATTTGACGATTCAGTGACAAAAATGATATCCGATGCAATTCCATATTTTGACTTGTACTATATGTTCCCATGTTGTTGTTTTTTCAGGTGAACAATTGACTTGCCTTTGCATGTGTTTGTGACGGGTGCTACCGGTGGGGCAGGCTCTCCTTTTAGAGAACACCTGGTTTCATTACTATTTAATAGTGATTCCTAAACACATGCTCATGATACTGTCGGAATCCTTCAAGAGATTTCCAATGGATATGGAAAGGGTTTTGTTTACATGGTTTATTTACATGTTAAGTCTCATCTCCCTGCACCAACAGTGCCGACTTCACTGGCTCAGCCACGTCCGACGAATGGAAGACGGGACAACACCGAAGGGCCTCCTGTATGTCGAGCTCACATCCAGCAAAAAGACACCTTCACATACGTCTTCAAGCGGAACTTGAGGCCACTGGACGATGAGAGGTGGGAAGAACTCGCCGAATATAAAAACGAACGTCATTCGATCCATGAAATTAGGATACGATGCCATGCATCAAACAAGTCAACGAGCCTGACCACCCAATCCCGTTAGTCGCCTCTTACGACAAGCATAGTCGCCTTTTACGGCAAGATCTATTTTTTCCTCGGTTCATCACGGATCGTCACACCTTTAGCCCAGCTCTGGTTAGGTTGGGTAATCTGATCTACCGCCAGCACTATATGATGACCTTTGTCTTTTGTCGACTCGATGTTGTCACTTCCTTCCGAGAACAGCACACCAACCCCTTGTACATAATAAACGCCAAGTGTGTGCAACTAGAAGCAACAAAATCCTTTCCATATTTATATGAAATCTCTGCTAAGAGCAGTCAATTGTACGATTCCGACTATATCATAAGCATGTGTTTATGAATCACCATCACATAATGACGATACCAGGTGTTCGCGAAAAGGTGAGCGTATCCTGCCCCGCCGGTGGCACCCGTCACAAACACATGCAGTCAACGCTGTTGAATGTAATAGCCCACAGAGACAGAGTAGCATAAGATCGGTGCACTCTCCAGCAGTATGCATTGTGAATGTAGTGAATGCATCGATACAGCAGTGAATGCTCGAATAAGTAAGTGTGCTCAGTTTATCATACTGTTTTCATTATTGTGTATTTAATAGAGCTGCGTATCTTCAGTTAGATCCGTATGCTCAATACAACAGTGTAAGATGTATGCTCAATATACAATGCATATTGATAGGGATTTTTACACTCAAGAAATCATGCTCAGCACAATACTGTATGTTCAATACAACATGCTCAGTGTAATATTGTATGTTCAATACAATATGCCTAGTGTAATATTGTATGTTCAATACAACATGCGCAGTGTAATATTGTATGTTCAATACAACATGCTCAGTGTTATATTGTATGTTCAATACAACATGCGCAGTGTAATTTTGTATGTTCAATACAACATGCGCAGTGTAACAGTGTATGTTCAATACAACATGCTCAGTGTAATATTGTCATCCAAACACAATAATGTATAGTGTGCTCTGTGGTGCATGCTGTTTGCAGTGCGTATGCTCAATACAGTAATGTATGGTGCGAGTAATGATGTGTGCGCTAAATCCATTACCCACGTTTCCTCAGCTCAAGCAGACGTACCCCGTGGAGACCCGGGTCAGGATTGGTCTCAAGAAACCGTTGCTTGTTTTAAGAGACGACTAACGGAATCGGGTGGTCAGACTCGCTGACCTGGTTGATGAATGTCATCGAAACTCAGTTGCGCAGATCCTTTTTTACATGATGCCAATAAGTCGATGGTCTGATTCAGACTCGATTATTTACCTACCTCCGTCATAATACTGGAATATTGCTGAGTGAGGCGTTTAACAACAAACAAACAATCAAAAAGCGAAACGATGTCAACAAGCTAAGTTCAAACTGAGTTATTGAAGTCGGCAGTGCGCATAACACAGTTGGTGCATGTGCTCTGTGATGACAGCATCGTGCTGCCAACATGCCTGACCCCCACAACAACTGTAAACACACCACAGCCCCGGGTCACAGCGTGACTGTTTGACATAGATACACGGTGTTCGTCCTTCAAACTGTGACATGGATAACGAACACAACACTGTTTCAATTTTCATAAATATCACGTTATTAGAGCAATATTATTACCCAAGGTCAATACGTTATACACAAACACACAGGTACTCTTTAACTTACATGTTTTAAATAAATAACAATATGAATTCACGAATGCGACGTTATCTTTTAATGAGGCATTTTAAGAAAAAATAAATTTAAATATACATGATATGGGCAATAAATTTACAGCCCTTCATGGGAGTAATTTGTCTTCCACCATCAGTGGAGGTGAACGACTCAAGAGAAAGAACTGACAGAGGCTATTTTAGGCGTTGAACGACCGGAGACGTTGGCAAGGTAACGTTTGCGACCACAAGAAGGTTAGATGGCGGCATGGACGTCAGAAACGCGTCCAGCCTCAAGGCTTGGGCTACTTTTGTTTCAGCAGCGCAGAGGACAGGCACGACCCACGTTGTCCAGACTCTATTGTGAGAGCGACGCAGCAGCGACGGCAATAACCGACCACGTCACGACATCGTTTAGCTACACAAACCTATGCTAGTAACCTGCTTGTTTGACGTTTCATGGCTCAAGGTAACGCAATGGTAATCGAATGGGTCATTAGGCGTTTGAAGACATCTGGCGGTGATAGCTTTGGATTGGTTGAATAAATTGTTTGACGTGAAGACAATACATTTGACACACTGCTCTAAGGAAGCATATAAGATTATGATGTCGTGAGTTAACATGAACGAATGGATATCTTTTAATGAGGTCAGTTTGGGGATGGTGCATTGGAAGTATTGTGTCAGCATAAGCTCTAAAGCTAGGTGACATTTGTCCTGGTCATACAACCAGTCCTATAGAGTGCCATATTAGCTTAGTAGTTGGGAAACAATCATAACTTGCGTCATTGACACGCTTTGCGACTGGGTATTGGCAACAGGAATATTGTGCTGTGATTGTAATCTAATTCTGATGTTTGGAAAATTGTGAAATTTGTATTGTCCTCAAGGAACCGTAGTTTATTACGAAACAGTTACAATCCAATATATTGACCAGAGAACAATATTTCTATGCGACCAAAAAGAACAATATCTCAATGTGTTAGAGCGTCATATAACTCTTGTTCAAAGGTTGAATGATAAAAGTGAATGAATACATTCATGGCCTCGGTAAAACATTAAAAACATTTGATGGTAGCTTTGTGGAGGACATTTCCAAAATTGACGCATCAGTGACAATAATGATGTCCGATGTAATTCCCTATTTTGTTCCCGTGTTTTCTTCAGGTGTACAATTGACTTGCCTTTGCATGTGTTTGTGACGGGCGCCACAATTTGATACTATACACATGTTCATGATACAATCGGAAACGTACAATGGATATTTCTTGTGGCTGTGGAAAGAGTTCTGTCGCTGTTTTACATAACTGTGCTAACCTAGCTTTGAAAACATCAAGTCATTTCAGGTTTTGTTTTTTACCAAACTGAACATATTATCAAGCATTTCATGTGCCTAAAAGTGTTAGACGACCCTAAAAACATAGAATAAAATTGATTGAAAATGTAAGGGAAATTTCATTGCGGCTTGAAACCACTTAAACAACTGGATAAGGTCTTCTTAAGTAAACACGTTCTTGGCAGACAGTGTACCGGTCTCCGCATCGTGTGCAGCGAAGACCTACATATATACTGACCTACATTGCATGAGGACAACCCATTACCCAGTCCAAGACACACCAAGTGACCTTAACCCAATTATTCTTTGTAGTTTTACAAAACTCAAAACAGATAATCAAACACCTGACCTACAGACATCACCTGCGTGCTAATTCAGAAAGTTTTAATCAAAGTGTCGATAGAATCAAAGACGCCGAGAAGAAGCGCATTCAAGATAGATCCCTCTGCGTCTGTGCATGGCGCATGGAGGCCAATTACCTGCCTCGAGTACTAATGGGGACAGATGATTCTCAGGACCAAAGTCTGGACTTACTTCATCCTGACTGGGAAATTGTGGGTAATTGGACCAAACCGGAAATGAGCTCTACGCCGTGTAAACAGACATGCGCAGCCATTGGAAGATTAGGAGGTGTCGAATGACCTAGTTTCTTGTTTCAAAGGTGGGTGGATGTCTGCAGGTGGATTGACGACAGGTCACGTTAGTAAGACACTAAGTGATGAGACAGTGGGGAGATGCAATGATGCAGCTTGAAATTTATTGTTTTGCTTTTGACATTCCTTTGGTTCACTCGTTAGCCATGTTTCCAATGTCTCTGAACTCGGTTATTCAGACGTTCAAAGATTCCACATGAGCTGCAGTAAATTGTTTCTGTGGCCGTTACTGACTCATGTTACGTTTCGAGCTAAGGTCAAAGACAGCCAACACATCATAAACACGTGACGATGCTCCAAGCGGGCAGACACATCTGCTTCCTGTGTAGAAAAAAATGAGTAAGTGAATGTTGTTTTACGTTTCGAGCTACGATCAAAGACAGCAAACACACTATAAACACGTGACGATGCTCCAAGTGGAAAGAACCTGCCTCCGTATTAACCATTCGCAACCACTTGTTGCTTTTCCGTAACACTGCTCCTTCACGGATGGATACGAGTGGTCACGAATGCACATGAACACATTGAACAGCATGAGAGTAGGTGAGTGAGTACGGCTTGACGCCGCTTTTAGCAATATTCCAGTAAAATCACGGCGGGGGACACAAGAAATGGGCTTCACACATTGTACCCATGTCGGGAATCGAACCCGGGTCTTCGGCGTGACGAGCGAACGCTTTAACCACAAGGCTACCCGACCGCCTCGAACAGCATGAGAGGCATAAGAACGAATGTATGTGGCGATATAAATATACACTGACATTATATTTTAACACTAGGTAAAGGTTACTGCAAAGCATAATTTTGTTGCATTTTTTTCATCTGTTCTTAAAACTCATTTGATGTTCATTGAGAAATATGGCAATATCTTTCATAAATCTGTGTTCCAATTCCAGCGCAGACCTGCTCCTGGACACTAGTGCACCATTGGGGATCATTTATTATGCAGAGTCAGGAAACAAATGCACACCTTGTTTAACAAACTGTGGGAATGGCAGGTGCTACATGTAGTTCATGCTTGCTTGCATCTTTCGCATGAAAATGGAATATGTTTCGCCGGATAATCGAGACTGTTTATTCTCTAACATGGATGTTTTATATTTAACAGATTTCTCGTCCATAATCCATCATATACAGGCCGCCAGGGCAAGTTCTACAATATTCCTAACCTATTCCTTAACAATTCTAGTTTCCTGGTAAGAATATTTGACCATGTACATTGGAAGCTACTTGGTCGTGGGTTCGAATCCCATATTCGACCATATTCGAGTATGATCCTGGGATTGAGAGCACCATAATCGTTTAGATGGATTTCGCAATTGTTTAAATGCCTTTGACTAGTGTTAACGTTACTATGGTGTTTAATCCCGCATTATTTTAAGACAGGCTAACCCCACATATGATAGCTCAGTATTCATCTGATGAAGGGGGCACGGGTGGCCCAGTCGTCTAAGGCGCCGCGATTCGCTGTGCAAAGTTGCGTCCTTTGGGCACGCCAGAAACCTATGATTGTGGGTTCGAATCCCGGTTCGCCCCAATTATGTTTCTAGGTTTGTCAGCACCATACCCGTGCTCGTGGGTTTCACCGAAGTGGTAAACGTCTGAGACCTGCATCCCACATGAAGCTGACACTCCGAGATATAACTGGAATACTGTTAAAAGCGGCGTTAAACCCGACTCACTCACTCATCTGATGAAGGGGCAAGAAGTTGCTACCCATAAAAGTTGCACGCTTTTCCAACTTCAAAATGCAAAGCAAAGACTTAAAAATCGTGTATTATGTCCAAAATGTATTCTAGTCTGAGTGATGAATATATACCTCAATACTATCTGAATAAACCATCTCGAGAAATTTTTTTAAAAATGTTATACTTCAAACCGTTGATGTGGATCTGTTATCTGTTCTGTTTTGCCATATATCTCGCAAGAGGGTAAGACGTTGATACACAAACTATAGGTCGCTGTAGACACGTTCTCGTCCAGTATTTGTTCAATGTCAAGGTCGTGCTGCAACTGCGCTGTTCATTATCATTGTAAACTTGTTGTACCTCTGACCGATTGGACACGCGTACTAATAAACTGTCTGTCTGAGAGTCTGTCTGCCTGTCTATCTGACAACGCAGGTGTCGTCATTGCTATTGTGTCCTTCAATAAACCTTGTCCCCGGTGGACTTTGCATAAGGTACAACCTAGACGCTCATCGTATTACGCACTTAATGAGGGATGTTGTGTCAGGATGGTTTTAGACATCAAAATATACAAACAAATCACTGCCAGTAAATTTATTGCATCAATATGTCTACGAACTCTGAGAGTACATACGTGTGTAGCCTGTATTGAAAGTTCTGAGCCTAACAACGAAGGGTCTATATTACACCGTTAACGATTTGCATGTATTAAGCACAATATTTTCAATACATACAGATTGCAGTTGAAACTTGGACGCAGCCAAGCGGCGTATTTCCGTAAATTGGTCAAACTTAGCGTCCGTGCAGTCATCCCGTAATCTCCATTAGGCAGGGCTGACTTCACCAGTCATCCGGGGACACATCTCAAGCGCCGCGATTCGCTGTGCAGAGTTGCGTCCCTTGGGCACGCTAGAAACCTATGATTTTGGCTTCGAATCCTTGTGCGCCCCGATTATGTTTCTAGGTTTGTCAGCACCATACCCGTGCTCGTGGGTTTCTGTCGACTGTGCTGAAGTATCGATAACGGATCTATTTATCATGCTGTCATTCACTCACTCACTCTCATTCTCTCTTCCTCGGTCAATCCTCTGTTCAGCCAACGCTTCCATCTGTCCTCCCTCCGAACACCACACCCTTTGGAAAAAGACTGAGTGCTTCATTTAAAGGAAAGCTCCTTGTTCGTCAAACAAATAATCATGGTGCACACGATACAGTTGCAAGTCAGGATAATGCGTTACCCGTGGCATCAAATAGCACCGCACTGACTATGTACATTTGTTGTTTAACGCCGCACTCAGCCATATTCCAGCTACATGAAGGCGGTCTGTAAATAATGGAGTCTGGACCAGACAAACCAGTGATTGGTATCATGAACATCGATCTACACAATTGGGATATGATGACACACATCAACCAAGTCAGCGAGCCGGACCACCCGATCCCGGACTTCAACCATATCCATGTCATAGCCACCCTCCATAAAGTCTCCTACTAATACATGCACAGGATGCTGGGTACAATTATAAGCTGGAATTTCCATGGTCAGTGTTAATATGCTTCTTTTTTCGCTTTTTGTTGTTGTTTAACGCAACACTCGGCAATATTCCAGCTATATCATGGCAGTTTGTAAATGATCAAGTCTGGACCAGACAATCCAGTGACAGACATGAGCATTGATCCACACAACTGGGATACCATGAAATGCATCAACATAGTCAGCGGGCCTGACCACCCGATCCCGTTTGCCGCCTCTTACGACACGCTTAGCCGCCTTTTACGGAAAGCATGGGTTGCTGAAGACCTATTCGCTTACCGGATCTTCACGGGTCGATCAAGTATCTGTTCTGGTGAGTTGATGTTATTTGTTGTGATGGCCCCAGTTGTGTGATAGACACTTTGGGATCGTATGGCTCTCTGTAATGGAAGAGAGGTCAGCTTTGTACAAATTAATAGAAAACATATATACAGTTTGGGTAGCTCTGACATATGAGATGGATTTAGATACATTTACTGATTTGAACAGATAAAGGTTACAGCATGTGAGCGTAATACGACAGAGTGGGGTTGTGCGAAGGCTAGGGGTTTCTCAGATGATACCGGTCCCAGGAAACCCACGAGAAGGGTTTGCTTCTGACAGACAAAGGACCATAAACAGGACAGGTAGAAACATTCGAACCAACAGGAAAACGTCCCCGGCAGCTTTGCAGAGAAGTAAAGATTCAGGATCAAACCCGAGACAATAAATCATTGATTCACCTGTATATATGTGCATCCACTTTGTTGACTTCAAGGCAGGTATTCACATGACTTCAAAACAAGTATTCACAAGACTACAAGACAAGTATTCACAAGGCTACAAGACAAGTATTCACAAGGCTACAAGACAAGTGTTCACATGACTTCAAGGCAAGTATTCACATGACTTCAAGGCAAGTATTCACAAGGCTACAAGACAAGTGTTCACATGACTACAAGGCAAGTATTCACATGACTTCAAGGCAAGTATTCACAAGGCTACAAGACAAGTATTCACAAGGCTACAAGACAAGTATTTACAAGGCTACAAGACAAGTATTCAGATGACTTCAAGACAAGTATTCACAGCAAACGGAACACCCAACCAGTCTAAACTACCACACACCTATCTACCGAACACCCAACCAGTCTAAACACACACCTACCAACGGAACACCCGCCCGTCTTAAACTACCATAAAACGGAACACCCAAACTGTCTAAACTACCACACACCTACCAACGGAACACCCAACCGTTATAAACTACCATCAAACGAAACACCCAACCAGTAAACTACCACACACCTACCAACGGAACACCCAACCGTTTTAAACTACCATCAAACGAAACACCCAACCAGGCTTAACTACCACACACCTACCAACGGAACACCCAACCGTTTTAAACTACCATCCACGGAACACCCACCCATTTTCAACTACCACCCGCCTACTAACAGAACACCCACCCGTTTTAAACTACCACCCACCTACCAACGGAACACCCACCCGTTTTAAACTACCATCCACGGAACACCCACCCAGCATAAACCACCACCCACACAACCCCAGACATTTTAGACGTGTAGGATTTTACCTAAAACATATAGAAGTAACAACCTTTTTGAAATATAAGTATAACTAATATAATTTACCAGGAAAAACACTATACAGTACGTCTGCAACCAATACTATACACTGGCTATAGTTCAGCATGTATCGAAGCTCTGATATATATGCGACGAGGTGCGATTCAGTCAGCCTAACAATGATGAAACCAGGTGCCCATTCCCAGCTCCTCTGAATCCTGAATACCATCTTATTTTTCACTCTGAGTCTCATTTACTCACCCTGAATCCCCAAACACTACTTTTATGAAACACAAATCTCAAAAGCATTGAGAAAAGAGGTAATATATACACCATTATTGTTTTAAATGTTGAATCTGCATACCAAGTACAATTTTATTTGCGTCCGCATGCCACACTGCTGATTCCCGAATACCTCAAAATGAACCCCGAAACCCACGTACCAAAAACGGTGTTGGCAGTCTCAATGATCGTACCATAAGCAGCGTCCTCATGCAATTTTGCAAGGAATGCTGACAGAGATGGCGACACATACGTCTGAGGCAGGGTGAGATTCTGCCCACAATGCAACTCTCGCTGCCCCAGATATGTCACTCCAAATAAACGCCAGGATAAATTTCAGCTCCAAAACGAGGCTCTTCCCTGCACATGTTTGATAGTGTGCGAATACTAGTAATTGCAACGTGGGCAGAATTTGAAACAAACAACAAATTATTTTGAAACCTGTAAACATACTACTTCCTACCCTAATTGCCGATCAATATCGTGTTGTTCAGTCAGATCATGTTACAGAACACGCGACAGGGTCTAGACTGCAGGTAATTTACCAGTGAATCAAACGCTGAACGGGGCATGCGGTGCGGAAATAATAAAAAAAACCCTATACTTTTAAGAACCGGATGTCATGTTTTGGGGCCTGATTCAAATGTCACCTCCTGTCCATGTGATCTCATGCGTCTTTATAATGTTGTCGAGCGATTCTTGTTAATGCCATCGGTCGATACATATGCACTGCATTAGGGTAGGGTCATTTCATTTCTTATGGGGGGAGGAGGGGGGGTGGGGGGGCAAAACTATATTAGGGGAGGGGTCAGGCTCGCTGACTTTGTTGATGCACGTTATCGTATAAATTTTGAGGATCAAACCTCATGATATCAATCACTGGATTGTCTGGTCTAGACTCGATTATTTACGTCTCATATAGCTGGATCATAGAGTTGACGAGGGCCAAAAAAAACAAACAAACAAACAAAATATGTCATATATCAGCGCATTAATAAAAGCAGAATAGAGTTAACCTGGCATGCCATATACAAGGGAACACTTGTGTTATCTACTCAGCGAAAACAAATATGCAGAACACCAACTGTTGCAATAAAAGTAATAGGTTATGATAACATGAACGTGTCTGTATATATACACAATATAAAATATAACGCCAGAGAATAACTAGCCTCGATTATCCGCCGAAACAGATTCCACTGGGTGGAAAAGCCAAATTAAATGACCAATCCCAAAAATATACTCAAAATTCGTTTCTTCCCGTTGAATCTGTTAACGTAGGTAGATTTAAGGGCTCGACAAACATAATAAAGCCGAAATACAGTCTGGATTTTCTTTTTCTTTTATATTTCACCCGACCTACAAAAACTAATTTCTTTCGGAAATCATTAAAAGGTTTTTTTAAATTATGATTTGTCTTCGTCTCGAACACGGAGGCTACGGTTTCGGAACAAGTCCAAAACCCACTGAAAACACCTGAAACCAAGTATTGCAGGGAAATATGAATAATACCATGTCTTCAGCATGGTTCGTTCGCGTGAAGGTCCGGGTAGAGAATAGGTCTTCAGCAACCCATTCTTGCCGTAAGAGGGTACTATGCTTGTCGTAAGAGGCGACTAATGGGATCGGGTGGTCAGGCTCGTTGATTTGGTTGATGCATGTCATCGTATCCCAATTGCGTGGATCGATGCTCATGATGTCAATTACTGGATTGTCTGGTCCAGACTCGATTATTTACAGACCGCCGTCATATAGCTGGAATATTCCCGAAATGGGTACAATGTGTTAAGCTCATGTCTGGTGTCACCCGCCTAGATATTGCTGGAATGCTAAAAGCGGCATAAAACCATACTCACTCACTCTAACTTCAAACCAAAGGTAACCATGCTGTTCATTTTGAGGGTAATATCGATTAGATCGGACTGCAGGAGACACCAGACTAATCAGTGCAACACAGGAGATATATGCCGCATGAAGACACACGGTGTATTGTGTGTCTTTAGTCAATCTTGGAGAGAGCTAAGTTTTCTTTTAGATGTTAAGGATACAAGATGTGAAACCCGATCTTCTTCCTTGTCATCCCTCGCTGTTTCCAGGGTTACGGTGATGTTTAAACATGCTAGAGCAATGCTGTACGTTTATGGGCATTGTTTAGATTGAGCAATATTTAAAGGGCATGTTCACACGAAAATGAAGCTGCTTTTCGTGTACGTTTTCAACATGAAAAGTATTTACCGAGTAGTCTCATAGCCCAAGTATATATCATTTTTTTGATATAATTGATTTAAATTTTCACATTTCCTGTCGGAAATATTTTCGTCAATTGTCTTTTCTAATTTACAACCATTCTCATTCACGAGCAGGAACAATTGTAATACCTATGGATGTTCTACCATGTTCTGGACCAGACAATCCTGACATCATGAGCATCGATCCACGCAATTGGAATACGATGACATGCATCAACCAAGTCAGCAAACCTGACCACCGCATCCCGTTAGTCGCCTATCACGACAAGCATAGTCGCCTTTTACGGCAAGAACGGGTTGCTGAAGACCTATTCTACCCCGGATCTTCACGGGTCGAACTACGTCGTCCACTACTCACACACACGTCCAGTTAATAGGACAAGGGAAGCTCAAACCAACACAAACCATCTTATTTCGGTGATCATATTTCAGAAATGAGTATTTATTTGCTTAGCACAGTTAGACATATTGACATGTTAAATGCCTAAAGAGAATGATGGAGTTTACACAAAATAGTTTTTGGCTTGTAATATAAAATCCTTTTTCGCACAATAAAAAGTGTCATGTTTTTGGGTCATTTATTTTTCTCTGAATATATTTGAGAGCTGTTACGGGAAATTTCTAACCTCCAAACAGAATATCCAAGTCGTGTGCTCGCCAACTACTCCCTTAGTGAGCATCGGCCAGCCTGTATATATATTAACAATTGTTATGGAAGGTATTAAAAACAAATTGTTTTAGTATTAACATCTTAGGATTTACCTTTTCCTAGTAAGACCTGATGAGTTGAGTGGGAGATGAAACTTGGACTTGTGTTTCGAACGTCTACTGTTCTAAAATCAAAGACTTGAATTGCATCTTTTTCATTGTTGACGACGGGAATCGAAACCACAGCCTCCCGATCAGAAGTTTGGACACTCTAAACCCTAAGACCACAGAACTGGTTGAAGATAGATGGTTCATTTGAAGGTGCCGTGTTTAGCATATATAGCTTCTAGCCAGATACATTTAACGAGCGGTTCATTAGAATGTCGTAACGCACTTCTAAACATAATATTAAATAAAAATTAATAAACTCCTCGGTTTTGTTTGACAGTGAAACCTTCGGGCAGCAGTGACCTGGATAGAAAATCTTTGGGGCTATCCCTTAAGTATAACAGAAACTTGTTGAAAGAAACAGGCAAAGTAGATTGTTGTCAGAAACCATAAAACATAATTTCAGTATAAAAATAGTTTATTTTTGTGAGCATAGAGAAAAACAGTTTATATATCAAGAGGAAATGATTCACAAATCACACAACACAAGCAGGAACTACTTTCCTGTGACTCTTCTCTATGTCTGCTAAATTCAATAAGTAAACCTCTTGTGAGGCAGGTGTAGTTAGAGTGAGTGAGTGAGCTGGGTTTAACGCCGATTTGAACAGTTCTCCAGTAATATCACGGCGTGTGGGCTTAATGTGGGGAAAAAGCCCGCTGTGATGCAGGTCTCAGACGTTTACCACTTTAGTGAAACCGACGAACACGGTTATGGTGCTGACATACCTAGAAACATATCAGGGCGAACTGGAATTCGAACTCACAATCTTTGGTTTCTAGCGTTCCCAAGGGGTGCAACTCTGCACAGCTAATTGCGGCGCCTTAGACAACTGGGCCACATTTGTCACCTGTTCTAATAACAATCAAACAATAACTAAATGAATGACACAAGTATTGACAGTTCCCCTTATAGAAATGAATACTTACAGAAATGTCGTGGACACGTTTCAATATCAGTTACGTACGTACACCTTACAAGTTACCTATGTTTATATAACTTGTCCTGTATATAAACATTCATTGGTATGGAGGTTTATTTGTTTATTTTGCATTACATAATAAACTTAGAGAATATGTTGACTCAGTTTAAAATAACCAATTAAATATTTCTGTTTTTGGAAACATAACAGGTATTTTGACAAAATTGTAACAAGTTGATATTTCACTAATCTACATACATGAACAGTTTTAAAATGACGGTTAAAGGAACAACACCTGTTTAGACCGGAAACACCATTTTCCAGACGATTATAACTATGATCAATTTACAGGAAGGGATATTACGATTTACCCATTCCGGGATTATGCGCACGTGTTTCCAAGATTACTAGTCTAAATTTTTAATAGGAGGATGACTGATCTGCATGGGTGAGGTTGGGATAGGGTGTGGATAGAAAACATAAAATAAACTATTCAAAAAATAGAAACGCACATGTAGTGTGTACTTCATTGAACCTGACTACACAAAAAATCCGGTATATGAATTGGATATAAGTTATTGTAAAATGTTGGTGGCCCGATATTCGACAAACGGTGCGTCAAAACGCAGCCATTGTCGATTTGCAATGTCTTGAACGGCATTGTTTTCACACTTGTTCAAAAATGTCATGGAGGAAACAGTAAAGCAAAATGCACGTGCAAGTTATGGCATTCGTAACTCGTGGTAGTGGTTATAAAAAGGCAAGCATAAGCCAACAATTTGTCATTCAATTGTCAAAATTTTTCAAGTTCCGAAATGCCGAGACTCAGCGCTGCCGATCGAAACATCGCCATAGGACGTATCCAAAGAGGGGAATCACAGTCTTCTGTTGCACGCCACTTATACGTCCACCACAGCACCATTTGTCGCCTTTGGGACCGATGCACCCAGTTCAATTCCACTGCAGACCGTCCGAGAACCCGCCGACCACGAGTTACCACCCCGGCACAGGATCGCTACATTCGACTGTTCCAACTACGTAATCGCAATGCCACAAATACGGAGACTGCAGCGTTTCTTTTATTTTTTTGAAGTGTGTAATAAATGGCAATAATTTGGGAAACAATTCGTGCTTGTTAGCCACAATAATGGTCAGTTATTTATTTTCGTTGAAATGATTCAGTTAATCAGTTAAGATGAGGATGACTCATGCTGTGAGTGCACGATCTAACGAAAGTTACCCATCACTGTCGTCTTATTGCTTTATATTTCGTACTATGTGTGGGTAATGAAGGGTAACCATCAGGATTAGGTCGGGTAGCCTAGTGGTTTAAGCGTTCGCTCGTCACGCCGAAGACCTGGGTTCGATTCCCGACATGGTACAATGTGTGAAGTTCATTTTTGGTGTCCTCCGCCGTGATATTGCTTGAATATCGCTAAAAGCGGCGTAAAACCATACTCACTCACTCACTCCTGATCAACGGCCTAATAGTCTTTCGAAATATCCCGCCTCACTCTTCTTAAAGACTCGAACGATGACGCCATGGCAGTTGTTGGGATTTTGTGGGCAACCAAGAGAAATGCCTCTACGAAACTATGATATAGTCCTTCCAACATCGTTGACAAAAGTGTATCAACGTAGACGGGAGTTAAGTTGAAAAATATGTAATTTTTAAATGATTCAAGACTTACAAATCAACCGTGTACAGACCATGTTGTTAATAAATGTGACCTGTTTGATATCTAAGCAACGTATTTTATTTTCATAACTCGTCTTATTTATATAACAATGCGACCGCCTCCGGGGTTTAGTGGTAGAGCGTCCGCCCGGAGAGAGGAAGGAGCTGGGTTCGATTCCCGGCCGCCTCATACCAAAAGATGTTAAACGATGGTACTTGTTGTTACCCTGCCAAAGACTGGTCGGCTAGGAGTCAGTATACTGTGTCTGAGTGGGGTATTCATGTTCAACTGCGGCGTGGTATCTCAGAGTGCAAGCACTACCAAAGTATTAGTCCGGGCTAGCACAAGCAGCCACACACACGCGTACATGCACGTCGCTATATATAAGTGCAATAATCTTGGACGCAACGTTAAAACCCCAGTTCACCTAACCTTATATCATAATGCACTATTAATACGTATTTGTATGTTATAAGTTGTCGAATGAACGTTTGGGCTACTAATACATGCCATTTTACATCTTAGCATAGAGGCGGTCGGGTAGCCTAGTGGTTAAAGCGTTGGATCGTCACGCCGAAGACCCGGGTTCGATTCCCGACATGGGTACAATGTGTCCCCCGCCGTGATATTGCTGGAATATTGCTATAAGCGGCGTAAAACCATACTCACTCTTAGCATAAGATTTTGTTTACCAATGCAGCTAACAATTTGTCATATTTGGCGCCCGATTGGAGTGAGTGAGTTTAACGCCGCTTTGAACAGTATTCCAGTTATGTTATCTTAATGTGTGAGGAAAGCCCTAAGCGATACAGGTCTCAGACGTTTACCACTTTGGTGAAACCCATCAGCACGGGTATGGTGCTGACTAACCTAGAGACATGATCGGGGCAAAACCGGATTCGAACTCACGATCATAAGGTCGTGGTGTGCCCAAGGGACGCAACTCTGCACAGCGAATTGTGGCGCCTTAGACGACTGGGCCACCCATGCCCGACAGGATCATAAATCGCGGAACCTATAACAGGATCATAAATGTTTATAAGCAAACAATAAGCATATTGGGAAAAACAGACCGGCCGTACTCCCTATCACAGTCGAGCAGTAATTAGATTATGAACGATCTGTTCATGGTACCGTGAAGAGTGATCGGGTGAGTGATCACCATTTGTATAGTATTTCAGCTCAAGCACAGCATGTCAGGTTCATATTCGAGGAAAGCCCACATGATGAGTCTAAGGTCTAAGACGTTTGCAGATTCCATGAAACCCAAGAGCAACCACAGGTGCTGACAAAAAACGCTTCCACACTCCTGGCGTATCTGGCATTCAAACTGACGAACGCTGTCTTGTACTCCAATGGAACGCAACTAGACAGAGTATATAGCGGTGCCTTAGACGAATTAGTCACATGTGTTCCCGATACCATTAAGAAATATTATACTATTAAAAAAGCCCAGAATCCATCAGATCCCCGTTCACTTGTCTGTGCGTTTGGTTGCTGTCCCTTAGCCGTGCCAGGATCCTATGCGCATGGGTTTAAATTCAATTAGATTCAGTCCGATTATGATGCTTGGTTTGTTTTGACTTAATGCGTGGTCGTGGTTTTCACAAAGGTTAAACATCCAAGAGCGAAGCCTCTATACTTAAGTGCCGGAAACATTCTTCCAATCACAGAATCATCAACACTTAGGCTTTAAAGAGTTATTTCCCTTTAATCATGTTAATCAAATGAAGTTTTCTATGAGACTATCCATTTTCCACTCAACTATAGAAGTGCGAAGCATTGCAGCAATGTCAGGCCGTTTTTCAACACTATAATTCTTTTTCTCAACTCCTAATGGTGGGTTCAAATAATGACTGTATAATACCAGTGCTACTGAACAAAACCTCAGTTGTTCAATTTTCAAATCAAAGAGTTTACTAACATAAAAGTATGGTCTAATTTATTCTACCATGGGGAGGGGTTTATCATCAGTAACTGGCTTTGGTCGCGACCCTATTTGGAACAATCTACCCCTCACTATCACAGAATCTTCATCAGTGGGTAACCTTCAGTCCCCAGTATCACATGTTTGTCTCCTGAACTGTAGGCATGAGTAGAGGAACATTTCTGATTAAAAAACTACTAATGTGCCCTTAAGTGTATGTAGCATCTTAAAATGACCTTCTTTTGAGTTAACGAATGCATAACCATATCAGACAAAAGATGAACAAATAAAGCATACAATCATTTTCTGACAATATCAAGAAGAGCAAAAAACAACATATTTTGGTTGCATTGATAAAATAGTTTTATGGTACTAGATACACACTGAAAAACAATGAGAAAAGATGATATCACATAACAAAATAAATTTATGGTATATCCAATGAGTATGAATGCATTAACACTATACACAGTGCTCCCAATAAATGTACCAATAAGTAAAATCACTGTCAACATTGCACAGAATCCTGAGAACATATTTGAATAAAATTAGGTGGACTCAATATTCTACCATGAATTTGGAAAATACCCAATTTTGATTGATCAGGGGTTTCAAATCACAATAACCCCCTCTGATGGAAAGAGCTGCATCACCACAGCTAAAATTTACAGGAAGGTGCTTTCAATCATTGTCTGATGGCATTTTGAAATATTAATGTGCACAAATGTAGGTCTCAAACTGCCAGGCCAGGTGGGCTATAAACATATACCTTAGCATATTTATATTTTATCTTGTTTGCTACGGATGTTGGTAACGATATGGACATGCATGGTAACAATATGTATATTCATGGTAATACTTACACTTTCATGAATATGTACTACTCAAAATAAGTTAAGGAACACCTGATTCTTTCACATTACTATAGTTAATCTGTTATGCAATGACTTATTAACAATAGCAACTTCTTTGAAGGGCATTTAGAGTGAGTGAGTATGGTTTAACGCCGCTTTTAGCAATATTCCAGCAACATCAAGGCGGAGGGGCATTTAGAAGTTGGAGTACAAAGTAATGATAAGATATATGGATGAACAACTTTTTTATAACAATTAGGAGTGACCTTTCGGTTTAGGTTCTATCTATAGCAACATGAAAGAATTGTGTGTTCTTCAGCATATTTTGAGTAGTATATATTACTGAATGAATGAAAGAATCATTTAAAACATACTGAATACAATCAACAGTAAACTATTGTGGAGAAACCATCAATGAAATATCTGCCAGTGAATGTCATGACAAACTGCATGACATTATTAATAGATTGAACAATGACATTAATGCTGCATGACATTATTAATAGATTGAACAATGACATTAACGCTGCATGACATTATTAATAGATCGAACAATGACATTAACGCTGCATGACATTATTAATAGATCGAACAATGACATTAACGCTGCATGACATTATTAATAGATTGAACAATGACATTAAGGCCACATGACATTATTAATAGATCGAACAATGACATTAACGCTGCATGACATTATTAATAGATTGAACAATGACATTAACGCTGCATGACATTATTAATAGATTGAACAATGACATTAAGGCTGCATGACATTATTAATAGATTGAACAATGACATTAACGCTGCATGACATTATTAATAGATTGAACAATGACATTAACGCTGCATGACATTATTAATAGATCGAACAATGACATTAAGGCTGCATGACATTATTAATAGATTGAACAATGACATTAACGCTGCATGACATTATTAATAGATTGAACAATGACATTAAGGCTGCATGACATTATTAATAGATTGAACAATGATCAGCTCTTCCTAAGAGCCAAATCATGTTGGGTGTCATCACGAAGACAGGAAGTGGGAGGTCAAAGACACTAAATGGTAAACAGGCAGGCTTGGGGAGTAATCATTATTATGCAATTTTAGGCTTCTGTAACAGTATTGACACAAAGGAACATAATAAAACGGGCCAGATCTCATTAAAATCCGATCTTAGTTCTCGCTACCGCTAAACAAAGATCTGAGGACTCCCATTATGGGTCACGTCAGACCGACCTTCGCAAACTTTGACCGACCAATGGAATGACCAATAAGAAGGCAGCTTTCTCGTGCTTTACGGCACAAATTGCAAATTGGCAACTACGCTTAGAAGCATATTTTGACAAATTCAACATATTTGGGTTGTGTTGATAAAATAGCTTTATGGTACTAGATCCACACTTAAAAACAATGAGAAAAGATTATATAACATGACAAAATAAATTGATGGTATATACAATGAGTATGAATGTATTAAGTCGATTACAAATTTGAAACCTGAACTACAAAACATTCTGGAATGACTAATACATGGTCTAGATTGTAAGGATTCAGTCGTTAAACCCACAAATATCGTTCAAAATACCCCATGTTAAAGTTTTCGAGATTGCATGATTAGAAATCACATTCCGACTGTCACTTTCATAATCTGGTAAGCGACGCACTGATTGGTCGGATGAAAGGTCGTTCTGATGTGACCCCTAATGGGATGTCTTCAGATCTTTGTTTAATGGTAGCAAGAACTAAGATCTGATTTTAATAAGATTGAAAACGGGCCTTACTTCTCGTAATGCATTAAATCACATGTGAACCTTGATCAAAAACATGAAAAGATTTGGAAAATATCTGTTGATGCTAAGTTGACGGTACACCTGCTTTGCAAATCCTGCAGTCGACCGAAGTCTGCACTGCAGTTTACAAACTGGATGTTGATTTTGTTATGCGATTTTCAGGGGACTATGCCTAGACTTGTTAGTCCAGCCAAAATACAACTCCATAATTCCTCTTGCCTCACTAAGATGGGTCATTCAAAATAAACACAAATCCACAAAACACAGTTTTTATGAGCTATCTGGAGATAACTCATTACATATAAAAATCAGGGTCACAACTGTAATAATAATGAGTCTGTGAGGTTACCATGGTTACCAGAAATAATGCCTAAACATGATTTGCTGCCTTGAACCACAGCAGTGATTCTCATGCTCTCGAAATTCCAAACATCACAGGATACTTTGAAATATAATGTTTTAAAGGAAAGGACAAATATAAATTTCATTTAGGTTCCTGTCAATCAACTCCTACCTTGACATCAGCTTGAAGTAAAACATATCACATTACTTGAAGCTAAAAAACATATACAGGTAACTGAAAATGTTAAAATTATCACACATATTCAAAACAGGTCAGCCCTTACAGCTTTTCTACAAAATCCTGATCTTGATCATAACCATATTTCCTACAAAACACACATAAACATGCATGTAGTGTATGGTGAAGTTCCAAATGATAGTTTCTATTACCCATCAAGTTTGTGTCCACCCTGTAAGTTATTGGACAAGTTTATGTGTCTTAACGTGTAAAGTGTCATATTTATAATTATCATACTAAATATATTAACAATTCAAAAACATATACCAATGACTATGCAAGAAAGCATGACAAAACTAAATCACTGTGTCTGTATACACCTCTAGAGTTCAAACACAGAAAATCATAATAGAAATGAATTGAAAATAAATTACAAAATACATACCGGTCGACATTTAAATGACAAATAATGCAATAGCTATTTTACAAGTGAAGGCATTTTTCATTTTTTTTATTATAAATTTTTTCCAGTTTTATATTCATTTAAACTGTTGAAAAAATAAATAAATGAATTTTGCGATTCAAAATTATACACTACAGTATATTTTCCATTAAAATGAAACAAATATAAAACAAATATATCGTTTCAAAAGATTGTCTGTAATTATACATGACCATCTTCTTATCAATACATTGTTTTCATAAATACAGTTATAAGTTAGCATATGTAGAAATATTCTAAACAACCATTTTTGCAAGTGATAAAATTTTCAATAAAACCTTTCCAATATTTTGTTTTTTAATAAATCATTTTTAAAATACAGCCATTCACAATCACAAACCTCGGTGGACCATAAATCTCCATTGTGTCCGAAAACTTGTGTCCAATATCCAGTGGATATACGTTCAGTGAGGTCTAAGGTCACACAACCTACTTCATTATTTCTGGACATGAGGTATCCTCATTATTAAGATGGCTACAAGTAATCAAATTATCAAATTCATTACATTGCACTTATTTATTATACATTATTCACAAATATGTTCAATGAAATTCTTTTCAATTCTTGCATGCAGATAGAATACAACAGCTTCTTTCCATAGAAACCCTGCCAGTATCCAGTTTCAGGGCTGTAACTGATACACTGCAAGATGTGTCAATGTGTGCTAGTGGTCTCTCTCTTCTGGGGGTCGGACAGGCACCCCCAGGACCTTGAACACAGACTCCTCCGTGGGGGTAGGGATCGTTGTGCCCTCATAGATCTTCTCCCCTCCCTAGAAAAGTTGTTTTCATTAAATATTGTGTCATAAACTATGTAATGTGATGAATAAAAAATATACTTTTATATGATTGTTTGTTTTTGTTTAACGCCACACTCAGCAATATTACAGCAATATGACAAGGTCTGTAAATAATCGAGTCTGGACCAGACAATCCAGTGATTGACATCATTATGGGCATCGATCCATGCAATTGAGATATGATGACATGCATCAAACCAAGCCAGCAAGCCTGACCACCCGATCCTGTTAGTCGCCTTTTACGACAAGCATGGGTTGCTGAAGACCTATTCTACCCCGAATCTTCACAGGTCATCTTGTGATGATGCAAGAGAGTATGACAAATATAAATCATGAGGTCATGTGATGACTAATTTTTATGCTACCTAGCACTGTAATGATACACTTTGTCCCGATCTGTATCTAAAAAGTAGGGTAGCACAACAATACATGACACGAAGCACGGAATCGTGACATGACCGTCAAGAAGGATGATCATCAATAGTATTGTGATAGTTAAAACACTATCATGACTATTGCCAAGTCTCAGAGCCTGACAACCAGATTTCCAGTCGCTGCTTACAACAGGCAAGATGAAATGGGGTTTAATGTCACTTTCAAGATTAATGCACTTATAAAGAGACTTGTGTTTGCTGGTACTAGTCCGGACTAAAGCCGGTTTTACATTTCTCGCCCACTGTGATACCATGCTGCAGTTTAACATGAATACCCCACTCAGACACGGAATACCAACTCTGAGCTGACCAGTCCTTGTTTTATCCCATTAATACCGAGTGCCAGGCTGGATAACAAGAAGTACTGTCTTTAAACGTCTTTTGGTTTGACACGGACAGGGATTGCTCTATTGGCAGACGCTCAGTTCCAGAATCCACACAGGATTAGAGATAAAATAGGAAAATGCATGTGTAATAAAACATTGTGCTGGAGTCATTACCAATAAAACACAAAACATTTCTCCAACCTAACCAAATTATTGGAGCAAATAACTATATCCCGTGCTTGCCTTCCTGACCACCCCAGTCTTAAGGGCGTGTTCGTTGAGGGACATGTGCATCTTCTTACACAGATGGCGCAGGGAGCGGTTAAAGTGGGCGGAGCCAGTGAAGTAGACAAGGGCACAGCCATACTCGTCATACGGCACGACAATAATGTCCAGCCGTCGATGCTGCAACAGACATCAACAAATTTCTTGGATTAACATTTTAAACTTAGTAAAGTTGTCATTAATAATTTCTTTCAGCTTTAATCTGCTTCATATCCGTCTTAACAAATTCCTGTATTTTCTTCAAATAATGATCTGTCTAAACAGTTGTGCTTTTAATGACTGACTTCAGGCTTCTGCAAATGATGGCGGCCTGAAAAGTGGTGTAACATCATAATAATCGGGTACAAGTAATAAACGTCACTACTTACCACACAGCTTATTCTATTTAGCAAACAATGACTGCGTTTCAAAATAGAGTCCATGGTCCCATGCCACAAAGTGATCCTAGCGCTAAGACTATTGTAACACCCATACTTTAACATCGTAACTCTTATCGCCACGATTGCTTTGTGGAACGGGGCTCTGGTGTACTCAAAGTTAGCTGCTGTGGTACTTGAATCAGAGAGGTTTTCAACTTTAAACAAAAGGGTTATGACAAGCCGAAAACCCTTGACTTTCATGCTTTTAAAAAAAATGAATAATGTTGTTACATGTACCTATCCCAACCTGTGTTACACGATTACAAGTATTCATGATTTCATGGTGAACGACTGTCCCTTTAATAAAATAACGATCTCCAAATTAAGTGGCAACTTCTCCCATCTCGTGACATCAGCTGCATCTCGTGTGTATCTACCTTTCTATTCTCCCCAGGGAGTCTACACACACCCAGGTATTTCTTCTGGTTGCCATTATCTTCTGCTGACACAAGGTCGTCTGTGAGGAACTCTGCATGGAAACAACAAACATGGCTACATTAGCAAAGTGGCTATTCCAGGGACCGAAAATAGTGTCCAGCAACACAGGATCAAATAGAGTGGTGGACATGAATCAACTGTGTCATATAGAATATAGTGGAGACTGGCATCAGGTTCCTCCTCATCATAATTAAGGTCTGGGGGAAGGCTCTTGGTCAAATATGGAAACAGAAAAGGGACTCTGACCTATGGTGCCCCACGGGGGTGCTTCGGACCTGCTAACAGCTTATTTATAACAGTCTTCTGAGTTCATTAAAAATAATAAGGTTTCAGTCAGATGAGGCCACGAATTAATGTAGGCCATTGAATGTAGATCCATGCCGAACTCGTGTTCAGTGGAGGCATTTTGATTGGTTGTTGACTTCAAGAGTAAAAGCGAGAAACGTTTTGTGCAAAGTTGGTCATAAGAAAGGTTAAACTGGTGATGTCACTCCCAAAAGAAGATATGGTTGTGAATGGGTACACATCCTAATAGAATGGTGCATGGGTTGGGTTTAACGCCGCTTTTAACAGTATTCCAGTTATATCGCGGCGTGTCAGCTTAATGTGGGGGGAAAGCCCGTAGTGGTGCAGGTTTCAGACTTTTACCTCTTCGGTGAAACCCACGAGCACGGGTATGGTGCTGACAAACCTAGAAACATAATCAGGGCGAACCAGGATTCGAACCCACAATCATAGGTTTCTGGCGTGCCCAAGGGACGCAACTCTGCACAGCGAATCGCAGCGCCTTAGATGACTGGGCCACCCGTGCCCCCCCCTAATAGAATGGAGATACATACACTGGATAATAGTGGATGCTATTGAACATGTAATATATATAAACATGTATTGTACAGGGGTAAGAACCATGGCTGCCACTATGGTTACTGCAACTTCATCTGTACTGTTGCCATGGTAACATTTGATCAACTCACTTCTCTGACACAGGACTAGAAATTCATATTTTAATTCGAAGAAACAAAAACTCATATTTCTGTAGAGAAAAACTAACCATACAAAATAAAGTTCAAATGAAAAATCTCATGACTTAAAAATTAACATAATCATAATGACATGCAAACTCAAAGTACAGCCTAAGTACTGAATAACATTTTCATTTATCATTTGATTAGCAAAATATTTAATCTAACGAAACACTCCTAATGAATCTTATCCTGACGAATACATCTTGTCAAAGTTGCATAAACAGACAAATTTATAGCCAATATTTTTCAGGTAGGTGAGGTGATTTCTGGTGGCAGTTTTATATTGACAGCACAAACTAAAAACAGCACCAGAACTGCTTCCTTTATAATTATCACATTGAATTCAATTAAAAAATATCTCTTATTTAAAACAAATCCCAATTTGGACAAAACAACACTTTTTTTCAATTTGCCTCCCACAGGTGAAAGAATCCCTGTGCTTGTCAGCCTGGGCCAACAGATGAGACAATAGAAAGTAAAACTACGTGTGCTTAAAGTAGTGCTACGTGTACTGAAAGTAGTGCCATGTGTGGGTAAGTGTAACCTACTTTCCTCCTTGAGTTTGGCGATGAGTTTGCCGTACACTCCCTGGTGTGACTTCCCATCTGGGTGGGTGACAAGGATATCCACGTCGCCACACGTCACCTTGCCCCGTCGGTACGACCCACATGCTTGAGCTATGATGCCAGGCTGGACGGACTCCGCTGCTTTTCTCACCTGCGGAGTGATAACTTTGTATAAAACAGTAACTGACTGCAGCTTGAGGTTACCATGGCTACCATTTCAGGTAACTGTTAATTCTGTGACCAACTATACAACTACTTTCTTTATTAAGTGGCTTGTTGAGGGTTGGTTTGATGAACAAGGATGATAAATACTGACATCCTATCAAGCATGTGATGTGATACCAACACTGTTATCAAGCCAGTGATGTGATACCAAAACTGTTATCAACCATGTGATGTGATACCAACACTATTATCAACCATGTGATGTGATACCAACACTATTATCAACCATGTGATGTGATACCAACACTGTTATCAACCATGTGATGTGACACCAACACTGTTATCAACCATGTGATGTGATACCAACACTATTATCAACCAAGTGATGTGATACCAACACTGTTATCAACCATGTGATGTGATACCAACACTGTTATCAACCATGTGATGTGACACCAACAGTGTTATCAACCATGTGATGTGATACCAACACTGTTATCTACCATGTGATGTGATACCAACACTGTTATCATCCATGTGATGTGATACCAACACTGTTATCAACCATGTGATGTGATACCAACACTGTTATCTACCATGTGATGTGATACCAACACTGTTATCAACCATGTGATGTGATACCAACACTGTTATCAACCATGTGATGTGATACCAACACTGTTATCAACCATGTGATGTGATACCACTGCTATGAAGTGACATCACCTGCGTGATCACAGTGTCAGTATCTACACCAAAACATTGCATTCATTGCAACAAAGAAGTTGTATTTCCACAGAATGATCTCCCGTGTTCAACAATAGATGGTAGCGATATGAAACGTACTGATAAGCCGGTAGCGATATGACACATACTGGTCGGCCGGTAGCGATGTGACACATACTGGTAAGCCGGTAGCGATGTGAAACATACTGGTAAGCCGGTAGTGATATGACAAATACTGGTAAACCCGTAGCGATATGACACATACTGGTAAGCCGGTAGCGATATGAAAAATACTGGTAAGCCGGTAGCGATGTGACGCATACTGGTAAGCCGGTAGTGATATGACAAATACTGGTAAACCGGTAGCGATATGACACATACTGGTAAGCCGGTAGCGATATGAAAAATACTGGTAAGCCGGTAGCAATGTGACACATACTGGTAAGCCGGTAGCGATATGAAAAATACTGGTAAGCCTGTAGCGATGTGACACATACTGGTCGGCCGGTAGCGATATGACACATACTGGTAAGCCGGTAGCGATGTGACACATACTGGTAAGCCGGTAGCGATATGAAAAATACTGGTAAGCCGGTAGCAATGTGACACATACTGGTATGCCGGTGGCAATGTGAAACATACTGGTAAGCGGGGTAGCGATATGACACATACTGGTAAGCCTGTAGCGATATGACACATACTGGTCAGCCGGTAGCGATATGACACATACTGGTAAGCCGGGTAGCGATGTGACACATACTGGTAAGCCGGGTAGCGATATGACATATACTGGTAAGCCGGTAGCGATGTGACACATACTGGTCAGCCGGTAGCGATGTGACACATACTGGTAAGCCGGTAGCAATGTGACATAATGGTAAGCGGGTAGCGATATGACACATACTGGTCAGCCGGTAGTGAAATGACACATACTGGTAAGCCGGTAGCGATATGACACATACTGGTCAGCCGGTAGCGATATGACACATACTGGTAAGCCGGGAAAAGGTGAGTAGTTCATGGTAGACTTTCCTTACTCAGTCGACCCGTGAAGATCTGGTGTAGAATAGGTCTTCAGCAACCCATGCTTGCGGAAAAGGTCACTATGCTTGTCATAAGAGGCGAGTAATGGGATCGGGTGGTCAGGCTCGCTGACTTGGTTGATGCCTGTCATCGTTCCCAATTGGGTGGATCGATGCTCATGATATTAATCACTGGATTGTCTGGTCCAGATTCGATAATTTACAGACTGCCATCATATAGCTGGAATATTGCTGAGTGCAGCGTTAAACAACAAACCAACCAACCTTACTCAGTCAATGTTTCAATTTAAAAAAATAATTAAAAAAATATTATCATCATGATCATAAGGGACTGGTCATTTATAACAGCAGGGTGTTGCAGTGGAATTAGTTTTATGATTTTAGGGATTGGTCATATTTTGACACACACCCCACACCCCACACCCCATGTAACATTTCTTGTGCCCCAGCCTTCCATACATGTATCAGTTTATGAGACACCCCCACCCTCCCTATATTAAATGACCAGTCCCTAAATAATTTTCAAACTTATACCGTTTTCAAAACACAACTAAATCATTTTGTCATGGGCCTCCTTTTATAGGTGTAATAAATTTTGGCAAGAACTTTCTCCAAATATTTTGAAAGCATAATCTGGAATGGAAGTTGCCAGTTTGAAATTGGTGCAGTAAAGCACGAGAAAGCTGATTTCTGAATGGCTAATGTTTTGTTGGTCGGTCAAAGTTACGTGAACTATAATGGGGTGCCCTCAGTTGTTTGTGTTGTTGTAGCAAGCATTAGGATCGCATCGTAATAAGATTTGGCAGAAAAAGAACAACGCTAGGGGTTGTATTTTCAGAGATGATGGGACAATATGGCCACTAAAATGAATAAAAAAATCTTTTATAGGCGTCAGCTTGGATCACATGGTGACTTACCACTTGCTCTATCTCCCCCGCCTCCTCCCGTGGCATGCGGTCCAGCAGGTCGTCATAGAGACGGAGCCCCACCTTCTGTTGGTGGGTCAGGTTGGCCTTGGTGTGCAAGTCCTCCAGGCTTCGAAAACCCTACACAGAAATGTAAACACAACATTGAGGCAATTACGAATAAAGATAATATGGATCTAAAAATAATTTTAAAATAATGCGAGTAATATGATTCATCATATTCCTATTCTGTCTATATTTTAAGAACCCATGTTTGCTGCTCAGCTTTAGATCCCATATGCCTTTAAACTGAATAATCATCAAGTGAATCATAAATTCTTAGTATGAGCACACTAAGAATTCGGGGGCATGAGTGGCCCAGTCGTCTAAGGCGCCGCGATTTGCTGTGCAGAGTTGCGTCCCTAGGGCACGCCAGAAACCTATGATTGGGGGTTCGAATCCCGGTTCGCCCCGATTATGTTTATAGGTTTGTCAGCACCCTACCCGTGCTCGTGGGTTTCACCGAAGTGGTAAACGTCTGAGACCTGCATCACTTCGGGCTTCACTCTCACATTAAGCTGACACGCGGCGATATAACTGGAATACTGTTAAAAGCGGCGTAACCCCAACTCACACACACACTAAGAATTCAGAGCTGCATATAAGATTTTTGTTTCTTGAAAACAAACATAAATGGACAGTTCCGAATGCAAACTATAAAGATGTACAAAAGTCAAGCTAATGTATTGTGGATATTTCATAAACACTGTCTTTCAGAGCGCCATGGAATCTACACCCGAAAGGTGGTCCCATCAAGCATATATATATTTGTGCTCTGTGTGATTTTTATTTCTTTTGGTAAAAATGAAGCTGAAATGTTGAAAGCTGACAAAGTGACATGTGACTGTTCACCTGTTGGTACCAGACCCTGGCTGTGTGAGGTCCGGCGCCCCACAGGTCTGTGAACATGTTGAGTATCTGCAGCTCCTCGTTGGACTTGAACTCTTCCAGTTTACGCAGCCCCCCGCTCTCGACGATCTCCCACACCTTGTCCGCCAGCTTGGCCCCCACACCGGTCAGCGCCCGCGCCTCCTGTCACCATGTCCAACATCAGCTCATCATCACAAACACATGGCGGTGGTTAAAAAGTGACTGTGCTTGAAGCTGATTTACATATTTTCTATGATTGTCAATACATCTTTCCCCAGACACGCATGAGGACAGGGAGGCATGGTTGACCCAGTCATCTAAGGCGCCACAATTTGCATGACAGAAACCTAGGATCAGGAGTTCAAATCATGGTTCGCTCTGATAATGTTTCCAGGTTTGTCAGCACCATACCCATGCTTCTGGGCTTCACCAAAGTGGTAAACATTTAAGACCTGCATCATTTCTGGCTCTCCTCCCACATTAAGCTGACATGCCATGATAACTGGAATGCAGTTAAAACCGACATCAATGCCAACTCACTCACTCACAAGACCATGTTAATTTGTAGCAGATTATCAAGTCTGACCACCTCACAACATATCATTGTTCCCAAGCACCTACAGCCTCAGATATCACAGGTGTAGCCTTGTTTCTTTACCTGATAAAACATACCATTCTGTATTTACCATAATAAGTGCTCTGAGCACATAGAAAATTGAAAAGGTGGCACTTATCAAAAGCTTATTAAAAGTATACAGAAGCAAGAGATTTGTTCCAGAGATTGAGCGAAGTGAACACACTATTCAGAAGTTGTTTTCTGTAAACAATCTCCAAAATACAAAAGAAAATACAGACTGTCGTGTAAATGTTTGGTCTTAGTTGGGGGACAAGTTATAAAAGAATCTGCAGATTGCTCCAGAAGTTGGTCAGGAGGTGCTTCTTGGGGCAGGGCACTTAATATGGGGAATATGGTATACGAAGTACTACCAACAGTTCCTGTTTCATGTGAAACACATCCGCGGACACTTAAAGTACACAGATCTACAGCTTGAACAGTTTGTTTAAAAACATCATAGAAAACACAAACTCACATATTCATGATACAGTCGAACACCGTTGTGTTGGAAGATGAAGGGACGTCCATAAATACTTCGAGTTATCCAAGGTTAGACACAAACAAAAGTGATAAACAAAGAAGGAACACAGAGAGACCAAGCTTTAAATTTACTTTGAGACAACCGTAAGTTCGACACAATGGTGTTTGATAAAATTTGATATATAATTTATTTGGTTAATCACTATTGTGTGTATCTTTACAGGTTCTACTACACCAAATCAGAACCAGTTTGGACAGTGCGGTTTTCGTAGGGAGCCTTCACTGCAGATCGAGAGATATCTGCAGGCTGTGATTGGAGGATATTCTGTAAGATTTTTATGTCTTTCAAATGTACATCCATCCAGTTATTAAAACTGACCATGTTTTTCTATTTTTAGTACTGTCTTTTTCAACATGATGACTTATGCTGAATGTGACCACAGCTATTTTCAAGTAGATGACATTTGGTGCAAAACTGGGGGTGGTGTGTTTAGCTTCCGGTACTCGGAAAAGGAGCTGGCTAAGCTTGTCATTTTTTATGTTTTTATTGCTGCTCTAAGGCCAAACTGTGCACACACGTACAGGTAATAGCTGTTGAATGCTTAGTTATTTTTAAAAAAAATACAACGTTACTATAGAAGTCTATGTGAAAACATTTGGTTGTGTGTAACCTGAAGATAGGCATATCGTATTAACTGTAATAGACGCTCAATATGATAATAATATTTCCCTGTTTTGGTAAGCATTTTTTAAATTCTGTAAATTGTGTTATCAATACCTATGTGTGAGATTCCCTAGTATGATATCCTGGACTAGCAATCACACTAAACACTGAACATCTCACTTCTGCTTCCCTGCACTACTGCTGACTCAGTAACTAATGACCCACATTATCCCTGGAAACTACTTCTGTAACCATGGTAACCCTTTTTGTATTTCTCAACATTCTAGCTGCTGTTTTTGTGATATGAACAACAAGACAAAATGTTTACTATATTTACATATTCTGTTAGTATGGTCAGTTTTGTTCAGTTCAAATTTGCAGCAAAATTGAAGCATTGACAACTGGTTTGGAGCTTTATTTGTCATTGAGTCAACTTCGACCACATCCTCCAAGTCACAGATTCCGACCCCTCCCGCCATAAAGTCTCCTACTAATACATGCACAGGTTGCTGGGTACAATTATAAGCTGGAATTTCCATGGTCAGTGTTAATATGCTTCTTTTTTCGCTTTTTGTTGTTGTTTAACGCAACACTCAGCAATATTCCAGCTATATCATGGCAGTCTGTAAATGATCAAGTCTGGACCAGACAATCCAGTGACAGACATTATGAGCATTGATCCACACAACTGGGATACGATGACATGCATCAACCAAGTCAGCGAGCCTGACCACCCAATCCCATTAGTCGCCTCTTACAACAAGCATAGTCGCCTCTTGCAGCAAGCATGGGTTGCTGAAGACCTAATCTAACCCAGTCAGGGGTTAATATGCGACGCATCGATGCCTCAGCATGATCAGTCAATCGTGACACTCCCACAAATTATCGCGGTTGTAAGTACATCATGATCATAATGTGACTGCTCTCTGGCCTTACCTCCCACGTTGTGATCTGTTTGGGGTGTCGTCTCAAAGCCTGTATCGCTTTCTGATAACCAAACGCTCTCCACTTGTCATTTGTGCTCTCATAGTTCTTCACCATTTCCTGGAGAGAAAGCGAAACTAATCAAGGTCATGTAACCCGACATTCCTCACAAATTATTCAACACAATCTGTAACTCACATTCATTCACAAAATTATGCCACTGATTGTGTGTGTGTTTTGTTTGTTGTTTAAAACCACAATTCATATATTTATATATATTACATTTCAACTATGTGACAGCAGTCTGGAAATTAAATATATCAAGTCTGGACCAGACAAACCAGTGATTGGTTGATTTGGACAGAGGATAAAGTAGCACAATTTATGGATAACAACTTCTTTATTTTACCGGAATGACTATGTATTTGTTCTCTGACTATCATTTTGTAACAGTATTATCCTTCTGTCATTATTTAACCTACTCATCTTAATCTCTCTCATGTATGCAATTGTTGTTACTGTTAATCCTCCAACCACCATATATATTTTGTACCATGTACATTCTTCAGCCATGTTTGACAACAGTGTAAGGATCTATACTGAAATGTCACCATAAAAATGAAGTTGTTATCCATAAATTGTGTCTACTTTGTCATTCGTCAACTTCTGAGAAATGTCTATCAAACAATAAGTGAGTTCGGTTTAACGCCACTTTGAACAGTGTGTCAATAAAACAAACTAGATAGTTTGGTTCAAACTAGATACATAATCTAATTTTCTGTCACTGTATCTACACGATGTGAAACATGTCAATTACAATTTGCTTGTTTGTTTGTTGCTGAACATCACACTCAGCAACATTCCAGCTATATGATGGTGTTCTGTAAATAATCAAGTCTGGACCAGACAATCCAGCGACTGATATCATGAGAATTCATCTACACATTTGGGACATGATGTCATGCATCAACCAAGTCAGTGAGCCTGATCATCCCATTGGTCACTACTTACAACAAGAATAGTCGCCTCTTACGATCTATTTTAACCCGGATCTTCACATGTTCACGGGTCGTCAATTACAAATGCTAATTATAATCATCAAGGTACAATGGGAAATTTGTATGGTATTGTTTAACTTACAAACCTCTAATTTATCTGTAATATGTTTATTCAGATTTGGCTTCGGGTTTTTTGATGACTGAGCACAAATCCACTTGTCAACCTGAAACATATATGAAAAAATCATTTATATCATTAATCATGTTCTTCTTTACTGATTTACATAATGATGATAATAATCATTCAGAGGTAGATCCAGGATTTTTTAAACTCATAACTTCAGCGTGTGTGTATGTTCAAATCTATCAGAGTGATTTTTTATGCATGCTCCCCTCCCCTACCACCCCATCAATGGACCTGCCACTGTCAGTTGTGTATTCTGTATGAAAATACTTGATGCTACAGATGTGCAAAATCTTTATGATTATACTGATTATCATGGTAATTAATGTACATGATAATCATGGTAATTAATGTACATGATGGAGAGGCAACTTCAACAGGTACAACTCTTCTGTTTCTACAGTTTCACTGCAAGTATTTCCTGCTCATCATGCTAATTGTGATATCTTTAGCCGTTGGCCATGCTGAGTTAATTTAAATGAATTGAAACAAAAATATTCAATCACATACCATCTCATAATCATTAATCAGGGTCATGTAGCTAAGTACTTAGAAAATTTAGTGGCCTATGAATATTGGGATGTTCAAATACATGTATAGATTATATTTGGTGATTCATTCATTTTCATGATGATTTTTATCTTACTATGCATAACCATGTAAACTGATGTTGGTTAATTGTTGGTGTCCTTTTTTGTGTTTATGTCAAATGTGAGTGAATTAGTTGGGTTTAACGCTGCTTTAAACAGTATTCCAGTTATATCGAGGCGTGTCAGCTTAATGTGGGAGGAAAGCCCGAAGTGATGCAGGTATCAGACGTTTATCACTTCGGTGAAACCCACGAACACGGGTATGGTGTTGACAAACCTAGAAACATAATCGGGGCGAACCGGGATTCGAACCCACAATCATAGGTTTCTGGCGTGCCAAAGGGATGCAACTCTGCACAGCGAATCACGGCGCCTTAGACGACCTGTGCCTCCTTATGTCAAATGTCCACCATTCATGTACATATAGCATTGTCATGTTACACATGAACACACTTATCAGTAATGTACAACCAGTGAGGCGTCCATTTGAAGAATAAGATTTTGAAAACTTCAAATCAGGATAAAAGGTAGTTTAACAATTGTAACAAGTGTTAATTCTGAGATAATTTTTACACTTTCTGAGTAAAGTACAGATTCTCGTACTTCTTAGGGTTGAGTCCCATCCGGGATTGAACCCACACTGCCAGAGTGAGGCACCTAATCGCCAGCACATCTATATAGTTAAACATTGTTTAACACTGTTGATACTGTAAATCTTGAAATTAATGCTCTCCAAATTAATTCGACTGCTGACCCTAGCCAAAAATGCGACTCCACCCACCTATCCCCAGTGGAATGATAGAAATCTATCCAAACAAACATCGGCATAGAGAAGTCAGCATTAGAGAAGTGTTCCAGGTTATATCTTGTGACGAATATCAGGATTCGCTCATCATTACGATCATTCACTTGGTTGGAAATTGTATAAACTTCTCATATATTCAAAACAAGTGCTCTACTTCCAAAACTCCACACTCCAAATATTAGCTATGTTCGTCCATACTCCAACCATACTTCTCCACACATTTAGTTAATTAATTCACTTACAGTTCTTAAATGAAAATAAATATGTAGTTAAAATGTATCTCATTACTAAATGTTTGAATATATTTAGGAGACATATGCGAACAAAGACTACTTGCACTTTTTGCATTTAATTCACGCTTGCGTTAACTTCAAGATCCATACAATGCAGTGTTGTACAACTTATCAACATTAATAATCATCTGATCATGATAATCTAATGACTGGGTGTTGTCTATTGAGTCTGAAGTTACTTGATCATGGTGATCTTTATACTGTAGTATGCTCAGTGAATTTGACAAACCCTCTTTCTGACACCAAAAATAATGATAATACATGTGAAGTCATTGATAAGATTTGGATATAATAAGGATAAGGATGATAAGGATGAATATGCATGATTTATTACCCATAGGGTTAGACATAACGGAGTTCATAAAAATGGAAGTGCACTTGTGCAAATATCACTTCATGTGCTGCAATGTATTGTGTCTGCGCATTGTTGACGTCATTTGAATCTTATTGTGACATTACATAGTGGTCGGAATGATGTCACACTAGAAATGATGTCATAGCTGAAGATTGTTGACGTCATTCAACAATACTTGTGGTTCATTAAGACAACACTTGTGATCTGTGCATTTTTCTAAAGGGGAGCTCAAAAGGATTCTGAAATAATGGGTAATAAAGAAATTATTACACTTGATGTATTGCTCTTGCTAGGGAAATACAAGAATTCTGATGCTTGTTTCGTAAAAGACTCATGACACATATGCTCGTATAATGACTTCTATATGTCATACAGATAAACCTCTTCAAAGTGCAAACAAAATGTAAATGTGCCCATAACTGCCTAACTGTAAAACATTGCAATGATTGTAGTGTGCTGGAGAATATCACACAGCTCACAGGCAGTTGCTTCATGGGAGACGTATTTGGTGTTGTATCAGCGGAGCTGGTGCTGGCTGAGGTAACTCCACTGTCTGAAAACAGGTTATTATGACCAACCATATCACTCTCTTCTTCGCCATCACTTGCCACGTAGTCACTATCCGCATCTGATAACTGGTCCTCATTCCTCGCTTTCCTAAATGCATTGAACATAACTCCTGCTTTTGCATATTCTGGTTTTGCCGAAGTTTCGCCTTTTTCTTCCAACTTATTTGTGTATGGTTTTTCTTCTGTGTCAGAATTGTTTGGGGATTCATCTTTCCTAAAAACACATGATATATCTAATGTGTGATCTTCAGATTCAATTTTCGTTTTACTCCGAAAACAACCACTTAACCATGAAGTTTTGACAACAGTGGCTGCCGGGGCTTTTTCAAGTTTGAGAAGCTTACATAGTCTTTCTGGCTCCATTTTATCATCAACCACGAGGTAGCTGGTCGTTATCGTCATCTCTTTGTCAATGACACCCCCATATTTTTCTACATTGTTCCTAAATATTTGCATCCTTGCTTTTTCTATACTCGCTGGTAATATAAATACACTGATGCCTTGGAAGAACTGAGAACTTTCATCAGGCACTGGAGACAAAGTATCTGGCAATTTCCTCTTTTTAGAACCATCTTTTGTGTTGTCTTGGTCGTTTTTCCTTTTCTTCGGGGGCATTTTGCCTATTCAAATATCTTAACTTGCAGTGACAATATAAATATTTAATCTCAGCTCGTATTTTGTCGGTTTTACCCCGCTGAACAACAAGCATCAAAACGAGAAACAACAATTACTAACAGGAAGTGGCGCCGAGTTGCTTATTGAAATATCTCATTGGTTAATAATATACGTGTAGCCTACAATACGACAAATTTCATTGGACAAAGCTCCCGGAAGGGAGACTGAGTTACCCGCGAAATTTGAGGAAGTGAGAAAATCAACAGCTGACAGCTTTGATTGGGCTATCAAGCAGCAGGTGTATTGTTGATCAGATACCGTAAGGCTATTGTTCGCTAAGCTTCTCACAAACCAAAGAGTGCCTTTAACTGTTAGAGTTACAGATACTGACTGACAGTTCTGCGATAGCGGAACCGTGTGCTGTCAATGTGTTTTCACTGCTATGTATGTGTTTGTCGTTATCATCTGGTTATAATTTACTTGCAGTATTTCTTCAGAATGTAATCTTTTTCAGTAATATCAGATATAATATATGCAAATATATATATTTCTTATTATACCGTCCAACAAAGAATAATACAAATTTATATACTAGTACCTTAATTGCACTGTACTGTTGTACAGTGTAATAATCATGTTTGAAATGTAATATTTTCAAAAAGTAATAGTGAAAAATAGTAAAAAATTCCAAATTGATTGTTCTTTTACGAAAGAGACCCATGCAAACTGGAAGAGGCTTCACATATCTCATGTTTTTCAGATTTCATGAGAGGAATTTAAGGCCTATGTATATGCTGAACGATGGAAAAGAAAATAATAGGATTCAGTGATGCAGGCAAGACGGATCAACTGTCAGCGGCGCTTGATGACCTGCAACCATCCCAGGTACAGAACATGTGGACAAGGGTCTACAACACTAAAGGCCTAAAGCACTGAATAATAAGGATCGATAATAAACATGATAATTAAAATTACTCACTATTAACTAATGCTTGTTTTTATGTTTATGTAGGATATCTGTCATGATAAAATATATCTGAGAAATTTTCTTTGCTGTACTGTTTCAACTCATTCTCAGTCTTACAGTCATAATTAGTCCATCTGTGAGTTATTGGATGGCATGAGAGAGTGAGTGAGTATGGTTTACGCTGCTTTTAGCAATATTCCAGCAATATCACAGCGGGGGACACCAGAAATGGGCTTCACACTTTGTACCCATGTCGGTAATCAAACCCTGGTCTTCGTTCTGACGAGCAACGCTTTAACCACTCAGCTACCTGACTGCCCCGGATGGCATGATGTTATGATTGTTTAGATTGTGTGTAAGTCAGACAGTTATAACAAAACATAACCTCCCAGCAGGTTGAAATATTACAAATTATGTTATTGTTAACTCATTCTTTAATAACATTCTTTCTTCCTTTGTTGTTCCTTCGCGGTCTGCGTATAATCGAGTCTGGACCAGACAAACCAGTGATTGATATCATGTTCTTTGACATGCATCAACCAAGTCAGCAAGCCTGACCACCTGATCCCCTTAGAATTTTAACATGTTCTTCAAAAGCTGGTTTTAGATGTGTAAATGAATATTTATTTAGTTATAGAGTGAAGTTGACTATTGTATTATTGCGTACCAAAATTGCATGTCTGTGTGTTTATACTAGTGATCTCCAGAGTCACTTCAACATGTACAATAAGCTATTCCACCTGTGGATAAATTTATCATTAAAATGCTTGCCTGCAGAATTTTTATTATTTATTTGCCGCGGAATACAGCAGGTACATGTACTATAAGATTTGACCACATTTTGATTTTAAGCTGGTACTTTTTTGCTTTGTATTGGATGCTGATTTCCAATGTGTTTGAATGAACAGCTGACAGACATGCTGAACAACTTAATTCTCAAAGGACGAGGGGATCCACTGGCCTTTCTGCAGGCAGTTTTCCAAGGTAAGAACTGCAGCAAGTGAGTGAGTTAGCAATATTCCAGTAATATCATGACACCAGAAATCCGCTTCACACATTGTACCCACTAGGCAACCCCGCCGCCCCAAGAATTGTAATGATTATCAATCATAAGAAGCATCCTCTTAGTCCTAATGTCAGGTGGCCTTGAACATGTTAAATGTGACAGCCCAAACAATTGTTTTATTCAGCTGTTTTTCTTTCAGTAGATGAAGGCCTTACGAAAAGGTGATGTGTTTCTGATTACCTGACCAACCCTTATTAAAGGTGGCCCTCCTGATTATGTTCATGACAAAACAAAGAGCAAATATGTCATGAATGAATCACAGCAAAACTATAAGGAAATGACCACACAATGCCATTTAGAAAGTGGTCAGATGTAACAAATGTTATATTTGGGATAACACTTTCTAAGTAAAGTACAGATTCTAGTTCTTTTGGGGGGTTGAGTCCCATCCGGGATTCGAACCCACACTGCCAGAGTGAGGCACCTAATCACCAGCACACAAAGTCAATGATCTAACCCACTCAGCCACCGAGGCTGAGAGGATAAATATGTACAAAATTCCCCAAATTGCCAGCCCTGGGAACAAGCATACCTTAAAGTCCAATTACATTTCATCAGCACTGAGAAGTGATTGCCCTGTGGGGATTATGAGTAAGAACAGGTGCCCAGCACACTGTTGGTTGTACAATGTTGTAAGAGACAGGCAAATGGATCAGGTCGTCAGACAAGGTGACATGGTGGATAGTGAGTCATGAACCTCAATGTCGTGGAGCGTTGCTCACAATATCCAATGTCCAGACTATAAACAACAAACACAGACACACACACACACTCACTCACACACACACAAACTGACAGACATACACACTGGTGTGCGCGCATGCACACAGACACACAGACACACAAACTGTGTACATGAGTTGTGAAAACAGTTTTAAACAAATATGAAAGTGGATTAAAGTCTCCATTCAGAATGTTGTTAATGTGTCTGCATGTTCTGATAGAGACTGTATGATGACAGGGTCGCCATCAACTGAGACGTCTGGAGTGGAGCGTCTCCTCCTGGTTTATCAGCACCTTCTCAAGATTCTACACAAGAACGAAATCAACACCAAGATGGCATCAAACTTGGTTGGCCTCATGATGCTTGAGGTAGAATTGGTTTTAACTGTGTTTTGTAGGAAGTGCTTCAAGCAATTAAAATTACCAAATACTCCTCATTTTAATACATTGTATGTTTCAAAGTACTAGTACCTACATATCCAAGGAATTGCAAGGTGAAATAATTCCTTATATTTTGATGCCAATGGCATGATTTATAGCTTACCCAGATAGACCTGATGGAAGAGTATTGGATACGTGCACATGTGTAACCATGGTAACATGCATAGAAACACAATTAGCCAAAAATAATTAAATCCGAAAAGTCCTGCCATACAAACTGATACATTACCCGGTAAGTGAAATGAAGTTTCTTTTATTTGATTTATGATTCTTCCAATGATGTGAATGGGCTAATCAATTTTGTTTATAAAATACCAAACTGTCTGTGATAGGGCTGGGCTGGGTAACTTGGGTACACAGGTCGGGTGCGTACCCAGTAGGACCAGGGTACCCACACGACTACCCAGACCCGTGCCAAGTCACTCTATAGATACACTATAAGTGACAAATGTTCACAATTCTTTCTGACTCTACACACATTCCATCTGACTTTATATTTTTGCATAATGATATAACTTCAGTCAACTGCAGTGTATGCATGACCAAATCAGTTTATACATGTATGTAAATATGTTTTGACAGGAATATGGTCAAACATTTACCAATCGGACATTTTTGACCTATCTCTTGAGACCTACAGCAGGTACCGGGGTAGTGTCAGGTAATAGAGGGGTGGGTACCTGGGTAGTAAATGTGGACTCGTCCCAGCCCTAGTCTGTGACGATTTTAAGGATGTTAAAGTTGAGTTTCAACATGTAGGACTGTGGTAACATGGCGTGTCTGTGTGCAGGCTGACTCCCTCCCCGGCACGGTGTTGGTGGAGCTGGCTAGCAGGTTTGTGGAGTCCATCAAGGAGGGGACGCTGCAAGGAGGAAAGTAAGGAACCGACATTCAGGGGGAACAGGATATTTGTGGGACATGTCAGAGCAAGGATAGTGTTTCTGTCACCACTTCAAAACATACTGTGTTTTTGGCTAAACCCTAAATGGGCCCCATCCTTAAATGGGCCTCAGTCAAAGACAGGATAAGGTAGATAACTCTCACGAGCATGCTGCTGCCTGCAAGCACATGGCATTAGGCACACTCTTGTACATAGCTGTACTTACAGTGATTAAACACAGGTAACAAACAAAGACATCTTTGTTGTATCGCCACAATACACTGTCTCTGTGTCGATCAATTTTGATTTTACAACACCGGATTCTCAGGACATTCATCATATCCAAAGAACATGTTTTTATCTCCCGCCTCAAAGTGGAAGGAGTGCGTGAGTATGGTTTTATGCCGCTTTTAGCAATATTCCAGCAATATCACGGCGGGGGAGACCTGAAATGGGCTTCACACATTGTACCCATATCGTTTCCGGAGCAGTATTAAAAAACCATGAGCGTTATCGTGACCAAACTTGGCACATAGATAGGTCTGGGGGTGAACTGGCACTTTTTGATTGTTTGGGATTAAAAAAAAATTATTTTTCGAGTTTCCATGGTAACAAATTTCACTTAGTCTAAAAATGGTGGTAGTGCTCCAGCCAACCGGACATGTTATATTAGTGGGGGATAGGAATATTTCATGCTTGTTTGTTTGTATTTTGTTGAAACTGGGTCAAATTATATTTTTGTAAATAAAGCCAGGTCCATCTCTCCTCTTCCCTCTCCACACAGAATATCACATGGCCAGTTCCTAAGCACCATTACATGTTGATGTGACCCATGAAGATTCGGGGTAGAATCGGTCTTTAGAAACCCATGCTTGCTCTAGAAGGCGACTTTGCTTGTCGTAAGAGGCAACTAATCAGATCGGGTGGTTGGACTCGCTGACTGAGTTGATGCATGTCATCGATCCTAATTAGGTTGATTGATGCTCATGATATTAATCTGGATTGTCAGGTCCAGACTCGATTATTTACAGACCGCTGTCATTTAGCTGGAATATTGCTGAGTGTGGCGTAAACAACAAACCAACCAACATGTTGATGTGAATACTTATGATCGTGCATTTGTGAAAGACTTGGAAACTAGACTATCACTAATTTTAATATATAGCCAACTTCTTTCCTACATCTTTTCTACCTAATATATTGATTAAAGTTTACTTTCCAGATTTTTGTGCATAAAACATTTATTTCAACTAGAGCTGTGTAACATATTCTGTTCTAATATTTATCTCACATTCTGTTTCAGAGCACTGGAGCTATTTCCTAAGTTGCTGTCGGTGTTGTCTGTCCAGGAGACAGTCGTGCACGGGGAGAACTCCATGAAGGGGTCGGAGTACAAGAGCCATGTCCTCAACAAGGTCTGCTCCTGCAAGTAGGTGGAAGTGGGACTTGGATTAACATTCTGGGGCACCCAAAGCTTGTAAGAATCTATCTTACCATCCATGAAGATCCGGAGTAGAACTGGTCTTCAGCAACCCATGCTTGCTGTAAAAGGCAACTATGCTTGTCGTAAGAGGCGACTAACAGGATCGGTGGTCAGGTTGCTGACTTGGTTAATGCATGTCATCGTATTCCAATTGTGTGGATCGATGCTCATGATGTTAATCACTGGATTGTCTGGTCCAGACTCGATTATTTACAGATATAGCTGGAATATTGCTGAGTGTGGCGTTCAACAACAAGTAAACAAATGTAAGAACCTATCAGGTGGTTAGATGATTGTCAGTCATCAAGTCCTGACAGGGTTTCTCTTGCCCACAACCACTGGGTAACCTGACCCATATACAGGCTGTTAGTCTGTTTCGTCTGTTTATTGTATAATGCCACACTCAGGAGTATTCCAGATATACAACTTCCGCACCTACCAAATTGAGTAAAGGCTGACTCGCACAGTTGGCTTTGGATGAAGCATGGCCAATCAAATTATGTGTTGGTGTCACGTGATATCACTGCTACTACTGTGTTGCAATGCTGACCTACTACAATTCAAAGCATGACAGCATTTTATTTCTTCTTAAACAAACAATAAGATGACATTGACGCTTTTTATAGATATCACTTCAAGAGTTAATGCTTTAATTAGAACAGAATCATTTGAAAGGATTTATGAATAGTTTATTTTTAAGTAGAATATTTATAGATGAGGATGACTGCTGCAACATGTCCCTGATTATGTTTCCCCTCCGATTATTGTCAGCAGCATACCCGTGCTTGTGGGTTTCACCAAAGTGGTAACCTTGCATCATTTTGGGCCATCCTCCCATTATTTAAGCTGACATGCCGTGATATAACAGGAATACTGTTCAAAGCAGTGATAAACACAACTTACTCACTTTTTTCATGAATGAGTTGAATAGAGGTTATCACGGGAGTGTGTTTTTGGGTTTGTAAATATCTTGTATTTAGAGAGCCTTGGCGAGGTAAATACATAGTGTTTATTCCTAATACAGGTTATTTACCATCCCCAAACACAAGCGTGATAACCTCTTTATCATATATAGTCATTCTTCAATTCTGTACTCGCAAGATCTCTTCCTATCTCTGACAAACATCACCTAAACATTGCATGTTTTCCTGGAATGTGCGCATTAAGATATATTACGTCTGAGACCTGGATGGGGCACAGGTGGCCCAGTCGTCTAAGGAACCATGATTAGCTGTGCAGAGTTGTGTCCCTTGAGCATGCCAGAAACCTATGATTGCGGGTTCAAATCCTTGTTCACCCCGATTATGTTTCTAGGTTTGTGAGCACGATACCCGTGCTTGTTTCACCCAAGTGGTAAATGTCACTTCGGGGCTTTCCTCCCACATTAAGCTGGCATGCCACGATGTAACTGGAATACTGTTAAAAGCAGCATTAAACCCAACTCACTCACTCACTCACTGAGACCTGGATGACTTTGGGCTTTCCTCCTCACTCACTGCAACACACAAGAACATACTCATACTATTCCACTGTCTATCCTTGTGTTTTGTAGATGGAACCCTCAGAGCGTCCTTCACCTTGCTGCCATGTTCCGGGACGTCCCCCTCACACAGGACGAACTCAAGTTTGTCCTTGATAAGGTCCTACGTGGGATGCGTGACCTTGACCTCCAGGACCTGCCTGCACTGGTCTATCAGCTGTTGTTACTGGCCGCTAAGGTGGGCATTGCAAGCACCGGGGAACGACTGATTAAATGTTGCAGAATTATGTGAAACTACAGAATAAATGTTAATTTCATCAAGCAATTGATAATATTTAATTTTGCTCTAAACTGTAACAATGCATTATATAAACAGTTGCCAGCTTGGCTGGAATGTGAGTAAACAATTGAACAGTAATGTTAAGAGTTTGTTGTGATCTAATTGATTATCCGCTTGTCATGTCTCCACACAGGGTCATAAGAGGTTGGTCCTGGAGGGGATCACTGACTTCTTCATAGACCAGGACAACCTTCACCGGAGCCGGGGAAACCAGGAAAGGTAAGTAAACATTCTCACTGCAGGTATTGCTCAGTTTGTCTATCAGATGGGGTATAGAGCAATCTCATTTCAATCAGATCTTTTGCTCCTGATATCTCTGTGTGAGAAGATCTGAGTGAGTGAGTAAGGTTTTGTGCCACCTTTAGCAATCTTTCAGTAATATCATGGCAGGAGACACCAGAAATGGGCTTCACAAATGGTATATGTGAGGAATCAAACCCGAGTCTTGACGAGTGAACACTTTAACCACAAGGCTACTCAACCGCCCAACCTCCTTATAAAGTCAAAGTAAGAAAAATGTTTAGGGAACTGATATTTGATGCATCTCTGTAAAGTTGCTTAAATATGAGCAGATCACATCAGTGGCATATAATGAAATCATTTTATGATGAGAATCAAGTACAGATGATTACAATAAATTAATGATTGATTTGAGAGCTCTGATTGTCAATTGTTTGTTTGTTGTGTTTGTTGTTTAACGCCACACTCAGCAATATTCAAGCTATATATGACGACGGTCTACAAATAATTGAGTCTGGACCAGATAATCCAGTGACTGACATCATGAGCTTTGATCCATGCGATGACATGCATCAACCCAATCAGCAATCCTGACCACCTGATCCCGTTAGTTGCCTCGTATGACAAGCATAGTTGCCTTTTACGGCAAGCATGGGTTGCTGAAGACCTATTCTACTATTCTTCACTGGTCAATTGTCAATGGGATATTGAGACTCATTTCTAGAGTGTGGTAAACAGAGGATCTGCATCTTCATTATTTTCCAGGATACTTAAGACTTCAGTTCCGTGTCTTTTGCCTTCATAGAGGTATGAAGAAAACACGGTTCACAGATTTACCCATTATGCTCTACAGGTTTTACGTTTTAACGTTTTTACATCTATAAATGTTAAAATATATTTAGTCAACAATAATAACTTCACAGGCTTATTTTATCATTAACTCAAAAAATTAACAATATGAAATTAGTGACTGTTCTGCACAATACTGCAACATAAGTCCCGCCCACTATATCAGTCAATGGAGTTCTATAGTGGGTGTGGCCTGTTTTGTTTTTTAGATTTATGGAACAAACCCAAAATAACTGCTTGGTTAGCCAATCAAATGCTGTGGAATCACAGGCAATCTATTTAGAAAATAAGTTAATCACGGACAAGGCTAAAGTAAATATTCAGGAAGATCGGAGCATGCAGAGTTGGGACAATTTCACTTTGGATAAGATCCTTGAAGATGGGTGTACAATTCCCATGGCTGTGGACCTACACATCTCAGTTTCAAAGTCTGAGCGAGCAATGACATCTGCAGTGTCTGATACCAACTATTATACAAGTAATTACTTTTGACGAGGTCAAGATGCGAAAAACAAGGACCCTCAGACCCGACCCCTAAGGCGGTCTGACCGGACAAGGACGCATGACAAGGCCCAGTCAGACTACCAAAGGGGTCAGGTTCGAGGGTCTTTGTTTTCGCATATTGACCTTGTCAAGTGTAATAATTCGTTTTGTTATACCGAAATTCACTTTAAAGTTTATGAAGCCTTCAACCTGTCCTCTGTTTCATAACAGTAACATAGCTGCGAAACTGTAAAATGTTGGTATACCAGACGCCATCTTGTTTTCTAGCAGACGAGTCAATATTCATCACGTGACAGGTCAATACTGATTATATGACATGTCAATACTCGAGGTCAGTGTCAGTCACATGATTTGGGGGTCCACATTGAAATGTATTGTTTTGTCACGTGGTACAGATTAACCAATTACGAGATTCTTAATAGAGGTATAAGAGTTCCCTATGTTTACACAGTGAGGATCTGATGTGTGAGTACAGCGGTGTGGAGACGTTGCGCCACACGGAGGGTACCAGCATCCTCCATATTGTCGTCTCCGTCAAACAAGATCAGGAGCTGGGCAGAGAGTTTGTCAAATATCTGAAGGTTTGGGCAGACACATTTCTCCATTCTTTTATCATGATAAGACTACAGTCGAATGCATGTGTTTACTGTGGAACCTGTTCATCTAGTTGTAGCTTTCCAGCTGAACTTGCAGAACTAAAGTCAAGATTAATGAATCATGGGTATATGTGGATTAATGAATCATGAATATAAATGAATTGATGAATCATGGGTATATATTAATAAATGTATCATGAGTATAAATGAATTAATGACTCATGGGTACATATTAATGAACATTGGGTCAGTCTGGATTAATGAAGCATGAGTATATATAAATTAATTAATCATGAATCATTTGATGAATGAATCATGGGTATATAGGAATTAAAGAATCATGGGTATATAGGAATTAAAGAATCATGGGTATATAGGAATTAATGAATCATGGTTATATAGGAATTAAAGAATCATGGGTATATAGGAATTAATGAATCATGGGTATATAGGAATTAAAGAATCATGGGTATATAGGAATTAAAGAATCATGGGTATATAGGAATTAATAAATCATGGGTATATAGGAATTAATGAATCATGGGTATATAGGAATTAAAGAATCATGGGTATATAGGAATTAAAGAATCATGGGTATATAGGAATTAATAAATCATGGGTATATAGGAATTAAAGAATCATGGGTATATAGGAATTAATGAATTATGGGTATATAGGAATTAAAGAATCATGGGTTTATATTAGTTAAAAAATCATGGGTATTTAGGAATTAAAGAATCATGGGTATATCTGGATTAATGAATCATGGGTATATCTGAATAGATGAATCATGTGTAAATATGAACTAATGAATCATGTAAATATGGATTAATGAATTATGAGTTTACTTTGATAAATATATCATATGTAAATCTGGATTAATGAATCATATGTTTATTGGGATTAATGAATCATGGCTACATCTGGAATAATGAATTAATGATATTACTTAACGCTTCACTTTATGTGACTTTTTTTAGTGATGTACACTTTCCTGTACATGTGAACATTGACAGCTTTTATAAATTGCGATACAACTCTTAGTTTTGTTCGTTGGCTGGATATATATATGCACATATATTACAGGCCAGCCAGTTGTCCTGTCCAACGAGAGCTCTTGCCCCTTTCAACCTTGCCCTTGCCTTGTCCACAGCCCAGCTGCACAGATTCGAAGATCAGGTAATGTATGTTGCAGGAGACATCAACTTCATGAATCATCCTAGTGTTGATGCATGTTGTAGGTTCATGTATGGTATTGTTGGAGTTTGGATGTGTCATCAGTATTGTGATAACTTTTCTACATTTTCATGCAGGCTTGAACAGGCCTTGAATTTGGTGGTCCTGCCGAACAAAAAGCCTTAAAATTGAAAAAACCTTATCATTCGATCAAATACCTTGAAAAATCTAAGTGGGCAACCAGTGTTAACTATGCTGTTTAATAGATATGTTAAATTATGTTTTTCACAAATAATGCTTGATGACATGTGTCAAAAGATTGTAAGTGGATGGATAAATAATATTCATGTGTGAACCTTTCATTCTTGTTATAATATATATACGTGAATGGGTTCTGAGTATTGGTCATAACAGATGTGATAAACTTCATATTAATGGAGAAATAAACGACTCGTGGTCGTTGTTTATCGTACAATAAAACACTGCGGGGGGAATAAACCATGGGGCGCATGAGTTGTTTATTTCTTATCTTATATGAGATATCAAAACCATATACAGCCTCTTTAGGATGTTGATAAAATGTACAAGCTTTAAAAATATTTATCCAGATTTGATAATGATGACTCCCTGAATAGAATCCAATCTTGGAAATATCCATCTTACAAAAAGATGGGTTCAATTGGGTATTTCCCACATATTTTCACGATTCTCATGTCGATTATCTGTTCTTTTTCTCCTAATACTGATTGTCATATCTCTCCCGTTCGGCTTCTGCGTTTATCTGTGAAGCCCAGCTACATCTATGGGGAACAACTTACAAGACACTTCCCTCTCATCGTCTGATATATGACGTCATCAAGTTGAGAGCGCTTATTCCAATCTCCAGAAATGACGTCAAGACAGAACAGTGTTTTATATTGTGAAATAAACCATGCCTTGTTTTTCATTGTTTTTGGCAATTTATCGTGTAGCTATCTTATATTCGAGGCTATTCAAGTCAGTGGTAGCACAAGCACGTTAATCTGGGCAGTGGATTTCACACGGATAGGATTGTCTTCTTACTGCAGTGACAGCACATGTATTCCTTCTTGAGCAAGTGAGATGATTTCTTGTGTTTGTACTACCTCCATTGTGTAGCGGATAGAGTGGCTGCCTGGAGAACAGAAAGTCGGTGGTTTGATCCCCGGCCATGTCCAACCAAATGATGTTAAGAGATGTTACCCAGCCTGGCGCTCGGCATTAAGGGGCTAAAACAAGGACTGGTCGGTTCTTGTTTCTGTGTGTCGTGTCTGTGTGGGGTATTCATGTTAAAACTGCGGGATGGCACTATAAATCGGCATCAGTCCGGACTAGTACAAGCAGCCACACACACATACATGTGCATGCACGTCGCTATATATAAGTGCAATAATCTTGGACGCGACGTTAAACCCCATTTCACCTCACCTAGCATTAATCTGAACCAGTACAGGCATGAGCGTCACTTTATAAGTACGGTAATCTTTAAAAGCGATGTTAAACCCAATTTCACCTCACCTCGTGCTTTGTTTTCAGATATTTGATTTTCTAAAAAGTACAATACTGAGATGTTTTAAAGACACTGACAGGCAGCAGCAGTCTTACCTAGTGAGGGAGATCACACAGGAGAGACTGAACATAGAGAACATGGTGCTGGAGACTGTCAGTAACAGGTGAGATACAACATCACCATCTTGTAATCATCTTCCCGAGGCAAGGGAGATAACTGACTATTAATGTCCAGTTTCCACCCTTGCCGAACTTGGCAGGAGTTATGGAGTAACATTTTGGCTGAACAAATGAGTCTATGCATAGTCCAATCATAATCATGTAACGACCTAGACATCCAGTTTCGTAAACTACATGGATTTCAACGTGCAGATTTCGGTCGACTGCAGGACTTGCAAAGCATGTGTACTGCCAACTGGGCATCGATAGATATTTTGCAAAGTCTTTCATGTTTTTAATCAAGGTGCTCATGTGATTTGATGCACTTCACAGGGTTAGAACCATTTTATTACAAGATAGATCTTGATTATCAACCAGATTATCTTGACAGGGTGCCGCCATTTTGTTTGAAGGAAATGCAAGTGATATGCGAGATAGAACCTGATTGGTCAGTAGGAGGAACATAGAAAGGGACATAACTCGTAGTAGCCACTGGTGGCACTACAATTGAGCCTGGAAATTCCATCCTAGTTCGGCAAGGGTGGAAACTGGACTTTTATAGTCAGTTAGTGCCCTTGCCTCAGGAAGATGGTTGTAATGGGAGTTGAAAACTCAAATAGTATATGGAAAAGTGCGAGAAGCTGTGTTCCATAAAACTAGAGACTTTTCCAAAACATGTAAACAAACAATGTCATGTGTATTTTATCAATATATTATTTATAAATTCATTTTCATATCACATTTATCATATTTTACCATGTTCTGGGGCAAGCTCCAAGTGGCCAGACCTGTCTTTAGCAACCCAATCTTGCCGTAAAGGCAACTATGCTTGTTGTAAGAGGCAACTAACGGGATCGGGTGGTCAGGCTCGCTGACTTGGTTGATGCATGTCATGTATCACAATTGCAAATCACCCTGTCTGGCGCTTGGCATTAAGGGGCTAAAACAAGGACTGGTCGGCTCGGAGTCAGTATACTGTGTCTGAGTGGGGTATTCATGTTAAACTGCGGCATGGTATCTCAGTGAGCTAGCACTATAAATCGGCATCAGTCCAGACTAGTACGAGCAGCCACACAAACACACACACATACATGCACGTCGCTATATAAGTGCAATAATCTTGGACGCGACGTCAAACCCCATTTCACCTAAAAAATGATCAGATATGGATATATACATATATTGGATTGACTGATAAATTATAGCTTGAATATTGCTGAGTGTGGCATTAAACAACAAACAAACAAATGGCTGAGTGTGGCATTAAACAATAAACAAACAAACAAACAAATGGCCAAAGCAGCCTGGAACCCCATTCCCTCTATGCAGTTTCCTCCTGTTCTACCCCCAGTGTGTATGGCTGGGACCACGTGATACAGAGCCTGGTCCAACTCGGCTTCACGCTGATGGACAGTTTTGGCCCCAAGGCCGTGTTCGGGAGGATTGAACCCACCAGCCCCACCACACAACTGACACCAGCCCGGCAAAGCTGTAGACTTGGTGCAAGGCTCCTTATCAACACATTCAAGGTAAAGACATGTGTAGGACCTAAGCATTTAATGGCAACTACAAGGAATTCCTTAAGGCTTAAGAAAATAAAAGAACTGGTTCTCAGGCAAAGATTTTTGAAAATATACTTTGGGCGGAAGGTATTTTGGGGGGGCTTGTTCAAACTAGTATGTAACCAAATAAACAATTGTGTACCATCAACCTGGGAAAGGGCCTCCCCACAAAACATTGTCCATGTAAAGGGAAGTAACTGTGTGCTGTATTGTATCACATTTCATCTACTAATCGATTTCTTTTACAATTTTTGGGAAACGAAACGTATGTCAGACTTTATGATGATGCGGGCAGTGCCTGAGAACCAAGACTATTATTTTTCTTAGCCTAAGTGACAGGTATAAGTTGCTGTAAAACCTTATTAACCTGAGGTCCACAGGAGAAGTGGTTTGTCGTAACAATAATACCAGGCATGTGTGAACAGTATTCCAGTTATATCATGGCATGTCAGCTTAATGTGGGAGGAAAGCCCTAAGTGATGCAGGTTTACAACCTTGGTGAAACCAAATGCACAGGTATGATGCTGACAAAGCTAGAAACATAATCGGGGAAAACCGGGATTCAAACCACAATCATAGATTTTTGTCATGCCCAAGGGATGCAACTCTGCACAGCGAATTCCAACTGGGCCACCCGTGCCCCCTTTATAAAGAGAGCACTGCGTATTGAGTATATCATCAGGTGTAATGCCTCACTAGGCCAGTGAGTCGTGACATCCCTAGTGGCTATAGATGGAGGCCTGACTTTTATTGTCACATTGTCCGGACCAAGGTGAGCTTACGCCATACCGTGGCATCCGTCGTACTTCCGTCGTCCGTACGTCAACAATTTTTTCAAACGACTTCTTCTTCTGAACCACTAATTGGACATTAACGAAATTTGACTGGAAGCATCCCTAGGTGGTGGAGATTCAAAATTGTGCAAATGGTGGGGCTGATCCCCCAAGGGACTGAGGGGCTGAGGGGCAGAGCCAAATAGGGGTAATTTGGCTATATTGCTTTAAACGACTTCTTCTCTGGAACTAAGGATATATATCAACCATATTTGGTTGGAAGCATTCTCCGGTGGTGAGGATTCAAAATTGTACAAATGGAGGAGCTGATCAACCCCCAAGGGGCTGAGGGTGGGACCAAGTAGGGGTAATTTGGCATTATTGCATTTAATGGCTTCTTCTCTGGAACTAAGAGATAGAGATACCAACCATATATGGTTGGAAGCATTTTCCGGTGGTGAGAATTCAAAATTGTACAAATGGAGGAGCTGAGGGTGGGGCGAAATAGGGGTAATTTGGCGTTTTTGCTTTAAACGACTTGTTCTCTGCAACTAAGAGATGGACATCAACCGTATTTGGTTTGAAGTATTCTCAGGGGATTGGAATTCACAACTGTACAAATGGAGCGGCTTACCCCACAGGTAAATATCCAGGTGAACGACACAGGCCCTATGGGCCTCTTGTATGAACATATAATGAAAGGTATCACTGTCCCTGCTGGCTTTTGAATCTGCCAGTCTAAAAATTACCAGCCCCCCCCCCTAATTTTGTCAGTCCCGACGACTTTCAACAAATGAAAAAACATATGAAAATTAACTGGTTTTAATTCTTTCAACATCATGTTTAGTGCAATGAAGTCATCTCTGAAGTAACTTAGTTAGGTCTACATGTCATTCACACAAAGCACAGTTACAATTTTGAGACAAGTATATATTTTACCTCGAAGCAAAGTAAAATGTAATGTCCTTGCACCAGAAATGGATAAGGGGAAACCCTGATAGTAACAGACAAGTTTGAAAAATATTCTTAAGTGAATAATGTCAGTGTTATGTTCATCAACAAAGATTTATAAGGTACTTTATTTGCCAGTCCACGGGGACTGGCAGGCACATGAATTACCGTTCCAAGCCTAATTTTACCGGTTAAAAACTGGTAAATACCAGTGAACGGGAACACTGGGTATTTCAGTGCCTGAACAGTGACAGTGATGTGACATCTTGTTATCATGCCTTTGTTTGTCCTCCTTCAGGCCCATGAAGTTGTGAGACATGAGATTCTGGACCAGATCTTCAACAGAGTCACCATCAAGGCCACTTCACCAGTGTCTCATTACTTGGGTAAGAATAACAATACATCGCTGGTGTCTCATTACTTGGGTGGGGATAACATCAAAGGTTGCTGGTGTCTCATTACTTGGGTGGGGATAACATCAAAGGTTACTGGTGTCTCATTACTTGGGTGGGGATAACATCAAAGGTTACTGGTGTCTCATTACTTGGGTTCGGAAAACATCAAAGGTTACTGGTGTCTCATTACTTGGGTGGGGATAACATCAAAGGTTACTGGTGTCTCATTACTTGGGTAGGGATAACATCAAAGGTTACTGGTGTCTCATTACTTGGGTAGGAATAACAACAAAGGTTGCTGGTTTCTCATTACTTGGGTGGGGATAACATCAAAGGTTACTGGTGTCTCATTACTTGGGTTCGGAAAACATCAAAGGTTACTGGTGTCTCATTACTTGGGTGGGGATAACATCAAAGGTTACTGGTGTCTCATTACTTGGGTGGGGATAACAACAAAGGTTACTGGTGTCTCATTACTTGGGTGGGGATAACAACAAAGGTTACTGGTGTCTCATTACTTGGGTGGGGATAACAACAAAGGTTACTGGTGTCTCATTACTTGGGTGGGGATAACAACAAAGGTTACTGGTGTCTCATTACTTGGGTGGGGATTACAACAAAGGTCACTGGTGTCTCATTACTTGGGTGGGGATAACATCAAATGTTACTGGTGTCTCATTACTTGGGTGGGAATAACATCAAAGGTTACTGGTGTCTCATTACTTGGGTGGGGATAACAACAAAGGTTACTGGTGTCTCATTACTTGGGTGGGGATTACAACAAAGGTCGCTGGTGTCTCATTACTTGGGTGGGGATAACATCAAAGGTTACTGGTGTCTCATTACTTGGGTGGGGATAACATCAAAGGTTACTGGTGTCTCATTACTTGGGTGGGGATAACATCAAAGGTTGCTGGTTTCTCATTACTTGGGTGGGGATAACATCAAAGGTTGCTGGTTTCTCATTACTTGGGTGGGGATAACATCAAAGGTTGCTGGTGTCTCATTACTTGGGTGGGGATAACATCAAAGGTTACTGGTGTCTCATTACTTGGGTTCGGAAAACATCAAAGGTTACTGGTGCCTCATTACTTGGGTGGGGATAACATCAAAGGTTACTGGTGTCTCATTACTTGGGTGGGAATAACATCAAAGGTTACTGGTGTCTCATTACTTGGGTGGGGATAACAACAAAGGTTACTGGTGTCTCATTACTTGGGTTCGGAAAACATCAAAGGTTACTGGTGTCTCATTACTTGGGTGGGGATAACATCAAAGGTTGCTGGTTTCTCATTACTTGGGTGGGGATAACATCAAAGGTTACTGGTGTCTCATTACTTGGGTGGGGATAACAACAAAGGTTACTGGTGTCTCATTACTTGGGTTCGGAAAACATCAAAGGTTACTGGTGTCTCATTACTTGGGTGGGGATAACATCAAAGGTTGCTGGTTTCTCATTACTTGGGTGGGGATAACATCAAAGGTTACTGGTGTCTCATTACTTGGGTTCGGAAAACATCAAAGGTTACTGGTGTCTCATTACTTGGGTGGGGATAACATCAAAGGTTACTGGTGTCTCATTACTTGGGTGGGAATAACATCAAAGGTTACTGGTGTCTCATTACTTGGGTGGGGATAACAACAAAGGTTACTGGTGTCTCATTACTTGGGTGGGGATAACATCAAAGTTTACTGGTGTCTCATTACTTGGGTGGGGATAACATCAAAGGTTACTGGTGTCTCATTACTTGGGTTCGGATAACATCAAAGGTTACTGGTGTCTCATTACTTGGGTAGAGATAACATCAAAGTTTACTGGTGTCTCATTACTTGGGTAGGGATAACAACAAAGGTCGCTGGTGTCTCATTACTTGGGTAGGGATTACAACAAAGGTCACTGGTGTCTCATTACTTGGGTGGGGATAACATCAAAGGTCACTGGTGTCTCATTACTTGGGTGGGGATAACAACAAAGGTCGCTGGTGTCTCATTACTTGGGTAGGGATTACAACAAAGGTCACTGGTGTCTCATTACTTGGGTAGGGATAACATCAAAGGTTACTGGTGTCTCATTACTTGGGTGGGGATAACATCAAAGGTCGCTGGTGTCTCATTACTTGGGTGGGGATTACAACAAAGGTCGCTGGTGTCTCATTACTTGGGTAGGGATTACAACAAAGGTCACTGGTGTCTCATTACTTGGGTAGGGATAACATCAAAGGTTACTGGTGTCTCATTACTTGGGTGGGGATTACAACAAAGGTCGCTGGTGTCTCATTACTTGGGTAGGGATTACAACAAAGGTCACTGGTGTCTCATTACTTGGGTAGGGATTACAACAAAGGTCGCTGGTGTCTCATTACTTGGGTGGGGATAACAACAAAGGTCGCTGGTGACTCATTACTTGGGTAACAATGACGATAAGAGGGTACTTCCAGAATTCAGAACGATACTTTCAGGGTGGGCCTAGTGTCATGAGGACTAGTTATGTCTACATCTGGGTATTGTCACTAAAATGACTGTTGCTTGCAGAGCTGCTAGCAGACACGGTCAAGTCTGCCCCTCAGCTTCTCCTGGAGTCTGTTCCCAAGGTGAGAGAAGCGTTTGACTACCTGTCATTCCTGCCGCCATCATCGGCCGAGGGACTCCTGAAGGCCATACAGCCGCTACTCAAACTCAGCATGTCTCTCAAAGACTCGCTCATACTCGTGCTGCGTAAGGCCATGTTTTCCAAGTGAGTACACCGGGACTGTGACAACAGTTCACAAAGAATATAGTAGATCTGATACGAATATATAGCTGAAAATACTGCAGTGCTTATCATTTACATCTGGTGATTGAATATGTCCCTTGCTGGAGATGAAGATCAGGTGATGACATTGTCTGACCTGGCTCCATGTGTCAACATGCCCACAGTTTTGTTTGTTGCTTAGGGGCGGTCGGGTAGCCTAGTGGTTTAAGCGTTCGCTCGTCACGCCGAAAACCCGGGTTCAATTCCCGACATGGGTACAATGTGTGAAGCCCATTTCTTGTGTTCCCCGACGTGATGTTGCTGGAACATAGCGGCGTAAAACCAAACTCACTCACTGTTTGTTGCTCATGCTGTCAACCAATGATTTGTCTGTCCCAGGCTCGATTATTTATATGATGCAACATAGCTCTATAGTTTGATACTGTAATCTATACAAACTTAAGAATATTGATACTAAACTAAAAGAAAAAATTACATTTATTAACATTACCATGGTTAAGATGAACAATGATCTTTTAACACGATTGTTACCTCTAAGCTTTATGAGGCGGAGGGGTAGCCTCGTGGTTAAACCGTTCACTCGTCCCGCTGAAGATCCGGATTGTATTCCCCACATGAATACCTGCCGTGATATTACTGAAATATTGCTGGAATATTGCTAAAAGCGACGCAAAACAATACTCACTTTCTTGGGGTTGATGTCATCATACTGTAGAAACTTCAAGATTATGTGCACGTTCCTTTTTCGTTTTACAGCAATACATCATTAATTTATGCAAACTTATTACAGTTATCAGAGATCTGAGAGTTTATTTTATTTAGACAAGTTTATTTTTTATAAACTTATTGGACCATGGTGCTGCTTGGTTTTGTCTGGAGCCACGAGGTTTTATTGTCCACATGCACCTGGGCCCACTTGCACAAAGCAATCTTAGCGCTAAGATGATCGTCACTCCCATACTTTAACACAGGCTTACAATAGTCGTAGCGCTAAGATCGCTTTGTGCAAGTGGGCCCTGGTGCAAGTTAAATCAAGTTCAATAAATTGAGCCCTGCATTTGTGCATGCTGCACACTTATTTCTGCACCATGTGCAACCCTGTAACACAATGCAGCGTATCTTGTTCCCAGACAGTTAGACTCGCGGAAGATCGGTGTGATGGGGTTCCTGATGATACTGAAGCACTTCAAGGTCCTGGGAGGCCTGGTGGCCAGTCAGTCCAGTCAGACTTTCTCCCTCAGCCAGGTGAAACATCTATGTCCTTTTGTCTATTAATGGACTGAACATTTAAAAAAATTATAGTCTACATGAAAATTGTCAATACCAAACTTCAGATTGTATTCAGGGAGTATGCAGTGTTTTATTGTATGATAAACAACTCCCACTCATAGTTTATTTCTTAATAAACCATAGTTTGTTATATCATTTTCGACTGTCAGACATCTTGGATCAAGACAGAATATATCCCTTCAAAGGCTATTGTCTAATCACTGTTTTATTGTTGTCAATTGAGGACAAGGTGTCAGTGCTTGATCCAGTTGATCACTTGCCTACAGTCGTTTATTGCTGCTTGAACAGAATGTTTTGATAGGCTAATTGGTGACACTTGAGCAGCTTCAAGATTAACAGTTAATCATCAGCATAAACACTGTCATTGACAGAGTAGACACAGGATTTCTTCGTTATTTCTTTATACGCATGTTCAATATATCCATTAATTCTATATAATATAATATAATATAATATACACTAAATGGCCAGGACCAAAACACACTTTGTTATATCCATATGTTTGTTGTATGCGTGTACATTACAAATGTAATTCACTGTATTCCAGATCCAGGTGGACGTCCACAAGCCATACAATGCAGCAAGTAACGAGGCTCTGTGCCTGGAGATCTTGGGCAACCTGCGACGATGCTGCACCCAGCAGGCTGACGTCCGCCTCCAGCTGTACGAGGTAAGATGTCACAACTTGTGTTACCACACCACTTCAACTTTTTGTGAGCATCCTTTAGCTTGATGATGCACGTCTGTCATGAAAATTTGCTTATTTGGACTGAAAACTAGAAGGATTCAACAAACACTGATTCAGTCTAAATGGTGGGTTGAATCAGTCTCTCATTATAAGATCTCATCCAGTTTTTTTACCTTAAGTCATTTCGTTTAATATGTGAAGATGTTACATGTATTTTACATTAAAAATCATGAAATTCTCATATGAATTTTTTTTTTTTTTTTAATTCTATCCAGTAGGGGTCACTATTGGTTTGGTAATTACTATTGTGATAACAAGTGATATTGCAAGCAACTATTGTGATAAATATCGATAGTTGTCAGTGTATCATTCTAGATGAATTTTAGAGTCGAATTAAACCTTGGAACTGAAGTTTCCTTTGAATGTGATAACCATAACAACAAATAAAAAGTAAAGTTTGAGATATCATCAGATATGACTGATTTGTTTTTTCTCTACCCTAATAAGTTAAGAAAAAGAAACTTCCACATTACCATGTGTAAATTACTACCACTCATGATCAAAAGAAAAATCAAATTTGAACAGCATTGCATGTATATTATTGATATGGTAAATACAATCAAAACTATCAATATTTCTAACTGAAATCAATACTATTGATCAGAAACTGATTTAACAATCGATTTATTGTCTTTAAGTGCTTACCAATAGCAATATAGCAATATTTCGATTTATCATGACACCACTACTATCCAGTATGTGCGGAAGCCTTTTAGGGCCATGGTTTTTTTTATTTTGTTCTTGAAATTTCAAGATGCTACATCGAAATTTCAAGATGCTGTGTTGAAATTTCAAGATATCTACAAAGTTGAAATTACAAGATAATAAGTTGAAATTTTAATATTTATAATCACTGATAGTTTCAATATATGTATCTTGAAATTTCAACATAGCATCTTAAAATTTCAACTCACTATCTTGAAATTTCAACATCAAAATTGAAAAAACAAATGGCCCTGAAAGGCTTCCGTAAAAATTTGAGCAAATTACTTCCTGTAAAATAAACATGAAATTGTCATACTTTCCTACTTGTACAGGGTCTGTACGAAGTGCTGTGCCACAACTCCAAACTCCAGGCCCCGGTCCTCGATATGCTGCTCAATCAGGTAGAACATGTTAGTTTGTTTGTTGTTTAACTCTGCACTCAGCAATATTCCAGCTGTTTGAACGAAACCTGTAAATAATCGAGTCTGGACCAGGCAAACCAGTAATTGATATTAGTAACGATCCATGCCATCGATGACATGCATGCAACCAATTCACAGAGCTGGACCACCCAATCCCTTAAATGTCTCTTACGACCAGCCTAGTGGTAGGGGTGGTAGGACCTGTACAACCACAGGGATAGAAATATATTTATTTATTACTCTTTTTCTTTTTACTTAATTCCTAAGTCTGCCATAGGACACTCATACAGATGTTTGGGTGTGCCCTTTGAACACAGGTTTTTCCATCTGTTTTTCCAATGTATTCATTTGCCATCCCCCCATTTTGTCAAAACGGGGAGATGTAATGATCAATGTGTCCGTCTGTCCTCCATTCGGTTCCTGAGGAAATCTTCTAAACCGTTGAATATTTCTTGCCGAAAGAGACTTTTGATGACTTGGGATTTTTTTCATTTTATATTTTTATGTTTTCATGACGACAAGATGGGCCTATACTGAAAATGAGCTTTACAGATCAGCCTAGCGGTGAACTGGTGCCTGTTAATGTTTTGGGAATTTTAAAAATACTGAACAGCATTATTTTCTTCTTCACTGAATTGAACGTATCCAATGGCAATGAGCTAAAAGTTGGATAAAAGTAGATAAACTCCAGATCGCTCCTGATGACTCTCGTATTTATCATTGGTTTCATTGAATAAAATGAAATTTAAATTGTTAATTCTCTTACTACATGACTGATAATGTGTAATATACCTTTCTTAGATCAAGCGTTACTACGAGTCAGACAGCGACATGACGCCTCCATTAAAGCTGGACCCCTGTATCCTGGCCCAGGGGGAGTCTGTGTATCTGGCAGAACCCATGGTAGGTTGAATATGCAGGGAAGTGGATCAGTACGGACGAAAATTAGATGTTGATAAATTATCTGTTAATATGTGGATACAGAACTTCCCCTCTAATACGAAACTGCCCTCTCTTCTTAGGGAATGACTTTACGGCAGCCATCTTGGTTTGAGTGACAACATGTGACAACATGTGAGTGCAGGTGTATTGTGTTCGCTGATGAATACAAGTGTATATGAAGTCCCGGTGTCTGTCTATTTTAACATTATCCCTTGAACACAGGATACAATATGGTCTGTACATTTATTCCACTTCTACTTACATACAGCAGATCAGCTGACAATAAGATACAGACGGACACGATGGGCTCAGCCCTCTGGAACAGCCATCCCTCTCACACCTGTTACCCAAAACCATCCATCCCACCACATAACCCACTTGCCATCACAATCTCATAGAATATAAATAAAAATACAAAACACAGAATTTAAAGAATCCATACTAAGAAACCCTGAACATTAAAGACCCTGGAAGTAATATCCTGGGAATGCAAAGGGAGGTAACCCTGTAATTGTGTAGACCACTAGCAAATGTGGCCAAACATTTAACTAAAATACCAAATACCGTTTTCCTCCACAATGGATAGCAACACAAACAGTGGATAATTGCATCAGTACAGGGTAACCGAACATCATCAGTTATAATTAATGCACTGATTACCACTACAAACTATTTTTGAGACAGGTCTTTTTTCATTGAATCATAAAGTACCTACAACCATACCATGGAGTGAGAATGTGTTTTCCACATTGTGTGGGGTTAACTTTAAGATGACGCTGTGAGAATTCTTTGGTTCATTTCACAAAGTTATTGTTAAAAGCGACTATGTTAAGGCACTGGAGTTATAAAACTGGAGAGGTAAGATCACTTGGTGCATGTGGGCCCCAGAAGATTATGTCCCCGATACTCTATAGGGTATTCCTGTCTGCTTACTGGAGGGACTGTCTCCGTGGTCTAGTGGTAGAGCGTCTGCCCAGAGAGCGGAAGTCCTGGGTTCGATCCCCACCGCGTCATACCAAAAGACCTTAAAAGATGGTACTTATTGTTACCCTGTCTGGCGCTCGGGATTAAGGGGCTAAAACAAGGACTGGTCGGTTTGGAGTCCGTATACTGTGTCTGAGTGGGGTATTCATGTTAAACTGCGGCATGGTATCTCAGTGTGCTAGCACTATAAATCGGCATCAGTCTGAGTAGTACAAGCAGCCACACACACACACATATACACACGTGCATGCACTTCGCTATATAAGTGCAATATTCTTGGACGCGACGTTAAACCCCATTTCACCTCACTTCACCTCATTTGGCTAGCACTATAAATCGGCATTAGTCCGGACAAGTACGAGCAGACATCCATCCTTATACACAATTCATGCTCGCGCTATATAAGTGCAATAATCCTTAACATGACGTTAAACCCCAATTCACCTCACCTCACCTCACCTCACCTCACCTCACCTCACCTCACCTCACCTCACCTCACCTCACCTCACCAAATCATTTAACTTGTATATGTGTTACATGTCCTCTGAAACCACAAGTCCTCTGAATCGGAACCGTATTGCAGGGGCACCTGCTGGGCTGCATCCAGCAGTGTGTTGTGAAGACCAGAGAGTTCCAGAACCAGGCAGGCGGGGAGGATGACGATGAGGATGAGGACTGTGTGACAGCCTTAACTGAGCTGGAGGAGTTGCTGACGTCTCTGACGACCAGGATGATTGCATGTGAGATGGAAGACTTTGAACTGGTATGTGCAACAATCTGTAACTTCTTTAGGTAAACGACTCAAATAGTGAGATATGTACTCTTTCCTCTCGTGGTGAATTAATTGATTGGGTGGTGAGGCTTGTTGACTTGGCTGATTGCGTGGCATCATACCCCAACAGCGTTACTCATAATAACAATAATATCCAGACTATTTACCACCATCCGCCATGTATCTAATATTGCTGAGTGTAGCAATATACAACAAACAAACAATCAAACAAACAATCAAACAAACCCAACAAATTCCTATGTCCAGTGAGAGTATCAACTGTTGGATCTGTGTAATGTGTGCAGATAAACTTATTTATCAGGGTAATACTTCCTACTCAGATAAATCAAACTAAATCATGTTCATTATCATTAAGATACGTGCATCAATCCTTGGGGATTTGGAAGAGCAAAATACATTCCTTTACTCAAAGATCCGGGGTAGAATAGGTCTTCAGTAACCCATGCTTGCTGTGAAAGGCGACTATGCTTGTCGTAAGAGGCGACTAACGGGATCTGGTGGTCAGGCTCGCTGACTTGGTTGATGCATGGCATCGATCCCAGGATGCTCATGATACTAATCACTGGATTGTCTGGTCTAGATTATTTGCAGACTGCCTTCATATAGCTGGAATATTGCTGAATGCGGCGTTAAACAACAAACCAACCAACTTTTCCTCAAAACATCCACCATGTCACAGGATTTTACATGAACTTACATAAGTGGGGGTCCAAGGGACCCCCCAATAATTACTTTTAAGGGTCCTTGCAGACATCGTGTGCTATGCCAAAGGTGAGGATTTCTTTGCCTATAAGATCAACCCGAGAGTGGATGAAATGGTCGAGGGTGTGCTGGTGCCAGTGGGCTACTGAGCTGCTAGTTGAGTTGCTACTGTTGCCAATGGTGATTTGCAACTGGCCTAAAGCAACTACCGCTGCCCGGCTCTCGCAGCATATTTATCTATAAGAAAAGCTATTGTTGCTTGGCAACTACCCCGCTGACAAAAGCAGCTACCGCTGCTAGCATGAGGCAACTACCTTCGCCAGTCCATATGTCAACTACTGCTGATATGACTGCCGCTGCCAGGCCAATATACGTGGCAGTTGGTAGCCCAACGTAGGCAATTCCACTGCTGAATGTACATATGTACAGGTTTATTTACATATGAACATGCTTCTGTGCTGGTACCTGAAAAAAACACTTGCCGAAGAATAGAAGGAATTAAAATTGAAAATGAAAATGCACAAAACAGGTTGAAATATGGAGAGAGCAGGGGTGACATACTTGGCAGGGTGGTAAAGCAATTAGATACGGCGAAACAGGTGTGTACTTAAATAACAGGTGTGTACTTGAATAACAGGTGTGTACTTGAATAACAGATGTGTACTTGAAAAGGACCAGTGCACAAATGAGTGACTGATGGATGATGCTTGTGGCCCCAGAATAAGGAATGATCGGCCCGTTAGTAGGGTCTTTGTGAATGTTAACAAATCCTGTCTTCATTGTATACAACAATAATGGTGTCTTCCTTCTGTGTGAGCTTAGGACAAATCAGCGGACTTCTCGCTGGCGTCCAGTGTGGGGGTCAAGAACAACATCTACGCCATCCTGGTGCTGGGGGCCTACGAGGTGCTGATGGAGTACACGTTTACCGCCGGGCAGTTCAGGTCAGTCACACAACATGCCCTTGGAATGGACAAACAGTGTTAGAAAACATTTGGAAAGACTAATTTGTGGTCCTTTTTTGTTGCCAATGATGTCAATTAAGACTTCTTCAAAATTGAGTGAAATAAGATATGTACTCACAGTTCATTTGAACAAAGGTAGTTTAAAAAAAACACACCAAAAAACCTTGGTTTAGGCGACACTTTTTTTATTTCTTGGTTTACCGATTTCAAACTCATTTCAAAAGTGAGGTAGGCCAAATAAAAAATTAGAAAAAGCCTCAGAGATATATTTTACTTAAATTTTGTCCTAAAAAGTTAGGTAGGTATATAAAAAAATATTCTAGAGTAACAAAAGTAAAACTCAATTTTTCAAGAACATTTTATCATATCCCTTTCACTCAGCTTGTGCACAAATGGCAATATAACACCAATAACACCAGCCAACCAGAAGATTACTGCTGTGACACCAAGGTTCCCAGAGACTCTTGTGTGATAGATGAAGCCAACATTTATCACAGAAATTATTTGCTTGTAAAACATCTTTGCTGCTACATGTTTGGCTATACACAATTTGAAAGGTATAATTAATCCTATTGTTTATAAATATGAAAGTTATGTGTATTACATTATTTAAATAATTCATTAACAACTTAATTAAGTTTGTTTTAAATTAAACTAATGTAAGCTAAAAGATTCATAACGTCCAGATTTAAGTACTAATGAAGCGAAAATTTAACGATTTTCGACAAATATAAGATTTAATAAAATCCACTTACCTATTTATTTTTTTATTGTCATTTGTTTACGTAGTTGGAACATTATTTTAACAAGAAATTTAGATAATATCTGTCATCACTCATTTCCCGATGATAGTGGCTGTCCGCTCACTAACATGAGGAAATAACCCTGTTTTTGAAGCTTCGTATGAATAACATGTACGTCGAAGGCTGTCATGTCATTAAAAAAACTTATATTGTTTCACCGACATAATCTGCCACAAGGTTCGTAATTGGTCAAATTTAAGCATGTGACCTAAGGCAGCCAATCAAATTACAGCAACGGTACTGTCATCGTGTGTGATAATTTGGACTTTGGCGAAAGGCTTGGGTTAAAACATGTTATTCTGAGCGTTTTAAGCATGAAATCACGATCTATATTTAAAATATGGAAGTTCATGGATGTATTGTGCTAGGTTATGAGCTGTGACAAAGATTTGTTATGCATATATCTTGGCATTTAAGTCATCGTGTCCAAGCCGAGAAATCGAGGTGACGAAAGCCGAGATGTCACTTGACTTACATTAAACGTGTTCGCATGAAAAGATGGAAATAATAACTTAGATGTCAGTTTGGCAATTTTTGACATATATTTTTATTGATTTTATTACTTTGTATAATATATTTAAAGATTTGCTTGAAACATCTTTATCTTTCTGCTCGACATGTTCGATGAGGACACGTCGAAGTGTGTCCGAGAATATATTTTTTTTAAAAGTGAATAATTTTAAAATCTAATTGATAAAAAATGATAAAATCAAATGGAATAAGTATTTCAGACATTCCGAAATGTGATAGATTTAATAATTGAATGATATGACAGGTAGGTTAATAAAATTATAAACTATTTTGATGTGACTTGGCCGGTCAACCCTGCAGTGTCTGGTGACTCTTGGCTTCATGGCTGCAGTGTATAAAGGGTTAAACTGGTCACCACTGCGCTTTGCGTTGACAAGCTTTGATGGTACAAGAGAAGGATCCCTGCGAGAAATATCAGAGTGACTTCCTTTTGCATTACACTAGTGGAGCAAATAAAATCATTTTGTTTGTTTGAACTTTTTATGCATTTTTTAAAGTGAAGATCTGCAATAATAATCTGCAATTTTTTTTTCATCATTTGGACTTTGAAAGAGCGGCGCATCCATAAACCAAGTAATAACAAAAATGTCGCCTTAGGGATCTGCTGTAAAGTTTTACAAATGTGCAAAGATAGTCGCTCAGATTCTTTCCTTGTTACCACCAAGAATGTTAACTAATTCCATTTATGAAAATTTGGCAAATAGAGGAAGGGAATTGACACTTTGACCTCTTGATGCCCCAAAACATTTAATTTTTGATGTATTTTACATATTTATAATTGAGTTCCATCACATGGTTTGATAAAAATATCTTTAAAACAAATAATTAAATAAAATAGCCCTATGAAGACACCATCAGGCCAGTTTTGCAACTTCTAAATATAGTATTTTTAGACAGTAAGAACTTTCTCAAGGTACATGTTTAGGATTGTCTTGTTCCTGTAGTGTGAGCAGCTGTGAACAAGTTCTGAAGCTGTATGACAACTACCACAAGCTGAGCGATGTTCTGAAGGAGAAGACGACTGCAGCTGCTGGGAAGAAAGGCCGACCTGCAGCTGGGAAGTCCCCCCACAGTCTACTGTCTCTCCCCTTCGTAGTCAACATCTTGAAGGCACTGCTCAGGTCAGTTGAAGGCTCTGCTCAGGTCAGTTAAAGGCACTACTGAGATCAGATGAAGACACTTTTCAGGTCAGTTGAAGGCACTACTGGGGTCAGTTGAAGGCACTACTCAGGTCAGTTGAAGGCACTACTGGGGTCAGTTGAAGGCACTGCTCAGGTCAGCTGAAGGCACTACTTGGGTCAGTTGAAGGGACTACACAGGTCAGTGGAAGGCACTGCTCAGGTCAGTTGAAGGAAGTACTGGGGTCAGTTGAAGGCACTACTGGGGTCAGTCGAAGGCACTACTGGGGTCAGTTGAAGGCACTGCTCACGTCAGTTGAAGGCACTACTGGGGTCAGTTGTAGGCACTGCTGAGGTCAGTTGAAGGCACTACTCAGGTCAGTAGAAGGTACTGCTGAGGTCAGTTGAAGGCACTGCTCAGGTAAGTTGAAGGCACTACTGGGGTCAGTTGAAGGCACTACTCAGGTCAGTTGAAGGGAGTACTCAGGTCAGTTGAAGGCACTACTCAGGTCAGTTGAAGGCACCACTCAGGTCAGTTGAAGGGAGTACTGGGGTCAGTTGAAAGCACTGTTCAGGTCAGTTGAAGGCACTACTGGGGTCAGTTGAAAGCACTACTCAGGCCAGTTGAAGGCACCACTCAGGTCAGTTGAAGGAAGTACTGGGGTCAGTTGAAAGCACAGTTCAGGTCAGTTGAAGGCACTACTGAGATCAGATGAAGACACTTTTCAGGTCAGCTGAAGGCACTACTGGGGTCAGTTGAAGGCACTACTGGGGTCAGTTGAAGGCACTGCTCAGGTCAGTTGAAGGCACTACTCAGGTCAGTTGAAGGGAGTACTCAGGTCAGTTGAAGGCACTACTCAGATCAGTTGAAGGCACTGCTCGGGTCAGTTGAAGACACTGCTCAGGCCAGTTGAAGGCATTGCTCAGGTCAGTTGAAGGCACTGTTCAGGTCAGTTGAAGGCACTGCTCAGGCCAGTTGAAGGAAGTACTGGGGTCAGTTGAAAGCACTGTTCAGGTCAGTTGAAGGCACTACTGAGATCAGATGAAGACACTTTTCAGGTCAGTTGAAGGCACTACTGGGGTCAGTTGAAGGCACTACTGGGGTCAGTTGAAGGCACTGCTCAGGTCAGTTGAAGGCACTACTCAGGTCAGTTGAAGGGAGTACTCAGGTCAGTTGAAGGCACTACTGGGGTCAGTTGAAGGCACTGCTCAGGCCAGTTGAAGGCACTGCTGAGGTCAGTTGAAGGCACTACTGGGGTCAGTTGAAGGCACTACTGGGGTCAGTTGAAGGCACTGCTCAGGTCAGTTGAAGGCACTGTTCAGGCCAGTTGAAGGCACTGCTCAGGTCAGTTGAAGGCACTGATCAGGTCAGTTGAAGACACTGCTCAGGCCAGTTGAATGCACTACTCATGTCAGTTGAAGGCACTACTCAGTGCAGTTGAAGGCACTACTCAGGTAAGTTGAAGGCATTTATAGGGTAATAAATGCACAATGCATTCACAATGGCAAGTCATGACATACCTAAGCAAATCATGAGGCTGTTACTTTGAAAGATTTGTTTTCAATTGGACACTGATGCTATAATGTTGCAGTGACACCAGCACAGTTCATGGGGACAGCCTGGCTGTGCTTCGTGGGTGTCCGGAGTTCCTGCAGTACATCACGTCCGTTGCACTCCAGAAGGTGCAGCAGATTGCAGACAAGGGCACGTGTGACGGCGCTGCTGGCATTGGCAAGGAGAGACTCCTCTCACACTGCTACTCTCTAGCCAGGTGAGGAGGGAGAAGGCATTGGTTTCAGGTCTGACACCCTGTGGGCTGCCACTTTTACCATCATGTAGTTTTCAACTATATAGCCGATCTTTTTTGCTGTCTAGTGAAAATATAAATTAATTTCTAACCATGATAGAGGTGATGGGGTGGCATTATTTTACCTCATGTGGTCTACAGATCAGAGGATCGTTGCATTTGAAATTACTTTCCAACACATATATTTGTATTGGAAATTGGATATAATAGTGCCCTTATGCATGTTGTGACAATAGGGTTAAATAGGTACTATAGCATGGTTTCCAGTGATGAAGCCTATTGTTTTTGCAGTGATATTTCTTCAGTAGGGTTTCTGAGAGAACATTAGATCTTAGGAGTTTGGCTAACAGGGGCTGAATGGTTACAGTGTGTCTGATTGTGCGTTATCTTTGGCGACATAGAATTTGCTCATGATATTTCAGCTATGTGGTTGTTGTCTGTCGTTGCCATATTACTTCATGGCTATTTTGCATACTTGTGTAAACAAACATGGCGTCTGACTGTATCAATACTTCTCTGTTGGGAGACTGAGCATGGGTCAATGATTATTGCATCTTCCCGAGGCAAGGGAGTTAACTGACTAAAGAAGTCCAGTTTCTACCCTTGCCGATCTGGGCAGCAGTTTCATGGCATGATTGTAGCGTCACCAGTGGCAATTACGAGTTATGTCCCTTCTATGTCTCTTCCATTGACCAATCAGATTCCTCGTCTCATATCACTTGCATTTGATTCAAACAAAATGGCTGTGTCCAGTCAAGACAATCAGATCGATATTGAAGATCTTTATTGTTATAAAATGGGTCTTACCGCGCGAAGTACATCGAATCACTTGAGCACGTTAATAAAAAACATGAAAAGATTTGGAAAAAAACATCTGTTTATGCCATTTGAAGGTATACATGATCTGCAAATCCCTCAAACGACCGAAATCTGCAAGGGAGTCATGTTATTTTGAATTGAATGTCAAGTTTGTTTCGTGAGTTTGATTGGACTTTGGATAGACCCGTTGGTCCAGATAAAATATAACCCCTGAATGCCACCCTAGTTCGGCAAGGGTGGTAACTGGACTTTTATATTCAGGTACCTTCCTTGCCTCAGGAAGATGTGATTATTGTTGGGCAGTTAATGGCAAACCTCATAACAATGGTTATCTAACTCTCTGTTGTTTTCAGACTGTTGATGACGTACTACACAGAGAATCAGATTCTGACAGAGGAGCACAAGAAAGAGAGGAAGAAGAATGTCTGCAGCCAGAGTCTGGAGGGGCTGGTCAGCATCATGTCCTATGTCGGTAGTCTGGGCCAGACACCCCTCTGTCAGTGTCTGTGTAATATAGGTAAGTTCAGACATGGATCTAGTGAGTTCAAACAATACCAAGATGAGTTCAGACAATGGTTTGATGAGTTCACACAGTGGTCGGGTGAGTTCAGACAATGAACCAGTAGGTTCAGACAGTGATTGGTTTGTTCACACTGTGGTCTGGTGAGTTCAGACAATGAACTAGTAGGTTCAGACAGTGATTGGTTAGTTCACACTGTGGTCTGGTGAGTTCAGACAATGAACCAGTAGGTTCAGACAGTGATTGGTTAGTTCACACTGTGGTCTGGTGAGTTCAGACAATGAACCAGTAGGTTCAGACAGTGATTGGTTAGTTCACACAGTGGTCTGGTGAGATCCGTCAGTGGTCTGGTGAGATCTGACAGTGGTCTGGTGAGATCCCGTCAGTGGTCTGGTGAGTTCAGACAATGAACCAGTAGGTTCCGACAGTGATTGGCTAGTTCACACTGTGGTCTGGTGAGTTCAGACAATGAACTAGTAGGTTCAGACAGTGATCAATGTCAGTTCACACTGTCGTCTGGAAGGCACAAACAGTGACCAGGTGTCTCACAGTTCTCCATCAATCTCTCTGTGGGGAATGATAATTCTTCCTTTAATGCATTTGTGTTGTTTCCTTCCTCTTGTATTATTGTTTCTCTGAATGTATCCTGATGATTCCAGAGAAGGACTGTGATGGGGAGGAGGTGCGTGTCTCCAACAAACCAGACAAGATCCACACTCACATCAAGGCCCTCCAGGTGAGTCACAGAATCTACCCCTGTCAGTCAGGGTGCCAGTCTCGTCTTCTTGGAGACAGCCTCCGTGGTCTAGTGGTAGAGCGTCTGCCCGGATAGTGGAAGGTCCGGGGTTTAAATCCCGGCCGCGTCATACCAACAGACATTAATAGATTGTTGGTGTATTTGTTGTTACCCTGTCTGGCGCTTGGTATTAAGGGACTAAAACAAGGACTGGTCAGCTCGGAGTCAGTATACTGTGTCTGAGTGGGGTATTCATGTTGAACCGTGGCATAGTATCTCAGTGGGCTAGCGCTATAAAATCGTCATTTAATCCGGAGTAGTACAAGCAGCCACACACAAACCCATGCTATATAAGTGCAATAATCTAGAACGCGACGTTGAACCCCATTTTACCTCACCTCACCACCATTTTCCTGGAATCTCATTATAAGCTAATAGTGATCATACAATGATATCATTTCATCAACTGAGAGTGAGTGAGTGAATGATATCAGTGCAACAGTGGCCTCTAGTCATGTGACAGCAGCCTTAGTCTGAAGCAGAGACACCAGTGACTGAAAGCTTGAGCACAATGGCCCACAAACCAGGGCATGATGTATGCAGTCAACCAAGTAACCAAGTCTGACCATCCCACAGTGTCTAACAAGTGCACTTATTTGAGATAATTCTGTGAAGTAATTGCACCGACTGGCATTGTTCACATTCTAGGGGGGGGGGGGGGGCGGTCGGGTAGCCTAGTGGTTAAAGCGTTCGTTCGTCACGCCAAAGACCCGGGTTCGATTCCCGACATGGGTACAATGTGTGAAGCCCATTTCTGGTGTCCCCCGCCGTGATATTGCTGGAATATTGCTAAATGCGGCGTAAAACCATACTCACTCACTCACATTCTAGGACTAATTCTTGTACTATGCACCACGTAACATGACTGTCGTGTTGCAGCGACTGATCGCCAACATCCTGGCTGCGGAGGACGAGGCCCAGAGCTGGAAGGAGCTGATCTCCTTACTGACCATCATCACCCAGCTGACCAAACACCTCCCCACAAACAGCCCCAACTACGAGCAGGTCCACTCCTGGGTCAACAAGATCTGCACAGATCAGTCAATAGGTACGATATTGGAGTGCCAGTTGTCTAAACACAGACTACCTTTGGCTGTAGTGGAGGCTAGTGGTTTGTCATTGGTTGTCATTCTAAGCAACCAGGGATGAATTTCATCCATTTGTACAATATATGAAGACTAATTTTGATGACACTGTGATACCCGTGAAGATATTGGTTAGAATAGGTCTTCAGCAACCCAAATCTTGCCGGATAAGGCCATGCTTGTCGTAAGAGGCGCTAACGGGATCGGGTGATCAGGCTTGCTGACTTGGTTGATGCATGTCATTATATCTTAATTGCGTGGATCGATGCTCATGATATCGATCACTGGATTGTCTAGTCCAGACTCAATTATTTACACTCTGCTGTCATATAGCTGGAATATTGCTGAGTGTGGCGTTAAACAAAAACAAACAAACAAACAAACAAATCATTAAAGCAGTGTAAAACCATGAGTGTTCATGCCCTCATCTATTTCGCACTGTTGATGGTTTGTTTGTTGTTTACCGCCACACTCAGCAATATTCCAGCTATATGATGGCTCTCTGTAAATAATTGAGTCTGGACCAGACAATCCAGTGATTGACATCATGAGCATCGATCCACACAATTGGGATTCGATGACATGCATCAATCAAGCCAGCTAGCCTGACCACCAGATCTGATCTAGTGTAATATGAGTAGTCAAGCTTAGTGAAGTAATTTGATGATTTCATTCATTCTCTGAAAAGTTATGGCGAGGTATAGTTCAACATCTGCTGTAATCGTGTATGCATATCATGGCAAGTTGGTGTTATTCTGAAAAGAATACAACGTAAAGACCTGTTCTCATTTGATGTGTATAGTCACACAAGTCTGTATTTTGGAAACCTGACTTGTATTAAATTTATTGGCCGACCACCAGTGCCCATTACATGTTGGTATTTGTCATGATAGTCAATGTCCTGTGTTGTAGATGACATGGCCGCCTGCAAGCATCTCCTGGGGACACTCCTGTCCCTCACCCAGCAGATGAAGAACCTACCCCTGCTGCTTCGTGACCTGGCCCAGGACATCCACAGTCAGCTGGGGGACACAGACCAGGTAGGAGGGGATGGAAATATCTACAGTCAGCTCGGGGACACAGACCAGGTAGGAGGGGGTGGGGACATCCACAGTCAGCTGGGGGACACAGACCAGGTAGGAGGGGGTGGGGACATCTACAGTCAGCTGGGGGACACATACCAGGAAGGAGGGGGTGGGGACATCCACAATCAGCTCGGGGACACATACCAGGAAGGAGGGGGTGGGGACATCCACTGTCAGCTGGGGGACACAGACCAGGTAGGAGGGGGTGGGGACATCTACAGTCAGCTGGGGGACACATACCAGGAAGGAGGGGGTGGGGACATCTACAGTCAGCTGGGGGACACATACCAGGAAGGAGGGGGTGGGGATATCTACAGTCAGCTGGGGGACACAGACCAGGTAGAAGGGGGGTGGGGACATCTACAGTCAGCTGGGGGACACAGACAGGGTAGGAGGGAGTGGGGATATCCACAGTCAGCTGGGGGACACAGACCAGGTAGAAGGGGGGTGGGGATATCTACAGTCAGCTGGGGGACACAGACCAGGTAGGAGGGAGTGGGGATATCCACAGTCAGCTGGGGGACACATACCAGGTAGAAGGGGGGTGGGGATATCTACAGTCAGCTGGGGGACACAGACCAGGTAGGAGGGGTGGGGACATCTACAGTCAGCTGGGGGACACAGACCAGGTAGGAGGGGTGGGGACATCTACAGTCAGCTGGGGGACACAGACCAGGTAGGAGGGGTGGGGACATCTACAGTCAGCTGGGGGACACAGACCAGGTAAGTGGAGGGACATGCACAGTCAGCTGGGGGACACAGACCAGGTAAGTGGAGGGACATCCACTGTCAGCTGGGGGACACAGACCAGGTAGAAGGGGGTAGGGACATCTACAGTCAGCTGGGGGACACAGACCAGGTAGGAGGGGGTGGGGACATCTACAGTCAGCTGGGGGACACAGACCAGGTAGGAGGGGATGGGGACATCTACAGTCAGCTGGGGGACACAGACCAGGTAGGAGGGGGTGGGGACATCTACAGTCAGCTGGGGGACACAGACCAGGTAGGAGGGGGTGGGGACATCTACAGTCAGCTGGGGGACACAGACCAGGTAGGAGGGGGTGGGGACATCTACAGTCAGCTGGGGGACACAGACCAGGTAAGTGGAGGGACATGCACTGTCAGCTGGGGGACACAGACCAGGTAGGTGAAGGGACATCCACAGTCAGCTGGGGGACACAGACCAGGTAAGTGGAGGGACATGCAGAGTATGCAGGGGAAACAACCCAAATAGGGAGGGGCTAGAGTCAGGGTACAGTCAGCAGGGGGAGGGACATGGACCAGGTTTGAGAGAAGGGACATGTTCAAACAGTTTTCACAAAACAAAATCACAATTACCGTGACAAAGTTCAAAATTTAAATAAAAAAGTGTGATACTGTTGATGCTACTGGTAATCAAGCCAAGAACTTGTAAGATTTCATGTTAAATATTAGTCCAGAACTAGCTCAACAACGTCCCTAACAAAAAGCTTGTATCCTTAATGGCAACAACAACAAAAATATGGCAACTTGTAAGACTCCATAGGGTTATGCACAAATTATTACATCAAAGAATTGACTCTGAATTCAGATTTCATTTTCAGCCCACCTGTGAAGATCCGGGGTAGAATATAGGTCTTCAGCAACCCATGCTTGCTGTTAAAGGCAACAGGTGGGGTCGGGTTGTCAGGCTTGCTGTCTTGGTTGATGTATGTCATCGTATCCCAATTGCGTGGATCGATGCTTATGATGTCAGTCACTGGATCGTCTGGTCCATACTCGATTATTTACAGACCGCCGTCATATAGCTGGAATATTGCTGAGTGCGGTGTTAAACAACAAACAAACAAACATTCTCAGCCCCCTTGAGGGATTGCTGCTAAAAACATGTACTGTTTGTGCAGGAGGTGGAGGTGGAGGACAAGACACACATGGCCCTGGTCACACACCGCACGGCACCCACAGTGTTGTTGATGGTGTTGTCCAGCACTGACCGGGAGCTGGACGATATCGACTGGTGTCTCACCTGGATGAAAGCAGACATTCTCTCGAAGCACAGACAAGAGGATGGTGAGAAAGTGGTGGATTTGTTTGTTTGTTGTTTTGTGCCTCTTTCAGTGACATTCCAGCTACATAGATAATTGAGCCTTTACCAGACAACCCAGTGGTTGATATTACGAGCACAATACAATGGCAAAGAGGTGTTATGACAAACCAAAGACACATATCTAGAGGTGTGCGGTGCACGGTATAACCGGTATACAGTTTCAATATCGCAATAAATTGCGGCCATTTAAAAAAAGTATTTCTTTTCATGTTTTAATTCGTTGTTTCAAAGGCGATCGATAAAGCTGATGTCATGTTCGATTAGAGTAACGTCCCTTCCTATATTATGACGCGATATGCTACAAGATCTCGCCATATCCGTGGTAACAAAATGGCGGATCACGACTGGGAAATCGTGAGAAATACTCACGGTAAATCCGATGTGTGGCAGTATTTAGGGTTGAAAAAGCGTAACATCGATCAAACAATCAAAGAAAATGTTGCTGTTTGTAGAAAATGTGAATCGTTTGTGAAATACGCCGGCGGAACAACAAACTTAAACACTCATCTTCCAAGACACCATCCGACTTTGGCAGGAAAGATAGATTCAGATGAATATCACAAAGTTGTGCAATGTGCATTTTTATTTGATTATTAATTGGATTGTTGTTTTTAATATTACTTCATTCATTATATCATAAGTTGTCAATTCAATTGACACACATAGACAATTATTACTCAATTTGCATTTGACTAGTCACACAGAAATATATCATTTTGACTTTTGGAGCTAAATAATAACACTTCCATTAGTTATTCTGACCTGGGATGAGATAAATGTGGAAGTAACAGATTCTAACAAACATTTACAATCAGTGGCAATTAACTAGACATTAGAAAGGAACATCTCTTTGACCTGATCCAGCTAATTAGAACTTTGACCTTTTAGTTTCTATTAGGTCATGTACAGAAAACTTGTATGTGAATTAATTTACAGCTGTTTCAACCATTAACCATTAACAAAGTGATGGTTCCTGAAACTTCTTTTGAGTCAACAGTCAAGACCCTGATTATCACTTCAATTGTTGTTCTCATATTTTGCTGCAAGTATTTGCGGGTGTACAAGATGATGGACTCTGACTACCAACACAAGCTCCTGCCATGTTAATTAAAAAAAAAGAAGTTAATTTAGAAATTTATTGTTTTATCAGCCACCTTTACTGAAAAGCACTATTACAAATCATGTCGCATCATGTAGTTAAAGGGACAAGAATTGTGAAGTTTTATGATTTCTGATAAAGAATGTAGAAACACTTGGTGCTGTGTTCCAGACAACATGTCCCAGGCTTTGACCCAGCGGGAGAACCATGAGAAGACAACGTGTATTCGACTCGGGCATCTCGTCACTGGCTACCATGAACTTGTGCAGACAGCAGTGCCGTATGGGTCATGTGTGGAGGCCATTTTGAAAACTCTAACCCGATACTATACTACTATCACAAACTACGTCAAATATGTGAGTGATCCTTTAAGGAGCTGAAATGGGTTGATGTTAATGATCACTCTTTAAAAGTTGTAGCAGATCATAAATTACTACACATGATATATGACTTCTTTGAGAGGCATTTAGAAGTTGGAGCACTAAGTATTCATCAAAGACCCCAATCGGTCATAATCCTTTTGGTGTTTATAATACTGGCTTCACCCTTTTGTTTACATTACAGGCTTCACCGGCCAATATGTTTTACCCTTCTGTGTACATAACGGGCTTCTCCACTCCAGTGTAACTGCATCTCAAACCTACCTACTCAACTGTATAAACACTGCCTCCTATCCTGTATATATACTTGTCAACCATACTCTGTACATCACTTGCTTGATAACAGTGTTAGAACCTACACCACAACGTCTCTCCTAATTGTATATAAAGAAGTTGTTCATTCATACATCTTATTTTACATGATTTATGAGTTTGGCATATTTTTGTCAGTATTTCAAAAACATATTCATCTATATTACTACAAGTTATAAGGGGGCACGGGTGGCCCAGTCATCTAAGACGCCGCGATTCGCTGTGCAGGGTTGCATCCCTTGGGCACGCCAGAAACCTATGATCGTGGTTTTGAATCCCGGTTTGCCCCGATTATGTTTCTAGGTTTGTCAACACCATACCCGTGCTCATGGGTTTCACCGAAGTGGTAAATGTCTGAGACCTGCATCACTATGGGCTTTCCTCCCACATTAAGCTGACACGCTGTGATATAACTGGAATATTGTTAAAAGCAGCGTTAAATACAACTCACTCACTGACTCACTGCTACAAGTTATAATGTGTTAGTGGTCACTTTGTCAATGTTTTACAGAGAGTCATTACATTTCTACATTCACAACACGTGACTGTATGAAAAGAAAGAAAACAATCATCTTTTCTGTGGTATCCATGGTAACTCATAAACCAGCTTTTGGGAGATTGATAGTGTTTTCTTTTTTGACTGTTTTTCTTCGAGCCTGTTTAAGCCATTACACCAACCTGGGCATAATATATTACTATAATCGACTGCTTAACATTGCAGTATCTGTCCCTGTATGCCAACAAGATTGGCCATTTGACAGCTCGGTTTGAGAAACTAGTGAAGCTGGTTGGGCGAGAGCTGACACAGAATGTCTACCCCTTCATAACCTACATACAGGTGAGTCTTAGCATTCCTACGAACCACCTCTGTGGTCTATTGGATAGAGTGTCTGACCAGAAAGATGAAGGCTGGTGCTCAATCTCATTAAAATCAGATCTTAGTTCTCGCTATGCTAAACAAAGATCTGAGGACATCCCATTAAGGTCACGTCAGAACGACCTTTCATCCAACCAATCAGAGCGTCACTTACCAGATCATGAAAGTGACAGTCGGAATGTGTTTTCTAATCATGCAACCACAAAATATTTAACATGGGGTATTCCGAACGACAGTTACGGGTTTTATGATTATATCCATACAATCTAGGCCATCTATAAGCAATTCCAGAATGTTCTTATCAGTTTTATTTTTTTTAATCGAGAACATGTCAAAAATGTTTCGAAGCGTAGTCGCCAGATTGAAACTAGTGTCGTAAAGCTCGAGGAAGCTGCCTTCTGATTGGCTAATGTCGATTTCTTGTCAGCCATTTCATTGGTCGGTCAAAATTCGCGAAAGGTTGTTCTGACGTGACCCGTAATAGGATGTCCTAAGATGTTTGTTTAGCGGTAGAGAAAACTAAGATCTGATTTTAATGAGATTGGCTGGTGCTTTGATTTGTCTGTGTCATACCACAAGACATTAGAGGTACTTATTCTGACCCTGACTGGGTTCAGCATAAAGGGGATTAAACAAGGAGTAAGCGTACTGTGTCTGAGTGGGGTATCCATGATAGACTGGGGCATGGCATCTCGGTCATCTAGCACTATAAAACTGCCTTTGAAATCCAATTCCTTACCTGGACACACATTAGTGAGTGATTCATTTCATTCAGTTGTCAGCAATATCCCGGCAGCATCACGCATCTTGAAGACTATTATGTTGTCTGTGCTAGATGACTTGAATCCCATGCCGTATTCTCAAAGATATTTCATTCTTTACGATTTTTTCAACGTATTAACATTCCCTGAATTACCCTGAAGATGCATGAGCCTGTGTACAGAGTGGTCAGATTGACTGTGAAGATGCATGAGCCTGTGTACAGAGTGGTCAGATTGACTGTGGTTGTTGTAGACGTGTGAGCACGAGCACATGCAGCAGGCTGTCGACAAGGTGAAGAAGGACAAGAAGAAGACTGGGGCGGCCGTCCAGGCAGGCAAGGTGAGGACCAGACCACGCCCATGTTTACCATCTTCCTGAAGCAAGGGAGTTAACTGACTGTACAAGTCCAGTTTCCACCCTTGCCGAACTACGCTGGAATAGTTATGTCCCTTCTATTGACCAATCAGATTCCACCTCTCATTTGCTTCAAATAATATGGCGTCACCCAGTGAAGATAACCTGATCGATTATCAAGTCTTACTTCGCGAAGGGCATCAAATCATGTGAGCACCTTGATTAAGAACATGACAAGATTTGGAAATTATTGACGGTACACATGCTTTGCAAATCCTACAATCGACCGAAATCTGCATGGCAGTTTATGAACCGGATGTCAATTTCACTACGTGGTTTTCATTGGACTAATCAGCCCAGCCAAATTATAACTCCATAATTCCAGCCTAGTTCGGCAATGGTGGAACTACTCAGTTAACTCCCTTGTCCTGGGTACATGATGTATACTGACAGCAGATTTTTCTATACTTTCTTGGTTTGCAGACTTTTTTTTAATGTTTATGGCTGGTAGGTAGGAAAAAACAAATAAGGAAACTACATTTCTACTTTGTTCAAGAAGTTATATCAATATGCTGTCATGTTTCAGTGTATATGAAGCTAGTCCTGTCAGTCTTATACCTTTTGACATTGTATGCGTACATTTTTAAGTGCTGAATATGTATGTTTACAGTGAGCAGATTAAAAAAAAATAAACTCAACTCAGCCAATACTTGTGATTTGATAGATTTTTTCTTGATGTCACCATACATGCCATACAATATTTCATCCAAAAGACATTTTCATGTGGAATCTGAAATTTTACAAATGGCATCTTACCAGTCCAGTCGAGTCTGCAAGCTGGAGTGACTTTGTTGAAGGAAAGGGTCAACTTTGAATCCAGGTCTCATTTATACCTCTTTGATAATCAGCCAGCTACGCATACTTTGTCCCACTACAGGGATATCTCTAGACCTGCTAAGACTGACATTTGACCCCAAGTCTGAAGGAGTTACAAGTAAAAATTTCCAAATTGGAATAACAAATTGCCAAGTTATATCTTTTTAGTACTTTTTAACTGAATCACCGGTAGATTGGGAGGAAACGTGTGCACAGCTGATTGCTGCTTCCGGCTTAGTTTACGAGAAAAGACACGGTAATCTTAATCTCTGCATATAAAACAATGCCTTGGAGAGCAGGAAATACATTTTAATTGGTAAATCATCATGTCTTGTGATGTTTTATATCAAATTTCATACTTTTATTGACCATGTTTGTTATACCTGTTTATTCACCTGAATTCGCTGAAGGGTTATGATGTGTTTTTATTAAAGTGCATATTAATACTCGATAAATCTTTTTTTTTACACTATGAATCATAAACAACTTCTATTCTAATCTTTTTTTTAAGCTCTGAAAGGTGCAACGTAGATAGTGTTAGGTAGACAGAGCATGTATACTGTTTTGTTGGTCATCTACCACCTACCTTACCTTCGTTAAACCGCTGATCATCTATAACGCTCATCAATTATTTGGACCCTAAAGATAGCGTTGTAGCAAGGGATCACTGTAATAACTAATGTATGGCTTTGCACATATGACATGCATTTCAATGACAGCAGGACTAATAAACAAGGAGAGGCTTTATTGTTCAGTAACTTCAGTTTCACATTTTTGGATTGAATGAAATATTTAAGATGTCCTTGAATTTAAGAAATTAAGGATTTTTGAGCAAATCCCAATTTGAACAAGATAACATTTTTGTTTCCATTTTGTCTGGGGAGCACATATACGTCCATGCACTGAATGAACAACTGCATCAGAAGTTCATGGAGGGAAACATGAAGATATGATGCTGGGTTTAGTCTATTTATGATTTGCTGTCAGTATCGTCCTGTGTGTATGTCCATGTGTCATGTTTCAGAATCGGGCCATGAAACAGACCAAGACAATTCCAAACTTGATCTATGCTATTGAGCAGTTTGAGAGGTTCATTATACAGCTGGGCAAGAAGTCCAAGGTGAGAGGCTGGCTGCATGGGAGTGAGTGAGTTGGTTGGGATTAAAGCTCTTAATAGTAACACAGGGTGTTCATTTCATGTGTGGGGTAAGTTGCAGCTTCAAGATATTTCTCAATTGCTGGAACCCATAAGAATGGTATGCCTGAAAAAAACCCAATTATCCTGATTATTATTGACTCAGAATATAAGTTAGCTACGCAGTAAATTGCAAAGAACTACGAAGAATGAAGCATGGTTTATGTCATGATAAAACAATTGTTCAATCATGGCATCATTTCTGGAGATTGGAACATGCGCTTGCAACTTGATGTCGTAATTTGGAAGACATTATTTTTGAGGGGGCAGTGTTCCTCATAGATGTAGCTGGACAGTGCAGATGAACGCAATGGCTGAAAGATCGCACCCAAAAGTGGGAGAGATATGACAATCAGTATTAGGAAAAACGGAGCAGATAATTGACATGAAAATTGAGACAATACCTAACTTAACCCCCCTGTACATCAAATGGTGTTGTCCTACATTGCTGAGGTCGGATTGTATCCAGTGAGTCATCATGATTTAAATACGGGTAAATGTTTATAAGCTTGTACAATTTATTGACATCATTAACAACGCTGTACAAGATATTGATATCACACATAAGAAATAAACGACTTGTGGTCGTTGTTTATCATACAAGAAAACACTGCAGGGAGTATAAACCACACAGGGCAGCGCCCCTCATGGTTTATTCTCCCTGCAGTGTTTTATTGTACGATAAACAACTTCACCTTGTAGATTATTTCTTAAATGTGATGTCAAATGTGATCTAGTTCCTTTCAGAGATTCAAGCGGTGTTTTTAGCTGAAACAATTAGAATAATGGACACACATCATTTGAAAGTAGATTTTGCACAGGCTGTTAAAACTAGTTCATGGCCTAATGTGCTTTGATCAATGTTAAATGGACCCCAGATTTTCCAATGGCAATTTGAAAACATTTTGCATTTCTAAAGGTGAACTTGATGGACTACATGAAAGTAAGCACATCACGCGACTTCCGTATCAACGTCGCAGCGGTACAGGCAGTGATGGAGGATGAGTCTGACAAGGACGAGGAAGAGATGGAGCAGGAGGGAGAGGCTGGCGGGGAACAAGAGGAGGGGGGCCAAAATGGGGAGGTGAGACAAAACTCTGAGACAGGAGATTGAACATGACATTGTTTCAAGATACGGGTTAACATGGAGCTACCTGAATAGATTGTTGTGTTTGTAGTTAAACGTCACACTCAGCAGTGTTCCAGTTATATGATGGCAGCCTGTAGATAACTGAGTCTGGACCAGACAATCCCCCGATTGATATTGTGAGCATCAGTCCATGCTGTCAGGGTATGATGACACACAAGTCATCGAGTTTGACCTCCTGATCCAACAAGCATAGTTTGCTGAGGACAAATTCTAACCCACAATAGGACAAGTCAAACAATATGTACAGAAGAAACATAGTTTTATTTTCATTTACCAGAGGACACCAAAATTCAGTAATCATGATAATTGTACTATTCTTACAGCTGTATAAGTGTAGATAGTGTGAGCAAATTAAAATTTAACGTGGCATCAGCATTATTTCAGCAATATAGGTGAGGTAAAATTGGGTTTAATGTCGCGTCCAAGATTATTGCACTTCTATCGCGACGTGCATGCGTGTGCGTGTGTGCGGGTGCTAGTCTGGACTGATGCTGTTTTATAGTTCTAGCACACTGAGATACCATGCCGCAGTTTAACATGAATACCCCACTCAGACACAGTATACTGACTCCGAGCTGACCAGTCCTTGTTTTAGCCCCTTTATGCCGAGCGCCAGACAGGGTAACAAGAAGTACCATCTTTTAACATTTTTTGGTATGACGCGGCCGGGGATCGAACCCCAGACCTTCCGCTCTCCAGACAGACCCTACACCTCGGAGGCGGTCCTGAGCAATGTGGACACTGTGAAAAGCAACATTCACTCTCTTGAAAAAATAAATAAAAATTCATTTGTCTTTTAAAAGAATTGTGAATAAGTAGTTATGAGATTTAGCATTCATATTTTACTTGCCCCCGTGGGGATTCCGGGTTAGAAATGGTCCCCAGCATATACTGGTCGTAAGTCAACCTAATGGACCAGGTTGGTCAGACTCCGTGACTTGGTCAATTGCATGTCATTGTACCCTGATGGTGTGGATCGTTGTTTCCAACAACAATCACTGGATTGTCTGGCCCACGCTTATATACAGGCCACTCTCATATAGCTGGAATATTGTCGAGAGCCACATTAAACAAACATATTTTGCTTCATAAAGTGGAAGATGTTTACTATTATAACAGTAACAAGTATTTGAATGCATGAGTTTTGATCAGTTACCTTCTGCTTACACAATCAATCACTGGCCTGTCTAGTCCAGAGTTGATTGTTTACGGGCTGCTGACACAGCTGGAATATTGTTGAATGTGACATTAAACGACAAACCAAATAAATCCAAATTATCTTAGTCTGTAGCTTTTGGATCAGGTCGGTAATTCTTTGTTCTTGTTCCCAGCAGGCTTCAGAAAGTGAAGGCAGTGACGAGGAGAACCATGCTCCACACAACACAAACCCTGCTGATGAGGATGAAGCGGCGCCTCCTACCAAGAAGAGTAAGCTGGGCCGTGCAGCAGGCCGTGGGAAACGCAAGACAGCCAACTGAAGGGGATCTATATATCTCAACAGAAATAATTGGGGTGAAATAATTAATGTGACATAGAGCAAAGTAGGAAGGAAGTTAAAGCCGTCAACAATTTTGTCATCATTGGCATTATTGATGAAAGTGCCTATAACATTGATGGAAACATCCTCCTTGTTAAAAAAAAAGAGTGGGCGGTCGGGAAGCCTAGTGGTTAAAGCGTTCGCTCGTCACGCCGAAGACCCAGGTTCGATTCCCTACATGGGTACAATGTGTGAAGCCCATTTCTGGTGTCCCCTGCCCTGATATTTCTGGAATATTGCTAAAAGCAGCGTAAAACCATACTCACTCACTCAAAAAAGAGTGTCAAAATACCAATTCTGGTCATATGCTTTTCTGAACTGGCATCAGCTGGTCTATTTAGGTAGTTGTGATTGTGTGTCCTTCTGTCTGGATGTGGTGGACACCAGCTCCTACTATCCACCACCAGTTTTCTTCTCCAAGCTCTACTTGTAGGCTGTCAAGTTATACTGGTATGTTATCGGTAAATAATTTATTACCTTGATCCCCAATTGTCCATATTGGTTTGAAAATGATGAAATGATAGGTCCTTTCCAATGAAATTTCTTTAATAACTGTTGTTATTGCTTAATTGTTCAGCTGTGGTGTGCCATCATCATGACTATTAGTGTGCACCAATGATATGTATTAACTTGATTATGCTTCCCAAAATAGTGCTGTTATCATTTTTTATTATCTATTGTAAAATATGTAAATATATTGTACACACGATAAACTCTTTATCTTATTTTCTTATCAGAAACTTCCAAATATTGCTTGTAGATGTGGTATGAACCATTGGTGCAATTGTCCGTGTTTGGACTCAACTTGATTTTGCTTACTGTGACACCAAATAATGGGAAAAAATTATGTAAGAGGCGACTAACGTGGTCAGGCTCGCTGACTAGGTTGATGCATGTCATCGTATCCCAATTGCATGGATCGATGCTCATGATGTCCATCACTGGATTTGTCTGGTCCAGACTGGATAATTTACAGACCGCCGTCATATAGCTGGAATATTGCTGAGTGTGGCATTAAACAACAAACTGAAGCTTATTTCGTCAGATTTTCGCAACATGAAACTCCTAAATATTGCTCTTGATTTGGTATGAACGATGGGTGGAATTTTCTGTCAGCTGAACTAGTCTCAGCACTCACAACTCAACACACAAGAATGTGTCAAACAAATGGTTTATTTCACCATAACAAAATAACCATCAGTTCAACTGATAACTGTCAATATTTGTTTTGAGCAATAATTATTATGGAAAATACAGGCAGCTCATGGAATGGTAATTTGGTTAGCACAGAAACAAGTAGGGAAGTTTCAATGAAATGAATTGAAATGGAAACCTTTGTTTAACTTGTGTGTGACCCACAATAAATGAATAAAGAACCAGATTGTACTGCAGGAAATGCATATCCTACAAAAGAAACATGTAACATTACTGAGCAATGATTTAATTTAAACTAAACAGTTTGTTTCCATGTTTAGCTGGAGACAGCAGTTAAAGAAAATTAAACACATTTATTTTGCATAACATAATTTAACAGTTTACTTTGTGGCAAGACTTTTGTTGCATGTTATGAAGAAAGAATTAACTTGCAACCCTCAATCATAATTATGAATGCTCTAAAGATTTTCTGACATATACTAGCTTACTGAGGAAATTATGCATGCATTGAAAATGAAAAATTACACATTATCTTTTAAGGAACCCATACTCTAAATAAACAGGAAATTAAGATTCATTTTTGATGATTCAACAGTGTTCACAAATTATAGTTTAGCCATACTTTCACATTTTGTTGATCATTATGAAAAATTTTTGGAAGAGAAGATCAAGGATAAAAATCTACCTGTGTCCAAGTTCATGGGTTCAATAAACTTGTCCGTGTGTCTCTTTATGAAACATGGTCTCATTTTTAGTGAATCATAACAGACAAAAATGATCACCATACAAATGACGAGAGGAGCATGGATTGACTAGGTGGAGTTCACAGACTAGTCTAAAAAGAAAAATATCATAAATAATACATATAGAACATATTTTGAGAATTTTAACAAAACAGAACTTGGATGGAATGTTCAGTTCCAATTCTCATACACATTTAAAGGTAGTCTTCAAGCAGCCATTTCACAAACACCTTTGGTGTAGACCTGTGTTACAAAAATACAAGCCAATGTTTACTCAGTTGTTAGTGTTGTGAGATACGACCAATCACATACTGCTGGCGAGATACGCACAATCATGTACTGCTGGCAAGATACGACCAATCACATACTGCTGGCAAGATACGACCAATCACATACTGCTGGCGAGATACGCACAATCACATACTGCTGGCAAGATACGACCAATCACATACTGCTGGCGAGATACACACAATCATGTACTGCTGGCAAGATACGACCAATCACATACTGCTGGCGAGATACGCACAATCACGTACTGCTGGCAAGATACGACCAATCACATACTGCTGGCAAGATACGACCAATCACATACTGCTGGCGAGATACGCACAATCACGTACTGCTGGCAAGATACGACCAATCACATACTGCTGGCGAGATACTCACAATCATGTACTGCTGGCAAGATACGACCAATCACATACTGCTGGCGAGATACGCACAATCATGTACTGCTGGCAAGATACGACCAATCACATACTGCTGGCGAGATACGCACAATCACATACTGCTGGCAAGATACGACCAATCACATACTGCTGGCGAGATACACACAATCATGTACTGCTGGCAAGATACGACCAATCACATACTGCTGGCGAGATCCGCACAATCACGTACTGCTGGCAAGATACGACCAATCACATACTGCTGGCAAGATACGACCAATCACATACTGCTGGCGAGATACGCACAATCACGTACTGCTGGCAAGATACGACCAATCACATACTGCTGGTGAGATACGCACAATCATGTACTGCTGGCAAGGTACGACCAATCACATACTGCTGGCGAGATACGCACAATCATGTAGTGCTGGCAAGATACGACCAATCACTTACTGCTGGCGAGATACGCACAATCACGTACTGCTGGCAAGATACGACCAATCACATACTGCTGGCAAGATACGACCAATCACATACTGCTGGCGAGATACGCACAATCACGTACTGCTGGCAAGATACGACCAATCACATACTGCTGGCGAGATACGCACAATCATGTACTGCTGGCAAGATACGACCAATCACATACTGCTGGCGAGATACGCACAATCACATACTGCTGGCAAGATACGACCAATCACATACTGCTGGCGAGATACGCACAATCACATATTGCTGGCAAGATACCACCAATCACATACTGCTGGCGAGATCCGCACAATCACGTACTGCTGGCATCTTATAGACGGCATTTTGTTGTGATGTCACATTTCACTTCACATCTTCCAGCTTTCTAATATGACTTGATGACCATCTTAAAGCTCAAGGAGTCAATGAGAAGTTACTGTATTCAACTCCAACATCAATCCAGTTGCTCCAGCATGTCAGCAATGTGGGCACATACATGTAATATGCCTAATGAGAGCAACAGTGACTCATGCTTATCTACGATCAAGGGCATAATGATTCCCCCAAACATTCGATGCATCATGATCCTCTGTGCCATGATATACATATTGTATCAGTAGGTCATGTATACTAACCAACAATACAAGTACAAATGAAGGGAAATATCTCAAAAGTTACTTTTCACAGATCATATCGCATCCTCATTATTGGGATGCGTATCATGTTGCAAGGAAGTGTATTGCTGTGGTCTTACTTTGTGGCAGAGGTTTGGACTGGGCTGCTGGCATAGCAAGAGTCATGCTTTCACGTATCATGTATTGTATTGCTACACACTATTACAGCCCAATTACATATACTTTCGCAGCACCTTCCTTATCAGCATATTAACTGGAACTGGAGATCTATAGCATGAGAGAGCACTGATGATGTTTAGGTTGAAGATGATAACCGATACCAATGTAACACGATATTCTTGATAAGGGCACATTCAATTAGTTCCAAATAAGCAAAAGCACTAACATTCAAAAACATAATGAAGATGGTTGAGAAGATTATTCAGCACAATCACAAAAAATTCCCATTTAAGTATCTGTAACATAAACATGGCAATGGTAAAAGTCACTTACACACAAATGTTTGCTTGACTTGACTTATTCAAACTGAAATAAATACTCAACATTAATGAAATCTTACATCAACACTACATCCAGCACTAAACAAAGGAAGTTGAAGAAAGCAAACCAAAGACAAAACATGGCTTGCAGTGGTAACAATCTCAAACCTGCTTGTATACAGAAGTCAAGTATACATACATGTATATTCAAGATATATATTTATTTGACATATAACTTTTTAGTTCGTTATTCAAACTTACATGAGCAATAAGTCCCATTTCCCAATGAAATACTCAAAAAAAGTTAAGAGTCACCCGATTCTTTCAAATTACTAAGGTTAATCTATCAGAACAAGGCAAATTAACTAGAGTAAAATGAAAGAATCCGGTGATCCTTAACTTTTTTTAGTAGTATATTTAAAAAAAGTTTTGCTTAATATGAAATCATACAGGTATGAAAAAACATGGTTCCTACTGACTGAAAATAAAAAGAATTCATCACAAAAAACAAAACAACAAAAGATAATGTTAGGATGCAAAAATAAATCACACCTATTGAGAAAATATACTACTACTCAAAAGAAGTTAAGGATCATCTGATTCTTCCATATTACAATAGTTAATCTCTAATGCCATGACAGATTAACATAACCAATATGAGAATCGGGTGATCCTTAACTTCATTTGAGTAGTATATCTATTGACCAAGTAATATTTACCTTTCTGTTGTATGCATACTTTACCGTATTAACTGAAACACAGCATGTTCTTAAAGTCAGTATAAACAGGCACGCATTAAGGGCATGCCAGACAAGACAGAAAGCCAAGGAAGTAAGGAGATGTCAGACACAATGTCAGGTCACTATCAGTACTTCAGAGTTTTGTATACATTACATTCATCCACCAATACAACTGTGAATATGTGTGTCACTTTGTGGTGTAGTTGCCACTTTTGAACAATGAATCATGTAAAGGATAGGAAGCCAGCGAGTGCTTTGACCAATGAACACTTAGCTGACATCAAGGTTTGGTCATATAGCAATATTCCAGCTATATGACAGCGGTCTGTAAATAATCAAGTCTTGACCAGACAATCCAGGGATTGATATCATGAACATTGATCCACCCAATAGGGATCGATGACATGTATGAACCAAGTCAGCGAGCCTGACCACCCAATCCCATTATACGCCTTTTACGACAAGCATAGTCGACTTTTACGGCAACCATGGGTTCCTGAAGTCCTATTCTACCCTGGATCTAGGTCCTGACATCAAGGGTAATGTTTCTCTCTCGACAACATGGATAACATGTGTCATGGCCTTGGGACTATCTGCTCTAGACAGTATTTCAATGTCAGGCATCCAGAAGGGCTAATTGTTTTCCTTGTGGGTTATACAGCCTCATTTCGGTAAGATATGAAAAAAACAAGCATGAAATACTTATATCCCCCGCCAAGTCAAAGTCGTTGCTTTGGAATTTGAAAAATAAATTTGTAAAAAATCCCAAACTATCAAAGGGCACCAGTTCGCCACTAGACCTATCTATGTGCCAAGTTTGCTTAAGATATCTCTCATGGTTGTTGAGTACTGCCCCGAAAACAAAACGAAATGGATGGACAGATGAGAATGGCTCCCATTCATATAATATCCCTTTCCGTTTATGGTCGGGGATAATAAACATGTGTCATTACTACACCGCAAAGCTACAGTATGTATTCACGGGCGATGGAGGGACGTAGTGTGTAGACACCTGTGAAGTACTGACAATGTGGGCAGTCAGATGCCAAGTACACTGAGACATGGCATCTTTCAGAGGATGGATACTGATGACAGGCAAACACAAGTATGATGGACAAGGAAGACAGATCAGACACGATAGAAACACATGGACAGAGGTCAGACAAAAGGATGTGCTAAACACTGATACAGCATAAACACACTACAGGGTAGGCAGACACTAATGACATACTACACACATGACTTATCAGAGGCAGGGGACAATCTGATTGGTCAGAGAAACAGACGAAGGAGAGTATGTGTCAGACAAGGAAGTCTTTTTTTTCTTCTTTTTTTTTAACAAGTAAGTCATGGTGGACATGGCAAGGGAAGAGATTCAACCTATCCTGTAGACTTTGACAGAGTGAGTGAGGTAGTTGACAACTAGTAGGTGTCTGTCCCGCGTCAGCATGATGTCGGACGGTCGGTAGATTGGATCGGACAGCTTGATAGGAAACAAGTACTGCCCGTCAGGAGAAAAAACCTGAAGCAACAGAGTCAGCAGTGATAAAGGGTTTTGGTTTGATTTGTTGTTTTACGCCGCACTTAGCAATATTCCAGCTATATGAGGACAGTTTGTAAATAATCGAGTGTGGACCAGAAAATCCAGTGATTGATATCATGAGCATCAATCCACGCATGCTTCAACCAAGTCAGCGAGTCTGACCACCCGATCCCATTAGTCGCCTCTTAGGACAAGCATAAGTGACGAAGGGAGGTGGTAGAGAACCATTACTTACCCATATCTATTAGTGCGTAAAAATATATCAACAATTAGAAGTTTACTTGAAAATGATTGTGATGACACCAAAAAAAATTCATATGAAGACATTAGGCCTGGTCTACAGTATTTGGAATGATTATATTTAGTAAAATCTAAATATTTTTTACATTTGTATACTTATCCTGCATTACTCCTTAATGCATTCACTGCTTACTTACGACAACTAGAAGGACAGCGCTGCGAAGGTCCTGGGTGAAGAAATAAAGTTGTTGTTCTCAAGTCCCAAGCAGTGGCCTTCCGTCGCTGTCCTGTGACCTTGATGACACCTAAGGTCATCTTCACATCACTGCCTGTCGCCCAAGCTCTTAGAAAAACATACTTTTGAGGTTTCTGAAGCCAAAGTGGGGAGGCAAGTCTTACGACGGGTGGGCCTAAAGCGTAGTAATGCAGGATAAGTATACAAATGTAAAAAATATTTAGATTTTACTAAATTTTTTACTTATCCTGCATTACTCCTTAATGCATCTGTATCGGACGGTTTGGAGGTGGGTAAACCTTCAGAATACAGAAACCTCAATAATTCACACCCTGCAATACGACACCAGTTGGTCGATAAACCGTGAAGCGGAAAAGTTCAGACAAAAACGCCTTTACGGTAGGGTTGTTCAAAAATCAAAAAGATTGAACATAGGAATTAAAGAGAAATTCCCTATACACGCTTAGTAATAAAGAAAATAATAGCTATTCAGCTAATTCTTTACTTACTGCGTCATAGAGCCGTCGCTGACAACCAAGATTGTCTAATATTCTTCCACTGGTGGCGACCGAGTGACTGCACATGGAAGTTGACTGGCTCTGTATAGGGCGAGTTCATTATTTGCGTCAGGGGTTGGCAATCTGCAGGATAACAACCCGAGGGCCAAACTTCGAACGTCTTCGACATCCTCGAGAGCCCAACGCGAAGGTTATGACTAACGAAAATAGGTGTCGAATCTCCAGAAATATCCTTCCGTGATTGTTCCAAAACCACAATTGCCGTGTTGAGCCCTGGTAAGGCTGACACCTTGAGATCTTGAGGGTAATTCGCTCTCGGCGAGTTCCGTTTGATGATCTCGTAGGCCTGAAGGATTACTGCTCGTAACCATAGAGATATGGTGTTTGCGATTGTGCGACTAACTTCTGTCGTGGACGAACCACGCCTAGTCTTGGAGCGTCGAATGAAAACTCGAACTGCTCGCATCGAGCCCAGGAGAACTTCACCATGTACGATTCCCACAAATAGTCGATATCGGTGGGATGGTGAAGGAACGGTCGGGTTGGCCTGGTAGTAGATTTTAGCAATAAAATCCCAGCATAACCCTAGATGCCCCGTTCCGTGCGTCCCATGCTCAAAACGGATCCGGGTTGAGTCGATCACATGTAGTTCGCTCACCCGTACCGCCATTGCTGATGCCAAGAGAAACCATTGTTTCCTTGGTGAGGTCCAAGCTCCTCACAGCGATAGCCCGTTCACGGAGCTCTCTATACTATACCGAGAGTGTAACGAAGGTGTCACGCGCTGGGAAGGAGCTTGAAAATGAGGATGCAATGAGGGGCTCGAAGGGGGCCCTCGCAAACCTCGAAGTACCACGTTCAAGTCCCAATCAGGTGGGTGGAACTTGGCCTTCTGATCCTCAAGCCTGAATGAGCATAATATAGCCTGTAGTTCCGTGACCTTAATCACATTGTGATTTTCCGGAAACGGCCAACACTAAGATAATTGCAGCCAATTACGTAGTAATGGTGCTACCTTCCAAGTGTTTTTGGGTACGCAATGTAGGAGGTATTCCTCTAGGAATTGTGACGCAATCGTAGCGTCTTGATTCTTTTCTTCCCTGTAAAAAGGCTCAAGTGATCCCCACTTGTCATCGTCGTCTCTGGGAGAGTAACGATGAACTAAAGCTATAGCTTTGCTGCCCGTGTCGAAATAACCCTTCGCACTTAAACGCCTTTTAAAGACGAACCATGCGTGCAGACGTTGGGTGAGGCAATTTTCTGTTGAGGGTGGATGAGTAGGTTGGACCACTGTGAGAGGGGTAGTGAATCGTTTTAGATTTTTCCGAGCTTGACGAACTACCCTCTCGCCGGTTACCAGGGTGCGACCAAAGGAGAGATCGAGATACCCTGTCTCCTTGATCCCCTGTATCACCTTGGGAAGTAAAAGTGGTGGCAGAAAAGTGTTAGTTTTTTGCCCTTCCCAAGTGATACTGAACTCGTCCACCGCCCAAGTCTGCGGATCCTGCAACGGGGAGATATACGTCATGAGTTGGTGGCCTAGGCAAGTAATAAACAAGTCAATGTTTGGTTGCCTGAATTCCTGAAGCAGTAACTGGAATGCTTCTGTGAGAAATTCCCACTCGGTGGGAGCCACCCTGTCTGGACGTGATAAAGTATCGGCCAGTATGCTTCTACATCCGGGGATGTGCTGAACTATGAACTTTAGTCACAGCCAATCCACTAGATGGAACAAATCTGAATGTCTGTAGAAGTAGAGAGTGGGAGTGTGTTGTTCCCCGATTGCACGGGCACCACACTGCAGTGTTGTTGTCTGTGGACATTGCGAGTCGGGCTAACTGTAGTTGATTCTGCCAATGTGATATAGCCAGAATTAAAGCTTCCAACTCCAAGTTGTTTATGTGCCACTTCCATTGAGCGCCGGGCCATAGCCCTGAGCTTATCTGGTCTTGTAAGTGAAGACTCCACCCCTGAAAAGGGGACGTCCACAAACAGGTGTGTATTCGGGGAAAACCCGAATAAAGAGGCTCCGCAGACATTCAACGCCACAAATTGAGGCAAGGCTCTAGCTTAGTCGGTAGAGTGATGGCCTTGAGTGGATCCTGATTCCTGATGTAAGGGTTCAGGAAAAAAATGAATTGGTCGCAGTTGTAAACGGCCCATGCTAGTTAACTCCTGTGCCGAGGTGATTAACCCTAGCAACACTTGCCACTGGCGAAGTGTGTGTGGTTGATGTAGAGTAGATGACAAAAGAAGTAGAAACTTGTGCCATCTGTCCCTCGGTACAGATAGGATATCCTGGTCTGTCTTGAACAGGTCTCCTATGAACTGAAGTCAATAGGAAGGAGAATACTCCCGACTCCGCCTCGTTGATTGTCTATCCCAGTTATTGACATGTGTTGATCATACAGTAGATCGCCCTCCATCTACGACTCGAACCAAGTGTTCGTCACGTGTAGATAGTTATTGGCTTCATTAATCCTGTAAATAGCCATAAGTGTCACTGACATGTCAAATGGGAAATACTACCATTGGTAGTGAACCCCAATGAACTGGACCTGAAAAGGTTGGGATGGATAGTCGAGACTGATCAAGAATCAAACGTTCGTTGAACAAACACAGAGATGTGGATCATTCTCATCTTGTCTGGGTCCTTCATGAGTACCAGGTAGGTGTGAGGATAAAACCCCGGTGTAAAGACTGGGTTGTGAACCCACTCTACAGCTCTTCTTACCAACAGTATGTCTATGTTGGATTTTCCCAATCAAACTGTGGTCAACGGTGGAGTTATCTCTACCCGTATACGGACACCATGATATAGTGCGATAAGTACTAAATCGTCCTTGAGACTTTTGTCTGCCACTCCCTTTCTCAGTAAGGGAATGCTGGTCTTCCCTGAGAAACGCGCGTCTAGGTTTATAATTCCCTGACTTGCCAGCCCGCTTGGACTTTCCAAGCTTTTTGGGAACTTGACGTGCGTGTCTGCGATCTGTTCGTTGAACAGGGGAGAAGATGACCAAGGTTGACGTGATAGACTGCCCAGCATCTCAGTTGGAAACGCTATAAAGTCTTGGGTGTAACGATAATCTCCGTCAGAACGGTCTCAAGATGAATTTTCCTGAGGATAAACTGACGCTTGTAGGAAAAACACCATAGTTTGGAAGTGATCTAATCAGATAGGGTTATCCTCTAATAGATTCTGATCCACTGCAAACATTGACGATATTGGTCGCTTAAATGAGGGAGCAAATGTGAGTTTTGGAGAAGTCTTCTTCCAATGACCTCGTGGTGTCCCTCTTATTTACCCTGTTATCAGGGGAGGACGTTACTGACACGAGATGGTCTGCTTCCCAATCGGGTACATGTGCTAAGCTGATCATGTGCCGATTACGTAACCGAGTACACTGTAAGCCTTGGGCTAACGTCATTGTAGAGACCTTGATTGGTACGCAGACGCTGCGCTCAGCGCAGGTCTGGAATGTTGGAATGTCTGGAATGTTTGCGTAATAGGAGCGCTTTGGGTAGCAGTCAGACGCTGCGCTCGGCGCAGGTCTATGCTGGATATGTTGGAACAGCGCTAAGCTGATCGTGCGACGCTTGCGTAATAGGAGCGCTTGGGTAGCAGTCAGACGCTGCGCTCGGCGCAGGTCTATGCTGGATATGTTGGAACAGCGCTAAGCTGATCGTGCGTCGCTTGCGTGATAGGAGCGCTTGGGTAGCAGTCAGACGCTGCGCTCGGCGCAGGTCTAAGCTGGATGTGTTGGAACAGCGCTAAGCTGATCGTGCGTCGCTTGCGTAATAGAAGTGCTTGGGTTGTAGTCAAGTGCTGCGCTCGACACAAAGCTCAAAAGTATTGACTTGATCAAGTCTTGTGTCTAATCTACCCCCATCATAGCATTTTGATACGCTGGTGCTGTCGCCGACGTCACAGATTAACATACATGTATCTGGAAGTGTCCGGCGGCTGAAAAAATAGGAGCAGTTACGATACTCACAAAATCCTCCGGTATTGTTGATTTCGGTGGATGGTGTACTTCTGCAGTCACAGGCGCCATAATACCTGCCTATAATAACGGTTGGGTGGTAATGACCGAACCATGTCATTCGCTATTCTGCGATAGTGACATTCCTCTCGTCTCACGACGGAATAACTGCAAAATATGATTGTGAGTAATCTGCTTTATATAGTAAACTCGTTGGATTAGAGATTTACACAAAAATTACATTTTGAATTTTGGCGAGCACATCCACGTGCATGCCTAGGACCGTGGATAAAAAGCTTTGGGCGATTATTCCACGACAATATGTACACCACGCAAACATAAATTACGCAATTAAACCATTGAAGAAATGGTACTGGAAGAATGCCGTAGAATTGAACAGTAATCTATCGGCAAAAATACGAATTGCAAGGGTATACAAAAAATGTATATACGCAATTCAATGTAAACCAAGGCTATTTACATTTAGAGATTGGAGAGCACATCTGCGCGCAAACCAACCAACGTGGATGATAATCTTTGTAAGTTTGTTTTTTTTTTTCCACGACAATTAGTACGTACAATGCTCATAGGTATGTTACGCAATTAAACCCTTGTTGATGAGACAATACTGGAAGAGTGCCGAAGAATTTGAACACTAATCTATCGGCAAAATTATGAGTTGCAAGGGTATACAATATTTTTGCATGCGCAACTCAATGTAAACCAAGGGTATTTATATTTTCATTTAGGGTTTGGAGAGCACATCTGCGTAAGACCAAACAAAGTGGATGATAATCTTAGTAAGATTTTTCCATGACTATTAGTACCACGCTCAATCATAAGTTACACAATTACGCCATTGTTGATGAGGCGGTACTGGAAGAATGCCATAGAATTGAACAATAATCTATCGGCAAAACTACGAGTTGCAAGAGTATATAATAGTTCATATACGCAACTCAATGTAAACCAAAAAGACCAACAAAAAACTATTTAATCGCATAAACATAGGTACGCAATAAAAGAATTGTTGATGAAGCGGGACTGGAAGAAAGCCGTAGATTTGATATTAATCTATCGGCAACCATATTTTTAACGAGTTGAAAAAGTATACAATAATTTGAGTATACGCAACTCACTGTTACGCCAAAGCTAGTAGTATTTAAGAACATAAGAATATGTGATACATACGTAGCTGAGAATTGTAAACAATATGACTACCTTGGCAGGCAAACGATTGTAACACAATTCAAAATGGCGGCGAACAACAATATTTTGGCGGGAAAAAAGACAAGAGTCTTTACACGCCTAATTAATTCACATAAAACTACACAACATGGTGAAAGTAATATGAAAAGAATACATCACCCATCGCAGATCAATTTTTAAGATTGTAGACAAACTGAAGGTCTAAAATTAATCCAAAAGGAGAGCTCCGCTTGGACACGTCCTAGCTGTGCTGCGACAAGCAGTGATGTGAAGATGACCTTAGGTGTCATCAAGGTCACAGGACAGCGACGGAAGGCCACTGCTTGGGACTTGAGAACAACAACTTTATTTCTTCACCCAGGACCTTCGCAGCGCTGTCCTTCTAGTTGTCGTAAGTAAGCAGTGAATGCATTAAGGAGTAATGCAGGATAAGTAAAAAATATATATATTTTCATGGCTCATGAACTGGATCTCTGGCAATCTTAATTCCAAACACCCCATACTCAGCGTTGACACAATGCATAACCCTCCACCACATACCTGTATCCTGTCATTCTTGCTGTCGGCTATTATCCAGTTCCCGGCAGAGTCTACTGTCACACCTGATGGTTCACGGAAGAATCCTGGATTGGTTCCGTAATGGCCGAAACAGTGGAATACTTGTCCACACATGTTGCCCAGGTACATCACACTCAGGCCTAATACAGAACACAACTTAACATGGAGCAAACTGCAATAAAATAATACATCCAAGCCTCGAAGTCATACAATCTGTAAGGCTAAAAAAAATAATAGTCTTGGTTCTCGAGCACCACCCGCATCATCATAAAGTCAGCCACACATTTCGTTTTTATATCCATTGTCAAAATTTAATTTAAAAAAACCTTTATCATTGTTTATATATTCCACAACTTGAACAGACTACCCCAGCAGTGAAATGCTTCAATACTACAAAATTTAGTTACATACTAACTAGATCTCCCCAACAAAAAGAAACACACACCCCCACCACCTGCCCCCTATATTTTCAAAAGCCATTGCCTGAGAACCAGTTCTTTTATTTTTTAACCCTCTGGCTGCCACCTAAAAAGCCTGTGTACTATCGCTGTGCCAAGTTTATTTTTTGCGATGTTACAATTGCTATGGGCTTGGGGTAATCCCAAAATATTGTATTTCAATTCTTTTAACATGATGTTTCAGAAACACATATATGTCCCTCTGGCACAGCAACTGCGTTTTGTGTAGGGACATATATGTCCAAATGGCATAAAGGGGGTTAACGCCGCACTCAGCAATATTCCAGCTATTTGACGGCAGTCTGTAAATAATCGAGTCTGGACCAGACAATCCAGTGATTAATATCATGAGCATCGATACGCGCAATTGGGATCGATGACATGCATCAACCATGTCAGCGAGCCTGACCACCCGATCCCGTTAAGTCGCCTTTTACGACAAGCATAGTCGCCTGTTACGGCAAGCATGGATTGCTAAAGACCTATTCTGGCCTAACATCATGATCATGGTACTGAAGGACACACTTTGTTACACAGAATCTTGGGAATATCCCCCAATGTTGCTCACAAGGTAACTTTTATCATTGCCGTACAGTAGCAATATTACCGATATGTACGTAATCCTGATACCATGCAATAGCAGTATTGACACCTACACCTACCAAGATCACTGACAAGGACCCTGTCTTTGAAGACCTCCAGAAAGCGGCACTTGGAGCCTGCCATATTGTTACTGAGGGGACCAAAGACACTACAGCGGAACACTCCACCGTTCTGCTTGAAGAGATACAGCAGGTGGTCAGACCTCGTCACATCTAGGGTCACCAAGTGTCCGGTGTAGGTCAGCGCAAGTCCTGTTGGCACAAGAACACAATCAGACACAGCACCATGTCTCTATTCCACAAAGTGTGCATCCCAAAAGGTATCCATTGGGCCTTGAGTGGAATAATCTCCTTTCTTATTGTGTACTCATTGGTAATGTTCCATATTTTTTACTGCAAACATTTCTGTGAAGAAGCAATAAAAATATTTAAATGATGGCAAACTAGCAACCGGGAGCATCTCTTCAAAAGGTATCATAGCAGGAAAGGAGTCTTTTTCTTGGCCCTGGGTTTACAGCAAATGTTTTCAAAATTCCTAAATTGGAATCTAAATTTATCGAAATTCAGGGTAATTTTAGCTGAGTGAATTAGCTTTGCAAAATCTAGTTGTATTTTGATACCAGACTTCTAAACAATAAAGAGAAAAAACATTTAATACATTGTTACCATACATCCGAATTCAGGAAAATGACTTCATAATAAAATCCAAATGCTTTTTAAATCAGTTAGCTAGCGTTGAAGTGAATAAAAGCCACTAAATTAATTCCATAACCATCATAAGAAATTTCTGCTAAAGGCAGAGTCAGTTGTATGATTCCAACTATATCATAAGCATATGTTTATAAATCACAGTCTATACAAGTTGTACATGTGATCATAGATATCAGACCGCTTCTGTGGTCTATCGGTCGAGCGTCTGCCCAGAGAGCGTAGGTAGGAGGTTCGAACCCCGGCAGCAGCATCGCAAAAGATGTTAAAAGATGGTACTTGTTGCTACCCTGCCTGATGCTTGACATGGAGGGGATAAAACAAGGACTGGTCGGCTCGGAGTCAGCATATTGTGTCTGAGTGGGGCATTCATGTTAAACTGGGACATGGTATCTCACTGGGCTAGCACTATTAAATCAGCATCAGTCCGGACTAGCTAGTACAAACACACACACCCACCCCATAAAAGTGAAATAATCTTGATAGCTAAACTCCATTTCACCTCACTTCATAGATATCACCCAAAGTAAAATTGTTACAAAGTAAGAGTGGTCTTCAGGTTGGGCTGTGTCTTACTTCTCACCGTAAGGTCTTTTGAGAATCTTTTGACCTATCTGCTCCAGGAGAACTCCTTTGACGTCAAACTTGAATATTCCAGTGGCATCCTTCACAAACAACTCATCTTTCTCGTTCACTACTACTGCTGAGGGACGAGATAGTGCAACTCCACTCTGTGAGAAAAACTATATACAAGATTACATATGTCACATGTGGATATCACATTACAAATTTCTATCAAACATAAACATTGTTATATTATCACACTGGTGAAAAGCGAGTGAGTGAGTGAGTTGGGTTTAACGCCGCTTTTAACAGTATTCAAGTCATATCACGGCGTGTCAGCTTAATGCGGGAGGAAAGCCCAAAGTGATGCAGGTCTCAGACGTTTACCACTTCGGTGAAACCCACAAGCACGGGTATGGTCCTGACAAACCTTGAACTATAATCGGGGCGAACCGGGATTTGAACCCACAATCATAGGTTCCTGGCGTGCCCAAGGGACGCAACTCTGCACTGTGAATCACGGCGCCTTAGACAACTTGGCCACCGTGCCCCCACACTGGTGAAGAGTAATGAACTGGATTTACAACATGCCGTAAGAGGCTACTATGTTTGTCTTGAGAAGCGACTAACAGGATCTGGTGGTCAGGCTTGCTGACTTGGTTCATGCATGTCATCATATCCAAATTGCTTGGATCGATGCTCATGATGTCAATCACTGGATTGTCTGGTATAGACTTGATTATTTACCGACCGCCGTCATATAGCTGGAATATTGCTCAGTGTGGCGTTAAACAATAAACAAATGAAAACAAACCTCAAATCATATACAGAGTGAACTGGGATGCAAACCCATTGGCCATCAACATTTTTTATTTTAAAAGCAATAAGTGCACAAATGATGAAATGGTGTGGTCGAGAGTAGGACAGAAGCCCAAGAGCAGTCAAAGTCAGCTCTGTCAAATCTATCAAAGTGTACATATCATTGTCTATAGTGTGTGTGGTTCAGAAAAAACTGAGTGAGCGAGCCAGTTGGATATTTACGCTGCCAACATTCCAGCAATATCCGACTGGGGGCATCAGAAGTGGGATTCACATGTTGTACCCAAGTGTAGCATCAAACTGGGTCCTTGGTCATGTTGGTGTGACAAGTGACTTGGCTACCCAACCACCCTTATCTTAATCTAAATGATTCAGGCAACACATACAATAGAGCAAGCACAGTGATGTTTACTTCTACATTCAACGCATCACTGCCTTTAAATAAAGTACTTGGGGCTGGGGTAAACTAAACTGTCTCAAATTCAAAAACTCCTGTCATGTTTGGGGTAGCTACTTTTAGCATGTGAAGCCAATGCTTCTTGTTACACATTCCCATATTCCTTTCCATCAGTGTGTATAGAATGGCGGGGACATGAGAAATGGGCTTCACACATTCTCCCCTTGTGGGGAATTGAACCTGTGCCTTTGGAGTGTGGAGCAAATGCTTTAACCACAAGACTACCACACCACCCCTAGGCAAGGTGACAGCCAGTTCACTATAGGATTTGTTTGTTTGTTTGTTGTTTAACGCCACACTCAGCAATATTCCAGCTATATGACGACGGTCTGTTACTTAGTAATCGAGTCTGGACCAGAAAATCCAGTGATTGACAACATGAGCATCGATCTATGCAATATGGATCGATGACATGCTTCAACCAAGTCAGCGAGGCTGACCACCCGATCCTGTTAGTCGCCTTTTACGACAAGCATAGTCACCTTTTACGGCAAGCATGGGTTGCTGAAGACCTATTCTACCCCGGATCTTTACGGGCCAGTTCACTATACATGCTATAGGAAGGCAATTTTGCTCATGCGTCTCCATGGCCTTGTACAGGTCATGGCATGTCAAAGAATCATGGCCATCTTTTTATTTTAACACAAAAACGCAAATGATATCTATTCACAAGATATTGATCTTAGTGTTTGATGATGCTGTCAATATGTAAAAAATATAATAGTCTTGGTTCTCAGGCACCACCCATATCATCATAAAGTCTGCCGCACGTTTTGTTTTTATTTCCATTTTTTTTAAATATAAAAATCCTAATACTTAAACACAATCCACAAAAAAATGGAAAATGGAAACCAAAACGAAATATGCAATGAACTTTATGAATGTGGGCAGTGCCTGAAAACCAAGACTTTTATTTTTTTTTTGCCTAAGAATAGCTTTCCAGCTCAAATTTGATCATTGTGCACTCGATTTTCATGCTAGGCTCCCTGGAGAGTATACAACCTGAGCTGCCTGTGAGACGCTAGAAGATTATCTGCCACATGACCATTTCATCATACGGGTACCCATTCACTGCTGGGTGAACAGAGGCACTATTTGAACAAAGTCACCTCCCTAAGGAGACACGTGCTACATGTGCTTCAGTGTGGGACAGGACTGAAGCCCCAGAAGCCCCCAGGAGACTATTTGATTGCAGTCACCAATCCAACTATTCTTCATCACTGACACTGCCTAACTTCTCCTGATTTGTGACCTGTGCACTGTGCACAGGACCACATGCCATCACATTTTATACCCCACTGACATAAATATGACTTGAAATTATTTTTTTCCCAGAACACAAATGACAGACAAAACATCATGTCATCATGATGAACTGCCTATGATGGTCGATGATCAGTTGAGCTAATATATAATTCACTACTGTAGTATCTTGTTCAAACAGTTTATTCTCCCCTACATGGAAAGATTAAGACATGAAACCTACCTTGTCTGCCTGCATGCCAATGGTAAAGTCAAGGACATCCTTCTTCATAACCTTCACAAGATCGTTACCGTTGTCTGCCACAATTAAGTCACCACGGCTGTTGGACCCAACACCGATAGGGAAGAAGAAGCCTTCGCCGTGGCCTTTCTTCAGGTGACCAATCTTACTCACAAGTGTAGCATTGACTTCTGGAATACAATACAAGAATACACAATATTAAACATTGAAAATGAGTAAGTGACCGAGTTTGGCTTAACAGTAATTCTAACAGTATTCCTGTTAGTGTTACATCACAGTGTGTCAGCTAAACATGAGAGGAAAGCCCGAAGTGATGCAGGTCTCAGACGTTCACTTTTTTGGTGAGCTAGGTTATGGTGCCGACATCCTAGAAACATAATCGGGGCGAACAAGGATTTGAAACCACAGTCATGCCAAGGGATGCAACTCTGCACAGTGAATTGCGAAGTCTTAGACGACTGGGTTACCCATGGCCCCTTGTAAGTGAAAGTCACAGCCTAATTTTAAAAATGATATACTTAGGGCATCCAGCGATTAAAATACTGCATAGGCTACTGTGATGCCAAGCACTTTACAACACTACAATCTCAGGCACTCACCGGTCCAGCAGTTCCCTGAAAACACCAGCCTAGACAAGTCAGTGTATATCTCTGCTACCTTCTTGCCTACAGTCCCACTGCCAGGAGAATGAACTTCTTTTTTCACTTCAACTTCAAGATCCACATCCTTCTTCACAGCAACATCATCCTTCCTCTGTAGTGGTGACTGGGCACGAGTAGCCATCACCTTGTCTTCAGACTTGGCGGTAGTCAGAGCAACAGACGTCCCCACAACCTTCGCCCTGGTACTTCCTGGATAATCAACATCAGTCTCCATCTGGATCTCCTCTTGGGGTTCTTCCTTTATACTCAGCATATGTTCCTGTAGCTTAGGTTTCGAAAACAAAGACATGTCAAGAGGTCTGCTCTTTGATAGTGTATGACCTAATGGTGAGAGTACCTTGTCCATATCACCATGGTTACCATCCTTTGGCTTGTCTAATACATCAACCTTACTTGACTTGGAACTCTCCACAATTCTACTGGTATCTGATTTGGGGCAGGAAGGGCTATCACCAGCACTATCATCTTCCCCACCAATCGTTCCACCCATAGGACTTTCCTTGTTAGATTCAATGTACGTCTTCAGCAGATTCTTCATTCTACCAGAAATGATAGGATATGTCTTTTTGGAAGAAGATTCTTTCTTTCCCTTTTGGTAATCCTCCTCCTTTGATATAGCTGAAGTCTTCACATTCAAATCCAGTTCACCTTTAGATTCATGACTCACGATTTCACAATTTCTCTCAGGCTCTGTGACAGTAGTAGTGTCATTTCCCTGTTCTTCTGCCAGTGGTGACAGTTTCAAAGAGGTAGAACCAGGCTGCTGTGGCATCTTTCCAAGTGGGCTGCTTCTGAAACTCTTACCAGGTGCTCCACCAAGACCTGTAGTCATCTGTCCATTCTCAAGCCTCCTTTCACTTGATACAGGCTGCATATCAATCTTCTCTCTCTTCACAGGAAAGCTGTACTGACTATGGTCGCCACCCCGAGCATCCCACCAGTCATCCATCCCATTAGCAGTCACACACGGAAACCTTCTCAATGCTGCCTCCGCATCAAAGGGTTTGGGGGGCTTATTTTCAATATCGGTCAATTCTTTCTCACTACCTTTTGTCGAGTTTCCTTTTAGGTTAACAATCCTCCCTTTAGTTGAATCCTTCCAAGATTCACCATCGTTTTGCTTTTCATTTAGCTTACTTGACCCTAATTCTTTATCAAAAAGTCTTCTCACATGGGAAGGGTTCTCAGATGAAACTGCTCGAGTTTGTTGATGTAAAGAGTTTTCATCTGGAAGGGCCATATCCCAAGATTCAGTTGAATTACTTCTTTTGTTAGCTGACCTTGGTGCTGAATGACACATGTCTCCAGAACCTTTAGAACTACTCTTTGTGTTCCTCTCAGACACCTTCCTGTCATAAATGTTTTTCTGGAGCCGAATAGACATGGCAGACGACATCTCAGTTATCTCGTACATATCTTCATCCCACTTTTCAATAATTGGTGACAGTTTGGAATTGTCAGATGATCGGTCGCACAATTCTTTATTGCAAGGATTAATTGCACCCATCTGCATCGCAGTCTCTTCACTAGCTCCAACTTCCATTGCCTCCTCCAACAATTTTGCCGTCAGCTGGTTCGATTCATTTTTTCTAGCTGCAACAGGTTCTTTGGCTTGAGAACTTGGAGTATGAACATTAGCAGGTGTGGAAACACAAGGAAACATTTCGCTCTTCTTTTTGGCAAGTCCTGCCTCAAATCCAGGTGGACATGGAACACTATGGATTGTATGATGCAGAGTCTGATTGGTCCTACCTTTCTCACTGGCTTCAGGTCCTGGTTGAGATTCAGAACCATGTGCACTGTTCAACAATGAGCCTAGTTCTGGAATTGGACTCACTTCAGGATTCGAATCAAGAGACATATTTGAACAAGCAAGTGATATCCCACTATCTTTGTTTGAGGTGAAAATATGTCCGAACACCCCTTGATCAAACTTTGTCTCCAGGTCTCCTTGTACAAACTGTAGGAACATCAAATTTTCAAGGTCACTCTGATCCTCGCCATCATGTTTGCTATCCAGCAAAGACTGGAAAGTTTCTGTCAGGTGAGTTCCGTCTGATGCTAACTTGTGCTCATTCTGAATCTTTAGCACCTTCTCTGCTTCCACACAAACTTCTCCCAGGGTGCAGATCTCATCAAACAGCACTTGCACCTGGTCCTCCATTGCTTTAATTTTTCTGTCCACGATGGTGGAAAGATCTTTTTCAAATGTTCTTTGCAGCATGGCTATTTTGGCTGAAAGTCGGCGTGTCATGCTGTCCATGTCGCTCTTAGTTTTGTCTCTCCTCATGAACAAGATAGCCATGACAGCATTGATCTTCCTCGTAGCAGCATTGAGTGAGTTGATCTTCTTGTAAGCCAACTTCAGTGTATGAAGCAAGGTTTCGCGTTTTTCTGACAGATCCATTGTCTGAAAAATAAATGTTAAAGAAAGTTTCAGTAGTATTCAGTAGTATTAAATCAACTTCAACTAGAAGTGTGTTGAATGAAACATTCAATAACATTCAATGGCTCAAAAAAGATTATAGAAAACCTGAAACTTTTACAACAAATTGTATATTGATATACTTATGCTATCTGACACTATGAATTCCTCCTTTTTTTCAATCCTTCAATCCTGGTGTGGAAATGTCCTAGAATAAAGTTCTTGACGACAAATCAATAAGCTTTCAAGAAATTTTGTGTCATATTTGTGAGACATCACAGAATTTGTATGCGCACAGTGACACCCCCCCCCAACAGTAAAAGTTATAACTTCTTTCCGTGGCATTTAGAAGTTGGTGTGATGAGGAAAGACAAGTTCTATGGATGAACAACTTCTGTATTACAATAAGTGTGACGTTTTGGTGTAGATCCTAACACCTTTATCAAGCAAGTGATAGTGATAGTGATGGATAGTGCTGAACAACATAGGTATATACTTATTAACATCAATGTTTATACCACGTATACAGTAAATTGATTGATGGACACAGCTGGAGAGCTGATTAAGTAAAAGTTATGCGTCATTCCTTTTTTGTTAGGAATGATCTGGCTTGGCAGAACACTGCAGACAAATGACGTCTTTACTTTCTATCTTTACACTCTTTGTCCCCATATTCTCAAAAATGCCTCTAACGAATTTCACCCAGCTTGTACGTGCTCACTTACATATAAGCAAAGCTTTGAGGAAACGGCCAAAGCGGGCACATAAATACTGCAGTTGACACATATATTAATTACAGAACCTATATATTATATCTCAGACATTTATATCGTCAGAATAATCTTTCCTTAGACTTGGATTGTCATCTGTTCAAAATGTTCACTTAGTGCGTATCTGTCATTTTGAGGTTCAAAAACCTTTGTCGAGTGAAATTAGCACTACTAATGATCCTACTGCGCCAGGGATGGTGATGTTTAATCTTGTCGAAAACATTTAGACGTACGCTTATTGTTTTAGTTCAAGTTATCTCTCACCTGACGTGTGGAGTGCATCGTCATGTTTTCCTTTGGACGGACGTGTGACATCTTCAACAGTGTTCAAGTTTTAGCGCCAGGAAAACTATATTTTCATCATGACATATGATAAAAGTTCCACAGTACCACTTGTTGACTATAGCATGTGGAAGACATCCACGGTCAATCATTCTACGAGCATGTCTTTAGACAAATAACCACAATATAATCTAGCACAGCACTTTTCAAATATTTGACATAACCGGAAGCACACTTATCTACTCCGCAGCAAGTAATTATAATGGATTTGGTTAACCTTCATAAAAGTCTATCAATGCTGCGTTAAATATATTAGCAGTAGCCCAATATCATACTAAGTTCGGGTGAAACACTACAGAAACTTATGTGGCGTAATTATTAAACAGAGTGTTAAAAGTGGCTATTATTTGATCACGTGATATCCGGCGCTGCAATCACATGGCCACCAAAAGCAGACGATGCAAGTCATTGCCTAACGAGAACACTCGTTATTCATGCTGCTTGAAAGTTGCGTTTATGCAAGTTGTCTCAATACTATTTCGGATTGTTTTCATTTTTTTGCCTTTACATAAAACTGTGGTAAGTCAGGATATCCATTGGCTTCACACTTCATGAATATTGTGCCGACAGTAATTTAGCGAATACGTCATCACATTTAGGCCCCTAGAACCTTTGAAATAAAAGCGTTATCCAAACAGTTGTTTCAGTGAATGATGACATGTCATGTTTCGAGTCGACCCCCATTTACATCTCCATGCAGTGTCTAGGACAACTTGCAACCGCTACAGGGGTCCATGTAAAGTTTTATAGGCCTAAGCTTAGTCTGTGATAGCTTGAAAGTTACATTCTATAACTATTACATTTTTTATAGTACGCCCCCTTTTACTTTATGCTTACATTATGTATTTATGAAGCACGATATATAGCTTTTTCGTATACGATAATATTTTGAATGAGTTGCATCGTTCTCATTCTCCTGTCAATTAAAAAAAACACTTATCGACTGTTCAGAAGGTTCGTACAGGCTTGAAAAGGCCTTGAATGTTATGGTCCCTCTTCAAAAGCCTTGATTGTAAGTGTCAACCTTGAAAAGCTTTGAAAATCACCAAAATGATTGAATATATAAATTGAATTTGTACAAAATGAGATCATTAATAATAGTTCTGAGTCAAGGATGTTAAGTGTGATTTATCGCAGTGATAGATTTGAAACCATGCGAAGGACATTGAAGAATTCATGTCAGACTTATGTATTTTGCTTATTGATTGTGAAAGAGAATCTTGTTTGAAAAATTCTTATGTTTATTCTGCGTTTTAGGTCTTACGACTGATATATAGTATGCCGGATTAAAAATAAAATTATTGCCAGACTAAGGCTAATGACCCGACTAAACAAACCTTGAAAAGGAGAATTGAAAGCCTTGAAAAGACCTTGAATTTTAAGAACCCTGTTACATGGTATCTTGAAATATTTGGGAGACGTCTGCCCTCGAAGGCATTGGCGTTGATAATTGTTTCATCAATTTTCCATATTGTCTACTTTACAGCATTATGAACGACGTGCCCACGGAAAACTCAGCACTGGAAGCCACACACTGCCACCAGAGTGCCCTTGGTGAAATTGATAAGATGAACAAGGAACTGGAGCAGCTCAAGGAAGATTTGTTCAAAACCAGAGGTTTAGTATCACAACTAGTATAGCATTTATAATTTGTGGGAACAGTTTTGCATACCGCATTACATATCATGTCTTAAGAAAAAGTACAACTTTACGGATAACAACTTCTGGTTTATTGCATATAGCGACGTTGCCACGTTGATTCTAATACTGTTAACAAGCTGGAGTGCCTCATATCATTTCTTTATCGGTGTATTTAACATAATTCGAACATACAACAGACCAGTGATTTCTTAATAATAATTACAACTCAGCATACTGCCTGTAGATCTATATATAAACGAAATTATTAAATGTGAAAGTTATAAAATATATGTAATAAATTACTTAGTTTGCTGTACATATGAGCATTTGTGAACAGTCTTCTTTTCAATAATACTTCAAAGGCTCGAAATAATGAGTAACGTAATTTGCCAAACACACAGTGACATAAGGTCAGCATAATTGGAAGATATCCTTTTATCACGACAGTGAAGTCTCACATCCTTCACGTTGACCTGGCCACCCAGTTCAGCCCCCATATGGTGGAGAAGTTGAGCCGTGTAAAGGAGGATTGCAACAGGTGCTCTATGACAGTTAACATGCATCTCCAGTCAGACCAGAAGTAGATGGCACATAGAGACCCCGACTGAAGATATAACAAGCAACGTTTTCCCGTTTAATGGCAGTTCTGGAAATGGCATTGTTGACCCTGGATCTTTTCCATCATTTGTTTATCATGTTCAAAATATTTTTTGATTCAACATTGACACTATCTGATTATCATTTAAGAAAGCCTTGGCCTACAATAAACAACCATATAAAATGTGTATTTTTCATGCGTTATCCAAACAGTTGTTTCAATGAATGATGACCTGTCGTGTTTCAAGTTGACTGTCTTTTATATCCCCATGCATTGTGTACTCTGTACCACTACCAGGGGGCCTATATATATAAATGTTATAGTCTGTGTATATTCCGTTTTACTTTCTGTTCACATTACAAGTATTTATGTGGTATGATATGTAGCTTTTTGGTACAGTGTATTTAATAGTTCTTGTTGATGAGTTACACCGTACTCATGTACTTGTCAAAGTTAAAAAAAACAGGTTGCGAACGTTCCCGAATATAAATGTTTAGTCATTTTTATGGTATCTTAAAACTCTTAGACGGTTACCATCAAAGGCACTGATGTCCTTTGAACTATTTTATCCTTGGCTACTTTACAGCATGATGAACGATGTGCCAGACAAGCGGCTTTTTAATAATATCAACCCAGCATACTGCCCGTAGAGAGAATCTATAAACGAAATGATTAGGCCATTACAATATGTGAACACTAAAAACAGATACAAAATGTATTACTTAGTTTGGGTGTACATATATGAAGATTGGTGGGAAAATCTTGTTTTCATAATATTTACTTTTATTTAAAAAAAAAGTCTCCAATCGATTTTGAATTTGTTAACGTGCATTCAAAAACGTTCTGTACTTAGTTGTGTGGAGCTCCACACGTCGCTTGTACTTGAATGTGACAACCTTAACTCTGCCTTATAAACAAACAGTTTTAGTCCACTTGTCTTTATAATAATAACATATAGAATAATGATAACAAAAAGGGCCAATTTCTATAAGTCCTTATGATACCTTAACTATTTGGCAGTGTGGCATGGTCTACGTACAGGACTAATGCCAATTTCTAACACTCCATAACCGCATCTTCAGTTACACTGTGTTTGTTGCACAATGTTTATCTGAGCATCGCCTATGTCCTACGTAGAGAATAATATACCCAACGAATATATATATGTCAAGGTAACGCAGGTTTCATACAGACATGTTATCAAACAACCACTTGTCCTATAAAACTTTGAAACCTCAACATCGGTAAACACTCACCTTCTTGTAATACTGATTTTCAGTCCTTTGGCAAGTTTTATCCGTCATCACTCCATGATTCTGATATGATTCACCTACAATTCAACCTGAGGTAGCAACTTCTGTAGCCGGCGCACAACGCACAACAGTTATCCATCCCTCGTGAAGTTAAGGGTTGAGGTGTCCCTGACGTGTGGCCTAATGTGTACCAGAGACCATATACTGGTATATGGTCTCTGTGTGTACACATAGTTCAAGAGGTCATACAGTCAGGGACATAATATTTACCCCCGCAAATGCATTTGTTAACGTATAGGCATTGGCAGTCATTCCTTGAATTATTATAGCTTATTGGGAGAATGCAATTTAACGTCATATATACATAAGCTCTGTCAAGTTTAATCACAATTTGAAATAGGGGCGGTTGGGTAGCCTAGTGGTTAAAGCGTTCGCTCGTCACGCCGAAGACCCGGGTTCGATTCCCGACATGGGTACAATGTGTGAAGCCCATTTCTGGTGTCCCCCGCCGTGATATTGCTGGAATATTGCTAAAAGCGGCGTAAAACCATACTCACTCACTCACTCACAATTTGAAATAAATTATCCATACTCTTTGTCTACACTAAGATGCCAATGGATTGTTTGTTCTGTGTGGTCGCATTCACAGTACGTCTTGCTTTCGGGCGGGCTGCATCCAGACGGTCTTTAACGGTAGGTGTTGAAATTTTCTATAATTATCGGCAGACATTTTGAACTGCAAAATGACAATGCTAGAAGACCACCTCGTGTCCAGGTTGTCACCATTTATCTCCAACAAGAAGGCATACGGACATTGGACCGGCCCGCCAAGTCCCCAGACATGTCGCCAATAGATCATCTGTGGGATGTTCTGAAGCGGAGAGAGTAGGCCAGAGACGTGCCCCAGCTTTAGGTAGGTTTTCTGGCGGGATATAGGGGGCAATACCAAAGGTAACCATGCGCGAGGTAATCAACATTATGCCATCAAGGTGTCGTGCATGTATCACCAAACATAGTGGACACACCAGATATTGATCAACACGCCCGAAACTAATTTTACAGACATTTATCGACACTACACCTTCACTTTTATTCATTAGTTCCCTTATTTTTTTGTCATTAGAAATATGTAATTCTTGTTCTCCCTATCTTAGAACAAGTCTAATTATATATGATCTTTCTACGAGACTAAGATTCGTTCTCTCAGAAGTTGATTCCACTGTTTGGAGACATTTTGTACTGGAGACAGATGGAGAGAAATCATTTTTTAAATTAAGACATAATTAATAACAGAACGGTTATGTGTTTTGGGGTTGCCAAACCAAAACAATCATTTAAATAGGGTCAAATGCATTGACCCCTGAAGATTTGGGGGTAGAATTGGCCTTCAGCAACCCATACTTGCCGTAAAAGGTGACTAACGGATCTTTTACGACTAATGGATCCGGTGGTCAGGATCGCTGACTTAGTTCATACATGTCATCGATCCCAATTGCGTGGATCGATGCTCATGATGTCAATCACTAGATTGTCTGGTCCAGACTTGATTATTTTACAGACCACCATCATATAGTTGTAGTGCGTTGTTAAACCACAAACAAACAAACAACATATTTATTCTTCTTTCACTGGTTATATTGAGGAGTTGTGGGCAGATCAGTTTTACTTTTGTGGCTGCAAATACAACTTCACCATGTTGAACAGACCTTAGTCATGCCAACCAATATTTGAATACTTGTGCCAGGTGAGCTATATAGCTGTTGTGGCTGCTTTTCTTGGGGGGTGTAATTTGCATTGAGCCAAGATGTTGTATATTTGTATATGCATGTATTCACTGGCTAAACATATGTTAAACGATTGTGCATTGATGAAAATTGGTGGGAAGAAATATATTGGGCTCTGTCTGAACCAGAATCTGAATTCTTTTGACACACTAATGAACTAGCATTTATTTCAGTCCAGCAACACTTTGGTAAAACATCATTATTTAAACTTTTAGTACCCTGGCATTTGTCTGTTCCGGATATCGGCACTGAGTATTATTCTATATATACCGTCATTGTTTTCTGACTAAATGATTGTAATTTTAAAAGGATTACCCATAAAATTGTGTTGTCTTTGTTGTCTGTTTTTCAAATTGATAAACACGGAGTTGTCAGTCGAACAGTTTTTGCCGGTCCCTTGTGACGCAAGTTTAGACAGTGGGAAGGTGTCAGTGGAAGCATATGCATCACATGCTACCACTATTCAGAAGGTATAGGTTTGATACCACAAATAGGTACAACATGTGAAGCTGACATCTCCTGCCGCGAAACTGCTGGAAAGGGTTAAAATCTTATTCTTTCACTTTCTCCATCCAGATAAAACATTATAAAACAAAGAGCACACAAATGTTTTTTAAGTTTATTTCAACATTTTGTTTTGGATGACTCCCATGTGGTGATATGAATATTCCTTAAATATTTACATCTCTGATGCATGATTTATCAATAACAAACAGTAAGAACTAAATAAGAGGTTAACAGTATTTACATTTAACAATGTTTGATGAGATGCTGATATGAGAATTATCACAATTATGCTTGGGACAAATATTGGCAGATTACAAATTGTGTCATTAACACAACATTCCTTACAAATTCCTATAGTCCAAGTGCTGCAAAGTCGTACCGATGAAATGCAAAATATATATATATATCTGAAAGCAACAATTCATCTTAAATGGCGTGAAAGTTAAGTTATATATATTTGTCCATACCAATTCATCACCATAATTTCAGACATTGTCATGATGGGTAGAATAAGTTGTAACTGTAATTGTTGGTGGTTTAATACCCCCGGTACTTGTTGTTACAAGGGGGTCTGCACAATAAACATAACAGCTTAGGGGCATCAGGGATAGTCTCAAAACTTCTATTCTGAAATATGTGCTGTTATGAATAACATTTATGCCATTTAAGACGAATTGTTGCTGTGGAATTTATATGTATTTTGCATTTCATTGGTACAGATTTTTGTAGCAAACGGACGATAGCAAGCACAACAGTTTATACAGTCCCTATATATCTCTGATATCACGTGACATTATTTTGTAGTTAAAGCCATTAAAAGACTGGAAAAAAAATTCTCAAGTAATCTGTGTTAAAAAGTTTATGCAGGCAGGAAGCCATTTTCATGTACCTTTATGCATGTAAACTCAAAAGTCTGCTACCCAGGTTAAGAGATGTTCTCTTAATCTCCTGTTACTTTGAGATGTTTATTACAGATGCAAACAGCTTGAGACACAAGAATATCTTACAGCAGCATTATATTAAAATGTGCCTTGTCATACACATTGCATAATTAATGTACAAAGTGATCACAGTTATTAAACAATTAACAGAAGCAGAAAGTAAATGGAAGCATTATAAATTAAATATTTGCTGAAATGAAAGCTTAAAACCTGTTGATTACGTCTTTGAATATCTTTTATAAGTGATACTTAGAAGGAAGAGATTATGGATGTCATTTTCTTTATTATTAGGAACACAACCTTGTGTTCCTCATAATAAAGAAGTTGAAATCCACAAATTCTCTTCCTTCTGTTGATTATAAGTTGATGTACATGGTGTATGGGTGTTGAATGAATTCATTCCCAGTTTTATATAGACGAGTTGACTTGGAACAGATTCTGAGAGACTTGGCACAGAATCTGTAAGCCTGGAACAGTCAGGGACTGTGAGAGAAGGATTAATCTATCTGCATGCTTGCATAACAACCCCTATCAGTGAAAGAGTGGGTGACACTTTACAAACCTGGTTTGAACAGTATTTCAGTTATAGAACTGTTTTATCATAATGTGAGTGGAAAATCCAAAGTGACACAGGTCATAGACATTTACCACTAAGGTGATTTATGCAAATCATGCAAATGGATATGGTGCCGACTTTGGCCAAAGCAAATGTACATTGAGATGCAATGCCACTGAACTGGCAATGTTTATCATAAAAGGAGTGTAGATGCACATCTGAGATTTACGTCACATTTGTTAATGAATGTTCCATGATGATACAAATAAATTAATCCTGATAATGACTATTCTTGGCAAACTGTATTCATTATATACAGAGACATATATCTATATATACAAACACATATATACATGTACAACCAATAACATTTTTCCTTGTCTAGAAACAACAAAATCAAAAATCATAAATTCGGTCCATTTCTTTGTTCCAAGATAAACCCTCAAGTAACTAATCATTTGAAATTGAATAAGCAAACGAAAAGACAGAAACACACATGTTGATAAAGCTTCATACACCAACTGCGGAATATCAATACATTCTGTAGATGACTTATCAGTAATATTGTATTTGTTCAAAAATGAATCAGATCTTATTGTGAGTGAGTTCTGTTGAATATAGACATATTTGGCCGCCTGTGACGTTCGCTACTGATCCAAAATCTGATTCTAGTCAAATTCCTTTTTGTCTGAAAAGATAAACTAAAGAAAGTATATATTTTGAAAATAAAGTCTAAAAAAACCCAGTTTTTCAGACTTGTAATTTGAAGCATTTACCACAGACTTTACAAACCTTGCTTTTATGCAGATAAATCACCACACAGTGACTTCATGTGTACAAACATACTTATTTATGCTTTTTGTTTGGTTATCACCCATTTCAATAGGAAGCATTTAGAAATCTGTTATCTACTCACAGCACCAAAATACATCACTCTCTACCATGTCAGAATGTTTTGAAACATAGTCATTCCTGAGTTCAACCAATGCATATCTATGAATAGAAAAAGTGTACGTTATCAGAAAGAGTTACCAGGTCTGCTGAAAAAGTGACAGTCATGGACTGGATCTATATGCAGACTTTATAAAAGACTGCCACATAGATTCTGCTCATGGTTAAGAAGTAAAACTCAATACAGAGAACACCATACAAAATGTATTTACATAGAAAGCTTGCTACATATATGGACTTAAGTTTGTGGTGGTGCTGGAACTGAAGGTGAAATACTGCAATTACCACATACGACAGTGCCCACCTGTTTCTGCCATGTTCTCACATGCAATGAAACTAAGTGAATCTAACCCACAAATATGATTACCGGTAACACAATTCTCTCACCAACCCCTAAAAACCCTCACTGACCCAAATTTCAACATGCTATTACAGAATAAAATTAATCAGCATGATTGGTTAGCTTAAATGAAGTTGACTAAGTGATCATGTGTCAATCATATGAAACATGTAAGTTTGTGTACATCAAATATTTCAACCATCAAATATTTCAACCTTTCTGTGACAATCATCTTCCCGAGGCAAGAGAGTTAACTGACTTTAAAAGTCCAGTTTTTACTAGGCTGGAATTCCTGGGCTCGATCGTAGCGCCACCAGTGGCTGTTACGAGTTATGTCCTTTCTATGCCTCTCCTATTGACCAATCAGATTCAACCTCTCGTATCACTTGCATTTGCTTCAAACAAAACGGTGGCGCCCAGTCAAGACGATCTGATTGATAATCAAGATCTATATTGTGATAAATTGAGTCTTACATCGCAAAGTGCATTAAATCACGTGAGCACCTTGATTAACCTTTAGCCTGCTGAATTATTTTCACACTTCTTACCCCTGCCTGCTGGATTAATTTTAGCATAAGGCGCTCTAAAGAGGGTGGGTGATTTCAAACAGTCAGTGCCTCATTAAACAAGGGCCAATTGAAGAAATATTTTGCACATTTATTCCTGATAGAAAACTACACAATTCTATATAAAAATATCCTGGTGTTTTCAATCATACCAAGGTTAAGACCAAAGCGAACACAAAATTTGTTAATTTTCTTGAACTTACCTGAATTGCGTTATTGAAGGTGGTTTGCATTTCATGCTAGGAACCCTCTAATATCGTAACATTTTTGCAAATTGATTTCAATAATCATATCTCCGATATCATAATTTTAATTGAGTAAAAATTCGGGATTTATAATCGGCATATATCAGCGCGATGGTAAATTATGACCCATTTCAGTGAATTTATTATCTAAACGTTAAACAGAAAAATAACTTAATTTTCGAGGTCATCATGTCGGTTGCAGAAATACGAATATTCGGGTTAATCTGACGTGTCATGTTATAAAATTTGCAGGAAACATTAAATGACTTATAAATATTCACTAATCCTAATTTCAAGCGTTTTGGTTGAATATTTACGATATACAAAAATAAACAACCCGTGTCATGATGCTAGTAGACGTCCTAAAATCAAACATGGCGCGCTTCGCCCGACCTCCGCATAACTTATTGCTATTTTAATATCAACAAAGTTTACATTGCCTTTATAAATATAACTTGGCGAAAGTTGACGATCTTCTCAATCGAAGAATGTTTTATTCGTCATATTCCAATAAATATGACGAGAGAAAAATGAAAATACAGATCGTGAATTCTGACAGCACTATTTCAATTAGTGCAAAGGTCACCGGATGTGATGTCACAGACAGGGGTAGTCTGCTGATAAGCTTTCGAAACAAAACAATTACAGTAAATTTTGAAATAGTTCGCCTATCACATACAGCAAAAATATAAGTCGATACACAGTATCAGTAATCACCACTAACATGAAATATAAATGTGACTTTGACGATATAATTCGCGTATTAGTTAATCCGTTTTACCTTGCATGCTCCCGTGACCCGGAAACGGTAGACGATAAATCAACATGCCACATGCAAGTTTCTCGGTATCTTTTATTTGAACTTCTGTTGATATCTAAGAATCACCATTCAATGTTGTGAATATAAATGGGACATGATTCATATTTCTGCGATGTACATGCTGATAAGTTTCACTACAACAAGTGTATCCCACGTAATACGTCTATGGATATCGTCGATCAGCAAGATCACCCTCAACAACAGGTGCGCGAAAATGGGTTTGACAAAACGTGTTTCAAAATAACATCCCCGCGTTGCTGAAAATGATAGGGTATATATAAGCAATAAAATTCTACGTACATATTTTCGGTGTTAGTTCCACATTACATTTAGGATAGTTTTCCTTTCGGGAATACATACATAGATTCTAGCATGATTTTAGAACAGTTTCACGAAGGATTTCTAAATATATTCCCAAAAAATGAAGACCACCATGATTGCGCATTGATGATAGATTTGTAATTGTTTAATTATTTACAGCTTTTTACAGGTTTTAAAATTTTAAGTTATATTTAATAGTTATTTTTCCCACAATGATGGTGTGTGGGGACAGTAAATATTAGTCTTTGCATCAACACAGTGTAACTGATCAAACTTCAATTATTATCTTTAGTTTAAACATATTTATTCAACAATTATTATCTTGCACTCTGAAAATCAACTATGTGAATAAGTAACTCTCTGATGTCATCATTTTAATTTTAGTATTCCATGAATAATGATTAAATCAGATCCTTAACATATACATACTAAACTCATATGGACATTAATTTTGTGCATTATGTGGTTTGTTTCCAAATAAAACAATTCTGAAATATGATTTAATAGGAATTAATTTAATTTAAATACAGTAACAGTACATGACATTTTTGTTTGTTTAATCACAAGAACCATGGTGGCACATAAGCTGGTAAGTTTGCCATAGGTTTCTTAGAAAATGCTATCTCAGTCTTCTGGTTGGAATGAAAAGAAACATGCCTGTGTACATGTTTACCCTTGCCAGGTGTATTTTTTCCAGTCAGCCAATCCATTACTTTTGTTCACCTTATATGGTCTATTTTATACATACAGGTACTGCTTCCAAACTGTTTTTTCTTTGTATGCAATCACAGTATCACAACTTCCTCAGCTGGTGTGTATAAAAGTTCCCCTGTCATCATGAAAAAAGAATTATAAAGGAAAGTCATATTTACATTCAAAAACATATCTGTCTTTCCTTGAATACTCTTTGTCTAAGTGCCAGAAATGTAAGTGTCATAAAAAAAATTAAAAACTTTTTTTCATAAGGAGTTTTCTTAGATAGACCTAGATCTAAGTCAAACCATGTGACTAGTTAGGTAGAATTATAACCTTATAAGCCCTCATTTCTGAGGTGTCCATATTTTTCACATTTTTAGGACTAAACGTGATCCGTGTAGATCTGCCTGTTTTGTTATGTAAAACAATTTCTTGTCTTAAAAAATGAGAAAAGGAATCATTCAGACGAATTTTTTTTATCCCATTGATTCACGAAAATCAGTTGAAATGTACAGTGGTGACTTTTGTACCCAAAATTTCTAGTAATTTGTTACCCAAATGGGTATGTGATTTTGTAGATCTACCTAGAATTATTTCAAAGATATACATTAATTTGGTGTCTTAAACTTAACATAATATCACTTTCCTATCAAAACAATTCATTCTAACTTAGGTTTAACCAACTTAACTGGCCTCTCCTTCAGTGACAATACGTCAGTTTTCTCTCAAAACTAAACAATCAATTTCAAGGATCACAGTCATAATCATATTTGGAACTTGATGAAATATTTTATTATGTGTTCTGTTCATCTACATTAAAACATAAATATAATTATAGATCTATTGTCTTATTTTCTTAGGTACAAATTCACAAAGTATTTTGGGTACAATTTAATTTGTTTTGGGTACAAAATCACACATATATATAAATAGGAGCCTAGAATCTATATATATTTACACTACCTCGTTGTGTACCAAAATGTTATCGGTTCAGAGGACGGGAGGTTCTCGGAAAGTTTTCAACAACATCTTTAATATTTAAATTGTTCTTTTTGTAATGTCAGACCAATAACAATATTATGTTATTATTATGGCATATCAATACGTTGGATCGCTCTCCGTTGCGCTCGTTTATAGAAAATATTTTAAAATTAAAATCATCGAGCGTGAAATCCATTACGGTTTCGGATTTAGACTTACACATTTTATGGCGACAATCACGAAGAAATATGAAACAAATAAGAGTGAAGACTGCTCTCCAGATCAATAAATAGTAAATAGTTGACGAAAAATAGTAAATTATGTATTTTCTTTTGAATTGGAATCTATTTCGGAATTTCTTTATGATAGCTTACCAACTTTTGCATATTTTGCTTCCATGTGTCACATGCGGTACGTGCTTCCGGTTTCAGAAATGATAGCTAAAATTGCAAGTATTTTGATTATTTCTCGTAAAATGCATTATTTTGCTATTGAATGGTTTACCTAGAATGTATATCAGTTCAGATTTTGCGTATCATCCAATATTTGTCATTTTTCGCAGTGTTTGTTGACTTTGTTCGACTCAACAAATCGCGAGTTAGGCCACGCCCAAACGTATCGCTGACGTTTGTCGGCTTGGCAATGTGTCGGAAAGTTTATCAAACGAAATCATTTGCAAACTCTTTAAAAATGAAATTCTTTTTACAAAGATTTATACATGCGTGTCAATAATTCTAGAAAATTAAGTTAGATGTAACAAAATGATTGTAATAGTCTAACGGGATAACTATGCATGTGGAGTTGTTTGTTTACCGCCGTTGCCATGATCGTACAAGTTCCATCCAATCGATGATGTTACGATTCAGATTGTTTTTGTTTACAATTAATTACACCGAAAGTTGCTAATTTTTAGAAATAATGGAACATGAGTGTTTTCCTTTCGTCAGCAAACAAAAAATTATGATCGAATAGGAAAAATGATGAAATTATAAAGAAAATATCGGACTGCATGCCGCTCAACGTGAAGTGCCAAAAGTCAACAATGGCCGTTCCTGGTAGATGTGTGCCGAGAAGTTTGGCCGAAACTTTTTTAACTCGCGATATTTTCTTTTTGAGGTAAATAAATGACTGAACGTTTTGATATTGAGCAAGCTGAGCATTTATGCATGTCATACGTAATTTAAATGATACGCAAAGCCTTCTTGGTAGATAGATATGGCGAGTTTTATTTTGGGGTGTTGTTATGCTATTCGCCTGTCGAATGGGTTCGACATCAGATGCACGGGGATCGACACCTCTGTCGAATGGGTTCGACGTTAGCGTGCAGAGCTTTAAAAACATGAAAAGATTTAGAAAATATCTGTTGACAACGAGTTAGCGGTGCACATGCTTTGCAAATCCTTCAATCGACCGAAATCTACACGACACTTTACGAACCGGATGTCGATTTTGGTGCGCGATTTTGATTGGACTATGTAACTCCATAATACCAGCCTAGTTCAGCAAGGGTGGAAACTGGACTTTTATAGTCAGTTAACTCACTTGCCTCAGGAAGATGGTGACAGTATGCCACATGAACTTGTTATTGGTCTGTAAATACCCCCTATATGTAAGTACAGACGTATAAGGGGTATATATTTTTATTTACTGATCAATAACAAGTTCCTGTGCCATTACTCTGTTTCATATTTGCTAATCTAAAAGTAGACGGCAATTCTTGGAATCTCTTGAGAACCCTGAATAATCCAAAGGCAGAAGACATAACCAACTCCAGTGTAATGATATAATATCCTAATACATGTATTCATAAAGATATCATCAAAACATTTTGGCTTGATGTGAGTTTGGCTCGATGTTTAACTATTAAGCATGGTAAGTAGAAATGTCAGTGGCATAACTGCAAACAAATTAAAACGTGTTGGTCTTTAATGTCAGCCAAGTGGTTAAAGCTTTCACTTGTCATGCCAAAGACCCAAGTTTGATTCCCCACATGGGTACAATGTGTGAGGCCCATTTCTGGTTTCCCCGCCTCCGTGATATTGCTGGAATATTGCAAAAAGCGGTACAAAACACCACTCACCCTCTCCATATAGCATACATATATATTAAATATCTGACAGCAGGGATGAAACAGTTAAAGTACAGACCTTACCAGAGTATCAAAACAAGAACTGTTACACTGTGAATGCACACTATCTTGGAAAGGTATTTCTTGAATCTTTTTTACACAGTTCAAGTTCATACTTACGTCAAGATTGTTCACAGGTATGTTTTCCTAGTTTACCGGTTATTTGGAATGTTTGAGACAGTTAATCACTGGTGATAGCCTAACAACAACAAACACCATGCTTATATAGTGTTTAAAATAAAGGATGAAAGTCAAGGGGTCCTTATCATGTCCCCAATGTTAAAAGGTCTAGCTTCAAATAAAGCAGCAAACCTTAAATATGCCAGGAGCACACTTAATTCTCAACATTTACATGTACAGGTTCTCAAGTACTTGGGAAGCACTTCAAGAAAAGTTCTCAAATCCCTGCCTGGTTCATCCCCATGCTGTCCTAAAACTCTTTTCTCATGATGACCCCCCTCCATGATGTATTCTGTAGGTTATCTTGTTTTAAGCGCTCTTTGATAGTCCTGCCATCAATGTTTAGACTACTGTGTCTCCTGCCGTTAAGTTCCTGGTCTCATGGTCCCTCCTACTATCAAATCCTACTATCCTACTTTTTTATATAAGTGTACATAGTTTGGTTAGACAAGCTGTGAGACATTCATTAACTGCCGGTGGAGTTATTGCTTCCACTGCTGATGGTGCGAGTGCGGAACCTGCTGGCCTGTCTACGTGGGGCAAAGTCCTTCAGCAGATCATGTTCCAATATAGCGCAAGCAGATGGACGTTCAGAGGGCTTCTGTGATACCAGCCATTTCACCACATCATGCTGAAAGAGAGGTATGCAAGGGATAAACATCCATCCTTCATGAAGTAAGGAATAGTGAAAGTAATGATGAACTGCCTTAAAAATAAAGTTGTATTGTATGTGTACCAAAGGTTGACCAAAGGATAACAATTATAATTTCATAGCAGTGTAATATTGTTCTGTGATTTCTGAAATATTTTGTTATATCATACCCAATGTGTATGATATTTTGTTCAACAAAATACATGTATAGGCATACAAAAATTATTTTACATGATAAAATCAACCCTTCTTTCAAGCTGGTTATTGCGTGGAATGTTTAAACATAATCAAAGGGACATTACTATGTACACATGATTTATTAATCTGGAAACTTGTAAATCCAGACAGTTCCGTAATGGTATAATCATCTGGATTAGCAAGGTTTTAACATGTGCAATGTAAGATATATTGGCAGCACTGCAGTTTACTTGGTGCAGCTTATGAAACAATCGGGTGCTGATCACTTGGTAAACAAGCACTAGTTTTTTGTGATAGACCCAATGGTCCCGTGGTAAAGTGTTGGGTTGATAAACTCATTAGCCTAGCTTAGCTTCAAACTGGCAATGCAAGTTTGATCCTCTGTGCTGTGCTAATTAAAATCTGAAAAAGTATGCAGTATGTGCAGTACTCCCAGGAGTTGATGGACAAAGGACATGAAGGACACGAAGGTGGGAGAGATGGTAGAAAGACTGAACCACCCACCTCTTTTGGCATTTCCCGTATGAACCTGTCTGGGAAAATTTGTTTCTTGATGTCCACAAGTGTCCTGATCCTCTCCATCTGAGTGGAGAAGGGATACAGCAGCTCAAACAAGATCATCCCCAGGGAGAAGATGTCCACCTTGTGGTCATACTGACGCCGAGCAATCTGTACAACACACAACCATGCTACTTTGAACTAAAAGAACAGGATGCCTTCTGAATCTTTGCATTGTGTGGTGATAACTTTGGTCCAAGAGTCAGTGAGTGAGTTACTTGGGTTTTAGCCATTTTTAGTAATATTCTAGAAATACCACAGAAAGATACCCGAAATGGGCTTCAAACATTGTACCCATGTGGGGAATCCAGCTGTTCAGGGTGATATGCAAACACCATAATCATGATAATGATAATGAACCGTTAGCTTATCATGCTTACTACTCATAACACATACCCACTGCCAAAAGAAACATGAATACCATACATGTTGGTTAATATATGGACACTCATATTCAAGAGATATTAGATTGGTTCCATGCACAAATGAACATACTGGTATGTTGTGTGAACTAATGCTCTTGAATGTATCAAATGTGACATCATAGATCCATGACTCGAGATGCACCATTTGTCTTGTGCAGGATTACTGTGTTCACTTTGTAACTCATGTGCAGCATATCGTGATAAATATAAAGACACTCTGTGGTAACACTTGACTGATTGTTAGTATTGTCATTCATTGGTGCCCATTGGACTGTTGGAAACATCTCTTCTTAACCTACATACTTCTCTGTATGTTTCCATGGTTCATGTTTCTTTAGGCTGTGAGTATACATAACGATATCAATAATATCATAATAATCATGAAAACAGATGAACGGGCAAGCAGAAGCCCTGAAACTTTGTTACAAGTAATAAAGAAGATATCCATAACATTAACAGTAACTTGGTGAACAGGTGAATATAATGATAAAATGAAATTTGTGATATTAATAAATTCCTTAACTTGTTTAATGTTTTTCTACCTGTTCTGGGCTCATGTAAAGCTGTGTGCCGACCTCAGCTGTGTGTTTAGCATAGGCATCGCCAGCTTCACCAACTACGTCATGTGCTTCTACAAGTGCTGTCACAAGGCCAAAATCTCCAATCTTGATTGTCCCATCCACAGAGAAGAAAATATTAGAGGGCTGAAATAAAAGAAATGAGCCTTTGATTTCACTGTCAAACTGTACTGGTAATCATGGCAATAGGTATAATTACTAGGGCTGGGATGAGTCCAAAGTTACTACCCGGGTACCCAACCCTGTAATAACCGACCCTACTCGGGTACCCGTGGAAGGTCTCATGAGATTGGTACAAACTGTTCGATAAGGAATTGTTTGACCGTAGCCTTGGCAAAAAATATTTAGGTACACTATAAAACGATAATGTCATGCATTACTGAAGTTGACTGAAGCTCTAACTTTATTCAAAAATACATGTCAGAAGTAATGCGTTAATGGTCTGAAAGATAAGCAAACAATCGTGACCTATAGTGTATTCACATGATTAACCACAGGTCCTGGTAGTCCTGTGGGTACCCAGGTCCTACTCAGTACCCACCAGAACAGAGAACCTGAGTTACCCGTCCCAGCTCTGGTAATCATGGTAATTACAACACATTTTCTAGTGGTAGTGAGTGAGTGAGTGAGTGAGTATGGTTTTACGCCCCTTTTAGCAATATTCCAGCAATATCACGGCAGGGGACACCAGAAATGGGCTTCACACACTGTACCCATGTCGGGAATCGAACCCGGGTCTTCGGCGTGACGATCGAACGCTTTAACCGCTAGGCTACCCGAACGCCCCTTCTAGTGGTAGAGCATCTGCCCTGAGAGTGGAAGGTTGGGGGTTCAATCCCCGGCCATGTCATACCAAAAGATGTTAAAAGATGGTACTTGTTGTTACTCTGCCTGGCTTTCGGCATTAAGGGCCGAAAACAAGGACTAGTCAACTCGGAGTCAGTATACTGTGTCTGAGTGGCGTATTCATGATAAACTTGGGTATGATATCTCAGTGGGCTAGCATTTAACCAGCATTAGTCCGCAGTAGTACAAGCATGCACACACACACACACACACACACACACACACACACACACACACACACACACACCCCTGCAATAATCTTGAACATGATGTTAAACCCAATTTCATCTCACCTCATCTACAACACTTCTTTACATGCTTCAGGTGTTAGAATCATGAGTATTGTTATAAAGCATGTTTGTTTGTTTGTTTCTTAGAGCCACACTCAGCAACATTCCAGCTATATGATGGCGGTCTGTAAATAATCAAATATGGACCAGACAATCCAGTGATTGACATCATGACCATTGATCTACACAGTTGGAATACGATGACATGCTTCAACCAAGGCAGCAATCTGATCACCTGATCCTGTTAGTCGCCTCTTACCATGCTTATGACATTGACAAGCATGGGTTGCTGAAGGCCAATTCTAACCCTGATCTTGACAGGCACACCCAGCATGTGAAGCAGTGACTTGGCTATAGTGCTACTTTGACCATTCTTTCCCTTGTGCCCCGACAAATGTGGGGGGAAAGTCCAAAGTGATGCAGGTCCTAGATGTTTGAATGTTTCATAATATTACATCTTTGATAATAATGTTATTGTTAAAGATGAGGGGATGTTGGAATTTCACTGACAGCAATTTGAGAATGCTTAGAATTAATCAAAGTGAAGTTTTCCCATCTATTTAATCAAAGTGAGTGTATGCCATATATTCATACATGCATTATATATGTACACACATTTATGTTCATACTAGCCAAAAACACATTATGAAAATCTTTTCTCATGATTGAGAATATCACACCTATTATTGCAGCCTGCTGAGAACAAACTAGTCATATATAGGGTACCATATTCGACAAAATAAGCGCCCCGCTATAATAAGGCAATATTTGCTAATATATTGGCTAGTGAGTAATCCCAATTAGCACCCCTTCTGATTGATCAATGTACCAAATACATATTTATTCATGTATAATACGCACTCGTGTGTAATATGCACCCTTAGTTATGGGCTGTCAGCAGAAACCACAAAATTTTGTAGAATTTTCCTATTCGGAATATTCTATAAGTAATACGTTACCACTGTTATACCGAGGCTGTTGTCTCCCACAACTGCTGCTATAGCGAAATCTACCACAGAGATCTCAATTACCTCATGCAGCACGTGCGTAGCCACCTAGCTGCCATGTGACACCCTTCACTCTTGTCTCTTGCGAGAGCAAGTGCTCGGGGGACAGACGGGCGGGCAGCAGCCCAGTGGTAACGTATTACTTATAGAATATTCCGAATAGGAAAATTTTACAAATTACATTAAGTAACACGTTACCACTGTTATACCGAGGCTGACTACCACAGTAGGCGGTTGGGAGCACCTACAACCCGAATCCTGACTGCTAGCGTTCCTTCCGACCAGCGGAAGTAAACACCAAGGCGGAAGCACTCGATGTGCATGCACCTAGCTAGGCGTTACCCTATAGGAATACCAAAGCACTGTCAAGCGCATACCGTAAGGCTCAATCGTCATTGCCAAAACGATTGGTGACTCCAAACGGCCCCACTGGATAGGTATTTCATCGCCGCAGCGGATGAGAACACTGTATCCACGTGAGCTTAATCTTAGATCAGGTTAAACAGTCGAAAAGAGGGAAATTAATTTCATTCAGACCGTATATCCCAGAGCAAGCCTACTTAAAGTATGCATTAGGCGCGTGACCTAATTCCAGTATTTGTAAGCATGCATCACAAGGTTGGGATACACGACAGACAATTAAATACATAATTGTCAAAATACAAATAAGGACAAAGCACACAAAAAGCCGCCCTCACCTGTGGTGTGAGTGCGCTGGTTTGCGTGACCCCAACGCCTGTACCCACGGCAGTGGGAACATTGGAGACGACCCAGATTGACCACCGTGCAAGGTCTGACGCCTGAGGAGTTCGGAATTGCGCTGGGCACACCCCTTAGGTGCCCGCTTGCGCCGCGATCCGCGGGCCAAGACGGTGCACACTCTCCATGACGCCATCAGCGACCTGTTTCAGGTAATGATTGGCAAAAAACCGAGTCAGAACGCCAGTAACAACCTCGTAATATTCTGCGAACAGAGATATTCGAGTGTAGGGCAAATGTTGCCGCTAGCGCCCTGATCTCGTGCGGGTTTGACCCCGCTACCGGTAACCCCCGAGACCGGTACGCCAGATTGATGACAGAACGAAGCCACAACGCAATCGAGTTGCGAGTTATGTCAACCGTGCGATTATGGTTACACGATATGAACAGACGGTCACGCCCTTGTCTACGTTCATTCGAAGCCTTAAGATAATACTTAAGGGCCCTAACCGCACACAGCGCTCTGTCCTCAGTATCAGCAGGATGTAAGATTTCTTTGAGTGATCTTACAGTGAATTTTCTCTCTGTTTGCCCGATTCTCGGCGACGAAGCCCATGAGCAGGCCCAGGCGGACCGCTCCTTCGTCACCCCTATCGAATCGTACCTTGGCGACATCGAGTGCATGAGTTTCGGATACACGTGCCGCCGTGGCAAAGGAGAGGAGAAATGCTGTTTTCCAAGTCACATGCCGGAACGAAGCACTATGCAAGGGTTCATACGGAGCTTCCGTAAGTGATTGCAACACTAGGGAAAGATCCCAGGCCGGTGCCCGAAGGCGGCCCTTCTTAAGATCGTGCTGTTTGAAACCCTTGATAATACCCCGTATCACCGGCTCTTTGGAGAGACTGGTACCCATAGCAACGTCCCGTACCGTAGCAACGGACGAGACATAGTTGGCAATGGAACCCCCAGAGAGTTTCCGGGTCTCTCGCAAGTGAGACATGAAACGAGCAATATCCTACACAGATACCTTATCTGGCGAATGAATGTGATGATTACAACACCACTTCGTGAAAAAACCCAACGCCTGTATGCCCGAGACGCCCGGCGAGAAAAACCTTTACTCCTCAGACGCTCGGTGACAACATCCACGCGTGCAGATTGAACTGCCCTGCGTTTGGATGAAGCTGACCGGTGTGAGGGTGGATCAAGAGATCCGGTCTCACAGGCAGTGGGAGTGGCGACTGCGTGACCTGGGTCAGCAAGTCGGGGTACCACGATCTGTTCGGCCACATGGGCGCGATCAGTAACATTCGACAGCGAACTCCTCGAAGCTTAGAATGTGTGGTATCAACGCTGTCGGCGGGTAAGCATAAGCGTCCAAGCCCGTCCAGTCTAACGCGAGAGCATCGTGATCGATGGCCCTCGGGTCCGGGACTGGTGATACAAACAACGGGAGTTGACGACCCAAACGTTCGCACAGCCACTGAAACACTACTGGGTTCAGCATCCACTCTGTGGGGCTCGGATCCTGAGGCCTCGATAGAGCATCGGCCAGTACGTTCCGCACACCTGGGATGTGACGGGCGCGTATCTGGCACGGGACACTGTCCACCAGAGCGTAAAACTCGAAACGTGAGATCGAGTAGCGAGTGACTGTGGGTTCCCCCCAGCTTGTTCACATAGGACACTACCGTCGTGTTGTCGGTCGCCAGCATGTGCCGGGCGTCGACGAGACGATGCTTCCAGTGATTGACTGCGTTGATCACTGCCTTGAACTCGAGACAATTGATGTGAAGACCTAGTTCGTCTACGCACCACAGCCCCGAGCTCACCTCCCCCTCTAGATGGGCGCCCCAGCCCACTAGAGAGGCATCTGTATACAGGTTCAACGTGGCCCGGTAGGGCCGCATAGAGACTCCTGATAAGACATTGTAAGGGAGCGTCCACCACTCCAGTTGCGGTCGGAGCCGATCCGGGAGGGCGACGGTCGCACTGTTCACCTCCGTTGCTAACAACTGGATTAAAAAACGTTGCAGCGGGCGGAGTTGGAGACGACCCCGTTCGGTGCAGTCCTGGGCTGATACAAGTAGCCCTAACAGCTGTTCCCAAAAGTGAACAGTCTGTTGCACCGCTAAGACTTTGGCAATCATCGCCTGAATTTTGTGCCACCGGTCTGGGGGGACAAATAGGCGATGGGACACCGTGTTGAACCGACCTCCGATGAACTGCAAGTTCTGAGAAGGGGTTAACTCGCTCTTGGGGAGATTGACAATCCACCCCAATTGCTCCAAGAGCCGACGTGCGAAAACGAGATGGCGTGACAGGGTGTCCGTCATTCGATTTGCTACTAGCGAGTCGTCCAGGTACGCGAAGTACCGGACACCCCTCCGGTGGAGGAACCCCACTATGGGGGTGGTTAACCGGGTGAACAGCCAGGGAGCGGATGAAAGACCGAATGGGAGTACAACCCACTCGTAGTGCCTGCCTTGAAAGACAAACCTGAGATATTTGTGATGATCCGAGTGAATCGGAACATGCAGATAAGCATCCTTCAGGTCGATCGAAGCTAGCCAGTCGGCCGGCATGATCAGTGCTTTCAGGTCCGTCAAGCTCAACTTCTGAACTTGGGCGGCTTGCGCAGGTAGAACTCGTTGAACGATTTCAAGTTGTGAATCCTTCTTGGGAACGAGAAATATCCTGGAGTAAAACCCCGGTGTTATTTCTGGTAGAGCTAACTCCCTGCTGCCCTCTTCTCCACCAACCTGCCGATGGCATCGGCGAGGAAGGGAAGATCGGTTTCCGAATAGAAACCTGCCGACGGGGCAACGGTGAGCGGCGGATTCGCTTTGAGATCGAGCCGATAGCCGTACCGAATCGTGTTGACCACCCACGGGTCGTCGAACACTTGTTCCCAATTCTCCCTAAGTCTGGAGTCTGGCTCCCACTGGGGAAAGAGAGGGGGGCCGGACAGGCTGCGGCAGGCGCAACTGTCCAGGGCCAAGTGACTCGGGTTCGCCTACGGGCCAACCGAAGTTGGCGCTGTCGGCATACGAACCCCTCCAATGAGAGTCACCTGGAGGGGCCCTTGCCGTCCTTAGACGACTTGGGCTTCCCCCAGTTCCCCTTCTTCCCGCGAAAGGGCTGCTGAGAACCCTTACCGGAGCCCTCAGAGCGGGGCTTCTTCCCGGAGGAAGAAGGACCCGACCCCTTAGGCCTGCCGGACGCAGCATCCTGGGGCGCGCTCCGCTTCGGAGCGGCACCCAGGCGCCTATGCAAGGACCCCACAAGATTCAGTGTGTGCCGAGAGGCCTCGGCAGACACAGCGGCCTGTTGTTCCTTCAGAACCCCAGGGATCTTGTTATTAAACAGGGTCCGAGCAGACCAAGGCTGCGAAAGGAGCACCTCCTGATTGGCAGCGTCCAACCCTGAAGCAGCCAGATACTACTGGCGCCGAAGAAAATGGCACGTGCCAGAAACAAAGGCCGAAGCCCCGGCAACGTACTCCAGGGAAGCATTCAAACCGAGCAAGCAGTTGTAAATGCGCTGGTCTCGGTCCGTAGGAGAACCTTCGACCAGACTGGCCGCTGCAGCCAGGTATGTGTCTCCGTGAGACATTGCCAGCATGGAGTGTCGAGCGAGGGTGTCCAGCTGTTGCAAGGTACCTTGTGGTACCGTGGCAACCGGTGGGGCACGGACCCCCAAACGCTCCACATGGGCTTCCGCAGAAGGACCAGCCTCGGGAAAGGCAAGGTCATGTACTGGGAAAGACCCTTTTCTCCACGACGGGGGAGGTAACGGGAGACCCCGACCGGAGGCAGCCGTGAAGGCCTTCTCCAAAGAAGGCTTAATCCCGCGCAGCAAGGTTGATGCCGGGAAAGCCTTGTCGGACGTCTCGTCGTATATCTCGGAGGAACCTACGGAACCGTGGATTCCCCGCGGTATCGGCAGGGGCTTTGGCATGTCCTCGAAGAGGTCATACACCATGGCCACGCGGTCCTTAACCGATAGCGGAAGCAACGGTTCGGGGGAAGGACCGGTAACCACGGCAGCCGCTGCCGTACCGGTGGACCCCGCGTCCGAACCCGCGGCCACCGAAGAGGCCGGGGACGGAACAGCCAGCGGCCTATCTTGCGATAAGGCAGCCAGCTTGGAGTCCACAAGTTTCGACAACAATGCGGCGACGGAATCCCCAGACAGCCCGAGGGCCGCAAGGGGATCCGCCGCAGCCGAGGAGGTGGTACCCGCACGGGGACCCCGACCGGACGAACCGGCCACCACAGGGGTGGAGACGGACTGTACGTACAGCCGGTACCGCTCAAACTCCGCAGGCCCCAGACCTTCGCACAGGGTGCACCGGGTGTCCCCGCAAGGAACCCTGCAACGCGGGCAACGATCGTGGGGACCCCGGGACGACAAAAACTTTCTGCACACCCCACAAATCCGAGGAGCAGGGGTAGAGGGGGTGGATACTGGGGACATATCCATGTCAGACATTGATTGTTTGCTATAAACAAAGAACACAACATGGTTACAACGCACGCACCACAATGATTCACAAACGAGCATTTTCACAAGAAAATAAACAAGCAATGTGAACATATAACATACACATATAACTTTTATTAAAGAAATAAGTTATGTTAACCCCCAAAACATACAAGAACAGGGGAAACGTAAAACACAACGTGCATACGCGAACCCCGCAAGTATATAGAAAAAAGGGCGGGAAAAATTTTCCGTTTGGCGGGAAAATTATAACCAAGCGTAGCTACCACAACGCCCCATAAAAGCACAGTTTATTAGAGAATAAACTATAATAAATATCACCAAATCTTCAAGGAACGCTTCAGCAGGAGAAAACATGTCTTGCTTAGCAGACGAAGGAGACAAGAGTGAAGGGTGTCACATGGCAGCTAGGTGGCTACGCACATGCTGCATGAGGTAATTGAGATCTCTGTGGTAGATTTCGCTATAGCAGCAGTTGTAGGAGACAACAGCCTTGGTATAACAGTGGTAACGTATTACTTAATGTAATTATCTTTCAACTCTTTTTTCTCTCAACAAAATAATATTTTAATAAGAGCCTCCTATTTCTAATTTTGAGTGAGCCCTGGGCGCTTATTATGTCGAATGCGGTATATCATGCTATGATCAAGGTTTACAATAAACAAAATAACAAACGTCATCAGCAGATATCCATCCCCCGTTCTGGTACAATTTAGAAATGGAGTTTGACTACTTATACCCTACCCCACTTTTAGTTCATTGCCATCGGATACCGTCAAATATTTCATTAACTGATGAGCAATGATAAAAAAAATTCAATATTGATATACACCACTAACCTATATTGCTATTTGTGTCTGATGACACTTACCTTGAGATCTCTATGCATAAGTCCACATTCATGTACATACTCCACAGCAGACACTATCTGGTCAAATATATCCAGAATAGAAGTCCTATCACGGTTCAGTGTGTTGGCACACATCCACTCCTTCAGCGTCTCTCTCCGACACAGCTGCATCTGAATGTACACATACACCTTCGGAGTGGCTAGCTTCTTCCCCACACTGTGACTGTCCTCCGGGGTTTCCGAAGTGTGTCTATCAGAGTTTTGGCTTGGTAAACCAGAGTTTTCAGATTTCTCAATCCGAATGGAATGATCTTTGAACACAACATTGGAGTCCGTTTCCCCTGAATTATCTCTTTCATGTGAAACATCATTACTGCTTTTGTCCTTGCAGCCTGAATCTTCAAACACTATGCTGAATGAGTCAGCATCACCTTGGTGAGATGGCTGGATGCTTTCACTTGAAGAGTGGAGATATGACTGGAAGGGAATGCTAGATGACTTAGATTGTTTTCCACCTGACTGAGAATTCATGAATTCAATGCTGAACGAATCTTCATCTTCTGCAAAACGCTTCTCAGGCTCTGCACCAATGTAACTGAAAGACCCGCTTTCGTCTGTTGAACAATCCATATTGGAATGAGCTGAAAATTCTTGACTGGTTCCTTCACGAAGATGGTTGAGACGGCTGAGAGAGGATGAGTTTTCCTCTGGTAGGATTCCCAGTTTGTTAATGAAAGGATTGAAGTCTGAGAGACAAGGCTCCATGGCCTGGTTGGGCGGGAATCTCGAGATGGAGGATAAGTCGGTGCCAGAGTTGCATGGTGTCGGAGTAAGGCACTCACTGAATAACAGATAAAATAACTTTTATCATAATGTTTAATTGAACTGCTGCTTAAGGATCTCTTTGATCACATCCATTAAAAAACACACAGCTACTTCGTTAGCCAACATTAAGTGGTTACCCCTAAAGAAAATGTAGTAGACCTTAAGTTACTATTATGACATGGCAGCACTCACTGAAAAATGATAACGCATCTCTGATGACCCTAAGCTTGAATTACACTCTCTAAGTAGGTATCTGTAACCACATTTTGTAACTGACGGTTGTACATATTATTCCAAAGCTCCTCCGGACAATGACTGAGAAGAAAGTACTTTTCTATAAATATTCCACAGTGACCCAGCCGTCAAATTCATTGTTTCAATCAGAGGTGGTTGTTGTGATTTGAAACCTCTAAATGGCCAATCAAAGTAATTTTATTAAGTACCATTCCTCACATTCACGACCTACCTGTCCTCAAACTGTTTGTCCCTCTCCTCCTGCCAGCCTGACGGAGGCGTCTCCAGCCAAGCGTGGTAGAACCTGACAATACCCATGTGGTCAAGCTTGGCCAAGGCCTTCACCTCTCGGATCACCCGCTCCTTCTGACCTTCCCTGAAAGGTAGCCAATTTTTTAAAGAATATTAACCCCTTGAAACAGGCAGGGCGCTATTTAGGAACATGATTTAACATGCACCATGCACACATTTTCATTATGAAAACAAGAGATAAGTCAAAGAGCCAAAATAGACAAAAAGTCTTTCCAAATTAAAAAAATAATTGTTGAATAAGGTGATGGAATGTTTAAAGAAGGTATTCCGACCTAAAAACTTAATAGGGGAGGGCAAATTGAATAAGGATGGTTCAGATAGTAAGAGCACAAGAACGAATTCCCAGCCAGCTGAGTGAGAGTGATGAATCAGACTTGTTGATCACGTGGTTCCGGTGCTCTTGCGGTTTCACACATGGGCAAGTTGATTGAAAAATTTGAAGTTGTCTGAGCTTAAAGTTTTGGAATAATTTCAGCGCAAATTTGATGCAGAAGCCATGTTTTTAGAACCTGGATGCTGATGGAACTATCAATATGTGTGATAGTCCTCTCCAGAGTGAGTCTGTTTACACAAAAGTTGGGTTGAAATGGCAAGGGTGAGAACTAGACTTTCATATATTAATGAAGGCTAGTGGACATCCTAACCTCTAGAAAATGGGGAGAGTGTGATTTGATTACCTGTTTGGGATACAGATTCTCTTCACAGCATACTTGCAGTCATCCACTTTATTCTTGGCTTCAAACACAATCCCAAACCCTCCCTTTCCTAAACAGTGCAGGCAGTCGAAGTCTTGGCTGAACCTAAAAATCAACAGACCCTTGTTATTATTCATAGGCACAGGGTTAGAAAGTAAGTCTTACTTTTGCTAGTCCACAAAAACAATCTCCTAAAGGTAAAAGTTGTAGAGAACACACAAATGTCCCTTGATCTTACTGAATTTTTCGCGTCTCAGACTAGTGGACTTACGATTATTTATGTCAAGCCTACCTGTGGATGCAAATTAACCTCAAACAGTCACTAGCCTGAGTAGTGAAAACGTATTAGGACGTCCCCTGAAAAGCCAGAAATTCTACTAGACAAACTGACTTGGGATAACAGGCTGGTGCCAGTTTGCATCTCAGCTCTCACGGTAAAAAATATCTGAATATATATATTTTTCTAATGCTATCAGTAGGACTATCCAATATTATTGTTTCTCCATGTAAATTTTATATGACTGACATCATAAATGGTTAAAGAACCAACGATACTATCCATCCACAGTTTATGACAGACGACACTCAACAATGCTCAATGTAAGGCTAAAAAAATAATAGTCTTGGTTCCCAGGCACCGCCACATCATCATAAAGTTTGCCACATGTTTTTTATTTAATTTTTATTTCCATTTTGAATTATTTTAAAAAAAATCCTTAAATATTCCAAATCCAACGGCAGTCAAATATTGCATTCAAGTATTTTACTCATCAAGGAATACATTAATGTACGGAATTCCTTTCCAGGGTTGAATGTACAAAACTGTTTATTTGGTTACACACTAGTTTGATAAACAAACAAAAAAGACAAAAAAGACACCACCCGCCGCAAATATATTTTCAAAAACCACTGCCTGAAAACCAATTATTTTTCTTTTTTTAAGCCTAATGGTGCCCATTTTCAACTTAGGTCAATTTTCAACATTTTAGCAAGTGCCAGGCATGAAACTTGGTGGGTTTTGAATGACTTTAATTAAAACTTCATGCTGCAAAATGGTCCAAGCTTAGTTACCCTTCCACAACTTTCTGAGCATCTACAAATCTGAAATGTTTTGCGTATGTTAAACAAACTGTTAAATGAAGTATTGGACACTTTCTCCAATCTAAACCATGGCTGTCAGTCACAAACTTTCTTCTATAATATGTGATATGGAAACTGACAGGTTACCTGGAAGAATATTCAGCCTGTTTCTGTGGTTCTGGCAGGATCTGTGAGGTCTCGGACCCCTTGCTGCTGGTACTGTCAGTCGACACCTGAACACAACAAATCCTTCATAGTAACGGTAACTATAGAACAGTAACTTTCCAGAGAAACAATCTCTCTACGTTTTCATGAAAAAAAAAATAAATAAACATAAGAAAAAGACAACACTTAATATTCTGCAACCTCAAGGTAATAATTGTGCTCATACAGCTTATCTTTAAAAGGAGGCGGGCAATTTTTGCAATTTTCATTCAGGAATCATGTTGATAATATATCACCAAATAAGTTAGTCTTGTAATATATTTACTTTTAGTATACCCCATCACCTTCAAAGCTTCCAAATGAAGTTTGTTTAGTATGTTTCAAAATTTACGGTGTGCATCCCTACACCTCACCCCTCCCCCAAATACACATACAATATCTCTATTACTTTTGACTACTTTCTAAAAGGCATTTTCTACTTACATCTCTATGGTTGTTAGAAACTTTTCTTGAAACTATCTCATTGAATAAAACAATTCCTGTGACAAGTTAACAAAAGAGAGCTACTGTAGACTCACCTGTCTGCTGGTGTTGTCAGGCTGGTCCCTGTGGGTGTATCTGCTCAGTAGCAGGTGAACCACTACGGTCATCAGGGTGATAGCCACCATCTCCTTCCTGTGAGTAGACAACATAGACTGTCAGCTGTCTACTACATGGATACTATCATAGAACAAAAGGCTAAAAATCAAGAACTGAAAGATCCATTTTCTGAGCACTGAAGAATAGTCTAAGGGAGATCATTTCTTGATCTGTGAAGAGTTGCCTACCTTGATAATCCAATGGATACCATTTTTTTTATTATTTGTTCAGGCAGATTTACATAATAGAGGTATGCCATTCTACTTGTATCATAGGAATATATCAGTAATTTATTCAAAGCTCACGATGCTTGGACATATAAACCAACTTTAAGTTTCATCACTGAACTATGAACGGGTGATTGGTTATTTCAAATTAAAGTTCATTTGCTTTTTGGAAAACCAAGATTCTAAAATTACAACCTACAGCAACATTTTGACTTCATAAGGACATGAATGAATTCCTAACTCACCACCAGGTCCAGAGTGGTAGATTCATGCCCATGACGTTGCCTGCCCCATCACGCCTGCTTCCATTGGGTCCTTCCTCAATTGCAAGTGTTGTTGGGGAGAAGTCAGGAAACAGGTAGTAGCCATTGTCTGCATGAGGCAATACAGAATATGTCAGGTAAGCTTTAACATCAGACAGATATATAGTGACGTGCATGTATGTGTGTGTATGTGTGTGTGTGGCTGCTTGTACTAGTCCGGACTGATGCTCATTTATAGTGCTAGCCCACTGAGATACCATGCCGCAGTTTAACATGAATACCCTATTCAGACACAGTATACTGACTCCGAGCCGACCAGTCCTTGTTTTAGCCCCTTAATGCCGAGCGCCAGACAGGGTAACAACAAGTACCATCTTTTAACGTCTTTTGGTATGACGCTGCTAGGGATCGAACCCCGGACCTTCCGCTGTCCATGCGGACACTCTACCATTAGACAACGGCAGGCAGATGAGGGTGGTTGTGACGCATTAATCTGGGTTCAACAAGGCTGCTAGTCATGGGCTAGTACAAAAGAACTAGTAGTAGGAGTCAGTGAGTATGGTTTTACACCGCTTTTAGCAATATTCCAGCAATATCACGACGGGGGCCTTCACACATTGTACCCATATCAGGAATCGAACCAGGGTCTTCGGCGCGACGAACGAACGCTTTAACCACTAGGCTACCCGACCGCCCCTGTAGTAGGAGAAGGTGAAGTAATATTACACTATTAGTCAGAATGAACTATGGACTGGACGGTTTACCATATGGAGTTTTTCTCTGCAAGTGTTTGTCCTTAGATATCGAACTACCTCACAGCATGGTATATTATATTTGTAAACATATTTTATGTTTATCAACCATAATGTGAAACCAGAACAATCTGAATAAATACATAATATTAGCTTTCAGTGTGATGTGGTCGTCAAATATACCGTTTTTAATCAGAAGTGGTTATTGTGATTTGAAACCTCTGATCAATCAGAATCGAGTATTTTTCAAATTCATGGTAGGATTTGCATTACCAAAAGGGTAGTTTTCATGCCATGACACGAGCGAGGTTGCAGCCTGTGCATCGTCCACTCCTTCAGCTATCTGGGGTAGGTCCTGACTGGGGTTCAATATAGGTGTCCGAGATGTCGCTGACAACAAAAACAGTTTGGACATTTAAAGCATATATAAAAGATTACTGTGCTGCAGTAGGGTTTCTAAAGATCTATTGAAAGAACAGACATTGTGTTGACTATGTAAGCAAGCATCTGACATGTCAGGAAAGTCTTATCAAGTGTACCTTCATATAAGATTTAAGCTTATTATAATTTTAGCTGCAAAATAGTGCATAACAGTTTGGTATACGGTTAACTAAAACAGGGTCAAACATTGTCTAAAATAGTCAGTTATTTTCAAGTTGTAATGTACATATTAATAATAAACCCACATAATTGTCCTCTATTTTACAATTTTTGCTAAGACGGTTTTTAACCCAAAATATGACCAATGATCAGTGTGTACCCATTCAGACTGATGACTAACGGAGAAACTGATTAAGATTCCTATTTCAATATATGAAACTCAGACAGTGCATAACAACTTGCAATCCTGTTACCTGTACTGAGATAGGGCCTCCAGGTGATTCGCAGTGGCACAGTCTGGAGGCTGTTGGCAGCAGCAGAAGATACAGTCTCCTGCATCTGATCAGATGGCTGGACGTAAAGCTGGTTCTGATGCATGCCTATAGAACAAACAGACAGTGGAAGATCTTTGACATTCTGAGTAGCATGTAAACTTGGTTCTGATGCACACCTATAACACAGACAGACAGACAGTGGAAGATCTTTGACATTCTGAGTAGCATGTAAACCTGGTTCTGATGCACACCTATAGCACAGACAGACAGACAGTGGAAGATCTTTGACATTCTGAGTAGCATGTAAACTTGGTTCTGATGCACACCCATAACACAGACAGACAGACAGTGGAAGATCTTTGACATTCTGAGTAGCATGTAAACTTGGTTCTGATGCACACCCATAACACAGACAGACAGACAGTGGAAGATCTTTGACATTCTGAGTAGCATGTAAACTTGGTTCTGATGCACACCTATAACACAGACAGACAGACAGTGGAAGATCTTTGACATTCTGAGTAGCATGTAAACCTGGTTCTGATGCACACCTATAGCACAGACAGACAGACAGTGGAAGATCTTTGACATTCTGAGTAGCATGTAAACTTGGTTCTGATGCACACCTATAACACAGACAGACAGACAGTGGAAGATCTTTGACATTCTGAGTAGCATGTAAACTTGGTTCTGATGCACACCTATAACACAGACAGACAGACAGTGGAAGATCTTTGACATTCTGAGTAGCATGTAAACTTGGTTCTGATGCACACCTATAACACAGACAGACAGACAGTGGAAGATCTTTGACATTCTGAGTAGCATGTAAACTTGGTTCTGATGCACACCCATAACACAGACAGACAGACAGTGGAAGATCTTTGACATTCTGAGTAGCATGTAAACTTGGTTCTGATGCACACCCATAACACAGACAGACAGACAGTGGAAGATCTTTGACATTCTGAGTAGCATGTAAACTTGGTTCTGATGCACACCTATAACACAGACAGACAGACAGTGGAAGATCTTTGACATTCTGAGTAGCATGTAAACTTGGTTCTGATGCACACCTATAACACAGACAGACAGACAGTGGAAGATCTTTGACATTCTGAGTAGCATGTAAACTTGGTTCTGATGCACACCCATAACACAGACAGACAGACAGTGGAAGATCTTTGACATTCTGAGTAGCATGTAAACTTGGTTCTGATGCACACCTATAACACAGACAGACAGACAGTGGAAGATCTTTGACATTCTGAGTAGCATGTAAACTTGGTTCTGATGCACACCTATAACACAGACAGACAGACAGTGGAAGATCTTTGACATTCTGAGTAGCATGTAAACTTGGTTCTGATGCACACCCATAACACAGACAGACAGACAGTGGAAGATCTTTGACATTCTGAGTAGCATGTAAACTTGGTTCTGATGCACACCCATAACACAGACAGACAGACAGTGGAAGATCTTTGACATCCTGAGTAGCATGTAAACTTGGTTCTGATGCACACCCATAACACAGACAGACAGACAGTGGAAGATCTTTGACATTCTGAGTAGCATGTAAACTTGGTTCTGATGCACACCTATAACACAGACAGACAGACAGTGGAAGATCTTTGACATTCTGAGTAGCATGTAAACTTGGTTCTGATGCACACCTATAACACAGACAGACAGACAGTGGAAGATCTTTGACATTCTGAGTAGCATGTAAACTTGGTTCTGATGCACACCCATAACACAGACAGACAGACAGTGGAAGATCTTTGACATCCTGAGTAGCATGTAAACTTGGTTCTGATGCACACCCATAACACAGACAGACAGACAGTGGAAGATCTTTGACATTCTGAGTAGCATGTAAACTTGGTTCTGATGCACACCCATAACACAGACAGACAGACAGTGGAAGATCTTTGACATTCTGAGTAGCATGTAAACTTGGTTCTGATGCACACCCATAACACAGACAGACAGACAGTGGAAGATCTTTGACATTCTGAGTAGCATGTAAACTTGGTTCTGATGCACACCTATAACACAGACAGACAGACAGTGGAAGATCTTTGACATTCTGAGTAGCATGTAAACTTGGTTCTGATGCACACCTATAACACAGACAGACAGACAGTGGAAGATCTTTGACATTCTGAGTAGCATGTAAACTTGGTTCTGATGCACACCTATAACACAGACAGACAGACAGTGGAAGATCTTTGACATTCTGAGTAGCATGTAAACTTGGTTCTGATGCACACCTATAACACAGACAGACAGACAGTGGAAGATCTTTGACATTCTGAGTAGCATGTAAACTTGGTTCTGATGCACACCTATAACACAGACAGACAGACAGTGGAAGATCTTTGACATTCTGAGTAGCATGTAAACCTGGTTCTGATGCACACCTATAACACAGACAGACAGACAGTGGAAGATCTTTGACATTCTGAGTAGCATGTAAACTTGGTTCTGATGCACACGCATAACACAGACAGACAGACAGTGGAAGATCTTTGACATTCTGAGTAGCATGTAAACTTGGTTCTGATGCACACCCATAACACAGACAGACAGACAGTGGAAGATCTTTGACATTCTGAGTAGCATGTAAACTTGGTTCTGATGCACACCTATAACACAGACAGACAGACAGTGGAAGATCTTTGACATTCTGAGTAGCATGTAAACTTGGTTCTGATGCACACCTATAACACAGACAGACAGACAGTGGAAGATCTTTGACATTCTGAGTAGCATGTAAACCTGGTTCTGATGCACACCCATAACACAGACAGACAGACAGTGGAAGATCTTTGACATTCTGAGTAGCATGTAAACTTGGTTCTGATGCACACCTATAACACAGACAGACAGACAGTGGAAGATCTTTGACATTCTGAGTAGCATGTAAACTTAGTTCTGATGCACACCCATAACACAGACAGACAGACAGTGGAAGATCTTTGACATTCTGAGTAGCATGTAAACTTGGTTCTGATGCACACCTATAACACAGACAGACAGACAGTGGAAGATCTTTGACATTCTGAGTAGCATGTAAACTTGGTTCTGATGCACACCCATAACACAGACAGACAGACAGTGGAAGATCTTTGACATTCTGAGTAGCATGTAAACTTGGTTCTGATGCACACCCATAACACAGACAGACAGACAGTGGAAGATCTTTGACATTCTGAGTAGCATGTAAACTTGGTTCTGATGCACACCCATAACACAGACAGACAGACAGTGGAAGATCTTTGACATTCTGAGTAGCATGTAAACTTGGTTCTGATGCACACCTATAACACAGACAGACAGACAGTGGAAGATCTTTGACATTCTGAGTAGCATGTAAACTTGGTTCTGATGCACACCCATAACACAGACAGACAGACAGTGGAAGATCTTTGACATTCTGAGTAGCATGTAAACTTGGTTCTGATGCACACCTATAACACAGACAGACAGACAGTGGAAGATCTTTGACATTCTGAGTAGCATGTAAACCTGGTTCTGATGCACACCCATAACACAGACAGACAGACAGTGGAAGATCTTTGACATTCTGAGTAGCATGTAAACTTGGTTCTGATGCACACCTATAACACAGACAGACAGACAGTGGAAGATCTTTGACATTCTGAGTAGCATGTAAACTTGGTTCTGATGCACACCCATAACACAGACAGACAGACAGTGGAAGATCTTTGACATTCTGAGTAGCATGTAAACTTGGTTCTGATGCACACCTATAACACAGACAGACAGACAGTGGAAGATCTTTGACATTCTGAGTAGCATGTAAACTTGGTTCTGATGCACACCCATAACACAGACAGACAGACAGTGGAAGATCTTTGACATTCTGAGTAGCATGTAAACCTGGTTCTGATGCACACCTATAACACAGACAGACAGACAGTGGAAGATCTTTGACATTCTGAGTAGCATGTAAACCTGGTTCTGATGCACACCCATAACACAGACAGACAGACAGTGGAAGATCTTTGACATTCTGAGTAGCATGTAAACTTGGTTCTGATGCACACCTATAACACAGACAGACAGACAGTGGAAGATCTTTCTCATTCTGAGTAGCATGTAAACTTGGTTCTGATGCACACCCATAACACAGACAGACAGACAGTGGAAGATCTTTGACATTCTGAGTAGCATGTAAACTTGGTTCTGATGCACACCTATAACACAGACAGACAGACAGTGGAAGATCTTTGACATTCTGAGTAGCATGTAAACTTGGTTCTGATGCACACCCATAACACAGACAGACAGACAGTGGAAGATCTTTGACATTCTGAGTAGCATGTAAACTTGGTTCTGATGCACACCTATAACACAGACAGACAGACAGTGGAAGATCTTTGACATTCTGAGTAGCATGTAAACTTGGTTCTGATGCACACCCATAACACAGACAGACAGACAGTGGAAGATCTTTGACATTCTGAGTAGCATGTAAACTTGGTTCTGATGCACACCCATAACACAGACAGACAGACAGTGGAAGATCTTTGACATTCTGAGTAGCATGTAAACCTGGTTCTGATGCACACCTATAACACAGACAGACAGACAGTGGAAGATCTTTGACATTCTGAGTAGCATGTAAACTTGGTTCTGATGCACACCTATAACACAGACAGACAGACAGTGGAAGATCTTTGACATTCTGAGTAGCATGTAAACTTGGTTCTGATGCACACCTATAACACAGACAGACAGACAGTGGAAGATCTTTGACATTCTGAGTAGCATGTAAACTTGGTTCTGATGCACACCTATAGCACAGACAGACAGACAGTGGAAGATCTTTGACATTCTGAGTAGCATGTAAACTTGGTTCTGATGCACACCCATAACACAGACAGACAGACAGTGGAAGATCTTTGACATTCTGAGTAGCATGTAAACTTGGTTCTGATGCACACCTATAGCACAGACAGACAGACAGTGGAAGATCTTTGACATTCTGAGTAGCATGTAAACTTGGTTCTGATGCACACCCATAACACAGACAGACAGACAGTGGAAGATCTTTGACATTCTGAGTAGCATGTAAACTTGGTTCTGATGCACACTCATAACACAGACAGACAGACAGTGGAAGATCTTTGACATTCTGAGTAGCATGTAAACTTGGTTCTGATGCACACCTATAACACAGACAGACAGACAGTGGAAGATCTTTGACATTCTGAGTAGCATGTAAACTTGGTTCTGATGCACACCTATAACACAGACAGACAGACAGTGGAAGATCTTTGACATTCTGAGTAGCATGTAAACTTGGTTCTGATGCACACCTATAACACAGACAGACAGACAGTGGAAGATCTTTGACATTCTGAGTAGCATGTAAACTTGGTTCTGATGCACACCTATAGCACAGACAGACAGACAGTGGAAGATCTTTGACATTCTGAGTAGCATGTAAACTTGGTTCTGATGCACACCTATAACACAGACAGACAGACAGTGGAAGATCTTTGACATTCTGAGTAGCATGTAAACTTGGTTCTGATGCACACCCATAACACAGACAGACAGACAGTGGAAGATCTTTGACATTCTGAGTAGCATGTAAACTTGGTTCTGATGCACACTCATAACACAGACAGACAGACAGTGGAAGATCTTTGACATTCTGAGTAGCATGTAAACTTGGTTCTGATGCACACCCATAACACAGACAGACAGACAGTGGAAGATCTTTGACATTCTGAGTAGCATGTAAACTTGGTTCTGATGCACACCCATAACACAGACAGACAGACAGTGGAAGATCTTTGACATTCTGAGTAGCATGTAAACTTGGTTCTGATGCACACCCATAACACAGACAGACAGACAGTGGAAGATCTTTGACATTCTGAGTAGCATGTAAACTTGGTTCTGATGCACACCTATAACACAGACAGACAGACAGTGGAAGATCTTTGACATTCTGAGTAGCATGTAAACTTGGTTCTGATGCACACCTATAACACAGACAGACAGACAGTGGAAGATCTTTGACATTCTGAGTAGCATGTAAACTTGGTTCTGATGCACACCTATAACACAGACAGACAGACAGTGGAAGATCTTTGACATTCTGAGTAGCATGTAAACTTGGTTCTGATGCACACCCATAACACAGACAGACAGACAGTGGAAGATCTTTGACATTCTGAGTAGCATGTAAACCTGGTTCTGATGCACACCCATAACACAGACAGACAGACAGTGGAAGATCTTTGACATTCTGAGTAGCATGTAAACCTGGTTCTGATGCACACCTTTAACACAGACAGACAGACAGTGGAAGATCTTTGACATTCTGAGTAGCATGTAAACTTGGTTCTGATGCACACCTATAGCACAGACAGACAGACAGTGGAAGATCTTTGACATTCTGAGTAGCATGTAAACCTGGTTCTGATGCACACCTATAGCACAGACAGACAGTGGAAGATCTTTGACATTCTGAGCAGCATGTACTGGTTTAAATCCCTTGTACATGAGAACCATAACATTTCCAATGTATCACCTCAGTACTGTTGCAATAGTGCAATAGATGCCCTCGATAGTACTCCATTACAGAAACCAGCTAACAGAAAGGTTAGTGTTCTCTGAGTTGGCCGAATCATAACTTATCACCCAAAACTTAATAGTGATGCTTACTTATGAAGTATAGATATAACTTACATAATCTTGATTTACACAAAGGACACCTACAACACAGGGCAGTTGTAGTGGTTGTCCTGTCATGTTCAAGTTTCACCCAGTAGTCAAGAGAGGCTCTTTGATTTTAAGTGACTACTCTTCATCAGATGGCTGTGTTGAACTCACCAACATAAAGCAGTGGGTCTCCTGGGGGGCTGTCGATGTCGTCGGGCTGGAAGCTGGAGATGGCTGGAACATGGCGCGTGTCAAACAGACTCATCTGCTTCAGCTGGCCCTGGTGCATCAGCCATGCATTGGCCACCGGGCTGGAGAACTGGCGGAAACAGTGGTGTAAGAATAAGGTGCGTGTTACAATAAGGTGTGTGTTACAATACGGTGTGTGCCACTGGGCTGGAGAACTGGCGGAAACAGGTGGGTAAGAATAAGTAGTGTGTTACAATACGGTGTGTGACACCGGGCTGGAGAACTGGCGGAAACAGGTGGGTAAGAATAAGGTGTGTGTAACAATAGGTGTGTATCACAATATGGTGTGTGTTACAATAGGTATGTGGCACAATAAGGTGTGTGTAACAATAAAGAGTGTGTAACAATAAGGTGTGCATGACAATAAAGAGTATGTATCAATAAGGAGAGTGTCACACTGAGGCATGTTTTACAATAGGTGTGTGTAACAATGAGGTGTGTGTAACAATGAGGTGTGTGTCACAATGAGGTGTGTGTAACAATGAGGTGTGTGTAACAATAGGTGTGTGCCAAAGTGGAGTGTGTGTTACAATACGTGTGTGTCACAATGAGGTGTGTGTCACAATGAGGTGTGTGTCACAATGAGGTGTGTGTAACAATAGGTGTGTGTAACAATAGGTGTGTGTAACAATGAGGTGTGTGTAACAATAAGGTGTATGTTACCATAGGTGTGTGTCACAATGAGGTGTGTGTAAAAATTTTACAAACCTGTAGAGGTTATGAATTCTCTGATGAAATCCTCCTTGGGGCACTTATTGCATTTTCCTGGCTCAAGAAAATCTACATGACATAGTTGTAACCATTTTCCTTAATAAAAATTGTTACCACACAAAAAACTTTGTTTTTGTCTGATATACGTCCACCCTTATGGTGCCTCACCCTCCACGGCGCGTCACGCCAAGGGAAGCAACTCTCACCCAAATCACTTTCCATATGTCTAATGCTGACGGAATGTGGGGAGGCGGGTGGCCGTGCCCCAAGGAGGATTTCATCAGAGAATTCATAACCTCTACAGGTTTGTAAAATTCTCTTTCAGATTAAATCCTCCTTGGGGCACTTATTGCATCAAGATAGACTCCTAAAGATAATCTAGGAAGTGGCATCCGTCAGCAACAAGCGTGCATAAATACATCGTATTTTGATTATTTCAATGAATAAACAAGAGTTCAATAAATGGAACCAACCTTATCGTGAGGCACCACCGTCGAAAGGCGGGGGCTGGAGACAGGGCGTTATCGACCATACACCATGAAAAGAGCCATTCTTTGTGGCTTATCATATCGAGAACTCGAGACACACACACCCCCCACCCCCCACACTTTTTTTGAACAAGTGATATTGGGGCACAGATCACGAGAGCCTATAAACCCGCACAGAGCTAGGCCAGAGGGTCCCCGTAATCGAAGGAGTGCATGTGCAAATACGATGATTATCGAGTGGTAATGGCTGGTATTGTATCGACCGTAGAAGATAAAATCCGGACCGTTACTGAGCAGTGTTATAACCGGTCCGGGCGGTCTAAAATCTCGAAGGCTCAATCGGCTAGAGATGTAGAACTTTGCCCAGTTCGGAGAACTGACTGACCAAACCGAGCACGCTCGCTTGAGTGTTTGTCGAGTTGGTAATGTTTGATGAACGTGCTCGGCTGGCTCCAAATAGCCGCGGAGCAGATCTCCTCAATGGGCAGAGCCGCGGCATACGCTTGTGTCGTAGCCACTGCTCTAACCGAATGAGCCTTCAACTTGGTAGGGGGGTCCCTGCCTTGAAGTGTGTACGCCGTACATATAGTAGAGACTATCCACCTGGAGATTGTTTGCTTGCTCGCAGGTGAGCCAGCCTTCCTACCGCCATAACAGCAAAATAGTTGATTATCCTTACGGATACCCTTAGTTCTGCTGATATAGGACTTAAGGGTCCTGCGGACATCCAAGACATGAGCATGTCTTGTAGTGGTCCCCGACGAAGAAGGCTGTGAAAGAGCAGGTAGCTCAATAGGAGCCGTCACGTGGAAGGCGTGTGCGACCTTAGGACGGTAAGAGTCCGGCAGGCGAATACTGACCCTGTCCCGGTGAAAGACAGTTAGTTCGGGATCGGCTGACATTGCGTGAATGTCGCCTACCCGTCTGCCGGACGTTACCGCCACAAGGAACGCCGTCTTCCAGCTCAACAGCTGAAGAGAGAGAGACGACAGATCCCGAAAGGAAGGACCGGACAGCCAATCAAGAACGATTGACAATTCCCAAGGGGGACTGATCCGCCGGACAGGCGGTCGGATCCTGTCCACACCTGCTAAAAAACGCTGCACTAATGGGTGCGCACCCAAAAGTGCCCCGTCGACGGGGACGTGAAAGGCAGCGATAGCTGTAGAGTACCCCCGGACTGTCGATGCGGCCAGGCCGACATCTAGTCGCGACTGGAGGAACTCAAGTACGGCTACGAGATCTGCAGAAAAGGGATCTGCAATCCCTCTATCGACACACCAGCGCGCATAGCAGGCCCATCTATCCTCGTACTGAACGTTTGTCGAATCCCTCCGCGAAGCCAGTATTGTGTCTGCAACTCGTGCAGGAATACCGCTCTCCTGGAGGCGATTCCGGACAGTGGCCAAGCCACCCACTGAATCCTGGGATTCGGGTGGAGGGCCTCGTTCTGGGATAGGAGGTCCGGTCGTAAAGGTAATAGAACAGGAGGCTGAGCCAGAAACCTGAGTATGACTGGAAACCAACTCTGCGCCGACCAAAGGGGTGCCAGGAGCACAAGTAGTCGCGCAGGCTGAGTGGCTAGCTGAGACAGGACCTTGGAAATCAGAGGTACTGGGGGGAATGCCCACAGAATTCTGTCCGTCCAATCTAGCTGGAAGGCATCCGGTGCCACCGACCTCGGGTCGGGGACTCGGGAGCAGAACGTTGGTGTCTGGTGATTCACCCCAGACGCAAACAGATCCACCTGGAACGACCCGTATAACTGGGAGATAATCCCGAATATCCCCGGGTCGAGCCTCCACTCGTGAGGAGCGAGGATCCGGCGAGACAGAGCGTCCGCACGGACGTTGTCTACCCCCGGGAGATAAACAGGTAGCACCCTGATAACGTGTGAGTCGCACCATAGGAGGAACTGCCACGTCTCTTGGAGAAGCGACGGAGACACCGTTCCCCCCTGCTTCCGGATGTAAGTCATCGCCGTTTGGTTGTCCATCTCTAGACGCACCACTTGGCCACGAAGCAGATCCAGGAAGCGTTGGAACACCAACCTGACCGCTCTCAGTTCTAGCACATTGATATGCAGTTTGATCTCCTGCTGGGACCATAGTCCCGAGGCAGTGTGATCGTTCAGAACGCCTCCCCAGCCGGAGAGTGACGCGTCTGTTTGAACTGTGAGAGACGGCGAGGGAGTGTCGAGGGGGAGCCCCCGGGACAGATTCCCGACCTCGGTCCACCACTGAAGGTGTGCATTGAGCCACTGCGGAGTCTCGAGAACAGTCTCGAGATCTTCCGAGTTCACCCAAAGTCGACGGAGCGCTTGTTGAATGGGTCTCATTCTCAAGCGCGCCCGCCAAACCACATCCACTGTCGCCGCCATGTTGCCCAGTAACTGGAGCCATGTACGAGCAGTGTGACTGGCGGACAGAAGGAACTGGGAAGTAACACTTCTGACCTTGGTAATGCGATCTTGTGACAGAGATACAATTCCGCTCACCGTGTTGAAATTCGCCCCTAGGAAGACTAGATTCTGAGTAGGGCTCAGATCTGACTTCTTGAGATTGACTATCCACCCTAGAGTGATCAGAATATCTATCACTTGTTGTGTAGCTATCTGACTCAGGGATTGCGATAGAGCTCTTAGTAACCAGTCGTCGAGGTACGGATGGCAGAACCGACCTTTTGACCTGGCCACTTGGGCGGGAATCAACATCAGCTTGGTGAACACCCTCGGGGCCGTAGCGATCCCGAATGGTAGAACCCTGAACTGATAACACCTCCCGTCGAAAGAAAACCTGAGGTATTTCTTGAACTCGGGGTGTATGGGTACGTGGAGATAGGCGTCTTTTAGGTCTATTGACGTTAGCCATTCTCCGGTCTCGACAGCTGAGATCACCGAGCGCAGTGTCTCCATCCTGAAGGACGGTACCTCTATAAGTTTGTTCAGCCTTCTCAGATTGAGAATAGGCCTGAACCCTCCGTCATTTTTGGTGACTAGGAAATATGTCGAGTAGAAGCCCTCGCTTTCCTGTCCCACGGGAACCGGTTCGATCGCAGCCTTCATAAGAAGTGCGTCGACCTCGGCACGGAGGAATTCCGCCCTCTCTAGGGTAGCAGGCACCGGAGTGTGCTTTATCCCGGAGAAGGGGGGCGGATGGTGTTTCCACCGAGGCAAATGGCCATCCCTTAGAGTGGACAGGGTCCAGGGATTGGATGTGACTGTCTCCCATTCCTGCAGGAATAGAGCCAGTCGGCCGCCTACGGGGACATCCGGCTTGAGGCAGTGGACCCCGGCTGTCGGCAGTTCGATAACATGCGACCGTGGGTCCGCCCGGGGCACTTCGGGCGCTAATGGGAACCCGATGGGTTCCCGGCCCCGCGAAAAGGCTGCTGGCCTCGACCAGCTGCCCTGCCCCGGCCCCTGCCTCTCTTGCTCCTCCCGGCGCCCTTACCTGAAGGAAGCGGCTGCTTCCAAGCAGGTGCAGACTTCTGACCCGGCGCATCAGCGTAGGAGGAAGCAAGTGGAGAGGTCCGCTTACGCGGTTTAACGCATGGTACCTCCAACAAGGCCTTAGAATCCTTGATGGAGGCATACAACTGTGCGGCCTCTCGGACCACCTGCTGAGCCCCAGGGAAGAGGGTGGCACCCATCTTATATGGCAAAGCAAGTAGATCCTGGCGTGTGGAAGCCGAGTATTTGGATACCGACATCCACAGCCTGCGCATGCCCATGACTGCGCACATCATCTGCGAGGCACAGCTACGAATAGCGTCCCTGGCAAGATGACTATGTACCTCCGTCAGTTGCGCGGCCAACTCCGAAGAGTCGGCCGGCCCCTCTCCCGCTAACTCCCTCTGTACGGCCGACAGATAAGCGGAGTGTACGGACACCCGGAGCTGCTGACATGCGTTACGATATTGCTCCTCGAAGCAAACGTAAGCAGCCTTCAGCTCCGTACCGCACGCGGGAAAGGGTGGCAACCGCCGGCCCTGCTTGACCTTAGCCAAGTTGGGGGTCGAAGACCCCCCCAGGGTAACGGAGGTCCAGACGCATTCGTCCACCACCGGTACCTCAAAATCACCATCCTCTGCTAACGGGTACCGCTTAATAAGTTCGGGCAGGTCGAACTTCCTGCGGGCACCCGACAACAGAGGATTGATAACTTCATGCACCAATGAGGACAGAATACGGAGCCGCACCTGGGGCGCCTTGCTCGGAGCAAAAGCGTCCCCCGGAAGGCGGAACTCAGTCGGATCCGACTGGGGCATAGGCGCAGCCACCTGAGGCAGTACCTGGACAATCTTGTCCCGTACATGCCTCAACGAGGAAACGAAGGAAAATGTTCCCGAGGTCTCCGAGTCGTCTCCCCCCTCCTCCATCCACTCCTCCTCTCTCGATTCCGAGCCGAAATTAATCGACTCTTCCCCGAGAGAAGAGGCAGACGAAGTCGGAAGGGGACGCCCGAAGGCCTGGGCCTTCGCATCCCCGGGCTGCACCCGGCCCGAAGCCGAGTCCCGGTCCCGAGGTGCCGGGGGTTCAAGGGAACCCACCTGGCTCTGGGCTAGCAATCCGCTAGAGGAAGCCTCGGCCTCGGAAGAGGCGTCTGGCTCCGCTAGGGAGAACTGTGCGTCGGTAGTGAACGGGCCAGTGCCCGCCACCCCTCCGCTGGGGAGCGACCTCGAGCCGGCGCCGAAGCCCGGTCTGAGATCGTCCCCGAGACCAAGTGGCCTGCCTCGGCCGACGCCGGGCATATCACAAGGTCTCGAAGCCGCGTCCGGCGCCGACAACGGGGAAGGCTCGGTCCGCATCTCCTCTCGGAGCTGAGACTTTACCTCCTCCATCATCGACGCCATCTGCGACCTCAACAAGGCAGAGATGTCTGCCAAAGACGGTGCAGGAGAGGGTGCAGTGATTGTGACGGGGACCCTAGAGCCTTCTCCCCCGGCCCCCGGGGAGGGAGCGGAGGAGACAGTCTCAGCTGCTTTTTTTCCCCTTCTTACTTTTTTAGATGGGGGGGGGGCGGTCTTTGCCGATCTAATGTCCACCCCCGCCTTCAATAGACCCTTAAAGTGTAAGAGGTCCACCTTCCTCTTTTTTTGCGCCCGTGGTGTAAATGCAACACAGATCGGGCATGACCCATCGTCATGCCCGTCTTCGGCCAAACACTTTATGCAAGTATCATGCCTGTCTTGGGGGGGAATCGAGGCCGAGCACCCCGTACACAGTTTGAAGGTCTGTAAAAAAGACCGTAATTTTTGAGTTTGGCGGGAAGGGTAATAAAGTGTATCAGTGCGATTGAAAGATCGGAAAGATACGTGCATAAATTGTGCAACTAGAAGCAAAGGCGTAATTTAGAATGCGATTGGTAACGCGATACTAACAGCCAATGTCATAGTATAATTATAACACCAAAGTGGGCGTGTTACGCGCGAAGGTGTAAAAAACCCGTAAAAAAGGTAAGTGTAATTTAAAAATAAATAACACACCACCTTGGGTTTATTAAAGGAAAAGATTGTAGGCTAAAGCCCGATGATATAACATTAAAAAACCCAAGCCGTTTTTGATGGCCCTGGTGTTACATGTATCATACGTGGCACTACAAAATGGACGCTACTACGGCCTTTGTTTTCAAAGGTATCGTACACGTGTCACATAATTACAACTTTATAACTTCACAATGCGATGTATTACGCCTTTGCATGAAAGAAATGTACCATACATACAGTTTGGTCTGCCATGGTTCTTGTACGAACGATTATCTTGTACTTTGTTTTGTCTTGAAAAAAACAGCACGTCTGTCTTAGTCAGATGACATAAGGAAAGTGATTTGGGTGAGAGTTGCTTCCCTTGGCGTGACGCGCCGTGGAGGGTGAGGCACCATAAGGGTGGACGTATATCAGACAAAAACAAAGTTTTTTGTGTGGTAACAATTTTTATTAAGGAAAATGGTTACAACTATGTCATGTAGATTTTCTTGAGCCAGGAAAATGCAATAAGTGCCCCAAGGAGGATTTAATCTGAAAGAGAATATGGTTTGTGTAACAATAGATGTGTGTAACAATAGGTGTGTGTAACAATGAGGTGTGTTACTATAAGGTGTGGGTTACAATAAGGTGTGTGTAACAATAGGTGTGTGTGAAACAATAGGGTGTGTGCAACAATAGGTGTGTGTAACAATGAGGTGTGTGTCAGAATAAGGTGTGTGTATCAATAAGGAGTGTAGCAATAAGGTGTGTGTCACATTAAGCATGTAATTGTGTGTGTCACAATAAGGTGTGTGTCACAATAAGGTGTATGCCAAAGTGAAGTGTGCGTCACAATAAGGTGTGTGTTACAATAACCACACCTTATCCCTATTTAGATTTGGTTAATCTTACTAAGTAAGTTACAACTAAGTATCTTGTATTGTCATGTATCACAATACTGGTTCATACCTATCATCTATCATATCGAAGGCCACGTATCACAGAGTTTCCGAATATTTTTTCGGCCTTACCTTGTGTTGCCACATGACACTGACAGAGTCCTCAGGGTTGAGGGCCACTATCATCCCCTCCGGCACAATAATCTTCAGGTTTCCCTCCAAGTCCGACATTTCCTCTGGCGACAAGCCCTCACCTGTAATAACACCACAAACGGACCTTGTCAGTTCACAAGAGGTGAGGTGAAATTGTGTTTAACATCACATCCAAGATTATTGCACTTATATGACAACGTGCATGCATGTGTGTGTGTGTGTTGACTGATGCCGATTTATAGTGCTAGCTCACTGAAATACCATGTCACAGTTTAACATGAATAGCTCACTCAGCATTGCTCAGACACAGTATACTGACTCCGAGCCGACCAGTCCTTGTTTTAGCCCAATAATGCTGAGCACCAGACAGGGTAACAACAAGTCCCATCTTTTAACGTCTTTTGGTATGACGCGGCCGGGGATCGCACCCCGATCCTTCCGCTCTCTGGGCGGACGCTCTACCAATAGACCACGGAGGCGGTCCAGTTCACAAGAACATTATGCTTGGGTGGTCAGACACGCTGACTTGGTTCATGCATGACATCGTATCCCAATTGCCTGGATCGATGCTAATGATGTTGACCACTGGATTATCTGGGCCAGACTCCATTATTCATTGACCACCATCACATAGCTGGAATATTGCTGTGTGCGTCGTTAAACAACAAACAAACAAACAAACACAAAAAGAGACTGCAGGTTCAGATCCGTGATGGCTGCATAGTTCTTATGCACTTTATGAATTCAGTCATTAAAATGTAAACAATCATGTTAAATATATCTGTTCTGAAGGGACTCGTTCACCATCATCACCTGTCAATTTCACCTTGCCTAAAAGTGGTTGTCTGGACAATTGCATCTTACAGCTTGTGGTCGTATTCACGGGGGACAAGCATCAACAAGTATTTGTCACAAAGTGATGAAATGTCCCCCGCCGCCTTATGCGATATGTGTGGGTTTTTTTCCAAATATTTTATTCCTTTTGAATATTATTATTTTCTGTGTTAGATACCTCCATGGAACTATTTGTCGTACCATTAGAAATAATTACCCAAATTCCTGCAATTCAAATAACAGATTTCCCTGCAGTTACCTTGAAAATTAAGTTAAGGTCACCAAAAACGACTAGTGTCTGCGGAGTCTGAAATACACCATAGTACCAAATATGAAGACAATCCAGCGATTAGTTCTTGAGATATTGCGGCAACACCGTTTTCCTGATGTGACCTTGAAAATGGTGTCAAGGTCACCAAAACCGACTGGTGTCTGCTGCGGTGTCTGTATATACACCATAGTTCCAAATATGAAGACAATCCAATGTTTAGTTCTTGAGATATCGTGGCAACACCGTTTTCCAACCCCAAAAACAGATTTGCCTGTGACCTTGGAAATGGGGTCAAGGTCACCAAAACCGACTGGTGTCTGCTGTGGTGTCTGTATATACACCATAGTTCCAAATATGAAGACAATCCAGCGATTAGTTCTTGAGATATTGCGGCAACACCGTTTTCCAGCTCCAAAAGCAGATTTGCCTGATGTGACCTTGGAAATGGGGTCAAGGTCACCGAAACCGACTGGTGTCTGCGGGGTCTGTATATACACCATAGTTCCAAATATGAAGACAATCCAGTGTTTAGTTCTTGAGATATCGTGGCAACAAACAGGTGGGTCGTACGGACAGCGTACAGACAGACGTACGGACGGTCGTGAATACTATGTCCCCGGCTCCGCGCTTTCGCGTGGCGGGGGATAATAAAATCATTAATGAGTGGCTTTGTTGAGAGATAAATACACATTGAAATATATCCATTAAAAATGTCATATCAGCATGATTGGTTATGAAATGTTGTCAGTATTATTTCCAATCAGCGAGTATTTCACGGGGATAAGTGCTACAGCGAGAATGACACAACTTTGAACTCTCAAGAGAAGGTTCCCACCTGGATTACACGCTGCAATGGTGACACCATCGTCATCATCATCATCTATCTCTTCTGGGCGACTGGGCTTCTGGCCATCAATGATCTCTATCTCATGGCGACCTACACTGAAGTTCCACCTAACGGCAAAGAAATATAAATGTCATGAAGAAGTCATCAAGTTATACCAATTCAAACCTGGTGACCATTAATTAGGATCATGTTATTGCTTGGTGTCAGTTTGAAAGTAAATAATTGGACTGAATGATACTAAGAAAAATGTTTTCATGGTAAACGCAGTCAAATGTTTGTTTTAATGAGTTCCTTCTTTAAACAGTGTTAAAAAATACAAGGTGTACAACACACGGGCTGAATTCATTCATTGCCTGACACAAAGTTTCTATGAATATCCAGGGGTAGATTAAACAACAAATTTGTCTGTAGCCAGGAGGGCTTGCTCCTTTTACAAGTTACTGGCCCTTCTCCAAACTGGCCTACAACTACATGGCAGAGGCGTAACCCCCTGGCGGGGCTCCAAAATCTTTAGAACTCCTCACCCCTGAGACGCCTATTCATGCACTCTGAGATAAAATCTTGGCTTCTATTTGCCTCATTTCATGGTGATTCATGAGCAAATATGTTATACACAACATTACAAAGTGGCTTCATCCATCCTTAATATGTTATCAACAAAATTACATGATTCACAAGTAGTGTCCAATTCACAAGTGGTTCATCCAGCCAAGATAAAACTCAATAATTCCAACCTAGTTTGGCAAGGGTGGAAACTGGACTTTTAGAGTCTGTTAACTCCCTTGCCTCGCAAGGATGATTCAGAGCTTAATGAAATTGAAGGCAGACAGAGTTTGCTAATGGCTTTCCACCTCTTTATTATTTCAATGCAATCTTCTGGTAAAGGCACTAGTACCTTGTACAGGTACACATCTTCCCGAGGCAAAAGAGTTAACGAGTTTTCACCCTTGCTGGTATTATGGAGTTACATTTTGGCTGGACTAACGAGTCTATGCATAGTATAATCAACATAACGCAACGAAATATAAATCCGGTTCGTAAACTGTCGTGCTGATTTCGGTCGATTGCAGGATTTGCAAAACATGTGCACCGCCACCTCATTTTCAACAGATATTTTCCAAACCCTTTCATGATTTTAATCAAGGTGCTCATGTGATTTGGTGAACTTCCCAATGGAAGACCCGTTTTGTCACAATATAGATCCTGATTATCGATCAGATCGTCTTGACTGGGCGCTGCCATTTTGTTTGAATCAAATGCAAGTGATACGAGAGGTGGAATCTGATTGGTCCATAGGAGAGGTTTAGAAGGGAAATAACTCGTAATAACCACTGATGCGCTATGATTGAGCCCAGGAATTCCAGCCAAGTTCGGCAAGGGTGGAAACTGGACTTTTAAAGTCAGTTAACTCTCTTGCCTCGGGAAGATGATGGGTACACTGAAAAAATAAACAAGTTGACATCTTTAAGTCAACCCTTTATTTATTGATACTACCTCGAAATATCACTTAGAGGTGTTAGAAATGATTGCTCTTACTTCTCCGCCCCAATCCTTGCATCAACGGCACGCACGGTCTGAGTGTTGCGTGTGATGACAATCAGATCATCATCAGCTCGACTCTCGCCCTGGCTAAGATCGTGACATCCTGCCATTGTACAGAGGTAGCGGATCTACAACACAAACAGCACAAACATCTAGGACGTTTCCACCAAAATCAAACAGGACTCCCTTTTTGAGAGAGGACTGTGCTAGGCTATAATTGTACCATAAGTGACAACTTTCCCAATAAGAACAGAGAGATGCCATCTCTATATCAGTGTGAGTTAGTATGTTTGTGGGTTGAACAAATCAAAATGTTAAGAAATAAATCAATATCAATAGCAACATGATCAGAACAGTAAACACAAACTTAAATTTTAACATTACAAATATCCTGAAAATCACGAAAATAGCACTAAAAATCTATATTATCAACGTGTAACAAGTCCACTTAGACCAGTTTAAAAGAAACATGTTTTTTTAAATATAACAAAATCTAAATATTTTTTACATTTGTATATTTATCCTGCATTATTTCAATAGATATATTACATATTACCAAGAGAAATATGAAACTTTGCAGGGTTAGAAACTAACAGTTTTTGTCCACTAGTCCTTATAATGATAACATATAGCAAAACCCTTAAAATGGGCCAATTTCTACTAGTCCTTAGGATACCTTTACTATTGGGCAGTTAGGTAAGGACTACAGGACTAGTGACAATTTCTAACGCTGTTTGAAAGCTGTGATAATAGCACAGACATGCTATGTTCCCTTATGAATGTTATGAGGAAATGCATAATGATAGCCAGATTTACCTGACCCCCACTCTCAATACGTCACAGAATTGAATACACTAAATTCCAATGACGTCCATGAAAACATACGGCCAGGATAAGGTGTAGTCACCATTTTTTTTACCATGAATCAAGCGATGACCTAATTACAGAGAGGGAAACCAACAATTACTCACACCAAAGAGCATCCAGATTACATCACACAAACAGCAATGTTTCTCTCTTTAGGTCTCTTCTCTCGACATTGATTCACTGTGATTACGATTCACACAAAGTTTGTGCATCGAGAAGGGCTTATTTGTTGATATTACACACAGACAAACCACACCACACCACTACATCACATGTCAGCCACTTGTATTCACTGGTGATGGAGAAACATGTATGACAAAGTCTTGTTTGTTTGTTTGTTGTTTCACGCAGCACTTGGCAATAATCCAGCTATACGATGGCAGTCTGTAAATAATCGAGCCTGGATCAGACAATCCAGTGATTGTCATCATGAACATGGATTTACCCAATTGGGATACGATGACATGCATCAACCAAGACAGCGAGCCTGACCACGCGATCATGTTATTCTCCTCTTACGACAGGGGCGGCATGGTAGCCTCGTGGTTAACATGGTTAAAGTGTTCGCACATGATTACAATGAGTGAAGCCCATTTCAGGTGTCCCCCGCCGTGATATTGCTGGAATATTGCTAAAAGCGGAGTTAAACAATACTCACTCCTCTTACGACAAGCATAGTCACTCTTTACGCCAAGCATGGGTTGCTGAAGACCCATTCTAGCCCGTGACGTTTGTCCAGAAAAACTGACTATAACCCTTAACATCATGTACGTATCACAATGACAGGAGGCTTACCTGTCCGGTAGTGGGATCTATTCCATATGTCCGGATGTCCTTCCCACCGATCATCATTGTGTTGTCAGACAATCGGAAGGATGAAGACAGCAGTGTCTCAGCCGTCATAGGAACAGCCTCAATACTGTCCCCATCGTACTGGTACAGGCCGCCATCTAGTGATGGAATAAGTCGTGTCCGCACACCTTCACGCATCACCTGAAATTACAAGACAAATATCTTTTTAATCATGTTAATAGGGAGAGTGATGCTGAGCTTCAGGCAAATGTAGATACTCATGAAGGCGTCAAAAGACCAACAACTGTTCATAATTTGATATAACATGTATAACGTGCATAAACCGAGTTTTGTAATGTTTTACTATCATCATGGTCCTGTTCAAATTCCATACCAAAAGAAATTCATTCTGTACTTATAAATAGTGAATATCTTGTTCTATATTGATCAGAAATCAGCGGAGTCACGTGGTGGTGTTATGATTAATCGAATTAATCAAAGATTGATCTGAAGGTCCAAAAGACTAGGCAGTCGAACAAATACGATTTCCCCATCCCCCTCAACCCTGAGACAGGTTTGCTTCCTGAGAAGGTTTATTCATGTTTATACATGTACTTGGAGAACAATGTGAGAAAGGGTGTGCCAGTGTCTTTTAACAAAAAAATATTGCTGAAGTAAGTATTTGTGTATGTTATAGTTACGTGTGATCAAGTTTTACTGATCCTAACAATGAAAATCAGTAAAATGAAGCTAACCGATTAATTTCGATGATTATCACTTGATAGATTTCCAATCACTAATCATGATTGTACAAGCAAGTCCCAACGATAGCGATCATGATGCACACATCAGGTATCAAAACATATCATGACGTATCACAATACTTGAGTAATCATGGTTATGATAAGATATGTATTGCAATAGTTATATTGTGGTTATATTGTGCTGTTCCACTGACCCAGCTAAAAAAAGGCTGCAGCCATCAACCAGTTTGTTTGTTGTTTAACACTGCACCCAGCAATATTCCAGCTATATGACGGCAGTCTGTAAGTGATCGAGTCTGGACCAGACAAGCAAGTGATTGACAACATCAGCATGGATTTGGGCAATTGGGATCGATGACATGTATCAACCAAGTCAGCGAGCCTGCCCACCCGATCCCGTTAGTCGCCTCTTACGACAAGCATAGTTGCCTTTTACGGCAATCATGGGTTGCTGAAGACCTATTCTACCCCGGATCTTCACGGGCCCTGAACCAGTTTGTGTTCACACTACTAGTATTACACAAGCAGTTTGTTTCTTACAAGTTGGAATTATTGACTGATTCATTTATTAATTGTGAATATAGATTTAGCAGTTTAGTTCAACAAGAAGTTTTTTCAGCCCACCTCCATTTTGCTGATACTTGATGACAGCAGTGGCCGGGAGTCAGCCTGGACTGACCACATCAGCTGACCCTTGTCCCCGACGTCCAAGGCCGACACCCGTCCATCCAGGGTGCTCACCACCATCAGGTATCTGTACAACAGAATCACACGCTACTATTACCATGGTTACCATAGCTACACAGACAGAAATAAGCACAGATATTTCACAGGTAAAACATGTGACATAGATCATGTAGATGGAAAGCATTTCTGTATAAGATAACGGGAAGTGTTTCTGAATAAATAATAGTGGTGGAACGAAACACCAATGCATCAGTGGAGTGCGATTTTATACTTCTTGATCACAGTCGCACACAAAGTACAAAATATCGGTTCTGATCCTAAATTTTTGCTTTAATAACTGTTCCTCTAAACACTAATCAGGAGTGCAAGTTAATAGTGGAAACATAAATATTTTCATTTGTTGTGCCATACTTGACACTGCCAACTGTAAATTGTCAGTGTGCCAGGTATTTTGCCATCCTGTCTAAGAACAAGATGGCTTACGCACCACAGATGAGAGCACATCCAAGAATTGCGATATATATCAGATGGTGATACTATCAGATCTCACAGTTGGTGTGTTGACCCAGCCCTAATAAATACATCTTCCCGAGGCCAATTAATTGACTTTCAAAGTCTGATTAAGCCCAGGCATTCCTACCTTTTAAGAAGAGAGGAAACTGGGGCATTTAAATCCAGTTAATTCCCATGCCTCAGGAAGATTGAAAAAGAAAAAAAAGAAAAGTTTACCCATCCACTCACAAGAATAATGCCAATGTTACTTTTCTAACAGTCTTCAAGTAATATCCCTGTGTGTCTGTTTGATCTGGAAGGCATGACAAAGTGATGCAAGTCTCAGACATTTACCACTTTAGTGAAACCCACAAGCATGAGTATGGTGCTGATAAAACTAGAAAGATAATTTAGGCAAACCAGGATTCGAACACACAACGATAGGTTTCTGGGGTGTCCAACATGTTGAAGAGAAGCAACTCTGCACAGCAAATTGCAGCACTTCAAATCCTTCCCCCCCACGAGTTCATGAGCGTTGGCAATATTTATATACTGTCATTGTTTGGTGACTGAGGTGAAACATTTATTCAATTAAAAAAATAATCCATTTTTGTATACTTTGCATGATTACCATCAGAGTGATCCTTATCTTCATCAATCATGATAATAATTTCCATCAAAAAGATTTTTGAGGGTTTTCTCACAAGCTCTATCATAATCAATTATACAATGTCATCACAAGCCCAACATAGAGGCTGGTTTGTAACATTCTCATTGGTAAGTTAGACCTGGTAGTGTAGTTGGCTAAAGGAAATCAAGGGCAAGTAATTAAAGTTCGCGAAAACCTGGGTCCACTTTCACAAAGCGATCTTACCACTTCAACTATTGTAAGCCTATGGTAAAGTATGGAGTTACGATTATCTTAGTGCTAAGTAGGGCGGTTACGATTCACTCGCGTATTCGGTGAATCTAACCGTAACCATTCATGAATTGAATTCGTTATTCATGGCCACTAGAATTGAATATTTATGAATATGCTTATGTACGACAGATATATTTTTCCAGAATTTAATTGCCCATAATTAAGGGTGCATATAACAGTGTGTATTATACAGGAATAAATAAGTCTTGTGTACATTGATCAATCAGAAGGGGTGCTATTAGGGATTGTTCACTAGCCAATATGTTAGCAATTATCGCTGTGGGCACTTATTAGAGCGGGGCGCTTATTACGTCAAATACGGTATTAAGCTGCAATTTAGGACAAGCATAGGTTGCTGGGACCAATATTCATACACAGGTAGGATAAACATTAAATGATTGATAAAACACCTGCTGAAATATGAATGTCCAGCAGAGGTCAAAATTAGGGCATGGTGGGTGTATCTTGGGGTTTAAAAATTGCTCCTAGATTATTTGAAGCTGGGGATTTACTAATTCTTTATGTTTTAACATTAGAGCTATGACAAGGACCCCTTGACAGTCATGTTTAAACCCAACATTGTGTTGGCTACTATATAAATACATTTGCTGTTGCTACCTTTAAATATGGGGATGATAGCACTATTTATACACTCTGACATTAACAGTGCTGACTTCACATGTAACAGGTGAAAGGCAGCGTAACTTTATTAATCACGTTAATATTGTCAGTGACCTAGATAACGTTCATATTTCCGCTAATAATTGTACACATCAGTCTCATCTAAATACACTACAAGCTTCTTGTTCACCAGTGAATAGACAACCAATGTCAAGGACGGGGGTGTGCCCCGATCGTCCAATCAGATTTTCGAATCCGATCGCCATGTTCAAGGGTCATCACAACATGACATACTTTCACGTGTCATAACACCAGAAGAACTTATGTCGAAACCAAACTGATGTAACTACTTATCCCACGCTGTAAATATCACATTGCTTATAACTAAATTAGCATATCTGGAATGACAAATCCATACAACAAGCACTTGTTACAAAACTGGGTGTGTGACGTTCACAATGCATTGATTGCTGGCATTATCTCCCTTGAATGAAACCACAAGTGAAATACTTCCGACTACCATGCAGCCATCTCACACCAGTCGTCACATAAGCCTGAAATGAGTGGTTTACGATAACTATCTTGTCATGAAACAAACTGGAAATGCGTAAGCTTACTTGTCTCGTGCCGACTCCTGCCCAGGATTTGGGCAAGACTTCGGCCGATCATCTGTCGCCTCTACATTACTTCTTGCGATGCAAAGGGCGGTCAGCGACGCAATAACTCCAACTATGCGTGAAAACCATCTTCGTACCCTCCTTCTTCCCATCTATAGGTTGTTGCTTACATCAATTAGAACACATCGACACAACATACAGTCATCTTCTGTTTACAATCATCGCGAGATTATTAGCTTCAACTTGATTGGCTGAAATGTCGGAAGTTACATCATGTGAAACGTGTGCCTCCAGGTCGACACTTCCGTTCTGGGAATGCCGTCAGGCTATTTTTAGAAAAAAGCTCTCGAAGCATCCAGGCTTCATGAGACATTTATGAATGGCAATAAATACATTCTAATTGTATGGCGTCAGTATTGAATATGTAATATCATAAAATTTAAACTGAGATATCAATACATTCATTCCCTATTTTAAATATGATTGTTATTGGTGTTAATAAAATAGATCTACCAATAAAAAAACATGATTTTTTTACTTGAAATCCAAAGAACGAATTAATGTATGATGAAACGTAACATAGACTTGGTCAAGTCTTACGATTGATATTTCTGTAAAGAATTATATATTTTTTATTGGCAAGAAAACCCGTTGGGGCCACGAAAAAACATGAAGCGTCATAAAATCTCGCTCATTGTCCCTTCCATATCTGAGTGGGCTGGGTGTTTAGCAACACTGAGGAGTGAGTGAGTATGGTTTTAGGCCGCTTTTAGCAATATTCCAGCAATATCACGGCGGTGGACTCCAGAAGTGGGCTCTACACACTGTACCCATGTCGGGAATCGAACCCGGGTCTTCGGCGTGACGAGCGAACGCTTTAACGGCTAGGCTATCCGACCGCCCCGGCAACATCGAGGAAGACGTGTTTGGTGACATATGTATTAGACTAAACAGATTTGGTCATGTCCGTATAAAATGACACTATGTGTTTCAATACAATAGAGTCCTGTGAAGATCCGGTATAGAATAGGTCTTCAGCAACCAATGCTTGTCGTAAAAGGCAAATATATGCTTGTCGGAAGAGCAAGGCGACTAACGGGATCGGGTGGTCAGGCTCGCTGACTTGGTTGAAGCATGTCATCGATCCCAATTGCGTTGATCGATGCTCATGATATCCATCCCTGGATTTTCTGGTTCAGACTCGATTATTTACAGACCGCAGTCATTTTGCTGGAATATTGCTGAGTGCGGCGTAAAACAACAAACCAACCAACCAACCAATACAATAGAGCAGAACCATAAAGAAGTTCTGATATATAAGTTTGTTGCTAGAGTAAACCAATCAGTTATTTCCTAACGTTATACATGGGGACCATTCCAAACATAGATCTACACGTTTGAATAATAAAACATTCCTGTCATATTTCGTTAAATGCTATACTAGGCAAAGTTCATGTAAAGTATGAAAAAAATATGTAGTTTAATACACATATTACTACTATGCGATACTAACGTGGAAATATTGAGTGATGCAGTTTTAAATAATATTGCGATAGTATGTCGAATAGTTTCCCTGTTGTATTCCCCAGCTGTTTTCAACACGATGTCAAGTCTAAGGCGTGTGGTTTCACTTATTTTCTTCTATTTGAAGATAACACCTATACAGAACGCTTCCAATTACCACCCTCTTTACACATGACAACCGCCAGTACTAGCGGATCTCCACTGATGTTATTGTGTTCACATTAAGATTACCTCCCCTTCTGCAAGATAACAGTGATAACTGATCCTTTCCACAGTGAAATTCTACACGTCGGTTTGATTGTTATAACGGTTTACTGAGGTTGGTATCAATATAGATGGAAATTCAAAATGTTATACTAATATTCTCTGAAATCAACCCGATACATTACCCATAGTTTTGTTATGCATTCCTCACATAATAATAGCACAGACTGTACCAGGTACTTATCATCCCCAGGACCCAAAGTCCAGTATTTGTAAACCGAAAGTAAAACCAGGAACGCCTTGCTGTTCTTGTTTCATGAGAGACAATTGTCAAGCATAACATGTTATTACTTTGCATTTTGTGTTGTTCAACCATTATTTCTTCTTCACCCGGCCGGGGGTCACGGGAGGCCCAGTCGTCTAAGGCGCCACGATTCGCTGTGCAGAGTTGCGTCCCTTGGGCACGCCAGAAACCTATGATTGTGGGTTCGAATCCCGGTTTGCCCAGATTATGTTTCTAGGGTTGTCAGCACCATACCCGTGCTCGTGGGTTTCACCGAAGTGGTAAACGTCTGAGACCTGCATCACTTCGGGCTTTCCTCCCACATTAAGCTGACATGCCGTGATATAACTGGAATACTGTTAAAAGCGGCGTTAAACCCAACTCACTCACTGAGACAATGCACGAGGCAGGCTAGCGAGTAAAGTAGCAGAGTGTGGGCGTGGCCTATACCTGTTCGATTAAATGAGCATTGAACAAAGAATTGTTTGCCTTGTCAGACAGTCAACTTGCTGCAGATCACGTACAAGTATATTTATGCTTGTGTGAAGATAGATGAATTGGAGTCACACCAAAATCAACATTAATGTGATATTGTTATCTGACTATCATTGGCGGGAACCAGTTGTATTTAATTGGATGTCTGTTGTGACCCCGTCTTTGATGTCATGAAATAGATAGTGTTACCTTGTGTTCCATATGGGTTATGGTGAAGTCAGTAACATTGACTCAGCACCTTGATGTCATGTTACAATACCAGTACACACTGTTACCTATCATGTAATCAGTAGAAAGTTGGCCCGGAAGAACAGCAATGTGTGATACATTATGCACAATGTTTTTGTTACAGAATGTCTGAACCGCAGGCGAAGGTGGACATGAGTGCTCTCAAAGACACATTCCTGGAGTGTCCTGTGTGTGTGGAACATTTCAACCAGACAGACCGACGTCCTCGTCTCCTCCACTCCTGCCTCCATGCCTTCTGTACACAGTGTCTTCAACAGCTGCTCACGAAGGAGGGAAACGGTCAGATCACATGTCCTCTATGTCGCCAGGTCCACAAGGTCCCAGGGAAGGCTGACACACTGCCCGTGGATCCGGTCAGAGTGAAACTTGTGGATTTTGTGCAGATCAAGAATGAAAGAAAAGTCCCGTGCACTGACTGCCCCGAAGGAAGTACAGCGGAGTCAAAGTGTCAGGAGTGTTCAGTATATCTCTGTAAGGATTGCACATACGTACACAGACGTCATCGACTGACAAACGACCATCCAATCATATCCCTGAGTGATGTACTACAACAGCCCCTGAACACGTTTGGCAAGGGTCATTTCTGCACTCATCACCCAAAACACCAGTTGGAGTTCTTTTGTGCTACTGATGAAATACTCTGTTGTATTTCTTGCACAGTTCTGGAACATAAAGGCCATGACTTCCAGAAACTCGAAGAAGCTGCTAAAAAACGACAAGGGGAATTGGAAACATCGATGCAGGCAGTCCAAGCAAATGCCCAACAACTGCGTCAGAGGCGACTGTGTGAAGAAAAACATCAAAATGCAATCATGCAGGCTCAGAGAAAGGCCAAATCCGACGTGAGCACATACTTTACAAGACTGACAAGTATTATCAGTAAAAGAAAAGCACATTTGGACCAAGACATAGACCAAAGAAGTAGCACAATTCTGTCTCTGTCTAAGAAGGAAGTAGTAGCGATAGACCAGACTCTTGCTGTTATGGACTCAACTGAAACGTACTTCACACAAGCAAGGGACAAGGCTGACGTCGTGGAAATGCTGCAGATGTATCCTGCAATCAAGAGAAGTCTGGAAGCATCAGCTGATGAACAAAGACAAGGTCTACCAACGGCACCGGAAGTTGTCGTGACATTTAGTCCCACAAATGGACAAATTGTCGAAACATTAGTGTCAGAAGTTGGATGCGTGGGAGAGTCTACTGAGTCTACTGACACCCAGAAAGGTAGGCACACCGTCTGTCGTGAGATTATCCATACCCTCGTATTAGTTAATGGCAGTTTGGTTTCCATGTGTGTTTATCATTGTTACAAGTTGTCAAGGTTGTAATTGCAAACCTGCCGCCAGTGCAGAACAAACACTTTCTCCTGTTTCACCGAATATTGTCACGAACTTGCAACACATTGTTTGTTGTGGATGACATGCTATGTTATACTATCAATGGTCTCAAACGTGAACATATTTCGTGGGTCTATAGCTCATGCATGTATTCAAAATTAGTGTGGCCAAATACAATATGATTAACACGTTTGGGTTTTTCGGTGATCATTATATAATAATGTTTTGCAATGATATTACCGTCCATCAGGACAATGGAGGGTCGGGGTTCGTTCGCCAGGCCGCATCATACTGAAAAACTTCAAAAGATGGTTGTAAAACCTGGCGGTCGGCAAGAAGGAGATAAAATAAGGTCAGGTCTTCTCGGAGCTAGTAAAGTGATTGTGTGGGGTATATCCATGTTTAACTGAGGCATGGTATCTCATGATGATCAACGTCCAAACACTATAAAACTGACCTGATTCCAGACTAGTACAAGCAGCCACATACACACGTATGCGATGTAAAACCCAATTCTAGCTAACCTCCCCTTGTAAAGATATAAACTTCAAACCATACTTTATTTCCCTCTTTTCAGGAAAGAATCAACTTCTACGGTGTTTGGATGAAGTATTTGATGCTGCTTTAAAATACAAAAGCAAGAATGAACTGATGAAACATTTACAAGAGAAAACCTTCACCATCGAACGAGAAACGTGCACCATCTGCCTGAATCAGATCGTAGAAGCAAAGAAGATAAAGTGTGGCCACTGTTTCTGTAAGAGTTGCATTGACCAGGTACTCAGTGTGCAAGACCATTGTCCAGTGTGTAAAACCTGCTGTAAAGTAATAACTGGAGATATGCCTCCCGGGGTGATGGAAACATGTGTTATCCCTGACCGTCTACCTGGCTATGAGAAACATGACACCATACAGATAACGTACAGTTTTGAGGATGGAGCTCTGTCTGTAAGTACGGTGTTGTCTCACTTTCGTTCAGTGACATTCCTTATGAACCCGAAAACAAACAAAATGTTAAAAGTGATCACTTGAGTTTTATGTTCAGTAAGTTTTTGTGAACGGTCGAGAAGGGGCATTGGTTTATTTTACACTTGGTTTATTGTGAGTTCATCACGAATGACGTTGTTAATAGTGCCCAGAGCTTGGATGCAACGAAGGACTACGCGATATTGCAATGCGACAAGGCGTTCCCAGTTTTTCATTATCATTACCTTATTATCACCTAATAAGATATAGCGAAATAGTTTCGCTCAGACAGGATATGAACACAAGTGGGTGGATTATATAATAACCTTGTAATCGTACTCATATTGTATTAGTAAACACATCCTGGCTCAGGGCAAAAATACTTGAACATATAGTCTAACGTTTTCATATATACACCAGAAAAACACTTGTGATTATTTATATTTCAACTTAAGTATGTTTGATAGGGTTATGAAATAAAAATACTTAGGAATAAATATTTCTCCACTGTATACATGTATATGTGAATGCCTTCATAGGGCGTTACACATTTATAGAAATGGTACACCGCCCGTACAAGCCATGCGTGGCATTGTGTGAGTTTTCATTTTATGATTCGGACACTTGTGACTTTCATTTATGTTCAGTATTTATCCTCATTCATCGCTTACTATGTATTGTGACAAACACATAAACAAATATGTTATATTTCATTTTAATAGGTCAAAAATAAGGCTTTGACAATAACCTTCATCAATCAGTTAACCCTATTGCAGTGGCATACGTGTGTGAAGACAGGCGGGATAGGAACCTGTTGGTAACAGGGTATTGAACGCCTTTTATCATTAGTTTATTCAATATGGCTGAGATTTCAGTTTCTGATACTATTGGTGACAATGCATATTTAAGAAATGTATTATGAACATAAAGTTGAGTGTGTACGGCACTGTTTTCTACTTACATTTTGTACTGTACTGTCCCCCCCATAAACGAGGTCAAAACGTCGTCGCTTAGAATAAGAGAGTATACAACGCTGTATTGCGAAAACGCCATTTAATGACAATGTGATAGAGCCATAGTGTGATAGTGAGAGAATGGGAGAAAGCGACAGAGTGACAATGCAGTAGTAAAGTAAGTTAGTCGAAATAAATGATGTTACTGCATGAGATGTAGCACAGTGTAGTTTCAAACTCTGAAGAGGAGTGTTTTCTTCTATTTGGTGACCGCCTCCTTGGTCTAGTGGATAGATCGTTGGTGGTTCGATTCCCGACCATGTCATACCAAATCGTTAAACGGTGGTACATGGTGTTTGACCCGCCTGGCCCTCGACACACACACACGCATGCACGCATGCACGCACGTGCGCGCAGACACACACCTCCTTGGTGATGGTCGATAAGTTAGTGAGTGAGTATAGTTTTACGCCGCTTTTGGCAATATTCCTGCAGTATCTCGGCGGGGTCACCAGAAACGGTCTTCCAGAAATTGTACCCAATTAGTGCATCGAACCCGGGCCTTCGGCGTGACGAGCGAACGCTTTAACCACTAGGCTACCCAAACGGCACGCCCGGTAAGAAGAAAGAACTACAGATAATATTAATGCCTACCTACATGTATTACTATCATATCCTTCCAAGACATTTGAAAAAAGCAAACAGCGCACTTAACTTTCCATTCTTTAATTTTACCTTTGAGATGTACTAGGTATATGTGTAAAGGTTAAATTTTAGTGTCTTAGAATCGTATGTTTGTGTTGTAGTATTGAACAAAGCCTGTAATGTAAATACCAAGATTTAATGTTATTACTTGATATCACCATATTTAGATAATGTGTCATGGCGATGCTTTAGAACTGTAAACGTTCTGTCGCACTGTCGCATCATGCTATTAGTCTATCTCTTCGCAAACTCGCTCTGTTGCATCGCCAACTCAAACTGTTTAACAGCAGTACCGTTGTTTTATCGCATGCCAGTCTGTTTTAAAGCGGCGTAATGTTTTGTTCAGAGTTTAACTGAGCCCCAGGAACCTATGATCGGAGATTTGAATCACATGTTGACCCTAATTATGATGGTGTCGTCCAAGGTATGTCGGCATCACATTCACTGCTCTTGGTGTTCACCAAATAGGTAAACACCTAAGACCTGTATCACGAGGGGTTTTCCCCCATTATCAAGCAGATACGCCGTGATATGATCGAAATACCGTTCACAGCGTCAATCAATGAATCGTCTTTAGTTTTTTAAACTTTCACTATTGCTTTCATGTATATAGTTACTGTTTAGCCTTGCAGATTCTTCAAATTCAATCTCATTAAAATCAGATCTTAGTTTCACCACAGTGGTAAACGTCTGAGACCTGCATCACTTCGGGCTTCCTCCCACAATCACATTGCTTCGCGGAATATTTGCATTCATCTATCCCCAAATGCACCATTTGGATCTGGTAAGCGACGCTCTGATTGGTCGGATGAAAGGTCGTTCTGACGTGACCCCTAATGGGATGCCCTCAGATCTTTGTTAAGCGGTAGCGAGAACTAAGATCGGATTTTAATGAGATTGCTTCAAATTGTTTTACATATGAAACACATTCCCTTTGTTTGCACAAGTAAGCATAATGTTAGCACATATGATTCAAATATCAATGTATCTAATTCATTCCACGTTCCCTGAGAAATGATGATCAGTACTATGTCATGCAAGAATGGTAATGGTTATGGTAATGCTTGCCAAATAATCAGATAATCTAACATATATAAACAGATGTGTTTTCAATAAGCGAAAAGAAATGATTATACTTCCAGGCACCCTCCATCCACGAGGAGGATATGCAGGATATGGGATGTATGATTATAGCTGGTTATCTATTTGCTCTCGCTTGTCATTATAACACACACAGGTAATACATTCAGTGAGATCTTGTGTGACAGAAGGGGCAAGCCCTGCCAGGACCCATGTATGAAGGAGGAGAATTCACCGCCTACCTGCCCAACAGTCCAGAAGGTCAGAAGGTGCTGGCTCTGCTTAAGGTGGCCTGGGAGAGGAAGCTCACGTTCAAGATCAAGAGGCCAAAGTTGTGGGGTTCCGCTTTGATCTTTCGAATTCCTCACAAAACGACGAACCTACAGTCACTATATATCTACCAAAGGTTAACGTTAACCACTCATCTCTCTAATGTAACACACCATATACAGATTTGTTTATATGCACAAGTATAGAAGATTAAGTTTTTGATTATGATCAGGGACAGTAAAATGTGATTTAATCAGTTAGTTAGAATCGTGAATGCCAGTCCCAAAGCCCTGGAGTAAAACAGCCTTAATCATAAACAGGGATTTCAATCCATAATTAACTCACCCTTCATTTCACAAGAACAAAAATGACTTTAATGAGCAAAAAAGTGTGCACGCTTTATTTGTCAGGTGTTCCTGAACGAACATGTATATCTGTGTATTATAGCTGCAGTCTAATCATGCAATGACTCGTGAAATAATTAAGAATTAAATCAAATATATGCCCATACCAGAAGTCCCCGAATGACACGGTCATGTAACACCTGAGATGTATTTATTAAAGTACGCTACTTGTATGTTATATTTTCTTATATCCACTTCCAAAACTCGTGGTATTCCACGTTGGAGGCCACCAAATGGATCGGGTGGTCAGGCTCGAAGACTTGGTTGATTGTGTGTCACCATACCCCGGTGTAATTGCCTTCATTTGTATGAAGTGCAGATTTCTCCGACAACAGATAAGAACACAAAGTCATCACTCGCCCTTTTAAATATGTGCATAAAATCACAAAAGTATGTCATATGCCCCATGATTCCAGTTAAGAAATTGAATTGTAATTAAGATGATTGAAAATAATAGTACTTTACAATACGCAGCTTATTATTTGATATAAATGTTATGAGTATTATTTCAAAACTCTAATCATTTTCCATAACAAAATAGCTAAAGAATTAAATAATTCCGGAATTAACGTCTGATGCTCTTCTTGTTAGTTTTAGTAAGAATGCATCATGAGCAACAGCCCACTCTATCAGGGCTCGATGTCACACAATCAACCAAGTCTACAAGTCTGACACCCCCCGATCTATTTAGTGGTCTCTCAAAACAATAACTGGTTGCTATGGACCTATTTGCACCTGTAAATCCAACAGGGGTAGACAGTATCTGATGCGCTTACAAAGTATCTTCAAGAGATAGTGATTGGTTAATGAGTTACGCCCCGGAAAATGAAACCCTCTTTGAACATACGTCCAACATGTTATTGCCTTAGAAATAGAAAAATGTAGAACAATCATTAAAGAACACATCCGAATAGCAAAAGCTACCAGTTCGGCAATAAAGTTTCACAAAGAAAGAATGTCTAAAATAGTTATCAGCAGTTAATGATTTATAGTCAGTACATGCATATAAGTGGACGTCGAGATAATGAAAAGTAATTTTAACATTAAATACATTTCCCGTTGTGGTTTCTGCATTCTGGTAATTTATGTGATTTTAGAAAATGCTTAAAAAATAAAACACCTGTGTCTCTTAATAAAGTGTGATTCTTTTAACAGGCGGCAGGGTTACCAAGCAGCTTCACGCGACTCGGAGGGAAACAGGTGTTGGCTACAACTTCTTTAGTAAAATAGCGAGATATTGTAGTATGTTTGGAAGAAACAGAATTTTGAATTAAAACGTTTTTTATGAACATAGGTTTTTCAATGTGTAATGGGCGGGACGTCAGTCCAACATTCAAGGTACATATATCTGCCCGATGAGCTTACTGTTTATTCATTACTGCACTGTATTGTGGAGTATTGATCTAATTCTACAAGTTTAAGACAACAGCCCAGTGATATATATGACAGAACGGTGGATGTGGAGTATCAATACAAAGGATGTGTTCTCTTTGGACGTGGATTACTTAGTTGAAAAATGAAAGTAATTATGGGAGTAGTTCCCTCACTGATACAAACACATGTCTTATAATGTTTTTAGGTTTAACTGATACATGATGTACTGGCATTGTTTCAGCGATGATGGTTACCCTGATCCAGACTACCTGAGAACAGTCCAAGAATCACTGAAGTCACTCGGAGTGACAGAAGCGGACTTGCAATAACCAGACCAGACCTTGACAACAGGTGTGCAGCCAGACTTTCTGAATAAGGCTCATCTCCAACAAAGACACACAATCGTAATGGGACAGATATGTAGCATGTTGTTGTCCAAATGTTGGTGGGATTCTATACCGTTGTGTGTGTGCGCGTGCGCTCCAGCGTGCGTGCTTGCGTGCGTATGTGTGTGTGTCTGTATGTGCGTTTGTATGTGAGGGAGTCACCATTTGAAAGAAACTACCCTAGAAAAATAGTAGAAGACCAAATAAACCAGGCTAAATCACAAAATCGTTGTGATCTTTTAAAACCTAAAGATAAACCTAACGAGATTGTTCTCCCTTTTCTTTCAACCTTAAACCCCCAAACCCGGAAATATTTGGAAGTGTTCGGGAAACGCTGTATTCCTTAAATAAGTGTAAAGAACTAAAACAAAAAATATCACAAAATAAACTTATCAAAAGAAAAGGACAGAGCCAAAATCTGAAACAGATTCTTAATACGGCTTCTTTCTCGAATGGAAAGCAAAAATGTAAAACAGTACAAAAGTGTAACAGACCAAATTGTGGTACTTGCCCTGATGTATTACAATGTTGTTCTTTTACATTCAAAAACGGAAAATATGAATTCAGCTTCGGAAACACTTGATTTATGTCATACAATGTGCTGGATGCAAGGCCGAATACATTGGACAGACAGGGGACAGAGCGAGAGTGAGGGTCCACCGACAACAAATAAGGGACCCCTCTTTTCGGTGTATCCCACTCAGTCAACACATTGATAAGTGTGCCGGGAATAAAACACCAAATTTTGGGATATTCCCGTTTTACAAATGTGACAATGATGCACTGAGAAAGATAAAAGAAAGTTATTTTATTAATACTTTCAAACCAAAATTAAATGGCCTGAAATAATCGCATTATTTTATACATATTTATTATATATGGCTAAATTTGATTTTGTATTAGGGTATTCCATGTGTCTCGTGAAATATCATGTTTCTTTCAACACTTAAGAGAAACATGTTATTTCCCTCGACACATGAAATATCCTCTATCAACAGAAACCTTCGGGTCTTTTCATTGTACTTGTGTGTTTCAGCTCAAGGATTGGCAGCTTGCCTCCTCTAATGTTTCCCAATGGTTAACCACTGTGACCAATAGAGACTTCCCCGCACATCAGATACATGCAGATTATTGCAGTTGATTATAGTCACTAGTTTCAACAATATCTAAACATGCAGAGTGGGAAATATTATTCTTTACACGATTTAAATTATCATCAAATTTGTAGTTTAGTAGAGGCGCTTGAATTGTGTACATTGTAAAATACATATATGTATCGTTAGTTTATCTTACTTATATCTTTTTTTATATATGTTACTGTGTTTTGTAACTTTTTGTGTGGATATATACATGCTACTTTATTTCATTTGCTACATTAACAGCAACAGAGATAACTTGACACGTAAAAATGATATGGTGTCAACATGCTTAAGATGCTTGAGCCAGCACAATCAAGAATCGCCATTGACGATACACGTTTTGCTGTTTACGTTATGTAATTGTAATCAAATTACTTTAGCTTAATTTCTCTAACACTTTATGCTGTTTAGATACAAAATATCAACTATCAGTGGTCTTATGTTTGCAGAAGATGGCCATGCCTTTGGGATAATTCTATAAACCTATTTGATGATTTAATTACCTAATACTCAAGACAATGCTCGTTTAGTGTGAGAAGCTGTGTTCTCGCTCTGAATATGTTTGTATGTAAGTCAGCACCATACCCGTGCTCGTTGGTTTCACCAATGTGATTATCATTCAAGACCTGCATCGCTTCATGCCCTCCTCCCACATCAAGTTGACACGCCATGATATCACGGAAATACGGCCGTTAGACTCAACTAACTCACTCACTCACTTACATAGACTCTGCTATTCTAAATTACATAATTTTTATTCATTCAGTGACAAATAATTGGAACATCTGTCCTGATGTCCTTTTGTCTTTTAGAAATAACAATACACTCAGCACTGTCGCGTATTTTTTCACACAACCATGCAAGTGTAACGACCGAGTGTTGAGGCGTATATTTTTATGATATCTAAAAAGAATTGTGTAATGTTGATTATTTTTTTTCATTTTCATAAAATCATGTAGCATCTTGAATCAATTTCTGTTTCTGTCACTCATCTCATGCATTGTTTATTTTGAATATTGGTTGACTTTAAACTGACCAGTGACAAGATTTTCTGTGAAATTATTTGTCAAAACTATTCATTCTTAACAGTATTGTTTCAACGTGTATATATATATTTTGTTACAGTTGACCATGGATATTTAAACTTGTGAATATTAAGAAGGGCAATACTGATGTACAGTAATATTATATTTACTTCTGAAAGCAGAATATTGCGTAGATTCAAGGTAGTTGTATCTTTAAGCTCAGAACCGTTTTGTATGTCCTAAATTTCTCAATGATTTGTCATTACCTGATGACTCTTGTATTCTGAATAAAACTGCTACGTATATGCCTATCTTTACAATGTGTTTGATATTTGTCACTCCTTTTTATCAGTTAACTAAGTGTGATTGAGCTTTGTTCTTTAATGCATATGATATTAAAATAATACAACACATTATTTCAATGATAAGAATTCTCGTAGTACTTTTCAATCAATTTAAAGAAAGACAATAATTGTCTTCGTACATATATGCCATTGTAAGGATCATTTATGGTTTCCGTAGTCAGTCTTATTGGTCTCTTTAAAAAAACTACACTGACACTTGATCTTAATGTATTGAGCCTTGCACTGATCAGCATAAATCACATCATTGGAACTGCTGATAAATGCCTTTTGTCAAAGTTTATTAAAAATCGCATTTCCGTCATACACATCTAAATGGATGAAATACCATGGCACCCATCAATTACTACAGCTACAACACCTTGGGCCACATCCGTGGTCTAGTGGAAAGAACGTGGGCCTGGAGAGAGGAAGGTCGGTGGTTAGATTACCAAAAGACGTTAAAATAATTATGCTACTTGTTTTTAACCTGCCTGGTCGGCAAGGAGCCAACATACTGTGTCTGAGCACCGCCCCCCCCCCCCCCCTCTCTCTCAAACACACACACACACACACACACACACACACTCCTATATTAGGCCTACATACAGAGTGATGGGGTGAGCTCCACCAGAGAGTGAAACTTGCAAGAAATGTCTGAAACTTGCAAGCCACGACCCTTTAGTGTGGACATAATAAATATATCATAAATCAACGCTGACTATATTGTTTTGTGTAATGTTACCTAAATGACCGAAGTATACTCGTTAGAAACAGTTTTACATGTTTCGAACTCGCACTTCAATACTAACCTTTGAGGAAACCTATACAAGTTTCGCACGCCTTGAATTATCTCCCTTTAGCTACAACACCCGTGGGAAAAGACTAGTGAGGAAGTTGATCGTCTCCGCGCGAACAAGCAGTACTGAGTGTAATTTCACAGACTGAATCGTCGCAACGGTTTATAGAGGTTGGTATAAAGTGTTAAGATCGCGAAAATATTTGGCATACATATTTATGTTGGACATATTCTCTATATGGACACAAAACAAACACATAGATGAAATTGCACTTGTACAAGGGTACTGTGTGCAGTCATAGCTTCTGATCATATACAGTCACGTATTATTCAGCGTAAAGTACTTTTTACTATTACGGGAAGTGGCTGAATATGGACCTTAGGCCCTGTTACAACTTGAGTTATATCTTATTAGGGACAACTGTGTTCTTTGTAACCCACAAGACCTGGGGCGGGGTAGATCAAACCGAAAGTAGAACCAGGAAGTAGAGCAGGTTTCTACATTCGATGTTTTTACATGCTCGTGCATTGTGGTAATGTAGGAGGGTCATATCTATAAATAGGTGAATTTGTTAGTAACCGGTTTACAGTGTTTGAAAGCTATTCGAATATAACGCTTTCTGTAATAAGAAATGAAAATAACATTCTACGAATATTATATGTACATTTTTGAATGACTGGTCTATGTTTGAATATGTAAATGAGAGAGAGGGAGAGACGCCCGAAGTATTGCAAGTATTACAGTGTACCGCTTTGGTGAAGTCAGGTCAGGTGCTGACAAACAAAGAATGAAACCCGAAACCATAGGAGTTTGACACACAAAAGGGGCGTTACGGGGAATTGTAGCACCATTGACAATGAGTTCACCCGTGCCCCTAATTAGAACCCTGATTAATGCAATTTAAAAGTCAACGCCAGAGAATAACCAATCCCCCGTACCCGCCACACAAACAATTTGCATATAACGTAAGTGTTTGTTGCCTTGTTAAACCCTTGTCGAAGGCCACAAATATCCAACTACGTCACGTGTTCTATGACAAGTGATGCTATACGTTTCTCCTGAAGTTGCTCAATTAGACTATAAGAACAAGTTAGAGGTTAAACATGCTGCCACTGAAGCATTAACATAAGCATCAACGGTCATTCTGAAACCATTTTGATCCTCATGCGTTCTTATGTTCATATGACCAGCAGGGTAGGACATTCTTACCCTTTTCGCTAATACCGTGCGTCATCACTGATTTTCAGTGATCCAATCACATAATATTCACTGCTATTTTTCCTTGTACGCCCATTGGACTGGTTACTCTCCCGCGCTGACGTTTAGTGTTTTATTGCAAAACAAAATGGTAGAATCGATGTATTCGTACTAGTTTTGAAAACCGATTTACATGTAATAAAATCCGATTTCAGGATTGATTTCATGATTGATTTATGGTATACATTGTTGTGATGTGGACTAAACAATGTATAAACAGAAGTTTATATGTACAGTGACTAGGGCCGAAAAGGAACATAGTCGGCATTTATGTACAATAATCAGGATAGTCACCTCTTTGAAACTGTGTGCATTTATGGATTGACTGCCGTTACTCGTCGGTTAGGCTATGCAGCTTGATACAGTTTGTACGTTGGTCTTTCGATTTATAACTCGATGAACCGAAAATGAATGATAGTCTATCAATATAATATGATTTATTGTCCCAAACACCTATTTGATAGTGATTCACGAACGACAGCTTATGATATTGTCAGAATCGCACAGTGGACCCTGTTCTCAGCAGAAATTACTATTAATATGAAAACACTGTCAATAAAGTTTCAGTCACACATATGAGAGACGACCGAATCCAATTCAACCATTCAGAAGAGCGAACAAAACTTGACACCTAAACAAAACCGTTTGACCAGTGATTGATGATATCCTAAAAGAGAATATCCAAGTTGTGCACCTCGTTCAGTCTGTAGTGATTGTTGTTATACTTGTGAAAGCGGCATACACACAAACATACCCATGCGTGAATTCGCGTAATAATAATTGCGGTATTATGGCAGTTTCACATATCATTTTCATATCGCTGACAGCTGACATATTTATGTGTGCAAACAATGGAAAATATCTTCGTCTACAATAACTAAAACCAGTCGAATTCTGTTTTATGTCATTCTGTGCAATATTATTATTTGATAGTCACTCTGCATAGTGGAAATATCAATGACTTGATTTCTGATCCATGTTTAATCAACTGATGACACCTATTCCTCGGGTATATATTATGTTTCTATAACTTTACCTAGTATGCTTATCTAGATTTTCTCGTGTCGGTTTCATGTTCCACACTACGCCAAACGATGAATCACTGACCATATTGTGAGACGAAATATCGAGACGTGCTTTGACCATTTCCTGGAAACCGTCAACACATTCTTACACGATGGTTGCAAATGCTTAACAAGGAACGAGATAATCTTGACATGAACAGAAAACCACAGCTCAACTGCTTAGGTGCAGTTTTATGAGAAGACGACGACACAACGTACCTTTGTCACTGACATTTCCTTATCATGTTTACCGATTGCAGTTGAGCGTCGTGAGAGAATACACGAGACAGGCTAGCGAGTAAAGTAGCAGAGTGTGGGCGTGGCCTACACCTGTTCGATTAAATGAGCATTGAACAAAGAATTGTTTCCCTTGTCAGACAGTCAACTTGCTGGAAATCACATACAAGTATATTTATGCTTGTGTGAAGATATATAAATTGGAGTCACACCAGTATCAACATTAATGTGATATTGTTATCTGACTATCATTGGCGGGAACCAGTTGTATTTAACTGGATGTCTGTTGTGACCCCATCTTTCATGAAATAGATAGTGTTTCCTTGTGTTCCATATGGGATATGGTTAAGTCAGTAACATTGACTCAGCACCTTGATGTCATGTTACAATACCAGTACACACTTATCAGTAGAAAGTTGGCCCAGAAGAACAGCAATGTGTGATACATTATGCACAATGTTTTTGTTACAGAATGTCTGAACCGCAGGCGAAGGTGGACATGAGTGCTCTCAAAGACACATTCCTGGAGTGTCCTGTGTGTGTGGAACATTTCAACCAGACAGACCGACGTCCTCGTCTCCTCCACTCCTGCCTCCATGCCTTCTGTACACAGTGTCTTCAACAGCTGCTCACGAAGGAGGGAAACGGTCAGATCACATGTCCTCTATGTCGCCAGGTCCACAAGGTCCCAGGGAAGGCTGACACACTGCCCGTGGATCCGGTCAGAGCGAAACTTGTGGATTTTGTGCAGATCAAGAATGAAGGAAAAGTTCAGTGCACAGACTGCCCCGAAGGAAGTACAGCGGAGTCAAAGTGTCAGGAGTGTTCAGTATATCTCTGTAAGGAATGCACATACGTACACAGACGTCATCGACTGACAAACGACCATCCAATCATATCCCTAAGTGATGTACTACAACAGCCCCTGAACACATTTGGCAAGGGTCATTTCTGCACTCATCACCCAAAACACCAGTTGGAGTTCTATTGTGCAACTGATGAAACACTGTGTTGTATTTCTTGCACAGTTCTGGAACATAAAGGCCATGACTTCCAGAAACTCGAAGAAGCTGCTAAAATACGACAAGGGGAATTGGAAACATCGATGCAGGCAGTTCAAGCAAATGCCCAACAACTGCGTCAGAGGCGACTGTGTGAAGAAAAACGTCAAAATGCAATCATGCAGGCTCAGAGAAAGGCCAAATCCGACGTGAGCACATACTTTACAAGACTGACAAGTATTATCAATAAAAGAAAAGCACATTTGGACCAAGACATAGACCAAAGAAGTAGCACAATGCTATCTCTGTCTATGAAGGAAGTAGCAGCGATAGACCAGACTCTTGCTGTCATGGACTCAACTGAAACGTACTTCACACAAGCAAGGGACAAGGCTGACGTCGTGGAAATGCTGCAGATGTATCCTGCAATCAAGAGAAGTCTGGAAGCATCAGCCGATGAACAAAGACAAGGTCTACCAACGGCACCGGAAGTTGTCGTGACATTTAGTCCCACAAATGGACAAATTGTCGAAACATTAGTGTCAGAAGTTGGATGCGTGGGAGAGTCTACTGAGTCTACTGACACCCAGAAAGGTAGGCACACCGTCTGTCGTGAGATTATCCATACACTCGTATTAGTTAATGGCAGTTTGGTTTCCATATTTGTTTATCATTGTTACAAGTTGTCAAGGTTGTAATAGCAAACCTGCCGCCAGTGCACGAACAAACACTTTCTCCTGTTTCACCGAATATTGTCACGAACTAGCAACACATCTTTTTTAGTGGATGATATACTATGATATACTATTGATGGTCTCAAACGTGAATATATTTCGTGGGTCTATAGCTCATGCATGTATTCGAAATTAGTGTGGCCAAATACAATATGATTGACACGGTTTTGTTTTTTTTGATGATCATAATATAATAATGTGTTGCAATGATATTACCCTCCATCGGGAGAGCGGGGGGTCGGGGTTCGATCCCCAGGTCGCATCATACTGAAAGACTTCAAAAGATGGTTGTAAAACCTGGCGGTCGGCAAGAAGGAGATAAAATAAGGACAGGTCTTCTCGGAGCTAGTAAAGTGCCTGTGTGGAGTATATCCATGTTAAACTGAGGCATGGTATCTCATGATGATCAGCGTCCAAACACTATAAAACTGACATGATTCCAGACTAGTACAAGCAGCCACATACACACGTATGCGATGTAAAACCCAATTCTAGCTAACCTCACCTTGTAAAGATATAAACTTCAAACCATACTTTATTTCCCTCTTTTCAGGAAAGAATCAACTTCTACAGTGTTTGGATGAAGTATTTGATGCTGCTTTAAAACACAAAAGCAAGAATGAACTGATGAAACATTTCCGAGAGAAAACCTTCACCACCGAACGAGAATGGTGCACCATCTGCCTGAATCAGATCGTAGAAGCAAAGAAGATAAAGTGTGGCCACTGTTTCTGTAAGAGCTGCATTGACCAGGTACTCAGTGTGCAAGTCCATTGTCCTGTGTGTAAAACCTGCTGTAAAGTAATAACTGGAGATATGCCTCCCGGGGTGATGGAGACACTTGTTATCTCTGACCGTCTACCTGGCTATGAGCAACATAACACCATAAAGATAACATACCGTTTTGAGGATGAAGTTCTGTCTGTAAGTACGGTGTTGTCTCACTTTCTTTCAGTGACATTCCTTATGAACCAGAAAACAAACAAAATGTTACAAGTTGTTACCTGTGATCACTTGAGTTTATATTCATTATGTTTTTATGAACGGTCGAGAGGTGCATTGGTTTATTTGACACTTGGTTCACCGTGAGTTCATCACGAGGGACGTTGTTAACAGTGCCCAGAGCTTGGATGTAACGGAGACTACGCGATAGTGCGATGCGATAGGGCGTTCGCAGTACTGCATTATCGTTATATTACATAATAAGGTACAACAGAATTTGCATACTAGTGGGTGACACATAATGGCTCAGTTCAAAAATACTTGAACATATATTCTAAAGTTTTCATATATACAACAGAAACACATTTGTGTGTATTTTTATTTCAACTCAAGTATGTTTGATAGGGTTATGAAATAGAAAAAAACTTAGGAATAGATATTTCCCTACTGTATACATGTGTGTGAGAATGCCTTCATAGGGCGGTACACATTCATACAAATTGTACACCGTTCATACAAACCATGCGTGGCATTGTGTAAGTGACTATCCATTTTATGATTCGAACACAACTTGTGACTTTCGTTTATGTTTAGTATTTATCTTCATTAACCGGTTACTATGCATTGCGACAAACATATTAAACAAATCTGTTATATGTCATTATTAATGGTCAGGAATAAGGTTATGACAATAGCCTACGTGTGTGAAGACAGGCGGGATAGCCTATTAAAACCCTATTGTTTATAGGGTATTGAACACCTTTTATCACTAGTTTATTCAATATGGCTGAGATTTCAGTGTTTGATTAGTTCATGATATAACTTGTAACAATTCATATTTATGAGAAATGGAGTATAAACATAAAGTTGAGTGTGTACGGTACTGTTTTCTACTTTGATTTTTTAACTGTTCTGTCGGTCCCATAAACGGTGTCAAAACGTCCTGGCTTAGAGTAAGAGAGTATTCAACGCTGTATTGCGAAAACGCCATTTAATGACAACGTCATACCACGTCATACCAAGATCCCCTCCCCCCCATAACACACACACACACACACACACACACACACACACACACACACACACACACACACACACACACACACACACACACACACACACACACACACACACACACACGCACACACACACCTTGTCGGGAATCGAACCCGGGTCTTCGACGTGACGAGCGAGCATTTTAACCACCAGGCTACCCGACCGCCCCTGATCGATACGAACGCCGCTTTTAACAGTATTACAGTTATATTATCACGGCGTGTCAGCTTAATTTGGGAGGAAGGCACGAATTGATGCAGGACTCAGACGTTTACCACTTCGGTGAAACGGGTATGGTGCTGACAAACCTAGAAACATAATCGGGGCGAACGGGATTCGAACCCACAATCATAGGCTTCTGGCGTGCCCAAGGGACGCTACAAGGGACGCACAGCGAATTGCGGCGCCTTAGACGACTGGGCCACCCTTGCCCCCTGATCGATAAGAAGAAAATGATATGGATTACATTAATGCCTACCAACTTGTATTACTATCATAGCCTTCAAAGACCTATCATTTCAAGAAGCAAGTTTACATTCTTTATTTTCACGTTGAGATGCACATATGTAAATGTTAAATTCCAGTGTCTTAGAATCGTATGTATGTTATGTAGTATTGAGCAAATCCTGTGATGTAAATGCCTATACGTAATGGTAATTCTTGATATTTACATATTAAGATGATGTATCATTACGTTCTGTCTCTCTGTTGCATCAAGCTTTTGGTCTATCCCATCACAAACTCGCTCTGTTACATCGCCACATCGAGCTGTTTATAGCAGTACCGCTCTGTTTTATCGCATGATAGTCTATTTTAAAGCGCCATAGCTCCTTGTTCAGATCTGAACTGATCCCTAGGAACCTATGATCGGAGATTTGAATCACATATTGTCCCTGATTATGATGATGTCGTCCTAGGTATGTCGGCACCACACTGCCTGTTCTTTGGTTTCACCAAATAAGTAAACAGTAAGACCTGTATCACGACGGATTTTCCTCCATTACCAAGCAGATACGCCGTGATATCATCGAAATACCGTTCACAGCGTCACTGGGCCGTTCTCAATCAATGAATCATCTTTAGTGTTTTAAACTTTCACTAATGCCTTCATATATATAGGAACTGTTTAGCCTTGAAGACGCTGCAAATTGTTTGATATATGTAACACATTTCCTTTTTTTGACAAGTGAGCATAATGTTATCACATATGATTCAAATATTAATGTATCTAATTCATTCCACGTTCCTTGAGAAATGATGATCAGTACTATGTCATGCAAGAATGGTAATGGTAATGCTTGCCAAATAATCAAATAATCTAACATATATAAACAGATATGTTTTCAACAAGAGATAAGAAGTGATTATACTTCCAAGCGCAACAACCCCACGAGGTTGGGATATGCAAGATATGGGATGTATACTTACAGCTGGTTATCTATTTGCCCTCGCTAGTCATTATAACACACAAAGGGGAAACATTCAGTGAGATCTTGTGTGACAGGAGGAGTACCCCTTCCCAGGATTAGGGTATTGTGGAGGGGAATTCACCGCCTACCTGCCCAACAGTCCAGAAGGTCAGAAGGTGCTGGCTCTACTGAAGGTGGCCTGGGAGAAGAAGCTCACGTTCACGATCGGGACGCCGGAAGTTTTGCGTTTCACTTTGATCTTTCGGATTCCCCACAAAGTGAAGAAGCAACGCTCAGCATTCACCACCACCCGAAGGTGAACGTTAACCACTCATCTCTCTAAAGTAACACACCACATAAAGATTTGTTTACATGCATAGTATAGTATAGTTTACATGCACAAGTATAGAAGATTACGTTTTTGATAAAATATAATTTATTGTGCAATTATTATTGAACCACATGTATTAACATTCATTAAAAATGTATTCTATGTAGGCATGACTTTGGACGATAACGATACAGAGATATTACCAGACATAGCCTAATAGAATAGCAAGGATTAAGTTCTCCAACTCTCAGAAATGTCAGTTTTAAGGATATTGATATATCGTAACCTAGAATAAGCATCGATGTAGGTCCTTGATACTGACATTTCTGAGCGTCGGGGAAGTTACCAATTTCGGTAAGACCAAGACTGACATCAAAGTTTGCTGGTTTCTGTTACGATTCAGTGACTCTTTACGAGCAGGAGTTAAATGAAGACATGTACTCATACACGGTTAAGAGGCTGTAAAATTACACCAGGGACAGTAAAATGTGATTTAATCAATTAATAAGAACCGTGTGTGCCTGTCCCAAAGCCATGGAGTAAAACAGCCTTAACAACAAACAGGGATTTCATTCAATCATTATTTCGTCCTACATTTCACAAGAACAAAAATGACTTTAATTAGAAAAAAGTGCGCACGCATTATTTATCAGGTTTCCTGAACGAACATGTATATCTGTGTATTATAGCTACAATCTAATAATATAGTGACGCGTGAAACAATTAAGAATTAAATCAAATATATTGATGCCCTAAATGACCTGAACCACCATTTTCAAGTCATCTACAGGTAGACTATTCCAGATAGAAAGAAAATGAATCATGTTCCACCTTATGGCTTACATGAATGCTATTACTCTAAACCAGAACAAGTAATAGATACAGTTATGGTCGAATATAACATATGCACATACCAGATATCCCCGAATGCCAAGGTCATGCGCTACTTTGTATTTTATATGTTCATGTATCCAACACACTCACTTCCAAAAGTCGTGGAATTCCACGTTGGAGGCCACCAAATGGATCGGGTGGTCAGGCTCGAAGACTTGGTTGACTGTGTGTCACCATACCCCGGTGTAATTGCCTTCATGTGTATGAAGTGCAGATGTCTCCGACAACAGATAAGAAAACAAAGTCATCACCCTTTTGAATATGTGCATACAATCACAAAAGTATGTCATATGCCTTATGAGTCCAGTTAAATAATTCTAAGATGATTGAAAATAGTAATACTTTTCAATGGGCAGCTTATTATTTCATATCAATGTTATGCGTATTATTTTAAAATTCTAATTTTCCATAACAAAAAAAGTCAAAGAATTAAATAATTCCGGAATTAACATATGATGTACTTGTTAGTTTTAGTAAGACTGCATTATGAGCAACAGCCCGCTCTATCAGGGCATGATGTCACACAATCAACCAAGTCTACAAGTCTGACTCTCCCCGATCTATTTAGTGGCCTCAAAACAATAACTGGTTGATATGGACCTATGTCCGTCCAAATGTTATTGCCTTTAAAATAGAAAAATGTTGAACAATCATTAAAGAACCCATCCGAATAGCAAAAGCTACCAGTTCGGCATACAAAGTTTCACAAAATAATGTCTAAAATAGTTATTGATTTATACTCAGTACATGTATATACGTGGACGTCGAGATTAAAGAAAAGTAATTTTAACATTAAATACATTTCCCGTTGTGGTTTCTGCATTCTGGTAATTTATGTGATTTTAGAAAATACTTAAAAAATAAAACGCCTGTATCTTTTAATAAAGTGTGATTCTTTTAACAGGCGGCAGGGTTACAAAGCAGCTTTATGCGACTCGGAGGGAAACAGGTTTTGGCTACAACTTCTTTAGTAAAGTAGCGAGATATTGTTGTATGTTTTGAAGAAACAGAATTTTAAATTAAAACGTTTTTTATGAACATAGGTTTTTCAATGTGTAATGGGCGGGACGTCAGTCCAACATTCAAGGTACATATATCTGCCCGATGAGCTTACTGTTTATTCATTACTGCACTGTATTGCGGAGTATTGATCTAATTCTACAAGTTTAAGACAACAGCACAGTGATATATATGCCAGAACGGTGGATGTGGAGTATCAAGACAAAGGATGTCTTCTCTTTGGACGTGGATTATTTAGTTGAAAAATGAAAGTAATTACGGGAGTAATTCTCTCACTGACACAAATGTTTTTAGGTTTAACTGATACATGATGTACTGGCATTGTTTCAGCGATAGTTACCCTGATCCAGACTACCTGAGAACAGTCCAAGAATCACTGAAGTCACTCGGAGTGACAGAAGCGGACCTGCAATAACCAGACCAGAGAAGGTAACCTTGACAACAGGTGTGCAGCCAGACTTTCTGAATAAGGCTCATCTCTAAGAAAGATGCGCTTGCGTAATGGGACAGTTATGTGGCATGTTGTTGTCCAAGTGTTGGTGGGATTCTATAGCGTTGTGTGTGCGCGCGTGCGCTCGTACGTGCGTGTGTGTTTATGTGTGTGCGTTTGTATGTGAGGGAGTCACTATTAGAAAGAAACTACCCTAGAAAAATAGTAGAAGACCCATTAAACAAGGCTAAATCACAAAACCGTTGTGATCTTTTAAAACCTAAAGATAAACCTAACGAGACTGTTTTCCCTTTTGTTGCAATCTTTAATCCCCAAACCCGGAAATATTTGGAAGTGTTCGGGAAACGCTGTATTCCTTAAATAAGTGTAAAGAACTAAAACAAAAAATATCACAACATAAACTTATCAAAAGTAAAAGACAGAGCCGAAATCAGAAACAGATTCTTACTAGGTCTTCTTTCTCGAATGGAAAACAAAAATGTAAAAAACAGTACAAAAGTCTAACAGACCAAATTGTGGTACTTGCCCTCATGTTTTACAATGTTGTCCTTTAACATTCAAAGACGGAAAATATGAATTGAGCTTCGAAAAAACTTGATTTATGTCATACAATGTGCTGGATGCAAAATTTATTTTATTAATACTTTCATACCAAAATTAAATGGCCTGAAATAATAGCATTATTTTATACATATTTATTACATATTGTTAAAGTTGATTTTGTATTAGGGTATTCCATGTGTCTCGTGAAATATCATGTTTCTTTCAGCTGGTGAGAGAAACATGTTATTTCCCTCGACACATGAAATATCCTCTATCAACAGAAACCTTCGGGTCTTTTCATTGTACTTGTATCAATGTATGCTTCAACTCAAGGATTGGCAGCTTGCTTCATCTAATGTTTCCCAATGGTTAACCACTGTGACCAATAGAGACTTCCCCGCATATGACATACATTCAGATCACTGCAGTTGATTATAGTCACTAGTTTCAACAATATTTAAACATGCAGAGTGGGAAATATTATTCTTTACACGATTTAAAATATCATCAAATTTGTATTTATCATGCACCAAATCTTATCATTCCGTTTCTTACCGGGAGTAACTGTAGTTTAGTAGAGGCACTTGAATTGTGTACATTGTGAAATACATATATGTATCATTAGTTTATCTTACTGATATCTTTTTATATATGATGTTACTGTGTTTTGTAACTTTTTGTGTGGATATGTACATGCTACTTTATCTCATTTGCTACATTAACAGCAACAGAGATAACTTGACACGTAAAAATGATATGGTGTCAACATGTTTAAGATGCTTGAGCCAGCACAATCAAGAATCGCCATTGGCGATACACGTTTTGCTGTTTACGCTATGTAATTGTAATCAAACTACTTTAGCTTAATTTCTCTAACACTTTATGCTGTTTAGATACAGAATATCAACTATCAGTGGTCTTATATTTGCAGAAGGTGTCCATGCCTTTGGGATAATTCTATAAACCTATTTGATGATTTAATTACCTAATACTCAAGACAATGCTCGTTTAGTGTGAGAAGCTATGGTCTCGCTCTGAATATGTTGGTATGTAAGTAAAGACCATACCCGTGCTCGTTGGTTTCACCAAAGTGATTATCATTCAAGACCTGCATCGCTTCATGCCCTCCTCCCACATCAAGTTGACACGCCATGATATCACGGAAATACGGCCGTTAGACTCAACTAACTCACTCTCACTCACTTACATAGACTCTGCTATTCTGAATTACATAATTTTTATTCATTCAGTGACAAATTATTGGAACATCTGTCCTGTTTACCTTTTGTCTTTAGAAATAACAATACACTCAGCACTGTCGCGTATTTTTTCACACAACCATGCAAGTGTAACGACCTAGTGCTGAGGCGTATATCTTTATGATATCTAAAAAGAATTGTGTAATGTTGATTATTTTTTTTCATTTTCATGAAATCATGTAGCATCTTGAATCAATTTCTGTTTCTGTCACTCATCTCATGCATTGTTTATTTTGAATATTGGTTGACTTTAAACTGACCAGTGTCAAGATTTTCTGTGAAATTATTTGTCAAAACTATTCATTCTTAACAGTATTGTTTCAACGTGTATATGTATATTTGGTTACAGTTGACCATGGATATTTTAACTTGTGAATATTAAGAAGGGCAATACTGATGTATAAAGTAATATTTACTTCTGAAAGCAGAATATTGCGTAGATTCAAGGTAGTTGTATCTTTAAGCTCAGAACCGTTTTGTATGTCTTACACTGGCACTGATTTATCATTACCTGATGAATCTTGTATTCTGAATAAAACTGCTACGTATATGCCTATGTTTACAATGAGTTTGATATTTGTCACTCCATTTTATTCAGTTAACTAAGTGTGATTGAGCTTTGTTCTTTAATGCGTTTGATATCAAAATAATACAACACATTATTTCAATGATAAGAATTCTCGTAGCACTTTTCAATCAATTTAAAGAAAGACATAAATTGTCTTCGTACATATATGCCATTGTAAGGATCATTTATGGTTTCCGTAGTCAGTCTTATTGACCTGTTTAAAAAAACTACACTGACACTTGATCTTAATGTATAGAGCCTTGCACTGATCAGCATAAATCACAACATTGGAACTGCTTATAAATGCCTTTTGTAAAAGTTTATCAAAAATCGCATTTCTGTCATACACATCTAAATGGATGAAATACCATGGCACCCATCAATTACTACAGCTATAACACCTTGGGCCACATCCGTAGTCTAGTGGAAAGAACGTGGGCCCGGAGAGAGGAAGGTCGGTGGTTAGATTACCAAAAGACGTTAAAATATGCTACTTGTGTCTGAGCACCACCCCCACCCCCCACCCCCGTCTCTATCTCAAACACACACACACACACACACTCCTATATTAGGCCTTACATATAAAGTGATGGGGTGAGCTCCACCAGAGAGTGAAATGCAAGAAATGTCTGAAACTTGCAAGCCACGACCCTTCAGTGTGGACATAATTAATCAATCATAAATCAATGTTACCTGAATGACCGAAGTATACTAGTTAGAAACAGCTCTACATGTTTTGTTCCATGTTTATTCCAAAGGGTTTCGAACTCGCACTTCAATACTAACCTTTAAGGAAACCTATACAGGTTTCGCACACCTTGAATTATCTCCCTTTACAAGAGCATCCATCCGAAAAGACTGGTCTCCGTGAAAACAAGCAGTACTGAGTGTAATTTCACAGACTGAATCGTCGCAACGGTTTATAGAGGTTGGTATAAAGTGTTTAAGATCGCGAAAATATTTGGCATACATATTTATGTTGGCCATATTCTGTATAAGGACACAAAACAAACACATAGATCAAATTGCACTTGTACAAGGGTACTGTGTGCAGTCATAGCTTCTGATCATATACCGTCACGTATTATTTAGCGTAAAGTACTTTTTACTATTACGGGAAGTAACTGAATATGGACCTTAGGCCCTGTTACAACTTGAGTTATATCTTATTAGGGACAACTGTGTTCTTTGTAACCCACAAGACCTGGGGCGGGGCAGATCAAACCGAAAGTAGAACCAGCAAGTAGAGCAGGTTTCTACATTCGATATTTTTACATGCTCGTTGATTGTAGGTAATGTAGGAGGGTCATATCTATAAATAGGTGAATTTGTTAGTAACCGGTTTACAGTGTTTGAAAGCTATTCGAATATAACGCTTTCTGTAATAAGAAATGAAAATAACATTCTACGAATATTATACGTACATTTTTGAATGACTGGTCTATGTTTGAATATGTAAATGAGAGAGAGGGAGGAACGCCCAAAGTGTTGCAAGTATTACAGTGTACCGCTTTGGTGAAGTCAGGTGAGGTGCTGACAAACAAAGAATGAAACCCGAAACCATTGGAGTTTGAGTCACAAAAGGGATGTAACGCGTTACGGGGAATTGTAGCACCATTAACAACGAGGTCACCCGTGCACGTAATTAGACACCTGATTAATGCAATTTAAACGTCCACGGCAGAGAATAACCAATCCCCCGCACCTGCCACACAAACAATTTGCATATAACGTAATTGTTTGTTGCCTTGTTAAACCCTTGTCAAAGGCCACAAATATCCAACTACGTCACGTGTTCTATGACAAGTGATGCTATACGTTTCTCATGAAGCTGCTCAATTAGACTATAAGAAAAAGTTGGAGGTTAAACATGCTACCACTGAATCATTAACATAAGCATCAACGGTCATTCTAAAACCATTTTGATCCTCATGCGTTCTTATGTTCATATGACCAGCAGGGTAGGACATTCTTACCCTTTTCGCTAATACCGTGCGTCATCACTGATTTTCAGTGATCCAATCACATAATATTCACTGCTATTTTGCCTTGTACGCCCATTGGACTGGTTACTCTCCCGCGCTGACGTTTTGTGTCATGATTGATTTATGGTATACACTGTTGTGATGTGGACTAAATTATGTACCTAATTATTTGACACCTAAACAAAATCGTTTGACCAGTGATTGATGATATCCTAAAAGAGAATATCCAAATTGTGCACCTCGTTCAGTCTGTAGTGATTGTTGTTATACTTGTGAAAGCGGCATACACACAAACATACCCATGCGTGAATTCGCGTAATAATAATTGCGGTATTATGGCAGTTTCACATATCATTTTCATATCGCTGACAGCTGACATATTTATGTGTACAAACAATGGAAAATATCTTCTACTGATCTGTCAACAATAACTAAAACAAGTCGAATTCTGTTTTATGTCATTCTGTGCAATATTATTATTTGATACTCACTCTGCATAGTGGAAATATCAATGACTTGATTTCTGATCCATGTTTAATCAACTGATGACACCTATTCCTCGGGTATATATTATGTTTCTATAACTTTACCTATGCTTATCTAGATTTTCTCGTGTCGGTTTCATGTTCCACACTACGCCAAACGATGAATCACTGACCGTTTTGTGAGACGAAATATCGAGACGTGCTTTGACGTTTTCATGGAAACTCTCAAAACAATGTTACACGATAGTTGCAAATGCTTGACAAGGAACGAGATAGGCTTGACATGAACAGAAAACCACAGCTCAACTATTTAGGTGCAGTGTTATGTGAACATGACGACACAACGTACCTTTGTCACTGACATTTCCTTATCATGTTCACCGATTCCATGTGAGCGCCGTGAGAGTAAAGTAGTAGAGTGTGGGCGTGGCCTACACCTATTCGATTAAATGAGCATTGAACAAAAAATTGTTTCCCTTGTCAGACAGTCAACTTGCTGGAAATCACATACAAGTATATTTATGCTTGTGTGAAGATAGATGAATTGGAGTCACACCAGTATCAACATTAATGTGATATTGTTATCTGACTATCATTGGCGGGAACCAGTTGTGTTTAATTGGATGTCTGTTGTGACCCCGTCTTTGATGTCATGAAATAGATAGTGTTACCTTGTGTTCCATATGGGATATGGTGAAGACAGTAACATTGACTCAGCACCTTGATGTCATGTTACAATACCAGTACACACTGTTACCTATCATGTAATCAGTAGAAAGTTGGCCCAAAAGAACAGCAATGTGTGAAACATTATGCATAATGTTTTTGTTACAAAATGTCTGAACCGCAGGCGAAGGTGGACATGAGTGCTCTCAAAGACACATTCCTGGAGCGTCCTTTGTGTGTGGAACATTTCAACCAGACAGACCGACGTCCTCGTCTCCTCCACTCCTGCCTCCATGCCTTCTGTACACAGTGTCTTCAACAGCTGCTCACGAAGGAGGGGACAGGTCAGATCACAGCGGAGTCAAAGTGTGAGGAGTGTTCAGTATATCTCTGTAAGGAATGCACATACGTACACAGACGTCATCGACTGACAAACGACCATCTAATCATATCCCTGAGTGATGTTCTAGAACAGCCCCTGAACACATTTGGCAAGGTTCATTTCTGCTCTCATCACCCAAAACACCAGTTGGAGTTCTATTGCGCTACTGATGAAATCCTCTGTTGTATTTCTTGCACAGTTCTGGAACATAAAGGCCATGACTTCCAGAAACTCGAAGAAGCTGCTAAAAAACGACAAGTGGAATTGGAAACATCGATGCAGGCAGTCCAAGCAAATGCCCAACAACTGCGTCAGAGGCGACTGTGTGAAGAAAAACGTCAAAATGCAATCATGCAGGCTCAGTGAAAGGCCAAATCCGACGTCAGCACATACTTTACAAGACTGAAAAGTATTATCAATAAAAGAAAAGCACATTTGGACCAAGACATAGACCAAAGAAATAGCACAACACTGTCTCTGTCTAAGAAGGAAGTAGCAGCGATAGACCAGACTCTTGCTGTCATGGACTCAACTGAAACGTACTTCACACAAGCAAGGGACAAGGCTGACGTCGTGGAAATGCTGCAGATGTATCCTGCAATCAAGAGAAGTCTGGAAGCATCAGCTGATGAACAAAGACAAGGTCTACCAACGGCACCGGAAGTTGTCGTGACATTTAGTCCCACAAATGGACAAATTGTCGAAACATTAGTGTCAGAAGTTGGATGCGTGGGAGAGTCTACTGAGTCTACTGACACCCAGAAAGGTAGGCACACCGTCTGTCGTGAGATTATCCATACACTCGTATTAGTTAATGGCAGTTTGGTTTCCATGTGTGTTTATCATTGTTACAAGTTGTCAAGGTTGTAATTGCAAACCTGCCGCCAGTGCAGAACAAACACTTTCTCCTGTTTCACCGAATATTGTCACGAACTTGCAACACATTTTTTGTAGTGGATGATATACTATGATATACTATTGATGGTCTCAAACGTGAATATATTTCGTGGGTCTATAGCTCATGCATATATTCGAAATTAGTCTAGCAAAATACAATATGATTAACACGGGTTTTTTTTCGATGATCATAATTGATAATGTTTTGCAATGATATTACCGTCCATCAGGAGAGCGGGGGTCGGAGTTCGATCCCAAGGTCGCATCAAACTGAAATACTTCAAAAGATGGTTGTAAAACCTGGCGGTCGGCAAGAAGGAGATAAAATAAGGACAGGTCTTCTCGGAGCTAGTAAAGTGCCTGTGTGGGGTATATCCATGTTAAACTGTGGCATGGTATATCATGATGATCGACGGCCAAACACTATAAAACTGACCTGATTCAGGACTAGTACAAGCAGCCACATACACACGTATGCGATGTAAAACCCAATTCTAGCTAACCTCACCGTGTAATGATATAAACTTCAAACCATACTTTATTTCCCTCTTTTCAGGAAGGAATCAACTTCTGCAGTGTTTGGATGAAGTATTTGATGCTGCTTTAAAATACAAAAGCAAGAATGAACTGATGAAACATTTCCAAGAGAAAACCTTCACCTCCGAACGAAAAACGTGCACCATCTGCCTGATTGTAGAAGCAAAGAAGATAAAGTGTGGACACTGTTTCTGTAAGAGTTGCATTGACCAGGTACTCAGTGTGCAAGACCATTGTCCTGTGTGTAAAACCTGCTGTAAAGTAATAACTGGAGATATGCCTCCCGGGCTGATGGAGACACATGTTACCTATGTAACTCTACCTGGCTATAGGCAATACGACACCATACAGATAACATACAGTTTTGAGGATGAAGTTCTGTCTGTAAGTACGGTGTTGTCTCACTTTCTTTCAGTGACATTCCTTATGAACCAGAAAACAAACAAAATGTTACAAGTTGTTACCTGTGATCACTTGAGTTTATATTCATTATGTTTTTATGAACGGTCGAGAGGTGCATTGGTTTATTTGACACTTGGTTCACCGTGAGTTCATCACGAAATAGTCTCGCGCGGACAGTTTTTTAATGCTAGTGGGTGAACTATGTGTAACCTTGTAACCGTACTCATATTTTATTAGTATTGGACACATCCTGGCTCAGTTCAAAATACTTGAACATATATTCTAACGTTTTCATATATACAACAGAAACACATTTGTGTTTATTTCTATTTCAACTAAAGTATGTTTGATCGGGTTATGAAATAGAAGAAGGGCGTTACACATTCATACAAATTGTACACCGGTCATACAAACCATGCGTGGCATTGTGTAAGTGACTATCCATTTTATGATTCGGACACAACTTGTGACTTTCGTTTATGTTTAGTATTTATCTTCATTAACCGGCTACTATTCATTGCGACAAACATATTAAACAAATCTGTTATATTCCATTATTAATGGTCAGAAATAAGGTTGTGACAAAAGCCTACGTGTGTGAAGACAGGCGGGATAACCAAGAAATCTGTTGTTAACATGGTATTGAAAACCTTTTATCATAAGTTTATTCAATATGGCTGAGATTTCAGTGTTTGATCAGTTCATGATATAATTTGTAACAATACATATTTATGAGAAATGGAGTATAAACATAAAGTTGAGTGTGTACGGTACTGTTTTCTACTTTGATTTTTCAACTGTTCTGTCGGCCCCATAAACGGTGTCAAAACGTCCTGGCTTAGAGTAAGAGAGTATTCAACGCTGTAATGCGAAAACGCCATTTAATGACAATGTGATAGAGCCATAGTGTGATAGTGAGAGAATGGGAGAAAGCGATAGAATGACAATGCAGTAGTAAAGTAAGTTAGTCGGAAGAAATGATGTTACTCCGTAAGATGTACCACAGTATAATTTCAAACTCTGACGGGGAGTGTTTTCTTCTAACTCCTTAACGCCTCCGTGGTCTGGTGGATAGAGCGTCGGTGGTTCGATTCCCGACCACGTCATACCAAGACGTTAAACGGTGGTACTTGTTGTTACCCCGCCCGTCCCTCGGCATTAATAGGTAACATAACGACTGGTCGTCTCGAAGTCTGATTTTATTGGCTACCCGACCGCCCTTGATCAATACGAGTGAGTGGGTGCGTTGTGTTTAACGCCGCTTTTAACAGTATTCCAGTTATATTACGGCGTGTCAGCTTAATGTGGGAGGAAAGCCCGAAGTGATGCAGGTCTCAGACGTTTACCACTTCGGTAAAAACAGTATGGTGCTGACAAACCTAGAAACATAATCGGGGCGAACGGGATTCGAACCCACAATCATAGGTTTCTGGCGTGCCCAAGGGACGCTACAAGGGACGCACAGCGAATTGCGGCGCCTTAGACGACCCTTGCCCTCTGATCGATAAGAAGAAAATGATGTGGATAACATTAATGCCCACCTACTTGTATTACTATCATAGCCTTCCAAGAAGCAAGTTTTCATTCTTTATTTTCTAGTTGAGATGTACAAGGCACATGTGTAAATGTTAAATTCCAGTGTCTTAGAATCGTATGTATGTGATGTAGTATTGAGCAAATCCTGGGATGTAAATGCCTATACTTAATGGTAATTCTTGATATTTACATATTAAGATGATTTATCATAACGTTCTGTCGCTCTGTTGCATCATGCTTTTGGTCTGTCCCATCACAAACATCGGCATATTAAGCTGTTTTATAGCAGTACCGCTCTGTTTTATCGCAGGATAGTCTATTTTAAAGCGCCATAGCTCCTTGTTCAGATCCCTAGGAACCTATGATCGGAGATTTGAATCACATATTGTCCCTGATTATGATGATGTCGTCTTAGGTATGTCGGCACCACACTGCCTGTTCTTTGGTTTCACCAAATAAGTAAACAGTAAGACCTGTATCACGACGGATTTTCCTCCATTACCAAGCAGATACGCCGTGATATCATCGAAATACCGTTCACAGCGTCACTGAACCGTTCTCAATCAATGAATCATCTTTAGGTTTTCAAACTTTCACTAATGCCTTCATATATATAGGAACTGTTTAGCCTTGAAGACGCTGCAAATTGTTTGATATATGAAACACATTCCCTTTGTTTGGACAAGTAAGCATAATGTTATCACATATGATTCAAATATCAATGTATCTAATTCATTCCATGTTCCTTGAGAGATGATGATCAGTACTATGTCATGCAAGAATGGTAATGGTAATGCTTGCCAAATAATCAAATAATCTAACATATATAAAAAGATGTGTTTTAAATAAGCGAAAACAAATGATTATACTTCCAGGCACCCTCCATCCACGAGGAGGATATGCAGGATATGGGATGTATGATTATAGCTGGTTATCTATTTGCTCTCGCTTGTCATTATAACACACACAGGGAATACATTCAGTGAGATCTTGTGTGACAGAAGGGGCAACCCCTGCCAGGACCCATGTATGAAGGAGGAGAATTCACCGCCTACCTGCCCAACAGTCCAGAAGGTCAGAAGGTGCTGGCTCTGCTTAAGGTGGCCTGGGAGAGGAAGCTCACGTTCAAGATCAAGAGGCCAAAGTTGTGGGGTTCCGCTTTGATCTTTCGAATTCCTCACAAAACGGCGAAGCAACGTTCATCGTACATCTACCAAAGGTTTACGTTATCATTCATCTCTCTAATGTAACACACCATATACAGATTTGTTGATATGCAAGATTGAGTTTTTGATTATGATCAGGGACAGTAAAATGTGATTTAATCAGTTAATTAGAATCGTGAATGCCAGTCCCAAAACAGCCTTAATCATAAACAGGGATTTCAATCCATAATTATCGCACCCTTCATTTCACAAGAACAGAAATGACTTTAATGAGAAAAAAGTGTGCACGCTATATTTATCAGGTGTTCCTGAACGAAAATGGATATCTGTGTATTGTAGATGCAGTCTAATAGTGTCGTGACTCGCGAAAAACTCAAGAATTAAATCATATATATGCCCATACCAGAAGTCTCCGAATGTCACGGTCATGTAACACCTGAGATGTATTTATTAAAGTACGCTACTTGTATGTTATAGTTTCTTATATCCACTTCCAAAACTCGTGGTATTCCACGTTGGAGGCCACCAAATGGATCGGGTGGTCAGGCTCGAAAACTTGGTTGATTGTGTGTCACCATGCCTTAATGTGTATGAAGTGCAGATGTCTCCGACAACAGAAAACAAAGTCATAACTCGCCCTTTTAAATCTGTGCATAAAATCACAAAAGTTTGTCATATGCCTTATGAGTCCAGTTAAGTAATTGAGTTGTAATTCTAAGATGATTGAAAATAATAGTACTTTTCAATACGCAGCTTATTATTTGATATCAGTGTTATGAGTATTATTCTAAAATTCTAATCATTTTCCATAACAAAATAGCCAAAGAATTAAATAATTCCAGAATTAACGTCTGATGCTCTTCTTGTTTGTTTTAGTAAGACTGCATTATGAGCAACAGCCCGCTCTATCAGGGCTCGATGTCACACAATCAGCCAAGTCTACAAGTCTGACACCCCCCGATCTATTTAGTGGTCTCTCAAAACAATAACTGGTTGCTGTGGACCTATTTGCACCTGTAAATCCAACAGGGGTATACAGTATCTGATGCACTTACAAAGTATCTTCAAGAGATAGTGATTGGTTAATGAGTTACGCCCCGGAAAATGAAACCCTCTTTGAACATACGCCCAACATGATATTGCCTTAGAAATAGAAAAATGTAAAACAATTATTAAAGAACCCATCCGAATAGCAAAAGCTACCAGTTCGGCATACAAAGTTTAACAAAGAAATAATGTCTATAATAGTAATCAACAGTTAATGAATTATAGTCAGTACATGCATATAAGTGGACGTCGAGATAATGAAACGTAATTTTAACATTAAATACATTTCCAGTTGTGGTTTCTGCATTCTGGTAATTTATGTGATTTTAGAAATGCTTAAAAATAAATGCTTTGATAAAGTGTGATTCTTTTAACAGGCGGCAGGGTTACCAATTAGATTCACGCGACTCGGAGGGAAAAAAGGTGTTGGCTACAACTTCTTTAGTAAAACAGCGAGATATTGTTGTATGTTTTGAAGAAAATGAGTTTTAAATTAAAACGTTTTTATGAACATCGGTTTTTCAATGTGTAATGGGCGGGACGTCAGTCCAACATTCGAGGTACATATATCTGCCCGATGAGCTTACTGTTTATTCATTACAGCACTGTATTACGGAGCAATGTTATAATTCTACAAGTTTAAGACCACAGCACAGTGATATATATGCTAGAACGGTGGATGTGGAGTATCAATTATACAAAGGGTGTGTTCTCTTTGGACGTGGATTATTTAGTTGAAAAATTAATTTACGGGAGTAATTCCCTCACTGACACAAGGACGTGTCTTATAATGTTTTTAAGTTTAACTGATACATGATGTACTGGCATTGTTTCAGCGATGGTTACCCTGATCCAGACTACCTGAGAACAGTCCAAGAATCACTGAAGTCACTCGGAGTGACAGAAGCGGACCTGCGATAACCAGACCAGAGAGAATAACCTTGACAACAGGCGTGCAGACACTCTCTGAATAAGGCCCATCTCTAACAAAGACGCGCAAGCTTCATGGAACAGTTATGTCGCATGTTGTTGTCCAAGTCTTGACGGGATTCTAGACAAGTGAGTGTGCGTGCGTGCGCGCGTGCTCCATCACAATTATTAGCCTGATAAAAGTCACAATTCATTATTTTTGCTTCTTTATTCAGATGATTGTAGAGCGGTGTAATCAAGTGGCAAACAGAAATTTCTTTTTTGCAATGATTGTATTGTATTAACTGGGCGTGAACTGATCTATTAAGCTTATTTTCATAGTTGTTTTCTTTCGGAAATAAACTCTATTATATACTTCAGCGCGAAAGACTGAGTTTTCCGAAGTTGATAAAAATGATATTTTCATTGCAGTGAACATAACACTCGATATTTCACTGCAGAATAGTTTTTAGTTAGAGTTGATTTTGTATATAATCATCTCTATATGTGTGATAGAGAATTTTCGTGACTCTAAATAATTGTGGTTACTTTGTTAAAAAAAATTAAGATTTTGCAAACACGAAACTATTGTTTTAGTCGCAAATACAAGGGTTGGAGAACCGTCCCTCTATCCTGGGTAGAGAGAATCTACGTTTCAAGAGTATACATTTGTAATGAAATAATTTAATTTTAGCAACTACTCAAAAAGTATATAATAAATAGGATATTCAATGAGTCTCCTGAAATGTCATGTTTCTCTCATCTCGTGACAGGGGGAACGGAGATATTGTCGACGAGAGAAACATGATATTTCAGTCGACACATGAAATATACTCTATCAAAACAAACCTTCGGGTCTTTTCATTGTACTTGTATCAATGTATGCTTCAACTCAAGGATTGGAAGCTTGCCTCCTCTAATGTTTCCCAATGGTTAACCACTGTGACCAACAGAGACTTCCCCGCATATCAGATACATGCAGTTGATTATAGGCACCAGTTTCAACAATATTTGAACATGGGGAGTGGGTAATATTATTCTTTACACGATTTAAGTTATCTTCAAATTTGTTTTTATCATGCACCAAATCTTATCATTCGGTTTCTTACCGGGAGCAACTGTAGTTTAGTAGAGACGCTTGAATTGTGTACATTGTGAAATACATATATGTAGCATTAGTTTATCTTACTGATATCTTTTTTATATATGTTGTTATTGAGTTTTGTTACCTTTTGTGTGGATATGTACATGTTATTTTCTTTCATTTGCTACATTAACAGCAACAAAGATAACAACTCGTAGACACATAAAAATGGTATAGACTTAACATGCTTAAGATGCTTGAGTCAGCGCAATCAAGAATCGCCATTGACAACACACGTTTTGCTTTTTACGTTATTTAATTGTAATCAAACTACTTTAGCTTAACACTTTAGGTTGTTTAGATACAAAATATGAACTATCAGTGGTCTTATATTTGCAGAAGATGTCCATGCCTTTGGGATAATTCTATAAACCTATTTGATGATTTAATTAACTAATACTCAAGACAATGCTCGTTTAGTGTGAGAAGCTGTGTCCTCCCACATCAAGTTGAGACGCCATGATATCATTGAAATACGGCCGTTAGACTCAACTAACTCACTCACTCACTTACATAGACTCTGCTTTTCTAAATAACATAATTTTTATTCATTCAGTGACACATAATTGGAACATATGTCCTGTTTACTTTTTGTTTTTAGAAATAACAATACACTAAGTTTTGTCGAGTATCTCTTCACAAAACCTTGCACGGTTAACAACCTAGTGTTGAGGCGCATATCTTTCTGATATCTAAAAAGAATTGTGTAATTTTGTTTTCATTTTCATTTGCATGAAATAATGTAGCACCTTGAATCAATTTCTGTTTCTGTCACTCATCTCATGCATTGTTTATTTTGAATATTGGTTGACTTTTAGCTGACCACTGACAAGATTTTCTATGAAGTTATTTGTCAACACTATTGATTCTTAACAGTATTGTTGTGACATGTATATGTATATTTGGTTACAGGTGACCATGGAGATTTTAACTTGTGAATATTAAGAAGGGCAATACTGATGTACAGTAATATTATATTTACTTCTGAAAGCAGTTCAAGGTAGTTGTATTTTTAAGCTCAGAACCGTTTTGTCTTACATTGGCACTGATTTGTCATTACCTGATGACTTGTATTCTGAATAAAACTGCTACGTATATGCCTATATTTACAATGAGTTTGATATTTGTCACTCCATTTTATCAGTTAACTAAGTGTGATTGAGCTTTGTTCTTTAATGCATATGATATTAAAATAATACAATACATTCCTTCGATGATAAGAATTGTGGTTGCATTCTCAATCAATTAAAAGAAAGACATTAATGGTCTTCGTACATATATGCCCATGTAAGGATCATTTATGATTTCCGTTGTCTACACTACGTAAACTACACTGACACTTGATCTTAATGTATTGAGCCTTGCACTGATCAGCATAAATCACATCATTAGAACTGCTGAAGAAGACAACCTTTCAATAAATGCCTTTTGTCAAAGTTTAGTAAAAATCGCATTTCTGTCATACACATCTAAATGGAAGCTATGAAATACCATGACATACATCAATTACTACAGCTACGACACCTTTGGACCACATCCGTGGTCTAGTGGAAAGAACGTGGCCCCGGAGAGAGGAAGGTCGGTGGTTAGATTACCGGAAGACGTTAAAAAATGTTACTTGTTACACGGCATCACTGTTGCGGACTGAACTGAGTTCACACACACACACGCACGCGCACGCACGCACACACACACACACACACACACACACACAACACACACACACATGCACGTCACTATATAAGTGCACTTATCTTGAACGTGACGTTGAACCCCATTTCGCATCACCTCCCTCTCCCTCTCCTCACACTACCCCACCCTGGGCAAGTATGAATTAGGATGTTGATATTTTACGGGGCACGGTTTGCGCAGTTTCCGCAATTCGATGTGCAAAGTGATGTTGTAATGTCTAGTTAGATGATCGTTGGTTAGAATCCTATATCAGGCCTAAAATGTAGAATGTTGGGTTTGAACACCGCTTGGAACAGTATTTCAATTTAATGTGGTAGGAAATTTTATATATATTTCAGTTTAATGTGGTAGGAAATTATATATATATATATATATATATATATATATATATATATATATATATATATATATATATATATATATATATATATATGACTTGTAAGCACCATACTCCACTGCCCATGTGTTTGTCGAAATGATATTTCCATGTGCAGTGGTGTTTATAGCTCACACGCCATGCATAGAATATATGTATTATTTCCTGCCACATTAAACTGAAACGCCGTGATAGAACTTAAATACTCAACCCAACACTCTCAATCCATCGCTGTTGTAATACGCCACGAAGCAAGATTACAGCCGTACGGTGACTGGCCTTAAGTGCGACTTGACATATCAGTGGGTTATAACATTCCACACACATGGGATTCAACTGTATCATAGATCCTACAGGTATGCACTCGATCGAGCACACACCCATATCACTTAATATAATTGTAACACAATATGCAATATTCGGTGTTTTATGTTTCGTTGTCACACATTCCTTTCCGTGTTCGTGTTTCCCATTTGGCGAAAAAAATATAAAGGGCATGATGCGGAAGTCCGTGAAACATGTCGCTGAGTCACAGGTCCGTCAAATGTGTCAGGGGTTCACAAAGCATTATGTTGCTGTTTAACAAAGAGAGTGAGTGAGTATGGTTTTACGCCGCATTTAGCAATATTCAAGCAATATCACGGCGGGGGACACCAAATGGGCTTCACACATTGTACCCATGTCGGGAATCGAACCCGGGTCTTCGGCGTGACGAGCTAACCCGACCGCCCTATAAACAAAGAGAAGTGTGATATGTTCCGACAACAATACACACGACATGCACACATTAGCATAAAGGTAATCTTCTAAACTCCTCACGGTACAACATGCACAAATGCCGTTCCATAAGATTTACTTTTAAGGAACATGAGGTCATTGTATCCTGATCGGAACTGACAGTGATTCATTACACATGCTCATCATATAATCGGAATCTTACAATCGACTGTGCTCTTGGCTAAGGTTTCTTATAAATATGGAATGGGTACCGGTTTGGTCGCTTTTATTTATTCCCTGATTTGTCTATTAAACTCTAAATATGTTCTCTCAGTTGACTTCCATGCCATACGAGCTTTTGTTATGCATATGAATCAGAATTTCTGCTCGGATTGGCAAAAGGTAATTTGGCCAAGAAATATAACTTAAGCTTCCAGTATACGATAATCTGATATCGTTCAATGACGGCCAAAAAGCCAATCCCCTTCTACTGATGAGCCCACCAGGAGAAGAAATACAAGAGACCACTTCATTTGTTTCACATTTAGATCTATGCATGAAGAATCAGAGTGACAAAAACCTCGAAGTATGACTGTATGACAAGAGGGATGACTTCAACTTCAAAGTAGTCAACTTTTCCTTCATGTCGAGCAATAATTAAGGATCTCCAGTCTGCGGAAATTACAATTCACAGAACGTCATACGACTCTTGCTCAAAAAGGTTACACCTGTGCCACCGGTGGCAGAATACGCTCACCTTTCGTATCATCACTATTTCATAGTGATTCATAAACACGTGCTCATAACATGCTCGTACAATCAAAGGGTTTTGATTCTTGTCTTTTTATTGAATAAGAGTAACCATCTTTGTTGTTACAACTCTGCATTTTGTAACATACATGTACAACTGAAACATCCTTATTTAAAAAAAACAAAAACAATTGATAAAGAAAACTCTTCTATGAATAATGCCTCGCGGTGAGGCACTTGTCAAATGATCTCTTCAAACAGAAATGTTTATTGTGATTTTTAAAAACACACACAATTGGAATCAAGCATTTGCCAATTTTTCAAAGTCATGGTGCCATTTAGGTTAAATGCTGCTTTATAAAGTACATGAGTTATTAAAATAAAATTATTTTTATGTATCAGCTTAATGGTAGAGGCGCAGGCCCAAAGTAACACAGATCGTTAACGTTTTCCTCGTTCTGGGAAACCCAGCCAGGGGATCTACGATAACTTATCTCTCGAAGCGTGTGTTGACATGTTATCCTTAATTCAAACAGGAAATGTTGGCCGGTCAGGGCTGCCTACGCTTAGCGGTTAAATACGTTCCTCCTTCAGCATGTACATCGTACAAAGTGGATGTATGCACAAGGCGTGTCTGTGTTTGAGTCTAACATAGGAATACGCTGACAGATTTAGGTAAGTGGTAATCCTGACAAACAACGATATTACGAAAAAAACACGAACTTACATTTTCTTTTATTTAAAATTTACTCTGGCATGTTCTGTAACTTACAGCAACACAAACTGAATGAACTAAGATGAATATGAGGGCTGATTTTTTGGCATGTTTGGACAGATGCATGCCATTATTTGAACAGAAGCATGCCTTTGACCCAAATTGATTTGTACGAAATGTAGGTAAAGGCAGTACAAAGCAAACACTTCACAGACTATATCGTAGTTTCACAAGAAATCGACCTTTTTGACTGTTATATGAAGAAATGTTAAACCACACAGGCAAAAGACGGTGTTTAAGATTTAACGATTGTGTTAAAGACCCTGTACAATATAACATGAGCATTAACTTCGTTATCAGGAATACTGTAACCACCGTTTATTGATGTTTATTGGTGTTATATTTTACAGTGTTTCCAGTATGTCTGAGCCGAAAGAAAAAATTGACATTACATATCTGAAAGAAACGTTTCTGGAATGCCCCGTGTGTTTGGAACATTTTAACCAAACAGAACGACGTCCTCACCTGCTTCACTCCTGCCTCCATGCTGTCTGTGCCCAGTGCCTCCAACAGCTCCTGGCCAAGGAGGGCCAAAGTCAGGTCACCTGTCCTCTATGTCGTCAGGTGCAAAAGCTATCCGGAAATGCAAAATCAGTGCCCTTAGATTGTGTCAGATATAAGCTTGTTGAGTGTCTTGAAACAGCGGAAGAAGAATATGCACTTTGCATAGATTGTTCAGATGGGAATAAGGCAGAGTCGACCTGTCAGGACTGCTCTCTAAACCTGTGCAAAGAATGCACGTCTGTACATAGACGCCACAGGCTTACACGAGATCACATCATCACATCTCTACACAACTCAGTACAACATCTGCCGAGACCAGTTGTAAAGAGTCATTTCTGTCCTCAGCACAAGAGGCATCTATTGGAGTTCTTCTGTATAACTGATGACACAGTGTGTTGCCTTTCTTGTTCAATTCTAGATCATAAAGGCCACACTTTCGAGAAACTGGAGGATGTAGCAAAGATGCGAACTCAGGAACTTGAAACAGCTATACAGATTGTACAGGGGCATGCAGGACGACTAAGAAATATGATAATGACTGAGGAGAATCGTAAACGAACATTCCAACAATCAACAGAAACTGCAAAGTCCTGTGCGTCTCAATTCCTTGCCAGTTTGGAATGTGCCTTAAAGAAGAGAGAGGGACAAATATATGAAGTAATCGATAAAAGAAGTAAGAGTATGATGTCAGTGGCTGAAAAGAATATTGAAGCAGCAAACTCGTCCTTATCGATGATAGAGTCCAAGATGTCATACTTCACACAGGCAAAAAAAAGAGCTGACGTTGTGGCTTTACTCCAGATGTACCCGTCCATCGAAAAGGCCCTTGAAGTTTCACTTGGTCAGGATCAGTGCCAACCAGAATCCGACGAAGCTGGTGTCACCTTTATTCCTTTGAATGGATCCCTTATTCAGACATTACTTTCAGAAGTTGGAGGTGTTACAACATCTACAGATTCCACTCACCATACCGGTAATATTATGTAATTATCATTTAACAGGAGTACATTTTGAAGCAGGAGACAACTATAATAAGGTTTTTCGTGATAATAGTGGTATTAGTGAGTGAGTGAGTGAGTGAGTATGGTTTTACGCCGCTTTTAGCAATATTCCACATCACGTCGGGGGACACCAGAAATGGGCTTCACACATTGTACGCATGTCTGGAATCGAACCCGGGTCTTTGGCGTGACGAGTGAACGCTTTAACCACTAAGCTACCCGACCGCCCCAATAGTGGTAATAAGTACAAGTACATAATCATGAAAATAAAAAAGTGTAAACTATATATTAAAATGGCTTACAGACTGATCTTCTACATTGTTCTCAAACTTCCATACAGCTATTACGTTGAGTTCAATGCCGCTTTGAACGGTATTTCAGTCATATCAGGGTGTGTCAGCTTAATGAGGGGGGAAAACGGGCATAGCCTTTACATATACCAATATATGTCCGGTCAAACTAATGACCCAAATCGTATGTGATCTGTTATTCAAACCAATGACGGGCATATCCCGGCAGAGCTCTACAGTTTAAGGATCACAGTTTAACAATTTAAGATTTATATAAAAATGTCCAGACTGAACAATGTGAACATTCCCAGACGACCGAATCTCCCGCTTAAACAAACTTAAGACTGATAATAGTATTCACTACCATTTTTGAATTCTTAGAACATCAAAGATATAAGAGAGGTCATAGTTATGATTATTTAATAGTGATTATCAATACAAAAAACGTATATACGTATGCTTATGATATAGACGGAATCGTACAAGGGAATATCAAAGATAAAGAGGTATGAAAAATGATTTTTTCACCATTTGGTGGTGATTCCTAATACAAAGAACGTATAGACGTATGCTTATGATATGGACGGAATCTTACAAGGGAATATCAAAGATTAAGAAGAGGTATGAAAAATGATTATTTCACCATTTGATAGTAATTCCTAATAAAAGAGAGAACGTATAGACGTATGCTTATGATATAGACAGAATCTTACAAGGGAATATCAAAGATAAAGAAGTCGTATGAAAAATGATTATTTCACCATTTGATAGTGATTCCTAATAAAAGGAATGTATGGGCGTTTGCTTATGATATAGTCGGAATCGTACAAGGGAATATCAAAGATAAAGAAGTCGTATGAAAAATGATTATTTCACCATTTGATAGTAATTCCTATTAAAAAGAACGTATGGTCGTATGCTTATGATATAGACGGAACCGTTCAATGGGAACAATTTGCGGAGATTCGCATGATCATGGAAAGGGTGTGTTCGCTTTTATGATATACCTGTAGCCATTTATACGTGGTCATGCCATCAATATGCTTAAGCAAATAGAAAATAATATCTATGTTAAATATAGTTTGGTATATTTCAAAAGTGTTTTATAATGTCAAATGTATTTTCTATATATCGTACAGGTTTACATACTCAATAGGGGGCACGGGTTGCCCAGTCGTCTAAGGCGCCGCGATTCGCTGTGCAGAGTTGCGTCCCCAGAAACCTATGATAGTGGGTTCGAATCCCGGTTCGCCCTGATTATGTTTCTAGGTTTGTCAGCACCATACCCGTGCTCGTGGGTTTCACCGAAGTGATAAACGTCTGAGACCTGCATCACTTCGGGCTTTCCTCCCACATTAAGCTGACACGCCGCGATATAACCGTAATACTGTTAAAAGCGGCGTTAAACCCAACTCACTCACTCATACTCAATAACTTCACCATGTTTCATTATTTCAGACAAACATGGTTTGATGTCCCTTATGAACAAAGTGTGTGATGCAGCCTCAGAGTCCCTTGGGAGGAAGGAACTGCTGCAATATTTTAAACAGAAAGCGGATGCTTTAGAGAGTGAAACTTGCAAGACATGTCTGACACGGAAGGAACCTACGACCCTTCAGTGTGGGCACTCTATCTGCGAAGCCTGTCTTTTCGTCAAAGAACAATGGATGTGTCCCGTGTGCAAAACCGGAAACATGCCGCCTGGAGAAATGATTACAACAGTCATCCCTGACGGGCTGCCAGGCAACAGGAAACATGACACCATTGAGATAAAATACGTATTTCAGGACGGAATTCAAACTGTGAGTCATCTTGTTTAAACATGATAATAAATACACTTTTAGTGTTCAAGAAGGTTACAAGTCAACTTAGAAATGTTCATTCTGGCGACGGACCATTTAATTGATGACGATAATGTCGATCATGAAAATTATCTATTTTGTACTTTGGAAATAGTGTTTTATGTAGTGGCTGGGAGTGGTATATTCCAAATATCGGCGGATCTCTTATGTTGGCAGTTTTATGGTGTTTTGTTCATAATGTTTTAACACTTCAGGATTGCTCGTTACAGTTCGCACATAGGTCATGGAGATTTCCAAAAAAAGTTTTAAAGGTCAAACTTATGTCTTGAAGCATATTATTCACCCGCACCGTTGTTTGCTGACAGTCTCCTATACTCATGTAATCAGCATCATCACAAGAAAAACGTTGAACGAGTATTTATTTTATGATAATATCATGTAAATAACGTATCAAAACAAACAAATGCAATAAATAAAAATCAATTTGAAGCATTGTTTCTCGGGGTGTTTATGAATTCGGAACGCTAGGGGAAAAGATAGAAGTATGCATTGGATTTTTAAAATATTTTTTTAAATTCATATAAGTGAGTTTAAATGGGGTTTAACGTCTCGTCAAAGATTATTGTATATAGCGACATGCATGCACGTCTGTGTGTGTGTGTGTGTGTGTGTGTGTGTGTGTGTGTGTGTGTGTGTGTGTGTGTGTGTGTGTGTGTGTGGTACCATGCCGCAGTTTAACATGAATACCCCACTCAGACACAGTATACTGACTCCGAACGGTCCAGTCATTGTTTAAGCCTCTTAATGCCGAGCGCTAGGCAGGGTAACAACAAGTATAATCTTTTAACGTCTTTTGGTATGGCGCCGCCGGGGATAGAACCCAGGCGGGCGCTCTACCAGTACACCAAATTCATACAGGAAACAAACTGCATCTAATCTAGATAACAGTATGAACGCCATTTTTGTGTAACAGGAGGGACACCCAAAACCTGGAACCGAGTATCATGGTGAAACATTCACTGCCTACCTGCCCAACACCTTCGAGGGGCAGAAGGTGCTGGGTTTGCTGAAGGTCGCCTGGAAGAGGAAACTGACCTTCCAGATTTACCACGACCCTCTTGGACTCTATTTGCTGAAATACTGCATCCATCACAAGAAGATGAAAGTCACAAATACTAAGTAAACACAGTTTTTGTTGAATGTACTTGTCACTGTCATCGAGTGAGTTTCGAGTCCTGTGGGTTGTAACTGTTATAGAGTGTATCAGATTCAAGACTTTTGTTAAACTTGGTTTATGCGTTCGAAATTAGTATATACTTCAGTTCAAACCTCGTGTGCACTTACATTTGAGATAGAGTATCGAACCATATGGCAGTTGCCAGTTCTCTGTACTTTATTGTTCTGCTGTGCATGTTTCTATCTCATCTATACACTCATCCACACTACTGTTCAAACACTGGCAACTTAAACTTCATAGTGAATGACTGAATGAATATTATCAACAAAATACCTGCTCTTTGACGGCGGCCTGTAATTAATGTTTTCTGGGCCAGGAAAAGCAGTTGTACATCGTACACCGCGTTCGGCTGACACACAATATAACCAAAGTCACACAAATCCTAGTCTTTAAAATCTTCCGAAAACGTGTCAGGTGAGGTTAAATGGGATACATGCATGAATGTGTGTGTGTGTGTGTGTGTGTGTGTGTGTGTGTGTGTGTGTGTGTGTGTGTGTGTGTGTGTGTGTGTGTGTGTGTGTGTGTGTGTGTGTGTGTTTGTGTCCGGACTAATGCTAGCCCACTGAGATACCCCGCCGCAGTTTAACGTGGATACCTTACTCAGACGAAATAATGTGGATCTAGAGACCTTTTATACTCCGACAGCATCACAGCAGGAACTCGTGATCTTGTCTCCTTTAAATATTTAATAACTTTTGGAAGGCAAGGAAAGGAAGCTACAGATCGGACGGATGTTAATAAATGCTTATTATTTTTCATGTTCCAAAGTACTGATGACAGTTATCCTGATCGCAACTACCTCGGAGGAGTCCAAATGAAACTTGCTGAACTGGGGGTTACAGAAGATAGTCTCAAGTAGTTACAGAGTATTCCCTCAAGTACTTACAGAAGCAGATTGGTTGGCGGACCGAAGGTGAGGTGTATATTAAGCTGTCTCGAAGGAGAGTTCACCAGAACTTTGTACTGGTGGATAAGGTCGAGCCTGCAATTGGGCTACATCATGCCAGAGCCACCATCATGGGAAGTATGTTTCACCGGACTGACTTGATATGTTTGACTGTACCCAGATGGTCTCATCATGTTTGTCGAAATAATGTGTTTTATTTTCCAATTATCAACATATGACCTTCTTTGTGCACGAGACGACATCATACACAGAAAGACATGTGTTGTTAACAGAACTGTCACGAAGTGAGTGCTGGGTGCTGTTCAGCTGGAGCAGAAGAAGCAGGAACAATATGAACAGGATGTGCAGACAGATGCAGCAACAGCCTAACATGGTACAATATGTTTGGTGTATCATGATATGTCTTGCAGACTGGGCGAGGTCGAAATGACATATATCTGTCATTGTATTGTGAATGAATGAATGAATGAATGAATGAATGAATGAATGAATGAATATCCTCCAGAAATTACATCTCTATTATTTCTAAGAGAAAATGCATAGTTCTAGTATTTACATAAATATGTGCATAATAACATAAATAATTCCACCATATCCTCATTTGTAGTTCATATTTACTTCACATTTACTATCAACTAGCTTCAAGGGTGATACTACATGATCCTTATTAGTTTTGTAAAGCCAATGACATTTTCAGATGATTTCTTGTCGGGAACCGGCACCATAATGTTTCATATGTTCATATTGTCAACTACTGCATAAATATATGCTTGATGAGACATGTTGCAATGCATTTAATCATTTTCATGCATGTTATTAATAAATCCTGTTCCCTGTTTTTCATGATGATTATGCGTATGTTAACGTGTGTTGATCATTCAAACACAAATTACCTGTGCGCTGTGGTCTTTTTATTCAAAATTCCAATTTTAAGTTATTCATAAATCTACCGGATGGACAGAAGGAATCGGCCGTGAACGCCACGCGGGTAATGCACGTGCAGCATATCAACAACAATAATGATATTTTGTGCCATAATTAATTCAAGCTATTTTTGTAAAATAATATAATCACAACATAGTTACTGTAGATTATTTTGAGTTGATTTAAATATGAATGAATATTGTCAACTGATATAATAAAAATGATGAGTATATTCTTGTATTTTGTATTTTTCTGTCTGATACATTATTTTTAAATTTTCAGAAGGATAATGTATTATTCTCTGCTTGATGAGGATTTAATTGTCCATGTACTCAGAACAAGTTTACGAAAGTTATCTAAAGGGATATTCACGCTGTACAACTAGTTGGTACAACTTGTATGCAATTAGTCGTATGCAATAAGTTGTACGAACTGATGTATGCAACACGGCGGCGGATCTCGCGAGATCTCTGACCAAAAGCTTGTGATTCGCTACATTACCGCTGGAATCCTGTTAATTTTCAAACCTACTGTTTTGAAATATTAAGGCTGTGCGAGAATTGCGGTTGCTCGGTACTGGGCCAACCTATGACTTTGCAAATTAACTGAGTTGTATATTATTGAATATTTAACTTGTCGCATGAAAATAGAGCATGTCCTATTTCGTACAACTCACGTCCAAAATGTTGCACACGTCAAAAGTTGGACCGAGTTGCCTGTTTACACGATGCAATGTGTTACATGCAACAAATTGTATACAACTAGTTGTACTGTGTGAATGACCCTTATATAAATTAAGCCAGCTCTATCACGAAGACGGACACATCAACAGAAATGCATTGTTATATTTCACACGGTCATGACACTCGCGAGTTTAGGGTTATATCCAATTCGCTTTATTCTTAGCGTGACCCGGAAGTATATTATCTCGACTATATTAACTCACAACGGATTTTGTTTCATTGTTTATTGTTTAACGCCACATTTAGAAATATCCCAGTTCATCACAGCAATCTGTAAATCATGGAATCCCGGCCAGGGCAACGAGGGTCTACAGCATCAGCCATGTCCCAAACCGTCAGTGTCAGTCGTTATCTCAATGTGACGCTGAAAGTAAAAATATGTGTGAAATAATGTAAGTGACATTCTCGCGATCTCGACCTTTAGAAACGAGCTAAATATGCCCACAGTTCCGGAATGCGAGATCGCGAATGTCCCATTTTGGTGCTGGATGAAATGGAAGTACCAATGAATGCAAACAATATATTTTCAAGAACTTTCATGTTTTCGCCATGACAGTATTGTTTACATGCAGCGTGTACACATATCACCACCTCCGTTTTACGCCCGCTTCAGTCTGACACCAACACAACATATCCCCTGTGTTGTTCGAGAGATTTATGAATAAAATCATACTAGACAAACCAAGGCAGCCTAGTTAAGGTTTAAATGATTTTAAATGCAAGTACTTCAGTACGAACCTCATTTCTTTTCTGCAAAGCTTCCCTAGTTACGAAGTGAGGTAAATAATGATAAAATGACTTTTGATGAAATATAATTTGTAGACAATATTCTTATCAGCATGTGACATTTGACATGCCCGATAAAAATATATACAACATCGTTATTACTTGCATAAAACTTGAAATATATACACACCGACAAAAGAAACATGAATACCATATATGTTGGTTGATATGTGAAAAATTACTCATATTCAAGAAATATAAGATTGGTTCGATGCACAAACGAACACACTGGTATGTTGTATGAACCGACACTCATGAACACATTACATGTGACATCATAGATCCATGATTCGAGAGGCACCATTTGTCTCGTGCACGGTTAGCCTGTAAAGTTTGGAAATCGCGTGCAGCATATCATGATAAGAATAAAGACACTGTGGTAACACTGGACGGGTTGTTAGTTTGATCAAAAGATGGTACTTGTTGTTACGCCGTCTGAGGCTCGGCATTGAGGGACTAAAACAAGGACAGGTAGGCTCGCAGTCAGTATACTGTGTCTGAATGGGGTATTAATGTTAAACTGCGGCATAGTATCTCAGTGGACTAGCGCTATAAAATCGGCATCAGTCCGGACTAGTACAAGCAGCCACACACGCACGCTCGCGCGCACACACACACACACACACGCACGCACGCACGCACGCACACACGCACGCACGCACGCACGCAGGCAGGCACGCACGCACGCGCGCGTACACACGTAAACACACATGTGTATGCACGTCGCTAAAATAATCGGGAATAATGATTAAATATTAAATGTCAATACTTACACGGCAATGAATACAAGGTACCCAACAATATCTGCTGTTTGTTATGTTATTTCCATCACTGGACAATGTTGTTTAAGAAATTATCATGCTGTTTTGTGTACAAGCTGACATCTTGGCCGGGGAGGGTCACAACGGTAGGATGCACAGCGCAAACTGTTAGGATTTTCGGATTAGGTTTCCCAAACATTTGACAGACATGGTATGCTTTGCAAAATTCAGCCACATAATACTTTAAATTAGACCAAGGAAAATGGTAACGTTATGAACTTCATATTGTTCAAGAAGATCCAAAACGAACCATGGAGATGTGACATGGTGCTCAGTTCCAGTACTGACGCCGTCCCCCACGACTTGTCAAAGGTTACTGTCTACAGCATTGTCGACAGTTGTTGATAAACTGCTGTTGATGACAGTGCTGATCCACGCTGGTTTGTTCAAGGCAAGGTTAAGAATACAGTATATATAAACTGAAACAGAATAATTAATGTATACATACGGGAAATGAGATAAACTCATCCCCAAATTCACTCTTAACACACTCTTATCTTATGATACACGCTTATTATGATACTTATCTCCCCTTCAATCTTAGCACTAATTAACAGCTGCGCCTCTCACTTCTCAACCCAACCCGGAAATACCAAACTTCAAATCATTCCAAGCCCGATTATACAACTCCTTCACCATTAACCAACGCCTTTACGTTAAACCACACGAAATTCACTCCTACCATTCCTGTGAACCTACTGTAATCAGCAGAACTAGGACCACAATCAAAGGAAATCTCCGTTGTACGATTCCAACTATACCATAAGCATATGTTCATAAAATTCCTATAAATCAGTGATGATACCAGGTGTTCGCGTGAAGCTGAGCGTAGCCTGCCCCACGGGTAGCACCTCGTCACAAACCTATGCAAAGACACTACAAACCACCCTAAATCTTAATACTGCACATACTCTAGAATCAATTCTAAATCCACAAAATAAATTAGAAAAATGCAATGCCTTAGGCATATACTTTATTAAAACAGGACTAATTAGTCGCATTTAAACCCCAAATAAACTAATAAAACCAAAATCACATAACAACATCACTAACAAACCACCCACCACACACAGCTCCGTCAGTTCGCCCCCTATCCACACCTGGCATTCATTCCAAATTTCAAAATCTCAAAATAACTATATAAGCAATCCTTAAACCCCCTCCTGGGTTGCAAAATCACTTCCTTTTCCCCCTTTCGGAAAAATATTAAATGGCCTGCCGGGCCCGTGTGCGACATACACTTGCAGTCGGAAAGCGCACGTAAAATTCTAATATAAGTAAGTAAGTAATAACCAGTCTCGATTATCCACCCAAACAGACACCATTGGGCGTAAAAGGCAAACTATTTGTGGAAATTATAGGAATGGATGACTGACAATCAGTGACAAGAGGTTATCATTATACTGGCAGTTATTCCTACTTATTATATGTATATGATGTTCCAGTGTTGTTCATTTTGTGGGAGCCGTGAAGATTCCGGGGTAGAATAGGTCTTCGGCAACCCATGCTTGCCGTAAAAGGTGACTATGCTTGTCGTAAAAGGCGACTAACGGGATCGGGTGGTCAGGCTCGCCGACTTGGTTGATGCATGTCATCAATCCCATTTGCTTGGATCGATCCTCATGATATTAATCACTGGATTGTCTGGTCCAGACTCGATTATTTACAGACCGCATCATATAGCTGGAATATTGCTGAGTGCGGCGTTAAACAACAAACCAAAAATCATTTTGTGGTATCTTAAAACATGTTTTGAACAATGGAGTTAGCATAACATTATTTATAGAATGTATACACATCGTTGTTTTCAATAGATGATAAAACATTATCACGTTTTAGTTACCAATGCTTAGTTTCAGGATGCCATTCTATATTATGTCCAGTCTCCAGCCATAGGGACGTGTGCGTGGGGATATTTGGACGACTTGAAGAATGTGGGCGTGTTTTGCAAGTTTCATTGAATAGGTTCACTTTTGATGACAGGTTCAACGTAAGTATAAGGTTGTAGGTTTCTAGTGAGCCATTTTGTTCACGCTATTAAGATAAATGTTTTATTATACATAGAAACATAGACAACAACGTGCATTAATGTGAGTCAATGACTTTGCTTTAAAGCATTCATGACTCCACAACCTATTGTCCATACTAATTGCACAAACGTATCCTTCACTTAGAAGGAGTTTTGTTCATTAGGATTCCTTATACAGGGCTATACTCACGCCTGTATAGACGTGAATGATTCATTACATGTGTTCCAACAATCGCACACAGTGTAACGAGTTCATTTAGACACGCCTCCAGAGTATCCTTGTATAGTCGAAATGTATAACAGTGACAATCAAACTAATGTCTGTTTGACCAGACATCATTCATGGTGCCAGTGAGAGATCACTCTAGAGACAAAACTTAATTACGATACACTCTTGCTCATTGAATGATATTCCCTCAGCATGAGTAAATTAGGTGCGTTGCTGCTTAATCAATGAAATGTCTCTTGCCAGATTAAAATGATACTGGTATTCTCTATATTGAATAAGTCTATATTATACGTAAATATTGAAGGTCAGTGCAAGTATGTATTGATTATCCATTCGATTTGGCGTAAAGGGCAAAATGGCTGTGAAAATGTATGAATCGACCACTGAAAATCAATGATGACGCCAGGTGTTCAAGTGAACATAATGGTGAGTAATAAAGTCGGATGTGTCTTGAGTTAAGGTTGAGGGGAAAAACAACGCAGTGATGGGGAAGACGTGGGAAACAGACAAGCCCCATAAGTCTTCTTTCCCTCTTATGAAAAAATGTCCTCTTTAAATAGGATAACTGATTACGTTGTTTACATTCATGTTAAAAATGTGTGTTGGAGTGTTGGAACGCAAAGTGTTAACGACGGTTATAACGTCAATTTTTATCATGTTCAGAAATCGCTTGAACCAAATTCATTTCTTTGTTTCGCATTCCAGGAATAAAAGATTGATAAATGACGCACGCCATCTGATTAACAAACGGCTATTTGTCAAATAGCAACATCTTTAAAAGGTCAAGATGTCAAGCGTGAAACAGAGAACTTCATCTTTTACATCTGTTGGATGGACATTTCCTGCATTGAATAAAACATCACCAGCATACCGAATTTGTTGTTATACAGTGCGGGGTGATGTTTTGTGAGGGTTATACAGTGCGGGGTGATGTTTTGTGAGGGTTATACAGTGCGGTGTGATGTTTTGTGAGGGTTATACAGTGCGGGGTGATGTTTTGTGAGGGTGGCCTGTAAACATGACGGTTTCGCACGACATGTACACACACACACACACACACTCTCTCTCTCTCTCGCACTCTCTCACACACACACACACACACACACTCTCTCTCTCTCGCACTCTCTCACACACACTCACTCACTCACACACTCACACATGTTGTACACACACACAATTTAGTGCCAATGTTTGCTGTAGTCAACCATACATGTACGACCATACATATATATCAGTATGAAAAGAATAAATAAGTTAACAGAACATAACCGCATGTGTGTCAACTTCGTTATATTGTTTGTTGTTGTTTAACGCCGCAATCAGCAATATTCCAGCTTATTACGGCGGTCTGTAAATAATTGATCCAATCTAATGATGGACATCACGAGCACTGATCTATGCAATTGGGATACGATGACATGCATCAGCCAAGTCAGCGAGCCTGACCACCCGATCCTGTAAGTTGCCTCTTATGACAAACATAGTCGCCTTTTATGGCACATATGGGTTGCTGAAGACCTATTCTACCCCGGATCTTCAAGGGGTCATTATTTATAACGAAACAACAGTACCGTATGTGCATTCTGAAAATACTGCAGAGAAGTCGGAGCCATGTGTATTACATCTGAAGGAGGGGTTCAGATCACTGTATAAAAATTTTGAATGACAGAAAAAACAATCCACAAGACTTTATAACAAGAGGGATCATGACTTCAAGTTTCAACTTTCCCGTTATGTCTTTGGTGTCTACATTTCACAACGTTTTAGGTACAATTGAGCGTGCTCTATACATGAAGATTTCAAAGAGCGTCATGCTACTCTTGCTCAAACGATATTTGATCATGGCTACGACATTCTAGCTCTAAGTAAAATCTATTTGTTAGGTTTTATGGCAGACTTGCAGTGAGGACATTCGCAAATTTGACGGATCACTGACAAAATCTATGTCTGATCCAATTCTCTATTTTGAAATGTACCGTGTTCTTTCAGGTAAACACCTGACTTGCCTTTAAGGGTTGGGCAAGATACACCACTTTTTCGCCTGGCAAAAACATGCCTATATTTAGCAAAGAACAGATTGGAACATATTTTATGACTTTGATTTAGTTATGACCTTCCAATAGGAAGATACCATTGGAATGTTTATTTACAACACCCGCCTTCGTCTATCCTTTGTGATAGGATCGCTATGCATCTGTTATAAGGGAAACCGAATACAATGAGCTGTCTCTTTGTCCAACAGACAGATGGAAGGGCAGCACAAACCTCACAATTCGCATTAATTTGTCAAATAGAACTGGAGAAGGGACATTGTATTATCAGGGATGAAGTGGACAATTTCAACTATATCGTGCTGTCTTATAATGTTGCTCTGTCAAAAGGGTAGACCCATTAAGCTGAAGCACATCCGGGCATGTACAGTGGTTTGTAACAAAACTGGTATTTGTGGACCGTCAGTCCTTCAATTTCGTTTTTTTACCTGTCATTTGAAGCCAAGAAGGAAACACTTCAAATCACATGGGAAAGAAACCATTCCCGTAAGTATATTTAAGATTTGAGTGGCTTTTAGATGATACATATGTAGCTGCTAGATAGCGCAGAAGAAAATGGATCACCATCTTAAAAATATTCATTACAACTGAATCATTTGCTTGATAATCAAACGGCTATATTTGGCATTAAGAATTTGATCGACTTGACCATCTTGCCATTAATTAATTATAATGTGATGAAGAGTTTGGCCTTAGTTACATAACAAATAGTCTATAAACATGTATAAGACCCCAATGAATGTGTAATTTTGTTCATATATTCAATTAGGAACAAAGGGATGACTTACAGTATGTACAAGACATAAACTGTCTAGGCAAAGGCCCCAACAGCCGCAATCTATCAGCAACGTCCTGTGCATTTGGTAGGTCTTTATAATTATGCGTTTAATGATTTGTAAACATGATGTTCAGCACTCAATTTCATTTCAGCTGTTATAGGCGATCGTCGTCTTATCTCAGAAACCACTTCACCACTGAGCTTACACTCACCATGGATACTCCCTATATGTTAAATATGGAAGGCATGAAATAAAAATTCAAATTCAAATTTAGGCGTTTGAATTTATAGTCATAAATTCCGCAAGTGAGCTTCCGCCTTGGCGCGTTCTCCATGGTCGTCATATTGCTTTTTTCTGGCGAAAAATCAAACCACTGAACATAGAAGGACAACAAATGGAATCGTTCATGGCAAAAAATAATTATTTGAATATTTCTCAGACACAGCAAGGTCTATATTGAATATTAATTTTAGAATATTAGAATTTTTTAGATTTTTTTTGTCAACGTGGAGCTTATTTCCTTGGGCAACAAATCTCAAATTATGGAAAAGAAGAAAAACAACATAATGAAACTAAGCTCATGGACAATATAAACCAACATGAATCTCCCGAAGGCAAAGGAGACGAATCCAAAACGAAACGGAATGGTTCGTATTTTGAGTAGGGAAAGAATTCGATGTCACCCTGAAACACCATCACATCCAAATTGAATGAGTCACATGTTTCTGGTACAAATGAAACAGGTGTGGATTCCGGGTGAGAATACAGGCCTTCAGCATACAATGCATGTAACAAGCGGCTAAACGAATCGGATGGTCAGGCTCGGTGACTGCTTGATTGCATGTCAGCTTTCCAAATTACATTGAGTAATGAGTATTTAATTTAATATTGCTGAGTGCGGCGATGAACAACTTACACACATTATATTTACAATCAATTTGGTCAACGATCACAGGATGGTTCACCCTTACATATCGTCATATTACCAATAAACGGCACTGGTGTACACAACGTCGAAACTGGGGTAACGTAGCTGGTCACGTGTCATGTTTTCAAATGAGAACCGATTTACTTTTCACTTCCTTGATAGGCGTGGTCGACTTTAAAATGAACGTCATGACAAAGTAAGCCTGAGACCTCATGACAGATTTGGCAGTGAATCGGTTATGTTGTGGGGTGGCATCACTATGACAGAGCGAACTCTACTCTATATTGTGCATGGAAGGGTTACTGAACAGTACTATTAGGACACCAAACTGACAGCCTTTGTTGTCTAGTATGCAAGGCGAGTGAGTCGACGTTTTGTCTTTCAGGACGACAACTCCCGTCTCACCGTGCACGAATCGCCAAGGTCACCTCCATCAGCATAACATCCATTAAATACAATTGACAGAAATGCGCCCGGACCTTTTCCCCATTGAACACGTCTGAGACCTTTTAGGGAGACGTGTGCGTCATTGTCATAGGCCGCCGACCACGTTGGCTGAACCTGGCCAGGCGCTGCAAAAGGAGTGGGAAAGATACAGTCAAATCGCCATTGCGAGACTCATAGTGTTTGACAAATCGTGGCGGTAATACGCACCAATGAACCCAAAAGGTCAAATGCCCCTCCAACTGCCTATCTTACACCTATCACTCTTCAAGATTGTTGGCGGTCATAACATCTACTGTCATACTTCACTACCGGTTACATTGTTTTCCAAATTCGTTCATTAATATCATACAACTATTAATAAAATGTCTCTTACAGTTTTGGGGAATTTTATGTTATTTTCGAGTATCCCGCTGTTTGTAAGTGTATATATAAGAAACATTTGTTCTGAAGACCCAGAGAGATGAAACTATATAAAGATTTGTGTGACTTTTATTTGTTCATGGAATTGGTTTGACGAATGAAGATAGATTTTCTTAAAAGTGGTCATATTCTTCAATTATGGAAAAGAACCGTTCGGTTCACAGACCTGACATGTTGTTAGGATATGAAGAATTAAAATGAGTCTTATTTGGTCACTATATCTAGATTTAGAATACTGATTTTATTTCTGAAAATGTGATTGAGCTGAAACTTAATGGTTATCAGGATCTTACTTCTCTGCTTTACTATATGAATAGGTATTACCATAACGATTAAATGTTTTTATTACTTTGATAATGTTTTGTCTTCTCACATAAAACCATGACATAACCAATTAACAAAAAACATTCTTTTTCGCTCATTGATAGCCAGATCTTTCATTTAAAATAACATCCGGCTCACACTGATTTGAGCACAAGTGCCTTGATGCTGTGTTTAGAAAGGTAATCTGAGGACGTTCATAGCCTACTCGTTTGAACAATTGCAATCCAATAAGAAAATGGCAGTTCATGCATGCTCATGTTAACTTAAAGAACCAATCACAGAGGTACATTAGAGTTCAGAGCGAGTCGACACATTGGGTTAAGCCAATGAACGGATTCGGATTTTAACATACACGTCGACATATTATTAACATGGTTAGGTGATCACCTTGATATTAACAGCAGCAAATTGATTTATCAGATAACTTACACTGTCTTGGTCCCTTCGTCATCTAGAGAAGTGTGAAATCACAAGCAGGCATGTAATCACACCAACACAAAAACAAGGCTCCTTGGGAACCTGGGTGACAAAGCTGATTGCGTCCGAATGGTACAACTGTTTCAAGAGCAATGGGCAACAAATCTCAAATTATGGAAAAGAAGAAAAACAACATAATGAAACTAAGCTCATGGACAATATAAACCAACATGAATCTCCAGAAGGCAAAGGAGACGAATCCAAAAAGAAACGGAATGGTTCGTATTTTGAGTAGAGAAAGAATATGATGTCACACTGAAACAAAATCACATCAAAATTGTATGACGTCATATGTTTCTGGTACAAATCAAACCCGTGTGGATTCCGGGTGAGAATACAGGCCTTCAGCACACAATGCATGTAACAAGCGGCTAAACGAATCGGAAGGTCAGGCTCGGTGACTGCTTGATTGCATGTCAGCTTTCCAAATTACATTGATTAATGAGTATTTAATTTAATATTGCTGAGTGCGGCGATGAACAACTTACACATATTATATTTACAATCAAAACGGCTGGGTAGCAGAACGCAGTGTAGACTGCGAAGTATATAGCTTTAGACACAAGGCATGATCACCATGGTGAATGCCACGCTTTTAGAATATTTGAACAGAAACATATGCTGGTGGATTTTGAAGATATATAAGGATATTCAGTTTTTGCCAGTGTTTATGTATATACACCGAATCCGATTTACTATTAATCCTATTATATTAGAGTATGATATAATTTCTATTCACTAGGTTACCTATCATCGTTTAGAAGAGATGGTAATTCAGAAGGAAGTTTCTTTCACACACTCATAACTGAAATGTGTCAGTATCATAATGATCATAATGACCATCTAATATAAAGAACCTGTTAATTCATACTAGAATACCATTAATATAACCTCACATGCGTGAAGTGTACATTCCTATGGATGGATGTTCGCATGCTGTCGTTCATTGTAGTTACAGGATACACAGAACTTCGTGATGGCAAGAGCATAGTGCTTGTGAAGTTATATGACGACAGAAAGCCATGGGATGATGCTTTGAAAGTCTGTGAAGCTGACGGGGGAACGCTTCTAAAGATTTACTCAAAATATATTCAGGTTCAAATCGGCAAAAACTTTCCTCTCCGGGGATTGGGTAAGTAAAGTTGTTTTTTACATACGTGGAGAAAACGGTAGTGCAGTTAATCCGTGCTTCACTGGTGTGTCGCTCAAAGTCGACCTAGTTTTATTCAATTTGATTGAACAACAGTGACCTCAAAAGCATCTATGACATGTTACGATAAGACTCTCTGCAGATCACCTGGTCTGAAATCTTTTGTCATTTCTTCACCTGTTATCGGAGTTGTCCATAACAGTTTTACATGTTCGATTTCCCTGAAATTCATGAATTCAATATTTTGTGAGAATGTTTATTACTACGGGTGATTCAATTGGCATTTCAAGATGTCCAGCAGGAAGCCATCTTTGACTTCTTTAAAAGAAATAGAATATGCCAGGGGGCACGGGTGGCCCAGTCGTCTACGGTGCTGCGATTCGCTGTGCAGAGTCGCGTCCCTTGGGCATGCCAGAAACCTACGATTATGGGTTCGAATCCCGGTTCGCCCCAATTATGTTTCTAGGTTTGTCAGCACCATACCCGTGCTCGTGGGTTTCACCGAAGTGGTAAACGTCTTAGACCAGCATCACTTCGGGCTTTCCTCCCACATTAAGCTGACACGCCGTGATATAACTGGAATAATGTTAAAAGCGGCGATAAACCCGACTCACTCACTCACTAGAATATGCCAACAACTTGTGGGGGGTCATATTGATTACGTAGATATGAATTGTAAAACGTTTATGGACGAGGATGCCGAGACGGATTGCTCGCGGCATGAGCTCACATTGCCTCTCCAGGCCGGGTGGATTCACCGATAGACAGACAGGCAAACAGATGATGCCTTGAATTCTCACCAAGTTACAAAAAGCAGCTTCGTGAGCAAGCCGCCTCTGGTTATTAGAGAGTATCTCAGACTAGACTTTTTACACATAATGCTTATATGAACATTTTCTCATTAAATGTAATTTTACTTCTATCAAAACATGAATGGACACTGTTCTTTATTAATGTCTCCTGTACAAGATGCCCCATGTATGTGAGGATGCTTTAAGGTTATGCCGGAAATTGACTGCCGCCGCCCCCTCCTCCGGGTTCTAAGAAGCCTTTGAATCCACTTGGTGCTTTGACACTTCAGGGATATTACTGCATAGATATCTCCATTATAGTCCTGGGGAAGTTTTTGGCAAATTGTTATGTCATATCACGGGTCAAGGTCATCCTCAAATAAAAAGCCCAAAGAAGCGTTTGTTTACGCCTAACTCGGAAAGACGGTTACACGTTCTCTTTTGGGGAGTCGAGATAGGAAGAGGTCTTGGGTGATCTTCGTGTAAGGTCAAGGTCAAAGTAAAGGGTATTCGTGAGGCATGTTCGCAATTTTCTATAAAACGACTTTATCTACATATGCATTTAAAAGTGTTATGTATTTGATAGTAATATTATTTTAATTCATGTCAAGGGTCAAGGTCATCTTCAAGGTCATACCATATTGACATTTTCACTAATATATGTTGTATTATTTGATAGCATGTCATGTCATATATAAATATCATCTCCCATTAAAAACTGCTATATTCACTAAAATGCCAATCTTCAGCAGATAGTTTTAGGCCCTATATATGTTTTTATAATAGCAATGTACAAGGCAATAACCGGAAAATGTTACTCGAGGATGATTTAATGTTGGAACTCGGTAACATGTCTTCCTTAGGGCTGTGCCAAGATCAGAACATATCATCAGTTACCCAGTTCGTATAATGTGACGGTTGTGCTTGTTGTTTGCCATTTTCACTGAAATGTCTGAGCCAGGCCAGAGCCTAGTCCCTTTATAATGTAGCTGCAGATATGGGAGTTTCTGTTGTTTTTCAAACTGAATGTAATGTCCTTTAATCAGATGTGCTTATGTAGTGTAGCTAGAGGCACAGAGCAAAGTTGTACTGCATTTGACAGCGTTAGGCCTTGATGAATATAGGTAATTTCTGGTAATGTCACGTGAAGTCAATGGTTAAGTCAAAATTGTTCGCGATACATGTTTCTCGTAGGAAAGAATTGGGGCTTTCAGAAAAAGGTGGGCATTAGGCTGTTTCTATTTTTTGCATGACACATTTCTAATTGTATTACTTTTATGACATTATTTTAAAACAATAAATTTACGTTTTGTTTATTTTAGAATGGATCGGATTAAAGGATATATATAAGAACAACACCTTCTTTTGGACAGACAAAACTCTCCCTAGCTACACGAACTGGATTAAAAATCAACCAAGCAACCGGTTCATAGATGTGAAGCATTTCTCTTTTAGGAATGAAGATTGTGTACAACTGAAAGGAACCCGTTCCCAATGGAATGACTGTCCATGTGATAGTTCAAAATCGTTCTTATGCCAAATGTAACACGAATCAGTTTCAAAGCCTCATCCTGTACTTAGCTTACGTCTGTATTGGGTGATTGGCGGGTGCTACCGGTGGGGAAGGACATCACCTTTTTTGGGGCGAACACCTTGTGTCATCACTGATTTTTCAGCGATACATTCATATCATTTTCCCAAATATTTTGCCCTTTACGTCCAATGAAATCTGTTTCGGTGAATAATCGAGACTGGCTATTTTCTGGCGATGACAAATTTATGTTTGCTGTGTTTGCAATGTTTGCTGTTGAACAAAGTAATGTTTCATGTACCTAACAGCATAAATAGCATCAATAAATGTTTTGTCAACACTTTCATTTGAATCCAGCTTTGTATTTCTGTCGTTGGTGTTACTGATCAGACGTTTACCACTTCGGTGAAACACGCGAGCATGGATATGGTGCTGAAGAACCTAGAAACATAATCTGGGTGAACCGGGATTCGAACCCACAATATTAGGTTACTTGCGTGCTCAAGGGACGCAACTCTGCACAGCGGATTGCGGCGCGTTAGACGACTGGGCCACCCCTCAAACCATCAGAACTAGATATAATGGAATAAGGTAATCTCAATTTATGATTTTGGGATAATACATCAGTTGATGTCCTTGTTACATTTGAATTATGTCAGTTCTAAAGTACCATTATTGTCTGGAACCTGGGACCATGGCTTCGTTTTGCGGATGTTGTGGCTGAGTAAAATGCTAAAATATTATCATCAGGGACGTACACTATACAACAGTTAGGACACTATTGAGTTTCTGGAGAGTAGGGTTACATGGACAAAAAGGGTAGTTTCCTGAAATCAGATAGTACTTCTTTGAGTAACTACAACACAGACCTTTCCTGGGATCATGTGCCTAACATTTCACAATTATTAACTCGGTAGTTCTAGGTCATAGGAATAGAATTCCAGAAACCAAACTTTACAAACTTTTTTCAAATCCATATTAGCATAGCAACACTGCAAATGATCAACTCACTGTACATCATGATGGTACTGCTTAACAGGTCAGACAAGAAAAACACAAGCTAGAAATCAAAGCTCACTAAAACACGGCATGAGAATGCAATGTGTGTATACAACACACTTCGTGTTTTTCCAAGCAGATTTTTCACCCACAGAACTTGGTCTTTGGTCATGCCATGAGGATATCAAGACTTCCAATGAACAAAAACAGCTTTGTTGGCACTTTCGAGGAATGTATTTAAACCGCCTTGCAGTGCATTGATGAAATGTCTTTCCATATGACAGACATAAGAACACCGTCATCCCAGCAAAAAGATGGATCATCATATGTTATCTCTTTGTGCTTCGTCACCCTGAACGTTTACACCAAATCTGTTACATGTCTTCCTCCATTCGTGACCAACACGTGTTATTCCGGGACAAGCCGAATAGCGACCCGTGCCCCTCTCGTGGCCATTTTTGCGACTGGGTTCCGTCTAAGCGCAAACGGGCATAGCTAAAAATTGTAACCGAACAACCAAACAGCTTCTTGCTGAATGCTGAAATGTCATATAGAAATTTGAACTTGGTAGTGTCCACACGGTCATTTGATCTAAGGTGTATGATAGTGTTGTCTTGCGGGGGGATTTTCATTTTGTACTTCAAAGCACTTGCCAGATTAGGTCATTTTATTCCTCGTTACCAAACCAGCTGGGAGAAGCAATACACATAGCTTGTGAACCAGGGTGAAGACCAACTGGGCGTGTTACATCTCTTCTGTGTGCAAGTAAATAAGTGATTACCCAAACGTCCACATCTCAGTAAATTTTGTGTTTACTGGCCAATTGTATAGGTGAAATAATGCATCAATTTATGCAAGGCGTGTTCCGATTGATTTCTCAGCGGGCTTTATGAGCGGGGCTACATGGAAAATAATTGCCCGATCCTTAACCAATCAGAAGATAGTATTCTAATGTCAGGTGTGATAAATATATTTATATCGGAGATCTCAAACCAATAATCTACGAACTTCTCCATCTTGAAGTATTCCGTGTAAAAGAAGATAATATTTACTGAGATAAAACATATTATTTTTATGCAATAAGAACTTAACTAACACTTAACACAGGTCTAGTTCCACTGTAATTATTGTGTAACTGGGCTGTTATTATATTACAGGTCCAAGATGTCCTTCGTCATCGGTTCCAAGGGTACTTGGAAAGCGCCTGGTCTCCCCAGGTGCTACGTCCATTCCTGGGCAGACCAAGCTGTCCTGTGTGTCACTGTGCCTGATGTCTCAGGCCTGTGTCAGTGTCAACTACAACAGTGGATCAAATGAGTGTGAACTTATCCCCCGACCCCAACCAAGTGACACGGTTTCCTCCACCCAAGACTCGGTCTTCTATGGAGATGATCTGTGTTAAGTCAAACATGTAACTTCAAACATTTGTTTTGGTGTCTTCACCGGACATGACCTTCGTCCAACTGTTTATGTAACATTCCTGTTTCAGTAATATTGACAGAGAAGCATGATACTATTTGATAATTGTCACCATATATTTTTCATCACGAAGTAAAAATTAGATTCAACAATTTAAATGTGATTTTACTGCAATTTTTGTGTCATTGTTGTTACAATTTGTACACTATCGATTTAAACAGTTTTTGTGTTGATTATTATGATGTCGTATTCTGAGCGTTTCTTACAATCGTCGCAAAAGAAGTGAATAGCTTCTAAATACATTATTAATAATTCAATAATATGAACTGCCCATGAGCTATGTAGCTTATATATTCAGTCTTACATGTAGTTACAATATAATGTCATTTATATGACAAAGTTGATGGTTTATTGACAATATCACTCCTAGAGTGTAATGTCAGTTTTGAGGTCTAAATAATTTTGGAAATGGTGTTTTCCTGAGTGTCTGGAATAAATGAAAACATTGTTTTTGTCATGAAGACAGCTCCATGTAAAGGGGTCCAATTACAGTGGAAATGTCCTGAGAATCATCATTATGATATATAGAGGCAGGGAGCTTTTATCTTAATTTAAGTTCTATTGCAAAAAGACATGTATTTTACCAAACCGATGGTCATGGTATCACATCGAAAGTTCGTGGTGGTATTTAACGATTTCTGGGGCCTTCTGGAAATGTAGAATGAAAGGGCTGCAAATAAAACTTAATCAAAATTTGCAAGTCATCAATACACACTCCTAAACAAAAGGCAACAATACTTGTTTTATTGTCTACAACACCATCGAGGTACAGTAAGATCTTCATCTATTTTCAATGGGACACTTTTTTTGTAAAACTATTTGGTATGTTTTAATGTGAAACTAAATAAGTATAGTCCTTAATAATTGTAAAATATGTGTGAATACGTATTTGAAAATGAATATACTTTTGTTCATGAATGAGTATTCTCGCTTCTTTATCTACTTATTAATGAATTAGGTGGTTATGAACAGTTGTACATGTATGATGTCATCTGTATCTCCTTCGGATAACATAATAAAATCGAGAGGAAGAGAATATATGGATGTCAACGTTTTGGAGTATATGCTTACTCCTTCATCAGATGAATGAATGCCATGAGGCAGAGAGCATATATATGTACATGTAAGGACAACAAAATTAATATATATGATCTCTGCCTCATGACATTCATTCACCTGATGAAGGAGTAAGCAAATACTCCGAAACGTTGTGTTCGTCATAATAAAGAAGTTGACATCCATATATTCTCGTCTTTATGTGAATCACTTCTAAATGCCTTTCAAAGACAAATCGGTTTTATTTTTTTTGTCCGTCAAGCCCGTGTGGATGTCGGACAGGAATTGTACACTGCACAGATGTTTGTTTGTCGTACGAGTAGAATACAATGATGAGTGACTTTAATGATTGCATAGCATCGTGCCCCGATGGCGCTGGTTGTTGCAAGGCGTCAAAGCAACGTTACATATACTTTAAAACAGGAATTTAATGCGACATGAAAATAATGCCAGCTCTTGATTTAAGACATAAATGCGCATTTTAAAAATGCGAGTGCCCATACCCTTTCCTAAAAAAATAGGAATTTATGGATTTATGTTCTGTGTTATTTTAATTAATTAATGTAACCTACGTAAATAAAAGCCTTACCTGAAAACGCTTCGTTTGTTTCAAATGACGTTTTGAGCAGTTACTGTGAGTAGACAGAGATAAATAAAATAACTGTGCACATTAAATCCCCTGTCCATGTTTTTTCAGTGTGAGATTCCTTCCTTATTTTAATATTATTTTAGCAGTTAACAAGAGTATCACAGTAGAGAGCAGGTCGAAGCAAGTTGACATCATCGGCCTTGAAGACAAGCGAGAAATCACAGTTCTACTCGGCAGTACAGCGAGTGGAAGTTTGTTGTATATATATCAGATGTTAATGTTGTACACAATACAATTAACTTTGACTGTTTTTCAAACCATAGAGAATTGGAACTTTTTGTATGTGCCATGACACAGTTAATTGACATAAATTGCTTACCACAACCATGTGCAATTTTGAATAATCAAGTTTGTCAGTAAATGTAATTGGCATTGTTTGCCCTTTTACTGTGCACAAATGCATGTTTCGTTTACCGAGAATTTGATACTTCATGTATTTGGACACGTAATCTACATCTATGACGAATGAGCTTTCTATCTAGTGGCACTGAACGCTTTGTATTATGTATGTATATACAATGCAATAGGCAGTATTGGTTCCTCAATATCCTATTTGTTGTCAAATATTTCATTATTGATTATATGCAGCGTGTTTGAAAATAAAGAGCTAAATAAGCTCAAATATGTTTTCGGTTTATGAGTTACTTAGGTCACAAAGATAATATTTGAAGCTTCAAATGCTATCCCATATTTAATTAAGAACCCCAAGTAGAGAAATAGGTTTACATTTCCCATGCATGTATATAACAGACATATCACGACTGCAAATTGGATATACTATCACAGGCCTTCAGCGACAAAACCATTTCCATCTGTCCATTTCTGTAAAGTAATTGAGAGTGAACAAAAGTAATCGATACATAAACACTTTATTGGATCTGGGCAGCCATTTTGTTCACCTCTACATTTAAGTCGTCTCTCCGAAGACAGGCAACGACGATTGTATCGATTTCGCTGCAGAGCCACCGGCGGAATGTATTTTGATAAAGTAACATTAACATAGCAAATCCTTCTTTGTTCATTGTGGACATCTGTCCGCAGTATGTTACAATTGTCAATTATTTATGTAGCACGATACATGGCCCGAACTCCTCTTCATACACTTGGGATAAATGTTAATGGTTCCTGGTTTTTTTAATGTCCGATATTGCCGAGTGATATCTGATAATCAGACGACATGAATCCCGGGGGGACGACAGACAAGCCTTGACAAATATAGGTCAAGATAAGATCTAAAGTTTGTCATCCGTGGGCCCCAAGAGAAAGCAATACAACATGTCAACATGTCATTTTATGTCTCTTCATGTTATTATGATGAGATTGAAATTTAACTTCATGGCATAAATCAACCATGACCGGTCTCATGTACATATGAAGGGGTTGTGAACCACTAACTGAGCCACAGACTGGTACCGAACTTTGAGGAAGGGCAACAACAAATAACATCTTTTAACGTCTTTTGGTTGGAGGCGGCGGGGATCGAACCACCGACCACCTTCTCTCCGGGCATCCGCTCTATCCACAAGGAGTTGGTCAGTTCCAAAACTCTTTAAGGTCAATGTACTAGTATATGTGGTTATGTCGAACTAACTCAAACAACCCCCTACCCACAACATCACCACCAATCCACAACACTCACACCCCCAGTCCCTTACTTGGGTCAGACAATACGAAGCGGCATAACATAAGTAAACAATAACAGTATGACAGACATCTTACAGGAGAGCCCATACAATGGGAGACAGTTCATACCACTATCACCTTTTGCTTTCCAACTACATTATATGATTTTGATTTACGACAGAGTAAATCCAAAGTGACATACACCTGGCAAGAATGTGTCTTAGAATGGTTTTGGATGTATATCTGCCACGTCATGTTCCCACAGTCGCTCACTGAAAACTGACCAAATTTGATGACAGTCAAATTGGTAAATAATGTAGGTCACACATGACAATGACTTTCACTGGTAATGAAATGGCTCCAGCTGATAACTTCGAAACCGATCATAGTGTCATCCATAGCGGACAGTTCAAATATAACCATCAGCGGAATCGGTCAATTAGGTCTGTAATACCATTCTGTTGACTAAATTTGGTCTGATACTATATTCCCGATAATGGCAACTAATGTACTGAGAAAAGTCACTCATAAAGACATCAAGTTTATTTTCCATCAACATTTGTCAATGTTTAAGAGGGGCTTAATCGGCTTAATAGACAGTCATAGCAAGTTTGATTCAAGTTACTACATACCATAGAGAGAGACTTCAAGTAGGTCCCGTGTTGTCAGTCCCTTCTAGTCATTCAAACACTGGATCACAGTGCCGCTGCGAGGAGATGAAATGACTATACCACAAATTTAATATAAAATGCTTTGAAAGGGGTTTCAGTTCATAATTTGCTAAATATCGAAGGATCTAAAACAAATCACTTTTAGACGAAAATAATATACTAGTCTTCCCACACCAACTGAAGCAGGGGTCCTAACATCAGTAGCACATGGCTATGAGCCTTTATAGACTACACTGCTACAAGCTTCTAAGTCATGCCAAGAGCTTCTGAGATGTAGTTGTAAGTCTGAGAGGGGCTGCAGAGCAAGGTGTGACTGTGTTGTGGCACATTCAATTATTACATCACTTTGATATTGTGGTGTCAACTGTGTCCACATTTAATTGCCCCTAACCAACCAAAACCATTAGCCATTTACATCATAGTTTAATAAATACAAATATTGTTCTTTACATATTCTTTTGTTGTCATTGTATTCACCTTATGAGCATACAATATTGATATAATTAATTGGCCTTCATGAAGTGTCTTAACAGATATGTCGAAAAAGTAAGAAATGCATATGTTTATATTTTTTTCACACTTTAGATTACCTAAATCAACATAAATAGTCTATTATAATTACAATATTTGGATAATAGGTGTAGTGTTGGGTAAATTATTTCCAAAATGTTCATGTTTCTTCAGATATTTAGATTGTGAGTTATGTTCACATGAGATATACTAGAGTTTAATTCCCCCATGGCGGCCATATTAGATGTTTTGGGTGGCACCATGTCGATAAATGTTTGGAATATCAAACCAAGTTTCATGCTTTTTTTTCACAAAATATCTGTCATGCAACGGCTCCACTTATTGTAACGATTTCAACCTCAATCATAACTTGCTCAAACACATTAACTATTAGATTGTCTCGTGGGGAAAATACCAGTTGTAATTAACTTGTTGTGATGGATATGTGAGTACGTGGCATAACAATATAAAACGGTAACGTCAGAGACCAACCAGTGTCGATTATCCGACGAAGTAGATTCCATTCAGCGCAAAACGCAAGACAGCTGTGAAAGCTGTATCAATAGATTACTGAAAACCAACACGGGCTTCTTTTTTCGTTATTATCTCCTAGCCTCGACAGTAGTTCACATGAATAATATTTTTAGGGTGCAGTTAACAATGTTTGCAAATGTCCCAGGAGAACGTAATACAAGGCTATCAAACATCGATCACTTGCTGAACAAAGGTTGTTTACGTTCAACGCCATATGACCCAGCAGAAAAACATGTGTTCACCTGGAAAACGTGCCTGTCACAGCACTTAACTAGTAAATACAATTTGCCGAGATATCTATGTTTGAAAAACACGTGTTTACAGGAACACGCAGCTGGGCTACAGAGTACTTGTTTAAACATAATATTTTTATCAAATATTGATTTGCACTACATTTTGAATGACGCATGCGTTTTGAAGTTGCACAGTTCCATATGTCGTACTCACAGTGAAAGTGTATATATATATGCAAGCGAAGGGATTGATGTATACAACAGACTTGGTGTTTCAACGTGAACAAGCTCGTCGAGTCATGCTGCGTTTGGCCGTTTTCATCACAGCATTTACTTTATGTAATGCTTTCTTCTGGGGAAAATGTAAGTCCAGTTATCTTTGATTTTACCCTTTTCATCAGCAATCGCCTTATTATTTGCTTTTTCTGGGGAAATTTAAGAGCAATTATTCTGTGTTTCGCCTTTACTGTCAAAGAGTTATTATGATTTATTTTCTTTTATCAGACCAGTAGATCAAGATCAATTTGTTTTATTGTGCGAAAGGCCTCTGGCCCATATACAAAACAAGAGCACAAAGAGATAATATCAGTGAGTACACAACAGCTATAGAGATAGGCTGCAGACAATACCATCAGGCCAGTATCAACCCGTACTCACCAGAGAGGTAAGGAGAGGCGAGGAAATGTTTCCTATTTTCGTCCGTAAAAAGTAGAATTCGTATTTTTGTTATTATAGTGAATCCTTTAAATCGTTCTTTTCACAGTAACAGGTTACTGGTTGGGTATACCAGTCGGGTGGGCGACAATAGTTCTACAGGAAAGGTAGTAGGGCCTAGACAAATCAGTGCTTTGTGGCATTTACCATGTGGCAAAAGCGATATCTGCCATTCGTTAGACAGGCAGTTGTTGGACAGTGAAGAACAGGGTTAGGTAAGACAGCAGTAAGACACAGTAACCAATGATCTGTAACCAAACTGAGCATGATCACTATGCAGGAGACACCAGTAAACTGTGTCAGTTTCAGTACTGTTCAGAAGCGTAGAGATGAGACTACACAGATACGTGCTGCAGACACCTCGCTGTTTTGCCTTCCTGATGATTTGTTATAATGTCTTTACAAAACATAAAAGAACTGAATCTATGGTATTGTTATTATTCTTAATGTCTCTAATTATTCTCTGAGAAAAGATCACAAGAAATCATATAAAGACTAATATGATGTCATGTTCTAGTATTCTCTACCTGGGTTGTTCCATTACCCATCGGAGGTAACATACATCTGGGAATGTTGTTTTACGCTGTGTAACAACAGAATGTTTCACAAAGGGGTAATTTGAGCCTGATAGTACGAAACCGGATGGTGGTGCGAACATATTTATCATTGGAAGACATTCCGGCTTACTCAAGGATCACTGTTACAATTTCTATTTGTTAATCAATTAATTCCTGTCGCGTTCTTATTCTTTAGAGTCACAATTGTTCTTGCATCTCGCGTGGTCTTATTCTGTTTTTCAAACCTTATTGGTCATTTTAAACCAAAAACAGAAGATAGTCAGTACATACCCCTGACCATTATAATCACAGCCCAAAAAAAGTTACACGGCTATCAACGTGTCAGTGAACAGTAGGGTCAGTCCCACACACCTGTGTGGATGCCCAAGGTGATGTAAATACAAAACAAACTACAAAGCTGGAGAATAATCGAGTATGTGCCGAACCTCATTCCATGGGGCGTAAAATATAAAACAGTGATGACAAGAAATGTCAACGAGTGACAAGAAATGTACAAAAGTGATGACAAAAGAATTAAAACTTAGAACTGTAAAACAGTGATGACAAGAAACGTAAAACACTGATGACATAAAATGTAAAAGTGATGACAAAAACGTAAAACAGTGAATAGAAATGTAAAACAATGATAAGAAATGTAAAACAGTGATGATTAGAAATGTAAAACTAATTACAAGAAATCTAAAAGTGATGACTAGAAATGCAAAACAGTGACTAGAAATGCAAAACAGTGACAAGAAATGTAAAAAAGAGACAAGAAATGTTATACAGTGTTGACACAAATTGTAAAACAGTGATGACAAGAAATGTAAAAGAGTGACAAGAAATGTAAAACAGTGATATCAAAGAAATGTAAAACATTAATGACAAGACATTTAAAAGTGATGACAAGAAATGAAAACAATGACACGAAATGTAAAGCAGTGAAGTCTAGAAACGTAAAACAGTAACAAGAAATGAAATGAATAAAAACTTAAGTGAGTGAGTGAGTTAAGATTTAACGTCACATCGGCAATATTTCAGCCATATCGTGAAGAGAACTACATTAATAGTGAGTGAGTGAGTTAAAGTTTAACGTCACATCGGCAATATATCAGCCATATCGTGACGAAACAAAAATTGACATCAACAATATATTTTAAACTGTATAAAATTCTGCCGACGAAGGGCAGTATAATAACTAGGAATAAAAACTTAAAGCAGCGACAAAAAGTGTACAAACAGTGATGACATCAAATGTAAGACAGTGACAAGAAATGTAAAACAGCGATGACAAGGAATGTTAAACAGTGAAAAGAAACGAAAAACAGTGACGACAAGAAATGTAAAAGTGATGACATTTAAAGTGAAACAGCAATGACAAACAAAGTAAAACAGCGGTGATAAGCAATGTAAAACAATGATGATAATAAATGTAAAAGGGATTTCAAGAAATGTAAAACTGTAATTACAAGAAATGTAAAAGTGATGACTATAAATGTAAAATAATGGCTAGAAAGGTGCCAATAAATGTAAAACAATAACAAGAAATATTAAACAGTGATGACACAAAATGTAAAACTGTGATGACAAGAAATGTAAAACAGTGACAAAAAAATTAAAAGTGCTGACAAGAAATGTAAAACAATAAAACTAAATGTAAAACAGTAAAACGAAATGTAAAAAAGTGATAACTAGAATCTTAAAGCAGCAACAAGAAATGTAAACAAGTGATGACAAGAAATGTAAAACAGGGATGACAAGAATGTCAAAAGTGATTACAAGAAACTAATACAATGACCAAAAAAAGTAAAGCAGTGAAGTCTAGAAACGTAAAACAGTAACAAGAAATGTAAAACAGTGATGAGTAGAAACTTGAAGCAGCGACAAAAAGTGTACAAACATTGATGACAAGAAATGTAAGACAGTGACAAGAAATATTAAACAGTGATGACACAAAATGTAAAACTGTTGTGACAAGAATTGTAAAACAGTGACAAGAAATGTAAAACAGTGATAACAAGAACTGTAAAACAGTGATAAGAAATGAATCAGTGATGACAAGAAATGTCAACGTGCTGACAAGAAATGTAAAACAGTAAAACGAAATGTAAAACAGTGATAACTAGAATCTTAAAGCAGCAACAAGAAATGTAAACAATTGATGACAAGAAATGTAAAACAGGGATGACAAGAAATTTAAAAGTGCAGACAAGAAATGTAAAACAGTAAAACGAAATGTGAAATAGTGATGACTAGAAACTTAAAGCAGAAACAAGAAATGTAATCAAGTGATGACAAGAAATGTAAGAGAGTGGAAGGAAATATGAAACTATGATGCTAAGAAAAGAAAAGAAAAAACAGTAATGACAATAAAGTTAAACAGTGGTGACAAGAAATGTAAAACTGTGACAAGAAATGTAAAACAGTGATGACAAGAAATGTAAAACAGTGGGGGCAAGAGATGTTAAAGTCCTGACAAAATATGTAAAACAGTGATGACAAGAAATTCAAAAGTGATTACAAGAAACTAAAACAATGACAAAAAATTCAAGCAGTGAAGTCTAGAAACGTAAAACAGTAACAAGAAATGTAAAACAGTGATGAGTAGAAACTTGAGGCAGCGACAATAAGTGTACACACATTGATGAAAAGAAATGTAAGACAGTGACAAGAAATGTAAAACAGCGATGACAAGGAATGTTAAACAGTGACAAGAAATGTACAACAGTGAAAAGAAACGAAAAACAGTGACGACAAGAAATGTTAAAGTGATGACATGACATTTATTAGTGATGACAAGGAATGTAAAGCAGTGATGTTTAGAAATGTAAAACAGGAACAAGAAATGTAAAACAGCGATGACTAGAAACTTAAAGCAGCGACAAGACATGTCAAACAGATATAAGAAGAACTGGAAAAAACAGTTATGACCAAAAGCAGAACAGTGGTGACTAGAAATGTAAAGCAGTGGGGACAAGAAATGTTGAAGTGATGACAAGAAATGTAAACATTGATAAGAAATTTATACAGTGATGACAAGAAAATTAAAAGTGATGACAAAAACAGTGATGACAAATAAGGTAAAACAATGGTGACTAAAATGTACAGTGACGACATGAAATGTGAAAATGATGACAAGAACTATAGTTAAAAGTGATGACAAGATATGTAACAGAACGCAAGTAACAGCAGGTGACATCGGCATTAAACCTCCAGTTAGACCTAACCCTACCCCCTTTCTGTTGCAGCTCCAGACTGGGACAAACTCCAAGGTACTGTGCATCCTGTCCGTTTCCCTGCTTTCCACTGATATTGTACATACCTTGACAATTGATTCCGAAACAATCATCGATCAGATCAGGGCCCTTGACCCCTCTACACGCAGCCCCGATTGTCGGAATATGTCAATCAACCTAAGGCACTGATCGAGAACAATATTGCCATGTATTTGCCATGTTTTTCCTGAATCTTGTCAATCATATTAGTGTCAAAGGAGACAGAAAATTCAACAATATAAATGATATTATTGGATTTATCAAAAAGGACAAGATCAGGTTTCAAACTGAACTCGAACTCGAACTACGGATCACTCGATACTTCGTTGAAGTGGGTTCACTGTTTAGGATTTTAGAAACGGAAACCTGTATTGCCATGTTAATACTGTTGATAATAACACATACAGTTATTAATTATACTTGATGTTGTCCATACCTTTTTTCCCTCTTTTCTTTCAGTCACATTTGGACTAAATATATTCAGCTCAAACGTCTTCGCCAAACTTCCGAGAACAGAGTCAGACGCAATCGAGGACGGATACTCTCTCATCTCAAACTGTGGAGGTTTTCATCAAAATTTGACTAAATATATGAAAAATGCTATTTTACTATCATCATCATCATCTTCATCATCACCACCACTGGCACATGTTGCCAAGGACCATCAGACGTCGCAATTCGTTTGTCTGTGAACGTGCGTTCGTTTGACGTGTAAGATATCTATGGCCTCTGGCCCGAATCCCAGGTTTCGGTTTTAATTATAAGTAGTAATTTCCTTCGCAGTGTAAAATATTGTATTATTCCTATTTAAAGTAATCATAATGATTAATATTAGTATATGTCTAGACATACTTAATAAACTTCACTTCATCGTTATCTTTTCTAAAATAAGACATGTTATGACTATCACAAACATCAGCCCTAATCGGTTATTGAATCAAAAAGTACTTACTGTCTTCATCTACATGAAGAAACTGAGCCAAGGCTCTGTTGTTGGAGGTCAAAAGAATAGGATGTCGGTAAGATGGACAGCTTTTTACGACTCATGTCCTCTGTTGAGCATGGATTGATACTGAGCTATAATTAAGCGGCAAATGTGCCAATAAATTATAGTACAAGAACTAAAATTCATTTCTTGGCAAAAATGTTTGAATCCCAGCATTTTTGTTTACCCTTTCGATTAAAGATGTCATAATCAAAACCGACACCAGGACCATAATAACTTCATTGCGTCATTATATATGTATTTTAATCTACCACATTTCCTGTACGATACCTGTATGTTGTTTCAGAGAACTCTAAGTTTGCCGGTAAGCGCTATGCCAAGGACGGAGACACAGCTGTCATCCTCATCTTCGACGTGAATGGCTACATCGCTGGCCTACAGGCAGGGGTAGGTGTTAATATCATATCACTGGGTGTGGGCACATATGTAGAAACATTGAAAATACCGCCGTGTGGATTCCGGTTTAGGTTGTTGTTTAACGCCGCGCTCAGCTATGTGACGGCGGTTTGTAAATAATCGAGTCTAGACCAGACAATCCAGTGATCGATATCATGAGGATCGATCCACACAATTGGGATTGATGACATGTATCAACCAAGTCAGTGAGCCTGACCACCCGATCCCGTTAGTCGCCTCTTACGACAAGCATAGTCGCCTTTTACGGCAAGCATGGGTTGCTGAAGAGCCGTTCTATCTCGGTACTTCACGGGTCGGATTCCGGTTTAGAATAGGCCCTCGGACATCTAATGCCTGTAGCGACAAAATGGATCAGCCGTCAGGTTCGGTGACTTGGTTGATTGAGTGTCACCGTACGGCAACGGTGTGGAACATAGCTCAAAATATCAATAATTGGTTTGTCGTGTCCGGCCGTGAGTGTTTACAGGACCTAATATTGCTGGAATATTGCGGCATTAAAAATCAAACGTAGACACGTGGGTGGTTGGTTTGGTTAGTTTGTTGTTAACGCCGCACTCCATATTCCAGCAATATGACGGCGGTCTGTATATAATCGAGTCTGGACCAGACAATCCAGTGAGTGACATCATGAACATCGATATATGCAATTTGGATTCGATGACATGTATCAACCAAGTCAGCGAGCCTGACCACCCGATCCCGTTAGTCGCCTCTTACGACATGCACAGTCGCCTTTTATTGCAAGTATGGGTTGCTGAAGACCTATTCTACCCCGTAGCTTCACGGGCTTATGGATGGCTGAAACAAAATGACAACGAAAATGCTTCTTCCAGATTCCCACTGGCCAAGACAACGGCTACCCATTTGCACGTATGATGAACAACCCCTTTGTGACGGACAGAGACTACTACTTCATTACAGCCTACTTCACTGACCCAAGTAAGGGGCTGAGGGTGTGAGTGTTTTGGATTGGTGGTGATGTTGTGGGTAGGGGGTTGTGTGAGTTAGTTGGACATAACCACATATACTAGTACATCGACCTTAAAGAGTTTTGGAACTGACCAACTCCTTGTGGATAGAGCGGATGCCCGGAGAGAAGGAGGTCGGTGGTTCGATCCCCGCCGCCTCCAACAAAAAGACGATAAAAGATGTTATTTGTTGTTACCCTTCCTGCCGTTAGGTATTGAGGGGATAAAACAAGGACTGCTCGGCTCGAGTCAGTATACTGTGTTCGAGTAGCGCATTCGTGTTAAACTGCGGCATGTTACCTCAATGGACTAGTACCATAAACCGACAAACACACGCGCACGCACACACACGCACGCACGCACGCTAGCATGCACGCACACGTCCGGGCCACTACCAAAGTTCGGTACAAGCCTGTGGCTCAGTTAATGGTTCACAACCCCTTCAAATGTACATGAGACCGGTCATGGTTGATCTATGACATGAAGTTAAATTTCAATCTCATCATAATAACATGAATAGACATAAAACAAAACAAAAAAGTGTTTGTATGTATCCGACTTGTCACATACATACATATATAGTTCATCAGCAATCCATGCTTGCCGTAAAAGGCGAGTATGCTTGTCGTGAGAGGCGACTTACGGGATCGGGTGGTCGGACTTGGTTGATGAGAATGACCGTATCCCAATTGCCTGGATCGATGCTCAATCACTGGATTATCTTGTCAAGACTTGACTATACAGACCGCCGTCATATAGCTGGAATATTTTGTTTGATAGGCATTACTTAGAAGTTGGCGGATGACAAGATAGACACAATTTTTATGGATAACAACTTCTTTAATACTGTAAAAGGCGACGTTTCGGTATAGATCCTTATACCGTTGTCAAGCAAGGACAATGGTATAAGGATCTATACCGAAACGTCGCCTTTTACAGTATTAAAGAAGTTGTTATCCATAAAAATTGTGTCTATCTTGTCAGCTGGAATATTGCAGAGTGCGACGTTGAACAACAAACAAACAAACAAACATATAATGCTTATTATAATAATTCACCCGATTTCAGCGCAAGACACTGTTCTTGACGTTCCACCGCAGGTCATCACAAATCGACTTCACACATTTTACCATTCAAATCCTGGTCTACAACGTAACGATCCAACGCTCTAACCAGTAGACTACTCTACCCCAACGGTTGAATTATAGAGTTGCGATAGTCGACGCTTTGTGAATCGGAAGTGTTGCTAGTAGTGTTGATCAACACTCTCCTTTTCATATATTGCTGTATATTACTTATTGACTTAAATAGTTTTTGCGTTTATGCAAGTACAAACGTAAAAACAACGGTGAGCAAACTGTGCATTGTGCATACTATTAATAAAATACGTCAACAGTTAAAACTTCACAGATTGCTTTTTAATGACTTACAAAAAAATGACAATAGACATAGCAATAATTCAACACAAGTCCAGCCCATTCTATTGTCAAACAAATCAGGAAACAGTAATCAGACAATGGGCGTGGCCTTATTTTCGACAATCGTCTCTAATTTATTATTTGAACCATGACGATCACAAACAATGACATACTTCACGTCACAAACGACACCTCTGTATCATCAAATGCTCTGAGCAGATGTGTACAAAGCTGAGTCGAGGATAATATTGATTATTTAAACAGGTGACACTCGCAGCATTAATTAGCATATGTAAAGTTGAGTAGTGGATATCATGGATTATTTTAACAGGTGCCATTTGCAAAATCAATTAGTACGTGTAATATTGCGTCGTGGATGTCATGGATTCTGAAAACTGGTGACACTCTCACATGTAAAGTTGAATCGTGGATATTATGGATTATTGAAACAGGCAAGTCAAAACATACCACTTCCACTTCTTTTCGTCTCGTCACCTACTTTTTCAGAACGAAATTGGAGAGTCCATGTTAAAGGGGTGTTTACACAGGAAATCCAAGCTGTTCTTTCCCGAAACATATCTACTCACCAATCAACTAAATCACGTTAATGAATATATGTCCAAGTCTTTGTATGTTGTAAAATGTTTATTTATGACAAATCTAAAAAACAAATAATTGAAGCATAATTGAGTCGAGGGTACTCGAGACACCTACTATTTCCATACAGGAAATATGTTCGAAACTAGAATAAATACAGAAACAATGGCAATATATTTCCCCCAATACGCATTCAGCGTTCATGTTAAATTTCCAAAGAACGATTTAAACTAGAGAGAACTGTTTCAATCAAAACAATCATTGTGATTTTAACTGAGATAACCAAATTGCCCTCCGAACGACTGTCCACTATTACACAAGGAAGAAATTCTTAAACTAATAAACTAAACGTATTTCTGCACATGTCTTTGCTGGTGATGCATTAAAATGTAACTGAACTGTTTTGAGAGTTGCCATGTTTATCGACCACGACTAGGTATTCTTTACTGAAAGTCTGCAGCATAAATTAACACGGTGTATTCCTCACTAAGCCATACCCACCTGCTCCTTGGTGATGATATAAACAGTGAAATGTGTAAAAAATATTACAAAAGACATGTGACTGATACCCTGATGATGCCCTAAACTTCGTTGGGGCAAAATATTGACAAAATAATTGTTATAATTGTTTGCCGTCTCAGATCGTGCCATTCATGTCACTACTGAAATCACATTTGTACACTTTCATATTCACTGTCTGTGCAAACATGTTACATGTACAGAAATGTTTTAACAAAACGTCTCAGAAATTACCTTAAACACTGCCACATTCAATAGCACTACATAAAAAACCTTTTCATTTGAAGAGCATTATACTCTACACAAAACGTGTTTTAACCTCTTTACGAATTATAATGGAATGTTTATTAAATGAAAAACAAGACAATACAAAAATGTGTATAACCTTCACACATATTAAATCTGATTTGTTTCATTTCCTAATAATCTGCCGAATCTTGGAATATGTTTCAGTTTAAATCCAGTGAATAAGCCTATGGTAGATTATCTGTCACATAAAGCTATATAGTTATTACTATCATTAAAGAGAACACCCGATCTTAAAGCTAGTATTATCACATATATGCACTTCATGCCATATCTAGGGGTCCATCCTACTCATGATCAGTTTGTCTTTTCCTGTTGGTACATGACCGCCTATTATGACCCTGCCCTTGACACAAACTACATTATATTTCCATTAGACTTCTCCTATAACTCTGTGAAGAAACTATTCTGTTTTGTTTAGCATAACCTTCTATTTATTGGGATAAAGTCAAACAGAGGGGGACAGTTAAAGTTATGTGTCCTTCTTGGGGGCCATCATAGACATTTCCTGTACAGTTTTTGCTCCCTGGGAAACGTCACTAACTGACCACTGCATGATGGTGATATATCGGTCTTTCGATTGACATTTACACCACACACAACTGTAGTTGCACATAATGATATTCCTGAGACCATGTTCAGAAACTTAAGATCACCACCCAGAATAAAAGTCACCTAAACTATTTGACCAAGAATAACTACATGGTCTAATTCTCTGGCTTCATCAATGATTTCCGTCAGAGCATCTGAAACATTCTGATACGTTTCTTTCCCTGAAAATACATCTTGTATGTAATTGCCATTAACAGATAGACAGGTTTCCTCCACAAGTATGGTGAACCCGAATTTTAATAATCACCAGTTAGTTTAACATGCAGATGTTTACTTTCAAGAAACTTCTCTTTAGCCCCTGTTTACAAAATGTGTGACACACATTTACCTAATATATCTTTCAGGGGTTTCTGTAAACCAAAACTATGATCTGGAGTGTTAACTATTTTGAAAGTATCATTGTATTCTTTCATTTTTTGAGACAAAACATGTGACCTTGGTAAAAACGATATTGTCAGTGATAATTCATGATATGATTTGTTGAAATATTTTGCGTATCTTTGAGATGCAAAAGTCTATCTAAATTGGTGGCAATATTTTCCTTATCACTGGTTACAGTATTTTCAGTTAAAGAAACTAAACACTTTTGACCATCTGCCCTTTGTGCCCGTACTGATAATGGGTCTAGTTCATAAATGTTTATGAAAGTCAAGGCTTTTTTATAGTCTTCTACAACATGTGTTTTCGTTTGTAATGCTGTGATCTGGACAAAGTATTTTCTTTGGATGACACTTTCAGTATTCTATACTTCTTCCCATCTACATGTTTGGGTTTTGTAGACAACATTCGTTACAGTTTTATATTGCAGCCTTTAAGCCTTCCTGATCACTGATCCATATCCATATTGCACCCCCCCCCCCCCCCCCCCCCCCCCTCTAAGTCTTATCATGCTTTGCTACTAGTTCATTAAGTACGACTGTAGTAGGACAGCTGCTGCTACTTTGTCAAACAAAACAAATGAGCTATCAAGATGATGTTTGTTGAATCATGTTTCCTTTCTCCCTTCTGCACGAAGAAGATAAATCCGCGATGTACCAATTTTCATTTCATGTCAGTTGTGTACTCTTCACGGGGTTTTCTCTCATAGTATCCAAAGCGGACAATTTCCCTGTTGATATAGTCGAAGTCATCAGCTGGGTTTAAGATCCTGTACCACCAGTCCTGTCCAAAGAGGATGTCTGGTGAGTGTTCATCAAGGAAGGTGAATTCACTCCTGTACAGTTGGCCATTCTTCGATTGAAGTGTTTTTGTTGACAGTTCCAACAGAGAGCTGGCAACCTCTGGGGATGAGATAGGAAAGCGGATGAAAACCAAATAATCTACACCACGTGAAAATGTGAGGTTGTCCTTGATTGAGTTCAAAAGTTGAAACATGAAAATGACCTGTTAGCCTGTCCTCTCCAGGCTTGACCTTGTTTCAATGTTTGAGTCCTCAACCCATTGGTCATACTTGGAGGGCCAGCCAATGCAGTGAACTTTGTACTTGGTTACTGATCCTTCTTGTTTGGTCTCTATTATTCTGACATCAAAGAGCTGGGGTTTTCTCCATTATATCTGCGGTTATTAGGTACCAAGGGACTGGCCTTCATAGTTAGATCTGTATAAAAGTCCAGCCTTTCGTCGACGCAGTGTTGGGAGGCATCCTGTCTGATAAAAACACTTCATAAGGCACAATGAATTGAAATTCAGGTCAAATGTGTTTGTTGAGAAAACGTCAGAATATGCATGTGATTGAGCACACAGTGACACTAAACATAAAAATTAAAATAGGTGTATTGGATCCCAAACAGTTGCTTGAACAAAACAAATTAATGAACGGAGATTCATATTGTTCATTTCTTTATGAATCTAAAACACCTTCTATATAAAGAATGTGTGGGTGTGATCAACCAAAAGTGAGGAGTGAGTGATCATATGTTGAAATCACCCTCCAAAATGTCTTCTACCATTCGCTTCGAACATTTAAAGTGAATTTCCTCATTAAGTGCTGGTTATTAACGTGTGTTCTTGTCGTGAATATAATTCTGATGATTGTATATTGTAATGTTTAAAGTGCATACGGGACACTTATTACGTATACCCACCATACAAAACCAAAACGTCCTCTCAGCATTGACGTTGCCTGAAGCGTCTTCTCCTGAGGATCCAAAACGAGGCTTTGTTATTTCAGTGGGAAAATGTATCGCTTATTTTTTGTGGACGGTTAGATGTAAATAATCGCGTACAGTGCTTTTTTACAACCAATCGCAACAAGCGTTGAAAATGACGTTTGTCGATTAATATAAACTGCTTTTCAAGCGTAACCCACTCTCAATTACAATGAATCGAGGATTTTATTAACGCCTCCCACCACGCACATTATCATATTACTTATAAGTAAGTCGTGAGTTTTTGCGCTACAAAATATCCAATTACGACACGAACATTTCTTAAAAGGTTGTCTCATCTTTAAATATACGTTTGTTCGTAGAATTAGAACATATTTTCAGCGTAACTGGTACAGTTTAACTGACAGTACATCGTTATTACTCTAGAGAGAAACTATGTTCTAGTACGACCATGTCATATTTATATATGGAAAAGAGACTTATGTGTTGGTTTGGACACCTGCAGCATTAATTAGCACATGTAAATATGAGTCGAGGATATTATGGATTATTTCAACAGGTGCCATTTGCAAAATTAATCAGCACGTGTACAGTTGCGTCGTGGACGTTATGGATAATTAAAACATGTACACTTACAACATTACTTAGCACATGTAAAGTTGAGTCGTGGATACTATGGATTAGTTGAACATGTGTCTTTTGGACCGTTCGTCACGCCAAAGACCCGGGTTCGATTCCCGACATGGATACTATGTGTGAAGCCCATTTCTGATGTCCCCTGCAGTGATATTGCTTGAATATTGCTAAAAGCGGCATAAAACTCACTCACTATTTTAACAGGTGCCATTTGCAGCGTTGGCCGGACGGCTGAAATGTTCTCATCTGAAGGAACAGGAACACAGCTGCTGATTCAAAATGGCTCCACACCGAGGAACGTCATCAAAATCCCAATGAACGAAGCCGACACAACGGGAAGCGGATGGGGTAATGGAAAATGTTTTTTCGGAATGGGTAAGTTTACAGTGGACCAACACAGTTTATGTTAATTGCTCCCTTCCTTTGCTCAGGGATTACATATCCTATACATCCCTAAAATCGACATAAATGTCGTTAATAGAGTTATTCAAATCAGACGGATTTTGTGGGTTGTATAATTTTGCATGCAACAAGTGCTGTGATTTTATCCGAAACAAAAACGTCCGAAAAAAAGCTTGAATGCAAAAAGTATGCATAAGACTTGTGAAAAAATAAAAGAAATTGTGATCCACAAAAAAACATTGTTGCAAGATGTTTTTACAATTTTTATTTATCTAGGCTCATGGTTTTGATTAAAAATGGACTGGTTTTGCAGCTGTAGCTGAAAAATATCCAATCGCCGTACAAATTCCCAGCCCAAATAGTCGGCCCAATTCGAATGTTCAGAATATTGTCACTGTTGAATGACTTGAAAGAACCCTGTCTTTAATCACGAATTGATTCTGATGTTGGCAGAAATTCGGTGTTTCCAAATAGGTTTCCAGATCGCCCTCTTGTCGCTGCTATATTGGTACAGTCAGCCGTTAGAAACGGTCCCACCCAGATCCCACTGGGCAGATTACTCTAATTCCAGTACAAAAACATTCTGAAAAGCTCTATTCATTTCCGTTGACTGAGGGTTAAATCTGGCCAGGAAAGCACTTGGAAACGTTTTATCATTAGTTTAATCATTTAGTGCCACTGACAATTACTACAAATATATTTATAACGGTTTATGCCGCCACAAAACTATAGATCTATGTAACACCATTGCACTTTTTGAAGGAGTGCACTATTGGTACAACATACAGAAGGACATGAGCTGTGATGACTTCTTCCCAATGTTCCTGTTGTACAATAATAATAAACTTGACGGCTTGGGCTGGGCGTTCGGCACAGACCTGCCTTCCCCTCGCTATGAACATCCCGACCCGTCGGCTTTTGAGGTAAGTTTTGCTAACTAGCAGTGAGTTGGTGTTGCTAACTTGAAGTGAGTCGGTGTAATACCTATTTCAGCTTACTGTCAGTTTGATCAAGATGTGCAACCTTGGTGTGGATGGCAACTAGTGCTGTCAGTGAACGAGTAGGCTTCTGGGACGTTTTAACAAGGCTCAAGTAATATCATTGCCGAAATATCAAGAACGCACTTCACACTAATACGCATGTTGGGAATCGAACACGGCATGAAAACAAACGCTTTCCATGAGACTTCTCAACCTAACCTAACTGCCATTCGAAATGACGAAGCACTTCGAGGTGTGCCACTAGAGTTAAATCCATGAGCACGAGTGTGAACGATAAAATTTCGAACCACAATCAACGGGACTTTCACCGTTACGGTACCCGTGAATATCCGAGTTAGAATTGGTCTTCAGCAATTTATGCTTGCCGTAAAAGGCGACCAACGGGATCGGGTGGTCAGGCTCGCTGACTTGGTTGATGCATGTCATCGATACCAATTGCGTAGATCGATGCTCATGATGTAAATCACTGGATTGTCTGGTCCAGACTCGATTTTTTTTCCAGACCGCCGTCATGTAGCTGGAATATTGCTGATTGTGGCGTTAAACTACACACAGACAATCAAAAACATTGTTACGGGATCCTAGTCCACAGTGAAGACTGATCACAATCCATGTACATGTATAATTTTGTGAAATGTGTGATTTTAAGTTACATCCGTAACTTACATTGATCAGTATATGTAATAACATACGTACACTTCGTTGTTTCAGAAATTTATGGATCCTGTTCCCGAATGCCTCAGTTACCAGGGCCGTCTTTCCACGATGCATATTTACATGTCCAATCCTTTGCTGAACTTCTGCTGAGTGAGTCCTCGCTTGTACTGGTGTTGTCGTCATCATGGACTGCCTGTTGACTGCAAACTGAAGTGACATGCTTATCAGTCATGTTGGATTGACTTGAATTCAGCACTTAGTGTGAATAAATAAATTATCCTCAAGATTATAATGTGTTGTCAATTAAACTGAACCGTGTGTTGGAACAGTAGAATGTATGGATAAACCTTCTGATCACCGATAGTGTCCCCAACAACCTGAAAATGTTGTATTTAGACACATTTCTGCAACCTATTCCCATTGGGGAAGTAACATCATCATCTATTGTGACGTCATAACACGTGTCAACTGTGATGTCTGCATGACGTAAAACATGCTGCAGGGTGCGAAGAGTCGCCATTACATGTTTGATACGTACAGATTATAGTTTTACACTTTTAATTTATTTTATGACTTAAAATAGTGATCGGTATAATACAAAGAGGGTTCATCACCACTATTTGTTTGTTAAGTATTACAACAAATAGTGTAATAGTTAAACGGCAATTGCCTGGCTTAGGGGTAGAATCTTTTAATTCAACAGCAAACACGATGGCAATATCAAAAACTTTGGTAGCATCAGTTGTTTTTTTAAATCGAAATGTGACTTTATTTCAAATGTTTGTTTATTTTTTGTCGGTACTCGCTTCTGGTTACACTGAAGCAAATGTCATGTGAAGCCTACTGAGAAACCAATCTTGCTGAACTTCCTCATTGATAACAACTACGCTGTATGTAACGTGTCGCGGAAAAGACATTTAGGCAAGAAGGGGCCATCCCCATAGGCACCAGGTGTGCCCCCTTCTATTGATCTGTCTCTGTATGCATATGAATCGGAATGTCTGCTCGAATTTGCCAAAAGTAAAACAAGGGAATTTGGACAAGATGTTAAATTTAAGCTTTGGGTATATTGATGATCTGATATCGTTAAATAACCATCAAACAGTAAATTTCCTTCCACTGACTTGCGTTCCGAATTGAATAAAGGAGACCAGTGCGATCTCATCTGTTTCATATGTTCATCTATGCATACATATTCAGAGTGGCAAAACATTCTCCACAGCATTCCCTTTATGTCGAGCAATATTCCTGCAGGTCCAACCCTTGGTGTCCACATTTCACAACTTTGAGGTACAATCGAGCATGCTCTTTCTACCAAGATTCCAAAGAGCTTCATACGACTCTTGCTCAGAGGTTGTGTAATCAAGGTTACAACATTCAAGGCCTCAGTTAAAGCCTTCAAAACGTTTTATGGTAGACATGTGGAGGGTATTTCCAAATTTGACGCATCAGTGACAAGAAAGGTTTCCGATGCAATTCCCTATTTTGACTTGTACCATAAATTCAGGTGATTTTTCAGGTGAACAATTGACTTCCCTTTGCATGTGTTTGTGACGGGTGCCACCGATGGGGCATGATACGCTCTAGGATACTGATATCATCACTATCTCATAGTGAGTAAGTGTGTATGGTTTTACGCCGCTGTTAGCAATATTCCAGCAATATCACGGCGGGGGATGGCACCAATGGGCTTAACATATTGTAGCCATGTGGGTCATCGAACCCGGGTCTTCAGCGTGACGAACGAACGCGTTAGCCACAAGGCAACCCTACCGTCCCCTATTTGATAGTGATTCATAAACACAAACTCATGATGCAGTCGGAATCGTACTATCGACTGTGCGGTTGGCTCGGAATTCATATGAAGATGAAAAAGGCTTTGTCTCTTTTCTTCGATTACATTGTCTTTATATTAATTATTATCTGGTAATGTTGAGTGATTTCTCGTTATTTCGATTATTTTCTCGTAATTTCGATTATTTTGTCGTTATTTAAAAAAACTTAAAATGTTCGAATTTGTTCTCGTTACGTCTATTCACGTGACGTTTCTGCAATTACATTGTCGTAATTTCAATAATTCTTTCGCGTAATTTTAAAAAAACCCTCGAAATTACGATTTTTTAAATTGATTTGAATTTACGAGAGAAAAATCGAAATTTCGATTTGTAAATATACTTGAAATAAGGAAGAGAATTTATTGATGTCAACTTCTTTATTATGAGGAAAGACGTTTCGGTGTATATGTTTACTCCTTCATCAGGTGAATGAATACTTACTTACTTACTTACTTACTTATATTGGAGATTTTACGTGCGCTTTCCCACTGCAAGCGTATGTCGCACACGGGCCCGGCAGGCCATTTACTGTGTTCCCGAAAGGGGGAAAAGGAAGCGGTGGTGCACCCCAGGAGGGAGGTTTAAAGGGTTGCTTATCTTTTGAGATTTTGGAATGAATGCCAAGTATGGGTAGAGGGCGAACTTAGGGAGCTGTGTGTGGTGGGTGGTTTGTTAGTTTATGTGATTTTGGTTTTATTAGTTTATTTGGGCTTTAGATGCGACTAATTAGTCCTGTTTTAATAAAGTATATGCCTAAGGCTTTGAATTTTTCTAATTTATTTTGTGGATTCAGGATTGATTCTAGAGTAAGTGCAGTATTAAGCTTTAGGGTGGTTTGTAGTGTGGTTTGGTGTGTTCGGTCGTGTGTGCAGTGAATGAGTACGTGTTCTGGTGTTTCTTGTTGTTTGCAGTGTGGGCAGGTTCCTGTTGCGTGTAGTTTAGCTATTTTAAGGTGGTTATTTAGTTTGGTGTGGCCTGTTTGTAGTTTAGTGATTATGCTATCGATTGTTTTGGATGGATGTAGTATTTTTGGTTTAGTTAGGGTTTTTTAAGAATTTTTCTGAATTGGCTATTTGAGTTTAGGTATATATTTGGCCATTTTTTATTAGTGATTTCTGATTTTGAGATAGGTAGGTTTAAGCTTATTTCTGGGGGTTTAAGGGAGAATATGGCTGCTTTATCGGCGTTTTCATTTCAAATGAATTCTATTTGCTTGCCTGCCATAGTTAAGTCGTTTGAGCTTTTGAGTATTTGGTTTATTAGTTTGGGGCGGTTTTTTGTGTTTTTATTTTTAGGGCTTGCAGTTCACTGGGGGAGTCGGTTAGAATAAGGATTTTGGTGTTTTTTTAGATTGCTGATTGTGTAGTGCTGAGGCATTGCCCATTAGTTCGGCCGTGAATAAGAGGGTTGTTTGGGAGTCAGTGGGATTGGGTGAGGATCCGTCTGTATATATGTGACACCAATTTGGCCAATTTTAGTGTATGTATGCTAGTGTGGTGGTTGTAGAGTTGAAAGAGTTGTTTAGGGTGTTGTAAATGGAACAGCGGTAGTCTAGTTTAGTTCTAATTAGTGATACATAAGAATGAGAGGAGGGTGTCCTTGGAGGCCCCCCAGTTCGAGCCAGTAAGGCATCTTAGTGTATTGAGATCTTTGCTGCATTTGGTTATTAGGTTTTTAATGTGTGCATCCCAGGTGAGATGTTCACCGAAGATTATTCCTAAAAATTTGGTTTGTTTTTGAAATTTGATTTGTTTGTTGTTTAGTTGGAGATTTGGGGAGGCGGGTTGCATAATTTTGTGTTTAAATACTATTCCTGTTGTTTTTTCCGAGTTGAGGGAGAAGCCCCATTTGTCTGCCCATTGCTGTATTTTATTTAGAGATTTTTGAAGTAAGTTTTGGGCCATTTTAATGCTTTTAGTGCGGATCCGGAGGGCTCCATCATCCGCGAATTTAGATGTGTTTAATCGGGGGGATAATCCCTTGAAAAAGTCGTTGATCAAAATATTGAAGAGTGTGGGGCTTAGGATGCTGCCCTGGGGAGTGCCATTTTCTAGGGGACATTGGTTCGATAGCGTTTGGTCTATGCCCACGGTGATTTTGCGGTTTGTAAGGAAACTTTGATTGTAGTTTATGATTTGACCTTTAAGTCCTACCTTTTGTAGTTTTTGTATTAGCCCGTTGTGCCAAACCATGTCGAATGCTTTGGAGAAGTCTGTAGTATATTGTTTGCTGAGTTGGCCTGTTTTAATGTCCTGCTCTAATCGGGCGAGGTTATCTAGTGTTGAGCGGCCAGGAGTGAAACCGCTTTGGTCTTGATTAATTATGTTGTTTTTTTCTAAATAGTATTGTAGCCTGATTTTTGCCATTGATTCCATTACTTTGCATAAGTTAGAAGTTAGGGAAATTGGTCTGTATGAGTTAGCCTGGTCAGCTGGTTTGTTTGGTTTGGGGATCGGTATGACCACAGCTTGTTTCCAAGTTGATGGGACCTATCCATTTAGATATATGAGGTAATAGAGTTTTAGAAGAGTTTGTAGTGGTTTGGGGGTTAGTTGTCCAATTATCTGGTAGGAAGTGAGGTCTATTTGTGAGATTTATTTCTAGGTTATTATCTTTTGGTTCTTTGGTAAATTTGGTTTCCGATTTTAGTTGTTCCTGGAATTTTAGGTTGAAGTTGCTATTACTACTGACGGCCGAAAAGTTGTTTGCTAGGTTGTTTGCTTTTTGAGAGGGGCTGTTTGAATTGTTGGAAGTTTTTCTTATGACGTTTAATGCCCCTAATGGCGTGGATTTTGCGCAAGACCGTTCTGGCGTCCGTGTGGTGATTAATTTCTTCGCAGATTTTTTTCCAATTTCTTGTTTTGAATGAATGCTATGAGGCAGAGAGCATTTATATGTACATGTAAGGACAGCAAAAGTAATAAGATAACAAAATGTGGAAACTAACAAACAAGGGAGGCTAACAGATACACAAGGGAAAATTCCAACATATCCAAAATATACAATTTTGTATATTTGGTATATCCAAAAATATACAATTTTGTATATATTGATAGACTTTACCACTGCTTCATTCAGTTTCTTCTTACTTTTATACAGGGATTCTTACAATATGTGGTTGATATTGAAAATATTACTAATGATACCGGACGGTATTATTGCATGTGACAATAATATTTCAATACTAGTACTATTTTCATTATGACAACTATATTTGGAGTGTTATGAAATAATTTGTATTTATTTATGTTGACAGTATTTTACATAATAAAGAAACAGAAGATTTGAGCAAACTTTTCTAACAGTTAGATCAATAATGTATTTCATACGTACGCCACCTCTTTACAAATAAGATGACAGATCTATACACATACAAGTAGTTCAGAGTAGTTTTAAACAATGACGGTAAAATAAATAGACCATGAATACCGGCAAATATGAATATATACAATTTAATATATATGTTTCTGTTATTTCATGTTATGGTGATTCTAAATTTAAATTATTGCTTGATATTCTTTTACAAACAGTTGTATGCTCTGTCCATTGTGATACTACTACTTCTACTATAAAAAAGGATGTTCGTTTAGTCAATTGACATGCGTTCATTGTAAACAAGGATTAGTGTGACAGGATTACTAAGTTTGTCATCTAGTATAATGCACTTCCTCGATTAGCATAATTAGAAGAGAGTTTGTAATTAGTTATATCCGGAATCCAGTTAACCAAGGCAGCTAGCATCAGTGGAGAGTGTCAGCAACTGGAGAAGAGGCGAGTAACTCAATGTGATTATCAATTTTGTTGAATTTTAATAACTAAACGAACACCTGTCACAAAAATGCAGTCGAACATTGAACACACAGAATCGCAGATGTTTCTATCGTACATTTGAGGGTGAATGTGAACGAAACCGTGCAGAATACCTTACAGCGATTTGTCTTCTGAACACACAGTGAGCTCAGGTAAGTTTATTAATGATGATATTTTCATTCATTCGTGCAATAGATGTGGCAATCATGAGCGCCGACTCTATATGTGTTCGAAATAGACCATTTGGAAGAAATAACATTTACTTACAAGACTAGTACACAACATTAAGTGAATATTAAATAAATTGATTCACAATATGACAAGATCAAATCCTATATTTGTTTAATGCAACAGGTTTAAAGCATTCAAAATTGTACAATCATTATTATAAAATACAGCATGTTTATATATGTGTGTCGATATCCCTCCATGTCAAATGCACAATGAATAATAATAAACTGTAATTTAAAATTACTAAAATGTACATCCTACGTGGTGGATTTGCACTAATGTAATAACTTAAGAATTAATTCATATTTTAAGATACGTGTTAAGCATTAAATAGTTCAATAGCTTTTCTTAATAATTGAACACCTTTCCATCAACCGCACCTAACTGTTGACCACTTGTTTTTCTTCAGTTTTAATGTATATATGTATTATGTAATATAATATGTATAATATATTTTTGCTGCTGAATATTCGAAACAGAGTGATTGGGTTGGTACTACACATGTATACGGTTATATTTTAGATGACTGCAGCCATTAAGAAAACAAATTGATTTAAGGCAGTATTCCAGTGATATATGACGTCGGTCTGTCGGGCACTCGTCAGTTGTCTTATACGGTCAAGAGTAAGATCTTCCGGACGATCACTGCACTAGAGGAATGTGGATTGTTGATGTTTACAGCGTGTTTGGAACTGGGAGTTGAACACTAAGCACTTTTAGAGAAGAGCTCACAATAAAACATTATGGACTCGCGAACGGACTTGTGTTTTCAATTCAAGACGTACATGTATCAGGTTGAACTTCTAGGACAGATATAATTTTGTGACCGCTCCCTAACTGTAACATTAACTGAACTTTACGCCTTTTATACACATTTGTGGTGCGACAATGCGACAACGAGACATACTTTGACATTGAAAATGTCGCGTTACGGCATTGTCGGCCTTTTGTAAAATATAGAAAAAGATTATTCAAAGAGCGACAACGCGACAATGCGACAAATGTCCAAAATGTCGCGTTGTCGAATTGTCGCGCTTTGATAGAAAGTAGGGAAGATCTGGCTTTCCGCTGACATCAGTCTTCGTTCGCCTAACCCCCATGCTGGTTCCATTCATTAGCGATTTGGTCAAGTATACTCTGGATGAAACAGAAAATACCTGTTTCGGAAAGAAGTCGCGGTTTGGATAGCAATTGTTCGCTTAAGAACTGACTTATCAAGGTATAAAAGTGAACTCCCGTGTGTACACCGTATATCTACAAAAGTGTGCACACCAGTGTTTACGTTTACACCTTCATAAACGCAAAACATAAGTTGAAGTTAATTCTTATGATAAAAATAATGGCTTCACAGACTACTTTTTTCATCATTAAACACAAAAATGGTAGACAGCAATACGAAGTCAGTGATATCGATCAAAGGAATAAATCAACACAAACTCCAACCACTCCATTATCAACCATTATCAGGAAACGGTAGTGTGCAAGTGGGCGTGGTCTACCTTTTGTTAGGTTTATGGAAACATAAAATAAATTACATTGCTTGGTTAGCCAATCAAATGTTTTGAAATCACTTCAAATTTACTAATATATTTATATGGTATACGTGGACTATACGAAATTTTCTAAAATGACGATCATCAAAGCTGAAAGCAGAAAATATATAATATGTATAGTTCGCCTATCTCCGCTGCTTACATATGAAGCTTTTTGTCAATGGATACAGTGCCCTGAGATTCAATGGCCTTACAGAATTGATCTGGTAGTCAGCACCACTTTGTCTCAGAGACAGCTATCATACCTCTATTCTCTATAGAAAACAATGTTGCTTTTAAATTCAGATATGCATTATGCCTAAAAAGTTGGGCATAGTAGGAATCATCAAGATACAAATTCTGATCTATTAGGTGTGTGCAAATGGAAATGTTATCATCATATCTGCTGGGGACTAGGCGATCAGAGCCAATGTGTTCTAAGTTTGATGTGATGAGATGGGGGCGCACGAGGTAACTTCTTTGAGAGGCATTTTTAAATTGGAATACCAAGTAAGGATAATATATATGGATGAACAACTTCTTTATTACAATGGGAGCGACGTTTCTGTGTAGGTACTAACACCGTTATCAAGCAAGTGATGTACAGAGTATGGTTGACAAGCATATATGCATATGTATAGGTCTGAGGCAGTGTTTAGTTCAATGGTTTAGTTCACTGGTGAGATGTTGTTTGGTTGAACAGATGTTGTAGATGTTGTAGAACTAAACCATCTCAAACAAGTTTTCACACTGTACAACCACTACCCCGTACAGCTGGTGCAATAGGCAGAGCAATAACCAAGCAAACTCAGAAATATCCCCGTCATCAATCGTGATCAGCCTCCCCTACTTTCAAATTGTTAGCCAGAGACTCTTAAAGAAACAGGCCAACATTGATGAAGTTTTCAAGAGGTTTCTGCTTTCAACTTTGATGATCGTCATTTTAGAAAATTCAGCATTCAGAACACCATTAAAGCCACAGGCAATATCGCCATATCGAATTTCCGTATCGCAATATCGCAATTTCGTGTTGTGCTATCGCAATGTCGCGTCGTGTTATCGCCATGTCGTGTCGTGCTATAGGAATGTCGCGTCGTGCTATCGCCATGTCGTTGCGTGTTATCAGATTGTCGCGTCGTGCTATCGCCGTGTCGTTGCGTGTTATCAGATTGTCGCGTCGTGTTATCGCTATGTCGTTGCGTGTTATCGGAATGTCGCGTCGTGTTATCGCCATGTCGTTGCGTGTTATCGGAATGTCGCGTCGTGTTATCACCATTCGTTGCGAGTTATCGGAATGTCGCGTCGTGTTATCGCCATCACAGCCTTGTGATTCTTAGCCATAGCCATAGCTTCTGTAATTATTCTACAGCTAACTTTCAACTGTACCTTAGAAACTAATGATATTGATACAAAATTCGCCTACGTAGGATGAGTTTCTAAACCTGTTGGGATAGATATATAAATGAAAGTTAAATATTATCAAATATAAATCTAATGAATCAGTGATTGGTTGTTTTGTTTAACGCCTGACTCAGCAATATTCCAGCTATATGACGGCGGTCTGTAAATAGCCTGGACGAAACAATACACTGATTCTTAACATGAGCATCAATCCACCCAATTGGGATCGATGACACGCTTCAACCAAGTCGGCGAGCCTGACAACCCGATCCCGTTAGTCGCCTCTTACGACAAGCAAAGCCGTCTTTTACGACAGGCATGGGTTGCTGAAGAGCTATTCTAACCCAGCTCTTCACGGGTTCAGTGAATGCATTCCTATATTGATAGTATGAATGTTGAATATGAATGTTGAATATGAATGATGAATTCAGCTCCCAATAAGTTATAAAAATCTTTAAAATTTGGGTGATCTGATTAGAATCTTTGATAATGTAAATTGTATTGAATGTCGCGCTATGGCTGAAAGCCTTTGCGACGTAAAACTTCATATTTCCATTCCATTCCTTTTGTATTTTTTACTACTACTGCTGCCACTGTGGTTATTACCAATGTTATTACAATACCTTTATTATATGTCAAGCATCATATTAGTTATCAAATAAATATAAAATGCGCTGTACAGCTGTAAATAATATTGTTTATCTGTATGTGTATATGGGCCAATGGCCTTTCATACAATAAAGATTGATTGACATAAGAATATTCATATTTTCTCTATTACTACTCTACCATTATATTTCCCCTTTTATATGTTCTAACATTTACAATGATCTTAATGTTACAAAATACAATATCTCAGATAATATCATACGAAGTCGAAAAGCTCTGCGTACAGTTATTAATATATTTTCTCAAGCGGACATTTCATTACCATTTCCTACCCTATTTACTTCATACAATACGTACCGTTCCCTCATATTAACCAGAACTCACCGTGGAAGTTTATAATTGTTAAATATATATAAATAATTGCAACGGGCTATGTCATCAATCCCACTCTAATAACAACAAGGATCGCATGTCCAATGTTTGATGATCGAAAACTGAACTCAAGCTGAAAGCTGACATCAGTGAAGCTCCGTACATCGATCAGTAGGACTCGACATGTTATTATATCATGAACACGGATTGCTTCGATTTTTAAAAAGACACGTTCCGAATTGTTCAGTTTGATTGACATTTACAGATATCTATTATATTTCTACACCGCCACAAGAAAAAACGAGGTTTCAAACAATATATTATACAATCAATGTTCAATGATGTTCAATGTTTTCTGAATGAACAATCGCTTTTTTCTCGGGTAATGTTTCGACATAAAGTTGAACATATAAAAATACTTTAATGAAACACCGATACATTCGAGGGAAAACATCGCGTTGTCTGCTCGATGAAGGTCCCGAAAGACATATCGCTTTCAAGGAGAAGCTTTCAATTTTGGAGTAGCGTCCCTTGAATGAAAAACATTCCGAAATGTTACCTAAATGTTGGGAAATCCGACGGCGACATTTCATTGCCAACATGGAGCCAACGTCTAAATGCCATCTGGGGAGCGGTCCCTCTGTACTTCTGGCGATCATGAGGTAGAACTGTTGTTGACCTCTGTCTCGAATATATCTTAATTGTTGTTTTTTTCCATCTTAAAATACGTTTTAGGTCATACACAGGACTGGATTTCTAAGTAAATAACGATCTGCAACGATCCATTAGGTCGCCTCTTGTGACTTTGTATAGTATGGTCCTGTATTAGAAGAGAAGGATCCGAGATATTCGATATTTCGAATTTCACATCGACAAAGGACAAAAGGTTATTGGCAATTTAATCTCCATGCACCATTGTCCCCTCGCGACTATTTTATCAAGTTGGTACAGTCTTTGCGCAAACGGGCATAGCGAAATGAATTGCTAACTGAAGTAGTTATAGTCATACGCGCATTCTGATCAGTTTAGATTACGGACTGGTTAGCCGAAATTGCTTAGGCAGAAGGCGATCCCTTAAACGCTGAAAACAACAACCTTAAGTGTATGAAAGACGGTCTTACAGACATCGTCATTGTTTGAAAGTTACACTGTCGTCCCAAGTGACACACACACAACGTGTCCGGGCATCTTGTGTTGGGAGATTAACAGGAGGTAATCTGCTTCCCATCCATATAATTGCCAAGAGCACACCAATCCGAGGCTGCTTATTGTCAAACTCGAATGCGAGTTCTTGGTTAATTGTTCAAATAGGATTAATTTGTGATTACAGAAACATATGTAGTCCTTTAGTGTAGTGATAGTAAACATGTTGATGTTGATGCACGTATATATGTAGCCTACGCTTCAGACCAGAATCACCTCCTCAACTATAGTCAACAGAAGGATGAAGGTAAACAGAAACACGTTTTGTCCTTACAGAATCTTCCTCAGTAATTTCGACTCAGGAAATTGACGATAATAATGAGAATCAAAGTCTATTATTGTCAACGGGGACATTAACTCAGATTGAAGAGGAAAAATACGTTGAGTCGAAAACTTCTTTAGTCTTTAATTAGGCCATCAAACAAACAAATACAATTACTAATAAAAATATGTCGAGCGGAGATACCAACTGAACTACTACAAATCAAGTCCAGCAAGCAGACGTATCCTATTCGCGGCTGTACATACAGGTGCTGTCGGAATACCAGACTAATCTGGTAAACGAGATAAAAAAAAGAAGTTAAACGAGACTTACCTGTAAGTTGAAGGTTGACTGTGGTTCTATCAGCTAATCTGATTGCAATGCGTATTCGCGAGTCAGACTTTAAAGTATGAGTGTGTATCAGAAATATTACTTATACCCAGAAAAAGGGTGGGAATCCACGGGAGGGCATGTAATCCCTCCATTACTTAAGATTAGCTGATAGAACCAAAGTCAACCTTCAACTTACAGGTAAGTCTCGTTTAACTTCTAGATTCTATCAGCTTATCACATAATGTTCGAGATTCCATGAGATTTTAAAGACTGATATACACTCGTATGAGCTGGGAATACACCATAAGTGGAAACCTTTATTCCAAATATGAAATAAGAATGGCAATGTTCAAAAGAGTTTTTATTGTTAAATGTATTGTTCTCAAATACAATGAGAGTGAAGGTAGCTACCCTTGACAATATAACCACCATAAGTCGCACATAAGCATTGTGTACACTGTCTTAAAAGAACATTGCATTGACTGACAAGTCCTGCAGGCTTTTCCAATCAAGCAATATTTACTCAATCACACTGCCCAACACTCCTGATTCAAACAAACCTCTGTCCCTTACAATAGGCTTGTGATAGAATGTGGCAAATGTTCTCTCTGATGACCAATCAGCCTTTTCCAAAATGTTTGAAATGGGTACAGATGCACACCTCGCTGCAGAGGTGGAGGCAGCACGAACACTATGGGCTTTAAATACCTGAATATCCACCCAGACTTATGAAGTCCGAGTTTTGTCCATCTCGACAGTGTGTCTCTTGACACTGCATTGTGAGGCCTAATGTAAGTTATAAATAGTTGTGTAACCGATCCTCTGATGCTCTCAGTTCTGCTGAGGTAACACTTCAAAGTGTTCAGGGGGCAAAGTGACTCGTCATGAGAATAGGCCCTGACTTCAACTGGTTTAGGTAATCTACCTGGTCTAGACTGCTTGACTAATTTATCAATATGAAATGTAAACAAAGTATCAACCTGACTCCTTGTCATATCTAACAAGTGTAAGGTCTGAAATATCTGGGCAGACTCTAATGAAAGCAACATTACTAACTTGATAGTGAAATCCTTTAAAGATAAATCTTTCAGCGGTGTTAGCTTCTGAACAAAACGCAAAACATCTGTCACACTCCACATCTCTGTTTGACGTGGTTTTGGTGGCAACATCTCGAAAACACCCTTCAGAAACCGACACACTGCAGGGTGTGATCCACAAGGTCTATTGTCCAAATCAATATATGTTGATAACGCACATCTTGCTGTGTGTATAGAACTGTAACCAAGTTTTTGGTTCAATAAACACATAAAAAAGGCCAACACCTGGCCTAGATGTGATCTAGTAAAATCAATTTCCCTTTCACAACAAAAGAGTCTCCATTTCCAGATATATGTAGCGTACTGCTTCCTGGTGCCGGAACGCCACGAACTGATGATGACACTGGTTGCATCTGAAGAAATGCCTCTGTCTGCCTCAGTAGGAAAGCTGTCAAATTCAGTCTCTTTCCTAGCGGGTGAACCTTCCCGTCCAGTGACGTAACCCCAGTCTTCCCTTTGGGCAACTTGACAGGCCTTCAACAGATCATTTTGATTAACTGCGAAAACCATGACTGGGTTGACCATAGTGGAGCAATAACAAGAGCATCTGCCTTATCTGACTGTATTTTCTGCAAGCACGTAGACAAGAGACAAAAAGGTGAGAAGCAATAAATTAGCTCTTTTGACCATGACAAACTGAAAGCATCTACAGCTTCGACTTCAGGCTCTGGCCGCCAACTGACAAAACGTGAAAGCTTCGTGTTTAAACATGAAGCAAACATATCTATGGCTGGATTCACAACAAAGTGTTCAAGGATTTTTTAAAACACAGTTTTGTCCAAAGACCACTCAGTTCACTCAGAAAAATTTCTTGACGCTCTGTCAGCTTCAACATTTGTCAGTCCCGGCACATGAGCCACTGTCACCCACACACTATGTTCTATACACCAGAACCAAATTTCCCTTGCAAGATCATTACAAACTTAAGATTTTGTACCTCCCATAGCTTTTAAGTAAGCCACTGCTGTAGTATTATCTCATAAAATGTGGACATGTTTTCCTTGAAATGACTCAGTCAGGGAGAAAGCTTGAAGGGCTAGACAGACAGCTTTCATTTCCAAGGCATTGATATGGAGTTGCTTCTCCTGGAATGACCAACGCCCTCCTATAGACTTCTTGTTATTACAAGCCCCCCATCCTAATAGACTAGCATCAGTACTAATTTCCATATCTGGCTCGGAGGAAGTTGTAATGTGTTTCTCAGCACCCATGACATTGTCCTTCCACCATTTTATTTCCTGCTTAGCATCCTCTGATAATACCATCATCGCAACAAAGTCACCATAATTATCTTGAAGTGACTCCGTTTTTTCCCTATCTAGTTGTCTGTAGTGCAGTGGTCCGAAAATGACAGCATGGAATGTGCTAACAAATAGACCTAGCAACAGAGCCACTGTCCTTACAGAACATTGTTGCTGAGTCAAAACTAAATTACATTTAGTTTGGATAGCCTGAACTTTGTCATCTGGTAAAGCCAGTGTCATTTTCTCTGAGTCAATGTGGAAACCAAGAAATTTTATTCTAGTAATCAATTAACTGTAAAGCCAAGTGAACTAAAGACTCTTGATAGTTCACATACCGAAACTGAACAGTTTTCTTTTTCTGTTGCTTGAGTGAAAGAATCGTCAATATATCCGAGGCACTGATTACCTTGACACATGAGATAGGAATAGACTGGTTTCAGTATCTTAGTGAATACACGAGGGGCACAAGCTAAGCCATTGGGCATACGTGTAAATTGATAGAGACCATTTCCCCATCTAAATCTGAGATACTTTCTGTGTGGCAACATGGACATTTACTGAATAGTAGGCATTTGTCAAATCTATGGATGAGTGATCATGTCCAACACATTCTGCAAGCTTTCCATTTTAAAGTGGTGATGTTGAACATATTTATTGAGCTGTTTCAAATTTAATATTAGTCTGTATTTTCCACTACTCTTCTTTCTGATAAAAATATTTGAAACAAACTGATCAGCAGTCTCCTCTGCTGGTTCAATAACAGTTTGTTGGAGTAAGATTTGAACTGCTTCACTAATGATAGCACTTTCTTGTAGATTAAATCTAATTTGATGAGGTTCAAACAATTGTTTTGGCTTTTCAATAAAGTCAATTCTGAGACCCTCTATGACATTCAATATAAAAGGATCCTTTTTAGTTTCTCACACTCATGTAAACATGAAGATAATTGAGCAGCCATAAAATCAACATTTGAGCAGTCAGACATAGCAGGGTACTCACCTACCTGGCTATCATCTGTTGTCTGTGTACAGCCATCTATTGCTTGGCCGACTTCCCCCCTCCTCTTTTTTCGGAGAACTTGTTCCAGCGGCCTCTGTCGTTCCCTAAAAAAGGCGTACCATAGAAATATCTGCCTCTGCCTCGGACTCTCGCCAATCTGTTACCACCATATGGATAGGGTTGATATATGCCAACCACGGCCTCTTCCATGTCCATAGCTAGTAGCCTTGTGACCAAGTCGAGTTGATATAGCAATGTCTTTCAAGTGTTTGGCCGTAATCTGAACTTGTCGAAAGCACTTGGGGTACACAGTGCACGATGGTGATCATTCAACTGTGGTTTTATCAGTTCCTTCCTCTTGAGGTTCAATTCTCTATGGACATAAGCCGACATCGTAAATGAGTCACTCAACTTGGAAACAATATCTCTGAACAAAGTGGCTGGCACCTCTTGCTTGTGAGCAATTAAACTGTTCAGTGTATTTGTCAGCGCTATGGTCGACTTTATCATTCGACTCTGGACATGCTGCATTTTTACGTCCATCGAACATGTGTCAGATTGCAGGGAAGCCCATACTAGCTTGTTAACTTCGGGCGTGTTCAAATCCGAAAAGTTAGCTGGCTTTTTCAAGTCTTTTAGTTTCTGTGCGATGACCGCGTCATCAAACTTGGTAGTGAATACCTGATGAACCAATTCAGCCAGTTTGGTGTCAATTGGGTCCCCATCAGTCGTTGTTATCGGCAGAGTTTCTCTGATGAGGTTTACAACTTCTAAACCGGAAGGATCGGCACTGATTTCGCATGCACGACTTCCTCACCACTAAGTAGTTCTGTTGCTATGTCAACAGTCTCCGTTTCGTAGATTTTCGCAGTATGTGCCTGATTTGGCGGAATATAATCATCATCATCATCCTCTTAAATAAAATTCTGCTCATCATCGTCAGCGTAATCTTGTGTAAGGGTGTCAAGTCTGCCTTCAAAATGAGACATTCTCTTTTCCATGCGTTCGTTCATCTTGCGAAATTCGTCAAGCAAAGTCCCAGCAGTATCGGGCGCATGATGATGAGGGGAAGTATGATCTGCTTGAGAAGTGGCAGAAGCCTTCGATGTTGACGGTTTAGGGGATTTAGTGGCTTTTTGTTTCCCTTTAGAGGATTTAGGCACACCCGCGTCGACAGGACGGGGACTTTTCAACACGGCCTCAGCCATTGTTTTGACTTGTGGAAAGTTTCGAGCGTAATTTTAAGCTAAGATCTACTTAGTAGCAAGTTAATAATAACTTTACTCTGTCAGATACTATGACCACACAGTGTAATTATACACTGTCTGATAGCAAATGAGTTGAAAATTGTCCCAACTCTAAATACTTCTGCACTCTCATGCGCATTGCAATCTCATGGAATCTCGAACACTACGTGATTAGCTGATAGAACTAACAGTAAAGATGTAAACATGTATATACACATATACATATTGGATAATAGACAGACGAAGAGAAATGGCGTTACCCTGGACATCGGACTTATGGATGTGATTACAGTGAGTGAGTGAATTGCCTCCTAAAACGATAGAGTATCTTTCACTTAAATTTCATGATTATGGTATAGAAAATATAGGAAATAACGAGTTACAAACCCTTGCTTTATATTGCTTATGTACCACAACTACTGTAGTGGACTGCGCCACAACGACAGGATAAGACCTAAGTATGTTAAAGCAGGTTCGGCGAGACCAACCAGCGAACTGTAACGCCATGTCTTCAAGCGAAACAGCTTTTAACATGTACACGAATGTCATCCTTGATGCATGGAACTAGAATCATTTATGAATTGCGTCACATTAAACTAAGTTAACGTCATTAATTTGAGGAGAGCTTTGGAAGCACCTTTGATGTCAAGTTGGTGGTATTTCTTAGGCGTTCCAGGAAGCTACAATCTTTGGTTACAATTCCTGATTTATGTTACCAGACTTGTCAATTTACGTGCTTCGGCAGTCAGGTGGCCATATTTAGGCTATATTTAGCAGCAGGTGCGGGGTGTGTACATTACCAGCACGAACTAAGAGAAAACAACTTGCAGATGTAGTATTTAAAGCAGTACTGACCAAGTTCACTGCTAAATATAACCGCTTGCAGTCACCTGACTGCCGATTCTTAGTCGGATTGTAAACACTTGGTCAAGACTCAATGATGATGTTTATCTCAAGCAAAATGAATATTTCTTGAAAAGCGCACTTTGTAATGTTGTTATTACTGTAAGAAACACTCCTTGTCGACGAAATGGCTTGTTTTCACGTTACAAGTAGCAGCACACATGCAGCTATTTTCGTTTATCGATCATCGCGATATTTCGTGATTCTGTTTCAAGTGGCGATGACTATTACACCCAATTCACTTCCGACTTTCCTCCCACATCACACTGACACGCCGTCAAAGAAATACTGTTCAAAGGGGCGATAAATATATAACCTTAAAAACTTTTATTTCTGAGCATTTTCGGCTAAATCCAAATCTAATGCTATACTCAAGGAAAGGAAAGCTAATATCCCAAAACTATATGTTACAGGGATAGTTCATTTCGAAAAATGATAAGCTGTGTGTAGAGGTGACATTTATTCAATTGATTCAGCAATCAATCCCTCAGTCAACCACCCTGTAATAAAACATAACATGATATACTATATATACTATAGCATTCAAAGATACACAAGTTACATCAGAGGTTGAGCAGTCACATTAATCCATACATGCAACACATAGAGTTACACATCACTAGTCTATTGTAGATAACTTATATTATATACAATAATATGATATATATATATAAGATATATATATATATCTTAAATGTCTCTTATCATAACTGAATATATTAGTTACACACTATATAGTTAGAAGAATACTAGTTATTGTATTGCGTCATAAATATATACTTATTATCACTAAAAGTAGTGTTATAACGTTAAAATGTATTCCCATAACCTTCGAAAATTGTAACAAAGTCAACGTTTAAATTGATGGTTATGGCTTTAAAACCGATGTAGACGGAAAGTTGTAGTGTTGGCGCAAACAAGCAGGAAATCAATAGGGCGATGACAGTGGCAGGATATTTCCAATGGTGTTGCCGCCAATTATTCAATAGACATCTTTTAATCAGTAACTTGGTTCCGGTAATGTTCCAATCACGACACAAACACGAGCTCATGGTCTGATATTGTTTTTAACCAATTAAAATGATATATGAACACATGTGACATAGACAGCCCAGGCCTGAACACTATGAAATGATACCGTCAACATTAGGAGAGGAGAGCGCGGTTTGCAGTCGATCGAGTCGAATCACGAACGTTCTAAGTTCTCCCCATTTAGTGACGAGCCTGGCCGGTCTGATCCTGTCGTGTATTGATAGATGGACTGCGAGTAAGTAAAACTAATGTGAGTATAAAGCTCTTTATTATACTAGTAATGGCTTAGGTTATTTCATTTGTGCTTTTTGTACATTTATGTTTAACACTATCTTCTATACATGTATAACTAGCTGTTATTTACAGCGGGAGTTCACCTGTTTCTACATGTAGTGCTTCAAGTGAAGTGGCTGCCGCACACCCCTGGGACAAAAAAGTAATCTTACATCTAGTGTCACAGCCTTTGACCCCATACCAAGTACAAGCTCATGTTGGACCAGTTATGACCAGTCAACATCATCATCATGCTCCAGTACTCATGACAGTGGTGACATCGTGGAACATATACATGTGTATTTAGCTATTGTAGTTGCTGGTGTTTCATGACCAAATATCATATGAGGCCTATGGGAACCTTGGCCTCTAGTACCCGGTCGCACTTTATCAGAGTTACATCTAAGACACGGATTTCCCAAATCGAGACACAGTCAATAAGATTATGAAAACAATGTCCAGTGGCAACGTTCTGCAGGAAGCACTTGCGTATTTAGCAAAGCCAAGGCATTTGGACCCAGGGTGACACTACTGTTAGCATTCCAAAATGCAAGATGGGATCCTCCTTATGCTACACCGGAAGCGCTCGTTAAATCTCCAACATCATCATTATCATTAGAGAACATTGTACTATACGGCGCTCCACTATAAAAGACGGTCCCTTGTACCGGTGCACATGCGCAATCAGATCCGGAACCAGATAATATTATAAACACGCGCGTCTTTCAACCTGTTCAATACTTATTTCGTTATTGTCATTTCATGCTGGTTCTCTCAAGTAAAGTGATCAAACAAATGGAACTCTGTTCTTACTTAATCATCATCATCATCTTATGCACATAATTCACACAGCCCTGGCATCCACGATCAAGGGTCCACTGTTACAGTTCAGTGGGAGATTTCATTTGGAGATGTTTTTGGAGAACTTTCATTACCTTCGCGAACTATTACCTGAGAGACATCTGTATATACTTGTACAATACACAGAAATGTCATAAAGGGCAAGAGTCTTATAATGATCTTTGAAAGAGCACTTTTCGATTGCACCTCAATAGAATATTGCCCGACAAAACAGAGAACATTGGGACATTGAAATCCCCCCCCCCCCACACACACACACACTTGTCAGACAGTCTTGTGGAGGGATTTCTGTCACTCTCAGTCCGTATTCATTGATATAAATCTAAAACAGGTGATGCGGTGTCACTAGTCTCTTTTATATTTAGTTCAGGTGAGTATATCAAGGGAAGGAGGGTTGCCTATTTCACCATTGTAGAACAATATCAGATCATCAATGTCCCCGAAGCCGATCGGGGCAGACGTTCCGACACAAATCAGCAAGAAGCGGAATCCATATGATATGAATTCCACTTGTCTCAACTAATTTCTCGAATATTGAAAGGTCCTATAATATAAATGCATAGTCGAATCGAACATTGGACTCTACTTTTAGTAGAAATTTCTAATGATTATGGTTAGGTCTTGTCGTTTTAACATACAATTAGGAAGGAGAGGAACATTACAGTGAAGCATTTTCCTGTTGAATCCTGACCAGTGAAGACTCTTACTTTCATTGTGATCAGCCACTTATTACCTGACTTAGAGTGATCCTTTCAGCAGTGATTTAGGCATTGTAGTGAATGTAGTGAGCGAATGAGTTTGAACAGTATCCCAGTTGTATCACAGGGTGTCAGCTTAATATGGTAGGAAAGCCTGAAGTGATGCCCATGAGAACGGGTATGATATTGCCAAACCTGGAAACATAATCGGGGCGAATCGGGATTCGAACCCACGATCAGATAGGTTCTAAGAGACACCATGGGATGCAACTCTGCACAGCGAGAGGAATGGGCCATCCTCCCCCCATAGGTAATGTAGATCGTTACCGATGATACATTTCTAATCAATGATGTTGTATCAATGCATTCTTCTAACTTGTATGGCTATAATTCCGCGTATGGTGGCCAATATTAATGGGCGTTCTTTTTGCGTTTCAGAAAGGGAAAATTACTATAAATTAGGGAATCAGTCTGAGTGCAGCGATCTCCATCGTTTTGTCTGAACGCAACGACCTGCATCAGTGCTGTCTGAAAGCAAAAGTCTGCATCAGTGCTGTCTTAGCGGAACAGTCTACATCCTTGCTTGTGGAAGGCAACTGACCGTCACAACTGACGTCGTATTACTCGCTGTGAATACAGGACGTTGTAAGTGACACTTCCAACAGCTAAAGCGCCGGGCATGCCCAAGAGAGGTTGTGTGCGTCTTTTAGTTTGAATTGGCAGTGACGACAGACATAAAACATCAAACATACACCCTAACTTTACGCCCACAACTTGGTTTGTAACTCTGTGCTTCAAGAGCAAGGACATCTGTAGACTAATTTACCTAAAAACCTCACCTGTAGACAGTGTTCCTTTTATACAAGATGGTATTTCGTAAGAAATTCCGAAATACACTATTGTTGTTAATAGTAGCATTCGCCGTGTATGTGGGTAAATATGCCTTGACCTTCAACTCTTTGGCATTAGTAGACACTGAAAAACTCACAACCAGGTTCAACACTACAGCCACTACTACGTTCAACAAAAGTCACCTGATAGTTTTCACATCATTCCCTCTGATGACAGACCCCAAGTATAAAAAGTCAAACTTAAACAAACCACTGATGATTGCGGATCGAATGAAAGACTTTACGGAAAGTTTGAACTATACCCTCCAACATCAGTGTGTCAACGAAGTGCACTTATTTTACGATCAAGACGGTATGCCAAAATACATCAATTCAGTCTTAGGCAAACAACCAAAGTTGATTTTCGACAAAGTACCGAACGCCTACTCCTACCTAAGTTTATTTGATATCGCGCATAAGAATTATACAGACAAACTTGTGATGATCACAAACGGCGACATATATCCAGCAGACGGGTTCGAGAAGTTGGACTATGATCACATGAAGGCAAATCGTGCGTTCTACGTCCCATCCAGACGGAGTCGGAGGGAGAGAAGGTGCCTGGTTACTAGGTACACATGTGACCCCAAGACATATATAGGGTCTCATGATTCTTATATATTCATTCCCGATAGAAAAGAATTGCCTCCTAAGACGAAAGAGTATCTTACACTTAAATTTGATGATGCGGGTATAGAAAATATAGTAATCACCGTCTACAGGGAAATTTTGAAATATCGAGTTACAAACCCTTGCTTTATATTGCACATATACCACATCCACTGTAGTGGACTGCGCCATAACGACAGGATAAGACCTAAGTATGTTAAAGTAGGTTTGGCTAGACCAACCCGCGAACTGTAACGCCATGTCTTCCAGAGAAACAGCTATTAACCTGTACACGAATGTCATCCTTGATGCATGGAACTAGAATCATTTATGAATGGCATCACATTAAATTAAGTTAACGTCAATAATTTGAGGAGAGCTTTGGAAGCACCTTTGATGTCAAGTTGGTGGTATTTCTTAGGCGTTCCAGGAAGCTAAATCTTTCGTTACAATTCCTGATTTATGTTACCAGACTTGTCAATTTACGTGCTTCGGGAGTCAGGTGACTACATTTTGAAGCGGGTGCGGTGTATGTACATTAACAGCACGAACTAAGAGAAAACAATGTCCAGATGTAGTATTTAAAGCGGAAATGACCAAGTTCAATGCTAAATATAACCGCTTGCAGTCACCTGACAGCCGAATCTTAACTTGATTGTAAACACGTGATCAAGTCTCATTGATGTAGTTTATCTCCAGTAAAATGAATATTTCTTGAAAAGGGCACTTTGTAATGTTATTACTGTAAGAAACACTCCTTGTCGACGGAAAGGCTTGTTCACTTTACAAAGTAGCAGCACACATGCAGCTATTTTCGTTTATCAATCAATGTTTCAAGTGGCGATGACTATTACCCCCAAATCACTTCGGGCTTACCTCCAACATCAAACTGACACGCCGTAAAAGAAATACTGTTCAAAGGGGCGATAAACTCTTTATTTCTGTGTTAAATCCAATTCTATTGCTTAACTCAAGAAAAGTAGACTATGTATCAGTATATTATTAAGTTTCCGTTGTGTTCATTGTAATTCCTGCATTCTGATTAGGTGAATGTTTTATTGCATTCACGTCCCAATGAATGTAACAAATTAAGCCACGCCCTCCAAAGCGGACCACATTCACCACTACTGAATGTCGGGGAACCCCAATTATCATAAAAACAGTCGAGGGAATTCGCTTTCTGCTCTCATGTAACATCATGCAAAGGACGTTTTGGGCGAAATTCATGCTTATTCATTGTCCAAACCACCCTGGAAGTCAACATATTGCTACTCTCTTCCTGCTTATTTATGTTTCAGTACAATTATACCCCAAAACTTCCCATGCCATGTATATTTCTGTCATACCGTTGAGTATAAATACAGTAAACCCAAAACACAAGCAAGTAACATATACTATTTCACAATTATGCTAGACAAAAGGAATCATGGTTTAGATATTGAAAATTGTAAGATATTATCGCTTAAGTGTAGAGGTCTTAACGATAAGGCAGAAATAAAACAAGTTTTCACATTCCCTGAAAAGAAAAATGCTCCAATATTGTGCCTTCAAGATGTTCATTTTGAAAAAGAACAGGCATAATTAATTAAACAACAATGGGGATATAATGAATATTATTTCAGCCCATAGAAGAGTAATGCAAGAGGAACGTCCATTCTGTTTAATGTACCCACAATGTACAATGTGGCTATCAGTTCATCAAAGTGGCTATCAGTTCATCAAAGTGGTTACAAGTTCATCAATGTGAGCATCAGTGCATCAATGTGGCTATCAGTTCATCAAAGTAATAATAAGTGCATCAAATTGGCTATCAGTGCATCAAAGTGGCTATCAGTGCATCAAAGTGGCTATCGGTGCATCAATGTGGCTATCAGTGCATCAATGTGGCTATCAGTGAATGAATGTGGGTATCAATACATCAAAGTGGCCATCAGTGCATCAGTGCATCAAGGTGGGTATCGGTACATCGACTTGTATTCAGTACATTAGTGTGTCTAAGAATACACCAATGTGTTATCAGTACATCAATGTGGATATCAATACGCCAATATGGGTTAGTACATTAAAGTGGGTATCCGTACATCAATGTGTTATTGGTACATTAATATGTGTATCAGTACATTTGTGTGGGTATCAGTACATCAATGTGGGTATCATAACATCAATGTGGGTATGAAAACATCAACGTTGGTATCAATAAACCAAATGTGTGGTTCAGTACATTTATGTGGGTATCAGTGCATCAATGTTGGTATCAATACACCAATGTGTTATCAGTACATAAATGTCTCTGTCAGTACAGTAATGTAGGTATCAGTTTCTGCTATACTTCGGCGTATATACACACAGGAGTAGACATTACTGCCCATATGTTCGTTATTGTTGTTTCTATAGATTCGTATTAGTAATAGCTTACACACATCAACACAATAACTGAGACACATGTGTTCAATGATCTCAGCAAACGCCTATAGGTCAAAGAGCTGCAACATTGGGCTTTCCTTCCGCATCAAGTTGACACATTGTAATATGTTAAACGAAACTATAAACCATCGAAATAAAATTGTCATTGACTGAAGATCAATAATATGAATAAATAGCATCACCTGTTTATACTTATATGAATTCGATAATCACTTGCTAAATATACATACAGATCCGGGCCGTCCCCACCCCTTTATGTTTGAAGCATTCGCATCACGCAATCACGTCTCAAACACTATTCAATGAAATTTTACACACTGATGATACTGGTCGCGATCTCAAACGGGTTCGAAAATTGGTGTCGTACATTTATATTTTACAGAGTTATGGCACTTGCTTCATGCTTTTCAACTTAGTGCATGATGTGTGTAACTGTGGACAAGTTTTCCCTGAATAATCTAGGGATCTGGAGATTAAACACAGCCGTTGAGATAATACTATAAGAACAGGGAATTCTTATAGTATTATCTCAATGGCTGTGTTTAATCTCCATTGAGTTGAAATTCGATATTAACTACCTTTAGTATCAGACGGACGTGAAGTATTGACGAATCATAATCTAGGGATTGAGGGAGGATTACGCTTGTAATTTCCACGACGAACGGGCATGAAGTTTTCATGTGTATTAAATTATAGTTACTGCATCATAAAAGGAAACAAGCTTTGAAAACCCTGCCATACATTATTACATTTTCAATTACATTTTTTGCCGCACATTCAAGAAGTGTTTTGGAATAGGTCTAATTTGAAACACAAAATGTCGCGCCAATTAGGTTTTGTCGCTTTATTTACCTTCTCGACAACAATATGTGAATGTGTCACATGTATCAACATTACAATCAATCTAATCAACTCATAATCATGAAATGAAAACAAGAATGGCTTTAGGTCTTTGAAAGGCATTTAAAAGTGATACACATAAGGAAGAAAATATATGGATGTCAACTTCTTTATTATGAGGAACACAACGTTTCTGAGAATATGCTTACTCCTTCATCAGGTGAATGAATGCCACGAGGCAGAGAGCATATATATGTACATGTAAGGACAACAAAATTAATAAGATAACGCATGGTGGGAAATAACAAAGGGCACAAGCTAACAAAGGAAGCCAACAGATGATTGTCACTGATAGGTGACTTATCTATGATAACTTAAGTGTTGGCTTCCATTGTCTATTGCTAATCACCTATAAGTGCCAATCATCTGTTGTTAGCTTCCTCTATATCATACATATCCTCGTGATACAGTGGGAATCGTATAACCAACTCTGCTTTTAACACATGGTATCATAACTGTTTGATGGGTATTCATAAGCAAATGTTCATGATATAGTGGGAATCGAACAATCAATATTTCGTGTGAATGTGGAAGGGGTTTTGTCGCTTTTATTAAATAAGTGGGAAACTATACCGATTTGCACCTTACTTCATAAAACAATGTTTCTAAAAATTGAGAGTCACTGATTTAATTTTATGTCAAGTTTTCTCCATTCATCTTTGATATCGTTACTGTTAAAGTATTTTAGCTTTGTTCAAGTGTATGTCTCACCATTTGGATATAATCAATTGTATACAGTGAAGATGTTTCCAACCACCAGTACCCGCACACCTTATCACAAAACAAAATAGCAACTCCTCTTGAATTTGACTGTTATAGACAATGTCTTTTTTGGCCATAGGGTCATTACCTCGTTCCGTTTATTTTTATCTGCTAAGCCCCTGCATGTTGCTGATATAATATTTCCAAAATAAACAACATCATTTTGTTTTTAGAATTGTTATTTATGTCACACACTGTTTTAAAATCTACTGAATTGCAAGTTTCAAATGTTTGTGAGAAAACAGATTGTATGTTAAGATACCATAAAAATAAACAAAATAAAGAAGGCAGCTTCCCCATCTGCTCATACGTTTAACTTCCGTATCTTCAAGTCCATGTATCTGGGATATCTGCAACCACTTCAGGTGACAAATGCACAGATCACAAATCAGGTGAAGTTAAGCAACATCAGTCTCAAGTGTAGTTGGATTGGTGACCGCGTTCGGCAGCGTAACTCCTGAGAGTTTCTTCGGCTTCGGTCCTTCCCCACACTGAAGCACACGTTGGTGCAGCACATGTGTCTTTTTAGGCAAGTAACTTTGGTAATGTGATAGTTAACCTCCAAGCGCCATGTTTCAATCATCACTGCTCTGATTAATCACGACAAATATTTTTCTTTCTCGACCAGATAATACAAGAGCAGGACTAATTTTTGCGTGTTGGACTTGACTGAAATCATAGATTGACTCTACACTAACATTTATGAAGATGTGCACCATCACCCCAAAAAAAAGAAATGGCGGGAAGGTCTTGAAACCAAAGACCGACGCTTGTGTTGCTTTCTTGCGTATGCACTTGACGTACGCATGTCAGATGCAATTCCCTTTTTTTACTTGTGTCATATATTTTTTACGGGAGAACAGTTGACTTGCCTTTGCATGTGTATATGACAGTTACCGCCGGTGGAGCGGGATGCGCTCATCTTTTCGCGAACACCTGGTATTTGATAGTGATCCGCAAACACCTGCTCATGTTACAGTCGGAATGCAGATAATGCAACCACAAATGAGATAGTGTTTTATCGAGACGTCATTTTGACATGTCAGATCACTCTTATATAAGCACCGCGACCAGATAGTGACTTTAGCATCACAGTGTGTCTCTTAAGAACTTGAGCCATCTTGCTGAGGTAAGGTCTGCCCCTATTCTTCATTGTTTACAATTTTATCTTCATTGCGGTATCTTACATATGTTTAGACGGATAATATTAAGACCCCTCCCTCCCTCCCTAAAAAGATACAAAAAGTTAAATCATCTTTTTTTAAATAATAAATGATGGTCTACCATTTCGTCCGAGCAACATTTGGATATTGTCCATCCCCAAACACACTCGTGTGATAACCTCTATATGTGAATAAATGTACACTGGAAATCTGCCACAATCACCTCAAACATTAACATCTGGTGCATTAACCTTAACACCAAGGAATGTCTTGCAGGCATATAAATGTACTTTTTCATCGCTTGCTTTGCTTGCATAGACCAAGTAAGATGATTTGTGAAATATACACATAAATACTTGTATTGAGAAATAGTTTCTAGCCGTTCCAATTTGTAGAACAATTATTCCTTTTGAGCAAGTTTCCAACCATTTGTAAAACAAAGACCTTCGTTTTATCTTTGTTCACAATTAATTTTCATTCATTACAGCTTTGTTGTAATTCGTTTATAATTTGTGACTGTAAACCGCCAATAGTACTTGAGAATAATATCATGTCGTCCTCAAATAAGTAGTAATAATAATTGCATTATGTCCGGATGTAGTTGATTTCCCTTTGTACACTTATCTTGAATATATGTGTTTTCTAATTCATCAATAACACATGAAAACAAGACTTAGTATGCAGCTTTGTCTTTTATTATTAGTTCAGGTGAGTATATCAAGGGAAGGAGGGTTGCCTATTTCACCATTGTAGAACAATATCAGATCATCGATGTCCCTGAAGCCGACCGGGGCACAAATCAGCAAGAAGCGAAATCCACATCATGAATTTTATTTGTCTCAACTAATTTCTCGAATATGTATAGTCCTATAATATAAACGCATAGTCGGATTTGAACATCCTTGCTTGTTGAAGGCAACTGACCGTCACAACTGACGTTCATAACTTGGTGTTAACACGGGACGTTGTTAGTGACTCTTCCAACAGCTTAAAGAGAGGTTGTGTGCGTCTTATAGTTTAAATTGGAAGTGGCAACAGACTTGCAACAAACATACACCCTAACATTACGCCCACAACTTGGTTTGTAACTGTACTTCAAGCGCAAGGACATCTGTAGACTAATTTACCTAAAAACCTCACCTGTAGACAGTGTTCCGTTTATACAAATGGTATCTCGTAAGTACTTCCGAAATTCACAAGTATTGTTGATTGTAGCATTCGCCGTGTATGTTGTTAAATATGCCTTGACCTTCAACTCTTTGGCATTAAAAGACACTGAAAAACTCACAATCACGTTCAACACTACAGCCACTACTACGTTCAACAAAAGTCACCTGATAGTTTTCACATCATTCCCTCTGATGACAGACCCCAAGTATAAAAAGTCAAACTTAAGCCAACCACTGTCAAAGATTGCGGATCGAATAAAAGACTTTACGGAAAGTTTGAACTATACCCTCCAACATCAGTGTGTCAACGAAGTGCACTTATTTTACGATCAAGACGGTATGCCAAAATACATCAATTCAGTCTTAGGCAAACAACCAAAGTTGAATTTCGACAAAGTACCGAACGCCTACTCCTACCTAAGTTTATTTGATATCGCGCATAAAAATTATACAGACAAACTTGTGATGATCACAAACGGCGACATATATCCAGCAGACGGGTTCGAGAAGTTGGACTATGATCACATGAAGGGTATTGCCTAAAAGTCGGGCCAAGAAAAGTCGGACCGGGCCGGGCCAGCGGGTAATACTAAAAATAGATTGCAGAATAATAAAACGAAACGCGCATATCTAGGCAGATCTCAAATGTCCACAAACGTATAGTTTTGCTCATTTAATTGAGTTTGAATAAAAATGCACCTTCAACAATGTAATAAACTGATGATTATGACTACATACCGTGAGTCTCGTAGAAAAGTCAGTGTCTTGACTGAGTGTATTCTTTGATTAGAATGCTTCTCACCGACCTTGGCGAGTAGGGGTGTGATGTCCTGGGCAGGAAACGACAGTGTTTTGACTACTCTTCTTTCATTAATTAACGTGTTGGGCATCCCTAATTAACCTAACTAATTCGTGTTAAAGCAACACAGGATGTTTTCTGGAAGTGGATATTCGCGAAGAAACTGTTTTAAGTGAAATGTACAATGTTCTTCCGACGAAGCGTGTATTATCTTCCTATGTAAACTCTAAACGGAAAAAAACGAAGAAGGCGTGGTGGACAGAGACTCTGACTGAGCTATGGAACGATATGTGTAGAGCGGAACGCACTTGGTGTAAATCCCGTGGTCCAAGACGTGTTAGTCTGAAAGCCATATACGTGCAGAAACGTTCAGTGTTTGATAAAGCGGTTAAACGTGCAAAACGTGAATACAGAAACAAGACTATTAGAGAGATAGAGGACATGTGTGATTCGGGGACAAGAGAGTTTTGGAAAAAGATTGGAAGAGTTGGGGTTGGGAATGAAAGAAGAAAACAGATTCCTATGGAAGTAGTTACAGACGATGGAAGTGTTGTAAGAGACAGAGAGGCTGTGTTAAACACATGGACACAAGCGTACTGCGCACTTCTCAACACTAACTCTAGCAGCACCGAGGAGGAAGTTGTGCACCATAGTGACGTCACTGACATTAACCCCCATCTTAATGAAGAAATAACGCTACAGGAGATACACCATGTCATGATGCAAGCAAAGAAAGGTAAAGCTCCGGGATATGATGGTATACCTGTGGACGTTTTGAAAAATGAAGAAAGTCTTAAGTTTTTATACAGAACTTTTAACTTGTGTTTTCTTACTGGTAAAGTTCCAACTGACTGGTCAAAAGGAATCATTAACCCCATACCAAAGTCAGCAACAGATGACCCACGTGATCCACTCTCATATAGAGGCATAACGCTTGCCAACACATCTTATAAATTGTATTGTGGAGTTTTAAGCAATAGATTGACAGAACATGTGGAAGGGGCTAATATTTTATGTGATGAACAAAACGGTTTTAGAAGAGGACGATCAACTACAGAGCACATTTCTACTGTGACATCCATAATAGAGACTCGTAAGAGTATGAGGAAGCAAACTTTTGCTGCTTTCGTGGACTTCAAGAAAGCTTACGACTGTATTGATCGAGGTATTCTATTTAGTAAATTGAGTGACATCGGGATCCAGGGGAATATGTTTAATGCTATTGTCTCACTGTATCGAAATGTTCAGGCTTGTATGCGGATAAACGGGTCGTTTACGTCTTGGTTTAACGTCAAGAGTGGTATACGCCAGGGATGCCTACTTTCTCCACTGTTATTCAACCTGTACATCAATGACCTCATAACTACGCTGAATGCCTTAGAAGTTGGTGTATCTGTTGACGATGAATGCATTTGTGTCCTAGCTTACGCTGACGACATCATTCTTCTGGCTGAGAGTGAACAGGACTTAAATATACTTCTTAACGGGCTTGGGCAGTGGTGTACGACAAACAAGATGTCAATTAATCCCAACAAATCGAAGATTGTGCATTTTCGGAGCCAGGCAGTGACAAGAACGGATAGTTTATTCCAGTGTAGCGGCAATAATTTGGAAATAGTGGAGAGTTACTCTTACCTCGGTTTGTTACTAACAGAACATCTGGACTACACTCGGATGGGGAATGCCGTGGCAAGTGCTGCAAGTCGTGCTCTGGGACTTCTCATATCAAAGAGCAAGATTCTAGGAGGGATGGAGTACAAAACATTTACCAAGCTGTATGACTCCATGGTGTGGGCAACAATAGACTATGGAGCTGCGATATGGGGAGCTCATCACATTCCAGCTATCAGCACCATACATAACAGGGCCATGAAGTATTTTATGGGGGTGAGGAAGTCAACCCCAAACAGCGCTGTATCTGGGGACATGGGATGGGAGCCACCGGTTGTACGGCTATGGAGAAGTGTAGCAAGGTATTACAAGCGATCATGCGACGTGAATCCGGACAGATTTATATTTAAAGTGTTCAAGTGGGCAGACTCAGCGGCGTCATTAGGTACACGTAACTGGAATCTCCGTGTCCACAAGAAACTACGAAGTTTACAGTTAGACCATTTTATCCCTATTGGAAACACTTTTTATATACACTTTTTAACGAGTACGGTTGGAGAGAAGATAAAGCAGAACTTCATACAGGAATGGAGTAAGTCAGTCAGACAGGAGGAAAGTAGACATGGAACAGGAAAGAACAAGCTCCGACTTTATCGACATTTTAAGACAAGTTTTGAAGTTGAACGGTATTTACAGTTTCCCCTACCCCGGTCTCACCGCCGTGCTATAGCTCTATTCCGCTGTGGTGTTGCCCCGCTCCGTGTTGAGACAGGTCGCTACAATAATATACCATTGAATGAACGGGTGTGTTTTAACTGTCATGAATGCGTGGAGGATGAAAGCCATGTTTTATTTCATTGTCCTTTATATAAAAACATTACTGATAGCCTTTTAACTACATGTGCGAATCTCTGTGCTACTTTTCAAGTTTTATCTGATGTTGATAAGTTCTCTTTTATTATGTCCAATGATGATTTGTTGTTTCTAACGGCCAAAACCTGCAAACTTTTACTCGAAAAACGCAAGAATATTTTATATAATGATTTACTATCGTGATATATTTTACCACTTATAAATTATACCTTGTATTTATTTTTATGTGACCTCGTCTCTCATAACTCATACTGAGTGGTTCTGTACTTTTATCTATGTTCTATGTATATATGTATGTAGTATGTTGTACAGAAGTGAGACGTAAATAAACAATTGTCTGTCCGCGAATGTCAAAGGACTGACACGACACGTGTTAATAACTGTCCAAGCACTTCTAAAGTTCCTAACATTCTTTATATCTAAAGATTAGTATTATATCTAATTATATACTACTTTATTGTCTCATATTTCAGTAGTTAAAGAAAACACAGAGCTCAAAGTGAAGCCTTTTACACTCTACATTCTCAACATAGTCTCTATCAGAGGGGTTTGGCTTGTGTTGGGTCCGACTTGGCCCGGGTTGTCAAAATGCACTTTAAACACACAAATGTATCATCAAATGTCTTTAAATCTATAGACTAGCATTATATCTACCTATATATCTCAGTTCGCTGTATTTAAAGAAAACAAGGTGCTCAAAGTGAAGCCCTTTTCCCTCTACATACTCAACATAGTCTCTATAAAAAGTGTTTGGCTTGTGTTCGGTCCGACTTCGCCCGGGCTGTCAAAATCAACTTTAAACATATAGAAGTAAAATCAAATGTGTTTTCATCTATCGATCAGTGTTATATCTACCTATATACCACTTTATAATGTATCAGTACATCGTCTTTAAAGAAAACAAGGTGCTCAAAGTGAAAAACTTTTACTGTATTTTCTTAAGAAAATCCCTATTAGAAGTGTTCGGTCCGACTTGGCCCGGGCTGTCAAAATCACATCTATAGATTAGTATAATATCCACCTAAATACCACTTTATAGTGTCTCAGATGGCTTTACTGAAAGAAAACAAGGAGCTCAAAGTGAAGCCCTTTTCCCTCTACATTCTCAACATAGTCTCTATCAGAAGCGTTTGGCTTGTGTTGGGACGGACTTGGCCCGGGCAGTCAAAATCTACTTTAAACACACAAATGTATCATCAAATGTGTTTACATCAATAGATTAGTGTTATATCTACCTATACACCACTTTATAATGTCACAGTATATCGCATTCAAAGACAACTGGGCCGTTAAAGTCAAGCACTTTTACTGTATTTTCTTAAGAAAATCCCTGTTAGAAGTGTTCGGTCCGACTTGGCCCGGGCTGTCAAAATCAACTTTAACCTCACAGATGTATCATCAAATGGATTCACATCTATAGATTACAATTATATTGTGTTGGGACGGACTTGGCCCGGGCTGTCAAAATCTACTTTAAACACACATATGTGTCATCAAATGTGTTTACATTTATAGATTAGTATTATATCTACCCATACACCACTTTATAATGTCACAGATCGCAGTATTTATAGAAAACAAGGGGCTCAAAGTGAAGCCCTTTTCCCTCTACATTCTCAACATAGCCTCTATCAGAAGTGTTTGGCTTGTGTTGGGACGGACTTGGCCCGGGCGGTCAAATCTACTTTAAACACACAGATGTATCATCAAATGTGTTTACATCTATAGATTAGTGTTATATCTACCTATACATCACTTTATAATGTCACAGTATATCGCATTCAAAGACAACTTGGCCGTTAAAGTCAAGCACTTTTACAGTATTTTCTTAAGAAAATCCCTGTTAGAAGTGTTGGGTCCGACTTGGCCCGGGCTGTCAAAATCAACTTAAACCTCACAGATGGATCATCAAATGGATTCACATCTATAGATTACTATTATATCTACCTAAATACCACTTTATAGTTTCTCAGATGGCTGTACTTAAAGAAAACAAGGTGCTCAAAGTGAAGCCCTTTTCCCTCTACATTCTCAACATAGTCTCTATCAGAAGTGTTTGGCTTGTGTTGGGACGAACTTGGCCCGGGCGGTCAAATCTACTTTAAACACACAGATGTATCATCAAATGTGTTTACATCTATAGATTAGTGTTATATCTACCTATATACCACTTTATAGTGTCTCAGTACATCGTATATAAAGAAAACTGGTCCGCTAAAGTCAAGCACTTTTACAGTATTTTCTTAAGAGAATCTCCATCAGAAGTGTTGGGTCCGACTTGGCCCGGGCTGTCAAAATCAACTTAAACCTCACAGATGAATATTCAAATGTATTCACATCTATAAACGAGTTTAATTTCTACCTATATACCACTTGAAAGAGTCTCCGTTCGCTGTATTTAAAGAAAACAAGGTGCTCAAAGTGAAGCCCTTTTCCCTCTACATTCTCAACATAGTCTCTATCAAAAGTGTTTAAACGCACAACTTAAACCTCACAGATGAATATTCAAATGTATTCACATCTATAAACGAGTTTAATATCCACCTATATACCACTTGAAAGAGTCTCCGTTCGCTGTATTTAAAGAAAACCAGGTGCTCAAAGTGAAGCCCTTTTCCCTCTACATTCTCAACATTGTCTCTATCAGAAGTGTTTGGCTTAAACTCACGGATGTATCATCAAATGTGTTTATATCTATACCTTGTTTTCTTTAAATACGATTTACTGTGACGGGAACATAAACATTATAATGATAATGATGATGATAGTTGTTTATGATGAGGATCATCACCATATTTTAACGTCTATGGTGTGATTAACAAGGAGGCCTTTCATGATTGAATTAAATCGTGCACTATTGCACATATTTATTGATCTGAAGATCCTCTTGTGAAGCATGTCAATACTGAAAACAAGTCATTCAATGGATTTTCCTAAACGACCCATTGATGCAGTACTGAATATCAATGTTAATGGTTTTTTTGTTGATGGTGCTGGACGGTACAGAAATGAGTGTCAATCAAGCGAAGTGCCATATCAAATCGACCCAGAACCAGTCACTTGCCACTCGAAAACGTCAATGTGTGATTTTGTGTCAAAGTTGATGTCCAGCTTGACACAAACACAGTATCTTTGGCATGGTTCGATCCTCTTGTTACCGTAATGTGTGGTTTTGACTCCGAGACCATCGATGGTACGACCCAGAATATGCAGAGGGCGTCGTGGGAAATGATAATTACATATAAAATTCTTTGGAATACGCCCACATACAGAGTCAGATGTATCCAAGAGAACAAACCTGATATGGTCCTTTTTGATAAATCCAATGAAAGCATTGTATGACCGATTTATCTGTTTCTTTTGAAACTAATGAGATTCAGGAGAAACAAGGCAAAGACAGTATGAGGACCGTACTAACGAAATGTCAAGCTAGCTTCCCAAGTTGTTATACTCGCCATTCATGACAAGAAAAATCCCGTTTCCTGACGCTTAAAATAGTGTTTATATTAATTAAAATGAACACATTTCCAAATATTCGAAATATTCCAGTGTCCATACCGTCCACTATCCTTGAAGGATAATGATGACGTAGACGACAAAAACGACAACGACAACAACCATGTGCTGGATTGACTTTCAGAAAGCATATGATTCTGTCTGTTTGGGAATTTTCGTCAGTGTCCACATTGTCCACTATCCACATATGTTTGCGGGTAGAGACACAAAACCAATTAAGAGATGACACATGTGCATACAATTTGGAATAATATGGACAGTTTACAATCCTAGACACATTCCACATTAAGCCATGTTAGATCATGTTTACACTGCTGTTTTATGTATATGAGAACACAAGAAAGTACGGATTTGTCAGTCATTCAAATCTCGGGTTCAGCAAAAGTTTTCGTATCTATTTTTAGTAAAAATCGTTAGGAGTTTTGCGATCAGGGTGTTAGTTGTCAATTTTAGGTGCTTAAAATGCAATTTAATGAATCCTTGGAGTCCGTTGTAATGTTATTAATACAAAAATCAGTAAAAGATAAAGCATATATTTTGTGACCGGAACTAGCATGTTCGAGGTAAAGCTTACGTTTTGTGTATCATCAAAAGCATGCCAGTGATGACATAACAAAACATGACAAAATCCCTACCATCCACAACATGAGAGATATTGACCACGAATGTGTGTACCGAACTCTCGAACCTATTCTCCGATCACGACCGCCTCACCATAAAAATACATATAGATTTGGACCTGTGTAGATCAGGGTTAGAACAGATCTACAGCAACCAATGCTTGTATTAAAAGGTAACTATGGTTGTCGTTAGAGGCGACTAACGGGATCGGGTTGGTTGTCAGGCTCGCTGACTTGGTTGATTGGATGCATGTCATCTTATCCCAATTGTAGGATTGATGCTCGTGATGTCAATCACTGAAATGTCAGGGCCAGACTTGATTATTTGCATGACCTCCGTCATATAGCTGGCATATTGCTGAGTGTGGGGTTAAACAAAAAAACAAAAACAAACAAAACATATAAATTTAACCGCTTATTTCAAATTCGAGATAAAAATACATAGCGCCATCTCGAACTCCCTATCTGACTTTACAATAGAACTGTGTACCATGATATCGAAGTTTGAATTTGCCACCGTGACAGCTTTAAGAAATCTTAATTAGAATTTTACTTAACTGTAAACAATTCTCCTCGATACAGGTTGAGGAATCCGTAATGAAGTCAAAGAAAGTGATCATTTGCAACATTGTCAAACTTAGTTTCATCCATAGAAACCACGGACCTTTTCGCAAAACTAAAATTCAACTCAATCCCTCACTTGTTTTTCTGTCACAATGTTTATTGATTATTACCTGCGAAATACATTTCAATTAGTCATCGAGATACATTTCAATTAGCTACACCTGTTGTATTCTGAATTGATCGTCTATGCAATCGTATTTCTATGGATCTATAATACACAGACTGTTACTCAGTTTTATTTCGCTTATTGACTTTCTACATAGGTGAACAGGGACATTTATTTTACATGCAAACAACATGTTATTCAGGAAAATATAATTACATGATAGGGGTTTGTGAACACACAAATAATTATTTATTCAAACACCTCTTCCTTTAAAAAACATATATATTAACACACACAAATGGTTTTTACAAACAATAGTTGTATTTTATGCTTCCAAACAAACCACACGCAAGCTATTGTTGATTTTTAAAATATAGCCAAGGTAAATGTATCCACAATCATATTTAATCACAAATATCGTTCTGTTCTATGTAAATGTAACAAGTGAACTAACCATTTCAGTGGATCTCAACATGGACAAAACTGTTGGAGATGTTCAATGAGTGAATGTTTATTTAATGAAGTAAAAACGTAGATTCTTTCTTTTGGTAAATACATGTAGCTGTACATCTTATAGATGTTCCAAGAGAAAATGATATAATATCTGCTTATATACAACTTTATAGCAAAATTTGCGCAGAGACGCCATAGAACTATGGCGGCCGAGAGGGGACATCATTTTCTCACTCTATCGCTTTCCTGCTTTCTCGCTTTCTCGCTTTATCGCTTTATTGCGGTATAGCAATATTCCCTCTTGGCCACTATATGGGTCGCATGTGTTATGTGTTTCTATACGATAAAAAGTATATACGTAAAACAACATTAATGAATTGTTAAACCTGACCTCAGTGGGCTGAGGCTGAGGTGGATTTTAATCATAAAAGAGAGCTGAGATATTTCACATTGTCACATTTCAAATTATACATATGGAGGGAATGTTGTTATTTTCTCACATGATTTAACAGTACAGACGTAGGTTCCTTTATAACAATCCATGGATTTCTGCGTAAAAAAAATGATTGCTTTATGGCCCTATTTAGGAGTTTTATTTGATTCCCCCTCTGATAACTGATAAAAAAAAGAGATCATATATTGACAAATAATTGTTAGTTTTATCATATCGGCCACTGTTTGTATTGTTTGCAACGCCCAAAAAATTATGTTTTCGGTCATTAGATTTGGAGTTGAAGCCGAATATGTGCTCGTCCGATTTCGGGATCACAATCATATTGGTTAAGATGCATGTACATTATGCAGACAAACGTTATACATGTACACAGTTAAGTTTCCCTTACAAAATACAGATGAATAAGATTTATGTCTCTACCTTAAGTGACATATACAACTTTCGAAGCGTCATTAACCCGTAACCCAATTAGGACAATAGAAATGAAATGCCAATACTAGTGTATTGAAGCCAGTCTGTGAAATAAAATAATGCAGCTTTCCATTCTATAATGTATACAATTAAAGTAACTGGAATCTTTCGCTTTTGACAATGAAGTCCATGAAGGATGCCCGTGTTTGAAGAACTACTGATTGAACTATTGAGATGTAATATTGTTTTAGGTCATGCCCATACGTGTAGAAATAGTGTTTCCGATAATCTCGTATATTTGGCAGGTAAAGAAAAGCTAGATTGCATCTTCAAAATGATACCCGCGAGTGCAGTATGGTATATCTGATACAGTACACATAAACTAATCAGCGTTTACGTAGCTGCAGCCGAGCCTGAGGCAGCAGTGGACAATTTGGCAGAATCTTGAACCATATTTTAAGTCTAAATTATTGCTAATCATATCAGAACGATTAATTATGGATTTAAATTCTTCTATTGAGCAAGAATTTGTTACTTCACCGGGTAGATTGTTCCACAGGGTAATCGTATCAGTAAGAAATTATTTGGCGTAGGGCTGGGTTCTTTATTTGGTTATTTCTTATCTTATCATAAAGTTATACTTAAGTTTCTATTATCAGAGACTTGACTTCGAGTGAGATCGTTAAGATATACAGGTGTAATTATAATATAATGGAGTCATATTTGAAGTGGTGTCTTCTTTCTGTTACAGATTGAAACAAACACATATCGAGTGGATTGTTTTTCGCTGGTAAAAGAAGATATTCGTTTCGCATTAATGGAAATTATCAGATATATGTGATACTTTTACATCTCTTATGAATCAGATATAAAAGAAATTGGAAATATATCCAAGCAATTTAAGGAGTAAGAGTAGGAGGCAATATATATACTACTCAAAATTTGATAAGGATCGTAGATATTTTTCTTAATAAAAAAACAAAATAACTGCATAACTGGCAATATTGTGTTCAAGTGAAATCAAAAACGTCTCCAACACACGTGCACGTGCATTTCATGCCATGGGAAATGCGTTTCACATCAGTTCATGCTTTTGCTACCATTGCACGATTTCCAATCAGGCAACGGTGTCTGATTCATTCTGAAACTGTAAACTCAATTGAGTGTTTACACTACGTTTATCTACGCAATGCCCCCTCAACGTGTAAGGCGTCGCCTGACGACAGAACAACTGGGCAGATGTATTGGAATGCTTGATGCTGGCTATTCACAACGTGACGTTGCCAATGCACTAAACGTCAGCCAGAGCGTTGTAAGCAGGGCCTGGTCCCGACAGAAAAATTTTGGTACAGCAGCACACCGACATGGGGGTGGTCGTCAGAGGTCGACAACCCAACGCCAAGATCATTTTGTGGCTCTTCAGGCACGACGTCATCCCTTCTGGACAGCAACCAGCCTACGTAACGACCTCCTGAACGCCTCGGGGGTGAATGTGTCCACTCAGACGATACGGAATCGTCTTCACAATGCAGGTCTCTACTCGAGAAGGGCATGTGTCCGAATCCCCCTGACTGTTCGACACCGGCGGGAGCGATTGGAATGGGCTGAAGATCATGTCACTTGGACACGGAACGATTGGGTTCCAGTTCTGTTCACCGATGAGTCCAAGTATTGTTTGGACTTTACAGACAGGAGGCAGCGGGTGTGGCGACGACAACGTGAACGTTTCCATGATGCCAACATCAGTGAACATGACCGTTATGGTGGTGGTTCCATCATGGTCTGGGGTGGAATCAACAGAGATGGAAGGACAGATCTTCATGTCCTGGAGAGAGGAACAATGACGGGGGTGAGGTACCGGGATGAGATCCTCGATGTGTACGTCAGACCCTACGCTGGTGCTGTTGGCCCTGAGTTCATCCTGATGGATGATAACGCCCGTCCTCATCGCGCCAGGGTGGTTGAGCAGTACCTTGAGCAGGAGACAATTGTCCGCATGGATTGGCCAGCGCGCTCGCCGGACTTGAACCCGATTGAGCATGTCTGGAACATGCTGCAGGTTGCCCTTTCACGCCGTAGAGTACAACCCACGACTTTGGCAGAGCTCGGACATGCCCTCGTGGAAGAGTGGAACAACCTTCCCATTGGGAACATCCGGGTGCTTATTGACAGCATATCTCGACGTTGTCAGGCCGTCATTGATGCAAGGGGGGGTCATACTCGATATTGACACTTCATCGACTAAGTGTAATGATGGACTATCCCTCATAACTGTGTAATTCTTTCTCTTGTTTGCTGTTAACATTTTTTAATGAAATGCCTTTTGGTGTTTGCAGATTTCAAACATTCCATATTGATACAAGTTCATGCCGTTCATGAATTTTCATTCATAACATGATTAAACACGTTTCTGAGTCAGAGTCATGTCTTTTGTTATGTTTGTGGTAACTTACACACATATCACCTAGTGATCCTTATCAAATTTTGAGTAGTATATGTTGTTCAGAGCTAGAAATCTTCATTTCCCAATTGATTAATTATATATAGCTTTCGACAATAAGACAATAAGAAGCTTTCAAATGTTTGTGTTTTAAGACATGAGGATGACATTTCCAACTTTTATGCATCGGTCTCCAAAATGATATCCGATACAATTCGCTTTTTTTATTTGCACCATGACGGGTGAACCCGGGGCTTCGGCGTGGGAATATGAATGTGCAGCCACAGCTTTAAAGGATGGTTCTTATGGATGGGGACCCTGTGAAGATGCTATCGATACCTGTATGGTGCTTAAGTACGCTGCTGATTTGATGAAAGGTAGCCAATGTAAGGTAAGGTTCTTGTGATTGGGGCGTATTCTGATCTGGTTGGTTTGGGTTGGGACTGGAGTGGCGTGGAGATAGTCCTCTTGAGAGTCTTCATCGAATCGTCTTACTTATTCACAAATTTCAAGAAAATCTATCAAACAGTCACATCGAAAAGCTTGTTCTAGATGGACCACACTGTCCATTAAAAAAAGTCAATGTATAATGTATTATAGTATTACCACAACTGATTTGTTTAATCTCTCTGGAGTTGAAATTCCGATATTAACTGCCGTTATCATTAAACAGACGGGCGTGGTGAGCGGAAAATTATACTCGTAAAACAGTAATCTCCACGACAGACGGCAATGGCCGTTTTAGTTACGCGTCGATTTCCAAATTGGAACAATAAGTTAACCCAGAATTCTACACGTAAAGAATTCAGTGTGACACCAACAAATAACAAAGAAATAAGCTTTTCCATTTGACTGTTTGATAGGTATTCTTGGAGTTTGTGAATAAGTAAGAAAACGTACAACTTTGTGGATATCAACTTCTTCTTTTTTTGCGACGTTTCGATGCAGATTCTCAAGAGCACCATCTCCACCACACTCAGGCCAAAACCCAAAATAACCAGACCACAATCCGCCCCCATCACAATCACCCTACCCTACATTGGCAACCTTTCACAAATCAGCAGAACCTAAGCACAATGCAGGCATCGATAGCATCTCCACTGGCTTCAATATACTAGTATCGGCTTAGTGCATTTCATTTGTGCTTTTTGTACATTTATGTTAAACACTATCTTCTATACATGTATAACCAGCTGTTCTTAACTTAATACCCAGAGAGGTATTTACAGCGGGAGTTCACCTGTTTCTACATGTAGTGCTTCAAGTGAAGTGGCTGCCGCACACCCTTGGGACAAAGAAGTAATCTTACATCTAGTGTCACAGCCTTTGACCCCATACCAAGTACTAACTCATGTTGGATATTATGACCAGTCAACATCATCATCATGCTTCAGTATTCATGACAGCGGTGACATCGTAAAACTTATATTTAGCTATTGTAGTAGCTGGTGTTTCATGACCAAATATCATATGAGGCCAATGTGAACCATGGCATCTAGTACCCTGTCGCACTTTATCAGAGTTATACCCTGTCGCACTTTATCAGAGTTAGATCTGCCCATGAGAATGGGTATGATATTGCCAAACCTGGAAACATAATCGGGGCGAATCGGATTTTGAACCCACGATCAGATAGGTTCTTAGAGACACCATGGGATGCAACTCTGCAGAGCGAGACTAATGGGCCATCCTTCGCCCCATAGCTAATGTAGATCGTTGCCGATGATACATTTACAATCGAAAATGTTGTATCAATGCATTCTTCGAACTTGCATGGCTATAGATCCGCGAATGGTGGCCAATATTAATGGGCGTTCTTTTTGCGTTTCAGAAAGGGAAAATTACTATATATGAGGGAATCAGTCTCAGTGCAACGATCTCCATCGTGTTTTATGAACGCAACGATCAGCATCAGTGCTGTCTGAAAGCAAAAGTCTGCATCAGTGCTGTCTTAGCGGAACAGTCTACATCCTTGCTTGGTGAACGCAACTGACCGTCACAACTGACGTTCATTACTCGCTGTGAATATAGGACGTTGTTGGTGACACTTCCAACAGCTAAAGCGCCGGGCATGCCCAAGAGAGGTTGTGCGCGTCTTCTAGTTTGAATTGGAAGTGGCGACAGACCTGCATCAAACATACACCCTAACTTTACGCCCTAAACTTGGTTTGTAACTCTGTGCTTCAAGCACAAGGACATCTGTAGACTAATTTACCTCCAAACCTCTCCTGAAGACAGTGCTCCGTTTATACAAGGTGTTATCTCGTAAGTACTTCCGAAATACACAAGTGTTGTTTAATAGCAGCATTCGCCGTGTATGTGGGTAAATATGCCTTGACCTTCAACGCTTTGGCATTAAAAGACACTGAAAAACTCACTACCACATCCCGACTAACAGGCACTACTACGTTTAACAAAAGTCACCTGATAGTTTTCACATCATTCCCTCTGATGACAGACCCCAAGTATAAAAAGTCAAACTTAAGCCAACCACTGTCAAAGATTGCGGATCGAATGAAAGACTTTACGGAAAGTTTGAACTACACCCTCCCAACATCAGTGTGTCAACGAAGTGCACTTATTTTACGATCAAGACGGTATGCCAAAATACATCAATTCAGTCTTGGGCAAACAACCAAAGTTGAATTTCGACAAAGTACCGAACGCCTACTCCTACCTAAGTTTATTTGATATCGCGCATAAAAATTATACAGACAAACTTGTGATGATCACAAACGGCGACATATATCCAGCAGACGGGTTCGAGAAGTTGGACTATGATCACATGAAGGCAAATCGTGCGTTCTACGTCCCATCCAGACGGAGTCGGAGGGAGAGAAGGTGCCTGGTTACTAGGTACACATGTGACCCCTAGACATATATAGGGTCTCATGATTCTTATATATTCTCATTCCCGATAGAAAAGAATTGCCTCCTAAGACGAAAGAGTATCTTTCAGTTAAATTTGATGATGCGGGTATAGAAAATATAGTAATCACCGTCTACAGGGACATTTTGAAATATCGAGTTACAAACCCTTGCTTTATATTACACATATACCACAACCACTGTAGTGGACTGTGCCATAACGACAGGATAAGACCTAAGTATGTTAAAGCAGGTTTGGCGAGACCAACTAGCGAACTGTAACGCCATGTCTTCAAGCGAAACAGCTCCTAAGATGAAAGAGTATCTTTCAGTTCAATTTGATGATTTGGGTATAGAAAATATAGTAATCACCGCCTACAGGGAAATTTTGAAATATCGAGTTACAAACCCTTGCTTTATATTACACATGTACCACAACTACTGTAGTGGACTGCGCCATAACGACAGGATAAGACGTAACTATGTTAAACATGGTAAGGCGAGTGCAACCAGCGAACTGTAACGCCATGTCTTTAAGCGAAACAGCTATTAACCTGTACACGAATGTCATCCTTGATGCATGGAACTAGAATAATATATGAATGGCATCACATTAAATTAAGTTAACGTCATTAATTTGAGGAGAGCTTTGGAAGCACCTTTGATGTCAAGTTGGTGGTATTTCTTAGGCGTTCCAGGAAGCTACAATCTTTGGTTACAATTCCTGATTTATGTTACCAGACTTATCAATTTACATGCTTCGGCAGTCAGGTGGCCATATTTAGGCTATATTTAACAGCGGGTGCGGGGTGTGTACATTACCAGCACGAACTAAGAGAAAACAACGTGCAGATGTTGTATTTAAAGCGGTACTGACCAAGTTCATTGCTAAATATAACCGCTTGCAGTCACTTGACTGCCGATTCTTAGTCGGATTGTAAACACTTGGTCAAGACTCAATGATGATGTTTATCTCAAGCAAAATGAATATTTCTTAAAAAGCGAACTTTTTTATGTTGTTATTACTGTAAGTAACCTTCCTTATCGGCGAAATGGCCTGATTTCACTTTACAAGTAGGAGCACACACGCAGCTATTTTTATTTATCAATTATCGCGCTATTTCGTGATATGGCTTCAAGTGGCGATTACTATTACACTAAAATTAGTTGTGTTCATTGTAATTCCTGAATTCTGATTAGGTGATTGTGTTATTGCATTCATTTCCCGATGAATGTAACAAATAAATTAAGCCACGCCCCCCAAAGCGGACTACTTTCACCACTACTGAATGTCGGGGAACACAAATTATAATAATTACAGTCGAGGAATTCCCTTTCTGCTAACATGTACGATCATGCACAGGACGTTTGAGCAAAATTCATGCATATTCATTCTCCAGGCCTCTCTTTGAAGGCCGAGAAGCTTTGAAACAGCAAATCCGCAAACGTGAAGGCTCGTTCGCCTGTTGTTCTTTTTTTGCCCGCCTGTGCTATACACATGCAATGTCCTTCGTCCATATAATGATAACATATCGGGTAACATACCATAACATATCGGTAAAGGGACCACATGGTCGATCAGAGAAAAAAGACTTAATTTTTACGCATGGACTGTCATAATTATAAAAGCTCTCCATTAAAGCCTTTAAAATTGAAATGGTTTAGAGGTACCATGAACGTACCACAGAGTCTGACACACTTGTATGCAGAAAAAGTTGCGCAGAGACGGCATAGAACACAAAGGAATAGCAATATCTTACGTTCGCTTCATCGGGGACCTTTCATCATTCCCCACAGAATAACAGCGGTCGCGATCTGTTTCTTTCTGTCCCACATATACTCTGACCAAGTTGTGGTGGCAAGTTCATGGGACTCAACATTTGAAGATAAACAATATAATATATTGACGGCGATGCGACTAGAAAACATTATTTTTGTGTTTGTATGTCAAGAAAGTGAATGTATAACCACTCAATAATTGTAAAATAATTACAATTATGCTTTTTAAATGTCAGGAGCGTATTACGACCGACTGCTACCTGGGTGGGGTGTCAGACTGTACAATCCATAACACAACTGCGAGTATAATGGTTTATTGTTATGGAGTTGATTACGTTTGATACAAACCTGCCGGTCTTAGGTATAAAAGGACCACTTCGACCATTACGCATGCGCGCGTTCTTTAAGCAATGTTATTTTTTTTCTCCATTTAGCAAAGTTATACCTTATACATATATGCAGATGAGCACATGGTAACTTCCTTATAATTATTGTTTTATGGTCAAAGAAAACACACAACAATGTCAGCACACGTTTTCTCAATTAAACAGATTTCTCAAATTCTAATCATACCATTCTTTGACTTCGACTCAAGGACTGCTCATCAAAAGCAAAGTGGATCGAGCATGGAAAAAAAAGTAAATATATTTTACATTTAGAATTTAGAAACCTTCTCAATGAGTCAGTAATTGAACTACAAAGACAAGATAGATCAATAATTAAAAATCAGAAGGAAATATTAAAAGAAACACACATGTATTACATGTATAAGAACAGCTATTTTTGAAAAATAATATACCAAAACTTGATTACCAAATTTCATTAACTTTGGAAAGGGAAAATTTATATGAAGAAACGCTTAAAACCTTGAAAGAAATTAAAAATTAAAAAAAGCCCAGGTCCAGAAGGTTTTACTGCAAAATCTTAACAATTCTTTTGGAATTACTTTAGCAAATTTCTGATTAACTCTTTAAAAAATGGCACCCGGTCTAACCATTGAATGCTTCTTACAAATTAGCTTCTGCAGTAATTGTAAACAGAATTCAAAACGTTTTACCACTCATTGCAAATGAAACCATACAGGCTCTGTCCCAGAAATATATTTAGGTCAAGTAACAAGACTGATCACATATATATATATATCATGGACTACACGGACTCTTAATAAATCCCAGGTCTGCTTCTCCTAATTGACTTTGAAAAAGCTTCTCAATTCTGTTGATAGAACTTTTATGATGAATGTATTGAATTGTTTAACTTTGGACCAAATATACAAGAATGGATTTACAGGAATGGAATGTTCTGTTCTAGTATATGGATTTGCAAGTACCATTTTTAAAATTACAAGAGGCTGTCGCCAATGAGATCCTGTCTCGCCGTACATATTTATTTAATGTGTTGAGATTCTTGCACCATTGATGAGAGAAGAAAATAAAGATATAAAGATAGGAAATATTGAACATGCACAGGCACAGTTCGCAAAAAATATTGGACGGTAATGATAAAAATCCTCTACTCAGTTCTAAACTTACTTAAAGTTGTTGCTAGTTTTTTTTTACTTAGTATGTATCTTGAAATTTAAACTTAGTATCTTGAAATTTCAAGGAAAAAAAACATGGCTGAACAAATTGTACCTTATATTTCAATCAAATTTTGGCAAAATGTATTCACTGCGAGCATATCCTACCCCATTTTGGGCACCCGTCGCAAAACACATGCAAAGGCTAGTCAATTGATCACCTTAAAAAACAGGGGCAATGCCCATCCTTGTACAGTGTACTAGACCCACAGAAAATATAAAATAGCATAGAAGGACCCTGTTTATCCATAACCTGTACAGACATGAACAGAATGATGCACCGAACAAAGATAACTAGAGTGATGAAGAGTCGTTCATCAAGAGTGGTAAATCTTTACACTTTTTTGTCTGACTATATCCATTTGATGTGTTGGGAGCAGATAGTCGCCCAATAGCTTAAATACCCTACCATACCGTACCATCGCCTAACTACTATTTCTAGTACGCATTCGTAATTTCAATATATATTGACGATATTCTGGTCGGTACATTTTGAACCGAATCACTTATACTCTGCAACGATTTATGCTTTGTCGTGTTATGTTGCTCCGTAATATGTTTTCACGTCAATTTTGCGACATAAAGCAAGTTCTCTTTCTCAATCATAAACTCATTTTGGCAGTATTTTCTTGAATCGTATTCCGCGATCTAATGCAATTCTCCGTCTTATAGTAAACTATCAATGTTTGATCAACGGGACTAAAATTCTATATCATTTACAAACGTCTGGTTATGTAATTTAGAACTATCAACGCATTACTAACAACATTTACACCGTGAGATCCGACATTTGATGTGCAGTTTGCGTCATTTATTATCTATGACATATCGAGTGAGGGCTTGCTTGAGTCCCGTGTGATGACAAATCCCATGCGTGACCAATGAAATTTCATTCGGTTGAACAGGGTGAATTAGAAGGAAACTGATTTCTCTTGAAGGTAAAGCCAGATATAATGGGAGGTTATTCAAGGACGAGGGCGCTGCCGGAAGGGGTATATGGAATTGTAAAGCCCGGGTAGTTAATCTCTCCTGTTGTGTCGCCGTTACATTGCAGTCTGTTTTATGTGTATGTCCTGTGGTTATGCTCATGGTATGCTATGGTTATGCTCATTTCCGGGGCGGTCGGGTAGCCTAGTGGTTAAAGCTTTCGCTTGTCACGCCGAAGACCCGGGTTCGATTGCCGACATGGGTACAATTTGTGAAGCCCATTTCTGGTGTCTCCCGCCGTGAAATTGCTGGGATATTGCTAACAGAGGCGTAGAGCGATACTCACTCACTCACTCACTATGCTCATTTTCTATTGAACCACAAAGCATGGATGGTACCTGGTACATACATGTACCTTACAGTAAGATATTCAGTTATTCAGTGTCGGGGACTGGCGTGGTTCTGAAATTATATGGATCAAGGATAGTGACGTGACTGGATTTGTAAAGCTAATTTCAAACCAGAGTAAATACCTCGGCGAGTGCGGGGAAGCCACGTTGTGTGTTTGTTGTTTATATCTGGCTTGACGAGGCTTTGGAAAAAACAATGTTTGTAGAGTTTATAGTCTTTAAACAGAACGTATCCAGTGGGTAATGCGATATGCCCCGGTATGTAATCACGTATATACCTTTCACATCATGATAATGCAATACTATTTTATTTAAATAAAAATATTAGATAACTATTTCTAAGCGCTCTTATTAAACTTCGGGCAAACCCACTGTACTAAAGAGGCATACATGAATATAAGGAAATAACGTGTCAATATGGCTGCGTAAACGTATAATTATTAGTAATTATTATTTCGAAAAACTACATATGAAAAAGATCGCTCATGTTGATGAAATAATTTTCATGTGTGAGTGTACCTATCTCAGAAAGTGGATTAAGATATGCGCCTTTAGTATTTCCACTTAATTCCAGAATTCCACCAATTGTGTATTTAACCCTCTTGGTGCCGCGGGACCACAAATGCCCCTCGCTTTTCACACCCTCTTAATGTCACGGGACCATATATGGTCCCGCGGAAATGTCCCTTTTCAACTGTGAATTAAGATGTCAAACACTGAGTGCGCACAATAAAAAATTATAACCATCATCACCCTAATTATCTTAGCATTAACATCGTGTAACTCATATTTTATATAGTGCTACAGATTGCGATATATAGTGAGATTAGTAAAGTGGTTACCGCTCTTCTCGACCTTTTTCTGTCATGTTTAATTTCATGCACCTTTGCCATATACACGTAACTATTATAAAATCAAACATCCAATTTGAAAAATAAATTGATCAGACGGGTCAGAAGAATTTACTTTTCCCCACTGCGCAGTTACTGTCGTAAGACTACTAAAGGGGCATTCACACGATACAACTAGTGGTATACAACTTGTTGTATGCAATTAGTTGCACAAACTGAAGTTGTATACAACTCGGCATGCACACGGCGGCGAGTGGTGACACTTAGGATACCGAAAAACAGAAGTTACCGACGTGAATCGGAGTCGCCATTTTTGTTTACAAATTGACTTGTAAATGTCACGTGATTTTCATACGCGTTTTGATTGGCTGCGTTCATACAACTTGTCGCATGAAAATAGAGCATGTCCTATTTCGTACAACTCGCGTCCAACAAGTTGCATACGTCAAAAGTTGGACCGACTTGCCCGTTCACACGATGCAATGTGTTGCATGCAACAAATTGTATACAACTAGTTGTACCGGGTGAATGCCCCTTAACGTTTAGTCCGCAACGGGAGTGTTTTTTCTTGTTTGATAGACATTACTTAGAAGTTGACGGGTGACAAGGTAGACACAATTTTATGGATAACAACTTCTTTAACACTGTAAAAAGCGATGTTTCGGTTGTCAACACTTACTCATGTTATCCCACTCATGTATACTATTGTCGTTACTGTTATCCTCTACCATTAATCGGGGGCACGGGTGGCCCAGTCGTCTAAGGCGCCGCGATGCGCTGTGCAGAGTTGCGTCCCCTGGACACGCCAGAAACCTATGATTGTGGGTTCGAATCCCGGTTCAGCCCGATTATGTTTCTAGGTTTGTTAGCACCATACCCGTGCTCGTGGGTTTCACCGAAGTGGTAAACGTCTGAGACCTGCATCACTTCGGGCTTTCCTCCCACATTGAGCTGACACGCCGCGATATAACTGGAATACTGTTAAAAGCGGCGTTAAACCCAACTCACTCACTCACTCTACCGTTAATCCTCCACCTACTATATATATGCTGTACGTTGTCCCTCATTCAGTCCTGCTTGGATACCGAAGCGTCGCTTTTTTTACAGTATCAAAGAAGTTGTTATCCATAAAATTGTGTCTACCTTGGAAGTGTTTTGTTCAAGTATTGCATATTTTTATCGACCGTGTGTCATGGCGATTTAGCACGGCGTAAAAGATGAAACGGCAACGCTAATTGTCTTTCTGTTCATGATGCTGATTTACAGAAAATATTCAAATCTAAGATATGGAAAGATAGCTATGATCGTTAATATAAAGGTGGTATAGTGTATATTTATGGGCAGGAAGTTCATGATCAAAACGTAAGCAATGAATGACCAAGGCCGAAGTGATCGACAGAGCACGTTCGCATCATAGCTGTGCCGCGATTTCTTGCCTACCAGTTGTCTCGCCCGTTTCGACAAATAACTGCAGGTATTTTTCATATGGAATGACTAAGAGTCATGTGTGATTGCTCAAACTACCTGACGGCGTGAATACATTGCCCGAACCGTTTGACATTTTGTCGGAAAAGGATATTTCAAAGTGTGGCCACAACATCTAACGGGAGTCGACGCCAACTTGTTAACAAATTGTGTCAAGGTCGGTTTCACATGTGTTAGCTCCGCCCCCGTTTCTGCGATACAAACATAATACAACTATTGAAAATATCAACATTACTCCTAAAATGAGGACAGCAATACCTTTTTGCATTTGGGTTAACCGCTTATGGATACGATGTGTTGTGAAGTTAGATTTCAACTTGTCTTTCCTTTCATTGAAACTGTGATAATGGCGCTCTATGATTGGTTTGCTGAAACAGTACTTTCCGTGAGCCTAATGTATATTAGTATCTACATTGTACATGTTGTGATTGTACAAGATAATTGATAACCAATTGTGTATGTATATATATCATCAAATACACATTATAAATCACAGAAAAATGGATATATTATCCTAACACGACAGCTCGTTTTTCTAACATTCTGCCATGGATATTAGATGTAATTAATATTAGATTTACAAATTATTGATGTACACTATACACTCGATTAACGTATGATAATCTATTGCGAGTCTTCAACTCTTATTTGATAAGTTATCTGAAATGTTAGCAATGAGTAAACGCTTTATATTTTTTTTGCAATTTTATTTGTGCAGACTGGTATACACGGTCGGTAATTTCCCGCCGCTGTGAATTTGTCGTCTGGACAGGTGCGCGTGATTTGACCTCGCTTGTTGTGACGTGGATGACGTCATGTCAAAACAGCTGATCTAATGTTGTGGTATTCTGATAGATACACGTGTTTTCGGTTTCCAAATAATAATATTCTCTTTGACTGAACAAGAAAAATCACGTTTGGGAAGATTTCCACGGCAACAGACGAGTGAATGAGACGGTTTATCACTTGACTAACACTGTCAGAATAATTGGCGCACGTTTCTGATTTTGTTATGTTGCAATATACAACCTTTCTAATATTTTAGCCATATATATTAGAATCTCGCAGTGTTCAATTTATAACAGTAATGAGATCCACACACAATACATATAGATAATCGATTTCTGAAAGACAAAATGTTTTCAGTGTAAATGTGATTTTTTTATATTTTTGATGTTTTAAATAAATTTTATTATGGGGTTTTAACTGTGCATTATCTAAATTATCAAATACTTCGATCAGTGAAATACGTAATAGTAATGATTACTTTGTTTTGTATCCTTAGTAAGAAATAGAATTTGTAAAAAAACCCATCTTGTCTAAGAGCAAAATGAATGCATTTTTTTGGTTCTCTTTTCACAATTTTAAGTTGTAGCTGCAGTTAATCTCGGCCAAAAGATAAAAGGAAAGACATTATAACTGAAAACCATTTATATTAAAAATTTTGCTAGTTATATTTTCGAAGTTCGATACCAAGAATATATTTTTCCTTCTATGACAAATAATTGCAATCTTTCATTCACCTACAGTCATTATCTATTTCAAACTTTTCCCTTTGTAGAATGGGAATCTGTACTAGAAATAAACTATCACATATGTCCTTGAATGTACATGCGCATATCTAGGAGTAGATACACTTCTAACGTCGTATCTATAAAACAATATGAAAGAAAAAGTCGCATTTCATCAAGTGACCATACAAGTATATTCAAGGTCTAAGGTGGGAAGCCAAGTGTGAAATACAAGCTGAGACGATGATGTATGTTTTCTAGTGGTCATAGTGAAGCAAATTGAGTTTTGAGAACACGAACTGTATATAGCAGCGGTAGAAACTAACAGTTTTAGTCTACTAGTCCTTTGATGATAACATATGGCAAATCCCTTAAAAATGGCAAATTTCTACTAGTCCATATGATATCTTAACTATTGAGCAGTTTGGCAAGGACTACAGGACTAGTGCCAATTTCTATCGCTGAATTTACATTGAACACTACTTTCGAAGTAATTCATATATTTGTAATTGTCTCTCTTACTTAATCCAGACAGTACTCCTAATTGTGCCGTAAAAACAAAAATATTGCCTTCTTTCACCTGTGTTCCTTGTACATACAGTAAACTACAGTTATAACGAACTCAAAGGGACCACTATTTTAGTTCGTTATAACCGTAGTTCGTTATAAGTATATACACAAAAATACCAGTTCGTTATATTCGTATTAAATATACACTCAACGCTTCTTGAAGTGTTAAAATTGTCCAATCACATCTCGTTTCAAGCTTTTTATCAGTTAGGTTTAAACCATTAACAACACATCATAACACCCGAAGTATAAATAAGCGGTATGTGTGATTGCACAACGTAGCAATGCTGTAATAATATTTGAAACAGTCTGCGTATGAACCAATCACGACCACTTCCGTCAATTTTGTTTTGACGTCAAAAACACGGACAATTTCGTCGGGATTTTTTATCGGCAAATATAACCCACGGAAAATTCTCAATGAATGTGTACTTCGACATAAATGTTATGTGTCTATCACCGTTAGGATATGTACTTATGAATTAATGGACATTAAGATTTCACACAAGGGCACTTACTTGACTTTACTTGCCATATTCGGGTGCTTCCATATTAAGGATTAATGCAGAAAAGTAGGAAACTTACAATACCAGCACTCTTATCGATGGCTAGGCATTGCATAGATCTTTTGGATTTGGTGAGTTTAGATACTGATGGAACGACAATCAACTCCAGTTGCATGTTATAAAATTTGGTTACACTGTGTGAAGAAATAAGAACCTTGTAACACTTTTGATACAATGTATCTGTTTTTGAAACCGCGACGTCATCACAGTGCGGCACTGAGCGGTATGCAGGCTGACTGGCGTCCAGACACCATGAGGGTTAAGAAGTGACACGCTGATCACTGATTATGCTCAGTTGGCAGCATAAAGCAAGAACAAAAATACTCGAATCGTGCAAGGTTTGTGTTCTTGTTGAAAGAGCTACCATATAGTTCGCTCATTAACACCGTTGAAATGGCTGTGAAAGGTATCTTTCTTTCTTTGTAGCTTAATGATATGTAACAAACGTTGTCACACGTTTGGTTGAAAGAATCATCACGTAACGTTAACCAACTGTTTGCATTGTTTTCGTGTAAGTTATTCAGTGCAATTATTGGTCATGTATTTAACGGTTTATTAATGAAAGCGACAAAAACATTCCATTCCTTTTGAACGTTGCTTATGAAAATGGAAATGCTTATGATTATGGAAATGGTTTCTGATATGAATATTTAAGGAAAGCACACTGTGTATTAGATATATTGTGACGTCCATGCAAGGACAGAGATATCGTTTTAGAAGTGAAACAGAAAGTGTATGGTAAACACCAAACGCTGAGCGTGGCCTGCAACGTGAATGGAAAGGGAAAACGCCAAAACATTTAAAAATCTAGAAGAAGAAGAAGAAGAAGAAGAAGAAGTAGAACTTCGGACAGAATACAAATCTGGAGTTCAGAGCTGTACGCTCGCAATAAAGTTAAAGCCACAATTACTTATGCTGTACCCGTCATTTCATATTCGTTTGGTGTTGCTGATTGGACAAAACAAGAAATTCAGGGTATTGACACCCTCACACGAAGAATCATGTCAGACAATAGATCCCACCACCCTCGCTATTCCCTCAATCGCTTATATTTACCAATCATAATGAGAGGACATGGTTTGAATAACGTTGGAGCTCTCCATGATAGAATTATTTTGTGCACTTTTGCACACATTTATTTGTCTCATGATTCTCTTGTGAAGCATGTCAAGACTCATGACTTCAGTTTTCGTAAACGAGCCAAGGATGTGGGACATAATCTCAATGTCAGTGTTGATAATGTTGATGGTTCTGTACTGCTGGACGGTACAGATTTGAGTGTCAACCATGCGAAGTGCCAAATCATTCAGCCCATTATTATGTTATTTTTGAACTTATTAGATGTACAATCCATTAAATTTTGTGGAGGAAATTGAAATAATGTTAATCTTCGGTCAAGGCCAATAGAAAGTGATGGTGAAGTGAATAAGAACAGGTACCAAACATTAAGCTCTAGTGATAAAGTGAAGACATTCAATAGGTTTGTTCCGTTCACAGTCTCACGTTTTCACTACTTGCACTTCGTAACAACTCGCCTCTTTCCGTGACTAACTTTACGGAAGAGTACGAGTGGCCAGGGTGTCACTGATAAGGATGACAAAAAATAATTCAAACCAAACACGGAAATAACATCGTAATGCCTTAGAGGTTATATTTGTATGTATCCTGGTACATACACCAGTTGATAGTGATCCATAAACACGAGCTTATGATGTAGTCGGAATCGTACAATGGAGTCTGCCATTAGCAGGGGTGTCCAATGATAACTGAAAGGGTTTGGTCTCTTTTAGTTATATTTATTCTTACATAACATAATATACTCTAATGGATATCGTACGCACCTTGGGATCCTTGCGTGAAGGACACCCAGTGAAGTGTTATGAAGCAACCACGAAGTTCCATAATATTCATTGCTCAAAATAAGCATCCTATAAGCGAATCATCAAAGATGTTAAACGTATATATTCATCTTTTTGTATGAAACCGTATTTTTCAATTTGAATTACTCTTCGAACATAGTATAGTGAGGGAGGATGGTAATATAAACCCCTACAATTCCTGACAGTAAAGTCATATTTTTATGAATGCAGATCATATCATATCAGAAGTTTGATTTCCAAAACTGATCAACCGCTTTTGAGTTTGTGGTCCTTCCACAGAATGCTCCCCAGAATGCCTCAGTTTCACCGTCTGAAACAATGGATGTGTCTTAAATATTTCAGTATGTTGTCTGCACACATGCTGAAGGCAAGACAATAATATAATGAAATAGAAATGGGGTCTATATTATTTATAGTACCCTCATCCTTGACCAATGAATATACTTATTGTTTGACTGGACAAGCTCACATATTTCCCTAACAACTGACTGGGTCTTCGGACTGCATCGCTTCCCTTTTTCTACCATATGTTCACGTTTCACACTGCTTCTCCATGTACATATGCCCGATGTCAAATGAATAGTAATACTTTTAAACTACAGATTGATGATATATTGTCAACACATTTTCTCATCCTGAACAGGGGCCGAGGGTGGCGTAGTACATATTGACAAAATAATGATGAGTTTATTCAAAAGTTCTAAGGCCACAGTCCCATAGACATACAAAGACATGATATTTGCCTTTTTTAGATAATATACATATAACCTAATAAACTGTACGTATGGAGCGACATTTAAGTTTAATAGCGTCATATATGTATTTAGACAGATGATTAATCGAACATTTACATGTTGAAGCATTTTGCTATGAAATCTATCGGCACAGATGCAATGTTTGAGGGGTTTTTTTCTGTTATTTTCCGCATGCTGTTGATAGTTCATGAAAGTAGTAAGACCTTCTTGACTCTCCTCCAATACCACATCATCAAGGTCAAACACCAGGCTTAATTCCACGCATGGATTCTACATACGCATCATAGTAAGGCTAAGTGGGATTATTACATCATCACAAGCGCTACGAACGTTGTGTATGTCACTGTTACGATTCCTCACCTGCTGTAGTTCATCTGCCTGGTTCAGTCTCCAGAATCGCCTCACAAAGGGCAGAAGGAGCCTCTCATCCCTCGTTGGCTCATGCCAGTGTTCTGACAACATAATCAGATGAGTTTCATTTGACGCATTTGACGTACTAGTCAGGACTGATGCCGATTTATAGTGCTAGCCCACTGAGATACCATGCCGCAGTTTAGCATTAATACCCCACTCAGACACAGTACACTGACTCCGAGCCGACCTGCGCTTGCTTTAGCCCCTTAATGCCGAGCACCAGACAGCGTAACAACAAGTACCATCTTTTAACGCTCTACCACTAGACCATGGAGGCGGTCGTACATTGTTATAAGTAGATCCTTGAAAGAAAGAGTGACTTGAAATGACGATTAGATTAAACTATAATTATACTCTGATATAAATAATACATGACAACGTCGTTTGCGGACAGAAATATCTAAATTGTTCGAATTTCTATAGTTTTAAAAAGAACCCAGGCACAGCAATGTGCACCCATTAGTATTCACACGTTTTTCATCGTTTAAGTAAATACATTATTTATTTTACATAGAATACATATTATTCTACATGTTCTCAACTATAAATTACTTGACCAGAAACTGGTGAATAAATTGATTGTAAATGAATTACAACCAGAATCAGATAAGATATAAGAAATGATACCATAAACATTAAGAAATCAGATACAGATGGTCAAATGTTGCTAGATACATAATATATTATTGTTTCATGCGTGAAATATATTCGCTTAGGAATATATTATTGAGTTAAAGAATTCTCCCAGTCAGAATTGTGAAAAGGATAGTTACGCGAATTACAGCTGTGCGGTTATCTTGTGTTTTCTGTAATCGATAAGTACCCATCCCTGTGATGAAGAACGCGAAAACATGTTTATCTAAATCTTAAATTTAATGAATGCAAATAATTTGCTTTGGTGTTGTACCCGGATATTGTCAGTTTCATGATGTTTTATGGCATAAGTCAATGCACAGAAATCGAGCCTGGTGTCCTTGTCCAAAGCTATCGTACCTCCCATACCTTAACATATTATACTAACGACAGACGTAGTGCTAAGGTTGTTTTGTACAACGGTACCAGGATCATGTCCGTTTTATGATGTTTCATGACATATGTCCATGAAATGAAATCACACCCGTCAAAACCCGGGTTAGAATAGGTCTTCAGCAACCCATGCTTGCCGTAAAAGGCGACTAACGGGATCGGGTGGTCAGACTTTTTTGATGCATGTCATCATATCCCAGTCGCGTGGATCGATGTTCAGGATGTCAATCACTGGAATGTGTGGTCCAGACTCGATCATTTACAGACCGCCGTCATAAAGCTGGAATATTGCTGAGTGCGGCGTTAAACAACAAATAAACAGACAAGTACAGAAATCGAGTCGGAAAGTGTATTTATGAACTGAGGACTGAGTACTCAGTGGACAGACCATCATCCCCACAGAGAACACAATCAGTCATCCAACCAGAGCATAGCCATTAATTGATCATATGTGACCGAACATGAAATAAGTGTAAAATAACATTTTACTTCTTATTATATTTTAAAACTACAGTATCTTAGGAACACAAATATACTATTCAAAAGCTTCAATTCATATTTATTGCAGAGATACATGGCATCAGACGTTTGGACCCATATTCCGACTTATAACTGTTTATGTTATAATTGCATGTTTTAGATATTATGTCTGATTAATTGAAAGTAGACATGTATGCTGAAAGGTTTTGAAATAATGTTTTCATTACATTGCGAACTAACGAGAGAAAAGTTAAATATGTTTGTACAGTCCGTACAGATCGCGATTTTTGCTGAAGTAAGTTGACGTCATAGCACAATTGTATCCCAGCACCGATAAGGTCCTTTTTTCCCGGTGGGTTACATATTTTGAATAGTTACATAGAACTTGAATATGATTTATGCTAATGACAAGAACTCACTTGTCGCCAGACTGACAGCCAACCCAACCAAGAACGCGATCAGCCATCCCGTCAGGGCATAGTTCATGTATGAGATGTTGTAGAGGGGGTTACCTCCTGAGTCAATACCGGCCACAGGGATAGGTGAACTACAGCATAAACTATTTGTCAGTCGCCATTGTTGAATATAAGCATGTTACCCTCTATCACATTGACCCCTCTATATACAACACAGTTGGATAATCACGAATGTTTCTTCTAGTTTATACTAATATGATATTATATTCATTATTAATAATAAAGATCACGATAGTGTGAGTGTGAATGAGTTTGAAGCCCCTTTGAACAGTAGTCCAGTGTCAGCTAAATGTGGAGGAAGCCCAGATGTGATGCAATCCTCAGACGTTTACCACTTTGATGCACGAGTATGGTGCTGACAAACCTAGAACCATAATCGGGGAAAACCGGGATTCGAACCCACAATCATAGGTTTCTGGCGAGCCCAAGGCACGCATTTCTGCACATGTTCATGGATAAAGATATATCCAGAGACAATGTTAATACTGATATCATACATTGTTTAAGGATACGGATTTTAGAGAATATATTGATACTAGTATGATATTGTGTTCCTGCATAAAGAGTATGTCAATACAAATATATGTTGGTACTAATTAGATATGTTCATGGATAAAGATATCTAGAGAATATATTGATACTAATAGCAAATGTTGACGATAAAGGAAATTGATTGATTAAGATTTGATATGTCATAAAAGTATCGACAAATGGAATTTCGTCCCTTTGTCTTAAATAAACTCTATATCATTTAACTAATAGCACAGTTAAGTGATTTCTCAAAGAGTGTCTTATCATTAAGGGATGTTGTTAGATGGACGTCTAACCTTGTTGTGCTGAAATCAATGTAGCCTGTACTATTGTTGAAGGGGTCAGGGAGGTACAGGCCTGTTATGTTGGCCACTTCCTGAACGTGACAGGAGTTGCCAGGTGCTGGCGGTAGTGGTACAGGTCTACGTCCGTACATGATGCCGCCGAGAGTGATCCACGCGTTCAGCACCAGAGACACCACCAAGCCAGACGCAGCCCCCTGTTGGACGGGCACATGTAACACATCAGACATAACAGCTGACAATGCAATATGCATAGTACACGTGGCTATGAAATGTTTGTCAGTTTGCTATGGGTATACTCACGGGACAATATAATATGCTAAATACTGTTTGAACGTATATATAAAGCCACAGAGGTATCTGATTCAAGTATCACTTAATTTTCTATACCACAGAACGTCAGCAGTAATTGCATTGAATGTTCCCTAAAATATGGCCAGATATTCAATCCCAAATAATTGCCAATCCTGCACTTTCCGGAGGAGCAGAGATACACAACACTTTTGAATACCCTGATTAGGTTTCTGAAATGATAAAATATCGAAATGATTGAATGCTTTAATCGAGGACCTCCTATAACGCCAGTCCACAAGTTGCTAGAGTTGTGCACCAATATCCGACCCTGAACTATGTTAATGCGTGTTACCCTAGCCTGCAAGATCCCCTGATCTTTTATGACAGGATTACATAGAACGACGTTCGCTACCTTCTTCAAAATTCCCCAACGAGGTTACAAGAACTTATCACTCATCAGTTATAGATTGTTTTCCCAAGGTCTGGTATATATTATGGGCAAGTTATAGAAATCTGTTTTAAATAGGAGATTATGGTATGGTATCCCTTTAGTACACCCAATAGTATATTACCCTTTCAGTACTTCCTATAGTATATGTTCCCTCCAGTCCTCACAAAAGTATGCTCTCCTTCAAGTACTTACCGCTATGTTTCCCCACGGAGTTGAAGCTCCCAAGAGGAAAATCCCGAAGACAGGACCTGCACAAGCTCCAACAAATCCGATTGCGGCCTGCAAAGTGCAGCATTGACTAAGCGAACATCGACCTGTTTTTCTAAGTACGTTGCAGTTTCAAAACGAACTTAAAAGGCATTTTCAAAATATCACTCTAAAACCATAAACGTTAAGCTATGTTGCTGTTCATGTTGCATAAGAAACACGATTACCAATAAATTGACATTAGCTTTTATTGCAGGAATTGTGTCAATGTAAGAAACATGGCACTGACCTGGACCACAGTTCCTGGCAGAGTCCGCGCAACAAAAGACAAGGCCACGCAAAGTCCTCCAAAGAAGAACACTGAAATGGTGGTTCACCATATGAACGTAATATACAGGCTTATCTTAATATTCATTGCTCTATTGTTATGACAATAGGTAGAGTTGTAGTTGTAGGTGTAGTTTTTAGTTGATTATGCAATGTTGTGGAAAGAGTGCCACATGATATCATGTCTATACAATTTGCTTTTTCCACTTTAAATAACATGGTTATCAAGGTTACAACATTCGATGCCTCAGTTAAGTTTTCAAACAGCTTTATGGTAGACATGTGAAAGACATTTCCAAAGGTGATGCATCAATGAATGGTGTCCGATGCAATTCTCTGTTTTGACTTGTTCCATATGTTCTCGTGTTTGATCAGGGAACATTTGATTTGCCTTTGCATGTGTTTGTGATGGATGCCACCGGTGGGGTAGGGTCGCGAACACCTGGTTCATAACTACTATTATGTGACAGTGATATACACATGCTCATGATATTGTCTGAATCGTATAATTGATTATGCTTTCGGTAGATATTTCTTATGAATGTGGAAAGGGTTTTGTCGCTTTTATTTACCTGATATTTTGGCGATGAAGATTTTTCCTTTCTCGGTTGTGTTGTACCGGTCAAACGCTGGTCGTAGTAGATCTTCGATGGTGTTAGCGGCGAGGCCGTTTATGACGGAAGACACAGAACTTAGAAATACATACGTTTTCATTTAAACATATGGTCTTTACATTACGTGGGAAGGATTAGGTACAAGTAAGGACAACATACAGTTCCCTCCCCTATATGAAACAATCCTGCACGGTAAGTGAAATTGGTATTTAAAAGTAAATGCAAATGACTCATCTATTTCGATGATTAATGGAACGGCGAATTTAGATATGCATTGTTGGTAATAGTATGACACTACTGAATGTCAGATTCGCAACTGGAGGCAAACAAATAGTTGAACTCTCTAACCCACCAACTCCATCCTATTATCCTCGACTCTTCATCTTTCAATCGAGAACTGACGGAAATTAAATTTCACAGAAAGAATATAATATGCATAATATTCACCTGAGTGCTGCACTGAATATCGTTGCTATGAAAAGACCTGACATGCCTGGGAAACCTTGGAATATTTCCATCACGAAATAGGGGACGAGCTGCCAAAGTAAGGATCAGTTGAACACTTGAGACAGGCAAGTTTTAGAACAAAATACTGCCACCTTTACATAAATGTTCTTTTTTATGAAAGTATATAATCAAACATTTTACTAAAACAATCAAATGGTTGATCACATTAAGATATATTTTAATTAATTAATTGATTTTATCTACTTAATGATGCTTTCTAATATCTTCTTTCCAATATTTACATAAACTCGTGCAGCCATGTTGGCAGATAGGACATGATAGGACACAGATAAATAGTGTAGATATTAAAACACCTGCAGACACATTAGATATGAGGACATGAATGGTTACACTGTACACATACATGAGAACATAGATGTAACATTGTTCACAGACATGAAGACATGGATGTAACACTGTACACAGACATGAAGACACGGATGTAACACTGTACACAGACATGAAGACATGGATGTAACACTGTACACAGACATGAGAACATAGATGTAACACTGTACACAGACATGAAGACATGGATGTAACACTGTACACAGACATGAAGACATAGATGTAACATTGTTCACAGACATGAAGACATGGATGTAACACTGTACACAGACATGAAGACACGGATGTAACACTGTACACAGACATGAAGACATAGATGTAACACTGTACTTAGACATGAGAACATAGATGTAACACTGTACACAGACATGAAGACATGGATGTAACACTGTACACAGACATGAAGACATAGATGTAACATTGTTCACAGACATGAAGACATGGATGTAACACTGTACACAGACATGAAGACATGGATGTAACACTGTACACAGACATGAAGACATGGATGTAACACTGTACACAGACATGAAGACACGGATGTAACACTGTACACAGACATGAAGACATGCATGGTAACATTCTGCACAGAAATGTGGACGTTGATGGTAACTTTGAATTCAGACATGAGGACATTGATGGTAACATTGTATACAGACATGAGGACATTGATGGTAACTTTGTATACAGACATGAGGACATTGATGGTAACTTTGAATTCAGACATGAGGACATTGATGGTAACATTGTCCACAGACATGAGGACATGGATGACAACCCTATATGCAGACATGAGGTCATATGTACTGACATTGCAGATATACATGGAGACATTGTTGGTAACATTGTTCACATGTATACAAAGGTTACATTATACACAGACATGAGGACATATAATGGCAACATTGTACACAGACATGAGGACAAAGGTAACATTGTTCACATGTAAACAGACATGAGGACAAAGAAGGTATCTTTGTACACAGACATGAGGACATAGAATGGTAACACTGTACACAGACATAAGGACAAAGAAGGTAACATTGTTCACAGACATGAAGAAATAGATGTAACATTTACTTAAGGAAGGCGGTAGACATGGTAAACTGTGACATTGTGGACATGATGGTGTAGAGGGTACGATATAGACATGGGTAGACTGCGACATTGTGGACATGATGGTGTAGAGGGTACGATATAAACATGGGTAGACTGTGACATTGTTGACATGATGGTGTAGAGGGTACGATATAGACATGGGTAGACTGTGACATTGTGGACATGATGGTGTAGAGGGTACGATATAAACATGGGTAGACTGTGACATTGTGGACATGATTGTGTAGAGGGTACGATATAGACATGGGTAGACTTTGACATTGTGGACATGATTGTGTAGAGGTTATAATATAGACATGGGTAGACTGTGACATTGTGGACAGTGTGTGTGTGTGTGTGTGCGGTAGACATGGTAAACTGTGACATTGTGGACATGATGGTGTAGAGGGTACGATATAGACATGGGTAGACAGTGACATTGTGGACATGATGGTGTAGAGGGTATGATATAGACATGGGTAGACAGTGACATTGTGGACATGATGGTGTAGAGGGTACGATATAGACATGGGTAGACTGTGACATTGTTGACATGATGGTGTAGAAGGTATGATATAGACATGGGTAGACTGCGACATTGTGGACATGATGGTGTAGAGGGTACGATATAGACATGGTAAACTGTGACATTGTAGACATGATGGTGTAGAGGGTACGATATAGACATGGGTAGACTGCGACATTGTGGACATGATGGTGTAGAGGGTATAATATAGACATGGGTAGACTGCGACATTGTGGACATGATGGTGTAGAGGGTACGATATAGACATGGTAGACTGTGACATTGTTGACATGATGGTGTAGAGGGTATGATATAGACATGGGTAGACTGTGACATTGTGGACATGATGGTGTAGAGGGTACGATATAGACATGGGTAGACTGTGACATTGTGGACATGATTGTGTAGAGGTTATAATATAGACATGGGTAGACTGTGACATTGTGGACAGCGTGTGTGTGTGTGCGGTAGACATGGTAAACTGTGACATTGTGGACATGATGGTGTAGATGGTACGCTATAGACATGGGTAGACTGCGACATTTTGGACATGATGGTGTAGAGGGTACGATATAGACATGGGTAGACTGTTACATTTTGGACATGATGGTGTAGAGGGTACGATATAGACATGGTAGACTGTGACATTGTAGACATGATTGTGTAGAGGTTATAATATAGACATGGGTAGACTGTGACATTGTGGACAGTGTGTGTGTGTGTGTGCGTGCGTGCGTGCGTGCGTGCGTGCGTGCGTGCGTGCGTGCGTGCGTGCGTGCGTGCGTGCGTGCGTGTGTTCTTTGTATTAGTTCGGAATAATGCCGGCTTTACACTTCTTGCCCGCTGGGATAAAATTCCGCTGTTAAACATGGATATCCCATTCAGACACATTATACAGACTCTTAGCCGTCCAAATTTTGTTTTAAGACATGTTGGCATTGAGGGTAACGCGGTAGACATGAAGACATATACAGTAATGCTGTAGGCATGTTGGCATAGGGGGTAAAGCTGAAGGCGCAGCAGCAAGAAGTTGCAGACACGCTGGTATCATGGCTACTGCTTAGGTTAACAAATATATGTGAAGGTGCTTCCAAGAGTAACCACATATATGTGTTACCTGATTTCTGTTCTTGATGTATCCATCCTTGAACGGGTCACATCCTCGAACTGTGTAGTAGCTGTAGGCCACGAGTCCAAGGAAACTTAAGGTCACAAAGGATATGCTTGTCACGACTGTGGTGAGGGCGTAGGTGCTGTAACAGTGAGTGAGTGATTATATGCAGCAATTGGCAATATCACACCCAAATCACGACTCTCTGTAAGTAATTAACTGGAGCAGGAACACCAAGTGAGTGGTAGAAAGAGCAACTATCCACACTGTCACATCCTTCTGTCCACCCAATACCTCAACCAGAAAGGTGTTTAACCTTCTCACCAGAAACATCAGGAACCATTTTGATTTTACCAAATCAGGTGACAGCTGACCACTTCAACATCTATATATATACTTGTGTATCCCGTATGTTGTCATGGGCCCTCAAGGTAAGTACCCTAAACACAAGTTATATTTACTTCTGCTTTAAGGGCTTCAGGGGCGGTCGGACATGAATACCCCTCTCACACACAGTATACTGACTTCGAGCCGACCAGTCCTTTTTTATACCCTTAATGCCGAGCGCAAAGAAGGATACCATCTTTTAACGTCTTTTGGTATGACGCGACCTTTCGCTCTCCGGGCAGGTGCTCTACCACTTAGCCACGGAGGCAGTCGCAAGGAAGCATTAGCAATGGGATCACAATAAACAAGGACATATGTAAATGGAGGGTTTAAGTTATTCACTTTATATATCCATTGTGTTCTATGTACAGAGTGTCATCAAATTCTAAGCATAATTGCTCAGGTTATCTGTACGTGTTTGATGCCTTGTTCATACCGAGTGACTTTGCCCTTCGAGGTCATCCAATAGTATGTCCGATAAATAGCTCAGGGGTACGTTGGGTGTATATCAGATATGCAATCTCTAACACATGTCATGAGCCTGTGGTTGAGAAAATTGTAATTGTGGTGGCGGCGGCCGTGTTCAAATTTTAGCACACATCACAGGGGCTGCTTAATAACCCCGCAGGAGATACATGTATATAGCACTAGTGTGCTGTGAAGCTTTCCAATTCATTTTTTCAGCTATCTTTGACATCTGTAAAGATTTTAATGGTCAGTTAATATCATGAGAACAGACCTGGTAAATGCTCACCATATTTGTTGAAATTGAATTGCCTTTGGAGAAAACCCTGCAACTACCCATGTGCACTTGTCGAATGTCAACAATGGTCATGACTGATAATATGCCGATACATTCACCAACAACACTATCACACAAACAAATGACGGATCCAGTAAATGTGTTTATAACTTACAGTTTGGCCTGCCTGACAGTAGGAAGAGCACATATTCTCTGTATAGCTGACTGGTCGAAGACATACCCCATGTACATGCTGCCGCCTCCCACCACCAGAGCCCAGAACGAGTGGCGTACACGTGGATCTACACTGAACCTTCAGGAATAAAGGATATAAAACGTAGCACACATGCCTACATGGTATTTGCATTGCTTCCTTGCAGAAGAAAAGACAATTTACAGATGAACTCGAATAGGATTTGTAAGCCATTGCTCGATTCAAAACTCCTTTGAGGAATGTCCATGTGATATAGAAATCTTACTCTACAGGCGGGACTCGCCCTCCCTTGACTGCCAGATCCCAGGTTAATCCAATCCCACCGATATCATACACTCCCTGAAACAAACACATTTATCCAAAACGTCAACAGCAGTGAATAATCAGTCCTGCTGAAACATATTCTAAAGAGCTCTAAAGGCACATTCCTGATGAAAAGTATATAAATGAATCCTTGAAATCATCAAACAATTCTGGAATGGCATAACCAGTAACATGAACTGAGACTCTTAATGAGGTAACTGTAGTAACCCTTTCATTGACATGTATGAAGGTCTCTTTCACAGTTTTGCAACAGTGAGTGCCACATGACGAAATAATGCATTGACGTTAGAAAACGGATCTTTATTTTTCTAATTTGAGTTTGCCTTCATGTTGCACATTGGTAGATATTCCGAAGGACCACTCGAGGACTGCAATCTAAACCATATGTTTCAGGTCACAATGAAGTCCTTTCAGCAACAACAATGAACTCATTCGCTAACGCCATTATGCTTTGCTCTTGTTCTTTCCAGCACCGGTTAATCTGACATTGATACTTAGTACTATATCTGGATCTGGATACACAAGAGGTGGGAAAAAAGTCGTGGGGCACAGATTATATTTTAACATGTATGGTTGCATTTAGATAAACACTGTATTGATCAAATACATATGTAAATAGTTGTATTTTGTGTGCCCCTTTTGGTCGTAAAAAATATGATTACATGCATTTACATTTAATGTAGTGAAATTTATTACCTTAGAGACAGTTGCATAAACTCCAGCAGCCATGACAAGGGCCTGAAACATATCCACCACAACCACCCCTCGTATTCCACCCTGTGACACAAAAGTGATTGTAAATATGGCATAGGAGAAGTTGAAAAGACGGTATCTCATTGTCTCGTCTTTATGTATTATGAAAGATAACAGAATGAACAATCTTAAATGATCAATGACAATGTATGATCAACTCACAATGGCCGTGTAGAGTGTTGCAATAGCTCCTACAAGCAGCACCGACACCCACAATGGAAGACCAGCAACTGTGAGGACACAAACGTCAGAATTTGTTGCAAGCCAGATGGAAATCATAGTGTATCGACTGATATTCTTCAACTACAGACGGTGTGTTTGCTAAACGTCACTTAGATCAGTATTGTGTTACATCACGACTTGCCTGCTTGGTGTGGGAAACACACTAGCACTGGGATGATGCTGACAAACCTAGAAGCATAATCACGGCGAATCTGGGATTCGAACTCCAATCATAGGTTTCTTACAAGGGAGTAAACTCTACTCATTCGACTAGACAACATGTGCCCGCTACATACATGGAGATGAATATAGATAGACTATATTAACTTTTCTCTTGAGGAATACAACGTGCATGAACGGTTTTATTTACCTGTTTCTATCGCTACTGCTGGTGATAACAAAACCACAGCGATGAAAAAGATCTGGAAAAGAACAAGATTGAAGTAATCGAAACCATATGAATATCATCAATATTCTTCACTCGCGAAAACAACCCCAACTCGCCAGTACATTAATTGCAGGTGAGGTGAAATCTACCTTGTACTTTTATTTCTGTCGAAGCATATGCAATGGCTATTACCTGTCTTTGGCAAAGCAGTTACTTTTTTCAATTTAGAATGGTTTCCCTTTAAGTATGTATCCGATAGATATAATAGAGCAGGCACCCTTTAATACATGTCGTTAGCGTGTAAATTGTTATAGGTAAGGTGAAATTGGGTTTAACGTCGCGTCCAAGATTATTGCACTTATATATCACGTGTGTGTGGCTGCTTGTACTGATGCCGATTTATAGTGCTAGTTCACTGAGATACCATGCCGCAGTTTAACATGAATACCCCTACTGACTCAGAGCCAACCAGTACTTGTTTCAGCCTCTAAATGCCGAGAGCCAGACAGGGTAACAAAAAGTACCATCTTTTAACGTCTTTTTGTATGACGCGACCGGGAATCGAATCCCGGACCTTCCGCTCTGCAGGCGGACGCTCTACCACTAGACCACGGAGGCGGTCCATTAATTGATGATTCAGTGATGAATCAACATGGATGAAGGTCTCGTTCGCAGTTTTGCAACTGTGTGTGCCACATGACGAAATGATGAAAAAGAATCTTTATTTTTTTAATTTGAGGTTGCCTTCATGTTGCACATTGGTAGATATCCCGAAGGAACACTCGAGGACTGCAATCTAAATCATATGTTGCAGCAGTCCCGTCTGACGCATAGTTGGGGACAGTTTTAATGTCTTGGCCCAAACTGTTTCTCTTTTGTAATGCTACCAAGATAGTGATATGTCTGGGGGTCGACTTGGTAAATACAAGCGACAAAACACATGTCCATGATTATCACAAATATCTACTTCCATTGAAAGATTCCATCCATATCATTACCATGTGTTTATTAATCACTATCGATTAGTGATGATAACGGATGTTCGCGTAAAGGTTGACCGTATCGTGCCGGTGGGGTAGGTAGTGGTGAAAACTGCTCGTCATGACGAAGGTCCGGGTTCGATTCTCCATATAGGGATAATGTGTGAAGACAATTCCCGGTGACCTCGCGTTGATACTGCTGGGATGTTACCAAAGCTGTGTGAAAATCATTCAAAGTGACAGTTGGGAAGAGGCAGTCGATATAGCCTTTGTATACTTCTGGTACAAATAGTAGGCATCATCAACACCCTGGCTTCTCCCTCATGGCGCCTGGCCGTCAGCTGGCTTTGCACGCCGCTCAGTGCTTCGCTGTGATGACGTCGCGGTTTCAAAAACGTATACACTGCATTGGAAGTGTTACGCTGTTCCTCTTTCTACACACAGTGTTACCAAATTGAATAACATTCTACTAGAGTTGATTGTCTCTACCACAGCATCTAAATTCAGTTAATCCCAAAGGTCTGTACTATCTAGCCATCGACGAAAGTGTCGGTATTCTACGTTTAGCGCCATTATCATAACTGATGACAGCACTGTAGCCAGTTTTGTCTATTTTCGTTAACAGAGAATACCTAGTCACTTCGATGCCTGCAGAAATATGCTACCCAATTGTTTGTTTGGTTCAAATAGGTAAGAGTTAACATACATCTTTCGCAGTAAGACTCATAACTCTTCAGCCATCCATCCCTCGTTCATAATTCTATAAATACACCAATACCGTATTCGACGTAATAAGCGCCCACTGAGATATTTGCCAATATATTAGCTGGTGAACAATCCGAATTAACACTCCTTCCGATTGATCAGTGTATACTAGACTCATGTATTCGTGTATAATACGCACTCGTGTGTTATATGCATCCTTAATTATGGGCAATTCAATTCTGGAAAAGAATCTGTCGTGTATAATACGCACATACCTATCTTTTGTATCATTTCAGGCTGTCAGCATAAACCACGAAATTTACGATCTTTCAACTCACCAAAATTATATTCTAATGAGAGCCCCGTATTTATAATTTTGAGAACGCCCCGGGCGCTTATTACGTCGAATACGGTAACTTACGTTCTGCAACATTCCCACAACACTGATACAACGTCTGAATGCCACCGACCCGAACCGCAGATGGAAATACTGAAAGGACAAATAGTATAAGTTACAAATTGAGTTTTTCTGTCTCAAATTCATATACCTGACATTCATTTTCAACTAGTTATTAATTTCTTAAGTTATAGGTTGTCTCCGAGGCAAGACGTATGAAAAAAACATCCTTCGGCAAAGTCGTTGAGCAACGTCTGAATATGAAATAAATGTTACCTATGATTGTACAATCTCCACAGCGTACATCTTACAGGGCTTGGGGCGGTCGGGTCGCCTAGTGGTTAAAGCGTTCGCTCGTCGCGCCAAAGACCCGGGTTCGATTCCCATATGGGTACATTTTGTGAAGCCCATTTCTGGTGTCCCCCGCCGTGATATTGCTGGAATATTGCTAAAAGCGGCGTAAAACCATACTCACTCACTCACTCACTCTTACAGGGCTCTTGCTTATGAAATTCAAAACTGGCTGAGACAAATATACCCTTTACATGGAAGACGCATTTCCTCAGCTTTATTTACGTGCACTTTAGGAACTAACAATATATCTTAATGCATGCGACAAATCACGTTCCATATTCACAAGAAGTCTTGATTGTCGATTGTTCGATTCCGACTATATCATTAGCATGTGTTAATGCATCACTATAAAATAGTTATGATACCAGGTGTTCGTGAAAACATGTATAGATTATTGAAAGTTGATTAGATGTAACATAGATCCGGATTAGAATTTGTCTTCAGCAACCCATGTCAGAATTCGACTAACGGGATTGGGTGGTCAGGCTCGCCGACTTAGTTGATGCGGGTCGTTGTATCCAAATTGCGTAGATCGTTGTTCATGATGTCAATAACTGGATTGTCTGGTCCAGACTCGATTATTTACAGACCGCTGTCATACATCTGGCATATTATTGAGTACGGAGTTAAACGTTAAACAAGAAACAATAGATAACACTATCGCACACTGTGGCTTACCGCACTGTTTCCATGAAATCCATGACATACCTCATAAACACTTGTCACCTGCAGTGCATGCATCATCGGTACTACAGTGAAGATTGAGATAGACATCGCAACAATACTGCCAAGAGCGAACAGAGCAAATGTAAAACCAGTAGTGAAGGTTTCTGCAGGCATCCCTATAAAGGCCGACGATGATATGTATGTCACATACAGAGACAACGTCACCGGGATGACGTGGAGACGCCGTCCTCCCATCAGGTACTCCTCCCTGGTGTTCCTCTTCCTCCCCCTGATGGCGTAATATAGTCCTATCCCCACAGACAGAGATAAGAGTCCACATACGACGATATAGTCAGTGGGTCCGAGAGAAACCTTCGCCATGGATTCTGTCCTCGCGAAACCGACGGCTAAGAACAGCCGTGTGATGATGAATGATGGTGATGTGTCTCAGGAGGCACCTGTGAAATATCTCTATTATCATTCAAATAATATTTTAACAGCGAAACTTGATACACCGTCAACCACATGCAGTCAGTACTGACACGTACATATATTTCACGCTGTTTCAAAATCAGATACAGGAATATTGCACAGAAACGTCAAACCTGAATGCGGTTCGTACATATGTATCAATGCATAACTAATCAATGCAATAAAATGTTGACTGATTTTGTTTTCAGGAGAGATCGTATGCAGAAATGAAACTAGAACTACTAGGGACCGACCATTCGATATTCTGAAGGCTGGGAGAGGAGGTCTCGGATTGTGTATGAAGACGATATATTTCTTTCAGCTGCACCTGCAAAAACAGATATATATTTTATGTGAAACGATTAGCCTATTAAAAAGAACATCTTGCAAAACAAAGACCATAATTCTAAAAGTTTTCATATTTTACCCTTTTCTCAAATTTACTCATCAATTTGAAATGAACATTTTACCACAATAATCTTCAAATTTTGCATATAATGATGTGGTAGTTTCAAGGAATGAGAATAATTAAAGCATGTTTTAATATAGTCTTACACCTTCTATATTAAATCATTTAAAAAACATGGTTTCGTTCAAGACTTAATTATACCAAAATATCGAGACTATTCATACAAAAATTTTACTGAACCAAATTAAAAACTTCACAATCCTAAAATTTTAACATTTTGACCAGTTATCATTGTGGGCCCTTGTTGTGTATTTAAACGGTAATGGCCACACATTGTCTTCAGATAACACCCGTTTTTGTGCAGGTGAATCGATCAAAATCATGTGCACAGCACTATAGTGGCAAAAGTGGTTTTTCACGAGCAACTGATCACGTGGCCATAATACCGCACGTGTTTTCAGCCATACATGTTAGCATTCTTTAACAAAAAAAGAAAAACACAAGAAAACAAAAGTCTTTACGGCCATTTGTCATGCACGCCTTTCAAATGTTCAACGTGAACGTGCTGTCAAGGCTCCCGACCTCAATCCCATCGAACACGTCTGGGATGCTCTTGGCAGAAGTCTGCGCACTCTCCAGAACCAACCACAGAATTTGCACGATCTTGGCACCATTTTGCAGCAACAATATCGTCGTCTTCCGAAATCCTTCTTTGGACATTAATGATTAAAAATTACCTTCTCTGATACATTTGTCAGTTGTATATCATATATGGGATAACTTTTAAAAATGTGAAGTTTTTAATTTGACTCAGTATATATTCTTTAACATTAACGTTTTCGAGTGTTTTATTGTATGACGAAATGTATTCAATCTTGAATATGGATGTTATATTGATGCATTGCAGTTCATGCTCATTGTTACATTCACAGTTTTTGTCCTTTTTCATGCGGTCATAATTATGCATCATTTTAAAAAAAGGACTATGCATACATTTTGAATACGTCACAGGTTCCAAGTTGTGGGTAATGGCTCACAGATATTCTCGCTGCCTCGATATTAATGCAAGCTTTAAATAGTTATTGTATGCAACAACTAAATTACCAACCGCCAAGGGTATTTACGATGAGATTGAGTCGGAGGCTGGAACTTCAAAATATATAATATATGGTCCCTTAAGCCAAATTACATTCATTACGTACCTAGCTGTCTCATTGTGTATGCTATAAAACATTCCCTGTTGCAACTACAACCAACTATAAACTCTAAGGGACTGCGGACCAATCGAGTTTCGTTTACTATCCTAACAGGGGCGGTCGGGTAGCCTAGTGGTTAAAGCGTTCGCTCGTCACGCCGAAGACCCGGCGATTCCCGACATGGGTACAATGTGTGAAGCCCATTTCTGGTGTCCCCCGCCGTGATATTGCTGGAATATTGCTAAAAACGGCGTAAAACCGTACTCACTCACTACTATCCAAACAAGGCTATTCATTACACTTTAAGGATATATCCAAATGATGAACCTAGCCAAGGTAGAATGATGATCAAAATAAAAATAAAAATATTTCTTAATTCTGACGCCGTGGGGATTCCAGGTTAGAAGTGTTTACTTGCAACCTATGCAGGTCACAAGAGGCGACCTAATGGAACTGATGGTCAGGCTCGGTGACAGATCGCTGCAAGAAATTATTGTAAGATAATTATTTACTTTGAAATCCTGTCCTGTGTATGACCTAAAACGTATTCTTAGATGGGAAAAGAAAACAATTAAGATATATTCGAAACAGAGGTCAACAACAGGTCTGCCTCATGATCGCCAGAAGTGCAGAGGGACCGCTCCCCAGATAGCATTTAGACATTGGCTCCACATGTTGGCAATGCAATGTCGCCGCCGAATTTCACAACATTTGGGTAACATTTAGGGACGCTACTCCAAAACTGACAGCTTCTCCTTGAAAGCGATATGTCTTTCGTGACCGTCATCGAGCAGACAACGCGATGTTTTTTTCCTCGAGGGCAAATATAATGGTATAGTGGTAATACAGAAAATATGAATATTCTTATGGTCATAATTAAATTTACATTATCAAAGATTCTAATCAGATCACCCAAATGTTAAAGATTTTTATAACTTATTGGGAGGTGAATTCATCATTCATATTCAACATTCACATTCAACAATCATATTCAACATTCATACTATCAATATGGGAATGCTTTCACTGAACCCGTGAAGAGCCGGTGTAGAATAACTCTTCAGCAACCCATGCTTGCCGTAAAAGGCGACTATGCTTGTCGTAAGAGGCGACTAACGGGGTCGGTTGGTCAGGCTCGCTGACTTGGTTGAAGCATGTCATCTATCCCAATTGGGTGGATTGATGCTCATGATATCAATCAATGTATTGTCTGGTCCAGGCTATTTACAGACCGCCGTCATATAGCTGGAATATTGCTGAGCGCAGCGTTAAACAACAAAACAACCAATCACTGATTTATTAGATTTATATTTGACAATATTTAACTTTCATTTATATATCTATCCCATCAGGTTTTAGGAACTCATCCTACGTAGGCGAATTTTGTATCAATATCATAAGTTTCTAAGATACAGTTGAAAGTTAGCTGTAGAATGATTACCGAAGCTGTGGCCATGACTAAGAATCACAAGGCTGTTGGTATTGATAAGTTTCCTCTGAGGCTCTGAAATATAAGAATTGCATAAATTTATTGAACAAAATATTTACCCATTGTTTTGAAAATGGTGTGACCCCACTGTGTTGGAGAAGTGGCGTAATAACACTGACATCCAACCAGGTAGCTCCACCCTGAGATAACCTCCACGTACAGAGGTGTATTGTTCCTTGCAAGACATGGCTAGAAGACAGTATCTTGCTGCATGGACAGAACAGAATGGACTTTGAAACATCGCAGCTGCCGTGAGCATACTTTCACCAAAACATGGCGATAACACGACGCGACATTCCGAAAACACACAACGACATGGCGATAGCGACCTTCCAATAGCACGACACGACATGGCGATAACACGGCGCGACATGGCGATAGCACGACAGGACATTGCGATAACACAACGCGACATTCCGATAACACGCAACGACATGGCGATAGCACGACGCGACATTCCGATAGCACGACAGGACATAGCGATAACACGACGCGACATTCCGATAACACGCAACGACATGGCGATAACACGACGCGACATTCCGATAGCACGACAAGACATGGCAATAACACGACGCGACATTCCAAAAAAAAGGCAACGACATGGCGATAACACGACGCGACATTCCGATTACACGCAACGACATGGCGATAGCACGACGCGACCTTCCAATAGCACGATACGACATGGCGATAACACGACGCGACATTCCCATAACACGCAACGACACGGCGATAACACGACGCGACATTCCAATAGCACGACAAGACACGGCAATAACACGACGCGACATTCCGATAACACGCAACGACATGGCGATAACACGACGCGACATTCCAAAAACAAACAACGACATGGCGATAGCACGACGCGATCTTCCAATAGCACAATACGAGATGGTGATAACACGACACGACATTGCAATAGCACGACACGAAATTGCGATATTGCGATATGGAAACGAGATATGGCGATATTGTCTGTGGCTTTAATGGTGTTCTGAATGCTGAATTTTCTAAAATGACGATCATCATAGTTAAATGCAGAAACCTCTTTAAAACTTCATCAATGTTGGCCTGTTTCTAACAATTTGAAAGTAGGGGAGGCCGATCACGATTGATGACGGGGAGATTTCTGAGTTTGCTTGGTGATGCTCTGTATTGCCTATAGCACCAGCTGTACGGGGTAGTGGTTGTACAGTGTGGAAACTTGTTTGAGATGGTTTATTTCTACAACATCTACAACATCTGTTCCACCAAGCAACATCTCACCAGTGAACTAAACCACTGAAACAAGTTTTCAGCCCATGCTTTGGAACTGTAAGCCACAAAATCCAGGGACTCAAAGAAACAAGCCAACATTGATGTAGTTTTCAAGAGAAGTAACAGCTTCGCCTGTCAGGAAGTTTACCTTATATCACCTCCTTTTGCATTCAGATCATTTTGCAGGTCATACAGTAGAAAAATGTTATATAAGTTAATATAAATATGCAAAATTAGGCAAACAATTATGTATTATGAGATGGGGGGAGCCTTGTGGTTAAAGCATCGGCGCGTTACGCTGAGACACGGGTTCCGTCACCAAAATGGGCATAATGTCTGTCGCTCATTTCCGGTGTTTCCGGCTGTGACATTCCGTGAAAACCCAAGTTACATGTTCCCGGCACGGTTGATCACAGGACTGAGGTTGACGCATCCACGCTATTAAGTCAATGTGCACCATATCCCGTCCTTCAGGATGTGAAGAAGAATTTCGAGAACGTCTGCCAGAATCTCCTCTTGCTCAAAGGGAAGACAAAACCAATGGACACTCAGGAAGCCCTTGACCTGTATGCATGGCTGGTGTCCAAACTCGATTAAGACGTCTGGGGTCATAATGTGTTTGTGGAGCAAATAGATCTATGCCTTGTTTAAAGACTCTAATAGAAATACACATACCTTTACATAAGTTTATTAATGAACAGTAACAGTTTGAAGAGTTAAGCATTACACACTAAAGTACAACGTATTCAGTAAGTAAAACGTATTCAGTCGTGTTCATTTCTGTATTCACTCCTATACCTCAAGCATCAAGTTACTTCAATTAACGCTGCCTCTTATTGTATGAATCTACAGCCGCAGAATCATTGTTATGATTGTAAAGAAAACAGATGATAACGCATTCGGGTTTAATGTCGTCTCCGTGTCTTTGTAATCAAAAGAAACGAATATTTGTCATCCTCAAAACTATTATCTCTTTACCATACACGACTGAGGAGTATTCCCTAAGTTCTTCTTATCCGAATTGATGTTATACGCTGAAGTGTTTGACTTTACCCCCCAAATATTTCAATACGTACACGAGAAAACAAGCTGAAAAACTTTGAACTATTCAATGACAAGTGATTGTCTCACGCAAGTAGTGTTATGTGTGAGCTACAAATCTACACATACGCTTCTGAACAAAACAAAATCTAACGGATCTAACGGATCTGCATACACTGACATGAAGGAAATATCTACCATTTCCCAAATGTTAATTGTCATGTTTGTGTATGTCTTTCCATTGGTTCTAAATCACTGGTGTTAAACAAATTAAAAATGATCAATAGCTGAAGCCCACCTGCTTATTTCGATCATGATAAGGTTACCTTGGTCTCACTATTCATTTAATAAATCATACTTGCATATATCCATGAAATACATAGAAAGGCATTAACTTTGTCCAAGATTTGTAATTTTATCTTTTTCTAATATCTGTAATGTGAAATGAACTCCTTTATTAGGCAAAACAATCTATTTGTAATATTAAGTGTTCCCCGTTGTTGTTAAACACCCGTCTGAGTGTTACTTAATTTACAGGGGAGTCAAAGAATTCAATGGTTCCAGTGAGTAGATCACAACTGTACGCGTAATTTATTTACGTTGCTCTAGGTTTTTACTTGCAAAACATCCCTTATGCACAAACAATATGCTTGAAAAGCTTGAAGGTATTTCAGAATTGCACGAACACACTTTGAATCAATTTTTACAAAACACATATTCGTAACTTGCAGTATGGAACGGGTGACATATTCATCTAAGGTGACGCAATTGGCTGCACAGAGTGGCGTCCTTTTGGCGTGGTCGAATCTGATGATCGTTGATTCGAATCCTAACTTCGGCATGAATGGCCTTGGTTTATCAGCATCATACCCGTACCAGTGGGAATCACTGACGTGGTAACATTGAAGTCCATCACCATCTCAGGATTTCCTTCCACAATAAACTGACACGCCGCCATATAATTGTTCAAAGTGACATTAAAAACTCACTCACTTTTCTTTCAATGTCCGATTACAGATTGCTATGTGGTAAATACTATATAAGGGAATTTCAAATTGATTACGGTTCAATGTGTCAGCTTCCTGCTAAGTACCAAGATGGACTGAACAATATATTTTGCCTTTATATATTACACGAAGCTATTATCATATATTTATACAATCCAGCTGATGATACATGTATTTCCTTTCAGTGAGCCTACTGTGCAGGACTCGGGATAATTTCATTTCCATGTAACCAAACAGTTAGGTCATATGTGTAGGTCAGGGTTCAATAGCATTTTTAAAGAATTATAACAATTGTGCCACGGTAAGGTGCTCGGTTAGGCGCTTATGACTGAGATGCAGTGCTATGTTTAGACGACACCCTGCTGAGCGTTTCATGTTGCTGCGATGTGCATTGTGACGTCACTGTGTAGTCTCACTAGTCTCACGAGAGCGAAATGCGGCAGTAATACATATCTTAACTGTGGTACTCTGTTTGCCTGTCAGGGATGAGACATCCTTTTGTTTTCGTTATCTGATCGACCAGGTCGTCTGCTATGGTAGTCGTCGTTGTGAAGCCATTCGAAATAAGAACAACGATCTGGTTGGGTATCGCGTTTTTCTCAGAATTGACACAATCCGTGTTCTACACGGGGTGGCGCCACGATCGAGCCAACACATATAGGCTTGAAATGGCAAGAGTAGAAACTAGGCACTGATATACGCTAGTGGGCACTCGTGCCTCGTGAAGTTGATCTATTTGTGAGTATATGTCATCCACTGAAGCATTGCAATGACTAGCACGTTTATTTGCAATAGTTTTGCAAGGGGACAAATGACGGTAACTCTATATCCAAAAATGATCAAGAAGCGAAAGTCGACCTTTGAATTGAAACCCTAATATGTCACATGTATGTATGTCTGTCTAAGCACATCACAAATGTAACCTTTGTCAACGTGTCAACGTGCAAGAAGGTTTAACAACCTTGTCCCTTCTATACCTTGTATTTTAAATGTTAAATCTATTTTAAACATTCAAAGGCTTTCATTGCCAGTAGATCTAACATTTTGTTTGTTGAGCTCTATATTGTACAACTATACTGAGCCAAATTAAAAACTTCACATTTTTAAAAGTAATCCCATATATGATATACAACTGACAAATGTATCAGAGAAGGTAATTTTTAATCATTAATGTCCAAAGAAGGATTTTAATTAACGGTGGTAACCATAATTTGGTCCAAGCACCTACGGTATTCGGTAATAACATCATCATTTTAAATCATAAGTCCCAAGCACGAGAATCAGTAGCGTGTATGGCCACCATGTGTACTGCCACACAACGCCTCCGCACGGACCTTGTGTTGCTTGTGAACACATGATTGGGAAGACGACGTCATTGTTGCTGCAAAATGGTGCCAAGATCTTGCAAATTCTGTGGTTGGTTCTGGAGAGTGCGCAGACTTCTGCCAAGAGCATCCCAGACGTGTTCGATGGGATTGAGGTCGGGAGACCTTGACGGCCAGTCCATGACGTTGACTCCCGCATTCTGAAGGAAATTCCTTGTCAAAATTGCTGTGTGGGTTCTGGCATTGTCGTGTTGGAAGATCAAACCGGGTCCATGTGCTGCCATAAAAGGCAGAAGTTCTGGTGCCAGTACCTGTCGCGGTAAGCAGCAGCGTTGAGGTTGCCACGGATGACAAGAAGCCTGGAATGTGCATTGCCACAGAAAGCACCCCACTCCATGACACTTCCGCCTCGAACTTCCTGTTCACAACACTGGGCGTAACGTTCATGACGGCGTCTCCACACCCTCGCCCTACCATCAGCAAATCGAAGATTAAATCGGGATTCATCACTGAAGACGACTTGATTCCAATTCCTCTGAGTCCATCGTACGTCGCTGTGCCCACAATTGACATTGACGTCTGTGTAATTTTGTCAGAATCGGCCCGCAGTATGGCTGTCGTGCTTGAAGGTGAGCAGTTCTCATACGGTTTCGAACAGTTTGCGCACTCAGTCTACCCCTAAACAGTTCATTTCTGGTTGATGTATCCGTCAAAAATCGGTTACGGAGGTGACGTTAGGCAATCTGACGATCCTCTGCATGTGACGTCACACGTGGTCGACCTGGTCGAGGGCGATCAGCGGTGGTACCCGTTTGCTTTAGACGCGTCTGTAAATCATAAACTGTCCGTCGACTACAACCCATCGTCCTTGCGACTTCAGCTACGGACGTTCCCGTCTGCAACATGCCGGTGGCACGTTCACGTTGCACATTTGAAAGGCGTGGCATGACAAATGGCCGTAAAGACTTTTGTTTTCTTTTTTTGTTAATGACTGCTAACAAGTATAGCTGAAAACACGTGCGGTATTATGGCCACGTGATCAGTTGCACGTGAAAAAACACTTTTGCCACTATAGTGCTGTGCACATGATTTTGATCGATTCACCTGCACAAAAACGGGTGTTATCTGAAGACAATGCGTGGCCATTACTGTTTAAATACACAATAAGGGCCACAATGATAACTGGTCAAAATGTTAAAATTTTAGGATTGTGAAGTTTTTAATTTGGTTCAGTATATTTATCATTGAGAGTTATCTAAACTGTCATCTCTGATGAGTTTTTTGCCTGGATGAAACGATATAAGGTTAGAGAAGAGACAACCAGCTTCGATGGAGTAAAAGATTTGATTTTATTGAGATTTCATGCTAAACATGTCAATTATAATCACGGGAATTTACAAGATAACATAAAACCAGATAGATAAGCTAACAGTATATTATGCCGAAGCAAATTTGTTATTTAATCATTAGGGGCAGTCGGGTAGCCTTAGTGGGTAAATAGACCGTGACACCTGGTGTCATCACAGATAATTTCATTGATCAATTCATATAAATTCAATCACTATTTTGACTTTTTACGCCCAATGGAATCTGTTTCAGTCTATAACCGAGACTGATTATTCCCTGGCGTTGGCGTTTAATATTTGTACAAACGGTGAATACAATACGGTTCAGTGATAGTGCTCCAGTTCAGGCTCCACTGCATATTTAAAACTCATTAACATAAAACAGTGAGATGTACATGACCGCACCATTGTTCAGTGAACGCATTCGCATTGATGTGTAAACTATGTATAGTATGGTCCTAATTTAGAAGAGAAGGATCCGCGATATTCGATATTTCGAATTTCACATTGACAAAGGACAAAAAGTTATTGTGCAATTCAATCTCTCTCTCTCTCTCTCTCTCTCTCTCTCTCTCTCTCTCTCTCTCTCTCTCTCTCTCTCTCTCTCTCTCTCTCTCTCTCTCTCTCTCTCTCTCTCTCTCTCTAATCAAATCAAGTCCAGCAAGGAGACGACGTATCCTACTCGAGGCCGTGCATACAGGTGCTGTCGGAATACTAGACTAACATTTAAGATGTAAACATGTATATACACTATTGGACAACAACAGACAGACGAAGAGTAATGGCGTTACCCTGGACATCGAACTCAAATTTCACATTCAAGAACATGCGGTCTTTGTCTGATTTAATGGAGTCTGGTTCTCGTTTGGCCAAACGTTTCAAACCGATATCAAGAGATATAATCTCTAGTCGATACCGTTGGCTATTACAATGTGTAGGCCCACCTATCAGCAAAAGTTGCTGGAGTCGTTAAATTTCTTTCAGTGACCCAGAATATAGTCTTGTTCTTATTTTGTGCAGTCCCAATGCTTCCTAAAGGAGTGCCAACAAATCTTCCAAATGAATGGTATCATTTGGCCTTCGTTCTTACTTGTCCATGGCTGTGTCGACGTTTTTGGGGATGGCAGAAACAGACTCAATACATTGATATTGACAGTTCGTTGGTTAGAAAGACTGCGAAAGTCTTTTATTTTGTCATTACATCCAGATGGCATTGCTGTACACCTCTATCGAATCCAATGATTTTCGCCGAACATTCGTTATGGTCGACTGCATTACAGCTATTAGATTGATGGTATGTTTTCTCGAATATCCTAAGTTTCATCCAAAGGAAGGATTTATTTTCAGAGTTGACATTTTTGAAGACAGAATAGGAAACATTTCTGTTGATTTTGGTCTAATAAGTAGAGAATGCCGAGTGAATTAAACAGAGAATATAGTGACACATATAAGTGTATGCTTCACAATTATACAAAACGTCTTCAATAACGTCACATTGTTTAAACTGTCGGTGTCCTCCGGGATGCTCCAACCCCTTTTTAGTTTCTTTGTTCCCAGTGTGTTGTTCCCACTTCTGCATTTAGTGGACAGACACCAATCAGTATATGAATTTACACAGGAGAGATCATGTTTTACATTCAAGCAGATACTTAAAATCTTCCAACAACGTCCGCTGTATTGTTTCATTTTCACAAGAGTCGGTTTACGGTTCGCAGTAGGAAGCCACGTGCCTGCGGTTTATACAAGATATATATGCAATAATCATTTTATGCCAGGTCAGCACAAAGTGGAAGTGGTTTGGCTTTTTTGAGTGAATCTTTAATAAATGTTTTCATGTCATCGAAAATGCTCACCGACATGGCTGTCACTTGATTCTCCGGTGTCGGGGGCGTCGCTATCAGTCGACGATTTTGACATCGTTGATGTTTGATCCACTGAACTAACTTGCTGAACAGCTTGCTCTTTGGCTTTTTTTAGATTGGCCATTTAAGTTACGATTTTGATGGATTTTGCTCTCGAGGTTGTTATGTGCGACCTATCGCCATGAGCGCCACCTGTACTGACAGCGGAAGTGGTTATTGTGTTGGTTCCCCGGAGCACCTTGCCTAACCATGGCTAGGCTAAGGGTAAGGCCTTCCTCTTCATCTCATGGACCAAGGCTTATATACCCATGTCACACCACACGGATTAAGACATAAATATGAACAAGAGTAATTAATGAGAAGTGACCAACCACAAATGTGAGAGGTTGCTACTGTTGCTTCAAGCGGTGGGTATGGTGACGTGTGCTGAAGGCTGGGTTAGCAGTACAGCACTACTTTCCTCCACCAAAAATTGGTTTACCGAAACTTGCAATGAATCGTTACACAGCTGGTTCAGGTTGGACGGCAGTTAATGCATAATACAATGGGATGAAGAGTAACAATGGGGCTTAGCGTCTTGTAAGTAATGGTTAACGTAGTGAGACATATACATGTCAACCTTCACTAACTAACTGCCACTTACACACAATCCCTACATTCAATCACTGTTTGAGTGAACTCCGGACCTTGTCATCCTCACATAGTCCCAGGCCCTGTTTGAGTGAGTGAATTCCGGACCTTGCCACCAACACACAGTCCCAGGCCCTGTTTGAGTGAGTGAATTCCGGACCTTGCCACCAACACACAGTCCCAGGCCCTGTTTGAGTGAGTGAATTCCGGACCTTGCCACCCTCACACAGTCCCAGGCCCTGTTTGAGTGAGTGAACTCCGGACCTTGCCACCCACACACAGTTCCAGGCTCATTTGAGTGAGTGAACTCCGGACCTTGCCACCCACACACAGTCCCAGGCCCTATTTGAGTGAGTGAACTCCGGACCTTGTCACCCACACACAGTCCCAGGCCCTATTTGAGTGAGTGAACTCCGGACCTTGTCACCCACACACAGTTCCAGGCTCATTTGAGTGAGTGAACTCCGGACCTTGTCACCAACACACAGTCCCAGGCCCTATTTGAGTGAGTGAACTCCGGACCTTGCCACCCACACACAGTCCCAGGCCCTATTTGAGTGAGTGAACTCCGGACCTTGTCACCCACACACAGTCCCAGGCCCTATTTGAGTGAGTGAACTCCGGACCTTGTCACCCACACACAGTTCCAGGCTCATTTGAGTGAGTGAACTCCGGACCTTGTCATCCTCACACAGTCCCAGGCCCTATTTGAGTGAGTGAACTCCGGACCTTGCCACCCACACACAGTCCCAGGCCCTGTTTGAGTGAGTGAATTCCGGACCTTGCCACCCTCACACAGTCCCAGGCCCTGTTTGAGTGAGTGAACTCCGGACCTTGCCACCCACACACAGTTCCAGGCTCATTTGAGTGAGTGAACTCCGGACCTTGCCACCCACACACAGTCCCAGGCCCTATTTGAGTGAGTGAACTCCGGACCTTGTCACCCACACACAGTCCCAGGCCCTATTTGAGTGAGTGAACTCCGGACCTTGTCACCCACACACAGTTCCAGGCTCATTTGAGTGAGTGAACTCCGGACCTTGTCACCAACACACAGTCCCAGGCCCTATTTGAGTGAGTGAACTCCGGACCTTGTCACCAACACACAGTCCCGGGCCCCGTCTGAGTGTGTGAACTCTGGACCTTGCCACCCACACACAGTTCCAGGCTCATTTGAGTGAGTGAACTCCGGACCTTGTCACCAACACACAGTCCCAGGCCCTATTTGAGTGAGTGAACTCCGGACCTTGCCATGCACACACAGTCCCAGGCCCTATTTGAGTGAGTGAACTCCGGACCTTGTCACCAACACACAGTCCCAGGCCCTGTTTGAGTGAGTGAACTCCGGACCTTGTCACCCCCATACAGTCCCAGGCCCTATTTGAGTGGTTGAACTCCGGACCTTGTCACCCCCATACAGTCCCAGGCCCTATTTGAGTGAGTGAACTCCGGACCTTGTCACCAACACACAGTCCAAGGCCCTATTTGAGTGAGTGAACTCCGGACCTTGTCACCCCCATACAGTCCCAGGCCCTGTTTGAGTGAGTGAACTCCGGACCTTGTCACCAACACGCAGTCCCAGACCCTATTTGAGTGAGTGAACTCCGGACCTTGTCACCTCCACACAGTCCCAGGCCCTGTTTGACTGATCTCCGGACCTTGTCACCTCCACACAGTCCCAGGCCTTGTTTGACTGATCTCCGGACCTTGTCACCTCCACACAGCCCCAGGCCCTATTTGAGTGAGTGCACTATTTCGTAACATAGTATTAAATAGTTTCATTTCCCAAAACATCATCCCAATAACAAGTGACATCTACGATTTTCAGTGTGTTCACAAAGGCCGATTTCGTGTCAGAACCCGATTTACCCATCAACTCTAGAGTCTTCATGTGGTCTTCGCCTGTAACCTAAGGAGAGAATTCAGGTATTGCCTGGATTTGTGTGTAACAATGACACATTCTGTTGTGATTGGATTCATTCATATCGTTTTATACACATTATCATCAACTCATCGTGTTTCAAATATTTCAATTCAAACAAAATGCATGCAACAATAACGTTTGTCCTTGAGTAATTCTTCAGGGCTTGTCACAATTTACTTAATACATAGTGTGCATTCTCTTACTATTCAATAACTAACTAATATCAAATCGGCCCAGGAGAGGAGAGGCTATCTGAACGACCACTGCATCTGTAAATATGTAATGTAGAATATGCAATCACTGGTTAACGTCACGTGTGGAGTCTTTCTGCCTACGTGTCAGGTGCATCTAAGAGTGTGTGTGTGTGTGTGTGTGTGTGTGTGTGTGTGTGTGTGTGTGTGTGTGTGTGTGTGTGTGTGTGTGGTTGCTTCCCATTTTACGATTCCTTGTTAACTGTCAGCAATCGCGAGCGTGTCTCGCGTTCGTATCCTTCGTTTACTGCGATACCTCATAGCACCTTTAAATATTACATGGATGCAATGCTTGGAATTGAGGTAAATGCTGAAGGCGCATATTTTAATCCACTTGCCGAAGGATACGTACCCCTAAACATGGAAATTGTTTGTGTTTGATAAACATGAAGGCGTTTTCACATATGTAGTTAAGGTATTTAGAAACAGTAAATACTAATAATTTACGTTTACGCAACCATATTGACACGGTTATTTTTTGTCCATGTATACATGGAGGCCTCTATAGTACTTGGGTTTTGCTCTTCGTTTAATAAGTGCGCTTAGGAACGGTTATCTACTTTGTCTGGCATTGCTTCATCATGATGTGAAAGGTATATACGTGATTACACACCAGGGTTTATCCCATTACCCACTGGAGGCCGCTCTGTTTGAAGACTACAAACTCTACAAACATTGTGGTCATAGGTGAGATTTGTGTTCACACGGGACTCAAGCAAGCCCTTACTTGAAATGTCATAGATAATAAATGACGCAAACTGCACATTAAATGTCGAATCTCACCGTGTAAATGTCATTGCATTAATAGTTCTGATTACATAATCAGACATTTGTAAATGTTATACAATGGATTATTTAGTCCCGTTAATCAAATACTGAAAAGATGCATTAGTTTCCGAACTGTATAAGTAATTATATTCAAAATCGATCTCACTAATGTACTGACCAGAATGTCACCATTGAAATTCCATATACGCACGACAACACACACACACTCCACCTCACCCCCTTCCCCTCACATTAACACACACACACACGCAAGCGCGCGCGAAGCTGAATCTTGATGTGTGCCTCCATGGTGGCTTGATTATTACCAAAAGCGACAAAATCAAACTCACACAATCCTCGGCGTTACGTGCGAACAACTAGGCTAGCCCAGGACCGACAGAGACCATCTGATATTCGTGTCTTGGCGAGTGCGACAAATAACACAAGCAGATATGGGTGTATGTATGTGAATGTTTATCAATTACAAGCTTTACAAGCATGTCAAGCATCAACATTTTCGCACATCATCTGATTTAGACCTCAACAATTCAGGTCGTAACAATATCACAGACTCTGCCTCAACAAACAGGCGACATGATCAAAGAAGAATCCTCAATACAATAACAAGGGAATGACACTTAGATGTGATACACACGGAGAGAGAGAGAGTTCACATCCATAAATTCTCTTTATCAACAATAACGTTCTCCTGATGGACAAGTCTCACATACAGATGATGGGGTACACGTTCTGCAATCTGGGAAATGTTCAGCTGTCTATAACGAGGAAAACTTAATCGGGGACAGATTCATATGATGGCGTCGACTGTGCGTGCTCTGTTTCTTCCCAGCTTTCAATGATTTTGTTTTTACCCGGAAGTGACGTAGTTCTTTCGCGTAGTCCTGGTGCAGCATGGGAAGGTAGTTTCTTGGTTGACATTGAACCTGCAAATATATTTGAGTGAGTGAACTTTACCACGCATCAACAGTTGGCGGTCCATGGTTGTTTGTTGTCATCATGTCTCTCCATAACTGCCCCTTTATGTTTGGGGTAAATCTGATCGCCGAAGTACATTCTTGCATTGTGAGTTATTTTACTAATGATATCTGCACCTGATGCCACCAAAAAAAGACAGCATGCTCCTAAAATGCTTCTGGAGTTTTCCACACATAATCAAATGAACCATGTTACCTGATGTTGTTCATAGAAGGCCTTGTACCCGCCATCCAGCAGATACACTTCCGGGTAGAAGAGGAACGGGAAGCGGTCACTGTTCAGCTTCCGGTCTAAGTTTCTCAGATGACGTAATCTAAAATAAAACGCTACACTATAAGAAACAACAAAAGGAAATTCAAATAATCCTATTTTCATAAATTGGTCACTTGTTTCACCCCTATTTCATACTCGACTTCCTCACCAACGAGGTGGCGTGAAAAGGACTTTTAACGTCGCATTCATGGTTAATTAATAGCGAAGTTCTCGCACGTGTGTTGTGTGAGTCGGGACCTATTGCACCAGCTCACTGAGATACCATGCCGCAGTTAACATGGATACCGACAGTTAACATGGATACCGACAGTTAACATGTATACAGACTCCAAACCGGTCTGGCAGGGTAACGGCAAGTGCCATCATTAACCGACCTTCAGGTGTCTTCACTACGCCAGGGAGGTGGCTCCTTACAGACGGGGCTGACTGCATTGTATGACATGAAGCAATGATAGTTCAAGTGATACAAAATCATGCTTACAGTTTTGGCCCTCTCTCTGATGAGAATTCACAATGGAAGACGAGGATATTCTGTTGGAAGCACTCTCTCCCACGAAGACTGGTGACTAAATCCGTGATCAGGGCCTCGTTGTGAAGGTTCACTGATCCCTGGAGAACAAATATGGGGAACAGGGTTATTCGAGTAATTGCATCAGATTATCCCCCATGACAAGCGTCTAAGTCAAATTTCTTTCTTGTGAAAAATAAATGACAGTAGCTTTCAGTATACACTCGTACCTCAATATGTCCGCCTTCATATTCATACGGGTACCGACAGTCAATGATCTGGTACCCGGAGATGACGTCATCGAATTTTCCCTCCAGAAGTTGACTGACTGTGAGTGGAGACACTGACTTAAGATCCTTGTGTCTGCCTGTTATGGTCGGGAGGTTGCATATCTGAAACACAATACACAGCAACTTTATTAGTGAGTGATTTGGGTTTAACGCTGCTTTTAGCAGTATTCCAGTTATATCGCGGCGTGTAAGTTTATTGTGGGAGGAAAGCCTGAAGTGATGCAGGTCTCAGACGTTTACCACTTCGGTGAAACCCACGAGCACGCGTATAGTGCAGACAAACCTAGAAACATAATCGGGGAGATGCGGGATTCGAACCCACAATCATAAGTTTCTGGCGTGTCCAAGGGACGCAACTCTGCACAGCGATTTGCGGCGCCTTAGACGACTGGGCCACCCATGACCCCGCAACCTTATTAAATGCACCTTTAATGCAGCTCTGAATTATATTCAAATTAATTTAGTAGACGTTTTTCATGGAGCAGATGGTGTCATGGTTACCATCAACTAACCTTTGACCCGTCACCAATCAGATCATCTAAATTCTCCATCCGGTCAACAGCTGTTTTCATTGTCTCTGATGTCACTTCCGCCTTGGCTGATATACTTTTCCCGAATGAAACTTCATTGAATATATCGTCGTCCGACGTGTTTCCTGAAAGGATGCATTTCCCAAACCCATGGTTGCAACTTGTTGGAAGGTGTGCCCCGCGAACTGGTGATGTCTGAAACAGGATTATGAGCATCAGTAAGAAACATGGGCTCCAGATGGGAATTTCCAGGCATAAAATAAGTTGCTCGTTTAGTAAGTGTATTTCTGTCAATGTATCGGAAAACTTCTGTCAATGTAACGGAAAACAAATAAACAAACCTCACTGTCACTCTCTTGTGACTCAAAACCGCTGTCACGTGAATCATCGAAAGTGAGGCTCTCGTCCGAGACTTGCGTCTGTGACGTCACGTCAACTTCAACTGCTGGTGCAAACTGAAAGAAAGTATAATAATAGCATGATAAACAAGCCTCTTTCGTAATCATTATTAGTTGTCGAGAGGGAGTCGATTAAAGTATGCTGAAGTCACTGAGATCTTTAACATTTAAAAAACGTCCATTTATTATTGTATTCTTTGATTCTCATTCTTACCGTCAGTTTCCTTCTGGTCATGGTGAGCAAAGAGTGCTGAGGAAGATTCTGTAAGGATAAAAAGGTGTTTACCTTGATGGCAAAACTTAAGTTGAGGAAATGATGCTGGTCTTAAGCGTAGGCTACATATATACCTGCTTAAACCAACATGTTTTCCCAACAATCACAACACTCGTTGATCGACTGAACATGTTTCTGCAACCACAAATTATTCCTATGTGAACAACTAACCAAGAACAACACTGACGCATTAGAGCTAGACAATTAGCAGCCTCGCTTGGTGTGAACACGGTTGTGCTCCTGGCAAATTCATCCTATGGTTGGGAGGCAGATTACTCGTGTTAATCTCCCAACGACATCACATGCACCGACACGTGTGTGTGTGTGGCGACGGGCTAGACTGTCAACTTTCAAAGCAATGTTACAGTAGGCCTTTATCCCCTTTACCCCCGCCACGCCGACCCAGGGACTGACATCGACACACTGCAAGCGCGTGAGCATGCTTTTATCAAGATTGACCATCTCAACACCAAAATGCGAACGATATTGACTGTCATTGAAATCGGCCTCTTTAGGTGTTCATACAGTTCAACTGTCTGAGCAGCAATTTGCAAATGCAGCTGTTACCATCAATCAATTTAGTTAACAATTATGTCAGTCAACGATAACGTTAATGTCATTTAAGTTAATATCTAATACGTCGATCAACGAATTCTCTTAATGTCAATTAAGTGAACCTAAATTTCCATCAATGAATACCGTTTATGACATTTCATTTCAGTTGTGCCCATCAATAAATGTCATCACAATATAACGAATGTATGTCTTCGTATTTTTCATTTGTGTGCATCATGTGTAACCTTAGATAACAGTACTCTGGAAAAAGAGAACCTGTGAATATATAATTCCAGTAAAAAATATAGATGTTCCCTGGTTAAGCCTATCGTTAATTATAATCCTCAGGCCAAGCTGGTCGACCAGAAATCGCTGTTTTTAGACCCAAGCTGATCAAAAGTCTGCCTGGCGCTAAATATCCCATAGATGAACATGAATGATATTGGATTATTAGCAGTAGGCGTGTGTTTCAGACAAAATGTTCAACAAGAAGCGCAAAGGTAACAAATCATTTAAAAAAATGATATTCTAACACTTGAATACATTAATCAGTTGCAGCATTCAAATTACAAAGTAAATTCGTTTTTGGCCTGAATAATAATGATCAAATTGAAAATAAAAGATGTTATTTTAACTTAAACTCAATTCTCCATTCTATAATGACAAATATCTTAGACCCATTCGCCGGAATCATTGTTATTTGGAGGGAATTACTCAAGCTTGAAAATGTTGGCTGTGTACGTATGTTAAGACATAGAAGTTATCATACGTGTGTGTACTTATTCCAAATACAGGATATTTACCATTCCAACACACACATGCATAATAACCTCTTTTTCATATAAAGTCGTTCTTATATGCAAACGTCTCTCACAAGAGTTACCTAAACATTGCAAGTTTTACTGGAATCTGCGCATTAATAAATTACGTGACAAGGTCAGTGATAAGTCAGTCGGATTATTACAACGGTACTTATAGTTCGAACTGAAGCTTGTTTAGACAATGGGGTATCTATCGTGTAGACAAAAAGGATACATAATTTTGTCAGTTTCAGTTATCCCGTCGGTCGGCTTCCTGGAGTAATTGTCCTTTGCCAAATGGAAGCTACTCTAATCTAGTAGACGTCACGTATGCCTGATGGTAGATGTTCCAAAACGAAACAAGGTTAAATATTTAACCCAAATTCAACTGTTTTAAATTCGGGAAAACACCCCAAGCCAAAGAATATTCAAGTTTCACAAACACAGAGAACATATATCTCCAAAGCTGGCTATACTTTTAAAACTACGTCCTTGTTAGACACTGATGTTCAGTGTGTTAGACTGTTATTTTGATAAGGTTTTATATTGATAATATTTTAGTAAAGTGTCCAGATCTCCGATGGTTATTCTGTAAAGGGCGACGCCATTTGTTTGTAAACACACAAAGTAGTACCACATGATCTTTCTTATTTGCATATTTATCCCCAAACAGATACCGTTTTCATTCGTTGGTTTTATCCTGCCAAAAACCTACCCATCATATGCTAGATATTGATTACATTTTTTTGTTTACGTTGCACCAGGTATCATCAATGATTTCCATTGATCCCTTCATTTTTCCAGCACTGTGTTGCCTTTTAGCGCCGAGTGGAATCTGTTTCGGTATATGATGATTGATTATTCTCTGGCTTTGTTCTTTTTAATTCTTAGTTAATGGACCTGAATAATAATTCTTCAGAAACATTAGTTACGTCTGGATGTTCGGTCATATTTGAGCCATTCATCGCCACATTCTGTCCCTTTCTGTAAACTGCAAGAATACTCGGTCTCTTAATATCGATATTTTTCGGTGAGAAACTAATCAGAATGTGCGTATGGCTATAAATACTTTAATAAACAAACAATTTCGCTATGCCCGTTTGCGCAAAGACGGTACCAAGTTGATAAAATGGCCGCGAGACGGGCAATGGTGCTGTTATTTACTGTAAAACCGCAAAGGTTCAGATTGTACATTCGTAAAACATTCAACACTTATAAGGCTACGAACGTCTCCGTATTTCTTGTTTGATTAATTAAGTAGCTATGACTATCTGTCGCACACATTTCGCTTACAAATATAATTAATAATAAATATTAAAATGAATAACATGTTCTTTGTTGATTTAGATTATACTTACATAAATGCAGACTGTCTTTTATACATTTGAGGTTCACGATACACGTATATATATAGGTAGTGCCGCATAGATTAGAGACGGACATGTCACAATATCTCGGTTGACACGGAGTTTGCGGAAACAATGAGTAGCATGTGTCTGTGCGCAGACAGGAAGCGCTCAATTTGATCACGTGATTTTTTAATAGATGGTATCGCAATGGCGACTTTCGCAGTGTGGCGCAGATAGATGTGTGTGAAGGTGTTAGCGATAAGGGAGTCCCATTTAGGGTTTTCGATTGTACGAATAGCCTAGTACTGAGAGAAGTAGACAGTTCTCTGTCCTCAAATAAAAGCCTCGTTATAACCAGATAGAGTAGATGATAGCCTGACCTAAAGAGAGTATGATATTTAAAGATAAAGAAAGATAAAGAAAGATATACATTCATATGTACAATTATGTAAAACTTTATTTTAAGGTCTTTAAACATACAGCACTAAAATGCAGAAAGTAATCAACACATAAAAATATAACTATTTAACAATGAATAAATTTCAACAATGTCAACATTGAGTGAGTGAGTATAGTTTTACGCCGCTTTTAGCAATATTCCAGCAATATCACGGCGGGGGACACCAGAAATGGTCTTCATACATTGTACCCATGTCGGGAATCGAACCCGGGTATTCGGCGTGACGAGCGAACGCTTTAACCACTAGGCTACCCGACCGCCCCTCAAAAACAGAATGAACATTTAAGTGGTGAAACATCGATTTCTAAATTTCGACTGCGCAAGTGTCTTTTGTTCGCAACCTTGTTCGACTTGGACCGGAAATGACGTAGTTGACTGGCGTAGTCCAGGTGCAGCATGGGAATGTAGGTGTTAGGCTGACACTGTCGCTGAGGAAAGAACAAAAACATTGTCAGTACTTATTGATTGTAAATGTTAAAATAAAAACAGCTTTCCGAAATGTTTCATATAAAGAGCAACAGATATGGTGCTCCGAAGTGTACTCACCTCCCAAGACCCTATTGGAATGTAATTACTTACTGAAATAATAATAAGGAAATCTGTCTCTTTGTGAAATGTGTAACGTACCTGATGTTGTTCATAGAAGGCCTTGTACCCACCATCCAGCAGGTACACTTCCGGGCAGAAGAGGAACGGGTAGCGGTCACTGTTCAGCTTACGGTCTAAGCTCCGTAGATGGCGTAATCTGAGTTAAAGAATAATTGCATCAGTTGGAGAATATTATACTTTGTAGTAAACTCAGGACACTTTTAACATTCATATTTGGTGTCAGCTGGGGAATTTGACCCTGTCATGTTAATGTTACATGTATTACCGTGGAGAACAGCACGGCACGATGTAAGTCATGCAGATATAGACCCGTGAAGATTCGGGGTAGAATAGGTCTTCAGCAACTCATTACTATGCTTGGTGTAAGAGGCGACTAACATATTCGGGTGGTCAGGCTCGCTGACTTGGTTGATGCATGTCATCGTATCCAAATTACGTGGATCGATGCTCATGGTATCAATCACTGGATTGTCTGGTCCAGATTCGATTGTTTACAGACCTCCGTCACATAGCTGGAATATTGCCGAGTGCGGCGTCAAACAGACAAACAAATATGCAGATATAGTTTCATATTTGTGTGTCTATGTTCGGTTTGGAAGGTAGACCGTTAACGCAACCCAGTACTTATCTGATTTCTCTCGAAATGTCGAAAGTAACTGATTACCATATCAGCAAAAGATAAATGTTCCGAAATGGTCACCAGAGAGCAGTGAAAGTTACACGAGTATGACGACTTACAGTTTGGGTGCTCTCTCTGACGAGAATTCACAGTGGAAGACGTGAATGTTCCGTTGTGTCGACTCCCTCCACCGTAAACTGGTGACGAACTCCGTGATCTGAGCCTCATTGTGGAGATTAATGGCACCCTGTAAGAACGATGATCATGAGGATAATTTGTCTTCAATTTTTTTATGAACGTTAGTATGGATATGTTTTATCTCTACAAGAACCATATTGATTTAATCCAGATTCAAACATTTTATTCAAGCAAACCAATAAACAAATACCTCAATATGGCCACCTTCATATTCATACGGGTAACGACAGTCGATGATCTGGTACCCGGAAATGACGTCATTGTATTTGCCTGTCAGAAGGTGACTGACTGTGCGTGGAGACACTGACTTGAGATCCTTGTGTCGGCCTGTGATGGTCGGGAGTCCGTGACACTGGATAACAAATAATGACTTCATTATGCATTCACAACATGATGAACCGAAAATAATTAACGTCGGATAACGTTTACAGTTAGAGTAATAACTTCCAAATTAAAAACTACCAAGAACGAGTAGTGAATAGTGTATAGACTAGTGAGGTATATTGGTATTTGCTGTACAAATGTCAATACCTTTGAGCCATCGCCAATCAGATTGACGTCCGTCTCCATTTTGTCCACCGCTGATTTGATGGATTCGGGTGATTCAGAAACACATTGCTCGCCCTTATGTTCCGTGACGTCATCATATCTGGATCTCTTTGCCACGGGACTGTCATCCTCATCATGTAGCCGTTTTGGCGGGAATAAATATTTTCTAACTGGGCTGAAGTCTGTGATTGTTCTACACGACCAGGAATCGTTGCATGGAGACACCTGAAAGTGAAATTACCAATATGTATATTCCCGGAATTTGAGCGTGTTCTATCTGCTCAGTTATTAAAGATGTTTTAACGGAGATATGTTTTCTTTATTCATCATTATTAAACACAAATAAATATGTTATGTAGTTCCGTGGAAATAACAAACACTGTTGGGACATGCATATTTACCTCCGTGTCACTCCCGTGAGATTCGAAACCGCTGTCACGTGAGTCCTCGTCATCAGCGAAAGTGAGGCTGCGTGGCAAAACTACAGCATCTTCATGAATACCAGGACGACCCGATGTCACCCGATCAGGACTGTCAAGGCAAAGTCTGACCATGCTGAACACTGGTAGTGGGATCATTTTAAGCTGAAAAATAATTGAAAGTAATTATCAAATTGCGTCACAAAAATATTGGTTAATAACAAAGAATATATGTCACCATGCAACGATGCATAATTGTGATGCATTAAATGACACATTCATTGTGACTAAATTATATTTGAAATGGATCACGTGTGTTGTAGGAAATTTAAAAACCTTATTTCTTCGTAGATAAAAAATAAACACTTCTTTTTAAGAGATGAACCCTTACCCTTAGTATTATCTTTCTAATTGAGTAAAAGTGTTGTTGTTTTCAAGTTACTGTCCCTGCCACAGACACAAGCGAAGAAAGAAAGATGTCCCCTCCTGCCTCCCATACTGTATATATACCTGTGCTGGTGTAACAATATCAATAACCTGATTACATATACAATCTACTGCACACTACCGCTAACACTTCAGCTTAATTACTTTATTTTGAGTCAAACAGCCCCTGAAACTCTGAAACAACACATCCAATCTAAAATGGAGCAATTTTAGGATGCTAGCACCTTTAGGGTTACCAGCGCTCAAGCTTGGGGATCAACGGCTGTGGCTTGTATGTACGGCGTTTCTATACCAGGCTGAGAGGAGATTATCCACGAGTGATAATCCAGGTAGGACATCATAAAAGGTAACTGATGTTGGAATAAATCCCGGGGTATAAATTGTATTAGGTAACGGGTAGAAATTAGAAATAGGCTGTGGAACAAATAGACAGCTCGTTACAATGTTTGTGCAGGGCAAGCGAGAAAGACAGTGGCCAGTTTGTAATTGGACAGTAGGTAGACATAGAGGACAATATAATATAATTATCTGTAGGGATTGGCTCACAGTACATGTAGTTAAATAGCAACAGCACCAATTAAAGATTGCATGCATCGCCACACCAAACAGGACCAGACAAAGAGCTGCCAACTCCATGTTCTGCAACATGTTCCTTTAAAGACTCATGAAAGTCCGAAACCTATGCGAGTGGAGACCTTCACTTATTTCGTTACAACGATAATACACATAATTGAAGCATTAAATGACTGAAGTGAAAGATATGTGTGCCCACGTTAACAGTTTATGAAAAATGTAAGTTTACTGAAGGGTTAAATGAGTTCATGTTTTTTACGCCACAATCAGCGATATTCTTTCTATTGGTCTTCAGCAACCCATTCTTGTCGTAATAGGCGACTAACGGGACCAGGTGGTCAGGCTTGCTGACTTGGTTAATGCATGTCATCGTTTCCCAGTTGCGTAGATCGATACTCATGATGTCAATCACTGGATTGTGTGGTCCAGTCTCGATTATATACAAACCGCCGTCATATAGCTGCAATATTACTGAGTGCGGCGTTAAACAACAAACAAACAAACACCCAAAAAAACAGGTCTAAAAAGCGGCAAGTCGATGGACACATTGCAAATGTGACTAAAACATGTGAAGAGGTTGTAAACTGTACCCTCTCTAAAGAGTGGCAAGTGGATGAATAACAGGACATGTGCCAATGACAGGTGAAGGGGTGCTACATAAAAGATTGAAAATAAATCATAATGATAATAACAAATAAGCGTAGGTTCAAGAAATCTCTTCTAAATGCTGAATCCACTGTAAATTCTGATTATATCATAACCTTGTGTCCATGAATCATTATCAAATAGTGATGATACCAGGTGTTCACGAAAAGTTTAGCATATCCTGCCCCACCAGTGGCACCCATCGCAAACACACGGAAATGCAAGTCAATTGTTCACCTGAAAAAAACACAGGACAAATGGTACATGTTGAAATAGGGAAATGCATCGAACATCATTTTTATCACGGATATGTCAAATGTGGAAATGTCCTCCATGTCTAACATAAAACGTTTTGAAGGCTTCACTGAGACCTTGAAGGTTGTACCACTGATCATGATCAAACAATTTTTGATGAAGAGTCGTATGACAGTGTTTAAAATCTTCAATGAAAGAGCATGCTCGATAGTACCCCACATGTAGACACCAAGGGCTGGAGCCGCTGGAATAAGGCTCAACATAACGACACAGATGGAACGTTAAAGTCATCATTCGTATCATACAGTTTTGTGGGCATGTTTCGTTCACTCTGAAATTTTATGCATGAATCTGGTCTCTTTTATTTCTAACCGGGTGGGTATATTAGTGGAAGTGGAATGGTTATTTGACGGTTATTGAATTATCTAAAATCATCGATGTATATGACGCTTAAGTTAAACTTCTTAGCCAAATTCTTGTTTCGATTTTGCCAATCCAAAAGGAAGTTCCGATTAATATTCATGAGCAAAAGAACGTCAAGAAGGGGAGCACAATTGATGCTCAAGGGGATACCTACTTAAATGTCTACCTATATGTCTATCTAAATGTCTTATCCTCCAAATTCACATAGATGTTATCAATGAGGGAGTCAAGCATTTCACATGTTGCTTCCTCAGTAAACTACAGATGACATTTGCTTTCTTTATTGACAATTTATTCTGAACATGTAACTATGTCTATCGTCATCACGATAGTGTGGTACAAAGTTGAAAAATCAAACGTTTTGACACAATTGACTTTGATTGCGATCCCGAATTAGTAGAAGGCTGCTCGAGATATTAAGGTCCATATTTGAATAACAGATTAATGAAGTCACCCGTGATCATATGACATGCAGGGTGGTTGCGGTATAATGAGTCTTGGCAGCCACAAGTTGTGTCATTTACATCGTGAGCTGCCAACTCCATGTCCTGCAAGACATTCCTCAAGTACCGGGCTAAGGAAACGTATACTGCTTTGTTCAGTACAGTTCTTGCCCATTGTAATCTGCGTTGACGGTGTAGAGGGGGACCATTCAACGGGAGGGTCAGTATGCTTTGATACCACCAATGCGGAGTTGTCGTAAGACTGTTCGTCTGCTGATGGGGTGTCCGCCGTTGACGGCGCCGTCACCTATCGGTTCCGCAGGTGGATTGTCCGACCGTAGCGGTCTTCAAATAGGCTTTGTGACCCTTCCCGATCTTTGACGGTTTTGTGTCTGGCCTGTTTGCTGATAACGACTCAACAAGATGCTAATACTGGTTTGAATGCAGGTTTTTGCAATCTGCCGTTGAGATGCCCCTATATCTGCCATACCAATAGCTCTGTCATGCTCTTGTGTGAGTCTCGGCATTTCTCTGATATTCTTTTTGATGCTGCATCCTGGTGCTGCCCCTCACCGGTATTTATGTAATAAACATGCACGAACATTTTTAACAGTTCCCAAAAATCCTTTTTTTCCCATTTTCCATAACTGCATGAAATTCACTGTATCCTGCAAAAAGTGACATTCATGTGTGCACAGTTTGTGATTTGGTGAATGTGTTCGGATAACGTTCTCACTTATCGCGCCGTCTTTAATTCAGATAAAACCTAATTTACAAGTGATAAGTTTCTTTTGCCCGGTATAATTGCGCAACTTGGATGAAATGGTGTTGGCACAGAAAATGTTGGTTACTGAAATTAAAGATATTGTGGAACATGTAAAGAAATTGATTTCTGTCTAACGATGTAACTGCAGATGTTACTGCGATGTAAAAGTTTAAAGCATTTTCTGATTTAGTAAAGTTTGCTTCTGTTTTGGCCCAACGCTAAAAGCAGTATCAACAACTATACTCTCTACTCCATACTGTGGGCTCGTAATGTTTGCTTACCCATCCATCAGCAAAAGTTTCTATGGTCCTGATGTTTCTTTCAACTCTGCAGAGTATGGTCTTGTTCATACTTTGTGCAATCCCAATGGTTTTTCTGGGGTGAGATGAGGTGATGTGGGATTTAACATTGCATCAAGTTATTGCACTTATGTAATATGCGTGCGTGCAAATGCCTGGTTTGTTATGGTGCTAATCCACTGAGGTACCATGCCGCAGTTGACATGAATAGCCCATTTAGACACAGTATACTGACGCCGAGCCGACTCTCCTTAATTCTTTTTGGAATGACCCGGCTGGGCATCATTTTGTCTTGGAGTCCTTTCTTGTGATCTCGACTGCTCTAAACCAATATAAAACCTCCGGGCCACTCATGTCCCCTTTGATAATGTCTGAAACAATATTCAAATCGTGTAGTTAATGTTGAAATAACCTGCATGGTTTGAATCAAACATGGCATTTAATCTATCAATGGTTTGTAGTGTGAGTCAGTGAGTTTGGTTTAACGCCGCTTTTAACAGTATTCCAGTTATATCACGGCGTGTCAGCTTAATGTGGGAGGAAAGCCCGAAGTGATGCAGGTCTCGGACGTTTACCACTTCGATGAAACCCACGAGCACGGGTATGGTGCTGATAATCCTTGAAAAATAATCGGGGCGAACCGGGATTCGAACCCATAATCACAGGTTTCTGGCGTGCCCAAGGGACGCAACTCTGCACAGCGAATCGTGGTGGCTTTAGAGGACTGGGCCACATGTGTCCCCCAGCGGTTTGTAGAGAAAACTATTTTTTTTTCAATAATAAGAAAACTAAGGAAGTTTATTTACGATTCCGACTGATCTCGATTCACAGCTTTTTCGCCAATATTTCAGCCTGGGTACGATTTAGATGAAACTGGTAGATTTGTTAACATTCGAAGAGAACATATATTGTGTGACGTGTGTTCTTGGTGGCTATATAGAAAATAAATATGTTTTTACATATTTGTACTGCATATGATTGCTTATTTTGCCTTTTACCCCCGGCGGAAAATCGATACTTGTTATTCTCTGGCGTTGACGTTCATAATTATTAATCACAATCAAATAGTGACATACTTGGACTTAGGAAAGGCAACAAACCATTTGATAACCCCATTAGCAAGAAAACTCTGATGTGCTTTTGTAGTTTTATTACACTTATCAACACCCGTATGTTTAAAACTTCCGCCTCTCTATTACGGAAGACTTAGTATTGGAATATTGAGTACGGCGGTAAACAACTTCATCTCGCTAAGGGGAGAAAACTGTACTTCCTAATTTATCTAAAGGAACAATTGATGTATGTAAATCCCCAAAAGACTTGAATTTAGCAAAAGCTTTATTTCAATTTATTTAAATCAATATTTTGTAAATTTGTAACGCATAATTTCAAAAAAGGTCGACATCAAACATTTCAGTATACTATGCATGATAGGGAAACTAAATAGTGGTAGGCGATGACACGCCATGAAAACAGTATGGTTGAATAAAGCAGAAAAACAGTTTAAATAGGTTTATATTTTTTATTGACAGTAAATATAAAGTATACAAGCAAATCATTATCTATAATGGACATTAAAGCATTGCGTTAAATACAAACAACAGAAGACATGCTGCAAACCTTGATATGTAAATAGCATGAAATAGCACCGTATTCCTATCTGGGATCGAGGTATATACTTTTTATTACAGAAGCACAAATACTGGAGGACTAGTTACGGGAACATGTTGTCGGTCTCTATCCTTGGCAATTATCCTCTACTGCATACGACAAGAGGTAACATACATACATCCCCGATGCATTTGCATTCATCCCTGGAAATACTCTTGCATTTTATGAATAGTTGCTTTTGACTGCATAAATCCGCACAGTAGACCAAGATAGCGACCGACAAAGTACATTTTATCCCCTCAATATGAATAAATAATGATAGATATGGTCCCCATAAATACTCAAACATGTTATTGACATTAGGATGTGATCTACGCGCAGCTATCGGTCGACATTCTCAACACAGCACTCGACCACGTTGCACTAGCAAAATACATTACAACAGTTCAACAAGTCCAACAACTCACAACAATCTGAGTAAACAACAGTTTCAACAAGCACTGCTACTTCCCCACAATAGCCCAACATCCGTGCATTCGCTGAACTCCAACTACTGCTACACAAAGTTCAATAGCCCCACACTGTTACACCCAATAAAGCTGTGGGGCAGCGTCTACTTCACGTCGACAGCTAGCGTCTACTTCACGTGGACAGCTAGCTCTACCAGATAAACAAAGTCACATTTTTTCTATGACTGTATTGGACGAAACAATTCTCTGAACCAATTCCGTCATCTTCTATACCATCTAGGTAATCGTAGTAACATATTCACAGCGTGAAAGCAGAGGGGGACATTTCCAAAACCTGTCTTCTTTGAAATGCTCTCTTTCTTTCTCGCACTGCGTGAGACTTGGTAGAGCGGAAGTGACGTAATGCAGAGCTAAAATCGTGGTGCAGCATGGGAAGGTACGTCTGAGGCTCACAATGGTCCTGCAAATCAAATTATTAAATGTTGATTTATTTCCGTTGTAACATGCCGTTATGACATTCCGTTGTACGAGGTTTTACTGCCAATTATACAGATGGCCGCCTACCTTCTTCCGTAGGTATAGCGTACCAGTAGGGACAGCCCTCAATAACTTAAAAAGCCGTCATTCGACTCATGAAAAACAATTTCTCAGCATACCTGGTGTTTTGAAAAGAAGGCCTTGTAACCGCCATCTAGCAGATACACTTCCGGGTAGAAGAGGAACGGGTAGCGGTCACTGTTCACCTTTCGGTCTAAGCTTCGTAGATGGCGTAGTCTGTAACATACCGTATTTCAATGAAATTCAGACATGCATTTGTAATATTAAGGAATGCACCGATTGTAACCTTCACTACAACGAAACCTGGTTATTATGGATGGACTCGTTTTTAACGAGATCGTTCTGATTAATAAGCCTCCAATTTTAAGTTTAACGGGATGCGGGTACGTAGAAATATCGCAACAAAATATACATAGGATTGTTCCTGATAACGGGCCGGAAAACGGAATGTTCGGATTAACGAGGTCCGGTTTAACGAGTTTCACTTAACACTTAACACTTAACACCTCTTTATCTCAACTGAACAAACTGAATCACTTACAATTTAGGCCCCCTCTCAGAGGAGAATTCACAATGGAAAATGAGGATGTTTCTTTCGGTTGACTGCCTCCCTTGCTCGTTTGTGACTAATTCCGTGACAAGGGCCTCGTTAAAGAGGTTAAGTGCCCCCTGAAAGGAAAAAATATAAAATATACATAATGTGTCGTTTTTAGAATGATGTTATTAATGTGGTGATTGTTACCATTACAAAAAATAAATATATTTTCAATTAGTTGCAATTGGCCGATTTTACATCCACATTTATACTGACCTCAATATGTCCGCCTTCGTATTCATACGGATACCGACAGTCAATGATCTGGTAGCCGGAAATGACGTCATTGTATTTCCCAGCTAGAAGCTGACTGACGGTTATTGGAGACACTGACTTGAGGTCTTTATGTTTCCCTTCCATTGTCGGGAGACAGTGTGTCTGCAAACACAATTGGTGGTTTTAATTCCGTGCACAGAGACGAACCAGTATGTACACCCGAGTTGATAATTACCTGAAGTAAATCATACCAATACCCGAGTATTACACTACATCTTATTATCTGAAGTAGGAGTACACTGTAGCTTATTAGCTGAATTGTCATACTAACACTAACACTGTAGCTTATTACCAGAAATACCTCATACAAATACCTGAAATACGCCATACAAATACCAAATTACCAAAGTGCCAATTAAATTTCTGCCAATGCCTGAAATTATCAAACCAATACCTGAATACGCAACACCAATACCTACACCGCTGCTTACCATTACCTGAAATGTATCATACGAAAACCTGAATCTGAAACAAGTCATACCAACGCCTGAAATAAAGTTGTCATACGAATACATATACTACCCCATAATATTTGAAATGTCATGTAAATAGCTGTCATAATACCAATACCTACACATCAGCCTACTATTTACTGGAATTGGTCATACCAATGCCTGAAATCACCATACTTACGTATAAAATATCATACCCATATATCTGAAATTCGTAAACCAATACCTGAAAACATGATGCCAATATCTACACTCCACGGTATCATTACCTGAAATACGTCATACCAACATTTACACTGCGCCCTACCATTACCTGAAATACGTCATACCATCATTTACACTGCGTCCTACCATTACCTGAAATACGTCATACCAACATTTACACTGCGCTTTACCATTACCTGAAATACGTCATACCAACATATACACTGCATCACACCATTGCCTGAAATATGACATACCAACATATACCCTGCGTCATACCATTACCTGAAATGTCATACCAACATTACACTGCGCCTAACCATTCCCTGAAATACATCATACCAACATTTACACCGCACCATTCCATTCCATGAAATACGTCATACCAACATTTACACCGTGCCATTTCATTTCATGAAATACGTCATACCAACATACCATTCCAATCCGTCACATCAAAATGAATACGTTACATCAATAAACGAAATATGTCACTCTTTATCTCCTTATACGCGGAATACCACTACCTGTCTTTTTCTGATTGCGGCGTTAAACAACAAACCAACCAACCAACCTGTCTTTCTGCGTAGGTGTTAAACCAATAACTGTAATTACATCAGGAATTAACAGTTAACGAACCGAACTTGTAGAATCTGTAATTTATCCTACATTGAAGATGAATATCACTCTGTTTATTTGTAATCTCTTCTATGTTGAGGAAAACATATATTCCTGAGAAATACACAAATAGACATAAAAATTAACATTATGCTGTCATCTGTGAATCACTCTCCATTTATCCAGTATTGTTATTATGGGCCTCTGGCTTACATAACTTTTCGGAATTCCAATAGTACTATCCACAAAACCTCATATGAAGAAAATACTTCGACACAAAATATGGCATTTTTGTAACCTGCAGTAAGCTAAATCACTTCTGAACAATGGGTCAAACATGAATCTATCAATTATGATTAAAATGTTATAAGAACAAGAAACCGCTAAAAGTTGATGGTCTAAAAGCAGATTCCGGTGTAAATGTCAAAGATACCCAAAGTAAAATCCGTCAATGTACCTGTGATCCGTCGCCGACAAGACTTCTGTCGATCTCCATCTTGTCAACGGCCTTTTTCACGACATCTGACGTAACGTCCGCCAGGAATACCTAGAGTTTCAAATGATAGTGTTGTAATTATGCAAATGCAAATATATATATGTAAATGTATGTATATGTAAATGTATGTATATGTATGTATATGTAGACCTCATCTATGGTGATGACATTATATCATGTGTGGTGTTCGTAATGGAGAAATCACTCGAATCTGTTCATTCCGGGAGTAGAAATACCAAACCCCGAAACGATCCGCGTGATTTCTCCGACTTAAAAACCATGTCATATATAATATTTCTCTATAATTGTGTAGTGAGTGAGTTGGGTTTAACGCCGTTTGAACAGTATTCCAGGTATATAACGGCTTGTCAGCTTCATGTGGGAGTGAAACCCACGAGCATGGGTAGGGTGCAAAAAATAAAATAATATTAATAATCGGGGCGAATCGTGATTCGAATACTATCACAGGTTTCTGGTGTACCCAAGGGACGCAACTCTTCACAGAGAATTCCGGCGCCTTACACGACAGGGCCCCCATTGCCCCCTAAGGTCTTAATTGTCATCACAGAAATCAAAGACTATTCAACATCAAATATTACATCAACTTGGTCGTAGTTTTGCTTAACGCAAACTGTGATGCAACTAGTGTTTCAATTTGTTCTTAAAGCATTGGGAATATTACAAATATTTATACAGACTATGAAATGGGATGTTCATACCAAATCAGGAGAGAATTAAGCAGCTGACATGCATTGAGGATGGGTCGAATTGCTTTGGCATTCCAGCGACCAGTCCCAAGTGTAACAAATGATTGATTCACTGGAATAAAATAGGTGCATACCTCATCATCGCCCTCGTCAACGTCATCGATGAAGGGTCGTTGGCGTTTTTCACATCGTGGTCCGTCGTCGTCGTCGCTGTCGTCAACAGAATCGGTGCGTGATCTTTTTAAAGAAAACAGCGACCTCCTGACTTGAGTGATGTCAAAACTCCTCTTTGGTGCCCTGGTCTCGGGTGTCTCCAGGGAGAAGACCTGCAGAGATGGAGCACTATGTTAGAGGATGGGAACATGTACATCAATGGATATCTATGTTAGAGGATGGGAATGTAGACATCAGTGGATCTCTATGTTAGAGGATGGGAACATGGACATCAGTGGATCTCTATGTTAGAGAATGGGAACATAGACATCAGTGGATCTCTTTGTTAGAGGAAGGGAATATGGACATCAGTGCATCTCTCTATGTTAGAGGATGGGAACATGGACATCAGTGGATCTCTATGTTAGAGGATGGGAACATGGACATCAGTGGATCTCTTTGTTAGAGGATGGGAATATGGACATCAGTGCATCTCTCTATGTTAGAGGATGGGAACATGGACATCAGTGGATCTCTATGTTAGAGGATGGGAATGTAGACATCAGTGAATCTCTATGTTAGAGGATGGGAACATGGACATCAGTTGATCTCTTTGTTAGAGGATGGGAATATAGACATCAGTGGATCTCTATGTTAGAGGATGGGAACATGGACATCAGTGGATCTCTATGTTAGAGGATGGGAATGTAGACATCAATGGACATCTATGTTAGAGGATGGGAATATGGACATCAGTGGATCTCTATGTTAGAGGATGGGAATATAGACATCAGTGGATCTCTGTTAGAGGATGGGAATATGGACATCAGTGGATCTCTATGTTAGAGGATGGGAATATAGACATCAGTGGATCTCTATGTTAGAGGATGGGAATGTAGACATCAATAGATATCTATGTTAGAGGATGGGAACATGGACATCAGTTGATCTCTTTGTTAGAGGATGGGAATGTAGACATCAGTGAATCTCTATGTTAGAGGATGGGAACATGGACATCAGTTGATCTCTTTGTTAGAGGATGGGAATGTAGACATCAGTTGATCTGTATGTTAGAGGATGGGAATGTAGACACCAATGAATATCTATGTTAGAGTATGGGACGATCGACATCAACGGATCACTATGTTAGAGGATGGGAATATGGACATCCCCGGTTCTCTGAGATAGAGGATATAAGTATGGACATAAATTGGGATATTTGTTATATATTGAATTATACCTAAGTACCCACATCTTATACATATCTTAATTCAATCTGAGGTTGCCTGGGGTTGCCTTCACCTTGCCAGAAATTGCCAGTGTGTAAAATGTCCTTCCAATCTACTGTATTTAATGCCCAACAAGCGTTCATTACAGCAAACGCTTAACAAAAGACCATACCATAGTCTTGCGCTTTTAGCATGTCAGGTAAAAATGACATTGTGTGTTTATTTTGAAATTAATGTTAGTTTGTGTGTGTGTGTGGGGGGGGGGGGGTGTGGGTGTGTGGGTGTGTGTGGGGGGTGTGTGTGTGGGGGGGTGTGGGGGGTATGTTCGTATACTCACCCCTACAGACATGTCTGGAGACCCATAGCCACTGTCACGTGACATGTCTTCGTCGTCACTTAACGAACTCTTGGTCCGACATTTCGCGGTCACGAGGTCGGGACTGGTCGTTATGGTTGCGGATGTTGAAAGATCCATCTATGCAAAAACAAATGTATAAAATGTATATATTTGACACATTGTATTTGTTCTCCCTATTTCTTGTCCGATTTGTGAAGTGTCATGATACAATAATTACATTGATAATCATAAAAATATATAAAGTATTTCAATCAATTGACCCTGTCAATATGACGGCAGTGTAATTATCAGTGTTACGTTTAACATGATTGTATCGTCAATGCGATTCGCTTCTTAATTATTCTTGCTAATCTTATCTCAATTTCTGCACGACAATCCAATCAATCTGTGTACAAAAATCTCACCTTAAATAACCTTGTCTTCTTAACGCGCCAATTTCTCAAAACTCACTGAAAAAATATTACAACATTTAAGAATAAGCAATTTTCAATTATCAATTTATTTCTACTTCAGCTACTACTTTTAGTAACGCTACAACAATATATCATTCATATATTCCAGTGTATCTATTTCTGAACCGTGTTGGTTATACATTAAATTAATGCCAGAAGTAGAATATATTGAAAGAAAACATTTACAAAGATGTTATCATTATTAACAATTTTGAAAACTATACAAAACATGCACAAACACTTCAGGATTTATACTGAATATTTGTCCAAATTGAAACAAATTGTCTTACATACTTCAAATTTGTAAGCGATAGTACGCCTTCATCAGTATTTTCTATTATTACTCTTACCAAAGTGGTGTGTGTCGGGGTGCAGTAGCAGTATAGAATGGCAGTCCGGGGGTCCTGTCGCTATATACATGTCCGGCATAAAAGGACAGCTCTCCATCTTGAGTTTCACACAATAGGTGTGACCAGACAATCTCCAAATTCAATAGTTGTGTAAACTAAAACAACCACTTGGACTGGCTCCCACGTGCACGCCATCATGCCTCACCGTGTGTGGTGACAGCACCTGCACCCGCGCTTGTTTAGAAATTGAGATTTGGTGTAAACAACAACACAGATTAAGTAAGTCGATTCAACCTGTGTGACGTACATCCCAGGTTAATATTACCCAACGCTTAGCTTCATATCCAAGGGAGGCAATTGCTGTCAAAGTGAATCTTAATTGCTTTAGTTGTCAAAACATTTTTGAAACGAAAATGGCTACTGGGTATTAGAGAAGGGTGAAATGGGTTTCGGCTTGTGTATAGTGGATTGTGTTTATAAGGATATAGCTGGAGTTAGTTGTCGGACAATGGTTTTCGAGGCTTCGATGGGAAGTTGCTTCGTGTTTAGGATATACACTCGATTTTCAATAGACATGGCAGCCTTTTGTTTTACTTGTTGCTGCCATGCTTGTCCACGTTAGCAAGGATACCGGCTACATCCTTGACCTCGAATATCTGCATAACAACTGCTTTATTGTTTATAACGACGTTTCAGGATTATCTTATATGGATAACAACTTCTTTACTACTTCTTTAAGTGGCATTTAGAAGTTGGTATGATATGATGAACAAGGAGATTCTATGGATATTCAACTTCTTTATTACAACGAATGCGAAGTTTCGGTGAAGATACTAACACCGTATAACGGCTTTTTTTTATAAAAGCAAGTAATGGAATTACACGTTTGATGACAGTGTTACAACCTGCAGCTAAACGTCGCATTCGTTGTAATAAAGAAGTTGCAGATCCACAGAACAATCTCCAATGTCCATCTTATTCATTGTTTAAAGCGATGTTGTTATCCATCAACGTTTCATGTCTTCATGTTCTTTCAACTCCTTTTGAGTCTCCTATCAAAGACTTGATCCCCAACATCATAAACAAATAGGTAACACAGTCTCTGGAAAAATGGTCTTAAGTAAATTTGTAACCTTTTCTGTGTTTCTTCCTGTGCGTTTCTTTCCGATCTCCTATTAAAATTATATATAGGTATACCGAGGGCGCTGTCAAAGTTAGGAAAGCGGTACATATCATCAAATATAGGCATCATTTGATATGTCATATATAGGAGAATATAAAAGCAATAACAATTTTAGTGGGGACATCATCCCATGTTCTTGTCATATTTTTTCCACAATTAGCTATCTGATATTCTTTGACAGAAAGGTATATGAAAACATGACGTTTTCCATAAAATAAAAAAGCGGGTAGCGTCAGAAATCTATCAAATTTGAGAATACAATAAATTGTTCTTTGGTGATTGAATAGTATATATTGGATAGCCGCCATGTATGTGTGCTTAGGATTGGTGGCACTGGGGACCTTTTCCCGTAGCTTTTGCACGTGAACTGTACAAATATGACTGTTAGTGTTTGAATTATATGTCTGTAACAGTTGAAACCGTTGATACCAATGACGATTCCGGGTCAGGATCGGATGGTTATTACTCAGATAATCCAACCCTCTGTACTTAAACCAAGGATTACAAGCAAATGTCTTAATCAGACGATTTCCTAAAGAAAGCTTGAAATTATTCTCACTGCTAAGTCATAAAACATGTAATAAAGCGTTGATAAGGAATTCCGTTTGTTTTATTCATTGTGTAAAAGTGCTCAAGGTGATGATTAGGCAATGGTTGCAAAATATGTGTCGGGTGACTTTTGCAAATATTGCTATTCGATGTGTTTGTATCATATAAACCACCAGGGCCCCGTGCCACAAAGCGATCATAGCCCAAAGGTGATTGTAACTCCCATACTCTAACACTGGCTTACGTAGCTCTGAGATCGCTTTATAGATCGGTTCGCGAGGAATGCAGAATTATAGAAAATTTAAAACTGCATTTAATTTAAAGAATGCAATTTGAGGATGTCAACTTCTTTATTATGAGTAACACAACGTTTCGGAGTATATGCTTACTCCTCCATCCACCATCTCCTTCACGTTGTGTTCCTCCTAATAAAGAAGTTGACATCCATAGATTCTCCTCCTAAATGCCTTTGAAAGACTGGATTTAATTTATTCAAAGGTAACATGCACAAATTTACCTCCAGGAAACACGGGCTATGTAACAGACATGCAATATGTATTTATTCGTTGCACCGTTCTTGATGAAACCTGATTGCATCGTTATCACAAATACATTTCAACAAAGACATACGCGTCATGTGAGATGGTTGACAGAATGATAATCTCTAAATGAATATTCCACCGAAAAGATAAGTGAAATCATATCCTCAGTTATGAGATCTAGTTTAAAAATATTGCTATTCAATGAATTTGGATCCAAGAAGACTTTTGTCAATGCCTTTCCAGTGCAAGTTATATTCATGAAGGCATTAAAGAAAAATAATACAATTGTGAGATATATTTGGTTTTTTGAGGGTTTGAATCTTCTCGACTTGTTTAATGCTATAGCAAAGAAACGGTAACATTCTTACTGAAACGTAGCTAGAAATCAAAGAAAATGCCATGATGTCACGAAACGACCAATTTAACAATATCTCCGCAGCTCTGATTTGTAAAACAACTTGTCGACATTACATGTGTTGTGTTGTATATGTAATCCTTGTGTAAATATTGAGAGAGATACACGTTTATGACTTGAGCCTCAGTTTACAGATTCGTGTCGTCTGCTCCCCGCATGTGACACTACACTATTAGCGCAATTACGTCAGCTGAAGCTCGAAATCTTTCACCTTAGCTCCCTAAACACATTGCCTAACGGTAGATATGACTAACATTTCATGCAGATTATCTCATTAATCGGATACTAATTAGCTAATCCCATCCCACGACCCGGCACCGATTCCTCCCAACACAACTTACCTCCCTTTACATCATTGCTACAAGGGATTATCTCAAAAAGGTGCTTTACGGCAAGTCTTACTCAGGTTGGTAATTAATACATTCTTATGGGATTAATTGACAGGCATTGTTTTCGCGGGCGTTCTGAGAGGCGAGATTGTAACGATGACTCGCTTGGTGCTACTCAAACAAACAGAACCAATTAGCATTTTACGCTAATTATTACCTGCAAATGTCACTGATGCTTCCATATGGCTAGGATTGGATTAGGGGATTGTTTACATGTAAGTACGGTTGACAACCAGATGGCCATACACACAAACACCATAAGTACCGGCTCCTGATTTCATTCCCAACACAACCGTTGAGACTCTCGCTTTGGATTACACGAGTGAGCTTGGGGAGTTTAATTGGCAATTTGTAACCCGTGTTGTTCACGTAAGTAAATTGGAGTTTTAGCCTCTTTATAGATCTACCGCTTGAAGTTAATTCTTAAAAAGACTTTGTTAATTTTGTTAAAAGCGTATATCATGAACATTGCTCAAGAAGCGTGCGTTCCATCCACGTGAATGTGTTGTCCTATTTGGATTAACCTAAGTGTCTGTGTGAAATGTTGGGAGGATGTGTACATGAATTGTTTGATAAGCATTTCGTAAAACATGATGGCTTACACAATTTACAGATAACAACTTCCTTATTTTACTGTAATAGCAACATTTCGTTATAGATCCTTAAACCCTTGTCAAGCAAAGATGTGCACATGTATGTGTTTTCAAAAGTACCAATAACATGATGATTCTAATTGTGCCGATCTATGTTTTCTTAGTAACTATATGTCATAATTTCTTTTGTCCGAATGTTATACCGTGTTATTATTATCCTTCAAAATTGAATTATTGATGAATTGTTATGGAGTGTGCCAGCCATATAATGTTGGATGAAATGTTCACAAAGTATGTACACAATGAATGAGTTTTATTCATTGTATACGTATTCTGCATACAGTAATCATCACATAATTGGAATATTTATGTCATACCGGAAAGTATTGTCATGGAAGTCATATATATAGTCATTTATATAGTGCTTACAGTGATATTTGATTTGGCACACTTACAATCTTTGAATGAACGAGAAATAAAGATTGTGAAATGACAATTTTAAACCAAATCTGAACAAATTTGGCGAATTGCTATGAAGATCAAAGCAATGATAAGGATATAAGAACAATTCATGATAAGAAAAGTAAAAACAAGACAAGACACATGGGGTTGGATGTTTTCTCAAACTAGGTACTTCTGAAATCGGGTTTCGTAAAACTCAAACTTTATTGTGAACATATCCTAGCAGAGACTGTAACATTTGGATCGATAAGTTTGTAATGGAACGTATCTTTTTACAGTTCCGATTTACCAACATGCCACGAAGACGTCTGGCTGTGAGTATTTCTATGCATGTTTATTTCCACCTAGATGAATGTTTATTGCAATGCGTCAAAGTAACAAACAAGTAAAACAGATATCTAGTCAATTGCACTGAATGTATTTTAATATATTCGTATATTTTAATTCGACGCCCAGCTTTTTGCATCATTCATAGTATCGTAGTGATGTGGAAGAACATTTTTAATATACGAGGTAAAAGGCGGCTTGCTTTCTTAACATATTATAAACATATTCATTTCCATAAAGTGGAGGGATTGGCAAAAAGCAAATTTTGCTTATCTGAATGCCTCTCCCAAACATGATACATATACAAATAGCACGTTAATCCTGCTTGTTATAGTTCGACGATTCGGCTCCCCCTTGCTGTCTGCCTCACCCTGCCAAGATGCGTCACATGACGACACCTCACACCAGCTTGGGTGGGGAGTGCCGGGGAACGTCACATCCATTGAGTGACGCTGACATGGAGAGTGGATCACGTGACTGTCGTGGGCACGTGACCCCACAACGTAACACCTGCAGGGGTTACTGTGAGTTGGAGGAGGATTTCACTGACAGTGGCATCGACTCCCCCGAGAGCACAGCCATGGTACGTAAACAGGACGCTGATCTGCAGGAATAGCCAACCATACTTTTATTTTATAATAACTGAAGCATTACTGAATTATTGAAATTGTCAATGCACTTGAGCATTAAGTACATGTTTGACGAAACTGATTAAGGTTGATTTATCGAACTTACATACAATTCACAAAAAGTTAAGGATCACCCGATACTTTCGTACTACATGGGAAGTAATATGAAAGAATCGGGTGATCCTTAATCTTTTTTGAGTAGTATATACATATACTTCATTGTCGTCATATTCAGTTCCCCAAACACCTAAAAGCACAATGTAAATCAGCGTCAAAATGTTACTTTTCCATAGAATTGTTATTCTAACACCCTGATAAAAAATCTGGTTACTGAAAGCGGTTTTTTTAGAATTCTTTTCTTTTTAAAAGAGACATTCATGGAGAGGTAGGCGTCAGGTGTAGATAAGTGGAATACATATGTGTGTTATTGTTTTCAGGAACAGGATACGCCCACAAGGGGCGATAACTCACCACAGAACCTGCCGAGAAAATTCCTTTTCAAGCCGATTTCCCATGAGGTAATGCCTATATCTCTTTAGATTATTTTTGTCACATATTCATAGGCATTGAGTTTCTCAAACGATGTAGCGACACACATTAGTTCCCACAAATCCAAGGTCAGCACGTGGCTTGAGATTTGCACTCGTGATGCAACGCTATCTGACTGTTCAGTTAAAGGCAATATCTGATTTTATAAAATAAATAAAAAATGCTTATTCATGTTAATGTTAAATAACCTAAATGTTTTCTTTTAGAGGCATTTAGAAGTTAGAGTACTAACTAAGGATAAGATATATGGATGAACAACTTCTTTATAACAATTAGGAGCGATGTTTCGGTGTAGGTTCTAACACCGTTATCAAGCAAGTTATCAAGCAACCCTAAATGTTGCGAATCGTGTAAGGTACCGCAATTTTCAATGTAGAGTTGCGTCCCTTAGGCGTGTCATGATACTATGATCGTGGGTTCGGATCCAAGAATCACCCTGATCCTTGGTGTGTCAACACAAAACTCGTATTGATGGGTTTCATAAACTTGCAGACGTCCACAACGCTCCTCTTATATTCAGTTGACAGACCTTGATATACACAACAAAACACAACAAATCAAATGAAGGAAGAGTGTCTGTCTGTATAACTAACTACTCTTCACATTCAAATACAGCCATCCTCGATTATCAACGGAATATATCTCCGTAAATACCCCTCACCCATTCGCAGCAAAGCCTTCGTTTCGGATGTGACGTCATCATCTCCATTTGTCCTATCACGAAGTGAGGAAATGAGTGCAATCTGATTAGACGGCTATTTTTAGCGATGTGTTCGAATACCGAATGGGTCCTGAGTATTTATCGACCCGTGACGATCCGAGTTAGAATTTGTCTTCGGTTACCCATGCTTGGAGTAAGAGGCGGTGTCTATGCTCACTGACGTGATTGACGTTACATGAGTTAATGTTTTTTTACGCCCCAATCGATATTCTTTCAAAACCACCGACGCCTGTATATAATCTAATAGGTCTTTAGCAACCCATAAAATGCGACTATGCTTGTCGTAAAACCATAGGGATTGGGTGGTCAGGTTCGCTGACGTGGTTGATGCATGTCATCGTGTCCCAATTGCGTAGAACGATCCTCGGGCGGGCGGTTATCCTAGTGGTTAAAGCGTTCGCTCGTCACGCCGAAGACCCGGGTTCGATTCCCGACATGGTACAATGTGTGAAGCCCATTTCTGGTGTCCCTCGCCGTGATATTGCTTGATTATTGCTAAAAGCGGCGTAAAACAATACTCACTCACAAGAACGATCCTCAAGATGTCAATCACTGCCTTGTGGTGTCCAGGCTCGGTTATTTACAGACCTCCGTCATGTAGCTGGAATATTGCTAAATGCGGCGTAAACAACAGAAAACAACAACAGAGTATTCACTCCAATAGAAAAGGATATATCGAGGATGACATGCACCTAGAGTCTTCCTCTTCAGAAGGCTTCTCCGTGTTCAACAATAGATGTGTATGTTTTTAGAGTTTGTGTCTGGAGTCCCTGAAGACAGCAGTCGAGAGGATGGAGAGTGAGGAGGCAAACCTTATCGGGGACGGAACTAGGGTAAGCTGAGCTAACAAAGTATACAACTCAAGTTTTGATAGGGATCCTCAGATAGTTCCTGTCTTCCATAATCACGTTCGGAGTTCGGAATAGTAGGAATGTCCCTGTCAAGCGTGAGAATGAGTAGTAGTCCTTGATAGGTTTAGGCGAGACTCTGGTCATGGGCAATCTCAGCAAATTTGATTAAATGTGTTAAAACCCTCTTTGTCTGTGAACGTAAATGTCATGCTTGATGTCAGTCTGGTAGATTCTCAAATGTGACACTGGTGACTTATTACAATGTCCTAAAAGGCGACAAATGTATCCAAATTGTGCAAAACGATGCTCATGGCGTCAATCACTGGATTGTCTGGTCTAGACTTATTAGCAGACCTCCTGTCATATAGTTGGAATATTGCCGAGTTGTACAAACTTTGTCTGATTTGTGCGGTTGATCATAGAGAATTTCTAAAACTAATGGTTTTACGTGTGCTTCTAACTAAATCTTATTTCGATTTCAAAATCTGCAAAATAGAATCAGGCGTTTTCATCAGTGCTGAAGGATATCATATGTATATAACTTGTTAAAGGTTTCACTAAACCCAAACCCATACTTGCACAGGTTTTCTAAAGTTTCACAGACATATTTTCTATCTTTGTAGGCACACTCTCTCCCTACAATCAAAGGGAGACACAAGGATCTGAAGTCAGTGTCCCCCCTCACAGTCAGTCAACTACTGGCAGGGAAATACAATGACGTCATTTCCGGATACCAAATTATTGATTGTCGTTACCCGTATGAGTACGAAGGAGGACATATTGAGGTAACATTTTCATATCATCGAAAGGGAAAAAAAACTGTTTGACAAGTACCATACAATCCAATATTGAAACCTCTGTCAAAATCATTTTTACAATTTTTGTTACTGGTTCAACTAACCATTTCATTTCATGTCCTCCCAGGGAGCGCTAAACCTTCACACCGAGGCTCTCATAACGGATGTAATCACCGCTCAACGAGGGAGAGTGTCCACTGAAAGGAATGTCCTCATATTCCACTGCGAGTTCTCGTCGGAGAGGGGACCTAAACTGTAAGAATGTCATCCATTCAACATTAAAGTGCTGCAAACTTACAGTACAATCGCCTCAGATTACGTAGAATGCCTGATGATTTACCATATGGGTCCATACATGTAACAACTTTACCATAAAACGTCATACAGTTTACCATAAAACGTCACAAAGCTTGTCATAGAATGTCATACCTCTTACCACAGAACGCCAGAGATTACCAGAGAATGCTATGCAGCCTAATATAGAATGTCATATAGCTTATCAAATGTCATACACGAGGAAAAGATTGTATGTATGATCCACCTGATGAAGAAGTAAGCATATACTCCGTTACGTTGTGTTTCTCATAATAAAGCTGTTGACATCCATAATTCTGTTCCTTATGTGAATGCCTTAAGACTTAAATGTCATACAGCTCACTATAGAATGTCATACAGATGATCATATGACGCCATACAGATTACTATTTATAAAATTCCCAACAGTTTACCATAGAATGTCATACAGCTTACTACAGAATGTCATGCAGATGACCATAGGACGCCATACAGATTACCATTATAACATTCCCAACAGTTTACCATAGAATGTCATACAGCTTACTATAGAATGTCATACAGATGACCATAGAAGCTCAACCATAGAATGCCAAGCAGCTTACCACAGAATGTTTTACCGGATCCTACTCATATAACAACAACCGATGTATACATTTTCACAGTAATTATATTCATATTCATTAACAGTTCAATTAATTACCCAGCTAATAAATATCATTTTGAACAAGGCGATTGCATTGATCATATTGTCTTACATACTGAAAGATATTTCGTATTATCCTGAATATTATTTCATCTCAGTAAGTGGGTCATTAAGTTGATATCCGATTCCCTTATCAGACTACGTCATTTGAGAAGAATGGACCGGAAGTTGAACAGTGACCGCTACCCGTTCCTCTTCTACCCGGAAGTGTACCTGCTGGATGGCGGGTACAAGGCCTTCTATGAACAACATCAGGTACGTTATAACAATCGAGTTTCTTCCGTGCTGTTTTACATATAACCACCATAATAATGTTTGAATATATCCAGAGGTTTCAAATCACATTAACATGCGTCTAAGTACAACAGTCGATTTGACAGTGTTCTTAACCCTTTCATTATAGCCCTGTCAATTTTCAGCCAGAGTCATTTTTCTCATAATTGGTACATAATTGATGACTATTGATAAACAACATTCAAACGCCTGTCTATCTTTCAGAATCACTGCGAGCCTCAAACGTACCTGCCTATGGTGCACGAATCCTATTCTCAGCAATTACGTCACTTCCGGATGAAGTCAAAGTCGTGGACAGCAGGCGAGAAACAAAGCATGCGCAGTAGACGCCTTGACGGATCCCCTATCAAATGCCAATGGTAGCCGGGGACATTTGTTACGTGTTATTTGTTTTTACAAGCGCCTGTGATACGACTCTTGTTGTTGTTGCCTTTGGGTACAGTGTATTTATTGACGTAAGACTATCCCTGACGTGGGCTATTTCTGTTTTCTATGGTATTTATAACGTTTGTCATACTCATTCGATCTACTCTTGTTCTCAGGCATGCACTTGTAATGACTGAGTTCAAATCCAACCAGAATTGTTCATCATATATCGAGACGGGGACATGGGGTGTGATCGGCGATTTATACAATAACTGCTTTACATGGAGGGAACTTTCAGTCTGTTCTTGGGCATCATTCCATCATTCTCATGAAATATGTTAAATGTTCAGGTGGACATTTTGCATTGGTATTATGCACATTCTCAGCATGCATGCACCCACCCACACACACACACACACATACACCATCACACACACACCATCACACACACAGACACATACACCATCACACACACAGACACATACACCATCACACACACAGACACATACACCATCACACACAGACACATACACCATCACACACACAGATACATACACCATCACACACACACACACACACACACAAACACACACACGTTAGTAACTTATTACAGGCCTGGCGAAGGACATACAGTGCTAATAAATAAATATAGTATTTATATAAATAGTATTTACTTAAGATTTTGTAATAAATTATAGTGAAAATTTCTTGTTCTTGTCTTTATTCCACAATTTGATCTGGAGTTTCACGTGATTAGATCCAGAGGTTGGATTGATGTACTGTGGACGGATGTTCCCAGGATCCGCTGATTGTTGGGTTCGAATCCATTATTCTACACCGCACCTTCGCTTGTGGGTCTCGTCAAAGTGGTAAACGTCATACTCGGATCCAGGGGGTGTTTGTGGGCGCATCGCCACCCCCTCACCACGCAAGTCTTATGCATGTTATATTTTTCAAGTGTTAATCCCCGTCGAGATAGTTCTGGGATAGTGTGGGGCGGTCGGGTAGTCTAGTGGTTAAAGCGTTCGCTCGTCACGCCGAAGACCCGGGTTCGATTCCCGACATGGGTACAATGTGTGAAGCCCATTTCTGGTGTCCCCGACCGTGATATTGCTGGGATATTGCTAAAAGCGGCGTTAACCCATACTCACTCACTCTGGGATAGTGAACAAAGCGTCGTAAAAGTATATTCACTCACTCCTTCGGAGCGGTGCAAAAGGCACACAACCACAAAAAACGAAATGCCAATCATCCAATCTCCAATGGTAATGTGTAACATAACACTATCTAGCCACAGAGACGTGTTAATACTACCCACAGATGCATACAAATCAATTCCGCATAATCGGACTGGGAAACAGTTACTCGTACAAATGGGAATTTCTTATCACCTTTCAGAGAAATTTTGAGAACCATATTTTATGTGCGCTTCTAAAAATTTCCACTAAACATGTTGAACGTGATGTTACACGTCACCTTTGTTTACAAATGTAGTTTACAAAATTTAGAAAGATCGATGGTTCTCGAACTCGAACCCTGCGTTATTCCTTTAATTGGTATAAAAACTATGATATTAACTTGTAATGGTCGCATTCAGAAGCGGCCAGGTTAGATTTGTATATTAAAAATCCATTGCCACTGGGTTGAAACTCGACATGAGAATTCATAATTGTAAGAGACAGAAAACAGCTTCCATATTATACCCTCCTAATCTGTTACTTCTATCGGATTTTTTTAATTCCTCCATATTAAACCATTTAAAGGGTTACAGCCTCTTCTTAGGGATTCCGCCTTTAAAATCCCACATTTATTAATTGATAAAGGTTTTGATAACATTCATCAAAGGGACAAAGAATTTCAATTTGATTTACGCCTTATTTCACAGCGTATGAAATAGACACAGATTATTTCGAATAATTTTTTTGATGGTAATTTGATGGGTTCGCTTGCACCCTACACTTTATATGGGGTTTTAACCAATCCATGTAACGGCTAAACTTGCGTCTGGTTTATCAATGTTTACTTCACGTTACTTACAGCAGGAGCCCCGGCTGACGGTTTAACGATTTGGAAAACACCCCAACCTACACCCCCTCCAAATTATCTCCCACCATCATATTTTTCATTTATCAAATCAGCTATTTCGGTGGATGTTTGTTTCCTGTTTCTTTCTTTTTTTGTTATATAAGTTGGCTTATGACGTTCCGATTCATTCGTGATCAACTCGTGTTATTTCGTGCCCCTCTCATGGCCATTTTTGTGACCGTGTTCCGTCTTAGCGCAAACGGGCATACCTAAAACAATTGTCAACTCGTTGCGTAATGGTTCACACACATTTCCCCATATATTATATATATACTGAACCAAATTAAAAACTTCACAATCCTAAAATTTTACCATTTTGATCAGTTATCATTGTGGGCCCTTATTGTGTATTTAAACATTAATGGCCACGTATTGTCTTCATATAACACCCGTTTTTGTGCAGGTGAATCGATCAAAATCATGTGCACAGCACTATAGTGGCAAAAGTGTTTTTTCACGTGCAACTGGTGACGTGGCCATAATACCGCACGTGTTTTCAGCCATACTTGTTAGCGGTCATTAACAAAAAAAGAAAAACACAAGAAAACAAAAGTCTTTACGGCCATTTGTCATGCCACGCCTTTCAAATGTACAACGTGATCGTGCCATCGGCATGTTGCAGACGGGAACGTCCGTAGCTGAAGACGCAAGGACGATGGGTTGTAGTCGACGGACGCGTCTACAGCAAACGGGTACCACCGCTGATCGCCCTCTGCCATGTCGACCACGTGTGACGTCACATGCAGAGGATCGTCAGATTGTCTTACGTCACCTCCGTAACCGATTTTTGACGGCTACATCAACCAGAAATGAACTGTTTAGGGCTAGTCTGAGTGCGCAAACTGTTCGAAACCGTATGAGAACTGCTCACCTTCAAGCACGACGGCCATACTGCGGGCCGATTCTGACTTAATTACATAGACGTCAACGTCAATTGTGAGCACAGCGACACTTACGATGGACTCAGAGGAATTGGAATCAAGTCGTCTTCAGTGATGAATCCCGATTTAATCTTCGAATTAAAATCCTTCTTTAGACATTAATGATTAAAAATTACCTACTCTGATACATTTGTCCGATACATCTCATATATGGGATTACTTTTAAAAATGTGAAGTTTTTAATTTGACTCAGTATATTTCAGATGCAATCTAAAGCACATCGGGACATGCGGAATTATACAGTATGATTAAACACATTTAACTGTGTCTTGGGTATATTTTTAGATGCAAGACATATATAAAATCAAAAATTATTTCTGAGGGATTCTTTGACGAAGAACTTGAAATCATACGCGCATTCTGATTGGTTTGTCGTATTTTCGCACATTACATTCATCGATAGGGGGACGAGTCTTCTTGCAGGTTACGGAAAGGGGTGAGTGGTGACGAATGTAGGGGGACGAGTCTTCTTGCAGGCTACGGAAAGGGGCGAGTGGTGACGAATGTAGGGGGACGAGTCTTCTTGCAGGCTACGGAAAGGGGCGAGTGGAGACGAATGTAGGGGGACGAGTCTTCTTGCAGGCTACGGAAAGGGGCGAGTGGTGACGAATGGTTTCGATTAAAACGAGCCTCCCCCCATGGCAGGAGTTTTTATGGTATTGCAACACGGTGGAGTAGCTTTTGCGACATCTCTGACATAATCCATATCCAGGACGGCGTCCTCTTCCCTTCAGGGTAAAAGCTATTTTGACCTCTCCACTTTTGTCTTCTAGCATGAAAGGATAATGGATTGTCCTTCCTGCACGTAATATCTCATGCTGTAATGGCTTTGTGTCAACAACCTCTTAAGGACCAGTCATTTGTTATCAACGCTTGAGTCCTGTGAGAGGATCAGACTTTAAAATGGTTGATAATTTGAAATATAATATTATTCGTTAAATACTTGATGTTCCAAAAATAATGTATATCCTGTTCTTACACACAGACACATATACCATCACACATACGGACACATACACCATCACACACACAGACACCATCACACACAGAGACACATACACCATCACACACACAGACACATACACCATCACACACACAGACACATACGCCATCACACACAGAGACACATACACACATCACAGACACAAACATCAAATACACACAAAGACACGTGGCAGACACATTCACACATCACAGATACACACATGACAGACACAGAGAGAGGCCCGCACACATCCACATCACAGACAGGCACACACACTCTGCATCCGCGTATGTAAGACCGTCTTCGTTGAAGATCTGAACAAATGACGGCGTGATGTATTGACTCAGCCTGAAGCTGAGAGGACTTCACTCACCCGTTCAAGCTAAATACATACGACAGTCCTTTGTCAAAGCAAAGATATGTCAGGCGGGTCATCCACCTGTCGCAGTCTCTGCTCATTCCCTTCCCACCATATACTGATGTGTACACAAGATGCTATTAATGTCATGTACCCCGTGTGGGATAAAAGAATGTTATTTTTATGATTTCATTGCCTGGCGTGGGAGAATCCAATGGGTGTTAATGAAACATATTTAGGCGCCCAAAAGTGACAGTTTGTGTTTTTTCTGGACTGCTGACGGGGAGATCGTGTAGCCACGTGGTTAAAGCGCTCGCTCGTCCGCCAAAGCCCGGTTCGATGTGTGAAGCCCATTTCAGGTGTCCCCGGTCGTTATATTGTTGGAATATTGCTAAAAGCGGCGTAAAACCATACTCACTAACTCTACACCTGCCATATCAAAATGCAAATTTTGATTATTGGTTAACAGGATTTAAGCGAAAAAGATAAATTGTACCCGAAAATTCTTGAAAACATTAATAATGGTTCAGACTGCATATGTGGATTAAAAAAGAATTTTCCAACCGCAAGAATTACATTGTTGCAAGGTGTTATTCTTTTTAAAAAATCACGCTCATAGTTTTAAATGGTGAGTGAGTTGGGTTTAACGCCGCTTTTAACAATATTCCAGTTATATCACGGCGTGTCAGCTTAATGTGGAAGGAAAGCCTGAAGTGATGCAGGTCTCAGACGTTTACCACTTCGGTGAAACCAACGAGCACGGGTATGGTGCTGACAAACCTAGAAACATAATCGGGGCGAACCGGGATTCGAACCCACAATCATAGGTTTGTGGCGTGCCCAAGGGACGCAACTCTGCACAGCGAACCGCGGCGCCTTAGACGACTGGGCCACCCGTGCCCCCTAGTTTTAAATAGTTTTCTGTATTTTCATTTTAGTTTTTGACATTTTCGTTTTTGTTTTTGACATTTTCGTTTCACTTTTCAGCGATTCAATATCTTCTTTAAACGTGATTTATCACATATTTGTTAGACAAATCGTGTTAATTTGCAAAAGGTTGCGATAAAAGTACGTGAAATATCAAAATATGGAAAAACGGACTTCATGTCCCTTATGGGCCACCGTAGATATGTCAGTGAACCCGTCAAAGACTCGTATCGTGTTTGGTGTGGAAGTAGCAGCGGTGGTCTCTGGACTGAAAATTATTTCTCGCCACTTGCCAAAGAAAGCATTGTTGCCAAGAAAGCATTAGAACATGATAGTTTTATGTACAGGTTGAAGCGCAAAGTTAAATAGCATTGAGGATCATATCTCAACATCACTAGCCGATGGTAAGATATCTGAGGAAGAGTTTCGTTTAGTGTTGTCGAAAAATATAACACAATGAAACACGAAATCCGATCAAATGCTCGTAAGACTAGTTCCAGATCAGTGAAGATGAGAACAAAAACAAAGTTCATAGAACAGTGAAACACCAACACAACAAGCAGTCCAAGAATTCCGTACCAAAACCAAAGCACTGGAAGGAGATTACGAATAAAATGTTACCTCGATTTAGGATGGCATCTTGATGAAAATGTATATTAAATTTTCCATTTAGACACAAAAATATAAAATACACAGGTTATACAAAATGGAAAATTGGCCAAATGTTGGTGACATTCAGAAGCAAGAGACAATTTAACATCAAAGGGGAAAGATTTACCTGAAGTGTCTATAAATAACTGATATTGACTCAGTTGTGGGCAGGACCAAACTTAAAAATTATTACAGTTATGAGTGTTGAAGGTATTAAAACTACAATATGGATACCAGAACCATTAACAAGTCTTACCCCCAAAGGTGTTGACACATCAAGGTGAAAACAACAGATCATTCATTTAAATTCAGACACATGAGGTTCCGATTAAGAGACGCGGGAAATATAATCTGCAATGTTTAAGTACTTCATCTGTAGTGGGGGGCACGGGGGGCCCAGTCGTCTAAGGCGCCGCGATTCGCTGTGCAGAGTTGCGTCCCTTGACCACGTCAGAAACCAATGATTGTGGGTTCGAATCCTGGTTCGTCCCGATTATGTTTCTAGGTTTGTCAGCACCATACCCGTGCTCGTGGGTTTCATCGAAGTGGTAAACGTCTGAGACCTGCATCACTTCGGGCTTTCCTCCCACATTGAGCTGACACGCCGTTATATAACTGGAATACTGTAAAAGCGGCGTTAAACCCAACTCACTCACTCACTCATCTGTAGTGAGAAACTTTTTTCTGCTTATTGAATATGAGATATGGGGCGTTAACAGTAACTGACAAACGACTTATGTCGTGTTCACTATTGTGACCCACTACCCATATGGCTGTGGTGCGGAGCAGCTGGCTGATGGTGAGCTAAGACTAGCGATGAAGTAGCGCACTCAGTCCACCTGCCGCTGTCCTAAATCCTGTACTAAAGATGACCTTCTGTACAGGTCTGTGATTCTGTTGTTGGGTGTAGAAGGGATCATTGTGAATCAATGCAAATAGTTCCATAAGGTCGTCTTTATTTTCGACAGGTAACAGGTCCTAAGGGAACAGCACCCCACTGAGCTACATGTGTAAATCCTACGGGTTTTATCTTGGTCGAATGTAGATCAACTGCGGTGAAACGGGAAACACAAACCGGAATGGGTTAGAGCGCGAAGTAGCTTCCCAGAATGCTTTTCTCCAAACATGGCGAACAACTATGAACACATGTTTATGTTGTGTTGGATACACTGAACATGCACCCTCCATGACCACGCAAACTGAGCGGAGAGTGCACATAATGTGAATATAATGAAACGCGCAGGAGATGGTAAGACCATTTATAGTTGTTAGTCAGTTGTTTCATTCATTGCATTGAAGCCAAGTTTGTTCAAGCTGCTATTTTTAATCCGTCAACGGTCTCGGTCGAGCTGGGAGACACTGCTCGCGCGAGTGCAAGCGAAGTGTGAAAGATAAATAGTGAAACAAATATTTTAGTAAAACACAACGAGTTGGTTCAGTACACACACGGAAGAAAAGTTGTGAATGAGGATGTTCCTCGAATAATCCATTAAGAAGGTTTCTGTGGCTGAAATTGTCCGACGAAAGTTTTCAGCTGGAGTGAAGGGTGTGACAGCCACGAATCACTCACCATCATATACTGACAGATGCAGGACATGTTGTGGCTGAACTTCCCATACAGTCTCGAGAGTGATGTTCAGTAAGACGTGGCTTCACTCAGCTGGGAAAGACTTCCGCCCGTATCCGCCCTCCAAAAGCTATATATGTATGCTTTGCAGCTCAATCCTTGTAATCCTATATATTCTTAGAAAGGGGTTGGTGAGCAAAGCCCAGCGATGAAGTACCCTTACCCATAGCTGTCACCAAATGTAATAGCCCTGTAGTCAGTGTAGACTGTGATCTGCACCAATCACCAACAGGTAGTTTCTTGCGAAATAAATCACCTACTCTCAGTTTAAAAACTTTTTTTTTTTATCCAGACACTCATAATCCCTTAATTGTGTATGCGACTTCTTTGCAATGTGTCAAGATTGAGAAGAAAATAATCATGGCAGCAACAAGCTATCTTTTCAAAAGTAGGCAACGCAGGAAGGGAGTGAGGGTTACATGTTTCCCTCTGATTTCTCAAGGAGGGTGTACTAGTCACCGGCCAGTTGCCGGTTGTATGGTATTTTTTAAATATTCAGTGTAACAAGTAAACTCTGACAAAACCTTTGATTTTTGTGATACTTTGAGAAAATACACACATTTCTGTCAGTGGAAAAGGTTTCAGTAAATTTCTGTTATAGCTCGACGATGGGGAATCAAAACAGTGGAAATAGAAGTTTCCCATCGACCAACTGTACCAGTTTTAGCCATCGTCTTAACAGCTCATACCATGTGATCACACGCACCGCTTCAGTTATACAAATTACATTTTCTATTTTCTCTGGTGTATTGCACACATTTTTTATGTTCATTACAATTAGTAAGCAATGCGTTAATCAATTTGTCGTCTGCAAAAACGTAAACGAATGTTCCCCTAATTGCATCAACAACATGCTTATGCATCCCCACATGTCTCTTTTAATGTTGCCTATAAGCAAGGTGAGTATATGGTGTGTTTTTAGTATTTCCACGCTAGAGTCAAATTTATTTATCAGTTTTGGATAAATATTTCTCTCTTCTAATGAAAACGAGCGAAAGTAAAACAAGATGCGATCATGAGCGCGTTCTAATGGGGAGTTGCCAATAATTGGTCCTTGGTGATAACTGGTCACTAACCAGTGTATCTATTAAGTAAACTTAAAACCAAAGTGCTGCCGGACCTTTTTGTTGGTCACACCCCTTTAGCTTAAGGTATGAAGAGATGGGCTGGTGACCACATTGAAAGACCAACGTTCTTATTGGCTATACTTGATTATCATACCATACCTGCATGTCATTGCTGCAATGTGCACTCTTGCCTTTAATTGAGCAATCACATGTAATATAGTTATTGTGAGTAAATTGCTTAAAAAGTCAGGAACTCAAGCGGTCTGAGCACATCTAAGCAAGGTCATGTCTAAAACAGGAATCGTTAAACGAATTAGGATTTGAAATATATCAAATACTGGAACTGTTGTGATACAAATTTCTGTCCAACATAGCTGTATCTAACCATGCTAACAGTAATCAAGATCGGTACTGTAATGAAAAATGGGTCTTAATTCGCGTGAGCAGCTTGTATTTAACATGGGAAGTTTTTGAAAATATCTGTTGACGCCGAGTTTGTGGTACACATAATCAACAAATTCTGCAATCGACCAGAATCTGCATGGCAGTTCGCGAACCAGATGTCGATTTGTTATACAGTTTTGATTGGAATATGCATAGACTCAGCAGAAACATAATACCATAAGTCCTGCCTAGGTAGGCAAGGGTGGAAACTGGACTTTTACAGTCTGTTAACTCCCTTGCTTAGGGAAGATGCAAAATAACTGATCTAGCAAACACACTTTGTGGTCCCATGTGTACTCTCTCAAGACAGTGTTTATGTTTATAACAATATCTCTGAGCTGCTCACGTCACTAATAAGCCTATCCAAATATGGTGGCCACGTGCAGCTGTTCAAGCAGCAATAAACAGTTGAATGCAAGAGATTTACTGGATTAAGTACTGACACCTTGACGACCCGTGAAGATTCCGGGGTAGAATAAGTCTTCAGCAACCCATGCTTACCGTAAAGTGGTGACTATGCTTGTCGTAAAAGGCGACTAACGGGATCGGGTGGTCAGGCTCGCTGACTTGGTTGATGCATGTCATCGATCCCAATTGCGTGGATCGATGCTCATGATATTAATCGCTGGATTGTCTTGTCCAGACTCTATTATTTACAGACCGCCGTCATATATAATTGGAATATTGCTGAGTGCGGCGTTAAACAACAAACCAACCAACCAACCGACACCTTGACCTCAATTGACACAACAGCAAGACAGTGATTGGGCCATAGACTTTGAAGTGGATATATTCTGTCTAAACAATGTGATGACTAGAGTGTGGAAATTCACTATTGATAAAATTACGATTGCAGACACTTATATCGAACTAGGGTTACAACAAACTAAAATTAGTGGTCCCTTTGAATTTGTTACAACCTTAGTTTACTGTTTATCATCAAATGTGTTTACATCTATAAGAGACCCGTGAAGATCCGGGGTAGAATAGATCTTTGGCAACCCATGCTTGCTTTAAAAGGCGACTATGCTTGTCATAAGAGGCGGAGCATGGTTGAAACATGTCATCGATCCCAATTGCATGGATCGATGCTCATGGTATCAATCACAGGATTGTTTGGTCCAGACTTGATTATTTACAAACTGCCGTTTATAGCTGGAATATTGCTGAGTGTGGCGTTAAACAACAAACAAGACAAAACATCTATAGAATGATATTGTATTTACCTTAATCATGTCAATACCACTTCATAATGTCACAGTTCATCATGTGTAAAGCAAAGATGTTGGTTAAAGGATGGAGTCTACTAATGCCTTAGGACAGATGCCTTCAGTGTTAAATAAACAAATTTGTGCACCAGTGGCTTTCTCAATTACTACCTTCAACTTTGAAATAAAATGATTTTGCCCGCCTTCGGCCAGGTGAACAAATATGAAAAGAATGTTGTTTGATATTTTATATTCATGTGATATTTTCAGGCATACAATAACACAGCCTCAGTCATTTAAGAGAACTAGTCCATCTTGACTAAATGTCTGTTGTCAGGACCTCAAGAGGAGTCTTTAGTCCTGCTCAGAACTGGGCTTTGACAGCCTCTTTCAACATCACTGTAAGTCCTCCTATGGGGCGGAGGTTAGTTTGGGTTAACTTGATTCTCTCTGCCTTCTCTCAAGCTCTGTACACCCGTGAAGATCCGGGGTAGAATAGGTCTTCAGCAACCCGGGCTTGCCGTTAAAGGCGACTATGCCTGTCGTAAAAGGCGATTAACAGGATCGGGTGGTCAGGCTCGCTGACTTGGTTGATCGATTGCGTGGATCGATGTTCATAATGTCAATCACTGGATTGTCTGGTCCAGACTTGATTATTTACAGATTGCCGTCATATAGCTGGAATATTGCTGAGTGCGGCGTTAAACAACAAACCAACCAACTCAAGCTCTGCAGCACCTTTACAAGAGCAAATATGTTCCCTCTGCACCATGTTGTTGGGATGAGAGTGTCAACCAACAAAAGGGTTGTTTGAGACCACAGTTTCTATGGCATGGATTTCAGTCAGTTTGAATTCTGTCTGGTTCACTTCTGGCTGCAGTGGGGTGCTTGTCGTCTGATGACCCATGCACTGGGGAGTCGTAACAGATGCTCATTCGGCAACAACTAAAACACAATCTGGGTCATCTTACCAACAAGTCCATCATACAACTGGTCGCACAGCGAAGGGGAGGAGTAGTGGGTTGTTAAGTCAGCAAGTAGCCATCAAAAAGGACTTGTTGGCCTCCTGTCTTAGACTAACGTCTCATTTCTGAAATGAACTGTTTTACAGAAAAAACAAACGGTTGTTACATTATCGTTATGAAGTATAGTATAAACATGATAAAGGAGCCAGAGATTTTCTTTATTCCCCGATACTGCAGTAATCTAGACATGGTAAATATTATAGACTTGCATGGGCTGTATTGGATATATTTGTTTAAGGGTCTGCATGATAGACTCACGTTTCTGTGTCGTGAAGTATTGAAGCAAGAAATTCCAAGACAGGCATTATGAAGCTATATATTTTCTTTTTTCACTTAGAGTAAACTAAATAAAATAAAAAAATTCTCACATCCTACTCTTTCAGAATGAAACCAGGCACTCAATTGTCATGAAAACAATGGCGATACAACAATAGACACTGGTCTAAAACTGTTTCTTTGTAGCTATTATTCCCTCTAGGCATTTATCAATGTCTCCGACTGTCTCCTCTTCACTCTCTATATTGTTCTTATGACAAGTGTTTGGTCGGAATTGGCCCTGGCTATCGAAATCAATTTGAAAGTCACAGATGTATCATAAAATTAGCTGCTGAATTCAAGCAGAATATCTTGACAGGCATAAATGAATCTCCGAATGACTGTGTCCTCTACACTCTCTATATTGTCCTAATGGCAAGTGTTATGGCAAGTGTTATGACAAATGTTTGGTCGGTATTGGCCTGGGACGGCTCTCCCGTCTCGCGTACAAGTGACCACCTGAGAGGGGTCACTCATATGCGTGACAGCCTGTCAGTGGACCATGGATATCTACATGTTGCACAAAAATGTCTCTACAAGTGTTATTTGTGAAAATATTAAAACAAAATTAAGTACAGTTATTGATAATTATACTAGTTATCGAATGACATGAAAAAAATATCATAAGAAAAAAATAAACGGTCAAATTGGGACTATGTAAATGAATTTGAAAGGCGCTTATGTATCATAAAATTATCTGCCAAATTCAGGCTGAATATCACCCTTGGACAGGCAAAAATGAATCTCTGGTACATGAAACCTTTTCTCCCTTCTTAAGAAACATTTCTTTTCTGATGCTGTTTTCCTACAGCTAGCTGGACTTGCCTTTTGTCATCTAGATACATACATACTGTCCACAGTCATGGTGTAGGCTAAAGGATTCACTATATCAGTTTTACACATGTTTATGTGTAAGTTTTGCTTTTACCTGATCAGAATAACATGGATCAGCCCCCTTGACTTTGTTGTAGTCCTTATTTAGAATATGTTATCACTTTTTAAGCCTTTGGTAATAAAATAGAAAATGAACATGTTACCATGATTACAGCAGATAATGTGTGTTTTCCACTATAGTCTGCGGTAGGACAAATTATGTTATCAATGCTCATGATGTCAATCACTGGATTGTCCAGGCTCAATTATTTAGACCGCCATCACTTAGCTGGAATATTGCTGATTGCGGCGTTAAACAACAAACAAAACATTCTTATCTCCCTTGTACCCTTGACACCAAAATGACAGCGACTGACCATGCTGAGTAATATTTGCTTTAGTATGTAGAAAATAGCATCTGCATGTATCAGTGTCAATCGCTGGCAAACCTTCAGCTCCCAATATATCTAGGTGTAACGAAATACAAGAGAAAAACCAGAGAATCTAGATGAGGTGGTTGAAGAACAGTTTCTGTTATTATTGACATGCTTTTACAACAATATAACTTGTAATTTATTGTATCGTATGTACAACAATACAGGGGTAACATATAGAGCGAAATGATATCGGATCCCGACAAGTCCAAATACCACTAATTAGTGACGTGTATAGTGAACTGAGAAATCTGACTCGATGTCAAGTGTCGATGACAATCGGCTATACACAATCAGCAGCAAATCAACAAATCAACACAATCGCATTAAATCAAATCTTACCCGTACATGTAATTGGACTAATCTTAAAACAAACATTAAACCTATGCAGTTTCAGTAATGCTGTCATCAAAACGAGAGATGCAAGCAAAATCGCTGACTACACATCTCTCCGTGTTTAATTGCTAAATACACAATTGATAAACAAGGTTCTGAAATTTTATCAATTGAATGCTATGAAGTGATCACTGCAAATGCAAGTCAATCCTGCAATTATGTGTATTGTATTTTGTTTATCCGAGATGGCGGACGTTTCCAAGCGAAAATGTACGTAGCGAACAATGTAATTAACCAACTGATTTCTCCAGTGTCTTGTAGTTTGTTCTGTCCATGTTCTACTGTATAAAGCAATGCATTTTATTTGCCAAAACACAGGCCTAATGCTTACAACACTTGTGTTGCAGATTCCGGACAGCTCCCATGTGGCGGGGTCCGGTCCAGGGGGAGATGTACCAAGTCAAACAGGATCTCTCTCCGACCCACGTTTGTGTCCCCTGCAGAGGAAAGTGTGGAGACATCGCAGGCCGACTCACGTGCCGCTGATGCCCCACCTCACCACGTACCCAGTGTCCGCAGCCCACCTCGGCATCCTGGGTCACCATGGAATCAATGGCCTCCTTCGCAGCAGAGGCAAAGTGGCAGAAGAATCATACAAGCTCGGATTGTTCCTAATGAGTCCATGTCGGCAGAATATCAGACGACTGCCGTGAAGCGGCAAGCCACCAGAACAGTACCAACAGTGTCTCAACCAAGAAAAACTGATTCACGTCATCTTGTCATGAAACCAAGATTTCAGAGAGCGAGTGTGTTGGGTGTTGGTGAGGTGCAGAATGCAGGGCAGACCAATCAAAGAGCTGTGTTAAATCCTGGTGGTGAGACACTTCCCAGGTGCTCCACTTCTCAATTAGGGAGTCAGAATCTCACCAAGAGCTATACCAGACTCCCTGACAGGTCTAAAATACAGAATAAGTGGAGCAGAATGACATCTAGGACGTCAACAGACACCCAAGGTTTTATTCCTTTGAAAGAATCTGTAATATTGAATGAATCTCCTGTGTGCGTTATTGAAGCAAACCTTCCTGTTGAGGAACCTGCAGTGCGCGATGAAAGTCCATTGATATTAAGACACTCTGATGATCAAGTCGAAGTAATCGACACACACCTCCATCCTCTGTGCCATGCTGAAACCTCGTCTCGGAGTGGCTTTTTCCTCCCCACCCCGAGGAATTCTCCAGATCGGGATTTTCTTGTTCCTTCTCGCCCTGCCCAGAAAAAGTGGAGATCAACCCAGAAACCAGTAGAATCAGGCACTTCAAAACCACGAGCCAAAAAACTCAAGAGAATTGAGGACACAATCAGTATTCCATGTTCAAATCAAACAGCTACCACAAGATTGAATGAGAGTACTGGAAGCAGTAATGCTCTATTCAAGACAACAGAGACGATTCAGTTTGGTTCATTTCCATCTGGTTGTGACCACTCAAAGCAGATGGATGTTTCGTCCAAAAATCCAGTTTCAAGAAGTCCAAAAACATTGTCTGATAATTCCCCGAAATCCATTTCCTCATCAGACTGTTCTCCACTGCAGCCAAAAGTGATGTTGCAAAATATCAGTAAGTTTTTGTCAACCTCAGAATCAGAGTCTGGCTATTCTGGATGTGTGTCGGCAGATAGCTTAGATTTAGCCCTGGGTAATATGAAAGGTACACTGGACTATGCTTACAACCAAGATCGAAACTGCTACTCAGATACCGACTCTGAGATTATGCTAAACCGTGATAGAAAAAAGAAACATCGTTCCAGAAAGAAATCCGACAAACCCTCTGCTATCAAAGACTCAATTAAACCAAGAACATGTTCAAACAGATTGGACAGGGTGAATGACGGCTTGGCTGGTTCAGAGGATAGGAGGACCATTCTGCCTGAGACAAATCCACAACAGATTCAGGTTTCAAGGGTAGCAGATTTGAATGATTTTGACTCTGATGATGATGGTGAAGGTTGTAACCTGCTTTTTCCAGACCATTTCTCATTTGGAAGTGAAGGAGACGGCATATTAGACACGGATCAGCCCCATCAAGTGCCATCTTTTACCCCAAAAGTGAACACCAAGACCTGTATCCGTTACTCGTCTCGCAGACATGCTTCTTCAGAGTCTAGATCTGAAGCAAGTGACTCCAACTCAGATAGCAGAAGGAGAAAAATTAAAAAGCTGTCTGTGAAAAGAGCAGAAGTGCCCAGTGAGTTAGATCCTGTACAGAAGAAGGTGTTGATCAGGGGAACAGATGCTGCTACAACAGGTGATTCTGTTTCCTCACATGGAAAGAACAATGAAACAGCATGTGTGTCTAAGACGTTAACCAGAAGTATTGCCGAGAGAGAACGCCTGTCTGAATCTAGCGAGTCTGACACAGCAAGAGAAGTCAGACACAAGAAACAAAGAAAATGTAATGTTTCGAAGGCAGACTCTGGAGTCAGGACAAGTCTCTGTATCACTGATGAGTCAGAATCACAAGATGAGAGAAAGCAGACGGCACAGATGATCACATTTGCCACCAATACCTTCAGTGCTGTTGGTACTAGTGGGTGGAGAAGAGGCACATGCTCCCACAGTAGTGATTCTGACATGGGGAAAGGAAAGAAAAATGTGTCTGTAGGTAGATCAAAGCTATGTAAAAGTATCAATCCTGAATTGCAGGATGGAAAGAAGAGCATTGCAAAAACTCACCCAACCACAGTAAGCAGCCATGTTTCAACATCTTTAGCACAAACAGAAATACAGTCTGTTGTTTCTGAAACTAGTGATTCTGATTTCAGTAAAAGAAAAAATAAACAGTTAAATTCTCAGACTTTATTATCAGAATCCAGTGACTCTCCAACAAGAGACAGGAGGAAGATAATTGAAGGAAGGTCTGAAATCAGTCATAAAAAGAAGCTTTTCTGGAAAAAGAAAGCTGACGAAGTGGGTGATGCACTAAAGATTTCTGATACAAATAAGTCTTTGAAAACAGCTCTTGATAAGAACCTGTCTCAGAAAGGAAGTTCCAACCAAATATGTGTTTCTCCCTGTCAAGAGAAAACCTTTTCCAGCACAGACACTGCAGAGACAGAGGGAGGCAGTGTTGATATGTCCAGTGATGACTCGCTGGTATCTAGTCAAAGCCGTCAATCATCACAGACTGTGTTGGAGAAAACACGGTCAGAAAAACACAAATCACTTAATCCGTCCGTTAATAGGATAAGAGCTATTGAGACTGCTGTACCAGAGGCAGCGGGTGAGGGCATTAGGACTGTTTCCCGAGTCAATGATCAGATCTTGACCAAGGGATATGCACCCAAAACAGAGCTGTCTCTGTACCCAAAGGCAAAGACGAAACAATTGCAGCGGATGGCTGTTTCTGAAGGAATAGTGTCACAATTTGAACCGTCCATTTCTGTAGTTTCTGATCAGAAATCAGGTAGAGTAGAGAGTGTTCCACCAGGGACTCTGGCAGATTCTTTGATAGGTGAAGGACATAACCTTGTCCAAAGAGAGGAGTGTGTAATGAAGGGGCATTCCAAGTTTGGAAAGAGTGTGGAGAATGTTAGTGACTCTGATTGGAGATGTAGAGATAACATGCACACAAGTTCAAGTGGGCTATCAACAGAAGGGATGCAACAATCTCAGGCACATGAAACGCCCATTACTTCAAGTAAGACGAAAATACCCACGGAAAGGAAACTATGCTCAAAATCGCCATTGTTACAACAGATGCTGACATCAGAGAATTACAATCTGCAACAGTTTAAAGCAGTTGACCCTTCAGACGATGACGTGGTCAATGCACAGCAATCGTTGACTGGGAGAATGGAAGCTGGAGTCTGTGGTGATGACCTGACTGTGCCCTCCATGAGTTGGGACTCGCCCAGCAGGAGAGTGACCTTGTGCGGACGACCTCCTGCTCCAGTCTCAGGGTCAGTGTCTGGTTATTCAGTCTGTGATCAAACTGGGGAGGAAAACCAGCTAGAATCAATACTGGCCCCTTCAAATTGCAGATCTGACAAACACAGAATAACACCTGCCAACCCTGTTTGTCTCTCTCAAACTGAGCCATTGTCCATGGATGATGAAAGTCCAATGCAAAACATTCAAGGATCGGACAGAACAATGAGCATCTTTTCAGAGACTGATAGTGATACAGGCTCGTCTTTTTTAGCTACGAGTAAGTGTGGATCTAAAGATGCTCTGAGACTGTCCACTTCCTTGTGGAAAAAAATTGTGCCAAAGAGACCAAGAGGCAGACCCAGAAAAGTCCAATCTCAGGATGTGTGCCCTCCTCAGCCTCCAGTGATAGTTCCTGCTGATTTATACATTCCCTTGTACCGCGATGTAAGGAACAACATTGTATGGCGGCCGGAGTACAACAATGCCTGTCACCAAGGTGCCTTTCCTCTTGTTGTGATGCCACTGCACAACTTTGAACGTCGGACCTACCACATGAGAGAACTCGAGGATTTAGGCATTGTCAGTAAGGATATCAAAATCACCAAACCATCATCATCAGTGGACCTGACTCTGCTACAGACAGCTGACGAACATATTGTACCATCGTCATCAGTGGACTTGACTCTGCTACAAACAGTTGACGAACCTATTGTACCATCGTCATCAGTGGACCTGACTCTGCTACAAACATTTGACAAACATATTGTGGTGCATGGAACATTGGGTGGAGATAAAGGTATTGATGAGGGTTATGGTTGCAACAGGAAGGGCTTTCCACAGCCAACAATGAGTGAAGCTCAGACTTTGGGAAGCCCTTCCTGTACACAGCAACAGATTGGTCATCTGTCATCACCTCAAGGACCAGTAGAAGTATCTACAAATAGCTCAGATGTTGTACATGTTGTGCCAGAAAATCTGGGTGAATGTGTCGACTTTTTGAATACTGTTGGGATGAATCCAACAGACATGCATGAGAAGGAGATCGGATGTGACATCATTGGTTCTTCAGAACATGAAAGGTCATTCTCTCAGTTTCAGACCAGTGAAGTAGATAGGAACAAAGAATACTTTATCTGGCCTAAGGAACAATCGGTTGAGATGAGAGAGGAAAATGATCCAGTGAACATTTCCTCCACCATGTTGATGCTTCATGAGATTGTTGATGACCTGCTGCCATCGAGTGTTCGAAGGAACGAAGGCCAGTCTCCAGTGAGTGAGCTGAGCAGTGCCACCTCCAGCAAGTCTGTGTTTGACAAGGATGTGTTTGACTGTGAAGTCTCTCTAGATGACTCGGTCAAAACTGATGATTTGTGTAATGAAGGAATTGCTATTGTCAACCATCTTGTTCGCGAGTTCCTCCCGATTTCTGACACTGTGCTTGAAAAAGACAACATAGCTGACAAAGCTGTAGAGAAGTCTGTGAAGAAGATTAAGACAGTGTGTTCAAGTCTTTCCAAAATTCTTCACACAGGCTCTAAGTCATTACAAATTGATTCATCTCCAGACAGTGGTCCAGACCATGTTCCAAACACACCACAGACTGGCCTATGTGCGCCCATTTCAGAAGCTGGTGACCAATTCGTCCACAATGTTCAGGACAAATCAAAACCTGCCACATGTGCTTTTACTTCTGAAGCTAATAAAAAGTATACAGACAATGTACAGGATACATCAAGCCCTCGCATATTTGCCTCTATTTCAAAAGCTGATGACCAAACTCAAGACAAGGTCCAGGACTCATCTATTTCTAGTGTTCCAGTGTCAATACAGTTAACTGGATTGGATTTATCTGTACTATTAGAAAACAGTAACCCTGATGAATCACCATGTGACTTTACCCACAAGATTTGTCCAGATATGCAAGCACCTTCTGCTTTTGAAGTAATTAGTAAACAGTGTCACAACAAAAACCAAGAAAGGAATGCCAAAGATAGCATCAAATTTAGTGATGATGCTGAGTATTCGGCTGAACTTGAGATTTTGGGAAACATGCCTGTTGATTCACGTAGGATGGATATTAGTGAATGCACTGCAGATGCAGAGCAAGGACTGGCTAAGGACTCTATGCATTTTTCAGGTAGCAAAGTAGGTACAGACACTGACAAGATTCTAGACTGTAGACGTGTAGTCAGTGATGGGGATACAATATGTGTGCAGTTAGATGTACACAATCATATGCTTAACACGAACTCAGTTACGTGTGAGGACACAGAAAAGTGTGAATTCACTGGAGGCATATCAAATGAAAAAAACCTTGACAATGGACTTTGGGACTGTGCTGGTGAAGCTGTAGTAAATACAGATCATGTAGAGTATCGTGAAGGCACTGACAGACTTGGGTGCCTGCACAGTGGACTTGGGGTCTGTGCTGGTGAAGCTGTAGTAAACACAAATCATGTAGAGGATCGTGAAGGCAGTGACAGACTAGGGTGTGTTGACAAGTCCCAAATTGACGCTCAGGCTGTGAGGCTTGGTGTAAGTGGGAGTGATTTTCAGCCCAGACTTATACTTTTCTGTTTGTCAATGAAAAGAACTATGAAGTTTGGCAGGCATAAGTACAGGAGAATAGGCGGGAAGAAGTCGCAGACATGGAAGGTGAGGTTAAAACGGAAATATAGAAAGAAGCATAAGAGCAATGTCAACCACAGCTTCTCCATCCATCCAGAACATTCAAAGAAATACTCCATACAACATCATTGGGGACCTGATTTAAGCATGTCAGAGAGGAGTACATGTTCAGACTTACATTCTTACCTCAACGTTCCTCAAGCAAATGAAAGTGAACATTTTGACAGTGGGTCTAAGATAAGTCAAGCAATCCAAGAAAGACCTCAAACATCATTGTCCCGAGGCCAATCAGATGTCACAGATTTTGGTTTGGCTATCAGTACACCGAAAGAAAAGAACAAGAGGAAACCGAAAAAGGATACATATGTTTCAAGAAAGGGCTCTGGGGTTTCTCAGAAACAAGGCGTAAGTCTGACCAAGCCTCACCATGACCTTGAGACTATGACACACAGGACCATGCCAGAGTCGAAACTAGCTCAGAGTATTCTGAAGAAAGAGGAAGAACGGAGGAAGAGAGCTGCTGCTGCTAGCCAGCACACTTATCTAGACCTACCTGCTCTTGTGCCTTTTGAGCAGATCATGGAGCACACAGATCAGACTGCTTGCAGTGAGAAGGAAGGAGCACCATCAACTTCAGTGTCCTCTGTTATGTCATGGGGAGAATCTGCCAATCTTTTCAGCCCACCGAGGTTGTCGAAGTTCAAAAAGATTCGAAAGAAAGCAGGAAGCAGATCTTCTGAGGACGACATGACTGCGAGATCACCGCTCGAACGTTCCTATGAAATGTGGTCTACTTCTAAATATGACACAGGGAAAAGAACCTCTGGGATAATGAATTCAAGTTTCACGGACAAACAATTTACATTTGGCTCCTCAGTTTTTGACAGCCCCACATTCCATCAGGAAGTGACAAGTCCTGTTAGACCTGCGGTGAGCAAGGAACGACCAGGAACAGAAAGTGTCAAAGAAAGCCTTCTATGTATGCTGGAAGGTACTGGTGCGTTATGTGGGGAATCCCCAAGTAGCTCTTGCTCAAACTCTTCTAGAAGGAAAGTCAGTGTGACAATCTCCCCAATAATTGATACTGCAGTGCCTGCTAAGAAAGCAAGAGAAATATTGTCTCCAAAGGGCATACTAAAGAGTCCAGTCAGTGCCTTTGTTCCTAAGGGGTTCTATAAAGACACCATGCAGTCAGATGTTGAGTCTGAAGGGGTGGAGTCCATGGTAAAATCAGCTTCTTTAGGGGAGGTTCAGTACTCACTTCCAGACATTGATGATGAATCTGAGGCGGAGAAGGTTACGTTCCTTGTAAGTCCCTCCAGCCCAGAGGAGGCCACCCTGGCTGTCAAGGATATGGAACCAGAAAGTGAGGCAGTGGAAGTCAATACCGGTGAAAGTGTCCAGGCTGCTGGTGATGGTGCTGATGAGTCATCCAGAGCAGAAGCTGATGAAAGTAATTTGCTCTCAAACCTTGACTATTTTGACAACACAGATTTATCAGCTATGGAAAAGACTGTAGGGTTTATTGACAATCTCTTGTCTTCTGACATCCCCTCGCCGAGAAACCAGATGAGAAAAAGTAACGATTTTTCTGAAGATGATGACCTAGCTGATGCACTTGCATCTAAAGATCAAGAACCAGACAAGGTAACAATGGGGGAGGATACATTGATGCAAAACACGGACAAAAGTGTAGCATCTGAACCAAATGATGAACAGAGATCTAAAGAACCCGATGATGGTAATCCTGATGCCCCACGGATACTGGAGAACAGTCATGGTGAATGTGCTTATGCTTCATTGGATGAAAAACATGATTCAGACAGTGATGGGGAAAGTGAAGCAGGGGCAGACAGCTCTCCAAGACAGACGTCTGAGGAGATGGACCCAGACTCAAAATCTGCTGAGTCTCTATCAAGCCAAGAGGAGATCTCTGAGAAATCTGAAGATGAGTCAGATCAAGAGGAGTCTGATGCAGAAGACAGTGTCAAGCCCAAACCGTCAGGCGAAGATGGAAACTCAGATGCAGACTCAGATGTCTCAGGGATGTCTCTCCATGCACCTTCTGAAGCTTCCTTCCTCAGTGAGGAGGAGGAGGACAGACTATCTCCGGCAACGACAGAAAACAGGTTTGTGAACCTTTGGAGTTCCATTGTATCCAAAACTCTGTGGGGATTAGAATTGGTCTTATTAGGTGACAAAATGGACCGGGCGGTAGGACTGGGACAGGTAACTCGGGTACTCGGGTTGGGTGGGTACTGAGTAAGACCCAGGTACCAACAGGACTACCCCGACCCATGGTTAGTCATATGACATATTGTTTAATGAAAAAACTCACTAAAGCTCAGTGGTTACACTACAAGTAACTAATACATGTATTCGCATTTCTTTCTCACGATGCACACATTCCTTTTGACTTGTATGTGTTTGAGTAAAGATCAAACTTCAGTCAACTTCAGTATACGCATGATCTGATCGTTTGATACATGTATCTAAATGATTTTGGCCAGGGCTGAGGAAAAATAATTTCCAATCAGACATTGTGTCCCCAACTCTTGAGACCTACAGTGGGTAAGGTATGGTCGGGTAATAGGGGGTCGGGTACCTGCGTAGTTAATTTGGACTCGTCCCAGCCTGAAGCCAGGTCAGTCTCGGTTGTTTAATTACTTGTCATCATACACCAAGGGCGTGGGTCGTTGCTCATAATATCAATCACTGTTTTTTCTGGACCAGACTTTATTATTTACTGGCAGTTTTTCAGTGCTGTATTAGACGACCAAAACAATAGATTTAGACAGATGCAGCAAGTATGTATTCTCTCTTATGTGCTTTTCCATGCATCATTCTAGCTGTAAGGGGGCACGGGTGGCCCAGTCGTCTGGCCAGATTCGCTGTGCAGAGTTGCGTCCCTTGGGCACGCCAGAAACCTATGATTGTGGGTTTGAATCCCTGTTCGCCCCGATTATGTTTCTAGGTATGTCAGCACCATACCCGTGCTCGTGGATTTTACCGAAGTGGTAAACATCTGAGACCTGCATCACTTCAGGCTTTTCTCCCACATTAAGCTGATACGTCGTGATATAACTGGAATACTGTTAAAAGCGACGTTAAACCCAACTCACTCACTCACTCGTGCAGCATTAAACAACAGTGGAAGAAAGAATTGTCAGTTGTGTCAGTGTGTGATTGTGTGTGATTGTGTGTGACTGGATATATGTGTCCTTACCTCTCTGTTAACTGAACGCGATCCTGTTAGTTGCCTCTTACGACAAGCATGGGTTGTTGAAGACCAATTCTAGCCTGGATGTTCACTAGGGAGGGGAAAGTGTGTGTGGCTGATTGTATGAAACAACTGAATGTCATCTAGTGTGTGTCAGGTTCTGTGACGTGATTGATTGTGTGTCATGCACTGGTGGCATTGCTTGTAGTTTTAGTCTCTGGTTTGTCTGTTTTAGACTCATTTATTTACACACTGCCATCATATAGCAAACATATGTATTGCCAAGTGCGGCTTTATACAACAAACAAACACACGGCATTGAATAGATAATGCTAAACTCAAAATCTAAGCATAATTTTCCAATGTGTTGACATTGCTGCATATTTCAATCACAGATTTGCAGACTTTTGGCCTTATTTCTACGTAAATCGCTAGCAAACTTCTAGACAATAGATATTTCTGAGCAGGTTAAAAAAGAAAAGCTAACTTTAGACACATGATGTAGCGATATCGTGTATTATATCGTCACATCGTCAGTGCACCGATGTATCATTTCACCCCTAATTTCTAGCCTTTTAATTCATGATGGTTCACTTCGAAAACATTTGTCATTTTGACAGGTCTTACAATTGGCAGCTCAAGTTTTGTGTTAACCATGTATTATGCCACGGTCCTTCCGGATGTTTCAGCACCAGGGAAGAACTGAAGGACAATGAAGAAGTGAAGTTCCAGGAGGACCTCGAGCTCCAGGACAATCATGATGAGGAAGATATGGACCTGTCTAGTGGGTGCAGCATCCAGTCAGGACCTCAGGTTGGTCTCGTCTGTCTTCAGAGTCTATTGGAACGGTGGGGTAGCCTGGTAGTTACTTGTCTCAGGCCAGGGTTTGATTCCCAACATGAATGTAATGAATGATGCTCATTTCTCCACTGTGATATTACAGGAATTTTGTGGAAATACTCATTCACTGTCACAGGTCCCGTGTTGTGCTCTTACACTGAAGTGTGAATCGCAGATGTATGCTATCATCATGTGCCCCTATTCTCAAGTGTCCGTGTCCGATGTAAACAATCATCGTGTGCCCCCATCCTCAAGTGTCCATGTCCGATGTAAACAATCAATTTGTGCCCCCATCCTCAAGTGTCTGTGTCCGATGTAAACAATCAATTTGTGCCCCCATCCTCAAGTAACTGTGTCCGATGTAAACAATCATCGTGCGCCCCCATCCTCAAGTGTCTGTGTCCGATGTAAACAATCATCGTGTGCCCCCATCCCCAAGTGTCTGTGTCCTATGTAAACAATCATCGTGTGCCCCCATCCTCAAGTGTCCACGTCCGATGTAAACAATCAATTTGTGCCCCCATCCCCCAGTGTCCATGTCCGATGTAAACAATCATCGTGTGCCCCCATCCCCAAGTGTCTGTTTCCGATGTAAACAATCATCGTGTGCCCCCATCCTCAAGTGTCCATGTCCGATGTAAACAATCAATTTGTGCCCCCATCCCCAAGTGTCTGTGTCCGATGTAAACAATCATCGTGTGCCCCCATCCCCAAGTGTCTGTTTCCGATGTAAACAATCATCGTGTGCCCCCATCCTCAAGTGTCCGTGTCCGATGTAAACAATCATCGTGTGCCCCCATCCTCAAGTGTCTTTGTCCGATGTAAACAATCATCGTGTGCCCCCATCCTCAAGTGTCTGTGTCCGATGTAAACAATCATCTTGTGCCCCCATCCTCAAGTGTCCGTGTCCGATGTAAACAATCAATTTGTGCCCCCATCCTCAAGTGTCTGTAGTAGATGTGAATTATCACCTTGTGACCCTATTCTCAAGTGTCTATGTCCGGTGTAAACAGTCATTGTGTGAACCCTTCCTCAAGTGTCCAAGTGCGATGTAAACAATCATTGTGTGCCCCCATCCTCAAGTGTCCGTGTCTGGTGTAAATAATCATTGTGTGCCCCCATCCTCAAGTGTCCGTGTCTGGTGTAAATAATCATTGTGTGCCCCCATCCTCAAGTGTCCGTGTCTGGTGTAAACAATCATTGTGTGCCCCCATCCTTAAGTGTCCGTGTCTGGTGTAAATAATCATTGTGTGCCCCCATCCTCAAGTGTCCATGTCCGATGTAAGCCATCATCTTGTGCCCTCATCCTCAAGTGTCCGTGTCTGATGTAAGCCATCATCTTGTTCCCCCATCCTCAAGTGTCTGTGGTAGATGTGAGCTATCACCTTGTGCCCCCATCCTCAAGTGTCCGTGTCTGATGTAAGCCATCATCTTGTGCCCCCATCCTCAAGTGTCCGTGTCTGATGTAAGCCATCATCTTGTTCCCCCATCCTCAAGTCTCCGTGTCTGATGTAAGCCATCATCTTGTGCCCTCATCCTCAAGTCTCCGTGTCTGATGTAAGCCATCATCTTGTTCCCCCATCCTCAAGTGTCCGTGTCCGATGTAAGCCATCATCGTGTTCCCCTTACCACTGCTAACCCATCTCAGTTCAAGTAGCAGCAGTATATGTGTTTGTACTCTGGCATGTATTAATTGTTAAGCAAACATTTAGGGGACGCACTGATTTCCTTTACCTGAAGTTTTATTGTTGTTCAAATGACAAGATGTGTTTGTCCTCAGCCTGAGCCTGCTATCCCCCCTCAAGTCGTCCAGGCTCTGGGCGTGCCAGAAGGATACTGCGTCAACTTTGTCAGAAACAGCAGATGTAAACACAGTCCATGCAAGTACAAGCATGAACAGCCTTCTAAGGTAAGTGCAACCCTTGAAGATCCAGGGTAGAATAGGTCTTCAGCAACCAATGCTTGCCGTTAATGGCAACTATGCTTGTCGTAAGAGGCGACTGACAGGATCGGATGGTCAGGCTCGCAGACTTGGTTGATGCATGTTATCGTATCCCAATTGCATAGATCGATGCTCATGATGTCAATCACTTGATTGTCTAGTCCAGACTTGATTATTTACAGACCGCTGTCATATAGCTGGAATAATGCTGAGTGTGGCGTAAAACAACAAATAAACAAACAATCAAATGAGATGCACGTTACACAAATGATGCAGTGATGAGATGCACGTTACACAAATGATGCAGTGTTGAGATGCACCTTACACAAATGATGCAGTGATGAGATGCACCTTACACAAATGATGCAGTGATGAGATGCACCTTACACAAATGATGCAGTGATGAGATGCACGTTACACAAATGATGCAGTGATGAGATGCACCTTACACAAATGATGCAGTGATGAGATGCACGTTACACAAATGATGCAGTGATGAGATGCACGTTACACAAATGATGCAGTGATGAGATGCACGTTACACAAATGATGCAGTGATGAGATGCACGTTACATTAATGACACGTTGATGTAGGTAGCACGGGTAAAGTACCAGAAATCAGGCCCTATACCATGTACACACTAATGTTTAGTGACACACTTAGTGTCAACTAGTTAGTGAGTGAGTTTGATTTTACGCCACTTTTAGCAATATTCCAGCAATATCACAGCGGGGGACACCAGAAATGGGCTTCACACATTGTACCCATGTCGAGAATCGAACCCTGGTCTTGGGCATGACGACCAAACACTTCAACCACTAGGCCACCCGACTGACTCTCAACTTGTAAATATAGTAGATAGAAATGTACTGATCTTACCTGTTGCTAACTGTCAATATGTTACTAACTGTCAATATGTTACTAACTGTCAATATGTTACTAACTGTCAATATGTTGTTACATTTCAGGAAGTTATGATCTCCATGGTATTCAAAGACCTCCAACACCTCATGTCAACAAACATGCACCATCAGTAAGTGGGAGTTAATGCTTAGTTTCTATGGTGGCATTCAACTTACTAGTACTTGTGAAGATGTAGGTTAGAATAGGCCTTCAACAACCCATGCTTGTCGTAAGGGGCAACTGTGCTTGTCTTAAGAGGCGACTGTGCTTGTCTTAAGAGGCGACTAACAGGATTGGGTGGTCAGGCTCGCTGACTTGGTTGATGCATGTATCATCCCAATTGGATAGATTGATGATAATGATGTCCGTCACTTGATTGTCTTGTTCCGACTCAGTTATTTGAAGACCACCATAATATAGCTGGAATATTGCTGAGTGCGGCGTTAAACAACAAACAAACTTTATTAGGTGATCATTTTGATTACCAATGCAACCTGGAATCCCAGGTTCCGCTTTATCCCCAGCAACTTATGCATGTCGTATGGGGCATGAATCATTGCTCATATTTCCAATGACTTGTTGGATCCAGACTGGCATCTTTACAGGCAGATGTCATACAGCTAGAATATTGCTGTTAAAAAAACACATTAAATATTTGTGACTTTGAACTTAAGTGCATGTTATTATTTTAGAAATAAACAACGAGTAGGACTTGTTTATCGTACAATGAAACACTGCAGGGAGAATAAACGGTCAGGGGTGCACCCCGAGTGGTTTATTTTCCTGCAGTGGTTTATTGTACAATAAAAAACAACCACAAGTCGTTTACTTCTTATATGAGATTTCAATATTATGTATAGCCTCTTTAAGCTTTATAAATATGTACGGTTAACCATATTTAAATAATGCTGACTCCCTGAATAGAATCCCACCTCGGCAATGTCGAACAAGTCCATCTCATGAAGGGGGTGGGGGGTGGGGGGAGTAAATTTGATCTTTCCCGCATATTCTTGCAATTTTTACGTGGATTATATGTACCTTTTCTTCCAATACTGATTGTCATCGCTCTCCCTCTTCTGGATGTGATCGTATGGCCATTGTGGTTATAAACAATGTCCAGCGACTTCTATGGAAAACAACTCACTTGGCACTACCCTCTCAAAAGAATGTCGTCCAATTTAAGATTTAGTACATGTTCGAATCTTCAGAAATGATGTCATGATAGAACATGAAATAAACCACACTTCATTCATCATTGTTCTTTGCGATTTATCTCATAGCTATCTTATTTACATTTATATACCACACTTATTCAGATACTAGTAACTGCTCAAATGCAGTTTATTTTTTCCCTGACTGTTGAATCCATATGCATTCCAGTTATCATTCTCAACTCCTTTGGGAGTATACAACCCAAGCTGCCTATAGGCCCTAGAGGTTTTTATTTCCGCGTCACATACCGGGTTCCCAATCCCCCCTAGGTGAACAGAGGCACATTTGAACAAAGTCGCTTACCGAGAATGACACCGCACGTTTTGACACTTGTGTTTTGGGTGTTGAACGTATTCATGTTTTTACCATCTAGTCATGTTGCAAAGGGCAGCAGTGGAACAATAGTATGAACTTACCAATCAATAATAAAAAATTATATGATTTCTCCTTTTTCTGTTCCCCAGTGTTCTGTATATCAAGTTTATATGGACATTCCGATTGCTCTGATATTGACCCAACTGATAATGATGCTCATGTGCATCAAAGAGTATAACCTAAGATATAACCTATAACCTAAGATGGACAAAATGGCGCTTCGTTGTTGATGGCAACATATAACGATTATTATGAGATTAAAAAAAACCAAGAGAAACAGCTTCCCACATTATGAAAGTGGATGACTGGTTTGTTAAATCTTTATTAGAAATAATAATGACTTTTATAATATAATTACAACGTTTTTCATCTTATATTTTTGAATATCTGCGAGTACCATCACATGTCTTGCAGTCCGACTTCGCAGTGTTTTTTGCCTTTCAATTCCTGGTTCGGCTCATCTGCGGGTCATATCATTTTCTTTCGTAATTTCAATGGTCAAGTTAACACCTCAGCTTATCTACAGGGTCGGCTTATCCGCGGTCATATACGGTATCCCTAACAACAGTTGAATAGTATACTACAATAACTTCTTTGTTTTGCAGCATGTTTGCCAAGTTTCATATCCTGGCAAGGTACTGCGACGGTGATGTTGCGATTTGTGGCGAGGTGTTGCAGTGCATGCTGCGCTGGGCGATGCAGACAGGGACCTATTCCCAGATTGACTACCTATTGTCATTTGCAACAAAGGACCCAAACCTCCTCCTGTAAGCCTTTCAATATTACAGAATATTTCACCTTGATAATAACTTGTCACAAAATCCCACTATCTACCGTAGGAATTCAACATTTATGAATATGATGATGGTATACCACTTAATCTGTGGGAGTAGCCCATTGAAACCTCACATATACTGAACAAAAACATTTAGGATCATAAATATGTCTTCACTACAAAACGATACCCCCAAAATATCCATGATGCCTTATTCATTTTCTTCAGTATATCACAATATGTTGCTGAATGTATCCCAACAATGATGACACCCAATTTGTTCAAGAGGTTCGAATCCAATTTCATTATGGCCACAAAAGCAGCCATATTCAAAAACCTCTTCGTCACAATATGGCTGAAAAATTGCAGATGTGACGTTAAACTTTAACTCACTCACTCACTCAAAAACCTCTCTATGGCCATTACCCACCTTTAGTGTTCAAAATGTTATTGGGAGCACGAGTGACCCAGTCGTTTAAGGCGCCGTGATTTCGCTGTGCAGAATTGCGTCCCTTGGGCACGCCACAAACCTATGATTGTGGGTTCGAATCCCGGTTAGGCCTGATTATGTTTCTGTTTGTCAGCACCATACCTGTACTCGTGGGTTTCACTGAAGTGGTAAACGTCTGAGACCTGCGTCACTTCGGGCTTTCCTCCCACATTAAGCTGACACGCCGTGATATAACTGGAATACTGTTAAAAGCGGCGTTAAACCAAACTCACTCATTCACTCACTCACTCTAAGATGTGTATACATGGATGTTTTGTGGCAATACCACTCACAGAAAATCTTCCATTACTTCTGATTGCATGGACTTATGTGCAAAAAGTGGGAATATGTGAAAAAATTGTGCCTCGTGTTATTGCTTTGATTAGTTGTAAAGCTAGTAGTACATATTTACAGATATGCAAGGGAAGCAATCCAGGTGATGGTGCAGGTGATGCAGAACCCACTGAAGGAAGATGTCAAGCCAGCATGTTTTCACGCAGTCTCTGGAATCTTCAACTGGACGTGCAGCCGAGGGTTAATCCTTAGCCCCGACTGTCTCATACAGCTGCTACAGTAAGATAGACAAAGTATTGTACAGTGAGGGGACTTGGGTACAGAGTAGCTCCGAGTACCTCATGCTTGTTCAGGGATTTATCTGGACCTACTCAATGGCCCACATTTAGCCCCAAGTCTGCAGCAACTATTATTATAAATTCCCAAATTGGAATTATTTTTTTCCCAATGTAATAACAAATCAATAATTTCATAGCTTTGCAGAGTTAACCCAGACTTCACTGACAACCGGACCAATAAGGATTGAGTGAGTGTGTTGGGTTTAACACCGCTTTGAACAGTATTACAGTTATTTCGCAGCATGTCAACTTAATGTTGGAGGAAAGCCCGAAGTGATGCAGGTCTCGGATGTTTACTACTTTGGTGAAAGGTGGCGATGAGAAGAGTGTCAGTTTTTCAGTAGCTGGAATATTACTGACTGTGACATAATGCAACTAGCAAATTATAGCTCCTCACCGAAATGTTAATCGTCAATACATATGATGTTTCTGAAATACTGGTTGACTGTGTATGGTTTCACCACTTGTATCTGACCCATGAAGATCCGGAGTAGAACAGGTCTTCAGCAACCCATTCTTGCCATAAAAGGCGACTTTGCTTGTCGTAAAAGGCGACTAAAGGGATCGGGTGTTCAGGCTTGCTGACCTGGTTGATATATGTCATCGATTTCAATTGCAGAGATCGATGCTCATGATGTCAATCGCTAGATTGTCTGGTCCAGCCGCGGTTATTTTTCAGTCCGCCATCATATAGCTGGAATATTGCTGAGTGCGGCGTTAACCTAAAAACAAACAAACAAACTTGTATCAGTTTTCCAGCAGTATCATAGAGGGGACACCAGAATTGGGCAAACAACATTATACCGTTATGGGGAATCAAACCTTGACATCAACATGGCAAGTGAACTTTAACCACTAGGCTATCCCAACTCCTAATTCAATTTTGAAGAGACCCGTGAAGATTCCGGGGAAGAATAGGTCTTCAGCAACCCATGCTTGCCGTAAAAGCAACTATGCTTGTCATAAAAAGGCGAGTAACAGGATCGGGTGGTCAGGCTCGCTGACTTGTTTGATACATGTCATCAATCCCAATTGCGCGGATCGATGCTCATGATGTCAATCACTGGATTGTCTGGTCCAGACTCGATTATTTACTGACCGCTGTCATATAGCTGGAATATGGCTGAGTGTGGCGTTAAACAACAAACAAACAAACAAAATCAATTTTGAAGAAGGGTCCTACCACGTGTATGATTTGCGTACTCAATATGTATTCTCCTATTTTCAGATTGTCACTGCAGACATTGATGCTTCAAGATGTAGTCATATATTGTCAGCAGCAGAAGCATGCAGTGCCCTCGAGCATCATGCAAGTTGCTCTCCTCTCTCAGCTGCACGACGTCACATTCCGGGAAAAGGCGGAGTTGATACTTCAGAACATGTCGGAAAAGTCAATGAGGGCTCTGGGGCTTGAGGTGAGCAAATTATTTACTTTGATTGGATACCTCTGAGTGATGATCTCACCATCCAACATGTGGAGGTCATGTCAGGAGCACTTTCTAATCTCAAATAGCAGTGTTAGCTGGAAAATTGCTGATACGTCATAAAGCAATATTCATTCATTGATTCTAATCTCAAACTTGATCAGGCCAAAAGAAATAATAATAACCGCCTGCATTATCCATGTTTTATTTTTTAAAAACCCCATAAAGACCTTCAATATTAGTCCAATGGTAGTCAAATAAAGTAATCCAGTACTTTACTTGTCAAGGACTACATTTATGTAAGGAGGCCCTTTCTTAGGTTGATTGTACTTGTTTGGTTGGTTTGTTGTTTAACGCCGCACTCAGCAATATTCCAGCTATATGATGGCGGTCTGTAACTAATCAAATCTGGACCAGACAATCCAGTGATTAATATCATGAGCATCGATCCACGCAATTCGAATTGATGACGTGCATCAACTAAGTCAGCGGGCCTGACCACCCAATCCCGTTAGTCGCCTTTTACGACAAGCATGCGTTGCTGAAGACCCATTCTACCCCGGAATCTTCACGGGTCTAATACAACTGTTTATTTCCTTACACAACTGTTTATATTGTTACATACTAGTTTGAACAACCAAAAGCAAAAGAAAAGAAAAAAACATTGTCTGCCTGCACTATATTTTCAAAACCCATTGCCTGAGAACTAATTCTCAATTTTATTTTTGTAAGCTTAATTTACAGGCTCATGTCAATTAGATGCAGGAATGAGATGGGGGTTTCAGTGTTAATTGTGAAAAAACGCCTTTTGTGCCTTTCTTTATTTATGTGCGTATTGGATGCAATATTTTGCCTCCAGTAAGACCCTGTAACTGGAATATACAGGGTGAGAATCTTCCGTTGATCCACAAATTTAGTGACCTCAAATAAGTTCAAATCTGGTGGCTTCCCAAATTATGGATCACGCTCCATTGAAAAAAAGCTGAAAAGGAAAATATCCATTCTCATCCCTGAATATAGCAGACTGCAACAATAGAAACATTCACTCATTGTTGTGTGAGCTGTTTATTACTGAACACTTCCGTCTCACTGTTAATCCTATTTGTTTAGATCATAGAGAAATTGTCAACAGTCCCTTGGTCCCCTGAGAAGGAGACGCAGCATAAAGTCCTGCGAGTGTACCATACCATGACTGTTGAACCTGCGCAGGTGAGTATGACTAACCTTTTCTAGAACGCAACTCACGCACAATGGTTGAGTAGTCAGAAGGAAGACAGTTTGTGAATAGGCGGGAGGGGATGTTTGTATTTAGTGACAGCTTTTCTCATTTCTAATGATCAGTTCTGATGGTGTTATTATCAACTAACTGTGTCCTTTCTTTTGATTATGGGGGTGGGGGGGGTAGCCTAGTGGTTAAAGTGGTCGCTTGTCATGTCGAAGACCCGGTTCGATTCCCCACCGACGTGATATTGCTGGAATATTGCTTAATGCAGCGTAAATCCATACTCACTCACTCTTTTGATTATGAATAACTAATACATTGTCATTACAATGCCAATATATTAAGACAGATGGACAATATTTGCATGTTTAAGACAGGAGATAACAAGGGAATAAGGGAAACAATGACTTAATATGTGAGGGGGCACTGGTGGCCCAGTATTGTACGGCGCCGCAATTTGTTTTGAAGAGCTGCATCCCTTTAGAATGGCATGAACAAGCTCCTCACAGCGATAGTACGTTCCCCGAGCTCTCTATACTATCGCTGCCACCAGTCAAAACTCCCCACTGTGAATAGGTGGCCACAACCATGCTTGGAGTTGAACTAGCAACCGAATGACCGTTATGTTTACAAACAAGTGACGACTGTCGTTACGCCGAATACACTTATCGATGCTAAATTACTTTCTTGGTTTGTCAATTTGAATTTCTTTTTCATTAAAACTATCATGTTATTGATATAGTAAGAATGTAAGGGAGAAGTTGGTTGATTTTCCGTTAGTCTGCAATCTCGAACCAATCTGATTATCAACAACAAAGTAAATTCATCTGGAAAACATGGTCAGTCGTAAACCTTTTCAAATTGAAATATGATGGCATTCCCAAAGACATAAGCAAAAGTATAAACGTTACTACATATGGGGTTGGAGGGCAAATTTCAAGATTCCCACACTGGTGGCAGCGATGTTACCGAGAGTGTAACGAAGGTGTCACGCGCTGGGAAGGAGCTTGTGGCATGAACTGATGATCTTCGGTTTGAATCCCAGTTCGCCCCATTTATGTTTCTTGGTTTGTCAGAACCATACCTGTGCTCATAAGTAAACCTGTCGGAGACCTGCATCACTTCGAGCTTTCCTCCCTCCATAAGCTGACAAGCCTTGATATAACTGGAATACTGTTCAAAGCAGCTTTAATCCCATCTCACTCACTTAATGAGTTGGGGGCGGTCGGGTAGCCTAGTGGTTAAAGCGTTCGCTCGTCACGCCGAAGACCCGGGTTCGATTCCCTACATGGGTACAATGTGTGAAGCCCATTCCTGGTGTCCCCCGCCGTGATATTGCTGGAATATTGCTAAAAGCGGCGTAAAACCATACTCACTCACTCACTCACTCACACTTGATGAGTTTGCAAGAACTTGTTCCAGGAAGAAGTTGCCATCCATACAATGTCTCCTGTGTTCTTGTTCCAGGATCTGGATCTGTATGAGGAGGAGGAAGAGCAGGAGGAAGTACAGACAGACAGTGAAGACTACAAAGGAATATACCACAGAATTGCCGTAAGTTGGCCTCTTGCAGTGACTCGAGCTAGCTTGTTTAGGATGGTGGCTTGTCTGTCTTCCCCCTAACTCATTTCTAGGGCGGTCGGGTAGCTCAGGGGTTAGAGCGTTTGTTCAACATGCCAAATGCGCAGGTTCGATTCCCCACATGTGTACAATTTATGTGAACCACATTCCTGGAGTACCAACACTTGAAGATCCGGGGTAGAATTGATCTTCAGCAACCCATGCATAAAAGATGACTGTGCTTGTTGTAGGAGGTGACTAAAGGAATCGGATGGTCAGACTCACTGACTTGGTTGATGAATGTCATTATATCCCAATTGTGTGGATAGATGCTCAATTGCTCATGATGTCAATCACTGGATTGTCTGGTCCGGACTGTATTTGTTACAGACTGCTGTCATAAAGCTAGAATATTGCTGAGTGCGGTGTTAAAGATCAAGCAGAAACAGTACCCCCTTCCCCAAATGAAAAAGTTGGAAGTTTGTAAAGTTTGTTGTTTCGTTTTTCAGGGATGTAGGCAGTCCATGAACTGGAAGTACCTCGCCCGAATCTACTTGTTGCAATGCACTTCTGACGCCCTTCCTAACGCCAAGTTCCTGAGGGTCTACGTCAACGTCCTTCATGATAAACAGGACTCCCTCAAGACCGCCATTTACTTTCATGCTTTCCTTAATAACGTGTTCAACAAATACCAGAAAGGTGTGTCATTAATTTGCTCATTGATCGATATTGCCATTGGCAACTAAGGGTCAGAGGTTGCTTGGATATGGTCTGACAAGACAGGGTCACTATCAAGTGAGGGGGTGTAGGGTAGCCTGGTGGTGAAAATGTTAGCTGGTCAGTTTGATGATCCATGTTCAGTTCCCACATTGAAGCAATCTGTCAGCCATTTTGGGCCCCTTCAATGATTTTCATGAAACCAGCATAAGAGCTCCTTCACAAAATCATGCCTCACATACACGTCCATTCCAACATTGATTTTATTCTTCAGGCACAAGTCAAAGGTGATGCAAATTGCATACTTGTCTCCCCTGGATCTCTGTTTGAATCCAATAATCGCCTAAATTAAGGTCTGGTTAATTCAAGAATATTTGAAATTTCTATGACCTTCTAAGCTTAAGATTTTCCTACCACTTTGACAAAAACATTCTCACTGATTCCTTAAAATTGCAGAACTTCTTACCATGTGTATCTATGTGTAACTATAAACTGCTTATTCCCCAGAGATCAAGAAGGATGCTCTGCTGTCATTAGACAGACGGACATTAGCCCGCATAGGGTTTCACCTGCTAGTTCGTACATTCAAGTCCCCTCCGTATGGCCAGTGCTCCACCCTGGTGGCTGATCTCCTAGACAACCGTCTCCCCTGCAAGAACCTCCAGCCCGAGATGGGCTACACCTTCCATTCCACTGTGGTGGAGGTGTGCCTCCAGATGTCCCAGGTGGAGCGACTGCTTCAGTTCATACAAGGTGACTTGGTCAAACAATAACGTTTTCCGTTCAAGGTCAAGGTCACCAAATGACATAATATACTTTCCGTCTATTGGTTTTAAAAAGAGAAAGAGATTTTTAACTGAACCTGAAATAATCAAAGAAATGTTCTTGTTGTTCAGACTGGCCACTTCCATTTTACAACTTAAGATTCAAAATTTGAAAACTTAACAAAAGAAAATTCGAGAATGTCCAGTAGATGGCCGAGATTATATGGCAGAATTTCCCGAGGGCTGTGGAAAGTTTCAAATGATTTAGTCATTGAACCGTTGAAGCGAGAGATGGAAAACAATTCGGACGAAATCAGTCGTACAGGCTGTAACTGTTGTTCAGAAGTTTTAACCTTTCCGAAGTTGCATGAGTAAGAAAAACATTCCAACTTTCCTGATCAAGTAAGCAATGCTGTGATTGGTCAGATGAAAGAACTTGACCAGCGGTAGCGAGAACAAAAATGTGATTTTATTGAGATTGTACTGCAGTTGGCTTGCATTTTCCCAAACCAGAAGACTGGAAATGTAGGTTCCACTGTTGTTGATGCTGATGTTTAAATCCAGGTTTCAAGACAAAATCAAAAGAATATTGATTTAGGTACATTATGACCAGTTGTACTAAACTTGGTGAATTCTTCAACTGCTGTGTTGTTCATATGGCCTGAAGATATGAGTAGACCTGTAGGCATTCTGGGTTAGAATTGATCCCTAGCGACCTATGCTGGTTGTAAGAGGCGCTTTGATTGATCTGGTGGTCTGGCTCAGTCACATGGTTGATGGTGTTGATCATCGATCATAATATCAGTCAGTGGATTGTTCATACATCCGAGATAGTGTCGAGGGCAACTTTGAACTCAAGTAAGTTTGCACGCTAGCATGCATGGATAATGGTACTCAATCCAGCCCCGGAGCCTCATTGTCGTTTCCTTTTGGTGAATATTTCCACATTGACTTGGGTTATTTCAGGTCTCTGCCCAACAGAGGTCTATACACATGGAGCTAAAGAACGCCCAGATCTGTGGCATGATCAGCTGTTGCGGGCCATTAGTCTCCTCTGCAGCAAATCCTGCCTACCAGAAGCAGCTGATGTCCTGGCCTTCTTTCAAACTCAGCTGCCAAAGACAGGTACCTCATATTGCCATACTTTTTCTTATCAACACTTCCTTTACTTGAGGATCACCTCCAACTCCCTGTAGCCAGTATGTCACCTACCAACTCCACCTGTGGCTAGTATATCACCTACTATCTCCTGGCTGTAGCCAGTATATCACCTACCAACTCCACCTGTGGCTAGTATATCACCCGCCTACTCCTCATATAACCAGTATATCACCTACTATCTATCTTCTGGCTGTAGCCAGTATATCATCTACCAACTCCACCTGTGGCTAGTATATCACCCGCCTACTCCTCATATAACCAGTATATCACCTACTATCTATCTTCTGGCTGTAGCCAGTATATCATCTACCAACTCCACCTGTGGCTAGTATATCACCCACCTACTCCTCATATAACCAGTATATCACCTACTATCTATCTTCTGGCTGTAGCCAGTATATCATCTACCAACTCCACCTGTGGTTAGTATATCTCCCACCTACTCCTCATATAACCAGTATATCACCTACTATCTATCTTCTGGCTGTAACCAGTATATCATCTACCAACTCCACCTGCTGTTAGTATATCACCCACCTACTACTCACGTAGCCAGTATATCACCCGCCTACTCCTCATATAACCAGTATATCACCTACTATCTATCTTCTGGCTGTAGCCAGTATATCATCTACCAACTCCACCTGTGGCTAGTATATCACCCGCCTACTCCTCATATAACCAGTATATCACCTACTATCTATCTTCTGGCTGTAGCCAGTATATCATCTACCAACTCCACCTGTGGTTAGTATATCACCCGCCTACTCCTCATGTAGCCAGTATATCACCTACTATCTATCTTCTGGCTGTAGCCAGTATATCATCTACCAACTCCACCTGTTGTTAGTATATCACCAGCCTACTCCTCATGTAGCCAGTATATCACCTACTATCTATCTTCTGGCTGTAGCCAGTATATCACCTACCTACTCACCTAGCCAGTATATCACCTACCTACACCTCATGTAGCCAGTATATCACCTACCCAATCCACCTGTTGTTAGTATATCACCCGCCTACTCCTCATGTAGCTAGTAGTTCAGGCAACTCCTGTATATGCTCAGGCAACTCCTGTATATCCCCTTCCAGCTCCTGTATGTCACCTTCAATCTGTATGTCACCTTCAATCTGTATGTCACTTGCTTGTTTTAGAAGCAGTCGTAACAGACCATCACAGAAAAGCTGCTTGTCAGCTGATGGAGTTAGCGCTATGTCACAGAGATCTGGACACAGCTGTAAAGGTGTTCGACCTTGCGAAGACGGTGCTCCAGTTCAATCACCTCCGCCATCTTCTCATCCAGTGTTTCCTCAGCAATATGCGTGCTAAGGCCGGTGACATCTTCATTCTTCTCAGACCAGATTTGACAAAGAATAACTCTCAAAACCTCATTGTAGTCAACAACAGTTTCCACTTCACGGAGATCGAGATGATCATCTGTGCCCACCTGGTCGATCTGTACCATGAACTCTGTCAGGTGAAGATGTCAGAGGGGCGTACTCCGACAGATGATAACCTTGCTCTGACTGTCACTGTGGACGACGACACAAATCCGATGCCCAAGACAGTCCAGGACACCACCAAGGAAGTCAGGCTCATCTTCAGAAGACTTGGAGTGGACAGTCACCTAACAATGCCCCGTAGAGTTGTGGTGGATATACACACCCTGAAGGAGTACTTGAGGGCCTGCGATGAACAAGGTAATTCCCACATGTTGGTTGACATCATGCTTGTAAGGTTAAAAACCCGTTGGAATTGGAAGATAGGGGCGATCATCATATCATATATGGTTTCTTCATAATTAAGGGGGTGGTTGGGTAGCCTAGTGGTTAAAGCGTTCGCTTGTCATGCTGAAGACACGGGTTCGATTCCCGACATGGGTACAATGTGTGAAGCCCATTTCTGGTGTCCCCCACCGTGATATGGGTGGAATATTGCTAAAAACAGCGTAAAATCTAACTAACTCGTTCACTCATAATTAAGGTGAGCTACAAAACCTTGTGTGTGTTTTTTTTTTCATCTTTCTGTTTAAACTTTTAATAAACAATAACCTAATTTGGTTTCAGCAAGGAATTTGGGCCTATTTCCATTATCTCCGGAAGAAAGTCAACAGTTAAGTTTGTATGAATCTCAGGGAAGATCTCGTGGAAGAGGCATGGATTTCACCAAAGTTAGGGAACGAGGTCAGTATCAATCCAGGGGTCAAGGTTACATTATGAGAGGTCAAGTTCGCAGCATGAGAAGTCAAAGTCATGACAGATATCCTGGTCACAGCATTAGAGGTCAAAGCCATGACAGAGGTCAGTGTCACAGCAGAGGTCAAGGCCACTGCAGAGGTCGAGGTCGATACCACAGAGGCCAACTTCACAACAGATGAAGAAGACTTCTAAAGTTATGTCTTTCAGAGGTGGAAACATTTAGGACAGGCCTCAAGTGATGCTTCATTGTTAGAATCACTTGTGACTTGTAACAACTGCATAGTGACTATTCCAGGTCCCATGTGATATTTCTTTGCAATAATCACATATCATATGTCTTATAACATCTGCTTCGAGACTGTGGTGGATATTTGTGATGTTACTTTCAAAGGATTCTACACTTAGCCTTTCATGTTGGGGGCAGCAGTTCTGAGTGTTTTCTAGTCAATTTGTTCATGAACATTTATTTTTATTGTAAGTTTTTGGCTTGCATACATTGACATGCTACTATGAATAGTGATGTTTTTATTTGGTTCAATTGCAATTTTAGGTATCATTTGTCTTACCGATATGCATTTATTAAGAAAGTTATGGAATGAACTCCAAGATAGATGATGTTTGTAGATGCACAAACTTAAAAGACCAGTTAACCTTGACAGACATTTCAAGGTGAAAATTAACAGAAATTAACAAAACTAAACAAGTAAAATACTGCTATCGCCATGGAAATATGGTATTTTGTGATCTTAGGCAGATCTGTTGAATAAGAAAGAAGATGTTTGCAGCAGTAAACAAGGAGACAGACATTAAGTATCTAAAAAACCTGTTGATTTATAGTGATATCTAATAAGGGTTTCTATAAAGTCCACGTTTCGTAACTGTTTGTTATAGAATAGTCTGCCGGTAGGCTTGGTAGTGTGATACAAGGACAGGGAACCGGACTGCTGTGTTGGCCAAGAACGCAAGACATAGGTTCTCTGTTGTCAGAGTGTGATCAGGTCCTAAAATATTGAATAGTCTTTGAATTGGTTAGTACAGTATGGGCTTCCCTAGGCCCAAGATGAAACTGAAGAAGTGATCCCATAGGCTAGTATGGGCTTCCCTAGGCCTAAGATGGCACTGATGTAGTGATGCCATAGGCTAGTATGGGCTTCCCTAGGCCCAAGATGAAAATGATGTAGTGATCCCATAGGCTAGTAAGGGCTTCCCTGGGCCCAAGATGAAAATGAAGTAGTGATCCCATAGGCTAGTATGGGCTTCCCTAGGCCCAAGATGAAAATGAAGTAGTGATCCCATAGGCTAGTATGGGTTACCTTAGGCCCAAGATGAAAATGAAGTAGTTATCCTATAGACTAGTATGGGCTTCCCTAGGCCCAAGATGAAAATGAAGTAGTTATCCTGTAGACTAGTGTGGGCTTCCCTGGGCCCAAGATGAAAATGAAGTAGTGATCCTATAGACTAGTGTGGGCTTCCTTTGGCCCAAGATGAAAATGAAGTAGTGATCCTATAGACTAGTATGGGCTTCCTTAGGCCCAAGATGAAAATGAAGTAGTGATCCTATAGACTAGTGTGGGCTTCCCTGGGCCCAAGATGAAAATGAAGTAGTGATCCTGTAGACTAGTGTGGGCTTCCCTGGGCCCAAGATGAAAATGAAGTAGTGATCCTGTAGACTAGTGTGGGCTTCCCTGGGCCCAAGATGAAAATGAAGTAGTGATCCTGTAGACTAGTATGGGCTTCCCTAGGCCCAAGATGAAAATGAAGTAGTGATCCTATAGACTAGTGTGGGCTTCCCTAGGCCCAAGATGAAAATGAAGTAGTGAAGTACCCCATTTGTGATATTGCTTTGATATTGCTGGAATATTGCCGTGATATTGCTGGAATATTGCTAAAAGCAGTGTAAAACGCAGCCCGCTCGCTCAATTATGTAGATCGGTGATCATGATATCAATCACTGGATTGTCTGGTCCAGATTTGATTAGTTACAGACCGCCATCATATTACTGGAATAATGCTGAGAAGGGGATTCAGCAACAAACAAACAATTGCAATATGTCCCCTTGTCAATACTGTGATATACCTGTAATTCATGTCAAAGTCCCAGAATTGAATTTCAAACAAGTAGGAAGACACAGGGAGCATCATCAGCCGCTCGTCTGAGTCAGCTTGCCTTATGTTAGTAAGGGTTAGTAGAATGTTGGGCTATTAAGGGGATGTCCATGTATATTATCAATATCTGGGCATCCCTAATAGTAAGATTTGGTCTTAGTCAGACTTGCAGAATTGCATCTGCGTTCATGGTTGAATCTCAAATTTGTCTTCCATCACGAACCTTGGTCTGTTGGCATGACTGTTTTGACTACTAAGTGTTGGGGCAGTTATGAACTGTGACTCTTGAGACATTCTTCCAAAGTTTAACTAACAGCTGTGATATGACTAAAAATATTCAAAGTGGCATTAATAACTTTAAATATGCATATGTTGAGGTGGATGAGAAAGGAAGAAGATGGACGTATGAGTGCTCGTGTGTGGACCAGATACTCTAGAAAATATGTGTGTATGAAAATGTCTGAACTTTGACACGCCAGTGCAGTGTCTTAACTCGGGCTCGGACGATACACCAAGTGTGCGATCCGATACGTATCACGATACTTTCCTGTGCACTTATCTGTGGTGCGTAAGCCAAATAACTGGCACACTAATGATTGGAAGTGTCAGGTATGGCGCAATGAATGAAAATATTTACGTTTTCACTACTCATTTTCACTTGTAATTAGTGTTTAGTGTAACACTTATTCAAGAAAACATTTAAGGTAACAATCAATATTTTTTACTTAGTGTGTGACTGTGATACTTGTATCGAGAAGTAAAAAATTGCGATCTACCGATGCATTGGTGTATTGTCCCACCACTAGTCAGAACTTACATTTTATTTTTGAACAATTTTCTTTTAGTTATATATGGAGATATTATCAGTTGGATCAACATAATGGTATTGCCATGTTTAGATGCTGTGTTAGCAGCCTGTTATCCAGTTCGGCATAATAACATGACTTTAGTTTCCATTTTGTTGTTTCTTGTGTGTATATGGTTTTATTGAGGGCAAAGAATGCCTTGATAACTGCAAATTGAATACTTGTATAACCATTGTGCCAAATACCAAAGGATCCCAAAGAAGGGGTTTTATGTTTTTTATTATTTTATGCCTTTTTGGGTGAAGGCTGTCAGAGTCCACTGAATTTTCGAATCATTGCGATATAGGGACCTACCAATTTATATTCCTGTCTGGTACTTATCAAAAAAAATATATTGTCCCAGAAAATGCTTGAAAAAAATAATTGTGCTTCAGAATGCTGGAAAAAATAGAAGAAATTGTCTTCAGCAAAAAGTACATTGTTGCAAAATGCTTTTGTGAAAGAAATGTTTTGTCTAATGGTTTTCATTAAAATATATAGCTGGTTTAACAAATGTAGCTGAAAAAATATGTAGTCTTCAAACAAAATCCCAGGCCTACCCCAGAATGTCAAATGGTCGGTGCCAGGGCCGGTGCCAGGGTCGGTGCCAGGGTCGGTGCCATGGTCGGTGCCAGGGTCTGTGCCAGGGTCGGTGCCAGGGTCGGTGCCATGGTCGTTGCCATGGTCGTTGTCATGGTCGTTGCCAGGGTCCGTGCCAGGGTCCGTGCCAGGGTCCGTGCCAGGGTCGGTGTCATGGACGGTGCCATGGTCGGTGCTGTGGTCTGAGTATTGTGTTGTAGGGTCGTGTGTTGTTCACGGACCCAGGGGTGCACACACACTCTTTCTAATGTCTGCTAATGTACAAAAAGACACAATTGACCCAAATGTGATTACAGCCAAAACAGGACAAAGTAAACACAATTTATTGCCATGATGTAATAGAAGTAGTATTCTTAGAATTATACACAGTGATAACTATTGTTCGATAAATAAATTGTTTGATGACCTGTTTTAAACAATAATAACAATTACTTGACTAATCTTTGGCAAACAATGTAAATTTTCCCGAATTATTCCATTCAGTTGTTTTATTGTATATTAGTGCTTCCAAAGTATGAGTGCAAGGGTTCTCAAACCAGTTTAGGAGCCACGTGTTTGGTCAATATTCTTTGGTTGGGTCTTCAGCTATTCCTATTGAATTTAGCTGATTAACATGGCATGGTATCTTTGTATCTTTGTATCTTTGTATCTTTACATCTTTGCATTATGTATCACGTTTACAGCTTGATCAAAATGAGATCACGATCTCATTATAACCAGATGTTAGTGCTCACAACTACAAAAAGATCTGAGGACATCCCATTACAGAATTGTTTGATAGGCATTACTTAGAAGTTGACGGATAAAAAGGTAGACACAATGTATGGATAACATCTTCTCTATTTGCTATACTGAAACGTTGCCTTTACAGTAGTTAAGGAAGTTGTTATCCATAATTGTGTCGACCGTGTCATCCAATTACAGACCGCGTCCGTGGTCTTGTTGTAGAGCGTCCACCTGGAGAGCTGAAGGTCCGGACTTCGATCCCCGACCGCGTTATACTTAAAGACTTTAAAAGATGGTACTTGTTGTTACCCTGTCTGGTGCTCAGCATTAAAGGGCTAAAACAAGGACTGGTCGGCTCGGAGTCAGTATACTGTGTCTGAGTGGGGTATTCATGTTAAACTGCGGCATGGTATCTCAGTGTGCTAGCACTATAAATCAGCATCAGTCCAGACTAGTACAAGCAGCCACACACACACGTGCATGCACGTCACTATATAAGTGCAATAATCTTGGACGGGACGTTAAACCCCATCGCACCTCACCTCATCCTATTACAGGTCATGTCAGAATGACCTTTCATTTGACCAATCAAAGAGGGTAGTCCAAATGTGTTTTCTTATTATGCAACCTAAAAAGGTTAACACGTGGCGCTCCAAATGACAGTTGTTGGCTGGACGACTAATTTCATCAAAATCGTCTATTTCTCACTTTAATAGGAAAAACATCTGAAACAGAAGAAACTTGCAAAAACCCAAGGGATGTACTGCCACACCAGTGCCATCAATCGGACATTCCAGAATTTACTTTTGTTAACTTTTCAAATTTTGAATCAAGAATCTAGTCAAAATATTTTTTGAGGCATAGTCTGTGATAGAAGTTGGCATATGGAAACTAGTACCGAAAAGCTACAGAAAGCTGCTTTTTTATTGTCTACTGTCGACTTCCTGTTTGCCATTTAGTTGGTCGGTCAAAGTTTGCAATAGGTTGTTCTGAAGTGACCTGACCTGGGATGATCTTTGTGTAGCTGTAGCGAGCACTAAGATCTGATTTTAATGAGATTGATGAAATCAAGACCTGCATTTAATATTTATTTAGCTATGGCACGATTCATCAATGCACTATTGCATTGTGATTTTACATCTCATGTTACGATACATCTACTTATCAAATAATTCTCATTTAATTTTCAAAAAATAATAATTACAAACTTGTGCTTTTAACTCAGTCATCTAAAGCTAGCATTACCTTGCTATCTATCACCAGTCAAAATGCAAAAATCTGATTACATGATTTTAATTGAACAAAGCTTGAATAACCAAACCTACAACTTAAGCTAACACTTGTTGATAGCACCATCTTGTGTTAGCCAAGCCATGTATAACATGTTGAAAAACATGCACAAATTATGCATCACGATACATATTGTATCATGACTCAAGAAGCATGATGTATATTTCCGTATTTGAAGTAATAAGCGCCCAGAGCGTTCTCGAAATTAGAAATAGGGGCTCCTATTAGAATATTATTTTGGTGGAAAAAACGAAGTTGAAAGATAAATTTTGTGGTTTATGCTGACAGCTTGAAATGTTTATATGCGACAGATATATTTTTCCAGAATTACCCATAATTAAGGGTGCATATAACACACAACTGCTTATTATACGCGAATAAATAAGTCTTGTGTACATTGATCAGTTGGAAGGGGTACTAATTGAGATTGTTCACTAACCAATATATGAGCAAATATCGACGTGGGCGCTTATTAGAGTGGGGCACTTATTACATCAAATACAGTAATACATGATTCATTATCTGTATCATCACTACATATCCATGACGGTAAGGGACCGGTCTTTTAATACAGAGAGAGCACTAACATACTGAAAATAATTACCCTCCCCTAATGCATGTCTTGATTTTCATGACCCTCCTAGAAAAGAAAAAAATGCAAAAGCACTTTATCTTTTTTATATAATGTCCATTTTTTCACGACACTCCCAAAATGTGTGTTGTTGTTTTTTTGCCCTCCTCTAGAGATTCATAATTTTGGTGGCCTGATTTCCACAGACCCACCCCTTTTAATAAATGACCGGTCCCTAATGTGTGCCCACTCGTCTTTTTCAATGAAATATGCAATTAAACAAATGACCTCAAGTGACAAACTGGACCATCCACTGAATATTGGGATGTTGCCAGGGCCTGATTTTTGTATTTTTTACTGATATCTTTTGGGTCACTGCATCAAAACATATTTTATCTTTGAAAGGTAGAATCAGTTTAATGTTTCTTCGCAATACAAATATTTTCAGGACAACTCAAGGAACAATTTTTCTTTTGGCGGTACAACCTGAAGACAAAGTATTTAATTCCTTCACAGTTTTGATAAAATACCAGCACCCTTTCCCTCCTTGCAATTAAAGAAACAGTACTGTTGTCTTTTAGGGTCACCTTTGGATTGAACTTTCTCCATGTTAGGAAAAGTGTTTTGTCTTAAAGGGGAAGTGTACACGCAAAAATCACTTTCTTTCTTTTTCTAAACAAAACGCAATTTTAGAATTAGTTAGTATCTGTGTTTGAAAATATACACTCATTTTTTTTCACAGTGAAAGTAGGAAGCTCACAATAGTGTGAAAGTGATATGCCGTTATGAGGCCTTCGTTTTACGAGCGAAATAGGCCTGAGTTATCCCCCTTAGATTATGACGTAATTGGTGCCAATTCAACTGGGTGCCTGTCTATTCTCAACGCAAAAGATATCAAGGACCCGTTTGCGGTAAAACAACATGGTTTACGACACACTGCGGCGCAGTGGTGACTCAGCATAACACAATTCTGGCTTGCATCTGAGATGCTAGAATCACAAAACTGTACCTACACCACGTGAAGCGGCTCTAACAAAGCATGATGACGTCATAATGTTTATCAATTGGCACCAATGACGTCATATTGCAAGGGACATAAGGCATGGTGTTTTTGTTATGGAAATAGAACACTTGGTAAATGTGAAAAATATAAATCGTTTTAGTGCAAAAAATATGTTAATTAAATATGATGTTTTTATATTTTTGTCTATGACACTTCTATGTTAACACTTTTAATGTGGAAAAAGTACAAGAAAAAAAGGTTCATTTCCGTGTGAACTTGCCCTTTAATGTGTTTATGCTCGACCTGCAAGTGGAATATAACTGCAATTGTTATGTTTTTATTGATCATCATTTGTTTATTTGCATCAGTTGTTGAACAAGTGTCATGTTCATTGACTTTTCTGTTAAAAATCTCATTTATCATGCTGATGTACTTTGAGAAACTTGAGTTGATAAATATCACATACTTTGTTAATGTACTTGGAGAAATTTGAATTGATACATATCACATACTGATGTCAGCAGTTTGTTTGCGACTACTATCCATGATGTGAGTCATTGTTGGAACTAACTTGCTGCCCCGGGGGGATGCTGGGTTTGACTTGGTCCATACAACCTGTGCTGTTGTAAGAGGGGATGAGGTGGTCAGGCTCGGTGACTTGGTTGATGGCATGTCATCCGACCCCGATGATACGGGTCGCTGCTCACAATATCAATTGTGTGGATGAGACTCGATTTCTTACAGGCCGTCATCATATGGCTGAAACTTTGCTGTGTGCACCAATGTTAAAAACACAGACCTGGTGTGCTGTTTGTTGAACTTGTGCAACAACGACAATGAGGGCTATTTGAGCTTCTGTCTTAATTGACCAAAGACTCATGTCATGTAAACTTTTGTGATCAGAACATCCATCTCAGTTTGTGTGCCATGGTGCCTGTTGAACCAGGTACTGGGGTAGCCTAGTGGTGAAGGTGTTCCATCGCCATTTTGCAGGAACAGGTTTGATTCCCCACATGGTTAGATGGCCCATTTTGGGTGTCCCATCACATGATATGCCTGATGTATTGCTAAAAGCATCATAAAACCACACTCACTCACTCAGGCACTTAAACAAACCAAAGAGGCCACCTCACTCGAGTTCTTACATTTGTATTTAAGACAGTCTTCTCCAATTGATAAAGGCTTGTGTTTAGGACCGAGATATTTTTCACATGATCTCTGGTCAAATATATAATATATATCTGTTACATTAAGATTGCATGCTCTGTATCATGTGCAATGCATCTTCCCAAGGCAAGAGAGTCAACTGATTTCAAAAGTCCTGTTTCCACCCCTGCTAAACTAGGCTGGAATTCCTGGGCTCGATCGTAGAGCCAACAGTGGCTATTACCACATACAGTTTTGTCCCTTCTAAGCCAATCAGATTCCACCGGTGGTATCACTTGCATTTGCTTCAAACAAAATGGCCCAGTCAAGATGATCTGATCGTTAATCAAGATCTATATTGTGATAAAATGGGTCTTACATCGCCAAGTGCATCAAATCACATAAGCACCTTGATTAAAAACATGAAAAGATTTGGAAAATATCTGTTGACAAGAAGTTGGCAGTGCACATGCTTTGCAAATCCTGCAATTGACCGAAATCTGCATGACAGTTCACGAACCTGATTTCGATTTCATTGCGCGATTTTGATTGGACTATTCATAGACTCGTTAGTGCAGTCAAAATGTAACTCCATAATACCAGGCTAGTTCGGCAGGGTGGAAACTGGACTTTTATTGTCGGTTATCCCTCATGCATCTCGGGAAAATGTGTGCAATTGTGAAGCCTGGACAAGTTTCACGACAAATGCAGGAAATGATTTTGAAGCAAAGGCATGACAGCTTCTGAAATGCTAGCTCTAATTGATGTTTAGAGCAATGAAATGTAATTAAAATACAAATAAATAAAGTAAATAATAGGCAGTAGACAGTGTCAGTACACGTTGGATCTGCCAATGAATATGGTTGTCTCCAAAAAATGTTCTTGGTAAATGGAAAGGGCCTGCTCTCCGTATCAGTTGAAACCAATTGGATCAACTTGAATCTAATCGAGACACCAAGTCAGCTACTAAGCCTTAGAACTGTTTATTGTTTCTTGTTACACAGGCTACATTAATTCAGAAAACTAAATGTGTTTGTGTATTGCAATTGTGTTGCGAATTTGTTGATTGTTATTTTTGAGTTTTCAGATTTGTTCAACTTGTCAAAATGACCTTTTCAGTTAACCAAAAGCTAAAAGTTGGCAACAGTTTCATGAATTGATAATCATGCATGTCTGGTGATCATGTTGGCATGTTTGAGGAATGTAAGATCAGTTTTGAGTTTGACGGTCAGTGTCAGGTATTAAAGGACAATTCATCTTTTATGTTTTAACTTTTCACGATGAGATGTGCCTTGCTGCTGTGTCAGTTGTTAAAATTACACATAAAACTGAAACTTTGATTTGTGAAGACGTGTCTAAGGAACAGACCAAAATGAATTCTTTTTAGGGATATGGTCTAATTCCATAATAATGGAATTGTGAATAATTCAGTTTTCAAAATACCAGTCGTGTATTTCGAAAACGAAGTAGCACATACATGTATGAAAACATGCCAGATCTGCAGATTTTTTGCACACCTTTGTTCTGCTCCCACGAAATGCTGCAAGATTACAGATGCTGCGTGCAGCAAAGTCACTGTCACTTTGTTTTTTCAGAGTATACTGAATTATGTTTACTATATGATGTCACAATCTTGTGTTTCTTGAAGCATGTGCCTGCAGAAAATGTTTCACAGACCCATTGGTAAAGAATATTTTGTACTTTTAGTCATTATGTTTTGTTATTTTATCATCGTATCAAAAGGATACTTTTATTATTACAAAATCAAGATGTAATAAATCATGATCATGTTTTTAATATAGAATTTGTTCTTGTGTTTCACATATAAATTTTCTGTGGCAGAGCAGATGCAATCAGTATGGATACAACAGGTCCTGTGTACCTTTTGCAAGTCTTCCAGTTAAACGTCTGATATAATATACAATTCCTGAATAGCTGATTCTTGTCTCCCAGTAAAACCTCTACCAGTAAAACATAAGATACAATAGAACCTGTGTATCTCATACTTGTCCCCCTAAGGAGCCGATGATACAATAGATCCCAAGTACCCCACAGTCTCTTTAATGTTTGTCACAAAAGCTTTTCGTATTCGCAATATTAAGCAAGCTGCTCCATTAAGACCGGGGGCACGGGTGGCCCAGGTGGCCCAGTCGTCTAAGGCGCCGCGCTTCTCTGTGCAGAGTTGCGTCCCTTGGGCACGCCAGAAACCTATGATTGCGGGTTCGAATCCCGGTTCGCCCCAATTATGTTTCTAGGTTTGTCAGCACCATACCCGTGCTCGTGGGTTTCACTGAAGTGGTAAACGTCTGAGGCCTGCATCACTTCGGGTTTTCCTCCCACATTATCGCTGACACGCCGCGATATGGCTGGAATACTGTTAAAAGCGGCGTTAAACCCAACTCACTCACTCACTCACTCCAATAAGACCCGACCATCTTCTGAATGATCAGGCTTAACTATTTAATGATTCTAGTACTAAAGAGAGGGGCGGTGGGTAGCCTAGTGGTTATAGCGTTGGCTCGTCACAACGAAGACCCTGGTTCAATTTCCCACTTGGGCAAAATGTGTGAAGCCCATTTCTCGTGTTCCCTGCCGTGATATTGCTGGAATATTCTAAAAGCGGTGTAATACCTCACTCACTCACTCACTCACTCACTCACTCACTCACTCACTCACTCACTCACTCACACTAATGACAGCAGAAAGTTAATGCAGCCACATCACAAGAATAAAGTCAATGGCTCAGTGAATGACATGTCATACCGATCCAAGGATGTGTGTACAAAGTATGTGACATTTCATTATTCTGTGGGTGTTAACTCCACCGTCTGTTCCTGCCAGAGCAACCTGATAATAATCAGATCTAAACCAAACAAACCAGACACTAAAACTACCAGCTATGACCAGTGCATGATGACACAGGCAAGTGGCAGAGCCGAACACACCAGGTACCATTTTCTTGCTTCATACAATCAGCCACCAGTGACAATCCGGGTTAGCACTGCTCTTCAACACCCCCTGCTTGTCGTAAGAGCCAACAAACAGGATTGCATGGTCAGGTTCGCGGACTTGGATCATGCATGTCTTCGTATCCCAACTGCGTAGATCAATGCTCGTGTTATCAATCACTAGATTGTCTGGTCCAGACTCGATAATTTACAGATCATGTAATATAGCTGTAATATTGCTGAGTGCGACGTTAAACAAATCAGCATTGGTTCCTGGGATCCTATCTGCCTCAGGTCTAATCTACATTGTTCCAACCACCAAATGCTGGCAATATTGATATTGACACAAACGCGGTATCATCTAGGGTTGTAAAAAACAAACTGACACAATGGATTTGAAAAATATTTTATGATATAGCTAATAATAACAAACCTGTCAGGCTTGCTGCAACTAAACAATGGCAGAAAGTGACAGTTTCTTGACACATCCATACCACAGTAACAAACAACTCAAGAAGAAAGAAAAAACAATCTCATTACAATCAGATCTTAGTTCGCTATCGCTAAACAAAGATCTGAGGACATCCCATTAAGGGTTATGTCAGAAAGACCTTTCATCCAACCAATCAGAGTGTCGCTTACCAGATCATGAAAGTGACAGTCAGAATGTGTTTTCTTATCATGCAACGACATATTTAACACGGGGTATTCTGAACGACAATTATGGGTTTTATGATAATATCCATACAATCTGGGCCATCTATAAGAAATTCCAGAATGTTCTTCTTATCAGTTTTAATTTTTTTACATCAAAATATGTTTCGAAGCGTAGTCGCCAGTGTCGTAAAGCTCGAGAAAGCTGCCTTCTGATTGGCTAATGTCGATTTCTTGTCAGTCATTTCATTGGTCGGTCAAAATTCACAATCAAAAATCATATTCAAACTGTCACTTTCATGATCTGATAAGCAATGCTCTGATTGGTCAGATGAAAGGTCGTTCTGACATGACCCGTAATGGGATGTCCTCAGATCTTTGTTTAGCGGTAGCGAAAACTAAGATCTGATTTTAATGAGATTGAAAGAAAAACAAAATGAATGTGACAAGTAACAAACCTTTATCACATGTTCGTGGCAAAATAATATTTACCACTCAAAACAAATTAAAGAAAACCCAAAATCGGAAGGCAGTGTTTTGTAATACCCACCAGCCATGACAGAATAATAATAATCATGAAAAATTGGGTGTCCTTTAACTTCTGAGTAGAATATCTAAATAGTTAGTCTAGATAGTTGAACACAATCTAGACAGCATGATAGAGGCATGTCTTCTAGATGGACTGATAGGTTTCTGATCCAGGACTTAATGTCTTGTGATCTTCTAAACCTAACCAAGAGTTACTCTTTCAGTAAAGATGACAGAAGAAAAAAAGTTAAAATGGTACACACAGTGAATGAGTGAGTTGTGTTTTACGTTACTTTTAGAAATATTCCCGCCATACCCTGGACAGGGAACACCAGGCTTCACTCAAAGTTTGGTTGGTTGGTTTGTTGTTTTATGCCGCACTCAGCAATGTTCCAGCTTTATGACGGCGGTCTGTAGATAATCGAGTCTGGACCAAACAATCCAGTGATTTATATCATGAGCATCGATCCACGCAATTGGGATCGATGACATGCATCAGTCAAGTCAGCGAGGCTGACCACCCGATCCCGTAAGTCGCCTCTTACGGCAAGCATAGTCGCCTGTTACGGCAAGCATGGGTTGTTGGAGATCTATTCTAACCCGGATCTTGATGGGTCTCACTCACAGTACTAATGTGGGGAATCAAACCCGGGTCATCAGCATAATTAGCCAAAGCTGACCCCACTGGGCTACAACACTGCACTTTACTGAAGGACACCACTATAGGAACACAATAAAACTGCTGAATAACGTAACTGTTGTATTCAAATGATGATATGGGTGGGTTCACCACATTGCTAGACTCCTTCCATCTCAGAAGTACAGTGGAGGTTTCATTCCAAACACACGCTTCTTTAACATCTTCCATATTGCATTCAGCCAGTACATATATGGTACATGTAAAGTGATACTGAACGACATGGAACACAATTTGACATAGCACTACTGTCACTTAGGATATGTTGTCATCTGCTGCTTTGTAAATAATTTGTGTGGACTAAAAACAACCCAGATGAGTTAGTGACCAGTAATGAATTCAAACCAACTTGAACTTAGTGCAGGGCACCGTTGGCCCAATCATGTAAGGAGCTGCAATTCCCTGTGCAGAGTTGCGTACCATGGGCACGCCAGAAACCTATCATTGTGGGATCGAATCCTGGTTCGTCCCAATTATGTTTCTAGCTTTATCAGCACCGTACCTGTGCTCGTGGGTTTCACAAAGTGGTTACTGTCTAAGTGAGGTGAGGTGAGGTGAAATTGGGTTTAACGTCGCGTCCAAGGTTATTGCACTTACATAGCAACGTGGATGCACATGTGTGGCTGCTTGACCTAGTCCGGTCTGACTCACTCACTCTGACTTAAGTACACCTGATAATACAACAGGTCAGAGTTTCAAAATCATTACTAGGGCTGGGACGGGTAACTCGGGTACACAGGTCGGGTGGGTCCTGAGTAGGTACTACCCGGACCCGTGGTTAGTCACGTGACATTGTTTCATGACAAAAACTCACTATAGCTCGGCGGTTACATGACAAGTAGCTTATGTTCCCATTTCTTTGTGATGATGCACACATTCCTTTTGACTTGTATATGTTTGAGTAAAGATAAAGCTTCACTCAACTTCAGTGTACGCATGATTTGATCGTTTCATAAGAGACCATATATCTATTATATGGTCTCTGGTTTCATGCATGTATCTAAACAGTTTTTACGAGGACTACAATTAAAATATTGCCAATTAGACATTGTGTTCCCAACTCTTGAGACCTACAGTGGGTACCAGGGTAGGGTTGCTTAATAGGGGGTTGGGTACCCGGGTAGTAAATTGGGACTCGTCCCAGCCCTAATCATTATCACATGTATATCATTGGCGCATACGTTTGTTGAAGGATTTCTATTTTCAGAAATCTTGATTTGAAAATACCAAATGTTATCCATTACATTACCTACAGACCAAGACACCTGCACTTACATACTCATAATATATTCTTCCACTTAACCATTCACCATTCTTAAGTAAGTTAAGTGGGTTTAACACTACTTTGAACAGTATTCCAGTTATATTACAGCGTGTCAGCTTCATGTGGGAGACTGAAGTGATGCAGCTCAAAAACCTTTCTTTTTAGAAACCCATGAGCATGGGTAAAGTGCTGACAAAATTAGATTTGAACCCACGATCATGGGTTTTTACATGCCCAAGGGATGCAACTCTGCTTATTGAATTGTGGTGCTTTAGACGACTGGGACACCATGCCCCCTGTTTATATATAGAACGCTGAATATACAAAAATGTAATATTCTGAAATTTGACAGACTGCGTAGCACGTGTACTTTTGCAAAATCATCTTTTTTAGAAATGATTGCAAGCAAAGACAGAAATTCTTCAAACTGTCAAACAATTAACATCCATGTCAAAACACATCATTGGTCATCCATATCATGTTCCTCAGCGCCATGCTCAGTGTCAGAATTAACACTTGAAACACATCAGTTATAATACAGCCCCACACACACACACAGATACACTGTCTATTGATCATTGTCAGAATAGACACTTAACACAGATCAGTTACACAATATACACAGTCACAGATATACTGTCTCATGGAAGTTGATGTCTTGCATTGCTATTAGCGGTGACCATGGGTCAGTCATCAACAGTGATTGACAGGGCTTTTATTTCTGATAGAGTCTGTTGCATCCTAGACTTATATTCGTCGTCGGTGTAGTTCTTAAGGCCACAGAGTGTTGAGGAGAGTTCACTGTACACCTTGAAGGCCTCTGTATTGTGAGTGACCTGCAACACATCAAATAAGCATGAACTCCTCTGCCAATATGACATGTCCGTTGTGTGCAAGGCAAGAAATATTGTACGGTTTTCAAGATCAGTCCCGGAAAGGAGCACTACCACCATCTTCAGTCTAAATTTAAGTCATTGCCATGGGAACTCAAAAAATATTTTTTTATGAATACCAAACTATCAAAAGGCACCAGTTTACCACTAGACCTATCTATGCGCCAAGTTTGGTGCAGAAATATTGTACGGTTTTCAAGATCTGCTCCGGAAAAGAGCACTACGGCCATTTTCAGTCTAATCTAAAGTCATTGCCATGGAAACTCGAAAAATAAATTGTTAAAAAATCCCAAACTATCAAAAGGCACCAGTTCCCCACACCTATCTATGTGCCAAGTTTGGTTAAGATATCTCTCATGGAATTAGAGTTCTGCTCCGGAAACAAAACATAACAGACAGAAGAACGGACGGACAGAACCAATTCCTATATCCCCCTTCCACTTTTAGGTGGGGAATAATAATAGGATAAATGAAATAGCTGCTTTTTTCAGGGTCCTCAAATTGCTGTGGAATAATTGGAAAAAAAAGCATTACCAGAAATGTGAATAAACTCACAAAACAAAACAAACGACACAGACATGATGCAGACATGATGCAGACACGACACAGACATGACACAAACATGACAGACATGACACAGATACGACACAGACACGACACAGACACAAGAGACATGATAGAAACAACAGACAGGATCAACATGACACAAACACAACAGACATGACACAGATAGGACACTGACACAGCAGAGACACTACAGACAGGACAGAAACGACACAGACACGACAGACATGACACGGACACGACACAGACATGACAGACACGACACAGACATAATACAGACACGACAGAAATGACACAGACACAACACAGACGTGATGGTGAGTTCCACAACCTGTGATTTGATCAGTGCCTCCAGGGAGGGGTGGAAGTAGTCGATCCTACTCTCGTACAGTTTGGGCATGTCTTCCACGAGTGCCGAGTTCTGCACCTGGAAATCCTCCTTTGCCAGTGCCAGAGATTTCTTACTCTGAAACCATGGTAACAAGGATTCATTTAGGACTACAACGTTAGAATTATATCAATCGCCAGTGAATATGGGTTGTTTTTTTTCATCATAAATGGCCACTTAAACTAAAAGTTCTGATGAATAAAATACCCACACAGTTTTTGTGAGTAATTTATATTGAAGCATGACTGCTGGATGTGGTATGATCATAACAGGTGATATAAAAAAAATATTCTTTGTGAATTCTCTATTTAAAGTAGGAAGATCAGCAAACCTAAGTGTGTGAGTGAGTGAATGTTGTTTAACACCTGTAAATAATGAGTCTGGACCAGACGAACCATGAGTGATCTGGACTCCATTATTTACAGGTCATAAAGTTATCCACTTTATCAAGATCCGATGACAGCCCTCAGCAAGTCACCAATCATTATTTACAGGTCATAAAGTGATCCACTTTATCAAGACCCAATGACAGCCCTCAGCAAGTCACCAAACATTATTTACAGGTCATAAAGTTATCCACTTTATCAAGACACAATGACAGCCCTCAGCAAGTTACCAAACATTATTTACAGGTCATAAAGTGATCCACTTTATCAAGACACGATGACAGCCCTTAGCAAGTCACCAAGCATTATTTACAGTTCATAAAGTGATCCACTTTATCAAGACACAATGACAGCCCTCAGCAAGTCACCAAACATTATTTACAGGTCATAAAGTGATCCACTTTATCAAGACCCATGACAGCCCTCAGCAAGTCACCAAACATTATTTACAGGTCATAGAGTGATCCACTTTATCAAGACCCGATGACAGCCCTCAGCAAGTCACCAAACATTATTTACAGGTCATAAAGTGATCCACTTAATCAAGACCCGATGACAGCCCTCAGCAAGTCACCAAACATTATTTACAGGTCATAAAGTGATCCACTTTATCAAGACACAATGACAGCCCTCAGCAAGTTACCAAACATTATTTACAGGTCATAAAGTGATCCACTTCATCAAGACACGATGACAGCCCTCAGCAAGTCACCAAGCATTATTTACAGTTCATAAAGTGATCCACTTTATCAAGACCCGATGACAGCCCTCAGCAAGTCACCAAACATTATTTACAGGTCATAAAGTGATCCACTCTATCAAGACCCGATGACAGCCCTCAGCAAGTCACCAAACATTATTTACAGGTCATAGAGTGATCCACTTTATCAAGACCCAATGACAGCCCTCAGCAAGTCACCAAACATTATTTACAGGTCATAAAGTGATCCACTTTATCAAGACTCGATGACAGCCCTCAGCAAGTCACCAAACATTATTTACAGGTCATAAAGTGATCCACTTTATCAAGACACAATGACAGCCCTCAGCAAGTCACCAAGCCCGACCACTTGATTGTCTGTAGTTGGTTCTTACAGCAAGCATGGGATACTGGGGGGCTAATCGTTGATGAGGTTATTGAGTAAGCATTAACACCCGCCCACCTGGTCCAGCTTGACCACGTTCTGGCCTGTCCGATCTCGCTCCTGGTACTTGTCCACTTTGGCTTGGCACTTCTGGAACTCCTGCACAGGACATGGACTCAACATGTCAAACATCATGTCAACTTTCATCCTAATCCATCAGAAACACAATCCAATGAACACCTTCAATCTGATGTATCTTAATAACTGATGCTCACTTAATTACACTCTTGTCCACAGGTTTCTTACAATCACATCATATGACGAGGACAAATAAAAAGCATAATATTTTCATTTTACCCTTAAAAGCTAAACTGAAAGTTTCAGATTCCTAGAATTTGCTTCTTCTTAAAATGGTTTTTCGCACTGAGCAATTCGAATCAAACATGTCACCTCCAGATTTGAACCAAGTGATTGAACCATGAGACTACTGAGGCCCAGATCAATCACAATGTTTTTAAGAATCTCTTTTTCAAGTACATGTATGCCAGTAAAAGATATTTTATATCCATTTCCTACGGTTAACAGAAAGTAAGTTTGAAACTTAAAATTGTTGATAAATGATGTTTCAGATTTAGCTTTCAGTTTACAAGTTGGATAAAAACCTCCTCAGTCTTGATTGAGAATGTTAGCCCGGGGAAGAGGGAAATTTCCATCTCCCCCTGGGCTTACATTCTCTGTCATGACCAAGGAGTCGTTTCTTAGACTTAAAGAAATAAAAGAATTGGTTCTCAGGCAATGACTTTTGAAAATATAGCGCGGGCGGGAGGGCAGGCGGGTGGTGTTTTTTAATTTTTTGCTTGTTCAAACTAGTATGTACCCAGATAAATAATTGTGTACCATTAATCTGGGAAAGGGCCTCCCTACATAAACAAGCATACAAACTCCTATTGCCGCCATGACCAAGACACAAGATACACAGTAAAACAGTGCACATGGAAAGGGAAGTAACTGCGTGCCAAATTGGATCACATTGTTTTTAAGTATTAGGATTATTTTATTATTTTGAAAATGGAAATAAAAACGAGACATGCAGCAGACTTTATGATGACGCGCACGGTGCTTGAGAACCAAGACTATTATTTTTTTTAGCCCCTTATTAACTTGCCTGCAAGCTTTGTTCTCTCTTCTTGACAGCTGCTTGAACATTTGGGAAAATACTGTTGAATCTGCAAACACAACATCAACAGTTTACAAAAAAGGAAAAACAGGAGTAGACCAATCAGTCAATCAAACTTTTGATACATCAACACATTCTCAAGAAACATGTGTCATGAACCATTGGACTTTAAAAACCTGAGGAGTCACTGGTGACCTCGTCACCTAAGGTGATGCAATTTGCCGTGCAGAGTTGCATCCCTTTGGGCATGCCAGAAACCTATGATCATGGGTTTGAATCCTGGTTTACCCCAATCATGTTTCTTGGATTATCAGCACCATATATACTATCGTTGGTTTTACCAAAGTGGTAAATGTCCAAGACCTGCATCCCTTCGGGCTTTCCTTCCACATCCAGCTGACACGCCATCTCATAACTGGAATACTGCTGCAAAGCTGCGCTAAACCCAACTAACTCACTCAGTCAATACATCGAATGACAGCTTACCTGTATATCACCAGGTATTGGCTAACCTCTGACATAGGTCAACCCCACAACTTGACATCAACCATTATTATTTGCCTCAAAGTGAGATTGACCAATCAGAGAGCAAAGCCAACTAACCCAATATGAGCCAGTATATTGTCGGTAAATATTCAATATGGTTGTTACTGACCTAATATGAGACCGTATACTGTCAGGAACACCCACCTCACATATTTCACATAATAATTCTGGTGAGGTAATTCATTATTCAACACTGTTTTGTGTTTTAATATCATTAATTGTCATGTGCAAAGACATTAGTTCATGAAGAAACCACGATGTGACTTTATTAATAAAAAATAAGGAGAAAATAAGCTCACCACAGATCACTGATTTATAAATGGCAACGTCATGGAACATAATATAGGATGACGTCACAAACAAGAAATGTGACGCCACTGACGTCACATACGACAGAATGGATACCAGCTCGTCATTTGGGAAAAAGCAGATTGCAAGCCAGTTACAGTGGCCCACAGATTTCTGATAAATTTCATGTTAATTCTATCCAATTAGGGTATAATACGTGTGTAAATGTCCACAATTAGTACATCATGCATTCCATTGTTAATGTTGTGTTTACACTAAAGCGTTGTATCGGAAACGTGTCCTGGTCCTGTCATTTATACCAGCTGTAAGAGTTAAGTTTTTCGTTTTGACATGACATGACATGTGTGATAAAGATACCACATAATGTAAATTTTTCCGCATAATAAATTCATCATGGTGTCTTTAGTTGCCGTATAGTATACAGTGTCATATTTGGTTAGCAGAAAAATAGCCCCGCCCAATTTTTTTCTGCTAACCTGCTATTAGACAATCAGTACACAATACTCACTTTTTCATGGGGTCTATCAATGTTTTCTGTGTAATTGTGTTCTGGAAAACAAATATTTATCACACATTCACAAGTTACTTCTTCTCTTCATTGAGAGACATGAGCATCATAATCTATTATAATTAACACTATCACTGGGAAGTCCATCAATACTTCAATAATTCTCGACATCATCTGCAGTGGAAACACAAGGTTATGCCTAATGGCGCACACTTATACTGAACAAAATAAGTTAGGGATCATAAACATTTTGGGGGATATTTTTATAAAATTGTGTGCTCTGTCTTCACTACAAAAAATATCCACCAAAGTAGCCCTGATCCCCAATCTCATAAAAATCAGATCTTAGTTCTCGTTACCATTAAACAAAGATCTTAGGACATCCCATTGCTGGTCATGTCAGAACGACCTTTCATCTGACCAATCAGAGCATTGCTTATCAGATCATGAAAGTGACAGTTTGAATGTGATTTTTTATTGTGAAACCTCGAAAAAAAACCAGACAGGGTATTCCAAATGACAGTTATGGGCTTTATGTCTGTATTCATACAATCTAGACCAGCTATTAGCCATTTCAGAATGTTCTTTTGTTCAGTTTTTAATTTTTTAAACGAGTATATGTCAAAATATGTTTCAAATATGTTTCGATGCGTCGTCGCCAGTTTGAAACTCGTGCCGTAAACCTCGATTAAGATGCCTTCTGATTGGCTATTGTCGACTTCTTGTTAGTCATTCCATTGGTCGATCAAAGTTCGCGAAAGTTCGGTCTGACGTGACTCGTATTTGGATGTCCTCAGATCTTTGTTTAGCAGTAGCGAGAACTAAGATCTGATTTTAATGAGATTGCCATGATCCCCAATTGTTTTTATACAGTATATAATGAAATATGCTAAAACACATGTCTTCCAAAGTTACCCAGATTAGACTGTTAAAAGATTCTATTGATCGGGCTAGTCGCCATTAGAACATGATTTAACTATATCATCAAGTTTTTCTTAAAATATTGTTAGGATTCTAACATGTAAAAAGCAAATAATATAGACAGTGCTGTTTTCTTAAATGGAGATCCTGCCGTTTTAACCATTGCGAGACTAGCCAGACAGCTCACCAAGTCCTGAGAGTGAAGATCCAGCGTAACGACTGCATGATCCCACTCCTCCACATTGCGATGCAGAGTATCCTCCCCTTGGCAGAGGGCAGAGGTCAAAAGGTCCTGGGTCAACTTGCGCTGAGATTTTGATACAGCTGAATGAAAGCAAACCATTGTAAAAAATTGTACATTTTTGTACAAGACTTACCTTGCATTATGACACTTGTTTCTGAATGCTTAGTGAATGAGCAATTTTCACCAGCTTGGAAATATCTAACTTCTTACCAATGTGAATACAAAGATAGATAGTATTATCTCAAAACTGAACACCTGTCAAATGCAGTTTAGAGAACTTAATGAGCATATCTGATTGTCAAGCTCCTTCCCAGCGCGTGACACCTTCGTTACACGCTGGGTAACATTGCTGCCACCAGTGTGGGCGTGGCCATTACAAGAATCTTGAAATTTGGCCTCTAACCCCAAATGTAGTAACATTCATACTTTTGTTTATGTCTTTGGGGATGCCATCATAGTGAATTTTGAAAATTACGACTGACCATGTTTTCCAGATGAATTTAAATTGGTTCAAGATTGCAGACTAATGGAAAATCAACCAACTTCTCCCTTACATTCTTACTTTATCAACAACATGATAGTTTTAATAAAATAGAAATTCAAATTGACAAACAAAGAAAGTCATTTAGCAGGGGTAAGTGTATTCGGCGTCACAACAGTCGTCACTTAAACATAACGGTCATTCGGTTGCGAGTTCAACTCCAAGCATGGTTAGGGTTACCTATCACAGTTGGGAGTTTTGACAGGTGGCAGCGATAGTATAGAGAGCTCCACGAACGGACTTTCGCTGTGAGGATTGTAATACAAGGGAGATAACTCTGAATGCATTGTGTTAATCAATTAGGATAAGTTAACCACAAAACAAACAAGTATGGCCCATACACTCTATAAACAATGATTAAAATGTCAAACCTTACCATTATTAGCCTCAACCAAACGTTTAGCATCCTTGTAAAGCTTTCTTGTGACTTCATCTAATCTGGGGAAGGAAGAACGTACCGGTACACCATTAGAAGATACTTCTTTTAACAAGACGATAAATTACAAAAACAATACTCAACATAGCAATTTTCACACAAAACCCCACGTCAAAGAACCATAAATGCACACTGAAGAAAATAAAATTTAAAATCAGACAAATGACACAGTTCTATTTTTTTCAAATAAAAAAGAACAGTTTCCTCCACCCATCCACCCAATTATGCCTGACTAAAAGTAACATGGCCAAGACCTTGACTAACATACAAGGAGAGTGTATAATATATAACAATGACTGAAATATTTAATCACTGAATTACCAAAGACTTTATTCAGTTCCTACCTCAATGATGTTAATTTCTATGGACAGTGCCACATATCAACACATCAACCCGAGGCAAGAGAGTTTACTGACTCTAAAAGTCCATTTTCCACCCTTGCCGAATTAGGCTAGAATTCCTGGGCTCTATCGTAGCGCCACCAGTGGCTAATACGAGTTATGTCCCTTCTGAGCATCTCCTTTAGACCAATCAGATTCCACCTCTCCTATCAATTGCATTTGCTTGAAACAAAACAGTTGGCGCCCAGTCAGGACGATCTGATTGATAATCAAGGTCTATGTTGTGATAAAACGGGTCTTACATTGCGCAATGCATGAGCACCTTGATTAAAAACATGAAAAGATTTGGAAAATATCTGTTGACAACGAATTGGTGGTGCACATACTTTGCAAATCCTGCAATCGACCGAAATCTGCATGACAGTTTACGAACCGGATTACGATTTCGATGCACGATTTTGAGTGGACTATGCATAGACTCGTTAGTCCAGCCAAAATGTAACTCCATAATACCAGCCTAATTCGGCAAGGGTAAACTGGACATTTTTAGTCAGTTAACTCCCTTGCCTTGGGAAGATGCACACCAACATATGTTTAAATCAATACGGCAGCACTTATATCCAATAAATGATCTTCCTAAGCCAGCCAGCAGGTGGATATATTTACTCCCATGAGAATCCCAAATCTACAGAATAATCAGTAGAGCATATTTATGAAGAACCTTACATCAACAGTGAGAAGCTGTAGGCATAATACCCTAATCTCACAAGACTAATATAGCAGATACGTCACGAGAAAGAAAATATCCAAGAAATACATACTCTTCCAATTTCTTTACTTCTTTTTCGAATTCCCTTTCAGCCTGAAAACAAATGAATAGAAATAGTCATAATGGTAAAGAAGTCACTTCATTATTATGTGAACTGTAGATAAATTACACTGCATCAAATACATTCCAACAAAACAATATTGACTCACTGGATAATTGATAGTACATGAATATCTCTTCCGAAACATCCTTTTTGTCTGACACAAGTCAAAGTCTGGGCATGTACAGGCTTAAGTCCTGTGTACACATCAGGTTATTTTCTGCTCAAACAGCGTAAGGAGATTAACAGGTAGACTATGTGATGACTTCCTCATAGGGAGGGGTGTTTCTTGTCACTGAATTCAAAATAGGTCATCAGGTTCACCAAAATGAACTCAGCAACAACATAGATTTAAACTCAGTTAGTTCCTGACAAGGGGACTGACAACGACTATTTCATACCAGTGAATTCTGAATACATGGAGCAGGTTAGGATATCCTTTTATCTTTTTTTGTAGGCCACATATGAGGGCTGGTCAAAAAGTTCTAAGCCTGACTAACTTTCAACTATGGGCCATAACAAAGTGAACTAGTCAATGTAGTACATTGTTTGAGTAGTTCATTGCAAGTGTATTTGGTCTGTTGAGGCTGTTTATATATTAGTGACAGCCAGTTAATAAATTTGAACGTGAATAGGGGTCCAATTGAACACAGACCTTTTGCCTCAAAATCCCAAACATCTTGTCCATGTTGTTACTAAATGATGTTACAGACCAATCAATATGCTTCTAAATTTCAGTGGAAGTTAAAATCAGTGTTTCATGTCTTCAAAGGTTTTCATGCAAAAAAGACATCAAAGAATTTACGAGCCTTTGGTGAAACTGAAAATACTCTGAGATTGCATTACAATATACTGTCAGTTTCACATCTGAAGACGATATAACCTGTTATTATGTTTCTTGACATCAAATGTAACCATGGTAACAAGTTGATGTTCTTTGTTTATAAAGAGGAAATATTTTTACTCAATAATACAGCATAGTTCACACGGTTCTGCAGACTAGTATATCTACTGTAGTGAGTGAGTGAGTGAGTGAGTGAGTGAGTGAGTGAGTTGTGAGTGAGTGAGTGAGTGAGTGAGTGAGTGAGTGAGTGAGTGAGTGAGTGTTTTTTGTTGTTGTTTTTTGTTGTTGTTTTTTGTTGTTTAACGCCACACTCAGCAACATTCCAGCTATATGACAGTGGTCTGTAAATAATCGAGTCTGGACCAGACAGTCCAGTGATTGATACCATGAGCATCGATCCACACATTTGGGATATGACGACATGCACCCGATCCCGTTAGTTGCCTCTTATGACAAGCATAGTCACCTTTCACGGCAAGCATGGGTTGCTGAAGACCTATTCTACCCCAGTGAGTGAGTGAGTGAGTGAGTGTTTTTTGCTGTTGTTTTTTGTTGTTTAATGCCACACTCAGCAACATTCAACAGTGAGTGAGCGAGTGAGTGTTTTTTGCTGTTGTTTTTTGTTGTTTAACGCCACACTCAGCAACATTCAACAGTGAGTAAGTGAGAGACATGTGTTGCTGCACTGGACTATTTCACCACGAGAATGTGCAGCGGCCAGTGTTTTGCTTGTAAATATAGAATTATTTTACAAGGTTACCAAGAACAATGAACAAAGAATACCATTGACATATACCCTGGGTACATCATTACACATCCATATGTAATAGTTGATAATGTACATTGCTTCTTTAAACCCTATTGAAATACAGGAAACATGGTTAAAACAAACTCAAAGGGAACTCTGATTTTAGATCTATATAACCGTAGTTCGAAAAAGCATATATACATCATATATACAGCAAACGGCCAGGACCAGAAATATGTTCATCATATCTATCAGTGCGTTATTAGCGTGTACTACTGTATATAAATTGATAAGCTAAATGAAATGTACACTATAGAGTCGGGTTTACCATTAGTGTTTTACTACTTTTTATCCACTTTTTTCATCTAATGAAACAATTGATTTAGAAATGATGAATGCAGCAGAAGATATGATGAACACTGATAATATGGAAGTGTGTAATCTTTAAGCTTGCAACCAGTGAAGATCCGAGTTAGAATTGATCTTCTGGCTTAACAGCCATGCTTGTCGTAAGAGGCGACTGACAGAATTGGGTGTGCATGTTACCATATCACAATTGCATAGATCGATGCTCTTGATGTGAATCACTGTATTGCCTGGTCCAGACATGATCATATACAGACCACCATTGCACAGCTCGAATATTGCTGCAGAAGTGTGGCGTGAAACGACAAACAACCTTTAACACTGTTTTTGTGGTTTTAACACGGTTCATTTCATTATGTTCCCAAGGTTATTAAGTGTCAATAGTTCACTGCTCAAGGAATACCCTATCAGCATAACTAGCACATTCATAAACAAATGTAATGTTCCTTCTTTTAAACAATTTAAGAAACACTTACAGTTCTTGATATCACAGTCTTTTTTGGTGCCGACAAACGACTGAACGGGTTCCTGTTGAAAGAGACAATAAAAACATCACAAACCGTTATCAAGAATAAAGATAGAACTATACTGCAATGTGAATGTGAAACCAACAACATCCATTTTCATGTTGAAATTTGATAGACTATTGTTTGCATGTGTGTTTTTTTTCATTCATCTGTCCTACCATTGTGAACATTCAAGCAGTTTGTATCAACTTTAATCTATTTTACTGAATTAAGCAGTTTTCCATGACATACCAGCTCATATTTTATTTCAATCTCCCATTCTCGCTATTTGGGCAATGTTTGTTGTCTTCCACCCATTTCCACCTACTTCCTTGTAGCCTTTAAAACAAATTTCTGTAGCTAGATATTTGTTGTTTTGAATGCATTTAGGTGTTAAATATTCTTACCAGCATATATTTATAATATTAGAATCCACATTGACCAAACCAATTTATGTACACTGAAAATAATTATTATTTTCACAGTTAATCGTGATGAATGATTAACAAAACAACTTAAATGAGGGTTGGAGAGTAAAAATATACAAAAGTCTATCTATAAACACAACTACGAAGAAAGGTTTGTTATTATTTAAGTTTAGCTTTTGAAACATTAGAAACGATAGTTCCCTCAGAAATAATAATAAACAAATTTAAATTATGAGCAAAGAGCAGTTCTAAAGCAAAATGTTGATAAAGTAATTCGAAATATTGTTTATGTTTGTACATTTCGTTTCGACTTGTCATTTTTAACTAGTACAAGGATTCAAAATGGCTGCGCCCATGCAAAAGTTAGCACGAATTGCGTGCCAGTGTTTTTCCCGTAAACAACAAGATACGGTATTTAGAGAACAGTTGAATAACCTCACGTCAGCTTTGAATTCAATCACAGCGAAAGATGTCAACTTTGACCCGAAATCCGTGACAGCAAGAAGTTCGGAAAGGGAAGCCCCTGTCACGTACGTCCACATTTGGGAAGATGACATTTTTACCATGGGCATATTTGTTGTGAAACCTGGAGGCAAATTACCCATGCATGATCACCCCAACATGTATGGATTCTGTAAAGTGATTCATGGCTCGGTTCATTTGAAAAGCTATAGTGTTGATTCTGATCAGAAAATTCCCGAAGATGTTGAAAAGAAATTACAATTGTGGCAAAAACCATTGGTGAAATCAGTTAGTTTATTCCAAGACCAAATACTTACAACGAATGATGATTGCTGCTTTCTCACACCAAGTGATGGAAATATTCACGAAATACAGTCTGCCGGTGGGATAGCTGCATTCCTGGATATTTTGGCACCTCCATACAATAACAATCAGAGCCGGGACTGCCATTATTACAAGGAGCTTCCAGTGTCCAGCATTTTGGGAAATAAGAAAGTTGGCAGTGCATCTATAGAGAACAGCCAGCCAACAACCAGATGGTTTATGCAAGTTTCTCAACCACACGAGTACTGGTGTGACACACTGGATTACTTGGGGCCACCAATAATTGTGTAAACTTTAACTTTCAATGTTCAAACCATGCAAGGAAATCTAGTTTATTCTAGGCAGAGGAGATGCTGTGCTACTATCATGACTATTATCTCTTTTATATAATTTATTGATTCATAATTTATTGAATGATTTGTATAACTTGTCAACTTGTTTCATTTCTTCGATGTGTGATGATAAATTGCATGTTGACATTGACCTGTTTACAAAGATAATTATGGTATACAATGCGTGTTTACGATATATGTATACAGGGAAAGTTACTTATGCAATGTTACCTATAACCGATAACAGTAATATCATTTGTTCGTGTTCAAATATATTTTTGAAGTAGATCTAGACAGCTTCATTCCATATTAACCTTGCAATTCCAAATTCCAATCCATTTACACATCAGTGTGTAAATTATGATCATATTCCATGGGAGCAGGTTAATAATACGGCCTCATGTCAGAATAGTGTCAAAACAGCCACAGAAAAAAGGACAAAACATCCACAGGTAAAAATATTGTGTCACATGACTTGTATTAATTTATATATATATATATATTGTATATGTAACATGCAATAACAGTTCTTAACATTCTTAACACGTACCATGTACACCCAGTTCAGCACTTCACCATGTACACTTTCAGGGGTTTATCTATACTTTGCTCAGAGACCAATATTCAGCCCCAGGTCTGCAGCAAATTGGTATCAATAATTTCCCAGTTCATGTCAATATATAAGGTAACCTGTATATCACTGATAACAATTTTTATCCAACGGTTTTCTCGCAATTATACGCTTCACTGGCATTGTAACAGTGTTGTTTGTTTGTGATGCAGTGATTGTTGCCTTAAGTGTTTAAGAGGTTTCCTTCTGCCTTATACCAATATAGTTTAAGCTAACTGTCCCTCTTTGGGTCTTGTGTGTAAGTAGGGTATACATATATATTATGAGGATTACTTTTTCCGTATTGATATTATTTCAATTTTTAGAAAACAGAAATAGCCACACACACGTGCCTGCACGTCGCTTTGTAAGTGCATTATTCTTGGACGTGACATTTCCTCATCCTGCTTATTAGGATCAAAGTTTATTCATGTTTTCACAACAGATTGGGACACTGGTCAGTAGAGAGATCAAAGTAATTTGATGAGATCGGTTAAAGCAACATGCGAACTCTACTGGACGAGATTACATACAGTATCTAACATGTAATCTGTACACCTCCAGCTTACATTGGATATTCATTTATTGTTAAGTTCATTTATAATTTTGACTTTTTACCTGTGGCCATTTTGACTTTTTTGTTGTGGCTGTTATGACCTTTTTGTGGCCATTTTGACACAATTGTGTCCGTTATTACTTTGGCCATAAAGGGCGACTATCCTTGTCGTAAAAGGCGACTATCCTTGTCGTAAAAGGCGACTATCCTTGTCGTAAAAGGCGACTAACGGGATCAGGTGGTCAGGCTCGCTGACTTGGTTGATACATGTCATCAATCCCAATTGCGTGGATCGATGCTCATGATATTAATCACTGGATTGTCTGGTCCAGACTCGATTGTTTACAGACCCACGTCATATAGCTGGAATATTGCCGCGTGCAGCGTTAAACAACAAACAAACCAAACCGTTATTACTTTGCACTTTCTGTTTTGAGGCTGTTCTGACATGAGGCCATTTTGACTACAACCCTTATTCCATCATGTCCACAATGAAAAACATTCAAACTTTTGTCATGTTTTCATGGTTTCCATGCCAAATATAGGGATAGACCATATATTACGATATGCGTTCATCCCATTTCAATACATACCATGATGCTTCATTCACAATAGTTATTGAGATACTTAATTTTCACCATTTTTGCATGCTACATGCAACATGTAACATACATGGGTGGCCATGTCATGTATCATGTTGTCAAAAGTAGATTTGTGATGCATTGGTTGTCATGATATAATATTACAAGTAGCTGGAGGATTTTTGTAAGTTAAGACTAAGTGTGAAAAAGGCTGATAGCCAAGCAGGAGAGCATAATGCTTATTTCACAACCCTGTAAACCTCAGTAACAATAAGGCTTCAAGGCAGATTATACATATAAGTGTCAGTCCTAACACACTACTTTCTAATGTGTATGTATATATGTCCATATACCTTACTGCTGCACAGTGAGTTGTGTTTTGTGTCATTATTAGCATTGCTTGCATTGTAGCCATAATACAATGGGGACACAAAGAATAGGCTTCAAACATTGTACCCACATGCAGAATCAAACCTGATCTGCAACAAGTTAAGCTGATGTTTTATCCACTGAACCACCCCACCACAAACTTCTGCTTAGTCCTTAGGGAGGGAGAGAGTGTCTGTCTGTCTGTCTGTCTGTCTGTCTGTGAGTGAGGATTATAGCCATGGCAATCAGATACTAAGTAATACTTTAGACATGAGAGGGACCATGCCTCAATCTGGTGTCCACTTTCAGTGAAGGTCTAGTCATTGTTATTGATGTCACATGTGAAACTGAGACACTGACTCCTGCATGATATGGATGATGATGATGATGATGATGATGATGATGATGTATACCCATACAATTAGGGTAGATAGTTGGTGTAGCATGGATCTAGGGTAAGGCTCGGTGGCTTGGTCATTGTACCCAGAATGGATTGTTGCTCACACTATCAACCACTGGGTTGACTGGTCCAGACTGAAATACTTAATTGCTGAATGTTGCTGACTGTGGCGTTAGACAAAAGGTTTTGTGTTACATAAATCAAACTTACTAGGACTGGCATTTGGCCCAAGCCTACGCCCCACACACTTTAATAGGTTCTGCAGATATATTTAGGTCTTTGTTTGAGTTTGGAATGCTTTGAATGCCTTGCCCTGTGCAAGAGTAGAGATGATCATCGTTAATTGCTATGCAGTTTTGTTATAATTCATTCTCATTAAAATCAGATCGTAGTTCTCGCTACTGCTAAACAAAGATACGAGGACATTTCATTACGGGTCATGTCAGACCGACCTTGCGCGAACTTTGACCTACCAATGGAATGACCAATGAGGAGGCAGCTTTCTCATGCTTTACGGCACAAATTTCAAATTGGCGACTACGCTTCGAAAATATTTTGACAAATTCGCGATTACAAATTTGAAACCTGAACAAAAAAACATTCTGGAATAGCTAATAGATGGTCAAGATTGTAAGGATTCGGTCGTTAAACCCACAACTATCCTTCGGAATACCCCATGTTAAAGTTTTCGGGATTGCATGATTAGAAATCACATTCTGACTGTCACTTTCATAATCTGGTAAGCGAAGCACTGATTGGTCGCATGAAAGGTCATTCTGACGTGACTCCTAATGGGATGTCTTCAGATCTTTGTTTAGCCGTAGCGAGAACTAAGGTCTGATTTTAATGAGATTGGTTATAATTTTAACTGATTTACTGATTTCGTGGTCATGGCTAGATCTTGAATGAGCTGCTCTGAGTCTGTTTAATTAATTGTTTAATTAATTGTTTAATTGTTGACATGCTTTAAGCGCTGAATCTTCATCACCACAATCAAAACATGTGATACGTAGAGTAGTTTCAATTATTACTGCATATATTATAAAACATGGAAGTATTATATTCCAGTTGCTAATAAGGAAGTAATACAATATCCAGTCAAAATAAAAGATAACATTTGAGTGACAGTGATATTTAATGACAGTTATGACTAACAAATGGCTGTTCTGTGATTGTGTGTCAGTTTCTCCAAATCCTGTTGTATTTCAGTGTATCAAAATGCTTGAAGTGGGAAGATTTGTATCTATCTATGCTGGACTACAAAAGTGCTACACTTAAAGCAGCATTCACAGCTGTTTATCTTGTTGATGAATCAATATCATTTGTTACTGCATTGTTTGAAGAATTTGACTGCATAAATATTTTGATTACCAGCGCATCTTGTTGTTATTTCTACTTTTGATACAATCTATTAAAGAGTAGTTTATGTTTGTATTTGGCTGCATCAGTTTGCAGTACCATAGTGATTCCGGGTTAGAATACATACCCAGCAACTTAGAATAGATACATAGCAACTTAGAATAGATACACAGCAACTTAGAATAGGTACACAGCAACTTAAAATAGATAACCAAGCAACTTAGAATAGATACACAGCAATTTAGAATAGATACACAGCAACTTAGAATAGATTCCCAGCAACGTAGAATAGATTCCCAGCAACGTAGAATAGATACCCAGCAACTTTAAATAGATACACAGCAACTTAGAATGGATACACAGCAATTTAGAATAGATACACAGCAATTTAGAATAGATACCTAGCAACTTAGAACAGACACACAGCAGTTTAGAATAGATACACAGCAACTTAGAATAGATACACAGCAACTTAGAATAGATACACAGCAACTTAGAATAGATAACCAAGCAACTTAGAATAGACACACAGCAATTTAGAATAGATACACAGCAATTTAGAATAGATACACAGCAACTTAGAATAGATACACAGCAACTTAGAATAGATTCCCAGCAACTTAGAATAGATACCCAGCAACTTAAAATAGATAACCAAGCAACTTGGAATAGATACACAGCAACTTTAAATAGATACACATCAACTTAGAATAGATTCCCAGCAACTTGGAATAGATACACAGCAATTTAGAATAGATACACAGCAACTTAGAATAGATACACAGCAACTTAGAATAGATTCCCAGCAACTTGGAATAGGTACCCAGCAACTTAGAATAGATACCCAGCAACTTTAAATAGATACACAGCAACTTAGAATGGATACACAGCAATTTAGAATAGATACACAGCAATTTAGAATAGATACCTAGCAACTTAGAACAGACACACAGCAGTTTAGAATAGATACACAGCAACTTAGAATAGATACACAGCAACTTAGAATAGATACACAGCAACTTAGAATAGATAACCAAGCAACTTAGAATAGATACACAGCAACTTAGAATAGACACACAGCAATTTAGAATAGATACACAGCAATTTAGAATAGATACACAGCAACTTAGAATAGATACACAGCAACTTAGAATAGATTCCCAGCAACTTAGAATAGATACCCAGCAACTTGGAATAGATACACAGCAACTTTAAATAGATACACAGCAACTTAGAATAGATTCCCAGCAACTTGGAATAGATACACAGCAATTTAGAATAGATACACAGCAACTTAGAATAGATACACAGCAACTTAGAATAGATTCCCAGCAACTTGGAATAGGTACCCAGCAACTTAGAATAGATACACAGGAACGCAGAATAGATTCCCAGCAACTTACAATAGATAACCAAGCAACTTTAAATAGATAACCAAGCAACGTAGAATAGATACCCAGCAACATAGAATAGATTCCCAGCAACTTAGAAAAGATATTCAGCAACGTACGCTGTAAGAGGTGATCTAGTGCAGCAGTAGAAACTAACAGTTTTAGTAGACCTAGACTAGACCTTATGGTGAGAACACATAGTAAAACCATTGAAAAGGGCAAATTTCTACTAGTCCTTATGATACCTTAACTAGTGGGCAAAAACTAAAGAACTAGTGCCAATTTCTAACGCTGTAATGCACATGGAGGATCGGATAATACAGGTTTCACACTAATCCTGACATCCAGAGTGAGCCCATGTCGGGGTCTTGTCCGTCATCCATCTGTCCATCCAACCATCCATCCATCTACCCATCAGAACTGATCTTAACATCTCAAAATCTACCTCAAAGTATCGATGACATTATCGCAGAGCAGGGGAGATTAAAATATGAGGCCACAAATTTTTACTTGCTTCAACCAAAGATCTTGTAGCTCTAACTATAATAAACGACTGAAAGGACACACTATAGTACTTTATTTCATTATTGTAACGATTTCAAAGCGTAAGTACTTTTTATGCGACGTAGTAGCTACGCCACTGAGCCGGTCACGTTGATACTACCATACAATCAGTGATTGACATGACGAGAAACGCCTCATGCCGTCGGAGCACGATGACATGCAAGCCACCATCTTCCTGAGGCAAGGAGTTTACGGACTCTAAAAGTCCAGTTTCCACTTTTACAGTCCGTTAACTCCCTTGACTCGGGAAGACTGCAACCCAGTCACCGAGCTAGACACCCGATCCATTTAGTCACCTCTCACGATATGCGTACGATGCTGTGGACCCACTCTAACCCCAAATCCATACGGGGAGGGAGAGAAATATGCACAATACACATACCACGAGCACCCTCTCACATCCCCGTGTAGACTTGCACAAAGTCTCTAAGGCAAAAATGATTAGATTAAATCATCATTTCTAGATTACATAAATAATAAGAACAAGTTGTCCCGATAAGAGACTGCACTGTCCTCTTATATACTTGGCCATTATAAGGATAGAATTATTATACACCCATGGACTTATAATTCAGTACAGCCACGGAGCAAAGCTAATCCCCATGCAAAAGGTCATGTCAACATTTATCGTGCTTGCTACGTTTTAAGTTTTCGTAGTGGTCTGAAGTATCTGCAGAAATATAGTTAATTTCTGTATTTGTTGACAAATATATTGACGAATTGTACATATATTAATGCTTACTGGTTCAACGAGCAAATCCATAGAAAATATTAAAAGTGTTTCCTGCACGCGCAGTGTTAAATTCCCCAATTGCGCAGATAATGAATATATTGCTTGTGGCGATAGTATACTTATATTATAAATATATCACATCTCAAAAACATTCACAAGGGCATGTACCGTGTTATAGTAAATCGAATCCCAGATTCGCCATGGTAATGTTTCTAGGTTTGTCAGCACCGCTCGTGGGTTTCACCAAAGCGGTAAACGTCTAGGACCTGAATCATTTCGGGCTTTCCTTCAGATCAAGATGACACGCCGTGATAAAAAAATACTGTTCAAAGCGGCGTTAAACCAAGCTCACTCTCTTAATGTTATTTATGTAAATCGAAACATTTTGAAGAAAATAATTATCTACTACCTCAACATTGTGGCCCAAACACGCCCAGTCCTCTCCTTGGTCAGTAAGAACCTACCCCATCCCGTGATGTCGGACATATATATAGGTGCTTTTCCGTCGTCTAGTTGTCTTGGGCAATTTAATGGCTCGCCCTTGTTTTGTGAACCAGTCTGTGGCGTCAGATGTTGCCTTGTTAGGGACAAGACGACGGGTGTGTATGATTGGCAAAGTTAAACGTGGAGACGGCAAAGGTGTGTGATCTTATCAAACGAACTACATTATGTGGCAAATGAGGAAAAATAAACCAGAGCCCCCCTGATTATTTGCTGCCCCTATCCAAACTTTGCCCGTTAACCATTTCGAATTGTCCTAAAGATTACACCAGGTCGCGTATGAACGAGTCCATGGCTAAAAAAAAATTCAGGACGAAGCTATTTAATTTATTTCAAACAAAATGGTATGAGACTTCCGTGAAGATCAGGGTTAAAGTAGGTCTTCAGCAACCCATGCTTGTCTCCCCGTGAAGATCCGGGGTAGAATAGGTCTTCAGCAACCCATGCTTGCCTTAAAAAGCGATTATGCTTGTCGTAAGAGGCAACTAACGGGATCGGGTGGTCAGGCTCGCTGACTTGGTTGATACATGTCATCGTATCCCAATAGCGTGGATCGGTGCTCATGACGTTAATCACTGGATTGTCTGGTCCAGACTCGATTATTTACATACTGCTGTCATATGGCTGCAATATTGCTGAGTGCGGCGTTAAACATCAAACAAACAAATAAAACAGTCAACTTTCGGTATCCTTAAATTTTGCCATGGAAAAAAAGATATATCATGTAACGAATGAAGTCTCGTCGTCCACTTTGTGCTGGACGTTAAAACGTAGGGATATATATTGATTTCTTAACTTGACACACTATTTTATAGGCGACGATACTGATACAATACCAGATTTGATGAGAACCTTTGAATATGTACTATGGCAGGTACGTGTGACTAGGCAAGTAAATGGCAACAGCTTCCAAATCAATGTCCGCAGCGTTCTAATGTTGGCTGTTCAAACAGGCACTTGCCAACGAGGGCAGATCAAGTTTAACTGCTTCTAGTGTCGCATGTTTGAACTAACACAGTTTATATCAACTCACTTAAACAACGTTTCTTTACGTTAGATTAAAGTATTTATTTAACAAACGTAAAATCCCATGCAACGATGACAACGCAACGCAACTAGTCAATATCAAAGGCGTTTACAGCAGCAGTACAGTGATACGGTTACATTGTCGTAAGAGGCAACCAAATAGATCGAGTGGTCAGTTTGTTTGTTTGTTTGTTTGTTTAACGCTGCACTCAGCAATATTCCAGCTGTATGACGGCGGTTTGTAGTGAGTGAGTGAGTATGGTTTTACGCCGCTTTTAGCAATATTCCAGCCATATCACGGCGGGGGACACCAGAAATGACTATTGCAGGATATCAGTTGATATAAAACACCCCAATCGTGATTCTGAACTCAGCGACCCGTGAAGATGGGGGGTAGAATAGGTCTTCAGGAACCCATGCTTGCCGTAAAAGGCTAACGGGATCGGGTGGTCAGGCTTGCTGACTTGGTTGATGCCTGTCATAGATCCCATTGCGTGGATCGATGTTCATGATGTCAGTCACTGGATTGTCTGGTCCAGACTCGATTATTTACAGACCGCTGTCGTATAGCTGGAATATTGCTGAGTGCCGCGTTAGACAACAAAGAAAGAAACTTAACTCAGCATAATCTAATACATGCACTTGTGACTTAATGGATCGGGTGGTCAGACTTGGTGATTTGGTAGACTTATGGGTCATCAAACCCGGACGGCGTCGGACGTTGCTTTAATGTTTTGTATCACACTATTGTTTTGTCTGGCAGAGAGGCCATTTTTACAGGTCGCCATTGTATAGCTGGGGCATTGCTGGAACTACGTCATCAAACAACAACATACAGGTCTCATGGAGTGATCATTCCGTGAGTTCACGAACTGTGGCCTTCTGTCAGTAATACCACTGTCAACAGAACGCTCCATTTTCACAAAGAAGCTCTAACAAGTCTCTGTGCCGGAATACTCACAGTCGTGAACAAGGGAGATAGCATTATGGATATACGACTTCTTCATTACAATGAATATGTTTTTGGTGTAGACACAAACACCGTCATAAAGCCGGTGATGTGATCAGTGTCGCAGTCGTTGTAATAAGGCGAGGTGAGGTGAAATACATCCTACGATTACACTCCGAGACAATGAGAACTGTTTGAGAAATAAACATACGTTTTCATGATGACAGCCGCAACAGTACAAGACTGATAGGTGTCAACCATACACAGGGACAAGGTGAGGTGAGGTGAAATTGTGTTTAACGTCGCGTCCAAGATTATTGAACTTATATATCGACGTGCATGTACGTATGTGTGTTTGTGTGGCTGCTTGTACTAGTCCGGACTGATGCCGATTTATAGTGCTAGCTCACTGAGATACCATGCCGCAGTTTTAACATGAATACCCCACTCAGACACAGTATACTGACTCCGAGCCGACCAGTCCTTGTTTTAGCCCCTTAATGCCGAGCGCCAGACAGGGTAACAAAAAGTACCATCTTTGAACGTCTTTTGGTAGGACGCGGTCGGGGATCGAACCCCGGGCGGACGCTCTACCACTAGACCACGGAGGCGGTCTCGTTGTTATAAAGTTGTACATCCTTAGAACTACCCCCCTTGTTCATCATGCAGATTTTTAAATACCACTTAAGTGAGTGAATATGGTTTTACGTTGCTTTTAGCAATATTCCAGCAATATCTCGGCTGGGGACACCAGAAATGGGCTTCACACATTGTACCCATGTGTGTATTTGAACCTGGGTCTTCGGCGTGACAAGCGAACACTTTAACCACTCGGCTACCCCAACGCCCCAAATACCATTTAAAAAAGTTACAACAAGTGTGTGGGATTCCTGTCTCTGATGCGGTTTTGCTTCACTGGTACATGTAGTTAATCTTCTCTTCTTTGTTTTTTAAGGTTTACTCTTACTCACAAAATAAATAAATAAATAAATAAATAAATAAATAAATAAATAAACCCCATCCTTGCACGGTCTCCACTTTGCATTCATTGTGAGCATTCAATGCCCAGTGTCCTCACCTTCTCAATCCACCGAACAAACCTATTAGTTCACCATGCTGACCAAACTGTGCACCCATGTGAAGTGTCAAAGTACATCCACATGATTAATTTATATTTGTTGGTTTATTAGGAGCAACAACGGGACATCTCTTCGACTCTTTCTTGTCTACTCTTCAATCCCATGGGGGGAGGTGGGGTACTCTAGTGGGAAAACGTTCGCTCGTTACGTTGAAAGCCCAGTTTCGATTGCCCACATGGCTACAATGTGTGAAGCCCATTTCTGGTGTCACGCATGGTGATAATGCTGGAATATTGCAAAAAGTGGCATAAAACCATACTCACTTACTCTCACTACCATCACACACTTCTCTCTATCACTCCCTGTCACTATCTCTTCTCTCTATCACTCTCTTCTGTTTCTGTTGGTAGTCCTAATAAAAGAACATTTCATATACCGTATTCGACGTAATAAGCGCCCACGGCGATAATTGCTAACATATTGACTAGTGAACATTCCCAATTAGCACCCCTTCCGATTGATCAATGTACACAAGACTTATTTATTCGCGTATAATACACACTCGTAAGTTATATGCACCCTTAATCATGGGCAATGAAATTCTGGGAAAATATATCTGTCGTACATAAACATTTCAGGCTCTCAGCATAAACCACGAAATTTATCTTTCAACTCTGTTTTTTCCACAAAAATAATATTCTAATAAGAGCCCCCTATTTCTAATTTTGAGAGCGCCCTGGGCGCTTATTACGTCGAATACGGTAATATGTTGCTGCTCTTTTAAGACCACACAGAGCCTCTATTCTTGTTGGGGCAGTGGGTTAGCCTTGTGGTTAAAGCGTTTGCTCGTCACGCCGAAGGACAGGGTTCGATTCCCCACATAGGCACAATGCGTGAAGACCATTTCTTCAATCCTCCGCGGTGATATTGCTGCGTAAAACCATACTCACTCACTCTATTCTTGTCATTGTCGGGTGTACCCTGGGGTAGTCGGGTGTTCCCTGGGTAAAAATTGCAAGAAAGAATGGAAGAACACAAGAAATGTTGCAATTGCTACTTTATTTTGACATCATAGTGTGGACGGTTTGATAGAATCCTTCACTGAAACACATGAAGTTTTCACATAGGATCTTATGAGCATCTCAACTCCTTAACAATGTATATCATAATCATAAAAAACCCAGGAGCTTACAAATACATTGTAAATATTATGGATAACAAGGTCTGAAACATCAACCCTTGACTTACAGGTGAGCTCGCCATATAATCTGACATCTTAATTAAAAGTACATTATTGTAAAAAGATATAGTTCTATGCATTACTTTAAATAATTTTGTTTTAAACTTTCATTTCCACACATAATCAGGTGAAAAACTATGCTTCTTATCAATAACCAATAAGCTGAATCAAACCAAAAACATTTCCAAAATATTTTCATTAACTCTGAGTGTGTGATGGCCATTGAAACCACAATATCTACTGGTAATTCTTCAGTAGAAGCAACCATGACCACTTTACTTGGCTAACTTAACCTTTTCATATAAACAATTACAGGTATCTACTTAGCCAGGTCATTCGGATACATTCCAAAGCCCAAGGACCCTGAAGAGATACAATTGTTCCTTTGTACCTTGATAATTATGTCAGATCCTATTTGGTGGGTACTGTTTGGTGATATTTTGAAAAGATTTTTAATCAAGAACAATCACAACTCTCACACACATGAATCCACTTACAAATCTTGTATACTGAGGGATGGTATCACATGAAAAAGACAACAAATTTCTGAACATGATTATCTCCCTGTATTTGCTACCAACAGAAATAATACATGTATTAAAGAAAAGAAAATACATCCCCTAAAAAGGAGGGTCTGGCCATCACCTTGATCTGATGTCATGCATCTCCCTATACCAAGTGCAGCTGCCGACATTAGTGCAAACCAGTCAGAAAAAAGTGAATGTGAAATAAAAAAGTGTGTTTGGTCCCTTGGAGTGTGACTTGTCACAAAACATTTCATACTCATTTCAAGTTTATGGTAAGTTTACACGATCTTAGTGGATTGCAATAGTGAGTGATTTGAGTTTAATGCCACTTTTAACAGTATTCCAGTTATATCACGGTGTGTCAGCTTAATGTGGGAGGAAAGCCCCAAGTGATGCAGGTCTCAGACGTTTACCACTTGGGTGAAACCCATGAGCACGGTATGGTGCTGACAAACCTAGAAACATAAATGGGGTGAACCGGGATTCGAACCCACAACCATAGGTTTCTGGCATGCCCAAGGGACGCAACTCTGCACAGCAAATTGCGGCACCTAAGACAACTGGGCCACCCATGCCCCCACTGATTGCAATTGGGTAACACATATCCACATGATGGTAATGACAACTCCAGAAAGACTCATGGTCATCAGGCAGTACGATACATGAAACAGTCATGAATATCAAAATAAATCCTAATTCCCAATACCAACTACAAAGCTAAATGAGAGAAAATGAACTTAACAATTGCTATAGTCATTATCCCAGTACCTGTCTTTACAAGGCCAAAAACGTGACAAAATGGAAAAATACTGATTTACATGCTGACCTGTGAATGTCCTGGGCAAAGGGTCTTCAGCAACCCATGCTTGCCTTAAAAGGTGACTATGCTTGACTCAAGTCAGCAAGCCTGACCTTCTGATCCCCTTAATCGCCTCTTACTGCAAGCATAGTTGCCTGTTACGACAAGCATAGGTTGCTGAAGACCTATTCTACCTCGGATCTTCACGGGTTGTTAATATGATGGCAGGATGTAACACGAGGAATACAAAAATACAACACTGGTATCCATGTCGGGGGGACAAATCTTTATGATTATTATGCATCAATAAGAAACAGCTAATAAAATGGATATATTATTACATATTGCAATATCTACATTTGTAAACTATCTTAAATGAGTGAGTATGGTTTTACACCCTATCATAGATCAGAATGGTTTGCTTGATGTTTGAAATCAGACTACTTGAACATCATTACTTATATTAGTAAGACGATTCACCAGACAATGACAAAAATGGTTGTGAAACTTACACTTAGACTAACAGTTTGGGCCATCTTTTGCCTTTATGTGAGGTAGATTTTCACATCTGTGTGTGGTAATATTGGCACTCAATATCAGGGATTTACTAAAATATTCCATGTTTGAGTGAGTGAGTGAGTGAGGGTTAAGTATTTTAAACTCTGCTTTGAACAATATTCCAGTGATATCACAGTGTGTAACTTTAATGTGGGAGGAACCCTACAGTGATGCAGGTCTCAGACATATACCACTTCGGTGAAACGAGGAGCTCTGGTATGTATGGTTTCGATATAATGCTGCAATGCATACAATTTCAGTAAAGCCTCACATATGAGGGTATACTGTTCAAGGGAAGAGCTGTAAGGTAGGATAATAGTTAGGCGGGATGGGTCAATTGGTGAGTGAATCACAATCAGGTTACCTCAATAAAGAATATGACCTTGCTTCTGGGTGCTTCTTGTAAACTGAACAAAATATGTCCCGTGACAAAGTGCAAAAAGAAGATTAGTACAAAACTGAGAATAGAAAACAATGTTATCCCTCAATCTACAGAGATTCACACACAACTGTCACAATACTAACAACTCTTGCTGTAATAAAATAGTTCAATATCACAGTTTTTGTAAACAATATTCAACATTACATAACTCTTTTATATTCCATTTGACAAAACATTGATTCAAATGCTGCTACTCATTAATCAAAACAATACATTAATAACAATAAATGTCCATTATTTATAGCCTCAGACTCCACATAGAAGCATGTTCAAAGCGTATAACACATAGTGTGCATTCATCTTTCATTCTCAGCTCCCTGGGGAGTAACCAAGCTTCCTGTAAGGTGCTAAAGTTTGGGTTTACAACACAAGGTCATCCTAAGGGGTACCCATCACAGACGGGTGATCACTGGCATTATTAAGACACTAAGGAGTGAGTGAGTTGGGTTCAATGCCGCTGTAACAGTATTCCAGATATGTCGCGGCGTGTCAGCTTAATGTGGGAGGAAAGCCCAAGTGATGCAGGTCTTAGATGTTTACCATTTCGGTAAAACCCACAAGCATGGGTATGGTGCTGACAAACCTAGAAACATAATCAGGGCGAACCAGGATTCAAACCCACAATCATAGGTTTCTGGCGTGCCCAAGACACGCAACTCTGCACAACAAATTGGGCGCCTGAGACGACTGGGCCACCCGTTCCCCCTCAGACACTAAAGACATACAACTTGTAATTTAGAGTGCAGCAGGGCTAACACTGAGGAGTTTTAGGAGTCCCCCATCTTTGCACGCTCCTTCAGGAATGTTGAAAAATATCCCACCTGATTTGTGATCCTTGTTTTTTGCCTAGAACATGACAACAAACAATCAGTCTGTTTCTGTTTTCCCCCCTCGAGGGATAAATTCTAGTTTTACTGCTCAACATTTGACAAGAATATTTAGTTTGAACCATTACAATATACATGAAGAGCATTATCATAGAATAACATTGATCCGGAAAGAGGAAGGTTATAACATTACTACTTCAAGCTATGTGTCCTGTGGGGAGGACAATATGAAAAGGATTTCAGATAGATTTCGGAAATTATTCCAGTCTTTCCAATAAAAAACCTGCAGTGAAAAAACCATTCAGATGCTGCAACTGCCATGAAACAGTAGGTTACTTGAAGCTGATACAGTGACAAGATCTTGGACGGCCATCATCAATACTTCACAGGTTTTGAAGGCTCTATCACTCAGGTACTTGTAAGGCCACTTTGTAGTCACCATGTTTACCACACAAATCAAGTCCTGACCTGGTTCCAGTCAGAGGAACCCGACAAGTGTTGAAACCAATGAGCACTAAAACTACATTGTACAAACGTCAATATTTCATGTGACATGTGCTAAGCCATTAGGGTTGGGACGGGTAACTCGGGTACTGGGGTCAGGTGGGTCCCACAGGACAACCTGGACCCGTGGTTAGTCACACGATATATTGTTTGATGACAAAAACCCACTACAGCTCAGTGGTTACACTACATGTCACTATTGTTCACAATTCTTTCAGACGATGCACACATTCCTTTTGACTTGTATATGTCTGAGTAAAGATAAAGCTTGAGTCAACTTCAGTGTTTGATACATGTATCAAAACAGATTTTGCCAGGGCTGCGATAAAACAATTCCCAATCAGACATTTTGTCCCCAACTCTTGAGACCTGCAGTGGGTACCCGGGTAGGGCCGGGTAAAAGGGGATCGGGTACCTGGGTAGTAAATGTGGACTCGTCCAGCCCTATAAGCCATGTGGCCATATACTCTCCACATAGTAGGGTTTAAGGCTGGGACGGGTAACTCTGGTCCTCGGGGCGGGGGTGGGAAAGACTGAGTAGGACCCAGGTACCCACAGGACTACCCTGACCCGTGTCTAGTCAACATGATATATTTATAAAGACAAACGTTCACAAATGTCTGCATTTCTTTCTGACTATGCGCACAATACTTCTGACTTTTATATGTTTGAATAAAGATAAAACTTCAGTCAACTATATGACCAGATTGTTTCATATTTAAATACCTTATTTAAATAACTCTTTGAGACCTACAGCTGGTACCCGGGTAGGGTTGGGTAATAGGGGGTAGTACATTTGGACCCGCCCCAGCCCTAGTAGGGTTCACAAAGTTCATGCCTAGAGTTGGGCTCATGTGACCTCATATCATTTTATGTCTGAAAAAGACAAATGCCTCTACGACTCCACACATTGGCTGTATATATCCGTGGAGAAATGCAGTGTATACAAACACATTAAGTTATGACGTTGGCCCACGGCTAATTTTCAAAGGGCTAGTGGAACCCTAAAGACTATTATTCTTGCTTTGTATCAAACAACTACCCTGCATGGCTGCCTAAAACTTTGTGCACATTTCTTACAGTATTTTCCACTAGTTTAAGTAAAGCAAATTAATGACTCAGGTGTACAACGAACAATGAAGCAAAAGACAACCAAAGGAACGGTCAGTGCTCTTTCACACCTAGATATTCTCCTCAATTGGAATTGCACAGTTGGGACTTCAGAGATAATCGACATCTAATTGCACACCGGACTAAAGCTAAATAATGAAACTGGACGGAGAGTGATGAACTTAGCACTGGACAAAGAACACTATCTCGCTGCAGTCATAGCCGGTGAGACACAGTGCTCTCCCTTGACCGTCAACAAACTGACCCCCCACAAGCTGTACATCAGTCACAGTGTCTGTGTGCTTGTACTGTATCTGAAATTACATTAGAAATTCATAAACAAACATGTAAAAAATTTTGTGAAAATATAATAATGATAACTTGAGGACAAAATATATTTATAATAATTTAATCCAAGCCGACCTCACTACCAAGCACCTGCCTCACATCATATTACTTAGGGGGCAGTCGGGTAGCCTAGCGGTTAAAGCGTTCGCTCGTCACGCCGAAGACCCGGGTTCGATTCCCGACATGGGTATAATGTGTGAAGCCCATTTCACTCATCTTACTTGCAATCTATGATGGTCACAAGAGGCAACTACCGCGGTAAATGGATTGTGTGGTCTAACTTGGCAACTTGATTTTGTGCCATCATACCCTGTGTATAAGGGGCCATGCTCTTGATATCAACCACTGGTTTGTCCGGTCTAGACAATAATTTACAGGGCACAATCATACCACTGAAATATTGGTGAGGTCATCTTTAAACAAAAAAAGCCCCAATTATGTACTGGAGTGGAGTCAAGCTATCTACAAACCTACTGTATCATTACAGGCCTAATCAAATGAAAGAAGACATCATAATCCTACCTGTGGCACTGTTCCCTCCTTTAGCTTCCATACTCGGAAAGATGCATCGTCACTCACAGACAACACCTGAAATATTAGATGAACAATCTTAAACTTGGAGATCACAGGAAAAACACAAGCAAAATATTCTACCCTCATCAAGTTACCTTTACACATCCTGATGAAAAACCTTGCTTCTGATTGTGAGGTTAGGTGAAACTGGGTTCAACGTCATGTTCAGGATTACATAGAGCTTATATATAGAGATGTGGATGTATGTGCAGCTGCTTGTACTAATCCGAACAATTGCTGGCTGTTAGAGTTCTAGTCCACAGAGATACTATGCGGCAGTTTAACATGAATACCTGATTCAGACACAGTAAACCGACTCCAAGCCTATCAGTCCTTATTTTAACCCCTTAATGCAGAGGTGCAAGACAGGGAAACAACAAATATCATCTTCTAACATCATTTGGTATGAAGTAGCTGGGAATTGAACAACTGACTTCCACTGTCCAGGCAGAACCGCTGTATCCACTAGACCACAGAGGGAGTTATTCTGATTGTAATTTCTTTCTATCTGAGGCAACTGATAAACTGGTGTAAAAATACCAGCTATTCAGCTGTGAACTCTGTTGCATTATGGATTCCCTGTGCTGTGCCCGTGGCAAGTTTTATTAACCGTGGACAAATATTCCGTAATTCCTAGATTGGATTAAGTTATTCTGTATTTAACCCTTATCATTTCAAGACACTGAATGAAGTGAAACATATGTAAGGTCAAACCTTTAAAGAAACATCACTATTCTATTGTTTTAGAGAAGCAACATCAATTATTTGTAGCATGAACAATTGTTGACATGATTTTGTTTGTTTTCAACCATGACATTATATTGCTTCATCACTGATCAGCTTAGAGAATTGTTAAAACATGTAAAGTGCATGTGTGCAATTATTGGAGAGTTATTAGTATTATCTAGGGCTGGGACAAGTCCAAATTTACTACCCGGGTACCCACACCCCTATTACCCAACCCTACCCGGGTACCCACTGTAGCGTCTCAGGAGGTGGCTCTAAATGTCCGATAGGGAACATTTTTAGCATAGCCCTGGCAAAATGTATTTAGATACATGTATTAAACAATCTGGTCATTCATACACTGAAGTTAAATTAAGTTATATCTTTATTCAACCATATGAAAAATTAGAAGGAACTGGTGCATAGTCAGAAAGAAATGCGAACATTAGTGAGTTGTAGTGTAACCATAGAGTTCTAGATAATTTTTGTCATTAAACAATATATCACGGGTCCGGGTAGTCCTGTGGGTACCCGGGTTCTACTCAGTACCCAGTACCCACCCGACCTGGGTACCCAAGTTCTCCATCCCAGCCCAGGTATTATCATACAAAATCTTTAAGATGTTTGAACACTAAGAAGTTATACTTTGTTTTATTCGGAAGCAGAAATATAATCCTGCGCTGATTGTGTGTCCGGCTGATGCTGACAATCCCTTAGAAATCAATGACAATGTAGAGTCTGAGGTGGAACTACAATTCCACACTAAACTATCTCTATACAAACAAACTCACCATTCCATTTTCCTGAGATATGTCTATGGCATTGATCCATCGAGCATGTGCGGTGACCTCTGCACCTATCTTTCCACTTGCTGCGCTATAGACACGCAGGTGGCCGGAACCGTATCCTCCCACGATGATACCCCGCCACAGAGCTATGCTGCTGCATGGGCTCCTGAACAGATACAATACACTGTCAGACAACGGCACATCGCATCTCATACTACCAAACTGCTGCATGGGCTCCTGAACAGATACAATACACTGTCAGACAATGGCACATCACATCTAATACTACCAAACTGCTGCATGGGCTCCTGAACAGATACAATACACTGTCAGACAACGGCACATCGCATCTCATACTACCAAACTGCTGCATGGGCTCCTGAACAGATACAATACACTGTCAGACAATGGCACATCACATCTAATACTACTAAACTGCTGCATGGGCTCCTGAACACAGTACATTGTCAGACAACTGCACATCGCATCTCATACTACCAAACTGCTGCATGGGCTCCTGAACAGACACAATACACTGTCAGACAACGGCACATCACATCTAATACTACCAAACTGCTGCATCACATCACACACATTGTCAAACAGCTGCATCATATCACAAACATTGTCAAACAGCTGCACCACATCACACACATTGTCAAACAGCTGCATCATATCACACACATTGTCCAACAGCTGCATCACATCACACACATTGTCTAACAGCTGCATCACATCACACACATTGTCAAACAGCTGTATCATATCACATACATTGTCCAACAGCTGCATCACATCACACACATTGTCCAACAGCTGTATCAAATCACACACATTGTCAAACAGCTACATCACATCACACACATTGTCCAACAGCTGTATCATATCACACACATTGTCAAACAGCTGCATCATATCACACACATTGTCAAACAGCTGTATCATATCACACACATTGTCAAACAGCTGCATCATATCACACACATTGTCAAACAGCTGTATCATATCATACACATTGTCAAACAGCTGCATCACATCACACATATTGTCAAACAGCTGCATCATATCACACACATTGTCAAACAGCTGCATCATATCACACACATTGTCCAACAGCTGTATCATATCACACACATTGTCAAACAGCTGCATCACATCACACATTGTCCAACAGCTGCATCGTATCACACACATTGTCAAACAGCTGCATCATATCACACACATTGTCAAACAGCTGTATCATATCACAGACATTGTCAAACAGCTGCACCACATCACACACATTGTCAAACAGCTGTATCATATCACACACATTGTCCAACAGCTGCATCACATCACACACATTGTCCAACAGCTGCATCATATCACACACATTGTCCAACAGCTGCATCATATCACACACATTGTCCAACAGCTGCATCATATCACACACATTGTCAAACAGCTGCATCATATCACACACATTGTCAAACAGCTGCATAGCAATACATCAAACACACTGCCAAACAGTTGAATCACATCATATCATGTTAACACTGTCAAACACTTTCCACAAAAGCCAGATTAACCAATCATAGAGTTAAGGGACACAATGTTTGTTATCAGCTGAATGGGAACTTCTCCAGTAACTAGGCTCAGCTTCAAGAGGAGAATATGCTGCAAGTCTGATGCCCATTTCCAGACTAGATTAAGAAAATGCAATAACAATCCCATTAAAATCAGATCTTGTACTTCAATACGATACCTATCTGCCTGCCCAGCCGTCATATAGCTGGAATATTGCTGAGTGCGGCTTTAAAGAACAAACCAACCAACAAACCAACCTATCTGCCTGAAGATCTGAGCACACCTCCATAGGAGCATGTTAGGGTGAACCATGAGAAATCTAAATGAAGAATGCCACATAGCTGAGATATGACAGGTTTTAAAACATCCACAAAAATATATTGGTGTGGGCTCCCTTATGTACATTCTAAGGAGGACATTTAGATTTTGTTCGAGATACAGAAATCAGATATGCTGTTCTGAATTCCTCGTTCACTGATCAGCTGATACTGAGAGCGGATTGGGAAGTTCACCTGACGTGACCTTCCACGGAAGAGTCTTCAGATTTTTATACGGATTGGTATGCTATCAGGCAAAAGATCTGATTTGGATGAGATTGTTGCAATAAGAGCATGGTTGGTTGGTTTGTTGTTTAGCGCCGCACTCAGCAATATTCCAGCTATATGATGGCAGTCTATAAATAATCAAGTCTGGACCAGACAATCCAGTGATTATTATCATGAGCATCGATCCATGCAACCAGTATCGATGACATGCATCAACCAAGTCAGCTAGCCTGACCACCTGATCCTGTTTGTCACCTCTTACAACAAGCAAAGTCGCCTTTTACGGCAAGCATGGATTGCTGAAGACCTATTCTACCCCGGATCTTCACGGGTCTGAGAGAGACATGCATGAAACTGAGACATTATCTGTGGAATTAAGGTAATAAATAACACAAACTTAGAAATTGGAAACAAGAGAGTGATGGTTGAAATAATCTTGCTTGGACAAATGTCACAAGTCTAGCCTCCAACATCAACATCAATTTCACTTTGAAAATGCAATATAAATTTACCCCTAAGTCTTAAGACAAAAGATGACGTTGGCACCTACCCTCCTCCTGCGATCTTGACAGTCTGTTGCAGCTGTTGCCCTGCAGCCTTCCAAACGTAGATGCTGCCCCTCTCGTCCCCGCTCACCATCATCTCCTTGTCCGAGGCCAAGTCACAGATGGCGCATGTGTGCGCTGGAAACAAAACATGTTCCCCATTACACTGTGAGGGATTGATCTAGGTTGAATGCTGCTTTGAAAAGAATATGTGGCCTATGTGATGTGATGCGATGCATGTTGTAGACTATGGTATGAGTTTGATAAAAGGAGACGGTAATGTAACAGGCAACATTCTAGCCCCTCAAAGGCTACTTGGGTTGTATACTTCCAAGGGAGCTGAGAATGAAAATTGAGCACACACTAAATCTATTGACCAGGGTAATAATAAGATCTAACATGGTCTAAGCGCATATGATCAGTCATATATTGGAAAGTGCGACAATACATAATATATATGATATGATATGATATGATATGATATGATATGATATGATATGATATGATATGATATGATAATAAGTATATAAGACAGACAGACTGAGGACCCAAATTAGTGAAATCTGCAACTTTTGTCACTAGTTCAAAGTCCATTAAAATTTTATTCAGTCTAGTAAGTGAACTACTGATGGCCCATACACTGGTCACTATGAAAATCAAGTAATTTCCTTTTGCTTTAACAGCTATTAACAAGGGTTGTAGAAGACTTGTAACAGAGATTTTGAGTAAAAATGATGATTGCTTTAATTCACTAAACTTTGTTTAACCTACTTTACTTGTGATGTAATTACAGGAAACAGATGACCACTAAAGATCAAACCCATTGACTCTTTTCACTTATTTCACAGGCAGCTTTTTAAGGTTGCACTTTGTAAACGAAATGGCACTATGCGCTGGAGCTATTCATGACAAATCATTGAAGAAAAAAATCAAACACAAACAAATACTTTGTATGGAAAATTACAACTCTGTATCCTCTGCGGATGTTCTTCTCCCCAGATAGCAGTAAAGTTGGTTGGTTGGTTGGCTGGCTAGTTTGTTGTTTAATGCCGCACTCAACAATATTCCAGCTATATGACGGCGATCTGTAAATAATCGAGTCTGGACCAGACAATCCAGTGCTTAATATCATGAACATTGATCCACCCAATTAGGATTGATGACATGCATCAACCAAGACAGTCGCCTTTTCTGACAAGCATAGTCGCCTTTTACGGCAAGCATGGGTTGCTGAAGACCTATTCTACCCCGGATCTTTACGGGTCAGATAGCAGTAAAGACTGGGTAGATAATTCAGCACTGATATTGAAGATTCCCACACGGGGATCACACTTGGCTGGGCCTGTTATACAGCACCATACATTATAAACAAAAGTCTACTAAAATGACTAATAATAGTCATGTTCCATTTTGTCACAGCATGTAAGCAATCATATCAGCAACAAGCACTTCCTGTAATGACTAAGGGAAGCAACTGGAGAATTGAGGAACCCCTGACCACTGGGTGACCACTGTACTGGGCCTCTCACACACAAGGAAATTATGTTTTAGCAAATCTGTCTTGTAACTCAACTACACATACATTGTGATTCAAAATAACTAAGCACATGATATTTCAGATTTTTCAAAAACTACTGATTAGTGTACCAACCTTTGAGAGCTTCCTGGTAGGTTATATTTGTTCCTTTGGGGGGCATGTTGAACACCAATATCTGCCCACTTTCAGTCCCTGCAAGTAGAATTGTATCATATTGACATGGCAGAAAAACAAACAGCCATAGGCTCTGGGGTGGGTGGGTGTGGTGGTGGGATGGGGTGTTTGTGTGTGGTGGTGGGATGGGATGGGGTGTGTGGTAGTGGGTGGTGGTGTCTGATTTCAACTACCGTATTTGACATAATAAGTGCCTAGGGCACTCTCAGAATTGGAAATTGGGGGCTCTTATTAGAATATTATTTTGGTGAAAAAAAAACAGTGTTGAAAGATAGTAAATTTCGTGGTTTATGCTGACAGCCTGAAATGTTTATATCCTACAGATATATTTTTTCCAGGATTTAACTGCCCATAATTAAGTGACTATTATACAAGAATAAATAAGTCTTGTGTACATTGATCAATCGGAAGGGGTGCTGATTGGGATTATTCACTTGCCAATATATTAGCCAATATCGCTGTGGGTGCTTATTCGAGCACGGCGCTTATTACGTCAAATATGGTATGTTACAGACAAAACCAAGCTCACTGAAAAACCATGCAGCAGTTTAACATGGATACCCTTCTCAGACACAGTATACTGACTCAGAGCCAACAAGTTCCTGTGTTATCCTCTCAATGCCGGGTCAGGCAGGATAACAACAAGTACCATCTTTTAACATCTTTTCGCTTAATGCGCCTGGGGATCAAACCACCAACCTTTCACTCTCCGTGCAGATGCTCTATCAGTCAGACCACAACAGTAATGTGTGGGTGTATGCAACCATAATAGGATGACGAAATCTGCCAAAACTAGTTCAAAACCATTGAATAACAGCACTAGAAACATAAAACTGACAGTCACTGACATTTCTATGTAAAATTTCCCATTTAAATGTAAAGAACTGAACAATACTACTAAGTCCTCATGAATGAGAAAAGAAAATGTGAGAAGAATGAGAAGAAAAAGAAACCAAAGAAAGCTTTAACTTATTTGTTTATCATTCATAAATAGGAAGGTTATCAACAAGATGTTAAAAAGGTTGTTTAACGTGTTTACCTCTAAGCCAAATGTTTTGCAAACAATAAACAAGAGTCCTCTGTAGATGACATGCAATTCGGAAATGGAGTTAACCCCCATGTTTAGTTCATTGCCATTGGATACCTTAAGTTGAGTGAAGAACAAAATGCTGTTCAGTTATTTTCATTATTTCACATCATCAAAAGACACTAGTGTACCACTAGACTGATCTGTATAGCAAGCTTCATAAAAAATTATTCAACAGTTTAAAATTCTACTCTGGAAATGAGCACTACCATCATTTTCAGTATAAATCCAACTTTTCGTCATGCAAACAAAAAACATTAAAAAACAAAAATCCCAAATCATCAAAAAGCACCAGTTCAGCACTAAACACTGGTCTGGTACATATAGCAAGTTTCAACAAGAAATCTTCAACAGTAATAGGAATTCTGCTCCGGAAATGGAAAATGGACAGGGGACAGACAGACGGACATGCTAATCGCTATATCACCCGATTTTCAAATGGGATAAAAATAACAGGCCTTAGTTTCATTGACTCTAATTCACTAAATATTAGTGGTGGGATGATACAGCGATGCATCGGTGGATCGCGATTTTTAACTTCTCGACACAAGTATCGATCACAGTCGCACACTAAGTAAATAATATTGATTCTGACCCTGAATGCTGAATGTTTGCTTTAATAACTGTTCCACACAAATCAGTAGTGCATATTAATAGTGAAAACATAAATATTTTCTGCATTGTGCCATACTTGACACTGCCAACTGTAGGTATATTCGGCCATCTTGTCTATGAAAAAGATTACGCACCACAGATAAGATTACATGCAAGAATCGAGATACATATTGGATCGTGAGTAAGGTACCGTGATATGTATCGGATCTCACAGTTGGTGTATCGTCCTAGCCCTACTAACTATTGTCTCTAGTTGTTCTCTGAAAAGGTATAGTATGGGTCCTTATGGCAGGTGCTGAATTCCCATGTAATGCATTCCTAATGTAGATTACAATATTCTACGAAATAAGCGCCCCATTCTAATAAGCGCCCACGGCGATATTTTCCAGTATATTGGCTAGTGAACAATCCCAGTTAGCACCCTTCCGACTGATCAATGTTCACAATTCGTGTACATTTATTCATGTACAATACACACTCGTGTGTTATATGCACCCTTAATTACGGGCAATTAAATTCTGTCGTGTATAATACACACAGACTTTTCTTTTGTATCATTTCAGGCTGTCAGCAGAAGCCATAAAATTTACGATTTTTCGACTCTTTCACCAAAAATATATTCTAACAAGAGCCCCCTAATTCTAAGTTGGAGAGCGCCCTAATCGCTTATTACGTCGAATACGGTACATCCATCAAAACATTACTGAGGTATATGCATTGTATCACATCAAAGTGTTCTGTAACAGCCCAACATTAGCCGCAACTAATAAGCTTTTATTAAAGACAACATATCACACCTACCGACACATATAAAGTTATCTCCAACTCCTGAGATGCCACGACCAAAATTACTGCTGTCTGAAAAAAACAAAATCAGACCTTTCATAACTGTTGACGAATTTTTGTTTGCTTGTTTTTTGTTTCACGCCACATTCAGCAATATTCCAGCCATATGACAGCAGTCTGTAACTAATCAAGTCTGGACCACACTATCCAATGATTGACATCATGAGAATCAATCCATGCAATTGGGATATGATGACATGCATCAACCAAGTCAGCAAGACTGATCCCCTGATCCCATTAGTTGCCTTTTAAGACAAGCATAGGTTGCTGAAGGCCTATTCTCTACCAAACTCTTCACGGGGTTGATGAACATTGAGATGGGTACACCTGAATGTTCCTCACCGTGCTCACAGAACAACATAGAAATCTGTAACACTGACAGGAGAGAGCGAGTGAACACTGATTAAAGCATGTTACGCTGCAGTCAGCAATATTCCAGCTACATAACCGCAGCCTTTAACTAATTTATTCTGGGCCAAACAAGTGGTTGATAGTAGGAACAATGTCATCCGGTCACACTTTGTCAACACTCAATAATCATTGGTCAGCGGTTACAACAAACATGAACTTGTGTGATTGTTTTTTAACGCAGCGCTCAGCAATATTCCAGCAAGCTGTAAATAATCAAGTCCGGACCAGATAATCCAGCGATTGACATCATGAACATCAATCTACGCAACTGTAATACTATGACATACATCGATCAAGTCAGTGAATCTGACCACTCGATCCCGTCAGTTGCCTCATACAACAAACATGGGTTGCTGAAGACCAATTTTAACAGGATCTTTATTGTGGGAGACAAACATGGGTTCCTGAAGACCAATTCTAACATTACAAACATGAAACGATTTTGAAAATATCTGTTGACGTTAAGTTGAAGGTACACATGCTTTGCAAATCCTGCAAATGGACCGAAATCTGAACAGCAGTTTACGAACTGATGTTGATTTCGATACACAATTTTGATTGGACAATGGATTTTGATTGGACAATGCACAGACTCATTGGTCAAGCCAAAATGTTACTCCATAATTCCAGCCTAGTTTGACAAGGGTGGAAACTGGACTTTTATAGCCAGTTTATTCCCTTGCCTTGGGAAGATGTACATAGATACAACCCATCACAAGACACTGTGCAATGTTACATGACAACTTACCCACAGAGTCACTGAGTGCATGCCAGTATATCATCACAGAGCCATCAGGTTCAAACATCTGCAGATAAACGAAATATCATTCATGATCAGTCGAGAAATAAATGATAACATTATCTGCACATTTATATAGCATTAAACTCCTGTGAAAAGTCTGAGCTGTTCTGGACATATCACTGTAGATAACTTTTCTGAAGAGATTAACCCACTGACCCAAATCAGCTGAGGAATGGCACTAGTCATATCATGCCTATGGTCCCTGTCAAACTACCCAATGCTTAAGGTATCATAAGGACTAGTAGACATCTGCCATTTGTAAGGGTTTTGTTGTCATTACAAGGACTAGTGGACTAAAACTGTTAGTTTCTATCAGTGCAAATATAACGTGCTGACCAAGGTTGTTCTTAGAGCTTACTGTTTGAGAGAAGAAAAGATCACACATGAAAATACATACTTAACACTGTTAACTTAATGGTAGTTCTCCAAGACAGCTGAAGGGTTTTGAAATGAAACACCTACAGTGATCCCTAGCTACAATGCTACCTTTGGTGTCGCCCTTGCCACAACACTACCTTTGGTGTCCCCCTCCCTACAACACAACCTTTGGTGTCGCCCTTGCTACAACACTACATTTGGTGTCCCCCTCGCTACAACACTACATTTGGTGTCGCCCTCCCTACAACACGACCTTTGGTGTTGCCCTCCCTACAACACGACCTTTGGTGTCCCCCTCCCTCCAACACGACCTTTAGTGTCGCCCTCGCTGTAACACAACCTTTGGTGTCGCCCTCGCTATAACACGATCTTTGGTGTTGCCCTCCCTACAACACCACCTTTGGTGTCCCCCTCCCTACAACACAACCTTTGGTGTCCCCCTCCCTACAACACAACCTTTGGTGTCCCCCTCGCTACAACACTACATTTGGTGTCCCCCCTCGCTACAACACTACATTTGGTGTCCCCCCTCGCTACAACACTACATTTGGTGTCCCCCCTCTCTACAACACTACATTTGGTGTTGCCCTCGCTACAACACTACATTTGGTGTCGCCCTCCCTACAACACAACCTTTGGAGTCCCCCTCCCTACAACACAACCTTTGGTGTCCCCCTCGCTACAACACTACATTCGGTGTCCCCCCTCGCTACAACACTACATTTGGTGTCGCCCTCGCTACAACACTAAATTTGGTGTCGCCCTCCCTACAACACTACCTTTGGTGTCCCCCTCCCTATAACACTACCTTTGGTGTCCCCCTCCCTACAACACGACCTTTGGAGTCCCCCTCCCTACAACACGACCTTTGGTGTTCCCCTCCCTACAACACGACCTTTGGTGTCCCCCTCCCTACAACACGACTTTTGGTGTCGCCCTCACTACAACACTACCTTTGGTGTCCCCCTCCCTACAACACAACCTTTGGTGTCCCCCTCCCTACAACACTACCTTTGGTGTCCTCCTCGCTACAAAACTACCTTTTGTGTCCAAACTACCTTATTTTGAAAATATAAGTAAACAGAACTTGGAAAAAGGTTCACTATATGAATACAGATCAGTGGTCATCTTTAATGATGAAATAAAAAGATATTACCTGTATACCTCTCTGTGATGTCAATACCAGGACAGTCCTCACTGGCAGGATAATCCATTTTACCTATCCAAACAAGAGCACAAGTACAAAGGTTAATGACTGCTGTTTTAAGCAACACAAAAGACAAGCGCTAACAGAATAACAGAAGTCAATACAGACAGATTTTAACAAGTGGTTGATTGCATGTTGTCTGGCATAATCACAATCACGCCACACAATCAACTAGATCACACACTGCTCAACCGTCTTTATATATTTCTCACCTACAGATGTTGGTTGGTTGGTTGGTTTGTTGTTTATCGCAGCACTCAGTAATATTCCTGCTATATGACGGCGGTCTGTAAATAATTGAGTCTGGACCCGACAATCCAGTGATTAATATCATGAGCATTGATCCACGCAATTGGGATCGATGACATGCATCAACCAAGTCAGCGAGCCTGACCACTCGATCACGTTAGTCGCCTTTTACGACAAGCATAGTCGCCTTTTACGGCAAGCATGGGTTGCTGAAGATCTATTCTACCTCGGATCTTCACGGGTCCACCTACAGATGTAAAACATGGTGGACAAAACATGTACATGTCAAACATCATAGCCTGTAGTGAACATGGTAAAAACACCATGCAACTTCATCAGGATGAAAAATAGGTAGATTTTCAGATCTTAAATTAATTACTGATTTGATGACATGTTTACAAACATAATGAATAATCTTTATTTGGGAAATAAAACGAAGGTAACCCTTAACTTTAAAACTGCCCTTAAATATAAAGTAAAGAATGTCCAAGGTCTCGAATCGTAATGGCAGAAACAACAATGAACAAGAAGAATTTAATGGTTAGAATCCTTTGATGACATCACATGAACATGATATATTGTGATGGAAACATATGGATATGTTAATTTGAGCGGAAATTTGTGCTGATTCCAACCTACATGCTACCAATCTGAGTTGACATGAGTTAACTGCCCTGCTTGCTTTTACAAGGAAGCATTATGAAACACATTTTTTGCAGTCACATCAGTTGAATAGTTGCATACAATCTGGCAATGCGAATATTTTCGATTTGAAGGCTTGGCTGAATAGTCTCCCCTCTTTGTTCAGTCAATCGGCGACAAGTCCCCTACAAGTCGTACTACTACTGATTACAATGCAATGTATTTATTTCCATAGTCACGCATATATGATGATTCATAACTGAAAAATATCAAATATCACCTGGGTAATGAAAGGACTGCCTTGGGTGGCGGTGGGCTCCTTGCAAACGACCTGTCTCCCGGTGACTGTGGTTCCGTCGGTTGTAGCAGTTACCAGGTTGACAGTCGACTTGTGCACGACAGCATAGTTCAGTGAACCCTTCTCTGGGGTTGCAAGAATGCTAAGATTGTTTGGTAAAGCAGATGTGCTACCTTTGATCACAACTGGCTTTTCTTTGCGATACATTTTTCAGGGCTAGATTTGATGACAACTAACGGGAACCTGTTGCCCAGTACGCTATTTTCACGCATGCGTATCAAAAGAAAAGGGACCAGTTATTTTGTCAGAGAATTATTTTGTATTTCCAATAAATCTAGTTCCGCTATAGCATTTTAAAACTCTTTGTGGGTATTTGACAATTATATATTATTTTATCAATGCACATATGTTTATATCAGTTAATATGTAACATCTGTAAAAAGGAAAACAAGATTACTGTTTGATCCCTTCAACCGGATGTCATTGGAACGAGCTAGGTCGTCGCTATTTTACATACTTTTCGAGACCAAGGAAGCGTACCGCTTTTATCGAGTGGTATAGCTCTTCGTATCGCGCGTACAACTCAGTTTGACTGTTATTCTATGTGCGTTCGGCTGATACATGTGCGCTGTTATCGCTCTGTCGCCTGGCAAACAAGAAATGTTATAATACACGGATGCGGTGAATTCGTAGACACCGCCACCTCCAAGACAAACCGGGAGTGAAGTTAGATATTGGAATTAAATGATGATAAGTAATCTTAGCATTATTATTATTATCACTGATCGCCATACCGGTCTCGTTTATGTTTCTGAGTGTTTCGTTTGCATGTTGTTGTTTTTTTTTAATTTCAAAAGTGTTTAATGAAAGATATGGTAAGGCCTCTTTGTAAATAAATTAATAACCCGGTAAGTGATGAACAGGGGATTACCGTACTTTTGTTATGAAAGCATTAGCAGTATCCTTTGAGCATTAGCAGTATCCTTTGTAAATAGGTACATACATGTATATCCAAGCAGAGAGGGACAAAATGATAGCAATAATATTATTGTCATTTAAAACTTACTATTTGAAATACATTTGCCACATAATAATTCAATATCTATATGTAATAAATCAATAGATGAGTATATTTCCCTACCATATGTCTTTTGTCTACGAGTTCCCTGAATTTTGTCTTCGATTTTGGAGTGTCTAGGAAGTCTCCTTGTTCCCATTTAGTGTGGTGAGGAATATCTATGTGAGAATTTTAATGTGTATAGAGGCTAGAAGTATGTATATTGTTTCGCAATTTTATGTCAAGTTTCATATTTAGGACGTGTTTGTTATTTCATTCTTATTTAAGAAAGTACAATGTTTCCCAATAGCATTAACAACCACTAAAATAAAATAATTTTATTTATATCTTACACATTTTCACCCTGCTTCATAGAAAAAAACCCATTCTAATAGGAGGGTCCGACTTTCTTTCCCAACGCAATATTTTTACCACATCCAACACGTCCTTTAATCATTATTTTGTGTGTAGAAGTTGAGGCAATTGTTTTTAAAGTATTTCCTGGTACAAATTGTAATCTTAAAAGATTACCGTGGTTACACCTCTTATCATACCCACAGTGGACGTCTCTACATTTTCATTTCCCAATATGCCATACATGTGTACCACCATTCACCACTTCGGTGAAACCCACATTTTCTTTTGTCAGGGTCTGTATGTGACACTATTTAAATAGTCAGGCTTTCAGAGGCCATTTTCATACCACTTCTAAAACCATCCAATGAGGCTGAATAAGGCCATCAAAGAATAAATTATGCCGTAGAGTAATATTACATTTGTGCAAATATGATGAAACAAATACCCGACAACGCGTTTCGTGATCGTGGTTGTCTTTAGCAATAACACACCGACCATACCCTCCAAAAATCCTCTAGCTCCGAGGCTCACGGCTCCGTAACTTTAAATGTTGTTAACCATGCATTCAGACACTCTAGACTGCATTCTAGTTCCAAACATACTTTCAATCATGAATCTAATATAGCTGCCACCCCATGTGACCTAGGACTTAAAGACTCCAAAATATCATGCATTCCTTGGACTGTTTGGGAACAACACGTTCAATCAGTTTTAATTAATTAATTTAGATATATAGGTCTTAAATCTTCAGACCATTGAGTCTGTATATAACCCACAATGGCATCGAACATTGAGAGAAATCGGACAACTACCTCAAGAGTCACAGATGGCTGAAAAATGGTGTATTAGAGCTGAAAATAACAGTTTTTGATCCTGGAACAGATCACAGCATAAGAGGTCACAGGTTCATATACCTTTTAAGTAGTCCGACATATTAATAGTTTAACAATGAATTTAGACGAGACAGAAGGGTACGTTCAGCGACAAATGTGTAGACTGATGTGCATCTAAGAAGTTCTAAAAAAGATACAAGGTAACAATATACCACGGTTTAACACCTATTTTCCAAAGCTCCCACGCCCTATATAAACATTACCAACCTACTTTTTGAAACAAACATGGCCACCCCCATATAACACTTTTGGAGACCATTTTTCAACGATTTTTTAAAAATAAGTTAGACCAGCTAGAAAGATACTTTCTGCGACAAAAGTGTAGATGGACATATTAATAATTTAAATAAAAATAGAAAGTGACAATATACCCCGTTTAGCACCTTTCCGTTCCAGTTTTCCAAACCCTCCACGCCCTATATAAATATCACCAACCTACTTTTCGAGACCATAATGGCCGCCTTCTATAAATACCATCAACAGACTTTTGGAGACCATTTTTCAACGATTTTTAAAAATTAATTTACACAAGCTAGAAAGATACTTTCTGCGACAAAAGTGTAGATTGACATCTTAATAACTCTATAAAAAATAGAAAGTGACAATATACCCCAGTTTAGCACCTTTCCGTTCCTGTTTACCGAACCCTCCACGCCCTATATGAATATCACCGACCTACTTTTCGAGACCATAATGCCCGCCTTCTATAAATATCACCAACAGACTTTTGGAGACCATTTTTCAACGATTTTTAAAAAATAATTTAGACAAGATAGAAAGATACTTTCTGCGACAAAAGTGTAGATGGACATCTTAATAATTAAAAAAAAATTAGAAACTGACAATATACCCCGGTTTAGCACCTTTCCGTTCCTGTTTACCGAACCCTCCGCGCCCTATATGAATATCACCAACCTACTTTTCGAGACCATAATGGCCGCCTTCTATAAACATCACCAACAGACTTTTGGAGACCATTTTTCAACGATTTTTAAAAATTAATTAAGACAAGATAGAAAGATACTTTCTGCGACAAAAGTGTAGATTGACATCTTAATAACTCTATAAAAAATAGAAAGTGACAATATACCCCAGTTTAGCACCTTTCCGTTCCTGTTTACCAAACCCTACACGCCCTATATGAATATCACCAACCTACTTTTCGAGACCATAATGGCCGCCTTCTATAAATATCACCAACAGACTTTTGGAGACCATTTTTCAACGATTTTTAAAAAATAATTTAGACAAGATAGAAAGATACTTTCTGCGACAAAAGTGTAGATTGACATCTTAATAATTAAAAAAAAATAGAAAGTGACAATATACCCCGGTGTAGCACCTTTCCGTTCCTGTTTACCAAACCCTCCGCGCCCTATATGAATATCACCAACCTACTTTTCGAGACCATAATGGCCGCCTTCTATAAATATCACCAACAGACTTTTGGAGACCATTTTTCAACGATTTTTAAAAATTAATTTAGACAAGATAGAAAGATACTTTCTGCAACAAAAGTGTAGATGGACATCTTAATAACTCTATAAAAAATAGAAAGTGACAATATACCCCAGTTTAGCACCTTTCCGTTCCTGTTTACCAAACCCTACACGCCCTATATAAATATCACCAACCTACTTTTCGAGACCATAATGGCCGCCTTCTATAAACATCACCAACAGACTTTTGGAGACCATTTTTCAGCGATTTTTAAAAATTAATTTAGACAAGATAGAAAGATACTTTCTGCGACAAAAGTGTAGATGGACATCTTAATAACTCTATAAAAAATAGAAAGTGACAATATACCCCAGTTTAGCACCTTTCCGTTCCTGTTTACCAAACCCTCCGCGCCCTATATGAATATCACCAACCTACTTTTCGAGACCATAATGGCCGCCTTCTATAAACATCACCAACAGACTTTTGGAGACCATTTTTCAGCGATTTTTAAAAATTAATTTAGACAAGATAGAAAGATACTTTCTGCGACAAAAGTGTAGATGGACATCTTAATAACTCTATAAAAAATAGAAAGTGACAATATACCCCAGTTTAGCACCTTTCCGTTCCTGTTTACCAAACCCTCCGCGCCCTATATGAATATCACCAACCTACTTTTCGAGACCATAATGGCCGCCTTCTATAAACATCACCAACAGACTTTTGGAAACCATTTTTCAACGATTTTTAAAAATTAATTTAGACAAGATAGAAAGATACTTTCTGCGACAAAAGTGTAGATGGACATCTTAGTAACTCTATAAAAAATAGAAAGTGACAATATACCCCAGTTTAGCACCTTTCCGTTCCTGTTTACCAAACCCTACACGCCCTATATAAATATCACCAACCTACTTTTCGAGACCATAATGGCCGCCTTCTATAAACATCACCAACAGACTTTTGGAGACCATTTTTCAGCGATTTTTAAAAATCAATTTAGACAAGATAGAAAGATACTTTCTGCGACAAAAGTGTAGATGGACATCTTAATAACTCTATAAAAAATAGAAAGTGACAATATACCCCAGTTTAGCACCTTTCCGTTCCTGTTTACCAAACCCTCCGCGCCCTATATGAATATCACCAACCTACTTTTCGAGACCATAATGCCCGCCTTCTATAAATATCACCAACAGACTTTTGGAGACCATTTTTCAACGATTTTTAAAAATTAATTTAGACAAGATAGAAAGATACTTTCTGCGACAAAAGTGTAGATGGACATCTTAATAACTCTATAAAAAATAGAAAGGGACAATATATCCTGGCTTAGCACCTTTCCGTTCCTGTTTTCCAAACCCTCCACGCCCTATATAAATATCACCAACCTACTTTTCGACACCATAATGGCCGCCTTCTATAAATATCACCAACAGACTTTTGGAGACCATTATTCAGCGATTTTTAAAAATTAATTTAGACAAGATAGAAAGATACTTTGTGCGACAAAAGTGTAGATGGACATCTTAATAACTCTATAAAAAATAGAAAGTGACAATATATCCCGATTTAGCACCTTTCTGTTCCTGTTTACCAAACCCTCCGCGCCCTATATAAATGTCACCAACCTACTTTTCGAGACCATAATGGCCGCCTTCTATAAACATCACCAACAGACTTTTGGAGACCATTTTTCAACGATTTTTAAAAATTAATTTAGACAAGATTGAAAGATACTTTCTGCGACAAAAGTGTAGATGGACATCTTAATAACTCTATAAAAAATAGAAAGTGACAATATACCCCAGTTTAGCACCTTTCCGTTCCTGTTTACCAAACCCTCCACGCCCTATATAAATATCACCAACCTACTTTTCGAGACCATAATGGCCGCCTTCTATAAACATCACCAACAGACTTTTGGAGACCATTTTTCAACGATTTTTAAAAATTAATTTAGACAAGATAGAAAGATACTTTGTGCGACAAAAGTGTAGATGGACATCTTAGTAACTCTATAAAAAATAGAAAGTGACAATATACCCCAGTTTAGCACCTTTCCGTTCCTGTTTTCCAAACCCTCCACGCCCTATATAAATATCACCAACCTACTTTTCGAGACCATAATGGCCGCCTTCTATAAATATCACCAACAGACTTTTGGAGACCATTTTTCAACTATTTTTAAAAATTAATTTAGACAAGATAGAAAGATACTTTCTGCGACAAAAGTGTAGATGGACATCTTAATAACTCTATAAAAAATAGAAAGTGACAATATACCCCAGTTTAGCACCTTTCCGTTCCTGTTTACCAAACCCTCCGCGCCCTATATGAATATCACCAACCTACTTTTCGAGACCATAATGGCCGCCTTCTATAAACATCACCAACAGACTTTTGGAGACCATTTTTCAACGATTTTTAAAAATTAATTTAGACAAGATAGAAAGATACTTTCTGCGACAAAAGTGTAGATGGACATCTTAATAACTCTATAAAAAATAGAAAGTGACAATATACCCCAGTTTCGCACCTTTCCGTTCCTGTTTACCAAACCCTCCGCGCCCTATATGAATATCACCAACCTACTTTTCGAGACCATAATGGCCGCCTTCTATAAACATCACCAACAGACTTTTGGAAACCATTTTTCAACGATTTTTAAAAATTAATTTAGACAAGATAGAAAGAAACTTTCTGCAACAAAAGTGTAGATTGACATCTTAATAATTAAAAAAAAAATAGAAAGTGACAATATACCCCAGTTTAGCACCTTTCCGTTCCTGTTTACCAAACCCTCCACGCTCTATATAAATATCACCAACCTACTTTTCGAGACCATAATGCCCGCCTTCTATAAACATCACCAACAGACTTTTGGAGACCATTTTTCAACGATTTTTAAAAATTAATTTAGACAAGATAGAAAGATACTTTCTGCGACAAAAGTGTAGATGGACATCTTAATAACTCTATAAAAAATAGAAAGTGACAATATACCCCAGTTTCGCACCTTTCCGTTCCTGTTTACCAAACCCTCCGCGCCCTATATGAATATCACCAACCTACTTTTCGAGACCATAATGGCCGCCTTCTATAAACATCACTAACAGACTTTTGGAAACCATTTTTCAACCATTTTTAAAAATTAATTTAGACAAGATGGAAAGATACTTTCTGCGACAAAAGTGTAGATGGACATCTTAATAACTCTATAAAAAATAGAAAGTGACAATATACCCCAGTTTCGCACCTTTCCGTTCCTGTTTACCAAACCCTCCGCGCCCTATATGAATATCACCAACCTACTTTTCGAGACCATAATGGCCGCCTTCTATAAATATCACCAACAGACTTTTGGAGACCATTTTTCAACGATTTTTAAAAATTAATTTAGACAAGATAGAAAGAAACTTTTTGCAACAAAAGTGTAGATTGACATCTTAATAATTAAAAAAAAAATAGAAAGTGACAATATACCCCAGTTTAGCACCTTTCCGTTCCTGTTTACCAAACCCTCCACGCTCTATATAAATATCACCAACCTACTTTTCGAGACCATAATGCCCGCCTTCTATAAACATCACCAACAGACTTTTGGAGACCATTTTTCAACGATTTTTAAAAATTAATTTAGACAAGATAGAAAGATACTTTCTGCGACAAAAGTGTAGATGGACATCTTAATAACTCTATAAAAAATAGAAAGTGACAATATACCCCAGTTTCGCACCTTTCCGTTCCTGTTTACCAAACCCTCCGCGCCCTATATGAATATCACCAACCTACTTTTCGAGACCATAATGGCCGCCTTCTATAAACATCACCAACAGACTTTTGGAAACCATTTTTCAACGATTTTTAAAAATTAATTTAGACAAGATGGAAAGATACTTTCTGCGACAAAAGTGTAGATTGACATCTTAATAATTAAAAAAACAATAGAAAGTGACAATATACCCCGGTGTAGCACCTTTCCGTTCCTGTTTACCAAACCCTCCGCGCCCTATATGAATATCACCAACCTACTTTTCGAGACCATAATGGCCGCCTTCTATAAACATCACCAACAGACTTTTGGAGACCATTTTTCAACGATTTTTAAAAATTAATTTAGACAAGATGGAAAGATACTTTCTGCGACAAAAGTGTAGATTGACATCTTAATAATTAAAAAAAAAATAGAAAGTGACAATATACCCCGGTGTAGCACCTTTCCGTTCCTGTTTACCAAACCCTCCGCGCCCTATATGAATATCACCAACCTACTTTTCGAGACCATAATGGCCGCCTTCTATAAATATCACCAACAGACTTTTGGAGACCATTTTTCAACGATTTTTAAAAATTAATTTAGACAAGATAGAAAGAAACTTTCTGCAACAAAAGTGTAGATTGACATCTTAATAATTAAAAAAAAAATAGAAAGTGACAATATACCCCAGTTTAGCACCTTTCCGTTCCTGTTTACCAAACCCTCCACGCTCTATATAAATATCACCAACCTACTTTTCGAGACCATAATGCCCGCCTTCTATAAACATCACCAACAGACTTTTGGAGACCATTTTTCAACGATTTTTAAAAATTAATTTAGACAAGATGGAAAGATACTTTCTGCGACAAAAGTGTAGATGGACATCTTAATAACTCTATAAAAAATAGAAAGTGACAATATACCCCAGTTTCGCACCTTTCCGTTCCTGTTTACCAAACCCTCCGCGCCCTATATGAATATCACCAACCTACTTTTCGAGACCATAATGGCCGCCTTCTATAAATATCACCAACAGACTTTTGGAGACCATTTTTCAACGATTTTTAAAAATTAATTTAGACAAGATAGAAAGAAACTTTTTGCAACAAAAGTGTAGATTGACATCTTAATAATTAAAAAAAAAATAGAAAGTGACAATATACCCCAGTTTAGCACCTTTCCGTTCCTGTTTACCAAACCCTCCACGCTCTATATAAATATCACCAACCTACTTTTCGAGACCATAATGCCCGTCTTCTATAAACATCACCAACAGACTTTTGGAGACCATTTTTCAACGATTTTTAAAAATTAATTTAGACAAGATAGAAAGATACTTTCTGCGACAAAAGTGTAGATGGACATCTTAATAACTCTATAAAAAATAGAAAGTGACAATATACCCCAGTTTCGCACCTTTCCGTTCCTGTTTACCAAACCCTCCGCGCCCTATATGAATATCACCAACCTACTTTTCGAGACCATAATGGCCGCCTTCTATAAACATCACCAACAGACTTTTGGAAACCATTTTTCAACGATTTTTAAAAATTAATTTAGACAAGATGGAAAGATACTTTCTGCGACAAAAGTGTAGATTGACATCTTAATAATTAAAAAAACAATAGAAAGTGACAATATACCCCGGTGTAGCACCTTTCCGTTCCTGTTTACCAAACCCTCCGCGCCCTATATGAATATCACCAACCTACTTTTCGAGACCATAATGGCCGCCTTCTATAAACATCACCAACAGACTTTTGGAGACCATTTTTCAACGATTTTTAAAAATTAATTTAGACAAGATGGAAAGATACTTTCTGCGACAAAAGTGTAGATTGACATCTTAATAATTAAAAAAAAAATAGAAAGTGACAATATACCCCGGTGTAGCACCTTTCCGTTCCTGTTTACCAAACCCTCCGCGCCCTATATGAATATCACCAACCTACTTTTCGAGACCATAATGGCCGCCTTCTATAAATATCACCAACAGACTTTTGGAGACCATTTTTCAACGATTTTTAAAAATTAATTTAGACAAGATAGAAAGAAACTTTCTGCAACAAAAGTGTAGATTGACATCTTAATAATTAAAAAAAAAATAGAAAGTGACAATATACCCCAGTTTAGCACCTTTCCGTTCCTGTTTACCAAACCCTCCACGCTCTATATAAATATCACCAACCTACTTTTCGAGACCATAATGCCCGCCTTCTATAAACATCACCAACAGACTTTTGGAGACCATTTTTCAACGATTTTTAAAAATTAATTTAGACAAGATAGAAAGATACTTTCTGCGACAAAAGTGTAGATGGACATCTTAATAACTCTATAAAAAATAGAAAGTGACAATATACCCCAGTTTAGCACCTTTCCGTTCCTGTTTACCAAACCCTCCGCGCCCTATATGAATATCACCAACCTACTTTTCGAGACCATAATGGCCGCCTTCTATAAACATCACCAACAGACTTTTGGAGACCATTTTTCAGCGATTTTTAAAAATTAATTTAGACAAGATAGAAAGATACTTTCTGCGACAAAAGTGTAGATGGACATCTTAATAACTCTATAAAAAATAGAAAGTGACAATATACCCCAGTTTAGCACCTTTCCGTTCCTGTTTACCAAACCCTCCGCGCCCTATATGAATATCACCAACCTACTTTTCGAGACCATAATGGCCGCCTTCTATAAACATCACCAACAGACTTTTGGAGACCATTTTTCAACGATTTTTAAAAATTAATTTAGACAAGATAGAAAGATACTTTCTGCGACAAAAGTGTAGATGGACATCTTAATAACTCTATAAAAAATAGAAAGTGACAATATACCCCAGTTTAGCACCTTTCCGTTCCTGTTTACCAAACCCTCCGCGCCCTATATAAATATCACCAACCTACTTTTCGAGACCATAATGCCCGCCTTCTATAAATATCACCAACAGACTTTTGGAGACCATTTTTCAACGATTTTTAAAAATTAAGTTAGACAAGATAGAAAGATACTTTCTGCGACAGAAGTGTAGATGGACATCTTAATAACTCTATAAAAAATAGAAAGTGACAATATACCCCAGTTTAGCACCTTTCCGTTCCTGTTTAACAAACCCTCCGCGCCCTATATGAATATCACCAACCTACTTTTCGAGACCATAATGGCCGCCTTCTATAAATATCACCAACAGACTTTTGGAGACCATTTTTCAACGATTTTTAAAAATTAATTTAGACAAGATAGAAAGATACTTTCTGCGACAAAAGTGTAGATGGACATCTTAATAACTCTATAAAAAATAGAAAGTGACAATATCCCCAGTTTAGCACCTTTCCGTTCCTGTTTACCAAACCCTACACGCCCTATATAAATATCACCAACCTACTTTTCGAGACCATAATGGCCGCCTTCTATAAATATCACCAACAGACTTTTGGAGACCATTTTTCAACGATTTTTAAAAATTAATTTAGACAAGATAGAAAGATACTTTCTGCGACAAAAGTGTAGATGGACATCTTAATAACTCTATAAAAAATAGAAAGTGACAATATACCCCAGTTTAGCACGTTTCCGTCCCTGTTTACCAAACCCTCCACGCCCTATATAAATATCACCAACCTACTTTTCGAGACCATAATGCCCGCCTTCTATAAACATCACCAACAGACTTTTGGAGACCATTTTTCAACGATTTTTAAAAATTAAGTTAGACAAGATAGAAAGATACTTTCTGCGACAAAAGTGTAGATGGACATCTTAGTAACTCTATAAAAAATAGAAAGTGAAAATATGCCCCAGTTTAGCACCTTTCCGTTCCTGTTTTCCAAACCCTCCACGCCCTATATAAATATCACCAACCTACTTTTCGAGACCATAATGGCCGCCTTCTATAAACATCACCAACAGACTTTTGGAGACCATTTTTCAACGATTTTTAAAAATTAATTTAGACAAGATAGAAAGATACTTTCTGCGACAAAAGTGTAGATTGACATCTTAATAATTAAAAAAAAATAGAAAGTGACAAGATACCCAGGTGTAGCACCTTTCCGTTCCTGTTTACCAAACCCTCCGCGCCCTATATGAATATCACCAACCTACTTTTCGAGACCATAATGCCCGCCTTCTATAAACATCACCAACAGACTTTTGGAGACCATTTTTCAACGATTTTTAAAAATTAATTTAGACAAGATAGAAAGATACTTTCTGCGACAAAAGTGTAGATGGACATCTTAATAACTCTATAAAAAATAGAAAGTGACAATATACCCCAGTTTCGCACCTTTCCGTTCCTGTTTACCAAACCCTCCGCGCCCTATATGAATATCACCAACCTACTTTTCGAGACCATAATGGCCGCCTTCTATAAACATCACCAACAGACTTTTGGAAACCATTTTTCAACGATTTTTAAAAATTAATTTAGACAAGATGGAAAGATACTTTCTGCGACAAAAGTGTAGATTGACATCTTAATAATTAAAAAAACAATAGAAAGTGACAATATACCCCGGTGTAGCACCTTTCCGTTCCTGTTTACCAAACCCTCCGCGCCCTATATGAATATCACCAACCTACTTTTCGAGACCATAATGGCCGCCTTCTATAAACATCACCAACAGACTTTTGGAGACCATTTTTCAACGATTTTTAAAAATTAATTTAGACAAGATGGAAAGATACTTTCTGCGACAAAAGTGTAGATTGACATCTTAATAATTAAAAAAAAAATAGAAAGTGACAATATACCCCGGTGTAGCACCTTTCCGTTCCTGTTTACCAAACCCTCCGCGCCCTATATGAATATCACCAACCTACTTTTCGAGACCATAATGGCCGCCTTCTATAAATATCACCAACAGACTTTTGGAGACCATTTTTCAACGATTTTTAAAAATTAATTTAGACAAGATAGAAAGAAACTTTCTGCAACAAAAGTGTAGATTGACATCTTAATAATTAAAAAAAAAATAGAAAGTGACAATATACCCCAGTTTAGCACCTTTCCGTTCCTGTTTACCAAACCCTCCACGCTCTATATAAATATCACCAACCTACTTTTCGAGACCATAATGCCCGCCTTCTATAAACATCACCAACAGACTTTTGGAGACCATTTTTCAACGATTTTTAAAAATTAATTTAGACAAGATAGAAAGATACTTTCTGCGACAAAAGTGTAGATGGACATCTTAATAACTCTATAAAAAATAGAAAGTGACAATATACCCCAGTTTAGCACCTTTCCGTTCCTGTTTACCAAACCCTCCGCGCCCTATATGAATATCACCAACCTACTTTTCGAGACCATAATGGCCGCCTTCTATAAACATCACCAACAGACTTTTGGAGACCATTTTTCAGCGATTTTTAAAAATTAATTTAGACAAGATAGAAAGATACTTTCTGCGACAAAAGTGTAGATGGACATCTTAATAACTCTATAAAAAATAGAAAGTGACAATATACCCCAGTTTAGCACCTTTCCGTTCCTGTTTACCAAACCCTCCGCGCCCTATATGAATATCACCAACCTACTTTTCGAGACCATAATGGCCGCCTTCTATAAACATCACCAACAGACTTTTGGAGACCATTTTTCAACGATTTTTAAAAATTAATTTAGACAAGATAGAAAGATACTTTCTGCGACAAAAGTGTAGATGGACATCTTAATAACTCTATAAAAAATAGAAAGTGACAATATACCCCAGTTTAGCACCTTTCCGTTCCTGTTTACCAAACCCTCCGCGCCCTATATAAATATCACCAACCTACTTTTCGAGACCATAATGCCCGCCTTCTATAAATATCACCAACAGACTTTTGGAGACCATTTTTCAACGATTTTTAAAAATTAAGTTAGACAAGATAGAAAGATACTTTCTGCGACAGAAGTGTAGATGGACATCTTAATAACTCTATAAAAAATAGAAAGTGACAATATACCCCAGTTTAGCACCTTTCCGTTCCTGTTTAACAAACCCTCCGCGCCCTATATGAATATCACCAACCTACTTTTCGAGACCATAATGGCCGCCTTCTATAAATATCACCAACAGACTTTTGGAGACCATTTTTCAACGATTTTTAAAAATTAATTTAGACAAGATAGAAAGATACTTTCTGCGACAAAAGTGTAGATGGACATCTTAATAACTCTATAAAAAATAGAAAGTGACAATATCCCCAGTTTAGCACCTTTCCGTTCCTGTTTACCAAACCCTACACGCCCTATATAAATATCACCAACCTACTTTTCGAGACCATAATGGCCGCCTTCTATAAATATCACCAACAGACTTTTGGAGACCATTTTTCAACGATTTTTAAAAATTAATTTAGACAAGATAGAAAGATACTTTCTGCGACAAAAGTGTAGATGGACATCTTAATAACTCTATAAAAAATAGAAAGTGACAATATACCCCAGTTTAGCACGTTTCCGTCCCTGTTTACCAAACCCTCCACGCCCTATATAAATATCACCAACCTACTTTTCGAGACCATAATGCCCGCCTTCTATAAACATCACCAACAGACTTTTGGAGACCATTTTTCAACGATTTTTAAAAATTAAGTTAGACAAGATAGAAAGATACTTTCTGCGACAAAAGTGTAGATGGACATCTTAGTAACTCTATAAAAAATAGAAAGTGACAATATGCCCCAGTTTAGCACCTTTCCGTTCCTGTTTTCCAAACCCTCCACGCCCTATATAAATATCACCAACCTACTTTTCGAGACCATAATGGCCGCCTTCTATAAACATCACCAACAGACTTTTGGAGACCATTTTTCAACGATTTTTAAAAATTAATTTAGACAAGATAGAAAGATACTTTCTGCGACAAAAGTGTAGATTGACATCTTAATAATTAAAAAAAAATAGAAAGTGACAAGATACCCAGGTGTAGCACCTTTCCGTTCCTGTTTACCAAACCCTCCGCGCCCTATATGAATATCACCAACCTACTTTTCGAGACCATAATGGCCGCCTTCTATAAACATCACCAACAGACTTTTGGAGACCATTTTTCAACGATTTTTAAAAATTAATTTAGACAAGATGGAAAGATACTTTCTGCGACAAAAGTGTAGATTGACATCTTAATAATTAAAAAAAAAATAGAAAGTGACAATATACCCCGGTGTAGCACCTTTCCGTTCCTGTTTACCAAACCCTCCGCGCCCTATATGAATATCACCAACCTACTTTTCGAGACCATAATGGCCGCCTTCTATAAACATCACCAACAGACTTTTGGAGACCATTTTTCAACGATTTTTAAAAATTAATTTAGACAAGATGGAAAGATACTTTCTGCGACAAAAGTGTAGATTGACATCTTAATAATTAAAAAAAAAATAGAAAGTGACAATATACCCCGGTGTAGCACCTTTCCGTTCCTGTTTACCAAACCCTCCGCGCCCTATATGAATATCACCAACCTACTTTTCGAGACCATAATGGCCGCCTTCTATAAATATCACCAACAGACTTTTGGAGACCATTTTTCAACGATTTTTAAAAATTAATTTAGACAAGATAGAAGGATACTTTCTGCGACAAAAGTGTAGATGGACATCTTAATAGTTCTAAAAAAGATAGAAAGTGACAATATACCAATGTAAAACACCTGTTTTCCAAAGCGCCCACGCCCTATATAAATATCACCAACCTACTTTTCAAGACCAACCTACGTTTAGAGACAAACATGGCCGCCCCCATGCAACACACTTTTGGAGACCAACATGGCCGCCCCCATGCAACACACGTTTGGAGACCAACATGGCCGCCCCCATGCAACACACTTTTGGAGACCAACATGGCCGCCCCCATGCAACACACGTTTGGAGACCAACATGGCCGCCCCCATGCAACACACGTTTGGAGACTGTTTTTTACCGCTTTTCAACAATGAATTTAGACGAGACAGAAGGGGAATTTCGGCGATAAAAGTGTAGATGGACATCTTAATAGTTCTAAAAAAGATAGAAAGTGACAATATACCACGATAAAACACCTGTTTTCCAAAGCGCCCACGCTCTATATAAATATCACCAACCTACTTTTCGAGACAAACATGGCCGCCCCCACGTTTGGAGACGATTTTTCAAAGCTTTTTAACAATGAATTTAGACGAGACAGAAGGGTACTTTCGGCGATAAAAGTGTAGATGGACATCTTAATAGTTCTAAAAAAGATAGAAAGTAACAATATACCACGGTAAAACACCTATTTTCCAAAGCGCCCACGCCCTATATAAATATCACCAACCTACTTTTCAAGACCATAATGACCGCCTTCTATAAACATCACCAACAGACTTTTGGAGACCATTTTTCAACGATTTTTAAAAATAAGTTTAGACAAGATTGAAAGATACTTTCTGCGACAAAAGTGTAGATTGATATCTTAATAATTAAAACAAAAATAGAAAGTGACAAGATACCCAGGTGTAGCACCTTTCCGTTCCTGTTTTCCAAACCCTCCACACCCTATATAAATATCACCAACCTACTTTTCGAGACCATAATGGCCGCCTTCTATAAACATCACCAACAGACTTTTGGAGACCATTTTTCAACGATTTTTAAAAATTAATTTAGACAAGATAGAAGGATACTTTCTGCGACAAAAGTGTAGATGGACATCTTAATAGTTCTAAAAAAGATAGAAAGTGACAATATACCAATGTAAAACACCTGTTTTCCAAAGCGCCCACGCCCTATATAAATATCACCAACCTACTTTTCAAGACCAACCTACGTTTAGAGACAAACATGGCCGCCCCCATGCAACACACTTTTGGAGACCAACATGGCCGCCCCCATGCAACACACGTTTGGAGACCAACATGGCCGCCCCCATGCAACACACTTTTGGAGACCAACATGGCCGCCCCCATGCAACACACGTTTGGAGACCAACATGGCCGCCCCCATGCAACACACGTTTGGAGACTGTTTTTTACCGCTTTTCAACAATGAATTTAGACGAGACAGAAGGGGAATTTCGGCGATAAAAGTGTAGATGGACATCTTAATAGTTCTAAAAAAGATAGAAAGTGACAATATACCACGATAAAACACCTGTTTTCCAAAGCGCCCACGCCCTATATAAATATCACCAACCTACTTTTCAAGACCAACCTACGTTTAGAGACAAACATGGCCGCCCCCATGCAACACACTTTTGGAGACCAACATGGCCGCCCCCATGCAACACACGTTTGGAGACCAACATGGCCGCCCCCATGCAACACACTTTTGGAGACCAACATGGCCGCCCCCATGCAACACACGTTTGGAGACCAACATGGCCGCCCCCATGCAACACACGTTTGGAGACTGTTTTTTACCGCTTTTCAACAATGAATTTAGACGAGACAGAAGGGGAATTTCGGCGATAAAAGTGTAGATGGACATCTTAATAGTTCTAAAAAAGATAGAAAGTGACAATATACCACGATAAAACACCTGTTTTCCAAAGCGCCCACGCTCTATATAAATATCACCAACCTACTTTTCGAGACAAACATGGCCGCCCCCACGTTTGGAGACGATTTTTCAAAGCTTTTTAACAATGAATTTAGACGAGACAGAAGGGTACTTTCGGCGATAAAAGTGTAGATTGACATCTTAATAGTTCTAAAAAAGATAGAAAGTAACAATATACCACGGTAAAACACCTATTTTCCAAAGCGCCCACGCCCTATATAAATATCACCAACCTACTTTTCAAGACCATAATGACCGCCTTCTATAAACATCACCAACAGACTTTTGGAGACCATTTTTCAACGATTTTTAAAAATAAGTTTAGACAAGATTGAAAGATACTTTCTGCGACAAAAGTGTAGATTGATATCTTAATAATTAAAACAAAAATAGAAAGTGACAAGATACCCAGGTGTAGCACCTTTCCGTTCCTGTTTTCCAAACCCTCCACACCCTATATAAATATCACCAACCTACTTTTCGAGACCATAATGGCCGCCTTCTATAAACATCAGCAACAGACTTTTGGAGACCATTTTTCAACGATTTTTAAAAATTAATTTAGACAAGATAGAAGGATACTTTCTGCGACAAAAGTGTAGATGGACATCTTAATAGTTCTAAAAAAGATAGAAAGTGACAATATACCAATGTAAAACACCTGTTTTCCAAAGCGCCCACGCCCTATATAAATATCACCAACCTACTTTTCAAGACCAACCTACGTTTAGAGACAAACATGGCCGCCCCCATGCAACACACTTTTGGAGACCAACATGGCCGCCCCCATGCAACACACGTTTGGAGACCAACATGGCCGCCCCCATGCAACACACTTTTGGAGACCAACATGGCCGCCCCCATGCAACACACGTTTGGAGACCAACATGGCCGCCCCCATGCAACACACGTTTGGAGACTGTTTTTTACCGCTTTTCAACAATGAATTTAGACGAGACAGAAGGGGAATTTCGGCGATAAAAGTGTAGATGGACATCTTAATAGTTCTAAAAAAGATAGAAAGTGACAATATACCACGATAAAACACCTGTTTTCCAAAGCGCCCACGCTCTATATAAATATCACCAACCTACTTTTCGAGACAAACATGGCCGCCCCCACGTTTGGAGACGATTTTTCAAAGCTTTTTAACAATGAATTTAGACGAGACAGAAGGGTACTTTCGGCGATAAAAGTGTAGATGGACATCTTAATAGTTCTAAAAAAGATAGAAAGTAACAATATACCACGGTAAAACACCTATTTTCCAAAGCGCCCACGCCCTATATAAATATCACCAACCTACTTTTCAAGACCATAATGACCGCCTTCTATAAACATCACCAACAGACTTTTGGAGACCATTTTTCAACGATTTTTAAAAATAAGTTTAGACAAGATTGAAAGATACTTTCTGCGACAAAAGTGTAGATTGATATCTTAATAATTAAAACAAAAATAGAAAGTGACAAGATACCCAGGTGTAGCACCTTTCCGTTCCTGTTTTCCAAACCCTCCACACCCTATATAAATATCACCAACCTACTTTTCGAGACCATAATGGCCGCCTTCTATAAACATCACCAACAGACTTTTGGAGACCATTTTTCAACGATTTTTAAAAATTAATTTAGACAAGATAGAAGGATACTTTCTGCGACAAAAGTGTAGATGGACATCTTAATAGTTCTAAAAAAGATAGAAAGTGACAATATACCAATGTAAAACACCTGTTTTCCAAAGCGCCCACGCCCTATATAAATATCACCAACCTACTTTTCAAGACCAACCTACGTTTAGAGACAAACATGGCCGCCCCCATGCAACACACTTTTGGAGACCAACATGGCCGCCCCCATGCAACACACGTTTGGAGACCAACATGGCCGCCCCCATGCAACACACTTTTGGAGACCAACATGGCCGCCCCCATGCAACACACGTTTGGAGACCAACATGGCCGCCCCCATGCAACACACGTTTGGAGACTGTTTTTTACCGCTTTTCAACAATGAATTTAGACGAGACAGAAGGGGAATTTCGGCGATAAAAGTGTAGATGGACATCTTAATAGTTCTAAAAAAGATAGAAAGTGACAATATACCACGATAAAACACCTGTTTTCCAAAGCGCCCACGCCCTATATAAATATCACCAACCTACTTTTCAAGACCAACCTACGTTTAGAGACAAACATGGCCGCCCCCATGCAACACACTTTTGGAGACCAACATGGCCGCCCCCATGCAACACACGTTTGGAGACCAACATGGCCGCCCCCATGCAACACACTTTTGGAGACCAACATGGCCGCCCCCATGCAACACACGTTTGGAGACCAACATGGCCGCCCCCATGCAACACACGTTTGGAGACTGTTTTTTACCGCTTTTCAACAATGAATTTAGACGAGACAGAAGGGGAATTTCGGCGATAAAAGTGTAGATGGACATCTTAATAGTTCTAAAAAAGATAGAAAGTGACAATATACCACGATAAAACACCTGTTTTCCAAAGCGCCCACGCTCTATATAAATATCACCAACCTACTTTTCGAGACAAACATGGCCGCCCCCACGTTTGGAGACGATTTTTCAAAGCTTTTTAACAATGAATTTAGACGAGACAGAAGGGTACTTTCGGCGATAAAAGTGTAGATTGACATCTTAATAGTTCTAAAAAAGATAGAAAGTAACAATATACCACGGTAAAACACCTATTTTCCAAAGCGCCCACGCCCTATATAAATATCACCAACCTACTTTTCAAGACCATAATGACCGCCTTCTATAAACATCACCAACAGACTTTTGGAGACCATTTTTCAACGATTTTTAAAAATAAGTTTAGACAAGATTGAAAGATACTTTCTGCGACAAAAGTGTAGATTGATATCTTAATAATTAAAACAAAAATAGAAAGTGACAAGATACCCAGGTGTAGCACCTTTCCGTTCCTGTTTTCCAAACCCTCCACACCCTATATAAATATCACCAACCTACTTTTCGAGACCATAATGGCCGCCTTCTATAAACATCAGCAACAGACTTTTGGAGACCATTTTTCAACGATTTTTAAAAATTAATTTAGACAAGATAGAAGGATACTTTCTGCGACAAAAGTGTAGATGGACATCTTAATAGTTCTAAAAAAGATAGAAAGTGACAATATACCAATGTAAAACACCTGTTTTCCAAAGCGCCCACGCCCTATATAAATATCACCAACCTACTTTTCAAGACCAACCTACGTTTAGAGACAAACATGGCCGCCCCCATGCAACACACTTTTGGAGACCAACATGGCCGCCCCCATGCAACACACGTTTGGAGACCAACATGGCCGCCCCCATGCAACACACTTTTGGAGACCAACATGGCGGCCCCCATGCAACACACGTTTGGAGACCAACATGGCCGCCCCCATGCAACACACGTTTGGAGACTGTTTTTTACCGCTTTTCAACAATGAATTTAGACGAGACAGAAGGGTACTTTCGGCGATAAAAGTGTAGATGGACATCTTAATAGTTCTAAAAAAGATAGAAAGTGACAATATACCACGATAAAACACCTGTTTTCCAAAGCGCCCACGCTCTATATAAATATCACCAACCTACTTTTGGAGACCAACATGGCCGCCCCCACGTTTGGAGACGATTTTTCAAAGCTTTTTAACAATGAATTTAGACGAGACAGAAGGGTACTTTCGGCGATAAAAGTGTAGATTGACATCTTAATAGTTCTAAAAAAGATAGAAAGTAACAATATACCACGGTAAAACACCTGTTTTCCAAAGCGCCCACGCCCTATATAAATATCACCAACCTACTTTTCAAGACCATAATGGCCGCCTTCTATAAACATCACCAACAGACTTTTGGAGACCATTTTTCAACGATTTTTAAAAATTAGTTTAGACAAGATTGAAAGATACTTTCTGCGACAAAAGTGTAGATTGATATCTTAATAATTAAAACAAAAATAGAAAGTGACAAGATACCCAGGTGTAGCACCTTTCCGTTCCTGTTTTCCAAACCCTCCACACCCTATATAAATATCACCAACCTACTTTTCGAGACCATAATGGCCGCCTTCTATAAACATCACCAACAGACTTTTGGAGACCATTTTTCAACGATTTTTAAAAATTAATTTAGACAAGATAGAAGGATACTTTCTGCGACAAAAGTGTAGATGGACATCTTAATAGTTCTAAAAAAGATAGAAAGTGACAATATACCAATGTAAAACACCTGTTTTCCAAAGCGCCCACGCCCTATATAAATATCACCAACCTACTTTTCAAGACCAACCTACGTTTAGAGACAAACATGGCCGCCCCCATGCAACACACTTTTGGAGACCAACATGGCCGCCCCCATGCAACACACGTTTGGAGACCAACATGGCCGCCCCCATGCAACACACTTTTGGAGACCAACATGGCCGCCCCCATGCAACACACGTTTGGAGACCAACATGGCCGCCCCCATGCAACACACGTTTGGAGACTGTTTTTTACCGCTTTTCAACAATGAATTTAGACGAGACAGAAGGGGAATTTCGGCGATAAAAGTGTAGATGGACATCTTAATAGTTCTAAAAAAGATAGAAAGTGACAATATACCACGATAAAACACCTGTTTTCCAAAGCGCCCACGCTCTATATAAATATCACCAACCTACTTTTCGAGACAAACATGGCCGCCCCCACGTTTGGAGACGATTTTTCAAAGCTTTTTAACAATGAATTTAGACGAGACAGAAGGGTACTTTCGGCGATAAAAGTGTAGATGGACATCTTAATAGTTCTAAAAAAGATAGAAAGTAACAATATACCACGGTAAAACACCTATTTTCCAAAGCGCCCACGCCCTATATAAATATCACCAACCTACTTTTCAAGACCATAATGACCGCCTTCTATAAACATCACCAACAGACTTTTGGAGACCATTTTTCAACGATTTTTAAAAATAAGTTTAGACAAGATTGAAAGATACTTTCTGCGACAAAAGTGTAGATTGATATCTTAATAATTAAAACAAAAATAGAAAGTGACAAGATACCCAGGTGTAGCACCTTTCCGTTCCTGTTTTCCAAACCCTCCACACCCTATATAAATATCACCAACCTACTTTTCGAGACCATAATGGCCGCCTTCTATAAACATCACCAACAGACTTTTGGAGACCATTTTTCAACGATTTTTAAAAATTAATTTAGACAAGATAGAAGGATACTTTCTGCGACAAAAGTGTAGATGGACATCTTAATAGTTCTAAAAAAGATAGAAAGTGACAATATACCAATGTAAAACACCTGTTTTCCAAAGCGCCCACGCCCTATATAAATATCACCAACCTACTTTTCAAGACCAACCTACGTTTAGAGACAAACATGGCCGCCCCCATGCAACACACTTTTGGAGACCAACATGGCCGCCCCCATGCAACACACGTTTGGAGACCAACATGGCCGCCCCCATGCAACACACGTTTGGAGACCAACATGGCCGCCCCCATGCAACACACGTTTGGAGACCAACATGGCCGCCCCCATGCAACACACGTTTGGAGACTGTTTTTTACCGCTTTTCAACAATGAATTTAGACGAGACAGAAGGGGAATTTCGGCGATAAAAGTGTAGATGGACATCTTAATAGTTCTAAAAAAGATAGAAAGTGACAATATACCACGATAAAACACCTGTTTTCCAAAGCGCCCACGCCCTATATAAATATCACCAACCTACTTTTCAAGACCAACCTACGTTTAGAGACAAACATGGCCGCCCCCATGCAACACACTTTTGGAGACCAACATGGCCGCCCCCATGCAACACACGTTTGGAGACCAACATGGCCGCCCCCATGCAACACACGTTTATCCAAGAACAAAATCAGATACGGATCCACGTGATCCGTTAGGTTAACGTAAAATTTCTTTATTATCAATACCTTGAAAAATTTACGCTGATATTTTAACTACACGCTTTTCTAAATGGCTAGAATCAAATCATTTATTAGCAGAGGAACAAAACGGCTTTCGGCGTAAGAGAAGTACAACGGATCATATTTATACCATATATTCTATTATCAAAAACAGGAAATCCGTGAATCGCTCAACCTGTGTGTGTTATATCGATGCAATGAAAGCTTCCAATCGAGTGAATCGCGATTATGTTTGGTACAAGCTATTCAAATTGGGAGTAAACTGGAAGTTCTTTTGGGCGGTTAAATCATCATATGAAATGAATCGCTCGCAGGTATTTGTAAAATGGTAAAATGACAGACAGTTTCGCTGTACTTAGTGGTGTAAAACAGGGCTGCGTTTTGTCACCTACACAATTTTCGGTTTTCATTAATGACTACTTTGGATACTCGTATTTGTAAACACTGTAATACAAATAGTATTGAAGACGAGAAAAACTTTTTGATAAATTGAAATCTCTACTTGGACCTAAGAACTTGTGTTTGGAACCGTGCCTCGTCTTTGAATCAAAATTTCAGATCTTGGTCACCTACAGACCAAATGAAAATTAATATGTGATGCAGAGCGAGGATTTGTCAACCCATGTAGTCGCACTGATTAACAATATGTTTAAGCGTAGACGCTAAAATAAATAATGTTTACTTTTGCTTTTTGTGTAGCTCGGACTCCCTGCATTTACTCTCATCCTTTAACACAGGGTATTTGTATTATTTTAGCACTGTAAGTGGTTTTATTATTATTGACCGTTTAGCGGTAACTGGTGTCTAATATGCCCTAGCTGGCCGGGCCTCGTATAACATTGTGATCTGTTGATGATGTGTTTATGGTGGTTTTAAAATGCGTACACGCTAGACACCTGAATATAATATTTTTCTCTCGTAACAGTACATGTCAATCTCCTCATGTTAATCCCTCTCAAGTATTATAATTGTTGTTACGTTCATTAGTCTGTCTTGCTTGACAACGGTATAAGAATCTATACCGGAACGTCGTTATTACAGTATTATAAAGAGGTTGTTATCCATAGAACATTTTTGTCTACTTTTTCACCCGTCAACTTCTACGAAATGCCTATCAAACATGAAATATTTCTGTTGCAATGAGCGATCGATGTACATTTAAGTTTGTTAATGTCCTTAAAAGTAACTTACATTTATTGCAATGATTAATTTATATCAACGTTCAGCAGTCCGCAGTATTTATGTAGGTATGGGCCTGAAAACTATGGGCGGTTCCAGGTAGTGTGGGCCTCCCCCTACAACTCTTCATTCTTGGAGGTGAGGTTTTGATCGACGTTTATTATAGAAAATAATAATTTGCAGGAGAGCGGTGGCACAAACAGGGTTGACAACATTGTGATTAACAAAATACATGAAGTCGTGGAAACTGGTGAAAGGCGGCCCAGAGAAGTTGGAGCGAGGGTAGAGGAATTCATGAAGGAGTTTATGCCATCAGAACCAAATTCAACGAATCGGCAGTTCAGTCCAACCAAGAAGGATTTATACAACCACATTCACACAGCTGTACGAAACAACAGGTGATGTCGTTAACTGCTGCGTATACATATAAGTAAATAACACTGCACAGGTTTCTAGACTGGTATATGATAAGTTGACTGACGATTTACCCAATGTGTTTTCAATTCAAAGAGAAATTGTTTTCAAATATTTGATTTTAACAGTACATTTGAGACAGTTGTAGAAAATGACCAACAGGAGTACCATTTGTTCATTTCACTGTAGTGTTTTATAATTAAACCCAATTTTTCCAATTCTACGATATAAATGATCGCATAAACTCTACTCTACTAAATGGATGACGATTCAACAAACATGCACGTTTTTATTTCAAATTCGCTCAACAAATGTTTCTATTTAAAATCATACTGAATTTCAGAAATTCCGAAGAGGAACAAGGAGTCATCTCAGACTTACTGGAAAAACTGAAAAGAGATGAGACAGACTCACGTTTAGACAGCTGCTGGTTTCGACCAAGAAAGTAAGGAAATACTAGTATTCGTTTGAAAATAATGAATACAATGTAAGGTAAAAAAGCTTAATTCATAAGCAGTTAATATATACCCCTAAGCCCAGAAAACATAATTGTGAAGCTATTGTGTCTATTCGCTTCTACTCCATAATAATCTATAAAATTGGTGCTGCAAAAACGCCTTTGGATGTGACAAGTTTGCGCTGAACCCGTTTGTATACATACAAATGAGTGTGCTGTTCTGCATTTTAAACAAATAAGAATTAAAACTGTGTATATTACATAGAACTTGTGATGTCAACGATAAACAATATTCACCACTCACTCGTGTATTCATTCATATGGTGCAATTGTGGTGAGGCGAGGTGATTATTGCACTTATATAGCGACGTGCATGCACGTGTGTGTGGCAGCTTGTACTCGTCTGGACTGATGCTGATTTATAGTGCTAGCTCACAAGGAATTTTGAGCAAAAGAATTGTGTTTAGTGATAAAACTGTCAGCATCTTATCAGCAGTCACGAGCTCATGGTCATCAGACATGCCGATGTCCACTCCCCATGGTACAAGTCTCTTACTATAAACAAACAGCCGCAAGGTGCTGATTAGCCCTGCTCCACGTCTGTACTGAATGATACATCCGTGGATGTGTAGTCATTTTATCTTTATAACAATGCAGACAAGCTAACAGTACACCGATCTTTTATTGGGACAACGTGTTCTTTTTAAGAATTATTCTCCATGAATGGAATAAGCGTTATGAGTGAGTGAGTGAGTGAGTTTGGTTTAACGCCTCTTTTAACAGTATTCCAGTTATAACGAGGCTTGTCAGCTTAATGTGGGAGGAAATCGCGAAGTGATGCAGGTCTCAGACGTTTACCACTTCGGTGAAACCCTTAAGCACGGGTATAGTGCTGACGAACCTAGAAACATAATCGGACAACCGGGATTCGAACCCACAATCATAGGTTTCTGGCGTGTCCAAGGGATGTAACTCTGCACAGCGAACCGCGCCTTAGCGACTGGGCCATTCGCACCCCCCAATAATCGTTATGTTAAAACTGAAGACATTCAAAACATTTTAAGTGATGTTACATGTGACCCATATATGCTAACGTGGATAGATGCACCTTTCACTTGAATATATTTAAAAAGATTTAACAGTACACATTTTGATTCATACATTCGTTTTTACTTGTAATGCCAAGCATCTAGATTCACTTTCAGCAAAATCATTTTGATAATGAGCTATTGAGAATAATATCATCTTCCTGTTACTATAACCCGGACCAATTATTTCATATACTGACTGACTTGCAATGAAAAACAACCTGATTCACCTCCCGCTACAATGCAAGGAGTACTTCTACACAAATGAAGAATTTTAGTACATTTTTAGAACTATTATAGTGCTGCAAGCATATATCTTTCTTAACTGTGTTGGGTACAGCGAAGTTTGTTTGTATATCTAAAAATTTGTTGTTTCAACCTGTAAAAATCTAGACCAGACAATCAAGTGACTGACATCATGAGCATTGATTCACTCAATTGGGATACAATGACATGCATCAATGTTCCAATGTGCCTTAATAAAACCAATACCATGCAGCCTTTGTTAAATTGATATTTGTAAAGATATTTGTGTATAAAGATATCTTGCCATTTCAGCGACACCTCAGGTGACACCTTCTTACTTGTCATGTCAACACACTGGCAAAGGACTATGCTTGAAAAGTTTGGCAGTGCTGTTTTACTGGATGCGACATACAACACTAACAAGTACAACCTACCTCTGTATCAACTGGCAGTACGACAGTATGTTCCAGTAGGTTTCATCATAACAGAAGACCAGACCACTGATAGTCTACAGGAGGGCATGGAGAAGTTTGCTTCCTTATACAAGGAGTGGAAGCCAGAAATATTTATAATTGATGACGACCAGAGGGAAAAAAATGTCATCCAAAAGATTTTTCCAGGTAGTTATTGTGTCAAATTGTCCACCTACATCATCACTCATGCATGCACACGCACACACTACCTATTTGAAATTTTGCAGCTTTTACATTTCTTTAATCATGGCTTTTACTGGTAGCACTGACACTATTTCTTATACCAGATTTCAACCACTTATGAAATACTAGCAAATGCTTATTGTTAAAGAATGTATTCACTTATGTAAGTTATTGTGATAAAGTACATGTTGTTGTTGCAGCATTTACAAATGGAACAAAGATGACAAAGTAGACAAAATTTATAGATAAGCACTTCTTAGTTATGCTTTAATAGCTTTACAATAAAAAAGTTGTTATTCATATAATTTGGTCTAATTTGTCATCTGTCAACTTCTCAGATATGCCCTTCAAAAAAAAGAGGATCAAATTTCATGATAGAGAAATAACTTTAGAAAGTACACACGATGAAGATTTCTGTTTGCAGAAAGCAGTTTTTACATCTGCCATTTCCATGTAAAGCAAGCCTGGAAAAGATGGCTGCAAAGGATACCATCAAGGACAGATCGGGAAGCAATATTGTCAGAGTATGTTCCTGTGCTACTTTCTGTGTAATGAGTCAACAGAACTTTATTAAGTATTAACAATAGTTTGAAAACACACTATCATAACAATACAACATAAACCCTGAATGTTTCATTACTACTGAGATGAATTTATGTTACAAACAGAAAAAACAAGCATATTTTTTTATTTAAATGTTTTTATTTTCACAAACATATGAAAAAATAATGGTAAAAAGCGAATTGCTTTTGTTAATACTGCTCCATGACGCATAATACAAGAAGCAATTATGATATCACATAAGGTTCAATGTAATAAATTAATTATACCTGCCAAGCTAGACGTGTACATATGATAAATATATGTACAGTTGATTCATTTACTAGTACTTCATTGAAAATCTGTCAGTTTTTAATATGATGTTTTAAATAGAATATAATATTTGGGTTTAATATTCCTTACTCAAATTCAAATTATTATATAGCACTGTTTGGGAAAATACATTTCATTTGGAAGATTAAAGTCATTTGTAAACATGAAAAGGAAACGTAAAGAATCTTCGGTATGATATCAACAGAAATTAATTTCAGTATCCAAAATATGTCTATTATACTTATATATGTTAAGATCCCAGCAGCCAAGACTGAGGCGACTATAAATAATTTCACAAAATGTCCATAATTTAAATCACAGTGTATCCCATTATCTGCAAGTTGCAAGTTCTTTAATGTTATAAATTACATTATATTATGATATTTCGAACTTCTTAAACAGTATATATTATTTGTCTTTAGGTACAACTTCCTGTTTCCTTTCAAACATATTGAAATTACTTACTTTCTAAAATGTTTGCAAATTTACTTATATGAATATTCAATTGAGAATTTCAGTATGTTTTCATGCCTGTTATTCAGTTTGTCCGACATTATGTCCTGCCTGGATCAGTCAGACTATGGGACTAAAGTACAGGAACTGAGAACTCAGTGGGGGCACTACATGAATTTCATCAACTATATGGACCACTTCTGGCTGTGCTCACCTAAGGTATATATGTAAGGTGAATGCACTATAAGAAATGTGGGTAAAATGATACAAAGTGTATGCAATTTGTTATGTGAAGAAAGTCCAAAACCTTGTTGGCCACTGAATTTCCATGAAGTGAAATGCATATATGATCCAATTTTAATCCAGAATACTCCTGGTCTTTATTTTCATGATGCATATTTGATGCATCATATTTAAATCAGTTCCTAGAAAACATCTGAGAGACTGTGCCAGGATTCTTAATTTTGTTCTGATAATCAAATGTTACAGTCAACAGAAAGGCTGCAATGTTATTATTTGTTTTATTAACATCTTGTACAATAAAAGTTGAATTCTTTTGTACACAAATAGATAAAATAAATATAAACTGTGAATGTGTGTGATATTTAACACTAATATTACAATTCCAGCCATGGGCTATGGCCTTCAGACCTTTCAACCAGCATGTGGGACTGACAACTACTAATGGAGTGGAGAGGCTCCATTCTCTGTTGAAGAGTGAGCAGAAACATACTGCAGACATGAGCATAACAGGGCTGATTCAACTTTTAATGAAACACCACAAGAGCAGACAACAGAGGTAATCTAGATCTACTACTTAAGTTAATTTGATAACAGATAACAGTAGGTTTTAGATATCAGGTTTGTTCCCAGTATGCCTACATCCCAGTATGCCAACACTATTTGTTTTGTTGTGGATTGATATATGCTGATGTAAGCATATTACTAACAATCTACAAGAAAGACCTACAGAAATTACTTGCTGGATTCGCTGTAACGTTTAGAAACTGAAGATAATTGTGGTTAAGTGTTAATACTTATTTTTTGAGGCAAAAAGAAATATTATGAATGTTTAGAAAATGTAAATGCATACAAGGATCTCGGTATCATAATTAATACAAAAATATTCCCATACAGATGAGAGTTATGGGGTTACGAATAGCCTATTATAGTGGAAAATCTGAATTTATCATTTATTTATCATTAAACCATTCACTCCAATGTATATAAGATATGGAGTTTACAGTAAATAGGAGGAAAACGTCTGGGTATCACAAGAAAATTGTCACATTTTGTTTATAACAGAAGTCTTTGTAGAATAACTTTACTTTACCAATATACATTAGAAGTGGCTAATGTTGATACAGTATAGCTAGTAACCTCAAAATTTGGATGTTATCTACATCAGTTGATTGGATTAAATTGGTTACCAGACCACACCTTGAAGATCATGTTATTCAAAAAAGGAATTCTGATAGGGCAATTTCTGGTAAGGCAAGATTTCATAAAGTCATAGATGATAACACTACACTGGAAACATATTTACATACTTAAACAAAACATGTGTACATGATATGCATATAATTGCTATTGTTTAGAACATCTTGTCTTTATTTACAAATCGATTGTGGGAGGTGGAGTAATACACCTTTAGTTGACCGGAAATGCACTTCTTGTATTAGCCAGGATATTGTTGATGGATCTAATTTTACATTAAAAAACAGCAAAATATTGTAAAAACTGTAATGGATGAATCAACATATTTTTTATGAGTCACACTATATTAATATTTGTTTTTTATCAATGTCTAACCATGGGATAGTCCATTTTAAGTAAGGTATTTCACACTCATCGATGCATATTACATCCTCATAGAAGTGCAAATTTGTTTTGATAAGAGTGCAAGCATATTGGGATATAGGCAAAATGACAACAACAAAGAACAACCCATATATTGTTACCTGAGGTAAGGCAGTGTGGATGGATGTGTATAAACTAAATATATTCAACAAAACATAAGCATGGGCTACATGCACTTAAACTTAAATTATTAATAAATACAAAAACAAAATTACTGCATGCACAAATGACACAATTAAGTTAAATCTAAAAACAGGTTAACTGATAATTATCACATACACAGTCTTGAGAAATATTCTACAAATAAACAATTTCATTTCAGTTACTATGAAAAGAATGACAGAATGAAGATGACATTGAAGAGTTCTGTACCAGGGTTCTTGAATGGGAGAGAGTTGACATGCTTTGACCACTGCAGAAAGCGATTAAATGAGGTGACACAGATTCAGTCTATACATAAAGGCGAATCTGCTTACCAAGTGAACAATTACAATGTTGTTTTAAATAGGGAAAACAAAGATCTTTGTTCTTGCCAAGACTTTAGAAGATATTTCTTTCCATGTAAGCATATTCTGGCAACATTATATCACAATACACTACCTTGGGATGCCCTTCCCAAGCAATACAGAGACATCCAAATGTTCCATGTCAGCAAAGACTGTAGGAAATCACTGCCAACAGGTATAAATGTCAAATTTCCAAAAGTCTCTTCAGAAGATTCTCCATCAGCTGTTGACATGACTGGTGCAGAGCAAAGTGACACAACATTGAAGGCGCCTGCAAATGACACTCGCAATGCCCAAAGGAAACAAACGAGTGTGAGGTTGTTGTTGGAGTTGAGGGATCTACTGATGAGGTGCAGCAGCCAGGAAACAGTAACAGAGGCCAACCAGTCCCTAGAAAAGATAAAGCTAACTGTTCAAAATAGAAACTGTTTTAGGAAAAGGAGGAAACACAGGCAGATGCCAACAGCAGCTAAAAATTTCCTTAAGTCAAAAGTACAGAAAAAGTATTTGCTCAACAAGAAGAAACACATGATGCGTAAGTTTTGTATTAAATCTATTGACTCAATGATTAATACAATATCAATAAATTAACACAAAAAAAACTTTCATCAGGTGCATGAACAAGTGAAATTTCTAAATGTGCATTCAGGATTATAAGGAGGATATACATTTTGCAACACAAATGATTGATTTTTTAAAGAAGAAATAAAGTGAACAAATAACCATGTGTAATTGATCACAATTTCACTTGCAGAGAGGGCAAAATCGCTTTCAAATATTACCAGAAAAACAGAAAATAAGGTAACTATTGAAAAGGAAAAGCAGAACTAAAAAAAAGAGAAACATACATTTAGTCATATGTGCAATCATCTGTTTAAGCAATGCATGTTTCATACTGAATGGATGTTTTAACATTACATGTACTTTCAAATAATACTATAAATATGACGTGTGTGTGTGTGCACGTGCATGTGATTTGAGAAAAAACGTTCACACATCTTGAACTTAGGCGCAAGAACTGATATCTTCTTTTTATACACATGCTGGACTACATTCTGTGGCATTATAAATTAAAGTTTGCAATGAATAATGACAATCAAACAGGTGTGAATACTTAAATAAAATTGACCACTTCCAGGAGCATGGAGAGTCAGAAGATGACCTACCTGATATGGCAAGTTTTATGGTGAGTATAAAGAGAGAAGACAAAATATACTAAAAGTTTCTTCAAACAGTCTTGTATTATTAGTAGAATCCATGCACTGTGTACATTTTAGGTACATATTATCGAAACATTTACTTACATCTCTTTTTAATACTGACAAGTATCTATCAAGTCATAAATCTCTGTAATACCATGAAAGTAAAGATGAAACCTTCATTCTCTAATCCTAGGCAACTTCAACAGCAACATTTGAGGAAGGGAAGAAACTGGCTGTAATAGACCTGCTGACAGAATCAGAGCAGAACACATCCACAGAGGTATGTTATGTGCACATATTTGGAATGTCTATAAAATTCTTTATAGAAGAAATTCTGTCACTGAAAATGTATTAATTGGAACCAAATGAAGAGTTTTGTTTGGGACTTTGTGAGGAAAAGTAGCATACTGAAAATTCCTGTTATGTTACCAATTGCAGGAGCAGGATGATGTTTCCGATGACTTGCCAGAGTTAAAATTTGTGGGGAGAAAGAGGAAAGAAACAGTTGTAAAGCAAACAACAGATGACCACACAACCAAAAACGTATGTGCCGTATCTGTACCATAATACCCTGCTTGTTTGTACAGTTGCTCTCATTAAGTTTCAATATTAACTTATTGTAAACATACTATTCCTGTATTACAGAATCAAGGGGAGGGGACACTTCAGATCAACAGGAGACAGAGTGAACCTGTAAGTCAATGAGCTACGAATACAACAGAATATGTACCGGTAGATGTAATCAAATGTTGGACTGACTTTTGATGTTTTGAATACACACTTTGAATCCAGCTAGCTATATCATGGTGTCCTGTACACAACTTAATGTTGACCTCACAACCCAGTGATTGATTTGAGAAAAATGCAATCGCGGCGCGATGACACACAGTAACTGAACGTGACCACCGAATTCATTACGTTGCCATGGACGACCACATATGAATGTGGGCAACATTGAGTAGGTGGGAAATAACCCCCTAGTCCTCAGCAAGCCTGTCCCCAAAACCAAGTCTACTCTTCCACCAACGAGTTTGAAGTTTTAACATTACAGAACTGACAGCTATCGTTCACTTGCGTTTCAGCTGCCGATACCTTTGGATTATGGGTCTGTATGGAGGTTTCACTCAAACACTAATGCTGTGATGGCTGTAGTAGATGGACATAAACTGACGGGAAGAAGCTTTGGAGCACTGAAACCAGGGCATGAAGTTACAGATGAGGTACGTTCATAATAACCAATTATTTTCAAATCTGATGAGGCACTAATTATTTGGCATATGATACATCTATTGATATCTTTTTTGTTTTGGTAATTCTGATGTTCATGTCACTGATACCAAGTTGCAGCTTCCCCGAAATTATTATGCTTAGTCTGTCATGACCCTTAAGACATGGCTTTCTTGGAAGAATATTAGTTTGGGCTTTACTGACAGGAAAAGCAATTACACCATTGCCATGATAACATAGGTGAACCAGTGTTCAATGCAACATTAACCATTCAATTACATCAAAATATCAGAAAGCATGAAAGCAAAAATGGTTGTTTCTTGTTTCAATGCTGCACTCTGTTTATAACAGTTGTCCATCAATAATCACATCTGGAACAGACAATCCAGTAATAAATTATGTGAATGCAACACATGTATTATAGTTTGAATGCATTGCTTTCTAATTTTACAGGTACTCAATGCATACTGCGGGGCTAAATGTCGAGATCGAGATGATGTATACCTGATGGATTGCCTTGTTGCCACACATGTTATTCTTAATCATGGACAACCACCATTATTCAGGAATGTAAGGAATACAATGATTGTCAAAAGTTTGTAATGGTTCTAAAATCAGAGCAAATATGAGCATTACAATTCATGACAAATCCTTTCCTCTAACAACAGTGAAACATTCTACTCCCTCCAAGGGACATGTGAAGCAAGATTTAATGTAGAAGACTTATGTACATGTGACATATACGCCTGTTATATCTGTACATCTAACATTATCTACACCTGCGGGGGATTACAGTTGACTTGCTATTTAAAGAGTGTATAACTGACTAAGCAAAACTGACTTCAGAAAGAACACATCTTCCTGCTCATTCATCAATACATTGAATATATATATAAGTAAAAAAGATGGTCATAGCAAAGAATAATGTTTAAAAGACTGAATTTATTTCTTGAACAGGTGGATCTGCTTCTGAAAGAAATGATCCTTGCTCCATATGTCACAGGAAAGCACTGGCACATGTTTGTGGTGTTCCCACAAAGAAATGAGATTTTATACTTAAATCCTTTGGGTGAAGATACGTCTTATAAAAGTAAAGAAGCAATTTTGTCAGCTTGGAGGAGAATACTCCAAGTGAGAAGTGAAAAGGGCCTCCTCGACAAGGAAATATTAAAGAAACGATGGAGGCTAATAACAGCAAATCACCAATTGCAACAAGATTCCACAAGCTGTGGAATATTTGTGATGAAGGTAGGACACATACTTGACAGCTAATTACTGCTAAATGACCTTAGTAACAGATATTAACCTTTTTTAAGCTGTTCAATATAGAGAAATGGCAATGCATAATTTTTGTTAGTAATATTCAAACTGATAAACGCTAGTTTACCCTTACTGATAACTTGAAATTTCAGTTTGTTGACTTCCTTCTTGATGGGAAGAACATGTCCACCCAATTTGACACAGATGAATTCAGGACACACATAGCATCATATTTGCTGCAAAACTCTGGTAGGTACAGATTCCTGAAACTAATCATGAGCAAACAGAAACATACCACTCTTTATAACCCAAAGGGTTAGAAATAACAGAATTCATAAAATTTGCATGTGCACAAGGGCAAATATTACTTCCCATACACCAGAATATGGTTTACATCATTCAGACATCATTGTTTACTTCCTTACGAAATAAGGTTAGAATGACATTACACTAGAACTGACGGAAACGATGGAATACACATTAAATATCATATAATACTCTCTATAAATGTTAACTGGTTGATAGGCATTATCACTTAAGAATATAGAGTGAGGTAATGACACCACTGACATGGAGGTACACCATTGAAAAAATTAAGAAAAGTAATTAAATGCAATGAATATTTCTAAAGAAATTGGAACATGAGAATGTACTGTTTCAGATTTACCAGCAATGGCTGACATCTGTAGAGGCTGCTCAATGCATACACAAGTGGATACCACTGGCAAATGTGTCAAGACAACACAAGGAACCAAACAGAGGGAACAAGATTGGGTAAGAATTCTTGACCAGTTACAACACAAAGTACTCAGGAAATTAGGGCTGGGACGGGTAACTCGGGTACTCAGGTCGGCTGGGTACTGAGTAGGACCCGGGTACCCACGGGACTACCCGGACCCGAGTTTAGTCACATAATTATATATATATATCGTTTAATGGCAAAACTTATCTAGAACTCTATGGTTACACTATAAGTGACAAATAGTCACATTTCTTTCTGACTATATATGTAAACATACCTTCTGGCTCTATATGTTTGCATAAAGATAAAACTTCAGTCAACTTCAGTGTATGCATGACCAGATCAGTTTATACGTGTATCTAAATGCATGGTGACAGGTGTATGGTCAAACGTTTCCCAATCGGACATTTTGTGCCAATCTCTTGAGGCCTACAGCGGGCAGCCGGGTAGGGTCGGATAATAGGGGGGTGGGTACCCGGGTAGTAAATTTGGACTCGTCCCAGCCCTACAGGAAATAATGATTAAATGAATCACATAAGTGAACATGTTTTAGCAAGCTTATAAAGTAGCACAACGAAAAATATAAGCATGAATAATGATATGTTTGACTGTGAGGAAAAAAACCAACTGAAATGAAATAACAAACAATAGAAATAACAATTTTGTATTGCACATGTTGCAGGTGCAGTGTGAGAGCTGCAGGTATTGGTATCACTTTGAATGCTCTGGCAGCAATGCATCATTTAGAACACTGCAAAAGGAAACCTTTGTGTGCAAAGTGTGCCAGGTAGATGAAGACTATGTGGGCAATAGATCACCAACTTCAAGTGTAGTTCTGAGAAAAGGCACACAACCAAACAAATCATCAATGAATAATCCTCACAGACATCAAACTAGGTTTGGTGGGCACACAGAGAACAACTTCCAGTTGATCGCTTTAAATGGTCGCATAAAGAAATGCCAAGGATGCAAAACTAAAACAAAATTTCACACTTAGTAGGCTAGTAATTGATCCAACCCTAATATTAACAGATGACCATATACAACATTTGGAACAAAATGGCATAGACATTATGCAAGTTATAAATTCAAAAGTACCATATTTCTAAACAAACATATTTAACAAAGTCAAGAAAAGAAGCTGAAATGAACCGTAACTCTCCACAACACTCAACCTAGAACAGATGCCAGAAAGTCAGGATAACATGACAAGCAAGACCTTCACAGCAGCCCTCAAACCAGTTAGGATTACATGACAATCAAGACCCTCACAGCAGCCCTCAACCCAGTCAGGATAACATGACAATCAAGACCCTCACAGCAGCCCTCAACTAAGTCAGGATAACATGACAACCAAGACCCTCAGAGAAGCCCTAAACCTAGAACAAATGCCAGAAAGTCAGGATAACATGACAACCAAGACCCTCACAGAAGCCCTCAACCCAGTCAGGATAACATGACAACCAAGACCCTCACAGAAGCCCTCTACCCACAACAGATGCCAGAAAGTCAGGATAACATGACAACCAAGACCATCACAGAAGCCCTCTACCCACAACAGATGCAAGAAAGTCAGGATAACATGACAATCAAGACCCTCACAGCAGCCCTCAACCCAGTCAGGATAACATGACAACCAACACCCTCACAGCAGCCCTCAGCCCAGAACAGATGCCAGAAAGTCAGGATAACATGACAATCAAGACCCTTACAGAAGCCCTCAACTAAGTCAGGATAACATGACAATCAAGACCCTCACAGAAGCCCTCTACCCACAACAGATGCCAGAAAGTCAGGATAACATGACAACCAAGACCATCACAGAAGCCCTCTACCCACAACAGATGCCAGAAAGTCAGGATAACATGACAATCAAGACCCTCACAGCAGCCCTCAACCCAGTCAGGATAACATGACAACCAAGACCCTCACAGCAGCCCTAAACCTAGAACAGATGCCAGAAAGTCAGGATAACATGACAACCAAGACCCTCACAGCAGCCCTCAACTAAGTCAGGATAACATGACATCCAAGACCCTCACAGCAGCCCTAAACCTAGAACAGATGCCAGAAAGTCAGGATAACATGACAACCAAGACCCTCACAGCAGCCCTCAACCCAGTCAGGATAACATGACAACCAAGACCCTCACAGCAGCCCTCAACTAAGTCAGGATAACATGACATCCAAGACCCTCACAGCAGCCCTAAACCCAGAACAGATGCCACAAAGTCAGGATGACATGACAACCATGACCCTAGCAGCAGCCCTCAACTAAGTCAGGATAACATGACAACCAATACCCTCACAGAAGCCCTCTACCCACAACAGATGCCAGAAAGTCAGGATAACATGACAGTGAAGAAAATTTCACACTAATACTTTTGGGGTATATGTTGCTGTTGTAATCAATATGGCACATTAATGATCTATAGAAGAAACAGTAAGACTTTACTAAGGTATTGTTTTTTTTAAACTGTTTTTTTGGGCCAGATACCCTGGGCCTCCACGCGGCCTGGCCTGGAAACTATCCCATTCATCTGTGAAATGCTGACACCATTACAGGTGAATGGGATAGGCTAACACAGGGTGATTCAGTTCCCTTACAATAATATACTAACAGAAAAATTGTAAAGGGAATTCATAACAATATTCAGAGAAATGTTTACTTCTGTGTTTAAGAAAAAGAAATGTAAATATGCATATGCAACATTTCCAAAACAGTTAAAGCATAACCATACTATATTTCATATATCAGGAATTCCCTTGCATCTTTCTATCAGTATAGTTATTACTTATAACATTGAAAGTAAATTTTAATTCTATTGCTTCATGCAACAGTTCATTTTAATAAGAGTGACTGAGTGACTGAGAGCAATGTTTCACTATATTACAAAACACATTTAACAGCCACATTATCACCAAGTACCAAATGAGCGAGATAAAGTGGAATGAGTTGGGTTTAATGCCACTTTGAACAGTATTCCAGTTATATCACGGCATGAAACCCATGAACACAAAAGTGCTGACAAACTAAGGAACATAATCAGAGAGAACACCAGGATCCCAACCCAACAATCATAGGTTTTTTGGCACACTTTTGGTGATGAGAAACACTGATGGGTAAACACTGATGGGTAAACACTGATGGGTAAACACTGATGGGTAAACACTGATGGGTAAACACTGATGGGGAAACACTGATGGAGAAACACTGATGGGGAAACACTGATGGGGAAACACTGATGGAGAAACACTGATGGGAAACACTGATGGAGAAACACTGATGGGGAAACACTGATGGGGAAACACTGATGGGGAAACACTGAAGGAGAAACACTGATGGAGAAACACTGATGGGGAAACACTGATGGGGAAACACTGATGGGGAAACACTGATGGGGAAACATGGGAATTAATGAGCAACTATACTCATCCAATGATGAACCTCACGGTGAAACTAGCAAAATATAAGCCAAAATCAAGACACCAATACTGGGTAAGTGAGTGAGTTTTACTCCACTTTTAGCAATATTCTAGCAATATAACAGCAGGGGACACACTAAATGAGTTTCACACATGGTACCCATGTGAGGAATCAAACCCAAGTTTTCAAGAAACCCCACCACCTGACAACAAGACTGAGTAATTCAATTGCTGACAGTTTGAAAAATAACCATTGAAATGCATGAACTTTCCTAAATACCCATTTTCTGTTGATTTCTTTAAATATTTATAAACAGATGTGGGTATATGGGTATAAATTTTGACTGCCAATTTCAATACCTAACTTTAAATAAATGCTTAGGACATATGAAATCAACACAATTGAAAAAACAACATTTGGCATAACAATTCATTCCAATCAAACTGCATGCATTCCTGTATAAGTGAACATGAGAGACTAATGTGTTATATTATATATATATGAAATCAATTAGACAGGCCAGGCTTATTATTTTTCACTGATTTTGAAATGACTTTTCATACTGTCTCCAAACCATTCACTATAGTTTTTTTGGAAAAATACGACCTAAGGGCTAATATACTCAAATATATGTTTCTTTTGCCAAATAATAGAGGTTGTGTAGGTGATCCAGTGTCACCTTATCTCTTCTTCTTGGTAGCATGTTCTCGAATTAATGATCGAATTAATGGAATAAAGCTTAATAATGAAGAGTATAAACTTGAACAATAATAGAATAAGCAGTTAGTCTGTTTAGCACTAACAACATTTGTATATAATTGAATAATATTAGAATATAATCAAATTATGCAAAATATTCCTGAATCATCGAAAATAATAATAAGAGAGAAACATTGAATATTAATAACCAAAGTGTCAACACAAGTGTATGGCATATTTATGATAAACTTATTACCACAGCAAAACAGCAAAAAAGCCAGTGTATTGTGAAAAATGGTAAAGAAAGTTAAGCTCAAAATAGACTTAGAGTACAGATTCAATGATAAAGTTATATACTGTAAATGTTGAAATTAACGTGAATTTGTTTGCATTGATGAAACTTGAAAATATGATGATAGGTGAAATACCAACTTGAATATAAACACAAACACAAGTTTTTGAGCAGAATTTTCAAATACATAAAATTGTTATTAAAAGAAACAGGAATTACACAATAGGCATCCGTTGAGTTATCATTGCTTGGGTCAAGAGTTTTACCCACTTGTGTCCAACTAGGCATCACTGACCACTCCAGCAGTCAAAGACGGACGCCACCCAGACAGACACTCCGTCTAGGGACTGCACGACCTAACGCGCACCGATAGGCTCCACCTCACTCCTCAGCCTTTGTCACATGCCTCAAGTTTGTTGACACCTTCTCTGCAGTCCAATCAGTGAACAGTTGTTGGTTCAATTATATTATTGCCTTTGAACTTCCTTAATGCCAGTCAACAGGAATATACATACAAACTGTGTGTTGTTTTTAGGAAAACACTGTTGTTTTTATGGAAGTGCTCTCCTCAGTGCCAATAAGCAGTTACTAGTATATTCGCTGTTTGACTGGTTGGAATAAGGTAAGGATATGTTTCATTTCACTGGGGATGGGGGGGGGGGGGATTTGGAGATGCATTAATTTCAATATTTATAGTATGCTAAAAGACAACTGTTGAAAATGAAGTAAGTTTGTGAGGACATTTGCTCTTTTAAATTGTGGAACTGTATCTGTGAGTTTACGTAATGTATATTCATGATATTTAGAATATAGACATTACAAAGAAGAAAGAAGAAAATGGAAATATTATCTTTCCATAACCCCAAGCAGTTTATTTTAAAATCCTATGATTCATATGGCCAAACAATAGGACAGGCAGACAGACATACAGATATAGTTAAACATGTTAAACATCGAACCATATTTTGGCTGATGAGACACTACATATTGATGACATTTTGCAGGGTAAAATACTATTTACAATGATATAATCGTCATAAATTGATGTAGGACAATAAACAATGCAAGTATCAATAATTGTCGTCTTAAAAACATGTTTGTTATTATAGAAGCAATGCATTTGAAATAATTTCATGCACTTAGGATTATTTTCAGAAAACAGTAAAAAAAATAAATGTGGGTTACGCACTTTAGAACAGTAACAAGATAAATTAATGCTGTATCTTAGGTCGTTATAAAAATTACCCTCTGTTTTGTTTGTTTGTTGGTTGGTTGTTCAACACTGCACTCAGCAATATTCCAGCTATATGACGGCAGTCTGTAAATAATCATGTCTGGACCAGACAATCCAGTGATTGACATCATGAACATCGATCCATGCAATTGGGATCGAGGACATGCATTAACCAAGTCAGCTAGCCTGACAACCCGATACCTTTAGTCGCCTGTTATGACAAGCATAGTCGCCTTTACGGCAAGCATGGGTTGCTGAAGACCTGTTCTACATCTTCATGGGTCAATTAAGGAAATGAACTTCATTTTCCTGTTTCTTACACAAATAACAAGTTCTGAGCTCTAAGGGATGGGGGTGCATTGTGCCGACCTATCTCAACGTGTAGGGTGAGACTTCCAAACATAGTCTGGGGAGATATTTTCTGAGATTCATGGACATAAAAGTTTGCAAGTTAAGTTCGGGGACAAGATCTTTTTTTTAAACATATGGTAGCTGAGTAGCATATTTCCATGCTGAGGATTTGATGTATCATTCCAGAGTTGTTCAAACCAAGTACATGTATATCCATCTACTGTCTTGAGTTTTTCATTTATAAGAGACGCCACATACTGAGTTGAGCCTGGCATAAATATCAAGTCATGGTTATCCAGCTGCTTGCTTATATTAATGACAGTGTGAATGATATTCTTCTTTTTTTCTTCTTTTGCCATATTATAAAATTCTGTGTGGCAGTCTATCACTTTCCCTTCTATTGACTATTTGACAGTGATTGACATAAAGACCTTTTTTGCCATAGCTGAGATTAATAAAGATGTGAACAGCAACTTAAGGTTATAACATGAGCATTACCCTATTTCATGATGAGGCACAAAGTGAAACAGATGGTAGATGTTCACAAAGCGTGGTAGTGCATAGACTTTATTATAACAATGATGAGACCTCAATAAAATATTGAAAGGAGTTTAAGTATAACAGCAGAGTTATGCAATGGTCGTATTCATTGCCTTTGGGGGCACATTTGATAGGCATTCAAACAGTTAACAGAATGACAATGTTCAATTTATGTAAATATGAAATTACATTGAAAACATAATATGCTGCCATACAAATGTTATGTACATCTAAAGTGTCATATACTCTGTGAAGAATGAAGAATGCAATAAGATCTGCTCAGAAATATAAATAGAATTGGTCCTATTTGACTGTAAATTTTTAACTGTCATATATAAGCCTGTTGTTTTATTATGGATTAACTGCCACTTTTGGCAGTACTTCAATTTCAAAGAAGTTTGAAAAACTGTTATTTAACAATTATGAGTCAGGTGGCAGTCTTGTAGTTGGTGAATTTACAGGAAGTACTTCTCTGAAAGATATTACAAATCTTTCAATTCCCATCCAATTTGACCAACGACAGAGCCTGCCTCATTTACAACAGATAAAGACATATAATATTTGTGACCTGAGGCAGCGGAGGTGAGGTGAAACAGGGTTAAAGGTCGGATTCAAGATTATTGTACTTATATAGCAACATGTATGTGGCTGCTTGTACCAGTTCAGACATTACATAGTGTAAAGAGTAGAGTGCGTGCCCACCGAGTTACCATGCTGCAGTGTAACATGATGGATACCCCATTCAGACACATCATATGGACTCCAAGACTACAAGTGCCCGTTTTACTCCCCTTATGCCAAATGCCAACCACCCATCGCACTACCAACCTACACACATAGAAAAGACCATAATTACAATAACTGGCCACCTGGATAGTTTCCATGGGAATGGTACACCCAATAACAAAGCTTCACTGTGCTGCTGTAATCCATTTATAAAACACACAATTGGTAATTAGATTAAATAAGTTAAAGCTAAGTCTGTATGTATTGTACCATTTATATTCCAGAAACAAACGTCATGGCAGTACTATACTATACACAAGACACCCAAGGCCTGCAAAGGTGGTGCTTGATACTATATATAAAGAAATAAAGCAAAGTTGATATATTCCAGAAACAAACGTCATGGCAGTACTATACTATACACAAGACATCCAAGGCCTGCAAAGGTGGTGCTTGATACTATATGTAAAGAAATAAAGCAAAGTTGATGTTGTCTGTGTTATAAGCTCAACTCAGTATATAGTGAGTTTGCCTAAGCTGGATATTGTAAACTAGTAACCTATTTTCTGTTTACACACATTTGATGTCTTAATGCAGTCTTTCTTTGAAGTGTCCCATAATCATGATAATAAGTAACTTGAAGAAACTTTCAAATTGAAACAAAATAGATAGGCCTATAACTACTGTGTAATAATACCTAACCTAGGATAAAAGTCTCCATATAATTTTTATGTGGAACATTATGATATAAATCTGAAGTAATATTCAAAATATCAATCAAGAACTCAACCCCCAAAAGTACAAGAATCTGTACTTTACTAAGAAAGTGTTATCCCAAATATAACATTTGTTACAATCAAATAGAAGCTAGATCTAAATATTTTGTACTTATAAACCTACTTATTGTCTAACATTATGGGGTTTTAACATTACATTAGGCCATGGCGATGTTTACTGTGTATGAAGATACATTATAATTGCTCATATTATATTAACTGTCAGTACAAGATGCTAGATCTATGTGATATCTGATTAAAACTTTCTCAATCACAACTTTGTAAACTTGACGTAAAGGGGGAAAAAATCAGAACTGTGAAGCATATCAAGGTAAAATCAACCATTCTTTGCTGTACGAGCAACCATTTGATTTCTAAAAAAACAATGAAGCCTATTTTAATGAAACAAAATTTGGGAAAACAAAATATGCAGATATGGGAATACAAGTGTTCAAACAACATGGGCGGTAATATCGATAACATTAGGGTAGCTGGGTTCTGTCTACAAATGTCAGACAAACTTATCGCATGACTACCGTCTGAATACAATATATGACGCCCGCCACGCCTAACATAAACATATAAACGACATGATCACTCAACTGACGATATATGCGCTGATTAATATCGGAAAACTGATGACATGTCCTTGTATCCAAGTGTCATAAGCAGTCGTAAAACACGCGAACTTTCTGACTTTAATTGGTTTGTAACATTAGACGCGAATTGGACAGTTGCGATGAGTTGTCTCCCTTGAAAAGTGCGATAGTCGATAAAACTAACGCATACACACGGTCTCGAAAAGTATGTAAAATAGCGACGACCAACGAGCTAGAAATGGCGGATATTACAAGATGTGATTTGTCGAAAGTAAAGAGAGAATTGATCATAGCACACAAGGAATGCGCTCAGCGGCGTGTACTCAATGGTGCTAAATGGTAGGCAATTTTTACATTTCCTACTTGGGATGTGTTTAAAGGGAAAACGCTCAAACCGACCGCTCAAAACAGCAAATATCGGAAACAAGTATGATTTATAAAATTCCTTCTGTCAGACTGCAGTTTACCGATCGCAGCTTATGGAGCTAATCAGCTGCTATTGGGCACCGGCTGCAGACTGTTGTTCTCGATTGATTGATCTCACCTGCCTCTTCTGTCGTTAGGGTAATTGTATGTTACACCCAACTCTATCATTAACACTTGGATCCCCTTTCTGAGCTATCACCCCTTTACCATTGTTGCGCCCATAAAATTTTCGAGTCCCGTGATGGGATTCGAACCACGGACCTTCTGATCCGAGGTCGAATGCCTTGTCCACATGGCTAAAATGGTTAACCCTGTCAGCAAACTGACAAGATAAGGATGTCATCTGTGGGATGACTCCATGCCCTGCTACATACTCCCCTGTCAACAGAAGGCACATCCCGGGCCGCATAGTAGGGTACTAAGGCTTGTTTTGCCCAAATTTAATATGAACATGCTCAGCCCCATGTTGGGTGCCAATGTAGCAATGTAAGATTTTCGAGTCTCGTGATGGGATTCGAACCACGGACCTTCTGATCCGAGGTCGGACGCCTTGTCCACATGACCAAAGAGGTTAACCCCGTCAGCAAGCTGACAAGGTGAGGATGTCATCTGTGGGATGACTCCACCCCCTGCTACACCATCATCAGGGTTAAGTATCCCTTTCTGATCAAACACCCCTTGACGTTGGGTAGGGAATCACTTTGGGTCAGTTATGAGTGGCCTAGCTAACCTATGTCATTATATGAATTAATCCAATGTAAATTGCTGATTAACTGTAAATGTTTAACAAGTTTTGAGTTTTGCGGTGGAATATGGTCACCATGCATGTAATTGATTGTAAAGTTAGGGATGGGTATATAGAATTTAATAATATTTTATGATTTATTGCTAATTGGAGATGTAGAAGTGTGCTGTAATCCTACAGTGCACATTGGCAGATTTTTCTTATGGGACAATCCGTCAGCTGTCTGTAGTCCGTCTTTATGATACGTAGAAAAAACGAGAAACGGGTGAGGGGACATTATAGCTGCAGCTTCCTAAAGATAGCTGTCCCAAAGTAGATAGCAACAATATAAAGAGGAACAAGCTTTCATCATTCATGAGAAGTCATTGCGGCATGTGACATGCTTGCACTGTCAGTTTGGAATGATTGGCACATTATAAGTGCACACAAAAACGTGTTAAGCATTCATTTGTTTTTTATTGTTTGAAATGACAAGAGAGGACTGTAAACACGGTAAATATTTTTGTAGAAATAATGCTGCCCAATGATATGATCCCTTACACAAAATCAGTGTTTTCTTATAATTTTAATGGCTTTTGTTGTTTCAGGGCTGCAGAGTTGTCCCATGCTCTGGAAGTGTCAGTTGATGTGCAGTCATTGCAAGGAGCAGATCATCCGGTAGATCTGAGTATACAATTACAAGTTGAAAATAAGATTAAATGCTATAGGTCTAGAATGACCACCATTATGGCCATAGCAATGCTTGCAAAGCATGCTTAGGGACCAGTTCAAATGTTTGATGTCAGATAAAAGTCTTAATTCCTTAAGTTTAGGCCCTGAAAGTTTTCCATCTGACAAAGTCAACTGTTATACCTGATTTCTCAATGTTTAATATGGTAATTAAACCATGAACTAAGCAAGAACTCTGATCCTATTTTTATTCATATGCTGTTAGCTAGGTTAGGAGTTGTCATTAAATACACCTGATCTTTCCACGAGGTAGGGTTTTATTGTCGCCAACACTAGTGGTAAGTCCTAGAGCAATGCGTATTATGGAATGCCTGATTTGAAACCCTACAAATGATTTTCAACACCTACCGACAGTAAATCTATAACATTAGTCGATAAATGTTCTGAAAGAGCAGGGCTAAACATGATAATAATGCGTGAACAAAGAGGCCACTAAACTCAGGAATTCAACATTTTCAAAATTAAGTTTCTTGTTGGTTTGGGATATGCCTTAAAACTTAAGGAATTAAGTTCTTTGTTTGACATCAAACTTTTGAACTGGTCTTTATGTACACATCCAATGCTTCCAAGCCAAGGACCCAGTGAGGATTCTTGCTTACAATAGGCCCCAAACAATTTCTCCTTGTCGTAAGAGGCGACCAAATATATGTCCCTTGGTTGATCTGTGTTGATAGCATATCTTCATACCCTGATGGCGTGGATTGTTGCTCACAATATTGACCTCTGTATTGGGGTCAATTATTTACAGGCTGCTGTCATATAGCTGGAATATTGCTACGTGTGACGTTAAACAACAAGTAAACAAACAAATTCAAGCCAAGCCAAGGGTACTGTTGACAATTTAGGTAATTGGTACAAATGTTCACACTTGATTTGTGCAAAGGGCTAAGCCTAAAGTGGACCACATATCCCTACCTGGGATCATTCCATACTGATCTGGATGCCGTTGCACAAAGCGATCTTAGCACTAAGCTGATCTTAACTCCCATACTTTAACATAGGCTTACAATAGTCTTAGTGCTAAGATCGTTTTGTGCAAGTGGGCCCTGGAAAGTAGTAACCTTGTTTATGTGTCAGGACCACTGGGCAGAGTATGACAAGTACACACTGGCCACCACATACTTCGACCTGAAGGAGTATGACCGAGCTGCCCTCGCCGTGGAGCAGTGTACCAGTCCCAAGGCTTACTTCATCCACATGTACGCCAGATACCTGGCTGATGAGAAGAGGAAGATAGACAATGCATCCGACTCAATAGGTATGGACTGTAGTGTACTAGGGCTAGTTTCAATAAAAAAAGAATTTGTGTGAAAATGACCCAGTATGCAGGTATTTATCAGACTTGGACACATATCTGAGTATTGATTGGCAGCTGTTCTTTTTAAACAAATAGCATCCCTTAGATTCGTCCTTACCTCTGTAATCTGTCATGTATATACTTACACAACAGCGGGGTTGAAGATATGCTTACACAAAAGTGGGGTCTTGATTTGACAGTGATTGTAACATGATTGTTGTCGGTGCAGGTCCGTCGGAGTCTGTGGACAATGAGAATCTGAAGGTGTTGAAAACTGACCTCAGCAAGAAGAATGTGAACAAGGAACTGGATGGGTTTGGTTTATATCTGTAAGGAAAGTTGGATGTAGAAATTAATTCATCAGTTGCATTTCATTCATTTCTTACCTGCTACAGGGCGGTCAGGTAGCCTAGTGGTTAAGGTTTTTGCTCGTCATGCTGAAGACCCGGGTTTGATTCCCCACATGGGTACAATGCGTGAAGCCCATTTCTGGTGTCTTCCACCGTGAAATGGCTGGAATATTGCTAAAAGTGGCGTAAAATCATACTCACTCATCTGCTACATATTCATGATAACTACTCATTATCTCAGGACCCTATCAATCATTTTCCTATCTGGTAAACAAGGTGAATGGAAGTCATGTAACATGGTACATATCAAGCAGAAATCTCCCCTTAAAAACTTCATTGACTTCTTCTAAATGACATGGGGGCACTGATGGTCCAGCCTTCTAATTAGCTGTGCAGAGTAGCGACCCTTGGGCACACCAGAGACCTATGATTATGGTTTGAATCATGGTACCCCCAATTATGTTCGAAGGTTTGTGAGCACAATACCTGTACTTGTGGGTTTCACCGAAGTGGTAAACGTCTGAGACCTGCATTATGCAATGATGAGACTGGAATACTGTTCAAAAGTGGCGTGAAACCCAACTCTCTCACTCACTCACTTTATCTGACAAAGTCTATCTGAATCATTTTCTTATGTGAATCATATGCGAACTGTGTATCCATCAATCATTTCTTCTGATCCTCCCAAATCTAAGGCATATACCAATGTTTAATGTGACATGTTGCCTGTCCTTTGATGAAAAGCATTGTTATTGTCACTATCCATTATTTCCTGTAGGTACGGGATAGTCTTAAGAAAGCTAGATTTGCAGAAGGAGGCAATGAATATCTTTGTGGAGGCTGTCAACAAGGAACCATTACACTGGGGGGCGTGGCAGGAGCTGGCCATGCTCATCACAGACCGGGAGACGGTGAGGAAGTCATGGTCCATCATGAATGCCAAAAGGCAAATCTTACGTTAAGAGCATGTTCAGTACAATCAATAAGCATGATGCAGCAGAAAAATATTATTTTTTTTTATGCTATGCTCAATTATGCTCAATATTATTTTGAACAAGTATACTTGAGATGTCCTCAAGCTGTTGCACACATCATCTGACACATGACGTCTCACGGGTGAAGCTGAAATCAATTCCTTTTCATTTAAGGATATTGGAAAGTGTTATCATGGTTATGTCGGAGAGTATTACATAAACATGCTGAAAAACATGTTCTTATTTTATTACTGCATAGACAGACTCTAAACAGACTCTAAACAGCTTCAGTCCGGATCACAATAGAGAAAGGATAGCTTCAGTCTGGATTGCAACAGAGATAGGGTAGCTTCGGTCTGGATCGCAATAGAGACAGGGTAGCTTCCGTCCGGATCGCATTAGAGATAGGGTAGCCTCAGTCTGGATCGCAATAGAGAAAGGATAGCTTCAGTCAGGATCGCCATAGAGATAGGGTATCTTCAGTCCGGATCACTATAGAGATAGGGTAGCTTCAGTCCGGATCACTATAGAGATAGGGTAGCTTCCCTCTTGATCGCAATAGAGATAAGGTAGCTTCCGTCTGGATCGCAATAGAGATAGGGTAGCTTCCGTCTGGATCGCAATAGAGATAGGGTAGCTTCAGTCCGGATCGCAATAGAGATAGGGTAGCTTCCGTCTGGATCGCAATAGAGATAGGGTAGCTTCAGTCCAGATCGCAATAGTGATAGGGTAGCTTCAGTCCGGATCGCAATAGAGATAGGGTAGCTTCAATCCGTATTGCGATAGAGATAGGGTAGCTTCAGTCCATATTGCGATAGAGAAAGGATAGCTTCAGTCCGGATCGCAATAGAGATAGGGTAGCTTCAGTCCATATCGCAATAGAGATAGGGTAGCTTCAGTCCGGATCGCAATAGAGATAGGGTAGCTTCAGTCCATATCGCGATACAGATAGGGTAGCTTCAGTCCGGATCGCAATAGAGATAGGGTAGCTTCAGTCCATATCGCGATATAGATAGGGTAGCTTCAGTCCATATCGCGATAGAGATAGGGTAGCTTCAGTCCGGATCGCAATAGAGATAGGGTAGCTTCAGTCCATATCGCGATAGAGATAGGGTAGCTTCAGTCCGGATCGCGATAGAGAAAGGATAGCTTTGAGTACTTTTAGGGTGTGGATTTGGCACATTAAAAATATGCTTATTATTATTGCAACAAAAACACTATTAATAAAACTGGTTAATGCGTAGCTCACTTGGCTTGGTTGACATGTTGCAGCTGTCGTCACTGAGCCTACCAGACCACTGGGTAAGACAGCTGTTTATGGCACATGCCTATCTGGAGCTGCAGCTGAATGAGGAGGGTCTAGCCATCTACCAGACCTTCCTAGCCACTGGCTTCAGCAAGAGCAACTACATCGTCTCACAGATTGCTGTGGCCTATCACAATATGAGAGGTAGAATATAGCATTATATATGTTGTCAAAACTTTCTGAATATTTTTTAGCCATTTTCAATCTTTTCATTTCACATGTGTTGTTTGGAGACTGTTATTTCATCTTTGAAGACATGTTCACTGTGGCTGTTGCTGTTCGTTTGTAGTAGAGGTGCGCAATATTACCGGTATGCCTTGATATGAAATAATTTTGAATATGTATCACAATAAGTTTGAAAGTATGGTATATTGTATTTTTCAAAATCAGTTTTCTGTATATAATGTGTCAATTACACTTGCTTTGTCACCACAGCAACATCCAACAAATGTAAAAAAACGTGAGGGGAAACTTTTTTAATTCAGCTTCAAAACAAGTTGCCGATGAAACACCACATGCAATATTTTGTGGTACATATTGCAATACCTGAATCAGTATTGCAACAAATTGCAATACGAAGTTCAGTCAAATAGCCATCACTAGTTTGTAGCATATTGAGAGTTGGTAGTATCAATTTCCCCAAGCGTGATTCTGATCCCTGCTGTGTACAGATGTGGACCAGGCTGTGACGGCCTTCACGGAGCTGCAGAAGATGGACCCCTACAGAGTGGAGAACATGGACATCTTCTCTAACCTGCTCTATGTGAAGGTTGTCATTTACAAGTACCATAATACTCAGCCTTAGTTGCGGTGGGACTAGTGTTGGGCCAGTGTTGTAGCCGTAGCAAATGGGATCCAAGCCGTGTTTGAAATATACAAAATTGCCAGGCTGCCATCAGGACCCAAAGATTTTAGAAGCTGCATCAGTGCATATCCTGATGAAACCCTTCAGGCCCTCATTGAAAACACTGCAGCTTGTTGTGACAAATAAACCGACACATAAATTCACTGCAGGTCATAAGAACCCATACAAATTTGAAGCTACGTGCCCAACACGAGAATTACCTGCCTAGGGCCTACGGTCAGGTGCTTATTTCGAACACTGGATCCAAGTCGTCAACTTTATTTGCCCATGTTGTCTTCTGGCTAAAATTTTATGATGTAGGCCTTACGAACTACAGAACACTCTGGGAAGAAGGGTAGCCTAGTGGTTATAATGCTCACATGTCACGCCGGGGACCAGTGTTTGTTTTCCCATATGGGTACAATGTGTGAAACCCATTACTTGTTTTTACCCTGCCTGGTGCTTGGCAATAGGGGATTAAACAAGGACTGATTGGTTCAGAGTCAGTACACTGTGTCGGAGTTGGGTGTCCATGTTAAACTGCAGCATGGTATCTCAGTGGGCTAGCACTATAAAACCAGCAATAGTCAGGACTACCAGTAGTATAAGCAGCCAAACACATTCACGTCGCTAAATAAGATAAATAATCTTGAACGGTTTCCACAAACACACAGAGCTAGACTCAAAGTTGTCTCCAGAAGTTTACATGGTAGTCTTCCTTGATCCTTAACATTATTTCTACTGTATGTCAACATATTTAGGGACTCTTCAAGTAGAAATAACATTGATAAATTCCTCACATCTTGTCAACCTACATATTACCACTTTGTCACCCTTTGACATGTAATGAATGGTGTGACACGATGAACCAATCTGATAAACTTGGTATCACGATCAAGTAAATATGAAAATGAGTACACCTAGCAGGAACTACATTTGACCTCCATACATCTGTATAATGTCTGATTCTTCAATACATATATGTTTTCGTTGTTTAGCGTCTATAAAAACTATTGATGGTCATGCCTGGCAGGGTAGTCCATCTATAGTTTTATCAATTAATACAACCTTAGTAATGAGTTTTATCAATTGATATAACCTTAGTAATGAGTAGTATCACATGTTTTTTGAAGACATTTTATGAAATAAAATATTTCAATCATGTTCAAGTAATTTTGGGCCTACAATTTTTTAATAATGTGGTATCTGGTATTACTATTTCTTATCCCCCGTCACAAAGTCCTTCCTTCACGTTTCGTTTCTGGAGCTAACTCAAAAACCATGAGAGATTTCGTAATCAAACTTTGCACATGGATAGGTCCATTGGTGAACTGGTGCCTTTTGATAGTTTGGGATTTTTGAAAAAAATGTTTTTAGAGTTTCCATGGCAATTACTTTGACTTCGACTGAAAATGGTGGTAGTGCTCCACACAACCGGATATATCATATTGGCGGTGGATATGACTATTTCATATTTGTTTTGTAGGACATGCAAGCAGAGTTGGCCAACCTGGCACACAAGTGTACAGAGATTGACAAATACAGGGTTGAGACATGCTGTGTTGTAGGTGAGATTACCTCCCCTTGGAATGAGGTCAACTGATGTAGCTTGAGTGTGACTCAACTTATTTATCTGGAGTTGTTAGTTTAGTTTGACTTCCTCTTTTGGGAATAGTAGGGTATCAGTGTTAACTTGACAAACAGACATGGATGTTTTCTTCATATTTCTACAATGAACACTCACTCAGTCTCTCTTGGGTTAGGGGTCGGGTAGCCTAGTGGTTAAAGCGTTTGCTCGTCACGCTAAAGACCTGGGTTCGATTCTCGACATGGGTACAATGTGTGAAGCCCATTTCTGGTGTTCCCCCCCCCCCCCCACACCCTCCGTGATATTGCTAAAAGTGACGTAAAACCATACTCACTCACTCACATTTCCTTTCATGTGTGCTAGGCCTGGGATGGGGACTTGGGTACTCGGGTCGGGTGGGTAGGTCCTGAGTAGGACCCGGGTACCTGGACATGTGAATACAATGTGTGAAGCCCATTTCTGGACATTTTGCACCCAACTCTTGAGACAACAGCAGGTACCTGAGTAGGGTTGGGTAATAGGGGGTCGGGTACCCAGGTAGTAAATTTGGACTAGTCCCAGCCCTAGTGTGTACAGTCGAACCTCGCTTATCCGGACACTTGTAATTTCCTCAAACATGGTGCATGTAAACAAGTTTCCGGATTTCAGAATCCCTTGTTATGATTGCCTTCTTTTCCCTAGCTGTCATTTCGTTTCCGTTTCCGTTTCCCCTTGCCCTGTTGACTGTGCTGCAATGTACTGTGCAGAAACTCAGTCACCTGTTTCATTGCAAGGTTATAGATACGATCATCTCAAACGTCACCTCAGTGTCAAATGACAATGACTGCCCAACTATCAATCAGACATGTAACTAATTAGCAAGTGACCACATGATACCTGCCCGTTTGATGTTGGCTGAAGGTCATGAATTGCAAGACAAATGTTGTCAACCAAGGTGGCTGTCTGGTATGTGGGACACAGTACTGTGTATGTTCAATGTTGGTAATTGAAATGTCTTGATCTGGAAACCAGATTTACAGAAAAAAACAAACATTTTATGTAGTTTTAATTGGTTTCACGTAAATATCATCCCTGTAGGTGGGGTTTACGAGTATCTGGGGTCCTGATATAAAAATCCTGACGTTCAGACTTGATAGTTCTTGCGATGTTCAGTATGCTGACATTTTGGTGTTATTTTCCAGGAAACTATTATTCCCTCCGTTCCCAGCGGGAGAAATCAATACTGTACTTCCAACGAGCCCTGAAGCTGAACCCGCACTATCTCTCAGCCTGGACTCTGATTGGTCACGAGTTCATGGAGATGAAAAATACATCAGCAGCTATACAGGCGTATAGACAAGCCATAGGTGAGATAGAGCTAGTCTATAAATATAATCAGTCAGATATAATGCAGCTGTCAAAATTCGCCCGAGACAACTAAATTGTGCCGAGGAGAAGTAAAAATCTAATAACGGTGGTCTTCATTGACTTGTAGCATTTGAGGACTCTGACTGTGAATCAGTTCTCAGTTTTGCTTCAGATCGGAAACTGAATAAAACATAAAACAAACATAGTAAGCATTGTTTTCTTGTTCAAGCAGGACCATCTACAAAGTCTGAGGACCAGTTAAATAGAGAATCTCACCCGAGTGTCTTTTGATATCAAATATATCAACATGAGCTTATAAAAGTGGCAAAACTCCGAGGCTCGCCGAGGAGTTTTTCCACTTTTTTCAACGAGTGTTGATATATTTGATATCAAAAGACACGAGGGTGAGATTATATTTATCATCCAACATCATTCTTCCAACGTTTTCAGTTTGTAGACAGTAATAAGCAGTGTCTTAAGTGTAAAAAGTACTGCTAACAGCTTCGTAGCAGAGCCATTAGTGATGTCATTTGATTGTGACTTCATGGTAACCAATGACATCACAATGGTCTGCAAAGCATTGTGATGCAATTTCATTGCACCGATATCTACACTGTAGATATCGCTTGATCTCACCCAAGCGATATCTCCTGTGGGAGCCAGTTTGGGATGATAAATAAGGTTTACGCTAGTCTTCTTGACTAGTCTTAAAAAACGAATTTCTAAGTCTGTCTAATGTGTTCACGTGAAGCTTAGTGTCTCTTGTAGACTGGTGCGATCTGAAGAAGTAGTGATAACAGAATAATGAAAATGAATTAACATGAAGTATGCCTTGTTTATGAAATATACAGCTTGCGAATGCAATAAACAATGTCCATGCTCTTGAGGGACTCAACCCCAAAAAGTACGAGAATTTGTGCTTTACTGAGAAAGTGTTATCCCAAATATAATGTGTGTTACATTTGACCACTTTCTAAATGGCAACGTGTGTTCAATGCTCTTACAATCCTTAATGACCTACTAACCCAGAGGTTCCATTGCCTTTCTGTTGATGCTTTTTTGACAACAACAAGGTTACCGATGTTAATTGATTTGTGCCTCCTCCTAACTGAGTCAGTGTTGTCTTCCTTACAGAGGTGAACAACCGTGACTATCGAGCCTGGTACGGTCTAGGTCAGACCTACGAGATACTCAAGATGCCGTCCTACTCCTTGTATTATCACAGACAAGCCCAACAGCTCAGGTAGGTAGGACCGTCTCCATGGTCTAGTGGATAGAGCGCCTGCCTGGAAAGTTAATTCCTGGGATGCATTATGCCAAAAGATGTTAAAAGATGGTACTTGTTATTTCCAAGGCCCCTGCCTGTTGCCATTAACATGATTAAGGGGATAAAAAAGGACTGGTTGGCTCAGCGTTAGTATAGTGTGTCTGAGTGGGGTATCTTGTTAGGTTGTGGCATGGCATCTCAGTTGACTATAACACTAGCATTAGTCCGGACTAGTACAAAGCTAACAGCTCAGGTAGGTAGCAGGTATGTTTCCCTTATGGTGGAACAGAGACACGTTCCACTGTATATGATGCAGGCATTTAGATTTTATAGAACACTTTGGTTTCCTTTCAAAGAGGCTACAGTCTGTGTGATACCTTAAAGTTTCGGGTACTTTTAGATGCAAAGAACATAATGGACTTTTGCATACCCTGAACCCCCCGTTCTGGATTCATCAGTGAATATGTGACCATGGTGACATTTATCATGTTTTCTGTGCTGTTCCAGACCGAATGACTCGCGGATGGTTGTAGCCCTGGGTGAATGTTACGAGAAGCTGGACCGTCTCCAGGAGGCCAAGAAGTGTTTCTGGAAGGCCAACAGCATTGGGGACGTGGAGGGCATGGCACTCATCAAACTGGCAAAGTAAGATCACAGTCATTGTGTAACAAAGTCATGCAGACTCTTGTAATTTAAGAGTCATGTATGAGGCTGGAAGTTTTTTCGTTCTTGGTTTACTGATGTAAATAATCCTGTTTTGTTACTTCTTTTTTGTTAGTTATAAAAAAATGTTAACTGAATATGTTGAAAAGTGTCTTATGTTTGATACACAGTTTGTTTATTGTGAACCCCTGAGGTTGCAGGCAGAAAATCAAATAGAAATTGCCTTTTTTATTTGAGGCAAAGCATCTCGTTTATTTGTGATGTCGATGTAATGATCTTTTCCTCGAAGTCAGGTGAATTGTTATTACCTGTACTTGTCTTGCTTATTCCCCTTTTTTGTGTATGAACCCCCGTGGGGAATCTGGGTCAGACAGGTCCCCAGCAACCAAGGCTGGTCATGAGAGGTGACCAAAGGCATCAGTGGTCAAGCTTGGTGACTTGGTTGATTGCGTGGATCGGTGTTCACATTATCAGTCAGTGGATTGTCTTGTCTAGGGTCGATTATCTATAGGCTGCCGTCAAATAGCTGGAATATTGCTGAGTGTGGTGTTAAACAACAAACAATCAAATCTTTGTATGTGAGAATAGTAGGTTACAACTAGAAAGTAGACTATGAATGTTACTGTTTTGTTTCAGGATTGTGTCGTGTACCACTCTGTTGTAGGTTACACATTAGTATGTGATATGGTACACTCTCCCATGACATGCATGATGCAATATATGTTCTCTGCAGACTGTACGAGAAGTTGAATGAGGAACACCAGGCTGCCGCTGCCTACAATGAATATGTGTCACAGGCCGAGAGGCAAGGGGTATGTATGTGTATGTGTCGCAGGCTGAGAGGCAAGGGGTACGTATGTGTCACAGGCCATGAGGCAAGGGGTACGTATGTGTCACAGGCTGAGAGGCAAGGCGTACGTATGTGTCGCAGGCTGAGAGGCAAGGGTACGTATGTGTATGTGTCGCAGGCTGAGAGGCAAGGGTACGTATGTGTATGTGTCGCAGGCTGAGCGGCAAGGGGTATGCATGTGTCGCAGGCTGAGAGGCAAGGGTACGTATGTGTATGTGTCGCAGGCTGAGCGGCAGGGGGTATGCATGTGTCGCAGGCTGAGAGGCAAGGGGTATGTATGTGTTGCAGGCTGAGAACCAAGGGTAGGTATGTGTCGCTAGCTAAGAGGCAAGGGGTACGTATGTGTATGTGTCGCAGGCTGAGAGGCAAGGGGTACATATGTGTTGCAGACTGAGAGGCAAGGGTACGTATGTGTCGCAGGCCGAGAGGCAAGGGGTACGTATGTGTTGCAGGCCGAGAGGCAAGGGGTACGTATGTGTCGCAGGCTGAGAGGCAAGGGGTATGATGTGTTGCAGACTGAGAGGCAAGGGTACGTATGTGTATGTGTCGCAGGCTGAGAGGCAAGGGGTATGATGTGTCGCAGGCTGAGAGGCAAAGGGTACGTATGTGTATGTGTCGCAGGCTGAGAGGCAAGGGGTATGTGTATGTGTCGCAGGCTGAGAGGCAAGGGGTATGATGTGTTGCAGACTGAGAGGCAAGGGTATGTATGTGTTGCAGGCCGAGAGGTAATGGGTACGTATGTGTCGCAGGCTGAGAGGCAAGGGTAGGTATGTGTCGCTAGCTAAGAGGCAAGGGGTACGTATGTGTATGTGTCGCAGGCTGAGCGGCAAGGGGTATACATGTGTCGCTGGCTGAGAGGCAAAGGGTACGTATGTGTTGCAGGCCGAGAGGTAATGGTTATGTATGTGTCGCAGGCCGAGAGGCAAGGGGTATGTATGTGTCACAGGCCGAGAGGCAAGGGGTACGTATGTGTCGCAGGCCAAGAGGCAAGGGGTACGTATGTGTCGCAGGCCGAGGGGCAAGGGTATGTATGTGTCGCAGGCCAAGAGGCAAGGGGTATGGGTGTCGCAGGCCGAGAGGCAAGGGGTATAAACAGTGAGTGAGTGAGTGAGTGAGTTGGGTTTAACCCTGCTTTTAACAGTATTCCAGTCACATCACGGCATGTCAGCTTAATGTGGGAGGAAAGCCTGAAGTGATGCAGGTCTCAGACGTTTACCACTTCAGTGAAACCCACGAGCACGGGTATGGTGCTGACAAACCTAGAAACATAATCGGGGCGAACCGGGATTTGAACCCACAATCATAGGTTTCTGGCGTGCCAAAGGGACGCAACTCTGCACAGCGAATCGCGGCACCTTAGACGACTGGGCCACCCGTGTCCCCCGCTATAAACAGAGGTAAATCATGGCCATCACATGCAATACTGGCTGTTTAGTTGTCTCAGTAATGGTGTATTTCTCCTTGACATCAGATCAACAACACAGAGGAACTCGGTCCTGCCTTCAAGTACCTGTCCAACTACTATGTGAAGACAGCTCAGCTGGACGAGGCCTATATCACTGCACAGAAGTGTGTAGAATTCACAGAGGTAGGGGAGATAACTGCTGCAGTCATACCACTGCCGTACCACAACCACTGATTTTATTGTTTTGTGGCTCTTGTCATGCTTGTGTGCCAGATGTAATAGCATGTTGTGAAATTAGTAGTTGTTTGTAAATTGTTAGATTATTAAGAAACTGGAAAAAGATGCACTTTACCCTTTCATTAATGAGAATAAAAGGTGGTTGATATGAAAGAAATAATTAATATGTGACCAGTGTGTGTTAGAGTTACAATTTCAGTTGTGAATTTGTCTTTAGAACAGATGTAGTTCCACTGAATTGTAGGTTTTAGGATGCGTTTGAGCAGGTGCCAGAAGTAGAGATGCTCCACCTCTTGTTTCAGCAACGGGAGGAAGCGAAGGCGTTACTCAAGCAGATCCAGGAGCTGCGCAATCTGAAGCACGGCGCCACCACCGCCCAAATGGATGACAGCTTCACCTCCATCTTCCCCGACCAGTTTCAGAGGAACGAGTTTAACCCACTGGGCAGACTCTCTCCTGTGAATCTACGATTCACACCTTGAACATATGTGCTGACAGAATGTGAGGAGTTTGTTCCAGTCACGGAAGAGAAGAGTATCTCCAGGGGAGACAACTCTTGCATGTGCACAGTGGTCGATAAAGGGACCTCTTAGAAATAGGAGTCAGGAAAAAGGGTGGTGGAGATTGTTTTACATTCAGTTTGGAATATTTCAACAACAAAGGACATTTCATTTAAGATCATCTGAACAATGTGATTTTTCGGTCACTTTCTTCTTTCCATACAAACAAGAACATTGGCATTTGTCGGATCAGGTTTGAGTAATCATGGCAGTTCTACATCTAACTTCAATGTAGGTTTGTAACGGTTAACCAAACATTCAGTACATCGCGATATTCTCTGCCATGATACAAGTATAATGTATATAGGGTTTCTCAGGCACCTTGGTAATCAACAGATATAGCTGATTTTTTGTGAAGGGTCACACTAGATAGAGTTGTGAGTTGTAGGCCATATGATGTCACTCATGACCATTGTTATATATGAATGAGCCACTGCTATAAATAGACTAATTACATTGTGCATCGATTGCATGCCAAAATGGTGCAAATAAGGGAGTGTAAGAAACATTAGTGCATTGTGCCTGTCATATACCATCTATCTTACAAGTTGTAGTTTCAAAACCAGCGAAAGCAAGTTTGTTACTTTTTTAAACAACTTGTAAGATATATGGTATCTGACTGACAATCTCCATAGATCATGTATCCATACAGTATGATATATGACTATATGAGGGTGACTTGTAAATTGAAGATAAGTACTGTTTGGACTGTGCAATACTCCTGTGTGAATGAAGTGGGAAGATGTGTGTTGGTAAAGCACCGGATCATGTTGAAGATATAAAAACTGATGACATGATGTTGGGCTCATGTACGAGAGTCTTGTTCTTGTAATACTGTTATGTTTTATGTGTAATAAACATAAACAAATGAATAATGTGTTGCTAATGTTTGTATTAAAGATTGTAGATTGAATATGAAATTTATTCCAGGTTTGTACAGATCCTTCAAATTATTTGTAAACATTGTATATATGAAATATATGATGAGTGGGAGTTATGGTACAATACATCACTCCGTGGAGAATAGACCATGAGGGGTGTTCCTGGTGGAACAACACACCTTGTAGTGAGTTTAGCCTTGACATTCCCATACACTTGCCTAAAGTTGGTTGGTTTGTTGTTTAACACCGCAGGGGCGGTCAGGTAGACTAGGGGTTAAAGCGTTCGCTCGTCACGCCGAAGACCTGGGTTCGATTCCCGACATGGGTACAGTGTGTGAAGCCCATTTCTGGTGTCCCCTGCCGTGATATTGCTGGAATATTGCTAAAAGCGGCGAAAAACCATACTCGCTCACTCACTGTTTAACTCAGCAATATTACAGCTATATGACAGTGGTCTGTAAATAATCGAGTCTGGACCAGAGAATCCAGTGATTAATATCATGAGCATTGATCCACGTAATTGGGATCGATGACATGTATCAACCAAATCAGCGAGCCTGACCACCCGATCCCGTTAGTCGGCGTTTACGACAAGCATAGTACTTGCCTAAGGAGATAAGAATAATATTGGCCATTAATGGTCTGCCCTTTCAGGAGGTAGTCCACCAGTAGGAATTCTTTGGAGTTCCAGAAAACCTTGCCAGCTTATGGAACCAACTTTGCCTTCTTCGAGGGAAGGTCGGGTAGCCTAGCGGTTAAAGCGTTTGCTCATCATGCCGAAGACTTGGGTTCGATTCCTGACGTGGGTACTATGTGTGAAGCCCATTTCTGGTGTCCCCCCGCTGTGATATTGCTGGAATATTGCTAAAAGCGGCGTAAAACCATACTCACTCACTTGCTCTCACTTGCCTTCTTTGAAGGAGAGGATGTTATGCTTTTCAACTGCTTTGACTGTTGTTTAGTCTCTGGCTTACTGGTGAACCCAAGTCTCATCCATAGTTACACATCGCTCAACAATATCAGATGGGTCTGCTTCCAAATGATGTAAGATGAGGTGATGAACCTGGAGCTTTTCTATTCAGGAGTCCGAATCCTTGGATTGGAACTCTGTGTGCTGAAATCTTGGTCATGCTAAGTTCATACCCAAGATTGTTCTCAACACTCTCATGAGAAATGGGTATTGTATTGGCTATGTGATGCATGGTGAGTCGTGGATCAACATTTTCAAATCAACATGACCATACTAATGATATGGTCAGAATCGGTCAGTCGACTGTGCTATTGGGCAGTATTGGCAGAGATTTATTTTGAAGATGGAAAGAATTCTGTCGTTTTTCATTAATGGTGTCAATTGAAGTTCTTCCAGATCTTGCATCTTTATTGAGGCTCTCTTCCTCTCTTGAACTCACTGTCCACCTCTGAACAGAGGCAAAGAAAGGAGTATCACTTCCCTATGCTGCCAACTTTTGTGTTTAGTTCCAATGGAGCCTGCACCAGAGAAAGTATTCACTACAGGTTCTACTACACTAAATCAGAACTGGTTGTGCAGCCTTCAGTGCAGATCAAGAGACATCTGCAGGCTGTGATTGGATGATATTGTGTAAGATTTTTATGTCTTTTTAATGTACATCCATCCAGTAATTAAAACTGCCCATATTTTTCAATATTTGGTGCTGACTTTTCTAAGATGACTTGTGCTTTATGTGAGCACAGATATTTTCAAGTAGGTGACATTTGGTGCGGAACTGTGGTTGGTGTGTTCAGCTTCCTGTACTCGGAAAAGGGGCTGGCTAACCTAGCCAAAATTTGTGTTTTTATTGCAGCTTTAAGGCCAGATTGTGCATATATGTAAATGTAATGGCTGTTGAATGCCTAGTTATTTTGTAAAAAGATATAAGTTACTATAGACGTCTATGGGAAAACATTTGATTGTGTGTAACCTAAAGCTCCATCAAGAGGCAAAGTCCATGTATTAGCACATTTGCACAAAGGATAATTAGAAATAACACGATATATTTTGTACAAATGTTAGAGTGGTGGCTGTGGTGTCTTCAACAAACAAACTCTCTCAAGTAGGATATTTGTCTGTAGTATTGACGCAGATGTTGGAAAACGAAATGTACGTTGCTGTCCCAGTTATGAGTTCAACACCAAAAAAACATTTATAGAAATATTTGTCTACAATTGCAACATTGCTTATTAATGTGTGACAGCACCTAGACAGTTCTTTGGCGCAATTTGTACTTCTTCAGTTCCCATCTGAAGTTTTCAAAATGTGTGTTCATATTCCCACAAATTAACGAAATGTCTGTTACCTAAAGTATATTTGAAGTAAATGTCATGTCATACGACAAAAGTACCAAGATAACCTTCAAAATTGACATGGTAGAGTATTTACAATGGTATCCTCATTAATACACGGTTAACAGCCATGATTAGGAAAAACAGAGTAATTTTGAAAGAGAAATGCAAATTACGCAATCAATTTAATAGAAACGCAATCACATGAAACCAACTTTAGTAAATCATCCATGCATAGTCACTGATAGCATCTATACAATATACAGCTGTTTATACGGCTATGTTTAAAAAGATGAACGTCAAACTATTAATAGTTTATAATTGTACGTGGGGCGGTCGGGTAGCCTTCGTGGTTAAAGCGTTCGCTCGTCACGCCGAAGACCCGGGTTCGATTCCCGACATGGGTACAATGTGTGAAGCCCATTTCTGGTGTCCCCCGCCGTGATATTGCTGGAATATTGCAAAAAGCGGCGTAAATGAATACTCAATTATAATTGTGCGTTACCTACTTATACGAAACTATTCATTTTCTTGAAATTAGTTTTATTTTAAGACCCGTGTGCTTCCTTCGGTCCTCCGTTGATTGCAGCAGACATCTAGCACTGGTTCTGCTGGACACGATCATGTATTGGGCAAAACTTGGTATGTTTGGCAGATTGTGTGTTTCGTGTTCATTTGCTTACATTTTCTTTAAATTTAACTCAACATCTAGTGGACTTGTTTCAAACAAGATGAAACAATACTGCATTTATAAGTCAAGTGATCCTTAAATATCGGGGTTAGAATAGATCTTCAGCAACCCATGCTTGTCGTAAGAGGCGACTAACGAGATCGGGTGGTCAGACTCGCTGACTTGGTTGATGCATGTCATCGTATCCCAATTACGTGGATCGATGCTCACTGTGTCAATGACTGGATTATCTAGTCCAGAATTGATTATTTACAGGCTGTCGTCATATAGCTGGAATATTGCTAAGTGCGGTGTTAAACAACAAACAAACAAACAAACATGGATTGTCAAGTTATATTTTGTTGAACAAACATGGAGGAAATTTATGTAACTGCATATTAAGAGAAAGATGTTATACTTTTGGTAAAGTCTAGCCGGATGTAGTTGTGTAACGCGTTTGTTTCTAGCCGGATGTAGTTGTGTAACGCGTTTGTTTCTAGCCGGATGTAGTTGTGTAACGCGTTTGACCTTTCTATTTTATAAATCAGTTGCGTGTTTCTCTTCCAAAACTTAAGACCGCCTCCATGGTCTAGTGGTAGAGCGTCCGCCCGGAGAGCGGAAGGTCCGGGGTTCGATCTCTGGCCGCGTCATACCAAGAGACGTTAAAGGATGCTACTTGTTGTCACCCTTTCTGGCGCTCGGCATTAAGGGGCTGAAACAAAGACTGGTCGGCTCGGACACAATATATTGTGTCTGAGTGGGGTATTCATGTTAAACTGCAGCATGGTATCTCAGTGGGGTAGCAATATAAAACCGGCATTGGTCCAAACGTAAAAGCAGCCACATTGCATGCACGTCGCTATATAAGTGCAATAATCTTCGACGCGACGTTAAACCCCATTTCGCCTCACCTGTTTCCTTAACCTGTAACGTACATTTCCCCTTATGTTCCCTCAGACGCGGTCCCCTACACTTCGATTGCTAATCCTGAGATAACAATAACACTTAATTTGATATCCAGTTATATACACGCAAAATATGCATAATGCTTCTAAACAAACCAAGTAAAATATGTGGTTTATCAAGTTCATTTTTGTGAAATATTGGCTCTTCTTTTTTAACTTGATTGTACTTAAAAAATGGAAACTAGTAAGGGTTTACTCTTTTTCCTTCGCAGTTAAGCTAAGCCACCCCTCCTAACACTTGTCGGGGGCACGGGTGGCCAAGTCGTCTAAGACGCCGTGATTTGCTGTGCAGAGTTGCGTCCCTTGGGCACGCCAGAAACATATGATTGTGGGTTCAACTTCCGGTTCGTCCCGATTATGTTTCTAGGTTTGTCAGCACCATACCCGTGCTGGTGGGTTTCACTATAGTGGTAAACGTCTGCGACCTGCATCACATTCCTCCCACATTAAGCTGACACGCCGTGATATAACTGGAACACAGTTCAGAGCGGCGTTAAACCCAACTCACTCACCCAGTGAATGTGTATAGTTGGAGATTTGGTCATTTGGTCTGCAAACTTAACAGACTGCTGGATTTATTTCTGCTCAGTTAAATAAATAATGACTTTAGAGCTTGGAATCTTTGATTATGCTGTCCAAATCCAGCCTCTGGTGCTATATTATAGGGATACACAAATGTTACATACATAACATATCAATGGGAGATATGTTTTCTTGTCAAATAACATGTTTATTTCATCGAGTGACCTGACGAAGTTGATATTTCCATAATTGATCTTACAGTGAAACCATATTGTCATTCAAGCAGACTCTTCTGGAATAGAGTATGATATCACTCAAGTTAGATATCGAATTTATTTTTTCAGATAAATACAGTATTTCATCACTAAATAATAGATATATTTCCAAGAAGATGAAAATGGATGTATTAGAGTTACTATAGACTAACTTTTATTTCCAGGAATAAAGGCATCTTTTTTAAATATCAAATTCAATTGGAGCCCAGAACAGTGCTTAAGTTCAAGCCCAGAGTTGGGGCAGTCTAGACTTGCGAAATCATTCTAGACTTGAGTTGGACTCCTGTTTTAGATTTATTCTTTACGGTCTTGGCGATACACTAGAGTTGCCAATCTGTATTGCTTTATTGAATCATAATAACAATTGAGCGGTAGAAGGTCTAATTCTCACCACGTAATAATTAATTAATTGATAATAAATTCTTGGAACAGAGCGATGCTGCCGGTAAAATAATACTGATGCGTTTCAGAAAAAAACAACGTGTTCGTCCTCAGAAGATCCTTTTTGCTGAGAGCCATCTGGTATTTTCTCAAACTGAGATGTACGCCCGTCGTGACAATTATTTGAATTCATTTCTATCGAGTTGGCATATTGGTATAAGAGGTATGGTTCATCTGGTCGTCACACGTGTTTCTGTCTGTGAGTGAGTGTTGTTTTATGCCACTCTTAGTAATATTCACGCCATGTCGGGGGACATCAAACATGGGCATCAGAAATGGGCTTCACACACTGTACCCATGTTGGAATCGAACCCCGAGGGCTTAGGCGTGACGAGCCGACGCTTTAACCACAAGGCTACCCCACCACCTATTACACAAACAGAACGCACATTTATCCTTGAAGATAATATCAATCATAACTGAAGCAAGACCTCCGCCTGAAGAGAGAGCTTCCTCCGGTTGAGTTTTCCATTCTTATTGACGGGGAATGTGTCAAATAGGAGATAATACTTAGGTTCCACACTGCTTTCTTCGTGAGGAACGGCAGCGAATTGAAGAGACATAAAGGTTTGAATTTCCGAGAGCGGATCCTGAAAACCTTCAGTTGGCTTGATACAGGCACATATTTCATGAAACAAAACAGGGTCTTTGACGGGGACAATGACTACATCATGAACGGCGGGACAACCTCTTGCGATCTGCTCTAACCAATGAGGATAGAGAATCTCATCGCCATGCATGATTGCATCAGAGCCGCGTCCATCGACGAACAACATCCCTGCGGAATCAAAGAACCCAACATCGTCAGTCTGAAACCATCCGTCGTCTGTAAATGCTGCTCGGTTGAACCGTCCTTCATCTGACCATTTACCAACTATTTTGGTTTCCTCTGTTCCGTTATGAACGGATAATTGAACATCCTCCTTCGTCTTGATGGCGCGTAACTTAGGGGAATCACCAAGGTATCCCTCAAACACACCATCCCCCTTTACCAAAATGCTCCCCTTAACGCCAATCCTCACATCGCGTCCTATGTCATCTACAACGCGCACGTGGTACGATGGCATTGGATGTCCCACACAGTGGTCCTGGAACTTACCTTGGTCATCCACAGACAAATGGCATATGCACATCGTCTCGGACATTCCGTACCGACAGACGATCTTCTTCGTTAGCGATCCTATAATCCTCATGCTGTTTTTAACTATAGGCTGTCCCCCTGTCAAAACTACTTCTAGCATATCTGGTTCGTCTAGTGTTACCCCTGACTGGCTGACGTCTTCTATTTCATTTGGTACAAGGTAAGCGGATCGGCAGCCTTCTGCACGGATAACATCCAAAATGGGTGGAAGGTTATTTTCTCGAGCGTCAAGTGCTATTCGTGTTATTCCCGAGCAGGGATAGACACTAGGAAATCCAGGAAACCAACCAAAAAATCTGTCGTTATAGAAAGGCGATCCGTTGTCTCCGATAAGAAAACACATTTGTTCCCCGAAACGTATGACTGCAGAATGGGTGAGAGGTACCTGTTTGCACACACCCGAAGTGCCAGAGGTCTCAACGATCACAGCATAATCAGTTGGCCGCACGTCTGCTATAAACATCTCCGTTTCCATTTCAAGCTGAGTTTGAACGGAATGAATAAACACAACTCTTTTGAGATAAGGGAGTTCCGAGCATTCGACGGCCAATCCATACTCCGTTTCCTTCGACGACGAAAACAGTTTCATTACGACCTCTAGTACTGCACTAACATTAGGATCCGTGATGATGGTTGTCGTCTGCGCAACCTGTAGCGCACCAAATGTATCGTCTGCGTTGTTCAAATAACCAAAAGCAGTCTGGGAGACACCGCCTGCCATCAATATTCCGAAATCACAGATCAGCCTGTCGGGGCTATTCGGCAACATGTTGGCAACAGTATCTCCTCTTGAGACACCAAGTCGGCGCAACTTCGCTGCCATTTTACCAGGCTGCATAAAAACATTTTTTCGACTGAGAACAGTTCTTCTATTTACTCCAACAAAAATGTACGCCGGTCTTTCTGGGTCAATAGATGACAAGCGTTTCAGCAGGGTCGGAATAGTGGCCTCAGAATGAATAATCAACTGGTTGTCGCACATGTTGCTGTAACAAAAACACAAACCGCTGATTAAATCGTTGCATATGTTCCCGATAACATTCCATGGACGGAAACGTATACCTATATATATATAACACCGCCGCCTACCACATCACTAAGTGAACACAGCTACACGCCTGATAGGTTATTGTTACAAAAAATATCACAACTGTGACCTAGTTATATAATGACCAAAGGCAGAGTGTAGATGAGATGCACTGATTCGCTGTCAGTCAACGAGCGACAAGAGCAACTTACAAGACAGTTTTCGTAATGCTATGAAACTACTGATGCATTCAGACGTCTGGTCTCAGTGACGGCGTGGTATCCATCTGAGCCTGTCACGCTCGAAATCAGCCATCCATACATGTGCACCTTCCCGTTATACCGCGGTGCACAGCAGGGGTGATCAATACGGTCTCGTGCTAGCGGTATAGGGATGAGTGGAGTTCCGACGCTTGCTCTCACACAGGGAAAGGTTCAGACATTCCTACCATATCATGACATCGGGATATCGATCTCTGTTTGTAATAATCGTTTTGTAGTAAGTGGATACGTTCACTTAGATTATATACTGAGTAGAATGCGCGATATAATTACTGAACATCTGACTCTAACATAATAGAATGGAATTGTTTGTTTGTTGTTTAACGCCGCACTCAGCAATACTCCAGCTTTTTGGCGGCGGGGGCGGTCGGGTAGCCTAGTGATTAAAGCGTTCGCTCGTCACGCCGAAGACCCGGGTTCGATTCCCGACATGGGTACAATGTGTGAAGCCCATTTCTGGTGTCCCCGCCATGATATTGCTGGAATATTGCTAAAAGCGGCGTAAAACCATACTCACTCACTCACTCACTATATGGCGGCGGTTTGTAAATAATCAAGTGTGACCACCCGATCCCGTTAGTCGCCTTTTACGACAAGCATGGTTTGCTGAAGACCTATTCTCTACGCGGATCTTCACGGGTGGTGTTATCACCTATTCTTATTGATCCATTCACATAATTTCACTGATATTTTGCCCAATGGAATCTGCTTCGTCGGATAACCGCGACGTTTATATTTATGTATGTTTAATATTCGTGGGTTCGCTTGTAGTGTGGTCATTAATTAACCTTGCACTTAGATTGACCATGTCAGTCCGGTATTGTAGATATAGAGGTGTTACATAACGTGGGGCATGGTCAGTGACCCGCGTACATGCAGATACGTGAGATCCGGCGACGTGAGGACGTGTTAAAGGACATTTATAGCGTTGGGGATTATTGGTTCTGCCCGAAGGGGCTTATGATTAGAGGGATAAGCCGAATGTTTACTGTATACAAAGAGGAAAGAATATCAGTGCACGATATTGGACATATTGGAACAATTAGGTGTTTTAGATAAATGAAGTTTAAAATGAAAGTATTGAAATGATTTTCTCTATAACATAATAACAACTTATGCCGGCCTAAATGCAGCATCGTCAGTCAATAAACAGTGAGGTTTATGCTTAATAGATTAACAACACGGTGAAGTAGAAACAAGTACTAGTCACTCATACAGATCCCAGAACATATATTTAGTAAAACAATCACCCCCTTTCCATTCTAATACCATTCTAGTAGTCTAGTCTCATCCCGTTCTCAGGCCTGGGTCATTTATAGAGTTCTATAGTCTGGAAGGTAATTTAAGGTACGGACGTTTACTACAATATCCGAAACGCTATCGGACCTACTCCAGTCAAAGTTGGTATCAGATTAATCTCATACCAACTTTGCCTGGAGTAGGTCCAATAGTTTTTCAGATATTGTAGTAAACGTCGGTATCTAAAATTACCTTCAAGACTATAAGTGGTACGTGTTGATTCACTAACTAAAACAGGCAGATTAACCCAGATATCGAAACGCACAGAACTAGCTTGAGATATCAGTAAATATATCAATGAACATTCAGTCTTGAGAGTTCCTAAATACGCGAGGGCTCTCATGTGGGATTATGTTTATTCCAACTTCGACCTAACTTTATTACAGAGACTATATGTCAGTCTGAACCTGAACGCACAGTGCAGGATAAGTAACATAACATCAGCTGATGTTTACATACAACTAACCTGATGGTGTGAGTACTGTAGCGAGGCGACGGTGCACATCTGACTGTCTGAGGCTGCGGCTCGAGGGTAAATGAAGTCGAGCAACATTTAGGAGGAACGACAAAAGAAGTGTCTTTGATTTGATGAGCAGACCAGGTGTGGATGCTACTCAACACGCCCGAGTCGGTTTTGTGTACCTTAGGTGTTACCATGGAAACATAATACATCCTTCTTTATGTACTGTTATTCAAAGTCGTCCACAAATCGGGCGTTATGCAGGTTGTCTTGGTCTGTGGTGTACTGAGGTAGGTGTGGGGTGTTCAGGGCGAGGGTTGTTGTTGTTGTTGTTGTTGTTGTTGGTGTGTGTGTGTGTGTCTGTGAGAGAGAGAAAGAGTTATTATTTTTGAATGGTCTCTCTCTATCTCTCTCTCTTTCTCCTTTTCGCTCTCTCTCCCTCCTTTTCGCTCTGTCTCACTCTCGTATTCGTTATGTAAAGGCACTTTAATACAATAGCTTCCATTACATCAGCACTGACATAACATCAGTTTCTCTTGTGTGTCATGTCAGATGGTGGAGGAGGTAGCTTCACTGGTTTCCCGGCACTAACCCCGGTACTGTGATACTAGCTGAGGTTGTCATCGATCCGGGTTTGAACTGGTCTTCAGCAGTCCATACTTGTCGTTAGAGGCGACTAACGGGATCGGGGGGTCAGGCTCGCTGACTTTGTTCATGCATGTCATCGTACCCAAATTGTGTAGATCGATGCTCTTGATAACAATCTTTGGATTGTATGGTCCAGACTGATATTGCTGAGTGTGGCTTTAAACAACAAGCAAAATTAACGTTATCATGCAAATATTTGTATTTAGTGCATCTACCCGAAATTGTTACTATATTGCTGATTCTTGTCTGTGTCAGTGGTTGTTATCTTCATTTATGTAGGTGGTGTTAAATACAAACAGTTAAATTGTGTCGAACTTTGATGTATCGAACTTACAGTTTTCACGAAGTAAAAGCGAGGTTCCTGTGTATTCCTTCTTTCGTCTTTCTTACCTCGGGTAACTCGAAGTATTTACGTAGGGCGTTCAACTACGACACAAGGGTGTTTTACTATACAATAACCCTATCACCCAATATCTTTGCACAAAATCTCCGGGTTCCAACCTCGCGATTCGTGTGTACCATTCACAAAGTCTCGTTGTCCCCGTCATGGTGTAATGCAATATTTATCAAATATATGTAAGAAGTATCGTAATAAAAATAAAAATAAAAAGAATAATTTTGCATACATTCATTTGTCGAATGATCCTCATGATGAATACGAGACATTCCACAGGTTTCTAAAACGAGCCAAGGATGTGGGACATAATCTCAATGTCAGTGTTGATGGTTCTGTACTGCTGGACGATACAGATATGAGTGTCAAACAAGTGCCAAATCCAATCGGCCCAGACTCGTTTTTAGGGAGACGCTTTCTGAATGACCACTACATCGAGGTTGTGTGCATTGTGCAGCAACCCTGCAGAGTCCTTCGCTTGGATGAAGTCGGCTGGCCTGAAAAGTGAAACAGAAGTCTTTCTGTTTGCTGCTCAGGACCAGTCACTTCCCACTCGAAACCGTCAATGTGTGATTTTGCATCAAAATGTAAATATGAAATGTAGATTATGCAATGCATTAAATGAGACTGCCCAACACATTGTCAATGGATGCCCAGCTTTGGCACAAACACAGTATCTTAAGCGACATGATGGAGTGGCTCGATCCTTTTATTACCGTCTTCGCCATGCTTGTGGTTTTGACACAGAGGTCCATCCATGGTACGACCCAGAATATGTAGAGGGCGTCATGGAAAATGATAAATACAAAATTCTTTGGAATAGGCCCGTATACAGCCTCAGACGTATCCAGGCCAACAAACCTGATCTTGTCCTTTTTGATAGATCCAATCCAATCATTTATATTATTGAATTTTCTGTCCCCTTTGACACCAATGTGATTGACAAGATTGAGGAAAAACATGGCAAATATGCGGACCTCGCTTTCGAAATGCCACGCTTGCATCCCAAGTACCAAGTTGTCCGACTCCCCATTGTTCTCGGTGCCTTAGGTTTGGTACCTCCCAATCTGTTGACTGACATTGGGGGAGTACCCGGGTTTGCTACCAGGATCTGGGTAATGCAGAAGGCTGCAGTATTGGGGAGTCTTCACATTCACCGAAAGGTTCTGTGTAGGCAGCGCTTACTTGGAGAAGTCCCATTCGCTGTCGGGGCTGCGTGTGGAGGGGGCTGATGATGGGCCTCACCAGCCTGCCTGTGCCAGGATCACCCAAACCATCTTTGCTGCATTTTTATTTTAATCTGGACATAATAATGTGCTAATGAGCATGCTCAAAACGCTATGTTATTACTCCGGTCAATGGATCGGTGTGCACTATATATTCATTCTAAGCTCCCTCATTATTAATTAGGAAAATATATCACATTCGTAAACATACAATGTCATTATGATATAATATATTTATTCAACACACATGTCATCATTGCAAATATTCGTTTGTTTCACGCTGACTATGATCCCACAAATAGGAACAAATGATGAAAACAATACTCTGATCATCGCTGAATTTCTCACTGTGTGTTCTTCTGTGCTGTGCAAGCTCACTTCTCAAAGGGATAGAAGGGATGATCTTTCCATCTGGAACATAACAATGATGACACCGTTGAAAGTAGGAAAGCTTATTCTCTATGACCTATCATAAGCCCGTGTTGGTCTATTGGAGTAATGTATACGGCAGTCGTATTGTATCTTTGAGAACATGCTACTGGGTCTTACGTCACTGCTATGAGGGGACAGGGGTGGCCCAGTCGTCTAAGGCGCCGCAATTTGCTGTGCAGAGTTGCGTCCCCTGAACGACCTTTCATCCGACCAATCAAAGCGTCGCTTACCAGATCGTGAAAGTGACAGTCGGAATGTGTTTTCTAATAAATGCAACCTCAAAAACGTTAACGCAGGGTATTCCGACAGTTACGGCCCGTACGACTGATTCCGTCACAATTATCGTCTATCTCTCGCTTCCATGGGATAGTACAGTACGTGGGAAGCACTGCCATACAATCTCAACCATATATTAGACATTCCGGAATGTTCGTTTGTTCAGTTTTCAAAATTTTAATCGAGAACTGTCTCAACATATTTTTCAAGCGTAGAAATGGAAGTCGCCAGATTGAAACGAGTGCCCTAAAGCTCGAGAAATCTGTTTTCTAATTGGCTGATGTCGACTTCCTGTTAGTTTAAAACCTGCATCACTTCGGGCTTTCATCTCACTCACTCACTCACTCACTCACTCACTCACTCACTCAGATACGTGAGTGAAAATCTTACTTCAGGAACTGTTCATGGTTGACTCTGTAGCCTTTGTCGAGAGCTAGCATTGCCTTCATATCATCCGCACTTAGCTCAAAGTCAAATATCTGAAACAAGCAGAAATGCTACCTTAAAACAACATACAAAATACGTTTTACATGCAATTTAAAATATATTGAGTAAAGCGTTTCTCTAGATTCACATTGAACCTGTTTTACATTCAATATTCGAAACCATTACTCATTCCTTTGTTTTCTCTTGAGATCACCACTTTCCTGACAATCAAATAAACCGCCAAGCAAACTAACCCCCATGTAAGTAAGAGTAACAGACACTCACATCCATGTTCTGGGCCAGACGAGATGGATTCGTACTCTTGGGAACGAGAGCAATGCCTCGCTGTATGCCCCACCTGAGGATCACCTGATAAACACGATAACACTCGGGGTCAGCAGCAAATCACAAATAACAAAATGTATCAATAGAAACATCGGAATCAGTAGTGCATCGTAAATAACAGCTTCTATCCCGAAAAATAGAAGGATGGGCTGTAAATAGTTGAATACAACATACGTGAGGGGAAATGTTGGATTTAGCAGTACGCAGTTGATAACATCATCTGTCAGCAGTACATATACTGAGGGGCAAAAGAAAGTATACCGAGTTTTTCTTTATGTAATTGAAAATTGAAAGAACTGTTGTTAAACACAACCACATAATCCCTAAAATGTTTGAAATATTGGAAAATTGTACCGATTTTTTTTTTCATTTTCAAAGACATGATGTTAAAGATATCCATCAGCAATTGTGAATTATGTGAATACAGTCAACTACGTTTATAACTAACACGCTTATAATGAACTGGCGGATATAACGAACTGGTTTCCAGGTCCCTGCCATTTGCTGTATTTTTGCTGTATATATGCTTATAACGAACTACGGTTGTAACGAACTAAAATGTGTGGTCCCTTTGTGTTCGCTATAACCGTAGTATACTTGGAATTTTAAATGTTTTTAAATCAAATGATATTGAGAAAAAACCCGTTTAGAAGTATTCTTTGAGTGCTGACAAAGAGCAAGTTCAGCTCATTGTCTAAATAAAATATCGCTAACTTAAGATATTTTCAACTGAAAATTAAGCATATGATAAAACAGACTGAGGTATACATGTACAGTAAACCACGGTTATAACGAATTCGAAGGGACCACTAATTGTAGTTCGTAAGAACCGTAGTTCGTTATAAGCATATATACAACATTTATACAACAAATGGTCGGGACTTAACAAAAGTTCGTTATATCGGTCAGTTCGTTATAAGCGTGTTCGTTATAAACGTAGTTTACTGTAGTTTCTTTTGCCCCTCAGTTTAGCTGATTCCAGCATCTACAAGGAGCAGTATAGACTCACACCCAGTCTCTGGAATGAACATATTTTACAGAAAAAAACAGTTGTTAAATTCTAGTCATAAAATGTAATAAAAAGGTGACATTCATTTTCAGATACCATTTTCAGACACTGATACTGCAGTCATCTAGACTTGCCAACTATTATAGACTTGCATGGGATGTATTGGATATATTTGTTTCAGACTTGTATGCCAGACTAGTAGCAGCAGTACATCGTAAATAACAAGATCTGTCAGGGGAAACGTTAGTGATAATCGTTGATAAGACGGTTGCAGGCTGTGGTTCATGAATAAATTCGGACGCAGTGAACTATGCGGCACTCAACCCGTTATGTAAGAAACACCAATGTCAGCCTGACCCGTTCAACAATGTAGTCAACTGCTGGCATCACGATTCAGAAAAGTATTCAAACATGAAGGGGAAGCTGTGCGGGTCAATTACAATGACAAGGGGTGTTATCGTTCGACCAAATGTTAATCCTGTGATAAAACCATATAATGGTCAAGTAACAGCCGTCCGACCAGGAAGGAACATGCCTGACCACTGGCCCGTGATGGCAATTAGCCACGTGTCCCTGAGTCTCATGACCGTGGTGCATGCCAGCTCCGTTACACAGAGCTGATTATGGAACACTGTTAGGGACATTCTCGCGATCTCGCATTCTCGCGATTTCGATCTTTGGAAACGAGCTGGATATGCCAAAAGTGCGAGAGGGGAAGATTTTGGCCAAATCTCGCGTTCCGGTAGCTGATATAGGTTCACGTCATAAATATTTAAAGCGGCACTCACGGTGTAAAATGATGAACCTGACACCACCCAGTCTTGTGTCAGCCGTCGGAGCGTTCAGAGCTCCTGGGTTTTTTAAATGTGTTCTAATATTTCAGCATCTACTTATGCTTTCTTACCATTCTTTGCCACTGATGTAGATCAATGAATCACAGTTCCAGATAAATGTATGTGTATTCAAAATGACACATTCTGACGTATATATTAGATCAGTATACCTGAGCTGGAGATTTGCCGTATTTCTTCCCGAGTTCGATAATGGTCGGGTGTTCCAGGAACTTTGGTGCATCCTTGGGTATGCTGAAATACAGCAAGGTCAATGGCATCATGATTCTTCAATGTAGAATAGGCGAAGCACAACTAATCCTGTCTGTCTGAAATCGGCATTTATTAACTGTTTTGTGGCAGTATATATTGTAAATTTATTAAGGATGATTGTTTGTGGCAGCTAATTAAAGCGCTCGTAGGGGGCACGCGTGGCCCAGTCGTCTAAGGCGCCGCGATTCGCTTTGCCGAGTCGCGTCACTTGGGCACGCCAGAAACCTGACTGTGGTTTCGAATCCTGGTTCGCCCCGATTATGCTTCTAGGTTTGTCAGCACCATACCCGTGCTCGTGGGTCTCACCGAAGTGGTAAACATCTGAGACCTACATTACTTCGGGCTTTCCTCCCATATTAAGCTGATACGCCGTGATATAACTGGAATACTGTTAAAAGCGGCGTTAAACCCAACTCACTCACTTAAGCGCTCGTAAAACAGATTGTACCCTTTTAAGTCATCTTCCCGAGGCAAGGGAGTTAATTGATTTCGGTCGATTGCAGGATTTGTAATGCATGTGTACCACCAACACGGCGTCAACAGATATTTTGAAAATCTTTTCATGTTTTTAATCAAGGTGCTTACGTGAGTTGATGCACTTCGCGAAGTAAGACCCGTTTTATGAAAGCATAAATCCTGATTATCGATAGGATCGTCTTGACTAGGCGCCGCCATTTTGTTTGTAGCAAATCAAGTAATATGAGAGGTGGAATCGGACTGGTCGATAGGAGGGTCATAGAAGAGACATAACTCGCAATAGCCACTGGTGGCGGTACGACCGAGGCTGGAAATTCCAGCCTAGTTCGGCAAGGATGGAAACTGGACTTTTACAGTCAGTTAACTCCCTTGGATCGGGAAGATGTTTTAAGTGCGTAATACGCCGTACTCGGCGCCTTCTACGACCTGACTTGCGTTTTACCAACTTGCCAAGTGTGACGGGATAAGTAAAAGAGTTTCTGAAGTTCGGCAGTATTTTGTAATACTGCCATATGAGGACATAACGCAACTTACTACACCTGTCCCGGTGCCCCGAACGGACCATAGCCAGTCGTTGAGATGCCGTTCTTCAGGGAGAACTGCACAAGTTCGTCCTGGGCGAGATACGGAGTTATCTCCACCTGAAACCAAACAGTTGTCAACACTACGTCAAGTCTTTGATTAGAGTGAGTGAGTGAGTCGGGTTTTAACGCCGATTTGAACATCATTCTAGTTACATCACGGTGTATCAGCTTCATGTGGGATGAAAGCCCTAAGTGATGCAGGTATTAGACGTTTACCACTTTGGTGAAACCCACAAGCACGGGTATGGTGCTGACAAACCTAGAAATATAACAACAATCCGTGGTGTCATATTCATAATATTTACCTGGTTATTCGTAGGCTTGTACTTGAGGCCGTCCATGGTGAGAATTCTTTCCAGCTGCTGTTGGTTGAAGTTGGAGACGCCGATAGACTTGACGAGGCCCTTGTCAACCAGCTTCTCCATGGCCTGGAGTGGAGGAGAGTGATGTTAGCCAGCTGATGTCAGGGATACTTTGAAAATATCTCCACAATACTAATGCAAACATGGGATCGTATTGTTAGCCATACACAACAAGTTTACAGGTTAAAAAAGAAAAGAAAAAGAAAAAAAAAGAAAGTTATTTTGGTTCGTAAGAGACGTAAGGTAAGGCATTTATCTAGGATTAGAAACTAAGTGGTCTTGAACACACAATTTCTTTTCGAATGTGGTCAAATGTAACAAATGTTATATTTGGGATAACACTTTCTTATGTAAAGTACAGATTCTAGTACTTCTTGGGTTTGAGTCCCGTCCGCGATTCGAACCCACACTGCCAGAGTAAGGCAACTAATCGCCAGCAATCTAACCCAATCAGCCGCCGTGTGTTCATAGCTTTCGGCCATGGGAGTCGTGCCAATTTACTATTGTCAGAGGGGTACACAAAATACGTGATCTAGACTACCAATAGTCGAACTTCCATTTTTGTGGAAACCTCTGTGGCTGATTGGGTTAGATCGCTGACTTTGAGTGCTGGCGAGTGGGTGCCTCACTCTGGCGCGGACGGGACTAAACCCCCAAAAGTACGAGATTCTGTACTGTACTACAGCAAAGCAAGCTATTTCTATATATTCATGACGTCATTGATCGTTTAAGCCAGCTTCCATAACGTTAGAGTCATAATCTTAGTTCATGATAATATGCCGCTGAATCTATGAATGTACCGTGAACATTTTATGGAAGGGTAGTACGTTTTAGTATGTCGTAGGTTTTGTTGTAATTTAAACTGTTACGAACCCTGCTTACCTGCGAAACATCTTCAAGAACACTTACAATGTGCACTGTACACAGATGAGATTTGAGAGTAGCATCCTTTTTATACATGATAACAAAAACCTCGACGAAGCACTTTTAATGATATTATTTTGCAATATGTTTTGCTCAGGGCGTAACTTTGCAAGAGACGGAATATTTTTGTAATGATTGCCACATTTCACTCTTCCTCATGTTTCCGCGCGTATCCGCTTATGAAGTTTGTAATTATCGCCTAACGGTTTAGTTTTTCCCCAGAGAAGTTGGGTGCTATAGTACTCACGGAAATGAAAAAAAACTGTTTTTTCGACCTCAGATCTTAAATAAATGCAGTTAATATACAAAATATGTAAATATTCAAACAACTAAATTAGTACTAATTGGGCCGTGGCACAAATACAGCGTATCAAATGTTTTTATGCCTTTTTACACGTAAAAGTGTGTAAAAATGTGAATAAAACAGACTGTTGTGAAACAGAGCATAACCAGGTGTAAGTAGATCAAGGTGACCTATGACACCTTGACGACAGGTGAGAACGGGTGCATAATGCCTATAGTTTGTTTCTGCTATGTCAATTTGGACTTAGTTTTATTTTTTAATGTTGAAAGTGCCGACAAATTACCTCCTGTAAAGTACATTTTTAATTGTTCACTGAGATCAAACTAGCAAATCCAGACTAGTACTTTTCGAGTTGATTTGTTATTTCGTATTTACAGCTACGTAACACTTTTTGTCGATTTTTAAATTGAGAAAAATATTTTTTTTCATTTCCGTGAGTACTTTAGTGTACCTACCCTCCATGTGTCCAGGTAGTCCGTCATGGTCGGCTGGGTACGCTCCTTGTCCTAGGGAAACAATCATATGTAAACAGACACGTCCAGATGATGTGGTTTAAAGAAAAGACGAATCTCGTTACCATAATATATATATGAACCAAGTATATCATTATATCTATTCTTTACAGCATTTCCCAAAGTAGATATTTCCCCAATAGTAAAAGAGGTTTATGATGCTGATGACACGTTCTAGGCTATAGCACAATAGGTATTCTACGAGCGCTTCATTCGCCACGTCCCTCGAGCATTAACGTATTACTTCTTCGAGAGGCATTTAGAAGTTGGAGTCTGTTCTGATGTTTAACGCTGCACTCAGTAATATTCCAGCTATATGACGGCGGTCTGTAAATAATCGAGTCTGGACCACACAATCCAGTCATTGACATCATGAGCATCGATCCACAAAAAATTGGGATACGACGACATGCATCAACCAAATCAGCGAGCCTGACCACCCGATCCCGTTAGTCGCCTCTTATGACAAGCATAGTCGCCTTTTCCGGCAAGTATGGGTTGCTGAAGACCTATTCTACCCCGGAATCTTCACGGGTCGGCTACTATAGTCCTCGGTTTGGAGCCTCTTTCGTAATGTGTTGCTTAAAGGGCTGCTGTAGTCTTCGGTTCAACCAAGTCAGGCTGACCACCCAATCCCGTTAGTAGACTCTTACGACAAGCATAGTCGCCCTTTACAGGAAGCATGGGTTGCTGAACACCTATTCTACCCAGGATCTTCACGGGTAAGAAGTTGGAGTTCTAAGTAAGGATAAGATATATGTATGAACAACTTCTTCAATACAATTAAGAGCGTCGTTTCGGTGTAGGTTCTAACATCGGTATCAATCAAGTGAGAAGTGAGACACTTGCTTCACATTTTCACGAGGCAAGAACGTTAACTGACTTTACAAGTCCAGTTTCTACCCTTGCCGAACTAGGCTGGAATTTCTGGGCTCGATCGTAGCGCCACCAGTGCCAAATACGAGTTATGTCCATTCTATGCCTCTCCCATATGTACCAATCAGATTCCACCTCTCGTATCACATGCATTTGTTTCAAACAAAATGGTGGCGCCCAGTCAAGGCGATCTGATCGACCATCAAGATCTATTTTGTGATAAAACGGTTCTTACTTCGCGAAGTACATCAACTCACGTGAGCACCTTGATTAAAAACATGAAAAGATTTGGAAAATATCTGTTGACACACGAGTTGGCGATGCACATGCTTTGCAAATACTGCAATCGACCGAACTCTGCATGACAGTTTACGAACCGGATTTCGATTTCGGTGCCCGATTTTGATTGGACTATGCCTAGACTCGTTAGTCCAGCCAAAATTTAACTCCTTAATCCCAGCCTAGTTCGGCAAGGGTGGAAACTGGACTTTTACAGTCAGTTAACTCACTTGCCTCGGGAAGATGCTTGCTTCATGACGGCGTCAGAACCTACACCAAAACGTCGCTCCTCATTGTAATAAAGAACTTGTTCACTCATATATTTTATCCTTACTTAATTAATTTTAACTTAATTAACTTAATTTTAATGAGAAGTGTTCACAACTTCGTATGGACAACAAACAATACCCTTTTGTGCAAGGAGACTCCAGTCTCAGTGCTCTTGAAAACATTTATGTTCAATCACCAAAAAGTGATATATAGATGCACACATGGACACTATTCCACAACTTAAAAACTCCGTAATACACTGCCCGGCAAAAATAAATATACACCATTGTTTGATGGCGACTTTAAATGAAACATGTAATGGTTTTTCGATGGTGATGTATTTGATACGGGTATCATTGTTGTGTTTTGGACCTTATTTTTGCAGTGTTTCGGTCCTAATATTTGCAGTGTTTCGGCGACTGTTTTCAGCCTAGTAACATTTTGATAATCTTTGCAATTTTGTTTGTTCAAATCCAATTGTGCACAGTGTACACTTTCTTTTCACCGGCAGTTTACATTTAATAAAAAAAATACCGCCCCATAATATAACACCGAGATATGTATAGTTGATGACGTCATGTGATCGTTTGTGCAAAGTGGTCTCTTTAGTATTGAAAGTAACAGAGGATATTTCATGTGTCGAGTGAAATTCCATGTTTCTCTCATCGAGTGACGGAAGGAAAGGTGATATTTTCACGAGTGGCGTAGACACATGGCATATCCTGTTTATTATATACTTTTTGTGTAGTTGTCTACCGGGCAATTAAATTATTTCATTACAAATGTAAAACCTTGAAACGTAAATTCTCCCTACCTAACACACAGGGACGGGTCACCACCCCATGTATTTGCGACTTTAAAGTAGTTTCGTGTTTGCAAAATCATAAAAAATATATCCAAAAGTAACAAAATATATTTAGGGTCGCGAAAATTCTGTATCATACATATAGATATGATTATATACAAAATCAACTTTAACAAAAAGTATTCTTGAAAACTTCGTCGCTGTTGGAAGCGAAAGAATACACGCTGGTCAAGTAACAATAATGGCGCTTTGCGAAAAGAACGGTCTCGATTGAAGATAAATTTACAGTTTATGACGGAACATTTTCAAGAAAATAACAAACGCCATGAAGCGATATTATTATTGTCATTATTTAGCCTTGTCAATGTGGAACTAACGTAAAAAGGAAGTCAACAGTTTGTGTACGGGACAGACACATACGATAAAGGGAGACAATTCGAGGGGAGGTCACTCTTGTATGATAATAGTTCCGTCAAAGTGTTATGTTCACTGCAATGAAAATATCACTATTCTCAACTTCGGAAAACGCACTTAGGTATATAATAAAATCATGTACTGCTGATATAGCTGAATGTAGACTGACTATTCCTGCCTCTCTCTTCTGTCACTCTGTTACGCTAGTACTTCAACGGGAGCACCAACACGATGCCCCTAACTAGTCTAAACCACGTCGGTTTTGTAAGCGCCATCACACAAATACATAAAAATGACTCCAAATTTATAATGAAATAAAACCAAATAATTTCATGTCAGACATGGCTGCGTCGCTCCTGACTGCTAGAACTCGAGTGGTTAAACAAGGCAGAAAAGTCTTGACTTACAGCGTAGGCCACAGGGAAGTGTATCAGATACAGATCTATGTAATCCATGTCCAGGGCCTCCAGTGACTCTCGACACGCTGGCTCCACCTGCTCTGGTTCATGACGATGGCCCCAAATCTGAAACGATAACACGTATGCATGATTATATTCTATGACGCTGTAGTGCAACGATATTGTGGTTATGGAACGGTGTGTTATATCTTTTATATGGGGAGACAAAATAGAACTAGAGAGTGGACGTTTCCCGTTCATTTGCAATTTATGAACACTTTAAGGAATTGAAGTGTGTAACGTTCCTGAGTAGAGGTCTCACATCTTTAAGGATACCCCTGTGAAACGCAATTGGGTAACTCCAAATCTTGGACGGTACACCTGTGTATTTGTGCAAACTACATGTACCAAAGACGTCCAGAGTGGCGTTGCCACAGTGGTCTGTCAAACCCGTGCTCACTCGCAAGGTTTTCAAACCGGCTTCATATAATTAATACGCCCGGGGTTGGCAACTTGAATAGTATACTCACTACGTAGAACTTTACATCTACGAATAAATGGAGCCATACAGTGAAACCTCGTTAGTCCAGACCCCGTTATTCCGGAAACCACGCCCTCTGAACGATGGAAATATAGACCCAAAGAAATGTCCATAACTCATGGTTATTTGAATACGGAATTTTGAAAATCCGAACGATGTCCCCGGTACAGCACCGTCCGCATTAACGAGGTTTCACAGTTTCTACAATGTGTTATGTGGCGAGGTCTTTAAATCAGCTCTGTCTGCAAGACAAACATGGCTTTATTGGAAACAGCACAATCTCACTACCTTTGTCACAATGAAAAGTTCTTCTCTCTTTACTTTTCCTTCTTTTATCAGTTCTTTAATGGCGACTCCGATTTCCGGTTCCGTTCTATAGATCCACGCCGTGTCAATATGGCGGTATCCAATCTGAATTGCGGCCTTCACGGCGTCACCAACCTCGTTTGGCTGTTGGGGAAAATGGATTGATAAACCACATGCATGTTACATGTTGGAGGCTGAACAGAATTACGCCCCTTTGTTAGTCCAGGATCTGCTGATTCGAATTTCAGATTGGCCCCTATTATGATATTTGGTCTGTCAGCACCATAACCGAGTTCAGGGGTTTTACCGAAATGGTAAATGAGTGCGACCGTCATCGCTTGAAACAAAATAAAGCTGACATGCCGTGACAACTAAAATACCACTCAGAGCGTCAAGACACACACGAACATAAATCAATGTTGCACTGACTAATCACTGAAGATTACAGTGCATCTACCCGGAGACCTAGGTGAACATCTATCCGGACACCTACAGTCAACATCTACCGGGAGGCATACAGTCAACATCTACCCGGAGATCTACAGTCAACATCTTCCCGGAAATCTACAGTCAAAATCTACCGTCAACATCTACTGGGAGACCTGAAGTCAAAATCTACCCGGAAGTCTCAAGTCAACATCTACCCGGAGGCCTACAGTCAGCATATACTGGGAGGCCAATATTCAACATCTACCCTGAGGTCTACAGCCATCATCTACCCGGATCTCTACAGCCAACATCTACCCGGAAGTCCTCAATCAACATATACAGTCAACGTCTACCGTCAACATGTACCCTGAGGTCTACAGTCAACATCTACCCGGAGATCTACAGTCGACATCTACCCGGAGGTCTGCAGTCAACATCTACTCCGATCTCCACAGTCAACATCTACCCGGAGGTCTGCAGTCAACATCTACTCAGATCTCTACAGTCAACATCTACCCGGAGGTCTGCAGTCAACATCTACCCGGATCTCTACAGTCAACATCTACCCGGCGGTCTGCAGTCAACATCTACCCGGCGGTCTACAGTCAAAATCTACCCGGAGGTCTGCAGTCAACATCTTTCAGGAGGCATACAGTCAACATCTACCCGGAGGTCAACAGTCAACATATACTCGGAAGTCTCTAGTCTACATGTCCCCGGAGGTCAACAGTCTACATGTCCCCGGAGGTCTTCAGTCTACATGTCCCCGGAGGTCTACAGTCTACATGTACCGGGATGCCTACAGTCAACATCTACCCGGAGGTCAACAGTCAACATATACTCGGAAGTCTACAGTCTACATGTCCCCGGAGGTCTACAGTCGACATGTCCCCGGAGGTCTACAGTCTACATGTCCCCGGAGGTCTACAGTCTACATGTACCGGGATGCCTACAGTCAACATGTACCGGGACGCCTACAGTCAACGTCAACGTGTGAGGTCAGGTCTTCCCCCATGATTAACTTCATACTAACTGACGCTTTTGAAATTTATCTACACGTGATTCTATTGAGCAAGTAATATTTGCAAAGAAAATGAACAACTACCAACCCGAAAACTGTTGTAGGTTCCTAGGCCAAGCATTGGCATGTCGTAACCGCTGCTCAGACGTACGGAAGGTACCTTGTCCGCCATCTTGAAACGACTCTCTCAGCACCTTGACAAGAAATCACAAAAGACATTGTAACTAAATTATTTTATGAAAAATAGAACGTGTCAGCAATATATCCATTGGTGCATGCAGATGTGTAACGCAATGTAAAGCAGTAAATTTGATTGTGAACCATCCACACAGAACTCACAGGCTGGACGGTGCAGAAGCAATGTGAGCGAGTGTTAGCCCAACAGCGTCCACCCGACAAGGTCACCTCGGCAATACCGTCGGGACAAATATCACCACGGTATTATGGAATGTCGTCACAGTGACTTGCATTTCTCTTATCTCACAGCCCTAACATGCGTATCACAATTTTGAGAGGAGGTAAGAGCATAACAGGAAGGTGGGGTCGGCGGTGAGCGTGAGGGGATGAATGGAAGGGGAGTAGGGAGCTCTACTTATCCCCACGTGCCGCGCTTATGATCCAAGGTCGAATGAGAGTATACATCTTGCGTCACACTTGCTGCAATACTATCCGTGAGTTTGACAACTGTTGATCTCAAATTTTGGGAACATCTAACATCTGTACGGTGGCCCATAAGGGACATGGAGTCTGTTTTTCAATATTTTGATATTTCACTAACTGTTATCGTAACCTTTTGCAAATTAACACAATTTGTCATACAACTTTGTGATAAATCATGTATAAAGATGATACTGAATCGCCGAAAAGTGAAGCGAAAATGTCAAAAACTAATATGAAAATGTCAAAAACAAAAGCGAAAATGTCAAAAACTAAAATGAAAATACAGAAAACTATTTCCACCGCGGTGATATTGACATTTTCATTTTAGTTTTTGACCTTTTCGTTCTTGTTTTTGACATTTCCATTTTAGTTTTTGACATTTTCGCTCCACATTTCAGCGATTCAGTAGCTACTTTAAAGTACATTTTCCATGTTTTCGGTTGTTTTTATACATGATTTATCGAATATTTGTATGACAAATTGTGTTAATTTGCAAAAGGTTACGATAACAGTAAGTGAAATATCAAAATATTGAAAAACAGACTCCATGTCCCTTATGGGCCACCGTACATCTGGGCGAACATTTTAGGATTTTCAAACGCGATTTTGAGGTGTGAATGGTGCAGAATGGCGTGGACAAAAGTGACGAGGAAACATTCAACAACAACAACAACAACAACAACAACAGCAACAAACAGCAAACATTTGTCGCGTGAACAGTTATGTAACTAGTGTTGCCCGAGTGAAGCCGGTGATATGTACAATGTGTATTGACAGAATAACCAACAACATTCGATGTAGGTCGCTGATGTTATCATACATCGAGAGAGCTTCCACGTGATCGCATCATCCTATATAGCTGTCTTACCGCTCTTGACTAATACATGTAGATGTGTGTTTGTCACTTTACATACGAAAACACATCAGTCCCCCTGGCGCGTTCGGGACAGTCACTTACCTGGCGCACTCTCCCAACACACAGACGGGTATTTATCTGGCGCTCACCCACCCGTTGACAGGCCGAGGACTGTTATCTTTACTTGTGTCAACACTACATGCACACACAAGCAGAAGTTGAGAAATCTGAACGCTTGCTGTTGATAAAATATGTTCCGTATCTCCGAGACCACTTTCTGACATTCAGGATGACACATCGATTTCTCCGTAATGTTAGGTGAGGTGAGTGCGAAAAAGACTTACGCCAAGTCAAGTCTAATGTTCACCTGAATAAACGCGGAAACGTATCGTACAACTCAAAAAAGCCATCATTGTTTTCACTATACGAGAAATGCTTGTGAAACAGATGTTAACATGGCTGTCACATTTCACCCCAAAGGCCTATCGACACTAAAAATCTTTGGCAAAATAATTACGGCCACCCTAATTTACAAAAACAAAGGGGGGACTCGGGTGGTCCAGTCGTCTAAGGCGCCGCGATTCGCTGTGCAGAGTTGCGTCCCTTGTGCACGCCAAAAAGCTATTATTGTGGGTTCGAATCACGTTTTTCCCCGATTATGTTCCTAGGTTTGTCTGCACCATACCCGTGCTCGTGGGTTTCACCGAAGTGGTAAACGTCTGAGACCAGCATCACTTCGGGCTTTCCTCCCACATTAAGCTGACACACCGTGATATAACTGTAATACTGTTAAAAGCGGCGTTAAACCTAACTCACTCACTCACGAACGAACGAACGAAGGTTGGCGAACAAATACGAAAACCAACTGAGCAACCTTTGCGGAAGTAATTACCACCATCCTCCAGCTTGTGTATGCAGACGCTCGTTGTTTGGATAGTCAATTTTCCTCCTTAGTTTTCAGTGGTGACGACAGTTTCTTTGTGGTCAGGTAACGTCTATCAGTAGAAGCGCTCATAAAATATCTTCCATTGTGAATCGCTGGACGTAGGGACGCAAATGCCACATGGAACCAGTGTGGAAGAGCGGGATATTTGGTGAGGCGCGCTTTGAGAATTACTGTTGTCACACTTTGGTGATCAGTGTCACTGTGGAAGGAAACCGGAAATGACGTATGTTTTCAGGTGAAGATCATTACCTGCAACGAAAGGTTTGTTTGTTTGTTTGTTTGTTGATTAACGACGCACTCAGCAATATTCCAGCTATATGACGGCGGTCTGTAAATAATCGAGTCTGGCCTAGACAATCCAGTGATTGATATCATGAGCATAGATCCACGCAATTGGGATCGATGGCATGTATCAACAAGTCAGCGAGCCTGACCACCCGATCCCGTTAGTCGCCTTTTACGACAAGCATAGTCACCTTTTACGGCAAGCATGGGTTGATGAAGACCTATTCTACCCCGCAATCTTCACGGGTCTGCAATTAAAAGTCTTTCGGATCCAGGTGTAAATATTTTACCGGTCACCGTGAAGTTATTAACACTATTCAAGCGTATAGTTCGCTTCAAAACCAGGAGGGATAATGAAGAAGACTTGGAGGGGAGGGGTGTGTTGCACTCAGAATAATGAAACAATCGGGAAACAACTTACTTTTGTTAGCCGTAGCCTACATCCTCGTCTGTTCATGCACACCCTGCACCCCGTCTGTTTATGTGCACCCTGCACCCCGTCTGTTTATATGCACCCTGCACCCCGTCTGTTTATATGCACCCTGCATCCAGTCTGTTTATGTACACCCTTCACCCCGTCTGTTTATGTGCACCCTGCACCCCGTCTGTTTATATGCACCCTGCACCCCGTCTGTTTATATGCACCCTGCATCCAGTCTGTTTATGTGCACCCTTCACCCCGTCTGTTTATGTACACCCTGCACCCCGTCTGTTTATGTACACCCTGCACCCCGTCTGTTTATATGCACCCTGCATCCAGTCTGTTTATGTACACCCTTCACCCCGTCTGTTTATGTACACCCTGCGCCTCGTCTGTTTATGTACACCCTGCACCTCGTCTGTTTATGTGCACCCTGCTCCCCCGTCTGTTCATGTACACCCTGCACCCCGTCTGTTTATGTACACCCTGCACCCCGTCTGTTTATGTACACACCTACATCCCCGTTTTCTTTTGTACGGATTTAAAAAGATGCAACTTTAAAAGATAACAACTTCAGGTTTATTGCATGTAGCGACGTTTCATTGTAGAGACTTTCACCGTCATCCAGCGGGAGTGACTACAACCAAGTGATGAGAGGTATATATGCATCAGATTAACATAACACCAACATGTAATAGATAACAAGTAGCAAACAGATAATTAGATGAAGCAAGATGTACTATGAGAATAACAAATAGCACGCAGGTAATGAAGCCAGATAAACTTGGATCAACGCGTGGTACATGGACATTCTGTTGGACACTTCACAACGAAGAGCATAACGGTAGCTAGACGTTTCGGGTGCCTCCACCGTGTTGGAAATGGATGTCTGTCTAATTTTATAGACTGTAATTTGGTCACTACAGTTGGTCTAGAATCAATCGTATTGACAACGATCTCTAAGGTAATAATGGACGAACCATGCTGACTTATAAGCTTGAACCAAACAACTGGGTCAAGACCAATAGGAAATGGAACGCACTGTGACTCTAAATATATTCTTCAACCTACACACACGAAAGGTCAACTCAGGTGGTGATTATAGTGTATATTATGTTATTGATATAGGCAACATTGACGTTGTTAAAATGCTGTTACAATGGCTCAAGGTCTCCTTTGCTTCCGAACGTCGCTCTGGGGAGATTGCTCCATCATACTCGAACGATTCTTCAACTGTACATTGCATGGAATGTGAAGATCGGTCTGATCTTGTTATTTTTTACACATTGAATAATCATCATTTATTAAATCAAAACGGCAAAATCATGAAAAATACAAGACGTAATGACCATTTCATTGGAGCGATTGCTGAATATTCCGGTGGCATTCAAATATTCCATTTCTGATGACAGTGCAATATGCCTTTTACAGTACTGGGATGAAAATAACTCTTGTTTACCATATACTTTTTTCCAATGTGTTTTCTTCAGTTCAGGGGCGTTCGGGTAGCCTAGTGGTTAAAGCGTTTGCTCGTAACGCCGAAGTCCCGGGTTCGATTCCCGACATGGGTACAATGTGTGAAGCCCATTTCTGGTGTCCCCCGCTTATTGCTAAAAGCGGCGTAAAACCCTACTCACTCACATTACTGAGGCCTTGACTGTTGTAACCCTGATCAAACAACTTGGTTTTTATGTCTGGTGTCCCCCGCCGTGACATTGCTGGAATATTGGTAAAAGCGGCGTAAAACCATACTCGCTCACTCATTATTCAGTTCAGTTGGTACAATCATAATCATACAGATAGTATGTTCACACTATATATGTCCAGCACTAAACTCTGACATTGGTCGAATGTGATAACAGTGGCATAGTACCAAGGGGGACCCGATTTATTATACAGTAAACTACGTTTATAAAGAACACGCTTATAACGAACTGACCGAAGGAACGAACTTATAACAGTGGCATAGTACCAAGGGGGACCCGATTTATTATCCAGTAAACTACGTTCATAAAGAACACGCTTATAACGAACTGACCGAAGGAACGAACTTATTTTTAGTCCCGGCCATTTGTTGTATATAATATTTTATGCTGTATATATGCTGTATATATGCTTATAACGAACTACGTTTATTACGAACTAGAATTAGTGGTCCCTTTGAGTTCGTTATAACCGTAGCTTACTGTAGTGGATTTCTTAAATATGAAGATATAATTATGAAGGGTTATGTACGGGGATTTAATATATCTGTAAGGTTTTCCATTTTTATGTTGAAGCGATGTATCGTATTGTTTATTTCTTAAATGAAAATATTATTTGTCATATCAGTCAACAAGAAACATCAAGTTTTTAAACACGCACCTGACAGCGTGCTTGCATTTGTTGTTGGTCTTAAAAATGTGTAACGTCACACATATTTACGTTGTGTCGTTAAGATACGTAATATGTAACCCACAAGTTTCTTTACTATGAGCGACCGCCTCCGTGATCTAATGGTAGAGCGTCCGCCCGGAGAGCGGAAGGTCCGGGGTTCGATCCCCGTCCGCGTCATACCAAAAGACGTTAAACGATGGTTCTTGTTGTTACCCTGTCTGGCGTTCGGTATTAAGGGGCTAAAACAAGGACTGGACGGCTTGGAGTCAGTATACTGAGTGTCTGAGTGGGGTATTCATGTTCAACTGCGGCATGGTATCTCAGTGAGCTAGCACTATAAATGAGCATCAGTCCGGACTAGTACAAGCAGCCACACAAACACACACACGTACATGCACGTCGCTATACAAGTGCAATAATCTTGGACGCGACGTTAAACCCCATTTCACCTCACCTCACTATGAGCATTTGGTTTTGGAAAATGAGGACTCTTTAAGAAAATGCCCATCTCGACGCCATATCGATTTTCCATTTTACACGCCTTGAGCAAACCTGAAGTCCCTTAAGCTTATGGTCAGGACGAGCTACACAAAGTTTAAGCTAAGTCCATGGGTAGTTGTGGAGAATAGGTGGAAAACACCATTTACGCGGCCGTTGACGGTCAACGCAGGATGAAACGACTTCACTTTTGTCCTGAAGTAGACACCGCATAACCTAGTATGCGTTTATCAAAAATATCAGGGAGTGAAGGAAGACGAAGTGTCATTCGCAGAGAGTTGTCCTACAATTCAGAGACAAATGCCACCTTCATCTATGCTGGAAATAGATGAAAGAATATTCCAGGAAGTATCTAATTGTCAAGGAAGTACAAATCCGTCCCAACAAAGACAGAATGTTTCGTTATCAATGACGCATGTTCACAACGGATTGATCAGAGTTGAAAACCTGGTTGACGTTATTCAAACATCCGTCAGGCTGGAACCTGTTCATTCGGACCCCGCTACACATAAGCCTGTTTAAACACTTTTAAAGGGTGAGTTTACATTTCGCTAAGCCCGTTTCTACTGAGACGGAACTGTGTCAACACCATGGACACCGGGGACATGGAATGCTCACAAATAGTGCCGCATGACCTGTATTGACCACAGGAAGATCAAACCCTTTCCCTCTGACCAAACGTCCAATGTTCAGTTCCTGTCGGCACGTGCAGGTCAAGATGTCATTCCGTATGTCCGAGGGAGATTAATGCTCATAAATAAAGCCATTCATCGGATTAGCAAGACGCCGAATTTGATTTGCTTTTCCTTAATTGGTTCTTCATCATTTAGTCTTGTCACAACCGTGTTCCTCCCGTCTCCGGCCATAACAGAATCGGAGGTCAAGGGTGTTTCCAGGGTGATTACGTGTGTCCCTTCCTTCACCACTCTCTATGAGACTTCAACAGTATTGGGTAACAGTTACGCAATAATGATGTCCTTAAAAAGATTCCAGTCGCTACTTGTTCCCAGTTACCAGTGGGAGGTCGATGTGCATGTCACAAGACCGAACAAGTGTCCTCCACATCTGGAAATAATGACAAACCCCGTTGAGACACTTCCTTGTCAAGAAACCTTTGCCGCTTGATTATCTAAAAGCTTAAACCTATTTCACTAGACGCCCGCAGTGAGTTTCCTGCTCTACCTCTACGTACTTGTGGGCGAGCGGGTGAATGCTGCTTATTTCAGCAGCAGCAGCAGCAGCAGCAGCAGCAGCAGCAACAGAAATGTTAACAAGATGTTCCTTTACTGTAATTAGTGAACACAAAACAGTTGACGTTGATTTCTATCAAAGGTGAGATGAAATGGGGTTTACTTTCGCCTTATAGATTACTGTGCGTGCATAAAGCGACGCGAATGCACATATGTATGGATGTATGTATTCGTGTGTGTATGTGCGGCTGCTTGTACTAGTTTGGACTTTTCGGTTTTATAGTGCTCGCCCACGAAGATACTATGCCGCAGTTTAACATGGATACCTCACTCAGACTCCCAACTGACCACGCCTTGTTTTAATCCTTTAAAGCCGAGCGCCAGGCAGGGTAACAACATGTACCATCCTTTAACGTCACTTGTTATGACGCTGCCGGGGATCGAACCACCCAACTTCCGCTCTCCGGGCAAACGCTATATCCACTAGACCACAGATGCGTTGAATATGAAGACAAAACAAGAATAAGGTCGATTTAGCGAGTGCTAGCTTAAGTGAGTACGTGAGTAGTGAAGTACGTTTAACATCATTATAACAGTCGCATCCGTGAAGATCCGCATGAGAATTGATATTCAGCAGCCAATGCTTGTCGTAAGAGGCGACTAACCGGATCGGTTGATGCATGTCATCGTATCCTAATTGCCTAGATCGACGCTCATGATGTCAATCACTGGATTGTCTGGACCAGATCCTCGATCATTTATAACCCGTTATACTCGTCATGCAGTTGGTATATTGCTGAGTGCGGCGTTAAAGAAGGAACCCCAAACATACTGCATCAGTCGCATTGATACCCCACCAATTGTCCCAACATAGGAATGTAACTTGCCCTGCACGTTGGACCTCAACACAAGGGTAGCGTCATATATGACCCTGTCTCACGCTTGACCGGACCTAGAGGCTATTATTTCGAATAATACAAGTGAGTGCGTATGGTTTTACGCCGCTTTTAGCAATATTCCAGCAATATCACGGCGGGGGACACCAGAAATGGGCTTCACACATTGTACCCATGTCGGGAATCGTCTTCGGCGTGACGAGCGAACGCTTTAACCTCTAGGCTACCCGACCGCCCTCGAATAATACAAAAAAACAATCACTTTAAAGTTATATACTGTAGAAGTGATTACTCTGCTTTGAACAGGACCGCCTCCGTGGTCTAGTGGCAGAGCGTCCGCCCGGAGAACGGAAGGTTCGGGGTTCGATCCCCGGCCGCGTCATACCAAAAGACGTTAAGAGGTGGTACTTGTTGTTACCCTGTCTGGCGCTCGACATTAAGAAATTTGCACTACAACTTGCCGTGAAGCAGACAATCTCCGGAACCGGCTATGACGAAGTGATGCAGGTCTTAGACGTTTACAGCTTCGGTGAAACCAACGAGCACGGGTATGGTGCTGACAAACCTAGAAACATAATTGGGGCGAACCAGGATTCGAACCCACACTCATAGGTTTCTGGCGTGCCCAAGGGACGCAACTCTGCACAGCGAATCGCGGCGCCTTAGACGACTGGGCCACCCGTGCCCCCGACACGCCGTATATAGAGAAATCTCCTCTATTTAGAAAGGCTTCTATCAATCGTTCCGTTACGACCCCTTTGTGAAACAGGGATAAAATATTACTTAGTGTGTATGGTTCTAGAAAGGCTTCTAATTAATCGTTCCGATACGACCGCTTTGTGAAAGCCAAGATAGCATGTCGCTTTGCGGCACGTCATTTCACATCGTCACTATCAAACATCATCTATCTCTTTAAAGGTTCTACTTCCGAATCAAACCATTTCCGCCCACGACAACACGTCTTCGGCTACGTCATTTAGCGCTTACAAAGAAGCGATAAATGGTGTTATTATGGAACTGTTAAGTACGAATCACTATTCAAACAGAATAAATCTGGTGGACACTTATATTTTGCAAGGAGGCCTAGGGGAGTGATTGTGATATAGCGTGAAGCAATGCTGGTGCATACTGAGACTAACATTACTCGAAAATCGGACACCATATGCAATCTTCCACTAGTTCTTTTTAGTATATGCAGTAAAACTTTACACAATTTACTTTTTTATTAGAGACAGAATATCGCTGCATCAAGACATACACTTCTTCTCCAAAAATCCTGTTTTTATGTTTTGTACACATAAAATAAAAATCAGGATACCAAACATGTCCAGAGCAATTTTGTTTAAAAACCTGATTCAAAATTATGATGTTTAGTTTCTTGTTAAACAAATTATATAAAAAACATCATAGTCCTATATGTACCAAGCATGTTCTGCATGTGAAACAGCGAAAGAACAGATACAATTATGTACTCAGAGAATCATGGTTCTACGAAGATTTCAAGCCTTATTCAGAGCGATTGAGTGAGTCGGGTTTAACGCCGCTTTTAACAGTATTCCAGTTATATCGCGGCGTGTCAGCTTAATGTGGAAGGAAAGCCCGAAGTAATGCAGGTCTCAGACGTTTACCACTTCGGTGAAACCCACGAGCACGGGTATGGTGCTGACAAACCTGGAAACATAATCGGAACGAACCAGGATTCGAACCCACAATCATAGGAATCGCGGCGCCTTAGACGAGTGAGCCACAGCTGCCCCCTCCTTGATAATGAGAGTACAAGGCAATGATATTTTATTGCATGTATATCCGCATGTAAGACCTATATCAGTGTATATTATCATTTGTTTTTGTTTTTGTTTTTATGAATAGTATAATAACATAAATTGAAGCGACAAAAGCATTTCTAAAATCAAAGAGTCCATTGTGGGATTCCGACTATATCATAAGCATGCGTTTATGAATCACTATCCAGCATAGATGTTACCAGGTGTTCGTAAAAAGGTGAACATATACTGCCCCATCAGTTGATTCACACAAACACGTGAACATGTCAAAATAGAGAATTGCATCGGACATTATTTTTGTCACTGATGTGTCAAATATGGAAAATCCTCCTCAAGCCTACCATTGCAGTTTTTGAAAGCTTTACTGAGGTGGGCGGTCGGGCAGCCTAGATGTTAAAGCGTTCGGTCGTCACGCCGAAAACCCGGTTTCGATTCCCGACATGGGTACAATGTGTGAAGCCCATTTCTGGTGTCCCCCGCTTATTGTTAAAGGCGGTGTAAAACCCTACTCAATCACATGAATGAGGCCTTGACTGTTGTAACCCTGGTCAAACAACTTTTTTTTTTATGTTTGCAAAATTTCAAACAGACCTTTGGATATTTTAGATTTTTTGTACGGATTTATGTGGAGGTTGGGAATCCAGTACGAAAGAGAAATGGACATTCCTTCAGCTTTTAGAGACAGTCAAGTCAAAAGTTGACAGCACTGATGCATGGTTTTTGCAGGTGTTTTCCATAGTTAATACAATGGCCATATATGTTTTGTTTGTTTGTTTCTTGTTTAATGCCGCACTCACCAATATTCCAGCTACATGGCGGCAATCTATAAATAATCGAGTCTGGACCAGACAATCCAGTGATGGACATCATGAACATCGTTCCACGCAATTGGGATCAATGACATGCATCAACCAAGTCAGCGAGGCTGACCACCCGATCCCGTTAGTCGCCTCTTACGACAACAATAGTCACCTTTCACGGCAAGTATGGGTTGCTACCATAAATGGGCTTCACACTTTGTACCCATGTCGGGAATCGAACCCGGGCCGTCGGCGTGGCGAGCGAACGCTTTAACCACTACCCTCCCCCCTCCCCACTCTTAAAGACATTCAACAGGTTCTTATTCTCTTTGGGGTATTATTAGCATATGCTTCGACGGCATCCTTAATGATTTGAAGTGGTGATCCCAATTGACAGGAAGTTGCTCACGATAGTTTGGTCCATATTTGAATAACTGTGATTATGTGACCAACAGGCAAAAGGAGTGACATTTACGTCATGAGTTGCGAAGCCCACGTTCTGCAACAAGTTCCTATAAATTAACAACTTGGATGAAATGGTGTTCGTACAGGAAGTGGGAAACTGTTGATGGTTCCTGAAATATGAAATATTGTGGGATATTTTGAGAAAATGATCTTTGGCTGAGAATGTTATTTACTTTTAAGGTATCTGGTACCGATTTCTCGAAACAAACTTAAGTTTGGGCCTGGTCAGCTGTGAGCATATTTCAATTTGGGAACATGCGGTCGGAACAGTACTTTTGTTGCAATAATATTACCAAATACGTCATGGTGATGTTAAAACGCTGGTATAAAATAAGGCTGGTTCGGGGATATGTTGCACTCAGTGCACAGCCTTTAATAATAGAGCAACGCGAAGCATATAAATGACATTATTATCCCAGCTCAAGGCCGAATCTTGAACAATGCATGACACTATGTCGTTAAGACCTTATGTAGTCAACTGTACACGGCTACACGAAGTACATCCCAGACTGGGGATATTAGATGTTACAGTACGTAAGATGATGTCGCACGCAATGTTTTTGTTTTGCTGGAAAAATGGCCAGGGGTGGCCCTACTGACAGGATGGAGTGGTCGTCTCGGTGACTGGTTGATGCATGTCATCGTATCCCAATCGGTTATGTAACAGACCACCGTCATACCGCTGGAATATGAGTGCGTCCTTAAACAACAAACAAACAAACAAACAATCAAACAAAGCTGTCTGTAGTTCATGTTACCAGCAGTGTAAGCCGTAGTGACCCTGTGCTATAGTGATAGTGCTATTGGCCGTTCGAGACAATCGGAGTGTTAATAGGAGACCTTAGTACCGTTGGTACCTATGGACCATTTGCAGCTGGGGTTATAGAGGTTTCCATGTATGTCAGACAGCGGACACTCAAAGGATAAGTGACAGGAGTACGACCACAAAACATTGAACATATCACATACATGCATATTTAAATTATATATATGGTTTGTTCATATGTGGAGACTGATTCAGGGTCAACTGACATGTTGATGTGGATCACGTGAACGCCAACGATCAATACAGGGATAGAGATCAGTGCACACGTCTACGTCGTGTTCAACACTATTCTAAGAATATACTACAGTAAACTACGGTTATAACAAACACGCTTATAACGAACAGACGGATATAACTTACTTTTTTGTCACTAACATTTGCTGTAGTTATGCTGTATATATGCTTACAACGGATTACGGTTATAACGAACTTAAATTAGTGGTCCCTTTGAGTTCGTTATAACCGTAGTTTACTGTACATACATACCTCAACCCCGATCAACAGTGCGATCTTTGCGCTAAGACGATGGTAATTCCCATACTTTAACATAGACTTACGACAGTCTTAGCGCTACGATCTCTTTGTGGAACGTAGCCTATGTGGTTCTGTCTCCCGTCATACCGAACACTCAGATTTCATTCCCGATATGGCGACAATGCATAAAACCAACTGGCTTACACTCTAGAACGAAACAACCGAAGTAAGGCGAGTAAATCCAAACTTCAAAAGGCAGGACTAGGAGTTTTTTCCAGTCGAACCAGTTTGTTTGACGAATCTATAGATTTGGTGAACCCATGTTCTCCGCATCTGACTTTCCTTGACCCGAATTCATAAAGCGTGCGCAGCGTTTCGATATAGTTTTATACGTACTTACGACTGTCGTAGCTACGGACGCTTGTGAATCGGGACCTAAACAACAGATAACCGATTTTTTACGAATTCCCATCCCTTCATATTTTTGTATTAAATGGGTATCGTCTAATATCCTTTTGATTTTACAGAAACAGAGGGCAGAGGAAACGTATTTCACACAATCCTGTGTGTCACATGCAATGTGGCCCCGTGAAGACCCGGGGTAGAATAGGTCTTCAGCAACCCATGCTTGCCGTAAAAGGCGACTTACGGAATCGGGTGGACAGGCTTGCTGACTTGGTTGATGCATGTCATCGGACCCCAATTACGTGGATCGATGCTCATGATGTCAATCACTGGATTATCTGGTCCAGACTCGATTATTAACAGACCGCCGTTTAACAACAAACAAAGAAACAAACATTGATGGTCAAGTTGAGGCACTGTTATATTTCGTTAAACAAACATGGGGGAAATGTATGTAATTAACCAACTATGCATAAGGCAGTCACAGCACTGGCGCCTCTATGTGTTCAACAATCTGTGAAGTACCAAGGCCATTCTAGGTGCGCCCTTTCGTCAAATTGCTAAAGCATCGTCAAAGACGACTGAAATCTAACTCACTCGAAGATGAGGCCAATGTGTTTTTGCCCACTCACTGTTTCTATGTCTGTAATAAGTTAAGTTTGCTCGTTTTATAAGGGCACCGATACTAAAGAGTCGAGACATCACGGCAAATCAAATCGCCAGCCTTGTCCACTGCACAACCCACGTTCACGTAACATTGTAGACGATCTGACTTCATAGGCACTCCATCAGCCATGTGTCAGCCCCGAGAATCGACACGTTGCTGCCAGACGGGGAGGAAAACACGGACATTCGCAGGGCCAAGTGATGTTTTTTTCAGACATGTCTCGATTTCTTCACTTCCCCCATGACAGTTATATTCTTCTTTGAGAGACCCAGTAAGCACTGACGTCAATGTTCACCGACATCACCGCTATGGCTCCCCTTGTGGAATCAATCAATGTTAGTAGTCGAGTCACAATTGATGTAGTACCATCCTAAGTATACCATCCTTTAATCGGTATGACGTTCAGAGACCTAACGCATTTCATGATATTAACGCTCGCGTTCATAATATTTTTGTATGGCTTTTCTTCAAACGCATTCTGCGAAATGAATTCATATTGTCTTGTGTTTGTTTCCGGAGCGGAACTGAATAGTGCTCACGATAACTCGAACATTTTCCCTGGAGGTGTCTATTGATTTTTGAGAATGTTTATGTTGAATAGTTCAGTAATTTAGATAATAGGTGTAATCAAATCTAAAACATAGTTTCAGGTTTCGTTTCAGACAAATTAACAAGAGTAATATTCTTGTTGTTATGAGCCGCTGGAAATCAAATTTCTTTTTTATTAGGATCCTATGACAAATGTCACGGAGAAGCCGAGGGCACATGTTAAACCCTAATGTGTTTTGCTTCCAATCATTTATATCGAGACCTTCGATTTGAATCATGTAAAAGAGTGAAACGACGCTGTAGCTCACCTGCATATGCACTCAGCAGATTATAATGTCAGCAAAGACAGACAGACACCTTGCAACTTTTTGTCAGCATTGATATTCACTAATGTTAGTTTGTTTGTTTGTTGTTTAACACCGCACTCAACAATATTTAAGCTACATAATCGAGTCTGGACCAGATAATACAGTGATTGATATTATGAGCATCGATCTCAGCAATTTGGATACCATGACATGCATCTACCAAGTTTGCGAGCCAAACCACCCGATCCCGTTAGTCGCCTCTTACGAAAAGCATAGTTGCCTTTTACGACAAGCATGACCTATTCTGTACCCGGATCTTCACGGGTGCTTCGAATATGTACTGTAGAGATACCGAAATGTGTGTCTTCCTCAGACATGTTGGGACCTACAGCTAACCACACATACATTTATACTAAATTTCATTGCATTTAGCTAAAATAAAGATTTTCTTTAAACCTGAATTGATTTTCACTTCCTTAGTCCGGTGGTTCCTGAGAAGAATATGAAGCGACGAATGTCGGACGACCAGGCAATGACACAATTTCACTATAAGGTTCTTTTTGACGTCATTGTATTTTTATGGTAGATGCCAGTATTATTACTTTTGAACTCATAATTTGCCAAATAATTTCATTTAAAACAATGAAAAGTTATTATTAATATTGTACCATAGATGAGTTGAAATGGGGTTTAACGTCGCGTCCAAGATTATTGTGTAAGGGACTGACCATCTTTTAAAGTCTTTTGGTATAACGCGGCCAGGGATTGAACCCCGGACCTCCAGCTCTCCGGGCGGACGCTCTACCACTGACGACGGAGGCGTTCATAATGCACCATAACAACACGAACAACAAGGAATCGGGTCAGCGCCAAATAATTTAGTATTATTCTCGGTCCCGTTCCACAAAGTGATTATAGCGCAACGACTGTTGGCTGGCTGGTTGGTTTGCCGCATTCAGCAATATTCCAGCTATATGAAGGAGGTCTGTAAATAATCGAGTCTGACCAGACAATCCAGTGATTAATATCATGAGCATCGATCCACGCAATTGGGATCGATGACGTGCATCAACCAAGTCAGCGACTATGTAAGCCTATGTTAAAGTATGGGAGTTGCGATCGTCTTAGTGCTATGAACTCTTTGTGGAACGGGATCCAGATGAACAGTTATTTTAGTTCTCCTAAAAAGATCCCTATCAAGGCAAAGGTGAATGCTGCACAAAGATAAGATTTCATACAGTATCTAGCAGTTCACAATCTGTCACCAGTAAAACTGCAACAGCGCACGTTAGGGATGCACAGGGAATCAGTAAGCAGATAAGAACGTTACATGTGCGTAGCTCTTTATGATCTGGTTTTAAACCATCCCATTTTATCAAAGCAATATTTTCAATCTGGAAAAGATATCACCTTCTACATTAAAAACTTACTGACATAAATCACTTAAGTTAATTTACTCAGTAAACATATTTTATTGCTCAGAGATTCACATGTGTTGGGTATTTTTCTGCAGGATTTGTAAAACATCTCGTTAAGCGCCTATAGAAAGTTTGATAAATATCCAGAAGCCAAGTCAATTTGGTAGGTTGTTTAGTTAGCGATGTGTTATTTCCGTAAATACGACACTTGCGACTTCTTAAGTGTCAGTTGCTTGTTGCCATGCCTATGATGTAGTGGCATAGAAATTTAGTATATTGGAGTGAATGAATGAATTTGTCTTTCCGTACATCTCTTTTAGCTATATTCCAGCAATAAAACGACGGGGGCACAAAGAATGAGTACACCTTGCACCCGTGTGGGGAATCGAACCCCGGCCTTCGGTGTGGCGAAAGAACGCTGTGACCACTGGGCTACCCCACCGGGTGAGATCCGGGGTAAAATAGATTTTCAGGAACCCATGCTTATCGTAAGTGGCCACTACCGGCATTGTGTAATCAACTCGGTGACTTGGTTGATTCATGTCATTGTATCCCACTTGCGTAGATTGATGCTCATGATGTCAATCACTGGATTGTCTGGTGATCCAAACTCGATAATTTACAGACCACCGCCATAGGGGAGGAAGATTGTTGAGTGCGGCGTTACACAACAACAACATGACAGTATCTTCAAGAGGGTTCGTTACATATAGACCCGGTGGTAGCAGGGATCCTGCGAGCAAAACCGAGGCGAACCCAACAAACAAACAAATCGTAATTGCTCATTAACTTATCAGTCAGATCAAAAACAAACCTTCCTTACCGAGGTCGACGGCACAGCGTGGATACTGTCAGCACGGTTCGCGCACGGGCACTCTTCAAAGTTATCACGTGAAGTTTGGTCACGTGACAGTAAGCACGCGCCAACTTGAGCGCGAACTGGAGAAGGAGACGGTCGGAATGTCCGACAATGAGGACAACAACAGGTTCGTTTGCCGCAACCCGTTATCGATTAAAACATATGATCTTAATAATTTCAAGCTTAGATTTAGAAACCGCTTTTAGCAGATAAGACTATTGAGAAATTGAAGATTTGTATTCCTCAAACAACACCATATCAAAACGATAGGGGTGTTGGGTGTAATTATATCCTTGATTTTGACTTGGTGTTTTAAGCCGTGGGTATTGACGTTGGTCCAGTTACTAATATATGTATACAATCTAAGTTTATCAGAGACTGTAAGCCCGGAAACCTAACATATCACAGACCAATGTGGCGACACCTAATACATCTAAACAAGAAAAAACAAGGGGCACTGTTGGTTCAGTCGTCAATAGCGCCGCATTTCGCTGTGCAGAGTTGCGTCCCTTTGGCACCCCGAAAACCTATGATTGTGGGTTCGAATTCCCGTTCAAAGATTTTGTATCTAGGTTTGTCAGCACCAAAGTGGTAGACGTCTCAGACGGGCTTCCTTCGAGTTTCCCTCCCACACTAAGCTGACATGCCGTGATATGACTGAAATATTGTTCAAAGCGGCGTTAAAACCCAGCTCACTCACTCACATCTTTAACTGTTTGCAAAGTTGACAATCTCAAAGCATAAGTTGAAGATCGGATTTCAAATTCATATTTTCTGAAATTAGGAAAGCAAGTCCAATTGAAAAAGGTAGCGTTACCGTATTTGCTATATTAAAGGGGGAAAGTAACTTTGCTTCTTATAAAGTTCAATTATTCTGAAATTAAATCATGCATCTTTCAATACACCTTCATTCAGACATCCCCTCGACGTTAAGGTCGTGATTCACACTCTGCACGTACTGTGTGTTGGGAGCATGATGCTCACACACGTGTTTTTTTCAATGTTAACGACACACGGCATGCTGAAGATGAACGTCTACGCTCCGTTGGTACGCTGGAAACAGGAATGGCGGAGTTGCCAGACAATTTAATGCTCGTCTCAACACAATATCATCTTCTTGGAGACGTTATCTAATATCTACCGCAGTGCAACTCTCATGACTTGCAACGGGTCGGTCGTCCGTGTGTGAAGTCACGTCAACAAGACAACCATATTCGTTTGGTGCATCTACGGGATGGATACCAAACTGTCACATTAACAGCTCGGACAATCCTGGATTGAGACCAATCAGTGGCAGAACTGTACGCTACTGGTTGAGGGGAGCAGTGCATCCGGGCCCAACGTCCATCCGGGCCCAACGTCCAGCGATACGCCTAATCTTGCTTCCACGTCAGTTAGGCACTCCTAGCTGGTGTAGACAGCATGTGAGGATCAAAAGACAAGACTAGGACAGTATATTGTTCACAGATGTGTCCAGGTTTTGTCTGCATAGGTCTACAGGCGTCCATGAGAATGTTTTAGCGACGCTTGCGTTAAGTCGTCAGTTTGGGGTAGAAGTGTAATGGTTTGGGGTAACATCACAGCTCATCATTGTTAATCGCAATTTAAATGACGTACGCTACCGGGACGACATGGTTCGAGGCCACGTTCTACCCTTTTTTGCAAATGCAGAGACGCAGCGTCACGTTGCAGCAGGATATTGCCCACCCACATATTGCACGTGTTGTAACAGACTATTTGAGGAAACATAACATTGCTGTACGGACGGCTGTTTCTCCAGACCTCTTCCCAATGGTACATATCTGGAAGGAGATGGTCCGAAGCCTACGACAGGACCAGAACCAGCCGGTGACGCTAGCTCAGTTGGAAAAATCTTTGGTTGATATCTGGATCAAAACTACAGGCCATTTTGAATGCGTCGCCGGTGCCTTGCCTGTATCAAAGCGTATGGTGGCCACATAAGATATGACATGCTATGTTAAATGGGTTTTTATGCCTTCCTCTTTCGTAGCTTGTCGCTCTGTCTCCTGTTACCACATATGAGTTTTGTCCCTAAATATGTTATAAAACATTGATCACATATAGATGTGACCAAATACAAGACTTTCAATAACATAGTATTTACACCGTTTTATACGAAGCACAGTTACCCTTTTTCCTTTAGTATATGTTAAGGATTGTAATTTACTTATTTGTACGACTTCAATATCATTTGTGTAAGGTTAGGGTTATAACCAAAGCAAAAGTAAAGCAGGTGTTAGGAGAGAATGACTTTCGTATCAATTTCAATTTACATAATTGGACCAGTATCTGTAGGTATCAATAGGCCGGCTCAATCTGAGGACTTCCATTCGAGATACCTGCGGTGACGAGAAGGGACTAAGTTGTGGTGACAATTGTAATTGGGAGAAATCATTAATTGCAACTGACCCAGTCCTCATCTAACACCCGGCCTTGACCCACATACACTGTACCTAGTTCTTGATAAAGTACTGCAGGTAAAATGCGGCATTAAAATGTCTTTTGCGAGTGTAGCGGTCGTTATATTAACATGAAGGGAAGTTTCATTTTGTTCATCAGCCTAAATGAATTCGACAGGTTAGATAGCGAAATTATTCCATCTATATGTGATAAACACAAAGCAACGTGGCACGAAGCGACTAGCTCGGAATCAATAAATTTGTATACAAAGTGTTTCAGTTAAGTGCTTTGCAGTCAATGTCACTGCAGGGAAGTTGATATAGGTCAAGGCTGGGTTAGTGTTTGGGTAAGGAGTTGATCTTCGCAAAGAAAAATCACTGCCATAACTAGATACATTTGTTTAATTGTTTAACGCTGTACTCAGCAATGTTCCAGCTACATAACGGCGGTCTGTAAATAATCGAGTCTGGACCAGACAATCCAGTGGTTGACACCGCGAGCATCGATCTAAGCAGTTGGGATATGATGACATGCATCAACCAAGTCCGCGAGCCTGACCACCCGATCCCGTTAGTCCTCTCTTACAAAAGGATTGATCCAGACTCCATTATTTACAGACCGCCGTCATAGAGCTGGAATATTATTGCTGAGTGCTGCGTGAAACCCCAAACATAAACAGAACTCGCTGACGGTACTGAAGTCGGCTGTCGAAAGCTGTCAAATATTGTCACCTGACCAGCCAGTTGTGTTCTGATGTAACTGAACAGGTCAAGGTGAAAGAATTATACAAGCTTGACAATGTAGCCTATAATGTGATTATCTGTTGTGGCCTAGAAACAGGATGCTCAGTGCCAGCATCCCCCTGTGCCCTGCTGTCTTCTTCAGTTAGACATCGATCCCTAGACGTGTTTATTGGTGCCTCTTTGCGCCCTTACAAGTCAGCCTTTTTGTAGCCGAAGTCGTTTTTGCAGGAAGATAAAGAGATGTATTAAGCAGATAATTTCAATGTCTGTCTCTATTGGACGTATTTACGACATATCAATTTTGGTGAACTTTCCTCTTTTTTCCCTGTGTGAAGATAGGGAAGAGTAAATGTCAAGAATGTCATGCTTGACGTTAACACAGCGGGCTTTCAGGCTCAGTGACGTGGCTGATTGTGACATCATTTCCTAATGACGTCGACCGGTGTTCATGCTGTCAGTGACGGGTTGGTCTGGCCTGGATTGGATTATTTACAGGTCAAGGCCATAACGTTTGTTTGTTTATTGTTTAACGCCACACTCAGCAATATTCCAGCTATATAACGGCGGTCTGTAAATAATCGAGTCTAGACAATTCAGTGATCGATATCATGAGCATCGATCTACGCAACTGGGATCGATGACATGCAATGACCGGACTGTATGGTCCAGACCGCCATCATATAGTTGGGATATTGCTAAGTGTGGCGTTAAACAACAAACAAACAAAAAAACAATGCTGACCGTGGAGGAAAGCAAGAATCAAAACATGACCATCACTTTCTTCGAGCTTAGACGTAGAGCTCTTCGTAGACGCTCTTCGCATTTTGTTTGGACAGTGATTAGTCGTCAGGAATGTGGTGCTTTCAATGTAGCCAGTGTTCAGGAAGCTGCTATATTTAGATGCTAGTGTGGAGTGTAAACTTCCGGTAGGCCGTCGACTCATGCAGAATATTCTGTAATGTTCTAGTGCCGCTAGACTGGTTAGGGCACTGTGTAGAAATTTCCAGTAGCTTGTCAGGCTGTATATATTGTGGACAAGAGCGTGTTCACGCATGGCTCACACGTGTCATCACGTCAAGACCAGCATTCGTGTATGGACCATTCATCACCCCTGAATCCCTGCATAGGCCCGTCTCGTAAGCTTGACCGCTGTCGCCGCTGTCGCCGCTGTCGCCGCTGGGTGAATATATATTATTAACGCTGACTTTTGCTATCACCACAGTATTTTTGTACTTAATACTGACCACTGCCATCATATTGATATGTATGGCCATTGAATATTATTCAACCACTCTATTGTGCACTGCCATTGTAATTGTTGTACAGTAATTTGTGTTGATTTGTTAAACCGAGTTAATTTTGAAATAAAATTTCTTTCTTGTTGGTTTCACACTAAGTTCCTTTACGTGCATATTTCTTGGTTAACATATTGTTTCAGTTTGGAATTGACACGTAACAGTATTTATTATATACTTCAATGTGAAAAACTGAGTTTTTTGAAGTTGTGAAAAGTGATATTTTCAATGCAGTGAACATACCACTTTGACGGAACTGTTGTCATACAGGACCTACCTCCCCTTAAAGTGACACTTTATCGGAAACGTCCAATTCGCACACAAACTGTTGACGTCCGTTTTTGTTAGTTCCACACTGATAAGGCAAATTAAAGACAGATGGTCATTTCTGGAGTACCTATCGCTTCTTGACGTTTGTTATTCTCTTGAAAATGTTTCGTTATAAACTGTAAATTTCTCATTTAACTCGTCAATCGAGACTGGTCGTTTAGCCAAGCGCCATTTTTGTTTCTTGACCAGCTTTCAAGAGTATTTTCTTTTAACTTGATTTTGTATATGATCATATCCATATGTATGCTTTTAGTGACCTCAAACATTTGTTTGTATGTTTTAACATTTTGCAAACTCGGAACTACTTTTTAAGTCGCAATTACAAGGGCTGCGTGTTAGGTTGGGAGAAATTGCGTTTCAAAGTTTCCCATTTGTAATAATAACAAATATATTTCCGGTAGACAACTACACAAAAGTACAATCATAATAAATAGGATATTCCATGTGTCTTATGAAATATCATGTTTTTCTCATCCAGTGACGGGGAAAAGGAGATATTTTCACTCCTGACTACACTACTCTTGAAATTTTCTCCTTTCACCCGTCACTCGCTGAGAGAAACATGATATTTCACTCGATACATGAAATATCCTCTATGTATTGGAATACATCTCTAGCCGCCAGAAACCTATGATCGTGCGTGTTGTGTTAACAGTATCAACAGAATTCCAGTTATATCACGGCGTGTTAGCCTAATGTGGGACGAAAGCCTGGAGTGATGTAGGTCGTTTGCCACTTTGGTGAAACCCACGAGGACGGGTATGGTGCTGACAAACCTAGAAGTATAGTCAGGGCTAACCGAGATTCGAACCAACGATCACAGGTTTCTGGCGTGCCCAAGGGACGCAACTCTGCACAGCGAAATGCGGCGCCTTAGACGACTTAGGCGCCGTGCCCCCTGAAGTCCATGACTTCTTTAGAGGAAAAATTGCAAATGAGCAGTGCATCAATATCCAGTTCTAAAATGTAGAATATATTGATGACTGTTTTGGATTCCTCATTTATTACTCTTAGTCATCCATGGATTACGCCTGATTTTCTTTTCTTCTGCTATTATGAAATAGCGACGTTTCGGTGTACAGCGTAGATCCTTATACCGTTATGAAGCATTTACAGTGTAATAAATAAGTTGTATTCCATAAATTGTGTGTCTACATTGTTATTAGATGTCGATATACACCATCTTCCCGAGGCAAGGGCGTTAACTTACTATAAAAGTCCAGTTTTCACCCTTGCCGAACTAGGCTGGCCATGGAATGCCGGAGTTACATTTTGGCTGGAGTAAGAGTCTATGCATAGTCCAGTCAACATCGTGTTACGAACTAGACATCCGATTCGTAAGCAACATGTAAGCAACGTGTGTGTGTGTCGTGTGTCGTGTGTGTGTGTTTGTGTGTGTGTGTGTGTATGTTAGACTAACATATAGTCTCTGAAATGAACATATCGTACAGAAAAAACAGTTGTTCATTTATCTTGATAAAAATATAATAAAAAGGGAGCCCTGTGATTCTCTTCATTTTCAGATACTGCAGTAATCTAGACTTGCCAAACATTATAGACTTGCATGGGCTGTAGTTGATATATTTGTATCAGGGTCTGTAAGACAGACTATGTGTTTGTCTGCGTATGTGTTTATGTGGCTGCGTGTGTGTGTGCTTGTACTGGTCCGGACGAGTGCCGATTTTATAGTGCTAGCACACCGATATACCATGCAACAGTTTTACATGAATACCCCACTCAGACACAGTATACTGACTCCGACCTGACCATTTCTTGTTTCAGACCCTTAATGCCGAGCGCAAGGCAGGGTAACATCAAATACAATCTTTAAACGTATTTTGGAACGAGGCGGCCGGGGATCAAACCTCGAACCTTCCGCAAAAGAGAAGACGCTCTTTCCACAAAACCACGGAAGCGGTCTGATGATAATGATGACTTTTTTTATTCCCATCATTTCAAATACAAAGTATACATGGAACATATTACATTAAGATCAGCATGGTATATATTCAAATCGCCTTGTTGTACATTCAGTAGTTTGTTTCTCTGGTACATGTGGTAGATCTATATATAAGGTTTCTATACAGAATAACAGACAAATTGTAGTATTAAATCATATCTTGGTATCCTTGAATAATGTGTGGAATGAAGACCAAAAAAAGAAAAATTTAGCTTGTTTACAATTTGAAAAAGCAATAGATCATGTAGCTTCATAATATTTAATTATTTCCCACTTTACTTGTTTAAAATGTGGAATTGATTTCCTTCTCATTTGTTTAAAAATTACAAATTTTGCAATTAAAAATATAATATTTAATGGGTTATTGTTTTTTCCTTTAAATCCAATTAAAATATTTTGGTTACTACAATCAATACTTCCTTCCACTGTTGTCCCTAACCAATCTTTCAAATCCTCCCAAATATGAATTGTATATTGACATTCACAAAACATATAAATAATGGTTTCTGGGCAAGTTTTACAAAGAGTACATGTGGTACATGTGGTACCTTCATAACCAATCTTAAATAACTAACTATTTGTTGCAAGAATATAGTGGAGTATCTTAAGGTGAAACCAAATTAGGCTTACACTTTGTGTACATCTGTAAACCATCAAATTATATGTTTCCCACTCTTCATTACTAAAACCTTTTTGTAAAACATTTTCCCACTTAAGCATACCATGGGTTTTTACGAAATTTGGTTGTAGAAGAGTGTTATAAAAGTCTTTACGTCCGCCTTTACAATTAATTATAAGTGATACATTGAAGGGTAATATTGGTCGTAAATATATTCCCGTATAATTATCTAAATTGTTGGTTTTACAATATTGGTGGACAGCACTTAATAAACCTTGATATGTAAGAAAATCAGTTTCAATTTTGTATGCTTCCACAAATTCTTCATATGTATAAATTTCCCCGCTATCCTTCAATAAATCACAAATAAACATTAAACCTTTACAGAACCAATTTCCATAAAATACCGGTTTTCCCCCAATCATAATATTGTTATTATACCATAGAGATTGGCTAATAAATTCAGTTTTAGTCTTTATTTTATTCATTCCCAGGTATCGCGACCATGCCTCCAAAACATCTTTCCAAAATAAATTTACAACATTTGGGATGTTGATAATGATGACGATGATGAATGTGAAACAGGTAGGTTTCACGCCGCGTTGAACAGTATTTCAATTATATCACGGCGTGTCATTTGGCTGTGGGAAGAAAGTCAGAAGTGATGGCGATCTGATAATGATACCATTAGAAAATAACCAACATCCGGGCATAACTTAAGACTTGAACTCCCCTGAAATAATTACACTGACTATTATTTAGTATTTCTGGCCTATTGTGAGTGAGTGAGTGAGTATGGCATTACGCCGCTTTCAGCAATATTCCAGCAATATCACGGCGGGGAACACCAGTAATGGGCTTCACACATTCCCATGTCGGGAATCGAACCCGGGTCTTCGGCATGACGAGCGAACGCTTTAACCAATAGGCTACCCGACCGCCCCCTGGCCTATTGTGAAAGAATGAGGCAGGTCCGCCATGATAATAGGGAAGCTGGAAGGGGAATATGAAAGGGAAAGGTTTGGAGACTACACATTCTAAATGAGGAGGTCTCAGCAACTCTGAACATACTATTCGAAGGTTGTCATGGTGGAAGAAGCCGGCTACAGAATGAGTATGTATCAGATTCTTGAAGGTGCGACATTTTTATTCACTGACATCACGATATTTTGTATCCATTATGCTTTAAATTCCCTGCTTTCATTTTTCAATATGTCTATTTATACTGTTTTTCAGATTTTTCAACCCAGATGATGAAACTGTGACCCCCTCCTCCCTCCCGGCATCCTGCCATTCGTCAATAACGCACTGGCCAGTTTGTCTTTGGGGAGCAATTGGCAGCCGCTATAAATCATCCTGTCTGTATACCATGTTGACAAAGAGATGTATAAATCAGATATCTGCGCTGTTTACTCTGTCCCTAAAGTACGTATTAAAACCTCATCACATTATGGTAACTACCCACTGTTTACAAGCGCAACAAGACTACCTACAAGGACGCCTTCTTGCTTGACAACCAGACAATTATCTCGCCTATCTGGAACCCAAGTCTGAAGCGGCGACCATCAAACACGTCATTGGTGAGATTCTATCAGCAGCGGAGAGGGATGACATTTTGAGTGAATGTTTTGCTTGTCAGAACGAGCCGGTGTAGCGTGTGGCAAGGGGCGGCCATACATTGCTGCAGCCGATGACACGTTGTGAGTACTTATTGTCAAGACTGCGTAGCGATGATACGTAATGGGATGGTCGTGGGACAATGTTTAACTATTTTCATAATATAGTTGGGTTGGTTGATTGGTTTGTTTGTTGTTTAACGTCGCACTCCAGCAATATTCCAGCTATATGACGTCGGTGTGTGAATAATCGAGTCTGGACCAGACAATCCAGTGATTAATATCATGAGCATCGATCCACACAATTTGGATCGATGACATGCATCAACCAAGTCTAGACAGAACCCGTTTACCCTGAAAACCATAGGAAAGGATAATACTGAGATATGGCTGAGATATTGCCGATGCGATGTTCGATTTTATATTTTGTGCTCACGCACTTACTTATCCTAACCCAGGATTAGTTTGACGGAAATTTGATAATCAGGAGATTACACAGCCCCGAGGACGGATTAACTAGTTTATAGCGTGAAGGTGGACATGGGTGGTCCAGTCGTTTAAGGCGCCGCAATTCGCTGTGCAGAGTTGCGTCCCTTGGCCATGCCAGAAACCTATGATTGTAGGTTCGAATCCCGATTCGCCCCGAGTGTGTTTCTTGGTTTGTCAGCATCATACCCGTGCTCTTGGGTTTCATGGAAGTGGTAAACGTCTGAGACCTGCATCACTTTGGGCTTTCGTCCCACATTAAGCTGACACGCCGTGATATAACTGGAATACTGTTAAAAGCGGCGTTAAACCCAATTCGCTCACTCACTATAGCGCGAACGGGTCTACATATATAATGCTGATATACACACACAGGTTCTTTGTGTTACATCATCGCTATGAAAGACGGTAAAGCAATTTATTATTGAATGCAAAACTGAGTCGAGAATTTTTACATTTCCTTCAGATGAGGTTTCTTTAACATCTGCTAGATGAATATTGGAAATACCAAGCCATGCCCTTCAAAGATTCTAATTTGCATCTGAATGAGGAAGTGTTTTCAGATTTGGAATGACATTTTCACGAGACCTGATAACAGTGATGAAGTGATATCTCTCCGGGCAAGATCCTCATATCAAAATGCCTCTGTATAAAACAAACCGTTTCTGGATCTAAGCCTAAACTATGTTTTAAATGTCAAGAGCAGGGATATTAAGACGACCAAACAGGACACCGGGAACATAACATTTCGTTATCAAGTTTGAAAATAATAGCATAATACGAAATTAAGTTACATCAATCAATGTATTTTAGACGTTTTGACAAGAAACAAATGAAGCCGATGAACGTCCATGGTATGCGGCATATCGATTCTCCAAGAGCATCAATCGTTTCAAATATTCCAATTTCGCCTCAGCTGAAATCTATTTCATCATTTGATTATGAACTTGTTCTTCAATCATATAGTTTTGATATTCATGAGGAAATTTGAAGGCAATCTAGGGATGTTTAAGGTACAAGGTTTTGTTCCACTTAAACACACCAGATGTGTAGGAATATCTTATCCTTACCTAGATGTGCATAAATTACTAAATCGTCGCAGTCTGGATGTACACTTTCTAGATTTCCTTTAGATTCATATTTCAGATATACTATATATTATACTGTATATAATAACAACAGGCAATACGAAGTGTTTAGGAGACCATTACAATAATTATCGATAACCAGCATGGTTGTCTCGTCCCTTCCATGATCAATCCAATAGTAAGGATGCTGTGCACTCTCTCTATGCTAAACGTCAAGATCCAGGTTGGCATTTGTCTTCAGAAACCCATGCTTGTCGTAAGAGGCGACTCATGGGACCGGTTGGTCAGGTTGGCTGACCTGGCTAATGCATGTCATCGTATCCCAATTGCGTAGATCGATGCTCATGATGTCAATGACTGAATTGTCTGGTCGAGACTCGATTATTTACAAACCCCTTTCACATAACTTGAATATGTCTGAGCGCGGCGATAAATAACAAACACACAAAACTCTCTCCACGGCAAGTATTAAGAATCACATCATATTATGGTAACTACCCACTGTTTACAAGCGTCACAAGCCTTCTTGCTTGACAACCAGACAATTATCTCGCCTATCTTGAACCAAGCAGGCTCTTTGACCATGAAACACGTCATTGGTGAGATTCTATCAGCAGTGGAGAGGGATGACATGTTGAGTGAATGCTTTGCTTGTCAGAACGAGCCGATGTAGCGTGTGGCAAGGGGTGGCCATACATTGCTGCAGCCGATGACACGTTGTGAGGTACTTAGGTCGGGACTGCACCCATGGACAGTGCACCGATACCGCGTAATGGACTTAATGAGGTCGTTTTAAGTGTGGCGATGCTTTTTTTCATAATGGAGTAGGAGGTCGTGTTGCTAATATGATTGAAACGAGCTTCTTTCCAAAATGTTTTTTTTGTCGCAAATGAGTCACTACTGGAAAATAGAATTTAGAATTTAGAATTTTGTAATACAGGAGGGGAGAACATCCGAAAATTAATTTCACACTATGAATAAATGAGTGAGTGAGTATGGGTTTACGCCGCTTTTAGCAATATTCCAGGAATATCACAGTGGGATACATCAGATGTGGGCTTCACACATTGTACCCATGTGGGGAATCGAACCAGGGTCTTCGGTGTAATGAGCGAACGCTTTAACCACTAGTCTACCCAAACGCCCCTTTCACACTATGAATAAAGTACAGGACAAAAATTAATATATTCAGTCGTCAGTTCTGGTGCAGAAATAAATATGTTCCTCAACGCAATGGTGCATGCTTATCGATCCTGCCTGGGAGTAGTGTTTCCAGTCCATCCTCTACCCACCCTCGGGTAGCCTAGTGGTTAAAGCGTTCGCTCGTCACGCCGACGACCCGGGGTCGATTCCCGACATGGGTTCAATGTGTGGAGCCCATTTCCGGTGTCCCCCGCCGTGATATTGCTGGAATATTGCTAAAAGCGGCGTTAAACCATACTCACTCACTCTACCCACCCTCTACTGATATGGTTCGATCGGTCGGGATATCACCCTTTTAGTTTTACCAAAATTTCTGGTAATTGCACTTTGTGATTGGCCAGCTTCAATCCACAGGCACTTGCGTCTTTGTCCAAATATTTCCAGATCAATTATACACTTTCCTTTATACCTTTGCACAAGACCAGATATATCTACCTTGTCTAGGGTGATTATGCAATCGATTCCAATACACGGTACCTCCCAATTTTTTATTGCTATGAAATAATACCGGCCGAAAGCCGTCGACTCGCCACTTTGTTTGTTAGATGTTTAACGCCGCACTCAGCACTTGCCACTTTGAAACCAACTTGGCACAAATGGCCGACATCAGACCCGCACAGAATGGCTGGGTTAAACAGGGAGAAGTAAACCCTAGACCGCTAGACCTCTACAACCGATACGAAGATGACCATATTGTTCACAATTATAGCATCTGGAATATGTGTCTGACCTTTCGGCTCCATCAAACTAAACCTGCATGACCTCTACCTCTAGTATGGTCATATACTAACACCTCTACATGAGTGCTCACTATTTGTATAGTTAAATAGAGTAGTCAGAGTAGTTAAATTGTCCAGCAAAAGATTTGACCTCTGCTACTAACTGCTGTACCATACCTTCTAACTACGTTATACACTGAAACTTGTCCTTTGCATTAACCACTGACTTAGTGGAACCTTCAGCCTTGGATCTTGTGTCCTACGAAACTCCTCAATACGCAGTTCAACTGTGCGGAGTTCGCCAAAAGACTTAACAATGTCAAGCGTATTACCAGATGCATCCTTCAACTCCTGCTGCAGCTGAGGACCTTCCCAGAAAACATTACACAGAACATTGTTTTGCCCAGACGACACCTACACTGGCATCCTTAGCAAAGAACCCCTGAACTCGATCTCCCCAGACACTAACACTCTCCCATGACTGCTGTTTAGCACTGTAGATACCACGAACGAGAGAAAGTCTTTTCCTACACAGTACCAAAGATGCTTTACATTTTAGTCAACATCTCCGATATACCAGCACTGGGATCTACACAAGAGTGCCATTGTTAGCCTTACCCTTTAAAGGCCTCAAACTAGCACTTCTGACAACTGCTGTGGAGTGGTCCTTACTTTCAAGTAAGCTATCAACTCCTACATCCAGACTACTTGACTAACATTACCTTTACCAGTCTAAGCCATGGATTAGATACCTAAGGAGGCTGTGTAATACTAACAGCATGGGGTAAAGGAGGCAAGGGTGGAGGTGATGCTCCCGTGGATGCTGACTGAGAAGATAAGTATACTGTCGTCCATTGTTTCAAAATCTTGTTGACATGGAATTTCTAGTTAACCTTTATGCCGATCAGTCACTGTCGTGGAAATCCAAGATGTCCACCAATGGACACCATGGGACAATATTTGCCTTGGGAAAACTCATTTAGTAGACGCTATGAGGATTAAAAAAACGTAAATTGAAAGAATATATGTTTCGAGTGCATGGGGACCCTATCATCCTAATTGACTATATATTTCAACGGCTGATGCTATAAACCGGCCTGTGCTGATGTGGGGAATCGAATCCAGGTCTTCAGCGTGGAGAGTTATTGATTCATGACCTGCCTACCCCACCGTTTCTGTGGACTATAGGAGATACATGAGCTAATTTTTTAGGAAATATCTAAACATTAATCAATTATTTTCTAAAGAAATTGTACTTTCCATTCTATAATCTCATTTAGATTTAAGGTTATGTTCGTCTATATTCTTCCATGAACAATCGTATTCATGGGTATGAAGTGTGTATGAAGATTGAATACGGCAATGAATGCTCTATTCCAACACAACCTCGATGCACTGACCCAATCAATATGCCAACTTCATGCGTGGGGCTGTTAAATCAACACATTCTCCAGAAGCCAGAAGAAATTAGGATCTGTAACAGATAAATTAGGGAATTTCAACCTGCAGTTGCCAGCTCATCCCACACTCCTTCAGATGATGAAACGAAGCATTAAAGGAAGAAGAATACCTGGTGTGATACTAACTTGTGACGTTTGACGCCCCGGGTCTTTGGCGTGACGAGCCAACGCTGTAACTATGAGGGTTCCCCATTGCAAGTATTTCACATCACAGGGAATTCCAGGGAATACTCACGACGGTCTAGAAAAGAGATTTCTTTACAAAGGATAATAAATAGTGTTTTTCAGATGTATTCTTAAATACGGAATATCCGTAAGCACGGATAGAGTGTGACAAATTAGAAGCCGGTAAGTCAGGGTGGCTATTTTTTATGAGGCTATAAAAAATAATTAGAAAAGAAAACAAATAGGTCTTGTATTTGGAACCAAGAGTTGTTTGTGCAACTCAACAAGTCAGGACAATGCCTTATTCTACCATGACACTGAAGACTGGTTGACTCTGTTTGATTAAAATCAGGTATCTATTTCAAACACAGAATGGTTGCGTATAAAAACATCGGTCTATCGATAGCGAAGAGCGAATATGGTTTTACGCCGCTTTAAGCAATATTCCAGCAATGTCATGGCGGGGGACATTTCACATATCGATAGCCTACACATGGCTGCATATAATAACGGCTGCCGACAACCCACTAGAAATGTTACGTTCGACATCAGAACAACAGCTTATCAAATATGAAATCTATTCAAGAACACCCACAATTAAGTAAAACACACACTTCCCACTGTGTCAGGGCCTCCGCAATTATCTATCACAAATATGAGGGGTCTCTGAGACTGTCGCGTATCGTGCACAGCCCACTCGTTTCCAGTTAAAACGGGAGTATTCAGTAATCCTTCATTGTAGTTCCGTTGACAATGAGGTAGCACCAGCAGGTTTACTTCCACCTTAAATCATCATGTTAATGTTGAACAGAATTACAGATAGGGGTTGTCAACTGGGTTCATGTAATTTCTACATAGCACTGACACCTTAAACAACTAGTTTGGTAGCCATGGACTGAAGAAGAGGAACGGAAGTAGGTCAAGGTCAGTTATTTCGAAGTTCGGGATGGAGAGATTGGCAGGGTCCAAAAACTAAACGTTGAAACTAAACGGCAATTATCAAAAATTATTAATTATAGAGAGCTAGGGATGTAAGAACCTATTACTACAGTTTCTGTGTGTAGATTAATTGGAACTCGGTTGAAAAGACCTGAAAGAGGTGACTATGCTTGTCGTAATAGGCGACTAACTGGATCGGGTGGTCAGGCTCGCTGACTTGGTTGATGCATGTCATCGATCCCAATTGCGTGGATCGATGCTCATGATATTAATCACTGGATTGTCTGGTTCAGACTCTTTTATTTACAGACCGCCGTCATGAAGCTGGAATATTGCTGAGTGCAGCGTTAAACAACAAACCAACCAACCACTGCTAGTGTGCAAACTGCCAACATTAATGTATCGCTTCCACTTTTCATTCACTAGGTGAGATACAGTGCAGATTTGAAATGTCGAAATTTTGTTGTTGTTGTTGTGACAGTTTCAGATCTTAATTTGCATGTTAGTTTATATTATGAATATAGAGGACAAACCCTGTTTACTAACAGGGACGCACGAGCGACTAACGAAAACGGGTTGTCAGGCTCTATGACGTCATTGATACATCTCAATGCTAGGGATTTGTTTTTTCTCGCTTTACCAGTTTCATTTTCTAACAAAGCGTTGTTCAAAACATAATAATAATCAAATTGCAACCAAAAAACAGTTCAAAAGTGATCTCTTTTAAACGTCGAAAGGATAAAATGACACAATGTGTGAATAAAAAAAATGTGATGCTTTGAGTGGTTGTTTGAAATCAAGCAAAGAATTACTTCCCTTCCAATATCAACAAGACACGAAGTTTACGTTATTTTCTAGTTTTATCAACAAAAGGGAACACAAGACAAGAACAGCTTTTGTATTTATAATTTTATTCAACATAAAATGGCATGATATTTTGATCATCAGATTCGAAAGTAAGCAGCTATTCAAAGAATCTGCCAAAATAGGTGTCAACTGTCCAGTGTCTGTCCCAAGAGAAACCCGTGAACATCCGGGTTAGAGTAGGTCTTCAGCAACCCATGCTTGCCGTAAAAGGCGACTATGCTTATCGTAAGAGGCAACTAACGGGATAGGGTGGTCGGGTTCGCTGACTTGGTTGATGCATGTCATCGATCCCAATTGCGTGGATCGATGCTCATGATATTAATCACTGGATTGTCTGGTCCAGACTCGATTATTTACAGACCGCCGTCATATAGCTGGAATATTGGTGAGTGCGGCGTTAAACAACAAACCAACCAACCAACCTCATTCAGAGTCATGTAACTGTGGTAACGCTGAACCTTACCACTCTCTGAACGTCGTCACATTCAAATAACTGAAGACAAACTAGTTCCTGATTCGAACCCACAATCATAGGTTTCTGGCATGCCTAAGGGACGCAACTCTGCACAGCGAATCGCGGCGCTTAAGACGACTGGGCCCACCAGGCAAACTTGTGGTGCCCAGTCGCCGGAATTCACTGTGCAGATTTACGCCCCATGGGCCGAAACCAATGATTGTGGGTTCGACTCCCGTTTCGCCCCGAAGTGGTATACACCTGTATCACTTCGGGATTTAGTCCCACATTAAGCTGACACGCAGGGAAATAACTGGAATACTGTTCAAAGCGGCGTTAAGCCCATCACCCACTCACACACTCACTCTGAATCATTGACCAAGTTGTAACCAGCATACACTGACGGACTTACAACGCTTTGTGTTTGAAAGTTATCTCGGTTCATAAAGACGTCATGCAATCGATCACCAAGACAACAGGGGGCCACTGAAAAAGGTTCACGCAACCGACGTAAGATTTCTAGTTAATGCGTTGGGATTTATTTAACATCATCTCGATGGAGATCGGATAGCTCAAACTCCAACTTCTTGGAAGACTAATTTGCATCGAATCAAGGCGTATTTTCCGATTTGGACTTCAGCTTTATGAAACGGGATAAACTGATGAAGTGATGTCTCCCAGGAAGGGATCAACGTGTCAACGTCTCTTATTAACAAACCTTTACCAAGTTTAGAACCCAAGAGATGTTTGATTCTAAATGTCAGGAGCATGCCCTTTATGATGAATTATCATTTCCTTGGCGCCATCGCATCGGATGTTTGGAAGAATATGATCGACACGATCGCCAGATTTGTGATGATGATTGTTATTATATGTTATTTACATACAATGTATGTGATGACATGAAAATAAAAAATTGTTTGAAATTAAAGACAATGTACAAAACGCAAAGAGACATTACTTTGAAGATTGCAGCACAGCAATGTGGTCCAAGTCGCACTGAAACGTATGTGCCACACCATACCATACCATACCATACCATACCATACCATACCATACCATACCATACCATACCATACAATACTGTAACGTACCGTGTGTGTAGGGCACGAAACGGATCTAATGGTATTGTGTTATAATTGGGTCAGTGTGTTTTTGTTTCCATTTTAGATTTGCTCGCACTGTCAGTCCTCATTAATGCCCTGATAGTCGTCTATCTATGGTTGTTGGAGGCTCATAACCCGTGTTTTAAATAGGAATTACTGTTTTACTAAGTATGACTTATCTCTATTATCTACGAAACAGATTCCAGTCCAAATAGTTATGAAAATAATTATATGAATAAACCCCTACAAACAGTGATGACATCAGGTGTTCCAGTAATCATGTCCTGTCCTTTCCGTGTCTGATTGGTGTTAAAACACTTTGTGTTACAGACGAGTATTGTTGTCACATATAAATTATCGTTACTACATCTTTAAAGCTAAGAAATTGATGATGCTACGTAAGCAGTTAAACTCAGCCATTCTTTCACTCACTCACTCATGATACTCAACGTATTCACCTCCTGAAACTCACCTCAACATATCCACCCCGTCATACTCACCTCAACGGATTCACCTCATGATACTCACCTCAATGTATTCACCTCATGATACCCACCTCAACAGATTCACCTCATGATACTCACCTCAACGTATTAACCTCATGATACTCAGTTCAAAGTATTCACCTCATGATACTCACCTCAACGTATTCACCTCATGATACTCACTTCAACGTATTCACCTCATGATACTCACTTCAACGTATTCACCTCATGATACACACTTCAACGTATTCACCTCATGATACTCACCTCAACGTATTCACCTCATGATACTCAGTTCAACGTATTCACCTCAAGATACACACTTCAACGTATTCACCTCATGATACTCACTTCAACGTATTCACCTCATGATACTCACTTCAACGTATTCACCTCATGATACTCACTTCAACCTATTCACCTCATGATACACACTTCAACGTATTCACCTCATGATACTCACTTCAACGTATTCACCTCATGATACACACTTCAAAGTATTCACCTCATGATACTCACCTCAACGTCTTCAGCTCATGATACTCACTTCAACGTATTCACCTCATGATACACACCTCAACGTATTCACCTCATGATACACACCTCAACGTATTCACCTCATGATACTCACCTCAAAGTATTCACCTCATGATACTCACCTCAACGTATTCACCTCATGATACACACTTCAACGTATTCACCTCATGGTACACACTTCAACGTATTCACCTCATGATACTCACTTCAACGTATTCACCTCATGATACTCACTTCAACGTATTCACCTCATGATACTCACTTCAACGTATTCACCTCATGATACTCACCTCAACGTATTCACCTCATGATACTCACTTCAACGTATTCACCTCATGATACTCAGTTCAACATATCCACCCCATGATACTTACTTAACTGTACTTACCCCGCCGTATTCATCTCACGATACTCACCTCACCGTATTCTCCTTACGATACATAACTATTCAGCCCACCGTATTCACGATATATCACCTAACGAGAGTCACCCCACCGTATTCGTGTCACGATACCCACCACGCGAGACTGTTCTTATACACAACTCTACACATCGCGCCCGGAGTCCTCCCCCCAACCCCCAGCCTCGTTCCCCGTGACCCAGATCCCTGTGGATGATTCGATGACCAGTTGTCGGAACTTAGCAAACGTTGTAAGAGTTGTTTTTGTTGTTGCTAACTAATCTGTATTTCTTTGGCGGAGGTTGGAGTTAATGTAATTTCCCTATGCAGAGGCGAGGCACACGCCGCACTCGAGAGAATACCAATTTCCTGGTCGGTGATGACATAGCAAGAGTAACTGGGTGTTCCAAAGTGCATTAAGGCTTCAACTGCAGTTTCTTAACTTGTGCATCGCATATGCCACCTGAACTCAAAGCTCAAATGAACTTACATCGTGATGCGCTGTCCGTCGTCCGTTCTCTGGCCGTCATAAAAGTTCTTTATTTTTGGTATTTGGACATGTCGGTTTTATGAAAATTAATTATTTTTTAAATGCTGTAGACCGAGTCGCAATAATGTATAATAATGCTTGCCCATTACTCGGCCAACTTTACCCTTGTTACCCTTTCTGGTGCTCGGCATTAAGGGGCTGAAACAAGGACTGGTCGGCTCGGAGTCAGTATAGTGTGTCTGAGTGGGGTAATTATGTTAAACTGCGGCATGGTATCTAGCACTATAGATCGGCATCAGTCCGGACAAGCAGCCACCCACCCACCCACACCGTTTATTTCTCAAACAGTTCTCATTGTCTCGGAGTGTAATCGTAGGATGTGTGTGGTAGACGCAGAAGGTGATCTACAGTGCCTTCTCTCCATGTGGTGTAATATAAGGATGTCTGATGTGTGGACGCAGAAGTCAGGTGATCAACATGTACAGTGCCTTCTCTCCATGTGTTGTAATATAAGGATGTCTGATGTGTGGACGCAGAAGTCAGGTGATCTACAGTGCCTTCTCTCAATGTGGTGTAATATAAGGATGTCTGATGTATGGACGCAGAAGTCAGGTGATCTACAGTGCCTTCTCTCAATGTGGTGTAATATAAGGATGTCTGATGTGTGGACGCAGAAGTCAGGTGATCTACAGTGCCTTCTCTCGATGTGTTGTAATATAAGGATGTCTGATGTGTGGACGCAGAAGTCAGGTGATCTACAGTGCCTTCTATCAATGTGTTGTAATATAAGGATGTCTGATGTGTGGACGCAGAAGTCAGCTGAACTACAGTGCCTTCTCTCAATGTGGTGTAATATAAGGATGTCAGTTGTGTGAACGCAGAAGTCAGCTGAACTACAGCTAGTATGGTTGTTTGTTGTCTAACGCCGCACTCAGCAATTGTCAGCTATACGCAATTCCAACAGAAACGAACACCCTAAAGTATGTAATGTCTGAAAACGAAAGGTATATGTTTCATCTTTCGATTTCGGACATTTCATACTTTAGAGTGTGCGTTTCTTTTGGAATTGAGTATATGTGCCCGTGGCTGTCCCGTCTGTTAACAGGGTAGAATGCGACAGTTGGTTTCTAATAGTAAATTAGTACCATCCGAGCCACAAATCCATATTAACGTACATAATATACTGTAGATGGTTCTCGCTTAGCGAGTGAGTGAGTGAGTGAGTCGGGTTTAATGCCGCTTTGAACAGTATTCCAGTTATATCACGGCGTGTAAGCTTAATATGGGAGGGAAAACCGAAGTGATGCAGGTCTCAGACCTTTACCACTTCGGTGAAACCCACGAGCACGGATATGGTACTGAGAAACCTAGAAACATAATCGGGATTCAAACCCACAATCAAACGTTTCTGGCATGCCCAAGGGACGCAACTCTGCACAACGAATTGCGGAGCCATAGACAACTGGGCCACCAAAGAGTAAGACAGTAACTTTATATTAAAATGTCAAAATGCACTACAAATGTGAGAATTCGGAATAATAAGATGTACTCTAATACACCTTGCTATCATCCTTAATCAGGGGCGGTCGGGTAGCCTTGTGGTTAAAGTGTTCGCTCGTCACGCCGAAGACCCGGGTTCGATTCCCGACATGGGTACAATGTTTGAAGCCCATTTCTGGTGTCCCCCGCCGTGATATTGCTGGAATATTGCTAAAAGCGGCGTAATACCATACTCACTCACTCACCTTAATCCCATCATTCCGAAAATTGAAAAGCCCTGAAGGAAAACAAAGCTGAATAATAGCAGATCGACAAGCTGTTCTCGATCTGTCAGTATATATCACATACATATTGACCGAGACATTCCGCCGAAAGTGCTGCTAATCACCCCGATGACGATTCTGTGTATGTAGATACGATATAGGTTTGTTTTACAAACAAATTACGGGCAGGTTTCCCTCACCGCACTCGTTTATTGACAGACGAGGTATAGGATAATTATTTCATCTGAGGGTGGGACGAAAACTAGTTTCCAATACATACATAGCACTTCTCATCTCGCACCAAGGGCTTGCCTGGGGCACGTGTACAGATGGTTCGGTCTTCTATGGGCGTTATGTATGGGCATCAATGATGCATCAATCATATACTCCAAGCAGTAGAAAGACTTCGTATTCTAAGGCCTTGTAAGATTTCTCCGAAAAGCATATTTTTTATAACTTCCTCGATCGGACTTACATTATTCTAAGTATCAAGTATGAATTCACTGCTGAGGCTGTTGCCACTGTTGGTTCAGCAAGTGAATGGTTTAAAGGGACATTAGACAGTATCTGGCCAATATAACGACACGTCAATTACATATAGTAGGTAAGCCCGAAGTGATGCCGATCTTACAGAAACTCCACAAGATGATGAATTAATATAAGGGCGAATGTGGGATATATTCGTAGCATCATAGCACGCCTAAGGGGCAATTGTAAACAGCGAATAAGTCACTCGGAGAGATACTAAGAAAGGTTTTTAACACGAAAAAGCCGGTGGCATGAAAACAAACACACACGCACACACACACACACTCGCTCGCACGCACGCACGCACGCACGCACGCACGCATACACACTCGCACTCACGCACTCACGGATACACGCACAGATACACAGACACACAGAAACACACACTCTCACACAGACACAGTCACACAGACATTTACATACACACACACTCGCACGCACGCACGCACACATACTCGCACGTACGCACTCACGGAGACAAGCACAGACACACAGACACAGAAACACACACTCTCACACAGACACAGTCACACAGACACACACATACACACACACTCGCACGCACGCACACACGCACACACACTCGCATGCGCGCACTCACGGAGACAAGCAATTCGCTGTGCAGAGTTGCGTCCCTTGGGCATGCCAGAAACCTATGATTGTAGGTTCGAATCCCGATTCGCCCCGAGTATGTGTCTAGGTTTGTCAGCACCATACCTGTGCTCTTGGGTTTCATGGAAATGGTAAACGTCTGAGACCTTCATCACTCTGGGCTTTCGTCCAACATTAAGCTGACACGCCGTGATATAACTGGAATACTGCTAAAAGCGGCGTTAAACCCAATTCACTCACTCACTATAGCGCGAAAGGGTCTTCATATATAATGCTGATATACACACACAGGTTCTTTGTGTTACATCATCGCTATGAAAGACGGCAAAGCAATTTATTATTGAATGCAAAACTGTTTGAGACCACCGAGTCGAGAATTCTTTCTTTAACATCTGCTGGATGAATATTGGAAATACCAAGCCATGCCCTTCAAAGATTCTAATTTGCATCTGAATGAGGAAGTGTTTTCAGATTTGGAATGACATTTTCACGAAACCTGATAACAGTGATGAAGTGATATCTCTCCGGGCAAGATCCTCATATCAAAATGCCTTTGTATTAAACAAACCGTTTCTGGATCTAAGCCTAAACTATGTTTTAAATGTCAAGAGCAGGGATATTAAAACGACCAAACAGGACACCGGGAACATAACATTTCGTTATCAAGTTTGAAATTAATAGCATAATACGAAATTAAGTTACATCAATCAATGTATTTTAGACGTTTTGACAAGAAACAAATGAAGCCGATGAACGTCCATGGTATGCGGCATATCGATTCTCCAAGAGCATCAATCGTTTCAAATATTCCCATTTCGCCTCAGCTGAAATCTATTTCATCATTTGATTATGAACTTGTTCTTCAATCATATAGTTTTGATATTCATGAGGAACTTTGAAGGCAATCTAGGGATGTTTAAGGTACAAGGTTTTGTTCCACTTAAACACATCAGATGTGTATGAATATCTTATCCTTACTTAGATGTGCATAAATTACTAGTCTGTCGTTGTAGTCTGGAAGTACTCTTTCTAGATTTCCTTTAGATTCATATTTCAGATATACTATATATTATTTTGTATATAATAACAACAGGCAATACGAAGTGTTTAAGAGACCATTACAATAATTATCGATAACCAGCATGGTTGTCTCGTCCCTTCCATGATCAATCCAATAGCAAGGATGCTGTGCACACTCTCTCTGCTAAATGTAAAGATCCAGGTTGGCATTTGTCTTCAGAAACCCATGCTTGTCGTAAGAGGCGACTCATGGGACCGTTGGTCAGGTTGGCTGACCTGGTTAATGAATGTCATTGTATTCCAATTGCGTAGATCGATGCTCATGACTGAATTGTCTGGTCGAGACTCGATTATTTACAAACCCCTTTCACATAACTTGAATATGTCTGAGCGCGGCGATAAATAACAAACAAACAAAACTCTCTCCACGGCAAGTATTAAGAATCACATCAAATTATGGTAACTACCCACTGTTTACAAGCGTCACAAGCCTTCTTGCTTGACAACCAGACAATTATCTCGCCTATCTTGAACCAAGCAGGCTCTTTCACCATGAAACACGTCATTGGTGAGATTCTATCAGAAGTGGAGAGGGATGACATTTTGAGTGAATGCTTTGCTTGTCAGAACGAGCCGTTGTAGCGTGTGGCAAGGGGCGGCCATACATTGCTGCAGCCGATGACACGTTGTGAGGTACTTAGGTCGGGACTGCACCCATGGACAGTGCACCGATACCGCGTAATGGACTTAATGAGGTCGTTTTAAGTGTGGCGATGCTTTTTTTCATAATGGAGTAGGAGGTCGTGTTGCTGATATGATTGAAACGAGCTTCTTTCCAAAATGTTTTTTGTCGCAAATGAATCATTACTGGAAAGTAGAATTTAGAATTTAGAATTTTGTAACACAGAAGGGGAGAACATCCGAAAATTAATTTCACACTATGAGTGAATGAGTGAGTGAGTATGGGTTTACGCCGCTTTCAGCAATATTCCAGGAATATCACAGTGTGATACATCAGATATGGGCTTCACACATTGTACCCATGTGGGGTATCGAATCCGGGTCTTCGGTGTAACGAGCGAACGCTTTAACCACTAATCTACCCAAACGCCCCTTTCACACTATGAATAAAGTACAGGATAAAATATGTTAAGTAGTCAGTTCTGGTGCAGAAATAAATCTGTTCCTCAACGCAATGGTGCATACTTATCGATCCTGCCTGGGAGCAGTGTTTCCAGGCCTTCCTCTACCCACCCTTGGGGCGGTCGGGTAGCCTAGTGGTTAAAGCGTTCGCTCGTCAGATACTCCGTACAGCACCGCTCGCCTTGTATCGCTATATCTAAAGTGAACTCACAAATCATGCTCACAGACATATCTACCTTGTCTAGGGTGATTATTCTAGCGATTCCAATACACGATACCTCCCAATTCTTTATTGCTGTGAAATAATACCGGCCGAAAGCCGTCGACTCGCCACTTTGTTTGTTTGATGTTTAACGCCGCACTCAGCACTTGCCACTTTGAAACCAACTGGGCACAAATGGCCGACATCAGACCCGCACAGAATGGCTGGGTTAAACAGGGAGAAGTAAACCCTAGACCACTAGACCTCTACAACCGATACGAAGATGACCATATTGTTCACAATTATAGCATCTGGAATATGTGTCTGACCTTTTTGCTCCATCAAACTAAACCTGCATGACCTCTACCTCTAGTATGGAAATATCTAACAGCTCTACATGAGTGCTCACTATTTGTATAGTTAAATAGAGTAGTCAGAGTAGTTACATTGTCCAGCAAAAGATTTGACCTCTGCTACTAACTGCTGTACCATACCTTCTAACTACGTTACAGACTGAGAATTGTCCTTGGCATCAACAGCCGACTTACTGGAACCTTCAACCTTGGATCTTGTGTCCTACGAGACTCCTCAATACGCAGTACAACTGTGCGGAGTTCGTCAAAAGACTTAACAATGTCAAGCGTATTACCAGATGCATCCTTCAACTCCTGCTGCAGCTGAGGACCTTCCCAGAAAACATTACACAGAACATTGTTTTGCCCAGACGACACCTACACTGGCATCCTTAGCAAAGAACCCCTGAACTCGATCTCCCCAGACACTAACACTCTCCGATGACTGCTGTTTAGCACTGTAGATACCACGAACGAGAGAAAGTCTTTTCCTACACAGTACCAAAGATGCTTTATTTTTTAGCCAACATCTCCGATATACCAGCACTGGTATCTACACAAGAGTGACATTGTTAGCCTTACCCTTTAAAGGCCTCAAACTAGCACTTCTGGCAACTGCTGTGGAGTGGTCCTTACTTTCAAGAAAGCTTTCTACTCCTACCTCCAGACTACTTGGCTAACCTTACCTTTACCAGTCTAAGCCATGGATTAGATACCTAAGGAGGCTGTGTAATACTAACAGCATGGGGTAAAGGAGGCAAGGGTGGAGGAGATGCTCCCGTGGATGCTGACTGAGAAGATAAGTATACTGTCGTCCATTGTTTCAAAATCTTGTTGACATGGAATTTCTAGTTAACCTTTATGCCGATTAGTCATTGTCGTGGAAATCCAAGATGGCCACCAATGGACACCATGGGACAATATTTCGCCTTGGGAAAACTCATTTAGTAGACGCTATGAGGATTACAAATACGTAAATTGAAAGAATATATGTTTCGAGTGCATGGGGACCCTATCTTCCTTATTGACTATATATTTCAAACATAGACGGCTGATGCTATAAACGGGCCTGTGCTGATGTGGGGAATCGAATCCAGGTCTTCAGCGTGGAGAGTTATTGATTCATGACCTATAGGAGATACATGAGCTAATCTTTTAGGAAATAAATAAACATTATTCAATTATTTTCTAAAGAAATTGTACTTTCCATTCTATAATCTCATTTAGATTTAAGGTTATGTTCGTCTATATTCTTCCATGAACAATCGTATTCATTGGTATGAAGTGTGTATGAAGATTGAATACGGCAATGAATGCTCTATTCTAACACAACCGCGATGCACTGACCCAATCAATATGCCAACTTCATGCTTGGGGCTGTTAAATCAACACATTCTCCAGAAGCCAGAAGAAATTAGGATCTGTAACAGATAAATTAGGGAATTTCAACCTGCAGTTGCCAGCTCATTCCCACACTCCTTCAGATGATGAAACGAAGCATTAAAGGAAGAGGAATACCTGGTGTGATACTAACTTGTGACGCTTGACGCCCCGGGTCTTTGGCGTGACGAGCCAACGCTGTAACTATGAGGGTTCCACATTGCAAGTATTTCACATCACAGGGAATTCCAGGGAATACTCACGACGGTCTAGAAAAGAGATTTCTTTACAAAGGATAATAAATAGTGTTTTTCAGATGTATTCATAACTACGGAACATCCGTAAGCACGGATAGAGTGTGACAAATTAGTAGCCGGTAAGTCAGGGTGACTATTTTTTATGAGGCAATAAAAAATAATTAGAAAAGAAAACAAATAGGTCTTGTATTTGGAACCAAGAGTTGTTTGTGCAACTCAACAAGTAAGGACAATGCCTTATTCTACCATGACACTAAAGACTGGTTGACTCTGTTTGATTAAAATCAGGTATCTATTTCAAACACAGAATGGTTGCGTATAAAAACATCGGTCTATCGATAGCGAAAGAGCGAATGCGGTTTTACGCCGCTTTAAGCAATATTCCAGCAATGGCATGGCGGGGGACATTTTACATATCGATAGCCTTCACATGGCTGCATGTAATAACGGCTGCCGACAACCCACTAGAAATGTTACGTTCGACATCAGAACAACAGCTTATCAAATATGAAATCTATTCAAGAACACCCACAATTAAGTAAAACACACACTTACCACTGTGTCAGGGCCTCCGCAATTATCTATCACAAATATGAGGGGTCTCTGAGACTGTCGCGTATCGTGCACAGCCCACTCGTTTCCAGTTAAAACGGGAGTATTCAGCCATCCTTCATTGTGGTTCCGTTGACAATGAGGTAGCACCAGCAGGTTTACTTCCACCTTAAATCATCATGTTAATGTTGAACAGAATTACAGATAGGGGTTGTCAACTGGGTTTATGTAATTTGTACATAGCACTGCCACCTTAAACAACTAGTTTGGTAGCCATGGACTGAAGAAGAGGAACGGAAGTAGGTCAAGGTCAGTTATTTCGAAGTTCGGAATGGAGAGATTGGCAGGGTCCAAAAACTAAACGTTGAAACTAATCGGCAATTATCAAAAATTATTAATTATAGAGAGCTAGGGATGTAAGAACCTAAGAACTCTGTTGAAAAGACCTTAAAGAGGTGACTATGCTTGTCGTAATAGGCGACTAACTGGATCGGGTGGTCAGGCTCGCTGACTTGGTTGATGCATGTCATCGATCCCAATTGCGTGGATCGATGCTCATGATATTAATCACTGGATTGTCTGGTCCAGACTCTTTTATTTACAGACCGCCGTCATGTAGCTGGAATATTGGTGAGTGCGGCGTTAAACAACAAACCAACCAACCACTGCTAGTGTGCAAACTGCCAACATTAATGTATCGCTTCCACTTTTCATTCACTAGGTGAGATACAGTGCAGATTTGAAATGTCGAAATTTTGTTGTTGTTGTTGTGACAGTTTCTGATCTTAATTTGCATGTTAGTTTATATTATGAATGTAGAGGACAAACCCTGTTTACTCACAGGGACGCACGAGCGACTAACGAAAACGGGTTGTCAGTCTCTACGACGTCATTGATACATCTCAATGCTAGGGATTTGTTTTTTCTCGCTTTACCAGTTTCATTTTCTAACAAAGCGTTGTTCAAAACATAAAAATAATCAAATTGCAAAAAACAAAACAGTTCAAAAGTGATCTCTTTTAAACGTCAAAAGGATAAAATGACACAATGTGTGAATAAAAAAAATGTGATGCTTTGAGTGGTTGTTTGAAATCAAGCAAAGAGTTACTTCCCTTCCAATATCAACAAGACACGAAGTTTACGTTATTTTTTAGTTTTATCAACAAAAGGGAACACAAGGCAAGAACAGCTTTTGTATTTATAATTTTATTCAACATAAAATGGCATGATATTTTGATAATCAGATTCGAAAGTAAGCAGTTATTCAAAGAATCTGCCAAAATAGGTTTCAACTGTCTAGTGTCTGTCCCTAGAGAAACCCGTGAACATCCGGGTTAGAGTAGGTCTTCAGCAACCCATGCTTGCCGTAAAAGGCGACTATGCTTATCGTAAGAGGCAACTAACGGGATAGGGTGGTCGGGTTCGCTGACTTGGTTGATGCATGTCATCGATCCCAATTGCTTGGATCGATGCTCATGATATTAATCACTGGATTGTCTGGTCCAGACTCGATTATTTACAGACCGCCGTCATGTAGCTGGGATATTGTTGAGTGCGGCGTTAAACAACAAACCAACCAACCAACCTGACTCAGAGTCATGTAACTGTAGTAACGCTGAACCTTACCACTCTCTGAACGTCGTCACATTCAAATAACTGAAGACAAACTAGTTCCTGATTGTAGAATTGTACGACAGGAGCTTCGGAGAGGGCAGAAAACGTGCCCCTACCTTGTGTGGTATGAATGTACGGATTGTATGACAACCTTTGTCCTCATCAATGAGTGAGTGAGTTGGGTTTAACGCCGCTTTTAACAGTATTCCAGTCATATCACGGCGTGTCAGCTTCATATGGGAGGAAAGCCCGAAGTGATGCAGGTTTCAGACGTTTATCACTTTGGTGAAACCCACGAGCACGGGTATGGTGCTGACAAACCTAAAAATATAATCGGGGCGAACCGGGATTCGAACCCACAATCATAGGTTTCTGGCATGCCAAAGGGACGCAACTCTGCACAGCGAATCGCGGCGCCTTAGACGACTGGGCCACCCGTGCCCCCTTGTCCTGATCAGGCAAACTTGTGGCGCCCAGTCGCCGGAATTCACTGTGCAGAATCACGCTCCATGGGCCGAAACCAATGATTGTGGGTTCGACTCCCGTTTCGCCCCGAAATGGTATACACCTGTATCACTTCGGGATTTAGTCCCACATTAAGCTGACACTCAGGGAAATAACTGAATACTGTTCAAAGCGGCGTTAAGCCCATCACCCACTCACTCACTCACTCTGAATCATTGACCATGTTGCAACCAGCATACACTGACGGATTTACAACGCTTTGTGTTTGAAAGTTATCTCGGTTCATTAAGACGTCATTCAATCGATCACCAAGACAACAGTAAAGGGGGCCACTGAAAAAGGTTCACGCAACCGACGTAAGATTTCTAGTTAATGCGTTGGGATTTATTTAACATCATCTCGATGGAGATCGGATAGCTCAAACTCCAACTTCTTGGAAGACTAATTTGCATTGAATCAAGGCGTATTTTCCGATTTGGACTTCAGCTTTATGAAACGGGATAAAATGATGAAGTGATGTCTCCCAGGAAGGGATCAACGTGTCAACGTCTCTTACTAACAAACCTTTACCAAGTTTAAAACCCAAGAGATGTTTGATTCTAAATGTCAGGAGCATGCCCTTTATGATGAATAATCATTTCCTTGGCGCCATCGCATCGGATGTTTGGAAGAATATGATCGACACGATCGCCAGATTTGTGATGATGATTGTTATTATATGTAATTTACATACAATATATGTGATGACATGAAAATAAAAAATTGTTTGAAATTAAAGACAATGTACAAAACGCAAAGAGACATTACTTTGAAGATTGGAGCACAGCAATGTGGTCCAAGTCGCACTGAAACGTATGTGCCACACCATACCATACCATACCATACAATACCATACCATACAATACTGTACCGTACCGTGTGTGTAGGGCACGAAACGGATCTAATGGTATTGTGTTATAATTGGGTCAGTGTGTTTTTGTTTCCATTTTAGATTTGCTCGCACTGTCAGTCCTCATTTATGCCCTGATAGTCGTCTATCTATGGTTGTTGGAGGCTCATAACCCGTGTTTTAAATAGGAATTACTGTTTTACTAAGTATGACTTATCTCTATTATCTACGAAACAGATTCCAGTTCAAATAGTTATGAAAATAATAATTATATGAATAAACCCCTGCAAACAGTGATGACATCAGGTGTTCCAGTAATCATGTCCTGTCCTTTCCGTGTCTGATTGGTGTTAAAACACTTTGTGTTACAGACGAGTATTGTTGTCACATATAAATTATCGTTACTACATCTTTATAGCTAAGAAATTGATGATGCTACGTAAGCAGTTAAACTCAGCCATTCTTTCACTCACTCACTCATGACACTCAACGTATTCACCTCCTGAAACTCACCTCAACATATCCACCCCGTCATACTCACCTCAACGGATTCACCTCATGATACTCACCTCAATGTATTCACCTCATGATACCCACCTCAACAGATTCACCTCATGATACTCACCTCAACGTATTCACCTCATGATACCCACCTCAACAGATTCACCTCATGATACTCACCTCAACGTATTAACCTCATGATACTCAGTTCAAAGTATTCACCTCATGATACTCACCTCAACGTATTCACCTCATTATACTTACTTCAACGTATTCACCTCATGATACTCACTTCAACCTATTCACCTCATGATACTCACCTCAACGTATTCACCTCATGATACACACTTCAACGTATTCACCTCATGATACTCACCTCAACGTATTCACCTCATGATACTCACCTCAACGTATTCACCTCATGATACTCACTTCAACGTATTCACCTCATGATACTCACCTCAACGTATTCACCTCATGATACTCACTTCAACGTATTCATCTCATGATACTCACTTCAACGTATTCACCTCATGATACTCACCTCAACGTATTCACCTCATGATACACACCTCAACGTATTCACCTCATGATACTCACCTCAACATATCCACCCCATGATACTTACTTAACTGTACTTACCCCGCCGTATTCATCTCACGATACTCACCTCACCGTATTCTCCTTACGATACATAAATATTCAGCCCACCGTATTCACGATATATCACCTAACGATAGTCACCCCACCGTATTCGTGTCACGATACCCACCACTCGAGACTGTTCTTATACACAACTCTACACATCGCGCCCGGAGTCCTACCCCCAAACCCCAGACTCGTTCCCCGTGACCCAGATCCCTGTGGATAATTGGATGACCAGTTGTCAGAACTTAGCAAACGTTGTAAGAGTTGTTTTTGTTGTTGCCAACTAATCTGTATTTCTTTGGCGGAGGTTGGAGTTAATGTAATTTCCCTATGCAGAGGCGAGGCACACGCCGCACTCAAGAGAATACCAATTTCCTGGTCGGTGATGACATAGCAAGAGTAACTGGGTGTTCCAAAGTGCATTAAGGCTTCAGCTGCAGTTTCTTAACTTGTTCATCGCATATGCCACCTGAACTCAAAGCTTAAATGAACTTACATCGTGATGCGCTGTCCGTCGTCCGTTCTCTGGCCGTCATAAAAGTTCTTTATTTTTGGTATTTGGACATGTCGGTTTTATGAAAATTAATTATTTTTTAAATGCTGTAGACCGAGTCGCAATAATGTATAATAATGCTTGCCCATTACTCGGCCAACTTTACCCTTGTTACCCTTTCTGGTGCTCGGCATTAAGGGGCTGAAACAAGGACTGGTCGGCTCGGAGTCAGTATAGTGTGTCTGAGTGGGGTAATTATGTTAAACTGCGGCATGGTATCTAGCACTATAGATTGGCATCAGTCCGGACAAGCAGCCACCCACCCACCCACACACCCACCCACACCGTTTATTTCTCAAACAGTTTTCATTGTCTCGGAGTGTAATCGTAGGATGTGTGTGGAAGACGCAGAAGTCAGGTGATCTACAGTGCCTTCTCTCCATGTGTTGTAATATAAGGATGTCTGATGTGTGGACGCAGAAGTCAGGTGATCTACAGTGCCTTCTCTCAATGTGTTGTAATATAAGGATGTCTGATGTGTGGACGCAGAAGTCAGGTGATCTACAGTGCCTTCTCTCCATGTGTTGTAATATAAGGATGTCTGATGTGTGGACGCAGAAATCAGGTGATCTACAGTGCCTTCTCTCAATGTGTTGTAATATAAGGATGTCTTATGTGTCGACGCACAATTCAGGTGATCTACAGTGCCTTCTCTCAATGTGTTGTAATATAAGGATGTCTGATGTGTGGACGCACAATTCAGGTGATCTACAGTGCCTTCTCTCAATGTGTTGTAATATAAGGATGTCTGATGTGTGGACGCACAATTCAGGTGATCTACAGAGCCTTCTCTCCATGTGTTGTAATATAATGATGTCTGTTGTGTGAACGCACAATTCAGGTGATCTACAGTGCCTTCTCTCTATGTGTTGTAATATAATGATGTCTGTTGTGTGGACGCACAATTCAGGTGATCTACAGTGCCTTCTCTCCATGTGGTGTAATATAAGGATGTCTGCTGTGTGGACGCACAATTCAGGTGATCTACAGTGCCTTCTCTCTATGTGTTGTAATATAATGATGTCTGTTGTGTGGACGCACAATTCAGGTGATCTACAGTGCCTTCTCTCCATGTGGTGTAATATAAGGATGTCTGTTGTGTGGACGCACAATTCAGGTGATCTACAGTGCCTTCTCTCAATGTGGTGTAATATAAGGATGTCTGTTGTGTGAACGCAGAAGTCAGCTGAACTACAGCTAGTATGGTTGTTTGTTGTCTAACGCCGCACTCAGCAATTGTCAGCTATACGCAATTCCAACAGAAACGAACACCCTAAAGTATGTAATGTCCGAAAACGAAAGGTATATGTTTCATCTTTCGATTTCGGACATTTCATACTTTAGAGTGTGCGTTTCTTTTGGAATTGAGTATATGTGCCCGTGGCTGTTCCGTCTGTTAACAGGGTAGAATGCGACAGTTGGTTTCTAATAGTAAATTAGTACCATCCGAGCCACAAATCCATATTAACGTACATAATATACTGTAGATGGTTCTCGCTTAGCGAGTGAGTGAGTGAGTGAGTCGGGTTTAATGCCGCTTTGAACAGTATTCCAGTTATATCACGGCGTGTAAGCTTAATGTGGGAGGGAAAACCGAAGTGATGCAGGTCTCAGACGTTTACCACTTCGGAGAAACCCACGAGCACGGATATGGTACTGAAAAACCTAGAAACATAATCGGGATTCAAACCCACAATCAAACGTTTCTGGCGAACCCAAGGGACGCAACTCTACACAACGAATTGCGGAGCCATAGACAACTGGGCCACCAAAGAGTAAGACAGTAACTTTATATTAAAATGTCAAAATGCACTACAAATGTGAGAATTCGGAATAATAAGATGGACTCTAATACACCTTGCTATCCTCCTTAATCAGGGGCTGTCGGGTAGCCTTGTGGTTAAAGCGTTCGCTCGTCACGCCGAAGACCCGGATTCGATTCCCGACATGGGTACAATGTGTGAAGCCCATTTCTGGTGTCCCCCGCCGTGATATTGCTGGAATATTGCTAAAAGTGGCGTAATACCATACTCACTCACTCACCTTAGTCCCATCATTCCGAATATTGAAAAGCCCTGAAGGAAAACAAAGCTGAATAATAACAGATCGACAAGCTGTTCTCGATCTGTCAGTATATATCACACACATGTTGAGCGAGACATTCCGCCGAAAGTGCTGCTAATCACCCCGATGACGATTCTGTGTATATAGATACGATATAGGTTTGTTTTACAAACAAATCACGGGCAGTTTCCTTCACCGCACTCGTTTAATGACAGACGAGGTATAGGATAATTATTTCATCTGAGGGTGGGACGAAAACTAGTTTCCAATACATAAATAGCACTTCTCATCTCGCACCAAGGGCTTGCCTGGGGCACGTGTACTGATGGTTCGGCCTTCTATGGGCGTTATGTATGGGCATCAATGATGCATCAATCATATACTCCGGGCAGTAGAAAGACTTCGCATTCTAAGGCCTTGTAAGATTTCTCCGAAAAGCATATTTTTTATAACTTCCGCGATCGGACTAGCATTATTCTAAGTATCAAGTATGTCTTCACTGCTGAGGCTTTGCTAGCACTGTTGGTTCAGCAAGTGAATGGTTTAAAGGGACATAAAACAGAATCTGGCTAATATATCGACGCGTCAATTACATATAGTAGGTAAGCCCGAAGTGATGCCGATCTTACAGAAACCCCGCAAGATGGTGAATTATTAAAAGGGCGAATGTGGGATGTATTCGTAGCATCATAGCACGCCTAATGGGCAATTGTAAACAGCGAATTAGTCACTCGGAGACCTGCTAAGAAAGGTTTTTAACACGAAAAGGCCGGTGGCATGAAAACAAACGCACACACACACACTCGCTCGCACGCACGCACGCACGCATACACACCCGCACGCACGCATTCACGGAGACACGCACAGACACACAGACACAGAAACACACACTCTCACACAGACACAGTCACACACAGACACACACATACAGACACACTCGCACGCACGCACGCACGCAGACACACAAACAGACATATACACAGACACAGACACAGACACTCTCACAAAGACACACAGAGACAAAGTCACACACAGTGACACACATGCACACACACGCGTGCACGTAGCAGGCACATACACAGACACACAGAGACAGTCAAACAGACACACACACTTATATATACACACATATATATATATATATATATATATATATATATATATATATATATATAGACACACACACACATACACACACACATATGTATTTACGAAACCTTCTTGGTTGCCCCAGGACGAAGCAGTGGATAGTCTCCTTAACGAGCGTCTGAACTTGGACTAAGGCTGTAGATCGGTAGTGTGTGGTGAGCGACTTACCGTGTTCAGTAAATGCACTGATTCTGTACCAGTAGATTAGACTGTTAGTTACTCACTAAGTTACTTATTACAGGGCTGTTTTCCCAGGGGCCATCGACCGCCTTCAGCTGGGCATTATCTGTTCTGGCTTCAACAAGGCAAAACCACACTTCGCATGTATCATATCCAACAAAAACTGTTAGAAACATCATGTCTGGGCATTATCTGTTCTGGCTTCAACAAGGCAAAACCACACTTCGCATGTATCATATCCAACAAACACTGTTAGAAACATCATGTCTGGGGATTATCTGTTCTGGCTGCAACAAGGCAAAACCACACTTCGCATGTATCATATCCAACAAAAACTGTTAGAAACATCATGTCTGGGCATTATCTGTTCTGGCTTCAACAATGCAAAACCACACTTCGCATGTATCATATCCAACAAAAACTGTTAGAAACATCATGTCTGGGCATTATCTGTTCTGGCTTCAACAAGGCAAAACCACACTTCACATGTATCATATCCAACAAAAACAGTTAGAAACATCATGTCTGGGCATTATCTGTTCTGGCTTCAACAATGCAAAACCACACTTCGCATGTATCATATCCAACAAAAACTGTTAGAAACATCATGTCTGGGCATTATCTGTTCTGGCTTCAACAATGCAAAACCACACTTCGCATGTATCATATCCAACAAAAACTGTTAGAAACATCATGTCAGGGCATTATCTGTTCTGGCTTCAACAATGCAAAACCACACTTCGCATGTATCATATCCAACAAAAACTGTTAGAAACATCATGTCTGGGCATTATCTGTTCTGGCTTCAACAATGCAAAACCACACTTCGCATGTATCATATCCAACAAAAACTGTTAGAAACATCATGTCTGGGCATTATCTGTTCTGGCTTCAACAAGGCAAAACCACACTTCGCATGTATCATATCCAACAAAAACTGTTAGAAACATCATGTCTGGGCATTATCTGTTCTGGCTGCAACAAGGCAAAACCACACTTCGCATGTATCATATCCAACAAAAACAGTTAGAAACATCATGTCTGGGGAAGCACAGAAGCGACACACCTTTTGTGTGAAACTTGACATTTTGATCATAAACAGATACGTACCATCCTGTGGCTTTTTCAGTCACGATAGCTAACCTGTTTGTTTGTTGTCTTATTCCAGCTCTGTGACGGCGGTCTGTTAAATAATCGAGTCTGGAGCAGACAATCAAGTGATTGACATCATGAGCATCGATCGACACATTTGGGATACGAAGTCGTGCATCAACCAATTTAGCGAACCTGATCACCCGATCTCGTTAGCTGCCTTTTACGACAAGTATGGGTTGCTAAAAACCAATTCTAACTTCTGATTTTAGTGAGTGTACCTAATCATAGCTACAATTGTATTGTTGTTGCATTCAAGCAATACCAGTTAGTTAATAGAATTACTCTTTGTGGCTTTCATTATTATTCTCATTAAACTTACGCAACAAGAACAATATTGTGCATAACAAGGGACATTATTATCGTGGTCCATCGATCGCTATACATTCACATTGCATTCTCAGCATCCTGGGAAGTATACAACCGAAGCTCTGCGTTAGGCACTACTAGATTGTGTTGTCATATCCATCTTATCCTACCTGGTACCCATTCGCTGCTGAGGAGTCCATAAGACAAATAATTCGATTGCTATAATGATTCAAAAATAAATTCGTCTCAAGTGTCTAGATATGATAGACATATCCCATCGGGTGTCAATAAACGATAGTATAACCTCAAGGTGTGACCAAGTACACAGTCAGGTGTCAAGTTATGTCACATATATACTTTGGGTGTCGTGGCATATACAAATGAAATATTTATTTAATCTCTGCTAAAAGCAAGGTCGATTATACGATTCCGACTATATCATGAGCAGGTCTTTATAGATCATTATCAAATAGTAATGATACCAGATGTTTGCGAAAAGGTGAGCGTATCCTGCCCCACCTGTGGCATCCCTCACAAACACACGCAAAGGCATGTCAAAAAGTGAAAATTGTAGTTAACGGTGAACCACAGTGCATTGCGCATGTATAAAAGCTTCGAAGTTGTCATTACATAGTACAGTAAACTACGGCTATAACGAACTCAAAGGGACCACTAATTTTAGTTCGTTATAACCGTACTTCGCTATAAGCATATAAACAGCATATATACATCAAATGGCCGGACTAAAAAATAAGTTCTTTACATCGGTCAGTTCGTTATAAGCATGTTCGTTATAACCGTAGTTTACTGTATGCAAGGCATAATCAGTAAACCTTTTTGTCTTCTTTTTTAAAAGATCCGTGAAACTTGAAGATAGGAACTATGTCCTCACTATCATACTCTCACAGGCCTCGTCCTACAGTGTCCCAGAAGTACTAACGAATACGTCATTAAACTGCATTTGGATACTCCAAACCGATGGTTATCGTTTCGACAAATCCTAATGTCAATATAAGACCCGGGCAACAAGGCCATAATGACCAACTGCTGAATACCCCAGCTGGTCAGTGTAGACTGTCCGGATGATGTCGAGGAGCACCACAGAAATAAACCTTGGTTCTAAACAAACAGACGTTACCCAGCAGGCACGCAACGTTGGATCAACGTTTAAAATTGGTTGCTTTTAGGTTGTGACGTTGATCAACCAAAATGCAACGTTGTATCAACGTTAAATCTTAAACGTTGAGCCTTGGTTGTGATACTGACGTCACAACAACGTTGAATTTAAGACGTACGTACCTCATTTCAATTTGATGTACGCCTATTGGAAAATCGACAAATCACCATACTTTTCCACTCCGTTTCACCTGTTAAAACCCAAGCATGATCAGTTAGGCTGCTAATTCAAATTTGGACAAGCCAGGTATATTAAATTATATATGTATATTTTTATATATATACGTGCACATATGCAAAGTAATTCACAAAATAAGTACACAACACGGATGATTCCCCGACGTGTTTCAGTGTTATCTTCAGGGAGAAGTTGGAAAAAAAAGTTGAAAAGGGTTTAACCTGAAAAATAAATATCTTGACGCGTGGACTTGAACTCAGTACTTGCAGCTAATGATTGTTGGATATTTAGCATCAGCGAGGACAGGAAGTGGATTTGCGACTGCGCAGAAAATTCAAAACTTGGCGGATACTCGATCGAGAAGGTAAGTTCAAGTAACATTTGGCATTCTTTGCATGTTTGTTTCCATTCTTATGTTGAAAATGAGTTGTAGTTCAATGGTCATTTAGTTATGACACGTAGATCTGTAAAGTTGCATTTTCGCACACACCTTTGACGAACAGATTATAAATAACCCATCCAATCGGTCCATTGATAGGCTGGGCAGGCTGTGTAAGTGGGCTACGACATGGCTCAGTCGGCACGCGCGAATATATGAATTGACTTTTACTGACGTGTTGTTATTTTTTTTATATCCGTATATGTTTGAGTTAAGTTACTGAAAAATACCAGATCTACATGGGGCTAGTTGTTGAAATGTGGACCCGATGCACGGAGCGGGTGTAGCCATGTTGATCGAGGTTGCCGCGCGCCATTATCGAATTTCTGTGTTGTCAGATTTGGTTGATTGGCTGTCAGTGTGGAAACTATTTGATATTCGGTATTTGACTCAAATTATGTAACTAGATTATACAAATATATCCTCCGATAGTTTTGAACATTATTATTCCGATGAATATTTTAAAATATTAGCAATAGTGTCCAAAAATAATTAGTTGATTTCTATTTATATATATGTTCATTGTTGACTTTAGGACAATTAATTGCAAGGTCAATTATAGATCGTTTAGGATGCATGTCTAGCATCATCAGCTGTTCATTTCATTGGCATGCAGGTCTTAAGACATGAAATAGCGACTGTTGTAAATGGTGTTTCAGTTTGTTGGCAAAAAAGATAAATTATTTACATTCCAACAGAAGTAAAGATATAATTTACCAGTAGGTATTATCATTTCCAGTTTGTTCTGTTAGCACCTTAAATGTGATTTGTTTTTGTTTTAATTAAGTTGCTTGATTGTTTAATTATACATTTTTAGAAATGTTGTCAAGGCAACTTTGATGTTAAAACCATGCGCCTACAGACATACTCGCTCAGATTAACTTATAATAATTAGGGTATTTATGGCATTGCCATTTGCTTTAAATATTGTGCTACTTTCTGAGTTACACTAAAGGAATCTATACCTGTTACAATCTATGTCTACAACAAACTATCTTTTATTGTTATGTATTTATTTCTTTTTCACAGGATTCCAGAGAAGGGTTCTCTATCTTTTGACGGATATTAGGAACCTAATGAAACAGAATCAAGACTCAGTGGCAGACACAGTATCAGTAAGCTCTATTGAGCAACTCAATACACTGGATGAGTTGAATACTCTCGAGGGGAGACTGAGAGAGGATGAATATCAGGCCAGCTTGGTAAGTCAAGTTGAAGTTACGGTACTGTTATTACATTGTAAGATTAGAATGTTGTTTGTTATGAATTGCTTGGAAACAAAAGTAAACAGTAACATGCCATAAGTTTTGGTTGAATGGTAATATACTAATATAATGATTTTCATACCACATATAATGTTCAAATGTTCTTTTTACAGAAAATTACTTAAGAAGGATTGGCGGGGCGAATGCCGATGACGACGTGGAAAAGGCTATGCTAAGGTAAAATAGAATGAAATTGGTGAAAGGTTACAGTAGCTCAGTAGGTAGAACTCAGATCCATGGATCCATATAGACTGGTACAAGTAGCGGTAGGGATCAAGTTTCTTTTTGTTTTGAAAATGTGGTAAGGTAAATACTTTTATTGCCTCTTGTAAGATAAGTGGAATGTTTATAATAAGGAAGTGGTGTTAATCCACACACGAATCATTAATCAGTTGATCAATGATTATATATGTACATCAAGAACAGATATGAGAGAAATTAAACCATCACTCATATAAAGCGATCTGTATACATAACACCTTTTGTTCAAACTAAAATCATATCTTTGTGTTTGCTACCACTACACACATATATATAGATCTGAGGATACTGTGTACACATGAAATGAAATCTAAAAGGAAATGTATCTGTGGTACTATTTCATTCAGTGAGTAAGCTTAGGGGATATTCATAATTAAGATTCTTTTATATATAATAACACAATATCTGTCATTTTAGTTTTAATGTTATACACACACGTTTTGAATAACTTAATAATAGTATTAAATTGCATGTTAATATTATTTCAGATGCAGTCCTCCTGATCTTTCCAAAGACAACGGAAACGGAACTTCAGTATATGATCAGTTGATTTCTTAAATATGCCCCTGGCAGAACAGGTGGGAGATGGAAGGCCTAAGCACCAGGACCTCTTTGTCACCCAGAAAAAAGAAGAGCTTATGTTGTATATAGTTGAAATTAAGTTGGTCTTTTTAATTTTCTTTGAATACAATTTTTGTAAACAATGTATCTTTGTTGTTCATTCATCACCTGCATCAGACATAAGTTTTTAACAATGTCATTCAAAGAATAGGCACGTGAAGATTGGGGGTAGAATAGGTCTTAAGCAACCCATGCTTGTCATAAAAGGCGACTAACGGGATCGGGTGGTCAGAGTCGCTGACTAAGTTGATGCATGTCATCAGTCCGAACTGCATGGATCGATGTTTATGTTGTCAATCACTGGATTGTCTGTTCCAGATTCGATTATTTACAAACCGCCATCATATAGCTGGAAACCCATACCATTCAAAGGAAGGGAATTACACAATGGGCAGCTTGTGAGTTATCACTGCTGAGGCCGTCTCATACCAATCAGTCGTATTAATTTGGAGACGCATCAATTACCAGATTTACAGTATTAGTTTTTTCCCCCACTTCTTTGAGGTTAGTGAAATTGGTTAACACCCTAATTAAGCTAGCTATAGCTCAGCTTATTTGTTGTTTAACTAAAACATGATGGTTCGTTTTTTGGTGTGTATTATGACCGTCTAGAATATTTCACTGATCTCAAATATCAGGGAGGCCACCACTTCTTGAGCTGAGGCTGTACTGAAAAACAACAACTTTTTCAAGGTTTACAAGGGGTCCTCTGATACATCAACGTTGAAATAACGTTGACATCTGACGTTGAAACAACGTTGACATCTGTCGTTGAAACAACGTTGACATCTGACGTTGAAACAACGTTGAAGTGTCAACGTCAGTTCAATTTTCATATGAAACCAATTTGCAACGTTGTTTCAACGTTGAAGAGTGACGTTGTTTCAACGTTGTTCCAACGTTGTAATGCCTGCTGGGTATAGACTGGCTGTACTGCGTTGCCTGTCGTCTCTGTGGTGTTTATGTGGACGACGTGAGCGTGTACACCTTAGGGAACACTTTGCCGTGGAGGGTAGCTTCGTGTTACTTGTATCAAAGGTTACAACCTTATCTCTCGCCCGTTTATCGGGTGAATCTCAATAGCAGGGAAGAATAATTGAGTACATATACTTGGACTACAGTAAACTACGGTTATAACGAACACGCTTATAATGAACTGACCGATATAACGAACTTATTTGTTAGTCCTGACCATTTGATGTATATATGCTGTAAATATGCTTATAGCGAACTACGGTTATAACGAACTAAAATTAGTGGTCCCTTTGAGTTGGTTATAACCGTAGTTTACTGTATTTGGCCATCCCAGTCGGATATGTATGAAGTGCACGTTTTCCTCGACCGAGCCTCTCGCACAGATGACGCTGGAACATAAGAACACCTTCCAAGAGGGAGGTAAACATGAATTTAAGGCAGGCCTATTGGAGTATGGAATTGCGTACAGTAAACTACGGTTATAACGAACACGCTTATAACGAACTGACGGATATAACGAACTTACTTTTTCGGTCCCGACTATTTGCTGTTGTTATACTGTATATATGCTTATAACGAACTACGGTTATAACGAACTAAAATTAGTAGTCCCTTTGAGTTCGTTATAACCGTAGTTTGCTGTAGTTCACTTCTAGAATAATACTAATTAATATGTGGATGTGTTTCCATCTTGTTGTGTGTCTGTGTCTGTGTCAGTGTCTTGTATCACCTGCCACGTGTTTGTGTCTCGGATCAGCTGCCGTGTGTCTTTGTGCCTGTTTGTTTGTCAGATTTGTGTGTGTTTTCTGCATTTGGGTTCTGTGTGTTTGCTGTTCAAGTGTCCATGACACGAATTCTAGTTTTTTCACCCTCAACATTGATCTGAAATGATGTATCCTTCTGGGAAGGATGTTATCATCCAAGTTTACAGAGCCCTCAGTTAGGTGTCATCTACTATAGGCCTCAGTTAGGTGTCATCTACTATAGGGCGGTGGGGCAAAAGGAGTCTGGAATACACTCATACAATGGTGAGAGTGGTGCTTGTGTTGGTTTGCTGGCGCGGCAGTGATATTTTTATGGAATGTTTGTAATACCTTCATAGCTGCAAGTGTGTTTAACGTATTGAGGAAAGGGGAGTGCATTTTTCCTCGTCATTTAAACATAAACTCATCAAAAAGTCTCCAGATATTGTTAAAGGGAGATTAGTGGTAGAGATTTAATAATACCTTTACCCTTGCTGATTAACGGCACTGGATTTGCATTTGTCCGTCGCGATAACTCACCAAAGTAAAACATCACAGCGAGTACTTTTTATGCGTATTATGCTCTTATGCTTATACAATAAAAAAAGCGACAAAACCCTGTTCACATTCATAAAAAAGAACTCTGCTAAAGCAGGGTCAATTATACAATTCCGTCTATATCATGAGCACGTGTTTATTAATCACAAACAAAAGGCGAACGTATCCTGCCGCTTCTATGGCACCCGTCACAAACACATACAAAGGCAAGTCAATCGTTCACCTGAAAAAAGAAACACACGGGAAGATATGGTACAAGTCGGAATAGGGATCCAGAATTGCATCGGACATTGTCAAATTGTGATACGTCTAATTTGGAAATGTCCTCCACACATCTACCACAAAACTGTTTGGACGCTTTATTGAAGCCTTAAATGCTGTAACCCTGATCAAACAACCTATGAGCAAGAGCTGCAAGACGCTCATTGAAATCTTCGTAGAAAGAGCATGCTCGATTGTATCTCAGAAGTTGTGAAACATAAACACCAAAGGCTCGTACTGCTTGAATATTGCTCGACATAAAGGGAAAGTTGACAAGGAAAAGTTGAAGTCTTTGGTCTGACGCCATCGGCGGTTGAGTTACAATACCATGGAAGAATAAAAAAAGATTTTGAAAAATTTGAAGTTTGAGACAGGAAATGAATATTTATTTAATCTGGATTAAAAACGATTGAGTGAGTGAGTGAGTGAGGGAGTGGGTACCCTCATCCCTGGAGTGTACTAACGGCGTGGACCATTATTTCATCTTATTCTCCCGAGTACAAATACCCTTACTGCTGGTGGTATGTTGTTTCAGAAATAGGACTCTAAATACTGAATCATCGACGGGGGAATATCTATTACATAACTTCACAGAGCCTTATTGCAGGCAATATGTCCCCAAGTGCATCATCAGTCACTGTCGTGTTTGAAGTCCGCACACGCTGTTCTTCACACATTCCACAAACTGGCGTCGTGTACCGAATGTCGCCGCCCATGGCGGAATGGAGGTTTTATATAATGGCGCTGACTGGAACATTAAGGCTAAGTGGAACACCGATGTGTTTTATGCCTGTGAAGTTCCATGACTGTATCTGTTCATGCAGGGACGAAAAAACTACAAACGTTACCAAAACCGTTACCAGACTGAAAACAGAGGCCAAAACACTGCTATTTCTAGGTCCAAAACACAACTATGATACCCGTATCAAATACATGACCATCGAATACCATTTCTTGTTTGTGTCATTTAAACCAATATGAAACGTCTTTGTGTACTTTCTTTTGCCTAGCGGTTTTGATTCGGTTTGTGATATATTTTAAAAAAATATCACTGGACCCATCAAGAAGGCATCTTCCCGAGGCAAGGGCGTTAACCTGACTTTAACGTACAGTACCCACCCTTGCCGAACTAGACTGGAGTTTCCAGGCTCGTTCGAAGCGGCACCAGTGGCTATTACGAGTTATGTCCCTTTTATGTCTCATATCAATTATCTTCGCTTCAAACAAAATGGCGGCGCCCAGTGAAGACGATCTGATTGATAATCAAGATATATAGTGTACTATAACAGATGTTACCCCGCGAAGTGCATAAAATCACTTGAGGACCTTCATAAAAAAACATGAAAAGATTTGCAAAAAAAAAAGGCTGCCGATACCCAGTTGGCGGTATATATACTTTACAAATCCTACAGTCGACCGAAATCTGCAGGTTGTGATTTTGATTGGACTATTCAAAGGTCGTTAGTCGAGTCAAAATGTAATCCGAAGTTCGGCAAGGGTGGAAACTTGACATTTATAGTGAGTTAACTCCCTTGCCTCGGGAAGATTGTCGCGAAGTTTACTTTAATTCAACCTCGTTCAAGTTCAACACCTTATGACCTTTGTGAAAAAAGGTCAAGGTCACACCTTAGTTGACCAGACAAGTCAACCACCGTAAAGATCGGGAATTACTTTTGTCTCATGTAATTTAGTGCTGGGGTCTCGAAACTGTGAAGTCGTCACGATATGGCTGAAATATTGCCGATGTGACGTAAAGCATAAACTCACTCACTCACTCACTCGAAACTGTGAAAGCGTGGTGAATGTTCAGGCTAAATTGGTATGGTCAAACCTTTGATGAAGGACATAATACGGAGGTTTGGATAAAAGATGTCCTCAGTGGATTGATGAACACGTTGATTTAGACCATGGATCGGTTGTCTTTACCGAGGATTCCTCTGACTTCGGTTGGGTAATGCTCGACATGACACTTTGCCGGAACTGCTTTTATCTCTGACTCCGTAACTAACCCGGCTCCTTGGTTTCTTCCCTTTTCATGTTTCAATTAGCCTCAAGTCAGGCATAATATATTCTGTAATTATCATCATATAACAGCTACACAGGACTCTCCCGCTTTAAAGACAACATTCATTACATGGCAGAAAACGTTGAGACAGCCATTGATCAGAAGCGGGCTATGCCACTCAAGCACCTGCTGCACATGTGGTGTCTCCTTAGGCATGTGACTTTAGGAAAACGTGTATATGTTGACACAGCAGTGAATGGGTACCCGATAGGATGAGATCGTAATGTGACTGTTTACCTTCTATCATCATCATCATCATCATCATCATCATCATCATCATCATCAAGTTATTATTATTATTATTATTGTTATTGTTATTATTATTATCATTATTATTATTATTATTATTATTATAATTATTATTATTAACCGAGGCCGCGTAGTTACAATAATGTGTAAGGGATGTGGATATTCCCCTAATTAAAACACACATCCCTAGGCCTGCTTTCAAACTTATACAAAACATTCTCTGATGGAAAATGTTACAAAAAATCATTGTTATTATTATTATTATTAACCGAGGCCGTGTAGTTACAATAATGTGTAAGGGATGTGGATATTCCCCTTATTAAAACACACATCCCTGCTTTCAAACTTATACAAAACATTCTCTGATGGAAAATATTACAAAAAATCATAAGAACTCTTTGTTGCCTGAATGATGCTGTGTAAGTAGCTCTTGCCTGAAGCCCGTGGCATTTTTTGCACGTGCGGCAAGCTCCGTCTTGGGCCGATCGATCCTCACAATGCAAGTTACACGACTCTTTACAATACGAGTATCTTATCAATCGCGTGCACCTTTTCAAAACACGCTGACCAGGATTATAGAAAATATAGGAGCCCTGAACAAGGATATATACTCTTAAAAAAAAGAAACGCAAAGCCAGATTTGTGTGATTTTTGTTTCTTGTTTTACACCGCACACAGCAATATTCCAGCTGTATGACAGCGGTTTGTAAATAATCGAGTCTGGACCAGACAATCCAGTGATTGACATCATGAGCATCGATCCACACAATTGGGATACGATGACATGCATCAACCAAGTCAGCGAGCCTGACCATCCGATCCCGTTAGTCGCCTCTTACGACAAGCATAGTCGCCTTTTACGGCAAGCATGTGTTGCTGAGGACCTATTCTACCCCAGATCTTCACGGGTCTTAAGTACGGGTCTTAAAATACATTTATACGAAGAACTGTACAAGGTATTGAGCCAAAATTGTGTAGAGAGAACACTTGGTGATTGTAGTCATCTCAGTTATCGGTACATAGGAAAAGTACAAGGTGAAGGTCAGCGATTATCGATAACGCCTTTGTGTCCCGTTGGAATCGATAGCGGCCTGACATATCCTGCCAATGGGAGAGACGAGTATGCGAATCACATCCTGGGGAATGGTAGCCCACTCAGCTTGCAACGCAAAAGACAACTGCTGCAATGTCTGGGGTTGTGGTTGACGTCGGCGTAGCCGTCTATCCAATTCATCTCACAGGTGCTCTATCGGGTTCAAATCCGGGGATCTGGAGGGCCAGGGACAGGCTGTTGTGATCCGTACTGTAGCGATCGAGCGTTGTCCTGCTGGGAGATACTGTTGTCGTTGGCTGCAACTGTGAGGAAGGACGTGTGGAAGGAGAATTTCTTTGATGTATCGTTGAGCCGTAAGATTGCCCTGGATATGGACCAAACCTGTTCTGCAATGATGAGAGATAGACATCCACATCATAACGCTACCCCCACCAAACCTGTCCACTTCCTTTTCGCAGTTTCCGGCGAAAGTTCTCCCCGACGTCTGAGGCCCGTGCTCTTCCATCCCATCGACGTAGGAGAAATCTTGACTCGTCGCTGAACCCTCGCAGTTGAGGCCATACCCTGTGTTGACAACACCAACTTAGTCGATGTTGACGATGTTGTCGACTCAATATGACGCGTCGAACAGGACGTCTTGCTCGTAGACCTGCTGCTCTTGAACGGTTTCATACGGTCGGGTCGCAGATTCTGCGCAGTCGGTGTATTTGGGATGCGGTTGATGTGGCTGTGGTCGTCCTTTCACGTAGGTGGCGCAGTCGGATGTAGCGATCTTGGGTGGGGGTGGTTACTCTTGGTCGTCCCGACCTTAGCCGAACACGTGTTGACCCATGCTGGTGAAACCGATCCCATAGCCTTGTGATGGTGGGGGGCTACATTGAAAACCCTGGCTACAGCTGATCGGGATCCCCCTGCCTTCAAGCGGGCTATGACGTTGTTTCTTTGCACTTCTGTTAATCTTGTGAATACACAATGCCATCTGTTAATCTTGGCATGTTGTTGAACTGTCATTGTTCGATTGACGCAGATGCCAGGCAATCAAAAACCCTGCACTTTAATACCGTTCTTAGTGCTGCTGCACATGCAGTGCGTGCAGCTCCATGACCCTTTTGTTAATGCACTGGGTGTCCGAAACGTACGTGTTTCCCGACAAATGGTTTGTATGTCCTTGTTGTGATCCAGGAAATTTGGCACTGACACTATAACACATTAAATTTCTTCATTTTACATCTCTTGGTCGGCTAATTGTGCTTTTATGGCCGTAAATATCCGCATTGCGGTTTTTTAAAGAGTATATATGTTTATCTGATGTTTATATTTTCTCATCACAGGTTTATCAATTTGCTTTATCCCCATTGACACTAACTGTGCTTCCCATCCTTTCTCATCTGTTTTGGGATGCCCAGTCGTCTAAGGCGTCGCGATTCGCTGTGCAGAGTTGAGTCCCTTGGGCACGATTGTAGGGTCGTATCCCGGTTCACCCAGATAATGTTTCTAGTTTTGTCAGCACCATACCTGTGCTCGTGGGTTTCTCCGAAGTGAAGGGTCTGAGACCTGCATCACTTTGAGCTTTCCTCCCACATTAAGCTAACACGCCGTTGTATAACTGGAATACTGTTAAAAGCGGCGTTGAACACAGCTCACTCACTCACTCACTCATCAGTTTATTTATGCATACAAGTCAGATTCTTTTCGAAATAACAAATCAAAATAAAGGATTTTGGCAAAGAAATTTAACTTAGCCGTCAGGCATATCGATGATCTGATATCGTTCAATAATGGTCAAAGAGACGATTCTCTTTCATTGGTTTACTCACCTGAAGAGACCAGTGAAACCCGATTCATCTGTTTCTTATGTAGATCTATGCATAAAGATTCAGAGTGACCGAAAACTACCCACGAGACTGTATGATAAGACTGTAGACTTCTAAATTCCTATAGTCGACTTTCGCTTTATGCGCAACAATAATCTAGCAGCTTCAGCATTTGGGGTTTACATTTCACAAAACTTGAGGTTCACTCAACCATGATCATTCCACGAATGGAGTGCGTCATTCGACTCTTTCTCAAAACGCGGTTACAACATTCAGTGAAGCTTCCAAAGCACGCTATGGTAGACATGAGGAAAACACTTACATCGAATTTCACGAATCAGTGACCCAGTGACGTCTGAAGCATTTCCCTATTTTGACTTCTACTAATTGGCTACGTCTTTTTTCCTTTGAACAATTGACTTGCCTTTGCATTTGTTTGTGACCAGTACCACGATAGGACAGGTTACACTCACCGTTTCGCGAACTACTGGTATAGTCACACCGGTATATGATTTAACACAACTTTAAATATACCATTATCTTATCATTTAAGGATAATAAAATATTTGAATGTATTTGACGAGGGCGACTGGTGCACAGCCACAACTCGTAAGATACGCCTTCTAGACACGCTGGCGACAAATGTTTTCTGACAAAATATGAAATCATTCGCTGGAGTGTCAACAATGATATTCCATTGATTACAAGTAAAATATAATTGAAATGTTGGTTCAATGTATAATGAATTATTGACGACCAACTGTCCCATTCCTGAAAAATAATGGAGCATTTTTAAAAATTAGGATGACGTCACAGATGTGTTTTAAGCTTCAATGAACAACATGCGCTTGACAGTAAACAAGAACCCTAACACCGGCACATTTTACAATGCACAAAATAAGTACCATTCAGAAAATAATCTCATAACACACACACTCACTGGAACCCAGGCACAACACACACTCTCGCTGGAACCCAGCCACAACACACACTTTCACTGGAACCCAGCCACGACACACACTATCACAGACGCCAGACACACCACACGCTCTTACAGGAACCCAGGCACAACATTCTCTTTCAGACACAACACACGCTCTCACAGGAACCCAGGCACAACATACACTTTCAGACACAACACACGCTCTCACAGGAACCCGGCACAAAATACTCTTTCAGACACAACACACACTCTCACAGGAACCAGGAACAACATACTCTTTCAGACACAACACACGCTCTTACAGGAACCAGACACAACATACTCTTTCAGACACCAGACACAACACACACTCTCACAGGAACTCAGGCACAACATACTCTTTCAGACACAACACACGCTCTCACAGGAATTCAGGCACAACATACTCTTTCAGATACCAGACACAACACACACTCTCACAGGAGACAGACACAACATACTCTTTCAGACACAACACACGCTCTCACAGGAACCAGGCACAACATACTCTCACGGGAATTCAAGCAAAACATACACTTTCAGACACAACACACGCTCTTACAGGAACCAGACACAACATTCTCTCACCGGAATTCAGGCACAACATACACTTTCAGACACCAGACACAACACACACTCTCACGGGAACTCAGGCACAACATACTCTTTCAGACACCAGACACAAAAAACGCTATCACAGGAACCAGGCACAACATACTCTTTCAAACACCAGACACAACACACGCTCTTACAGGAACCAGGCACAACATACTCTCACAGGAATTCAGGCACAACATACACTTTCAGACACCAGACACAACACACACTCTCACAGGAACTCAGGCACAACATACTCTTTCAGACACAACACACGCTCTCACAGGAATTCAGGCACAACATACTCTTTCAGATACCAGACACAACACACACTCTCACAGGAACCAGACACAACATACTCTTTCAGACACAACACACGCTCTCACAGGAACCAGGCACAACATACTCTCACGGGAATTCAAGCAAAACATACACTTTCAGACACAACACACGCTCTTACAGGAACCAGACACAACATTCTCTCACTGGAATTCAGGCACAACATACACTTTCAGACACCAGACACAACACACACTCTCACGGGAACTCAGGCACAACATACTCTTTCAGACACCAGACACAAAAAACGCTATCACAGGAACCAGGCACAACATACTCTTTCAAACACCAGACACAACACACGCTCTTACAGGAACCAGGCACAACATACTCTCACAGGAATTCAGGCACAACATACACTTTCAGACACCAGACACAACACACACTCTCACAGGAACTCAGGCACAACATACTCTTTCAGACACCAGACACAAAAAACGCTATCACAGGAACCAGGCACAACATACTCTTTCAGACACCAGACACAACACACGCGCTTACAGAAACTCAGGCACAACATACTCTTTCAAACACCAGACACAACACACGCTCTTACAGGAACCAGACACAACATACTCTCACAGGAATTCAGGCACAACATACACTTTCAGACACCAGACACAACACACACTCTCACAGGAACTCAGGCACAACATACTCTTTCAGACACCAGGCACAACACACGCTCTCACAGGAACTCAGGCACAACATACTCTTTCAGACACCAGACACACCACACACTCTCACAGGAACTCAGACACAACATACTCTTTCAGACACAACACACGCTCTCACAGGAACCAAGGCATAACATACTCTTTTAGACACAACACACACTCTCACAGGAACCCAGGCACAGCATACTCTTTCAGACACAACACACGCTCTCACAGGAACCCAGGCACAACATACTCTTTCAGACACATGACACAACACACACTCTCGCAGGAACCAGGCACAACATACACTTTCAGACACAACACACACTCTCACAGGAACCAGACACAACACATACTCTCACAGGAATTCAGGCACAACATACTCTTTCAGACACAACACACATTCTCACAGGAACCCAGGCACAACATACCCTTTCAGACACAACACACACTCTCACAGGAACCCAGGCACAACATACTCTTTCAGACACAACACACACTCTCACAAGAACCAGGCACAACATACTCTTTCAGACACAACACACACTCTCACAGGAACCAAGGCACAACAAACTCTTTCAGACACCAGACACAACACACGCTCTCACAGGAACCAGACACAACACATACTCTCACTGGAATTCAGGCACAACATACTCTTTCAGACACCAGACACAACACACGCTCTCACAGGAACCCAGGCACAACATACACTTTCAGACACAACACAAGCTCTCACAGGAACCAGACACAACACATACTCTCACAGGAATTCAGGCACAACATACTCTTTCAGACACCAGACACAACACACGCTGTCACAGGAACCCAGGCACAACATACCCTTTCAGACACAACACACACTCTCACAGGAACCCAGGCATAACATACTCTTTCAGACACAACACAAGCTCTCACAGGAACCCAGGCACAACATACTCTTTCAGACACCAGACACAACACACACTCTCACAGGAACCAGGCACAAAATACTCTTTCAGACCCAACATACGCTCTTACAGGAACCAGGCACAACACACTCTCTGACTTACTCCGGGCACAACACACGCTCTTACAGGAACCAAGAAAAAACGCATTCTTTGACAAACACCGGATTCAACACACATTCTCACAGGAACCAAGACACAGCACACTCTCTTACAGGCACCAGGCACAGCACTCCCTCTCACTTGAACCTTAGCACAACACACTCTTTCACATGCACCAGACACAACACACTCTCGCCGGTCACAAAACACACTCCACTCTTAACATTACTCTCCTGCCACATGTTTCGGTTTAAACACTCACAGGACAGATGTATATGAGGGGCGACACAATTGCATCACAAACAGTACATGTACATTGACGGCTTGCGTCGGTGTCCGCCTCCATATCCTCCACACAGATCCGTCAGTATTACAACATTTATTGGTCTCAAGCTGGATGTCGGTATGGACACTTTCAATGTATTTCTCAATATCTTCAAGCATTATGTTTCTGTTGAATATTCCAGCAATATAATCAAATTGCATGTGTTTTATCGAGATCAGGAGAGCTGTCTGCGAGGGGGAACAGCGGATATGGGAACCCAGCCCTAGACGTCTGTTTCGTGCCGCCTCCATGTTTTCAAGTATTTTTTACCCCGACTTCATCAACAAGGATATTGATTTGGGGGTTGCGCAATCCTGCAAGGCATCCTGGGATGGGTGAGACACGTACAACAGTTATAACTCCTGTAACGGGTTATTGGACGCAGGCACAATCAGTATCACAAACTTGTATCTATCAGCAATTACACGCCGGGAGTGCCAATGCCAGTGTCCTTGCTCTGGGAACGTCAGCACGGTCTTTCTTCACTGTCTCCGTCGTGTTACACGAGATGTGTTTGTTACGATCTTGTTTTTGTTAATGATTTTGTCCTTGCATCACGCTCGGAATGTTCACAGTCAACGCCAACACAGGTCACAGGTTCAAGATTGTATACATTAATAATAATTCGATATCCACATGTATCCACATCGATATTATATAAACATTACATTATAACACATAGTGAAGTATAGGCATTATATTTTAATCACATAGTGAAGTACAGATATTACATTATAACACATAGTGAAATATAGACATTACATTATAACACATAGTGAAGTATGGGCATTATATTTTAATCACATAGTGAAGTATAGACATTATATCATAATCACATCGTGAAGTACAGACATTATATTATAACACATAGTGAAATATAGACATTATTTTATAATCACATAGTGAAGTATAGGCATTATATTATAATCACATAGTGAAGTATAGACATTATATTATAATCACATAGTGAAATTTAGACATTATATTATAATCACATAGTGTAATATAGACATTACATTATAATCACATAGTGAAGCACAGCCATTATATTATAATCACATAGTGAAGCACAGACATTATATTATTATCACATAGTGAAGTATAGACATTACATTATAATCACATAGCGAAGTTTTGACATTACATTATAATCACATAGCGAAGTATAGACATTGCATTATAATCACATAGTTAAGTATAGACATTACATGATAACACGTAGTGAAGTATAGACATTACATTATAACACATAGTGAAGTATAGACATTACATTATAACACATAGTGAAGTATAGCCATTACATCATAATCAAACAGTGAAGTATAGACATTACATTATAATCACATTGTGTATTATGTGTAACCATAATAAGTTTGATTTTGTCTATTTTGTCATCACATATTCCTGCAGCAGTTTGTAAAAGTAATCTGTGGTTTGATAATTGTGTATAAAAAATATATTTGTTCAAGGAAGTCTGGGATAAGAGATGAATTTCCAATCACATGACCCCCACCATGTTTCAAATTTTGTAAATTCGTAACGAAAATACATTGTAGAACATTTATTGATTTTTAAAGATAAGGTGTCTAAGATTACCATCAGCAGTTGTGAAAAATGCGAAATGTATTTTTATATTTTAAAAGATTTAAATACAATTTTATTTTTAAAATAAAACATTTTAGAAGTAGTCTTTGATTGCTGACTGAGCGCCAGTACAGTTCAATTTCTGTGTACAATAACGCTAACACCCCCTTTCTCCGGGATCGATTGTAAGACAAAAATAAGATTCAGGTTCTACAAAACACGTTAATAATAACATAACCAATTTAGAAACATCTGCATTCAACGGGATAATCTAAATTCATATTATCACACTCGGTTCAGCGTAGTCGAGGAGAGCCCGAGGGACGATCGTCTCATCAGTCATATCGTCTGCGATTCTATACGATCAGCAGACAGTTCATATCTTATGAAACTGTTTGCAATTATCGTTAAGCAAAAATAGTAACAGCACACCAAGATTCACGATAGAATTGCACCTGTCGATACGAGGACGACAGTTCGAAATTCAGGGTCGTTACTAGACGCGGTGATGAATACTTTGAAGCTGCTTGAAGTGATGTTTTGTCTAAATATAGTGATGCTCTGAACCGTTTGGAATACTGCAATACAAACGTTCTAGTCCGTATACTCTCATTATTGATGCATAATATGTCGATACTACAGCGGACTTTGAGATGCTGCTGTGATATATTGGTATGAGTTGCTCTATCTGACGTGGATTATCCGTCAGAGTAATCGTTATGTACACTTGCAACGTGCCGCCATTTCAAAGCCCAGAACGACCAAAAATAGTTCCCTAGATATTATTGCGCAATGTGTAATACCGTTTATTTATCAGTGCCGTCTCTGAAGGGTGGGAGATTAATCACATTTATATTCATCCGTGCTCGTCAAATACACTTTGAAATACAACACGGTTTCTGACGGGGCTAATTTAGTAACCTATATTTGATACTCACCCGTTGAAGATACCTCTGTTTGATAACAATACAGCTGTACACGTGTTGACGGAACTAGATGGGTTATCAGCTGGTCATTCATGGGTAGCTGACTGCAGCTGTAAGCAACGTCTTTTCTGCTGCCCCGATAGTCCCATCTAATTTTGGGGCGGTGAGGTAGCCTTCTGGTTAAAGCGTTCCAAAGTTCGATTCCCCCTCATGGGTACAAAGCGTGAGGCCTATTTCTGGTGTCCCCCTACGTGATATTGCTGGAATATTACTTAGAGCGGCGTAAAACCATATTTACTCATTCACCCTTTCTAATTGTCACGAAACACCAGTGATACGTTCACACGACTTGCATGCATCTCGAAACTCACTCATCCATCGTTTTTCTTAAATTTTACTTAAATAGTTCTAATAAACAAACTATTATGTAGAACGTTTGTTACAATATTCATCTCTGCAGTTTACAATGTACTTGCAACCTTGAACTTCGTGTTGCCCGTTTTGGCCAAAGTGGAAATTTTCGCATTTCGTGTATGTCATTCCATGCAATCCTCTCTCGTGAATCTTTTGTGCCCAGTAATTGGTGTGGCTGCTTAGCGGTAATTGCAACAACATTGAAATTATGTGCTACGGGAACATAAATAACATATTTCGATCGTCTCTCGGCCTGAATCGAGTTTGATATTATGGTTGGTTATATTTGTAGTTTAGCTATCATGAATGTGGTTTTAAAAGCATATCCTATCTCTTCTTATAATCGATCAGGGACAAAGCTGAACTCTTTATTGCCAGGTTACACATTGTGTGAACAATCTCTGGTAGAACCAAATGTTACGAATGTTGTATTCGATCGCCACCCTAAAACCAGTGACATCTTTTTCAAAAGTTGCATTGAGATAATGTTCTTAATTTACGCGAGTAAGACATTAATTACTACACTCATTACCGTCAAATAATGTTTCTATAACATTAACAAATCGTATACTTTAAGAAGTATCTAAGTCGCCGTCGCTTTGAAATACCCGAGTAATCTATATTTATTTTACCAGTGCAATTTGTCCCAAACCCAAATGTATTGTGTTATAAAAACTGTCGAATGATATGAATCACATGAATTTACTTTGAAGTACTTAAGAGAGAGAGAGAGCTGTATTCGCGAATCAATCCTATGATAACACTCATTAGTCAAGGAAGGCGTAATTTCACGAACGCACTACATACTATCATTGAACCATTTCGTCTTCATGAACATTATTGACGTCTTAGAATGTGAGTTTCAGATACCAGTAATTAGGTTAATGCATTTGACAATTCATGCATAAACGCAGTAATACTTTTATTATCATGAATTTCTTATAAATGCTTTATTATAAGCGAAAACATCATTGGAAATCTTAAATAAAAGCAGAGTCCTCTTTGGGTTCTGACTAAATCCTTAGCATTTGTTTATTCATCACTATCAAATAATGATGATATCAGGTGTTAGCGAAAATGTGAGCGTAACATGCACCACCGGTGGCATCCGTCACAAACACATGCAAGGGCAAGTGAATTGTTGAAATGAAAAACACGGGAACATATGGTACAAGTCATTTTTTTTCGTATACACATCACACAAATTTTTAACTGCACTTTGAACAGTATTTCAGTTGTATCATGGCGAGGCAGCGTGATGTGGTTTGAAAACTCGAACTAATGCAGGTTGTTAGACGTTAGAGATGAAACCCACGAGCATATAGGGTATAGGGATTAAAAACAAATAAAATACACATTGATTACAAATCCACATGCGGATATGTTTGCAGAGTACATCTAAATATCGAACACACTGTCACATGAATCTGCACCTCCCCTCCCCTCCCCCCTCTCTCTATCTCTCTCTCTTTCTCTCTCTCTCTCTCTCTCTCTCTCTCTCTCTCTCTCTCTCTCTCACACACACACACACACACCCACAGACAAATGACCTCCAACTTTTCTCAATTGAGCAAAATTAATTTTGTTACATGTTACTATGTGTATTTAGAGCACAGACAAACCTTTCATCTAATGGGCGTCAATTGGATGAAGTCTGGTACAATTATCTCCCGATAATGTACTCCAAGTAATGCGCTTTATTCAACTGTGTGGCTGGAGCTTTTCATGTACGCCGAGATTCACACTGACGCCTGGACATCAAAGAAGAGAAGAAAGCTCGTTCAGATTGATCTTATTTGTTTCTATACACATCATCGTAATTTATTGAAGGTGAAGGAGGTTGTTAGTATCGAACTGTCGACACCGGTGAAGATCCGGGTCAGAATACGTCTTCAGCAATCCATGCTTGCCGTATAAGGAGACTAACGGGATCGGGTGGTCAGATTCGCTGACATGGTTGATACATGTCATCGTATCCCAATTGCGTGGATCGATGCTCATGATGTCAATCACTGGATTGTCTGGTCCAGACTCGATTATTTACAGACCGCCATCATAAGCTCTAATATTGCTGAGTGTGGCGTTAAACAATAAACAAACAGTTGAGGTTTTGAGTCAACACACGTAAATACAAAACATTCACTGGTCATGAACAAACTATCATAAGCTTTATCTACAACAAATACACTCATCAAAAAAAGAAACGCACAGATAGATTTGATATTTTTTAGTAAATGTATTGTACCTAATAAAGTTGATATATTTAATAGATACTAATGTGAAATTTTGAGCTCGATAGTCACATGTTGTCGTTGTACAAAGGCATTGAAAACTGTTCATTGTCATGTCACATAAGGCCACAAGGTAGGGCTGAACTCGTGTGTCGGTATCTCGTGTGACCGCCCAGGGCAGCAATTACGGCTCTGCTTCTCCTTGGCACTGACTGGATAAGTGTACGAATTCTGTCCTTCGGAATTCTGCGCCATTCTGCTTTTAACGGGTTGGTCAGTTGTGGGAGTGTATGCGGCTTGTTCTGGCGTTGAGGTACACGTCGATCGAGTTCACCCGAGAGCTGTTCGATTGGGTTGAGATCTGGAGCTATCGACGGCCAAGGCAAGTCGTTGATGTTGGCATTATGAAGGTAGTCTACCGTGACATGAACTGGGTGCGGTGGAACGTTGTCCTGTTGAAACAACTCCCTCTGATTGATTGGAAGAAGGTGAGGTTGAAGAGTTTGATTCAGGTAGCAAATATCCCTGAACCACAACCAAGTCAGATGTCGTGATGTAGGATATGGCCTCCCTCACCATGACACTGCCGCCACCGAAATTGTCGAATTCACGTACACAATGTGGGGCAAAACGCTCATTTCGACGATGATAAACACGTTGTCTTCCATCTAGCCGGTGAAGAAGAAATCATGATTCATCGCTAAACCACACTCGTCTCCAGTTTCTCAAATTCCAAGACTGTAAGGTAGGGCACCAACGCAAGCGTCGCTGTCAATGGATGCACAGTGCCGTTTAAGACATTGCAAATCGACAATGGCTGCGTTTTGACGCACCGTTTGTCGAATATCAGGCCACCAACATTTTCCAATAACATATATCAAAATATATTCCGAATGTTTTCTATAGTCAGGTTCAGTGAAACCTGTGCGTTTCTTTTTTTGAAGAGTGTAATTTTGTTCTGTTGAAATACACACACATCACACTGATAACACTAATCATGGAAATCATATCATAAGATCTATCAAAAGAGAATATTCTCTGTTCTGCTGAAATACAAATATTATATATTCACTGATCATGATCATCTTATCATAATATTTACCTGCAACAAATATATAGAGGGTATTTCGTGTGTCGAGTGAAATATCGTGTTTCTCTCATCGAATGACGGGGAAAAGGAGATATTTTCGCGAGCTACCTGACACACAGGGACGTTTCACAGCCTCTAACAAAGTAGTTCCGTGTTTGCAACAGTTAAAAATATAAACAAAATAGAAACAAAATCAAACCATATTTCAGGTCAACACAATTCTTTATCTTATATTTAGATAGGATTATACACAAAATGAACATCAACGAAAAATATTCTTGAAATCTATTAGACCTTTGTTGGAATCGTAGGAATACACGCTCGTCATGTAACAAAAAATGGCCTTCTGGGGAACAAAGAGTCTCGATTGAAGAGTTCAGTAAGAAATTTACAGTTTATAACGAAACGTTTTCAAGAAAATAACAAACGACAAGAAGCGATATTAAATGACCATCTGTCACTATTTTGCATTGTCAATGTGGAACTAACGTAAAAGGGATGTCAACAGTTTGTCTACGGGCGAGACACTTTTACGATTTGAGGGGAGGTAACTCTTGTAAGACAATAGATCCGCCAAAGTGTTATTATCACTGCAGTGAAATATCAAGTTTTGTGTTCACTGCAGTGAAATATCAAGTGTTATGTTCACTGCAATGAAAATACCATTTTTCCCAACTTATAAGAACTCAGTCTTTCACCCTGAAGTATATAATAAACTATTTTCTGTTATTATGCAATAAGCTTCGTCATAATTGAACTTTTCTACAGTTACTTGAAATATAAAGCAATGTCACTACTAAAAGTTTGACTTCAAAGACCTAACCGGCACCAGTGTCCAATGCAGTCAATGTCGAGGGAACAATGTACAATAGGCACAGTTCTCCCGGACAGTGCATCCCAGTCCGCAATGTCCCTGGACATTGATAACAAGTGACCATTGTCCGAGGACAATCATTTCTGAGGACCCATTGTCAGGGCTTAGGTTTCAATCCCCTATTGATGTCTATCTTCTAGTGCTCCTTGTCCTAGGATCCAGAAATGTTTGTCCACTTTCAAAGAATTTAGGATAATGTGCCTTACATGATTGTGACGTATAATTATGTATACATGTATGACGGTATGTGGGTGCTCACGTGCCAAAGAAACAAAAATTAACATTTCAAAATCAAAAACAAAAACAAATAACACCTTGTTCATGGTAGCCATGACATATATTGTGCTTCGACAATGCACACGAGTGTGTTCGTTTCCCTCTTGGTACACCGTTTGGTTTAAAATGTATTCATCCGTTAAGAGACGTAACAGTTTCTGATGAACTTCATCACATAATCCAAAATGATAGATGTAAGGATATAGATAGATTCTATTTTAAAAGACCGCCTAGAGCGTCCGCCCGGGTTCGATCCCGTGTAAAAGAATAAAAGACGGTTAAAGATGGTACTTGTTGTTACCCTGTCTGCTCGGAGTCAGTGTAATGTGTCTAAGTGGGGTATTCATGTTAAACTGTGGCATGGTATCTCAGTGTGCTTGCACTAAAAATCGGCATCAGTCCGGACAAATACAAGCAGCCACACACACTCACGTGCACGCACGTCGCTATATAAGTGCATTATCTTGGACGCGACGTTAAATCTTTAAATCACCCACCTCTATTTTAATATGTAGTCACTGGCCCAGATTTATCGTGCAGTGTGTGATAAAGAAAATTACATGCAGTTTATTGCGGTTAAAATGAATACATGTGCTTTGTACTTCTTACCTCGACTTCAGTTATATATTGGTCAACCTTAATATATAATAGATATGCATATGCATATGCATATTCCATTGTCTTGTTATATTCTGAAATGGATTGATTTCCAACAGCGTCATACTCTTACTGAAAAGTTGTTCGATCAAGTTTTCAACATGCAAGGCCTCAGTAAAGCTTTCAAAAAGTTTTGTGGTAGACATGTGAAATATATTTCAAAATTTGACGTGTCAGTGACACGATGCAATTCACTATTTCGGCTTGTACCATATGTCCCCGTGTTGTTTAGGTGAAGAATTGCCTTACCTTTGCATGTGTTTGTGACTGGTGCCACCAGTGGGGCCCGATACGCTCACCTTTTCGCGATCACCTGTTATTATCACTTGAGAGTGATTCACAAACACATGTTTATAATACAGTCTGAATCTTACAATGGACTCTGCTTTAAGTAGAGATTTCTTAGAATATGGAAAGGGTTTTGTCCCATATTTGTCTCACATCAGTGAAAGGTCAGTATTCCGACGTCAGTGTTCCTTCCGTCTTGTCAAAGAGCCAATCTGTGAATAATGGATGATCGGTTGACCTTACATATATGCCACACTAAACACCAGTGCCCTATCAGGTACCATCACCAGTATACAATGTACAATCTACGCGTATACTTCAATGGACAGATCATAACCGATAATGGCCTTGTATATAATGAGTGAGTGAGTTGGGTTTAACGCCGCTTTTAACATTATTCCAGTTATATCACGGCGTGTGAGCTTTATGTGGGAGGAAAGCCCGAAGTGATGCAGGTCTCGAACGTTTACCACTTGAAAATATTTCTCTTGGCTCTAAGCTTATTTAAGAAAATATAGAGAACATTCTTTTAACATTCCCTTATTTATCACGTCATAGTGTTTCACGGGTTATGTTTCCCGATCAGATTTTGAACAATATGTCTGTCGTAATTGACCATATTGTCTGCCCAGTGCCCAGTGTCCTAGTCGCACGTCAACAGGACACATTGTCCTTGTCGCATATGCCAGGACGCGTTGTCCTAGTCTTACGTATACAAAACTCTTTGTATTTGTCGCATATCCCAGAATTCAGTGTCCTCGTCTCACGTATACAAGGGCCCATTGTTTTGCTCCTAGCGGACTATTAGTTCTTAAACAAGCATCGATCTACGCAATTGGGATACGATGACATGCATGAGCCAAGTCAGCGAGCCTCACCACCAGATCCCGTTAGTCGCCTCACACGACAAACACAGTCGCCTGTTACAGCAAGCATGGGTTGCAGAAGACCTATTCTTACCTGGTCTTCACGAATGCAATTTTGTTTGAACATAGAAACAGTACACCAATCTGGATCAACGTGGTTTGCTTTTTGTTTAGTCGGTATTCTTTTTCATTACGTTCTTTTTTTGCCATTTTTGTGATTTCTTTCACTTTTTACCAAAATCCAAGTAGAAAATGAGGAACACGGAGAATTCGGGGTTCGTATCGACCCCCCAACGAAAGTGTTTGCCGCTTTACTGGAAGTACCCAGATGACACATTCAGCGATGTTAATGTTGAGGACCCTATATTCCGGTAATACCTGCTAATCTTCCACTCTAAGAAGAGTTCCTGCAAGCTCCCGATGGCTGAGTCAAGAGCCATCAGACATTTCGGAAATCATCCTCATTAAGAAAGTGAAACCTGCTACAATTGTCTTTTACTCTCCTCAGGATTGCACATGTAAAAGTACCATATGCTTCATCTGTTAAAGTGTTATATGCTTCACGTGTAAAACTGTTATATGCTTCACCTGTAAAAGTGTTATATGCTTCACCTGTTAAAGTGTTATATGCTTCACCTTTAAAAGTGTTATATGCTTCACTTGTAAACGTGTTATATGCTTCACCTGTAAAAGTGTTATATGCTTCACCTGTTAAAGTGTTATATGCTTCACCTGTAAAACTATTATATGCTTCACCTGTAAAAGTGTTACATGCTTCACCTGTAAAACTGTTATATGCTTCACCTGTAAAACTGTTATATGCTTCACCTGTTAAAGTGTTATATGCTTCACCTGTAAAAGTGTTATATGCTTCACCTGTTAAAGTGTTGTATGCTTCACCTGTAAAAGTGTTATATGCTTCACTTGTAAACGTGTTATATGCTTCACCTGTAAAAGTGTTATATGCTTCACCTGTTAAAGTGTTATATGCTTCACCCGTAAAAGTGTTATATGCTTCACCTGTTAAAGTGTTATATGCTTCACCTGTAAAAGTGTTATATGCTTCACCTGTAAAAGTGTTATATGCTTCACCTGTTAAAGTGTTATATGCTTCACCTGTAAACGTGTTATATGCTTCACCTGTAAAAGTGTTATATGCTTCACCTGTTAAAGTGTTATATGCTTCACTTGTAAACGTGTTATATGCTTCACCTGTAAAAGTGTTATATGCTTCACCTGTTAAAGTGTTATATGCTTCACCTGTAAAACTATTATATGCTTCACCTGTAAAAGTGTTATATGCTTCACCTGTAAAACTGTTATATGCTTCACCTGTAAAACTGTTATATGCTTCACCTGTTAAAGTGTTATATGCTTCACCTGTAAAAGTGTTATATGCTTCACCTGTTAAAGTGTTGTATGCTTCACCTGTAAAAGTGTTATATGCTTCACTTGTAAACGTGTTATATGCTTCACCTGTAAAAGTGTTATATGCTTCACCTGTTAAAGTGTTATATGCTTCACCCGTAAAAGTGTTATATGCTTCACCTGTTAAAGTGTTATATGCTTCACCTGTAAAAGTGTTATATGCTTCACCTGTAAAAGTGTTATATGCTTCACCTGTTAAAGTGTTATATGCTTCACCTGTAAACGTGTTATATGCTTCACCTGTAAAAGTGTTATATGCTTCACCTGTTAAAGTGTTATATGCTTCACCTGTAAAACTATTATATGCTTCACCTGTAAAAGTGTTATATCCTTCACCTGTAAAACTGTTATATGCTTCACCTGTAAAACTGTTATATGCTTCACCTGTAAAACTGTTATATGCTTCACCTGTAAAAGTGTTATATCCTGCACCTGTAAAACTGTTACATGCTTCACCTGTTAAAGTGTTATATGCTTCACCTGTAAAACTGTTATATGCTTCACCTGTAAAACTGTTAAATGCTTCACCTGTAAAACTGTTATATGCTTCACCTGTTAAAGTGTTATATGCTTCACCTGTAAAAGTGTTATATGCTTCACCTGTAAAAGTGTTATATGCTTCACCTGTAAAAGTGTTATATCCTGCACCTGTAAAACTGTTACATGCTTCACCTGTTAAAGTGTTATATGCTTCACCTTTAAAAATGTTATATGCTTCACCTGTAAAACTGTTATATGCTTCACCTGTAAAACTGTTATATGCTTCACCTGTTAAAGTGTTATATGCTTCACCTGTAAAAGTGTTATATGCTTCACCTGTTAAAGTGTTGTATGCTTCACCTGTAAAAGTGTTATATGCTTCACTTGTAAACGTGTTATATGCTTCACCTGTAAAAGTGTTATATGCTTCACTTGTAAACGTGTTATATGCTTCACCTGTAAAAGTGTTATATGCTTCACCTGTTAAAGTGTTATATGCTTCACCTGTAAAAGTGTTATATGCTTCACCTGTAAAAGTGTTATATGCTTCACCTGTAAAAGTGTTGTATGCTTCACCTGTAAAAGTGTTATATGCTTCACCTGTTAAAATGTTATATGCTTCACCTTTAAAAGTGTTATATGCTTCACCTTTAAAACTGTTATATGCTTCACCTGTTAAAGTGTTATATGCTTCACCTGTTAAAGTGTTATATGCTTCACCTGTAAAAGTGTTATATGCTTCACCTGTTAAAGTGTTATATGCTTCACCTGTAAAAGTGTTATATGCTTCACCTGTTAAAGTGTTATATGCTTCACTTGTAAACGTGTTATATGCTTCACCTGTTAAAGTGTTATATGCTTCACCTGCAAAACTGTTATATGCTTCACCTGTTAAAGTGTTATATGCTTCACTTGTAAAAGTGTTATATGCTTCACCTGTAAAAGTGTTATATGCTTCACCTGTTAAAGTGTTATATGCTTCACCTGTAAAACTATTATATGCTTCACCTGTAAAAGTGTTATATCCTTCACCTGTAAAAGTGTTATATGCTTCACCTGTAAAAGTGTTATATGCTTCACCTGTTAAAGTGTTATATGCTTCACCTGTAAAAGTGTTATATGCTTCACCTGTTAAAGTGTTATATGCTTCACCTGTAAACGTGTTATATGCTTCACCTGTAAAAGTGTTATATGCTTCACCTGTTAAAGTGTTATATGCTTCACATGTAAAACTATTATATGCTTCACCTGTAAAAGTGTTATATGCTTCACCTGTAAAAGTGTTATATGCTTCACCTGTAAAAGTGTTATATGCTTCACCTGTTAAAGTGTTATATGCTTCACCTGTAAAAGTGTTATATGCTTCACCTGTTAAAGTGTTATATGCTTCACCTGTAAACGTGTTATATGCTTCACCTGTTAAAGTGTTATATGCTTCACCTGTAAAAGTGTTATATGCTTCACCTGTTAAAGTGTTGTATGCTTCACCTGTAAAAGTGTTATATGCTTCACTTGTAAACGTGTTATATGCTTCACCTGTAAAAGTGTTATATGCTTCACCTGTAAAAGTGTTATATGCTTCACCTGTTAAAGTGTTATATGCTTCACCTGTAAAAGTGTTATATCCTTCACCTGTAAAACTGTTATATGCTTCACCCGTAAAAGTGTTGTATGCTTCACCTGTAAAACTGTTATATGCTTCACCTGTAAAAGTGTTATATGCTTCACCTGTTAAAGTGTTATATGCTTCACCTGTAAAAGTGTTATATGCTTCACCTGTTAAAGTGTTATATGCTTCACCTGTAAACGTGTTATATGCTTCACCTGTAAAAGTGTTATATGCTTCACCTGTTAAAGTGTTATATGCTTCACCTGTAAAACTATTATATGCTTCACCTGTAAAAGTGTTATATCCTTCACCTGTAAAACTGTTATATGCTTCACCTGTAAAACTGTTATATGTTTCACCTGTAAAACTGTTATATGCTTCACCTGTTAAAGTGTTATATGATTCACCTGTAAAAGTGTTATATCCTTCACCTGTAAAACTGTTATATGCTTCACCCGTAAAAGTGTTGTATGCTTCACCTGTAAAACTGTTATATGCTTCACCTGTTAAAATGTTATATGCTTCACCTTTTAAAGTGTTATATGCTTCACCTTTAAAAGTGTTATATGCTTCACCTGTAAAAGTGTTATATGCTTCACCTGTAAAAGCGTTGTATGCTTCACCTGTAAAACTGTTATATGCTTCACATGTAAAACTGTTATATGCTTCACCTGTAAAACTCTTATATGCCTTAAATGACGTAAATAATGACAGAAATGGGAAGTCCAGTCGTATTGAGGTTTTGAGAAATATAGATATTTGTTTTCAGAAAGAATTGTAGACATCATATGAGCAAATTGGCACTCATCTCTCTCAAATGGCCCCAAAACATTTGGCAACACAATGTTCAAACATCCCTCTGTGGTTGAACCCTACTTCAGCTTTATAAACAAATCATAGACATGTGTTCGTGCTCAATTTAGATGTATATTACATAACCTCAGGATGGATCTCGGCTGATATATTGGGAAACTAGAGTGATAGACGGTCACGAGAGGAGATAGAATGACTGTGAATATGCATTTGTAAGAACGCATATGTTGAAAATAAAAATCCTTCTTACTTCTTTAAATTCATTGAGATGGTTGTATATTCCAGCCAATCTTTACGTATTCCGAACAAAACACGAATTCAATCTCCTCATGTCAACTGAAACTGATCAGTAATTAAGCAAGTACCATTGTGTGTATATCAAGCCATGTTATCAAGACAATCTCTATTACAATGCAATATTCCCCACTCAAGATGATGGCTTTGCAACCTGGGCCCATGGCCTATATTACGTGATGAATAAACACATTGCCATCTGATACAATGACCTTGAAATATATCGTTCTCTGATTTGCTTCCGGATTTCGAGATACGAACTTGCAACCAGTGGTTTTTAGAGTATATCAAGAGACACAGACATGTTTGGTTCGTTGTGCAAAAACGTTTCCGTGTTTACTCATGTTCCTTTAGCCTCCGCGGAATTCGTCCTTTAACCATTCCATTAATTGTTCCAGAAGTAGTTTTTTACGAAAAGAGCTGCATCCGTCTGGCTCGGCGTTGCGGAGGTAATACTGTTCAAAATGATCTCCTGTCATCCTCAATTCTTTTGTTAGAGATTTGAAGTCTGTGGCGACAATAGAATTCATCATCCGTCGTGCTTCAAATATTTCAGTTGATCATATATCAATACAATGTGGTGGATGTGGTGGTGGATCTGTTTGCATGAGCAGAGCGTTTTAATTGTTATATACGGTTCTTGGGCCCTGGTAACATCTGACCGGTGTCAAAGGATGTCAATATGCTAAACAGGAACGTGAAGTGGTGGATATAGCTAAAGTCCAGATGAAACTGGGAGAAGGACAACATATATTGAACACACTATGAACTGATGATGGAAGATGAAAATGGATATGTATAATGTAGACTCGGGGTGATGACAGAGTGGCACTTACGTGGCTAGCTCAGAGTTATAACCATCTCAACAATCACCACCACCACCACCTCCACCACCACCACCAAAATCTTATCGACAAAGAAAAGTTCCGTTTGCGCAAACTGTTCACTTTCTAGATGACTGTTGTTCGTGAATACGGGCAGCTTATCGGGCGCAAAGGTAGATATAGGACTAGTGACAGCACATTGTGGTAATTGAAAAGCAGGAGCGAGTACATGGCTCGTGTGGTATAAACCCCTGAGTTTCTGCCCCGAGTGTCACAACCCTGGAGTACCTTGTTTTGCACATACCTCGGATTCATATGAAAATATGACCCTCACCCCACCCCCAAATGAGTGTGATTGCGAACCAATACAACGTTCCCTGAAGTTCCTGTCGTTCTGACGGATGAACATTACAATTCCTCGAAATCAGTTCCTTCCAAAACTCATAATTCAATGTACTAATCCATAATGTGAATAATCATACAAATTACTCGCTAATCACTCTTATTATTCGACACTTGTAAAGGTATTCTTTAACATGGCACGTCATTACTTGCTTTTTGTCGCCTTCTATCACTGGTTCCCTTCTCTAGATTTGCGCTCAGAGTCGTGCAAGTACTTGTTCAATAGTAAGAAATTTTACCGGTTTTACGTCTATTTGTAGTTCCAGTTTCCGTTTGGTCTTGACAGGGTCGTAGTCTTCACATTCTAGTTGAGATACTAAGATAGGTAGCTTTCCCCCCTTTTCCTGTATTTCATCATCTCTAGTTCGAGTGGCTGTTTTCATTACCCCTTTGCTCTCCGGGTACCCACTAATGATAAAAGGCCTACATAATGCCTAGCCACTCACTGGCACTAACCAAGTAAGTATACTGTGCGGTATATTTCTTTTAATTAGTTCCTGGACTCGCTCTATTTGAAGTACGACAACATTGTACCGTGCTGAAAGAATGTGAATCACAACTGGGACCGCCAACAGAGGACGACTTCCACGTGGATTGAGTCCTTATATTCCACTCAGTCTTCAGTGACAATGATCACAGTCGACAAGATGAGATGTTCCCGCAGCAGGCTAATGTTACGAACATATTCAATCCTTTGATCATAGAAGCGCCACCAGAGATTGTGGGGCATAAATAGCATGGCTTGTCTCTACTTCTATTCGAGTTAATATCAAGGGCAAATTATCACTTCTCCCTCACCTTATTCATCCACCACTGTTTCCTCCTGATCTCACCATAAACATCAACCTATGTTTCCTTCAAACCCCACCCTAAAAGTATACCAGTATCCTTCAAACCGCGCCACGAAAGCCAACGACTGTTTACTTCAAACCGCGACATCAAAGTCTACCAATGTTTCCTTCAAATCCCACCATACAAGTCAACCACTGTTTACTTCAAACCCCACCATAAACGTCTACCAATGTTTACTTCAAACCGCACCACGAAAGCCAACCAATGGTTTCCTTCAAACCGCACCACGAAAGCCAACCACTGTTTACTTCAAACCCCACCATAAAAGTCTACCAATGTTTCCTTCAAATCCCACCACGAAAGCCAACCAGCTGTTTCCTTCAAACCGCGACATCAAAGTCATCCACTGTTTCCCTCAAATCCCACCATACAAGTCAACCACTGTTTACTTCAAACCGCACCACGAAAGCCTACCAATTGTTTCCTTCAAACCGCGACATGAAAGTCAACCACTCTTGCCCCCCAATCCTAATGTCATGATGCCCTAAAGGCTCGATTTCAACAGCAGTATTAAACATGCTATTTAGAACCTCTGAGTCCACAGCAAACCGAACTGGCAGGTGTCCCGTGCTAAACCACCAACAGCACGTGCGTTTTCAAAGGTGATCCGAGCGATGGACAACAGTATTCACCACTTACAATACAGTACTAAGACACGTCTTTCTCGTCGGAGCTTGGGACGCTGAAGCGTTAACATGACGGGTCTCTGAGGGACAGGACATGCACACGTATTTGATACCGCGACGCAGAAGGATGCTCATTAAAAGTGTGTTCCTAATAACCCAACCATACAGCTACCACATAATTCGACCACTCTTTTCTTCCATCCCCTCCATTCAAATCTACGACTGTTTCAATCTGACCCCCAATGTACAATTCCACTTTTAACGTGAAAAAATGTGACCAGTGATCGCGCGATGGTCAGATCGGATTACAATGTATATCATGGTACCCGCTACCCCTGTGAAGTTCTGTATCTGTGTTATACACTGCTCCACATTTGCTAGGGATACTTATATCATTCCATGATACGCAAAACTGACTCTCATAATTCATGTCAAGGGTATGTTTAAATAGAGTGATTATCCCAGTGAAAAGTTATATTTTGAAACAGTAACGTACACATATGCACCAGACAAATGAGTGAGTGAGTGATTTGGGTTTTTAACAGTATTGAACAATATTCCAGTTATATCACGGCCTGTCAGTTTGATGTGGGAGGAAAGCCCGAAGTAATGCAGGTCTTAGACGTTTACCATTTCGATGAAAACCTAGGAACATAAAAGGGGCGAATCGGGATTCGAACCCACGATCATAGGATTCTAGCGTGCCCATGGACGTGCCCTGAAGAATAAATATACATATCAGATTCATTATATGCATAAAATAAAAACTAATGAACTCTCAATAACGGATCTAAATTTCCTATTAAGATATTCATTGAAATTCTAATATCTAGAGGTTCCAGTTTCAGTGTTGATAATGGCAACGTGTTCATCACGTCCAATGTAACAGTTCCTCAGTGTAGAGATTCTGATGAACTAAGCCAGGATGAGCAGCCATCTGGTCGATTGTCTCTGTAAACATCAAATGCTAGTTATCTTCTTACAATGTATGGAGACGGGATGGAGATGTTCGATTTCCAACGGCATCAGTGATGGTTTGAAGCGCTGTGGGCAGACAGGGCCGCCTTTGATATTCATTGGATGTGGGCGCTCCTTGGACTTCTCCTATTGGACATGCGTCCTCCATGCCGGCGGAAACTTCCTCTCGGACTTAACGAAAATTGTTGTTACGGACACTTTACACTTTCCTTGAGGAATTTAACGGGTTATGGGTAAGTGGATCACATTTAAATCGTATATCACTTCTATTGGATTGTCATACATCGATGCACGTTTATGCAACTGTCTTTTCAGATTTTGACGGAAAAATTTGATTCAAGACATGATGTCTGAATTCTGTTTATTTGTAGGTTTGCTTACTTAGTGTGTATCCATCTCTCATCCATACATCTGATGATTGATGCTATTCCTTGACTGAAGAGTGCTATATAGAGGGGTTAAAACACAACTCGTGACATTGGATAACTTAGCTTGATGCTATTTACTCAGGGTAAATAAGCGAAAACAATTTACATACCCTATTTACTATCGATATACATCGAACTTTGTGAGGGACTAAGCTGATGTGGCATGTGAGAAGCTTAGTATATATGAAGACAGACATGACTTACGGATTTATTTGTTCTTTCAATGCTAAATGTTCAAGCACTATATACTATCAAGTACTATAGACTTTTCAGCAAAAGAGTGTATTTGCGTTCATTACTGAGCTTGACGGTGTATTTTCACTCGATATTTACCCCTACATTGTAGTTAGGTAGACAATTTAGTCAGACAAATTATTTTAAATACACTTGTATTCACACGCACGACTTAACTTGACGGTGTATTTACAAACATTACTTTCATATAATCTGTTAGTATTTATAAACATTGCTGACATGTAACCTGGCACCGTATTTACAAACATTGCTTACACATAACCTGGCAGTGTATTTATAAACATTGCTTACAAATAACCTGGCGATGTTTTTACAAACATTACTTACATAAAACCTGGCACTGTATTTACAAACATTGCTTACATATAACCAATCAAAGGTATTAACAAACATTGCTGACATGTAACCTGGCACTGTATTTACAAAAAAAGTTCTTACACATAACGTAGTAGTGTATTTACAAACAGAGCTGTACATATTACATATAACCCGGCGCTGTATTTACAAACATTACTTACATAAAACCTGGCGCTGTATTTACAAACATTACTTACATAAAACCTGGCAGTGTATTTACAAACATCACTTACATAAAACCAGGCGCTGTATTTACAAACATTACTTACATAAAACCTGGCAGTGTATTTACAAACATTACTTACATAAAACCTGCCGCTGTTTTTACAAACACTGCCTACATATAACCTGGCAGTGTATTTACAAGCATTGCTTACATATAACCTGGCGATGTTTTTACAAATATTGCTTACATATAGCCTGGGGCTGTATTTACAAACAGGTCCTACATATAACCTGGCGGTCTACTAGTATTTACAATCATTACTTACATATAACCTGGCAATTTAGTTACATAAACATTGCTTGAATATGACCTTGCAGTCCATTTAGACACATCCCTTAGTCCTACAGTGTAAAACACTCCATTCGTTGTTTTAATACAAATGATTGCGCGCTTGTTTCAGAAAAGAACCCAGTGCAAAAATGTCAAAACGTTTGCTTTATCAACTTTATACACCTCTATACCATGCGACAAACGAAAGGGAAAACTTCAGACCATGATCAATGTTTCGCCAAACGTGGTGACTATAGATATGTTGTATGTCTATGTTCAAAGATGCAATACAATTTGTAAAAGAGGAAAGCAAATGTCATCTGGAATTGACTGAGAAAGCAATATATGTAATGCTGGACTTCCTCATTGATAACATCCATGTGCAAATTCGGGATGGGTCACGTTGAAGCGCCCCCTCCGTGTTGATCTGTTTCTGTATGCATACGACCAGAAGGTCTACTCATAAAACATGAGGAAAACAAAACAAGGAAGTTGGCCAAGCCTCATCTGTTGTTTTATATTGATATGTATGCATAAAGATTCATAGTGACAAAAGAGGAAAAAGTCAAAATTCCCTTTATGTCGAGCAATATTCCAATATCGTTCAATTATGGTCCAACAGCCAATTTCTTCCACTGACCAGTGACCCTGTCTCATCTGTTTCATCTTTAGATCTATGCATAAAGACTTATAAAAACTATCCACGAGACTGTATGACAAGAAGTATGATTTTAACTTTCCAATTATGAAATTCCACATTATGCCGAGCAATATTCCAGCAGCTCCAGCCTTCTGAGGTACAATCGACTATACACCTTCTATGCAGATTTCAAGGAGCGTCATACTATTCTTGCTCAAAACATTTTAGATCTACGTTACAACGCCTTTTAAAAGATGTTAAGATAGAGATGTGGAGGACATTTCCAAATTTGACGAATCAGTGACGACAGTGATGTTTGGTGCAATTCTCAATTTTGACCTTTATCATAATGTTGCCGTGCATTTTCAGGTAATAAGTTGGCCCGACTTTGCATGTGTTTGTGACGGGTGCCTTCAGTGGGGCAGGACACGCTCACCTTTTCCACACACCTGGTATAATCACTATTTCATGGTGATTCTTAAAGACATGTACCCTGGTTAATGCAAGGGTGTATCAATGATCCAGGACACCGATCGTCTTCCATGGCAAAATGACTGACGTAACGTTCACCTCGACGTCGGTGCACTCGAATCCGTCCATCGCTGTGGCCGAGGTGAAAACGAGACTCGTCAGTGAATAGAACTTGTCCCCACTGCTTGGCCGTCCAGTGTAGACACTGTCTGCACCACTGTAGACGTGCTTGACGTTGGTTTCCTGCCAAAATGGGACGTCTGATGGGTCTTCTGGCGACAATCCCTGCACATCTGAGGCGACGACATACGGTTTGTGAAGATATTCGGCGAAGGCCAGGGATGCTTCTTGCAGTCACTGTTGCTGGCTGGAATCGATTTCGTAGGTGTGTTGTTCGAATCCAGTTGTCTTGTCGATTATTGGTTACGCGTGGCCTGCCACTCCGAGGATGGTTTCTCACTGCATTCGTCTGTTGCCAACGTTGCAATAAACACCAAATGATGTTTCTGTAGACGTTAAATTGTCTTGCAACATGACGTTGACTCGATCGTGCTTCAAGCATACCAATGGCTCGCAGACGCTCATTTTCGGACAGGCGTTGCATTTCGTACTGTTGAATAATTGCGTAATTTTGTTGTTTTTCTGAGTGGTTGTTGTCAGCACGATGCTAAACAATGCATATGGAATCTCGTTAACGCACATGTTTATGTACCCATTCTTGGGTAGTGAAATGCATTGGGCTTGCATAAAAGTCAACAGCAAGTTGCGTTTTTGTGACTTGATTCTAAACATGTACTACAATATTGCAAACCAACCTTTACTTGTTTGAAAAATACACTAAAATATTGGTGTCACAGGAACTTTTGTTGTTGAGTATATTATAAGTCGATGAATATAGGGTCAAACATTTTAAGTAGGTTCTACGTTAAACGATGCCATTACATGTTGAGATGTGATGATAATTAAATCGCTTATGTGCTGATAAAGCCCTTAATTTCAATTAACTCATTCACATACCCAGCCCCTCCCCAACTAAATTCAATCTTAAATGATATGATACGAGGGAAGCTAAGCAGTTCTGAGGCTAATAATGATGGACTACGGTGATGGAGGCTGTTGCAAATCTATATCAACAGTATCCCTTCGCTGTTCACACATATCTGCCAACGATGCTGGAGTGCCGGGATCCCACTGGCGCAGAATGTGTCCTCCCAGTAGTATAATACCGGCTCCACAGCAGAAATAACATCATCATCATTTGATTAATGTTTGACAAGTTTGAGAAGAGGTTAAAATCTGACCGTGTTAAATCTGGGGAATACGGAGGATGTTCCATTAGTTCAACGCCACAACTATGCATTGCAGCCGTGGTGACAACGGATTTATGCACAGGTGAATAATCCTGGTGGAACAACACATTCTCAGTGATTTCCACGATGTTTAGCCTTGATATTTTCACACTGTTGCCTACGAAGATGAGCATATTATTGGCAATTAAAGGTCTGACTTTTCTGGAGGTAGTCAACCAGTAGGATTGCCAGATAGCCGATGAAATCACACCTTGTCAGCTGTTGGAACAGACTTTGCCTTCTTCGGAGGAGGAGACGTTAGATGTTTCCACTGCTTTGACTTCTGTTTATTGTCTGGCTGATAGCGGTGAACCCAAGACTCACCCATGGTTGACATCAGGGTCTGCTTCAAAACGATGTAAATTCTCACGACAGTTGATGAACTTGGAGCGTTTCTTATCAGAAGTCCGAAGCCTTGGAACCCAACGTGCTGAAACCTTTGTCATGCCCAGCTCATTCCCTAGTATGTTCTCAACTCTCCCATGAGAGACGTCGTCTGTATTGCCTATGTGACGTGTGTGGTCAGTCGTGAATCATCCAAATTCATTTTTGTTATAAACATTTTCTTTTGTGACGGCAGTTGAAGGTTTTCCTCATATTGGATCATTTTCAAGGCTCTCTCTTCTCTATTTGATCTCCCCTGACCACACCTTAACTGTGGCAAAGGAAAGAGCATCATCCATTGAAGTGGACACGATGTTCGCATGGATTCATATTCAAGTTAGATGGAGGCACTTGACAACAGCGCGGTAGCCATTATTGTTCAATTTCAGCAACTGATCATGAGAATACCTAGTTACTTTGCTGTCTGCAGAAATATCCTGCCTGGTTTGTTCATGTTGTACCGAGTATTGCGCTTGCAAAATGTTATAGGCGTACTATACAACCTACGTAGTTTCGCCCTGAACGGTTCAGCTTCCCCTCGAAGACCGACACGGGCGTAATAATATAACACGCACGTACACACACTGGATCGATGCACAGTATCTCGCTAACAGACGTATACACTGGAAAAAAGTAAAGGGTCGCTTACTTTATATTTACATATACAATAGGCATTTTATAGAATCGTATCCTGAATTACGTTTTTGGACGAATCACATTTGTGATCGGAAAACGGAAATCTAGTGTCAAGTGACATGTTTTTTCAATGTTCCAAGGCAATACTTATTTGACGACTCTTTTCATTGCTTCTTCTGATTCTTTGCATCCTAAGATATGGCCCTGTGATCTGGGAGAGTGTACAGTGTTCATTTCAGCAGTTATCAATGTTTTAAAATGACATCAATATCGTAGCAGATGATTCATCGAAGATTAGGTTATGTAAAAAATAAAAAGGTGCCTATTGTCCATGTAATTTCCAATTTATATATTTCCTTATTTTATAAACAATGACCTGCAACGAAAACACATTATAGCTACGTCGCGTTCAAGATAATTCAACTTATTTTCTCTCTCTCTATCTCTCTCTTTCTCTCTCTCTCTCTCTCTCTCTCTCTCTCTCTCTCTCTCTCTCGCATCAAATTACCGGTCAAAAGGAAGTTTAAACTTAAAAATTGGATTTGAACAAAAATCAACAACATTCCTGCCTTATGAAAACAGTCGCCGAAACACTGCAAACTTACGGTCCAAAACACATCAAATAACCATTTCTTGTTTACATCATTTTTCTAATTCATGGATTTGTATTAATGTTCTAAACCATGTTCAGCTGACTAAATCTGAATTGTGTAATTACTTACACTTACATTACAAGAATACTTCTGACGGCTGAAAATGCTAACAACAATTACTTGTTGCTTATAAACATACGAAGGATATTTCACGTGAAGATGTTTTTTGTTGTTGTTGTTGTTTAATGCCGCACTCACCAATATTCCCGCTATATGACAGTGGTCTGTAAATAATTGAGTCTGGACCAGACAATCCACGCAATAGGGATACGATGACATGCATCATCCAAGTCAGCTAGCCTGACCACCCGATCCCGTTAGTCGCCTCTTACGACAAGCCAAGTCGCCTTTTACGGCAAGCTGAAGACATACTCTACCCGGGATCTTCACGGGTCAATGAACTAACTTAAAAATTAATCAACGTTGGTTGAATTGGTGTGAAGCCCCTTATCTAAATACAAATGACACAAAATTCTATTGTTAAACCGCGTGTTTCAAGGAGTATAGTTAATAAAAGCGACAAAACCCTTTCTTATCATTACAAATATCGAGTCCAATGACGATTCTGATTATGTCATGAGCATGCTCTTTTATGAACCACTATCAAATAGTGATGATATAGGGTGTTCGCTCGAAGTGAGAGTTTCCCACCTCATCGATGGCACAGGTCACAAACACATGCAAAGGCAAGTCAAATGTCCACTCAAAACACCACGGGAACATACGCTACCAGTCAAAATGAATAAGTGGATCTGACATAATTTTACTCACTGATACGTCAAATTAAGAAATGTTCCCTTGCACGTCTACCAGAAGACTCTTTGAACGCATCACTGATGCCTTGACTATTGTAACCCCGATCAAACAGTTTTAAGCTAGAGTCATATGATGCTCTTTGAAATATTTTTTGGTAAAATTTAAAGTGATAACTGCGGTGTGCCCATGTCCATTTTAAAGCATATGTCATGTAACGGTAAAACTACTCACACTGTTTTCAAAGCAGATGATTCGATTATTGTATTGGTGTTTGGAGACACCAACCTATTAATCAGCAGTATTCATTGGACAGAATTAATTGAAGATGGGTCGAATTGTCACATATATACAGGACCAAAGTTGTCATGTGTAGGCGTCAAATTGTCTCATTTATATACGACGAATTGTCTGATGTATATGGGACGAATATATCATGTACATGGGACTAATTGTCACATTTATATAGGAAGAATTGTCTTATGTATATAGGACGAATTGTCTCATGTATATTGGACGTATTGTCTCATATAGTGGTATGTATGACACATTTTCTCATGTATATGTTTAATTATCTCATTACCCCCATCAGACGATAAGCAGAATATACACACTACATCACCTCTTAATGCGTTTTCAAATGACACATGTGATTTATATTCCCAACACCAGTAATATTCCCCTTCTCTTACTTGACTCACCACGATTGGAATCGAGAAATCCGGTTAGTTTTTATCCAACTGGCTCCTTCCTCCTCAAATGCTTCATTAACTTGGTATGTGTCTCTCCATATCAACGCAGCTTGCGGTACTGTTTCACGCTAATGACATTATGGGGATGCTATTAGCATTACACCCTCATAATTGGATGATTAGTGACGATACATTTACCAAGTCTTTTTATTTCAATGTTGGTAATAGCTTACCTCCTGGATGGCTCAAAACCTGTTTGTGTCAGAGAATCTCTGCCAGACCTGTACATGTGTAAACCAGTAAGATCTATACATGTGTAAGCTCCGTTAGATGTATTATGTGTGAACTCCGTTAGATAACTGCATGTGTAAACCAGTAAGATCTATACATGTGTAAGCTCCGTTAGATGTATTATGTGTGAACTCCGTTAGATAACTGCATGTGTAAACCAGTAAGATCTATACATGTGTAAGCTCCGTTAGATGTATTATGTGTGAACTCCGTTAGATAACTGCATGTGTAAATCAGTATGATCTATACATGTGTAAGCTCCGTTAGATGTATTATGTGTGAACTCCGTTAGATAACTGCATGTGTAAATCAGTAAGATCTATACATGTGTAAGCTCCGTTAGATGTATTATGTGTGAACTCCGTTAGATAGCTGCATGTGTAAACCAGTAAGATCTGTACATGTGTAAGCTCCGTTAGATGTATTATGTGTGAACTCCGTTAGATAGCTGTATGTGTAAACCAGTATGATCTATACATGTGTAAGCTCCGTTAGATCTATTATGTGTGAACTCCGTTAGATAACTGCATGTGTAAACCAGTAAGATCTATACATGTGTAAGCTCCGTTTGATGTATTATGTGTGAACTCCGTTAGATAGCTGCATGTGTAAACCAGTAAGATCTATACATGTGTAAGCTCCGTTAGATGTATTATGTGTGAACTCCGTTAGATAGCTGCATGTGTAAACCAGTAAGATCTATACATGTTTAAGCTGCGTAAAATCTATTATGTGTGAACTCCGTTAGATAGCTGCATGTGTAAACCAGTAAGATCTATACATGTAAGCTCCGTGAAATCTATTATGTGTGAACTCCGTTAGATAGCTGCATGTGTAAACCAGTAAGATCTATACATGTGTATGCTCCGTGAAATCTATTATGTGTGAACTCCGTTAGATAGCTGCATGAGTAAACTCCGTTACATCTGTATATGTGTAAACTCCATTAGATATGTACATGTATAAATTCCGCTAGATCTGAATATGTGTAAACGCCGTTAGATCACTACATGTGTAAACTCAGTTAGACTCCTGCAGGTGTAAACTGCGCTAGATTTCTACACGACTGTGTAAACTCAGTTAGACTACTGCAGGTGTAAACTCCGCTAGACCATTACATGTGTAAACTCAGTTAGACTACTGCAGGTGTAAACCCAGCTAGATTTCTACATGTGTAAACTCAGTTAGACTACTGCAGGTGTAAACCCAGCTAGATTTCTACATGTGTAAACTCAGTTAGACTACTGCAGGTGTAAACTCCGCTAGATTTCTACATGACTGTGTAAACTCAGTTAGACTACTGCAGGTGTAAACCCAGCTAGATTTCTACATGTGTAAACTCCGTTAGACTACTGCATGTGTAAACTCCGCTAGATTTCTACATGTGTAAACTCAGTTAGACTACTGCAGGTGTAAACCCAGCTAGATTTCTACATGTGTAAACTCCGTTAGACTACTGCATGTGTAAAACTCCGCTAGATCATTACATGTGTAAACTCAGTAAGACTACTGCAGGTGTAAACTGCGCTAGATTTCTACATGTGTAAACTCAGTTAGACTACTGCATGTGTAAACTCCACTAGATTTCTACATGTGTAAACTCCGTTAGACTACTGCAGGTGTAAACTCCGCTAGATCACTACATGTGTAAACTCAGTTAGACTACTGCAGGTGTAAACCCAGCTAGATTTCTACATGTGTAAACTCCGTAAGACTACTGCATGTGTAAACTCCGCTAGATTTCTACATGTGTAAACTCAGTTAGACTACTGCAGGTGTAAACCCAGCTAGATTTCTACATGTGTAAACTCCGTTAGACTACTGCATGTGTAAACTCCACTAGATTTCTATACGTGTAAACTCCGTTAGACTACTGCAGGTGTAAACTCCGCTAGATTTCTACATGTGTAAACTCCGTTAGATCTGTACACGTGTAAGAAACCGTCAGATATGTACATGTGTAGGCTCGTCAGATATATACATGTATTTACTGTTTGATCCTTTACCCTCAGTCAAATCTTTACATGTATGTTTCCGGAAAACATCTGTATTCTCTGTCAAGTTAATACATTTGTGTTTCTGGAAAATTACTACGTGTGTAATCTCCGTTAGATCACTACATGTTTAAACTCCGTTACATCTGTACACGTGTTAACTCCGTTACATCTGTACATGTGTAAACTCCGTTACATCTGTACACGTGTTAACTCCGTTAGATCTGTACACGTGTAAACTCCGTTACATCTGTACATATGTAAACTCCGTTACATCTGTACACGTGTTAACTCCGTTACATCTGTACACGTGTAAACTCCGTTACATCTGTACATGTGTAAACTCCGTTACATCTGTACATGTGTAAACTCCGTTACATCTGTACTTGTGTTAACTCCGTTAGATCTGTACACGTGTAAACTCCGTTACATCTGTACATGTGTAAACTCCGTTACATCTGTACATGTGTAAACTCCGTTACATCTGTACTTGTGTAAACTCCGTTACATCTGTACACGTGTTAACTCCGTTAGATCAATACATGTGTAAACTTCGTTACATCTGTACATGTGTAAACTCCGTTACATCTGTACACGTGTTAACTCCGTTAGATCAATACATGTGTAAACTCCGTTAGATCACTACATGTGTAAACTCCGTTACATCTGTACATGTGTAAACTCCGTTAGATCACTACATGTGTAAACTCCGTTACATCTGTACATGTGTAAACTCCGTTAGATCAATACATGTGTAAACTTCGTTACATCTGTACATGTGTAAACTCCGTCACATCTGTACACGTGTATAAAACCGTCCGATATATACAGATGTAGGCTCGTCAGATATATACACTCATGTATTTACTGTTCGATCCTGTACCCTCAGTCAAATTCTTACATATGTTTCCGGAAAACATCTGTATTCACTGTCAAGTTAATAAATTTGAGTTTCTGGGAAACATGAGTTTTAGATCTATTTACCGGTGTATATTCTGTCAGGACCACACATGTACGTATGGGGGAAACGTATGTATGGTATGTATTCTTCGCATGGTATGCCAGTGAAGTATTTGCAAACTAAGGCAGTCTGCAATGTATTCCCATGGGTTCCCTCATGCATAAACATTGAGCTACCTCTGTGTAAGTGGCTTGTAGTAATTTGACAAGAGTGTTAGAAAAAAAATAATTTGGTAGCGCCACCTTATCTATTTTGTTAAGCCATCTACCAAATTAGGCCCTCGTCGAGCGACAGCGTATTTCCCCCACGGGAGAGATGTTTAACATGATCGACCTCACATGATCACAACATGTCTTCAAGGGACGGTTAGCATAGGCAAATAGTTCATAGTGTCAGTGGGTTGCAAGACCATCCTCGCTACGAAGGGCGCCATTTAATTATCATGACTTAAATCTCATACCCAAAGATGATTGAGTCTTCATTAGATCTTCCTGAACAGTCAGTACTTTGACTGTAAGCTTGATTTATGGTGTCCACGGAACATTGGGAAGGTGAATTGGCGCTAAATCACATTTTTTTTTAAATAAAAAGGGAATAATTAAATGAATCTGCAAAGCTGGTTTTAGAAAGTGAAAGGCAAAATGTCTGTTTCCAGGACACAGTCATCAGTGTTGATAATGCTTCATTGTGTAATAAATCTTATCTAGTATCTGTTATATATAAGTTTATTCAGGGCTTTAGAACCTTTTACCATAGTTTTCTCTGTCAGAGTGTTTTTATTTCCCGAACGAAATCCCGAAATGCGTGAATTTCTTTTTTAGTTCAGTAAATCAGCATGCTATTCACAGCTTCCCACCACACACACTTTTCATTTACTCTATTTAATATTGTTTGTTTGTTTGTTTGTTTGTTTAACGCCGCACTCACCAATATTCCAGCTATAAGACGGCGGTCTGTACATAATCGAGTCTGAACAAGACAGTCCACAGAGCATCATGAGCATCGATCCACGCAATTGGGATACGATGACATGCATCAACCAGGTCTGCGAAACTGTCCACCCGATCCTCAACAGTCGCCTCTTGCGAAAGGCATGGGTTGCTGGAGACCTGTTCTAGGCCTACTCTTCTCGGGTATTATTTGATAACACGCTAAGCATGTAGTGGAGACATGCTGACGTGGTGAAGTAAATAGGACACCACAACGACAATAATAGGACGGACGTGATCACACGTGTGCCGCCATCATACATGACGATTACAATGCTGTCTCTTATGAGTCAACAATTGTTCTTGCATAACGTCAACAATGCAGCAATGCACAATAATGAAATCAGTATCACACGTTTGCTCTGTATTGAAATATATTAACTCGTTTATCATAAACCGTACGGACATGAAAAGTGCATAAATACTCTGTGCTCGCTTTAGGAACACTAAAGTTTAAACAAAATGTTTTAGGACTGTGACACTGCAGCATTAAAGCGTGTTATAATCATGGGAAAGAGCGATTTTCAGAACAGGAACAAAGCATACTGAAAATCAGGTCAATGGATAAATATGACGTGAAAGATCATTTGAAACTCAATATTGTCATGCTGATATTTGTCCCTGATCAATTAAAGATATCACACATGTGCATCCTTCCAGTGTGCACTGTTAATTATATTGCGATATTGACTTTGATGCCTTTGTTTTCGGAAATGACAGGAATCTAGCACCAATGAAATCAATGGTGTACCCTGCTCAGATTTGGCCGCTGACATAGATCAAAGCGACTGCTCCTGATCAATCCCAAAGTATAAACCGATTTACTATCGTTTCGGGAAAAAAATCTAAGATTTTGAGAAACCATAAAATATAAACAGGTAAGGAAAGAAAATTAGAATTAATTTAAAAAAAAAAAATTGCCTACCTGTTTTACCGATTGGTCATCGGAGACGAGAAAATATCCGTAGACGGAATTACTATTCCGGTTTCTGAGTTGGCCGACCTACTCTGAGCATTCTAGGCCGAGAAGCGACGGCACATCAGGAATGACGGGGCACAGAAATGAAGCTGACATCAGGTCATACAGTAGGTCCATCTCAGGTGACAAGAAACACCAGCTAAACAAGGTATTACAGCACACACGACAAATCCAAAACTCCAAATGTAACACACCCTGACGTTGAAAATTACACAGTGTAAAACACACAAGTTTCAGAGCACTCCGTCCAATCCCCACCAGTCCATTCCACATCGTCTGAATTGGTTTGCGATTATCCAAACACAAGCAACACATTCATAAATCGGTGATATTCACAATTTGCTCGGACCAAGAGAGGGTTCACGCGTCGGGCTGTTTTCCATAACTGCTCCATAAACTTCATTTTCATCCTCATACTCCCGTTCGACTCGAAATGCACCTCTTTACAAACTTATGTGACGTTATATATAAATCCGCGCTTGAAGGTTGACCTCGCCTCGGTGCGCCGAGGACATGGTTATATTTTTGATCACTTTCCTGTAACCTATTTTTAAGATTTGATTTATCCCAAATATTGTTTGTTAATTTGTGCAGAGAATCAAATTATGTTGACATATTTCTAGATTATGTTGTACATATTCAAAGAACTATTTTTCTTTGCGTAAATGAGTATGAGTGGGGAAAAGAATGTGACCGAGAACCGGCAAATGCCGACAAAATAACACTGTTGCAATGTTCTTCGGCGAAACCAGAGGACTTCAAATTTAAGCAAACATTGTTACGATATTATTCGGCGAGACCAGTAAACTACAAAGTATGAAATTGTAAGAATTGAACGTCAGTCGCAAGCTCGGAGGTTCACACAGTTTAACCAGCGCTTTTAAATCGTTCACACTTCGATGAACCCATCCAAACTGACGTTCATTTCTTAAGTATATAGGCTCTTAATGCTCACCAAAGGTGAAGGTGAAACTGGGTTTAACGTCGCGTCCAAGATTGTTGCACTTATATAGCGATGTGCATGCACGTGTGTGTTTGTGTGGCTGCTTGTACTAGTCCGGACTGATGCCGATTTATAGTGCTAGCTCACTGAGATACCATGCCGCAGTTTAACATGAATATCCCACTCAGACACAGTATACTGACTCCGAGACGACCAGTCCTTGTTTTAGCCCCTTAATGCCGAGCGCTGGACAGGGTAACAACAAGTACCATCTTTTAACGTCTTTTCGTATGACGCGGCAGGGAATCGAACTCCGGACCTTCCGCTCTCCGGGCGAACGCTCTACCACTAGACCACGGAGGCGGTCTAATGCTCACCAAAAGTCATGTACTGCTGCAGTAAATGGTGAGCCTGGTCGATTTAAATACATGGAACTGTTTACTTAAGTTTAAATGTGATACTTATTATTCTGAAAACGTTGTTAAAATTGGACATATTATGTAAAACAAACATTATTTGAGCATGGCGTGGATTGATCCCCTCCGTGTAACCCCAGAAGTATTTGTATGGTTTTGAAGGAGCGTTTTATAGATATATTTGTCACAACCGGCGCAGGGATGTATCATCAATGAACAAAATATGGTTGTTTCAAGAAATCAAGCCCACTTTTATGTACGAATCCTATTTAGACTTATTGCATTATATTGACAGGAAAAATATCAAGTCATAAGAAGTGAAACAGGTGTTTACGAAACTGTAAACAGAGAGTAAAGAGTAAACTATTGTAAAAGCGAAAATATATTCGTTGTTGAGGACGAATAACATTTCTTACTTGCATGTCCTACATACAAATCCTTAGATCTATATTCATTAATTTAATACTTGGGGATCAGACAAACAAACTTACGCTGCTATCAAAAGAATATGTAAATTAACTGTAATGAATCTGTACAATTATATTAAATATTCCACCATTAATGTAGTACCACCATAATTAGATGTGTGTTGGTCGGCCTCGAGCTATACGCTGTCCATATAGTAGTACCAATTATTATGTTGTATTAAGATAAGGGACTGAATGACCAATTTTTGTTAATGAAACCCATCTGTCCCAACTGTCTAGTATAGTTTATTTGGTACTAATGACCTTTATGTTGTCATGACAACCTTTGCTTTCCTGATTCTAACGGAATAACATTAATATGATGTGATTACTGGTGCATCAATAACGGCACTTAACTCATATTTGAAGATGTCGTCAGTGACGTCATCGCACTTTAATAAAGGATGATCTATGTTAAAATGCGAGCAGTTTACAGCTGAATCTTTGACAGAAGCGTAGTGCGTCATTCTCTAGAACAGACAGTAGCACTTTATTTTCTATCAGTACATTGGCATGTGAAGTACAAACAGGTTATTAACGGACATAAGTTAATCGAGAGTTTTTACAATCATTATCATAATGTCAACAAATTTACATAGTTTAATTTGATATCTTAAGGCAGTTAAATAATTGCTAGAATTGTAACCAATTTGGTCTTTTGGAATAGCGTTTGGAATCTACTATTCCCTTTGTTCATCGAAATATTTACATTGAATAATGTAGTGGAATTCATCTCCAATGTCATAACTATCAAATAGTTTACATAAATGTCTTTCAACGGACTTCTATTCAACTTTCCAGTTTCTACTGGCAAGCGGTGACAAGACGTCCTAAAAATAGCAAGTTAAGGGATACGTCGGTTTTGGTGTTTATTAGAAGTTTCAAATTTGTTTTCGATCTTAAAAATACAGTATCTGGAGCATTGATAGAATTTGAAATATCCACATCCCAAGATTGCCAAAATGTATCAGAGATTATTTCGGATGACAGTCGATTCCAACCAGGAAGATGATATAAAACTTTCATATCCAAACATACCTGATTCATTCAAGAATATCTCAAGAGTTCAAAGGTTTTCAAAAGTCCCCGTACAAAACTGAATACAATACATGCGATAGTTTACTACATTTCCTGAATCTTCAAACCAGAAATTTAACATTCTTAACTTAACATCTCAATAAGCAGGGGTCTAGCAAGTTCACCATAAAGCATTGTTGAAGGTGTGCTTTTCTTTACTAGTAAAACTTTTCGAAGAAACACTGTACAGTAACTTTTTCAATTAGTTTACCATTATCCTGACCCCATGTTTCACATCCATACAATGGTACTGGTTTTACCATAGCGTCAAAGGAATCGAGTCGACGATTTAAGGAGAGTTTGGGTAAAGGTGTTGTACGTAAGATAAAATACATTGATTTTCATTCAAAACAATTACCTTCTATTGTCAGTTTCAGTACCACCGGACATATGAACCTGTTTTTTTCAGTGGTAACAGTTAATTTTCGCAATACAATAAGTTTCAAAACAGTGATTTCTTTAGGTCTAAAGAAAGAGTGAGTAATATTTTACGGCGCTTTCAGTAATATTCCAGCAACATCATGGCGGGGGACACCAGAAATGGTCTTCATTGTACCCATGTGGGGAATCGAACCCGGCTCTTCGGCGTGACGAGTAAACGCTTTTACCACTAGGCTCTCTTAGGGCCAAAAGAGCTGTGTCGTCGGCATATAAGGTACAAATAGACAATAGAACAATATCTGTACAAACGGAAAAAAGCAACTGTGTTTCTTCATATAAAGTTCAATAAAAATAAATTTATTCTGACATTTTATGATTATAAACAAAAGTTTACATATATTCATGAAGACGTCTCGACTTTAAGGTCGTGATTCCCAATTTGTACGTGCATGTTCATGCACGGCGCACAATTAGGATGTGTGCGTCTATGTTGAAATACTCACATTTGTTAATGTCAGCCGCACACAATGGTTGTTTAGCTATCAGGTGCTTATGACAATTCGTATGTTTAACCGTAAATAACGCTTACGCAAAGCCACGGCAAGCTTAAAAAAATCAATGTCTACACACCGTGAGTAAATGACAACCACGCAAATGCCACAGAATCACGAGCAATAAATGTATATGGCTATGAATACACACGCTGTGTAGAATCAACTCTTTATGCAATACTACAACAAACAAAGTTCAAGTTAAAATTTCAAATTTTACATGATTTTTACAAGTAAGTGGTGATCCATCAGATAGCACGTCACCATGCGCCCACCCTAATGTCAGCAGATTTGAAATAATAATTTTATATCTGAAAGTTTGTAGACACGGGCCATCATGATAAAACTATGAATATGGTTTATCGCGTTTTGAACGTATTGCAATATAATTGCATCATTATTGATGCATTTTAATGCGGTCAGGAATACCTTAACATTCTAAAATAAACAAATCTTGATATATCCATATTTGGATGACCTTCCTTGGCCCGTCCAAATTGCCTTCGGTGACGTGTAAGGTAAAAGAATACGTCAATGTAAGTACGAATCGTTGCCTTATTAAGGCTAAAAATACATTGTAAATTGAATACGTACGCTAATGTGCTTATTAATGAGCCAATGTGCCTATTAAAGTAAATCTAATAAGATGATTAGGATTGGAAACGCGTTCTAATCACACCAACATGCTCAGGATGTACATATTGACGCCTTGAACACAAGAGGACGCTAAACTGATTACTGTAAATCGTGAAATTAATGACCTATAAATCAATTACGGTTCTTACTCCTGTCTTGACCTGCGACGGGAATGAATGGAAGTTATGACGCCTCCGTCCCTGTTGCCAATATAACCACGACATCGACCTGGCTATAACTTGCACAAGAGTAACATCAACGCAATTACCCTTAATCAGTACATGACATTCATTTAAAGACATTAACATCGTCTTCTTGAAATGTCACTATTTGCATAGCCATTGCACCTTTCAAACCTTTTTTTTCCAATTCCACAATATTTCGTCACAATTACTTATGGATGTGCTTTGGAGTCATTACACCTTACAAACTTTTTAACAATCCATAACGTTCATCACAATTACCTATGGATGTGGTTAAAAGGCGTTGTGGTGGAAAAGCTGTGATGTTATTATTTGAAGATGAATGTGATTTGGTGGAGTACTCCGGACTCCCGGAAGAGGTTTTCAGACTAATAACATCTTATATACTTCCTATTCGGTTCGTATAATGCGATTACTTGACTTAGTTTTGCGGCTTTTAGCCCTAAGGTTAATAACATCAGTGGCGCAAACGCATTTCTCTCATATGTCAAGGTAGATGAATGTCCCAGGCGGGCCTTGAACACGTTGCTCCCTCAAACCAACGCGCTTGCAAGACAACGAGCATATGCCAAGAGGTTAATGATAAATCAATGGCCATGGCTGGAAGGAAGCCTGCTGCTGTGACTCCGACTATGCAGCGAGGCCACTGAACGGAGCGATTAGCAGTAGATTAGAAAGCCATTACTGCCTTGAGATGTGTTAAACATGTCCGGGCTTTGATTGGGATGAACTGACCCCAATGCACAATGCAGATTCTCGAATAAAACTACATCCCCAGCTCGACTATTGCCATTATAGACGGATGGCGGAGTAATGCATGTTATAAAATATATAGTCATGACAGTTAGCAGATTCCGCTAATCACAGTTTCAAACCGATTATTATCGTTGGTTTGTCAGCATCATGTCCGTGTTTGTGTGTTTCCCCAAATGGTGAACATCTTCGGTCTGCTTCAAGTTGGGAATTTCTCTCACACAGCGGACACGCCGTGATGTTTGTCTGTGTGTTTGTTGTTTAAAGCCGCACTCGGCAATGTTCCAGCTTTATGACGGCGGTCTGTAGATAATAGACTCTGGAACAGAGTGATTGGCATCATGCGTATCAATCTACACACAAGGGATACGGTGACATCTATCAACCAAATCAACGAGCCTGACCTTCCGATTCCGTTAGTCACCGCTTACGACAAGCATGGGTTGCTGAAGACCTGTTCTAAACCGGATCTTCACGGGTCGGCGTGATGTAACTAAAATAGTTAATAAGCATCTGTTTCAAACCGGAAATCAACTACTTAATTGCTAGTTAAACACCACTTTCCAATGACAGAACATTTCTATTTTTTAATTACTGTGGTTGGAACATTTCAGATGTGATGTCAAAGGACAAATAACTTTTTTATTATACTTATTTGATAATATAACAACATGACGAACACATTGATCTCCAGATAGAATTGAACATGTCAATTCGGCATCGAGGGCAAATCAGTCTCGTCTTTGGCCACGGCTACACTGACGATTTTGTTTTAATTGACAATGACACATTTTACACCAAGACCTCCATCCTATTTTCATAGCTTTCTTTTCAAGGCAAACTCAGCTTTCAAGTTTCAATGTATTGCATCCGTCTCCTCTGCTGCCACCTGGTCGGAGTATGCATGTCTCCTATTTGTATATATATATTTGTCCCTATCAAGTGTTGAGTAGTATACACCATCGTGACATTGGTGGACTATTGCAGCCATTGGTGTATTCCCTACGTCAAGCACAATAACCCAAGGAAAAGAATGTTCAAGGTTGACCCTTTCTCTCTTTAAGCTGCAATGTCCTCTTCGATTCCAGTTCCCTTATTTCATTATCTAGCCATGGCGTTTGTCTACATCAATACTTTATGCTGTAGCTTGCGTGGCTGAATCCTAGAAAAGAATACACCTAATGTGGACACATGGCCCCCGTCCAATATATACATACAAGATATAATACAATTTGTAAATTAATCCCTTAATTCTGGCAATTTACTTAAGGGCTCAATCCAGCCCACCTAGACAACCCAGCTCACCCAGCCCACCTAGACAACCCAGCTCACCCAGCCCACCTAGACAACCCAGCTCACCCAGCCCACCTAGACAACCCAGCTGCCCACCAAGCCCACCCAAACAACACAGCTCACCCAACCCATCTAGACAACCCAGCCCACCCAGCTTACCCAGCTGCCCACCCAGACAACCCAGCTCACCCAGCCCACCTAGACAACCCAGCTCACCCAGCCCACCTAGACAACCCAGCCCACGCAGACAGCACAGCTCACCCAGCCCTCCTAGACAACCTAGCTCACCCAGCCCACCCAGACAACCCAGCTCACCCAGCCCACCTAGACAACCCAGCTCACCCAGCCCACCTAGACAACCCAGCTCACCCATCACACCTAGTCAACCCAGCCCACGCAGACAGCACAGCTCACCCAGCCCTCCTAGACAACCCAGCTGCCCACCAAGCCCACCCAAACAACACAGCTCACCCAACCCATCTAGACAACCCAGCCGACCCAGCTTACCCAGCTGCCCACCCAGACAACCCAGCTCACCCAGCCCACCTAGACAACCCAGCTCACCCAGCCCACCTAGACAACCCAGCCCACGCAGACAGCACAGCTCACCCAGCCCTCCTAGACAACCTAGCTCACCCAGCCCACCCAGACAACCCAGCTCACCCAGCCCACCTAGACAACCCAGCTCACCCAGCCCACCTAGACAACCCAGCTCACCCATCACACCTAGACAACCCAGCCCACGCAGACAGCACAGCTCACCCAGCCCTCCTAGACAACCCAGCTCACCCAGCCCACCTAGACAACCCAGCTCACACAGACATCCCAAGCCCTCACGAAGCCCTACCAGTTCACCAAGGCCGCCCACACCACCAGGCAACCAATGCCCTGTCCTATGAGGACACACAGTGGGTTGGGTGGTCAGGGTCTGTAACTTGGTTAACTCCGTGCCAAAATACCCGCACCACATTGGTCGTTGTTCATAATATCATTCACTGGTTTGCCTGGTCCAGACGCAGTTACTTTCAAGCTGCCGTAATTTTACCGAGAGTATTGCCGAGAGCGGCGTTGAACAACAAACAGACCAACCACCTTACACGTGCATAGCTCATTTATAAGCGTCATTCACATCTAGTATCATAATGTGGAGCCCTGCACGGGAGATCCATAACCGATTGGAGACCATACAATGATGTCATACAGTTTAGTCAAAGTTTTATATCGCGTTTTATATTTATGCCTAGACATATTTAGACTAGGGTGTACGGTGACCCTCTCATCTAAATACAAATTGTCAATGCAAGAAATTAACCAGTCTTGATTATGCGACTAAAGAGATTCCATTTGACGTAAATGGTAAGCATGGCTTGCCCTACCGGTAGCACCTGCCGTTTACACAATTTGCATACGTATTTATTGCCTGCAAAGCAGTACTACTGCCATACTACGGCGGCCTGTAAAGAAACCAGACAGTCAAGTGATCGATGGATCAGAAAGTCCAGTGACACGATAGTGCATTTACTGATATTGTTTAAACTAATAAAAACTTTAAGGAACTGCAATTCGCAATTCGCAGCAAATTTTGTAAGAATCCGATACACTACGCGAATTCATACAGTTTGCACATCGTTTTTTTTCGATTCATGCCTCAATTAACCGAAAAAATACACTGTCAATACTTATAATTAAATTCGACAACGAACACATGTGTTATCTACAATAGTTTAACCAAAAACAGTTGCATATATTAAAGCAGACAAAAATGACGAGATTGATAAACATTCCAGGTTTAGGAATACATACTGTGGCGTGACATGAATCAGGTGATTGTTTAATTTAAGCACAGATGTTGACATGCCCCCAAAGTCAGTAGCCAATCGACGGAGAGAAGGATCAAAACAAAATTCATGTCAATCAAGGCACGAAGCGAGAAGAACTGCAACAGTCATGCTGTAAAGGCCCCTTTACACAGGGCTGTGACCTTTGTGCCTCCTTTGAGCGATCAAAAACTGGCCAGGACGTTCAATGGTCGCCTTAACCCAGAAAATCATGTTTCTATGTAACTGCTCGAGCAGTTGTTCAGTAGTATATATATAGGCAGGCTGAGGAGGCGCAACAGGTATCTCAAAGGAGGCAGGAAAGAGGCAGAAACATTGCTATGGTGTCTCAAGGGTTGCCGTGGTCGCTGAATGGAGGCACGGTGGTCGCCACAGTCATCGTTCAATGCACGCTGTTGGTCGCCCAAAGGAGGCAAAAGGGAGGCAGAAACATCGCCCAGATTGACGGGTCAATATTTCATCAGAACGCATCTATTACCTGGCGACCATTGGGCGACCAATGTGCCTTCATTCTGCAACAACGGCAATGCTTGTACCTCCCTTCTGCCTCCTTTGAGCAGCCAACCTCACCGGCGACCTTTGTGCGACTGTTTTGGACATGCTCAAAACTTCACTGCGACCATGGAAAGACCCAGGCAACCATTCTGTCTCCTTTAAACGACGACCTGGCAAATGTTATGGTCGCACACGTGAGGCACAAAGGTCGAGATTCGCCCCATAACAAACAAATATGCCCGGGAAAAGGCGGCCGTTTCAAATGGCATTGTCAGTTACCGCCAGATTCAAACATGAGTTTCCTGAGAATGGGAAGACATAGCTGGAAAAAGGCGGGTTAGAAATGAAACCCGAAGACATGGAATTTGTGGTACCCAGGCGAGCGGACAAAATACAGGCGAGCGAGCCTGCACGTTTGCTGTTTCATTCCTTCTCGGACCTCGGTCTCAAAGCTAAGTTTGGACAATGGTTAACCATAAATTTCGCTAAATGTCCTGTGTATGACGATACAAAATATAGAAAAACATGGTCAGTTTTAATAACTGGATGGATGTACATTTGAAAGACATAAAAATCTTACAGAATATCCTCCAATCACAGCCTGCAGATATCTCTCGATCTGCACTGAAGGCTCCAAACTGGTTCTGATTTGGTGTCGTAGAACCTGTAGCTAATTCGCGGTTTGTTTATTTGGCAATGTGCATGAGGAGGTATTTCCCCAAACTCAAAATACATAAAAAAGATGTACAATTTTAGAGATGCTCCAAGCTGGATACATGATGATGTAAGACGATGATGCGAGAGATTTTGAAAACAGAGGGCTCTCGTGACCAACCCTTTGTGTGTTATTACAGTTAACTATGGTTATAACGAACTCAAAGGGACCACTTATTTTAGTTCGTAATAAACGTAGTTCGTTATAAGCATATATACAGTATATATACAGCAAATGGCCTGGAATTAGAAATCAGTTCGTTATATCGGTCAGTTCGTTATAAGCGCGTTCGTTATAAACGTAGTTTACTGTACTGATAATTCTCACCAACTTCAGAATGTATCAACCATATTGCTTGACTGATGACACATGCTCTTCAGTGTTGTTCTCCAGTTTCCTCCATATCAAATCAATAGTTGCAGCTAAGGAGTTCGTCACACTACACAGAGGCATTATCATGAGCCCTTTTAGATTCCATTTTATCTTGACTATATATTTGAGGAAACAATCCTATGTTTGGTGTGATGAGATCGTGGCGCACTAGGGTCGGAGGTCAATTTCGAAATTTGCATTTTGCAGTCAAGGTCACTAATATCGGGTAAACCACCTCTGTTGGCCAGACATAGTATTTAACTATGACTCGACCATAGACAAAATGAAGCGCAGTTTGGCCAGTCACTGTGATACCACCCCATACCATTATGGACCCACCCCATACCATTATGGACCCAGCCCAAAACGATCATGATGTACGTTATAAAACGCTCATTAGGACGTCTTTAAAATCGAATCATTGGAACCACGGGAGTCAAGAGTGAACTTATGACTTTACGCCAACGCCGATTGTCCCGGTGCTGACGTTCCCAACACCACTGACGTCTCTGATTCAAATGACGTACAGCATGTTGTGGGCGTCGTGCACGCAAATGCCATCTATGCAGAAGATTTCGCACCGTCTGGGCATGTTGCCTGTTGCAACCGGTCTCTTATCTGAGTGGCAGTTTGCAACCGATTCCTTGATACCATCGTTCTGACTAAACTGTTCTGGGCCGGAGTTGTTGCCTTTGGGTGTCGATCAACGACGTTATGTGTATGTTGGTATCGGGCCCACAATCTTCTGATAACAGATTTAGAAAGATTCAACGTTTGGGCAACAATATTCTGATGTGTGCCTGTTGCAACATTTCAGCACGTTGCAAACGTCGCATGATCGATGCTGTTTCCCATCATGATTAAAAGTATCAATAAAGTATCTTTGAGCGTTTGGTTAAAAAAAATAAATAATATGCGTCTGCTAACAACCGAGTCTAAGTGACAATTGTGAATCCGGCATACCCCTTGCACGTTCTGTCCGTGGTCACGTGCTTCATGACTGTCACAATTTGTGTTTGGGAGCTTGATTTCTGCGGAATTGTTCTTGCCACATAAATCACTTTTTTTAATTGCCAGACATTGGTGTCGTTTCCTTTAGTTTTAACCTAAAAACAAAAGGTTCCTTTTTTTAGCATATTAGAAGCATTGTGTGCTTCTAGAGTTGGACAGAATGGTAGGCATATGCTCAATCTAATGCATTAGGTCCTCGTGTTACTGTTCTGTTAGTATTGAAACCCATGCATGTTGTCCGGCAGATCTGAAAGCCTGGAATATTGTTTAAATTGGCGTAACACTCCACTCTCTACAGAGCTCTTTAATCATAAAGCTCTAGCTAAAGTGGATTTTAGACCGTTCGCAGATTCGCAGACCCGACATGCAATCCTCTCAAGGCAGGAAACCATATTTTTGGAATATAAAAAAAACGGCGTAAAAGTAGTATCACTCCATCCATCACTCGCTTTTAATGATAAAGCGCACTAGAAGATCATTATTATTTTATATAATTATTGATTAAATGTTTGTTTGATTAATAACTTTCTACTGTAAATGTTTATCATGGATTTAACGTATGCCATTACCACCCTAAATTTGCATACAGCTGGCATAGTACACCTAATCAATATGTAGTGGCTATTTCTAACTACGAGGAGAGGTATTCTGGGCTGAAAGGTCCGCGGTGTTGCTTTATGTATTCCCGGAATAGATTTAAACCATCTTGAAATAGAAAAGTATCCCAGACACGGAAACATTACGTCACAGATGACGTCACTACCTCTGCTGGTGCTTCCACACACATATGCTGTACTGCTGACAACTGATTTAAGTGAGGCATTTCCCGCAAAGACACCTGTCGACATGTACGGGTTAGAAGCACTTAAGTCTCTATGGGCTTCCTGGCAGTGGGAATATTGGCTTGAGAGTGCATTGTGATTGAATGGGCAGATAAGGAATATAATTAGAAGAATACAGAGATCATTATGTTGAAATCTTAGGTGTAGGTAACATTTGTTCTCTGCAAAGGTGTGTGTAAAAGAATCATTAATGCCTCAGTATTACATGTCTTCGTTTCCCTCTCACATTATACACGCAATTGATACGGGAGTTTGGGAGCAGTATGGCATTATAACAGCAGAGCACGTTCAGCTTTTGACACATTGTTCATTTCTGCGTTAGGACAGGACACGTTCAGCTTTTGGCACATTGTTCATTCATGCGTTAGGACAGGACACGTTCAGCTTTTGGCACATTGTTCATTCATGCGTTAGGACAGGACACGTTCAGCCTTTGGCACATTGTTCATTCCTGCGTTAGGACAGGACACGTTCAGCTTTTGGCACATTGTTCATTCCTGCGTTAAGACAGGACACGTTCCGCTTTTGGCACATTGTTCATTCCTGCGTTAGGACAGGACACGTTCAGCCTTTGGCACATTGTTCATTCATGCGTTAAGACAGGACACGTTCGGCTTTTGGCACATTGTTCATTCCTGCGTTAGGACAGGACACGTTCAGCTTTTGGCACATTGTTCATTCATGCGTTAAGACAGGACACGTTCGGCTTTTGGCACATTGTTCATTCCTGCGTTAGGACAGGACAAGGTCAGCTTTTGGCACATTGTGTATTCCTGCGTTAGGACAGGACACGTTGAGCCTTTGGCACATTGTTCATTCCTGCGTTAGGACAGGACACGTTCAGCTTTTGGCACATTGTCCATTCATGCGTTAGGACAGGACACGTTCAGCTTTTGGCACATTGTTCATTCATGCGTTAGGACAGGACAAGGTCAGCTTTTGGCACATTGTGTATTCATGCGTTAAGACAGGACACGTTCAGCTTTTGGCACATTGTTCACTCATGCGTTAAGACAGGACACGTTCAGCTTTTGGCACATTGTCCATTCATGCGTTAGGACAGGACACGTTCAGCTTTTGGCACATTGTTCACTCATGCGTTAGGACAGGACACGTTCAGCATTTGGCACATTGTTCACTCATGCGTTAGGACAGGACACGTTCAGCTTTTGGCACATTGTTCACTCATGCGTTAGGACAGGACACGTTCAGCATTTGGCACATTGTTCACTCATGCGTTAGGACAGGACACGTTCAGCTTTTGGCACATTGTTCACTCATGCGTTAGGACAGGACACGTTCAGCATTTGGCACATTGTTCACTCATGCGTTAGGACAGGACACGTTCAGCTTTTGGCACATTGTTCATTCCTGCGTTAGGACAGGACACGTTCACCTTTTGGCGCATTATAGATTCCTGCAACAAGACAGGACATTGATTATTAATTTTGCATTTATCACGTGACTTCTTCTACCATAGTAAACTCTTAATGACGTAATTGATTTCAAGATGATTAATTTATTTGTACTCGTTTCTATCCATCGTGTGTGATCATAGAGTGATGTTAAAAAATTGTAATGACTTGAACTTGAACAGAGTACATAGACTATTTGTATGGTATATGATCCGGTGACTATAGAAGGCACGAGTGCGACTTTGTTGTCGATGGCCTGTAAAGATACATTTTCGATGCAAGAGAATAACCACCCTGGATATTCTGCCGAAACAGATTCCATTGGCGTTAAGGGCAAATAGCTGTGGAAAATATATGAATGGACCACTAAAAATTAGTGATAATTGTCTTGCCCTACCGGTAACACCCGCCATTGATACAATTTGCATAAAAAAAGTAAGTAAATTTATTATTGCCTGACGCAGCACAACAGTAGCCCTGCCATTCGACGCCAGCATTAAAGCAAATCAGACAATAAGAGATCGATGAACCAGAAAATCAAGTGACACAAGAGTCCCATTACTGATTTTCAAGGTAGAGACAATTTTATTGATACTGATTTTATTGAAACAAATAAAAAAGGTAAGCTTATTTTGAATTACGTCTGCTGTGTACAAGTGAAGAGATGATGATGCTTGTAAGTAAAAAGGTTATATTCGTTTGGTAAATAACGCACTAAGTAACATTCAGTAGCGTTTATACTCTTAATAAAGCATACAGCAAAGCAATCTCCTAGCACCAGGCAATATATATATTACGAAGTTGACATGTCTAATCGGCAGCTGTCGTACATATTGTGTTATGACGCCAAATACAAAATAGTTGTATTGATCAGTGCATCGTGTGTGGCATCGTGTCAGTACCGAGTGTACAGCATAGGCAGAATATGGGTACTCCTCGTCTGACGTGCATATTCTGTTCATCTTGAAGCTGACAATGGCTTTTCTTGCCATTTGGTCATAATATTAACAACGGCGCTCGAGCGACTGCTTTGAAGATTTTTGTAAAAATTATAACGGTATATACCCGTCTTTGTACTTCCCACTCTCATGTGTTCATATTGTATTGACGTCATTGTCATTCTTTGTGCTTGTCGTTGTTTTACCTGCTTTTCATGACTAACGGTACTTTATTACCGCACAGAGCTCATTAGAACGTTTTCAACCTTACCCGGTGATTGAGTAATACTTTTAATGCCATGACGGTAAAAACCTGAGGCCGTTATATACGACAAATTTGCTTGAGTTTCATACAAGACTAGAAAAATCCTCTTTAATCCTTACAAGAATAATTTTTGTAATATGAGAATTTTATAGCTTGATAAAATCTCTAGAATCATCTCTTAAATAGATTATTTACAAAATAAAAGTAGATAGAATATCATTTCACCGAGAATACACCGAGAAACTGGGCCTTTAATTGTTGCAATATTCATAAAAAATCTCAAATCTCATTACTGTCAGTGGAGGCACTATGTCTTAAGGGGCCACTGGTGACCAAGTCGTTTAAGGGGCCGCGATTCGTTGCGCACAGTCTGGTTCCTTGGCCACGCCAGAAGCCTATGATCGTGTGTTCGAATCCAGGTTTGTCATCACCATATCCGTGCTTGTAGGTTCCACGTGTGGTAAACGTCTGAGACCTGCATCACTTCGATGGACTTTCCTACCGCATTAAGATTACACGCCGTTATATAACTGGCAAACTGTTCAAAGCCAGTAAAACCCAACTCACCCACTCACTCATTCACTTTAACTCATTCACTCATTCACAAGTTAACATTTTCCGTCACTAGGAGCAAATACCAAAATATATGGTAAAAGTACACGCGTTAGATATATAGTGAGTGAGTGAGTATGTTTTTACGCCGCGTTTAGCAATAGAAATGGGCTTCACACACTGTACACATGTGGAGAATCGAACCCGGGTCTTCGCCGTGACGAGCGAACGCTTTAACCACTAGGCTACCCGACCGTCCCGTTAGATATAGAGACGAAACAAGTGTAGATTGTTATTATGTTATGAAATACTATTATACTAAGTAAAGATAACATATATGGATGAACAATTTCTTTATTAACCCATATATGTTTTAACCTTATTTAATACTCCAAATTCTAAATGCCTCTCAAGAAGCTACTATTATGTTTACCCGAAAACATAAATCTGACATCTCATTTAGATGCAATTTCATTAAAGTGAAATAAGACTTAATGTCGGAACTATTTTGAGTCAGCCTCTATGAAATCATGGTTTTTTTTAGAGCGAGATCGTGAGGATCAGTAAGAAAATACACGCTCAATAGAACATTTGTATTTTCATGTCAAATAATTTTCTTTTTAAATTGTGGCCTGTCAAATTTGACATGTACATGTACGAGTGTCTTATATCATTCTAACGTTCATACCCTATGGAAGACACATGGGTTAGAAGTTCACGGTAGTTCTACCCTGGAGCCGTACTATAGTACGCCTATACCAAACCTACAGGTGCTCACATGTTTGGCGTGACAAACTGTACATCCGATAACAGTTCCGGTATGGTCTCTATAAAAACGCAGTTAACCCCGTGGTGCTTACATATGATGTAGGGAGTCAGTAAGTCGGTTTATCAGCCTCGTGGCTGATACGCGTGATACTTCCTCATACAATCACAGCTTTATGATCTATGACGTCCAATGTCAGGTGAGACTTTGAAAAAACATGCTTTCACTGATTCCGATGACCCTAAAACTGGAAAGTCGAAAATAAACGAACAATTGACTTGCCTTTGCATGTGTTTCTGACGGTGGGGCAGAATGGGTTCACCTTTTCGCTTTCGCCTGGCATCATTACTACTTGATAGTGATTCATAAACACATGCTCATGACATGCTCGAGATTTCTTAGGACCATGGAAAGGGTTTTGTAACTTATATTCACTATTCCACGAAACAGCTAAGTACTTATAATACATCCTTTTGTATACTGAACGAGCTCAGAATCTCAAAGATTGTTAGATTATGCTACTTTGTGTTTGTGGTGTTCATTATTTCGTTCTGTGTGATACACTGTTTAAGCATGATTTGAGTATATATACATCTTCTGAAAGATAAGGGGGCACCGCGATTCGCTGTGCAGACTTGCGTCCCTTCGGCCCGCCAGAAACCTATGATTGTGGGTTCGAATCCCGGTTCGTCCCGATTATGTTTCTAGGTTTGTCAGCACCATACCCGTGCTCGTGGGTTTCACCAAAGTGGTAAACGTAACTGGAATACTTTTAAAAGCGGCGTTAAATCCATCTCACTCACTCACTCTGAAAGATGAATAGGGGGATATATTCAGCATAGAGTTTACAGATAGTAAATCAGAGTGATTTAGTGAATGCGTATGGTTTTAAGCCGCTTTTTCTAATATTCCAGCAATATCACGTCGGGGGACACCAGATGTGGCGAATCGAACCCCGGACTTCGGCGTAAAATGCGAACGCTTTGATCACTAGGCTACCCCACCGCACCTAATAAATCACATGTTTTATGTTGAAGGTTCCTTGCGGGAACGTCTCATCACATCTATTTGATTGATTCATAAACACATGCTTATGATGTAGTCGGAATCATGCTATGAATTTCGTACGATTATTGAAAGGGTGTTGTCGCTTCTACAACATAATTTGCGTTCTGTGGATATGATATTGATGGATGTTTACTATTTGGAGACGGTGCATCTTTACGCACCGAGTTGCATGTCGATACTACACTTCCGGCTGCTAATGTCTTCTGCAAGAAGTAGCAGGGCAATGGTCATTTCCGTTGCTAGGATACAGTACGTTAAGCAGATGACAACTGAATACGTGTAATTAGTTGGATGGGCGTACCTAGACTGGCGACGAGCTGCTCTAACATATAGGTGGTGAAAGCGCAAGTCGGGAAAACAGCTCATTAATTGCATCCGTGGCGTCGGCATACGTAGAAGGTTAGGTGAAGGTCAACGTCTATCCTGTGTGTAACGTCGCTCGGTGCAGTATGCATGGCTGTTATAGACAAAGAATTCAGTTTCTGTTCGATGCACCCACTGAGCTGTAGAGTGAGTGAGTGAGTGAGTGGACTCGATTGGTCATGTTTATCATGGAAGACCAGTAGTCCCTATTTTGTTATTGTCCTTGTATTCCTTTATAACATATTCGAATTCTGTGCATGTCCTTGTATACTGTTATAACATATTTTCTTTAGGTTCTTGTATTCCTCTATAACATACTTTGTGCAGGTATGAGTAATTCGCAATTCACTGTGTAGAGTTGCGTCCCTTGGGCACGCCAGAAACCTATGATTGTGGGTTCGAATCCCGGTTCGCCCCGATTATGTTTTTAGGTTTGTCAGCACCATACCCGTGCTCGTGGGTTTCACCAAAGTGGTAGACGTCTGAGACCTGCATATCTTCGGGCTTTCCTCCCACATTAAGCTGACACGCCGTGATATAACTGGAATATTGTTAAAAGCGGCGTAAACCCAACTCACTCACTCATTCACTAATTCCTTTTTAACATATTGTGTGCATGTCCTGAAGTTCTTCCGTAATATACTTTTTGAAAGTTGTATCTTATGTCCACACTGGCACTGACACAGCGTACTGAACAAAAGGCCATTTTGCGCTTAAATGGTGGCGCTCGACTTTCTGGGGTTTCGGTGTTGCACCGCAGTGCAACACGTTTTATAACAATATACGTGGTATCTTCACAGACAAGTGACTTTTTTCGATATATGCATTTGATAACAAAACAGAAAATGGGGACCTGATGAGATAATAGCGTAATGTGAATGTCAATACATTTCTGCGTTTAACGCGTACCGAAAGCATGGGTTGTGTATTCCCAAGGGAGCTGAAAATGCCATGCTTACTGATCCGTTGACAGTATCCACGGTGTTGAGTATTTTTTGTCTTGCATAAGTGGTCAAATACTATTATTTCCCCCATGGGAATTTCGGGTTAGAATAAGTAATTCTAAAGCGCCGACTAAATGGATCAGGTGAACAGGCTGGTTGACGAGATTGATTGTGTGTTATCGTGACCTGACGGCGTGGATCGTTGCTCACGTTGCTTGTTGATATCGATCACTGGATTGTCTGATCGAGACTCTAATATTTACATGCCTTCTTCTTGTTCTTCTCCTTTTTCATATTATTATTATTTACAGATTGTAATAAAAAATGCAGCAAAGAGGGTTTTGGTAATATTGGCACAGTCAGGCTGGTTAGGATCATCATCAGCTCAGGGCCCTTGCCCCCTCTTCACGCAGCCCAACTGCATGGACTGATGAAATGCAGCATGATAGACGGCCGTCATATAGCTGGAATTTCTTTGAGTGCCGCGTTAAACAACAAACCAACCAAACCAAAACAGACAGCGAATGGGACAGCGAAACCAGGAAGCGCTGCCTAGTCGAACCCACCCAGAACTTTTCGGAGAATGTGAAGACTCCCCAACACTGCATCCTTCTGCATTACCCACATTGTCAGAAGGTCTGTATTCCTGGTAGCAACACGCATACTCCCAAAATGTCAGTCAACAGATGGGGAGGTACCAAACCTAAGGCACCGAGAACAATGGGGAGTCGGACAGTTTGGTACTTGGGATGCAAGCGTGACATTTCGAAAGCGAGGTCCGCATATTTGCCATGTTTTTCCTAAATCTTGTCAATAACATGAGTGTCAAAAGGGACAGAGAACTCAATCATACAAATGATTTTTTTTTAGATTTAACATACAAGAAAAGACCAGGCTTGTTGGCCTGGAAAGGTCCGAAGCTCAGGGACTATTCCAAAGAATTTTGTATTTATCATTTTTTATGACGCCCTATATTCTGGGTCGTATCATGGATGGAGCTCTTTATCAACACCACAAGCATGGCGAAGACGGTAATAAAAGGATAGTCTCATTAAATTCATTGCATAATCTACATTTCATATTTACATTTTGATACTTCGAGTGGGAAGTATTTTGTCCTGACCAGCAAACAGAAAGCCTTCTGTTTAACTTTTCAGGCCAGACGACTTCATCCAAGAGAAGCACTCTGCTGGGCTGCGGGTTCTCTCAACACAATGCACATGAACTCGATGCGTTGGTCGTTCAGATAGCCTCTGGGTAGAGTCTGGGCCGATTTGATATGGCACTTTGCTTGGTTGACACTCATTTGTGTACCGTCCAGCAGTACAGAACCATCAACAAAATCAACACTGATATTGAGATTATGTCCTACATCCTTGGCTCGTCTAAGTAAAACTGTGGCATGCCTTGTTGTCATCATGAGTCTTGATATGCTTCACAAGAGAATTATCAGACAAATAAATGTGTGCAAAAGTGCATAATACAATTCTATCATGAAGAGCCTCTACGTTAATCAAACCACGCCCTCCCATTAAAATTGATAAATATCAGCGATTGAGGGAAGAGCGAAGGTGGTGTCATCTATTGTCTGACATGATTCTTCGTGTGAGGGTGTCAGTACCCTGAATTTCCTTTTTCGTCCAATCAACAACACCAAATGAATATGAAAGGACGGGTACAGCATAAGGATTTGTGGCTTCAACTTTATTGTGAGCCTTCAGCTCTGAACTCCAGATTTTCTTAAGTCTACATTTGTATTTTGCCCGAAGTATTTCCTTGAACTCATTGAGAGGTTACTGTGGTAAGTTTTAGCCTCTTTACGAGTCATTTTCTGAACCAGCAATTGATCCTTACTACCCAAACATCCCTAGCTGTCTCCTAGCTCTGCTTCATGTAAATGATGTCATTTGAAGCAATGTGTGAAACCAGCGGCTACAAGCATACACATTCACTCTCATCCGTTAGAAAAGGCGACTGTGCTTGTCGTAAGAGGCGACTAACGGGATCGTGGAGTCAGGCTCGTTGACTTATTGATGCATGTCATCGTATCTCATTTGCGGAGATCGATGTTCATGATGTCAATCACAGGACTCTCTGGTCCAGACTCGATTATTTACAGATCACCGTCATATATCTGGAATAATTCTGAGTACAGTGTTAAACAACAAACAAACAACAAACATTCACTCTCCGGTGCATTCACGTCTCTGTTTTAATGCAATCATCGTTAAAGCGACGATAAAACCAAACTTCATCTCACCTCACCCTGAAGAGACTATCGACATCTGCTGAAGAAACACTGTATATATTTCCAGATGTTTGACGCAAGTACTGAGTCACATCATTTGATGCGTAGAAGCAATCGAAAGTTTAGTCAAGAAACTAGTGCAAGGAAACAGAAACCCGACACATCTGAGAAAAAGCAGTGACAATTGTAGAATTCAGACTATATCATGGGCATTTGTTTATAAATCACCATCGATTAGTAAGGATACCAGCTGTTCGCGAAAAGATGTGGGTAGACATGCGATTTGAAAATCCGTTACGGATTCTGTCTGTCACTTTGTAAAGAAAAACAAATGTGTTTCGTCTGTACAAAATACGTTTCAAGAACGTGTCTATTTTATGTGAAAACGTAATCTTTGCCATTTTCCGGAATAAATTTACATTCCAAACATGATAGGGGTTTTGTGGTTGCGAATTCATTTCTTACCCCAGTCGTCATTTAACCAATTTATACTCTTCAAAAAAAGAGAAAAAAAGAAACGCAAAGTCAGATTTGTTTGAGGTAGGAAAATACATTTATACGAGGAACCGTAGAAGGTATTGAGACAAAATGTTGTGGAGAGAACACTTGGTGATTGTAGTCATCTCAGTTATCGCTACATAGGAAAAGTCCAAAAGTGAAGGTCAACTACCATTAATCGATAGCGGCCTGGCATCTCCTGCTCATGGAATAGACGAGTATGCGAATCACATCCTTGGGAATGATAGCCCACTCAGCCTGCAACGCAAAAGCCAACTGCTGCAACGTCTGGTGTTGTGGTTGACGTTGGCGTAACCGCTTTGCCAATTCATTCCACATGTGGTCTGTCGGGTTCAATTCCGGCGATCTGTAGGGCCAAGGGGGAACATCAACGTTGTTGTGGTGTAGACAGGCTCTTGTGATCCGTGCTGTATGCCTGTCGAGCGTTGTCCTGCTGGAATACACCGTTGCCGTTGGCTGCAATTGGGGGGACGTGTGGTAGGATAATTTCATTGATGTATCGCTGAGCTGTAAGATTGCCCTGGCAATGGACCAAACATGTCCTGCCATGATGAGAGATATCCGCCCCCATCTTAACGCTATCCCCACCAAACCTGTCCACTCCCTGTACGCAGTTTCCGGCGTAACGTTCTTCCCAACGTCTGTAGACCCGTGCTCTTCCATCGCCTCAACGATGAACCAGACATCTCTCCATCCCATACCCTGTGTTGACGTCGACGACACCAATGCAGTCGTTGTTGACGATGTTTTCGACTCAATATGACGCGTCGAACAAGACGTCTTGCTCGTAGATCTGCTGCTTTTAAACGGTTTCGTACGATCTGGTCGGAGATTCTGCGCAGTCAGGGTATTTCGGATGCGGTTGATGTGGCAGTGATCGTCCTTTCACGTAGGTGGCGCAGTTGGATGTAGCGATCTTGGGCGGGGGTTGTTACTCTTGGTCGTCCCGACCTTAGCCGATGAGCCATGATGTTGAAACCGATCCCATAGCCTTGTGATGGTGCTGGGTGCTACATTGAAAACCCTAGCTCCAGCTGATCGGGATCCCCCTGCCTACAAGCGGCCAATGAACTTCTGTTGATCTTGGCATGTTGTTGAACTGTCACTGTTCCATTGACGCAGATGCGAGGGAATAAAAACCCCTGCACTTTAATACCGTTCATAGTGCTGATGCACGTGCAGTGCGTGCAGCTCTATGGCCCATTCGTTACTGGATGTTTTTTTCCGAATCGTACGTGTTTCCCGTCTAATGGTTTGCATGTTCTTGTTGTTATCATTTTAATCCGGGAAATTTGTCACTGCCGCTATAACACATTAAACCTCTTCATTCTGCACCTCTTGGTCCGCTAATGTTACTTTTATGGCAAATATCCGTATTGTGTTTCTTTTTTTTGAAGAGTATATTTTCCCCACAATATTACCCAGCAACAGATTACTTGTTTTCAAACTGTTGCCGGAATTGGGGAATGGTTAAATTGACATAATCAAATTCAGCAACAGATCTTTCAATTTTCAATGTAATAAAAAAACAACCTCGGCCCGTCAGTTCATGTACAGATCTAATTAGATTGCTCAAAAGTTTAGGTACAGGTCGATATAGATTGTTCATTAGTTTATGTACAGGTCTAATTGCATTGCTCAAAAGTTTATGTACAGATCTAATTACATTGCTCAAAAGTTTATGTACAGATCTAATTACATTGCTCAAAAGTTTATGTACAGGTCTACTTAGATTGCTCAAAAGTTTATGTACAGATCTAATTACATTACTCATAAGTTTATGTACTGGTCTATTTACATTACTCAAAAGTTTATGTACAGGTCTATTTACATTACTCAAAAGTTTATGCACAGGTCTAATTACATTGCTCAAAAGTTCATGTATAGGTCTATTTACATTACTCAAAAGTTTATGTACAGGTCTATTTACATTACTCAAAAGTTTATGTACTGATCTAATTATATTGCTCAAAAGTTTATGTACAGGTCTAATTACATTGCTCAAAAGTTTATGTACAGGTCTAATTACATTGCTCAAAAGTTTATGTACTGGCCTATTTACATTACTCAAAAGTTTATGTACAGGTCCATTTACATTACTCAAAAGTTTATGTACTGGTCTATTTACATTACTCAAAAGTTTTTGTACTGATCTAATTCCATTGCTCAAAAGTTTATGTACAGGTCTAATTACATTGCTCAAAAGTTTATGTACAGGTCTAATTACATTGCTCAAAAGTTTATGTACTGGTCTATTTACATTGCTCAAAAGAATCGTCCCTTTTATATGTCCTGTTAATGGTGAGTGCGATTACTAGGTTCTATTACAATTCAATACACACCGGGTTTATCAGTTAGAACTTGATAGGAGATGATTCTCCCAATATGTCAGGCTGCAACATTCCCATTTTTCCATTTGTCGACTAGATTAGCAGCGAATCCCAAGAGACCGAGGAATCGAGATTCACAACAGAATGTTTGACCTGCCTCCAAGATATCTCTCTAGATACCGTTTATCACTGGGCCCAAGTGGCACAGTGATTTCGGACACGCTAATTCTAAAAGTGCCACTTCTCAAAGAACTACTTGCACGTGAATACGCTGCCAATATGTAGTTTGCATGCGAGTGATCCAGGCAAGACCATCCCCTCAACCTTAATTGTCTTTTGTAAAGTGTATTAATATTACCGTCAATAACAACAAATGAGTTACGTCAAATATCCAAAGACTACATTAGTTGGAAATGCTAAATCTTCCAGATGGTTGTGTGAAAGTCATTCTTAAATAGTGATTTTGTATAATTTCAAACCAAGAACTGGATAACATGACAATACATTCATAAAACAACTGAAAATGTTCAGATAAGAATGTCAAATATTTCCTGAGGTTAAAAAGTACATGCAATGGTATGGTACTGGGTGAATGTGGTAGAGATCCACTTCAGCTTACATACATGTCACGGGCAGTTAAGTACTGGTGTAGACTAAATAGGCTACCTCATCAATCTTATTTAATGTTAAAGTCTCTTGATGATGCTGGCAGAGTCACATGGGCTACACAAATCAAACATATTCTATTTCAATTTGGGTTTGTATAGATTAGCCAGGATGTTGGAAATATTAACATCTTTATCAGATTATTTAAAATAAGACTTCTTGATAATTTTAAACAAAACCGGTATTCTACACTACACTCTTCTCATAAATGTGCTAACTATGTGTTATATCAAACACTTTTACATGTGAAAACATACTTATGCATTGCTATCCCTTTACATTTGAGAATCTGTTTTACAAGATTTAGATGTGGCAATTTTAGACTTATGACAGAAACAGGAAGATACACTAATATACCATACCATTTAAGACTATGTCCTCATTCTAGGCTAAATGACAAAATGTACTTAGAAGACGAGATTCATGTTTTACTTGTATGTGATGCATATACCTATATTAGAAAAAAGTATATTAGTAAATACATCGGAAATGACAGTGCAGTAAACATATTCATAAATATTATAAACACTCAAAATACACAAGTGGTCTCTGATTATACCTAATCAATGTGCCAAAAATAAGAAATTAATATACCTATTTTCCAAGAATGCTACATACGGTGTGTGTGTGTGTGTGTGTGTGTGTGTGTGTGTGTGTGTGTGTGTGTGTGTGTGTGTGTGTGTGTGTGTGTGTGTGTGAATGTATACTAGCGCTAAGAAATGAAACCTTTATATGTCTGTATTTTGGGTCATCGGCCTCTAGAATGAATACATTGTCTTGTCTTGACATTTTCAGTCAGGCTTAAGTTTAACATTCCGCATTTCCTTAAGTGAATGATTTGAGTACACAAAAATGAATAATCATTCACCCTTGAGGGCGGTAGCCAGGTAGTTCAAGTATTCGCCTCGGTTCCGGTTCGATTCATCACAGGGATACAAACTGTGGTACCCATCCTTGATGTTTTCTGCCTAGAGCTCTACGATTGCAGGTGTCCCTGTGGAGATTCCGTTTCAGAATAGTTCCCATCGTGTTTAAGTGTCCCCGTGGAGATTCCGTGAGTGAGTTGGGTTTAACGCCGCTTTTATCATTATTCCAGTTATATCGCGGCGTGTCAGCTTAATGTGGGAGGAAAGCCCGAAGTGATGTCCGTCTAAGGTCACGTTTACCACTACGGTGAAACCCATGAGCACGGGTGCTGACAAATCTAGAAACATAATCGGGGCGAACCGGGATTCGAACCCACAGTCATAGGTTTCTGGCGTGCTCAAGGGTCGCAACTCTGCACAGCGAATCATCGCGGCGCCTTAGACGACTGGGCCACCCGTGCCCCCGGAGATTCCGTGTCAGAATAGTTCCCAGTACAACGTGCTTACGTGTCCCCGTTGGGATTCGGGACAGAATAGTTCCCAGTACATCGTGCTTAAGTGGCCCTGTTGGGATTCGGGTCAGAATAGTTCCCAGTACACTGGCAGCTTTGATGTCATCGTTGTCATCGTTGTCGTCATAGTGCTTTCCACGAAAGAGTTCTTTCAGTTAAGGAAACATGTGGAAATCACTTGGTGCAAGGTCTTGCGAGTATGTCGGGTGAGGACGATATTTGAACCCACATTGCCTTTGCAAGTCGAGAGGTCTGAGAAGAGGCATTGCCACGGAGTAGTAGAACTCCAGCAGTCAGCATTCCCTTTTCTTTTATAGAATCTCTCAGGCGATGAAGCAAATCAGCATTGTAAGCACCGGTAATTGTCTTTTGACTTTCTTAGTAATCAACAAGGATCACACCCTTTGCATCCCAGAATACAGTGGCCATAACTTTCTTCACTGATCTTGAAGACTCAAGTTTCTTTAGTGCCAGAGTAGTGGAATGGTGCCATTCCATGGGTTAACGTTTTGGTAGACCAATGTTTCGTCACCCATTACTAATCCATTTTTGAATTTGACGAAATCCTCCTCAATTAGCTCTACACCTTATCTGGCAATATAAGTTTTTTTCCTTAAGATCAGAATTTAGAAACTTTAGCGCTCAACGATCAGATATCCTATTCATTTGTGAATGTTCATGAATTATAGTATCAGTGGAGCCATGGCTTAGACCTGTGTCATCCACACGTTCAGCAATAGTAATGCGTCTATTTGACAGTATACGTTTTTCTTCTTCCTTGATTGAATCTTCAATGATGGAAGTTGAGGAACGTCCAGACCTAGGATCATCATCAAGACTTGTTCTCCCAGCCTAAAACATAGCTTAACCATTGGCTAGCTAGGGCACATATCCCAATACACGTGTGACATGCGGTCATGAATTTCGTGGGGAGTTCTGTTCTCTAAAGTAAAAAACACCCTGATGACTGCTCGGTACTCGTCCTTTTCCATTTCTGTGTCCATTTAGACCCATATCATGTTCAGCTGGCTGTCAATAATATACAAACAGACAGACCAAATACACTTGCAATTGACTACTCAAACAATGTACTACATTGACTAGTTCACATTGTTGAAAGTTAGTCAGACTCAGAACTTTTTGACCAGCCCTCGTAGCTGGAATATCGTTGTATGCAGAGTTAAACAAGAAACAAACCAAAGCAAAAGACACACCCCTAACGAGTACTACCGGTGAGGGAGCCATCACTCCAACTATACAATGATTCGTTAGCGTACGTTCTTGACACTATCGCTTTCATCTTATTGATTAATTTTCCTGTGACACAGATACCAAAATACCCTTGGGGCACTTTACAATTTAGAGGAAGTGATTCTATGTGTGGAAATGTCTTAAAGGTGTGTAAATACATACCTGTGAGTAATTGGACAAATCCAAGCACAGAGGTAAGTTGAAGGAGATTGTCGCAAAGAAGCGCGGTAACAGTTCTCAAAGAGGACATTAAAGAAATATTTGTTGTTATGTTCAGTGCGTGATTTGAAAGGCTTGAAGGCCTTTGAACCAAAGAAAGCCATGACGGGCTCAAAGAAACAGTTGCAGCTCCCGAGAAAGACTACGACAGTAGAAAGTGTAGCCGCAGGCGTTTCTCGCAGGATACCTGGGACTCGGGCACCGAGATGGAGCAGCTAGGCCGACAATGAAACGTCAGGCTGGTTGGTATCCCCGACTCAATCTTATCAGGAAGAAGCGACGCCATTACGATGGCAAGACTTTCGAAGTGTGTAGACGCAAACGTAAGATGTCATGAGAAGACCAATCATCCCGAGGCAAGAGTGTTCACTAAAGTCTAGTTTCCATCCTTGCCCTTTCAAGCCGACTATACGTGGATCGATCGCGACGCCACCCCGTGTCGAGCACGTGTTGAGCCCCGTGTGTTTCAAACGCAATATCCAATCAGATCGCTGTCCTGATTTCGAATTGCCTCGTAAAGGCGGTGACGACCATGTGGTCGGTCCGATAACGAAGAGATTCGACATTTCATCCTTGATTCAGATATCAAATGACAAATTACCACAGTAAAGATGCTTATTACTGCCGCATTTCACTCTTACAAAAACAGAGGCTCACGGACTGCAACAATACACATCGCGGTGTCATGAAACGCTCAGCATGGGTCATCTAAAAATAGCACAGCAAGACGTGTTCATAACATTTTAGTCACTTCGATAAGCGTTCAGTCGTTACATTAAAATATAATCACTTTTGCATAAAAATATAAAACACCATGACAATGATAGACAAACCAAAGACTTCAAATTTCAGCGATGACTGTTGCCATAGCAGCAGCCAAGTTTTCGGAACCCGGATGTTGATTTGTAAAACTTCCTCTGATTAGACTATCGATATGTGCGACAGTCCTCCCCCGAGCGTGTCTTTTTTTCAATGATTGAAAGTGTGAAAACTAGACTTTGAGACAGGCTGGTGGGCTCACTTGTCTTTGGGGGATGAAGAAGACCATGGCAAAGAACAATCTCACAATGAGATAAGTAAATGTGCCGAATTGCCACACGGGGATAAGACTGAAATACTCTTCAAGGCGGAGTTTAACTCACTCACTCACTCGCTCACTCAGTCACTTACTCACTCACTCACGACTCTCTGTAGTCTCACTTCTTACACAATGCCAACATGCTGTGTCAAAGCCGAGTCAACCCAATTCTTTCGTTCAGCCTGCAAGAGAAAAAGCGACCCGAGACACCTGAGTGTGGAGGTGCTGAACCAATATGATCTCAACCCCGAAAAGATACCATGACACGCTTTCAGGCAGCAAAGAGGGAGATATTTTCTTGCGAAAAGGCACGCATTTATATTTGAGTATCCAAGAAAGAATGGTTTATCAGAAGTTTAGAAGAACGGCAGAAATGGCAACAGAACCGAACCCTTGCATGTTTATCCGACCTTGACGATAAGTACATGGTATGTTTGTTTTGTAAACTATAAACAGTGGGGCTAGATATATAAAGCCGTGTTGACTGAAGCAGCGAGTAAACACTCTTTACCAAAGGAGTGTGTGCTTCCTGTCTGTGTTAGCGATGCTTCTTTTATTTCGAAGCGAATGTTTTCTCAGAAAATGTCTGTAATCTTAACCAATATTTAACAAGAGGTAATTCCAGATCCAATAAAGTATCCACTGAGAGATTGACTGATAAAATATACGATATCACGGGTGGCATCTTGACATTTCGAGTACAGCATCAGCATCTGTCCAACATATGTGCAGCATATGCCATATGTACAGCATTTCATATGTAGTTTATAACATCTGTACAACATATTACATGTAGTTTATAGCATCTGTACAACATATTACATGTAGTTTATAACATATGTACAACGTATCACACGCAGTTTATAACATCTGTACAACATATTACATGTAGTTTATAACATATGTACAACGTAGCACACGCAGTTTGTAACATCTGTTCAACATATTACATGGAGTTTATTACATCTGTACAACATATCACATGTATCTTATAGCATCTGTACAACATATTATATGTTGTTTATAGCATGTGTACAACATATTACATGTAGTTTATAACATATTACAACATATCACATGTATCTTATAGCATCTGTTCAACATATTACATGGAGTTTATTACATCTGTACAACATATCACATGTATCTTATAGCATCTGTAAAACATATTACATGGAGTTTATAACATCTGTACAACATATCACATGTATCTTATAGCATCTGTAAAACATATTGCATGTAGTTTATACCTTCTGTACAACATATTACATGTAGTTTATAACATATTTACAACATATCACATGTATCTCATAGCATCTGTAAAACATATTACATGTAGTTTATAGCATCTGTACAACATATTACATGTAGTTTATAGCATCCGTACAACATATTTCATGTTGTTTATAGCATATGTACAACATATTACATGGGGTTTATAACATCTGTACAACATATTAATTGTAGTTTTTACCTTCTGTAAACATATAACATGTAGTTTATACCTCCTGTACAACATATTGCATGTAGTTTATAGCATCTGTACAACATATTACATGTAGTTTATAGCATCCGTACAACATATTTCATGTTGTTTATAGCATATGTACAACATATTACATGCAGTTTATAACATCTGTACAACATATTAATTGTAGTTTTTACCTTCTGTAAACATATAACATGTAGTTTATACCTTCTGTACAACATATTACATGTAGTTTATAGCATCTGTACAGCATATCACATGTAGCTAATGGCCTTTGTCCAATACATCACGTCTAGCTGCTACCGTATTCTACATGCAGCAGACAGACAGACAGATAGACAGACACACATCAACAGAGCATGCACGGGAGCAATAAACAATTGATTATCACACTTGGAATCTGCCAATATGAGTCACGTGTACCATTACATATGATAAACAATATAAGGAATATCTGCCAGTGAATATGGTTATACTTATTTATCCATAATTCAAGCACACTTTCCATGCGCGGCATAACTTCTCTCGTGCTACACGCTTTCTGCTGTCAGTTTATCTTGTCGCTATATGACCAGTTCGCGTGACCAGCTAATTACTCGCCAAGCACCTGTTGTCTTGCCTGTCTTTGCCGTCGATTGCAGCTGCAGGTCGCACATCCCTCTTATCCTGCCCGTGTGTCACTGCGGCCTTTATCAAAATATTGATTAAATAAACCAATCTGTGATCTTATTACTCCATATAATTATTAGAACAGTGAATCTTATGTACTGATCCGACCTTTTGTTGTATTGGTAAGAAGGGCAAATCTGAAACTGGTGACACAATGCAGCGATTGTCTCGGGAAGATTTGTTACTGGACTTGTACCAAAGACGTTTAATACAAGGGATGAAGATCATGATGTCCATTTGTCCAGTTATGTTTCCACAATTATTAATTGTCAAAGGGAAACATTGTCAATTATTGAGATCATCAGTGATAATAACTTTGTCCGGCAGGTTCATAGCGCCAACTGGTGTCTTTTCAATCACATTTGCCGGATTGGTCACCGGATGCATTTTAACTGTACACTTTACTGAATGTGCTTGTAGCTCCCTCCCTCACCCACCCACCCACCCACCCACCAACACACCCACTCACTCACTCACTCACTCACTCACTGTAAGTTAGGCATTGCCGAGAACCCGGAAGTCTACAAAACAAACTCGGCATACTTTCTGTTGCCCTTTGCGTTTTAAGATCATGACTATCACTCACTTTTGCATTATAACAAGAAACAATAAGTAACAAGTATACGGCATTATCGACATTGTAAAATACATTGCAAAAAGTGTAATAGTTGTTTTCTCGTCGTGAGACAATGGAAGAAGCCACATAATGATAATAAGTTCTGTGATGACGTAAGTGGCCTCGTTAGTAATATGTCGATGAAACAGCTAAACCGAAGGTCTTCTGATGAATATTGATCCAACTTGATACTCAACGTTTTATCCACGAGGGGGTTGGGGTGGGAGGGTGGGGGGTTGTGGTAGGGGGAGTGTGTGTATTTCTCGAAAAAATAATTATATTGTTTAACAATGCTAGTACATATTGCAAGATATTATTTGTTTTAAAATACTTAGGTTCATTGTTTAAATTCAAACAATATCTGGTTTTGCAGCTATAGCTTAAAAAAAGTATCTGGTTACCATATAAACTCCCCCACTTCACCACCCCAAATAGTCCTGATAATCAGAGACATTCATGTATCGATATGTGCAGCTTCCGTATGATAAGAATAAAAACCATAACCTGTGAAGAACTCCCCGCCGTGACCAGTAGAAGACCTCGTGTGGCTGACCGACAGTGCCCCTAGGTAACCCAATAGTGGTTTGAAGCTGCAAAGATCGACACAGCTCGGTATTTTGAATATACTGTGACGGCTGCAGAGGGCTTCAGATGGAAGATGAAGATAGCAACTAAGGAGATATAATGTCCATACTGACCACCGGTCAAGGGAGATATGGGAGTTATTCCTCCAGGCAAACACCATAGATCAGCCTGCGAACTAGACGTGTGCACCATCTGCTACCACGTGGTCGGTTTGATGACCAATTGATCCCCACCTCCAGCCTTTAATCGCCCCGAAATGGTAAATAATTGGGGGATCACATGATTCCATCTACTACCGTTCTAAGACAGTGGCACTGACTAGTGTACGTAACAGAGCCAATTGTATTGAAAAATCACGTTATACTCTGGTGTAGGTTACTAATCGACTTTTTAAGTCTGTGAAGAACCGTCTGTTTACAAGAACAAACGTGTTGTGGTCCCAAATTCCACACCTTATAATTACCACCGTGGCTTTGATACTCAACAGAAATTGCTCTTGTGCTACAACTTAGAATTTCCCTGGAGGCAGTGATATAGAATTGATTATAAGGAGTAGGATCGTAGTGATCGCCCAAAGCACGTGGCTCCGAGTCGACGCAGCCAAGACCACAGCGTTGCTTCTCCCAGATGACATCTCAGAGACACCTAGCGTCAGTTCGGAAAGCGCGGGAAACAGCAGACGACTTCTCCGTCTTGGAAAAGTTGTAGAGGATCCAGTAATCAGTGTTGTTCCGTCACGAGCGGATTGTTTCACGGTTTCTGAGATGTACCATTGTGCAGCAGCTCTGTCGGAAGTAGCTACAACAAAACCTGGCATATATCCCACGTGTTTATACTGAAGGCCACAAGGCATTGAGCAGGTGTAAACTGTCCATTTATCACAGGAAGTGGCAGCAGTGGAGTTTTAATTTCCGCACTCAATTCTGCCAAGGAGAACTACGGTCATCAAGGTAGGTATCGAGCCAAATTATTTTATCACATGTTTCCGTGCATGCTACGCCAAACCGAAGATACGGACTCTTGTATTACAGGGTGTAGGCGGGTGATACAAAACATTGCTCTAGGTCTTCAAGCATATTTTCATCTACCCGGGTTTTTTAGGTCGTATTATTTTATGAACCACAGAAGGACACACTCACCCGTAGATAGTCGTTCCCTGTCCAAATGTATGTTTATAACGTGAAATATGTTTGGTCTGTGACAAGAAGAGCGGGTGATTTTTGTTTATACCTCTTTCATAAATAACATGTCGCGAATCTCCTCTTCAGCGTAACGAGCTAAGACCTGTAAGCATCAAAACACAATACATAAAAAAATGCAACAATTTGTTGCTGTGTCATATTTTTACCGATGCCTTCTCTCTTAAAAATAAATCATATATAATTAAATCCCCTAACATGTATTTCAAATATTTGTTGTTGTATCGTGCATATACAAATGCGTTGTAAATGTTGATTATTCATGATGGACCTTCTCCTGGAAATGCTTCGTAATTTGAAACAGAAACGATATTAAATGAAATGGACAAATAAACAGAAACGATATAAAATGAAATGGATAAATGTCATGTTCAATTTTTAATAAGGATGTCGGACTGTTGGCCTCTTGTGACCGTCCCCGTGGTGTGGCAACTGTTTCTGTGGAGTTGTTGCGTGCAAGTGTATCCCGTAGAAACAGGTTCATTGCGCCTGTAAAATATGAATTATTGATAACATTGGCTTAGTTCCAGAAATAGCCGTTTGGCCTGTATGTACAATTTTGTCTCATGCGGTGGGAGTTATGTCACAATGCTAGTTGGCGCTGTGGTTGAGGGTAACGATGTAAACACGAGCATTGGATGAAGAGCTGTCACTTGCTGTATCGATTGACGGTACATGCGCGGTGTTGTCCTTACTGGATTTGTTCGATGATTCGCGATGAGTTCCATTTACGGAGACTCACCTGTTGACTGAGGCCGGCATTTACCTGTTGGCTTGCAAGGTCGGGCGCATCACTCGTTAAAATGTAGTCAGTGCCTGCTGCTGCGATTCACCCGATACTTTTCAGTGAGCCTGTGCTATGGAGAGACTCACCAACTGCCTTGCGACTCACCTCTTCACTTGCAGTGCATGTGCTGTAGAGCGACTCACCATTTGCCTTGCGACTCACCTCTTCGCTTGCAGTGCCTGTAGTATGGAGCGACTCACCAACTGTCTTGCGACTCACCTCTTCGCTTGCAGTGCATATGCTATGGAGCGACTCACCAACTGCCTTGCGACTCAACTGTTCGCTTGCAGTGCATATGCTATGGAAAGACTCACCAACTGCCTTGCGACTCAACTGTTCGCTTGCAGTGCATATGCTATGGAGCGACTCACCATTTGCCTTACGACTCACCTCTTCGCTTGCAGTGCCTGTAGTATGGAGCGACTCACCAACTGTCTTGCGACTCACCTCTTCGCTTGCAGTGCATATGCTATGGAGAGACTCACCATTTGCCTTGCGACTCACCTCTTCGCTTGCAGTGCATGTGCTATAGAGCCACTCGCCAACTGCCTTGTGAAAGCAACGGCTGATTTGCAGTGCATGCGCCATGGGGCGACTCACCAACTGCTTTGCGACTCAACTGTACACTTGCAGTGCATGCGCCATGGGGCGACTCACCAACTGCTTTGCGACTCAACTGTACACTTGCAGTGCATTGGCCATGGGGCGACTCACCAACTGCCTTGCGACTCAATTGTTCACTTGAAGTGCATGGGCCATAGGGCGACTCACCAGCTGCTTTGCGACTCAACTGTTCACTTGCAGTGCATGGGCCATAGGGCGACTCACCAACTGCCTTGCGACTCAATTGTTCACTTGCAGTGCATGGGCCATGGGGCGACTCACCAACTGCCTTGCGACTCAATTGTTCACTTGCAGTGCATGGGCCATGGGGCGACTCACCAGCTGCTTTGCGACTCAACTGTACACTTGCAGTGCATGGGCCATGGGGCGACTCACCAACGGCCTTGCGACTCAATTGTTCACTTGCAGTGCATGGGCCATGGGGCGACACACCAACTGCCTTGCGACTCAACTGTACACTTGCAGTAGTATTGAGCCACTCACCAACTGCCTTGCAACTCAACTGTACGTTATTGAACCTATAGAAGGCACACAGCTGGTGACTACACATGACATGAAACATCAAATCACGTCGCTTGTGTATTATCCGATCTGTATATTATCGCCCAGTATCCAGGTAGATGGCGACATCACAGTGACTCCAGTCATGTCCAATTCACACTTGACATTTGTTTCAGGAAATGACTTGCAAACAAATACGACAATCGGTTGGCATGGTAATAGTTTGTGTTATTAAGGCCCCGAGCTGCAATCAATTGGTTCACTGAGCACGCTCCTTTACGTTACCTCGCAATCAGCTGCGACTACACTTGAAGAACGCCTACTGCTACACGGGTACTGTCACGGTGTCCTCCCCATTGGCCTACTTCCCACTTGGCCTACGCTTTTAGGGGATTTAATTACGGTAAGTAATCGGTTGGTTAATCACTCACTAATTACCCATCTCCCCCATGAGGGATGTCTCCCCGGGTGGTTTATTCTCTCTGCAGTGTTTTATTGCATGTTCTTACCCTTAAAGGAAGCGGATTGAGGGTTTAAACTTGGGAATTACAGTTTTTATATAAATAACTCGGCTTTTCAATATAAATAACTCGGCTTTTCAATATAAATAACTCGGCTTTTCAATGGTCGTCGGTACTATTTTTCATTCGTTCGTTCTTTCAGTTTGTCACGTGCTGATACAGAATGAGACTGATAAATAACTGCAACTTGACAAATATTCCATATCCATCCTCAAAGAAATTACCGAACCTTTACAACAATGCTGACACCCATACCGGTGCTCGACGTTTACAGAAAAGTATGTTCACTGACATCACTACGCGGGACTTTACGAGGGAACTTTCGTTGATTCAGGGATCGTATATACATACATGTGTCATGTAAATAAAAGCGACACAACCCTTTCAATATTCAATGGAAATCTCTGCCAAAAACACATCATGCATTCGTTTATGAAATAGTGATGGTACCAGGTGTTCCTTATCTACCAGTGGCACCCGTCCCAAACACATGCAAAGGCAAGTCAAATGTACACCTGAAAAAAACCATGGGAACATATGGTAAAAGTCATAATAGGGAATTGGATCGTACATCAGTTTAGTCCCTGAAGCGTCAAATTTGGACTGTTTAACATAAAACTTTTTGGAAGCTTTCCCGAGGCCTTGAATGCTGTAACTTTGATCAAGCAACTTCTGAGCAAGTGTCGTATGGCGCTCTTTGAAATCTTGGTAGAAAGAGCATGCTCAATTGTATCTCAAAAATTGTGAAATGTAAACACCAAAGGCTGGAATATTGCTCGACATGAAGGGAAAGTGGACTATTCGAAAGGTCATCCCTCTTGTCATACAGTCTTGGGGAGAGTGTTTTGTCACTCTTAATCTTTATGCATATGAATAAATATGAAACAGATGAGGTGGTCTAACCGGTCGGTTTTATTTTCTAGTTCAGGTGCGTAAATAAGTGGGAGGGAATTGGCTATTTGATTGTTATTGAACGATATCAGATTATTGATATACCTGAAACTTAAGTAACACTTCGTGGCCAAATTAGCTTGTTTTGACTTTGCCAATCCGTGAAGAAATTCTGATTCATGTGCATAAAGAAACAGATCCGCAAGAAGGGGAGCACAATTGGTGCCCATGGGGATGCCTACTTCTTGCCTAAATGTCTTACCCCCCTGTTTTTTTTATAGATGATATCAATTAGGAAGTCCAGCATTTCGCATATTGTTTTCTCAGTACATTTCAGATGGCATTTGCATTCATTTTTGACAAATTGTCCCGAACCTCTGAATATAAACACCTAACGGTACCTGTGGTTATCATAAGAAAAGTTCTGACAAACTGCGTATTGTTATTTGTTTTTGTGTTTTTCATTGTAACCAAGAGAAAAGGCCAGAAATGCCGATAAATACCATTTTTCGTTGTGCGTGATTTTACGTCAGTCGTGGCGTCACGAAGGTCGGAAAGGTTCAAAATTTCGGTTGAATTTACCAAATTATTGTAATATATCTATTTTTAATTCCTTAATTCTTGCTATGATACTCTTCCTATGCATATTCTAAACATATTGAGCCAATGTATGCAACGAATAGACAAATGAATCTCACAAAATAGGAGAGAATGTGTGTGTGTACAATTTGCTTTGTTTGCATTTGTTTAAGTTAAAGAATTAAATGCGACAACAAGTTTCTTACGTTGGCACGTTATTTTTGTATAAGTGTAAGTGATAAAATTTACTAAATTTGAATGGTAATAGCGAGCTCTTTTACACAATCTGATGTGACGTGAATAGGTCGCTTGTTTACTGTTGCGTAGGGATACATTTGTTTGGGGTTACAAACGCATGAAATTTCGAAGGCGGTAAGGGCTGAGCAGGGAGGGGATCTTGAGACGTTTGCAGTTAATTTTATTGTGGACAAGAGAGAATAACCAACTTGAAACTCAGAATTTCGGTTTATCTCTCGCTTGGGAAAAATTAACTGTAGTTCCTCGCAGCTCCTTAGTTATAGTCTCATAATAAACAACGACCACGAGTCGTGTACTTTTATATATGAGATATCAACATTACTTACAACCTAAAAATAAAATTATTACAAAATTAAAGGCTTTAAACATATTTACCCGGATTTAAATAATGATGACTCCTTGGATACAATTCGAAATCGGCAATGTCAGACAAGTCCATTTTATGAACAGGGGTGTTAATTTGGTATTTCCTTTATGTTCTCACAATATTCTCTTTCTGTACCTCTTCTCCAAAAACCGATTACCATATCTTGCCTACTTTTGGATGCGATTGTTCGGCCATTGCATAGGGGGGAACAACTAACTTCCCACTCACAACGTCGTAACTTCCCACTCACAACGTCGTCCCATTTACGAAGTCATCAAGTTGCTAGCGTATGTTCGAATTTAAAAAAATGACGTCATGATAGAGCAACGTCTAACGTGGAAATATACCACGCTCGGTTCTTCGTTGTTCTTTGCGATTTATAGCGTAGATATCTTAATCACAGATATATTTATATAGCATCGAACCGCTCAATTGGGATACGATGACATGCATCAACTAAGTCAGCGAGCCTGACCACCCGATGATCTTTCGACAAGCAAAGTCACCTTTGTCGGCTAGCATGGGTTGCTGAAGACCTATTCTTTCCCGGATCTTTACGGGTCAAATACATAGGTATAAATTTTACTAATATAATAATGGTTCTATATGTGTGAGTGAATGTATGTGTGTGTTAGTGTGCGTGTGATGTGTGTGAGTGTGTACGTGTGATTGTGTGTGTGTGATTTTGTGTGTGCGTGTATGATTGTGTGTGTGTGTGTGTGTGTGTGTGTGAGAGAGAGAGAGAGAGAGAGAGAGAGAGAGAGAGAGAGAGAGAGAGAGAGAGAGAGAGAGAAATGATGTTTAACGTCGAGTGTATGTTTATTTCACTGATATAGCGTCATTTATGCACTACTGTGTGTGTCTGCCTCTACTAAGCTGCACTTGTGCCGGTTTTATATAGCTAGCCTACTGACACACATTATTCCGACCAGTCCATGTTTTATCCCCTTTATCGATCTTATCTTTTTGCATCTATTGGTGACACGACCAGGGGATCGAACCACAGACCTTTCGCTCTTAGGACAGACGCTCTATTAACCAATCCATGGAAGCGGTGCTTGGTACCAGGAAAGATGACTATATATACTCACCACCAAAAGAAACGCAAACAATAGAAACATATAAAAAAGGTATTTACGTTAAGAAGAGATGTTTCCAATGTGTACCACTTAATGACAAAACTAACAAGCAGTCAAGTGTTACCATAGCGTGTCCTTATTCTTATCACTCTAATCTTGCACGAGACAAATGGTGCATCACGAGTCATGGATCTATGATGTCACGGGCGTCGGTTCACGCAACACAACAGTATGTTCGAACCAATCGAAAACCAATCTAATATATCTTGAATATGAGTAATTCTTCATATATTAATCAGCAAGTAGAGTTTCCTTTGGCGGTGAGTATGTTCGAACCAATCGAAAACCAATCTAATATATCTTGAATATGAGTAATTCTTCATATATTAATCAGCAAGTAGAGTTTCCTTTGGCGGTGAGTATACATATATATATATATATATATATATATGGCAATACTGATAATTATGAAAATTACAATTGAAGCAACATCAATAATAATGACAATGAAAACTCCAATTTAAATGACAACAATCATTGTAAGAATCGAGGAAATAATTACAGTTCCTGGTTTTATGAGCTTGTGGCACAGAATCAGGTTGTACCACGACCTGGATAGATGCTGTCAATCATCAAATTACCCGGTGCTGACCTGATAATTTCCTGGAAACTGATAATAATGATAGGAATATTGCTGACTGCTTTGTTAATTAATATTCACTCATTTACTCGCTCACTGGGGTTAGGTATGGTAGCGATGAGTCATATACGGCGTCAGTGTTTGCACGTCGGTCTTGGAATCGAATAGAAATGAGCTTGTTGTTCTTGAATTGATATGTTGAGAAGAACGTTGTGAATTGTTAATCGTGAAAGCAGGCGTGATTGTATCCAAGGAAACGGTTGGCGTTGTAAACCGACAGAATTATCCTTGTATCTCTCTCACTTCAGTGTTTGTAACGGTCTATTTTGACACCGAGCGAGGCGTAACCAGGAACGCTGACATAGGCAGTAATCTCAGAGCCGAAAGGGTAAATACAAGCATTGTGGCACACTATCCCGGAGAGCCCCTTTAAAAGTCATTGTAATTCTGTTGGTGTTGATCGTGACTCTTGAGCGGATACAAGGTAAGCTAGAGAATCTAGCAAGGGTTGTGTATGTCGTTTTTATACTGTAACTATTACGTGCAACCATCAAGAAATGACAAAGCTTAGTCACATAGGATGACTTGGTGACTTGGTGACTTGGGTTGTATACTGAACCGCATAAGTAACGTCACCCCAAGTTACATTGCTTGAAAAGTTGTCATTTAAATATCTGGGTAATTTTTGTCAAAGTTTCTAAAATTTAACATTACCTTGTCCGAAAAAATGAAATTTGAGGATAAAGAACAAAGCAGATGACAATAAAACCGATTACGGCAACGGCCATTATAACCCGATGCACGTGACTTCCGTGCAAATTGAAATGCACATGCGTTCCCCCATATCTTGCCCTATAATAATCCACCCAGATCGGATAACATTCATTCGTTATTGAACTGCTCCAACATGCCAAGATTGACAAGAAATCAGCACCAACGCCTTGGACGATTGCAAGCTGGACAAACCGTCCGGCAAGTAGCCAATGCATTTCAAGTCAGCGTAAGGCACGTTATTCGAATGCTTTTATTGTTGAGAGAGACTCGTGGGGTGGTCCGAGCATCATGGTGTGGATCGGAATTGGTCTTGCACAGAGGGTCGGCCCTGTGGTATTCCAGAACATCGGTCCAGGGAGAGTCAATGGTCACAGTAGCACGGTACATTGATCAAATCTTGAGACCAGACGCCATACCTCATTTGGCACGTCGCCGCAACCACGAGTTCCAGCATGATAACGCCCGTGCCAACACTGCGAGAGCAACAAGAGGCTTCCTCCAACAGAACGGCATCAGAACCTTGCAATGGCCTGCCCTCAGTCCCGATTTAAATCCCATTGAGCCCCTGTGGGACGAGATTCAAAGACGGTTGAATGACGTCCGACCAAGCCCGACAACTGCAGCTGAACTGCGTCAGGCGTTCCTCAGAGTGTGGGCTCACGTGCCTATGACCTTCATCAACCGCCTCATTCATTCCATGTATCGACATTGAACAGCAGTCATCAATGCACATGGCGAACGCACAAGATACTGACTTGTGATGCCATTTTCTCAGAGATTAGTTATGTGTTTCACTTTAAGAACATTTGACACTTTAATTTCAACCTTGATGATCAGTTTTGCCATCTTTTTATAATATGTCTCAAAGTATGTTTACAGTGTTTACACAAATAAGGTTTCTCATATATCTATCCATGGTGACGTTTCATCTGCGGTTCAGTATATCTTGAAAAATTGCAGTTATGTGTATTTTGTGTGTATTTTGTACATGTTCCTCCTTGTTAGGATAATGTCTTGTACATGTCCCATACACCCTATAGGTACATATAGGGGTCTCCAGATGACACGGTCATCTTGTTAAAGATCAATGTAGAAAAAAGGCAGAACATCCTCTCTGTATATGTGCTCCCTGGTTTTCCTGATCACACTTTATTTGTAGCCAGGCTAAAAGACTGTAACGCTCTAGGCTATTGTGATAAAGGCCAGGTGTTCTCGTCAAGCTATAGTAGTACAGAACAGGTGCTCTCTTCAAGGCTATAGTGCCATAGGGCAGGTGTTCTCTTCTGCCTATATTGCTATATTGTTCTCTTCTTCATACATGTATGTTGATATATTGTACGTATGTGATGAACAGACCGCATTCGTAGAACAGATTGTACTCTTCTACAAATGTTGATATATTGTTCGTATGTGTCGAACAGAGCGCATTCGTAGAACAGATTGTTCTCGTCTACCAATGTTGCTACAATGTACGTATGTGATGAACAGACCGCATTCGTAGAACACTTTGTTCTCTTCTACAAATGTTGATACATAGTACGTATGTGTTGAACAGACCGCATTCGTAGAACATTTTGTTCTCTTCTACCAATGTTGCCACAATGTACGTTTGTGATGAACAGACCGCATTCGTAGAATAGATTGTTCTCTTCTACCTATGTTCCTATATCGTACGTATGTGATGAACAGAGTGCTTTCTTCGTAGAGCAGATTGTTCTCTTGTACCAATGTTGATATATTGTACGTATGTGTTGAACAGAGCGCTTTCTTCGTAGAGCAGATTGTTCTCTTGTACCAATGTTGATATATTGTACGTATGTGTTGAACAGAGCGCTTTCTTCGTAGAGCAGATTGTTCTCTTGTACCAATGTTGATATATTGTACGTATGTGATGAACAGAGCTCATTCGTAGAATAGATTGGTCTCTTCTACCTATAATGCTACATTGTCCAGAGCTCATTCGTAGGACTTGTTGTTTGCTTCTACGGTGCTGTTAATTAATATCATGATGATGAGCAGGGCGTAAGCATAGGCAGATTGTTCTCTCCGACGGATGTATAATCTCATGATGAACAGCGGTGTGCATCTGTGTCAACAGCAGGTGAAGAGAGTGGTCGGTGTTAATAGCATCTGGATGTCAGGAGTGATGATATATACCGACACATCACAGTGTTTTGACAAGGTAAAAGCTTATTGTTTACAGTCAACAGCCACTTACAAAATCAAGGACCGGTGTCTGGTTTATTGTTTTAAATCTGACCTTGACTTGGGAAATTTGATAATCTGATTCTGGGTGGACGAAAAAAGTAACATATTGCATTATGGAAAATAAATTCAATTTGTTATCATACAGAACTATGTTCAATGTATTCAACGCTGTACAACATGTCGTAATGCGTATCAAAACGCACCGGTGGGAAAACATCCAGGATATTTCTCATTCTCGTACAATCAGTATGTAGAGCAATACAGGCATGCTATTCTGTTTCCAATATTGACGGCTCGAAGCATTGCTCGTCATGTCCCACGAGAGTATTAAATGAGATCGCAAAGCATCCAAATTAAATTTTGATGTAAGATCAACATATGGAAGATCGCGTGTGCTGTGTGTGGGTCGATCACAGAATGCTCTCTTGTGTATGTTTAACACACACAGAGAGAGAGAGAGAGAGAGAGAGAGAGAGAGAGAGAGAGAGAGAGAGAGAGAGAGAGAGAGAGAGAGAGAGAGAGTTGTAAACACAGTGCAAGAGTGGGTGCATATTTCATAACATATTTCTTAAATATGTCTTCACTTATAGGACCGCCTCCGTGGTAGTGGTAGTGGTAGTGGTAGTGGTAGTGGTAGTGGTAGTGGTAGAGGGTCCGCCTGGATAGCGGAAAGTCCGGGGTTCGATTCCCTGCCGCGTCATACCAAAAGACGTTAAAATATGTTATTTGTTGTTACCCTGTCTGGCGCTCGGCATTAAGGGGCTAAAACAAGGACTGGTCGCCTCGGAGTCTGAATACTGCGTCTGAGTGGGGTATTCATGTTAGAGTGCGGCATGGTATCTCAAGGGCCTAGCACTATAAATCGGCATCAGTCAGAAGTAGCACAAGCAGCCGCACACACATAAACACACACACACGCACATGCATGCACGTCGCTATATAAGTGCAATAATCTAGGACGCGACTCCATCTCACCTCACCACACCTCTTTACTTATATGCAGAAGAATCTCTGCACTTGTACACAGCAGAGGGGCAGCAGAGGGGACACGGGTGGCCCAGTCGTCTAAGGCGCCGCGATTCGCTGTGCAGAGTTGCGTCCCCTGGACACGCCAGAAACCTATAATCACCCCGATTATGTTTCTAGGTTTGTCAGCACCATACCCGTGCTCGTGGGTTTCACCGAAGTGGTAAACGTCTGAGACCTGCATCACTTCGGGCTTTCCTCCCACGTTAAGCTGACACGCCGTGATATAACTGGAATACTGTTAAAAGCGGCGTTAAACCCAACTCACTCACTATACACAGCAGACGTAATTCAAACTTAACATATCCTTTTTAGTTTCACAAAATAAGTAATTAATGCGCTATCGGGTCACTGGATTTTCTGGTCCATCCTTTTATTGCCTGGTTACTTCCAGGCCGCCATAGTACTGCTGGGCAGCGTCATGCTACAAACGCTTTATGTTTATGCAAATTGTATGCAAATTATTTGAGTGACGGCTGCTCCGGGGTTGCTAGCCATGCGCACCAAGCATTTGGTGTCATCACTGTATTTCAGTGATCCATTCATATAATTTTCACTGCTATTTGCCTTTTCCGACCAATTTTATCAATTACAGAACCTGGATATTTGATTTATTTGGTTAATCTCTGGCGTTGACGTATTATATTTACGCTACTTTGGGCATTAGGCTGTCCAAAATCAATATTGTGTGCGTTGATCGTGTCGTTTTTTTAACAGTGCAATACCATTGCGAAGATCCAAATTTCGCAATAATCAGCCATAGTTGTATTGTGCACTGCTCCGGAGCCAGGATGTGACACTCCTACCGACCAGGCCCAAGCGTATGGCAGGATAGCCGTTTGCATCCTCCTTCCGTCCCCAATGCAATTTGTTTTATTTGATAATAGTTTGACGGGTAATAGCATTGACTATCCCGGATCAATCTCTCTCTCGGACCTAGACGTACGTTCCAATGATTCATCCAATTCAGGGAGGGTTAAATGTCACTAGGCTAGTCTGACCAGGAATGATGGGTTATATCAAGTTTATGTATAAATAACTGTGGCTAATGCTGGCAAAGTAGGTACTCTTATGTGATCATAGACGGAGGAGATTCAATGACCAAAAATAAAAACGTTTAGTTTGCATTTTTGCATACTTTGGTATCATAAGTGAGGGGCAAAGGAAAGTATGCCGAGTTTGTTTGTTTTTAAAAATCCGGGTTAGAATAAGTTCTCGGCAATGCCTAACATACCCCTGGTCTAGATTCTATGAGTGAGTGAGTGAGTGAGTGAGTGAGTGGGATTACGCTGAACTGTAATTCAGGTTTATAGGTAGGTCGAATTTTGGATTCTGGCACATGTAAGGGACACAACACGTGAGTTGGGTGTAACGCCGTTTTTAACAGTATTCCAGTTATATCACGGCGTGTCAGCTTATTGTGGGAGGAAAGCCCGAAGTGATGCAGGTCTCAGACGTTTACCACTTCGGTGAGACCCACGAACACGGGTATGGTGCTGACAAACCTAGAAACATAATTGGGGCGAACCGGGATCCGAACCCACAATCATAGGTTTCTGGCGTGCCCAAGGGACGCAACTCTGCAAAGCGAATCGCGGCGCCTCAGATGACTGGGCCACCCATTCCCCGTTCAACTATAGCGCAAAATTGTCTGTATGACCCATTCAAGAGAATAAATGGTGTCCAGTTCGTACGGGTGGTGCTACCACGTTGTTAGGTGGTGACCTTAGTAACCAAGCTGGAGATACTACGGGTATCTCATGTAAAGAGACGATTGTATCCTGAATTCAAAGCGTTAAAAATGTAATTAAGCATATCTAGACATCTCGGCTCATCCAGCCACGAATGGGTACTCGGTAAGATGAGATGGCAATGTGTTTGTTAATCCTCTGGCGCCTAACAGGCAGCTTGGGTTGTATACTCCCCAGGGAGCTGAGAATGATTCTTGAGTGCAAATTGATCCACTGACCGGGGTAACGTTAGCGCTTTGAACATGCCCCTAAAAGTGGTGTGGAAACCTGCGCAATATAAATAGCCTACTATTATTATATTATTTTTCCATCAAAACCTTGAAGGTTTTTCGAATTTGTTGGCCTGGTATCGTAAAACTGTGAAAAAGGCCATATGTCACCGCCTACATTGCTCCCGGAAGTAATCGTTTCTACATTATCGGTCAATCTACCGTCAAGGTCAATGGCAATCCACTATTTCCCCTACATATAGCTCAACCACTTCTTAAGAGACTACAAGACTACAACGTAAGTCTCGGAATCTTGTGATAAAAGGGCCAAAGCTTAAGTTGAGTGTTCTAATAATTATTTCGACAATGCTTAAGCCTTTAGATGTTAAGATAATTTAAGAGCTTTCACATTTGGATTATTTTCGACCATTTTAACGTTCAGCGGTGATGCACGCCTTAAAGAGTCATTTAGAAACTATCAGAGCACCACAGTGTGGAATCAGAAACAAACATAAACATATTTTGTTGTCAAACGTTAATCCCGCTTGGCTATGGAATCCTAGAAGAGACATTGTCGCAATGTCACATTGACATTTACAAAACCAAGCAAAATGTCTCAATATTAACAAAACGCGACAATGCAACATCGCGATATTTTGACAATTTGTCGTATTGTGGGTGTTGTCGGGTGGTCGCATTTTTCGTATTTTGAATAACCTTTTTTTCATTTTTACCAAAGCGCAACAATGGAACAACGCGACAACAATAGAGTCTCACCAATAATCGGGCCAATATTTTTGTGTGTTTTCAAATATTTTTTTGAATGGTTATAAAACATATGTCGGTCGCTTCCAACCAATCAGATTCTGCGGATTTATCACATGGTGTTCACTAACGTCAAAGTGGCGTCGGATTTGGTGAGGTGAGATGAATTGTGGTTTAACGTCGCTTTCAAGATTATTGCGGATATTTAGCGACCTGTGTACACGTGTGTATGTGGCTGTTTGTACCAATCCGGACTTATGTCGATTATACAGTAAATGCCAGGACACTCAGGCACGTTATACCGACTCTAAGTTCTTGTTTACCACCCCCCCCCCCCCCCCCCCCCCCCTCCATGCCTATAATCATGAATTGCACCAAGAACCATGACGGTGTGACGTTTTGGGGCACCGAACCACCGACCTCCCGCTCTCCGGGCTGACACTATCCACTACACCACATAAGCGTCGGCATTTGAGAGAAACAGCAACAACTCACATTTGTCGTGTGATAATCTGTGTTTGCAAATTCATGTTGTCCATGTGACGCCGCCTGGGGTTACTGAACTATGACCCAGACAGATCAGTCTCTGATGGCATGAGCAAAGAGCCACGCTATCGGGCCAGAGAACATAACGTCAGTCATAGAACGTCACAACGCGATCCTATTAGTTGGCGGTTGTGAAAGCATGGAAACCTCTTGACCTCTTGTTGCACAGAATCCCCAAGAGAGGAAACCATACACACACACGTGTATTAAATGAACGGATATCCAGTGATGTGATACATTTTATGAAGGCAACTATTGACTTGAGAACAGAGGGAAGAGGACGTGTGCCCAAACAGCACTCGAGTAAACATCATCTTCAAGTATGAAGACTTCCAAATGGCAAAAGTAATCTATGTTAGTTATTGAAGCTTGGGGATGGTGGATATTGTGTGTTTAATCCTCCCGTTAATGCCCCTCCGGGAACGTCTTTTTCACTTACACGCTATCAATCCCGACCAACTCTCATCACATGCATCAGATATCATCCATTCCTCCCAGCACGGATGCTGCAGGCATCAGGCAATGACTATGGCTGGCTATTGATCACGACAAACCATACCTCCCGTGGGACCCTCTATTATTCAAGATAAGGTCCAAATTTATTGTAACTTAACAGAAACCTGTTTACATTTACTAAATCAAAATGTCCAATAAGCAGTGTCGTGATTAGCGCAACTACGACATTTCCATATGTTGTGCTTGTCTCATAAAGTTGTATTGGTTTAGGTGATTTAAGGCAATTATGTGCGTGGATGTCGTAAGACTGGTGTGTTTATGAACAAATGCCTGCTCTTCGAGAACTGATGTTATACACAGCGACGTGTGTGGAACAGTTTGTTTTCATATTCGCTGAATTGTAGTGCGACTGAAATCTTATACAACTGCTGGAGAACTTATGGTTCAGAGGCTAAGGAACCGTATTTTGTCTTGCAGAGTTGCATCCCTTGGTTGTTCCAGGTTCCGCTTTTCGAGTTTTGGCATCCATAATGGGCCGTGATTGTGATATGTTTTTTAGTGTTACGAGGTGATTTCCAAATTTTAAAATCAAGGGATACCTAGAAATGGGTACGTATGAACCTAAATTGTGACATCAGTAATTGCTCACGCAAGATCAATAAGCAAATTATATGTTAGATTTACGATAATTAGGCTTTGTTTGTTTGTTTGTTGTTTAACGCCGCACTTAATAGTATTCCAGCTATATCGCGGCGGTCTGTAAATAATCGCGACTGGACCAGACAATCCATTCATTGATATCATGAACATCAATCCCCGCAATTGCGATCCGATGACATGCATCAACCAAGTCATCGAGCCTGACCACCCGATCCTGTTTGTCGCCTCTTACGACAAGCATAGTCGCCTCTTGCGACAAGCATGGGGTGCTGAAGACCTATTCTACCCCGGATCTTCACGGGTCACGATAAACAGGCAATACAATGGGTGAAATATGTAGCAGCACCTACAAATAACAGGCCCTAGAATTAGTGAAAGTACACTCACGTAGAATGTTGTCACTCTCGACTCTTGAAACAGGACTGTCTCGGTACTTGAATCGAGACTGTTTAGAAGCTGAATTCAGTGTTTTCAAATAGGTATACAATCCGTGCTTTGCCATTAGACAAGACGCAAATTAATCATTTACTACCACTGACAATTACTACAAGTAATTATATAACAGCCGGCAGTGCCTAATAAGATTCAACAACATATCTATGTCAATGGGTTTCACCGAAGGTTTCGCCTGTTATCTAATACTGAGGTGAGGTGAAATGGGGTTTAATGTCGCGTCCAAGATTATTGCACTTATATAGCGACGTGCATGCACGTGTGTGTGTTTATGTGGCTGCTTGTACTAGTCCGGACTGATGCCGATTCATAGTGCTAGCACACTGAGTTACCATGCCGCAGTTTAACATGAATAGCCCACTCAGACACAGTATACTGACCCCGAGCCGACCAGTCCTTGTTTTAGCCCCTTAATGCCGAGCACAAGTACCATCTTTTAACGTCTTTTTGTATGACGCGGCCGGGGATTGAACCCCAGACCTTCCGCTCTCCGGGCGGACGCTCTACCACTAGACCACGGAGGCGGTCATCTAATAGTGAGATTGTATATTGGCAGCATACCTGAGACGCTGTTCAAAGCAGCGTTAGACCCAGCTTATTCACCAATAACTGTATTTGCTTGAATGATTTGGATTTAACACCGCGTTTTTCTAGTAATATCACATTTGGTCATTTGTGTGAGAAAAACCCGTGACGTGACGAGAAAAAGTGACGCAGGTCTTAGGCGTTACAAATTTACCGAAACCCACGAGCACGGATGTGAGGCTGACAACCACAGAAGCGAACCAGGATTTAAATTCCCAATCATAGGTCTCTGGCGTGCCTAAGGGACACAACTCTGCACAGCGCATTGCGACGCCTTAGCCTACTGGGCCACCCGTACCTGCACAGACACCTTCGGAAATAAAGAAGTCAGATGTGACGAATAATCGCTCTTTCGACACCCATGGGGTAGATGGCAATGATACCTCGGGATGCCACCTCTGTGTTATAGGGGGCGGTCGGGTAGCCTAGTGGTTAAAGCGTTCACTCGTCACACCGAAGACCGGGTTCGATTTCCGACATGGGTACAATGTGTGAAGCCCATTTCTGGTGTCCCCCGCCGTGATATTGCTGGAATATTGCTAAAAGCGGCGTAAAACCATACTCACGCACTGTGTTATAGAAGGACTCATTCTATGCCATCTAGTAAGATTCTATGCTCTCTGTACAAACGTACCCAGACCAGTTGAGACCAAAGGTTGTCAGAAAATAATCGCTTCTTGTCAGGAACGATGTGTTCCAACAAGCCCTTGTCCTATGGGACATAACGTTAGACGAAGAGAATGTCAGCACCGGCTGAGCAAATAATCCATTTTCATTAAAACAAAAGCAAAAACATATCTCTATTATTCATCTATTTTTGATAATACAGTATATCAAAAGCCGAACCTTTACCATTGACAATGTTTGTGTTTGCATTTGTGTATGTGTAGGCGTAACATTTAGAATCAAAATAGAATAATTCTTAATAGTGATACAAATACTCAGTCTGCAAATGAAGATTTTCCAGGTTTTCTCTTTGCAAATCTAGCAGACATCCACCCATCCCAATAGCTGAGATCTATATAAGTCTTGTGAAATCAGGAAAAGGGAAATGTATACACATCCACGTACATCGTTATTCATCCCGATTGCCAAGCGTATTAACTCTCTATTCTACCCAATGGATACCATTGCTTCGTGTCCAAGAAGAAGAAGTTTATTCTGGAGAATCAAAAACCGTGACATAGAGAACGTACAGCTGTTATTTATGTATGAAACGTCATTTACAAAATACTTGATTAAACAGAGCAGTGGTATATTATTACAATGCCATATATGGATAACAGCTGTTGTTATAATAAGTGGATTGTAAGAAAACTGCTTTCTTAAGTATGGGAAATTTGGCCATTCTAACAGAATGTGGTTCTCCGCTCCCACAGCAAAATTGATACTGTACCATGGTCAATTTATCTCACTTCCTCCTTCTATTTCTTCTTCCGTGCATGAGTCATCCGATTCTGATTTGACGGCTACTTTTTAGCGACGTTCGTGCCATTCGAGTCGAACTCAAAACAAACTTCAGTGTATTTAACATTATGGATTTTAAACACATTGGACAATCAAGAGTGATTGTTATTCTTCAAAGGAAACGGCGTGCCAACCTTTATGAAAGTGTCAGATATCCTAAGCCTTACATCAGTCGAGCCACTTAACCTCCTACGGAGGCTGACCACCTCCGTGGTTTAGTGGTAGAGCGTCTGCCCGGAGGACTTGTTGTTACCCTGCCTGGCGCTCGGCATTATGGGGATAAAATAAGGACTGGTCGGCTCGGAGTCAGTATACTGTGTTTGTGTTGGGTCTTCATGTAAAACTGCGGCATGGTATCTCTGTGGGTTAGCACTATAATATCTGCATTAGTCCGGACTAGTACAAACAGCCACACAGACACACACCCGTCGCTATATAAGTGCAATAATCTTGAACGCGACGTTAAACCCCATTTCACCTCACCTCCAACGGAGAACCCCAAGTGATACATTATGTTCTGACAGCTTACAAAGTATGACGACAAACTCTACCTTCCAAGGCCACTTAAATCACCATGAGCTCATTTAATAAGCTTAAACGTGACAAAGCTCACTTCAGACGATTATTGGCCAAATTCCCAACAAAGAGTACAAAAATTTGTTTAAGACCTTGGACATGACGCGACAATCTCGGGAATCACGCAGGTTCTTTGCGTAATTCGCTGCATTTGTGGTACAATACAATATATTGCCACATACCACGATGTCACTCATGATCATCCTACAAAGAACTGATACTCCTGTATCAATGTATGAGCATTGTAATCACCATAGAAATCGATCATAAACGTAGTATCACACCAATTCAGGAGTGTCTACAAAAACAAAGGTGTTGAATAACTAACTTATACGTCCTCTCTGGATGCATCAGCTGATGTGGTATGGAACCCATTAAGCTGCTGATGCAATGTAACGCACTGATAATGGAAGGCTAGACACAGACTAGACATCGACAAGGCGGTATTAGGAGTAAGATACGGTGATGAAATAAGGCACGTTTATGATGATAAAGAACGCTGTTGTGTTTAGACACACTATCCTGGACGACGTATGAGGCGCTGTCTACATAGAAGGGCGCCATGATCCACTGTTCTATGACGCGACTCTGTTTCTCTGAGGATTAGCGCCCTTTAACTGCCAAGATCCGCAGTGGTTCAAGTGCAATATTAACCCTGGTTGTGAGCCTTGTTCTGTCAGCATAATGCCGGGATCTTGGGTTTCACAAAAGTTACACGCCCACGGTCTGTGTCGCGGGTCTTTCATCCTCACAATACGCTGACACGTGGAAATATCGCTTAAATATTGTTCAGTAAAACGTTGCACCCTCCAGAAGGTTTATTTTGAAAATGTCACGAGATCATGAACTCGATAATTGCTCTTTGTTGTAGGTGCTTATGAATCGCCAGAGAATAATAAGTGTTGAGTATCTGCTGAAACAAATTCCAATGGGCAGAAAAGGCAAAATAGTGATGACAAAAATATGAATGGATCACTAAAAATCAGTATTGTCATCAGGTGTTCGCGAAAAGGGGAAGCATAAACATTCGAGTCTGGACAAAAGAATTGAGCGACCAGCATTAAAAGCAATGATCCACGTCGTTGTGGGACAACGGTACGCGGTCAATCAAGCATGACCACCCAAACATAAAGCATGTCTACTGATTAATGTAATATTGCTGAAGCACTAATTACATTAAATACTTTCAATTGATCATCATGTGGACGCAAGGTTCTCAATCTGATTTCGAAATGCATTGCTGCCAATAAATGGTCACCATCATCTTCTTCAGAGATATGCAAACAGAAGGAAATGGCTTTGTCACAACACTCATTCAGCTTCGGTTTTGCAGTCCATTTAATATAATAAGAGATATTGCCCTTTCCGTCTCACGTTAGACCCGTATTATTGAGTTAGTTTGATACAGAACCTAACCAACTAGAATTGGAGATACCCTAACTATTAAGCCAACTCCTTCTCTTACAATGCCTTAGCTGAGGTATTAGAGAAAGAAGGTTAGATAAATATGCTTAGCCTACAGATAACCGTGATTATCTTTGACGAAAACGTGGAGCCATTGATGTACATCTTTGTCCCTTCACAAGAGACTCAAGAAAGGAACAATGGATTTTGGTCGTACGCCATTGTGACACTGTCAAGGTCAAGTACTCAGCCAAGGAAGTCATCGGCCATCTTCAGAATCCACTGTCAATCACAGAGCTGGTTGTTCGATTACATGGCCAAACAGTGAGTCTCAAATTTGCGATCATTTTAAAGGTCATGAAGTCAGATATGCAACCATTCAAAGGGTTAATAACCGACTCTGTCAATTTAGCTTGGGTTGCCTGTTTGATCTGGTTATCCATACTTTGGCTATTTCAACAATTAACTTATGGTTATCGACCTGGGGATAAATGGTATCACAGATTCCTTCCGTCAGTTCCGATTTCAACACCACATCAAGTCCATTGGGCGTTGCAGAAGAACAAGGAGGATGTGTTTGAGATCCTGTGGCCAAGGACGACCCAATGGTCTCCGCAATTCACTGTACAGTGTTGCATCGCTTACCAATCCAATGATCGGCATGTTCGGCAACAATAAAACGCTTATTTTACAGGCTGATTGTGTGAGTAGCGGGTGCAAGCGGTAGAGCATGACATGTTCGAGAGCACCTGGTGCATCACTGATTTTCTGTGATCAATTCATAGAATTTTAATCACTATTTTGCCTCTGATAATGGAGACTGATTATTATTGTTTACGTCTTGAATTTAGTCTTTGTAGCTTCCCTGACACGTTTAGCCATCATACAAAGCTATCACAAAAGTCCCCTTAATTCTAAGCGTCCGTGTCTGCCGATAGAGATTCCGTAGGGCGCAAATGACAAAATATTGATGAAGATTGTCTGAGTGCATCCGTTATTTGTTTATGATACCACGTGTTCGAAAATGGTAATCGTGGCCTATTCCAGACAGACAGACAGACAGACAGACAGGCAAAAGTGTATTAGGGTCTCACTTCTGTACATACATAAACAATTTGTACAAATTGATATTGATAGAATGTACAGAGCCATTCAATAGAACTATGTGAGACAAATTATCATAAAATTCATACAGATATGCCATAAAGATGATATAGTAAAACGTTATCCATATAAAAGAGGTTTTCTACGATAAAGAATAAAAAAACAGACTTTGGCAAGTATAAAAGACACACTGGTATCGCTGAATATTAAACAAAGTTTGTCGATACAGTGAAACAACACATGGACCTCGTCTTCTACGCTGTCAGTACAGTGAATAAAAGTTCTATTTTGGACAGGTACTCCTTCAGACCGACCGTTTTCAACTCGAATAGGAGCCACGCCACACCATACACTTGCTTGTAACATTAGTACGCTCTCAAATTTTGCATATCATTCCAACGGGTCACATACTCATTCAGGCACCATTGTTCAACCTGTGTACACACAACAGATTTATCTGTAACACCCGTCGAGTTTTACAGGTGTCCTAAATCCATATCAACAAAACTTCTTTCTTACTCTAGCATTCCCTTTTTTAACAACCATTCACAGCGTAGCTGTCAGCCCAGATAAACACATGTTTGTTTTACCTACATATTCTTAAGGCGACACCATTGTCTTGCTACACTTTTCCACTGCCTGACAACGAGTGGTGTCCATCCCATGTCCCAATCTTTTGCGACATTAGGGGCATATTTGCCGAGTCCCAAATAAAATTTAATGGCTCTATGGTGTACAGGATTTATTGCTGAACGTCATACTTACCCCAGATAGCTGCACCGTAGTCAAGAACTGACCACACCATACTATCGTACTATTTGGAATAGGTCTTAACTTTGGAAATTAGCAGGCCCAAAGCCCTATAAGCAGACTTTGCTGCCGCATGTGCCATTGCACTAAAGTCAAAGTGGTCTGTTAGACATAAGACCAAGATAATTATATTAACAAGCAATGTCTAAAACCATATTTCCGACATTAAAAACATACTTCGTCTGTATGACAGACGGGTTTCTAAAATGGACAATTTTAGACTTTTCCTTTCTAACAGTAAAGTGAGATGAGCTTCATCCTCAACTAGGTACGCTAAATCATCCGCATATCCTAATGCTGCAATACTAAAATTGTCTCCAGTTACACCAAAATTAAGACGGTTGAGAGTATGTAATAAATCATGTATGAACAAGTTAAAAAGCAATAGAGATAACAGACATCCTTTTTTTTAAATCACGGTTTACCGTGAACCAGGAAGTAAAAAATCAATTCACTCGAACACTGCATTTAAAGTCCTTGTATAAGGATTGTAAGGCAGTTAACATTTTGCCTTATTTCACCACAAAAAAAACTCCGCATACAAGCAATGTGTCATATCTAGTTAATTACTCTGACTGACTACCATACAATCACTGGAATGACTTAACCAGACCTTTGCTGCTGAAAGCTTGATTAAAAAGCTTAGTTGTTCATGCTCTAAAGTCCCTAAGTAAATTGTGAAATGTAGCTACAATAAACGAGAGCTGATTGTATTGCTCGACATGAAGGGGAAATCACGTTCAGGAAATCGAAACCATTCCTTGTGGTGTGCTGCTTGATATAGAGGATGTCATCGTTTTGATCCTTTGTGCATAGATCCATATAGGACATTGAATAACATTATGAATTCTCAGTTGTTTCCATGTCTGGTGGAAATATCCATTTATATTTGCGTTGTGGAAAGAAATTGGGTCATTTATAGATCTGAAACTGAGGTTAAACTTTGGTATGGCGTTCTTTCTTTCTCTAATTTAACTAAAGTAGTCAAACTATCCAATTCGTATGTAAAGAGTAACAGATTAGCTTGGAAAGGGCACATGGGGATATCTTGTCGTAATGTTCTATCCTTAACGTGATAAAAATTTGGTCTATAAGAAAACCAGCAACAGAAAATCAAGTGATTTCTTTAATGATATTTTGAATCCTTCCAATACCTATGTTACGAATGAACTCGATCCAGCCAGAAATACATTCAACTGGTTCATTCTCTCGCTTTACCCTATTTCACTCTAACAGCATCTATGATCAGTTTGAAATAATATTCCTAACTGAGTTTGCATAATAATCATATTGTTCACTGTATGTTGAGAGGGGCCTGAAGTTAGCAGCGGGTTCGTTATTCGTTATTCGTTTTTCGAATAACGAAAAACAAGCCAGCACCGGGTTCGTTATTCAAAGACTGTATATTTAACATGTGCAGTAATGTCGTCAAATACACTGAAACTCATTTAATATATGACAGTAGATTCGTCTTACATCGTCCAAAAGCTGTTTAGTTTTTCAGTATTTTTGAATAACGAAAAATTAGACTTCAGCATTTTAGTTTTCAGTTCATGTCCAACAAATTGACAAATGTGAGGTTGTCTATTTTATGTTCAAGCAGATTTTAGTTACTAAGTGCTGTCCAGCAACTGGAGTCTAAACAGCGCCATTCATCATTTATCAATAATACTATTCAGCCGGATTCTTTCCGTCAGTTTATGGTTGAATAATAACGAACTAAAAGGGGATAGATCAAACTGTATTCAATTTATTTTTGGAAAGGGTTACAATACCACTTACACTCTTGTATGATAATTTTCATGACAGTTAAATGTAGTGAGTTACCCAGACAGTATTTTCTATAACATGTCTTTCGTCAGATAGCAGTTATGTTCATTCTATAGGTAAATTTGCTGTGGACAGAAAGTTATATACGTCACAATGCAAAACTGATCCATCTGACTGCTATAATGCTAAATGGCAATGTATCTCTACAGACAATGTACACTTATTTTTACTTAAGTCTTGAACTCTACTGAACTATAATCTAAGTTTATTTCACGCTTCAAGAGGTTGTCTAGAACTGTGCAAACAAACGTGAGGTTAACTTGTCACCTATATAATGAATACAATCATGGGATCCATTCCAGGTCGTAGTCAACGATCAAAGTTACAAACCCAAACAAATCTAATGTCATAGTATCAGACATTCGGAGAGTAGTAAGACATCTTACTGCAGTTGTGTGATATGTCATCACCATTTACTGACCAGTCATGTAATTCATGAAAACATAGATACATTGTAAGACTCTGTTCTATAGTGGGTGATGATGGACACTGACCAGAAACGTTTTTTTTCTGTGGGAACGGATGTAGGTGGTGTGGTTGAAGAAAGCGATACAGTGGCAGGGTCTACGAGCAGAGGCCACACTCATTATACAATTAAATTTTCCTATATTTATTAATTAGTCCTAAAATACAGTCAATATTTAATGAGGGCTACTTCTGCAAAGGTTTTCCCACAATTTAAGTCTTTATTGTAAATACGTTCATAAATAAAAACAGTGGCAGATTCTTTATTCCATTTATTTATATATTTTCTTGGACATGAACTGAATAACGAACCTGGTGCTGGTTAGTTTTCCTTATTTAAATAACTGAATAGCTTAACAGTTGTTGGGAGATAGACCATAGACAATCTTAAATTTGATAGAATTGCTGGACATAAACTGAATAACGAACCCGGTGTTAATATACAGCCTATTGAGGTGCTGGCCTGTTTTTCCTTATTCGAAAAACGAATAACGAATAACGAACCCGCTGCTAACTTCAGGCCCCTTATGTTGATCCACTCTATATCAATTGTCGAGGGGAAACATTGTCAATTGTTGACATATCACCAGTGATAATAATTTTGTCCAGCAGGTTCATGGTGCAAGCTGGTGTCTTGTCAATCACATTTACCGGATGGGTCATCAGATGCATTTAGCTGTACACTCTCCACTCTACTCTACTTCTCTCCTCTCCTCTCCTCTCCTCCCCACTCCACTCCACTTCTATCCGCTCCACTCCACTCCACTCCACTCAACATGTTGAATAACGTCTCAAATTGGATTATATTTATTGACGCCTTTCATGCAGTTCCCAATACATTAATGTTCTGGGTCATTGGTAGCTATTGTCTCTCCATGTCCTTTATGTTTAACAGCTCGTTAACAGCTTCCATGTTGCGTTTCAAAGCAAAGTGCTGCACTTCCCTTGTCACAATGTCAAACGAAACAGTAGAAAGCTAACAAGCGATGCATGCGCTCGTATTGTCGTGGTATTTGAACAGCATCATGTTTCAGATGAACATGTCTAATTCAGTATCATCGGAAAACGAGGTACGTGGCACGAGTGCTGTTTGTGGACATCTTAAAAGAGATGCTCATTATTCTATTGGATTAGTAGCAAGTTCTCGTCAATGCTAAACGTGTACCCTTAATCACCGATCACCTGGCTCCAGAAATAATCAGTGACATGCAGGTGGTGGGCCCAGTTCGCCGAGCGTTAGGTCGATGACCGTGATTAGTTTGATGACCATCTACTTATGTTTTAGCATTACTTGATCATGCGGAATTGGGTTCCCAAATAATTAACGAGTCTCGTTCAGGAATGATAACAAAGCTTCGATTCCTCCAATTTAAACTACATGTTACTGTATATACCGTGTAATTTATTTAGAGGAGTGTCCTCCCTGACCGCACAGTTGATTCAGGTGCGTGTTGTTAAAGACGAGGGAGTAGGATTCATGATGTTGTTCAAGACAAGGGACCAGGATTCATTGTGTTCAAGACAAGGGAGCATGATTCATGATGTTGTTCAAGACAAGAGAGCAGGATTCATGATGTTGTTCAAGACGAGGGATCAGGATTCATTGTGTTCAAGACAAGGGAGCAGGATTCATTGTGTTCAGGACAAGGGAGCAGGATTCATTGTGTTCAGGACAAGGGAGCAGGATTCATGATGTTGTTCAAGACAAGGGAGCAGGATTCATATTGATCAAGACAAGGGACCAGGATTTATGATTTTGTTTCAGACAAGGAAGCAGGATTCTTGGTATTGATCAGGACAAGGGAATAGAATTCATGGCGTTTTTCAAGACAAAGGAGCAGGATTCATGGTGTAGATAAGGAAAGAATTTCTATCACCATCGTAAAGATCCAGCATTCATTGTAATCGAAGTCTCTTTTCCACAATATACCAGTCACACACATGTAGACTCAACATCGAATAAACATCGAGTTGGAGACGGCAAAACGAAATTTAACTGTTTGTTTCATGTACATATGAATGTTGATATTACTAGAATAATGTGTCTACTGTATGCAACAATGGTGCAATTGTTATATGCTTATATGGCTTATTATTCCCAATTTAACGGTGCAAGTATATGCAAAAGACAATTCGAGAACTGTGCTGCTGTAAACCAAAAAGTACAATTATTTAGTATTGTCCATATGACTTGAGAACGTTGTAGCATTGTTTTATTGACTTAGAGAACATTCCCTACTGAAAACCCGAAGGGTACATTAATGTGCCATTGTCCTTATGACTTGAGAACGTTGTCCACTGTAAACGCCAATGGTCCTTTTCAGTTGTAAACCGAAGGGATGTAAATGTAAGTCATTGTCCCTATGTTTTGAGAACGCTGTCCACTGTAAACGCCAATATTCCCTTCCTATTGCACACCCAAGGGTTGTAGATATAAGTCATTGTCATTATTACTGGAGGACATTGTCCACTATTACCCCAGTGGTCCAGATATAATTATGAAACTGTAGGTCTTGGTTATGCAAGTATATGGCAATGTTCCTGTGAGTAGAGAACCAAGTTTTGGTCAAAACCTCTTGTGGCCTAAAGATGCACAAAAAAAGTGGCTTTCAGAAACACAAAAAACTCTTTCCCTCAGTACATGAAAAAGAAATATACCCGCTGTTTTTAATATTATAGGGCGATCGAACCTACACTTGACACTAAATTTCTATTGTTTAATGTTGTTGCTTGCTGGACAAGTCGCTGTGTAACGTCCTGTGATGTGTCTTCCGCGCACTCGCTAGACGTCTTGACGTTAGCAAATATGGGACATTGTATCTGTGAATTTCTACAGATGACAGAACAAGAGGAACCGTTAATCAATACCGCGGTCCACGTTTCTGGAACCTTAATATATAAATTAACGGCAAAGAGGGAAATATCAATATAAACCATTGACATCTGCTGGATTCCGATGTTCGAGTAGTCACTCTACATCATTTAGCAATTATAGTAGGAAATACATTAAGTCTACAATTTGCTACCAATGTGTAGAACAAGCACGTACATTGTTATATATTGTACAATCGCCACATGTGATGTTCAATATTATTATGCTAACTTCTCGTCAAGAGTATGTAAAACATTTGTGAATATTCATACAATATATAATATTAAAATAATTATTAAACATTCAGGACAGAACAAGCAGTTTCGATTATCTGCCGAAACGGAATCGTCTCTGTGGAAAAGGCGAAATAGTGCTGACAATTATAGGAGTGGATCACTGAAAATCAGTGATGACACCAGGTGTTCGCGGAAAGGGTAGACATGCCCTGTCTCACCGGCAGAACCAGCTAGGGCGGGGACAAGACCACATTTACATTTACCCGACACCCTATTACCCGGCCCGGATACCCGCTAGAGGTCTCAAGAGTTTGTTACAAAATGTCCGAATGTTAATTGTTTTACTGCATCCCTAGCAAAAACTATTTAGATACATGATCATGTATACACTGCAGTTGATAGATGCTTTATCCTTACTCTAACATATACAAGTCAGAAGGAATGCATTCATAGTGAGAAAGAAATGTGAACATTAGTGTAAGTGTAACCATTGAGTTTTATTGTTAATGTCATTAGACAGTATATCACGTGACTGACCAAGGGTCCGGGCCGTCAAGTGGGTACCCGGGTCCTACTCAGGACCCACCCGACCCGAGTACCCGAGGTACCCGTCCCAGCCCTAGTACCCGCCACTCACACAGTTTGAACAACAACGAAAGCGTCCGCCAAACAAACTGACAAACCAAGGATAATAACCGCGGTGAGTCTGGGAGTATAAACCACCAGCAGCTACACTACTGATCTGAGGAAGCAAAGGTTATGTCTATAAATCAGTACATGTACACAAGACGCCACAGTGTATAGCCGAGTCCGTGTAGGGATGCATGACCGGCGCTACTGTTCATCAACTCAACATACATATTGGACGCCCGTAGGGGTGATGGAATCTGGGTTATGTATGATCATATGTCTGGAAAGTCAATTTGGAAAATTAAAGATTCCAGCACTGTCTTCTACAGAATGTAACTTTAACTACCTCTCCAATATGAGCACCTTTCATGATTTTCTCTGTGGTAGTCACCGATAAATTGTTTCAGTTATCGAAAAATATATTTGTGAAAATTGTTTTAAATCTTTAAAGTTTCTAAATACAAATGTTCATCAGTATATTTTGACCGCCGCAATTTTTTAGGCCAATCTACCATGATTTCTATTTCAATTTGATTGTATACTATTTTCGATATGCTATTCGCCATGGAACGTTACGGAATGTTGTCATAACTATTTATGAAAATAGTTTGTAATCGTTTTCGTGTTTTCATAATCTTTTAGAAGGGGCGGTGGGTTAGGCGAGTGGGTAAAGTGTGTAAAACACTACTCACTCACTCACTCACTCACACATTGCTACGATATCCGGGAAACAGTGTCCTGCCCTGATATTTCACTCATATGCCCTACCCCTCAGTGTGAACACACGAGACATTCCAGGACGTTTAATGGATATTAAAATTGTTCCTATTTTATTTCCTAAATGAGACGCCCAGTGCAATCGTTCCTTGAAGATAAATTGACCAATGCAGTATAACAAAGAAAAATCTTTATTGTAAATAGTGTGCCGGCCATGGTATGGCTTCTTCACGGTCATCACAGAAACCCTATCCAGGGCTGTACAATCTGTCTTAATTGAAAAATAGCCCCCTGACAAAAGGGGCAATTATGGGCAAAGGAGGAAAGGATGTGGTTAAAGTCTCTAACAGGAGGCAGGATAGTCTGTGACGACAAACATCCTGTAAAGGAAAACCTTTAAAACGGGCAGCAAAAACTAGATATTGACTTGAAGTGTTTTTTCTCCCTTCAAAAAGCCTTTACCCCCGGTGAAGCTGTTCCGCCAATATTTGTCCTGGTGGTCGTGGATGATGACGTCAAGGAACATTGATAAAATGCTTCAGTTCTTCGCGAAGGGCGATTATTTCTGACAGGATGCGTAAGTTTAGAATGCAAAAATCCTTGCCGCGAGACAAGGAGAAACCTGATTGATACAGAGGTGATGTGGTGGTATTCCTAAATTGCCGGGACATGTCCTTCTCTGATCCAAGCCTTCCTTGAGCTGAACCTATTTTATGCTGCTGGCCTGAAGATCTGATCCGAACTGTTTGCATAGTGTAGGCCCAAAAACGTGGTCCCGACTTGTTTGTACACGGAAAGCATGTAGCTGTGATCCGAAGTGTTTGTATGCTGTAGGCCTGAAGATCTGATCCGAACAATTTATACACTGTAGGCATGTAGATCTGATCCGAAGTGCTTTTATGCTGGAGGCCTAAAGATCTGATCCGAAATATTTATACACTGTATATCTAACGGGACGGTCAGGTAGCCTAGTGGTTAAAGCGTTCGCTCGTCATGCTGAAGACTTGGGTACGATTCCCCACATTTGTACAACGTGTGAAGCCCATTTCTGGTGTACCCCGCCGTGATATTGCTGGAATTTTGCTAAAAGGGCGTAAACACCATACACTTTAGGCCTGACGATTTGATCCGAATTTTTGTATACACCGTGGGCATGTAGATCTGACCCGACCTGTTTGAACACCGTAGGTCAGAAGATCTGACCCGAACTGTTTGAACACTGTAGGTCAGAAGATCTGATCCAAACTATCTGTACACTGTGAGCATGTAACATGACCCGAACGGTTTGTACAGTTAGGGTCTGAAGATCTAATCCGAACTGTTTGTAAACTGTAGGTCTGAAGATCTGAAGATCTGATCCGATCCGATCCGAACTGCTAGAACGCTGTAGGTCTGAAGATCTGATCCGATCCGAACTGACAGAACACTGCGGAGCGAGCCATTCGTAAACCTCCGGTTGTAACCATTAAGATGCTGCTGTTTCCAAATACACTAAAGAAGGAATCCAATGTTACATTTTCTTATATATAAGGCTGGATGCAGGAATATCAAGTAACCTTTGTTAAGAGGAACTGTGATACAGTTGAAATAAATAAACATCTGAAATAAATAAACATCACATGGCCTTCACCTGGTATCATTCCAAATTGATTCATAAACACATGCTTTTGGAAAAGTCGGAATCGTACAATTGAGTCTGCTTTCGACATAGGATTCTTATAAATATGGAAAGGGTTTTGTCTAATATCACATCTCGTACATCCCATGTTAATTAGATTTAGAGGTGCCGAATACTTAGGTATATAGCGTTTCACATTTACTGCATTTGTACAGCTGACAGCGAACACCGTGTGATCTCCAGGGGGATGCCTGTGTTTAAAGGCTTAGGAACAATGATCAAAGCCGATCAGTGGGTTAAATGTCAAATGTAAGATCTAAGTGAGGACACTAGCACCATTAAGACGCAAGGGCAATGCTCACAGCTTTGATTATATATATTGCTTTATGTCACATAGAGATCGGCTTCTGTCGCGTATTTTGTTTGTGAATGAACCGAATTGTATAGCAAACTTCTGTATGTTCAAATAAGTCGTGTAATATCATAGAAAATACCGGTATTTCATACGCTGAAGCTCGGCTGTCCAGTATTATGATCAAGCAATCCACAAACAACAGCATGAGTGAGTGAGTGAGTTGGGTTTAACGCCGCTCTTAACATGTCAGTTATATCACGGCGTGTCAGCTTAATGTGGGAGGAAAGCCCTTAGTGATGCGGGTCTCGGACGGTTTACCTCTTCGGTGAAACCCACGAGCACGGGTATGGTGCTGACAAACATAGGAACATAACCGGGACGAACCGGGATTCGAACCCACAAGCATAGGTTTCTGGCGTGCCCAAGGGACGCAACTCTGCACAGCGAATCGCGGCGCCTTAGACAACTGGGCCACACGTGCCCCCCAACACAACAGCATGAAAGTCATTTGTCTTCAGTTGTTAGCTGAAGCATGGAAGCTCTCGTCATTCGCCACTATGTAACACATTGTTTGCATGTGAAACAATGTACGGATAACATGTAAGACAGTGTACGCATGACAAGTAAGACAATGTACGGATAATGTAAGACAATGTACGGATGACGTAAGAGAAAGTACGGATGACGTAAGACAATGTTCGGATGACATGTAGATAGTTATCGACATTTCATAAGAGAGAGAATGTGTGACTGCTTGTGCTAGCTAACTGAAATACCATGCCGCAGTGTTTCATGAATACCCCGCTCAGACACAGTATACTGACTCCAAGCCGACCAGACAGGGTAACAACAAACACCACAATTAAAGTCTGTTGGTATGACGCGACCGGGGATCGAAGGCCCGATCTTCCGCTCTCCGTGCGAACTCTCTACAACTAGACCACGGAGGCGGCCCATTTCACACGTAGTAATATTCACTATCTCTACTTTATAGGTTATCTTAGGGACGCAATCTTCACGCGGATGCAATTACCATATCTAATCCACAGACCGTTATAATAACGTTCGATCAACTGAAGCTCCATATGCAACAATTACAAGGCAGAAGATTTATTTATACGTTGCGAATAAATCACATATCCCCTAAACCCCAGATTTATACAGATAACTATTAAACAGGTTCATCATGAGTGTGCAAAGGGAGTGTTATCTGTTTAGGAGCAGTCGCTCTTCTGTTGATAATTACCAAATGCATTGGGAAACGACTGGGTTTACGTGCAGAGTTGCTTCTCCTGTCAGTCGACATTACACTTGGGATGTTGATGTCCCCGTTTCTATCGTACCCACAATTCGCCATTTTGTCTGTTCTTTGAGATACTGTCGCAGGCATATTTAAGCTTGTACTTAGCTCAGTTGCAAGTGATTGGGAGTTCCGCTACGTGCATCACGTGCTATTCATGCCTAATGAGATTTTTTATTGTGATTAAATGTTGCGTTCAGATGCAACGCCACGGTATTGTAAATGTACATCTCAACGAAAGATACATTCAATTGCATCCTTAATACATGTATTTGTCGGTAGTATACATATATTTATCTTTATTCGACGGAGAAACTGATCGGATAATTGAATATTATTGTCCGGAAAGAAACAAGGCAAGATCATGTCAACCATCTCCAGTGTACAAACCACGGTGTCCGTCCCACAGCAGCCACAGCCGCCACAGCAGCCACAGCAACCACCGGCGGCGTTGTTGACATATGAATGATGTCTGTCTCAGGCCACAGGAATGAAGATGAGTCATCCTTGAAAAGTTTCATGACCACATGTATACCTGCACAGCGTGGGGCATTGAGCCTCATACTGCTGTCAAACAAAACGACCGCTGTTGCTATTCCTCAGCCATGTTCGTCCCTCGTCCCATTCCCCTCCTCATGCCGCCGTTTCACGTCAGTCGCCAACCCATTCTGTAAGTACTTAATTTTGTGTCATGCAGTGGCTGCTGTCTGTTAACACGGGATTTGGAAACAAAAGTGGCACCTTTTATGATAGTAAACACCTCAAGTCACAATAGCCAGCGACACAGAACATCAGCTTACATGTGTTAGCTCGGCCCCACAATGCACTTGTGGAATGTTCCGAATCACGTGATTAAACTTACATTTTATTGCTACTTCTTCTTGTATGGGAGTTTGGATAATCGCACACTGAATGGATAACATAATGTGACAACGAGTCGTTTATTTCATATGAGATATCGGTGCGGTCGGGTAGCCTAGTTTATTAAAGCGTTCGCTCGTCACGCCGAAGACCCGGGTTCGATTCCCGACATGGGTACAATGTGTGAAGCCAATTTCTGGTGTCCCCCGCCGTGATATAGCTGGAATATTGCTAAAAGCGGCGTAAAACCATACTCACTCACTCACTCACTCACTCATATGAAATATCAACATCATGTGCAGCAATGTCGGAGAAGTCCATTTTATGCACAGGTGGGTATTTCCCACATAATCTCGCAATCATCACCTCCATTCCCTGTACCTTTTCTCTAAATTCCGACTGTCACATCTCTCCCACTTTTGGATGCGACCGTCCGGCCATCGCGTTATCTGCGTTGCCCAGCTACATCTATGGGGAACAACTCACTAGACAATCCCCTGTCAAAAATAACGTCGTCCAATATGCGACGTCATCATGTGACGAACGCACGTTCGAATCTCCAGAAATGATGACATGACGAACAATGTTCTTCGTTCTTTATTGTTCTTTACGATTTATCGCGTAGGTACGTATCTTATATTCAACCCTAAACTATGTATTTCAGGGGTGTTGTATTGTGTTTAGACTGTATTTTGAGGACCGTTTTTCGTCTCTTAACGTAAAGGTGCAGATGGAACAGCCCGTCAGAAGGACCATTTCGAGCATTTTCAGTTAACGGTGCCGCATATTGCAGATTTTATTACATATACATCTCCAGTAAAACACAAGGTTAGTCTTACATTCCGTATCTTGAAAAGGTAATGAAATTTACTCAAACATCATGTGGAGTGTCATAAAGTACAGTTTTGCCCTGAACTAGCATAACGTCCAAGCGCTGGGACGTAAGCGTCCTCTTGCTTTAAACATACTTGTTCAGGACACAACCGTACTTTATTATACCACACTAGAGGTAGTGCAAACTTTGTAATTACATGCTTGAAGCATACATCCGGAATCGTACTATGAACTCTGCTTTTAGAAGAGATTTCTAATTACGGAAAGTTTTTTCGTCGCTTTTATTAATAGTATACATCTTTTAGGCGGACATTTGTCGGTTTTGCGTTTGTAGTGATTTATACCAGGCGTGTACTTTGTCTCCACACTTTGTTGTTTATTGTCCTTCAACAGACCTTTTGTTTTCACCATACTATTTGACCCAGAATAACGATCGTAATAACTTTCCTGCATTTTCGCATCTGAGTGAGCGCCTGAGTTACAAGTTAACGTCGTAGAGGCATTAGTTCATCCATATAGCAAAAAGAACAAGTTGATATATATATATAGACACACACACACACACACACACACACACACACACACACACACACACACACACACACACACACACACACACACACAATGAAGTCACGAATTCAAAGTTCTATTTAAATACAAATTTGTCAATACACACACACACACACACACACACACACACACACACACACACACACACACACACACACACACACACACACACACGAATACAAAGTTATGTTTAAAAACAAATATGTCAAACATGCTGGGGCAAAACAATATAATTTATAAATGTTTAAAATACGGGCTCTAGGTCACCAGTAACCAAAGCAAGGCCACCTCGATGGGGTCATGGGGACTTACGGTGCCCCAGCTTCTTGCATAATACCCCAGCGTGATGAAGGCCATCACTTTACCTACTGGTGGTTATGCACCATGCAAACTAATATTTAACAAAATACTCAGCAATGTGTTCGCATAAAACACTGGTTGATGATAACTTGCATTGATTTTGATAGGATTACGTGTCACACAGATGGACAATAATATTACGATAGTTTAACCTCCTGGGCAGAGCCTTCAATAGTCTTTGTTGATAAAAACATTATACCAAATTTAGAAACAAACACTCGGTTGTTCAAATACATTTCTAAAATTAATGGTAAAAACCAATCTATTTGAATGGGGAAAAATTCTTTCAGATTTACTGTTTGACAATGTGAATCCCTTGCGATTGCAAAGTCCACACAATCAAGCAAAATATGCTTGACGGTGAACCTTTCATCACAAAGCATACACTGAGGAGTTTCGTCCTCATCTGTTTTAAGCAGATACTCGTTGGTACTGTGGCCAATACGACATCGTCGCAAAACGACCTCAACAGGTATTGACTGACAACCCAAATAGGTATGACCAATTGTTGGTTTATGGTCATAAAGTTTATTAATTCCTACCTGGATGTCCCACCTATTTCGCAATAGATCCCGATTATAACTCTTGATGGTTGGTTTGAAATCACTTTACGGGATCAGGAGTGGCGATAACGGTTTGTCAAGAGCAACTTTAGCTGCAGCATTCGCGTTTGAGTTACCTGTTATGCCTTCATGACTAGGCAACCCGCAAACGACGATGTCACATTGGCCAGAAGAAAGATCATTATACAGTACTGAAATGTCTAGGATTATAGGGTGACTCGAGGAGACACCTTTAAGTGCCTGAAGGCAGGACAATGAATCTGAAAATAAGATGAAATGTTACATTGATTTTGTTGTTTAATATAGGTCAAAGCTATTGAGATAGCTTTGGCCTCAATAGCGAAATTGAACTCTTATCGGTGGTTCTTCAGTAAACAGTTTTGGATCCAATGATGGTTGCACTTGCATCTTCGCCACCATCCTTGAACCTGGCGGTAGAAATTGATCTATGAGAATAATATTTTGTTCATAATTGGGTATATTCTTGATATAGCGAATGATTTGTTTCGGAGTTCATTAGCTTGGTGAGGGTAAGGTCTACCTCAGGCTGCACTATCTACCCTGGAAGAGAAGACTGAAGTCGATAAGGTGACATAATATTTAAACCTATATTTGCTGCAGTGATGTGTGGTTGAATTCTGATTCCGAGTTGTGGAACCAGGTTTGATAAATCTTAACAGGTTTTCATACAGGGGGTTGAAACACACTTGTATGATGGGTTTGATTGACTGGAATGTAATTTAGTGATGAATTGCAGTGATAGTTTAATTAAGCGTTGTTCGAGGGAATGTTCATTAGCTTCTACATACGAACTAAACTGTCCACAGGAGAGGCCCTAAAGGCTCCTAGACAGGGCCTAATATAAGGCCTTGGTGGAGTATGGTGTCTAATTTTTCTGAATTGGCTTTGCAGGCTCCACCATAGACAATGGAACTATAGTCTAGTTTAGAGCGTATTAACGATCTGTACAAGTGAAGGAGGGTTGTCTGATACTCTCCCCACTAGGAATTTAAAACGACTTTTTACAAGTCGAGAGAATTCGAGCCCTTTGCCTTTAGATATTTGATGTGTGGTAAGATTCGACGATCAAAAATGAAGCCTAGGAATTTGGTCTCCTCTACAACCGTAGGGGAGTACTTTAAATTGTCTGTTGGGATATGAGGTAATCTGCCTCTCGATGCAAATTCATGCAAATGTTTTAAAATACCATGTTTCCACGTGGTTACATCTGCCTTCTCTGGGTCGAAAAGGATTGATACAGTATGTTGTTTGTTGATAATGGAGTTTTTTTTATAAATGATTCTAACTGCATCACATGGTCAATGGTACTTCTGTGTTTTTTCGGAAACCACACTGGATGTTACTCAGGAGGTTATTGGTCTCCAAGTACCAGACTAAACGATTACTGACCAAGCGCTACATGGTTTTACAAGTACAGCTAGTTAATGATATGGGACAGTAATTGGATGGATCAATATAATACCGTCCAGGTTTTGCTATAGGAATAATAATAGCATTGTGCCACGAGGGAGGGAATTTTTTGTTGTCCATATTTTATTCGTAGTCCACACCATCATCGGAGCTAAAATAAATTTTCTTTTCCTGTTGTTTCTGTAACCACCGAAATTGCACTGGCAGTTTGCTGGCAATTCCATAGTTAGTGGTCAATGATGTATTATCATCTTTGAGATGTTTAACTCCAGATTTTGATCCTTGGTCCTTAATCTTTAGAGTCATGTTCTACACCTTGGACATGGGTGTGCGGGAATTGATTTTCGATACAAAGCGTCTCCAGGATTGATGTTTATTTTGTTTAAAAGTACGTCTTGCTTTGGCGTTTGTGATTTTAACATCATTCAGGTTGTGCAAGGTAGGATGTCGGCGGAAATAATTTTCAGCTTGCTTCCTCTTTTATCTAGTTTGTTTACAAACATTATAAAAAAATGTTTACGTATATGAGGGTTTGCAGAGGATTTAGAAATGCTTTCGTCTCCAATAGCATTTAATTGATCTGAAAATTGTTGTATAGGATCAGGAACAATCTTGAGAGTGTCAAGTTGTAGTGTGTGTTTTCTGTACATAGTGTTTGGAATAAAGATCATTTGGTTCCAACTTGTTGAAGATGGCTCGTCAGGAGGATTGATTGCTGTATGTATTGTTGGAACCTTCCACAAAGGTCATTGTGGACCGACCATTCAAATTCGTTTAAAATATTTGAGTCTGTCTTACGATGAAAGACAGAGTATGTAGGCAGAGTGGCAGGATGCAGGTACGTATTTGCTCTACCACTGAAGATGCATAATACAAGTCATAGTTTGAGATAAAATCTTCAAGACCATTTCCCTTTTTATTTGTATCAGTACCAAATTTCTGGTTCAGGTACTGGTGTTGGTATCTGAGTCTGGTCATAGACTGTGTCATAGACGAAGGTGTCACAGCTGGTTTTTTTCTAGTGAAGCAGTAGGTAGAGGCTGAACAGTATGTCAGATCAGTCTGGCAGTCAATGGAGGCAGTGGTTACAGCAGGACGCATGCAGGTGTTGGTCTGGTCAACAGCACCAACCCTACAGTAAATCGTTTGATAGCTGTGACAGATTATTGGGCAAGTTCTTTGACGATTGCATCTTCGGTAATGTCGGACAGGTAGCGTGCTCTGTCGCGGATACGGGCGGAAGTCTTACCCAAATGAATACCACGTACATCAATACGAGACATCGCTAGCGTTATATTCAGAGGTATTTATAGTTTTGCTCATATGGCAATTTATAAAAATTCGAATCTTACTGATTCTTTTTTTTATTATGAAACATTTAAAGCTGATGGTGCTTTCTGTTCGAATAATGTTACACGGTAAAGCGATTGGGCCGATTCAACAAAGCGGTTTTCCGCCATTTTAACCGCTCAGCAGCCGTAAACTTGGCAGACATAACAACAGTATCCATGGCAGGCGTGGCATCGTGACGCCCGTCGGAACTGTGCATGACGGGACTGGGGCCAGTCGTCCCAGGTGCCGCATTTCGTTGTGCAGAGATGCGTCCTTTGAAATCGCCAAATACCTTTGATCGTGGGTTCGAATCCCGGTTCGCCACGATTACGTTTCTGGGTTCATCAGCACCATACCCGCGCCCATGGGCTCACCAAAGCATTGATTCCAATTCACTTACTTATTCACTTAATGGCGGGACTCATTTCACTGACACCCAGATACCAGGGTGTGAGGAGAGGTTCACCGCTTTATACCACAAACGATCTAAAGAATGAAACCCTAAATGTTGGGAGTAGTATCAACTATTCAGCGGACGATTCAACCACCTTGTTAAAACGTCGGTCCTTTAACAATACAATGAATGGCTGGTCGCGAGTTCGAAACCACATTTAGCGCCGATAATGATCCCTGCCTGACAAGTCGATGTTTTCAACAAAGTGGTAACGGTCTGCAACTTCCTTCTGCAACATCTGCGTTTCCTTCTTCCCGACCGCCTCCGTGGTCTAGTGGTAGAGCGTCCGCCCGGAGAGCGGAAGGTCGGGGCTTCGATCCCTGATGGCGTCATACCAAAAGACGTTAAAAGGAGGTACTTGTTGCTACCCTGCCTGGCGCTCGGCATTAAGGATCTAAAATACATTATATTTCATGTTTTGTCCATCGTTTTGAAACTGCAGTGGACCGATAGGGCTTTCGAAATGTCCACAGTTCTAGACAAGCAGAGAGTCGACATAAAACCACAATGTGTTTAATTATACTGTTTGCACTTTAAAATAATTTCGTCTCCGGTATTTTGAGTTAATGAACGAAGATAATAACGAAGATGATAACGAAGATTCGCTGTTCACATTGTCATAAATGACATTTCGAACATTCAAGATAATAAAGGCAATACAACAAACGTCAAATTGCATTTAAAACCAATACCTACATGAACCATGACAAAAACTGAATAAATGAAAAACGTTTTTCTGCAATATGTCTATAACGAGTTGTGTAAGTGCTATTCGGCGTGGATAACGCTTGCAGCGGTGTCCGCCACCCCTCTATAGCATCATCACAGTAGCACCAGTGACAGGCTGTCGCTCACAGATCGCCTTGCGCTTGTATGTCATTTAATGATAAGCTGCAAAATTCCATTTTGCAAGAGGGTGATATTGATTCCTGTATTTTCCACTCTCGGTATGAGGCGTTAATTGTCGCCTGCAGTCAATAGTAACTGGGCGGTAGTTTCCTACTCAAGCTCATCTGAACTGACATTTACATTAAAGCATACAATCTTTTTACCTGAAGAAGATGTTGAAAACACAGCTGTCATCACCGTTCAGTTGGGATTGTAATGGGGCGCGTTGTTTCGTTGGGGCACCAGTTTAGGCTATATCTTCTTTGTAATACTTTACACATCTGTTTTCATTCTACTTTATAATGAGTGGTGTTGGAATGCATTAGTAAATCAATACGTCTATTTCAGTAGTCTTAGAATTTGTATTTTCAATCATTTACTGATAGCCTGCATTGGGTGATCAAAATGACCAAAATTGAGATATAAGCGGTATTTGTGATTAATGATATCTCGGCTTAAACGCAACACGAAGGCTGCCGGAGAACAGCCCTGTCGTACACCCAGCTGGTCACATATAGCGCACCACAGAGATCCAAGCCTGTTGACTATTTTTGAACTCGTGTCGTTGTACATGCCTTAATAACGAATAAATATAAACAATCTGTTGATAAGTTTGAGTGACTTGGCTTTAAAGGCGTCTTTAATAATATTTCAGTCATAAAATGACGGCCAAAAGAAACTTTACCACATTAAAAAATAAATAGCAAAAATTTAAAAACACAAGTTCAAACTAAATCAATGCAAAACACATCTTCCAAAGACCACCTCCACCACAAAAGCGGAAAAGTGGGAAAAAGTGCCGCTTGGGCAGCCGAAACTACACGTTCAATATGGGTATGTAAATTATACGAACTGCACGTCAATTACTCACACTGATAAAAATAACACCACAGAAAGACCATGACTAACACCCGAACAACGCGAGCGGGCCCTTTGTGTGATAAAGATGGAGCCCTACATGTCTACATTGCTAGAACTTTTGGTTGCCGATGCAACGTTACAGACCGGGCAGACCAAGGGTAACTACGCCCAATGAAGACCGGTACTTACGTATCTCCGGAATCAATTCCTGACAGCGACGTCATCAGCGATGAATGCCTCGTCGACAGACAGTCGACTGTTCAGAGCTGATGGAAGACTCGACTTTACCGCCGAAGTGGTGAACAAACGGCGGCATGTTGCGTTTAGGAGGTCGTGCCGTATGGATGAGGGGTTGTTATGGCGTGGGGAGGAAGTGTGGGCGGGAGGGAACACCACTGGATATCGTTGACGGAAATATGACAGCTCAGTTACATTGATGATATTCTTCGTCCGATTGTCCTCCCATTTCTTCAACAGCTACCACTCGGTGTCCTATATCAGCATGATAACGCCAGACCCCATACAGCCCGAATCGTACAGAACGTCAACGTGTTGCCGTGGCCTGCATGTTCCCCAGACATGCCCCCCATTGAACACCTCTGGGATGTCATGGATCGTCGTTTTCGACAGGACCACACCCTCCAGCCAACCGACAATAACTGATCCAGGCCCCCCAAGAAGAATTGCGACGTATCGCACGTGACGTCATGAGTCTTATAGAAGGGAGTGGCCACACACGCTACAAATGTGACGTGTCATTGAACTGATTTTAGATGTGTGTGACTTTTGTTCATAACGTTGAAAGCTTCTTTTTGCTACCCCATGTCAATTCGCGCGACTGCCATGCCAATATCGGATGCTGTACGACTGTCATCTTAAATGTTGATTTCGTTGAGATTTTGATCTTTTCAATACATTTTACTTCATCGATCTATACAACTTCCTTTTTTTTCAGACTAGAGTTATTTCAACCTATTGTAAAGTTTCGATTTGGCCGTCAGTGTATTATAGCGCGTCGGCTTGATGTGGGAGGAAAACCTGAAGTGATGCTCACCTTAGATGTTTAACCACTATGGTGAAACGCTCAAGTTCGGGTATGGTACTGACAAACCGAAAAACATAATCGGGGCCAACCGATATTTGAACTCGCAATCATAGGTTTCTGGCTCGCCCGAGGGGTGCAACTCTACACAGAAAATTGCGGCTCCTTGTACGGTTCAACCACCCATGTATAATCCTTTTCTACCTGGAACTGCAAATGCTGGGTTTGAATCTCAACCAGGACACCATCATTTAGGACATCTTTGTGTCGGACTGCCTACTCTTTTTGGCATTTGGATCCATCATTATTTTGCATCTCAGCCATCATTATTCATTTGTCAGCTACACGGTTGAGATCTTCGTCACTTTGGCCTTCATCTCTCATTCAGTTGAAACGCCGTTATGTGGCTGGAGTTTTGTTGAACGCAGCGTTAACATCAGTTATGGCAATAACGATGCAGAATATCTTACCTTAGAGATGCAACTGGATGCAAATGGACCTCACAATAAAATTAATTGGGCGTCAAAAGAAAGTATAGGCCGAGTTCCATGATCGAAAAAAAACTAACAAGAAGAGGTTTTGTCGTGAATTAAAATATAATCTAGGGAGAGGTAACAAATGATTGATCAACCACAGTTTGAATGAAATTGTGCAATCACAGGTAATGTAAGCTCAAGGTAAACAATGGCAAGAAATTTCATTTACAAAGGTTGTCTGAAATGTCACCAAAAAATTGTCAGACACACTACAAGTTCATTGTCGACACAGTAGCCTTCAATAGCGTGTATGACCTCCAGCTGCCTAAATGCATGCTGTGATACGCCGCCTCATCGATGACATCAGTCTTCTGATGACGTGGACTGGAATCCGTTGCCACTCGTCTCTCAGGGCCTGTGCTGCAATTCTTGTCTGTTGACGGGAGGCTGATGGCGTGCTCTAATCTGTCAGTGAAGATGGTCCCACAGATGTTCAATAGGATTCATATCGGGTGAGTGGGCAGGCCAGGGCAAAACGTCAGCATTCTGCTGGTATAGAATTCGAAAGTTCCGAGTCAGTCTTGCAGTATTGGGCCTGGCATTGTCGTGTTGAAACAATGTCCCCTGCTGTTGGTTTTGTAAAAACGGAAGCACAACTGGCTGCAACGCTTGGTCTCTGTACTGCACCACGTTCAGGTTTCCCTGTATATTCACCAAATCCGTCTTCTGATCTCTACAAATACCGCCCCACACCATGACACCTCCCCCGCCGAATGGATGGACCTTTCGAATACACGCCGGAGCCAAACGTTCCCCTCTGCGTCGATAAACACGTTCTCTGCCGTCATTTCTAAACAAGTTAAACCGACTTTCATCAGTAAACAGCACTCGACGCCAATTTCTCACTTGCCAGCGTCGAACCTGCCTCGCCCATCGCAGTCTCAGACGTCGATGTTGAGCAGGGGGGCACGGGTGGCCCAGTCGTCTAAGGCGCCGCGATTCGCTGTGCAGAGTTGCGTCCCTTGGGCACGCCAGAAACCTACGATTGTGGGTTCGAATCCCGATTCGCCCCGATTATGTTTCTAGGTTTGTCAGCACCATACCCGTGCTCGTGGGTTTCACCGAAGTGGTAAACGTCTGAGACCTGCATCACTTCGGGCTTTCCTCTCACATTAAGCTGACACGCCGCGATATAACTGGAATACTGTTAAAAGCGGCGTTAAACCCAACTCACTCACTCACACACTCACTCACTCACGATGTTGAGCAGTCAGTACCATTTCTCGGAAAGGACGATACGCTCGGATTCCAGCAGCACGAAGTTGTCGTAGTATAGTACTTTGGCTAATGGGATGTCCCAACACTGTTGCTGCCGTCGCCGTCGCCGTCGCCGTCGCCGTTACGAATCTGTTTCGCAGGTGAATGAGCCGTATCTGACCGTCTTCCAGTGGTGTTGTCAATCGGGGTCGTCCGGTTCTAGGTCTGTCCAGTGTCCTCCCTGTCTGCCTGTACCGTTGAATCAGTCTTGCTACTGTCAATGGTGTACAACCAAACCTTCTGGCAATTTGGACCTGTGTTGCCCCCATTTCGGCCATATCGATGGCTCTCTCTCTCTGCTCCTGTGACAGTCGTGGCATTTCATTTGTGTGCTTTCATCACGTGTGGTTATACCCTGCAGACGAACGCATTTATACAGCTAACATGCACGTGCAGTTTATGCCATAGGCGGGAAACCTGTTTCACCTTTTTTTGTCACCGCACGAGCGCCGTCAAAGGTGGCGCGTTCGGGTGAGGTGTTTCTTAGTACCTGTTCCTGGGCAGTCATATTCCCAATACCGACTTTCCACTGGTTATCGCTGTTTTTAGGAAAATTACAAATTGCCAACCTATACTTTCTTTTGCCGCTTAGTTTAAATCAAATGTCACCAAGAAGGTTATTGCACATTAAATTCGATCCGGTGGTAATATTAATCACGAAAATAGTAAATGAAATTAGAGCCACAATAATACACCCTGATACCATTCGACTGCAAAGTGCCTGTAACATAAGTATGCCAGTCAGCGTGCCTCCAAGGATATCTAAAACACAAGGTTTCCGTAGCAGTAAATGTGTCACCAGTTTGTACATAGCGTCCAGCATGTGCCCAATTTGATTTGCAAACCTAATTAGTACCTTATTATAAGAAGCCTGTCTCGGGAGATAGAACATTCGTTTTGATTCACCTCCCTGCTGCCTTCTGTCCTGGACAGGAACCCCTCATGTACGACGGATGAGGAGTATTATTCTTGATTGATAAAATGTGGATTTTACGCATAGGAGTGTAAGACCTTGAAGCTGCCTTTGGGGGGGAAAGCGGCGAAATTAGCACAATCCACATCGACAGGACGTCGCAAGTAGTTTAGAATTGGATCATGACTGAACTGTGAGGCCGTGTATGTGGACAATATAACGAGTTACTCTCAACTGTGCGTGGTATATTGAGTCACTCGTGTTGAATGTCATTTCACCCATTTTAGTCGTGTCTGGTGACAGTATAATGCGTCGCTCATGTCGGATGGCAGTACACTGAGTTGCTCGTTTCTGGAGGCTTATCTCAAGTTAGTCGTGTCTGAGAGAGGTTTATTCACTCGTGTCTGTGGGTGGTATATTGAGTCACTTGTGTCTGAGGGCGGTATGTTGATCACTCTGTCTGAGGATGGTATATTGAGTCACTCTGTCTGAGGATGGTATTTTGAGTCATTCTGTCTGAGGATGGTATGTTGAGCCACTCTGTCTGAGGATGGTATTTTGAGTCACTCGTGTCTTTTGGCGGTATATTGAGTCACTCGTGTCTGGGGGCGGCATATTAAGTCGCTCGTGTCTGAGGATGGTATATTGAGTCACTCGTGCCTGAGGATGGTATATTGTGTCACTCGTAACCGTTGGCCATATATTGAGTCGCTTGTGTCTGAGGGCAGTATATTGAGTCACTCTGAGGATGGTATGTTGAGTCATTCGTGTCTGAGGATGGCTTATTGAGTCAGTCGTGTGTGAGGGCAGTATATTGAGTCACCCGTGTCTGAGGGCGGTATGTTGAGTCACTCGTGTCTGAGGATGGCTTATTGAGTCAGTCGTGTGTGAGGGCAGTATATTGAGTCACCCGTGTCTGAGGGCGGTATGTTGAGTCACTCGTGTCTGAGGATGGTATGTTGAGTCACTCGTGTCTGAGGGCGGTATATTGAGTCAGTCGTGTCTGAGGGAGGTATGTTGAGTCACCCGTGTCTGAGGGCGGTATTTTGAGTCACTAAGTCTGAGGATGTTATATTGAGTCACTCTGAGGATGGTATATTGAGTCACTCGTGCCTGAGGATGGCATGTTGAGTCACTCGTGCTTGAGGGCGGTATATTGAGTCACTCTTTCTGAGGATGGTATTTTGAGTCACTCAGTTTGAGGATGAGTCACATGTTGAGTCCCTCTTGTGATAACCACGCTCATGTTATGAATTTTAAACCTTGATGTCAATTGTACGTATGTTAGCCTCCATGTTTTAAAGTCATGTATCCAGCGATAAATGGACTGGGCAAAGTAATATGCATCGTTATGTGTCAAGTATTGAATTCCGTGGGCTGATTGCTTGACGTAACCCTCTCGAGTTACCTAACCACCGTATCATTACTCTTCTACAAAAATAAAAAGAAAATGTTTTAGTATCAACAGTAATAAATTGAAATTAAACCGAGCCGACAGAAACGTAAAGTACCAGGATCTGACAGGGCAAAATGCAGTGATTAATCAGTGTCCATCAGAGAATTTAAGTGATCGTTATCCTGATTTAATAACCCATAAATCCATTTAATACTGAAGAGAAAAGTCATTGCACAAAGTATTTCCAAAGTCATTGCACTCACGAACAACTGTGCTCATTTGAAAAGCAGGACCGATCGACAATTCTTTTGAATGTATGACGCTACGGGTCCGCATTCTTGTGTATGTGAACCAGCAGAAGGTATATGGGCATAATTCTTCTTTTTCGTGAAATAATTGAAGAGGGAAACCTGTTGAAGAATCCATAAAAAGATTGTGCGTATATTGGTTTTACGCTTTGAAGAAACATAAACGCTTTGAAATAACGTGGTGGTGTTTTTTTACAGCTAGACGATAGTTTCTTGTGTCTGTGCCATTCTGCCCCGTGGGTATTTCGGGTAACATATTGGCCCTAGCACACCATGCGTAAGAGACGACTTAATTGATCGGGCGGTCAGGCTTAGCTCATCGAATGCATGGAACGGTGCTCATAATATTCACCACTGGTGTGTCTGGTCCAGACTGGATTATTTAGAGAACGCTCTGATCCAGCTGGACTATTGCTGAGTGTGGATTAAAGCAACAAAGGAACAAAAGGAAACGTCATTCTCAAACTAGTATGTTGCTCTAGAACCAAGGGTAGGATCTGCCACAAGGAGGTCCCCAGAGACCTCGCCTATGTTTTAGGGGGCACGGGTGGCCCAGTCGTCTAAGGCGCCGCGATTCGCTGTGCAGAGTTGCGTCCCTTGGGCACGTCAGAAACCTATGATTGTGGGTTCGAATCCCGATTCGCCCCGATTATGTTTCTAGGTTTGTCAGCACCATACCCGTGCTCGTGGGTTTCACCGGAGTGGTAAACGTCTGAGTCCTGCATCACTTCGGGCTTTCCTCCTTTCCGGGCTGACTCGCTGTGATATAACTGGAATACTGTTAAAAGCGGCGTTAAACCCAACTCACTCACTCACTCACGCCTATGTTTCGTGGGAGTTGTTAGGGCCTGGGTCTACACCTCACTTACATCAACTCTACTCTATCGTATGCTTACTATCAGTCTGGAGTGGTGGGGTAGCTTATTGGTTAAACATAATGTCTTAAAATAACGTCAAGGAGGGACGGTATCATCACACGATTCTGGCTATGGATGATGCTATGAGTGAGTGAGTTGGATTTAACGCCGCTTTTAACAGTATTCGAGTTATATCACGGCGTGTCAGCTTAATGTGGAAGGAAAGCCCGAAGTGATGCAGGTCTCAGACATTTACCACTTCGGTGAAACCCATGAGCACGGGTATGGTGCTGACAAACCTAGAAACATAATCGGGGCGAACCGGGATTCGAACCCACAATCATTGTTTTCTGGCTTGCCCAAAGGACGCAAATCTGCACAGCGAATCGCGACGCCTTAGACGACTGGGCCACCCGTGCCCCCGAATGCTGCTTTGAAACCACACAAGTCATTACGTCTCGGGTCACCGAAATGAAGCGTCCATTCGACTTTACAACAAAAGAAATCACTGAGCTCCACACTGTACTGTAGGCCTGTATGCATCGGGAATTCAAACCGCGCCGTCAAGCGGTAATCCCCGTCATCAGCAGCTCATCTAGCCTTAGTATGCCTCAAACACACATCCAAAGCTGACAGAACGTTTTCATCAATCCATTTTCAGAATCAACCGAGTCTGGGTTCAAATTCTAGCTTTACTGGGTGCAACTTCTATTTCAAACGAATGGCATTGCCGTAGCCGCCATATTATGACGTTTGCAAAACCAAGTGACGTAACTGCCATGGAATGTTTGGATCGGCTGACGTCACGACAAAAGCAGGTCTCTACTTTTAAATGATTAAAATATGCTGTTTATATGGATTGTTTTGTTAAGATTTGTGTGTATGTCAATATAAGGATTGAAGTTGTATTTGTTGACATTTATCAGCTTTTTTTACGTGTTTTTTTTCCAGTGAACAGTTGACTTGCTTTTGGCATGTGTTTGTGTCGGGTGCCACCGGTGGGGCTGTATATATATACGCTCACCTTTTCGCGAACAATTTGCATCATCACTATTTGACAGTGTTTTTTAAACACAAGCTCATTATATAGTCGGAATCGTACAATCGATTCTACTTTTGGAAGAGATTTCTTATTATTTTGGAAATGGTTTTGTCCCCTTTTTTAACACACTGATATGATTCGACAATGAGTAAGTCGGGACAACACTGGCTTAATTACCATTATCACCTACCTCAAGGGTTGATAAAAAACCAAGAACATGTATCACCATTCGTTGTATTTTGTTTGACGTTATATATGCCCTTGTTTGACGCGGACGGGGATCAGAATACATGAGCTAAATGACTGTATAATTACACTAGTGTAGAGCTTCATGTTGGCAGAATAACAGTGATATTCTTGTAGGGTTTCCCCTTACAAAACAGACCACGCAGTGGCGTTACGTTTGCAGACTCGCGACATCACGTCGATGGCGAAATGAACAGTTTCCTACTCGAAGAGGTCGTACGGGCAGACATACATTCTATATTTCTCAATATACAGTCTCAAAACATAATTTATTATAATACATTATTCATATTGTTTCACAACATGCGCCTTCATAAACATTAACATATTTGACACTCTAAACATTCATGACACGCACACTCGTGCAATAATATTTATTGATACAACAGACTGCTTTGAAGCACCGTTCTTGACTAGAGAAAATATGTGTGACCTTTCAGTTTTAACTCCTCCTTTACAATCATGTTTAGGCATAACGTCCAATGTTTACGTCATATATATGCTGAGTGCATTGACATTGGTTGCAGCCTCTAATTACATTTGGCGATGATAGAGAGCGCTATATGTAACCCCCAACATGAATATGGCAATACATTCACAGGACGGAAATCACGCAGGTCAATATACGCATATTAATAAGAAAACTTTGCGTTTTAGTTTAACCGATGTCTTCGTTACCTAACATAAAGCTTCAGCTGTCTAAACAGTACAATTTACGTGTTTTTTTAATTTGTGTTATTGTGAGAGAGGAATAAGAGTAGACAAAAGAGGTGAGGTGAAATGGGGTTTAACGTCGCGTCTAAGATTATTGCTCTTATATAGCGACGTGCATGTGTTTGTGCTTGTACTAGTCCGGACTGATGCCGATTTATAGTGCTAGCTCACTGAGATACTATGCCGCAGTTTAACATGAATACCCCACTCAGACACAGTATACTGACTCCGAGCCGACCAGTCCTTGTTTTAGCCCCTTAATGCAAAACGCCAGACAGGGTAACAACAAGTACCATCTTTTAACGTCTTTTGGTATGACGCGGCCGGGGATCGAACCCCGGACCTTCCGCTCTCCGGGCAGACGCTCTACCACTAGACCACGGAGGCGGTCAGCAGACAAAAGAAGTTGTTAAATTACTATTATCATATTTTCTCATACGACAGTATGTCATCATTGATTAATGTATCTGTTGAGAAACGCGTCTTTCGTAATGATGTGCCCTTCCTGTTACGTAAGTGCATTGGATGTAGCTGAACGAGAATGACATAACGGATTTTGACTATTTAATCTAATGGTTTTTTATGAGTTATCCAAGGTTATATCACCTTCAACAGAATCGTATTATCACATGACGCAAGTATGGTCTCAGAATAGGCACCCTGGCACCAAGTATAGAAACCCACGTCGTCACTCTCATTTCCGTTGTTAAATAGAATCTGGTGGAAATTCAATGATAGCCAAACACGAATCCGTTGATATCCACGACCCTGCTCCTGCTAACGTCATCACCTCAACGACACTCGATACCATGCCTCTAGTGCATGTTGAATGAGGGCAGTACATCCGCACCTCCACAAACCTTCGAAGGTAGGGGAAATCAAATACATGTAGGATGGATTTTGATTGCTTTGCTTTGACACAAATAAAGCATTGAACATCGACGGTGTATTTATTGTTAGCCAGTTACATCATACCACCAAACTCCTTGCAAATTTTAAAGATTAAACTGGCCAGGTCTGGCACCGGCATGATAGAAAACACACACAAGGAATTTCGTGGTTCAGATTCTAACCGCGTGGCCTCTCACCAATGATGGAGCTTTACCACAATAAGACATCGTAGCCAGAAGGTATTGGAAGCTGTTCATCGTATCAGTCACTAGCTTGTCTGGCCCAGGCCCGATTGTGTACAGTCTGAAGTGATAAATCTGGTTTATCGTTGACTGTGTCTTCTTTTACTGATCTGTGATTTTTCAGTTTTAGTTGTGAATACATGCTTTTTAACAAGACTATGTTTTTGTAATAAATAGATGTCCACTTACCAGGGCCCACTTGCACAAAGCGATCTTAGCGCTAAGATCACCGCATCTCCCATAATTAAACATAGGCTTACAATAATCGTAGCGGGCCCAGGTCAGTGGGTTTACTTTTCAATACAAGTTGTACGTACATGTTCTCCTAACAGGGTTGTAGTTCTGTTGCATTAGATTGTAATAAAAAACTATTTATAATGGTTAAATATGCGCGTCTCTCTACCGGGTGTGTGGTAAATAGATGTCAGGTCTGTGGTTTCCATGTGTTTGTTATAAATAGTGTGCCTCTACTAGATTTATGATTTGACTGTTTTCCTTTATAAATAGATGTCAGGTCTGTGGTTTCCATGTGTTTGTTATAAATAGTGTTCCTCTACTAGATTTATGATTTGACTGTTTTCAGTTATAAATAGATGTGGGGCGGTCGGGTAGCCTCGTGTTTAAAGCGTTCTCTCGTCACGCCGAAGACCCGGGTTCGATTCCCGACATGGGTACAAAGTGTGAAGCCCATTTCTGGTGTCCCCCGCCGTGATATTGCTGGAATATTGCTAAACGCGGCGTAAAACCATGCTCACTCACTCACTATAAATAGATGTCAGGTCTGTGGTTTCCATGTGTTTGTTGTTATGAGGCATCTCTATCAATGTCCTTTCTATTAATAACATACAAGGACATTTCACACATATCTGTAAATAATCGGATATGGACCAGACAATCTTGTTATTGACATCATGAGCATCGAACTACACGAGTCCATAGCGAATCTGACCATCCAATCCCGTAGTCGCTTCTTACGACAAGTATAGTCGTCTTTTTTTTGACAAGCACAGGTTGCTGAACGCCAATTATGACCTGGATCTTCACAGGTTGGACAATGGGGACGAGGAGTTAAGAATATGTATATGTATGTTACATCTACAACACATAATTATAATTATATAGCCTTCTGCGACGTAAATCGCTGTACAAAGTTACGTCCCTTTGCCGCCAGTATCCGTTCGTTCGAATCCTAAATTCCCACTGCGTATGATCGATCACAAGGTTGTCAGTACAATTCGTGACTTTCCGACCAGCTTTACTCGAACATTAGCCCCACATTATAACTGAAATATTGTTATAAACATCATAATACCCCCAACTCACTCTTTATCTTGATAACAACATAACAACGTCGAACCGCCATCATATAACGTAGCGGCGTAAAACAACAATGACCCGCATACGTAACTACACCGAAATTACGATGTAAACATTGACTAACAAGTCCATCTTCCATTGCTTGCTATTGTCTGTAATTAAATTAGTTTTAGGCAGTTTTACATCTATATAAGATACGTATATAAAAAAAGTGATAAATTAAAATGCATGACCATTGCGTTGTCTTGGCAACATACTGGACATCTAACTCCGTATGCAGATAATGTGGCCACTGTCAGCTGATTGTGATAACATTCAGTGCTAACGTTAACCTGATCACACGTTTTCTGATGGACCACGCGATATGACCTCACTGTGAACCATACTGCGCGTCTCCTGACCACAAGGTTCCAGTGTTGGTATCGAGGAATTGGTTTAGCGTCCATCCTCTAAGGAAACCTTAGACAACAGCATCTGTTGCACACGGACCTTTCTAGCGTCAGTGTTGGCTGGGTGTGTCTCTTCATCACACTGGTTTGGCGTAAATGATGTGCGTTATCCAAATAACGATGAATTGCAAAATAACTCAAAATCGGGAATTGTCTACTAAATGCCAATACGATACACGGCAATGAATACCCTGTACCGAACAAGACGGGTGGCCCAGTTGTCTAGTGCATTGTCCATGGGACTTTGCAGGCACAACAGGGGCAATTTATGTTTCACCCACTCCAGAAGTACATTGCCGCTCATTTCTGTGTGGTAGTCCTAGTTGTCCTTGGCCCTGGCTCGAGTGAGTGAGTGAGTATGGTTTTACGCCGCTGTTAGCAATATTCCAGCGGGGGACACCAGAAAGGGGCTCCACACATTGTACCCATGTCGGGAATCGAACCCGGGTCTTCGGCGTGACTAGCGAACGCTTTAACCACCAGGCTACCCGACCGCCCCGGCCCTGGCTCGAAAGACGGGAAAAAACCCTGACTAGAACAGCCAGCATGGAGCATAATGAGTCTCACCTTCTCCTATTGGTAACCTTCTTCCAGACACTCCTTACAGTCCCCACCGGGTACCCACTAACTGCTGGCTGTTGGAGAGGCATTTTCCCACGTCTCATCAAGGACAACAGGCTCATATCCTTCTTCACGTTTCTGCTTGATGGTTCGAAAATAATGATGTTGGAGACCAAGAATGTCACTGCATCTAAATGTATGGAAAAGTAGCCATAGCTTGTATTTTGTAACAATTAAATCAGTTCCAATGTATTTCTTCAAGAGTCTTAGTGACATGTACAGTTTAACATTCACGTTCGACTTTTTTTAAAACTATCTATTTTGAATTATTAACAGGATCAAATTCCCAAACAACGTTTTACAACCAATCCGATTGCAGAACACACTCGACTTCAATTAACAGAATATTGTTAATACCTACTGTCAAAGACATCACTGACCCGTTCAAGAAAACCTTCTCAGCACTACAATGGCTGCAAGTGATCTAAGCCGTGGTGACTTGTGCCCAACCCTTTTCAGTAGATTATACTTTACAGTAAACTACGGTTATAACGAACTCAAAGGGACTACTAATTTTAGTTCGTTATAACCGTAGTTCGTTATAAGCATATATACAGCATAACTACAGCAAATAGTCGGGACCAAAATATTAAGTTCGTTATATCCGTCAGTTCGTTATAAGCGTGTTCGTTATAACCGTAGTTTACTGTATTCTGTTTAAACTCAACTAATCTGAGGACGAGAATTAATTGATGTCAACTTCTTTATTATGAGGGGCGGTCGGGTAGCCTAGTGGTTAAAGCGTTCGCTCGTCACGCCGAAGACCCGGGTTCGATTCCCGACATGGGTACAATGCGTGAAGCCCATTTCTGGTGTCCCCCGCCGTGATATTGCTGGAATATTGCTAAAAGGGGCGTAAAACCATACTCACTCACTCACTTTATTATGAGGAACACACGATTGTGTTCCTCATACACAAAAAGTTGACTTCCATAAATTCTCTTCCTTGTGTGTATCACTTCTAAATGCCATTCAAAGACTTAAACTATTCTAAGTACTATCCATTGTCAATGGCTGTTGTGCCCAATGACCTTCTTTGGCGAAGATCGAACTTCCTTGTTTGTAAGGATATGTTTTTGTTTTTGCAAATCTGTGTCAATGTAAGTGTGAGCTTTAATATCGCCTTTGCCTTCAAGATCGCTTTGTGGAAACGGGCCTGTCTTGACGACCGTGTGACCAATGAAAGTCCAATGAAAGTCTAATAAATGTATTGTAACGCCGCTCAATGCATCCTGCACCAGGGCCTTGTATCACAGAGCGATCTTATCGCTTTAACTATCGTGAGTGTATGTTGAGTTAAGGTTATGACAGTAGTTGAGCTAAACTAGTTTTGCGGAGCGGTCAACATGTGGATTGGTCAGCGATAAATCTACAGTTCCACCATATTTCGCATATGGTATCAGAAAAATGAACATAATACATACAAACTTAAGACATGGTGAATGGTGGATTAAAAATTTATTTACAAAAGGTTAAAAGAAGGATCCAAAATGCCGATCTGGATCCCATATGAGAATTCACATAATTATTTCATCGAATGTTCATTTCTTAAATGAGCTAGAAACGATTTGATGTACTCTCTATTGTTAATTGTGAAAGATACTTCACTTAAACATGTGAACGAAACCATTTTAGGAATGTACATACATATTAAGAAAACAAAAAGGTTTGAGTGAGCAATGTTAATGTACAAGTAGACACGTATCACTCTTTCTCTTTCCCTACTGTCCTTTAATGTATTACTTGTCAATAAGCATATATGTAAATCTACGGGAGAGGGTGATTTAAGGTGCGAACACTTGGGCCCAATCGTTTTCACGAAAATAAAATATGTTCAAACTAAACTAATCTAAGTACTATCAATTATTAACGGCCGTGGTGCCCAAATGATCTTCTTTGGCGAGGATCGTAGGGTATGAACTTACTAGTTTGTTGACGCTATGTTTTTGTTGAAAGTTTAACAAGACTACATTTAATAGCCTAGACATTTGCCCATTAATCTATTCTGTCGTACGTCTGAAATTATCGTGTAAGTGTGCATTCTAGTAAAGGTCACCTCCGTTATCGTATTTGGTCATCATCAACAAATTACGACGCTTTTACCAGAAAGACCATCACTTAATATCTATTGAAGTAATGGCGTGCTTTGACGTCGACCAACACCATTAGAAGGAAGCGGGGAGGTGAATGCCACGCCCACAACAACCGGAACAATATTAGCTGTGGTTAAAAGCCGACAATGAGTTTGTTGCCCAGCACATGTGCCCTTTTAATCTAGTGCTTATCTGACGAACTTTACGGTTCGGTACAATAGTGAGGACATCGATCTCATGCTCATGATACATGCTTTAAGACGAATATGGAAAGGTTTTTTTCGCTCGTATTATCATATCTTATGGAATAAAATCAATAAATGCAGCAAAGTGAATGTGAAGACTCCACAGAAGGGCTTGTATTCCTGGCAACAAACCCTGGTACTCTCCCACTGTCAGTCAACAGATTGGGAGAAAACAGACCTAAGGAACCAAGAACAATGTGGAATCGAACAAGTTGTTACTTGGGATGCAAGCGTGACATTTCGAAAGCAAGGTCTGCATTTTTGTCATGTTTTTCTCGAATCTTGCCAATCACATTAGTTTCAAAAGGGACAGACAATTCAATGATATGAATGATTACACTGGATTTATCAAAAAGGACAAGATCGGGTTTGTTGGCTTGGATAGGTCAAAGGCTGCAACGGGTTTATTCCAAAGAATTTTGTATTTATCATTTTCCATGACGCCCTATACATATTCTGGGTCGTAGCAAGGCTGGACCTCAGTGTCAAAATGATCAAGCCACGCCATCATGTCGCTTAAGATACTGTGTTTGTGCCCATAGCTGCGCCTCCACTAAATTCATTGAATATTCTACATTTCATGTTTACATTTTGATGCAAAATCACACATTGACAGTTTCGAGTGGTAAGTGACTGGTCTTGAGCAGCAAACAGAAAGCCTTCTGTTTCACTTTTCAGACCAGACGACTTCATCCAAGCGAAGGACTCTGCAGGGTTGCTGATCTTCTCAACACACTGCACATGAACTCGATTAAGTGATTGTTCAGATATGCTGGGCCCATTTGATATGGCACTTGACACTCATTTCTGTACCGTCCAGCAGTACAGAACCATCCAACAAAATCAACTCTGACATTCAAATTATGTCCCACATACTTGGCTTGTTGAAGAAAACCGTTGAATGCGTTATTTTCATCATGACATGCTTCACAAGAGTTTCATTAGGCAAATAAATGTGTGCAAAAGTGCACAAAACAATTCCATCATGAAGAGCTCCAACGTTAATCAAACCATGCCCTCCCATTACAATTGGTAGATATAAGCGATTGAAGAAAGAGCAAGGGTGGTGGGATCTATTGTCCAACATGATTCTTCCTGTGAGGCATATGAAAGGACGGCTACAGCATAAGTATTTGTGGCTTTAACTTTATTGCCAGCGTTCAGCTCTGAACTCCAGATTTTCTTAAGTCAACATTTGTACTCTGCCCAAAGTTTTTCCTTGATATGGGCATTCTGGAGTTTGTTCCTCATCTGCTTCCGGTACGTATAGGCCTGACCTTCCACGAGATGGTCTGTAACTCCTTCCACAAGTAAACTGACTGACCTTCTCTCTTCTACCTGGACACGTTCCAGATGAAGAATGTTGCATTTGTCGAGTCCAAAGGACATGCTGATATCATTAGAAAATGACTCGACAAGGAGGAACAATTCTTAGACGTTTCAGTTACCGCTAAAACAATTAAACTTGTAAAAGAAATAAGACCAGTAAATATGATTATCTTGTGTCAGACATTTTCATACACTCTAGGCTCTTTGTATAATTCTACCCAAATTTGCAGAAATCTTAAGAAGAGTTTATCCAGTATTATACCATGACATTGAAGAATTCTTGATTCTGTTAAGTTAAAAAGATTTGCTTTTGCAACAGACACCTCTTGAAAATATATTAAGACTTTTCACACAAGAAACGTACGTATGGATACATCAGTAGCCTGTATATCGATTTATAAAAAAATGGCTGCTGATCGATCACCCACAGGAACTGAAAAGACGTGTCGATATTTTCTCTGTTTCACGCTGGGTATGAAATACAAGCCAGGGCAACGGCTCTCGCGACATTAATAGGCGGACGAGCGGCAAATAGAGGAAATACGGTAGTTTGCTAACGGATGTTTTTGGCGACGATATGACGTTCAAGGCCATAACCTTGACTGCTTCGATGATGAGAATACAAGACTTGTAACGAAGGCATATCTTTTGCAAACAAATGATAATGTTTATGAAACTGTCATGGAAAGAACCAACAATCTAAAGAACGTGTTTTCAAAAAACTTTATTCATAACAACATGCTGTTTACAAACCTTTTTGTGATCGATATCCATTGCCATCTGACACGAGCGTTAGCATTTGGCAGGAGGGGATTTGAAAGTCCATCAGTCATTCCCTCGAAAGGTCACGAACACAATGTCTGATATGGCTGAAGTCACAGAAGGGAAACTTGATCAAACAACTTATCAAACTTGATGAAGATCATTTCAGAAAACGTACGATTAAGCACATCATACACGAACCACTGTTTCTGGGCGACTTCAGTCACATTGCTTTCACTCGCTGGCGTCGCATGCCGTAACATCTTGAAATTGACAGGTCAAATCCAATCCTTCGTGTCAAAATAGCTGACTCTTCTGCAGCCTAAAAAGGGCTGTTCAGTCATGCTCTAGTTCCATGGGCAATCACGTTGCACCCTCGGGCAGTAAATCTACAGGTTAGGGTTGAACCACATCATAGATCGGGGCTGTCATGTTGTTTCATTTAACTTGTCAGAAGCACAGATCTTGTAAACAACAACATTGGCAGCCATTGCCAGTTGTGATTGACCGTGATGGGGGTGGGGACGGGGTTCAAGTTCTGTCACATCCCAGTTCTGGTATAATTAATAAAGTTTGTTGGAGAAATAAATTCGTTCAGCATTTCTTTAAACTATATCTACAACCTGTCTCTCTTACAATGCTAGATGGTATATTCGATTTCCAAGAAATGACCTGTCGAGCTGATTTCCTAGAAATGACTTGGAGGGTTATTTGTCGACTTCTTTTTGAACAAACTTCATGTTTTTAACCCTTATTTTGAACTAGTCAAGACTATGGGTATTTTAATGGTGAACTTTAGTAATATTTGTTACATACCTGTAACTACCTGTAACCTAACTACTTAAGATAGCGGACCTTTGTACTCTGTGTAGTACGCTATCGCCATGAGCGCCATAAAGAGACTTAAATGAGAAGAAATTTGGAGCGTGTCTTCATTTCTAGGAAAATATGTTCAGCAAAACAGTTAATATCACATGGCCTAATTTCATAATCAATTGGAAAATTAAAGAAAGTATTTAGGAAGTTGTTTTTTTTCTTGATAGAACACACAGAAATGATATTCTGATTCCTCAGTTGGACGGATACAAAAATGGCAATTTGCATATTAAGAAAGTAAGTATTTACTGCCTGACGGCGCACAGCAGTATTCCTGCCATGCGACGTCGACGTCGGCCTGGGAACAAACCAGACAATCAAGTGATTGATGAACCAAAGCCAGTTGGTTGGTTGGTTTGTTGTTTAACGCCGCACTCAGCAATATCCCAGCTATATGACGGCGGTCTGTAAATAATCGAGTCCGGACCAGACAATCCAGTGATTGATATCATGAGCATCGATCAACGCAATTGGGATCGATGACATATATCAACCAAGTCAGCGAGCCTGATCACCCGATCCCGTTAGTCGCCTTTTTACGACAAGCATAGTCACCTTTTACGGCAGGCATAGGTTGCTGAAGACCTCTTCTACCCCGGAATCTTCACGGGTCACCAAACCCAGTGGCACAATAGAACCATTACTGATTTTGTGCATACTTATATAAAAATGATATGTTAATTTTGAATTACTTCTGCTGTGCACAAGTGCGGGGTTTTTGCTTTTTATAAATTAAGAAAATATGTTTAAGAAAATAATTCGTTTTGCAACACAGTGGGGTGCAGTTTTAAAGTCTCGGTCCAAAATATATGTTTCAAGTTTAGAAAAATGTAAGATTTGATGAAACCACATCCGGCTGCCAATTGCCATGCACCTTTCCTTAAACCTATATAAAGGGATTTAACACAGTCCCATTAATGATTCATGTGTTCTCTAGTTCCTGGGTCCAATAATTGGTCTTGATAGCTAAGGGCAGAGCATATGTCCTAAAGGATGATCTTCAAGTGTACATATAGATTCCTCGGTAGTTGAAGAGTTTAATTAAGTATATTTTATATGTACCTGAAGTTGGAACATGAGGTGAACATCTTGAAGCATATAGTTCTCTCAGGACCAGTTACTGCCATCGAACCCAAGCTGAAGTCTCCTCAATAACATTACATGTATATGTAGTCCTTGAAATAGCTCGGATATTCTTCGGGACTCATGTCGCAGTAACTATCAGCTTCTCTCTCGCTCCTCTTTTCATGACCATGGGGATTCCGGGTCGGAAGAATCCCCTTTACGGTTGTCATTAGAGGCAACTTGATAGGGATTGAATTGTGAGGATCTATGACTTGCTCATCCTCTGGCATCGTGCTCCCTGGCGTGGAGCGTTGAGCTTTCAAGCACTGGTTGTCCCGGCCCAGAGGCCGTCGTGATTTAGCTAGAATAACGTCAAACAACATTCATTATTCTTCCATCAGTGTTCTTCTGCCCCTTCTTTCCTCCATTTTCCCCTTTCTTCTATCTACATGTATTCTCCTCTCTTCTTATCCTTCTCCAATGTTCTTCTCTTTCTTCATCCATCTCCCGTATTCCCCTCTCTCCTCATTCTCCTCCCGCATTCTCCTATCTCTTCACCCCTTCTCTCGTATTCTCCTCTCTCTTCACCCTTCTCTCGTATTCTCCTCTCTCTTCACCCTTCTATCGTATTCTCCCTTCTCTTCACCCCTATCGCATATTCTCCTCTCTCCTCACCCTTCTCGTATTCTTCTCTCTCTTCGCCCCTGTCACTTATTCCCCTCTCTCCTCATTCTTCTCCTGTATTCTTCTCTCTCCTCACCCTTCTCCCCCTCTCTCCTCAACCTTCTCCTGTATTCTCCTCTCTCCTCGCCCTTATCCCGTATTCCCCTCTCTCCTCAACCGTCTCCTGCATTCTCCTCTCTCCTCACCCTTCTCCCGTATTCTCCTCTCTCTTCGCCCCTCTCGCATATTTTCCTCTCTCTTCACACTTTTCACGTATTCTCCTCTCTCCTCTTCACCCTTCTCCCATTTTCTCCCATCACCTTACCCTTCTACCATATTCTCCCCTCTCCTCGCCCTTCTCCCGTATTCTCCTCTCTCCTCAACCGTCTCCTGCATTCTCCTCTCTCCTCACCCTTCTCCCGTATTCTCCTCTCTCCTCACCCTTCTCCCGTATTCTCCTCTCTCCTCACCCTTCTCCCCTCTCCTCACCCTTCTCCCCCTCTCTCCTCATCCTTCTCCCATATTCTCCCCTCTCCTCACCCTTCTCCCGTATTCTCTTACCTCCTAGATTCCCTCACCCAAACCCTCTACCCGACCCATTTCCTCCACTTGTGCAGGGTATCATGATCAGTTATCTATAGCTCGGCGCTCCCACTTTATTGCAGCGGTGTGTACTATGCCATAACGTGAGGGGATCAAGACAGAAATATCTTCTTAAGTTAAGAAGTTTATCCTCTTAATGACAGTGGCCAATAGTGTATCCTGTGAGGTCTTAGACATGCATTGTTGCCATTTATTTTCATCACTGCTGTCGTGTTTCAGGACGGCACTATGGATGGATACTGTGGAAGCTGTACCGGATTCGAATGGACTTCTGGACCAAATGAGCATTGACAAGTCTATCAAGATGTTGGGCTCTTATTACCTGTATGGATATACTCTGACACAGGTGAGAATCTTGTCATACAAAACACACACGTACAGTCAAACCCCGTTAAACCGGACTGAACTGTTCAAATGCCTCTCCCTAAACGAACCCGCTAACATATACGACACCTTGAAAAACGCGACTTCTTTAATTTCATTAAACCGAAACTCCATGTTTCTTTAAGAAATATCTATATACGTCATTGATCTCATGTTGATATGGTTAATCATACCATCGATTGGTTTTGGGGAGTTGGTACAAGAACGCTGTATATTCCGCCAGATGGTCGCAAGTGCTGGGCAGTATCACGATACAAAGAAACTGAGGAAGCAATTGAAAGGGCAGTTAAATAACTATTGTATTGGAACATTACAAAAAATTATATTTCCTCGATTTCAGTTTTGGAACTGAGTATATAACTTTGTAAACATATTTAAGTGGTTTTATCATACAACTACAACACATACGATTTAAAAAAAGACCATTTCCTAAGGAAGCATGCGGCAAACGTTGTTTAACGTTTCATCCAGAAGAGACTTTGGTCTTACCTCGCACCATTGCAGAATTGATGTTGATATATCCTGACGTAGCCTATTTCAATCAGTTAATATGGCACTGCTGATATTTCGAGGGATGAGTGAATCAATACTTAAATTTTGTTTCATACCACTAGGCGATGTCTTCAACAATAGAATCAGCTACATTCCGAAAAAAAAATCAAATTTAAGTGGTTTTATCATACAACTATAATACATACGATTTAAAATAAGACCATTTCCTCAGGAAGCATGCGCGCGGCAAACGTTTTTAACCTTTCTTCCAGAAGACACGCATCTGTGACAAGAATAATGTCCGATGCAATTCCCTGGTTGACTTGTACCGTATGTTCCCGAGGTTTAATGTTCAGGTGAACAATTGCCTTTGTATGTGTTTGTGACGGGTATCACCGATGGGGCAGGATACGCTCACTTTTTTGCTATCACCTGGTATCATCTCTATTTAATATTGTGATTCAAAAACACATGCTCATGTTTAGGTTGGACTCGTACAATCAACTCTGCTTTTTGCAGAGAGTTCATATGAATATGGAAAGGCTTTTGTCGCTTTTGGTTCAGATGCGTATTTTGTCACGATGTGAATCCGAACATTTCAGTCTGTAAAACAAGGTAAACTAAACCAAGAGAATACAAAAGAGTAACGAAGCAGTAACAGTATTAATTCCAACAATCGATCATTATAAAGTCCAAACAGTAAACAATGGTAATTGAAGATCCGTGTTACGGGCACGTCGTTAGCGGACAATCCAGGGGCTGTCTGTTTGTTTGATTATTTCACGCCGCACTAACCAGTATTCTAGCTTTATGTCGGCGCTCTGTATATAATCAAGTCTCGGGCCTGACCACCCGATCCCACGACCAGACAATCCAGTCATTGATATCATGAGCATCGATCTACTCAATTGGGACACGATCACATGCATCAACCAAGTCAGCAAGCCCGACCACCCGATCCCGTTAGTCGCCTCTTCGACAAGCATGGGTTGCTGAAGACCAATTCTACCCCGGATCTTCACGGGTAGGTGCTGTCTTAGCGGCTAGACACAGCATCATGTGTTGATGCACCAGGAAGTTATCACGGGCACAAGAAGTATGTACGAAACTCGCATTTATCAAGTTGTTAATGATAAAATCAATACAATCGGGAAGCCATACACTCAGTGAGACCGTATCAGTTTGAAGTTGACTTTGCAGCTCGACTTGAAACACATTCCATTCCGCCAATATCCTTACTTCATGAGGTTTTCGCTACACTTGTGTTTTAGATGGTGATAACGCTATCGACTATTGCGGTTCAGCGCCTTACATTTATATTTAATAGACAACAGATAATGCCTAGAGATATTTGATTTCAATTCTGTTATTGCCTGTATCGTCCAACAATTTATTTTACTACATTGATGCGTGCCAGGAACTCTATGAGGCCGAAGTGGACAAGCGCTGCCCTCGTCACTATTGTTATTTGAATGGCACTAGCCATGGAGTGAGTGAGTATGGTTTTACGCCGCTTTTCGCAATATCACGGCGGGGGACACCAGAAATGGGCTTCACACATTGTACCAATGTCGGGAATCGAACCCGGGTCTTCGGCGCGCACTAGCCATGGAGAATGTTCGTATACTTTGAGGATTTCTGTGGGCAAAACTGACATTACTCCCATTGTATTGATACTCACCCTGGATCATACAACGCTGTAGCCGATGTGCACGTTGTTAGCATTCTGCTGCTGCGCGTACCCTTATTGAGAGCGTAGGTTCCAGCGACAACGTCCTCAATCAGCTGTCTACGAGGTGGACGGAGACTTTGGTCTTGCCTCGCACCATTGCAGAATTGATGTTTTTATATCCTGACGTAGCCTATTTCAATCAGTTGATATGGCACTGCTGATATTTCGAGGGATGAGTGAATCAAAACTTAAATTTTGTTTCATACCAGTAGGCGATGTCTTCAACAATATAATTCAGCTACATTCCGAAAAAAAATCCGCGACAAAAGGAGTGACCTCGATGACCTCGTCTGAAAACTTCCGCTGCACTCGTGTGACGTCACCTATTTTCGAACACCTGATTGGTTTGGTACTTTAGCGGGGATTTCATGAATGGACAGGTGTGTTTTGGTGCACAATTCTGAACATAGTTCGTGCAGGTCGGAATCAAAACTCAAAACCTAAATGAAAGTTTTAAACCTATTCACAAAATATGAATATTTGTCAGTTTAAAGTGTACACTCTTCCTCTTCATCATGACACAGGCACCAAAATTCCCAAAACGATGGAATGTTCTGACACGTGTGCAGTGCTCCACATGAACCCAATGTTGACAGGACGAACGCGTGCATTCTCAGGCCGGCAGCTTTGATGACGTCACACATCTCGTTATAATGCGACAAATCAATATCAAATTCGGCTGTTCGAAAATAGGTGTCGTTCGAAAATAGAGTACTCGATATATGGAGAGTGGTGTTCTGATCACGAAGGTGTGTAGATAATAACCTGTGTACGGAGTGTGGCGTTTCCTCTGAGTACGTCACCAGGTGTCAGTTAAAAAGAGATGCACGGACTCCACGTGAAGAACTGTAGATGAATTCCGTGCATGTTTCTAAGGGACACGGGTGACTCAGTCGTCTGAGGTGTTCACCGTGCAGAGTTGCGTCCCTTGGGCACGCCATGAAACCTATGATTTGGGGTTCGAATCTCTGTTTGCCCCGATTATGTTTCTAGGTTTGTCAGCACCATACCCGTGCTCGGAGGTTTCACCAAAGTGGTAAACGTCTAAGACATACATTACCCACACACCATGATGTTTCCTTTACAACTGCTTATGCAAACATGTACTATCTACCAAATAACTATCTATCAATTGTTATTCACAACACTATGCTAATAGTATTTCCTGGTGTCATATAGTCATTTCAGGTACTGTTACTTATTCGTGCAACTGTGTCTGTCGCGTCTTCACAGTCACGCCGTAGTCGAAAACCTTGAAATACCTTCCGTTAGATCTAGCTACCTTAGGAACTACTTGATTCGTATACTTTAACAGTTGCGCTATTGAGATTGCAGAGAGTGTATTTCTTAAGGCAAATATATTTCAGCTTCTTTTCCGAGGTTTTCGACAGTTTCCACTAATTGGACTCTTAAGCTTTTCTTCATGGGTGCATAAAAAGTGCCAATGTCATTTCCGATCGCTTCCAACCAAAGCCACAGTTATTTCAAGCAAATATAATTTTGCCACCCTACGCGTGCGCGTGCGTGCGTACGTGTGTGTGTATGTGTGTGCATGACTAATGTTGGTTTAAAAGTGCGTGCGCACTGCCGTTGTATAACATGGATACCGAATCCAGATACATTTTACTGACCCAGGGCTGACCAGTCCTATCACCCCTTTCACGCCGAGCTCCAGGCAGGATTACAACCACCAGAGCATAAACAAACGACCTTCCCACTTCAGGGCAGACACTATCAACTACACCATGGTTAGGCAGGATGCACGTGAACATTGCACAGTGATTCGTGAGGAAAGTCTTTGAATTTGGGTCTGACTTTATATCTGGAATTTGACGAGTACCGTTCAGTTTACAAGGGGCACGGGTGGCACAGTCGTCTGAGGCGCCCCGATTCGCTGTGCAGAGTTGCGTCCCTTGGGCACACCAGAAACCTATGATTGTGGGTTCGAATTTCGGTTCGCCCCGATTATGTTTCTAGGTTTGTCAGCACCATACCCGTGCTCGTGGGTTTCAGCGAAGTGGTAAACGTCTGAGACCTGTATCACTTCGGGCTTTCCTCCCACATTAAGCTGACACGCCGCGATATAACTGGAATACTGTTAAAAGCGGCGCTAAGCCCAACTCACTCACTCACTCTCTCAGTTTACAGTGTGTTTTAGTGTCCTTGTGTATGATCACATCGTCACTTATATTTAATTAATATACCACCCCTACAAGAAGTCAAGTTGAGATCTATAAAGGTTCCTTTCACTCAATTATCATATTTATGACCAGCCATGAGATAAGCAGCCTTATGGGTGAAAAATTAATTTCTGACTTTTCGTTAAATTTTAAAATCACAGCATCTTCTGAACACAAAAATACAATTCACAAGCTTCAATTCATATTTGTTACAGAGCTACATGACATCACACATGGCTATCTTCACTGAAGTATGTTGGCGTCAAACGTCTTTATGGTGTCATAGCACTGCTGTATCGTAGCACCCATAAGGTCCCCTTCCTCTTGGTGGGTCACATTTGAATGTGACATAATTAGACTGATCGCGGCAACTAATTTTTGTTAGCTTCTCGGTCGGCTATCAACACGCTTCTGGGCCATACGTCAAATCATGATTGCAGTGTGGTCTAATTAACACATCGGGTTCCCATTAGCTGCTGATCTATGGACAACAAGACCAATTACAACATGAAGCTGACTGCTGCTTCAATATTGTTAACGTTACACTGACTTGTGTTGACGAAACCCTAATCAATGGGAAATTCTGTTACCGACTATGTCTCTGTCGCTTTTGATACGTAATATTTCAATTGTTGATCAAATGTAACACTCGCAATTGCCTTCAGTGCAAACTATTTTAATAGATGGATTGACTTATGAACATTAAAGGCATGCTGGAGATAGATTACTACAGAACCTTGTGACTCTCTTTCAGCTTGTAATGCAACACGAGTGTTCTCCATCACCTTATAGAACTGGTTTCACTATGCGCTTTTTAACTAAATGGAAATGACAAATGCGACCCCAAAAACTACCGAGGTATCACATTTACAACACGTATCTAATAACCACTGGACTAAGTAATCATGGAGAGAATATAGAACTGTGACAACCGTAACATTATATTGCCTGGGTGCCGTTGAACAAAGCGATCCTAGCGCTAAGGTGATCGTAACTCCCATACCTTAACTAGACTTACGCCAGTCGTAGCGCTAAGGGTGTTTTGTACGACCACCTACACTTTGGATTTTGGAAGAGTAATTGGGCTCTATCAGTACTTTTCTGCACTTTCCAGATAACGTTAGCTGTCCAGATAACGAAAGAACATTTGATAAGATTTAGCATAATGGACTACGGAAACAATTATTCACACTTTGTATAAAAGGAAAGTGTTGGTGATTTATCAAACATTATTATACCACATCAATATCTTATATTAATTTTCAAGGATGATGACGAAATGTACACGCTTTCAAAATATTCACTATATAGGATCCGACTTCGAAAATGTCGGACAAATCAATTTTACGAACAGGCGGACTAAGTTTGGCATTTCCCGCAAATTCTCACAATCCTCACTTCGATAACCTTTTCTCCAAAATTCCGACCGTCATAACTCTCGCTTTCTGCGTTGCCCGCTACATCTAAGGGGAACAACTTACAAGACAGTATACAAATAACGTCGTCTAATAAATGACGTCATCAAGTTGCGAGCGCATATTCGGATAACCAAAACTGACGTCATGATAAAACAATGTTTTACCATGAAATATACCACGCTTCGTTCTCCATTGTGCTTTGCGATTTATCGCGTAGGTATCTCATATATTTAGAAAACTAACCGAGCTCCCGTGTAATACCAGTTTTATGAAACTCGTGAATAGTTGTGGTATCTGACGAGCGAAAGCGAGTCAGATACCACAACTATTCACGAGTTTCATAAAATTTGTTCTACACGGGAGCGAGTTTAGTATTTTATTTATGACCTGCCATTTATGACGTGTTTAGAATTATACTGTTGAGTTTGAATAGGCTGACACCTACAAGACCCACGGCATAATCCAATTGAGTGCAACATAATAGTACTTCAAACACGTCAAAAGTTGAAACGTATGAATTTAATACCTCACAACGGCCTACCTTCAAAATTCAGGCGTCCGTTCCACAAAACAATCCAATCGTAGCGCTAAGGTTATCGCTACTCACACACACACACACACACACACACACACACACACACACACACACACACATATATATAAACTATATATATAATACTTTAACTTAGACCAACGAGTGTCGTTGCGCTACAGTACGAACGCCTTGTGGAACGGGGCTTTGCACATCAAAGTTTACAATCACGTCAGAGTACCCGATGACGTAATTTGTGGAATTTTGTCACTCTCCTACCCAGAGTTCCATGCGGCCGGCAGCCAGCTAGCAAAGTACCTCTGCCACAGGCCAGCGCCATGTGACGATTCGTCACATCTTTCACGGTCCATTCAAGATATTGCATATGCTTTTCATCCGTTTCATGTTTGACAAGTCTACACATTTTCATAAACAAATGTCAAAGAATAGTTAAATTTCATTGAGAAAGTATGCAAATACGTAAAAATCTACTTGTTTTTGCGTAGTTGTCCTATGTTTACATTGGTTGTACTGCTCCACGTGCTGTCATCGAAGCCCAACGGGGAGCTAGCGACACGGTCACTTGGATGCATAAATATATATTGTCATGCAACTCACTTCCGCAGTTGTAGTAGCATATCTATATATTTATGCAAAACAATATGTAAAGCGCCCCAAATACTTGCATTAGTCCGTTCTATACTGATTTCTGAAAAAGCGCGTTTGTTTACAAACAAGAGAAAAGTCCGGTCACGTGATATGCAAATTAGCCTGTGGCAGTGGTGTTATGCTGTGTCATCACTGCGACGGAGTGTGGAATTTTGTTGCAAGATCCATCGGCGAAACAATGCCATGTGACGTCAGCCAAGCAACAAGGTTGCTGGGGTCATCGAGTGTGCATAAGCTCCTCTCAGTGATCTAGCATCTCCACATGCAATGTCGTTGAATAAGCCAAGGGATGTCGAGAGCTTTCAATATTTGTTCGTAAAACGCGTTTTGGTATTACACAATGTGTAATACAGCTGTATGGTTATTAAACGGGTTATCTTTTCAGGGGCAAGTAATAAATACAGATACAACACAATGCAAGTAAAGAACACATGTTGTATCAACAACAGGATCATAGTCACATATTTATTCAGATCCCGAGACCAGGCGTTTGGTCTGCGTTAATTCAATGATTCTCGTTATCCTGTGACAGCTGTTTGACGATTACCGTTGCCTGTAGTGCGCCCTTTGGATGCTCGCCCCAGCAAAATATTTATTATTCCGTGCTTAGTAGGACTTACCATGTGAAGATGCGATAGTACAGTCATGTTGTAGAACGACAATCCAATCTTCCACAATCGGAAGACATAAAGATCATGTATCTCTATAGTACACATTTACTGCGGTCCGATGACCAATACTGTCCTCATAAACTTGCAACAATGTGTCTCATCAGAGACATGAGGCAGGGTTTCCGGGGAATAAACACACTGACATTCCGAGGACGGGACAATGCAGTATCGTTGTATAAATATGTACACGACGTATAACATTGTGGTTGCTACGGCGATGTAGCACTCCTAGTGATGTGTTGACAGATTAAATCATCATTTCAAATTGTTGTTTGCAGCAAATGTATATTATTCCGAGTAGTTATTGTCGCGACACGGTGATGGCGAGCCATGGTCTTATGTTTGTTTTTAACAAGATGAAAAAAGACTCGGATTGGGGTCTTCCATCATGAATCAATAACCATCATTCACGTCAGGCCGAATTACACGCCTGTATACATTGATAATTAACGACTCTAATGAGATAGAAAAAAGGGCCACAGAAAAACAGTGCTTTGCGTTCATGATGAACGCTTTATGAAACACGTAAAACGGAGGTTCAGAGTACCAGTGTTTTATGTTCATGATGAAAATTTTATGAAAGAATGGGATTGGGGGATGAGAATACCAGTGCCTAATGTTCATGATGAACATTTTATGAAACACATAAAACAGGGGACCCATGAATATCCGGGTAGAATAGGTCTTCAGCAACCAATGCTTGCCGTAAAAGGCGACTATGCTTGTCGTAAGAGGAGACAAACGGGATCGGGTGGTCAGGCTCGCTGACTTGGTTGATGCATGTCATCGTATCCAAATTGCGTGGATCGATGCTCATGATAATAATCACTGGAGTGCGGCGGTAAACAACAAACCAACCAACCAACCATAAAACGGGGGTTCAGAGTACCAGTGTTTAACATTCATCATGAACATTTTATTTGTTATTTTATGAAAAACTTTGCGTGGGGGCTGAGAATATTAGTACTTCGTGTTTATGATGAACATTTTATGAAATACTGAAGTGACAGCTGAGAATACCAGTATGTATTATTCATGATGAACACTTTATGAAACACAGGAAGTTGGAGCTTAGAATACCAGTGAGTAACGTTTACAATGAACACTTTCTGAAAGACTGAAAGCGGCGGCTGAGAATACCACTGCCTCGCGTTCATGATGAACAATTAATCAAACACAGGAGGAAGGGACTATCTAAACCAACACCTCACGTTCATGATGGACACTTTAGGAAACACAAGGTCAATGAATACCAGTGCTGTGTGCATAGGAATATACAACATGTACGACATATGATGAGGTGTTTGGCCTTTGTTGAATGAAATTATCCTTTCGGAAGGTAGAGAAAATCATTAGAATATGTCCACCATCCTTCTCATGCTGCTGATAAATTGTCACTGTTGGTATACACTGAGTGAGACACTGCATGCATATGGTTTTCGCTTTTCGCAATCGTCCAGCAATAGCACGGATGGGAATCGAACCCGGGCATTCGTCGTGACGCGGGAACGCTCTAACCACTGCCCCAACAGCTGAGTAATAAATAAATTGTACTGACAAGAAGGTCTGATTTCTTCATTACATTCCCAGCCATAAGCGAGAGGACGCAGCTATATAAAAAAGCAATTGGTGTTGGTCTTAAGGTCGGAATGGACGCCAATTATGCCCTGCAGAATCTGCATCTAAGCTAACACGGTGGATGTGATGTTTACACACTTGCCTATTTCCAAGCCATTTGTCAGCGCTCAATGAGGTGGAGAGTGTGTCTATTTCGTGAAGGATGGGAATAGCTTCATTCTCCGATGTCTACACCTCACGGCTATATTTTGCCCTGAACAGCCGCTACAGCTCTGCGAAAATTGCATGTACACTGGAGTACTTGTATCAATTGCTATCTTTGATTACCAGCTTTTGGTGATGCGTGTGTAGGGTTTTAAGGCCCCTTTAACTCTCTTCCAGCAATATCACTATGGGATTTATAACAAAAAGGTTTCATACAATATGCCACTGTGGGTGAATCGACGCAAAGACCAAACTAATTAACATCAAGGCTAGCCAAAGTAGCCAATTCCCAATGACGTCACATCGATGAATGTTGATTAAATCTTAGGCTGCATTTCCACGAAATGTGTGCACGTCAGTTTCAAGAAGCAGACCAATATGATGACATTCATTGCTATATTTTGCTATTCTGATACTGTTACACCTTCGGAAAGTGTATGGTGGCTCAGCACCTGTAGAGCCCTCAATAGTTGCTACAAACAGTCGTCACAATAAAATGCAGCATCCCCCAATACAGAAAAAAGGAAAATATGTTACTCTATTGCCCAAGGCAATTATAGTCAAATAAAGGCGACAAAACTTTGCAATAATTATGAGAAATCTCTGCCAAATACACAGTATATTGTACTATATTCCGACTAAACAATGTGTATCATAAGCATGTGTTTATGAATCACTAGCAGATAGTGACAATACCAGATATTCGCGAAAAGGTGAGGGTATCCTGTCCCACCAGTGGCACCCGTCACAAACACATGCAAAGGTAAGTCAATTGTACACCTGAAAAACACGTGAACATATGGTCAAAATAGTGAATTGTGTCAGACATTATTTTTGCCACTGATGTTTAATTCAAAGCTAAATAAATCCGCAGTCATCCCCAAACACGACGGTGATCGTGTCTTCACATTTCATTGCAGGCCTAATGCTTTTGAAAAAAAGACCTCCGGTAGTCGAAGCTTATTTGGGAAACGGTGACGTCATCTATCCCATAGCTATATTCTCTACGATTGTGTAAGTCACAAGAAGCCCTTCTTCTATAGCCTTGTTCCTGGTACTTTTCACGTTGCATCACGTTTTGTTTGGAGTCATAAAGTTCAATGAATCTATTTAATGTCTTCTGATATATTTGCTGTTTGTTTATTGTCTTTGATTAGTGATCCCAGGAACAGGAGAGTCGACGATTTGCATGTGGATGTCCAGTCAGGTTTTACTGTACTGCAAGAAACCCATCAAATAGTATAAAAGTGAGGATGGACGGATGTTGTGTTGTGCCTCATTCAGCAATATTCCATCTCATCATCACAGTAGCTCGTTAATATGTCCCCCCCGACCCAACCCCCACCCCCAACACAAGAGAAAATGTTTTAAATATATATTTTAAGCGTCAATTCGACAAGAAACTGGAGGCCGTTCGTACCTCAGTGTGTATTAGCAACAAATACCGGAATGACCTTGAGTGACTGACATGACAGACCTCAATCTGAGCTCATCTGTCTCTCTGAAAACGTGTGTCTTGTGACCTTATCATGCACCAAGCTATTGACTCGTCTGTACAGTCGGTTGCCTTGTCTTTAACCCTGTTCTTCTTGTAAAGAGATCAAATCATGGCGTGTAGCGTTGTTATCTCCTAACAAGATGATGGATTTCAAGTACACGAATCTTGAAAGTGTGGACACACTGCGGGCAGTTAGAATGCTTGTAAAGGCGTGATTTTTATGGGTTTTACTATCAGAGCCGAAAAAACAAATATCTTCAGACTAGCTCAGTTACATCTGAATAAACGTAGTCCCTGGTGACAGTTAAAGAGAAAAGGTCGTGTTTCAATCGATATTACGGTTCTTGTGAAACATTGCGATATATTTGTATAAACGTGTTATGTCATCAGATCATAAAGTCTGATGACTTGTGTCATACAGATATTGTTTGAAGACTTGTGCGATGTTATATTACTCGGGGAATGTTGACATCATACATCTTTCTGACAAATTGGTCAGAGGTTTAAGTCCTCAAACGCTTGATTTTGAGATTTCTTTGCTGTTATCTGTGAGAATCATCAGTTCTGGAAATTGGAATTTCAAACAGATCGGCATTGTCACAACAGCTGAATTGAACCATATTTTTCAAGCAAAAGCACGTTTTATTTGGACGCATGGGAATAAAATCGTTATGGGGCCATTTTTATCAAAGGTCTTTCGGAATATTGATTATGGTACGTTTCGTTTGCTTTGAGTTGTGATATTTAAAGCCAGAAACTGTACTCGATGTCGTTAAATAAATGTACGTTATCCAATGGCGCAGACTCTCAATTCCCGTTGCTTGTATGCACGCACATTTGCATTGAGATACAGCCGGGGAAACCGGAAGTGAACTAATGTTTGAGATACGAGATAACAGAGTGTGATCATCCTGCGATAGTTACATAACTGTCATCTGTTTTACTGTTAGTGATGCGGAGTAAACATTTGGTTGTTGACGTTTGAACAGATGGCTGCAACCAATTCCCGTTGCTTTTATGTACGCCCTTTTGCATTGTGATACAGCCTGGGAAACCGGAACAAACATTCACCAAAACATGCTTTGTCTGGATACTCTTAGCCGTCTCCCAGACACTGGAGAATATATCAAAATACAGTCCAACTCAAGTCTAGAATGATTTGACAGGCCTGATTGCCTCAGCAATTATGAATATTCTGGACTCAATTTGAATTTTACTTTCTATTTTGTGGATATATCTTTTTTAATGAGATAACTTTTTTAAGGACTAAATGTAAGTTTAGGATTCTGCATAAGATGTAAGTTAAATATTAGTTCAGGTAAAACGACCTGCGCTTGGAGGGAAGACCTAGCCGTCATGAACCCTAAACCTCTATCAGGCAATCTCTGTTACCGAATTAAATTGATAAATACTTTTTAAGTAATCTCTGTCAAAAGCAGAGTCCATTGTTCGATTCCTACTATACAATGTGTATCATAAGCATGTGTTTATGAATCAATAGCAGACAGTGACAATACCAGATATTCGCGAAAAGGTGAGGGTATCCTGTCCCACCAGTGGCACCCGTCACAAACACATGCAAAGGTAAGTCAATTGTACACCTGAAAAACACGTGAACATATGGTCAAAATAGTGAATTGTGTCAGACATTATTTTTGCCACTGATGTTTAATTCAAAGCTAAATAAATCCGCAGTCATCCCCAAACACGGCGGTGATCGTGTCTTCACATTTCATTGCAGGCCTAATGCTTTTGAAAAAAAGACCTACGGTAGTCGAAGCTAATTTGTGAAACGGTGACCTCATCTATCCCATAGCTATATTCTCTACGATTGTGTAAGTCACAAGAAGCCCTTCTTCTATAGCCTTGTTCCTGGTACTTTTCACGTTGCATCACGTTTTGTTTGGAGTCATAAAGTTCAATGAATCTATTTAATGTCTTCTGATATATTTTCTGTTTGTTTATTGTCTTTGCTTAGTGATCCCAGGAACAGGAGAGTCGACGATTTGCATGTGGATGTCCAGTCAGGTTTTACTGTACTGCAAGAAACCCATCAAATAGTATAAATGTGAGGATGGACGGATGTTGTGTTGTGCCTCATTCAGCAATATTCCATCTCATCATCACAGTAGCTTGTTAATATGTCCTCCCCGACCCAACCCCCACCCCCAACACCACCCACCCCCCACCCCCGCCCCCACACACACCTTTGGATTTTAATACCAAATAGTTTAAATACACAAGCAATGTCCCCACAAGCCTTGTCTGATTTGAACACACACACACACACACACACACACACACACACACACACACACACACACACACACACACACACACACACACACAGCATCCAGCTGAAATTAAGGCCTATAACTCCTACCAGTACCGATTTCTTTCTTTATGTCACCCAACCGATAATACCTTCAAGAGAAAATGTTTTAAATATATATTTTAAGCGTCAATTCGACAAGAAACTCGAGGCCGTTCGTACCTCAGTGTGTATTAACAACAAATACCGGAATGACCTTGAGTGACTGACATGACAGACCTCAATATGAGCTCATCTGTCTCTCTGAAAACGTGTGTCTTGTGACCTTATCATGCACCAAGCTATTGACTCGTCTGTACAGTCGGTTGCCTTGTCTTTAACCCTGTTCTTCTTGTAAAGAGATCAAATCATGGCGTGTAGCGTTGTTATCTCCTAACAAGATGATGGATTACAAGTACACGAATCTTGAGAGTGTGGACACACTGCGGGCAGTTAGAATGCTTGTAAAGGCGTGATTTTTATGGGTTTTACTATCAGAGCCGAAAAAACAAATATCTTCAGACTAGCTCAGTTACATCTGAATAAACGTAGTCCCTGGTGACAGTTAAAGAGAAAAGGTCGTGTTTCAATCGATATTACGGTTCTTGTGAAACATTGCGATATATTTGTATAAACGTGTTATGTCATCAGATCATAAAGTCTGATGACTTGTGTCATACAGATATTGTTTGAAGACTTGTGCGATGTTATATTACTCGGGGAATGTTGACATCATACATCTTTCTGACAAATTGGTCAGAGGTTTAAGTCCTCAAACGCTTGATTTTGAGATTTCTTTGCTGTTATCTGTGAGAATCATCCGTTCTGGAAATTGGAATTTCAAACAGATCGGCATTGTCACAACAGCTGAATTGAACCATATTTTTCAAGCAAAAACACGTTTTATTTGGACGCATGGGAATAAAATCGTTATGGGGCCATTTTTATCAAAGGTCTTTCGGAATGTTGATTATGGTACGTTTCGTTTGCTTTGAGTTGTGATATTTAAAGCCAGAAACTGTACTCGATGTCGTTAAATAAATGTAAGTTATCCAATGGCGCAGACTCTCAATTCCCGTTGCTTGTATGGACGCACATTTGCATTGAGATACAGCCGGGGAAACCGGAAGTGAACTAATGTTTGAGATACGAGACAACAGAGTGTGATGATCCTGCGATAGTTACATAACTGTCATCTGTTTTACTGTTAGTGATGCGGAGTAAACATTTGGTTGCTGACGTTTGAACAGATCGCTGCAACCAATTACCGTTGCTTGTATGTACGCCCTTTTGCATTGAGATACAGCCTGGGAAACCGGAACAAACATTCACCAAAAACATGCTTTGTCTGGATACTCTTAGTCGTCTCCCAGACACTGGAGAATATATCAAAATACAGTCCAACTCAAGTCTAGAATGATTTGACAGGCCTAGATTGCCTCAGCAATTATGAATATTCTGGACTCAATTTGAATTTTACTTTCTATTTTGTGGATATATCTTTTTAAATGAGATAACTTTTTTTAGGACTAAATGTTAGTTTAGGATTCTGCATAAGATGTTAGTTAAATATTAGTTCAGGTAAAACGACCTGCGCTTGGAGGGAAGACCTAGCCGTCATGAACTCTAAACCTCTATCAGGCAATCTCTGTTACCGAATTAAATTGATAAATACTTTTTAAGCAATCTCTGCCAAAAGCAGAGTCCATTGTTCGATTCCTACTATACAATGTGTATCATAAGCATGTGTTTATGAATCACTAGCAGATAGTGACAATACCAGATATTCGCGAAAAGGTGAGGGTATCCTGTCCCACCAGTGGCACCCGTCACAAACACATGCAAAGGTAAGTCAATTGTACACCTGAAAAACACGTGAACATATGGTCAAAATAGTGAATTGTGTCAGACATTATTTTTGCCACTGATGTTTAATTCAAAGCTAAATAAATCCGCAGTCATCCCCAAACACGGCGGTGATCGTGTCTTCACATTTCATTGCAGGCCTAATGCTTTTGAAAAAAAGACCTACGGTAGTCGAAGCTAATTTGTGAAACGGTGACCTCATCTATCCCATAGCTATATTCTCTACGATTGTGTAAGTCACAAGAAGCCCTTCTTCTATAGCCTTGTTCCTGGTACTTTTCACGTTGCATCACGTTTTGTTTGGAGTCATAAAGTTCAATGAATCTATCTAATGTCTTCTGATATATTTGCTGTTTGTTTATTGTCTTTGCTTAGTGATCCCAGGAACAGGAGAGTCGACGATTTGCATGTGGATGTCCAGTCAGGTTTTACTGTACTGCAAGAAACCCATCAAATAGTATAAATGTGAGGATGGACGGATGTTGTGTTGTGCCTCATTCAGCAATATTCCATCTCATCATCACAGTAGCTTGTTAATATGTCCTCCCCGACCCAACCCCAACCCCCAACACCACCCACCCCCCACCCCCGCATCCACACACACCTTTGGATTTTAATACAAATTAGTTTAAATACACAAGCAATGTCCCCACAAGCCTTGTCTGATTTGAACACACACACACACACACACACACACACACACACACACACACACACACACACACACACACCCAGCATCCAGCTGAAATTAAGGCCTATAACCCCTACCAGTACCGATTTCTTTCTTTATGTCACCCAACCGATGATACCTTCAAGAGAAAATGTTTTAAATATATATTTTAAGTGTCAATTCGACAAGAAACTCGAGGCCGTTCGTACCTCAGTGTGTATTAACAACAAATACCGGAATGACCTTGAGTGACTGACATGACAGACCTCAATATGAGCTCATCTGTCTCTCTGGAAAACGTGTGTCTTGTGACCTTATCATGCACCAAGCTATTGACTCGTCTGTACAGTCGGTTGCCTTGTCTTTAACCCTGTTCTTCCTGTAAAGAGATCAAATCATGGCGTGTAGCGTTGTTATCTCCTAACAAGATGATGGATTTCAAGTACACGAATCTTGAAAGTGTGGACACAAGGCGGACAGTTAGAATGCTTGTAAAGGCGTGATTTTTATGGGTTTTCCTATCAGAGCCGAAAAACCAAATATCTTCAGAATAGCTCAGTTACATCTGAATAAACGTAGTCCCAGGTGACAGTTAAAGAGAAAAGATCGTGTATCAATCGATATTACGGTTCTTGTGAAACATTGCGATATGTTTGTATAAACGTGTCATGTCAACAGATCATGAAGTCTGATGACTTGTGTCATACAGATATTGCTTGAAGACTCGTGCGATGTTATATTATTCGGGGAATATTGACATCATACATCTTTCTGACAAAATGGTCAGAGGTTTAAGTCCTCAAACGCTTGATTTTGAGATTTCTTTGCTGTTATCTGTGAGAATCATCAGTTCTTGAAATTGGAATTTCAAACAAATCGTCATTGTCACAACAGCTGAATTGAACCATATTTTTCAAGCAAAAGCACGTTTTATTTGGACGCATGGGAATAAAATCGTTATGGGGCCATTTTTATCAAAGGTCTTTCGGAATGTTGATTATGGTACGTTTCGATTGCTTTGTGTTGTGATATTTAAAGCCAGAAACTGTACTCGATGTCGTTAAATAAATGTAAGTTATCCAATGGCGCAGACTCTCAATTCCCGTTGCTTGTATGCACGCACATTTGCATTGAGATACAGCCGGGGAAACCGGAAGTGGACTAATGTTTGAGATACGAGATAACAGCGTTTGATCATCCTCCTATAGTCACATAACTGTCATCTGTTTTACTGTTAGTGATGCGGAGTAAACATTTGGTTGCTGACGTTTGGACAGATCGCTGTAACCACCACAAAGAGCCATAAACATGCCACGCAATCGCACGGGAAATGAATGCTGTTTAAATTTGCAGTTCATATAATTTGTCGTTTATTTGCTTAGAATTAGGAATCGTATTAAACGAAACAAACATTCACCGATAACACGTGTTGATACTGCTCGTCTGGGACCCTTGGGAATATATACAAAAAACTGAAACTAATTGGCACTGTGTGTTCACAGTCTAGACTTGCCAAACCATTCTAGACTGTGAACACACAATGCCATATAAAAAGTGGTCAAATGTAACACACAATGAACACAGAATGCCATTTTCACTAAGAAAGTGTTATCCCAAATACAACATTTGGTACATGTTTCCATTTTCTAAATGGCATTGTGTGTTCATAGCTTTCGTTTATGGGAGCCGTACAAATTCACACTTGTCAGAGGGGTACACAAAGTACGTGATCTAGACTACCAATTGTCGGACTTTCATTTTTGTGGAAGCCTCGTTGGCTGAGTGGGTAAGATCGCTGATCGCTCACTCTGGCAATGTGGGATCGAATCCTGGATGGGACTCAACCCGAGAAAGTACAAGAATCTGTACTTTACTTAGAAAGTGTTATTCCAAATATAACGTTTGTTACAAGCCTATATTTCCTCACCCATTATGCATTATTGTGCGCACCATTTGAATTTTACTCTCTTTTTTTGTGGATATATATTTCTAAATGAGATAACTAAAATTTAGGACTAAATGTTAGTTTAGGATTCTGCATAAAATGTTGGTTGAAATTAGTTCAGGTCAAACGACCTGCGCTTGGTTGAAAAAGTTGTGTTGCACTGTACTTGTTTGATTGTGTGGACGTTTGCACCGAGAGATGAAAGATCGATTGGTGTCCACGAGCGGTTGGCTCGGAAAATCCCGTAGGCCCCGCAAGTGACACAAGAAGGAATTTGTATGGATTACTGTGAGGGACATTCTCGTGTTAGAATACTTATTGTTCCTCTTTAGCAAGTAGATGTTCCCTCCTGTATGGCTTATGTTCCCTTCAGTATGGCTTATGTTCCCTTCAGTATGGCTTATGTTACTTCAGTATGGCTTATGTTCCCTTCAGTATGGCTTATGTTCCCTTCAGTATGGCTTATGTTCCCTTCAGTATGGCTTATGTTCCCTTCAGTATGGCTTATATTCCCGCCAATATGGCTTATGTTCCCTCCTGTATGGCTTATGTTCCCTCATGTATGGCTTATGTTCCCCCCAGTAAGGCTTATATTCCCGCCAATATGGCTTATGTTCCCTCCAGTATGGCTTATGTTCCCTCCAGTATGGCTTATGTTCCCTTTAGTAAGGCTTATGTTCCCTTCAGAAAGGCTTATGTTCCCTTCAGAAAGGCTTATGTTCCCCCCCTGTATGGATTATATTCCCGCCAATATGGCTTATGTTCCCTCCAGTATGGCTGCTGTTCAAAGTTCAAGGGTATGCCCTAAGTGTGTTTGCACTTGAGCGATAATGAACACATTAGTGGTTGAAACATTTTTTTTCTGGGGTTATTAGCGCCGCAGTCATCAGTAAAGCTAACTGACGGCGACCTGTAAATAATCGGTACTTGACCAGAAAAAAACATTGAATGATTTTATGAAAATGTTAAGATGGCACGAAATTAACCAGGTCCACGTGCTTCACCACCAGTCTAATTAAACGCCCCTTACAACGAGCATGAGTTGTTGGAGACCTGTTCTAACCGGGAATATAATGGTCAGATAGCAAAAGTTTCAGTTGACATGGGAAGTCAAACATTGACAGCTTCTTGCATTTACATCATGCGCCCTAGTAATAGTGAGATGCTCTCAAACATTACCTTGATTTGCCAATTATTGCCTCAGAAAGATATTGGACAACCAATAATATCTCGCATTGTGTTATTTTATATTATTTCATTCCTCGCCGATAAAAGTTTAAATATTCTCCCAATAGCCTGGTATTTTGCTATCATCTGTCATCAGTCTGGTGAGGTTCATGGTAGAATCGGCTATAAACGGCCAGGAATAGAGCTTGTTGAGACCCTGAACCCCGTCGCTGGTTCAGGACAATTTGTTGAAAATGGGGATAGAACATTTAGGCAAGTAGTCACCACATACATGTAGGTACCAACTGTGCTCCCGTCAACGCTGGGTCTCTTTCGTCATAACCGCCTCCGTCGTCTAGTGGTAGAGCATCCGCCCGGAGAGCGGAAGGTCCGGGGTTCGATCCCCGGCCGCGTCATACCAAAAGACGTTAAAAGGTGGATGTCTGGCGCTCGGCATTAAGGGGCTAAACAAGGACTGGTCGGCTCGGAATTAGTGTTTTGTGTCTGAGTGGGGTATTCATGTTCAACTGCGGCATGGTATCTCAGTGAGCTAGCACTATAAATAGGCATCAGTCCGGACTAGTACAAGCAGCCACACAAACACATACACGTACATGCACGTCGCTATATAAGTGCAATAATCTTGGCCGCGACGTTAAACCCAATTTCACCTCACCTCTTTCGTCGTGCATACGAGAGTTTCATCCTAGTTTGTCAAACTTAAAAAACGAGGATTTGGCCATGAAGTTCAATACTGGTCCAAAAGCCCAAATCCCTTTCACCCAGTTACCCAGCTGAGCCAGACATAAAGGAGATCAGTAAAACCACCTCATCTGTTTCATAATTAGATCTTTTCATACGATTCAAAGTGACCAAACACATTACCCACAAAGCAGTGTGACAAGAAGGATGACTTCAACTTTACAATCGTCAACTTTCCCTTTATGTCGACAACATTCCAGCAGCTTCAGCCCTTGGTGTCTACATTTCACAACAGTTGAGGAACAATGACCATGTTCTTTTCTACGTCCTATGTTCCTTGTTCTCTTAAGCGAACAATTGACTTGACTTTGCATGTGTTTGTGACGGGTGACACCTTCGGGGGCAGGATACACTCACCTTTTCGCGAACACCTCATTATTTGATACTGATTCATAAACACGTCCTCAAAACATCGTACAATGTACTCTGCTTTTGAAGAAAGTGTTATGTTTACGATTGCAAGACAATTCATTACAAAGAAAGCATAACTTACAATAATATAATCAGACGTATTTCTTTTCAAAACCTGCACTAAATTCTGCATGCATATTCTATTCATAACAGCATTATCAGTGCTGCCCATAAATCATTACTGTGGCAAACATGTCTAAAGGCCGGAGGCGTATTTCCCATAATCTGTGTGTCAATAAGAATGCTTTGTGTGGACAACCAGGACATGTCACAGAAGCATCGTATTTGAGTTAATATGTGTATCAATTAGAATACTCTTCGTATATAATCGATATATCCTTCCGAAACGGAAACGGAGTCATGATCAATGTCTCAAGAAGATTGCTCTGATTGCACAACCAGTATATGCTTCAGAAACTGGATTATTCCTATGAACACGTGTCTCAAAAGAATGTTCTGTTGACAACCTGTAAGTGTTTCAGAAACGGCTATATTTGCACGAACCAATGTTTCAAGAAGAATGCTATGTGAACACAGAAGCATCGTATATCAGTCAATATGTGTGGATAACTAGTATATGCCACACCAGCAGCCTTAATTCTGGGAGTGTGTGTGTCAAGAAGAATGCTCTGTGTGGACAACCAATATAAGCTGCAGACAGTGTTGTTTTCCGCTGAGGACCAAGAAGAATGCTCTGTGTGGACTACCAGTATATAAAAGCTACAGAAACTATTGTATATCGGTTGAGTGTCAAGAAGAATGGCACTGTTTTCAGGACCAATATAAGTTACACAAGCTGTTGTATATCCGTTGATGGTCAAGAAGAATGTTCTGCGTGGACAACCAGTATAAGCTACATAAAGAATTGTATATCCCTTGAGTGCCAAGAAGAATGCTCTGTTCGGACAACCAATATAAGCTGCAGACAGTGTTGTATAGCCCTTGAGTGCCAAGAAGAATGCTATGTTCGGACAACCAATATAAGCTGCAGACAGTGTTGTATATCCCTTGAGTGCCAAGAAGAATGCTCTGTTTGGACAACCGGTATAAGCTAAATAAAGTATTTTATATCCCTTCAATGCCAAGAAGAATGCTCTGTTCGGACAACCAATATAAGCTGCAGACAGTGTTGTATATCCCTTGAATGCCAAGAAGAATGCTCTGTTCGGACAACCAATATAAGCTGCAGACAGTGTTGTATATCCCTTGAATGCCAAGAAGAATGCTATGTTCGGACAACCAATATAAGCTGCAGACAGTGTTGTATATCCCTTGAGTGCCAAGAAGAATGCTCTGTTTGGACAACCGGTATAAGCTAAATAAAGTATTTTATATCCCTTGAATGCCAAGAAGAATGCTCTGTTTGGACAACCAATATAAGCTACAGAAAGTGTTGCATTTCCGTGAGTCTGATTGTCAAGACGATTGCTCTGTGTTGACACCAGGACGGTTGACAGAATCTACTTGTGAGGTCAGGGACGGCGGAGTGAGTTATGCTGCCGAGGTGATAAAGAGGTGCGACATGGCAGGAGTTCACGACCTGGTGCACGTGTCTGGTGGCCTTCAATCCCACCTGTGTCATGCTGTAGTGTTGCTTCAAGAACCACCAGCTGTAGAACACGTTAAGAGCTCTTACTGTTGCTTATATCGATGTGGGGAGAGGTATGTTTACCGGGCCGATTATTGAACATTATGTGAATTTTGTGAACTAGTCTGTCTAAAGAAAGCAATAAATATACAACTTCTTCAGTTGCAAGGATGGGCAAAACAACACGTGTTAACCACAAACATGATTATTAGATCATGCAGTATGTCCAGGGGGTGTTTGTGTTTTTGATTATCACGAGGAAAAAATAATATTTTCCAGCAGTTTGGGGGACAGATTATGATCATCAAAATGATTCCACCTACAAACCGCCAGAATATCAAATGGTCAGCACTTTTTTTGTGCCAGAGAAAGATGTACTTTCAAATTGTGTGTTCCCGTGTTTTTTTCAGGTGAACAGTTGACTTTCTTTTGCATAATTGTGACGAGTGCCACCGGTGGGGCAGGATACGCTCACCTTTTTACCAACTCGTATCATAACTGTTTGGTAGTGATTCTTAAACAAATGCTCATGATATATAGTCGCAATCGTCTCTACTTTCAGCAGAGATTTCTTATGAATATGGAAAGGGTTTGTCGCTTTTATCTGAAGAAAACATTTCAAAAATGGAATGAATGTCGGCTTTGTGTAACAATACATAGGCAATATACAATTGATTGTTTGTTTTGAGAAATCTGTTTAATTAAGACGGTTCTTTTCTGCTGACGTGTGCAGAAAGGGTATTTCAGAGTGACGTATTTAGACCACACGATACTTCGGGTATCCAGCCTTTCAGAATGACTCGATTCATTCCTAAAAGGGTAGCGTGAACAAGTGACCAGGGGAAAATGACTTTGAAAACTATTTCAGTTTTATCACAGTATGGCAGCTTAATACAAGAGGAAAGTGCAAAATTATGCAGGTGTAAGATATTTACCACTTTGGCGAAAGTTCGGGTACGGTATTGACAAACTAAGGTTCTAATAAGGGAAAATCGGGGATTTGAAGCAATGATCATAGGAGCCTGTCACAGGTAGGGGAAGCAACTGACAGTAAATGGCTGCACCATATACCACTAGGACCCCGAAACGGCGTTGTGAGAGAGTGAGTGAGTGAGTGAGTTGGGTTTAATGCTGCTTTGAACATTAGTCCAATTATATTATGTCGTGTCATCAGCTTGGTGTGGGAGGAAAGCCCGAAATGATGCAAGCCTTAGACCTTTACAACTTCGGTGAAACCCACAAGGAGGGGTATGGTGCTGACAAACCTAGAAATAATCGGTGCGAATCGGGATTCGAACCCCTTTATACCGCTTAGTACAGTATCACTTGCTGTCACATACCACGTACACTAACACATCACCCCATCACCCATCCAACATCCATCCATGTAGGCAAACAAAACTAAACCGAGGGGCAAAAGAAAATATACCGAGTTTGTTTTTCATGTAATTGAAAATTGAAAGAACTGTTGTTAAATTTAAAAACAAAGTTCATTTAACCATCGATCGTTCTCGCAGCAGTATGCAAAGTAGTCTGTTGGGTAATTGTGTGTAAAAACAAATTGGTTCAATGAAGACTGAGGTAAGAAATGAATTTGCGAGCACATGACCCTTATCGTGTTTAAAATGTTGTAAATTTATGGCGAAGAAAGCGAATTTATTGATTTTCAAAAATAAGATGTCTTAGATTCCCATCAGTTGTGTATTATGCCAACAAAATTGTTTAAAGGTTTTAAATCAAATAATATTTTAAAAATCAAAAGCATGTGGAAGTATTCTTTGAGTGCTGACTAAGCGCCAGTACAGTTCATAGTTTGGATGTAATATCGCTAACTTAAGATATGTTCAATTGAATATCAGACATGATAAAATCGACTGAGACAAAGTTTTATTTGCTCCTCAGATTATATACTCCATAAACCTGGCCATGTGGGTATCTTGGGTTGTTTAGATATCATGGCATATATCAAAATTATCAAAAACAAAAATGAAGATCAGAAGAAAGATGCACAACAAAAAGCAAAACATCATCAACTTTCTGTCAATCATTTATATAATGTTACATATTCATCTGAAGTTTGTACTTCTAATGTCCGTGAGAACCTTTCTGGTTGTGGTTGCGACGTTAAGTAACTCAATCAGTTCCTGGTGAATTGACTTCATCGTGAATAAATTGACCGAGAACAGCTTGTTTTGTCAATTTCAATTATATTAAGTCATTATGAACTAATACTTAACTGAAGATGTCAAAGATGAATAGTGGAATGGAGATGTACAGTAACTCTCTTGCTCTAGAAATTGAAGCAACTCAAGTATTCAAGGATCATATCTGTATAGATTTGTTTGTTTGTTGTTTAACGCTGCATTCAGAAAAATGCCAGCTAAATGACGGCGGTCTGTAAATAAATAAGTTTGGACCAGGCAATCCCTTGATTGACATTATAAGTATCAATCTACGCAACTGGGATGCGATGACATGCATCAATCAAGTCAGTGAGCCTATCACCCGATCCCGTTGGTCGCCTCTAACGACAATCATAGTCGACTATTACGGCAAGCATGGGTTGCTGAAGACCTATTCTAACCCGGATCTTCACATGATATATTTGTATAGGACAGCCGACCCAAAGTACATATCAAGCACGTCACAGTGAAGAATGCATCATGTCATTACCATTTTACATACTTTGTCTCATCTTTAATAGTCCATTAATTATTTTTTACAAAATTGATAAATTAATAACAATTTGGTAACTTTCACAAATATTTAACATAAGACTACCCATTATCTTGGTTAGTTTGGTTTGTTGTTTTACGCCACAATCAGCAATATTCCAGCTATATGACTACGGTGTGTAAATAATCTAGTCTGGACCAGACAACCCAGTGATTGATATCATGAGCATCGATCCACGCAATTAGGATCGATGACACGCATCAACCATGTCAGCGAGCATGACCACCCGGTCCCGTTAGTCGCCTCTTACGACAAGCATAGTCGCCTTTTACGGCAAGAATGGGTTGCTGAAGACCTATTCTACCCCGGATCTTCACGGGCCCCACCATTATCATGTGCTTGAGCGTGAACAGATTAGATACGCTTCATCCTCTGTTTTTTTAACATTCTGAACGCAAAAATTCAGGTTCAACAACATCATGTTTTCCCTTCTATAATATTCAATATAAAATAAATGAATCAACTCCCATACTAAGCAAATACCCTTCTATATCGTTATTGACTTTCACTTAAAGATGTGTGCAAATGTTGTATGGTGCAATCCATAACCTTTTGTTTAAAACCAGATAGAAAATCATCACAAACTTGTTGTGTGATCCGTAATCATGCTAAAATAATAACATTGATGTGCCTTGCACAGTTTGCATAAAAAATGGTCTTTTTTTATGACGATGAAACATTTTACAAAATAGTCCCAAGTTGAGTTTGTCTTGGAAAAAACAGACAATCGGCTTTGTTTTCAGTGTCGAAATATCCCGGTGCGTTCGGGTTCACACGCAATCTACAGGTATCATAGGGGCGGTGTGGGTAGCCTAGTGGTTAAAGCGTTCGCTCGTCACGCCGAAGGCCCGGGTTCGATTCCCCACATGGGTACAAAGTATGAAGCCCATGTCTGTGTCCCCCATCGTATCCCGAATCATTCATCACTTCGGGCTTTCCTCCCACATTAAGCTGACACGCCGTGATATAACTGGAATACTGTTAAAAGCGAGTGAGTGAATGAGTATGGTTTTACGCCGCTTTTAGCAATATTCCAGCAAAATCACGGCGGGGGACACCAGAAATGGGCTTCACACATTGTACCCAATTTTCTTTGTCTAAGTTTTAGTGAAGTCTTTCATAGGCATTTAGAAGTTGGAAGAACGTGAACACATGACATTTTTTTATGGATGTCAATTTCTTCTATTTTTAAGTGCATGGAGTAACTGCGTAGAGTTAATATGTATAGACAGAGCTACTTCTTGCTCCTATATATATTCTATGCCCTTACTCATCATCTACCTGGTGAAGGAGCAAGAAGTTGCTCTGAAACGTCGGGACAAAGTTTAAAAGACGTTGCTATCCATGAAATATCATGTATTTAAGTTTTAGTGTTAAAATATCCAATAGTATAGATATATTTGTTTTATATTCAATTTACTTGAATGAAATTAAACTCACATTCAAAGACAAAAACTTTTTAGTTATGTGCTGATCTAAAACTGTAATTTAGAAGAATAGGGACAAAATCCTTTCCTTAATCAAAAGGAACCTCTGCTAAAAGCAGGTTCCATTGTACGATTAAGCATTGTGTGTATGAATCACTGTCAAATAGTGATTGCATCAGATGTTCAGGAAACAGTACGCGTTTCCTACCCCACCGGTGGCACCCGTCACAAACGCATGCAAGTCAAATCAGTTGTTCCCCTGAGACAAAAAACGACAAATCCTTTCTGTTTTCGTAAGAAAGCTCTGCGTTTGTGAATCGTGAAGGTACCAGGCGTTCGCGAAAAGGTGAGCGTATGCAACATATGGGAACATAGTGAACAAGTCAAAATAGGAAACTACATCACACAATTTTTTACACTGATCCGTCAATTTTGGAAATGTCTTGCACATGTTCTCCTTACAACTTTCTGAAAGTTTAACTCAGACCTTGAATGTTGTAACCCTGAACTTTAGAGCAAGAGTCGTATGACGCTCTCTGAAATCTTCGGAGAAAGAACATGCTCGTCCCTTCTCCTCCCCCCCCCCCCCCCCCCCCCCCCCCCCCCCCCCCCCCACCACCACCAGTGGAAACTTGACAGTACTGATGCGTGATTTTGGCATTTACCTTCTTCGGTTGACATACTGACCTTATATGTGGGATTATGTGATATGCCACTAATAGCAAGTTCTTTGTATCAAACAATTAATGAAGTGATGCTTACATACATCATTGTTTTGTTATTCGAGTTATTGTTACTGGAAACAGCTACAAACATTCCATGTTCCTATCGACACACTTACTGAAGCGCACGTAAAATCTAGCTGTAACTGATGATTTGGGAAACAAGGTAACGCGCTGGCATCTTCTTCCCATGAGCATTCGCATGGCCCTTGTTTAGATGAGATGAGACGTTTGTTCATTACGAATCAACACTCCATTGGTGTCGCTTCTTTCTATGAAGCACGGTTAACATACATTAGTGCTGCTTGTTCCTATGAGGTACGGTTAACATAAATTGCTGCTGCCTGTTCCTATGAGGCACGGTTAAACATACATTGATGCTGCATGTTCCTATGAGGTACGGTTAACATACATTGATGGGTGATGCATGTTTCTATGAGGTACGGTTAACATACATTGATGGGTGATGCATGTTCCTATGAGGCACGCTTAACATACAATGATACTGCTTGTTCCTATGAGGTACGGTTAACATACATTGATGGGTGATGCATGTTCCTTTGAGGCACGGTTAACATACATTGATGGGTGATGCATGTTCCTATGAGGCACGGTTAACATACATTGGTGCTGCCTGTTCCTTGAGGCACGGTTAACATACATTATTGGGGGATGCACGTTCCTATGAGGCACGGTTAACTTATATTAATGGGGGATGCACGTTCCTATGAGGTACAGTTAACATACATTGGTGCTGCTTGTTCCTATGAGGTAGAGTTAACTTACATTGGTGCTGCTTGTTCCTATGAGGTACGGAGCGGTCGGGTAGCCTAGTGGTTAAAGCGTTCGCTCGTCACGCCGAAGACCCGGGTTCGAGTCCCGACATGGGTACAATGTGTGAAGCCCATATCTGGTGTCCCCAGCCGTGATATTGCTGGAATATTGCTAAAAGCGGCGTAAAACCATACTCACTCACTCACTCACTCCTATGAGGTACAGTTAACATACATTGGTGCTGCTTGTTCCTATGAGGTACGGTTAACATACATTAGTACTGCTTGTTCCTATGAGGCACAGTTAACACACATTGATGGAGGATGCATGTTCCTATGACGTACGGTTAACATACATTAGTACTGCTTGTTACTATGAGGCACGGTTAACACACATTGATGGAGGATGCATGTTCCTATGACGTACGGTTAACATACATTAGTACTGCTTGTTACTATGAGGCACGGTTAACACACATTGATGGAGGATGCATGTTCCTATGAGGCACGATTAAGATACATTAGTACTGCTTGTTCCTATGAGGCACGGTTAACACACATTGATGGAGGATGCATGTTCCTATGAGGTACGGTTTACATACATTGATGGGTGATGCATGTTCCTATGAGGAACGGTTAACATACATTGGTGCTGCATGTTCCTATGAGGCACGCTTAACATACAATGATACTGCTTGTTCCTATGAGGTACGGTTAACCTACATTGGTGCCGCTTGTTCCTATGAGGTATGGTTAACCTACATTTGTGCTGCCTGTTCCTATGAGGCACGGTTAACATACATTGATGAGGGATGAATGTACCAATGCGGTACGGTTAACATACATTGGTGCTGCATGTTCCCATGAGGCACGGTTAACATACATTGCTGGAGGATGCATGTTCCTATGAGGAACGGTTAACATACATTGATGCTGCATGTTCCTATGAGCCACGGTTAACATACATTGATGCTGCCTGTTCCTATGACGCACGGTTAACATACATTGGTGATGCATGTTCCTATAAGGCACGGTCAACATACATTGGTGCTGCTTGTTCGTATGGCGCGTTGTTAACGCCATTGGTGACATGTATTCATATATGGCGTGATTAACACGCCATTGATGATTTGTGTGTGTTTATGCGGGGCATGACTGACATGTCACTGGCGACATTTATTAATATTAGGTGTGGATTAACACGCCTTTGGGTTTTGTCCTGAATATGTACCAAGAACGATGTTTGTTTTGTTCGTTTCTTTCTTTGTTGTTTAACGCCACACTCGGCAATATTCAGGCTATATGACGGCGGTCTAAAATAATCGAGTCTGGACCAGCCAATCAAGCGATTGACATCATGAGCATCCCTCTACGCAACTGGAATACGATGACATGGATCAACCAAGTCAGCGAGCCTGACCACCAGAAACCGCTAAGCGCCTATTACGACAAGCATAGTCACCTTTTACGGCAAGAATGGGTTGCTGAAGAAACGGTGGTTGTGTGTTACAGTCGTAGAAGAACATTGCTTCGGAATCGATCCAAACTGACTTTGACAACACCCCTTTCGCTTTATGGAGTAGGTCAAAGTCCAATCCAAAGATATGTATTTCATGTAAGGCCTCTGGCCATATACATAAGCGTTACATATAAATAGTTTTACATATTCGGATACATCTTAATGTTAAACAATTCGTTTCTTGTATTTTAGCACATATAGCCAGTTTTATGAAAGCATAATCTTTCGAAGAGAGAAGAGAAATAAAAGCAGGAATGGGAGGTTCATTTTCTATATCTGAATGAAATAACGGGCATAACCTCTTCAATTTCTCAGATAACATGTTCTTTTTCATCTATCATGAGATCTAGCAATCAAAGCCTAAATTAAATAAATGTATGTCTAAGTTTTTTTATGTTAATATAGATAAGTATAGATCACATTTATAGATTGTTCACGAAATTGTTTCAAAAAGAGTTTAACATATCCAATTGTTTGGTTTAACCGCACAAAGCCGTAGCCATGAGAAAACAGTCGATTTTTGCTATGCGTTGGTATGTTGTAGGGAAGCCTAGTGATTAAAGCGTTCGTTCGTTACAACGAAGACCCGGGTTCGATTTTCCAAATGTGTAAAATGTGTGAAGCCCATTTGTGGGGTCCCCCGCTGTGATATTGAGAAAAGTGGCATAAAACTATATTCACTCGTTGTTCCTTAGATATACCTAGGGTTTCGCGGATGCATATATCAACATATTGTTATAATAAGATCATGTACTGTGTACTCAGTGTAGAGCTTGGTTAACTGTACATTTAACCCAGCTAATTTGAATTTGGAACCAAAGACGCAGGGCGAGCTTTCAGTTAGCGTTAGACCTGTTAAATCTGGAGGTAACTCAACACTACATTGAAACATAGTGCGTTATCTCCGTTCTGCCATGACAACATTAAACACGACCTGGTTGGTGTTAGCGAAGCTTTTAAGCGAGGCAAAGTGGGTGAATCAAACGTTGTGAGTGTGTTGTCGATCTGAACTGAAAAAACGCCAATATTAATTTTTAAAACGGTCTGGCGCTGCATATGCTCAATCTTTGTCTGGTCGTCTTTATGGTTTATCACATCAAGTGTGTAGCAGATATTTCGTAAGCAAGCATGACGTGGAACCCCTGCATAAAATTTAAAAAGTCGAAGGTCTCATGTGAATATTATGACATATCATCCCCAATTGTCATCAAAAGATGTCACGTCACAGTCACGTTCCCTGTTGTCCTTTGTACATCAATACTCTCTCTGAGTAAGTCGATTCCTATCGTTTGTTTCAGCCTAAAATGTATTACCACATATACTTCGAATATTATAACAACCACATCTATGCATTTTGTAACCTATATTTGTACTGTCATTATTTCAGTATGCCTACAGACTAAGATTAAGAAAGACGTACTTTTTTGCAAGTATTAGCTTTCATGTTGAAGCGGACGTCACATAAACTGTTTCATTCTTACCAGGATCGAATCATTTCCAAATTCATCAGGATCCGCTACAGGTTCGCCCTGATCAACAGCTTTCATCCAAACGATGACGCGTCATACCAAAAGACGATAAAAGATGGTACTTGGTGTTACCTTGTCTGGCGCTCGGCATTAAGGGGCTAAACAAGGACTGGTCGGCTCGGAGTCAGGGCATTCATGTTAAACTGCGGGAAGGTATCTCAGCGTGCTAGCACTATAAATCGTGCATACACGTCGCTATATAAGTGCAATAATCTTGGACGCGACGTTAAACCCAATTTCACCTCACCTCACCTCCAAACGATGAACGTCTGCATCTTTGATACCTGATGCTTTTCTCTATCATTCAGATGGTGGGGATATTATTGAAAACACTACATAGGTGTAATCAAACTCACTATAATACCCGTGGTGTCTTGGACAGGGCGTCTGATCTGAGAGCAGAGGACCAGTGGTTCGATGCACTGGCCGATTCCGTGGTCTAGTGGACAGATTGTCTGCCCGGAGAACGGAAGGTCATTGGTTGATTCCCGGCTACGCCATACCAAAAGACGTTAATAGATGGCGCTTGGCGTTAAGGGATAAAACAAGGACGGGTCGGCTTGGAATGATAATACTGTGTCGGAGTGAGGTATGTGAATCCGAACAAGTACACAAGCAGGCACACGCTAAATTCGTGCAATAATATAGAGCGCGACATTAGACCTCACCTCACCACACCCATTATTGTCACATTCAGTCAGATCTAGCTACTGTCACCGCAAACTCGGACCATGAAAAAGTAAAAGAAGCGTCCGGATAATGACCGCTGGTAAATTGTGAACATCGGGGGCAAAAGGACCGATCGTCAAAAATATGTGAACTTAATTTCTTTTGGATAATTTTTCGAAGTAACGTAAATGATTTGTTGTAATGTCTAACAGGAAATAATAATTAATATAATAATTGCAATGCATAGATGGTTAGGTTGGTCACAAATGTACATGGTGGGTCACAAATCTACATACGTGTTTGAGGTGTGTCAGATTTATACGTGGTGGAGATATATCACATATATACGTGTTGGAGGTGGGTCATATTTATACGTGTTGGAGGTGTGTCGCATATATACGCGTTGGAGATGTGTCACATATATACGTGTTGGAGTTGTGCCACATATATACGTTGAAGAGGTGTGTCACATATATACGTGGTAGAGATGTGTCACATATATACGTGTTGGAGGTGTGTCACATATATACGTGTTGGAGATGTGTCACATATATACGTGTTGGAGTTGTGCCACATATATACGTGTTGCAGTTGTGCCACATATATACGTTGAAGAGGTGTGTCACATATATACGTGGTAGAGATGTGTCACATATATACGTGGTGGAGGTATGTCACATATATACGTGTTGGAGGTGGGTCACATTTATACGTTTTGGAGGTGGGTCACTTATATACGTGTTTGAGGTGTGTCACATATATACGTAGCGGAGATGAGTCGAATATATACATTTTAGGGGTGTGTAACATTTATACGTGTTGAATGTGGGTCACATATATACGTGTTAGGGATCCGTCACATATATACGTGGTGGATGTGGGACACATATATAGAGGTGGAGGTGGGCCACATATATACGTGTTAGGGATCGGCCACATATATACGTGTTAGGGATCCGTCACATATATACGTGGTGGATGTGGGACATATATATAGAGGTGGAGGTGGGCCACATATATACGTGTTAGGGATCGGACACATATATACGTGTTAAGGATCCGTCACATATATACGTGGTGGATGTGGGACACATATATAGAGGTGGAGGTGGGCCACATATATACGTGTTAGGGATCGGCCACATATATACGTGGTGGATGTTGGACACAGATATAGAGGTGGAGGTGGGCCACATATATACGAGTTAGAGATTGGTTACATATATACGTGTTAGGGATTGGTCACATATATACGCGTTAGGGACCGGTCACATATATACGTGGTGGATGTGGAACACAGATATAGAGGTGGAGGTGGGCCACATATATACGTGTTAGAGATCCGTCACATATATACGTGGTGGATGTGGGACACAGATATAGAAGTTGAGGTGGGCCAAATATATACGCGTTAGAGATCCGTCACATATATACATGTACGTGTTAGGGATCCGTCACATATATACGTGTTAGAGATAAGTCACATATATATGTGGTGGATGTGGGACACATATATAGAGGTGGAGGTGGGCCACATATACGTGTTAGGGATCCGTCACATATATACGTGGTGGATGTGGGACACATATATAGAGGTGGAGGTGGGCCACATATATACGTGTTAGAGATCCGTCACATATATACGTGGTGGATGTTGGACACAGATATAGAGTAGGAGGTGGGCCACATATATACGTGTTAGAGATCCGTCACATATATACGTGTTAGGGATCCGTCACATATATACGTGGTGGATGTGGGACACAGATATAGAGGTGAAGGTGGGCCACATATACGTGTTAGGGATCGGCCACATATATACGTGGTGGATGTGGGACACAGATATAGAGGTGGAGGTGGGCCACATATATACGCGTTAGAGATCCGTCACATATATACGTGGTGTATGTGGGAAATAGAGTTGGAGGTGGGTCACATATATACGTGTTAGAGATCGGTCACATATATACGTGGTGGATTTGGGACACATATATAGAGGTGGGTCAGGTGGGGAGGTGAATCATAGCTAGTCGGGATGGTGGGTCACAATTACTGAGAATTTATGTTGATCACAGTCATGCAAGGTGGATCACTACATTACAGATTGGAGCTGGACTATAACAAAACGGATTAGAATCACAGATATGCATAGTGGAGGTGGATAACATCCATACAAGGTTGATCACAATTTTAGGGTGGGAATGAATCAAATCTATTCATTGTGGGGATGGATAAAATCTATTCACTGTTGCGTTAGATCACTAAGTCTTTTATTCATGATTAAGGTGGAACACAACAGTATAGAGCGGAGATGGATCACAATTAAACAGGGTGGAGGTGGATCACAATTACACGATTGGAGATGGATCACAATTGCACAATTGGAGATGGATCACAATTACATAGGTGGAAATGGATCACATTTACACAGGTGGGGGTGGAACACAATAACACAGGTGAGGGTGGATCACAATAACACACGTGAGGGTAGATCACAATTACACACGGTTGGAGATGGATCACAATTACACAGGTGGAGATGGATCACAATTACACAATTGGAGATGGATCACAATTACGAAAGGTGGGGGTGGATCAAATTACACAGGTGTAGATGGAACACAATAACACAGGCGAGGGTGGATCACAATTACACAGATGGAGATGGATCACAATTACACAGGTGGAGATGGATCACAATTACACAAGTGGAGATGGATCACAATTACACATGTGGAGGTGGATCACAATTACACAAGGTGGAGATGGATCACAAATACACAATTGGAGATGGATCACAATTATAAAAGGTGGGGGTGGATCACAATTACACAGGTGTAGATGGATGACAATTACACAAGGTGGAGATGGATCACAATTACACAAGGTGGAGATGGATCAGTTACACAGATGGAGATGTATCACAATTACACAGGTGGAGATGGATCACAATTACAAAGGTATAGATGGATCACAGTTTGCAGGTGGAGGTGGAATACAATTACACAATTGGAGATAGATCCCAATTACATATGTGGAGATGGATCACGACTACACAAGGTGGAGATGAATCACAATTACACAGGTGGAGATGATCACAATTACACAGGTGGAGATGGATCACGATTACACAGGTGGAGGTGGAATACAATTACACTATTGGAGATGATCACAATTACACAGGTGGGGGTGGATCACAATTACATAGGTGGAGATGGATCACAATTACACAGGTGGAGATGGATCACAATTACACAGGTGGAGATCGATCACAATTACACAGGTAGAGATGGATCACAATTACACAGGTAGAAGTGGATCACAATTACACAGGTGGGGGTGGAACACAATAACAGAGGTGAGGGTGGATCACAATTACACAAGGTTGCAGATGGATTACAATTACACAGGTGTAGATGAATCACAATAACACAGGCGAGGGTGGATCACAATTACACAGATGGAGATGGATCACAATTACACAGGTGGAGATGGATCACAATTACACAGGTGGAGATGGATCACAATTACACATGTGGAGGTGGATCACAATTACACAAGGTGGAGATGGATCACAAATACACAATTGGAGATGGATCACAATTATAAAAGGTGGGGGTGGATCACAATTACACAGGTGTAGATGGATGACAATTACACAAGGTGAAGGTTGATCGCAATTACACAGATGGAGATGGATCACAGTTACACAGGTGGAGGTGGATCACAATTACACATGTGGAGGTGGATCACAACTACACAGGTGGAGATGGATCACAATTTCACAGGGTGGAGATGGATCACAATTACACAGGTGGAGATGGATCACAATTACACAATTGGAGATGGATCACAATTACAAAAGGTGGGGGTGGATCACAATTACACAGGTGTAGATGGATGACAATTACACAAGGTGAAGGTTGATCGCAATTACACATGTGGAGGTGGATAACTTTTATTCATGATTTAGGTGGAACACAACTGTACAGAGCGGAGATGGATCACAATTAAACAGGTGGAGATGAATCACAATTACACAGGTCGAGATGGATCACGATTACACAGGTGGAGGTGGAATACAATTACACAATTGGAGATGATCACAATTACACAGGTGGGGTGGATCACAATTACACAGGTCGAGATCGATCACAATTACACAGGTGGAGATGGATCAAAATTACACAGGTAGAGGTGGATCACAATTACACAGGTGGGGTGGTACACAATAACGCAGGTAAGGGTGGATCACAATTACACACGGTTGGAGATGGATCACAATTACACAGGTGGAAATGGATCACAATTACACAGGTTTGGGTGGATCACAACTACACAGGTGGGGGTGAATCACAATTACACAGGTCGAGATGGATCACGATTACACAGGTGGAGGTGGAATACAATTACACAATTGGAGATGATCACAATTACACAGGTGGGGTGGATCACAATTACACAGGTGGAGATGGATCATAATTACACAGGTCGAGATCGATCACAATTACACAGGTGGAGATGGATCAAAATTACACAGGTGGGGTGGATCACAATTACACAGGTGGAGATGGATCATAATTACACAGGTCGAGATCGATCACAATTACACAGGTGGAGATGGATCAAAATTACACAGGTAGAGGTGGATCACAATTACACAGGTGGGGTGGAACACAATAACGCAGGTAAGGGTGGATCACAATTACACACGGTTGGAGATGGATCACAATTACACAGGTGGAAATGGATCACAATTACACAGGTTTGGGTGGATCACAACTACACAGGTGGGGGTGAATCACAATTACACAAGGTGGAGGTGGTCACATCTGTACAAGTCAATTGAAAGAATTTGCCGGAGACAGAAAGCAACATTTCTAAACCCTGACCAAATTGAACTCAACTCACAACGGCCATCAGTGTAGTTGATCAGATCACACACGTTGCGCTATTTATACTGCGGTCTTCTTATGTTCAAAGTAAGGGTAAATGACACTCTCCTCTGTCGGGCTAAACATAGCTGGTATAAAGAGAATCTGTCCGGTTAAAGTAATCATGTTAAGAGCCCGATCCAAACTGCGGGATTGAGTTCCATCGTGTTGAGGGAATGCACGCTCACACTTTCAGCAAGTTTAAGGCTCCATGACTTGAAGTAGAACCCAAGTGGTTGAGACTTGCAGTCAGTGGGACACGGCCCAATGTCATGAGGCCATCAGAAGAAAACATGATGCACTCAACGCCACGAGATACGAGTGAGTTAGGTATATATATGACGCCATATTGGATGGCATTTTCAGTTATACCACTGCGTGTCAGCTTGATGTGTCGATCAACATTTATAAACTCTTATAAGACCAGACAATCCAGTGATTGACATCTTGAGTATCGATACAGGTTTTAGGAAGACGATGACATCCCTCAACCCGAAATCGTTTTGTCCCCTCTTGCGACAAGCACAGGTACTTGTGGACGCACATTTTGACCCGATTCTTAAGTCTTATATTAGACGTTTACCACGTCTGTGAAACCCATAAGCACGGGTGTGATTGTGTCAATCTTTACTATGAGGAACAATTCGATTTCGGACGAAGTGGCTTGGGCTTTAACATCGCGTTTAAGATTATTTCACTCATATAGAGACGTGCATGCACGTGTGCGTGTAACTGCTGGTCCGGACTTACATCGGTCTTATTGCTAGCCCACTGAGACACCATGCCGCAGTTTAGCATAGCTACCCCACTCAGACACAGTATACTGACTCTGATTCGATCAGTCCTTGTTTAACCCCCTTAATATCGAGCGCCAGGCAGAATAAGGGACCGGTCGCTTAGTATTCAGGGGTTGGATTTGTAGCTAGATTAGGTATGTTTCAGCTACAGCGTCAATACCAGAAAATCACACTCAGGATATAAAATGGTTGGTCCCTAACAAGGAGAACCATCCTTTAACGCGGGGTTGGGGGTGGGGGTTGGGGTGGGTGGGGGGTGTGAGTTTGGGGTTTGGGTGTGTGTGTGTGTGGGTGTGGGGGGTGGGTGGGGGGTGTGGGAGGGTCAAACCACAACCTTCCGGAGAGACAGACGGAACACAGAAGGGGTCGATACTTCCAAGAGAGTGGAGGAAGCACCAAATCATATGGCATTTATAGCTTTTTATATTTATCTTACCTAATCATCAAAATATTTTACCGATTTCCGATTTACTATTATTTACATTGCGTCGATAATTTCGTACATATTTGTCAATTTGTCAAATTGACTACTTTTCTTCTCTGGTTATGATGGATGCATTGGCGAGCGCGGGCGGCGTTCCAACGATAATCACTCCACAAGTTCTATATTTTAATTAAGTCGATGGCGCAATGGCTTGTGAAGTTTAGGGAGCAGTGACATGGGCCTTGAGGTTAAATCGATGGTTCGTCTCGTTTTGTTTGTTTGTTTGCTTTTTAACGCCGCACACAGCAATATCCCAGCAATATGACGGCGGTCTATAAATAATTGAGCCTGGTCCAGACAAGCCAGTGATTGATATCATGAGCCTCGATCCACGCATCTGGGATACGATGATATGCATCAACCAAGTCAGCGAACCTGACCACCCGATCCCGTTAGTCGCCTCTTACGACAAGCATAGTCGCCTCTTACAACAAGCATGGGTTGATGAAGACCTATTCTAACCCGGATCTTCACAGGATGGTTCGTCACGTAGATGGGTACAAGATGTGACTACCATTTGTTACCTCTGTGGGCATACTGCTAGATATTGTCTCAACGACATGCACAATTTAGGCTTTTGTTCATGGCGTCGAATTTTTCCGTGTACGTGATTTAGTTGGATTTTACGTCCCAAAATTAAGCAAGATCACGACGGGCGATACCAGAAACGGCTTCACACAGTGGACCCTCATGGGTAATCGTGTGACGAGCCAGCGATTTAACCAACAGGCTATCGCACCGCCGTTAATCAGAAGAGAATTGTGTAACTCATCACAAGGAGGCAGATGAACATGACAATACCTACAGTCGTACGTTGGAATGACCCACGCCATGCCGCTTGAGTAGAATGATTGTTCATCTATAGCCCATGCTGGACTCGATCGACTCCACCAGCAGACATCATAACAAGCTAGATTTTATACATCAGCCTGATGACATATCTGTGGTAGTCGCTGGGCACGTAATATCTGATTTGTGGTTATTGTTTTGCAAGGATTAGCTACAGTGTTGAGTTAGATGCCGTCTCCCGTGTGTTGAGCTGGTATGTATTGACTGCGGCTTAAGCAGCGGTATGGCACGTCAGCTAATTACATTTGTCGGCTCGGGAGCGACATGTCCAGACTCCTCTGTATTTACTGTGGTTTAAATATACCCAGCACCCACGGAATTGGTGGTATATACTCAAACCGAAAAGAAACGGAACATCCTGCTTCATGCGTTCCTGATGTATCGATAAAACTGAGATAGGTCTTTGTCGCAATTAGTTACATTACGGGTGAGGTGAAATGGGGGTTTAACGTCGTGATAAAGATTATTGCACTTATATAGCGTATGTGCGTGCGTGTGTATGAGTGTGCGTGTGTGTGTGTCTGTCCGTTTGTACTAGTCCGGTCTAATATCGGTGCTATAGTGCTAGCCCACTGAGATATCATGCCGCAGTTTAACATTAATATTCAGCTCAGACACAGTATGCTGCATCTGAGCCGACCAGTCGTTGTTTTAGCCCCTTTCATGCCGAGCGCCAGATTTCGTAACATCTTTTGGTATGACACAGCCGGGAATCGAACCACCGACCTTTCGCTCTCCGGGCAGACGCTCTATCCATCAGCCTAAGGTATATTCACATTGTAAGGTATCCAGGATGAAATTAGTATATAAAATACCTAGACAATTATCAGTGAAATTCAAGACATAACTTTTGGTGTATTGACATGCAATCTAACTATCACTTTGTCTCATATATGACATAAGTGCTTTATTACTGGACCTGTTTCGAGGCTAACGTCAGTGATTCGAAGTTTAACCAGTTTTCCACTTACGTCACGAGTTAACCATACCACCTGGTGAAACCCACAAGAATAAATATGGTGCCGATAAACCAAAGATAATAAACGGAGAGAATTATACCCGACAATCGGATGCTGGTGCGAATAAGAAATGCATCTCTGGGGTCTTGTTATGCCACTTGGATGGGGATCTGATTGCAACAGTATCAAGATCTAGAAAGTCAGCATGGATGGGGGAATTATTACCTAAAATCTCTATGGCTATCTATCTATCTCTTTTCCAGATAAGAATAAGAGTCAGGAAAAACATGACAAATATGCAGACCTCGCGTTCGAAATGTCACGCTTGCATCCCAAGTACCAAGTTGTCCGACTCCCCATTATTCTCGGTGCCTTAGGTTTGGTACATGTACCTCCCAATCTGTTGACTGACATCGGAAGAGTACCCAGGTTTGCTACCAGGAATACAGCCCTTCTGACAATCTGGGTAATGGAGAAGGCTGTAGTGTTGGGGACTCTTCACATTCTCCGAAATGTTCTGGGCGGGTTTGACTGGGCAGCGCTTCCTGGGAGAAGTCCCATTTGCTGTCTGGGCTGCGTGTAGAGGTGGCAAGGGCCCTGAGCTGATGATGAGCCTAAGCAGTCTGACTGTGCCAGGATCACCCAAACCCTCTTTGCTGAATTTTTAGATTAATCTGTAAATGATGATGATGATGATAATAATATTATTATTAATAATAATAATATTAATAATAATAACTAAAATAATAACTAAAATGATAACTAAAATAATAATAATAATAATAATAATAATAATAATAATAATAATAATAATAATAATAATAATAATAAACTTAGCCATATGTTACAAAGCACCACGTGGCAGTATTAAGTGAGAACAACACAAATTAAATTCACGTGATACCAATGTTACGTTGTCTAACGTCAAGTGATACATACGCCATGGCAACTAATACATGGAATACAAGAAGTGTTGCCATGAACGACATTGAAACCTGTTGACCTTGGGGTCACGTCGTGAACCAATTTGACGACCACAGCATACTGATGTTCACAGTCAGCCAAACAGATGATGTTGGCAGGCACACAACGTGCCTCTATTTAGCGCCAGACCCGTACGTCATTAAGCCAATCAGAAGTCAGCCAGACCTGGTCAGAGGTCAAGCATCGATAGTGAGCAGGGATGGTGATACGTGAACTCCATCAATCAAACCGTGACGTTATATCTAATTCCGCCTCGGGTCCAATTCAGTTGTCAACGTACTATCAGTTGAGTCTGAGGCGTGCAGCGCTTACCGAACTCCAAATTGCTCATTTGGAATCTGAATGCTTAAGCTGTGGACAAGAGATTACGAACATATCTCGTCGTAATACCAATGTCAACACACTAATCTTTTGGAAAATTGATTTGCCAACCTTGAATATTGGCAGTTGGGCTGTCTCCCCGGCCTGTCCTGTCACACAAACTGATGGTCGAGAGTTGACCTCTAGGGTCGTGTGTTCCACTGGCTGGCTCATTGACCTTGAACAATTGCCACTCATCACGTGTCGGGGTGCCAGTAGTTAGGAGCGTGATACCTTTTCTAAATCACAAAGGTTTTGAGGAGAAACAATAATTTTAGTTTGCTTGTTCAGACAAGCTATAAACCAGTAAATGTGAACGTCCCATGGGTGGCCCAGAAAGGCTGCTCCTCACTGTCAGGGTAGCAAGAGTTGTTACAATGCTTCTTTCTGTCTCTCTGCTTTCTCACTGCCTCTCTCTCTCTCTTTCTCTATCTCTCCCTCTCTCTCTACCACTCTCTCTCCCTATGTATGTATCAATCCACTCATCCATCCTTCTTTCTTTCCTTCCATACATCCATTCATCTATCCTCATCCATTCATTCACATACCCATCCATCCATCATCATTCCTTTTTCCTCCCATCCATCCAACATCTATCCACCCATCCTCATCCATCCTCCATCCATCCATCAATCCATCAATCCATCATCATAATTCCCTCCTTCCATCCACCCACCAACACGTCATCCATCCACCAGTCCTCCTACTCACCCACCAACCCAACCATCCATCCATCCATCCATCCATCCATCTATTACAGATTATACATATATTGCTTTTGCATTTCCATGAAGCGTATGTTGAATACATGGCATATCTCCCGGGAAATGGTTACGTGGAAGCTGTCATGGCGATGTCATCTTACTTTGGTACTCACGCGTGGGACTTCACTTTAATTAGATCAGGGATACCGATGACATTTCGTATATTTCTTAACCACAGAGGAAATTGTATCGAGTCACGTAGGATACACATTGATGAAATGAACCACGTTGCTGCCACATCAATGCTGTGACGACCAAAGAATCTTTAATAGATATGTCAGGTTCTATAATTACCAAGCAAAAAGAATGTCGGTCATGAAAACCTTTGTTGAAGGAAACCATTTGATAACATTGCTTTTATAATAAGTATTGTGATTTTAATTCAAAGCAGAATGGATGCACATACTGCGAGAATGTGTTTGTTTTTGTTTTCTGTGTTTGGTTCTAATCATAATATTATCACGAGACGTGACTTATACAACCATCATCCCCTGGCGTTATCAGTGTCGCTTGTGCCCCAGGCTTTTGAGCCGGCGAGTACCCGCGCTCCGAGAGCTCATCAACAGAATTAATCTTCCCCTTACCAAATGATATAGCTAGGTGACCTTGCCTATAACTGTGCTTCTTGCTCAAAATAGTCCCCGTCATCACACTATGAATGATAACCACGGCCAGAAATAAATCTGAACTTTCAAAACAAAACAGTGATTTACGTCATGACTATTCTAGAAACACGTCCACCAATCACTGCAGGAGAAAATAACTCTCTCCTAAATCCTCTGAAAGCCGGGCATTGCGTTTACCGTCTTTTGATGACTTTGGTCGAGTAAATGTCTGACGAAGATCTCCACTGTTGCCGCTCGCTGTCTTGGAGAGGACAATACCACATGCCGTATACGGAATAATTTCAGAAATGACACAAATGTCATAGGACATCGATTTCTCAAATTAGTCCAACCTTTGCCTGGAGACTTCCGGTGCATGCGCCGTATAGCGGCAGCTCATTTCCGGTGACATTTGCCCTGAAGGTATCGTGTGCCCCATCCTTGTGTACTGAATCGATATGTGACAGCTCCGATCAATTAAGATCGATGTCAACAGCTACCAATAAGGGTAAAGATAGTTGGCTGGAAGTTAAAGCTCACCCAACGCACAGTCTGTAGTGCCTATATGCTGGAGTGCCGCCAACAGAAGCGTCAGATAGACAAACAGCATCCACCATGAGCGACACAATCTGGAATTACAATGGACCGAGGCCACTCAATCAAAATACCATGCTAAAGGGTGTAATTGTGGTTTATTAGCATTACTTAGCGTCAAATGCATGTCATCGAAATAGAGAGTCGTCAGCAATAGCTTCAAGGGGGTGTAACTCTATGGCGTTTTCGAACAGTCCCGCACAGTGATCTGGCTGACTTCATCTAAGTGGCCACGCACACGTGTTTACTCCAGCTTGGACGTATATGGAAGAAGTGTAACGAACTGGAAATTGCTCCACTAACGATCAGATGACAGATGATGTTTTTTTATGCTAGCCACGTACTGTCATTGTGAACAAACATGGCACCGGCATACCTCTCCACCCACTCGCCTTGTTAAGAAATAAAGTCGTGTTCAGCAATCGTTCACCGTTATATTATTCTGAAGAACGCCAGTTGTGTTTACTTTTACTTTTGGGGTTCTTTTTCATTAGAAAACGCGGTGTCGTTTTGAGGAATCGGTTACCATTATATTAATGTGTGGACTGCCATTTGTTTAATTTTTACTTGTGAGGTTCTTTTTAAAAAAAAGGGCACCCCACAGTGCGTGTCGTATTAAGTTATCGTTTAACATTATACTTATGTGTTGACCGCACGACTTTGATACATTTGAGGTTTTATTTTATAAAACAAAAACAACCAAAATTACAGGTGCGTCGTATACACAGTCGTTTATCATGATTATTGTAATGTGAGGACCGCACGGTTTTGTATCTTATTGTAGTGAGTGAGTGAGTGAGTATTGTTTTACCCCGCTTTTAGCAATATTCCAGCAATATCACGGCTGGGGACACCAGAAATGGGCTTCACACATTTTGCCCATGTGGCGAATCGAACCCGGGTCTTCGACGTGACGAGCGAACGCTTTAACCACTAAGCTACCCCACCGCCTTTGTATCTCATTATATAACACCAAAGTCTGGATTCCAGTCAAAGAACTGACATTGCCTAAAGTCATGTTTTTTCCTTATTACGTTACTAAAACATGCTGGTAGCAAACACCATGCGAAAACATACTGGTTTATTGTTCGAAGAAACCAACTACAACATACCAGCTGTCTGTCACGACAAACACAATCAGTAGCGTTGTCTAGTCATTGCTATTGTCACGACAAACACAGTCAATACTGTGCACTAGTCCTTGCTATTGTCACGGCAAACACAGTCAGTGCTGTGGACTAGTCCTTGATATTGTCGCGACAAACACAATCAGTCTGTGAACTAGTTCCTACCATTTTCGCGACAAACACAATCAGTACTGTGGACTAGTTCCTACCATTGTCGTGACAAACACAATCAGTACTGTGGAGTAGTCCTTGCTATTGTCGCTACAAACACAATCAGTACTGTAGTCTTGTTCCTACCATTGTCGCGACAAACACAATCAGTACTGTGGACAAGTTCCTACCATTGTCGCGACAAACACAGTCAGTACTGTGGACTAGTCCTTGATATTGTCGCGACAAACACAATCAGTACTGTAGTCTTGTTCCTACCATTGTCGCGACAAACACAATCAGTACTGTGGAGTAGTCCTTGCTATTGTCGCTACAAACACAATCAGTACTGTAGTCTTGTTCCTACCATTGTCGCGACAAACACAATCAGTACTGTGGACAAGTTCCTACCATTGTCGCGACAAACACAATCAGTACTGTGGACTAGTCCTTGATATTGTCGCGACAAACACAATCAGTCTGTGAACTAGTTCCTACCATTGTCGCTACAAACACAATCAGTACTGTGGACTAGTTCCTACCATTGTCGCGACAAACACTAACAGTACTGTGGACTAGTCCTTGCTATTGTCGCGACAAACACAATCAGTACTGTGGACTAGTCCTTGCTATTGTCGCTACAAACACAATCAGTACTGTAGTCTTGTTCCTACCATTGTCGCTACAAACACAATCAGTACTGTGGACTAGTTCCTACCATTGTCTAGACAAACACAATCAGTACTGTGGAGTAGTCCTTGCTATTGTCGCTACAAACACAATCAGTACTGTAGTCTTGTTCCTACCATTGTCGCGACAAACACAATCAGTACTGTGGACAAGTTCCTACCATTGTCGCGACAAACACAATCAGTACTGTGGACTAGTCCTTGATATTGTCGCGACAAACACAATCAGTCTGTGAACTAGTTCCTACCATTGTCGTGACAAACACAATCAGTAATGTGGACTAGTTCCTACCATTGTCGTGACAAACACAAACAGTACTGTGGACTAGTCCTTGCTATTGTCGCGACAAACACAATCAGTACTGTGGACTAGTCCTTGCTATTGTTGCTACAAACACAATCAGTACTGTAGTCTTGTTCCTACCATTGTCGCTACAAACACAATCAGTCTGTGAACTAGTTCCTACCATTGTCGCTACAAACACAATCAGTCTGTGGACTAGTTCCTACCATTGTCACGACAAACACAATCAGTCTGTGGACTAGTTCCTACCATTGTCGCGACAAACACAATCAGTTCTGTGGACTAGTTCCTACCATTGTCGCTACAAACACAATCAGTACTGTGGACTAGTTCCTACCATTGTCGTGACAAACACAATCAGTCTATGGACTAGTTCCTACCCTTGTCGCTACAAACACAATCAGTTCTGTGGACTAGTTCCTACCATTGTCGTTACAAACACAATCAGTACTATAGTCTAGTTCCTACCATTGTCACGACAAACACAATCAGTCTGTGGACTAGTTCCTACCATTGTCGCGACAAACACAATCAGTACTGTGGACAAGTTCCTACCATTGTCGCGACAAACACAATCAGTACTGTGGACTAGTTCCTACCATTGTCGTGACAAACACAATCAGTCTATGGACTAGTTCCTACCCTTGTCGCTACAAACACAATCAGTTCTGTGGACTAGTTCCTACCATTGTCGCTACAAACACAATCAGTACTGTGGACTAGTTCCTACCATTGTCGCGACAAACACAATCAGCCTGTGGACTATTTTCTACCATTGTCGTGACAAACACAATCAGTACTGTGGACTAGTTCCTACCATTGTCGTGACAAACACAATCAGTACTGTAGTCTTGTTCCTACCATTGTCGCTACAAACACAATCAGTCTGTGAACTAGTTCCTACCATTGTCGCTACAAACACAATCAGTCTGTGGACTAGTTCCTACCATTGTCACGACAAACACAATCAGTCTGTGGACTAGTTCCTACCATTGTCGCGACAAACACAATCAGTTCTGTGGACTAGTTCCTACCATTGTCGCTACAAACACAATCAGTACTGTGGACTCGTTCCTACCATTGTCGTGACAAACACAATCAGTCTATGGACTAGTTCCTACCCTTGTCGCTACAAACACAATCAGTTCTGTGGACTAGTTCCTACCATTGTCGCTACAAACACAATCAGTACTATAGTCTAGTTCCTACCATTGTCACGACAAACACAATCAGTCTGTGGACTAGTTCCTACCATTGTCGCGACAAACACAATCAGTACTGTGGACAAGTTCCTACCATTGTCGCGACAAACACAATCAGTACTGTGGACTAGTTCCTACCATTGTCGTGACAAACACAATCAGTCTATGGACTAGTTCCTACCCTTGTCGCTACAAACACAATCAGTTCTGTGGACTAGTTCCTACCATTGTCGCTACAAACACAATCAGTACTGTGGACTAGTTCCTACCATTGTCGCGACAAACACAATCAGCCTGTGGACTATTTTCTACCATTGTCGTGACAAACACAATCAGTACTGTGGACAAGTTCCTACCATTGTCGTGACAAACACAATCAGTAATGTGGACTAGTTCCTACTATTGTCGCTACAAACACAATCAGTACTGTGGACTAGTTCCTACTATTGTCGCTACAAACACAATCAGTACTGTGGACTAGTTCCTACCATTGTCACGACAAACACAATCAGTACTGTGGACTAGTTCCTACTATTGTCGCTACAAACACAATCAGTACTGTGGACTAGTTCCTACCATTGTCACGACAAACACAATCAGTACTGTGGACTAGTTCCTACTATTGTCGCTACAAACACAATCAGTACTGTGGACTAGTTCCTACCATTGTCACGACAAACACAATCAGTACTGTGGACTAGTTCCTACCATTGTCGCGACAAACACAATCAGTACTGTGGACAAGTTCCTACCATTGTCACGACAAACACAATCGATACGGTGGACTAGTTCCTACCATTGTCACGACAAATACTATCTTCTCTGTGGACTATTCTCCTCAAAGATTCCTATTGCTCAGGTACATACCAAGTAATCATGCACATGAAAATTACACGTGTTTATACCTATTGGCCAAGTACATGCCAGTCACCCATTGACATGACCGTTACTCACGTAAATGCCCTTAAATAATAAACATGCTCATTACTCGCAAATAGAACCACCGCCCGTAAACCTGTGTTAACACTCAAGCACTAATGCTATTGAAACTTGTACATAAGCATACTCGTGTAAGTGTCCATTGATAGTACACATGTAACACTCGACTGAGATCGGGTGATCAAGGCCGCTGATTTGGTCGATGCCTGGGTTTGTACGGCGGTTTATCCGTAGGCTATTGACCGCTTCGTCTATGTAATACTTAGTACAGCATATGTCTTAAAAACAACATATCTGCACATATTCCTTACACCTCGTCTCCATAGTCCGACCCCCGACGATCCGGGTTAGAACTGGTTCTCGGAGACGCATGCTTTTCATAAAAGGCGACTGTGCTTGTCATAAGAGGTGACAAATGGGATCGGGTGGTCAGGCTTGCTGACTCGCATGTTATCGTATCCCAATTGCGTGGATCGATAGTCATGATGTCAATGACTGGATTGTCAGGTCCAGCCATGATTATTCACAGACAGCCGCCATATAGCTGCAGAGTGCTGCGTTAAACAATAAACTAGTTTACATTCAATTTCGTAACTAAGCTGCAGCTGCGACTCTACATCCACACCTTGATCAACTTCAAAATTTAGCCTCAACAGGCTCCTTTTGTCGTAGACAATCTGTCTAGGGCGCCGCGATTTGCTGTGCAGAGTTGCGTCCCTTGGGCACGCCAGAAACCTATGATTGTGGGTTCGAATCCCGGTTCGACCCGATTATGTTTCTAGGCTTGTCAGCACCATACCCGTGCCGGTGGGTTTCACCGAAGAGGTAAACGTCTAAGACCTGCATCACTTCGGGCTTTCCTCCCACATGAAGCTGACACGCCGTGATATAACTGGATTAATGTTTAAAACGTCGTTAAACACAACTCACTCATTCACATTAATCGAGATGTTTTATAGTTTACAAGTCACATGTTTGCTCCCCATATGGTGTTCAGGTATTTCGATTTGGAAAGAACTTCTTTGGTAAAATAACTTTGAGCCTCTTCACAGCTCATTTAATGGTTGGTTGGTTGGTTGGTTGTTTAACGCCACACTCAGCAATATTCCAGCTATATGACGGCGGTCTGTAAATAATCGAGTCTGGACCAGACAATCCAGTGATTGATATCATGAGCATCGATCCACGCAATTGCGATCGATGACATGTATCAACCAAGTCAGCGAGCCTGACCACCCGATCCCGTTAGTCGACTTTTACGACAAGCATACTTAGTCATCTTTTACGGCAAGCATGGGTTGCTGAAGACCTATTCTACCCCGGAATCTTCACGGGTCCTTTTACTGGTAACAGCATTAACACCGGGTGTTCACATAAGGCCCTTCACCATCAATTGTACCCGTCGTGTGTGAATGCTAATGACAATAGGCCAGCCACACTAAACATGTCAGACAATGGAGAAATGACACCATTTTCTCGTGTGGTGAGTAATTAACATATATGAGTATGGGTATTGATGATGACGTCATCTGCATCAAGTTCCGGTTACCCGCACTAACCACGTGATCACACATGACGCCTGTGTCAAGCTACCCGCCGCTGTCAAGAGTAAGTGAGTTAGGTTTAACGCCGCTTTTAACAGTATTCCAGTAATATCACGGCGTGTCGGCTTAATGTGGGATGAAAGCCCGAAGTGATGTAGGTCTCAGACGTTTACCACTTCAGTGAAACCCACGAGCACGGGTATGGTGCTGACAAACCTAGAAACATAATCGGGGCGAATCTTGATTCGGAACCACATTATGGCGTGCCCAAGGGACGTAACTCTGCACAGCGAATCGCGGCGCCTTAGACGACTGGGCCACCCGTTCTTCCACTGAGATTGTTACATATAGGGAATACGGCATTGCAAGAATTTGTTTTCAACATTGTTACCAATGACGTCATAGTCCAAACCGCTGTAGGCGGTAAGTGGGAGTCCTGATAGCACGTAATTGATGCATTTTGTCTTTTCAGCATTTCCTCGAGAGCTCTTGTAGTGTTTAGGGGACACATTCCGATTAGTTTTACCAAGTATTTGAACTGTTTATCCAGTGGTACCTGTATTTTACCAAAGGGTAGGCCTTACAGGACCTAAATTCCTCAGATAGTTTGGTTGCGCGTCAAACTAAAGTGTTTTTGTTTTTTGTTCTTTTCATGTGGAGTCTAGCGAACAAAAACCCGAGGGTATCAATGGTAATTATGTAAACTAACCGTTGCCATCGTTGATAAACAGTCGTAATGATCTTTGTCTATTGTTTAATTCTAAATGTTATAACAATATAGACAGTAAAATATAACCATGGCCATCTGTTAATACCGTAGTTCATATAATTCTTGATTTATTTCATGAGACAGGGATCCTGGGTGACCCGGTCGCATAAGGCGCCGCAAATCCCTGTGCAGAGTTGCGTCCCTTCATGCCGGCATCCTTTGATCGTGGGTTCGAATCCCGATTCGCCCCGACTTCTCCTACTTGTGCGCGTTGATTTTACCAATAAACGACCAGTCACTTCGGGCTTCCCTCCTACATCAACCTGACACGCCGTTGATGAAAAATGGATCTGAATATTATTCACAAGAATCTAATAAACACAGACCTTTGATCTCTGTTATTTAATTACATTGGATATTTTTTTCTGATATTATGCAGCCTATCTCTGCTGTTCATGTGAGGGCCGACAAGTTTATTGATGAGTATAATACGAGTATATGAGTGAATCGGATTTAGCTCCATATCTAAGACAACGTCCAGTCTGTATTGGCAATAAATTGCGTCCACGTTAATTGATGCTAACCTAACACTAAAAATGTTGTACGCCATTATTGATTTTATCTTTATTTTACATGCCGGGACTTCATGACCGACTACATTTGTAGCATAACGTAACGGTGGTGCACTAGGACACTATTTATGGCAGTCCATTGTCAATGTTGTTCTTCATGAGAATGTTAACATATAATAGAGCCATGTTTTTCTTTGAATTTACCCACCATTGGCTTAGGGCTCTGTCGTTTCCATTCAAATAAATAACCCGTGTTATCTGCCAGTGCCCCAGCTGCTCGTGCACCGCGAGAGAAGAGCAAGACGCCTCCTGCTTGAATCTTCATGTACCAATTTCACACGGCACACTACACTCACCCTTCTAACACTGTGCAGTGCATGGACCCTTCTGACACTGTGCAGTGCATGGACCCTTCTAACACTGTGCAGTGCATGGACCCTTCTGACACTGTGCAGTGCATGGACCCTTCTGACACTGTACAGTGCATGGACCCTTCTGACACTGTGCAGTGAATGGACCCTTCTAACAGTGTGCAGTGCATGGACCCTTCTAACACTGTGCAGTGCATGGACCTTTCTAACACTGTACAGTGCATGGACCCTTCTAACACTGTGCAGTGCATGGACCCTTCTAACACTGTACAGTGCATGTACCCTTCTAACACTGTACAGTGCATGCACCTTCTCACACTGCATAGTGCATACGCCTTCTCACATTGTACAGTGCATGCATCTTCTCACGCTGCACAGTGCATGCGCCCTTCACCCACTGCACAATGCATGCATCTTCTTACACTGTACAGTGCATACGCCTTCTTACACTGCACAGTGCATGCATCTTCTCACGCTGCACAGTGCATGCGCCCTTCACCCACTGCACAATGCATGCATCTTCACATACTGTCAATGGATGCCCTTCTCACACTCTACAGTGCATGCACCCTTCTCACACTCTACAGTGCATGCACCCTTCTCACACTCTACAGTGCATGCATCTTCTCACACTGTACAGTTCATGTATTTTTTCACACTGCACAGTGCATGCATTTTCTCACACTGTACAGTGCATTCACCCTTCTCAAACTGAACAGTGCATGTGCCCCTTTAACACTGTACAGTGCATGCATCTTCTCACACTGTACAGTGCATGCGCCTTCTCACATTCTACAGTGCATGCGTCTTCTCACACTGTACAGTGCATGCGCCTTTTTACACTGTAAAGTGCATGCATCTTATCAAACTGTACAGTGCATACACCCTTCTTAAATTGTACACTACAATCATCCTCACACTGTACAGTGCATGCATTTTCTCACTCTGAATTGCATGCATCTTCTCACACTGCCCAGTGCAAACACCCTTCGTAAATTTTACAGTGCATTTCACATCATACCCTTTAAGCACACCTATCACGCTGTTCACTTCACGCATCCATTTTACATCACACGCTATAAGGACAGCCACCACAAATTCTCCACTACAAGCATCACTCTTGCACTACACACAGTAAACACCAGCCAAATCCTGCTAGGAATTAAGTGGTAAAATTGACCAGACAGATAAAGAACCAATCCGCCTTGCTGCCGCGTGTTAAATGTGTTACTCTGCAGACAAGACCAGGATGCTGGTGGAACAAGGAGTGTATCGTTCTTTAGTTCGCGACAGCTTGAGGGTTGAGCTTTAATGATACGGTAGTCGAACAAGGTTAGTGCAGGTATTGGAATCAGTTGGCTTTCAAGACTGAGTCCCAAGAGAGTCGTTCTCATTGCAACGCTAGAACCGACTGCTAGGTTCGTATAAAGGCATGACAACTGTTAGAATGATGTATATGAATTTGATTCAGGGCGAATGATTTAAAGGGAACTATTAACAGGCCCGAGTGGAAGAGTCCTGTTTCTATTTAAAACCAATGCATTGTCTTGGGAATAAACCATCTTTGACATTTCATGTACTGATTTTCATAATCAAGTTCACGGTGCCTGTTAACGTTGTAAAGATTCAATATATGCGCGACTGGGTGACTATTGCATTTTTTTATTTTGCAGCTTGAAAAAAACGAAGACAAAAAAGAAACGGGCGTCACAGATTATGTTGCCAAATGTATTTGGTATGCCTGAAATTACTATTCGGGAATAGTAAAATATATATATCATATCTTCTTTGCCCCAAGCACGCAACTAAAGTAAGTGTCTAATATCGACTCAAAACCACAACATGATGTTGCTATCAACTCAACAGACAGAACACATTACAGTAACCACTGATTGATGAACATGGCTGACACCTTTAGTATTTTCAATCACAACCGAGAGCAGGGTGTTGCACACATGGGCCTGAACTTAAATCTTACATTTTATCGAACACTGCTTGGGTTTCTGGTATACAACTGTAGTTTCACAGAGATGGCAGATCAGTTTGGGAACATTTCTAGAATTAGATTCCAACTGTTTTAACAAATTTGATTTATTCGCAACATTTTAATTGCATAAAAACAAGAAATGGTAAAACTGCAAATCAAAGATGGAACGGAACAGTAGTAGGATTAATAATTAAGAAAATAACATATCAATGTCCATACGGCTTAATACCGCTAACAACAATGTTATGATGATAAATGAAAGGGCAGGAATTGACAATCGTTAAGATTGGAATTGTAATAATGTATTTTTTGGTGTAAGAGAATTCCTTATTTCAAGAGTCTGAAGCATAATTATTGTTTTTCAGCATTTTCGGGGCAATTTAATTTGTTTACAGCGGTATTGGTCTATTTCATTGAGAGCAGGGCGCTTTTGTCGCCGTCATAAGTGGCGACTAACGGGATCGGGAGGTCAGGCTCGCTGACCCGCTGGTGCATGTCATCGTATTCCAACTGCGTGGATCGATGCTCATAATGTCAATCACTGGATTGTCTGGTCCAGACTCGATTATTTACAGACCGCCGTTATATAGTATGAATATTGCTGAGTGCGGCGTTAACCAAGAAAACAACCAAACAAAGATACGAAATAAATATTAAGGCATAAGTAAAGCATGCCATGTATGCCTTGTATTTTCTATTATTCACCGCTGATATGCCGTACTTTCTTACCCTACAATCACTAACCGTATTTCCACCCTTAGGCGCCCGGGCGTCTATACATTTCCCAGAAGCCGTCGACCCGGCGTCTTTTTGTTTAATGCTGGCACAGTGGCAACTCACGACGTTACCGAATTCCACATTCTACAGTCATCCAAAGGGAGTAAACATTATTTGCCGTAAGTAAATGTGATAGGCATAACCAATTTCATCAAATGATAGACCCGGCTTGACCTAGAGGCCCGGCTTCCGTTTTGGGGACAGAGCGTAAGAACGGGCGTCAATTAGAGGCCGCTGTGTATTGGAATTCGGCGTCTAATAGAGACAATACGGTACCTGCTTATTATTCGGATTGGACTCCCTTCGGTTACAAATGGTTCATTACGCTCGGCTCTGATCACTTCGCCCACATTCGCGGGCCTACTTTTACATAATATTAGGACATGAATCTTTTAAGCTTTGTTTTCAGCACAGAATGCATGCTCGATACAATCAGTATATGATGATATTGTTTACTATATTCGATTTAGGTCATTATCAAAGTGAAAATACGATTACAGAGATTTAAAGGCCAGTGGACCCTGGTTCACTAGATTTTTTGTTTACTCTAACAATCTTCTTGAAGATTTGGTAAATCTATGCCTTCATTCATTCAATTATTCATATATTTTTCTCTTATAGCCTCTTGATGTATGGTTGCTTCCTACGTGGTGAGAGTCTTACTTGACACTGTGGTACACCATGGTACAGTCAGACTGTGAAAATGCATAGATGCTAAAGTTGTCCCTTACCACGTATTCAAACACGCAACCGTGTTCAAATCACCGCCAATACACTGTTAAATGTCATGACACGAGCTGAATAAGGATGAGAAACACGACACTGGCCATACACAAATTAACCATCAACGTTTAAAATATGTTTGGGACAAATTGATGTTTTCGTCAAGGGAATATGCGCAGTCTTCTAAAAGCTATGCTGACAATAGCGTCTATCCGTGATGGATGTGCAGCGTTTAAAACAGTGTGTAATAGTGCACACATAGACCGGAAGACATGAGGCCTAATTTCTCGAAGACATTTGAAAAACAAAATAATATCGCCACCATCATAATTCTTCGTGAAAAATAAAACTTCTCAAATGTTCAAAGAAGCTGACGTGATAAAGATTAATATGTTTCACGCCATCAACCTCTGTTTTCGTAGTAATTATATTTTTAATATCTTGATATCCCTAATACGGTCTGACTGGCGTAGTATAATTGCAGTTGCTGTCGACATGAGATAAACATCCCTTGGGTGAATCTAGTGCAAGGTCACTCTTAAAACGCCTATCCCACAAGAAGAATCTCGTTTTTGTCCTAACGTACATCCGCTAAATAAACCACTGCATTAAAACACACTTCAGGTGTTTACGGGTAAATGTTAGTTATATTCTGCACAGCTGCCAAACCGGTTAACCTCTGACTAACACACAAATCAAAAGATGAAATGTTATCACCCGGGCACTATATAATCTCTATGGTCTATTATCGGAACCCTGTCATCTCAAACCAGGATAACTCTTTACATTTTCGATGCTTCCCAGAACTTCGAGTTAGCGAAGTTTGAATGCATGCTTATTCATCCATTAAGGGCCACTCAATTCGTTCATATTACTATAGTTAATTTATAGTAATATTAACGAATCGGGTGATCCTTAACTTGTTTTGAATAGTATATTCGCTATAGATACCTCCTTCAGTAACCGACAGTGAATAACGATCCAACGCCACGGTATTACCCCGAGTGTATCTCTATAATGGGAAAGTTTCTCGACAAACCAAAGCCCCAAAATGGTATCCGTTGGGGTCATATACAGATAAATATGCAAATATAAAAGGTCAGGTAGGTACTACTTTCAGTGTTGACAAACAAACATGACGTCACCCTTGTCTATCGGCGATAGAGCCAGAATTAACCATCGGTAATGTGGACAAATTACTGGGATAGTCATTGTCAAAATAATAGCCTTCAGATGTAAACACGGTGTCTGACAGGGACGTAGCTGAGGCCTTTTACACATAACTTGGGAAACTACGTTTAGCGAGGACACTCACGACTTTGCAAACGGTCGGATTTGGCCGAAATATGTCTGACATTCAACCTTTTTTCATTTTATCGCTGTGTGGACCTCTGACTGAATGTCGTAAGGTTATGACAGACCACACAGACTCTAAATGTAAAACGTCCCTGCCAGAGAAAAACGATTATCCGACAAAACAAATTCCATTGGACGTAAATGGTAAAATAGCGGTGAAAATTGTATGAATTGATCACTGAAAATCGCCAGGTGTTCACTGACACCAGGTATTCGCGAAAAGGGTAACTGTGTTCCCCCTACAAGGAAGCACCCGCCACTCACACAATTTGCATAAAATGTAGGTGTTTCTGTGTTACGAATAAACGTTATTCCTCGCTAAATACAATGTTTATTCCTAAGGGACCGCCCATTTGATGCTCTCTCTGTGTCTCTCTGTGTGTCCCTCTCTCTCCCCCTCTCTCTCTCTCTCTTTCTCTCTCTCTCCCTCTCTCTCTCTCTCCCTCTCTCTCTCCCTCTCTGGCTCTCTATCTCGCCCTTCCTCTCTCTCAATGCTTTCATGTGATAAAGAGCAGCTATTGTTTCTTACTAAAAACAAAATCATGTGTTTTTTAATATGTCTATATTCATCTAAGATTATTGAATAATAATTGTTTCTTTAATCAGCTGTTGTCGTTTACTGTGCACGAATTGAAACCATTTTATGGCAAAGCGAATAAACGGCCGGTATAAAATCGATAAATACTTGGGAGATTACTTTTTAAACTCAATGCATTGAGATGATAATGATCTGAAGAATTTGAAGTGTCCTATTATTAGTTTTACAGTAACCTCAATCTAACGGGAAAGAAAACTATAAAAATATATTTTATTTTATTTATAATTAAATTATCTTGCAAGTTGTCAAGAAGAAAGAAGTTAAGCTCGTTGTTAATATAGAACGACATGGATACAGCCTGCGATATTAGAGCAAAGTGTTAATATTTTGTATATACCCCTCCTCGTGTCTAGATCAGAATGGATAAATATGTTCCTTTGTGTGTATAAATATAATAATCTACGCTATCAGATGTTTGTGTTCCGTGTAGCGAGTGTTACCGTAAAAGTGTCAGTTAAGTGTTGTGTATGGTTAAAGGTGTCATGATACAGGGTATATCTCATCGGGTGTCAACAAACGATAATATATCATCAAGGTGTGATCAAATACCCGCTCAGGCGTTAACGTGTATTACATATATACTTTGGCTGTCGTGGCATATACAAATCCTATGAGGTGTCGAGGGTTGCCATTATTTTATCCGGATCTTAAGGTTAATAAGTTGTCCTTTAAAGTGTCAGGGTATAGTTCGTATATTTCATGTGTATGTATGTGTAAATATATCCCTTCATGTGTATGCATGTGTAAATATATCCCTTCATGTGTATGTATGTGTAAATATATCCCTTCATGTGTCTATATGTGTAAATATATCCCTTCATGTATATGCATGTGTAAATATATCCCTTCATGTATATGTACGTGTAAATATATCCCTTCATGTGTCTATATGTGTAAATATATCCCTTCATGTGTTAATATGTGTAAATATATCCCTTCATGTGTCTATATGTGTAAATATATCCCTTCATGTGTTAATATGTGTAAATATATCCCTTCATGTGTCTATATGTGTAAATATATCCCTTCATGTGTCTATATGTGTAAAAATATCCCTTCATGTGTTAATATGTGTAAGTATATCCCTTCATGTGTTAATATGTGTAAAAATATCCCTTCATGTGTATATATGTGTAAATATATCCCTTCATGTGTATATATGTGTAAAAATATCCCTTCATGTGTATATATGTGTAAATATATCCCTTCATGTGTATATATGTGTAAAAATATCCCTTCATGTGTATATATGTGTAAATATATCCCTTCATGTGTATATATGTGTAAAAATATCCCTTCATGTGTATATATGTGTAAATATATCCCTTCATGTGTATATATGTGTAAAAATATCCCTTCATGTGTATATATGTGTAAATATATCCCTTCATGTGTATATATGTGTAAATATATCCCTTCATGTGTATGCATGTGTAAATATATCCCTTCATGTGTATATATGTGTAAATATATCCCTTCATGTGTCTATATGTGTAAATATATCCCTTCATGTATATGCATGTGTAAATATATCCCTTCATGTGTATATATGTGTAAATATATCCCTTCATGTGTATATATGTGTAAATATATCCCTTCATGTGTATGCATGTGTAAATATATCCCTTCATGTGTATGTATGTGTAAATATATCCCTTCATGTGTCTATATGTGTAAATATATCCCTTCATGTATATGCATGTGTAAATATATCCCTTCATGTATATGTACGTGTAAATATATCCCTTCATGTGTCTATATGTGTAAATATATCCCTTCATGTGTTAATATGTGTAAATATATCCCTTCATGTGTCTATATGTGTAAATATATCCCTTCATGTGTTAATATGTGTAAATATATCCCTTCATGTGTCTATATGTGTAAATATATCCCTTCATGTGTCTATATGTGTAAAAATATCCCTTCATGTGTTAATATGTGTAAGTATATCCCTTCATGTGTTAATATGTGTAAAAATATCCCTTCATGTGTATATATGTGTAAATATATCCCTTCATGTGTATATATGTGTAAAAATATCCCTTCATGTGTATATATGTGTAAATATATCCCTTCATGTGTATATATGTGTAAAAATATCCCTTCATGTGTATATATGTGTAAATATATCCCTTCATGTGTATATATGTGTAAAAATATCCCTTCATGTGTATATATGTGTAAATATATCCCTTCATGTGTATATATGTGTAAAAATATCCCTTCATGTGTATATATGTGTAAATATATCCCTTCATGTGTATATATGTGTAAAAATATCCCTTCATGTGTATATATGTGTAAATATATCCCTTCATGTGTATATATGTGTAAAAATATCCCTTCATGTGTATATATGTGTAAATATATCCCTTCATGTGTATATATGTGTAAAAATATCCCTTCATGTGTATATATGTGTAAATATATCCCTTCATGTGTATATATGTGTAAATATATCCCTTCATGTGTATGCATGTGTAAATATATCCCTTCATGTGTATATATGTGTAAATATATCCCTTCATGTGTCTATATGTGTAAATATATCCCTTCATGTATATGCATGTGTAAATATATCCCTTCATGTATATGTACGTGTAAATATATCCCTTCATGTGTCTATATGTGTAAATATATCCCTTCATGTGTTAATATGTGTAAATATATCCCTTCATGTGTCTATATGTGTAAATATATCCCTTCATGTGTTAATATGTGTAAATATATCCCTTCATGTGTCTATATGTGTAAATATATCCCTTCATGTGTCTATATGTGTAAAAATATCCCTTCATGTGTTAATATGTGTAAGTATATCCCTTCATGTGTTAATATGTGTAAAAATATCCCTTCATGTGTATATATGTGTAAATATATCCCTTCATGTGTATATATGTGTAAAAATATCCCTTCATGTGTATATATGTGTAAATATATCCCTTCATGTGTATATATGTGTAAAAATATCCCTTCATGTGTATATATGTGTAAATATATCCCTTCATGTGTATATATGTGTAAAAATATCCCTTCATGTGTATATATGTGTAAATATATCCCTTCATGTGTATATATGTGTAAAAATATCCCTTCATGTGTATATATGTGTAAATATATCCCTTCATGTGTATATATGTGTAAATATATCCCTTCATGTGTATGCATGTGTAAATATATCCCTTCATGTGTATATATGTGTAAATATATCCCTTCATGTGTATATATGTGTAAATATATCCCTTCATGTGTATATATGTGTAAAAATATCCCTTCATGTGTATGCATGTGTAAATATATCCCTTCATTAGTATGCATGTGTAAATATATCCCTTCATGTGTTTATATCTGTAAATATATCCCTTCATGTGTATGTATGTGTAAATAAATCCCTTCATGTGTATGCATATGTAAATATATCCCTTCATGTGTGTGTATGTGTAAATATACCCCTTCACGTGTTTATATATGTGTAAATATATCCCTTCATGTGTATGCATGTGTAAATATATCCCTTCATGTGTATGTATGTGTAAATATATCCCTTCATGTGTATGCATGTGTAAATATATCCCTTCATGTGTATGCATGTGTAAATAAATCCCTTCATGTGTTTATATCTGTAAATATATCCCTTTATGTGTCTAGGTATGGTTAACATATACCATAGGTGTGAAGGTATGGCAGTTATGTCCCAGTTATATCCCTTCATGTGTCTAGGTATGGTTAACATATACCATAGGTGTGAAGGTATGGCAGTTATGTCGCAGTTTTATGCCTTCATGTGTCTAGGTATGGTTAACATATACCATAGGTGTGAAGGTATGGCAGTTATGTCCCAGTTATACCCCTTCATGTGTCTAGGTATGGTTAACATATACCATAGGTGTGAAGGTATGGCAGTTATGTCCCAGTTATATCCCTTCATGTGTCTAGGTATGGTTAACATATACCATAGGTGTGAAGGTATGGCAGTTATGTCCCAGTTATATCCCTTCATGTGTCTAGGTATGGTTAACATATACCATAGGTGTGAAGGTATGGCAGTTATGTCGCAGTTTTATGCCTTCATGTGTCTAGGTATGGTTAACATATACCATAGATGTGAAGGTATGGCAGTTATGTTGCAGTTATACCCCTTCATGTGTCTAGGTATGGTTAACATATACCATAGATGTGAAGGTATGGCAGTTATGTCCCAGTTATATCCCTTCATGTGTCTAGGTATGGTTAACATATACCATAGGTGTGAAGGTATGGCAGTTATGTCCCAGTTATATCCCTTCATGTGTCTAGGTATGGTTAACATATACCATAGGTGTGAAGGTATGGCAGTTATGTCGCAGTTTTATGCCTTCATGTGTCTAGGTATGGTTAACATATACCATAGATGTGAAGGTATGACAGTTATGCCGCAGTTATACCCCTTAATGTGTCTAGGTATGGTTAACATATACCATAGATGTGAAGGTATGGCAGTTATGTTGCAGTTATACCCCTTCATGTGTCTAGGTATGGTTAACATATACCATAGATGTGAAGGTATGGCAGTTATGTCCCAGTTATACCCCTTCATGTGTCTAGGTATGGTTAACATATACCATAGATGTGAAGGTATGACAGTTATGTCGCAGTTATACCCCTTCATGTGTGTAGGTATGGTTAACATATACCATAGGGGTGAAGGTATGGCAGGTTTGTCCCACCTGGTATTTAGACTCATACATAACTCCTTCCTGCGTGAATGTATTTTATGTGTGCTTATTCTGTGTTGTAGATGATGTCATTCAGATAAGATTGGGGTGCTGCAATGAGCACGTCGCCCGTCGGACAGGGCAGGCCCCCTGCACCCAGTCTACGTTATGACTTCCTCGCTGTCCCGGAGTATGCTCCTGTTCCTCATCTGGTCAGCAGCCCAACCAGCCTCTCTGTTCCGGGGCAGTTTTTTGGAGGTACCGGAAGTGGAATACCCCGACGTGCTAGCAGCACTGCATCGTCTATATTTGACCTGTCTTCAGAGTGTGAGCAACTGGAAAAGGCGCTCAAGGAGAATGATACTTACGGTGTCAAAAAAATCCTCCAAGTGCATCACAGCAAATTCCCCGTCAACTTACACGGCAGTATTTTAGACAAGTCCAGCTGCGACTCTCGCAGTAGGCGCACCAGTCACGTGAGTCAAGATGTGGAAATTCTACTCCGCAAAAGTCAAACCTTAATTGATCATCTTGACCGCCGGGAAAGTTTCAACACCGACGTCAGTGACGTCCCGACAGTGTTCCGTAACTGCTTGCACATCGCCATTCAGAACAACTCCATCGACGCACTCAAAGTCCTGCTAAAGTATGGGGTGGACTCTAACGAGCCCGGACACAACTTGCTGAGCGCCAGTCGCAGACCAAGCAGTGCGATCGAAGCTGGCAACAATAACACTCGCCAAGAGGCCAGGCTCGTCGTGGGAAGTACCAGCATTGATGACAGTCGTGATTGTGTCTTTGTGCCTGTGCATGCAAACCTGAGTCCACATCGTCAACACTGCCCAGGGCAGATCAGCCAAAATACCACAACAGTGTCGGTGGCCGTGGATTCAGTCAGCAGCGCGAGCCACGTGCCGCGAGGTTTGCAACATGACCGACTCCCTGAAATCATCGAGTCTACTACTGAGGGAGAGTTCGATTTTGCGAGAATTTATAGCGCAGAAGAATTGTACAGCTTACCACCTCTGTACATAGCGGTAATAGAGGGGAAGCCTCATGCTCTCCATCTCCTGTTGAGGTACGGAGCTCTACCCAATGTTCAAGACAGGTATGGATGTACTCCTCTTCATGTGGCCTGCTGTTCGGAGTTCTTTAACTGGGACTGTGCCTATTACCTTATAAAATACGGAGGTAAAATAAGAATTAAAAACCACTTGGGTATCTGTCCCCTCAGCTTGTGGCCTGAACTGCTCAACGAGCAACTATCGCTGGTAAAAAACGCCTTGTCGTTGAAGCCCACCCCCCGCAGCCATGGTAGACGGTTGACGGACTCGGTGGGCCATGCAAGTCAGCGGTCAGAGAGTATCTCGCGCTTCTTTAAGAGATTAGGAACCGATAGCAGATCTAAACCCAGGGAGAAAAGAGTTACCAAAGATGCCCATTCCGATGGAGATATGAGAGAGAGGGCCTCTTCTGGAGGCTCTTTCAAAAGTGTACGAAGTAGGCACCAGGCTTCGTGTGTAGCAGACGACAACGACAGCGATACATCAGTGGTGAGTACACACACAATCCATTCGTAGCTTAACATTGACAGCATGTGGGTTTTGCCAATATATATACATATTCATCATGTGTATATACTCAACTGCTATTACTGTCTCAGACAACTGTACTTTCCGAGTAACCAATGCAATTAACAACAAACACAGGGATTAGCGCTTACACGACCAATATTTTGCAACGCATACCTCGGGGATGTGTTGACAGTTAATACGTTTGTTTATTCATTTAATCCATGTTATTTAGTGCCATGTGGTGTTAACCCAAACTGGATGTGCCCAATTGCCCCATATTCCAATTCTCGCCATTGATTACGTTAGGGGCTATCAGATCAGCGCCAGTTCATCAGCACGTTTACACGCAAAGCTGGTACCGATGGCCGATGAATACCTTGCCTTGTGTAGCGGCTGTAGTTGTTGATATTATATGAAGGCAACTGGAAAAGTGGTTATAGTTCTATTACTGGCTGCTGTGCTCCATTGATCTAAACGGGCATTTCTGATGCTAATTTACTGTCGTGTGTATGTCATGTACATAGCGGATATTTCTGTAATCATATAGGAGGATAATTGTGTTAAAACGTATGTGAAACCTTTCACCTTGTAGCTCACCTTATCCGGAGACTTTGCTAATCCTACTTCATATTCCAAAGGTTAATTATTATACAGTTTTTCTTTTTTTAAATTTCTACATTTCTGAAATTAAACTTACATGTGAGTATACATTGTAACAGAATTTGTTATAAACCAATCAGACAAATGGTCTAGCAATGTGATCAATGAATATATATTTACTTCAACAGTCGGGTTTTTTTTGGTATGCTTACTTCCACGTCAACTGTTTTAGCAAACGCGAAAAAAATCAAATAAGACATATTTAGATGTGTGGCTTAATTTTTGAAACCATCATTAGATATTAGTAATGTTAATTATCACAGCTTTCGAGTTAAGGTTAAAGGAGGTATACATACGCTGATCATTGTGCTAACAAGCACGTATACATAATCCATCCCTGATGAGGATGCTGTTATACTAATTTGCTTGTGCTGCAATTACCTCCGATCGATGCTATACGAAAGCTATAGTTAAGGCTTGCTGTAGAGAGTGTCCTCACATCCGACACCGCGGTTATGTCACAGTCATTAGCATCCTCTGGTAGTCATTCTGCAGGTACTGCCAATACCATGACGTGGCAGTTGAAGTTCGTTGCGAATGGGTGATGAATAACCCCAATCCTTTATAATAGACCTCGTTTACGGATGAAGACAATCTGTTACTAATCCCCATTTTATACAATTGCACCCACTGGATACCAACCCCATGGACATATAATTTAGGGAATGACATATTGCTACTGTGTGTCAGGCAGATTAACAACTGCCTAATTCAGATTCATTTGTGTGGAGAGGGTTGATGTGGTAATCGTCCCCCTGACTCCCATATTGATTCCGCTGTTTGGAATACATCCCCAGTACCATGCTTATTCTAGAAGGATTGGTTGGTTACAATGTTTGGCCTACATGAGTGTGTGTCAAAACGGCGACGCGGAAAATATCATTAAGTCACTGACTGTCATGGATGACATAGACAAGTACTTGTTCACTTGGATCATTTTAAAATATATATAATATAGATTTCCTTGTTACGTGATACAGTTATTATAGCATATGTAATCACGAAAACGTACAAAACCTGAAAATAAATTTGCATTGTATAGAGATGTTTATATTTACCACACGATTGGCCTTAGTGCTACAGGACAATATTAGATATTGGAAACGTGTTAGTTGACTGTCATCCATTTGATGTTTGTCGTTTGACAACAGTGGCGTTTCATTAATGAAAATGTTGCTTCTAGGAGGACTTTTCAATAACCATTTTGTATATTCTGTATATGTCAGCTTTTCCGACTGAGTAATCACATGCCATTGTGACAAAGGTTGTCAAGGTCGATCCGGGAAATCGCTATGTTCTGACCGAGACATCTTAAGGGCGTCTGGATGCACTGCTGACAGAGCGTGTTGTGAATAGTTTCATGTAAAACATGACGTGTCGATAATTAGAACTGAACCTGGCCCAATGGCACCAGCAAACAATCTTACAATGGGAGAGAGCGTCTCATCTCAGATGCTATGTGTATTCAGAGAACCAATCCTATTACCTTTGAAATACCATCAAATCCTCGCCAGACCTATCAAGATCTGCCACAGCCCTGTGAGCACATGGCTCGCAAGGTCAACACCACAAATAACGACTATCATGAAATTCAAATCAAGCTGTGGACCCATGTGTAGCGTGCTGAGTGACGTATCCTTATTTGACGTGATCGTTGCACCCACACGTACCCTTATTTGACGTGATCGTTGCACCCACACGTACCCTTAAGTGACGTGATCGTTGCACCCCCACGTATCCTTAATTGACGTGATCGTTGCACCCACACGTATCCTTATTTGACGTGACCGTTGCACCCACACGTATCCTTATTTGACGTGACCGTTTCACCCACGATAATCCTTTTTTGACGTGATCGTTGCACCCACACGTACCCTTATTTGACGTGACCGTTGCACCCACATGTATCCTTATTTGACGTGATCGTTGCACCCACACGTACCCTTATTTGACGTGATCGTTGCACCCACACGTATCCTTATATGACGTGATCGTTGCACCCACACGTACCCTTATTTGACGTGATCGTTGCACCCACACGTACACTTATTTGACGTGATCGTTGCACCCACACGTACCCATGTTTGACGTGACCGTTGCACCCACACGTACCCTTATTTGACGTGATCGTTGCACCCACACGTACCCTTATTTGACGTGATCGTTGCACCCACACGTATCCTTATTTGACGTGTCCGTTGCACCCACACGTATCCTTATTTGACGTGATCGTTGCACCCACACGTATCCTTATATGACGTGATCGTTGCACCCACACGTATCCTTATTTGACGTGATCGTTGCACCCACACGTACCCTTATTTGACGTGATCGTTGCACCCACACGTATCCTTATTTGACGTGATCGTTGCACCCACACGTATCCTTATTTGACGTGACCGTTGCACCCACACGTACCCTTATTTGACGTGACCGTTGCACCCACACGTACCCTTATTTGACGTGACCGTTGCACCCACACGTACCCATGTTTGACGTGATCGTTGCACCCACGTGTATACTTATTTGCAGTGATCGTGCACCCAAAAAAACAAAAACGGCCTCAATTGATAATCTTGAAACACTTCAAGAATCTGGTCTGAAGCGACCACGATCTCACAGGTGTGTGGCAATGTAGCTAAGCAACACTTCTCCGTCCAATATGCGCATGTCGCCAGAATGATTGGGCTCATCTGGCTTCGTCTTTCCACCAATTATCCTCAGGCAAGTTTAACGATTATTACAGTGAACCGAAAACAGAGGCTCTGTTCCAAATTGTTTGTCAACGTACCAGAGTCTCCTTGCATGCAAAGATAACAGTATCCCGTAGCCAGTGCACAAGTGACAGTCAAATGAATTACTTGTGGCCAATGTGACATCGAGACATGGGATGCAGTGAATGAGTTAGTATAGTTTTACGCCGCTTTTAGCAATATTCCAACAATATCACGGCGAGGGACACCAGAAATGGGCTTCACACATTGTACCAATGTCGGGAATCGAACCCGGGTCTTCGGCGTGACGAGCGAACGCTTTAACCACTAGGCTACCCGGCCGCCCCGACATGGGATGCAGGGGACAAGGGACTATCAGTACATTATTAGTTGTCGACCTGTTTCGAGGGGTATATGGTGTGAAGCACCTTGTGTGCTAGTTGATTTTAACCCTGTAGCCTAGGTACATCACTCCTTATACCCAGAGGGACCGGTTGAGAACAAAGGTATCTTACCAGCATTAATTTCTCTCGTTTCTCGTTGGGGTAGCCTAGTGGTTAAAGCGTTCGCTCGTCACGCCGAAGACCCGGGTTCGATTCCCGACATGGGTACAATGTGTGGAGCCCATTTCTGTGTCCCCCGCCGTGATATTGCTAGAATATTGCTAAAGGCGGAGTAAAACCATACTCACTCACCCCCGTTTCTTTTAAAATGTCTTCATCACCATGGCTTGGCAGACGTTGTAAACACATCCAATGTTATCGGCCCTGCATGTTTATCGGATACGCCCCGTTAAGTTAGCTGTACTGAATTTGATTGTGTTCATGTTCGAGATAATACAATCATATCCCTCGAAGAACTTTCCCAGCGGTGAATATGAAATTGCGATTTATCTGGTAGAAGAGTGCAGTGGGAAAAAATGTCTATTCAGTAGCCATTCAGAAATGCAAGGTAAGATAGGGCGCCCCATGTTTCAATTAAACATCCACATGTTGTCATTATCTATCGATGGAACCTTCTCTGTCTCATGCCTCAGCAGTTGATACTGGCATCAGGCCAAATGAAATAACTGTCTCGTTTATCATCGTATTTTTAAATGTATTTTCGCGTCATATTTTCGTTTATTAAGGTTCCCTGTCCTAGAGGTTTATATGGTACTTTAAACTTATCTCCCACGTGAAGTTGACACGTAGACTGTTTCAAAACATCTTTAAACCACTCAGTCTCTGATATGTGTTATCTCTGGAACTCTTTTCTGCTCACAGTGTCTTGATCCTCGAATTCAGCAACAGCAACAAACTTCAGCAGATAAACCATGCAGAAACGCACCGTATCAAACAGATAGAAAACAATTATAACCTCAGTCTCGCGTAATAGTACCAACGTGTGTATCGCGTCTTGAATTAAGACCACCACACATTCGTGATTTTATAATAAGTTCTGTTTGTATATAATATCGACCTGAAAACAAGCAAATGTGTTTTCGTGTCTTCTTGCTATCATGCTCTGCAAATAGGGCAGTTCGCCACTGATCTTGATTATCCAATACATCACGTTCTTTTTCATAACATGAAGTAGCATGCATCTGCTGGCTCACAACAGCATTGGTCTGTAACTGCAACAACCGGCTCTATCTGATGCAAGTTGTTCTTTTACTGACGTCCCTAGCGACATATTATAAATGACAGTTAATACCTGTGTTCTATGTGTGTGCGTGTCTGGTTAACTACGATCGACGCTGCCCAATCTGGAACGTCTTCCGCATCCACATCGCGGAGAGGGGCATCATCAACCGTGTAAACTTCTGGGCAATAAAGCCTGCTCCTCTTAATACCAGCTCTTATGTCATGATAAACTTTCAGCGACGTTGTTGATGATGAGAGATGTTTGATTTATAGCAGTAACTACAAAGTTTACTTAGGATGACAAAAACGTCTTTCATGGAATTTTATTACAGAGAGGTATAAATAACTTCAAGGTTCCGGGGACAGAGCCTACTTATGTAATGGATGTACACAAGGCATTGGGGGTAGTCTAACGGTAACGCCTGGTGTCATGGCTATTTGATAGTCTTTCATAAACACATGCTCACGATAAGTCGGAATCGTACAATCGACTCTGCTTTTAGCATACATCTCTTGTGGTTATGGAAGGGGTTTTGTGGCTTTAATTAACAGCGTCGCTCGTCACGCTGAAGTCCAGGGTTCGATCCCCGGCATTGGTACAATGCTTGAAACCCATTCCTGGTTTCTCTGCTATTACTTCAATGTGTGAGTATGGTGCTACGCCACTTCCTGCAATGTCACGACGGGGTCAATAAAATCGGCTTCACTAATTGTACATTCTGGGGAATCGAACACGGACCTTCGGCGTAACGAGCGAACGCTTTATCCATTAGGCTACCCAACCGCCCCGATATCGCTGGAATATTGTTCAACTCAGTTCACCCACCCCTAAAAGCATTGTGTATTCGTGAGTGAATGTGTTTAACGTGCTGTGGGCAATATTCCAAGCATATCACCGTAGCCTCTAGATAAATCGAGCCTGAGACAGACAAACCAGTGGTTGATATTGTGAACAACTCCATCGGGGTACGGTGACTTCAATCAACCAAGTAGCCTTGCCTGACCACCCGATCATGACAGTTAATATGTATAGTGCTGGGGACCTGTACTGGGTCGGGTCACCAGGTAGCACACGTATTCACAGAACACATGGATAGCATGCTGTTTGATCGTTGCGTCGAATACCCATACGGGTATAATTAGATTCAAGGTGAGGTGAAATGGGGTTTAACGTCGCGGCCAAGATTATTGCACTTATATAGCGACATGCATGTACGTGTGTGTGTTTGTGTGGCTGCTTGTGCTAGTCCGGACTGATGCCGATTTATAGTGCTAGCTCACTGAGATACTATGCCGCAGTTGAACAGTCCTTGTTTTAGCCCCTTAATGCCGAGCGCCAGACAACAAGGGTAACAACAAGTACCATCTTTTAACGTCTTTTGGTATGACGCGGTCGGGGATCGAACCGGGACCTTCCGCTCTCCGGGCGGACGCTCTACCACTGGACCACGGAGGCGGTAATTAGACACAATATATATAGTGCTGGGGGCCTTTAACAGGCCTGGTCACCATGGAGCAACGTATTTAAGAACACACAGATAGCATGGGGTTCGATTCCCCATACGGGTATGACTTATGAAACCAATGCCTGGTGTCCCCGCCGTGATATGGTAAAATGAGTAAAACCCCACTAACTCACTGTAACGAAGTCAAAGGAACATGTGACTACTACGAAAGAACGACACTGGCTTTTGTCCATAATTATATATAGATACGTATCTGGTGAGCTAAATACAAGTAGCAATGCAAAAACTCACCGAAACTTAGACAGAGCACTTCAATGGCCAATAAACGTAATCATATCCAAATGCTTTTAATTCTTGGCTATAAACAGAAAACTGATAGATTAATACCGAATACTCTCAGATCTCGCATTAAAGCTTTACAAAACGTCTCCCTGCTCGCTCAACTAAATGAGAAATGCAAGCTTTCAGTGGAGTGAGGTTAGACGTCCTCCATGACCTTGAGAGAACGACACGATGCAATAACGACGGCGGTGAATCAATCGCCTAAGCAGACCGCGCATGACCAATTTGTTGTCCTCCAAAAAGCGGTTAAAAAGTAATTTACATGTTTTCTGTAATTGCTTTAAGGTAAAGGGATTCATATTTTTAGCATTACGGCACTGCATCACGCTCTTCACAAAGTCAATTTGAATGGCATATATGAGAGCTCGTCCTGAGCTGAAGATCGTTGCCGATATCTAGTTTGTTTTTTGCTTTGATTTAGTGTCTATATAAACAGGAAACAAGAGAGATTTTCTGATCTTATTTACATGGAATTGTGACTTTATGTTATTTAAATCACGGCACTTTATAACCAAACTTGGTTTCACGCGTCTCAAGCTTAATGCGAGTTATATATGTGATGTACTCAGTGCTATAGTGTCATAATAAACTCGCGACGACGTCAATACATGTCACATGATCGCATATAAGCGTATAAACAGTATTGACATTCATGCCTTTTTCAGGAGGTTCCATTTTAGAATTTCAATGAAAGCTGTCGAACTACTTCAGGCCCTGGGGCGGTGGAGTAACCTAGTGGTTAAAACGTTCGCTCGTCACGCCGAAAACCCGGGTTCGATTTCCCACATGGGTACGATGTGTGAAGCCCATTTCTGGTGTCCCCCGCCCTGATATTGCTGGAATATTGCTTAAAGCCGCGTAAAACCATACTCACTCACTCACTTTCTCACATCAGGCCCTGGTTAATCCAGTTCCACTTTTTGGCTAAAAATAACAAAAGGGACATAGTTCAAATTTTATTAGAGACTTTCATCTGGAAATCAGTGTCTCCTTAAATGGCACAGATTGTGCGATTATGGAAACTCGAAAAGTTTAACAACCGAAATTCGGTGTCGGCATATTGGATCACAAGCATATTCAACATGAAATCATTCTCCAAGATTCAATGATAGTAATCTGACTGTTAACCTTCTAGCGCCTCACAGGGAGCTTGGACTGTATACTCCCCAGGGAGATGAGAATGAAACGACACTGATCCATTGACGAGGTAATAATAATGTAAGGCCATGGACATTCACGCGAGCGGAATGCCGCATTATTGATATATTTATTTTTAGTATTATTATCATTATTACTATCATCATCTTATTTTTATTGCTCATGTATTATATCTACATTCAATTATAAAACCTGTCTGAACTCATTTGCTACCATAGCTTTGTTTTGAGCCCTTGACATGACGTTAAAACTAACCGTCCAATCAAATCACTCATTTGGACGAGAGAAATTCCGTGCTATTGTGCGTCACCTCCGGAACGAATGATGAATGGGTCCAGGGTGATATGTTACGCATCATGATAGACTAGAGATATATCAAACTGTTATCAAGAATAGCGACAGTGTGTGATGTGAGTCACCGTGTATCACTACGTGTTGTTAAGTACTGGTGTGAAGGGTAACTTGCAGTCATATTAATCTACAATGGTTTTAGATAGTTCTGTAGCGAATTAAAATCATGCAAATACGTTCATATATCTTCTTTAAGTGGCATTTAGAAGTTGGTATAATGAACAAGGAGATAATTCTATGGATATACAACTTCTTTATTACAATGAATGCGAGATTGGTGTAGATACTAACACCGACATCAAGCATATTCATAGAACTATCTTGTACGATCATACATGTCCAGGGATTTTCAAAATGTAATTTGATGTGGAAAATGTACAACCGTTGGCTTTCGTATCATTTTGTTATTTCTTCCGATTTAATTTCATACTCAACTGTTGATTGTTGTAGTCCCGGAGATGTTTAGTGTACACGGAAGAATGGGCACTCACAAGAACTCCCGCTAGTTTCCAAATATCGGTTGGAGTTCGAAGCCCTCGTTCTCCCTAAATGTTTCTAGGTTTGTCAGCACCATGCCCAGAGTGCTTAACGTCTACGATCTGCATCTTGGATTTCCTTACACACCAGTCTAACACGAAATGATTCAATGAAATATTGTTCACAATGGCGTAAAACGCACTCACTTTATCCATATCGCGTTGCTGGTGTCTCGTCGTCAAGTCCTAACTCTCCATTACTACTATTCCAGTACTAGTTGCCCAGTACGAGTAGTCAAATTCCAGTAGCCCAGTACCAGTCGCCTAGTACTTGAGTCCACTACAAGTAGTCCAGTGCCAGTAGTCCGGTACCAGTCGCCTAGTACTTGAGTCCACTACAAGTAGTCCAGTGCCAGTAGTCCGGTACCAGTCGCCTAGTACTTGAGTCCACTACAAGTAGTCCAGTGCCTGTAGTCCGGTACCAGTCGCCTAGTACTTGAGTCCACTACCAGTAGTCCAGTGCCAGTAGTCCGGTACCAGTCGCCTAATACTTGAGTCCACTACAAGTAGTCCAGTGCCAGTAGTCCGGTACCGGTCGCCTAGTACTTGAGTTCACTACAAGTAGTCCAGTGCCTGTAGTCCGGTACCAGTCGCCCAGTACTTGAGTCCACTACCAGTAGTCCAGTGCCAGAAGTCCGGTACCAGTCGCCTAGTACTTGAGTCCACTACCAGTAGTCCAGTGCCAGTAGTCCGGTACCAGTCGCCCAGTACTTGAGTCCACTACAAGTAGTCCAGTGTCCAGTGCCAGTAGTCAGGTACCAGTCGCCAAGTACTTGAGTCCACTACAAGTAGTCCAGTGCCAGTAGTCCGGTACCAGTCGCCTAGTACTTGAGTCCACTACAAGTAGTCCAGTGCCAGTAGTCCGGTTCCTGTCGCCTAGTACTTGAGTCCACTACAAGTAGTCCAGTGCCAGTAGTCCGGTACCAGTCGCCTAGTACTTGAGTCCACTACAAGTAGTCCAGTGCCAGTAGTCCAGTACCAGTCGCCTAGTACTTGAGTCCACTACAAGTAGTCCAGTGCCAGAAGTCCGGTACCAGTCGCCTAGTACTTGAGTCCACTACAAGTAGTCCAGTGTCCAGTGCCAGTAGTCAGGTACCAGTCGCCAAGTACTTGAGTCCACTACAAGTAGTCCAGTGCCAGTAGTCCGGTACCAGTCGCCTAGTACTTGAGTCCACTACAAGTAGTCCAGTGCCAGTAGTCCGGTACCAGTCGCCTAGTACTTGAGTCCACTACAAGTAGTCCAGTGCCAGTAGTCCGGTACCAGTCGCCTAGTACTTGAGTCCACTACAAGTAGTCCAGTGCCTGTAGTCCGGTACCAGTCGCCTAGTACTTGAGTCCACTACCAGTAGTCCAGTGCCAGTAGTCCGGTACCAGTCGCCTAATACTTGAGTCCACTACAAGTAGTCCAGTGCCAGTAGTCCGGTACCAGTCGCCTAGTACTTGAGTTCACTACAAGTAGTCCAGTGCCTGTAGTCCAGTACCAGTCGCCCAGTACTTGAGTCCACTACCAGTAGTCCAGTGCCAGTAGTCCGGTACCAGTCGCCCAGTACTTGAGTCCACTACAAGTAGTCCAGTGTCCAGTGCCAGTAGTCAGGTACCTGTCGCCTAGTACTTGAGTCCACTACAAGTAGTCCAGTGCCAGTAGTCCGGTACCAGTCGCCTAGTACTTGAGTCCACTACAAGTAGTCCAGTGCCAGTAGTCCGGTACCAGTCGCCTAGTACTTGAGTCCACTACAAGTAGTCCAGTGTCCAGTGCCAGTAGTCAGGTACCAGTCGCCAAGTACTTGAGTCCACTACAAGTAGTCCAGTGCCAGTAGTCCGGTACCAGTCGCCTAGTACTTGAGTCCACTACAAGTAGTCCAGTGCCAGAAGTCCGGTACCAGTCGCCTAGTACTTGAGTCCACTACGAGTAGTCCAGTGCCAGTAGTGCGGTACCAGTCGCCTAGTACTTGAGTCCACTACAAATAGTCCAGTGCCAGTAGTCCAGTACCAGTCGCCTAGTACTTGAGTCCACTACAAGTAGTCCGGTGCCAGTCGCCCAGTAAGAGGCGTCCAGAACTAATAGTCCCACCCCGTGGGGATTACGCAGGATGTCCAGCCTCACTCCGCTGAAAGTTTGAATTGCCCATCTAGTTGAGCAATCCAGAAGCAGTTTTATAATACTTTTATACGATATCTGAGAGTCTGACACACATATATGCTTGTCGTAAATGGCGACCAAATAGATCGGGTGGTCATGCTGGGTGACTTGGCTGAGAGCGCATCCCCCTTCTCCGACGGCGTGGATCGTTGCTCGCATTATCGGTTGCGGCGTTAAACATCAAACAAACAAAATAAAAATACCTAGTCGTCCCGTACCAATCATCCAGTCGTTCTCTACTCCCCATCTATTACTAGTCGTCCTCTATATACTCAGTGTGTTATGAGACCCCTATAAGGTATGGGTCTTTCATCTTTTGGATCCTGGCATCCATCCAACTTTGGTAAAACTCCTTTTAGGAAAACAAAAAATAAATTGGACTGGGATACTTTATACATAATAGATGCCTCTTAAAGTTCAGAAAATGTTCATAAAACAATGCTGACAAACTAAAATAGGTGTTCGCAAAAGGCCTCACCGGTGACACCATCACAAACACACGCAAAGCAAAGGTAAGTTTATACCTGAACACATTCAATGTCATGCTACGTGATAACATTTAAAAAATACTGAGAAATGTTATCTTTTCCATTAGTTTTTATGCAAAGTAAACCTCGTTTTTACAAACATGTGACTATTCATTCAGAATGTGGCCACGAATAAAGGCGAGTTTCTTTAATTATCAAATCGAATTTTCAACACGAATCGATGAAAGTTTAAACCGAATTGCACAAAACTATGGGGCTGTGGCCCATCAGTATTTCAAAAATATGGATTTGAATTTATTACTTAGATTTCAGGATACACAAGCCTATGGTTATATGTATTATCCAAAATCATTCTTTTTTCATTTTGTAAACAGTCTTGAGTGTAATATGACAAGTGATGTTTTTTATCGTGACGACATGGTAACCGATTATATTTAGTGAATTGCCATGACTGCTTTTGCTCACTCTTTTTGCGAACACCTGGTGTCATCACTGATTTTCAGTGGTCCATTTATATAATTTCCACAGCTGTATGCCCTATATGCCAAATAGAATCTGTAATATCTAGGCTGGTTATTTTCTTGCATTGACAATTTATATTCAACATCACCTCGGTGGCACGAGTCAAAAAGTATCTTCCTTTCCCTACATCATATATTTTTGTGTGACACCAACTGGCTTGTGTTATCAAATGTGCCATCAGTTATAATATATCCTTTGCGGATAACATCATACTTACTCAATATGAAAGCAAATCATTGGCTCCAAGAGATAAGTATGTGTAACTTAATGACGTCATTGACGCCATGTGCTGATAGAGACATGCCCGCTTCCAGGGCTGTACAGTGTAAATGACTGTGTTTCTAACCATGCATACCACAGTGAGATGTCCAAGCTGTCGGTGACAATGTACAAGAACAGAGAAGTCTTCATGTCTGGTAAACACTGCCCGAATCTCATTTATTATGCTACAACCTGAGAGGCAAGTTAAAAGGAAGGAAGCATGATAGCCGTGATGTTCACAATCGATAATACCAAATGTTCATCATCCAATTTACATTACATAATTTTACGAAAAAAGAAAAACAACTTATCTCTGGAAATGATAACGATTACCAATACCAGTCATGTATGATTTTGTGATGGTACTAAGTAATATTATGACATGTCATTTTAAACATACTATTTCTCTGGAAATAATAACAAGTTGTTGCCATTAACAATCGTTGATATACTCGTAAATATTAATCATAATCGCCAATGCTTGACTTTCAATTAAAATAGAACATGACCTTTGATCGCAGGAACTATGACAGTTCTGAAATGGTTAAACAATTCTTCACAAATCGCATATTCATGCCATTCGGATTTTTTAATTCAGCTAATGTATGAAATAAACACTTTTGACATTTTCGATATTCGTGTTTGCAGCATTTAGTAATCAGATAAATAAATGACAGCTTCTGTGTGACCACTTTGTTAAAACTACGGCAAAGTCGTAGATGTAGGCTGCAGGTAGAATCATCAAGGGTAAAGCTGATTGTGACGACCAGATAGTCGACTGAATGATGCAGAATTCCACTGAATGGAATATTTCTGATAAGACTTAACGACCCATTGGGTTAGTTGGTATATCGATTACAATTCAAACTGAGTGTTCTGATATATGATATAAACGGCTGATATAGTTCAAACTCGCTGCTGAATGACAGCGAAATAATACAAATAATGTGACAGAGCAATACATCGACAACAGGTGGCCAGACATAGTCACAGACATTGAGTGTGATCAATTGCTCTGTCAGTTCATTGATTTCGGTATGAATTTTCACAAAAAACATTAAGACTGCTCTCAAACGAAATAAACGTACTGTCGTGACATGAGGGTCAGAATTTATTTTTTTACTCGCGCGGCTGGGTTGATGTCGGGAATTAATGAGAAATAATGTTGATGTGGGTTGATGTCGGGAATTAAATATATACCCATACATAATATATATATATATATATATATATAGAGAGAGAGAGAGAGAGAGAGAGAGATAGAGAGGAGAGAGGGAGAGAGAGAGAGAGGGGGAGAGAGAGGGAGAGAGAGAGAGAGAGGGGGGGGGGGGGGGGTAGGCTTGGTGCTTAGAAATAAACATTGTACTTGGCAAGCAATAACATTTATTCGTAATACAAAAACACCTACTTTTTATGCCAAGATATGCAATCGTGTCATTTTGCGTCGTGTGTGGTGACCGAGGAATAAACTATCAATTAATTACGTCTCTCCTGAGAATAATTATTCATGTGTATTTTGTGTATCAATATCTAGTGTAGACCCCTGTCAAAGTAAGCCTACTCACTTAACATTTTAAGATGGCTGCATGATCACTGGGTATGCATCTATTTATCAATATTTTCGCACCTGGCTTACCGTCCCTAGAGGGCACGGGTGGCCCAGTGGTCTAAAGCGCCAATTCACTGTGCAGAGTTGCGTCCCTTGTTCATCTATGACCGTGGTTCGAATCTCGGTTCTCCCCGATTATGTTTCTAGGTATGTTAGCACCATACCCCTGCTTTCACCAGTGTGGTAAACATCTGAGACCTGCCTCACTTTGGACTTTTCCACCACATCAAGCATACACTCCGTGATATAACTGGAATACTGTTAGAAGCGACGTTAACCCCAAACCAACACTCAAAGTACCTAGATTTCAGATATTATTATATGTTTATCTGTGAAATAAAGTATTTATTATATATAAATGACCCGTGAAGATCAAGAAGAGAATAGATCTTCAGCAACCCATGCTTGCCGTAAAAGGCGACTATACTTGTCGTATGAGGCGACTAATGGGATCAGGTGGTCAGGCTTGCTGACTTGGTTGATGAATATCATCGTATCCCAATTGCGTAGATTGATGCTCATGATGTCAATCACTGGATTTTCTGGTCCAGACTCGATTATTTACAGACGGCCGTCATATAGCAGGAATATTGCTGAGTGCGGCGTTAAACAACAAACAAACAAACAAATTATCTATAAAACTATAATTGATATGTCACTCATGGGAAATAACACTTTATCCTGGAAGTACATTTAGTGTGCTTCATTGACAATGTTTTTCATAGCAAGATCGCGGAGATCAGTAAGAATATGCATAATAAAAAGAACACTTGTCCTACCTTGTCAAATGTCCTGACGTTATGTTATGGCTTGTTAAAGATGACAACTTAGCTCGTGATTGCACCTCTCATAAACATATCAATATTGTCAGGTCACTCGTTAAGATAAACACGTTATTGGACAGGAAATGTCGAACATCCTCTATTTATAAAATATGACAGCGTAGAATAATTTTGTTTAACTCGTAAACAAGCTGATTCCGGAGAAGAACTTTCGATGTTGTTAGATATGCGGTATTAATGAATATTTAATGTTCTGAAACTTCTTCATTTGGAACCGACGGAGTAAGCCAGGGGTTTCAAAACTTAAAATTGTCCTCGCATCAAATACTATGTGAGTGAGTATGGTTTTACGCCGCTTCTAACAATGTTCCAGCGAAATTGCATTTACAAATCCAATACTCATTAACACCCGAAAACCCAAAATAGTTATCGACAATGTAAATACTAGACGTAATAGATAATTTTCCGAAGCAGTACGCGTACTCAAATATGACGTCAATCTAGAATTTTATGACGTCATGCATGTATTCTCCAATGACCTGAATGTGTCTCAGGTCAGTGGGATACTAAGACTAAGATCTAGTCTCTGAGATTGATAAATGATAGTCATATAATATAACAAAACGGATCCAAGAGACTTTCTTCAATATCTAGTCTTGCCAAATATTATAGACCTGCATAGGCTGTATTGGATATATTTGTTTCTGGCTCTGTATAACAGTCTATGGGATGCTGTAGAAATCAAATAAAGTCTTTTTCTGAATAATTCTTTTTTGAAACGCAATATAAACGGATGCGATCCCCACCTTGAGATAGCGTTTGCCTTGTAGTGTTTTTTAAAATTCGAATATAACCCTGAAAGATTTACGCGTTTTAAATCCGTCTTTTTCAACCAATCAGAATATGGAACACATTTTCTTTCGTTTTTACAACGTAGTTTATACGAATCTTGCATGCACTCGCACAAGTTCAGTGTGTAGAGAATGTTTTCGTGCTGCGCACCGCAAATTTATGTTACAACTTTTAGAGTCAGGAAATCCCTGTTCGAATATGTATCCGACGACCATTGCTCTCTAACAATCAGTTCATCCCGAAATTGGTTTCCTCGTGAACGGTACCGTCCGGATTTTCATGAGTTTTATTGTATGCTGATGTAACTAGTAACTTCATCACATGTAGGGATGTGCGATATAACTGCTACACCGGTATATTGCAATACGGCCGCCAGCAATACACGTAACGCAATACAACCTTTGTGTATAGATTTTGTCGGTATAATCACAGAAGTGAGTGAGTATGGTTTTACGCCGCTTTTAGCAATATTCCAGCAATATTTCGACGGGGGACACCAGAAATAGGCTTCACACATTTTACCCATGTCGGGAATCGAACCCGGGTCTTCGGCGTGACGAGCGAACGCTTTAACCACTAGGCTAACCGACCGCCCCTTATAATCACAGATGAATGAATATATGATTTTATAAATTATATCTAATATTTCCGGGCACTGAATGGACTGGGTTCCTATCTAAACCATGTAAACAGAACACGCTTCACGCTGTTTACATTATCATACCATATTGATGACGGGGGGCACGGGTGGCCTAGTCGCCTAAGGCGCCGCGATTAGCTATGCAGAGTTGTGTCCCTTGTGGGTTCGAATCCCGGTTCTCCCCAATTATGTTTCTAGTTTTGTCAACACCATACCCGTGGTCCTGGGTTTCACCGAAGAGGTAAACTGCATCACTTCGGCCTTTCCTCCCACATTAAGCTGACACGCCGTGATATAACTGGAATACTGTTAAAAGCGGCGTTAAACCCAACTCACTCACTCACTCACTCATATTGATGACGTAATAGGTAGTCTCGTTTATCCATGCTACGTATACCCATCTCGCAGTGTGAAGTGTGGATTATTGAACTGGAGAAGTACCATTTGAACAGTAAACAAATATATAACGTAGGCCCCAACACGTAAATTACAATATGTATCACAATACAGTTATCCGTATATATTGCGATGTGTTGCAATGCGATTAATATGTCAACACGCTAATTCTAAAATCATGTGTGTTATGTCACGGATGATAATAGTGAGTGAGTGAGTGAGTGAGTGAGTGAGTTTGGGTTTAACGCCGCTTTTAACATTATTTCAGTTATATCACAGCGTGTCAGCTTAATGTGGGAGGAAAGCCCGAAGTGATGCAGGTCTCAGACGTTTACCACTTCAGTGAAACCCACGAGCACGGGTATGGTGCTGACAGGCCTAGAAACATAATTGGGGCGATCGGGATTCGACCCCACAATCATAGGTTTCTGGCGTGCCCAAGGGACACAACTCTGCACAGCGAATCGCGGCGCCTTAGACGACTGGGCCACCCATGCCCCCCGGATGATAATAATAATAGTAATGACATTAATAATGATAATACCTCGGTCTTACCTCGATCAATTATATTTACCAGTTATAATGGGAGGGCGTAGTTTGATTAATGTGGAGGCTCTTCATGAAAGAATTGTATTTTGCACTTTTGCATACATTTATTTGTCTGGTGATTCTCTTGTGAAGCATCTCAAGACTCATAATGAAAACAATGCATTCCACAGTTTTCTTAAACGAGCCAAGAATTGGGGACGCAATCTCAATGTCAATGTTGATTTTGTTGATGGTTCTGTACTGCTGGACGGTACAGAAATGAGTGTCAGCCGAGCGAGTTTACCGATTATGTACTCATTCACTGCAGAGTGAACACAGGCACATTTGGGACAAAGTCACTTGCCTAAAGGGACACGACATGTAGTATGTGTTAGTGTGGGGCAGGCCCGAAGCCCTGAAACATCTCAGAGAAGTAAAGCTTGCCGGGCACGTTCACCCATCCACCTACTCTCCGTGATCACCGCTGCTTAATTTCATGGACATGAATAGATGACACGCAATTCCACTCCATACGTAGAAACTCAGACTTGAGAATGGCAGCATCACTTTCGTATTTGACACGATCCAACTTCACATTTGTAAACTGAAATTGAGGGAAAATTGCTCAGTCGGCGTATAACTAAAAAACGCCCTGAACAGACCAACCATCTACAGCCACTGCTGAAACGGCACTGCCAGGTCAACGCGCAATCTCACGGCTGCTCTCCGTGGAATAAGCCTTGTAAATCGAACCTTTATTCTATTCCAGATGGGCTTATTCTTGCAGCTTCCTTCAATCAAATGATGTATTTTAGCCTCAGCGCACTCCAGGCTTAAATGTGTCTATAAAGAACGACACTTAGATAAAAATCAAACACTCTTAGATCATAACGAACAGTGACATAATCACTCAGTGTACGTGATATGTAAATAGATATACAAGTCAACCATTGTGTTTACGCTTCTGCGAAGTTTAGATTCTCGCGGGATCTAATTACGGCCTGACTAAATCAAATCTGTAGAAACCGTGACAAGTGTGGTGTGGTCGATATCTCGGAATACCGGGTCTGGCGAACACGTGATTATGGGGGCCATGACATTTGGGGGAGATTGGGTCTTGGTGTCGGTCGTATGGGAGGTATGCATGTAAACACTTAGGGGTGTCATAGTTCTAATTCTGAAGTTGAGTTAATTAGCCAACACTATGCCAACGGACCACGGGCGCAATCACAAATGAATACTGTTATTTTACCTATTGATCGCCACCCGATTGTTTGCTTTAATGCGCATGCGCGGTAGCCATTCTTTCCCGCGAGACTGGAAACTTTTTAAAAAACATATTGTTCATATTTACCCAAAATTACATGACATTAGTTCGTTATAGTTGAAGTGATAGCTAACCTTCACTCACACCTAGCCCAAAGAATCGAGAAGGGGCGTTTGATTGTCAACCCTGGAGTGAGTGAGTGAGTATAGTTTTACGCCGCTGATGCAGCGGATCGGAAACGAGGGCTAGATCGGAAAGGGGTGGGGGCGGGGGGTGGGGGCGTGTGTTGGCTTCTGATGCAGCGGATCGGAAACGAGGGCTAGATCGGAAAGGGGGGTCCAAGGGCTAAACCGAGTATAAGTTGCTCCTGGTAAAGTCTGGCCTAAGTTTATTGATGAAGACGACAGGCCAAAGCCCCATCAGGCAAATTATTATTTGTACATTTTAGGGTCCTTAGACCTACTATGGATATATACTAATATTATTCTAAAAGTAATAAGGTAATAGGATTAGGGCCCTTTTCGGCCCACGGCTTCTGCGTAATTTAAGAATCGGGCAAAACGTTCTCGGATGGTGTGTGTGATGTCTGTGTCAGTATTTAGCCATCTTTTGGAAAGATTGTGTTTTTTATTTGAAATAACGTAACACAAAGTTTCCTTTCCTCGAAGGTCTTTTAATGGAATGTATTTTTATCCAGCTTGACGCATAGACGAGGCGTTGTGTCGTGGGTCTTACATGCATACACTCTGCAAAAGCGTGAAATCCCTCAAAGCCATTTCGTACGGATATCGGGATGATATCGACTATCGCGTACTTCGAGACAAGCGAGAGTCCTGATGTACTAAAAACCAGTATTGATACTGTCTATCTTGACGATAGAATCCAAAACGTCTCAACGATTTATCGATTTGAAGGACTTCGCGTAAACGATTTTTTATGTAGAATAGAAACTGTTTTCCCATTTGGCTATGACATGATAGGTGTTGATATCAGTTTGTTTGGCCTATTAACCGTCTGTACAAATATGGCTCAGTCTTGTGCCACAGCTGACTCAGTAAATGGCGATATCAGTGCACAACATGCTTCTTTGATCAATGAATCTGTTGTGCAAGTGGATTTGTTTGTTGATAATCAAGTGAGTCGGTAAACAAACATATCGACTACAAATGTTTAAGATAGCACTTCCATCGCTGTCTGTTCATGAGATCTTGAGGAGCCATGTCGAAGCTTAAGGCTCCTTAGTGTGCCATGACCTTACAATCCGATCACCGCTGGCCAAGTCGGGCTGAGAAAGTTGTGACAAGACAGGCCTGAGGTTCCAGGATTTACTAATTGACAGTAACATAATAATCATCTATTTCTGTCACTCGGTTCAAATCGGCGAGGAAATTGCTAAACCTTGCTGTGACTGACTCGGGTTATTAGTTGTGGCCTATCTATATTGAACATTTGCATCAGTGGTACTAATGTGATAGATGGATGCGTCATAGAGAATCGCTTGTAGTGTTCATTATCGGTGGGTTATTATCCGTGCATTATAAGCCACGACAAATCAATGCAATGCTCCCCAGCAGACAGTTCCCTTGTAGTGACGCTGAGAGATTTATGTATGATATATATTTAATATTCCTGTTGTCATTTGTTTGTTTGTTTGTTTGTTTGTGTATATATACACACTCTTATTGCTCGTGCTGAAACAACAAACAAATGCCAACAGGAATATTTAATATATAGAATTGTCCCCAACATTCTTAAAAAAATAATCATGCCCAACACTGTTGAAAACAATTAATTGCCTGCCACAAAAATTACACTGTTGCATGGTGTTTTTCTTTTTTTTAAATTATTCTCATAGTTTTAAACAAGTTTCAGATTTTGTTGCTGTAACTGAATAAAACATCTTATCTCGATACAAAATCCCAAATAACGCAGTTGAGATGTATAATTATTGTTTGTATTTGTATACGTGTATATGTTGTTTAACCATTGTTAACCATTATAATGAAAACATTGGGGTTACAAATTTAGTTATGGTGTATTAAGTTGCCGTATACGGTGTCATATTAGGTTATCGGGAAAATAATATTGGGCTAGACATTCGGGTAATGTAACTTGATAGCATTACGCTTTTCCCTAACCATGGGTTGCTATCTTTTCTTTAATTGCTAAATGGCGTTTTTGTCGTCACGTTTCTTGTTTGTGACGTCATCCTATATTATGTTCTATGACGTTGCTATTTGTAAATCAGTAACCTCCGTTTTTTCTCTGTTACTTTATTAATAAAGTCACGAACGTGGTTTCTTTAAAATTAATGCATCGGCACATCACAATTAATTATATTAAAACACAAAATAGGTTCGAATAACGAATTTCTGTGCCCTAATTTTTCATTAAATATGTGAGATGGGTGTTGGAAAATCCAAAATGGCTGTTAATGACGGTATACGGTCTATATCAGGTCAGGAACAACCATCTTGGTTTTGTCCTGAGGGTATAGGGCTCATATGGGTTAGTAGTTCTGATTAGTTAATCTCACTTTAAGGCATGATAATGAGAAATATGACGTCATGTTACATCCTCGTTACACCATGGTTACAGACGTAATATTACACAACTTAACACACAGGGTTACATTTAAAGTCATGTTACAACTTTGACACATTTTGAGATTGTGTGACACGCTGGTTGTAACAGAAATGACCTCTATGTGTCAGTCCGGTACTTGCTCACTGACATCTTCTCCACATCCATTATGATAGCAACAGCAGTCACACCAACATTTAAGTGTCAGGCCAGCTCGTGTCGGGGAGTGTTGGTGGCAGCTGGGTATCAACACCATCTGCCGTCGCGTAGGGTCAGAATGACAAGTCGTTTTAAACACAACTTCTGTGTGAATGTTTTTCGGTTTGGAAAATTGATCTACAACTTCCAACGCGAACGAGAAACCGATACTTTCATGTGTTTGGTTAATATGTTTAGTTTTGTGCAACGTTGACATGTGCTGTGTGAAGTGCATATAGACGATGTGAATTCAGGCGTGCCTAAATCAATAATGAGCACGTGCGTTTTGACTTGTAATACATACATACTGATACCGATTAATAGTGCTAGCACACTGAGTTACCATGCCGCAGTTTAACATAAATACCCCACTCAGACACAGTATACTGACTCTGAACAGACCAGTCCTTGTTTCAGCCCCTTAATGCAGAGTGCCAGACAGGACAACAACAAGTACCATCTTTAAACGTCTTTTGGTATGATGCGGCCGGGGATCGAACCCCGGACCTTCCGCTCTCCGGGCGGACGCTCTATCATTAGCATATATCTAGACTATAGTGATCCAAGAGTGTATTCAGAAGTTCTAAGTCAACAGGCTTACAAATTACAAATACAAATTCATGGTGTTTGGCATACCAATTTTTGTAAACTCTAAAAGAGTGAGTGAGTGAGTTGGGTTTAACACCGCTTTTAACATTATTCCAGTTATATCACGGCGTTGTCAGCTTAATGTGGGAGGAAAGCCCGAAGTGATGCAGGTCTCAGACGTTTACCACTTCGGTGAAACCCACGAGCACGGGTATGGTGCTGACAAACCTAGAAACATAATCGGGGCGAACTGGGATTCGAACCCACAATCATAGGTTTCTGGCGTGTCCAGGGGACGCAACTCTGCACAGCGAATCGCGGCGCCTTAGACGACTGGGCCACTCGTGCCACCTAAACTCTAAAAGATGTTTACTTAAACTTTAGTAACAACTTACCTACTTAGTTATGAGAAGACATACGATCAAATTTGTGTCACTTTACTGTTGTGTTTTTATATCAACTGCTGTCAGTTTGTGCATATCCGATTCAAAATATCCGCATTTGCATCTGTATAACGCTCCTGCATCCTGGGTACTTAACATGTCGTGAGAATATCACAGTGGGTAGCCGGCTGTAGAATAACTACCGAGCTACGAGGAATTGAGGATTCTCTGTCCTGAGTGAGAACGAAACCTTAACGACGAAGGTGTACTAACAACATGCGTCGTTCAGATGACGTAATGTTATGAATGTGTGGCGTCATGAACAATGCACTACGTCATATCGCTTCTACCGACCAATCAGCATTGAAAAGTAATCGCCAAAATGCACATCATCAAATATCGGAGTTTATCAAGCATCAATGGCTCTTTAATGTTCTCCAGAAAATTGGAAACACGAAGTGTCTCTCTTTATATAGTACAAACGAAGTACAAACGAGATGTATATTAATTCTGGTTACCTGTCTGGCTGTGACAGATCAATATTACGGCGGAAATGCACGATTATAGCCCCGAAGACCACTCTGGCCCCGGAGACAACTTTAGCCCCGAAGACCACTTTAGCCCCGAAGACCACTCTGGTCCCGAAGACCACTTTAGCCCCGTAGACCACTCTGGCCCCGAAGACCACTTTAGCCCCAAAGACCACTTTAGCCCCGAAAGCCACTCTGGCCCCGAAGAGCACTTTAGCCCCGAAGACCACTCTGGCCCCGAAGACCACTTTGGCCCCGAAGACCACTCTGGCCCCGAAGACCACTTTGGCCCCGAAGACCACTTTGAACCCGAAGAAAACATTGGCCCCGAACTTCCCACAGACGGAATGACTTAAACATGTTACAAAACTGATTATCGTTCTTAAGAGGTTGCCTACATGCAAACCATTTCAACAAATAAGAAATCGGCAATTTTTTTTAGATATTATTAGTTTCGCTTTGTTGCAAATGAGAGTTTGATGTAACCTGAACGTGTTCAAGGTACTTTTTGAGAGTCCAAGAATTCAAGTTGAACTGAATTAAAAGCTACATTCGTCATTATGTTACTCGCAAACGGATAATTGAAGTTGCAAAGGCGTAATTGCGCATGCGTGCCATGTATTATGCATAGGCTCCATGTGAAATATAACGAGCTTATTTATAGTAGGGTTGGATCTGCATTGCAAATGCGTCCAGGAGTAAAGCAACACAATTGTGCTGATTGTATCCTCGATCACGTAATCTTCAACTGAGTTCTCTTTATCCCACTGAATGATATTTTCCATCGCACACTTAACGATTAACGCCAGCGGGTAAATAAGACAAAACAGGTTAATGACCCAAGCACTATTTGTGAGCACTGATTGACCCAATCAGAGTCGACCAGACACATAGAGATATATTCAGGTGTCAACATTGACAAGATAGCCGCCCTATCATCCGAGAATGTCATGTTGATTTAGGCTACGGGTGTCTGTAACGGTGACACCAATGACTCCAACGCCATCCTGAGTATCAACAACAACGTCAGCCTGTGCCGTAGTGGACTACGATACCATTCTCCGCGTCAGTTCAATTTGTTCAATGCAGAGAGTAGGGGTAGAAACCTTTGAATGTCAAGAGAACGTTAATGCCAATTTGAAGTGCAAATGTTCTTCGATCGACACAAAACTGAATAATTATTTCAGTTGGTCGTGGAAGACAGATTGTAGGAATGCAAAGTCGATGTTTTTACAATGAAACGTGTCTCAATGGAATATCACCTTCTCATTGCTTTGCACTTTGATGACGTCAGAATGCTATTGACGCCATGTGGTGTAAGAACTAGGGTTGCCATGGTGACGTGAAGATGATCACCTCTCACGCAAACATGAACCTGTCTTTAAGGCAGAGTCGGGATCGTTCGCGTCACCCTATACACACAAACCATATGTCTGTTGGGTGACTATGTAGAGGTACACAAACATACATGTGAAATGAGATGAACGACATGAAACAGCTATTTTCGTAGCACTGCAACAAGCAGTGGTCATTCCTCGACACCTTTTATGTCCTATGCGCAACCAATGCACTTAATCATTATTTACCGATAGTCAAACACAAAATTAAAAAAAATCATTGTGTCTGATCGTTTGCTTTGTTTGAAGCAAAATAACACTCACTCACTCACTCACTCACTCACTCACTCACTCACCCATCCACTCATTCACGCACGCACGCACGCACGCACGCACGCACGCACGCACGCACGCACTCCATATATAACACTCATTTTATAACATCATATGACATAAATGCCATAACCATCTACAGTGGTTGGTTTCATCATAAAGAAAGAAAAATGTACGCTCTTCCAATCTCCTTTAATAATATCTGCCGTGTTTATGACTAGGTGTTCCTATTTCTGACCATTGCATCCGTGTTCCTGTAGCCAACCAGGAAGTCCGATCTGTCGTTGTGTCGATGCTGGTTCCTACATCTGATACACGATCTCCAGGTCCATCTGATTAATGTGTGCCAACACGTGACAATGACCCGGAAATTGACTTTGAATGAGAGCAGATACATTGCTCCGTTCCCGGAAGATGGCCCATATTCCGATATGTTGTCTTTAAATTTGTGAATTCCTCGAGAACGATCGGGTTGGCTAATCTGTCTTACGCGGCAATAGAACTGCCATACCCATAGAACTACATGATGATGTGAAATAAACACTTGGTGACGTCAAATGAAACCATTCTTCCAGACAAGTTTGTACAACAATGGTCGCGGGCGTTCAGCCTCTTCTACTGACAGATCATAGCCTGGAAAATATTTGCTTTGTTTGTGTAAAACTACGATACCTGAGCCATTAACACACCATATGCTGTTTGTGCGAGCTCCCAATAAACAACGATACTAATCAATATTCTATGAATGTTTGTGTAAGTTAGCGATAAACTGTGCTATCTTGGCAATCAAAGTCCTTTGTACTTTTCGTGAGCCACTTTGTATAAATATCCTTATAAAATCGACAAAACGCTTTCCATATTCATAAGAAATCTCTGCCACAAGAAAAGAGTCGGTTGTGTTCCTGAATCGCGATAAGATGGGCCTATGCTTCCCCAACGGCGGTACTCGTCACAAACACATGCAAAGGCAAATCAATTTTTTTACCTGAAAAAACACGGGAGCATATGACACAGGTCAAAATAAGGAAATGCATCGGAAATAGTTTTTGTCACTGAAGTCTCAAATTTGAAAATGTCCTCCACATGGCGACAAAACTACGGTGGCCCATAAGGGACATGGAGTCTGTTTTTCAATATTTTGATGTTAACTTACTTTTATCTTAACCTTTTGCAAATTAACACAATCTGCCATACAAATATGTGATAAATCATGTATAAAAACATCCGAAAACATAGAAAATGTACTTTTAAGTAGCTTTTGAGCCGCTGAAATGTGAAGTGAAAATGTCAAAAACTAAAATGAAAATGTCAAAAACACAAAACGAAAATGTCAAAAACTAAAATAAATACACAGAAAACTATTTCCACCGCGGTGTAAATATTATCACCGCGGTGTACATAGTTTTCACCGCGGTGTAAATAGTTTTCACCTCGGTGTAAATATTATCACCGTGGTGTAAATATTATCACCGCAGTGTAAATATTATCACCGCGGTGAAAATAGTTTTCACCACGGTGTAAATATTATCACCGCGGTGGAAATAGTTTTCACCTCGGTGGAAATAGTTTTCTGTATTTTCATTTTAGTTTTTGACATTTTCGTTTTGTGTTTTTGACATTTTCATTTTAGTTTTTGACATTTTCGTTTCGTTTTTCAGCGATTCAATATCTTCTTTACACATGATTTATCACATATTTGTAAGACAAATCGTGTTAATTTGCAAAAGGTTACGATAAATGTAAGTGAAATATCAAAATATGGAAAAACGGACTCCATGTCCCTTATGGGCCACCGTACAAAACACTTGTTGAAAGTACTATCAAGGTCTTCAATGTTCTAATTCATTTTGTATGAACTATTTGAAATGCCAAACGCATATGCATGACTTCAAAATACCATGTGCTGTTTTTGTAAGCTAATAATAAACAAGAATATGCTAAAAATCAATATGTCGTGTGATGCTTGTGTAAGGTAATAATTATCAAAGCTAGCCATCAAATCACATGAACGGTTTGATACGCTAACAATGAAAAAAGATATGCTAGCCATAAAATACCACCCCCTGTTATGTGTAATCTTATAATAAACAAAGATATACTAGCCATAAAATACCACCCCCTGTTATGTGTAATCTTATAATAAACAAAAATATGCTAGCCATAAAATACCACCCCCTGTTTTGTGTAATCTTATAATAAACAAAAATATGCTAGCCATAAAATACCACCCCCTGTTTTGTGTAATCTTATAATAAACAAAGATATGCTAGCCATAAAATACCACCCCCTGTTTTGTGTAATCTTATAATAAACAAAGATATGGTAACCATGAAATACCACCCCTTGTTTTGTGTAATCTTATAATAAACAAAGATATGCTAGCCATAAAATACCACCCCCTGTTTTGTGTAATCTTATAATAAACAAAGATATGCTAGCCATAAAATACCACCCCCTGTTTTGTGTAATCTTATAATAAACAAAGATATGGTAACCATGAAATACCACCCCTTGTTTTGTGTAATCTTATAATAAACAAAGATATGCTAGCCATAAAATACCAGCCCCTGTTTTGTGTGGTATGGTAACCATCCACGTGCCATGTGTTGTTTGTGTCAGGTCACACAACCTGGACCATTACTGAGTCAAGCATTCCACACTGAAATCCGTGGAGATTCGGGGTAGAATAGGTCTTCAGCAACCCATGCTTGTCGTAAGAGGCGACTAACGGGATCGGGTGATCAGGCTCGTTGACTTGCCTGATGCATGTCATCGTATCCCCATTGCATAGAACGATGCTCATGATGTCTATCACTGGATTGTCTGGTCCAGACTCGATTATTTACAGACCGCCGTCATGTAGCTGGTATATTGCTGAGTACGGCGTTAAACAACAAACAAACAAAACATACATTCCGCGTGAAAGGCGACAAAACTGAGGTCATAGCCATTAATATATCTTGCATTGTTTCATACACACACAGCACCACCACCACCACACATACACACACAGCAGCACCACCACCACCACACATACACACACAGCACCACCACCACCACTCATACACACACAGCACCACCACCACCACTCATACACACACAGCACCACCACCACCACTCATACACACACAGCACCGACACCACCACACATACACACACAGCACCACCACCACCACTCATACACACACAGCACCACCACCACCACACATACACACACAGCACCGACACCACCACACATACACACACAGCACCACCACCACCACACATACACACACAGCACCGACACCACCACACATACACACACAGCACCACCACCACCACACATACACACACAGCACCACCACCACCACACATACACACACAGCACCACCACCACCACTCATACACACACAGCACCACCACCACCACACATACACACACAGCACCACCACCACCACTCATACACACACAGCACCACCACCACCACACATACACACACAGCACCGACACCACCACACATACACACACATACACACACAGCACCACACATACACACACAGCACCACCACCACCACACATACACACACATACACACAAAGCACCACCACCACCACACATACACACACAGCACCACCACCACCACACATACACACACAGCACCACCACCACCACACATACACACACATACACACACAGCACCACCACCACCACACATACACACATATACACACACAGCACCACCACCACCACACATACACACACATACACACACAGCACCACCACCACCACACATACACACACATACACACACAGCACCACCACCACCACACATACACACACATACACACACAGCACCACCACCACCACACATACACACACAGCAGCACCACCACCACACATACACACACAGCACCACCACCACCACACATACACACACAGCACCACCACCACCACACATACACACACAGCACCACCACCACCACACATACACACACATACACACAAAGCACCACCACCACCACACATACACACACATACACACACAGCACCACCACACATACACACACATACACACACAGCACCACCACCACCACACATACACACACATACACACACAGCACCACCACCACCACACATACACATACATACACACACAGCACCACCACCACCACACATACACACACATACACACACAGCACCACCACCACCACACATACACACACATACACACACAGCACCACCACCACATATCCACACACAGCACCGACACCACCACACACCACCACCACCACCACATATACACACACACACACACACACATACACCGTCTGTGTACATCTTCTACTGATGAACCTTTGTCATGTGTCGACTGTGCGTGACGAATCGTATTTCAAGACGATGAGCTTTCTAAGTGATGGTGTTGATTATTATGATGTACATTTGATGTGCTTGTTAGACTTGATTGGTTATTTGGCTATCTCTTCATCACTGTTGCTATGGTATTTCCACCGTTCGCTGATCACAATAACACAACAATATATCCGTCGCATTTGGCTGTATCTGTGTTACAACAACAATTTCTGTCATCAACAACCTTGAGTGAGTGAGTGAGTAAGTGAGTGAGTGAGTGAGTAGGAGAGTATTAACACCGTTTTAGCAGTACGCTTAAAATGTACTTATTTCAGAACAGAAACAGTTCGAATGACGTGTCGAAATAGACAGTGTAACAAATCTTTTCATGTGATATCAATTCCTGACATTATGATCTAGTGATTCGCTTTTCATCCCTATCTCAGTATGTTACAAACACTAGGCCTCATTTTTGCTCAGCCTATAACAGATTGTTTAGCACGAACTGAATGATTACATAAACCCATTGTCCTAATGGCATGTCCTATTGTGCTGCTTCACTGTCGCTGTGACACGATCCCCGACAGAAGAACACATCCAGCCACCATTCCCTAACACAATATTCATGCAGTTTCCTCAAGAAAAATATGAAATTTCATATTCATTATTTCAGGGCTTTGTTTTGTGCTGAGCAGTGCTATAAAACCAACCTCTATGAAATCTGTGTTTTAAACATTCACAGTTTTTAGCTGTTCGCCTGCTCCGAGGCAATGAATGCATGATGACGTTCGTGACGAATGCATTAGAATAATGGATGAAAGTGATATGTACAGTTGCAGAGTGTATTGAGTGTTCGCATTGTTCGGCCCACGTCCAGTACTCGCCATCCGTTGTAGGGATAGGGTCAGCTTTTAACTGACCACGATTCTGCAAATGGCAATCTCAACCGTGCTTAAAATTTACCCACGCAATGTCAATATCGAAATAACCTATATATATTTTCCTTGCAAATAATTCATTGCGTTTAGATGTTGGCATCATCACTTTGACAACTAGACGCTTGTTTTCGATCCAACATAAGAGGAGTGTTATCATTAGCGTTGCGTGTTTTTACGAGAGTGTATGCTGTTGAGATGGTTGTTTTCTAGTTTATTCCATATATTCCATGGTCGTCACCTCACCGTGGTATATTTGTAAAAAATATCTTAAAAGTCTCTGAGACTTATAATGGTAATTGAATATTTTTTTAAACAATTGTTCATAACATGTAATTGGTCTTCTAGTTCTAAAAATTCTAGATATGTTGTTAGTTGTTTGGTTTCAGCTATATTTAGGCCTTGAAATGCGTAAACTTTGATGTACAGTTTACCGCAATAATGGGAGGGATTTTTTCTGAAAAGTTCATATGAAAGAACAGGTTGAAACGGACATACGTCAATTGGCCACTGACACCCTAGTGAAAACGACCACACGAAAAGGCAAAATGGACACCTCAAAAAGTCAAAAGGGCCTACGTGTATGGTGGTATGACGTCTAGATGGTTTGTGGATTCTTCGTCTGGTAAATCTACGTCTTATGTGGTAGGATATCTGGTCTGGTACATCTAGTGTTTGGTGGTAGGACGGCTGGCTTGTGTTATGTTGGTGTGGCTCGACTGTTTGTTGATTGGTTTGGTGGTCAGTTTAGTTTGTTTGTTTGCTTGTTTGTTTGTTTGTTTACTTGATGGTTGGTCTGTTGGTTGCGTGGCGATAGAATGCTTTATCAGTAGATCATCTGTCCAGCGTTACGTCTGGGTACTCAAGTTTTAGGACGGTTTGTCATAGAATATCAGATCAGTGCTGCGTCCGGGTATTGCAGTTAGTGGGATGGCTTCTCGGTGATCGGATTATCGATACGCCCGGATACCCACGTTGGTGGGATTGTGCCATCTGTATGTTCGTCCGGTTATCGTAACGTCCAGTTACCCGTGTTGCTAGGATGATTGCTTGTCCATCACTCGTTCAGTATGGTAATGGTATTGATTTGATTGGTTAAAGACCATCTGGTTATCGTTGCATCAGGCTTTTGTGCTAATCAATCATCCACCTGTCGTTAGATCCGGGTACCCACGTTGGCAGAATGGTGTGCCAATCTATCATCGGGTTACCGTTACGTCCGGGTACCCATGTTGGGAGGATGACATGTCAGTCGGGGTACCCAGCAACGACACAAGCACCAAAGGAAACCATCACAAGCAGATCTGTATCCAACTTTCGAATCACCCATACCATGATATAATGCCAAAGACATTCGTCACCATCACGTAATATTACGATATAGCGTACAATGTGACCATATACTGAGTACATTCGTAACACTAATCGATGTTTGAAAGTCAAGGTTATTATTCTAGAAGGATCGGAGTCGACATTCTTCCTAAAGCCTGTAGTTTATTTTGGAGCGCTCGTTGCACTAAAAAATGGTGTGTGATCTCTCTTGTTGGTCCTTTCGCAACCCCCCTCCTATCGTGGGCTAGTGGGCCGGGAAGCATCCTCTTATTTCCGTATTTAATTAAGTCAGAGTGTTATATTGGTCGTGGTCCCTTATCAGACCGTATTTGCAGACATATAAACATTTCCAATGATAGATGAAGATGATTTATACATTGCGTTTGGATGAAGCCACGGAGAAAGTCATAACTTCTCAATAAATCCATATTTATCAGATTTTCGAATTCACGTTCGAAAAAGTCAATATAGACAGTTTGATCAAGATGCAACAGAACATATTCGTTTAATGATATTTAAGCATCTTTATTATATTGGTAGTAATCAACCTGGAAAACAGTATTGATTACAGCTGAGGAGACTGGGCGAGCACAACTGACTGCAGCAGCACACACAATGCGCAAGCTGGCGTTTGATACAGCCACAATGTTCTTTGAGTTATCGACGTGTTTTATCAATTCTAAGGAGAACTCCGTTGCAGGATACATTCCGTTTCCATGGAAACCGATTACAATAGGGAGTGGCTGTGTACTACACAAAAAACCGGAGTTCTTAAAACCAGGGAAATAAACGAGCTTTCTTCAAATTTAGTTTTAGACATTAATAACGATGAGGCGTTGGCTTCTTAAGAAGCTCACCTGTATTCCACATCTGGTGATGCTTGTACTATCTATACTCACCGCCAAATGAAACGCGAACCATAGAAACACGTGGAGAAGTATGTAAGTTAAGAAGAGATGTTTTCAATGTGTACCAATTAAAGACAAAACTGACAACCAGTCAAGTGTTACCACATAGTGTCTTATCACGATATGCTTTACACGCTAATCCTGCACGAGGCAAATGGTGCTTCTCGAGTCAAGGATCTATGACGTCACATGTGATGCGTTCACGAGCGTCGGTTCACGCAACATACGAGTATGTTCTGTTCTGTTCGCGTTTCTGTTGATGGTGAGTGTATATTATCATCTCTGAGGAAACAGATTCCTTCAAATCAAGCTTCTGCCTCATCAGCTTTCTGGGGGCACGGGTTGCCCAGTCGTCTAAGGCGCCGCGGCTCGCTGTGCAGAGTTGCGTCCCCTGGACACCCCAGAAACCTATTATTGTGGGTTCGAATCCCGGTTCACCTCGATTATGTTTCTAGGTTTGTCAGCACCATACCCGTGCTCGTGGGTTTCACCGAAGTGGTAAACGTCTGAGATCTGCATCACTTCGGGCTTTCCTCCAATATTAAGCTGACACGCCGCGATATGACTGGAATAATGTTAAAAGCGACGTTAAACCCAACTCACTCACTCACTCACTCATCAGCTTTCTTGTTGATTTAATTGAATTTCCTTTTCTTGTTGTTTCACCTTTGGCTTTGTTTCTGATCCAATTAACATCATGAAATAAGTTATGTTAGTTATTCCTTCAAAATCAGGACGGACGCAGGAGTGTGTTTGAGACACGTTTATTCGTGAGGGCTACATCCCTTTGTGCATACCACTACAGAATACAGCCATTGGCGATACCCACAGAGCCAATATAACCAACATGCAATGGATACTCATGGAACCAAACTAAGGACCCCCTGTTCACTGTTTTCATACATTCGGAATTCCCATGTATCTATTGGATATTTTAAGGTGCGACCCCCCCCCCCCCCCCACCCCACCCACCCACCCACCCCTTATATCATTAATTCGAGATACAAAATTGCGGTTGGTATGTTGCAAATGGAATGCCAGCAGTTCGGCAATTCAGGTGGGAAATTGACAATAATAGAATGAGACAGAATCAGAATCCGACATTTGTGTGTTAGGTAAGATAAATGACACTGACATCAAGTTGATAACTGCCTCGGATACAACTGACACCTGACGAACTGTTGGCCCAGAAACACTGTATTGTTGGTCCAGATGGTCGCAAGGGTCTATCACATGTTGCGAGGGTAGGGTTGGCGCATTCCTATTGCTGTACGTGAAATCCATGTCAGGCATAAGCGATTTCGTATTCTGTATTTTATTCTGATCATGAGTATGTCACTTTGTAAACATAAATAAAATTTCGACAACTATAAGAGTATTATATGAAAGTAATGCTTGTTTAGTTTAACGTAATTATTTTCTATGTATATAATATAGAAGAAACTTCCATTATGGATTAGGGGTGGTGGGGTGGTGGGGTGGGGTGGTGGGGTGGGGTGGGGTGGTGGGGTGGGGTGGGGTGGTTAAAGCATTCGCTCGTCACGCCGAAAACCCGGGTTCGATTCCCGACATGGGTGCAATGTGTCAAACCCATTTCTGGTGTCCCCCGCCGTAATATTGCTGGAATATTGCTAAAAGCGGCGTAAAACCATACTCACTCACTTACTCCATACATAATTTTTATTCTCTCAGAACTCTTTATTAAGTGGCCTAAGTAATAATTTTATGTTGTTTTATATATGTTTGTAAATTTTACACTGTATTACTGGGGTGAAACTCAAATAAACAATTGTCTGTCTGTCTGTCCATTATGGATTATGCGTGAAGGCCATGAATGACATTCTCGTATGAAGAAAGAGTATATTTGCAGTAGTATATATATATATACGGCTCTTGCCTCCTTATAGCTGGTCTCTCGTTATTTTGTCACAGCCAACCGCTTAACACCTCGTCTCATAACGCTAATCAACAGCAAATGTCAGCATTACAATTGCGGGAACTACCTTAGTCGGTTTGCCGAGCAAACGCGTGACGCTATACCGGAATACGACTATATATGTTATTGATTTTCCTTACGTATTCTACTGAAAAGTACAAACTCAATTAATGAACATGACAGCAGTGGCATATGGTATACTGGTAGTCAAAAGTTACGCACAATTTTGTTTGTTTTAGACACTTGAGTAATTTTACATTAATCACGTACATATTCCAAATAACAACAATGGTATTCTCGGTATACAATTAGGAGATAGAACTAGCCTTAATACTGTGTTTTCTGTGTAGAGGTAGTTTTTCTTTAGATTAACCGCTCTAATAAATTGGATATGAAGCCGAACTTGCAGCTGTTTCATTAGAGTGGGTTTATTGTGATTTGATAACCTCTGATTGACTAATCAGAATCGAGTAACTTCCAAATTCTTGGTTGAATGTAAATTCATGCAGCATTTTGTATATCTGGTGATACTGTGGTCAAATCGATCTTTCAAGCCAATTTCAACATGTACACATTCATCAGAGTCGCGTTTGAATTCTTGTCAAGCTTCTCCACATTTATATTCCCATTCACAAACAGTCTGTTTTAAATCATAATTTTCTTTTTTGAAATTATTTTGATTGAATTATCTCTCTACAGTATCGATCAAGATATTTGAGGGATTTGATGTAGACGTTTAGGTGTAGGGTTCACCATCTGGCCACTTTGAGTGAGTGGGTGAGTGTGGTTTAACGCCGCTTTTAGCAATATTCCAGCAATATCACGGCGGGAGACACCAGAAATGGGCTTCACACATTGTACGAATGTCGGGAATCGAACCCGGGTCTTCGGCGTGACGAGCGAACGCTTTAACCACTAGGCTACCCTACCGCCCCTCTGGCCACTATGACTATCCTTTATTGCAATGGATTACGTAGTATGGATTATGTAGTATTGCAATATGACAAGTAGCTGTGGTATTCAAAGTCGTCTCTGTTGTCTACGGAGCCGCCGTTGCAGAGTTGCTTCCCTTAACTGAGCCAGAATCACGTGAGCTCGAATCCCAGCTTCGCCCTAACTATGATCCTTTTGTTAGTACTATATCCCTGCTCCTGTGTTGCAAGAAAGTGGTATACGTCTACGACGCGCATCGTTTACTTACTCCTTCATATACCTGAAATATTGTCCAAAGTAACCTCAACCCCCGAAGATCCGGGGTAGAATAGATCTTCAGCAACTTATGCTTGCTGTGAAAGGCGACTATGCTTGTCGTTAGAGGAAACTAATGGGGTCGGATGGTCAGGCTCGCTGACTTGGTTGATGCATGTCATCGTATCCGAAATTGCGTGGATCGATGCTCATGATGTCAATAACTGGATTCTCTGGTTCAGACTCAATCAATTACTGACAGCCGTGATGTAGCTATAATATTGCTGGGTGGGGCGTTAAACAACAAACAAAACAAACCAAACTAAAGCCACGTTAAACCCGACTCACTCACTCACGGCATGAGATACTAACAATTTCTTTAGGCCTTTAATGGTAAAATTTATCGGACGTTTCTGTATACACAAACACACAAACAAATTCACACACAAATACACACACAAAAGACATGTTGCCCACCATTGATTACCCAATGAGAATTTGCTCAATGTCAATGTGTTACAGCATCAGTGGAATAAACAACAAACAAACAACCAAATGTTATAGCACCATCTTTACCGCATTGCATGTTGAGCGCGACCATACGTTCTGATCCGGCAATATTGCAGTCGATAATGACCCACGGTTTGAATCAATTCAACAAAATTATGAGGAAGTATTATTCGATATCTACCATATAAACGCATCGATTACTCGATCAATTCCATAAATGATATAATTCACTTCAATGATACTTTAATTGTTTATATTGAAAATTGAATCCATATGTCATCAGAATGCCATATTTCCATTACGCGTTGTTTAGGGTGTATTGACACAGCACTGGTGACAGATGTATCCGTATCAGGAAGATAACCCATATGTCATGACTGTGTATGCCTTGGGATGGTGCTACGCATTCGACCATCCCATATCGCTGCATATATTAATAAAAAAGTTAACATCCATACATTCTCGTCCTTAAGCGTATCACTTTAAATGCCGTTCAAAGACTTGAAAGTTCAGTGTTTATGAACTGGTTCAGTATCTGAATACGTATCGGTTTTGTATTAATGTTTATTTTAGGTTACGTTTTGTGGGATAGTTCAACGTTTGGCAATCGGAATGAATTTCTGTATGTGCGACCTCCATTAAATGTATTCTAAATCATATTTCAATGTCATTAACCGCTTGTACAAACTAACGGTATTACAAATTTTAACGATATGATTTGGTTTGGTTTGGTTGTTGTTTTACGCCGCAGCAATATTCAAGCTATATGACGGCGGTCTGTAAATAATCGAGTCTGGACCAGAAAATCCAGTGATTTACATCATGAACATCGATCCATGCAATTGGGATACGATGACACGTATCAACCAAGTCAGCGAGCCTGACCACCCGATCCCGTCAGTCGCCTTTTGCGACAAGCATAGTCGCCTTTTACAGCAATCATGGGTTGCTGAAGACCTATTCTAGCCCGGATCTTCACGGGACTGAACGATATGAGAGTCCTTGATTACGTCAACTGAGACTAGAACCAGTTTGCTATATGCTTTTAACGATATATATGCTTTCAAAATATTTGCGATTTATAAATATTATGATGTACCTGCATACCAGTCGATTGAGATACCATTCCACAAGTGAAAAGTGACTTGCTGTATAAGTGATTGTAGACATTCCGATGAGACGTTTAGGATTGACAATGGTAAGTCCTACTAGCCTTTCTGGTACGCACTGCTGGAATTGACAGATGCCAAGCAGAAATACTCAATGGAAAACCGTCTCCCGGAATGGTGTTCCAGTAGTGAAATGGAGAAGAGCTGGCCTCGATTTGCCCCAGGGTGTCCTTGCAGTACTTGGTTACAACAACATTAAGTCTGACTGCTATGGGCCTCCCGTGTGTCGTTCCATGGGGCAAACAGATTAACATGACACAGTAATGGTACTTATGCGGCGGCTACATGCTTGGACACCGGCATAACAGTACATAGATAACAGATCAGCACAGCTTTCTTGTAGATTTTCTGAATATGTACATACTCGACAAATAAGATGCTTTCAAAAGGTCACTTTGGCTAACTCCACGACTGTGTTCTTAATGGCTCTGAAACCCTGATGCTAATAGTTGTTTACAGACTTAAATGTCATGTATTGCTCCATATCGGGCACACGTATATGATATAGCTAGCTAGATAGATAGAAGATAAGGACGTCTACAACACCTGAAAAGACGGATAGAGAGATAGATGATAAGGATGCATACAGCACCTGAAAAGACACATATTGATATATAAATGATAAAGATGTCTACAACACCTGAAAAGACACATATAGCTGGCTCGATAGATGATAAGGACGTCGACAACACGTGAAAAGACACACAGAGATAGACAGATAGATAGATAGATTATAAGGACGTCTACAACACCTGGAAAGACACTCACAGATAGACAGCTGATAAGGACGCCTGCAACACCTGCAAAGACATAGATAGATAGATAGATAGATAGATAGATAGATAGATAGATAGATAGATAGATAGATAGATAGATAGATAAGGACGTCAACAACATCTGAAAAGACGTCTAGAGAGATAGATGATAAGGACGCCTACAACAATTGAAAAGACATAGATAGCTAGATAGATAGAGGATAAGGACGTCTACAACACCTGAAAAGACATACATAGATAGATAGATAGATAGATAGATAGATAGATAGATAGATAGATAGATAGAACGTCTTTGACACCCGAAAGAACACTTATCACTTATCAAGCATCAATGGCTCTTTAATGTTCTCCAGAAAATTGGAAACATGAAGTGTCTCTCTTTATAGAAGTACAAACGAGATGTATATTATTTCTAGTTACCTGTCTGGCTGTGACAGATCGATATTACGGCGGAAATGCACGATTATATATCTTTTTTTTCCTTTGACATTAACAATAATTTGATATTTTGAATTCATGCATTTTATATTGTTTCGTGCGGAAATAAGTGAATACGTTGTCCAGCATTAGCATGAGCGTTATATTTCATGAGATAAATTTATTTCATAACTTCTTCCAAGACACAAGCAATGCCATGCCCATATATCAGTAAAAACCGATTTAACTGACAGGGCGATCGCAGTTCCCGGAGTAGTGTGATCCTTTCCTTGGTTCCATCGACTGATATGGACTTTTTACTCCTGAATTTAAGAACATTCTTTTTTACTTTTCATTTCCTCCACTGAAACTCGCTAAAATGACTTCCATGCGTGAGATCTCGATCTTCTCCCGTTTTATCGGATTCTCTTAAAAATACTAATTCCTGCAAAAGAAAAACAGGTTAACCAAACATGAAGGCGCTTGCCTAGCTGAGATTGTGGAAACGTGATTAAAACCACGTGCGCAGAATAGTGGAGATTTTTACTCTTACTTATTACTCCAATGTAGTTGATATAAGGGCGAGAGCCTTCTTCGTCTCTCAATTCCAGACTTGTGGGAAATGTTAAAAAGAAAGGATAGTTTTATGGCTTATATATGCCCTAAACCGGAAGGCTGGTCACATCTGTTTAGGGCAACCAGCATCTTCAACGTCAAACAGTCAAAGACGGTGGTTGCACATAGACCGGTAGTCACTCTCGTCACGGTATGTCACAATACGTCTGTTGCGGGCAACCATCATCTTTAACATCAAACAGTCAAAGACGGTGGTTGCATATAGACCGGTAGTCACTCTCGTCACGGTATGTCACAAAACATCTGTTGCGGGCAACCATCATCTTTAACATCAAACAGTCAAAGACGGTGGTTGCATATAGACCGGTAGTCACTCTCGTCACGGTATGTCACAATACATCTGTTGCGGGCAACCATCATCTTTAACATCAAACAGTCAAAGACGGTGGTTGCATATAGACCGGTAGTCACTCTCGTCACGGTATGTCACAAAACATCTGTTGCGGGCAACCATCATCTTTAACATCAAACAGTCAAAGACGGTGGTTGCATATAGACCGCTAGTCACTCTCGTCACGGTATGTCACAATACATCTGTTGCGGACAACCATCATCTTTAACATCAAACAGACAAAGACGGTGGTTGCATATAGACCGCTAGTCACTCTCGTCACGGTATGTCACAATACATCTGTTGTGGGCAACCATCATCTTTAACATCAAACAGTCAAAGACGGTGGTTGCATATAGACCGGTAGTCACTCTCGTCACGGTATGTCACAATACATCTGTTGCGGGCAACCATCATCTTTAACATCAAACAGTCAAAGACGGTGGTTGCATATAGGCCGGTAGTCACTCTCGTCACGGTATGTCACAATACATCTGTTGCGGGCAACCATCATCTTTAACATCAAACAGTCAAAGACGGTGGTTGCATATAGACCGGTAGTCACTCTCGTCACGGTATGTCACAAAACATCTGTTGCGGGCAACCATCATCTTTAACATCAAACAGTCAAAGTCGGTGGTTGCATATAGGCCGGTAGTCACTCTCGTCACGGTATGTCACAATACATCTGTTGCGGGCAACCATCATCTTTAACATCAAACAGTCAAAGACGGTGGTTGCATATAGGCCGGTAGTCACTCTCGTCACGGTATGTCACAATACATCTGTTGCGGGCAACCATCATCTTTAACATCAAACAGTCAAAGACGGTGGTTGCATATAGGCCGGTAGTCACTCTCGTCACGGTATGTCACAATACATCTGTTGCGGGCAACCATCATCTTTAACATCAAACAGTCAAAGACGGTGGTTGCATATAGGCCGGTAGTCACTCTCGTCACGGTATGTCACAATACATCTGTTGCGGGCAACCATCATCTTTAACATCAAACAGTCAAAGACGGTGGTTGCATATAGGCCGGTAGTCACTCTCGTCACGGTATGTCACAATACATCTGTTGCGGGCAACCGCCATCTTTATCATCAAACAGTCAAAGACAGCAAATGCCGACAGTTGTTTGACATAACTATAAGGTAAAAGAACTAATTTAATTTGATCTCGTGTAATTTGACAGGTTATTCACGACCTTTGTTGTGGTGCGATTTAGCATCAAAGACTGCATCTTTGAAACGGCAGTTTAATCAATAGTTTCCAAAGGGAATTTAAAAAATGCGTTGTTAACTTTGAAGATCAGGGTTTTTCATCTTCCCCTATGAATAAGATGAAATATGGAATTACCCCGACCAGTTTTTCTTTCTTTGAAGTCGTTTGTCCATGTCAAGAGTTGACACTGTTATCCTGTCGCTGTTGCTCAAAGGGATTGCATTTGAACATGAGCTGATACATTTTTAGACAGGATAAATGTAAAATATATCATACTGTTGCATACAGTAAAACCTCGTTAGTTCGGACCCCGATAAACCGGAAACCCCCACTTAACACTTATATATGATCAAAATACCCATCATTCGGACATTTGTTGTTTCACTCAGTTGTTTTTACTCAGCCCGTGCATGACAAGATAATCCTGACTCTTAAAAGTCCGGGAACTCACCTGTCTGAGCAGTTACCGTTAAGCTATATAATCAAAATCTTTTTGATCTGTTAATACGTAAATGTGGAAATTTGGACGATTTTACTTGGAAAGGCACTGAGAGTGAGTGAGTGAGTGAGTGATTGAGTGATTGAGTGAGTGAGAGAGTGAGGTTTGCACTGCTTTGAAATTTTAAAGTATTTCATTTATTTCATGGTGTGTCAGCTGAATGATGTGAAATGAAACACTATAGTCACGCAGGTGAAAATCACAAACATTGGTTTGGTGTAGACAGACCAAATATCATAATCAGTACGAGTCGGGGATTCGAACCCGCGATCATCGGATCCTTGTGCTATAAGAGACTCCTCGCTGCAATTTGAGTTAAGATAACAGCTGTCAATGAAGGCCCAAGGTTGCACGTCGACTACACATGCCAATCACAAAGCCCACACGCGGACAAACTACTGACAAAATCGTGTATGACGCGTCAAGTAAGAGAATAATATCAAATTACACTACTACTGCTTCAACAAACCATATCCCCTGACAGTCAATTACGCCCATGTATTCTATGTTGGCTTTGTTAACTTAAAATATAACTCCGATATTTCAGACTGAGAAATTGTCCAGATCAACATACTTACATGGGTCAACGAGGATGCAAATTGAGACAACTTGGAACAGCATAACAGTAATCTGGAAGATACTTCAGTCTTAATGGTACAAACATTGGGGACACATAAATAACGGTACTCGTCTTCAATATTATTCGACCGCCTCCATGGTCTAGTGGTAGAGCGTCCACCCGGAGAGCGGTATGTCCGGGGTTCGATCCCCGGCCGCGTCATACCAAAAGACGTTAAAAGATGGTACTTGTTGTTACCCTGTCTGGCGCTCAGCATAACAGCTGTCAATGTCAGTAATCCACAAAACGAGCTCATAGCGTTACATTATTACCCCACTTAATGGATCAGTGTACACTCGATTTTCATTCAACTCCCTTTGTATATTTGAGACGTTCTAAACAGTAAGGACCGGAAGGCAGGGTGTCCAGATAAACTGTGTCCGGAATATCAGGGTTCGGCTGTACTGCGTATATGTACGAAGGAGGCAGCCTCTTTGATCATCCGGGGGCAGGGGCTGCCCAGTCGTCTAAGGTGCCGCGATTCGCTGTGCAGAGTTGCGTCCCTTGTACACGCCAGAAACCTATGATTGTGGGTTCGAATCCCGGTTCGCCGATAAAAGGCGAATTATATAACTGTAATACTGTTAAAAATACCGTTAAACCCAACTCACTCACTCACTCTGATCATCCCCCGCCAGACAGTTTTGGAATTCTACTTCGACACCTAAGATTGGCTTTAACTCATTATCCCTTTTATCGGCATTATCTAAGTTTGGAAAGAGATGAATGCGGTTTAGGGCTCTGTCACAGGCGATCTATAAAGCTTTAGTCATTGAGTCGCACTGTCAGGTCCGACCTACGTCAGAGTGGCCTTCGATAGCCGCGGAACATTTGAACAACAATGCATCGTGACGTCATCAACGTCCAAGTGTGCCATTATACTGTCTGTTGTCCAGTCCACGCCGAAGCGGCACATCCGTAAACAGTTCTACTACCATAAATATCTCTATGTGTACACACCGCGAGCGGTCTTTTATTTCAGTCATGTATACCGACGACAAAATGTCACCGATCTCCCGCGTCTCCATGAACGGATAACAACAGCGTATTATGTATAGATTTACATAACGGCATTATTTACATATTCATACAACGATAATGCATCATAATGTAAGGTTTTGTACACATATGTTTACATATGATATGAATATTATCAATCCATTTTTATTATATATATTTTTGGTCATACTAAAAGACGCTAAAAGGTGGTACTTGTTACTCTAATTGGAGCTCGGCATTGATGGACAAAGCAAGGACTGGTCGACTCGGAGTCAGAAAACTGGGTCTGAGTGGGTACCCATGTTAAACTGCGGCTGGTATCTCAGTGGGTTAGAAATATAAAACCGGTATATCTTAGTGAGTGAGTGAGTGAGTGAGTATGGTTTTACGCCGCTTTTAGCAATATTCCAGCAATATGACGGCTGGGGACACCAGAAATGGGCTTCACACATTGTACCCATATCGGGAATCGAACCCGGGTCTTCGGCGTGACGAGCGAACGCTTTAACCACTAGGCTACCCGACCGACCCGGTATATCTTAGTGAAATACTTTTGAACGCGACGTTAAACACCATTTCACCTTATTAAAAATTAAATCTGCGAGATCGTCATGACGTTATGAACAAATGGGAGAAAAAATGGGAGCCCAAAGCAAGGTTTACATACAGACAGGGGCGGTCGGGTAGCCTAGTGGTTAAAGCGTTCGCTCGACACGCCGAAGTCCCGGGTTCGATTCCCGATATGGGTACAATGTGTGAAGCCCATTTCTGGTGTCCCCCGTCGTGATATTGCTGGAATATTGCTAAAAGTGGCGTAAAATCAAACTCACTCACTCACACATACAGACAGTATACTGCTCCCCGAATGCCATGTTGATAAAAGGATATCATCTTAATTCGCTTTAATATTTTCTAGGCCGTGCAATTTTTAAAATATATTTTTAGAAGACTGAGGTCTCAAGTGCAAATGGGAACGGAAGAAATCCTGGCTGTCGAATCTATGACTTGGTTTTCTATGAAAATCTATTTATGAAACCTTGGTAACATCGGAACAGCATATTCATGAGACATGTCAAGAATCACCCTGCGGTAATTCGCAAATCAATAGCACTATCATATTCTTAAATTAATGACATACTTTATACGAATTCCAGAACATATGAAAAGCTCCCTCTCAAATGTCTGGACTTAATTGAGAACTACGTGGAATACCACGGAAAACAGCAGCGTTCTGTGAGAAGACGATGCTTGGTATAGTGGAGTGGAAAATTGGCAACTTTCATTCAGCCCTCACTCACGTTGACCTCCCGAGCGTTATTGCTCAAAGACGAGTCGAGTGGAAACCTTAAACATGACGATCAATACTGGAGCCATTCGCGGTCAAAGACGTCCATTGATATAACATGGACGAAAGAGATTTGTTTCTATTGCCAATATATTTCGTTAATCTTTTTTTTTAACGAATTATTTTCACCCATGAAATGTTTCATATTTCCAAGAACTCTCTTTTCATACTCTCGATTTGTGTTTGACGAGCCAAGGATGGTTATTTTTAGCCGAGAGAACTGTTCTGGAATTAAGCGTACTGTACGCCATTTATTTGGATTTTTACATCCCTCTCTTAAAAAAAGTCAAGTGAGGAGTTTATTTTTTGTTAAACATCGCACTCCAATTCCATCAGCATGTTAATAATCTTAGTCTTGACCACACAAACCAGTGACTGATATATGATCTACGCCCCTCGCCTTGCAAGAGGTAACATGAAATGCGTCTTAACGTCGCGGTCACCATTTTTGCGCTCAAGCAGCGACGTGCATGCATGTGTGTATGACCACCTGGACTAGTCCGGACATATTCAGGATGTATAGTGCTACTCCACTGAGATACCATGCCGCAGTTAAACATAGATACTCCACTCATCGCAGTGACTCCAAGCCGACCAGTCCTTGGTTTAGCCCCTTATTGTGAAGCGCCAGGCAGGGTAACAACAAGTACCATGTTTTAACGCCATTTGGGGTCGAACCACTGACCCGTTTTTCGAACAGACGCTCAATTAACGACACCACGTAGTCGGGAACGGAGAATTCAGGATTGTCTGAAGTTTGAATGTTTCTATATCGGTGTCTCTTCTCAAACAAGATATATTTACCTCAAAGTCCAAATGGTATAGTTCTAAGGGGAGAAGGTGTTGGTACCAGGACATTGTCACTTGTATACATATATCAATATGAGGACATGTTGTCTGAGACACCGCTGTTCCCTGTGTTGTGTCTCTAAGGCATGCAATAATGTCAGGGACCGCCTCCGTGGTCTAGTGGTAGAGCGACGGCCGGAGAGCGGAAGGTCCAGGGTTCGATCCGGCCGCGTCATACCAAAAAACGTTAAAAGATGGTACTTGTTGTTGCCCTGTCTGGCGCACGGCATTAAGGGACTAAAACAAGGACTGGTCGGCTCGGAGTCAGTATATTGTGTCTGAGTGGGGTATTCATGTTAAACTGCTTCATGGTATCTCAGTGAGCTAGCACTATAAATCGGCATCAGTCCGGACTAGTACAAGCAGCCACACAAACACCTACACGTACATGCACATCGCTATATAAGTGCAATAATCTTGGACGTGACGTTAAACCTCCTTTCACCTCACCTCACCTTGATGCCAGGATGAATAATTATGTTTTGACGCCACCATGCTCGTGGGTTTCATGAAAGTAGAGGACGTCTAAGATCTGCATTACTTTGGGATTTCTCCCCCATTAAACTCACTCACTCACTCACTCAACCACTCACTCACTCTTTTCAGTCTTGAGCGGTATCGTTGTCAATTACAAAACCTTCGACTAAACGGTACATTGTCTTTGATTAATTGCCATGTATCGATAGTTCAATACATCGTTATCTGGTACATCTGAAGCAACACCACAAAGTCCTCAAATTCAGACATACAGTTATACAATGGACAATCATTAGCTATGATTCTCAATGAACCATTGAAGTAGTTCAGAGTTCGGTAAACAGTGGAACCCTAATTTGACCATTAGGATATATTGATGCCACGATACAAACCACTGCTGGCTTAACAGTTACAAAACCTCCATCGAGTACTTCATTGTACCACACTACTGGACCGGGGAATCTGGGGCTTGGTTTGGTTAGACTGTTAATTGCCTGAGATTCAAGAAAGTAGGTCAAGTGACCGGCTATACGACATCATCGTGGCCGTATATGGCATCATCGCGGCTGTAATTAACGCTCACGAGGACTACGGTAATACTGTAGCATTGCTCTACAGTACATCAAGCAGCTAAATCTTCTATAAAATCCTATTGATGAGTAGGGTCAGTGATCTCTTAGCCAGAATATAACGTAATTTTATATTGGTCTTAGGAACAAGTCTTCTGAATCGATGCTTCATGATGATTTGTGAGAACTATATATATGTTTTTCTTTGTTGTGAAGCCCCCTTGTTTCTCCAGCGCTTCTTGGGGAGTTGATAGCGTGTCTGATACAGTTAAAACACACACATAGCGTGATGTAGTGAAATTCCGTTTGACCATTATGCATAGACATGCCACGATCACGCATGATCTATCAAAGAGAGCCCCCTGACAATATGCAGCCTTTCAAAGGGTCTTTAAACTTCATTTGTTGAAGAACTATCCCTTTATTTGTTTAAGTTTTGTCTTTCATCATTTAATAAAACTGTAGTTTTAAAAATTGTTAATGTAATCGTATCATATTCTTTGGAAAAGTAAGTCGTGCAAAACGGACAGTGGAATGCGGGTATCTTATTCAGTAGGAGAAATAGGTCGAAAGTTCTTTCTGGATCTGGAAGCCTCGAACTGTGCATTGGAATATTTGGTTATAGTTTTGCATCTGTTTTTGTTGAGGCGCGTGGTGTCAATATAAGAATAAACGTCAATTCCTGAGATTAACAAGTCTCGGTTATCCGCCGAGATTCCCTCCGAGAAATTTGCGGTGAAAACTATATGAATGGATCACTGATGATGGGGCGGATTATAGCGCTGCAACTTGCGGTTCTAAACTGTTAGTATAATAGGGTCGGTGGTTTGAATCCTAGATTTTCCTATTGTTATCCTTGGTTCTAACAACGCGTTGGTGTGACGTTGATTAATGTTATTTGCATACTCGTATATGCAGTTCTCGTTAGAAAGTGTCAACATGGAGTCTATGGCTATATATATATACACAGGAAGCACTAAGCTACAGGTCAGCAAATAGTGATTGTAGTGAGGGTGTTGGTGCCCCTGAGCACAAAGCCTACCCTCTCTCTCTCTTCCTCTCTCTCTCTCCCTCTATCTCTCCTTCTCTCTCTGTCCCTCTCTCCTCTCTCTCCATCTTTTCCTCTCTCTCTTTCTTCCTCTCTCTCCCTCTCTCCTTCTCTCTGTCCCACTCTCCCTCTCTCTCCATCTCTTCCTCTCTCTCTCCCCCCCTCTCTCTCCCTCTCTCTCTTCCTCTCTCTCTCCCCCTCTCTCCCTCCCCCCCCCCCCTCTCTCTCTCTGGATCAAGGCTTCTATAGCCATAGTCATCTGACAAGGATTAAGTCACAAATACAAACAACAGTAAAGCATAGGCATGTCATGGCTACAGGATAATTATCCTTTGGAAATATATATTCATTCGGTCGCTCTGACAGTTCTTTTGATCAATTATTCATATGATGATAAGATCATATGATCACATCGATGATTGATAAACATAAAGCATGTTACACGACGGTATTCCCGCACTGATTCTACACGCTGTATCTCCTGCAGAAATGTGTGTCGTTTCTCACTTAATGTTTCAGAGAGTGAGTTGGTTGTATTTTACGCCGCTTTTAGCAATATTCCAGCAATATCACGACGAGGGACCCAACAAATGGGCTTCACATAAAAAGAGAGAGAATTAAAGGGCGTGGAAATCTTGTGATAGCTAATCTAAAAAAAACCAACTAAAAGACGTTCAATGAGCAATGACAGTCAAACAGAAATGACATAACGTCATTGATGTAGCGCTGATCCGGTAGCGCCATCACTTCAGCAAGCAGTCCGACGGCATGTTTGGAGACGATATTGCCGAGTGCTTGCATGTTGTCGAATTGTTTTCTTACTGGAAAAACGGTTTAGCGATATTTTCTTTAGATCTGGGTACTTCAGTTTGTGTCATGGATTTATCACGTTGAATATCGCCATACAAAAGTCTCTCAACAACCTTTGCTTCCATACTATAAAGAGTATTGGTTCAAGTTGTAACGAAAGCGTTCCCCGCCGAGTAAGCGATCTCCTGTGAAAATGATAGCCGCTACTGGCTTAAGAGTTCCCAGGCTGTTGATACTAACACTATTATTCGGGCGTATATTAGTCAGGAGGACGGCTGCCTGGTCCTCGCTGGACACGCGTGACAGTTATATTGGCAGTTACGTCAACTCTGGCCTAAACGTACATCTACCTCATTGTTAACAAAACGTTATCCTGACAGACAGTGGCATGTTCTCATCTGTAGTCTTTCTCCTTTCCTGGACCAATCAGCGTCATGCTGAACAAGCATACATTCACATATACACGTGTATACATTGGTCCTATCAGAACCAAAGTTTTACGTTGGCTGATCAACTATTAATAAGTCTTTCAATGATCCCATGGCAAAATAAGATAAGATCCGTCACCCAACAAAATATATCAATGAAAATATATTGCGATAACATATGCGGCTTACAATAGCTCCATGTCGAAGGCTTATTACCAGACCGCCTCCGTGGTCTAATGGTAGAGCGTCGGCCCGGAGAGCGGAAGGTCCGGGGTTCCATCACCAGTCGCGTCATACCAAAAGACGTTAAAAGATGGTACTTGTTGTTACCCTGTCTGGCGCTCGGCATTAAGGGGCTAAAACAAGGACTGGTCGGCTCGGAGTCAGTACACTGTGTCTGAGGGGGTATTCATGTTAAACTGCGGCATGGTATCTCAGTGTGCAATCACTATGAATCGGCATCAGTCCGGACTAGTACAAGCAGCCACACACACACACATACACATGCATGGACGTCGCTATATAAGTGCAATAATCTTGGACGCGACGTTAAACCCCATTTAACCTCACCTCACCTCACCTCACCTCACCTCACCTCACTCATTACCAGTAATATAATTTCTAACGCAATCAGTAATACAACTTAAAACAAAACAACCTTAGCGCTACGACTGTCGTAAGTCTATTTTAAGGTATAGGAATTACGATCACCTTAGCGCTAAGACTGTTTTGTACAACGGCACCCATGTCAATATATGGACAGTTATGAGTTAAACTATACAGAGTAATTACAACGTACATTCATTTTTGCAACTTCCAAAACGCCCTATAGCGTTAAACCATAAAAAAGTGTTGAACATCAAACTATCAGTTATGCCTCTTCCAAAAGTGGCACACAGCAAACTAAATTCCTAAAGCTCAAAGTTCACTTCCTAAAGCTCCATGGCAATAGGACATTTTTTGCCTAGGAATCTCAAGAGGTATTTAATTCTATTACAGCAGTGATACAGATTACACGGTCGCGTTGTGCAACTTTCTCTGGAAGAAAACCATTAAAGACTGCAAAGACAGGTGTTGATTCGTCAGAATTCTCTACCTTTGATCTGAATTGTGGTCAGGAACTAACTTTTCGTCGCGAGGCTAATCAACGCTTGAAAGCCTATAATATGATTTGTCACTTGTCGCCGCTTCCTTGTCCTCGCCCTAACCCGCTGACATTCTGAACGTCTTCGTGGAAGGAAGGCCATTCTCGGAGCTAGCACGTTAATTGAAATATTAGAGAAGGTTAAAGGTCTGAAAAGAATCATAAAGTCTGTAAAGCATATGTGTATTACTTGCCATTCTCTGGCTTCGCTTGAGATGTTCGTTTGTACTTTGTGTTAATATAAATAGTTCCTGCTTCATGCTGGAGTGTCTCTACAGGAAAAGATACATCAATACATGTGAGCAACTGAACGTTAGATTCTACAACACATTATAATAATATCCGAACACACTACTTGTCTTGAGTATTTCCCGTTTGCTAATTCTAAATTAACCAATACAAAATGGCCTCCAGATTCACTTCAAGCGAAGAAGGAACCAAAATGGCGATCCCAGATTAAAGAGCTCTACTTCCGATAAACGACAGAACGTCTGCAGCAGCTGATGGGCATCAGGCGGTCACTCAGTGGTCATTCCTGCTAACCACTTGTAATTCTAGAATATTTGACTTTGGTATTGGCGACATTAATTCCAGCTCCGTCTGTAGCTTTGTCTTAATCCGATCTAGCTGCATCCAATCAGGGGAGGCCGACTGGGCCTAGCAATCTGGATACCGAGCTGCGGCAGGTTGATTAGTGGACCACTTCGTCAAGTCACTGAACTTCTGTCTTTGAATTAACCTAGTCACCACTCACGCCTTCATTCGCATTCCTCAGCAGTGCTTACTAATGGCACATGGGTAATGACTCTCTAGTGGACTGAACGTGGACATGGATCGGCGATTACCACGATGTCTTCTGTCCTCGTTCTGTTTCGTTCGATGCTGATCTTATATTTGCGTTTGCATTATTGTGTCATATTAACTGTTATTAGATGGTGGAAAAGTTGATGTGAGGTTAGGTGAGGTAAAATGGGTTTTAAGGTCTAGGCCAATATTACTGCACTTTATATAGCGACGTGTGTGTGTGTGTGTGTGTGTGTGTGTGTGTGTGTGTGTGTGTGGCTGCTTGTGCTAGTCCGTGCTAATGTCAATTTATAGTGCTAGCCCACTGAGATACCACGCCGCAATTTAACGTGAATATCCCACTCAGACACAGTATACTAACTCTGAGGTCACCAGTCCTTGTTATAGCCCCTTAATGCCGAGCGCAAGGCAGAGTAACAACACATGTCACCTTTTAACGTCTCTTGGTATGACGCGGCCGGGGATCGAACCCTGACCTTCCGCTCTCCGGGCGGACGCTCTACCATTAGACCACGGAGCGGTCCCAATTGTTGGTTTATTTAATAGTCTTTGGCTAAAGAGATTGTTGTTTACTTTGCTAATATATTTAAAGTCAGATGCAGCCCCTTTTACTCACTCATAAGTTCAATAACCTCATGAAACTAGTGAACATGTTCACTTGTATGTCGGTGGTAGGTTGAAGCAAGGTCACGTGTTGGACTTATAGGACAGAAAATGACCAGGAGCAGTGTCTGTGCTATTGAATAAATGTTGAAACATACCAGTTCCATGTGATTTATTTTCCTCAACTTTTTTCATTGAAATAATTCACTTAATTTTTCTTTTAACAAAAACGTTAAAAAGGCACATCCTTTATAACATAACGCCATGGCATCTCCATTTGTTAAACAGAAATATCAGCCGCATGAATATTGATGTTATTGGTCATTGAATTTGGATATTTTCAAGTATAAAAGCTGGACATTATATCGATCCTTGGAATATTTTAATGTCCGAGTGTGAGAGAGCCTTCAGCGTAAATTGGTGCAAGTACACTGATTAATGTCCAGCCCATTTCCCCCCTGCACTGTGAGTAGGGAGGTATTCCCCTGTGCAACATATCTGTCAAATATGTCATAGCCGTTAAAGTAATAGCTTACATGTACTTGGATCGTACGTAATCTGAACGTATCCACTGCCTTACATGACAATGTGTGACAGATGCAGGCATTACGATAATATCTGTTTGTGACACCGTACATTTCACCCCCCCCCCCCCCCCTCCACACACACAAACACTACCCCCGCCCCCACCAATACCACCCCATCCCCCACCACCATACCCCGCTTCAATCTTAATTACCCCTCACATCGTCAATGTAAACATCGGCCAATGGTTTTCGCCCATCGTCCGTTCACCCCTCAGAATTTGGAATTTGAGGACTGATCGAACTATCGATTGGCGATATATTAGAATTGCGCATGAGCAGTGATATACTCTGATATACTTACCTCTTCGTTTTCTATCTGAATAATCCTCTAACAACGCCCTGACACTCGAGGGATGGTGTCCGTATTAAACAATGACATCATTCCACAAAGGTCAGGAAATCTGCATTTCTGGAGGCACACATGAGGTTTTCAATGTGCAACTATTGTAATACTATTTGAAGACGAAACTACTGTGTATTAATATTGCTATGTGAACTATTGTAACTCTTTTTGAAGACGAAACTACTGTGCATTAATATTGCTATGTGAACTATTGTAACACTATTTCAAGACGAAACTACTTTGTATTAATATTGCAAGGTAAACTATTGTAACACTATTTCAAGACGGAACTATTGTGTATTAATATTGCAAGGTGAACTATTGTAACACTATTTCAAGACGAAACTACTGTGTATTAATATTGCAAGGTGAACTATTGTAACACTATTTCAAGACGAAACTGTGTATTAATATTGCAAGGTGAACTATTTTAACACTATTTCAAGACGAAACTACTGTGTATATTGTTGAAAGATGCAAGTATCATTAAACTATTTCAAAGTGCAACCAGTTTTATACTTTTGCAACGTACAACTATTTCATTAATATTCATTTGCAAGGTGCTTCTGGTGTTAAACTTTTCCAAAGCAACTATTATAATACTTTTACAAGATTCGACTATATTAATACTTTGCTATGTGCAACTGCTTTTATGCGATTGGAAAGTGCACCTGTTGCAAGTTGCAACTATTGTAATTATAAAGCAACAGTCAAATTAGCAGCAATGGTCAGGCTCATTCTCTATTTTCACAACATCTTTCAGCGCGCTATTCATTTAGCTAATTCAGTGTGCCCCGGACGCAACTAGATAGAGGTTTCGCTTGGAAAATGTTGGTCTTCAAACTGTGCACATCCTCTGCGAAACCATCCCGGTAGTATGGCGTTCTCACCGTCTCCTTGCAGTAAAGTTCACTTTCTATTTCTTTCAAAATGGCTTCAGTGACAGCTGTCGGAAATAGGAAGTGTAATCGGCTGATTCTTGATTGAATCACTTGAATCATCATAAAACAGATGCGGCAGAGTATCGCGGCTTCTTCATAGAGTGTAGCTTTAAGCTTTACGCGTGCAAAATTCTAAATGTCAAGATTGATATGAATATGTTCAAGCTAGCTGCCATGTCTTGACGTTTTCTGCTCCGACGACTCCGTATATCCATTCTGATCTTCTCTTCCGAACAACTTCCTCGTTGCACTGCTGTTTTAATAAATAATCTTGAATGCTTATTGGTCTCTCATAGAAATAGAGGAAACACTTTCTTTCTTAGAAAGATGATCGATGAATTGTTTCGTACTGTCGATAAAATCATCCAATCCGTTAGCACATATTATCGATATCACATATTAACCCTTAGTCCTATCCAATTAGCTGCTATTGAAGGTATTCCTACAAAGGCTATATAACCACTCAATTTCATCTGAAATGTTTGGCATATGGAGTAATTGATAAGAATACTCTTTTTGGCTTTTTTGTTTTAAAGTTAACACACATAGAATAAAGTTCTTTGCCTTTCATAGGTCATTTAGATGTCATTGTGTAGGAATATGACCACAAATATTTGTATTTCTCTTCATCTGCTTGGATCTGACTCCGGTAGACTTTGCTAGAGCCCATTTGCATAAGTCATCGTAGCTGTGACTTTATATTAGAATGGGAGTCGTAGCGCTGTGATTGCCATTTGTAAGTGAATTTGTAATGTCGTCACAGATACTTGCGTCATGACGTCACGCAAATGGGACGTATAGACCGAGACTGAGGGTCACTGTTGTCAAATAGTTCCCTATTTAGACGGTCTTTTAGTGACATTGTTGGAACGAACTTTGGAAAATATGTTAATAAAAATGGTATTCAAAGATATAGTGTTTAGGATAAGATTTGAATATTAATACCTCTGTTAGCGCTTATGGCCATCGACTTATCGGTCATCAGGACAGTCACAGGACAACCAATCAAAATTAAGTACAAATATATCCCTGGTGATATGCAAAAGCATAACTGTTTGTATCTCATGTGGAAGTATTGGATGATAAAATCTTATTAAATCTTATCTGTTTCTGCCATTGACGAAAACAAATTCTCCTTGCACCATGGACCGCCTCCGTGGTCTAGCGGTAGAGCGTCCATCCGCAAAGCGGAAGGTCCGGGGTTCGATCCCCGCGATAAAAGACGATAAAAGATGGTACTTGTTGTTACCCTGTCTGGCGCTCGGCATTTTTACGAGGCTAAAACAAGGACTGGTCGGCTCGGAGTCAGTATTCTGTGTCTGGGTGGGGTATTCATGTTAAACTGCTTCATGGTATCTCAGTGGGCTAGCACTATAAATCGGCATCAGTCCGGACTAGTACAAGCAGACACACACAAGTGCATCCACGTCGCTATATAAGTACAAAAATCTTGGACACGACGTTAAACCCCATTTCACCTCACCTCATTGCACCATGAAAGGCCAAATATCTTTAGTTACCTTAACATTAACGTGAGTGCATTTAGATGTAGTTCTTGTTTCAGCCTGCATACAGATATCTGCAGAAGATAATGGTAATGTTGATCAAATTATCTATATGGCTGCTCGTCTGTAAATCGGGGCATGTCTCAAATTACTCAGCTATATAACGTTGGACGTATATACGACTAACATCAACCGTCATGGTACCCATTGTATCGGGAACAGTTCCGATAAACAGATGGGTTTATAATGTATGTGTTTGTTGTTTAAGAAATAAATGACAAGTTGGAGTTATTTATCGTATAATAAAACACTGCAGGGAGAAGAAATACAACGACTACGAGTCGTTTATTTCTTATTTGAGATATCAATATATGTACAGCCTCTTTAAGAATGATGCTGAAATGCACAAGCTTTAAAAACATTTACCCGCATTTTAATAATGATCGCTCCCTGAATAGAATCCGGCCTCGGAAATGTCGGACAAGTCCATTTTATGAACAGGTGGATTTTGTTTGGTATTTCCCGCATATTCTCACAATCCCCACGTCGATGACCTGTACCTGATGACCTTCTCCTAATACCGCTTGTCATATCACTGCCACTTTTGGATGCGATCGTTCGGCCACTGCGTTTTCCTACAAAGCCCAGCTACATATATGGAGAACAACTTTCTAGACATTCCCCTCTCAAAAATAACGTCGTCCATCATATGGCATTATCAAGTTGCGAGCGCATATTCGAATCACCAGAAGTGACGTCATGGTAGAACAATGTTTTATCGTGAAATAAACCACGCTTTGTTCTTCGTTGTTCTTTACGAATTATCGCCTAGCTTTTTCGTATTTACGATTATTTTTTAAGTCAGTGGGCAGATCCATGCTTGGAGATGACAGTAATAAAACATGTACCATATTTATTATGGACGAGCAACGATGTACATTTGGAGCCGTATTTCCCTTGTTTCTAATTCACCAATAAGACTAATATTCCCGTTTCCTTATTAGATCTACATAACAAATGGAACTCACATTAATGATACAGTAAGTCAATAACAGGACCGCTCAACCCCACAATCCCCAGTCATCTCCTTAATTTACGGTTGTCTTTCAAGACCGGTTGACCAGGATAGGTCTTCAATATTAGACGAGCTTCGTCCGGAAGACTTGACCGGCCGGGTCGGTAATTGAATATTGCCTTTTAAGATGTGCGCTGTTATCAGATGAGAGTCACTGGCATTCCCTGTTCTTCTTGAAGTTCTATGATGGAATGCAGCAAAAACTTCCCCGCAATTACGCTTCGTGTACTGCTGTGTTTGTGTTCGCGGAGAAAGCATCTTCCTGATAGCGAGTGTTTGTATGTAGGTTGCCTCATAAAGGCGCCAACTTGCCATGGCGGCTCACTAATTCTATCTCATCACAAACGGAGAAATGTAATTTACGTTTTAATTACAGAAAACTGTTACCTCTTTCAACATTGTTTCGGCGGTAGAATGTGGAAGGAAGCGGTATGATTAGAAGCCAGGTTGAAATTCGTCCTCACTATTGAGAACGTGTCTTGGATTGCACTTTTCCAACACCAGCGAGCGCCTTCGAGCCGTCTACTTAATGACTAGTGTGAGTTTAATGGATGTCTACTGTGCGTTTACTTGGCGTCCATTTGATGTCTAATTAGTGTTTTTCTGGATGTCTGGTAGGAGTCTACTAAATGTCTTAAGGGAGTTTTCTCGTTGTCTTGTGGGCGTCTCGTGGATGTCTACGGATATTAAAATGAGGGACTGCTGGGCGTCTATTAGGCTCCCACTGGGTATCTACTTAGAATCTACTGGTTGTCTACTGGACGCTGAAGCATCCATAGTAGTCACAGCATAAGCTGACTGGTTCCATGCCACAGCGTGTTAAAACATCAGTACATTAAGCAAATATGTTTTAGGACCTGTTTTCTAACCCTATCTGTTAAAGATGTGACATTTTTAGATAAAAATTAGCAAAGCTGTACATTTCCACTACAATTTCATTACCGTGTGGATCTAGCCAGCAGGGTCAAGGTCGTACACATTAGAAGGAGTTCCGGTTCAGTAAAATGATCAGTGTTCGCTTATAGGCCGTTACCGCTACAAACCACTGCACAACGCAACCCTCTACTTTATTACATTGTCTGTGTGCGTCAGAACTTTCACAATACCACCACAGTAAAACTGATCACTTTTATTGGGAAGTAGAAGAGTGTCTCCTTTAGCATGTCGGTCAGCGCAGCACAGTTCAATGATTCAAGTCAAGTCTCTCCCAGCACCCTGAAGGCACGAACCGAACGCACCTCGCTGTTCTTGGGCCATTAGATGTTACACGGCCAATGAATTATTCATTGTTTGGTGTTTTAGATTTGGTTTAGTGTAATCAGCTGGTGCGACATGAAAGCGTCAGTGCATCATCCCCAATCTTGTCCTTGTCCGGGGCCCGATTGTCAGCCAGCAGGGGAACGTCACAGCCTTCCCCGCCGACGATACGTTAGGCCGGTATCAATATTGATGCTGTAAACGTAATAGACGGTTATTTTAGCCTACATTAAGAACGAACCCCATTGTTTTATAAAAGGACGTCTTTTCAAGTGTTTGGAATCAATTTCAGTGGAAAAGATAAATTAATGTAAGTGTTGGTCGATCTCTGAATCGCAAGTAATTGAGTTGTGCATGTTTTCCTGAAAGTCGGTCTGTTAATACAGATGGCGTCGACAAATAAGAGGCAGGCATTCGTTAACTAATGGTAATGCTTACATAATAATAGAACTGTTATCTTTTTGATGGAGCTCGGTCTGATCGATTATCTGAGATGAACCGTTTGATGTGTCGTGCATCAACCCACACTCTGAGCGACTCTGGATCTCTCACTTGATATTCCGTGAAGGGCAGTCTACCATCATGTTTCCCGTTTGGACTTTTACTTTATACACTGGTAACACTGGTATATGCTTAGGGGGCACGGGTGGCCCAGTCGTCTAGGGCGCCGCGATTCGCTGTGCAGAGTTGCGTCCCTTGGGCCCGTGCCCCTAAGAGTGTGGAGTTCGAATCCCGGTTCGCCCCGATTATGTTTCTAGGTTTGTCAGCACCATACCCGTGCTCGTGGGTTTCATCGAAGTGGTAAACGTCTTATTCCTGCATCACTTGTGGCTTTCCTCCCACATTAAGCTGACACGCCGTGATATAACTGGAATACTGTTAAAAGCGGCGTTAAACCCAACTCACTCACTACTTTATACACTGCATGGGGATACTAACACCTTGTCCTCGCGTACACAGGAAGAATAATTATATCACTAGTTTTCAACAGAGACACAGATTTGTAAATCTTAAAATGTACGAACGTCTGAATTTATAATGCTGACACCATGTTCTTGCGACAAATGTGGTCACCCGGAGTTTTTTTTGTTTGTTGCTTAACTCCTCACTCATCAATATTCCAGCTATATGACGGCGGTCTGTAAATAGTCGAGTCTGGACCAGACAATCCAGTGATTGACATCGTAAACATCGATCTACGCAATTGGGATACGATGACATGCTTCAACCGAGTCAGCGAGCCTGACCACCCGATCCCGTTAGTCGTCTCTTACGACAAGCATAGTCGCCTTTTACTGCAAGCATGGGTTGCTGAAGACCATTTCTACTCCGTATCCCGATGACACACAAGGTGTTCATGACATTGTACCGGTGTTTGACACTATGTATGATGGAGAAAACACTAGGTGACACAGCACCATGCATGGCCCAAGTTGGCATCACCAGACCACGTAAGGTCATGGACGGTGTTCGTCTTTTGTCTACTTCAACATCAATATTCCAGCTGTGGGACGGCGGTCTGTAAATAATCGCGACAAGACAAACCGTCGATTATCAATATGACAAACGTACCGTCTGAACGAGACACCGATCCTTACCATTTACCGGCTTGCCAAAGAAAACCAGATAGAGTAGAAAAGCAGAAAAACAGTAATTCACGCGGACCGCATCAGGGTTACACGTTCAGTGATTCCCTGTGTTGTTTTGTTTGTTTGTTTGTTTGTTTGTTGTTTAACGCAGCACACAACAATATGGTGGTCTGTAAATAATAAAGTCTGGACTAGACAAACCAGTGATTGATATCATGAGCATCGATCTACACAATTAGGATACGATGACTGCATCAACCAAGTCAGCAAGCCTGACAATCCGATCCCGTTAGACGCCTTTTGCGACAAGCATTGGTTGCTGAAGACCAATTCTCACCAAGACGTTCATGTGACGATGTTGGGTGCCAGATTCTTGTCATTACGATCGAAACTTTATGGGGATTGTGTCTTTGTAATTTTTATGGCTATTTGTATTTAAAGTGTTACATATTGGGTGTCCTCTGTTGTTTACTTTGGTAGGCCTGATTTAGTTGCATCGTAAAACAGGCTTCCGTAATAGCCAGGAATCTCAGCTGAAAAAAATAATGGATTACACCACTTGTTGACATAAGTGCAATGATGACACCACGTGTTCATATATGGTAACGGTAGGTTGGGTAGGCTATTGGTTAAATGTAACTGATGGCACTCTGTGTTTGAGATGTATCCAAAATATTGAAAGGACACCAGCCTCATTTGTAGTCAAGGATGAGTGAATGAGTTAGCGATTTGGGTTTAACACCACTGTAAACAGTATTCCAATTATATCACGGTGTGGCAACTTGATGTGGGAGGAAAGCCCGAAGTGATGGAGGAGGTCTTAGACGTTTACCACTTTTGTGAAACCAATGAGCACGAGTATGGTGCTGACAAACCTAGAAACATAATTGTGGCGAACCGAGATTCTAACCACAACCATACGTTTCTATCTTGCCCAAGGGACGTAGCTCTGCACCTTAGAAACAAACCTAGAAATATCATCGGGGGGAACCGGGATTCGAAGGTCAAGGATGACAAGGGAGGTTAACATACGAGTTTTTTTCTGATGGACAATGATGACACCACGTGTTATAAAGAGCAGTGTTCCCACAGCCACTGTGGAGACACCAGGTGTCCATTCCCACGGCAGTAGACAATCACAGTGACCTTACCGGAGAGCGGAAGGTCCGGGGTTCGATCCCCGGCTGCGTCATACCAAAAGACGTTAAAAGATGGTACTTGTTGTTACCCTGTCTGGCGCTCGGCATTAAGGGGCTAAAACAAGGACTGGTCGGCTCAGAGTCAGTATACTGTGTCTGAGGGGGATATTCATGTTAAACTGCTTCATGGTATCTCAGTGAGCTAGCACTATAAATCGGCATCAGTCCGGACTAGTACAGGCAGCCTCACAAACACACACGTATATATATAAGTGCAATAATCTTGGACGTGACGTTAAACCCCATTTCACCTCACCTCACCTCACAATGGCCTTAAATTCGCCCTGATTATGTTTCTTGGTTTGGCAGCCCCCCGTTCTTGGGTTTCACCACAGTGGTAAACAACTATGACCTGCATCTATGACCTGCACCAATGACCTGCATCATGCTGATTCGCTATAAGGGGCGGTCGGGTAGCCCAGTGGTTTAAGCGTTCGCCCGTCACACTGAAGACCCGGGTTCGATTCCCGACATGGGTACTATGTGTGAAGCCCATTTCTGGTGTCCCCCGCCGTGATATTGCTGGAATATTGCTCAAAGCGGCGTAAAACCACACTCACTCACTGATTCGGCATAAAATAACTGAAATACTGTTCAACGCGGCGTAAAATCAAAATCACACACTCACCAAATGTTTTCGCGGACATTCCTAGGCCCTGTTCCACAAGGCGGTCTCAGCGCTAAGACGATCGTAGTTCCCATGTTTTAGCACTGGCTTAGGACAACCGTTGCACTACGATCGCTTTGTGGAACAGGGGCTCTGATCAGCTGTCAATTTCATGAACATAAACATCATTAGGTACAACGTTTCTTATGGGAACTGTCGATACTCGATGTTTTGTAATCATGATCGATCGCTGCCTCATTAGGACTGAATTTAGTTCAATTTTTATGGATTAGTCTCTGAAACTCGCAAAAGTAAGAACACGTTAATTAATGTGATATTCACGTCACCATTAAAGGTTTGTTTTGCTTGCTCATAATGTGGTCGGAATTGTGCAGTTGTCTCTTTTCTGGTAGAGATTTCTTATGAATATGGAAAAGCGTTTTGTCGATTTTATTTTTGTCGAAAACCTGGTGTCGTCAATGATTTTCAGTGATCCATTTATATCATGTTCACCGCCTTTTGCCTTTTACGTTCAGTGGAGCACTTTCTTCGGATGATCGAGGCATGTTGTTCTCTTTCGTTGGCGTTTTGTAGATATTCTGAGAAATTGAACCTGAACATGCATTATGAAAACTGTACCCTCAACGTTAATTAAAAAGACCAATAATTTGGATTCTAATTTGTTAGAAATACAGTACCAGGGCTCATACTCTGAAGTAGATCAATACCCCCAGAACATCAGTTGATTAAAGCCGATATGGTAGTTACAGAAAACCTAATATACAGAATGGGTCAATGAGATTAGGTGGTTTAATAAAGATTGTGATAGATGGGTTGTAGAACTCTTATTGTTTGTTTGTTGTTTAAATCAACAATGCAGCTTGATAACGACTCCCTTTAAGTTACGAACCTTGAACAGACAATCAAGTGATTGATGTTATGAACATCTATCCACGCCATCAGGGTACGATGACATACAATACTGATCCCGATCCGCGAAGTAGACTCGTACGACAAACATAGATCCAATCCCAGAATCCAAGGTGTAGAATTCGTATCGGAAAACTGACTAATGCGATGTCATCCTGTTTCGACAAATGTGCCCAGACAAATATATCAACCAGAATATGCATCAATCTGTATAGAATATACAATCCCATGTTTGTATGTTCCAAGGGGCCTTTGCGTTGTCACATTGTGCTCCACTTATAAACAATTTGCAAAATACTTTGTTTAGATTCAGGGAAGTGTGCTGTAATGGCTTGCTGTCAGATTTGCATTATCAACAATTTATTGCACAATATATCGGGCCCATCCTGCAGTGATGAAGATTGTTCAATACGCCATGCGTCACTTGCATCCCCAGTGGGACTGCACTAAACATTCATTACATAAGGTCATTAATATATAATCATCATGTGTAACGTTACTTTTTGCAAAGAATAGAACAGATATCTTTAATCATGCATATGAAATCAATGTTGTTTATAGTGGTTGTTGTTATCGACCTCTGTGTCTGGCGAACGACCTGATGACATGCAAGCCGGATTCAATGGAGGATGTGTTCCAGGGTGTTAGGGATTGATGATATAGATTTTATAAACAACCCTTTTATTCTATGGTGGATTATGTTTCGAAACAAGGTATTATATAACGGTTGGTCACGTTGGGTTTCATGGTTCCTCTATTAGACAGGATCCGTAGTGGTCGTGGTGGTTCGAATCTCATATTCACTCTGCCTATTATGTTCTGCCAGCACCGTATCCAGTCTGGTGGGTTTCTGTCAACGCTTTCGGTTTGTGCCAGTCAGGGCGAGTTCTGATCTGTTACACTCATGAAAAGGTGTTCAAAGCCATCACTCACTCACTCACTCACTCACTCACTCACTCACTCACTCACTCACTCACTCACTCACTCACTCACTCACTCACTCACCAAACTACCCTCCCAACCACTCACTCACCCAAACATGTACACCCAAATACCCAAATACCCAAACACCAAAACACCCACCCACTCTCTCACCAGCCCATCCATCCATCCACCCACCGACCGACTCACCCAAACACCAAACCACTCACCCAATCACCCACCCACTCACTCACTCACCCGAACACCCAACCACCCACCCAACCACTCACTCACTCAGCAATATTCTAACTTTTTGACGGCAGTCTAAATAATCCAGTGACTGATATTTTGAACAACAACCCACGCCGTTGGGGAAAGTTGACACGCTGCCAAACAAGTGACCGGCCACCATTATATCGCATCGTTCGACAAGAACTAGGCTGATTGGCACTACTTCTAACCTGGAATAGCTCATATCATAGTAAGAGACATTTATTGCAAGTAAGGCCTCCAGCCAATATACAAAGAAGTTACAAATAATTAGTTTTACATATTTGTATCTTCACTAATGTTTAACTATTTGGTTCTGAGGGAAATTGCACTTTTAACATATATAGCCAGTTTTATTATGACAGCATTATCTTTTGAACAGATAAGAGAAATAAAAGCAGATACAGGATTATTTGACGGATACGTTCTGGTATAAGCTTGTTTCTTAGATCACAATAATAAGGGCATACAAAAGTAAAATGAATTTCATTTTTTATAGCTGAATGAAATAACGGGCATAACCTCTTCGATTTTTCAGTGGATATTTGTCTTCCTTCATTTATCATGAGATCTGACAATCCAAGCCTAAATGGATGTCGAAGTTAATATAGTCAATATAGATTAGTATTTTCCTGGCTGAATAAGAAATAAAAGTTCTGTACAAGTCATACCTTGAACTGTTTTCTTGAGTGGAATGCCATTCTTGGTAAAACATATTTATAGATTGTTAACGAAATCGTTCCTAAAAGAGTTTCACATCAACAACTGTTTAGTTAAACCATGCAAAGCCGTATCCATGTGAAAACAAAAGGTTTCTGATATGTGGTGCCCATGTTACTTTGCCAGTGTAATCTTAATGTACACGCATATCATAAGCAAGTTTGGGGATTCGGCGTTCATGCATTCCAAGAATACTGAACCAGTGTTTTTTTAAACATCTAATTTGGGAGTATCTGTCACACTCGCCATAGACCATACAGTTGGGTGTTGTTGATGGACCAACGGTTAAGAATTTTTACAGGCTAAAAGATGTAGCTTTTCGAGACAATCGCTGAAATCCTCATACTTCTGATGTATATGACAGGATTGGATGGATTTGGGCATCAAATAATTTACAAAATATATTCGGTGTAAAAGCTCCTATTGATTCAGGCCTTCTGGCACGTGATGTTAAGTCCGAGACACTTGAAGTTTATTGTATGGGTAAACATTACACATACTCTAGGATACCAGTACACATATGTCGCTTTACATATTTGCGTCCATTGGGCTCGCCAGAAACCCATGTCTGGAGGTTCGAACCCCGGTTCACCCCCATTATGTTTCCAGGTTTGTCAGCACCATATCTGTGCTCGTGGGTTTCACCAAAGTGGTAAACGTCTGAGACCTGAATCACTTCGGGCTTTCCTCCTATATCAAGCAAGCACGCCATGATATAACTGGAATACTGTTCAAAGCGGCGTTAAACCCAACTCACTCACTGTATGCTTCACTATATCCCAATAAAATAGGTACAGTATTTGATCGTTGTATCAATTCCCCAGAAGAACCATTGGCACACAAGTGGGGTATTCATTCCATACCACGACAAGCTTTAAGATGGCCCTTGCTACACGGCGATATGAAATAGAGTCTGGCTTATTGGCTTATTGGCTTAAAGTGAACAAACAGGATATTGCTACCTCTGTTAGAAGCCGCAGTTTGGTATATGTACGTCGGGTCCATCTGAATCAATAGGTCAGTCTGACCTGAGCGTCCGTAGGGCATTCCCTCAGTAATGGCTAGCCAGTCTTGCTGGAAAGGGAGTTGATCCAGTAGCCTGCTGATTGTGTTTTCTGTAGACCTAGATGAAACCTGACCAAAAGATTGAAGAAGTGAGTTTGAGTTAGCGCCGTTTTGAACTGTACTTCAGTTGAATAGTCGTGTCAACTTGGTGTTGGAGCGAAGCCAAAGTGATTGTACAAGTAGAAACATAAAAAGACCGACTCAGATTCGAACACCCGATCATACGTTTCTGGCACGAACAGGGGACGCTGCCTCCAAGAGGCCTAATCCAGAACGACCTCATCACCCTTGTACGCCTTGTCAATTCAAAGCATTCCATAGTAATCTGAGGCAATTCGTTTTTATATGGACTTTAATAGCGGTGCAAAATACGTTCCCGAATGCATTGCGTGAAATTGATCACTCGCGTGATGGGAAAAGTATGTGATCAATGATCAGGTTAAAAGTGTAGATTTCAGTGTCAATTTGATTGTGGATTGAGCATAACTATTCTAAGAGTTCTTATAATCCATACCAGATCACTTACGGCTAACTATGCCTATTATTCAACAGTTATGTACCATGCGATCCAGAATGTTTGCGTTCCTCCAAGGACAGGTTGAATATCGCTGGAGTGTCCAGCTCAGCTCGAAGTGTGTTCGTCCTTGCTAACAGTTGATCAATAACCACTAGACAAGCTGGCATTGCCTGTGCCAATATACTCGAAGTCTTAACGTATTCTAGCCAGACTTAGGACAGTGATATGAAGCGCCTCAAGTCGTTGTGAAAAGTTGAGTCAATTAGCCGTGTCAATATCCAATTATTGTGAAGTTTTCGAATTCTCGATTATAATCTTTGTTTGAGTACCCCCCCCCCCCACCCCCCACCCACCCCCCCAAGAGCAGAGGCTCAATGGTTCGATCCCCGGCCGCGTCCTACCAATTGACGTTAAAAGATGGATCTTGGTGTTACCTTGCCAAGCAGTCGGCATTGTTGGGACAAAATTGGTCGTCTCGGAGTCAGTACAATGTAAGGCATCCATGTGAAATATGTGGGCTAGCAGAATAAAACACACACACACACACACACACACACACACACACACACACACACACACACACACACACACACACACACACACACACACACACACACACACACACACACTATCTACTCAACTGTATAAACACTGCCTCATACCTGTGTATATGCTTGTGAACCATACTCTGTACATCTCATGCTTGATAACGGTGTTAGAACCAACACCGAAACGTCTCTCCTAAGTGTAATAAAGAGGTTGTTCATCCATATGTCTTATCCTTACTTACAATACAGAAGTTGAAATATATATAGATGGTTGCGTTCGTTAGAGTGAGCCTGTGTGTATCCCTACTGCCAGCACAGAGAACGCACGGGCTGTAACACACCATAAACTCTCGCTGTGGATCGACAGCCGCCAATCGATGTCTAATTCAACATGTAAATTTGAATGGATAATGGCCCACAAATCGATGCCTACTCACCATTTCCCGACCTAGTTGGAATAATATGATCACAAATGTTACTTGTGTGTTCAAAGAGAGATTCCAAGTAAATAGACATCTGAAATAAAGTTTCATCAAAAGAGCATTGTTCAGAGTTGCAAGCAACCTATAATCGAATTCCGGGTCACCCTGATTATGTTTCTTGGTTTGTCAGCACCAACGCATGCTCGGGGGTGTCACGATAATCTTAGCGCTAATATGGCTTTGTGCAAGTGGACCAAGTTCTAAGACGTCTTGGAACTGGGTCCACTTACACAAAGCCATATTAGCGCTTAGATTATCTTAAGTCTATGTTAAGGTACGGAAGTTACGATCATCTTAGCGCTCAAGATCGCTTTGTGCAAGTTGGCCCTGCGCTGATGATGCTGGCACACCGTCTTAAATGGAAACTGTTCAAGGCGTTAAACCCATCTCCCTCACTCACGTGTAATAGTATGATGGACCATCATCAGTCAAACATATTTCTGTGACACAAGATCACACAACTCAACCGTGTACCTTGCAAGCTGCGCAGAACACACACGGAGCGCTTCGTGCGGGGAAGTTTGCACTCACGGCCAAACTTCATTCGACGTTTTGTGATCTTTGATCCCAGAACAGTGATTTATGTTGTTTGGATATTTTCCATTTTGTAGAACATTATTCTGTGACCATCGTGTGGCGGCAGCCCAGTGGGGCTATTCATCATGCAGGTTAACTCAGCTCTGATCCCGAGTTGTCTGGGTAATGGAGTGCGATCACATGTGAAGTCACCACACATGAGATAAGGGAAAACATCACTTGTGAAACAAACCACATCGAGCATTGGACTTTACTTTGTCTTTATTCTGATTGTGATGGATCCGGGGATGACGTCGATGTCACGTATGTGCTGCATGTGACGGGAATCTGCTCACCTGGTACACACGGTCAATGACCTCTTTGGTGTTCTGGGACACGGTGACCTTGGCACAGATGTCGCAGTTCACTATGCACATAGCCGGATCCAGAGGGGTAGGGGGTGGGGGTCCAGGGGACCCCCTTATGATTGAACGGCGGGGGTTTACCCACCCCATTAGTTGAAAGTGTCCCCCATGAGCGAAATTCTTAGGACTCCTCCTGCCTTTCAACAAATATTTTCATAACCATAGCAAATCTCAACCAAAAGTCCATCATACGAGTCCGCCTACATAAGAAGCATGACTTTATGAATAACTGTCAAATAGTGATGATACCAGGTGTTCGCGAAAAGGTGAGCGTATCCATCCCCACCGCTGGCACCCGTCACAAAAACATGCAAGGCAAGTCAATGTTCACCTGAAAAAAAAAATTGGAACATATGATAGTCAAAATAGGGAATTGCATCGGACATCATTCTTGTCACTGAAACGTCACATTTGGTAATATCTACCATAATACCTCTACTGAGGCCTGTAACCATTATCAAATAACTTTCAAGCAAGAGTTGCATTACGCTCTTTGATGTCTGCATAGAAAGAGCGTGGTCGACTGTACCTAAAAAAGTGTGAATTGTAGACACCAAAGTCTGAAGTTGCTGGATTATTGTTCGACATGAAAGAAAAGTTGACAATCGGAAAGTCATCTCTTTTGTCATGCTGTCTTGTGGAGATTTTTTGTCATTCTAAAGCCTTATGCATAGATCTTACTATGAAACAGATGAGGTGGTCTTACTGGTCTGTTTTATTTCTAGTTCAGGTGCGTTAAAAAGTGGAAGGGAATTGGCTATTTGACCATCAGTGAACGATATCATATCACCGATATTCCTGAAACTGAAGTTAAACGTCTTGGCCAAATTCCCTTTTTCGATTTTGGCAATACGAGCAGAAATTCCGATTCATGTGCATAACGAAACTAATAAGCAAGAAGGGGAGCACACTTGGTGCCCGTGCATATAGCGATGCCTCCTTCTTGACTATATGTCGTATCCCCATTGTTACCAGAGATGCTATTATTTCACGTTTTGTTTTCCCATTAATATTTCGTAGCCCTATCCAAAAATCGATGATTATTAAAAACCATTGATTTAATTTATTAAATATGGCAGTTTGGGATTACTTTTTTGTTAAACAAATTTGATCACAAATTGCTAATTGATATTTCTGAAACATAGAAACGATGCGGTGGTTCAAAGACAACGTAGCCATGCTACGCCCTTAATGTGCTGGGTAGGGAGAATGTCGAGACAGTTGTGATAACTTCCATATGTTAGTTCCCTGTACATGATGTAACATGCATACATAATTTCCCGGTACCTGAAGGAACACCACGGAGACACTACAGGTTAAACACAACCAAATGTTTTCCCATAGACCTCTATAGTAACGTCATATTTTTTTAATAACTAAGCATTCAACAGCTATTACCTGTACGTGTGTGCACAGTTTGGCCTTAGAGCAGCAATAAAAACATAAAAAAATGACTAGCTTAGCCAGCTCCTTTTCCGAGTACAGGAAGCTAAACACACCACCCCCAGTTTCGCACAAAATGTCTCCTTGAAAATAGCTGTGGTCACATTCAGCATAAGTCATCATGTTGAAAAAGACAGAACTAAATATAGAAAAACATGGTCATTTTTAATGACTGGATGGATGTACATTTGAAAGGCATAAAAATCTTACAGAATATCCTCCAATCACAGCCTGCAGATATCTCTCGTTCTGCACTGAATGCTCCCTACGAAAACGCACTGTCCAAACTGGTTCTGATTTGGTGTAGTAGAACTTGTACAGTAACTACATGTGTGTGTGTACCCTACATGCAAGGCTAACTTCTCTCATAGGTAGCCCTCACCTTCATGAGGCAAACCAGATGTCATTCACAGACCGGTTTACATCTTTAGCGTCAATCTTCTCCACCCCATTAGAGCTTACGATCAACCGAATATTTGAACTATGTCATGTTGTACTCCAAGTTTTCTATAGTTTTCCTGAAGTGAGCCTGTTCGTGGCATTTTTTATCGATTTCTTATTTTATTACCTGTAACTTACACATAAGGCTTGTTTCTATCAGCTATGGAAATCAGCCTATTGCGAATGTTTAGATGAGCTTGAATCACTGAAGGTAAAGAGGCAATATATTTAGAAAGTTGTAAAACATTCTGAATTGTATCTCTTCAAGATCAATTTTGTATAGCTCCACTTTCCCATCAGATAAACAGAAGCAATGTCGATATTGATAATGTCTAGTGAGCACAATGTATGTTCTGTCAATATTGAAATGACCAATTAGATAAACAGATAATGTGTAAACATTGAGTCTGTCAAATCAGAACAATGGATGCCACATCAATATTTGATAATGTCAAATCGGAACAATGAATGCCACAACAATATAGATAATATCCAATGAGAACAATGAATACCACATCAATATAGATAATGTACAACCAGAACAATGTATGCCACATCAATATTTGATCACGTACAATCAAAGTTAAGGATGCCACATCAATATAGATCATGTCCCATCAGAACAATGGATGCCATATCAATATTTGATAAAGCCATATCAATGCAAAAGATGTCACATCAAAATAGATAATGTGCAGTCAGAACAATGGATGTCACATCAATATTTCACCATGTCCAATCAGAATAATGGATGCCATACCAATATTTGATAAAGCCAAATCAAAGCAAAAGATGCCACATCAATATAGATAACGTCCAATCAGAACAATGGATGTCACATCAGTATTTGATAATATCCAATCAGAACAATGGATGCCATATCAATATTTTATAAAGTCAAAGCAAAGCAAAAGATGCCACATCAATATTTGATAATGAACAATCAAAGCAGAGGATGCCACATCAATATAGATAAAGTCCAATGATAACAATGGATGCTACATCAATATTTCATAATGTCCAATCGGAACAATGGGTGTCACATCAATATAGATAACGTCCAATCTGAACAAAGGATGTCACATCAATATTTCATGATGTCCAATCAGAACAATGGATGCCACATCAATATTTGATAATGTCCAATCAGAACAAATGTCACATCAATAGAGATAACGTCCAATCAGAACAATGGATGCCACATCAATATTTGATAACGCCCAATCAGAACAATGGATGCCACATCAATATTTCATGATGTCCAATCAGAACAATAGATGCCACATCAATATTTCATGACGTACAATCAGAACAATGGATGCCACATCAATATAGATACCGTACAATCAGAAAAACGGATGCCACATCAATATAGATAATGTACAATCAGAACAATGGATGCCACATCACTATGGATACCGTACAATCAGAAAAACGGATGCCACATCAATTTAGATAACATACAATCAGAACAATGGATGTCACATCAATATAGATAACGTACAATCAGAACAATGGATGCCACATCAATGTAGATAACGTACAATCAGAACAATGGATGTCACATCAATATTTGATAACGCCCAATCAGAACAATGGATGCCACATCAATGTAGATAACGTACAATCAGAACAATGGATGTCACATCAATATTTCATGACGCCCAATCAGAACAATGGATGCCACATCAATATAGATAACGTACAATCAGAACAATGGATGCCACATCAATATAGATACCGTACAATCAGAACAATGGATGCCACATCAATATAGATACCGTACAATCAGAACAATGGATGCCACATCAATATAGATAATGTACAATCAGAACAATGGATGCCACATCAATATAGATAATGTACAATCAGAACAATGGATGCCACATCAATATAGATAATGTACAATCAGAACAATGGATGCCACATCAATAGAGATAACGTCCAATCAGAACAATGGATGCCACATCAATATTTGATAACGTCCAATCAGAACAATGGATGCCACATCAATATAGATAACGTACAATCAGAACAATGGATGTCACATCAATATTTCATGACGCCCAATCAGAACAATGGATGTCACATCAATATAGATAATGTGCAATCAGAACAATGGATGTCACATCAATATTTCATGACGTACAATCAGAACAATGGATGCCACATCAATATAGATAACGTACAATCAGAACAATGGATGCCACATCAATAGAGATAACGTCCAATCAGAACAATGGATGCCACATCAATATTTGATAACGCCCAATCAGAACAATGGATGCCACATCAATATAGATAACGTACAATCAGAACAATGGATGTCACATCAATATTTCATGACGCCCAATCAGAACAATGGATGTCACATCAATATAGATAATGTACAATCAGAACAATGGATGTCACATCAATATTTCATGACGTACAATCAGAACAATGGATGTCACATCAATATAGATAACGTACAATCAGAACAATGGATGCCACATCAATATAGATAACGTACAATCAGAACAATGGATGCCACATCAATATAGATAATATACAATCAGAACAATGGATGCCACATCAATATAGATAATGTACAATCAGAACAATGGATGCCACATCAATATAGATAACGTACAATCAGAACAATGGATGCCACATCAATATAGATAATGTACAATCAGAACAATGGATGCCACATCAATATAGATAATATACAATCAGAACAATGGATGCCACATCAATATAGATAATGTACAATCAGAACAACGGATGCCACATCAATATAGATAATGTACAATCAGAACAATGGATGCCACATCAATATAGATAATATACAATCAGAACAATGGATGCCACATCAATATAGATACAGCTATCCAGCTATTGATAATTAAAAATCAGATCAACGGATGCCACATAGATAATAATAGTAATGTCCAGTCAGAACAATGGATGTCAAGTTTTCAGTGTTTGTACCCAATCAGCCAAGTGAATGTGACACAAAGAATGACCCATATGACGAATATGTTACACCGCAGTTAATGATACAATAGCGCCCCATGGAATACCGCCCTTAACAAGTTACCGAGCTGTGTGTGTGTCGTGTTTAAAAATGTCAAGACTGAGAAGTCAATGGGAACGATATCAAGCTTTTCCGTTCTTAAAGAAGCCGAACATCAACATGAAACATTTGTGTCATAAATTAAATATATAATTTATTTCTATGGTTAAATCATTCGACCCCGGTAACCTGGATATCATAATCATCCTATATAAAATGATGCAAGGTGTTATCCCCCTGGCTGATTACAGATCTTCCGAGTTCGAATCCTGAAGCCGACACGCGGTGTATCCAGTGAAACTTCCCCGCCATAAGTGTGTCCAACGATTTGTATGTTTTCTATGACTATGGATGCTGTGAAAGACTGAATGAGTGTGGATAACACCGCTTTCAACAGTATTTCAGTTTCGGGCACACCTACAGGACCCAACACACAGCTAATTGCGCTACATTAGACAACTGGACCACTGGCACCCTGCTATATGTTTCATTTTACACTGCTAATAAAACCTATATATATAATTACGCTGAGCTGGAATAACGTTTTATCAATAGTAATGCTGAAAGTGTCGTATTATTCTTGTCAACTTAATCACAAGCAAGCGTATCCCGTAACAGTTAGCTTGAAGAGAGCACGTCCCGTCACACGGAAACATTCATGACTTTTGAAGGCCAATGTCATAACTCGAATGTATATGTTTGTTCTAATAAAGTCAAAGATTGTTATTTTTATTGCTTCAATACCAACCACATGCGGGAAAGGAAGTTTGGCTGTACGTCATCGGACTGCAAGCATGAGGGACAATGCATCGTCTACAGTGATCTCATGTCCGGCTTATCAGAAGAACCCTTTGAGATCAATACGTGGCCATTAAACATGTATGTCAGATTCTGGCAGTCGACGGAAGTAACGTCTAAGTATAGCTACATGGCATGAAACAATGATGCTGTATAGCAACTAACAAATTCTCTCCACTTATGTAACATGTCTTTTTTCTGTATTAGTCGTCTTCAAGCAGGACAAAAAGTAATTACAACAAATCTGGTACCGCAGGATATTACCTAAGCTTACATTTCTTCTTCCGTGTATGGTTACGTTCAAGTCAGTGGATCTGTATTAATCTTCAATACTGTCAGTAAAGTGCATGAATACCCTGGACCAATTCGTTTCGGAAGTGACGACATTTTGTCTGTTTCTACTATCAGTACCTAAGCACAGAAACTCTCTCGCTGATGAGAGGTATTTGATTGGATGACTATTTATCGTCGCGCCAATCAGAAACGAAGCCATGGCAGGGAATTGGTCCAGGTAATGGAGGAATTATACACTGGATAATCGAAGATGGCAGCTCTCTTCAAGGGCAAACGCTGTGTGAGGTTGCCCTCTGAGCATCCAGTGTTGTAAAGGTGGCAGATTTCTGTCCTCTTGGACACAAATTGTACAGGTGGCAGACTTCTGAAATCTAGGACACAAGTTGTATAGGTGGCAGACTTCTATTTTCTAGGACACAAGTTGTATAGGTGGCAGACTTCTGTCCTCTAGGAGACAAGTTGTATAGGTGGCAAAAGCCCTCAACTAGGACACAAGTTGTATGGATGGCAGCCTGCTCTCCTCTGAGACAAAAAGTGGTATAGGAGGCTGCCCTCCTCTATGACACACGCTGTGAGGGACGCTGATCTCATCTATAACAGAACCTGTGTAGGAGGCTGATTTCTTCTTGGACACAAGATGTATAGGAGGCTGTACATGTCTCCTCTTGGACACCAGATATGTGGAAGGCTTATCCCTAAGACAAAAATTGAATAGGAGGCTGCTCTCCTCTAGGACAAAGGCTGTGTTGAATGCAGTTCTCCTCCAGGACAAGAGCTGTGTTGGAGGCTACTCTCCTCAAGGGCAGAAGCTGTGGCAAGAGAGATCCCGTCTATGACACAAGCTGTGTTGGAGGTTGCTCTCCTCTATGACACAAGCTGTGTTGGAAGTTGTTCTCCTCTATGACATAAGCTGTGTTGGAGGTTGCTCTCCCCTATGACACAAGCTGTGTTGGAGGTTGCTCTCCTCTATGACAGAAGCTGTGTTTGAGGTTGCTTTCCCCTATGACACAAGCTGTGTTGGAGGTTGCTCTCCCCAATGACACAAGCTGTGTTGGAAGTTTCTCTCCCCTATGACACAAGCTGTGTTGGAGGTTGCTCTCCCCTATGACACAAGCAGTGTTGGAGGTTGCTCTCCCCTATGACACAAGATGTGTTGGAGGCTGCTCTCCCCTATGACACAAGCTGTGTTGGAGGTTGCTCTTCCCTATGACACACGCTGTGTTGGAGGCTGCTCTCCCCTATGACAAGAGCTGTGTTGGAGGCTACTCTCCTCAAGGGCAGAAGCTGTGGGGAGAGTGATCCCCTCTATAACACAAGCTGTGTTGGAGGTTGCTCTCCCCTATGACAGAAGCAGTGTTGGAGGTTTCTCTCCACTATGACACAAGCAGTGTTGGAGGTTGCTCTCCTCTATGACAAGAGACAAGAGCTGTGTTGGAGGCTACTCTCCTCAAGTGCAGAAGCTGTGGGGAGAGTGATCCCGTCTATGACACAAGCTGTGTTGGAGGCTGCTCTCCCCTATGACAAGAGCTGTGTTGGAGGCTACTCTCCTCAAGGGCAGAAGCTGTGGGGAGAGAGATCCCGTCTATGACACAAGCTGTGTTGGAGGTTGCTCTCCTCTATGACACAAGCTGTGTTGGAAGTCGTTCTCCCCTATGACATAAGGTGTGTTGGAGGTTGCTCTTCCCTATGACACAAGCTGTGTTGGAGGCTACTCTCCTCAAGGACAGAAGCTGTGGGGAGAGTGATCCCCTCTATGACACAAGCTGTGTTGGAGGTTGCTCTCCCCTATGACACAAGCTGTGTTGGAGGCTACTCTCCCCTACGACAAGAGCTGTGTTGGGGGCTACTCTCCTCAAGGGCAGAAGCTGTGTTGGAGGCTACTCTCCTCAAGGACAGAAGCTGTGGGGAGAGTGATCACCTCTATGACAAGAGCTGTACACGTGTGGTGACCGGCTGCTTTCCTCCATGACACAACATGTGTTTATGGCAACACTACTAGTTCAGAGTCTAGTTGTCATCCGACCAATACTCAGACAACTCAGACCTTCATACAGCGAGGTGTGGCATCGGTTTCTTTCCCATGTATCATCCCATCTCAGAACAGTTAACCTATTGTACCCCGACTCGTATCTCACCATGACCTCATCAGCATTGATGGTACGTCCACACCATCGACGTCAGAATTCGTCCTCAGTACCCCAGCCATGACGACAAAGGCCAGTGAACTCCGTGTGTCCAGCCAGCTTATTCGTGTATTTTCCTTCCTCATCGGCATGGCTACAAGTGGATTAATGTTTACACTGCTGTGTTCGTTTCACTGCAAGCTGATTGACTGGCGGAGATGCAACTCACAACGGAATAAAACCCACTCACTCACCCACTTCATCTCGCGTGTCAAACCACCCAGACACTAGGAGCGACATGTTCGGCTGAGGTCGGGTGTTAGCAAAGCGGTACGATTGCCGATCACGTATGTTAGAGCATACAATCTCCTCCTTTGACCTGAATCACTTCCACTGTTACACTTGAGACTGATCGTGCCCAAGTCATTGATAGTGCTAATTTTGTAAAAGCAACGGTATTAAACGACGTCTAAGTGCATGAGTTAAAACTAGTCATGGGGCTAGCAGCCACTCCCGTCTCGTCTTAGTGCGTCGATACATTAGCTGGCCGACCAGGCCCCGATCTGTAGGAGCAAGCTTGAAGAGATCAGCGCGATTGTCGGGATAGAACAATCCAGTGAAAAGATACAGTGTGTCATTCGTGACGGATGGACGGGGGTCACTCGTTGCCTATGTTACTATCTTACATCATCTCCTATCATCACGCACAGCAAGTGTGTACTCAATGATTCACAGAACTAGAATTGTAGGCGGTGTTTACTGTGTCCTGTGAAGTTTACGGGGAAATTATTTGTCTGTCCAATGATATTTTGTCCGTACTCGACAGTATGATCAGTTCTGCAGATAGGCTTGATCCTGTCATCCCTGGCAGCATTGGACTCGTCTCGATCCTGTAAGTATTCTGTAGGTAGCGCAATCAACCGATCGGACCCATAGTGCCAGAGAGAATTGGCGCCATCTTTGGCCAAACTGTAGCCTTGGTTGCCCCGTAAGTTTCAGACTGTAGATTGATGTTGAGATAGGACAGGGAAATTCAAGTCTCTCACATGTGAGTGGCTCTTGAAGACATCTGTTGGAAACACTCCGACATAAAACAGAGTTATCGGCCCTGATCATCAGCCTCTTTCACCACCGATGTTCCAGCCGTTACCACACACCATGTAACCAGGGCGTAAGGCTCGAGAAAAGCGATAGAAAAATGGAACATATTCTGACTTTGTATTATAAATTGTTCTTGTGTGACATGTTCTTCTCCAGGGCGAGGACATGGATTAGTCGATGGTGCACATGGCCGTCCCGAACACGATTGTGTTCCATTTTTAACATCAATTGAGTCTGTGAAGCTTGCTATTTCTTTTTCCCTGTGATGAATCTACTCGCTGAAAGACACGCTGCCTTAATCAATTTCTCAATGACGTCATAGATCTCCGACAATGATGAGATAGTTCTGTTGGGCACCATCACGCTCCTCCCTCACAGCAGAAACTGTTGACTAAATGCACTCGATATGGGAACCGGAAGTACTCACCATCGAACCATTTTTTTAGTAAATCTAAAGCTGCGTAAAACACTGCAAAAAGACAGTGTTCCTCTTTAAGGGTGTTTGAAAAGGGCACCATGTGTCCCCCAAAAGTGACGACGTGTAATGTTGGCAAAAAGCATAAGTGAAGGTCAAGGTCATCATTTGTCCATCAGCCGACGGTGATATTAATAAGTCAGCTTGGGGCAGAAACACAGACAGATATAAGGCTAATGTCATACATATTTCATCTTGGGTAAAGATGAAAGGAAATTGATTTCTGTTATGAAAGGTCATCGGTGGTCCACTCCAAGCCCTTCCATCCCAAATTACCAAATGAACAAATACAGAGGCTACTGCTTACTTACATACACCAACGATACGTCCTTTAATTACCGTGCTATAGGAAAGGCGACAAAATAAGCTTACATACTGGTGTAACGTGTTAATTACGTCAAGGCCAAAGGATGATAGCTCGGGTGGCTGAGGTACAATAATTTTTATTTTTTATAACATGTTCCTGTTCCTCATGTTCCTCATGTTTAAGCATCTGTTCATGTTTGCTATTATTGCACATCACATATGTCCAAATCTTTTGTTCTGGGGGTGGGGTGGGGCGGTGTGGGGTGAAGGGCACAGGTGGCCAAATTTTCTAAGGGGTCACCATTCGCTCTGCTGGTGACCCCTCTGCTCTAACCTATGTTAGTGGGTTCGAATTCCGTATTGTCCCGATTGTGTTTCTAAGTTTGTCAGCACCACGCCGGACTCGTGGGTCTTATCAAGTGGTAAACGTCCTTCTGAGACCTGCATCACTTCGGGCTCTCCTCCCACATCAAGCTGACACGCCGTGACATAACTGGAATACTTCCCAAAGCGGCGTTAAAACCTACTTACTAACTCGATAACCTGAAAACAAACAATTTATACGAGTAAAACTGTGTACTGGCCAGTGTTCTTCGGACATAATATTGGTAAATAATAGCGATAAACCGTTTACAAATTAAGAAATATTTCAGTGAAAGCAGAGTCGATTGTACAATTCCGAATAATTATGAGTATGTGTTTATGAATCACGATCAAATAGTGATGATACAATGTGTTTGTTTGTTGTTTAACGCCGCACTCAGCAATATTCAAGCTCTATGGCGGGGGTTTGAAAAATAATCGAATCTGAACCAGAAAATCCAGTGATTGACATCATGAGCATCGATCCACGCAATTGGGATACGATGACATGCATCAGCCAAATCAGCGAGCCGAACCACCCGATCCCGATAGTTATAAGCTTAGTGGCCTTTAACGGCAAGCATGGTTGCTAAAGACCTATTCTACCCCGGATCTTCATGGGTGTGGGGATACAAGGTGATACCTAGACCTATATCTTCCATGAAATGACCCCTCGATTTCTTCTTTTAATCAAATGTCTACGACGATATCTTCAGTATAACTACCAGGTACCCGATCCTGTGTATTATTTCAGCAGCTGCAGTATTTATACAGGGAACAAAACCTTTAGATATAAGTGTTAAGTGCTTGTATACAAGCATGCTGAATAATGGTTGCTGGGCAAGCTAGTTCGTTTCTAAGGACTTATACTGTTGCTCAGAGGAATGTTCTCTCAGAGTTCACTATCAGCCGCGGTGAAGAAGCATTGATTTTTATGAATGTTTGCGGTATATAATTCCATTGATGCCAAATGTCCTAGACAAATTTATTACCTTCATTTATAGATTTTCCTATTTGTATGATGTCTCAAGTCATTTTGAATCAGAATGAACTGGCCCATTCTGAGAAGCATGGGCGACACTTGAAATGGGAATAGCAAGTAATTGCATCGGGGGAAATATGTTTACTGTCATGTGCTTGTAGTCAATAATTCAGTTAGAGGATAGCTGACTGAGTTCCCGGTATCGATTACGTGTGTCCTATATTTGTCTTCCTTTATTTGACTGAATAGTGAATGATATTGATTCTTTTAAAACCGGGAGACATGTTATATAATTCGTTTCATTTTAAGTGTATGTGTGTGTTTGTTTGTATGTGTGTGTGTGTGTGTGTCTCTGTGTGCGTGTATGTGTCTCTGTGTGTGTCTCTGCGTATGTTTCTCGCAGTCTGTCTCTCTGTCTCTCTGCCTCTCTCTCTCTCTCTCTCTCGCTCTTTCTGTGTCTCTCTCGCTGTCTCTGCGTGTGTGTGAGCGTGCGTGCGTGCGTGTGCGTGAGTGCGTATGTACAGGAAGGGGTGAGTGGAGAGAGTTTTTGCCGCTTTCAATAATATCCAAGAAATATCAGGTAGAAGTGTTGGGGTGCATGAGAAATGGGCGTCAAACTTGTGGGAATCGAACCTGAATCTTTGGGTGACGAGTGAACAACGTAACCACAAGGCCACCGAAACGCCACTCGGCCGAACGCAAGGGCCTTATTGCTCTCATAAGACTAGAATACTGCGAGAGGCAGTAATTCCCGCAACCCCTCTGTGCAATCCCACTGCGTCACCCACAAAACACATCTGTGTTGGATCATTAATTATGAAATCAATGAAAGATATGAAGTGTCCCGTTTTCCCGCTTGTTTCAAATAGCAAGCGACAAAACTCTCTCCATGTCGATAAGAAATATCTGTTTAATCGATCGTGCGATTTCCACTTATGATCACTATCAAATAGTGATCATACCAGGTGTTCACGAAAAGGTGAGCGTATCCTGATACACCGGTGGCACCCGTAACAAATACATGCAAGGGCTAGTCAATTGTTCATCTGCAAAAAACACGGGAACATATTGGTACGCGCCAAAATAGGGAATTGCATCGGACAACATTTTTGTCACTGCGTCAAATTTGGAAATGTTCTCCACGTGTCAACCAAAAAACGTTTAATGGCTTGTCACTTTGAAAAAACAACTTCTGAGCAAGAGTCGTACGGCATTCTTTGAAATCTTCTCAGAAAGAGCATGCTCAATTCTACCTCAAAAGTTGTGAAATGTAAACACCAAAGACTGGAGCTGCTGGAAATTTTTTTCGACATAAAGGGAAAGTTGACTCCTGGAGAGTCATCCCTCTTGTCACACAGTCTTGAGGAGAGTGTTTTGTCACTTAGAATCTTTATACACAAAGCAAGTGCTGAAGGACACCGGCTGTCATTTTGTAAAAGGCGCCAACATGTAGAGTTGCTTCCCCTGGTACTGATCGTGTGTTCGAGTCCAGATTTGCACTACCCTTGATCACAGATCTCATTGTACATGTCTGTGTTCGTATGCTGCACCCAACGGGAAAATGACAATGACCTGGGTCCCTTGGGACTTTCATCTCACGCTGTGCTGACACGCCGTGATGCAACGTTAAAAAGCTGTTCAAAGTTTGTATAAACCTCAATTCGCTCTATCATAGCTGGAGTGCAACTATTCAACAGCCATCCAAATCATCAGGGATTCGGTCACATTGTGTAAAAACTGTAGACGTCCATAGATTCGGTCCATGTACAGATGTAGGATAGAACTATTTCTAGTTGGAGTCCCATCAGCCTGTTAGGGGGGACATTATAGCTTCTTTGCTAAATATGCATTGAGTAATTGATTGCGTATGTTTTATATTCTCTTGAGATTTCGCCGATTTCCCTGCAATTATTTGAAGGCGCTTTTTTGTGGCTTCTTATTCGTTTTCCAATTTACCAGCACGGAATATCATTCAGGTTTTTGTAGAATGACACAGATCACTTCAATCGTGAAGAGTTGAGTGCGTGTCGTTGTTGTGAGATATGTTTGCTATCAATCTGACAATTGCCGGACTCTTCCGCTGTTGCGAGTTATCCCGCAGAGCCAGCCTTCGTGTATCGACAAACACAACACAATCATTTACGTCATTTCCATAGCAACCGTAATGAAAGATGACATAATTCCAATCAGGCACGTGCATAACACTTGGCAATTGGGTTTATAGTATCGTCATGTGACCGTTCTATAATCTCGCGAGAGGTGGGGTCCCACGAGATGAGGAAATCATTGGGACATTTCACACCTACCATCACGTGAGCAAACGGCATCGGATGTTTCACGTGTTATCGGCCTGCCACATCGTTGAGGGGCCTGACTTACATCTTTTGATAAATGAGAACTACCCATGGGTTTGATATATGCCATAACCAGCTTGCGCCAGTCAAACAAAAGATTGATTTTCAGTGCTGTATAGCAGTACATGCCTTTTCCACTTCCAAATTCGTATATAGCCACGATTTACTTCATCACGTCATATGTCAAGTCACTATAGATATACACATGAACCGGAAATTGGAATTTTTTTATTATCTTAAATAAAAATATTGAAAGATAAAGAGAGGACCATCTGTTGTATGTAAAAAAAGACGTGTATTAACAATGAGACGAACCTACCTGTATTGCGCAACATAATTACTAACGCTACTGGGTCTATGTCGGCTGCATCTGTCACGTACAAACGCTACAAAGTCGATACATGTTGTTTCTCTATCGTAAAAACACTACAAAGTCGATATATGTTGTATCTCTAACGTACAAACGCTAATGGGTCAATGTAGGGTGTATCTGTAACGTACATGCTACAAGGATGTTGTGAGGTGTATCTGTAACGTACAAACGCTGCACAGTCGATATAAGTTGTATCTGTAACGTACAAACGCTAAACAATCGATATACGTTGTATCTGTAACGTACAAACGCTACAAAGTCGATATACGTTGTATCTGTAACGTACAAACGCTACACAGTCGATATAAGTTGTATCTGTAACGTACAAACGCTACATGGTCGATATAAGTTGTATCTGTAACGTACAAACGCTACAAAGTCGATATACGTTGTATCTGTAACGTACAAACGCTACAAAGTCGATATACGTTGTATCTGTAACGTACAAACGCTACACAGTCCATATAAGTTGTATCTGTAACGTACAAACGCTACACAGTCCATATAAGTTGTATCTGTAACGTACAAACGCCACATGGTCGATATATGTTGTATCTGTAACGTACAAACGCTACAAAGTCGATATACGTTGTATCTGTAACGTACAAACGCTACAAAGTCGATATACGTTGTATCTGTAACGTACAAACGCTACAAAGTCGATATACGTTGTATCTGTAACGTACAAACGCCACACAGACGATATAAGTTGTATCTGTCACGTACAAACGCTACAAGGTCGATATAAGTTGTATCTGTAACGTACAAACGCTAAACGGTCGTTATAAGTAGTATATGTAAAGTACAAACGCTACAAAGTCGATATAAGCTGTATCTATAATGTACAAACGCTACAAAGTCGATATACGTTGTATCTGTAACGTACAAATGCTACAAGGTCGTTATGAGTTGTGTCTGTAGCGTTCTAACGCTTAACTGTCGCTATGGGTTGTATCTGGAACGTACAAAAGCTACAGGGTCGATGAAAGTTGTATCTGTAACGTAAAAACGCTACAAAGTCGATATACGTTGTATCTGTAACGTACAAATGCTACAAGGTCGTTATAAGTTGTGTCTGTAGCGTACTAACGCTTAACTGTCGCTATGGGTTGTATCTGGAACGTACAAAAGCTACAGGGTCGATAAAAGTTGTATCTTTAACGTAAAAACGCTACAAAGTCGATATACGTTGTATCTGTAACGTACAAACGCTACAGGGTCGATATAAGTTGTGCCTGTGACGTACTAACGCTAAACTGACGCTATGGGTTGTATCTGTAACGTACAAAAGTTTCTCTGACGTTTTTATCTGTAACTAGTACATGGTACCAGATAGGATCTAGGCACGCATAGCCTGTGTTGACATAACTGACCAGAATCAATACCAGCAGCCCTGGGATCGTCAGCGAGAAGACAGGGTTATCTCCCTTACACTGCACTGTCGCGTGTTGGCAGCTAAGTATTGTGTTGTGTTCTATGTAGTGCGCAATTGCTCGTGATGACGTAATTGAAACCCAGCTACATGGTGTCCTTGCGTACTACACTCAGGCTTCAAAGGTACTCTCCAAACGGAGTGCTGTTTCAGTAATTATATCTAAAAAATAAACCGCAAATGATGGCTGCAAATGAGCAGTTTTTCCAATGTTCTGAATATAACGAGTACTGACTGAAAGGTTCGTGACATTTCCAGAGCAGCGGGTAAGTCTGAACGCCGTTCAACTTCACACGACATCCCCATCATTTCTGAATGTTGGCTTGGTTAGAACATCCAATGTTGACAAGCCCTATAGTTAAGGTTATTTGTTTGTTGTTTAACGCAGGGCATTTTCCAGTTATGTGACGGCGGCCCGTAAACAATCGAGTGTTGAGCAGACAGTACTAGTGATCGATAATATGAGCAACATCCCATGCCGCCGAGCTATGGTGACACGCAATTAACCCAGTCACTGAGCTTGAACAGTGCGGCGTTAAACAACAAACAAACACTGAGCCTGACCACACGAGCCACGATGTGGCCTCTTGCGAGAAGCATAGGTTGACGTGGAGCTATATTATCATGAAAAGGCGGCACGGGTGACCCAGTCGTCTGAGGTGCAGAGTTACGTCCCTTGGACACGCCAGGAACGTATGATTGTGGGCTCGAATCCCGGTTCGCCCCGATTATGTTTCTAGGTTTGTCAGCACCATACCCGTGCTCGTGGGTTTCACCGAAGTGGTAAACGTCCGAGACCTGCATCACTTCGGGCTTTCCTCCCATATTAAGCTGACACGCCGTGATATAATTGTAATACTGTTAAAAGCGGCGTTAAAACTCAACTCACTCACTCTTCCCTTTGTGCAACAATAGTCACATAGATACATATCACCTCACTAAGACAGTGTTGATATCTAGACTGCAGGCGCTACTAATTGACGGCATGGTCACATTTTATACTTGGAAATGCGTTTTAGGTTCTCTCTAGAGATTTTGTCTTAATCCCATTGCACAGTAAAAATTGCAGTGTCGTGGGTACAATAAGACCGTGTCATATTGTTTTCACATTATACCCTGTCAGTGTCAACCTGGCTAATGGTAATAGCATATATAGATTTTTCGCGATGGCACGCTTCAATTACAAAGCGTGCACATCTCTGTGAGTGCCCCGTGACATTTCTACCAATGGGTGTGTGAGTGAGTTTGGTTTAACGCCGGTTTGAACAATATTCCAGTTATATCACGGCGTGTCAGCTTAATGTTGACGGAAAGCCCGAAGTGATGCAGGTATCAGACGTTTACCCCCTTCGGTGAAACCCACGAGCACGGGTATGTTGCTGACAAACTTAGAAACATAATCGGGGTGAACCCGGATTCGAATCCAGAATCATAGGGTTCTGGTGTGCCCAAGGGACGCAACTCTGCACAGCGAATTGTGGCGCCTTAGACGACTGGGCCACCCGCGCCCCCTCATACCACTGAACCAACAAGTCTTCAGTTATTTAGCATGCCTCCTTGACATCACAGTTCTTTATTTTGCAAAAAACTTGGACAGAGCTGTACGTTACTGATAGTTTTACAAACTGACATATCGGTGTTTAAATTATATATTTTACGTTATTTCAACCACGTGTTACAAATATATTTCAAGGGTTTTACAAGATTGTTACAAGAACACAAAAAATGAACGAGTCGAAATGACACATCGCAACGATCATATTTGGTAATAGGGAAATTACTCGAAGTCAAACACCAGGAAAGGCTGCCCATATCGTTTAAGCTTTGCAGATCGTATCGATTGTCTTCCTTCAAAACGCGACCCTTCCCTTCTGCGCATGCGGGCTGCAGGGAAGATAAGCAGAGCTCCTGGCGTTAAATATAATTGGCTAGAGCGCTCGTAAAATGTCGGCACAAGCGCCAGGCCGTGAGTGTCAGTTGTGGACTGAACATGGGTCAAGGTTCAGGACATGGAGGAGATCAGAAGAAAGGGCTGTACATGATTTGCGGGTTAGTTCCAGAATTACAAACAGGAAGAGTATTTGTCTGAAGGGTTAAGTTTCCAAGTCAGTAAAATGGAATCTTACGTTTGTTGGTAAACCTATGACCATGTAAACCGTGTTGTCAATCACTAGATTGTCTGGTCAAGACTCGATTATTTACAGACCGCCGTCATATAGCTGAAATATTGCTGAGTGCGGCGTTAAACAACAAACAAACAAACATTAGGTAGCTTCTTACAACGAGCAGAGGTTCCGGGTAACCATTTCTTACCGGGAATGCCAACAGGGGTAGAAAACGTACATGTTTGTTTACTAGAGTGCTATTACAACTAGAGACAAACATTGAAAACTTTTCTGTTTGTAGTGTTAAAGTGGCGAAGGATGTTCTATAAAACGTACTAATGTTACTGGTTTATTTACGATAAAGGGCTTTAAGAGGCGACTAAATTGGATCGGGAGTCATTCGGTGACGTTGATTTCGTATCATTTTGTCTCGATGACGTGCCCCTATTTGGCAGGATATGTTCACCTTTCACGATTATTGTTGTTGTTGACGGAAACAGGGGTTAGTTCAGGGAACATGGGCTGGTTTAGAAAAGTGTTATCTGGAATGGACAGACCCCAAAACAGTGACCAGAAACTCTGTGAGACCGGAAACCCAGTGAGACCTTAAAGACTGTGAGACCCGATACCCAGTGAGACTTTTAAGACTGAGAGACAAGAAACCCAGTAAGACCGTAAAGACTGAGAGACCGAAAACCCAGTGAGACCTTAAAGGCTGTGAGACCGGAAACCCAGTGAGACTGTAAAGACTGTGAGACCGGAAACCCAGTGAGACCTTAAGACTGTGAGACCGGAAACCCAGTAAGACCTTAAAGACTGAGAGACCGGAAACCCAGTGAGACCTTAAAGACTGAGATACCGGAAACCCAGTGAGACCTTAAAGACTGAGAGACCGGAAACCCAGTGAGACTGTAAAGACTGAGAGACCGGAAACCCAGTGAAACCTTAAAGACTGTGAGACCGGAATCCCAGTGAGACCTTAAAGACTGTGAGACCCGAAGACCCAGTGAGACCGTCAAGACTGTGAGACCGGAAACCCAGTGAGACCTTAAATACTGAGATACCGGAAACCCAGTGAGACCTTAAAGACTGAGATACCGGAAACCCAGTGAGACCTTAAAGACTGAGAGACCGGAAACCCAGTGAGACTGTAAAGACTGAGAGACCGGAAACCCAGTGAGACCTTAAAGACTGTGAGACCGGAAACCCAGTGAGACCTTAAAGACTGTGAGACCCGAAGACCCAGTGAGACCGTCAAGACTGTGAGACCGGAAACCCAGTGAGACCGTAAAGACTGTGAGACCGGAAACCCTGTCGGCCGGGATATCTTGTTTGGAAACTGTGTGCTTTCTGAATAACAGTTGTTATTCCGGGCCATTTATTTGGTGATGGCACCGTCGGACATAACGTGGCTACACTCTGCTAATGTGTACAGCTTTGACTTCAATAGTAACCTTCGAGAAGACAAATTTGTTAAGATTAAATAAGATATGTTTTTGATATACAACAGAACAGTGACGCCACCGGCTGCTCCCGAAGTTGTACTGCAAGATGCGCTAGCCGATGGTGATGGACAGCTTGTTTACTGCAGAGGAATTACATAGTGTATACATTATACATAGCACATTAACCACATTAGCTCGGTGCCCGTCCGCCCACTTCGGGCAAATGCCGATATAATGTACTTTACTCGAGCTTTACGTACTGGTAACGGTGTGTGTGTCTGTGCGCGTATATAGGTGTGTGTCTATGTCTGTGTCTGTGTGGATCTCTGTGTGTGTGTGTGTCTGTGTGGATCTCTGTGTGTGTTTCTGTGTCTGTGTGGATCTCTGTGTTTAGGTGTCTGTGTAAGTGTGGATATCTGTGTGAGTATATGTGTGTGTGTGTGTGTTTGTCTGTGTGGATCTGTGTGTGTCTGTGTGGATCTCTGTGTGTGTGTCTGTCTGTGTCTGTGTGCGTCTGTGTGTGTATCTCTCTCTGCGAGTGTATGTGTCTGTGTCTGTGTATATACGTGTGTGTTTCTCTCGTTCGCTCTCCCTCCCTGCAAGTGTCTGTGTCTCTGTGTGTGTCTGTATGTGTCTGTGCGTTTTTGTGTGTGTGTGCGTGTACATTTAGATAATAGTCTCTGTGCGCGTGTGTGTTTGTGTATGTGTGTCTGTGTATGTGTGTATGTACGTGTGTGTTTCTCTCGCTCGCTCTCCCTCTCCCTTTATGTGCCTGCGTCTATGTGTGTGTCTGTGTCTGTGTCTGTGTGCGTCTGAATGTGTCTGTGTCTATCTCTCTCTATGCGTGTGTGTGTCTGTGTATGTACGTGTTTCTCTCGTTCGCTCTCCCTCCCTGCAAGTGTCTGTGTCTCTGTGTGTGCCTGTATGTGTCTGTGCGTGTGTGTGTGCGTGTGTGTGTGTGTACGTGTGTGTGCGTGTGTTTGCGTGTACATTTAGATAATCTACGAGCTAGGATGAATTACGAGTCGATGTCCGGGGTGAATTAAATTTGTAACGTTATTTCATGTGGGACGTAATCCGTCATTTCATGTTGCCAGCAGGTTATTATTATACAGATTACCAAGTCTTCGTTTCTAAAGACATCATGGAAAACCCGAGTTTGCCGATCACAACTCCAAATCACCTCAGAAAAAACACACGTTTGTGACATCATAAACAATGGTGACGTCATCTTTATTAATGTGATGTTGACTAGCCAATCATCATGAAGCAAAATTCATAAGGCTCATTAGGTATTACTGAAAATAACTGTACCGATATTGGCCCCTATATTTATAGTGAAGCGATATTCTTAGCGCTATGGCTGACAATTATGACTGAATGCGTTAGTACGAATTTAACATCGGCCAAAAAATAGCTTTGAAATAAATACATAAACGTATCATTGACATGTGGTAAAACCTCGGGGAATTTCTTGGGTGTCCTCACGTGCCCTTAACGGTACTACTCCGGGTAATCCGGATAAATATTGATGCCTGATTAGTATTATGACAAACAAGTGACCCTGTACTTAGATCTCAGTAATGAATGAGTGATTACGACTTTAGGCAGCTTTAATCCAGCAACATTCTTGCATTGTAAGGGTGGAGGACAGCAGAAATAGGCTTCGTACATTGTACCCATTTAGGGGAATCGAACCCAGACCTTCCACTCGACTACCCCACCATCCTTCTCAATAATGAAATATAATTTATTTGTATGCATGATTATGTTACATTCTTGCAAATGCATACTTTATCATCATCATCACAATCATCTAACGCATGTGTTCCAGGAGTACTTGGGTCACGCAGAGAGAACAGGAAGTCGCAGCAAAATGAGCCTTCGCAGAGGAGAGCGCTCAAAGCAGAGGGGAAGCTACTCGCTCGAGCCAGGTGGTGAGTCTGTCCATTCCTCTATCAAAAACGAGCGCCGTTGTCCACGCGCTGCTGGCCAATACACTACAGGCTATCCCAGGAACGTATAACTTTCCTTATATGGAATCGTTTCTAAACATCCATGCATAATTCATAGCAGCGTATTGATGATTGAATATCGGACATATCAGGCCTTGGATATATTACCAGTTTCAGGAAAAGGATATGACGTCACCACGATAATATATATATATATATATATATATATATATATATATATATATATATATATATATATTACTTTCAGAATATTCCATGAGACGGTCATGGAATATTCTGAAAGTAATCGTCTCTTCCTCACGATAGTGATGCATTTATGAATACATATGCATTCACAATGGGAGATTGTCCGATTGCTTGGAAGCATTTTGTTGGTATTAATACACCACTCACAAATATGAGAGTTATCAGCATTGTTTGTAGTAAAAACATGACTTACAGACGTGTCAGCACACCCGCCTTTAATATATATGATGGAACGGCAAACCAACTGCACGAGAAGTCGAACTGATTGTGGACAAATACGCGTATGACCTAATCAGATTGCCTCACAAGAAGCTGATAAATGTTCCAGCGAAAACCTGAAAACAATTCCGTTTGTACTTCTTTTGTATAACATTGGTGAATTATGGATGTGGATGACAAATGGGAGTTTGTTCTGTTTTGGCATCTCTCGCTAGGGACATTAATTGAATGTGTCTTTGGTCCAATATTACCTCATATTTGGCGTCATGTAATCTGACTAGTTACTGCTGCAGGGTAGTTGGACGCCCAAGAGATTTCTCAGTTGTCCATAGGAATCATAGCTGCCGGGGAAATATGGCTGTGATTCTTACTGGAGACTGGATACAATATATCACCCCTTACGTGAGAAGCATTGTTCCTGGGTCTTTGTGAGACGTATTATCCCTGACTCGACTTAACGACTACCTGGATTATCCATTGTTTCACTGCAACTTGTAAGATCTTCCTGGTTGATGTTATTAATTTCTAAGTTTCTAAAAAGCTGTGGCATGTCTTGGATGCATCTCCTGACACCACTCATTGGCTGCCCCTCCTCACACCAGTTATTGGCTGCCCCTCCATCTGTCATTCATTGGCTACCCCTCCTCCAACCACTCATTGGCTGCCCCTCCTCACACCATTCATTGGCTACCCCTCCTCCCACCACTCATTGGCTGCCCCTCCTCACACCACTCATTGGCTGCCCCTTCTTACACCACTCATTGGCTGCCCCTCCTTCTGCCAGTCATTGCCTGCCCCTCCTTCTGCTATTCTTTCGCTGCCCTTCCTCCCACCGCTCATTGGCTGTCCCTCCTCACACCACTCATTGGCTGAATCTCCTTCCACCACTCATTGGCTGCCCCTCCTTCTGCCATTCATATACTGCCTCTCCTTCCACCACTCATTGGCTGTCTCTCCTTCCACCGCTCATTGGCTGCCTCTCCTTCCACCACTCATTGGCTGCCTCTCCTCACACCACTCATTGGCTGCCCCTCCTTCTGCCATTCATAGACTGCCTCTCCTTCCACCACTCATTGGCTGCCCCTCCTTGCACCACTCATTGGCTTCCCCTCCTCCCACCGCTCATTGGCTGCCCCTCCTCACACCGCTCATTGGCTGCCTATCCTCACACCACTCATTGGCTGCCTCTCCTTCCACCACTCATTGGCTGCCTCTCCTTCCACCACTTATTGGCTGCCCCTCCTTCCACCACTCATTGGCTGCCCCTCCTCCCACCAATCATTGCCTGAATCTCCTTCCACCACTCATTGGCTGCCCCTCCTCCCACCACTCATTGCCTGAATCTCCTTCCACCACTCATTGGCTGCCCCTACTTCCACCACTCATTGGCTGCCCCTACTTCCACCACTCATTGGCAGCCCCTCCTTCCACCACTCATTGGCTGCCTCTCCTCCAACCACTCATTGGCTGCCCCTCTTCACACCACTCATTGGCTGCCCCTCCTCCCACCACTCATTAGCAGCCCCTCCTCCAACCACTCATTGGCTGCCCCTCCTTCCACCACTGATTGGCTGCCCCTCCTCCCACCAATCATTGCCTGAATCTCCTTCCACCACTCATTGGCTGCCCCTACTTCCACCACTCATTGGCTGCCCCTACTTCCACCACTCATTGGCAGCCCCTCCTTCCACCACTCATTGGCTGCCTCTCCTCCAACCATTCATTGGCTGCCCTTCTTCACACCACTCATTGGCTGCCCCTCCTCCCACCACTCATTAGCAGCCCCTCCTCCCACCACTCATTGGCAGCCCCTCCTCCCACCACTCATTGGCTGCCCCTCCTCCCACCACTCATTAGCAGCCCCTCCTCCAACCACTCATTGGCTGCCCCTCTTCACACCACTCATTGGTTGAATCTCCTCCCATCACTCATTGGCTGCCCCTCCTCCCACCACTCATTGGCTGCGTCTCCTCCCACCACTCATTGGCTGCCTCTCCTCCCGCCACTCATTGGCCACGTCACCTCCCACCACTCATTGGCTGCCCCTCCTCCTACCACTCATTGGCTGCCCCCCCCCCCCCCCCCCCCCCCCCTCCCAACTCTCATTGGCTGTCTCTCCTTCCACCGCTCATTGGCTGCCTCTCCTTCCACCATTCATTGGCTGCCCCTCCTTCCTTCAGTCATTGGCTGCCCCTCCTCCCACCACTCATTGGCTGCTCCTCCTTACACCACTCATTGCCTGAATCTCCTTCCACCATCCATTGGCTGGCTCTCCTCACACCACTGATTGGCTGCCCCTACTTCCACCACTCATTGGCTGCTCCTTCTTCCACCACTCATTGGCTGCCCATACTTCCACCACTCATTGGCTTCTCCTTCTTCCACCACTCATTGCCTGAATCTCCTTCCACGACTCATTGCCTGAATCTCCTTCCACCACGCATTTGCTGCCCCTACTTCCACCACTCATTGGCTGCCCCTACTTCCACCACTCATTGGCTGCCTCTCCTTCCACCACTCATTGGCTGCCCCTCCTTCCACCACTCATTGGCTGCCCCTACTTCCACCACTCATTGGCTGCCCCTCCTCACACCACTCATTGGCTGCCCCTCCTTCCACCACTCATTGGCTGCCCCTACTTCCACCACTCATTGGCTGCCCCTACTTCCACCACTCATTGGCTGCCCATACTTCCACCACTCATTGGCTGCCCCTACTTCCACCACTCATTGGCTGCCCCTACTTCCACCAATTATTGGCTGCCTCTCCTTCCACCACTCATTGGCTGCCTCTCCTTCTGCCAATCATTGGCTGCCTCTCCTTCCACCACTCATTGGCTGCCCCTACTTCCACCACTCATTGGCTGCCCCTACTTCCACCACTCACTGGCTGCCTCTCCTTCCACCACTCATTGGCTGCCTCTCCTTCCACCACTCATTGGCTGCCCCTCCTCCCACCACTCATTGCCTGAATCTCCTTCCACCACTCATTGGCTGCCCCTACTTCCACCACTCATTGGCTGCCCCTACTTCCACCACTCATTGGCAGCCCCTCCTTCCACCACTCATTGGCTGCCTCTCCTCCAACCACTCATTGGCTGCCCCTCTTCACACCACTCATTGGCTGCCCCTCCTCCCACCACTCATTAGCAGCCCCTCCTCCAACCACTCATTGGCTGCCCCTCCTTCCACCACTGATTGGCTGCCCCTCCTCCCACCAATCATTGCCTGAATCTCCTTCCACCACTCATTGGCTGCCCCTCCTCCCACCACTCATTGCCTGAATCTCCTTCCACCACTCATTGGCTGCCCCTACTTCCACCACTCATTGGCTGCCCCTACTTCCACCACTCATTGGCAGCCCCTCCTTCCACCACTCATTGGCTGCCTCTCCTCCAACCATTCATTGGCTGCCCTTCTTCACACCACTCATTGGCTGCCCCTCCTCCCACCACTCATTAGCAGCCCCTCCTCCCACCACTCATTGGCAGCCCCTCCTCCCACCACTCATTGGCTGCCCCTCCTCCCACCACTCATTAGCAGCCCCTCCTCCAACCACTCATTGGCTGCCCCTCTTCACACCACTCATTGGTTGAATCTCCTCCCATCACTCATTGGCTGCCCCTCCTCCCACCACTCATTGGCTGCGTCTCCTCCCACCACTCATTGGCTGCCTCTCCTCCCGCCACTCATTGGCCACGTCACCTCCCACCACTCATTGGCTGCCCCTCCTCCTACCACTCATTGGCTGCCCCCCCCCCCCCCCCCCCCTCCCAACTCTCATTGGCTGTCTCTCCTTCCACCGCTCATTGGCTGCCTCTCCTTCCACCATTCATTGGCTGCCCCTCCTTCCTTCAGTCATTGGCTGCCCCTCCTCCCACCACTCATTGGCTGCTCCTCCTTACACCACTCATTGCCTGAATCTCCTTCCACCATCCATTGGCTGGCTCTCCTCACACCACTGATTGGCTGCCCCTACTTCCACCACTCATTGGCTGCTCCTTCTTCCACCACTCATTGGCTGCCCATACTTCCACCACTCATTGGCTTCTCCTTCTTCCACCACTCATTGCCTGAATCTCCTTCCACGACTCATTGCCTGAATCTCCTTCCACCACGCATTTGCTGCCCCTACTTCCACCACTCATTGGCTGCCCCTACTTCCACCACTCATTGGCTGCCTCTCCTTCCACCACTCATTGGCTGCCCCTACTTCCACCACTCATTGGCTGCCCCTACTTCCACCACTCATTGGCTGCCCCTCCTCACACCACTCATTGGCTGCCCCTCCTTCCACCACTCATTGGCTGCCCCTACTTCCACCACTCATTGGCTGCCCCTACTTCCACCACTCATTGGCTGCCCATACTTCCACCACTCATTGGCTGCCCCTACTTCCACCACTCATTGGCTGCCCCTACTTCCACCAATTATTGGCTGCCTCTCCTTCCACCACTCATTGGCTGCCTCTCCTTCTGCCAATCATTGGCTGCCTCTCCTTCCACCACTCATTGGCTGCCCCTACTTCCACCACTCATTGGCTGCCCCTACTTCCACCACTCACTGGCTGCCTCTCCTTCCACCACTCATTGGCTGCCTCTCCTTCCACCACTCATTGGCTGCCCTTACTTCCACCACTCATTGGCAGCCCCTCCTTCCACCACTCATTGGCTGCCTCTCCTTCCACCACTCATTGGCTGCCCCTACTTCCACCACTCACTGGCTGCCTCTCCTTCCACCACTCACTGGCTGCCTCTCCTTCCACCACTCATTGGCTGCCTCTCCTTCCACCACTCATTGGCTGCCCCTACTTCCACCACTCATTGGCTGCCCCTACTTCCACCACTCATTGGCTGCCTCTCCCTCCACAACTCATTGGCTGCCTCTCCTTCCACCACTCATTGGCTGCCTGTCCTCCCACGACTCATTGGCTGCCCCTCCTCCTACCACTCATAGGCTGCCCCTCCTTCCTGCACTCATTGGCTGCCCCTCCTTCCACCACTCATTGGCTGCCTCTCCATCCTCTTTCCCCGTCTTCAAATGACTGCCGCTTTTCGCTGCTTGGTTGGTTGGTTGTTGTTTTTTCTCCCTTTGTTTCTATTCGTCCAGAATATTAATATTATACCAACCAGTTTTGCATGTAATTACATTACTTGAAGATAATAGATTGAATTTTGTAGTAATCTGTTAAAGAAGACAGGTGCTAGAAGATCGATACGCTTTCAGACTGGCTAGTTAAGGGGAAGTTTTTGAAAAGACAGTACCATATTGTTGCTTGTCGTGATGTTCGGAATGACTGAGCGGAGCAACAGAAACGTTATCCGTTGTCGGGATTTCCTTGGGGCAATAATAATATTCTTTATAATAATTCTTTGGATGAATGGTGTTGACTACTACTTGTGAATAGTTTGCTTTGTGTTTATTGGGACATACGAGATATAGAAACTCTTCTGATGTATGGTTCCCATTGATTCGTGTGATATATGATCTTCATTTCTTTTCAAAGTAGTTATGGATAACAACCTCTCTACTGTAAAGGCGACGTTTCGGTATAGATCCTTGTACCGTTGTCAAGCAAGTAAATATCATTATTATGTGTGTTTATCTTTGATGCATCACGAGTAGTATTTTTTTCGATATATGACTCTCCGTTCAATATGTGACGATCTGTATGTCAAATGATATATGACCTTTCTTTGGATATATGACGTTTAGTCCTTGTGGCTATACGTTTTAGTATTTTATTATATATGACGTTTGATGATTTTTGCGATAAATGTCTTTAAGTGACTGTTTCTGATTACGTTAAGTGATTCTTGCTATGTGTAACTGTAGTGTTTCTTATGACGCACGGGTGGTCCAGTCGTCTAAAGCGCCGCGATTCGCTGTGTAGAGTTGCGTCTCTTGGGCACGCCAGAAACCTATGATTGTTGGTTCGAATCCCGGTTCGCCCCGATTATGTTTCTAGGTTTGTCAGCACCATACCCGTGCTCGTGGGTTTCACCGAAGTGGTAAACGTCTGAGACCTGCATCACTTCGGGCTTTCCTTCAACATTAAGATGACACGCCGTAATAATAACTGGAATACTGTTAAAAGCGGCGTTAAACCAAACTCACTCACTCACCGTGGTATGATATATGGGGCGGTGAGAGTCTCGGTAATTCAATAAATAATAAGGGTTCCATGTTGGCATGTTTGAAGTTGAAGCAGCTCGGTGAGTTGAGGTGAGGTGAATGGGGTTTGACGTCGCGTTCAAGAATATTGCACTTTATTAGCGACATGTGAGTGGCTGCTTGTTCTAGCAAGAGCTAATGCCATTTTTATAGTCATAGTCCACTGAGATTCCATGCCGCGGTTTAACATGAATACCCAACTCAGACACAGTATGCCGACTACTCCAGTATGCAGACCAGTCCTTGCGCCAGGAAGGGTAACAACAAGTGCAATCTTTTAACGTCTTTTGGTATGACGTGACCGATGATCAAACCCTGACCTTCCGCTCTCCGGGCAGACGCTCTACCACTAGACCACGATGGCGGTCCTCGATGCAGTTATACCCGGTACCGCTAAGTGGCCGCAGTGTCTGATTGATGGGTTAAATTATTTATGGCTCCTAACGCGACCATCAAAGTCTGATCAAGAACAGTGACCTTCTCCAATTAATCCATACTGTACTGTGTCAACCTCGGCACCGACAGTTACAGTACAGCACCTGCTTGTCTAGAATAGAACTACGTGACTGAGAACGGACCGATCATTGCAAATAGTGTGTCCAGCCTTTTGAAGACAGAGTAGCAACTTGATGTCGAGAACTGAAATATAGGTTGTCAACGGACTGATTTTAGCAATTAGTGTGACCCAGTCTATTGAAGACAGAGTAGCAATTTGATGTCGAGGACTGTAATATAGGTTGTCAACAGACTGATTTTAGCGTTTTATGTGACCCTGCAGCCTATTGAAGACAGAGTAGCAATTTGATGTCGAGGACTGTAATATAGGTTGTCAACGGACTGATTTTAGCGTTTTATGTGACCCTGCAGCCTATTGAAGACAGAGTAGCAACTTGATGTCGAGGACTGTAATATAGGTTGTCAACAGACTGATTTTAGCGTTTTATGTGACCCTGCAGCCTATTGAAGACAGAGTAGCAATTTGATGTCGAGGACTGTAATATAGGTTGTCAACAGACTGATTTTAGCGTTTTATGTGACCCTGCAGTCTATTGAAGACAGAGTAGCAACTTGATGTCGAGGACTGTAATATAGGTTGTCAACGGACTGATTTTAGCGTTTTGTGTGACCCTGCAGCCTATTGAAGACAGAGTAGCAATTTGATGTCGAGGACTGTAATATAGGTTGTCAACGGACTGATTTTAGCGTTTTATGTGACCCAACCTATTGAAGACAGAGTAGCAACTTTATGTCGAGAACTGAAAAAGAGGTTGTCAACGGACTGATTATAGCGTTTAGTGAGACCCTGTCTATTGAAGACAGAGTAGCAACTTTATGTCGAGAACTGAAATAGAGGTTGTCAACGGACTGATTATAGCGTTTAGTGTGACCAAGTCTTTTGAAGACAGAGTAGCAATTTGATGTCGAGAACTGAAATATAGGTTGTCAGCGGACTGATTTTAGCGTTTCGTGTGACCAAGTCTGTTGAAGACAGAGTAGCAACTGTATGTCGAGGGCTGTAATATAGGCTGTGAACAGACTGATGTTAGCATTGATCATAGCTTTTCGTGTGACCTACCACACTGAGGACCGAGTAGCAACTGGATGTCGAAATCAAGAATTTGATTGTGAACCGACTGATTATATGCTGTGAACGGACTGATAATAGTGTTTAGTGTGTGATCCAGCACATTGAGGACCGAGTAGCACATAAATGTGCACCACTGTATAAGCCTGTGATAAATAGCAGCTGCAGCTGTTTGACCATACGAGGACTTTGTAGCGTGTATGTCTCCAGGACATTGTCACTACATGGTGTAGTCGGACTGATCACAGCGCTCAGTGTCCTATCGTCTATCTCCTGCTGTACATTGGCCATACGGGGACTTTGTAGCATGTATGTCTCCACTACATGGTGTAGTCGGACTGATCACAGCGCTCAGTGTCCTTTCGTCTATCTCCTGCTGTACATTGGCCATACGAGGACTTTGTAGCATGTATGTCTCCACTACATGGTGTAGTCGGACTGATCACAGCGCTCAGTGTCCTATCGTCTATCTCCTGCTGTACATTGGCCATACGGGGACTTTGTAGCATGTATGTCTCCACTACATGGTGTAGTCGGACTGATCACAGCGCTCAGTGTCCTATCGTCTATCTCCTGCTGTACATTGGCCATACGGGGACTTTGTAGCATGTATGTCTCCACTACATGGTGTAGTCGGACTGATCACAGCGCTCAGTGTCCTGTCGTCTATCTACTGCTGTACATTGGCCATACGAGGACTTTGTAGCATGTATGTCTCCACTACATGGTGTAGTCGGACTGATCACAGCGCTCAGTGTCCTGTCGTCTATCTCCTGCTGTACATTGATGTCTTGGGAGCAATCACAGCAGCGTGCAGTCACGAGGCTAGGGTCATAGGTGTAATCGGGTTTGTATCCCAGACATCCTCATCTCACGTGACACGGCAGCTCCAAAATCACATGCAATATATGACGTGATGAGGTTGCTGCACGGACATAGAGCTTACCGGTATTCGTGCTGCTCTTCTCGAGGGACGGGAACGATGGGGGTGTGGGTAAACGTGAGGTCATGGGTACATCTGCACTGTACTTATCACGATCATACACTGTGTCTATTTCATGACGATTAATTCTTAAGCCAGTGAAGGTTAGCCCTTCAAAGTGTTCAGACGTCTTTAGCAAGCATGCATGACGGCTTTAGAACGGATGGTTCGGATTGCAGATTCATAAAGAGCAGTTACTGCCACAATATAATATTCAACAATCACTCGGAGAATCAATCATTCATATGATGAATATACAAAAAGGTAGTTGTTCTATATACGTGCTGCAGATCGATGCGAATTTCATGATTCGAATTTCATGATATGAGTTACCATATCATGTCAAAACTTGAGTTGGTTCCTGTCAATACTGTAATTGTTTCATGTCAATATTCGAGTTGGTTCCTGTCAATACTGGAATTGTTTCATGTCAATATTCGAGTTGGTTCCTGTCAATACTGTAATTGTTTCATGTCAATATTCGAGTTTGTTCCTGTCAATACTGGAATTGATTCATGTCAATATTCGAGTTGGTTCCTGTCAATACTGGAATTGTTTCATGTCCAAATTCGAGTTGGTTCCTGTCAATGCTGGAATTGTTTCATGTCAAAACTCGAGTTGGTGCATGTCAATACTGGAATTGGTTCATGTCAAAACTCCAGGCGATTCATGTTCTTATGTGTCGATTTCCAATTTTTTTAAACAATATGTTAACCCCGAAATCTGTACGTAAATGACCTTAGTGTGGAACCAAAAAACAACCAACAGACGGTATACCGGACCAGAAGTTTACACACCCCACTAGCATCTAAATAGTCTAACTTCCTGACGATTTATCACTGTCCAAACACAATGCAATGAGTGTCTACGGAATCTCAACAGAAACAATGCAATACAGTTACAATCATTGTTAAGCAATAAAGTACACTGCCATACGGCAATGTCAATACTGGAATTTAGTCATCACTGGAAGTGTATCATGTCAAAATTCGAGGTGGTTCGTGTTAATATGCGAAGTGGTCCTTTTAATACTAAACCACATTGTTTCAGTAGTCTAAACGACCTTTCATCTGTTCAGACGAGTTTTGATTCACGAACTGATGGTTCGAATCCAAGACTCGCTCTGTTGCTGATTCTTGGCCTGTCCAGACACGTTGGTTTCCACAGGGGTAAACGTCCAAGACCTGCATAATTCATGCTTTCCTCCCACGCCTTAATATGTACATGAAATGCCTAATATACTGAGTCCATATACACATCAAAACCGAGGAAGTCCACTGAAATGAAAAGGAAGTTATTAATCACAAATATCCAACATATATTTCTGACTGGAATTTATATTCCAAATGCCGGCTTTACAGAACCCAGCGAAGATCCTCCATTGACCATATCATATGGGTGTCTCTTTGTCGACCGTCTGACACGAGTAGGACCTCTGACGTCATGTGTCTATTTTCAGCCTGCACTGACTGGCAGATTTGATGAAGACTGGAGCCTGTTTTGTAGCGCCACCAAGCAATGACGCCAAGAGTGAGACGGGCTCAGTGTATCAATGTATACTAATAAGCCAATTTAGCCAATAATAGTTATGAGGTCCATACTGCGTTGGATATGATTCTGGTCATAGCTGCGTCGAGGTTGTGTCGGAAGCAAAACTTGCATATTTCCACGAGCATATGTGGCCCCTTGTCTAACACTGTTGGTACAGTGCAAGATGTAATTATTATTATTTGTTATATACGGTAAATGACGAACAGATACAATTATGTCTGATATACGGTAAGTGATGGACAGTAGATTAGGGTCATCGATTTATGGAAATTTAAATTTCCGAACCGTATCAGGAGTGAGATTTTTTCGAAAAAGTTGACCACATGTTTTACCTCCATAACATAAATTGTTCGCGAAATATGCTGGAGGTTGTAAAAATGACCTGTGAAGAAACGAAAATGTTCGACTCCACATTTCCCTGTGAAAATGGGTTGATTTTTAAGCAGTGGCTGAAAAGAGATCCCTGTGATCTCTTGATGAAATTGGACCTTCCAGTGAAAATGAAAGATGTGGTTCATTGCGGTCATCAGATACCAGCTTTCTGAAACGATTCGCTTGTTTTCTTTACCATCTTCTTTCGGAAATTTCTTTCTTTACAAAAGAAGTCCAATACACGACACATTCCCTTGATTGTAAACTATTCTGAGTGAAGATGCCATGACGCGCAGAAACAACAGGATGTAAACAATATCCACAACATATATTGTACAGCCTTTACTAATCTACATTCGGAACTTCCCCTTCATGTTCATTTTGAGATGCAGAAATCAGATGTGGTTCTACGATTGGCTGCCACTTTACTTGTTAGTTCCGAGAATAGAGAAACAGTCCACTGATGTGATCGCCTGTATGGGGTTTGTCAGATCTAAACGGATGAGGTATTGCATCAGGGTTGAAGATTTGATTATAATGAGATTGTCTTTCGGACAATCATGATAAGAAAGTAACTTCATCAGTATATGTATGTTGTAAATATGCGATATGAAGAAGCACGTGACAATAGCTGTTTTATGATACAACAAGAGTGGACACTTATACCTCGATTTCCATGATAATTCAATAGGAAGGCCTGTGCTTGGAGTGCTTGGAGACATCAGCGCATGCGGTTGTGTTAGATCGCCCGCAGCTGTAATACAATTGTTCATACAACATATCACAGGTTTCCCAGCACATGCCCCGAAGCGAAATGAAGTAGGTAATGGGATAATGAAAGTGCTGTAGAAGGCCCACTTTTAGTGTCCTTTTCAAAGGGTGCACGGAACTAGTTCTTAAGATTTATCGAACGACCAGGGCTGATATAGATAAAGAGAACACAATGACTGTATAAAAAAACATGACTATGATATCATATTAGTCTTTTTTTCAAAGGGGCGGCGGGGTAGCCTTGTGGTTAAAGCATTCGCTCGTCTGGCCGAAGACCCGGTTTCGATTCCCAACATGGGTACAATGTGTGAAGCCCATTTCTGGTCTCCCCCGCCGTGATATTTCTGCAATATTCCTTAAAGCGGCGTAAAACCATACTCACTCACTCACTGTAGTTCAAAGGGCGTCACACGACTCAAAAGTGGTTTGATCAAGGCTACAAAAGTAAATGCCTTAGTAAAGATTTCAAAACGTTTTATGGTAGAGATGTGGAGGACATTTTCAAATTTGACTCATCCTGACAAAATATATTGACTTGTACCGAATGTGTTTGTTTTCAGGTGTACAATTGACGTGCCTTTACATGTGTTTGTGACGAATTCCGCTGGTGGGGCAACATACGTCCGCCTTTTCGCGGACATGGACATGATTATGGAAAGTTTTTTTGTCTTTTTCTTTGAAAAGGGACCTTAGGTTGAATTTATGATGATACGATAAGTGTTTGTTGTACAGTTCCAGTGTACACAAGAAAACATGTCAATATAATTTTGGAGTGATAACATTATTGACGTCTGTGTATAGACTCGATGTGGAATTGATACACGTGTATTAAGTGTCACCATATTTTTTTCGAAAAAATATTAAGATTGACTTGAACCACTTGTATCCATATATATGCTGGCCTAGAACTAATCTTTTGTAGCAGGAGACAAAACTAATTTGAAATGTGAAAAGATAAAGCAATTATTTTTTTGTGACTGAAGGCGCCACCAAATAAAGTAAGTTATGACATCGCGGAGTTAACACATGACAGAAGAACGGTACTTTTCAACAGGGGACTAAAGGTCCTCTCGAGGTGCGCCCTACTTGATAAAATAGGCACAACGCTGATCTAGAAAATGGCATATGTGCGTTTTTTCATATACATTAAACTGCGGTTATAACGAACACGCTTATAACGAACTGACGGATATAACGAACTTATTTTTTTGGTCCCGACTATTTGCTGTAGTTATGCTGTATATATGCTTATAACGAACTACGGTTATAACGAACTAAAATTATTAGTTCGTTATAGCCGTACTTTACTGTACCTTGACAGATGTTACTGACCTTTGGAATAGTTCTTGAATACACAACTGAAAGGAATCAGACCCAGTTTGGGCCCTTGTGTGTATACCCTTGCCATCATTAAATTGTACTCGTAATTTGGGCCCTTTCGCTTACCATTGTCAGCATTGTCAGTTTTGGCCCTTTTACTTCCCCTTGGCATCATAAAACAGCCGTACATGTGCGCTTGTGTTCACTCTTGAGAGCAATAGGTTTGCCCCTTGAACATGAATCTGAATGTCATATAAAGCACCAGTAGGCTCATAATAAGGCTTCACAGCAGACAACAAATCTCATGTGCATCGTCAGTAAAGTCTTTATCTTAATGCTTTTGTCATCGAAGTCACGTTGCTATATAAGTGCACTAATCTTGAATGCGACGTTAAACCCCACCAGCACACATCTGAGTCACGTATGTAGTATCAAGGACGTTGGCAACTTAAATGTCACCACTACGTAATATACTTCATTCCAACGGGCTAAATTTAAACCAGCGAATGTCGAAATCGTTGTCTCGTTAGAGGGACTCATATTGATCGAATCTCAAGATAAACATGCTTTTTATGACGCCCTACTTAATCTGCTACCGGTCGTCATTTATTCTAGCCAAAGAACCTTTTTACAACACGCCCTTTCTACGTTTTCTCCTACGATTGTCCGTTATAGAACCACATGGCTTGTCCTCGAGTCAGGTGAAGACTGCTATAAAGAATAAAAAGTTTATATTTAATGGCGAAGTCATTGGAGAATAATGGCGTTTTTAATCAATTTCACATGTCACACGGCGGTGATGGTTTGTGATGAAGACAGGGCAGCGAGCCCGGCACAACCATCTCATGTCTCCCTCGTCGCTCTCCTCCATCGTTACGAAACAGCAGGTTGCCTAGCAACACTTTTTAAACCCGACTTTCCGAATGGCGGTTTGTGACGGAAAATCAGGGATTCTGAACAGACTCCTTTGGCATATCTCACTCATCACAAGCCCGAGGTGCTCCTGGACTAGGAATGGCAGAAATCAGTCGTCTTTCGGGTACAAATGATTCTCCTACAGCTTTTAGATCGGCTTTATTGGAAATCTATTTTTAAGAACCGCATCTGTAATCAGAAGCCACGAGCTCATGTCATGTGTTGGCATAGTGTTGATGAAGATCAGGATCAACAAGTCTCTTGCATCTGCAGCGTGTGAATATCTCAACACGGTCCCAGAAGCACGTGACATCACCAATGGCGCCAGTGATAGTTACAATGGCGACATAACCGATAATATAAATAAACATGAGGTGTTTGTCTGTATTTGATTTTTGGTTTGGTTTGTTGTTTGACGCCACACTCAGCAATATTCCAGCTATATGACAGCGGTCTGTAAATAATCGAGTCTGGACCAGACAATCCAGTGATTATGATCATGAGCATCGATCCACTCAATTGGGATCGATGACATGCATCAACCAAGTCAGCGAGCCTGACCACTCGATCCCGTTAGTCGCCTTTTACGACAAGCATAGTCACCTTTTACGGCAAGCATGGGTTGCTGAAGACCTATCCTACCCCGGAATGCCTGTATTTGATCACCGTTTTAACCATAATAGATAATACTGTGTACCCACCGTCACTGCAGGCAATTAACAATTCTATTCTATGAACTTGACTTAATTTTATCTCAATAAATCCATACTCACACAGCTTTCAAACCAAGGTTTCAGAATCAAAACCCCGTTGTCAAACCTCTGATAAGCAGACGGAAACAATTAATACAATGTACGTTATATATTTCACGCATATTAAAGGTCTTTTATGTAACAGGGGCGGTCGGGTAGCCTAGTGGTTAAAGCATTCGCTCGTCACGCCGAAGACCCGGGTTCGAATCCCGACATGGGTACATTGTGTGAAGCCCATTTTTTATGTCCCCCGCCGTGATATTGCTGGAATATTGCTAAAAGTGTCGTAAAACCATACTCACTCAATCACTTTTATAATAGTATAGTTACATGTAGCACGTGTATGTGTTCCAATTTTCAAATGTACGTGTTCTCTGGTCACCCATGAATGACTTAGTTGATATTTATCAAACGTATAATGCTCAACGATCAACCAGTGCTGGACGTAAAGGATGTGGTTTGGTGGCCTGGTGGATAGCGTGTCAGGGTACCCTGACGACTTGGGTCTGTCGTAATGTCAGTCACTGGTTTGTCTGGTCCAGAATCCATTATTCACAGGCATATAGCTGTATCATTTCTTGGTGATTCGTTGAGCAACAAACAAATCACTTATTTGTACCACCGCCGTGATATTGCTGGAATATTGCTAAAAGCGGCGTAAAGCCACACTCACTCACTCACTTGTTTGTCTATACGAGCGATTGGATACTTATTCATACGTTCAATAAACCTCCTGGTCTTAAAGGTTAAGGTCTATCCTGAATGCAGTATTTCGCAATGCAAAATCTTTTCTATTCACATTAAATGTCATTGCAAGTTCTGTGTTCAGCAAATGTGTTTCAGTTTGACATTTATAAAATATTAAAGTGAAGTTCAAACATATTTGTTTATCATCCTTTCGATCCCCGTGATACTTCAAAGGAATCAGGATCTATTTCAAACACAACTTCAGCGCTTATTCTAATTATTGCCGTCAAGAGTCATTAACGTTCCTCAAAATAGGTTTGCGTTTGCGAACCAAGCAAAACCCGCGCGTCGCACTGTTAGTGTTGGTAGAGAACGACGTCTTTGTTTAACCGAACTCGAATTCAATTTAACGCCCTGTATATTGTTCATCTAAACTTGTTACAGGTGAAAGGATAAATTTGTACAATTAATTGAAAAGCTGTTTGTTATCCCCCTGCCATGCCCGTCGCCAACACCATCAACGGAGCTTAAAGATGCTGGTCTGCCTGGTATCAGTATGTATATCCTGTGAAACAAGATGCTGTAATTGTCATCGATTTGCCATTTGGGGACGTCTGTCACCATTTTATTGGCTTTACCCGTCCTCCCTGAGCTTTAGCCCTTCTCCTACATCAAGCTATCAAACCTGTAACGATTTAAGACTGACAGGACTGACTTACATGTAGTCATTGTTGGCTTATATATCGTGTCACTATAACGGAAGGATGACTCATGACTTCAGAACTAGGGCAGTGGAAAGGGTGTCTGCAACGAGGTCACGCCGACTTGTCCTTCCCCCCGATCCAGTCCCATCACACGACTCTGTATCCTTTGTGCATGGCTACACACTAGCCACACTTTCATGAATATTGCAACTTAGTTTGAGGGTACCGGCTTCGTCTGTCTGATGGGTCTCTGTTCTGGCAATAACGCCGTGTTTGGGCCATGCTGATCGCTTACAATTAGTCTAGGACGACAGGAGACCACCCAGCTGAAGCGAAGTCTGCATGGCCAGGTCGTGATTGGATTTATTAAATGTCGTGCACGACATATTGATTCCTGTTGGAATATCCCGGGGTGGGGAAGGTTCGTGTCGTGAAGTCTACATTGCCATAATCGAACGATGGGCAGAAGAGCTTACGAGCACCAAAACCTGCAACATAGTAGGATTGGGATTCCATAACACCATTTACCAGCACTCTAAATCGTGATGTCACGCTTGGAACTGGAGTACATTAATAGGAGGATAAAGGGTTGAGCAATTTATATGGGTTATATAAGAATTGATTTCAATATTTGTTTTGCGCTTCTGGATTTAGCCGTAAAAGCCGGCGTCCGCAAAGTGTGCACACCGGGTTTTTTACGTTTATAACTTCATAAACGCAAAAACGTCTGGAAGTCAATTCATATTATAAATACGTCAACAATAGTCACTTCACAGACTTCTTGTGTACACACAAAAAAGTACATAATACGAAAATTGCAATCATTGACATCATTTAGCTCAGACGTTTACCACGAGTACGGGTATGGTGCTGACAAACCTAGAAACATAATCGGAGCGAACTGCGGGACTCGAACCCACAATCATAGGTTTCTGGCGTGTCCAAGGGTCGCAACTCTGCAAGGCGAATTAGACGACTTGGCATCCCGTGTCCCCTGTTCAAAGAGTAGTCTGACTTGAGGTCACAATAGTAGAGGTCATTTGACTGTTGATGAGTGTTATGTTGAACAATATTCCAGCAGCTCCAGCCTTTGGTGTCTACATTTCAAAACGTTTGAGGTACAATCGTGCATACTCATTCTACGAAGGTTTCAGAGAGCATCATGCGACTCAAGCTTACAATATTCAAGGCGTCAGCTTTCAGTTAGTTTTATGGTTGACATGTGGAAGAACATCTAAAAATTTGACGCATCAGTGTGAAACATTATGTCCGATGCAATTCCCTATTTTGACTTGTACCATACGTTCCCGTTTTCAGATGAACAGTTGACTTGATTTTCCATGTGTTTGTGACGCTCACCTTTTCGCGAACACCTGGTATCATCACTATTTGACAGTGATTCATAAGCACATGCTTATCATATCGTGTGGAATGGTAAATGGACATGTTGTAAAGATTTCTTATGAAAATGGAAATTTTATGTCGCTTTTATTTTTACGTGTTGGTTAACGGAGCAGTTAACAATGATCCATCTAAATAATCCAGCCTGTATATTATCGAACCTGGACCAGCTGAACCAGTGACTGAAAACATTAGCAGCGTCCCCACGTCAGGGTATGATGATACGCAATCACGCGAGTGACAGAACCTGATCACCTCTTGCAAATCTCTCGGTCGGCATGTAACGGAGGCAAGACCTCAATACCCAGAATTCCCTTGGGTTCGATTGGTTTATAAAATAATTTAAGCTGCAGATTATTGGCTAATATACAATAATTTATAATACACGCAGATAAACAACGTGTACGTCTATGATATTAACACACGAAACTAAAGGATGGAAATTGGACTTTTTGCAGTCAGTTAAATCCCCTGCCTCGTGAAGATGGGTAAATACTAAACAGCGTGTATTTTGTGACGTAATCGAAGGGGCTGCTGATATCATTAATAGACCCTCATCGAAACGGGCTATTTGACACAGTCAAATAGAATGGCGGAAAACACGCTCTCCTAAAATTGTAAACATCTGAAAGCGAGGCTTATACTTTGATGACAACAATGCTTCTAATGTTAACATTTATGTCGGCAAAACACGCTCTGTCGAGATGGCCTCATATATATCTTTTGAAGTTCAGGGCCGAGTTCCTAATACTCTGTCTTAAAGACGTGCCTTTAATTAACATAAACAACGCTGTTTCGTGCAACAGTCGAGAGGAACCATCTCACTGACTTTCATCAAGATCTTTTATGAACATGTTTTTGTTAGCAGTTACCTCAATCCATTCTTGAACATCTGTTAGATGTTGCAGATATGCTATATTGTCTTTGGCCTTGTGTTTGACCTTTAGCATTATACAGTCAGTGACAATAGTTGGTACAAACAGGGGGCACGGGTGGCCCAGTCGTCTAAAGCGCCGCGATTCGCTGTGCAGAGTTGCGTCCTTTGGGCACGCCAGAAACCTATGATCATGGGTTCGAATCCCAGTTCGCCCCGATTATGTTTCTAGGTTTGTCAGCACCATACCCGTGCTCGTGGGTTTTTACCGAAGTGGTAAACGTCTGAGACCTGCATCACTTCGGGCTTTCCTCCCACATAAAGCTAACACGTCGTGATATAACTGGAATACTGTTAAAAGCGTTGTTAAACCCAACTCACTCACTGGTACATACAGTACCTCACGCTGCCATTCGGCATAAAAGAGTATGGTTTTCGCCGCTTTTAGCAATATTCCAGCAATATCACTGCAGGGGACACCAGAAATGGGTTCACACATTGTACGCATGTGGGGTATCGAACCCGGGTCTTCGGCAAGACGAAGGCTTTAACCACTAGGCTACCCGACCGCTCCTGCAGCATGAGATCACCGTGATCGTAGCGTGTTTTTCTTTGTGATTGTTAGGTAACATTGTGACATTTCGAATATTGAGATGTGCATTTGAAGCCGGTCAAGGTTGCGCTTGATAGGTGATAACACGTAAAGGTAACTGTTAATCTTCTAACACCCCACATGCAGCTTGGATTGTATGCTCCCCCGGGAGCTGAGAATGAAAATCGAGTGCACACTGACCCATGTTCAGCATTGCCGTACTGATCGCGCACCAGACAACTTCTGTCACTATAGCTGCTTGAATGCTAAAATAATCTCAAGGTGGCATATCAGCAGAATATATTTCTAAAGAATATTATTATGCCGATTCCTTTCAACTAAGTATTATAAATAGTGGTCTCGGCACTGATCTTCCAGGGTTAGATACAAACTATTTCGGTATCAGCTGACTCGCTATCACCTGCATGATGGCCCTTGCGTCCGAGTCTGGGGATGCTGCGGTAGATTTCCCACAGCTTAAAGCAGGTTAGACCTCGCAGTGACACCATAGTCACGACCATAGACGTCATGTTGGATTAGACGGTAAAAATAGATGTCGGTAAAGAACATATTGATGGTCTCGTTGAGATAAACGTGACTTCCCCAGCACACATATTGCTGTTTCACAGTTTTATTAGATGCTTAACGCTGACAGAAATATCCAAAGTATTTTTGAATGTATAAGAATAGTGTTTCTTAAAAATGATATTTAAAAATAGGTCTAACACAGGAGGAAATATATGTTTTGAAAGAAAGTCGCACTGCCAAGAAAACATTCAACTATTTCCGACTTTAAGATGTTCTTGTTTGTTTAGCTGTATGGTGAAGATTTGTTGAGATGGTGGGTTCATGTTTTTTTGTTGAGATGGTATGTTCATGGTTGTTTGTTGTGATAGTATGTTCGTGGTTGTTTGTTGTGATGGTATGTTCATGGTCATTTGTGGTGATTGTATGTTCATGATTATTTGTTGTGATGGTATGTTCATGTTTTTTTGTTGTGATGGTGTGTTCATGGTTTTTTGTTGAGATGGTATGTTCATGGTTGTTTGTTGTGATGGTATGTTCATGGTTGTTTGTTGTGATGGTATGTTCATGGTTATTTGTTGAGATGGTATGTACATGGTTATTTGTTGAGATGGTATGTACATGGTTATTTGTTGAGATGATATGTTCATGGTTATTTGTTGTGATGGTATGTTCATGGTTATTTGTTGAGATATGTTCATGGTTATTTGTTGAGATGGCATGTTCATGGTTATTTGTTGAGATGGTATGTTCATGGTTATTTGTTGTGATGGTATGTGCATGGTTATTTGTTGAGATGGTATGTTCATGGTTATTTGTTGTGATGGTATGTTCATGGTTATTTGTTGTGATGGTGTGTTTTATGTATGTTTGGCTTAATGGTGTGTTCATAATCTAGGGGGCCAAAGGGAGTATACCGAGCTTGTTTTTTATGTAATAGAAAATTGAAATTAAAACTATTGTTAAATTCAATTGGGTCTATTTAACTATCACATTCCTGAAACAGTTTGTGAAAAGTAATCTGTGGCCGGGTACTTTGTATAAAAATAGATTGGTTCAATGAAGACTGGGTTAAAAATAGAAATCTACAACCACAAGGCCACGTTTGTAATTTTGTAAATTTGTGCCAAATTATTTTATTTTATTTTCAAAGATAACATGTCTAAGATACCCATCCACAGTTGTGTATTGTGCGAGATATGAGTTTGATAAGCATATACTCCGAAACATGGTGTAACGTTGACATCTATAAATCCTCTTCCTGGTGCCTTTTTAAAATTGTAAATGGTTTTAATGTAATTATTTTGTAAAAAATAAACCAAATTATTCTTTGAGTTCAGTTTTTGGAGATGATATGATTTGATACTTTAGATATTTTCAATTGAAAATCAAATTGAAATTGAATTGATGAAATCACCTGAGAGGTATAGTTTCTTTTGATCCCCAGCTTATGCATTTCTGGAAAAGACGTTCCCCTTGCTTGGATAGCTTAGGTATCACACGCTTTAGTACTTGGCTATGTATTAATAGTGACACCCAACACGACCCATGTGTATTATGTCTTATGCATGTCACATTATCTCCATTAGGCATGTTATACTGACACCAAATATCCCCCCATCCCTTGGTGTTATCCGTTCCCTACTGCGAGAAGAGGAAGTGGAAATGGTCCGTACCTGATTTGCGAGCGTGATGGATGGGGAGGTTATCTGAACAAGTACAGAATGATGAAGGAGAAACTACGGGTTTTTAACACAAACATCCTGAAGGGCAGTGTTGTAACAGTGATAGAACCCCAGTGTGGGCGTGCAGGGCTCCGCTCCACAAAGCGATCTTAATACTACACTCATTCTAACAAGAACAACATATTCACTGAGACCTCTTTGTTAAATGTTCCCACATGTGTACAAATATGCGAAGCCCTTTTCTGGTGTCCCCCGCCGTGATGTTGCTTGAATATTGCTAATAGCGGCGTAAAACTTTACTCACTCACTCACTCTTTGATGAACGTAACCATGACGCTCGGATAGTCATAAGTATGACTCGTGCATTGTCATGTGATACAGAAAATGTAGCACTATCCATAGTTATGAGAAATCCCTACCAAAAACAGAATCCATTATGAGAAAGAAATGTTAATTCATAAGAAATCTCCCAAAGCCAGAGTCGATATAACGATTCCGATTATACCATAACCATGTGTTTATGAATCACTATCAAATAGTGATGTACCAAATCAGTGGTATCATATTCTGTTAATACGAAAGATCCAAGGTCCCCATCACCGCCACCCCAACCCATGTACCTACCATCAGAATATACACTGGTCGGTGTCATGGATCCTCGCCCTCATAATATTTCATCGTCCTTCCTTGGAGGCCCGCCAGGCATAGTGCTCTTTCGAGCTTGTTCGCCCTTTCGCCCATCGACAATAACTCAAACAAACGGACACTGAAGACGATAAATCTCAAAATGTGGTCATTGAACTTTTGAGTGTCCTTTTAAATGGTAAGGTTTTATCCACACTTGTCGGCGGCCCGTGTTTTGTCAGGCTTATTGATTTCTTCTAGTGCCTTGGAGTTGAATACGACTTGAATACGATACCTTGAGTTGAAGCACAAACTGCTATGTGAAATGTAACACTTGTTGAGGGAAGATGGTGAATGAGGGTCATGGTTGGGGATCAGAAGTAGGATTTCTAACAACCATACTTGATTACCAGCTCTCTCATTGGTTCCTGGTCAGAAGATCGATGGAGTGGGTTATGTTAAGATTGGGGTTGGGAGTTGTGTTGGCGGTTGGGGTTGGGGTTGGGGTTGGGGTTGGGGTTGGGGTTGGAGTTTGGATTTGGATTTGGATTTGGGTTTGGGTTTGGGTTTGGGTTTGGTTGGGGGTTGTGTTGGGGGTTGGGGGTTGGAGTTGGGTTCGGGGTTGGGTTCGGGGTTGGGTTCGGGGTTGGAGTTGGCATGAATTGGGTGTTGGGGTTTTTGGTTTAGGGTGGGTTGTTTCCCTAAACATAGGAAAAGATATTGTTTAACTCTGTGTGTTATTCACTTGATGCCATTGTGAACACAGAGAGATACATTGAACGGTCCAGCAAATGTACCAACAAATCCACGTACCACCTTACACCGGTCATCTAGAGCCTTACACCGATCATATCGAACCACGCACTGATCATTTAAAACCATACACCGAGCATCTAAAACCAACCACCGAACATCTAAAACCACACACCGAGCAACCAGAACCACACACCGAACATCTAAAACCACACACCGATCATTTAGAACCACACAACGAACATCTAAAACCACACACCGAGCATCCAGAACCACACACCGAACATCTAAAACCACACACCGATCATTTAGAACCACACACCGAACATCTAAAACCACACACCGAGCATCCAGAACCACACACCGAGCAACCAGAACCACACACCGAACATCTAAAACCACACACCGATCATTTAGAACCACACACCGAGCATCCAGAACCACACACAGATCTTTCAGAACCACACACCGAGCATCCAGAACCACACACCGAGCATCCAGAACCACTCACAGATCTCTCAGAACCAACACCGATTTTACTCGATTTACCAATTACTGGATGTCTTTGCAGTTAGATTTGAAAATATCTTGAGGACTACTACTTTAATATTATATAAACAAGTTCGCCCTGTGTTTCTTTCTTTCTAAATTGCATTTTAAAGACAATCAGAAAAAAACCCATTCCTCTCGTAAGTTCATTACTGTTTTGTCTTGAAGGTTCTTAGGCTGTGTTCCAGTGATAAATCATTTGTCTTCGGTTTACCGTGTTCGCTGAGAAGGACACAGTGCATTACACTAACTGATTCCAAAAGGGCCACTTGTTTCAGCAGAATATGTGACATGATCACACAGGCACATAACCTACATGACTGAAGTTTAACTTATCAAATAACCAGGGTCACTGGGGATCATATTAGTGACATCTGAATCTTCTTGGCTGAGCACGTGCCCTAGTGTCACGTGCACAAGGCATAGACAAGACATTATTGACCAGAGTTTCATACGAGATGAAATGAAAACACAGAGGACCAAAATATGTCACATGTGTTGACTTTTACTCTTTAATCTCATATTTCCACTGAAATCGTAATCATATTCAATAACATGGCATTCGTGTGTTGAACCATATATGGCGCCACAATCGGCTTTGCCAGAAGTATGTCATGGGTTTGAATCCCGGTTCAGTCCCAGCTATCAAAAGCCCCTTATATCAGTTGTTGTTTTCAGAGCAGAAAAGTGTGCGCGTGTGTGCGTGTGTGTGTGTAATTTGTGTCCATTGGTAGAATTTATCGATCTGCAATATCTGTAATTGCAGAATAAATAGAGTATGTTTTTGAATACTAGTATTGTATATATGCTATGTTTTGTTTGTGTGTGTGTGTGTGTGTGTGTGTGTGTGTATGTGTGTGTGTGTGTGTGTGTGTGTGTGTAATGTGTGTTTGCGTGTGTGTATGTGTGTGTATATATATAATGTGTGTCCATTGGTAGAATTTATCGATCTGCAATATCTGTAATTGCAGAGTAAATACCCCCAACTGTGAATAGTGTCACTACAACTGCTGATTAACATCTGTTATTCAGCCTGTATGTTGAAATGAAGTTATTGCTTCCCGGCATTCCTGATAGATAATTGTATCCATGCGTTTCCGCAGCTCAATTTATCAAACGTGCACATATTTACTCTCGTGGTTAATCTAATGCACCTTTACCCTCTACCATTAACCAAACATTCATGAAAGCTTGAAAAGGTCACAATTGTATTGATGTTTCGCATGCCAGTCGGTACTCATCGATGTCCAATGTACCTCAGCAAACAAGGAGCTCGGTCGGCGTATTCATGTTCTGTCAGTGCTGACAACTGTGTCACACACGGGTCAACGAACGCTGACTTCTCCGGCCAGATGACCTTTACTTGTCGTGCAAGATAGTGGTCAGCTCTTTCATATATCCGGTTGTTTCTTCTCTACCTGGCATGGTATCGTGGCACTTCCGATGAGTGGAAGGACAATCAGCCTGTAGTCTTTCAGAGAACAAAAGAAGAGCCCTTTTCTCGAAGCCCTGGAGAGGGAATTGATAACTCAAGGTTATAGTATTAACGTCTTCGACAGACCCTCATGCTGTGTGGCCCAGTATGGTTGCATGTTGTCTGTCAGATACTGAGTCCCAGGTCCCTAAAAGTGGGAAAGAATTCTTTCATCTATCAGTGCAGGAAAAAACATGGGAACATTTGAGACAAGTCAAAAAAGGAAATTCATATTCGTCACTAACGTATGAATTTGGAAATGCCATTCTCATGACTGTCACAAAACATTCTTAAAGCTTTACTAAGACCCTTGAATGTTGTAACCCTGATCAAACAACTGTTGAGCAAGAGCAATATGACGCTCTTTGAAATCTTAGTAGAAAGAGTATACTCGATTGTATCTTAAAAATGTGAAATCGAGAGCAAAGGCTGGAGTGGCTGGAATATTGTCCGACATAAAGGGAATGTTAGCCATTGTTAAGTTGAAGTCATCCCTCTTGTCATACAGCCTTGTAGATACATGTTGTGTCACTATGAATATTTATGAGGATATCTAAATCTGAAGCAAATAAGACGGTCTCACTGGTCTCTTATATTTGTAGTTCAGGTACGTAAAACAGTGAAAGGGAGATGGCTATTTGATCATTGTCGAACGATATCAGATCATTGATATACCTGAAGTTTAAATAAATGTCATGGCCAGATTTTCTTGTTCTGACCTTTCGGTTCCAAAATTTCTTTTCATGTGGACAAAGAACAGATCAGAGCCGCCCGAGGGGATGCCTACTTATTGCCTAAATGTCCCATAACCAAAAATCACCTTGATGTTATCTTTGAGGAAGTCTAGCATTACACATATTGTTTTCTTAGTAAACTTCAGATGACATTTGCTTTATTTTTTGACAAATTGTCCCGATTCTTTAAAAAGAGATTTTATTATATATATGGTCACCATGTTTGACAAATTCCCCAGAATCAAGGAATTAAGTTTTCCCTTAAGTTTATCGTGTGGGATAGTTGTGTACAAAGTCAAATGTTTTGACATAATTGAACTTATGTCCTTTTCTGTGTGTTTGTTTGTGTGCCACAAATATAAGACAGTGTTATTCCTCGGTGCCACAAATATAAGTCAGTGTTATTCCTCGGTGCCACAAATATAAGACAGTGTTATTCCTCGGTGCCACAAATATAAGTCAGTGTTATTCCTCGGTGCCACAAATATATGACAGTGTTATTCCTCGGTGCCACAAATATAAGACAGTGTTATTCCTCGGTGCCACAAATATAAGTCAGTGTTATTCCTCGGTGCCACAAATATAAGACAGTGTTATTCCTCGGTGCCACAAATATAAGTCAGTGTTATTCCTCGGTGCCACAAATATATTACAGTGTTATTCCTCGGTCCCATAAATATATGAGAATGTTATTCCTCGGTGCCACAAATATATTACAGTGTTATTCCTCGGTCCCATAAATATATGACAGTATTATTCCTCGGTGCCACAAATATATGACAGTGTTATTCCTCGGTCCCACAAATATATGACAGTGTTATTCCTCGGTGCCACAAATATATGACAGTGTTATTCCTCGGTGTAGCATACGAATGGCAGTGGCATTCCTTGCTGCAACATATGTATGACAGTGTTATTCCTCGGTGCAGAATATATATGACAGTGTTATTCCTCGGTGCCGCATATGTATGACAGTGTTATTCCTCGATACAACATATGTATAACATTGTTATTTCCCGATACATCATATGTATGACAGTGTTATTCCTCGCATATGTACGATAGTTTTATTCCCGTGTGCAGCACATGTACGATAATGCTATTCCTCTGTGCAGCATGCCTGTGTATGTATATTAGTGTTATTCCCCAATTCAGTTATAGAAAGGGTAGCATTTACATAATCTATCATATGCACATTTCATTCGAATTCTCTGAGAGGCATAGTCGTGCCTCAAATTCCAATCAGCAAACATAGGGCGTTTAGTCAATATCATTATTGGACAATGGATCGCATAAATATTACACGACGCCCAAATGTCCATCGCGCGCTTCGCAAACTAGCACTTGCAATGAGACGAGTCAATATTTGGATGCCGGAGCATCGTGGTGTATACTCTAAACAGGTGCGTGGACTGTATGGCAAGCCATATAATCAATTTAGCTGTATAATTATTCACTCTAAAGATTAATTATCGGAACCACTGTTTTCGCTGTACCCTATATTTGACAAGCAGTATATCAATAGACAAGGATGGTTTCGACAAATAGACAGCCTTGTTTTGTGAGATGCTCGATGTATTCCTATACACTTATTGGAACATCTTCATTCTGTGTAAAAAACGTCATATTGTGATTAGATTGAGACGGGTATAATAAGAACCATTCTCGGACAGTAGAATATTTGAAAATAGTGAACTTGTTACGAAAATTAATATGCATGATTATATGGTTTTCTTTTTAACACGTCGATGCTATGTATTTGTCACAACGTTAAATTTAGAGGTTAGACAAAACTGTACTTTTAGTCTTTATTCAAGCTATTTCTCGTGAGAGATTTTGGATAACAGCAAAAATAAATATTTCATCAGGAGTCACAGACTTTTTCGGGGGCACGGTGATTGTAAATGGCCAAAATTAACCCTTCTCATACTTTTGATTGAAGGCAATCTATTTCAGAAAAAATACTTTCTATTGAATTGGCGTATAATATACATATCGTTGTCGTCTTGTTGCAATATATTGTACATTATTTACCCGAATCAGCTCCGACATAACCCGACTCCTCATCTGGATCTAAAAGCACCGACGTAGATCTATATTAATTTTACATTTCATTTGAAATACGATTCTCCACCATGACTCGTAGCTTGAGGCATGTTTTCAGACAGTTCATCACGATATTGCTTTTGTACATAACACTGGCATATGTCGCATGTACTCTGGAAGAAGTAATTATTTCAAGGTCGAATTTCTTTTCTCTTGAGATCTGGTTTGTTGTTGTACATAGTTTTGAGCAATATAGTCTCAGTGACAAGCACACGTTATAGTCCCCGGTGAGTTGTTATGATGTACTACCCAAGTTGCTGAGCATTGATTTTCACATGTCATAATGCTAGAAGAAAATAAATGGACTTTTCTTAAGAGGCAATAAGGGGGATCGAGTCCCGTTGGACCGGCAAGTGATAGGTAAATATTCCAGGCTGGCCTCGACATTGGTCTGTAAGTGCTCTGCAGCGACTCGTGGATTTCTATGAGCTGGCATTTTTTTTTAATTTCCTCCTCAAAGTGACACAGGTAGGATGCTAGGTAGGACACATGTAGGATACTAGGTAGGACACAGGTCGGACACAGGTGGGATGCTTGGTAGGATGCTAGGTAGGATGCTAGGTAGGACTCAGGTAGGATGCTAGGTAGGACACAGGTAGGATGCTAGGTAGGACATATATGGGAGGCCAGGTAGGACACAGGTCGGACACAGGTGGGATGCTAGGTAGGACACAGGTAGAATGCTAGGTAGGACATATATAGGAGGCCAGGTCGGACACAGGTAGAATGCTAGGTAGGACATATATAGGAGGCCAGGTCGGACACAGGTGGGATGCTAGGTAGGACAGAGGTAGGATGCTAGGTAGGACATATATGGGAGGCCAGGTCGGACACAGGTGGGATGCTAGGTACGATGCTAGGCAGGGTATATATGGGAGGCCAGGTAGGACACAGGTAGGATGCTAGGCAGGACATATATGGGAGGCCAGGTAAGACACAGGTAGGATGCTAGGTAGGACACAGGTAGGATGCTAGGTAGGACATATATGGGAGGCCAGGTAGGACACAGGTCGGACACAGGTGGGATGCTAGGTAGGACAGAGGTAGGATGCTAGGTAGGACATATATGGGAGGCCAGGTCGGACACAGGTGGGATGCTAGGTACGATGCTAGGCAGGGTATATATGGGAGGCCAGGTAGGACACAGGTAGGATGCTGGGCAGGGCATATATGGGAGACCAGGTAGGACACAGGTAGGATGCTAGGCAGGACATATATGGGAGGCCAGGTAAGACACAGGTAGGACACAGGTAGGATGCTAGGCAGGGCATATATGGGAGGCCAGGTAAGACACAGGTCGGATGCTAGGTAGGACACAGGTAGGATGCTAGGCAGGAAGTATATAGGAGGCCAGGTAAGACACAGGTAAGACACAGGTAGGGCACAGGTAGGATGCCCGGTAGGATGCCTTGGAGGACACAGGTAGAAATCAGGTAATACGCCAGGTTGTATACAGGGAGAATGTAAAACGGTCACAAACACATCAACACAGAGCGAGATTTTACAGGAACTATTTCCTGATAATTAAGTCTCGATGTTACTTTGAAAAAGACTCCTTTATTCAAAACAGCCGGATCAATAGCATCATAACTAGCCTGCGCATCGTGAACACTTGTTGGGGCATTGGATGGAGATAAGGTTCATGAAACACTGTTACCATCTGCCTATATTTTCTCCACGGTGTATCAAAAGAGAAAGGTCAGTCGTAAAAGCAATTCAAGGATTCAGGTTTGCTAGAAATAGAACATGTGTTCATCGATTCTTTAAGATAAGCAGTCTCTTTCTTGGAAAGAACGAACCTAACAGTTAGTTTTTAGGTCATTTGGGAACACTTTCGATTTAGAATAAAACTATTTTTTATTACAATGATTTGTTTGGATTTCTGTGAATTTTTATTTTGTTTTGGGGGTTGTTTTTTCTTGCTGTTTGGTTTTTTTCAGGGAGGGTTTGTGTGGGGGAGGTGGGGGTGGGGGCGGAAAATAGTCTTTTGGGAACTACTTATTTTCTCAACAAAATGTGCAGACGCCTTAGCGTATTATATTGTCAATCCCTGATGATGTAATAATTTTTTTGGGGAGGATGTTAGTTGTTTTCTGAACATGTGTGTTGTGTTGAGACGTCGTCATGGTAGTCCCACCCACACCTTCAGTCACACAGCTGGTGATTCTAGGTATGGTCCTAGTCATTAGAAGATTAATGTATATCCGGGTCAGTGACCTCACATCGTGGATAGATGGGATTAACACACTCACTATATACATAGAAATAACGGTGACAAATGGTCCAACGCTGGCAGTAATCTGCTTGGTCGTTACAATGTCACCATCAATCCGTTCAGATATTAATTGACTCTTTGACACTGATGTCATTTCTAGCACCGATATAATCTTTCCTTCCTCCACGCCGTCACAGTGATCCTAGTCACAAGCCAATCAGAACAGCGGCAGCCGTCACATCCGAACATTAATACCGGATGTAGCTGTTTGCTTTCGCAAGAATAACTGTGAACCTACTGGCCAATAGCGGATATGATAGGTAAGCGGAACTTAAGGTCAATACTTTACTGATTCTTTATCAATCCTTTCAGCCTTTGTGTGTCCTTCTCATTATGTGGAAAAGTTATGATTGTGTACAGTGGGGATCAATTATATTTATTGAGAAAGAAACCCAGCTGCAACAGTTGCAATCAAAATGCTAATATAATAACTTTAAACTGTGCATGCATGTGCGTATGCAGGTATAAGTGTGAATGGGTGTTATGGAAAATGTTTTTCTATATGTAATTTTTTTAACTTTTATGTTATTTTATTCAGATTTTAAAGTTGAGTAGATCATTCATATTCCTCAGATGGCCTGAACATGTCAAATATCTGTCTATTTATAAACGAATAGGAAAAGAACAGGGGACACCAGAAATGGACTTCACACATTGTACCTATGCCGGGAATCGAACCCGGGTCTTCGGCGTGACGAGCGAACGCTTTAACCACTAGGCTACCAGACCGCCCCACAATATCTGAACCAAACGAAAGAAACGAAAGGTCTAATGGTATCTTAATGGTGTGGCCGAATGTCAGTGTGTATGTGCTTCTTGCAAGGCCATCAGCACTGGTCAGGATGTTGTTGTTGTTGCTGCTGTTGTTGTTTAACGCCGCACAACATTTCAGCCATATGACGCCGGTCTGTAAACAATTGAGTCCCGATCCCGTTAGTCGCCTCTTATGACAAGCATAGTCGCCTTTTACGGCAAGCTTGGGTTGCTGAAGACCTATTCTATCCCGGATCTTCACGGGTAGGTCATGCTGTAGCTATAAAGTAAACTGCATCTGACTTTGGGGTAGCCTTCTGGTTAAAGCGTTCGCTTGTCACGCCGAAGACCCGGGTTCGATTCACCACATGGATACAGTCTATGAAGACCATTTCTGGATCCCTCGCCGTGATATTTCTGGAATGTTGCTAAAAGCTGCGTAAAACCATACGCATTCACTGACTACAATACGTGTGAACAATGCGATGGACCATTCCATATTGTTCCACTCAAAAGAGCTATTTATCGCGCATTTAAATCGCTTTTTATGTGTTCTCTGTGTTCGTTCGAAAACTGTTTCAGTATCCCAGACCATGGTACACAATTCCCCAAGCGTGATGAAGGTCTGATGAAAGGTTATGACACATTGTACAGGCCGATGCATTTGTACGGAACAACCCATGTATTGTAGATCCTGAATAGCATGGGCTCCCTCTGAAACCGTGCTTCTGCCTACCTCCACACAACCTCCCCGAGAGACCATCAAACGTAATGTTGTCAAAACATCAAGACTAAAAGTTTACAGAAATCCCGATAAATTGTTTCGCTCCGTCCCTAGGGTTCTCCAACTGTCAGTAATGGCATTGATACAGAAGACTTTTTAACAATTGTTTATATTCTGCAGGTGCACTATCACTATCATTTGCGGCATTATTAATCGACTACAGCATGGAATGTTTTGTGCAGATTGGTTGGTCTATAAATAGAACTGATAATACGCGAATTAGATGAAACTGGGCAGTAAGCTTAATGCGTCCAATCTCTCTATTTATCTCTGGCCTTTGCATTGTATACTTGAACAGTACAAAACCTGATGTTAACTGATGACCCGATTTCACATCAAACCAAGCAAGCAGACCTCAACACACACCTAAACCCATAAATAAACATAGAAACTTGCAGAGCATTGCTTAATCAGATAAACGCTACATGTATTTGTATCTCATTGTGCAATTTTGAAAAAAGGTTGCATCTTCAACTATTTCAAAGTCACGTGTCCTGCACAAACATATCACCTCCAAAACAATTGTTTCTGTTCAAGGTGGAAGGCACAGATCGATCCGAGGCACATATTCTGTATCCTATCATAAAAAAATCGGTAAAAACATAAAACCAATAATAGTAAAATCTGTTAGGAGTCCCGTTGTTTGTGGGTCGCGTTACATTTGACAGTAGAAATGGTCATTCAGTGCTTGGTCTATTGATTAGACGTGTTTTATCCACAGTGATATTTTCAATGATAGTACAAGCAACGGTTATTCAAGCCATCGCGTGTAGTTTGTTATCGTATATTTTTCATCATAGATTTATCGACATAGTGTTTTCAGCAGAACTACTGGAATCGAAGGCTACTGAACATATCCAGGTGAAGTCAATGGATTTGGATTGGTCGCTTTAAACAGTGTTCCAATTATATCACGGCGTGTCAGCTTAATGTGGGAAGAAAGCCCGAAGTGATGCATGTTTCAGACGTTTACCACTTTGGGGAAACCCAGCAGCACGGGTATGGTGCTGACAAACCTGGAACTATAATGGGAGCGAACCGGGATTCGAACCCACAATCATAGGTTACTGGCGTACCCAAGGGACGCAACTCTGCACAGCGAATCGCGGCGCCTTAGACGACTGGGCCACCCGTGCCCCCTATAGTCAGGTGAAAAACATGGGTGTCCCTTAACATCATTTGAGCAGTATATGTTGTGCTTACATGAACGTTACTGCAATGATCAGCTGCGTTGCTGTGATCAATCGTGCGGCAATGATGGGAGGCTTACCCTCGTATAGCTCAGGAGAGCTACTGCCTTTATGTCTGGTGAATGAGGATATCAGATCAATATACAGATGGTGTGTTTTCTCCTGATTTTCTGTTCATAGTTCAACTACATGGTTTCACAATTATTCAGTTGCTATACTTATTCACGTCGCTGGCCACTACTTTGTAGATACGGTGCATACCATACCCACGCATGACATGTCACACTGAGCTCGAGGCTTTTGGCTATTCTTGTGAAATAACATCTTTATCTGATCGCCCTGACATAATCTATAAATGTCAAGCTTTTTCAAGCCACGAGTTGACATAAACGTTATTTGACATGAAAACAAAATGTTTTATTTCTTGTTTTTGTTGTCTTACTGATCTTTCGTTTCAAATACACAGTGTCACTGATCGAGCTTGAAAGTAGTTCCGGCATAAAGTATTATTACGCCGGATTACGATAAGGTGTTGTTTCACTAGAGTCAAATATCAAGTAGATAAATTTAGTGTAATCTTCAAACAAAGTAGGGGGCTACTCCGAAATGACGTAAAATTTCCAAAATTGTAAGAGATATTAGTTTCTTGTAATAATTGTATGATAATAAAGAAACAATTGGGAACACGTTACAACCGGTAGTGACGTATGACAGTTGATGTTTTGACTGCCACCGACTTTGAAGGACGATAAGGGTAAAATGCAATATTTCAAAGTTGACGTTTTTCTTTATCAGTAGTGCGTAATACCGCCACGACTTGTCAAACATTTATTCACTCGACGAGGCATACTGTATACGAGTCTCCCAAAGTCGTCTAAGGGAAGGAATCTGTTCCACTCCTCTTGCAGCGCCTGTCCAAGTTCAGCCAATATGGTCGGCGGCCAATGACGTTGACGTACTCGTGTCCTTATCAATTCCCAGACGTGTTCAGTGGGGGAAAAGTCTGGGGTCTTTGCTTGCCTTGGCACTCTTTGGATGGTATGCTGCTGGGGTGAGCATTGATGATTCGTGCACGGTGAGCCGGGGCGTTGTCGTTCTGAAAGACAAAACGTCGACTCACACCTCTTGCCAACGGAACAACAAAGGGCGTAAGATAGTAACGTCCAGTGAGCTTACCTCGAACAATCTGGACTGGGGTTCGCTATGTCGTAGTATTCACGCCACACCTTAACCTATCCACCGCCAAATCTGTCATGACGCCCTTGACTGACATTGGTTTGACCTTCATTTCGACGAACACTCCAGTCAAGGAAGTGAAACAGAAAACATGACACGTGACCAGTGACGATTACCCCAGTTTCGACGTTATGTACACTATTGACGTCTGATGGCAATTTGACGATTTGAAACAGGGGGGGGGGGGGGGGGGGGGGTGGGGGGGGCACCGTGTGGCCGTTGAACATGGAGGTGAGCTGTAGTAGACGATTTCCATTCGTATAACTCGTACACCAGAAGCCTGGTGGAAGTTTACAGCAATTTGATTTGCCGTTTGACCTCGATGTCGCAAAGCCTTGTTTCGGATCAGTCGACCCTGTGCTCTTGTCGTAGACTTAGGACGCCCTGAACGGGGTCGATTGTCAACAGTTTGGTTTGTTGGTACCTGTTCCAGACTCTGAAACACTGAACGCATACGCCACTGCACGCTGACTTCTGGCAGTTTCCAGCATGTCAAATCCCCGTCGACGCTCCGAGTGTTGCAGGCGCCGCATCGCTAGTTCCCACACAAACAATGAATGAAATCAACTAAATCACAACTGTACGATAAGCAGAATCAATAAGATTGACAGAAATAATAGTCAACGGAGATTAATCGACCTTTTTTGAAAGTGTTAAAATCAGGAATGTCAACCTACGCAATTGTGCGCTACTGCATGAGTCACGTGCAAACTATAGGATGTGTTTTGGTGCTAGGTTTTACAGATATAAACGTTCTTGCATAGATGTTTGTCGTCAACGCTTACATTTGGTATTTACATTGATTTTTCAAGATCCCCTGCGTTTTTTGAAGAGTATATTTATGGGAGGAAAACCCAAAGTCAGGTAATTTTAGACGTTTACAAGTTTTGCGAACCAAAATGAGTGAGTGAGTATGGTTTTACACCGCTTTTAGCAATATTCCGGGGGACACCAGAAATGAGCTTCACACACTGTACCCATGTCGGGAATCGAACCCGGGTCTTCGGCGTGACGAGCGAACGCTTTAACCACTAGACTACCCGACCGCCCCTCTGCGAACCATAGACAAACCAAGAAACATCAACAAAACGAACCGGGATTCGAACACAGTTAAAGTTATAGTTTTCTGTTATTACAAAGCCATCTAAGCTGGAGGTATTAGCTGTGTAACTGGCATAGGTGTCCTTATGTTTTATGGAAACAATGTTTTGTGCTTTTTCCCTACTATTAGTTGTAATTTAGTAAAAGGATTGTTCAAATACATCTAGTATTTCTTAAAATATTTTCCAGCCTTTTTTCCAGGTTGCGGGGAAAGCATGTATTTGTGATATATGTTGAACAGAAAAGTGAGGGATCATGACTACGTTCAGGCATATTTATTGTAGAGAAGACTGAGCACAACTTCATAAAAATGCCCCCCAAAATATTCATGTTCCCCAATTTTCTTTAAGCAGTATAGTGAAAGGGACAGTATGTTTATTATAGCCTTCACGACCCGTGAAGATCTGGGGTAGGTCTTCAGCAACCCATACTTTCCGTTAAGGCGACTATGCTTGTCGCAAGAGGCGACTAACGGGTTCGGTTGGTCAGGCTCGCTGGCATGGATGAGGCATGTCAACGATCCCACTTGTGTGGATCGATGTTCATGATATCAATCACTGGATTGTCTGGTTCCGACTCGATTATTTACAGGCCGCCGTCATATAGCTGGAATATGCAGAGTGCGGCGTAAAACAACAAACAAACCAAATTATAACGGATTATGTACATTTCTACAAAATGATAGTTAGTAATCATTTTTAACACTATGTTCGTGAATGTAGGCATTGTTCATATGTATGATAATATCAATCTTGATAGTGTTTATGATTAATAGTTTCGTCGTCTATAACAATACTACCATTTATCCAAATATATTAAATATATATTTGACCAAATACCGGTTCGTCTTCATCTGTGTAATATTGTTGGAGTATTTCAGATGGATGTTAATAATTATACCTCTTGTTTCGTTTTTGCATTCTTGATTCTTTAGTCATATATTTTTTACCTCTGGTTATAGGTAATATGTTGATATACGTATCAGTTATATACGTATACTTCCCATGCGTTCGCAAAACGGAAGGAAGTATGAAGTACCATGTTGTACTAAAATTATCCACACAAGGATCGTGTATGTCTTTTCCCCGGAGTAACCTCATGAACAGATACAGGACGAGCGACGAGAGATCTCAAAAGATAAAAATCTTTAATTTCCTTTATTTATCATTGTTATTATTTTAATGATTTGCTATGCAGAGTTGCGTCGCTTGGGCACGTCAGAATCCTATGATCGTGGGTTCGAATCCTGGTTCGCCCCGATTGTTTCAAGATTTGTCAGCACCATACCTTTGCCATTCGTGACCAACTCGTGTTATTCCGGGACAAGCCGAATAGCGACTCGTGTCCCTCTCGGGGCTATTTTTGTGACCTGGTTCCGTCTTAGCGCAAACGGGCATACCTAGAACAATTGTCAACTCGTTGCGTAATGATTCACATATATTTCCCCATATATTATATATATTTCAGATGCAATTTAAAGCACATCGAGACATGCGGAATTATACAGTATGATTGAACATATTTGACTGTGTCTAGGGTATATTTTTAGATGCAAGACATATGTAAAATCAAAAATTATTTCTGAGGGATTCTTTGACGAACTTGAAATCATACGCGCATTCTGATTGGTTTGTCGTATTTTTGTACATTACATTCATCGATAGGGGGACGAGTCTTCCTTCAGGTTACGGAAAGGGGCGAGTGGTGACGAATGTACCTGTACTTGTGAGTTACACAAAAGTGGAAAACGAGACCTGCATCGCCTCGGGCTTTCCTCCCACATCCCGCTGACACGCCGTGATAGAACTGGAATACTTATAAACCCAACCCACTCACTCACTCAGCCCACTTTGAATGAAAATCAGCGTTATGTATTGGTCTGTTTTAATCATGTTTGGAACGTAATGCATCTGTTCGTGTCGACTTGATTGACATTTTAAACGAACGAAGGCAGTTCTGGATTGAAATATTACACTAATCAATTCCTTCGGTGTAAATGCGTGCTTCTTATGCCTCCCTCGCTGCATCATTTTGGATGTGAAGATGTAGTAACTCGTAGAATGAGCAATTATATTTGTTCACAGCTGTAAAAAGGTGACCTGTCTTTAAATTCCAATCCCAGTGAAAAACGGTGTAACCAATACCACGTGACCAATGGCAAGTATTTTGAGGAAGACTTTCTCCGTAGCCCAAGGCAAAACGGCAGAGACACTTGACCGAGTGGAATTACTCCGCTTTCCTGTTCTTTATTCGAGCTGTCGCCAATTTGCGTCATCCGCGAACAAAAATAGTTCTTGAGTCATCCTTGCAGAATGTAGAAGAACCTTTGGCACTGGGCGACATGATATTAAAATACCCATTTCGGGATTACAAATTGGCGTTTACGTGTCTCTTCTCCAAGATAATGCTTGTTTTCTTTTATTCATAGATATTTTAGCTGAAACGTTCGTATTGTCTCTGGAGACGGAAGTAACAATTGATTATTAAACAGTCTACCATCAGCAACCATTATCCTTCTCCTTGTTGTGATGTCAGATGGGCGGAATTAGCTCTGTCACGTGGTGCAGGTGGTGCCTGCTGTTCGGACATACCCCCACCCCCATCTACATGCCCACCCCCACCTCCACCCCCACCCCAAACCCCAACCCCTTTACCCCAACTCCAACCAAACCCTATACCCCACCCCCACCTACACCCCCAACCCCAACCCCCATCTACATCCCCAACCCCCATACCCCACTCCCAACCCCAACCCCCATCTACATCCCCAACCCCCATACCCCACCCCAAACCCCAACCCAACCCCATACCCCACCCCACCTACACCCCCAAATCCAACCCCCATACTCCACCCCCATCCCCACCTCCACCTCCAACCCAAACCCCCATACCCCACCCCTACAAACACCCCCACCCCACCTCGAATCGGCAACCCCACCCTCACCCCCATCCCCACCCTCACCCCACATAATATGATGCAGACAGTTGTTTAACATCCACATATGCACATGTACTGTGTACTTCTACATGGGGGTGGCCTTGTGGTTAAGGCGCTCGTCAACCTAGGGCACGGGTTTGATTCCCATAATGAGTACGATTTGTTAAGCAAGATGTTCAGAGCGGCGATACTGCTGAAATAGAGCTAATCGCGGCGTATAACAACACACGCTGCCCTCACCTATCGCAACCTCACCCTACCAAGCTGCCTGTTTATTTAGACTTACAGCTACGTCTCCTAAGAATGCGTGTTGCAATTAACCATGCTGTTTGACGCCAAACAGATGTCTACAGCCATGAGCGGCTTTCGTGAAAGACAAGAAACCCGAACCCTGAAAAAGAATTTAATTCAGCGTGCTTGGCTAAAATATACACTCTCCTGACAGCGTCATCCTATACCAGTCTTGCTCTCTATCGACTCATTCAGACAGGTGATTTACACCTTATGTCACCGTGGTTGACCTATACGTAATCCGTTAATTCCATCCTTTCAGTAAGTCCATTGATCAAACGCGTTAACAACCTGGTTGTAACTCCTCTGTCTTATCCGTCCTTGATTTGAATTCCGTACGTGAAAGCCTATTATTAAGAGGCTATGATTGTAGCTTGTATGAAATATGCATAGCAGAAGCTTGTGCAAAAGGATTCTTGTAACTTGTAACTTCCTGGTCAGAAAACCATTACAGAACTAGTCATTTTTATGGCCCTCTATCGGGGTTGATAAATCTTTTCTGGGTAAAATGTCTGCAACGATTTGTTAGAAGTTCTTTTCGCCGTATATGTGAGTGGATTTTGTTTTAAGTATGAGTTATACAACATCATCGACATATTGGTAATTAGCTGGTGTTACGTATTAACTGATTTTCGAAAGGTATTAGAGAAGAGAAAAGGGTAAAAATAATCATTGATTTCGGCCAGTAATGTGATAACATAAGATTGTGTTAAAGGTATTTCATGAAAGATGTGTTGCTAATGAAATGTTTTCCAATACAGTTAAAGTTATATTTTTGGAAACCAGTTGACATTAATGGTGGAATAAATTCTGAAATATCATATGAAATAGCCATATACGCCACAGCCAATCAGAATGCACATACAGCACAACCGATCATTATGCCTGTTCACCACAGCCAATCAAAATGCACATACATCACTACCAGTCAGTATGCATATACACCACAGCCAATCAAAATGCACATACATCTTAGCTAATAAGTATGCATATACATATACACCAGTCAATCAGAATACACATACAACACAACCAGTCAGTATGCATGTTCACCACTGCCAATCAAGTATCACACAAAAGTTACCTGATAAATATTCATGTTCACCACAGCCAATCAAGAATCACACAGAAGTTAGCTGATAAATATTCATGTTCACCACAGCCAATCAAATGCACATACAACAAACTATTATACGCAAATCGCCAGTACTGCGATGTTTCATGCCTTCCCTGGCGTCTTCTACTCACCGACATCCACTTCCACCATACATCTACCTGCCTCCTATCCCGATACTAAGTTACAGTTACCTGCCTCCTACCTCTATACTAAGTTGCAGTCATCTGCCTTCTACCCCTATGTTAAGTTACAGTCACCTGCCTTCTACCCCTATACTAAGTTACAGTCACCTGCTTTCTACCCCTATACTAAGTTACAGTCACCTGCCTTCTATTGTAAAACAAAGCGACATCCACCTGCCTTACACCTTTATACTCAGTGATATCCAACTGTCTTCTACCCATATACTTAGTGATATCCACCTGCCTTCTGTCCTTATACTCAGTGACATCCACCTGTATTCTACCCATATACTCAGTGAAATCAACCTGTCTTCTACCCATATACTCAGTGACATCCACCTTCCTTCTACCATATATTCAGTGACATCCACCTTCCTTCTACCCATATACTCAGTGACATCGTTCTTCCACCATTATGCTTTATGTTACGTGACAGTGGAGATTGTATTAAGTTTATTTGTAGTGATTGTTAGTGGCAGCAGATGATTGAAAAGCTGGTAAAATATCGAGTGCTATCGGCGGCAGCGTTTGAGTTACCTCCCCTGGTTGTTGACAAACATGGAAGTTTTGATCGTTTGAAAAGTTTCGGGAGGGGACAGTTTCCAGAAGGTTGGTTTATCTACACAACAGCGACATGAGGACGTTTTACGACCCGCGGATTGGACACCTATCTAAAACCAACATATTCCTGCCATCTCCTAACACTATTCTAGAAAATCAAGACATTCAACAGTGACAACCAGTGAACTTTCGTGAGTGCACATACATGGAATCTTGGGCCTGTTACTTATTGCTGCTGCAACATATTCGAGTCATTGTATTGCCTCATTGGATTTTAAACCTTAAATTGTATGTTTAATATAATTTATTGGCTATTCGTAGATTGTGTGTGGTCATTTACTGATGCCACAATTTAGTTCTGTACGAACCACTTTCTGAGTTAATCTTAGCGAATTTTTAAATCACCTAGTAACAACTGTTGTATCAGTTTATCTTCCCCCGTTCCTATTTTCTCAGTGACATTCATCTTCTACCTCTATACTTCCAGCTGTCATCTCTACCATTGTACTCATTGATATCCACCTGTCGTCTACCTTTATACTCGGTATATCCACCTGTCGTCTAACTTTATACTCGGTTACATCCACCTGTCTTCTTTCTTTATACTCGGATACATCCACCTGTCGTCTACCTTTATACTCGGTACATCCACTGGTCGTCTACCTTTATACTCGGATACATCAACCTGTCTTATTTCTTAATAGGGGGTACGGGTGGCGCTGCGAATCGCTGTGCAGTGTTGCGTCCCATGGGCACACTAGAAACCTATGATTGTGGGCTCGAATCCCGGTTCGCCCCGATTATGTTTCTAGGTTTGTCAGCACCATACCCGTGCTCGTGGGTTTCACCGAAGTGGTAAACGTCTGAGACCTGCATCATTTCGGGCTTTCCTCCCACATTAAGCTGACACGCCGTGATATAACTAGAATAACAGTGGCGTTAAACCAAACTCACTCACTCACTCTTTCTTTATACTTACTTACACTCCCCTGTCCCCTGACATTATACTCAGCAAAATCCACTTGTCTACTACCCCTATAATTGGTGTCATGCACCTGTCTCACTGACAAACATAACTATACCAACACCAAAGTAAGCACCAATCGCTCAATATACAGAAGACGCGTATGAAATGTCAAGGAGTAAAAACGTTTTTCCGTGTTTATTATGTGTGGTCTTTTAACGTAATAACAGACTATCGCCTGAGTACACTGTCCATGCACAAAGGTGTGGCGAGATGGCAATCGATGCCTTAAGATGCTCAGCCTTGATGTGGAATGAAGTAGCCTGTTGATGAAGCGTTACAGAGGCAGGCAGGTGTGCCCGTCACGGAGACAAATTGCGCCCATATGTCATATCGCAGTCTTGTTATTGTCTCACTGTCGCCCATAATGGCTGGATTATGCGGAATGAAATCAGTATGTTTGTGGACGAATACAGCTGGCACCGTGATCATACTAGATGATGAATAATGTGGTTTAAGCGAAGGTTAAAGGATCCAATTGTTGGATTGAAGATGGACTCAAAAACATGTTCTTATTTCCTAACGCGGGTGTCTTTATACAAAGCGACAAAATGCCCCTCTTCGTTGACGCATTACTTGAAGTTGACGGGTGACAAAGAAGACACAATTTATGGATAACAACTTCATTAATTTCTGTAAAGGCGACGTTTCGGTATAGATTCTTATACCTTGCTTGACAACGGTGCAAGGATCTATACCAAAACGTCTCCTTTACAGTAATTAAAGAAGTTGGTATCCGTAAATTCTGTCTACTTTGTTCCTCTCGGTTATAGTAAAAAGCACAACAAAGCCCCATATAAATCATGCCTCATGAACGAGGCGATATTTATGGCCTGAAGCACTACACGTTTGTAAGAGACGAAATGGCCCAGAGGTCCTTATGCTTATTGTAAGAGGCAACAAAAATGGCCTTAAGGTCCTCAAGCTTCTTATAAGAGACGACAACAATGGCCCCAAAAAACGAAGATTGTTGTTTGAGGAGACTAAAATAGCTATTTTGTGTGAGAGCGCTGAAATGTACCTTTTGGTATATCAGTACCTACTCTTGCAGTTTAAAGATCGGTGGGGTAGTTTAACGATTTAAGTACTCTCACTGCCCGGACTCGATATCGGTAGAAAGTGTGAACTTCATTGTTCTTGTCCCCTATTATTGAATTGGTAAAATGATACAAACAGCGTGAAACCTCACTCACCCACCAAGCGTAACAGCAGCACGAAATAATACTTTTCATTTGGATGAATCTCTAGTTCATAGTTCTTTGTCCTAGAATTTATAGCCTATTGATAAATGTGTGTCCTTCATTTCACGACCATCTCGTAATTCAACAATCAAATTCAACTGTCCAATAACGTATATCACCATCAATACCATGGCCATTGCCTCAAAATTTGACCACCTGTCCATTTTATCCTGTACTGGTGTCACACGACAATACATGGGCTGTATATAATTAAATAATGGCGGTGACTTCTCCCCTTACAACACGCTGACCTTCAATACGTTCATCCTCTACACAGTACACAGATTTCCCGAGAAAACATTGTTGCCATCCTTGAGGGCAAGGCTACAACCATGGCTGCTGTTACATTATTAATTTTATATCATATTTTAATGGACCTGCTTAATATGAATTAGGAATTCATACTTTGGGGAATGTTTACACATATTGCTGATGAGAACCATCTGATATAAATTGTCGATCCAAGGTAAATGCTCCTCGTTTTCACATCACAAAGTCCTGTGTTGGGTAACTGAATTGACCTAATACATCTATTTACCGAATCGGTCAAACAAAAGTCTCGTACTTGCGACGGGGTTCAAGACAAGAAGCTAAAGCTAAGCTAATTGCAGTCCATTGTTTTTTCGATTTTATTCCTTCGCTCACAGGTGCACCGTGAGATGAATGAACGTTTTGTCTTGGTCCCTCTGCCAATACATTGTAAAGATCAATATCTTGCACAGCCAAGCGGAGGGGAGGACGGCCATCACGCCAGCAGCATCAGGGCGCCAGTGTCTGTCTTACTCCGACGTTCAAACCTGGTAGCGTGAACGCTGATGTATACAGAATTCGATATACTCTAGAGCCTCCCCGCTGAATTTGCCTGCCCCATCTGACTGACGAGAAACACGCCGCAATCGCTGTCTGTCGTTACGGGCTTTGTCTTTTGAATTGTAGAAAGACATTTATTTCAAATAAGAGAACGTCTTCATCTGAACCATCTGCCAGATGGTTTAATGTGCAGTAACGAGCCAAGGAATACCTACATACAAGAAACATTTCCTGCATATGGTATAATCGTATCGTCATCACAGGAAACCGTGACCCTATCTCAAATTGCATACAGGAGAGACCCATCGTGTACACAACTGCAGATATCTGGCATGTCGAATTCTTTCTGATGAAATACAGCAGCATTAATAGACTCTGATCTCTCCGCGTTCAAGTGTCTAAAATATTGGAACGTGATATCAGGAAAACCAAGTAGCTATCGACCAGTAAATAACATCAATCTGAATGGACTTCATTTATGACGCTGAGAGACTTCAGACAGCGGTGTTCCTTGATTCTTCCCAGAACGGTGTTTAAATTGTTGTGCACTTTCCAAAGGACGGGGTATTGTGGGAGAAGGGTCTGGAAGTTGGTCCAACCCAAAAATAAACATCGATAAAACAACAGACATCTTAACTTGGATGCAACAGGTGTGCTGTTCTGCTTCTTTGTGGTTTGATAATAATACAGTTTTCGTCCACCCGAGTGATCGCATACGGCTATCCAGCAAAAGACTTTCTTCTATGTTTCTATGGAAAGCCGATAATGAGGCGTGAAACTGGATGTGTTTACCTGCCTGACTCGACAGATGAAAGGTCCATCTCATTGGCCCCGTTGTTCTTTATCTAAATATAACATTTTATTGGTTTGTGTGATTTCAGATTATCACGCCTTTGACCAAATCATTGCTCAATGATTGCGCACTGACGCTAGTTTGTCACGACTGCGCTGTGCCTTTCCCATAAAAAAGCCAGTGACGTATATTTCACACCTTTTTTCAATGGATAATCATGCATGATCTCCATTGATGACAGACGATATTAACACACTATTGTGCACAGTCTCTGTGAATGTCATTTCAATATACATATATAGATGAACACAGCAAATCTCTTCTCCAGCGCCAGTCTTGATTTCATATGACGGGTTGTATGAGCTGATTGGCAATCTGTGGTAGATTAATTTCGCCCAAAGCATAATCCCAATTGGCCGCCCATTATATGTCGTGACACACTTTGACCCAGGGATTGCGAGACTCAGACAGCATACGACTTCCCTACAATTGACAAAAAGCATGAGTCACTGAGGTCATGTACACGGTAGTTGCAAACTCGCCAAGGTCGATGTTGATGTCGTCGTCGTCCATATCAACCTGCAAAACGTTTATTCGCGTTTATTGATTAGGTTCTAACGTTAACGAATTACAATTGATCTGTTGTGGACGGTACCATGGAATGTGCAGTGGAAGCAGGACTCCAGTGTGGAGACACATCCCCATATGTGTTGAATAGAAGCATCCTTATAATACAGCTGTGATGCATTTCAGTACTTCATTATAGTAGCAGCGCAGAATATGGACAACGAACGCGTAGGTGATGTAATTCAGACAGTACGTTAATGATGTGTGAAATTGAATGCTATAATAATAATATATAACTAACATGTGATTGTTGCCATACCTCTTCAGCACGTCATAATCGTATAATGATTCTACCTAGATTTACAAGGAAGTAAATAGTACCAACAGCGTCTTCGTGCGTGTGCACATATCAGTGTCGGGTTCATCGTGAGCGGAGCGCTTACATTCTGGCGCTATGAGTGCGGGGCTATTGGCGGAGTCTGACAGCCGCTAACTAGTCAGTCTGGCAGGTGGTGAGAGGAGGGTCTACCTGGCTAATTGATTCGTCCACATGTGTTATATCAGTTCTATCAAACGATGGTTATCAACCCATGCCATATGTACTCGCCGATGTTCGTCCGGCGATGAGTTGGGCCATGCTGAATAATTAACACTGCGCCATAGTACCATGGGCGATTCCGCATCCCGTATACTCGCTCTCGTGTAGTTGATCCGAGGGTTTATAGTCTTTTGAAGCAGCCTCCGTTCCGGGAGATCGACCAAACAGCAACACATGTCGATCGGAATACCGCGGCTCTCGTCGCAGCGACAGCTCTGCTGCCACTGTTGTCAATGTGTCTTTTAGCGTGAGTCTTGGAGCGGCTCCCTTCAGTTTTGTTGCTATTAACCCTCGGAACCTGAAGCAAAACGTGGAGAAATCCTGTGGGATAGAGCCGTGATGATTTTAATTGGAGCAACTCACGCATGTGCTGTTCTTGTGGTGTTTCTCTGGAAATGCTACCAGATGGTATTCTCTTGCTAGTTCAGCTATTGGATTGTGTTACCTTGAGCCGGCAGTAATGAATGACAACCCAGTTATTGTCATTTGGTGATATCTGTGTAACGCAGGGTACGCTGATGGAAGTCCTCTACGGTTGGATTGCAACTGCAACGCCAGTATTCAGAAATGTGTGATGTTTTACTAATTATAATCGGATACAGTTTTGACTTAATGGAATCACTATAATGGAAGAATGCTGCATCTTGCAATATGGTTTGAATGCAAAGGAGCACCTATTAATTTCAGTTTGCTTGCCCGTAGATGCAATTATGACCGATACCACGTGAGGTAGTCGACGGGAGCTCCAGCAAGATGGTCTGTGACAATGTGGCGATGTGTAGTTACTGCTGAAGCTTGTTATGTTCTTCATCTACGATGCTATTTCAGTCTACGTGATGGCTGAGCGTAATCTCCATCAGTGGACATCCTTCCTTTGGGAGCAACCGTGTTAACCAGGATGGATATACTTCTCTGTAATTATGTCTGAGGAAGCTGATAAAGTCTCTCTCCTTAGCGATATGCGAACAGATGTTGTAGATCGTCGTAGGGAGAGAGATGACAGGAACGTGTCTAACAGGGGGTCACTGCCAGGTGTGAAGTCTGCGAGTCTCCACGGCATTTCTTCTCGAGCAAGAACCCCCACGTCCGATACCAGGGTAACCTTTAACCCTTTCACCGGCACGACGGAGGTCCGCCTTGTTGGGGATGTAGGGGTGCCGGCAGAGAACTGCTGTCGCCCCTATATGCCCCGGGTGTGTGACCCTTTCCCCTCCCCACCTGAACCGAAGCTCAAGCCAGCCATCATCCTTTCTGACCCTGGCACGAAGCATGTGTCACTGTATTCACAACCTAACTTAAAGGGTTCCTTCTGTGATTTTCTTCAACCTGGAGTTAAGTGTAAGCCCGCGAGGTCTATGTCCGAGAGTGGATCTTCTCTGGATCACTTGTTGTCCAACACGGTCACGGCGACCACGTTCCTCATCCCGGAGACGGGAGCAACGCTCAACAGGATGCTGTCGGAGACTAAAACCTTCTCCTCACACACCATTCCCGAGGAAGGCAGCACGTCAACCCGAGTGAGTCCTCGAGGCAGTCCCCGATTCTTCCACAGACAGAGAGCACAGCAAGGTGGGTACCCTTTGTATACCAGGCCAATAAGGCGTTGGGGGTTAGCCCAGTGGTTGAGGCGTTTTTCGTCGTCAGATTCGATTCCCAAAGTTGGAACAATGTTTGAAACTCTCTCATTTTGGATGATGATTAGGAGCCGTAATTCAATTTGAGTTGCGAACACCTGATGTCACCCCTGATTTTCAGTGATCTATTCATATAATGGTAAATTATATTTTGCCTTTAACGCCAAATGGCGTAATAATATTTATTTTCTGGTTTTGATGATTTATATCCCTAGAAATGACAGAATATGTTGGTCCGGAGTTCGAATCCCAAATTATGATGATTATGATGATTTGTCTGCACCATACCACGCCCGTGGGTTTTACCAAAGTGGTACCCGTGTATGAGCTACATGTCTCCAGGTCATCGTCCCACATCAAGTTGATACACTCCGATAAAACTTAACTAATTTTCATATCGGCGTTTAACCAAAGTCACTATGACATTTTGGAATATCCTCTACCCCATGAGAGACCCGTGAAGATCCGGGTTACAATAGGTCTTCAGCAACCCATGCTTGCCGTGAAAGGCGACTATATTTGTTGAAAGAGGCGACTTACGGAATCGGGTGGTTAGGCTCGCTGACTTGGTTGAAGCATGTCATCGTATCCCAATTGCGTGGATCGATGCTCATGATGTCACTCACTGGATTGTCTTATCCAGACTCGACTTTTTTACATACCGCCGTCATATAGCTGGAATATTGTTGAGTGTATCGTTAAACAACAAACAAACAAAACCAAACTCACTCACATAGAAACACACACCATCAAATTTGTATTACATATTTTTATATGGTGGATATAGGAATGAAGCATGTTGTATTAAACGACCCATTTATTGGGATTATAATGCCACAGAGTGTCACAGAGTGCCACAGAGTGCCACAGAGTGCCACAGAGTGCAACACAGTAGCCAGCTGTTCCTGAAAGCTTCGAACCTCTTCAATTCAGACATTTAACAAACGCCCGTACTTGGCTCCAAATGTACAAATATGATCCATGGGATTCGAACACAGACACGATGTAGACAAGCAATGCGCCTCCCACTGTGCTACCCAGCTGTGTCTTATAAGAAAGGGGGTACGATTGACCCAGTCGCCTAAGATGCTGTAATTACCTGTTCAAAGATGCGTCCCTTAGGTACGTCAGAACCCTATGATCGTTGGTTCGAATCCCGGTCCGCCCTATTATGTTTCTAAGTCGTAAAAGTCTGAGACCTTTCTGGTTTTCCTCCCACATCAAGCTGACACGCCTGATATGGCTAGAATACTAGAGGCGTTGAACCCAACTCATTCACTCCATCACTCACTTTTAAAAAAGGACAGCAAGTTTATGCCACCCCTTCTATGGCCCAATTACTGCTCTTCGAGTTTTATGTGTGTATACTACGCTCCGTACTTCTCGTTAATTTTCATTACCCAATATCATCAGTTTGTTGAACTGACTTAAAAGACAACATGTCCAATAACGGTTCCAATAATTATGGGCAGTGCGCTTTCTTTTTGATGTTTATAAAAAAAAAAAAACATTATTCAAATTTTCTAGCAGTTAGGTTAGACAGTTTGTTGAGTTGACTTAAAAGACAACATGTCCAATAACGGTTCCAATAATTATGGGCAGTGCTCTTTCTTTCTTATGTTTATAAAAAAACAACATTATTCAAATTTTCTAGCACTTAGGTTAGACGGTTTTTTGAGTTGACCTAAAAGACAACATGTCCAATAACGGTTCCAATAATTATGGGCAGTGCTCTTTCTTTCTGATGTTTATAAAAACATTATTCAAATTTTCTAGCAGTTAGGAAGACTAATTCACGTTGATCTGTAATGTTGAATGACAAACTCCATATCACTCCATTCAGCAAGAGTGGGTTTCCCTCAGATTATCCCGACACAGCATGACGGGGCATCAAGCCAGTCCATGTCAGGACATGGAGGGTACTGAACTACAGAGCGTGGTTATCTTCAAGCCTATCATACAGTCGGGGTCTCTTTCATGACAGCTTGAGCTAAGGATATTATCCTAGCTGATACATCGATGCGCTGGCGAGATAATCGCGGCCTTGTACATTCGGATTAAAGATCAGAGACTCGTTGACAAGGAGATTTCTTTAATTGATTAAATTTATCCTGAATATAACCAGACCTATTATCAGTGGGGGTTGTGCAGCTGGATACATACATGTATATCTATAGTCGGGGGTGACTTGGTAGTGACGGTAGGTGATGTACTCGTATATGATGTGGTGGTAGGTGATATGCTCGTATACACTGTGATGGTAGGTGATGTACTCGTATATGATGTGGTGGTAGGTGATGTACTCTTATATAATGTGATGGTAGGTGATGTACTCTTATACACTGTGATGGTAGGTGATGTACTCGTATATGATGTGGTGGTAGGTGATATACACGTATACACTGTGATGGTAGGTGATGTACTCGTATATAATGTGATGGTAGGTGATGTACTCTTATACACTGTGATGGTAGGTGATGTACTCGTATACACTGTGATGGTAGGTGATGTACTCGTATATAATGTGATGGTAGGTGATGTACTCGTATACACTGTGATGGTAGATGATGTACTCGTATACACTGTGATGGTAGGTGATGTACTCGTATACACTGTGATGGTAGTTGATGTACTCGTATATAATGTGATGGTAGGTGAAATACTCGTATACACTGTGATGGTAGGTGATGTACTCGTATACACTGTGATGGTAGGTGATGTACTCATATATAATGTGATGGTAGGTGATGTACTCGTATACACTGTGATGGTAGGTCATATACTCGTATACACTGTGATGGTAGGTGATGTACTCATATATAATGTGATGGTAGGTGATGTACTCGTATACACTGTGATGGTAGGTGATGTACTCGTATATACTGTGGTGGGATGTGATATATTCGTATACAATGTGATGGTAGGTCATATTCTAGTATACGCTGTGATGATAGGTCGCATACTCGTATACACTGCGGTGGTAGGTCATATACTAGTATACTATGTGATGGACCGTCATATACTCGCTTCCACAATGATGGTAGGTCATATATACTCGTATACAACAGTAATGATAGGTCATAATGGTAGGATACATACTGACATACAACAGTATTGCCAGGGTGAATTCCTGAGCAAAACTCGAAGTGCTGTATTCACTCATCTTTTATGGGAAGCTCTGGTTTGATTAAACTGTGTTTTGTAAATACTTTGAAGCGACGCTTGCATCTATTATAATTTTTTAAAACCAGTTTACCAACCAAAGTCATGTTGCTGAAGTGTCGACTGAAAGGCGGGCGACACCTGCAGCTTGTGTGTAACGTAATATATGCTACTTCTGCAGGCGATGTTAGATGTCTGTCGTTTGATAGAGAAGACGTCATGTGAGCTGTCACGGAGTTAGCATGATCAATATACGAACCATATATAACAGTAAGCAGAAGAAGAAGATGGAGGAGAAGAAGAAGAACTTTAGATGCAGACTTGGGTGAAGCATCAATTGATAATGGATACTACCAGATAATGAGCGACTGAAAGCAGACAAAACTATTACTAAGAAATGTGTTTGTTTGATGAAAGTGACTCAGAAATTTTCGATTTGATGTAGCTATTATTTGGAAACGTGAGTGAAAGTTTTAAATAGATATGCCTTTAGCCAATACGTTTAGTATGTCATCTCTTAAATCTGCAATGGCATATTTTTTTAATGAAAACTGACGTCACATAGCATTTTATTTGACAAAGAGTTTGAAAATAGTCATCCATTAAGTGATGACTTGGGGACAAACAGGCTGCTATCTACACCTACCTTTATCTACAACATCAATAACAATATGTGAACGATAAACCTTAATTAAGAATCAATATAGTATTACTGTTATCTGTGGGTTAGTGTGGTTATCTAGAGTCTTTCAGCCTATACTTGTTATCTAGTCTTTCAGCCTAAACATGTTATGTAGAATTTTCCAGCCTATACTTGTTAGCTAATCTTTCAGCCTAAAATTGTTAGCTAGTCTTTCAGCCTATGCTTGTTATCTAGAGTCTTTGAACCTATACTTGTAATCTGGAGTCTTCCAGCCTCTATTTGTTATCTGGAGTCTTCCAGCCTCTATTTGTTATCTGGAGTCTTCCAGCCTCTATTTGTTATCTGGAGTCTTCCAGCCTCTATTTGTTATCTGGAGTCTTTCAGCCTATACTTGTTATCTAGAGTCGTCCAGCCTCTATTTGTTATCTGGAGTCTTTCAGCCTCTATTTGTTATCTGGAGTCTTTCAGCCTCTATTTGTTATCTGGAGTATTCCAGCCTCTATTTGTTATCTGGAGTCTTTCAGCCTATACTTGTTATCTGGAGTCTTCCAGCCTCTATTTGTTATCTTGAGTCTTTCAGCCTATACTTGTTATCTGGAGTCTTCCAGCCTCTATTTGTTATCTGGAGTCTTTCAGCCTATACTTGTTATCTGGAGTCTTCCAGCCTCTATTTGTTATCTAGAGTCTTTCAGCCTATACTTGTTATCTAGAGTCTTTCAGCCTCTATTTGTTATCTGGAGTCTTCCAGCCTCTATTTGTTATCTTGGAGTCTTTCAGCCTCTATTTGTTATCTGGAGTCTTTCAGCCTCTATTTGTTATCTGGAGTCTTCCAGCCTCTATTTGTTATCTGGAGTCTTCCAGCCTCTATTTGTTATCTAGAGTCGTTCAGCCTCTATTTGTTATCTGGAGTCTTTCAGCCTATACTTGTTATCTAGAGTCTTTCAGCCTATGATTGTTATCTGGAGTTTTTCAGCCTATATTTGTTATCTTGGAGTATTTCAGCCTATACTTTGGGCGGTCAGGTAGTCTAGTGGTTAAAGCGTTCACTCTTCACGCCGAAGACCCGGGTTCGATTCCCGACATGGGTACAATGTATGAAGCCCATTTCTGGTGTCCCCCGCCGTGATATTGCTGGAATATTGCTAAAAGCGGCGTTAAACCATACTCAATCACTCACTCAGCCTTGGGTGAAGACTTGGGTGAAGCATCAATTGATAATGGATACTACCAGATAATGAGCGACTGAAAGCAGACAAAACTATTTGTTATCTGGAGTCTTTCAGCCTCTATTTGTTATCTGGAGTCTTCCAGCCTCTATTTGTTATCTGGAGTCTTCCAGCCTCTATTTGTTATCTAGAGTCGTTCAGCCTCTATTTGTTATTTGGAGTCTTTCAGCCTATACTTGTTATCTAGAGTCTTTCAGCCTATGATTGTTATCTGGAGTTTTTCAGCCTATATTTGTTATCTTGGAGTATTTCAGCCTATACTTTGGGCGGTCAGGTAGTCTAGTGGTTAAAGCGTTCACTCTTCACGCCGAAGACCCGGGTTCGATTCCCGACATGGGTACAATGTATGAAGCCCATTTCTGGTGTCCCCCGCCGTGATATTGCTGGAATATTGCTAAAAGCGGCGTTAAACCATACTCAATCACTCACTCAGCCTATACTTATTAACTAAATTGCGCGAGTTGAAATTATGTTCGCGTTGATGGTATTATGTGACGAGACACTTGATCTATCTGAATATATCTCTAAATCAAACACCATATGGTACATTCTCCCTTTCTTTATTTATTTCACAATGCGTGAACATAACGTTTGTCACAAACAGATGAGGATGTCATATATCCGGTCACGGCCAATGCTATCCTATTCGATCGATTATAGCGGGATAAGGTACGCTGGCTTGCTGGAGACCGTTAGGGAGTTACGATAATACTTTTGTGTATGTTACCAGTTTCGCTCATTATAGGATTAATGGTAAAATCTGCTTGGAGTCCCGTTGTTTGTGGGTAGAGTTACATTTGACAGTAGAAATGGTCATTCAGTGCTTGGTCTATTGATTAGACGTGTTTTATCCACAGTGATATTTTCAATGATAATACAAGCAACGGTTACTCAAGCCATCGCGTGTAGTTTGTTATCGTTTATATTTTTCATCATAGATTTATCGACATAGTGTTTTCAGCAGAACTACTGGAATCGTAGGCTACTGAACATATCCAGGTGAAGTCAATGGATTTGGATTGGTCGCTTTAAACCCCGCTTTAAACAGTATTCCAGTTATATCACGGTGTGTCAGCTTAATGTGGGAGGAAAGCCCGAAGTGATGCAGGTCTCAGACGTTTACCACTTTGGTGAATCCCAGGAGGTATGGTGCTGACAAACCTAGAAACATAAACGGGGCGAACCGGAAGTCGAACCCATGGTCATGGGAACGCAACTTTGCACATTGTGATGTCTTAGATGACTTGGCCACCCGTGCCGCCCCCCCCCCCCCCCCCCCGGGATCAATAGGGATGAGATCATTACTGCCAACAATCTCGCGGTCAATGGCCCGTCACATGACCAGCGCAATGGTGTATAATCTGCACGAAGGTGCTGACTGGTTCTTGGAGAGAAATATAAAGAGTGTCCGAATATGTACATAGACATCTCACGCATGCGACAATGGTTCTGGCTGTGTCCAATCAAGGGTTCTCAGACTACCAGTATTATTAGGCAGCGGTAAACACAAGATACAGTGGTATACTGTACCATTGGCTTTTTCAATGTTAGGGTCTTTAATCAATGTCTTATCAAAGAAATGTCAGAGTAGATTAACTATGCTCAGTACATGGAAATAACCTGTTGATTAAAGAAGTTACTGGCGATCAATACCGCCACGGGATGAAATGTCGGGTCTAGCGGCTCCGTGCAAGGCAAGGCTGCGAATGAAATGTCGGGTCTGGAGGCTGGGTGCAAGACAAGGCCACAAATGTAATGTCGGGTCTGGAGGCTGGGTGCAAGACAAGGCCACGAATGTAATGTCGGGTCTGGAGGCTGGGTGCAAGACAAGGCCACGAATGTAATGTCGGGTCTGGAGGCTGGGTGCAAGACAGGGCACGAATGTAATGTCGGGTCTGGAGGCTGGGTGCAAGACAAGGCCACGAATGTAATGTCGGGTCTGGAGGCTGGGTGCAAGACAAGGCCACGAATGTAATGTCGGGTCTGGAGGCTGGGTGCAAGACAAGGCCACGAATGTAATGTCGGGTCTGGAGGCTGGGTGCAAGACAGGGCACGAATGTAATGTCGGGTCTGGAGGCTGGGTGCAAGACAAGGCCACGAATGTAATGTCGGGTCTGGAGGCTGGGTGCAAGACAGGGCACGAATGTAATGTCGGGTCTGGAGGCTGGGTGCAAGACAAGGCCACGAATGTAATGTCGGGTCTGGAGGCTGGGTGCAAGACAAGGCCACGAATGAAATGTCGGGTCTGGAGGCTGGGTGCAAGACAAGGCCACGAATGTAATGTCGGGTCTGGAGGCTGGGTGCAAGACAAGGCCACGAATGTAATGTCGGGTCTGGAGGCTGGGTGCAAGACAAGGCCACGAATGTAATGTCGGGTCTGGAGGCTGGGTGCAAGACAGGGCACGAATGTAATGTCGAGTCTGGAGGCTGGGTGCAAGACAAGGCCACGAATGTAATGTCGGGTCTGGAGGCTGGGTGCAAGGCAAAGCCACGAATGAAATGTCGAGTCTCCAGACAGTGTGTAAGATAAGACCACGGGATAAGATGTCGGGGTTTGATGGCTGATGGAGGGACTCCCCACACATGTACTGTAGATGATATACACCTAGACTCCCTACACATGTACTGTAGATGATTTACACCTAGACTCCCCACACATGTACTGTAGATGATATACACCTAGACTCCCTACACATGTACTGTAGATGATATACACCTAGACTCCCCACACATGTACTGTAGATGATATACACCTAGACTCCATACACATGTACTGTAGATGATATACACCCAGACTCCCTACACATGTACTGTAGATGATATACACCTAGACTCCCTACACATGTACTGTAGATGATATACACCTAGACTCCCCACACATGTACTGTAGATGATATACACCTAGACTCCCCACACATGTACTGTAGATGATATACACCCAGACTCCCTACACATGTACTGTAGATGATATACACCCAGACTCCCTACACATGTACTGTAGATGATATACACCCAGACTCCCCACACATGTACTGTAGATGATATACACCCAGACTCCCCAGACATGTACTGTAGATGATATACACCTAGACTCCCTACACATGTACTGTAATTGATATACACCCAGACTCCCTACACATGTACTGTAGATGATATACACCCAGACTCCCTACACATGTACTGTAGATGATATACACCCAGACTCCCTACACATGTACTGTAGATGATATACACCTAGACTCCCCACACATGTACTGTAGATGATATACACCTAGACTCCCCACACATGTACTGTAGATGATATACACCTAGACTCCCTACACATGTACTGTAGATGATATACACCTAGACTCCCCACACATGTACTGTAGATGATATACACCTAGACTCCCCACACATGTACTGTAGATGATATACACCTAGACTCCCCACACATGTACTGTAGATGATATACACCCAGACTCCCCACACATGTACTGTAGATGATATACACCTAGACTCCCCACACATGTACTGTAGATGATATACACCCAGACTCCCCACACATGTACTGTAGATGATATACACCCAGACTCCCCACACATGTACTGTAGATGATATACACCTAGACTCCCCACACATGTACTGTAGATGATATACACCCAGACTCCCCACACATGTACTGTAGATGATATACACCTAGACTCCCCACACATGTACTGTAGATGATATACACCTAGACTCCCTACACATGTACTGTAGATGATATACACCCAGACTCCCCACACATGTACTGTAGATGATATACACCCAGACTCCCCACACATGTACTGTAGATGATATACACCTAGACTCCCCACACATGTTATGTTGTTGGCAGCAAAGCCTCATGTGTTATAAAGAAATCAGTGAATATGGAGATTGTTATGTTAAAGTTTATCTCCAGTTCACCGTCGTATTAACTTCATTATATTTACTGTCCCTTTTGGTCGAACCACCGATTTTCCGCTCTCCGGTCAGATGCCCTGATCAGTAGCCGAGAACTGGTCTACTTCCTACGTGTCGGGCAGTGTCCGTGACTTGTGTACATTTCCACAGAACATACAGACGCTTGGTCTGAAACGAGAACTGCTGTTGCAAGTGGTCATTGTTTATTTATAAGCGATGGATTTAAACTCGCGCTTACTGCACACGGAATAACCCTCTCCTGGCTAATGACATCGGCACGACGGCCACTGGTGTGATCTAATTATACTTTAGTTTGTACTTGAAGTGTAATTAACCGGACGTTCGATAATTGTAGTTTATCCCATAGCCGTTGATCAGTACGTTATGACGAGTTTTTATGCAAATGAAACGAAAATATTTTAAAATATCTGTAGTCATAGATGTGAAATGGGTCTCAACATGCGCGTGTGTGTGCACTAGTGTGCGTGCGTGCCTGCCTGCCTGCTTGTACATTCCGGACAAATGCCGGTTTTACAGTACCAGCAAACTCAAATACCATGCCACAGTTTAACATGGCAACACCTCTAAGTCAAACTGTACTGATTCCGAGCTCTCCAGGCCCAGTCAACCCAGTCAACCCAGTCAACCGAGCCTCATGCAGGGTAACAACAAGTACCATTTTTTATTATGAAGCGGCCAGGGGATTGAACCACCGATCCTCCGCTCTCCGGCCCGACGCTCTATCCACTATACCACGGTGGTCGCAAAGTCAGGAACTCGGAAAACCCGAGGATCTTAATCGGAGAATCATGGATCGAACCTTATCGAATGGTTACGGCCACTTTGCTCAATGAAATGAACCAAGTGACACTCAGTGCCCCCTTTTCACCAATAGGGACACGATATGATGTGACAGTAAGGTGTAAACATACGCACGTGCCATCTAAGTGCTAATCTAAACATCAAGGTCAAGGTCATTTAATAGTGGGAGGCTGCGAAGGGGAGATTAGAAACAGAAACAAACCAACAAATTGTGATGTGTAAAGTTTAAATTGAATTGAGATCATACAAGCCATGCCATTTACATTTGGTTTATAAATTATGCTATAAAATAGTTTACTGTGATGACATACACGACCTATAGCCTTGTGGAGTTTTCTGTGGCCTGTTTATCTCCATCAGGTGCACAAACCATCCCTTGTACATCCCGGATGTTGGATAATATAAACAGCTTAACTAGGGGAAGGGTTCGGCCCAACTCACAATGATGACGAGTGTGCTGGTGAGTTCGTGTGTAAGACAGTGATTGTAAGGTATTTTGGGGGTACATATCGTTGGTGTCCATTGGTGATTATCGAAAGAATTGAGGAGCCGAAACCGATGACCACTGCCTCGCCAAACATCAACACACACCCACACACAGACAAACACATAAACAAACACACACACACACACACACACACACACACACACAAAAACACACTAAAAACACATACGCAAACACCCACACTCACAAACACGCACAAACAAACAAATACACACTCACAAACACACACAAATATACATACACAAACATTCACACAAACACACACACATAAATACACACTCACACACAAACACACACACAAATACACACACAAACATTCACACACATTCACAAACACACACACAAATGCACATACACAAACATTCACACACACTCACAAATACACATACACAAACATTCACACACACAAATAGACACACGCAAACACACTCACAAACATTCACACAAACACACACCCACACAAATACATACACACAAACATTCACACAAACACACATACAAATACACACACACAAACATTCACACAAACACACACACAAATACACACACACAAACATTCACACTAACACACACACCGGATCCGTCGATCATCTGCACGCTCTCCAGTAGACCACCTGCTCATGTCATTTACATACGTAGTGTCCCGCACTGTACACTATGTCATTCTATGCCTAGGTTTGTCGGGCTAAGATAATGAAACTGTCATTGTGAGATTGATAGGCTAAGAACTAACGAAAGAACCACTAAATCAGATAAGAAACTGCTTCAGAAATCGTTTTGAATGCATAGACTGACAGTCGGAGAAGGAACCTGCCTCATCTTCAAAGAGAATGTGATGGACATATTTGCTTGGATACCAAATGAGATACGGTCAGCGGTTTGTTCTGTGCCTGCATGGCGTGTTAGTGTTCTGTGGATAGAGGGATAAGTTGCCATTACAACACCAGATATTACTGTCTTGATGTGTGATAATAACGCATATCTTCATTTCAAAGAAGTCAAAACTAGGGGATTTATTGATGAAGGTAACTGAGCCACCTTCTTTCGGTGTGTTCATAATTATTCATAATTATTTATTCAACGACTGAGGCTTCTTTTTTGCTTAAATGTTTAAGAGGTCGCCTCTTGCCTTGGCCATTTCAGCATGGTCAGCCCTTCTTTGGGGAGTGAGTGAGTGAGTGAGTATGGACTTAAGCCTCTTTTAGCATTATTCAAGCAATATCACGGCGTGAACACCAGAAATGGGCTTTACACATTGTACCCATGTCGGGAATCGAGCCCGGGTCTTCGGTGTGACAAGCTAACGCTTTAACCTCCAGGCTACCCGACCGCCCCTCCTTCTTGGGACTCGAGTGTGAGTTGGGTTTGTTTGTTTGTTTGTTTGTTTGTTGTTTTACGCCGCACTCAGCAATATTCCAGCTATATGACGGCGGTCTGTAAATAATCGAGTCTGGACCAGACAATCCAGTGATTAATATCATGAGCATCGATCCACGCAATTGGGATCGATGACATGCATCAACCCAAGTCAGCGCGCCTGACCACCCGATCCCGTTAGTCCCCTCCTACGACAATCATAGTCGCCTGTAGCGGCACTCATGGGTTGCTGAAGATCTATTCTACCCCGGATCTTCACGGGTCGTGTGAGTTGGGCAGTGTATACCTATTGGGGTTTTATATTGTAGTAAAGACGAAAGTTCTGTTTTCGCACTGATGTGATTTTTGGTTTTAGAAGTTGGTAGGATTTCTTTTCATATATATACGTGGCTAAAGCACAAGTGAATGACCTTTCTAGTCGAACCAAATTGAGCTTCTTAAAATCCAATATAGCTAATGAATTAGGTTAATATGATCAAGAAGCGATTCGGCTCTGAGGTGTTTGGGTTTGATAACATATTGCCCCATACATTATTACTTGCCAGCTGTAACAGGGATGAAGCAAATGTGTCTCCCATATCACATCCTCTGTTTCCAAGGCATCCATTAACTAATGGAGTTTCGGGAAATCTGAGTTAACGCTTTTGTAATAGCTGTCTCGTGTTATTCAATATTAACCCAGCGTTGAGCAATCTTCAATCTCGAACCGATTTCTTTATCGGGTATGGGCCTATCGAAGTTATCTTTGAATCATCAATAATCGACGACTGTTTTCACACCTTTCCCTTGTGACGCGATCAAATTGTGGTCACTGTGTTGAGCTTGGCCAGGTCAGAGCAAAACGGGAATACAGTGCGTAATTTAGTGCTTGTGTTTAACAGTTGACTACCCCCAGCACAATTGCAATGCCTGGTCTCCAGAGGGGGTTCTAAACGGTTCTGCTGTTTCAGACATTACTCCTAACAGAGCCATCAAGCTTGGTCTCTGCAGTGTATCAGCATTCGGCGTTATGCGGAGAATCAATACTACCCCACATAACCCCCGCGCCACCACTTCAGCCTTGCTCGCTACTAATCCTATACACCCTGGAGAACTCGCGACAAACATTGCCGTAATGGTATTTACACACACGCGCTCGTGAGGGGTATCATCAATTTCTTTATTGTTAATATTTAACAGCTTTCGCTAATGTAACCGCCGGTTGTTTTGTGTTTGTTGACTTGTAGCAATAGGACTCTCGACTAACAATGCGAGCGGGTCATAATGACTGACAGCGCTTAGATTTCGCCGTTTCAGCAGTGCAACACTAACATGGTCATTGACCCACAGTGCTGTGCTGTGATACGTAACTTGTTTGGATATCTACATATGATCAGTTTGCAGCACTGAAAAATAATCTGTCTTGTTTTTAACTCGAAGTCCGTACCTCTCATCTATATTACAAGGGCAAATGAAGTAATATAAATGGATCATGTATGCCATTTATGAAACATGGACCTTTGACGGATAAGTATAAACAGTTAAGGTATATCAGTTACAAAACAGGGTACTTTTGCGACAAAGGAAAAAGAAAATGGGTATATCCTTTGTAAATCGTGATCCTTTGACGGATAAGTATAAACAGTTAAGGTATATCTTTTATAAATCAGGGTACTTTTGCGACAAGGGATAAAGAAAATGGGTTTATCCTTTGTAAATCGCGATCCTTTGACGGATAAGTATAAACAGTTAAGGTATATCTTTTATAAATCAGGGTACTTTTGCGACAAGGGATAAAGAAAATGGGTTTATCCTTTGTAAATCGCGATCCTATAACGGATAAGTATAAACAGTTTGGGTATATCTTTTATAAAACAGGGTACTTTGGCGGCTGAGTATAAACAATTTTGGTATATCCTTTGTAAAACGTGAACTTTTAACGGATAAGTATAATAGTTAAGGTATATCCTTTATAAAACAGGGTACTTTGACGACTGAGTATAAAAAATGGATATATCCTTTGTAAAACGTGACCCTTTGACGGATAAGTATTAACATTTAAGATATGTCCTTTACAAAACAGGGTACTTTGACAGCTAAGTACAAACAACTTTGGTATGTCCTTTATAAAGTTCTTGGAGGATTGCAAGAAAAACTATTGACGATTAACCTAAGTGGACTACGGTCACTGGCCATAAAGCGAAGGTACAGCATTCGAACATGGTGTATTTGTTCAGAATAAACATAGACAAGCTTAAATATACTTTGCAATTTAAACTAAAAGAGGTCCATAATCTATTTTCATCAGACATGCAAATGACGCAACGCATATACATATTAAAGTTTCATTGCAGCGGGTGATACACTGGTCACGCGTTAAGTATCTCGGAAGGGGACGAGACATGCATCTTGATGTAATCTCGCGTACACAAAGTGACCTCGAGAGTTAAATTAAAAACTTTTTGCGGCCATTAAACAATCTCAAAAGAGTGAATAGACGAAATATTTCTCTATCCGAATATGTAAAACAAAAATAGGCCAGGGAAAGAAGAGCCAATGTGATCTTGCATTTTTTTCTACTTCTGTTGAATGAAAGGTCGCCGAAGAGTTGTGAGTGGGCGTGAAGTGGAAAGGACGCCGCGATTCCCAGGATGTTTGTTCGAAGATTAAATCCACAATAAAATACATACAATCTATTATTGCATGTCAGAAAGCGGTGTTCACGATAAATAACACGACAAGGAGCGCTTCGCCGTGTCGGGGTCGGGTTCGTGTACATAACCTGCCAGAGTTAGAAACTCGATTACGTTAACGTCCGAAAGGGAATGAGGAATTTCAAGTTCAGTTCTATTATTAGTGATATTTTCATAGGACTTCAAGCCATTGCTCTCAGACCGATTTAACGTTTCCTAGTTTCCGCGGAAAAAAACCGCTGCCAGTAAAATTGCCCGAATATCGATTCGTCATCGAAGAGTGGTTAATTCTAAATGGGAAAAGTTGACTTTCTTGTTTTACACTGAGAACACGGCGCTCCGTTGAATTTATAAATTACATTTACAAATTTAGATGCAAGTTAAGGCCCTTCCAAGTCCCAGATAACTTGGAAATGTTAACGTTTATTGCTAACGTAAAAACAATTACTACAATATCTGTGACAAATTCAATAGATCTCCAGCAAATTCCAGGTTCCGTTGAAAAAAAGAGTATTTCTCGGAGAATGTATTGAGTCTGCGATATTTGGAGGCATCTTTCTCATCAATTAATCATGAACTATCCGTAAATCAAACACCGTTATCTGAATATGATGTCAAACTTGAAATATTTGCGGTTTGGATCTGACACATAAAACGAAGAAGCCGAAAATAGCTGTAAAGTTGTTGATGCGGCGTTTAAACGTTATTCACCCATCACCCTAAAAATGGGAGTGAATGTTGTTTTGCGCATGCTCCAGCTACATCAATACTCCCGCTATATCACAGCCGTTTAGGTTGAGGTATCGGTTAGGTCTGTGGTAAATACGTGTAGTTTATGTAAATGAGCGCTAATGTTAACGCTCTGGAACACGGTGCTTCTACACTGATATTGCCTACCTTCGCACGTGAGCACCTGGGGCCATCTTTCTTAGATTATCTTCGTGTACAGTACAATGAACGGAAGAAGGCTCCTTACCGTGTTTTCAGAAGACGCCGTGTTGAGAGCCTCACTCATGAATCGCAACAGTGTTGCATAATGGTTTAAATGGTCAGCGCAATATTTATACGCCTTTAATTTCTTTAACATTTATTTCCCTAACACAGTGGGGAAATAGCATACGTAGACACGTTTAAGCAACTCATGTTCGATGAGAGGAGGTAAGAGATCTTCGCTGAAGGGATAAAGAAATTCTCAGTTAGAATACCCATCGTAAACCTCGCCACACCCTTGGACGTCAGTGAGTAGAGCCACGTGGCCAATCTCACTGCCTTGGGTGGTGAATGAAACGGTCCTGTGGATGTTTTATTGTATACTTATGCGCCAACTGTTTACCGATGGCTCGGCCAGGGAGGCGATGGGAGTTGACCCTTAATGAAATAGCCATTATTTCTCGTAAAATGGCACAGGCTTACACTAGGATGTCCCTGCCGAAAGGACGATGCACCAGGCTAGCATTCGGAGCTCCAGGGGACTAACTGTAGTGAGTTCAATCCTCACTTCGATTAAAGGAATTAAAAACATTCAAGTTCGTATTTGAAGTTTTAGCTTTACATTTAGTAGGTTTATTAGTCTGTCTTAAAGACCCTGATACATATATATCAAATGCAGCCCATGCAAGTCTACAATGTTTGGCAAGTCTAGATTACTGCAGTATCAGAAGAGAGTCCCTGGGCTCCTTTCTATTATATTTTTATTAAGATAATTTAACAACTGTTTTTTGTTGTTGTTTTTTCTGTACGATATGTTTATATCAGAGACTAGATGTCAGTCTATATGTTTATGTTCGTATTTAAAGTTTTAACTTTACGGTGCATGCACACGTATGATAGGCTTTTGTCTTGATTCATGTTTATTTTTCTGTGATGTGAACTCTATAAGAACAGGTGAAACGTAAAGATAACATTAATGTCTTCAGCCTGATTAATCGCATTAAACCTCGGTGAGACAGAAGTAAATACATAAGCACTACCTTATCGATAGCCTCTCTGGTGGAATATTCATGCCAGTGTATGGCCTTACAGTGATGACCGCCTGGTCAGGTGGATAGAGCGTCTGTCCGGAGAGCGGAAGGTCGGTGTTATAGCAAAAAACACTAGAACGTGGTACTTGTTGTTACCCTGCCTTGGGTTCGGCATTAAAGGGATACAACAAGTCGGCTCGCACTCAGTATGCTGTCTTAGTGGGGTATCCATGTTAAGCAGCGGCATGGTATCTCTGTGAGCTGGCACTATTAAACTGGCGTTAGTCCGGACTAGTACAAGCAGACCCACACACACGCACATGCACCCGCAACCTCACACCTACCACCCCCCCCCCCCACCCCCCACCCCTCACCCCCCCCCCCCAAAAAAAAACCCCCCAAAAAACCCAACAAAAACAAAAAAAACCAAAAAAAACACACACACAGACGTTACTGTATAAGTGTTATTATATGGAACACGACGTTAAACCACATTTCACCTCAAACCCAACGTATCGTTTGTATCGCATATATAAATTTAGAAAAGCATGACTAAATGCATAACGCTTGTTGTCTGGTTTATCATAACGTTGTGTAACTTGCTTACATGCAGTGGCTGACAAAGCACTGAAGACAAGCCAATACAACATTATTTCATGGTAATTTTGGTCCTGGGCCCCTTCCATAAAGTGATCGTCTTAATCGTCACATTAACCAATGTGAATATGATTTGATGCCGCTTTAAGCATAGCTGAACAATACTTCACGACGTTGGGCTTCACGCAATGTATCAACGTTGAAAGAGAACCCGGGAATTGTCCTTGATGAGCGAATGCTTTAACCAATAGGCTACCCCGCAACGCCTCATGCAATGTCGTGTTACGTGAACGACCCTATGGCAGACACGAATTGTTGTTCAGAGAGCAACTTAGTGAGTTGTCGGAGGGAAACCCGAAGTGATGCAGGTCTCAGACGCTTACCACTTTGGTGAAACCAACGAGCACGGGTATGGTGCCGACGAACCTAGAAACATAATCGGGGCGACTTGGGTTCGAACCTACGACCATATGGTTTTGGCGTGTCCAAGACACGACTGGGCCATCCCTATCCCGTGAGTCAGAGAAAAGTGTCAATAACAGTGACCGATGTGTGTGAAGAGCAGATTTCAACAGAATTTCAGTCACAATATGGCGTACTAGCCTACTCTGAGGCAACTCACATGGCAGCGTCTTAGCAGGACCTACGAGAACGGCTATTGTGAGGATAATAATAGTGAAAAATCTAAGTTTCGAACAAACGACCAGCATTCGTGACCAACTCGTGTTATTCCGGGACAAGCCTTCTTGCAGGTTACGGAAAGGGGCGAGTGGTGACGAATGGACCAGTTGAACATTGCACTGCAAAGGGACACAACTCTTCCCCGCGACTTTCTGCACCGGACCACCGAACCACCCATGATCCACGACAAGACACCCTTGATATCCGGACAATACATAATATGGGATAATATTGATTGAACTGAACCGAATTCAATTTGTAGAGAAGTCGTTTGTAACGACAGCCCCAGCACAATAGCAGCACACACCGGTCAATAGGAGGATGACAAAAGGTCACATGACCGCGATAAGGCGTGTCTGGGGACCAGTTCCCCGGACAATAACCTCAACAAATATTGACTGGTCTGAACCAGATATACTCGATAGAACCCAAGGGATCAATAGCCTTTCAAATCGGTCAGATTATCTAGTTTAGATCTCAAGAGCCCTCAAACTGACTTCTGGAGGAATATCGACGAATGAGACTATGGCAGATTTTACACCTTTTAGGAACACCCGTGAAGATTTACAACGATTTATGTTTGTAGCAGTGAATTGTGAACGGTGCCTCAGGATATTGACCAAAAAAATTAAAATATGTCACCGCTGCCTGTAAGAACCGTGTCTGGGCCCACTTCCGCAAGGCGGTCTTAACGCTACGAAAAAATCGTAAGCATATGTTTAAGTATGGGAGTTTCGATCATTTCAGCGCCAAGATCGTTTTGTGCAAGTGGGCCCTGGATTAAATTTGGACCCTTCAGTCGTCTGGGTATGCCGATTACATAAGATAACCCAGACCATACCTCGTAACCACCATATACTCACGTTATCACGGGGGGCACGGGGGGCACGGGGGGCCCAGTCGTCTAAGGCGTCGCGATTCGCTGTGCAGAGTTGCGTCTCTTTGGCACGCCAGAAACCTATGAGTGGGTTCGAATCCCGGTTCGCCCCGATTATGTTTCTAGGTTTGTCAGCACCATACCCGTGCTCGTGGGTTTCACCGAAGTGGTAAACATCTGAGACCTGCATCACTTCGGGCTTTCCTCCCACATTAAGCTGACACGCAGCGATATAACTGGAATACTGTTAAAAGCGGTGTTAAACACCACTCACTCACACACACGTTATCACGGGACACGGGTGCATAAGTGCGTGATTATGCGTGCGTGCGTGCGTGCGTGCGTACGTGTGTGTGTGTCGTGTGTGTGTGTGTGGTGTGTGTGTGTGTGTGTGTGTGTGTGTGTGTGTGTGTGTGTGTGTGTGTGTGTGCGTGTGTGTGTGTGTGCGTGTGTGATATAATTACTTGCACGATTAAGTGACTTCTAAGACACACAACGGCAAGATAACATTACACAGGTAGCCCGTTTTGCGAACACATGGCGTTTTTTTGTAAATTTGTGGCATCCATTTTGTGTGGAATTTGTTCTCGGGGAGTTTCAGTGGAACGAGTATCACCCTCAGGCATTCCCGTTTGCAATCCAATGTGAACTGCATTTATGTTTATAAAGCACTTTTATTCTAATGTTAAGCGTAAACGTCAAATACCACGAAGTCCATGTAAAAAGTAATAAATACATTCCCGTTCCAGTGTACACCCTCGCGAGTAGCGGTACCAGTTGGCGCGTCTGTCATTACACTGGTTTCAGTCAACACATTGTCGTTTCTGCCTTCCAGTCATAGTTGCGGCATTTTATCATTACCATGGAAACCGAACTTCTACGTCCATTAAGTCTATTTTATTTCGTGTATGTAAGCTGGAGTGGTTATGCTGGTGTGGCTTGGCGCTGCCACCGAGACATGGAAAGCAGACGATACAGAGTTAGCAATGCATGCCGGGTAATGGCGTCCTCGCCGTGGGATTCAGGTTCAATTAGAAAATTCTGTCAGACTTTGACAAACATACCCAGGCTTAGTGGCACTCACTAAATCACGGGAGTTATATTGATTTTCTCATTCTTTTGATGCAATTATAGACCAGTGTTTTTCTGCTAACGACGAGTACTAAAACAATATGCGCGTGGCTATGTGAACGCACCAGACAGATGATGTTGGAATGTTGGCGGAACGACACGAGGCTCTCCGACTGTGTATAGCAAAGCCTCCTCCGATGAGGGATGCATTTCGGAGGTTTAATCAATACAAAAGAGATGGCATTCAAAAGAAGTGCTTCACTAATGATACAGGTTTTCAGTCTAATGGCAATAAAACGTAGCCGAAAGAAAGACCATATAGATGTTATATTCTGATAGCATTGAAAGTTAACGGAGAAGAGATGTGAAGAAACATGGCGGATATTCGCTGACTTTATGAATAGCTGTATTAAGATCCATTCATAGAAGCTGTTAACTTGTCACAGGGTTGACTGAACGAGTGCATGCTTAATCTCAATACAGAGTTGAGCCTGCCTCTGTAACTACGGGGTATTGAACAGAATTTATGCGTTGATTTATGTCCCAGAATGTCAGTGCAGCCTGTATTGTGTACGGGTATTGGTGCACAACTGCACTTCCAATAACGGGTGTCCGTGACGTGCATCTTCTTGATGTGTTCCAATCGATCAGCTTGTTTCTCTTTCATCAGTGATTTTTAAACAGGTGATCGTTAGTATTTCTCTGAAAACCTCCATACACTTTAAAGCATCTTGTCAAACTTATTTATCTGACAGTCTTCAGAAAATTCTAAAAGCTGTTTTAGAATATTTCTGACAATCTTTAGATTAATAATTTTATAATCTGGTCACAAATGTTTCTCTGACAATATCTAGATCATATTGAAGCTAGTCAGGATTATTTCTCTGACAATATGCTGATCATATTGAAGCTGGTCAAGATTACTTCTCTGACAATTCTTGATCGTGTTGAAGCTGGTCAAGATTATTTCTCTGACAACATCTAGATCGCGTTGAATCTGGTCAAGATTATTTCTCTTACAATATGTCGATAGTGTTGAAGGAAGTCAAGATTATTTCTCTGACACTTCTTGATCGTGTTGAATCTGGTCAAGAATATTTCTCTTACAATATCTTACATTACCTCAGTTCAGTTGATACAATTATATTCACACAGGTTATATACTCAAAGCCATTGAAAACGCATTTGCTTTTGATGAGCGCACTTGTGAAAAGAGCAATTGCCTAAAACCTTTATTAACATCATGATAGTGCTGTGATGGATATGTGTCCTCCTGTGACAGTTCGGTATCTAACCTCAGACCATCTTGGAGCAGTGAGTCTGAAAGTGAAAAACGCAACTGTGAACACGGCACATAAACACAACCGCTGTTACTGGCATATGCTGCACGTGAAAAACGAGATCGCAGGTCCTTCACATCGGTCACCTGTTGAATATGCCAAGGCTCGACCAAGCCAGCAGGAACCAAGCGATCGGAATGCTTCAAGAAGGGGCAACTCAAGTGATCGTCGCCAGACGTTTCTACGTCCTTCCATGTACGAAAACTCGTTTCAACACAACAGTGACAGCTGCTGGTCCGAGACCTGGTGCAGCACACCTGTGACGACACCTCGCCAAGACCGTCACATCCGTCTCTTGCGCCTTCAGAACAGATTCCACACAGCCGTAGATACAGCCAGGAGGACTTTTTGGACCCATCAAGTCCGCATCAGCCCCAAAACGTTAGAAGGCGCCTGGCTGCGTTTGGCATACGGTGGCGTCGAGGTAACACAATTTTGAAACCTTTCTTAGCGCCAAGGCGATCGTAACTCCCAAACCTGGCCAAAGGCTTACGACAGTCGCAGCACTAAGGTTGTTTTGTACAACGGCACCCTGGGCACCGTTACACAAACCTATCTTAGGGCTAAGGTGATCGTAACTCCCAAACCTGGACATAGGCTTACGACAGTCGTAGTGCTAACATCGCTTTGTGCCACAGGGCCCTTATCCTGCTTCACCGACACAGGATTGCCTGACAGCGATGGGCAGCTAATGGAAGCTATCTGAAATACACCATGAATGTTAAGCAAGTTGGAACTAACCTTCCTTCTGTGATGTGCAGTTCAAAGTGGCACATGGTAAGGGAAATATGCACAAAGTCACAAGGCTGAACCTATTTAGCCAATCAGAAACCCTTAAAAATAGTCACCTGATAAACAAGTTAAACAAACCAGAATGAGTGTCACTCGGCAAGAGTGAGTGAGTGAATTATGTTTAACGCCGCTTTTAACATTATTCCAGTAATATCACGGCGTTTCAAGTTGGAGTTGGAATATCCCACAACTGATAAATGATAAGAAATGGACCTGAATGTCAACAGACTTGACATTACAACTAAACCACAAAATAACCGTAAAAGACTAACACCAATACAACATGTTTTAATACACTTTTAAACCTTTTTTATTTTTTTACACTATAATAGCAAAGGCTTTCATAAAATATGTTTGCAGTTATAATATTACAGAATCACTCTGCTACAATTCTATTAGTTCCTTTATTAGTTTAATTTCTATTTTCAAAATAGTGACAAAAGTAATTTGTTGGCGTTTCGCCTTCTTCATACGGCTGTATCCTATTCCTTATTTGGATTCCTCTCACTCGTCGCCTTTTCTGATCTGCCATTTCAATTTTGCTTTTCGTCGGGCGTGCTAGCATTGCTTCAATTATGTTTTTGAAAGTCTTCTTAATCTGTAATAGTATCTTCTAGCTGCTGCATTTATGCCTTTCTTTTTCTAGGAGTGGGGTATGAAATTAGTTTTACTCTTTCTTTCAAAACTCTTTCTAAAAATAGTGTCTTCAATGGTTAAAGCTAAGTTGTGATCATCTCTTGTTTTAATATATTCGGTGTAATATTTCGGATCCACGTGTTCTGTTTTGGCTACTGCTGGCATGTTTTCGTAATAATGAAGTGGACTTTGTTCCTTGTTGAGAGCATTCGAAAATGACATCGTAATAGCAGAGTGATTTCATTTATATCCTGGTACGACCGATGAACTAAGAGTCACATGTACATTGTATTCACTAAATAGGAGAGAAACTAATCCGGTATTCTTTTTTCACCAAGTAAATACAGTTTTGTCAAGGTATAATTCTCGCCATCTTCCCGTGGCAAGAGAGTTATCTGACTATAAAAGTCCAGTTTTACCCTTGCGGAACTAGGATGGTATTATGGAGTTACATTTTGGCTGGACTAACGAGTCTATGCATAGTCCAATCAAAATCGCGCAACGAAATCGAAATCCGGTTCGTAAACTGTCGTGCAGATTTCGGTCGATTGCAGGGTTTGAAAAGCATGTGCACCGCCAACTCGTTGTCAACAGATATTTTCCAAACCTTTTTTTTATGTTTTTGATCAAGATGCTCACGTGATTTGATGCACTTCGCGATGTAAGACCCGTTTTATTACAATATAGATCTTGATTATCGATCAGATCGTCTTGACTGGGCGCCACCATTTTGTTTGAAACAAATGCAAGGGATGGAGTCTGATTGGGCATAAGGAGAGGCTTAGAAGGGACATAACTCGTAATAACCACTGGTGGCGCTACGATCGAGCCCAGGAATTCCAGCCAAGTTCGGCAAGGGTGGAAACTGGACTTTTGAAGTCAGTTAACTGTCTTGCCTCGGGAAGATGGTAGTTATTGTCTTGTAAACATATAATAGAAAACTAATTATTAATATTTACGTTTCCTTTTCTCTGTTAAGCCTCTACAGTTTTCCGATACAATACCTATCCCAATCAAATGTTATAAGAGTATCCCTGCTTCTTAAAGCCAAAGAGGGGCGGTCGGATAGCCTAGTGGTTAAAGCGTTCGCTCGTCACGCCAAAGACCCGGGTTCGATTCCCGACATGGGTACAATGTGTGAAGCCCATTTCTGGTGTCCCCCGCCGTGATTTTGCTGGAATATTGCTAAAAGCGGCGTAAAACCATACTCACTCACTCACTCACTCACTCTTAAAGCCAAAGGGGCGGTCGCGTAGCCTAGTGGTTAAAGCGTTCGCTCGACACGCTGAAGAACCGACCTAAGTGTGTGTGTGTGTGTGTGTGTGCGTGCGTGCGTGCGTGCGTGCGTGTGTGTGTCAGAGCCGACTAGTCTTTATTTTAGCCCCTTAATGCCGAGCGCCAGGCATGGTAACAACAAGTTTTAACGTCCTTTGGTATGAACCCCGAACCTTCTGCTCTCCGGGCGGACGCTCTACCACTAGACCACGGAGGCGGACTATTTAATGATTGGAACATGATAGTAAACCATATCCCGCCTTTACAACAGACATCACAAACATATGCTATAACCTAGTGACACTGTCACATTGCTTCATGATACCTCCTCTGCACCCTGCAGTTGTCTAGCCGCACGCGATCTCATCGTTCAGTCACGTTTTCATACACTATCTTCCGCGTGCCCAGCACAATATGTCACAAGGTTTCTCAAACAAGAAAAACAATTTTAACGTTACTTACAGTTTAACGTCCAAATGATATTGCCCATTGAACATAGAATCCGTAGAATTTCCGAGGAATCCACACATAAATACACAAAATGGACAATGTTTCCCGCCATGGATGAGGACAAAATTATCACGCGTTAGCACTCCGCCATTTTGCTACATGGTATGACCGTGTACGACAAAACATGGTGAGTGAGTATGTTTTTATGCCGCTTTTAGCAATATTCCAGCATTATCACGGTGGGGACTAAAAATAACACAAGAGGGCATGGAGTACAACATATCCCGCTTATGTTTGTTTGTTTGTTGTTTGATGCCGCAATCAGCAATGTAATGGAGGTCTGTAAATAATCGAGTCTGGACCAGACAATCCAGTGATTGATATCATGAGCATCATCCACGCAATTGGGATACGATGACATGCATCAACCAAGTCAGCGAGCCTGACCACCTGATCCCGTTACTCGCCTCTTACGACAGGCACGAGTTGCTGAGTTTAAGCTATATTCGATTGTAAAACGTGGATTTACGTAATGCACTTGAATATTTTAAGCTGTCTAAGAAAGATTCGTTATGTTGTCCAGCAATGTCTTCCTTTTCAATAAGTAAATAACTAAGCCAAGAATTATTGTCACTATGTGTCAGTGGGAAATATGTAATACTCATCATGATCATATAGCAAACAAACACGACGGGTACAGTCGTTTGGTCATTTTTTCACCAGGAAGATCCAGGTTTCTTAGGGTCCTTGTTCCTATGATGACTTCTATAAAGACGACTCTCACGGGTGTCCAGATCTTGTTAGTCTCGCGGATGCGTGTTGTCCACTTAGAATTGCCCGCTGCTTCTTAAGCATCTGTGGCAGGTCTGTCTGAATCCTGATCCCAGTCTCTCAGCAACTTGTTTTGCCTAAAAAAACGGACCCCCCTGTCTGGAATATGCACGAACGTACCCATTATGATACGGGGTGCTTTGGGTCGATGGATCTTCTGGTACTCAGATAGGGGTAGACTGTTAACATGTTGTCTACTCTGGTTTGAGTAAACCCCTGGGCCCAATTGCACAAAACAATCTTAGCGCTAAGATGATCGTAACTCCCATACTGTAACATAGGCTTACAATAATCTTAGCGCTAAGATGGTTTTGTGCAAGTGGGCCCTGGACTAGAAATGCTCTCCACACTGATTCTGTATTTTCCAGGACAAATTCGTGAAAACTTGGTCTGTAAATTTGGTCTCCTGTTATGAGCGTCCTTAAGGAGAAACTGTTTTTTTTCTCATTGATTGCGTCGCTCTACTTCCTCAGCGAAATCCGTAATACTTTGTGGATCTCTTCCCCGTGTTTACCGACCTCGCGTTCTGCAGCTTACACTTCATCTTTCACATCAGACAGGTCTTCTTTCATAGAGGCGATTGATGCTTGAATATCGACTTTCAACTGTGTAATACGTTCGGATAGTGTTTTTTCCGACGCCTGTACAATATCTTCAACGGTTCCATCTAATATCTTCAATCGCTGGGACAAATATCAAAAGTGTCATGTATTCCTATTTTTAACTTTACAATATCAATGGAAAGTTCAAAGTCGCTCAAATATAACTCACAGACAATAGTTGTGTAATTATGTGTTTTTAGGCTTCCATTTTGGTTGATTAATTGGTTAAATCCATGGGAAGGAGAGAGCCCGCGAAACACGTCAATACATATTCATGCGCAACCGGAAGTTATGTAGAGTTGCTTCCCTTAGCCTCCCAGATTTGCTCGTCGTGTGTTCAAATATCAGATTCGCCCTCATTGCGCGTGGTATGCATGTAATATAATCGTTATCGTGGCTTTCGACTATTGTCTCCAACTAACGTTTTTCACTCTCACCCACTCACTCACCCACCCACCCTCTCTCTTGCCCACTCGCCCACTCAACCACCCACTCAACCATTCATTTCACAACTCACTCAACCACTCATAACTGCGTATATTCCCATCTTGAATTGCCAGCAAGTGGGATTGCAATTGATGCAGTGGTTGGCTAACAGTATTTTACATTAAATCATCGTCAGCTGGCCTTTGTGAGTGCAAGACCTCGTGGCCTTTGCAACTGTATCACATCGTGTTGGCAGTAAGCTGAAACGTGACGAGAAGCTAGGTTTTCATTTTTTACCATATTTTTTCACAGAAGGTTCACTTTATTCCAGAACAAGGACAATACATGTATTCCTCACTTGTTACAGCGCGGGTCACGGGAGTGCATTTGCACAAACAACATTTACTTTGAATGCATTGTCATATAACCTCTCGTTACATCCTACAGAAATTCTGCCAAATGGCTTTGCCAGGGTGACATAAACAAAGCCATATGACAGTGATTTCTGTTGTGTTTATTAACGCTACACCTCGGGGAACTACTGTCCCGACACATTTGTTAATCATTCCTCGAGAGTGAGCAAATGATTTGGGTTTAACGCCGCTTTTAACAGTGTTCCAGTTATATCACGGCGTGTCAGCTTAATGTGGGAAGAAAGCCCGAAGGGATGCAGGTCTCAGACGTTTACCACTTTGGTGAAACCCACGAGCACGGGTATGGTGGTGTTAAACCTAGGAACATAATCGGGGCGAACCGGGATTCGAACCCATGATCATAGGATTCTGGCGTGTCCAAGGGACGCAACTCTGCACAGCGAATCGGGGCGCCTTAGACAATTAGGCCACCCGCGCACCCTATTCCTCGAGAAGTGACTCTGTGGTTGTTTTGTGATGCCACCACGTTTAAACACCGTTTGGGGGTCATGTGGTCAAAGCGTTCGCTTGTTACGCTGAAGACTGGGTTCGATTGCCCACACGAATACAGTGTTTGGAGTCACGGAAAGACACACTTTGGTTTCAACCCAGCATTCTCCATCAAAGACCTGGTTAAGTCATACCAGAAATTGAATGGTAGACATTCAGAGGAATTTACTGAATATGATGCGTTGCTTAGCAAGACAATGCGCGATGCTATCCCATACTATTATATTTATGTTGAGTTTTCCAAAGTTTATACCAAGAAGTCAAAAGTTCGATCTAGTTAAACTACCGGCATTAAAGTGATAACACGAGGACTGGTCGGCTCGGAGTCAGCATACTGTGTCTGAGTGGAGTTTAGATCCTAAACACAAACCTAAAACACCTAAAAAACCTTGTCCAATTATTTTGACATGTCTAAACATGTTTACGATTGTGTTTAACAGATATACGTGTTTACGGTCTACATGTGCACCAACGTCATTGAAATTCAAGATAATTAGGTAGGTAGGTAAGGTTAAAATGGGCGTTTTGTATGTTTCTAGCGTATTTTTGCTAATAGTACTATTATACTCAGGGCTGCGTGCATGCCCGTGTGTGTGGCTGCTTGATGAGTGCCGTTACTAAAGTGCTAACCCACTGAGAGACCATGCCGCAGTTTCACATGGATACGTAGGTGGTTTCAGAGAGGGGTCGAGGAGGCCTCCCCAAAACACACACACACACACACACACACACACACACACACACACACACACACACACACACACACACACACACACACAGACCACACCATCCCCCACCCTACCCTCCTTTTGAAAACCAAATGTATTTTGTTGTTGGCAGTAAAATCTGAGAGCGGAATTTGACATTTTAGACCTCTCCCTTTTAGAAATGCCGGACCCGCCCTTGGGAAACCTCTCTCAGACATTCCGAGGCGGCCAGGCCCTGTTTCATCAAATAACGTCTTTTAACGTCTGTTAACGTCTGTTCGTGTGACGCGACCTGAGGATCGAACCTTCCGCTCTCCGGTCCGACTCTCTATCCACGGACCACGGACATGGTTAGCAAGTTTGTTTTGCCTCTCTGCGGGGTGTTCATTGCCAACACTTAACATGGCTTCCACCTTAGCAGCCGGAAGTGTTCAAATCCCGCCGAAAGAACACAACCCACTCAACAAAGAACTTTTACACACCAAACCGATCAAAGATGGCCTGTTTCCAAAGCCATTAGTTACAAATCTGCCCGGAACACTTACACAATGATGGTCACGATTTGCATCACGTGACAACGCTCAAAGGTTTCTTTCAGAAGTGCATTACTTTGATCAACTCAATAGGCCTTTGCCATCGAGCAACATCAAGTGTCAGTTTTTAATGCTTGTAGTGTAATTGTGTAACTGGTTGATTTGGCTCTGACTCTAAGCAGACGTCAGGCGTGGTTAATGAACAGATCAGAAGCGCATGCGCTGTTTAACGCGGGATAGATAGATAGATAGATAGATAGATAGATAGATAGATAGATAGATAGATAGATAGAGACAGACAGACAGACAGACAGACAGACAGACAGACAGACAGACAGACAGACAGACAGATAGAGAGGTCGACTTAAGTACTGTGTTGTGTATATAGAGGACGACTACAGCACTGTGTAGGGGTGTATATAGAGGTCGACCACCGCACTGTGTTTCGATGTACATTGTATATAGAGGTCGACTACAGCAGTGTGTGTGGTGGGTGCATATAGAGGTTAACGACGGCACTGTGTTGGGGTGTATGTAGAGGTCGACTACAGCACTGTGTGTGGGTGCATATAGAGGTTAACTACGGCACTGTGTTGGGTGTATGTAGAGGTCGACTACAGCACTGTGTGTGGGTGCATATAGAGGTTAACTACGGCACTGTGTTGGGTGTATGTAGAGGTCGACTACAGCACTGTGTGTGGGTGCATATAGAGGTTAACTACGGCACTGTGTTGGGTGTATATAGAGGTCGACTACAGCACTGTGTGTGGGTGCATATAGAGGTTAACTACGGCACTGTGTTGGGGTGTATATAGAGGTCGACTACAGCACTGTGTGTGGGTACATATAGAAGTTAACTACGGCACTGTGTTGGGGTGTATATAGAGGTCGACTACAACACTGTGTTGGGTGTATATAGAGGTCGACTACAGCACTGTGTTGGCTGTATATAGAGGTCGACTATAGCACTGTGTTGGCTGTATATAGAGGTCGACTATAGCACTGTGTTTGGTGTATATAGAGGTCGACTACAGCACTGTGTTGGGTGTATATAGAGGTCGACTCGCACTGTGTTGGGTGCATATAGAGGTCGACTATAGCACTGTGTTGGGTGTATATAGAGGTCGACTACAACACTGTGTTGGGTGTATATAGAGGTCGACTACAGCACTGTGTTGGGTGTATATAGAGGTCGACTACAGCACTGTGTTGGGGTGTATATAGAGGTCGACTACAGCACTGTGTTTGATGTATATAGAGGTCGACTACAGCACTGTGTTGGGTGTATATAGAGGTCGACTACAGCACTGTGTTGGGTGTATATAGAGGTCGACTACGGCACTGTGTTGGGTGTATATAGAGGTCGACTACAGCACTGTGTGTGGGTGCATATAGAGGTTAACTACGGCACTGTGTTGGGTGTATATAGAGGTCGACTACAGCTCTGTGTTGGGTGTATATAGAGGTCGACTACAGCACTGTGTTGGGTGTATATAGAGGTCGACTACAGCACTGTGTGTGGGTGCATATAGAGGTTAACTACAGCACTGTAATGGGGTGTATATAGAGGTCGACTATAGCACTGTGTTTGGTGTATATAGAGGTCGACTACAGCACTGTGTGTGGGTGCATATAGAGGTTAACTACGGCACTGTGTTTGGTGTATATAGAGGTCGACTATAGCACTGTGTTGGGTGTATATAGAGGTCGACTATAGCACTGTGTTGGGTGTATATAGAGGTCGACTATAGCACTGTGTTGGGTGTATATAGAGGTCGACTATAGCACTGTGTTGGGTGTATATAGAGGTCGACTATAGCACTGTGTTGGGTGTATATAGAGGTCGACTATAGCACTGTGTTTGGTGTATATAGAGGTCGACTACAGCACTGTGTTGGGTGTATATAGAGGTCGACTATAGCACTGTGTTGGGTGTATATAGAGGTCGACTATAGCACTGTGTTGGGTGTATATAGAGGTCGACTATAGCACTGTGTTGGCTGTATATAGAGGTCGACTATAGCACTGTGTTTGGTGTATATAGAGGTCGACTACAGTACTGTGTTGGGTGTATATAGAGGTCGACTACGGCACTGTGTTGGGTGTATATAGAGGTCGACTATAGCACTGTGTTGGGTGTATATAGAGGTCGACTACAACACTGTGTTTGGTGTATATAGAGGTCGACTACAGCACTGTGTGGGTGTATATAGAGGTCGACTACAGCACTGTTTTGGGATACACTAGGGTCACTAATAGTTCATGCACGTGCAAATCAATAATCAATCCATGACGTTCTTGGAATCAGGACAGTGGATGTGCTGACAATGGATCCATCACACGCGATAGAATGAACAAATCAATCTTGCCAGGATGGGAGTAGCCCTGTTATGCTGTCCCTACAATACAGGTGTAGTCAGTGGAGAAACAATCCTCAACTCTGTTAGTGAAGTAGGCGATGGCTGGAACACTATAATAACGTTACATCTTACATCGGAGGTACCCGTAAATGTTTTCCGTGAGTGAGTTGGATTTTACGCCGCTTTTAGCAATAGTTTAGCAATGTTACGGAGGGGGACACCAGAAATAGGCTTCCCAATGTGGGGAATCGAACCCGGGCCTTCAGTCGTCATGCTTGTCACTCGTCAGAAGACCGTCTCCGTGGTCTAGTGCTCAGCCGACCAATTTCGGCGCCCAAGGGGGGGGGGGGGGGGGGGGGGCTGCCAGACACTGAGAATATTTACATTCCAGATACAAGGCATGCCTCATGTTGTAAAGCCTCCAGAGTTCGAATTCCCACATGGCTTCAATGTATGAAGACCACTCCCGACCGTCTTTGCCAATGTTTTAATGCGGTGCGAGACCTACACATTCTTCCCCCCTTCTGCGAGAGTATTTACTGACCTGCGCCAATCTAACGCCCAGACGCTCTTCCTTTGTAAAGTTATAAAACCAAAATATCTCTTTTCTTTCCGATAAATGTTTGTAACAATGGCGAGTTCAAAGCATGATGAGTAAGTGATCGAAGTTTTGCGCCACATATCTATATAGCACTATTCCAGCAATATTAATGCGGGGACACCAGAAACACACATTTTACCAATGTGAGAAATCGAACCCGGGCCTTCGGTGTGACGAGCGAACGCTTTAACCACTTGGCTAAAAGTAATTTCTTGTGAGTATGACGCTGGTGCCCCGAGAGTTCCCACTCACGTTTTATCTGATCAGGGGCAGATAACTCCACTGAGCTACTTAATTTAATTGAGCTACATATTTAAGTCTAATATGACCCCGATGCATTGTAGCTTTTTGTAATAATTGTATCGACCCAGGACAGGATAGGACACTATTTAAACAAAAAATGTGTTCAGTTACGTACGTGCATCCTGTGTATTATAGAAGGAATATGCTTCAGCGTCTGGCGCACAAGTTCAGTCTGGTTGAAAATTTGTATATTTGTGTGCCAGAGTGAAGCTGTCATACCATCATTGACTAAGTTGATCGATATAATACAATTTGAGCTAGAATGGGCAAAACATCTTAGATAAAATCGTGTGTTGGGTACATTAATCAAACTTCCTGGGACTGCCAACTTGCCTCGGCTCTGTATCCCTTTAACGCGCGTCTGCGTATTGCATGTCTAAGAGCGAGTGTCCTGACATTGTTCCTGGCTAAGCGTCTGATCTGACTGAACATTTGATCTGCTTCTCTCAGTGCCCTGCCAGTAACCCAGCAAGCAAAAGACAGTCAGGATTTGTCATCAGACTAAAAGCTTTGCAGTAGATTACTTCGTTAGGGGTCCCCTCTGTTGCCATATGGCGAACAGCTAAATTGGGTCGCTATTTCAAACGAGGGAGCGGTTTTGACGTCACCACGAAATCATTAGCGTTATCGCACGCGGCAATGAAGCGGGGACGGTAACGCGTCGACATTGCACGCTACGTTTCGTCGATACTCACCCACAGAGCTCCTTCTCAATAGAACGCATCCGTAATGAATGACGTCAGTTAAGAAGTAGCCGATAACGTTTTAAAGTACCGAGTAAGGATTACCAAACTGTATCCGACCTTTACTTTGGCCATGGCGGACTTGTACAGCACACATTCTGAATCAACACGCGTTGATTGTGTAACAAAGGTCCATTATGACTGGGATAATATGACTGTCGCAAGTCATGACGGCTATTAGCAGCATACGGCGTCTATATGATCGCATTATCCTTCTCTCACAACAGCTTACTGTCAGACGATAATGATGCAGTTTGACCGGGTCAACTGACAGAGTGTCTGTTAGCGTTGTCGTCAGGCGGTGAAATGTCAGATAGGTCATAGGTCAAGGACAGACTTATCTGTGGACTACCCTAAGCAGACCTCCATCTCAGTCAGGCTAGAGTTGTCTCCCCTTGTTTCGAAGATAATATTTCGAGAATACGCTTTTATTGAAGCTACATATTGCTAATTAAGGTATCCTAGATATAACATATAATCAGTTTACAGTAATAAATGTAGAAAAATTGAATCCCCTTATCTCAATTAGAGGCATAAGCTCAGTTAGCCTATCAACGTCACATAAAACCGTTATTTTTCTAAATTGCAAACTGTTGTCTTATATATGCATAACAATTTTAAAGATACTCAAATGACATCCATTTGACGCAAAAGAATGTTTCGGGATTAATAACATTAAACTGGAACATGTACCTTAGCATTTTGATTATTCCAGAAAAAATCTTCAAATTTCGGAAAGTCGGTATCCGCTGTATGAGTCCATGTTCGATTCAAACAAGGGAATCTCCGCCTAGTGATACTTAGGCAATCTACTTGCATGTATGAGCTGTGTCCTCTGGCCTGCATCACAAACCAGACTAGAGGCGAATAGATACGCTTGCCAGTTATCTAAAACAGTCAGTTAACTCCCTTGCCTCGGGAAGATGCGGGAAGATCTCACATATACAGAAGAAAGTAAATCCAAAACAGACCAGTGGGAAGACATGAACACAAAACGAGATTTTCACCTTGTCCAAAAGATATGAATATATCAACGATCATCAAGAAACAGTAGTCAAATGAAAAGATAGTTTAATCAAAATTTTAATTACACAAATATTTGACGTTGTAAACGCCCTTTCCTTTTCATTTAAATATCCTAAAATAGTTAAATGTACAACTACCTGTGTTATGGTGATTCTAATCCCCTTCATTTATAGTTGTGATTAGTTGGCCTTTTTCTTTTTATTACTGATCGAATACCCCATTAAAGATTATCCGTTGTCCAGATAATCTTCTCTTCGTGCCTGTAAGATATTGACCCGTATCACACAAGCCTACGAAGGTTTCTAAATGAAGTGTTAACAAAGAAATAGGACCGTGTTCTGTCGGGTCGATGTTGCTGCCAGACGTTCCTCACGTTCCTGCTTTCAAGAGGTATCCTTTGAGTACCCAAATGGATCTGGCTTGGTTGAAGACAGAAACTGTTGGCTCGCTCGTGTTTATATCGGTGGCGTTCCCCCCGTCACGCGAAGAGAAGGCTTTGGGGGCTATTCATTTCTCATTTGAAGTCAACACAACTTAAAGAAATTCTAATAATGGGTTTACTGTGTTTTTGCACAGTTCGATTTAACATATAGAGTTTATAAACAAATGGGAACATGTGAGCAACTAGTTAGCCACTGTTTTTGTCAAAGATTTCTCTGAGGTTTAATACAAAAGTCTGCAAGGTGCGTGTGGCTCAATGCGATGAGGTAATTTGTAGAACCGTTGTCACCGCGTTTCAGCTGATAATCACCACCAGCAGCAAGGGAATACTCAGTTCCACCCTGCAGTATTGATTTGCTGTGGAAGGGAAAATAGTTGAAAATGATTTTGTGGACGTTTGCAAGCCTATTGCATTGAACAGACCCTTTGTTAATATTGCCGGGAGTTGTACTTTCTCTCTTAATAGCGACAAACCCTTTCCATATTGAGGAGAAAACTCTGCTAGGAACAGAGTCGATTGTACGATTCCGACTATATCATGAGCATGTGTTCATGAATCACTATCAGTTAGTGATTATACAAGATGTTCGCGAAAAGGTGAGCGTTTCCTGCCCCACCGGTGGCACTCGTCACAAACACATGCAAAGACAGGTTAATTTTTCCCCTGAAAAACACCTGGTACACGTCAAAACAGGGAATTGCAACCGACATATAGTTTTTTGTATCTGGTGCGTCAAATTCGGAAATGTTATTCACGTGTCAATTTGAATGTTTTACTGAGGCCTACTGGGGCCTTACTGAGGCCTTAAGTGTGGTAACTTTGATCAAACAACTTTGCGCAAGATTCGTATGCTCCATCATATAATATGCAATGTATGTTTATGCACATGGTGCAAGCCGTGGAATATATGATTGATTACTTATTCAGTAAGCAAATATCATATCTAGATTGCATTAACGTTCTTTGATCAGTACACTGCTCACAACAGCAGCATGCAGCATCTTCAACCGTGTTTGTTTGTTTGTTGTTTAACAATTTTCCAGCTATATGACGGCGGTTTGTAAATAATCCAGTCTGGACCAGACAAACCAGTGATTGATAGCATGAGCATCGATCCACGCAGTTGGGATACGATGACATGCATCAACCAAGTCAGCGTGCCTGACCACCCGATCCCGTTAGTCGCCTCTTACGACAAGCATAGTCGCTGAAGACCTATTTTAACCCGGATCTTCACGGGTTCCTTTAACCGTTATATTACCACTGACGAATAGCTGCTCCGTTTATACAGATGGGTGATAGCATAGAAGGGAGTAGATGTATCACACCTGGGTCGACACACACAACCGTAAACCAGTATAATTCGCAGAACGCTCATCTTCCCGAGGCAAGTTAGTAAACTGACTATAAATGAAACTGGACTTAAGGCCAGTTAACTCTCTTGCCTCGGGAAGATTCAGAACGCTAAGACCAATGAGGAAAAACCCCACAGTCTCCTTAGGGGGCGGTCGGGTAGCCTTGTGGTTAAAGCGTTCGCTCGTCACGCCAAAGACCTGGGTTCGATTCCCGACATGGGTACAACATTTCTGGTGTCTCCCGCCATGGATTTGCTGGAATATTGCTAAAAGCGGCGTAAAACCATACTCACTCACTTAATGAATGGATGGCCCTGTATTAGGCGAGTAATTAAGGCTGTTACTTAGATGGTGCTTAAATGCGCATTTGACCACTTAATAGGGAACGAGTGTCGCAGTTGTTTATGGCGCCGCCATGTACTCTATGGAGTTATGTCCCTTAGGCGTGCCAGAATCCTAGGATCGTGGATACAAATCCGATATTCGTCACGATGATGAAAATTTTGATTTGTCAGCACCATACCTGTGTCCGTTGTTTGTTTTACCAATTGGTAGACGCCATTGCATCACTTCGAGTTGATACTCCGTGGTATACAATCATTATCAATTAATGTTCAAAACTATAGAATACTACAAGGGACATTGTCGCATTGTCGACACTTTTTGCTTGGTTTTGGAAAGGCGACAATGCGACAACGCGACAATGCCCCTTGTAGTAGTCCATACAAAACGGCGTTAAAGCTAACCCGCTCACTCACTCACTTCGTGTTTCCGTGATTAGCCCCGAAGATGACCTTCGTCTGTTAGCCTGACATAGGTTCAATGTGACATTACGACTGCAAGTTTAATATCGCGCATCTCAGTGTAATAGCAACAATTCATTGTCGACCCCGTCGGGTCCTATAACGGTATCGACACATATGGCGGTAGACGCTGGCCAATTCCGGATTTTTCTTGTAGAGTTCAAGGCGCTCTGGCTAGACACGTTACTACCCTCTGTCCAAGGGCCATCACGCTCGCCATTATGGGGGTAAGCTGTGGGGATATATTTCCTGCCTGGATGAAAGTGGGGATGTAAGGCTTCTCCTTCAGCGGTGACTCCTCAGAGAATAACATCGGGAGAAGGGAGCATGTGATATTGCAATGTTTAATAATAATAATAATAATAATAATAATTAAAGCTGCAAGCAGCAATGGCGGGCTCCAAGAAACACTGTGCCCAAACGTCCATGTTCGAATCCTCAAAGGGTTTCCTTGAACCAAATCCGTCAAATGTAGGCACCACTTGCAGGGTATCGTCGCAAGGAAAATGGCGTGTGCCAGGGTGTCCAGGTCTGTTCTAAAACCATTTCCGACCTCGAACATGTTCGAATCCATAAAAGGTTGGCTTGTGCCAACTCTGTAAAAAGATAGTCACCGGAAATCGCCGCTACGAAATTGGCGTGTTCCAGGGGTGTCCCAAATATAAATCAAATATTACCACCAAGCGGTGTTACTTTTAGCATACAACCAATAACAATAAATGAGATGCATATGGCACACTAACTTCATGTAAACTTGCAATAGTTTCTGTGGAGAACCTTACAAGATATGATCTTTAAAGCAAAATTTCGTTGAAAAAAATGACCAAAATCAAAATTCTATATGGCCGCAACTAAAAAAGATATCCAAAATCGGCTATTAACGTTTGATGTGTTGTGTATGGAGACAATTATCAGAAAGTTTGAAAGCATTTCATTCAGTGGATTCAAAGTTGTTTGCATTTGAAGACAGGTACCCCAAAACACTATGAAAACCTTGAATCCAATATGGCTGCCAAACCACGTGACCAATGACCAAAGTCAAAGAACATAAAATGTCAAGCAGCTCAAGCAGCAGATACATGCTAGGCTTCAAAGTAATAAGATAAGCGGTTGTGGAGCAATAGGGCGAAATACATCTTCAAAATATTCTGTTCTTTTAGTTATCTGCCCTTGGCCTTTCCGCCTACGGCCTTGGGTTTTTGGCGGGCACTAGTACCCATCGGTCCTCATACACACACAAAATTTGAACAAAATCGAGCCAGTGGTTATTTTTCTAGCTCTGGTACAAAAATCAGCGGAATAATAATAATATTAAATCAAACGCTAACACTGGGACTCTTCAGCCTTTCTGCTTGGTGACTCTTTAACAGGCTGTAACTTCTTTGTCAGTTGGGCTCCAGTCAAACGGATTAGCGTTCTGCGTTCGTCCGGGTCCTGGGTTCCTGCCGCATTGCTGAGATAAAGTGCTAAACCTGTTTCCCACCTCTTTCATATATTCGAATCCTCAAAGGGTTTACCTGTACCAACGCCGTCAAATGTAAAGAACCTCTGGTGAGACATCACCACTACTAAATTGACATGTGCCTGGGTGTCCCAGGATGATTTTACCAATTTCCAACTTCGACCATGTTCGAATCCTCAAATGGTTTATTTGTACCAACGCCATCAAATGTAAGGAATCGCTTGCGAGACATCACCACATTTGTCCCAGTGTGTTCTTAACCCAAGTTTGACTTCGACCATGTTCGAATCCGCATATGGTTTGTTTGTACCAACGCCATCAAATGTAAGGAACCGCTTGTGAGACATCACCACATGTGTCCCAGTGTGTTCGTGACCCATGTTTGACTTCGACCATGTTCGAATCCGCATATGGTTTGGTTGCACCAACGCCGTCAAATGTAATAAACCGCTTGTGAGACATCACCACATGTGTCCCAGTGTGTTCTTAACCCATGTTTTACTTCGAATATGTTCGATTCTGCATATGGTTTGCTTGTACCAACTCCCGTCAAAAGATTGTCACCGTTTTCAGGACACTGCCGCTACCAAATTGGCGTGTGCCACAGTTTCCCAGATTGTACTTAACCCATTTCCGACCTCGACCATATTCTAATCCACAAATGGTTTGCTTTTAATAACGCCGTCAAAAGTAAGGTACCATAGCAATTGGCAATTGAGAAATGAAGAACCAAGTCAGCGAGTCTGACCACCCGATCCGACCAGTCGCCTCATGTGACAAGCTTACTGTAGTTGCCTCTTGAGACAAGCATCGGTTGAAAAAGGCCAATTCTAACACTGATCATCAAGGGTAGTACACATAATACTGAAAAGACTGTGGAGAACGCTTGGGTATCTGCAAAGCCAGTGAATGGAGGTTTATGGTAGATTTATGAGGCGCTTCCTTCAGTATTTGTACTCAAGTCTAATTTTTTACTAAAATCAAATACTACCACCAAGCGGTGGAGCTTTCAGTATGCAACCCAGAAATAAAATGAGGTACATATAGTATTAAAACTTTATGCAAACGTTCAATAGTTTCTGTTAATAACCTTAGAAGCTATGATCTTAAAAGTAACATTTCGGTGAAAAAAATGATCAAAATCAAAATCCAATATGTCCGCAACTAAAAAAGATATCCAAAATCGGCTATTAACGTTTGATGTGTTATGTATGGAGACAATTATCAGAAAGTTTGAAAGCATTTCATGCAGTGGACTCAAAGTTGTTTGCATTTGAAGACAGGTACCCAAAAGACACTGTAAAAACCTTGAATCCAATATGGCTGCCAAACCACGTGACCAATGACAAAAGCCAAAGAACAAAAAATGTCAAGCAGCTCAAGCAGCAGATACATGCAAGGTTTCAAAGTAATCGGATAAGCGGTTGCCGAGCAATAGGTCGAAATACATCTTTAAAAAAATCTGTTTTTTTAGTTATCTGCCCTTGGCCTTTGGGCCTACGGCCTTGGGTTTTTGGCGGGCACTAGTACCCAACGGTCTACATACACACACAAAATTTGAACAAAATCGAGCAAGTGGTTATTTTACTAGGTCTGGTACAAAAATCGGCGGAATAATAAATAATAAATAATAATAATAATAATAATAATTAAAGCTGCAAGCAGCAATGGCGGGCTCCAAGTAACACTGTGCCCAAACGTCCATGTTCGAATCCTCAAAGGGTTTCCTTGAACCAACTCCGTCAAATGTAGGCACCACTTGCAGGGTATCGTCGCAAGGAAATTGGCGTGTGCCAGGGTGTCCAGGTCTGTTCTAAAACCATTCCCGACCTCGAACATGTTCGAATCCATAAAGGGTTTGCTTGTACCAACTCTGTCAAAAGATGTCACCGGAAATCGCCGCTACGAAATTGCCGTGTTCCAGGGGTGTCCAAAGTATTGATCAAATATTACCACCAAGCAGTGTTACTTTTAGCAGACAACCAATAACAATAAATGAGATGCATATGGCGCACTAACTTCATGTAAACTTGCAATAGTTTCTGTGGAGAACCTTACAAGATATGATCTTCAAAGCAAAATTTCGTTGAAAAATATGATCAAAATCAAAATTCAATACGACCGTAACTGAAAAAGATATCCAAAATCGGCTATGAAGGTTTGATGTGTTATGTATGGAGACAATTATCAGAAAGTTTGAAAGCATTTCATGCAGTGGACTCAAAGTTGTTTGCATTTGAAGATAGGTACCCTAAAAACACTGTGAAAACCTTGAATCCAATATGGCTGCCAAACCATGTGACCAATGACCAAAGTCAAAGAACAAAAAATGTCAAGCAGCTCAAGCAGCAGATACATGCTAGGTTTCAAAGTAATCGGATAAGCGGTTGTGGAGCAATAGGGCGAAATACATCTTCAAAATATTCTGTTCTTTTAGTTATCTGCCCTTGGCCTTTGGGCCTACGGCCTTGGGATTTTTACGGGCACCAGTACCCACCGGTCCACATACACACACAAAATGTGAACATTATCGAGCAAGTGGTTATTTTTCTAGCTCTGGTACAAAAATCGGCGGAATAATAATAATATTAAATCAAACGCTAACACTGGGACTCTTCAGCCTTTCGGGTTGGTGACTCTTCAACAGGCTGTAACTTCTTTGTCAGTTGGGCTCAAATCAAATGGATTATCGTTCTGCGTTCCTCCGGGCCCCGGGTTCCTGTCGCATTGTTGAGATAAAGTGCTAAAACCTGTTTCCCACCTCATTCATATATTCGAATCCTCAAAGGGTTTACCTGTACCAACGCCGTCAAATGTAAAGAACCTCTTGTGAGACATCACCACTACTAAATTGACATGTGCCTGGGTGTCCGGGGATGTTTAAACCAATTTCCAACTTCGACCATGTTCGAATCCTCAAATGGTTTGTTTGTACCAACGCCATCAAATGTAAGGAACCGCTTGCGAGACATCACCCCATGTGTCCCAGTGTGTTCTTAACCCATGTTTGACTACTACCATGTTCGAATCCGCATATGGTTTGCTTGTACCAATTCCGTCAAAAGATAGTCACCGTTTTCAGGACATTGCCGCTACCAAATTGGCGTGTGCCACAGTTTCCCAGAGTGTACTTAACCCATTTCCGACCTCCATATTCTAATCCACAAATAGTTTGCTTTTAACAACGCTGTCAAAAATAAGGTACCATAGCAATTGGCAATTGAAAAATGACGAACCAAGTCAGCGAGTCTGACCACCCGATCCAATTAGTCGCCTCCTGTGACAAGCATAGTTGCCTCTTGAGACAAGCATCGGTTGAAAAAGGCCAATTCTAACCCTGATCGTCAAGGGTAGTACACATAATACTGAAGAAGACTGTGGAGAACGTTTGGGTATCTGCAAAGCCAGTGAATGGGGGTTTATGCTAGATTTATGAGGCGCTTCCTTTAGTATTTGTACTCAAGTCTCACATTTTATTAAAATCAAATAATACCACCAAGCGGTGGTGTTTTCAGTATGCAACCCAGAAAAAATTTAGGTACATATAGTATCAAAACTTTATGCAAACTTTCCATAGTTTCTGTTAAGAACCTTATAAGATATGATCTTTAAAGTAAAATTTGGGTGAAAAAAAAATGATCAAAATCAAAATCCAACTAAAAAAGATATCCAAAATCGGCTATTAACGTATGATGTGTTCTGTATGGAGACCATTCTCAGAAAGTTTGAAAGCATTTCATGCAGTGGACTCAAAGTTGTTTCCATTTGAAAACAGGTACCCAAAAGACACTGTAAAAACCTTGAATCCAATATGGCTGCCAAACCATTTGACCAATGACCAAAGTCAAAGAACAAAAGATGTCAAGCAGCTCAAGCAGCAGATACATGCTAGGTTTCAAAGTAATCGGATAAGCCATTGCGGAGCAATAGGGCGAAATACATCTTCAAAAAATTCTGTTCTTTTAGTTATCTGCCCTTGGCCTTTGGGTCTACGGCCTTGGGTTTTTGGCGGGCACTAGTACCCACCGGTCCGCATACACACACAAATTTAGAACATAATCGAGCCAGTGGTTATTTTGCTAGGTGTGGTACAAAAATCGGCGGAATAATAAATAATAATAATAAATAATAATAATAATAAATCGAACGATTTCAATAGGGCTCTACAGCCTTTCGGCTTGGAGCCCTAATAATAATAATGATAATTAAAGCTGCAAGCAGCAATGGCGGGCTCCAAGAAACACTGTGCCCAAACGTCCATGTTCGAATCCTCAAAGGGTTTCCTTGAACCAAATCCCTCAAATGTAGGCACCACTTGCAGGGTATCGTCGCAAGGAAAATGGCGTGTGCCAGGGTGTCCAGGTCTGTTCTAAAACCATTTCCGACCTCAAACATGTTCGAATCCATAAAAGGTTGGCTTGTTCCAACTCTGTCAAAAGATAGTCACCGGAAATCGCCGCTACGAAATTGGCGTGTTCCAGGGGTGTCCCAAATATAAATCAAATATTACCACCAAGCGGTGTTACTTTTAGCATACAACCAATAACAATAAATGAGATGCATATGGCACACTAACTTCATGTAAACTTGCAATAGTTTCTGTGGAGAACCTTACAAGATATGATCTTTAAAGCAAAATTTCGTTGAAAAAAATGACCAAAATCAAAATTCAATATGTCCGCAACTAAAAAAGATATCCAAAATCGGCTATTAATGTTTGATGTGTTGTGTATGGAGACAATTATCAGAAAGTTTGAAAGCATTTCATTCAGTGGATTCAAAGTTGTTTGCATTTGAAGACAGGTACCCCAAAACACTATGAAAACCTTGAATCCAATATGGCTGCCAAACCACGTGACCAATGACCAAAGTCAAAGAACATAAAATGTCAAGCAGCTCAAGCAGCAGATACATGCTAGGCTTCAAAGTAATAAGATAAGCGGTTGTGGAGCAATAGGGCGAAATACATCTTCAAAATATTCTGTTCTTATAGTTATCTGCCCTTGGCCTTTCCGCCTACGGCCTTCGGTTTTTGGCGGGCACTAGTACCCATCGGTCCTCATACACACACAAAATGTGAACAAAATCGAGCCAGTGGTTATTGTTCTAGCTCTGGTACAAAAATCAGCGGAATAATAATAATATTAAATCAAACGCTAACACTGGGACTCTTCAGCCTTTCAGCTTGGTGACTCTTTAACAGGCTGTAACTTCTTTGTCAGTTGGGCTCCAGTCAAACGGATTAGCGTTCTGCGTTCGTCCGGGTCCTGGGTTCCTGTCGCATTGCTGAGATAAAGTGCTAAACCTGTTTCCCACCTCTTTCATATATTCGAATCCTCAAAGGGTTTACCTGTACCAACGCCGTCAAATGTAAAGAACCTCTTGTGAGACATCACCACTACTAAATTGACATGTGCCTGGGTGTCCCAGGATGATTTTACCAATTTCCAACTTCGACCATGTTCGAATCCTCAAATGGTTTATTTGTACCAACGTCATCAAATGTAAGGAACCGCTTGCGAGACATCACCACATTTGTCCCAGTGTGTTCTTAACCCAAGTTTGACTAGACCATGTTCGAATCCGCATATGGTTTGTTTGTACCAACGCCATCAAATGTAAGGAACCGCTTGTGAGACATCACCACATGTGTTCCAGTGTGTTCTTGACCCATGTTTGACTTCGACCATGTTCGAATCCGCATATGGTTTGGTTGCACTAACGCCGTCAAATGTAATAAACCGCTTGTGAGACATCACCACATGTGTCCCAGTGTGTTCTTAACCCATGTTTTACTTCGACCATGTTCGATTCTGCATATGGTTTGCTTGTACCAACTCCCGTCAAAAGATTGTCACCGTTTTCAGGACACTGCCGCTACCAAATTGGCGTGTGCCACAGTTTCCCAGATTGTACTTAACCCATTTCCGACCTCGACCATATTCTAATCCACAAATGGTTTGCTTTTAATAACGCCGTCAAAAGTAAGGTACCATAGCAATTGGCAATTGAGAAATGAAGAACCAAGTCAGCGAGTCTGACCACCCGATCCGATCAGTCGCCTCATGTGACAAGCTTACTGTAGTTGCCTCTTGAGACAAGCATCGGTTGAAAAAGGCCAATTGTAACCCTGATCATCAAGGGTAGTACACATAATACTGAAAAGACTGTGGAGAACGCTTGGGTATCTGCAAAGCCAGTGAATGGAGGTTTATGGTAGATTTATGAGGCGCTTCCTTCAGTATTTGTACTCAAGTCTAATTTTTTACTAAAATCAAATACTACCACCAAGCGGTGGAGCTTTCAGTATGCAACCCAGAAATAAAATTAGGTACATATAGTATTAAAACTTTATGCAAACGTTCAATAGTTTCTGTTAAGAACCTTATAAGCTATGATCTTAAAAGTAACATTTCGGTGAAAAAAATGATCAAAATCAAAATCCAATATGTCCGCAACTAAAAAAGATATCCAAAATCGGCTATTAACGTTTGATGTGTTATGTATGGAGACAATTATCAGAAAGTTTGAAAGCATTTCATGCAGTGGACTCAAAGTTGTTTGCATTTGAAGACAGGTACCCAAAAGACACTGTAAAAACCTTGAATCCAATATGGCTGCCAAACCACGTGACCAATGACAAAAGCCAAAGAACAAAAAATGTCAAGCAGCTCAAGCAGCAGATACATGCAAGGTTTCAAAGTAATCGGATAAGCGGTTGCCGAGCAATAGGTCGAAATACATCTTTAAAAAAATTTCGTTTTTTGGTTATCTGCCCTTGGCCTTTGGGCCTACGGCCTTGGGTTTTTGGCGGGCACTAGTACCCAACGGTCTACATACACACACAAAATTTGAACAGAATCGAGCAAGTGGTTATTTTGCTAGGTCTGGTACAAAAATCGGCGGAATAATAAATAATAAATAATAATAATAATAATAATAATAATAATAATAAATCGAACGATTTCAATAGGGCTCTACAGCCTTTCGGCTTGGAGCCCTAATAATAAATCGAACGATTTCAATAGGGCTCTACAGCCTTTCGGCTTGGAGCCCTAATAATAAAAAAATAAAAAAAAATAGCATTGAATTTTCTGTCCCTTTTGACAGTAGTGTGATTGACAAGATTCAGGAAAAACAGAATTCAGGAGAAGTCCCATTGCTGTCTGGGGTGGGAGGGACCCTGAGCTGGTGATGAGCCTAACCAGCCTGACTTGCCAGGAGCACTCAAACCCTCTTTGCTACATTTTATATTTCATGAATGAATGAATGAATGAATGAATGAAGCCTTGACAAGGCAAAGCAGTGGACCGGGAGCATGAGCTATGGCTAACGTCATCAGGGCAAGATGACATACTAACAGCGGATATAAGGGCATATTTCTTTATGGAGTTATGTTGGCACTGACAGCACGAGCGGATATTCCAGAATCTGACTGAATGAGCGGATGTGTCGGAATCTGACTGCACGGGTGGATATTCCAGAATCTGACCGAATGAGCGGATATATCGGAATCTGACTGAATGAGCGGATATGTCGGAATCTGACTGCACGAGCGGATATTCCAGAATCTGACTGAATGAGCGGATATGTCGGAATGCTGTATGTACATCGCTACGTTAATGTTCGGATATATTGTAGCCTGGATCGAGGTGAGCTATGTTTTCATCACTGGGAGGGAAGCTGTATGTTCATCGCTACGTAAAACAACAGCGTGTGTTATGTGAATTCCTTTCCACTGATCTCTACTGCACTCAGAATAGTCTCAAGTTCGGACGCATCAAAACAAGGAGTTTAACAGGCAGTGTAGATGTGTGCGCGGGTTACAAGCAGGTCGACTCCCACCATTAGTGATTCGGGAGGTGATACAGAAGTCTAAACAAGCAGCGATATCTCCAGTGAAGGTCCCTCCGGAATTACACAGAACGCTCGTGGTAGGCTGCATGAACGCAGCCTAATCAGAGTGACATTTCCACTCCACTTGTAATTTGTCTCGATGATACAGTCTAAAGCAACCAGAGAAATGTTTCTTCTCATGTAGGTAGACACTGTAATGAAACAGCACCGACGACGCGGCAAACGTGGTATACCCTCGTAACTGAGGTATCTGAATAATGAGCAGAAGTAAGCGTCCAGACTGCAATTGAAAAGACCATTTGCAGCAATTAGTCTGTTATTTGTTGCAATCAACCAGACTACCAATATATATTAGTTTTTGTTTTTGAAGTCGTAATTATTCACGAGGTCGTATATACAGTCATAGATATTGTTGCGATAGCCCAGTTGTTAGTGCGCTCGCTTGTGATGCCATTGCATGAGTTCTATTCCCAGCAATTAGTCTGTTATTTGTTGCAATCAACCAGACTACCAATATATATTAGTTTTTGTTTTTGAAGTCGTAATTATTCATGAGGTCGTATATACAGTCATAGATATTGTTGCGATAGCCCAGTTGTTAGTTCGCTCGCTTGTGATGCCATGACATGAGTTCGATTCCCACTTTGATGGTGCGTGTACTCCAGCGTTGCTATAGAATCGGTACTATGTTTGGGGAGCCTAGTGTTCGGTCCGATTCAACATGGGTACAATGTATAAAGTCCCTTGCAGTAATATTGCTGAAATATTGCTTAAAACTGCATAAACCTATGCTTGTCTCAGTTTTCATAACACGGACCGCCTCCGTGGTCTAGGGGTAGAGCGTCTACCCGGAGAACGGAGGATCGGTGGGTCGATCCCCGCTGCGTCATACCAAAAGACGCCAGTTACCCTGTCTGGCGCTCGGCATTAATGGGATTAAACAAGTACAAGTCGGCTCGAAATCAGTATACTGTGTGTGAGTGGGATATCCATGTTAAACTGCGGCATGGTATCTATCACTATAAAACCGGCATTAGTCCGGATTAGTACACGCCGCCACACACGCACACACACACACGCGCACACACACACACACACACACACACACACACACACTCACTCACTCACTCACTCACTCACTCACTCACTCACTCACTCTCACTCACTCACTCACTCACTCACTCACTCACTCACTCACACACACACATACACACACTCACTCACTCACTCACTCACTCACTCACTCACACTCGTGCACGTCGCTTCATATTTACAATAACCCCAACTTTAACCCCAATTTCACCTCAACTTACGCATTTTAGAGATAGTCCAACAACATCTCGATGGACACTAGAAATGGACTTCAGAAGTAGTACGTTATGCCCCTGTTGAGTGCATCAGCTCCACCTGCTGCAACTAGTGTGTGCGCGGGTATAGATCAAGTGTGCAACTCCATCTGTATGTATTTGCATATCAGTGACACAGGGAAAAACATCATAAGGCCACCACGAATTAAATATATGCTCATCAGATTTGTCAAATTACGTGGGGATTCTGGATTCTGGATTCATGAAGGTATTCTGGGTCCGATTAGGTCTACAGTACCCCACACGTGTCCCCATGTGGGTATTCATGTTCCGAATAGGTCTCTAGTACCCCACACGTGTCTCCATGTTGGTATTCTGGGTCCGAATAGGTCTCTAGTACTCCAAACGTTTCTCCATGTAGGTATTCATGATCCGAATAGGTCTCCAGTACTCCAAACGTTTCTCCATGTGGGGATTCTAGGGTCGAATAGGTCTCCAGTACCCCACACGTGTCTCCATGGGGGGATTCTAGGGCCGAATAGGTCTCCAGTACCCCACACGTGTCTCCATGTGGGTATTCTGGGTCCGAATAGGTCTCTAGTACTCCAAACGTTTCTCCATGTAGGTATTCATGATCCGAATAGGTCTCCAGTACTCCAAACGTTTCTCCATGTGGGTATTCATGATCCGAATAGGTCTCCAGTACCCTACACGTGTCTCCATGTGGGGATTCTAGGGTCGAATAGGACTCCAGTACCCCACACGTTTCTCCATGTGCGGATTCTAGGGCCGAATAGGTCTCCAGTACCCCACACGTGTCTCCATGTGGGGATTCTAGGGCCGAATAGGTCTCCAGTACCCCACACGTGTCTCCATGTGGGGATTCTAGAACCGAATAGGTCTCCAATACCCTAAACGTTTCTCCATGTGGGGATTCTAGGGCCGAATAGGTCTCCAGTACCCCACACGTGTCTCCTTGTGGGGATTCTAGGGCCGAATAGGTCTCTAGTAGCACATTATTGTCGCAAGGGCTGATAAAGGATAGGGTTGTTACATTGTGCAACCTTCTGATTGTTTGTCTGGCAAAGGCTCTAATAGGTCCAGGTAACCCAGATATTGCTGACGTCGGCGTAGAAGGTTATTAATTTATCTTATTTTAATAAATGCATGCAGTAATTTTGTTTTATGGACAATATGTTCATAAACATAGAACCATATAACTAATTTGCCCCAATTCGTTACATTCTCATGATTGATTGTTCCACTTGAAAGAAAGGACGCTTTTAATTGATAGGAGGTAGAGTTGTAGCTTGACCATTTGAACCTAATTTCAATATACCACATACAAGAGTACAATAGGGGCGAGGTCGAAGAACAAATACTGTTTATGATCTGACTGCACAGTATGTGTAAGTCTAGATAGAAACCTGTTGCCAGTGTCACAGTTCAGTCGTTAAAGCAGGTGTTATATGAACATATGTCTGCACCGAAATCAATACGTCTCTTCAGAGAAGTACTTTCCTCAGCTGGTCAGACTAAAATGGGCGTTTTAATTTCAGAGAAAACAAGCGTTGAGGATGCCGAGAGGTCGTTGACCACGTTGGTGAAGCTTGCCAGCAACTGGGAGTGTGTGCCGGCGATGCTGGACGGGCTCGCAGTCTACATGCGCAACATCCTTGTCATCATCGATCAAGCAGAATGTCCGGGTGTAGAGAAGGTCATCAACGAACTCTTCAATCAGATCGTGCAGGTCAGCCATTGTCGTTATGGGGCCAGTGTTCAGTCAGTCCGTTGTTTTTAACGATCCAGTCCAGTAAATGTAATGGACATTTACGACGTCCGTGTCATTTATTTGATTTATTGACTGTTCATTTGTTATAGTCTACACTTCCTGTTTATTTTTTTCTTATCACCTGACTGATCGTATTTGCTACCAACCAAACATATATAAAATATTCAATACCTTAAACTTGAATCGCAAATTCTCGGAAAGAGCCACGCAAACATAGCTTTGAAATGATCTTGTGAATATTATGGGGTTTTGTATTAAACTTAATAAGGCCACCACGAATTAATTATAAGCTTATCTGACTCATTTGTCAAACAGTGCGTAGCTCGGAGCAGAAAGGGCCTTCTGTACCCAACGCTGTTCTTTGTAGGGATTCCAGAAACCCCACGTATACCCTGCTCAGTCAATAGTACATTACGGCGAAATGTTTTCTTTCAATATAATTTGGGCGGTCAGGTAGCCTAGTGGTTAAAGCCTTCGCTCGTCACGCCGAAGACCCGGGTTCGATTCCCGACATGGGTACAATGTGTGAAGCCCATTTCTGGTGTCCCCCACCGTGATATTGCTGGCATATTGCTAAAAGCGGCGTAAAACCATACTCACTCACTTCAATTTAATTTATTTCTGACTGAGCTAACTAGTTTTCTTGAAATGTTGCCACTGCCATCACGCCCACCTTACTCCCCTGAACCATGTTCGCTTCTGGCCTTATTGTCATTACTTGAACAGTGTTTTGTGTGTAAGCCACCGACCATTTGATATTTTGGTCAGCAAAATGCAAGAAGACAACTGTTTCAGACTGTTCATAAATACAATTGTCTGCCACCAAAATTACATTATTGCAAGATGATTAAAACATTAGGCTCAAGGGTTTAATTAAAACATATATCTGGTTATGTCGCTGTAGCTGAATACATAAATAAATACATAGATCGTATAATAATTCATTGTTAATTTGCAACAGCAATTTCGGACATGGTCAATGGTATATTTGTTTCAAAATCCATTAGTGTATATAGGAAAAAATACATCTCCACATCCAACGTTTGTGGTAAGCTTCAATCCCAGGACAAGTTCATCATCGATTGCGTTCAAGAAAATCTCCCATCTAACACAAGTGGTAAGGCTTCTCGGATCAATTCTGTATCCGTCTTGGTTCTATGGGGTATTTGTGTGATAAAAGGTTCGACATAACATGGTATTTAGACACGGAAACAGTAATCCAGTGGTCTGCACCTTGGCAGATCTGAGTTAGGTCAGCGTTTCATGCATTAAGATTCATGTTATATCTATACTGGGATTAATTATAAGAAGTCAATAGTCTGTTGGCATCTTCGTTAGCCTATCAGAACCGCTGTGTTGGTACATTCTAGAGTGTTTTGGTAGGTACTGGTGTGTTGTCCATACTGATGTGAGCCTTATGCCATCCAGTAATACATGACCCAGACTTTGGTGCAAGCACAGGGCTAAGGAGGGATTGATGGTAAAGGCCACTTTATGCGGGTAGGGGGACGGAAGTCCGTAGATTAGGACCCACATTACAGTGACCCTTTTCGCGAAAGTGCTCACAACGAACATGTTAGAAACGAAACACATTCCTTGAACCTTGAACTTTGGGATTTCTTATGTAAAGTGGTCATAATCAACTAATATGATTTTGCATCAGAGAATACTAGTATATAATTTAATTATTTTTATCATTTCTCGTGAGATGCTGTAAAATGTTAATTTAAGATAATAATAGTCGCGGCATGGCACCGGAAGGGCGTTTCCCGTGTTAAGGTTGGGAGGTTACCAGACCAATGGGAGGGTGGGGTTTAGCAAAACACGTGACAATGGGAGGGTGGGGTTGGCAAAACATGTGGCAAGGGGGGTTGGGGTGGGGTCAGCAAAACTTGACAAGGCCGGGATTTAGCGAAACACGTGACAAGGGGAGGGATTTTGCAAAACACGTGATAAGGGGACACGTTAGCAAATCATGTGATGACATCTGTGTTTGTGGTTTCAGTCGTGCTACGAGCAGCTCCAACACGCCAACACCCAAGAAGACAAACATTCCATCTTCCTCGAACTTTCCAAGCTCCTCAACACATCACTAGAACTTATGAAAGGTCGCCAGTCATTACATTTCACTTCCCTCAGTGCCATCAATGGAATTATAGACATGTGTATTGTGCATAAAAACTATGAGTATGGGTCTATGAGCAGGAGCATAGAATGTGTGGCAGCGCCTCTGGAAGTTCTTCAAAAGGGGACACCCAAACGCAAAGACCATGGTGCTTCTACATCCCCTCCCACTGAGGAGACTACAACTACAACTACTACTACGACGACGATGCCGTCTGCCTTACACCGCATTTCCTCTCTACACAAACGACGTGCCAGCGTTCCTCACGAAGCTCATGCTGACAAACATACGGACGAAGAGGACAGCAGAACCACGGCTGTGTTCATAAACCGAACTCCTCTGGAAATACTTATGTGTCTGGATCCCAGCCTGGTGCTCACTGTGCTTCAGAATAGTATATCCATGCACAAAGTGATCATAGGTAACCGGCAAAAGTGTACACCTAGTGTTCGCTGGCGTCACTGTACGCATCACTGTCTTCAGATTCTTAGTGCACGTGTCCTCACGGTGATGTGCCACGGGTCACATGTGCAGAGCAAGTTGGTCACAGATGGGCATGTCAAAACCATGGTGGACGCTTTGGATCCAAACCACGACCCTGTAAGTTCAATTTTAGGTATTTTGAATATATGATGATGATGATTACCCTGTAATAATAATAATGATGATGATGATGATGATGATGACCCTGTAATTTCGATTTTAGGTATTTGTAATAATAATGATGATGATGATGATGAGGTTCATTTGATTAGCCTCATTCCACACACCCTTGGCCATTTCCCCATTATTATCCCAGTCGACAGATCAGTGGATATGCAATTTGCATCCTCAGCTCCCTGGGGTGTGTGCAACCGAAGATGCCTATTTGATGCTGTAAGGTTCTGTATGCTACCGAGTTAGACCAGGGTTAAAACGATACAAAGTCACGTACGATATGCATTGCAATATGCTCTTTCTGGGTATAATCATATTCTATTTTGTATCAGAGCAGAATGTAATGTTCACCCCGATCATATTGGCAGTTATACAAACTCTATATCAATATTTATTACCCATGTAATGAAAATTGATCAATTATGTATACAAATGTGCCTGTCTGGCATTATGTGATCAAATACTGAATAATGTATTTTCTGCCAAAGCCAGAATGGCCACCATTACCAGTTTGTAAACCATCTGTTGTCTAGAAAATTCAAACCGTTTGCGAAACGATTTGTACATTGCAGAAGCCTTTGGTGTAGGGTATTAGTGAGATTAGTATTATTGTGTACAAATAGAGGTTATTTCATGTGTCATGTGAAATATCATCGAGTGATTCTAGGAAAGGAGATATTTTCCCCCAATGGTGTAGCCCATGCTAGACATTTACGACAATTTGATGGGAGGTAACTCTTGTATAACATTATTTCTGTCCAAGTGTTCACTGCAGTGTAAGGGGCGGTCGGGTAGCCTAGTGGTTAAAGCGTTCGCTCGTCACGCCGAAGACCCGGGTTCGATTCCCGACATGGGTACAATGTGTGAAGCCCATTTCTGAATATTGCTAAAACCAGCGTAAAACCATACTCACTCACTCACTCACTGCAGTGTAATTTCAAGTGTTATGTTAACTGCATTTAACACATTTCTCAAGTTTGGAAAACTCAGTTTTTCACACTGAAGTATATAATAAATCAACAGTTCAGGTTTATTGTAGAGCTATTGGCACAACTACTGCTGTAATTTAGTACTCAAAACCAACCATAAAGCATCGCAATTCCCCAGGCAGAGTTACTTCCCCTAGCTGCCCCATGAAGTCTTGTAATATGCCTCTTGGGTAATGACAACAACTTTCTTATCCAAGGGTGCACACCAAGGGGCGCTGTCATTCCAAGTTAGCATGAATATATGCATGTGGCGTTTGAAGCTAGTTATGAAGTTAGTTGTGTCTACTTCTAATATGTGATTCTAGACCTTACCGAACTGGTGAGGTGGAAGACATGTTTGAATTTGGTTTAAGTAGTGATCAGTAACAGTGGTCAGACTGCATCTCTCACTGTATTAGTTCATCTATTTATTGACTGTGATCTTGTCCTGTGGACGCAAGGGAATAAGGGTTAGTTTGTCCCTGGTCTTGGGAATGTAGGCAGGATAATGCATGCATGAGAATGTAGTCAGGACAACATAGGCAGGATAATGCATGCATAAGAATGTAGTCATGTGATTATGCTAAGGGCAATATAGGCAGGATAATGCATGCATAAGAATATAGCCTGGTCAATATAGGCAGGATAATGCATGCATGATAATATAGACATGTCAAAATAGGCAGGATAATGCATGCATGAGAATATAGCCAGGTCAATATAGGCAGGGGAATGCATGCATGAGAATATAGTGGGGTCAGTATGCCCAGGGCAATATAGGCAGGATAATGCATGCATGAGAATATGGCCAGGGCAATATGGCAAGGGCAATATAGGCAGGGGAATGCATGCAAGAGAATATAGCCAGGGCAATATAGGCAGGGGAATGCATGCATGAGAATATGGCCAGGGCAATATAGCCAGGGCAATATAGGCAGGGGAATGCATGCATGAGAATATAGCCAGGGCAATATGGCCAGGTCAATATGGGCATGATAATACTATGATGCATGAGAATATAGCCAGGTCAAAATGGGCAGGATAATGCATGCATGAGAATATAGCCAGGTCAATATAGGCAGGGGAATGGATGCATGAGAATATAGCCAGGTCAGTATGCCCAGGGCAATGTAGGCAGGATAATGCATGCATGAGAATATGGCCAGGTCAATATGGCAAGGGCAATATAGGCAGGGGAATGCATGCAAGAGAATATAGCCAGGGCAATATAGGCAGGGGAATGCATGCATGAGAATATGGCCAGGGCAATATAGGCAGGGGAATGCATGCATGAGAATATAGCCAGGGCAATATGGCCAGGGTAATATAGGCAGGGAAATGCATGCAAGAGAATATAGCCAGGGCAATATGGCCAGGTCTGTATAGGCATGATAATACTATGATGCATGAGAATATTGCCAGGTCAATATAGGCAGGATAATACTATGATGCATGAGAATATAGTCAGGTGAATGTGGCCAGGGCAATACAGGCAGGTGACAATGGCCAAGACAATACATGCAGGTCAATATAACCTGGTAAATATGGCCAGGTCAATATAGGCAGGGGAATATATGCATGAGAATATAGCCAGGTGACTATAGCCAGGACAATACATGCAGGATAATGCATGCATGAGATATGACCAGGGCAATATATGCAGGATAATATAGCCAGTAGCCAGGACAAAAAGGCAGGTGAATACGCGCAAGGTACCGGTATAATATAGACAGATGAATGTAGTGTAAAAGTGACGTTGACCAAAGACATGACTGGAATAGAATAAGAATAGAATAGAGTGAAGACAACCACTCACTGAGAGTGAAAAGATTCTGTAATACCACATGCCAAAGTGAGCACTGCTTCTCTTGATTTTCATGACATCAACTTGGAACATCTCAAATACAGCCATGATGTTATAGACACCAGCCTACTCCTTCTCACATCAAACAAGTTTCAGAAGGAATACATCTTTGATATCAATACTGGTCTTATTACGTGATTTGAAGAGGCCTGGGCCTCAGTATTGCTGACAATCCAAGATGAACCCAGAGACAGAAAAATCCAGACCAATTTGTTTTCTTGTTTTATTTATTTCTGATGCAATAGTGTACAGGAGGCAAACTATTTTTAAATGTTTAATGTCGCAAGAGGTGATCTGAGGTTAATGAACAGGAAGACAGTAAATATCATGAAAACAACCTAATAATTCATGATGTTATTTTGGAAATGAAACTGTTTAGATTTAATAAGACACGCTCTTGAAAGTAAAGTTTAAACAAAATCTTTGAAGGATATTTCAGCTAAACATATTGTTGTTGTTTTTTGTGTAAAATGTAAGTCTCATTTGTAAAACAAGAAATATTTGTCTGGATTAATAAAGAAGTCAATCTGTTCATGATTGATCATGTTGGCGCATGAACACATATTTCTGCTGCACCTTGTGAATTCTGGCAAGAGAGATTCATTTTCGGTATCAATTATTAATATAGTCAACATTGAATCCATCTCTTATCGATTCCTGATAGTTTCTGGCTGTCAGATTGGAATAAATCCATATCTATTATGATATTCAACATTGTATGTATACATTCATCCATTGTGGCGGCAATGGTGAAGGAATAAATGGTACAATTCCCAACACACAGTAGAAGAAATTTGAAGTATTACGATAAAATCATTCTTAGAAATATTTTCTTTTTGACTGCATATGTTGCTGACAAAGTTGTCAAAAATTCTGTTTTCTGTATTTTGACGTTTACCTTTTTTTAATATTTCAGACCACAAATCCCACTGTCTTTGTCAGTTGCTGTCAATAGTTTTTCATTTTAATTTAAGCTCTAAAGTTGGTTTTCAGCTTATTTGTAATTTTATAACAGGGGAATATGAATGTTATATAAATAGAGACTTTTTGACCATGTTTTATAACATATATCATATAATTACTTGCCCGTGAAGAGATCACACGTTTAATAAACATACAGCTGTATAACACATTGTGTAATACCAAAACGTGTGCTTATGTACTCTCGGAATAAGTTTCACGGAAAATATTGAAAGCTCTTAACATGCCTGGCTCATTCAACGACATCGTGTGTGGAGATGATAGACCGCTGAGAGGAGCTTATGCACACTCGATGACCCCAGCAACCTTGTTGCAAGGCTGACGTCATATGGCATTGTTTCTCCGATTGATCTTGCAACAAAATTCCACAAATTACGTCATCGGGTAGTGTGACGTGATTGTAAACTTTGAGGTGCAAGGCCCTGTTCCACAAGGCGATCGTATTGTAGCACAACGACAGTCGTTGGTCTAAGTTAAAGTATGTGAGTTGCGATAACCTTATCGCTACAAAAGTTTTGTGGAATGGACGCCTGAATTCTAAAGGTGGACCGTTGTATGGTATTAAATCCATACGTTTCAATTTTTGAAGTATTATTCTGTTAAACTCAATTGGATTATGCCTAGGATCTTGTAGGTGTCAATCTATTCAAACTCAACAGTATAATTCTAAAATTCTTATAAATGGCAAGTAATAAATAAAATACTAAACTCGCTCCCGTGTAAAACCAATTTTACGAAACTCGTGAATAGTTGAACTATTCACTCGTTTCTTAAAATTGGTATTGCTCATTTAGTATTCTATATTTTGTAAATCACAGCAAGGTGATTATGAGTGAGGGAGTGAGTTAGTGATTGAGTGAGTTTAGAGAAAATAATCATGATGCTCTAAATTAAACATTTGAAACATCACACTCCATGTTCAGTTCAAAATTCAAGTTAGCGCTCTCAAATCTCAAGGGCCTTGTGGTTAAAGCACTGGCTTGTCACACCAAAGTCCCAGGTTCGATTCCCCACATGGGTACAATGTGTGAGCCCATTCTGGTGATACTGCTGGAATATTGTGGCGAAAAACCATACTCACTCAAATCTCAAATCTTAAGACGTCATATGGCACCAAATTTAAAGCATAGTGTGTTTATCTCCATTGTACCTAACTTGACAATACTCGGTGAGAACTCTTTCTTGGTGTTTGCAAAGAAAATGAATGGAGTGGTTTGGCATGAGTCCATTGATAAGAATAGGCTGTTGATTTGAATGGGGATTTAACCAATAGTTACCATGAACAAAATATGCTGCTGTATATAAATACAAATACAGTTTGTTTCTATTTACATAGATAGAACAGCTGTTGAGATATGTGTACAGATCTCTATTGATGTTGGCAATGTAAATAATCCAGATATCTGGGCTGTAATATTAACAGAACCAGGGTAACTGTCACTGTGTCAGTGGGGTATTGATTAACATAAGTCAGACACCATCTGCACAGCCACTGCGCAACATCTGTTCAGGCGACTTCTTCTCCATGACAGTTCAAATTTCCATGCAAAAAAGTCATCAGGGAATTATTTGTGTCCAAATATTAGTAAGTCCAGGGCCCCGTTCCACAAAGCCATATTAGCACTAAGATGATCGTAACTCCCATACTTTAACATAGGCTTACGATGATCGTAGCGCTAAGATCGCTTTGTGGAACGGGGCCCAGAACTGCCTCTGTGGTGTAGTACATAGAATGTCTGCCTGAAGAGTGGATGGTTGGTGGTTTGATTCCATGGACATGTCATTCATTGACATCAATAGATGTTACGTGTTGTTCCTCTGCCTGGTGCTAAGCATTACGGAGTTAAATCAAGGACTGGTTGACTTAATGGTCAGAATCTGTTCACTCTGTCTGAGTTGGTTATCCGTGAGTAGTAGACTGTTTCTGCGGTCTGATGGTAGAATGTCTGCCAGTAATGTCCGCGGTTTGATCCCCGGCCTCATCATACCAAAAGATGTTAATAGATGGTACTTGTTGTTACCCTGTCTGGCGCTTGGCATTAGGGGCCTAAACAACGACTGGTCGGCTCGGAATGAGTATGCTGAGTGGGGTATTCATGTTAAACTGCAGCATGGTATCTCAGTGGGATAGCACTATAAATCGGCATCAGTCCTGACTAGTGCAAGCAAACACACACACACACACACACACACACACACACACACACACACACACACACACACACACACACACACACACACACACACACACACACTATTACACCTCACCCCCATGAGTAGTACAGACGTAGGATACAGTTCATCATTGCTAGTGTAGGATGGTTCTGTGATGTTGAAAGATCATCAAGGCTAGTGTAGGATGGTTCTGTCATGTTGAAAGATCATCAAGGCTAGTGTAGGATGGTTCTGTCATGTTGAAAGATCATCATTGCTAGTGTAGGATGGTTTTGTGATGTTGAAAATTTACCAAGCTTAGTGTAGGATGGTTCTTTGATGTTGAAAGTTCATCAAGGCTAGTGTAGGATGGTTTTGTGATGTTGAAAGTTCATCAAGGCTAGTGTAGGATGGTTTTGTGATGTTGAAAGATCATCAAGGCTAGTGTAGGATGGTTCTGTGATGTTGAAAGATCATCATTGCTAGTGTAGGATGGTTCTATGATGTTGAAAGATCATCATTGCTAGTGTAGGATGGTTTTGTGATGTTGAAAGTTCATCAAGGCTAGTGTAGGATGGTTCTGTGATGTTGAAAGTTCATCAAGGCTAGTGTAGGATGGTTTTGTGATGTTGAAAGTTCATCAAGGCTTTAAGTGTAAGATGGTTCTGTAATGTTGAAAGTTCACCAAGGCTTTAACTGTAGGATGGTTCTATGATGTTGAAAGATCATCAAGGCTAGTGTAGGATGGTTTTGTGATGTTGAAAATTCACCAAGCTTAGTGTAGGCTGTTTCTGTGATGTGGAAAGATCATCAAGGCTAGTGTAAGATGGTTCTGTCATGTTGAAAGTTCATCATTGCTAGTGTAGGATGGTTCTGTGATGTTGAAAGTTCATCATTGCTAGTGTAGGATGGTTCTGTGATGTTGAAAGATCATCAAGGCTAGTGTAGGATGGTTCTGTGATGTTGAAAATTCACCAAGCTTAGTGTAGGATGGTTTTGTGATGTTGAAAGTTCATCATTGCTAGTGTAGGATGGTTCTGTGATGTTGAAAGATCATCAAGGCTAGTGTAGGATGGTTCTGTGATGTTCAAAGTTCATCATTGCTAGTGTAGGATGGTTCTGTGATGTTGAAAGATCATCAAGGCTAGTGTAGGATGGTTCTGTGATGTTGAAAGTTCATCATTGCTAGTATAAGATGGTTCTGTGATGTTGAAAGTTCATCATTGCTAGTGTAAGATGGTTTCTGTGATGTTGAAAGTTCATCATTGCTAGTATAGGATGGTTCTGTGATGTTGAAAGTTCATCATTGCTAGTGTAGGATGGTTTTGTGATGTTGAAAATTCATCATTGCTAGTATAGGATGGTTCTGTGATGTTGAAAGTTCATCATTGCTAGTATAGGATGGTTCTGTGATGTTGAAAGTTCATCATTGCTAGTGTAAGATGGTTCTGTGATGTTGAAAGGTCATCAAGGCTAGTGTAGGATGGTTTTGTGATGTTGAAAGTTCATCAAGGCTAGTGTAGGATGGTTCTATGATGTTGAAAGATCAAGGCTAGTGTAGGATGGTTCTGTAATGTTATACAAATCAGGATGTATCATTTCCATGGCAACACTTATCTAGATTAACAGGCCAATAAGTAGGAATTTTCCTGAACATGAATTACACCCTGTGCCTGATGATGTTTCATCTTATGAAATCTAAAGTTTTTGTGGATTTTACTTGATATCAATATAAAATTGTTGACACTGTATTAAGTTAGTGGTAAAAATGTTTTTTGCGAATAATTGTTATGAAGAATTGTTTGTATCTGTTCCCAAAATTATTTGAAGGAGTTAATATAATTTGATAAGGCAAATATTTGTAAAGACCATGAGGAGAATGTGATGTTCTTGAGTAAGATCTGCCGTAAATCATGAAATTAACGCGAGTGTGAATTAAATGCGAAAAATGTGAGTGGTCTTTGTTCGCATTGATGAAACTTTGCATTTATGTCTCCAAAATGAATATCAACAATAAGACGACCTCACTGCACACTTTGGATAGCGGAAATACCAACTTCAATATATACACAATTACGGTTTATTGAGCAGCACTTGTAACAAGTACATGACAATGTCAGTTAAAGAATAGGAAATGCACAATCAGCATCCGGTGAGTTATCACTGCTGGGGCCAAGAGTTCTACCCACTCATCTCAAACTAGGCATTGTTGACCACTCCAATCATTTAACTGTTGTTGGTTCAATTGTTTTATTGCCTTTGAACTTCCATAATGCCAATCAACAGAATAAACATATAAGCTGTGTGTTGTTTTTAGGAAAACACTGTTTATTGTTATGACCAATGTGCTTAAATCAGTGCTAATAAGCGGTGCTATTTGCTGTTTGATTGGATTAAGGTAAGGATATGTATCATTCCACTCGGCATGGGGTGTGGCGCCGGAGTCACATTGATTTTGAGTCACATTTTTGGCGAGGCGTCAGCAATCATATTAATTTGGAGACGCGTTTATTTCAAGATTTACAGTATTTGGTTCCTCAGAGTTTATGGATTAGCGAACCCAAAATTTTGCAAAACTTAAATGTTTAGATGTTTTATGAAAGCTAACATGATATGAACATTCTTTATAAAGTACTACTTTGCCTCCTGCATCTTGGCATGTCTACCATGAAATGAAAATATTCAGACAGTCTTGCTTCAAAATGAAAACATGTTTTCCTCAGGTGTCAGAATTTATATTTTTGACGGTGTTGTTTTTCTTAATCAGGAGGAGCCCCAGAGAGCTAAGACAATCTGTCACTCTACTCAGACTGTTAGTTTCATTTCCTCTTCTCTGAGATTCTGAGAAATATACCCCGTGTAATGATATTTATCAATATTACAAAAATCCCTTGTGTCCAATGATAAATGGCTCTTTGCATTCGCTGTGAAAATCCATTGTATGATAAATGGGTGCTTGATAAATACACATCTGTATTATAACTTGACAAATCGAAACCTTTATAAAATCAATAGGGTCATGAACATTAGGACCCAATGTTAATTATTTTTTATTTATAGTACTGAAAGGATAAAACGAGTGAGGCTGTATTCATGTTTGATTTTGTCAATACAGAAAATGACATCCTGTTTGTTAAATGTCCTTTAGATGCAGCTCAAAGAGCTGGATAACACTGTGACATAGTGCATTTTCCTGTAAATTCAAAAAGCATATCTAATAGTTTCATGAAATGGGATCTTATGGTGATAAAAAAACAGTACCGTATACCCTCTTGAAAATCCTTGCTGTTTCCTGTCATGTAGCTATGGAGATTATGGGTTAGAATAGGTCGCCAGGAACCTGACGAAAGAGGCGACTAAATACATTGGATTGATTTGGTTGATAACGTGTCATCATACCCCGGACCATGTGCATCGTTGCTCATGATATCAATCACTGGATTTGCCCTCAACAGAAGCAAATGATCAGGAACTAATAGTTCTTTCCTACTGGGAAAATAAATTTTCTTCAATTGATGCATGAAAATATGTGAATGCGTTAATTCATATATTAGAGGAAATATGGTAACTTCATATGCCTGTATGATTACAACACACGCTGAAAGGTTACATTGTAATCAGTCTATTTCCTTTTTCAAATAATTATTGATTTAAAAAGAAGTTAGCATATAGATGCATGTATGGGGTTTTCCTTAATATTCCCCCTCACAACTCTTCAGCTTCCTCCTGTACATATTCCAATAGACCTGTGAAGATTCCGGGGTAGAATAGGTCTTCAGCAACCCATTCTTGCCGTAAAAGGCGTCTATGCTTCTTGTAAAAGGCGACTAACGGGATCGGGTGGCCAGGTTTGCTGACTTGGTTGATACATGTCATCGATCCCAATTGCGTGGATCTATGCTCATGATGTCAATCACTGGACTGTCTGGTCCAGACTTGATTATTTACAGACCGCCGTCATATAGCTGGAATATTGCTGAGTGTGGCGTTAAACAACAAACAAACAAACAAACAAACATATTCCAATATGTCGTTTGTATATTGTATTTGTAATCTTAGGATTGTGACTAGTCTGTCAAAGAGACCCTGAATCAAATATAATCAACACTGCCCATCCAAATAATATTTGGCAAGTCTAGTTTACTGTAATGAGGAAAATGAAGAAAGTCTCAATGCTTCTTTTTTATGTTTTCTTGAGAAATTTTAATGACTGTTTTTTTTCTGTCAATACGTTCATTTCAGAGACTAGACGTTAGTCTAGATTGTGACAAGACCAATAGATAAACTTGCCGAATAATTAAGCCAGGAGACATGAGGACTAATGGTTTATTTTGTAAAACTTGAGCCTTGACTTGCAACATTTTTCACCAGGGACAGATAATGTGTGTTTCCAATTTCCAAGTAGGTTGTTCTACATATATTATCTTTAGTCTGTTTTATGAGGTGGTGAGGTGGTGAGGTGAAATGTGGTTTAATGCTGCTCACTTACATAATGACTGTATGCATGTCGCTGCTTGAAGTAGACGAGGGAGATATGCCACAGTTTAACATGGAAACTCTACTAGACTCTGAGCTGACCAGTCCTTATTTTATCCCCTTCAAGTACTAGACAGGGCGTATGCCAGGTGTACAGTACTAGACCAGGTAGATATGCCACAGTTTAACATGGAAACTCTACTAAGACTCCAAGCTGACCAGTCCTTATTTTATCCCCTTCAAGTACTAGACAGGGCGTATGCCAGGTGTACAGTACTAGACAGGGCGTATGCCAGGTGTACATGTACAGTACTAGACCAGGGAGTTATGCCACAGTTTAACATGGAAACTCTACTAAGACTCCGAGCTGACCAGTCCTTATTTTATCCCCTTCAAGTACTAGACAGGGCGTATGCTAGGTGTACGTAATAATAACCTGGGGTGGTCGGATAGCCTAGTGGCTAAAGCATTCGCTTGTCACGCTGAAGACCCGGGTTCGATTCCCGACATGGGTACAATGTGTGGAGCCCATTTCTGGTGTCCCCCGCCGTGATATTGCTGGAATATTGCTAAAAGCGGCGTAAAACCATACTCACTCACTCACTCACTCACTCATAATAACCTCTTGGGAGGTTTTATTTTTTCGTGGTAAAACCTGTCATGAGTTGAGTTGTTGATGAAATTTGTACTTGTTTCAAACTACCAATTTTTAAAAATTGAAGACAAGAAATGAATGTTTTCATTATGGATGATGAGAATCGAACCTGCAACCTCAAATGTCGTGTTTAGTTTTGTAACCCACTGAGCCACCGGGCAGGAGATGAAAAGTTGTTCAATTTACTTGTCATGACTTCAGTTTGTGCTGCATGCTGCATGTGGTCTTCCTCTCGAATGCTTTGATCGAATTCCCTTATAGCGCGACACATTGTTTCACTTAAAGGTATCCAAATGTTTTCTTATTTTTTTCTGGTATTTCTTTCATTTAGACGGTTTCCTAAGTTGGATAAAACACTCCTCCTTGGTTTAAGTTGTCATCGCAACATTCTTGAAAGTTGACTGAGTGAACGAGATATTTCTTGTTTCTTGAAATTCTCATGCAGCAACTACTTTTGCCAACAGTCGTAAACAGGAACAGGCTTTACAATCGTCACGTTACAAATTTAACAGGGCAAATGTAAATTATGATTTTTTTGTTTAAATTCAACTCTTGACAGTTTATATGCCAGAGAAAACACTATCCCTCAGTTTTGGTTGAAAATGTAAACACTCAGGAGTCAGGAAATCCCTCTCCCTTGTGTTTACATTTTCAATCAAAACCTCAGAGGCGTGTTTCCTATACATACAATACCTGAATTACTGTTCAAAATAGCCTCACACCAACTCACTCCCTAAAATTGACACAGGGTGCAAGTGACCTGCACATGTTATGGTGCTGACGGACCAAGGATCATAATCAGGGTACGCCGAAGACCCGGGTTCGATTCCCGACATGGGTACAATGTGTGAAGCCCATTTCTGGTGTCCCCCGCCGTGATATTGCTGGAATATTGCTAAAAGCGGCGTAAAACCATACACTCACTCACTCATAATCAGGGTATGTATAGGATTCAAACCCAGAGCCAGCAGATCCTGTTGGTACCTGATACTACTGTGCCACCTGTGCCCATGTTGATATATACTGGCATGCTATGTGAAACTGTCATTTCATCCCAGACATCTGTTTCAGCACCTTCTTTGCCTTCTGCTGCAAGCGCTGGCTTGTATTGCCCTCAACCCCCTCAACCATCAAGCCCTCAATGATGCTGAAGTTGCAGACATGTTGATGCAGCTGTTGCTTCCATCAGATGAATGGTACTACACCAACCACAGCACAAAGTATGCCAAGTTTGTCAAGTACCATGCAGCCCGGATCCTGGTGTACATGGGACTGCTCCACAAGCTGGGAGGAAGGGTCGACCTCTTTGATAGGCGGCGTAAGTTTCGGTGCAGATCCCAAACCCTTCTGTTCTAAGATGCATGCAGATCCCAAACTCTTCTGTTCTAAGACACATGCAGATTCCAAAATCTTCTGTTCTAAGACATATGCAGATCCCAAACTCTTCTGATCTAAGATGTATGCAGATCACAAATCCTTCTGTTCTAAGAAATATGCAGATCCCAAACTCTTGTGATCTAAGATGTATGCAGATCCCTAACTCTTTTGATCTAAAATGTATGCAGATCCCAAACACTGTGACATAAGATATATGCAGATCTCAAACTCTTGTAATCTTAGATGTGTGCAGATCCCAAACTCTTCTGTTCTAAGACATTTGCGGATCCCTAACTCTTGTGATCTAAGATGTATGCAGATCCCAAACACTGTGACATAAGATGTATGCAAATCCCAAACTTTTTTGTTCTGAGATATTAAGGATCATAATTATTTGGGGGGATATGTATTTGTAGTGAAAACTATGCACACCTTTCATAAAATATCCCCCAAAATATTCTTGATCCCCAGTTTTTTTTAGTTCAGTATATGACTGGGCGGCAGCCAGGATACTACAGAGCCGTGTGACTATGAACATTCTGGATTTGATGGACGAATGTCAGATATAATCAGAGAGTTTCAAACACATAGAAACAGATGTCTGTAATAACATCAAAAATATATTGCATGATGCGGTAGGCAAATTAACAATTGGATTTCATGGCGTAATTGTCCATTGCATCTACTTAAATTTGCTAGAAAATAAATATACCGTTTTCAACGTAATACGCGCCCCGCTCTAATAAGCGATATTTGCTAATATATTGGCTAGTGAACAATCCCAATTATCACCCCTTCTGATAAATCAATGTACAGAAGACTTATTTATTCGTGTATAATACACTCTCGTGTGTTATATGCACTCTTAATTGTGGGCAATTAAATTCTGGAAAAATATATCTGTCATGTATACTACGCACAGACTTTTCTTTTGTATCATTCAGGCTGTCAGCATAAACCATGAAATTTACGATCTTTCAACTCATTTTTTTTCACCAAACTTTTATTCTAAGAGCCCCCTATTTCTAATTTTGAGAGCGCCCTGGGCGCTTATTACGTCGAATACGGTACATATGATGCTTAGGAAGTTTTTATTTGATAATGTAATGAATACAGTTAACTTCCAACAGCTGGCGCAGCAGGGATTCATGTCTGTATGTAATTGTTTTTGATGTCACTATCAGCACATAATCAGGCTTTTGTTTCATTTGAATACAATCCACACTGAAAGTAAGTTATATATCCAGTTCAATGCATTAATCAATAATATCCAGAAATGCTGCCGATACTGTCACATCTGCAGCCACACACTTCAACATGAGCAGGATCATTACACATAGTTTTATTAGCATTATTACTATGCGCCAAGGGACTTACCGTTTTATGGTACTGGGGTTCAAAATGTCAATGCCAGAGAAAATACAGTCTCAATTATCTGCCAAAACAGATTCCATTGGGTGTAAAAGGCAAAATAGTGAGGAAAATGTTGGATAAAGTGTGTCAAAGTCAAAGTTTTTCATCTTGCAGCCTTTGTTGAACTGACGACCAACTCTTTGCTGCAAGTGCATTCCCCAGAAGACAGCTTCATTGAGCTCATGGCCATGGGCCGTATCATGATGTGGAGCCCCAACCATCACCTCCAGGCAGCATCGCTGGAGGGGCTCGTGTCAGAGGTCATACAGGTAAGGTCAAGGTCATGGGAGATGCGTATAAGTCAATGAAGTCAATGTATTTTTGTTCGCTGTTTCCTGAAAAAAACAGGTCATCCACAAAATGTTCACTTCATTCAAGGGAGGTGGGGAAAGTTCAAGTATACGTGTCAGAGGTAATACAGGTAGGGTCAAGGTCGTGGGAGATACATATAATTGAAGTAAATGTAATTCTCTTGTTTACATTTTGATGAAAACGCAGGAATGGTATGCATTAATATAGTAACTAAAAGTGGTATGTGAGCACCAGTATAGTACCTACACAGGAGAGTGTGAGCACCAGTATAGGACCTACACACAGGGGAGTGTGAGCACCAGTATAGGACCTACACACAGGAGAGTGTGAGCACTAGTATAAGACCTACACACAGGGGAGTGTGAGCACCAGTATAGGACCTACACAGGGGAGCGTGAGCACCAGTATAGGACCTACACACAGGAGAGTGTGAGCACCAGTATAGGAGCTACACACAGGAGTGTGAGCACCAGTATAGGACCTACACACAGGGGAGCATGAGCACCAGTATAGGACCTACACACAGGAGAGTGTGAGCACTAGTATAAGACCTACACACAGGGGAGTGTGAGCACCAGTATAGCACCTACACACAGGGGGTGTGAGCACAAGTATAAGACCTACACAAAGGGATGTGGACACAAGTATAGGAGCTATACACAGGAGTGTGAACACAAGTACAGGAGCTATACACAAAGGGGTGTGACACCGGTATAGGACCTACACACAGGGTGTGTGAGCACCAGTATAGGACCTACACACAGGGGGTGTGACACCAGTATAGGACCTACACACAGGGTGTGTAAGCACAAGTAAAGGAGCTATACACAGGAGTATGAACACAAGTATAGGAGCTACACACAAAGGGGTGTGAGCACCAGTATAGGACCTACACACACGGGGTGTGACACCAGTATAGGACCTACACACAGGGTTTGTGAGCACCAGTATAGGACCTACACACAGGGGGTGTGAGCACCAGCATAGGAGCTACACACAGGAGTGTGAGCACCAGTATAGGAGCTACACACAGGAGTGTGAGCACAAGTATAGGACCTACACACAGGGGTGTGTGAGCACTAGTATAGGACCTACACAAAGGGGTGTGTGAGCACAAGTATAGGACCTACACACAGAGGTGTGTGAGCACAAGTATAGGACCTACACACAGGGGTGTGAACACCAGTATAGAGCCTACACACAGGGGGTGTGAGCACCAGTATAGGACCTATACACAAGGGGTGTGAACACCAGTATAGGACCTACACACAAGGGGTGTGAACACCAGTATAGGACCTTCACACAGTGTTGTGAGCATAGGTATAGGACCTACACACAGGGAGTGTGAGCACTAGTATAGGACCTACACAAAGGGGTGTGAGAACAAGTATAGGACCTACACACAGGGGGTGTGAGCACAAGTATAGGACCTACACACAGGGGTGTGTGAGCACTAGTATAGGACCTACACAAAGGGGGGTGTGAGCACAAGTATAGGACCTACACACAGAGGTGTGTGAGCACTAGTATAGGACCTACACACAGGGGTGTGTGAGCACTAGTATAGGACCTACACACAGGGGTGTGTGAGCACTAGTATAGGACCTACACACAGGGGTGTGTGAGCACAAGTATAGGACCTACACACAGGGGTGTGAGCACTAGTATAGGAGCTATACACAAAGGGGTGTGAGCACTAGTATAGGACCTACACACAGGGGGTGTGAGCACCAGTATAGGACCTACACAGGGGAGTGTGAGCACTAGGATAGGACCTACACACAGGGGTGTGTGAGCACTAGTATAGGACCTACACACAGGGGTGTGAGCATCAGTATAGGACCTACACACAGGGGTGTGTGAGAACAAGTATAGGACCTACACACAGGGGTGTGTGAGCACAAGTATAGGACCTACACACAGGGGTGTGTGAGAACAAGTATAGGACCTACACACAGGGGTGTGTGAGCACAAGTATAGGACCTACACACAGGGGGGTGTGAGCATCAGTATAGGACCTACACACAGGGGGTGTGAGCACAAGTATAGAGCCTACACACAGGGGGTGTGAGCACCCGTATAGGACCTACACACAGGGAGTGTGAGCACTAGTATAGGACCTACACAAAGGGGTGTGAGAACAAGTATAGGACCTACACACAGGAGTGTGTGAGCACAAGTATAGGACCTACACAAAGTGATATTGCGCTCACAACAGCTGTTCACGGGTTGAACTTAAACACAAGACCAGAATGTCCTAGTTAGGAGGTTAACAGGCTGACCCAACTTCTCCAACAACATGCTGGTACGAACTTGGGTCAGTATCATTGTCATTAATTGGAATGATTACACAGGGTAAAAAAATAATAAATGTACTACAAATTCTCTTTGAAGAAGGAGATTTGGTGTGTGTCTCCTCATTTAGAAAGTCAGGGAAAAAGATTATGAGTACCATATTCAACGTAATAAGCGCGCCGCACTAATAAGCGCCCACGGTGATATTTGCTTATATATTGGCTAGTGAACAATCTCAATTAGCACCCCTTCCAATTGATTAATGTACATAGGACTTATTTATTTGCATATAATATGCACTTGTGTGTCATATGCACCCTTAAATATGGGCAATTAAATTTTGGAAAAATATATCTGTCGTATATAAACATTTCAGGCTGTCAGCATAAACCACGAAATTTATCTTTCAACTCTGTTTTTTTCACCGAAATAATATTCTAATAAGAGCCCCCTATTTCTAATTTTGAGAGCGCCCTGGGCGCTTATTACATCGGATACAGTATTTGTTTCAAATTTTTACATTATCAAGATGCTTAAGATATCAGAGTTACACTGAGAAGTGAACTCTATTGTAGTCCTGTCTTCTGTAAGCTCTACGCGCCTTCAGACTTTAATGCATTTACCCTGACAACTTATAAGCTCTCACAAGAGACTGCTGGGAGCCCCTCAAGGAGTCTGTACAGTAATCAACATTATTTGTTAAATCCTGAGAAAAAATCGAAACAGGAAGATAATAAAGTTTCAAAGTTTGCGCAGAAGCTCCTTTGTCGGGATTATGTACTGTATTGCTCTTTGTACACAGGAAGTAGTTGGGGATCGGCTACTTTTGTAAAAGTTTCTATGTAAAAAGAATCAATGAATGATGTGTTGTTTTAGTGTTAAGCGACCTAGTAGTTGCCAAATAGCTTGTTTTGGAGAGGGCTCAAATAATCTAGTGGAAAAGGAAAAAGTGTTGTTAATTCTTGGAGCCTTTTGTTCTTACTCCATGTTCTTGTAGATACTTTACTTTTTTGTGTAGAATGTCAACTGAAAGTTTTAATTAGTTTGTTTGGAGTCTACAAGACTATCATGTGAGTGGTTAGTGCTGAAATGTAAAATCCAATGGAGAGACAGAAGCTGGCACAGGAAGATGGTGAGTGAGTGAGTGACAGGTGGGTTTATGGAGCTTGTAACAGTATTCCAGTTATAGCACGGCATGTCAGCTTAGCATGGGAGGAAAGACTGAAGTAATGCAGGCCTCAGACGTTTACCACTTCGGTGAAACCCACAGGCACGGGTATGGTGCTGACAAACCTAGAAACACAACTGGGGAGAAAGAGGAGAAAGGAATTAGAACATTGGGTGTAAATGAAGAATCTTGGTATTATGTGAAAGGAAATAATAAAAATAATAATGATAATAATAATAATAACAACAACAACAACAGCAATAATAATTTATTTCCAAACAAGTATAGGAGGTAGCAAAAGGGGTGTGAGCACAAGTATAGGAGCTATACACATATGGGTGTGAGCACAAGTATAGGAGCTATACAAAGGGGTGTGAGCACAAGTATAGGAGCTATACACAAAGGGGTGTGAGCACAAGTATAGGAGCTATACACAAAGGGGTGTGAGCACAAGTATAGGAGCTATACAAAGGGGTGTGAGCACAAGTATAAGAGCTATACACAAAGGGGTGTGAGCACAAGTATAGGAGCTATACACAAATGGGTGTGAGCACAAGTATAGGAGCTATACAAAGAGGTGTGAGCACAAGTATAGGAGCTATACAAAGGGGTGTGAGCACAAGTATAGGAGCTATACAAAGGGGTGTGAGCACAAGTATAGGAGCTATACAAAGAGGTGTGAGCACAAGTATAGGAGCTATACACAAATGGGTGTGAGCACAAGTATAGGAGCTATACAAAGGGGTGTGAGCACAAGTATAGGAGCTATACACAAATGGGTGTGAGCACAAGTATAGGAGCTATACAAAGGGGTGTGAGCACAAGTATAGGAGCTATACAAAGGGGTGTGAGCACAAGTATAGGAGCTATACACAAATGGGCGTGAGCACAAGTATAGGAGCTATACAAAGGGGTGTGAGCACAAGTATAGGAGCTATACAAAGGGGTGTGAGCACAAGTATAGGAGCTATACAAAGGGGTTTGAGCACAAGTATAGGAGCTATACAAAGGGGTGTGAGCACAAGTATAGGAGCTATACACAAATGGGTGTGAGCACAAGTATAGGAGCTATACACAAATGGGTGTGAGCACAAGTATAGGAGCTATACAAAGGGGTTTGAGCACAAGTATAGGAGCTATACAAAGGGGTGTGAGCACAAGTATAGGAGCTATACACAAAGGGGTGTGAGCACAAGCATAGGAGCTATACAAAGAGGTGTGAGCACAAGTATAGGAGCTATACACAAATGGGTGTGAGCACAAGTATAGGAGCAATACAAAGGGGTGTGAGCACAAGTATAGGAGCTAGTACACACAGCCCACATTTAAGGTCCATATACTAGGTCTCACTACCGTTTATAACAGAGTAGGGTAGAACAAGGCAGATCCTTACACCTACATACAGTGTCACATTACAGGTGGTTGCGGCAACAAGTACAGTTAGATGGCACACATGCCAATTGTTGATGACATTCAAATAATTACAATTCATTTATAGTTTATTTAAATTCTTTGTATTTATTAAAAGAGCTGGGCGATATTTAGTATTCTTTTCATTATCCGAAAATGATACCACTGTCAGTGTATGCAGGTAACCAGTACATTTCAACGCAGTGTCCTTCCCACTTGATGCCACGTCTCCTTTGCGGAATTCTGCTGAATCAGTCTGAAACTAATGGCCCAGTTTCTTCAGTCTCATACTGGTGCAGTCCTAATGTGAGACACATGTCTCGTTCTAGTGTACTCAATCCTTTTTACCCAGACAAAAAGTAGTTAATTAGAAGCATGGCTTCAGGGAATGTGGGATAAAGCAGCTTGATAGGCCTGCAAAACACAGAAGATGAAGAAAATGTCAGATCTGAATCCTCACCTGACTTCTTCACACTGAAATTCCGTTCTGGAAGCTGAGATGGACATGACAGTATTGTTGTTGTGGATAATGAATTTGTGCTATCATTTTTTGTATTTCTTATTTAGTGCAGCACACTAAAATATCCTTTGAAATGAAAGATGCCATTTTCTCAAGACATTTGTGTTGCACGTTGACCTTTTACATTTCATTTATGTTTAAAGGATATATTTTTTTAAACGTAACAACCGATTAAGAATGTTTTGATATCGATTATACGCACATAAGTTTAATTATTTCAATTCGCGCCGGTTTCACTGAAGTGGTAAACATCTAAGACCTGCATCACTTCGGGCTTTCCTCCCACATTAAGCTGACACCTGTGATATGACTGCTCACACCCCTGGAATACTGTTAAAAGCAGCATTAAACACAATTCACTCACTATTTTTTTCAAACCCCTACTTTTGAGTATTATTATTTTAACTTTGATCTCATAAGATCTCATAAGGTATTTGATTTTAGGAACAGGTGAGGTGAGGTGAAATGGGGTTTAACGTCACGTCCAAGATTATTGCACTTATATAGCGACGTGCATGTATGTGTGTGTGTTTGTGTGGCTGCTTGTACTAGTCTGGACTGATGCCGATTTATAGTGCTAGCTCACTGAGATACCATGCCGCAGTTTAACATGAATACCCCTCTGAGACACAGTATACTGACTCCGAGCCGACTAGTCCTTGTTTTAGTCCCTTAATGCCGTGCGCCAGACAGGGTAACAACAAGTACCATCTTTTAACGTCTTTTGGTTTGACGCGGCCGGGGATCGAACCCAGGACCTTCTGCTCTCCGGGCGGACGCTCTACCACTAGACACGGAGGCGGTCTTTAGGAACAAAGAAATCTTAAATAACAATTGTCAAAACAAAATTATATCCTGAAGTTTACCAGGGTTGTTATACAGTTTTGTGAGGACTACTATTGCTGCATGATACAGGCCTCTATCTCACCCTAAGATGGAAGCAATAAATTTTGGATTACTTGTTGCTGACGATAACCCACTAAAAAGGTGCCTGCCCATATTAAAATATAACAACATCCCTTTTTGGTATCAAAGACAAGCATGAGCCTGTGTTGTGCTCTATCATGGAACTGTTCTAGGTGAACAATACCTTCCAAATGACGTGCTGGTTTTCTTGGGGAATTAGTCAGCAAAGAGCCAGAGTCACAGGAGACTAATCACAATTTTATTTACAAGAACAATTAACAATTTACAATATACTTAGATAATAACTGAGGGTGCCACAGAGAGTCGGTACACACTCTGGGCTGTGGGAGAGAGGTCTGCTTTGTAAGAGAGTCAAACCCCTTCTCTGCTAGAACTTGGCTACAGTATGTATTTAATGAAAGTTTGAACAATAGAAAGGAATGTGATTGGTTGATACACGATTGGTTGTGTCCTATGCTAAATGGATGGCTGGACAGAGGGAAATACTAAATCATGTTAATCCTGTTGGACTGGCACTAATCTTGTTGACATATTTACTGGATGCTTTGAAAGAGATTAGGGTGTCACTATAGATGAGCTTGTGTGGGGCTAATCCTTAATGCCCTATAGACGAGCTTGTATGGGGGCTAATCCTTAAGCACTATAGACGAGCTTGTATGGGGGCTAATCCTTAATGAGTCTTAATTGAAGTAATGTTATTCTAATATACCCCGGTAGGTGATGACAGATATACTTAAATAAATATCCTTTGTCTGGGAGATGGGATCTTGATACCTTAGGCTAGCAACCATCTAAAAAGCTATAACTGAAACTACTGATATTTTATATATGCATTTTACCTGATGATAATTATTACTTGCTAACTATAATTATATGAAATGGTGTATAAATATTACACCATGATAACTCATAAAAGCACTTGATGTAGATCTAATTATTATAAGATAACTTAGTATAAATGTTAACCATGATAACTTCCCCTCCGTCTGAAAAAGTTTGGACCCCAAACGTGTAAAAATAAAAATAATGAAGGCTTAGATGGACAATGTATAAAGTTAAACTGGTAGTAGTGAATAATAATTATTATAGAGTCTCTTTGATATAAGGAAAACATAATATAAAAATGCTGTCATCAGGGAATCTGGATGTGGAGCTGGCTTGTCTTGGCACTCTGTACTGGTGGTTTTATGGGTGATGTAGGAGGCCTTGAGTTCCACATCCTGGATTGGGGTTGCAAGATAGTATGCTGTGTCCATGGAGGTTTTACATGGAAACAAAGAAAAGAGAGTTAGCATGTTCAAATAATATGTCATATATAAATACTTCCTCAGTTTGTCTGTATTAACTAGAAAATAAAACAAATATGATAATTATGATGTAAAAGATCAGTACATAATTATTACTAAACGGTGTCATGGCCAGGAAAAATGTATTGGCGGCAAATTACAAAAGTATATCATGAGAAAAATAGTAATATCCTTCTATTTTTTTGGATACAATCATTAGACGAATTATATATACATATATGTGCATGTGCATATAACAAGTGCATCGTTTATTACACTAATACGGTATACAAAAGGTGTTAGAAAGGTGTATAACCTTTTTAGAATTCTTTGTTAGTTTTCGTAACTATTTGGTTTGCCTTTTCTTTGTTTTGGTTCATTTCGGTTGTTAAGTTTGCTTTATTTCAATTTGGTTTGTTTCGCTTTGATTTTCGTTCGGTTCAATGTGATAGGGTTTGGTTTATTTTGCTTCGGTACGGTTTGCTTCGCTTCGGTATGGTTTGGGTTCGATTCGCAGTATGGTTTGCTTCGCTTCGGTACGGTTTGGGTTTCGATTCGCAGTATGGTTTGCTTCGCTTCGGTGCGGTTTGGGTTTCGATTCGCAGTACGGTTTGCTTCGCTTCGGTGCGGTTTGGGTTTCGATTCGCAGTATGGTTTGCTTCGCTTCGGTGCGGTTTGGGTTCGATTCGCAGTATGGTTTGCTTCGCTTCGGTGCGGTTTGGGTTTCGATTCGCAGTACGGTTTGCTTCGCTTCGGTGCGGTTTGGGTTTCGATTCGCAGTATGGTTCGCTTCGCTTCGGTGCGGTTTGGGTTCGATTCGCAGTATGGTTTGCTTCGCTTCGGTGCGGTTTGGGTTTCGATTCGCAGTACGGTTTGCTTCGCTTCAGTGCGGTTTGGGTTTCGATTCGCAGTATGGTTCGGTTTCGTTTCACTTCGCTTTTGAGATTGGTTGATCAGGTCAATGCTCAAAATTTGCTGTGATACAAATAACTCAGATGATCAGGCTGATGCCATTTGTTCTCAACTGGCAACCCATAGTGAAAAGACTGGACACAAGTAAACATAACAAGATACAGCTAATAGCTGTTTCGTGATTTGCACCGTTTATTCAGGAGATTTTGTATTTTGATCAAGAATATGTTCAATTGGCATTGTTCGGTATGTACGGCGAGTTGATCCTGGTATGGTCCATGGGGACTAATGTCTGTGAGTGAAATACGGTAGTAAAAGGTGTTCATGTTTCCAAAGTCTTCATGTGGAAAAATAACCCTTTGGGATTTATAAATTGGTGCTTCCTCTGGATCATATCGAGGATTATCTTCTAGACAGGACCAATTACGGAGATCCTCCCAGCTATCATCAAGGTAGCGCTGTATGAGGTGGGGAGGAACACTTTCAAAATAGCATGTGAAGTCAGTATCAGGAAATCCTTTATATAAGACCTTGACATAGCAGTCTCCTTGAATAATTTCAATGCCCAGAACTCTTTCTATTTTATGATCTATTTTTCGTAGGTGTTTTGGAAAAAACAGATATGGTTTGACAACTAATTCTATGCATGGTTTGGTGTTGACTTGCTGGACATTCCCTGACATTGAATTATCTGACAGAACATTGACTGATTTATTGTCTTGTGCTGTTTCCTTTTGGTCGAAAAACTTATGATTCTTCAGTGGACGTTTTCGACGTTTTCCTGACATACTTCTTTTGAGGTGAAATTCTCTCCGAATGGAGTCTGGAATGCTGCTGCCATACTCCCATGTGTTTCCTCTTTCCTGATCCTTCCATTTCACTCTGTAGTAGATTTTGCCATTTGCTCTCTTGGAACTAACAATTGAGTGGATGTCCTCTGGATTGAAAACCTGAGGGATATCCTTGGTTTGATTAGCTGATGTTGGACTTGGAGGTTGTACCGGGCTGTCGTCAGTTTGTTTTCTGGATTTGGGCTGGTGATGCTTACTATTCACTCCTCTTTTCCCTTTGTTTACCTTTTCATTTACCTTGGTTGGAGCACTAGGACCTGGTGTGGCATGATTTTCCTTCATTGTTGCCGTGGGACTGGTAGGTTTTTCTGTTGTACTTGAAGCAGGGTTTTTCTTCTTTGTTGGGGTCTTTTGCTTCGGACTCTTGTTGCTGGAAGTACCTGCCTTTGTTTTGGAATTGACCTTCTTACCTTTCTGTTGTGGAGGTGACTGATCAGTAGCCTGGTAAGTTGAACTTGTTGATGGGGAATTGTTGCTGTCAGGCTGTGAATCACTGACTGGTTCCTCATTGTCATCCATGACTCCTGAATCTATGTTACTGGTGTCATTGAGGTATGGTTCTGGAGGATACTGTGGACGATCAGCAGGATCAAAATATGGCTTCAGACGGTTGGCATGGACCAGTGGTTTGTGTATTTTGTCGTCAGAACTTCGGCGTAGTTTGTAGGTATAATTTGGACCTGTATGGACGATATAATAGCTACCATACCACTTTTTGGTTAATTTGTTGGAAAGGCCTTTTTCAACTTTTTGACAGTAAAGCCAAACTCTTTGACCTGGGGCGAATTCTGGTTCTTTAGCCTTTCTATTATATTGTTCTGAATACACCTCCTTAGCCCGAGCAGTGTTTTCAGCTGCGATTGTTCTAGTGATTTCAAGCTCCTCAAGCAAATTGGAAAGATAACTTTTGTTATTGTGGCCTAAATTTTCTTTTGGAATTAATGCTACATCTTGTGGAGCTCTCATTTCTCGGCCGAAAAGCATAACATATGGGGATTTTTGAGTTGATGAATTTGGAGCCATCCGATAGGCCATCATGATGCCAGGAATGAAACGGGGCCAATCATTTTGAGACTTGTTACAATAGGCTCTTAGTGACTGATTGATATAGGAATTGAGCCTTTCTACACAGCTGTTTGTTTGAGGATGGTATGGGCTGGTATGGGTAAATTTAATTGCCAAAAGTTCACAAATTGCTTTGATAAGTTTGGACATGAAGTTCTGACCTCTGTCTGAAATTAAGGTCCGTGGTGCGCCATACCGACAAATTATTTCTCTGACGAGAACATCTGCTACTTCTTTGGCTTCTTGGGTCCGAAGTGGAAAAGCTTCACACCATCTAGATGATGCATCTGTGATGACCAAAATGTACTTGTACTTATCTGGTGTTGTTGGCAGGGGACCGAGAATGTCAACGTGCCATCGGGTGAAGACCTCTTCTACAGGTAGTGGACGAAGTGGTGCCTTCTTGCCATGGTAGTGCCTCTTGGTCTGTTGACATACCTCACATGTCTGGACATAAGTGGCAATATCGCTGTACATTTTGGGCCAGTAGTACTTAGGTCTCATGGTGTTGTGCATCCTTTCTTTCCCATGGTGGCAACCGCCAAACTCTGAGTCATGATAGGATTGCAGGACTTGATTTCTGAGGGTTCTTGGGACTGCCAGCTGTTTAATGAACTTGTCTGCATGGCCTTTCTGTCTTTGTGGAACAAATCTGTATAGGATGCCTTCATCAATTTCAAAAGTATTGGCTTCAATAAGAATCTTTTGACGATCCTTTTCATTTTGTGGAAGGACATCATCCTCTTTGTAGTCAAAGATTTGGATGAAATCTGGACAAATCCTTTGTAGGTGACGTAAATTTGGATGTTCTTTTATACTTACTTCAACCAATGTGTCTTGGGTAACATCAGCATTTGTAGCATGTAATGCTGCAACAACATTAACTGGTACTGACTGATAATCCTCTTCATATTCAAAGGTGACTGACCAATGTGTTGTCTGTGTGTCTGATTCTAAGTGATTGACAATAGGTGTGCAAATATCCTCAGTCTGAGTTGTCTGTGTGACCCGTGTGGATGAATGGGTGTTTGGCAAGATTGTGGTATTGCTAGTTGATTTGCTTTGCTGAGTTGAAGTTACTGAGAAGACTGTTTTCTCAGCATCTTCTTCTGTCTGATCATTACAGTTAATATTTTCCTCATATTCCCTACGTGAGAGAGCATCGGCATTCCCATTGGCTTTGCCGCTGCGATGAACAATGTCAAAAGTGTAGGTAGAAAGTTCCAAAGACCATCGCCCTAACCTACCTGTGGCATCCTTGATGGATTTCAGCCATTTCAATGCTATATGATCAGTGTAGACTGTGAATTTGGAATTTGCAAGGTATGGACGAAAGGATCTAATGGCTTCAACTAGAGCTAAGCCTTCCTTTTCTGTAATGCTCCAGTTCTTTTCACTGCCATGAAGAGCTCTACCACCAAAAGCTATTGGATGTTCATTATTTTTCTCGTCTTTTTGACTCAAAACAAAACCTATGCTCATATCACTGGCATCAGTTGCAAGAAGAAATTCTTTGTCAAAATTTGGATACGCCAGAACAGGTGTATTACTCATAGCATGTTTGAGGGTGTTGAATGCCTGATCACACTCAAGTGACCATTGGAACTTTGGTTTCTTTCCTACTTCTGCCTCTGAATGCTTCTTTAGCAAGGCATTCAGTGGAAGCGCTATGTGAGCGTAATTTTTCACATACTTCCTGTAGAAGTTCGTGAGACCTAAGAAGGAGCGGATCTGCTTTTGTGATTTGGGCACTGGAAAGGTTCTAATTGCTTCAATCTTTTTGTCATCAACTTGAACACCTCCACATGATAAAACATGACCCAGAAAAGAAACTTTGTCCGTTGCAAAATTGCATTTGGATGGCTTTAGTGTCAATTTTGCCTGTTTCAGATAGTAAAATACTTGCTCCAAATGTTGGAGATGCTCTTCAAAGTTTTTGCTGTAAATTATCAAATCATCAATGTAAATCAGCGCAACCTTAAAAAGCAATTTTCTTAGCACCTTGCTCATGAGCTGTTGAAAACAAAGTGGAGAATTTGTCAAACCTTGGGGTAAACGTTTGAACTGATAAAGGCCTTGATGGGTGACGAAAGCAGTTTTATGCTTTGAATCTTCATGTAATGGCACTTGGAAGAAGCCATTAGCAAGGTCTAAAGTAGAGAAGATCTTAGCTTGTGCATTGGCGATGTTATCAACAACATCATCAAAAACAGGAAGAGGCCATGACATTGGTAAAGTGACAGAATTCAACTTTCTGTAGTCACAAACAAATCTATATGAGCTATCACGTTTCTTGACTAGGATAATGGGAGCTGAATACATAGAAGTAGACTCCTCGATCAAATCATACTTCAGGAAATCATCTATAAGCTCTTCAGTGACTTTTTGGAGATGAGGGGATTGGCGATATGGTCTACACTTAACGGGTGGGTGGTCGCCAGTGTCAATGATATGCTGGTGCATGTCAGTCTTTCCTAAATCTGCAAGACTCGTTGAAAACATGTCTCTATTTTGTCCCAAGAATCTAAGTAGTCTGTGTCGTTGGTCTGGAGTCAGTTGTGTATTGGTCAAATCAAATCCTAATTCTTGTGCAATTTTAACATAATCCCTGGTGTCATTGTCTCTCTTCTCATTGTCGGTGTTAACGGTACTGATGAATGGTTGGTCAGAGCCGATTTCAAAAACAGAGTCTTTGTCAATGTAACTAAATTTGCCTACAACTGTACCCTTGTCAAGAACTTTTTCTTCTTGGGAGGGATTCATAAGCCTAAATGTAGCAGTTTTGCATTTCACTTTGGAAAGAGTTCTACCACCTGCTACTTCAGAATGAGCAGTGAGGGAAGCAATGGGTTCAATCAGGATGAGGGAATCCTCTTTGACCTCTGATAGTCTAACCTTAAAATGAATTTCACTCTGAGGGGGGATGTAAATCTGATCTATTGTTTTTGCTAATCCACTAATCTCTTGCACTGAATTGGCTATGAAATTGATATATTGCCTATCTGAGGTGCTGTTGTTAAGTATCAAGGAATGACAGCTATAATCTAAGACTGCATCATTGTCATCAAGGAAGTTCTCACCTAGTATCACTGCTTCTGGTAGTGTAGGCAGAACATAGAATCTTTGAGAAAATTCCTGATCCTCAATGACAAAATCTAACACAACTGAACCTAACACTTTATGCAATTCGCCGCCAACACCTTTAACCTGTGGAAAGGGTGAGTTTCCAAGAGTAAGGTTTTCAAAAGCTGTGCTCAGAAAAGCAGACGAAATACAAGAAATGGATGCCCCTGTATCTACTAAACAATTTGTTGTTTTTGTGCCAAATTTTGCCTGAATTACACTTTTGGCAAGGGGCGTAACTAAAGACACTGTTGGAATTTCACTTTCGAAGTTACTTTCCATACCAGACTCCATATTTGCCATGACACCTATTAGTATGTACCGTACTAAATTAAAGGAAGACAAGTAATCAACAATGTAGTACTTACAATATTTGAAGACTTTTTCTTCCTTTGTTGGTGTCTTTGCAGGAGTTGGTTGTCTTTAATCCAGTGTTGAGGTCAGAGGTAGATGCAGCTTGCTTGTTATTCCATCAGATGATCACGGTTGGACATGTCCTCCAATGGGTTCTTGTAGTTGGTTGTAGTTAGTTCCTGGACTCCGTGGTTCCGAAAACGATGATTCTCCGCCAAATTATCATGGAACTGTTCTAGGTGAACAATACCTTCCAAATGACGTGCTGGTTTTCTTGGGGAATTAGTCAGCAAAGAGCCAGAGTCACAGGAGACTAATCACAATTTTATTTACAAGAACAATTAACAATTTACAATATACTTAGATAATAACTGAGGGTGCCACAGAGAGTCGGTACACACTCTGGGCTGTGGGAGAGAGGTCTGCTTTGTAAGAGAGTCAAACCCCTTCTCTGCTAGAACTTGGCTACAGTATGTATTTAATGAAAGTTTGAACAATAGAAAGGAATGTGATTGGTTGATACACGATTGGTTGTGTCCTATGCTAAATGGATGGCTGGACAGAGGGAAATACTAAATCATGTTAATCCTGTTGGACTGGCACTAATCTTGTTGACATATTTACTGGATGCTTTGAAAGAGATTAGGGTGTCACTATAGATGAGCTTGTGTGGGGCTAATCCTTAATGCCCTATAGACGAGCTTGTATGGGGGCTAATCCTTAAGCACTATAGACGAGCTTGTATGGGGGCTAATCCTTAATGAGTCTTAATTGAAGTAATGTTATTCTAATATACCCCGGTAGGTGATGACAGATATACTTAAATAAATATCCTTTGTCTGGGAGATGGGATCTTGATACCTTAGGCTAGCAACCATCTAAAAAGCTATAACTGAAACTACTGATATTTTATATATGCATTTTACCTGATGATAATTATTACTTGCTAACTATAATTATATGAAATGGTGTATAAATATTACACCATGATAACTCATAAAAGCACTTGATGTAGATCTAATTATTATAAGATAACTTAGTATAAATGTTAACCATGATAGCTCTCTGCTCAACAGTGCCTCCTTATCATTTTGTTTTGTTTGTTTGTTGTTTAAAGACACTCTCAGCAATATTCCAGCTATACGGCTGTCTGTAAATAATCAAGTCTAGACCAGACAATCCAGTGGTTGATATCATGAGCATTGATCTATGACATTGTGAGTCTGACCACCCAATCCCAATACTCTTACAGCAAGTATAGGTTGTTGAAGATCAATTCTATCGTGGATCTTCACGGGGCATTTTGTTATGAAAGGGATCAATTAGATGAAATACCATGCATGTTTTGGTTTCAAAGGAAAAGGGAAGAAATGATTTCAGGAAAATGTGAAGCAAGCTTGGTAATATTTTATTAAATTCTAATATTGTCTCTTAATGAAATTACATTTGGCTCACAGAAAAATGACATTAAGGGCATAGAACTGGGGAATACTACAGTGTTTGAGGCCAGTACCCAGAAACATTCTGAGCAGCCATCCCCAGGTATTTGCAACTGTTTTATATGTAGTTTTAAAATAATGACAATTATTGACTCTCTTTCTCCATTACAGGAAGCCATGGGTGAGGAGCGTGACTGCGGCCAAGGGGGACAACTCTCCAGCTCTCTGCCCAGTGTGTACTCGCTTTCCGAGAGGGAGTCAGTCAGCTCTCACCAGATCTTCTCCCCCCTAGCATCCCCCTCCTGTTCCATGGAGTTTCTGCAGGACATGTACCACAAGCCGTTCAGGGACTATCTGCTAGCAGCCCTCCCAGTCCTGGTCCACCCCATCATCGTCCTCCGACTGTTAGCTCACAAACTTTTCGGGAACATGATCCGACGTAAGACACTGTACAGTGACACCAAACTCAAACCGCCAAAGGTGGACAAGGTTGATATATGTCCACCTCGAAAACGAGACGAAGAGGCCTCTGAGGAATGTGATTCCTTGTCCAAACGGAGGAAAGCTAACCTCCATGTTGTGATAACAGACCCACCGGAGGAACCCGAGAGTGCTCCTCCAGTTGTCAAAGTCTCAAATATAACACAAGACAAAGATCAAACTAATAAGGGAACCAATAACCATGTGCCAAGTAAAAACGGAACAACCAAACTTGCCCTACGTGCAATAGGAGAGAGTTTGGTGACACCCCTTGATCTCAACATAGTGCCCGCCCCCCAGAACCCAGAGCCGAGTACGGTCGTGGAGCTCCCTGATTCTGGTGGGGATCCAAAGACATCCCGAAAACTCTTCCGTTGGCCCAGTAAGCGGGTGTTGTCCAAACCTCAGGCCAATGTGTCCCTGCCTCGTAGGGACAGTGTCTCCAGTGACCTCAGTCAGATGAGTCAGAAGGATTCCAACAGCTCTTCCGCACCAGATATGGATCTTGTCGCTCTCCAGCGAGAACTCACCAACCTGCCAACGTTTGTCATGGACACGCCACCAGTGGATGTATCCCCAGTGTTTTCTAGATCCAGCTCAGTGCCTGAAAATCTTGCACACCGAACAAGATCTTCTCCATTAAATGGCTCGGCAGGATACCTGGCTTCAGTGAGTGCTCTGGATGGGGACGAGGGTCAGAGTTTGGTGAAATCCGGGTTAGTGACCCCCGGCCCTTGCTCCACGGAACACATCTATGATACGGGGTCACTTGTCACCATCATGACAACCGACATAGATAGTCATGCCAATGTTACATTCTGTGGTCCTGAGCAGGACAACGATTCAATCACGGATATACCAAATATTAAAGTTCACTTTGAAACCCCTTCCTCTCCACAGCCTTCCTCCGCCAGCCAAAGCCCCCAACACTTTGAATACCCCTCCCCCCCTCACTCCTCAGGGTTCGCTAATCATCTCTCCCCTCACCTGGAACAAACAGGCCACACTGCTCAGCACTATCTGTTCCCCGCCCCCTCCGCCCAGAGTTCCAGCCCGAGCCCCGCCCCGTCAGACCGCACCCACTCCTCCACGGGGACGGTCAAGTCGGTCTCTCCCATCTCCACCACCCCCATCTGTGAGATACCCCTCAACCACAGGGGTATACTGAAGGTGATTGAGACGTGGATAGAAATATGTCATTCCGACCTGGATGGTAGCTCCATGTTGGCACTGGAGACTCGGGAGTTCCTGAAGAAGTTGTCGGTGCTGGGGTATGAGTACAAGGCATGGTGCCAGCTGATGGGGACGAAGCTGCAACTGGAGGTGAGATATTTGTGTGTCACTACTCAAAACAAGTTAAGGATCACCTGATTTGCATATTTAAGAAATAAACAACAAGTGGGAGTTGTTTATCGGACAGTAAAACACTGCAGGGAGAATAAACCATGAGGGGTGCAGCCCTGAGTGGTTTATTCTCCCTGTAGTGTTTTGTTGTATGATAAACAACCACTTGGCATTTATTTTTTAAATGAGATATCAACATTATTTACAGCCTCTTTAAGGATGATGATAAAATGTACAAGCTTTAACAATATTTACCAGTATTTTAAATATTGATGACTCCCTCAATAGAATCCGACCTCGGCAATGTTGGACAAGTCCATTTTATGCACAGGTGGATATTTCCCGCATATTCTCACCATCCTCAAGTCGATAACCTTTACCTTTTCTCCCAATGACTGTTGTCATATCTCTCCCTCTTTTTTATACAATCAGCCATCGCGTTTATCTGAGTTGCCCAGCTACATCTATGGGGAAAAATTCACTAGACATTCCCCTCTCAAAAGTAATGTTGCCCAATATATGATGTCAGAAATAACGTAATGATAAAACAATATTTTATCGTGAAATAACCACACTTCGTTCTTCGTTGTTCTTTGCGACTGCGTAGCTATCTTATATCTGTCATGCCAGATTAACTAACAAACAATACCAATGTATTTTATTTTTTATATGCTACTCAAAAAAGTTAAGGATCCCTTGATTTGTATATATTACTTTAGTTCATCTGTCTTGTCAGATTAACTATAGAAAAATATACAAATCAGGTGATCCCTTAATTGTTTAGAGAAGTATATGAAACCCCTTCCTCTCCCCACCCAGACTTGATTTGTTTATGTTACTATAGTAACTCTGCACAAGGAGGGCAGTGTGACTATTCCAAGGAGGACAGAATGACAGTGTGTGAAATTCCATGAATCTGGCCAATGTCTTCATATAACATGGAGTTGAAGTGATTCAAATAGAATCATAATGACAACATAATTTATTAATTGTGTTGCACATACTGTTTTCAGTATTCATATTTTATGGTCATAACATACTTATGCCTAGACAAAAACCTGCTTGTCCGTGGGGCAGGTGCACTCAGAAACATACCGGTCCATAATAAGAATTGCCTGTCCTGGGCCTACTTGCACAAAGCGATCTTAGCGCTAAGATGATCATAACTCCAACACTTTAACATAGGCTTACAATAGTCGTAGCGCTAAGATCGCTGTGTGCAGGTGGGCCCAGGCACTTGGGCAGGCAGGATATTTGAACTTTTAGTACAACACATCCAATTTCACTTAACATACTGAAAATATATATTGTCTGTACTAAAAAATCATTTTGTAGTTATTTTGTAAAGCATTCATATTGTTATACATGTTATATGTTTTGCTGCAAAAAGCTTTTCAGAACAGTTGTTGATGGTGCTTTGAGATAACTATATCATAATTATTCTTTCTCTATTAATATGTGAAGACATCATGTTGAAAAAGATTATTCCATTCCCCAATTGATAAAAAATATTACAACTTTGGGATATGAACTTGAATGTTTCGACACTTTGATGTTCAAAGGGAGCTGTTCTGACTATGATTGAAGTAGGATTATCCTCACCAAATGGTTTGAAAGTTCACTTGGGTATTTTAGTCTTTACAAGTGTTATCAATCCATTGAATGTTATTTTGGCTTTAAATGTTGTAGGCTCTAGGTTTGAATTTTACGATGAAAAACAAACTCCAATACAATCAGACAATACAGACTATTAAACAATAGTCAGACAATCAGACAATAGTCAGACAATCAGAAAAAAACAGTCAGATACTCAGACAATGCAGTCAGACAATACAGTCAGACAATCAGATAACAGTCAGACAACAAAACAATACAGACTATCAGAGTGAGTGAGTGAGTATGGTTTTACACCGCTTTTAGCAATATTCCAGGAGTATCAAGGCTGGGGACACCAGAAATAGGTTTCACACATCATACCCATGTGGGGAATCGAACCTGGGCCTTCGGCATGACCGTCAATCAGACAATACAGTTGGGGAGTCAGAAAATCAGACAATACAGTCAGTCAGACAATACAGTCAGACTATACAATCAGACAATACAATCAGACAGTCAGACAGTACAGTCAGACTATACAATCAGACAATACAACCAGACAGTCAGACAATACAACCAGACAGTCAGGCAATACAGAATATTTAATCAGATAATACAACCAGACAGTCAGACAATACAACCAGACCGTCAGACAATACAGACTACCGTATTTTCTTGAGTATAGTGCGTACCCATGTATAATGCACACACCCCTGTAGCGGGTTCAATATTTTGGAAAAAAAGAAATTTGAATATTATGCTCAGAAAAATGCTAGGCATTGTTTTATATCTAGGGATTAAGATTACCTTGTGTATTTTCTCGTAAACTAAGCCAGAAACAGCAATCAGCTGTACACACGTTTTCTTGGAATCGACCGGTGATTCGGTCAAGACACCCCCAATGATATGAATTTAGAGGATTTTTAATGCAAGGATCGGCAACAATTGTATCTGAAACTATTTTTTTTTTATGAGGAATAATATATTCCATTATTTTCTTAATAATATGCAGCCTTTACTAAACATATTTAAAATAATAATAACCCTAAGCAAAGCAGCTGATCGCTATTGCCGGGTATTATTTTTTACATGGAACCAGTCTGACCAGTCACCGTCAAGGCTCACGTGCACGTGATCGCGTGATCGCGAGAATTTCATGTTGACATAGAATCGTCAAACAAAAACAAATATGACTTTTAACAAGTCAAAGTATGTCATTTATGATATATGTATCCATTCTCTGTCAACTAAAGTTCGTTTCAAGGCGTCAATAGTGGTATTCTGACCGTGGTTGCTGTTAATAACGGTGAGTTGTGCGATCTTCCGATCGCTTCACACACGATTTCGCCGAAATTAATCAAAACAATATTAAAAGGAATTTTGAATAAAATTAATGAAATAAGTTACAAACATAAGTCCAGATATACAAAGAACACTTTTTATAGCCAGACAGGGTAATTACATGATTATTTTGCGTACTTCAGTATGGATTTGTTGACATGGTATTTCCGGTGTTTCGTGCTCACGGTAATGTCTTTCCATGGGGGGAAAAAACATCTAAACTCATAATTCGTGTATAATGCGCACCCCCTTCTACACAGCTGTGTTTTTTCGAAAAAAAGTGCGCACTATACTCAAGAAAATACGGTATACAATCAGACAATACAACCAGACAGTCAGACAATACTACCAGACAGTCAGACAATACAACCAGACAGTCAGACAATACAACCAGAAAGTCAGACAAGTGTCCTGATGTGACCCTGACCAAGATGACCTGGAGTGACCCTTAACCCCAAGACCCCTATGGGCATTCTGTGTCAGATTTGGTCCCAGGAAACTATGCTGGGGGTAAGAGGGGACTGAATGGATCGGATAGTCAGACTCGGTGATTTTGTAGATGGTGCGTCATTGTCAATAGCAATCATTGAATTGTCTTATCCAGGCATGATTAGTCACAGGCTAATGTCATACGGCTGGAATATTGCTGCGTGCGGCGTTATACAACAAACACACACACACTTAACCAAGAACCACCATGAGATTACAGCTAGAGGTGAATATTGCTCTTTTATACACACTGCAAGAGTTCTCAAGACATTTCCATTAGCAGAGTATGTTAGAGGGAATAATTCCACTTCATGGTCGTAGGTGGCTATAAATCATTTATATCAGCTCCAGGTTCAATGACTTGCTGACAAGTGTGGGGTCACGTAGATGTGGCCAGGGGGTTAGTGTATCGCTGACCTCACCCTGGGGGAAGGGGTCACCAGACACATCCCCCAGACTAATACAGTAACAGTGTGTAGTGCTGCCACCTACTGGTCCCTATGGATTCTGCTGGAACAGAAATGGCCAAACCTTGTCGATGAAGTGAGCAAGTCTGGCATCGGGATCAACCACTTAGCTCATCCTCAATTACTGTTGTTAATGTAAACATCTTTCAGAATGTAACACTTTCATATTTTGTACATTCTTTAAAAACATTCTGATTGCTAACTTGTTTTAGGTACGTTTATTGATGAGATGTTTCAAAATGGTAGGGCTGGCATTTGGGTGAATTTGCAAAATTGAATCCTACACATCCAAATAGTAGACAGCCATATGGAGTTTGAAAGTAGAGAGTCAAAATTTCTGGGAAGTTCACTTCCTCTGGATCCAAGTCAGTATAAATGTGTTAGGTAAGTGTAGATGGTAGGAGAATACACTGCAGAACATACTGTCAAAGTGGTGGTGAGCCCAACTCACTCACTCACTGTTAATGGTCTTGTCAGTGATTGAATTATCTCCAAGAGGTAGTTCCAGATGAATATTGATCTTCCATAAAGCTTGGAAGGATTCATTTTCTATTCCACCTCTCATCCATTAATTAGATGTATCACAAATACCAGTAGTATTTAGAGCTCCCTACATGAGATATGAAAATAGAGAACTGTATATAGAGTTAATAAATTTGTAATTTGATTCTGCAGTCAGCTGTGTACCCTACTCAACCCTCAAAATCATGTTCATCTATTCATAGCCAGGTGCAGTCTCAGACACTCCTCACTGACTCTGTGGTTTAGTGGATAAAGTGCCTACCAAGAAAACAGTTGGTTGTTTGATCCCAGGCCTTGTCATACCAAAACACATAAAAGATAGTACTTGTTGTTGGCATTTAAAGGGGATTTGTATTAACATCTTCCATAGTAACAGCTTCCTCTGTAACAACATCTTCCATAATAACAGTTTCCATATTAAGAGCTTCCTTAGTAACAACATCTTCCATAGTGACAGCTTCCTTTGTAACAGTTTCCTTAGTAACAACATCTTCCATAGTAACAGCTTCCTCAGTAACAGCTTCTTAGTAACAGTTTCTTTAGTAACAACAGCTTCCATAGCAACAGTTTCCATAGTGACATCTTCCTTAGTAACAACATCTTCCATAGTAACAGCTTCCTCAGTAACAGCTTCTTAGTAACAGTTTCTTTAGTAACCACAGCTTCCATCGCAACAGTTTCCAAAGTAACAGCTTCCTCAGTAACATCTTCCTTAGTTACAGCTTTTTTGTAGCAGCTTCCAAATGTTTCAGTTGCCAATTTATCCTGCCAATCGTTTGCCTTCACCCTACAGATATTGCTGTAAACAAATAATCTTTACTCTACTTTGTTTTGTTTATAATTTTATTGTATATGTCTTGGACATGAGTTAGTAATCAAGTCCTCATTACTGTTCATTGAACATTGAATATCGTTTTTGTATGGCTATCAATTTTATATTTCAAAGAATTAACTGCTATCAAATATCGAGATTTGGGGGAACCAAACTTTAGTGCATGTGCTGTATAACAGTGAGTGAGTGAGTGAGTTGGGTTTAACACCCCTTTTAACAGTTTTCAAGTTATATCATGGCGTGTCAGCTTAATGTGGGAGGAAAGCCCGAAGTGATGCAGGTCTCAGACGCTTACCACTTCGGTGAAACCCACAAGCACGGGTATGGTGCTGACAAACCTAGAAACATAATCGGGGCGAACCCAGATTCGAACCACAATCATAGGTTTCTGGCGTGCCCAAGGGAGGCAACACTGCACAGCTGATTGCAGCGCCTTAGACAACTGGGCCACCCGTGCCCCTGTGTTATGTTAGACACATCCAACAAATATGAACATTAGGTATACTGCTTGTGTACCATATTGGCTCCTGCAGTCACATGATAATGTCATTTAGTTGGGACTGAGGTGGGTAAGGAAATCTTTTACACCACTAGGGGCATGATCGGTACTCAAGGTGCCAATAATGAGGAAGGGAGATAACTCTAACTGAAACTTGTTATCAAGGACAGATAACTCTTGTTAGCTGTACCCATGGCTGAGGTAGGCCAAGACATGGATGAGAAATGTGCCAACAGTGTATGGTTTCACTTTTGATATGGCTTAAAAAGATTCAAGTGCAGTTCATTGAGAATACCGTTAAGCTAGACCTGAACTTTAACCAGTTTAATAGTATTTAACACAAAACCTGGTCAAGGAAAAACATAAAATTCACTTGGCAACTTTGGTACATTCATACGGAAATCACTTTAAACGAAATCCTATGAACTATTTGGTCTAAGTCGGAAAGTGGTGGTCTAAGCGGATACTGTGCTCAAAAACTGGTTGTAAAAGTCAAGCACTATGGTCTGAAATAGATACTATGGTCTAAGTCAGAAATTATGGTCTAAGTAGGAAAATGATGGTTTAAAACAGATCTTGTAGTCTAAGTCAGATAATTTGGTCTAAAACAGAAGTTGATGGTCTAAGTCAAAAAGTGATGGTCTAAAACAAATAATGTGGTTTTAGTCATAAAATCAAGGTCTGAGTCAGAAACTGGTTGTGTTTGCCAGACGGTGATGTTCACACCTCTCCTTATTTCCCCCTAGCTATGTGGCTGTTAGTTTAAAAGTGACAGATGCTGCAGATTCTCGGTGTGCATCAACATGTACTAGGGCCAAACAAGTGTTGGATCCCAGCTGCCCATCATGAGTGAGACTTCCTTCCTAGACACAATGTGTATTCCCAGGTGAATTAGTTAATCAATGGCCCACTTTGAGGCCCACTTTGAAGGCTGTATCTTCAGGCTTGTCTACCGTGGTCAGGATGCTAATACAGATCGACAATTTGCAGATTTTCTTTGAGCTAAACTTGCAATCGTTGCCATATGTGGCATAGCAAGAGTGCACATAGGTAGTAGAATTGATAATTCCACAATTTATTAAAGGGATGTTCCTGATATGTTGAAGGTGGTCGCAGGATCAGTTCTAGTTCAAACATATCCATTCTATCCACTAACCCTCACAAATGAGGGTGCTGCAAATATTGAACATTGTGTTATTGCCCGATAGTGATTGTCCTATAGTCCAAAAACATGTATACCAAATATCTGCAACATGCTAATGAGATGCAAGCAATGCACACACTTGTCATGAAGTAAAAACAATCACTTTACAGGTTCTTACAGGTACATATATATGTTCTCTGCCCCATAGCATGTATTCACCTGATGAAGGAGTGAGCATATACTCCAAAACGTTGTGTTCCTCAGAATAAAGAAGTTGACATCCATATATTCTTTTCCCTAATCACTTTATAGAGATCTGAACTTAATGACAACCAATTCTTATTCCTTTTTTCATGGATGTTCTTTCCCCAAATCTTTCAAACTAGAGGAAAACATAAAACGCTGTAATTGAACATAAATCTTCTTATTTAGAGCATCACTTGGTTTTTAGTGTCATAATGTGACATGTTTGATAATCAACCCTGACAATAATACTTTGGTGTCAAGGGGCTGTATGGACAACAGTAAGGCCTTATTTTTTAGTAGTTGGTTTGCAAGAAATTTGGCCTAAAATACAATGTAGGTGGTTTAAATTTTAGAGTTACTTCCCTTTGTTTTTTGTAGCGACAGGGAGGAAAATGGCTGACTTTGACATTGTCCACAATACTTTTTTCATGTCTATTGGTTAATTAATATAATTATCAAATCTTAAAGTAGGTTTCATATTATTGAAATACTATTGAAATTGTGTGGAGTACTATTACAATACTATCACAACACTGAAAATAGCCCCAATAGTCGCTCCAACTGATTTGCCTGGTCCAGACTGGGTTATGTACAGGTTGTCAAGATACAGCTGGAATTGTGCTGACAATGTCATTAATCATTCATCCCTCTATTACACTGCAGGGTGAGTGAGTGAGTGAAGGTGCTGATTCAGCAGTATTCAAGCTATATCATGGAAGCATATATTGCTTGGCAACAGTGTAAGGATCTATACCGAAACATTGCCTTTATAATAATTAAGGAGACCTGTTCGGGGTAGAATAGATCTTCAGCAACCCATGCTTGTCGTACAAAGGCGACTAACGGGATCGGGTGGTCAGGCTCGCTGACTTGGTTGAAGCATGTCGTCGATCCCACATTGCCAGGATCGATGCTCATGATATTAATCACTGGATTGCCTGGTCCAGACTCGATTATTTACAGACCACCGTCATATAGCTGGAATATTGCTGAATGCGGCTTTAAACAACAAACCAACCAACCAACTAGTAATTAAGGAAGTTGTTATCCATAAATTGTGTCTACTTTAGCATATTGCAGATCAAGATTTGGCCATGAAAACCAATGGTTGATGGCATGAGCATAGATCGTTGTGATCTGGGGACAATGACACTGAATCCAGTAGGTTCTGCGCACATAATCAGCTGATCGTGGAATGTTTCCAAACACATCACCTATCCTCACTGGCAATCCCATTTGATTGCAAGACTAACGAAGATGGCGGTCCTAATGATTATTTATTTAACTCAAGGTGTATAAATACTTGAAGTTTATCTGTCTCTGTCATAACAACACTTGAAATAATATTCACTACCCAGAATGTTTACATCAACCGTGGAATCAGTGATAAATCGGGGCAAGCTTGAAATTGAATAAAGTCCCTTGAGTGGTAGGATTAATACAATTTGTTTTTCATCAACACAGTGCAATCCATGGAAACAGTTCATTCAGTTCTTGTTCGCCAAAAAACTGGTTTCAATGTATATCACCAGTCTAAAAAAGTTTTGTCAATGTTGGTTCATTCAGTCCGTGTTCATTTTTTTACCTTTTAGGCTTTATGAAATTATATTACGTATGTTGTAAAACGTCATATTTTCTACACTGCAGTAAAACTCCAGTAATGTTTTGCTGTTGGCTTTGCTGATGAAAACTAAATGTATTTTACCAACAAATCTCAACGTTTTTATGGGGGATGGGAGTTTTGTCTGAAAAAGAATATCTTTTACAGTCACTATTTTATAATGTACAATTTTTTTCTGAAAGTTCAGCTGAACACATATCTTCTTTTCACAACAAAATGCCCAGGTAACAAGTTTGTTTTGTCAAAGCCAGAGGCAAAAATATTTCACGTATTTTCTGGAACAAGTTTGTTTCTTTCAATAAACATTTACTCCCCCAAATAATCTCAAATGACTGATCCCTCAACATTAATTACATGACGTTACCTAGTTTGACTTCTGGTTTTAAAAGCCACATTAATTGCCCTGCTCTGATAAACACCCATTAACCATCTTCTAGATTAGTCTGTAATAATTAATATGTACATGCAAGTCAGGGAATGGTAATCTTTTATAGGGTTGTGTGGGCTGCAGCTGGTTAGATAAAAGGAGGGGTCGTGAATAAGTGACACAACAACAACCACCCTCCCCCATCCCCCACCCACCACCCACACCACACACTCAATGATAAATGACTTGTCCCTAAGTACTTGTTGTTAACAGCCACATGATTTATTGAAGTGTAGGAAAAAAATTAAAATTGTTATCCGTAAAAATGGGTCATGTATTCATGCTCTTCCAACTTCAAAATGCCTATTGAAGGCTTCAATATAAATGTCCTTGCATTTTCCGTTGAGATGACACAGAACAGCATGCCCTCCAAGCCCAGTCCTATCAATATAGCCACTCGCCTACTGCCTGCAGTCAGACGATCATGTTTACCATCTTGTGGGCAGCACCAAGGTTACGTGCACCTCTATACCGCTGGGCAGATATCTCCTATTGTGTCAGTGATGGTTCCAACGTTCTTGTGTTCTGTTTCTCAACCAGACATGCAGGATTGTTTTTTGCAATTCCAATTGTACAGCCTGCTCATTAGTGTCGGTTTGCCAAATGATGTGCTGGCTTTATCTACAGCAGATGCACTGTAGTGTGTCACAGTGAGCTTCTATGTGCTCGTCAGACTGAAAGTGTAAACTAAGTGTAATAAGTTCTAGTGATGGTTTTTGTTTGTTGTTTAATGCCGCACTCAGCAATATTCCAGCTATATGACGGTGGTCTGTAAATAATTGAGTCTTGACCAGACAATCCAGTGATTGACATCATGAGTGTCGATCAACACAATTGGGATATGATGACATGCATCAACCAAGACAGGGAGCTTGACCACCCGGTCTCATTAGTCACCTCTTATTCTAGTTATGTAGGAAGACTAGCAGGTATACTTTGAGCATCTTTCCGAGGCAAGGGAGTTAACTGACTCTAAGAGTCCAATTTGCCGAACTAGGTTGGAATTATGGAGTTATATTTTGGCTGAACTAATGAGTCCAATCAAAATTGAGTAATGAAATCGACATCTGGTTCGTAAACTGCCGTGCAGATTTCGGTCGATTGCAGGATTGCGTCAACAGATATTTTCCAAAGCTTTTCATGATTTTAATGAAGGTGCTCATGTGATTTGATGCATATCGCGAAGTAATACTGTTTTTATTTTTACACTATAGATCTTGATGATCGATCAGATTGTCTTCACTGGGCGATGCCATTTGATATGAAGCAAAAGCAAGTGATATGAGATGTGAAATCTTACTGGTTAATAGGAGGGACATAGAAGGGACATAACTTATTATAGCCACTGGTGGCGCTACAATCGAGCCACGAAATTCCATCCTAGTTCGGCAAGGGTGGAAAGAGGACTTTTACAGTCAGTTAACTCCCTTGCCTCAGGAAGATGTACTTGGAGCAGTTACATACTATTTTTCATATTTTCTATGTCAGGCCACATCCTATTTTTTATGGATACCCTGTATTTTTGCAAAATAAACGGATATGTGTTCTGAAATATATGCTATTTCTTAAAACAAATTGTTGTGGTTTTTAACTTCTAAACAACCCTACACATTTTGGCTTGTCTCCTGAGCCTCTTTGTATAAAGACCAAGAAATTCTATAATCATGAACTGAAATAAATCATCCTGGCTTTATCTCATTTGTGTAAATGTGACATGTAGAACTGTTTGCTTTTGGTAACCTGATGCCTTTAACACTACGATCTAAACGTATAAATAGGAATGTAAATGTAAGTGGTCGGCAATCAATTTTGAGTGCTTGGAGTACTACTTCTTTGAGTGGTTTCATAAAAAAATAAAGCAATTATATATAACTGGTGAACTTATGGATTTGTGAGGCTTTTTTAAATTGTTATTGAAATTTGATCCATTCATTGGTTTCACTCAAAATTGAATGTTTTTGTATTATGTTAGAAAACAAAGCATATTATCAATAATATATTTTTCTTTATACCAAAATGTTACATGGCAGAGTAATTTATTGTTGAAGAATGATTGTAACTGTATTACATCAATTCTGTTGAGATTCAGTAGAAGTTCATTTCATTGTTTTGGGACAATGATTAGTTGTCAGGAATTTAGTACTATTTAATGTAAGCAATGGTGAGGAAGGTTTTGGAAACATCTGCAATATTTAGTGATGTTCAAGTGGCACTGGACTATCAGGCACTGTGTAAAAAGTGTGGGATGCTGGTTAGACTATAAAAGTGGAGCGCTTGCGTGCGTGCGTCTATGATATTGATCTGCGTAAAGATTGCTGCAGCCAAGCCTTAGGCGACTGTGAATATTTTGACCTGTTTCCATAATTTGAATTCCAGTATAACCCATTATCTCCCTTCCATGTAGCAAGTTCTTGAATTTTGTAACAGAATTTTGTTGTTATTTTTATTCGCTAAAATATACTTTCAGGGTGTATAGACAATATTGTCTCCTGTTTATTTATATCTGTAATTAAGGATGCTATGATGCTACCTAGTTCGTACCACATTTTGTCAGCCACCTGTTGACTAAGGTCGGTAAGCTGTTCTGTGTATTCATTGCCTAAACAGCTGCATGTCTTGGAGGGCATGGCTAGTGAAGCACTGATTTGTTATAGATATTGATCATCTGATGGGACGGATCTATATATTTACAGACTATGAAAATATTATTGTTGATGAGAAAGGAGTTTAAATAAATAAGTATGAATTTAATCCTCTGAATTAACGTGTGGTGAATCCATGTCAGATTAGGTCCCATTCTTGTCATAAAGTCTGAAAGTGTGTGAGTCGGTATGGTTTTATGCCGTTTTTACTAATATTCAAGCAATGTAATAAAAATCTGCTTCATACATATTCCCAGTTGCGAATCCAATGGCCCTTGGCATGATAAGCCAATGCTTTAACCACTAGGCTACCCCACTGCCTCTATAGCTTAAAATTGGATGGTTACAATGTGTGACCTGGTGAGTGAGTGAGTGAGTGAGTGAGTGAGTTGGGTTTAACGCCGCTTTTAACAGTATTCCAGTTATATCGTGGCGTGTCAGCTTAATGTGGGAGGAAAGCCCGAAGTGATGCATAGCAAGGATCCATTAATGATTTGCTATTAATACTCTTAATCTAATTTCATGTTTGTTACGATACAGTGACTATCAACAGGTTTTACTCTGCTTTTAGCAATATTCCAGCAATATCATGACGGGGACTCCAGAAATGGGCTTCACTCATTGTAACCATGTGGGGAAGCAAACCCTTGTTTTCGGCGTGACGAGCGAACGCTTTAACCACTAGGCTATCAGACCAACCCTGTGTACTGTACAGAAGCACTGTCACAATTGATCTAAATAATATAACAACCAATGCCACGTGAAAGTTTCCCTTTGGAAAATATATCAGAAAAAAAAAAAAAATTATTTCACATCTTCATTCAGTCCTTGGTAAATATCCCAGTGAGTCTCAGTTACCTGCCCTTGGGATCACTTTCAATCAGAGTTATCTACCCTGCTCATTTGGTTTCTTCTAATGTTTTTTCGAAAGCGTAATTTTCATGATGACATATAATGATGATGATACTTAATATTTGATACACAACCCTCAATTGGTGCACAAGTAACAGGATCGGGTGGTCAGCCTCACTGACTTGGTTGATGCATGTCATCGATCCCAATTGCGTGGATCGATGCTTATGATATTAATCACTGGATTGCCTGGTCCAGACTCAAATATTTACAGACCACCATCATATAGTTGGAATATTGCTGTGTGCGGCGTTAAACAACAAACCAACTAGTAGGGTCACCAGGGTGGCCTGCTGGGCAGTGTGTTCACTCATCACACCTAGCTGTCCTAACTGAGTTTGAGTCCCCTACTTCATTCACAAGTTCTCTTTAATGACTTGCTGCATACTTCTATGTATAGAGAGCTTCTCTACACATGTAGTTGTAATGTGATAAATCTTCTGTAAGTAGCAAGTCATGTATGTTTTTAGAGCCCGAGCATAATATCTTTTGACAAATTGCTAACAAAATACTTGCACCTGTTTTGCCAATACCCAGAATACAAGATAATATGTACATTGTTCATCCAACTCAGATGAAGGACATCTAAAGATGATTAATGAGAAATACACCGCTCACAGCTGAGTGTTTGTCTGTATGTTATTAAAGGAAGATCAATCGTTTTCCATGACAATGTTTACAAACCCTCAACATCAACCAATAGATCTGTTTCAAAGCCTGCTCCAGATATTGTACATAGTGCAAACCCAGTACAAAGTCTCCACAGTATTGTAACCATGGCAACAACTGAAGTGACTGTCCTGATGTTCTAATAAAGAATATAAGATAGCTTCGCGATAAATCGCAAAGAACAATGAAAATTGAAGCATGGTTTATTTCACGATAGAACATTGTTCTATCATGACGTCATTTCTGAAGATTCGAAGCAACTTGATGATGTCGTAAATAGGACAACATTATTTTTTAGAAGGAAGTATCTATTGAATGGTTCCTCATAGATGTAGCTGGCCTAACGATCACACCCAAAAGTGGGAGATTGTATTCGGGGAGGGATCAGTATTTAAATACGGGTAAATGGTTTCAAAGCTTTGCAATTTATTGATAGTACAAAATGTTGATATCTCATATAAGAAATGAATGACTCTAGTCGTTGTTTAGCATACAATAAAACACTGCAGGAAGAATAAACCACTCGGGGCTGCACCCCTCATGGTTTATTCTCCCTTCTGTGTTTTGTTGTACGATAAACAACTCGAACTCGTTGTTTATTTCTTAAATAACACATATCTAAACATTTGATACTTATTATCTCAAACAACTTTTCTTACCTTACTATCGTAGAAGTTGACAATAGATTTTCCTTTTATCAGTTTCATCAAATTCATGTATCTGTCATCATTTTAAATCAGGTATGCATGTGTCACAGTCTGATTGGTTGAATCATTTCAGTTAGAAGATAAACATACCGTGCTGTCAGTGCAGAGCTAGGCTTCCTAGACATTTGAACACACTCAGGGACTATCAGTGCAGAGCTAGGCTTCCTAGACATTTGAACACACTCAGGAACTATCAGTGCAGAGCTAGGCTTCCTAGACCTTTGAACACTCTCAGGGACTTTCAGCGCAGAGCTAGGCTTCCTAGACATTTGAACACACTCAGGGACTATCAGTGCAGAGCTAGGCTTCCTAGACATATGAACACACTCAGGAACTATCAGTGCAGAGCTAGGCTTCCTAGACAATTGAACACACTCAGGGACTATCAGCGCAGAGCTAGGCTTCCTAGACATTTGAACACACTCAGGGACTATCAGCGCAGAGCTAGGCTTCCTAGACATTTGAACACACTCAGGGACTATCAGCACAGAGCTAGGCTTCCTAGACATTTAAACTCACTCAGGGACTATCAGTGCAGAGCTAGGCTTCCCAGACATTTGAACACATTCAGGGACTATCAGTGCAGAGCTAGGGTTCCTAGACATTTGAACACATTCAGGGATTATCAGTGCAGAGCTAGGCTTCCTAGACATTTGAACACACTCAGGGACTATCAGTGCAGAGCTAGGGTTCCTAGACATTTGAACACACTCAGGGACTATCAGCGCAGAGCTAGGCTTCCTAGACATTTGAACACACTTAGGGACTATCAGTGCAGAGCTAGGCTTCCTAGACATTTGAACACATTCAGGGACTATCAGTGCAGAGCTAGGCTTCCTAGACATTTGAACACATTCAGGGACTATCAGCGCAGAGCTAGGCTTCCTAGACATTTGAACACACTTAGGGACTATCAGTGCAGAGCTAGGCTTCCTAGACATTTGAACACATTCAGGGACTATCAGTGCAGAGCTAGGCTTCCTAGACATTTGAACACATTCAGGGACTATCAGTGCAGAGCTAGGCTTCCTAGACATTTGAACACACTCAGGGACTATCAGCGCAGAGCTAGGCTTCCTAGACATTTGAACACATTCAGGGACTATCAGCGCAGAGCTAGGCTTCCTAGACATATGTACACACTCAGGGACTATCAGCACAGAGCTAGGCTTCCTAGACGTTTGAACACTCTCAGGGACTCGTCATTTATTATGATAGAAGTACTTTTCTAGAAATATTATCTGCGTCTATCTCACAGAGTATTAAAAATGTGGTCAAAAATGTGTTTTTCTACACGTGAACATGAATATCAGAATCATTATTAAGTTTGTTGAATAGTTCACCAAAAAACGGCAGTGGAGTTTTCATGACATTCTGCACACTGGCTGTGTGGATGGCATGAGAACATAAATACATCCCCCAGTGAGCTATTGTCTGTGTTATCCAAGATGACATTTAATCAAGTTTGCACACATAATATAAGCACCAACATCGAAGCTTCTGAAACTGGTGTTTAACATTTGATCTCACTGTTTTATGAGATCCCCATGGAATACTTTGTAACATGAAAATAACTTCCATATATTTTCCATGTATATTACACAATTATTTCTACAAATGTGATCACCAGCAGTAATATGCACTGATCATGTCCAGATGTATATAGGCACCCACCAATCCAACATATCGATTATTCTAAAATGCTTCGCTAAGAGATCAAAGGCACAAAGAGTACTTTTATGATCCTGCGATAAAGTACACTTTTTGGGTGATGCTGTTCAAATTACCTTAAATTACCATGGTCTCCATGTGAATTATAAATTATGTCTGTCTCTGGTCACAGGAAGTGGTAATCCTGGAACTGGAACTACATACACTCATCATAGGGCACTGAGGGCTCCCTCATGCTTTAACTTAGAAAGTTTAGGGCAAAACTATACTTTATTACAATATGCTTGGGAGTAGAGCAAATTTCATTTTTTAAATCAGTATTAATAATATTCAAGCCTCCAGTAAATTCTAAACTGATTAATAATTTTGAATGACCGACAACATACCTTCAAGATGAACAGGTGATAATTTTTGTATTATATGAATAACAAGTCCAGTGGATTATACCTTTATGTAACTGGGTTTGTCTATTTTTGATTTTGGGTAAAAAAAAAGAGAGTATCTGCTCCCAACATTCTTGGGGAAAATCTTTGTGCCCAAAATACATTTAAAACTGATGTTCTACCCTCTCTAACCCCCCACCCCACCCCTATCCTATCCCCTTCAAACAAACATTAAAAAAAAAAAAAAGGATTCCTCCTCTTTTCAGCACATTTTCAAAAATATGCAGTCTGTCTCTAACAAATACTGCAGCACACCACACCCTACCCTTGATTTAGATTGTCCCCACTCCCATCTTTGCTCATTTCAGTTCTTAAAAAAAGTCAACAATAATATCTTTACAGATTGCTTATTTTTAAGTATAAACACGCAAAAATGTAGAAACAAATCTGGCCTATAAAATTTGTTCAACCAATCTGATTGCAGCAAACGCTGTTGTTTATTCTGCTATAGCTCATGAAGAGCTCTGACATTGAGGTGAAGTACGAACTCAGGCAGTCACTCATACAGGTGATGGAGCAGGCTGTCTACCTCCCGTGTGTGATGTTTATCAGAGACATCTCATTATCAGTGATGATGACACACACTATATTGATTTGAAACAATAGCAAACCAGGACAAGGTTTACATACAAGACTTATTCCAGTGTTGTTTTAGTTCTGATGTTGTTTGTGTCACAGCTGACTATAGACAGGGTAGTTGGTTATTCTGCTGTTGGTTGTGTGCATGCTGACTATTGAGGGGGTAGTTGGTTATTCTGCTGTTGGTTGTGTGCATGCTGACTATTGAGGGGGTAGTTGGTTATTCTGCTGTTGGTTGTGTGACAGCTGACTATTGAGGGGATAGTTTGTTATTCTGCTGTTGGTTGTGTAACAGCTGACTATTGAGGGGATAGTTGGTTATTCTGCTGTTGGTTGTGTGACAGCTGACTATTGAGGGGGTAGTTGGTTACTCTGCTGTTGGTTGTGTGACAGCTGACTATTGAGAGGGTAGTTGGTTATTCTGCTGTTGGTTGTGTGACAGCTGACTATTGAGAGGGTAGTTGGTTATTCTGCTGTTGGTTGTGTGACAGCTGACTATAGACAGGGTAGTTGGTTATTCTGCTGTTGATTGTGTGACAGCTGACTATTGAGAGGGGAGTTGGTTACTCTGCTGTTGGTTGTGTGACAGCTGACTATTGAGAGGGTAGTTGGTTATTCTGCTGTTGGTTGTGTGACAGCGGACTATTGAGGGGGTAGTTGGTTATTCTGCTGTTGGTTGTGTGACAGCTGACTATTGAGGGGGTAGTTGGTTACTCTGCTGTTGGTTGTGTACATGCTGATAATGGAGGGTGTTTAGAGAACTCCTGTCGTAACTCAATGTTAAAGTATGGGAGCTACGACCACCTTAGCGCTACAGTCGCTTTGTGGAACAGGGCCCTGGGATGATAGCTGCTATTGGAGGCTTGAAGGAATGTAATGTCTCCCTCACTGAAGCTGAATTCATTTTGAAAGTAATATGACATCATTGTCGTGTGTGACATGTATTTTGCTGGTTGGTCATGTTCCACCACCATCATGGCCGGCATGTTTGTAGTAGTTATATGTTGTCACACAAAGAGTCGACTCCCTACCCCAGGTTTGAGCCCAGACTAAATCCCCGCCTTCATGACGCTGTTGTTATGAACGTCGTAGAGAAATATCGTGTTTTGAAAGAGGCGGGGTGCATTGACATATCACGCGCTAGATGAACGCAAAAGTTTGTGCAAGATCTCACATCTGGTGGTCTATTATCTGTTTCGGTTAACAGTTAGTCTACCAGAAATATTAATATTTAATATGCCGCCAAAAGAGGGGTTGCATCCACCTGTATCTCTCCTGGATCCTTGTATGGTGTAACTCCCAGAGTGCTAAGATTTTCATTTATCATCCAAAACTGGCTCCCACAGGAGATATTGCTTGGATTAGATCAAGCGATATCTACACTGTAGATATTGCTGCAATGAAATTACATCACAATACTTTGCAGACCATTGTGACATCACTGGCTACCATGACGTCACAATCAAATGACATCACTAATGGCTCTGCTACTGAAGCTGTTAGCAGTACTTTTTACACTGAAGTCACTGCTAATTACTGTCGACAAACTGAAAAAGTTGGAAGAATGATGTTGGATGATAAATAAAATCTTACCCTCGTGTCTTTTGATATCAAATATATCAACACTCGTTGATAAAAGTGGCAAAAATCCTCGGCAAGACTCAGAATTTTTCCACTTTTATCAACTCGTGTTGATATATTTGATATCAAAAGACACTCGGGTGAGATTCTCTATATGTAATTAGTAACTTCTACTATTTCAATTATTTTCTTATTTGCATGGAGGACAACCAACCCATAGTACCAAATGTTTTACACATACAATTTTACAGAGAGTTATTACTTATAAGGGAAGATAAACAGGTGATTAACCTACTGTTTAGATATTATTCAGGAGCCTGGCAAAGTAATACTGCTTCCCTTAATGCTCTCGATGCTACAGTCGAACCCATTTGACAGGCGCATAGTCAAAGGACACCCCCAAATGAAACTCGCAACAACTGTTTAATGAGTATGCTTTGCGTATCATTTAAGTTACGTGTGATACTCATAAATGCTCAGCTTGCAAAATATCAACACTTTCAGTAGTTAATTTTCCTCAAAAAGAAATAAACTCATTCTGCAAGCTGGAAGATGCAGAGGTAAACTTGACTGACCCACCCATCTTCTCACTGTGATACAGACAGTCTCAGTCCAGTGGCACTGGTGTGGATAGGTATATTTTACTGAACTTCAAGCAGTTTGTGTTGCTGTTAAGTAAAGGGAGATAACTCTTGTTGTCTTGCAGGACAGAAAGAACACCGCAAAGAGTTTGGAGGTGCTTGATGATCCGGCCAGCATGCATGCTCAGTACAAGAAGGTAGGACCAGTTCTGTTTTTATTTATTAGTGTGGTATTTTGTTTGGAAATTGTTTTGTCAAATATGGATGCGAGTCAAAAAGAATGCATTTATTTTCCGACCATTTGATGTCTTGTGTACCTGAGGGAGAAAGAAAAACCAACAAAAAATGGTTTTTGTTCATATTATTTTTTTAATTCTTGAAATAAATTTAGCAAAAGCATGTGAAAAAAGCTCTAAATAAAAAAAAAGCAACTTTTTTTACTTCTTTCTTCACTTCTACAAAATTTGTGATAAGCATGTTTGTGCAATAAGAAAATGAGTTGATCTGGCACAAAAAAAATGAAATTCTATCCACACAAGTCCTGCAATATGGCTCATCACACCCCTGTCTCTGATCTGTCCCTCTCCATCCCACCATCCCTAATATCCCAACTCATATACATCCCTGCTACCTCCCACACCACTCTCTCCATCCCCCACTCAAGTGTACCATACCCACCTCTCTATACCCCACCACTCAGTCCCCACCCACCCCTCCATCCCCCACTCAAGTGTACCCCCCCCACCCCCACCCTACACCCCTTTATCCCCCACCACTCAGTCCCCACCCACCCCTCAATCTCCCACTCAAGCTTTAAGTCTACCCTACCCACCTCTCTATTCCCCACCGTCAAGTGTACCCCTCCCACCCTGCACCCCTTTATCCCCACCTCAGTGTGTCCCTGCTGCCTTCCCCATCACTCCCAATCCCTCACTCAAGTGCACCCACCCTGGCACCTCTCTTTCCCCCACCATCAAGTGTCCCACATCCTCCACCCCTCCACCCCTCCACCCCCACTCAAGAGTACCCACCCTGGCACCTCTCTTTCCCCCACCATCAAGTGTCCCACACCCTCCACCCCTCCCCCCCCCCCACCTCAAGTGTACCCACCCGCCTCTCTATCCCCCACCATCAAGTGTCCCTCACCCTACACCCCCCCCCCCCCCCCCACTCAAGTGCACCCACCCTGGCACCTCTCTTTCCCCCACCATCAAGTGTCCCACACCCTCCACCCCTCCACCCCTCCACCCCCACTCAAGAGTACCCACCCTGGCACCTCTCTTTCGCCCACCATCAAGTGTCCCTCACCCTACACCCCTCTACCCCCACTCAAGTGTACCCACCCGCCTCTCTATCCCCACCATCAAGTGTCCCACACCCTACACCCCTCCACCCCCACTCAAGTGTACCCACCCGCCTCTCTATCCCCCACCATCAAGTGTCCCACACCCTACACCCCTCTACCCCACTCAAGTGTACCCACCCACCTCTCTATCCCCCACCATCAAGTGTCCCACACCCTACACCCCTCCCCCCCACTCAAGTGTACCCACCCGCCTCTCTATCCCCCACCATCAAGTGTCCCTCACCCTACACCCCTCTACCCCCACTCAAGTGTACCACCCGCCTCTCTATCCCCCACCATCAAGTGTCCCACACCCTACACCCCTCCACCCCCACTCAAGTGTACCCACCCGCCTCTCTATCCCCCACCATCAAGTGGGAGATGTGTCCCCTGTCAGTGTCCATGGTTGGAGTTGAAGGGGGATCTATTACATTGCAGACATTGCAGACATTGTTGTCCCAGGTCGATGATCTGTCACACCAGAACAAAGTCCAATATTTACATTTGAAAGGTCGCTGACCTGTGCCTACAGTAGTGTGTGTATACATGAAATTCCTCACCCAAGATTTATAATCGCATATTATAATCATGATATTGATTATTTGGGATTAATAACACCGTATATGGAGTTCATGAAAAACGATAAACTTTGAACATTCAATTGAAAACTTATTACCGGAAGTAGTAACATGCATAACATTTTTTTAATAATGACATCATTGGTGTATAATAATAATTTTATTGATAATTTATAACAATAATGGCTGTAGTCGTGGCAACTTCCAAACTTTTGGGAAGTTGTAATCTATCGGACCGTCATTCAGGCGATGTTTCTGACAGATCACGATCTGAAAAATACTATCATGAAAGTGTATCCCGTGGATAAGCCGACCCCTTTCTACAGAATCTTATTTCTGGTCCTCAAAATTCGGCTTATACGCGGTCATATACGTAAATAATGTGATGGTTTTGTGTGAGATAAGTAAATAACTGATATCAAAGTTAATATTTGTATACAAAAGAGCATAAATATGTATGACTGGACCAAATATATGTGATGGTGAAATGTGAAATTAAAGATAACCGAAATAGGAAAATATTTTTGTATATTTAATAAAAGCGTACTGTGAAGTATGATTGGGATAAGAGAGATATGGATGGTCATACGTGAGGCCAGGTAATAACCAAATTAAAGAAATTATTTTGGTACTTTTTGAGAACTGAGTCTCCTGATTAGCAGGTACCGGGGGTATTGAATTATTAAGCCCCTACACTTGGTGCCTGTGACTGCACGGTGAGAGGTGTAATTGGTGTCCTCCACAATAGAAGTAATCATCCTAACCAAGTCAGATGCCAAAGGGGTGTGAAGTGGGACAGGATCAAGGGTGGTGAAGGTTGTAATTGTGGGGGAACTATTTGCTGGAGTCGGTGGAGAAGTGCAACAGTCAGGAATCTGTGATCCCTGGATAATCTTAATCCCTCTGTTCCAAGTGTCAGTGTCAAGACCTTTGGACAAAGATCTTTCCTATAACGTGGTCCGCCACTATAGAAACTCTCATCCAGTTGAACCGATGAGCTCTTCTTCACTTTCTGAGAATGTTGATCATCATCATCATCATCATCATCATCATCATCATCATTGTTATTGCTATTGTTATATGCACTGGGTTGTACTGTTGCCAATTCCATATAGTAATTACTCTGACACAGATGACATTACATCAAACAAACTTTAGTCACCTCCCTAGCATGCCAAAAAAATATTTCTTTTATTACAAATACCCAAAAGTACGGTTCCACAAGTAGCATATGTTATTACTCACATTATGTTTGCTAAGTAAGATGGGCAAGTAATGTTTTTAGTGATTGATAAATGTGCTCAAAGTGGTCCAATATAAATGATATACTTGCCCCGGGACACACATGGCCAACTCACAAAGTGTTCTCACAGTTGAGCAGAAAGTTCCTGAATATCTTTCAAAATTTTAGGTGCTATAAATGTTGGACATGGTGTAAATGGGTTAGAGCACTCGGACCATGGTGTCTAATCATTGAAATGGTTGCCGGTAGATTCCACAACGAGGACTCTAACTAACCATTTCAACAATTAGACTCCATGGTCTGAGTGCTCTAACCTATACTATGTATGTTTAAATGTTAGGAGGGAGTGTGGTTTATTTTACTTTTAGCAATATTCCAGCAGTATCAGAAATGGTTTTCAGTAAATGTTAAGAAATAAAATTTTCTTATTAAAATTGAAAAGTTTAGAATGCATGTTTATCAGCCATTTTTATAAATATACTATGAAATATACTATTGATAAATATACTACCCTATTTTTTATGGGGATAATTATATTTCTTTCAATGATACACAAAACCGATTCTCATAAAATGTCATGTGTATATTTAAATGGAAGCACAGATCTCCCTATCAAAAGTCGAGTAGTATATATTTGTATTGTATAATATTACATTATGATAATATGTTTAGTAGATTGCATAGGTTGTTAACTTTTACCCAATACTTTGGGTGCATAAGATATGTTTAAATCACATTATCCGCCATCATGACCCTGAGTGTTCACCATGTCTTAGGTTTAATGTTCTATGGTTTTAAGTATCAACTCCTGTTGACTTAGCTACTTAGGTCACGATAGTAAATCTCTTCCCAGGATTGACCCTATTATCGTCCAGCGTTTATACTTGTTTCACAATCAGCATCTTGAGTACATTGTCCACTGTGTGGTTGATGAGGCAAATATTGATAGAGGACGATGAACATGTGTACATTGCAGTTGACGGGAGACTCACGCTGGGACAAGTCCTTGCTACAAGTGCCCTGTACAACAACACCAAGATATGGATATTCTACTTAGCCAGCCCACTAAGTGTATGCTAGTCCGTAGCCCACTAGTCCGCTGGCCCAAGCAGTGTTTCTTTCGGGCTGCATGAAATATTCGCTTCACCTGCCCGACTGTCTGGCAGATAATTTTTAGACTACTTATGTATTCAGTTTTATTATAACTCATAGAATCTCAAGTTTCTTTATTTCAACTTAATCAAGACATGATTTTTCTCTTAGTTTTCACGATTATTCAATATTTATAATGTCTGAATGCTGGGTGGTAATTTTAGAGTTTTGAGCAGGCAGCATGTATGGGTCACCTGTCCAACTGTCTTGTTGGGTTTTAAAATTGTTACAAACACTGGGTCCGAGACTACAAAATTGTGCTGACGACAAGTGAAAATCCATTGATTGTCATCCTCATTGACTTGTATCATTGGAAGGCTATAATTCTGAACCAGTTCTCAATGCTTCAGTTTTGCTACAAATTAGAACTAGGTTTGGTTTGGTTTGTTTGTTGTTTAACGCCGCACTCAGCAATATTCCTGCTTTATGAAAGTGGTCTGTGAATAATCGAGTCTGTACCAGACAATCCAGTGATTGACATCATGAGCATCGATCCACGCAATTGGGATCGATGACATGCATCAACCAAGTCAGCGAGCCTGTAAATTAGAACTAAATAAGACAGACGGAACATGCAAGCATAGTAAACATTTTTGTCTCATTCAAGCAGGACCAGGTATAAACTCTGAAAACTATTATATGTGAAATTAGGTTTCCTGTAGTCCTCTGGACTATTAAGAAAAATTAATAATTTAATTTTTTTTTAAATTTCAAAGGCTGCCCCCTCATAACAACAGCTAGCATCATATCTTCCACCTTCCACTTATCACTCTGACCAGTCTGGTGAGGTCTTACAAGGGAGGTAACTGTGATGTATTCATTACAAGGAACACTTCTGATGTGAAGAATTGAGCTCATGGAATGAATTAAAATTACTAATGAATTTTCTTGGAAATGATGTAATTACAACATATGCTACTGCATTGTGTTGATGACATTGGTAAGGCCAACTTGATTGGAGGCGGTGTGTAGTCTAGTGGTTAAAGCATTCGCTCATCAAGCCAAATACCCGGGTTGGATTCCCCACATGGGTGCAATGTGGAAAGCCCATTTCTGGTGTCAGCCACCATGATATTGCAGGAATATTGCTAAAATTAGCATAAAACCGTATTCACTCACTCATCCACTGACTGCTTAAAGCCAATCTGTATATGTCATTCTGTACGTGCCATCCTCCCCAGACGACGAAGCAAACCACCGTACTGCAAATCTCCACCCCAGCCTCTGTAATCTCAGCATGATAAGCAGGAGAAAGATGTGTCTTGGTTTCCTCATCCAACACACAGTGTTTGATTTTTACAGATGTTACAGTCATACATTGTTTGACTTAAGGTACAACAGTCAACCATCTAGTATGACTAAATCCACTTTGTATACTGATGCTACATAAGCCAGTTGTCCACCATCTAGTATAATTAAATCCATTTTGTATATTGATGTTATGTTAGACACTTGTCCACCATCTAGTATGACTAAATCCATTTTGTTTTTTTATGTTGAGTTAGACAGTTGTCCAGCATCTAGTATAATCAAATCCACTTTGTATATTGATGTTAAGTTAGACAGTTGTCCACCATCTAGTATGACTAAATCCATTTTGTATATTGATGTTGAGTTAGACAGTTGTCCAGCATCTAGTATAATTAAATCCACTTTGTATTGTAACTGATGTTACTTAAGACAGTTGTCCACCAACTAGCATAATTAAATCCAATTACATTATAACTGATGCTACTTAAGACAGTTGTCCACCAACTAGTATAATTAAATCCACTTTGTATATTGATGTTAAGTTAGACAGTTGTCCACCATCTAGTATGACTAAATCTGTTTAGTATATTGATGTTAAGTTAGACAGTTGTCCACCATCTAGTATAATTAAATCCATTTTGTATATTGATGTTATGTTACACACTTGTCCACCATCTAGTATGACTAAATCCATTTTGTTTTTTTATGTTGAGTTAGACAGTTGTTCAGCATCTACTATAATTAAATCCACTTTGTATTATAACTGATGCTACTTAAGACAGTTGTCCACCAACTAGCATAATTAAATCCACTTTGTATTGTAACTGATGTTACTTAAGACAGTTGTCCACCAACTAGCATAATTAAATCCACTTTGTATATTGATGTTAAGTTTGTTCACCGTCTAGTATGACTCAATCCATTTTGTATATTGATGTTCAGTTAAACAGTTGTCCACCATCTAGTATAATTAAATCCACTTACATTATAACTGATGCTACTTAAGACAGTTGTCCACCATCTAGTATAATTTAATCCACTTTGTATACTGATGTCAAGTTAGACAGTTGTCCAGCATCTAGTATGACTAAATCCATTTTATATATTGATGTTGAGTTAGACAGTTGTCCACCATCTAGTATGACTAAATCCATTTTGTATACTGATGCTACATAAGCCAGTTGTCCACCATCTAGTATAATTAAATCCATTTTGTATATTGATGTTATGTTAGACACTTGTCCACCATCTAGTATGACTAAATCCATTTTGTTTTTTTATGTTGAGTTAGACAGTTGTCCAGCATCTAGTATAATCAAATCCACTTTGTATATTGATGTTAAGTTAGACAGTTGTCCACCATCTAGTATGACTAAATCCATTTTGTATATTGATGTTGAGTTAGACAGTTGTCCAGCATCTAGTATAATTAAATCCACTTTGTATTGTAACTGATGCTACTTAAGACAGTTGTCCACCAACTAGCATAATTAAATCCAATTACATTATAACTGATGCTACTTAAGACAGTTGTCCACCAACTAGTATAATTAAATCCACTTTGTATATTGATGTTAAGTTAGACAGTTGTCCACCATCTAGTATGACTAAATCTGTTTTGTATATTGATGTTAAGTTAGACAGTTGTCCACCATCTAGTATAATTAAATCCATTTTGTATATTGATGTTATGTTACACACTTGTCCACCATCTAGTATGACTAAATCCATTTTGTTTTTTTATGTTGAGTTAGACAGTTGTCCAGCATCTACTATAATTAAATCCACTTACATTATAACTGATGTTACTTAAGACAGTTGTCCACCAACTAGCATAATTAAATCCACTTTGTATACTGATGTTAAGTTTGTTCACCGTCTAGTATGACTCAATCCATTTTGTATATATTGATGTTCAGTTAGACAGTTGTCCACCATCTAGTATAATTAAATCCACTTACATTATAACTGATGCTACTTAAGACAGTTGTCCACCAACTAGTATAATTAAATCAACTTTGTATACTGATGTCAAGTTAGACAGTTGTCCACCATCTAGTATGACTAAATCCACTTTGTATTATAACTGATGCTACTTAAGACAGTTGTCCACCAACTAGCATAATTATATCCACTTTGTATTGTAACTGATGTTACTTAAGACAGTTGTCCACCAACTAGTATAATTAAATCCACTTTGTATATTGATGTTAAGTTAGACAGTTGTCCACCATCTAGTATAATTAAATCCACTTACATTATAACTGATGCTACTTAAGACAGTTGTCCACCAACTAGTATAATTTAATCAACTTTGTATACTGATGTTGAGTTAGACAGTTGTCCACCATCTAGTATGACTAAATCCACTTTGTATACTGATGTTGAGTTAGACAGTTGTCCACCATCTAGTATAATTAAATCCACTTACATTATAACTGATGCTACTTAAGATAGTTGTCCACCATCTAGTATAATTAAATCCACTTACATTATAACTGATGCTACTTAAGACAGTTGTCCACCAACTAGTATAATTAAATCCACTTTGTATTATAACTGATGATGATAGTTGCCCGCCCACTATAGTTAAGTCCCGTAACTTTATTTATATGAAACTAATACAGTTGTCCTTCCAATAGTATAATACTGAGTAAGACTGTTACCTGCCCACTGTATATCTATATTAACTAATACAGTTGTCATTCAAATAGTATCATACTTAGTACAGCTGTCAACCTAGCAGTATTTATTAAAGTTCACCTTCTTATTTTGATACTTAATCAGTTAAGTTGTTATCCAACCACTAGTATAAGTCAGTCCAATTTATAAAAGTATACTACCTAATTAATATGTGCAGTTCTCCTCCCAGTAGTATAATACTTATTAAGACAGTTGTCCTCCTACCAGTATTTGTTAAAATCCTCTTGTAAATTGATACTTAATTAGTAAGACAGTTGTCCACCCACTTGTATAAGTAGTTCTACTGTTCAAGACCTGAAACTGAATACCAGCCGTGGGTTCGGGTAATGTCATCTGCTAATGTCATCATCATCAGAGTCCAGTGATGGGGATGTCTCAGACCTGTTAATGGCTTTCCCACCTGATCTGCCGTCTGGTGACCAGAATAAGCTACCACGGTCTGTCCCTGGTATTCACATTTCGTCTTGAGTGCCTCTTCATTTTCACATAGTAGATGTGTACAGTAAAACACAAGTCAAGAACTCTTCACCGATAAGAACAATTCAAGTCTGTGTCTAGCATTACAAAGCTTTCACACAACTTAAAAATGCCATGTAGGTTATAAGTATGTCGACTGATAAATAAAGGTAAAAATGTCAGCTCCCTAGACACAGCTGATATAAAACAAGAAGTGTCTAGTCGTGTTGGACTATATATAGAGAGAGTGTGAGTGATATGTTTCAAAGGAAAAGTGTAAAAGCATCAACATATTTTAGGAAATAATATATCTAAGCCCAGGGACATTACAAAACATTTATGCTTATCATCTCGGCTATTGACATGGAGATGAGGATGAAATACATGCCGACAAGTTGATAAAAGTGAGGAATAGTTAGGGCTTGCTTAGGATATTTTTGCCTTTATCAATGAGTATTGGCATAATTAAACTTGGAAGATGTGCAGTGATATGCTATTTATCAAAATCATTCTTTCAACGGGGCGGTTGGGTAGCCAAGTGGTTAAAGCGTTCGCTCGTCACGTCGAAGACCCGAGTTCGATTCCCGACATGGATAGAGTGTGTGAAGCCCATTTCTGGTGCCCCCCGCCGTGATATTGCTGGAATATTGTTAAAAGCGGCATAAAACCATACTCACTCACTCACATTCTTTCAACTTTTTTAGTTTGTAAACAGTAATACAGTGTCTTAAGTGTAAAAAGTACAGGTAACCAGCTTCAATGGCTTAATTAAAAAAAACATGCAGCTTATGCTAAGTGTGTTTTGTGCACCTGTGGACGTTTTTGTACCAAGTTGCCAATACAAAACAAAATAACACTGAAAGTTGACTTTGTTTGTTGAGATTAAGAGGTAAGTTAAGCCCATGTTCCTGTTTCATTGTGTTCTCATTCTACCTGTCGTCAGCTACAGGTGTGTCCAGGTAAATCCCCTGGGCAGGTGTGTTGTTCTCACATCTTGTTGAGATGAAGGAAAACAAAGATGTAGTGTCACCTGTCAAATACCTGGTGTATTCTTCCCCCCTTCTGTTGTCTTTCTTTAGTCTCCATATCAGGTGTGCTTTGCCTCGTTAATTAATGTCTAACTTCCGAACAAGTGACAAGAGATAATCTATAGGTTTGCTTTGTCTACTTTTCAAATTGAAGTCAAGATATGTTAAATATGAATGTAACTTATTTATTGTCACAATATGTATTTACTCTTTCTGACTTATTAAGAACAGATGTTTTCTTTAATATCTTATTTTTATTCTTTGTGATATAAAAACTACTATAAAAACGCTTTTCAAGTCTGATTATTTTTAACATATTAATAGAATCTGTAATTTTGAACAGAATTATGTTATTATAATGTAAATCTGATTATGATAAAAATATATCGATTCATATATAGTTGAAAGACTTACAGTGATAGGATCATTATTGCAATGCAAATTCTTTCCAAATACCTTAAATTCTAAAACTGCAACTGTGTTGACAAATGGCAGACAGTGCAAAAACAAAGCGATTTCAACAGTTGAGTCACCTCATTCTGGCGAACGATGATTCATTATGAACATTGTGGCGGGAAACTTCAAACAATTGTTCCCCTCCTATAAAAGTGGTAGGCTCCAGGTATGAAGAGGGCTAAGCCCCATATGTGTAAATATACAGTATGACATTTAGGGATTGTGCACAAATAACACATTTAAACAGTTACGGGGGCCAGCCGGCCCTGTCCTAACATGCCTGCTATAACCCGATAGCGGCCGCCGTTACACGTTAGGAGAAGAATCAGTATTGTTGGGAGGGACACAGGTTCACGGATATGGGACTGCGATTGTATAACTTAATAGAACCTCCGGGCTACTTGGAATGAAATCTCAGTTTGTGAATGTCATTGAAGGAGTATTACAATGGTTTCTGTTGGGAGGCGTGGCACCATGTCTTTGTGAGGGCAGTGACTCAGTGCAACTCATTCTTGGGCTGTCACCCGTATGCTGCTCGCCCTTGGGTGGCGTGTAGACTCTTCCATTATCGATTCTCTTCCAGATGTTGGATTAAACCCATGTTTTTTCAGAGGGAGGATTCACAGTCAGGTTGTGAGTGGGTTCTGATTGACTGAACCTGTCAGTGAATGGTGTATGTTTATCAACACGGATTATGAGCACTATATCATGGGATGGTATACAGTGGTTTATTCAAGCCTCAGTGGAGTACTCAAGTGTCATTCTCGGAAATCTTACAAGGATCACAAGTGATAATGATTTCTCGTGCATTCATCAAGAATGGAAAGTTGTGTCAATGTCATTTATAACACCAAGAGAAAAAAGACAAAGAGCTTGTCACGTGTGGGTTAGGTAATGAATCTAATGCTTGGTCAAACTGTTTCAGTGTTGTTTTAAACTCATATGTTTAGCTGACCTTTTCTCATTCAAAACAATAAGTATTTTTGTAAGGTCAAAGCATTAATATTTTTCTGACATAACTGGAATACTTTAATTAATTCTAGTCTTTTTTAAGTTGATCAGTGTTTTAAATCTTTTTTTTCCTTAATCCATGTCTGTAATATGGTAATCATCTGCTTTAAGGGGCACAAGCCTTGTTTACCATGACATTGATTTAATGTCTTTTACAGTCTCTTATTTCCGTAGCCAAACCATAATAAATAAATATATGCTTCATCAAGGAGAAGGGAATGAGGCATGACTACAGTTTGATTAAGTGACCGGTAATTGTGGGCAATAATTCACCACTGGAATTGACCAATCCTATGCAATGACTTGGGTATATACACTTCAGTATTACGAAGACTAAGTGATAATCAATGGTTATGACAGGTCTTCTGAACAAAATGAATGAGTCTATCAACAAGATATCAATGATATTACAATGAACCAATATCCAACAAATGGCCTATTTGCTTTATACGACTGACCATTATTAAGGGCAGTGTCTCATTTCTTGGCTACATTTGATCAAACCATCGTTAGGATGCAGCAGATCTCTACTTTTGTGTAGTATTTACAAAGGTACACAAGCTCTCTATGGAGTAGAGTATTGAGGGATTGTGCAAGACTAACACCTTGACATTTGGCGAGTCTATCCTAGCGCTAGTCTGTCTTCAAGGGATATATGTTTCTCCAATCACCTGAGGATTCTAGCAGACACCATCTATGACTTGCACGATGACAAATCACAACAAACATGCTGTAAGTATACCTTTCCTGTCTTCGTTGTTCAAGTATTGACTTCAAGCGATAGTGTTTCGGTCCTCACAGCTGCCAGCTTACATGCGTGCGAGCAGAACTTCCGTATGTGCTGTGTACAATGTATGGTGCTAGAATCTGAGTCTGTCGGTAGTCCTTATAGTGATGTGTAGAAAATTGTCAAAGTTTCTAGTCCTATGGATATGTTAGACATAATGAATATTAGCCTGGACTGTTGGAATTGTGCCAGTGCTCTCTCTTCTTTCATCTGAGGATTGTTTCATTTGTAATTTTTAACAATTTCTCGGTGTCGAGTTTATGTTCTGATTTTTATAACCTATGGACTCTCAACAGGGATTTACCCTGGTCTTTTTGGAGTCTAGGCTATGCTGAGTATTAACTTTGAGGGATCACAACATGAAAATGGGGGTTCCAGGCTGGCGGTGGAACTGGTCACTTGAATTTTACTGGATGTCATATCAATGAACATATGGGGGCATGCTGGCCTAGTTGTCTAAGGCACCTCAATTGGCTATGCAGAAATCAATGATCTTGAGTTTGATCTCGATTTGCCCCGATTATGTTACCCCGATTTGCCAGCACCATACCTGCAGCAAAGTGGTAAACGTCTGAGACCTGCATCACTTCGGACTCTCCTCCCACATCAAGCTGATCGACACATCATAATATAACTGGAATACTTTTCAAAGCAGCCTAAACCAAACTCACTCACTCACTCACTCATTGACCATGCTCATGCCTTATGCCTATAGTAGATGGGTCAGTTCAATGTTTGACTGAATAAATCAACCACTCATAATGTGAACTTTGAGTGTATTTCTCACTTGCATTAAAATGTCATTTGTATGTCTACAAGTTTGATGATTCAAATTGTCATGCCTTCTTGTGTCCCCCAGGACTTCAAGTGTACATTTTGTGCATAATATTGAATTTGTATAGAGCGACATGTACATTATGTTCCTGTGTGTTTTTATACATGAACTATTGACTTGCCTTTGCATGTGTTTTGAATGGATACCACTGGTGGGGCAGGATTCGCTCACCTTTTTGTGTACACTTGATGTCATCACTATTTGATGGTAATTCATAAACGCATGCTCTTGATATAGTCACAATCATACAATGGATTCTGCTTGTTACTTTCAGCAGAGATTTCTGATGGTTATAATAGAAAGCTTTTTGTCACTTTTATTTAATTGATTATTGAATTCATTGACTGTCATTTGTATCAGTATCCTGATACTTGGTGTCATATTTAGAGCGATGTAAACATTTATTTGTCAATGCATATATTTCTGTTTAAATATTATTTGCTCAATATTACACTGATATCTAAGTTCCAATTGGATCTATAGCGCACAGATGACTTGATAATCCTATGGCCAGCCTACAATGACATCACAAATATGTGGCAAGCCTACAATGACATCACAGTTTAATGTTATGATTATAATACATTGTTTTAAAAAATGACAAAAATAACATATTAAATTTCATGCAAGTAGGTGTGTAAACTGTATTGAGAGAAGTAAGATGTCATATACACATTGTAAACTGTACCATCAGATTCTAGTTCTTTTGAATTTTAAATATTAGCATCAAGTCTTTTTTCATAACAAATGTGTTGAGGATAATGTTTCTGTTGTGGTATGTCAACACATTCCCGTTTAGGAATAGAGGATGGGTGTATTCTGATCCATCACTGCTCCAATAGTATTTGTAAATGGGGATGATATAACAGCCATACATTTGCTTAAACTATTGTGTGGTGGGAACAGTTGTCTCTGTACAAGTATGTCTGTGTTACACAGTGTTACATCTCATTCTGTAACAGCCACACAACCACTGTGTACAGACAATACCCCAGCAATAACCCCCAGCTTGTCTAATGTCAGGTTGTATCACCAGTTTATCAAGTGGAATCATGGGTGAAATATCTTTTCATTTATCTATGCATTTGACAGACCAGAGACAGGAAAATCAGAAAATAAATAAATTGTTTAATTTGTTTTTTATTGCTTAACTTTCCCATATTTCATGGGGAAAAAATATATAAAAAATTAAAAAACAACTTAAAGAAGAGCTATCTATTAACTTTATATATAATAATTGATTAAATGCATAATAAGTTAGTCTCAGGCAACTGAAAACACCTTTTTGAGAAAACAAAACCTTCTCAGCAGTAAAAAGAAAACTTACTGTTAAATTGTGTTATAAACAGTCTTTAATTTAATTTTTTCAACCCAAATTTATCAACCCAAATAAAAAAAATAAATATATATATTTGGTTCAATCAGCCCGAGCTAGAATAAAGTGGTTTGAAATCTTTTAAACATCACATATGTCTTTAATAAGTTCGATAGAGTGAAACATCAATCTCACCAAGTACAAGTGAACAGCAAATTTATATATTCAGTTTTCCACTGTTCAAGCTGTGTCTGTCTATTACCCCAGGGCCATAAAGTAAATTCTTCTTCTATATGTAGAGATAAAAGTGTTTCAATTAGGCCGCAAGGCAATAAGACTTGTTTTGGACCAGAACCAGAACGTAGCTGAGTGTAAACGAGTCTTTGCCAACTTTTGTTGTGTTATATTTATTTATGAATGTGCCCCGCAAACCAGAATGTCATGCAATAGCAAGCAGCCCCTTTAAACATTAATGGTGGGATCAATCTTCATATTCATCATATTCATGTCATGTTGCCCCACAACAGATATATTAATGATTAGCTTTAATATTTAGGTTTGACAGGACATCATATAATGTAAGGGGGCGGTCGGGTAGCCCAGTGGTTAAAGCGTTCGCTCGTCACGCCGAAGACCCGGGTTCGATTCCCGACATGGGTACAATGTGTGAAGCCCAATTTCTGGTGTCCCCCGCCATGATATTGCTGGAATATTGCTAAAAGCGGCGTAAAACTATACTCACTCACTGTTAGAAGTAAGTGATTTAAGTGTATACGTCACCACTAGCAATGTATATGGGTATCAAGGAATACCAACATGATGGCTGTAAGCCCAAATCTAATCCTTAAGCTCTGGTAATCAGTGTTATTCTTTATACAAAAAACTCAGACATAATAGACACATTACCAGTACCCTGTAGTTTCTTGGGATTTGACTGTATTATTTTTAATCTGCAGTAAACGTAGTGTGACATGACCAATAGTTCATTGCTCTGAAGACTATCAGGGGGCACGGGTGACCCAGTCGTCTAAGGCGCCGCGATTCGCGGTGCAGGGTTGTGGGCTCGAATCCCGGTTCGCCCCGATTATGTTTCTAGGTTTGTCAGCACCATACCCGTGCTCATGGGTTTCACCGAAGTGGTAAAGGTCTGAGACCTGCAACACTTCGGGCTTTCCTCCCACATTAAGCTGACACGCCGCGATATAACTAGAATACTGTTAAAAGCCGCATTAAACCCAACTCACTCACTCACTCACTGAAGACTATCAGTCACTGGAAGTGGAATGGGAAATCTTAGATTTGTCATCCCCCTGTGTGAATGTGTAAGTACTAACTGACTGGAGAACTTATTTGTGTGAGTTCTACTTGTGACAATGGTCAAAATGATATTCAGATATCTAGCATTGGTTTTATCATGTCAAGGTTGAAACTATTTGAGTGTCAATGATTTGATAATAATCATAACAGCACATGAGTGAGTGAGTATGGTTTTACGCCGCTTTTAGCAATATTCCAGCAATATCACGGCTGGGGGCACCAGAAATGGGCTTCACACATTGTACCCATGTCGGGAATTGAACCCGGGTCTTTGGCGTGACGAGCGAACGCTTTAACCACTAGGCTACCCGACCGCCCCTTAACAGCACATGAATACATTACACTTTTTTTATGGATAATGACTTCTTTTTTCTTTGTGAGGATGTTTCAGGGCTACTTCTTGCCCCTTCGTCAGAATAAGAATAAAGTTGTTATCCATAAAAAAGAGTCATGTATTCATGTTCTTCCAAATTCTAAATGCAAATCAAAGAAAATAATTGGCATGCCAGACAGATCTGTGAGGACCTTATTTATTATTTTTTATTGAAAATTCTTCACATTTACACATATAATGATCCGTGAGGATCCCGGGTAGAATAGGTCTTCTGCAAACCATACTTGCAATAAAAGGTGACTATGCTTGTCGTACGAGGCGACGAAAAGGAATTGGGTGGTCAGGCTCGCTGACTTGGTTGATGCACGTCATCAACCCCTATTGCGTGGATCAATGCTCATGATGTCAATCACTGGATTGTCTGGTCCAGACTCAATTATTCACAGACCGTCGTCATATAGCAGGAATATTGCTGACTGCGGAATTAAACAACACAAAAAACAACAACAGACACAAAAACTTACACTTTTAATCTTTTCACATTTGAAAATAAATGCATGTCTATCTCTGAATGTGAACCTGCATGAAATGTTCACCGGCAGGTGCTATGACAACTGATTGAGTGACATCAACAACCCTTCAGGGCGATGAGCTCACCAAGCTTGTTGAAGCTGCTGTCTGTCAAGCCAGGCAGTTACATGGTGTTTGTCCTGCCCATGGAATGTCTGCATTGAAATGTGTCGAAACATGTCTGGATAATTAATATGTATTTCAGTCTGCAATAACAAATATTTTTTGAAACAAATGAAAGAAATTTATATTGTCATAAATAAAAATGAAAATTGTGCATTCGTGAAAATAATACATGCTTTTTAGGTCTTTGTTTGACATGAATAAATGACAAGGCGCCAGTGCTGAAACACAACCAACTGAACCAGTGTCAAAATGAAACTGGCGGTTATGCATGTGACTTTCAACATGTCATGGGTACAAAATTTGATGCAAATGGTGAACGAATCACCCAGAGATGCATAATGACAATGGGATAGAATACTTTTTTAGAACAATAGTGTGGCGTCACATGCATTAATTATACAGTCAAAAATTCCATAGAAAAAACATCCGTCATCATCAGGTACTTTCAAAAGGTTGATGCTGAATAAATCTGAATTCCTTATCAATTTTGGTTGTAGAATTTTAACTCTGCATGGGTTTTCTAGCTGAAAAAATTTACTTTTTTAAGGAATTTACAGCTTTAATAAAATATAGAATTAAATAAGAATACCAGCTTTAATCGTGATAGGATTACTATGGAAATTAACAGATTAACAGCATTACAGTGTAAAAAAAGTAGTTGGCATATCATGAATTGTGCCATTAGTATAAATGTTTGGCAAGTAGGCATTACCAGTGTCACGTTACAGCAGAAATTGGAACAGTAGTTCTAGAAATTATACTAATCAAAAGAAGTTAAGGACCACTTGATTCTTTCATATCACTGTGCTCAATGCCTGTCATGGCATGATTCTCTCTGACTTGTTCCTGTTCATTGTTTAGTCATTAGTTGTTTGTTTGTTTGTTTGTTTGTTTGTTTGTTTAAAGCCGCACTCGGCAATATTCCACCTATATGATGGCGGTCTGTATTTGTTAATAATGGAGTCTGGACCAGACAATCCAGTGACTGGGATATGATGCCATGCATCAACCAAGTCAGTGAGCCTGACCGCCAGATTCTGTTAGTCGCCTTTTATGACAAGCATAGTTGCCTTGTAGGGCAAGCATGGATTGCTTAAGACCTATTCTACCCCGGGTCTTCATGGGTCGAGTCATTAATAATGTGACTTCAATGGCAATGCTTTGACACAGTTATTGACGATGACAACAGTGACAGCTCAGAATACTTTCTGTGACATTGTTCCAACAATAGAGTGACTGAACTGATTTCTCTTATATCTATACTCACCGACAAAAGAAACTTGAATACCATACATGTTGGTTAATGTATGAAGACTTACTCATATTCAAGAGACATTAGATTGCTTCGATGCATAAACGAACATACTGGTATGTTGTGTCAACCAATGCTCATGAATGCATCATATGTTGCGTCATAGATCCATGACTCGAGATGCACCATTTGTCTCGTGCAGGATCAGTGTGTAAAGTTTGGAAATCATGTGAAATAAATCTCGAAAAGAATAAAGACACTCTGTGGTAAGACTTGACTGATTGTTAGTTTTGTCATTAATTGGTACACATTGGAAATCTCTTCTTAATGTACATACTTCGCTATGTGTTTCTATGTTTTGCGTTTCTTTTGGCAATGAGTATATATCAGCCAACTACTTTTCACTTTCATTCCCTTTGCTCATGGCCTGAGTGAATTAACTGTGAAGGTGAAATTTAATAAGTTTAGAATAAAATGCATGGTATGAGTTGAATTAATCAGAATTATACGAGGATGTAATACAACATTTCTTTGTTCCCTTTGAACGTTTTCTGCTTCTAGAAAGAGTTTAAACATATTTAAGAATAAATAATGGAAATTTTTTTTCACTCATGACTTTTACCAAAACATAAAAGCTACACAGGTTTACAAGCCATTGTGTACAGACAAGATAAATCTTTGTGCAGGAATTAATGCATAACATCTATAATTATATTGTATGTGGAATAAGGCCACATGTTATATCTTTGATGGTTTACAGTCTTTTTGTTTGCTCATAAGTCCCGGAAACACTTTACTGGCAGCTTGGGTTGTATACTCCCCATGGAGCTGAGAATTAAATCAGAAATCCACGGGCGACTGTAACTTGATAATGCCTTCATATTGCTTGACAACGGGCCATTATCACGCCCGTTGTTAGATGATGTCGTAGGGTAGGGATAGTGATGTCACGTTTCATAGTGATGTCATCTGGTTTGATCTATGACGTTTCCATTTTTGTAAAAGTGGGTCAGTGACATTCGTGTTGATTGCAGTAAATGTTTCAAAACCGATATTGTTTCTTTTTATTTGATAACAAATTCCATCCATTTCAGCTATAATATCGGTAACGCTATTTTTCAGGGCATTATCATTAGCAGAAGCCCTCGGTCTTTTCAACTGACCTCCTTCGTCGGGCAGTTAATTGAAGACCTCAGGTTTCTGCAAATGATAATGCTCTGAAAAATAGCGTTACCCTTATAATATAGCATGATATAAATGGACTTATTATCTTCAGGCGACTAACGGGATTGGGTGGTCAGATTCGCTGACTTGGTTACAATGCATGTCTGATCTTATCCCGATTGGGTTTATCGATGCTCATATTGTCAATCATATTGTCTGGTGTAGACTTGATGTTTACAGACCACCATCATATAGCTGGCATATTGCTGAGTGTGGAATTAGACAACAAACAACAACAATATTATCAGCATTATTATAATGACAAAATAAAACCGTAAAATAATTAAAGCTAAATATTTATTTTATTTGGCATAAAGTTGTGTGTATGAGTCTGTTAAGTGGGAAAAAATATGCGTTTAATTTTTACAATACCATGTATATTTGTCGTTACTTCTATCAGAAAACTTTGTTCTCTTTATTTAAGTGTGGCGTTAAACAACAAAGAAACAAACAAATATGTTTGAGAGAGGCAGTATATCACTAAAATTAACTTTTGAGATATGTATCATATTGTGACACTAATGGAGCACTAATATAGATAATATAGACATATAACGGATATCGATCTGGCAACAATCTCAGATAGATTCTATACGGAGATATGGTAAGACTATCTCTTGTGAGTTGCCTTTTCCATGCCTTGGTTGTAGCTTAATGAGAACCTACTATCAGGCCCAGACCACCAGGTATTGACTGAGATGTTAATCACCTCTCAAGATATAGATATTAGTGAGTGATAGTCTATTTATCCCTTAAGTCAAAACTGACTTGCTGAGATGACCTATTTATTTGTGCTTAATGGTTTAATAATTGCGACTTCAAACTTTCTACAGGAACTACTTTACAGGGGGGTCCTTTAGCGGCATATTTTCAGTCAGTGTATCGCAAATAGATAGGAAGCAGAACTAAAGTGGAAATCACAGTAAAACGAAACTATTGCAAAGTGAAAATATATTCACATTGTGTTGGGAATTGAATTTGGTGTTTTATCTATATATTTTTTAGTTTATATTTTCATTTCATTTTTGGGCATTTCAATATACACTTCTCTGTTTCATGATTGTTGTTCGCAACCTTTCATTAATATCCAGGGGTTTATTTTTTTTATTTGAGTTTTTAGAGATTCAAGACACACATCTAAAGTCTAGAAATGTGTGAAACTTTGAAAGAATATGTGAATGTAATAATTGATTTAAAAAAATGTATTTAGCACAGCAAAATGTCTTGACAGGGAGTTTTTTACTTCCATGTCATAATCATACTGATCTTAATCAAATATTTTGTTATTATTACAGGGATTATTATAAGGTATTACACAATTATAATGACTGTCTGTGTCAAGGGATTACACAATATTAATGACTGTCTGTGTCAAGGTATTATTTCGAAACGGTTATAAACAATGTGTATGATGAGTTATAAAGTAGGAATCGTTATCAATGGTTGAATAATTTTATGATAACCTTCTATTTTCTTGAGATACTTTTCTCATAAATGATGTAATTGAGATACAAGATATATTCAGACCCAACAGGAATGGTCTGTCATTATGATCCCAAGTACCAACATAGACTTCTGTCTGCATGTACAGCTCGGATATCATTTAATGGATGTTTTATATCTCACATTTCCTCAAAATAATCAGTGTTAATGAACGTCTGAGATGGGAGCAAAATATTGTTCAGTAAGCATGTGGGCAATAAGTGATATCTTTATTTCCCCCCAAATCTTGTTTTGCAGTGAGAGTGTGTGTGATATATATAGCTATAATGCCCTAGTGTTGCTGCTGGCTGGATTCAACTAGAGCTGGAGATGCTTGCCAGGTGTTTACCGTAGTAACCATAAACAACATCCCTCCTGCAGCTGGGAATGTAAATATAGGTCAATGGAACACAGCTTGCTGAATATTGCTTATCATTAAAATCAAGTTTGAAAATTGCTGTTAACAGTTCCCCACATATTTCTAAGATGTGTCTTTAGCATTACCATTGATAATACATATCACATTTGAAGACCAAAACTTAATAAACATGTGAGAATATTTCTGTTGGATATCAGAGCAAAAAACGTAGGAGAGATGTTATTAAATATCTTTTTCATGACATTGTCTTCATCCAATAGAAAATACCTTTAATTAGAATTTTATTACTATCAAATAATTGTTTTAAACAGAAAATGCATAAATATCATGAATATATGACACTTTTTTTTATGGATAACAGTTTCTTTATTCTTTGTGAAGATGTTTCAGGGCTACTTCTTGCCCCTTCATCAGAAAAAGAATAAAGAGGTTGTTATCCATTAAAAAAAAGTGTCATGTATTCATGTTCTCCCAACTTGTAAATGCCTATCAAAGACTCCATAAATATCATGTATTTATGTGACCCTAAGAATGATGACTTCGGCAACAAAGAGCGTGAAAGAGTAGTCATTGCTCATCATGAAATTAGGAATTGTTTTCCAATTGTGGCGTTGGGTTAGGATCAGTTTTGAGATTCCATGGTGGTGTTTACCGTGGAGAAGCAGGTATTTGTGGCTTGCTGGTGAGTACAGGCTGGTGTGTGTAGGAGGTCGCTCAGGACACACAACAGCTCCAGGCTCTCACCCTACTTCCTTCAACACAATACACAGCATTTTCACAGGTCCATGTGTAGCTCGCCTGTCTCCAAGTCTCCATCACAGGTCCATTTGTAGCTAGACTGTCTCCCAGTCTCCATCACAGGTCCATGTGTAGCTAGCCTGTCTCCCAGTCTCCATCACAGGTCCATGTGTAGCTAGCCTGTCTCCCAGTCTCCATCACAGGTCCATGTGTAGCTAGACTGTATCCCAGTCTCCATCACAGGTCAATGTGTAGCTAGCCTGTCTCCCAGTCTCCATTACAGGCCCATGTGTAGCTAGCCTGTCTCCCAGTCTCCATCACAGGTCCATGTGTAGCTAGCCTGTCTCCCAGTCTCCATCACAGGTCCATGTGTAGCTAGCCTGTTCCCAGTCTCCATCACAGGTCCATGTGTAGCTAGACTGTCTGCCGGTGTCCATAACAGGTTCATGTGTAGCTAGCCTGTCTCCCAGTCTCCGTCACAGGTCCATGTGTAGCTAGCCTGTCTCCCAGTCTCCATCACAGGTCCATGTGTAGCTAGCCTGTTCCCAGTCTCCATCACATGTCCATGTGTAGCTAGCCCAGTCTCCATCACATGTCCATGTGTAGCTAGCCCATCTCCCAGTCTCCATCACAGGTCCATGTGTAGCTAGCCTGTTCCCAGTCTCCATCACATGTCCATGTGTAGCTAGCCCATCTCCCAGTCTCCATCACAGGTCCATGTGTAGCTAGCCTGTTCCCAGTCTCCATCACATGTCCATGTGTAGCTAGCCCATCTCCCAGTCTCCATCACAGGTCCATGTGTAGCTAGCCTGTTCCCAGTCTCCATCACATGTCCATGTGTAGCTAGCCTGTCTCCCAGTCTCCATCACAGGTCCATGTGTAGCTAGCCTGTCTCCAGTCTCCATCACAGGTCCATGTGTAGCTAGCCTGTCTACCTGTCTCCATCTCAGGACCATGTGTAGCTAGCCTGTCTCCAGTCTCCATCACATGTCCATGTGTAGCTAGCCTGTTCCCAGTCTCCATCACATGTCCATGTGTAGCTAGCCCATCTCCCAGTCTCCATCACAGGTCCATGTGTAGCTAGCCTGTCTCAAGTCTCCATCACAGGTCCATGTGTAGCTAGCCTGTTCCCAGTCTCCGTCACAGGTCCATGTGTAGCTAGCCTGTCTCCCAGTCTCCATCACAGGTCCATGTGTAGCTAGCCTGTCTCCCAGTCTCCATCACAGGTCCATGTGTAGCTAGCCTGTTCCCAGTCTCCATCACATGTCCATGTGTAGCTAGCCCATCTCCCAGTCTCCATCACAGGTCCATGTGTAGCTAGCCTGTCTCAAGTCTCCACCATTGATCCATGTGTTGCTAGCCATGTGTCTCCCAGTCTCCATGGGGAGTATTCAACTCAAGCTACCCTAGAATGGGGCAGAAGTCCTAGAAACTCTCAGGAGTCAAGCTGCCGAACACGGTCACCCATCCAAGGACTCTCCGCGACCGATGTTGCTAAACTTCGCCTGATTTGCGACCGTGCGCTATGCACAGGACCACACTTCCAGTCACCATCAGTGTAAACATGGAGGATTGGTATTGCATGTCAGAACACCTATTAGTAATCTGTTACCTGTGTTTACCTGTCCCACCTGTGATCAACGCTCTTATATACCACATGCAGCGGACGTCATGTGTTAGCCCCAGGTTAATTACTGAACACTAATGACATACACACTGCTCCGTGCACGTGATGGTCTGCTAAACTAGTTGTCATTCAGACTGTTGCTCAGATTGTCATGATCACTCCCACAAGTGTTACAAAGTGTGTCATGCCCCGTACATCCTCTCATGGTCAGTAATCCAGATGATACTCCAAGTGAAGCCTGTTTGAAATCAGATCATGTGGAGTCAGTGAGTGTAGTTCCAGTGTACTTGTTGTTTTGATCCAATGAGAGTGGGTGCATGTTGTTTTGATCCAATGAGAGTGGGTGAATGTTGTTTTGATCCAATGAGAGTGGGTGAATGTTGTTTTGATCCAATGAGAGTGGGTGAATGTTGTTTTGATCCAATGAGAGTGGGTGAATGTTGTTTTGATCCAATGAGAGTGGGTGAATGTTGTTTTGATCCCATGAGAGTGGGTGAATGTTGCTTTGATTCAATGAGAGTGGATAAATGTTGTTTTGATCCAATAAGAGTGGATGAATGTTGTTTTGATCCAATGAGAGTGGGTGAATGTTGTTTTGATCCAATGAGAGTGAGTGAATGTTGTTTTGATCCTATGAGAGTGGGTGAATGTTGTTTTGATCCAATGAGAGTGAGTGAATGTTGTTTTGATCAAATGAGAGTGGGTGAATGTTGTTTTGATCCTATGAGAGTGAGTGAATGTTGTTTTGATCCTATGAGAGTGGGTGAATGTTGTTTTGATCCATTGAGAGTGGATGAATGTTGTTTTGATTCAGTGAGAGTTGGTGAATGTTGTTTTGATCTAATAAGAGTGGATGAATGTTGTTTTGATCCAATGAAAATGGGTGAATGTTGTTTTGATCCAATGAGAGTGGGTGAATGTTGTTTTGATCCTATGAGATTGGGTGAATGTTGTTTTGATCCAATGAGAGTGAGTGAATGTTGTTTTGATCCAATGAGAGTGGATGAATGTTGTTTTGATTCAATGAGAGTGGGTGAATGTTGTTTTGATCCAATGAGAGTGAGTGAATGTTGTTTTGATCCAATGAGAGTGGATGAATGTTGTTTTGATTCAATGAGAGTGGATGAATGTTGTTTTGATCCAATGAGAGTGGGTGAATGTTGTTTTGATCCAGTGAGAGTGAGTGAATGTTGTTTTGATCCAATGAGAGTGGATGAATGTTGTTTTGATTCAATGAGAGTGGATGAATGTTGTTTTGATCCAATAAGAGTGGATGAATGTTGTTTTGATCCAATGAAAATGGGTGAATGTTGTTTTGATCAAATCAGAGTGGGTGAATGTTGTTTTGATCCAATGAGAGTGGATGAATGTTGTTTTGATCCAATGAGAGTGGGTGAATGTTGTTTTGATCCAATGAGAGTGGATGAATGTTGTTTTGATCCTATGAGAGTGGATGAATGTTGTTTTGATCCTATGAGAGTGGGTGAATGTTGTTTTGATCCAGTGAGAGTGGGTGAATGTTGTTTTGATGCAATGAGAGTGGCTGAATGTTGTGTTGATCCAATGAGAGTGGATGAATGTTGTTTTGATCCAATGAGAGTGAGTGAATGTTGTTTTGATCCAATGAGAGTGGGTGAATGTTGTTTTGATCCAATGAGAGTGGGTGAATGTTGTTTTGATCCAATGAGAGTGAGTGCATGTTGTTTTGATCCAATGAGAGTGGGTGAATGTTGTTTTGATCCAATGAGAGTGAGTGAATGTTGTTTTGATCCAATGAGAGTGGATGAATGTTGTTTTGATTCAATGAGAGTGGGTGAATGTTGTTTTGATCCAATGAGAGTGGGTGAATGTTGTTTTGATCCAATGAGAGTGAGTGAATGTTGTTTTGATCCAATGAGAGTGGATGAATGTTGTTTTGATCCAATGAGAGTGGGTGAATGTTGTTTTGATCCAGTGAGAGTGGGTGAATGTTGTTTTGATCCTATGAGAGTGAGTGAATGTTGTTTTGATCCTATGAGAGTGAGTGAATGTTGTTTTGATCCAATGAGAGTGGGTGAATGTTGTTTTGATCCAATGAAAGTCAGTGAATGTTGTTTTCCACTGCAGTCAGAAAATGTTCTCCAGACAGCTATATGCCATGTTTATCACGGTGAGAATTGAACAAACACCATGTTATTTATTTGAATAACAAAAAGGATAATACCTAACAAAATATTTTTAATATCTTCATCTGTCATCAATCATGTGAAACTTTCATACAGGTAAAAATGTGAAACTTTCATACAGACAAAAATGTAAAACTTTCAAATATGTAAAATGTGAAACTTTATGTATGTAAAAATGTGAACCTTCATACAGTCAAATATATTTAGTTGTCCAAACAGCACAAAGCAGAAAGAAATACTTGAATTCTTCTCCTACCCACAAAGACAACGTAAATAATAGCCGCACTAAACAATGTTACCTACAGGTGTTTGTGTGTGGAGCCAGTCACGTGATTACACCTTTAACATCATAACTGATAAGCAAATCAGTACCTTAATTACTGTATTAAGACAAGGCCTTTAAGTCATTTGGACATTGGACCTTTCGAGGCTTTTCTACCGTGTCTGCATGTGAACACCCACACTCAGTTGAGATTATATTTCTTGTAAATGTCAGTGAGACAAATTTAGATTGTTTACATGCAGTTTAATTTGAAACTCGCTGTTAAAAAAGAATCATGATGTAATTGAACACAATGCTATGTATTTGTATGCACAAGGATTTTCATGGAATAACTGACTCCCTTTGTGTGAAAGGATGCTGCTTTCATGATATGAAGAATTCTCTAACAATACATTTTTACACGAGAAATCTATCCACATTTCCTGTTGTACAGAGCGGTAAAGATTTACGGTATCTCATCAAGGGTTGAGTAAATACATCACTAATTTGTGGAACAGCTTAATATTCTGATAATGTGTCCAGGTTGGTCAGTGCATGAAGCATGGAGATACAGATGAACTAGACACTTACCCTCGTTTTCTGGCACCCTCCTCGCCTCGTGCCAAATACCTGTTTCAGTTAACTCCATTTGTGTACAATTAGATCAGTATGTTGAGATCTGGATGTATGTTCACCTCCCCCTACAGTTTATGTGACAAAACGGTCATTTATTTCAATTCTGACTTGTTTCATGTGGTACTATTAAATGAAGTTGCTAGGAAACCGGTAATGATTTTTTTTTTCATTGGAGCTGTTGGAACCCTTCATGCATAAAGTTATGCATGTGCATGCTATCATGTGAACAGAGAGTACATTAAAGTTGCATATTTTCTTTTAATCTGCATGTTTACATTTGCATTTAGAAACTTGTTACTTTTATCAAAAGTAATTCAAACACAGACATAGAAAGTCAATTATAAACCTAGAAATTTAACATGGTTACAGGTTTTTACATGCAAAATGCATTACACATGCATACTCATTCTTCATGAATGCATGCATGCATACATACATACATACATACATACATACATACATACATACATACATACATACATACATATATACATACATACATACATACATACAGAAGTAATGACAAAATATACATTGTATTGTCACTTATTTATAAGTAAACAATGAAATACTTCACCTTAGTAAGATTTTCAAATGTAAAGAAATCTGTGCATATTGAAAACCCCAACGTGTTTCACATGAAATCACACAGATGAAAGTATTTATAGGTACGTAGTTTACCGGTAGTGTTTTGTGGAATTGTCGACATGGTGTAAAAATATCATGAGTGATTTACCATCTGTTTCTAAAGAAAAGTGTTAACTGCCAATATCTGATACCTTGATAATTCATCAACTAAAATATGTATATCTCACAACTCTCATTAAATACCAATATATTTCATTAGCACAGGATATGTGATTTATATTAGCATAATTACTGAAACTTGGTAAATACGCACCACCTTCATTGGCCTTACTATGGGGTATATAAACCCTGTTTTCTACAGATCACAGAACAGTTTCGAGTACCTGCTCAGTCTCCTCAAGTACTTTACCATTCGCAGCTAGTAATCAAAGTATCATGGGATATGTGGAGGGAGTGTTTCCATTTAGTATCGTAAGCTCCAATAAATGCTGAGAGAATCTGATGATTCGGGGAAGAGCTAATAATGAAGAAAGTTTGTACAGCTCGGTGGAGCGCGATGAATTCAAGCAGGTAGGGGTATGCGCAGGTAGATGCTCCTCGCATATGATACTTCTATCATTTTGACAGGACTTCTGTCATCAGGGAATTGAGCCAGCTGCAGCAAAGAATTGTCGGAAGGATCTGAATTCTTTGTGAATCCTGGATGTTGATTGTTAAGAGTTTGTCTTGGAATTTGTTAATGAGATTTTCCACACAGGTGTTTCTTGAGTGTTTGAGGTTGGTTCAGACATCTGGACACGGAGCGCGTCTCGGAGCGTGTCTGGGAGCGCGTCTCAATGTCTTATCATCTCAGTCTCGCTGTAATTGAGCCTGGATCACACCTACAGTTATAAAGGTTGGCTCAAAGCATTTCTTACCTAAATAAATTGGTGGAATGGTCAATATACATCAGACTGGTATGTCTTGGATTCCCTGTGTCTGGATTTCTCTAACTTCAAGGAGCTTGCTGAAGAGTGTATAATCCTTTGGTCGGGAGCATGTCATCAGTTAGTGAGGCGTGAAGATAGGACAGGAGAAAGTTACTTCATAGGCAGACCGTCTGTGTTAACATTCGTAAATTGCAGCTGAAATCGTGAATGTGGGTTCACATGGATATTTTACCATTATTTGTTGGCGGCAATAACAGGAACCAATCTCAGAGACCAAAATTGGATGTTGGAATCACAAATCTCATTGGAAAGTATCACTTGTTTTATTTGTGAAGAACTGATTTTAAGAAAAGTGTTAGATGAATTTAAAAGTAGAAGACAACTTTGGAAAAACGTTTGGTCGTTATGGGAGGCTGCACGTTTAATTCTGAAAATAACTGTGTTATTTAGAATTTATGGGAACATTTATTGCTGTTGAGGGACGGAGATACCTGTTGACAGATCTATGGAGGAAATGAAGGATTTCTTCATCTGTGAAAATGAATGAGATTCTCAGAGGTATGTGAGGATCGTCAGCACATGTTGATAGAGGAATCTTATCACAGCCAAACATTACGTGGTGCGTAATATAAGCTGGACTATATACAATCCTGACGGAAGTGAAATCAGTTGTCTTTGGTTGTGGATAAGCATTTACATGTGTTTTGCTTATCATGGTAAATATATCCCCTGTGTCTGGTGTTCCAGAACTCCGAGGTGGAGAGCGCCATCGTATGCTTGTGAGAATCAGCACATAGAACAAGATATCCTGAAGCTCCCTGCCTGGAGCACAGTGTCAAAATAAATGTCCTGATTATTTCTAGTTGTTGAAACCCAGCAGGGTGATACGACATGTTTGTTTTTGTGCAATAATTCTTTATGAAATTTACGTATGGCAATTGTGGAACAGTCTGGCTAACATATTTCTCAACTGGATGTAGATTCCTTGTTTTGTTAATTTGGACAAATTATCAAAATGCTTCATATAGTTGTAACAGTAAAAATTGTTACAAATTGTCAAAGATGGTCAAAGGTGTTCATGGTTTCATCTACCAACCAGGGTGTTGAATAATGTCGGGTGTGGCACTACTATTTTCCTCACAACTGTTTTGCTATATCTGACATGTTGATCTACACACCCTGTGTGTTGAATATACCTACCTTCCAGCCCCCCGACAGATTCCTACATCTCCTGGAGCACAACATCATAACAGTCTTGGAGTGCAGTGATCATTGACAGCGGGGAAATATCACGTGAAATATTGTCTAACGAGTATTTGTGTAGGATTCTCTTTTCCTGAAAGGAAGTGTAAAGGATATATTACATGAGATGGTTATTTCGTGAAAACAGCAAAATGAGTAGGCGACGAGGTATGTCTGATTGTGAAATAGACAGGGATTTTTGTGTTTTGACAAGAAAGGTGAAGGTGTTTCACACCTTAAATCTGAAGAGTTACACGAATTGTCTTCCAAAGAGAGAAAGGAGACAACGTTCGTTTCGAAAGTCTCGCAGCAACGATTATGAAGACAGATATAGACTAAGACTTGAGATAAAGAGGTTCAAGCCAGTAAAAGTAAGTACCTACTTATAACAGCTTGACACACATACAGTAATAAGTACAGTTTTATTATGAGTGGGGCCTCCAGAAGCGCTCATCATCATCATCATCATCATCATCATCTGTTAACTTTTGATCAGAATTACGTGTTTATATGTGAAAATTGGCATTTATCTTACATTATTATTGGAAATGACCAGTCAAAAATTAATTATGAAATTATTATTCGTGATAATATACGTTGTTTTGATGTCACGATGAAATGATATACTGTCATGCATTAATTCTGTGATTGATGCATATGTCAAAGTCACATTACAAGTTTATCATTTGTTGTGTCGATCGTCTTCATAGATTGCAAACAAAGAAGGCTGTGTATACGTTGTGTATAGTCTCCAGCCTTGCATAATGTGTATTATAGGCCTGCACAGTGCATGCATTGTATTGCCTGCAGACGGATTAGCTGCTGCACGGGACCCACGCACACCGTGGGGATCCCGGGTTAGAGTATGTCCCTATGTAGGTCCTAAGTATGATCCATTGAATCGGGTGGTTGGGCACGGTAACTTGGTTGATTGTGTGTCATTGGACCCCAAGATGCTGATCGTTGCTCATGTAAATCACTGGATTGTCTGGTCTTTGATTGTTTACATTGCCACTGTCATATAGCTGGATTATTGCTGAGTGCAGCGTTAAAAAAGAAACAGAGTCCAAACAATCCTCTCTTCACCATGATTAGCTACTGTGAGTGAGTGAATGTGGTTTGATGCTCCTTTTAGCAATATTCCAGCAATATCATGGCTGGGGACATCAGAAATGGGCTTCACACATTGTACCTATGTCGGGAATCGAACCCGGGTCTTCGGCGTGACCAGTGAACACTTCAACCACTACCAGACCACCGCACTAGCTGCTGTGAGGCCATATCATTATTATATCTTGTTCCAGTAATTGTCTTCATAAGAGGCAGTGGGGTAGCCTCATAGTTAAAGTGTTCACCCATCATGCCGAAGGCCCAGGTTCGATTCCCCACATGGGTACAATGTGTGAAGCCCATTTCTGGTGTCCCCCGCCATGATATTGCTGGAATGGTGCTAAAAGCGGCTTAAAATAACACTCACTCACTCACTCACTCACTCACTCACTCACTCGCTTTTTGTATTATATTTGACCTTATCCAGTAAGTTTCAGTTTGTTTTGTCTGGAGTATTCAGTGTGCACAATCTCATCTACACAACTATTGACACTTACAGATATGAGGCAGTCCACAGTCTAGGAAGAAAGGTCATTCAGACACTAATTAAGTCAGATGTGAAAACTATGAAGTTCAAATGATGATCGATCAACTTCATATTGAGGATATGGCTAGTGAGTCACACCCGCAGTATCACATACACCTGTAGTCCTATCACATAGCCTTGCTCCAAGGCTGTACTGAAAAAAAGTCCATGGATGTGTAGTTATTGTAATAGGCAAGTCTAGATATGTGGACAGTAGGACTCCAGTCCCTTATAGCGACAACTTGTTCTCATCATTAATTTAATCTAGAAATTAGGATTTAAACTAATAGTTATTGCTTGGAGACTTGTGCAAGTCTACCTGTAACACTGCTGCTCCAGGCACAGTCAGCATCGTTAGAGACGCAGCCTCCATGATTGTTTCTTCAGATAATTATGACTGTAATGTGTTCTGTCAGTTGGGGCTTTATTTGTAACTTATTATTAGAACATGTTTTGTGTTTTTCGATTCTCTTCTACAAACTTCTGAACTGTACAAGATGTAGGAGGGGGGCCTGTCATCTATTTTAAGATTACTGCAATTTGTTTTGCTTAGTTTCTCCTCTAGTCCTCTAGTCGTCTAGTCCTCTAAGTCCTCTAGTCGTGCCTTAATCCAGTAGTTGTGGGTCTGATTTCCTGATTCACCCTGACACACACACACACACACACACACACACACACACACACACACACACACACACACACACACACACACACACTGCAAACACTGCACACACACACTGCACACACACACACACACACACTGCACACACACACTGCACACACACACACACACATACACACACACACACACACTGCACATGCACACACACACACATACACACACACACTGCACACACACACACACATACACACACACACTGCAGGAAGCTCTAACCTGAAATTGTATCTTCAAAAAGGCCTATTAATCAGCCATTTCTTCTCATATCATTACATCATGTAATGCATACAGTAATATAAATATTTGTCTGTTGAGTAGATTTGTTCAATGTGTGTTTTCCTCAAAGCTCTTTATTTAAATAGTGCTGATATAATACATCCTCATGAATGTCGGAAATTTTGAGAAAGGGTTGTGATGAAATGTAGGTAAGTTGTGTTGGCACTGAGACAGGTCAGACAATAATAGCTAGAGTCACTGTAGGCCATGAAGCACAAAACAATTAACATCCTACCCCCTCTGCACTGGAGCTGTTCAGTGCATACGTCAGGACCTGTGTGTTGTGGCCTATACACTCTGCCAACTCAAGACGTCTCTTTAAGACTGTGAAGTGTGATGATACCACTCACAACAGATGCGTTTGTGATGCCTCATTCAGCAATATTCCAGCCATCAGCACTGCAGTCAGCGTGATGAAGGGTCAAGAAGTATAAAAACATGACACTTTTTATGGATAGCAACTTCTATTATTCTTTGTCATGACGTTTCAGAGCTACTTCTTGCGCCTTCAACAGGTAGATGCTTAGTAAGTGCATAGAGTTAATACATATAAATCATGTATGTTTGCACTAGACAAGGTCGGATTAATGTATAAAGATAACAATATAATGACAAAGCCATGAGATAGTAGTAAAGGAGGAAGAGGTTACTTATGGTCTGGAAGGTAATTTAAGGTACCGACGTTTACTACAATATCTGCAAAACTATCGGAACTACTCCAGTCAAAGTTGGTATGAGATTATTAAACAGTCATACATAACTGGATATTACATTTTAAGACAATCGGTGCATGAATAAAAAATCTGTCTATTTAGCTATCACTATATTTTATCAACAACCAGACCTGTTCGTCACGGGTGGAACGAGCATTCATTGAAACAGCCATCTGCATAATGCTACCCCTGCGTCACAGGGCCATATGACACAGTTGAACCAATCAACTCAACTCGAAAGGTTGCACTGGAATCACGCACACACGAATACGGTGTTAGCGTTGGGCGACTCAACGTGCGTGATTCCAGTGCAACCTTTCGAGTTGAGTTGATTGGTTCAACTGTGTCATATGGCCCTGTGACGCAGGGGTAGCATTATGCAGATGGCTGTTTCAATGAATGCTCGTTCCACCCGCGACGAACAGGTCTGGTTGTTGATAAAATATAGTGATAGCTAAATAGACAGATTTTTTATTCATGCACCGATTGTCTTAAAATGTAATATCCAGTTATGTATGACTGTTTAATAATCTCATTCCAACTTTGACTGGAGTAGTTCCGATAGTTTTTTAGATATTGTAGTAAACCTTCCAGACTTTAGCTCTCTCTATATTTTTTAACTCTATGCACTTACTAAGCATTCACCTGATTAAGGAGCAAGAAGTAGCTCTGAAACGTCGTGACAAAGAATAAAAGAAGTTGACACCCATAAAAAGTCTTATGTATTCGTGTTCTCACCACTGCTAAATGCCCATCAAAGACTTCATTCAGGCAAGAAGTAGCCCTGAAATATTTTTTACAAAGAATAGAAAGTTGTTATCCATAAAAAAGTGTCCCAGGGCTTTAATAACATTGCATACTATACAAATTATGAAGGACACAAATAGTTTACATTGCAAGTTCCCTGTTAGTATAAAAAGTGTGAAGTTTGCTGTGGTGTTCCAAGTGTCAAAGGCCAATATTTTAAATATTTTATATTCCCATCTATGTTCGGCTGAAGGCTTTTCAGGACATTTGTAACGCACCATATATACTGAAACTTCAAAGCAGTATGAAATTTATTTGCAAATTTTCAACCTCTAACAACAAAGTTAGGTAACCCATTTGTGTGAAATGGCCGCAAAACATTTACAGTTTTCTAAAGGTCAGTGTAATGTTAGCTGTCTCAGGAATCAGGTCATTTTCTTATGTTCACCTGATCTTAATTCTTTCAATCTTCAGGTAAAAAACATTGTGATGACCTTCACCCTACATGAGGTGTTATAAGAAATCGTTTACCTGAACATGCTGATTAAAGTTTGAACATTCCAAGAGTATTGATTTTCTCTTGTGTGTCGACTACACCTCAGGGGAGCAGAGATTCAAGGGGGACTCTTTAGGGGAAATTACAGGTAAATTCAGGTAGACAGGTGTTAAAGTTTCAATGAATCATTCATCTGGATATTTGAAAGTTGGTATTGTGTCCTGAGCTGTGTTTTCTATGATAACTCTGTGATGTGATAATCATGATCATAGCAATAATAATAGGCTCAAGGTACACTTTCATAATTCATTGTTTATAGACCTTTGCTCACTGTTTGCTTGAGTGAGTGAGTGAGTTTGGTTTTACGCTGCTTTTAGCAATATTTCAGCAATATCACGGCTGGGGACACCGGAAAATGGGCTTCACACATTGTACCCATGTGGGGAATCGAACCTGGGTCTTTGGCGTGACGAGCTAACGTTTTAACCGCTAGGCTACCCAACCGCCCCCGTGGTTTGTTTGAAGTGTATGTAAAGTGAAAGATGTTTAGCATGCTTACAGTTACACGATGCATGTGAAATAATTGTTTGCCAGCGCTAACGAACAGGGCTATCATTGTTTACTAGCCATGTATTTTCACACTACCAATTACAACAAGAAGAAATCTGGTAGCAGAGAGAGAAATTTTATACAACTTTATATTTTCATCAGCATCTATGTTGCCATGGTTACAATTGTTTTACAGCTGCAACCTGAGTATCAATATGACATGCTAATGTTATCAACAGAAGTTCACAAGTCTGAGTAAAAACTAAAATCCTTTTTCACAACAAATTTTACCTTTATGTTGAAGGCAACTTTGTGGTAACACATCATTTGTATAGACGAGAGAAAATAATACTGAATTTCTAACCCTGGAATCACCAAAGTATGCATTCTCATCAGGAATTGCCAAATATTCAGGGTGGCTCGGGTGGGTGAGTATGGTTTTACGCGGCTTCTAGCAATATTCCAGCAATATCATGGCGGGGGACACCAGAAATGGGCTTCACACATTGTACCCATGTCGGGAATCGAACACTGGTTTTCGGCGTGACGAGCGAACACTTTAACCACTAGGCTTTAACCACTTTAACCACTTTAACCACGACGGCCCCCCAAATATTCAGGAAGCTCTTCTGAGCCATGATACTAAGGTACAGCGTGTGAAATAATAGCCAGCCAGGATAGGTGGATAATTTATTACTGAACAGTTTTAGAATTGAGTAGCCACTTAAATTGTTTCTACTCTTCCAAATACAAGGAAAAATCTGTCAGCAGACAAGGAAACATTTGTTCGACTTCCAACAAGGTTAGAACTTCAATCTGAGTCGATACAGGTGTGGGAAATGTTACAGTATCTACTGATTATTTTGGCAGGAAATTCCTTTCCTGTTTTGAATTTCATATTTGTCATCTAAAGAACAATTTTGTAGCTCAGTAGATAGAAAATTAGGCTAGCCACTTGGGCTACCTAGATTTTATATTCACTAGCCAAAAGGATAAGAAAGCAGCTACAGGCCACTGGGCAAGCACTTATTTCAAACTCTTGTCAGAAGTACAATGATCAGAAATCTAGACTACTTACTGTGCATTTTATAGATTATTATTTAATATTAATGGTTGCTATATGGCTGAGATATTATCAATGCTGCATTAAATGTTACTGCTCGAATTTCTTAAGAATATTAAGAGCTTCTTTCAGCTACTGAGATACTTATGTTTCTAATCTATAAAAGCAGGAGTGATGGGAAATTGATTGATACTCTGTAGCAAAGCAATACCTGTGTTAGATTTATTCTGTACAGCCCCATGTTTGGTGCCAGTGTAGCAGCCATGAAATGTTTGAGTCTTGAGATGGGGTTTTATCCAAGGTCAGATGCCTCGTCCAGTAGGGCTGGGATGGGTAACTCGGGTACTCGGGTCGGGTGGTTCCTGAGTAGGACCTGGATACCCACAGGACTACCCAGACCTGGTCAGTCACATGATATATTGTTTAATGGCAAAAATTATCTAGAACTTCAACGGTTACACTATAAGTGACTAGTGTTCAAATTTCTTTCTGACTTTACATCCATTCCTTCTGACTTTATATGTTTGAATAGAGATAAAACTTCAGTCAACTTCAATGTATGCATGACCCGATCATTTTCTATGAGTATCTAAATATATTTTGCCAGGGCTATGGTCAAACTATTCCCTACCGGACATTTGTACCTATCTCTTGCGACCTACCGTGGGTACCCGGGTAGGGTCGGGTAATTGTGGGGTGGGTACCCGGGTAGTAAATTTGGACTCGTCCCAGCCCTATCGTCCAGGTAACCAAGTGGTTATCCCCATCAGGAAGGTGACATGGTCTACAGATGACGCCATGCCCTTACTACAGGCAGCAGCTTCTGGTCAGTAATTCTGGAACATGAAAGTCAATGAAGTGTCTGTTTTCTCTGCTTCTTTTTCAGACAACAGTGTCATAGAAAAAAAAATTGTTTCTCTATTTTTTATGACATTGTGGTATAACCGTTTTACGAAAAAAATGTTTGGCAACTGAACAGAATGACCCACTTTGGAGGTTGGAGATTATACAGTGGCCAACATGTTGCACATTCTTGTTCGATTAATCCCCACCATGTTGTCCTCCCCTTCCATGTCTGGTCGTGTTTATACATGAACAGTTCTTGTATAAACAGGAACTCCACACTAAGTCAGCAGTTGTGTTGTGTTGTGAAGTGTAATCTCTGCTCAGTCCACCTGACACTGTTGTTCGATCTCTGCTCAGTCTACCTGGGATTGTTGTTCGATCTGATCAGTCTTCCTGGGATTATTGTCAGATGTCTTACTGTCTACCTGGGATTGTTGTTAGATCTGATCAGTCTACCTGGGATTGTTGTTAGATCTGTGCTCAGTCTACATGGGATTGTTGTTAGATCTCTGATCAGTCTAGCTGGAATTGTTGTTAGATCTCTGCTCAGACTACATGGGATTGTTGTTAGATCTCTGTTATCTACCTGGGATTATTGTTAGATCTCCTAACGTCTACCTGAGATTGTTGTTAGATCTCTGTTATCTACCTGAGATTGTTGTTAGATCTCTTAACATCTACCTGAGATTATTGTCAGATCTCTTACTGTCTACCTGAGATTGTTGTTAGATCTGATCAGTCTACCTGAGATTGTTGTTAGACCTCTGCTCAGTCTACCTGGGATTGTTGTTAGATCTCTACTCATTCTACTTGAGAGTGTTGTTCAATCTCTGATCAGTCTACCTGAGATTGTTGTTCGATCTCCTAACATCTACCTGGGATTGTTGTTAGTTCTCTGCTCAGTCTACCTGGGATTGTTGTTCAATCTCTGCTATCTACTTGAGATTGTTGTTAGATCTCCTAACATCTACCTGGGATTGTTTGTTAGATCTCTGCTCATTCTACATAGGATTGTTGTTACAGTGATGTAGTATTCTTGGAATTTCTTTTATAATTCTGAGACACCTCTAGGATAGAATGTGTTCACCAGTGTTTACCAGTGTTCACCAGTGTTCACCAGTGTTGTAAAGCACGTAACCCAAAGAAACAACGGGTACAAGAATTGGAGATCATTTATTTATAGGTTTGGGTATTTTATGTTTGCTTCTATAAGTTATAGTGCCAACATTGAACTTCTTGTTCAATGGTTTGATGTTATTATTTCTAATAATCATCAGATTTATTTAACACAGCGATCTATATAAAATTTTGGCATTCAGTGTGTTTGACTAGGGATATATCAGCTACCATTTTGATCCTAAAGTGATCTGTCTTCTAAAAGCATTTCATTTTCGCACTCAAGTGTATGAGCACAATATTTCTCTTATTAACAGGCAGTAAAACAGCCTCTCTATCATGATAAATGTTGGCCAGAGAGTACAAGGTGTAATTGAAAGCCTCGCAATGATGGTGAGAATCCAAGCGGCGCCACAAGATGAGGAAGAACTTTATGACTCGCTTCAGTAATTACTGTTAATATTCTGCATATTAAACCATATCGATTAGCCATCTGGAAAGGAATTACAGTAGTTGCAACGATGATACAAAAGTTACACCTACATTGCTAATTGATTTTTAGTAAATTTGTCTCAGTAGATCGATACAGCAGCAGGTCTAATCAATACATCCGTAGGGAGGGATCTATCGTAACGTGGTTATTCTTCTATACCTGGTATGATCAGCAGTTTGCCATGAAATCTGGGCCAGATAATCACATTAGGGGAGCCGGAGTGACAGCCATGGCACCTTGCACACGTCTGCTTGATGTCCCGCGGCTGTGTATTAGTGTCCGCGAAACATGCTGGTCGGTTGCATGTAAAATGCTGCTGGATTCTAAACTGGAAAGTCGGAATTGTGATTTGGAGCGACTTTTAAGGTAATGTTTGTGAACGTTTTTGGTTATTTGGAGGAACACAATTGGTCCAATGGTCTAATGCACTAATGCCAGGATTTGCTGATCATGGGTTTGAATCCCAGATTTACCCTGATTATGAACCTTGCTCACTGGGTTCAGAGTGGTCAAGGCCCCCAACCTGAATAACTTTTGACTCTGCTGTTTGGACCGTAAAGCTACTCACTCACTCTGTTGATGGTGTCATACTGTTGTTAGGAAAATAGTTTTTACACTTCACATGATATTTACCTGAAGTAATTCTGGGGCAGAATAGTCCTGAGTGCCTAATATTTTGTCAAAAGCGGCTGTTTAGGAGAGTATTCGGTTTCTGAATCCAGTGAGGAATACTCTCTGTGCCTTGATAAAACCAGATATTGAAAATTTTCAATAATCTGCTTTTTTTCACTCAAAATCCAGATTCAATTATTTACGGGCTGCTGTCACAGCTGGAATATTTCTAGATGCAGTGTTACGCAACAAACAAATCAAATCAAACCATCAATTGTAATTCTATTGTAATGTTGGATGATCCTTGCTATTACTTGATGTACATACATGTTAGACAACCAGAGAATACTTGATCCAACCTTCTTGGAGTTCACAGAAATATGCTATTTTCCAAACAGCATGTCTCCATTGAAACTAATTGCAGTCAGTGATTCCATATGGAGATGTGGATGTTTTTAGTTCCTCCGAGAAATATCATAGAGTGATTCTAATTCTCCCGAAGAACTGTTTCGTGAAATAGTCCTGTAAGATAATCACTTGGATTGATTTAAGAACTGTGCATGTCCTTTAGATGAAGTCATTTTCGTATTGACAGCATAGCCATCTAAACATGTATACCATTACAACCCTCGAGGGGTGTTCTTATCTCTGTAAGACCGCCTCCGTGGTCTAGTGGTAGAGCGTCCACCCGGAGAGCGGATGGTCCGGGGTTTGATCCTCGGCCGCGTCATACCAAAAGAAGTTAAAAGATGGTACTTGTTGTTACCCTGTCTGGCGCTCAGCATTAAGGGACTTAAACAAAGACTGGTCGGCTCAGTATACTGTGTCTGAGTGGGGTATTCATGTTAAACAGCAGCATGGTATCTCAGTGAGCTAGCATTATAAATCGGCATCAGTTCGAACTAGTACAAGCAGCCACACACACATACACGTGCATGCACGTCGCTATATAAGTACAATAATCTTGGACGCGACGTTAAACCCCATTTCACCTCACCTCACCTTATCTCTGTGTCAGGGCCGTATATGACTGATTATAGAAATGGATGCTGTTTCACAATATCAGGAACTATTCAAAGAATAGTTTTTGACTTCAAATTACATCCTCTTACATCAGGGAAATTGTTTGTTGATAATAATTTCCCATAGGTAATGGATTGCTTGTTCTAAACCAACTAACAAACAAAATGTGTAGTCTGCAGTTTTCAAAGCCTTTAAGTGTAGTCTATAGTTATACCCCCGTTTACGAAGTAAATCGGGGGTATATAGCGTTCCGTCCGTCCGTCCTTCTGCCCGTCCATCCTTCCGACCGAGCTTTTGTACGGCCCATATCTTTTTAACCATGCACCCTAGCTTCACCAAACTTACTACACACATTAACCACAATGAGTAATTGTGCCTTTTGCTAGTTTGAAGATTCTGAATTTTTTAATTTTTGCCGTTTCCATGGAAACATTAGAAACTTAAACTTTTAGGGTGGGTGTTTTGTACGGCCCATATCTTTTTAACCATGCACCCTAGCTTCACCAAACCTGCTACACACATTAACCACAATGAGTACTTGTGCTCTTTGCTAGTTTGAAGATTCTGAATTTTTTAATTTTTGCCGTTTCCATGGACACATTAAGAAACATCAAGAATGTATGTTGTGCTAAGCATTGATTATCCCACACTAGATTGAAATATATTTGCAAAAACATGTGTTCATTTCAAACATAATGCATCCTCATGGGGTTACAAAGGAAAGGGCAGTTCCTCTGACTTAAAGCAACAGGTATATTTCATTAATTAACAAACTATTTACTATTTGTTGTTGACCAGCGGGGATAACGGGGGTATGTGAGCTTTGCTCACTTCTTTCTTGGTTTTTAAAGCCCTGACCTACCAAGTTAGTCGAAGGTCTTTAGGGCTCTGTCAAAGCTGTTGACTTTAGGGCTGTATTTTTTACCTACCATGATGTACATTTCTACTAGTTTTTTTACTGGCACTGAAGTACTTGAGTTTTTGCTCAGATATTATTATCAACAAGCGTTGATATATTTGATAGCATCCAAACTCATTCTTTCTCCTTTTTTGTTGTTGTAAACAGTTACAAAGTAGACCCAGTTTATGGATAACAACTTCTTTATTTACTTCAAAGGTGACATTTGGTATAAATCCTTTTACCATTGTCAAGCTTGTAACAATACATGATCTGAGGTTATGTTTCTTGGAACAGAGCATCGCAATGCATCAGTTTTTTATGGAATATGTGTCAGTTGGCAAGGCTGTTCATTTGTGTTTCTGTTTCAAGGTGTTAATTAGTGTGTCAGTTCACTCAGAAGTTTTCTGCTTCTCTTGAATATTGACCGACTAACAGTTGTATACATGTATATGAATGTTCAGATGGCTGACATGTGTATTTTGTTGCAGCTTCAGCAGCTGGTTGTGAGCGGGGATTTGCCGTGTGCCAAGGAAGAGGCAGCAACTCTAGCCGGGATACAGCTGCACATTGAGGAGGCGTGGCCAGAGGAGGGCCAGTTGACCAATCACACTCACAGCTGGGATCATGTGTCACCCATCGACAAAATCTCCAACCATGACAGACGCTTCAGAGTCACAAATGTTTCACAGCAGGAAAATTTAAAACTGAGAAAAGAACTGATTCGCTCAAATCAAGCTCAGCGCATCACCAGTACTCGCAGGAAAGGCAAGCTTGTGAGGAGTTTAATGTGTACAAGTGACAATGAAATAGAAGGCTGCGAACAGATCGATCTGTCTCACTTCCTCCCTCCTCACTACACCACATCCAAGAAGGTTCGAGAACTGATCAAGGTGAGCGGTGACATACTTGTAGTGTCTTTGTGATTCCATCAGAGAATGTGGTTTTACCCTACAGTCAGTGATATCCCTAGCAAGGGTCATATTTTGCTCTTGAATACCTAGGGGAGACAAGTATGGTGTACATGTGGAATATTTTTTTGTCTTTGAATGCCTAGTGAAGCCAAGCATGGGTACTGGGGAATACTTTGTCTTGGAACGCCTAGTGAAGCCAAGCATGGGTACTGGGGAATACTTTGTCTTGGACTGCCTAGTGGAGCAAAGCATGGGGTACTGGGGAATACTTTGTCTTGGAACACCTAGTGGAGCCAAGCATGGGTACCGGGAAATACTTTGTCTTGGAACACCTAGTGGAGCCAAGCATGGGTACCGGGAAATACTTTGTCTTGGAACACCGAGTGGAGCCAAGCATGGGTACCGGGAAATACTTTGTCTTGGAACGCCTAGTGGAGCCAAGCATGGGGTACTGGGAAATACTTTGTCTTGGAACACCTAGTGGAGCCAAGCATGGGTACCGGGAAATACTTTGTCTTGGAACGCCTAGTGGAGCCAAGCATGGGGTACTGGGGAATACTTTGTCTTGGAACACCTAGTGGAGCCAAGCATGGGTACCGGGAAATACTTTGTCTTGGAACACCTAGTGGAGCCAAGCATGGGGTACTGGGAAATACTTTGTCTTGGAACACCTAGTGGAGCCAAGCATGGGTACCGGGAAATACTTTGTCTTGGACTGCCTAGTGGAGCCAAGCATGGGGTACTGGGGAATACTTTGTCTTGGAACACCTAGTGGAGCCAAGCATGGGTACCGGGAAATACTTTGTCTTGGACTGCCTAGTGGAGCCAAGCATGGGGTACTGGGGAATACTTTGTCTTGGAACGCCTAGTGGAGCCAAGCATTGGGTACTGGGAAATACTTTGTCTTGGAACACCTAGTGGAGCCAAGCATGGGGTACTGGGGAATACTTTGTCTTGGACTGCCTAGTGGAGCAAAGCATGGGTACCGGGAAATACTTTGTCTTGGACTGCCTAGTGGAGCCAAGCATGGGGTACTGGGGAATACTTTGTCTTGGAACGCCTAGTGGAGCCAAGCATTGGGTACTGGGAAATACTTTGTCTTGGAACACCTAGTGGAGCCAAGCATGGGGTACTGGGGAATACTTTGTCTTGGAACGCCTAGTGGAGCCAAGCATTGGGTACTGGGAAATACTTTGTCTTGGAACACCTAGTGGAGCCAAGCATGGGGTACTGGGGAATACTTTGTCTTGGACTGCCTAGTGGAGCAAAGCATGGGTACCGGGAAATACTTTGTCTTGGACTGCCTAGTGGAGCCAAGCATGGGGTACTGGGGAATACTTTGTCTTGGAACGCCTAGTGGAGCCAAGCATTGGGTACTGGGAAATACTTTGTCTTGGAACACCTAGTGGAGCCAAGCATGGGGTACTGGGGAATACTTTGTCTTGGACTGCCTAGTGGAGCAAAGCATGGGTACCGGGAAATACTTTGTCTTGGAACGCCTAGTGGAGCCAAGCATGGGTACTGGGGAATACTTTGTCTTGGAACGCCTAGTGGAGCCAAGGATGGGGTACTGGGGAATACTTTGTCTTGGAACGCCTAGTGGAGCCAAGGATGGGGTACTGCGGAATACTTTGTCTTGGAACGCCTAGTGGAGCCAAGCATGGGGTACTGGGAAATACTTTGTCTTGGAACACCTAGTGGAGCCAAGCATGGGGTACTGGGGAATACTTTGTCTTGGAATGACTAGTGGAGCCAAGCATGGGGTACCGGGAAATACTTTGTCTTGGAACGCCTAGTGGACAAGCATGGGGTACTGGGAAATACTTTGTCTTGGAACGCCTAGTGGAGCCAAGCATGGGGTACTGGGAAATACTTTGTCTTGGAACGCCTAGTGGACAAGCATCGGTACTGGGAAATACTTTGTCTTGGAACGACTAGTGGACAAGCATAGGTACTGGGAAATACTTTGTCTTGGAACGACTAGTGGACAAGCATGGGGTACTGGGAAATACTTTGTCTTGGAACCCCTAGTGGACAAGCATGGGTATTGGGAAATACTTTGTCTTGGAATGCCTAGTGGACAAGCATGGGGTACTGGAGGAACACATTACTGTATAGTAGTTTTAACATATAGATTGTTATCATGCATCAAAATCCGAATTTCTCAATCGTCCTCCAAGCCATTTCCTCCCACTCTCTACTGTACGATATCACTTGACAATTGTATAAAGTTACTCACACCAATTAATGCAGGGGAACTTTATAACAGCACAAGTGAAAAGCCTAGAGTGTGCATATTCAGATATCAGTAATATTTGTTTGTTTGTTTGTTTTTGTTTAATTGTGCACTCAGCAAATATAAATAGTGAAGTATAATGGTCACATCAAACACAAGGAAAAACCTTATTTACATTTTAATGACAGGAATGAAATTAATTTGCAGTATAATTTGAGAAATTGAGAAATCAAAATTTCTTGTTATATCCCACTGAGATACTTCCTTAGCAGAACTTCATTCTTGTGTGAGTAATGAGGATTGGTTGGATACAATGAGTGTCTGAAAATGTTAAGGAGGCGAATTAGTAAAGACCACTTTGATAAAACAGTTAAGCAGGCAATTGAGTAAAGACCATTTAGGTAAAACAGTTAAGCAGGCGATTGAGTAAAGACCATTCAGGTAAAACAGTTAAGCAGGTTATTTAATAAAGACTTTTTAGGTAAAACATTTGAGCAGGCGATTGAGTAAAGACCATTTAGGTAAAACAGTTAAGCAGGCAATTGAGTAAAGACTTTTTAGGTAAAACAGTTAAGCAGGCGATTGAGTAAAGACCATTTAGGTAAAAAGTTAAGCAGGCAATTGAGTAAAGACTTTTTAGGTAAAACAGTTAAGCAGGCAATTGAGTAAAGACTTTTTAGGTAAAACAGTTAAGCAGGCAATAGAGTTAAGACTTTTTAGGTTAAACAGTTAAGCAGGTGATTTAAAAAAGACTTTTTAGGTAAAACAGTTAAGCAGGTGAATGAGTAAAGACCATTTAGGTGAAACAGTTAAGCAGGCAATTGAATAAAGACTTTTTAGGTAAAACAGTTAAGCAGACGAATAAGTAAAGACCATTTAGGTAAAACAGTCAAGCAGGCAATTGCGTAAAGACCACTTAGATAAAACGGTTAAGCAGTCGATTGAGTAAAGACCATTTAGGTAAAACAGTTAAGCAGGTGATTAAGTAAAGACTTTTTAGGTAAAACAGTTAAGCAGGTGATTAAGTAAAGACTATTTAGGTGAAACAGTTAAGCAGGTGATTAAGTAAAGACTATTTAGGTGAAACAGTTAAGCAGGTGATTAAGTAAAGACTATTTAGGTAAAACAGTTAAGCAGGTGATTAAGTAAAGACTATTTAGGTGAAACAGTTAAGCAGGTGATTGAGTAAAGACCATTCAGGTAAAACAGTTAAGCAGGTTATTTAATAAAGACTTTTTAGGTAAAACATTTGAGCAGGCGATTGAGTAAAGACCATTTAGGTAAAACAGTTAAGCAGGCAATTGAGTATAGACTTTTTAGGTAAAACAGTTAAGCAGGCGATTGAGTAAAGACCATTTAGGTAAACAGTTAAGCAGGCAATTGAGTAAAGACCATTCAGGTAAAACAGTTAAGCAGGTTATTTAATAAAGACTTTTTAGGTAAAACATTTGAGCAGGCGATTGAGTAAAGACCATTTAGGTAAAACAGTTAAGCAGGCAATTGAGTAAAGACTTTTTAGGTAAAACAGATAAGCAGGCGATTGAGTAAAGACCATTTAGGTAAAAAGTTAAGCAGGCAATTGAGTAAAGACTTTTTAGGTAAAACAGTTAAGCAGGCAATTGAGTAAAGACTTTTTAGGTAAAACAGTTAAGCAGGCGATTGAGTAAAGACTATTTAGGTAAAACAGTTAAGCAGGTGATAAAGTAAAGACTATTAAGGTGAAACAGTTAAGCAGGTGATTAATTAAAGACCATTTAGGTAAAAAGTTAAGCAGGCAATTGAATAAAGACTTTTTAGGTAAAACAATTAAGCAGGCAATTGAGTAAAGACCTTTTAGCTAAAACAGTTAAGCAGGCAATTGATTAAAGACTTTTTAGGTAAAACAGTTAAGCAGGCGATTGAGTAAAGACCATTTAGGTAAAACAGTTAAGCAGGTGATTAAGTAAAGACTTTTTAGGTAAAACCGTTAAGCAGGTGATTAAGTAAAGACGTTTTTGGTAAAACAGTTAAGCAGGTGATTGAGTAAGGACCGTTTTAAAACCTTTTGCCCTGTCACAAAGGCAAACAAGTTTCTTTAATATCAAGTTTTCTTTGATTAGTTTCAATCGTAATTTCTACATTTCATCCCACCAACAATACTTTCGAAATAACACTTAAAAAATACAATTAAAAATATTATTTTACCCTAAGGTTTTGGAAAACAATTCTGTATATGAACAAGTAAGTCTTAAACTGCGGATACAGCAACACTGCAGTTCTCAGTCATTCTGCGGCACTGTTTACCTACGTATGTTTACTTACGTGTGTTTACGCTGTGTGAGTAAAATAGCAGACTCCTTGTATCCCGTTGCGACAAACGATACTCAAGTCAAACAATTGCTCATATTCTGTTAGAGGAATGTTTATAAACATCCTTAAAATCTGATAACGAAATATTTGCAAGACAATTAGTTCTATTCGTAGGTTGTCAAGCAGGAAATAACTACTTCCTCATTTCCTATACAACACTCAGAAGGTTTTTTTTTATGTAATTGTTGATTTCCTCAATGAAATTTGCTGCTGTTTCTCTAGCAGTGTTCACTACCAGTTTGTTTGAATGGATCAGTTAGTAATCGTCTTATGTTTTTATGGAGAAAGTATTCTTGCTGTTGAGTGCAAGCGTGTGTCGTGCAAGTTGGCACTATATTCTTGATGTATGGTGAAACGGTGAGTGAATCATGTTGCATTAATGCTGATGTCAACCTTTTTACAGCTACCCACAGAGACCCGTGAAATCTTTTGTCTTTGTCGGACGCGAGACAAATCAGTGGATGATAGTAGGAGCAAGGAATCACTATGTTTGAGTCTTGTTGACAATCAACCAGGTGGTTTCACGACGAGAATCACTTTTTGTGTTCTTAGAAGAAGCAAGGGGTACTGTGGATCTATTCTGTCACAGAATCTCCATGAGGAGTTTGTAATTCAAGCATTCCTGAATCATGCACCCTGCCCTGCTTGTGTAGTGGTAAAGGACTTTTCTTCCACATTAAGCAGTAATATTCCATAAACGCCAGCTTACCTCACAGGATTAAGTACAGCTAAAACACACATTTATTCTTTGTATTTTCAGGAGAAGAATAAGAAGCTATGGCACACACCCTACTATGAGAATGAACTAAAACTGAAGCAGTTATACATAAAGATATGTAAGAAGCTGCCAAGTTATGGATGCAAAATCTTTCAGGTGAAGGAAATACTTCGAGGAAACACACAGAAAAAGGTAAATTTAGACATTAAGCACATCAAGGAAGATAACTCTCCAAATAACGCTGAACCCCCGAATAAGTTTGTCAAATGGCTCCACGCTATCACTTTCTCCATGCATTCCGTTATTCAAAGAAACTCTACACAAAAATGTAATCTGTGTCCCTGATTGGGTAAATACCGTAAGCCTTGCAAAGAAGGTCTTACAAAATAATCCACTTTCATTTATATTAGGATATTTGTTATTATCCCCCGTGTCAAGACGGAGCCTTGTCATTGGTAATATAATGTTCAATCATTCTGTTGCAGATACCAAGGTTATTAGGTATTGCCAGTGAGAAAATAGTGCTATTGGACAATAAAACCAAACTTCTCGCCAAATCACAAAACATTCGTAACTTGGAGGATTGGCTGTCCGGCACAGGGAAAGCCCATGATGGCCTAGTCTTGGAGTTCCGAGGGTCTAAACCATGGGCGCTTGTGATGCCAACACTTGACAATCTCAAGTCAGTGACAGCAGCCATCTGGCAGGCCCTAGATATGGATGGACGATTCCTAAACAACGGCACTCTCAGGAGGGATAGTTTCGAGTTTGGTAAGAATATGGAATTTCAAATGAGGTATTTTTGTCCAAGAAATGGTATTTATGCATGGTGTGTGACTTTGACAAGTGGTCTAGAGCCAGAGTTTGGTCAAATTGATATTGATCTATGAGCTCAGCTAAAATGGGATAATTTAAGATGAAACTTTACCGGAATTAATGGATGCTAATTTTGAAGACAAGTTTTGGTTATGAGACTCAGTTTTCAGTACTGAATGCTTGAAGTAGGAATTTTTATTTCAGTGTACAGTTTTATAACCAGATTGTGTATTAACAGGCTTAAAGTGCATGATTCAGTGCAAATTTGTTGATATCTTTCCAATAACAGGAATATGTGTGTTTGTGGCACTCGTAGGATACATCGGTCAATAAATTAATTGTTTTTGTGTACAGTAATGTGACATTTTAAACTATTGTACGACTGATGTTTTGGGTTTTTTGTCAAGGGATGCTAGGTTATATTCTTAGAGAGGGAAAACCATACCAATTTAATTAATTAGTTAATTAATTAATAAATACAAAAGTAGATTTAGGATTATTAAGGGGGAATATTATGAAAGGGACCATTATTTATATGATGTATCAATATTCTTTGGCCTGCCAGACTTCCACCGGCGCCAGCTGACGATGCAGACGGAGATGCGGAGTGGGACACAGTATGACACCGAGCTGGAGCAGCTTCAGAAGATGCTTCACTTCCCGGAGGAGGTCGCTATGATGCTAACAGACTCCGAACACAGCCTCTTCACCAGCATTCCTTCTGCACAATATGTGCGACAGGTCACAATTGACCTCTCAAGGTCGCCCACTCACAGGAAACACCCATGTGTGGAAGATCTCATTCAGAGGTTTAACGAGGTATGTACAACATTGTCATCGATGCAGTGCTTACAGTGAAACATTGGTACACCAGTGCACACAAGGCAGTGTCAGATACAGAAACTACAAGCTCAGCACACAGCCAAAACCTACCACAGAGTGAAGGGAAAGCAACTCATTTTGATGAAATTTTAACCACACTTCTTTGCGTGAAGACACCTTTAGGAGGTCATGACAGGGGAACTTCTAAACAGCTCATCAATGCTTTCAAATACTTGGTATAAAACAAATATGATCTATATTAATGCAGTCGTGACATTACTTTGTAATGGATATGTTATACATCCTGTCATTTCTGAGCATGATGGCAACTACACCCAAATGGGTCTACTGTCAAGGTGGTGAGTGAGTGAGTGAGTATTGTTTTACGCCGCTTTTAGCAATATTCCAGCAATATCACGGCGGGGTACACCAGAAATGGACTTCACGCATTGTACCCATGTCGGGAATCGAACCCGGGTCTTCGGCGTGACGAGCGAACGCTTTAACCACTAGGCTACCCGACCGCCCCTGTCAAGGTGATGAGGTGAAAGGGGGTTTAATGTTGCATCCAAGATATTGCACTTATATTGCAATGTGCATGAACGTGTGTCTGTGGCTGCTTGTACTAGTCTGGACTAATGCCAATATTATAATGCTAGCCCACTGAGATACCATGCAACAGTTTAACATGAATGCCCCACTCAGACACAGTACACTGACTCTGAGCCAACCGGTCGTTGTGTTAGCCCCTTAATGCCGAGCGCCAGGCAGGGTAACAAGTACCGTCTTTTAATGTCTATAGGTATGACACTGCCAGGGAATTGTACCCCGGACATTCCGCTGTCCGTGGGGACGCTCTACCACTAGACCACGGAGGCGGTACATACTATCAAGGGAAGCTGTGCTCTGTGGTGTTTTTCTTGTGCTAACATCAGAATTTCCAAAACAAGGTGGCCAAAAAATGAATCATATTTAAAAGCTGACAACTGATTGATCCATGAACTCAAGCCTCCTTCACACGATGTGGCAGTTAGTGTTCGCTCTGTGTTCACCTGACGTGAGGTGTCATCAGATCGTGACACAGGGAAGTATCGTATGGTAGTAAAAATTCTGATTTTAATGAGATTGAAGGATCAGAGGCTTGTGTCCTGGCCTCGGCCATCGCTGGCCATGTTTAGATGAGGATGAGGGAACAGGGGATGAGTGAGTGCAGGGTCAAAGAAGAGCAGATGACAATATGATAAGAGTGTGTACAATCCAAGGTATATCCATAATTCAAGAAATAGGGAAAACCAATATAAATCATTGTAGAAGTCATCATATGTGTTCATTTGAATGAGAATAAGACTTTGATCATTTTCGCAATTGAGTATTTGGGACTAAAATGTTTCAAAAAGACTGACGTTAGAGGTTTTCGGAGAGCATTTTCCATATAGTTGGACATGAGCATGTTTTATACCCAAGTTGATTTTCTAAACATCAAGGGAGACAACTCTTGATGACACGAAGCACATGTCTCCACAGACTGTTGGATCAAGGGCCTGTTTTGTGTTTATGATGGTGTTTCCTCACGTTGTAAAGGCATTGTTGTCCACATGTTGCAGGTGACGACGTGGATCACCCAGATCATCATCACACAGGCCACCCATGAGGACCGGAAGGCAGTGTTGTCCTGTATCCTGAGACTGGCCGTATACTGCTTCGTCCTCGGCAACTTCAACTCCGCAGTCGAGATACTGGCAGGACTCAGGTGAGTATCTCTGGCAATGTGACAATCAAAGATACAGATTCTAGAAAAGGATGGGTACCAATACTCTCTGTGACATCAAGTTAGCATACAAGGACTGGATGAATGTGGGCAGTGTGGTAGTCCTCATCACACCAAAGACCTGGTAAACCAGGCTAAATGTTCTCCTAGGCAGTTCTCCCTGAGAAATGAATATCCCAGGCCACTTTGTCCCACCCCTGGCCACCCTCTGAATTTCAGATATATTTTGCATAAGATAGGAAAGGTTATGAGGATGTGGTATATGAATGTAATGACCCCAAACAAAAGATAATTTTAGTTTGACACAAGTGGCTCTCTGTCGTTCTGGAGAAGGTACAATCGAAAAGTACCTTTGTACCTGAACCTTTGAAGATCTGGGGTAGAATAGGTCTTCAGCAACCCATTCTTGCCGTAACATGTGACTTTGTTTGTCGTAAGAGGCGACTAACAGGATCTCATGGTCAGTATTGTGACTTGGTTGATTCATGTTATCGTGTCCCAATTGTGTAGATTGATGCTCATGATATCAATCACTGGATTGTTCAGACTTGTTTATTTACAGACCGCCCTCATATGCTGGAATATTGCTGAGTACGGCGTTAAACAACAAATAAACAAACAAAATGTTACATCGGGTTTCAATTCCAAACATGATATTCCATGATGCTGGAATATTTCTGCAAGCATACTCACTCACTCACTGTTTGAATAGAAATAATTCATGAAGCATTTTGCATTTGGTAGTTGTCTCACTTCTGCATGTATATCTCTCATATGGCTATGCTTCGACACTCCTCAATACTGACCCATGTTGCTGCAAGTAATGAAAGCAGACCACTCATTATCTTGTTTTCATTCCAGATCTGAGAAGTTGAAACCTTTCTGGTTGTCGATATCGGAGGAGAATCTGTCCACCTTGAGCTCCCTCACCGAGGTCCTGCTGACCAGAGATCCTTCTCCGGAATACAGGGAGGCCGTCAGCCGAGCCTTAGACATCCAAGAATGCAAAGTGGTTCCATTTTTCGGTGGATTCTTACGTGATCTCAAGGCAATATTTGCTGGCGTTCCAAGCCTCATTGTGCTTCCATCGGAAGAAAATCAAAACTTAGAGGTATGTGATAAAAACAAGCTTTCATTACACAGAAGTGTTACATTTGGTCTCTGTTAACCCAGCAGCGAATGGCCACCCAATTTGAGGTGATGATAATGTGTGTTCCCCTTCTAGTGCATTATAGGCAGCTTGGGTTGTATACATTGGGAGTGACTGGGGTACATGTAGTAGTGATGTAGGATCATGAGCAATCAGGTGGTGAGGTGAAATGGGGTTCAATGTTGTTTTCAAGGTTATTGCACTTATTATCATGTATAAGGTGAACCCAGAAATCAGTATGTACATCTTGAATGTGGCGCATGCTCCAATCTTGATGGATCCAGGACTTGTCTGTCTGTCTGTCTGTCTGTGCTTTTGCGTGCGTGCGTGTGTGCGTGCGTGCGTGCGTGCGTGTGCGGTCTTATGCCTTTTAATAGTGCTAGTCCACTGAGATAACATGAGCAGTTTAACATGAATACCCCACTCAGACACAGTATACTGACTCCGAGTCAACCAGTCCTTCTTTTCTCCTGATAATGCCAAGTGCCAGGCAGGGCAACAACAAGTACCATCTTCTAACATCTCTTAGTATGGCATAGCCGGTGATTGAACCACCAACCTTCTGCTACCAGGAAGAAGCTCTATATGCTAAACCACAGCGTCAGTCTTACTGAATGTACTCTGGTACATAATGAATGGACTCTTTGGGACATTATTATCAATATCATAACACTTTGACAAATAAGAAATGTCAAATGAATACAGTCCATGTACAAACTAGATGTCGTTTCCCTGGCAACAACAAGGCCAGATACAGAGGTAGAATTATCAATAATTATAGAAGTTTGTCATTGAGTTATTGAAACCATCACATGAAGCACTCATACAATCTTCAACTGCCAGTGGAAACTGAACTCAGATCATCTCGGTATAAATAAATCCATCATACTGCTCAGACATCAGTGTCATTTTCTGTCTGATGCTTCCTATGCTTACAGACCTTGATAGGTTGAAAACTTTTCTAGATAGTTTTTTAGTTAATTTCACAAATTGAATAATTCATGAGTACAAGGTAGTGTTGTGTTTGGCATTTGTAAGACAGTCATGTCTGTGTGTCATCATTGGGACAACTGTCTCGATGGTCTAGTGGATAGAGCATCTCGGCATTAAGGGAATAAATCAAGGTCTAGATTCAAACTCTGATATCACTTGCAATTGCTTCAAACAACATGGTATCGCCTGGTGAAGATGATCTGATCGATAATCAAGATCTATATTGTAATAAAACGGGTCTTTCTTTGCAAAGTGCATCAAATCGCATCAGCACCTTGATTAGAAACATGAAAAGATTTGGAAAATATCTGTTGACGCTAAGTTGTCGTACACATTTGCAAATCCTGCAATCAAACAAAATCTGCACGGCAGTTTACGAACCGGTTGTCGATTTCGACTTCTATATTCAGCTTATTCCCTTGCCTCGGGAAGATGGCAGGTTTCCCAATGTTGTAAACACCTGGGACTGCATAACTTTGGGCTTTCCCGCTACATTCGACTACTGCCATGGTCCAGTGGATAGAGTGTCCGCCCAGAGGGCGGAAGTGTTTTGGTTTGATCCCCTAACATGTCATGCCCAAAGAGGTTTAAAGATGGTTCTTCTTGTTTCCCTGCCTGGTGCACATAATTCAGGGGCTAAATAAGGACCGGTCAGCTTAGAGTCAGTATACTGTGTCTTAGTGGGGTATCTATGTTACTGCGGCCTGGTATCTCAGTGGGCTAGCACTATAAAACCGACATTTGTGCAGACAAGTACCAACAGTCACACCCACATTCATGTATGTTGCTATATAAGTGCAGTCATCTTTAATATAATGTTAAGCCCATTTCACCTCATCTCACCTCACCTCACCTCACCTCACCTCACCTCACCTCACCTCACCTCATCTCACTCGCCTCATCATAATGATAATCATACCTCTTCCCCAGTTTGTGTCCGACTACAACGGTGAGGATCGCTTCATGACACGGATCGGCGTGGGCGGCCTCATCAACATGGACAAGCTGAAACAGGCTCACATCGTCCTGAACGACATCCTCCTATTTCACCACCATGCTGACCACCAGAGGGCGATCATACAGAAACTAGAAGATATGGAACAGGATGAGAACAGGTAGGACAAAGACTGACCAATAAAGTTAACATTTACATTTTAGCGTTATACGAACTGATAAATATTTCCACGACTCAGTGACTGAACACAACACCAACCACACCCTCAATCATTCACTGACCAGCGATTTACCCTGGATTCCACACAGAGAACCCTTGGCAGATAAAAAATGCTATATGACGGCGGCCTGTAAATAATCGAGTATGGACCAGACAATCCAGTGATTGACATCATGATGTACTCACTTGGGATGTGATGACACATTTCAACCAAGTCAGTGAGCCTGACCACCCGATCCTGTTAGTCGCCTCTTACGACAAGCATACTCGCCTTTTACGGCAAAGCAGGGGTTACTGAAGACCTGTTCCAGCCTGGATCTTCAGGGGTCGACTGGGTTGAAATACTGAATATCGTATGTTGTGGATCCATGGCCTGCGGGATCCGATGACTTGGATTATATACATGAAACCTCCTGATGTTGATCCATGACCGAATCTCTACTGCCACATAACGCCCCTCCTTCAAGAAAAGAAAGTTGAAATGCATTGAAAACTTAAAAAGAGCAAACTGCATTTTGTCCTGATCCAATGAGAGCTCATGCAAATTGCATTGTCTTTGCCCTTGACCATGTTGATATGCTTGATTAAGATTAAACTCTGCAAAGAAAGTACCATGGTTACAGTCCGCCTCCATGGTCTTGTGGTAGAGTGTCTGTCCAGGGTTTGATCCCCGGCCGTATCATACCAAAAGACGTTTACTTGGCAAGCATGGGTTGCTGTTATTTTGTTATTGGGATTTTTTAAAACTTCTTTGGTACTTTGGTGGTACCAGGGTTAGAAATTATGTTTTTATTTCCTCTAGTCTGTAAAAATGATGTGTTACCATAGAGTAGGATGTCGTCAAGACCAATTCTTACACGGATCTTCATGGGTCCTCCAAAGCAGACAGATAATGTATGTTACATATTTTCTGAAAAATACAGAATACAAAAATGAAAAAACGTGACATATGACTTGAATTCTGTCATAAGTTGACCCATAACTCATGTAGTTCAAGTGCCCTTTCTTCCTGAGAGAGGCAATATCAGGAAGGTTAACCCCAAGTCTGCCAATATTATATAATAGGCTCTCCCATGCATTGTCTTGGAGGAGTCCATGTTGGTGTCCAGGGAGATAGAGTTAACTGTAGAGCATCTGACAATCTCAGACTGTTAATCTGTGCCGAAGCCCTTCATGCTTGGATTTATCGTGTGGAATATTATTAATAGCTGACGTTGACAGATTGGTGAATCAAAGATATGGATTTTTTAGCAAATTGGCAGAATCACTATTGTACTGTGTCATTCTGTACAGGCTGTTGGTGAGATTAATCTGTTCGATGCAGCTCTGTGTTGCATCTTGTCCTATTTATCCTGACAAACTGCACATAAAACATGGTGCACACCCATAAAAACATGTCAGGTGCAACCATTTGAAAACAGATCATGTCTGTGCGTGTTATGTTCACAAAGAGCCGTGAAGATGCGGGGTAGAATAGGTCTTCAGCAACCCATGCTTGCCGTAAAAGGCAACTATGCTTGTTGTAAGGGACGATGAGCGGGATCGGGTGGTCAGACTCGCTGTCTTGGTTGATGCATGTCATCGGATCCCAATAGTGTGGATCGATGCTCACTGGATTGTCTGGTCCAGACTCAATTATTTACTGACAGCCGTCATATAGCTCGAATATTGCTGAGTGCGTCGTTAGATAACAAAACAACCAACTGTTCACAAAGGCTGTGAGATCAGCAGCACATGATATTAGAAGTATCTTTTCAGCAACATGTATTGGATGAATACCATCAGAAGTCCATCTAACTGAAACCAGCAGACATTCTACAGCTCATGACATTGTTATGTGTTTACTTGAAAGCATACCCAATCACATATAATCCTCTAAAATCAGTCTTTTAAAAACATTTTAGCCGTACCTATGTGCACACACTGAAACATGTGCACATGCACATGCACGCACACGCACACACACACGCACACGCATTGTTTTCTAAGATTTCATGAGGAGGGGAGAAAACAGATCAATCAAGCAACTGTCGAGAATGGTCCTTATTGACTGGGATCAGATTGATGTGACCTTTGCAATTAACCCCTATTTCAGTCTCATGACTTCACTTGACCTTGACAATTTGGGGTGACCTTTTGACCATGCAGTGAAGGGGATCATGGCTGAGTATCTGACAAGGGTCGTGAAGCTTCTTCCTTGATTGATAGAGAATCCCATTTCGGACAAGGGAGACAAGTTAACTTATTCCGCACAACATTGGTATGAAAACTGATTATAATTGGAGATGTTCTGCACACATCAATTCCTCGTTCGAGACATAAGCATTCATACAAATCCTTCTTTCCTTCAACAATAAGATCGTGGAATAACCTAACATTAAATGTTTGTAATTGTGCTAGTGTAACATCCTTAAAATCTTGTATCTCAAAACAACATTCATTTGCACCATCCTATTTTTGGAATGGCAAAATAAAACTTAACATTATTCACATTAAGTTATTCTATTCCACAAGTTCACTCAATTTTGATTTACTGTATTTGACATAATAAGCGCCCAGGGCGCTCTCAAAACTACAAATAGGGAGCTCTTGTTAGAATATTATTTTGATGAAAAAAACAGAGTTGAAAGATAAATGTACATTGTGTACATTGATCATTCGGAAGGGGTGCTAATTGGGAGTGTTCACTAGCCAATATATCAGCAAATATCGCCGTGGGCGCTTATTAGAGCAGGGGCTTATTATGTCGAATGCGGTATACAAAATAGGCATAAAAACTGACCCAAAATTTGCTCCTGCAGCAACTTCATAGAAAACTCTGTCCATTATTTGTATGAATGTCCAGTATATACTAGTCAAAGAGAATGACTTATATTAACATTAAGACGCATACTTAGAACAAATACAAGCGTACCCATCAATGTGAAACTTTTGTTGGAAGGAAGTGCAGGCCTATCAACAAGTCATAACATAAATATAGAATACTTAACGTTGAGCTCCCGTGTAATACCAATTTTATGAAACGAGTGAATAGTTCTGGTATCTGATGAGCCAGATACCACAACTATTCATGTGTTTCATAAAATTGGTTTTACCCCGGAGCAAGTTTAGTATTTTATTTATTGCTTGGCATTTATAACAATGTTAGAATTATACTGTTGAGTGTGAATAGGCTGACACCTACACGATCCTAGGCATAATCCAATTCAGTTTAACAGAATAATACTTCAAACAAAGTTGAAACATATGAATTTAATACCATCAGAGACCATATAATAGATTATATGGTCTCTGATACCATACAATGGTCAACCTTTAGAATTCTGGCATCCGTTCCACAAAATTTTCGTAGCACTAAGGTTATCGCAACTCACATACTTTAACTTAGACTAACGACTGTCGTTGTGCTACAGTACGATCACCTTGTGGAATGGTGCCTTGCACCTCAAAGTTTACAATCACGTCACAATACCCAATGACATATTTTGTGGAATTTTGAATTATTCAGAATCATACATAAATACATACATCATTCAGAATCATACATAAATACATACATCATTTAAAAAATCATACATAAAATCACAAAGGTATTTTCCCGGCTTATTTACAGTTTGCTGTCATTAGAACAGAATCACAGATCTGCCTCAATGAAGCCATCAAGTATGTAAACACCCTGGAGAGGGTGTCCTAAGTACGATAACTTTGTCCTTTTCCATTTGTGAATAAAATATGCTTGAACTAAGGGAGATAAGTGGGTTCTAGGTAGATGTCACTATAGTCTGAGGGAGAGGATATCTGTTAATGGTGGAAGATGGTACAAATGACCTCAACTAGAAGTGTTACTTTTTATGCCAATGTCATTTTTACAAAGCCATGTCTTAATGTTTTGGCAGTTTACTGCTTGATTGGCATTCTAGAGAGTTGGTGAGTAAATTAGAAAACGTACATCTTTATTGATAACTTTTCTGGTTTATTGCATTTAGCAACGTTTCGATGTAGATTTTACACCGTTATCCACTCAAGGATGTGAAAAGGTTATGTTAGGTGAATGTTTTCAATCCTTGCCTGTCTCTGAGTGAGTCGGATGCTCACAAAAATGTCAATATTCAGCCCTATGAGAGACACCAACTCGTAAGTGCTTCCTTACAGTGAAGTTTGAACACTCCACCATACTCATGATAAGACACTTGCTTCCAAGTCAGACTAACACATGATGATGATGATGATGATGATGATGATGATGATGATGATGATGATTCTACAATGCCCATCTAAGAATTTGAGAATTCTTGTGTTTCAGTCTGAATTTAATTGATTACCTTGTAGATTAAAAAAAAAAAAAAAATTAAAAGAAAAGTATGTGAGCTGTAGCAAATTTTGCCTAAAAACGCTTTGCCATGTCATGCCGGCCTGAACATGTTTTAGCAATCATGAGTGCCTTTGTGTCGAATATATGGCTCAAGGGGATTCATCAGCCCACACACTGATGTTTGGTGATGGCGTTGTAGGGGTGACTAAAAACTGTATTGCACTGATAATAGGACCATTAAAGGAACATTCATGTTTAGTTTTACATTGTTGCAATAAATGCAGCATCTAAATGTCTCTGAATTTGAAACATAACAACATTTGAAAAAATCCCAATTTTGAACTGACTACTGTTTAAAATGTTGGTTCAATGTGTGAAGCTTATTTCTGGTGTCCCCACTATGATACTGCTGAAATATATTGCTAAAGGTGGCATAAAGCCTCACTCACTCACTCACTCACTCACTCACTCGTTTTCTGTTACATTTCCCTTTTACAACTGACAGACATGTTTTCTGTCATAGTTCCCTTTTAAAAATGACAGACATGTTTTCCGTCATAGTTCCCTTGTAAAAATGACAGACATGTTATCCGTCATAGTTCCCTTTTAGAAGTGACAGACATGTTATCCGTTACAGTCCTCTTTTAAAAATGACCGACATATTGTCTGTTACAGTTCCCTTTTAGAAGTGAACGAAATGTTTTCCGTTACAGTTCACAGTTACTGTTAGAGGACCATTGCACTGCAGGGTGTTCTGAACACATTTTAGTAGTGTAATACAATTACCCCGGATCCTAACGTTGATACCTCCTTCAATCGCTGACACTAATGGTCAAGCAGAACAGTAAGTGGATAAACCAGACCAGGCTTTGGTATGATTGGGCAGATTATCCATCTCCAACTGACCAATGGGCTGTCATTATCAGCCTCTAACTGACCAATGAGCTGTAGGTCAGCTGACATGCAACTCATCCAGGTAATGGGGACGCACTGTTATAGAAACTGTTAAATCTGTGTTTGTCTGGTCAATACTTTGTTGCTAGGCATTGCTAGAAACTAAAGCTGATCACCTGTCCAGCTGTCTGGCTCGGAGACAAAACAACAAGTGTCACATCACCTCCGTTATTGTGACATATGGCTGTTGGATTCTGTCATGTCAATAAATAATGTGTCTATGTTGCACTGGATTGACTTATTATGCTACTTAAAAGAAGTTAAGGAACACCTGAATTTTTCATATTACTGATGTTAAATGTATCTGGTGGAGGGCATGAAAAAATATTACATAAAATAGCAGGGTCAGCAAGCTATGATACAGCCCCAAGACCAACCTTCCTACCCCCCTCCCCCCATTAACAAATGACCAGTACCTAATATATATATATGTGTGTGTGTGTATGTAAACTCTGAAGGGGATCAGACCAAGGCTTTGTTGTTGTTCTGTTATTATGTAAAGTTTAAAATAAAAAATGCAGCAAAGAGGGTTTGGGTGAGTCTGGCACAGTCAGGCTGGTTAGGCTCATCATCACCTCAGGGCCCTTGCCCCCCTCTACTCACAGCCGAGACAGCGAATGGGACTTCTCCCAGGAATCGCTGCCAAGTCAAACCCACCCAGAACTTTTCGGAGAATGTGAAGATGCCCAAACACTGTAGCTTTCTGCATTACCCAGATTGTCAGACGGGCTGTATTCCTGGTAGCAAACCCAGTGTCAGGTATATTTCCTTTCACAGATTCTTTCAGTGACACATTTTGCAACTCATCACATTGCATTTTGTCCTTGTTGTTGTTTCTGTTCTTTTTTCTTGATGTTGTGAAGTTGTTTAGATGCCGTTTTCAAAATGGAAGTGACATGTAGTCATATTACCAAATAATCTTGATGAACAAATTGGTAATCCCCAAGTCCCATTTCCATTTGTTGGCTGGGCATGTAAGATCGAGCTATGGCCTGTATCCATTGAAAATTGTTTTCAATAAAATGTGTTTCATAACATCCTCCATATTTTCAATTTTTTGTTTTACAGGAACCATGTGCGATCTGAGGACGATGACAGTGATAGTGACTATGACCTTGACCTTGACAGCTACCAACCAATTCGACCTCTGTACAGTGACCATGAGGTCATGATCATAACCCCCAAGGTCGCATCTCTGAACCATCATTGGCTACAGTGTATGAACCACGGGACGACGATGGTGAGATGGGAGGAGGACGGAGGACGGTCCTGTATGTGCTATCTCCGACTAGAGATCGACAATGCCACGTTAACCTGGCGGAAGCCATCGTGGAGTTCACGACGGGCTGGGAACACCACACCGGATTATGTCCTGAAGGGTGAAGTGGAGAGCAATGGGTCGCAGATCCTCTGTGCTCGCCACACAACTGGTGAGGAAGTCTGTGATAACCTGGAGGAGGGCTACATTGATGTGACTGTCATCAAAGAGGTGTACTTCGACGATGAAACTGTTGATCTTGCTGCTGTTTCCAAGCGCCATGGCTTGGAGGATATTAGCCATGAACACAACTGTATTACCATTCTGTATGGAACATACCTGTCGGAGAACCGCAAGTTGTGGTTCATTGCGCCTGCACACACTGCCAAGATCTGGTACCACGGTCTCAAGTGTCTTGTTAGGGCCTCCCATAAACTACAGTACCAGACTGACAAGAAGCTCCAGTGGTTAAAACAGCAGTACCTGCAGCTGTACTATGACTCGGAGAAGTGTCAGGGACCGACACCTGCTGAGGCCATCAAGGTAGGTGTCCACATTGTCACACTCACATGTCTAGCAAGGGAAGGCAAACTGTAGGAGTATCAAGGGTCGAATAGGTCAGTGCAGGTGTCTTGTGTGTTAGATCTGACACCTGAAGCAGTCAGTGCAGGTGTCTTGTGTGTTAGAGGTGAAACGTGAAGCAGTCAGTGCAGGTGTCTTGTGTGTTAGAGGTGAAACGTGAAGCAGTCAGTGCAGGTGTCTTGTGTGTTAGAGCTGAAACCTGAAGCAGTCAGTGCAGGTGTCTTGTGTGTTAGATCTGACACCGAAAGCAGTCAGTGCAGGTGTCTTGTGTGTTAGATCTGACACCTGAAGCAGTCAATGCAGGTGTCTTTTGTGTTAGATCTGACACCTGAAGCAGTCAGTGCAGGTGTCTTGTGTGTTAGAGTTGACACCTGAAGCAGTCAGTGCAGGTGTCTTGTGTGTTAGAGCTGAAACCTGAAGCAGTCAGTGCAGGTGTCTTGTGTGTTAGATCTGACACCTGAAGCAGTCAATGCAGGTGTCTTGTGTGTTAGAGCTGACACCTGAAGCAGTCAGTGCAGGTGTCTCGTGTGTTAGAGGTGAAACCTGAAGCAGTCAGTGCAGGTGTTTTGTGTGTAAGAGTTGAAACCTGAAGCAGTCAGTGCAGGTGTCTTGTGTGTTAGAACTGACACCTGAAGCAGTCAATGTAGGTGTCTAGTGTGTTAGAACTGACACCTGAAGCAGTCAGTGCAGGTGTCTTGTGTGTTAGAGCTGAAACCTGAAGCAGTCAGTGCAGGTGTCTTGTGTGTTAGAGCTGAAACCTGAAGCAGTCAGTGCAGGTGTCTTGTGTGTTAGATCTGACACCTGAAGCAGTCAGTGCAGGTGTCTTGTATGTTAGATCTGACACCTGAAGCAGTCAGTGCAGGTGTCTTGTGTGTTAGAGCCGAAACCTGAAGCAGTCAGTGCAGGTGTCTTGTGTGTTAGATCTGACACCTGAAGCAGTCAGTGCAGGTGTCTTGTGTGTTAGATCTGACACCTGAAGCAGTCAGTGCAGGTTTCTTGTGTGTTAGAGCTGACACCTGAAGCAGTCAGTGCAGGTGTCTTGTGTGTTAGAGCTGAAACCTGAAGCAGTCAGTGCAGGTGTCTTGTATGTTAGAGCTGAAACCTGAATCAGTCAGTGCAGGTGTCTTGTGTGTTAGATCTGACACCTGAAGCAGTCAGTGCAGGTGTCTTGTGTGTTAGAGCTGAAACCTGAAGCAGTCAGTGCAGGTGTCTTGTGTGTTAGAACTGACACCTGAAGCAGTCAATGCAGGTGTCTTGTGTGTTAGAGCTGAAACCTGAAGCAGTCAATGTAGGTGTCTAGTCAAGGGCTAAAACTGGAAGTAGTCAGTGTATGAGTCTTGTGTCAAGAGCTGAATAAGGCTGAAGCGATCAAAGCCCACTTTTGGAAAATGCATATCTGCAACCACTCTGTGTCTACCATCCGCTGACTAGCTGATTCAGACTCTGGAGGGCTATCAGAAATCTGGATTGTCTGAGGTAGTCAAAATTATTGTACATCAATTCCATAATGTTATTCGTGTAATTAGGAGACAGTGATTCTTGATAACACCAACTACATACAGTCAAATATATCATGGTGGTATGCTATCAGATTACACTGACGCCCACTTGCCTTAACATCAGAAATATGATTTACCAACTTTTGATAACGCAAGTTGATGGATAGGTTAAGGGGGAAACAAATCTAGATAGATGGACTTAAAAGTAGGGATGGAAATATTTTGAAGCTGCTGCTCCAGCAAATAGATACAATGGATAAGAAATTATTGTCATTTTCCAATGCTGTGTTTCGCCCACAGTATCGACCAGTGTCCAGCACACACAGCGCCATATTTCCTATATAAGATATACAATGATAACTGGCCATAGTTTAAGGGACCGGAAACTAGATATTTTTTCAAATTGAAACTGTCAGAATAAATATTGATAAGGAAAAGAATTTATGGATGTCAACTTCTTTATCATGAGGGCACATGTTATTTATTTTATTTTTATTATTTATTCGAAGAATGTAATTTTTATGATAGACAATATTTTTTTTCAACAGTCTGAACCATAATTACTCTTTTTGCAAATTTGCAGGGACAATAATTTTTTTATAAAATCACAGGCACCCCATGAATATCAAATGATCGGTCCCTAACACCCTGGAGCCTTCAGAGAACAGTCATCAGCAATCAGACGAGTGCAGTTAGGCTATGAATTAGTTCTTGTCCGTCAAGGTAATCAGTTAGTATTGTAACTGAATTCCACTCCCCAGGGTCAGGTTGACCGGCAGTAGTATCGTCAAAGTGGGAGTTTTACACAGGACTTGTTGTTCAGATGGTGCTAAACGTATCACTCTCCTGGCGTCATGGGAGTGTGGAATCAGTGTTGTTTTTGTGGAGAAAGTGTAGAAGGATATTTTATTGATCAAGATCCTGGTGCTGAGTCAGATGTTATGGTGAAGGTAATCCGTGCTGCAAATAACAGCCGGCCCGACATCCATGACAATTTAATTCCATCAAGGACGGGTGAAATTAAGTTTTATTGTAGACGGTCGTATATTTTCTATATTTTTCAATTTTAAAAAAAAAATATTTTTTAAATATTCCAAGTCCAATTGTAGCCAAATACTGTATTCCTGTATTTTATTCATCAAGGAATACATTTATGTAGTGAAGTCCTTCCCAGGCTGGTTGTACACAACTACAAGGACTGGTAGGAATTTTCATGTAGCCAATCCTCAGTGGTCCAGGGGAAATTTATTTCAAGTCTGCAAGCCTGATGTACTGAATGAAAAGGGAAAGCTGTTTACAGTTAACTACATTTATTAAGAACACACTTATAACGAACTGATGGATATAACGAAATGTGTTTTAAGTCTGGGCCTTTCGTTGTATATTTAATCATATAAAATTAATGGAAAAATCAAGCTGCTTTTTGGTACCGGCCTTTCTCTGTATGTTTAATCATGTAAAATTGATGGATATAGCTAACTCACTTTGTGGTCCTGTGTGTACTCTGTCAATGACAATGTTTATGTTTATCACAAACTGCTTATCTCTGAGCTGCTCGTGGGTCCCTAACAGCCTATCAAAACATCTGCGGCTACGTGCGGCTGTTCAAAAAGGTAATAAACAAATGCATGTGCATATGATTAACTGGGTAAAGTATTGACACCCTGTCCTCAATTTACACCCTCAAATAACAATAGTAAAACCATGATTATAACCTTTGGAGTGGATATGTTCTGTCCATAAAATGTGACAGCTAGAGTGAGGAAATTCAGTCAAAATACTTTTTAACGAACTACAATTATATCAAAGTAAAATTAGTGTTACCTTTGAGTTCATTTTAACCATAATTTACCATATAATGTTCATGAAGTGATCAGTGTCCACTCGACTTGAAAGCCAATCTCAACTCCCTAAGATGTATACAACCCATGTTGCCTACTAATGCTAGAAGGTTAACAGTCACATTAGCCATCTCCTACCGGGTACCCATTCACTGCTGGGTGATCAGAGGCATATTTCAAACAAATTCACCTGCCTAAGGAGACACCACATGAAACATATGCTTCAGTGTTGGGCAGGACCAAAGCCCTGGAAACTCTCAGGAGTCGAACAATCCAAGTACTCTCCGAACCAGCAGTGCTTAACTTTACCTGATTTGTCCAATTGTACGCAGGACCACATGCCATCACAACAGTATTGCCTCAACAATATCCTATCTGAATTAGTGGTTACATAATGTAAATGAATATCAGTGCAGGGCCCCATTCCACCAAGCGATCATAGCGCTAAGACGATCGTAACTCCCATACTTTAACATTGGCTTACGACTGCAGGGCTACGATCGCTTTGTGAAACATTGTCCAGGTACCCAAGACAAAATTGGTGAGATCGGAGAGTAAATGAGCACAGCAGGCCATGTTTTTTTCAACCGATGCCAGAAATAGCCTGATCCGACATTGGTGTATTTAATTTGCTGAATTTATCAGAAGCATTACAAGGCACATGTGTACCCAGCTGAATGCCATACAGACTGCAATATCCCCTTATCACTGAGGCTGGAAACACTGTGTTGGCACATGACAGATAGTGGAGTATTTCAACACCACCACATGAACGGATTATTGTCGTGAGATTCAGTGGGCGAGGCTTTCTGACGCTTCTTTGCAGTACTGTGTCAGATTTGAAGCAGCCATAGTACTGTGTCGGATTTGAAGCAATGATAGTACTGTGTCAGTATTGAAGCAATAATAGTATTGTGTCAGTATTGAAGCAATAACAGTACTGTGTCAGTATTGAAGCAAGAATAGTACTGTGTCAGTATTGAAGCAAGAATAGTACTGTGTCAGTATTGAGGCAAGAATAGTACTGTGTCAGTATTGAAGCAAGAATAGTACTGTGTCAGTATTGAAGCAATATTACTGTGTCAGATTTGAAGCAATAATAGTACTGTGTCAGTATTGAAGCAACAGTTCAACACTGATTCACAAATCAATACGTTAATAGTGAGTGAGTTGGGTTTAACACTGCTGTGAACATTAATCCAGTTATGTCACAGAGTATCAGCAGGTCTCAGACATTCACCACTTTGGTGAAACTCTTGAGCACTGCCAAGTCGGGTGCTGACAAACCTAGAAACACAATCAGGTCAAACCAGGATTCAAATACACAATCTGAGGTTTCTGACATATGCTAAGGGATGCAACTCTGCACTGAGAAATTGCGGAGGCTCAGACAACTGGGCCACCAATGCCTTGGTAACAGACCTAAACACGAGTTCACTCATTGTCATGAGGTCATGCTTAAACATCAGCCACTAGGCTGCCCCCTCTAGTCTTACATGACACATGGAAAATCTTTTGATATCGACTATATCAACATGAAATCCTTGATAGGCATTTAGAAGTTGGGAAAACCAGAATCCATGACACTATTAATGGATAGCAACTTCTATTAGTCTTTGTCACGACGTTTCAGAGCTACTTCTTGCTCCTTCAACAGGTGAATGCTTAGTGAGTGCATAGAGTTTGTATATATATTTATATAAATCATGATATACACCTCTATGCACTCACTAAGCATTCACTTGATGAAGGAACAAGAAGTAGCACTGTAATTTTGTGACAAAGAATTAAAGATGTTGCTTTCCATAAATAGTGTCATGTATTCATGTTTCAACATGAGTCAATGGAAATTTAAGACCCTGAGACTTGCCCAGGAGGTATATTGACAAGTGCCCAAAACCATCTTCCTACTTTTGTAGTGTCTGTTAGGGCTGGGTAACTCGGGTACTCGGGTGGGGTGGTTCCTGAGTAGGACATCATCTTGTGACCACCTGGACATGTGGTTAGTCACGTGATATATAGTGATTAATGATAAAAGTTAACTAGAACTCCATGGCTACACTACAAGTCACTAATGTCCGCATGGCTTTCCAACTATGCACCCATTCCTTCTGACTTTTATATGTTTGAATAAAGATAAAGCTTCAGTCAAATTCAAGTGTATGCGTGACCAGATCATTCTACATGTGTGTGTCTAAGTGCATTTTGATATGGCTACAGTCAACTAGTCCCAATCAGACATTTGGTACCCATCTCTTGAGACCTACAACGGGTACCTGGGTAGGGTCAGGTAATAGGGTATTGGGTACCCGGGTAGTAAATTTGGACTCGTCCCCGCCCTAGTTTGTAAACTTTAGTAATCAGTATCTTGAGAGTAACAAATAAAGCTAACCTGGTGAGCTTCAGTGGCAGAGAGATTACTGATGTCATTTTGTTGGTTTGTTGTTTAACGCCGCACTCAACAACATTCCAGCTATATGACGGCGGTCTGTAAATAATTGAGTCTGGACCAGACAATCCAGTGATTAATGTCATGAGCATCGATCCACGCAATTGGGATCCATGACATGCATCAACCAAGTCAGCGAGCCTGACCACCCGATCCTGTTAGTCGCCTCTTACGACAAGTAAAGTCGCCTTGTACGGCAAGAATGGGTTGCTGAAGACCTATTCTACCTCGGATCTTCACGGGTCTGATGTCATTTGATTGTGATGTCATGGTAACTGATGGCCTGCACCCAAGCGATATCGCCTGTTGAAGCCAGTTTTGGGTGATAAATTCATGTTATGAGATTAAATAGATTCTGTACAGCCTGTGGACCAATCAGAATGCAGGATTTATAAGTGTCCTTGTAGAATACTAATTGTGGATACCGGTATATTTTAATAGAAAACCCTAGAATGTTGTGACTCATCTTCAGATTAAAACTTTGTTGTTTACGAAACTCTAATTGCCCCTGGGGCTCAATTGAATCACCTCATGAAAAATATGGCACTGCACAAACAGATTCATATAAATAATTTACTTCTCAAGAGAATACTGTTAACTTCGAAATAATGGAATGTTAAAACTATGAAAACAAAAAACATACTGTAATTACAAACTTAATGGCATTCTTCCCATTGAAATGCTTTAGATCGAAGACAACCTCCCTGTTTAGTTACAGCGGAGTGAAATAGACACGTATCAGAATGAGCAATGGGGTAATAGACGCAAAGCGACTACAAAAGTATTTCTGTTTATTGGGCTTCCACACGCTGCTGAAGTCTATCTATTTCAGGAGGCTCCAGCTTGCCGTAATTAGCAATGGAGACACGAGAGATTAGGGACTTTGTATTAAGGGAAATCATTGCGACTCTCCCATTCATTCCTCAGTGACATCAGGAGTGAAAATCTAATTAATCTTGTGATTGCAGCTTGTTGTCATCACTGATGGAGTATGAAAGCAGCACAGACCGAGATGCAGATGAATATGAAAGTATCGCCAGTGTCATCCCATGGGATGGGCTGCTGGTCAATCAATATGCTGTTACTAAATCTAAGCACTAATTTCCTAAAAACTGTTTCTCTAATTTACAGGGAAATAGACATGTAAAATACCAATGGTTTTGGTCATTGACTAAGGAATTGGGCATGGTGCTTGTAACAGTTATATTTTAACTCATTAAAAGTAAATTTATAACTATGGATCATGGGACAAAACCTTTTCAGAATACTTGATTAAAATAAATTAGACTGAGTTGTATGTCATGATATACTTACAACTGTCTCTGTTTTGCATTTGACTGAGACAGCTCTGATAATCGCAGACAAATTATCTCTCTCGTACATGAAAGTTTCGCTTACCCCTGGGGCATATGGAGACATTTAATCATGTTGCCTGAGCAATCAGTATTTGTTTCATTATTTTTCTATTTGCATTGATATTCCCAAGGAAGAATTATATGAGATCATCCAGTGATTTAGCCTTACCCTGAAACACAACTGTGAAGATCAGGGTTAGAATAGGTCTTCTGCAACCCATGTTTGCTGTAAAAGGAGACTATGCTTGTCGTAAGAGGCGTCTAACAGGTTTCGGTGGTCAGGCTCACTGGTTTGGTTCATGCATGTCATCGTATCCCAATTGCGTAGATAGATGCTCATGATATCAGTCATTAGATTGTCTGGTCCAGATTCGATTATTAACAGACCCCCGTCATATAGCCTGAATATTACTGAGTGCAGCGTTAAACAGCAAACAAAAACAAACCAAACTAAACATTGACTTGTTGTACTGCAAGCATTTGATGATCTAATGTTCATGTTAGTTCAAGTCTGCCATGAGAAGGCAAGGCTGGTCCAGTTCTTCATGGTGCTGCAATTCACTTTGCAGAGTGACATCCCTTACTATTATCAATCACAGGTTCGAATCCTGGGACCCCTGAAGATTCCGGGGTAGAATAGGTCTTCAGCAACCCATACTTGCCGTAAAAGATGACTATGCTTGTCGTAAAAGGTGACTAAAGGGGTCGGGTGGTCAGGCTCACTGACTGGGTTGATGCATGTCATTGATCCCAATTGTGTGGATCGATGCTCATGCCATTAATCACTGGATTGTCTGGTCCAGACTCGATTATTTACAGACTGCCATCATATAGCTGGAACATTGCTGAGTGCGGCGCTTAACAACAAACAAACCAACCAACCAAATCGAATCCTGGTTTCACCCTAATTATGTTTCTAGGTTTGTCGATCCATGTGGTCCACATCAATGCACAGTTGTTCAAAACACTAGAATTCACTGTACTGAGTTGTGTCCCTTAGGCACGCCAGAAACCCATGATTGGTTTGAATCCGTTTTCACCCCAGTTATGTTTCTAGGTTTGTCAGAACCATATCCGCACTTGTGTGTTTCACCAAAGCATTAAACATCGGAGACCTGCATCACTTCAGGATTCATCCCACGTTAAGTTGTACATCCCTCAGATTGAAAAACATTTCAAAACAGCATTAAAACTCGATCACTCACTGATGGAGGCAGCTGAAAAAAATAAGCAAATCTAGTGTATGAACTTATTTCGTATATGGAACTGGCCACAACAAAGAATATCATTCAACGCTAATATCCTCAAGAAAGACATCCAGCAAAGGAAGATCAATACCAGCACAACATCTTGACCATTGTCAGGATTGTAATCAAATTTTTATTTATTTTTAAAAAAATGTCAACAGTAATGAATAAATTATGGAAAATAGTTCCAGACAAGCAAAACAGGAGCCTGGCAAGGTTACTGGTCTGACTTCACACTCTGGTGCAGTGGTGACTCAGCATAACAAATTTGCATATCACGTGACCAGACTGTGTAAGATGTGACGAATCGTCACATGGCGCTGGCCTGTGGCAGAGGTACTATGCTGGTCGCATGGAACTCTGGGTAGGAGATTGGTCTGACTTATATTTTCTTGTCACTGGATGACAGGAGAGCGGCCATTTTGAGCGCTGATTCCATCTGTCACCTGGTGTCACAGACCTGCTTACACCACCATGATGGCTGATAAAAAACACTCACAAGAATGTGATCTATCTTATTTGTCACAAGACCCATTCAAAGATTTTTCCTCAAGCTCTTGGTTTGAGTCTGTGCTAAATATCTTGATCCCCAATACAAAGCAGATCGATACCGAGAGTCTTTTCTGAACTTCTTTTTGGAGAGCTTTAATTGACTTAGTTTCTGAAGGACAGATTTCTGTCCCTGGGGACTGACACTGAGCTGTAAACAGTGTAATCTTATTATTCATTTCATTACATTCATGAAATTAGTGGAAAACATTATTACACTGTTTGCAGCTTGTTTTAACAAGATCTCGGCATGATGTCATTTGGTACATCACGAGTCAGAAGTGCCATCTCCCAGGCATTTCACGAAGCCTGTTTCCATGCAAAACAGTTCTGATTTCAAAATATTTTTGTCTTGAAGAATAGAAAAAAATGGGTCTTCAGTGTCAGAAGTATTTCAGTTTTGTTTGCCCTTATTTTTTGATAAACCTTCATCTCAACGTTGTGAGACAAGATATTTTACGCTTGTGTTTTATTAAGTTAATGTTGTGAGTGTGATTATATATGTATATATGAGCACTGCATTGTTTTCGACTACTGATAATCTCTGGGTATATCTTTGTATATAAGGGGCACAGGTGACCTCGTCGTCTGGGGCTCCTCCGTTTGCTGTATGGAGTTGCATCCCTTGAACACATCAGAATCCTATGAGTGTGGGGGTTGATTCCTCATTTGCCCTGAGTTTGTTTCTAGGTTTGTCAGCATCATTATAAACCATGCTCATGCATTCACCAAAGTGGTAAACGTCTATTGGTTTAGTTTGGTTCGTTGTTTAATGCTGCACTCAGCAATATTCCAGCTATATGACGGTGGTTGGTAAATAATCGATTCTGGACTAGACAGTCCAGTGATTGACATCATGAGCATTGAACCATGCAATTGGAATAGGATGACATGCATCAACCAAGTCAGTAAGCCTGACCACCTGATCCCGTTAGTTGCCTCTAACGACAAGCATAGGCACCTTTTACGGCAAGCATGGGTTGCTGAAGATCTATTCTACCCCGGATCTTCACAGGTCTAAGGGCAGCATCACTTTGGGCTTTCCTCCCACATCAAGCTGGAACACAGAATATGACTGGAACACAGAATATGACTGGAGTACTGTTCAGAGCAGCATTAAACCCAACTCACTCACTTTTAATGTGGGGAAATACAGTGTAACCTCAATCAGTAGAGTATTGTTCACAGTGAAATCCTCCAGATAAACTACTGTTTGGAATAACAAATTATTGGTAAGCTTTACCTTTTCCTTTTCACACATTGATAATCAGGGCCCTGTTCCACAAAGCCATCTTAGTGCTATGTTGATCGTAAGCCTATGGTAAAGTATGGGAGCTACGACCAACTTAGCACTAAGGTCGCTTTGTGGAACAGGGCCCAGGTACCCCAGCCACATATGAGTAAGTAAGAGCATGAGGGATCGAGTATAGTTATACAATGTCTTTAGCAATAGTCAAGGGGGTCATTGTACAAAGTGATCTTAGCGCTTAGGTGATCATGACTCTCATACCTTAACATGGACTTACGACAGTCGTAGGGCTAAGGTTGTTTTGTACAACGGCACCCTGTAATGTCAGGGTGGGGGACACCAGAAATTAGTTTCACTCATGTGAGGAATCAAACCTGAGACAGATAGGTGAACAGAGACAACTCTAAATGACTGAAGTGGGTTGTCCCAGCCCTGGGTTCAAGTCCCATGTAGGTACAGTCACGTCAATGTGTGACACCATTGTTATGTCGATGGAATATTGCTAAGAGCAGTTCAAAACCATATCTCAGTTCCAGTTGGATACAAAGATTATATTCTTTCAATAATTTACAGTAAATACAAGACTTGAGTGTCTGATACTCCTGAAAGAGCTCTGTTCAATTCATCTGCCATCATTAATCCATGACCAAGGGGCATCTGGTCAACTGTCTACAGTACACTCCTACAGCAGCATGTACACCACTTCCCACCTAACCTTCTCCAGAATGTGCCGCGAGCCAACAGCGCTAATAATCTCCAGTTAAATGGGGTAATTATCACTTACTGTCATATCTATCTGGACATGGGTGGACATCAATGTTTGGAAGGAGGCTTATAATGTGGACCTGGTTTGGCACAAATGTTTGGAAGAAGGGTTTGTGGACCTGGTTTGGCACCAATGTTTGGAAATCTGCTGTGGGGACCTAGATTGGGACCAATCTTTGGATCTCAGCTGTGTGGACCTAAATTGGCACCAATCTTTGGAAATCGGCTGTATGGACCTAGATTGGCACCAGTGTTTGGAAGAAGTTGATGTGTTGGGCTGGTTTTACATCAATGTTTGGAAGTCGGCTGTCTTGACCTAAATTGGCACCAATCTTTGGAAATTGGGCGTGTGGACCTAAATTGACACCAATGTTTGGAAGTCGGCTGTGTGAACCTAGATTGACACCTGGTTTGGAAATTGGCTATGTGGACTTAGATTGACACCAATGTTTGGAAATTGGCTATCAGTGGACCAAGATTGACACCAATGTTTGGAAGTCGGCTGTTTGGACCTAGATTGACACCAATGTTTGGAAATTGGCTATCAGTGGACCTAGATTGACACCAATGTATGGAAATCGGCTGTGACCTTGTAAATAGACAGACACATGAGCTACCTTATCTCAAATCAGGGAAGCTTCCCATGTGAAGACCTTCATGTTGCACAATCAGGCTTTAGTATCTCATTTAATCAATGGCATCTCTGTTCCCTGAAAGATAAAGCAAGACAGGTCAGGCAGCAACTACAGCAAGCTCATGTGGTCAGGATTCCCCACTACAGTTGAAGAAGATACGGAGCTTGTCGGTCTGTCACATGATCAGAGAGCTGGCCCACAGATTTCCGCTCTCGGCCAGTTCACATCACACCATATAGCAGCAACTGAAGAAATAACTGTTGCAACATTCAGCAGTGACTGTCTGGGCAGCCTGAATTGTTAGATTAAGTAACTTGAAGATCATGAGTTCATTTGAAGATGTCATGCCTCCAGTCGATGTGTGGTCATGTATATAATGAGTGGTCTTGTGGAGCTCATTGATTCCGTGCATTCAAAGGTAGGATTCATCTTGCTTTTGATGTCAATCTTTTGTGGGAAAATGGTGGGATTCTTTCACTGTCGCTGATGGTATAAATGTGATATCATGCTTACGGTATATTTGATATCAAATTAGTATAAGATATGATAAGATATATAACCAATTAAATTCTGTGTAAAAGGTTATCAAGGAGTAAAATAGTACTGATATCAAGGAGTATGGATGATGTGATATCAAGGTGTGTGAATGGAGATTTATTCAAAGGGTATGGATGGTGATTGTATCAAGGTGTATAAAGGGTGATGACATCAAGGAGCATAGATGAAATGATATCAAGATGTATAGATGGTGGTTATATCAAGGAGTACAGATGTCCTGATATCAAGGAATTTAGATGGTAATGATATCATGGAGGAAAGATGGTGCTGATTTGGAAAGATATATGGTGTTGATATCAAAGGATATAGATGGTATTGATATCAAGAGATATAGATGGAGCTGATATCAAGAGAAATAGATGGTGTTGATATCCAGAGATATAGATGGTATTGATATCAAGAGATATAGATGGAGCTGATATCAAGAGATATAGATGGTATTGATATCAGGAGATATAGATGGAGCTGATATCAAGAAAAATAGATGGTGTTGATGTCAAGAGATAGGTGGAGCTGATATTAAGAGATAAAGATGGCGTTGATATCAAGAGATATAGATGGTGTTGATTTCAAGAGCTATAGATAGTGGTGATATCAAGAGCTATAGATGGTGATGATATCAAGAGATATAGATGGTGTTGATATCAAGAGATATAGATGTTGTTGATATTTAGAGATAAAGATGGCGTTGATATCAAGAGTTATAGATGGTGTTGATATCAAGAGCTATAGCTTGTGGTGATATTAAGAGCTATAGATGTTGATGATATCAAGAGATATACTGTAGATGGTGTTGATATCAAGAGATATAGATGGTGTTGATATCAAGAGATATAGATTGTGGTGATATCAAGAAATATAGATGGTATTGATATTAAGAGATATATATCATGTTGATATCAAGGGACATATATCATGTTGATATCAAGAGATATAGATGATGCTTATATCAAGATATAAAGATGGTGCTGATATCAAGGGATATAGATGGTGCTGATATCAAGAGATATAGATGGCATTGATATCAAGAGATATAGATGATATTGATATTAAAAGATATAGATGGTGTTGATATCAAGTGATATTTGGTGGTGATATCAATACATATAGATGGTGGTGATATCAAGACATATGGATGGTGATGATATGAAGAGATATAGATGGTGGTGATATCAAGACATATAGATGGTGGTGATATCAATACATAGAGATGGTGCTGATATCAAGACATAGAGATGGTGCTGATATCAAGACATATAGATGGTGCTGATATCACGAGATATAGATAGTGGTGATATCAAGACATATAGATGGTGGTGATATCAAGACATATAGATGGTGGTGATATCAAGACATTAAGATGTCTGACAAATATCTCAGGCCCCTTCCCAAGAATTTTGTATGGTCAGTGGGAAGTAATATGTTAATTAGTTTTGCTTGATCATACCACTAAAGTCTTGAAAGACAAGAACAGTTTCATGAGGCTCTTCCCACATGAGAATTCCAACACAGAGGATCAAAGGAAGATATCTCAAGGCATATGTTCAACTGGGAGCTCCCAAGTCTGCCCCAGGGCTCGGAAGGAAAGGAGCTGCATGTCCTAGTCCTTCCCTTATAGTGTACTGATTAGTCTTCCCCAATACTGTACTGTGAAGGAGCACCACGCCCTCCCCAATTACTGTACTGTGAGGCAGCTCTACGTCCTCCCCAATACTGTACTGTGAGGGAGCACCACGCCCTCCCCAATACTGTACTGTGAGGCAGCTCTACGTCCTCTCCAATACTGTACTGTGAGGGAGCACTACATCCTCCCCAATACTGTACTGTGAGGGAGCACCACATCCTCCCCAATACTGTACTGTGAGGGAGCACCACGCCCTCCCCAATACTGTACTGTGAGGGAGCACCACACCCTCCCAATTACTGTACTGTGAGGCAGCTCTACGTCCTCCCCAATACTGTACTGTGAGGGAGCACCACACCCTCCCAATTACTGTACTGTGATGCAGCACCACATCCTCCCCAATACTGTACTGTGATGGAGCACCACGTCCTCCCCAATTACTGTACTGTGAGGGAGCACCACATCCTCCCCAATTACTGTACTGTGAGGCAGCACCACGCCCACCCCACTACTGTACTGTGAGGCAGCACCACGCCCACCCAACTACTGTACTGTGAGGCAGCACCAAGCCCACCCCACTACTGTACTGTGAGGCAGCACCACATCCTCCCCAATACTGTACTGTGAGGCAGCACCACATCCTCCCCAATACTGTACTGTGAGGCAGCACCACGCCCACCCCACTACTGTACTGTGAGGCAGCACCACACCCTCCCCAATACTGTACTGTGAGGCAGCACCACATCCTCCCCAATTACTGTACTGTGAGGCAGCACCACGCCCACCCCACTACTGTACTGTGAGGCAGCACCACGCCCACCCCAATACTGTACTGTGAGGCAGCACCACATCCTCCCCAATTACTGTAGTGAGGCAGCACCAGGCCCACCCCAATATTGTACTGTGAGGCAGCACCACGCCCACCCAACTACTGTACTGTGAGGCAGCACCACGCCCACCCCACTACTGTACTGTGAGGGAGCACCACGCCCTCCCCAATACTGTACTGTGAGGGAGCACTACATCCTCCCCAATACTGTACTGTGAGGCAGCACCACGCCCTCCCCAATACTGTACTGTGAGGGAGCACCACATCCTCCCCAATACTGTACTGTGAGGGACCACCAGGCCCACCCCAATACTGTACTGTGAGGGAGCACCACATCCTCCCAATTACTGTACCGTGAGGGAGCACCACATCCTCCCCAATACTGTACTGTGAGGGATCACCACGCCCTCCCCAATACTGTACTGTAAGGGAGCACCACATCCTCCCCAATATTGTATTGTGAGGCAGCTCTACGTCCTCCCCAATACTGTACTGTGAGGGAGCACCACATCCTCCCCAATACTGTACTGTGAGGCAACACCACGTCCTCCCCAATTACTGTACTGTGAGGGAGCACCACGCACTCCCCAATACTGTACTGTGAGGGAGCACCAAGTCCTCCCCAATTACTGTACTGTGAGGCAGCTCTACGTCCTCCCCAATACTGTACTGTGAGGGAGCACCACATCCTCCCCAATACTGTACTGTGAGGCAACACCACGTCCTCCCCAATTACTGTACTGTGAGGGAGCACCACGCACTCCCCAATACTGTACTGTGAGGGAGCACCAAGTCCTCCCCAATTACTGTATTGTGAGGCAGCTCTACGTCCTCCCCAATACTGTACTGTAAGGGAGCACCACGTCCTCCCCAATACTGTACTGTGAGGGAGCACCACGTCCTCCCCAATTACTGTACTGTGAGGGAGCACCACGTCCTCCCCAATTACTGTACTGTGAGGGAACAGCACTTCCTCCCCAATACTGTACTGTGAGGCAGGACCACGCCCACTCCAATACTGTACTATGAGGCAGCTCTACGTCCTCCCCAATACTGTACTGTGAGGAAGCACCACGTCCTCCCCAATACTGTACTGTGAGGCAGGACCACGCCCACTCCAATACTGTACTGTGAGGGAGCACCATGCACTCCCCAATACTGTACTGTGAGGGAGCACCACATCTTCCCCAATACTGTACTGTGAGGGAACAGCACTTCCTCCCCAATACTGTACTGTGAGACAGGACCACGCCCACTCCAATACTGTACTATGAGGCAGCTCTACGTCCTCCCCAATACTGTACTGTGAGGAAGCACCACGTCCTCCCCAATACTGTACAGTTGAGGCAACACCAAGTCCTCCCCACTACTGTACTGTGAGGGAGCACCAAGCCCTCCCCAATTACTGTACTGTGAGGCAACTCTATGTACTCCCCACTACTGTACTGTGAGGCAACACCACGCCCTACCCAATACAGTACCGTGAGGGAGCACCAAGCCCTCCCCAATTACTGTACTGTGAGGCAACTCTATGTACTCCCCACTACTGTACTGTGAGGGAGCACCATGCCCTCCCCAATTACTGTACTGTGAGGCAGCTCTACGTCCTCCCCAATACTGTACCGTGAGGCAGGACCACGCCCACTCCAATACTGTACTGTGAGGAAGCACCACGTCCTCCCCAATACTGTACTGTGAGGCAACACCAAGTCCTCCCCACTACTGTACTGTGAGGGAGCTCCACGTCCTCCCCAATACTGTACTGTGAGGGAGCACCATGCCCTCCCCAATACTGTACTGTGAGGGAGAACCACGTCCTCCCCAATACTGTACTGTGAGGGAGCACCACGTCTTCCCCAATACTGTTCTGTGAGGCAACACCACACTCTCCCAATTACTGTAGTGAGGCAGCACCAGGCCCACCCCACTACTGTACTGCGAGGGAGCACCACGTCCTCCCCAATACTGTACTGTGAGGGAGTACCACACCCTCTCCAATACTGTACTGTGAGGCAACACCAAGTCCTCCCCAATACTGTACTGTAAGGGAGCTCCACGTCCTCCCCAATACTGTACTGTGAGGCAGCACCACGCCCACCCCAATACTGTACTGTGAGGCAGCTCCATGCCCACCCCACTACTGTTCTGTGAGGCAACACCACACCCTCCCAATTACTGTACTGTGAGGCAGCACCATGCCCACCCAACTACTGTACTGTGAGGCAACTCTATGTACTCCCCACTACTGTACTGTGAGGGAGCACCACGCCCTCCCCAATTACTGTACTGTGAGGCAGCTCTACGTCCTCCCCAATACTGTACCGTGAGGCAGGACCACGCCCACTCCAATACTGTACTGTGAGGAAGCACCACGTCCTCCCCAATACTGTACTGTGAGGCAACACCAAGTCCTCCCCACTACTGTACTGTGAGGGAGCACCACGTCCTCCCCAATACTGTACTGTGAGGGAGCACCACGTCCTCCCCAATACTGTACTGTGAGGGAGCACCACGTCTTCCCCAATACTGTTCTGTGAGGCAACACCACACCCTCCCAATTACTGTAGTGAGGCAGCACCAGGCCCACCCCACTACTGTACTGTGAGGCAGCACCACGCCCACCCCACTACTGTACTGCGAGGGAGCACCACGTCCTCCCCAATACTGTACTGTGAGGGAGTACCACACCCTCTCCAATACTGTACTGTGAGGCAACACCAAGTCCTCCCCAATACTGTACTGTAAGGGAGCTCCACGTCCTCCCCAATACTGTACTGTGAGGCAGCACCACGCCCACCCCAATACTGTACTGTGAGGCAGCTCCATGCCCACCCCACTACTGTTCTGTGAGGCAACACCACACCCTCCCAATTACTGTACTGTGAGGCAGCACCATGCCCACCCAACTACTGTACTGTGAGGCAGCACCACGCCCTCCCTACTACTGTACTGTGAGGCAGCACCACGCCCTCCCCACTACTGTACTGTGAGGCAGCACCACGACCTCCCCAATACTGTACTGTGAGGCAGCACCACGCCCACCCAACTACTGTACAGTGAGGCAGCACCACGCCCTCCCCAATACTGTACTGAAAGTTCCCTCCCACTCTCTGCCTACAATATGTGTTGTATTGATTCTCCATCTGACCAACCTCGCCTGCTCTTGTCACCAGCTTACTGGCTGGATCTGGTCCGAAGTAGCAGATATCTTCACCCTCTCACAGATAGTCATGAGGAAAATACCTTCATTACAAAAGGATCAAGAATTTTGAAAAGTCATCACCATCACCACTGTAACATTTGCTTGTGCTTCTAGGAACTGAACCATTCACTGACCCAAACCATGGAAAGTTTATTGTGCAAGAATATTTATGTTCAGGTTTGAGAAGGATAGTTGTGGCGCCAATATATGTTGGCGTCATGTGTTGACACAACAGGGCCAGCTGTAACTATGTGTAGGAGGAAATAGACACTCCATCATTCCAGTCTAGATAATGCTCTTTTAAACATTACATGGAACAGGTGACAGATTTTGTGATAATATTCCAACTTATTGTATAGATGCTCCTTGGTTTTACTACTGACTGAGAGTAATGTATTGCTCTGTGTGGGACACAAACAAGTTGTGGCTAAGTACTACTGATGTGTGCAGTCATGGTGCCGTGAGCAGTGTGTCTCTAAGTACACAGATGGCTGTGTGCCTGTCTGTGTGCCGCTGACCTCCCCTCCATATCTGTAAGTGTTCACCTCAGGTTCTACTCTCAGGATTCACTGACCGTTTCTCGTCTGCTCTAGCGCTGACTGTCTGTCCACTCTGTTTCTCTGTCTGTTGTTTACTGCCTGTCTGCCTATGCCTACTGTCTGTCTGTCTGTCTTGTGCTCCGTCTCAGCTATTGTCTGTTCATCTGTCTTTCAAATTACTATAAGTCTGTCTTTCCATCTCTTACTGTCTGTCTGTCTGTCACCTAGCAACTGTTGTTATATTGATTGAAGCTGTTTGAAGTATAACTGTATTTGTCTGTCTGTCTGTCACCTAGCAATTGTGGTTACATTGATTGAAGCTGTTTGAAGTATAATTATATTTGTCTGTCTGTCTGTCACCTAGCAACTGTTGTTACATTTATTGAAGCTGTTTGAAGTATAATTATATTTGTCTGTCTGTCTGTCACCTAGCAACTGTTGTTACATTTATTGAAGCTGTTTGAAGTATACTTTGATCAATCAGAAATATAACTACTCGTAGATTAACAGATATGTCAATCTTGTTCCAGAAATATTTTGAGGTATACACAATTTGGTTCTTTTTATTTTAATGTCAAGTAGGCAATGGGTTCTTTTATGTCACTGTCTATTCGTAGAGGACGGTCATAAACTGCTAGATACATCTTACCATTTGAACCAGTAGACAAACATCTCTGGGGGATATGAATCAAATTGGCTGGAAGTGCCACTTTCCCAAGCCTGTAGTCCCCCTTTTACACTATGTTACTCAAGAGTGATGCCATGTCCGTGTAAACCAGTGTGTCATGTCTCTGTTTGAGAGAGTTGGTGAGTGAGTGTGGCTTTATGCCCCTTTAGTCCAGCAATTTCACGGCGGGGGACATCAGAAATGGGCTTCACAGATTCTACCCATGTTGGGAATCAAACCCGGGCCTTTAGCATGACGAGGCAATTAACGGGATCAGGTGGTCAGGCTCGCTGACTTGGCTGAAACGTGTCATGAAAACCCAACTGATGTTAATGATGTCAATCGCTGGATTGTCAGGTCCAGTCTTGATTATTTACAGGCTGCCGTCATACAGCTGGAATATTGCTGAGTGCAGCGTTAACAACATATATCACAATACAAAGGCGGGAGTTGGGATTTAGCACAGCTGAACAATATTTCAGTTATACCACAGTATGTCAGGTTAATTTGACATTGAAACCTTTAGAGATGCAGGTCACAGACATTTTCCTCATAAATCAAGAAAGTGACATTTGGTTCATAAATTATATCACAAGTATTATCATTCTTCACCACCCTGACAGTGTTATTACTTAAAAGCTTCATATCCAACTTGAAAACTGCAAGACTCGCCTGAACCATGTGAACAATAAAATAAAATAATTCAAGAGAATTAGGTTTTATGGGAGAAATATTTTATGTGATTTTGTCCTGTTTAGTCTGTCTTAAAAATCGAACATCATATATTTAATGAAACATTCAACCCCATTCCACACTCACATCCCCTTAATCTCAGCTCCAGCAGCCTATACACATCCCTTCTCAGCTCCGGCAGCCTATACACATCCCCTTCGCAGCTCCAGCAGCCTATACACATCCCCTTCGCAGCTCCAGCAGCCTATACACATCCCCTTCTCAGCTCCAGCAGCCTATACACATCCCCTTCTCAGCTCCAGCAGCCTATACACATCCCCTTCTCAGCTCCAGCAGCCTATACTCATCCCCTTCTCAGCTCCAGCAGCCTATACACATCCCTTTCTCAGCTCAAGCAGCCTATACACATCCCCTTCTCAGCTCTAGCAGCCTACACACATCCCCTTCTCAGCTCCAGCAGCCTATACACATCTCCTTCTCAGCTCCAGCAGCCTATACACATCCCCTTCTCAGCTCTAGCAGCCTATACACATCCCATCTCAGCTCTAGCAGCCTATACACATCCCATCTCAGGTCCAGCAGCCTATACTCATCCCCTTCTCAGCTCCAGCAGCCTATACACATCCCCTTCTCAGCTCCAGCAGCCTATACACATCCCCTTCTCAGCTCCAGCAGCCTATACTCATCCCCTTCTCAGCTCCAGCAGCCTATACACATCCCTTTCTCAGCTCAAGCAGTCTATACACATCCCCTTCTCAGCTCTAGCAGCCTACACACATCTCCTTCTCAGCTCCAGCAGCCTGTACACATCTCCTTCTCAGCTCCAGCAGCCTATACACATCCCCTTCTCAGCTCTAGCAGCCTATACACATCCCATCTCAGCTCTAGCAGCCTATACACATCCCATCTCAGCTCTAGCAGCCTATACACATCCCCTTCTCAGCTCCAGCAGCCTATACACATCCCGTTTTCAGCTTGAGGCTAGAAATTGACTTAAGAGTTTCTTAACACTCAAAGGTTCCTTTATAGAGTTATTATCTAACCTTATTTCTGGGACTATATGTTAGTTTAGGTTCACTGTACAATGTAGTGTTCATGTGATACCCTGCAAAGAAAACAATGCACAGACTTTGTAGTAGCAGGTTTTCCAGTGCTAGACATGCATCCAGGGGCTGTTTGCCAGTCATCACACGGTTTATGCAGCACTTTGCTGTTCAGCTCACATGAATATGAATGAGACTGGTAAAATTATACCTGTCTGGCTGAGTTTAACTGAGCGTCCACCATGGATAGGAGTTAAATTTGTTGGAGCTTATGGTCAGTAATTCTCGTTAAGAAAGGTAAATTGTCCTTCATTTTGATTGGTTAATGCACCCTGTTGTTCTGCTGTTTTTGTTTGTGAATTTTTTCAGTACTTAAAAACGGTAAAAAAAATGTACACTTGTGTAGGGTTCTGTGGTATGATTATCATGGTGATTATAATATATAAAATAATATCAGATTTTAGGGTTAACAAAGTTTCACGAGAATATGTGGGATATTGTTAGAACAATAATCTAACTTCATGTAAATATATATAGTACATATTGAGTCCAAACTAGATGTATTGGGTATTGCAATATATATATATTTCAACTGAAACTCATGCTAGACCAACCAATCCTTGTTTTATCTCCTCAATGCTAAACACTATGCAGGGTTCCATCAAGTTCAACAAGTTCCATCTTTTAACATCTTTTGGTACGACACGATCAGGTATCAAACCTCCGACCTTCCACTCTCAGGGCAGATGCTCAGATTTGCAGAGTCAACCTAATTGTTTCAAGTTTAATCTGCTATGTGTCTTATTTGTTTAACACTCATGTTAAATGTTGGTGAAAATGAAACAAGAAATGGTTATTCAGTGGTGATGCATTGATACGGACAGGTATCATACGCGATATTACATGCATGATATCAATGAGGATCTTACAACAGGTCAGCTTAGTGATGTTTTGATAATATCTTGGTCAAATTCAATTTTCAAGTGTATTGTTTCTTTTGCAAGGTATGTTATGAGGAAAATATAGAAAAACTGGATGTGATCTTCTAGATTTCTAAGATTTCATTTTCTTTGAGATATGGGGTAGCCTAGTGGTTGAAGTGTTCACTAATCATGTTCATGACTCTGGGTTGATTCCTAACTTGGGTAAAAGTCCATATTGCTAAAAAAAAAGGGGGAGACAACTCACTCACTCACTCACTCACTCACTCACTCACTTATTCACTCCAAGAGCAGGTAAATGTCCATGTTGCAAAAAAAAGGGGGAGACAACTCACTCACTCACTCACTCACTCACTCAAAGAGCAAGTAAATGTCCATATTGCTCAAAACAAGGGGGATACAACTTACTCACTCACTCACTCACTCACTCACAGAGCGGGTAAAAGTCCATATTGCTAAAAAAGAGTAGACACCTCACTCACTCATTCACTCACTCACAGTGCCGGTAAAAGTCCATATTGCTTAAAAAAGGGGTAGACAACTCACTCACTCACTCACACAGCGGGTAAAAGTCCATATTGCTTAAAAAAAAGGGTAGACAACTCACTCACTCACTCACTCACTCACTCAAAGAGCGGTTGATCCATCCCACACTATCGGGTATGATGACATGTCACTGAGCCTGACCACCAGTGTGCAGGCAATTCTGACTCAGTCTCGTCGGAGCAGTACATTAAAGATGTCCCCATTAAATCATGCAGCCTCTCTTTGACGTAATGAATCACCAATATGACCGTAAATGTCCATGTTGACATAGGGGTTTTGTAACATAATTTCCAATAAATATGCAATATCAGTTTCAACAAGATGTGATGTGTATTGTAGATCAGGCATAGTAATGCCGACGCATCATTGCATTTAAGGATTGACTGTGGATTTTTATTCGGGTCATTGAGGTTTGAATCGAAAATCCTGTGTGAATCTGCGTAGCAACAGGCGAAAAGAACTGCAACAGTCAGACTGTAAGGAACAAGAACAAATATGGCTGTTTGAAATGACATGGTCAGTAACCACTAGATTCAAACATTAGTTCCCTGAGAACGGGAAGATTCAGTTGGAAAAATGCAGGGCAGAAATGAAACCCGAAGACATGAAAAATACAGGCCAGCAAGCCTGCATGTTTGCTGTTTCATTCCTTCTCAGCCTTAGAAGTCTCAGTCTAATAGTATAGTTTGGACAATCAATATTGCATGACGATACATGTGAGCTGGAAGGGAATTCCCTCGACCGTAACATTGGGATTCCTCGACATTCCGTAATAACAAAAGAACTCCATTTTGGTGGGTGTGGCTTAATTTTTGGCATACATTGGGACCAATTCAGCTAATCAGAATGTAGGAATTAAAATGAACAGAACTGAACTTTAATTATATAACAGTTCCTGCTAAGAACCCACTAACATATGTGTTTCGATGTCAGAACAACAGCTTATCAAGTATAATGGAATATTTGACACAATATATAGTCAAACACACACTAACCACTGTGTCAGAGCCATGTAAGCACCTGTCACAAATATAAGCAGTCCCTATCATCACCACCAGTATACAATGCTGTTATACAATACCATTATACAATGCCATTATACAATGCCATTATACAATGCCGTTATACAATGCCGACTCGTGTTCAGTCATACTTCAAGGTGTTTCTGTTGCCAAAATGTGGCTGTGCCACCAGGCTCATGCCCACCAGTAAATCATCATGTTAAATATGAGCAAATATGCAATAGGCCATCTGAGTTCATGCAATAGATCATCTGGGTTCATGCAATAGATCCTCTGGGGTCATGCAATAGATCCTCTGGGTTCATGCAATAGATCCTCTGGGTTCATGCAATAGATCCTCTGGGGTCATGCAATAGATCCTCTGGGGTCATGCAATAGATCCTCTGGGTTCATTCAATGGGTCCTCTGGGGTCATGCAATAGATCCTCTGGGTTCATACAATAGATCCTCTGGGTTCATTCAATGGGTCCTCTGGGGTCATGCAATAGACCCCTTTTTTGACACTGTTACCCATGTATAAGTATGTGTTCCAAGAGAGCTGTCCCAGTCGTCTAAGGCGCTGCAATTCGCTGTGCAGAGTTGTGTCCCTTGGGCACGCCAGAAATCTATGATTGTGGGTTCAAATCCCAGTTTGCCCTGATTATGTTTCTAGGTTTGTCAGCACCATACCCGTGCTCGTGGGTGTCGCCGAAGTGGTAAACGTCTCAGACCTGCATCATTTCTGGCTTTCCTCCCCCATTAAGCTGACATGATGTGATATGACTGAATACTGTTAAAAGCGGCGTTAAACACAACTCACTCACTCACTCCAAGAGAGCTCCAAACTGCTCTTGTCATCATGGTAGAATGGAGATGAACCAGCAGTGTTTTAAAATTTGAGGTAGTTGAACTGTAGATACAGCTTGCTTTCAAATTAGGACAAGAGGTATCTAATCTACAGTTAGACTACCTCAAAAATTCAAAACAGTAGATATGTCTCCTAATTCTAATATACCAGGAATATTGCTGACTGTGACATCAAACATCATTGAATCACCCACTCCTTGTAATCAATACAGGGAGATGTTGGAAGGGAAAGCCATTCTAGTCACAGAAACAATTCAATGTCAGTTGTATTTAAAGAGGCCAATCAACGGTCTGTACATTGTGATCTGATTATATTGGTCTTGTTCATCATATATTTATTGTGTTACAGAACGTGTGTAATACTAAGCCAGATTGCTTTTTACACAAGTAATGTCTTCGTGTTTCACTTCTCCTGGTGGTAATTTGTTCGCTGAATTATTCATCAGTGTGACCTTCAAAAGGTTGAGCTGACCTTTATTAAGACGAGTGGCTCCATACTGGTTGTTGTCAGTTCAATAGCAGCCATGGTTTGTGGGTACCAGAGCCAGGACTACCGATGTTGTTTGTCATGTGAGAAAGTTGGTCAGAACTTGGTCCCATTTTTTCCTTCTCAAAAGCCTTGATCCGTAGTCAAAATATATATAAGGTTAGACTCTATTAGTTTCTGAAGGATATATAGCATTGATAGGACAAGGAAAAGATGAAATTTTCTATTTTTGTTGTTGGGATTTTTGTGAAATGTGTCACAAATGTTAATAATTTTGTAGCATTTACGATGGAAGCAAAGCCATATGAAGTATTAGTGAAGCTATGAATAGTATTTGAGCAGACATTAACAGGTCATTGAGTGAGTGAGTTTGGTGTCACAACACTTTGAACAGTAGTTATGTTGGAGGATAGCCTGAAGTGATGCAGGTCTCAGACGTCTAACAACTTTTTTTGAAACCTACGAGCATGGGTATGGTATTGACAAACCTATATTTGGAAGAGTACTGGTCAGTCTAAGTATTGAGGGATAGTACTAGTCAAGAGCTACTGGTCTAAACTTTTTAAATATTTTACTTAGGCACTGGTGGTGGGAATGGGATGGAGTGGTTACCTCCCCTTTATATGTATCTACCTGTGTGCTTGGCTTTACACAGTGGGACATCACATATTGGAACCTGGATGCATTGTGAATATTGGTTATATATGTGTCTGGACTAACCAAATGATAGTTTTCGAAAGTAACTGACTGATACACGTCACAAAGCATGTTTAAGCAGTATATGTCTGTTCTCTTTCAGGTGTTCGGTGGTCGGTCCTGGAGTGGGCCCCAGCACCAGGTGGCAGCACAGGACCCACCTTCAGCCTTTAAACGCACGCCAAGTTTCAGTATTGGATCCGCATACTTCAAGAAGAGGATGAGTGGGAACTATTCCATGAAGGTGAGTGAAGTATTAGATCCACTCATTGTGTCCATTACTTTCCTCCCAGGGAGGAATAAACACCTTATATAAGATGGCTACATGATAAATCGCAAAGAACAATGAAGAACGAAGCGTGGTTTATTTCACGATTAAACATTGTTCTCTCATGATGTCATTTCTGGAGATTCGAAAAAGTACTCACAACTTGATGACGTCGTATATTGGACGACGTTATTTTAGATGGGGAAGTGTCTAGTAAGTTGTTCCTCATAGATGTAGCTGGGGTACGTAGATAAACGCAGTAGCCGGAGGATCACAACCGAAAGTGGAACACATATCATATCGGTATTCTTAGAAAAGGTACAGATAATGGACATGAGGATTTTGAGAATATGCAGGAAATACCAAAACCAAACCCACATGTTAATAAAATGGACTTGTCTGACATTGCCGAGGACAGATTCTATTCAGGAATCATCATTTTCAAACTATTGATAAATATTTTTAAAGCTTGTACATTTCATCATCTTCCTTAAAAAGGCTATACATTATTATGTTGATATCTCATGGTCATTGTTTATCATAACCTGAACATAGGCCAGTCTGTGAGATAAGTGCCTTACCCGGTGCTACTTTCTTATCTTTCTGGCTAGTGAAAATCTAGGATCCAAACTGCTAGCTTAATTTTCTCCCTAGTGAGCTATAATATTTAAACTCTTCCTCCCCAATCTCAAGTAGCAAGGGGGCGGTCAGGTAGCCTAGTGGTTAAAGCGTTTGCTCATCACGCCGAAGACCCGGTTTCGATTCCCGACATGAGTACAATGTGTGAAGGCCATTTCTGGTGTCCCCCGCCGTGATATTGCTGGGATATTGCTAAAAGCGGCGTAAAACCGAACTCACTCACTCACTCAAGTAGCAAGTGTTCACTTGAGAAATAATGCCAATTTCTTAAAATTAAATAAAAATAACGGGATAGAAACCTGTTTAAAATTGATTCAGTAGTTTTAACCTTGTTGAAATATGAAATAAGTTTTCCCTCTCTGCTAACCAATTTCTCCTAGTAGTGGTGATATAATAAAAATATTGGCTTCTTAAATCTAAAATTGGCTAGTAAACATTTATCTAGCAAGCCAAATTGACAAGTACTGGTGAAAACAGGATCAGTTAGAATTAGGATCATAATATAGGAGACTCTCACCTGGCTTACCCGAGTGCCATCAATCATTGCTCATACTATCGACCACCGGATTTGCCGTGGTCTGACTTGATTATTTACAAGCTGTCTTGATAAAACTGGAATATTGCTGACAGTGGCATAAGTACACATACTCACCACAAAAGAAACGCGAACCATAGAAACATATTGAGAAGTATGTATGTTAAGAAGAGATGTTTCCAGTGTGCACCCCTCAATGACAAAAAAATAACAACCAGTCAAGTGTTACCACATAGTGTCTTTATTTTTGTCACGATCTGCTGCATGTGATTTCCAAACTTTACATGCTAATCCTGCACGACTCCAATGGTGCCTCTCGAGTCATGGATCTATGACGTCACATGTGATACGTTCTTGAGCGTCGGATCACACAACATACCAGTATGTTCGTTTGTGTATCAAACCAATCTAATATCACTGAATAAAGTCTTCATATGTTAACCGACCTATATGGTATTTGCATTTCTTTTGTTGGTGAGTATATTTCATTTACCAGTTCTATAGACAGCAATATTTTTATCTGTGAACAGTATTTATAAAATCAAGATATTCACGCTGCCGTCCATGAATAAATGGATGGATAGATATTGAATAAAAACACATTTTTTGTATGACTGGTTAAAATGATGTTTGTGTTTTGGTTATTGGAAAAGTGTCAAAATAATTTGAGCAATACTTGATTTGGAATAAGATGACTGAAGAGGTTTTCTGCTTCGAAAACATTAAATGTTGAATAATTCACAGCTCACAGTCAGTAAAAGGATTAGCGTTGTTGGATTCAAAGAGAAAGCAGTGGGATCTGTCGAGATTCACCATGTCATACATCAAACAGATTGACAAGATTTAATATCACTTGGAGGATGTAACGTTCTCCATGAAACTTCAGTTAAACTGTGAAAGAAACAATAATCCTACTGGTCGGTTCATCTCTCAATATGACTTCTGAATTGGTTGGATATTTTTTTCTGTACCTGATATATTTTCAACATAATTCTTCTGTGAAATGATATGCAAATCAAAAAACATTTCAGAACCATATCCATTTATTTCCTTGTTTATTGGACAATCCCATTCTTCTTCTTGCAAGAGCAGAAAAAAAAATGAATTATAAAATTGCTATGTTCCATTAAAAACATGTTTGTTATCAACTTTTTAAAGTATTTTTCTTGGAAAAGTTCATGAGTTTATTTTAGTGAGTTAACTTAAACTAAACCCTGTTGACATGTTAGCTAATACAATCGATAAATTAAAAATTAGAACCCTTGCCTTGCTTGAATTAGATTCTTCAGATTGTAAAAGAAATTTTATGTATGGCTTTTATGATTCTGCTTGATAAAGCTTCGGTAATACCATATAAAGTGACCATACCTGTGAGGCAGCCATCCTCAGCAAGCTGACAAGGTAAGGATGTCATCTGTGGGATGACTCCACGCCCTGCTATATGTCCATAAACGAATCGGAATGAAGCACATCACCTGCGCATACACAATCCTTACATTTGCAATAAAAACGTGTTTGTCTTCCACAGAAATAAATTACTAAAGAACCAATAGATACATTGCAAGTGATTAGATGGAATTTGATTGGCAAAAAGCAAGCAATATTTACTATGTTTATGTTTCCATAACCTAGAAAAGAAGCGGACTATTGTTTCATGATTGGCTGATATAGAGTGGGCGATGCATGTGTTGTGTTATTGTGCTGAACGACGGTACTGATATTGTACTGTCTACAGTTTTTTGTGTTTATGATGATTCAGTGAGCAGTTTGTCAAGTTATCGTTGAAAATGTATTTATTTAAATAATTATTATATAAAATAATCATAATCATATATTTGTATGTTTGTTGAGGTAAAAACATCAAAACTGATGTGCATGCTTTGTGGGAATCAGTTACACAGATTAGTGTACACACAATGTTTTATATTTATACTCCAATTAATGCAAACATCTTAAAGTCAATTCTTAAGTATGTCTAATTTGAACACCCAAAGGAACATCACCCATTATCGCCAAGCTGAAAGCTCAAAAGAATCTCCATTTACATTGAAGCATATGGCTTGAGGGGAAAAAAACAATAGAGTTACTTCCCTTCTTTGAATATCATTACAATAAGAATGGAATTTGTTAATTGCCTTTCAGAGTGGGAGAACATTTATGTTCAAAAGGGTGAATATGGATACAAAACCTCTATTTTAGCAGCAGAGATGACATGCACACACATGGGCTAACTATCCGACCTTGGAGGCCAAGGCCAGGAAGCACTCCATCGTGTTTATCGCTGTCCCTCTAGTAGTTGCGTGATTCATGTCAGAGGCAGTCATTGCATCTTGCTTCAAGGTCGTCCGGTCATTCAGGATTGCAAACATGAAACGCAGCAACAGAAAAGCATTAATGCTGGATTGTGAATGAAGTATTGACAAAACATTGAGACACTGTTTTTGTGTAACAGGAGAATATTTGTGAGATGCTGAGCTTGTATCAATCATGGTTGAGTTTTTTTCCATTCTCTCCAACATTCTGTCAGGCTGTTTTGCATCAGATAAATTATAGTAGAGTGTGGATGGCCCATTCATCTTATGTACCACAACTAATTCGCAGAGTTGTGTCCCTTAGGTGTGTCAGAATCCTGTGATTATAATTTCGAAGCCAAGATTCGGCCAAAAATGATATCTGGTTGACTTTTGGTTTGTCAGCACAGTAGTAAACATGGAAGACCTGTACCTCTTTTTGCTTCAGTCAAACAATAAACTGACACACTGTGATATAAAAATGAAACAGTATTGATAGCAGCATCAAGCAAAACACTCTCAACTTTGGAAGGTAACAAAGGCTTTGGATTTATCCAGTTATTCAGAAAGGGCCAAGGTGAAGGCAGCAAAATAAAATATAGATAAGAAATTGAAATGTTGATTAAATGGCAATCTCATTAAAATCAGATCTTAGTTCTCGCTGCAGCTAAACAAAGATCTGAGGACATCCCATTACGGATCATGTCAGACTGACCTTGCGCGAACTTTGACCGACCGATAGACTGACAAGAAGTCGACATTATCCAATCAGAAGGCAGCTTTCTCGTGCTTTAAGTTCAAATTGGCCACTAGGCTTTGAAACATATTTTGACAAATTTTCGATTACAAATTTGAAATCTGAAAAAACGAACATTCTGGAATGGCTAATAGATGGTCTAAATTGTATGGATTCAATCGTTAAACCCGTAACTATCATTTTGAATACCCCTTGTTAAAGTTTTCGAGTTTGTATTATCAGAATTCACATTCCGAATGTCACTTTCATGATCTGGTAGGCGATGCTCTGATTGGTCGGATGAAAGGTCATTCTGATGTGACCCCTAATGGGATGTCCTCAGATCTTTGTTTGGCGGTAGCGAGAACTAAGATCTTATTTTGATGAGATTGATTTAATGGTTATTTCCTAAAATAATTTTTTGAAATGAAAGTTAAAAGATAGCTACTGGCCAGCTAATGTCAACATCTTAAATGGACGAGATGACTGCTCTCGGTCCTGTTTATTAACATTCCTCGAAGTTCTTCCCTGTGGACACAGAATGTAAATTGCCTCAGTTAAAGGTCCAAGTGCTCAGAAATCGTCTGTATAATGGCTCTCAATTCTGTGATTGCTTGTGGGAGTAACAGTATAGGTTAGACTGTATATTAATGCCCTTTGGCAGGGGCACTTGACATCCAAAGGCTTGCTGTTGATGTTTATAAGAAACATTATTGATTTGACTGATGTGCACTGACAATTCTCAGAGTGATTAGGGAGTGAAAACATTACAAGATTACAAAGTCAGCTGAGTGCTTCCATGGCCGTAACTCCTATAATTTATAATCGACTTTCAAAATTAGAGTGCTAATTTCACATAACATTTAGTTTAAAAAACGAGGCCCAAAGGCCGAGTTGAGCTAAAGGACAGCTGCTGATGTATTCAATAAGAAGCTTAATTAACCACAGCTGTCAAATGTATTTTTTACTTGAGTGAGCGGAATGTTTAATAATCAATACACGTATACTTGGATTCTGCATATCTTGTCAACCCCAATGCACTGCAATACAAACAAGCTCAATCTTATTGATGATGCAAATCATGTTATTTATAAAACCCAACTCTACACTTTGTAAATCAATAGAATTAATTCATATCATTATGGATTCAGTGTGTGGTTATTATCATATTATACATGTGATGTTGCCTTGTTCAGCATGATCAGCATCATGTGCTTCCAGTCTGGATCAGATGAAAAAATAAAGTATAAGAATAGAGAACTAACTACCATCCTGCCTCAGATGGTTAAGAATTAATGGAAATAATGATTGCTTTGGCCAATAGTGCCACAGACTCCAGCTCTGGCATTTTCCATCCTCTTTTCTGGAAGAGCCTCAGTTCTATCTGTTACAATAGGGATTGTGGCAAGATAGCAGGGGGTTTACCAATTATATGTCTTCCTTCGGGTCCTGCCTGGGCGGACAGTCCTGTTCCAATTACATGCCAATAGTCTGTCATCCAGTTATGGTGTTATATTTTGTTTTTTTAAATTGTCGGGATCAGTTTTCCAAGAAACGTTATGAAACTAAGGCTCTGACTTTGAAGGTCTGTTTTAGGGCTTTTTGAAGGTCCCTGTTCCTGATGATCGATCATGTAATGCCAAAGGGTTCAGATCAAGAAAAGAAATCTTGCCTCTTAAAGAATCATAGTTCCCTTACTGCGCTGTGGACAAGGATAAGAAGTCCATGGTTCAAATGGTTCAAATCACATTGTTTTATGCCACTAGAAAACATTGCTTGCCCCCCAAAACAACCTATTGCAGTTTGAAACAAGAATTTAATATAACAGAAGGCACGATATACTATAATAAAACTAAGTCATGAATTATGCTAAACCTGAGGATTATGTGAACCCCATACAACATGTACATCTGCCCTCAGTAGACTGAAGGGCTGGGACGAGTCCAAATTTACTGCCTAGGTACCCACCCCCTTATTACCCGAGCCTACCCGGGTACCCACTGTAGGTCTCAAGAGATACAAAATGTTGCGATTGAAACGTATTCAGATACATGTATCAAACAATCTGGCCATGCATACACTAAAGTTGACTTAAGTTATATCTTCATTCAGCCATAAGAAAAGTCAGGGGGAATGGGTGCATATTCAGAAAGAAATGTGATTTGTAGTGTAACCATAGAGTTGTAGATAATTTTGGTCATTAAACAATATGTCACGTGACTAACCACGGGTCCGTGTAGTCCTGTATGTTTTCTATAAAAAATGACTATCATTCAACAGCCATTACTCGTACATGTATGTACAGTCTGGCCCCTAAACTGCAATAAGAACACAAATTTTGGCTAGTTTAGTGAGTTTCTTTTCCAAGTACAGGAAGCTAAACACACCAACCCCAGATCCACACCAAATGTCACTTCCTTGGAAATATCTGTGGTCACATTCAGCATAAGTAATCATGTTAAAAAAGAAAGCAATAAATATTGAAAAACATAGTCAGTTTTTATTAGTCGATGGATTTACATTTAAGAAACTTAAAAATCTTACACAAAATCATCCAATCACAGATGCAAGATTACTTCAACGTTCTCCCTACGAAAGCTGCTGGACAAACAACTAATTCAGATTTGGTGTAGTGGAACCTGTACATGATTGGAGGTCAGAGTCTGTCTGACCTTCATCTCAGAAGGTTCATGATTGGAAATACTGAAGACGGGTAGTCACACCAAGTGTGGCCAGCAAACCCACTTTGAAACATCATTTATTTCCACATAACTTTGTTCAGGAATTGATTGACTCATGTTCAATAAGTGAAGAATGTTGTTGAGTTGTGCTGTCTGAGGGTTGAGTGCTTCTAGTGCCAGCACCCCAATTTCATAAATGGTCATGTAGTTCGCCACAGTTCGATCATAGCTTTTGTTATTGATCCTGTGATATTTGTGTTGTTGAGAAGGGTTAAACGGTAAAGTACAGCGTGTTAAACAACATAGGACAGAGTGTTAAACAACATAGTACACAGTGTAAAACAACATAGGACAGAGTGTTAAACAAAATAGTACAGAGTGTTAAACAACATAGGACAGAGTGTTAAACAACATAGTACACAGTGTAAAACAACATAGGACAGAGTGTTAAACAAAATAGTACAGAGTGTTAAGCAACATAGTACACAGTGTTAAACAACATAGGACAGAGTGTTAAGCAACATAGTACACAGTGTTAAACAACATAGTACACAGTGTTAAACAACATAGTACACAGTGTTAAACAACATAGGACAGAGTGTTAAGCAACATAGTACACAGTGTTAAACAACATAGTACACAGTGTTAAACAACATAGTACACAGTGTTAAACAACATAGGACAGAGTGTTAAGCAACATAGTACACAGTCTTAAACAACATAGTACACAGTGTTAAACAACATATTACACAGTGTTAAACAACATAGGACACAGTGTTAAACAACAGAGTACACAGTGATAAACAACATATTACACAGTGTTAAACAACATAGGACAGAGTGTTAAACAACATAGGACAGAGTGTTAAGCAACATAGTACACAGTGTTAAACAACATAGTACACAGTGTTAAACAACATAGTACACAGTGTTAAACAACATATTACACAGTGTTAAACAACATAGGACAGAGTGTTAAGCAACATAGTACACAGTGTTAAACAACAGAGTACACAGTGATAAACAACATAGCACAAAGTGTTAAACAACATAGGACAGAGTGTTAAACAACATAGGACACAGTGGTAAGCAACTAGTACACAGTGTTAAACAACATAGGACAGAGTGTTAAGCAACATAGTACACAGTCTTAAACAACATAGTACACAGTGTTAAACAACATATTACACAGTGTTAAACAACATAGGGCAGAGTGTTAAGCAACATAGTACACAGTGTTAAACAACAGAGTACACAGTGATAAACAACATAGCACAAAGTGTTAAACAACATAGGACAGAGTGTTAAACAACATAGGACACAGTGGTAAGCAACTAGTACACAGTGTTAAACAACATAGGACAGAGTGTTAAACAACATAGGACAGAGTGTTAAGCAACATAGTACACAGTGTTAAACAACATATTACACAGTGTTAAACAACATATTACACAGTGTTAAACAACATAGTACACAGTGTTAAACAACATAGGACAGAGTGTTAAACAACATAGTACACAGTGTTAAACAACATATTACACAGTGTTAAACAACATAGGACAGAGTGTTAAACAACATAGGACAGAGTGTTAAGCAACATAGTACACAGTGTTAAACAACATATTACACAGTGTTAAACAACATAGTACACAGTGTTAAACAACATAGAACACAGTATTAAACAACATAGGACAGAGAGTTAAGCAACATAGTACACAGTGTTAAACAACAAAGTACACAGTGTTAAACAACATAGTACACAGTGATAAACAACATAGCACAGAGTGTTAAACAACATAGTACACAGTGGTAAGCAACATAGTACACAGTGTTAAACAACATAGGACAGAGTGTTAAACAACATAGGACAGAGTGTTAAGCAACATAGTACACAGTGTTAAACAACAAAGTACACAGTGTTAAACAACATATTACACAGTGTTAAACAACATAGGACAGAGTGTTAAACAACATATTACACAGTGATAAACAACATAGTACACAGTGGTAAGCAACATAGTACACAGTGTTAAACAACATAGGACAGAGTGTTAAACAACATAGGACAGAGTGTTAAGCAACATAGTACACAGTGTTAAACAACAAAGTACACAGTGTTAAACAACATAGTACACAGTGTTAAACAACATAGTACGCAGTGTTAAACAACATATTACACAGTGTTAAACAGCACAGTACACAGGACTGGCATTCTCACTTGTTGATGTCATATCATAAAGAACGTAAATAATCAATACTATCTGGGTAAACTTTCATTGCTGTTTCACCGAGAAATCACACATAAAGAGACAGTAAACACCCTGTTCAAATACCAGGGAAACAAGTGTTTACACCTTACCATGTAATCAATACTCACAAAACTGCTTTGATTTATACTTTTATTTATCGCAAGTCAAACTTTTTCCAGAGTCAGGCTAACAGGGCCCCAGGCTGCCTCACATCATCTCTGTCAGCACCTCATCCCTCTACACATGTTCATCCAATAACATGTTATGACGCTCTATTGGTTTATCACCCAGTCTGCCCAGAATGGCAGCAGTGGCGATGCAAATGGTAACTGAGCTGTTAGGAGCAGCCCTCTCATGGGATAATGCTCGTATCACATACCTAAGCCTGACTTAAATGGATGATTATTGACAACTATTTCATTACCAGTAATAGAGATGGCTACAACATTGCAACAATGTTTGTTATTTTGTTATTTATCGTATTGGTGGTTTCTGTGTAGATTATCTTATTCTTGGTTTTAGTGTAGGAACAGTTGGCATGAAGTGAAAGTGTCCATGATTGATTAAGGAGGCAGATGTTATTCAATAAATAATTCAATTACTATTTTCCTATTATATTGTTAAAACTAAAACAACTAAATGGATAAATGTAGTTATTTACAGCATTATTGAAAAATGTCATTTTTTTTCACTCTTGTAACATGTGGAACGGGCTCATACAAAATATAGGATAAAACAGTTGTCCTGTGTAAGTCCTTGTTAGGCGGAGCATACATTATTTGGGGATAAAAATAAGGTTGACCAAAAACATTTAAACGGAAATAGTTACATGACAAGTGTTTCTGACAGGCTTTTATCATGTAGTACAACCTGTCAGCATCCCTGAGGGGTCCCCCATTTGAAATTTTGTGTGAGGAGGGGCAAGGATTAGTTTGAAAAAAGGAGCAGGCTTGGCCACAAAAAATTAAAAGGAAAATGGCGAGTGTTTCTGAAGGCTTTTATCACCTAGTACAACCTGGCAGTAGGCCTGTGTCCCCAACAGTTAACACATGCAGCTTATTATTGCTGGACGTGATAACGCTTGCCATCAATACCTAAAAATGATGCGCAATCCCGAAACACTTGATCAATCAACACATTTGTTTTTCAAGGTTCACCCGTTTTTTAGGTGCATTTAAGCATACGAACAGAATGTTATACAGTTATTATATTGATTTGACATATTCATAAAAAAAAATTCCAACATATTTTGTTTGTGAACTCTTATGAATTAAAATAATTGAAACAATTCATATAATTTCAGTTATCTCTATATTTCCACTATCTAACATTTTAGTTACAAATTAAAATTAATTATCTATTCATTTCAAAATATCTAGCCAAATACATTTATAAACTTAGCATTTTGAATCATAAAGTAAACAACTTGGAAAACAATGAGTAACAAGAAACATTGCTTGTGGATCAAAATATCAGACTAGCGCTGAGGATTACCCTCACGCCCTGTGTTCCAAACACCAGACAAAAATATCACATCTTCCTCACAACTAATTATTGTCACCTGATGTTAAGCAAACAACCTTCACTGACATATATGTGTATTTCATATCATTTTCAGGTCAACATTAGCCACAACGTTGACATTTTCTCATTAAAACATGGATGAATTTGCCTGAGTTTGCTAAAGTTAGAAAAGGAAAATTTATTTAAGTTTATATTCAAAATATTTTTATTTGCATTTTTATTATAAATTCACTTCAAGAGGTTTTGATTTAAGAAAATCAACCTCAAATTCATTTTGACAACATTTGTTATTATTGATTTGCAAAACGAAACAATTAGTCACAACCTCTGTGTTTTTTTTATCTCATTTAAAGTTTATATGTGTTCAACAGTTTATAACCATACACACTTCATGGGACAAAATGTATAAATTGCCTTTCAGATTAAAACAGGTAAATAAGTATTAATATGAATATACCCTAGAGTGAGTGAGTGAGCTAGGTTTAACACCGTTTGAACAGTATTCCAGTAATATCACAGTTGTCATCTTCATGTTGGAGGAAAACCCGAAGTGATGCAGGTCTTAGATATTTACCACTTCACTGACACCCACGAGCACGGGTAAGGTGCTTACAAACCTAGAAACATAATCAGGGCAAACCAGGAATCAAACCCACAAACATAAGTTTATGGCATGTCAAAGGGATGCAGTTCATCACAGCAATTTTTTAGTTTGCAATTACAATATGGCAATTGTATGATTAACTAAGAACTGGCAGCACGAGTTTGAGACTGAGTCTGGGATTCAAGAGAATGTACTATATTTAGACCATTAATAGTGAGTAAATCATATAATCCATGAGTATGTCACACTCTGTTGTGAAACAATATAAGGTTAATCTACAAATAAGAACTGTTGGAGCAATGTAATCTATCTTTGTTTCTTTTCTTTTCTGTTTTTGATTAACATTGATAATACTGAATCTTCCAAATTGAATATTAATAAGGTCTTAGTGATTCTGTTAGGATGGTCTGATACAATGCATTTCTGTTATTAGAGGCCATTAGGTTTTTTGTGGTTTCGTGGAATTGGACGCTGAGGCACCACGATTCCGTTTAGTCTGACAACATCATTACCATTTAGATGATGGAACACATGGGCTATGATGTCACCGGGTCTGAAAATAGCAGAGGCTGGCTGGACAAACACATGCTAGGAAAAACTGAACACAACTACATGCATTTTTAAGAAAATACATTAAATATGTGAAACAGCTGTTTGATTTTTAATGAGAAGTTTTTTACTGCATATGAAGAAAAAATTCTTTATGTAGATACAAAACACATGTGTGAGGTAATATTGTGTAGATGTAACATGTGTTTCTGGGGACATATTATATAGATTATAATAGCACATGTTAGGGGGATACTCATACAGATATGACATGTGTTGTTGGGAGAGTATTATGTGGATATTAGACAGGTTGGTGGGATATCATATAGATATAACATGTGTTGTTGGGGGAGTATTATGTAGATATTAGACAGGTTGGTGGGATATCATATAGATATAACATGTGTTGTTGGGGGAGTATTATGTAGATATTAGACAGGTTGGTGGAATATCATATAGATATAACATGTGTTGTATGGGGAGTATGATGTAGATATTAAACAGGTTGGTGGAATATCATATAGATATAACATTTGTTGTTGGGGGAGTATTATGTGGATATTAGACAGATTGGTGTAATATCATATAGATATAACATTTGTTGTTGGGGGAGTATTTTGTAGATATATGACAGGTTGGTGGAATATCATGTAGATATGACATTTGTTGTATGGGGAGTATTATGTGGATATTAGACAGGTCATGGGGATATCATATAGATATAACATGAGTTGAGGGAATATTATGTAGATGTATAAGATAGCTTCACGATAATTTGCAAAGAACAATGAAAAACGAAGTGTGTTTTATTTCATGATAAAACATTGCTTCATCATGACATAATTTCTAGAGATTCGAACATGTACTTGCAACTTAATGACGGTGTATACTGGACAATGTTATTTTTTAGATGGGAGTGTCTAGTGATTTGTTCCCCATTGGTGTAGTAGGGCAACATAAATAAACGCGATGGCCAAACGATCGTATCCAAAAGCAGATGAGATATGACAATCGGTATTGGGAGAAAAGATACAGGTAATTGACGTGAGGATTGCAAAAATATGCATGAAGTACCCACCTATGCATAAAATGGACTTGCCAAACATTGCCTAGGTAGGATTCTATTGAGGGAGTCGTCATTATTAAGATACGGGTAAATATTCTTAAAGCTTGCACATGTTGATAGATCCTTAAAGAGCATGTATACATAATGTTGATATCTCATATAAGAAATAAATGACTCATAGTCGTTGTTCATCGTACAATGCGCATTTCTCATGGTTTATTCTCCCTGCAGTGTTTTATTTACAATAAACAACTCCCGATCCCACTCGTTGTTTATTTCTTATATAACACATGTATATAGATATAACATGTGTTGTATGGGGAGTATGATGTAGATATTAAACAGGTTGGTGGAATATCATATACATATAACATGTGTTGTTGGGGGTCTCCTCAATATTATATAGATATAACACATGTTTGGGGAATATCATATAGATATAACGTGTTGTTGGGGAATATTATGTAGATATAACACATCTTTGGGGAATATCATATACATATAACATGTGTTGTTGGGGGAATATTATGTAGATATAACACATCTTTGGGGAATATCATATACATATAACATGTGTTGTTGGGGGAATATTATGTAGATATAACACAGGTTTGGGGAATATCATGTAGATATAACATGTGTTGTTGGGGGAATATTATGTAGATATAACACATGTTTGGGGAATATCATATATATATAACGTGTTGTTGGGGAATATTATGTAGATATAACACATGTTTGGGGAATATCATATAGATATAATATGTGTTGTTAGGGAATATTTAATAGATATAACACAGGTTTGGGGGAAACGGTGTTAGAATAAACATCAAAAGTTAGCTCAATGCAATAAACCAGAAGTGGTTATTCATAAAGTTGTTAATTTTCTTACCCGCTTTATTGATTACACTTTGAATATACATGTGTTACACGTGACATCATGTAATAATTGTCTACACTTTCTGAGATGGTGGGTTACGGTGTAATGATCTAATGCTCGATCTAATTCAGTGGCCGTATATATGTGCATATATGAAGATATATTCGGAAAAAGCTTTTTCTGTGTATCCCAAGATGACCGAAGCTCATTTCTCATAAGACAAACCTGCCTTGGTAATAGCCTCCTTACTTTACAGGATAAATACTCGACAGAAATATCTTGCATATTAGAAGAGCCATCATGGCTGACTTCACATAAAGGGAAAATTGCGAAAGAGAAATATTCTAGTATCGTTATAAGACAGAAAGATGACAAAGTCACACGACCAGACGAAAGCCATCTTCATGTTGTATTGATAAAGTTGGGAAAATAGAAATATTATTGAATTTCATGCCTTCGGTTCATGCTCCAAGTTCACTTATACGACATTTGGAAATTCCAATGCTATGGGGATCAGATGAAATATGATGGAAGTTTCAAAGGTGGGAGGACGGTCGGGGATGAACATGGAAAACCTTTCCTGGATAATTGTGCCCCTGCCAGGTCCGAGTTAACTCAACTTTGGGAAGGAAGGTGGAGCTGCATGTAACTTCCAGATGCCAAGACTGACACTTATATGAGACGTTTAGTGTTCCCGCTGGCTTTTGAAACTGTCAGTCCCAACTTTTAGCAAATAAAATAAAACGTCTGAAAATTACCTGGTTTTAATTCTTTCAACATCATTTTCAATGCAATGACGCCATCTCTTAAGTAACTTCGTAACATATACACCTCATTCACACAAAGATCAGACACAATTTTCTCTCTCTTTTTTTGAATATTTCTTAACTAAATTGCTGGAAATATTTATTTATTCTTGAAGCAAAGCGAAAAGTTATTTTCTTGCACTAAAAATAGACAAGGGGAAACCCTGATAGTAACAGACAAGCTGACTTTGTTCGAAAAGTATGCTATGAATATCGCCAATGTTTTGTTCAACATCAAAGATTTATAAGGTACTTTATTTGCCGGTCTACAGGGACTGGCAGTCACATGAATTACCAGCCCAAGCCTAATTTTACTGGTTAAAAACTGGTAATTACTGGGAAATGGGAACACTGCGTGTTTAGTCTCATCTGGACCTGAGCATGTCAGAGGTGAGGTGAGGTGAAATTGGGTTTAACGTCGCTTTCAAGATTATTGCACTTATATAGCGATGTGTGTGTGTGGCTGCTTGTACTAGATCGGACTGATGCCGATTTATAGTGCTAACCCACTGAGATACCATGCCGCAGTTTAACATGAATACCCCACTCAGAAACAGTATACTGACTGAACCGACCAGTCCTTGCTTTAACCCCTTAATTCCGAGCGCCAGACAGGGTAACAACAAGTACCATCTTTTAACGTCTTTTGGTATGACGTGGCTGGGGATCGAACCCCGGACCTTCCGCTCTCCAGGCGGACGCTCTAACACTAGACCACGGAGGCGGTCCGAGCATGTCAGACGTCTGATATGTGCATTTACAGTAACATGATGAATGAATGTTGTTTGTCTGCACTGTTAGACTGTAATCCCCATACTGGTAACACGTACCTCCCATTAGTTATTATAACTAAATATTAATTATTATGTATGATTATGTTAACAGTATTCTTATGTATTTACAGTTGATGGATGATTATCAGAACAAGTTGTATTTTGATTAGTGAACTAAGTGGAAGAATGTGTAAAATGAATATCAGACAGCAGACAGTTAATGATTTATGTTTTAAGCCTTTAGCAGTGTTGTTCGAATGAGTATGTTGGGTTTGAAAGTATTTAAATCACGGCATGTCTGTTTGATGTTGGAGGAAAACCCGGGGTCGATTCACCACATGGGTACAATGTGTGAAGCTCATTTCTGGTGTCCCCAAACGTATTCTTCCTGGAATATTGCTAAAAGGGGTGAAAATCCAAACTCGCTCATTCTAAAAAGAGCTCAGGGCCTTTGCCTCCTCTACATCAAGCCCAGACAGCGAATGGGACTTCTCCCAGGAAATGCTGCCTAGTGAAACCCACCCAGAACTTTTCAGAGAATGTGAAGACTCCCAAACGCTGCAGCCTTCATTACCCAGATTGTCAGAAGGGCTGTATTCCTGGCAACAAATCCGGGTACTCTCCCAATGTCAGTCAACAGACTGGGAGGTACCAAACGTAAGGCAGCGTCAACAATTGGGAGCCATCGGGATGAAATTATTATTTACTAAAACTATTATTGTTGTTGTTATTGTTGTTGTCACAGCATGTGTTTGTGTGTTTCAGCCGCATGACGGATCGTCCCGGGGTTCCAGCCCTGTAACCATGATCTCTGTCAACGAGGGGGGCAAACAGTCATCAAAACAGCGGAGGACCCCGAGTCCGATACGGAAAGTCAGATCTGAGATGCAGAAGACGGCTTCCAGTGATCCAACTCTCAACCAGATTCCAAGGGGAAGTCCAACTCCAGGATTTCGACCTCGCAGCCTCACTTTCAGTTTCACAAACAGATACCGGTCACGTCGCAGACGAATGTCGCTCGGGTGTAAAACTGGCGACAATAAAACAAATTCCATCACCCATTCAACTCAGCTGTCCTTTCTGGACTTTGTGGACTTGTTCAAAGCATTCGGACTCCGGTGCCGCAAGGACTTGAAAGAACTATTTGAGCAGTTTGCAGTGACGAAGTCCACGGGGATGGAACTGCCGTCTGTGAAGCACCCTCCATACATTCCTAGTCCCAGAGATATGTGTAAGTGTAAATTTATCTTTCTTTTCAAATTTGTTAAAACCATTAATTTTTTCCATAGGTGTCCGAGTCGTCTAAGGTGCCAAAATTTAAGATGCTGGAATTCTTTGTTCACAGTTGCGTCCCTCAGGTATACCAAACTCCTGTGAAAGTGGGTTTGAGTTCTAGATTAAACCTAATTATGATTATTGATTTGTTAGCACCATACCCATGCTTGTTGTTACATTGAAGTGGTATTTATTTAAGACCTTGGCCCCTTTATTAACCCTATGACTGCTGTAAGTCTATTTTACTGTATAGCCGTTTTTTTCGTCTCAGGACTATGATAGCATTGTGGAATGGGGCAATACCTCCCTGCAAGCTTGTTTACCAGTTTATGAGCTCATACGCTGCCATGTAAGCGGCATGCCACATTACGACTGACACACCTGACATAATATACCTTACCTGATGTAATATAACTGATCTGATGTAATATAACTGACCTGATGTAATATAACTGACATGATGTAATATAATGGACCAGACATAATATGACGGACATTGCGTAATATAACTGACTTCACATAATTTTAAGGACCTGACGTAATATAACAGATCTGACACAATATAACTGACCTGGTGTAATATGATGGACCTGACATGATATAACGGACCTGACACAATATAACTGACCTGGTGTAATATGATGGACCTGACATGATATAATGGACCTGACACAATATAACTGACCTGGTGTAATATGACGGACCTGACATGATATAACAGACCTGACATAATATATAACGGACCTGACACAATATAACTGACCTGGTGTAATATGACGGACCTGACATGATATAACAGACCTGACATAATATAATTGACCTGACATAATGTAACTGACCTGATGTAGTATAATTGACTTGTTGTAATATAACTGACCTGTTGTAATATAACTGACCTGTTCTAATGTAACGGACCTGACGTAACATAACGGACCTGATGTAACATAACGGACCTGACGTAACATAACAGGCCCTATGTGATATAACCCCAGCTGTGGCTTTTCCTCTATACCACAATCCCCCAAAAGCCAAAGTTGGCGCCTGAGTGATAGACTGAAGCCTTGGGGTGTGTTTCTTGTTCTATATCTACCCTGCCTGTATCCATAGCTTTTCAATATGGTGAAATGAAAGACCGTTATGAAATAACATTCACACTTAACCAGTACAAATACAGACAATCTTTTGAGTTGATTACTTTAGTTCCTGGCAATTACTTCAGTTAACACTGCTTCCGTTTGTTCAAGTACGAACACCGTTATTCTACCTCCCATACATGTCTCCACAAACACTTGCTAATAGCTGTTCAAACAAATGCCATTGACTGGGTTGTCACCAGTTAGGTCACAGCGTTGAATTCTCATCAGTACTTGAGCACATATTACATGATATTACTGACGGAGGTGATTCACCCCAAGTGTGACCTCCAAGCTTGTGGGGTGTTGGGGTAGCCTAGTGGTTAAAGCGTTTGCTCGTCAGGCCGAAGCCCAGTGTTCGATTCCCCACTTGGGTACATTGTGTGAAGCCCATTTCTGGTGTCCGTCACCGTGATATTGCTGGAATATTGCTGAAAGCAACGTGAAACCATACTCACGCCAAGTGTGTTCCTCATTCATTTGTAGCAGAACTCATCTGGAAGTTGAAAATTTTCTAACTTTTTTTTCGACCATCTACATTGAATTTTAGGCCAAACCTTTTGAAAACCAACTGTCAACAAAATAAAAGGCCTTGTGAAGTTGCAGTTATTTATCCTTGAGTAGGGCATTCTGTAGTGTACATTCTGCAGATATTGAGCACTTTTCTATCATTTAAAGGCTCCCACTTTTGACAGTACTATCCATAAATTGAACCAGATCCTGTTAAGACAAAAACTTGTAAATTTACATATTTTACCTTTTTTTACGTTGGGAAGTGTGTATTTTATAGTTCTGTATAATTCATGATGTAGTACTTAATACAATAAGTTGTGCTTAAACAAATTATATACTGACACACTTTGAAAATATTCAAATTCTGTGATATTTGGCAAAGTGGCCTCAAACATCATATTAAGTTATTCTGTGTATTTAAAATTGTGATAATGAAACACAACAATGTCGTCATATGGGTTCGAATATCTTTCCATGTGTTTTGAGATGGACTTCGAAATGCAGCACAATATGCTTCTTGTCATTTTGAGTTACGCGTTTCATTGAGTGCCAGTATACCTAACACATTAATGTACTTTCTAATTCAATTTCCCGTCGCTAAGCACAATGTCAAGGATGTCAAATAATGACGCCATTCCTCTTGGAGAAGAAGAATAGATCACAGGATGTGGGCGGAAATGGCCAATAATAAGACTGAGAAGGATGCTTATCACTCCCAATCCCCAAACTAATCCAACCTCGCCTTGTATCACATGACCACATGAGCCGGAGCAACGTGACTCCCGACTTGCCGTGACCATCGTGTCAAGGCCGTAAGATGTGTTCAAGACAACTAGTGATGTATTGCTATGGAGAAGGGTGTTTTCAATCAGTTATTCAGTAGCCCACGAATACATCCATTTTTAATTACACGCATAACTATCAAATACAAAATATCTTGCTTGGCAATAAGTTGGTATATTTATGCCGGAGGGTAGTTCCACTTTCTTTTATAGGAATGCTGTCTGATGATTTGTTGGAAAATCAATTTTTTCCCAACATTGTTCCAAAATTTATTGACATGGCGAAGGGTCAATGGCCGAAAGTTGTGGGTTATGATGCAGTTATGGGATTAGATTGGGCATGGTTTATTCAGTGGTGAGGACATTAATTGTGATGTAGGGAGTTTTTGTATGTATACTGGATGATATGTTAAGCAAAAAGCAGGCTGAACTGATGATCTGTATTATTGTAGATTAAGGATGTATTTTGAGAAGTGACGATGTTTAGGTACATATGTACCAATCAACTTAGTTCAGCGAGTTTGCATGGAGAATAATTTCCAGAAATATTGATCTTGAGACAGCATTAATATTAGGTTATGTCATCATCTTAGTGAACCAGCACCACCAGTGAGTGAGTGAGTATGGTTTTACGCCGCTTTTGCAATATTCCAGCAATATCACGGCGGGGGACACCAGAAATGGGCTTCACACATTGTACCCATGTCGGGAATCGAACCCGGGTCTTCAGCATGACGAACGAACGCTTTAACCACTAGGCTACCCGACCACCCCAGCCCCACCAGTACAATACATGATGTGTTTGGTGTGTGATACTGTACTGATACAATTCAAAATTTGTCCAACACTGTATTCCACAGATGTACAAGATCTCACCCTGGATAACCCACTCAGCCACACAATTCTTGATGTCCTTAGTTTGTTCAACAATTTAAGAGCAGTATCCATATCTTTTTTTATAACCTACGAGGGCAAACATGTTGAGGTTCATAAAAATCATATGTGTCCTAGGGTCATATCACGTGATGAGACAACGGTGTATTGTTTCCGTCATCCAGACGGCATTGTTGACATCATTTGATGTCATGATTAAAAAGGCATTATTACATTTAATTCCACAGGTGTAAAAATATGTTGCTGCCACAATGTGTGATATCTCTTCCTGGGCAACCAACAGTTCTGCCCAAAACATGATTAATAAAGCAGGACCGGTATTAAAGTTTATTCCACAGATGTTATAGCATAATGTCCTTGCTGTGTTCTACAGAATATAAACAGTATTACTTTTTATTCCACAGGTGTAATAACCCGCAATAATGCACTGGATCTCACCCAGGACAACCAACAGCGCCGCACAATATGCGATGTTCTTGCCGTGTCTAGCATCATCTCCAACTTTGCTGGGGTGGAGACGACGCCAACCAAGTGCATGGGTCTGCGAGAGTTCCGGCAGTTCCTCGAGGATTACCAGGAGGAGGCATATGATGATGATGAGATCATCGAGCTGATCCAGCGCCATGAGCCGGACTCCATGTTGCGAGATCGCTGTTGTCTGTCATTTGAGGGATTCGCCAAGTTTCTCATGGACAAGGATAACTTTGCTTATCTTCCTGAGAAGACCAAGCACAATGATGAGGTAGGCACGCAAGATGGGTTGTGCACAGTAAACAGTGATTGTTTATATTATTTGTTTTACCATTTCTATTGTAATCGTAAGTACATGTTGACCATAGGCTTCATTTACCCCTTGTATGAACACTGCAGTGATCTGATGGTGTGGGCCAATACAGGTCAGGTGAGGTCGAATGGGATTTAACGTCGCATCCAAGATTATCTGACTTATATAGCGACGTGCATGCCTGCGTGAGTGCGTGTGTGCGTGCGTGTGTGCGTGCGTGTGGCTGCCTGAACTAGTCTGGACTGATGTCGGTTGACAGTGCTAGCCAACTGAGATACCATCTTTTGACGCGTTTGGTTTGATGCGGCCTGGGATTGAGCCCCGGACCTTCCATTCTCTGGGTGGACGCTCTACCACTAGACCATGGAGGTGGCCCATACAATGTCAAAGATGAGACTGATGCTTAGTCACTGAAAATATATAATTTGGATAGAGATATAATGTATGCCTGGCTCCATTGGTCTGGGTTTGAATCCAGTATTCACTGGAGTGATCATGACGTTTGGTTTGTCAGCACCTCCCTCATGCTTGGTTTCACCACATGGTAATTGTCTCTAATCTGTATCAGTGTGTACTTTCCTCCGACATTTAGTTATCACACTGTTTTATACAAATACTGTTCCGACAATTCACTCACTCACTCACTCTGTGGCAGGACATGGACCACCCCCTGCCTCACTACTACATCGCCTCATCCCACAACACGTATCTCACCGGCCACCAGCTCAAGGGGGAGTCCTCCGTCGACCTCTACAGCCAGGTCAGTGTACAGTATATGACGTAGATAATCCCATCTCATAGTTAAACTGAGGTATTAACTTAGCCCTTGAAATCTGTATCAAAATGGTATTTGCGGTGCATAAGCCAGATACTAAGTTTATCGGATTGGCTGATAGCATCAATGACACGATCAATATGTGCTGAGCTTGATTACTGGGTGCAGGTGCTGCTGATGGGATGCCGGTGTGTGGAGCTGGACTGCTGGGATGGGGACGATGGGGCGCCCATCATATACCACGGACATACACTCACTACAAAGATCTCATTTAAGGTAAAACTCATATGTCAGGTGGTCTAGGAGAGGTAGTGATGGGAGACTGTCAGAATGAGTGAGAGTGTTCAGGTAAAATCTCTGGGTGAATGAGTGAGTGAGAGGGAGTGATTGTAGGGGAGGGTCATTTATAGTCTCTTTGAGTGGGTGTGAGGGTGAGTGTGAGAGTGAGTGAGTGGGTGTGAGAGTGAGTAAGTGTGTGAGTGGGTGAGTGAGTGAGTGAGTGGGTGGGTGGGTGGGTGGGTGAGTGAGTGAGTGGGTGGGTGGGTGGGTGAGTGAGTGGGTGTGAGAGTTAGTGGGAGAGTTAGTCGGTGAGTGTGAGAGTGAGTGGGTGAGTGTGAGAGTGAGTGTGTGAGTAAGTGAGTGAGTGTGAGTGAGAGTGAGTGGGTGTGTGAGTGAGTGAGTGAGTGAGTGAGTAAGTGGGTGTGAGAGTGAGTGAGGATCATGTACAGTCTACGAGTCACTGCGCGAGTGTGAGAAGATCGACTGAGGGTGAAAGTGAGGGTGAGTGACAGCGAATGAGCTGTGGTGTGGTGTGAGAATGAGTGAGTGAGTGAGTGAGTGAGTGTGAAAGTGAGTGAATGTGACAATAAGAAAGTGTTAGAGTGAGTGATATACGTCAGAGCAAATAAGTGACTAAGTGTACATGCATGTGAGAATGCACGTGAGTAACTGTATTTGTTTGAGCTACATATTCAATCATTCAATCATGTAGGGTGTTGCCGAAGCCATCAACCGAAGTGCTTTTGTGACGTCCCCATACCCCGTCATCCTGTCCATAGAGAACCACTGCTCTATACCACAGCAGCAGAAGATGGCGCAGATATTCACAGTAAGACACTACCTCCTTGTGCTATATATAGCTGCTGAGACACTCACCCTTCCTTCTCCTTGATGATCACAACACACCTAATCCTTATCTTTTCACTGAGTGCTTTGGTCATGTGTTGGGGTCTTGGAAAGATACATTGATTGTAGACTTTCAGGAAAATACCTAGCCAGGCCCAAGGGCAATTCCAGAACTTTTGAAAGGGAGGGGTCAAAAATAACAAAATCCTGTCTCAGTTAATTTTATTGCCTACAATCTACTACATTTGTTTTTCAAAAGGGGGATCCGGTCCCCCTCTGGACCCCCCTCTGGACCCCCCTATGAACCCCGCTCTGGACCCCCTCTGGACCCCCCCCTGGACCCCCCTCTGGACCCCCTATGAACCCCCTCTGGACCCCCTATGAACCCCCTCTGGACCCCCTTCAGGACCCCCTCTGGACCCCCTCTGGACCCCTCTGGACCCCCCTCTGAACCCCCCTCTGGACCCATCTGAACCCCCCTCTGGACCCCCTCTAAACCCCCCTCTGGACCCATCTGAACCCCCCTCTGGACCCCCTCTGGACCTGCCTATGGAGACCTATGTTTTCACTTTGTTCCTTCACCTTTTCATGTTTTGGAGAGTTGAAAGAGCGTGAGATGCCCAAATGTTACCATTGTTTGATAGTGTATAGTTTTACAATCCACTGCTGTTCCAGAGCGTGTTTGGTGACAAGCTGGTGACCACGTTCCTGTTTGACTCAGACTTTTGTGAGGACCCACAGCTACCATCACCGAACCAGCTCAAGTACAAGATCCTCATCAAGAACAAGAAGATCAGGGACCCCGAGAGTACCGCAGCCATCAAGAAGGTAATGCCATCTACACACTTATCGTGGTTCTATCACCATGTACAACAAGTTGCATGTTTCTTGTAATTTCAGAATTAGATATAGGTTACCAAGCAGATTTACTCACACCAGTGTATATTTCTATCCTCCGCCACAAAGTGGAAGGGGGGATATAGGAATGGGTGCTGTCCGTCTGTCCGTCCTTCTATCTGTCCTTCCTTCCATCTGTCACGTTTCATTTCCGGAGCAGAACTCAAAAACCATGTAGAAATCTTAAACTTGGCACATAGATAAGTCTAGTTTGGAATTTAAAAAAAAGAATTTTAGATTCCATGGCAACAACTTTGACTTGGACTGAAAATGGCGGTAGTGCTCGTTTCCTGGAGGAGGTCTTGAAACCCATACAATATTTCTTCACCAAACTTGGCACTTAGATAGGTTTAGTGGTAAACTGGTGCCTTTTGATAGATTGTGATTTTTGAAAAAAATATTTTTAAAGTTTCCATAGCAACGACTTTGACTAAAAATGGTGGTTGTGCTCCTTTCCGGAGCAGATCTTGAAAATGATACAATATGTAAATGAGTCGTCTACCTTAACATCTTGGTTATCAGAATGACGTAAATGCAGCATAACTTGTATTAACTGAATTAAGTACAACCTGCAAACTTGTTGTTTCTGTTGAGTCATTGTATCAGGTGTAACAGTTGCCCCCCTTATTGTCCCAATAGCTAAAGTTATAAGGCTTAAATATACTTAAACTATTGTGGTAGGCACAACAGAGTTATCCCCCTTTATTCTCCCAATTGTTTCAAATCTGTTAGATGAGATATTCTCCAGCTTATCCCTGACTGTAATGAATGTTCTAGCTTCCTGTGCAGTCTCGGACATCCAGCATGGCGTCGTCGGAAAGTACTTCCATCAACGACTTCGATGACGACGATGATGAAGATGAGGATGAAGACGATGTCACTGATGGTGGGTGGAGATAGATGGATACAACTAAAGTTACATTCACTAAAATACGTAGGGATTGAGTTAAATGCCACTGTTAACAGTATTCCAGTTTTATCACGGCGTGTCAGCTTGATGGCTGAGGAAAGCCCGAAGTGATGCAGGTCTTGGACATTTACTACTTTGGTGAAACTCACAAGCACGGGTAAGGTGCTGACAAACTATGAATATATTCGAGGCGAAACAGGATTTGAACTCAGACTCATAGGTTTCTGGCATGCCCAAAGATCGCAACCACCCTTAGACCACTTGGCCACCCGTGACCCCCTAAAATACATAGAAGTATATACATATTAACATCTGGTGCATGTATATATTCAGTCCATAATCAGTTATTATGAACCAATTTTAAATCCTCCAGTACTGTTATTTAATACTACATAAATGACAAATTCGAGGATGTTTACTTGTGTCTCACAAATGCTCTCTCAGAGTTGGCAATGTGTTTGTAACACTTGGAGCATATTACCGTATTCGACGTAATAAGCGCCGAGGGCGCTCTCAAAATTAGAAATAGGGGGCTCTTATTAGAATATTACTTTGGTTGAAAAAACAGAGTTGAAAATAAATTTCATGGTTTATGCTGACGGCCTGAACTGTTTATATACGACAGATATATTTTTCCAGAATTTAATTGCCCATAATTAAGGGTGCATATAACACACGAGTGCGTATGATACACAAATAAATAAGTCTTGTGTACATTGATCATTCGGAAAGGGTGATAATTGGGAGTGTTCACTAGCCAATATCTTAGCAAATATCGCCGTGGGCGCTTATTAGAGCGGGGAGCTTATAACGACGAATACGGTATGTGTCGGCTGTTGATGAAACTGTCTCCCTTGTCCCCAGCTGTGAAGGAAATGAGGCGGTCCGTGGACAGTCAGGATAGCCCTACACCGGACCAGGAGGACAAAAGCAAGCTGCAGTCGCGACAGAGGATGGACTCTTTCGGCGAACTTGGTCCCAGGTAAGACAGTGCTGAACTAACTCACTCACTCTCACTGTCCTACTCCCAGCCGTTACTCCCAGACAACACAGGTAATCTGTATTTCAATAGGACACAACTGTAGTATGGTCTCATTATTTCCATACTAAAGTTGTGTCCTACTGAAATATTAATAATGAAAACTGAAAATAGACATAATTTGTATTGGCCAAAAAAATACAGATTACCTATGTTAAGGACTCTGTCAGTTTAGTTTAGAGGAAGGGGGTTCAGTTGGATTGGTCTTTTGCTGGTATCGCATTTTGCCAACTCCACCCATTTTATGTGACACACCCACCCACTACCAACCATCAACAACCAACCACCAACCCACACACAGTCTCACACACAGTCTCACACACACACACACACACACACACACACACACACACACACACACACACACACACACACACACACACACACACACACACACACACACACACACACACACACCACAAATATAATAAATTACCAGTATTACCAGTATTGAGGTATTTAAAAAAAAGGACTGTGTCAACTTGTTGTGATACATTTTGGTGACCCGCTCCCTCTTTTCCTGTGTTGCCCCTCCTTATTCTCTCCCACCCACACCCCCACACCCACCCCCACACCCAACCCCTCTAATAAATGACCAGACACTTATAGCCATAAAATGAACAAATGTTTTGTGCATTATGTATTAAAGAGCTGACTTCAATGTTTTCTCGAAAAAGATATTTGAAAAGTTCTACCTCCCTCCATGCTTTTTGAGGAAGCTATGCTGGAGAAACTTCAGATTCATTTATCATGCTATCATGCTCTCAACCATTGGTTTGTTTGTTTCTCAGGCAACACTCTGAATCCTTTGGGGAGAAGCAACGCCCCAAGAGCCACCCTGAATTAGACTGGCAATTCGGTGAGGAAATCCACGATTTGAAGACCCCACCAAAAATCAAGGCCAAGAAAGCAAGTCAGATAGCCAAAGAATTGTCTGATCTAGTTGTGTACACTCAGGCTGTCAAGTTTAGAGGTATGTTCACGTTGCCAGGTGTAATCACTATTTTATTTTTTGTGTAACATTTCTGAGCTTCTTCATGCTCCTTCATCAGGTCAATTTCATCGTGTAAATAGGTGAATTTTTACCTGTTGAAGGTGCAAGAAGTAGCTCTGAAACGTCATACAAAGAATAAAAGAAGCTGCCATCCATAAAAAAGTGTCATGTATTCTAAATGCCTATCAAAGACATCATATGTAATGTTTATGATTAATCATGTAGTATTTATAATAAATCACTTCCTATATAATCTTTATAGTTTATCACTTTTTTAAATTTACATTACTTCATAAATAATTTTACATAACAATTAAAAAGTTAATTAACTTCAAGATAGATTTCCTTTTAAGTGTCATTTAAAAATCTAAATGTGTTATATATTGCGCTTAATGAATGTTTGTATATTGATAAGGTCTGTCCTTGAGTCCGAACACGTCACTAAAGCAGAAGAAGGGGCCTATACGGAAGAGCATCCTGACAAGCGGTCTTGGCAACAGCCCCAGCACCCCCACCCTCATCAACTCAGGTAACATCGTCATCACTATCTGTCACCCTCTGGAGCAGTGGTGACTTAGCATTACAACACTGCCACAGGTTAATTTGCATATCACATGACTGGACATTTCTCATGTTTGTCAACAAACGTACTTATTCTGAAATCAGAGCAGACTGTCCGAATGGAAGCACTTCCAGTTTTGCATATTGTTGTGCGTAGTTATATAGATATGCTACAACATAGCAGGACGATATATCTTTATTCATCAAAGTGACCATATCGCTAGCTTGCCGTAGGGTGTTGATGACAGCATGTGGAGCCGTACAACGAACGTAAACAAAAGAAAAAATACGCAAATATTTTATGACATAATGTGTAGATTTTTAATAAATGAGATGAAAAACATATCTAATTTGTTGAATGGAATATGTTGGATGTGACAAATCATTACATCTCTCTGGCCTATGGTAGATATACCCGCAAGGAACTCTGTAACAGTGACAACATGTCTGACATTATGGCACATAGCAGAATGATAAGACTGAATATTTAGTCAATAACCTATAAGAGTTATGGATTAATTTTGAATGTGTCTAGCCTTGGCAAGAACCTTTCAACAATAATATGCTACGGATACTATAAATCTTGAAATTAATGCGTCTCAAAGGCTGTAGATCTGAGGATAAGTGAGATGAAGCCTATTGATGCGTGTCAGGTCGTGTCGGCCCTTGCTGCCGAGTTGCGTGGGTGGCTTCTGCTGGACTGCTGTGCCCAGTTTGACATGTGTGGGTAGAGTGGGTAGAACTCTTGACCCCAGCAGTGATAACTCATTGGATGCCTATTGTGTAATTTCTGTTCTTTAAGTGACATTGTTATATACTTGTTACAACTGCTGCTCAATAAACCGTGTTTCTGTTTATATTCAAGTTGGTATTTCCACTATCCAAAGTGTCCAGTGTGTCTGTCTTATTGTTGGATGGTCATTTGGAGACATAAATGCAAACTTTAATTAATGCAAACAAAGACCACTCGCATTTTTTGCGTTTAATTCACGCTCGCCTTAATTTCAAGGTTTACAGAAGAAAATCTGTAATTCTGAGTTGCCTGTTGGTAATTCTCCATATTGCCCATGAACAATGTAGCTGGCTTTATGATCTCAAATGAGTGGGGGCACGGGTGGCCCAGTCGTCTAAGGCACTGCAATTCGCTGTACAGAGTTGCGTCCCTTGGACACCCAGAAACCCATGATTGTGGGTTCGAATCCCGGTTCGCCCCGATTATGTTTCTAGGTTTATCAGCACCATACCCGTGCTCGTGGGTTTCACCAAAGTGGTAAACGTCTGAGACCTGCATCACTTCGGGCTTTCCGTCCACATTAAGCTGACACGCCGCGATATAACTGGAATACTGTTAAAAGCGGTGTTAAAACCCTACTCACTCACTCACTAGATCTCAAATGAAGACAACGGTTCAGTCAACTGTTGGAACGAGGTCAAATTGAGTCCTTTGTGACATGTACATGATGATGTCATCTCCGAATATTTGTTACATTGCGTACATATGAAGTCACTCTGCCATGAGCCACTTCACAAACAGTGAAATTAATAAAGCAATTTCAATTAACGAGCCAATCAGCATGTAGCAAATTTACCGTATCATCCATTATAAGAACTATTCACAACATGATGCTGTTGCTGCTTCAGGGGAGAAGGTGGACCTCATCATCCCAGCTTCAATACCTCGCATCAAGAAATGTGACGGCACCCCTGCCTGCTACCTGGTTTCGTCTCTCAACGAGAACAAGGCCAAACAACTGTGTCGGAGAAACCCCCTCGGTGTCATCAAATATCCTTTCGCATCTATTTGCATAAATATTGGGCATGTTTGCTGATCAATAAGATTTTGATTTAACTGTATTTGTGTGTAAATATATGGGATTAATACTGTTGATATGTATATTCAGTAAATGAAACTATTGAAATATTTTTTTTAAAAAGTGAAACAGGGCGGTCGGGTAGCCTAGTGGTTAAAGCATTCGCTTGTCACACCAAAGACCCGGGTTCGATTCCCGACATGGGTACAATGTGTGAAGCCCATTTCTGGTGTCCCCCGCTGTGATATTGCTGGAATATTGCTAAAAGCGGCGTAAAGTGAAACATTTTGTAAGATTTGGTGCAGCCTTGTTTTTAATATGAAAAGATTGCTATGTTAATTTCAGATAGCATGGTGCGTTTGTTAACTGACAACATCAATGTCTATCAAACAAGGGTATAGTTTTAGTCCTGAACTATTTATTGTTCCAATCAATAGTATGTACCTGAATATCCCTGAAATATCCACATAAATACTGATCTTCCCGAGGCAAGGGAGTTAAAAGTATAAGTCCAGTTTCCACCCTTGACGAACCAGGCTGAAATTTCTGGGCTCAATCATAGCGCCACCAGTGGCTATAACGAGTTGTGGCCCTCCTATGGCCCTCCTATTGACCAATCAGATTCCACCTCTCATATCACTTGCATTTGCTTCAAACAGTCTGATCGATAATCAAGATCTGATATTGTAATAAAACATGTCTTACTTCACAAAGTGCATCAAATCATGCGTGCACTTGACTGAAAACATGAAAAGATTTGGAAAATATCTGTTGATGCCCAGCAGACAGACAGTACACATTCTGAATCTGCTCGGCAGTTTTACAAACCGGAAGTCGATTTCTTTACACGATTTTGATTGGACTATGCATAGACTTGTTAGTCATCCAAAACATAACTCCGTGTTTGCAGCCTAGTTCGGCAAGGGTAGAAACTAGACTTTTATAGTCAGTTAATTCCCTTGCTTCGGGAAGATGGTGAGGTGAGGTGAAATTGGGTTTAACGTCGCGTCCAAGATTATTGCACTTATATAGCGACGTGCATGCATGTGTATGTGTGTGTGTGGCTGCTTGTACTAGTCCGGGCTGATGCTGATTTATAGTGCTAGCTCACTGAGATACCATGCCGCAGTTTAACATGAATACCCCACTCAGACACAGTATACTGACTCCGAGCCGACCAGTCCTTGTTTTAGCCCCTTAATGCCGAGCGCCAGACAGGGTAACAACAAGTACAATCTTTTAACGTCTTTTTGTATGACGCGGCCCGGGGATCGAACCCTGGACCTTCCGCTCTCCACGGAGGCGGTCGGGAAGATGGTAAATACATAGTAAACTGTATGTTGAGTATTTCTCCTTGACTCCATCACCCATACAGAGAGGCAGCTAATGCGGACGTACCCAGCTGGGATGAGGATAGACTCCTCCAACTTCAACCCTGTCATATTCTGGGCGTTCGGCATCCAGATGGTGGCACTCAACTACCAAACTGAAGGTGAGAAAGGGAGACAATCCAGTGACACCTAAAAATGAAAGAATTTTAGAAGCTCAACCGTTAACTCCGCAGCATTCATAGAGGTTATCAGATGTGCATTTTCTTACAATGAGACCAATGAAGGCCATGCTTTCAATTCAAAGCGTTAATACCGTATTCGACTTAATAAGGGCCCAGGGCGCTTTCAAAATTAGAAATAGGGGGCTCTTATTTGAATATTATTTTGGTTAAAAAAGAGACTTAAAAGATAAATTTTGTGGTTTATTCTGACAGCCTGAAATGGTTATATGCTGCAGATATATTTTTCCAGAATTTAATTGCCCGTAATTAAGGGTGCATATAACACTCCAGTGCATATCATATGCGAATAAAAAAGTCTTGTGTACATTGATCAATTGGAAGGGGTGCTAATTGGGAACATTCACTAGCCAATAAATTAGCAAATATTGCCGTGGGCGCTTATTAGAGCGGGGCGCTTATTACGTCGAATACAGTATATCCATAACTCAATGATACAAGATCTTTGAATGGTTGATCAATCTTTGCGGGTATAGACAGGGAACTAATTGCATGTAGAAAGATATTACTTTGGAACTCGAACATGGTATTAATAACTTTATTCTTTTTTATATGAAATATCTGTTTCTTGCCCCACTGATTCTAAAGCTTCAATTAGGTTTGGCATCTCAGGTTGTCCGGGGCTCCATCCCATTCAAAAATCTAGTGTAAAACTAACATCAGTTATGCCTCAAAGGATCACTTTGGGGGCAGAGAGGGCAGGGGGGTCAGGTTTTCTCTAAAGACATGCGAGTCTCTATCACCTAAACTTTGGGTATTACAGTTTCAAATACTTGCTACTAGGGCTGGGACAGGTAACTCGGGTACTCGGGTCGGGTGGGTACTGAGTAGGACCCGGGTACCCACAGGAATACCCAGACCCATGGTTAGTCACGTGATATATTGTTTCATGGCAAAAATTCACCATGTAACTTCATGGTTACATGCCAATTTTAAGTCTCTTATGTTCTCAATTCTTCATGACTATGAACACGTTCCTTCTGACTTATATATGTTTGAACAAAGCTAAAACTTCAGTCAACTTCGGAGTATGCATGACATCGTTTTATACGTGTATCTAAATACATTTTGCCAGGGCTACTGTCAAACTATTCCCAATCGGACATTTTGTACCTATCTCTGGACACCAACAGCGGGTTCATCCTTTATGAAAGCTTCGTTCTCTTCAGCCACTTGACAGTTTGGCAACTGGTTTATTTTATGAGTGCTTCTGTCACTTCAGATACGGCTATGGCTCTGAACACCGCCATGTTTGAAGCGAATGGACACAGTGGCTACATACTAAAGCCGCCAGTTATGTGGGCCAAGAATCACATGATGTACAACCGCTTCAATCCCTGGGACAAGGAATTTGATGGGCTCCATGCAACCATTCTCACGCTCCATGTAAGTTGGCATCACAACTGTTTGAAGAGACTCTTCTCTGCTTGAAGTTAATGGGTAGTTCCAAATGTAGATAATTAGGCTGCACCATTATGTCATTGTGGATATTTTATATATGCTGTTGTTTCTGAGCACCGTTGAATCTTTACCCAAACAAGTTTTGTGTGGGTAAACAAATTTCTTACAGTGAAACTTTAAATTTTCAAATTGAAGTGGTAAAATATGAAGCCAGATTGTTTTAGAAACAACATCTGGACACTTGCACACAGTGATCTTAGCGCTAAGATGATCATAACTCCCATACCTTAGCATAGGCTTACAAAAGTCGTAGCTCTGAAATGCTTTGTGCAGGTGGACTCTGGTTTGCTCAAGACCTTCACTTTCTTCATGTAGATATGGTGGCCAAATTTGGAGTTTTTTGGAATTTATAAAAGATGCTGGTTGACCTATGTCTCTGTGTCTTCAGATCATCTCCGGGCAGTATGTGTGTCCTAACCACACCGCCAGCACACAGGTGGAGGTGGAGATCATCGGCATCCCAGTTGACTGCGCCAAACAGAAGACAAAAGTCATTGCAAAAAATGCCCTAAACCCAATCTGGAATGATGTCTTCACCTTCCAGGTAAGATCACCACAAACTCTTGTTTCACATATGTTTTGAACTATAGTAATAGTGCTATGACAGATTAACTATAGTAATAGTGCTATGACAGATTAACTATAGTAATAGTGCTATGACAGATTAACTATAGTAATAGTGCTATGACAGATTAACTATAGTAATAGTGCTATGACAGATTAACTACAGTAATAGTGCTATGACAGATTAACTATAGTAATGGTGCTATGACAGATTAACTATAGTAATAGTGCTATGACAGATTTTTAACTACAGTAATAGTGCTATGACAGATTAACTATAGTAATAGTGCTATGACAGATTAACTATAGTAATAGTGCTATGACAGATTAACTATAGTAATAGTGCTATGATAGATTAACTATAGTAATAGTGCTATGACAGATTTTTAACTACAGTAATAGTGCTATGACAGATTAACTATAGTAATAGTGCTATGACAGATTAACTATAGTAATAGTGCTATGACAGATTAACTATAGTAATAGTGCTATGACAGATTAACTACAGTAATAGTGCTATGACAGATTAACTATAGTAATGGTGCTATGACAGATTAACTATAGTAATAGTGCTATGATAGATTAACTATAGTAATAGTGCTATGACAGATTTTTAACTACAGTAATAGTGCTATGACAGATTAACTATAGTAATAGTGCTATGACAGATTAACTATAGTAATAGTGCTATGACAGATTAACTATAGTAATAGTGCTATGATAGATTAACTATAGTAATAGTGCTATGACAGATTTTTAACTACAGTAATAGTGCTATGACAGATTAACTATAGTAATAGTGCTATGACAGATTAACTATAGTAATAGTGCTATGACAGATTAACTATAGTAATAGTGCTATAACAGATTAACTATAGTAATAGTGCTATGACAGATTAACTATAGTAATAGTGCTATGACAGATTAACTATAGTAATATGAAAAGATCAGGTGGTCCTTAACCTTTTTTGAGCAATCTCATTCAAATCAAATCTTAGTTCTCTCTACTGCCAAACAAAGATCTCAAGACATCCCATTAGGTGTCACGTCAGAACGACCTTTCATCCGACCAATCAGAGCGTCGCTTACCAGATTATGAAAGTGACACTCAGAATGTGATTTCTAATCATGCAACCTCGATAACTTTAACATGGGGCATTCCGAACGATAGTTACGGGTTTAACGAGTGAATCTTTACAATCTAGACCATCTATTAGCCATTCCAGAATGTTTTTTTGTTCAGGTTTCAAATTTGTAATCAAGAATTTGTCAAAATATGTTTTGAATTGTAGTCGCCAATTTAAAATAAGTGACGTAAAGCATGAGAAAGCTGCCTTCTGATTGGTCATTCCATTGGTCGGTCAAGATTCGCGCAGGGTCGATCTGACGTGACCCGTAATGGGATGTCCTCAGATCTTTTTTTAGAGGTAGCGAGAACTAAGATCTGATTTTAATGAGATTGTTTTTTGAGTAATTTGAATTCATGCTGCGACAGCCTTTGTTTACATTTTTGCTGTTGTCACAGGTGCTATTTGCTGACCTCGCCTTCATCCGCTTTGTGGTGACTGACACGAATACCAGCCATCTTGTCTCCCAGAAGATTGTGCCTCTGAGGTATCTAAGACCAGGTGAGCTAAACACTCCGATAATGACGTGATTTCTTAACCTCACACGACAATAGCAGTGACTAGATACATTAAATCATGAATTTTGTGCGTCATTAAAATGTGTCATGAAATAAGTAGAAGTTGCCCCACCTTTAAACTATTAAATTATTATAATTATCAATCATGACACCAAGACTGTATAATTTCACAGTGGTATTGGATGATAGCAGTTCCATTGAATAATACCATTTGCAATATTCGCAAACTTCTGCTTGACATGTGATCTAATTTCCATGAAGCAAAAGTATTATTTCACAAGGATGCCAGTTGGCAACTGTCATACTGCTTGATCAACTTGAACAAACAGCCTGACAATGCTGGAGACAGAACTTCGTGGGAAGCACTAAAACTAGTTCTCAATAACATTGTTAATTGGGAGCTAAGTCATTGTTTCCAGCATGTGCAGTGAATGTGACAATAATTTCCAGTATATCCAAATCAGGCTAACAAAAATAAGTCTTGGTTCTCAGGCACTGCAAGCATCATCATAACTTATGCCGCACATTTTGTTACTATTTCCATTTTCATAAAAGAAATTTAAATCCTAATACTTAAAAACCAAGGATCCAATATAGTACACAGTTACTTCCCTTTACATGCCCACTGTCAAGCTCCTTCCCAGCTCGTGACACCTTCATTACACTCTCAGTAACATCGCTGCCACCAGTGTGGGCGCGGCCATTACAAGAATCTTGAAATTTGCCCTCTAACCCCAAATGCAGTAACATTGATACTTTTGTTTATGTCTTTGGGGATGCCATCTTATTTCATTTTGAAAAGGTTTACGACTGACCATATTTTCCAGATGAATTTACTTTGTTGTTTTAATAATCAGATTGGTTCGAGATTGCACACTAACGGAAAATCAACCAACTGCTCCCTTTCATTCTTACTATATCAACAACACGAATGTTTTAATGAAACAGAAATTCAAATTAACAAACGAAGAAAGTAATTTAGCAGCGATAAGTGTATTCGGTGTCACGACAGTCGTCACTTGTTTGTAAACTTAACGGTCATTCGGTTGCAAGTTCAACTCCAAGCATGGTTGGGGCCACCTATTCACAGTGGGGAGTTTTGACTGGTGGCAGCGATAGTACAGAGAGCTCCGCAAACGGGCTATCGCTGTGAGGAGCTTGGCCCACTGCTTCACTGTGCATCTCGTGTTATGGTCATGTCGACGATAGGAGTTTGTATGTTTGTTTATGTAGGAAGGCCCTCTCCCAGGTTGATGGTACACAACTGTTTTTTTGGTTAAGTACTTGTTTGTACAAGCAACAACAACAACAAAAACATTGCATGCCCACACTATATTTTCAAATGTCATCGCCTGAGAACCAATTCTTTTCTTTTTTTTAAGCCTAATATCACCCTTGCCTTTTTCACATAAATATTCATGAATACATGACACTTTTTTATGGATAAAGACTTCTTTATTATTTGTGACGATGTTTCAGGTATACCTCATGCCATCTCATCAGTATTTTATTATTATTTTACAAGCCGTCGTCGTATAGCTGAAATATTGCTGATTGAGCATTAAACAGCGAACAAACAAACAACAAAATTCTCTCAGGAAAGCTAAACAGAGGTGTTAGTGTGATGAGGTGTACGAAATAAGTGCCCCAAACCAAGTGTACCTCTTCCATAATCCCTGAAACTCACATATTTGCAGGTTACCGTCATGTCCGACTCCGCAATCCGTCCAATCAGCCACTGGAACTGGCCACACTCTTCATCTACTCGAAACACGAGGAGGAACTCCTTGAGCCATGCAACAGTCTTGACATCAGTCACGCATCAGGCCCCGGGAGACGCATGTCACTCTTTGCCAAGGTCAAGGAACTGTCAGAGGTCGCACGAGCTGACCAGGTATGACATGATCACATGATCACAATATTTATCAAATTTAGTTGATCTGCAATGTATGAAACATCTGTTTTCTAAAATTGTCCTTAAGATAAATCTAATATTTACTGTATAGTATAAATTATTTATTTTTCTTATTATTATTCTTATTATTTTTATTATTCTCTTGAAGGCGGCAAACCCTGTTGGCACCAGACTGAGGCGTCGTATGTTTTTCATCAGCGTGTTCGGAGTTACTGCCCCTGATGAGTATGTTATTCTCAAGGTCACCCAGGACACTACAGTTTACGATGCCATTACCCAGGTGAGTTTCCCATGGTGTTGGACAGTGTTGCTTAAGTGCGATGAGGTGAAATGGGGTTTGACATCACATTCAAGATTATTGCAAGAACGGAAAGTCAGTGGTTCGATCCCTGTCCATGTTAAAAGATGGTACTTGTTATGTACACAAGTGTGTATGTGTTTCTGCTTGTACAAGTCCGGACATATGCCTGTTTTATAATGCTAGCCCACCCAGATACCATTTCACAGTTTAACATGGAAACCTCACTCAAACACTGTATACTGACTCGGAGCCAACTAATCCACGTTTCATCCCCTAATAACAAGTGCTTGGCACAATAATAAGTACCATCTTTTAACATCTTTTGGTATGACATGGCTATGGGATAGAACCACTAGTTAATTAAGGTTCCGTTGGCTAGTTAGTTAAGCTTGTTATGGTGTTAGTTAGGTTTGTAATTGTTAGGTATAGTCAGTTAGTTACAACTGCCACGGTATCAAGCTTTGAGCTATGATGATTGTTATGGTGTTAAACTGTCAGTAAAGATTGCCACGGTGTTGGTGTTAGTTAAGATTCCAATGGAGTTAGGTAATTAGCTATTAGTGTTAGTCATTTAAGACTGGAACAGTGTCAGTTAATATTGCAACAGTGATGGTCAGTTAGTTTAGATGGCCACGGTGTTGGTGTTAGTTAAGATTACAACAGTGTTAGTTAAGATTGCAACAATGTTAGTTAAGATTGCAACAGTGTAGGTTAAGATTACAACAGTGTTAGTTAAGATTGCAACAGTGTTAGTTAAGATTGCAACGGTGTTAGTTAAGATTGCAACAGTGTTAGTTAAGATTGCAACGGTGATGGTCAGTTGGTTAAGACTGAACCCATGAAGGCTGGAACAGATCTTCAGCAACCCATGCTTGTCCTAAGAGGCGACTATGCTTGTCAAAAGAGGCAACCAATTAAACAGGATCGGGTGGTCAGACTCATTAACTTGGTTGATGCATGTCATCATATCCTAATTGCGTAGAACAATGCTCATCATGTCAATCACTGTATTGTCTGGTCCAGACTTGATATTTTACAGACTGCAGTCATGTAGCTGGAATATTGTTGAGTGCGGTGTTAAATAACAAGCGGACAAACAAAAGTTCAGATTGCCACGGTATTGATCAGTTAGTTAAGATTGCCACAGAGTTGGTCAGTTAGTTAACATTGCCACATTGTTGTTCAGTTAGTTAATATTGCCACATTGTTGATCATTTGGTTAAGATTGCCACGGTGTTGGTCAGTTTGCTTAATTTGCGAGGGGGTTGGTTATTTAGTTAGAATTGGTGTTGTTCAGTTAAGATTGCAACATTGTTGGTCAGTTAGTAAAGATTGTGACATTGTTAGTGAGTTAGTTATTTAAGATTGCAATGGTGTTGACTGTTAGTTAGGGTTCCAATGGTGTTGGTCAATTAGTTAAGATTGCCACTGTGTTGGTCTTTCAGTTTAGTTAGTTAGTTAGTTAGTTAGTTAGTTAGTTAGTTAGTTAGTTAGTTAGTTAGTTAGTTAAGATTGCCACAGTGTTAGTCAGTTAACTAAGTTTGTCACTTAGTTAAGATTGCCATGGGTCATATTAAGTTTGTTAATGTTCCCACAGTATTGAGTTTATTAAGCTGACCAACGTGTCGATCAATATTTTGTTTGGTTAAAAAGATCTATATATATTGAAAAGGATATTTTTGTCAGCTAGCACATAGAAACTGAGACCCAAAGTTAAGGCACCATCTGCATTTGGTATGGCCTGTGATATCCAAATACCCCCACCTTTGAATACCTTGGCTCCACTCTTGCATTCTGTGGTACATTGTTGCCTTGATGTTGAGTCACTCTCACTCTGTTGCCAGTCACTGATCAAAGTGGGTCGCCTGGAGGAGCGGGTGGGAGACTTTGTGTTGGTGGAAGATGTGCAGAGCGGCTGGGAGAAGCGGGACCAGGAGAAGGCCAGCTGCCAGAGAATCCTGGACATGACCGAGAAGGTTCTTCAGGCACAGAACAAGTGGAAGGGAGCTGGACGCTTCATCCTCCGCAGACTCAGTGATGTAAGTTACTTCTAGTAAGATACATTGGGGCACGTCATCCTCTGGAGACTCAGTGGTGTTAGTACAATCTCTGTGTCTGGTCCTGACTCATTGTTTCATCTGTCTGTACAATCTCTGTGTCTGTCAGTACAATCTCTGTGTCTGTCTGTACAATCTCTGTGTCTGTCAGTACAATCTCTCTGTGTCTGTCAGTACAATCTCTGTGTCTGTCTGTACAATCTCCGTGTCTGTCTGTCCAATCTCTGTGTCTGTTAGTACAATCTCTGTGTCTGTCTGTATAATCTCCGTGTCTGTCAGTACAATCTCTGTGTCTGTCTGTACAATCTCTGTGTCTGTCTGTACAATCTCTCTGTGTCTGTCTGTAAATCTCCGTGTCTGTCAGTACAATCTCTGTGTCTGTCAGTACAATCTCCGTGTCTGTCTGTTACAGGACCCCAGCAGCAGGGCGTGGGTGACCACATTGTTAAAAGACCAGAAGGTGGGTACATTTTGGTCAAAATAATTCTATTATATATACTTTACTATTGTTAAGCAGAACATTATAATACTATAGATTCCCGGTGGACAAACATGTCGCATCCTCAATTATACAGGTTCCTGTTCCACAAAGCGACCACAGTGAGCGCTACCACTGCCTAAAGTCTATATTAAAGAGTGTTACAATAGCTTTGTGGAATGGGGCCATGGCCTTATATATCTATTCTATTGTGATAAATGTAGACTAACATATAGTCTCTGAAATGAACATATCATACAGAAAATAAAAATCTAATAAAAAGGGAGCCCAGTGATTCTCTTCATTTTCAGATACTGCAGTAATCTAGACTTGCCAAACATTATAGACTTGCATGGGCTGTAGTTGATATAAATGTATCAGGGTCTGTAAGACAGACTATGATAAATGCACTGGATCCATTCATAAAAATAGCATCGTTTTGAGTATCAAATGAATAGCACAATGCTAAAAATAACCATCACTGAAATTCTGAGCTAGAGGTAGGAGCAATTGAAGTGGTAACATCTCTTTTGAAATGAAAATATAGTGAATGTGTCAAGGGATTGTATCAAACTAGAATGGGGAGAATACCCTGGAAAATTAAAAATGAGGTCATACTTGTCATATGATATGGCGGGGAATCGGTGGGCCCTGGGTCGCCAAACTTAATCACAACCATAATGGGTTATTTAAGGTAGGGACAGGGGCATATTAAAATGACACAGTTCCATTCACGTCAAATAAAGAAATGATAAAGCTGAACACTACTTGTGAACTGGTCATTTATCATGAAAAACTGTAATATATATTTTTGGGTTTGGTGCCATGAAGAAAAATGTACAAAAAAAGAAATGGGGGGTGCAAAATATGTCATTGTCTGAATACACCACACTCTATTATATATGATAAGTCCCTACCAAGAGTGTCAGGAGTATATACACCTGCTTCAATCATAGTACACACTTGGTGTATTCTCTCCACAGCGTAAACACGACCTAGAGTCTGACACGAATGACTGGGACAGTCTGGAGCACATGTTTGTGGTGTGTGTCTACAATGTGTCCCCAGAACAACCATATACAGTCTTCAAGGCCCCGGTTACCAGCACAGCCCAGGACATCATTACACAGGTAGGTGGAGCTATCCTAGAATGTATCCTCTTCTATATACCTGGGTGGATTCATGAAAGTAGTGATGGACACTACCCCGGATACACACCCTTAGTATACCTGGGTGGATTCTGGGTCACATCATGAAAGTAGTGATGGACACTACCCCGGGTACACACCCTTAGTATACCTGGGTGGATTCTGGGTCACATCATGAAAGAAGTGATGGACACTACCCCGGATACAGCCTTAGTATACCTGGGTGGATTCTGGGTCACATCATGAAAGTAGTGACGGACGCTACCCCGGATACACCCTTAGTATACCTGGGTGGATTACGGGTCACATCATGAAAGTAGTGATGGACACTACCCCGGATACACAGCCTTAGTATACCTGGGTGCATTCTGGGTCACATCATGAAATTAGTGATGGCCACTACCCCGGATACACACCCTTAGTATACCTGGGTGGATTCTGGGTCACATCATGAAAGCAGTGATGGACGCTACCCCGGATACACACCCTAAGTATACCTGGGTGGATTCTGGGTCACATCATGAAAGTAGTGATGGACACTACCCCGGATAAACCCTTAGTATACCTGGGTGCATTCCGGGTCACATGATGTAAGTAGTGATGGACACTACCCCGGATAAACCCTTAGTATACCTGGGTGGATTCCGGGTCACATCATGAAAGAAGTGATGGACACTACCCCGGATACACACCCTTAGTATACCTGGGTGGATTCCGGGTCACATCATGAAAGTAGTGACGGACACTACCCCGGATACACCCTTAGTATACCTGGGTGCATTCCGGGTCACATCATGAAAGTAGTGACGGACGCTACCCCGGATAAACCCTTAGTATACCTGGGTGCATTCCGGGTCACATGATGTAAGTAGTGACGGACGCTACCCCGGATACACCCTTAGTATACCTGGGTGGATTCTGGGTCACATCATGAAAGTAGTGACGGACGCTACCCCGGATAAACCCTTAGTATACCTGGGTGCATTCCGGGTCACATGATGTAAGTAGTGATGGACACTACCCCGGATAAACTCTTAGTATACCTGGGTGGATTCCGGGTCACATCATGAAAGAAGTGATGGACACTACCCCGGATACACACCCTTAGTATACCTGGGTGGATTCTGGGTCACATCATGAAAGTAGTGATGGACACTACCCCGGATACACCCTTAGTATACCTGGGTGCATTCTGGGTCACATGATGTAAGTAGTGATGGACACTACCCCGGATACACACCCTTAGTATACCTGGGTGCATTCTGGGTCACATCATGAAAGTAGTGATGGACACTACCCCGGATACACCCTTAGTATACCTGGGTGCATTCTGGGTCACATGATGTAAGTAGTGATGGACACTACCCCGGATACACACCCTTAGTATACCTGGGTGCATTCCGGGTCACATGATGTAAGTAGTGATGGACACTACCCCGGATACACACCCTTAGTATACCTGGGTGCATTCCGGGTCACATGATGTAAGTAGTGATGGACACTACCCCGGATACACCCTTAGTATACCTGGGTGCATTCCGGGTCACATCATGAAAGTAGTGACGGACGCTACCCCGGATAAACCCTTAGTATACCTGGGTGCATTCTGGGTCACATCATGAAAGTAGTGATGGACACTAACACTACAGAGGGATCTACCCCTTCAGTACATGGCAGTATATTCTGTTCATGTGACAGAATCTATCAGGGATGCTTTTTAGTCTTGGCTGCAACTTGAGACTTTCACTCAAGTTGTAGCCAAGATCTCCAGTCAAGCAGCCCATGCTGAGATAGACTTATTCATGGTGTGAAGCCCATTTCTGGTGTCCTCCGCCGTGATATTGCTGGAATATTGCTAAAAGTGGCGTAAAACCATATTCACTCACTCACTAATTCATGATATTGAGACAGAAAATTTAGTCCATACTTAAACAGTCTGGCCAAATTTCGTAGGATTATTTGAGAAAGCTAGAAATATTTTACCAACCTTGCCAAAAAGTGACCTTAAACTGCTCTGGTATTCTGAAGTAATGCTGCTCCAATCTTGTATGTGTCTTAGATGCAACAGCTTAGCCTTGAAAAGACCTTAACTTTAATTCTGCCGTGCAGAAGCATTTAAATTTGACAAAGAAGACCCTAAAATGACCTTTGTTGTTTGACGCCACACTTAGCAATATTCCAGCTATTTGACGACGGCTTGTAAATAACAATATAATTACTGATGAAATAACTGATGATAATAAAGTATAGACCAGACAATCCAGTGATTGACATCATGTGCATCGAGCTACGCAATTGGGGTGTGATGACATGCATCCACCAAGTCAGTGAGCCTGACTACCCAATCCCGTTAGTCGCCTCCTACGACAGGCATATTCGCCTCTTACGGCAGGCATGTTCGCCTCTTACGGCAAGCATGGGTTGCTGAAGACGTATTCTCTACCTGGATCTTCCCGGATCTGTAGTGATAAGTGAAAAGAGACATATTGTATTTATTTGCCAACATGTAGCTGACACAGAATGCTTTGTCCTATCAGGCTATGATGAAGTCCCGACGAGCCAACACAGATGACCCCCGCAACTTCGTTCTGGTGGAAGAACTAGAGATTCAAAGTGCCAATGAGAGCCAATCAGGGACAAGCAGGCGGAAAGGCAGCGAGCGTTGTGAAAGTCGTGTCCTGGCAGATGATGAGAATGTTCATCAGGTGCAGACGGAGTGGAAGACGAATGGACGGTTCATGTTGGTGTCGCGGGAAAAGGCAGGGGGAGAGGAACTGGGGGTGAGATGCAACTGTTATAACATGTGGAATATGGTTTGCTTATCTCTTATCTTTGAATGTATTTTGCACTGACGTTTCATGGAAGTGGCATTAAAGAGAGTGTAAGAAACTTTCCCTTACATTGAATGTTTTGTATTGAATCCTGAATACTATAATAATCATAGTATAATTTGCACAAATCTCAAAAGCACATGTCAGAATTCACACTAGAGCACATGTCAGAATTCACTCTAAAGCACATGTCAGGATTCACTCTTAAGCACATGTCAGAATTCACTCTAAAGCAAATGTCAGGATTCACTCTTAAGCACATGTCAGAATTCACTCTAAAGCACATGTTATGATTCACTCTAAAGCACATGTCAGGATTCACTCTTAAGCACATGTCAGAATTCACTCTAAAGCACATGTCAGAATTCACTCTAAAGCACATGTCAGAATTCACTCTTAAGCACATGTCAGAATTCACTCTAAAGCACATGTCAGAATTCACTCTAAAGCACATGTCAGGATTCACTCTTAAGCACATGTCAGGATTCACTCTAAAGCACATGTCAGAATTCACTCTAAAGCACATGTCAGAATTCACTCATGAGTACATGTCAGAATTCACTCTAAAGCACATGTCAGGATTCACTCTACAAAGCAGAATGTCTATCATAGATAAAAACCACAAAGAACACGTTCCTAAGTAAAAAATCTGAAGTGTTTTGAAGAACTGACTTCAACACAAGCCAGAGAAACATGCGTACCAACCCCACCATACTAGAAATGGACAGACTTTTTAGAAGACCCAAATGTCGACTTAGACACTGAATACTGGTCTGTTTGTAGACCACAAAACAAGGCACGATATGGCCAAGCTGTCTCTCCCAAGGCACAGAAACCTGAGTAGTGTTCATTCCACCCACATGAGGGCCCTCTGCTCTGGAAGAAATTATTTATGAACTCATTTATGTGGCTCGGTTTTTTTGTTAGGTCCGTAGACCTAAGGTAACTCGATCCTCCATCCTAGTTGGGATCAAATTCTGTCCCAACACTATACACCAACATCCACCAATGCACTACAATGCATGCAGCCGATGATGATAATCCTCCAGTGTGACCATAAACACAATGCAACACACAACACAACACGATAAGCTTTAAGACATAAATTTAGCAATCGTAAAATCATGAAAATACTACTGGTACTCCAATCATTATTTTTTTAAAATATCACTTTGCTGTTGTTACGTTGATTAACATAAGGCTGTATAAGGAGCTCCGCAACACTATGAGATTACACTTAGGTGTTAGCCCAATACCCTATCCCCTATTTTACTTTTTCAACACAAGCCAACCCACTCTGTTATCGGCCAATGAGAAAACAGTAGCTTAATTTTTTTATTTATAGATATATAAATGCAAAAAATATTGCATGTTCAGCTAATCAATTGACATGAAATAACTTTATTTATGTATTAATTGATCGGCACGAGAAGCTGCAACTTTACTTCATTAAGCAGTGTCCACTCACTCATGTATAAATTAATATAATGTTTACAGGAAAAGAGGCGTAGTCTCCCACTGCCCGTCAAGGTTCTGCCAAAGTCTTCTTGTGGGTCACTTGCCAAGAGGATTGGATCCAAGAAGATTGTGAAGCAACACTTGATAGGAGAGAGGATCGCCCAGCTCCCTCAAACACCAGGTGTGTGTTCAGTAATACAAACATTCTTTGGTGCACTTGATGCCATTAACATGGGGGGGCAGTCGTCTAAGGCGCCACAATTTGCTGTGCAGAGTTGCGTCCCTTGGGCACGCCAGAAACCTACGATTGTGGGTTTGAATCCTGGTTTGCCCCGATTATGTTTCTAGGTTTGTCAGCACCATACCCCTGCCCGTGGGTTTCACCAAAGTGGTAAACATCTGAGACTCGCATCACTTCGGGCTTTCCTCCCACATGAAGCTGACACGCCGTGATATAACTGTAATACTGTTAAGAGCAGCGTTAAACCCAACTCACTCACTCATTAACACAGGGACTCTGTCATCCTGCATGCCACAATTTGCTGAGCAGAGTAGTGTCCCCTAAACCTTGCAACAATCCAGTGATCATGGGTTTGAATCCCAGATTCATCCTGATGATGATTCTTGGTTTGTCAGAACCATACCTGAGTTGGTGGGTTTCTGGGAGAGAATAGGTCTGCAGGATCCCTTGCCTGTCATATGAGCCAACTAAACAGGTTTGGATTGTCAGGAGTGGTGGCTGATTGTTTGCCGAATTGTTATATGGATACAATGTGTGAAGCCATTTCTGGTCTCCCCCACCGTGATATTACTGAAATATTGCTTAAGGTTATGTAAAATCTCACTCACTCACTCACTCACTCACTCACTCACTCACTCACTCACTCAGATGCCAATATACATGTTGGAAAATAGCTGATTGTGGTGTAATACAAAATTCACCATTCTATCATCTTATGTCCCTGTAATCCTTATTAACTTTGACTTCTGTCTTACAGACCAGATACGGAAATCCATCAGTTTCCCATCTCAGGTGAACAACACTACCCTGGTTGCCACGGCAACAGCCTCTTCGCTGACACACACACAAAATGACAAACCAGGCATGTTCAAGATAAAGAAGCTGTCTCGTCTCAACTTCAAACTTGGGAAATGAAGACTTGAAATAACAGAGACTATGTTTCAACATTCCATTTACCAAGGCAGACAACTCTGTCACTTTTCTGATTCTGCGTCCAGATTCAGAAAAAAACAATTTTGATCCAAAGGTCAAGGTCGAGTGGTGAGGATGAAAAGAATGCTGACAATGTACTTTGAAGTCAAGGCCTGGATAGCTAATGGCGGCATTCTGCTTGTTTACCCAGAACTGCATGGCAACGGTCAGCCATGATTGGACCAAATGGACAGTATTTCACAAGGATTGGACATTTCAGTGCTATTCTGTTGGGTTGTGCAATGTTAACAAGGTATTGGATTTGTGATATTCCTGGCAATCCTCAACATTGGAAACCTGAATCGATTGCCCCATATGTGAATGACAACAAGAATAGACATGGCTTGAGATGATCATGGATCGTGTTTTTGTAGCCTTTATTCCTACTTCCAGTCTTTCTGTAATAACAGATGATAACATGGGCAATATCCCTTGAACTGACAAATGACACTGCCATCTGATTGGATAATGGTGATGTATAAAAGGCATTGATTGGATGCAAGATTTGATTGGACCAGTACAGGATTTCTTATTGGTTGAAACCAACAGGGCAATACCCTCCGATTGGATGAGAGAATTATGCTGTGATGACCATTGTCTCAATCAAAACACCATATGGTCTATATTTATCATTGCACATTTGTGAGAGAAATTAGAAATATTATAGTGATTTTGCAATTTTCCATGCTGTGGCAATATCTCAATCTTTGTACTTTTCTTATTCTTGGAGACCTGTTGCCACACTGTTGTTTCTGTTGATGGCAAGTGTAGCAGTGTGTCCAGCACGTACAGTCTTCAGGAAAATGTTATTGTATTGAGAAAATGTTCTTTGACATGATTCATTATTTATTTTGTAACTTATTGTGATTGATATCATTACTTTTGTATGTGGATAAACCATAACAATTTGAATAACCTGAAGTCACACAATTACACCACAAGGAGGTCCAGGAAACAGCGTGGGTAGTCAATTTCTGTTGATTCAGCAAGTCGGTGTTGTTAAGTCACCATGAGACTGCATTTTGACATTTTCGTTTTGATGGACTGATATGAGTAGGATTGTTTATATGAAACAGGTACACAGGATATATACTTAATAGTGCCCTGGGTGCTGAGAAGTTGAAAAATTAAGACACCAGGTGTTAAACACATATAACATCCAGACACTGGGTGCTTAGTGCATTTCACATCCAGACACCAGGTGTTAAGTGCATATCACACCCAGACACCAGGTGTTAAGTACTTGTCACATCTGAAGACCAGGTGTTCTGTGCATATCACATCCAGACACCAGGTGTTGAGTGCATGTCACACCCAGGCATCAGGTGCTTAGTGCATGACACATCCAGACACCAGGTGTTAAGTGCATATCACACCCAGACACCAGGTGTTAAGTACTTGTCACATCTGAAGACCAGGTGTTCTGTGCATATCACATCCAGACACCAGGTGTTGAGTGCATGTCACACCCAGGCATCAGGTGCTTAGTGCATGACACATCCAGACACCAGGTGTTGAGGACATGTCTCATCCAGACACCAGGTGTTAAGTACATGTCACATCTGAAGACAACGTGTTTCGTGCATGTCGCATCCAAACACCAGGTGTTCTGAGCATGTCTTAGCCAGACACAAGGTGTTCTATGAATGTCACATCCAGACACCAGGTGTTAAGTGCATGTCACATCAGGTGTTGGGGGCATGTCACATCAAGACACCAGGCACTGAGTACAAGTCACACCGTACAATACATGCCTTACAATGCAAAATGCATTACAATAATCATCTTAGTTTTCTGTATGAGGGGAAAACAAGTTTATTAAATCATTTGAGAGAACAGGCTGTCATGTTTTAAAAACAGAACCGTCTTGTATCAAGTTATCTTAAAATTCACAAGTACATTGACATTTTCTCAAGGAAAGATAAAACCTGTAGCAAAAGGATATAATGTTTTCCTCAAAATTTAAAGGAGATGGACGTTCTCCTGCCTTTAGGTATTTCTACAGAAGATCTGTACAAGTAATTTATCAGACCTCCCCACAGACAGGTTGTTATGTTGGTCAAGGATGTTACTAAATGAGTTGTTACATGTCTTGTGGAGCACCATTAGAGGCAGTAGGGTGTGAACTGTTTTGAATACATGAATATTATATGATGGAATGATTTGACTTGTCTTTCCGCTCTGGCCTGAACTGATGAAGAGTATGATGGAGCCTGATGACGTGTGTGATGGAGACAGGTGCTTGCTGCTGTAGGCTGAGTTCAACTACAAGAAACAAACATACCTGGGAATCTCCTATCAAAGTCAATTGGTTTTGGGGCCCTTATTTGAAATCAGTTTTAGCTCACCTGGAACTAATGGGTCCCATTTTCAGTATTGAAACAGATGTCTGGTCATTGTAGTCAGTGTTTATTATACAAATGATTTGAATGAGAGAAGCTTTAACATCGACATGACAGTATTTCAGCCTTATCATGCTGGCAAGTTTTTATGTATTGGAGAAAACACGCTTACGAGGTTTTGGTAGACAGAGCATGCCCTTGGGAGAGGGAAAAACCAAGGCGACAAAGCCCCCGCGGTTTTTCTCGACCCCTAGGGCCTTCTCTGTCTACCAAAACCGAGGGAAAGTGTTTTTCCATAATTATAAACTGAAAATAGAAACTTAAAACAACATACTTTCTATGAACCTTAGGAAACACGCGTAAAATATCTGTTGCTGGCGTACGGATCTTGAAAAGGACATTCTAAAAACCAGTGAGGCTTATCAACACCTCTGTAGCCTCGTGGTACACTCACTGGGCTACAGATATGAAGGTTGCGAGTTCGATCCTCAGGAATATAAAGAAAACATTTATCATTTGATTTTACATTTCATTACATGTTACAATCTGAACGGAAGTAATTTAATAAAATACCCAGGACATTATATAAAATCCCTGGGATATTATAACAAATATGATTTGAATATCCTATAACATCCCAGGGACATTACAACGTCCCTGTTTGTGAGATTTAACCCAACTGGAAAGTAAAACCTCTCAATAGGTTTTAATGCCTATAGAAAGAAGTCTCTTACTTAATAGCAATCCCAATGAATAGGTTTATAAGTGGGAGGACACCAGGTGTTGAATGCATGTTCCACTGACACCAGGTGGTGGGTGTCTTTACCACACAGACACCAGGTGGTTGAATGCACACACCAATACACCCGGTGTTGAGAGTGATTGCACAGACATCAGGTGTTGAATGCATGTACCACTGGCACCAGGTGTCAAGTACATCTACCACGAGACACCAAGCATTAATGGTGACCCTCGCAATGATATGGCTGGAATATTGCTAAAAGTGACGTAAGACCCTTAGACTCCCTCATCTACTCATGTAAGCCCTGGGTTGGAGTTTCCAAGGCTTCAATACCAGGTTAACAGTTCTAGATCAACTAGACCTTGAGTAGTATAGGCACGGGTGATGCGGGATCAATCCGCATAAATGTATGTCATGATGCAGAACTGCTTAGCAAAATGTAGCAACTGCTTAGCAAATCTGCTATGCAGATGCTACAGTTTGCTAAGCAGTTGCTACATAATTTTTGTAAAGAGAAGCGTCTTTCCAAATCATGACATACATTTATGCATATTGGTCCCGTACCCCCAGTGGCCATACTACTCCTTGCAATCAATTACAAACGGTTCTTGTTTTCAAGGACAATGTCTTTTTGTTTTTAACAATGTTTGTCACTTTACGTGTGTTGTTAAACATTTTTCTGTACAGATGTACAGCTCCACCAAGAAGTGAAAGCCTTATGGACGTCACAATGGAAAACCTTGTAGCGGTATCCTCCCTTGTTTCAGGAATTAGCTGCCAAATATGACCATTCTCAATCATAATATTTAAGTGATATTCCGAACCATACAACATCTATTACAGCTTTTGAGTATAGATTTTATTTTTTCCCCCAAGTTTTCTCTCTCTTATTCTGATTGACCCCTTTTTGCTGCTTTTTTTCAAGTCATTGTCATCTTGTCAGTGTGATATTATATAGATAAAGAGGGAAAAGTTCAGGGGCCATCAGTGCATGTGTCGCTGTAATTATGAAGTTGAAAATTGCACAGTCCAGTGTAAACAAGTGTTGACTTGTGTTTTCAGTCGCATATTATTTCTTTATTATTATGTACTGTAGCACTGTTGGTGAATGTATGGTCCAGGAATGCCCCATAAAAAGGCACTACAGTTTAAGGATAGTCAGTTTTTTTGTTGGTGACAGATTTATTCTGTCAAAGTCAGAAGTTGGCAGAGGTAAAAAAAATGACATCAGCCTCAATCAAGGGACCGGTCATTTATTATAGGGGTCGTTGGGTTAGAGCGAATCAGTAGGGACAGCACAAAATATGACAGTCTATAGAGGAGGGTCATTAAAAAAGAATACCCATATTTGGGGAAGGTCATGAAAAAATGCCCATTTTCTAATATAATATAAAATGCTTTTGCATTTTGTCTTTTCAGGGAGGTTCATGAAAAGATGTACAAGGACATGGGGAGGGTCATCAAGAAATATGACAAGCATTAGGGGAGGGTCATTATGTTCAGTACATAAAGCCATAAAAAAACTTCTGAACATATATATGTGTAAATTTGGATACAAATGAGGTCAGTGGATCAGTGATCAAATAACAAAATACTAACCTTAAAGGACATTGTGTCTTTGTAATTAGGTACTGGTTATCATCATCCAATAGATTATACATCATAACATTTGAGTAATTAAACAAATAAAGTTTGTTTTTATCAAATTGAATCAAACTTGCTCAATCTCATTAGAATTGATCTTTCACTCTGAAACGCCTCTCTGCGTGAAGACCTGAGGTCATCTCCATGGTAACTCCCAGTCTAAATGAATGTGTGGGCTCTTGGGCCAATCAGATGTCTGCTTTACAAAACAACTTGCTTTCATTTCTTTTGAAAATTCAGAAATTTTGGTCTTTTCAAAAGAAAACTGCCAGTCTATAAACATAGCCCTGGCAGCGATACCTTTTTGGTGTAGCGCTTAGAAACGACAGGCTGTATAAAATATCTTCAGCAATATACCAGCATAGCTTTTTTTGTTTGCATTCTGAAATCTACAGTTACATTTGTATTAGAGTTAGAGAAATCAGATATTGTCTGATTTCTTTGCTCATTCTTACCTAGAATTTAGAAGCCTTTATGTCCTTGTCTGATAAGAAGTTAACCTAACATGACCTATGGATGTGTCTTCAGATCTTCATGCAGAGATTTATCATATCAGAATACAAGACCCGATGTTAATGAGATAGCAAACTTGGTACAACTGCTTATTACCCTGAGAGTAGTGCCCCTTTAATAGTCCAAGAATATGAGGTTGCAAATGGCAGTTGATTTCTTTGGTCAGGGTGTGCGTACAGTACAAGAAGTCCTCACTGTGATAATTGTTAACTTTACCGGTACTTTGTTTTCATATTTTCCAGTTCACATATTCCAGTTGGATCCGAGAAATCGTTCATGCCAAAATACTTAATGCCTTTGTAAGCCAATATATGTTGAGGATCCTTCTATGGCTTTTAGTGATGGCTGAGTAGACTTAGTTGTATATAAGATATGTGTTACTGAAGCCAGTGAATGTTGCTATCCAATTATATACTGAGAGCCAATAAGATATTACTTTGTCTGTCACATAGTATTATTACTCTTACATATATTTAGAAATATCAGGGAATTCATATTTTGACACATTTTGCAAAAAAAAGTCACATCAATGTAATTATGATTTATTCTTTGAAACCTCATAATGGCCAGACCAGTATTTTTTCTTGTTTCACAGTCTTTTATGGCTATATTCCACAATTCAAGACGAAATATTTTTCAGAAATTGATATTTTTTTCCCTTTCTGATGAAATAAGATATTACCAAATGCATATAAACAATGTTCAAATTAAGCACAAATAGTTTTCTACATTGCTTTATATATTTTTTTTAAAATTCCTTTTTGTTCATGCAGTTAGGTAAGGCTCATCGATAATCAAGACTGAATAGTGATCTTGCCTTGGCTATTTTCTCTATTTGTGTGAGGCTGTATGATGGCTGTCAGAGTCTAACGGTCATTCTGTGCAGGTCACTCATGTACTATTTCACTGTTATTGTTTTTCAAATTGTTGTGTTTGCAAGAAAATATTTATGCAAATATTTGGTCACACGCAGACGTTTGTGCATTCCAGGCATACCGCAGATAATACAGACATTATTTGTGGTGTGTCATATATCTATTGGATCATGTAATAGAAAACATTTAAAATTGGGATGTTATGCAATACTTGGCTGATTCGTTTGCTTCATGTCACAATGGATGAGTATTTCTTCCCTGTGGTCTTCATATGTTGCGCATTTTTATACAAAATAAAAAAAACCCACAGAATAAGATAGCATCCTTGAACTTATTTTATAAATGGTGTGATCAAAATGTTTTGATGTTGCCAAAATTTCTTCACTCCACAAAGCACAAAGTGTGAGAGTTTTAAGAATGCTTTTCTAAAATGTGAAAGAAAGTTTCCTCCATATTCGTCAGCCATCTCTTGCCTAAGTGGTTCCAATTTCTGTTCGAAATGGGTACAATTCATCTTTAACTCTTGGATGCAATTTGGGTGGAGCTAGTTGACAGGGAAATATTCTTGGGCACAGGACAGTCATGGTAGTGATATTGGACAAGCAGTGAATATTTGGTGGTAGTTCAGCAGTGAATATTTGTTGGTAGTTCAGCAGTGAATATTTGATGGTAGTTCAGCCATCATGGAAATTATGTTGATGGGAAAAATATGGGAACACTAAGAAAAGCTTCAGATTATAGAATGTTTTTCTTCATCCAGTACAGATGCTCTCAGCATAGCGTCTCATGCAGTGAATTGTTTACATGTGATATATACTACTCAAAAGAAGTTAAAGAACACCCGATTCTTTCCTATTATTATAGTTATATGTCATGCCAGGACAAACTATGGTAATAGGAAAGAATCAGAGTGAGTGAATCAGACTGAGTTGGGGTTAACACTGCTTTTAACAGTATTCCAGTTATATCGCGGCGTGTCAGTTTAATGTGGGAGGAAAGCCTGAAGTGGTGCAGGTCTCAGACGTTTACCACTTGGTGAAACCCACGAGCCTGGGTATGGTGCTGACAAACCTAGAAACATAATCGGGGCAAACCGGGATTCAAACCCACAATCGTAGGTTTCTGGGTGTCCAAGGGACGCAACTCTGCACAGCGAATCGCGGCACCTTAGGCCACTGGGCCATCTGTGCCCCAAAAAGAATCAGATGTCATGACAGATTATTAACTATAGTAATAGGAAAGAATCAGGTGTTCTTTAAATTCTTTTTAGTAGTATGTCACAACAGTACTGTGAAATCTTTGGCCCTCCCTGGTGTATTGTATTCTGTGTCAAAGGAATATATCTTTAAAAGTGATCCCTTATTTTATTTCATCAGTATATTTTGAATACTGTACACAGATTTAATGCTTTATCATACAGTTGTGTATTGCACCATTTAACACAAAGACATCAGTTTAATAGGAAACTTGGCTTAACAGTACTTGCAGGAATTGAGTAATGGCCCTGTTCTTCAACTTTGTAAGAGGTTTGCTGCCAAATAGGCAGATACCAATTAAACCCTGCCACACTGAGTGTCATTTTAAGAAAATTCTCTTTTAATAATATTTTTGGGGTCTTCATAGAAAAACAATAATTCTGATTATCAAGACCATAAGATTGTGAAATGTGTTTCAAGAGGCCCATGATGGGTGAGTTTAAGATTGTGAAAGATGTGTTTTGAGGAAGACCTATTTTGTGTTCATTACAGAGAAACATGTTTTGAAGAGGCCTGTCATGGGTGATCACTGTGTGTTCTTAGTTTCCATGGTAACTAGTTGTAGATGTTTTGCACACTGTGACTTATTTATACCTTGTGGTTATATCACCTTGATGGTCTGACACATTGCAGTGTAGGAACACAACATGCCACTTGTCATCTTGTGTTACCAAAGTAGGATGTGTGCATAACACTGTCCTTTGCAGGACTTGCTCCTCTTAACAATATAAAAATATAAATGTCATATAAAGTCCAAAGTTGTTAGCTTCACATGAATGAAAATTGGTAAAATTATTCATATTAAGTAGTTTTAGAACTTTTAATTGTTTGTTATGTGTTAAAGGTACCTAGTATAAATTTGTTTTGTTAAAGGGGTACACACAAGAACTTTCTTAGCAACTGCTGAACATTTTCTTTGTTATTTAAACCAAATGTCTAAAAACTTTGGTTGAAAGTCTTTTCTCAATTACTTTAATTTCCATTTGGTAGCCAGCATACCGACATTGTTATACGATTGCAGTGAGAGGAATTTTTAAGGTTCTGTAACCATGGCAAATGTTCATAATTGTTTTCACACTTTTAAAACAATCACCTTAGAATAGATAGACAAGCTGTGTTATGTGATGAACTGTTGCCATGACAATCATCCATATTGGATGTGGTACAGTCATCTCTCGCCAAAATGCGGGCGGGTCCCGGGGTCGATGAGCCCAAGTTATCAGACACCTGTGTTATTTCTAACATGGAATATTGTATGTAATATTGGTCTCTCTGTGCAGAAGGAATCTGTTTCCTGGTAAACTGTTGTAAATTCCAAGGCCAAAAAACTTACTTTTGTTCCTAATAGCCACTTTCTGTCAAATAATGTGCACATATTTTGATTTTTTTTCTTAGGTATATCCTCCTTGTGTCGTTAACTTGGCATCAGCTGTCGTTTCACGTACATCTTCATAATGCATTTCAATGTGAAAGCATCAAGTATTCACACTGCTGGTTGTTCATCATATGTAGCAATGGCACCAGCATGTTTTTTAGATATCATTTTGTAATAATTTTTTAAAGTATATCGGGTATTTTCATATCTTCATTAGATTAGTATTCATTTTCATAAAAATGCCCAATTCTAAGTTAATTCTTTACTGTACATGAGCAAGTGTATAAAGTAATTATCTTGTTGTATGGGGGACGTCCCATTGTTGAATATAAAGGACATATAGATGTTCTAGAGGAACTGGATCAATACTATTATGGAAACTCATGTCTACCAAAGTTCATCCCAGTCACCTCCAAAGTCCTTTATATATCAATATATCTTTCAATATATTCATATATATTGAGAGGTTGGAGGTTATAGGATCATAAGAAGTTTTATAAATAAGACATACGTTTGAGGTATATTTGTACTTTGAATAGAACTTGTAACATAGAAATGCATAATTTGGACATATGTGTTTCCACCGTACTTATCTCGCGGAGGGGTGTGAGGCAGTAGCTGTGAGTCGGGTACATGCATGTGGTCTACGGTTATGTGCATCTGTATAAATGTATATATTTAGTCACAGTTGCATTGACCAGAGTTTCACTGAAAACGTTGAAAATATTTGAAATAACATATCAAAATAATAAATGTCTCTGAACAATTGTTGTGTGTTCTTGTTGTGTATGTTATTCAAATATATAGGACCGTCTCCGTGGTCTAGAGGTAGAGCGTCCGCCCGGAGAGTGAAGGTCCGGGGTTTGATCCCCAGCCGCGTCATACCAAAAGACGTTAAAAGATGGTACTTGTTGTTACCCTGTCTGGCACTCGGCATTAAGGGGCTAAAACAAGGACTGGTCGGCACGGAGTCTGTATACTGTGTCTGAGTGGGATATTCATGTTAACTGCAGCATGGTATCTCAGTGAGCTAGCACTATAAATCATGATCAAAAAAGGATCATTTACTTACGACAATTGAAGCATGGATCAGCTTAAACTATCATGAAAAGAACAAAAAGATCAAAATATTCATGATATTATTATTATCCTAATGTTAAATTTTAATCATAACATTGGTTTGAAAAAAAATACAATTATTTAAAAAGTATCCCTTCAAGTAATTATAGGATGGGCTCAATACTAATATTTAAACTTGTGTGCATACATGAAATATGGAATGAACATATGAGTTATAGGTATTGAATACTAAAGGAACTCCTGTGTAATACCAGTTTAATGAAACAAGTGTACTTTTAGTACTTCAGTAGACAAAAAAAAGTGGAGTTCAGTGATATCATGCTTTTTGGAAAACTGAAGAAACATTCAAGGTAGCATTCCATTCACATTGTCAAAACTGAGTGTTGGTAAGTGTTCTATGCACATAAACTAAATTGTGCGATCACGGAGGCATTCCACACCCATCAGGGGCTTTCGGGTAGCCTAGTGGTTAAAGCATTCGCTCGTCACGCCGAAGACCCGTGTTCGATTCCCGACATGGGTACAATGTGTGAAGCCCATTTCTGGTTTCCCCCGCTGTGATATTGCTGGAATATTGCTAAAAGCGGCGTAAAACCATACTCACTCACTCACTCACTCCAGGCCCATCAACAAAGTGGCATCATGGTGAAAGTATTACACACGTCAACTTGGTGGCATCAAGGTGAAAGAATTCACTACATATCAACTAATTGCCATCACCGTAATGCATTCCACATACATGTATATCATTAGTTCATGACACCCCTTTCTTCTACGTATTTTTCTATAAATCATTCTGCCATTCCTTTTTCCAATCTTTTAATCAACCATTCATTCAACCACATTCAGCCATTCATTATACTATTCTATAATCAATTCCACAATTAATTCTTCCATTCCTATAACCATTCATTCAACCATTCATTCTACTGTTCTCTAAATCATCATACCATTCCTTCTTTCATTCCTTCAACCATTCATTCTACTATTCTATAAATCATTCTTCCATTCATTCAACCAGTCATTTAACCATTCATTCTACTGTTCTATAAAATATTCGAACATTCATGCTTCTATTAATTTAACCATTCATTCAACCATTCATTCTACTGTTCTATAAATCATTTTACCATTCCTTCTTTCATTCATTCAACCATTCATTCTACTGTTCTATAAATCATTTTACCATTCCTTCTTTTATTCATTCAACCATTCGTTCTACTATTCTATAAATCATTCTTCCACTCATTCAACCAGTCATTCAACCAGTCATTCTACTGTTCTCTAAATCATTTTACCATTCCTTCTTTCATTCATTCAACCATTTATTCTACTATTCTATAAATCATTCTTCCACTCATTCAACCATTCATTCTACTATTCTATAAATCATTCTTCCACTCATTCAACCATTCATTCAACCATTCATTCTACTATTCTATAAATCATTCTTCCTCTCATTCATTCAACCATTCATTCAACCATTCATTCTACTTTTCTATAAATCATTCTACCATTCCTTCTTCCAAAGTAATGATACCAGGTGTTCCCGAACCGGTAGCACCCATCACAACCACATGCAAAGACAAGTCAATTTTTCACCTGAAAAAAGACACGAGAACATACAGTACAAGTCAGAATAGGGAATTGCATCGGACATAATGTTTGTCACTGATGCGTCAAATTTGGAAATGTCCTCCACGTGTCCAGCATAAAACTTTCTGAAAGCTTTACTGAGTCCAACAATGTTGTAACCTTGATCACATAACTGGGCAAGACAAGAGCATGCTCAAATGTATCTCAAAAGTTGTAAAATGTAAACGCCAAAGGATGGAGCAGCTGGAATATTGCTCGACATGAAGGGGAAGTTGACTATTGGAAAGTTGAAGTGATCCCTCTTGTCATACAGTCGTGTGGAGAGTGTTTTGTCACTCTCAATCTTTGTGTATAGATCTAAATATGAAACAGATGAAGCGGTCTCACCGGGCTCCTTATTCGAAGGGAATTGGCTATCTGATTGTTATTGAACGATATCAGATCATGGATATACCTGAAGCGTAAGTTAAACTTCTTGGCCAAATTACCTTGTTTTGACTTTGCCAATCCGAGCAGAAATTCCGATTCATATGCGTAAAGAAACAGATCCGCAAGAAGGGGAGCACAGTTGGTCCATGGGGATGCTTACGCCTTGTCTAAATGTCTTACCCTCAAAGTTTACGTAGGTGTTATCAATGAGGAAGTCCAGCATTTCACATATTGTTTCCTCAGTAAACTTCAGATGGCATTTGCTTTCATGTCCTGAACATCTGAGTGAGTGAGTTGGGTTTAACGCCTGACAAACCTAGAAACATAGTTGGGGCGAACCGGGATTCGTAGGTTTCTGGTGTGCCCAATGGACGCAACTCTGCACAGCGAATCGCGGCGCCTAAGACGACTGGGCCACCCGTGCCCAGTTGTCTCAAATATTTTCTGTGAATAAAAGAAAAGTCTTCTCTTGATTGTATTAAGTATTGTGGTTAGTCTTTGAGACAGGGATTTGGTGGTACATTTGTTGGACCCAGCAATATATCTCTCTTTGTACGAGTGTTTATGGTGCTTTAGAATCCAGTACAAAATAGGAATGGGCATGTCTTCAGGTTTCAGAGTCAAGTCAAAAGTTGACAGTACTGATTTATGGTTTGGGCAAATTTCGTCCTCAGTTAACAACCCGGCCTTATATGTGGCATTATTTGATCTGTCAATCATACCAAGTTGATCAAACAAACAATGTAGTGGAGCTTATGTATAATGGTTATGTTATTTGAGGCCTTGGCAGTGCGAACATCTGCACATTTTTCATGTAGGGTAGACAGACTTTGGGTGACAGCTGGCTACGACAGAAGGGGTTTATTCAAATTCCGTTTCTTCTTTTTAAGTCTGTACATTGTGCCAATGACAACATCACGCACTGACTTAACCCACTCTGAAAGACATTCAACAGGTTCCTCTTCTCATTGGGCTCATCGTTTGGCATCCATAATGAAGTTGTGATCCCCAGTGGTAGGATACCGTTTATTCTTCCATTTTTTTCAACTATTCATTCAACCATTAATTCTATTCTATTAATTCTATCCTTCAAACATTCTATCTACTATTCTATAAATCACACTTCCATTCATTCTGCTATGTTGTAACTGTCTACTATTCTACCCATCATTGTACCATTCCTTCTCCCATTTATTCTGCTATTCTACAAAAAATCATTATACAATTCCTACTAGTCTATAAATCATTCTTCCACTCATTTCCCCATTCATTTAACCTTTCGTTCCATTATTCTATAAATCATTCTGACATTCCTTCTGCCATTCATTCAACCATTCATTTTACTATTCTTTAAATCACTCTTCCACTCATCCAACCATTCATTCAACCATTAATTTTAGTATTCTATAAAAGATTTTACAATTCCTTCTTCCATTTATTCTACTATTCTAGATATCATTCTTCCACACGTTCAACTATTCATTCGATCTTCCGTTCCACTATTCTAGAAATCCTTCTACCATTCCTTCTTCCGTTCATTCTACTATTCTATAAAAATCATTTTTCCACTCATTCATCCGTTCATTCGAGTATTCTATAAATCAGTCTACCATTTATACTTCCACTCATTCAACCATTCATTCTAGTATTCTATAAATACCTCACCCATTTATGCTTCTATTCATTTAATAATTCACTCTTCAATTCCATAAATCATTCTACTTTTCTAGAAATGATTCTTCTACTCTTTCTGCCATTTATTCATTCTTCTATTCATTAATTCTTCAGTTCATTCATTGAAGCATTCATTTAACTGTGCTTTAAACCATTCCATCATTCTATCTACTTTTATGTTAGTCATTCTACCATCCTTCTTCCATTCTTTCAACCATTCATTCAACCACATTTATTCTACTATTCTATCAAATATTCGAACATTCATTCTTCCATTTATTTAACCATTCATTCAACCATTCATGCTACTATTCTATAAATCATTATACCATTCCTTCTTCCATTCATTCTACTATTCTATAAATCATTCTTCCATTCATTCTTCCTACTAATCTATAAATCATTCTTCAATTCATTCAGTCATTCTTTGAACCATTCATTTAACTGTGCTATAAACCATTCCATTCTCCTATCTGTTATTCTGTAAGTCATTCTACCATTCCTTCTTCCATACTTTCAGCCATTCATTCAACCACATGCAGCCATTTATTCTGCTATTCTATAAATCATTTCACAATTAATCATTCCATTCTTTAAAGTGAGTGAGTATGGTTTTACGCCGCTTTTAACAATATTCCAGCAATATCACGCTGGGGGACACCAGAAATGGGCTTCACACATTGTACCCATGTCGCTAACGGAACCTGGGTCTTCGGCGTGACGAGCGAACGCTTAACCACTAGGCTACCCGACCGACTCCCTTTCTTAAAACCATTCATTCTACTATTCTATAAATAATTCAACCATTCCTTCTTTTGTTCACTCAACCATTCATTGAGTTTTTGTTTTACTATTCTATAAATCATTCTTCCACTCATTCAACCAGTCATTCAACCATCCATTCTACTTTTCTATAAATCATTATAGCATTCATGCTTCCATTCATTTAACAATTCGTTCTACCATTCCTTCTTCCATATTTTCAACCATTCATTCAACCACATTCAGCCATTTATTCTGCTATTCTATAAATCATTCCACATCTAATTATTCCATTCTTTTAATCACTGTAGCTACTATTCTATAAATCATTCTTCCATTTTGTTTTCATTCATTCTACTATTCTATAAATCATTCTACATTTCCTTCTTCCATTCACTCAACCATTCGTTGAATTTCGTACTTCTGTAAATTATTCTGCCATTCCTTCTTCCATTCTTTCAACCATTCATTCAACCACATTAAGCCATTTATTCTGCTATTCTATAAATCATTCCGCAATGAAATATTCCAGTCTTTTAATCATTGTATCGACTATTCTATATTTCATTCCACCATTCTTTCTTCCGTTAATTCTGCTATTCTAGAAATCATTATACCATTCCTTCTTCCATTCATTCTACTATTCTATAAATCATTCTACAATTCATTCTGCCATATATTCATTGAATCATTTTACCATTCAACAAGTTAACCATTTATTCTACCATCAATTTTTCCATTCATAATACCATTGACTCTACCAGTCTAACGACCTAGTGTACAACTCGTGAAGATCCGGGGTAGAACAGGTCTTCAGCAACCCATGCTTGCCGTAAAAGGCGACTATGCTTGTCGTACGCGACTAATGGGATCTGGTGGTCAGGCTCGCTGACTTGGTTGATGCATGTCATCGTATCCCAATCACATGGATCAAAGACGTATACAATCTTTGGATCGATGCTCCTGATGTCAATCACCAGACTCGATTGTTTACAGACGGCCGTCATATAGCTGGAATATTACTGAGTGCGGTGTTAAACAACAAACAAAAAAGCAAACCTAGTTTACAAATACTGCCATGTGCATGCAAAATCAAATTGGTTGAAGTGTCGTACAATACTACGATATGTAGTTTTTAGCGGTATTCATGTTCAGACTCGTATCCAAGACGTAATCAGCAATTTGATCATGAAAATATCTTTAATATGTGCATACTAACAATAAGAAACACTGTACTGTTATTACGTATATTTGCCAATACGTTTTCTTGATATTTACTTCAAAGAATATCAAATTTCCACCTTTAATTTTTCCGTCAATATTCGTATGTTTCCGGACAGGAACCGGAAGTAGCCGAATGGTAACCCACGGCGAAAAGAAAAATATTTTCTCTTCAATTAGGCCTAGCTAGATAGGCCATGTCAAATTGGATAACGTAACATCCTTAGACAGTGGAATATTGACACAATACATAACAGTATCATTCTGAAGCGAGTTTTTAAGCTGAACTCTGTTTGTTGATTGCCGTGTTCGGTCAGGTGCTTGAAATGTCCGACTCAGAAGATGAGTCTTCTGACAAGCAACTGAAAATCGTCATTATGGGAGACGGAGCGTCTGGAAAGGTTATTATTCGCTTTATATATCTTATTTAAAAGTCTTCACGACCAAACGTCAGGTTGGCATATAGTAACTTTGATCGATATGTAGCCTAGCCGAGTAGGATAACCAAGGAACTACCGTCACGTTTAGCTTATGTTTGTTTGTTTGTTTGTTGTCGCCGCACTCGGCAATATTGACTTAGGGCCAATGGTATGACCTGAATGAGCTAATGACATTATTACCAACCGTGTCACATTCAATCATCAGTTCTGAAAAGTCCAGTTTGCCCGTTTATGGTTTTATGATCCAAAAGCAGTGTAACAGGTCTGTGTTATGAAGTGTCGTCTGTGATGTGATTATGAGTTCAATGATTAGCCGAGGACTAAACTGTTTAAATACTTCTGCTGTTGATGTCGTTGTCAGCACTGGTGCAATATTTCCTCGATTAAAGGCCTGGGTCTTTAATTGCAACATTTATAATGGGGAGGATTCAGTCAAAAAATTCATAAAAACTACACAGCATTTATCAAGGCATAATTATTATGTTTAATCAACGACATACATACTGACTACAGAAATGTAGTACCCCAGATACGTTTCTAAACACAAATGTACCCCTCGTGTAATCTTGATCCATGGATATAAGGAAAGTGCACCAAAATTTGTGGTTTAAATGTATGGTTTCATTTTGTATGTGCCTACTCACTTATCATTGAATTCATCAATTCAATTATTTGTTTTCTATGGTCATTTTGCATTCATCATCCATTCATGTGCACACAAAGTGTGACGTCACCTTGATTCGTGAAACAGGTAGTAGTTATGTATCGCCATGTACAGCAGCCCAGTACAGTTAATGTGGCTGAAGGGGTTTTGGAGGCAAAGATACTACAGATATGTACCCAATGTTTCTGTGTACAGAAATATACCCTGGCCACAGTCAGCATGCAGAAAGAAGGTTAGAAACTAACAGTTTTTGTCCACTAGTCCTTATAATGATAACATATAGCAAACCCCTTAAAATGGGCCAATTTCTACTAGTCCTTAGGATACCTTTACTATAAGGCAGTTTGGTAAGGACTACAGGACTAGTGCCAATTTCTAACGCTTAGAAAGGTACCCTAGGATGAGTCCATTCCGCTGCAAGCTGTATTGCGCAATACACTTAACCGGTTCCTTGAGCGCTTACGTACCGTATTCGACGTAGTAAGCGCCCCGCTCTAATAAGCGCCCACGGCGATATTTGCAAATAGATTGACTCGTGAACAATCCCAATTAGCACCCTTTCAATGTACACAATACTTATTTATTCGCGTATAATTCGCACTCGTGTTTTAAATGCCACCTTAATTATGGGCAATTAAATTCTGGAAAAATATATCTCTCGTATATAAACATTTCAGGCTGTCAGCATAAACCACGGAATTTATCTTTCAACTCTGTTTTTTTTCGACAAAATTATATTCTAATAAGAGCCCCCTAGTTCTAATTTTAAGAGCGCCCTGGGCGCTTATTACGTCGAATACGGGTATATGACACATTCAGTGTGCCATATTAAAAAACAAATAAACACAGTAACATATACGTATAAATTACTCCAATTTTTCACTATACACAGCATTATCCAGCATGCACTCTGTATACAGAAATGTACCTAGGGTACATATCTATAGTACCCGTGTTAATATGATCCCTGTGTGTAATAATTAGACAAGCAGACGACGAGATGTTAGAAGGCTGGTGCTTAAATATCTTTTTTATTTGACTTTTTGTGAAGTAAAATTTGGTATAAGTGATCTGGGGCTATTTATCTCAATGTTGGACATTTCGTTTTACTGGACTTAGATCTATGTGTAATTCAGCGATTTGGAACATTTTTTTCAGCAAGACGCAGGAGTGTGTGTACATCAAAAGTAGCGTCGTGTGACATCACAAAAGACTTAATTTACTAGATATCGCAATAATTACACAAATCACGGTTGCAATTCGGATTTGAGCAGCGTAAACATTGACATGGTAGGGTACATTTTTGTGCTTTAGTATGGTTAAGGTGTACATACAGACTGGCGCCAGGGGAAGGTTGCTGCAGTACCTGAGCTGATAACTTCCCCATCATCCATAAGGCCACACATTTTTTTTATTTTTTGTTTCATGGGTCCGCCTCCCCTACTGCTGGTCCAAGAAATGAATTAAACATAAAAATATTTATTTTTATTATGTTTCCCACAAGTAAAAAAGACCCCCTTTATACAATAAATAATATTATATATAAATTCAATATCTACATCACAATCAGTGATTCATGAAGGCAGCTGCAATTTCGACTCCATGGCAGAATGACTTTCATATAAATAAATGATCAACATTGCTGTTTATTTATATTTTGACCGACCTTGTGTGGAAACGCTGGAATTAATCTCTGAAACATTAAATTAAGAAAGTGTGGCCTATGTTGATGTTTCAATGACAGTTGTATCCCCATGTTAGTTATCCTAACTATGTGTGTTGCCTGAGTTTATGGTGATATTACTCATTGGTCGACCTGGTACTCATGAACCTGCTGAATGTGTGGGGATAGTGGTTAGAATTCATGCTGTATTAAGTTAACAAGGTTTTCCAAAGCCGACCACTGCATCATGTGCACATCACTCAAGCAGCTGTGATAGGAATCTATTAAGATGAGGGGGCACAGGTGACCCAGTCGTCCAAGGCGCCACGATTTGCTGTGCACAGTTGCGTCCCTTGGGAACGCCAGAAACCTATGATTGTGGGTTCGAAACCCGGTTCACCCTGATTATGTTTCTAGGTTTGTCAGCACCATGCTCGTGGGTTTCACCAGAGTGGTAAACGTCTGAGACCTGCATCACTTCGGTCTTTCCTCCCACATTAAGCTGACACACTGTGATATAACTGGAATACTGTTAAAAGCGGTGTTAAACCAAACTCACTCACTCACTCACCATTAACATGAGGGGGCGGTCAGGTGGCCTGACGGTTAAAGCGTTTGCTCGTCACGCCTAAGATCCGGGTTCGATTCCCGACATGGGCACAATGTGTGAAGCCCATTTCTGGTGATATTGCTGGAATATTGCTAAAAGCGGCGTAAAACCATACTCACTCACTCACTCACTGTTAACATGATTTGAGCAGTGTGCAAAACTCTTTTCAGTTTCTCTTGTAGTTTTGTAACATGCTGCAGGAATAGATTGTTGTTAGAAATTTGGTTTGGACATATGATTCCCCCAATCCAAATATGAACGGACATGATTGATTTACCTTGGGTTAGCTTACAAGAAATCTGCAGAGGTTTTTGCACGCTGTTGAAATGGACTCACCAAGAGGCTTTATCTCTCTAGTATTTAAAGGCCATCATGAGACAGACTTATAGCTTGAATATTGCTGACTACTGTGTAAATAAATATTCATTCTCACACTCCATTATGTAATAGAGTAACTAGCGTGTATCATGTGTATTATTCTATGAAATTTTGATGTTTCGATATGCTAGATGTTGATTATCATATGTGCATGTTTTGTAAATGCATTCCTGTTGCAGACGTCTCTGGCTACCCGTTATTCACAAGAACAGTTCAAGAAGCAATATGGCCAAACAGTGGGGCTCGATTTCTACCTTAAAAGAATAGTCCTCCCAGGTAAACAGTTGAGATGAAATGGGGACATCACAACTATTGGTGTTCTGCTCACATGGAAACAATATTCCTCCAAAGATAAATCGACTTGTGAAGATCCGGGGTAGAATAGGTGTTCAGCAACCCATGCTTGCAGTAAAAGGCAACTATGCTTGTCGTAAAAGACGACTAACGGGAGCGGGTGGTCAGGTTCACTGACTTGGTTGATGTATGTCATCGATCCCAATTGTGTGGATCGATGCTCATAATATCAATCACTGGATTGTCTGGTCCAGACTCGATTATTTACAGACCGCCGTCATATAGCTGGAATATTGCCGAGTGCAAACTAACCAACCAACCAAAGATAAATCCATGTCACTTTATGAGTCTATGATGTTGGGAAAACTATCTATTAGACATGGGGTGCCATAATAACTGATGTATTAATTAATGCTTTGCAAGTTTACACGTAACCATGGTAACATTATAATACAAGATGATGCAAGATGTGCCGACCCATGTTGTGTCCCTTCATGTTTAGATTCTGTAGCCATTTTCAAAATGTTCAAGAAATTACTTATATTTTCATTGTTGTTGTTGTTTAATACCCAGGCCTGATAACGAGTAAAACATAAACTGGTTGATAGTGTAGCAGGGCGTGGAGTCATCCCACACATCCACTCATCCTTACCTTGTCAGCTTGCTGACGGGGTTAACCTCTTTGGTCATGTGGACAAGGCATCCGACCTCGGATCAGAAGGACCGTGGTTCGAATCCCAACACGGGACTCAGGATTTTTATGACCGCTACATTGGTGCCCAACGTTGGGCTGAGCACGTTCATATTACATTTGAGCAAAATAAGCCTCAGTACCCTACTATGCGGCCCAGGACGTGCCTTCTGTTGATGGGGGAGTATGTAGCAGGGCGTGGAGTCATCCCACAGTTGACATCCTTTACCTTGTCAGCTTGCTGACGGGGTTTACCTCTTTGGTCATGTGGACAAGGCGTCTGACCTCGGATCAGAAGGTCCGTGGTTTGAATCCCAACACAGGACTTGGAAATTTTATGGCCGCTACAATAGCAACAATGTTTTGTTAGACCACACAGTGAATTAGTGAGTTGGATTTCATGCTGCTTCCAGTATTCAAGTTATATCACAGCATTTGTCCATATAGAACCACATGGACAGGATCTTAACTAGACCTGCTCAGAGGATGTTGCTGTTCGTCCCCAAAGCCTGCAGCAAATGTCAGTAAAATTTTCTGAATTGGAACTACAAATTTCCCAATGACAAATGTTATGGCTTTGGAGAAGTGAGTTTTATTTCACCATGTTCACTGACCAATCTGAGCTCGACAACAATTTTTTCTCAAATTGCCTTTCAAAGGTACTTACTGTATATTCGACATAATAAGCTCCCAGGGCGCTCTCAAAATTAGAATTAGGGGACTCTCATTAGAATATTATTTTGGTGAAAAAAACAGAGTTGAAAGATACATTTCGTGGTTTATGCTGACAGCCTGAAATGTTTATGAGCGACAGATATATTTTTCCAGAATTTAATTGCCCATAATTAAGGGTGCATGTAACACACGAGTGCGTATCATAAACGAATAAATAAGTCTTGCGTATATTGATCAATCGGAAGGGGCGCTAATTGAGATTGTTCTCTAGCCATCATATAAGCAAATATCGCCGTAGGCGCGTATTACGTCGAATATGGTAGTTTGGAATCCTGAATAAATGCTTGATGGTTCACGTAAAATTTCATGCAAAACACCACAAATCATGTATCACGATACATGTCAAATTGTGACTCAAGTTTGGCAAAATGTATCAATAGTGAAGTAGTCGTACCATGAAGTAAGACGAGTTCTATGGATGAACAACTTCTTTATTACAATTAGTGCGACGTTTCGGTGTAGATCCTAACACCTTTATCAAGCAATAGATCTCTACTTAGGAACAGCCAGCCACCAGATCCGCAGACTGCTCAAACACCACGCCAACATTGATACAGTATTCCAGAGAGGCAGGACAATCCAGAACATCCTCAGTGCCGATGGCAAGCCCCCTACATCAAAGAAAAAAGACCCATCTGGAACCGTATATCACATACAATGTGACTATGTAGGAGAAACATCCAGGCCCCTACCCATTAGAATAAAAGAACACAAGACCTCAGTACAAAAAAATGACTCAAAATCAGCCATCTCTGACCACACCCAAACCCACCCCGATCACAACATCCAGTGGAACAACATCAAGATCCTGGCCAACAACCAATCAGACTACAAAATCAGGAAACTCCTAGAAGCCATCTACATCAAAAGGATCCAGCCAGCAATGAACAGAGGCCAAGGCTATTACATCCCGCCTGCTTACCATCACCTAATTGCTAAATCCCTTTGTCCATCAAATTAATACAGTGGCTTCCATCATCTCCATCAGTCTGCTTGTTCACTCAGTGTTCATTAGTCATCCACTGGCTTCCAATTAGCTTAATCACCTCTCTGTGTCCATCAACTAGTCACTGTAACAACTTAGATGTCAATAAGTGTATATATACCTATGTTGTTTAGCCCTATCCATCTATTGCTTGATAAAGGTGTTAGGATCTACACCGAAATGTCGCACTAATTGTAATAAAGAAGTTGTTCATCCATAGAACTTGTCTTACTTCATCACTTCAACTTCTAAATGCCACTGAAAGAAGTTAGTCGTATCATAACGCAACTACTGTCTACCATCTTTCATTAAAAAATTATGTAATGAACATGATGATATGGGTGATCCCTCTGATGATGTAATTCAGTCAACATGATCAAAGAGAGCCCTTTAAAGTGTTTGCTTTCAGTAACAACAGTACCCTCTAGCATATCTAAACCCTTGAGGCTTTCTATCCACTGTGGAGCAGTGTAATCAGAATTAAGTCACAATGGTAGGAGTGTTTGAAAATAAGGGGGTCTATTATGGTATTTTAATCTGGGGGACACCCTAATTCTTTAACTTCTAACATTAAGATTATGAGAGGACACCCTGGAGTACTGGGTAATTTCCAACACTGGGTAGCCATTATAGTCATTGTGGTATTCAAATTAATTGATTTCATGGGTGATCGATTGGTATTTCTGGTTTCTCTGACAATACAAATACACATATTAACCTTCCTCTCTGAACATGCTGAATGTTATTAATCAATGCCTATTATACCAGTAATTGCTATGGAAATTGTAAATCATCATGTCTAAAGTTCTCATGGAAATGAAAAAAATCTGTTTTGTTGGATTTAATAATCGACACAAAGCATTGCGTAGATGTAAATACGAAATTACAGAACAACTGGAAAAGTACTAGTCTGGATTTGCTAGCTTTATCTCAGTGCTCAATACAAAATGTACTTTACAGGAGGTAATTTGCAGGCACTTTCAACATTCAAAAATAAAACTAAGTCCAAATTGACATGGCAGAAACCGGCTATAGGCTTTATGCAAATTAGCCTGGAAAAAAGGTGATCAAATCAACAATAAAATAACAGCTATGTTTAAGTACATGATAATAATGACAGGTAAGTTGTTGTTTGAGAAGAGAATATGTTACTTTTACGTTCTGATATTTTGACGATGATTCACTATCTCACAATGCCACTCACAAATCACTAACCACACACAAATCACATGCAGGTGGGTTTCAAGCAACGGTTTTCACCTGTCGTCAAGGTGTCATAGGTCATGGACATTCACCTTGATCTACTTACACCTGGTTATGCTCAGTTTCACAATAGTCTGTTTTGTTCATATTTTTACACACTTTTATGTGTATAAAGACATAAACACCTTTGATACGCTGTATTTGTGCCAAGGCCCAATTAGTACTAATTGAGTTGTTTGAATTTTTATATATTTTGTATATTAACTGCATTTATTTAAAATCTGAGATCGAAAAAACAGGTTTTTTTCATTTCCCTGAGTACTTTAGTGATGTTTTATCACAAGTTTCACATTTTCATTGACCAAAGTTTATATCTCCTGTTATTTCAACTGAAGCCATACCAGGGATTTATCTAGACCGGCTCAGAGGCCATAATGCAGTGCTAAGCCTGCATGATATGTCATTAAAAATTCCCAAAATGGAATTGAAAGTTTCCCAATTTATGTTAACATGGTTAGTTTTATGTCTTGGTAGCAATCACCCGTGTTTCGCTCATAACAGGATGAATTGATAGGATAATACTTTGTTGTATATTATTGCATTGAATGCAATCTCATCTCAAATATAATGTTAAAACAGGCCCACCTCTGAATTTAATCCCAATTTTGTTTGATTTGTTCTCAAATTGTTTGCCAGGGGCACTAAGTTTAGAATCCTGGATAAATCCCTGTAGCAGAAGTCAGTATAAATTCCCAAAGTGGAATTATACATTTCCCAATTCATGTTGTTATAGTTATAACTAATGTTATGGCTTTGTAGTGGCAAGATGTATTTTACTGATAATAGGACCCAGGGTTTTATGTGACACAGAATGTACGCCCCGTATGCACAAATGTTGAGAATGGACGCAGAAAAAGAATATACTGAGCACAATAATGTTCATCATCATACCTCCATGTCAAAATGATAAGATCTGATTGGTCCATGTGATCTTGATAAAATACCATGTATCTCGCCTTGGATGGAAATACTTTAATTAACTGTAATACTTGAAATTAACACGAGTGTGAATTAAATGCGAAAAATGCGAGTGGGCTCGCATTAGTAAACAACTACTATGTATTCCACATCACTGTTTATTGAGCAGCACTTGTAACAAGTATATAAACAATGTCATTCAAACACTAATTACATCCTGTGAATTGTCACTGCTTGGGTCAAGACAAGAGTTCTACTCACTTATGTCATCACTGATCACACCTGCAAGTCCACACAGACGCCACCCACGCAACATGGTGTCTTTGTTCTTTGCTACTGCGTTAAAGGCCGACATACATGATAAGCTGAAGTACTCTACTCAGCGCTAATAAGCGGTGCTCTTTGGTGTGTGATTGGATTAACGTAAGGTTGAATTAAGGTGAGGATTCTCCTCTAAACCTGACAGAGGACATTTTCTTAAGATATAAATCCACTGATGCTTGTGAAGAGTCATATTGAGTCGCATTTTGGGCTAGGGGCCAACGGTCTCATTCTTTTGGAGACACATTTCTCAGTGGGTGAATAAATCCCTTTACTTTACAATGTAGTATTTGACAGCGCACTGTATACATGGTATATGGAATAGCAATTTCTCTCCAAAAGAAATAAAATTAGTCTTGTCTTAACTATGTTAAAAAAAATTAAACTTATCCTATCTCACACTATGCAGTTTTTCTTCTTTCGATCCTGCTTGAACAATGTTTCCAGATTCTAGCATCACCATGGTCACCACCCATACAAATGGGTCATTCACTGTAATCCTGTGCATTGCAACTAACACAAAATGATCACATGACTACCCCTGCCACATCATTCTCTTTCTTAGAGCTAACATGCAGGGATAGTTGTTGGGAGGGCATATAGCGTGTGAAATAGACAATTTAATGTAAAATTTACAAATTTTTCAACTTATCCTATCTCACACTGCATTTATCCCATGGTTGGATGGTGTGGCAGACTACAACCGTGAGACGTACATGAGGAAGCTGGTGCTAAACAGTGATCCAATTGCAGTCATGTCCCGTTAATCCGACATGGTTGGTTGCATATGATTGTGTCAGATTCACAAGTATGTCAGTTAAATTAAGTAGTATCAACGTTTGTGATTGAAAATCAGACAAGTACACGATAGATAATGATACAAACACGTAATAAAAGCATGAAAAATGAAATATTATATTGTTCTGTTAAATTGTCAGCAGAATATGTTTTCTAATCATGCAACCTCTAAAGCTTAACACAAAACAACTGTTACGGACTGTATGACTGATTCAAAATACTTTAAAAACCATAGTCTGGAATGAAACTTGCCAGTTTAAAACTGGTACCGCTAAGCTCAAGAAAGCTGCTTTTTTAGTGATGTGACCTGTAATGGGGTGTTGTCGGCGGTACCTGGTTTTAATGAGATCGAGGTAATCTAATTTTGTTTATTTAAAGCAGTAATTGTTTAGTGCCAAACTTGTTCATCTTTGTAGCCGTTGTAATATGCAGCTACTAGCCGACTCGCCTCGCATCAAAACATGGGCTGTGTACTAGCGAGCAGATGACTCCGGAGTATGCTGATCACTGTGTCGGATTAACAAGACTGATTAATGAGTGATTTCGGAAATTCGTTACAAATTAGATGTGTCGGAGTCAGAGTCGGAGTGCGAGACTGTCGGATTAACGGGTGTAAGTAGCACTGATTAAATCGGTTCCCATAATTAGCGTCGGATAAAGCCGATTGTTGGATTAACGAGTGTCGGACTTGACTGTTAAATGATCAATTCCACTGCCTAGTATCGTTAAGACAAGAACTTGTGAGGGGGAAAACACACACTGTAGGAACCTTATGTACACTAACATTGTATAGGACACCCCACTTATCGTTAGGTCTTCGTCATTTACCACAGGTAATGAGTTAGTTACAAAGTGATGAAATGGTCCCCGACTTGTTGCAGGCAATGTTCATGTGGCCCTGCAGGTGTGGGACATCGGCGGCCAGACACTCGGAGGCAAGATGCTGGAGAACTACATCTATGGCAGCCATGTAAGTAGTGTAGGAAACTCCTGGGTCCCATCCCCAGGTTGCCCTGATTGCATTCCTTGGTAAGTATAAGTATGCAGGGGTAGATTTAACAATAATTGTGTATGTAGCCAGGAGGACTTGCTCCTTTATAATTTATTGGCACTTCTCCAATCTATCTGGCCCAAACTACATGGTGGAGGCCGCGTAGCCACGTAGTGGGGCTCTGAAATTTTAGAACTCCTTACCTTTAAAATGTCACCTGGTCTCTGAGATTAAATCTTAGCTTCCATTTCCGTCATTTCATGGTGGTTTATGAGCAAATAAAGAAGTTATTGTCCATAACATTACAAAATGGCACCCGGTTGTCATTCTACTGAGATGATCCGATTAAAATAGTTAAACATACACAGCGGAGTGAAATTTTGGTTAGCCAAACGGGCTTTACTTTACATTTCAGCAAGCCCTGTGTAATTTTGACTGGCCACAGGCCAATGGGCCAGCGGTTAAATCAACCCCTGGTATGATACCAATGCTCATAGTTTTACGTGTAACAGTGTTATGTGTAACAGTAAGGTTTAACATGTTTTATGAAATAATGCTATAAATGAACCCCAGACTCTCTTGCAGATGAGATGGGATGAGAATAGGATTGTTTGATACAATATCAGTTGTCTTGTGACTGTCTACAAGACCTGTGTAAGAGAGACTAGCACTCACTCAGTGGTGTCAGTAGGTATTGTGACTGTCTACAAGACCTGTGTCAGAGAGACTAGCACTCACTCCGTGGTGTCAGTAGGTATTGTGACTGTCTGCAAGACCTGTGTAAGAGAGTCTAGCACTCACTCCGTGGTGTCAGTAGGTATTGTGACTGTCTGCAAGACCTGTGTCAGAGAGTCTAGCACTCACTCAGTGGTGTCAGTAGGTATTGTGACTGTCTGCAAGACCTGTGTAAGAGAGACTAGCACTCACTCAGTGGTGTCAGTAGGTATTGTGACTGTCTGCAAGACCTGTGTCAGAGAGACCAGCACTCACTCAGTGGTGTCAGTAGGTATTGTGACTGTCTGCAAGACCTGTGTAAGAGAGACTAGCACTCACTCAGTGGTGTCAGTAGGTATTGTGACTGTCTACAAGCCCTGTGTAAGAGAGTCTAGCACTCACTCAGTGGTGTCAGTAGGTATTGTGACTGTCTGCAAGACCTGTGTAAGAGAGACCAGCACTCACTCAGTGGTGTCAGTAGGTATTGTGACTGTCTGCAAGACCTGTGTAAGAGAGACTAGCACTCACTCCGTGGTGTCAGTAGGTATTGTGACTGTCTACAAGACCTGTGTCAGAGAGTCTAGCACTCACTCAGTGGTGTCAGTAGGTATTGTGACTGTCTGCAAGACCTGTGTAAGAGAGACCAGCACTCACTCCGTGGTGTCAGTAGGTATTGTGACTGTCTACAAGACCTGTGTAAGAGAGACTAGCACTCACTCAGTGGTGTCAGTAGGTATTGTGACTGTCTACAAGACCTGTGTAAGAGAGTCTAGCACTCACTCCGTGGTGTCAGTAGGTATTTTGACTGTCTGCAAGACCTGTGTAAGAGAGTCTAGCACTCACTCCGTGGTGTCAGTAGGTATTGTGACTGTCTGCAAGACCTGTGTAAGAGAGTCTAGCACTCACTCAGTGGTGTCAGTAGGTATTGTGACTGTCTACAAGACCTGTGTCAGAGAGACTAGCACTCACTCCGTGGTGTCAGTAGGTATTGTCACTGTCTGCAAGACCTGTGTAAGAGAGTCTAGCACTAACTCCGTGGTGTCAGTAGGTATTGTGACTGTCTGCAAGACCTGTGTAAGAGAGTCTAGCACTCACTCCGTGATGTCAGTAGGTATTGTGACTGTCTGCAAGACCTGTGTAAGAGAGACCAGCACTCACTCAGTGGTGTCAGTAGGTATTGTGACTGTCTACAAGACCTGTGTCAGAGAGACTAGCACTCACTTCGTGGTGTCAGTAGGTATTGTGACTGTCTACAAGACCTGTGTAAGAGAGTCTAGCACTCACTCAGTGGTGTCAGTAGGTATTGTGACTGTCTGCAAGACCTGTGTCAGAGAGACTAGCACTCACTCCGTGGTGTCAGTAGGTATTGTGACAGTCTGCAAGACCTGTGTAAGAGAGTCTAGCACTCACTCAATGGTATCAGTAGGTATTGTGACTGTCTGCAAGACCTGTGTCAGAGAGTCTAGCACTCACTCCGTGGTGTCAGTAGGTATTGTGACTGTCTGCAAGACCTGTGTAAGAGAGTCTAGCACTCACTCTGTGGTGTCAGTAGGTATTGTGACTGTCTACAAGACCTGTGTAAGAGAGACTAGCACTCACTCCGTGGTGTCAGTAGGTATTGTGACTGTCTACAAGACCTGTGTAAGAGAGACTAGCACTCACTCAGTGGTGTCAGTAGGTATTGTGACTGTCTACAAGACCTGTGTAAGAGAGACCAGCACTCACTCAGTGGTGTCAGTAGGTATTGTGACTGTCTGCAAGACCTGTGTAAGAGAGTCTAGCACTCACTCAGTGGTGTCAGTAGGTATTGTGACTGTCTGCAAGACCTGTGTCAGAGAGACTAGCACTCACTCCGTGGTGTCAGTAGGTATTGTGACTGTCTACAAGACCTGTGTAAGAGAGACTAGCACTCACTCCGTGGTGTCAGTAGGTATTGTGACTGTCTGCAAGACCTGTGTAAGAGAGCCTAGCACTCACTCAGTGGTGTCAGTAGGTATTGTGACTGTCTGCAAGACCTGTGGAAGAGAGACTAGCACTCACTCCGTTGTGTCAGTAGGTATTGTGACTGTCTACAAGACCTGTGTAAGAGAGACTAGCACTCACTCCGTGATGTCAGTAGGTATTGTGACTGTCTACAAGACCTGTGTCAGAGAGACTAGCACTCACTCAGTGGTGTCAGTAGGTATTGTGACTGTCTGCAAGACCTGTGTAAGAGAGTCTAGCACTCACTCAGTGGTGTCAGTAGGTATTTTGACTGTCTACAAGACCTGTGTAAGAGAGTCTAGCACTCACTCAGTGGTGTCAGTAGGTATTGTGACTGTCTGCAAGACCTGTGTAAGAGAGTCTAGCACTCACTCAGTGGTGTCAGTAGGTATTGTATTGTGTGTTGCAGGGGGCCCTGCTTGTGTATGACATAACCAGCTATGCCAGCTTTGAGAACCTGGAAGACTGGTACAACATGGTTAAAAAAGTCTATGGAAAGGAGTCACGACTACCTCACATGGCTTTGGTTGGAAATAAAAGTGAGTGTTTTGTGTTTAGAAAATCATATGCAGTGGTTGAAATTAATAATGAAAGCCAAAGTGTTTTTGTCATAAGCCTAGTATTAAAATGATTGATTTAGAGACTTCTTAAGAATAATGTGTTATTGCACCCTGGCCGTGTGGATGAAGTCAGAACCTCGGAAACGAAACTGGCCACTATCACATACAGTGAGCAAACTGAGGGGGGTCCTTGAGGTTTACTCCTTGAGTATTTGTATCTGAGGACCCCTTTAATTTTCAACTATCTAATTAGCCTCTGAAGACGCCGGTGTAGAATAGGTCTAAAGCAACCCATACTTGCCGTAAAAGGCGACAATGCTTGTTGTAAAAGGCGTCTAACGGGATTGGGTGGTCAGACTCGCTGACTTGGTTGATGCATGTCATCAATCCCAATTGCGTGGATCGATGATCATGATATTAATCACTGGATTGCCTGGTCCAGACTCGATTATTTACACACCGCCGTCATGTAGCTGGAATATCACTGAGTGCGGCATTAAACAGCAAACAAACAAACAAAGCCTCATGACAAGGAACATTACTAGTGTTAGAAATTGGCACCAGTCCTGTAGTTCTTGTCACTGCCCAGTTAAGGTATCATAAGGACTAGTAGAAATTTGCCATTATTAAGGGTTTTGCTGTTATCATCATAAGGACTAGTGGACTAAGATGTTAGTTTCTACCGCTGATTACCATGATTAGTTCCAGCCTAAATTAATAACTCCTCAACCTACAGGTGACCTGGAGCATATGAGGACAGTGAAGCTCGACAAGCACCAGAAGTTTGCTCAGGAACATGGCATGTCCAGCCATTTTGTGTCGGCTAAGACTGGGGATACGGTAGGTAGACGGACATAAAAAGTAGTTTCAGCTACCTTAACTGATTACTTAAAAAACAGAAAAGTACACAAAGTGCTGGGGATTATGAAATATATATACCAAGGTTTCTGTTGTCAATATTGGATATTAGCAGCATAAGGGAAGTCAAGTGTATAGATGGTATTAGCAGTAGGAATGAATTTTGGGGCTATTTTCACAATTGCAGTTGTAATGTATTAATCAATGGATTGAATTATAATGTTGTTGATGATGATGATGATTGATTATTGTTAATGATAGTTGATGATGATGATAATTGATAATGAGTGAGTGAGTATGGTTTTACACCGCTTTTAGCAATATTCCAGCAACATCACAGCGGGGGACACCAGAAATGGGGTTCACACATTGTACCCATGTCGGGAATCGAACCCATGATCATGATGATGATGATGATGATGATGATGATACGTTCTTCCTAGGTGAACCTGTGTTTCCAACGTGTGGCTGCAGAGATTCTGGGAATCAAGTTGACCAAGCCAGAAGTTGAGCAGCAGCAGCGGGTTGTGAAAGCAGAGATCATCCAATACAGCAATGATGCAGCAGCCAAACCCCTCCCCACACAGACTAAAAGTTCCTTCTGTACGCTGCAGTGACAGCTCAATCCTCTACACTGGTGGCAGCAACAGCGTTGTGACCACATGTGCTCAACACTTTGACTTCAAGCTCCCCACAGTGTTATTCTTGCACGCTCTACACGACTGTTGTTACTTCTTGAGTACTACCGGACATATTACAACCCTGCATGGAGCTACTTGGAACTGTGAAGCAGGCATGTGGCTGTGCTTATGATGTAGATGGAGATGGTGTCCTTTATTTCAAGGGCGGATCCAGCCTTTTTAAAAGGGAGTGGTCCAAAATACCAAAATATCAAAATCCTTTCTAGGGGGGTGGGATTGTGTACAACATACTACATTTAGTTTTCAAAAGGGAGATGTCTGGACCCCCTGGACCCCCTCTGGATCCGCCTCTGTATCCGCCTATGTATTTACTGAATTGTACAATCAATTTCGGGTTTAGATGAAACCGGGCAATGGTGGAGGCCACTGTCATCAAAAGCGACCCAATTTGCTGTGCATGCCGTGATATAACCGGAATACTGTTCAAAGCAGCATTAACCCACCTCACACACTTACTTAGACAGTACATTAATAGAACATTTCAAATGTTAGGAACTAAATGTTCATTCTGTCAGGAGCAGAGTAAAGATTGGACCAGACTAGACAGAACACATATGGGGATTTTCTTTGTGAACACTGGTTAAAATGAGCCGGGCATATGCAGTTCATAATTACCAAAGTAATTTACTCCATCACAGTGTATAGACTGCCAGGAGGTTGTATGTCACCCAACACTAGTTAACATGCCTGGTCCATCGTTTTCACAGACTGTTTTGTCATCAATCTAAAGTGTTTGAATGTTGAGTAGTTACTTTGTACTGTTACCAAAGCTGGTGGCCATGTGAATGCAAACTAGGTCTGTGTTACAGAGGGATGTGCTCCATGGTTGAAGATGTAATTAGTCCTGTGATGTAAACTGAGATATCTGTGTATCTAGGGTTAACTGTTCTATTGATGTGCATCTTTAAATTTGATTAAGCACACAAAAATGGGTTAATGACAACTTTAATCCAACTTGCAAACTTCCAAATGGTCCGGACATCTAGTATATGAGTAAAGACAGCTTTGGCTCTGGCTCTGATGCAGACGTTGCCAAGGCAACTGAGGCCACCGGAGGAGTTGGAGCTTGAGGTCCTTTAGATTGAAACAGTTGGCATGACACTTGTTTGATGTTCTGAGATGGACATGTGTTGTCAGATGCGTGGAGTATGAGCTTGTTACCTGGTGTTGTAACATATGTTTTAATTCAAGAGTGAGAGTGCTTGACTGGTTCTTTAGGCTATTGATATGTCCATGGGAGGAGATGCTTTCATCATGTTGATGAATTTACCTTCTTAATTGTGTTTGTTACGTTTGTTTTGTGAAAATCCAAAGCATATTTATTTATTGTTTGTTGAGACAAATCCATTTGATGTTATGTTTGTGTAATATCATCATGCTTGTATGTATATGGTAGCCAATGTATTATTTGTATAATAGGCTGACAATAGCACAAAGCAATATTCACTAACTCTCATGAGCCTGCTTAAGTAATCTTTGGAGAGAGTTAGTATCGATGACAGCTACTTGCTGTTTGGTACTGAACAGGGTGGATATGTCATTTAATGTGAATATTACATGATCTCTAAAAATTGCTTCATTTTAAACCAAAAAAATATTTGGGATTAGGGAACACATTTGTCTAATTGGTTTATTGAAGGCCATTAAGTGACGGTTTTAATAGTACAATATAATTTGTGGCAGGATCATGAGAGGTACATGGGGTTTGATGCCTCCCTCTTGAGGTTTATACCCCTCGCCTCCAGCTTGTGGTGACCTCACGCGGGACGCATAAAACCCCATGTAACCCTCGTGATCCTGCTACAATTGATCTTCCCGACATGTTCTAATGTGACTTTGTAAAAGAATGAACACAAATTCAAAATTGACAGAAAACAGTTGTTTGATTGAGCTGAGGTTAACTTGTGCTGTGTCATCGACTTCCATAGACTCAGAAAAAGCGTGCAGCTTTTTTTGCTTTAAGTGGGGTATAAGGGATTTATTCTGCCTCTGTTATTTAGTTTCTAAACCATAGATGTTAGATAAGTCTACAATCGTGTTGACTTCCATACTTGTTACAGGAAATCTCACCCCCTTCATCACAGTTTGATGTCAACTTATTTAATTCGGAAACATACCTGAGATATATGTTAAAAATGCTGAGACCTTTCAGTGGAGGATTAATGATGAGGTTGCTAGGCAACCACTGATTTCATCATTAACTATAATGGAGAGGCATTGGGCTAGCCTAGTGGTATTATGTGACACCCGTTGTTACAGATGTCTGGATTGATGCTGAAAGAGGTGTATAACTCACTCACTCACTCATAATGCTAGGTTGTGATACATCTCTGATTCTTAAAGGATACAAATTTGTGCCATATGAGAGTATTTGTTTCAACCAAAGTATACTCAAGCTTCAGTGGTTTCAGTGATATTAAATATGTGTACCGTGATATGTGATATATGTCATTGTTGATCCTGCTGCTGGAAGAATTACAATCTGGAACAATGGGTTGGGGTTTCAAATTGAAATAAAATTGAAAAGTGATCATTCAAAAGCATGTCTGTAGGAAACACGACTGTCTGATTTATCAAAGAGTTAACTCCCTTCTCTTTTATTTTAAACCTTCTTATTGTACAAATATATAATTAACACTTGTATGGAAAAACAGGATTGTTCCAAACAATTCAATTTGGGGGCACATTTGGAAAGATTGGGTTGGCTAATTGATAAAATGTAATAAGAAAAACGGCATAACGGTGGGTGTCCTGTATAGGGTGACAATGGCATGCGGTACCCTTCATGATACTGAATACATGATACTGTAATAATGTCATTTCCTGGTAATGAAACACATGTATAGTGAAACCTCATTAATCTGGAAACCAAACCTTCCCCAGAGTTACTCTTAGGAATGCTTACATGCATACAAAGAGACGAACAACCATTATTCCTTACTATAATGGTTTATGTAAATCATGGTTGCTTCATTAAAAGTACAGGACTCAATAATCTTAGTAATTCAGTAACCAGAAAATGGCACTTGGCCTATAGTCCTTGCCAAACTGTCCAATAGTTAAGCTATCAGAAGGACTAGGAGAAATTGGCTATTTTTAAGGTTTTTGTCTTCGTTATCGTTATAAGGACTTGTGGACTTAAGCTTTTAGTTTCTATTGCTGTGTACCCCTATCAATTGTTGAGTAACGTATAATACACCTGAGTAGTGCAGGAATTTCTGTATTTCTGGGACAAAGTGATGCGGCATGACCTTCTCTGTGTTTTTGTTGGTGTTGTGTATGTCATTGGATATTCACACCATTTCTTACAAGCTGTCCTTGATCCTGGCATTGTTGATTGGATGTGGTAAAAGCTCGTCTCGTCACACCAACAGCCCGAGTTCTGTTCCTACCTGGATCAAGTGCAAATTGCAGGATAATTTATATACAGTGTTAGATCTGTCATGGAGGATTACCAGATGCTGAAAATCCAAAATCCAAATTGTGGCAACCATATTTCATGTGTAATACAGAACTGGCAGAATGCTGGTCTTGTAGAATGACTTAAGACAAATTTTGAAACCTGCATGTTCAAAGTTATTTTCCCTATTTTGACCTTTCATCTGCAAGGCTCTGTCATGTTTGAGGCTCTGTTTTGAGATGGTCTCCGAAATGTTTGACGTGGTGTCCTATGATGACCTCTGAAATGTTTGAGGTGATGTTCTACGATGGTCTCTGAAATGTTTGAGGTGGTGTTCTACAATGGTCTCCGAAATGTTTGAGGTGGTGTCCTATGATGAACTTTGAAATGTTTGACGTGGTGTTCTACGATGGCCTCTGAAATGTTGTAGGTGGTGTCCTATGAGGGAAGTTATTTTCTCTATTCTGACCTTTGATCTGCAAGGCTCTGTCATGTTTGAGGCTATGTTCTGAGATGGTCTCTGAAATGTTTGAGGTGGTGTTCTACGATGGTCTCTGAAATTTTTGAGGCTTTGTTCTGCGATTTTCTCTGAAATCTTTGAGGTGGTGTTCTGCGATGGCCTCTGAAATGTTTGAGGATTTGTTCTGCGATTTTCTCTGAAATCTTTGAGGTGGTGTCCTATGATGACCTCTGAAATCTTTGAGGTGGTGTTCTACGATGGCCTCTGAAATCTTTGAGGTGGTGTTCCATGAGCCTTTTGCTCATGTTCCACTCAATGTGGTAGAGGTTTTTTTACCTTGCTCCGGGGCGGTGGGGTAGCCCACTGGCTAAAGTGTTCACTCTTCACGCTGAAGACCCAGGTTCGAATCCCCACATGGGTACAATGTGTGAAGCTCATTTCTGGCCTCCCCCCGCTTTGCTAAAAGCAGTGTAAAACCATACTCAGTCACTGACCTTTCTCCACATAGTGCCCTCATTGCCTCTCCACTGCCAACCGCCTGTCTACAACGAATAGTATGACATCTGTGTTTGTTAGTGTCAGCATTACTGTAGTGTATGTGATATAGTGGTGTAGTGCTGTGAAGATTCTCTTTGTCCTTCATTGTGAAATGTTATTGGACACTGGCATCAAACGGTTTCATGTCATTTACAATACATCACATATTGATTTCTTCAGATCACAAAGGTGGGTTAGGTAGCCTAGTGGTGTCTCATGTTGAACACTTGTGTTCAGTTCCACTCACGGGTACATCATGTCAAGCCAATGTAGCTGTGTCCCTCAGCCAATACATAGCTGGAATATTGCTAAAACAGCGTTAAATCCTACCCTCTCTCATTCACTCAGATCATGAGAATGTTTAATATCAATGTTACCACAAAGTTGCTGTGATGGACACATTCATGTTGATTTATCTCTAAAAGTCTTGAGTAAGAGTTTGAAGCACTGTTTTAGTCTCTACTTTATGCAGTCATGACACCATGTTTATGAAGCCCATATTTGATGTCAGCTACAACATGTACAATAGGATATCGACTATCAAGTCTTAGAGTAATATTCACTCACTCGAGCCTTTCCCACATTTCATGAAATTGTTGCAGCCCTTCATTGGACTTAGTGAGAGTTTTCTGTGATATTGATGTATAATTTCTTTTATGTACATCTGTTTGTTGTGGAGACACTGTTTTGATTACATTAAGAAGGTTCTACTTTTATGTTACAACTCATACAATAACGTGAAAAAGAAATGTTAAAACAAATTGGAGGACACTTTTCTCATAAACACATGGAGGGATTACAAGGTGGCCCAGAGGTTAAAGTGTTCGCTTGTCACATTTATGACCTGTGTTCAATACCCAACACTGGGACAGTTTGTGTACAGTTTGGAGCATGATCGATGCTCATGGTATGAGTCACTGGTTTGTCTGGTCCAGACACAATTATTTACAGACTGCTGTCATATAGCTAGGATATTGCTGAGTGTGACATTAAACAACAAACAAACAAACACAACAACATGTAGGAGCTGTGTCGCTTTGTACTTTCCTCCCACATTGAACATGCTGTGATATAACTGATATTCTCGGCCTTATGTGAATCACTGTTATGTTTGTATATTGATTTTCTCTCTCCTTCAAAATCATTGCAGCTGAAGAGGCCTAAAAAGGTACTTGATACAATCGTGTCCATTCTCAGGTACATAATTCACTACGTGGGTATGATACGTGCAGCCTATTTCAGGTGTTCCCTGTCATGACATGACTGGATTATTGCTAAAAGCTGCATAAAACTCTACTTATTCACAAGGGATTTATCCATGCCAATATTGGATGTTTTAACAGCAAAAACTGGTAAAAAGTTCCAAATTGTATTAAAAGATGTCGTAAGTGTGGTTGTCATGAGGTTGCAAAGAATGCATTGTAGGAATACCTACCGGGGATTTATTTAGGATTCCAAACTATGTGCTCTTGGCAGGCAAATTGGGGAATCAATGAGGTGATTTTGTTCAAAACTGGATCTTTTTACTGTTCATATTGTCATTAATTCGGAGGAACTAAGAATATTTTTAATTCAAATTTTAATTTTTCCTTTCTTTTGCAGAATATTGGTGTCTGAGCAGGTCTAGATAAATCCCGAAGAACCGTAATAAGAATTCCAAATTGTGGAGAGAAAGCTTTTTTCCCAATTTGCATGTAAATACAAGCTCACTCACTCACTCTGACATGTGAAAGCAGGAACACTAGAGCCTGTTTTTGTCCAACCACCTTGATGCATGTATGTAATCAGTCTAATGACTGTTGCTTTGAAGGACTGGTACATTTCCTGCAGAGTATTAACGTCTGATGAATTAAACATTTGTGAGACAGAAAATAGAATGTCATCGCTTGGCAACAGATCAGCAATGTTTACAGAGTGGTTGTTGGGTGAAGAGTACCTGAATTGATACTCGTAATCACCATGACAGACCAATTGGCAGGATATGTGCCTGTTGCAGTGTAGCTGGATGACCCAGCTGCTGATCATGCTGATGTACATATAGTTTAGGGCTGGGATGGGTAACTTGGGTACTCAGGTCGAGTGGGTACTGAGAAGGACCCGGGTACCAACAGAACTACCCAGACCCGTGGTTGGTCATGACCAGATCGATTTATATGTGTATCTAAATACATTTTGTCCAGGGCTACAGTCAAACTATTCCCAATCGGACATATTGTACCTCTCTCTTGAGACCAGGAGTGGGTACCCGGGTAGGGTCGGGTAATAGGTGGGTGGGTACCCGGGTAGTAAATTTGGACTCGTCCCAGCCTTAATATAGTTATATGCAATGTATTCATTTGGTGATCAATATTTGCTGGTCTTGACAGACATCAACTTGATAACCGTCCTTGTGGTTTCACCAAAGTGGGAAACGTCTAGGACCTGCATCACTTTGGGTTTTTCGTCCGACTTTAAACTGAAATACCTTGATATGACTAAAATACTGTACAAAGTAGTGCTACCCCTGACCCGTGAAGATCCAGGTTAGAATTGGTCTTCAGAAACCAATGCTTGCCGTAAGGGGCGACTATGCTTGTTGTAAGAGGCGACTAACGGGATTGGGTGGTCGGACTCACTGACTTAGTTGATGCATATCATCGTAACCCAATTGCGTAGATCAATACTCATGATGTCAATCACTGGATTGTCTGGTCCAGACTTGCTTAATTACAAACAGTGATAAGGCTGGAACATTGCTGAGTGTGGCATTAAGCAACAAACAGAGCAAAGTGTTGCTCCCCACTCACAACAGCATAGCACTATAGGACATGGAGTAGCAGATCAGATCTTTGTGTCCCCATTAGGATATTACTGGAATATTGAATTTACAGAATCAAACACAGTTCACTCAATGACTAGACTTCACATTTTAAACAATGTATTAACTTTGTGTAATGCACTGCAATATTCCTTGTTGTTTGTATTTTATGACCACCTCCATGGTCTAGTGGTAGAGCGTCCACCCTTAGAGCGGAAGGTCCGGGGTTCGATCCCCGGCAGCGTCATACCAAAAGATGTTAAAAGATGGTACTTGTTGTTACCCTGTCTGGCGCTCGGCATTAAGGGGCTAAAACAAGGACTGGTCGGCTCGGAGTCAGTATACTGTGTCTGAGTGGCGTATTCATGTTAAACTGCGGCATGGTATCTCAGTGGGCTAGCACTATAAATCGGCGTTAGTCCGGACCCGTACAAGCAGCCACACACACGCACACATGCATGCACGTCGCTATAAAAGTGCAATAATCTTGGACGCGACATTAAACCCCATTTCACCTCACCTCACCTACACACCTCACATTTGTATTTTACCAGAATAATCAAAGGCATAATTGATCTGAGACCTCGGTATAAAATTTTTATGTCTGTTTAATACACATATCAATTGCTCTTTATTGCACTAGATATATGTCAGGGATTGAAAATAGTAACTTGTTTAACAACAGTCATATTTGCATCAAACAGTTTTTGAATGACCAGTTTGTTTGGGTTGTGGATTCATGTGAATAAATATGACTGATATGTGATAGATATGTTTTTCAAAAGACTGATCTTTATAGGACCATGGTTTTTCTCAAGACCCATCCTAATAAGAGCATGTTTTTCTCAAGACTGATCCTAATAAGATCATGTTTTTCTCAAGACTGATCCTAATAAGAGCATGTTTTTCTCAAGACTGATCCTAATAAGACCATGTTTTTACTCAAGACTGATCCTAATAAGACCATGTTTTTCTCAAGACTGATCCTAATAAGACCATGGTTTTACTCAAGACTGATCCTAATAAGACCATGTTTTTCTCAAGACTGATCCTAATAAGACCATGTTTTTCTCAAGACTGATCCTAATAAGATCATGTTTTTCTCAAGACTGATTTGATGTCTGTAAACTTTTGTTTGTGGTATTCCTCAACACTAACTATGTATTAGGGCATGTTTTCCTCAAAACTAATTCTTGCCTCTGCTACATGATATTCCACTGTGCTTTTTGTTTTTGGGAGAGTGATAGATGAAAAATATATATATAGAAAATGGTTAATATGTTGTTCAGCGTGTTGTTCATTATGTATAACATATTATTCTTCCATAGGTGTGTCAACAAATTGAGATGTATTGTCACTGAGCATGCTGAGGAGTAGATGAAGGTTCATGTCCTAAGAGCATGCACAATTACACATACTTCAATAGGATAATCCGTCCATGAGACATTTGCAAGAAGTGTCCATGCATCTGTTCACAAAGGGTGTGCATCTCAAATCTCAACTGATTATGCAACTGTTTGATTTTTAAACCAATTTACCATGTGAACAAGATTTATGTTAAAGCATATGTTTACAAATCACGTGAGGTGTCATATTCTGAGCAATAGATACATAGAACTGCATTAAAATGTTTCAGGAATCATTTCAAAAACTAAAATGTCTTATCATGCGTAGGCATTGTCAGTTGTTTTGACAGAATTATTGCTAATATCTGGTGATGTATGGTAAAATGTTAAAAAGCATTCTTGGAAACATTTAGCTATCAATATAAAAATATGCCTGACATTTTTTTTGTGCACTGTCCATGATAATGAATATCACGTTTGTGTTGGTGTGTTTTAGATACGTGTGGTCTATAACGTAAATGTACAGGAATTTACCATAGTCTAAATTAGCAGATATTAGAATATCTTCCTTATATATGCCGTGCACAGGTGGCCCAGTCGTCTAAGGCGCCGTGATTCACTGTGCAGAATTGCGTCCCTTGGGCACGCCAGAAACCTATGATTGTGGGTTCAAATCCCGGTTTTCCCTGATTATGTTTCTAGGTTTGTTAGCAACATACCCGTGCTCGTAGGTTTCAACAAAGTGGTAAACGTCTGAGACCTGCATCACTTCAGGCTTTCCTCCCACATTACGCTGACATGCCGTGATATAACTGGAATACTGTTAAAAGTGGTGTTAAACCCAACTCACTCACTCACTCACTCACTCACTCACTCCTTATATATGCACCACAAACAAATACACTAAGTAGGCTAGAGAGTGAAATGCACTTTTCAGAAAAGTCATCCTACATTTTGTTTTTGAAGCATTTTTTACATTTATAAAGATACAGTCAAGTCTCGTTAATCCGACACTCGTTAATCCGACAATCGGCTTTATCCGACACTAATGATGGGAACCAATTAAATCAGTTCTATTTAGACCCGATAATCCGACAGTCTCGTACTCCGACTCCGACACACCTAATTTGCAAAGAAATACCGAAATCACTCATTTATCAGTCTCGTTAATCCGACACAGTGATCAGCGTACTCCGTGGTCATCTGCCTGCGAGTACACAGCCAGTGTTTTGATGCGAGGCGAGTCGGCTGGTAGCTGCATATTACAAAGCTGCAGAGATAAACTTGCTTAACAATAAACAATTAAAGCTTTAAATAAAGAAAACAGGATAATTCACATGCTTAGATTACCTCAGTCATATTAAGATCAGATACAAGTTCTCGCTATCGACGAGGCCATCCCATTACAAGTCACGTCAGAACAACCTTTCGCGAACTATGACCGACCAATGAAATGACCAACAGGAAGACGACGTTAGCCACTTAGAAAGCAGCTTTCTTAAGCTTTGGGTACCAGTTTCAAAGTTGCGACTTCCATTCCAGACTATGCTTTTTAAAGTATTTTGAATTTGTCATACAGTCCGTAACAGTTGTTTTGTGTTAAACTTTAGAGGTTGCATGATTAGAAAACATATTCTGCCAACAATGTAACATAACAATATGAATATATATTTTATTTTTTTTATAACATGTTTGAATCCTTATCTATTGTGTAGTTATCCGATTTTCGATCACGAATGTTGATACTACTAAATTTCGTTTATCCGACATACTCGTTAATCCGATGCAATCATATGCAACCATCGATGTCAGATTAACGGGACTTGACTGTATAAGGAAGTTTAGGTTTCAGTTTAGACAAGTTTTAATCATATTGCCTATTTCGGTCCTTAAAGGTATGCATAAGAATATTAGGTCTGGCCAAAATAAATAAATTACTAGATATTTAAGAACATATTAGCCCAGAAGCATTTTCTTTTCTTTCCTTTTTTCCAAACAAACTATTCAAAGAATCTGTGTATGTTAACTCCAGGTGGATGTGTTTCACATGAAGTATGAATGTATGATTGGACTGTGCATGTGGTGTCTTTCAAGTACAGAAAAAGGGGGATCCACATAGGAGTAGCCTTGTCTGTAGATACTTGAGAGTAATGAAATGATGTGAAGTGGCTTGTTTAGTAGTAATCCAGCAGGGATGAAAATCTCATGATTCTTAAGCTTAAGCCTACTCTCCACTATGTTGAGGAACTTTATGAAGTAGTACCATTGACACTGCCTAACTAGGTGGAAAAAATGTGTTGTGTTTATTGTACGTGTTTTAGAAAGATCTGTCAGGACAATGCAGACCTCCATTGGCTGCAACTACAAATAGGTATTATCCAACTGTTGTGCAATACCAACAATGATGTGATGGGCATGTACTGTATCACATTGTGTGAGGGAATGCTGAATGTCAGGATACTGTAAATGGCTGTTCTATATTATACATTTATGAGTTTATATATTGCAGATTTAGAGAACTGATACAAGCATTGGGTGATGTAGCATGTGATTTATTTAATCTAAATGACGATATGGTGGAAGCTGATCTAAGCATAAAAACTGCAGAGGCGGATCCAGAGTTTTTTTAAAAGGAGGTGGGGTGCACATATTACCTAAGTGACCGGGCCAAGGTTTTAGTTAACATGTGAGGTGTTTAATAAAAGGGGAGTGTACATCTCTCTGGATCCGCCAGTGTACCGCGATACTTCATGTTCCAAATTGTGAAACTTTCAGTCAGTGTGTATCATTTAAGGTTAGTTTCAGTTTACGAGGACTACGGTACTCCCTGTTCTTATTCTTTGGACTTGGTGGATGCCTGGTCCATGAGTACATGATTGTTTCTCTTTCTCAAGGATGTTGTGCAGAAAACACTGAACCCTTCCATACATGCTAACTCACAATTTTAAAAAAATATAATGTTACAGGAAAGATGTTTCAAATTATATCATATTCTGCAGTTACTTCCTTTGTGTAGGTTTAGCAAATGTTAAACAGTAATGGGACATTTTCAAACTGGTTTGGCATTTGTTTACTATTTCATACATGACTTGATCCAAACATCTGTTTGAATTTGAATGAAAGAATACTTGTATTGGTATCACCTAAGGTCACAGTGTTTGCATGTCAAGTTGTTGTTAATCTGCATTAAATTATTTTACTATGACCATGTGTGATGTTATCTTTTGTATCGGTATTGTGACCTTGTTTTCTTTTGTTTGAATCACAGCCTTCCACCACTTATGGAGATTCTTGATGCTTGTATACTTGTCTCATCAGTAGGAGGATCTCTGATATGGTTGATTGCATGTCACCATGTCCCATTTGCATGGATCAGTGCCCAAGTCATGATCTCAAGCATTGGATTGTCAGATCCAGACACAAATATTACTGACTGTGGTCATATTACTGCAATATTGCTGAGCGCAGACAGACAGGTTTAATCATTACTAATACAAAAACAGAACATTTAGTCATGCAGATATACAGAAATTACATCTTCATGAATCATTCTACAGATGGGCCATGAATGACTGGCAGACCAGATGGAAGAACTGCATAGAACTGCAAGGGTACATTGTTGAAAAATAATTTCTTCTTGCAGAATTTCAACTCAATCTACGTAAGGCTCCAAAAGTTTTAATTTACGACACTTATTTACATTGAAATAATGTAATGAAATTCTAATTTTACAAGAAGAACTTATCAATGATTTGTCTGGTAAGACAGATAATTACATTTCTGGTTGAGGATGTGACTAAGTTACTATAATTGCTAAAGAATATGAAGATGAGACAGTTTCTTACCAGTTTTGTGCAATATATCTTTCACTCACATATTCCCACAAACACTTGAATGTTACCTATATCCTGTACAATCCGAGTGTAAATAATTGATTTTTTTCTTTAGATATCCATTTAAGTTTTTACCATTATCATCCAACTGACATTGAAGTGGATATCTTCATAATTCAATTCTTAGTATCTTTATCCAGTATGTAACTGCTCTTATTTGGCTACGTACAAACATATGCTAGCATCCGCTATCACCAAGAACCTTTTTAGGCATGTATGCCAAAACCAAAAAACAACCGTTTGAAATATGTGGTATGTATTTGTTATGCATTGGCAGCATAATATTTTGATCCCCATATTCCCGAACCATAATATCGGTGTAATTTTACAGTAAAAACAATGTGTACAGCAAGGTGATAAGAAGCTACTGAACATATTTATTTTGAAGAATAAATACCCAAATATTTATTGTAAGTTACAACATTGACCGAAGCATTTTCATAAGGCCCCTATATAAAGCTCTATGAATCATTATTTCGGATAATTTGCCAACGGCTTTGTGAATGCTTAACTCTAATATAACTGAGAATACCCACTCACTCAATCACTCACCCACCCACTCTCACTCACTCACTCACACTTGTATAATTTTACTTATCACCAACATGGGTGCAGCCTTTGTAAGTAACTTAGTTTCGCATTGAACTCTTTTGGAGAAATGGTTGAGTGTGTATGGTTTTACGCCGCTTTTTGCAATATTCCAGGAATATCACGGCGGGTGACACAAGAAATGGGCTTCACACATTGTACCCATGTGAGGAATCTAACCCGGGTCTTCGGTGTGACTAGCGAACGCTACTAAGCTACCCGGCCTCCCTTTAAATAAATGTCTAAATAATTTCTGGTGCTCTCGTCATGGAAGGAATTAATGCGCTAATGACAATTCCAAATACCATCGAGGCACAATGAATGCACTGGTTAGTTGAGTTCTAATTAATTGATTTCGATCGTTATTCTGTGAACACCCTGGACTACTAAATGTATTCCTTAAATATACATAATGAATCACTGGGCACATTGATAGATCATTATGGATCTGAGCGCATTCATTGCAGATTACTTCTCTGAGAAAGGCTAAGGAACACAATGGATGTGTATATTGAAGCACTCATGAAACACATCCTAGCCCATTATAATAATGATCAGACCGAAGCTTAATAAACTCAAGCATCGCCCCGTAATGTGTTGCAGGTCAGGGCGGACAGAACGCTTCAGTGTTGTTGCTGACAATGGCTGGTCAACCGGACAGTGAAGTCCGTCTTGCGTCTCCACAGTCGTGTGTTCCCTAATGTGCTGCAGGTCAGGGCGGACAGAACGCGTCAGTGTTGTTGATGACAATGGCTGGTCAACCGGACAGTGAAGTCCGTCTTGCGTCTCCACAGTCGTGTGTTCCCTAATGTGTTGCAGGTCAGGGCGGACAGAACGCGTCAGTGTTGTTGATGACAATGGCTGGTCAACCGGACAGTGAAGTCCGTTTTGAGGACGAGTGTGCCTCTCCACAGTCGTGTGTTCTGTTTTTCACAATTGCTCCAGTTCTCTACATCATTGCCGCCACGATCATCTGCCTCGGGAACATCCTGACCATTGTTGCCGTTCTCAAGACCCCAAGACTTCAGACCATCCAAAACATGTACGTCGTCTCTCTAGCCACATCAGACCTCCTTGCTGGAGTATACGTATTCAGTCTTGCATTTTTCCATCTAGAAAGCACCCACGAGGTGATCGGCCATAGCAAGGTGTTCTGCTTGACCCTGTACATTACCTACGTTTTAAGTACATCTGCTTCTAATGCAAGTATTGTGTTCATCGCAGTAGACCGGTACATCTATATAGCCCATCCATTTACCTACACCCGTCTTGTCACGCCTTTCAGCACTAGATGTGTCATAGCGGGATCATGGTTCTTTGCAGCAGCCTTAGCATCGTGTGTGATCTTCTTCAACAGATACGACAAGGTCGGAGAGTGTTCTTTTGTGCATGTCTTGGACAACATATATCAGCTTCTCTCTCAGACATCAGTCTTCTTCATCACCCTTGTTGTAGTAAGTGTTCTCTACATCAGGATACTCGTGATTGCTCTCGGGCAGAGAAGAGCCATCGATGGTACTGGAGTGCAAACATACTCAGACTGGCGGGGAACGTGTCGAACAGTTAGACTGCTGCTGATTGTCTGTGTCGCCTATCTCCTCTTCTGGACGCCCTGTCATGTCATGCTCTGTGTGTCTTTAGCGACTGGGGTGACCTCGAATGGAATGTCCTTCGCGATTTTGTTTGGTTTAGCCAATTCCGGGGTTAACTTTATCATTTACCCACTCAAAAATAAGGCGTTCAGGAGGGCATTTGGTTCTGTTTTGTGCAATATGGGAGTGACAGAGGTATCACCCATTGAGACTGTGAACACATGAAGAGTTGGAAACCAGGTATTGCTTGAAGCGCTCATAAAATCAGTACAAATTGCCTCTGACATTGTAATTTATTACAATTTGTTAAATTATATGTGGTGATAAGACCATCTTAATGTTCAGTGCACTAAGGGTGTCAACTGTTCCAGGTAACGACGGGAATGTGCAGCTATTTCGAGGACACCTTGTAACAAAGTACGTGTTTCTGATGTACTGGATTAATACGTTGTGTCACCATTAATTGGCGGGATTTGTGTGCGATAAACTAGATTTACACTCCCTGTTGACGTACATGCAGAGATTTGTGTGTGATGTACTAGATGTACGCTCCCTGTTGACGTTTGAGCAGGGATTTGTGTGTGATGTAACTATATGTACACTCCCTGTTGACGTATGTGCAGGGATTTGTGTGTGATGTACTAGATTTACACTCCCTGTTGACCTATATGCAGGAATTTGTGTGTGAAGTACTAGATGTACACTCCGTGTTGACGTACATGTATGTGCAGGGATTTCTGTGTGATGTACTAGATTTACACTCCCTGTTGATGTATATGCAGAGATTTGTGTGTGATGTACTAGATTTACACTCCCTGTTGACGTATATGCAGGCATATGTGTGTTAAGTAACTAGATGTACACTCCCTGTTGACGTATATGCAAGGATTTGTGTGTGATGTACTAGATTTACACTCCCTGTTGACGTATATGCAGGGATTTGTGTGTGATGTACTAGATTTACACTCTCTGTTGACGTATATGCAGAGATTTGTGTGTGATGCACAAGATTTACAGTCCCTGTTGACCTATATGCAGGAATTTGTGTGTGATGAACTAGATTTATACTCCCTGTTGACGTATATGCAGTGATTTGTGTGTGATGTACTAGATTTACACTCCCCGTTGTATATGCAGGGATTTGTGTGTGATGTACTAGATTTACACTCCCCGTTGTATATGCAGGGATTTGTGTGTAACGTACTAGATTTACACTCCCTGTTGACGTATCTGCAGGGATCTTTGTGTGATGTACTAGATTTACACTCCCTGTTGACGTATATGCAGGGATCTGTGTGTGAAGTACTCGATTTAACTCCCTGTTGACGTATATGCTGGGATTTGTGTGTGATGTACTAGATTTACACTCCCCGTTGTATATGCAGGGATTTGTGTGTAACGCACTAGATTTACACTCCTTGTCGAATATGAAGGGATTTGTGTGTAATCAACTAGATTTACACTCCGTGTTGACGTACATGTATATGCAGGGATTTGTGTGTGATGTACTAGATGTACACTCCCTGTTGACGTATATGCAGGAATATGTGTGTAATGTACTAGATTTACACTCCCTGTTGGCGTATATGCAGGGATTTGTGTGTGATGTAACTAGAGGTACACTCCCTGTTGACGTTTGTGCAGGGATTTGTTTGTGATGTACTAGATTTACACTCTCTGTTGACGTATATGCAGGGATTTGTGTGTGATGTACTAGATTTACACTCCCTGTTGACGTATATGTAGGCATATATGTGTGATGTAACTACATTTTCGCTCCCTGTTGACGTATATGCAGGGATACGTGTGTCATGTACCAGATATACACTCCCTGTTGACTTATATGCAGGCATATGTGTGTAATGTACTATATTAACACGCCCTGTTGACGTATGTGCAGAGATTTGTGTGTTAAGTAACTAGATGTACACTCCCTGTTGACCTATATGCAGGAATTTGTGTGTGATGTACTAGATTTACACTCCCTGTTGATGTATATGCAGGCATATGTGTGTTAAGTAACTAGATGTACACTCCCTGTTGACGTATATGCAGGGATTTGTGTGTGATGTACTAGATTTACACTCCCTGTTGACGTATATGCAGGCATATGTGTGTTAAGTAACTAGATGTACACTCCCTTTTGACGTATATGCAGGGATTTCTGTGTGATGTACTAGATGTACACTCTCTGTTGACGTATATGCAGGGATTTGTGTGTGATGTACTAGATTTACACTCTCTGTTGACGTATATGCAGGGATTTGTGTGTGATGTACTAGATTTACACTCTCTGTTGACGTATATGCAGGGATCTGTGTGTGATGTACTAGATTTACACTCCCTGTTGACGTATATGCAGGGATATGAGTGTAATGTACTAGATTTACACACCCCGTTGACGTATATGCAGGCATATGTGTGTTATGTAACTAGATTTACACTCCCTGTTGACGTATATGCAGGAATTTGTGTGTGATGTACTAGATTTACACTCCCTGTTGATTTATATGCAGGGATATGTGTGTGATGTACTAGATTTACACTCCGTGTTGACGTATATGCAGGAATTTGTGTGTTATGTATTTGATTTACACTCCCTGTTGACTGTTGACGTACAGTAAACTACGGTTATAACAAACTCAAAGGGACTATTATTTTTAGTTCGTTTTAACCGTAGTTCGTTATACGCATATATACAGCATAATTGCAGCAAATAGTCGGAACTAAAAGTATGTTCGTTATATCCGTCAGTTCGTTATAAGCGTGTTCGTTATAACCGTAGTTTACTGTATATGCAGGGATTTGTGTGTGATGTACTAGATGTACACTCAATATTGACGCATATACACTTTCGTATTTAGTTGAGTTATTTAAGTGAGACGGATGTGGCCCCGATGTCTTTGAGGAGCATTGACAATTGGTGATACGTCAATCATATAGAGAAAGCTGGCCCAAAATACAGACATATACAAGTTGCATTTTGCGAATGTGAATAGTAGGTGACTTTGACAGGATCGACAACAGTCTTGGCAGAATCAAAGACCGGTTATCGTGGAGGACAAGGCCCCAATGCGGCATTTGGACGTTGTGAGCAGACTTGTGAAATTGGTTTGACTCTTGTTATCAATTCAAAGTGCTATATAAAGTATGCATGTAATGTAAGCAATGAAAGTGTTTTCATGTATTTATTCTCATGGGGTGTCTGACAAATAGGGTATGGTCGGGACTAATCCATTTTACCACTTGGGTAACAAGTATTGGACAGTGGGCGAACAGTGGCATTTGCCATTTTTGTATGTGACAAAAGGGAGGAGACCATCCAATCTCGAATGTCCAGATATCTCGAAGTTACGCGACATAACGGGGTTCGGCTATACATTGAACACGTTATGGCCAGACGTCGATTCAGGTTTACACAGTGCAATTCGCCTATAACCACCAAGGATGTACTCATCCGAGTTATAGGACGCTGCCAACTCCCCCGTGTCTCCGCCCACTGTCAAATCACATCAATCTCCCCAAATTGTAATCACACTCATCTCTCCTGCATTGTTACTCCTATTCCCCATCCAACTGACTTCCCTCGTGAAGCTCGTCCCCGAACAGATATATGCAGCATACACTTAATGTAGTTCAATTTACTTAATTGTCATTATTTAGTCATGTTATCTGTAGTGGACCGACGGGGTAGCATAGTGGTTGAAGCGTTCACTCGTTAAGCCGATGACCCAGGCTCGTTTCCCCAGGGTACGATGTGTTGGGTGTGCCCGATGTAATATTGCACATAAAACTCAACTTACACCCCCCCTATCCGGTGTTAACATCACCAACTTCATGAATGGACATGTATCCGTACGGACATGTATCCATATGGACATGTATCCGTACGGACATGTATCCGTATGGACATGTATCCGTACGGACATGTATCCGTATGGACATGTATCCATATGGACATGTATCCGTACGGACATGTATCCATATGGACATGTATCCATACGGACATGTATCCATATGGACATGTATCCATATGGACATGTATCCCCTCCCCCTTTGAAAACCAAATGATGTATAAGGAAGAGATTTTATGGATGTCACCTTTTTTATTATGAGGAACACAATGCTTCGGAGTATATACTTACTCACGATAAAGAAGTTACACGTATATGCAGGGATTTGTGTGTAATGAACTAGATTTACACTCCTTCTTGACGTATATGCTGGGATTTGTGTGTAATAAAGTAGATTTAGACTCCCCGTTGACGTATATGCTGGAATTGGTGTGTGATCTACTAGGTTTACACTCCCTGTTGACGTATATGCTGGAATGCGTGTGTGATGAACTAGATTTACACTCCCTGTTGGCGTATTTCCAGGGATTTGTTTGTGATAAACTAGATTTACACTCCTTCTTGACGTATATGCTGGGATGTGTGTGTGATAAAATAGATTTACACTCCCTTTTGACGTATATGCTGGGATGTGTGTGTGATACACTAGATTTACACTCCCTCTTGACGTATATGCACGGATTTGTGTGTAATGAACTAGATTTACACTCCTTCTTGACGTATATGCTGGAATTGGTGATTGATGTACTAGATTTACACTCCTTCTTGACGTATATGCTGGAATTGGTGTGTGATCTACTAGGTTTACACTCCCTGTTGACGTATATGCTGGAATGCGTGTGTGATGAACTAGATTTACATTCCCTGTTGACGTATATGCAGAGATTTGTGTGTGATAAACTAGATTTACACTCCTTCTTGACGTATATGCAGGGATTTGTGTGTGATAAACTAGATTTACACTCCTTCTTGACGTATATGCTGAAATTGGTGTGTTATGAACTAGATTTACACTCCTTCTTGACGTATATGCAGAGATTTGTGTGTAATGAACTAGATTTACACTACTTCTTGACGTATATGCAGGGATTTGTGTGTGATAAACTAGATTTACACTCCTTCTTGACGTATATGCTGAAATTGGTGTGTGATGAACTAGATTTACACTCCCTGTTGACGTATTTGCAGAGATTTGTGTGTAATGAACTAGATTTACACTCCTTCTTGACGTATATGCTGGAATTTGTGTGTGATGTACTAGATTTACACTCCCTGTTGACGTATATGCAGGGATTTGTGTGTAATGAACTAGATTTACACTCCCTCTTGGCGTATATGCAGGGATTTGTGTGTGATAAACTAGATTTACACTCCCTGTTGACGTATATGCTGGGATTTGTGTGTAATGAACTAGATTTACACTCCTTCTTGACGTATATGCTGGAATTGGTGTGTGATGAACTAGATTTACACTCCCTGTTGACGTATTTGCAGAGATTTATGTGTAATGAACTAGATTTACACTTCTTCTTGACGTATATGCAGGGATTTGTGTGTGATAAACTAGATTTACACTCCTTCTTGACGTTTATGCTGGAATTGGTGTGTGATGTACTTGATTTACACTCCCTCTTGGCGTATATGCAGGGATTTGTGTGTGATAAACTAGATTTACACTCCGTGTTGACGTATATGCTGGGATTTGTGTGTAATGAACTAGATTTACACTCCCTTTTGACGTATATGCTGGGATTTGTGTGTGATGTACTAGATTTACACTCCCTCTTGACGTATATGCAGGGGTTTGTGTGTAATGAACTAGATTTACACTCCTTCTTGACGTATATGCAGGAATTTGTGTGTGATGTACTAGATTAACACTCCCTGTTGACGTATATGCAGGGATTTGTGTGTTAACATCACCAACTTCATGAATGGACATGTATCCGTACGGACATGTATCCGTATGGACATGTATCCATATGGACATGTATCCGTACGGACATGTATCCATATCGACATGTATTCCCTCCCTCGAGCGTTGTCGTCTTGAAAGCCAAAACGTTGACCACCACTGTCACAACCATTGGCGCCAGTGTCTTGTCTGGGTTGTTCTATCCAGGGACCCTTCCTTGGACAGTGAGTGAGTGAGTATGGTTTTACGCCGCTTTTAGCAATATTCCAGCAATATCACGGCGGGGGACACAGAAATGGGCTTGACACATTGCACCCATGTCGGGAATCGAACCCGGGTCTTCGGCGTGACGAGTGAACGCTTTAACCACTAGGCTACCCGACCGCCCCTCCATGGACAGTATGCAGTGGCGTTCTAAAAGTCATAACGACCTACCCTGTATCATTATAGACCTGAATCTGCCATGTTTCCCTACGTTAACGTTCGCATGACGTTCGGCAGGACACTTCCACACATCCACGCCTAACAACAGGCTGATCTTGACGTAGACGGATCATAACGTGTATATTTCCTGATCCCCTACCTTTTTTAAAGAGTATATTTCGTGTTTAGTCTTGAATGTCCGTTGTATAAATTTAAACATATTTTCAGTGCCATTAATTTCTCAGAACATAATATTTGTATATATTTATATAACGTTGGCCATAAATAGTAATATTTATCTGAATGTTAACATTTCTATCACGAGGGCGTTGCATCAAAACGGCAAATGGATTTCGTCTGCAACAGCTGGTGAATTGCAGAGATGGCACTTTCTAATCTCCTTGGTAATACATTCTAACCAGTAATCGCTATTTCCTTAATTCTTTTAATCATAATGATTATAATTAATAAACTTGCGTGGGAAGTTCTCATCACCTGTTGCTGTTTTATGCCTGAGGTTTACCGATTTGTTATTTTGTTTGTTTATTTGTTTAAGGCAGCATATTCCAGCTATATGATGGCGGTCTGTAAATAATCGAGTATGGACCAGACAATCTAGTGGTTGACATCATGAGCATCGATCTACACATCTGGGATACGATAACATGCATAAGCCAAATCAGCAAGCTTGACCACCGATCCCGTTAGTCGCCCCTTACGACAAGCATGGCTTACTAAAGACACATTCTAAACCGGATGTTTATTGGGGTTCTTTCATCTAAGAATTGTCTTCAATATTATTTTTGTCGTTTATCGAGGAATAAACGCGAATACCGAAGTGCACACTGTGTGAAGTACACTAAGTTTGCACACCGTTTTTATACAAACACAAATAAATAATTTATTTATAATATATCAACATGACACGACCACACTATAAAGGATTAGTCCACTAAAAAGCGCGGCCTAATTTGTACTAGGTTCATGGACCACATACATAAATGCAAAAGAATTGCTTGGTTAGCCGACCAATTGCCATGAAATCACTTATAACTAATTTTCTAGCGAATATATCCGTGAAGATCCTGGTTAGAATAGGTCTTCATCATTCCATGCTTGTCGTAAGAGGCGGCTATGCTTGTCGACTGACGGGATCTGGTGGTTAGGCTCATGACATGGTTGATGCCTGTCGTTTCCCAATTGCGCAGATCGATGCTCATGATGTCACTCACTGGATAGTCTGGATTCGATTATTTACATACCGTCGTCATCTAGCTGGAATATTGCTGAGTGCGGCGTTAAACAAGAAACCGAACAAATAAAACTAGTAAATACGTTTATGCAGAGGGGAATTCTCCCAAATCCATAATAAATCATGAAGTTAAGGATACTGTTCCGAAGTCCCGATGTCATTTTCTGTAATTTAAGATGTAATTCCTCAATTTGCACACCCCATATTCACAGCTATAAAGGAATATGGGCGTTACTATTACACCGCAGCTGAAAACAAACAGTCAAGGGGACTGCTTATCTACCTTGTTGGTTTGTGTGACAGTGGCGTACACACTGGGCTTAACAATATCTGCCTACTGTTTGCTCGCACTCAATAATCTTAGTTTCGTGTGGAGTTTAAATTGTAATCACCAACGAGAGAGAGAGAGAGAGAGAGAGAGAGAGAGAGAGAGCGAGAGAGAGCTTCACAAATTGTACCCATGTCGGGAATCGAACCCGGGTCTTCGGCGTGACGAGCGAACGCTTTAACCACTAGGCTACCCGGCCGCCCCCTTTTAACAAAGAAGCTACCCGACTGAGCAGGTGTTAATGAATCACTATCGTATAGTGTTGATACCAGGTGTTCGCGTAAAGGTGAGCCCATCCTGCCCCATCGGTGGCACCCGCCACAAACACATGCAAAGGCAAGCCAGTTGTTGACCTGAAAACATCCCGGGAACATATGGTATAAGTCAACCTTGATCAAACAACTTTTGAATAAACTATACTCGGAACGGGCATCTTCAGTCGACAACAGCAGAAGAATACCTATCCGGTATCTATGCCGTAGATAGCAACGCTACTTATTTTCACAAGAAATTACCTCACCGTGTCTCTTAAATCAGTCCAAGTACGACATCGTTTCCAAAATACTGTAAATACTGGTGAAGTGATAAGGCCAATTCTGAGTCACGGGGCTCGCAAACCTTGATCAGGAGTCGATCATCCGGGTACATGGTGTACATTTGACACGACTCTATCAGTGATGTTACATAATATGTAGTACCAGCACGGCTGAAACTCGGCTTAAATAAGAACACGTAACGAATACGCAAACCCCGTCTGTCAGAGACGGTGTTATGTCAAATAAAAATTTATAATCAGTTTCACGAGTGGTGAGGTGAGGTGAAATTTGGTTGAACGTCGCGTCCAAGATTATTGCACTTATATAGCGACGTGCATGCACGTGTGTGTGTGTGTGTGTGTGTGTGTGTGTGTGTGTGTGTGTGTGTGGCTGCTTGTACTAGTCCGGACTGATGCCGATTTATAGTGTTAGCTCACTGAGATACCATGCCGCAGTTTAACATGAATACCCCACTCAGACACAGTATACTGACTCCGAGCCGACCAGTCCTTGTTTTAGCCCATTAATGCCGAGCCCCAGACAGGGTAACAACAAGTACCATCTTTTAACGTCTTTTGGTATGACGCGGCCGGGGATCGAACCCTGGACCTTCCGCTCTCCCGGCGGACGCTCTACCTCTAGACCACGGAGGCGGTCGTCTCACGACCGGAGAGTATTTACATGGAAACAAATTGCATCTGTTGTCTACACTTGTGATACCAGTCATCTCTCTTATCGAAGCTGTAGAGTGTTTACGTACGAACTAAATGATGTTTGATGTCAAGTTCGCATGGTGTTAGAACATTTTATTGAGGTCATGCAGATTATCTAAGCGGGAAAAAGTATTTACGCTGTGATGAAATTACGTTTGATGTCGCTTATACGAAGATTTCCGGACTCACCATAACCATTTTTAACCATTTGGGCGAGAGAAAACGATGTTGACGGAATCTGTCATACAGCCAGTAGCTGTCGTTCGGAATGTCCCGTGTTAACGTTTTCGAGGTTGCATAATTAGATAAGTTTCACTTTCACGATCTCGTAGGCGACGCTCTGATTGGTCGGATGAAAGGCCGTTCTGGCAAGACCTGGGAAGGGATGTCCTCGGATCCTTGTGTAACAGTGGGGACGATTAAAATCTTATTTTGAGGGGACTGTCTTTTTCAACACGTGCACTGATGAACATGTTCAATATATGAAATATTATATAGGACAAAGCAGCCCAGCACACAGATTGGATAATACATAATGTTGATGCATGATAGTCTACTCATCGGCGTTATGATGGCCAGGAGGATTAGACTTGAGTGAATGAGTGAGTGAGTTTGGATTAACGTCCCTTTAACATTATTCCAGTTATATCACGGCGTGTCAGCTTAATGTGGGAGGAAAGCCAGAAGTGATGCAGACGTTTACCACTTCGGTGAAACCCACAAGCACGGGTATGGTGGTGACGAACCTAGAAACATAATCGGGGCGGACCGGGATTCGAACCCACCATCATAGGGTCCTGGCGTGCCCAAGGGACGCAACTCTGCACAGCGAATCGCGGCGCCTTAGACGACTGGTTCACCTGTGCCATTAGACTGGACGCCATTGTTACATTGTTACATAAGTTAAGAACCGCCCCTTTTTGTATATATTCCACGATGTCCGTGTGTCCTTTGGAGATATGACAATGACTTTATTTTTATTCATATCTAACATGCGTTGGTGCTATACCCTACAGCCTTGGAATTTGAGAAACTGGAGACGAGTGTGGTTTGGTGATGAATCACGATTTCTTCTTCACCGGCGAGATGGAAGACAACGTGTTTATCGTCGTCGAAATGAGCGTTTGCCCCACATTGTGAACGTGAATTCGACAACGTCAACTTCAGAACACGTCGCAGACACTCCCACAACTGGCCAACGAGTTAAAAGCAGAATGGCGCAGAATTCCGCAGGACAGAATTCGTACACTTATCAAGTCAGTGCCGAGGAGATGCAGAGCCGTGATTGCTGCCCAGGACGGTAACATACCAAAAGACGTTAAAAGATGGTACTTGTTGTTACCCTTGTGGCTTTATGTAACATGACAATGAACAGTTTTCAATGCCTTTGTACAACACGTGACTATCGAGCTCTTTATTAGGTACAATACATTTACTAAACATGTACCTGTGCATTTCATTTTTTTTAAGAGTGTAGTCGTACAATGCATTTAGCAGAGATGTCTCATGATTATGGAGGGGGCAGGGGTGGGCCAGTCGTCTAAGGCGCCGCGATTCGCTGTGCAGAGTTGCGTCCCTTGGACACGTCAGAATCCTATGATTGTGGGTTCGAATCCGGGTTCACCACAAACATGTTTCTAGGGTTGTCAACACCATGTCGTGCTCGTGGGTTTCACCGAAGTGGTAAACGTCTGAGACCTGCATCACTTCGGGCTCACACTAAGCTGACACGCCGCGATATAACCTGGAATACTGTTAAAAGCGGCGTTAAACCCAACTCACTCACTCACTCACATGGTTATGGAAAGAGTTTTATTTGCATACGCCCTTAACTACAAATATAATGTTCCGAGCTTCAATCAATTACTCTATAATCTAACAGGAAGATCGCCTGTCAACGAAGGTCATATCTATAAATGATTGAGTGTTGACATGAAATCTTCCCTTGATAAACGTCTGAAAAGGTTTTGGTCATCAGTGACGAATACTTGTAGATACAAGACACCCAGCTAGCGGGTAGCATCATCTTGATGCTTGGCACTGATGTCATGAACACGTGATTCAGAGACATCAAGAGACAATTCCTCTGTTCCCAAGCGATGAGGTCAGTACCGCGTGATTCAGTTTGCACTGGTCAGACGTGGCCTGATAGCACATTTGTGACGAGTCAAGGCATCTGGGAACACCATCAACCGTAAGTTACTATTTTTCAGTCATGACCATGTTTAATCTGAATAATGACGGAACCCTGTTTGAAAATTATATAAATATATATAAAATATATGAATACAAATACGTATCAGTTTGAATAACATTGCACGGGTTCTTCTTGTAGCATTTAGTTTGGAATGTTTATTGTGAACGTTGAGATATTAGAAAGTCTTCAACATATAAAACGTCCACGCCAGAGAATAACCTGACTTGATTAGCATAATTGAAACATATTCCATTGGCCGTAAAATGCAAAATAGAGGTGAAAATTATATGAAAATGAATCGCTGAAGAGAAGAGGGTCAGTATTACCTGATTGGGCCTGCTAATGGTGCGAGTGGGTTAGCTGTAATGCGCTGAAAGTGCCTTCCGCTATGAAGAGCAATGAATGGGTTTCTGCCATATTGGGGATCGAATCCAAAAGCTACCTCCTCTAGCTACACACCCCTGTAGCTACACACTCCTGTAGCTACACACTCCTGTAGATACACACTCCTGTAACTACACACTCCTGTAACTACACACTCCTGTAACTACACCCTCCTGTAGCTTCACACTCCTGTAGCTACACACTCCTGTAGCTACACACTCCTGTAACTACACACCCCTGTAACTACACACTCCTGTAGCTACACACTCCTGTAGATACACACTCCTGTAACTACACACTCCTGTAGCTACACACTCCTGTAACTACACACTCCTGTAACTACACACCCCTGTAGCTACACGTCCCTGTAGCTACACACCCCTGTAACTACACACTCCTGTAACTACACACTCCTGTAACTACACACCCCTGTAGCTACACATCCCTGTAGCTACACACCCCTGTAACTACACACTCCTGTAACTACACACTCCTGTAGCTACACACTCCTGTAACTACACACTCCTGTAGCTACACACCCCTGTAGCCACACACCCCTGTAGCTACACACCCCTGTAGTTACACACCCCTGTAACTACACACTCCTGTAGCTACACACTCCTGTAGCTACACACCCCTGTATCTACACACCCCTGTAGCTACACACTCCTGTAGCCACACACTCCTGTAGCTACACACCCCTGTAACTACACACCCCTGTAGCTACACACTCCTGTAGCTACACACTCCTGTAGCTACACACTCCTGTAGCTACACACCCTTGTAGCCACACACCCCTGTAGCCACACACTCCTGTAGCTACACACCCCTGTAACTACACACTCCTGTAACTACACACACCTGTAGCTACACACACCTGTAGCTACACACACCTGTAACTACACACTCCTGTAGCTACACACTCCTGTAGCTACACACTCCTGTAACTACACACCCCTGTAACTACACACTCCTGTAGCTACACACTCCTGTAGCTACACACCCCTGTAGCTACACATTCCTGTAGCTACACACTCCTGTAGCTACACACTCCTGTAGCTACACACTCCTGTATCCACACACTCCTGTAGCTACACACCCCTGTAGCTACACACCCCTGTAGCTACACACTCCTGTAGCTACACACTCCTGTAGCTACACACTCCTGTAGCTACACACCCCTGTAACTACACCCTCCTGTAACTACACCCTCCTGTAGCTACACACTCCTGTAGCTACATACCCCTGTAGCTACACACTCCTGTAGCCACACACCCCTGTAGCTACACCCTCCTGTAGCTACATACCCCTGTAGCTACACACTCCTGTAGCTACACACTCCTGTAGCTACTATAGCCACTGTTTTACCTAACTCTAACATATGGAAATATCTGAATTAGTCACAGCGTAGTGCACACTTCGTGTATGACTATCTAAAACCATGACTGTTTCTAATATTGAATATATTAGTTATAGAAATAATCATGCTAATGCGTTCCATCTGTAATACTATTTGTTCCGACCCGGGTTCCATACATGACTAGCTCCATACATGACTACTTATAATATCTTATATTGAATATGGTAATTATGATAACAATATCTACTAATATTTTGTTCTTAATGTCATTAAGAATTACAATAACAACTCTAATATTGAATATTTTCACTATAAAAACAATTCCCTCACTGTTAATCTTGCTTTTGATCTGTGATACTAACGCTTGATCCCAAATGCATTTAGAATTGGAATAATTCTGTCATACTTAATGAAAAGGATTACAGTTTTCAATAGCATAACGACGCCATCAGAACTGCCCTGTCCTAGTGTTATAATGTGTACCGTATTTGCCTTCCGTATGCCGAATATAGTGGGCGCTGCTTTGAACAGTTATATCACAACGTGTCTGCTTAATGTGGGAGGAAAGCCCGAAGTAATGCAGGTCTCAGACGTTTACCACTTCGGTGAAACCCAAGAGCACGGGTATAGAGCTGACAAACCTAGAAACATAATTGGGGCTAACCGGGATTCCATCCCACAGCGAATTCCGGTGCCTTGGACGACTAGGCCTACCGTGCCCCGAAAATACCAATACACAAGTACGGACGTTTAATCATGTGTTTCATCCTTATATTCATGAACAGCCCTTTATTAAAAAATCTGTTTTATAGTCAAAAAGTAAAAGAAATAGTTTTGTTTTTGTGAGAATGCCGTATGCCGACTATAGTGGGCGCTGCTTTTCAAAGTTATATCACGGCGTGTCTGCTTAATGTGGGAGGAAAGCCCGAAGTAATGCAGGTCTCAGACGTTTACCGCTTTAGAGAAACCCACGAAAATGGGTATGGTGCTGACAAACCTAGAAACATAATCAGGGAAAACCGGGATTCGAACCCACAATAATAGGTTTCTTGCGTACCAAAGAGACGCAATTCTGCACAGCGACTCACGGCGCCTTAGACATAGTTGGGGCGAACCGGCATTCGAATCCACAATCGTAGGATTCTGGTGTGCCCAAGGGACGCGACTCTGCGTAGAGAACTGCGGTGCCTAAGACGACTAGGCCACCCGTCTTCCTTCATACCGACTATAACTGTTTGAGAACTATTTGACAACGGCTAATTACACTAAACACAATATAAAACGATTACATCACGATGGCATACGTGTTTCGGAATTTTGAAATTTGAAATACGATTTGTAGCGCCTTGATAAGAACAGGTCCCCAGCACTCTATTGCTTCACACGTGACTCAGTGGATAGCCTGGTCGGGCTAGTATGGCATGTTATCCCGTGAAGATTCCGGGTTAGAATTGGTCTTCAGCAACCCAAGCTTGTCGTACGAGGCGACTAACGACATCTAGTTGTCAGGCTTGCTGACTTGGTTGATGCATGTCATCGTATTCCAGTTGCATGGATATATGCTCATGCGATCAGTTACTTGATTGTCTGGTCCAGTCTCGATTATTTACAGACTGCCGTCATATAGCTGAAATATTGTTGAGTGCGGGGGGAAACAACAAACAAACAAATCATTGCATGTTATTGACGGCATGGGACCCTCCTCATGGTATTCATCAAGAAAACAACAAACAAACAAACAAAGTATCTCATCACGTTTCTGTGGTCTGTGGAGTCTACCGAAGGCATGCCAATGTGCCTGGCAAAAGAAAGTACACAGTCATCTTTGATGGTGGATAAACTGAAACAAAAACGTAATGGTTATCGATGGTGATGTCTGATTCGTTATCATTGTTGTATTTTGGACCTTAAGGTTCACTATTCAGCAACTGTTTTCAGCCTACGAACGTTTTCATAACGTTTGTAATTTTGGGTCAAATCCAATTTTCAAGTGTATATACTTTCTTTTGCCAGTAAGTATATATTAAAATGATATATAGCCAAATGACTTAACACTGCCGATACGGCGTTTAATATCTATTTTCTGAAATGAATGTGAGATTTTCTTGCTAAACTTTACCCAACCTTAGAGAACAACAGATCAACATTATCCACTTTCTGTACCCTTGAGGACTGCACCCAGTGTGTTGTTTAACTATTCAAGTTCTACTTAAACATGCATTAACCTATAACCTACACCTCGCTTAGCACCGTAAGGGTTAACCACTTTGCTGAGCGCTGGGAATTCAGCCTGACACCGTCAAGACCGGTAAAAAATATGGAAACCGTAACAAGGTATCTTTTCACTGGGTCGTAATTGCAAAACACTTTTTTACGTTTTGGCGAAGAAGGAATTTTCTGAAATACTGTTGTTTCAGACATCACTGATGGTCCAAGGTATGACAAAACCTAAGATACAAAATATTTACACAGGCACGTCACGCTAAGTGAAGAAACACATACGTGACGCTCGACATTACAGCGAAGCTATGGCTGAGATGTGTTTGTGGGTTAATCAGGGTCAGATTGATGGTGAAGTAAAAGGCCGAGAAAGGGTCCCAGAGCCGGGGATTTCGGCATTGTGGAATTATTTATACTCAAAATCATAAATAAATGTGATGAAATAAATGGATCGATAATCGATTAGTACATGGACCAGGGACTTAACGGACGCGAAATTCGGCGTCCAGTGCGCAAGAAATTGTAAACGGACTCAAACAATGCAGTTCATCTATTCGGACGCAGATATGTGTATGCATGTTTTGGAGTGAATGCTGCTATTTTTTAATACGTTACCATTTGATCGTTAAAAAATTGCAAAACTTATTTCAATGCTTCGCGATCTTTTAGTGCTAGCACTTGTAGTTTTCTAACTAACGGCTTAACGAGCATGCGCAAACTTACGTCACTTGTGGTGAGCTGTATCGATCGAGTGAGGTGATGTGAAATTGGGATTACTGGAGTAACGTCGCGTTCAAGATTATTGCACTTATATAGCGACGTGCATGCACTTGTGTGTATGTGTGTGTGTGTGTGTGGATGCTTGTACTAATCCAGTGATTGACATCATGAGAATCGGTATAGGCAATTGGGATACGATGACATGCATCAACCAAGTCAGCAAGTCTGACCACCCAATCCCGTTAGTCGCCTCTTACGACAAGCATAGTCGCCATTTACGGCAAATATGGGATGCTGAAGACCTATTATAATCAGAAACTTCACGGGTTTGCAAGTATTCATGTTCATCATCATCAAACACTGACGATAACGAGGAATACAACTGTTGTATTTGAATGTTGTATTCAGGTCAGGGCAAGGGCGTTAACTGCTATACAAGTCTTGCCGAATTAGGATCGAATTTTCAGGCTCGATCGTAGCGCCACCAGTGACTGTGACGAGTTATGTCGCTTCTATGAACCTCCAACTGACCAATCAGATTCAATCACTCATATCGCTTGCATTTGCTTCACACAAAACGGCGGCGTCCAGTCAAAACGATCTGATCGATAATCAAGATCTATATTGTAATAAAAAGGGTCTTACCCCGCGAAGTGCATCAAATCACTTGAGCACCTTGAATAAAAACATGAAAAGATTTGCAAAATATCTGTCGTCGCCCAGTTGGCAGTACACATGCTTTGTAAGTCCTGCAGTCGACCGAAATCTGCACGTTGAAATAAATGTTGTTTACAAACCCGATGTCTAGTTTGTTACGCGAGTTAGTCAAGCCAAACTGTAACTCCGGAATTCCAGCCTAGTTTGGCAAGGGTGGGAACTTGACTTTCATAGTCAGTTAACTCCCTTGCCTCGGTAAGATGGGGTCAGGAAGAGTAGTGGAGGGTATGGATGACAGTGTGATGTCACAGAGGCGACTCGGGGGTAGTTATTACACGTTCTCAGTCACATGCTGGGACATCAACAATGTGACCTTGAACATCAGCAATGTGACCTTGAACATCAGCAATGTGACCTTGAACATCAGCAATGTGACCTCGAACATCAACAATGTGATCTCGAGCATCAACAATGTGACCTCGAGCATCAACAATGTGATCTCGAACATCAACAATGTGATCTCGAGCATCAACAATGTGACCTCGAACATCAACAATGTGACCTCGAACATCAACAATGTGACCTCGAACATCAACAATGTGACCTCGAGCATCAACAATGTGACCTCGAACATCATCAATGTGACCTTGAAGACTTGCGTCCTCTCTAGATACGCAGATGATTGGAGACACTAACAGCGCACATGCCGGAGACTCACCATCAGTGAGTGAGTTGGGGTTCAACGCTGCTTTGAACATTATTCCAGTTATATCACGGTGTGTCAGGTTAATGTGGGAGGAATGCCCGAAGTGATGCAGATCTCAGACGTTTACCACTTTGGTGAAACCCACGAGCACGAGTATGGTGCTGACAAACCTAGAAACATAATCGGGGTGAACCGGGATGCCTTGGCCGGCTAGGCCTACCGTGCCCCTAAAATACCAATACACAAGTACGGACGTTTAATCATGTGTTTTATCCTTATATCATTGAACAGCCTTGCATGTACGTGTGTGTGTGTGTGGCTGTTTGTACCAGTCCGGACCAATGACTCTTTCATAGTGCGAGCCCACTGAGATACCATGCCGCAGTTTAACATGAATACCCCACTCAGAGTATATTGACTCCGAGCCGACCAGTCCTTGTTTTAGCCCCTTAGTGCCGAGTGCAAGGCAGGGTAACAACAAGTAATATCTTTTATTTATTTTTTGGTTTTTCGCGGACCGGGATCAAGCCCCGGACCTTCCGCTCTCGACGGACGCTCTACCACTAGACCACAGGGGCGTTTCTGGAGGTGACATAAATACGTGTTGACTGTTGATATGTTGATAATGCACAGCTTAACCGAATTCACCGCTGATAGGTATGGAGGGTTTGTATGACAGTGACAAAAAAAAGGGTCCAGTGTCAAGACACATCACTGGCAACAGAGGCATGTATCAGTTGTCTGCTGACCTGAGGTTCAAGGGAGTACCAGAGTTGACGAGGAGACTTTACAGAGGTTATTCTTTATGCCAAAATAACGGATTAGCACTACGACTGGTGTTAGTTTCAAGGTCAGTGTACAAGAGTTTGAGGGGCAGCTATCAAGGTTATCAATACTGAGGATACTTTCAGAGGTCGGACAACTGGTATCTGGCGACGTTGTTAGGTAATAGATTCTGGGGGCATTGGGGTCAGGGCACCGGATATGGTACTCCAAGGTGGTTCAGGCCAAACAATGATGTTCTAGTACCCCTAGTTTGTCGTAAGAGCAGATCAAAATAAGCATCTGATAGATTGTTTCATAATACCTCGAGGGGCGGTCGGGTAGCCTCGCTCGTCACGCCTAAGACCCCGGTTCGATTCCTCACATGGGTACAATGTGTGAAGCCCATTTCTGGTGTCCCCCGCCGTGATATTGCTGGAATATTGCTAAAGCGGCGTAAAACCATACTCACTCACTCACTAATAATGCCTCGAGATCGTGTATTAACTTCATGCCATCAACCACTGGTTAGACTTGGACTATTGCTGTCTGCAGCATATTTCATATTTCACTCACTTCTCAGACACTCTTCAAGGAATGCTCCCTGTACTGTTGGCATACAGACCTTCTGTACTTCCGGTGTTGGCCAAACAGTGCTTGATCAACTCTGTAACATTGGTTGTTAGCATTTGTTTTCTGGCTCACACATCCCGCATATACAAACACGCGATCAAACAAACCATGCTCCTGCTCGGATTGTTCAGAATGTGATTTAAAATATTATTTTCTCAGTCATACCATAGATATGACACACTGTCAATCGTTATGTTGACTATGTAACACGGTGGTATTTGATTTGCATGGATTTTCTATTCAGTGCTTTGCATCAAGTGACTCACAACACCACTTAGACCCATAGACTGTCACACTAGTTGTGATAGAATTACAAAATAAGAGTGGTTGCAGAATGTATAGCTATCGCTTGACACTCTAGGTCCCGACATCAAAACGCTTAACATGATATATTACAAAACTGGACTATGTACATATTATAGCGTCGAGACAAGTGCTAGACACGGTTGCATGTTGTTTATCTACACTAACAAACAGAGTCATTATTCAATCTCATTGAAATCATATCTTAGTCCTCGCTACCGCCACACAAAGATCACGTCCGGATCGACGTAGGCGTTGCTCTGATTGGTCCGATGAAAAGTCGGTCTGACGTGACCCGTAATAGGATCTCCTCAGATCTTTGTTCAGCGATAGCTAGAACTAAGATCTTACTTTAATGTGATTGTCTACTTATCAGGAACTTGGTTATGGCGAAACTCTGGTTACAGGGGATATTACTGTGATTTCAAAATAAAAATCGGTTAGAATGTGTTCAGCTTGATAGTTTTTTCCTTCCCATTCTACACCTGCCCTTGCGTCCTTGATTTTATTAACGTGACATTTTGCCCATGGCTTCATTACTTGGCCTTGTTTCCGTGAAGAGAAATTTAAATAACAAAAACAAACATAATTATGTATTATGTATCACGTCACATATCATGGAATGACTGGATATCAATTGTGCAAGATCCACAAATAAATTAGATATAAATGTATTGTAGCCTCGGACACGAGGCCTTCTGAATGAATGAATCTTGAATTTTGAATCTTGTTTCCTTTGACGTAATTACCTTGGCTTTAGTCTCCTTGGCCCCCTTTCACAAAGCGATCTTAGCGCTACGATGATCGTAACTGTCATACTTTAACATAGACTTAAGATATTCGTAACGCTAAGATCGCTTTGTGCAAGTGGGCCAAGGACATTGCTTCCATGACGTTAGACTCCTTACGACATTTAGGGGTAGGGAAGACAGTCACATCACTTTGGGCTTCCTTCCCACATTGACCGACCGCCTCCGTGGTCTAGTGGTAGAGCGTCCGCCCGGAGAGCGTATGGTCCGGGGCACGATCCCCGGCCGCGTCATGCCAAAATACGTTTAAAGATGGTACTTGTTAACCTGTCTGGCGCTCGGCATTAAGGGGCTAAAACAAGTATACCCTGTCTGAGTGGGGTATTCATGTTAAACTGCGGCATTGTATCTCATAGATCACACGCACCCACATACACGCACTCACATACACGCACCCACATACACGCACCCACATACACGCACCCACATACACGCACTCACATACACGCACCCACATACACGCACTCACATACACGCACTCACATACACGCACTCACATACACGCATTCGCATACACGCACTCACATACACGAACTCACATACACGCACTCGCATACACGCACTCACATACACGCATTCGCATACACGCACTCACATACACGCACTCACATACACGAACTCACATACACGCACTCGCATACACGCACTCACATACACGCACTCAAATACACGCACTCACATACACGCACTCACATACACGCTCTCACATACACGCACTCACAAACACGCACTCACATACAAGCACCCACATACACGCACTCACATACACGCTCTCACATACACGCACTCACATACACGCACCCACATACACGCACTCACATACACGCACTCACATACACGCACCGCCTGGAAAATGCTTTCTAGTGTACTCAGATGGTACACTATTACCAAAGGTGCGGCCTAGATATCTTTGTAGCCGTAATCCAAAGTGGGACACACACATCAAACACAGTCACGATCAGTGTATAGGTCTGGTTTTCGTTGTTGCTGAGTCTAAGACACTGTGTTGCTATTTGCCGTGTTTCAGCTGATCACACACAATGTCCTCCTCCATCTTCCTCCTGCTCCTGGCGGGTCTGGTGGTGTCTGTCATGGCGGACTACACCGGGAAGCTGCTGCTCGTCTCCATGGACGGCTTCCGGTACGACTACCTGGACAAGGTGGAAACCCCCAACTTTGACGACTTCGCCAGACACGGCGTGAAGCTGCCCTACATGAACAACAGCTTTGTGACGAAGACGTTTCCCAACCATTACACCATAGCGACTGGTAGGTAACTGAGTTTGTTGTAGACAGTGTTTGTTAAAGACAGTGTGTGTTATGGAGAGAGGGACAGGATTACGTGTTGCTCAGGCTAATTATGCTTAGGCTGCAGATTGTTTGTTTGTTGTTTGACGCCGCACTCAACAATGTTCCAGTTACATGTCGGCGGTCTGTAAATAATCGAGGCTCGTCCACATAATCCAGTGTTTGATACCATGAGCATCAGTCCACGCAATTGGGAAACGATGACATGTATCAACCAAGTCAACGAGCCCGACCGCCCGATTCCGTAAGTCGCCTCTTACAACAAGCATAGTCGCTTTTTACGGCAAGCATGGGTTGCTGAAGATCTATTCTAACCCGGATTTTCGCGGGTGCTTAGGCTATAGTACATTTTACGACTTCAGAGAATGCGCGAATGTAGTTGGACAGTCAAGTGTCAAGTAGAATCTTAACTCACTCACCCACTCACTCACCCACCCACTCACTCACTCACCCACCCACTCACTCACCCACCCACTCACTCACTCACTCACTCACTCACTCACTCACTCACCCACCCACCGACCCACTCACTCACTCACTCACTCACTCACCCACTCACCCACTCATTCACTCACTCCATGAATCACTCACCCACTCACTCACTCACTCACTCACTCACTCACCCACTCACCCACCCACTCACTCACTCACTCACTCACTCACTCACTCACTCACTCACTCACTCACTCACTCACTCACTCACTCACTCCATCACTCACTCACTCACTGTTTTACCCAGGCCTGCATGAGGAGAGTCACGGGATCACGGAGAACCACATGTATGACCCAGAGTTCAATTCTACTTTCTCCATGAGGACCCACGAGCCTCGCTGGTGGAATGGGGGAGAACCATTGTGGGTCACAGCCAAAAAACAGGTACTTCAAATATTACTTCATTTTCAGCTAAAACGTTTCTCATGTTCATTTAAGATCGCCTAAATATAGAAGCTGACTCATCGTAGCCCCTCATCGACACCCATACATAGACAGTCGTGGGCCAACAAGACGCTTCCGTGGTCCAGTGGATAAAGCGTCTGCCCCGAGAGCATATGGTTGAAGCTTCGTTCCATGACCGCGTTATACCAACTGAAGTTAAAAGATGGTACTTGTTGTTACCCTGCCTGACGTATGCACATCGCTATCTAAGTGCAATAAATTTGATCGCGACGTTAAACACCATTTCACGTCATAACATAGGGCTACGGCTACCGCCATTCTGCTTGTAACGCGTTGGGAGTGTCTGCGGCGTGTTCTGACGTTGACGTACACGTCGATCGAGTTCATCCCACAGGTTTTCGATTGGGTTGAGATCTGTCGACCATAGGGCAAGACGTTGATGTTGGCATTAGGTAGGTAGTCTACTGTCGCGCGAGCTGTGTGCGATGGAGCGGTGTCCTGTTGAAACAGCCCCCTCTAGCGGTCAATGATTGGAAGAAGGTGAGGTTGAAGAATTTGATTCTTGTAGCGAATTACTGTCACATTTCCCTGAACCACAACCAAGTCAGATCTCGTGATGTAGGATATGGCCCCCTACACCATGACTCTACACAATGTGGGGCAAAACGCTTATTTCGACGACGATAAACACGTTGTCTTCCATCTCGCCGGTGAAGGCGTAATCGTGATTCATCGCTAAGCTACACTCGTCTCCAGTTTCTCAAATTCCAAGGCTGTAAGGTATGGCACCAACGCAAGCGTCGCTGTCGATGGATCTGTTGCAAAACGGACGATAACTGGTTTTCTGGGTCGGATTCCAGCCTCGCGAAGATGGTTCCTGACAGTCTGGTCCGATATCCTCCTCAAACCAGGGATGCGTCCAGCAGTCTCCGTAGCTGTGGCATTGCGATGACTTAGGTAGAATATAGCGATCCTGTGCAGGGGTGGAACTCTTGGTTGGCCGGTTCTCGGACGGTCTGCAGTGGAATTGAACTACGTGTATCGGTCACAAAGGCGGGAAATGGTGCTGTGGTGGACGCTGAAGTGGCGTGCAACAGAAGACTGCGATTCCCCTCTTTTGATACGTCCTATGGCGATGTTCCGATGCGCAGCGCTGAGTTTTCGGCATTTTCGAACTTGAAACATGTTGACAATTGAACGACAAATTATTGGCTTATACTTGCCTTTTAAAAGCCACTACCACGAGTTACGATGCCATAACGTGCACGTTCATTTTGCTTTACTGTTTTCCACCATGACATTGTTTAACAAGTGTGAAAACATTGCCGTTTAAGACATTGCAAATCAACAATGGCTGCGTTTTGACGCACCTTTTGTCGAATATCAGGCCAATAACATATATTCAATTTATATACCGGATGTTTTGTGTAGTCAGGTTCAATGAACTAAATTTACATACTACCTGTGAGTTTCTTTTGTTTTTGAAGAATATAAATCTTTTATTCTGATGGGAGATCACAACTGCCTTCTAAGTAACTGTTATATATGTTACAGTCAATGTGTAAAATTACTGAATCTTCACTTAGGCGATTTATTACAAAACGTCAAAATATTTCACCCTTTTTACAAATTGACTGAAACATCTTTCATTTGTTAACGAATTCCAAACATTTTGATGCTGAAATTCACGATCCAGTGACTGAAGATGAAAGGATTAAAAGAAAACGAAAGTCAATGTAATGGGTTTTTTTAAATTTACTTTGGCTTCTTATCCTAACAAAATACGTTTAATGTGATGTTTTAAGGTCCTTTTAACTTCTTAATATCTTTTAGTCAATCAGTCAAATAAATGGAGTGTTTACTCAATTTGTGAAATGATTGAAATATTTAGGCAGTTTGTAAATTGTCTAAGTGAATCACACGTTACACATTGACTGATTTTTGCATTGATTGTTTAGTATACTGGGCTGTGGGGTAGTGGGGTAGTGGGGTAGTGGGCTCGTCACGCCAAAGACACAGGTTCGATTTCTCATGTGGGTACAATGTGTGAAGCCCATTTCTGGTTTCCCCTGCCGTGGTATTGCTGGAATATTGCCAAAAGCGGCGTAAAACCATACTCCTTCACACACTGTGACATATACACCTCCACTTCCAGGGCCTCAAGACGGGCACCTACTACTGGCCCGGCAGCGAGGTCGAGATTCGAGGTGTGCGCCCCGACTACTGGTTACCCTACAGTGATGACACCCCATACAGGGAGCGAGTGGATACAGTCATGGACTGGTTCAAGACCAAAGGCGTCAAAATGGCGACACTGTATTATCCGGAACCTGACCATACTGGACACATTTCTGGTCCAGATTCTCCACAGATCATTCGAAAGGTCAAGGAAATGGATGGTATCCTTGGTTACCTCGTGCAGAAAATGAAGGACAATGGTCTTGAAAACGAGGTGAATCTCATTGTAACCAGCGACCATGGCATGACTTCAATCAGTAACACAAGGGTGAGTCCTTCAGTATAGACAATAATGATTACCCGACCCGTACAGAAGCAATGTTTCATCTGGGGATCTAAATTCAACATCAACAGGGAGACTCGGCATGGGCCCCAAACCATCCAGCATGGTCCCCCTTTAAGTAAAGAGAGTGAGTGGGTGATGGTGTGGTTGAGTGAGTGGATGTGTGGGTTGTTGAGTGAGTGGTTGAGTGAGTGGTTGAGTGAGTGGTTGCATGGTTGAGCGACTGAGTGAGTGGGTGATGGTGTGGTTGAGTGAGTGGGTGGGTGTGTGGGTTGTTGAGTGAATGGTTGAATGAGTGGTTGCATGGTTGAGCGACTGAGTGAGTGGGTGATGGTGTGGTTGAGTGAGTGGGTGGACGTGTTGGTTGTTGAATGAATGGTTGAATGAGTGGTTGCATGGTTGAGCGACTGAGTGAGTGGGTGATGGTGTGGTTGAGTCATTGGGTGGATGTGTGGGTTGTTGAATGAATGGTTGAATGAGTGGTTGCATGGTTGAGCGACTGAGTGAGTGGGTGATGGTGTGGTTGAGTGAGTGGGTGGATGTGTTGGTTGTTGAATGAATGGTTGAATGAGTGGTTGCATGGTTGAGCGACTGAGTGAGTGGCTGATGGTGTGGTTGAGTGATTCGGTGGATGTGTGGGTTGTTGAGTGATTGGTTGCATGGTTGAGCGACTGAGTGAGAGGGTGATGGTGTGGTTGAGTGATTTGGGTGGATGTGTTGGTTGTTGAGTGAATGGTTGAGTGATTGGTTGCATGGTTTAGCGACTGAGTGAGTGGGTGATGGTGTGGTTGAGTGATTTGGGTGGATGTGTGGGTTGTTGAATGAATGGTTGAATGAGTGGTTGCATGGTTGAGCGACTGAGTGAGTGGGTGATGGTGTGGTTGAGTGAGTGGGTGGATGTGTTGGTTGTTGAGTGAATGGTTGAGTGATTGGTTGCATGGTTTAGCGACTGAGTGAGTGGGTGATGGTGTGGTTGAGTGATTCGGTGGATGTGTGGGTTGTTGAGTGATTGGTTGCATGGTTGAGCGACTGAGTGAGAGGGTGATGGTGTGGTTGAGTGATTTGGGTGGATGTGTGGGTTGTTGAGTGACTGGTTGAGTGATTGGTTGCATGGTTGAGCGACTGAGTGAGTGGATGATGGTGTGGTTGAGTGATTGGGTGGATGTGTGGGTTGTTGAGTGACTGGTTGAGTGATTGGTTGCATGGTTGAGCGACTGAGTGAGTGGGTGATGGTGTGGTTGAGTGATTGGGTGGATGTGTGGGTTGTTGAGTGATTGGTTGCATGGTTGAGCGACTGAGTGAGAGGGTGATGGTGTGGTTGAGTGATTTGGGTGGATGTGTGGGTTGTTGAGTGACTGGTTGAGTGATTGGTTGCATGGTTGAGCGACTGAGTGAGTGGGTGATGGTGTGGTTGAGTGAGTGGTTGAACGGTTGAGTGGGTAAGTGAGTGTGTGGGTAGATGGGCGGGTTGCTGAGTGAAAGGTTGAGTGAATGGTTGAATGAGTGGTTGCATGGTTGAGCGAGTGAGAGTGTGGATGTGTGGTTGTGTGAATGGATGGTTTAGTAAGTGGTTGAATGGTTGGGCGAATGAGTGAGAGTGTGGATGTGTGGTTGAGTGAGTGGGTGGCCCAGTAAGTGTTGAATTGTTGAGTGAGTGGATGAGCGTGTTGTTGAGTGAGCGGTTGAGTGAGTTGTTGCATGGTTGAGCGAGTGGGTGTTTGTGTAGTTGAGTGAATGAGCCTGTGGGTGGATGGTTGAGTGAGCGCGATTGCGTAAGTGGGTAGTTGAGTGAGCGGTTGAATTGATGAGCGGCTGTGCGAGTGGAGCGGGTGGTTGGGGTTATGGGCGGGTGTATGGGTGAATGAGTTGAAAGAGGGAGGGAAGAAGGATGGAGTAAGTGGATGGGGTGTTTGAGTTAAAAGTTGAGCGAGTGAAGTGTGTGTGGGGGGTGGGGGGGGGGGGTGGTGGGGGGGGGGGGGGGGGGGTTGGGGATGGTCTCTTGTAACTTTTAGAATTACGGGAACAACATTAACGCATTTACCGTGCGGGAAATGGAGCCAGACCACTCATCTTGACGATGACGTCACAATGCCACCAGGCCAATATTTCCATTACAATGCCAGTGATGTTTAATCCCATTTTTCAGTCACTTGACCTCCAGAGTTGTTTGAACATGTCCGATGTCGTCCGCATACCGAGCGTCGGGCCGGTGGCTCACATTCAACCAGTGGCGGGACGAGAGGACGCCGTCATGGCCAGCCTCAGCAACGTGCCCCACATCACAGCCTTCAAGAAGGACGACATCCCCGACCACTTCCACTACAAGAACAACAGAAGGATCATGCCTATCATCGCCATAGCAGACGAGGGATGGATGCTTTATGACGTAAGGTGGCAGTGTGCACGGAGTTGACGATTGCGCAATTACAGATAGTCTTTATTCGTTAAATTGTTACCGTATTCGACGTAATAAGTGCCCAGGGCGCTCTCAAAATTAGAAATAGGGGGCTCTTATTAGAATGATATTTTGGTGGAAAAAAAACAGAGTAGAAAGATAAATTTCGTGGTTTATGCTGACGGTATGAACTGTTTATATACGACATATTTTTCCAGAATATAATAAGAATGAATATGCATGACATTGTACCCATGTGAGAATCGAACCCAGGTCTTCGCATGACGAGCGAACGAATTAAGAACAAGGCTACCCTAACGTCCCTATAACGGGAAAAGGGCGGTGGGGTAGTCTCTTGGTTAAAGTGTTCGCTCGTCACGCCGAAGACCCCGGTTCGATTCCCAACATTGGTACAATGTGTGCAGCCCATATCTGGTGTCTCCCGCAAAGGTATTGCTGGAATATTGCTAAAAGCGGCGTAAGACCATACTCACTCACTATTACGGGATAGAACAACCAGAAGTTATAATTTGTTGAGGTTTAACAGCGTCAGAAAACAACATCCACTCGTCTGAACGTTCTTTGGTAATACCAGGGATTGTCTCCAGTGATATTCTGAGACTTAGCGCCGTTAGGTCCACACAATGCTGATCTCCTGAAGTAAGTGAGTGAGTCAGTGAATGAGTATGATTTTAGGCCGCTTTTAGCAATATTCCAGCAATACCACGGCGGGGGACAACAGAAATGGGCTTCACACATTGTACATGTCGGGAATCGAACCCGGGTGTTCGGCGTAACAAGCGAACGCTTTAACCACTCGGCTTCCCGACCGCCCCTCCTTAAGTAAGACGTAACTAGGTTGCAACACAAAGCGATCTTCTTGGGTTTAACGTGTTAGGTGGACGCATCTTATGGTGGTCTGTAATTTAGCATGTTTTGATCACACACATGTTGGTTGGTGTTCTGACGTTAAGCGTAGTTAGGTCCATACAAATGATGGCGAGCCTATGTCTAGCGCAGTAAGGTTTCCACAAATGATGGTCTTCTTGGGTAAGGGACGGTCGGGTAGCCTCGTGGTTAAAGCGTTCGCTCGTCACGCCGAACACCCGGGTTCGACTCCCGACATGGGTACAATGTGTGAAGCCCATTTCTGGTGTCCCCCGCCGTGATATTGCTGGAATATTGCTAAAAGCGGCGTAAAACCATACTCACTCACTCTTGGGTAAGTCGTTGTCTGGAACGCATAGGAAAGAGAAATCAAAAGCTACATGATGTCCCAATATTATTCAGGGAAGACTATTGGTTTGTGAACCGGTTTCTGTTGTCTTACAATTCCAGTTAGACAACAAAAAAAGTACCCTTAAAGGCACGCACGGCTTCGACAACAGATTGATGACTATGAAGCCTATATTCCTGGCAAAAGGACCGAACTTCAAGACCAACTTCACGTCAGATCCTATCCAGAATGTCGACATCTACCCTCTCGTGTGTAAACTGCTCAACATAGAGCCAGCGCCGAACAACGGGAGCCTGGACCGAGTCAATGTCTTCATTCAAGACACTCCTCCAATACCCGGGGCTTCGACCGCTGCATCAATACTGCTTTCCGAGTGTCTGCTTGCATTCACAATCGTCGCCAACTTTATGTTGTAGATATGAAACTTTCAAGCTATTAATTCCCCTAGGTTTCGTCAGAGTTAATCGTAATATAAATCGTAAATAATGTTGAACGTTGATACAATCAAAACATGAAATTTAAGTAGAATTCGGATTATTAAAACATGAAGATTTATATTTTACATTTTGGAAAGCATATTCTTTAATCGGGAAACTTGGCGCCATCCGATCCAATTTCTGATGTTCCAGCTGTGACGTCACTTCTGCTGGTCATATGGTTTACAACTTTTACTGTCGCACGACTTATCCTACTTAACACATATTAAATGTGAGTGAACATTATCATTTTTGAAAACTAAAATGAAAGTGTTTTATGTTTTCAATATCTCAAATTGGAATATGTTGTATGTGATTTCAAGGTAACCGGATGTCGATTATTATTAAACGGGCGAAAGAAAGTATACTCCTATGTTTAGTTGATAGTGAAAACAAATCAAATAAAAAATAGTTATTCGATGGTGAAATATTTTTTACGGGTGTCATAGGGGATATTACATGAATCACATCGATGAGTATCTAAGGATAGATGTATTGAAGTCAAATCCAATTTATAAGTGTATACTTTTTTTGGCCGGGGGTGTATATCATAACATTATTTTTGGTCAAAGAGTGCCTGCATATTCAGATACATCGATGGAGAATTAATTGGTATGGGTATCACTGGCAATATTACATGCATCATATCGATGGGTTTCTAACGATAGAGGTATGTTTAAGTCAAATCCAATTTACAAGTGTATACTCTTTTGCCCGGTAGTGTATATCATGGCACAATCTCATTAACAATAGATCTCAGTTCTCGCTACCGCTAAAAGAAGATCCCATCACAGCGACGCTCTGATTGGTTGGATGAAAGGTCGTTCTGACGTGACCCGCAATGGGATCTCCTCAGATCTTTGTTTTGCAGTAGCAAGAACTAAGATCGGATTTTAATAAAATTAATCATAGCATTATTTTTGGCCAAAGAGTGCCTGCATATTCAGATACATCCAGTTCCAGGTACAGCAAGATATGAATGTTACACATGGACAGCAGTTTGTCCCCTGAACAGGTGCTGTGACGTCAGAAACAATAGTCACGTGGTTATGAGCCTTCATTGTACTCAGTTTTTGATTTGAACCTTATTGAAGTTAGGAGTGAATATATTCAGTTGATTGAAATAAAATTCAGTCGGGGCACAGGTGAAATCCTTCAAACCCTATCCTCCAACCCTTCAATCCTCCAACCCTATCCAAGATTGTTGTAGCGACTAGTTAAATTATTTTAACAAAATCTATAATCTCTAATCATTTGGGGTTGGGGATAGGGGATTTAGGGAAGTCTGGATACTGCATGTACCGCAATATAAATACTTTGTTTATGACGCGATACGGAACCCCATACACTATTTTAGGAGAAATGTGCATACATTTATTTCTGATTTATCGAGATGAACAAAAGCTGGTTTATTTTCACAATCACCTTTTGGTGTAAAATTTTAGGACAATATGTAATCAGGGTTTTTTTCTGTTTTTTTTTAAGTTTAACGCCTCACTCAGTATTCCAGCTATATGATGCCGGTCTGTACATAATCGAGTCTGAGCTACATAATTCTGTGACTGACATCGTTCCATGCCATTCGGAGATACAGCAAAACCAAGCCAGCGAGCCTGACCAACCGATCCTCTTAGTCACCTCCTACCACAAGCATTGACGTAATATACGGAAGACGTATATAAAATAAGTCGACCTTAAAAAGTTATCGATATTAATTACGACTGTCTGATATTTGCACATGCGAATTTTGACGATTCTCAATGCTGTGGACAGTTGAATTGATTAGACGTCATCAGTGAAAACACACGTGACGTCAATGATTAAAAGCATTACGTTATCAGAAAACAAATGTTTGACTTCAATGAAGTTTCCTTGTATATTTTACACGTTTTTCTTAAGTGCCGTCATTCTTTCAATCTTAAACCTACTTCAACCTTAAAATTACTGAATAATTGTACCTCGCAAATTACGTACGAAGTCGACCCGTGAAGAATAGGTTTTCAACAACCCATGCTTGTCGTAAGAGGAGACTAACGGGATCGGGTGGTCTAGCTCGGTGACTCGGTTGATGCATGTCACCCTACCCCAATTGCGTGTATCGATAATAATAAGAATTAATCTAGACTTGCTCATAATGTCAATCACTGGATTGTCTACTCCAGACTCTATTATTTACAGACCGCCGCCATATAGCTGGAATATTGCTGAGTGCGGCGTTAAACAACAAAGAAACGTACTCAGTCAAAGGTTTATTCAGTCGGGACGACTAATCAATAATTCCTACTGAGTTGGTCACGTCTAAATAAATGAATGTATGGTATTCCGTATGGCTGAGGTTAATATCGCGGTGCAACGGTTAATTGTTGACTCATTTCAGTAAATATGAATAATCTACCTGTTACCATGGCCCCCTTAACCTCGTAGAGCCTGGGCTCCTAGTTTATTTACCATCAGAGTCGAAAGCGCCAGGTTGAGCTATTCGTGTTGCATTATTTGGTAGCGTTTCCACATCACAACGAATCTGGCGGGCTGGTTGGTGTGTTGACGGGAACCATGGACCCCGTTCTACAAAGAGATCTTTGTAATCTTATGTTAAAGTAGGGGAGTTACGATCACCTTAGCGCTAAGATCGCTTTGTGGAACTGGAACTGGAAGATAAAAGAAAACTGTTACCGCACACGGAAAAGAAATGTCACAACGTCAGTGCTCTCAGTAGTGAGAGTGTCACCCGTTAGCGTTAACAACCTCTCTGACCCGCTAGCATTAACAACCTCTCTGACCCGTTAGCATTAATAACCCATCTGATCCGTTAGCATTAACGACCTCTCTGACCCGTTAGCATTAATAACCCCTCTGACCCGTTAGCATTAATAACCCCTCTGATCCGTTAGCATTAACGACCCCTCTGACACGTTAGCATTAACGACCCCTCTGATCCGTTAGCGTTAACTACCTCTCTGGTACCGCGGGGCATGTTCCTGACGAAGTGCAGGTAATGATCCCCCACAAAAAATGACATGATCACCACCACCCTAAGAATGGAATACGTGCTGAGCTGTCAAGTGGCAATCCATCACAAACACTTTGCTAAGCTAATTTGTGGTTATCAAGATGGCGCTGCCTTGACGTGACCGCGTCATGTCAAAATATGCTATTCCCTTCCAGAGTTCTAGATAAATACCACGGTCACATTGATTAAAGCTGAGTATTATTGTCCTTGATAAAGGTCATCCCCGATAGTCACGGATACATTAACATAACATACCTATTAACTTCAGACTGGTTTCCTTAATAAAAGATTGTTACAAACGCCAAAATGTCTTGTCTAGTCTGTATGGGTACTTGATGGTCTTAGTAAAACAAAAGATACTCAAGTTTTATTAAGTGTTATTAAGAATTGACTGACCCGTGAAGATCCGGGATAGAATAGGTCTTCAGCAACCCATGCTTGCCGTAACAGGCGACTGTGCTTGTCGTAAGAGACAACTAACGAGATCGGGTGGTCAGACTCGCTGACTTGGTTGATGCATGTTATCGTATCCCAATTGCGTGGATCGATGCTCATGATATCAATCACTGGATTTTCTGGTCCAGACTCAATTATTTACAGACCGCCGTCATATAGCTTGAATATTGCTGAGTGCGGAGTTAAAAAACAAACAAACAAAACAAGTAAGAATTGACTCTTCGCAAGCTCCGACGTTTAGACAGTTTGGCACCCACTCTTTTAATTTTTCATATCACTATTTTAAACTTCGAGGGATGTATTGTACAATTTCATGTGGTACGTGTGATTTCATCACGTTTTCGATGAAAGCCGAACAACACCCAGCTGTTATGCGGAATAAAATAGTTCATTAAAAGAAGACGTTACACGAGTACCGTATGTTCAAAGTGTTCTACAGTAACATCTGTTGGTGTTTCGTGACAACAAATAGTTTCAAATAATGCAATCATCATATGAAAAGGATCTCTAAAGACCTAGCTCTGTTCGTCAGTCACAGTCACAGCGCGTTGGAATACATTTACATCAAGTGCAGGACGTCAAAATGGCCGACACGATAAACGTGACGGGAGAGATTTCCGAAGTTACTCGTGAACCTGTGGAGATTAAAAGTGTAAGTCATCATTGATCATTGGTCGATCATGGAACAGTGATTATACAGATGTGTCATAGACTTCGGTGTTAACTAAGTGACTGTAGAGAGCTGTGCCTTCATCCAACAGATTATCGAGGTCAGTGGAACACGGTACAGACGCAAATAGATTTGAGCCATGGGACACAAAATATATGAATGACCAGAGCTACGGCTGTACATTGAATTCCACTAAACGGTTGAAAAATACTACAGCCTATTGCAAATTCGCCGACACACTACTCCGATTTTGCTTTGACTTTGCTACCAAACGTTTCACATGTGGCTATGTGCGGTGCACTGATTGAAAAGACCCACGGGGGACTGGGTTAATTCAAAATACGGAATATAACTATTCCAAATATTTCCAGTGAACATGAGCTTACAAGCAATAAAAAGTGTGGTATGTAGAATGTGGAATTCAGCCATATTACATTTAAATTGAGATGTCGTCGTTGTTCATGAATAAGCATATTCAGAACATAATTTTTATTATGCTGTTATTTACGATCTCCGGAGCACAGTTCTTCATTTGTATACACCGTGAAAATCAGAAAATTAGTCCTTGGGGAAAAAGGACATCGGATTACACATGAATGGTTTAACGGTGTCAGCTAATGACCAGAAACGGTCAGATGCATTAATTAACTACATTAAGACGATTTTGAAGTATCTCTTATTGCTGGAAAAGAATAACATCAACATTCGAAGCACATGATTTGTATGTTTTGTTTCCGTAAATGCGTGGCTTGAAATAAATTTCAAATAAACCAACATGTCGACATACATGCTACAAAATTAACGTTTCCCGTATACTTCTCCGCCTTAAGGGCGGGGAAGAATCAAACATACACGGCTTCCTATTTGCCTTGCAAACCTGTCAAAGGTATTTTAATAATTTCAAGTGGTCGCCAGCTGTCTGATGCGTGTCGTTAGAGATTGGGTAGGGTGGTCATTATCTGTGATTTGAGTGTGTCATCATGCCCCAACGGTTTTTGTCATTGCCAATGTATACTGAACCAAATTAAAAACATCACAATCCTTAAATTTTAACATTTTGACCAGTTAACATTTTGGGCCCTTATTGTGTATTCAAACAGTAATGGCCACGTATTGTCTTCAGATAACACTCGTTTTTGTGCAGGTGAATCGATCAAAATCATGTGCACAGCACTATAGTGGCAAAAGTGTTTTTTCACGTGCAACTGGTCACGTGGCCATAATACCGCACGTGTTTTCAGCCATACTTGTTAGCAGTCATTATCACAAAAAAAGAAAAACACAAGAAAACAAAAGTCTTTACGGCCATTTGTCATGCCACGCCTTTCAAATGTGCAACGTGAACGTGCCATCAGCATGTTGCAGACGGGAACGTCCGTAGCTGGAGTCGCAAGGACGATGGGTTGTAGTCGACGGACTGTTTATGATTTACAGACGCGTCTACAGCAAACGGGTACCATCGCTGAAGGCCCTCGGCTAGGTCGACCACGAGTGACATCACATGCAGAGGATCGTCAGATTGTCTTACGTCACCTCCGTAACCGATTTTTGACGGCTACATCAACCATAAATGAACTGTTTAGGGGTAGACTGAGTGCGCAAACTGTTCGAAACCGTCTGAGAGCTGCTCACCTTCAAGCACGACGGCCATACTGCGGTCCGATTCTGACTCAATTACACAGACGTTAACGTCAATTGTGGGCACAGCGACGCTTACGATGGACTCAGAGGAATTGGAATCAAGTCGTCTTCAGTGATGAATCCCGATTTAGTATTCGAGGATGTGGAGGCGCCGTCATGTACGTTACGCCCAGTGTTGTGTACAGGAAGTTGATAGATGTCGAGGCAAAAGTGTCATGATGTGGGGTGCTTTCTGTGGCAATGTACGTTCCAGGCTTCTTGTCATCCGTGGCAACCTCAACGCTGCTGCTTACCGCGATCAGGTACTAGCACCAGAACTTCTGCCTTTTATGGCAGCACATGGACCCGCTTTGATCTTCCAACACGACAATGCCAGACCCCATACAGGAATTTTGACAAGGAATTTCCTTCAGAATGCGGGAGTCAACGTCATGGACTGGCCGTCAAGGTCTTCGGTAACCATACTTAACGTAACCGGAGACAAACGTGATTGGGGAATCAGGCTCAGTGCTGTCTTGGTGGATGAATGTCATCGTATCCCAGTTGATCGATGCCCATGATGTCAGCCACTGGAATATCTGGATTGGCTCGGCATTACGGAGAAGAAACAAGAACTGGTCGGATCTGAGTCAGTATACTGTGTCGGAGTGAGGTATTCATGTTAAACTGTAGCATGGTATCTCAGTGGGCTAGCACTATACAACCGGCATTAGTCCGGACTGGTACAAGCAGCCACATGTGCATGTAGGTCGCTATATAAGTGAAATAATCTAGGACGCGCCTTTAAACCCCATTTCACCTCACCACAAATCCAATCGAACATCCATTTGTGGAAAAATCTCAGACTATGCATCAAACCAGTGTTTATTTAACAGAAGTAGGGCATATGAATTGGGAACGATAAAAAACACGAAGAAAAACTTATGCGTTGGTAGCACATAGCGAGCGTCATCAAACAAATACGAAAGACATTAGGGGAGGGTCATATTTGAGTTCGAAGTCCATCAAAAACCTCTTATCCACCCATCCCTGTAATAAATTATCATTCCAAGACGTGGACTTGTCAAACTTTATCCTACAGTTTGATATACGTGCGCCTGGTTATCAGCGATATTAAGGGGGTTAAAACTAGATCGCTATCTCATCACGATATGCAACACAGAGGGATATGGTAGTGGTACAAAGTTACCACACTGGCCCTGGAAACACCACTCATGCTGACATCGTACACTGAGCAGTGAGTACCCAAACACATATTCACAAACAAACTTTGACAGCTGTACAGTGGCGTCTTCCAGTTGTACGACAAATGCTCTTTTTTTTTATTTCGATTTTCCAATCGTGAATTTGCCCTTCAAGTGGAACAATATACCATCAGCTCCAGTGTATGCGGTCGATAGTCGTATAGAGCTTGTACATTTTATTCCAGATTCAGGGAAAGGCACATATCCCTTTTGCTTACCTTTTCAATCAAGGTTTCAAGGTGAAGTGATTCCCGAATTTTATTGTATTGCATTCGGAATTTATTAAATGTGGCATTGAGCTTGTCAACGTGATGCGCGATGACATCCCATGCCAAGACCTTTACACGTGGCTTGTCAACATGATGCGCGATGATATCCCGTGCACAGACCTTAACACGTGTCTTGTCAACAAGATGCCCGATGACATACCATGCCAAAACCTTGACACATGGCTTGTCAACATGATGCGCGATGACATCCCATGCCAATTTTAAAATTGTGAATGATGGATGTTACTAGTAAAGTCAATCTACAAGCAAAGATTATCTAACCCAGAACAGTTTGAAACGAAAGCAAGTGTTTTCGAATGCGTAATGTTTATTTTATTACATACTATAAGTATAAGACGTGTGCAATTGGCCGGACATATAAAACAATGCGTTTCCATGACAACACCCTCTGAAACAAGTGAAAAAGTGGAATATTTATCAAATGGATTTGGTGTGTTGATTTTGCCCAGCAGCAGCAAGAGAGGGAAGCATGGATTTGAGGATGTGACTATGGAGATGCCAGTCTCCTGTTCTCTCTGCCTTGATGAATTGGCGAAGAATATCCACATATCCATGTACTGCATTCAGAGACGAGCTGTTCTGGAATGCAACAGATTTTTAAATTCTGTGGTATTTTCAGTTCTTTCTTTGAACTATTCAGTCTGTGATGCACTTTCTCAATACATTCCTCTGAGCAAACATCTTCCACTGAAATAAAGATAGATATTTTATTCGGTATTTAAGGCCACATGGCCTATCGAACAGTTGACATTTTCAGATTCATTTGTTTTGTCACGTGATATACATGATATATAAAAACTATCTGACAGAGAATATATGTTTCAACAATATGGCTAATGAACGTATAACAGCAGAGTTGTTGGATTTTAAAATACTGATCATTCACATCTTGTTTTTATGCCTATTGTTAAACATTGGAATATACGTTTCTCTTAGATGTTCATACTTTTCACATACTAATAAAACATAAAATCCCAAATTTCTCCTAATTGGCAGTTTTTACAGATGCCCATCTCAACGTCCCTTTTTTCACATCTACGTCTAAAATTTACACTGAAATTGTGAAATGACACTCTGAATTTACATAATGCCCTAACAAGTGATTTATCATCCAACATACTTATATACTTCTCTGGTTCTACAGCAGACTTGATATCCCTGTAATGACTAAGGAAACGAGAAGAAGATATACTATCATGCCAGTTTTGACTATACATATCCTGTAACCTTTGTTTAAAAGGGTATAAGAAGACATTTGTATCCCCTACATCTTGGGATATCCACACAAAGGAATAGCCACATGAAAATAATAAATATCTGATATTGGACACCCAATTCGTTTTGCCTTTGTCATCAAGAGCTTTCAGTAGTTTATAACATTGGTAAGGATATCTTTGCGGCTCCATCCCCATTAATTTTAACCAATATTTTGTCATTCGAAGTTGACTTAAATTAATGCATGAATGGGATTACGTCCCGTTTCATCTGAAATAGCTTTGTTGGAAGCATATTTTCCAACCATTAAAAAGCGCTTAAAGTAGGAAGCATGTACTTTTTCAATAGCGTCATTATATTTTGAGCCCCATATTTCTGCTCCATATAGCAAGATTGGCGCGATTTTGACGTCAAATATAGTACAAGCTATAGAAAAGGATACATGTATATTTTGCTGGAAAATGTTTTAGATAGGTATAATTGCTTTTGATGCTTGCGATGCTAGTTGTTTGCACGCAACTGACCATGATAGTTTAGATGATAGCGTGAAGCCTAAATATTTATAGTAAGTAACAATTTTTAAGGCGATATTACTATATGTCCATTTTTCATTTTTGGCAGTGATACCTCCATTTCTAAAAACAATTACATTTGTTTTTGACAAGTTAACTGAAATATCACCACTAATAACCTTGTCATAAAGTTGAAATACAGACGACAATTCCTCACCAAGCATGTCTGTGTGGTGAGATGGATCTTGAATAGCAACATTTCTTCTTTAGAGCTTTAGAGCTGCACACGATGGATGTTGGTGGTAGTTGGCGTCAGTATGTCATTCAGGACTTACAACTGAAGACTACCATACTTCTCGAAGCAAGAGAGTTAACAGACTTTAAAAGTCCAATTTCCACCCTTGTTGAAGTAGTATATATTGAAGGTGCTTTATGAATATTCATGAGCCTAGTGTTATGCAAATAGACATGCATGAGTCATTATGGATGCATGTTAAGAATGTGAAGAATGGGGCTTTGTTAAAATGTCTTAGTTGAGGAATTCTTTAGGAATGCCAGCTATTTGGAATGTAGTCGATGTAGATACTAGAATGGAATCAAATGGAATCTCACCCTATCGTGAAAGAATGTGGACATGTGTTAACACCCTTCTCTGCTTAGCGTAGCCTATTTCCCTTCACCTTAATAAAAAAGAACCAATCATTTTAAATGTTAATTATAGACCTGATGCCAAAAGGTTATCTAACCAATCACCTTTTCCCCATTCAACAGCTAGCGAATTTAAAACTTTTTTTCTAGATATATTGCATGCGTACATTCGTTTGTCCTTCCATTTTCAACTGTCGAGTTGAGTTGGGAAAACGTCTATGTGTGTGTGTGAACGTCTCATCATGGCAACAGTGATAGCAGATAGGTACGTACTGTTTTATTCCAAGTTCTCTCCATTTAGTCAACACTACGCTACTGTCATTCATATCGATGATAAAGAATTTAACTGTGCTGAACAATATTACACGTATTGCAAAGCAGTAACGTTTGGAGATTGGGACACAGCCGAGGAGATTTTAAAATGTTCATCATCTGCAGAGCAGAAACGACTGGGTAAACGTGTTAGACAGTTTAACCAATGGAAGTGGGACAGTGTTAGCTGTGACGTAGTGCGAAAAGCATCTCTTGCAAAATATCGTCAGTCTACTTACTTAAAAGACATTCTGATCAACTCTTATCCAAGAATTCTTGTAGAGGCTAGTCCTGGCGATGGGGTGTTGGACTATCTCTACATGACTCGAACATTGTATTTCCATCGAAATGGAGATGTGAGAATTTATTAGGGAAGATATTAATGGACGTCAGAGACATTATCATGTCAGAAAATATTTATGCATTATACAGAAAGACCACTGAAAAGGCCACCTTTTACTCGTGGAAATATGTGTTGCGTTAAGCTGACCAGCTCAGCGAAACAGTCATTGTGCAGTCATCCCAATGGTTTCAAGACAGAGACCAATGTGTGCAAGATGCGAAGATCAAGTTCCATGACGACGTGGAAGCAAGCAAACGGGTCATCGTCAAGAAAATACGCTCACAGAAAGTTCTAGTAGATGAAGTGGAAGCTGTCGATGTCATCCAGTACACTGAATCCTTGCTGACATTGTGTTATACACTTGAACACAGTAAAATCATCAAGCGTTTGTGTATTGAATTCTGTTTTGGTTGTATGTTTGACGGAGAAGGAGAACAAGTTCACACTTGTCGTGACTTGTCTGAACAAGATGAAGTAAATCAATATTTTAACTTGGCTTTATCTGAAGTCAGTGATGATCATGTGATTGAAATCTGGTTAAAATTTGTTCACGATGATTCGAATTTATGTTCTACGTCATCTTTTACTTTGTTTCAATACCAGTTCGAGATGTTTACTTCAAAACTCCCCTTTGGGTAACAGAGTTAAGAAAACGCGTTGTAAAAATGTTGCAATTAGAACGAGAGTTTATATGAATAAAATACGCTGTTATCACTCTCTGATTGTTTTGTCCTCATTGCTTATCGTTCTTAGATATGATTGGTTTTTCTTAACAGGTATTTATGTAGAGACTAATATCGCTCCTTCACAGTTGAATCATGGCTACAGACACAGCACATTCCTCTACGGATAAGGCTTTAGAAAATTATTATTTTATCCCTTGTAATCCGGGTGCCTTCTATGGTCCGATAAAATTCCAACAAACAGAAACAGAGAAAAACAAGTATAAAGTCAAGAAAATAAGACAATTTTTAAATGACAAAGATGCTTATTCGTTGCATAGGCCGGTGAAATATAGGTTTCCAGGATTGAGAGTACGGGTGAACAGCCGAGATGATATGTGGGATATTGATTTGGCAGATGTGAGTCGGTATGCTAAGAAAAATGATGAAATACGATAGAGATCCGTCACCTATGCGTTTCTCGTGAATATATGCCTTGTAGTTACATGACTGTTGAGTAAAGCATGTCAACGTATCTACCTAATGCACCGATGCTATGACGACAACACACAGTTCACGTATGTCAACTTTGTCCTTCTTTACAACATTTTTAACAACATCGGGTAACATGGTTGCACAACTTGATAACGTGCCACACAACAAAATCAGCCTGCCACACAGTGAAAGCAAACATTTCTGCAGTTCAGATGTTTTTTTCGTTGATTTGTTATCGTCGTGAACACGACATCTAAACGTGGTATGTGCACAAGTGTACCTTCAAATGACAACGCAGTATATTGCCATCAACTGGTTCGTACGTAGTGGTCCGGGAAACTGCTCCTGAACAGTAAGTATGCTCAGTAGAATCAGGATCAGTAGCTTCAATAGTTCTCACCTCCTAAGTGGTCTAGTTGTAGAGCTTCCGCCCTGTCTGGCGCTCGGCATTAATGGGCTAAAACAAGGACTTGTCGGCTCGGAGTCAGTATACTGTGTCTGAGTAGGGTATTCATGTTAAACTGCGGCATGGTATCTCAGTGTGCTAGCACTATAAATCGGCATCAGTACGGACTAGTACAAGCAGCCACACACACATACGTGCATGCACGTCGCTATATAAGTGCAATACTCTTGGAAGCGACGTTAACCCAATTTCACCTCACCTTTCATACAATTTCCATCACAACTTTGCCATTTAAGCGCAATGGAATCTGATTTTACAGAAAATTAGAGTCTTTTTATCCTCTGTGATGTTGGTCACGTGAAGAGCCTAGGTTAGAATTGGTCTTCAGCAACTCATGCTTGTCGTAAGAGGCGACTAACGGTATCGGGTGGTCAGGCTTGCTGACTTGGTTGATGCATGTCATCGTATCCAAATTGCGTAGATCCATGCTCATTATGTTAATCACTGGATTGTCTGGTCCAGACTGGATTAATTACAGATTGTCGTCATATGGCGGGGATGTTGCTGAATGCGGCGTAAAACAACAAATAATCAAACTGTGGTGTTGACGTTTTATATTTGCTGTTAGTTCCGAAAACTTCTGGTCCCGGAAGGGCCAGGAAGTGATCAGCTGATATGCTTGATGCTCCTTCCGATTGTGGAGGGGCACGTGTGGCCCAGTCGTCTAAGGCGCCGCGATTCGCTTCGCAAGAAACCTATGATTGTGGGTTCGATTATGTTTCTAGGTTTGTCAGCACGATGACCGTGCTCGTGGGTTTCACTGAAGTGGTAAACGTCTGAAACTTTCCTCCCACATTAAGCTGACACGGGTTGATATGACTGGAATAATGTTAAAAGCGGCGTTATATCCAACTCACACACTCACTCCGATGGTGGACATGCGGACGTATCATCCACAGCATGACATTCATCTGACACGTGTTTATTGGGGACTTAATTCCAGAAAGATACAATTGGTAAACATGTTTATAACTACCCGCAAAAAGGCTATAACCGCTAGCGTGGGCGTGGGCGTGGGCGTGGGCGTGGGCGTGGGCGTGGGCGTGGCACGTACGAGGACGCCCAATGAGTTGACCTTGATTACCTGTATTGCACTACGATAACATCTCTTCCCCAAAACGAGAAGAGGCGGTCTTGGTGTATGTTATATATGAAGGGGCAATGGTGTAGTCTCGTGGTTAAAGCGTTTGCTCGTGACGCCGGAAGTTCAACTGGTTCAATGTGTGATAAATATATCTGGTATCCTTCGCAGTAATAGTGCTAAAAGCGGCTTTAAACCACACTCACTCACTCACTCACTCATCCTATCGTACGTTCCTGGGGTAGCCTTGTAGTTTAGGTATTAGCCGATGAATACATACCGAACCATGGCAGGGTGTGAATTTCCTTTACAGAACAAAAGGGTAGAGCTTACATTTTGAAGAGGTGCATCTCTGTTCATAAACCTACCATTATCTGGCAATTGTTTCTATTATTTGAGGCATATCAGTCCTTTAGGTCAATACAGTGTCCTCCTATATTCCATATTTCAGCTGATCACACACAATGTCCTCCGCCATCTTCCTCCTGCTCCTGGCGGGTCTGGTGGTGTCTGTCATGGCGGACTACACCGGGAAGCTGCTGCTCGTCTCCATGGACGGCTTCCGGTACGACTACCTGGACAAGGTGGACACCCCCAACTTTGACGACTTCGCCAGGCACGGCGTTAAGCTGCCCTACATGAACAACAGCTTCACGACTTTGACATTTCCAAATCATTACACCATCGTGACTGGTGAGTAAGAAACAAAACAGTTCTTATCTTATCATGGTCGCGACATGGTCGCGACTGGTGCTTTAGTGTACATCAACGCTTGTACGCACACTCAAGCTGACCTAGGTCGTCATGTGTAGATCCCCGACTTCAGATGTATGCCAGGTTGTTTTTAAACAAATATTGAAAGCGGCATTATCATCGCTTTTTGTGTAGACACCCTACCCCTCCCACTCCCCCTCCATAGATTAAATAAATAAATAAATAAATAAATAAATCACCCTCTCATACAATTTAATTCCAGTTATGTAGCAAATCATTTCAGAAGTTCAAAACTTGCACGTGTAAGAAAATCATCTCTGATAATTTCATACCAATATTACATAATTTTCTTGAAATGTTACTTTCCCTTATCATATCTCGTCCTTTAATGTGTTTGTGGAGAGTGTTCCGCTCACATGGAAAAGATGAATTAAAACGTTATCTACCCTATCTACAGGTCTGTGGGAAGAGAGTCATGGCATCATTGGCAACCACATGTACGACCCCGAGTTCGACGCCACCTTCAACATGGGCACCAAACAGACACGCTGGTGGGATGGGGGAGAGCCGTTGTGGGTCACAGCCAAGAAGCAGGTACACTCATATTTCAGAATGCATTTATTACAAAAAGCCATCCTTAACACTTTATGACAAGAGATTGACTTCAAAGTTCCAAAAGTCAGCAATTATACAACTCAAAGTTTGCTAAGGATCACCGTTTGATGATATCAAAAATATCATCCAAAAATAAAGATTGTACACAATGATGGGGTAATCCCTATTTGACCTCAATTTCATGATACACGGACGAAGGCATGCAGTCACGGGCACGATGTGCACGAGGTGAGTGAAAACCTGTGTTTGGATGTATCGTGACAGAATCGTTGCACATCGTTATCATCATCAACAACAACGTTTGCTACTGAGGATTGCAACAACTGAATGCATTATGCCCCCTCAGCGTCAAAGACGTCGTTTGACGACCGAAGAATTAGGCAGATGCATAGGCATGCTTGAAACTCGGTCAACACAACCTCACGTAGCAAACCTCTTAGGTGCCTGCCAAAGTGTTATCAGCAGGGCATAGAATCGATGTTTGGACGTTTGGATCAGCTATCCAGCGACATTCAGGTGGTCGAAAGCGTTACACCATACAGCGGGAAGACAGTCTCAATCAAGACTTCAGCGCCTCGGGCCTTTGCAATCTACATTTCACATCTTTGAGGATACTCTGTCTGCAAAGATCAAAGAGCATTATACGACTCAAAAGTCATCTAAGGCCTCAATAAAGCCGTACCACCGGTGGACAGGATACGCTCACCAGATATCATCCGTGTTTGATTCGGAAATACTATCATGCTTATGATATAGCCGGAATTGTACAATGGATTCTGCATCTAACAGATATTTCTTATGATTTTGAAAAGGGTTTTGTCGTTTTTACATTGGAAACACTTTATGCAAGAGACGTCATCGTTACATGATGGATATGCACCGGGTTGGCAAAACAGGAGGAACCCTTATGAAATAGGGTGGGGTTTAGTTTCCAGCTGGCCTCTAGTGTATTAGAGGATGTGATTGACTTGGGATGTCGCCGCTTTGGTATTCCAGCCATGTAATGGCAGGGGACACCAAGAACTACATTACCTAGGTATCTAGCTGCCTGTATATATATAAATTAATTGAAAGTAGAAGAAATTTGGCAATACATGATGGATTCCGTCTTTACCATACTCGTTGTTGTTCTCAAGTGTGGATACGAAGTTAGTGGGTGAGTTGGGTTAAATTCGCTGATTCGATTCCCCGCTTGATATTGATATTACCGCGTATGAGCTTAATGTGGGAGGAAAGCCCTATGTTATCCACGTCTCAGACGTTTGCAACTTTGGTGAAATCCACGTGCACGGGCATGGTGCTGACAAACCTAGAAACATAATCAGGGTGACCCGGAATTCAATCATAGGTATTTGGTGTGCCCAAGGGACGCAACTCAGGACAGCGAATTGTGGCGCCTGAGACGACTTCGTCACCCGTGCACTTGTGATATAAGTGAAGTACTGTTCACCACGGGATTAAACTTCACTGACTCATGTGACTGTGCGAAATATGTATGTCACTCGAATATTTACAGGTGGCCGTGACTGCGTCATAAAACAAAAACCATTTCGGAAATTGTTTAACATGCCATGGATATTAGTTAAGCGCCTTTTTGGTTCAAAAGGTCATCATATATATACATTGATACTGGGTTTAGATACAGTAATTTAGAGGTTGCGAAGATACATACAAACTTTGATGGAAAGGTTCTTATTCAAAGATGTGAGTGAGTGAGTTGGGTTTAACGCCGCTTTTAACAGTAGTCCAGTTATATCGCGGCGTGTCAGCTTCATGTGGGAGGAAAGCCCGAAGTGATGCAGGTCTCAGACGTTTTCCACTTCGGTGAAACCCACGAGCAAAGGTATGGTGCTGACAAACCTAGAAACACAATCGGGGCGAACCGGGATTCGAACCCACAATCATAGGTTTCTGGAAACATGTATTGTCCTATGTGCTGTTTCAGAACTATGCCTCGAACAAAAGGAAAAGACCGACTTAGTGAAATAGATATCGTTATTTAAAACAATAAAACCACTCCTCAAACATTCACAACTCATGACAGGGGAGATAACCACTTTGGGTTACTGATTGTTAAATTGGCTGATTGGCTTTGTTAGGCCAGAATACAAAGGTCGCTTGCAACCAACCAATTACATCAATGAAAGGGGTGGAGGGGTAGTCCAGTGGTTAAAGAAATCGCTCGTCACTCCAAAGACCCTGGTCACATAATCACTGTAAAAGAGAATATCAAAATACTATATGTTCCACTTCCAGGGCCTCAAGACGGGCACCTACTACTGGCCCGGCAGCGAGGTCGAGATTCAAGGTGTGCGCCCCGACTTTTGGTTCCCCTACAAAGATGACACCCCATACAAGGAGCGAGTGGATACAGTCATGGACTGGTTCAAGACCAAAGGTGTCCAAATGGCGACACTGTATTATCCGGAACCTGACCATACAGGACACGGGTATGGTCCAGATTCTCAACAGGTTAGGGACAAGGTCAAGTACATGGATGGTATCCTTGGTTACCTCGTGCAAAAGTTGAAGGAGAATGACCTGGAAAATGAGGTCAATGTCATCATTACCAGTGACCATGGCATGGTTGCAATTGACAATGTCAATAAAGTAAGTTCATGTGTTTTGATACATAAGTTACTATGGGTATCTGGATATGGGATGACCTTAGTTACAAATATCCAAATTTCACCTTTTGACCGTCTCTTGTGTCGTCTAAAATTCCCATGTCTTCCTTTGATTGCAAAGCCAAAGCTGACAATGGAAAGTCTCATTATTATTATTATTTACAGATTAAAATAAATAACAAATGCAGCAAAAAGCGTTTGGGTGATACTGGCACAGTCAGGCTGGTTAGGCCCATCATCAGCCCAGGGCCCTTGCCCCCTCTACACGCAGCCCAGACAGCGAATGGGAAGCGCTGCCTAGTCAAACCCACACAGAATGTTTCGGAGAATTTGAAGACTCCCCAACACTGCAGCCTTATGCATTACCCAAATTGTCAGAAGGGTTGTTTTCCTGGTGGCAACCCGGGTACTCTCCCAATGTCAGTCAGCAGATTGGGAGGTACCAAACCTAAGGCATCGAGAACACTGGGGAGTCGGACAACTTGGTACTTGGGATGCAAGCGTGACATTTCGAAAGCGAGGTCCGCATATTTGCCATGTTTTTCCTCAATCTTGTCAATCATATTGGTGTCAAAGTGGACAGAAAATTCAGTGATATAAATGATTTCATTGGATTTGCCTGGATACGTCTGAGGTTGTAAATGGGACTATTCCAAAGAATTAGTTATCATTTTCCATGACGCCCTCTACATATTCCGGGTCGTACCATGGGTGGACCCCTGTGTCAAAACCACAAGCATGGCGAAGACGGTAATAAAATGATCGAGCTACACCATCATGTCGTTTAATACACTGTGTTTGTGCCAAAGCTGGGCATCCACTGGCAATGTGTTGGACAGTCTCATTAAATTCATTACATAATCTACATTTCATATTTACATTTTGATGCAAAATCACACATTGACGGTTTCGAGTGGGGAGTGACTGGTCCTGAGAAGCAAACAGAAAGCCTTCTGTTTCACTTTTTTTTGCAGGCCAGATGACTTCATCCAAGCGAAGGACTCTGCAGGAGTGGTCGTTCAGATAGCCTCTCCTTTAAAAAACTGAGTCTGGGCCGACTTGATATGGCACTTCGCTTTGTTGACACTCATTTCTGTACCGTCTAGCAGCACAGAACCATCAACAAAATCAACACCGACATTGAGATTATGTCCCACATCCTTGGCTCGTTTGAGAAATCTGTGGAATGCCTTGTTTTCATCATGAATCTTGACATGCTTCACAAGAGGATCATCAGACAAATAAATGTGTGCAAAAGTGCACAAAACATTTCTATCATGAAGAGCCCCACGGTTAATCAAACCACGTCCTCCCATTATGATTGGTAAATACAAGCGATTTAGGGAAGAGCTAGGGTGGTGGGATCTATTGTCTGACATGATTCTTCGTGTGAGGGTGTCAATACCCTGAATTTCTTGTTTCGTCCAATCAACAACGCCAGAGGAAATATGAAAGGACGGGTACAGCATAAGTATTTGTGGCTTTTACTATATTGCTAACGTTCAGCTCTGAACTCCAGGTTTTCTTAAGTCTACAATTGTACTCTGCACGAAGTTTGTCCTTGATATGGGCATTCTGGAGTTTGTCCCTAATCTGCATCCCTAAGTACGTGTAGGCCTGACCTTCCACGAGATGGTCAATAACTCCTCCAAGTAAACTAACTGATCCTCCCTCTTCTACCTTGCCGCGTTTCAGATGAAGAATGTTGCATTTGTCGAGTCCAAAGGACATGCCGCTATCATTAGAAAAGGACTCGACAAGGAGAAACTGTTTTTTGAGTGTGGATCCTCCATTGGCAATACGTTCAATATTATTATTATTATTATTATTATTGTTATTATTTTTAATATTATTATTATTATTATTTTTATTATTTTTATTATTATTATTATTATTATTATTACATAATGCAAGTGGTTTTTTTCAGGTCGTCGATATAACTGATCACGTAAACATGACACAGGTTGAACGTATCCCGATTTACGGCCCCGTGATGCAGATTCAGCCGAAGGAGGGACAGGTTGGCGATATCATGGCAGATCTGAATGGCGTTCCCAACATCACAGCTTACAAGAAAGAGAACGTCCCTGAACATTTCCATTACAGTAACAACAGAAGGATCATGCCCATCGTCATCATAGCAGATGAGGGTTGGCAGCTGACCACTGTAAGTCTTGGATGACCGCAGGGAGTTATGAGGTTATAAACACAGGGAAGATAACCACGGTATGCCATGGTGATCAAATGGGGTCATGGCCATTATAGTCATTTCAGGGGAGATAACCGGTGTAAACTGTGGATGACTTAGAAACCTGTCCCTCATAGTATACCAGATGTGTAGGGTTATTGCAAGCACAACACATAAACATAGGTTTAATAACTCTAAAACAATAACGATTCCAACTGTACATTGGATTTCTTTGCAGGACAAGGCGAAACAGGCAAAAAATACTTTAAAGGGCACCCACGGCTATGACAACAGATTGATGTCAATGAAGCCGATATTCCTGGCGAGAGGACCCAACTTCAAGACCAACTTCACTTCAGATCCTATCAAGATTGTCGACATCTACCCTCTCGTGTGTAAACTGCTCAACATAGAGCCAGCGCCGAACAACGGGAGCCTGGACCGAGTCAATGTCTTCATTCAAGACGCTCCTCCAATATCAGGGGCTTCGACCGGTGCATCAATACTGCTTTTCGAGTTTCTGCCTGCATTCACAATCGTCGCCAACTTTATGTTGTAGATATGAAACTTTCAAGCCATTAATTCATGTTGCACATAATATTCAATGATGAAGCGCTATTTACGGCGAAGGTCTTACAATGTTCACAATGTTCACCATCGAGACCAAATGATCTCACTGATTACACATACATATGCAGGAACATTATCGCTTCTGAAACTATGAAATACAAAACTATTTCTATAGACCCGGGAAGATCCGGTTTAGAATTGATCTTCAGTAACCCATGCTTGTGGTAAGAAGCGACTTACGAGATCGGGTGGTTGGCCCGGTGACTTAACTGATGCATATCATTAGATCGGCGCCTATGATGTTAGTCACTGGATTGTCTTGCCCACTTGATTATATGCAAATGACCGTCATACAGCTAGAATAGTGATGAGTCCAGCGTTAAATATTTAAATTTAAATTTAAATATTTTGTTTGGGATTTTGAATGGAGACTGGCTATTTTGCAGCTATACAACCATTGTATATATATTTTGTGCCAGGCAATTTTATTTTCAACAGTCTGAAGCATCATTATCATTTTCAAGAATTTTCTGCAATATAAAATAATCGATACAAACCCAGCAAGGAAGGTAAATACATATTGCTGGAGAAAAACTGTAAACATTCACAATATGTCCATGTAACGGTGCTCAGTCGTAGCTCATTTCCAAACATTTCAAAATATTCCTTTTAGTTCTGAATTTTAATGTTCACATAAAACAGATTTATGGTTAAGTTATTATATTAATTTAGAAATGCATGACTGAGGAGCCTATTTAACCATGTATGTATTTGTTGTTACGTCTTTTTAGTACCATTTACCAACATATACTGAGGGGCAAAATAAAGTATACCGTGTTTTTTTTATGTAATTAAAAATTACAAGCACTGTTGCTAAATTTGATTATGTCTATTCAACCATCACTTATTCCTGCAACAGTTTGTAAAAAGCAATCTGTGGCTTGGTATGTTTTTTGTAAAAATGAATGGAGCCAATGAAGACTTCGGTTAGAAATTATTAAAAGTTTTAAATAAAATTATATTTTAAAAAATAAAACCCCGAGAAGTATTGACTGAGCGCCAGACAATTTATTTGTTGGTTGGTTGGTTTGTTGTTTAACGCCGCACTCAGCAATATTCAAGCTATATGACGACGGTCTGTAAATAATCGAGTCTGGACCAGACAATCCAGTGATTAATATCATGTGCATCGATCCATGCAATTGGGATCGATGACATGCCTGAACCAAGTCAGCGAGCCTGACAACCCGATCCCGTTAGTCGCATTTTACAACAAGCATAGTCGCCTTTTACGGCAAGCATGGGTTGCTGAAGACCTATTCTACCCCGGAATCTTCACGGTATTTGTTGGATATAATATCGCTAACTTAAGGTATTTCTAATTGTAAATCTCTTATATGATAAAATCAACTGAGAGGCATAGTTTATTTTGCTCTTCTGATATATATATTTATGTTTCTATAAAGTAATACAAATTATCACTTTTACAAATTTGGATGCACTGTCATCGTAGATGCAAGATACTAGTGCTGTAAATATGTCCGTACTAATTATTTTGGAAGTGTGTAAAATAACTATGACTACTTCTGCTTCGTATAAACTGTAATGTAAATTCGAATGGCAGAAGCTGTCAATTATTACCAATAATATGTCCTAGTAAAATACAGTATTGTGTCATCAATCAGCGTTATTTCAACAAAGCGGAAATAATATGTATATTATTGTGGCTTGTTATTTTATTGTTTCAATTAAAAAATCTGTCTCGCTCAATCTTCCTACTCAATGTTACCTTTACTGAATCTGCCTTAAGGTGTCTTTGTGTGAACCTATCAACCGTTAATATGCATGCCACAAGTCAACGTCTAAGGGATCACAGAATGTGAACAAGTTATTAATTCCTTGCAAACAGGAGTGGGAAATTCACGAAAGCGAAGTTCACAAACTATTCACCAAAGCTTGGCCTGATAACACTTTGTGTGAGTGAGTGAGTTGGGTTTAACGCCGCTTTTAACAGTATTCCAGTTATATCACGGCGTGTCAGCTGTTGTGGGAGGAGAGCCCGAAGTAATGTAGGTCTCAGGCGTTTACCACTTCGGTTAAACCCACCAGCACGGGTATGGTGCTGACAAACCTAGAAACATAATCGGGGCGAACCGGGATTTGAACCCACAATCATAGGTTTCTGGCATGCCCAAGGGACGTAACTCTGCTCAGCGAATCGCGGCGCCTTAGACTACTGGGTGACCCGTGCCCTTGATAACACTTTGTGATTGGCGAGTATGCATTTTCAACCTATAAGTTCAGAGAAAGATTCTTCGGCCGCCCAAATCAAGGAAATATTCGTATCTGAATAATGTGTGTAAAGTCAAATAACACAACTGTACTGTACGTTCATATTATAAATGATATTTTGACAGCATTCAATTGGCATCACTTATAAAGTGAACTCTGACATGTTCCCTATGCTAGTTCCAAGGATCCACTCAATAAAACACTGCAGGGAGAGTAAAACCATGAGGGGTCTCTGCAGTGTTTTATTGAACGATAATCAACGACCAAACAATCGTGTATTTCTTATATGAGATATCAACATTATGAACAGCCTCTTAAGGATGTTAATAAATTGTAAAGTTTTGAAAACATTTACCTGTATTTAAAATAATGATGACTCCCTCAACAGAATCCGGCCTCGGCATTGTCGGACAAGTCCATTTTATGCACATGTGGGTATTTCCCACATATCTCACCTCACATATCACAAACCTCACCTCGACTACTCGATTTACGTCGACCAATATATGACGTCATTAGTTGCGAGCGCATGTTCGAATCTCTAGGATGACGTCATGATAGAACAATTTTCAATCATGGAATAAACCACGCTTCGTTGTTTGCGTTGTTATCGCGTATCTATCTTTAATTATATAATAAGGAGTGAGAGAGAGAGAGAGAGAGACAGAGAGAGAGAGAGAGAGAGAGAGAGAGAGAGAGAGAGAGAGAGAGAGAGAGAGAGAGAGATCGGTCATCTATGAATATATGCCCTGTAGTTACATGACTGTTGAGTAAAGCATGTCAACGTATCTACCTAATGCACCGATGCTATGACGACAACACACAGTTCACGTATGTCAACTTTGGCCTTCTTTTCAACATTTTTTAACACAATCGGGTAACATGGTTGCACAACTTGATAACGTGCCACACAACAAAATCAGCCTGCCACACAGTGAAAGCAAACATTTCTGCAGTTCAGATGGTTTTTTCTTTGATTTGTTATCATCGTTAACACGACATCTAAACATGATATGTGCACAAGTGTACCTTGATATGACAACGCAGTATATTGCCATCAACTGGTTCGTACGTAGTGGTCCGGGAAACTGCTCCTAAACAGTAAGTATGCTCAGTAGAATCAGGATCAGTAGCTTCAATGGTTCTGACCTTCTCCGTGGTCTAGTTGTAGAGCTTCCGCCCAGAGAGCGGAAGGTCCAGTGTTCGATCAAGGTCGCGTCATACCAAAAGACGTTAAAAGATAGCACTTGCTGTTACCCTGTCTGGCGCTCGGCATTAAAGGGCTAAAACGAGGACTGGTCGGCTCCGAGTCAGTATACTGTGTCTGAGTGGGGTATTCATGTTAAACTGCGGTATGGTATCTCAGTGTGCTAGCTCTATAAATTGGCATCAGTCTGGACTAGTACAAGCAGCCACACACACATACGTGCATGCACGTCGCTATATAAGTGCAATACTCTTGGACACGACGTTAAACCCAATTTCACATCACCTTTCATTCAATTTCCATCACAACTTAGCCATTTAAGCGCAACGAAATCTGATTTTACAGAAAAATAGAGACTGTTTATCCTCTGTGATGTTGGTCCCGTGAAGATTCTGGGTTAGAATTGGTCTTCAGCAACTCATGCTTGTCGTAAGAGGCGATCGGTAAGAGACGGTATCGGGTGGTCAGGCTTGCTGACTTGGTTGATGCATGTCATCGTATCCCAATTGCGTAGATCCATGCTCATTATGTTAATCACTGGATTGTCTGGTCCAGACTGGATTAATTACTGATCGTCGTCATATGGCTGGGATGTTGCTGAGTGCCGCGTAAAACAACAAATAATCAAACTGTGGTGTTGACGTTTTATATTTCCTGTTAGTTCCGAAAACTTCTCGTCCTGGAAGGGCCAGGATGTGAATTTCCTTTACAGAACAAAAGGGAAGAGCTTACATTTTGAAGAGATTTCTATCATTTGACGCAAATCAGTCCTTTAGGTCAATACAGTGTCCTCCTATATTCCATATTTCAGCTGATCACACACAATGTCCTCCTCCATCTTCCTCCTGCTCCTCGCGGGTCTGGTGGTGTCTGTCATGGCGGACTACACCGGGAAGCTGCTGCTCGTCTCCATGGACGGCTTCCGGTACGACTACCTGGACATGGTGGACACCCCCAACTTTGACGACTTCGCCAGGCACGGCGTGAAACTGCCCTACATGAACAACAGTTTTGTGACGACCACCTTCCCTAACCACTACACCATGATAACCGGTGGGTACATGAAAGATTGTGGTTGAAATTGAAACGTGCATAAACTTGCGCTTTACCAGTAAACATAATTTGACGAAATCGGAAAGTATTATTGTGCCATAATCCCAGGAGTTTACTTATAAATTATATCATTCGTATGGCCAAATAATATTTGTATGTATCTAGTATGAAAAACAATATCTTGTTCCCGGATGTATTCATTTGAGCGTTAATATTTATTATATACAATGTTCAAAAGAAAGGTACTGACTACATTTGAGATAAAATCGAAACCCTTGAACAATTATTTACTCTCTGAAGTTTTCAACACAATAATATGAGTAATTGAAAATTTGAGTCCCATCTACTTTCTTCTATGTATGTTATGTGCGCATTGCCTCACTGTCCATCATTTACGCTTATGAAGCTTCATGAAAACCATTGATACGTATGCCTGCTTGAACTGAAATAAAACAAGTTTGAAAAAGAAAATAAACCAATAGTTTCATGATGACCCCCTTAATTAATTAAATCAGGATATCCGTTGGGTATTGGACAATCGCATCGCATTGACAACATCCCTCAACCATTACACCACGTGTTGTTTTATATTTGTTTTCTGTTTTATTTAAACCATCTAGCCTAGTGTTTCCAAACCGCATCCCATCCCTACTCCAAGTGATTAATGAAACAGGCATAATGCTGCCTTTATACCTTCATTGAAACTAATATGAAAGGATGAATATCAGGTCTGTGGGAGGAGAGCCATGGAATCACAGCCAACTACATGTACGACCCGGTGTTCAAAAGCTCCTTTACCATGAGGACACATGCACATCAGTGGTGGGATGGGGGAGAACCGTTATGGGTCACAGCCAAGAATCAGGTACTGTCACAACACAGATTCTACAGAACATCCAATCAATTAAGCCAAGAAAGTGACGTTACCTTGCGAGATTTTATCTCTCTTTTTTTATTTTAAATCAGGTGTGGCATTAGATTTTTTGACCTGCTATCTATTTTCATATTCTTCCTTTGTTGACTATACGTTGTTTCAGTGACTCATTATAGTGAGCGTCAGTGAACCGCTTTGAACTGTTACACCACGGCTTAATGTAGGAGGGAAGTCTGAATTGTAAAACCAGTGAGCACAGTGCTGGCAAAACATGGATTCTGAGCAGTACGAAATTTGGATTCAAACTGATAATGAGCGAGTTTTTATGCCACTTTATGCCAATTCTGCACAACGAGTTTCTGCCCACAGAATAGCTCAAACTTTTAAACAGCTTCAAGGCAGTACATTTTAGCTAATGACGAATGAGTGAGTATGGTTTTACACCGCATTTAGCAATTTTCCAGCAATAGCTCGGCTGGGGAAACCAGAAATGGTGACAGAATCTATGACTGATCCATGGTTACAAATTGTTCAACAAAATAAGCAGGGGTTGATTCTCACGAGAGATGATAAACCTAATGCTTTTCTCATCAGAAGTTAAAAGCCTTGGAATCCTGCTGTGCTGAACCCTTTGTTATACACACTTCATTCCTCAGTATATAACAACTTTCTCAGAGATGCCTTCCGTATATATGATATGTTGTGAGGCATCATCCCTAATCATATCATTTTTTTTTCATTTTCCTTAGTGATGGTAGTTGAATGTCTTGTATGATCTTGTATGATCTTCGATACTCTCACTGCCCCTCTTGAACCCGTGACCACCTCAACGGAAGGAGCCTCAGCACCTAAAGTTGACAATATAAAGTTAGCGCTTTCTGTTGGAAATATTTGATGACAGTCTGGTGGCCCATTTTGGCAATGTTCATCAACAGAGAATACCTTGTCTCGCTGATGCCTTCAGAAATATGCTGCCTGGTGTGTATGTGGTTCCATTGCAGCTTGTAAGGAGGGAAAATATCATTCATCATACGTGTAAACTGAGGGTGTACTATACATCCTCCGTAGTGAGGTTCAGGACTTTATAGCCACTCCTAGTAATTGTTCCTTCACAACTTCACTCTGCTTTGAGAGCAGCACATGTCTCTTCACCTTCAGGGTCTGAAGACAGGCACCTACTACTGGCCCGGCAGTGAGGCTGAGATAAGAGGCGTGCGCCCCGACTATTGGTTCCACTACAAATACAGCACACCATACAAGGAGCGAGTGGACACTGTCGTGGACTGGTTCAAGACCAAAGATGTCAAAATGGCGACCTTGTATTACCCGGACCCTGATCATACTGGACATGGGTTTGGTCCGGATTCGCAAGAGGTCAAAGACAAGATAAAAGAAATGGATGGCATACTTGGTTACCTCGTTCAAAAGTTGAAGGACAATGGTCTTGATCACGAGATCAATGTCATCGTGACCAGTGACCATGGCATGGTTGCAGTTGATAATGTCAATAAAGTGAGTTAGTATCTTTAATAATGTATCTTTCAGCAATTCAGTAGCAGTAAGTGATGTTAGGGATCCGTCGTCTTGATAATGGGAGGGGGATAAGAGGATTCTGATACAATTGATAGATCAGTAAATTATGTGTGCACATTGAAACATATGTGCCTAGGTGCTACATTTGCTGTTAATCTGCTGTCTTTATTCTACATTCTCTACGTTTACAACAGAACAGATGGGCTCGAGCTTATCTTATGTATATCCTGCACAATATATACTTACTCATAAGTGGGTATGCAATGGAGTCATTGTAGAATAGCACTTTAAAATATCAAGACTGTGCGAATTGATAATAGCTTCCTTAAAACATATATTTTGTACTATTCTTTAAGGTGGTGGACATATCTGATCACGTGAACATGACAAATGTAGCTCGTGTCCCGAGTTACGGCCCCGTGATGCAGATTCTGCCGGTAGAGGGCCAGGACGACGCCATTATTCAGAGTCTGGCTGGCGTGGAACATATCACAGTCTACAAAAAGGAGGATCTTCCTGAACGTCTCCATTACAGCAACAACAGAAGGATCATGCCAGTTGTCATCATAGCAGAGGAGGGTTGGCAGATAACTACTGTAAGTCACTGGTCATACATGTAGATGGGTCATACACAGCGTCATCAAGAGAGGGGAGATAACCACTGTAAGTCACTGGTCATACATGTAGATGGGTCATACACAGCGTCATCAAGAGAGGGGAGAAAACCACTGTAAGTCACTTGTTATACATGTAGATGGGTCATACACAGTGTCATCAAGACAGGGGAGATAACCACTGTAAGTCACTGGTCATACATGCAGATGGGTAATACACACCGTCATCAAGACAGGGGAGATAACCACTGAAAGTCACTGGTCATACATGTAGATGGGTCATACACATCGTCATCAAGACAGGGGAGATAACCACTGTAAGACGCTGGTCATACATGTACATGGGGCATACATATCGTCATCAAGACAGGGGAGATAACCACTGTAAGTCACTGGTCATACATGTAGATGGGTCATACACATCGTCATCAAGACAGGGGAAATAACCACTGCAAGTCACTGGTCATACATGTAGATGGGTCATACACAGCGTCATCACGACAGGGGAGAAAACCACTGTAAGTCACTTGTCATGCATGTAGATGGGTCATACACAACGTCATCAAGACAGGGAGATAACCACTGTAGGTCACTGGTCATACATGTAGATGGGTCATCCACAACGTCATCAAGACAGGGGAGTCAACCACTGTACGTCACTGGTCATACATGTAGATGGGTCATACACACCGTCATCAAGACAGGGGAGTCAACCACTGTACGTCACTGGTCATACATGTATATTGCTCATTCTCGCCGTCATCAAGACAGGGAGATAACCACTTTATGAAATATAGATCATAAACACGGCCATATTTTGCTAATTTTGTAAGGCCAGAAATCAAAGACCTCTTGCAACCAACCAATTAAGTCATTGATAGTTTAAATTAGTTTCCCCATACACTTTGAGGGAGCTAACCAGTGAACATTGCTGATCATAGATTGGCCGTAAACCGTTGACTTGGTAGGGGAGACAACCAATATAAGGCATGTGTTATGATTATGTTGTATTTGATATATTAAGACCCAGGTTTTGATTAGGATTGGTTGATCATCTACAGGACAAAGCGAAACAGGCAAGGAAAACTACTAAGGGCACCCACGGTTACGATAACGCACTGATGTCTATGAAGCCTATATTCCTGGCTAAAGGACCAAACTTCAAGACCAACTTCACTTCCATTCCAATCCTGAATGTCGACATCTACCCTCTTGCGTGTACACTCCTTAATATACAGGCTGCGCCGAATAACGGAAGTCTGGATCATGTCCGAGGCTTCATTCGGGACACTCCGATCTACCCAACGACTTCCACGAGCGCAACACGACAAGGCACGACTCCAAATTCCGGTGCTTCTCGTATGACGTCACTTTCGCGCAAGTTTATGCTGATCACATAGTTTACATCTTTCACCATGGCCTACTACTACTAATGCTACACTGTTTAAAACTATAATGGAAATGATCAATACTGCTTCAAATGTCAAATTTGATTGTGTTGTATGTAATTCCAATTTCCAAATTCCGGATGTACACACAGAATGTCAATCCCCGTTTGTCCGTGTATTGGTATTTGTCACAGAGTGCCCGCTTATTCAGAATATCCAGAGGTTAAAAACAAAACCCGACACATCCATTTTCCAAAGCCACAATAAATCTCTACTAAAGGCTGAGTCGATTGTACAATTCCAACTATATCATAAGCATGTGATTATGAATCGCTATCAAAAAGTGATGATCCCAGGTGTTCACGAAAAGGTGAGCGTATCCTGCCCCACCCGGCAGCCGCCACATTCACATGCAAAGGCAAGTCAATTGTACACCTGAACAAATTTGGAACAAGTGAAAATAGGGACTTGCATTGGACAGAATTATTGTCACTGATGCGTCAAATTTGAAAATGTCCTCCACATGTCTACCATAAAACGCTTTGAAAGCTTTACTTAGGACTTGAATGTTGTAACCTTGATCACACAACTTCTGAGCAAGAGTCGATTGACACTTTTTGAAATCTTGATAGATAGAGCATTTTTGATTGTATCTCAGAAGTTGTGAAATGTGTATTTCTTTATTCATTTCGCACTGTAGGCCATCGGCCCATTGTACATTTAGATAGTCAGGTCCACAATGGACATTAACGAGCTCCCAATATTCATGGCACGGAATATATATAGTGAAAGGTTTTTCATGGTTTCAGCATGACATGATGACAACAATAAGTTAAATTTATGTAATGTAGGATGGACATGATATTTTCCTGGAATATATTTGTTTTTTTTAGATTATTATATACTTTAACAAATTAACAGAAAATTGTATTCGTTTTGGATAAGACCAATGATACAGAGGTTACAAAGTCTTTGGTCTCTTGGGACATTGTGATATCTACCCACTTCAATATGGAGTGTGTGAGAACTACAACGATAGCAGGAAGGCGCAGTACGACATTTACCAATATTGATATTTAGAAGATACGGTTCAACACAAAAATTTAATTTAAATAAAGAATAGGTGTACATTTTCGGACCACTAGCAATATCTGAATGCCATTCTTGTTCATGTATATATTTTAATCGTGATACAAATTCAAATATATATAGTTTTGGGTAAAAAATTGATTGGTTTTCCCAAACATAGCCGAAACCAAATTTATATAATTAATCTTGCCATTTACAGCTTCTTTAAACAAGAGATTATAGCTCTTTCTTGGGTCACGACTATTAGTCATAGATATAATCTTACACCAGTAAGTAATATAACGCTTATATGCTCAAATGTACAAATAGTCCTTGGTCCCAGAACGAAAATTTGGCAAATTGGTACCACTTGGGGGGGCAAAGGGACATATGCATTTTTGTACAGCCTAGTATACATTAGTCATATTATGATATGATAGCAAGGTTTTTACGGCAGCTTATTCATAGAAATGACCTTTGACATTTGAGGGTGTCTAAAAATAGTAACAAATATTAAACATTGGAAATGAAAGATTTTCTGTCCCTTTTACCCATTTAAAGCATAAATATGTATGTCTTATTGATACTTTAATATCATATAGCCATATGTATGCTCATCTGAGTTGTGAAATGATAACATGTAATTATTTTAGACCTTTTTCGTAAGTTGGACATGATTTTGTCCACCACAAGGTATCAAAATCTCAATAATAGAAAATAGAATCTGTTAGCAATCTTGATTGTCATTAAGGTTTTGTCTACTGATTCTCCATCCACAATTTCATTGAAACACAACTAAGTCACACTTGAATTCATGGTACCTACATGCACTAGTGTGTCCAAGGTCAAGGTCAACATGAGAGAACATGTCTAAATAGTCAGAGATAACATGCAATCCCTCTTTATGCTGAGTGGTTGAGATTCGTGAAGACTATGTCCATGTTGTTAAAGAGTGAAGTGCTGTCCTAAGAACTATCTTCCAAGGTAAGCTGTTCTTCAACAAATACAGGCTGGATCTCACATAGAAGAGCATGGGGTGAATGTCAGTGATAGTGACGTCTGAGTTGGGTGGAATGACAAGCTTCCCAACTCCTGTTCACTTGACTAATCCAAGCTGAAATTGTCTTCTCTAAATCTCCCATTCCTGTAGCACGATGCCTATGCTTGAGGGTTGTTTAACCAGCACTGTAGGCGTCTAAGACCTGCCTTACTTCAATAAGAGCTGACATTAAAATACACTTGATGATATCTACATCATTACAAATATTATCAGTTCAAGTCAATCTTCTTCGTCTCCACAACTGTCGCCTGACTCGCTCTCCTCACCAAAGTTGGTGCATGTTTGGAGTTTGCACATGCTAGTACAGGTCAGTCCATTTAAGATGCATGTGCAGCTGGGAGGTTTGCATGACTTGGGACACTTGCAGGCTAACAGCTGCAACACAGCTTCAGGCGCTGGAAGACCACTCATCCAGTCAACTGCCAGGTCGTATCCATCAGCCGTCTGTTCCATGGTCCATCCAAAGCCATCAGGTGATGGGATGTTGGGCCTGTTGTCGAGAGCTTTCTTTCATATTGCTGTTTGATAGTTGGCTCTCTGTGAATGTTTCATCAAACAATCTCTGCATGGTGGAAGTTGGTGGGATTCCATTTCACCTTTTTTTGAAAGGAAAAGGTTGTGCCGCAATATATTCACATGCTTGAGAGAGAAACCATACAAAGAGCACGTAAACTCCTCAAGTATGGAAAACACTTCTTCTGGAAACTTATGATGGAGTCCCAGTTCTTTGAAGCAGGCTTGGTACTTCTTGTTACCTTTAAGTAATCTCAAGGCAGACAGTTTACCTTTCCCAGCAAAGGAGCTGATGGTGTCACATCCTGTGAAGGCATGGCATCCAAGAATGGCTTCAGATACATTTTGACCCAGTGCCTTCCTAACATTGGATATACTGATGAAACTTGTTCTGTTTCTTGTTCCAAGCTTCATGTGGACATCCGACTGCAGGTGGGAAAGCAAAGACAGGCATAGGAGAAATACATTGGTATCCTCAGGACATACAATAATGGTGCAGTTTTCTCCAATTCCCTGGCCAAAGTTGATTTACTTGTCTTTCTGAGTGATCCATCAGGGTATGCAAGTGACAGTGGTAAAGGTCCAAGCGGGTGGCTGAATACAGATTTCATATTGAGTTGTCTGCTCTGTGCTATTGTGACCATATGAGCAAACAGATTTCTATCTGCTCTGAGCACTACTTCAGCTTGACTAGTTTGAACCTTTTGCTTCTTCTTGGTCAGATTGCTGAAGGTTTTCAAATTGTTTCTTGGCAGCCGATCGTGAAATTTCTGCAATGGAGGGTTTGTAAGAAGATGTCTGGAATAAAAGTCACTGAAAGACTTTTCTTCTATTTCTTCTGCTCTCAGAAGGTCAGAAGTGATGTTTGGAGTGGCTGCAGCAGCAGTGGATAGTGACACCAACTCAGCATTGTTGAAAGGATTGAACCAGTTGTTCTCAAGATGATATTGCCAAATGTTTCTTGGTGTTTCCAAACAATCTCAGCTGCTTTGGCATAAAGGGCTTGATCCAAAGTGACTACAATGTTTTCAAGTTGAAGGGCATTCATTATGGTCAAAGACTGCTGCAAGATTTCAAGAACTGTCGACATGTTAGTGGCAGGTGCATTGATGGTTGGAAGGTATCCAATTGTGTCCTGTTTTATGTCATCCTCATGACGAACCCATATATTGAAGCCAGTCCATGAACTGATCTTCTGTTGTTGGATGTTATAAAGTCTTGCAAGAATCCATGTTAGGTTTGTCTTCATTGATTCACCCATAGCTGATTCCGAGGGAGAGCATGACACTGGTATTGCTGGTGGTCCAACTCTTTCTCCTGCATTGTACAGCTGTAACAATGAAACAACTGAGTCAATGGTGCGTCTTCTTGTCTTTTCTACTGATGGAGCTGGATGTTTATCAAGATGTGGGCCATGGATGGTAGGCTGGATTGCTTGAGTTTCCTCAAGGCGGTCAATGTTATCCCATGCAAGTGAAGTAACAACATGAGGGTGAATGTTTTGTGGTAGTGGTACAGCATCTTCTTCAGCCCATGTTAGCATTTGGAGGCATATTGCCGTCTCAATTTCTTAAAATTTTGGGCGTGAAACAGCATGACCAAAACGGTTCAAAATTTGAATAATTTCAACATTGCCAGTGATAGTCTTGACAGCAAACGGAATCAAAATTTGCTTGGGTGTAATTGTTTTACCACCAGTCACTGCATAAACAAGGTCTTGACCAAAGGAGAAGAATTTCCAAAAACTCTTTGACAAACTTGGATGGATTTTTCAAATCTGATGGTTGTGGTGGCCATGGCAATTCGTCTTTCATATTCTTTATACACTTGCGCAGTAGAATTGCAGCTTCCTGTACAACTTTCTCTGTGTCACTCTTTGTCCTCCAAACATTCAACTCTTCTTGCATCTTTTGATTTTCTCTGGCAATGGTTTCAATAGATAAAGTGTTTGGTAAAAGAAGAAGCTTGTCAGTAAATATGTGAAGGCTGTCACCAAATTCAGAACTAAGTTTACGATGCAGGTGCTTCATTGTTGATGCCTTGATTTCCTTGCATCCAGCATTTTCAAGCAGACTTCTCAACTTACTAGCAAGGTCTGTCATCTTGAGCACAGATGGGTTTGAAAATATTGTGGTTCTAATGTACTCACAAACTTCTTCAAAGGCAATTGATACATCATGTTCATAAATTTGATCTTGAAATTTGATACCTCTCTTCATCCCTTGTGTAATCTCTATAGCAACTTCTGTGGTAGTGTACCTCAGCTTCAACAATATCTCTGCTAGTAACTGCAAGGATTTTAGAATCTAACTTCAGTGTTGCTATTCTCCTGAGAGTTTCATCAGTTCTAAGTTGTGACGACATTACTAACTGCTTCCTAGAGTTGGTACCTTTTTTATACTTGGTCTTGCTGCAAAATACACATTTTGCCTCATGCACAGATGTTGAAGAGGCCTGACCTGTTCAGTTTCTCTCTCACGAGAATAGACTCTGTTGTTGCTTCAGGTGACAGGAACTGTTTCAGATCTCTTTCATTTGTAAATCTGCTCCGACAATTTCAGTGGTACAGCAGTAATGGAATTTATCTTCTTCTGTTATTTCCTCTATTCTTAAAATATTAGCATGTTCTCGAAGTTTTGCTGCTCTGAATAGTGTTTTCCATGAAGAAACAGAAGACAGTGAGGTTAAATTTGAAGAAGACTCTTCACAAATGATGCAGGATTCATTGTAGGTCTTCTGTTTGGACAAGATGGAAACATCTTCATCAGATTTCTCTGCCATGGTCCACTGCCTTCACAGATAGGAGCTGCAACCAAAAGATATTTATAAGTTCAGTGCAAACCTGTTAACATAAAAGTAAATTTATTTCAAAGATACAACTTAAGACTAACCCAGGAAAACATATATCGTAATAAATAATCATCTATTGCATATTATATTATCTGACCAGCAAATCTCTGAGAGGACTACACTCACATTTTCCCTACAAAGATTCCTTAGAAATTGTTTACACAATAAACCCATCAGTCATAAAGAAAATTAAAAAATTGGGCATAGCTTCCACGTGCCGGGCTACCTGCCCGGTCGAGGGAGCATGACTGCTCAATTTCTTCAACCTCCCAACCCATGAGTCACAAGGGCAACTGCCATATGTATGCAATGACTCCCCCATTTCCCAAACAATATGATCACAAATATCAACTTACTTGCAACAAATGTTTCTCTAATTGGTGTTAATAGAACAGCACATACTATTACATTTTAGGCATACATTCTTTTTTCAAAACAGTAATATTCAACAGAGTACTCATGCCATGATAATATAGTCTTAAGAAAATACTATCTTCTGTTGTTTGTTTACAGTGTCACAACAGATGTAATTACCAAATCTTTGCATAGATACATTAAAACAACAAGAAGCATTGCACATTGGATAACTAGTAAATGTTTTTTAACTGCTAACTCCCAACTTTGAGGATCATTTGTATGTTAGATTTCATTTTTGAGCAGATTAAAAGAAAAGTTAATTGGACTATATTTAGACATGACCAATTTCTGAACAAAACTTTACCTTCTCTTACAGTGTAACAATATTCAAATAAAAAAATAAAGAATGATAATTGGACAGCAACAGTAACTTACCTTGTATAGACCTTGGTTCATTGATGAAATTTCATATGTAGCTGTGCATGACAAGAAATAGTAGACCTCTGTCAACCAGTGCTGAGACCTGGTCCCATGCTGCTGCCACCTTGACTGTGCTAAAAATAGCATGTGGCTACTACTAGCCTGCAACTTGTTCCACAATATGTAATTAGCTGGCAGCAGCAGGGCACTAACTAAAAGTGGCTATAAATGTGAAAAGCTGTGAAATTAACTTTGCTATCACATAAAATCATGTTAAACACATTAATGTGTAATGTTTGGTATATGTGACACTTTGCCCCCCCAAGTGGTACCAAAAACATATTGGGACCAAGGACTAAAAGGGTATAGACCGCTCTCGCATCTTACGACATGATCATGTGTCGAAGACTTAAGCCTAAAAATTGTTTGCATGCTAATAAATTGATCTGTTCAATTTCTTTGTATTTATTTAAGCCCCAAATTTCAGCTCCATATAGCAATAGCAATATTTCAAGTTGTGAAATGAAAGCACGGACATTGTGTATACACACCAGTTTGTGCCCAGAACATGTTCGGTGACGTCATTCACTCTAGTCACGTGGTACTCATTGTACAAATTTGCTTTGTTTATTTGAAAGATTGATAACCTCTAAATATACACTGAACCAATTTGTGATCAAATAGAAAGATGCTACATGTAACTTTGTATATGGACCGGAGGCAGAAAATACGATAAACAGTTTGTCGAGTATATATTCGGATGACTACCAGCTATTGGTGCACCTTAACCCATGCTTGTGGTAAGAGCCGGCCTAATACAATAGGATGGTGAAGCTGGACCAAGCGTGTCATCTTTGCTCATAGACAGGATGGACTTGATTGTCTGATCCAGGTTCAGTTACTTTCAGGCTGCCGGCATATACAGTATATAATGTTGAGTGTGGCAATAAAACAAATACTTTTCAAAATATCCGTATTTGTTATACGGCAATAATTGTACAGTAAACTACGGTCATAGCGAACACGCTTATAACGAACTGACAGATATAACGAACTTACTTTTTTGGTCCTGACTATTTGCTGTAGTTATGATGTATATATGCTTATAACGAACTACGGTTATAACGAACTAAAATTAATAGTCCCTTTGAGTTCGTTATAACCGTAGTTTACTGTATTCATTGGAGATGGAGAAAGAGGAGAATATTTAACCAGACACATTTTCCCATACCGAGAGGACCCGTGAACATTCGAGTTAGAATAGGTCTTCAGCAGCCAATGCTTGCCGAAAAATGCGACTCTGCTTGTCGCAAGAGGCGGCTAACGGAATCGGGTGGTCAGGCTCGCTGACTTGGTTGATACATGTCATCATATCCCAATTGCATGAACTGATGCTCATGATGCCAATCACTGGATTGTCTGGTCCAGATTCGATTATTTACAGACCGCCGTTATATAGCTGGAATATTGCTGAGTGCGGCGTTAAAACAAACAAACAAACAAACAAACAACATACCGATCGGCAAAGGAAACTATATCTCCCAGTCTATCTTATGGAGCACGTCAAGGCATGTGTGGTGTACGTCAGTGAATATGTCGAGTACGTCAATGCAGGTGTTGCGCACGTGAAATTAATTTTAGTGGCTGTAGAAACTGCTGTAAATATTTTGGCAGCTTCGGGATGGGACAGCTTCTGGAAGGTAAGATGAGATGAAGTGAGGTGAAATGGGATTGAACGTCGCGTCCAACATTATTGAACTTATCTAGCGACGTGCATGCACGTGCGCGCGTGCATGCGTGCGTGGCTGCTTGTACTAGTTCGAACTAGATTTTAAAGTGCTAGCCCGCGGAGATACAACAGTTTCTAGAAGGCTGGCAGTGCCTATGTAAGAGCGACAAGAGTTCGGTTTGGGATCTTTTTCGAGCTGTGTGTAATCTTCTTCCCAAGTGGATACCAATTTGGAAACACCGAATGTCTGTCATTAATTCTAATACCCGTTACTTGGTGAGATGAGATGAAACGAGGTTTAACATGGTGTTTAACAAGATTATTTCACTTAGCGGCGTACATACACTTGTGTATTACTCGGGATAACGATTTATAGTGCTAGCCCACTGAGATACCATGCCATAGTTGAACATGAATACCCCACTCAGACACAGTATACTGACTCCGAGTCGACCAGTCCTTGTTTTAACCCTTTATATTCAAAGCGTTGGACAGGGAAACAACAAGTTACAGGGTTAATGCATCAAACTTTATCGACGTATATTCATCAAAAAATGTGTACTCATTGTTTGACGAAACAATATTATAACTCTGCCCTAAGACAGCATTCATTTGTCATTATAATGTTGGCATATAAGGCACATAATTACATTTTTTAACGTTTTTGTTAATATTATGGGCAGATTGTATTTACTTGACCACGAGGGCGGTCCACATCAATAAGGGAAGTATGCAAATACATATGATTGGCATTTTGTCCAGTTCTGCATAAGTCACTACGCTGTGTCTGAGTGGGGTATCGCAGTGAGGTATCACTGGTACAAGTTCCGACTATGCATACACACAAAAAACCAAACCACACCACACACACACACACACACACACACATGACACACAAACAACACACACAACAACAACAAAACAAAAACAATCCACACCACATACATAGACACACACACACACAAAACCAATCCACACCATATACATAGACACACACACACCAAAAAAAACACTAACAAAAACCAATCCACACACCACACACACACACACACACACACACACACACAAAACCAATCCACACCACATACATAGACACACACAAACGCACAAAAACAAACCGAAAAACCCAATCCACACCACACACACACACACACACACACACACACACACACACACACACACACACACCAATCCACACAACATACATAGACACACACAAACGCACAAAAACAAACCAAAAAACCCAATCCACACCACAAACATAGACACATATACACGCGCAAACACACACACACATAAACACACATACACACATTGTTACATAAATGCAATAAACTCCATTTAAGATATTCAAATTCGTCAAGTACATGAATCAAAACAACAAATGCAAATGGCACTCAATCTTACAAAATATTTACCACTGAATGAACGTTACTTACAAGGATTTCATATGCCACAAACATCAGTAAAACTCTCAGAGCATTGGAGGGGCGGTCGGGTGGTTGAAGCGTTAGCTCGTCAAGCCGAAGACTCCAGTTCAATTCCCGACATGGGTACAATGTGTGAAGCCCATTTCTGGTGTCCCCCGCTAAAAGCGCCGTAAAACCATACTCACTCACTCACTCACTCACTCACACGCTCACTCACTCACTCACACGCTCACTCACTCACTCACTCACACGCTCACACACTCACTCACTCACTCACTCACTCACACGCTCACTCACTCACTCACTCACACGCTCGCTCACTCACTCACACGCTAACTCACTCACACACTCAGAACATTGGAGTGACATATATTAACTGAGGGGCAAAAGAACATATACCGAATTTGTTTTTTCGATAATTGAAAATGAACTGTTGTTTAGTTTGACAATGTCTATTTAACGAGCACTCATTCCTGCAACAGTTGGTAAAACGTTATCTTTGGATAATTTTATGTAAAAATAAATTGTTCAATGAAAACTGGAGAAAGAAATGACTTTGCAACCACAATGTTTGAAATGTAACGTGTGCAGAAAAACGCTAATTTATTGGGGTTTTTTAATATGTCTTAGATACCCATCAACAGTTGTGTGTTAAGCGAAAACATCTTTTTCTTAAAGTTTTAAATCACATTATATTTTTAAAACTAGAACCCATGTTTGTGGAAAGAAGCGACTAGCGGGATCGGATGGTCAGACTCGCTGAATTGGTTGATTCATGTTATCGTATCCCAATTGTTTAAATGATGTCAATCACTGGATTGTCTGGTTATTTACAGACCGCCGTCATATAGCTGGAGTATTTCTGAGTGCGGCGTTGACAACAAACGAAAAAAACAAAACAAGCTGGAATATTGCAAAAACACACAAAGCTGAACAGCATATGACCCTCAGCTGGTCCCAAAGGTAATTACCAATGCCGCTGTTGTATTGACTGCGCAGTGATCATTTAATTATATATATTTAATTTACTCAGCCCAGGGGGTACATGTTTGGCCGCTAGTCAATGACCCCTTGTTAAAACCATGCCCTGTCAAAGTGCCTGTGGTCATAATGATGAAAACCTGCAACCATCAGTGGACGTGACCTCAAGATAAATATTTCTGATATTTGATATCCAACATTTAGGTACACGCAATGTCCTCCTCCATCTTCCTCCTGCTCCTGGCGGGTCTGGTGGTGTCTGTCATGGCGGACTACACCGGGAAACTGCTGCTCGTCTCCATGGACGGCTTCCGGTACGACTACCTGAACAAGGTGGAAACCCCCAACTTTGACGACTTCGCCAGGCACGGCGTGAAGCTGCCGTACATGAACAACAGCTTTGTGACGAAAACATTTCCCAACCATTACACCATGATAACTGGTGAGTACATGCTGGTTGAAGGGTTAACATTTATTTACTTATATATTAGCCATTAAACATAATTTGACAAAATTGAAAATATTAGTTTCCTTTTAAATCAATATTTTGTCACTGGATGTATTCATTAGAGTGTTAAAAGTGTTACCTACTTCAAAACCACAGCACAATGGTGGCAATCTAATCAGCTCCGTGACGCCCATCCTCCTTTAGCCGTTAAACCATAGTAACAGGCGAGTCTATAAACAAAAGCTTCGTGACGCCCACGCCCTTTTAAAACCGTTAAACCATAGTAACTGGTATGTCTATAAACAAAAGCTTCGTGACGCCCACCCCCTTTAACCGTTAAACCATATAGTAACTGGTATGTCTTTAAACAACTTCCTGACGACCATCCCCTTAACCGTTAAACCATAGTAACAGGTGTGTCTATAAACAACAGCTTCCTGACGCCCATCCCCTTTAACCGTTAAACCATAGTAACAGGTGTGTCTATAAACATCTAGGTGTCGACAACCCACTTTACCGTTAAACTTTAGTGAAATCATTTGAAAGCTTCACTAAATCCTTGAATGGTGTAACCTTGATCAAACATTTTTTTCACAAAAGTCGTATGACAATCTTTGAAATCTTCAAAGAAAGAGTATGTTGTCTTGTACCTCGGAAGTTGTGAAATGTTGACACCAAAGGCTGGGGGTGCTGGGGTATTGCTCGACATGAAGGGAAAGTTGATTGGGAGGGTTGAAGTCAGCCCTCTTGTCATACAGGCTTGTGGAGAGTTTGGGGGCACTCTAAATCTGTATGCAAACCATAGTAACAGGTAAATATGAAAACATTGAGGCGGTTTCACTGGTTCAGGTGGGCACATCAGCGGCTGGGACAAGGCGGTTTGGCCGTTAGTGAAAGATATTATATCATCGATATACCTGAGGCTTCAGTTTAAATTCAAATTCCCTTGTTTTGACTTTGCCAGTGCGAGCGGAAATGTACATCTATATGCATAACGAAAAACGGGAGATCAAGAAGGGGAGCACACCTGGTGTCCATGGGGATGCTTACGTCTTGCCTAAATCTCGTATCCTCAATTTTTACGTTGATGTTGTTAATGAGGTCCAGCACTTCACATACTGTTTTCCCAGTGAAACCAACAGATAATCTAATAAGTCTCCACCCGTTCGTTATCTTTATTGTTATTACATTTGTTGTTCTTACATGTACATATGCCGCATAGCATTCATTCACCTGATGAAGGAGTAAGCATAAACTCAAAAATGTTTGTGGTCCTCGTAATAAAGAAGTTGACATCTATCAATTCTCCTGATGTGTATCACTTCAAAATGCCTATCAAAGACGTGAGGTTTTAAGAGGTCTTTACACTTTTTAATTTAAACTAACATGAAAGTATGCCTATCAGGACTTTGGGAAGAAAGCCATGGCATCACGGACAACTACATGTACGACCCAGTGTTCAAAAGCTCCTTTACCATGAACACACGTTCGTCTCGCTGGTGGGATGGGGGAGAACCATTGTGGGTCACAGCCAAGAATCAGGTACCATAGCGATTAGGATTTTAGAGAAAACTAGATTCTCGTTAGTCATTATAATCAATTAGTCCAGAAAGATGTGTTACATGGTGACATTTACTGATTCTAAATCCCTATGTTGGTACAACTTCCGGTTGTTTCAATGACACAAAGAACGAGAGTGATAGAATTGGCCTTAAAACCGATTTGAACAGTAAAGTATTTGAGTTGTATCACAGAGTCTCAGCTAAACATTAGAATTCCAGAGTCATATAACTTCATAAGAAAATGTTAAGAGAGCAAACAGATGCTACTTCTCATCTGAAATGTTGAAGTTGTCTTTCAGCTTTGGTTCATAACTGACCATTATCAACTTATAACAGAATAACAATTAACAAACTTTAAGGTAGTTTATATTTATTTATTCCACCTGCAGGGTCTGAAGACAGGCACCTACTACTGGCCCGGCAGTGAGGTTGAGATAAGAGGCGTGCGCCCCGACTATTGGTTCCACTACAAATACAGCACACCATACAAGCGGCGAGTGGACACTGTCGTGGACTGGTTCAAGACCAAAGATGTCAAAATAGCGACCTTGTATTTCGCGGACCCTGATATTACTGGACACAGGTTTGGTCCGGATTCGCAAGAGGTCAAAGACAAGATCAAAGAAATGGATGGCATCCTTGGTTACCTCGTTCAAAAGTTGAAGGACAATGGTCTTGATCACGAGATCAATGTCATCGTAACTAGTGACCATGGCATGGTTGCAATTGATAATGTCAATAAGGTAAGTTCACGTGTTTAACAATTTACTTTAAAGCATTGAAGTTATAGGAAGTATTGTTTTACTTTTATACGTAGGATTTACATTATTTGGTGTGATGGACAGGCAGTGGAGGCACAATTGTCCACGTGGTACACGTGCATGTTTTATGATATGAATACTCATTTGACATCACTACTATCACAATGTTGAACTATGTGTTTACAAAGATCCTGTGCATGACAAAGAACCCGCGAAGACTCTCTACCATTTCTAGGCTTTGAACGTACTGCGCATAAGAATTATAGACTAATTTTATCAGAAGGTGTTAAAAGAGGCAAATATTAGAAAAATCTTCGAAAAATTCAAATTGTTTCCATGCCTATAAATACTATTCTTTAAGGTGGTGGATATATCTGATCACGTGTACATGACAAAGGTAGCTCGTGTCCCGAGTTACGGCCCCATGATGCAGATTCTGCCGGTAGAGGGCCAGGGCGACGCTATTATTCAGAGTCTGGCTGGCGTGGAACACATCACAGTCTACAAGAAGGAAGATCTTCCTGAACGTCTCCATTACCGGAACAACAGAAGGATCATGCCAGTCGTCATCATAGCAGAGGAGGGTTGGCAGATAACCATTGTAAGTCACTGGTCATACATGTAGATGGGTCATACACATCGTCATCAAGAGAGGGGGGGGAACCACTGTAGGTCACTGGTCATACATGTAGATGGGTCATACACATCGTCATCAAGACAGGGGAGATAACCACTGTAAGTCACTTGTCATACATGTAGATGGGTCATACACAACGTCATCAAGACAGGGGATATAACCACTGTAAGTCACTGGTGATACATGTAGATGGCTCATACACACCGCCAACATTACAGGGGAGATAACCATTGTAAGTCACTTGTCATACATGTAGATGGGTCACACACACCGTCATCAAGACAGGGGAGATAACCACTGTAAGTCACTGGTCATACATGTAGATGGGTCACACACAGCGTCATCAAGACAGGGGATATAACCACTGTAAGTAACTTGTCATACATGTAGATGGGTCATACACAGCGTCATCAAGACAAGGGAGACAACCACTGTAAGTCACTGGTCATACATGTAGATGGGTCATACACACTGTCATCGTAGCAGAGGAGGGTTGGCAGATAACTACTGTAAATAAAAGCAACAGAAACCATTTTAATCATAAAAGAACTAAAAGCTCATTGTACGATTCTGACTGTGTTCGTCTCGGATGACAAGGCATACACATCGTCATCCTCACAGCGAAAGCCCGTTCACGGAGCTCTCTGGGGCGGTCGGGTAGCCTAGTGGTTAAAGCGTTCGCTCGTCACGCCGAAGACCCGGGTTCGATTCCCGACATGGGTACAATATGTGAAGCCCATTTCTGGTGTCCCCCGCCGTGATATTGCTGGAATATTGCTAAAAGCGGCGTAAAACCATACTCACTCACTCACTCACGGAGCTCTCTATACTATCCCTGCCACCAGTCACAGCTCCACACTGTGCTAGGCGGCCTTCAACCATGCATGGAGTTCACTCGCGACAACCGACTGACCCTTGTCTTTACGAACAAATGATGACTGTCGTGAAGCCGAGTTCTCTGTCATCAGTTGAATTATTTTGTTTGTTTGTCAATCTGAATTTCTATTTCATTTCCACTATGAAGTTTGTTTGTTTGTTTGTTGTTTAACGCCGCACTCAGCAATATTCCAGCTATATGACGGCGGTCTGTAAAATAATCGAGTCTTGACCAGACAATCCAGTGATTGACATCATGCGCATAGATCCATGCAATTGGGACCAATGACATGCATCAACCAAGTCAGCGAGCCTGACCACCCGATCCTGTTAGTCGCCTTTTACGACAAGCATAGTCGCCTTTTATGGCAAGCATTGGTTCCAGAAGACCTATTCTACCCCGGAATCTTCACGGGTCTCACTATGAAGTAATGCAAGTGGTACAGTAAGAATGTAAGGTGATTGCTTTTCCGTTTGTCTGTAATCACGAACCAGTCTGATTATACAAATAAAACGTCATCCCACCTGGGAAGTAGTCGTAGACTTTTACAAGTTTCACAATGTTGGCATTCCAAAAAGACAAACAAAAAATTGAATTGTCACAACATTTGGGGTTAAAAGGCAAATGTCAAGATTCTTGTAATTGCCGATTGTGAATGATATCGTGAACACTCGAATTTTTGTAGACGAGGTTGTACATTATCGGCATTATCGAGTTTACTATTTGCGGATGATTATATATTTGCAGAAAGTGGTCTAAATTTACAGAAAAGATAGATGTCGAAATTTATTGACAAAGCATGTGAAGTACTTTCAAGGCAAGCAGCTAAAGATTTTATTCAGCAAAGCAGTTTATTAGTAAATTTACAAATATACCAGTTATATTACTGTTTAAGATCTTTGATAGTGATGTACGGCTTGGAACCTTATATCGCTAGAATATTGAGAAAATTCACACAAAAGTTTGCAATGTTTGTTCTTGGCGGCGGCTACTGGTCACCAAATAGGACAATTCTAGCATAATGTGGAAGGTATCCGATATTTGCAAACTGTCAGTGGAGAGTTGTCAAAACTGGATCTTTGTTTACACAACCAGATACAAGATACTCTAGATGATGCTATTACATACCTAAACACCTTAGTTACTCTTGGGATATAAACGGGGCCCTAGCTTATGAATAATTCTCTTTGTCCATGTATTTGCACATACGTGGATATCCCTGGATAAGTGTTCTTAAAAAAATGTTCAAGCAACGATGTGAAGATACGTATTACCAAGACTGAACAGCTGATATCACGTGTTCGAAATCGCAACCTGTCTATTCCCTGTTTAAGATGGATATGATACCAGAGAAGTATTTACAACTATTGATTCTATATGTTTACGCAGATGTTGGACGAAGTGCAGATGTTGTATATACATTTATACAGACATTCCAGCGATAATGATATTTTTAAACATCGATGTGTCCTATCGATATTACCAATAAGGTGAATATCATGTGTTATTGATATGTCCAGTATATGAAGATACAAGAATCAAATGCTTGTACCTACCTAGTATTACCTGTATCCAACACAAAGAAAACTTGTACAGATAATAAAGAGCAAAACTAGCCTTTTTCATTTACATTTTTTGTCCAGAAAATATTTTTTAATGATGATACATTAAATAGTAATAAAACTCAAATGTGTGTATCTATTCAGATCCAACATACAAAAGCAGCTCCAAGACGAATATACCTACAACAAAATGTTATTGTACTATTGGCCTCGTTGCCACATACATACAAAATAAATCTGTCTGTCTGTCTGTCTGTCTGTCCGTCTGTAATGGCCGATTGTACACCGATGACAGCGATGTAATATCGGGAGGTGTCAAGCGATGGGAAGGAGCTTGTTCGTCATTAATGACAGGGGAGATAACCATTGTGGTATCATGCACATCGTCATCGTAGCAGGGGAGATAATCCCTGCCAGTGATAGATTAGCCATACACCATTGTCTTGGCAACGTTGATAACCACTGTACGTCACTGGTGATAGATAAGCCGTACGTCGTCGTCATGGTAGGGGGAGACATCCAGTCCAGAGTTACAATTATGAGTGAGTGAATGAGAATGGTTTAACGCCGCATTTAGCAATATTCCAGCAGTATCACGGCGGGGGATACCGGAAATAGGCTATGCACCTATGTGGGGAGTCGAACCGGGGTTTTCGGTGTGACGAGCGAACGCTTTAACCACTAGGCTACCACGCCGCCCCCGTTACAATTATGATATATATTGATGTATATGGACACAGATATTAATTAAGATTGATTGATGCTTTGCAGGACAGAACTAAACTAGCAAGGGATACTTCCAAAGCCACCCACGGCTTCGACAACACACTGTTGTCTATGAAGCCTATTTTCCTGGCTAAAGGGCCAAACTTCAAGACCAACTTTACCTCAGCTCCTATCCTGAATGTCGACATCTACCCTCTTGCATGTAAACTGCTCAACATTCACCCATCGCCCAACAACGGAAGTCTGCACCGCGTCAACGTCTTTCTTCGGGACACTCCGATCTACCCCACTGCTTCCGGTACCAGTCCTCCAGTATAGGATACAACCGAACATTATAAGTTAATATTTTTTTCATATTTCAATTTCAAGGTTTTGCACATGTGATTTCGATGTAAATGGTATATTGATAATTGATGTTGAAAGTATCATATTGGGGTTTTCCTATTTTCAGAGGGGCGGTCGGGTAGCCTAGTGGTTAAAGCGTTCGCTCGTCACGCCGAAGACCCGGGTTCGATTCCCGACATGGGTACAATGTGTGAAGCCCATTTCTGGTGTCCCCCGCCGTGATATTGCTGGAATATTGCTAAAAGCGGCGTAAAACCATACTCACTCACTCACTCTTATTTTCAGAAACGTACAGTCATCGAATTGTTCACATACTCATTTGCTAATCGCTAGATGGCTGAATTAATGGCCATGCGACATTAAATTTTAACTCCATCATACACTCATTTTCCTACAGCTGAGTGAGTGAGTATAGTTTTACGCCGCTTGTGGCAATATCAATGCGGGGGACACCAGAAATGGGCTTCACACATTGTACAAATGTGAGGAATCGAACCCGGGTCTTCGGCGTGACGATCGAACGCTTTAACCACTCGGCGACCCCACCGTCCCGCCTTCAGCTTAGAGAATGCAGGGTATGAATGTATCACTAAGCGTGTTTATTATGTCACAGGATATACGGACAAATACTAACTTTGTAATGTTTCCGATTGCAAAATGTTTTGACTGGGAGTCTGTCTACAGAAACAAGTAAACAAGACTTTAGTGGTTGCCGATTTTTCGTAGGCTGCGATTTGACGACACAAAACAGCATTCAGTGATCCTCTGTAGGGAATGACAACAAATAGCAACATATTTGTGGAGAAGAAAATTGCTCGGGCCATAATTATCGTCAGCAGAACTTTCGAGGTGTAAACATGTATCCATGTTTTTTACTTAAGGATTGACTGTGTATTTTTTTCGGTTCATTGAGGTATGAATCGAAAAACCGATGTGCAAAAGTTTGCACATCGGCTTTTGGATTCATACCTCAATGAACGGAATAAAATGCATAGTCAATGCTTATAATTAAATTCGACAACGAAAATATATAATAGTTTAACCAAAAACAGTTGTTTATATAAAAGCAGACAAAAATGACGAGATTGATAAACATTCCCGGTGTAGGAATACATACTCATAATCATGAGTTAGATGATTGTTTAATTTATGCACATAACTTGACACGCCCACAAAGCCAGTAGCCAATCAACGGAGAGTAGGATTAAAACAAAGTTCATAGAACCTGTCAATCAAGGAAAGAGGCGAGAAGAACTGCAACAGTCAGACTGTAACGAGCCGGAACAAATATGTCCGGGAGAAGGCAGCTGTTTCAAATGACATAGTCAGTTACCCCCAGATTCGAACATTAGTTCCCTGAGAACGGGAAGACCCATTTGGAAAAATGCTAGTTAGAAATGAAACCCGAAGAAATGAAAGTTGTTGCACCGAGGCGAGCGGGACAAAAACAGGTGAGCGAGTCTGTACATTTGCTGTTTCATTCCTTCTCGGCCTTCGGTCTCAAGGGTTGTATGGACAAGGAATGTGCATGAATTTCGCTGAATGTCCAGTGCATGGCGATACACGTGAGCAGAAAGGGAATTCCCTCTCATGTAATATTAGAATTCCCCAACATTCCGTAGTAATAAAAGTAGTCCGCCTCGGTGGGCGTGGCTTACTTTTTTACATTAATTGGGAAATGAATGCAATAACACGTGACCAATTCAGCTAATCAGAATGCAGGAACTTCAATGAACACAAGGCAAATTTAATTATATAATTTTGTAACTAAGAACGCTGCGCAAGAATACCTATAGCCGGATAAAGTACGTGTGTTCAGGAAACTCTTTGTACGTCGCCTGTTGGCTAAAAGCGGCTTACAAATATGCTAATATTTGATATTAATGGCTGATTCACTGAACGATTTGTGAGACTAATTTTAGTATGTTTTAGTATGTGTTTGGGGTAGGCTGCTTGTTCTAGTCCTGTGTAATGTCGGTTTTATACGGCAAGCCAACTGAGATACCATGCCGCAGTTTAACATGAGTACCCCACGCAGAAACAGTATGCTGACCAGTCCTTGTTTTATCCCCTACATGACGACCGCCATCTTTTAGCGTCTTTAGGTTTCACTGGAAGGGATCGAACCACCGACCTTCCGCTCTCCGGCGGACAGTCTATCCACTGGACCACGAGGTTGTCAGTGAGCCGTGAAGCGTGTTAGAAGTGGTGCTGTCTCTATATGGAAAAGGAAACTCATTCAATAACAATCAAGCAAACTGAACAGGGCCGTACCGTTCAGTACAAACAGGGGCAGTCGGGTAGCCTAGTGGTTAAAGCGTTCGCTCGTCACGCCGAAGACCCGGGTTCGATTCCCGACATTTGTACAATGTGTGTCCCCCGCCGTGATATTGCTGGAATATTGCTAAAAGCGGCGTAAAGCCATACTCACTCACTCACTCAGTACAAACAGAAACTATCGGCTGATTTAGTTTTCATTTATCTTTAGAGGTATTGAATACATCGAACATCACTGTTAAACCAGAGAACCTACAGGTACAGATTCTCACCTTTATTCAGGAATATGGCATATTTTGGTTGGGATGTGCCAACTATTTTGTGACAACAACATTACTATCCAAATAAAATTTAATAAATGTTAAAACAATTGGGTTTTCTGCATGTCATATTTAGTCCATAAAATGGATGGGAAGTTACTGTTTTGCAAAACCAGCCATAGGTGGAGCAGGATGTGTTCATCCTTTGCGAACACATTGTGTCATCATTAGTTGATAATGATTCATGAACACATCCTTATGATATTGACGTAGCGTGTCTTTTGGGTGACGTAGACGTCCTTTGGGGGTTACTACTTAATCGGGGGAATTAGCAGTAGTAGAGCAGTCACGACTGGCTATCACCTTGAAGAACAGAGAAGGCTGCTGAGTTGATGGCGTTTATTCGGTGGAAGCAGAGTGAAGTTTGCTACCACCGACCGCCGTATATATACAACTCAGGCCTTCGTTACGTTACGTAACTAATGATCACAACATCCCAGGTGTCAGCGGTTGATCGGCTGCAACCGTGGATGGTTGTGTCATTATTTACGAATTTATTCAAGTAGGTTGTTATATTGCCTAACTGACCCTTATTTCACAGTCGGACTGACTATGTGTGCCGACCCTGTGACGTGAAGTTAACCCACTAATCACTGGTTCTGAGAGAGAATGACCCTTTGTGTCGGCCTGGCTGGGCAGACTTGCATAATGGGCCACTGTCCCACAGCTGGAGTGACCGTGAGTTTAGCCGCATATGTGAAACAAAAAATGTCTTGTATGCGGCGGTCAGTTAGTGCATTCACTGCATTGAATTTACTTTAAGAAAAGTCATATTAGTTTACCGAGATAGGTTGATTAATATATATTTTCTAGTAGGAATTTGGTGTTAGAAGAAAGCTGTGACAATATAGACGGACTCAGCTTTTATTACATACTGCTTTTATGAATATGGAACGGGTTTTGTCGCTTATATTTTTACATAGTTACTCAGGTTAGTCCAGTTATAGATTATAGTGAGTGAGTGAGCTTGATTTTACTCCGCTTTTAGCAGTATTACAGCAATATTACCAGGGACACTAGAAATGGGCTTCACAAATAGTACCCATGTCGGGAATCGAACTCGGGTCTCCGGCGTGACGAGCGAACGCTTTAACCACTAGGCTACCCGACCGCCCCCTTAGATTATAACACAGCATGGGGCATTCAGATCATAATAAATATTATGTAAACATAATAAATAACATTCATTACATGGTAAATAAAGGTAGCTAAATTTCCTTATAACTGTTTAGTTTGTAGCATACATGAGTATGTTATATTTTCTTTGTGTTGGGTGGACACAATATTTGTCCAGTATTCATCTATTACACACTCCCGGTAACACTGAATAGCAGATCATTGCCTACACAACAGCTTGCTGTAACTGTATCCCCTACTCAAACGATGAAGACATAACAATATTAACCTTTGGATATCCATGTCAAGATGTACTGCAAGACAATTGGGGGGGGGGGGGGGGGGGGGGGTATTTTCAAGACAGTATGTATGAAGAGATTAATAATTTCTTACGACACATGCTGTAAAGTTGTTTGATCAAGGTTACGACATCCAAAAATGCTTTATGGTAATCATGTCGGGAGAGTAACAAATCTTACGCATCAGTCGCACATTGGCTGGTTGGTTGGTTGGTTGGTTGTTTAATGCCGCACTCAGCAATATGACGGCGATCTGTAAACAGTCGAGTCTTGACCAGACAATCCAGTGATTAATATCATGAGCATCGATCCACACAATTGGGATCGACGACATGCATCAAACAAGTCAGCGAGCCTGACGACCCGATCCCGTTAGTCGCCTTTTACGACAAGCATAGTCGCCATTTTGACGGTTTTATTTACAATCAAAACATGATTTTTTGAAAACTGTCAACAAAATGAGCATGAATGACGGGGAGACACCACGCACCCCTTGCTTCTTTTGAAAATGTTGCACAACAAGCGAGGGGGGCACGACTTTCGTAGAGTACAACTGAGTTGGATTTAAAGTCCCTTTAAACACTATTCACGTTATATCACGGCGTCAGCTTGATGTCCTAGGGCGGATCCAGCATTTTTGAAATATCAAAATCCTCTGGGTAAATATATTTTACTGCCAAGTCAGTGAGTGAGTTAGTAAGTATGATTGTTACGCCGCCTTTAGCAATATTCCAGCAATATCATGGTGGGGGACACCAGAAATGGGCTTCACACATTGTACCCATGTCGGGAACCGAGCCCGGGTCTTCGGCGTGACGAGCGAACGCTTTAACCACTAGGCTACCCGGCCGCCCTTTCACATACTACCTTTTGTTTTTAAATATTGTGTCCCCTGGACCCCTCCCCTTGGTTCTGCTTAGGAAGTGGGAGGAGAGCCCGACGTGATACAGGCCTGTGGATGTCTTGGCTTGACATGGTCAATCAGAAGATCAGGCGACAGCTGGTTCACTTCATTGGTGATTGGTCGTACACATATACTCTCCCGAAAAAGAAATGTGAAATATAAATGTTGAATTTAGTTCATGTAAATTGATACGCTGAATAATTGTTTTCAACCACAAATCACTCTGAATGTAAGTTCATAATCGTAACCAATCACCAAAACACACCTCCTGATGACACATTAACCCTAAACATGTCATCTTTCCAAATGCATGACAATTCACGTGGAAAAGGATCTCGGTGTGTGATGCACGCGAACATTCGGGTAGTTGTGCTCCCAGATGAGGGAAATAAACACCGATACATGGATGACATAGCATTCGCCTTAATGTTTGTTTTGTTCCGAAACATTCGATGTGCCAAGATTGTGTGTAGAAGACCAAAACACGTCGCCATTGAACGTCCAGAGGCCGGAGAATCACAATCATCCGTTGCACGTCGTTTCACGCCTCTAGAGGTGTTACCAACAACTTGGATCCACCCGCGACCTCGAACTAGTAGGCCAAAGGTCACAACTGAGGCGTAGATTCATTACATCCGGGTGTTCCATCTTCGCAGCAGGTCGGTCCCAGCAACTGAAACCGCAGGAAATGTCCCAGGTCTACGGAGATTGTCTGTACAGACGTGCACGAAGACCTTATGTTGGACATGTGCTGCAACGTCATCATCGCCTGTCACGTTGGTGCAGAAACGTCCAAAGATGGAATTGGAGAAACTGGCAAAGAATTTGATTCAGCAATGAATCACGTTTCCTGTTGCAACGTCGTGACGGTAGAATCCGATTCTGCAGACATCGAAATGAGAGCTACGCCTGTAACTTTTTGAGTTGGACAGATTTAGAGGGGGGAGTAAGATGAAGTGGGCGGCCATTTCCTACAACCGCAGAACCGACCTAGAGTACGTACAAGGGAATCTCAGCACCGTCCGTTACAGAGATGGAACCCTACAACGTCACCTTCTTCCAGTTATCGATCGACAGAAAGAGTTTTTTCAACAGGACAACGCCATGACGCATCACCATGGACTTCCCCACAAATAGGAACATCACAGTACTTTCTTGGCCGTCTAAATCCCCGGATTCAAACCTCATTGAGGACTTATGGAACGATCTCGATCAACGAGTACAGCGACGTCAGCCACGACCCTAGACGCTGCAACAACTTCAGCGAGCATTGCAGAAGGAATGGGCGAGAATACCACAGGCTCGGATCCGGAGAATTATACTGTCAATACCCAGGAGATGCCAAGCAGCGCTACAAGATAACGGGGGTCAAAATAGATACTGACATCAAAGCCACCGTATAGGGCAGTGTTACAATTGTGTTGACACGGAGTTATGTCATTTGGTGCAGCTGACCATTGACTCTAATCATGTGATATTTGACGTCTGTGTGATTCATTTTCGTTTTGTTATCTTCATTCATAATAAAGGTTTTCTGTTCTAAAATTTACCCCTGTGCGTTTCTCTTTGGGAGGGTATAGATCCATTGTCACTCTGGGGTGTGTTTGGGGCCCCAAGTAAAAGGATAACTTCCCGTAACGGATACGTCACCTCAGCAGCACCTTTGGAGGTAAGTGGTATCACTACACAGAAATTAGTTCCTTGGAATGCCCGTTCCTTGCTCACTGCCTATCTATCTACTAAGAGGCGTGGGTACGCCAGAAACCTACGATTGTAGTTTTGAATCCCAGTTCGCCCCGATTATGTTTCTAGGTTTGTCAGCACCATACCCGTGCTCGTGGGTTTCACCGAAGTGGTAAACGTCTGAGACCTGCATCACTTCAGGCGTTCCTCCCACATTAAGCTGACGCGCCGTGATATAACTGGAATAATGTTAAAGCGTCGTGCCAAGGTACGCAACTCTGCACAGCGAATCGCGGCGCCTTAGACGACTTGGCCACCCGTGCCCCCTCCAGGTTACAACATTCAAGGCCTCAGTAAAGCTTTCAAAGTGTTTTATGGTAGACATGTGGAGGGTATTTCCAAACTTGACGCATAAGTGACTTAATTTATGTCCGATGCAATTCCCTATTTTGACTTGTGCCATATTTTCCCGTGTGTTTTCAGGTGAACAATTAACTCGCCTTTGCGTGTGATTGTGACGGGTGCGACCGGTGGGGCAGGATACTCTGACCTTTTCGCGAACACCTGGTATCATTACTATTTGATAGTGACTATGTGTGTTTCTCTGTTCCATTAGAGTTTCAAAGTGATCCTCGCCATTTTTTTAAAAATTCAACATCATGTGTTTCATGACTAACCGCAGACTCGGCCTTTCCTTTTGCCCCAGGATGAAATGATGTGTGAGATTTCCCACTTCTTGATAAACTGTTAAAATTCACCAAATGTGAATTGGGTACACCGTCAGACACAATGGTTTGGGGAATCCCAAATCGAGCAAACTGTTGCTTGAGAATAACAACTACCACACTGGAAGTTGTTCTCTGGAGATAGATAACCTCTATAAAGTTGGAGTAATTGTAGACCTAGATCAGGTACTGTCTACCTTTGATTTCGAAGAGATCAAGTCCAGGGAGCATCACCATCCATGTGCTATTTCAGAAGTGGTTTGGTAGTACGAGCTGCCATTTCCTGACAGGCTTTACAACTTTGAGCCATTGCTTTGGGTCATTGCGGGCCAGTACACCTTTTCTCTCACACGTGGAATCTTTGCATCAGTTCCCTTGTGCGACTCGTGAAGTTTCTGCTCGATGTCAGGACTTGAATTCATGATCAATCGCACTGATAGTATCTGGTACTTCTGGTACTTAGTTCCTTACCATTCAGCCAGCCAGATGTGATGACTTTGATCAGTATTTTCAGTTTTCTATCCTCAGCAGTTGCCCGACGTATTTCATCAAGCCTGGAATCCTTGAAGTTGTCATTCACCATAGACCGAAGTTCAGACACGAATTGATCGAAAGGTTTAAAATATTGAGTTGTCAGTAACTTGTAGGACTCAGTAGTCTTAATCATTGATAACACATCCTGGGGATCATTCTTATCTCTTTCGCCCCATTCAAAATGTTCATAAGCTTTCATGAGAGCCTCACCTCCAAGATTGATAATAGTTCCCACTTGAACTTCAGGTGCAGTTTTAACACAGCCCGATGCTGTCATTTAGGAGTCCATATGACGTTTCCAGATCCTAATCTTATAAGGGAGATTACCAGTGTGCAGGTTCAGTTCAGGAGGTAGTCTGAGATTATTAATAATGACCAGTGGTGAAGGCGGTACTTGAGCTTTATTTGGAGCATTTACGGTAGGATGTTGTGCAACAGGAATGTCTTCAGCAGCGGACATATCAGTAATGCATAGAGAGTATGTCAGCTCAGTCAGCAGACACAGAATACAGGCTACAGTTCACTCCAAACAGAAAAGCACATGGCCTCAGAACGTGATCCTGTTAGAGTTCATCAGTTGCATAAACTAGAGCAATTAATGTTATGTAGATAATCCATGCAATTTGTTCATTCTGTTTTTAAAAGCGCTAAAATTGTTTAGGGAAAATTTATCTCCTTTCGCTAAAGTTAACCGGTCGATATTTTGTAAGAATAAACTATTGCACAATGTGCGGTTATCTCCTTTAGCATAGAGCTTTATCACACGTGACCTTGCAATGCTGTACATCGTATCTTATATTATTCAAGCTGTATCACTGAGAGTGAGTGATTATCTCCCTTACCGGAAACCCCTTTCAAATATATTAAGCCTTTTCACAAAAAAACGTGCGTATGAATACATAGATAGCCTACATAACGATTCATAGAAAATGGCAGCCGATCGATCACCCCCATATGAACTGTAAACATATCTATATTTCCTCTAATACACGCTTGGTCTCTAATACCAACCAGGTCTCTAATACACGCCGAGTTAAGGGCTCTCGTGAAAAAAAAGACGGCGTAGAGGAAATACGGTGGTCATATTGGATGTTTGGGGCGTTCTAGGCCGCAACACTGACTGCTTCGATGATGACATTAAAAGATTAAACGAAGGCATATCTTTTGCATACAAATGAAATGTTTATGAAACTGTTAGAGAAATGTTCTATGGTGACCAGAATCGGAACAATTTAAGCTATTTCCTCATTGAAACAACCGAAAATGAATGTAAAATATAACATTATAAAAATTGTTTGAAAAAACTTTGTTCATGACAACATGTTGTTTACAAACCTTTTTCTGATCGATATTCCTTGCCATCTCCGTCAACCACCACCGTTAGAATTTGGCAGGAGGGGATTTGAAAGTCCATCAGAAAACACTCCCCTTCGAAAGTCCACGAAAACAATGTCCCAACTGAAGTGACAGCTTATCAAACTTGATGAAATTCATTTCAGAACACGCACAATTAAGAAAATCATACACGATCTACTATTTCTAGGAGACAAATGTCTAAGTTCTGTCACTATTTGGCTTTGGATCCGTGAAAATTGATGTAGTCCCAGTGTAGAATAGATACCTCTATATTACAATAAAGAGGTATCTATTCTACAGGGGGACTACAACAAATTTCAACACACAGTAGGTTTATCTCCTAATTGTTTCTTTTAACAGAGTGTAACAAAGTCTCTAAGTAGAAGATAAGTAATAACTACAAATCCTGTGAGAAACGGATTAGTATGCTATTGTTTATCTATTGTTCTTGAACAAAGGTATCTATTGTCCTTGAACAATATTCTCTATTGTTCTATTGGCTTTTAATGCGAGTTCGAACATCACGTTCTGGCCGCCTCCTATTGTTCCACAAAGTGATTGAAATTGAAGCTATTGTTAAAGTATAACGTTCCGACCACCTGTAAGTACACGATGTATATATATTCAAGTTATTTTCTGCAACTATATCACGTTCCGGACTTTACTACGATACACTCATGTACGTGATTTAATGGCTGTAAGTGTTTTCGAAAGAGCATGTACACGATATGAGAGTGGGTCAGTGGAAAAAAAAAACACCCAAACAAACAAAAAATCATCTGACCGGGTGTGCTGGTTTTTTTATTCCTGCATCAACCTTCTAACCCTTGGTTAATCGATAATGTATACTGGATGAGACTCAAACTGTTTTCACAACTATCGAGTTCCGACCTCGGTCCGCGATGACCGATGAATTAAGGGAGGGAGGGACGGAGTTAGGAATGGACTTGGAAAGTAACATATATATATATAAACCCTTATGATAACTTTTAGTTTGTTTGATTCCACAGAATCAATAGATGTACGTGATTGAATGGTTAATAAGCGGTTTCTTTGTCTAAATTGATATGTATTATTAAGAACAATCGTGGATTACAGAGTTGCCGTTGTTTTTGTTGTTGTTGTTTTTTAAATAAAAAAGGATAAAAAAAGATACTTGTAGTTTACCATGTTTCACGTCATCTCAAAGTGGACAGTGGAAAAAAAACGAAAGGAAGAAAAAAAAAACGCGCCAAGTGTTAAAGTCACCTCCAGGTATGACCCGGTCATCCCTCTAAAGACGTGTAAAGATCCATCCATTTTAAAACTTTATTTTAGAAACTGACTCCCATTCAATCGTTAACCCCAATCCCACGAGGATCAAGCTCAGTCACATCTACCTGTAACAACGTATATCCGTCTTTTTAATATTAACGTGTATGTGTGCTTGCATGAATAAATAAAGAGCATCTCTAAAACACATAGAGAGGGAGAGTGGGAGGGAGAAAACAAGATGGAAGATACCAGATTTGTAACTTTAAATGTACTGCCAACTGAAATATGAGTGAAGATTTTAGAATTTTTATTCAAAGATGAATCCTATTGGGCAGATGGACACAAAATGAGAATTTACATTTTAATGTTTAAACGGGTGTTTTTAATGTTATGGAGGCTGAAAGTCAGTACCTGGTGTGTCCACCTTGTGCGTTGATAACGGTCCGGCATCTTCTGTACATGGTGTGGCACAAACGGTTTACAGAAGCCATTGGAATCTGCGCCCAGACTCTGAGGAAAGCCGCAATGAGTTCTGCTGCATTTCTTGGACGCGGTTGGATCTGGTTTAGTCGTCTTTGGATGTCATCCCACAAGTGTTCAATTGGGTTTAAGTCCGGGCTGAGTGAAGGCCATGGCATTACACTGATGTTATGCTGTTGGAGGGTGGTCATGGTGGCTATGGCAGTGTGTGGACGGGCGTTGTCATGCTGGAAGGTGTGGTTTCGGAGTCTTGCAAAATGAGGTTCAACGTGGGGTCGGAGAACCTGGTCGATGTAACGGGCGGCTGTGGCTCCATGGCCTCTGTCTGGGCCAATATTCTGGAAGACAATAGGTCAATGTTTCTGATTGATGTCGATTGCACAGAATACCATAATGCTTGGTCCTCCCCACGGGTCTCTTTCAACCACAGACTGTTCTGTAAAACGTTCACTTCTCCTTCGCCACACTCGTACTCTGCCATCTGCGGTGGAAATGCAGTACCGACTCTCATCTGAGAACACGTGGGTCCTCCACAGTTGAAGCCGCCAATGTTGTCGTTGGGTGGCCCATGCAAGACGTTGCTGATGATGATGAGGAGTGAGCACTGGACCCCTGTGTGGACGGCGACAAGCCGATTTCGAACAGTGTCAGGACTGATGGGTCGCTGATGGTTGCCAATGGTCAGACGAGCTGTCTGTTCTGCTGTGGTGAATCTGTCCTGCAGATGTTGCCGCAGGATGAAGCGATCTTGTCTTGGTGTTGTGACTCGGCGACGACCATGCGTGGACGGTCATTAGTGCTGTTGGTGGTGTTGTAACGAATCCGAAGGTTCAATCAGTGGTTCGTACACTGCAGTTAAAAGCATTGGCAATGACTTGGGTACGTTGTCCGGCATTTAATCGTCCGATGGCTTGTTCACGTTGTTGGGAGAATAGTCGTGGCATTGTCGCTGTCTTCACAAAGCAACTGAATTCTCAGTAGGTGTCAGGGGGTTCTTATACAGAACCCTGGCACATGTTTCACGTGCATTTCAATTTTCCTGTGCATCACTTGCAACTTGCTCCCACGGGCATCTCACAGTTCCCAAGGTTCACAACTGTTACACTGAACGCAACCGGTATTATCAGTTGAATGTCCTAAACTGGCTGTTTATAAAGTCTATAATACATATTCATGAAGAAAAATTACAATTTTGATCATGCACAATTATAATAATCCAAAAATACGACGTTTCTTTATCTGTTAACTACAACAACAGACTTACATATAAAAATGGAATTCACAAGAGCACATGTGAAAGTACACAATGCGGAAAGAAACACATCCTGGTGTCACAGTTAAACCAATCATATCAACAGCATGGGTTGCTGAAGACTTATTCTACCCCGGATCTTCACGGGTCCTTATTTCTATTGACTACACAATTCTATATTTAACTTACATGACTCAGGAAATGTTTAAGCTTATATAAACTCCCTGCGAAACCCCATGTCCTGCCATAGCGCCCTCGATACATGTGCACCTGGCTGTGCTATTTAAGTAATTGGAATCGCTTTTGTTGGAGCACGCACGATCTCGTCGGGAGCGGCGACTTCAGGTAAAACTTATTTCTATACTCAGTTCACATCAAGTGTGCTTGTGATTTCAATGGACACAGCCGCTTATTATACGTATATTTATGGTGGCCGAGAAGGGACATCGCTTTATCGACTTCAAGTGCGGCCACGAGGTTACGATAAAGCGATGTCCCCTCTCGGCCACCATAGATTTCACCTCCTACCATCAAGGCCATAAAAATCTGTCCATCACCGTCGCTATAACAGTTTCATCCGTTGATCCAGGCACAATGTCCTCCGCCATCTTCCTCCTGCTGCTGGCGGGTCTGGTGGTGTCTCTCATGGCGGACTACACCGGGAAGCTGCTGCTCGTCTCCATGGACGGCTTCCGGTATGACTACCTGGACATGGTGGACACCCCCAACTTTGACGACTTCGCCAGGCACGGCGTGAAGCTGCCGTACATGAACAGCAGTTTCGTGACGAAGACGTTTCCAAACCATTACACCATGGCGACAGGTACATTTTTATTATATCACTGATCATTACATTGTTATCAATATTTATCATGACAATGATCATCAACTTATATATATTATATTCAGTACAACCAATATGCTTCTTATTTACAGGTAGCCGAGATATAGCTCATCTAACAGTAAACTTCTTTGTTTAGCATAGACCAATTGTGTAGAGTGATGCTCATGATATCAATCACCGGATTGTCTGACCCATACTCGATTATTTACAGACTGCCGCCATCTAGCTGGAATATTGCTGAGTGCGGCGTTAAACAAAAAACAAAACAAAGTTTTGCATAGAAACAATTAACCCTTCGATACCTGTCAATGAATTACTTAATTATAGTAGTAGTAGTAGTAGTAGTAGTAGTAGTAGTAGTAGGTCAATGCTGGATAAAGTGTTGAAAGACCAGTATTATTCCTCCGGTCAATGGATCAGTGGGCACTCGAATTTCATTCTCACTCCTCCTGGAGAGTATATGACCAAAGCTAGATCACTAGGCGTTAGAAGGTTAACAATCACAGTAATATCTCATCCTACCGGTCATTCGCTGTTGAGGTATATTTCAAACTAAGTCAGTTGTTTAAGGAGACACCAAGTGTGGGCAGGACCGAATCCTTGGAGACTCTCAGGAAATATGGTGGCTGTATACAGGTCATACAGGTGTCATCATAATAATAATTCTTAGCTATAGGTCCGTATAAAGCCTCAGACCTATCCAGGCAAAAAAAACTTATCTATTATCAATCTCATTAAAATCAGATCTTTGTTCTCGCTATCGCTAAACAAAGATCTGAGGGCATCCCATTACGGGTCACGTCAGAACGACCTTTCATCCGACCAATCAAAGCGTCGCTTACCAGATCATGAAAGTGACAGTCGGAATGTGATTTCTAATCATGCAACCTCGAAATCGTTAACACGGGGTATTCCGAACGACAGTTCCGGCCCGTACGACTGATTCTGTCACAATTATCGTCTATCTCTAGCTTCGGTGGGATAAACATTTGAACGGGGGAGGCGTTGCACAGTACGCGGGAAGCACTGCCATACAATCTCGGCCATATATTTGACATTCCGGAATATTCTTTTGTTCAGTTTTCAAAATTTTAATCGGGAACTGTGTCAACATATTTTTCAAGCGTAGTCTGAAATGGAAGTCGCCAGGTTGAAACGAGTGCCGTAAAGCTCGAGAAAACTGTTTTCTAATTAGCTGATGTCGAATTCTTGTTAGTCGTTTCAGTGGTCGGTCAAAGTTCGCCAAAGGTCGCTCTGACGTGACTAGTAATGGGATGTCCTCAGATCTTTGTTTAGCGGCAGCGAGAACTAAGATATGATTTTAATGAGATTGTGATGTTTATGAATTTTCTGTCCCTTTTGACACTAATGTGATTACAAGATTCAAGAAAAACATGGCAAATATTCGGACCTCGGTTTCGAAATGTCACACTTGCATCAGGGGCGGTCGGGTAGCCAAGTGGTTAAAGCGTTAGCTCGTCACGCCGAAGACCCTGGTTCGATTCCCGACATGGGTACAATGTGTGAAGCCCATTTCTGGTGTCCTCCGCCGTGATATTGCTGGAATATTGCTAAAAGCGGCGTAAAACCTTACTCACTCACTCACTCACTCACACTTGCATCCCATGTACCAAGTTGTCCGACTACCCATTGTTCTCGGTGCCTTAGGTTTGGAACCCCCCAATCTGTTGTCTGACATTGAGGGAGTACCCGGGTTTGCTGCCAGGAAAAAAGACCTTCTGACAATCTGAGTAGTGCAGAAGGCTGCAGTGTTGGGGGTCTTCATGTTCTCTGATGTTCTGGGAGGGATTGACTGGGCAGTGCTTGTTACGACGTAAATTGTAATAACGCGGTAAATTGTAATGGCGCTTCCTTGAAGAAGTCACATTCGACGTCTGGGCTTGCGTGTAGAGGGGGAACGGGCCCTGGGCTGATGATGAGCCTAACCAGCCTGACTGTGCCAGGATCACCCTCTTTGCTGTTTTTTTTATTTTTAATCAGTAAATAATAATAATCATCATCATCATCATCTAAGATATGTATAGAGACCCAATGATACAGGCATTTAGGGCCAAAAACATTTGACCTTAATGATTATGGAAAAAACATCTCTAAATTGTAACATATCACGGTATTAGAACTACATTAGGTGAAAACAATTGTGATGAGGATGACTAATTCTCCCGGGGTTTATGGGGGTGGGGTCAACTCAGGCGATAGGTTAACACAGTCATGTCCATTACTCTCAGTGTGTTCATCAGCGATAACCTTGCACTGTATCCGGTTCAAAGAGTATTGACATTTCCCCAAATAATTAACCTGGATTCGCTACTCCTGCTTGTTGAGAACACGGAGAGGAAACATTCTGTTATAGAAGAAGAAGAAGAAGAAAAATATTTTATTACAGTGCCACCTGATGTTGAAAGACAATAAAAACATTGAACATATACATACGTATGATATATAAATACATCAGCCGACCCATATATAAAGGAAATCGTTCATGACCTCGTGTGTCGGTCTTCCGTAAACAAAACAGGCGGTGTTTGCAGCGCAGCGGACGTGGTGTGTTCGTTGAACAAACACGCACCGCGAGAAGAGAGGTTTATGGCACACCAAACCGGACATAATCCGTTTTTACTTCGCGAGATACTTTATAACTAGTCAAAACACTTCGTAAGACAGTTTCAACCCATCTTCCCGAGACAAGGGAGTTAACTGACTGTAAAAGTCCATTTTCCACCCTTGCCGAACTAGGATGGAATTTCTCAGTTATATTTTGACTGGACTGACGAGTCATTCATAGTCCGATAAAAATCGTCACGGAATCGACATCCGATTCGTAAACAACATGGCGATTATTTTTTTTATCTTGAAACGCAAAGCAAAAGCTCTTTTCAATAGTATATTAACGCCCCCATGCAACAGCGAAACGAATTAACTTAGGATTTCCTATATCCGGAAAGTCCGCATTCCGAACTTGTCTTATACCCCCAATACCGAGCGCTAGGCAGGGTAACAACTATCGTTTGTTACGTCATATGATATGACGCGGCCGGGGATCGAAGCCGACCTTCCGTTCGTTCCGGGCAGACGCTCTCTCACTACACCACGGAGACGATGCTATATAGTTAAAGGGACACTACTACTTACCAATGTTTATTTTGTTTGTTTGTTGTTTAACGCCGCATTCAGCAATATTCCATCTTTATGACGGCGGTCTGTAAATAATCGAGTCTGGACCAAACAATCCAGTGATTGACATCATGAGCATTGATCTACGCAATTCACTTACCAATGAAACGTTCATCCAGATATTCGTCTTTTATCGATATTTTCACTTGGGACAATTGTTTCGATTAAGGGAGTTTTACCGTTGAAAAACCCCATCCCCTAAGTATTGTAATCCTGTCTTTCAGGTCTGTGGGAGGAGAGTCACGGCATCGTCGCTAACTACATGTACGACCCTGAATTCGACTCCACCTTCAACAAGCGGACGCACGAGACCCGCTGGTGGAATGGGGGAGAACCGTTGTGGATCACAGCCAAGAAACAGGTGGTGTAGTCATGTTATACATTTCTTTAAGCATTGGTCAACATCACTGTTGTTTCTGTGTCGTCATGTATTGGAACCAACACCCTTTGGCTTTGTCTACGGTTTGTACAAACGCGTCGTCGCCCATGGTGATTTCAGCAACCTAGACAGACAGATTCTTTATAATAGACTCTCCCCGATAAACGCCAATTTTGCATTATAATGATACCTTTGGATTAAAATACACGGGTCTTTCGGGGGCACGGGTTGTAGGGTGTTATGACACATTGTTGTCATAAGTTTAGCATTAGGTTCATAAAACCGGTATATGGTCTCTGGGTCAACGTGTCATGTTGAAAATTGACTGTCAAACAAGCAGTGCCGATCAACGCTGGCAAATGATTCCCCTTGCGGCACAAACACATTACTACTGTCGATGTGCATTGTAAGTGTGATTATAGCTGATGGAACGCTACCTTCACTACACATAGCTTACGCATAGCCTACACATGGCCTACACTTGGCCTACACATGGCCTACACATGGCCTTCATGACTACTTGCGGATGACAAGTGCACTTCCATTCCCTCTTTGAAAAATGGAGGTCGGCCATTGCTATCCCATTATGCATCTATGACACGGCTTTATCTTTTGTAAATTCTCGTGCCTAACGTACGGTTGACCGCCGTGAATATGGACAGAAGGATAATTATTACAGCGAAAATAATAAACGGCATTATACCATCATAACATTTCACGTTATAATACTTTTGACGGCAAAGGCTTACAGTGTTTACCCGCCACCTGTTAAAAGCGGAGTTAAACACAACTCATTCACTTACCCGCCACCATAATATACCACGTAGCTGGACTATTACTGAGTGCCAGACCCGTGAAGATCCGGGGTAGAATAGGTCTTCAGCAATCCATGCTTGCCGTAAAAGGCGACTCTGCTTGTCGTAAAAGGCGACTAACGGGATCGGTTGGTCAGGCTCACTGACTTGTTTGATGCATGTAATCGTATCCCCATTGCATGGATCGATGCTCATGATGTCAATCACTGGATGTTCTGGCCCAGACTCGATTATTTACAGACCACCGTCATAAAGCAGGAATATTGCTGAGTGCGGCGTTAAACAACAAACAAACAAACTGAGGGCCATGTTTTTTTAACAAATAAAGAATTATTTACAAATCGTGACGTAATCATACCACTGTTGCTGTATGGCATCTATTCTGCTACAGGACAAGCTCGTTACCTTGAACTCCACATATAGCTCAAAATATCATCCCAGAAGAGTCCTAAGGTCTATTTCGAAAATTCTCTTACCCAGGAACTAGAATAACTCGGTACTTTATCATCCGTCCCTACACACATTATGCAATTGAGTTTTGGTCGTGTTCGATCATTACTTAAATCATGACCGAAACAGCTTAAAAGGCTCATTCCAATGAATAAATTCCACGCAATTGTTTTGCGTCTATGTTTCCTTAGACCGAAAAAGATGAAGGCCACGCTGAATTATTGCGCTGATTTCGTATTGTTGGTTTGTTGGTGTTAGTCATTCAATAAGTCTCTGAAGTTGTTTCGTTGACGTATATATTCATAAGGAAGTGAATCTATGGATGTCAACTTCTTTATTATGAGGAACACAACGTTTCGGAGTACATGCCTACTCCTTCATAATTCACCTGATGAAGGAGTTAGCATACTAAAGAAGTTGACGTCCACAAATTCTCTTCCTTATGTGTATCACTTCTAAATGCCTTTCAAAGACCTATATTTTTAAGGATTGAATTTCAATATGGAGGTATAAACGTAGAAAACGGCGTGTACACTTTACGGATCTAAACCGTGTGTTCGTCGAGTTTTAGGTTTATACCTGCATAAACTGAAAAACATTGAAGTAATTTTGTATATATCAGGGGTTGAAAACGGCAACGTACTTCTGGCCCGGCAGCGAGGTTGTAATCCAAGGTGCGCGCCCCGACTACTGGTTCAACTACACCAATCGCACACCATACAGGGAGCGAGTGGACACAGTCGTGGACTGGTTCAAGGACAAAGACGTCAGCATGGCGACATTGTACTTCCCCGAGCCTGACAGCACAGGACACATATTCGGCCCTAACTCCCAGGAAGTCAGAAACAAGGTCAAGGACATGGATGACATCCTTGGTTACCTCGTGCAAAAGATGACCGAGAATGACCTTGTAAAGGATGTCAATGTCATTGTAACCAGTGACCACGGCATGGCGGAAATAGATAATATCAATATGGTGCGATTTTGTGTAACTTTTTTACCCAACAATGAGTGAGTGAGTGAACATTTTACATTTCATGGGCAGTATCGCAGCAGAGTTTTTTTTTTAAAGAATGATCGAATCACATGTTTGTAAAGGAAACAGTAAACAAACCAGACCAAAGTCAACTATATTGATAACGTATCTCAACGCTTTAATTCTTAGGCTACCGACCGCTTCTCGAACACGAGCATTGGCTCGTAGCGCCGAAGACTGGGATTCGTATTTTTAAGCGTAATTTTGAGACATTCGCTGCGTTGACAATAGTTCTTCTGACGTTAGAGAAAATAGTCACTCACTCACCCACATATGTTGACTTTAACCAAATAGCTAACCTGTCAATTACCTAAGTGATGAAAAGAAATACTAGGCTCTACTGTTGAACTTAATTGAAGGTTTTAGCATCATTATTCTATTCCGTAAGGTGGTGGATATAACTGATCACGTGGACATGACAAAGGTAGCTCGTGTCCCGGTTTACGGCCCCGTGATGCAGATTCTGCCGGTAGAGGGCCAGGACGACGCCATTATTCAGAGTCTGATTGGAGTGGAACATATCACAGTCTACAAAAAGGAGGATCTTCCTGAACGTCTCCATTACCGGAACAACAGAAGGATCATGCCAGTCGTCATCATAGCAGAGGAGGGTTGGCAGATAACCATTGTAAGTCACTGGTCATACATGTAGATGGGTCATACACATCGTCATCAAGACAGGGGAGATAACCACCTGGGGTCACTGGTCATACATGTAGATTGGTTATACAGAACGTCTTCAAGACAGGGGAGATAAACATTGTAGGTCACTGGTCATACATGTAGATGGGTCATACACAGCGTTATCAAGACAGGGGGGACAACCACTGTAACCAATAAGTAATTGCCTCGCACATCACAGAAAATGTTATCCACGTGTCTACCATAAAACGTTTTCAAAGCTTTACTGAGGCTTGAATGTAGTAACCTTGATCAAACAACTTCTGAACAAGAGTCGTAGGACGATCTTTGAAATCTTCGCAGAAAGAGCATGCTGATCCTACCTCACTTGTTAAATATAAAGATCCTCGACATGAAAAGAAAGCGCAAGCATGCCCTGCCGGTAGCTTCCGCTACCCACGTAATTTGCATAAGAAAGCACTTCCTTGATTGCATTAAGGATTATGGTTAATCTTTGCGACAGGGATTTGGTGGCACATTTACTGGAACCGGCAATACAATAGTATTTCTCTTTGTGGGGATGTTCCTTGAACAATGGAATCCAGTACAAAAGAGAAATGTCTCCAGGTTTCAGAGTCAAGTCAAAAGACAGTATTGATGAGTTTTGGCAGATTTCTTTCTTAGTTTTTCAAACTGGTCATACATGTGGCATTATTTAATAGGTCACTTGTACCAGGTTCTTTCATCAATGATGATCAGATATGGTTCTGATATATGAGGTCAGTGGGAACAACTACAAACTATTCACATCTTCTCGGGACAAGAGAGTTAACTGATTTTAAAAGTCCAGTTTCGCCCTTGCCGAACTAGGCTGGAATTACTGGGCTCGATCGTCACCCTAACCGAACTAGGCTGGAATTACTGGGCTCGATCGTAGCGCCACCAGTGGCTATTACCAGTTACGTCCCTTCTAAGCCTCCCCTATGGACCAATCAGATTCCACCTCTCGTGTCACTTGCGTTTGCTTCACACAAAATGGTGGCCCCCAGTCAGGACGATCTGATCGATAATCAAGATTCATAGTGAAATAAAACGGGTCTTACATCGCGAAATGCATCAAATTCAGTGAGCACCTTGATTTAAAACATGAAAAGATTTGGAAAATATCTGCTGACAACGAGTTGGCGGTGCACATGCTTTGCAAATCCTGCAATCGATCGAAATCTGCACGACTGTTTAAGAACCGGATTTCGATTTCGGTTCGCGATTTTGATTAGACTATGCATAGACTGGTTAGTCCAGCCAAACTGTAACTTTATAATACCAGCCTAGTTCGGCAAGGGTGGAAACTGGACTTTTATGGTCAGTTAACCCTCTTGCCTCAGGAAGATGACTTTTCACGAATAGCAGCCATATTTTGGATGGCAGCTAGCTGGGACAGATGGGTTATTCTAGTTTCCTTTCTGGCAATCTATCAACGACAGCATTACACACTTATCTTACAGGTTCATCTTTTGGCCGATTTTTGGCATATACTTCGTCAGAATCCATAACCATTTTGAAGTTGTGATCCCAATTGGTAGGGGGCTGCTCACGATATTTTGGTCCATATTTGAATAACCAACGAAGGTTGTTATTATCAACAATAGTCGCCTGTGATCATATGACAAACCAGTCGGTAGTCCACGGTCTTCAACACGTTCCTATAACTGAACAACTTGGATGTAACGGTTTAAAGGGTTCTGAAATTTAATATATTGTGGGACATTTAGGTTTTGTCTGAGAACGTTACTTAGTTCCCTTCTTAGCCCATTTAGGGCGGTCGGGTAGCCTAGTGGTTAAAGCATTAGCTCGTCACGCCGAAGACCGGGTTCGATTCCCGACATGGGTACAATGTGTGAAGCTCATTACTCACCATACTCACTCACTCATTCACTCTGAACACTTTCCAAATTCAGGAGCAAAATGTCCTAGGAGCGACAGTTTATGTTTATGGAAATTTATCACATATAATTCAACAGGACACGAGAGTACTGTTCCTTACAGGATTTATTGGGACACAAATGTAAACAAGGGCAACCAGGCGAAACGAGAGCACGGAGAGTCTAGTAAGGGAGATAACTCCCATTTCTAATCACCTGCCATTCACTTATAGGCTAAAAGACAACTTTATCTTAAAAACAAACAAGCCATCATCTGAGTACTTACAATTTCTGTGTGACGCCATACCCAACGTTACAGAGCAAGTATTCGTGATAGAAAAAGTATGATGTCCGAAAACCTATGATCCAACGATAAAGTATTGTGTCATGAATAATAATAAAGGCATATATGATGCTGAAAGCTCTGATCGAAAACAGGACAATCCGCGATAGTTGTCCTGAACCCCGAGTATTTCTTTTAAATCTTTGATTATATTTTTACGCGGAAGATTATTTTTCCTAGGACTACTGTTTTGAAAAAAACGAGATTTTCCGCGATTCCGCGAAGATTTCACATTCATGACTGAATAGCAGTGTTTCTCTGATTAGTTGTCAGGAGTATATTTCTGATTAAATTAGAAGTCACGTGATCTATACCCACTACAGATGGTTTTAAACAATGCCGGGTTTTTTTCTCACCATCTTTCCCTCCTACCAAGGACAACTCTACCTAATCTATTTCTTGTCGCAGAACAAAACAAGACAAGCCACATCGACCAATAAAGGAGCACACGGCTACGACAATGCATTGATGTCAATGAAGCCAATATTCCTGGCTAGAGGGCCCAACTTCAAGACCGACTTCAAGTCCGATCCTATCCAGATCGTGGACATCTACCCTCTCGTGTGTAAACTGCTCAACGTTCAGCCAGCGCCCAATAACGGAAGTCTGGACCGAGTCAATGTCTTCATCCGGGACACTCCTCCAACTTCCGGCGTTCCAATAATGACGTCACATGTGCTGTTTTCATGGCTTCTCATAGTAACATGGATATTTCTGAAATAATGTTATTAATAGGCAACCGAAACTTTATCATTTGTTCTCAGTTTCTCATTGTGATGAGGAGTGGTGGGGTAGCAGAGCAGGTAAAGCGTTCGCTCGTCAAGCCAAAAGCCCTCACATGGGTACAATGGAAAATTACTAAAAGCGGCGTAAAACCATACTCACTCACTCACTCACTCACTCACTCACTCACCCACCCACCCACCCACCCACTCACTCACACACTCACTCACACACTCACTCACTCACTCACTCACTCACTCACCCAATAAATCATAGTGAGGAAATAAATGACAGAAGATCAATGGTTAGGTTTGATAGTTTTGATTATAGGTACAACTTTCAAAAAATTCTGAATGTATATTTTTGCCATGATTAACCACCAATGCTAAAGGGGCAGTCCAAACCGTTATGACTGATGTTTAAACCCTAAGTAATAAGCTGCTCCGTCTCAAATCTTAAGGATTTTTTCTAACTTTATTGATATGTAAACGAGGTACCCGAACAGGAACTAATTTTGATAAGCTCCTGCATTAATGCAATGCCTGTTTGCGCAATAAACTATTACCTAACATTTGCTTTAAGTTCATCAAGGTGTTTCTCAACGTGTGTGGCCCAGTCGTGTAAGGCGCCGCGATTCGCTGTGCAGAGTTGCGTCCCTTGAGCACGCCAGAAACCTATGATTGTGGGTTCGAATCCCGGTTCGCCCCGATTATGAATCTAGGTTTATCAGCACCATACCCGTGCTCTTGGGTTTCATCGAAGTGGTAAACGTCTGAGACCTGCATCACTTCGGGCTTTCCTCCCACATTAAGCTGTCACGCCGCGATATAACTGGAATACTGTTAAAAGCGGCGTTAAACCCAACTCACTCACTCACTCTCAACGTGTGGTACCGCCTATATGGTTTAGTGGTAGAGCGTCCGCCCCGGCCGCGTCATACCAAAAGTTTCCTACTTTGGCTAAACACGGGAGCACGGGTATGGTCACAAAAGTAGAATCATAATGTGAGCGCTCTGGGATTCGAACCCACAACCCTAGGTTTCTGGCGTGCTCAAGGGCAGCGAATTGCGGTCGACCGGTGCCCCGTCACTATCAGATAAATAGCGCGGTTCACAGAAGCATTCATTTGTATTAATGCGCGATTACTTGACTAAGTAAACTTACTTGTTAAACAACGATTTTACGAACGGCATTGTATCATAAACATATTATTACCTCGTTCGTGAAGATCTGGGTTAGAACAAGTTTTCAACAACCCATGCGTGTCGTAAATGGCGACCAAGCTTGTCGTAAAAGGCGTCTAACAGGATTAGGTGGTCAGGCTCCCTGATTTGGTTGATTCATGTCATCGAATCCCATTTGCGAAGATCGATGCTCGTGTTGTCAATCACCTGATTGTCTGTCTTGATTATTTACAGAACACCGTGTTATAGTTGGAATATTGCTGAGCCCGGCGTTAAACATCAAACAAACAAAACAAACAAACAAACTAAAGCAATGTAACTCGGATTGTTTCTAAGCTTACCAACGCGATACATGTCTAGGACCTGCGTTACTTTTGCCTTCATCTCGCATTGTGCTGACACGCCGTGATATACCTAAAATACTTTGCTGATGCGGCGGCCATTTACAGGGAATTTTTGAAAATTGAAATGGCCATGTAAATTTTATGAAGATTTCAGTAGTTATAAATTAGCGGGTGTGCACGAGGTTCTTGTTTGTTTGTTGTTTAACGCCGCACTCAGTAAAATTCCAGCTATATGACGGCGGTCTGTTAAAATCGAGTCTAGACCGGAAAATCCAGTGACTGGCATCATGAGCATCGATCCAAACACTTGGGATACGATGACATGCATCATACAAGTTAGCGAGCCTGACCCGATCCCGCCTCTTACGACAAGCATTGGTAGCTGAAGCCCAATTCTAACCCGGATCTTCACGGGTCAACAATCTCACTTACATCACAGATCTTAATCGCTCAACAAAGGTCTGATGACATCCGGGGCACGTCAGAACGAGTTAATTATAAGATGTCACTGAAAAATGTGTACAGTATGACATTGGTGACCCAGATAATATGTGCAAAAATATTCAATACGTCATTCGCTCGCATTGCGTAAAAGCAAGCAGGTTCAGGGGACGAGGATATAACAAGCAAGTGGCTGTAAGTCATACGCTTGTATAAGGAGATAGTTGACAGGACGGTGTGAATCTGCCGCCATGGCGTCAATCAGTATCGTCGCTATCCTTGTTCTCCTGTCTGTGTGGACGACTGCTGATGACTTCAAGAACAGAGTGCTTCTCGTGTCCATGGACGGATTCCGATGGGATTATCTCAACAACGCCACCTCCACGCCACACTTCCACACGTTCGGGGACGGGGGAGTCAGGACCACGTACATGAATTCCAGCTTCCCAACTCTCACCTTTCCTAATCATTATACCATGATTACAGGTAAGGGACTGGTCATTGAATATGCGGGGTATGTAAGTGGTCTTAAATCTAAACTGTATCATAGTTTGTCTCCAACCAGGAGTTTATGAAACATTTTTTTATGGTCAACCAAATACTGTTTTTACATGGCCCGCCGTGTAATAAATGACAAGCCCACAAATAATGTGAAAATTAATAATATCACGGCGCCGCACAATAAATACATAAAATAAGAAATGAAAATATAATAAATGAATAAATTGCCTGTCCCTAAATGCATGATATAATCGGATTCATGAACTGCAAAATCGTTCCTTCACCTGTTCATTTACATATATATTTGGATGGTCGTTTATTTGGTAAATTACAGTCTGACATGTTTGGTCCTTTTTGCAAAGGTGACACGGTTGTTTTGACTGTTTGTTGTTTAACGCCGCACTCAGCAATGTTCCAGCTATATGACGGTTGTCTGTAAATAATCAAGTCTGGAACAGACAATCCAGTGATTGACATCATAAACCCACGGAAATGAGATAGGTTGACATGCAGTGATTCAAGTCACCGGTCCTTACCGCAGACCCGATCCACTTGCGAAAATCATAGTTATCTGGTCAAGATGTTTCAGTGTATACCACGCGAAGCCCGATAAATGCAGCGCAGTAAATAATTGGAATGTTCCATTGCTTGTTTTGAATTCCGGATCATAGATACAGAGTAATATATATATATATATATATATATGTAACGTTATCTTCTGGAAGACAGTTTGCCAGAATAACAGGCCCCGACTGAAGGGTGTTCGCATATACTGGACATGTTCATGTACATAACCTATAATACTGTTGGGGTCAATCTCGCGCGTTCTCGCGAGTACTGGGTTTCACGGTACTTACCAGGATGAGCTGTATGATAAACACTTCTTGTATGGTGTGAGTGGGTGAGGCGGGTACAGGCAGTCGCCGTGACCCTGTTGGTTGTCATGTGTGGAGGTGTAAGCTGTTCATCTCTGTCAACTTGAAGGCTAAGATATGTAAATACAACCACTTTAGTGTACTGACACTGTTGACTGCCCGTGGCACTAGCCCCGTTTACAATTCAGCTCGTAAACCGCACAAGCCAATCCAACTCGTTTGATATAATTTGTATAGCGCACTGTCCAATGCATGAGCTCAAAAGAACCCTGATACACGTATAGTAGACACAAGGAGGAGTTCTCAAGCGAGTGGGTTTAGGTTTTTATAAATATCATTTATTAAGAATAAAGACTGGATTTAGCGATCCTCGTGCTCCACTGTAATCGTTCAGGGCACACTTATACTTACTAACACTACACATGAAAGTAGAGCACGTTTTATTACTTAAGTATATAAAGTGGGTGAGTGAGTTGGGTTTAACGCCGCTTTTAACAGTATTCCAGTTATATCACGGCGTGTTAGCTTAATGTGGGGGGGAAAACTCGAAGTGATGCAGGTCTCAGACGTTTACCACTTCGGTGAAACCCACGAGCACGGGTATGTTGATGACAAACCTAGTAACATAATCCGAGCGAACCGGGATCCGAACCCACAATCGCGGTTTCTGGCGTGGGGTAGCCTAAAGTACTCACGGAAATGAACAAAAACTGTTTTTCTCAATTTAAAAATCGACACAAAGTGTTACGTAGCTGTAAATACGAAATAACAAAACAACTGGAAAAGTACTAGTCTGGATTTGCTAGTCTGATCTCAGTGAACAATACAAAATGTACTTTACAGGAGGTAATTTGTCGGCACTTTCAACATTCAAAAATAAAACTAAGTCCAAATTGACATAGTAGAAACAGACTATAGGCATTATGCACCTGTTCTCACCTGTCGTCAAGGTGTCATAGGTCACCTTGATCTACTTACACCTGGTTATGCCCTGTTTCACAATAGTTTGTTTTATTCACATTTTTACACACTTTTACGTGTAAAAAGGCATAAAAACATTTGATACGCTGTATTTGTGCCACGGCCCAATTAGTACTAATTAAGTTGTTTGAATATTTACATGTTTTGTATATTAACTGCATTTATTTAAGATCTGAGGTCGAAAAAACAGGTTTTTTTCATTTCCGTGAGTACTTCAGTGGTTAAAGCGTTCGTTCGTTCGTCACGCCGAAGGCCCGGGTTCGATTCCTTACACGGGTACAATATGAGAAGCTTATTTCTGGTTTCCCCTGCAGGATATTGCTGGAATGAGTGGCGTCAAACCACACCCACTCACTGTAAAGGAATAGGAATGCGATTGGCCAGTCAAACGGCTAGATTCGGCTGGTTTTATGCACCTGACTGGTCACAAGTAGGTCTATATTTACACAGGCAATTTATATAAAAGTCAACATAGCCTAAACGAAGGACATTAGGTGCTATAACTGCTGGCCGAGGGTCATCGCACAATCGCCCTATATCCTACAGCAAGGTGACGTCACGACATTGGATGCATCATACCAATCACGCTGACGTATTCCAGACATGTGACTTTTTTAGTGGCATGTTGGTGACACAAATAATAATGATAACAGCTAACAAACGCATTCATCTATAGCGATGTTTATTTTTTAAACACCTAACCCTGACGTCCTATTCAAGACCGTTAAAAGCGGCGTTAAACTCAGTACTCTCACTCACCTACCTGCATCCGCACTTGCAAACACTCTAGATGGCTCAGTCGTATAAGACCTCAGCCTGCCCTTACAGGAATCAATACTGAAACTAGTTTCGTGCACAGAACAATCACACAGTCACGTGATACAACACAATATATGAGGAGAGGTGAGATGGAATTGGGTTTAACGTCGCGTCCAAGAAAATTGCACTTGGACGTACGTGCGTGCGTGCGTGCGTGCGTGCGTGCGTGCGTGCGTGTGTGGCCGCTTGTACTAGTCCGGACTGATGCCGATTTATAGTGCCAGTTCACTGAGATACCATGCCGCAGTTTAACATGCATACCCAACTCAGACACAGTACACCGACTCCGAGCCGACCAGTCCTTGTTTTAGCCCGTTAATGGCGAGGGCCAGACATGGTAACAACAAGTACCATCTTTTCACGTCTTTTGGTATGACGTGGCTGGGGATCGAACCCCGGACCTTCCGCTTTCCGGGCGGACGCTCTACCACTAGACCACGGAGTGGTTGCGTGGATTCCACTGAAATTTTACAGTATCACTACGCCAGTGTCTACCGAGGTATAGCGTAGGTACCGGAACAGGCCGAGTGAATCCGAGTGAGTAGCAGCCTTACGCAGACAGCTGGGAGAAGTCAAACTGTTTTGTCAACAAATAATTGGCGCCATATGTACTGGTAGGATACCGAGTACTACAGAGTGAGGTGAGGTGAAATGAGGTTTAACGTCGCGTCCAATATTATTGCACTTATATCGCGACGTGCGAAGCCCATTTCTGGTGTTCCCGACGTGATATTGCTGGAATATTGCTAAAAGCGGCGTAAAACCATTCTCACTCACTCACTCACTCGTTTAATATGACGCGGCTGGGATCGAACCCCGGATCGTATGCCCCGGGTGGACGCTCTAAAGAGCGAGTGATAAAAAGAAAACGAGGCAGGCACGAGGAATATTTTCGTATACAGCTGGTTTCAGTTATACAGAAATTCGTTTATGCGGACGAATTGTGAAATGACGCAAGTGTCCGTATAAACGAGGCACGACTGTATAGACAATACAGTGGTTGACATCATGAGTATCGATCCACGCAAATTGGATACGATGACATGCATCAACCAAGTCAAATAGACAATTGGTGATTTCTTTCTCATTTATTCGGCTCACTCGAAGCCAAGTATATAAAAGATTAACCTGCCAGTCATCGTTAACAGGTCTTTGGGAGGAAAGCCATGGGATTACCGGCAACTACATGTACGACCCCGTGTTCAACGCCACCTTCAACATGGGCACCAAAGAGACACGCTGGTGGGATGGGGGAGAGCCGTTGTGGGTCACAGCCAAGAAGCAGGTACAATCATAATTCTTTTCATACTTTGTTTTTGTTCATCAACAGAAGTAAAAACAGTAACAATAGCATGATGACCAACACGAAACAACAATAGGTATTATTCACGTGTCTCTCCTCATCACGGTCTGGCCCCGTGCTTGAAAATGGAGATTAATACCATACGATCACTTTTCGCCAAATAATCTTAATTGTAACAAATTTGACTTCTCCAAATAGATTTTCCGAAAGAGAAAAACTTGCATAAATACTATCAAACAACGCAAGATGTTTTTAAACAACACAAACACACCATGCAAGAAATGAGTGAGTGAGTCTGAATTTACGCCGCTTTTAGCAAAATTCCAGCAATATCACGGCGGAGGACACCAGAAATGTACATTGTACCCATGTCGGGAATCGAACCCGGGTCTTCGGCGTGACGAGTGAACGCTTTAACCACTAGGCTACCCGACCGCCCTGGAAGGAATGAACTTGCATGATCATTCTGGGATTCAATCTCTTTAACTTACAACAGTGACGCCGTCCATTATCAGAGTTATGACGACTGCTGACTTGAACAGTGAAAACCCTTCACCCAAACATTTTCGGAATTAAGACTTGTATCCGACATCACATTTAGAACTGCATCCTGACTGGTAACTGATATGATAATAATACTCTTTAACGTCTTTGAGGATAATATTAATATAGTTTAGAGCGGTGTTGGACCGCCTCCGTGGTATAGTGGCAGGGCGTCCGCCCGGAGAGCGCATGGTCCGGGGTCCGAACCCCGGCCGCGTCATACTAAAAGACATTTGAATATGGTGCTTGTTGTTACCCTGTCTAGCTCTCGGCATTAAGGGACTAAAACAAGGACTGGTTGGCTCGTATACTGTGTTTGAGTGGGGTATGCATGTTAAACTGCGACATGGTATCTCAGAGGGCCAGCACTATAAAATCGGCATTAGTCCGGACGGACACACAAACACGCACGCACGCACACACACACACACACACACACACACACACACACACACACACACACACACACACACACACACACGTTTGTCCATAAGTGCAGTTATTTTGAATGCGACGTTTCACCACATTTCACCTCACCTAAAGCGGTGTTGACTATTAACAAAAACATACATTCAAGGCGGCCTGTTGTTAAGGCTGACTGAGATTAAGAGCAGCCATGAAAACTACTTGTAAAAGTTTACTAATATCAAGAGCATACAACCTAACATGAAAAGCATGGTTAAACCAAGAGCATATGTAGCGGCCATAAATGTCCGAGTCCCGTGATGGGATTTGAACCACGGACCTTCTGATCCGAGGTCGGACGCCTTGTCCACATGACCAAAGAGGTTAACCCTGTCAGCAGCCGACAAGGTAAGGATGTCCTCTGTGGGATGACTCCACGCCCTGCTACACATACAACCATGTTGACGTTGTGTAGAACTACAGTGAATCAAGAGCATATAGCCAAAATGTCAGTATGTGAAAGGTAATTAATATGAAGCACATCAATCCTAAGTTCGTATTCTAGATTGATACCGATTTTGAACAAATCTCATTAAAATCAGATCCTAGTACTCGCTACCGCTGAACAAAGATCTGAGGACATCCTATTACAGGTCAGGGCGGTGGGTAGCCTAGTGGTTAAAGCGTTCGCTCGATTCCCAACAATGTGTACAATGTGTGAAGCCCCTTTCTGGTGTCCCTAGCCGTGATATTGTTGGAATATTGCTAAAAGCGGCGTAAAACCATACTCACTCACTCACTAGTACGACTACGCAAGAACGACCTTTCATCCGAGCAAGCAAAGCGTCACTCACAGGAAAGTGACAGTCGGAATGTGTTTTCTAATCATACAACCTCGAAAATGTTATAACACTGGGTAATTCCCAACGACACTTATGGGCTTAACGACTGAATCCGTACAAATCATCGTCTATATCTCGCTTCAATAAGATGAAGATTTGAACGGAAGAGACTTTGCAATGCCCCTGGGAAGTACTTCTATACAGCCTAGGCCATCTCTTAGACATTCCAGAATGTTCTTTTATTCAGTTTCCAAATTTTGAATCGACAACTAAAAATATTTTTTCAAAGCCTTGTCGCCAGTTTGAAACTAATGCCATACAGCTCGAGAAAGCTGCTTTCTGATAGGCTAATGTTGACGTCTTGTTAGTCATTTCATTGGTCGGTCAAAGTTCGCTGAAGGTCGTTCTGATGTGACCTGTAATGTGTTGTCCTCATATCTTTGTTTTACGACAGCGAGATCTAAGATCTGATTTTAATGAGATTGTGAACCCGTGAGCTTCATTTAAATGGCAAACGTCAACAACAACAACAACAAAAATATAAAAAATTGCAAACGTCTAATACCGGTTTACCATACAGCATGTCGTGAAATAGTGTTCAAAGTGTTAAAACCAACTCGCTCTGTTTATCTGTTTAAGGGTTTAAAGGCGGGGACCTATTTTTGGCCAGGTAGCGAGACTGAGATTCGAGGTGTGCGGCCGGACTACTGGTTCCCCTACACGGACGACCCCCCTTATAAGGAACGAATTGACACCGTCGTTGACTGGTTCAAGACCAAAGATGTCACATTTGCCACCCTGTATTACCCAGAGCCCGATTCAACTGGACACAGATTTGGGCCAGAATCACAAGAGGTCAAGGACAAGGTTGCGTACATGGATGAAATCCTTGGTTACCTCGTGCAGAAGTTGAGGGACAATGACCTCGAAAATGAGGTCAATGTCATTGTTACCAGTGACCATGGAATGGTTGAAGTAGATAACGTCAATAAGGTAGGTCGTATATCGTGCTGTAAACTTCGAGACATCCGGACATTCGAGATAGCTAGGCATGGATAGCCAGACAGATCAAGCAATAGTTTTATAGATCCATCCGAGTGCGTACTTGAGAATTTAAGAACACAACAATGTACGTGATGACACAATTATCAATACAGACTACCATTAAATTTTACAAGTGAATAAAGGCAAGCGCAAAATTTGGTTGAACAATTGGTTCAAATTGCACTGTACCTTTACGTCGATTCTAGATGATTATGTGAGAAAAGGTCCGACCGATAAAAAAATAAGGGAACTAACGATTTGAATGCAGTTGTCGTTAAGATGTGTATTTACAACACCGTGACGTTGCATCTGTACACAACATCTGAGCACAATGAAACTTCACATCATGCAGAGGGCACGGGTGGCCCAGTCGTCTTAGGCGCCGCGATTCGCTGTGCAGAGTTGCATCCCTTGGGCACACCAGAAACCTATGATTGTGGGTTCGAATCACGGTTCGACCCGATTATGTTTCTAGGTTTGTCAGAACCATACCCGTGCTCGTGGGTTTCACCGAAGTGGTAAACGTCTGAGACCTGCATCACTTCGGGCTTTCCTCCCACATTAAGCTGACACGCCGCGATATATCTGGAATACTGTTAAAACGGCGTTAAACCCAACTAACTTACTCACTCACATCATGCATGGACAGCAATGTGTGCGGCTTTAGGGGAACTCACTAATGCAATTGAGCTGAGCAGACGCATTAAAATACCTCCGAGAAAGTATCTCAATGAACAGACAATCCCAAGTTGCCGGAATGTTTGGCAAATGAAAAAGTGAGATAACGGGGTGCGACTGTACTTACACAAAGAGAAGCAGGCCCGTCACTACCATTTTCTCAAAGCTCTAAAATCTTAAAATACCACCAGTCAAAGAACGTTTCCTCCTTAATCAAGACGGATTTTCAAGATTAAGGATTGTACATGGGAAATCGTAACAGTAACTAGCAATGACTGATACAGTGATGTTTAACAATAACCTCAAAGATGACCTTGACCTTGGTAGACGTATCACCAACTTTTAATGTGGTAGGATTTGTAAGGATTAATCAGATGTAAAGTTCCATACGGGTAGAGGGGGGCCTTGCCTCAGAAAGTGAAAAGGACTTACCATGTTTTACAATACCCTGACCTTGACCTTTGGCAAAACCTTTTCAAAAGATGGTCCCATCATAGAGGGTATATTTAATGATTAAAGAATTAATATATTTTGAGAAATTGCAACCACAAACATTTTCTAGGTTTACCATCTCGTGACCTTGACCTTTGACTTTATCGTGCCAAAAGAAGTCTCGAGGGATATGTGGAATAAGTACATTGTTCGATAACTCTATGTGGCGCTATATTCAATGGAAAAAATGATACAAGTATTTCTGACAATTACCTCAAAGGTGACCTAAACCTTTGACATAAATACAGTCGACATTTGCTGTGGTAGAATTTGTTATTTAACATGTATAAGTACAAACTCCCACGCCTTTAGAGGTAACCTTGTCTCATGCTGACAATGGCACAACCCTGTTTTTACAAAATAAAACTGAACGCTGACCTTGACCTTTTCCTGATATTGACCAAAGTGCCCAGAAACTGTATGCACCAAGTGAAACGATAAATCCATTAATATAGTTTGATAAGTGTAACCACAAACTGTTTTCCGAAAGCTTTTCAACCTCGTGACCTTGACCTCTGACCTTTTCATGACATGTAGCAGACGTTAGAAATATCCCCATGAAGCATACACTTTGACCACGGGCCTTCTGAAGACACATTTAATGGATAATTGAATGAATGGATTTTCTTTCAATTTTGTACGGAAACTTAGCATTAACCACAGTTGTAAGTACAACATATTTATAGCCGTATCAGCAATGTCTCAGCTATTCACGTCTGCCTTTGTTCAAATAATCATAACCAGTAGCACACGTTATAACTCTATTAGTACTAAGGTATGATATTTTTCTCTTAAAATTTAAACGTAATATTTCACTGGAGTAAAGTGTAAATAAAAGTTTTAGCCAGAACAACTCTGAGTTGGCTTCAGTAACACGTGATTTACAAAAATCAGTGAGAAATCATTAAATGCAATAAACAGATGGCAACTTGTCAAATCACGCGTTTATCACATACCACGTGTCATTCATGTAAATACCACTCGATGGAAAATTTAAAACAAATGATATTTCAACCTCGTGGCATTGACCTTTGATTTTTTCATAACATAATCTTTCAGGTCGTGGATATATCTGATTATGTGGACATGACAAAGGTAGCTCGTGTCCCGAGTTACGGCCCCGTGATGCAGATTCTGCCGGTAGAGGGCCAGGATGACGCCATTATTCAGAGTCTGACTGGAGTGGAACATATCACAGCGTACAAAAAGGAGGATCTTCCTGAACGTCTCCACTTTCAAGACAACAGAAGGATCATGCCAGTCGTCATCATAGCAGAGGAGGGTTGGCAGATAACCACTGTAAGTCACTGGTCATACATGTAGATAGGTCATACACATCGTCATCAAGACAGGGGAGATAACTACTGTAAGTCACTTGTCATACATGTAGATGGGTCATACACAACGTCATCAAGATAGGGGAGATAACCACTGTAAGTCACTGGTCATACATGCAGATGGGTCACACACAGCGTCATCAAGACAGGGGAGATAACCACTGTAAGTCACTTGTTATACATGTAGATGGTCACACACAGAGTCATAAAAACAGGGGAGATAACCACTGTAAGTCACTGGTCATACATGTAGATGGGTCATACACAGCGTCATCAAGACAGGGGAGATAACCATTGTAAGTCACCGGTCATACATGTAGATGGGTCACACACACCGTCATCAAGACAGGGGAGATAACCACTGTAAGTCACTTGTCATACATGTAGATGGTCGCACACAGCGTCATCAAAACAGGGAGATAACCACTGTAAGTCACTGGTCATACATGTAGATGGGTCATACACAGCGTCATCAAGACAGGGGAGATAACCATTGTAAGTCACCGGTCATACATGTAGATGGGTCACACACACCGTCATCAAGACAGGGGAGATAACCACTGTAAGTCACCGGTCATACATGTAGATGGGTCACACACAGCGTCATCAAGACAGGGGAGATAACCACTGTAAGTCACTGGTCATACACGTAGATGGGTCACACACACCTTCATCAAGACAGGGGAGATAACCACTGTAAGTCACTGGTCATACATGTAGATGGGTCACACACAGCGTCATCAAGACAGGGAGATAATCACTGTAAGTCACTGGTCATACATGTAGATGGGTCATACACAGCGTCATCAAGACAGGGAGATAACCACTGTAAGTCACTGGTCATACACGTAGATGGGTCACACACACCTTCATCAAGACAGGGGAGATAACCACTGTAAGTCACTGGTCATACATGTAGATGGGTCACACACAGCGTCATCAAGACAGGGAGATAACCACTGTAAGTCACTGGTCATACATGTAGATGGGTCATACACAGCGTCATCAAGACAGGGGAGACAACCACTGTAAGGCATGGATCACAAAGGGGTCAGTCATATACAACCGTAGTCACGCGTGACACCTTTGTCACCCTCCCAGTTTCATCGCTGCCACCACTGGACAAGCGGCCATTACAAGGATCATGAATTTGGCAGACCCCAAATGTAATGACATTTTTATTTGTGTTTATGTCTTTGGGAATGCCATTACAGTGAATTAGGAAAATTTTAATGTTTTAAGTCTATGTATAAAATCTTCAAAAAAAGAAACGTAAAGCCAGATTTGTGTGAGGTAGGGCAATATATTTAACTGTTCAAGTTATTGAGCCATTATGTTGTGGAGAGAACACTTGGTGATTGTACTTATCCACGGTTATCGGTACATAGGAAAAGTCCAAGGTGAAGGTCACCTACAATCAATAACGCGTATGTCCCCCGTTGGATAGCGGCCTGACATTTCCTGCCCATGGGAGAGACGAGTGTGCGAATCACATCCTGGGGAATGGTAGCCCACTCGGCCTGCAACCCAAAAGGCAACTGCTGCAAAGTCTGGGTTGTGGTTGACGTCGGCGTAACTGTCTATCCAATTCATCCCACAGGTGCTCTATCGGGTTCATATCATGGGATGTGGAGGGCCAGGGGAGAACATCAACGTTGTTGTTGTGTAGACAGGCTCTTGTGATCCGTGCTGTATGCTTTCGATCGTTGTCCTGCTGGAATACACCGTTGCCGTTGGCTGCAACTGGGCGGACATGTGGTAGGAGAATTTCGTTAATGTATCGTTGAGCCGTATATGACCTGGATATGGACCAAACCTGTCCTACCATGATGAGAGATATCCGCCCACATCATAACGCTACCCCCACCAAACCTGTCCACTTCCTGTACGCAGTTTCCGGCGTAACGTTCTCCCCGATGTCTGTAGACCCGTGCTCTTCCATCCCCTCAACGGGGGAGAAATCTTGATTCGTCGCTGAACCAGACATCTCTCCATCGCAGTTGAGGCCTTTCCCTGTGTTGACGACACCAATGCAGTCGTTGTTGACGATTTTGTCGACTCCATATGACGCGCCGAACAGGACTTCTGGCTCGTACGGAGATTCTGCGCAGTCAGGGTATTTGGGATGCGGTTGAGGTGGCTGTGGCTGTCCTTCACGTAGGTGGCGCAGTCGGATGTAGTGATGTTGGGCAGGGGTGGTTACTCTTGCCCCCCTCCCCCCACCCCCCCCTTGGCCGATCGTGTGCTGACCCCTGCTGTTGAAACCGATCACATCGGGATTCCCCTGCCTTCCAGCGGCCTATGACGTTGCTTCTTGTCACTTCTGTTAATCTTGGCATGTTGTTGAACTGTCCCTATTCGATTGACGCAGATGCACTGGGTGCGTTTTTTCCGAATCGTACGTATTGCCCGACTAATGGCTTGCATGTCCTTGTTGTGATCATTTTGATCCGGGAAATTTGTCACTGACACTATAACACATTAAACCTCTTCATTTTGCACCTCTTGGTCCGCTTAGTTTACTTTTATGGCCTAAATGCCCGTTTGGCGGGGTTTTTTTTAAAGAATATATTTATTTAGATTGATTCGAGATTGAAGATAACAGAAAAGCACCAACTTCCCCTTACATTCTCAGTGTACAATTTACATGATAGTTGAAATAGTAATTCAAATTGACACACAAACAAAATAATTCCCCATGTGGGAATGTGCACTCCATGTGGGAAGGTAAACATAACGGTCGGGCGGTTGCGAGTTCAACTCAATCCATAGTTCTATGCCGCCTAGCACTGTGTGGAGCTGTGACTGGTGGATGTGATAATAAAGAAAGCTCCGAGAACTGGCTATCGCTGTGAGGATCACATTCATCATAGCAGGGGAGATAACTTCTGTAAGTGAGTGAGTGAGTGAGTTGGGTTTAACGCCACTTTTTACATTATTCCAGTTAAATCACGGCGTGTCAGCTTAATGTGGGAGGAAAGCCCGAGGTGATCCAGGTCTCAGACGTTTACCACTTCGGTGAACTCTCCGAGTTGACAAACCTAGAAACATAAGCTAAGTTTTCGCTGCCGCTAAACAAAGATCTAAAGACACTCCATTACGGGTCACGTCAGAACGACCTTTCGCGAACTTTGACCGACCACAGAAATCAGCCAATTAGAAAGCAGCTTTCTTGAGCTTTACGGCACTCGTTTCAACCTGGCGACTTTCATTTCAGACTACGCTTGAAAAATATTTTGGCACAGTTCTCGATTAAAATTTTGAAAACTGAACAAACGAAAATTCCGAAATGTCTAATATATGTTTGAGATTGTGTGGCAGTGCTTCCCACGTACAGTGCAACGCCTCCTCCGTTCAAATGTATATCCCACTGAGGCAAGAGATAGACGATAATTTTGACGGAATCAGTCGTAAACGGGCCGGAACTGTCGTTCGGAATACCCCGTGTTAACGTTTTCGGTGTTGCATGATTAGAAAACACATTCCGACTGTCACTTTCATGATCTGGTAAGCGACGCTTTGATTGGTCCGATGAAAGGTCGTTCTGACGTGACCCGTAATGGGATGTCCTCAGATCTGTTTAGCGATAACGAGAACTAAGATCTGATTTCAGTGAGATTGTGACATAACTGAAATACTGCCCAAAGCGGCGCTTAACCTACTCACTTACTCATATTTCCACTCATTAATTATATATTTGCAGAACAAAACAAAACAGGCCACAAAGACAACAAAAGCCACCCATGGCTATGATAACGCACTGATGTCAATGAAGCCTATATTCCTGGCAAAAGGACCGAACTTCAAGACCAACTTCGCGTCAGATCCTATCCAGAATGTCGACATCTACCCTCTCGTGTGTAAACTGCTCAACATAGAGCCAGCGCCGAACAACGGGAGCCTGGACCGAGTCAATGTCTTCATTCAAGACACTCCTCCAATATCCGAGGCTTCGACCGGTGCATCAATACTGCTTTTCGAGTGTCTGTTTGCATTCATAATCGTCATCAACTTTACATTGTTGATATGAAACTCATGCCATGAACTCACCAAGGTTCGATCAGAGTAAATTGTAATATAAGTTTCACATGATATGAAACGATGATGCATTTAAACGTAAACTTTATGTTAAAGTGGATTTCCGTGGATTAAACCCTTCTGATTTATATTTTATTTTTGTAACACATATTCTTTTCCGCGTGTTGTTAATTATAGACACAAAATATAAGCAGTTACAATAATGAATAAATGAACTGAATAAATCAGTCGGGCTTTCTTGCACCAGTAATTTTCTGTTGATTGTGCAGATTAAATATACACCCAATAACATTAGGGATTTTTAATGGTATAAATATATTAACAATTGGAAAATGGTACAACATCTTTACAAGACCCATATAATCTGGAGTTTATATTACTACCAGTGAACCCGGACCGCCTCCGTGGTCTAGTGGTAGAGCGTCCGCCCGGAGAGGGGAAGGTCCGGGGTTCGATCCCCGACCGCGTCATACCAAAAGACGTTAAAAGATGGTACTTGATGTTACCCTGTCTGGAGCACGGCATTAAGGGGCTGAAACAAGGACTGGTCGTCTCGGAGTCAGTATACTGTGTCTGAGTGGGGTAGTCATGTTAAAACTGCGGCATGGTATCTCAGTGGGCTAGCACTATAAATCGGCATCAGTCCGGACTAGTACAAGCAGCACACACACACACACACGTGCATGCACATCGCTATATAAGTGCAATAATCTTGGACGCGACGTTAAACCCAATTTCACCTCACCTCACCAGTGAACCCGTGAAGATCCGGGTTAGAATAGATCTTCAGCAATCAATGCTTGCCTAAAAAAGGCGACTAACGGGACCGGGTGGTCAGGCTCGTTACTTGGTTTATGCACTTGGTCATCTTATCCCAATTGCGTGGATCGATACTCATAATATCAATCACTGGATTGACTGGTCCAGACTCAAATATTTACAGACCGCCGTCATATAGCTGGAATATTGCTGAGCGCGGGGTTAAACAACCGGTAAGTATTCTTTTCGGAGATCATTATAACATGAACAAATGAGTAAAAAATGAAATTCATCCTCTATACCATTATTACAGACTGAACATATTCGAAAAGACTTTTCTATCGACAGATATCTGCCTTCATTATTCTTTAATTTTAAGACCTGCTCTAAATCTTACAATTATGTTTCTAAATTTTCTTTCATACAAAACTGAAAGATATTTTTCAGGTTCAAAAGACTTTTAAACTCTGCTTATAAATGATATCTTGAACTAGAGTTTAAGACTGATCTCCAGTATCCTTAAAAAGTCGTAGAAATGAAAGCTGGTTCCCAACTGTTTGCGATATCCATATAAAACCAAAGCCATGGGAAAAAAGAAGTAAAACAATGTTTGAAGCCCATGTATGGCGTCCACAGTTATCTAAATACAATAACATATTATAAGCCTTTTTTGGCCATCTGTCTTCATTCATGAATTAATTTAAGCCAAAACGTAAGTATTCTAACATCGGAGTTGATGTACAGTGGAAAGCGATTCGTTTCCCCGTAGAGTATAGCATTTGGGGTTTGTTGTCCCCCCCCCCCACCCCATCCCCCCTCACCCACTAATAATAGAGTAAATATGTGGTCAGTGGTTGCATAACCCAGTTTTGTACTGTTGTACGAATGACATGTCGTGAGTTCACGTCCTCCGGTCAGAGGGCAAGATCGATAGGATCAAGGCCTGTTGTTACACATTCTCTGAAAGTGTATCTGCACAGCCTAGCTACATCTATGAGAAACAGCTTACCAGACACGTCCTTCTCAAAAATAACGTCGTCCAAAACATACGACGCCATCAAGTTGCGAGAGCATGTTCGAATCTCCAGAAATGACGTCTTGATAGAACAAAGTTTTATCGTGAAATCAACCACGCTTCGTCCTTCATTGTTCTTTGCGATTTATGTCATAGCTATCTAATATTTCACGATAAAACACAGTTCTATCACCCTTAAAGAGGCTATACATAATGTTGATAGCCTCATGTTATATTCTCCCTGCCGTTTTTTTATTCTACGATAAACAAATCCCACTCATCGTGGGAGATGTGTGAAATCTTTATGACAGAATTGATTTAGTTAATGCTGACTTGAATGAATATGATGTCATATGCATTTCTAAGACATGGCAATCCTAGACCACGAAATACATATTCCTGGTTTTCATCCACCAGTAAGGTGAGGTGAGGTGAAATGAGGTTCAACGTCGCGTGGAAGAATATTGGACTCATTTCCCGACGTGCATTCACGTGTGTGCGTGCGTGCGTGCGCTCACTAATCCTGACTGATGCTGATTTGTAGTGCTAGCCCACTGAGATACCATGCCGCAGTTTATCATGAATATACCACTCAGACACAGTGTACGGACTCCGAGCCGACCAGTCCTTGTTTCAGCCCCTTAATGCCGAGCTCCAGACAGGGTAACAACAAGTACCATCTTTTAATGTCTTCCACCAGTAAGAAAAGATAGACAAACCAGGGGCGTTGGAGGAGCTATATATTTATGTTACAGAATCAATTCACTATAAACTAGGATTTAGGATTTGTTTGTTTAACGCCACACTTAGCAATATTCCAGCTATATGACGGCGGTCTGTAAATAATCGAGTCTGGACCAGACAATCCAGTGATTCACATCATCAACACAATTGGGATAAGATGACATGCATCAACAAAGTCAGCGAGCCTGACAACCCGATCCCGTTAGTCGCCTTCAACGACAAGCATCGGTTGCTGAAGACCTATCTTCACGGGTCGCATTATAACGTCCTGGTTTAGAAACAGCATAGGCACAAATTATATGTAAGAATATTGGAACGTTTCATTGAAAAGTGAGTTCGTAATTTTCGCTTCCCGCCGCATCAGCAATCTTGCAGCTATTCGCGGCGATTCATAGAACAGACACAAGTTCGTATTAATGGGATTTGATTGATCAATCCATTGCATAAGCGACTGACACTCATATCAAAACTATTGTACTGTGAGATTTTACTGTAAATTTGCTAAACAGAACATATCCTAATATTGAACATACAAAGTCAGTATATAGTACGGAACATGTGATAAACGAAGCTGCACGTGTTGCCGTTATTCGAGTGCTCTTATGGACCTAATCTTCGTGTCCTGACCCGACCTCGTATGTTTCTCGGATTTTTCTGGCTTTTTGATGGCTCTAACATCCACAAAGCAGATAACGAAAGCGTACTCCATCTTCCCCGAGGCAAGGGAGTTAACTGACTGAAACGAGTCCAGTTTCCACTCTTGCCGAACGAGGCAATAATTTCTGGGCTGGATCGTTGCCCCGCCAGTAGCTATTATGAGTTTTAATGTCCCTTCCATGAGGTGCGCGTACTTGCGAACTATTTATAAATATATTATTATTGACATTCACTCATTTCAGCAGCATTCCAGTAAGGTAAATTGGAATAATGTTATAAATGATGGAGATATTAATGCAACTGTTAGTAAATACTGTTACCGAACTCACAAATATTCCAGTCCTTGTCCGCCTCAGTGATGCGATGCTCATGATATTAATCACTGGATTGCGTGGTCCAGACTCAATTATTGACAGACCGCCGTCATATAGCTGGAATATTGCCGACTGCGGTGTTAAACAACAAACAAACCAAACAAATAAGAATTGACTCTTCGCAACAACAACCAAGTGATGCTCCCTGGATGAATGGAAATATTTAAAAGCTCATGTGCAAGAGAAATAGGATTCATTAAAAAAAAGCCAAACGTTGAAATTCACCTGCTGATTAGCAAAAAATGAAAAAAAAAAGTAATTCATTTCAAGCGTGATAAGGAAGTGGACATTAGCATGTATAGAAAAACTGAATAAATGATTAACAAGGATCGCGGTAGCCAATCATGGTGATGTATTATGGAGTATCATCTTAAACAGACAAATTGGACGAAAGTATCTTCTCCTCACATAGAAGAAAATGATTATGTGTATGAAAATGATATTGATAAAGCAAATATATTGAAAAAGTACTTCGTAGGCATTGCAACTGTTTATAATCCCAAAGATGAATTTCCAGATGATGATACATCTGAAAACGTTGACTATTGCCTTCAGAGTATAAGCCGCAAACAATCTGAAGTTACGGACATTTTATTGTGTCTCGATGTTTCCAAAGCAACAGGGCCTGATAATATTATTAATCGCGTTCTAAAGTATATAGCAGAACAATTATCAGTATATATGTGGATATATGGAAATGTTCGTCTGTGGCTCAAGTACATGAGAACAACTTTCATGCTTGTTCTAATTATGAACCGGTGTTTTGTTTGCTGTTAACGCCGCTCTCAGCGATAATCCAGCTATATGACGGCGGTCTGTAAATAATCGAGTCTGGATCAATCCAGTGATAGTAGTCTGTCCCTCTTACCAGTTTTTTAATAGTTTGAGAAATGTCTGACAATTTGTTTCTTAGATAATGGAATAGTTATTTCATTGCACTCAGCAATATTCCAGCTATATAACAGCGGTCTATAAATAATCGAGACAGGACCAGACCAGACATCATGAGCAAAAAAAATTGGAATATGATGGAAAAAGATGCCCATCGTATACACTTCAATATCAAAAGAACATAAACAGGAAGAAGAAGATGGGTAGCATCTTTTCTTTGCATGTCCAGTATATGATCATTTACGAATTGAATATTTGTCGGCATATAAGTACCAGACACCAAACATTTTTAGGTTTATTGTACTAATGTATTCCGAAAGAATCAACTTGTTAAAGAATGTGACATATGTATTGTAGAAAATATGTTTTGTTTGTTGTTAACGGCGCACTCAGCAATATGTCCAGCTATATGACGGTCTATACCAGACAACCCAGTGACTGATATCACGAGCATTGATCCTCGTAATTGGGATACGATGAAATGCATCAACAAAGTCAGCGAGCCTTACCATCCGATCTCGTTAGTCGCCTTTTACGGCAAGCATGGATTGCTGAAGATCTATTCTAACCCGGATCTTCACTGGTAATAATACTCCAGATTATGTTGAAACTGTATTCTTATAGGACTAATTATTAATACATATACAACACTATCTATCGTGTTTGTGATTTTTGGTACAAGTGGTCTAAGCGGAACCACTCCCCACTCCCTTTTTTTAAATTCTGGATCCGCCCGACAACTACTGTTTGATGCACATCTTATGTAAAACATAGTGTCACAAATTTAACACACCATTGCCAGATTACATGGTCGTAAAAAGTAGTAATGTTTTAAATTATATGAATGGTTAACTGAAAATTCGTGATGACGCCATGTGTTCGCAAAAAAAGGGTAAGCGTGACTTGCTGTACCGGTAACGCCTGTCACACAATTTGCATAAGAAAAGTCAGAATTGTTGCCTAGCGTCGCACAGATGTACTCTAAAGCCATGCAAAACCCACCCAACCCCGTCACTCATCCCACGGCAAATAAACAACAGAACACAGAGTGTATGGTATCGGCTTATGTGATGATTCAGCGTACAACAAGGTTCTGAGGTGCGAGATAAACCATAAACACATATGCTGCTGAAAGACTGTAATAATAATAATCATAAATCTCTAATACCCCGTTCACATGCGCCTCTATACATATGTGTGTATTTGTGCATACTTGTGTAGAAATATATACGTGAGTATACTTGTCATGTGAACGCGTTTACTCATGTGTGTATATTTACACCAGGGGCAAATTGGCATCATGTCTGGAGCAGGTGCAAATGTAAATGTAAATTTGCACTGCGTGTATTTGTTGCAATATGAACGTTTATGTTAACGTAAGTGGATGATCTAATTAATATCTGTTCGTTTGCCAACACCAAACAAATTGTCAACTAGTGCAAACTTTTATGCGTATATACAGAGTTGAGCGAACGGTAATTTCTTTTAGTTTCAATGAGTCAAAAATTTGGGTACAAATTAAATCAAACGTGTTGCTACACGCGAAGATTTTCAGTGAAGTAACTGTCTTCTCATTCAACTTTGATTGGAAACAACCTGTTTTGTGTTGAAAGTCATAAACAGACTGACGAATATGTGTGCTTACACAATTTAATACTTTATTTAAACAGCTAAGTTGATTTTCATGTGAACCCATACTAAATTTACATATACACATATGTATAGTTACACATGTGCAAAATTACTTACGTTAGTAAATGTTGTGCATGTCAACGGGGTATAAGACACAGTATAATAATAATCATGTCATAGAAACTGCACAGTACAATAATAATCTTGTCATAGATAATGTTTCTGTATGATATTTCTTAAGAATACTGTTACAATCACTGGGGCGATTTCACCAAGAGCTACTGCATTTCAGGTTCCTCTTGTCTCTTCCTGTCGGGAATTCCAATCTTTCCTGGACTTGACATCAAGCTGAATCCTTCTTGTGAACCAGATAAAGGGGGCGGGGCACCAAGCCGCCATTTCGCAAGGGGCTTGCTGTTAGCTTTGAGTAAGACACAGTGGTACCATATTTACACAAATAAATGGTATCGTTTGCATGATAGTTTTATCAAACTGTTGTACAGCTGGAATGTGTAGAATGTCGTTGTGATGTATTTACTCCAACTCCTGAGTTTATTTCTATCTGTAAATAGAGCCTCATTGCCATGACGTCACAATCAAATGACATCAATATCTGCCATTTTTTAAGCTTGTCCGCTGTATGTCTTACACACACACACACAAAAACGTGGGCTATTACTGTTTACAAACTAAACAATTTTGCAGAGATTTTGGATGATAAATGGAATCACACCCTGGTGTCAGAGCAAACTCAAAAATATCAAAACTCATTGATGGAAGCAAAACGATCCTCAGCAAGCCCCAGATGTTGTTACTTTTACACATGTACATTTCTTAATATATTTGAGAGGAGATGACTTTCAGATGAGAATCTCCAAAAGTCAAATCTGCATTCAAAAGTCAATCACAGCATTGCAATACTGAGAGAGTGAGTAAGCATGGTTTTACGCCACTTTTAGCAATACCCCAGCAACATCATGGCGGGGGACACCAGAAATGGGATTCACAAATTGTACATATGAGGGGAATCAAACCCAGGTCTTCGGCGTGATCACGCGAACGCTCTAACTACGAGGCTCACCCATCGCCCCCTTGCACTACTGAAAACAAAAACGATAAATTCAAATGCTCAGCATGAATAAAGTGAAATACCATTTTCACTTAACAGTCACGAAGCATGTCAGCTATAAAAAGGTTAGAAACTCAAATCTTGATTAAAAGTGATCATGTATACGTGATATACAAGCACATAATATTTTTCATTATTTTTTTGTAACATGCCCAATACAGAAACAACTAAATTCCATTTAAAAATCACAATCTCAGACGTTTACCACTTCGGTGAAACCCACGAGCATATGTATGGTGCTAACAAACCTAGAAACATAATCGGGGCAAACCGGGATTCGAACCCACAATCATAGGTTTCTGGCACGCCCAAGGGCCGCAACTCTACACAGCGAATCGCGGCGCCTTAGACGACAGGGCCACCCGTGCCGCCTTCAAATGGAAGAGGGGAGGGGGTGAAAACGTATTTTGATTGTGTTCTTATTCATCATATTGTGCTTGTTTCCAGCATATTAAATGACAAGTAGTTTATTTTGAAGATTACAAATGTGTTTTGTTTATCTGGGCTGAAATGAAACCCTAAGGCATTCTAAAGATTTGTATATCTTCTTAAATTTGAACTTATACAAATTCAAAATTGAAATGTTGACTGGAAATTTGTGTTGTTTGGTTATTGTGTTATATCTGGATATATACATAGTATCCCATTATAGATGTAATGGAGGCTGAAGCATAAAACGACTCTGAAACGTAACAATTGTATTTTATCCTCATACTAATCAAAACGGATTCAATCTTGGCAAATGGTCAGTTGTGAAAATAAAATTGATAGAAAATTGATAAATTTGTCAAGACATATAGTCAATATCACCATAGTGATCATACAATATATGTCATGCATCTTCAGTTTTCACTTAATTGATATGTAACATTTGTTGTTGAGTATATAGTTTTTTACCACAAATAACATTGATTTACCCAAACCTCTCTTCCTTTAAAAAATGACCTACAATGCCTGTGTTTCACTAAGAGCATCCATTTCTAGCAATATCTACAGTGAGTCATCTCGCACCTCAGAATTGGTAACAATCAAATAGATCTGATTCTGCAACAAGCTTTGATATTATTTTCACTTCTTCAAATTTTTAACAATAAATTTTGACTCATAAAGATAAACAATGTGTTAACATCAAAATCTTTGGAGTTTCTTCAGATCAACCAACACTGAGAAAGTTCGTCTTTCCACATGTGCAGTCAACATGATTTGTGTAAAATAAATACTGACAACACTGAGAAAGTTCATCTTTCCACATATGCAGTCATGTTCCTCATCACATTGGTAATGTTCCGTCTAGTAGGCCAAGGTCAGGTGTACTATATCCCCCGTCCTTGGTCGACACTGAGAAAGTCTGCTTTCTACAAATGGCAGCCATTTTGGACTTCTTCCACTGGTTTGCACTGGGAAAGTTCTTCTTTCCACAATCACATTCACCGCACTCACACAAGTCATTCAACACTTAACGAATAGTCAGGGACATGAATCCAGCACCATCGTCTCACTGGATACTGCAGTAAAAAAACAGTGGACACATTGTAAAAGTTCTTCCTTCAGCAAAATGCCCATGTGAAGAATATGTCATTAAAATTCCCCATTGTGTGAAGTTCTTCTTCCAACAAAAGGGAAAGCCAGATCTAGTTTAGGAATAAAGCACTAAAATATTATTGCACTGCTTGCGTGTAAAAGTCTCTCTTCTGACACCCAGGCAGCAGGAAATGTATAGGAACAGTCACATGACTTCATGTTTCCTTAGTAACAGGGTCACAGGACATGTTTCCTAGGCAACAGTCACATGACCTGATGTTTCCTTGGCATTTACTCTCGGACAGCAACATTGTCAATGGTTGATGATGTTGGCTGGAATATTATCAGTTGTGTAAACTCTGTGGAATATTTCAGAGAGATTCAGCCACAAGCGACAAGCACTCCTTGATCAGCTGTGGATCATATATGTCGGCTCGCACGCAATCGATGGCTTGGATGGACGACGAGGTTGACGATATTGAATCCATGTCTAGTATTGGCCAGATGCAGGTCACATGATTAGAATCAGAGGCAATGATTGGACAATTGCCGGCCACACTGTGGCAAATTAAGGTGAAGCTGTGTGTATAGGATAGTCCCCATTGACTAGTTGTTCAGCTCTGGAATGACTTAAAATACACCGTAATTAGACAATATGATAAAGGCCATGCAATAATAGGATAAAAGCTATGAATAGGGGTTTGGAAAACATTACTATTTGTACACAAAAGCAGGTTGTAGTGTTCTGCCAAGAATGTGTCCACACAGCATTAATTACTGCAATTGAATAACATATCCCTCAACATACTGCTCAAAGGTAGTTCCAGAGCATCTTATAATGTTGTAAAACTTCCATCATACCAAGAAAATAATATCAAACGGATAGTCTTTGTCATCCCGTGAGTCTTATAAAGAGAAGTGTTACAAAATATTGAATTAAAACGTCCAAATAGTCACATCCAGAAACACAATTGACGGCAAGGGGGATGTTGTTCAACATCAACACATTTCTTGGCAAAAAACGCTGTACAGCATATCTACAATTTCATCACATTGATATCAAACGAAGAGAGGGAAAATTGTAAATAAATACAAAAAGGGAATTAATAAATAGAAATAATTCTATTTTCAATTATCAATACTTTCAATTAAACAGAAATGTTTTCCACATCCCAAACAATTACGAGGATAACAATAAACTCAAACATCTGAAATCTCTCATCAAGGAAAGCAGAACATCACGATACTTGAACCAGGTAGTTACAATTAAGTCAGTGATTGATCGTCATTCACAGCATATTAGTAAATTTTGATTTTATTTATGGTACACATACTGACGTTTATTCCATACTGATCATTTTATGATAAATTCTACATCACAACCCAAAAATAATAATTATCCAAAATATATGAAACTAGTATTTGTTTAAGGCCAACAGTTGTCACGTCAAATTGTCAACTAGTGTCTTTCAGCCCTCAATTCAACCAACAATTTTAAAAGGTACTTTTCATGGCCTCGATCTATTGAACTTGGATTTGTGCCAGTAGAAACAAAATTGGACAAACATTTATCTAGTTGGCCAGCATAAACAGATGCTGATCCTTGCATCAATGATGTCCAGGGTGTCGTAGTACAAAACAACCTTAGCACTACGACTGTCGGAAGTCTACGGTAAGGGATGGGAGTTACGATCACCTTAGCACTAGGATCACTTTGTACAACTGCCCCCTGATGTCTACCAGCTACCTTATGACAAAATATGTATGCTGGATGTAAACTGACAGTTATGAACTACCTGGCAGAAATATAACATTTCCCTTCAAAAAAAATAAATTGAACTCTGTAAACACCCTTATGCAAAAAAAACTGGACACAAAAATCCATTAATTATCTAGAAAATACAGACACACCTCATTTCCATGTGTTCAATATAACAGGGTCATACAGTCATTGATGTTCAGAAGTTGTGGAGGTATGTCTGTATCATCTGCAAGCCATACACATTAGGTGCTCACCCACTTTCTAAAAAACTAAAGTTCAACCTTGAACCATGATATGATAAACTGGTGTGTGTGTTTCACAGTAGACTTAACCTGCCATAAGGAAGACATTGCTAAACACTAACAGCAAAATGGTTGTGAAACAATTCATTCAAGTTTCGGGTCAATGCATGACTTTGTGCCACAATTCCAAATAACATGAACCATAAAATAGATACAAAGTAGACACAATCTATGCATAACAACTTCTCAAATTACCAAGGCGACGTTTCAGTTTAGATCCTTCTCCTTCAGTATTGCCTCCGAAATGTTGCCTTTACGGTAAATAACGAAGTTGTAATCCATAAATTGTGTCTATTTGTCATCCATCAACTTCTAAGCAATGCCTATCAAACAATTTGTAAAGGAGATAAGCTGCGGAATTACCGTAATACTTCTATTGTTGTTTCCCATGTCGTTTGTCACTAGACTTTATTTCACTAAAAGATCACAGCATGATGATGACTGAATTGGGTTTCACGCCTCTTTCAGAAGTATATTCCCGTGAACGCAGCAGGAGAGGAAAGAAATGGGCTCTATACATTGAGTGAGTGAATATGGTTTTACGCCGCTTTTAGCAATATTCCAGCAATATCACGGCAGGGGACACCAGAAATGGGCTTCACACATTGTACCCATGTCGGGAATTGAACCCGGGTCTTCGGCGTAACCACTAGGCCACCCGACCGCCCCCTCTATACATTGAACCTATGTGGAGACTCAAATTCCTGCCTTTGGCAGGACAAGCAAATGCTTTAACCATGCACACATGGCATAGACAGCACACATGGCATAGATGGTGGTGAGTGAAATAATTTAATAATCTTATATTTTGGGACTATTTTGTTGCCAGTGTTCATAAATATGCTTGGGATGTTAATTTTCTTTATTATGTCAAAACCTCTTGGAGACAATAATTATTTCTAACCCTTATTTCTACGCTTTGGTGTATAAAATGTCAAAGTTAGTTCATGCCCTATGACATACCATCCTTGAGAAAGGTTGCACTGGCTAACACAATATTGCTTCGGCTGCAAGAGAAATGGATGCTAGATATCCCAATGATAAAATAGACCTTACAACTGAGATAAAGGCCAGCAAATGTAAGTGTCCTGCTAACAAGGAAAAGCAATAACGTGAAAGTCACACTCCAGTATTGGCTATATGTGATGAAATGAGTGACATAGGAAATCTAATAGGTCAAGTGTCCAAACGTCCAAAAGTCCAAAATGTATTTTATAATCTGTGTTTGATTGATATATTATCTCATACACCCCTAGTAGAGCATGCTACAAAAACTCAAAACTCCACACACCCATTAATCAGTTTCAAACACAACATTTTACCAACTGCAGTATGAAATAATCTCTTTGTCAAGAAGTATCTTCAATAGCAAAGAGGAATATTTCTGATCCATCAGCAAAATTTTAAAAAAAACAATCTAAACACTCAATGCTCTAGTAGGGTTGCATAAATAATATAGGGTATATTTATTGTTTCATCACAATAACAATTTTTTTTAGTTTTTCCTCTTACTTTGGAAAAGTAAAAATCATCCAAAGATTGTTTCCGTTTCAGTATTCTGACACATGACAAGTTTCTTGAATATATGGAGAGAACCACCACCTCTAATGATAAAGGGAGATAACTGATACGTCATGCAGAGTTGGCAATACATGACAGGCGTGGAATAAATGTGATGTCATACATTTAACCAATAAAACTAAGAAACTACTCATTTACTACTAGGGGGTGCAGGGGTGAGGGGTTTACGAAATAATCTCCCCAAATGTTTGTTCTTTTCTCATGACCCTCCTTTAATGTAGTATATACTACTAAAGTCATGACCCCCTAAAAACAATTACAATTTTAATGACCCCTGGGACATGTTTTCTGATGACCCAGCCCTGATTCCTGCCTCCCAAAGTATTAAATGACAGGTTTCTGAAGAATTTTTTAACCGTTGATTATGCCTAGGTACCTTTATCGCTATCAGTAAGGGAGGTAACTCTGTTGTACCTATGTTGAATTATCTCCCCTTGACTAAGACCTCACACTGAAAACTATTGCAGTAACCTTATTGACATTTGATTGAAATACAAGGTGTTTCTTCAAATGTAGTCATAGACTACTTATACAAATATACCTACGAGTCAGACTTCACTGATATTTAGCATTATTGAATGCTTACAAACTGATCATACTGCCTGACTGCAGCCACAGAACGTCATGTACAGTGTGTGGAATAGCTTCACTGAAAAAAACAATTCACAGACCTGCAGCTTAAAAAACTACCATGGTCCACAAACAATAAAATGTCACTATAGATAAAACGTACTCAAAGAAGTTGATATTTTTGTTTTAACATGATTGATTCACTGACCTTAAAACAATTATCATAAGTGGAGAAAAAATAAAATTTGAAAAGAACTTGTTTTTTCCTGCACATAAAATGATCAGTGATCAATGATGAAAAAAACTATTTTCTCTCAAACTGTCTTTACGATGATATTTTATACATGCAAGGCAACTCTCTTTCTGCAACTCAGTACTTAACATGTTTGAAATTTATACAATGTGTAACTGCATCACATGCCAGATGGCACGGTTCCCATGGCAACATATCCAGACATATATTCTGATTATTAATTCTATTTTTTCACCTGCAGAAATTGCAAGATATAACAAAAAGTCTGGACCAAGTGCATGGAATAAATACATTATATTAAGCTTAGTCTGGAAAGAATGAAAAAATACCAACATTTAACTCGTCAGGAAGCTATTTCACACACTATGTATATGCCTTAACATAACTACTTGCAGAATCAAATCAATAGCTCTCAAATTATATGTCTACCGCCATTATATAATGGAAACAAAGATATTTAGTGAAACTGTGTGAACAACATAATTCTTTCCCTGTCTCACATTTTCATTTCCCTACATTATGTTACCACTAACAAATGATACTGTACACTGGGTGTCAGATATTCCAAATCAAATTGGTTTCTCATATCCTTAAACCTATCCCTGTAAGCGATCAGAACCTTCCTGACCATTCCCACTGCGATCTCCTGTCATCGATCAGACTGAACTGACCAATGACAATACCTTTGGAAGGTCACATGTCATCTGGAGGAAGCGGCAGTAGCAGCATGCACCGGCATCGACTTGACAGGCGACGTGAGGTAGCGACTGTCTTCTCTCTGCTTCTTTGAAATCGTGAACTTGAAGAACTCGTACACCGACCATGATATTGCTGTCGAGGGCATCTGGTAGATCACTCTCGGTTGAATGCCTCGAAAGTAACCAGTGATACCTTGAAACTCGTAAACCGTCCTAAAAGCTGCTGCCATGCCATTCACATATGAGATCTTAGTCCGAGCGCACTGCTCCTGCGTGTTGAGCAGGGTTTTGCAAACGTCTAACGGCATCGTGGCAGCAGCAGCAACAGCACCTGCTAAAGCACCTGATATAACATGACTCCTGGGATCATAGTGTCTCTGTTGGTTCAGGCAGTCTTGCATAAACTCGTAAGTCATGAAGTGCAAGCACTGGAAAGGAATATTCATAGTCAATTGTGTTGTGAAGCTTCGATAGAAGGCTCGAAAACCCTCCTCTTGAGCTACAGTCTTTGCACAGTCAAAACATGTCCTGTATGGGCTTCCATACACTTGCATTCTCTGCTTGACCACTGCAACAGCACATGAAAGAGAAAACACAGTTAGTCCCAAGATAAAATAAACTCCGGACGACAAGACACTTACTATTATTCATTTCAATGTGTGCTGCTAGGAAATGCATGATCAACATAAAATCTGTCAAATGAATTTGTTAACAGGATGAAAACTGAAGTCAATTATCATGACTATAGTTGTGTAATACTAACTGAAAGGTAAAAAACAAAACTGAATCTTCAGCAGGATTCATGACACAACATCATGTATGTACAACGCTAACCTTCCACAGGATTCATTACATAACATCATATATACTACACTAACCTTCAGCAGGATTCATGATATAACTATATATACAACACTAACCTTCAACAAGATTCAAGACATACTAAATGTACAACACTAACCTTCAACAGGATTCATTACATAACATCATATATACAACACTAACCTTCAACAGGATTCATTACATAACATCATACATACAACACCAACCTTCAGCAGGATTCATTACATAACATCACATATACAACACTAACCTTCAGCAGGATTCATTACATAACTATATATACAACACTAACCTTCAGCAGGATTCATAATATAACTATACATACAACACTAACCTTCAACAGGATTCATTACATAACATCACATATACAACACTAACCTTCAGCAGGATTCATTACATAACTATATATACAACACTAACCTTCAGCAGGATTCATGATATAACTATACATACAACACTAATCTTCAACAGGATTCATTACATAACATCACATATACAACACTAACCTTCAGCAGGATTCATTACATAACTATATATACAACACTAACCTTCAGCAGGATTCATTACATAACATCACATATACAACACTAACCTTCAGCAGGATTCATGATATATCTATATATATAACACTAACCTTCAACAGGACTCATTACATAACATCACATATACAACACTAACCTTCAGCAGGATTCATGATATAACTATATATACAACACTAACCTTCAGCAGGATTAATGACATAACTATATATACAACACTAACCTTCAAGCAGGATTCATGACATAACTATATATACAAAACTAACCTTCAACAGGATTCATTACATAACATCACATATACAACACAAACTTTCAGCAGGATTCATTACATAACTATATATACAACACTAACCTTCAGCAGGATTCATTACGTAACATCACATATACAACACAAACTTTCAGCAGGATTCATTACATAACATCACATATACAACACAAACTTTCAGCAGGATTCATTACATAACATCACATATACAACACAAACTTTCAGCAGGATTTATTACATAACATCATACATACAACACTAACCTTCAGCAGGATTCATTACATAACATCACATATACAACACAAACTTTCAGCAGGATTCATTACATAACATCACATATACAACACAAACTTTCAGCAGGATTTATTACATAACATCATACATACAACACTAACCTTCAGCAGGATTCATGACAGCATCATGCAACACTGTGGCAACACAGCCTGCAGCTCCTGCAACACAACATACACAAAATCAAAACACAACACACTAATTTCTCTCAAGACTATTTTCTTATGTATTTTTGTCTATTATCTTACTTTAAAATATATGTTCAGGTACATTTTTTATGCTTCCCCTATAACCTGGACAAGAAGGAAGACCCTCAATAAACCACTATGCAGAGTAGGCACCGCCCGATCCTGGAAATTGTGCAGCACATCAAACACTCATTACCCGTTTTAACTCCAGTAAAAGGAACCCATCATTCGCTGAAAATCACGCTTTCTCGCGCAAATCATGTGAAAATGCATAAAACACTGTGGTTCCACAAATCACTGAGAGATCATTCAACTGAATACCCAAATCACACCTTAATTTTAAACAGTGCTTAATTGATGCCACGTTTATCAGCTGTTGAGAGAGAAAAAGCCGTTGGGTTTCTCGAGGCTGGATTGTAAACATGTCAAGTGGCCAGAGGGTTTAATAGTCACAATTCAACATTCGTCAGGTTATCATAGCTCCTATGACAAACGGGCACAACTGAATAACGTCTATGAGTAGGAACCTGCTTTGCAACTAATACGGCGTCAGATACCGCAAGCTTTCATGAGGAGGGTCATCTTGTCAATGAGACAAAGAAGAGTGACTGTGCTCTATGCAAATGGTGGCCATACTCGTTTTGAGCATGTATGAAATTTCAATTTGACGCCCGTCATTATTGTTAATTTACAGCGGCACTGAATGATTGCTTTTGCTTTTTCTTGTGTTTCCATCTTGATTTACAATTTAAATGTCAGTAGGGACTAGTTCATTTCTTCATTTATCAGGGAGATACAAAGATTTATATTTGTGATGCGTTTCTAATGGATTTCAGTATAGTTTGAAACAAGAGTTTGCCACTAACGTGGCTATATCCCCCGCCCCTGTTGCAGAATTTATGACATAATTAAATCTAAACAAACCCTAACCCTTTTAACCGAGGTGGAACTTGTCATGGAAATTGGAAAAAAAAGAAGAGTTTGGAACCGAAGTCCATCTTGCTGCCATGGAAATGTAAAAAAATAAAAATTTCTAAAATCTCTAAATAGCAAAAGGCACACATTCAGCATGTACCTGACAAACCTGCAAAGTTTGATGAAAAAATATTGAACGGTTTATGAGTTATGCTCCGGAAACGAAACATGACGGACGGACGGATGGAGCCCGTTTCTATATCTATAACTTTGTTGGGCGGGGGATAATTACAAGATGCCTTTGCCAAGAATATTTTTTACATGTGACACTATCAATTATAAGAAGCCATCTGAGGGAACAGTGGTGTTATTGATCCTGGTGTTGTGCAACCTCCACACCACCTGGTGCCATGCCACAGGATAATACCAGTCAATACCACACACTAATGGAAGGATATCAATACTTATCCCACGCAGGTGAGCTATAGAGTGAAACACTATCAAACATTGTTCTACTGGCCCCCATACAAAGCTGGACAATGACATTATTATATTACCAGCACCACAGCTGGTGATAAACTGTGTTATACATGTAATTGCTATATTACCTGATTCATGTATTATCAGACTGTGTGATAAACTTGTATATGAATCTGCTTTGGTTTTTCCAAACACAGGACACATCAACAGATAACCATGTATTTCAATAAAGCCTTTGAAACATTGAATCCATCACTGCAGCAACTATCAAATAGGCTTCATTAATATATTTTCACAGATTTGGTTAGATTGTATAAAATGCTCTCTAGGTAGATAGATTGTATTGTCCAAAGACTAGTCAAACACCTCCCCATAAATTCTGAAAATCATTCTTATTCCAGCTATCTACATGCTACAGTAGTGATGGTGTAGAAGTTAAACATTACCAGAGACTGATCATCCCCCCCTACCAACACAATCAAATTAACCCTCCATGTGTCAGTAGCCTCCCACCTTTCGAGCAGTGTTTAAGTTAACCCTCCGAGTGTGTTAGACCATCCACTGTTTCATGCTTTGTTAAAGTTAACCTTCCATGTGTCAATAGACCACCCCATCCTTCCATGTTTTGTTAAAGTTAACCCTCCATGTGTCACTAGTCCACCCAACCCCCATGCTTTGTAAAGTTAACTCCCCATGTGTCTATAGACCATCCAACCCGTCCACGCTCTGTTAAAGTTAACCCTCCATGTGTCACTAGTCCACCCCTTCCTTTCATGTTTTGTTAAAGTTAACCCTCCATGTGTCACTAGTACACCCCACCCTTTCATGCTTTGTTAAAGTTAACCCTCCATGTGTCACTAGTCCACCCAACCCATCCACGCTTTGTTAAAGTTAACCCTCCATGTGTCACTAGTCCTCCCAACCTGTCCATGCTTTGTTAAAGTTAACCCTCCATGTGTCACTATAGTACTCACGGAAATGAAGAAAAACTGTTTTTTCGATCTCAGATTTTAAATAAATGCCGTTAATATAAAAAAATATATAAATATTCAAACAACTCAATTAGTACTAATTGGGCCTTGGCACAAATACAGCGTATCAATGGTTTTTATGTCTTTTTACACGTAAAAGTGTGTAAAAATATGAACAAAACAGACTATTGTGAAACTGAGCATAACCAGGTGTTAGTAGATCAAGGTGAATGTCCATGACCTATGACACCTTGACGACAGGTGAAAACAGGTGCTTGAAACCCACGTGCATGTGATTTGTCAGTGGTTAGTGATTTTTGAGTGGCATTGCGGGATAGTGAATCATTGTCAAAATATCAGAACGTAAAAGTACCATATTCCCTTCTCAAACAACAACTTACATGTCATTATTATTATTACGTACATAAACATAGCTGTTATTTTTATTGTTGTTTTGATAACTTTTTTTCCAGGCTAATTTGCATAATGCCTATAGCCTGTTTCTGCCATGTTAATTTGGACTTGGTTATATTTTTGAATGTTGAAAGTGCCTACAAATTACCTCCTGTAAAATACATTTTGTATTGAGCACTGAGATAAAACTAGCAAATCAAGACTAGTACTTTTCCAGTTGTTTTGTTATTTCGTATTTACATCTTCGTAATGCTTTGTGTCCATTATTAAATCCAGCAAAACAGTTTTTTTTCATTTCCATGAGTACTTTAGTCCACCCCACCCTTTCATGCTTTGTTAAGGTTAACCCTCCATGTGTCACTAGTCCACCCCACCCTTTCATGCTTTGTTAAAGTTAACCCTCCAGTGTCACTAGTCCACCCCAACCTTTCATGCTGTGTTAAAGTTAACCCTCCATGTGTCACTAGTCCACCCCACCGCTTTCAGCGGTGTTTAAGTTCAGCCCAACCCTCAAAGCTGTGTTGGAATTTAACCAAGACAAGTCTCTCTAATCAATGTTGAAGTTAACCCACCATTTGCCAAGTGGTTGCCCTGCTTCCCATTACTGAGCTCTGACTTGATCTTCTCATAGCAGGCGAAGTACATAGCATGTGCAGGTCCAGCCCCGACCACCATGGCACTGATCCCCCGCATAGTGTTCTTGATGCCCTCGTAGCGCAAGATCTTCACGAAGCCATCAGCCAGGCTGCGATAGTTGGCATTGGGGTCAGGCACGATACTCTGCATCCGAGTCTAAAACAAAATGAGGCAATTATCAGCAGGGTAAGTCACAGTTACTGGTCCAAAACATCATATACAGTGTTCAAAATCTAGCTAAAAACTGAAGGCATACTTTTCATAATCAAATGTTTGTTTATTTTCTTTGTTGTTAAACGCCGCACTCAGCAGTATTCAAGATATATGATGGCGGTCTGAAAATATGCGAGTCGGGGCCAGACAACCCAGTGATTGACATCATGAGCATGGGTTGCTTAAGACCTGTTCTAACCTGGATCTTCACTGGTCGGAGGCTTAATGTACAAAGATGAGACCATCACATGGAATGGAATTAATGAGTGAACAAGCTGTGTCAGCTTAACTGAATACCTCAACATTATAAACGTTATTAAAAAGTATTTCCTCACATTGTTCGTGAATAAATATTCATATGCATGACCCGATATTCGATACTCGTGACATGTATTGTATTCGCCTCATACTGTCATAGTGTATTTGTTGCAGTCCTAGTGTAAACCTATTAGATTTCAAAATGATTGCTTGCAATATTTTGATGCAAGTTTTGTTATTGTTTCCACCTCGTATTGTATACAAATTGTATCTGTTAACACAAAAGAAAATTTTACTTGCATTATATTTTGACTTGTTTGTTTGTTTGTTGTTTAATGCCGCACTCAGCAATATTTCAGCTATATGATGGTGGTCTAAATAATCGAGTTTGGACCAGACAATCCAGTGATGTCATGAGCATTGATCCACGCTATTGGGATACGATGTCATACTTCCACCAAGTCAGCGAGCCTGACCATTCAATCCCGTAAGTGCCTCTTACAACAAGTATAGTCAGTCACCTTTTATTGCAAGCATGGGTTGCTGAAGACCTATTCTACCCCGGATCATCACGGGTCTATTATATTTTGAACATGCATAACACATGAAATCTTCACTCTGTAGGAAGGTCACATCTCTCATCAACATAATCATAATATTGTCCAGGACACTTCAAATAAAATAAAAAATATCCTCATTAAAATCAGACCCCTTACTCAGAGGCAACAAAAAAACTTTAAAACTCTGTGGAGTTAAATGTACAATTAAATGTTCCAATGACATCAATAAAGTCTTATTTTCGGTGTCTTACCAGAGGCGACCTTTGTGATAAAAGCATAAATTATTTTGATGTTGCCTGCGGGCAATGTGAGGTGTTATAAGGGATTAAAACACTGGGCAAGTTGAAAAGTGCAACTGTGTTCCGAAAGAATTATTTAAACATGAAATAGAGCTTACATTATTTCAGTTTGAGCTCACTCACAAACAATCAGTGACTTCAACTACTAGTATATGATATGAGTTCACTCACATAGCCACGCGACCCATGAAGATTCGGGGTAGAATAGATCATTTGCAACCAATGCTTGCCATAAAAGGCAACTATGCTTGTCGTAAGATGCGACTAACGGGATCAGGTGGTCAGGCTCACTGACTTGGTTGATGCATGTCATCGATCCCAATTGCGTGGATTGATGCTACTGATGTCAATCACTGGATTGTCTGGTCCAGACTTGATTATTTACAGACCACCATCATATAGCTGGAATATTGCTGAGTGCGGCGTTAAACAACAAACAAACAAACAAACACATCTCCGAAAAAACTTAGATCTACAAGTCATTCACACATAGTTCAGTCACAATTTTCTCCTTTTTGTTATAATATATTGAGACTAAGTTATAACAAATATATATTTAACCTCGAAGCAAAGTGAAATGTTCTTTCCTTGCACTAAAAATAGACAAGGGGAAACCCTGATGGTAACAGACACACTGACTATGTTCGTCAAATACACTTATATGAATATCGCTGATGTTTTATTCAACAACAAAGATTCATAAGGTACTTTATATGCCGGTCCACAGGCACTGGCAGTCACATGAATTACCGGTCCAAGTCTAATCTTACCGGGGAAAAAAACTGATAATTACCTGTAAACAGGAACACTTGATGCCATGGACAAAAATTGCCACCAAAGAAAAAGATATACACAAACATTAACAGAAGCCTGAATGTACTTAAACACAAACTGCAGACTGCTGACATGGATGCCTTTCAGTATGCTGGTGCTGCCTCCAACCTGCTTGAATTGTCATGAGTGAGTGAGTTTGGTTTAACGCCACTTTTAACAGTATTCCAGTTATATCGCGGCGTGTCAGCTTAATGTGGGAGGAAAGACAAGTGACGTTTACCACTTCGGTGAAACCCACGAGCATGGGTATGGTGCTGACAAACCTAGAAACATAATCGGGGTGAACCGGGATTCGAACCCACAATCATAGGTTTCTGGCGTCCCCAAGGGACACAACTCTGCACAGCAAATTGCGGCGCATTAGATGACTGGGCCACCATTGCCCCCTGAATTGTCATGAACTCTGACAACTGTACTAAACATGCTAAACATGTGTTCAAACTGTGATACAAATTGTTTAAGATTGTTTATTTAAGGATTGAGTGTGTATTTTTTTTCCAGTTCATTGAGGTATGAATCCAAAAACTGATGTGCAAACTGTATAAATCCGGATTCTTACAAAAGTTTGCATATCAGTTTTTCGATTCATACCTCAATGAACCGGAAAAAATACACATCCAATGCTTATAATTAAATTTGACAACGTAAAACATGTTTTATCTACAATAGTTTAACCAAAAACAGTTGGATATATCAAAACAGACAAAAATGACAAGCTTGATAAACATTCCAGGTGTAGGAATACATTCTGTGGCGTGAGATAAACCAGGTGATCGTTTAATTCATGCACATAACTTGACACACATACACAGTCAGTAGCCAATCAACGGAGAGCAGGATCAGAACAATGTTCATTTGTACCTGTCAATTAAGGCAAGAGGCGAAAAGAACTGCAACAGTCAGACTGCAACAAACCGGATGAAATATGTCCAAATAACATGGTCAGTTACCGCCAGATTCAAACATTACTTCCCTGATTACGGTAAAACACAGTTGGAAAAATGCTAGTTAGAAATGAAACCCGAAGACATGAAAGTTGAACCGAGGAGAGCGGGAAAAAAAACAGGCGAGCGAGCCTGCACGTTTGCTGTTTCATTCATTCTCTGCCTTCGGTTTTCAAGGGTAGTTTGGACAATGAATTTGCATGAAAGTCGCTAAATGTCCTGTACATGACGATACACGTGAGCAGAAAGGGAATTCCCTTGACTGTAATATTGGGATTCCCCGACCTTCCGCAGTAATAAAAATAGTGCGCCTCGGTGAGCGTGGCTGAATTGTTTACATTCATTGGGAAATGAATGCAATAACACGTGACCAATTCAGCTTATCAGAATACAGGAATTTCAATGAACAGAACAAAAATTTAACATGTTTAATTATATGTGAATAAACATGAGATTCATCTTTTTTGTCTTTTTTCATTCCAAAATTTGCAAATGATTTGTATTTACCCAGTCTTGTAATCACATTGAACTTGTTTGTTCTGTAAACGCAGCCAGCTCGATAATACTTAGTTGCATCACCCGCTTTGTTATTTCTGACATCACAAAGGTCGATCTCACGGTATTGAACATGATGAACCCTATTTTCTGTTGGTGTTGAATATATGCTGGCCAAGAAATTGGCCTGGTACAGAGCTTCAACAGGAAGTATATAAATGACTGGCATGTTTCCAGCAACAATGTATATTGTAGTGGCAGGCTGTCAAGGTTGTGTATAAAACTGTTTGAAATCAATAATCCTGTGGTCATGCGGTGCAGTAAAAGGACAAGATAGAGTGGTGACTGGTGTCACTTTGAACATCCACAGGTATCCATGGCGATACACCCAGAGACTACTAAATTTTACTGAGGAAAAGTAAACATCTGACAGGGTTAGAAACTAACAGTTTTTGTCCACCAGTCCTTATAATGATATAATATAGCAAAACCCTTAAAATGGGTCAATTTCTACTAGTCCTTAGGATACCTTTACTATCGGGCAGTTTGGTAAGGACTACAGGACTAGTGCCAATTTCTAACGCTGTCTGATGGTGGTAGTCCTCATTGGCCAGCAGGAATTCAGAACTGTAATTATGAACAACTCTAAATGTTTCCATTTTGCTACCATTTGAAACTGAATAAAACTGACAGAAAATGTAAACATAGTAGCTCCAAACTCTAAAAGCTGGTGAAATAGAGTTGAATTTTTTTTTTTTTAAATCAAATTTCAAAGGCTGACATAACTAATGAAAACATATTTTGCAATTTACTACATTTTTGTTGATGATTCCAAAACCATGGTAACAAAGTTGGACAGATGAATAAAGCATATTCAACAATCACTAAAGGATGTGACTGACTTATATAAACCTTTACCTCACCTGACATATAAATACTACAGGTAGCTTCTGATTGGTTAACGATGCAGTCAATTATTTTCAGGTCACCCGCTGAGAAATCAATAGTAACACACCTTAGTTAACTTGCTTATCTCGCATAAGTATCATTAAGCAGAAATGAACCGATGGTAATCTGAATGCATTGGGTAAAGTTTGTTTGCTTCAATGACAGAATCAAAGCGTTTTACTCAGTGAAACTTCAGACATGTCTTCCAGGTCTGTATGAGTGAGTGAGTGAGTTGGGTTTAACGCCGCTTTTAACAGTATTCCAGTCAATTGGGATCGATGACATGCATCAACCAAGTCAACAAGACTGACCACCCGATTCCATTAGTCGCCTTTTACGACAAGCTTAGTCACCTTTTACGGCAAGCATGGGTTGCTGAGGACCTATTCTACCCCGAAATCTTCACGGGTCGAATATAAGGTGGCCAACATATATATAGTTGGTAGGTTGTTTAATATGAAAAGAAAACAATAACTTCTGCAATAGCCTTGGGTAAATAGAACATAGCAAAATTTACAGAATACCAAAGGACACAATGACAGCTCATTTATCTATCATAGTGGTATAACATGTTTCACAGCGAAGATCTGGGAAAGAAGTCTTCAGCAACCAATGCTTGCCGTAAAGGCGACTATGCTTGTCAAAAGAGACGAGAAAAGGGATTGGGTAGTCAGGCTTGCTGACTTGGTTGATGCGTCATCGATCCAAATCGCGTGAATCGATGCTCAAGATGTCAATCACTGGATTGTCTGGTCCAGACTCGATTATTTCATACTGCTGTCATATAGCTGGAATATTGCTGAGATAAGCGTTTAACAACAAACTAAACATGTTTCACATTACGGATATCATTACATATTCTCTACACAATATACATGAATGGAGCTGAGGACTTCCACTGTGACAACATGGTTCTCAAAGCTTATGTTTGTACAATTGTACACATCGTATACTACTACCTTGTCAAAGAAAAGGACCAAGGTAGACCCAATCCTTGTCAATTGTGACACACTATAGTTATCAGAATTTGCAAGGCACATGTGTCTGACATTGTCCACAAAAGGACAGGGACAGTCTCAAAGCAGGAAAGGGGATAAAAGTATTCCTGGATAGTTTTGATAAGGTGTCTTTAGAAGGGCCTTCAAGCCCACTAAGATGAAAAAGTGGGTCATGAAAAATGTTTCATTTAAAGAAGTGGAACCAGTTTTTCGTGATCCTTACTCTCAAGTATGGCGTATCAGTGCTTGTTATAAAGTCTGATGATCATCCATCATTGAATTTGATTTCTTGTGCTTTACAAACACTTTACAGGTCATAAATTAGCCCCCAAATTATCACAAGTCATGAAGGTCCCTCGACATATTTTATCAACTAGATGATTTGTTTGGCCCCAGATTATAGATCAGTGTTCCCGCTGGCTTTTGAAACTGCTTGTCCCACTGGACTGGCGACTATACACATTATCAGTCCCCCCAAATGTTTGTCAGTCTCAACTTTGAACAAACAAAACTGTAAGAAAATTACCTGGTTTTAATTCTTCTGAAACATAAGTTTCAATGTAGTGTACTTTCATGGCTGAAAATTTAGTGATGTCATTTCTGAAGTAACTTATGTATATCTACACGTCATTCACACAAAGATTGATCACAATTTTCTCCTTTTTTTCTGAATATTTCACTTGGATTCAAGACTAAGTCACTACAAATAGATATTCGAGCTTAAAGAAAAGCAAAAAATATTATTTCCTTGCACAAACAATAGACAACAGAAAACCCTGATAACAGAAATGTTGACCATTTGAAAAATATACTTTTTTGACTATCGACAATGTTTAGTTCAACAACAAAGATTCACAAGACTCGTTATTTCCACAGGGACTGGCAGTCACAATTAACCTGTCCAAGCCTAACTGTACCAGTAATAATCTGGTAAGTACCGGTTAACAGGAACACTGTAGATAAGGCATGACATATTTTATTCAACTAGGTGATTGCGATAAGGCATGAAAACAACAACTCGTGATGCCTTACATGTTTATTTTCTTCTACTATTGCCTGTGTTGTCTTACTTAGCTTATAAGACTTTTATTGGTATTACTATCACTATTATATATCCACAAACAAGAATGGGGTTCAGCGGATGTCAGGAATGTAACAACCTGATGCTCTTACAGTTAGTTCACTACTATGGCTGGAACGGGTAGAAATATATGACCTTGGTTCTCACGACAAGCTCATTACTTTGGGCCCATGAACATCCGGGTTAGAGTAGGTCTTCAGCAACCCATGCTTGCCGTAAAGGGGACTATGCTTGTTGTAAGAGGCGACTAACGAGATCTGGTGGTCAGGCTCGCTGACTTGGTTGATGCATGCATATCCCAATTGCCTGGAGCGATGCTCATGATGTCAATCACTGGATTGTCTGGTCTACATTTTATTACTTACAGACTGACGTCATAAACATGATAAAGCTGGAATATTGCTGACTGTTGCTTTAAACAACAAACAGACAAAGCTCATTACTTTGCATAATATATTGAGTATGTCAAGTAGGATTATCCAATAAAAATGAAAAATGCAGAATACACTTTGAAATGCAAAAGTTTCAAGTGGTCATATGTTACAACTCACCGGATGACCTTGCCCTTGATACACAATTACCTTGAGAGTTGGTCTTTAATATACTCACTACTGACATTACTAAAATGGAAGAGAACATTATTGCGACTTTCTGAAATAGTATCCAGTAGCACACAAGTCCATAGAAAAGGAGCGCAACACACCTTGGAAACTGCAGGGAGGATTTGACCACAACCAGAAGATCATGAAGGCATTATTTGATAATGGTGGGACAATACACAGACACATCACGATTTTTTACTTCCCGATACAAGTATCGATCACTGTAATAAATATCCCCATTTTTACCTTATATGTTTGCTTTAATCATGTTTATAACCGTTATATCAAACTAACACTAATGTGCCAGGTATTTCGCCATCCTGTCTATGAAAAAGATGGCTCAGCACCAGTGTTAGAAGTAAAACATAATGTCACGCTGCCATCAGGACCCACCAACTTTAGAAGCTGCAGGCCCCAACTATTCCAGTTATATCACGGCGTGTCAGCCTAATGTGGGAGGAAAGCCCCAAGTGATGCAGGTCTCGGACGTTTACCACTTTGGTGAAACCCACGAGCAAGGGTATATTTCTGACAAACCTTGAAATATAATCGGGGCGAACCGGGATTCGAACCCGATGATCATAGGTTTCTTGCGTGCCCAAGGGACGCAACTCTGCACAACGAATTGCAGCGCCTTTGACAACTGGGCCACCCATTCCCCCCAACCCAATGTGAGATCTACCTGCCTCGAGGCTACAGGCAGGTGCTTATTTCGAACACAGTTACGCACCACAAACAAAGAGCACATGCAAGTATCGTGATCAATGATGTATCGGATCATGAACAAGCTATCATGATCCATATCGGATCACACAGATTTGAAAACCTCTGGCAGCATTAGAAAATGGCAGTAGTCATATACTTCTTGCCAAACTGGCCAAAAGTTCAGTCATAAGGACAAGCAGAAATTTGCCATTCTTAATGGTTTTGCTATACCGTATTCGACTTAATAAGCGCCCCGCTCTAATAAGCGCCCACGGCGATAATTGCTAACATATTGGCTAGTGAACAATCCCAATTAGCACCCTTTCCGTTTGATCAATGTACACAAGACTTATTTATTCACGTATAATCATGATAATACGCATTACTGTGTTATATGCACCATTAATTATGGGCAATTAAATTCTGGAAAAATAAATGTCGTACATAAACATTTCAAGCTGTCAGCATAAACCACGAAATTTATCTTTCAACTCTGTTTTTTCCACGAAAATAATATTCTAAAAAGAGCCCCCTATTTCTAATTTGGAGAGCACCCTGAGCGCTTATTGCGTTGAATCGGTATGTTATCATTGTAAGGACTAGTGGACTAAAAGTGTTTGTTTCCTTCGCTGCTCTAGCATTGCAGAATGTGGATTCCTGTTGCCAGAGATGGATATTATTTCAATTTATTGATACTGATCCTGAATCCAACCTGTAATTGCCAGGACACGTCATTTCTTTTTGACATTAACTACAGCTGTTTGTGGGCAGCGTGTAAATAATGTCAAACCAGTGATTTTAGTCACTTTTTATGACAAGCAACTAGGTTGCTGGAGTCCTTTTCTAACCCAGGATCCATACAGATGTGATTTGTCTCCCATTGAAGACACTCTGCTGCTGTATATGCTCTTAATATAGGTGTTAACATGAGACAACAGTTAGCGCTATCTGTTTTTCCAACAAATGATGGGTGGCGAAATGGTCCTTCCTCCAGTTATGATCAGCTCAAACTTTTTTCAATGAGATTTCTAAAATATTGTCATGTCACGTTTACACAGCGAGGTTCGTGCATGTGTACGTCTATGTCTACTTGTGCTAGTCTGGACTGATCATGCTAATGCCGGTTTTATTATGCTGGCCCACTGAGATATCATGCCGCATATTAACATGGACACCCTAATCAGACACAGAATACTGATTCCAATCCAACCAGTCCTTGTTTTATCCCACCGTGATGCAGGTCTTAGACGTTTACCACTTCGGTGAAACCCACGAGCATGGGTATGGTGCTGACAAACCTAGAAACATAATTGGGGCGAACCGGGATTCGAACCCACGATCATAGGTTTCGGGCATGCCCAAGGGATGCAACTCTGCACAGGGAATTGCAGCGCCTTAGACGACTGGGTCACCCGTGCCCCCTATTTCAGTTACATAAAAGGCAAGTCATTTCAGTCAAGTAGGTGTCAATGTCTTCAAAAAGAGTTGCAATCAATGCATAGGCTCTAGTTGGGAATAGAAAATAGCAGCTCCTGAAGACACACACACTATTACATATCAACGTTTGGGTTTTAATGACACCCCAACCCTCTTGGTCGAACACAAGTTCATGACATCACATACAAAATACGCGTCCACATGACATGTCACGGTCCTAAACGATATCCGATGTGTATCCAAGGGCACTAATTCTGTTCAAACGTATTTTGAATGAATACCTGAAAATACATCCCCCCATGCGGATAATGTAGCTTGACATCTGTATTGTCACTACCGCCATAGAACACAATATTAGTTAGAATATGAAAAAGTGCTTGTCATTGCCTGCGTGTACGCTACGTCAAGACTATCTCACCTACTCGCCTCGCTCCAGCATAACAACATATCCCTACCTCACGTGCACCTTGGCAAGTTGATTAACTCGAGGTTCACAAACACGTGTACAGTTCATCATCGACACCGATGTTTGAGCGTGACATGTGAAAGTTGGCCCCTCCCACACCCGTCCCTGTCTTCCCCTGGGTAGGCCACATGTATTACCTTCACGCAGTCAACGGGGTACATGACGCAGTGTTCCATGACTCCGGCCGCCGCCCCTGCCACCATGTGGGTAACCATAGTTGATGACGCTGGCAAGCTTTCATAAGGATCGTCTTCTTCCATTGTAAGTAATATAATGCTCAAATCCTAGACTGTTTCACACGCCGATCTTAACACGCTACTGCTTTTAACTGCAATACACACACGTACCCTTGCGGAGCTCGCTAGCCGAACTCCGCCATGCTTGCGCTGTGGCAGAAGTGTACTATTTTCTAACCGACTAATTATATATGTATGAAAACTCGCATCAGTCACGGTCCGGTAGAGACCACAGTTGACGTTTTAGCCAAACACCTGTCAGGTTATTTGAGACTGTGTAATAGCTCTGTGCTCATAATCCATTTTCAGGGATATGCATATCACATGGCGCTTAAAAAGAGCTGCCACTATTTGTCAGAAGTGATTGGACCGACCATTTTAATGGGATTTATTAAGTTGATTGGATTTGGATTTATTTTAATGTATTTATCTTGTAGTAATACACTACAGCTTGGTAATGAAAATTATTCAAAATTTTGGAAATGAAGGTCCATTTTTTAAATAAAGAAAACATTAAGCATTTATTGTGAGTCCTATAAAGGGTATTACCGTATATAACAATAAATAATGTCAATCATTAATTTCTTTGATCGCATGGTAGAGATCATTCTCTAATAGTTTAACTATTTCTCCTGTATTTGATATCTTCGTATTTATTCCGTTAAAGTCATACTACATTTGTTTGGAGCTTGTCAATTTAATCGGGGAAAATAATTGGATTCTATGAATTTGAGATGTATTTATACTGGTCATAAATGGAAAAAAAGTCACAAAGGAGTAATGAAATCAATAATTTATATACTTTGGTTTTCATCTAACATGCAGTCACTGGCATCCTAGGACCTTATCGTCAGATGAAAGCGGCAAGGCGAGTTATGAACTAAAAGGTAGTTGTGCGGAGGATATTTTCTTTCACGTCATTACAATTTCTGATACGAGTGTCTCGAACTGGGACGTGTAATAACTTCACTCGACATTTCAGGCGACATCAAAAACATTAAGGACATATTAGGATTGTGTCTCGGCCAAATGTACTGGCAATTTCATAGGGCGAAAACGAACTCAACAAATTACTCAAAATATGCAGTATTGCATGCAGCTGGTATATAAAAGTTACTAAACACCTAAAAGAAACAATTAGAACCAAGTAAATTGTGTATCTCATATCTATTTTTCAATGACCAGCTATGGTGAGTTAATCATATGAATTTGAATTAACAGAGAATATTTGTCTCTACATGGGATTAGACTCAAATATGAATTAATTAACTATTAATTATGCATTCTTTTAAATGAATTCTGTAGATTAAAAATTACCTCTGTCAGATGCAGATCACTGACATTTGCGAAAAAAATTGAAGGGAACAAAATCTGCAAGCTAACTTTTGACATAAACTGTTGTATATTATGTTTGAATATATACAACCTGTTCAACATGTATATTTAAATTTTACAGAAGATCAAAACTTTATCTTTATAATGTTCAAATTACAGATCGAGGTATATTAAATACTGACCCCCTGTTCGAGATATTACCATGTACACTTGAGAACTGACATGTTTTACGATGAATCTGATGAGCAGTGGAGTGCGTGTGCATACTGGGGACAGGATTTGACTTAATTAACTCGGCGGAGACTCTTCTGACGCGCGCTGTGTCACGTCCTGGCAATGTATGTGTCAAGATTGTATATAAAATCTTTATATTATCAGTATGCATGAGTAATGCTGCTAATTTTAGCATCTATTTGCTGCAAACTATCTACTCTGAAATTCTCAGCGGTTGTCATCCTCACAGAATATGCAATGGGTGGAGCGTGTGTCATACCTGAACATAGAAAGAGGTTGGCCCACATACAGAACCTCAATGCGAAAACCTCCTACTTCTACATGCCATCATCTTCCCGAGGCAAAGGAGTTAATTGGCTATAAAAGTCCAGTTTCCATCCTTGTCGAACTAAGTTAGACTTTTGGAGTTATATTTTGGCTGGACTAACGAGTCTATGCATAGTCCAATCAAAATCACGTTAGGAAATCGACAACCGGTTCGTAAACTGCCGTACAGATTTCGGTCGATTGCAGGATTTGCAAAGCATGTGTACCGACCACTTAGCGCCAACAGATATTTGCTAAATCTTCTCATGTTTTTAATCAAGGTGTTCACGTGATCTGATGCATATCGCGAAGTAAGACCCGTTAATTACAATATTGATCTTGATTTTCGATCAGATCGTCTTCCCTGGGCGACGCCATGCATTTTATTTGAAGTGCAAGTGATATTAGAGGGGGAATCTGATTGGTCAATAGGAGGGACATGGAAGGGACATAACTCGAAATGGCCACCGGTTGTCCTACGGTCGAGACCAGAAATCCAGCCTTGTTCGGCAAGGGTGGAAACTTGACTTTTAGAGTCTGTTAACTCCCTTGCCTCGGGAAGATGACAAGCCGTTAAATAAGACCAATATCACTGATACGTATATCTCCTACATCTCAATATACGATCAGCCTTATTGGTTATAAGGTATATTGTTGAAGGCATACGTTTTACGCTATATTAAACATCATATTATGAATTTTGTTGCCACCTGTTGGGATATAAATTCAATAACGTGATGATAAAACCCTTTTCGACAGTTAAATTAACATGGGCGGTGTGTATACTATCCAGAAATGCTTCAAAGCTGAATAAACCGTTTCGAAGAATCATAAGAATATAACATAACACGCCCTAAACAATAATTACAGGTATAGTTACAGATTGAACGGGGAGTGACATACAGTATAGAGTAGTCATGCGGTTGGTTATATAGTCTGTATCTGTGTATTCTCACTCACTCACTCACCGGATACCATGGACGGAACTCGCGACACTCATAATTTGCTACATGTAGTGTTTTTGATCATGCAGACAGACCATGTACAGTGTATTTACCATACATTCAAGGATACAAAGACTGTCTTTGATCAAGCAGATAGACCATGTACAGTGTATTTACCATACATTCTAGGATACATATAGTGTCTTTGACATACAGACAGACCATGTTAAGTGTATTTACCATACATTCTAGGATACAAAGACTGTCTTTGATCAAGCATATAGACCATGTACAGTGTATTTACCATACATTCTGGGATACATATAGTGTCTTTGACATACAGACAGACCATGTAAAGTGAATTTACCATACATTCTGGGATACATATTGTGTCTTTGATCATACAGACAGACCATGTAAAGTGAATTTCCCATACATTCTAGGATACATATAGTGTCTTTGACATACAGACAGACCATGTAAAGTGAATTTACCATACATTCTAGGATACATATAGTGTCTTTGATCAAGCAGACAGACCATGTACAGTGAATTTACCATACATTTTAGGATACATATAGTGTCTTTGATCATACAGACAGACCATGTACAGTGTATTTACCATCCATTCTAGGATACATAGAGTGTCTTTGACATACAGACAGACCATGTACAGTGAATTTACCATACATTCTAGGATACATATTGTGTCTTTGATCATACAGACAGACCATGTACAGTGTATTTACCATACATTCTAGGATACATATAATGTCTTTGACATAGAGACAGACCACGTAAAGTGAATTTACCATACATTCTAGGATACATATAGTGTCTTTGATCAAGCAGACAGACCATGTACAGTGAATTTACCATACATTCTAGGATATATATAGTGTCTTTGATCATGCAGACAGACCATGTACAGTGTATTTACCATACATTCTAGGATATACACAGTGTCTTTGACATACAGATAGACCATGTACAGTGTATTTACCATACATTCTAGGATATACAGTGTGTCTTTGATCATGCAGATAGACCATGTACAGTGAATTTACCATACATTCTAAGATACATAGAGTGTCTTTGACATACAGACAGACCATGTACAGTGTATTTACAATACATTCTAGGATACATATTGTGTCTTTGACATACAGACAGACCATGTACAGTGTATTTACCATACATTCTAGGATACATATAGTGTCTTTGACATACAGACAGACCATGTAAAGTGTATTTACCATACATTCTAGGATACATAGAATGTCTTTGTTCATGAAGATAGACCATGTGCAGAGTATTTACCATACATTGTAGGATACATATAGTGTCTTTGATCATACAAACAGACCATGTACAGTGTATTTACCATACATTCTAGGTTACATATTGTGTCTTTGATCATGCAGACAGACCATGTACAGTGTATTTACCATACATTCTAGATACATATTGTGTCTTTGATCATGCAGACAGACCATGTACAGAGTATTTACCATACATTCTAGGATATACAGTGTGTCTTTGATCATGCAGATAGACCATGTACAGTGAATTTACCATACATTCTAAGATACATAGAGTGTCTTTGACATACAGACAGACCATGTAAAGTGAATTTACCATACATTCTAGGATACATATTGTGTCTTTGATCATACAGACAGACCATGTACAGTGTATTTACCATACATTCTAGGATACATATAGTGTCTTTGACATACAGACAGACCATGTACAGTGTATTTACAATACATTCTAGGATACATATTGTGTCTTTGACATACAGACAGACCATGTACAGTGTATTTACCATACATTCTAGGATACATAGAGTGTCTTTGACATACAGACAGACCATGTACAGTGTATTTACCATACATTCTAGGATACATAGAATGTCTTTGTTCATGAAGATAGACCATGTGCAGAGTATTTACCATACATTGTAGGATACATAGAGTGTCTTTGACATACAGACAGACCATGTACAGTGTATTTACCATACATTCTAGGATACATATTGTGTCTTTGATCATGCAGACAGACCATGTACAGAGTATTTACCATACATTCTAGGATACATATTGTGTCTTTGATCATGCAGACAGACCATGTACAGAGTATTTACCATACATTCTAGGATATACAGTGTGTCTTTGATCATGCAGATAGACCATGTACAGTGAATTTACCATACATTCTAGGATACATAGAGTGTCTTTGACATACAGATAGACCATGTACAGTGAATTTACCATACATTCTAGGATACATAAAGAGTCTTTGATAATGCAGATAGACCATGTACAGTGTGTTTATCATACATTCTAGGATACATAGAGTGTCTTTGATCATACAGACAGACCATGTACAGAGTATTTACCATACATTCTAGGAACCATAGAGTGTCTTTGATCATGCAGATAGAGCATGTACAGTGTATTTACCATACATTCTAGGATACATAGAGAGTCTTTGATAATGCAGATAGACCATGTACAGTGTGTTTATCATACATTCTAGGATACATAGAGTGTCTTTGATCATGCAGACAGACCATGTACAGAGTATTTACCATACATTCTAGGATACATAGAGAGTCTTTGATAATGCAGATAGACCATGTACAGTGTGTTTATCATACAATCTAGGATACACATAGTGTCTTTGACATGCAGTGTATTTACCTACAGTGTATGTACCTATAGACTAACGCTTAGTCTCTGAAAATATATTATTTCAATAGAACTCCATTTAAACTGAAAAGGGTCCGCAATGAGATGGTAGATTTCTGAACCTGAGGAAAATCTAGACTTGCTTCATTTAGGGCTTTTGCCTTACAGAAAGGGCTGGACGGAAGGAGACATAATTGGGACAGATTATGTATTCACCATACATTCCAGGACATTTGATCGTCTTTGATCGTACATAGAGACAGCGTATAGTGTGTTTACGATATATTTCAAGCTCCGTATATGAAGTGCCTTTGATCATACAACCAAGAACATGTACACCTTTGGACATACAGCTCATGAGTGATTTTGATTTTACGCCGCTATTCGCAATACTCCAGCGATATCACGGCGGGGGACACCAGAAATGGGCTTCAAACACTGTACCCATGTCGGGATTCGAACCAGGGTCTTCGGCATGACGAGGGAACGCTTTAACCACTAGGCTACTCTACGCCCCTAGCTCAAACCATGTTTTGTCGTGATGTCTTCCCTTGGGCAAGTGACTTTGTTCGAAATATGCCACTGTTCAGAGAATACGCACCCGGTAGGATGAGTGGTAACGTGACTTTTAACCCTCTACCGCATCACCGACAGCTTAGGTTGTATACTCCCTAGGGAGTTGGGAATTATATCGAGTGCACATTTATCTATTGATCGGGGTAGCGGTGAAGCGCTTTGAGCATGGTCCCGTATGGTGTGAAAAAATACTGCGAACTATAAATGGCATTCTTCTTCTTGTTTGGAGGTTGTGTATTTGTACGTTCGATTATAACGAACACGATTTCTAACGAACTGACCGTTATAACGAACTTATTTTTTAGTCCCGGCCATTTGTATAAATGCTGTATATATGCTTTAACGAACTACGGTTATTATGAACTAAAACTAGTGGTCCCTTTGAGTTCGTTGTTACCGTAGTATATGTTTTTATTTTCCATTCATTCATTCATTTATTCATTCATTCATTTCAAACGCTGCTAAACATCACCGACGGTGACTGAATGCCATGACAAGACAAGCTGTTTGCATAAGGTTTATTTACGTTTACACTACAAGTTACTACGTGACCTCTATCCCACGGATAACGGGCGTTGGTGAAGACCCACACTGTAAACGTCAGCAAACAGGTCCCCGTAACCGACGTGAAGTTTCTCAATTCTTGTCGGGAAACTGCAGAGTCATTGTTACATCAAACCGAACGGGTGTATGGTGAAACTGGGTCAAAGTAGGGACTAGAGACGAGAGCTACCTTTCACTTTATTTTCAAGGTTATTTATTATTAAAATATAAACGACTGATAGTATCATTTATAAATTGATAATTACGGCCTTGAATGCATGCGATATACGATGTAGCTCTTGATCGCGTGTGGCGCGGGTTTTACCAGCCACGCCCAACAGTGAATTAGTGGTGGCCATGTCTGCACAAGTTTTCACTATGCATAAACCCATTACAACATACGTCTATTGATGTAAATGTGTGTTACTGACATTGTTGAATTGATAGATATGAAAAAGCACACGAACGTTATAAAATATTATATGTGGCATGCCCTTGCTGGGGAACATGTATATTGACACTGTGAAATAACCGATAACAGGATCTGCCACGTATTGAGAAGACATGTGACTAACGTTGCATGCATCACTGACAAGAATGAACGACCGAACACAGCGAATGTTTGACGGTACGTATGTTTGGACTTTAGTGAGTTGGGTTTTCGCAGTGTTTGAACAGTGTTCCGGATGTATCACGACGTGTCAGCTTGATGTTGGAGGAAAGGCCGAAGTGAGGCAGGTCTTAGACGTTGGTGAAGCCCACGAGCACGGGTATGGTGCTCACAAACCTCGAAACATAATCGGGGTGAACCGGGATTCGAACCCTCGACCATAGGTTTCTGGCGTGCCCAAGGGACGCAACTCTGCACAGCGAATTGCGGTGCCTCAGTCAACTGGACTGTCCGTGCCCCCTCTTTGGACTTAGTATGTACATATATTCAGATATATATATATATATATATATATATATATATATATATATATATATATATATATATAAACTAGCATTCAAACCGACTGTTAATTATTACATTAAAATCGTTTATGTTGGTCCCGTACAATGATAGAAGCGAGTCAAGGTCTGTCACGGGGAAAGGCGAGAAACGTTGACCCCAGTTTCCATATTGGACAGCGTGGCAACTGACGCCGACTACAGGACTAACATACAGTATGCTTAGCATTTGCGAGGTAACTCTTTCAGGGAAGTATAGTTCATGGTTATATGAAAAATACACACCCGCCATGTTGCGATTGTAAAAGTTTGACAATGTCTGCATGTCTCCAATGATCACGTTACTCTAAAGATGTTAATGCTATTCGGCAACAATCATAACAGGGAGCTACGTCCTGCCCTTGACTGGTTCACCTGTCCTAGAGCGCTTGCGCTCCTCCCCTGCAGCCGCCAGGAGACGAAGGGCAGCTGTGTACCAGTCTTGCTCTATCCGATCTCTTTCCCCATACAGCATTTCGCTGCGGTGGAACGTTGACCCATTTCCGTGTAGCGAGTTCTGCCTGTCGAGAGGGTCGGGAACAGGCCTGTAGCATATCGCTATGCAGGAAACGTTTCTGTTTCTATGTAGCGAGATATTAGCACTTTTGGACAATGTGAATGATTGACGTGTCAGGCTACAGGAGTAAACATATTATCATAAGGGAGGTAACTATCGTAGAGAAATATGGTTCATGGTTTAAATAACAAACGCACTCATCACGTTGTGGGTTTCAATCTTAACAATATCCGCATATCTCAATGTGCAGATCTACACCATTATAAAATATTAGTACAAGATTGTAACTATTACTTTGAAAAGATTAATTATGAAAATTATTAATAACTTTACCACTGTAGATATATCAATATGTCAACTTAACACCCTACGTGTTGAAAACATAACAAAGGTTTCAGGAAGTCATAGTTGTGAAAACATATTACCAGTATTGACTTCATAACATGTTTGTTTTCTGCTTTTATATTACATAAAAAAAATAAACTGAAATATGCCAAAATCTCATTCCTGATTCTGAAGGTACCACATGCAAATTACAATTGTTTTTACCTTCTGGGTGACATTAAAGGTACTTGCATCAATAGGTAGATATGCTACAAAATATCTTTGCGCCTCTGGATCAAAGTTGCCTTGCCTTTCTATGTTGCCGGTTGGGTTATTCAATACAGTAAACTACGGTTATAACGAACTCGTGGGGGACTTATAATTTTAGTTCGTGATAACCGTAGTTCGTTATAAGCATATATACAGACCAAAGTACAGCAAATAGTCGGGACCAAATAAGTAAGTTCGTTATATCCGTCAGTTCGTTATAAGCGTGTTCGCTATAACCGTTGTTTACTGTAGTAGGAAACGTCTAAGACTTGCATCACCTCGGAAGTCAATGCCTGAAATACTGTTCAAAACGGCCATAACTAAACTCACTCACTCACTTACTCACAAAAACACGATAAGTATAGCGTTAACTATTCCGGTTCATCCTATTTTAAGAACTTAAAATATATCACTGGCAGACATTTTATTGTAAACCGAAACCCGAATCTCTAATATTGGTGTATATCATATTTTGAAAATAATATACATGTATTTGTTTAAAATACTTCTGGCAAACAAATACTTGACATTTTGTCATGACAACATCTTAGACGATGTCTCTGTCGTGCAGAGTTTATCAATGAACCTTTTGTTCAGACATGGGATTATAATCAAATTGACATTCTATGCAAAAGAATTCTCTCTTATAATGATTCTTTGTTTATCAACACCACTGACATGGCCGTGGGTTTGTCCACAGTTGTTCGTACTCAATTAGATCTACGACCCCTCAGGCGTTCTCTGAACAGTTATACCGACACACAGTAAAACAGTCATACAGCTACTTGTACGTGTATACGTTTACAAAATGTACATACAGACTTACATAAGTAGATAAGCAAAAAGAAATATAAAGTTAGAAATTATTAAAGTAAAACCTTATCGTCTTGCACAGTTGGCGCACTGACGTCACACACTACACACAATCCTGCAAAGCCATGTCAAACCCCACTCACAAAAATAACGTTTCCAGTCAACACAAGAACAACTGTCCTTATCTCGCCACGTTGCGAGAGGGAGTCGTCACGCTCCGCGAACTGCTTACATATAAAAAACTAATGCGTGTTATACAACAGGATACAGGTTGAACTAAATATTGACTGCGTTTCGTTGTGTAAAGGTAACACACTTCTCGACCCCGAGTGACGTGTAACGAGAGTTTGCCTGGGGGTTTATGGCGGTACATGGTATAGCAGTTGGATGGATATAGACTGTATGTAAAGCCTTCTTGAAAATAAAAATATCAAAATCGCTAGTAAACTCCGGGAACAAACTCTATCATCAGTTTTCCAATGTTTCAATTTATTAGTTTTGTTGCATTTTGTTTGTTTGATTTCACATGACAGGGGGCAGAGTGACCTTGTCTTCTGAGGCGTCGCATTTCGTTGTACAGAGTTATGTCCCTTATCCGTGCCAGGATCCAATGACTGTGGATTCGAATCCAAGATTCGCCTTGTAGTTATAAACCTCTATATCAGAGTGTCACACACCTGTATGCTCTGCCCTCTTCCATAATATGACTTATGGCAAAATTATTGCACTTAACATTGAACACTATAACCCGTAGGGCCATAGATAGAGGAGAAAATAATTTCAGTAATTCTAAATCCTGATTCAATCCGACTGGCTAGTTCCTTCCGATAGTTCTATCATTTACATTGTTTGCTAAGAGGCAACCAGCAACGTGACGTCATGTGAATGCATTGTCGAAAATAATTTAGTAGGATTTTAGTAAGTTTTTTTTGTTGTTCGTTGTTTAACGCCGCATTCAGCAATGTTCCAGCTTTATGACGGCGGTCTTTAAATAATCGAGTTTGGACCAGACAACCCAGTGATTGACATCGATCCACGCAATTGGGATACGATGACATGCATGAACCAAGTCAGCGAGCCTGACCACCCGATCCCGTTAGTCGCCTATTACGACAAGCATAGCCGCCTTTTACGGCAAGCATGGGGTGCTGAAGACCTATTCTACCCCGGATCTTCACGGGTCGTGTGTTTTAGTGAGTGGGAAGGGGGCGAATTGCTGTGAAAAGTAAGTTTGTGAGTTACGACCTATCTGAAGTAGGGGCTTGAAAATACAGTATAGCCCATTCTTCAACGACACATGAACTGCAATATACCTCTATGCAGGCAGTGCGTGAGACATCTTATCTCGAAAAGACAGCCCCAGCGGTGTGTTCTTTAGACGTCAACCAGTTTTGCCGAAGATAGTTTCACGTGATCACATAAACTCCTCCCACAGTACACTTTGATAAGCTACGCCATCAATGTTCGTTACTTCACAAACGTTTACCGTGAGATCAAAAATAGACCTGAAGTCTCCGCCCGAGAACAGGACAGATCAAGTACATTTCGTTGACACACGGTACACCTGTACAAGATCTGTAAGGATACATTCAAAGCGACGGCGTATGACCTTAAAAAACACAGTTTAGTACAAGACCTGATTAGTTTGATGATAAGACATTGTCAGGGCAACCATTAACTGCAATATATACATTATATACCGTTTCATTTTTAATAACTGGATTATGTTTGCACTATTAATATATGCACTATTAAAATATGACTTTATTTGTATGAGGTTCTGAGAGTTACATAACTGGGTCGGGGGGAGAGCCTAGGGGTTAAAGCACGTTCCAAGCCGTAGACTCAGTTTGGATCCACCCCGACACAGAGTGTGAAGTCCTTGAAGTCCGCCGCCGACCTATTGCTGGAACATTGCTTACAGCGGCCGGACACCTTGCTCATCTGTGTTTCATCACCTACCCCAACTGCTAACAACTGTACTTCACACAAGAACACGCATAAACGAAACACATTAGCAACATACACAAAACATAAACATACCCAACGCGATATGAAACAAAACACACACAAATACATGAACAACATACACACAAATATGAACAACATACACACAAACATGAACAACTTACATAACGCCATATAAAACAACACACACACACATGAACAACATACACAACGCCAGATAAAACAACAAACACATGAACAGCATATATGACATAATATAACACAACACGCAAATACATGAACAACATACCCAACGCGATCTAAAACAAAACACACTCAAATACATGAACAACATACACACAAATATGAACAACATACACACGGACATGAACAACATACACAACGCCAGATAAAACAACAAACACACAAATACATGAACAACATACACAACACCATATAAAACAACGCACACACACAAATAAATGAATAATATACACAACATAATATAAAACAACATACACACAAACATGAACAACATACACAATGCCAGATAAAACAACACACACACAAATACATGAACAAAATATACAACATACACACAAACATGAACAACATACACAACATAATATAAAACAACATACACACAAACATGAACAACATACACAACGCCAGATAAAACAACACACACACATACATGAACAAAATATACAACATACACACAAACATGAACAACATACACAACATAATATAAAACAACATACACACAAACATGAAGAACATACACAACGCCATATAAAACAACACACACATAAACAACACACACAAAATGAATATTGATGAACAACATACATGAATGTACAGAACAACATACAAAACAACATGGAAACCATGGTGGTGAGTGAGGGTTTGGTTACAAGCTGCCGTAAAATGTATTTCTGTTACCTCACACATTGCCATTTAATGTGGCGTCGTCTAGATGTTTACCACGATGAAACCCTCGTATGATGCTGAGAAACCAAAGATCACATCGTATTTGCAGTCAACGGGTCCTGGAACAGTCCAAGGAATCACTGTTCCGGTCATCTGAGATGACATCTGTAGGAATGGAGTAATGCTAAGAAAGAAATGGAATAATTCGTTCTCCATTTCTGTTATATGGTACATCCTTAAGTAAACGTGTATCCATTTCTGTTATATGGTACATCCTTAAATAAAAGTGTATCCATTTCTGTTTATATAGTACATCCTTAAATAAACGTGTATCCATTTCTGTTATATGGTACATCCTTCAATAAAAGTGTATCCATTTCTGTGTATATAGTACATCCTTAAATAAAAGTGTATCCATTTCTGTTATATGGTACATCCTTAGATAAACGTGTATCCATTTCTGTTATATGGTACATCCTTAAATAAACGTGTATCCATTTCTGTTATATGGTACATCCTTAAATGAACATGTATCCATTGTTGTTATATGGTACATCCTTAAATAAAAGTGTATCCATTTCTGTTATATAGTACATCCTTAAATAAACGTGTATCCATTTCTGTTTCTATAGTACATCCTTAAATAAACGTGTATCCATTTCTGTTTATATAGTACATCCTTAAATAAACGTGTATCCATTTCTGTTATATGGTACATCCTTAAATAAAAGTGTATCCATTTCTGTTATATGGTACATCCTTAAATAAACGTGTATCCATTTCTGTTATATGGTACATCCTTAAATAAACGTGTTTCCATTTCTGTTAAATGGTACATCCTTAAGTAAACGTGTATCCATTTCTGTTATATGGTACATCCTTAAATAAACGTGTATCCATTTCTGTTATATGGTACATCCTTAAATAAAAGTGTATCCATTTCTGTTATATGGTACATCCGTAAGTAAACGTGTATCCATTTCTGTTATATGGTACATCCTTAAATAAACGTGTATCCATTTCTGTTTCTAATGTACATCCTTAAATAAACGTGTATCCATTTCTGTTATATGGTACATCCTTAAGTAAACGTGTATCCATTTCTGTTATATGGTACATCCTTAAGTAAACGTGTATCCATTTCTGGTTATATGGTACATCCTTAAATAAACCTGTATCCATTTCTGTTATATGGTATATCCTTAAATAAACGTGTATCCATTTCTGTTATATGGTACATCCTTAAATAAACGTATATCCATTTCTGTTATATGGTACATCCTTAAATAAACGTGTATCCATTTCTGTTATATGGTATATCCTTAAATAAACGTGTATCCATTTCTATTATATGGTATATCCTTAAATAAACGTGTATCCATTTCTGTTATATGGTACATCCTTAAATAAAAGTGTATCCATTTCTGTTATATGGTACATCCTTAAATAAACGTGTATCCATTTCTGTTATATGGTACATCCTTAAATAAACGTGTATCCATTTCTGTTATATGGTACATCCTTAAATAAACGTGTATCCATTTCTGTTATATGGTACATCCTTAAATAAGCGTGTATCCATTTCTGAAAATACAATAGTCTTTGATTACGAGTCCGCTCTAAAAATCCGACGCATCTGGCAAAGGGTTGCCAACGAAAAACGCGATCGCATGTCTTCGTCATCTACAAGATCATAAACATGATATCTTTTACTCTGACCTTTCTTGCCGCTGAGAGATATCGAATGGGGGTAAAAGATCTTTTTTTAATGAGATTGCAGTTTGGTATTACAAGATCATTCAAAGTCCAACATAACCACAGATATTTCATTATTCACCATCATCCAGCACTGTGTACATATTTGAGACATTCCGTCAGAGGGAGAATGTCCTTCTCATATCGGTTTAACAGGAATAGAACACTTGCTTCTGTGCCAGGCCTGCTGATGTCCAGAACAGGCGCCTCATAGTCTGTAATAGTGGGGATCTTTAACGGACTCGCACCATCGTTTTGATTTTGTTGTATTTCTAAAACCTTTACGAAAACATTGTAGTGTCTCTCTCGTACTAATTTCTCCACGACGGGCGATTGAACTGCCTTACCCGCCAACACGTTCTGAAGTATCAAACCAACACTGCTAAAGCGGTTCTCCGCTGCGACCACCTGGTTTCGGATTGGTGAAAATATAACGTCATCTTCTTCCTCTTTGCCTGTCAGTGGGACTGTCTGATTGATGTACAACCCCCCATCCATGTTGGAGAACAGGGACTCAAGCAACAGACGATATGTCTTGATGAAGCTGGTAGGAAGGAACAAAGCAACCGGAAGTCGTCTGCTTCGGGACTCGGACAACGTTTTAAGCAAGGTCAACGTCCGGTTGAGAGCAGGTGTGGTTTCTGCGGCGTACAGGAAGAGAGGGTATTGCTTGAGTTTAGCATTTCCACATTCTTTGACGATGGAGTTTCCAGACGGGGGGTTTCGAGTGGGGTTGATGCCCTTGTAGTCCCCGTATGTGCCGTTGACCTCGTCCCAGGTCATAACCTCCTCGCCTCGTTTCTGGAACTCTTTATGGTAGAAGTCAACAACACCTTGATCTTTTGTAGCGGTATAGAACTTGTTTACCCATTCAATAGCTGATGTCTCTGCTAGGCGTTTTGCAATGCTTTTTTCAACATCTACCGATGCATCTATTTTGAGCACGATGTGTTCGTCGGTATGAGTATTGTCCTTGATCCATTGTCCTATGTCAACAGTTGGAACAGACCTTTGTCTCGACTCACCGGTCACAGACTTTAGTTCCATCCTGGTTGACCCATTTGCGGAGTCGCACGCAGCCGGTGACACCAGAGTATGGGATGGGTGCATCGAGTAGAGCGGAGCATAGGTCGCGTCGGGAATGAACGAAAATATAACGAATTTATGTGACGATGGATAAGTGTCAATAAAGAGATCCACACTTTTCGGAAAAGTGCCCCCACAGTTAATGAATATATGTCGAGGTTGATAATCCCTGAATTGTAGACTCATGTCTTTCTTTCGGCTGAGTAGCGCCTCTTCGGCTCCTCGTTTCTCTGCTTCTGCAATGAGGGCAGCTCTTTTTGCAGCGGGTTGCTCGTGTTCTGTGTGAGCAGACGACATGCCTGACCTGTTGGCAAGCAGCGTAAAGATATGTCCGCACAACACTCCGGCAGCGAAGAAAACGCCAATACACACTATTTTCTTACATCTTGCGAATCCGACCATTGGTACCGCCAGAACGGGTTGTCTGCTGAATGAAGACTGCCTTCTCAGAGACACTTTGCCACTGTTCTCCATGAAAGCGTTTCTATAAAACGGGACAATATGCCGGTCCAAACTTCCACGTGTCAATACTCAGAGTCTTGAACAATGTGTTATCTGAAATGTCTTACCTTGACCTTGGTTTCAGGCATAATATTTCTGGACAAGTGATAGGACGTTGTTCCCGCAGATACTACAGATAAGACAAAGAGCGCGCAACATGCCTTGGGTCCAGCAACAGCTTATATGTTAGACGGGGAGACGGGTATAAGGTGAGGTGAAATGGGGTTTAACGTCGCGTCCAAGATTATTGCACTTTTATAGCGACGTGCATGTACGTGTGTGTGTTTGTGTGGCTGCTTGTACTAGTCCAGACTGATACCCATGTATAGTGCTAGCTCACTTAGATATCATGCCGCAGTTTAACATGAATACCCTACTCAGACACAGTATACTGACTCCGAGCCGACCAGTCCTTGTTTAGCCCCCTAATGCCGAGCGCCATTCAGGGTAACAACAAGTACCATCTTTTAAAGTCTTTTGGTATGACGCGGCCGGGATCAAACCCCGGACCTTCCGCTCTCAGGGTGGGGCGAAGGGTATAAGGCGCCACAGAGGTGCTTCACTTAGACTCACCAAGAAACGTCCAGATTATTACCCATGCTCTGTCAGCTCAATACCCTTGCAGGAAGGTTTTTAAACTAACTTCTTGTCTCTGGAATGAAAATGTTTTATAGAAAAAACAGCTGTTAAATTATAATAGAATCAAAGGGGCCCAGAGACTCTCTTCATTTGAGAAAATTTGCAGTAAGACAATAATATACCTATTGCATATATATGTTTTCGACTCATTATGACAGAGTAGTTGGTAACCCGCATGCCGTTGCTTTTTTTATTCTTCTTTAAGCTACGGCGCGGTCACAATACTGAAATAATGTTCAAAGTGGCGTTAAACCAACTCACTCGCTCAACTTTCATCGTCGTAAACGCTTTTTCAGTGTGCCTTTACATTCTAAAACGTGGAAATGTTTCTATTCCGACAGCAACATATTCGTTAATAGTGAAAGAACCTTCCTCTGGTATTCAATCGTAATGTGTTGCTTAAAGGGCTACTATAGTCCTCGGTTCGGACCATATTTCGTAATGTTTTGCTTAAAGGGCTACTATAGTCCTCGGTTTTGAGGCTCTTTCGTAATGTTTTGCTTAAAGGGCTACTATAGTCCTCGATTTGGTGCCTCTTTCGTAATGTGTTGCTTAAAAGGCTACTATAGTTTTCGGGTTGGAGGCTCTTTCGTAATGTGTTGCTTAAAAAGCTACTATAGTCCTCGGTTTGGTGCCTCTTTCGTAATGTGTTGCTTAAAGGGCTACTAAAGTCCTCGGTTTGGTGCCTCTTTCGTAATGTGTTGCTTAAAGGGCTACTATAGTCCTCGGTTTGGAGCCTCTTTCGTAATGTGTTGCTTAAAAGGCTACTATAGTCTTCGGGTTGGAGGCTCTTTCGTAATGTGTTGCTTAAAAGGCTACTATAGTCTTCGGGTTGGAGGCTCTTTCGTAATGTGTTGCTTAAAAGGCTACTATAGTCCTCGGTTTGGAGGCTCTTTCGTAATGTGTTGCTTAAAAGGCTACTATAGTCCTCGGTTTGGTGCCTCTTTCGTAATGTTTGGCTTAAAGGGCTACTAAAGTCCTCGGTTTGGTGCCTCTTTCGTAATGTGTTGCTTAAAGGGCTACTATAGTCCTCGGTTTGGTGCCTCTTTCGTAATGTGTTGCTTAAAAGGCTACTATAGTCTTCGGGTTGGAGGCTCTTTCGTAATGTGTTCCTTAAAGGGCTACTATAGTCCTCGGTTTGGTGCCTCTTTCGTAAGGGCTACTAAAGTCCTCGGTTCGGAGTATTACCATTATTTCATTATTTTGGGGTTTTTTTTCATTGTCAGTGAATTTACCTTTGTAAAACTAATGTCTGTCAATTACGTAATGGAGAAATCGTGAGAATCTGTTTAACAAATGCTATATTTGGGATAGCACTTTCTGAGTAAAGTACAGATTCTCGTACTTTTTCTCGCCGTGAAACCCGTCCGGGATTCGAACCCACACTGCCAGAGTGAGGCACCTAATCGCCAGCACACAAAGTCAGCGATCTAACCCACTCAGCAAAAAAATGAAAGTCCGACCACTGGTAGTCCAGATCACGTACTTTGTGTACCCCTCTGACAAGTGTAAATTGACAAGGCTCCCGTGGAGAATCTGTTTATTCCAAAAGTAAAATCAACGGGCCTCGAAGGGGGCAAGAACATGGTTCCTCCGGTATCGGATTTTCTTTATTTCACATACTGAAGAGGCCACAGGCCTATAGTACAAGTTGAAGAATATACAGTTTTATACAATTAATGTACATATCTCACCAGATCACCTCACGTCATTCCACCTCGCATTTCAACGCAGTCACATAATTTCACACATTCAGTACAATACCATGCCCTGTAATTTCATAATTTCTATATTACCATATCACATCTTGTTATATCATACAACATATTCTATAACATCATATCATATTGTATCATTATTAAAAGATCATATTATATAGTATTATTTCATATAACAGTATCATAACATACTATACATACCATCGTACCATATATCACAACTATATTGTATCACATTTCAACATGTCATATCACACAACACATTAGCAATGTCATAGCTTGTCCCATCTTATCTTATCATATCATACCATATAATGCCATGTCATTCCATGCCAATTTATTTCATATCAATCAATCAATATTTATTCAACACTGGAAGACCGCAAGCCATATGATATGTACACTAAAAAACAGTATTTACACAATTTCTATAATACACATAATATATTGCATCATATCCCCTCATGCATCATATCACACCACATCACTTCATATCATATCACATCATGTCATGTCACATCATATCATTTCATATACATATAACTATACTTAACCATTTGTAATATCACGTCCCACAATATCATATGACAGCCTAGTAGTTTAATACCATTTCTAACTCTTTTGTTTGTAGTTTATTCAGATGGCAAATATCTATAAATATGTACTTAATGTATATACACAATAGTTTCCTAGTACCAAGCAGCTAAGACTATTCTTTCATAAGGTTCTGTCGGTATAAAGAGGCATAATATATGAACATGGACACATTTTGTAAGATACTTCTTTTTGTGTTTGACAGCAATGTAACAAATTTAATAATATTAGGGTACCTGTAATAATAAGCTTGCAGGTATTTTTCTCTAAGGTGTAAATACACTGGACATACAAGTAAGAAATGAAATTCATCTTCTACTGAGTTTAAACTACATAGATTACAGATTCTTTCTTCGCGAGGAATGTTTACATAGCGCCCTGTTTCTATTAAAAGGTCGTGAGAAGAACATCTAAAACGTGAAAGAGCCGTTCGAAATTTTTTAACATTAACTTTTGATAAATAATCTTCCATAATTATTTCTGATTTAAACATTTTGTAATAAAAGCATTTGTTTGTTAGAGTCAATGATGCAGTCCAAGATTGTAAATAAATATCCTTTAATCTCTGGGTTAATGAAAGTATAAACATTGGTTTGGAATACACATTTTGGTTTTGCCAAATATCACCAAAGCCACAACTGAAAAGTAATTCTCTAACACCTGTAACCCAGTTTCTTTTCCCATTATTTTCATAAACTATCATCATATTATAACACTTTTTTGGCAATCTATATGAGGGCATGTCAATAAGACTCAGCCAGTATTTAATAACTTTTATATTTGAATATACATAGAGAGGGAATCTTCCACATTCTCCATACACCACCAAGCTGGAAGTGTTTATTTTAACACCGGTATCAAAAGATTCGAGTGGTTTCTCCGACTTAAAACCATGTTATGGTTGGTATTCTATTTCTCTATAACTTTGCATAAGGATAGTTAGTTTTACTTGTTTAAAATACACGTTCGGAATGGCAAGTGAATTCCTGGCCCAGTATAACAACAGTAGAATGACATCATAATGGTTTAAATCAGATGCATAGTGTAAAATCTGGGCCAGTCCTAGATCCTCACCCGACCCCATCATGTCAGAGCAGCGTCTCGTCCCTTCAGGCTGAAACAGCTGCTGTATAACACGTTGCTGAGAGTGACCGATATATTCACAGCACAGATCATGAACTATTGTCGAGGTTAGGAGAATGGGGTTCAGGTCGCGTTAAAGATTATTGCACGTGCGTGCGTGCGTGCGCGCGTGTCTGCTTGTACAAGCTCGGAATGATGCCAGTTTAAGGTGCTGTTATATGGACGTGTAATGTATTGTTAAAAGATGTTGTAATTGTATTACGGGGCGGTGGAGTAGCCTAGTGGTTAAAGCGTTCGCTCGTCACGCTGAAGACCCGGGTTTCATTCCCCACATGGGTACAATGTGTGAAGCCCATTTCTGGTTTTCCCCGCCGTGATATTGCTGGAATATTGCTAAAACCGGCATAAAACCATAATCAATTACAATTACAATATAATTGTATTACTGTTAAGATTGAGTTGAAGTTTATTTATTTGTACTGCATATTGCTGTATATACGTTGACCCAGTTTCCGTGTCGCGATGTAACAGTAGTTTTGGACAGCCTGTCTACGGAAGCCTTTCGGGGACGTTTGTTTCTTATTGTTGTTTTTTCTTGAAATTTCAAGATGTAACAGTTAAGTTGAAATTTCAAGATTCATTACTGAGTGGAAATTTCAAGATAATGATCTTGAAATTCCAAGATATTAACTTGAGATTTTAACATCATACCTTGAAATTTCAACTTAGCATCTTGAAATTTCAACTTAGCAACTTAAAAATGAAAAAAAAAAATGGCCCTAAAAGATTTCCATACATGTCACCACTAATCTCGTTCATTGTACAATAACATTTCAACAAAGTAACTATTGCTTTGAAAAGATTAATTGTTAAAGAATAAAAATAGGTTTACCACTGTAGATATATCAATATCAACAGTATCATGTATACCACTAGGATTGTGTCAACTTAATACCCCATGTTCCTTGAAAACAATAACAAATGTTTCAGGAAGTCATTGTTGTGAAAACATATTACAAGATTTGTTTTCATTATGTGTTTGTTTTCTACTTATATTTTACATAAATATTTAAAATGAAATGTGTCATTTTCTCATTCCTGATACTGAAGGTACCACATGCAAATTACAATTTGTTTACTTTCTGGTTTACACATCTGCACTTCATAACAGTGTAGTACTTGCATCAACAGGCACGTATGCTACAAAATTTCCTTGCGCAATTTTGATCCTGGGGATCAAATTACTTTGTAGCATTGTGTTTCGACAATAAGTAGTTGTCAGGAATGTAGTACTTTCTAAGGTAAGTAGTGTTGTCGAAGTAGTGGTGTCAAGTGTAATCTTGAATATTCTAGGACAGCTAGAGTCCAGTCCAGCACTGTATAGAACCTTCTCGAAGATGGCATCTCACATTACATCAGCGGTTGTGTGAAGATCATTATTTTCACCCTGGATATCCGGCCTAGGCCTATTTTGGAAGCTTGTCCACTGTTGCTGCTAGGTGAATGTTACTATCTTTAATTTTCTTTATTGCTATCATTATTATACTGCAGTTAGAATTGTATTGCCATTGAATTTTGTCTTGCCATGCTGTTGTGTACGGCCATTGTAATAACTTTTCAGTAATTTGTATTGATTTGTAAACCTAGTTAATTTTATAATACAATTGTTATACCATTTGTCTGTTGTTTGTTGGTTTCAAACTGAATTCTTTTGCGTATTCTTTTCTTGGTTAAGTTCCTAGGTTTAAGTGTTTCAATTTGGAAATGGACACGTAACAGTGCATGCTCGCCCACTGAGATACCATGTCCAGTTCAAACATGGCTACCCCACTCACATACATTACACAGACTCTCAGCTGACCAGTGCTTGTTTTATCTTCTGAAGGCTGAGCTCCAGGCAGGGCAACCAGTACACCATCTTTTAGCGTCTCTGTGACCTGGCCGGTGATGGTTGGTTTGGTTGGTTGGTTGGTTTGTTGTTTACCAGCGCACTCAGCAATATTCCAGCTATATCACGGCTGTTTGTAAAGAATCGAGTACGGACCAGACAATCCAGTGATTGATATCATGAGCATTGATCCACGCAATTGGGATCGATGACATGCATCAACCAAGTCAGCGAGCCTGACCACCCGATCCCGTTAATCGCCATTCATGACCAGCACAGTTGCCTTTTATGGCAAGCATGGGTTGCTGGAGACCTATTCTACCCCGGAATCTCAGTGATGGAACCACTAACCTAGCTTCCCCTGTCCGGCAGACGATGTGCTCTGGACCACGTAGCATGAACTGAAGGATCAACTCCACATTTGTACTTATGATTAAGGTAACCTCTCACATAAGGCCAGTGAACATTTGTTTGTTTGACCCTGCAATCAGCAATATTCCAGCTTCCATGACCACTGACAACAGTCCTGTCTGGGCAAGACAAACCAGTGATTATTACTGGATTCAGTGCCTGGTGGCACAACCATACGCAACTGGATGAGGGAGCACAACATCCAGACCTGACGTCCAGCGATACACCTAATTTTGATCCCACGTAAATGCCAGCTATGTCTAGCTTGGTGTATACAGCATCTGATATTCAGGAGACAAGACTAGGACAGCATACTGTTCACAGATGAGTCAAGGTTTCATCTGGGCTGCTCTGGTGGTCGTACAAGGGTACACATGCATCCAGAACATTTTAGAGAGGCTTGCATCATTCAACATCGTCAAATTGGGAGGTGGAAGAGTAATGTTATAGGGTGGAAACACAACTCCCCTGAAAACACAACTCTTCATTGTTAATGGCAAATTGTTTGTTTGTTGTTTAACGCCACACTCAGCAATATTCCAGCTATATGATGGCGGTCTGTAAATAATCAAGCCTGGACCAGACAATCCAGTGATTGTCATCATGAATATTGATCCACGCAATTGGGATCGATGACAAGCATCAACCAAGTCAGCGAGCCTGACCACCCGATCCCGTTAGTCGCCTTTTACAAGCATAGTCGCCTTTTACAGCAAGCATGGGTTGCTGAAGACCTATTCTACTCCGGATCTTCACGGGGATACAAGCATGGGTTGCTGAAGACCTATTCTACCCCGGATCTTCACGGGTCACTTGCATCTTTCACTGTCAACGACGTCACCGAGTCTGACCACCCAATCCACTAAGTCACCTTGTAGGTTGCAGGGTACAATTCCAACCAGAAATCTCTATGGGTATTCAATTCCAAAACAAATGTCTTCTCATAAGAATCATTAAGCTCTCAATCCAACAAATGAGAAAAAAAAGTCTAATTCAGTGATCTCTCCACTCTGCTCCAGCTTCATAATCCACCAAGAACTCTTCGAACAACAAATCAACACCTGCTATGTGTTCCTCAGTATAGACTTTCCAGCTATGGCCTAAAGTTATGGAATGATCTTCCACTTGAGATTAAACTTTCTTCAACATTTCAGACATTCAAAGCAAAACTAAAGACACATTTGTTCAAAAACGCTTTCCAGAGTGACATTTGAATGTAGTGCTTTGAGCATGAACTGCTACATGGAGTCTTGTGCATTATAAGTGCACATTATCATTATTATTATTGGGGGGCACGGGTGGCCTAGTCGTCTAAGGCGCTGTGATTCACTGTGCAGAGTTGCGTCCCTTGGGCACGCCAGAAACCAATGATTGTGGGTTCGAATCCCGGTTCGCCTGTGCTTGTGGGTTTCACCGAAGTGGTAAATGTCTTAGACCTGCATCACTTTAGGCTTTCTTCCCACATTAAGCTGACACGCCATGATATAACTGAAATAATGTTAAAAGCGGCTTTAAACCCAACTCACTCACTATTATCATTATTACTATTTTTATTATTAATATAGGTCACATAGGTAACAAACACTTTCTCAGTCAGTTTATATCTTTATTGCCACCAGACCCTTAATATGTGAAAAATATGAGTGACTGACACACTTCACTGTACCCTCTCGCAGGAGACAAGCAGCCATTACAGTGACAGACTTGTCAAGATGCATCAGTCTGTGGGTGAGTGACTGACACACTTCACTGTACCCTCTCGCAGGAGACAAGCAGCCATTACAGTGACAGACTTGTCAAGATGCATCAGTCTGTGGGTGAGTGACTGACACACTTCACTGTACCCTCTCGCAGGAGACAAGCAGCCATTACAGTGACAGACTTGTCAAGATGCATCAGTCTGTGGGTGAGTGACTGACACACTTCACTGTACCCTCTCGCAGGAGACAAGCAGCCATTACAGTGACAGACTTGTCAAGATGCATCAGTCTGTGGGTGAGTGACTGACACACTTCACTGTACCCTCTCGCAGGAGACAAGCAGCCATTACAGTGACAGACTTGTCAAGATGCATCAGTCTGTGGGTGAGTGACTGACACACTTCACTGTACCCTCTCGCAGGAGACAAGCAGCCATTACAGTGACAGACTTGTCAAGATGCATCAGTCTGTGGGTGAGTGACTTGGGCTTACCACTGCCTCAAACTGCATTTCAGTCGTCAGAGTGTCAGCTTAGTGTGGGAGGAACGACTGACGTGACGCAGGCGTAGACATTTCCCACGTCACTTCGTGAAACCCACGAAGATGGGTCAAATCCACACAGACCAAGAATCCATAATATATTCAGCTGTAGAAACTAACATCTTTAGCCCACTAGTCCGTATAATGATAACATAGCAAAACCCTAAAAAATGGCAAATTTCTACTAGTCCTTATGATACCTTAATTATTTGGCACTTTGGCAAGAACAACAGGACCAGTGCCAATTTCTAAAGCTGATATCTGGACCATTCCTGGATTCTCTCCAATGACTCTCTGATCCTGCAGACATAACTCACTGTGCTCCGTCATCTGTAATAATACTACATCCCCAGCTACTTTCTCATCACAAGAAATATATTGTAATACTGATTTACCTTTGTGTCAGTGCTGAACAATCATACATAGCAACTACACAATTAGTCCCTCTGAGAATTAATTAACCTTGGTATCCCCAACCCTTGCCACATCACAAATGTGAGTGAGTCCGAGGGCTGGTAAAAGAGATTGATAATCGGAATTATCGTCGATAGGAAGAAATATTAACGATTTCGATATGAAATTGTTGTCATCGATGATAACTTACATAAACTATTGTAATGAAAAAAAGTTTAGATTTACCGAAACAAACCATGCCCTCCACAAGGTCATACTGCTTTTTCTTGTCAGTGGTAAATAATCATAGATAGTGGCTACACAATTAACAAAAGAACTCATTAACTCTTGACAGTTCAGATACTAAAGGATAAACAACCGTAAACATATCGGGAAACCCTTCGTGACCAACTCATGTTTATTTCGGGACAAGCAAAATAGTGACTCGTGCCCCTCTGGCGGCCATTTTTTCAAGCGTGTTCCGTCTAAGCACAAATCGGCATAGATAAAAGAATTGTCAACTTGTTGCGTAATGATTCACGTATATTTCCCCCGTATATATTTTATATATTCAAGATGCTATTTAAAAAACCGGGACATGCAGTTTGATACCGTATGATTGAACACATTTAACTGTATCTTGGGTAGATTTTTAGATGCAAGACATGTAACACATCAAAAATTATTCTTGAGGGATTCTTTGACTGAAGAACTTTAAGTCATATGCACATTCTGATTGGTTTGCCATACATAACATTCATCGAAAGGGGGACAAGTCCTCTTACAGGTTACAGAAAGGGGCAAGTGGTGACGAATGATCGAGAAACATGTTGACATCATATCACACTGCTTGACCACTAGTGCTTGAATACATATTCGTCACAACAAAGACACAAACATACTCACACAAACACCATCAACCCAGGTCTACCACTCTCATCAATTAACAAGAAAATCTAGCACTCACACAAATACCACTCCCGTTAGTACTACAGGTATATCTCAAACGATAAACTGCTTGACGTATATATTAAATTTACTGTCATGAGAGTGCTAACAAACAGGGACTGACATCTAATCCATCAACAATCTTTACATACTTTATGGAATAGCTTACCCTTATTAATGTACACATTATTCAGGGATGAGAATTTATATTTTCCTTTTCAGCTGAAACTTATTTGCAATGGAGCATGGTCCATGAATTGGGAGTGTTTATGGGGGAAGCCATCAGATTTTAACAAATTTGTGGTCACTAAAATTCGCAGATCCACAGAAAATTCTCATCCCTGATTATTAACATTGATTTTCAATACCAATTCTGAAAATGATAACATACATAATATTTGGTACGTAGGACACAGATGATGAAATGCCATCATTATCTCCATCAACCCGAACAGTGCAGATATCCTTAATTAGCTCGCATGATACACTTCAGAACTTGTTCCTTCAAATCATACAACCAGCGGTACGGTCAGTAGTATTCTACAAACATACCACTACATAATGTATACACACTACTATGTACATATTTACACATCCATGTCATAAGTTACATCTGCTGAGATTCAAGATTGATTCGACTGTTACAGTGAGTGAGTATGGTTTTACGCCGCTTTCAGCAATATTCCAGCAATATCACGGCGGGGGACACCAGAAATGAGCTTCACACATTGTACCCATTTGGGAAATCAAGCCCGGGTCTTCGTTGTGACGAGCTAACGCTTTAACCGCTAGGCTAGCCGACAGCCCCCTCGACAGCCCCCTCGACTGTTATGGCTACTGTAGCATTCACGTACTTGAGCCATGCATGTTTCTGAGAACACATGGCCAAATTTTATCTGTTGGTTAACTAACAGCCCACTGAAAACAATTACAACGAATAACCAACATTAAACATCTTCATAAAAAGAAAAAAGCTTTAAAATGTTAAAAATAAATACCAGTTATGGGTATGAAACATGGTCATGGGTTTCCATGAGACGATACGATACACACTACATATTACCTTTATTGATACGAAATGATACACTTACCAAAAAATATCACTTACTAGTTGTTTAATGACCCCCAAGCGTTTTTGTCAGTCAAATATCGCAATAAGTGTTGTAATTAGCGCTACAATTTTACGGCTGAAAACAGCTGCTACAGATAGCGTTTCCTTTTGACCCTGTTCTAAAATATTTAGTTAAGAAGTTTCCATGCGATTTGACATAAAAATGCATATCGTACCCAAGTGTATTGTGATACGTATCGTAGCGTGACCTTGCTGTGTCGTTTCACCCCTACATCCTGCTATGATCTGTACAGTCAGTCACTTCACTGCAAGTGGTAGAAATCATCACTGTCACACATTTGTCCTAGTGCTCACAAAACTATTTAGATACTTGTACTGTTACCTTCCATAAACATTCATAAATATGTTCAACATATATCATATTCCGGTTACTGCCTTACCTTTACATATCAGAGATCACAAATGCTGTAAATATTTCAATATTATCAATAAGGGCAAACTTTGCAAAAACATCAACAAAAGATTTGTGAAACAAGCTTCAACATGTTTCAATACTTTTGATTCTCACATGGATTATCTGTTTACTCCCAAAACATTGTTGTACAATCTTGTCTAACTGGGAATATTTATTTTATATTTCATGGATATCTCCATCATTATCACGCAGTGAGTTGATCTGTTATAAATTCTTGCAACTAGTGCCAGCATGAGACAGCCTTAACATCACAGTGACTGCAGCACGTATAGTAAACTATGTGCACGACAGACGGGGCCGCAATGCAAACATCTCAGTCCATTACACCATCTCTGGAGCCGATACCCGCATGAATCCACAATCTGGAGCCGTCTACTGCTGGCTCTCCTGCTCCAAGCACCTGGCTATCGTGTTCAGCTGAATGTTGCTCGTTCCCTCGTAAATACAACCTGAAATAATAATAATAACAATAGTAGTAGTAGTAGTAGTAGTAGTAGTAGTAGTATGTTTGTTTGTTTGTTTGTTTGTTTGTTTGTTTGTTTGTTTGTTTGTTTGTTTGTTTGTTCTTTGTTGTTTAACGACGCATTCAGCAATTTACCTGCCACATGATGTCGGTCTGTAATAATCGAGTCTGGTCCAGACAATCCAGTCATTGACATCATGAGCATCAATCCACACAATTGGGATACGATGACATGTATCAACCAAGTCCGTGGGCTTGACCACCCGATTATGACAGGTAGTAGTGGTAGGAGTTCTATATATCCTTAAGAAGAGACAGGCACTAGGATGGCTTAATGTCATGAACAAATCTGATTTTACTCTCCCTACTGCAGAAACTGCACTAACTAAAAATAATTACATGGATCAAGGGTTGTTAATTTGTATGCACAAAATCTAAAAACATGTCACAAAGAGTGTAACTATGGAAAAACATGACCTATAAAAACATACCATCAGTCAGTCTTGACCAGTATATCCTAGATAAGCATGCAAACTTTCATTTATGTAACTTCAGTAGTTTCTGAGAAAACCTGTCACCATTCCACGCAGTATGCACTAAGTTGAAAAGCACAGAGCAAGGGCCAAAACTCTATAAAAAAGGCATTTAAGACACCAATTTTCGAACTCATTAAAAATCCTGACTAGTAACATCAGTGTGTAAAATTTCATTTTTCTAATTTAAATAGTTTTTAAAAAAATTGTCCCCACTGAGAAGCGGGCAGACAGACATACTCCATTCCTGTATCGGCATAATTAGCCATATTCCACACAATACCATACACTCAAAGCACCTTCATCATTATTAGCCCAATTCATAGATCAGTGTGCTCTCAAATGTCATGGATGGACTATTACTGTAAACAAAAATAAACAAGATTGAGTGAGTGAGTATGGTTTTAACCCGCTTACAACAATATTCCAGCAATATCACGGCAGGGGACTCCAGAAATGGACTTCACACAATGTACCCATGTGGGGAATCAAACCCGGGTCATCTGAATGACGAGCAAACAACTAGACTACCCCACAGCTCCAACAGTGTTTGAGAATTCCCGTAGGGATGTGACATCAAACATTATGACATAATGGTATGAATATACTATGCCTCACAGAAAGTGGTCAGATGTAACACACGTTATAACTGGGATTACATTTTCCTCGTAAAATGTAAGTCTAACATCTAGTATTATTTTGGGTAGATTCCCATCTGGGATTCGAACCCTCACTCTCACAGTAAAGCAACAAAATGCCAGCACAAAGAGTCAGAGACTCACCCACTCCACCATCAAGGCTTCCACAAAATAGAAGAACAACAAGGGGAAAAGTGAGCATGGCTCACTAATACCCCTGACCCGACGAGTGTGTCAGTAGTTTCAAATTAAAATGGATAAGGTTAGGGTTTGAAAAATTCATAAAAAAATGGAAAATTAATAAAAACAATTTTTTTCTTTTGACTGCACCCCTCCATATGACGTAGATCATATGTTCTAAGTTTGATATGAATCCACTGAATAGTTTAATAGAAATCTCGCGAACAAAGTTTTCGGACGGACGGAACCTTGGTATAACTATATACCCCTGACATAAAAGGTCAGGGGTATAATAAATGGTTGTACAGCTCACATGGTCTTGACGTAATGGCAACACACAGAGCAGGTCTAATATCAACCAACATGCTGTAGACAACGAGAAGGAAGACTCACCGATCTTGCAGTCCCTGTAGTACTTCTCGATGGGGTAGTCCTTGGTGAAGCCCACACCACCCATCCACTCCATGCACTTGGACGTGGTCAGTGTGGCCACCTGCAGCACAGACATAAAACTACCGTACAACAGGGTGGGGAGGGCGGTTGTTGCATACAACCTGTCCACACTTAAAGAACAAAAAAGATCTTTAAACTTCAATGAACGACACAGTAACGATGAATAAATTTAAACAAATGGTTCCAGGGCAATGATTTTTTAAGAAATCAGTACTGGTTGGTGGCCTTTAGTTGTAGGAAAAAACCTAATATTGGATTGTATTTCAAATCTTTTGCAAAAGGGCATTTCAGGTGAGTAAAGTATTTTATACTCAACCTATTTGTTAACATTTTTCCAAAGAGTGGGGGGAACGGGTGGCCCAGTCGTCTAAGGCACCGTGATTCCCTGCGCAGAGTTGCTTCCCTTGGGCACGCTAGAAACCAATGAATCGAATCCCGGTTCGCCCTGATTATGTTTCTAGGTTTGTCAGCACCATACCCATGCTCGTGGGATTCACCAAAGTGTAAACGTCTGAGACCTGAATCACTTCGGGCTTTCCTGCCACATTAAGCTGACATGCCATGATATAACTGGAATACTGTTAAAAGCGGCATTAAACCCAACTCACTCACTCCAAAGAGTGCTTTGAAAAATGATTTTGCATTTCATGTTTACAAAGTTAGCACATTGTAGGGAACATCAATATCCCTGCCTAAGTGCCGTACCTCGGAAGCGAAGTATTTGGCCATGGCCCCCTCCTTCATGATGGGGAGCCCCGCCTCCTTGCGGCGAGCTGCATTGTAGATCATCATCCGGGCAGCCTCGATCTGGGTGGCCACGTGGGAGATCTGGTGCTGCATAGCCTGAGGGGATGTGGGATACACGATAAAACAAAGATACCAACAACAACAAGGTTGACAATGGAAACTGAGTCAGTGTTTGTATTTCACGCTATGGTCATCAATAATACATCAATACAATGTGTTACATGTGTCCGTTGTGTGGAGTACATGATTTTACGAACAGAACATTAAGGCTGAGATGGGGAATTTTGGTACTCGTGTCGTGTGGGTACTGAGTAGGACCCGATTAGGAAGCTTCAGTCAACTGCATGTAAGGCCAGATCATTTCATATGTGTATCAAAATACTTTTTGCCAGGGCTCCAGTCTAACAATAGCCACCCAATCAGACATTTTGAACTTGTCTCTTCAGACCTACAGCGGGTACCTGGTTAGGGTCGGATAATAGTGGGTTGGGTACCCAGGCTGTAAATTTGGACTCGTCCCAGCCCTACAGAACATTCACGTACATGGTCGTGCCACCCAATTAAAGTCTGTCCACCTTGCTAGTGACACATGACTCATTATTGGAAACGACCTGTGAAGAACTAGCTTAGAATAAGTATTCAGCAATCCCTGCTTGTCGTCATAGGCGACTAACAGGATCGGGTGGTCAGGCTCGCTGACTTGGTTGATGCATGTCATCATATCCCAATTGTGTGGATCGATGCTCATGATATCAATTACTGGATTGTCTGGTCCAGACCTGATTATGTACAGACAGCCGTCATATAGCTGAAATGTTGCTGAGTGAGCTGTTAAACAACAAACAAACAAACAAACATTGTTGGAAACAAACCTGGAAGTCACAAACTCTACGTCCAAACTGTTTTCGTTCCCGGGTGTAGGCAACTGCATGGTCGAAACAGCCCTGTGACAGACCTAGCATCTGCAACATGACAACAACATGTGTACCACCATCATGTACAACATATGATAACAATAATCATAATGTGCATATTAATAATGCAGCAAATCCACGTCCTAAAGCATGTTCAAAGTACCACACTATTAACCTGGTCAATGGATCAGCGTGTACTTTATCTTCATTCTCAACTCCCTGGGGAGTATACAAACCAAGCTGCCTGTGAGGCATTAGAAGGTTAACAGCCTACCTCTCATCCTACTGGGTGAAGATGGGCATATTTTTAACAAACCTAAGGAAACAACGCCACATGTGCTACATGTGCTACATGTCCTATATGTGCTTCAGTTATGGGCAGTATCGAATTGTGTAACACTATCATGAACAACACCATCATTACAAGTTTGCAATGATGGGGGACAGTTCCATCCTCACTGAAATGTCTGTGGGTCTTACACTTAGTGACCGAGCGAGTTTAACACCACTTCTGTAAGTGAGTGAGTGAGTTGGGTTTATCATTCCAGTTATATCACGGTGTGTCAGCTTAATGTGGGAGGAAAGCCCAAAGTGATGCAGGTATCAGATGTTTACCACTTCCGTGAAACCCTTTAGCAAGGTGCTGACAAACCTAGACACGTACCTTCTGGCGTACACACGATTTTGGTGTAGCCAAGGGAGGACAACTCTAAACATCGAATTGTGACACATTAGATGACTGGGGCACCTGTTCCATCCACTTCACCCCCCCACCCCCTTACCTTGTGAGTTAATCCATAAAAATAATGTAGGAACTCTTAAATCCTGTGAAACATGACCACGTACCTGGGATGCAATTCCAATTCTTCCTTCATTCAACACCCCAATGGCATACTTGTACCCATGACCAAACTGACCTAGGAGATTCTCTTCAGGCACCTGAGAAAACATTATTAAAATAGACATCAATTCATGAATACATGTATATTCCACACTTTTGTCAAATGTTTTACCCAGATGCAACTATATAAATTATGATATAGTAAAACGGTTAATGTTAAAGACTTAGTGTAAGACTAAACATTAACCAAGTAAAGCAGTTGGCCATAAACACTTCACTCCACATCCTAAGGGAAAAACTACACACTGGTGAAATCAAACGGTTGATAACAGACATATCGTTCTGTACTTAAAAGTTGAGGTGACGTGAAATGGGGTTTAATGTCACCTTCAAGATTATTGCACTTATAAAGCAGTGTGCATGCATGTGTGTGTGGTTGCTTGTACTAGCAGGGTCTTGTCCTAGTTTTATTGTGCTGGCCTACTGAGATACCATGCCACAGTTTACATGGTTAAACATGGATCTCCCACTCAGACACTGTATACCAACACCAAGACGACCAATCCTTGTTTTATCCCCTTAATGCCGAATGCCATCTTTTCTCACATCTTTTGGTATAACAAAGCCAGGGATTAAACCACCGACCTTCCGTTCTATCCACTAGACCACAGAGGCGGTCCACACCCTAAGGGTCTGACAACACATTAACCTTAATTGATCTAAATGGTTGGTGGTAAGCACATTGTTCAACACCCTTGGGTACCATGATTCATAGATGCCATCTTATCACTGCTGGGAGTCGACCTGTGAAGATCCGGGATAGAACAGGCCTTCAGCAACCCATGCTTTCTGTAAAATGCGACTATTCTTGTCGTAAAAGGCGACTAACGGGATTCAGCGGTCAGGCTCACTGACTTGGTTGATGCATGTCATTGATCCCAATTACGTGGATCGATTTTCATATCTATCACATTGTCTAGTACAGACTCGATGATTTACAGACCGCCGTCATATAGCCAAATATTGCTGAGTGCAGCGCTTAAAAACAAACAAAGAAACAAACAAACTGCTGTGAGTTAGTCTTGACAGGAGAACTCTCTCAGCCAAACAGCATCATGATCAATCTTCAAGAAGTTCTAAAATCAAGCATGATTCAACCAAATATTAAAAATTTCACACTTTGACATCCAAACATATCTAACATTATTTTCTAACATTTTACCAACACCGGAAAATGATCCGATGTTTGATGTCAGAATCTCACCTTGACATTTTCAAAATGCACTGAGCATGTCTCTGACGCCCTTATGCCGACCTTGTTCTCTTTCTTTCCGATGGTGATGCCCTCGGAGTCTCCGTCCACGATGAAACATGTGATGCCCTTGTAGCCCTGAAGTCAAATCAATGCATCATATCTTGATTTTATTAACTAGCCTGTCTGTATAAGACATGTACACCATGTTACAACAACAATTCTTTGGTGGAATACCCTGACATCATGTTAGTAGGATGGTTTAATAATACTTCAGTTACCTTGTGGTTTAATCAGTGTTAGAGCTAAACTCAAAAGTTTTACTAGCCTGGGTAAAGATAAATTGTCTTTGTAATGTTAAAACAATGGGGACATTGGGAAATTTGTACTAGCCCGCAGGAATTTGTACTAGCCCTTGGCCAGCAGGCTAGTGTTAATTTCTAACCTTAGTTTAATGTGGGAGGCATGCCAGAAGTAGATGTCATAGATGTTTCCACGACAAACCAAGGACTGAGGATATTGTGATGACAAATCTTAAGATCATAATCTGGGATTTGAAGCCATGATCAGCGGATACTGGGAGAACTAGGGGACACAACTCTGCCCAGCTATTTGCCTAACAGTGCCAATCATCTCATTGAGTACATTGGTGGAAATAGCACTAACAAATACAGGGAAGCTGTTGATTATCCCTAACATAAGTGGGTGTGCAATTAGCAAATACATGGAAGTAGGATCCTATAGACTATGCCTAATATCAGCAGGTAATGTGTTGACAAAGTCAAAAGAAGACGAACTGAGGTGTAAAAGATTATCCCTCACATCAGTGGGTTTAGCATTGGCAAATACATGGAAGTAGGATCCTATAGACTATGCCTAATATCAGCAGGTAATGTGTTGACAAAGTCAAAAGAAGACGAACTGAGGTGTAAAAGATTATCCCTCACATCAGTGGGTTTAGCATTGGCAAATACATGGAAGTAGGATCCTATAGACTATGCCTAATATCAGCAGGTAATGTGTTGACAAAGTCAAAAGAAGACGAACTGAGGTGTAAAAGATTATCCCTCACATCAGTGGGTTTAGCATTGGCAAATACATGGAAGTAGGATCCTATAGACTATGCCTAATATCAATGGGTAATGTGTTGACAAAGTCAAAAGAAGAGGCACTGAGGTGTAAAAGATAATGCCTCACATCGGTGGGTTTAGCATTGGCAAATACAAGGAAGAGGCCAGCAAAGGAGGAGTGGGATATCCAGATTTTCTCGCCATTTAGAACAAAGTGGTTGCCTTGCTTCACAGCTGACGTCTTCATTGCGAAGGCATCGGACCCTGACTCAGCCTCTGAGAGACAGAAACAGCCCACCTGAAAACAAAGTCAACCTAAATTTAGAAGCAAGCGATTCCATTGCAAGATGTGTAGATTGCATGTCATAAAATGTATACCATACTACAGACACATTATAGCCTTTAAGCAACAAGAACATATTTAATAAGTTATGCATTCAAATAATGTTAAAACAATTAGATTAAGAACTGATATTTCCACACTTGCATCAATGGACTACAGCATAATAGTTATCATAGTTATCATCATATACTTCAGTGTGAAAGACTGAGTTTTCTGAAGTTGAAAAAAGGGATATTTTCATTGCTGTGAACATAACACTTAATGTTTCACTCCAGTCAACATAACACTTTGATGGAACTATTGTCAAGAGTAACCTCCCCGCAAATTGTCTCCCTTTATCGTATATTGTCCCGTCGGTATACAAACTGTTGACTTCCTTTTTACGTTAGTTCAACATTGACAAGGCAAAATAATGACAGACGGTCATTTGAGGAGTTAATATCACTTCTTGCTGTTTGTTATTCTCTTGAAAATGTTCCATTTTAAACTGTAAATTTCTCATTTAACTTGTCAATCATCCGTTATGGAAAGACCCATGTTTATTTCTTGACATGCGTGTATTCCTTTGCTTCCAAAAGCGATCTCGTAGGTTTGAAGAATAGTTTTTTGTTGGGAGTTGATTTTCTATATAATCATATCCAGCTGTATGATAAAGAAATATCTCCTTTCCCTCATCACTCGATGAGAGAAACATATTTCACTTGACACATGAAATATCCTCTATTTATACCATGACATTGAAGAAAGCTTGATTCTGATTGGTCAAGACAGAACAAAATTACCTCAAGATACCATTATAATACCTCTACAAAACATCTTTTCTAAAATAATCTGTACGCATGAATACATCAATAGCCTACATATCAATGCATTAAACAATTGCTGATGCTAACCCATTGGAACTGTGTATGTTCGATATCAGAACATTATTGGATGTTTTTGGCAACAAGTTTGACGTTCCACACCAAAACCCTGACTGGTTTGATTTTGAAATGACAACACTTAACAAAACTGTATAGTATGCACATAAATGAATTTTTTTAGAGAAAGCGCTCAGCTCCAAATTAAAATAAGAAGTACAGTGCTGTAGCCAGCTGGGAGGGCAGGGGGAGCAGTTTCCCCCTTGATTTTTTATAGGAAACAGTTTTACTTGAATCAAGTTGGGGACAAGTGATACTTGTACAAATATTTGCCCCCCCCCACGTCAGCTACAGCCTTGAAGTATCAAATCTACAGTGAGACTGACTCAAAATTTAAAACACACCACCAAAATATCACAACAAACTCCATGGCTTTAACTAAGAATTTTTAATTATTTTCAAAATAAGTTTGACTGATACGAAAACTATTCATATCAGTTCAGAATACCTTTAATACAAGAAAACATTCTCACCGTGTCCGTAGCAAGTCTTGTCAAATATTTCTCTTTTTGTTCCTTGGTTCCAAAGTCGTCGATGAGCCGGTTGATGAGAGTGTTCTGGATGTCTACAAGCAGGGAGATTCCTGGGTCCACCTTGGCTATCTCCTCAACCACGAGATTGGCCACGAAGAACGTGGAGTCTGTTCCAGCATACTCACTAGGGATCTCTATGCCCATCAACTGTAGAGGGAAAGACCCATTATTTCTGGTGGGACAGAGTCATTTGGAAGCTGTCATGATTATGACATCCATGCAGGCCTCAAAGTTGCGACTAAGTCAACAATGAACCGAAATGCATATATATTAATGTAATTAGTATTTTATTTTAGTTGATAGTTTATTGGATAAGCAAGGATATACCTGTATAATCTTGTAATAAAAATTGCATCATTGCTCAAGTCACAAATAACAAAACTCAAGTACAGCATGTACAGTTTTCACTAATATACAATTCCAAGACTAGTGCCATGACTTGTACATATAATAGTTATTTGATAAAAGCTAATTTCAAATGCTTTTGGCTACCTACAAAATTGGCTTGACTTCTTGATTTTACTACTTGATTTTACCACTGGTAACCAAGGGCTACTTGGTAAAAAATTTAAACTTTGAGGCCTGCCTTGATAAACTCGGGTGTTGTTACATTTTGGCTTGCCTTACGAGTCTATGCATAGTCCAATCAAAAATGACATCAGGTCTAAAAAAAGACATGGCAACTGCCATGCAGATTTTGGTTGACTGCTGGGTTTGCCAACTAGACATCAACAGATATTTTTCAAATCTTTTCATGTTTAATCAACATGCTCAAGTGATCTTAATGACATTTATTGTAACTCACCCCATTCTCAAAAAGCCCAGCAACAAGGGATCGGTCGAAAACGGCATGCTCGTCCATTTCTTTCACCAACGGTTGTATTTTCTCAGCCGCAAACCGTGCAACTACAAGAAATAATCGACTTTTCATATTTTTCACCACAAATTCACCATTAACTTAGATCAGATAAATGGACTACAGTCAGGTTGGTCAGCATGAGTGAGTGAGTTGGGGTTTAACACAGCAGTCATTTCTACTATAAGTGGAAAGCCTACACAGACAAATCCTAAATGCAATGTTAAAATTCAATTTTGAAACACCTCTGGATATAGGAAAATAAGAACTTTAAAAAATCTGAATGTGAGTAAAAGTAACTATTTTTGTCAAATTTGCCTGCCAAGGGTACATCGTCTGGAATCCGAGATAATTCTCTGTGGTCCTGACCCGTGAAGATCCGGGGTCTTCAGCAACCCACGCTTGCTGTAAAAAGCGATTCTGCTTGTTGTAAGAGGCGACTAACAGGATCAGGCTCACTGACTTGGTTGATGCATGTCATTGATCCCAACTGTGTGGATCAATGTTCATGGTGTCAATCACTGGACTGTCTGGTCCAGACTCTATTATTTACAAACCTCCGTCATATAGCTGGAATATTGCTGACTGCGGCGTTAAACAACAAACAAACAAACTCCTGTTGTCCTGATAGTAACAGTAGTTTTGCGAAAGAAACAAAGTGACTGTTGAAGCAAGGATGAAGGATTTGTGACTGACAATAAAACAGAATACAATTTTAATTAACTTGACTGCTACTGTCTGTATTTACCAGTTTCCTTCATCATGCGTTCTTCATCACTGAGGATGGTGAGAGGTGCTGCTCGGAAGCCCTCTTGCAAGGTGGAGAGGTCTGTTGCAGACATAGACCGCAGGTGGGACGCAGAAGGTGAAAACCATCTTTTGTGAGTTTGGGACAGACTTCGAACTGTTGCTGACCGAAGAACCTAGTCATAAAACAAATGATAGGCTATATTCATGATATAAGTTAAAATGGCATGTTAACATCTTAATAAATCAGCCAAAACCTGCACTGCCACCTCAAATTCAGTTCTGCAACAATTCCATGTTAGCAAATTGTTCTTGCCAAAACCTCTTCCATGTAAACTGAATGTAAGTGAGTTTGGTTGCCGCCATATTGTCTCATTCCTCACCACTCGGCATCTTGCAGATAGCGGAATGGGACGAGTGTGCCAAATGGCATCGGGATCACCCATGATGTCTGAAGACTAAAGTCACGAGACAACATGCCTTTCCGTTCAGTTCCGTAAAGACTTCGGCATGACTCGGTAAATTTATTTTTTAGTTTAACAGTGTGGATGTAGCTCAGTCGGGTAGCTGTCGGGCTAACAATCTGAAGGTCGCAAGTTCACGTAGGAAGGATTCTCACAAATATGGTTGCTTGTCTTTGAGACACCTGATCTACGGCAATGATCATCCTCACGTGAAGTTGTGGTACTGTATTCCAATTTTAGTCAGGTAATTAGTATCCACCTTTTTCATGTTAAGATCACATGGTCAAACAAATTATGTTACATAATTGAGACATGTTACAAGAGTACAAATTGTTTGATTCCTTGGAGCTGTTATTTGAGATGCGTCACAAATGTTCAACAATTATTTCTTATGTTTGTGGTCAAGATTTATGAAACAGAAATGTGGAGTAGTGCACTTAACCGGGCACGCATTTTCAGATCCATTTACCCGGTAGTGCTGCGAGGACTCGAACACACCTCGCTGGCTTGCCTCGCTGGCTTACCAGCTTGGCTAATTATTGCTTTAAAGGGGTGTTTGATTGCCAAGGCGTGTCAGCTCCCATTCGAGAGTGAACCATGGTGACAGTAAAGCGTGACAGCGGTAGCACTATAGCTCCATATAGAGCTGTTGGTAGAGGGTGAAGCTGCACACGGGAAAATGCATTGCAGTCCAGAAACGGCGAAAAACGGTGAAAATGGTAAATCTGCTGATTTCATTTCGAAAAATTATCAGTTTCATATGTCCTCGTTTAATTTAACAATAAAATGATTTACTTTACGTTATCACGTTCATCATGTGGATGAAAGACAGACTAAACTTCATAGGTCACATCAGTCCCCTATATACCACGAACACACCCACAGTTACATCCAATCGCCTTCGATTTGGAGACATTGTGTAATAAGAAAATGTGAAGGTCGACTTTGGAGTACGACCAATTCATTCGAAGCGAAAAGGGTGTCAGTTATCCATTTTTATGAAGACATAGGTATTTGATTGTTGGTGACAAAATACACCTTTGTTTAAATCACACGAGTTAATGATTAAGAAATAAGAGGAATTATGTATACCTTCGCTGCAGCTCTGCTTATGGTGGCTGCCATTTTGGAATCTAGGCTAGTATTTACCGTGAGAGAAATAAAATTCACACAACCAAGCTCTATTCGAACAAGCCCAGTGCACTATGTTAACGGGTTGTTGTTATCGGAAAACGCGTGACTTTTGTTATCTATTTATATTTCTCCAAGTATGTCTAATGTCAACCGATGTATAACTATGTGACGAGGCGGGAGACCAAATAGGATAAAAACCCGACGTCCTTTCCGAGTGAAACAAAAATAAGGCCATATATAAAGCGCTATAGTCCATATCACAGAGGCCATGCTCTAAGCGCAAAGAGTCAGAAAGTCAGTAGTCAGTGGGAAACAATTCCACAGAGATGCAGCTGACGAATGGAAATATTTGGGTTATTTGCTCCAAATGGTTTTAGTCTGTAAAAGGGACATCAAGGAAAAGTTACATATTTTGATGTCAGTTCTTGAGGATTACAGAGGCAATTCGGTTTACTGAGTGATATCTGACAGAATAGACAGCATTTTAAAGTATATCCGTTCATGCACGTGCATTCAGTGCAATGATCGCAATGGCCTGGTTCCCCGTGTATGCTGCGCTGGCGCTACACTCAGCTGTGATCGCAATCGCTCTTTAGTCTTTGAAACAATGCATGAGACCGTATTTCGAATTTTCTTGAGCCTCGCCAGTTGTATTGCCAGAGTTAACCTCCAGCAAGCGGTTACAGTAGTCCAAACAAGAAAACTCTAACGGTTTTTGTAAGTGTCATTGGCGTCTTTATTTAGAGGTGAGGTGAGGTGAGGTGAAATTGGGCTAAACGTCGCGTCCAAGATTATTGCGACGTGCATGCACGTGCGTGCGTGAGGCTGCTTGCACTAGTTCGGACTGATGCCGATTTATAGTGCCTGCTCACTGAGATAACATGAATACCCCATTCAGACAAAGTATATTCTGATTCCGAGCTGACCAGTCCTTATTTTAGCCCCTTAATGCCGAGCGTCAGACAGGGTAACAACAAGTACCATCGTTTAACGTCTTTTGGTATTACGCGGCCGGACCTTCCGCTCTCCGGGCGGACGCTCTACCACTAGACCACGGAGGCGGTCCTTTATCAAGAACATGGCGGATTGAGCCTATATTACACCATGGACACTTAGATACCACATTTAGGGTCCATGGTTACACAGATGGAAACAGCATGTTTTACAGAGTTAGTCAACATGATCACCCCTGGTCATGGTTGAATCAAGAAAGAAGCAAGCTACTCTCTAACACTGTTAGATCATTTTGAAGACTATGGTTATTTATGTGTTATTTCAAACTATTTTATTTTTTTAGTTTAGTAAACGCCCTTTTACAATTTTTTCCGACCCCACTCGTAAATATACAAATTAGTTAAAGAACATGAATATTTTTAGGGAATATTATTTGTGTAGTAAAGAATTGTATGTTTATGTATAATTTACAATTATATAAGCAATATTCCCCAAACCTTTTATGTTTCTTAACTTTTTTTGTTCAGTATAAAACGACAACGAATACGATATTAAATGAAGATTATGTGTTTAACGACGTCACTCAAAATTATAAACGTTCTTTAAATATCATAGACAATTATGTCGTTGAAAGAAATTGTGCAGTCATGTCCCAAACACTACATTATATACATAGCGAAAAATATTCACTCAAAGTTATTAACGTTCTTTAAATATCATAGACAGTTATGTTGTTGAAAGAAATTGTTGATTCATATTCCAAACACTACAATTTATACATAGCGAAAATATATTTTAAAAAACATTTTTAAAAAGCCAATCTTAAACCAATTATGCTGGTTATGTTACATTACAATACGAAATACTTATGCTTTATCCTTATTCATTCAGAACCACATACACGTTTTAATTTGAAGTATATGAGAGTATTGAGTCGTTTTCGCCAGTTTCAGATAGATGTAGTTCCATGGACAGTTTAGCTATAACTAGCAATTACTCCACTGACAAGTATTTCTCTTCATCTCCCTTAGGGACTCCGGTTAGAATAATCCCCAGCAATCTATGCATGTCGTACGGGGTGACTTGCTGGATCGGATGGTCAGGCTTGGCTCGGTGACGTGGTTGTGTTCACCATGTGCTCGTGGGTTTCACCGAAGTGGTAAACGTCTGAGACCTGCATCACTTCGGGCTTTCCTCCCATATTAAGCTGACAAGCCGTGATATAACTGGAATACTGTTAAAAGCGGCGTTAAACCCAACTCACACACTGGTCCAGATTCGATTACTTACATGCCGCCGACAGATAGCTGAAATATTGTCGAGTGCAGCGTTAAACATCAAACATCTTTTCAGAGGTAAAACATACTTCCAACGCAAATATATTCTGTTGAAACATTCGGCGAACATGAGAGTTGTTAGGCCTACTCTAAACTCCAAGCTGTATTCATAGCCGATATTCCGAGTTTTACATGAGCTCACGTCAATGAACTTCTCCTAGGTTGCAAGTACACCTATGTCTGCAAACGTGCAAATATTTTTCAACAAATAAAATCATCATCGGTGTACGGGGTTTGAGCATGTACTTTGATTCGTGTCTTGGCATTACCTCCCTTTGGAATAAATCAATTGTTGAGCCGTTTATCCAGCCTATGCTGTTTGCTACTTAGACCGCTGATGAATGTTTAATTGAGGTTTGTTTGGAACATGGCGGCACACGAGCCTAGTCTTGCCCCATGGTTACATTTCTTTACATGTATTCATGAAACTTGAAGGATTATCCAGTAATGGATAGACGAAATTTTAAGAAAGTTACCAGCGAAAATGGTTTCTCAAATGCAGTGATGAAAGCAGAACGATATTCAGCACAAGGTCAAAATGCTGACCGCGTCCAGGCCAAGCGGGCAATTTTGCAAGAACTTGGCACAGATCTGTCAATACGTGCAGAAAGAATGCGATTAAAGACACGAATTCTAAGCGATGGTTCTACGAGACACGACAATAGTATCCTGGAAGTTGGAACTGAAAAACGCAATGATGAAACGTACGCACTATTTATTTATTTTTGCAAAAGTTAACATTAACAATCATAACATGGTTAAGCTAAAAAGAGGTTCCGTTTTCAGCAGTTTTAACATACATTCCTGGTTGGGGAGTGAAGTGACACATTAAATGGGAGCAGGGCATGTTACGAGTCATTGTTTTGAGTTATTGTTTTCAGGTTCTTAAGTCATACCCGAATTCTAAGAATCGTAATTTAGTATGATGGTAAAGTAGCTGCAGTTACCATATCCCCCTCATCCGTTCATAATGTTTCATATAAAACTTTGGAGCACCTTTAGAATACAGTACCACAACTTGTCGTGAGGACGATCTCTGCCGTAGGTCACATGTCTCAAGACAAGCAACCATTTTTTTGTGAGAATCCGTCGGACACGAACCCGTGACCTTCGGATTGTTAGCCTGACAGCTAACCGACTGAGCTACATCCACACTGTTAAACTTAGTGCAAATTTACCTAGTCATGCCTATGATGTTACGGAACTGAACGAAAAGGGTCGAATAGGTGACGGACACTTACGAAGGTTACGGGTAGGCATGGTGTCTTGCAACTTTAGTCTACGGACACTTACTAATGATCCCGATGCCATTTGGCACACTCCTCCCATTCCGTATTCTACAAGATACCGAGTGGTGGGGAATGAGCCGATATGCACCTAACTGAAAACAGCTCCAGGCGTCAGACGTCGAACTCGCGAGTACGCATGAATGATATGGTATTTAATAATTCGTCAGGTGATTTTTGTGACAGAAAAGTGTGGTAGGGAACACTGTAAGGATGATGTGGATAATAGTAAGGAACAATGGAGGAATAAGCATGACTAATGACAACACAACGGTGGGTTCCTAACCCTAATGATCGTAAAGGGGTTGATTGATCGTAAAGGGGATCCAAGGGCTAATGATAGAGAGTTCGGGGTAACCTACCCTAACATTTGGATGTGTTCAGCGCCAATATAATCCCTAATAAACTGCATTCTTGTGCATAATAATGAAAATTAATGAACCGAAAAAATAATATATGTATATTAGTTCCCATTTATAACCATTTTATCTACTTCAATTACGAGAAAAACGAAATAAAAAAAGTATAAAAAATAAAAGTGCTTTCGTAAACGAGCTCTTGCTCTAAAATGCGCCGCCGCAGACTATAATTAGTAAACAAATACTCAACACCGTAGGGCGTAGTCAATGACATTGCGTGTAGAGATGATAGATCACTGGGAGGAGCTTATGCACACTCGATGACCCCTGACGTCACTGGGCATTGTCTCGCCGGTGTGATTGGCAACAAAATACTCCAAATTACATCATAGGGTATGATCACGTGTTTGAAAAGTTTGTGGTACTGTATTCTAAAGGTAGGCCAAAACTTTGACTCAGTAGTCAGTAGTGGGGCCTAACATGTATGTTCAATTTTGTGTGATACGAATTTGACCTTGATTTAACCTTTACTGCCAACTAGTTGGTTTCACCAAAGTGAAAATGCTGCCATGGGTAATTAAAATCAAAGTAGGTGCAAAACTGGAAACCAGAGCACACAGGCCTGCCACTGTGGTTCATGACCCTGTGATCATGTGACCTCATGTAACCCTTCCACTCATCTTTGCAGTTGGAAGACCTTTGCCCTTTTACAATATTTTTTTTTACAATTGTTTTAACCAATCTCTCTCTTTCTCACTGTAGATGTTTACCCAAACAAGATTGAAGTGACATAAAATTATCACTTATTAAGTGAGGTGAGCTACAGAGCCTTGTGGCTCCATTTATCTGCAATACTTGTCATATGGTGGTAGACAGAAAGAAGGCACAGATTATCAGCATGTCCAATCGCTTGTAATCCGTTTATCTAGGATCACGCAAAACATGTTGCAGAAGAGGGAAAGAATATCATTTAGTCATGTTAACATGGTTAACATAAAGTTTCACCATGTTTACACTGAATTTGATTCCAGTTTTGACTTCTTTATCCCTTCCTGATTTCGTTGCTATTACCTCCACACTTCCCCCATGTTATATGGCCATGTTGTCTTATTAAATGAGGGACTATGGGGTAACCCCGTGGCTGAATTGTGCTCGTTTCGCAAAAGTCCTGGATTTGATTTTCCACAGGGGGATACAAAAGGTGTGAAGCCCATTTCTGATGTCCCCCGCTGTGATATTCCTGGAATATTGCTTAAAGTGGCGTAAAACCATTCTCACTCACTCACTCTTATAAAATGATCATATTCAAAGGGTTTGTTGGTAAGTTGTAATTGGACATACCAGTAGTATTCTCTTCCATCTCTACAGAGGAGTTTATTAACCTTTTACTTCGTTATTGTTTCAACAGTGTGCATTTCTTTCCTTTCCAAACTACTAAATAAGCTTCTATTTTTTTTTAACACATTTTCTTTTTGTTATAATGTTTGCACTGTGCCAAATGTAGGATAGGTGCATTCATAAACTTTGATAAAGTAATAAAGTATGGCATTCTGTGACTTTAGCCACCGGTCTAAAGCCTGAGACTTATAAAGAATTCGGTCTAGTAAGCTACGCAAATAAAAGTCCATACATTAGCCATTTTAACTGTTAACACAAAGATCTACTGAAAAAGAAGTCAACTGAAAGTTTTAGGCAAGTAGACCCAACTGATTTTGGTACCATCTGATATAACGAGAAACTAAATAATCTGTGTGATGTGTGAAGATTACTGTGTGATCAGTTACAGAGCTACACAGCTGGTACCAGGTGTCCAGAGTCTCCGGGATGTCGTCAGCAGCCCGACCAGGATCCCGGTGTCGCAGGCCAGACAGAGGCGATGGGAGAAGGAGAGAGTCTTGAACAAGCAGCCCAAATCCAACATCAACATTCACAACTACAGGCCGGATTATTTGTGGAACAGAGGAGGACGTGTTAAAGAACTGAGAATAAGGTATTGGAATACCCTGTTTAATCCCATCTTCCTGAGGCAAGAGAGTTAACTGACTTTAAAAGTCACTAGGCTGGAATTCCTGGGCTCGATCATAGTGACACCTATGGCTATAACGAGTTATGGCCCTTCCATGCCTCCTATGGACCAATTAGATTCCACCTTTTGTATCACTTGCATTTGCTTCAAACAAAAGTCAAGATGATCTGGTCGATAATCAAGATCTATATTGTGCTAAAATGAGTCTTATATCGTGAAGTACATCAAATCACGTGAGCACCTTGATAAAAAAATATGAAAAGATTTAGAAAATATCTGTTGACGAGTTGGCGGTGCACATGCTTTGCAAATCCTGCAATTGACCGAAATCTGCATGACAGTTTTCCAACCGGATTTCGATTTCGTCATGCGATTTTGATTGGACTATGCACAGACTCGTTAGTGCAGTCAAAATGTAACTCCATAATACCAGCCTAGTTTGGCAAGGGTGGAAACTGGACTTTTATAGTCAGTTAACTCACTTGCCTCAGGAAGATGGCTTAATCCATGTTGGAACACTGTCGTCCAAGGAGTGGACCCCTCCGTAGTCCAGTTGATAGAGTGTCTGTTCGAAGAGCAGGAAGTCGGTTGTTCAATCCCCATCCGCATCATACAAAAAGTCCTTAAAAGACGATCATTTTTGTTACCCTGCCTTGCGCTTGGCATTAAGTGGATGAAACCAGGTCTGGTCGGGTCAGAGTGTACAGTGTCTGAGTTGGGTATCAATGTTAAACTGCGGCACAATATCTCAAAAGGGCTAGCACCATAAAACCACGTAGATCTGAAATAGTACATGCAATGATACACAGGTGCATGCATGTCATTATTTAAGTACAAAAACCTTGAAAGCAACATTAACCCCATTTCATTTAACCATGTCTATTGTATTGCTATGCAGAATTGTGTCCCTTGATTGCTGAGTTTGACCCAAGTTGAAAGTTGCACACCACACATACTTTCTCAAATGAAAAAAATATTTCCACATACTCATGATAGTCAGAACCTTCCAAAAACCCTTGCCTCAGAACAATTTATTTTTATGTTTTAAGCTTTCCATTAACCTGTTAACATGTAACCATGGTAACGTTGAATGGTCATCTACAAAGACTGTAGAACATGTTGAGCCACTGACTTTTTCATCCAGCACTTTGTTTTTATTTTTTAGAATGCAGCCACTCTCTCCAACACACTCTCAACTATTTACAGTCTGTAGCTATGATGGTTTAGAAAAATGTATTTTAGGATGTGGTGGCACAGCATTAGAAATTGGCACTAGCCCCGTAGTCCTTGCCGAACTGTCCAATAGTTAATGTATCATAAGGACTAGTAGAACATTTTTAAGGGATTTACTATATGTTATCATTATGAGGACTAGTGAACTAAAAATGTTAGTTTCTAAAGCTGTTCAGTTATTCACTGTCTTCATTTGTTATTCATTTGTTTCAGGTGTATTGCAAGAAAGTTCCTACATCTATGGATTAAAAATGTTTTTGGAAGAGTAACTCTCTCCAAAGCAAGGTGAGTAACTACAGGAACTTGTAGTTGTACAAGGACTAATTGCAAATGCATAAGTGTCCATGTTTATGAAAGTTTGGGGCGAGGGCTCATGTGGCCTAGTCGTCTAAGGCGCACAGAGTTGCATCCCTTGGACGTGCCAGATACTTATGATTGTGGGTTCGAATCGCCATTCACCCTGATTATCATTCAAGGTTTGTCAGCACCATACCTGTGCTCATGGGTTTAACCCAGTTGGATATGTCATTTTGGAGTTTCCTATGTTTAATAACCTCCAGGATTAACTCCCACATCAAGCGGACTTGCTGTAATATAATGTAATGGAATGCTGGTCAAAGCAGTGTTAAACCCAACCCACTCATAATATAGCCACTGGGCACAGGTGGCCCAGTCGTCTAAGGTGCCGCAATTCGCTGTGCAGAGTTGCATCCCTTGGGCATGCCAGAAACCTATGATTGTGGGTTCACTCAGATTATGTTTCTAGGTTTGTCAGCACTCGTGCTCGTGGGTTTCACCAAAGTGGTAAATCTCTAAGACCTGCATCACTTCGGGCTTTCCTCCTACATTTAGCTGACACACCGTGATATAACTCGAATACTGTTAAAAGCGGGGTTAAACCCAACTCACTCACTCACTCACTCTTGACATAGCCATGGTAGGCGATAGTGCTTGCATCTTTATCATGTTTTTAGAAATAGACAGCAGTGTGAGATGTCATTCTCTTCAGCGAACAATTTGTTGTTCTTAAAGTGTGATACGATCATATAATTTCTTTGCATTATTAGAATGGCGAGTGATGTAGATGAACATGTTTTAGGAAGTAACGAAATGCAAACACAATATTGTAATATGAATAATTATGTGCTTCTATTGTAAGCCCACGAAACTTTGCAATTTTCCAGAACCCATTTCAAAAAGCACCTGCTGAAGGTGACATTTTGTGTGTGGTATGACATGTGGTGGGAGCTGAGGAAGGAATGGAGGCTGCAGGTCCGGGCAGAGTGTCATCACAGGTACCTCATACATGCAACTCTACCTTGTCAAACCTCCTTCTTTTAACAATGGTTGAAGATAAAATTGAAAAAATAAAATCACACTTACGATTTTAGGATTAAACCAATGTGTGAACATGGTGAAGGCATTTTGTCATTTTGTGCACTTAGTTTTATTTAGCTTTCTTTCAGATATATATTTTCAGTTCGGATGTATGGTTTTTAACATTGATCCCAGACAAGGGCCTCTTCACTTAAGTCCTTAATTTCTTGTCTTCACACAGGTTCCCAGTTGTTTCCATGAACTTATCACTGTCAGTGACCACTATTGCCTCTAGTAGAACACAGTTATCTGTATTGATTTGCATGCTCTCAGTGATAGATGTTACATAACAGGCTTCTCTACTCCGGTATAACAATATCTACTCTACTGTATAAACATTGCCTCCTACTTGTATATATACTTGTCAACCACATTCTGTATATCACTTGCTTGATAACGGTGTTAGAACCTACTCCAAAACGTCGCTCTTTATTGTAATATACAAGTTGTTCATCCATAAATTCTTATCCTTACTTTGCACTCCAACTTCTAAATGCCAATCAAAGAAGATAGATGTTTAGGCCAATATTTTTTTCAGGCTCATACATGCAATGTAGTTAGTTTTGAAAACATATCACCAGTTGATTTAGTTAATGTTTGATTTGTGTATGCGAAGTATACACAATCAGCCATTCATAACTACTCATCCCTTTCCATAACCGTCAAGAAGACTCGTCCCCCCTATGTGCAAAGATATGACAAACCAATCACATTGGGCATATGAGTTCCAAGTACTTTGGTCAAAGAATCCCTCAAGAAGAATTTTTGATTTTACTTATGTCTTGCATTAAATAATATACCCAAGATACAGTAAAACGTGTTCAATCATACAGTAATGTACCTGATAAAAAAGTCCTGATGTGTTTTGAATAGCATGAGGAATAATATTATATATGGAGGGTATTTCGTGAATCAGTACGCAAGGAATTGTAACTTTTAACTATGCCTTTTTGCACTTAGACAGAACCTAGTCACAAAAATGGACGTGAGAGGGGCATGAATTGCTATTCGGCTTGTCCCGGACTAACATGAGTTGGTCACAAATGACAATTACGTATGTACAACACACTGCTCAGTGTTTCTCTCTCTCACTTAAACCTAGTCTTGATAATATTGTTCTGTGTCAGGTATGTGTTGTGGAGCCACGGGTTTCAAGCCTGGAAAGACTTTGTGCAGATCCAGAGAGTGAAGAAAGCAAAGTTCTTCAGAGCACAGAGACATTGTGAGTAGAAGTCAGGATTAGCTTTATCAAATTGAAAAATGGTATTCCAGTTAGAGTAATAATATTGTCCGGCTCTTTATTTCTTGTCCTTCTTATTATAATGACATCATTTCCGTCTAAATCAGTATTGTGGTCTTATTATTCTGACAGCCATATTACTGGTGATGATAAGATAATGGTAATAAACAAGACGATGATGATGATGATGATGATGATCATGATGAAAATTATAGCTGGGGAAGATGATGAGAGGGAAATGATGATGATGATGATGATGCGATTGTGATTGTGATGATGATTGTGATGTAGATGTTCTGCATCGGGAGAGCCAGGTGATGCGCTGCTGGGTCCAGTACGTGCATCAGAGAAGGGGGATCAAGCAACTGCAGGAGCAGGCCAACAATTTCCGGAGGGGCTCTCAACTAAGGTCAAGGATTGCATAAAATTGTCTATTTCCGTTACCAAATTTCTTTGCAACTATCTGATTTGTTATATACCTGGAATAATTTATTAACTTCAAAGAGAGACAACAATACATGTGTTATGGGGCCTTCTGATGAGCCCTCCATGCTGTAGATAGATATAGTCCTCCTCCTGTGTTTGTGTACAGGTGGGCGTGGCAGCAGTGGCAGGTGGAGATGGCCCTCTCCCATGAGAGACAGGAAATGGATGGCATCGCTCTCCAGTTCTGGGCATACAGAATACAAGCTCAGGTAAAGGCTTTGTCGAAACATTGTCATTTCAATCTGTTTAGATCGATGCAGTGTTTGTGGGTTACCGTTCTGAAGAGGCATGAGTGGCCTAAGCCGCCTCTACTCGGTGCACAGTAGATGTGTAATGATATGGCAGTGTTGCGATATTAAAATATCCTTATGCTGTTTGTGTGATACAATTCGTATACAATACAGGACTACTATTTCATAAGTTGATATCCTTTCTTTTTGCTGGTGAAGCCACAAGCCTGAATCATTTGTTTTTTAAATTTCAAAGATCAAAGATGGGAAATTTTGGCTAGAGGGCACTGTGAAGGTTATTCTGTTTTTAGCCTACCGGGAAATACTAGAGCATCTGCATGAGCTGGTTGTTGAACAGTTTCTGTTATTATTAATGTGTTTTACAACAATACAACTTGTAATGTATTGTATCGTGATACAGGGGTTGTAAATTGATGTATTGTATCATGGGATTCATATTGTGATACAATACTGTTATCGTTACACCACTACTGTACAGAGTTGTGTCCCTTGGTCACGCCAGAAACATATGAGTGGGTTCAAATCCCGGTTTACCCTGATTGTGTTTCTAGATTTGTTAGCACCATACCCGTGCTCGTGGGTTTCACCAAAGTGGTAAATGTCTGAGACCTGCATCACTTCGGGCTCTTCTAAGTAGACCTGTATTACTTCCCGAGCCGGGCTGATATGGCTGATATGGGTTGTCAATGCATTTTGAGACCAATGAAGATCCGGGGTAGAATAGGTCGCCGCTCTCAGCAATATTACAGCTATATGACGGCGGTCTGTAAATAATCGAGTCTGGACCAGACAATCCAGTGATTGACATCACGAGCATCGATCCACGCAATTGGGATCAATGACATGCATCAACCAAGTCAGCGAGCCTGACCACCCGATCCTGTTAGTCGCCTTTTACGACAATCATAGTCGCCATTTACGGCAAGCTCTTAGTATCATTATCCTTTAATGTTTTTCATGTTTAAGCAGTGATAACCATGTTCACAGCACATAAGATATAGTATTAGACAAGTAGGATTAAGGCTTGAAAGTACTAGTCTGACTGACCAAGGGATAACTATCAGGTAGCTATTTGGAACATGATAAATGAACCAATGTGTAGAATGAAACGGGTAATATGTGTCATAGATAATGTCAATCAGGTAAACAGTTACAGATTTACTGAAACCCCTTGTAGTAACACCTTAACGTCAAACATGGTAACACTTGTTACAGCACTGGTTGTTGTGGCATGAGGCGTTCCAACAGCGTCAGTTGGACAAACAGAAGGTCCTTCATGCAGATCGGCACCAGAACTCCGTCCTAGCGACCCGCTGCCTGCATGCCTGGATCTTGTACTACAGGACACGGATGGAAAAGAAGAAACACTATGGTGAGCAGGGTTAGAAATAAAGGCAGGTCCAAGATCTTGTACTCCAGGACATGGATGGAGAAGAAGAAACACTTTGGTGAGCAGGGTTAGAAATAAAGTCAGGTCCAGGATCTTGTACTCCAGGATGAGGATGGAGAAGAAGAAACACTATGGTGAGCAGGGTTAGAAATAAAGGCAGGTCCAAGATCTTGTACTCCAGGACATGGATGGAGAAGAAGAAACACTATGGTGAGCAGGGTTAGAAATAAAGGCAGGTCCAAGATCTTGTACTCCAGGACATGGATGGAGAAGAAGAAACACTATGGTGAGCAGGGTTAGAAATAAAGGCTGGTCCAGGATCTTGTACTCCAGGATGAGGATGGAGAAGAAGAAACACTATGGTGAGCAGGGTTAGAAATAAAGGCAGGTCCAAGATCTTGTACTCCAGGATGAGGATGGAGAAGAAGAAACACTTTGGTGAGCAGGGTTAGAAATAAAGGCAGGTCCAGGATCTTGTACTCCAGGATGAGGATGGAGAAGAAGAAACACTATGGTGAGCAGGGTTAGAAATAAAGGCAGGTCCAGGATCTTGTACTCCAGGACATGGATGGAGAAGAAGAAACACTATGGTGAGCAGGGTTAGAAATAAAGGCAGGTCCAAGATCTTGTACTCCAGGACATGGATGGAGAAGAAGAAACACTATGGTGAGCAGGGTTAGAAATAAAGGCAGGTCCAAGATCTTGTACTCCAGGACATGGATGGAGAAGAAGAAACACTATGGTGAGCAGGGTTAGAAATAAAGGCAGGTCCAAGATCTTGTACTCCAGGACATGGATGGAGAAGAAGAAACACTATGGTGAGCAGGGTTAGAAATAAAGGCAGGTCCAAGATCTTGTACTCCAGGACATGGATGGAGAAGAAGAAACACTATGGTGAGCAGGGTTAGAAATAAAGGCAGGTCCAAGATCTTGTACTCCAGGACATGGATGGAGAAGAAGAAACACTATGGTGAGCAGGGTTAGAAATAAAGGCAGGTCCAAGATCTTGTACTCCAGGACATGGATGGAGAAGAAGAAACACTATGGTGAGCAGGGTTAGAAATAAAGGCAGGTCCAGGATCTTGTACTCCAGGACATGGATGGAGAAGAAGAAACACTTTGGTGAGCAGGGTTAGAAATAAAGTCAGGTCCAGGATCTTGTACTCCAGGATGAGGATGGAGAAGAAGAAACACTTTGGTGAGCAGGGTTAGAAATAAAGTCAGGTCCAGGATCTTGTACTCCAGGATGAGGATGGAGAAGAAGAAACACTTTGGTGAGCAGGGTTAGAAATAAAGTCAGGTCCAGGATCTTGTACTCCAGGATGAGGATGGAGAAGAAGAAACACTATGGTGAGCAGGGTTAGAAATAAAGGCAGGTCCAGGATCTTGTACTCCAGGACATGGATGGAGAAGAAGAAACACTTTGGTGAGCAGGGTTAGAAATAAAGGCAGGTCCAAGATCTTGTACTCCAGGACATGGATGGAGAAGAAGAAACACTATGGTGAGCAGGGTTAGAAATAAAGGCTGGTCCAGGATCTTGTACTCCAGGATGAGGATGGAGAAGAAGAAACACTTTGGTGAGCAGGGTTAGAAATAAAGTCAGGTCCAGGATCTTGTACTCCAGGATGAGGATGGAGAAGAAGAAACACTATGGTGAGCAGGGTTAGAAATAAAGGCAGGTCCAGGATCTTGTACTCCAGGACATGGATGGAGAAGAAGAAACACTTTGGTGAGCAGGGTTAGAAATAAAGGCAGGTCCAAGATCTTGTACTCCAGGACATGGATGGAGAAGAAGAAACACTATGGTGAGCAGGGTTAGAAATAAAGGCAGGTCCAAGATCTTGTACTACAGGACACGGATGGAGAAGAAGAAACACTTTGGTGAGCAGGGTTAGAAATAAAGGCTGGATGAAGCACTGACATGATCAGGTTCTTGGAGGGGTTTGACTGAACATATACATATACATTCTTGTGTCGGTCTTTGTACTGATATTCATTGTCACAAAAGCAGCTTTTACTTGTAATAAGAATACTGCATCTTTCCGAGACAAGGAAGTTTACTGACTATTAAAGTCCAGTTTCCACTTTGCAATAATAAGATGATGCATATTGTCCCATCAGGTTTACTGCCTATGATTATACCGGAAACAGCTGTCGAAAAAAACACCAAATTGATCTCGTCTGTTTATTTTGCATGCATAACGATGACATATCTCTTATCAAAGTCATCTGTAAACAATGTTCAACAAGAATTACCATGGTATATTACCTCTTGACTGGATTACAAGGCAGTTTCCTGTAAAACCCAATGGCAGGGTTACTCACATTATTTAATGATATGTTAATTTCATGATTTACTGTATTCATTTTGGAGGAAGAAACACCAGTATTAATAAATCTTCCATTTCAGCGTATGCTGCGAGGCTGTACCAGACCGTCCTGAAGTCCCGATACCTGCACCAGTGGCATCAGCATCTGTCACTGCGCCAGTCACTGGCCCGGCACCAGGACCACATGCAGCACCTGGCCTACAGGTTCAGGCTGCGGCGCTCGGTGCAGCACTGGAAACAATGTATCCTTGTCACAACTTGTTTTGTTTGTTTGTTGTTTAACGCCGCACTCAGCAATAATACAGCTATATGATGGCGGTCTGTAAATAATCAAGTCTGTACCAGACAATCCATGATTGACATTGTGTTCATCTATCTATACAACTGGGATGTGATGACATGCATTATCTAAATCAGCGAGCCTGACAACCCAAGCATAGTTGACTTTTACGGCAAGCGTGGGTTGCTGAAGACCTATTCTACCCCGGATCTTCACGGGTTTGCCACTACTAGTAACTGGTTTGATCATTGAAACTGTTCAAGATGCCCTGGCAGCATGTGCAGGGTGAGAAGGAAGTGAACAAAAGCTTGTCCTACCAGGCGAGTACATATTTCAATTGTATAAGATGTGCAGGATAATCTCTCGCACATTCTTAGTAATACGAAATACTTGTCGCTTATATCATAAATATATGGCATATATGGAAAAATGCCTGTTAAAAAAACCAAGTTGTCTTGAAACTAGTTTTTAAAGGGAGGTAATTGTATATTATTTTTGTTGAAGGAGACTTGTTGCTGACACTCAAAGTGAAAGTGAATGATTTTGTGAGGGTAATGGCTGATATACAGACGTTTTTAATCGACAACGAGAAAAAACATGATTTGATTACCAAACAGGACGAAAAAAGATAAAACACTAAGATTGAAAAAAAGCGAACATGAATTGTACAAATTTAAATGGGCCAAGATGAACATAGATGGCAGTGACTGTGAACTTTAAACTTCATAAAATTTAAAAGAGGAAGTAAAATATGGCAGGATGAGTACAAAGGAATATCTTCTTGCCCTGCAGGACAAGTTGGAGTAAGAAATATTTCGAGACTGTTATCCAAACTCTTTCTCTCATATCACTTCATTCTCCTTGACCGGTCACAGATGTGTATGGGTGTCGAGCGGCCAGGGAGAAAGAGAAGGCAGCTGACCAACACTACAGACAACACCTGCTGGTCAGTTAGTTAGCCTAAACAATCAGATAACTAAGGAATGTCTTCCCTTGTGCATGACTTATGTTATGTAGCAGTGTTATGTCTCCGCTGTTGGTCTGTGGGTTGAAAGCTTTTGCTCATCATGCAGAAGACTTGGTTCTATTCCCCTCATGTATACAATGTGTAACACATTCCTGGGTCCCTTGCTGTGATATTGCTGGAATATTGCAGGGATAATGCTGGAATATTGGTGGAATATTGGTGGAATATTGGTGGGATATTGGTGGGATATTGCTGTGATATTGCTGTGATATTGGTGGAATATTGGTGGAATATTGGTGGAATATTGGTGGAATATTGGTGGAATATTGCTGGGATATTGCTGGGATATTGCTGTGATATTGCTGTGATATTGGTGGAATATTGGTGGAATATTGCTGGGATATTGCTGGGATATTGCTGGAATATTGCTGGGATATTGCTGGGATATTGCTGTGATATTGCTGGAATATTGGTGGAATAGTCCTAGAAGCGAGTAGTATGGACACTGGGGGTACTACGCCACCCCACCCTGGAACAGGTCCAGGCCCTGAAAATGCTTCCATGAGGTCTTAAGTTTTATCAGTTATGTGATGTTGATCACTGGATTGTCATGAATGGCATCAATATTTATCAAGATGCCATTCTGTATCGAGGGGCATGTCACATCAGTGAATTTCAGGCGGCATTGCTTCCTGGTCATCATTGACTGCACATTGACACCATGGACTGCACATTGACATCAATGACTGCACATGGACATCAATGACTGCACATTGGCATCATGGACATCATTGACTACACATGGACATCATGGACTGCACATGGACATCAATGACTGCACATGGACATCAATGACTGCACATGGACATCAATGACTGCACATTGACATCAATGATTGCACATTGACATCAATGACTGCACATTGACATCACTGACTGCACATGGACATCATGGACTACACATTGACATCATTGACTGCACATGGACATCATGGACTACACATGAACATCAATGACTGCACATTGACATCACTGACTGCACATGGACATCATGGACTACACATTGACATCATTGACTGCACATGGACATCATGGACTACACATGAACATCAATGACTGCACATGAACATCAATGACTGCACATGGACATCATGGACTACACATGGACATCATGGACTGCACATGGACATCATGGACTACACATGGACATCAATGACTGCACATGGACATCAATGACAACACATGAACATCAATGACTGCACATTGACATCATGGACTGCACATGGATATCAATGACTGCACATGAACATCAATGACTGCACATGGACATCAATGACTGCACATGGACATCATGGACTACACATTGACATCATTGACTGCACATGGACATCATGGACTACACATGGACATCAATGACTGCACATGGACATCAATGACTACACATGAACATCAATGACTGCACATGGACATCATGGACTACACATGGATATCAATGACTACACATGAACATCATGGACTACACATGGATATCATTGACTGCACATGGACATCATGGACTACATATGGATATCATGGACTGCACATGGATATCAATGACTACACATGAACATCATGGACTACATATGCAAATCAATGACTGCACATGGACATCAATGACTGCACATTGACATCATTGACTGCACATGGACATCATGGACTACACATGGACATCAATGACTGCACATGGACATCAATGACTGCACATTGGCATCATGGACATCATTGACTACACATGGACATCATTGACTACTCATGGACATCATGGACTACACATGGACATCATTGACTACACATTGACATTATGGACTACACATCAGCATCATTGACTACACATTGACATCAATGACTGCACATGGACATCATTGACTACACATTGACATCATTGACTACACATGGACATCATTGACTGCACATGGACATCATTGACTACACATTGACATCATTGACTCCACATGTACATCATTGACTGCACATGGACATCATGGACTACACATGGACATAATTGATTACACATGGACATCAGTGACTACACATGGACATCATTGACTGCACATGGACATCATTGACTACACATTGACATCATTGACTACACATGGACATAATTGATTACACATGGACATCATGGACTACACATGGACATCATGGACTACACATGGACATCATGGACTGCACATGGACATCAGTGACTGCACATGGCGTCAAACCATACTCACTTACTCTCAGCTGTTTGTCTCTCAGTTACCTTGCCTGTGTTACTTTGTGGACTGTTATTTACAGAACATACTGTGTGCAATGAGATTAATAGTAACAATGCTATGTTTCAGCTTGTTGGTCTCAATTCATTCCGGCTGTATGTTGTACAGCAGAGGCTTCAGGCCATGCGACACAGGATGGCTGAACAGCTCCATCACAGACAGGTGTGTATCTCCACTGGACAGTTACTGTCTTCATCTGACCTGTTGAATCTTGTACAGTGTGAGTCCTCCCAGGATGTTGTGTAGTGTCTGTAGCTTAGTTGTTGTGCTCCAGGTGATGAGGGGAGTGTGGACCCGATGGCTGATGCGATGTGAAACACACGAAGAGCTGAAGATGATGCCTCAAACACAGAAAGCCAGGAAGCATTACAGGTAGGGAGATATGTGATTGATCAGGGGGTCCGACTGGACCAGTAGAGTAAGGAACTGTACAGAGTTGCATTCCTTTGTCTGCCAGGACCCTTTAATCTTACTGAGCATGAATTTGTCAGCACCATATGCTTTCTCCAAAGTGTATGCCTGCTTGTACTAGTCCAGACTAATGCCGATTTATAGTGCTAGCCCACTGAGATACCATGCCGCAGTTTAACATGAATACCCCACTCAGACACAGTATACTGACTCCGAGCCGACCAGTCATTGTTTTAGCCACTTAATGCCGAGCGCCAGGGTAACAAGTACCATCTTTTTATGTCTTTTGTATGACGCAGCCGGGGATCGAACCCCAGATCTGTACTCCGAGCGGATGCTCTGCCATTAAACTACAGAGGCGGGGAATATTGATACAAATACACTTTTGAAAACATTTGGAAGACTCAGCATATTTAGTGGTATGTGTACCATTGTATGTTTCCTGCTTGTCTCCCCATGAAGATTCCGGAGTCCAGTAGGGGCCCAGCACCTCAAGTTTGTCTCAGTGTGGAAATACCAGGCAGTTTGGGTCTCCAGTATCCAAGAATGGTCTCCCCTTGGGATTAGCACAATAAATCCAAAGCATCCAATATATATTGTACATGCAGACTAAAATGATGATCGGATGCTCACAATGTGTAACCAATTTTGCTTTGCTATCATACAACGCCAACAATGTAGATCGCTGCCAATCACTGGTCTGCCTGGCCACGACTGTTTCTGTGATATGACTGTATTATAGTTGACTGTGTAACTACTTGCACTGATCTGCTGTTATTCCTGGTTGTAGCTGTGTGGTGTTTGGGAAGAGTCTCCAGGCCCTGCTGAACTACGCACGGTGGCGACACCACAGGAAGGTCAGTCCAAGGGAGACAACATCCCTAGCTCATAAACACTTGGCAAAATGCACAAATTAAGGGACTGGTCACTTTAAGGGGTGAGATGAAGAGTGTCATGAGAAAATGACAGTGAAAAGGGAGGGGGGGGGGGGGGGGGGGGACGATGCTAATTGTATCACAACAATAGGAGGGGGTACATGAAATGTTACAGTTCTATTATTACAAATATCTTTTTTTATAAATTTGTACATAATTTAGGGATTGGTCATATATTATAGTGGGATGTCAGATTGGGAAGGGGGGGGGGGGTGGGGGGGGGAGCAGCAATATTAGATACAGCCTCAGTGTGACATGGTTTGGTTGAGTGACATGGTTGATGGCGTGTCTTTGTGCTCCTATGATGTATATACGTATATCGTTGTTTCACAATATCAATCACTGGATTGTCTGGGCCAGACTTGATTATATACAGACCGCTGTCATACAGCTGAAATATTGCTGAGTGCGGCATTAAACAACAAACACTCAGAGTAATGTGAAGCAGCTGGATTCCAGCATCAAATGAAATTAATAGAGACCCAGCACAAAAGGTTTAAGAAAACTGGTCAGTGTTACTAAAGTGGCTTGATATCCTTTGTTACTACAATCAGAAAGAAAAACAAAAACATTCAGTCCATAAATTTACTTGGGTAAATTGTTACAGCCATGTAAGAGGCCCCCCATTGGGTTTATGTCTGAATAATTCCCGGTAACCTATGTTTGTCTTCAGAGGCGACTCAGTGGGAAGCGTGGTAAGCCTGGATGACTGACAGTCTGGGACATGGCTCAAAATATCAGTCACTGTGTTTTCTGGTCCAGTCTCAATTATTTACAGCCCCATGTCGTGCAGCAACACCTGTTGTATGAGGTGATTACAATTGCTGTGTCCTCTTCACAGTTGCGGTGAGGTACTGATATTGCATGGATGTCTGTGGAGAATAAGTCTCCCTGTGGCAATGACAGATGACCACTGCTTGGTCCAACCTACTTACTACACAGGCTACTATCAGGTATAGCTGTGACATGTTGCATCTAGGGTGAACTCAAACAGTTTTGTGATCAAATCACATGGAATTGTGTTTGACAGAACCAGTACAGTAAAGCCGACGCCCATTTCTACCTCCATATCATGCCCCAGTGTGTGTTCAGGATGAGAGTCTTTGTGCAGATGGAGAAGAACAACCGGGAAAATCAGGAGAAGGCTGGCCAGTTCAGACGGTAGGTAATGAGTTCAGACGGTTGGGTAGTGAGTTCATATGGTTGGGTAGTGAGTTCAGACAATAGGGTAATAAGTTCAGACGATAGTGTAATAAGTTCAGCTTGTGTTATAAAGTAATCAGTTCAGATGGTAAAGTCAAGATGGTAGTGTAGTGAGTTCCAGTGGTGGGGTAGTGATTTCCGATGGAAGGGTAGTGAGTTCATGTGGTAAGGTAGTGAGTTCCGATGGTTGGGTAGTGAGTCCCGATGGTAGTGAATTGAGTTCCAGTGGTGGGGTAGTGATTTCCGATGGAAGTGTAGTGAGTTCAGGTGGTAGGGTAATGAGTTCCGATGGTGGGGTAGTGAGCTCCAATGGTAGGGTAATGAGTTCCGATGGTGGGGTAGTGAGTTCCGATGGTAGGGTAGTGATTTCTGATGGTAGGGTAGTGATTTCTGATGGTAGGGTAGTGAGTTCCGATGGTAGGGTAGTGAGTTCAGATGGTCGGGTAGTAAGTTCAGATGGTCGGGTAGTGAGTTCAGATGGTCGGGTAGTAAGTTCAGATGGTCGGGTTATGAGTTCAGATGATTGGGTAGTGAGTTCTGATGGTAGCGTAGTGACTTCAGATGGTTAGGTAGTGAGTTCAGATGGTAGGGTAGTGAGTTCAGATGGTGGGGTAGTGAGTTCAGATGGTGGGGTTATGAGTTCCGTTGATCGGGTAGTGAGTTCCGATGGTAGGGTAGTGAGTTCAGATGGTAGGTTAGTGAGTTCAGATGGTCAGGTAATTTATCCAGATTTCAGATGATATGGTGATGATTCAGAGTAGGTAGGATAATAACTTTGGGGGTGGTGGTTGGTAGGTTGGTGGGTTGATTGGTGGAGATTAGTGAGGTGAGGGGTTGGTGAATTTAGAAGGTAGAAGTAGCTTTGCAAGTATTCTTGAAGTATCGACATGCAGTTACTAGGTTTGTAGATACCATCCATAGGAATTATTTAATTGTTAGTGGCACCATGACTTTATTACAGTATTATTTCCCATGATTCCAGGGAGACTTTAGCAGTGAAGTTCTTCACACAGTGGCAGAAGGCTCTGGACAACAGCAGGGAGCACCGTATGCTGGAGAGGATGGTGGGTCAGCCTGCACACAGTTTAATAATAATAATGATGATGATGATGATGATGATGATGATGATGATGTCCAACAATGTCCAATGACAGGTTCCATTCACCAAGTTAATGCCAAGTTGTACAGTTAGATTGCTAGATTTGAATTTGCATTTGGTTTGCAAAAGAATACGTAAGATAAATGGAGAAAAATTGTTGGTATCCAAATGTACACATGACACTATATGCTTCGGGTACTGAGTACATTTTCATCCCCTTTGGGTGTATAACAAATTTATTACCAGGCATTACTTCTGTGACGCCTAGAGATTTATTCTGAATTATATTCTACATGCCCAAGGTATTCTAGGGAATGACTGCAGGGTAAATTAAAATCACACTCACTCATATTTTTGGATGATCACAGACAATGGGAGATAATCCTGGATAAATATTTACAGTTTAAGTCTCCATTTATGACAGTGATGTGACTTTCACTCCTAGGCAATTCTTCATGATGAGGACAACACAGCACACAGGTTTTTCCGCGTGTGGCGAGCTCGCACAGTGGACAGACTGGAGGAGAATAAGAAAACAGTGAGTTCCCCAGTGGTCGATTTAACTGTTGGCCCGTTGGCCCATGGCCAGTTAAAATTATAAAGGGCTTGCTGAAACATTAAGTAGATGGCCTGTCTGGCTAGTCAAAATTTCACCCATCACTGTGTATGTTTAATTTTTTTAATTGGACACTGCCTATGAGAAGATATTTAGGGGGATTAGGTCGTGTGAACTCTGAGAAAGATATATGCCTATCATCTTGGTAAAATGACAACCATTTTGGAATGTTGTGTACAACGTCTTTATTTGCTCATAAATTATCATGTAATGAGGCAAATGAAAGCCATGATTTAAACACAAAGTGCAGGAAAAGGTGTTTTAGAGACCTGCTAGGTGGCTGTGTGACCTCAGGTAGGCCACTTCACTGGCCTCCTCCATTTAGTTGTAGGCCCGTTAATTTGGAGAAGGGCCAGTAGAAATGGAGCAAGTCCTGCTGGCTACATACAAATTTGTTGTTAAATCTAACCTTGTTCCCACAGCGGGGTGTCTCCTGAACACAGTCTATTGTTTTGGGGAGTACAGAGGCATGAGTGGCCCTGTCATTTAAGGTGATGCAATTTGCTTACCGAGTTGTATCTCTTCAGTGTGCCTGTAGCCTATGATGGTGAATTTGAAGGCTGGTTCAATGATACATGTTACATGTATATTGCTTCGTGATTCCATGATGATGTCGGGGCGGTCGGGTAGCCTAGTGGTTAAAGCGTTCGCTGGTCTCGTCGAAGACCCGGGTTCGATTCCCGACATGGGTACAATGTGTGAAGCCCATTTCTAGTGTCCCCCGCTGTGATATTGCTGCAATATTGCTAAAAGCGGCGTAAAATCAAACTCACTCCCTCACTCACCCATGATGATGTCATGTAAAGAAAAGAAGTGTTGAAAGAGAATAGAGAAGTTTTGACGTGTACTTACAACTGCCTCTGTCCTACAGGAGCTGGCCGGGGAGCACTACTGTATCTCACTCTGTGTTCGGCATCTCAGGGCATGGAAGAGGCATATAGATGAGCTGAAACACAGGTGAGATATGACCATCTCCGGGCATGGAAGAGGCATATAGATGAGCTGAAACACAGGTGAGATATGACACATCTCAGGGCATGGAAGAGGCATATAGATGAGCTGAAACACAGGTGAGATATGACACATCTCAGGGCATGGAAGAGGCATATAGATGAGCTGAAACACAGGTGAGATATGACACATCTCAGGGCATGGAAGAGGCATATAGATGAGCTGAAACACAGGTGAGATATGACCATCTCCGGGCATGGAAGAGGCATATAGATGAGCTGAAACACAGGTGAGATATGACACATCTCAGGGCATGGAAGAGGCATATAGATGACCTGAAACACAGGTGAGATATGACCATCTCCGGGCATGGAAGAGGCATATAGATGACCTGAAACACAGGTGAGATATGACCATCTCCGGGCATGGAAGAGGCATATAGATGAGCTGAAACACAGGTGAGATATGACACATCTCAGGGCATGGAAGAGGCATATAGATGACCTGAAACACAGGTGAGATATGACCATCTCAGGGCATGGAAGAGGCATATAGATGAGCTGAAACACAGGTGAGATATGACACATCTCAGGGCATGGAAGAGGTATATAGATGACCTGAAACACAGGTGAGATATGACACATCTCCGGGCATGGAAGAGGCATATAGATGACCTGAAACACAGGTGAGATATGACCATCTCAGGGCACGGAAGAGGCATATAGATGACCTGAAGCACAGGTGAGGTATGACACATCTGAGAGCGGGGAAGAGGTATGTTGACGATCTGAGACACTTATGAAAGTTTTGAACATCGATGATGACAGCAACTGTTTTTAAGTCTCTACATATCCAGGTGAGCTACAGTGATAGGTTACTTTGTCTGGAACCTTCCAGAGTGTCGATGACAGTCTGTGTCCACCCACCACTCACCTTATTTCATCGTGTTGTTGCAGTGAGCTGAATGTGGTGAAGGCCATGAGACATGATTATCTGGCTGTCATCAGGAAGGGCTTCACCAAGTGGAAATCTGTGAGTTGGATCTTCAGTCACTGATGTTAGGGCTGTGACATTCTGTCACTCTGATGTGCTTATGCAAAACACAAAATTTGGTTATTGAGGTACAAATTTGGAAATTTGGGATACCTGTTTTGTTAAAAGTGTATAAATAAATTTCAAATAATTCCATGGCATTTGATTGGCTAACCAAGTAATTATGTTTGCATTTATGTTTTATAAAAAATTGGCCATGACCACTAGCAGACTACTGTTTCCGGATTGGCTGATAACAGAGTGGGTGTGGCTTGTGTTGTATTATTGTGATTATTGATGTCACTGATTTTGTATAGCTGTCTACAGTTTTTTATGTTAATGATTTTGAGTGAGTGAGTGAGTGAGTATGGTTTAACGCCACTTTTAGCAATATTCCAGCAATATCACGGCGGGGGACACCAGAAATGGGCTTCACACATTGTACCCATGTTGGGAATCGAACCCGGGTCTTCGGTGTGACGAGCGAAAGGCTTTAACCACAAGGCTACCCAACCGCCCCCAATGATTTAGAAAGCAGTCTGTGAAGTTATTGTTGTTGACATATTTATTTACAAGAGTTGACTTCAATATTAATTTGCATTTATGGACGTATAGAAACCTGTGCGCACACACTATGCATAAAACCTACAAATGGGTACATACAAGTTTTTGTATGCATATAGTCTTCTAGAACCTGTCCTACCGCCTCCGTGGTCTAGGGGTAGAGTGTCTGCGGAGAGCGGAAGGTCCGGGTTTCGATCCCCGTCCGCATCATACCAAAAGAAGTTAAAAGATGGTATTTGTTGTTACCATGTCTTGCGCTCGGCTTTAAGGGGCTAAAACAAGGACTGGTCGGCTCGGAGTCAGTATACTGTGTCTGAGTGGGGTATTCATGTTAAACTGTGGCATGGTATCTCAGTGTGCTAGCACTTTAAATCGGCATCAGTCCGGACTTGTACAAGCAGCACACACACACACACGTGCATGCACATCGCTATATAAGTACAATAATCTTGGACGCGACTTTAAACCTCATTTCACCTCACCTAGAATCTGTCCTGACAATGACTCCGCACTGTCTGGTTCTTAGCACTGGTTGTACTTTCAATAATTGAGACATCCAAGCTCAAAGCTCGCATGGCGCTGAGCAATTTTCGTTCTATACAAGCGAATTATAACACTCTTTCCAATTCGTTCAAGAAGAGTTGTTTCTGTTGATTAAAGATTGACAAGAAGCATTGCTTATTTGTTTTGTTTATATTTTAGTACAATGGGCATCGAAAGGAAAAACATCATCTCAAGTTGAGGGCTTTCTCTCACCTCAAGATAAAGCTGTATAAGACGACCATTACACAATGGAGGTCATATGTTGACAAGGCAAAGAAGGTCAAGGTCATAGCTGATGAACGATATCAACACAAATGTGGCGAACATCTGAGGTCAGTTTGAGTCTACTGGGTTGATGAGCAGGAATCACAAATACTGTTGGCAATTGGCTGGAATGTTTCCTGTAATATTCTTATCAGCCTGTTTATTCTAACTGTTCAATCATCAAATAACTTCTTCCCCGAGGTGAGGGAATTAACTGACTATTGAAAATCCAGTTTTGAAGGATCATAAATTTAATGGTTTATGCTGACAGCCTGAAATGTTTATATAGATATATTTTTCCAGAATTTAATAGCCCATAATTTAGGGTGCAAATAACAGATGACTGCGTATTATACACAAATAAATAAGTGCTAATTGGGATTGTTCACTAGCCAATATATTAGCAAATGTCACCATGGGCGCTTATTAGAGCGGGGCGCATATTAGAGCGGGCCGCATATTACGTCCAATACGGTATTCATTTTTCACAAGTAAATATAGACAGACTTTAGTCATATTTATCAAGAATTGAGGCTTTGACAATCTTAATTTGTTGTTCCTTCATTGTTTATTACTGTGTAGAATTAATAGATAGTGGAACAGTTGATACTTTGACATGTGAAATTAATTAAACACTTTTCATAAGCGATTGTCGACACTTGCAAACGTTGTGGGCAGTCGGGTAGCCTTGTAGTTAAAGCATTGGCTTGTCTCGCCAAAGCCCTATGTTCGATTCCCCGTATGGGTACAATGTGTGAAGCCGATTTCTGGTGTACCCTGCCTCAAAGAACAAACAAAGAATGTACTACAATATTTGTGTTCAGGTGGGCTTTTTGCCTGTGGGGAGAGAACACCCGACTCCAAGTGGCAGAGAGACATCGTGAGAGCCAGGCCAGTGTCCATCACAACAGATACCTGCTGGAGAAGGTGAGCTACAGTAGTCATTGTGTAGGAAGGATGTCTGGAACATGCTCAAGGGCAGGGGTCGATTTAACTGTTGGTCCATTGACCCGTGGTCAGTTAAAATTACAAAGGGCTGTCTGAAATGTGTAGTAGATGGCCCGTCTGGCTAGTCAGAATTTCATCCCTTCTCCATGTTAGTTTCATTTTTTTCATTTGATCATCTCGGTAGAATGACAACCAGCCACCATTTTGTAATGTTGTGTACAACATTTTTTTCATTTATTCATTAATCGCTATGAAATGAGGCAAATGGAAGCCAAGATTTAATCTCAGAGTGCAGGAGAAAACGTATACAGGGTGAGGAGTTCTTAACTTTACAGAGCCCTGCTAAGTGGCTGAACGACCTCAGGTTTGGCCACTTAGTGGCGTCCACCATTTAGTTGTAGGCCAGTTAGTTTCAAGAAGGACCAGTAACTTTTGAAAGGAGGAAGCCCTGCTGGCTACATACGAATTTGTTGTTAAATCTCTCCTGGCAAGAGGTGCTTCTTTGCTTACTTAGTTGGGAGTCTTTTATTAATTTTTGATAACAGACTGTGGGAGAAAATGAAAAAAGTGTTTTTTAACTTTGTAATTTGATTTGACATTTCTTCAATTTAGGCTTCATCGTTCCGACATGTCAGACATGTTATACTGGGTAGTTGTTTGTTCCAGGTATTGAGGACATGGCACAGGTTTGCTGCCATCCATGCATACAAGAAGTCCGAGGCAAGGCACCTGGAGGAAGACGCCAGGACAGAACTTGATAAAAGTGAGAAATGTGGATTGTACTGATAGTCAATGTAGGGGGCGGTCGGGTGGCCTAGTGGTTAAAGCGTTCGCTCATCACGCCGAAGACCCGGGTTCGACTTCCGACATGGGTACAATGTGTGAAGCCCATTTCTGGTGTCCCCCGCCGTGATATTGCTGGAATATTGCCAAAAGCGGCGTAAAACCATACTCACGCACGATAATCAATGTAGGATATGTGAGTATGTGAATAAGTTCCCATTTAAGGACAAGTCACATACTGCTTATGGTGAAGTGAATGAGTGTAATGTGTTTGGTTTGGTTTGTCGTTTTACGCCGCACACAGCAATATTCCAGCTATATGACGGCGGTCTGTAAATAATCGAGTCTGGACCAAACAGTCCAGTGATTTACATCATGAACATTGATCCACGCAATTGGGATACAATGACATGCATCAACCAAGTCATCGAGCCTGACCACCCGATCCCGTCAGTCGCCTTTTATGACAAGCATAGTCTCCTTTTACGGCAAGCATGGGTTGCTGAAGACCTCTTCTACCCCGGATCTTCACGGGTGGAGTGTAATGTGTAGGACAGCGCTTTTAAGCAGCGTTAGATGGAAATTTAGTGCTATATATAGCGCTATGTGTAGTCGGCAAGTGCGTGGGTGCGTGCATGCATGTGTCTGTTGGTCTGTTGGAAAGTATGTGTTTTGCTAAAACATTAACATATAGACAGGATGTTTTCTGAGATATAAATGGTTGAATACTTTTTGCTGTTAACTCTGTCATTGATTTCCATATATATACCTCCCAGGTGGAGTTTGAATTTGGGGCGGTAGTTAATGAGTGCACCAAGCACCAAGTGACACCCTTATTTCAATGTACACAGACTACATCACCTACATCAGTTGAATTCACTATTCTTCGACTTGATAATTATGTCTCCCCACCCGAAGGGGATTTTTTGGCTCAGTTCCTGTTGGCGTTGGTGTCGGCGTCGGCATTCCCATCCTATTCCGAGCCATAGCTTGAGAAACATTCAATGTTTTTCAACGGAACTGGCATATGCCTTACTTGTCAGGTTAACTGCTGCCTTTTGCTATTTTGTATTTTTCCAAATTGTATTTTTGACATTTCCATGGAAACAAATTCGACTTAGTCTCAAACTAGGGTAGGGTTCGTTTCCATGCCATAACTTGAAAACCGTTCAACATATTTCATCGATATACTATATCTTGGTAACTTCTGTGAATACAGACATGCAAACATCTTTGAAATAGCAGTAGCTATGGGGAATGTGAACTAGGTTAATGGTGATGATTCTGTGATTTTCTTTTCATAGGAACAATAATGGGTAGTCTTTCCAAGGTATCCTATATTTATAGCGGTTCCGTTGTTTTGTATCCCCCATCAGCGTTTATCTTGGTGTGTATTAGGTAAGCTGCGGCGGTACCTGCAGCAATGGTGTGACGCCAGAGATGCGGCTGTTATTGGACGACTCCGGTGGCAGCAAGCTGTGGAACATCACCAACATGTTGTCATGAGAGCAGCGGTCTCGCAGTGGAAGGATTACACCAAACTGAACATCAGGAAAACTGTGAGTAGTCGGTGTGTCCGTGTGACTATGTGTGTATTTATCTGCGAGTGTGTGTGTATGTGTGTGTGTGTGTCTGTCTGTGTATGTGTATTTATCTGTAAGTGTGTGTGGTGTGTGTGTGTGTGTGTGTGCGTGTGTGCGTGAGTGCGTGCGTGCGCGTGTGTGTGCATGTATGTGCGTGTCGTGTGTGTGAGTAAGTCTATCTGTGTGTGCATGTTTCAATCAGTTTATTCATATATAACTGTAAGGCCACAGGCCCATAGTACAGAATACATGACAATGTGGAAGCGGTTAGGAATGTTACAAGGATTCATTTCTTAATAACATGGCATGATATATAAAGAGAGAGAGATTTTGTATAGCCGTTTTGCTCACATGTGAAATTAAAGAGATAAACTTGTATTTATTTGGATGTACATAGTATTTCTGTTCAATATATTTTTTCCTTAAATTGTCATATTTACAACATACAAGTAGAAAATGAAATTCATCTTCGACAACATTTAAAGAACATTGTTTACATAATCTTAAACATTTGGGTATTTTGTTGTGCCTGCCAACTTCAACCATTAACCTGTGTGAGCTGCATCTAAATTGTGTTAATGATATTCTGTATTTTCTTATATTTACATCAGTTAAATATTTTTCTGCGCATATTTGCATTTTAAAATATCTATAATATTCACATTTGCTAGAAACATCTACAGTAGATCTCCATGTTTGAAAGTACATGTCAAAAAGCGTCTGCCTTATTTTCGATATGAAGTGTGTGCATGTGTGTTGAGTGTCTGCATCTGTGTGTGTATCTGTACGTGTACGTGTGTCTATCTGTCTGCATGTCTGTGTGTGTGTGAGTGAAAGTTGAGTGAAATTGTGTGAGGTGGTGATTGATCATTGCCAGTTGAGGTGGCTGTAACTTCATTCTGATAAATTGCAGTACATGTGTAATGTCACTTCAAAAGACGTAGTAGATGTGATATTGATCGTCTGGAATAGCTAAGTTTGGAGAGCACTAGACTGCAGGTCTAAAAGCCCCCGGTTCAATCCTGGGTTCCGGCACAGAGAGCAGGACTCTGTGTCTTACTCATAAAATTACAGTTTCATCTACACACACTTTGTGTCCTGTGAAATTATTAATTATGTTCAAAGATATATTGATGACTAATGAAGGCAATGCAATGTATTCAAGTAGTGAGTGAGTGAGTGAGCGAGCGTCCAGGCATGTGTGTGTGAATGACTTGATGTCCAGGCATGTGGTCAGTGTGAGTGAGTGAGTGAGTTGATGTCCAGGCATGTGGTCAGTGTGAGTGAGTGAGTGAGTGAGTTTGATGTCAAGGCATGTGGTCAGTGTGAGTGAGTGAGTGAGTTGATGTCCAGGCATCTGGTCAGTGTGAGTGCGTGAGTGAGTGAGTTGATGTCAAGGCATGTGGTCAGTGAGAGTGAGTGAGTGAGTGAGTGAGTTGATGTCCAGGCATGTGGTCAGTGTGAGTGAGTGAGTGAGTGAGTGAGTGAGTGAGTTGATGTCCAGGCATCTGGTCAGTGTGTGTGAGTGAGTGAATGAGTTGATGTCCAGGCATGTAGTCAGTGTGAGTGAGTGAGTGAGTTGATGTCCAGGCATGTGGTCAGTGTGAGTGAGTGAGTGAGTGAGTTTGATGTCAAGGCATGTGGTCAGTGTGAGTGAGTGAGTGAGTTGATGTCCAGGCATCTGGTCAGTGTGAGTGCGTGAGTGAGTGAGTTGATGTCAAGGCATGTGGTCAGTGTGAGTGAGTGAGTGAGTGAGTGAGTTGATGTCCAGGCATGTGGTCAGTGTGAGTGAGTGAGTGAGTGAGTGAGTTGATGTCCAGGCATCTGGTCAGTGTGAGTGAGTGAGTGAGTGAGTTGATGTCCAGGCATGTAGTCAGTGTGAGTGAGTGAGTTGATATCCAGGCATGTGGTCAGTGTGAATGAGTGAGTTGATGTCCAGGCATGTGGTCAGTGTGAGTGAGTGCGTGAGTGAGTTGATGTCCAGGCATGTGGTCAGTGTGAGTGAGCGAGTTGATGTCCAGGCATGTAGTCAGTGTGAGTGAGTTGATGTCCAGGCATGTGGTCAGTGTGAATGAGTGAGTTGATGTCCAGGCATGTGGTCAGTGTGAATGAGTGAGTGTCCAGGCATGTGGTCAGTGTGAGTGAGTGAGTGAGTGAGTGAGTTGATGTCCAGGCATCTGGTCAGTGTGAGTGAGTGAGTGAGTGAGTTGATGTCCAGGCATGTAGTCAGTGTGAGTGAGTGAGTGAGTGAGTGAGTAAGTTGATGTCCAGGCATGTGGTCAGCGTGAGTGAGTGTCCAGGCATGTAGTCAGTGTGAGTGAGTGAGTGAGTTGATGTCCAGGCATGTGGTCAGTGTGAGTGAGTGTCCAGGCATGTAGTCAGTGTGAGTGAGTGAGTGAGTGAGTAAGTTGATGTCCAGGCATCTGGTCAGCGTGAGTGAGTTTCCAGGCATGTAGTCAGTGTGAGTGAGTGAGTTGATGTCCAGACATGTGGCCAGTGTGAGTGAGTGAGTGAGTGAGTTGATGTCCAGGCATGTGGTCAGTGTGAGTGAGTGAGTGAGTTGATGTCCAGGCATGTGGTCAGTGTGAGTGAGTGAGTTGATGTCCAGGCATGTGGCCAGTGTGAGTGAGTGAGTGAGTGAGTGAGTGAGTGAGTGAGTTGATATCCAGGCATGTGGTCAGTCTCCCTGCTCCTCTCCTCAGCTTCTCCGGAGACAGAGTACCTGGTTCCTGAATGTCCGTCTGACGGCCAAGTCGTTTCTGGTGTGGAAGGAGAGGATGGCCGAGTCAGGGGAGATGAAACAGAAAACAGGCCTTGCTCTGTGGCACTGGAGCCTTGTGCTTCTCAAGAAGGTGAGTGAATGGCTGTACAAGTGCATGCATACGTCAACAGTTCGTTCTCTCATGTAATAATAGCTGTCATACCAAAAGATGTTAAAAGATGGTACTTGCTGTTGCCCTGTCTGTCGCTCAGCATTAAGGGGCTAAACTGCGACATGGTATCACTCTTAACTGGCATCAGTCCAGGCTAGTACAAGCAGCCAAATATGCACATGTGCATGCACATAGCTATATAAGTGCAATAATCTTGGATGTGACATTAAACCCCATTTCACCTCACCTACTATTACAACCCCGGGAATTTCTGAGTTTGAATTGCTCCCAAGCATCCGACGCTGGTTGTTAGAGGTTGCAAATTTGATTAGTGGTCATACATGCTCTGTGACATTGTTGGTGTGTTATCATGTCCCAACAGTGTGGATTGTTACTCTCAGAATCGATTGTTGGGTCCAGAGTTGATTATTTATTTACACTGTCATGTAGCTGAAAAATTGCCGAGTTCGTCATTAAACAACAAACAAACAGTTTTACACTTCTATAGCCATGACTTGCTATCTGCAGTCTGTGGTGGCGTGGTACGTGTACAGTCAGGAGAGACAAAGAAAGAAGCAGAGAGTTGTGGTAGCTCTGGAGGGGAGACGACTCCGTCTACTACGCGACGGTGCTGCCCAGTGGCTGCGGGTCTCGAATGACCTGGCGGACATGAGAGCCAAGTTTGCAGCGCAACAACAAGCCAAGGTAGGTTCAGCTCACATACATGCAGCATAGTTTCCTTGTCAGTACTTACGTACAAGACAATAAGTCTTGTGTACATTGATCAATCGGAAGGGGTGCTAATTGTGTTTGTTCACTAGCTATTCAATATATTAGCAAATATTGCCGTGGATGCTTATGAAAGCTGATTACGTTGAATACGGTATCTGTTCTTTTTGTGTCACAGACTCACAGTAAAATATATATGAGAGTCTTTAGGCTAAAAAAAATAATAGTTTAGGTTCTCAGGCACCACCTGCATAATTATAAAGTCTGACACACGTTTTGTTCTCATTTCAATTTTTAATTTTAAATATAAAAATCCTAATACTTAAACACAATGCACAAAAAAAATTGAAAATGGAAACAAAACCAAAACGTGCAATGAACTTTATGATGATGTGGGCAGTGCCTGAGAACCAAGACTATTATTTTTTATCACCTTATAGACATTTAGAAGTTGTATGATCATGACAGTAATATTATGGATAAAACTGTTTATACATACAAATTTTAGGGCTCTTCTCCCTTCATCTCCTGATGAAGTTGCAAGAGGTAGCTGTGAGACGTTGTGTATGTATTATTCAGAAGGTGATGAAGCAACAAGAGGTAGCCCTGAAACGTTGTGTATGTAAAATAAAGAATTGTTATACATCATATTCCTTGCCATAGTTGAATACATGACAATAAATCAATAAATTAGAAAATGACTAAAAAGTAGCACATTCTTCCACATCCGTCATTTGTTATTTTTTTGATAAAATTATCAAAAGATTGCCTCCTTATTGTAATTGGAATATTCCTTCTTTCAGAGTGTATTTGACACATTCCAAGTTGTGCAGAAGTGTGCATTACACTGGAAATACATGACAGCTCGTAGGCGGGAAGTGAGGGGTGGTCCCCTGCCCCCTCGACCTCGCCCCTCCTCTCAACCCCACCCCTCTTCTCAGCCCCACGTCCAGCATTCCTCTCTACAGACCAGCTTCCCACAACACCTTTCCAACTTCCATTCCTTACCCTTCCAGCCTAATCCCCACGCCCCAGAGGCCTCAGTGTCCCACCCTCCCCTTCCTGTACAGAGAGCAGGTGCCCCCTTACCAAACCTGACACAGACCATGTCGCCATGTAGACCTCACCACAGACCGGAGATAGGACAAGGTGACGGGTATGTAAAACTACAACATTTTAAATGAGACATTACATTAAAAAGATAAATGATATAACACATAATTGAAAAAGTTCAAAATCAGACTGGATAATGTATCTGTCAAGTCTTCATCTTTTATGTCTGTTTTGCTGTGCAGGCCTGCACCTTTGTCTCGGAGGGAGAGAGCTCGGCCAAGGCAACCTGCATTCCTCATTGAGTCCCTGAAGCGAGCAGGACTGTATGCTTCAGTGTATGAAACGTGAGTATTGTTCAGACACAGGGCTGTATTTAACAAGAAATTTGTATGTTGCTAGCAGGGCTTGCTCCTTTTGAAAGTTACTGGCCCTTCCCCAAACTATCTGGCCTACAACTAAAAGGCTCTAAAGATTTTAGAACTCCTCACCCCTAAAACGTTTTTTCCCACTAAATTTTGGTTCCCATTTGCCTCATTTCATTGAGATTTATGAGCAAATAAAGATGTTGTTTTACACAACTTTACAAAATGGTGGTCAGTTGTCATTCTTCTATGATGATCCAATTCAAAAAATTAAATAATACACGGAGATGGGGTGAAATTTTGACTATCCAGGCAGGTCATCTACTTTACATTTCAGCAAACCCTTTGTAATTTTTGCTGGCCATTGGCCATGGGCCAGCAGTTAAATCGACCCTTGATTTGATTACAGGTCATGATATGGCTGACGTCTAGTGGACAGTGTTGTAAACAGCACTCATGCAGTCCTTAATGTGCTATGATGAATTTGATGTGATAAAAGAGACCGTGAAGCCAAAGTTTGTCTGAGGCGTGACAGCGTGGTTAGCTAAATATGCTTGGCCAAGTTCTACAAAGCGATCTTAGCATTCAGATTATCTAACTCCCATACTTTAACATGGGCTTACGACAGTCATAGCGTTAAGATTTCTTATGCAAAAGGACATGGGCCCATTTGCACAAAGCGATGTTAGCGCTATGACTGTCGTAAGCCTATGTTGAAACATGGGAGTTAGGATCATCTTAGCGATAAGATCGCTTTGTGCAAGTGGGCCCTGATAATTAAAGTATGTTGAGAAAAATGACATGATTTATTTAAAAAAAAAATGTTTATAAAAGATTGATCAATCTGTTTATAGATGTGTCATCCTGCTTTGTATGATGATAACATGTACATCCTTGTCCAGGTCTGATGTGGTTGAGCTGAGAGAACCATCTGCTGCATCACCACCTCCTCACCTCCACGCAGCCCAGCAACTGACCCCTCATGCCTCAACTGTGCCTGGTCCTACAGTACCCACATCCCAGCCACACGCCACCCTGATACTGGCCCAGGACGAGGTGTCCGTCACCAGTCGACACTTACACAGCCCCAGGGTGGGGCACCAGGGTCAGGGCCCAGGACACAGCCCGAGGGTGGGGCCGCATGATCAGGGCCCAGGACACAGCCCCAGGGTGGGGCACCAGGGTCAGGGCCCAGGACACAGCCCGAGGGTGGGGCCGCATGATCAGGGCCCAGTCCACGACCTTCATCTCTCCAGCACCTCGGACACAGACTTTGCTCCCCCTGCCAACTTTGTGTCTCCCACTTGCAGCACACAGAGATCACAGCCGTCAGGTAGGTCAACCACTGTCTCATACCACACTGGTCCCACACCACACTGGTCCCATCCCACACTGGTCCCACACCACACTGGTCCCATTCCACACTGGTCCCATCCCACACTGGTCCCATACCACACTGGTCCCATCCCACACTGGTCCCACACCATACTGGTCCCATACCACACTGGTCCCACACCACACCGGTCCCATCCCACACTGGTCCCACACCATACTGGTCCCATACCACACTGGTCCCACACCACACCGGTCCCATCCCACACTGGTCCCATCCCACACTGGTCCCACACCACACTGGTCCCATACCACACTGGTCCCACACCACACTGGTCCCACACCACACTGGTCCCATCCCACACTGGTCCCATCCCACACTGGTCCCACACCACACTGGCCCCACACAACACTGGTCTCATCCCACACTGGTCCCATCCCACACTGGTCCCATACCACACTGGTCCCATACCACACTGGTCCCACACCACATTGGTCCCATACCAGTAGCAGCAGGTATTCAGCGTTCCCAATGACTTTTGAAACTGCCAGCCCCAGTGGACTGGCAACTCTAAAAATTACCAGTCCCGCTCAATTTTTTGTCAGTCCCAACTTTGAACAAATAAAAAAACATATGAAAATTTCTGGTTTTATTTCTTTCAACATCATGTTCAATGCAGGGTACGTTCTTGGCTGACAAATCCAATGGCGTCATCTCTAAAGGAGCTGAGTTAGATCTTCATGTCATTCATGTCACAGTTATCTCCCTTTTCGTTTACAATGTTTCACTGTGGTTCGAGACTAAGTCATTGCATATCGATATTTAACCTCAAAGCAAAGGGAAATGTCAATTTCTTGTACTAAAAATAGAGAACACGAAGCCCTGATGATAAAAGACAAGCTGACATCTTTCGGAAAATATACTATGTTGATTATCACTGATATTTTGTTCAACAACAAAGATTTATAAGGTACTTTATTTCCCGGTCCACAGAGACTGACAGTCACATGAATTACTGGTCCATGCCTAATTAACTGGTAAAAAACTGGTAATTACTGGTAAACAAGAACACTGTTTATGTACTGTTTATTAATCTGTCATGTTTAGCTCATTTAAAATCTCTGAAACCGCAATGCTGATGGGGATGGAATTTTGTATGTATGATCCCAACAGTGATATCTCTGGAAAGTGTTCACAGAATTCTAATCCAGTTTTAATCATGACTCCCACATGAAGCAGGAGGACAGGTGGCCCAGTCGTCTAAGGTGCTGCAGTTCGCTGTGCAGAGTTGTGTCCTTTGGACACGCCAGAAACGTATGATTGTGGGCTCGAATCCCGGTTCACCCCAATTATGTTTCTTGGTTTCTCAGCACCACACCCGTGCTCGTGGGTTTCACCGAAGTGGTAAACGTCTGAGACCTGCATCACTTCGGGCTTTCCTCCCACATTAAGCTGACACGCCGTGATAGCACTGGAACACTGTTAAAGGCGGTGTTAAACACCACTCACTCACTCACTCCCACATGAAGCTGACAAGCTGTTGCATGACTAAAAAAGTGTTCAAAGCAGGCTAAAATCAACACTCACTATGATTTGATGGTAGCAATTTTTGCCTGACAGGTAATCCTCTCCTATACTCCTCCCCAAAAGGCGAGGCCAGCAGGCGTCATGAGAACCACACAGATCAGCCCTGGAGGCCGGAGAGAAACATCATCAGCGGTAACCTTGACGACCTGCCTCCTGGGAAACCCATACTCCTCACCCCTGATGATTTCATCAAGAAGTCGGACAGACCGGAGGAGTTCCCAGCCAGGAATGGGGACAGAGTGTCGTTTGACTCCTCCCAGAACAGGTATCACCTGGACACATCGTCGGACACACACCCGCCCAGTGCCAGGAACGTAGACAGACACAAGGGGACCAACATGTATCTTGACCTCTCCACTGTCACGGACACAAGGCAGTCAGAGGTCAAGGTCAACCTGTCTCCAGCAGAGGAAATTGTTCAGATCCGTGATCGGTTGAAATCTTTTGATGAGATGAAGAAGAGGCTAAGGTTGGTTATTAAGATAACACATGCCATGTAATTTTCTATTCCAAATGTAGAGCTAGAGACCCTTTTCCAGTATAGTTACTACATGATAATATGAAGTAACTGCAAAGAGTATTGTATATTGCTGTGTATAAGGTTTTTCGTACCTAGAATTAGGTATTTCAAGGGCGGTCATCTTGTACACAGGGTTGAAGTGATTTGATGTTTTTTCCCCAACACAAAGTCATTACTGTGAGCATGTAATACCAGAAATACCATGTCAACAAATCTGTACTGAAGTACGCAAACTAATCATGTAATTATACTGTCTGGTTATAAAAAATGTTCATTGTATATCTTGACTTAAGTTTGTAATCTATTTTATTAATTTAGTTCAAAATTTCATTCAATATTGCTTACATTCATTTCCGCAAAATCGTATGTGAAGTGACCGGAAGACAATTTTGATCTAATATACATAAAATGCATACTGAAATGAAGAGTGTATGGTCACAATGTGTGTATGACTGATTGTGTGTCATCATACCAAATGTTGCTGATTGCTGCATAAAGCAAAATTCACTTAGTCATACTTCCTGAGCTTCTCCTTGCATTGTTACCGTTTACACCTGTGAAGACCCAGGTTAGGCTAGGTCTTCAGCAACCCATGCTTGTCGATAGTGGCCAGGAACGGGATCGGGTGGTCAGGCTCGCTGACTTGGTTGCTGCATGTCATCGTATCCCAATAGCTAGATCGATGTTTATAATGTCAATGACAGGATTGTCTCGTCCAGACTCAATTATCTACTGACAGCCATCATAGTTGGAATATTGTTGAGCGCAGCGTTAAACAACAGACAGACAAACTGTTTCTATGTACGCTGTGTTGTTTTATATCTCCACCTTGTTGTTTTATAGGAGGCTGACAAAGCAACACCGGCAGCTGGCTGGCTGGTTGAAGGACCAGCTGCAAGAGGCTGGAGGCGAAGCTGATGAGGATGTGGTCAACGCCAAACATGAACTACAGGATGTAAGACACCTTTCCCTGTAATGCTAGTTATAGAATCTAAAGTTTTAAGTCCACTTTCGCTTTTAATAAAATTTGTAGCAAAACCCTTGAAAATGGCAAATTTCAACTAGTCCTTATGGTACCTTGACTATTGTGCAGTTTGACAAGGACTAAAGGACTAGTGCCAATTTCTAAGGCTGAATGCATGGACTGAATAGTTGGCTCTGGTGGGTGGTTTTAGGTGTTATAGTAGGACTGAATAGTTGGCTCTACTGGGTGCTCTCAGATGTATAGTAAGACTGAATAGTTGGCTCTACTGGGTGGTCTTAGATGTATAGTAAGACTGAATAGTTGGCTATACTGGGTGGTCTTAGATGTATAGTAAGACTGAATAGTTGGCTCTACTGGGTGGTCTTAGATGTATAGTAAGATTGAATAGTTGGCTCTACTGGGTGGTCTTAGATGTATAGTATGACTGAATAGTTGGCTCTACTGGGTGTTCTTAGATGTATAGTAAGACTGAATAGTTGGCTCTACTGGGTGGTCTTAGATGTATAGTAAGACTGAATAGTTGGCTCTACTGGATGGTCTCATGTGTTAATTAGGACTGAATAGTTGGCTCTACTGGGTAGTCTTAGATGTATAGTAGATGACTATGCTAGGACTGAGTAGACACGCCTTCTGGGTGGTCTTAGGTGAGATGTCATGTGTTGCAGGTGGCATGTGAATGTCGTGTCATGTGTTGCAGGTGTCATGTGTTGTCATATGTTACAGGTGTCATGTGAATGTCGTGTTGCAGGTGTCATGTGTTAGAGGTGTTGCAGGTGTCATGTGTTGTCATATGTTACAGGTGTCATGTGAATGTCGTGTTGCAGGTGTCATGTGTTAGAGGTGTTGCAGATGTCATGTGTTGTCATATGTTACAGGTGTCATGTGAATGTCGTGTTGCAGGTGTCATGTGTTGTCATATGTTACAGGTGTCATGTGAATGTCGTGTTTCAGGTGTCATGTGTTAGAGGTGTTGCAGGTGTCATGTGATGTCATATGTTACAGGTGTCATGTGAATGTCGTGTCATGTGATGTCATGTGTTACAGGTGTCATGTGAATGTATCGTCATGTGTTGCAGGTGTCATATGTAACAGGTGTTGCAAGTGTCATGTGTTGTCATATGTTACAGGTGTCATGTGAATGTCGTGTTGCAGGTGTCATGTGTTAGAGGTGTTGCAGGTGTCATGTGATGTCATATGTTACAGGTGTCATGTAAATGTCGTGTCATGTGATGTCATGTGTTACAGGTGTCATGTGAATGTTGTGTTGCAGGAGTCATGTAATGTCATGTGTTACAGGTGTCATGTGGTGTCATATGTTACAGGTGTCATGTGAATGTCATATTGCAGGAGTCATGTGTTGCAGGTGTCATGTGATGTCATGTGTTACAGATGTTGCAGGTGTCATGTGATGTCATATGTTACAGATGTTGCAGGTGTCATGTGGTGTCATATGTTACAGGTGTCATGTGAGATGGAGGAGCTGAGGGTGGCAGTTGAGGGACAGAAGAGAGTGTGTCAACAGCTGGTGGTAAGGGCCAAGCAGCTGGTGCAACAGCTGGACAACAGTTCATAGCTGTCACCGAATAGCTAACACAGCTGAAGACAGCAAAGTTCTAGATGAACAGCTTTAAGAATCGTCATGTCTAAAAGTACAACAATACCTATATTTTGTAGAACTGACAATATACTGATAAGAGTAGTAACCAGAATGTATGTTACTTGGTCTTCCATGTAGAGTAAACACTGCATAGGCAGGTACTTGTATATCTCTGTAGATACTTGTACATTAATAAACATGTCAAATACGACTTCAAGCATCTGTCACATCTTGTGGGACATACATTTCAGAAACTTGGTGTTAGTCCTGTGTAACCAGACTTGTGGCTGCCATGTGTTGATTCTCGAAGCAAGGTTTTCATTGTCCTTTTTGTAGTACCGAACAACTAAAAAGGATATGACAGTGGTCTGTAAACAATTCAGTCTGAATCAGACAATGCTGTGATCGACATCATGAGCATCGATCCACAAAATTGGAATATGAAGAGATGCATCAACCAAGTCACGAGCCTGACCACCCCATCCCGTTAGTCACCTCTTATGAGAAGCACAGTCGCCTTTTACGGCAAGAATGGGTTGCTGTAGACCTATTCTCCACTGGATCGTCACAGGTCTCCGGCTCAGTGACTTTGCTGATTTCCTGTCATGTGCTGATGTAGGTGATTTATTACTTGGTCTCTAAGTCACTGGTTTTTCTTGTGAATATTTACAGAGTGCCATAGTATAGCTGGAATATGTTACCACCTGTGGCTTTCACCAAGTCACTCCACCTGCTCATGGTTACATGAACAATCCACTAACATTGGGCTTGGCTTGGACAGTTGTCTGATCTTCATATGTAGAGTTATGTCCCTTGGCAGGAACCTACAGATTGTGAGTCTGAATCCCAGATCAAACTGCTTTCTTGTCGTGACTAAGGCAATACACGATGACATCCTTGAAATACTGCTCAAAGCAGAGTCAGCTACACTTTCTCCTTCCATCTGCCATCCTTGATTGATCAGTTCATAATGTCTCCATTGTATAATGATGAATGCACTTGACCCATTCACAAGCTATGTTTCAGGAAATGTGGTCTCCATCTGTGCTCCTGGTATCTTAGCACAGGATCTCTCTCTCACATCAGTGTAACTTTGGCGGCTATGGTTGGTTTTGTATTAGGCTGCGTCGCTATGGTAGGTTTTTGTATCAGGCTACGTCGCTATGGTAAGTTTGTAATGGGCTACGTCGCTATGGTAGGTTTTGTATCAGGCTACGTTGCTATGGTAGTATTTGTATCATGCTACGTCGCTATGGTAGGTTTTGTATCAGGCTGCGTCGCTATGGTAGGTTTTGTATGAGGCTACGACGCTATGGTAAGTTAGTAATGGGCTACGTCGCTATGGTAGTATTTGTATCAGGCTACATCGCTATGGTAGGTTTTGTATGAGGCTATGTCGCTCTGATAGGTTTTGTATCAGTCTATGTCGCTATGTTAGGTTTTGTAAGAGGGCTACATCACTATGGTAGGTTTTGTTTCAGGCTACATTGCTATGGTAGTATTTGTATCATGCTACGTCGCTATGGTAGGTTTTGTTTCAGGCTATGTCGCTATGGTAGGTTTTGTAAGAGGTTATGTTGCTATGGTAGGTTTTGTATCAGACTACGTCGCTATGGTAAGTTTGTAATGGGCTACATCGCTATGGAAGTATTTGTATCATGCTACGTCGCTATGGTAGGTTTTTTATGAGGCTATGTCGCTCTGATAGGTTTTGTAAGAGGGCTACATCACTATGGTAGGTTTTGTTTCAGGCAACATTGCTATGGTAGTATTTGTATCATGCTACGTTGCTATGGTAGGTTTTGTTTCAGGCTATGTCGCTATGGTAGGTTTTGTTTCAGGCTATGTCGCTATGGTAGGTTTTTTAAGAGGTTATGTCGCTATGGTAGGTTTTGTATCAGGCTACCTCACAATGATAGTTCAGGCTACTGGTGATGGTAGGGACAGGGTCCAGGCATGTATTCATCATTATGGAGGTGTAATACAATTGATAATCAAGGACCTCAATCACTTATGCTCCATGTCTCCCGTGGCCCTTGGTAATATAGTCGGAAAAAAATGAGATAATAACTGAAAATTTATAATCAAACATGAATATGAGACTCAATCTTGGAGTCTTTCTGTTCATCCCAAGGTCAGGCTGGTTCCAGTTGCTGGAGAGTGCTAAAATGTTTCTTATGTATTGACAAGGAAAATTTGTGAAAACAGTAACGCAATATCGTTATTACAACGTTTGACAAAAGACACAACACAAGTTTATGTATTAACAGAAGCTTTACTTTCCATTTGATGTAGACAAAGTATGGTGGCTTGCACTTAGGTTAGGGAGATGTGTGCTGCCACAAGTAACCATGGTAACACACTGAAGTAACTGCAGGTTTGATCATGATGGCTTGAAAAAGACGTTATGTTTATGTTATACATAAAGTCATGAATGCATACAAAATGTTCAATGTGTCATAAGTGTAAATTTCTACCTCAGTCTCAAACTGCAATTTACAGACTGACATTAAAAAACAGGACTTCAAGATTGGAGTGATAATTTGAATAAACATCAAGAGAAAAGAGGAAATTTAAACCTGCTGACACACGGAATCTGTCCCATAGTGTGATGTCATACACTAAATTATGGGACATAACATCTTGGGACAGAGACTCTCCAAGACGATCTCAACTTCAAGGGACATAACTCATGCTACACACATGCCAAAAAACATTTACAGTAATGGTCAAAGATTAACACTGAAACTGACAAAACTTCACAGTCGTCCAGTTTGTGCAGTGGACAACCTGATCAACAGGGTCTAGAACATGAGGAAATATCCAACATGACATCAAGATGAATAATACGTGAAGGGGTGGACACCAACACTGTACCTATGTGGGGCAACCAACCTGGTTCGAGGACGTGACAAGCCAGTGCATTAGCCTACAGGCACTTCCACCCAATACAAGTTGTATTTAGATGATATCGTAGCGTATCGACACTAATACAGACAGAGAGTTCTGCAGAGATAATCTGTTGAATTGAGGGGAATTAAACACTCCTGTAAAAAGAATATTTCCGTAATATCATGACAGGCCAGCTAAATGTGGAAGAAATGCCTATTACTACAGGGTTAAACTCGAGTACATATGTACTGAAGTTTGTATTCCCAGGGAACCTGAGATTTTTCGAAGCTATGATGCTGACTCAGCAACTCTTCACAGTGACTAATGCTGCTGTAGGTTACAAAGTCACTTATCACACTGATGGTCTGTCACAGTTCTAGGAGACTGAGAACCCTATTATTGAAGCTGTCTCTTAAAGTAAAACAAGTGTTTGTTTGTTTGTTTGTTGTTTAACGTCACACTCAGCAATATTCCATCTATATGACAGCGATCCTTAAATAATCGGGCCGTGCCGGGCCGGGCCAGACCAGACAATCCAGTGATTGATATCATGAGCATCGATCTTCACAATTGAAATATGATGACATGCCTCAACCAAGTCAGCGAGCCTGACCACCCGATCTCGTTAGTCGCCTCTTACGACAAGCATAGTTGCCTTTTATGGCAAGCATTGGTTACTGAAGACCTATTTTACCCCGGATCTTCAAGTGGTTTCATTGGGGTTTGATCAGAAGTGCAAGTGTACAGTGATTATTGTTTACCACTAGTGTCCAGCAATATTCATAGCGGCCTGTAAGTAAATGAGTCCTTGTTGGCAAACATGGTTTGCATGAGCAACAATCCACGCAACGCTTAACCCAAACTCATTTAAATCAGATCTTAGTTCTCGCTACCGCTAAACAAAGATCTGAGGACATCCCATGAGGGGTCATGTCAGAGCGTTGCTTACCAGATCATAAAGTGACAGTCGGAATGTGATTCCTAATCATGTAGCCTCAAAAACTTTAACACGGGGTATTCCGAATGATAGTTACGGGCTTTAATACGACTGAATCCATACAAGCTAGACCTTCTATTTGCCATTCCAGAATGTTCTTTTATTCAGGTTTCAATTTTTTAATTGAGACTTTGTCAAAATATGTTTCTAAGCGAAGTCGCCAATTACACATTAGTGCCGTAAAGCACAAGAAAGCTGCTTTCTGATTGGCTAATGTCAAATTCTTGTCAGTCATTCCATTGGTCGGTCAAAGTTCGCGAAAGGTCGGTCTGACGTGACCGGTAATAGGGTGTCTTCAGATCTTTGTTTAGCAGTGGCGAGAACTAAGATCTGATTTTAATGAGATTGCGCTTAACCAAGACGTACACAACTCATTTGAAGAAGCTCCTCTGACAATCATGGAACAGGGTCAGCTCTGACTTATCACCACACAGTCCAATATTGTGACATTCGTTTCTATATGACAATGAGAATCTAATTATGCAATATATTTTCATATTATGTCCAAATGGAACTTTCATACAAGCAAAACAAGGATGAGCATACAAAAGGACAAGCAATTGATGACATGTACACAACAGCACACTTTACCCTTTCACAGACTGGGAAACATACACTTTAACACTCCATGAACAGGACGCCATCAACTTGAATCAAATTATACATACTTAAAGTGATCTACATGTACTACTCAAAAGAAGTTAAGGACCACGTGATTTTTTCATATTACTCCGTTAATGTCATGATAAATTATTGTAATATGAAAGAATTGGGTGGTCCTTAACTTCTTTTGAGTAGTATATGTAGATGGATGAAAATAAGTACATATGAACAAAATATACAAAATGTTTTCAGTACCAACTGATTAACTAATAACCTAGCCCAGTTTAGGGATTAATCTGAATTTGCTTCCAGGTTTTTAAGTGGACAGTCAATGCAGACATCTTCAGGAATATCAATCTGGCGCTACAAAAACAGGGTAGTGAGTGAGTGAGTATGGTCTTACAAGACTTTTAGCGTATTCCAGCAAAATTCTGTTGCGGGATACCAGAAATGGGCTTCACACATTGTACCCATGTGAGGAATCGAACTGGGGTCTTTGACGTGACGAGCAAACGCTTTAACCAATAGGCCCCAGAAAAACAGGTAAACTGCCCCCCAAAATAAACCAAGGAAAATCTAAGCGAATGGATTATCTTAGGTTTCCTAAAATCTATTGATTCAGGTTTTGTTTCATCACACAAGGAAATCTCCACCGTTTATCAGGGGAGATAATCATGTCGAGGTAGTGAGATACATGACTTGTAAGAGTATGGTTTTACGCCGCTTTTAGCAATATTCCAGCAAAATCACGGCAGGGGGACACCAGAAATGGGCTTCACACATTGTACCCATGTCAGGAATCAAAATTGGGTCTTCGGCGTGTCGAGCAAACGCTTTAACCACTAGGCTACCCGGGCGCCCCTGTGACTTGTAAGAGGTGTTAGGAGCTGAACGTTTATATATAGCTTGGGTAAGTAACTGTGGTCTAGCATCACTGAAAAGTATTTCACTTCCCATATTCGCTGAAATAGATGTCCTGAGCGTTTAGAAAATTGAAAAAAGGGGCAATTATTAAAACCATACACAAGTTAAAATTGTTTTCAGTAATAAATTTCAGAGCAATAATGATTAAACTTAGTTCAAACAATAGTTACAAACTTGATGAAATTATTTACTCTGATCCATGGTTAGGATGAATCTGGGATTTGAACCATTGACCAATAGATCCTGGCAGCTAAGGGAGGTGACTGACCACTGGAACAAAACTAAGAGTTTGGCCAAGAGTGGAAGGGGGGGATTAAAGGGATGGGACAAACAGTTTAGAGGATGGTTTGTCTGCCCCAAATTTGTCAATTTTTCCACGTGGGAGCCATGAATAAAACAAAAAAAACAGACACTGTACAATCCATTGAAATTTATAGAAACATGATCTTGATAGTGCAAGCTATGGTATTCCAAGATCTTGCCAGACCAATAGAACTTCATGTTTAGTGGCAAAACAGATACAGATATATTCAAAAGGTAAGGATATTTATGTGTAGCATAACTGAGTACACTCATACTCTACTCCTTTTCTGAATGACCAACCCTTTCAGGCAACAACGACTGTATACAAGTCCGGAAACATACATACATCATCTTAAAGAATGACATAAACTTGGTCAGTTGAACAGATAGAGTGATTTTTATTGAGGTGATGATTTTAAAATGTTGACACAAACTGAAGACACAGACTATATGCTGCCTTGAACTGAAGTTTAACAAAACAATGAAGCGAAGGTTTCTGAGATAATAATGCTGCTTTGAACAGTGTGTCTGGTGGTCATCATGTCATCGTAGTGTTGGAGGGAGTTGCAGATATGGTACAATCCCGGGGAACTGGTACAGTCTTCATAGACAAAGGACCATACTGCAAACCTGGAACCAACTCGCAGGTAAGGGGAGGCAACTCTACAGCTTGTTGCAGCACATGCCTCCAGGGGGCAGCACCTGCCTCCTGCAGTAACATCTCCCACACTGGCCAGCTGGCCAGCAGATGAATTATCCATTGATGGAATCCAAGGATGGAACTTAATAAGAAACTCAATGAAGAAATGTAGTGTTTATTGGTACTTAGATTTACTAAGCATCCCTATCAGGATCCACAGCCTGGATCTTTGATGGAGATTGTATTCTTTGCCAATGGATTTCCCAAAATATTAATGATACATTTTTCTGTACAACTACTTAACAGCTGTGAGTGGTGTCTAAATAATGGTTAACACAAACTTGATTAATAATTGGGTTATAGTTTTGTAGTTTGAGTCTCATTAGTCTTGAAGCTAGGGTACAGGATACAATTACAAATGTTTGCTGATCAAAATTCAAAAATAAATAATGACAACTGAATTAAAAAATAAAGTAAAAATATTTGCATGTTCGAAAACACTTTGACATGAGATTGCTATCATTACTTTAATCAGACAATGAGGATTTATGGACCACTGTTCCAGACAACGGAGACTAACATGGCCGTGTTGTAATATCAGTGTAACAACCTCAGGGGTTGCCAAGTTACAGCGACCCATCATACAGATGAAACACACTGTTAACCTTTGATTAATCTATGTAGCTCCAGGCCGAAACACAACAAGTCTTTCGTAATCTGTCCTTCCCTGTATTTGAGTGAGTATGTTTTTATTCAGCAAAGCAATATTTCAGCAATATGGCAGGACACCCAAAAGAGGCATCACACCGTGTACCCAGGTGGGGAATCGAACATAGGTTGTGGGTGTGACGAGCGACCACTTTAACCACAAGGCTACCTCGTCCCCTGTACCTGAAGGGACCAGTTTGAACAGCTCCAACAGCCATCTCCGGTGTTCTCCAAATTTTAGGAGACTCAGTTTGGTATCAAGCTGCTCAATATTCCAACCATATTGGGGGATGAAGAATGAGCTTCACCCACTTCACCCACGGGAGAATCAAACTGGGGTCTTCGTGACAAGGGAAGATTTTAATCACTAGTCTAACTCAACTTTATATATTTATATAGCTTTTATTAAATTTACATTAAAATCGGTTCGTTTTCCTGCAGTGTGATCAAGGGAGTAATTACTGAACAAAATAATGGCCATAATATCTCGATCACACTTATTTTAGTTATATTCCTGAAAAGAACAATTTAGCATCACATTTGTGATGCACTGATGTGGAGAGATGATGTATACAAGAAACAACAATATATAACCGTAGATAACACAATAAAACAGGTATATACAGGCAGCGTAACAAACATGAGAATATTGGTTTGGTATGCCGAAAGCATATGAAACACATGGACAATAAATGACAAGGTTTTGATTTTAGAAATATGTATGTGCATGTTTGTAAGTAAACAATATATCTATTGAACATGCCATAATACTAGCCCTGATTGTAGTAATACATTCATCAAAATAAATCCACATAAGAATGCAATTATAGATTGAATATCGAAGGCAAAATGCATTGCACATGTTGATTGATCTATCAGAAAATTGATTGAGAGAAAAATTGATTTGTTTATTCCCAATAAACTGACTGAACAAGGCATCAGTTTATAGAGGAAGAACCCACTGCAGTACTTTACACATGCAGGAATAAACAGAACTGGCAATATACCAAATATACATAGAAACTAGGGCTGGGATGGGTAACTCGGGTACTCGGGTACTCGGGTCGGGTGGGTACTGAGTAGGACACAGGTACCCAGTGGACTAGCCAGACCCATGGTTAGTCACGTGATATATTGTTTAAAAGCAAAAATTATCGAGATCTCTATGGTTACACTATAAGTGACAAATGTTCACATTTCTTTCAGACTATACACAAATTCCTTCATAATGATATAACTTCAGTCAACTTCAGTGTATGCATGACCAGATCGGTTTATATCTGTATCTATATATATTTGGACAGGAGTACGGTCAAATATTTCCCAATTGGCTATTTTGTACCTATCTCTTGAGACCTACAGCAGGTACCAAGGTAGGGTCGGGTCACAAGGGAAGGGAAGGGGGGGGGAGGACCGGGTAGTATACCTGGACCTGCCCCAGCCCTAATAGAAAACATCTGAATCTGAAATAAGGGAACACAACAATATCACAGGAGGTTGTCTACTGCCACTTGATAAAGATTCTTCATATTAAAAAGTATCACTGAAATATTGGCCTATAGTATATATTAGTGAAACAATCTCTGGTTATCCTTTTGGTAAATACAGACAAGCAAAAATGCCCCCCCCCCCCCAGAAAAAAAAAAGAAAAGAAAGAAAAAAGAAGGAGAAACTAATATTCCCTTACTGTTCCCTAATTACTTTCCATCAGTATATTAATGGTGTATGTATTAAAAATACATATTTGAATGCTTAACAAAAACTGTTTTTCATAACCAATGAAAACAACAGAAATACTGATCTTTCAATATATTACCTCAGGTTAAATGCCTCTAGTATTGTCAAACCTCTAAAAATTAATAAAAATGTTTGCCATTAATTAATTGCCGTTCTACAACCACATCCCTGCTACTGACCAGTCTGAAACAGGCCGCAATACACAACAATCTTTAACAGCATATATACAAACAACAACAACAACAACATGAACAACACAGCTGGTTAAACGACTAAAATATATATATACACATGACCTGAGCTGGTTTATACACCCAGAAGAGTATACGATGTGAAGTTTTACACCCGGAGTATTACAGGCTGGTATAGATCGTGGAGTGATACACGGCGCCTCTCTACCACTGTACATTTCATTTTGTAAACATGACAATGAAAGTTGCAAGCTATGGTATTCCATGTTCAGACCAGATTTACAGATTTGCTGGGCTATATATTACTGTATCATATTTTGCTGACACAAACCCCACCCCCATCCCATAATTTTAAGTTACATTTTTCAAAACCACAATCCCCCTCTGCAATAAAAAAAAAAAAAAAAATACATGTAAAAATAATTTTCTGAACACCCTCCTCCCCCTTTAAAAAATTACCAGACTCTTAATAAAGTTCAAATTTATGATATTTTTAATTGAGAAAATAGAAGTAATTTTGTCATGGCACGATATACAGACCTGACTAGAAATCCACTGTGCCCATCTCTTTGTGTGGTGTAACTTCATTTGTCAGAATGGACTTAGGTATGTTTCCTATGCTGGGAAGGTGTATACTGCAATGAATCACCGTTTGTCCACTGAGAGTACACACCACACTAGACCCTCCATCCTAACACAGCAGGTGCTTTCTGGACAACAGGCTAATTTTGATCATTACTTGAAAGATGAATAATTCTTTTCTCCTTCTGGAGTACAAAAACACGTGACCACAGTCTTTACAATACTCAAATTTTCAGATGACATGATTGCACAGAAACAAGACTTCCTATATGGCACTATGTACGGTGTAAAAACAACTAGGGTTGACCTCCAACAGTCTTCAGGGTTCCATCCGAGTATGACAAGGATTGACCTTGAACAGTCTTCAGGGTTACGTCCGAGTATGACAAGGATTGACCTTGAACTGCCTTCATGGTAATGTCCGAGTGTGACAAGGACTGACCTTGAACTGCCTTCATGGTAATGTCCGAGTGTGACAAGGATTGACCTTGAACTGCCTTCATGGTTACGTCCGGGTTGACCTTCAAATGCTTCAATCACGTCTCAGTTTGTAAAGAGATGCTTTTCAACTTCTTGGGTTTTAACTCCTTCAAGAGATATGCAAGTGAAACTGTTTCATCAGTATACTCACCACAGTACCTTAAACACCTGAGCTGTTTTTATCTGAATTATTCTTACACGACCTGAAGTCACTCTCACAATGTGCATGATCTGGATGCCACAGTATTTGCCCAGAACGGCTCCAACCACTACACTGGCTCCAATCCTGCTTACATGTACAATGTCAACACAATCTTTAACAGCCCCAGAGCAGGTGCTTGCTCCACAAAGAATCAAAACTGGGACGTCCATGGATGTCAAACAGGTCCGCGCTGCTCTTGGCTGACTCCACTCTGATGTCATAGAGGTCCTACTTCTGTTGGCTAACTCCACTCTGATGTCATACAGGTCCTGCTTCTATTGGCTGACTCCACTCTGATGTCATACAGGTCCTACTTCTGTTGGCTGACCTAAGTATGATGTCATACAGGTCCATATTTCAATTGTCTAACTCCACTATGCTGTCATACAGGTATTGTCTTTTGGATTCAACTTGATGATACTGTATAAAATGTCATACACAAAAACAGTCATGCTGACCCACAGAAGGTGATCAATAGTTGGACAGTCAAGCTTGGCTGCCATCTACAGCATAAGTCAAAACTAGGCCTTTCTCTACTGCAGATGTGAAGGTCGTCTCTACTGTAGATTTCAGAAGATCGTCTCTCCTGCAGATGTCAGAGGGTCATCTTAACTTGATTACATGACACTGTTGTTGTAGTCAAGGACAAAGTCATGAAGACATCCCTCGCAAAGATCATTGAACGACTTGAATGGGAGATACAGACCTGGTTCCCGACATCTGTAAGTTGAATGACAGTTGTAGAACACCAAGAGCTTGACATACTGTCATACAGACCTCACTCCAAAGAACTGCCAACAATTGTGTGACACCAAGAGACCCTGCCGTCATACGGATGTTTCCCGGAAGACGCGCGTGGAGCTGTCCCCCTGCCTGATGTGGATGTAGCGTGTGGTGTCCACCTCCGAGATCTTCACCTGTGTACTGGGAATGATGATATCCCCCGCCCCGGGGAGCTGCACCAACTCCGCCTTCGGTGTCGGAACTGGAACAGACATCATCTCTGGATAACAATCATGAAGCTAACTTCAAGAAAAACTAAGTTCTTGTGTGCAAGGAATCATTGCCCAAAACATGTGACAAGTAGGAATTGATTTTAAGCATTATTCAGCCATTTCTCAGCTGTACTAGAGTGTGAGTGAGTAAATCACATGTTCCAGTAAGGTGCTGACAGAGCAAGGATCATTACTCAAGGGCAAATCAGCAAATCCTGGCAGGGGTAAGGGACACAACTCTGCCCTGCAAATAGCACAGCCTAAGACCACTGGGCCACCCTTATTACATAGAGAAGATAGTGAAGTCTCACCTGTAGCTGGTGTGTCTGTGGAATCTCACTTCCTGTGCTGGCCAGGACCACAACATTACACTGTCAGTTCACTGGCAGTAGAGCAAGATTTGCAGAGATTTACAAAGCCTCATGCCAAAGAGCCCAGCCAAACTACGAGCAGATCACGCTCATCCCATCATTCCATTAGTAATGAAAGAATTAATGAGTGTAAATGTATTGCCACAGCCAGCACAAGGGAGATAATAACATACCAGCCCAGCCAAACAGACTCGAGACTTGTGGAGAGAGAAAGATAGCATCAATGTACCCTTCCAGTCAAATATTGGAATAGTTATAGAAGTCTGACGCTGCTTTTGTCAATATTCCAGCTCATGGGACACAAACTGGAATTCATGCATTGCATGTAGGAGTGAGTTAGTGAGTGAGTGAGTGAGTGAGTGAGTGAGTTGGGTTTAACCACACTTTGAAGAATATTCAAGTTCTATCATGGCGTGTCAGCTTAATGTGGGAGGAAAACCCAAAAGGATGCATGTTAAACCAATGAGCACTGGTATGGTGCTGACAAACATTGGAACAAATTCAGACCGATCCGGGATTTGAACCCATGATGATAGGCTTCTGGCATGACAAAGGGAGACAACTCCGCACAGCAAAATGTGGTGCCTTAGAAGACTGGGACAACTGTGCCCATGCACCTTTGAACAAAAATCTTTGGTGCCATGAACATTTTTATTCTAAATAGATTCAGGATGGAGTGTCAAATTGTCCCAACTGTGCCCATGCACCTTTGAACAAAAATCTTTGGCGCGATCACCATTTTTGTTCTAAATAGATTCAGGATGGAGTGTCAAATTGTCATGTCCAGTCAGGTGTTGAGTCAAAACGTCATGTCTTGTCAGGATAATGGGGGGAAGACAAAATGAAGTAATTACAACACATTCTATAAACACGACACAAACAGGTCTTGGACATGGTACGATATTGTTTACCCCATGCAAAGAAATAGCTCTAACTACATCAGGATCACAACAGAGTTAATTATTTCAAACCTGAGAATGGGACCATAATCCTTCACTCTAATACAGTTTGTGTCCAAATCTATTGAAACCCCACTGTTTGAACCTTAAACCAGAGTCGACTCAGAGCTTCTTCCGTGACAAAGGTACTATTATCTGTACCAATCTCACTGAAAGAATAAATTTGAAATCTGTAGGTGAGGTGAAATGGGGTTTAACGTCGCGTCCAAGATTATTGCACTTACATAGCGACATTCATGTACGTGTAGCTGTTTGTGTGGCTGCTTGTACTAGTCTGGACTGATGCCGATTGATAGTGCTAGCTCACTGAGATACCATGCCGCAGTTTAACATGAATACCCCACTCAGACACAGTATACTGACTCCGAGCCGACCAGTCCTTGTTTTAGCCCCTTAATGCTGAGCGCCAGACAGGGTAACAACAAGTACCATCTTTTAACATCTTTTGGTATGACGCAGCCGGGGATCGAACCCCGGAACTTCCGCTCTCCAGGCGGACGCTCTACTGCTAGACCACGGAGGCGGTCTGAAATCTGTAAGTAAATTGTCTTCATTGATACCACAGCTTCTAAAATGAGACTTAAGAGAAACTGTATCAATGCTGAATGTATGTGGATACAATGTAATGTTTGAATTCTTGCTAATGTGTCGTATCGCAATGGAGGCCAAGGTAACATAACACAATGTATGTGGGGAATAGAACCCAGGACATGTGTATGATAAGTGGCCACACTGCCCCCTGGGCCACCACACCTTCTGACAGCCAACACATCAGGCATGCTCTGTCATTCCAGCATGTAAAACTCTTAAACAAAGCCTATATTTATGTCAGCTGGAATTCAGCAAGCTCCAATATAGTAACATATAGTATAAAATACAAAAAATAGAATATAAAATAAATACAAAATAAATAAAAAGACAACTCACATATAAATAGACAAAAGAATCAAAATGGCAGGAAATGAAAATACACCAGAAAGTTGAGCAAACACAAGATTTGAATTGCATAGTAAATCAGAATCAAGCAGAATATTGTCGACAAGAACTGTAGAAATATCAAATCAGTTTCACTTAGCATCAATTTCTACAGTTCTTGCGTTTCTAGGAAGATACATGGTCGTGTATTATAAAAATTCCACTTTGCTTCATACGAGAAGCTTTATCTCCAAACTGCTTTCTCAAACAAAGCATCAGCGAATTCATGTATAATAGAAGGTGATATAACACTCAACTCTTGATAGGGATGTCCTTATTCCATGATACATCAAACAGTATCATACTGGAATAAACACTCAGTATCCCTATCACACGTTGAGCTGTATACATGCAACACATATCTTCCTAGCGCTTATCCACCTTGCTACACATTGTTCACACAGAGAAATGCCCATGTATGTGGAAGGTATCAATACTACTCAAATCAAGTTAAGGATCCCCCCAACTTTTTCTGGAATGACAGATTAACTATAGTAACTAGGAAAGAATCATGTGCTCTTCAGTGTCTTTTGAGTAGTATACACTTAGCAGTTAATGATTGCCCAATTTATTCAAAGATAATGACAAATTTTCCATTATGGCATTAATTAATTACAGACCGAGACTGGAAATTGGCCTCAAAGTGAGGAGCATAGTTCTCTTTACAGACACTTCTCGGGATATCACAGAATTTGAAATTATCCTGAAACGGAATCAAACTCAGATCTCAGTATGCCAAGCTGACGCACCATCTACTGAGCTGTTGGAGCGGTCCTACTATGTCATTGGTAAGTATGGACAGTGTGTAGCATTGTGAATGTTGTTCTGAAGGAATAAGTATAGAGGTGAGTAACTCACGATAACAACAGAAGAGGCACGAACACACAAACACCATCAGGTCACAACAACACACAGGAAGAACAGCAGGAGCCGGAGTCCGCCTTTGATTTGCCAACAAGTTGGGAGCGCTCATGTGCTGGCGAGGTTGGGCTACCAGATGATTGGCTGGGAGGGAAGCTGGGCCTAGCATGCTCAGTAACACTGCCATGCAATGGGCTATTGTTAGCATTGTCACTACTAGGTGAAGCTGAAGGGGTGGAGACAGATGTCATTTGGACCGAGTCGTCAACTTCTAAAGACACCTGAGATACGTCAGGTTTGATGTCGGTGCTAGGACTTTTGTCTTCCTCAGCATTATTGTTCTCCTCATCATCACTGAAATCCTCCGAGGACGAACTATGATGGCGCATGCGAATCCGCGGCCATTCCCTTAATATTTTCTGGCAAGTTCGAACTTGCATGGCTATTTCCTGAAACGATTTCCTGCGTACCCTAGTTGGTTCAGGTTTCAAGGAATCAGGAATTAATGTCCCAGACGCTGTCCGGGTCCGAATACTGGTACGGAATTCAGGAACAAGATCTTTCTCTTTCTCAAATACAGCATAGTCATGTATATTGATGTCCGTAATGTCATCACTCTCAACATGTTCCCCATTTATGGATAGCACCTTTTTGCGTGGAGTTTTAGTGGAGGACGAGAGGGACTCATTGAGATTACCTTTTCCTGGCTTCAGATGCAAGGACAGGTACACTGGCTGCGTTAACAGAGAGATGGATACACATTATAACATGATTACATCACAATACACTCACTATTACACTCCTAACTACTGCATTGTTATCAGGCTAGAAAAAAGGTTTGAGGTTTTCTATTTCAGACCATCAACAAAATAATTGTTAGCTGAAACAATTTTTTTCATTTATTCTTGCCTTGAAAGATTAATTGCAGGCTTTTATTAATTAAAAGTTGGCTTTCAAATTAATATAAGGGATTTGTGTCAAGGCTGTATCCTATTTAGCCAACACCCATCATTTGACCTGCAACCTCCCCATCCGACCCTCTTCAATACATGTAACATTTGTTCATGAGCTTCCTCCCCAAAATAGATTACCACTTAATTCATAATGTTCAAATTAATAATTTTTATATTTTTAAGAAAAAGAAGTCCTTTTTTTCATTATTTCATAAAATTTATCAAATTTATTTTTAGATCAAAAACAGGATGGTGATAAAAGCTGTGGTTCAACTAGAGGAAAATGATTCAGATTTGGGTTCCAGATAAGGGTGGCAAACATGAAACATATTTTTAATTTGGGGTTTAAAGTAGAGATCTGCAGTCTCTACTGTGGAATAATCTACTCTATAGGGTAAGATGACCCGCAATCAGTCAAGTAAAAGAACCAGACAACACAATCCATCCTAGAGGCCTCTTAAGACGATCAATAGGGTACTGAAGACCAACTGAAATCCAAGGGTAGGGGTTCTAATTAGATTTGTTTGTTTGTTTGTTGTTTAACACCTGACACAGCAATATTGCTGCTATATGATGGTGTCGGTAAATAATAAAGTCTGGACCAGATAATCCAGTGATTGATAAAGTGAAAACCAATCCACGATATTGGGGTATGAAGACATGCAATCAATCAAGTCACGGCGCCTGACCACCGATCCATTTGCTCGCCTCTAACGACCAGCAAAGGCTGCTGGGGACTAGTTCTACCCAGAATCCACACTGCGTGGTTCCTATTGGCGACGTAACAGACACTATGAGTCACACATTGTAACGACTTGTTCCCCACTTTTGGTGCCTCTTTGACAAACACTGGACATGGGGTCCCATCCTGCCCTGGAATCCCACGTGACACAGCAATGGAACAGCTACTGCATGATCATACACACTGGCTTCCACTAAGGGATTATATTACTTGGGTGAGATCAACCATACATCCATGGCAGTAACACTACAATGACGCCACAATCACATGACATCACTCATCCTTCTGCAGCTGAAGATGGTAAGGTTGGAAGAATAATTTCGGAAGATAAATGGAATCACACATAAGTGGCTTTTGAAATCAAATATATCAATGTGAGTCAATAAAAGTTTAAAACTTGTATTGTCACGTTTTGATACATTTGATATTAAAACATACTTGTCGTTAAAAGTTATAAACTTGTATAGACCTGCCTTGATATACTTGACATAAAAAGACACAAGGGTAAGGTTCTCTATATCGCAGAGCTTGTCACGTCAACACACCTGGCTTATACCCCGTTGACGTGCACAACATTTACTAACGCAAGTTATTTTGCACATGTGTAACTATACATACGTGTGTATATGTAAATTTACTATGCGTTCACATGAAAATCAACTTAGGTGTGTAAATAAAGTATGAAAATTGTGTAAGGCACACATATTGGTCAGTCTGTTTCCAACAACTTCCAACACAAAACAGGTTGTTTTCCAATCAAAGTTAAATGAGAAGAGAGTTACTTCACTGAAAATTTATGCGTGAAGCAGCATGTGTTTGATTGAATTTGTACACAAAGTTTTGACTCCTCGAAACCAAAAGAAAACACCGTCTGCTCAACTCTGTATATACGGATAAAAGTTGGCAACTGTAGACAATTTGTTTGGTATTGGCAAAAGAACAGATATTAATTAGATCATCCCCTTACGGTAACAAAAACGTTCACATTGCAACATATACCCACAGTGCAAATTTACATTTACATTTGCACCTGCTCCAGACATGAGGCAAATTTGCTCCTGGTGTAAATATACACACATGAGTAAGTTGATAAGTTGATAAAACTGAAAATAAAATAAATACAATTATTATATACATTCTATTGCATGTCACCAACCTTGTGGTCGCCCATACAAACTTCCTTTCCTATTAAGCTGTACTCGGGCCGGTGAAACTTTTCATCCTGAAAACAAACAAGATCAATTAAGCCCAGTAAAGGTAAAGGATCTGGGATTAACACTTCACAGCTTGTCACATGGGTCACAGACATGCTACCAGTGTGTTGGGGATCATCATGCTGGCAGACCAAGGATCATGACAGGGTGAGCTGAAGGATGGTCTCGGTACAGAGAGTTGTGTCCCCTTGGTCTCCAATGTGAGGCAGTTAGGAATATCTGGGACAGTTTGGGTCTAAACATGGTTTGTTTGTTTGTTTGTTTGTTTTGTTGTTTAACGCTGCACTCAGCAATATTCCAGCTATATGACCCCGGTCTGTAAATAATTGAGTCTGGACCAGACAATCCAGTGATTGATTTCATAAGCATCAATCCATGCACTTTGGATATGATGACATGCATCAACCAAGTCAGCGAGCCTGACCACCCGATCCCGTAAGTCGCTTCTTACAACAATCATAATCACCTTTTATGTAAAGCAAGGGGTGTGAAGACCCATTCTGACCACGAGTCCTAACTTCAGTAATCATCATAAAAGGGAGAACTCATGAGTGCACACTTGTGTATAATGTGCAGTCCCATTGTGGGTACAAGTTTTGGGAAAGATGCTATTTCGTGCATTGTGCACAGTAAAAAACTGAGTGTTATTGGTTTAGATGAACGAACAGAAAATGTGAATATAGCGATAAAACGTTCTGCTTTACATTCCAATTGTATTTCTGGTTATTCAAATATTGTACACATTACAATTTTAATAGTATTTCTTATTTCTTTGTTCCTTTCAAGGCATCAATAGCGGGAATCTGATCATGGTTGCTGTAAATAACGGTTAGTTGTCACAATCAGTTTGGACACGATTTCAACACAAGTAATGTAAACTACATTGAATGATATTTGAATAAAATTAATTAAAATAGATTAAAAACTTTCACACTTTTACAGATTCAGTATTTGATATTTCCGGCTGTAGTGTCTCTGTGTTGGGGAAAACACATCAGAGCTCATGGTACGTCTGTGTTATATGTACCCTCCTTCACACAGCCTCCTTTTTGTGGAAGCAGTGTGAGCACTGCACACAAGAAAGTACGGAGGTGAGGTGAGTTGAGGTGAGGTGAGGTGAGATTGGGTTTAACGTCGCGTCCTAGATGATTGCACTTATATAGCGACGTGCATGTACGTGTGTGTGTGTGTGGCTGCTTGTACTAGGGATGCCGATTTATAGTGCTAGCTCACTGAGATACCATGCCGCAGTTTAACATGAATACCCCACTCAGACACAGTATACTGACTGCGAGCCGACCAGTCCTTGTTTTAGCCCCTTAATGCCGAGCGCCAGATAGGATAACAACAAGTACCATCTTTTAACGTCTCTTGGTATGACGCGGCCCGGGATCGAACCCTGGACCTTCCGCTCTCCGGGCGGATGCTCTACCACTAGACCACGGAGGCGGTCAGAAAGTACGGAAGTTACCACATAAGTCAGGAAAAATTAATATTTTCAAGGTTGTGTTTTTTCTACTCCAGCCAATGAAGATGGCCAAATAAATCTGTAATAGAAACGTTTTTGTCATTGATCTGGAATTTAATTTCTCTTGCCTCCATCCATCCAATTTAGTATTACAATAAAAAAAACAAGGAAAATAATAACAGTGGCCTGGCGTAAATCTTTTGTACATATCCTGTGTCACAACAAAACAGTACATATTTCCAAACACTCTCAGTACTGTAGCTCACCTGGAAGATGACATCTTTGGCACTGTGAGAAATGAGTATCCGGTCACACCAGGAGGGGCAGCGCGTCTTCATGTACGACGTCCCATCGTTCACATCCTCGCTGAAAGGGTAGCTGACCAAACAAAGACAAGAAACAGCTGAACAGGGTCTGTTGGATCACTATCCCAGAATCGGTACTGTTCATTGTATCAAAACAGCTTTATATTTATTTTATTTTAGAATAATATTATAATTTTGTAATGAATACCTTTTTCTTTTTTAAACAACCTGTTTTCAAAGGCAGCATGAATGTTTGGTAGTGAGTTTATGTAGGACTACACATTTGGTGGATTGAATCAAGCAATGGAAAAAAAGAACCACACCAGCAATATCCTTCATCTGTAGATTCATGGGATGCCAAAATGATGTGAGGATGGGTGGTAGTGAGCAGGTGGGGGTTAAATTCTAACAAGAGTTTGCCACTAATGTGGCTATATCCCCCGCCCCCTGTTGCAGAATTTATGACATAATTAAATCTAAACAAACCCTAACCTTTTTTAACCGAGGTGGAACTTGTCATGGAAATTGTAAGAAAAAGAAGAGTTTGGAACCTAAGTCCATCTTGTTGCCATGGAAACGTAAAAAATAAAAATTTCGAAAATTTCTAAATAGCAAAAGGCACCAGTTCAGCATGTACCTGACAAACCTGCAAAGTTTGATGAAAAAATATTGAACGGTTTATGAGTTATGCTCCAGAAACGAACCCTACCCTCACAGAACCTAAGTCCATCTTGTTGCCATGGAAACGTAAAAACTAAAAATTTCTAAAATTTCTAAACAGCAAAAGGCACCAGTTCAGCATGTACTTGACAGACCTGCAAAGTTTGATGAAAAAATATTGAACAGTTTCTAAGTTATGCTCCGGAAACGAAACGTGACGGACGGACATATGGACGGACGGACGGAGCCCGTTTCTATATCCCCCACCAACTTTGTTGGGTGGGGGATAATGATTACTTTATCAAGGCCTGATATAGGGGACTTACTTACCTTGGAGGGAAGCTGATTTCATATTCAGACAACCTCTCTTTGAATGGCGCCATCTCGGTGTCATACTGCTTCAACTGAGCAACACACAACACAGAGCTTGATATAAACAGGAGAACGTAAACATAATCATTTCTTTCTCAAATCAACAATACCGCATTCGACATAATAAGCGCCCCGCTCTAATAAGCGCCCATGGCAATATTTGCTAAAATATTGGCTAATGAACGATCCCAATTAGCAACCCTTCCGCTTGATCAATGTACACAAGACTTATTTATTCGCGCATAATACGCTCTCTGCCGTACATAAACAGGCTGTCAGCATAAACCACGAAATTTCTTTCAACTGTTTTTTTCACCAAGATAATATTCTAGTAAGAGCCCCATATTTCTAATTTTTGGAGCGCCCTGGGGGCTTATTACGTCAAATAGCGGTACATACAACATGCATAGGAGGATCTATGAACATGTGACTACAGCTAGGTTTTCCTTTTAAACCGGCTCTGAAATAGCTATAGAAAGAAGTTTCCATGCATTTTGACGTATCATTATATGTATCTTAATGTGACCTATGAATCATGATATGTATCGTAATGTGACCTTGCTGTATCGTTTCACCCCTACTAGGTATCTGATAGTCACCATGTCACAATTATTTCTCTCTTCACTCTTTAAGTTACGTTATCACTGAGTCTGTCAGCAAACACAAAATTCCCTAAAAAAAAACAATGGCAGCCTGTTGGATACAAACAAGTAGTGCCCTCCATCTCAACTCTTGTATGTCTAAGTTCCAGTTCCCAGCCTATAACTTGTAATGTTCCTGGGCTGACAGAGAGGCACCTACCCACTTGATGGTGTTGAAGAACAGATCTTCATGCTTGTCGTGGTAGTCAAATCCCTTGGCCTCCACAGTCAGCACGACCTGAAACATCAACACAATGTCACAAATGTTACATCTGGGATAACACTTTCTTTGTAAAGTACAGATTCTAGTACTTTTGGGGGGTTCAGTCCCGTCCGGAATTCGAGCTAACACTGTCAGAGTGAGATACTTAATAGCCAGCACGCAAAGCCAGCGATCTAACCCACCGAGGCTTCCACATAAAATGACAGTCCGACAACTGGTAGTCTAGATCACATACTTTGTGTACCCCTCTGACAAGTGTAAATTGGCACAGCTCTCATGGCCGAAAGTGAGGCGGTGTGGGTTTGAATCCCAGATGAGAATGAACCAAAAAAAATACTAGAATCTGTACTGTACTAAGAAAGTGTTATCCCAAATATAACATTTGTTACATTTGACCACTTTCTAAATGGCAGTTTTTGTTCATCAACACGACATAACGGTTGGGGTCAGTGTATTCCTAGTTTTACATCAACTCAGGGCTTCAGATAATGTTCTAAATCATTGACTAGTTACTAAATTACTCAAGTTATCATTCAAATTAATTATTTGATAGTTTTCTTGGGGTCTTGGATACAGAGTATTGGGTATTTTAAAGCCAGTGAGAAGACATTTCTTGAAAATAATTGTTCTCAAAATTCTGTTCAGGTAGGTTATGATTTGTATCTCTGTGCTGCCCAACGTGTGCAATACGTGGCACAAACTCACAACAGCGATACCTGTCTCAGTCACAACAAGAAGAGGAAGCCATTTTGTGCAACGCCCAGCAGCAGAGCTAATGAAAACGTGATACCTGCGTTGGATCAGTAAAATTAATAATGATGTGTAAATATAGTTGGTTGTGCTGGCTGAAAAGGCTACATTGGGTAATTTCGCAATCACGCATAGTGTGGTTGTAATTTGAAACTGTCACTCTGTGTGTGTACACAAGCATCTCAAGGTTAATTGAGTTGTTGTGATTTATTTCGTGTATTTTATGCAAATTTGCGGCTTATCTGAAGGGGCCCGCAAGTGAGGGACATTTGGAGTCTGCTTCACACACGGTGAAAAATGTAATAATTATCTGTGTATGAAGTACCATACAATCTGACGAACAAATGTTACAAAGTCTCACAATGCTGGACAAACACTCTGATTATTTCCAAGTTGAAAATGCTGAGTTCAAGATTAAAGTGTGTGAATGATCAGGAAAAATGCTACTGTATCATCATCATCATCATAATCATCATCATCATCATCATCATCATCATCACCTTTTCGTTGCCCTCCTCGGTGTAGACGATTTTACTGATCTGGTCCTTCTTGCCCAATGTCTGTTCGGACGTTGTTTTGGCTGTCAGGGCCTACACAGAGACACCATCAGTGAACACAATATGTTTGTTTGTTGTTTAAGTTCGCATGGCCAGACCAATTTAGGATCACGACAGGGTGAAATCTAAAGGATGGTATCTGTACATTGGGTTGTGTCCCCTTGGGAGTCCAGTGTGAGGCAATTAGGAATATCTGGAACAGTTTGGGTCTTTGTTTGTTGTTTAATGCCACACTCAGCAATATTCCAGCTATATGACAGCAGACTGTAAATAATCAAGTCTAGACCAGACAATCCAGTAATTGACATCATGAGCATCGATCCATGCAGTTGGGATAGGATGGCATGCATCAACCAAGTCAGCGAGCCTGTCCACATGATTCACTTAGTCAACCCTTACGACAAGCATAGTCGTCTCTCAAGACAAGCATGGGTTGCTGAAGACCTATTCTCTACCCGGATCTTTTCTTAGTGAAAAGATTTTAAAGTGTCTCTTCCATTGCTGGATGCAATGGCCATTGCAGTAATGATATCAGGACTTTATGGAGTCTCAGATGTCCTTGAAATCATTTGGAACATATAATTGTTGCGAATGTTAAAATGTCTGTGCATCAAATATTCAGTTGCATCTGACATCACATGTTTAACTGCTAACCTCCATAGGATTCACACCAAGTGAGTGAGTGAGTATGGTTTTAAGCCGTTTTTAGCAATATTCCAGCAATATCACGGCGGGGGTCACCAGAAATGGGCTTCACACATTGTACCCAAGTCGGGAATCGAACCCGGGTCTTCGGCGTGACGAGCGAATGCTTTAACCACTAGGCTACCCGACCGCCCCATTCACACCAAGACTTTGCATGGACAGAGAAGCGCGTTCTTCCAACCATACCTTTATATCCCAATAAAGGACAATCACTCGTACTCTATGTATTACTCCGACTATACAATCAGATTTTTGATAACATCTGTCTTACAAAAAGTTTAAATACAGACACAAGCCAATGGCGTCCTTACAGCAGACTAAAATACTTCATACAGTGGTATTTCAGGCATATATAAACATCTGTCAGCCTTGACTATCAGCTCACCTTTATCAGAAGGTTTGTGTCGAGACGGAAGTTGAAGTCCCCGAATAGTAACATGGGCACCTTGTCATACTTGTCCCCTTCAAACCTGGAAACAACCACATTCTTATTGGAACAGAGCAGTCATGCCCCTGACTGGTAAATCATGTCCCTGTGGACCGGCAAATAAAGTACCTGAAAAATCTTTGTTGTTGGACAAAACATCAATGATAAGCATATAAGTATATTTTTCGAAGTCAGCTTGTCTGCTGTTACCATCAGGGTTTTCCCTTGTCTATTTTTAGTGCAAGGAAATAACATTTCCCTTTGCTTCGAGGTTATTATATACTGTAAATCTTGAAATTAATGCGAGCGTGAATTAAATGCAACAAATGCGAGTGATCTTTGCTCGCACTATTAAACATCGCATTTTTATCAACAATAAGACATTTTTTATAAACAGTACAGTAAGGCAAAACATGTATTATTTCGTAAAAGGCTCACTTTTAAATTCAATTCTAAATGGTAATTCAAATGTAACGACAGTAACAAATCTTGAAATTTTGAAATCGGTGCACAGTTTTATTCTATTTTCTTGCCGATTTAGTGATTTTGTCTGAGATGATGGCTTTGCTATATGATACTGCGATGTTGTTGTGCTGAATGTAAATAATAATGTAACTGTAGTTATGAAAGATAATCCAGTAATTAAACACTTACAGAACAATACTTACCTTTAAAGCCAATAATACAATGTATGCTATTTCTCATGTCACTATCAATACATTGCTATTTGTACATGTATCATGTTTGGGAGAGGCATTCAGATAAGCAAAATTTGATTGTTTGCCAATCCCTCCACTTTATGGAAATAAATATGTTTATATCATTTTGGATAGCAGAAATACCAACTTAGACAACGCTGAAAACAAGCAACTATGTATTCCACACCACTGTTTATTGAGATATACACAATGTCATTCAAACACTAATTACATCCTGTGAATTGTCACTGCTGGGGTCAAGACAAGAGTTCTACTCACTTATGCCATCACTGATCACACCTGCAAGTCCACACAGACGCCACCCACGCAACACAGTGCCTTTGTTCTTTACGACTGCGTCAAAGGCCGACACGAGCAAGCACGCACATATTGTTTTCGCGGAAGTACTCTACTCAGCGCTAATAAGCGGTGCTATTTGGTGTGTGATTGGATTAATGTAAGGTTGGAGTAATGTGAGGATTCTCCTGTAAACCTGACAGAGGACATTTTCTTTAGATATAAATCTACTGATGCTTGAGAGGAGGGGGTGTTGCATTCATATTGAGTCGCATTTTTGGTTAGGGGCCAGTGATCACAATTTACAGTATTTGCAGCAACTTTGTCTCGAAATATTATGAAAAAAACTTTAATGAATGATGTGCAGATCTAATTGAGTTACTTCAGAGATGATGTCATTGCATTGAAGATGATGTTGAAAGAATTGAAACCTGGTAATTTACATACGTTTTCTTATTTGGGACTGACAAAAATTAGGGAGGACTGTGAAATTTTACAGTTGCCAGTCCACTAGGACTGGCAGTTTCAAATGCCAGCTTGAACACATCTTCCCGAGGCAAGGGAGTTACCTGACTATTAAAGTCCAGTTTCCACCCTTGCCGAACTAGGCTGGTATTATGGAGTTACATTTTGGCTGGACTAACGAGTCTATGCATAGTCCAATCAAAATCGCGAACCAAAACTGTTATGCAGATTTCGGTCGATTGCAGGATTTGCAAAGCATGTGCACCTCCAACTTGTTGTCAACGGATATTTTTCTCATCTTTTCAAGTTTTTAATCAAGGGACTCACATGATTTGATGCACTTATCGATGTAAGACCCGTTTTATCATAATATAGATCTTGATTGTCGATCAGATCGTCTTGCCTTGGCACTGCCATTTTGTTTGAAACAAATGCAAGTGACACGAGAGGTGGAATCCAATCCGTGCATAGGAGAGGCATGGCATAGAAGGGACACTGGTGGCGCTACGATCGAGCCGTGGAATTCCAGTCTAGTTCGGCAAGGGTGGAAACTGGACTTTTAAAGTCAGTTAACTCTCTTGCCTCAGTAAGATGGCTTGAACACTGGTGGATAGAGCATTTGCCTGGATAGGGGAAGGTTGGCGGTTTGATCCCCTGGCCATGCATTACCAGGAACTTGGCACTCAGCATTAAGGGGACAAAACAAATACTGCTAGGCTCCGTATACTCAGAGTGGAGTCAGCATACTGAGTCTCAGTGGGGTATCCTTGTTAAACTGTGGCATGGTTTCTCAGTGGGCTAGCACGATATGACCGGACTGGTACAAACAGCCATACACACACAAGTACATGCACGTCACTGTATCAGTGCAATCATCTTGATCCCTTTCACCTCACACACCTCCACTCCTCAGCAAGTCTCAATGAATGGCAGCAATAAATTGAATACCATATTTCTTCCATTAAACCCTGTGTCTTGAATAAATGATTGGGTCTCGATTAAACACCGGGCCTCAAAAGCCTGGTAGAATTTATGCACAGAATTTTCCATATTATTATCTTTGCAATTAAACGCCAGGGGTAGAGAGTGTCTGAAAGAAATATACACCTGGGTGTTTAACTGAGGAAATATGGTATGTTAGCCGTACCTTTTCAATGTGTGCATCAGTGCCTGTTGTCGGTTTCCGTTGTATATTGAGGGGCTCTGAAATCATAACAGCTTCAGTCACATGATTGTTTTTCCATTAAGTACTACTCTAGGTTATTTTCTTACAGCAAGAACCCTTGACAAAAAATAACCCATCTTTCTGCATGATAATTTGGATGAGCAAGACTTGTATATCCAATTTCAGATCTACCAGCATGTAAGTGAAATTTGTTAAATGTCAGTCAGCCTGGAATCTTAAAATGTCAAACAAGGACAATGAAATGTAAAATATACTGTTGCATTCATCTGAAAACATTGTTGAAAATGAAACCTGAAACAGTAAATTCAAAGCCCTGGTAAACCGAGCGATCAAATGATTGAAATAATTTTGTCAGATTGTGCGCCTTGACAGATACATTGATCCATAAACATTCCACTGATTCTAATAAAACAAACAAGATGAAATAACATGAAATTACGCCAACTCTCATTTCAACTTTATAGCATGCTTGGTTGTCTATTTCAACGATTGCTCATAAAAACTCTATCAGACTAAGGATGTGATTGGCCGTTTATCACATCAACGTCTAATCTCGCGGCAATCCGTTACAACAGGTCTACATGTAACAAGCAGTGAGCAATGGATGACAATTTCAATCACTTAAGAACAAATCAATGCAACATACTCGTAACAATACTGCAATAGCATTTTAGTGAGGTCACAGTGACCTCAGCGAGGTCTTCAGGGGGACAATCAATGGTCACAAGTATTCTGACAACTCTGGCACAGATTACAGCTTTCCGCGTCACATCTGACAACACGACACGCAGCAGATATCAATATATCATTTCTTGAATCAAAGAGTCTGACAAAAATTTGGACATCAACTTTGAACATGGTGCATTAAAGTGGCCAAGCTGTGGAGAAGATCTCCTCATCAGGATTCTTTGGTGGCTCAGATCTGCTCGTGCATGATCCAGATTTGAGGCGAGAGGAAATCAATTGAGTTGAGCCTGGGTGCAGCATACTTACAGCCTGCATGGCGATGATATTTGAAGCATCGTGGAATAAATGGATGTTCACAAGATCAAATATGCTGAAAAAGAAAGACATTATTACAACTCAGCAGATAATGGAACAATTTTCAAAAAACGATCCTTTACTGAAAACGGCTATAAAAGTTTGAGCACAACATAAAACTTTGAAACACTTCACACGTTTCACTAAAGAGAAAATGACAAGTTTTCCTGCATGTTTTGAGTTATACTGCATTATGACTCAGAGCATATTGGCACAGGCTAATGATCAATAGGGACGCATACCCAAAAATTTTACAAGGAAGAACAGAATAATAATAATAATAATAATAATGATGATGATGATGATGATGATGATGATGATGATGATAATAATAATGATAATAATATGCCATTTATATCCCGCATATATCCACACCACAGAAGGGTATGCTCACTATTAATATTATTACCCCGGTCATTGGATCAGTGTGCACTCAACAATCATTCCCAGCTCCCTGGGGAATATAGAATCCAAGCTGCATAAAACTACTGACAATGTATCAACAATGAACAGGTAGAAGACAACAACCCATAAAAATATTTCAAGGGGTCTTCAGCTTAAGATTTTATCAAGTAAATTACCAAAGTATGTGACTTTGAAATCCCCACCCCTAAACAACCACCCCACCCCATAGTGTCTAAAGGATGATTAATAGAATTAAAAGAAATGTCTCAATGACCAATAAGGTTGGCTGAACTTGGTATAATCAATGTCCTTTAGGGGAGCGTGGAAATGATCAATGTTTGCTGAGGAGGAAAGGTTGGGTTCAACTCGAGAGCAAACACATGAAACATACCAGTTATTCAGATTCCATCTTGTTCTCAAGAAACCTTTTCGTGACCATTTGAACTGAAAATAAATAAGAAAGAAATACTGAGAATGAATAATAGTGAGCGGGTGAGGTTTTTAATGGCATAATAGGTATATATTCAGCCATATCATGGCAGAGGACATTCAAAATGGGCTTCACACTGTACTGATGTCGGGAATTGAACCCAGGTCTTAGGTGGCCTTGTACCGATGTCGGGAATTGAACCCAGGTCTTCGGTGGCCTTGTACCAATCTTGGGAATCAAAACCCTGGTCTTTGGTGTGACGAGTGAATGTCATAAGCTTGATAAATTCACACCTAGAACACTCGATGAATGAATGAATGAATGAATGAATGAATGAATGAATGAATGAATGAATGAATGTCATGCCCGTACATATAAAAACACCAACAAGAGGAAACACCCTCATTATTTTCACATGCACCGTCACAGGGCTTCTGTGGAGGCCCAATAAGTATTGCCTGTTCTGTGTCTGTCAGTTCACGGAGGTCAAGTTGGAGGTCAAGTGGAGGTCTAGAGTTTTCTGAGGCTTATTCATCAGTAGGTACTTCACATACGTTTGGGAGTGCAGCCAAGGCCAGTCTCATAAAGGGGGCTGGAAAATCCTGTTATAGAGGCAGTGTGTTATGTACTTTAATTGCAGATATCTGTTCTGACCTTCATTTCTAAAAAGATATTGTTCAGTATGGTTCCAATGGTAGATGTTCCTTAATAGTTAGCCGAACCAACGAGCTAGTGACAATTTATCTGACAACCCTGTTGTTGGTTTGTTTGTTTGTTGTTTAACGCCACACTCAGCAATATTCCAGCTACATGACAGCGGTCTGTAAATAATCAAGTCTGGACCAGACAATCCAGTGATGGATTTCATGAGCATCAACCTACACAATTGGGATACGATGACATGCATCAACCAAGTCAGCGAGCCTGACCACCCAATCCCATTAGTTGCCTCTTACGACAAACATAGTCGCCTATTTTACGACAAGCATGGGTTGCTGAAGACCTATTCTAGACTCACTTACTGAGTGTCACACTGCTAGGTCCTCTAGTGTCACCCTGTGCTAGCCCCTCTAGTGTCACCCTATGCTAGCCCCTCTAGTGTCACCCTGTGCTAGCCCCTCTAGTGTCACCCTGTGCTAGCCCCTCTAGTGTTACCTTGTGCTAGCCCCTCTAGTGTTACCTTGTGCTAGCCCCTCTAGTGTTACCTTGTGCTAGCCCCTCTAGTGTTACCTTGTGCTAGCCCCTCTAGTGTCAACCTGTGCTAGCCCCTCTGGTGTCAACCTGTGCTAGCCCCTCTAGTGTCATCCTGTGTTAGCCCCTCTAGTGTCACCCTGTGCTAGCCCCTCTAGTGTCACCCTGTGCTAGCCCCTCTAGTGTCACCCTATGCTAGCCCCTCTAGTGTCACCCTGTGCTAGCCCCCTCTAGTGTACCCCTGTGCTAGCCCCTCTAGTGTCCCCCTGTGCTAGCCCCTCTAGTGTCACCCTGTGGTAGCCCCTCTAGTGTCACCCTGTGCTAGCCCCTCTAGTGTTACCTTGTGCTAGCCCCTCTAGTGTAACCCTGTGCTAGCCCCTCTAGTGTCACACTGTGCTAGCCCCTCTAGTGTCACCCTGTGCTAGCCCCTCTAGTGTTACCTTGTGCTAGCCCCTCTAGTGTTACCTTGTGCTAGCCCCTCTAGTGTCACCCTGTGCTAGCCCCTCTAGTGTCACCCTGTGCTAGCCCCTCTAGTGTCACCCTGTGCTAGCCCCTCTAGTGTCACCCTGTGCTAGCCCCTCTAGTGTCACCCTGTGCTAGCCCCTCTAGTGTCACCCTGTGCTAGCCCCTCTAGTGTCACCTTGTGCTAGCCCCTCTAGTGTTACCTTGTGCGAGCCCCTCTAGTGTTACCTTGTGCTAGCCCCTCTAGTGTCAACCTGTGCTAGCCCCTCTAGTGTCATCCTATGCTAGCCCCTCTAGTGTCAACCTGTGCTAGCCCCTCTAGTGTCATCCTGTGCTAGCCTCTCTAGTGTCACCCTGTGCGATGATTGTATGACCACTGTGAAATGGGATGACAGTTCAAAGTTTTCAAATTACCACATTGACGAGTCAGAGAACCATTCTTTACTTAGCCAACCTGACAATTTGATCTTGTTTTCTCTCAAATACTACCGAGTTCAGTTGTCATGAAAATAATCATATACTCTGTACTGATTCAATGTCTACAAAATATTGAAAAAGATAAATGAAACACTTGTGACGTTTCTTCATCTTGTGCGTGGCATTAATTTAAACCCGGAAACGGACATCTTGTAGAGACTTCTGTCTAGCAATAGTAATTTCAAAGCCACATGAGTGGGTTCAAATCATTACTTGTGAGCAACATGGATGAGTGAGTGAGTCAGGTTTAAGACAGCTTTTAACAGTATTCCAGTTATATCAGGGCTTGTCAGTTTAATGTGGGAGGAAAGCCCGAAGTGATGCAGGTCTTAGACGTTTACCACTTTGGTGAAACCCAGTGGCGAACCCGGTTATGGTGCTGACAAACCTAGAAAAATAATCAGGGCAAACCGGGATTCGAACCCACAATCATAGGTTTCGACCAAAAGATGCAACTCTGCACTGCAGCACCTGAAACGACTGGGCCATGCATCTACTGTGACAGAAGTGCATTCACTGATCATGCCATGCACTTTCATGATCCAGATGTAAATACTACCAGCCCTTCACAGGGGTAGAAACTAACACTTTTAGTCTACTAGTCCTTATAGAGATAACATATAGCAAAACCCTTAAAAATGGCAAATTTCTACTAGTTATGATACCTTAACTATTGGGCAGTTTGGCAAGGACTATAGGACTAGTGCCAATTTCTAACGCTGCCTTCGTGATGGCCACACAGTGATGTCCTACATTTTAGTAACGGCATCATAACTCTTTGGAAACATATCCCCTTGATGCTTTATTCCACAGTAAAAGTCGCCAATGACATAAAGACAAACAAAGCCAATCACAGAACCCTTGATGGTATGGTACCTCATCTTTGAAATAACTATTTTCCGAGAATGTCATCATGTACGCTTGTTTATGTGAAATACTGAGACAGGGAGTTATACTTTGAAAAGCAAGGTCATGATTCCCTCATCTGTTGAAGAGCATGATGAAGAAAGCATTGCATTGGAAGTTCAAACCTCCACTGATACAAAAGGTTGATTGAACTAATGATCATGAAAGCTATATCTTCTTTGGTCTTGTTTTCAATTATTAACCTTTGATACACCATCGATCTAGACAGTATGGCTGCATCTTTGTTATTTGATTAGCTTTAGGAACAAATGAGAAAGAGTGTTAAGAAATCGAATATTGTTGTATGATAAAATAGATGAGGCCAAGTGCAGACATTTTCTATTAGTTGTACAGATTTAACTTAACAAATCTCATTAAAATCAGATTTTAGTGCTCACAGGTCGTTCTGATATGACCTGTAATGGGATGTCCCAAGGTCTTCGTGTAGCGGGAGCGAAGATTCGATTTTATGGAAAATGTATCTTTAAAGTCTCTAATCTAATGAGTGAGTGAGTGAGAAAGGTTTAATGCCACTTTTAGAAGAATTTTGGCCATATTATGACAGTGGTGCCATACATTGTACTCATGTTTGGAATCAAACCCAGGTTTCCATGGTGATGAGCAAACACTCTTCCCACTTGGCGAATCAACTTTCACTTAACAATATTACATATCAAGTTTTTGGATGGCATTTGGAAGTGATACACATTAGGTAGAGTGAGTGAGTGAGTTGGGTTTAACACCGCTTTTAACATTATTCCAGTTATATCACAGCGTGTCAGCTTAATGTGGGAGGAAAGCCCGAAGTGATGCAGGTCTCAGACGTTTACCACTTTGTTGAAACCCATGTATTAGGTAGAAAATTTATGGATGTTATCCTCTTTATTATGAGGAACACAATGTTTTGGAGTATGCACTACTCCTTCATCAGCTGAATGAATGATGAAGGAGTAAGCATTTACCCGAAACGTGTTCCTCATCATAAAGAAGTTGACATCCATAAATTCTCTTCCCTAATATTACAAATGTAATACTGTTTGTAGTTGCTACTCTTGCCATGGCCACCAAACTATTGACACTGGTTCTGGGTATAGAAAGGGTGCCTCTTCCACACAGCAATCTTTGTGTTATGACGTTCGCATCTTCCATGCTTTAATACAGACGTATGATAACTGTAGGGTCAGTTGGTTGTTTTGTTGTTTAATGCTGCACTCAGCAATATTCCAGCTACATGACGGCGGTCTGTAAATAATCAAGTCTGGACCAGACAAACCAGTGATTGCCATCATGAACATTGATCCACGCAATTGGGATACGATGACATGCATCAACTAAGTCAGCGAGCCTGACCACCCGATCCCATTAGTTGCATCTTACAACAAGCATTGTCGCCTTTTACGGCAAGCATGGGTTGCTGAAGAGCTATTCTACCCCGGATCTTCATGAGTAGATAACTGTAGGGCTAAGGACCCTTTGTGGAACAGAGTCCTGCTACTAAAATTAGTCTTGAGGAACCATAAATTAGCCTTGACAATTGGGTACATGTAAACACAATGGATGTTAAACTCTTGAAGTTTTAGAACACTTAAGATAAACTTGATAATTTAAAGCGTATCCGTAATTTTTTTTCAGTTTCCCAAATGATCTATTTTCATGTTGTAACCTGAAATGTCATGTGATTAATAAGTATATGACAGCATGACAATTGACCTAACTCCCTACCAACTGTCTAAACAATGGCTGGCAACAAAGTAGAGAGAAAATAAAAAACCCAAAGGATCGTAAATTCGTTTGTCAACACTTGAAAGACACTAACAAAATATATGGCCACTTTCAGTGCACACAAACTGTTGCGACTGTGCAGTGTGTGGGTCAGCATGGCTCATACACTTGTTACTAGCCAACACACCATTACTGTACCCAGCATGCAACAGGCACCTTGAGCAGAGGCATTGCCATGCACTCGTGACATGCGGTCATGAATTTCTGAGGGAGTACTTTTCAAAAGTAAAATTAGTACAAAACCTGATGACTGCTCGGTACTCGTTCTTTTCCATTTCTGTGTCCATTTGGACCCCTATCATGTTCAACAGGCTGCCAAATATACAAACGGCCTCAACAGACCAAATACACTTGCAATGAACTACTCAAACAATGTACTACATTGACTAGTTCACTTTGCTATGGCCCATAGTTGAGAGTTAGCCAGACTTAGAACCTTTTGACCAGCCTTTGTATTCCAGGTATGTGATTGATATTATCAGCAAAGTTTCATTCTGTCTGGATATGATGACACGCACTATACTAAGTCACCACACCTGACCATTTGATCGATATCGTCGCCTCACACAACAAGCATAGCATAGCTATAGATTGCTGGCATTCCGACATGGCATATTACAGACATGCAATAAACCAATTAACCACACCTGACCATCTGATCATTATAGTCGCCTAACACAACAAGCAGTCTAAGCAACATGAGGGTGTTGGAATTCGCACTAGGCAGAGTAGTGTTAAGAATCTACGAGGGGTTACACGGAGTCTACCCGAATGTTATTGGGAATCTACCAAGGTATTGCCGACAATCTATTAGGCCACGCCCACTTGCAGACCTCTGTTTCTTGGTTTGTTCATGATAGAATGGGCGGGGTTGTGTTGTGTTATGGTGCTGAACGAAATTGCTAATTTCATTCTGTTGTCTGTGAAATAATTTGTGTTAATGAATAAATAGTTAGTGAGTGAGTTTGGTTTAACGCCGCTTTTAACAGTATTCCAGTTATATCGCGGCGTGTCAGCTTAATGTTGGAGGAAAGACCGAAGTAATGCAGGTCTCAGACGTTTACCACTTGGGTGAAACCCACAAGCACAGGTATGGTGCTGACAAACCTAGAAACATAATCGGGGCGAACTCGAACCCACAATCATATGTTTCTGGCGTGCCCAAGGGACGCAACTCTGCACAGCGAATCGCGGCGCCTTAGACGACAGGGCCAGCCGTTCCCCCTAATGAATAAATAGCCAGTTTGTGAAGTTATTATTTTCAAGCTAGGTTTTCTGTTGACTGGCAAATACACCACCTTCTGGCCAACGCTACCTTTCAGAAAATGAATCAGACCGATTCACAAGTTATTCAATTAAAAGGATTTGTCCAGTCAGTCAGCACTCTCTACACCCCACTGACGTGTAGCAGTATTTCATACATAGAGGTTATCACGTGAGTGTGTTTTGGGATGGCAAATGATCCTGTATGAACATTAAACATTGTATTCTTTGTATCTATTGTTGTACATCATGGGGAGTTAAATACATAGAGGTTATCACGCGAGTGTGTTTGGGGATGGTAAATATCCTGCATTAGGAATAAACATTGTATTTAGCGAGCCTTGGTGAGTTAAATACATAGCGTTATTCCTAATATAGGATATTTACTATCCCAACAACAAACAAGCCTGATAACCTCTGTATCACGTAAAGTCATTCTTAAAAAGATTGATATGTTTCTTAGAGACGATATTTAAACCTTGCAAGTATTTCTGAAATGTGCACATTGATATATTAGGTAACAATGTCTGTGACTAGTCAGAAGGATAGTGACAACAGTCAATATTGTTTAAAGAGAAACTTGTGCTTCAGACAGTGGCATATATATATTGCAATATACCAGTAGGCAAAAAGGTGAGGTTGGGTGAAATGGGGTTTAATGTCACATTCAAGATTATAGCACCCCTGTGTATGAGGCTGCTTGTACTAGTCCAGACCAATGCCATTTTTATACTGCTACTAGTGCTAGCATACTGAGATGAAATGCAACTGTTTAACATAGACAACCATTCAGACACAGCATACTGACTGATTTCGAGACAACCAGACTTCTTGTTTTATCTCCTAAATGCCAAGCACCAGGCAAAATAACAAGTTAAATATTTGTAATGTCTTTGGTATGACTCAGCCGAAAATAAAAACCCCAACCTTCCGCTCTCTGGGCAGACACTCTAACTACTACACCACAAAAGCGATCACACACAAAAAGAAAATTGCATACACATAATTTTTTAATGTCAGTGATTGCCTTTCACAGCATGTTGGACTATTATTTTGATAATGATGATAATTGTCACAGTAATTTGTCAAGAACCCCGATCGTCAAGTGTAATTAGATCGGTGATAACCAAGGGTGGCGCCATGTTTGTCAGGGACAGCTGGAAGAAGTATCCACCTGACCTTATATATTTGCATGATTATCCATAAATGGCGCCAAAACGGATACTGTTTATCCATTGTCGTTATCCTACCAATTACCCTGCCCATTCTAAGATAAATCAGCTTATTTATCCACTTCCTACATATCTGCTACCTGGTCCCCAGATGGCAGCCAATCAATATTCACTTGATCACAGTATCAATCCACTGGACACAGTGGAACACTCAAGTGTTTTATGTCAAATCAATTCCACAATCACATCAGTCTGGCAATTCTGTATACCGCAACCATGACTGGATTTCTCTTAAGAACTGACTTCAATATTTTTTGAGTTTATGGAGGTATAACATAAAAACCAATGCATACACTGTGTCAATTTGCATAGCGTGCACACTGGTTTTCCCTCAATAAACACAAAAGCATAAAAAAGTTAAATACATCAACAATAACTTCACCGACTTGGTATTTATTCGTTAACACAAATTATTTTACAGATTACAGTACCAAATATGTGACTTCGTTCAGTGCCATTACGCAACACGAACCCTGCCCATTCTATTTTGAACCAATCAAGAAACAGGTCTTATGAGGATGTGGCCGAATGATTTCTCTGCCAACCTTGATATATTCCCAACAACATTTGGGTAGACTCCCCATAACCCCTTCTAGATTCACAAAACGTTGCTCATAACATCTATCACTAGTTTGTCTCTTCCAAACTCGATTATTTATGCGTGTGTGTTGTGTGAAGGGTGCACAACATTCATTTCAAAATATCCTGTTCACCCTGCTAGAGACACATGTAACAATCATATTACAAGTTAACAAGTTACATCAGACATATTTCGACCCGTGAAAATCCGGAGTAGAAAAGGTCTTCAGCAACCCATGCTTGCCTTGAAAGGCAACTATGCTTGTTGTAAGAGGCGACTAACAGGATCGGGTGGTCAGGCTCGCTGACTTGGTTGATGCATGTCATCGATCCCAATTGCGTGGATCAATGCTCATGATGTCAATCAATGGATTGTTTGGTCCAGAATCGATTATTTACAATTTGCCTTCATATAACTGGAATAATGCTGAGTGCGGCATTAAACAACAAACAAACAAACATGGGACATGTTTCAGTAAAATATTTATGTGACAACTAAATCTATCGTGTGGCTGCGATAAGTCTTCCAGCATGGGGAAATGCTAACAGGGTCATATGACATGACATCCCATCAACCATAATGACGTCATCATACTGATATGGTCGTACAACACCGCTAGTGATCAAGTAGCTAGATTCTTCAATGAGTATTGATAATATTTTTACATGGATCATCTGAAACATTATTATATTTCCCTAAACCTGGACAGGAACGTGGACTTGAACCTGGGTGTTTGGAATGATGAGTGAACACATTGCCCACTATGCTACAACACCGATCCCTTAAAGCCATGCGTTTTTTAAGCTACAGGGAGGAGCTCTTCCACAAAGCGATCGTAGCGCTTAGTCGAGAACTCACATTCGTTAAAACACCGATCCCTTAAAGCAATGCATGTTTTAAGCTACAGGGAGCTCTTCCACAAAACGGTCATAGCGCTTATTCGAGAACTCCCATTCGTTAACAATGACTTACGACAGTCGTGGTGCTAAGATCTCTTACTGGAAGGTGGCGCAGGTCAGGTGAAGAAGCATGCCAATCCCACAATATTACGTCCTGGACTAAAAAACATCGCAATGCTTCAAGCCACAAGCATAAAACTGTTTTTGTGTTGATCAGCAGGAAGTATGAAACACTTGCACCACGTGTTATCCCCGACCACAACCTGGGAGTGTACTACACAGGGGCCCAGTAGTCTGACATGTTCTCCATCTCGCATGGGCCTGATCACTCCCTCAACATAAACAAGGCCCTTATCAGTATTATTACTCTTTGGAGGATGTAAAACAGCAATAGCTTCACGCACAAGTGCCCATCAATCCCTTCTTTTGATGTGCAACTAAGAAAATGAAATGTTCAAGAAGGCTTCAGCCATGAACCAACAATGTTGCTGAAGAATGTGGAAATGACGACAGTCTTTTTCATAGACAATTCCTTCCATTAACTGAAATTTCCAATATCCAATAATGAGATTTTTTTTAAACCCTGGATGCACTGTAAAATCTATTGCGCAAAATAAATTCTGAAACCTTTGAGGAAACACCTCCTCTTTTCACTTACCTCTGGGAAGAAATGTTGAGGAAATTTGGCCTTTTCTTTTATTTGAATATTTTCTATATTTCCAGATAAAACCTGAAATAAACAGAAAGGAAACTAATCATGTATGCATATTCAGTACATCTGTAGAGTGAGTGAATGAGTGATGAGCAATCATTTGACAGCTGAAACATTAAACTAAGAGAACAGATGTAGTTTTGGCTTCAGTCAGCAATATTCCAGCTATATCATGGCAGCATGTAATTTAACAATGCTATGAACGCCACGCTGGAGGGGAATGATCACAAATAGTAGACACATATTGACCACCCATTCTTCATCCATTAAGTCAGCCATAAGGAGACAAGCATGGGACACTTCTCATTCTGCCCTGAATATCCTCAGCGAAACAAGCATGGGGCACTAGACACATATTCATATATCCCCACAGGGTGACAAGAATGGGGCACTAGATACATATTCATATATCCCCATAGGGAGACAAGAATGGGGCACTAGACATATATTCATATATCCCCATAGGGAGACAAGAATGGGGCACTAGACACATATTCATATATCCCCATAGGGAGACACTGTTTAGCATGGGGCACCAGACACATATTCATATATCCCCACAGGGAGACAAGAATGGGGCACTAGACACATATTCATATATCCCCATAGGGAGACACTGTTTAGCATGGGGCACCAGACACATATTCATATATCCCCACAGGGAGACAAGCATGGGGCACTAGACACATATTCATATATCCCACAGGGAGACAAGCATGGGGCACCAGACACATATTCATATATCCCCACAGGGAGACAAGCATGGGGCACCAGACACATATTCATATATCCCACAGGGAGACAAGCATGGGGCACTAGACACATATTCATATATCCCACAGGGAGACAAGCATGGGGCACTAGACACATATTCATATATCCCCACAGGGAGACAAGCATGGGGCACTAGACACATATTCATATATCCCACGGGGAGACAAGCATGGGGCACTAGACACATATTCATATATCCCCACAGGGAAACAAGCATTGGGCACTAGACACATATTCATATATTCCCACATGGAGACAAGCACGGGGCACTAGACATATATTCATATATCCCACAGGGAAACAAGCACGGGGCACCAGACATATATTCATATATCCCCACAGGGAGACAAGCATGGGGCACCAGACACATATTCATATATCCCACAGGGAAACAAGCACGGGGCACTCAGGGGACATATTCATATAAACCTATAGGGAGACAAGCATTGGGCACTAGACACATATTCCAATATCCCCATAGGGAGACAAGCATGGGGCACTAGACACATATTCATTTATCCCCACAGGGAAACAAGCATGGGGCACTAGACACATATTCATATATTCCCACAGGGAGACAAGCATGGGGCACTAGACATATATTCATATATCCCACAGGGAGACAAGCATGGGGCACCAGACACATATTCATATATCCCTCAGGGATACAAGCATGGGGCACTAGCCAAATATTCATATATCCCACAGGGAAACAAACACGGGGCACCAGACATATATTCATATATCCCCACAGGGAGACAAGCATGGGGCACCAGATACATATTCATATATCCCACAGGGAAACAAGCACGGGGCACTGGGGACATATTCATATATCCCTATAGGGAGACAAGCATGGGGCACTAGACACATATTCATATATCCCACAAGGAGACAAGCATTGGGCACTAGACACATATTCATATATCCCCATAGGGAGACAAGTATGGGGCACTAGACACATATTCATATATCCCCACAGGGAGACAATAGCATTGGGCACTAGACATATATTCATATATCCCACAGGGAGACAAGCATGGGGCACTAGACACATATTCATATATCCCCACAGGGAGACAAGCATGGGGCACTAGACACATATTCATATATCCCCATAGGGAGACAAGCATGGGGCACTAGACATATATTCATATATCCCCACAGGGAGACAAGCATGGGGCACTAGACACATATTCATATATCCCACAGGGAGACAAGCATGGGGCACTAGACACATATTCATATATCCCACAGGGAGACAATCATGGGGCACTAGACATATATTCATATATCCCACAGGGAGACAAGCATGGGGCACTGGGGACATATTTTGCCATTTACTCATTTACTCATTCAATACACTAAGATCTGGCAACCCAAAGAGATGAGGTGAGGTGAAATGGGGTTTAACGTCGCGTCCAAGATTATGGCACTTATATAGCGACGTGCATGCACGTGTATGTGTATGTGTGGCTGTTTGTACTAGTCCGGACTGATGCCGATTTATAGTGCTAGCTAGAGATACCATGCCGCAGTTTAACTTGAATACCCCACTCAGACACAGTATACTGACTCCGAGCCGACCAGTCCTTGTTTTAGCCCCTTAATGCAGAGCGCAAGACAGGGTAACAACAAGTACCATCTTTTAACGTCTTTTGGTATGACGCGGCCGGGGATCGAACCCCAGACCTTCCGCTCTCTGGGCGGACGCTCAACAACTAGACCACGGAGGCGGTCGGCAACCCAAAGAGCAAGCACAGGATTCTCAGAGACCAAACAGACGAAATTGACCGACTGTTTGTTTGTTTGTTGTTTAATGCCGCACTCAGCAATATTCCAGCTGTATGACGGTGGTCTGTAAATAATCGAGTATGGAACAGACAATCCAGTGATTGACATCATGAGCATCGATCCACACAATTGGGATGAACCAAGTCAGCAAGCCTGACCACGCGATCTCGTTAAGTCGTCCCTTACGACAAGCACAGTCACCTTTTATGGCAAGCATGGGTTGCCGAAGACCTATTCTACCCCGGATCTTCACGGTTAATTGACCGACTCAGTTCAAAATAAAGGAGTGCCCTGGCATCCTTGTGATTTTCTTCTATTATAAGTACATAAGTCTAAGGACCCATAAATCTCAACTTTTAACATTAGGGTTACTTCAAGGACCCCATAATATTAATGCATACATGCCAATCATATATGCAATGCTTCCAAAAGTTTTCCTGCTCTAACAACGCTGAGCAATAAACATCAAGCGCTGCAGTCTCAATGTCTCCTAAATATCATCAATCCTCAGGCAAAACGTCAAATTTCAAATTACACTCATTGCAGTGTGGACATTCATCTCTTGTAACTTATAATTTCCACCTTAGATCAAAATTTAGTAAGAAGCAGCCGAGACAGCTGATGGTGAAATCATTTAGTGAGGATATAAAATGTGGAGTTTCATGGAAGCTGTTTACAGCGGATGAGCTGATTGGCTACTATTCCCTGGTGCTGTTAAAGGCCAAGTGTTTGCAGGCATCAATGCGCTGTCTTATTGACCTCGGGGAACAAGGTCACAACTAGGTCGACTTATGACGTAATCATTTACTTACCTCACGGCCTTCAACCAGCACAAATTTATTTTCTGAAAAAGAAAAAAACATGTTATAGTTAAATCTGGTAAAGTAGAAAAAGTAATGATGATGATGATGATGATAATAATAATAATTTTTAAAAATCTGTAAATAATAGGCCATTTATAGTGCACATATTAGCACGCCATTCAGGGGCATGCTCAATGCACTATTGTTACCCCAGTCACTGGATCGATGTGCACACAAGAATCATTCTCAGCTCCCTGGGGAGTACACAACATTCAAACTGTTTAAATTATAAGTATGCATTGGACACACAGTTACTTTGTGCAGTGTGATACATTAAACAATAATACCTAAAACAGTTGTTTACTTTGGAACATAAAATTCATACTTTTAACAAACCTACTCTGTACATTGAATCCCCCAATCGCTGACACACACTGCCATGTAAGTTACAGGTTATAATGGACACAAAATAGTTTGTCCCACTTGTATACAAATTGAGAATGGACACGAAATATTTAACATTATGAGGTAGGGGTCACAAAAATGGACAGCGCTTTTAAATATTAAAACTACTACAAAATGCATATCACACATGACTGCTATTTCTATTCAGGTAACACTCATAGTCCACAGTATCAATGGTTGATTTTCTTCAATCAAACATTGAACTCCCTAATATAAAAGGGGGCATGGGTGGCCCAGTCGTCTAAGGCGCTGCGATTCGCTGTGCAGAGTTGCGTCCCTTGGGCACGCCAGAAACCTATGATTGTGGGTTCGAATCCCGGGTTCGCCTCGATTATGTTTCTAGGTTTATCAGCACCATACCCGTGCTTTTGGTAAACGTCTGAGACCTACATCACTTTGGGCTTTCCTCCCACATTAAGCTGACACGCCGCGATATAACTGTAATACTGTTAAAAGCTGCATTAAACCCAACTCACTCACTCACCTAATATAAAATAATTCTTTATTGATAATCCTAAGCAGACAAAACGAATGGTGAAAGTAGAGCATGAATCTGAATCAGATCATATACTGTATATGGCTGTGTATAAGGTGACCCAACGTATAAGACGACCCCCTGTACACACCTTCAAAATCAACCCAAAATGCTATACTCCGTGTATAAGGTAGGTACAATATCATTTAACAAGAAACAAATCTAAAATTGTTATGCAGACACTCCTGTGGTGTGTGTCAGCTCCTAGCAATTGGGGGCGGTGTGGTGGCTCAGTGGTTAAAGCATTCGCTCGTCACGCCTAAGGCATGGGTTCAACTCCCCACATGGGTGCAATATGTGAAGCCTGGTGTCCCTGGCATGATATTGCTGGAATATTGCTAAAAGACGCGTAAAACCTTACTCACTCACTCCTAGCAAATGTCAGCACCGGTAAAACAAGAATGTACCCCAGGTTGGATGGTTGGCTGGTTTGTTGTTTAACGCCGCACTCAGCAATATTCCAGCTATATGACGGCGGTCTGGACCATCGAGTCTGGACCAGACAATCAAGTCATTGATATCATGAACATTGATCCACGCATTTGGGATCGATGACATGTACCCCAGGTATTTTCTGCACACTCAAAGGTACCCAAGGTATGCAGGTACATTCGTGACTACAGCATATACTTCACATCATCTGTGCCAACAACAATCCGAACAGCACAGTTTGCAAACAGGACAAGTAAAGTTAAGCTTAGTCCCTTGACGTGCCACTTAATGAGAGTTGACAGTTGTTTTCAAGATAGAAGTGCACCCTTTTTGCAAATTCACAATGTATTCCCTCATATATATATATAAGCCAGTGAATCATTTCTCTGCTCATTCAAGGAGCCTCATTATAAACAGATTCTTAAATCAGCCGCATAACACACAAGGCTGCCCCATGAATGCATTCAGTAACTTGAAACCACAAAGACAGCCCTAAATAATCAAGAGCTGAATTTCAGAATAAAACATTTATGCCGACATCATATCAAGTTAAGAAACGTGAGTGTATGGACATGGAAGTCTAATTACATTAACAGAAACCTTGGTTGGTGATCCTCAGAGACATAACAGAGCATCTCCCGACACATAAACCACTAGTTGTAGCTTCATAATAGCATTAGTCCTGCCAATGAAACCAGGATTGAAGGCAAGAGATAACGAAATGTGCCTGTTGTCTACAATTGTCTCCTCTGAGTAGCCCTGATGTCATCTAGCATACAAAAAGCAGTGAGTGAATGCCGGTCTTGATTGGGTGAGTTCATGAGTTCATGAGTTGATGAGTGAATAAGTGAGTGAGTGATAGGGTCAGTGAGTTGATGAGTGAGTGAGTTTTGAAAGGGTGAGTGAATGAGTGAGTTGATGAGTTGGTTTTGATAGGGTGAGTGAGTGAGTGCTGGTGACACTTAGAATGGCTCAGAGGCAGGAGTATGAGTGAGTGTGTGAGTGAGTGGGTTTTGAGTGAGTGAGTGAGTGCTGGTGACACTTACAATGGCTCAGATGCATTAAAACGGTGGTTAAAGCGTTCGCTCGTCACGACAAATACCCAGGTTCGAATTCCAACATGGGTACAACATGTGAAGCCCATATTAGGTTTCCCCTGTCATAATATGGACAATACAGTGATTGACATTAAATAACTAAAAACAAAAAACCCGTTCCATAATCATTAGAAATCTATTGTATGATTCCAACTATATCATGAACAGGTGTTTATTAATCACTCTCAAATAATGATGGTACCAGGTGTTCCCAAAAAGGTGAGCATATCCTCCTCCATTGGTGGCACCCATCACAAACACATGCAAAGGCAAGTCATCAGATAAACCATGGGAACATATGGTACAGGTCAAAATAGGGAATTGCATCATCCTTCATTTATGTCAGTTAGGGGTCAATTAGGAAATGTCCTCCACATGTCTAACTTAAACCTTTTGAATGTTTTACTGAGGCCCTGAATGTTCTCACTGAACAAACAAGTTTTGAGCAAGAATCATATGATGCTCTTTTGAACATGCTTGAATGTACTTGAAATGTACACACCAAAGGCTGGAGCTGCAGGAATATTGCACAACATAAAGGGAAAGTTAACTATTGGAAAGTTGAATATAAAACGTCAATGCCTGAGAATAACCAGTCTTGATTAGCCATAAAAACATATTCCATTGCGCATAAAAGGAAAAATAGCGATGGAAATAACATGAATAGTCTCGTGAAGAGTGTTTTGTCACTCTGATCTTGCCTTTCATGCATAGATCAAATTTATTTCTAGTTCAGGTGGGTAAATCAGTGGAAGGGAATTGGCTATTTGACCATTACTGAACGATATCAGATAATCAGGACCTGAAGCTTAAGTTAAACAACTTGGCCAAACAGACAATAGCAAGATCGTGTGGCATGTCAAACATTGTGGCCCCTCAATCCTCATTTAGGCTATTCCTACAAGCATGGCATGATGGCGGCCTACTGATCGATTCCATAAGCTTCAGACAGACTCAGAAGTTTATTAATGACACTACTTTCACATAGCTGGAAACCATGCTTGTTCCCTGTGAAGATCCAGGTTAGATCTAAGGGGTCTTCAGCAACTCATGCTTACGAAAGAGGCAACTAACAGGATCAGGTGGTCAGGCTCGCTGACTTGGTTCATGCATATCCCAATTGCATATATCAATGCTCATGATGTTAATCACTGGATTGTCTGCTCCAGACTCGATTATTGACAGACCACTGTCACATAGCAACAGAATATTTTTGAGGCGACATTAAACTAAAAACTAACACCATAAGGATGAAGCCATCTCATTCATAGGTATTTACAGCTGACACAGACAGGAAGTGTATGGGTCAAATCATATTAATTTCAGTGCGTTGCGTAATTCTATTACAAGCAGCGCTGAGCTGGAACCGTTTCTCGCAGTTAAGATAACCATATGTTGATTGGTATCATCAAAACCACAACCCTACACCAATGAAGCTGAAGTTGCTGGGTGAAATTCATCCAACTGTCTCCACAAATCTGTTTTTTTTTCATTTTTACCTCCTTTCTATGCATGGAGTTATGGTCATACATGGCATGAATACTAATGGAGAAAGGCAGTCGGATTGTCAGACAATATGGATTTTCTGACAAAAGGTCAGCTAAGATTTAAGTGGAACCGGTGTGTAAGTTGTGAGCTGGCCCGGCTGACAGGGATTTAAACAGAAACACAACCCAATTCTCAGAAGTAGATTGGTCTTCAAGAATTTAGCCAAGGGATTTATGGAATAACCATTCTTGTGGCATATTCGTGCAGATTTAAGCGAACTTGCACCTTCTATAAGTATGGAAAATACTTCACACCCACAAGCAATGAATCTTCTTACTTATGGATGCAATAACAGTTATTCTTTTCCTGGTTTGGATGCAGCTTCACAGTCGGTGTGATATGAGACAAGAAGAAGAAACGTGTAACACTGTTCATCATTCTACTCATCTCCCACTTCATGACTGCAGAACACTTCTTCTGAAATGACCTCCTAGAGAAGGACTCTGCACGGAAAACACTTATTACAGAAGGCTGAAATGAAATACCGTATTTGACGTAATAAGCGCCCCGCTCTAATAAGTGCCCACGGCGATATTTGCTCATATATTGGCTAGTGAACAACAATCCAAATTAGCACCCCTTCTGATTGATCAATGTACACAAGACTTATTTATTCATGTAAAATACGCACTCATGAGTTATATGCACCCTTAATTATATGCTCAACTAAATTCTGGAAAAATATATCCTACCATACCACTGTCATGGGTTTGAATCCCAGTTTAAGATACTTGGTGTGTTCCCACCATTCCTCTGTCATGGGTTTGAATCCCAGTTTAAAATGCTTGATGTGGCACCTCCATACCACAGTCATGGATAAAATATACCTCCAGCTATAGGCTCCAAACCAATCGAACTCAAGCCAATCTCATCTTGATCGGTTTAAGGTTTCTTGCATGAACCTCAATCTTATCAGATGTCTTGGTTCTGGATACTGACTATAGGATCTCAGCCTAGCCATGCAATACTTCCAAAATTGATAAAATATCGCAAAATAATTCTTCACATGAGCGATGATTCCTCACAAGAAGAGACTGCAATAAATCTTAAGCAAATCAATAACAATGTCAATAGCTTATTGATTGAAAAAATGATTAATAGTTGCAAGAGCCATTTCATGGCAATACTTTTAATGACAGTGGCCTTGAATATACCATGGCCAAGATGGCTGTATTGATGTCAGGTCCTCCGCACATCTGTGACCTTACGCATGATGGCGAAAGTTGTGGGTGAGCGTGTCATTGCCCCAGCAAAGCCTTGAAGTTCACCAGAAACAGATTAACCAAGCTAATCCCATATTAATGGCAAATTGGATATCGCACAAAACGAAAAACCCGGTAACAATATCCAAAGAAAATCTTCTTTATGTTTTTTATTAAAAAAATAACGATCCTTTAAACCTTATCATTATTTTGTCAAAACGAATCATTTTCAACTTTAGAAATAATAACTATCCACCAACATTCCAATATATACAGAAGGAGCTCACTGAATTTTTTATAAGTTAACAAAGTATACTTCCGTCATTAATTGTAATAGAGATTTATTTAATAAGTTTTGGTCAAGCTGTCATGCTTTATGTCTGTGAATATAGTTTCATGCAAACTATATAAGTGCTCTAGAAAAATAAACAAATTATAAAAAAAAGTGATTTTTATTTTTTTAAATGTAAATTGGATCTTGAAAATAATGGTGTAAGGATAATGTTTAGAATGGATCAATGTTTGTATGTTGTACACATCCATCAAGGCAGAGCACGGAACACAAGAGTAGAACACACAGACCAAGACAACACCGGGAGTATAATACAGTCGTGCCTCGTTTATACGGACACTTGCGTCATTTCACAATTCGTCCGTATAAACGAATTTCCGTATAACTGAAACCAGCTTCTTACTGGAAGAGTTACTTCCCTTCAATTATGCAACTCATGACAAAATTTCTTATACATATTGTTTTTATTAATTTCGGCGAAATCGTGTGTGAAGCGATCGGAAGATCGCACAACTCACCGTTATTAACAGCAACCACGGTCAGAATACCGCTATTGACCCCTTGAAACGAACTTTAGTTGACAGAGAATGGATACATATATCTTTGACTCGTTGAAAGTCATATTTGTTTTTGTTTGATGATTCTATGTCAACATGAAATTCTCGCGATCACGCGATCACGTTAGTTTACGAGAAAATACACAAGGTAATCTTAATCCCTAGATATATAACAATGCCTCGTAATGTTCTTGTAATACGTAATGAAGTTCAACTTTGACCTCTGACCTCCACAGACGCCATATTTATCGAAGGGGATTACATGTACAATAAACAAGCTTGTCTCAAACGTAACTCAGTGTCACTGGTTAATTGACTTTTCACGAATCAAAGATATTACAACCAGCGGAAGTGTACTGTCCGGATAAGTGAGACAATTTTGAGTGCATTTCAGTGTTTTGTGTATGAAAATGACCGTCCGGTTCCGGAAACTGAATTTCCGGATATACGGGTAAAATTATATAGTAATTATTTCGTTTTGAATGAAAATCGTCCGGGAACCGAGGTTTCCGGATATCTGAAGTCCGTATAAGCGGGGCACGACTGTATAACCCTCAGGCTAACAAAATGTGAAAGTCATGAAGAATCTATAATGCCTCCTGTTTTTTTGTGTTTTATGTGTAACACTGCACTCAGTAATATTCCAGTTATAATAATATAAGATTGTACATATATTGAATCTGAACCAGACAATCCAGTGATTGAGATTTAACACAGTGTGCAAAGATCTACATCATCAATTTCATTGAATAACAAGTATCTACCTATTAGGTCTTGAAAACTGAAGGAGATAAAACATATAGAATATTTCATTGGCTTTCACAGATTTTTTTGCGATTAAATTTCTAAATATTTGTACTTTTCTCTTTAGTACACAGAGTAAGAACATATTGTTTATACATGCTGGGGTATTTCCAAACATTCTTCTGAAAGTTATTTCTTGTATTTGTGACGGTTTGAATCCATGTTTGTCTGATCTTAATAGCGTGTCAGTGTCAGAGCCAGAGTTATTGGTTTCAACGTTGAAGTGTGAAGAATATTTGCATTGTGTAACCGTGAGTAAATTCCGGTCATGTATGTCAAGGTTTAGATGCAGTGCACACTGGCTGGAAATAGAAACTGGTAGAAAACTTAATATCCCTCGTGAATAAAGATTTTGCAAAGTATGTCAAGTTGGCTTAATAGAAGACGAGTTTCATTTCCTGCTAGTATGCCCTGCATACAGTCACCTACGCCATCTCTATAGTCCTTCAAAATATTATCTACACACAAATGTCCATAAGTTTAATATTCTTTTATCTACAAACAACACAAAGCTGATTATTAATATTGCTAAGTATCTGTATCAAAGTAAAGAAGAGAGAACACATATTTTATCAATGTGACTGTTGCCATAAATATGCCATACATTTTGTACAAAGGGCCTGTGGACTGTACTGTACTGAATAAAGAATTCAACAAAGCAGCACCCATTTACTACATTCCTCCCACATGTAAACTGTCTGTGTTTCATCTGTTCACAAGTTCCTTATCATGTATTGCACTAGCCTTGTTCCATTTTAGGCTGCACAGAAACAGAAGTCCATGGGTGTGTAGTAAATCAATCCTCCTGATAGGCAAGTCTAGACATGTGGACACTCACTCAACACCAGGCTTTTATAGGAACAACTTGTTCTTATTATTTACACAATCAGATTTAAACTAATAACTATTGTCTTAGAGACTTGTGCAAGTCTAGTATTGCACATGTAAGGGCTAAACCACTGGTTGCTTCAGGTGTGTTTTGGGTAGCTTTTTCCATCTGTCATAGCGACTGATTTACGACATCCATTGTCTGAAGAACATTTGATTGCAAAGGCTCATTACCCTGGAGCCATGACATCTATATGCCTTGAAACACTTAATTGCTGTTATTTATTAGATGCTAATCCTATTTGTTAATCCCCATTTTTGTGTACATCGACCGTCTGCCATCCTGAACAGGATGTGCAAGTATGTCACTGATGATTTACTGTTTACATTTATATTTATTACTTACTAAATGTCAGGTGACCTTGGCTATATAAGCCTTGGTCCAGAGAGATTGAGAGGAGAGAAAAAAAGGTCTCACCGACTCATTAACTCACCCACCCACCCAATACCCACCCACACACTCACTCACCGACACACTCACTCTCTCACCCACCCACACACCCAAGACTCACCCTACCATCCTATTCACTGACTAACTCACCGACTCACTCACCCACTCACCCACCCACTCACCCACCCACTCAGAGATCCAGTAGTGTTCCACTAAGCAACCAATCAAGGAGGGAATTATTCCAATAAGCACCACATTGGTTGGACTTGGTGAAACACCCTGGGCATTAATTACATCGAGTACGCCATCAACTCTCTGCTGGTCCATACCTTGTTCCCGGCTAATATCAGTGGCCGATGATGGATGTGCTATCTGATCAGAAGGCTTGCAGTGTCAGCACCAACCTCCATCATTGATATCCTCATGACAGCTCTACTTTGTCTTGCATTTGTGTGTTTGTGAGAGTGGTTAATAATTGGATAATAATGTCCCTTTGAACCAAAAATCTTTCAGGTGTGAGAAATGAATTACTATGTATATGAAAGAATCTCATTAATTCTCAATCATTTAGGATACAACATGGCAAAATATTCTTAGAATTTTCCCTTCGGGCCAAATATCAAAGATCAATCACATAGGACATATATACCTGTCATTAGTTTCTAAACACTATTGCCATGAGAATCATCCGCAAAATATCATTCAGGCTAAGAACTACATATGTGTTAAAAATTCTTGGCAACCATAATGGCCTCAAAAGAATATCAGAGTGAGTGAGTGAGTATTGTTTTACACCGTTTTTAGCAATATTCCACCAATATCCCAGCCCATGTGGTGAATCGAACCCGTGTCTTTGGCATGACGAGTGAACACTTTAACCACTAGGCTACCCCACCGTCCCAGAAAATATCAGATTCATCACACAGCCACATTAAGCTTCATTTTTGTGTTATCATGAAGTGCTTTCGCGTGGACTTCTCTTTCATCAATTCGACACAATATTCTCACACTCGGACAGATTTTATGACC